>NC_088098.1:25617700-30872700 GCF_036370855.1 Dromaius novaehollandiae
TGTAATAAAAAAACTTTAAAGCAGGCCCTCCAAATTTCAAAGTTAAGCTTGCTTAGCCAGCTAATTTTTCCCAATATATTCACTTTACAGCAATTAACATTGCTAGCAATTATACACATGCACAGGGAAGAGGAAGGAATGTCTATATGGCCTCTGTAAGCAACACAGCAATTTCTCAGTTTTCCGCACAACAGCGTCTATTGTTTGCCATGTGCAGACATGAACCGAATAACACACAAAACCTTAGATCCTAGTTGTAGGTGAGTTTCCCCTTCCCAAGGTAGGTAAGTTTCCCCTTTCCAAGGATTTATTAGAGATTGGCAGCCAAAAGTCACTGAGAAAAGCCAAGTTCACTTTATATTGAAGGTGGTTTTGCTGCTGCTGCTATCCCATCATGACATGCTATGAACAACCTCGGAAAATGAGTCTCAGACCTGTGCATATAGTAACACCAAGAAGCGAACCCTAACCAGCAGCAATTGGTGCGGACTGACGCACGTATGCTCTGCTCAGGGCTGGGGCCCTCTGAATGCGTGAGCTGTCACATTCACAATTTATAGTACTGAGCCTGTATGTTCTTTGCACCCTCAGTGACCATAAGACATACAAAATATAGTAATTATTTTTCATTCATTTTCCAGTTCAAAGTGTCCTAAATATTGAGAGGACTGTGCCATCGATCACCAGAGGGGGGGTTTTATAGCATGATGACGACGGTGTGAGTTGTGTGTCCCTCAGCATGGCACAGGCTCACGTGAGGGCAAGCAAGGGCACGAGACTTGTCTTGAAGGATTGTCCTGGGTAAAGGGAGTCAGTCTGGCTGGATCCAAGGGTGAACCACCCTGTCTGCTGTTGTGGATTCCTTCCTGGAGGACATAAACTTCAGGAGAAAGTCTGGGTGCAAACTAGCACAAATACAGTGAGAGTGTCCCAAGGCCCAGGAAGGGAACAGCAGATGAGCCAAACTGACACAGTAGATGAACTTCACACATGCAAGTTTACCCACATGGGTTTTATTCAAAATGTCTTTCACTTTAGGAATGACTGAAAAAAAGTCTGTGGTTTCCAGTGATGGTTATGGTTGGTTCCACTCAAAACCCAAAGTCCTTATTTGCTAACACTGTGTCAACACTTACCTCTTTTTCTCCCTCAGAAGGTTAACACAGTTTGGAATATTCTGTATGTTGAAAATATCTTTGTGTACAAATTTAACAACTTACTATGACTATAATAATTATTCTAATACTGAAAAAATAAGCTAGTAATAATGGTGAACTGCTTGACCATTCTGCAATTAACTGTTTGTGGATGCAAAACTCATGTGTCTTGTATTCATGTGAATACAAGGTAGAACATGTTTTGTTGCCAACAGCAAAATACCAACATCACAACGCAACACATGGGTCATCAGTAACAGTTTTGATCTACAGCATGTGACCAAGGATGCTAGATTAAAAACAGGAAAGTTGGAAAGTATATTCCTTAAAGCCTCTGTTTGCAATAAACCACAAACAAAGAAAAGGGGTCTCATTCCAGGGTTTCATGAAATTCTGAAAGGTTTTAGCAAAAAACAGACTAAAATAAGTTGGGGGGATTCTCTGTGATTTTTTTTCCCCCAATACCAGTAGGAACCTATGATGACTGTAAAACTAAAGATACTACAAGCGAGAAAAGTGAATTTCAGTTCACTATTTACAACCTACTAGTTAGCTGATTGGTTTGTCTTGCTCAAAACTACTTATCACCAATATTTAATTGTGAGTATTTCACCAAAAAAACCCCTTAAAGTGTATACCTAAAGTGTACCCCTAAAAAGTGTATAGCAACACTTTCCCTCCAAATAGGAAACTGAAAATAAGCACTTGAGACTCTTGAGATTTCTTCCAGCAAATTAGACATGACTAATATTTCAGAAGAAAAAGCCATACAGAAAAATACCATACAAATTTTAGTGGATGGCAGCAAGAGACTCTATACCAAATCTGTAGACAGAACACAGAAAATCCACTGTCACATACATAAGATGTGAAAGTAGCTGGAAAGATGGGAGAAACCCTTCCTCTGATAACACAACTAAGATTATCACTGCAAGGTAAGTTTTCCAATATGACTGATACACCTGATATATCTATAAGACTGACATATATGACTGATATATGACTGATATACAACTGATATACCATCTGCCTCATTGATTCTGGTGCTATTTAAAATTTCACCAGAGATAAAAAATGAACAGACCCATTTTGCCTCTATCAGAGGCAAAACTATAGTTAGCAGATCGGCTATCAAAGCTGATCTTAATTTTAGGCCACCGCCTAGTGCCAACAGGCACCAGAAGCAGTCATAGAGAAAACATTTTTCACAAAAAAAATAAAAAAAACAACAGTACCACTAACATATTCCTTGACCCTTAATAATTAAATGGCTCTCAAAATGGAGCAAACCAGCAGATGCTTCTTGCCTTTACAGCAGCCAAGTTTGGTAGGATGAACAGGTCGCAGATTCCTGGCCTGGGTATGTATGTGATCCTGTCTTTTGCAAAGCTGAAAATGTCTGACAGGATAGAAAGAAAAGAAAAATTCTTTCTCAATTTCAGCAGCTAGATAAAGGACTGGATGCTCAATATATTTGAGCTAGCCAGAGGTCAACTGGAAATGGAGTATCCCAAGCGCCATATAGGGATATCATCTTGATAAATCCTATCCTATACCTGCATCTATCAAGCGGAGGATTAAGGACTGAAATGCTGTCCCTGCCACCATTACCATTGCTTTAATTTATTCTTACTTACTAGATTTGCATATGTTAATTTTTTTTTTTTTTTTTACTTTTTCAAACACTAAGTTGCAATCTTACTCATTCTTCCTAATGATATCTACATACCTCCTTCCCCTCCTTACATTCATGATGAAACATGCCACAGTCAGGAAAGCAAACTAGATGTGTTTTGAAGTCCTCATTCAACCAAAATTTTGTCACCTGCTCTCACACAACACAAGGCTCCCTCTGTCCTTCCTTTCTATGGTCTCCAACAGCCTCTTCTTTCCTCATCTATTCCTGGCCTCATTTATTGCAGCCTTATGTTCCTGATCAAAGCTCCAACTGCACAGATTTTGCCTATTCTGCCTCTGACCTGACAGAGCAGTGATATAGTGAAGAAATTTTCCATCCAGAACAAGGGCTAAAAGGAAGATCTGGAAATTGCAACTCTTGAGATTTCAAACAGTGCCACCTACCAAGTCCCAGAAATCCTTACTCTTCCCAGTCACTTCTCAAATTGTTTTATTCTCACAGGTATCTCAGAAATAGCTAGCTTCCAAATATAAAAACTTCATAAATTGAAAGCAAATTTCTGATACATTTTAAAAAAGTCACTCTATTGCCTGCAGAAGAAAATTGCTTTTTTAGTGAGGCCCACATAAACAATGGCTTGAGCTCCCTCTGCAGGCTCCACATCTGTAATTAACTAAGAAATCCTTTTCCCACGGCCATGCAGTCATAAACGAATAATGATGATGTGCAGAAACAAAAATGTTTTGACAGGATTTGGCATGAGAGTAGTCGAAATTATCACTGATGTTGTTCTTTAAATGAGACATTTGGGGCAAATTCTGGCCTAGTATAAACAGGTGCACTGCACTGCAAGGAAAGGAGTGCCAGACATTTAGCTTAGAAACGGGTTTCGTTAATTTTGTGTTAGTTGGATGGCAACTTAAATAAATAATGTTAACTAACTGCAAGAGCTAGTATCAGGGGAAAGCATTAGAATAAAAGAATCGTATCAGGACAGAAGCAGAGAGATATATTTAACAGATTAACTTTTACCTTTCACTGATAAAGCAGATTATGCTACTGCGCAAGGCTTGCACAGATTTAGTAGTACAGCACAGGTGGAGTGTACGAAGCATTAAACTTACAAACACAGACTTCTACCCCAAGTATCACCAGCTCTGCACATTCAGAGGCTAACTCAGCTCTAAGTTCCACTGGAGCCACTACCTAATGGGATTTCATACAGGATTAGGCCAGGAAGTGTGGATTTCTTTGACGTTTCAAGTCCAATCATTAAAGAGAAACCACATTTTTCAAACTAATTTCCTTTTTTTATCTCTTTATACATTTGGGAAAAAAAAATCAAGATTTAAAGACCACATACAATTTTGTAAAAAGCTATTCAGATTACACAGTGATATGAATGTTAAAGAGAAAATATATTTCATAAACAAATCTACATAATAATGTCAAAGTGAAATTTGAATCTGTGTTTGATAACTCTCCTCCAACCCAAATTCTCTTTGAATTTCAACCTCAGTCTCGTTCTGGCTGGGAGTTCAGGTGTGATGCAAACAAGAGCAGAATGTAACAGTGCAGCGAAGAACTTGTTTAATAGCCACAGATATGAGCAATATGAAACATACAAAAATATTAGAAAACACAGACGTACTTAAAGATTCAGCCTATGTCTTTCTTAGTGGACAAAGGAGAAAAAAATATGGTTTTTACATGAGTGAACTCAGCTATTTCATGTACACTGTTCTACAATCACATGTTTTTCTTCAAGCATTTTTAATAGATACTCAGCAGGAATGTTCCCTGATTTCAACTGTTTACAGGTCAATTTGTACTCTTTTCCTATGCATGTTCTTTGAGGTCTACACAGGTTAACATGTTAAGATGATTGCCTTATTTTTGTATTGCAGCCTTTTAGTGGTACAAACTGCATTGCACTGTGGAGAGATCTCTAATTTCTAGTAAGTAAAAGAGCTCTCTTACTCTGGGGCCAGAGATAAGATAGCTGATTGAGTATGGCAGCTCTGCTCTGCTCAGCCCATATGAAGCTAGGATTACCCTATTTCTCCAACATGTTGTTTTTCAATTTGTTCAGATGAACAGTATAAAACCCAACTGGCTGCCAGATACTAATGGTGTTTCTGATGGGTCAAACCTTGGTCCAATACTGTTTAACATCCTTATTAATAGCCTGGGTAATAGAATGAGTGCCCCGTCAACAAGGTCATGGAGGCTACCAAACCGGGGGCACAGGAGAAGATGGGCTGATGAAAAACCTCACGAAGAACCTCAGCAAATGGCAAATGGAAAGGACAGCAGCCGGGCAGGAAGAACCCCATGCTAGAGGCGAGGGGTCAAAAGGATACAAAGCAGCTTTTTAGAAAAGTACTTAGGGGCCCTCGTGGACAACAAGTTGAACATTAGTCAGCATATGCCCTTGCAGCAAAGAAGGCCAGCTGTACATTGTAATAGCAAAAGCGTGGCCATCAGGTCGAAGGAAGTGATTTATTCCCTTCCAGCACTTGTGACACTACATGAGGAGTCCTGTGCTTTAGACTTTAGTACAAGAAAGATACCGACATAAAGTGAATCCAGCAGAAGACCATCAAGATGCTAAGGGAGCTAGGACATGATGTATGACGAGACTCTAACAATGCTGGGTTTGTTCAGCCTTCAAAAGAGAAGGCTATGTGAGGATCCCATTACTGTCTTCAGGGACCCTTAACGGTAGGGTATAGAAAGATGAACAAGACTCTTCTCAAAGGTGTGCAGTGACATGGCAAGAGGCAACAGACACAAGTTGCAACATGGGAATTTCTGATGATATGGGAAAAAAACTTTGCAGTGAAGGCAGTCAAACACTGGCACAAGTTACTCAAGCAGGTTCAACCAGAAAAGACCCTCATCAACCCAATCTAAGTTGACCCTGCTTTGTGGGAGGGGTTGGACCAGATCACCTCCAGAGGACTTTTTCTCTCTAAATTATGATGCTATTTATTAGCAACCCTAGCTGGGTGGAATTTGAGTACTGCGCACATTACCTGAGCCATCTCCAGTTGTCAGAAGGAATGGTCAGAGGACGCACAGAAATGTTTGCAGAAGTCCATTGTGCATGCAGAGACTCTTACATTTACTGAGCCTGCATAACAAATTTGACAAACTTGGAACACAGCAGATTTACTGTCCAGGCTCAAATCACTGGTACAGCATATGCCTAGCAAGTCATGTCCCTTTGTGCAGCAGCGCTACGCTAATATTGCACCAGTTAGTTCGGTCACTGAGGATAGTTTCACAGCATGGGGCTGCACCATGGCATGCTTTGCTTTAAGACAAATCAACTCATTCACAGCAAACTTGGGGATCTATCTTGTATAACTTTAGATAACACTGTCCTGGTAACTCCTCTGATTTTTACACTGCATCTATCACATGGCACTGGAGCATCTGTTGCAAACTGTTTTAGACATCATTAAAAAAATCTAACAGTCAAACTATATATATATGCTATGTCCTTGAATCATCACTAAACAAATCTCATTCTCCCACATCCCCTAGCAGAGGAAACCCTTCATGTTTCTTTTGGTTAACTGAGGTTCAAACCTAAGTGGAATATTTTGCTTGTAGTAAATCATAGTTGCAAATTACATAGTTTTACGTTATAGTTACAAAGCCATGAACTAATTCACCATGGACTTGGTGATCTGATACCCTGCTTATAATAGCACCCACATTCTGTACAGCATTTCTCATCAGCAAGACAGTATCATTATCCCCATTTTTTACCAGATGAGAAAAAATGATGCATAAAATAAGGAGCTGATTGGATCAAGGTCATGTAGCAAGTCAGCAGCAGAGATAGGAATAAACACAAGGTAGCCTAAGACACAGTGCAGTGTGTCTCACTGCCATTTCCTCAGCCCACCATCTCTTTCGTCTAGGTCCCTGTGCTTCAATTTACCTTCTCTCAAGTGTATTAACCTACTTTGAACCAAAAATATTCTAATTTTCTGGCTGTGTTACTGTTCTTTCCATTGTGGTCTTTATGGGTAGTCAGATACCATTGTTGATGTGTACAACAGAAAACATAATATATAGCACATGAGTTTAGGTGTATACTTTCTAAGATTATTTAATGGTGATGGAATCACGATTTCCGCATACCTATACGGTTAGTTATCTTGTGCTGGAAGCTCTTCATAGTCTTTACTGTTAGCGTACACAATTCTAACTGACTAGTGTCTTCCTCGGCCTTCACCAACTTGCTGTCTACTAGAACTCTGGATAATTAACTAAATAAGAACAGCTGTGCCAAAAGGATCTGGGATTCACCAGTTGGTATTCATACCATATTGCTACTTCTAAGTAGCTTCTAAGCAGCTTTGGATATTAATTTATTTTGGGATAAGTGTTCATGAATCACTTTGCCAAAGGTTATGACCAAATTCCTGTTTTAATTTTTTTTCACATTTTGCTCACTGGAGCTGTAGTTCTATGGATAATGAAATTTATCTGACAAAGAAGACGACAAATTTTTCAAACACTTAAGCAGCTTAGAATCCAGAGTGTCTCACTTGGAAGTCTAAAAGCATGACTACACTCTGCAGTTAAATATAACACGAGCTATCAGCAGTCAAGCTAGTTGCAGAATGGAACTCAGAAACTCAGCAGGGCTCTTCAGTGTTAATACCAAAATGAGTGTCTCTGCACGGACATACAGCTGTGCTGTGCAGCAGTACTTACGTGGACACTAACTCGGGCAGAATGAGTATGTTCTACATTACATTCCGTTGTACAACACAAACACACTGAAAGCATCTTTGAAAGACCGTCTCAGTTCGCACAGACAAGTTGCAAAACAGCAATTAAGTGCCTGAAATTCCAGGTGGCATTGAAGCTTCTAAGTCTATGAAACTAATCCAAAGCTTTGCTTCCCTGGATGAAAACACGTCACTTAAGTGCCAGAAGTTCTGCTACTGTATACACTGAGAGGCACCACAGAGATAGCCCCACATGCCGAAGGCAGTTAGTGATTCACAAATTTGCACATATGACCCTTCAGAGCTGCAAAGCATGCAGGGATTATGCCTGGCAGCCAAGGAGAACACTGCATTTAGCACAAAGCACAGCAGCATGCGTACTCTTCTTCAAAAGCGCAGCAAGGAGAGGAGGGAACAGTGGTGGAAAAGCTGCAAGCCTTACAATAAATGCTGTTCGGTCCTGCAAAATGCCATGTTTGACATGGTAAATAAAAATGTTACTGAATATCTAAGTAACTACATAGCTCCTGGCATCTAACATAAATTCTACTTCCCTGTTTTGATCTGATCCAGCAAGGTATTCAAACCATATTCACCACTTGAACCCAAGTATTCCTAGCAGTTTCAATATGAATAATAAGTCCCCTAAATTTTTTCACAGTGCTGAACAGAGGCCTTCATGAACAGTTGAATGTTCTTACCCTTACTTAAAAGATCAGTATATAGGTGTAAATATTGCAGTGACTCTTCACTTTCCAATTAATTTATAAAGCTGTATTGCACAGTAGAGATTAAAAAAAGAATTCTTCTGCAATTCTTCAAACTTTTGCAATCACAAGAAGGTATTCCTTTGTGCTGTGATGAAACCAAGTTTTTTTTTTTTTTTTTATTCTTAAATAAAAGGCAGATCATGAACAACATTTTGCCCATCCAACTGCAACACTTAAGAATTTTCACTACAAATATGTCCCATCTGGGTTGAAGTTCCTGCTCCAGTTCTTAATTATTCATGAGAAATGGAACATCTCCAGGAGAGATTAGAAAAGATGCCCTTAATGGCTCCTGACACCTTAGATGTCTCGGAAGTGGTATATCCTTATTAGATCCTTGGTGAGACTGAAGAGGAACCAGACACAAGGGCATAGCTCATGGATATCTCTCACCAAATAATAAAGAGAGTGCCAATTCTGGGCCAAAACAATAAATGGATTATGTAATATGAGGCAGCGTGAAAAAACACTGCAACCTCAAAGCTTCTGAGAGAAGGAGTGAGGCCACAAAGGACATAACCAAGCGCTGATATGTAACAGGAAAAGCCATAGCTGAACATGGAGCAATAACCTGGAGAAAGGCAGAGAAACAGCAGCCAAAAGGAAATCCTTTTCCTGCTAACAATTGCAGCCTCAGCTAGTCAAAATATGAATGAACCTAAAAACAAGAATGCAAAAGGAAGAAAATGATGTTTTATGGAAGATGTCCAAATCTGGTCCTAAAGAGAGTAAGAACTCGATGTGTAAATGAGGCCCTGTGTAGCTAAACTCAACTCTGTTCTTAAAGGCCTGAGACTTTCATGACTGTTCCAACTCACCACAAGAACTGGGACAACAAGAACAGGTGTGTAGGCACATCTATTCCACGTATAGATGCCTATGTATTTCTTTTTAAAGTTTGAGCAAGTAAAGTGGTAACAACATAAAGTCCAGGGCTATTTCCCTCTTCTGGATGCTCATCAGGCTTAGCTGTATGGAATTTCCAAACTCCACTGGGTCTTGTAACGATCCATTCATAATCCCAAGGTCTCCTTTTCCCACCACTTTCAGGGACTCTGTGGCTACATCTGTACTAGCAAATCAAATACTGCTCAGAAACACTCCTGGGCACTGGAGATATGATCACCTATAGTTTAAATTATTATAATGGTTCCTGAAATGCTTTTGATTTATGCCAACTAGCAGTTTCCTAGACAATTCTCAGGCATGGTTCAGAAGTGAGACGATTTCAGGAATGGTTCCAAGTGGTGGTTCTTGCCACAATTTGCTTCAGAAGCTAAGAGAATTGACAACATAGATATCAGCAACCGGACAGGGGGCCTCAGTGCATGGAAATGTTCCTGGATATACCTATTTACCAGTCTAGATACCACCTAAAAATCCAGTTGCAGTGGGACCCCAGTGAAATCGGGGCTAATTTCACTGACATTTTTGTTGCTTCACACAGAAAAAATCACCAGAAACACACAGCTCTAAGAAAACTACTTGTACATGTTTCCATTCTTCACTAAATCTTGGGTTGTAAACTCTTTTAGTGCTCTCCAACTGCTGAGAAAGGCTGCCTTTAATTTCCTTCTTTTCCGCAAGTGATATTCCATTAATCCACGTCACTCCCTTCTGATAATACAGTGAAAACCATTTTTCTTAAGTCTGATCCTGCTTGACCGTCACAAGATCCTTCAGCATAACTGCATGATCACTGATCCTGTTATTGCCACCTAACTTCACAGAAATTGGTGACTGTCCAGCTGGTAGATCATAGACTTAGCACTGGAAGATGCGAGGAAGATTCACACCCTCAAAACCCCGACTAATTCAGTATACGCAGAAGTATTAAATGATATAACTTTTGCATACTGCTACCCAGAATTCACTGGTTTTGCTCAGACAGCTTACCCCAATTGTCACAATATTGCTAAATTAATTTCTGCTAAACAGTCACAGTATGACTCTTTAAAAAAGCAATTGGAAGAGATGACTATTCAGTAAAACAGCACTGAGTTGAGGATGACAAGTTAGACAGTGGTTTTAGGCTCTCTATTCTTCTTTTCTAATTTTGGATATCTCTGTTTCTCATATAGAACGAACAGGTAGAAACCCTGACTTGAACCTCCCTGAGTGTAACAAATATTGAAGTTTTAAAATTATTTGACTCAAACTTACTTTCAATATTTATGATGGAAAAGAAATGAGTCTTACAGCTGCTTGGACCTTCCATTACGAGTTTTAAGGCATGAGGGAAGAGAACGTCCCTTTGCGAACTAAGCATGCATTGGAATGGATTTTTCATCTATTTTTAACAGTAGTTTATCTAATTGCTCTAAATAATGCTACAGCACATCATGTTAAACTGCATTTTTACATGGCTGCATTACAGTTTCAGACATTTTATTACATAATCTACAACGAAATTTTACTTACAATATTCATCCTACAAGAACAATGCAAAAATGGCTACAACAATGCAAATGAAGTTTTCATATCATGCCTACGTAGGACATAGGAATAATACTGTCATCTAGTACTTTCTAATGCTTTTTCAGTCCATATGCTATGATGTTCTGAATGCTTTGTGTCATGGGGCTCAACCACTTATATTTGTAGTCAGATGAAATTCTAAGAAATAAAAAACAGGCTAATCAAAAATAAATGTGAATCCAAATTTTTTTAACTTTATTTACGCAGGGTTATCTGGTCGGGCCAGAACTCCACTGACAGGAGAAAGGTAGAGAAACAATTTAAAAAAAGTGAAAAAGACATGTCCTTCCTGCAATCAGTGAAAATCAAAAGTTTGTTAAAACTTCACTTTCTTTGCATGGGTGATTTCATTTTTAAAAGAAATATTGCCTTTGAATCACAACGTAGTTCCTTACATGCAAAACTGTATCTAAGACATGATATGTAACCACGTGGTATACAGCAGTATCTTTGCTAATCTGGTATGAGGTATATAAAATGTGCAAGTGAACCAGGACTAGTATTGTACATGCCATAACACTGTATCAGCCATTTTATTGTAAAAATTAGCTCCTAGATATTACTAATATTTGCTCAAATGTCCCATTCTAAAAATTATGCATTCAGATTTCATTGGTTATTATAAACCGAAGTGAAGCATTACAGAATTCCTGTATTCCTGCAGCACTGTACAAGGTTTTGCATGCGTATCATGGCTGATAGTGATTTCCTTTAATTTACATGTATTAAATAAAGTGCCATATTAACCAGCAACAGCCAGCTTCTCTTAGCAGGAGAAAGGGCAGCCTTCCTGGAAGCAGGTCTTTTTTACCTATTATCTCAACAGATGCCTCAAGTGGAAGCCTAGCAGAAGATACCATGTTGTAGCATGTCTTCCTTTTTCCTGGAGATAATCAAGGACAAGGTGGCATGAGATAATTAGCTACAAGTATCATTAGCTCCCTGAATTCTCTCCATGCCTGATACTGAGCTCCTGCCGGCAGACCTGGTTTACAGTCAGCGACTCCCAGGGAAGATATTTCGACACAAGAAAGAGGCCCTACCACGGGGAAGAAGGAGCTATGCATATGAATGAGTACATCTTGGCCTGCTGATCTGAGAACTCCTCAGTATTTTCAGCCCCTTACTTCTGGGGTAAAAAAAAGAAAAAAGAAAGAAAAACACCCTTACCAGAAGAGTATCAGATTGTTTCTTTGGCCTCTGTCTTTTCATTTTGGGAGTATCTACAAATAAGACCATTGTCTGAAAAAAGGTTCATTTATTAAATCTAGAATTTTTTTTAATTCTTTGAAATAATTAGGTAAGGATCCCCTTGCATCGATATAAATAAAACATTTGCCTGTACTTGTAATTAATAACATTGGCGGATAAAGCACTGTATTGGAGGTGGAAGATGTGAGTTTTGTCCACTTAGACTATATCCCACTTTACTACACTATTGATGTCAATGCCTGTTTTGAAACTGCATACCTAGAAGCACGCTCATAATTCCCTGAGATAGCTAAATGAAATGTTTTAATTTTCAAAGATGTGAAATAATTAGGTAATCCTGAAAGTTTAAAAAAATTGAATTTAAAAGCTAAACCTCAGACAAAGAAGTTTACAAATTTACCCTCAGTGACTCAGTTTCTCCATGCATAAAAGGAAAACTACTGAGTTTTTTGTAAAGCAATTTTATTTTCTCAGATAAGAAGCTCTGTACCTGCTAAGTATTCTTATTTACTACTATTAAATTGGTTGTTCTCACGGTGTTTTACAAGGTAAGCCTTTACAAGTAATATAAAGTAACACTGCTTTTTTCCATGTGCAGCTTCATATTTCTAAACTAGGGCAACATGGACAATAAAAACAATTTTATATCTAATATAGACAAATTCACTAGAAAAATTGCAAAATGCATACAACTATGGTAGATCAGAACCATACAGGTATCCATGAAAAACAACTACATCTTTTATTTTGTCCGTCAAGTTTCCACGCAAGTGACACACATAGGAACATGTCATTAATCCTGATGCAAAAATATGCATCTTATTAATATTTATCAGGGAGTGAAGACCTAAAGAACACTGTTCGTACAGTGAAGAATACGGCAAACACTTAACTTCATTACATTTACTTTAATGCATTAATACTACTTCTTCTTACCAGTAGGCAGCACTGTTACATCTTTTTAGATGTTAGCAAAGTTAATGACATAGTGCCATCAGCAACTTACTACATAGTATGTGACCTTTACTTCCATTCAACCCTCATTATTTTTTCTTCACACAGTGCTTCTATCTCTCAGATTTTAGTTCATAAATGAAAATAAGAAAAAAAGATCAGAACGATTAAATAATTTTTAGGACATCAAAAATGGGAAATGGAAGTGGAAATGGTATATTGGGTTGAATTCATCAATTATCATAACTGTCACCATTTAAAACAAGGCAATAACTGTATCAATATGATGAATTACCTTAGGCAAACATCTCAGTACCAAGACTGAGTGACTTCAGTATTGATTAAATCATTTGCACCTTTAAGACCTTAAAAGAACGAATTGATAGAATAAATAAATAATGTTTCTGATCCTGAAAACTCTTGGTCACATGAACAGCACATGAGCTTTTAATTATGTTTTAAATTGGGCTACTCTTCTGGCTACTCTTTCAGAATGGCTAAGTGTGTAAAATTTGGAAGAAACAAGTCTTATAAAAACAACAATCTGTTGTTATTACTGTTTTTAAGATAGCCAAACCTGAATATACAAACTTGCATGATGCCCTAACAGCTGATAATCTTCAGTTTTTCTGGTCCATAAAATTTTCATCATTTCCTAATTAGACCTTGATCTTACATTTCCTAAAAATTAAAACTCATGTGGAATTCAATAGGATTTTTGGATATATGAGAAAGGAAGGATTTTGTCCCAAATATATGTATACCTAGCTGCAAAGGTTACTGATAGGGGTTAATAAATATATTTGCAAAGAACAGATAACAAGTATGCATTTATTTCATACATATGCGCATATATATAAACACACATACATATGTGCCGGCATGCACACACAAACATATATATTTATATGAGCAAAAATTTAAAAAAGAAACAGTATTTTCATAGTTCGTTTGTAAACAAGATACACTAGCTTAAACATCTTAGCAGTCCCAAAGATTTTTTTCACTTTCTGTCCTACTTTCACACTAAAATTATAATTTCATATTTCATAAAAAGGCACTGAAACGTAAAATGGGCCAACATCAAAATATAACAAGGAAGCAAAGATAAATTAGAGGAATTCTTTGGTTCTTTCACTAACTAATCAGAGATATACAGAAAAGGAGCTTTTAAGTTTAATGATACCTGCTCATTAAATGATGCTAAACACTAAAATACCACGAACAGCAGGGAATTTCAGTTTACATTAGAGAAAAAAATAAAAGGGTAAAAATGACTGAAGTTGGTCAGTTCAAGCTGATAGGGCACTTCAAATGAATAACAGAAGAATAAAAGGCACACTCTAGGTTAAATTAGGTTCTCCTATGCCTTTTCTTGAAAGTGCTTAACTTCACAAATTTTATTTGAATTAACTAACCTGCCAAAATCAAAGACTTGAATAGGGGTAAAGTTAAACAAGCAACTACACTTCACAGTAAGTTTACCCATTAAACAGGAGATAAAACCTCTGCATAAGAAAAGATGGGGGCAACAGTTTTAGAATGTGCATTTTTCCTTCTCTAGTCAGGCAAAATGTCATCCCTTTCATTCTCTTGAAGTAAAGCTGTACTTCAGAATAAAATTATTCAGATATGCAACTTAATTCTGCTCATAATTTTATCTGTTAGAATCTTGTTTTTCTAAGTTCAGCACAGAATTTTTTTTCTCTGCATTTGAAATATGTGATACTTGAGCATTACCATTTCAGTGTGGCATTAAAGATATTAAACAATTAATTATATTGTATTACCTGACCAATAATTTTGCAAATATACAGTAAAACATTTAAAGAAAAATAAGCCATTTGAAGAAATCTTCAAGGCTGAAAAAAAAGGCTGGTAAATAAGGCAGCGGCTTCAAATCGTTTTGAAAATACATGCTATCCCCTATACCGTTATGCTTTGAAGGTGATTACACTTACCATTAGAAAGAATAAGAGATTTCCATTCGGGAATTTTTTTGCACTGGCAGCAGTAGCATATTAATAAAAACACATATTTCAAATATATTCAATCTTTTCCTCAGACTTCCATTAATTTTTCTTTTTGACCTTTAATTTCAAAAATTTAGCATTAGCTAAGCACACAAACACCCCCTACACACAAGATCCAAATGTGAGAACTGCAGGCCGGGAAGAGGATGCGTGGAGGCTGTACAATCTGTTCAGGAGACTCTGTCGTAAGGTTAAACTGGGCACTGACTAGCATTTGTTTCTCAAATTTTTATTACATAAAACACTTCTACCTTTATTTAGCAATTTTTAACTTGTATTTTAGTTATTTGGGAGGGAGGCAGAGTCAGAGAAAGAGGAGAATAAAGGAGTGAATTATATATTCGATAAAAGTTTGTGTGTGTAGAGCCAGCAACCTGCCTTCCCACTCCAGGCTTGACTTAGAGAACCTGAGTGTCGCTATGTCTCCATGTCTCTCCCAGAATCACCACCTCTGGAGGCTAGTGCTTGGCCTGGAGGTTGCCTTGGGATACAGGAGCTACGACTTCGGTCCACTAACACAAAAATAATTCCACTAACAGAAAAATGGGCATGTCTCAACTCCAGCCCATTAATCTCAACAATTTAGATTGTAATCAGCAAGATATGGATAGTGGTATTCCTCAGAGAGGGATTGAGAGATTATTCTAATTGTTTTGTAATACTGCAAATACTGTACACATGGCAGAAATGCAAACAAATAAAATCCCAAATTCAGTGGTTAGGATATTTTTTCCCTTTGGTCAGTGATGGAGAGTGGATATTAAGTGCCACCATTGCTATCTTAAGTGCCTTAAAATAGGCATTACAAGGGGACGAATCCATGCCTTCATCTAGATCAGGTCTGTCAACCTTTAAACTTTATCTTCTAAGACAAAGCTGTTATACTGGAATACCATTAGAGAAAGCTGCTGAGCAATGGGTGCTGTGTCAACCTCAGAAGAAACACTGCAATATTTTAATATGCTGCAGGTATAACTGGCAAGATGGAGGAGAACATCATCGTGAAGCGATCTTTACAAATAAAAAGGTACAGTGGCAGATGTAAAATAAAGGCAGACAAAAACTCCATTCAGAATCAGGGGTTTAATGAGAGATGTACTACAACATATGAGAAGGATCTCTGCTCCAGAAAAGTTGCAATAAAAAGACAAGACAAATTAAGGATGAGGATGAGATAAAGTCTATAAATGAAATTACGAAGATTATGATATAGGATACATACTTTTTCCCTTTATCATACTTCTAGCTTATTTTTAAGAAAATGAGTAGTTTACTTCCTGTGACAAAACCCAGCCAACTCTCTTAGCACTTACAGCCAATCCTACAGCACTGATCAAGGAACATTCTCTCATGTGTATGCTCAGAAGCACGTAGAGACTCTCCTACAGTTAAATGAGAACAACTAAGCTCTTCACACTGTAACACAAAGAACAGCAAGTTATGTTTCCACATGTCCTAGCCATACAATCAGAGTTAAGGAGGACATGGAAACTCAGATACCTTTTTTTTTGCTTACCCCTGCACCAGGTTAACGTAAGTAAAGACATCTAAACACCTTTCATTTGTGTGAAAGCCAGCAGTGAAAACTTCGTCAGAGAGATTTCTCTGAGTCAGAATACCACCAGCGTGCATCCAAAAAAGCAATGGCTGAACTCTGTAACAGTCAGTCCATTCCAGATCACACTGGAGATTATCTCATGCTAAAGGTCTAAGTAGAGCATGAAAAAGACAAAGAAACCCTGCCAGTCTCACTAACTCATTAAGCTGAAGATGGTATACATTCAGAAAGGAATCTGGGAGGTTACGAGGGTTTTTTCGTTCAGTGAGAGGGAAAGGAACTGACTTAATCTTTTCGTGGTCACCAGTATCATCAGGAAAACAACTTTTTAATTAAGAGATGTAAAGTCACAGGAAATAAGCAGTTGCAAAAGTTGTCTTTGCTTGTTAGGATAACTACCAAAGGATTAGTTATGGTTAGTTAGGCTTAGTTATGAAAGTCATCTGTAACACACAGCATTGACATCTATGTCACCACAACTTCAGGTCCATTGAGTTAACAGCTTAACCATTCTACTGGTGAATAAGGATGAGAAGAAACAGGAACACGTTTTCTTTATTTTCATTAGTATTTATACTGCAAGTGGCTGGAGGCATTAACTAAATCCACACTGATGTAGGCACTATATGAACCACAGCAAGACCACTTGGTGGTCTTTTTTAAAGGAATTTAAACGAATTTTACCCTTTCCCTAAGTCACATATTCTATTCTTACTATATTTTTGCAGCATGTAACAAATATTTCCTTATCTATTAGTCTTAACTACTCCTTCTCCTTATTCTTAAATCATATCAAGTCTTAACCACATCTTCAGTCCTCACCAGCAAAAGTACCACGGGTATAAAAAAGAGAGCTGGGAAAACTGGTGCTGTTCAGCTCCTATGGACAGGAATTATAAGCTAAGTTTGTAAGAGAAACTTGAGCACTGACCACTGACTGACCAGCTAACTGCGGCTCCATGCGCCTCTCGGGAGAACGTCACTCTAAGTTTCTGGCAGGGTGGAACAGAAATGCAAAGGGCAAACACTATTTATCCACTCAGGGCTGGAGAGGAGGGATGGATATATCTTTAAGGAAGATGCCCAAGTACCCAGAATTAATTCATGGAAGGCTGGATAAATCTGATTTATGCAGTCTGAAGGAATGTTATTCTCTAATACTAATGACATGTTTAGTTTTCAGTTAGTATTAGAATACCTATACATGCCACTGCGTTATATTCCACAACATTCATACAATACTTTAATTACCTTAATGACATTTAGCTGAATATTACATGACGTTCAAGCCTTAATTAATGTCTTTAAATAAAATGTACAGATAGAAAAAAATCATCAGATCATTGCTGAAGTTCATGCGACTTAAAACCCAAGATGGTCTTTCAAAAAATGGTGTATGAAGTACTGAAACTAACACTAGACTTTGTCAAGAGGCTGAGAAGTGCTTTTATGAGGCACTAATAAATGCCCTGAAATAAAGAATGGGAGGACTGCCTGCCACTCTGGCACAGAATTTGCAAAACCCCTTTTACCATCTGCCTGCCCAAGAATGTCCAACCCTTTTAACCAAGTTACACCAGCCGTGGCTGTCCCTTAGAGCCCAGCAAACCTGCAGAGCTCTAAAGTAGGCACACTGAATTGCAGTTTGTGGTATATGAATGAGAAATTCTATCTCTGGTTAGTTTTGCATCTTTACATTATTTTACTTCTTTACTTCTGTTTTCCTTTTTCCATCCTGGAGTTCTGTTTATCCCTTCTCCAACTTGCACATTTTATTTTTGTATTTTTGCAGCTGACTGTTTGTTGTTCCTAGAATTAATTCATTTTCTTTTCTCTTCCACTGCCTGCATTTTCTTTAATTTCAATCCCCTCCTCGTCTATTTTTCTCACTCTCCTTTTTCCTTAGTCTCCTGTTTTATCTAGTTACTTCTCAAATCTTAAAAAACCCAACTTGATTCTAGAGAACATACTAGAAAAAGTGAATCTTTCCTATCTGGTGTTCCCACTTTTGTTTCTAGCTCTCTCCTTTCCCTTCTTACCTCCCTCCTCCTTTCCACCTCAGTCATTTGTTCTCCACTCTGTATTTCTAGCTTTTCTTCCAGCCTGTCATTTTTTACTTTATTTTCCACAATGGGTTGTTCACCTGCTTTGCTGTTAAATGCTCCCTCTATTCTTTGATGTTATGCTGTAACCTTATATACCTATGCTCAGTCACTTTCCCTGTTGAAAATTTTAGATTAGAAAAGAATGGCTCCAAGTTCTGTTAACTTGCCATATACGGAAAGACTTCAGAAGTTTAATCCATTTAGTTTATCAAAGACAACAAGACTGAATGAGATTCAAACAAAAAATGATGTACAATATTACAAACATTAGTCTAATTAGACTCTGAAATGTATTCAAAGACTTTCTAGAGTTTCCATTCTTTCAGGCCTTTCTGGCCTTAAAATTTGTGCGTCATTAATAAAAACTTCATTTATTTAAGTTGTGACAAAGCAAGACCTCACACAGAATTAGTCTAACTGGAGAAACCTGTATCTAGCATCTTATCACGTATGACAGAGAAGGCAATCTGAACAGCATTTCATCCACCTTGAAGGAGAGCAGGATATTCAGATAACGAAAATGAGTATGTCCTCTTTTTTGACCAAATTAGCACCCTCATACTAGTAAAATTTTTTTCTGCCAGAAAGGCTGAAGGATAGTGATTCCCTCTTTTGAAATAATTTATAAGCTTCTTAGATTAACTCTTTTACAAATGAGCCTAGTATCTTCCTTAGTGATCACAAATTTTAGGCATTTCTCTAGAATGTATTATTTTAATATGGAAATTATGGACTGAATTGTCCACGACTATATGAACTGCAATTCCTTTTTTCTTAGGGATTACCAGAATATAATAAATACCATCAAAACTGGAACAATGTCTGCATAGCATCAGATCCTAAGAATGAATACATTAGAGGATTATAACATTATAAGATTTTATTATTATTTACACTTGAAAGTAACCACAATGTACAAGGCACTTTCTAAAAACAGAGCAGTGATATGGCCAGTGTGCAATTCCAGCTAAACAAAATTGTTTCACTTCTTTGTGTTTCTTCATTTGCAAACTGGGAATACTGGAACCCACCTTCCAGAATAGTGGAAATCACAAACTATGTACTATTATCATAAAAATAAAATTATTCTTTCCCAGTGCTAAAATCTACAAAGAATGTGAGTAATTAAAAGGATAAAATAAGGCATTACCTTAAAACAGACTGGCCAGTATGATGGCCATGTCAACAACTCCTCACACTCCCCATTATTTATTTGCTTCCTGCATAGACTCCGAAATAATTTAAACTGCTTACAATCCACATTTTTTCCATGACAGGAAGAAGGGAATGAAAACTTACAAAATGAAGAAGGAGCAGGAAGCATAACCCTTTGTGCTACTGTACATGGCAATGGATTGAAGCTAGCCATTGAGATTAGGAATGCACAAGATCGCCTCAATTCTTTTAGATGGAAGAGAAAGGTCAGAAACTTATGTAGGAAAAAGTCTAGATGAGGTGCCACAGAAGCTTCCTTTATGCTGCTTTTAAAGAACTTCATCAGAAAATGCTATCTGACCCCACCAAAGGTAAGCAGAGTCCAGGGATTGTCTTTAAAAGCTAGTATTTCTCAACAGTTACCTGTATTTCTCAACAGTCACCTAAAAATTCAATTTAAGATTGCACCACTTTCCATCACAACTAGAACAGAAAATGACAG
This sequence comes from Dromaius novaehollandiae, assembly GCF_036370855.1. NCBI lineage: Eukaryota > Metazoa > Chordata > Aves > Casuariiformes > Dromaiidae > Dromaius > Dromaius novaehollandiae. The sequence goes on from NC_088098.1 coordinate 25,638,018, forward strand.
TGCATTATTTTTTACCACAACAAAGTTACAACTTGAGTTGCATCTTTCTAATTTATTTTGTGTAGACAAACCTTAGTCTTGCATCACAGATGCACATTCTTAACAAGTTTTGAAAGATTAGAAATGATCAGTTTGAGCTAAAAATACTCGTAAAACACCAGGAAGAAACTTTTTATGTAACCTGGACTTTGTATTTTCAGAGAGTAGTACAAAGGCAGGCTTCGGCCTCACATTAAAACACCTAAGTTTAAGTCCTTATATATATGCTAGGTTTCTAATAATCTATTACAATCAAGAAAAATCTTGACTTTCTTATACAGTCAGTATAGTCAGTGGAGCCCAGGGAGAAATGAAACCATTCATCCACATGAGGTCTTAGTTAGTTGCCTAAGTATTAGCATCTTTGGTTAATTCAGATGCTCTAGGGTACCGTGCCCAATTTCTAGTTTCCAGTCCAGAAGGATAGACATCTTTCATTGGTCCTGCATTATATCTGCTAACCCTCCGTGGAAATCTGAGCTATCACTTATCAAGTGATAACAGAAACCCTTGTTTAGGCAAATGAATCCCACCCTAGCTGCCTACTTAAGGGCATGCAAAAGAGAGAACTGAACCTTACTTAAGGTGTCTTAAGTTTTCTCTGCTGACAATCATTAAAAAAGCCAAACAGAGAAGGGAGGTGTTATTAATGTCCCCACTAAAAGAAAGGCTGTTCTACAATTGCTGTGCCACACAGACAGCAGAGATTCCACATGGAAGTTCAGCTTTGATAGAAATCTACTGAAAACACACTAGAGAACACTTTCATCAGCTGCTGAAAAAACTGCTACACGCCTTGACACCTTGGGTGAACAAGGCTACATTAAAAAGCCAAAACCTTAGGTATGCAATTTCACAAGTTACTGAATGAGAATTTTTGACTAGCTAAAAAAAGGTGACCAAGTTTCAAACACAAAGACAGAAGGGCTAAAGTCAGAGTTTATCCAATGATTTATCCTAAATCGGTAAGAGAATATGTCATCCTCGGCTACCTAAAATTAAAAATTATTCAAAATTTATTTCACTAATATTTGTAAGAATAAGTAGTGAGTGGCTAAGCTTTTAGCTGCATTCAGTTTTAAATTTATTTTCTCCAGTTACATGAGTTTTATTATTGGGAAAATTTACCTATCAAGGTAAGTATATTTTATGTCATGTGAAAAATAACAAATAGAAATTATATCCTATAACATGTACAGGCCCTATGAGTAAAAAAAAGAATAAATGAATCAATGATACTATTTTGTCTTGTCCAACCTGTAGTTTCAGATATTTTCTTGTATGTTATTGAAATGACAGTCCAGAATATGCTACACTTTGGAAAAGGAAAGCAATGGTAAGTACTATGCAAATATTTGACTTACATATGTTATACTTGGGTTTTTCATATTTTTCCTAATTTCAATAAAATTCTGACCATAAACAAAGTAATTCTGAAATCATATCTCAGCCAATTTATATTAATTATTCATTTGACTTCTCACTGACATTACTACTGCTTTGAAAAACAGTCCATTCATTTTACCTGTCTTTGGCTTTGCATCTTCAGGAGAAGGCTGAGACTCCATATAGGCCAGGGCAAATGACCTTATCTCACCTAACACATATTTGACATGAAAATTCCAGATCCATTTATGAGATGTCCATTCCCCAGCATTTTCTTCCGACAATCAGCAGTTGTTATTTGCATTTCCAGAACAAAGCCAAAATCAGAATCTTAAATGACACACAGCTTGCTACAAAATCTATTCACAAAACTTCTGTGGCTTGCATAACTTCTGCAATAGAATAATTATGTTTCATGCCTATACTTTTTTAAGATGGTATCATATGAATGTAAAAACTAGTAAAAAAAAAGATTTTGATATACCTATTTGTAGACAGAAAAATCTCTAAGTGCTCTTTATACAGGTTCCTAATTAGATAATAAGTTCTCCTGTGTCTCCGGGAAAGGATTACAGATTTATAGGCTTTGTCTGTCTAGAAACTTTTTGACATACACTTTTCTATTATAACTGAAGCAGATGTCTATGGTGAAAGAATCTGAGCAACCTGAACATATTTTTGTTTGTTAACCGTAGCTCTTAGCATTCTAAGGGGGTGTCTGACAGTGTAACACTCCACTCCTAGGAGAAGCAATGGATCTCCATCCAATGACAATGATTGGTTAGTTCTTTGGGAGACTTTTACTAGAATACCTTACTTTATGAAGCATTAATACTGGATTCCACCTGCTAGCACTCCTGGGTTGGATGAGACAATGATAAAGAACCAAGATTACCTAGACCACATTAGGATAAAAAGCTGACTTCCCTAGGTATTGGTGTCCAGCTGACTAGTAAAAGAAGAATGTAAGAGCTGCTATCAGCATGCAGAAGAAAATGGCCACTGCTACTCTGAATGCCAATATCCCCAATCACCAGTGAGGAGGTGTCTGGCCTGCTGCCAATAGATCAAGCATCCAATATTTGTGATAATTCAAGGTCCTGCTAGAAAGGTAACAGAACTTAACGATAGACAGAAGATTATTGATTATTTGTATTATATCTTACGGTTGCAATTTCTTAATTGCTATGGAGCCTATTAACTGATAAACTTATTCTTTGATCCCTATCAGACCTCAGATCAATAGAAAAGAATATTTCCTTGCTACTGCTACTTCCGTACTACTGATGATTGTAAAGAGCTCACTAGTATCAGTGAGGATACTGCAGAAAAGGCAAAGGTCTCTGTCTGCATGAGTTAAAGAAAAACATCTTTCAAAGGCAGAAAAACCTATAAGGTAACATCTTCTGCTTATCTTCCATTAACCTACTGGTATCAGTAAAGAATATTATAAAAGGAGGAAATAAGAGGGAAAGCATTTTACCTTTATCCCGATCAGGATGAGTAGTTTGGACTGATATCACAAAACTGATGAGAGGAAGAACAATGTTGCACCATTACTGGTATGGAGCTACTATTGGAACAATAACTACTTCTGTTTTTTTCCCCTTAGAACAAATACTTATGGGACTCACAGGCAGGGAATTTAGCAGCTGGGAAACTCTTAGCAAATCCAATGGACAAAAGTAAGGAAGGACATTGGTTGCTTGTATGTGAGTTTTGGGGAAAAGAAACAGAAGAGCAAACAACATATTAGGGGAAGTAGTGCAAGACACTCAAAAAGGAGTGTATATACATTGGAAGCACATACAAGGAAGCATTTATTAGCCCTCCAGCATAGTGACACTCTCCATAGAGTATATTGGATAGGAAGACTCCTCCTTGTGTGCCTCCAGCGGTAGATTTTTCCCACACCATCCAAATCCTCAGGATTCCCTGTAAGCCTGAATGTCTGCACTCAGCACTTTGGCTTGTTCTGCCATAGGTTTGAAGTTTGTACATCAATGTTAAATTAAAAAAAAAAAAAAACCTGCTCTGACAACTACCATGGAGTTACTACTACAAAAATGATAATGATATCAATTTTTAAGAAAACATTTATACAATACATCTTATATTTTACTGATGACTGCACACTCCTATTCATCATTATACTCTGTCTTCATGTGCCTGCTTTCCTAATCAGCAAGAATTTTCTGTTTTTCTCTCTGGATATTAATTCAGAAAGTCTTTCCATTTCTTTGCAAAGTTGTGCGGGTCTTTATCTTGCAAAGATATTCTGCAAAGGGAGCCTGTACCTATTCAGATATTTGTCACAATTATGCAACTTCATCAAGAGGGCATCTCCATCTTTCCCTTCATTTTCAAAATACACTGTCATTTTTCAGCTACTCTTGGAAGTAGGTATGTTATATATATTCTTCTTTCCTGCCAAAGCAGCAAGTAAAATGCTTCATAAGCCACTGAAGCAGAGGGTAAATTGGGAATACCAGAAATGACAGGAAAAACCGTAACTCCATTCATGCCAACTGTGTTCATAGGGACAGAACTTCTTCCAGTCACAAAAAATAAGGCTAGTGCATATCTGGAGGAGAAACAAAGCCTCCGGATAAAAAGCTATTGCTCTGCACTACAGAGCAATGCATTTCCCTTTTTTTTCCAGCAGATTAGCATGAACTAAAATACAAAATACTACCTTTTGCAATTGCATTGAATCCAATGAGTCAATGTTATGAGGCTACAAATGCCTCATAAGCTATACAGATATGGCAGAATACTTAGAGATTATTTACTTCATAAAATGTAAAAGTAGCTACAGGCTCAAGGTGGTCATCACACTGATTTTCCAATTGATTTTGCTCTTCCTCTCAGCAGATTATAGTAACGCTAGAAATCGTGGGTTAAAATCAAGGAAATGAAGTCCACAGGACAGCACGACGGAAAAAAAAGCAGATCGCAAAGGAGTACTGCTGCTCAGTGCTACAGTGTTGTGACGCTGTAGAGAAACACACCCTTCGAAGTGGAAACCAGGGTCTACAACGAGGACTCTGAGCATTATATTGTGGAATAAGGATGAGGTGGAGGAGAAACATGAGCAAGCAGAAAGCAGCACATAACATCCATTTAGTAACACTGTATCCATCTAAATTTTGAACAAAGTCATTTGAACTACCACATATTATTGCATAATAATAGACACAACAGAACATTTACTCCCAGATATGTCTTTGCAGCAGTTAATATCCTTTCCCTATATTTTTGAGGGCATTTCCAGAACCCAGACTATGCTGATAAGGTCTAGAATAATCCCTCCCTTATCAAGGTATGGAATAACACCGGTGAATCTGAGGCTGGCTCCAAATGCTTGATCACAGGTTACATTCCTTGAAAGAAATACAACCCACCTCTTCAGAGCATGAGCAGGTTTTGGAAACATTCCTACACGTCCTCTTCTTGCCTCTTACCAAAAAATGTGCTCTTGCAGTTCTGCTTTGCAGCTGCACTGGCCAAACCATTTTTTAAAAAAAATCTATGCAATGCATGGGCTCTTCCAAACCCTTTTAGTGATCAGCAATTTAGTGGTGGCTGTTCGATGAGCTTGGCCATGCTATTCTCTTCAGAGAGCAAAAAACACTGAAGAACTTGAGAAGACAGTGCAGAATGGCTACTCACACCTGTGACAATGGGACTGCACCTTTAAGTGTGTGAAATCATCATGAACTGGGAGTACAGTGAGGCATATCTAACTGCACACCATCATCCAAAAAGGCACTAATTCAACCAAAAGACTTCCCAAATAGCAGAGAGGATACAGGCCAGTAAGTTACTGCATGTCTAAACGAACTCTGTGAGAAAGCTGTGGAAAACCAACAAGAATGGAACAGTTAATCTGAAAATGCAGGTGTAGTCATGAAAACTACACCCGTGAAAATGATTCCCAAATAAAATTCTTTCACTGTTATGGTAATGTACAGCAAATCAATTAAACTGCAAATTGTATTTGAGTGCCCATATTTTATTCTGAAAAAGACCAAACTCCAAATGTATAAAAATATGCCAAATCCTTTCCAATGTAAATGAAGCTCTTTATATTGATCATAATTTCAACAAATTGAACCTTAAAGAGGGATTCTATGTTAATGCTACATAAAATATTCACCGAATCACTGCATACATCATTTCTTCTTTCCTTACCTAGGTAAATAATGCTACTACTAGACCAATAGACCAGCCCTAGAGAAACTAGAAAGAAAGGGCCTGAAGCACTTGCATTTTTGATCAGGGCTTACCATACCTTAGAATAAAAACTTAAAAACAAATGGAATTAGAAAGCAGGAATAAGGCAAAGAAATTTTAAAGACAAATACAGAAAAAGCATTATAAAAGCCATATAATGATTGTAACTTAAAAAATAGGACAAAAAGAAATCACAGTTGGAGGAAAGGATAGTCTTAGGAGCCTGTAGGTTTTTTTCAGAAACACACTAAGGGTTAACAGTCTTTCAGTGACGTTATACCATCTAGGCTATTATGCTTTGGAAAGGCCTGATTTAGAGACCCAGGAATATCTCGAAGATCGGCAATGCTGACCAGAGGCTACGTGCTGTTCTTGACGTGCCCGCCAAGGAACGGGCATTCAAAGGACAGTCCAAAAAAACTCTTCTTCGGTGCAGGCAGGAGTGAGCGCTATATGCTTTATTTATCTCCTCTATCCCAAATAAAATTTGAGACCACACCTGCGAAACAGGACACTTTTTAAAAGGTAAGGTGGGTAAGTTCATTAGCTAATTAACAAAGCTCTTATATACAACCCATAGGGAGCATTTCAAATGCATAGGACCTTTTTTGTTATTAAAAAAATAGGACAGGGAAGATTTATCATTAAAATATATTTCACTAATTATACCACCTGGAGTTACTTCCACAAAACAAACTTTTAATTAGAAAATGTGAGTTTATTAAAAAAAATGTTTGGTATAGAAGTTTGATTCTTTGTTTATTTAAAAGTAGGATGTGGAAAGTTTCTCACATGCTAAGCAACACAGGTATACCGCTTCACACGTTAGTACTACGTCTATTTAAAAGACTCAGGCATCTCTTCAGAAGTGATTGGCATTTATTTTTTGCTTCCTTTTAGTAAAGGGAGAGACAGGGTAAAATAGGTATTTATTTTTATTTGTTTTTACAGCTTGGAGAGCTGCGCTAATGGGAGATATACAAATAATTTTCTTTTTAAGGAATTTATAATACTTGATACATTTAATATGAGTCAAATTGAGAAGTTCAATTCTCAAGTCCCTTACACACACTTTGTAACAGCTGAGTGTTTCAAAGTAGCTGTATTTTTCCCCAAAACATCAGTCAAATAGGTCTCCATGCCTGGAGAAACTCAGTTCACACACCACATTGCCCTAGTTGTTGCAAAGCACAGTCTTGCCCTGGAGGTATCATACATATATACACCATGTATAAGATCACTTAAATTGCTTTTACAGTATCTTAAAGAAAGCAGCAATGTCCTTCTTTTAACACTGCAGAAAGCAGCCCAGGTACACAGAGGAATTTTTGATGACCATCTTCATGCTCCTAAAATAATATCTCATTTATTTCTTTTACTATATGAATATCCTTGCTAAAATAGTATCAGTTAAAATTTTCTGAACTGTGTTTTTTGCTAGAATATAAGTTTTAAACAAGGAGTTAAGAGAAAGTTACTGGACAGGCAAGGAAAAGCAGCTTGTCTCCAAGTATGTGGCATCAAAGGGGAAAAAACCTTCTTTCACATATTCCCAAACTTAGTCCTTGTACAAGGGAAGAATAGTGAGGTCTCATCTCTGGGCTTGGAAAAAGGAAGTGAACAGCAGTTCTCCCAAAAATGGGAACGATTAAGGAAAGAACAATGACCTGCATTTATTGCCGGGTAGTGTTCCCAGTTGAGTTAATAAAGTTGTGGCCTAATTAAACTGAGCACTTCACATCTTGTTTTTCTTCTTGCATGGCCAGGACAATTAAGCATCCTTTGATGTCGAGTGCTCTGAGGAAATCTCCCAATTACTTTATGAACAATTTTTGTCATAAAGCCTGAGAGAATTCATTGAAACCTCCTACACTAGAATGAGGCCAGAACCAATCAACACCAGATGACCAGAACTTAGTACAAAGAATTTTAAACTGGAGGCTGCTGACACCACAAACAACTCATTACACCGAGAAATTCAACCTGCTGAAAGTGGTAGTTGGTTATAGTAAACTGAACAAAACTATGCGAAAATTACTCAGTTTCACCTCTTGTACGGAAGCTGTTGATAATTACAGATTTTACTTTCCAGTGGAGGCTGTATTTTACTGTGACTGTATTCCAATTCAGAACTGAATGTAACAGTACATGTAACTTCAGCATGGCTGTAACAATGCCCTTATTCACAGCAGGGCTTAAGCATGTTCGAGCTTAAGCTTTAAGCATGTTCAAAACTGCTCTGCTTAATGAAGGCAAAAATTTTTTTCATTATTTTTTACTAAAAGTTAAGAAGGATATTATTAGTTCCAAATATTAATGATGTAAAATAACAATTTATTGACTGAAAGTCAAAATATAATGTACACAGGATGATAAGGATCTTCTGCACCTTCAAACCTCCTGTTATCGTAGACAACCATGCTCTATATTCTCCTCTATAAACTAATCCAATTCTATCTTAAAACTAGCCAGGTTAAAAGCATATCTGGAAAACTAAAGACTCAGAAGAAATAGGTGCACAAAGCAATATGTATATTTCAAAACAAAAACATATAATTTCAAACATCAAACCAGAGATTTACTGTTTTAAGTTTCATACACTCTATTCCTTTAATTGGTACACGCAATTCATCTGAATTAGGAGAAGTGCTCTATAATACTTTTAAAAGTAATTTTTAGATGGGTAATAATAGGAAAAATAATAATTAAAAAATAAACAGAACAGATTATAATGCTTTTCAGCTTTAAAAAAAGTATCATATATGTGTTGTACTAACATTTAAAAAATGCTAGGTCCAAACTATCACCTCCATTCAATATCCAGTTGCTCAAAAAAGAAAACTAAACAGAACGATTATGCATCTAAAATATATTTTCTTCCTAGCTTAAGAAAGTAGCATTTTAAGGTCTGTGACCAGTTCTTAGGTGTTTCCTGTATGGGGCAAAATTTCTCTTGTGAAATTTGTTTTGATTTTTTTAGTTTTGATTGTTATAGTAACAAGCATGGGCACTTTCTGACACTAAATCTTTACAAATAAAATGTGAATAAAGTTTTAAAGATAGTGTTATTATTTGTTTAACTAATACAAACTGAACAGAAAAGCAAAACAAAACAGAACAGCATAAGATCCCCTATAAAGCAATTCATTAGTACAAATTATCTCTAAAATGCATCACAGGCATGTGAAAACGCTTGAATTACTTTTATCTTACAGTATAATAATGAGTCTGGATTGAAAAAAAAAAGATAGATCATTCAGTAATGTTAAGGTCTATCCACTGAAAAACACCACTACTGCTGTTGAAATATTTTAAGACATATATTCCATTCAACTCCCCAAACAAATAGCAGACTGTACTTCAAATGCATTGCAAGACTATTAGGTAATCTTTTTCTTTGTTTAGATTCAGTAGGGTTCAGTGACAAACATTCATCTTCTCTTTCTATAAAAGTTTCTGTTCTTCAGCTTAGTTAAAATTGCTTTAGTTTTAGTAGCAACTCATTTTAGTTCACAATTTATTAGTGTAATACAATAAACTTCAAACAAAATGCAAAAACTATCATTTAATTATTTTAAAATTATGAATTATTTGTTCTATGTTTAGATGACCCGGTGGAAAGCACATTTACATCTGTAGGTAGGCTAATAGAATCAGACACAAAGCTGCTGAAATAAACCAATAACAGCTGCTACCATGCCTCATTACTCAGCACTAGCTGCTACCCTCAAATACGGCAAGTTGCAAAATCGCTGGCTTTCAAAAGCCACACAGAGTTTTTCGAAGATTTACTAGTACAAAACAGACACCTCTCTCAGACAGAAAAGGGGAAAAAAGAAAAAAAGGAAAAGAGTCCTATACTTTAGTATATGTGTTCAGCCCTTTTCCATCCTAACGCGCACATATTTTCCACCACCATGCATTTTACTTATTTTAACAGGTGAAAGCAATTAGATTTAAAAATTACTGCATTGCCAGTGTTCCCATTTCTAAAAAATAATGTAAAAATTCTAAAAACCAATGAAATATCTTTTTGATTAGTAACCTGGCATACCTTGCATTTATAAAGATATTTAAGTAGGAATGACAGTATCATAATCAATACCTAATCATTTAAGTCAATAAAAGAGGCTATTCTAATAAAAAAAATGTTTGGCTCCAGACATAGTCAAAAACCTTTATTCTATATGTGCACATGCTCTATAAAAACAATACCTTTTAAAATAATCAATTTTCAATAACCTTTTTAAATTTGTTACAAAATGGCTTATTGTAGTCTGCAAAAATTACATTGCAACAGCTATGACTCTCAGTAAAAGGTACTGTCAGACACTCATCATCTCAAATGGTCATTAGAAAAATCTAAAGAGATTCATCTCCTTAAAACAGAGAAGTATTTTTAATGTAAAAGTTTATACAATTAAAATTGCAGAAGTTTAATTTCAAACAAGCCCAAAAGATTTACATTTTCTACGGCTCTCAGGACTCATCTCCAACACAGAGGGTTAGTTTTAACATTTATATATTACATTTGGTATTAGAATTAAAAACTTGAAAATGTTTATATTCTAATAGGAATCAGCCACATACTTCTAATAATTTACCTATTCTGAAGATAGTATTTTGATATACAGATATTAATTAGGCAGAAGAATTAAAGCAGACTTCTGCTTTATGTAAAAAAAATTCAGCAGTGTTTAGTGATTATTCTGGAGTATGTTTTATAGGTATAGGCAGTATGTCACAATATACTACTTAATTTTATAATATCGACATAGAGAAACGTGGGTTCTGCAATGGTTCATGTCTGAAAATAGTACTGTCTCTTTATGTCAACCATTAAGTATTTTAATATTTCATATATTTGAAACTGTCTTCTGCAAAATAAAATAAATTCTGCTCACATTTTCAGAATAATTAGTGCTTACTGAATATTATTTACTGTACTCACAAGTGAAAACTGATGGAAATGATTATATAAGATCTAAACTGTAAGCACTCACTAGTAGTAAGCATATTAGATAAGGGAATACAAATATTTCTTCAGATCAATCATGTAATTGTTACACATGTTTAAAGATTTTCTTTGCCTTTTCAATTGTATTATATGGATAACATTCTATCTTAAAAGACTATTCTATGAATATTTTAAAATCATGTTAATTTAAAAACTCCAAATAAACAAAACATACAGAGCCAGGCTGAAAATTACTGAATTTTTCATTTAAAATATAATCAGTAACTTTGAGGAAATAACATCAATTTTAGTGAAAACATACCCCTATTTTTTGTCACATCTTAAATAAATTGTACTCAGTGTCCTGGATTGCATATGCCTTTGCCAAAAAAAAATTCATATGAAAATCATCATCAAATCACCATAAACAGCATACTTTCTCATATCTTCATTTTAGTGTTGAAAATTAATCAGAAAACAAAATAAACTACAATTCAAATGACCTCTCATTTTCCTCACCCAGAAACAACCATCTGACCGCACACACTTTCCAAATGCCTACTGAGAGCTACTGGCTTTGCAGCACGACCCCAGCTAAGTGAATTTGGATAAGTGTCATCCAAAATACCTTGCAACAACAGAGGGAATCTTAAATTTCAAAATCAGGAGAAGCAATTCCTCCATTCAGCCATTCAGCTGAGCTCAACAAGTGGCTCTGTGGGAAGGGAAAAAGCCTCCCAGGTCAGGAAGACCGAGACACTATAACTCGACAAAAAGGCAGAAGACGGTGCAAAACCTGCAACACTGGTGATTTTCTCACTGTTGGATACTCTTCTTCTGAAGAGACCTGGCATAATCTGCTGCACCTCTGAGAGAATTAAGGTATAGCCCATCTAGGGACTCTGATAATAGCCCAGTTCAAAAGTTACAACAACATCCCCTATCCTAATGATACATCCATGTCTGAGGGCCAAAAATTCCTGGCCAAATGAAAATGAGAAGAAAAGAGAAAGAGTCAGTTTTTGTGACATGGCTCTTTAAAAGCAGCTGAGAGTATAACTGGATTCCCAAACTGGAAACCTCACTAAAAAAAATGAAAGTTATTGTCAACAGAAGGTTGGTTAAATCACTGCTTTACCTGCTATTGCTTCACTTAACCTCTCATAATTATGCAATCTAATTTAGACTGGATCTCAGAAACTCAGTCCTATCCATACATTTAAGGAAATGCCTGTACGCTCAGCGTTAGAGAAGACAGCCCAATAAAGCTGGGTGTCAGCATACTGGAGACGCTGCATATTTATCTCTAAGCAGGAGACAAAGATCCATTAGTAATACTACAAAAGTTCAGTCTTTATTTCACAGCCCAGCCAGATCCCAAGAGCGGAACTTAACAGCAAAAAAAGACATATGAGTGAGAAGAAAAATGCAAGGTATCAATAAAAATTCACAACCATTAGGGCTAAGGAAAATAACAACCAATCCTTAAAATGTAATTAGGAAGAAATAAACGTTTAGCAAATTTCAATTTGGGAAAAGGGGCATATTTTATTAAAATCCAGAGAGACAATTTTACCCCACAAGTATTATAGTAATTGGACAGCAATTAAAGCAAAAGGAATTCACTGAAACCTTAATGTGGATTTTTAACAAATCTTGGAATAGTCTACAAGAACAAGAGAACTACAAAAACTTAATGTGGTGCTAGTGTTTATGAAGATCAAACCTGAGAAATTACAGTCAGGCTGATATCGAGCCAGGATTAATTCTGGAAAGGCTGAGCAGTAAATAATTAAGAAATGATAGCATAATTCTTTCACTTGTAAGTCTTGTCAACTAAACTTGATACCATGTTTTATGCTATAACAAGTTTGTCTAATAACATTAACTTGCATTGTCATAGTACACTTAGATTGCTATAAGATTTAATCTTGCATGACATTTTCAAGCACCATACAAAATCAATATTCTACATTACACGGATTAAAACTGTTTAAATACACAGATCTTGAAAACTCTACGTGGGAAACTGTCAGACAATGTAGGTTCTCTACAGAACTTTTATTGTCACAAATATATTACTTCCATTGTAAATCTTTTTTTTTTTTCAGATGACCTCAGCTTTGGTACAATGGGAAGTATTAATCAAATGGATGGATCCATCTTCCTCAATATAACTTACCTGAGCATTATACAGTTGTATGTCCCAAAGAGAAATATTAAAACAGTAATCCAGTTAGTTTACACAATAAAGGGTTAAGAGAAACTTGCTTACATCTGTAAGTATCTATAAGGCAACAGGTACTAAAGAGCAGACAGCTCTTTAATTTAGTGGAAAAAGAGCATTTTGGACTCCAATGGTAGATGGCTGACTTGACTGAATGTGTGCATATGAAAGTCATGTTTATTCCTAAGCAACGAAAATAAGTAACATATTAGCATCAACTACCAACAAATACAGCAGATTATCTACCTTTTCGAATCACTACAAAAAGTTCTGATATCTTTCTAAAACAGATGTCACATTTCAAGTGGAAGTGATGGTCTCAAGGAATGCATAAAGTCTTTACAAGGGTCCTGAGAGCCGCACTTCGTAATGAGTCCAAGTAGGGTAGAAGGACTAGATTACTAGTCCTATCATGCAGGAAACCACAAAAGGCAAGAGAGAAAAGCAAGCTAAAAATCTAGATTTTCAGAATTGTCTTGCCACAACTGGAAAATTAGATACCAGTTGAGAGAGAAAACTGCTTCTTCAGGAGAAGCTAATCATTTTTACAGTAAATAATACTCAGGTAATTTATAATTTTCATCATTTGAAGATGGCGTTACAGGAAGACAAGAATCTAAAAATTTGTACTACTGCTTGTGCCAGCTCAAAACAGAGAACGCTGAGCAGTTGTACCGTCAATACGCTGCCCATCTCCACAAACAGCTAGGTCTCGGTTTGATTAATGTTATGAACTTGCAATCGTGTAGAAACAACCCAGATTAACTAGGCCATTTACTGCCTACTCAAATTCCATGGTGATTAAGAACAGGAAAGTAAATACAGGTCTACAACTTCACACTGTTAGGCAAGTATTTCCTTCCTACATGTATCAGTAAGACAGAGTTTAAAAAGCTCTGAAACACAGTTCCCACAGGCAGTGCTTTGCTCTTAACATGCATGTGCCAGAAGTTCTTGAGGACAGAAAGAAGTTAACAAATTAAAAAAAAGGAATAGTTTATACCATTACAGTTAACAACTTCTATTAACATCTTCCATTCTTTTCCACAAGAGGCTGTGCTCAGAGTAAACCCACAACTGGGAAGCTCAACTGTGGTCAAATCCAGACAGTATTACCAGTTGCTCTACCCCTAAGACTGCAGGTTCTTTACTTCGGTGAAGTAGTTTAGAGCAGCGGTGATAAGAGGATTGGACCACCCTGTTCATTACAGCCTAGCTGTGCCTGAAGGACACTGGCTGGGTAGCAGCATTACTGAAGCTCAGAAAGGCAACACAGGTTATGAAGGATTTTTGCACACATACTTCTTACTACAACTTTGGAAGCAATCATATATTATGAAGACCATTTTTTATGCAGATGGAAAGGAAAACTTAATTATTTTTAAAGTATTTGGAAGGAGGGAGAAAGAAATGGTAAGAACCACCTAAAGAAAACAAGACTACATCTCTCATTTCAGCAACAGAAGAAATCTGTCTTTGTTAATTTTCAGAATACTCCAGGTATACATATGCACATAGAGAGATAGACATGTATATGTAAAAATAAAATGCATTTTCTATTTGGCTGATTAATATTCTAATATATGTACCTTGTAACTCTCATGTGTAAAGAAATATGCTAAATTTTTACTATGAAATAACCAAGGTTACCCATGAGCAGTGGAAATAACAAAACTTTCAGAAACCGTTTCTTGAAGTTTCCTACTGCGATGTATTGCAGCTCCTCCCTTTTTGCCATGATTACCTTAAGTTCCTCCTCTCTCCCCTAATTCCTTCCCCTTATCGCTTCCTTTCCCTTCCCTTCCCAAAAAAGTTCTCTCAGATCTCTTCTACACCAAGTAACTAGGAGCTGGCCAAAAGCCAACATACGCTTTGACTACTTCCACATACATATGCTGATTTGCTAGCGAATACACTGAATGACTAGCCTGCAGGACAAGCAGAACAGCTAAATGTTAAGCTCAATTTCCAGTCTTGAGTATCTTCTTTACCTGGCACTGAAAGTATGAACAAAACTTTTAAGAATACTGTGTTTTGGGGACTTCTATCTTTCAGTTACCATCAGAAATAGGGCAAGTATGTAACTGACAGTGCAACTACATATGCCAAAGTTTGTTAGGAAAGCAGTCTAAAAATAACTTTTTTTTTTCTTTTCTTCTTTAACTGCTGGACATTAGTTGGTTTAGAAGGCTGGCACAAATGCTTTTCCATTCCTGAATGTGTGATTCCAAGTACCGGAATCTGGTCTCTCTCACCCGCACCCACACCCCCACCCACACCCCCACCCCCACCCACACAGTGGTCTTTGTTTAGAATGCACCGAATAATATTATAAAACTATGATTAAATTTGGCAATTCAATCCCATTCCCTGATATCTCCTCAGAAATAACAAAAAATAGTCAAGTATTAGATTTGTGGCAGATGCTGATTAGTATAGCCAGATTTTAAAAAGAATATGCGTAAACACATTCCTCACTCATACTCTCATTGACTAAGCCTTCCTTTTCCTTATCTGCCAAGCAAAACCTCCACTTCAAATTCCTTTTTAAAATCCACTTCTTTAGGAAGTCTTTTCACCTTTTACCCATTTTACCTCATGTTTGTATTACACTGCACATAATTATAGTACTACTTTTCTTTTTTTTTCTTTTTTTCTTTTCTTTTCTTTTGTTTTTTTAACATAAGGATCCTAGTAGAGAAGAACTTAAAAGTTGAAGGAAATCTTATTCTGCCAGTTGTCAGAAAAAAATCCTACTGCAGGCACAGGACACTAGCTCTGGGACCTCCAAGAGCATGAAGAGGGGTTTAACTTTTGGCTGATGCTGAGGTCAGAAGCTGAAGTAAGACACACCGAAAGTAGTGAGTGGCAGTTTGTATCAAAAATACTTTTTTTGGTGGGTGATGTTCAAAACGCTTAACAAATACAGTTCTGTAGAGAGGCTGAAAACCTCTAAAATTATTTATTGGCGTTATTGGTAAGCATGGTGATTTATCTTGGAGTCTGCAGAGAGACTTCACAGCTAAGGAAAATACTACTGAGTATCAGTGTAGGTCCTGCCTCACTTGCACTTTTTCATTTAAAACTTCTTTCACTAAAAGTTGTCTCTTAAAAATCTTGGGGCACATTTGAGCGATTACTAACTATCTTTTTATTTAACTGTGTGAGTACACCACTGTACAACAGAATGGTATTACTAAAGGTTTCTGGAATATCCAGAAAGACACCTGCAGGTAAATGAGGGTATCTGCTTTAATTCAATAATGCCAAAATTAACTACATAAAATGGATATCTGAGATTGTGTCAGAATATGTTTTTAAATACTACTGAACTTTGCTTTTAGCCTTTTTTCTCTGAAAAGTGTAGATTTAATACTGGTTATATAATGCTTATTATGAGATCTTGATATACAGATTCCATATAAGAATGTGGGAAAATTCAAGTAAAATTCCCTACAGGGTTTCAAATCTCTTTTCTTTTTAAAAAAAGGTTTTAAATAACAAGTGCAACAGGTTTACAGAAACCATTCCAATCTGTAAGAATTCTAGAGTTCTCAAACAGGAAATGCATTTTTATTTACAACCACCACTATCTCACATTTAATATAATATTTAATGTAACAACTATAACTGTCTAACATTTAGCATGACATAGAAAATAAACTTTTATTTTGTTAATAAGGATGGACAAAATTCACAGTGATTAACAATATAACAACAACAAAAACACTAATATATTTTACTAAGCTCAAATTTAAAATTTAAATTATAGGCATTTAAAATAGATTTAAATTTTATTAGAATTATAACTGCCTGTTTTTAAGTATGAACTCACTATATGATATTTACATACATTTAGCAAAAACAATTATAACCATAAAGTTTTAAAGGAAAATCAAACCAGCAAATCATTGGAAATTACCAAATATAAACTCAGAACCAGAGTTCATTGAAATGTTAATCAGATTTACAAAGCAACCACCTTTCAAACTTTCTCTTTCATTCAAACTTTCTCTGTTTCATTTTACTTGAATTCAGATAATTACTAATTCAATAGGTTCATATGAACAGGGAGAAGAAAAGGCAGAAATGAACCTTGATACAAAATAAATGCAAATGCTTCATTTATAAAATTTTAATGTTAAAAAGCATAACTGAGAACCAAAATAAAGGTATGTATTTTTAGTGCTATAATAAAGATTGATATAAAAAAAGCATTCAGGAAAATAACTTAAGCAGAAATACAAACTAGTATGTTAAGGACACATACTCACAACCAAAGTTAAGCTGAACTGGATGACCATTTATCAAAGAAAAAACATTTAATATTATTTTCTTTAACCAAAAATATGACATTTGTAAATACATTGAAGCAGTTCTACTTTAAAGAAGTGACTCAATAGTCTAATTTCCTGAAATCTCAATTACTAACCAGATATTACACACAAAAATTACCGAGTATGAAGTCTACCACTCCGCTAAGGAAATGCTTGCATTTTCAGTTGTCATTGGTTCCCTATCTGCCAGACAGGTCCTATCAAAATCTGTGTAATATTGTAATGACAAAACTGGAAATGTAACTGCACGTGTTTCTGAAACCAGAAGACGAAATCTTAGAGTAGCTTAAACCCAAGTGCAAAGTTAAGGAATAATCATGGACTTCCTCATTTCAAAATAAAAAGCACCTTGATTTTCTTTTTTTCTAAAAAAAGCAAACAAAAAAATCAAAATTAAGTTAGCCAATAAGAATGAGCAAGACACTGGCTGAGTTACCAGAACATTCATCAAGGAGTAGGAGACCTGGCTTCTGGCCTTCACTCCGAGGACTGCTCATATATTTCATCCCAAGCTGCCTATTAGAAAATATATCAACAGTTGCAGAGGCAGGAATCAGAAGCACTTTCTTACCACTGTGCTAGAGCTCGTATGTTCACTCCTTCATCCGAGGAATTTTAATTGCATAATACAAAATAGCAATCTTTAATAAGAAACACTCAGAAAGCTTCCTACAAATTCAGTTCACCTATGGGTGAATAAGTATTACCCTTTCCTGAGAGTTAGAAAAGCACTCAGACTGAGACAGACAACAGAAGTCCCATTTCTTGAGTGTGTTCTCTAGCTATTTATTATTTAAAGAGGAGATCCCCCAATCCATCCTCTTGCCTGTGTTTTATGGACACCTAACACAACTAGCGTGTGCCAGACACAGGAGCGTAAGCCCTGCTGGGTTTGTTTCCTCACCAACTTTGGTTGAGGAGTATCTCGTTTAGATGTGAGCGAAACAAGGAGCAGCTCAGTGTTGTCAATGCCACGCAAGTTTTGAGTTTGCACATAGCAAAACTCCTTGTAGCTCAGGGATTTTCCTTACAGGATGTAAGCGCATACAGACTCTAAGTGCATTAACCCAATAGGTTAAGTGGGGACTTAAGATTTGCAGTCTTGGACACGCAGAATTTAGGCACCTGACTTTCAGTTGTAGTACGCAGATGCTTTTGCGAAACTAGGAACAGGTATCTTATGCCAGCTATGAGCAATGGCAGATACTTCCCAGATCTTTCTTTTCACTGTAGGACAAAAAGAATAAAGCGTATTTTAGTCTTTGCTTGTTACGTTACTGGTTGCTCTCACACAACGTCTTCCCTGACCCTGAGCTCCCAAACAGCCCTTCCATTCAGACCAACACAATCACAACACACACATCCTTTCAGCCTCTCTGAGGTACCTCAGTCTCCACCCTGCAATTTTACACCTGCTACTAGTATTTAGATACGTACTATATTGTTCTGCATTTTCCCTGATTAAGTTTGCTGGTTAGTCTTGTACCTAAATTATTATTTCGGAACACTGCAGTATTAAATTAAAGCAATTCCTGCTGGAAAAAGAAATGCTAAGCCACTCATTCTAAACATGATATTAATGATCAGAAATAATCTACCTTCACAGATCTCATTCAAGCTAGTGGGAATGGAATACCTAAATCTGAATTTGGCTCAGAACTTAATTTTTGTAGATAATACATTTTATGGACTGATAGATTCATTTATATTATTTGGGAATAACACTGATACTGTATTCTTGGCCAATAAATAAAAATTTTCAATGAACAAACTTTTTCTGTTCTTTGCTCTAGTCTTCAATCAAATCAAATCAAATTCCAAATCAGCCATAATTATGAAACGGAGGAGAAAAAAGTGCATGCAAGAAGCTTAGTGTGGTCTTAGAACTCAAGAGCTCATTAAAAGATAGCACGCTCCAATCTGTAGTTTCTGGTGTCTAAATCTTATTATACAGCCATATCAGTCCATTTAATTTTATAAAAATTTAGCAACAGACCACCAATTTCTGATAGGTTCACCAGTAAAATAAAGTATCAACACTAAGCTGTCAACTACTTCCAGTTTAGTTCTTCAGAGAAACCCTGTCAGTTGAGCAAGACATTGGCATACAGTACAAAATTATCCCTTTGTGAAGAGATAACATTTGTCAACAGTTTTGAATTTTCTTAAGTCATCACATACAGAGAGTAAAATGACATTCAGCCTTTTCAGGTACATAATTTGAGATGTTACTTATCAATCTACACTTTGAAAAACAAACCTATTTTCAACATAATGAACCACCATAACACTGCTATAAGCATTCAGGCTTGTTTAACAGTATTTTCTGTTATCCATAAAAAAAATAGCAACATACAATCTCTTGCTAGCCCACATGCAAGTGAAACATTCTTTCCAGAGAAATCTTTACAGATTTTGTAGTTCCTAGCTTATCCTGGAAAAAAGGCATTTGTAAAGGCTTATATAGTGGAATTAAAAGGTATCATTTGTTTTTTATTTTACAAATAAGTGGTAAAAACACTTGAAAGAAAAATAGTAAAAGAAGAGGCAATGTATTTTCAAATAAAAGCCATTCATTAAAGTCCTAACTCAGCATGCTGCATGGCATGTGTTGGAAACAGTCATTCTAAGATCTAGGAGAAATCAACATTTTCTCAGTGGATGTATATACTTATGCAAAGCTAAATATAGTCATCCTTTGAAATCATGCATGAGCTTTAATCAATATCTAATTTACAATTAAGCAATAATTTTCTGATTTACAAGCATTATAAGCATAGCAAATAAGATTAACCTAGTATTTCAGATACAAATTAGCTCAATTAATAAATCCCACCTACATGCCACTGTGCATCTAAGTACATTTTTTCATTTTGATTTTTAATTGGATATGAAACATAGATCTAACTCACAAGTAAAGATGTAGAGCAAAATCATTTGCACATCTAAATGATCATTTTAAAGTAGTGATGCAAATGTAGTATGTTTTATGTAGTTTTTAGAATGAACTATGCATCAGGTTAAACAAAATCCTATATGAAATCAGAATGTACCAAAAGAATACAATGTACGGTCATAATAGCTACAAGATGAAGAATGATAATAAAAATAATCCTTAAAAAAAGAATAATTCTGTTCTCCATGCTTTACGGGGTGAGACATCGTTCCAGACTCAGATATTTAAAACGCAGATATATATGCCATAATTTAGCTCAAAGAGATATAAGCAATTCTCACCCTGACTCATCAAAACCAATTTAGACATCTATCTTAGCTGAGCTGAATCAGTCTCTATAAATGCCTATTTTCTTCCATTGACTCTGAATCTAGATGATGTTCTCAGACCTAGACATCCACATTGCAGATGTGATGAATCCCATCTTAGGTTTCTTAAAGTCAGTTTGATACTTGTTTCTGACAAATTGCCATCGTTCTATGATATTTTTTCAATCAGATAATACTTAACATTATATCTTATTTTTCATACTTCTTTTGTTATTTAATAAATATTTATTAATATATTCCTTGTCCATCTATTTAACTGCTCTTTGTATGTTAAAATATAACAGTTCAAAAGCTAATTACTGTTTAAAATGAAAGTAGTCTGAGAACTGAATGAAGCAAGGAGTCCTGTAGAAATATATATAATGTCATCAATTACTTCAAAAACTGAATCACGGTTTGTACACACAAAAAGACTAAATCAAGACTGCACTAACTGCATTCCCAAATTTTAGAGCATTATTTTATAACCTTAACAATGATCTTTAAACACAGTTTTTGCATATAAACGTATTATTTTGGGTGAAAGCTTATGTTAATCCATGAATATACTAGAAGAAAGTCTACTGCATGAAAAACTCCTTTCAAGCTATCACTGAGATTTTCATACATTATGTCTATGTTAGGAAGCAGCACAAAGCTACACATGAACACAGTTCATACTGCAGGTCCATCGTCTACTTTACACATACTTTGGTGGATTTTACTTTGGATTCGTTATAGTCTGGTCCACTGCCCTGAATGCTCCATCCTCACATGAGCATGGAGTATGTTCAACAAGCTCTTGAGAACATCTTTCAGTCTAGTTTTATTTAAAGGAATACAGTTTATGCAAGCCAAGGTGGACCTCCAATGTAAACCGAAGCACAGTAGTGAGGATGATTGGGAGATCTCTCTCAAATGTGCATCCCTGATGCACAGTAAAATGCTAATGTAGATTGAACCCATGCAGTAAGCTGTCTGCTTTCTCACAGTGCATTTGTGACAGACCTGAAAACACAATAAAAGATAAAAAAAATTTATGAACCTAATTGATGTCAGACTCCTAAATCCATTTGCAGAAGTGACTCAAAGATTTTCCCCCAAACCTTCTGCTTCTTAGTCCAGTACTTATCAAAAGGAAGCAAACCTTAATTTCAGACACTACTTAAAAATACCTTACAGCATTCTTACACTGCATTCACAATGCTTCTGTTTTCAAAGGCCTGACAGAGGTAACAAACAGAAGTGATATGCTGTATCTGGTACCAGTCCATAATCAAAAAAGTATGCCATAAAATCCTAAGCATTGCCCCTCTACATTAGATGCCACAAACTAGCCCAAAGGAGTTCAGTGGGATTTTTGTCAGGCTGTAATTATTTATTTGATGTTCTTCCATTCAGATATATGCAGCTTGGCAGGCTTCCTACGAACCTCTGGCATTTTACTAAATCAAAATGAAGTTTTGTGTACTTCTATCAGGACTATCAGACAGTATTTAGAGCGGACTCCACCTTGTATACCTGTCACATTAGAAACTGGTAGTGTATTTATAAATTTCAGTGTAATTCTTCCAAATGTACATTTAAGGAAAAAAAAAATCCAATGTTTCCCTTTCCAATTCGCTTAGAGTATTAAGTGAAGACTATAGAATGCATCTCTTCCACTGGTCCTATCTCTATGAAGTTATTTTAATAATAATAACAACAATGTAGTCAGGACAAAACCCTGGGTATAAAAAATTAGAGGTCATGGCAACATAAAACCTGTGGTCTGTCACTGCTTATTGACTTACTGACACTGTTGCTTATGTTTTGCTTTAAAAGGCAACCAAAGAGGAAACTGTAAAAAAAAAAAAAAAAAAAAAAAGTTATGTAATGGCATTGATGTGTCCTTTATTTTGTTTTATTCTACTAGAACAAAGTTGGGATGCATGATAAAAGTAAAGACCACCTGATCACAAAACAAAACAACTTATACTAAGATGATGCTAGCTTAGTGACATACATGGGGGAAAGATTTGTGAATGTTTCATAAAAACAAGATTATCTAGAAGTTAAAAAAATAAACTATTTGAGGGAAAGCAGTATCTTCAACCAGTGCATTTTTAGTCTGATTCTCTCCTGTGAAATACTAACTTGAACTTAGTTAACCTGCTCTTTCAATTTATTTGGTTTTAATTTAGAAAAGTGGACAATAAAGTACAACTAAATTGCTGACATTTATTTGTGGACTCATAATACTTACCTTCTGCTGATCATTCAGAAGCAGAATCCACAATTTTGGAATTATAATAGCATTATGTGCTCTACTTTATTTGTAATTTTCTTTGTAGATGATCTTACAGATCATTGCAAACAGGGTTTCTAATTGCCTTAATTGTTACTTCGTATCCTTTACCAACCAAGAAAATGAAAGACATATTAAAGTCTTTTAATTAATGAAAGTGTTAATTTTTTTAAAGAAGATAAAAAGAAATGCTATTAATTTTAACACAGGTCTGTTAAGTTCTCCAAGCTTTAAAAACAAAAATTGAAAAAGAAATTTCTGTAATGATTTTTTTCTAATGCCTGAAAGCTTTTTTGCATACTTCTCTTTCCTGTTTGGCATTTTCAACATATAAGTGTAGTACGTACAAGAACTAGGGAAATACACAGCATAAAAAGGCAATGGACAAAAAATACTATTAATAATTCAATTACTAGACTCAATGAAAATAAAGATATGAAAAACTTAAAAATTATATATTTTTATATCAATTCAAAACTTCCTGATAAACTGCTTCCTATGAGTATTATGTCTCTAATACAGAGGTATGTACTTGAATGTTTTTGTTTCCCATATCAGTCCTAAAGGCTGGATAAATTTGAAATTCTATACTTTATCAGTTCTTTTAAAAACACAACAGATCAAAATCTCAGAATTTGGGGGTCTTTGCAGAAATCCAATTTGCGGTAAAAAGTATAAACATAGTATAAAATAAATAACAAAGAGTCACCTTTAGTTGCAAAATTCCCAGTAATACCATCAGATTAGCATTTCATCAAGGTAGGAATAGCCAGTCATTTTAGGTGCCATCTATAATTATGCTTGCATTACAACCACCTCGTTTTATCCTTCTTCACCTCACAGGCTTTGGTGGCTCTCTCTGAGCCCTGATCAATGCAGCCCAACCTCCTGAGCTGCAGCATGTAGACAGGAAGAACAATGTACTTCCTAAAATTTTTAATAACTTTGTAACAACTATGCTGCCTCTTTGGGCATCAATTTGATAGCTCAGCTTCTCCGCTAGGCTGGCTCATCACTGATGAAATGGAGGAAACATTCATCGTTTAGAGGTGCAGATTCAGAGAAACAGGACAAGCAGATTACCTTCGGATAAGACACTAAAAGAAAGAGGATTAAGAAGAGAATGAAACTCAAGCTTCAATGAGCTCAACTGCAGAAGACTCCCATCAGTTTCAATAACCATACAATTTCACCCATTGATGTACATAAACTCACACTGACTTTTCTTTTTTAACGTAAATTTGGATATGAAACTTAAAGCCTTATTTTAAATCTTTGTTATAAATATCTTGGTTGATATTTTTCTTAAAGCTTCAACTGTCGGAATCAATAAACTGTATAAGAATTCCCATTCTTTTCCTTTTTTAAAAATAAATTTACAGTTCTCATGGGTATAGATAAAAAGTTTAAAAGCTAAAGCCCTAAAAGGTTCACAGCCTAAAAGCAGATAAAAAGGATAAAGAGTGTATATTTAAAAAACCGTCCTGATATATAAAAGCCCACTATCAGAAACTGAGGTGGCCAACTTTTGATTTCATGAAGCTATTTAAATATCGCTAAAATTTTTCACTAAAACCGCAAAAGCCAGAAACTCCCTTTTCTGTTTTCTTTCCTTTTCAGCTGGCAGTATGCATGGCTGTAGCACTCATCCGCTGGCCAGTGCATCTGCAGCCCATTAGGGGTGGAACGGGCTTGCGGTGACGGTCTCCGCACCCGCCCTCCAGAGCGTTGCTCCCGGCCCGCAGCGAAGCTGTGCCGCGGGCGGGTTCAGAGACCTGCTCTTGAGGTCAGTCAAGTATCTAACAAATTTAGCACTATTCCACGTTTATGCCTTATTCGCAGAAAAGTAATGACATCTTAAAAACCTGTTCATCAATTGCATCTATCTGTTCAAACAAAAGTTGGATTATGACTTTCTCATGTATTGGTTGCCAGGATTTTTTGGCGTTTGGCACTTGTTATTTAGTCCTATCTATTTCAGCATATAAATTGTGAAATTTATTATGTTCCTTGAGTGAATGACCCAAACAGTAGAAGTTTTGTGGGGAGGGAGGTGGAAAACGGACTCTGTTCAAAAATTACTCATCAACAGGTTACAGCTTTTATTGTTTGCTTATGTGTTGGTTCTGGAGAACACTTGTCAAAATTGCTGATACATTGCAAATAAAATCTTGCTGACATGTTTATGAGTAAAGATAATTATTGCTGCTTTATTGTAAGGAAAACTCAAATACTTCTTACTTTTTCCGTTTTGATGATGTCTCAGGCATGACTATTCCAGAAAAGATACACACACATACAAACTCTTCAGTATAATCTGAAAACTGAATTTCACTCTGTAACAACTGCAAACTGCTATGCTAACTTCATATGGTAATGTGAAGTAGTACTGTAAGGATTATCACCTGATGAATTCCTAACCGGAATATTGGTGTTTATTCTTGTCATGGCTTCATGAGAAAGCAAAGAATTTATTTTTGAAATCAGTCCTACCAATGACAAAATTCTGCACTGCAATTATTAAAAACACATAGAATATTATCACAGAATTTAAGACTGGTCAAATACATTCAGTTGCTTTTTATTTCTTCTGCTCCGTCACTTAAAAGAGCACCCTTGAACTATCTGTAAATGTGTGTGGCACGCTGGTCTATCGATCCACTTGTGGCTTATACTATGATTCGACAGAAGGAAAAACAAAAAATAAAAGCAGCCTACATCATAGAACTGTGACAACTGGTACGACTTCATGTTTTGACTTGTTAAATTCAAAATTACTTTAAAATGTCCCAAATTAGGATGGAAATGTAATTATGTATTGTTAAAAATTTTTTTAAATATATTTTTAGCTTATATTCCAGAAAGCCTGGATAGTGCCCACCCAAACTCTAAAGAACTGCTTTCTCTCCTTCTAGTATATGAAAGTACAGGAGGAATTCCAACGAATTTAAACACATGTAAGTATCAATAATATGTTATCTTAAAGAAGCAGTCATGTAACCATTATTTTCAAGAGCCAATTAAGCTTTATACACCAAAAATACATACTGATTTTATAATTTTCACATTATCCATCTTTGTTTTAAAGTATCTTAATTTTATGTGGCAAAACTTAAAATATATGTTATTACATATTGTCACAAATATTTTAATGCTATATAGCAATATTAATTCATCTACAGTGCAAAATAATTTTTTTCATCTTTATTTGAAGCATGGCTAAAGAGATCTTTTTCTATTTTTTTTTTTAAGTCTACAGTAGTTCCGTTTCCATATGGTATAATATACAGCCATAAGCCCTAGTATAAGCAATTGAACTTTTCACACCCTCAAAAGCCACAAAATCAGATGGTCTGTGGTTTTTGCAGCTGGTGCACTGCACTCATATTGGGTAGTGTCATATGAAAAATATTTCACTCCCCAAGCCCTAAACAGAATCACTCATTAATGAAAGGCAGGCAGTACAATGAGATCATATAAGGTATAGATTTCAACAGCCATACTAAAAACACGAAAGGAACACTGAACAAGAACACAAATCAAGTTCCTCTGCCAGAACAAGATCTTTTTTTTTATAAGGAATGTCTTCTTAGATTTAACATTTGCTTTGAAAACAACCGCTAACCACTACCCAGAAAAACGTTTAGTACAAGTGTTAGCAGACTAAACAATCACAGTTTGGCAGAGGAAAAACAGTAAATAACTTCAGACATAGTTACATTACAGGATGTCTCACCCCAATACGCCACTATCAAATCACAAAACGATTTACTTAATACCACATATGGAATCTGCTTACTTAAGAAAATAAGCTGTCACCAACCAAACTTTGTTTAAAAATAATTTCAGACCTGAGGTTTATCCAATTTCACTTTAGTTTGTTTTTACAGAAATCTAAAAGAAAATATAAAAAATCAGGCAATCTAGCTGCAAAAATTATTTTATTAAGCCCCCTTTCAATAGAAAATGTATACTTAGGCAGAATTTCTAAACTCTATTACTAATACTACTCCTTAAAAGAATGACCATTGCTTTGCATTTTATGTCATTACATATTTAAATAAAATGTGTCAGATTATACTAATTCGTTTCTATCCTTCCCAAGTGACACCTATCTCTTCCCTTCAATCTAAAAGCTTTCTTTAACCAAAAAAAGCCTCAGCGGAAGAAACGAACCCCGAACAATAGAGCCAGGGCACTTCACAGCCCTGATTCTCTGCTCCCTGACTCTGAAGTAACTCTGCAGACATCAGCGGCCTGAATATGACTGCTGCAACTGAGGTAAGTATGAGGCTCTGTGCAACTGTTTTGTAAGTCTAAGAGCTACAGCAGGATTGATTTATCTAAAGAGAGTATTTGGGGGAAAAATATATACAAGCAAAACAGGTTACACCACTGATCCCCTCAGAAGCCAATGAGAATATTAGTAGCAAATGGCCAGCTATATTTGTATCACTCTTCAATAGTTATTTAAATTCCAAAATACCATTATTCTGAAAATCTCATACAATTCGGATAACCTTTTAATACAATATAAACAAAACGGACATCCTCTAATCTAGTAATGAAACAGAAGACCAGGAGAAAGGATTTTTTTTCCTACTACTCCTCACTGCTACTTACTCACTACAACACTTTTTAGAAGTAACTCATTATTTTATGTATAGGAAGTTATGATTATTCTTTCCTTGCAGTAATTACTTTTGCAGTAATTTATATGCTTTTATTTGTTGAGTATCAGTTAGCCCAGACGAATTGCTAAACTTTGTATCTCTCAGTCAAATAGGGCATGAGATAAATTCCTACATTTATCTGCATCTGTTGTCCATAAAATGTTTATATGCCTCATTCATGCCACCTGGCAATAAACTCTAGCTTAAACTTGAAACACTACACAGAGCTGAAATAATGCATAGTACAACAGCTCAATACAGAAAATTAAGTATGAGCTAAGAATAGAGCTGCTTTAGTATTTATCCGGTATCAGTACTGACAGGATAGCCCACCAGGATTCATGAGTACCACAGACACCAGGAAACAAAACTCTGCACATTTTCCAGCCATGTATTTTGCCACAAGCTTCTGCAATTACAAAACATCTGTTTAAAAAAATGTATTACAAAACAATACTAATAATAAAAACCAGGAGCTGAATTTTACTCTGAATTTCAATTCACAGAGAGAATATTAACAATTTGTGTGAAGTTCTCCACTACTTCTTACTATATTAATTGAGGGCATCACTGCAGCACCTTGTAATAAATTGTATTACACACTGTGATTACGATACATTAATATATGGTTTATTTCTGTTTCTTAAAGTACTGCAGTAATGCCAGGTTTATTACAAACCTTTAGTAACACAGATCTTCTCAAATTGAATTCTTCTGCAACAAATTTAAGATTAGAAAATCTGTTCCTCTTAATGAAGGCAATTATTTTAATGTAAAATCGTAAACAGTTTTCTCTAAAAATAGACCACATCCATATTTTTAAATCACATATTAATATAGTATCATGCTTCTTAAATATAGAAAGTTAGGAATTTTTACAGTAACTTTCCTTATAGCAATAAAAACTCATCACTGTGCATTCAAATGAAATTTTCAGGCCTATAATCTACAGAGATCTTTTACTTACACCTGGTTTTAAGCAAACTGTCCCACTTGACTTCGGTGAAAATACTTTCTGTGTGTTAGCTTGCAGAGCATCACTCCTGGACTTCAAAGCAAGAATGATACAAAATTAACATGGAAAATAAATTATGGATTAGAATGGATTAGAAACAGGCAAATCAGTAAGTCTCAGAATGTAATTGCAAACAGGGAGTTATATATTAAGGGCATTCGTAAGAGAGATCTGCAGTGATAGGTAACTGGTCCTGTACTGCCTAACATTTTTGTCAATGACCTTCAAGAAAATGCAAATTCATTACTGATGACGTTTGCCGACAACACAGCAAATGATAATAAGGAGAGCCAGCCATTGATACCGGAAGAACTGAACCTTTGATGAAGCGCTACCTAAAGAAAAGGAATACATTTCCCGCCACTGAATGCATAAAGCTGCACTTCTAGCTACAAAGAAAGAAATCCCACAGTTAGAGGATGAAGCAGGGTATCTTAGAGAAACGACACCCTTGGAGTTGCAATGCACAGTTAAGTCTCATGGCACACTGGTCAAATGGGTGAAGACCCTTGAGGACATAAAGAATAGGAAAAGGAAGGTTATATTACCACACCATTTAGAAAAGTATAACCCCTGCAAAATATTGTGTCCAGTTCTAACGCCCACAGTCAATTAGGAAAGTTTAAAAGACAACCCTGAAAATATTAAACAACGTGAAAACGTGTCTTAAAAATTGAACTCCAGTAGTCTTTCTCTATTAAGGTTCTCAAAAGGAAGGTTAATGGCTATTTTGATGATGACTAAATACCTAAGTGGAGAGCATATGATAAACAGAAAGCTCTTCACTTTAGCAGATGAGGATCCACTAATTGGAGTTGGAAGATAGACACATTCAGGCGAGGAAAAGATACTCCCTTCTTAAGCACTGAAATCAGTTATGTCCATGGATAGAGCAGCATTTTCAAACTTTACTGGTCACATTAATCTCTAACAGGCCACTTCTACTGGTCTTGAAGAAAACCTGTAAGCAATGACTTCAGACTGAATAAAATAAATGCCTTCCCGTATGAAATGTGATTTCCTATTACACTCTCCTGCAGCCCCATTGCAAAGCCACCTGCAGAGCGCTGCCACCACGACCCTTAGAGGCAAGTGGTTATGGGATCCCATGATGACCCAGTTGCCATTCAAATTGATGTGAAAGCCATTCTTGATACCTGGTCATAAGGAATTCAATACCAGATCAGACAATACAGTTACTGACTAAATGATACCCTTCTGTTTTACAAAGCATAAAAGAGGAGGTCTGTAACATCATCCAGTGTAAGTATCATATTTACATTGCAGAAGAATGTAATTTGAAAATTTAAGCATACATAATAAAATAAGAAGTAGGCACAGTAAAATTTTTTAGTGGTGATCTCCTTTGAGTAAGGAAAGAGAATGATTTAAAAATGAAAATGAGTGTCTACTGACGATCAGTAAGACCAGGTAGGCAAACTAAAAAATTTCCAAGAATATTAACATTTCATTGAAACAGAAAAACTGTATTCACGGAAGATCTTCGATTACCCAGATATCTGCTGGGTAACAAAATCTCACCACCAAATGCCCTTGTTTATGCAGCACACAAGCCGCTATTCCCTTCCAATCGGGAAAAATCCCAGGGAAGCTTTCAAATGCTATCTGTCATAAATAAAAGTAAAATGTTAAAAACATAAAAAGCTTTAAATAATGTAGAGAAATTAACGATATGATAAAGAATAAAACTATGACTGTTCCAAAGTGCCTAATACACTGAAAAATCACTTTTGTAGGATCTTACTCTGTGTAAAATTTCATGCAAATCAGCACTCTCACATTGAGAATATGACTGAATAAGAACAAACAAACTAATGATACATGATAGAAAGGAGAGGAGGGGAAAGAAGTTCACTGACATACCATAACGTTCAGTTAGTAGTGGTCTTATTTAATAGCATTAATGAGCTGGAAAGGAATGTTAACACCAGCCCCAAAATTGGAAGGTTGTAATAAACTGGAAAATGCTGAAAACATCCAATGTAAACACAGTAATTGTTTTTTTAAAAAAGAACTTAGATTAAAAACATGAGTTCAGTAGCACAACATGATACTCAAGTAGAAGAAAAATTATCCAAATTTCAGATTCAGTGGGATGGAATAACCCCCAAAACAATTATATTCAAACATAGTCAAGTATGCTTGCTCATAGATAGCAAATTGGATATGAAAGTGAATTAAATATCACAACATGACAGAGAACAGAATCATAACACAGAAATACAAAAACACATAGAAGTACCACCATCTGGAGGAGGTCTCCTGCACCTTCATACAGACTTGGCAGCACTGCACCTAGGCTGAGCTGGAGCCCCAGAGTACTGCAAAGCCCCAGAGTAGCTGGAGTCCAAGAGGACTGTAATTCTTCTTAAAGGAAGGGATGAATCTGTTATGCTTTTCTACAGCGCACAGCACACGAGAACCTGTTCTAATCAAGGCTATCACTTGTATTCTCATCTCAATGAATAGTCATAGCAAACCAGTAGACCAATAACCACCAGAAAAATATGGTCCATAGAACTGACTCATGAGAAACAAATGTAACCTAAATATTTAAAGTCTGGCTAAACAGAGAAGGGAGACTTATTAGCCATCTAGAGATTTAAAGAGATTTAATCAAGGATGTTGAATGTAGTATAATGTCACTAACTCAGGGATACCAGAAGTAAAAGAATGAATTTAGAAATTAATAGAAAATTTACACAATGAGAATAAAGCAAAAGTCATTCTGACTAGTGAGGTCCATAATATCATGGCACAAACTACAGAGGCAAATACTAACAGATATTCAAATACAGAAACTGGCTTTACCTTGAGGAAAAGTGAATGAGGGAAAGTTGAGCAACCACATGGAGTTTTGGAGGAGATGCCAATACTAAAGCTGTCTGACTGACCCAGTTGGTTTTTTCATATATATATAGATGCATGTATAAATACATACACAATATATGCTAGAAATATATGCTATAGCCCTTATCTGGATTGGCTATTTTAATCTAAATTCAGATCAAATTAGACTGTAAGTCTGAATTTTATCTGCACACCTACTGCTGGGTAACCTGTCTGTGGGACAGATTACTTATTATAGGAGATCTGATCACTTTAAGCAGCAGATGTAATGGATTTTTTCTTCTCTAGCTTAACTGACCAAGCTTGGCAGGTATTTTGGCTTCGTCATAGAACCATCTAAGTTAGACGGAACAGTTAGTTGTTAGGCATAAGTTGTTAGTTAGGTTTAGTTAGTTATTTAATTACATTAAATACTAAGAATTTGCTTGGGTCCTTTATGGCCAAGTCTTCAGCAATAAATACCAGGTAGCAGAGTGATAGATCTTGAACTACACATACTGCTTCTATGCAGGAAAAAATATGCCAAGAAACAGCCTTGAACGTTCAGAAAAAGGTAGGGAACTATGGAACTCAATTAAACTGGCTATCTTCATTATCTCTGCCAAGACTGATTTTTATATCTCCCAACCTTAACTAAGACTGGACAAAGCATAGATAAAAATATTTAGCCTTTTTTTTTTTTTTTTTTTTTTTTTGCTTAAGGATGGAGTTAACAGCTACAAAGTATCATTAACTCAAAATGGTAATTTCCTGAAATTTACAATTAAGTTTCTAAAAACCATCTTGGCCCAGGGACTACAGGTTTTTCTTCAGTTCGTGTCACATGAACAAACTTGCTAGGTTTATATGCGTTCCAATTTTTGTTTTCTTTTGTTTCCAGGTATGACCTACACTCATTTAACTTGCAACTAGCTTGCAAGGAATAGGAGATCCATGCAACGTTCTTTCAAGTATATGAAAAGAACAGATCAATGAGATCATTTCATTTTTCTAAACTTTCCAATACCTTAGCATATAACAGTTCTTCATATATAAAACCATCGCTACTGAGGAAACTTTCTTTTGACTCATTCAGAATTCATAGCAATGCAATGATCAACTCCATATAATGTGAAACTGTGAAAATCTAACCCCAGAATATAAAGAGGATGGCTCAACTTCTGCAGCTATGGGGAGGGGATCCCTATTTTGGCTACCACCTCTGAGCTGCTGTGTGCTGTCATGGGCTTTACAATGCTCCTGAGGGAGGAAGCCAACCCACCTCCTTTCCAACCATGTCATCTCTAAATGAGACTCCTAATATCAAGCTATTTGCAATCTGGCTAGAGAGAGTACTCCGACATAAGTGATGTTTAGGTTATAAATGGGAGAATTTTTCTTCCCACCCGACCTTCTCAAAAATGACTCTTCTTTCATTATTTTATTTAGAGATGATTACAGGTATCAAATGGTGAACCAGGTACCAGATGCCTGACCTCATGAGAGTGCTGCTGAATGAAAAAAAGAATAAAAAAATACCCCACTGTTTTTTCACCAAGAATCAATGTGTTTTGTAAGCACAGATGAAGACATGATTAGGAAGAGACCAACCCTTGTTTCTTAAAACGGAACAAAAGAAACAATCCCCCCAGTACACACTGGCAGGCCTGGGCAAACTAAGCAACACGGCAAATATGCCTGAAAGCCAGACTGTTTCCATAGTTTCAAAGAGGAAATGAATATGTATGATCTTCATTTCACTGATAGGAGATGGTATCACATTACAAATGTAGATGGGAATAATTCCTAAAAGTAGAAGTCACATCAGTTGAAATAACCGAAACAGCATGACAAGAATTGGCCTTGGTAAACAGCACAATATTGGCAACTTCCACAGGTGTTTCTGCTTGCAATCCACAGGGACTCCCGAGACGCCAGGCTACAGAGGCGGCCAAAGAGGTAGTGCGAGCAGTATGCGGGAAAAGGTAAAGAAAGGCAAATCGGAGCAATCCAACCTCTGTGATTACCTTGCTCCCGACTCAAAATTAGAGGGGAGACTCCTTAAAAGATCTTGGAGTAGGAAAAAAACAAAACGTGCAGGGAGAACCCAAACACCAGTCTGCAGAAGCAGCCACAGCAGAAACATCAGTTCGCTGAGAGAAATTTGGGAGCAACTCTATCCTATTTTGATGCATTTTTGGTCCAACTCCCTCTTCCACCTCTCACAATTTCTCCCTATAAAACTGAAGTTCATATTTTTTAGTTTCTTCTCCCTGGCCCTCTCCCTTAAATGTACTTTCTCCCTTCAGTTTCAGAGAACAAAGCAAAACAAATAAAGATGTGTCTAACATAATAACGAAGATTGTAAGATACATTCACATGACCAAATGACAGCATGGTGCATTCTGATCATTGCATTCAATGTCTATTGATGCATTTCGAGGTTGTCTTTTGGAGAGGGGTAACTAGTTATTTTCAAATAGAAATCCGGATACAGTTAAAAGGACAGCTGGCCCCAGGGTCTGCTCCAGGTCAACAGCATGGATCTGAGCAAGGAACCTATCTGGCACCCTAAACCTGAAGCCCTCAGCATCACTCTGTAAGAATGTGCCACATACTGCAACACCAAACTATGTCAGGCCCTCTGAATCAACAATTCCCCCCAAAATACTAGTCTGTCTTAAGGCCACATGAGTAGCATGTGTGATTCAGAAGCTAAATTTATGCTACAGAACTGAGCAGGGACCAAGCATAGGCCGAAGCACCATACTGCAATTGCTCATACTATTTAATCTTAGCCCCTGTCAGCTAGTACTATCCTGGGTAATGCTCAGCTCTGGACCAGGAGATTGCACATAGCAATACTGAGCATCCCTGTCTCAATACACAGTGTGGTGGAGGCCGCCCTGTTTGGGCAGTGGTGGTGGAGAACAAGAGGGGAAAAGAGGTAGCTGTTAGGACAGAAGACACATTGTGCCATTTTCTTTCAGGGCCAGAGAACAGGTCCTGGTCCTGCTGAATTCATTAAAACTGGTATAGCCAAAGAGACTCAGGCCACGTAGTCTGTGGACAGCCCGGCTGGCTCTCTTCAGCAGAGGGCTGACCCTGCTCTCCATGGGCACAAGTCTCATACAGTACAACCTGGCTGGGCCTGAAGACTGCTCACCGTGAAGGCTTTTTACCATTGTAGACGCAGCCACATTATATCATCTGCCTATACATTTTACCTTCTCTTTTCTTCCTCTGCATCCTATGTAATTCCTATGTAAATCCTATGTAATTAAGTTTCCTCAGGGCAGGGTCTATCTGCTGCCCTCCTATTTCATACACTAACACAACTACAGTAAACGTGAGTATTAAGAACCAACTTTCCCAATGCTCCATAGAACCATTCATAAGAATACACTTAAATTAAAAAAAAAACAAATTTACATATTTATGCCTAACGCTATACTATTCCTCTTATCTACTTTGTTGAAAGTTTAAAGGTTCAAACATTTTTGCAAGAAATGCAAAAACTCCGATAAAACAGATTTTGCTTCTTAAATTCTGTGGCTTAACACTGCCAAGCTACTGATGTCCGTCTCCATCATCGGAAATAGTAATATCAGCTGGCAATAGTAACACATGCAACGGGCATAGTAACACGTGTAGTAACACACACGATGGGCAAACCTCTGTCCCACAGTGAATCCCACCTGTCACTGCAGTGAGAAGCACACTTCTGTGTCCTGCTCCAGGAGAAAATGAACCGCACTCTGCAGATTTAGACTCTTACTTTTTCAAGACAGTGGCCTTATTTCAAAAAACAGTACATAAAAAAACCCTACTCCCAACTGAAAATCATTGGAGACCAGGCATCCAACTCAAACATCTCCATTACGTTGCCACACATTTATAAAGTTTCAGCCCAAACTGGGAAACTCTGCTGCTTTTATTATCAGTGGATGCTAAATGACTTACGTAGGAAAACTGTGCAAAATTCATAATAGCGAATAAGAACTGTGGTAGACCAATCACACCATGTTGCCTCTAGGAAACAAAATAGAAACAAACTATGGAAACAGGGAAAATGGCTCCAACCACTGCATATGTTCAAAAGATGAAAGGATCATTCTGCCCTACTACCTTAACTAAGGGAAAAGAAAAAATACAGTATAAGGAAAAAAAAGTCTTGAGTGTATAAAAGAACAGTGATCTCATTAATATTTACCATAACAGCAAGAATAAAATCAAATAGATTAAATTTTCAGAGAGTTAATAATCAACAAACCAGTGACAAGAAAAAAAAATAAAGTACCCCATTTTCCCCACAAAAATCTTTATTTCTAAAGTTACAGAAAAAGCAGAGCTTACTAAAGTGCTCTTATAAGAACTGTTTCGTTTTTACAAAGATTTGTTAAAATAGACTCAGTTTAAAGTCTTGGACAAACATATTGGGTTTAGAATGTATTTGAGAACGGACATATTTCCCTCAGAACTGTTTTGTGGGCAATATATATGGCAAACTCTAAAGGCAGTATAGCCATCATATGACAAATTTCTCCTTAGGAATGAATTTTATGTTTTCTTACTTGTTTCTTCCCAAAGGTGAAACACACACAGAGTTTTTTTCTTTTTTTTTCATTTCTTTTCTTCTTCGTGATGTAGAAAAAACAGAAAGAAATTTCCCCAGATTTCTCTCCCCAAAACAGATGGAGAAAAGAGAGGGAAGGTTACCTGATTTCTTATTTTAGACTCAGGAGGATAATCAAACCTTTCCCTGTACTTTTTCTAGAAGAGTTGGAGGTCAAAAGAACTGGAATAGGAATTTTCTGAACAGGCAGCTGGAGGGATGAAAATACTGTTTTTGTAAAACCAAAGTGTTTTCCAAATGAAAGCAAGTTAAATTAAGTTCGATCAAGTCAAATCAATGTTAAAATTATAGCGAATGGCCTCTCCCATGTAACCCTCTGCATTTCCCTAGTACTCATGATACCTTCATTTTATCCATTCTCCAGTAGTCCTTACAATCTTCTAGAAAAAGGATGAATTGAAATTCCCCTCTCCCCAGATAAAAGCAAAAGCTGGTAAGAATGGAACTGCTAAAGAATCAGGAACATCAAGTCTAAGACAATGATAAGCATTCATTAAGTATTTATAATGTCAGGCATTAGCCTTTAATAGCACAAGTCTGCATATAAGTCATACTGCAGTCTCTGAAAGTAAGAAACTGCAGTGCAATAAATTATAAAGAATAAAAGTAACAGTTTTAGAAAACTCAATTAATAAAAAAGTGATGTGGTGAGAGATGACTGTCCCAGAACAATGCATTCGAACCACTGTGTTGAAAACAATTGATCAATGAAAAGTCCATGGAGCAGTCAGCAGCCAGGTACATGCAGCTGCTCCTCGAATAGCACCTGAATGGGAGGCAAAAGATTTTCACTTCATGACGCATTAATTCTTTCCCCTCGTATACTCCACATCTACCTGTATCCTCTGTTGGGTCAAAAGCCAATTAAATCTCAGTTCACTTAGATCAGCCTTAGGGCTGCTCTAAACTGTAACAGGAATAATGGTCCGTGGGCTTTGCTGTTGGTCAATTATCGCTCGAGTACGACAGCAGACCAAGGAGTGGAAACCTGAAGATCTGGCTTGGTGCATTTATTTCATCATATGTTTGCCGACCGATCTGCGAAACACAGCAGTACATTATTTTAAAGCACTAACTGTATTGGTGCAACACAGAAATATTCTGTAACTGTGCAACTGCCCCCATATCTATTCTAAATGTCTATGGTGCATGTGAAAAAATCAACTAAATGCATTATTGCTCATTACATTATTACACGAAAACTACAAAAGAGCATTATTCCAGCTATAATTATTCCGCTTTTATGTTATTGGGATTACTGTCATCATCATTTTACTGTTAAGCTTCATTTTTTATCATACAGAAACAAGTTAAAAGCAGAAAGATTGTGAATCATATGGATCAAAGACTATCCATCAGTGTGTCACACACCATGTGGCACTGTGTTTTGCTAAGTCAAAGTCATGCTCCAAGTTTCAAAACTTCAAACAACTGAAATACCACAACATTCATAAAACAGAACTGAGCTACTGGGAGTAAGAAAAAAAAATACAAAAAAGGTAACAGACCTCAACAGCAGATAGTAAAATTAACATTTCAACAGTTCTTGCCTTTCATCTCAGTCTCTATAGTACATTTTTTCTGGAAAAGCTACGATTTAGGTTTAGAAAGATGCAGAATTACATAAAACATCTGGAATATGGGACAAGGAATATTGGCTTATTATCCCTGGTGGACCCTCCCTATGAAAAATTTAATAGGTCTGTTTTGGTAGTTTTAATCTCCAGAGCACCCCAAGCTATGTTATGGAAACATCATCTTGGTAATTTATATTAGAAAGAACACCTGGTGATGAAAGCAAATATACCCTCTTTAAAATTGTGAGTGATTTTTCTTTAATCCTCAAACTTTTCATCTTCTTAAATATATAATTTTTAACAGCTTGACTAAAAATTAGTTTTTGTATCTTTGAGACTGATCACATTGTAACCATTGTGAACTTACACTATTTTATTAGAGAGCTACATTTCTTCATTCCTGTCTTCAGAGAACAAGTCATTTTGTCTTTACTTTGACATTGGCCTTTTACAGATTACAGAGGAAGCTCTGTTGAATCATATATGAATATCACAAAATCACTTAAAATGTTGTCCGTTTATTACACTACAGCTTCAAACATTAGGGGAAAAAAGCACTGTTAAACTGATTATTTTAACTGCTCTTATCCCTACCCTCTAATTCTGAAGCTAGAGTTTACTAAGAATAATAATATATAAATTTAGTCACAATCTATTCTATTTTGAATGACTGGATAGAGCATGCAATGTACAAATTATATACATTCTGTACTATAACTGCTTTCTCAGTATTTGTTATGTTTAATACACAATTTCAAAATAATTAGTAAAAATCTCTAAATGAAACCATAGAAAAATATTTTCATTAAAGACATTAAGTTCATTCCTCTGAATATATATACAGTTTAAATAACCATATATTTTAAGGAAATTTAGCATATACCTTTCTATTGTCAGCCTACACTATGGTTTATTAGTAAAGCATATTTTTAACTGTTGCTAATTTACTATTTTATTGATAAATGGGAAATTAATGAAAGAATGTACCAAGTGCCAGTCAATCTATAAAACAAAGTAACTAATAAAAATGCATTCTATACTTTCCAGCTACAATTATGTTTCCATTTATAAAATTTCTAAAGAAACAACACATGTACAAATTAATCTGCTTTTATCATTTCACATACATCACTCCAAATATATTCTAATACATATTTTGTATTCTAACAAAAAAGATAATATTATAATCTGCATCCTATGAAGATTTCCAGCAACAGTTTTTATTAATTTGACACTGATACGCCTCCATTTCTAATATCCCAACCCTGCAACATTTTAAATGCAATTAAAAGTGGTTATGAAAGAGTGTGGACTTCCTTGTGAAGTAGGAAATCACTCTTGTGATTAACATGCAAACGAGCTCATGCTGGCAGAATAGATTGGGGTTTTAAAACCCCAATTACTTTTGTATGATTATCTATTTACCCGTACACAGACTATTTTCATTTTTCATCAAATACAAAGTCATCCTGCTTACATTTTTAGCACAGCAATTAATATTTACAATAATTATGACATCAAGCACCATTGAGAGTACACCAAGTGAATCATTCACTGTGTTTTCTAATATATACGTTACTCAAATACCATCTATGGTAGTATATTGCAGAGAATGGACATGTATTATAGGCCTTTATCCACAATCCACCTAATACAACATTCTATTGGCTTTAAATTTAGTTAAGGGGCATATTATTTTTAGCATCTGAGTAAGTCAACTGCTGTTCAGATTGCAGATGCCAAAACTTTCAAGTCTGTAACTGCTTTGTATAAAGTGTAAGGTTTGTTTAAATTTTCACAGTAAAAATAACAATAAAATTACTTCCTCCGATTTTTTCTTTTTATTTCGTTTTTTAGTAACAACAGACAATTCTTAACTTTCACTAACACACTTTGATTCATACCTGCTACCGAGTGCATACATACACATTTTTTCCAGACTTCTAAAGAAAATTATAATGCATTAATGACAGGAACCATGGTAATGGAAAAAGGTCACCCTCTTTTGAACACCTTCTGTTTTAAACCATTATATATAAAGACATTTGAGAAAGCAAAGAATTAAAAGGCAGCCTTTGTGCAACCCATTACTGAAATATTATAGAATAATCTATATCAAATGTAGTGGAATAGCAGATTCTTTTGGATCTAAATTTACTGCAGCCATAGAAATGCTTTTATGCTTATTATGTATCTGCATGTTGATTCAATTATTAAAAGAACACCTGACAGCAGACTTACTTAACTGAATTAATTAAACTGGATGAATAATCACTGAATTACTATTGTATGAAATTTGTCCTGAAAAGTAACACTGGCATTTTGAAATTGCAAGTAATTTGAATGGTGAAATACACTGAGCAGAAAAGTCTTCACTTTCTGTATTCTGAAATTCTTCACCTCATACATGAACAAATGGACATATAAATGAATAGACAGCTGTGAGTAATGAATGCTTTTTCTTCTATATTGTAATTTATTCTTTGAGCCCAGCTATCTCAGTAGATCCTTAACAACTTTGCAAAAACATTCCAAATAATAGTAATAATTTTTATCTCTTGCTCTAAAAGAATTTAATAGTGTGCATTATCAGATACTGAGAGAGAGCTGGTATAACACTGAAATACTGGTGTAAAAAAGCACATCTAACCAGGATAACTAGAAAAAATTTTAGTATGTCCTATCATAATGATACACGTATTATTTACAGACTAGCACAGGTAAATTACAGATGTTAAATGATTTTTTAAAAACATTTTAATAGATCAATACAGTGAGCTTCTACTACTGATTTTAGCAACAGGAGTAATTTTCTTCAGTGATTAAATGTTATGACATATTGCATATAACATACTCCTTTTAAGGTTTTCTGAAACCTTTATTTTTTTTGTTATTATTTAATACCTGAGTACCGAAGGAAGTTCAGAAGAATTTATTATATCCTCTTTTATTACTCGTTTTTGATAATTCACTAGTTAGAAGTGAAATTTTACCTAACAGATTTTTTACATCCATTTTCTGTTTCCCCCACTCTCACACCAAAAACACACAGAAGAATCCCACATTGTTCAGAACAGAAGTTTATACTGGCAGAGGACATTCCTGGAGTGCAAGCACCCAATCTGGCATACATCCAAGCCCCAGCTATTCACTCTGCATCACCAGTGGGTATTTTTCTTATTTCTTCTTGCAGATATTTTTTTTTCCTACAATGATCCTCACGGTAGTAATTAAAAAAAAAAACAAAAAAAAAGAACTTATTTGTATACAACAGAATGGTGAGGCTGGCTTTTTATCTTACTCTAAAATAAACTGTAGCATGGTAGAAACACATCCACCACATAGTTTTTTCTCAGTCAGCTATATTTTCTCTGGTTAAAAATGAATGCTTCTACAAATAGAAAATATGAATTTAGAGACTGTTAATTTATTTTACCTAAAAGTACATGAATATTCACAGGTATTCAGTCAGAATATCTGTATCTAAAGGATGAAATAATATGACATCTAACATCTATATACTCTAAGTCACTGGGATTTTTTATATTCAGATTTTCCCTCATATTCCTACTTGAATATAATTCATTTTTACAAATATGTCTGATCCTGCCTCTGACCTTACTACACTTTAAGCTCTTTTCTGCTCATGGAAAGCTAATTTGCATTTTTTAAAAATGTGTCTGTATTAATGATCTAATTTACCACAAAAAGGCTTTATATTAAAAACAAAAAGGACGGCCATTAGCTTTCTTCCCACAATAAAATCAAAACAAAAAATAAAACATCTCATTTACACAACAATTAACAGGGTTTTTTTACTAATATAACATTAAATGAATCTGTACAATTCAGCATTAATAAACATTATATACTGTGCATAATTCTTGCTTTACAACCAAAATAAGGAATATTATAAATATGCAAAGTTTTACAAAACACTTTTCTGAAAAATCTATACATCCATTTTAATACCTATATTAATAACCACAGTGGTTAGATTTTTTCTTTTACATAAATTATACAAAGTACATTGGCATTACATACCATTTTAATACCAGTTTATTATAGCTTTATTTCATAATATTGGAGGTGGAAATGGAAACAGTGCCATCATGTGATACTTTTCAGGCTACTTCACTTCTTTTATTTCCAAGGAGTGAGTCTGTTACTGCTATACAAATAAGAGAGTTCCTAGAAAAGCATGCAATGGCAGTATAATTTATTTTATGCCATTTTGCAACTAGATCATTTCAGGTATTTTTATGCATCGGGTATTGAAAACACCTCCTAAATCTCCAAAGGTAAACAAGCATATGATCAGGACAAACGTTACCTAGCACAGTTTTCTAAGAGTTCACAAATTATCCAAAACAGCCTTGCGAAATTCCTTTCAGTTTATAGTGAAGATTTTAATCCGAACAGCTTCATTTTTACAAAAGAGTAAAGAAGTTAAATTCACTGGTTTTAATTAGTACTGGGCAGGCTACTTGGAAAAAAACTAATACATGAAATCGTCACAGGCGTAGAATATCAAAGCCAAATCCAGCTCATATTATATTTACTATACAAGATATTTTTAATGAAATCAGACACACAGTAATTTTTTCTTTTCTATTCATTTCATATTGAAATAAAGGCATTTTTCTCCCCAGTGGTCACAATGAACTTGAAAATCCAGACTTGATGCTAAAGACACACATATTTTCACTTATCCCTTGTCTTTTCCAGAGATCAAGACAACCATTCGACAACTGCTTGGAATCTAGAAATGCAAGTAATCTATTAAATCTGAAATCCCTCTTTACTGCACAACTTACAGCTGCCAAATCTCAAACTACTTTACAGTACTTTTTTTTTTTTAAGATATTTCTTTATACAAAATGAAACCCTTAGAGTGAATTCACTGATACATGGGTAAATGCTGATGAAGAAAAAGCAGCAATTTTACCTTTTCAAAGTGAGCACAGATGTTAGATATTGTTTATAGAGTTTCAGAGTTTATATAATATGAAAAATGACTGAATTATGCAAGATTAAATATCCTCACATGATTTAACTGCCACAGGAAACTATTACAATTGTGTGTTTATTTGTAAGCATAAGAGTATAGAAGAAAAACCTACAACATTGTACATGCATTTTAAAATGTTTAAATTTCTCTATGTAGGATTTGAAAATGCATAGTATATGCACATAAGTCACATACATGAGTTATGCTCAAGTGTGTTTCGTGTTTGAAACAAATGAATAAACAGAAGGGGATTTTACAAGTCAGTGTATTTCATATAACCAGAACCCCGTTTATGGGCCAGCACTGCAGCTCAGAGAGCTTGAGGGGGGGGAACAAAAAAACTCAAAAAACTGGTGAGCATAACTGCTTTTGCTGAAGGGTAACAAAATAAAACCCTCCAACTTTGAGAACCTGCAGACAGCTGGATTCAAGACTAGAAACATTAAATATAAGAAAAATATTGCAGTAAGAACAGTAATAAATAATGTTATGTTCTTACTTAAATTTAATGTGTAATACTTACAGATAACATCTTCTAGACAGCTCAAAGTAAAGCATACTGCATTTAACAGGTTGGAAGACCAGCCAGTTGTGCACTGCATAAGCACCGATTTGTACACCTAATACAAGGAAGTTTAATTTTTTTTTGCAATCCACCAGCAAACCTGTTTTTGAGGAATAGATTAAAAAGAAAAAGCTGAAGAGCTACTGTTACTAATCCCTCAAAAACTTCATGTTTTCACTACTGCCAGGAATACCCACCCCAGCTCCATACCTGATGGTTGTACCTAGAAAATTAATTTGACTGGAATTTAACGAGCACAA
Organism: Dromaius novaehollandiae; assembly: GCF_036370855.1. Lineage (NCBI taxonomy): Eukaryota > Metazoa > Chordata > Aves > Casuariiformes > Dromaiidae > Dromaius > Dromaius novaehollandiae. The sequence continues at coordinate 25,681,338 of NC_088098.1, forward strand.
GTGATACATGGAACTCTTTGCATGGTAAAGACAATCTATAACAAGTTATTTAATACCCAATATGGGTCTTTTTTAAGCTTTTTTGTTCTTGTTGGTAATTACTGTCTTGGAGGGTGATAAATATCTCTGGTTTCTCTGGCTAGGATTTAGACTTGGTCCCCCTAAAGGTGGAAGAAATAATCAGTAACAATTTCCTGTCATCGTGATATGCACAGGATCCACACCAGCCCTCCCTACATAGTTTTAGCTTGTTGACTATGCCCTTCATGATGACTACTAAAAATCTGACCTTAAGACTACTGTCAGGATATTCACAAAAACTGCCCACAAACAAGTTTATTATTATGAGATAAATTCATAACTTCCTAAGTATATTAAGCACTAAGGCAGGAATCAAAACCTGGTGGAGCACCTGCTGGCTGACAAGCCAAAGCCTTTGAGAAAACTGGAACAGGGAGCCAAAACTGCTCAGTTCAGACGCCTTCCCACTCACCCGGCTGGCAGCTAGCACAAAAGGCACCCGCACCCTCTTTATGCCCCATTTTCCCTGTGCTGCCCAGAATGACTGTTCATTTACGAGATAAACTATGCTGTAGATACACACTTCGAACAAAAAGGAGGAGACTGTTCAAAGTAAACGCTTGCAGAAGTACTTTCACGTTTTTGAACTGACGACAGGTGCTGTAAGTTCCGGGTGAAAAGACTAAATTACATTTTTTATTAGTATTTTTATTTCTCTGTCTCAGAAATCCACTGTTCTATCTAGAAGTCAAAATAGCAGAATGAAGACTGAATAATTTGATGTGGAAGCTCTAAAATCTCATACTGCTAATTGAGGAGATACAAAATTAGAGACAATATTGCTAAGTGAACACAGTCATCTGTAGGTATGAACCATGAGGCATCTGATCCCACTTAACATTAATTGCTCCTCAGATCATTCTGATTCTGAGGAATTTGGAAAAAACTCCAAGCTAAACCAAACTTATACTGCCCATATTACAGAAGTATTTTTTCCTCTTTGAATCTGCAATTACATAATATTTATAATTATATGCACTTCAATTTTGTAATACAGTGAGAGCAAAACACAGGTTACTTTACTTCAGAATTGTAAAAAAGAGGAAAGCAATTTTTTCCTAGTGTTGAAATGGTTAGAAAAATAATGAACTGGCAGTCAGATGGCAGACTAGTAAATAGTTCACCCAGAAGTCTAATGTTTATCTAACCATATATCGCATATCTCTGTCTGAACAAGTCACAAAATCTAGAAGTAAATTCCTAGACTGCTAATTTAATCGCCCCAACACAAAATCCCTGCACCCACCTGGATCAATATAAATTGAGAAGATAAAGCAGTCAATGTAACACTGAACCTCAGAAGAAAACTGTAAGACTTTCTTCATGGCTTTGAAAATTCTGGAACAAAAGCACTGTTTAGAGCAGGTTCTGAGCATACTGTTACATGGTGGCCTTCATCTGACAAGAGACTGAGAAATGAAAGAAGGATTTGCTGTACCTATCTAAATACACTTGAACAACCAACAACTTCCAGCTAGAGTGTGTCAGGGCTTCTCAAGCAAATATCGCTACTCGCTTTAATCTTCCCACCCAACAAAAATGCCATACGCAACAAGATAAACTGCCAGAAAAAAGAAATAAACCATAGGTGGTGGCCTAAAAACAGGTTAAGTGATTGATCTTGGCACCATATTCCTCATCTCAGAGCCACAAGTCGCCTACATGGATAACAGCCGCCACCAATGACAGAGATGGTCGGGAATGAGGAGTTCCCCCAGGATGGGGCACTGACGGTAACTGGAGAGGGCAGTTACATGTTCTTCTGTGCGGGGACAGCTGAGGCAGGGCCCAGCACGGGAGCAGCGGGCGCACGCCCGTGCTGATCCCCAGTTACAGGTTCCAGAGGAATGCATGGTAGGAGGTACGAGACATGGGAAGGTTTCTCTGAACAATACAGTTCAAAACCATGAAACCATGAAAAGCTCTTTTATAGGGAACTCTATACATTAGTGGAGGAAAATAAGTACCACTTCAGTAAAAACCCTACTAAGGTCAAAAAGTCCCCAAATTAACTCTTACTAAGATGCCAACTAACAAGCTGAAGAAACTGTTGATTAGAAAATTAGCAGATTCACTGTAATCAAAAATAATTTTGTATTTGGTGACAAAATTCACAGCCAAAGGCAGGCATAGGCGGCGTACAATTAAATATGACTGGATATATTTTTGTATCTCTGGGACTGACAGACAAGAGGAAAATCCCTAGAGTATGACCAGTATGACCTCCTGCAAGCTTGAAGACAGCCTTAGTGTACACAGAGTGTATCCAGCTCAGTAGAGTGTGAAGTGTGCAAAAGATACAAGAGGTGAAGTAATTCCCTTACGGTTAGAGAAGATCGAGAGAAAAATTCTATTTGCTTGTAAAGTCACTGGTCTTTTAGATAATGACATGAAGCAAAGGTTTGAAACAAAAAGCTTAATCTCATCAAAGTGACTAATATGGGGGGAGAGCCTTCCTTCTGCTCTTTCCTTAAGACTTTATTAAAAAAAAAAAACACCTATGTTCTTTGTTTTGGAAAATCTGCCTGTCTGATGAGTTTTCACCTATTGCCAATCTATTCTTCTTGCACTACTGCTTTACAGGAACAGAGAAAATATTCTCCTTTTTAACTCCTTTATGCTACCTGCAAGGCTTCTAATAATGATTCATTGGAAAGAACGCACGATTGTACGTTCTGTCTAGCATTAAGCCTCAGACATGGGTCCCCATATGTAGTCACTCATTGCCACCTGAGACAAGACTCCTAGGAAATTAAAACAACTCTCAGAAGCAATGAGAAGCTCAAGATAAGCTTGAGTTGTCTTCTGTTGTTTCTTTTAAGTAGGGACACCCACAATGAATGCCACTCCTCTGAAAAGAAACAAAGTGGTTTCAGCCACTCTTTCACAACATGCAATGTTGTGCAGTTTCTTGATGTTATTTCCAACTTCCTTTTACTGAAATACAACAGGCTGTCAGACATGGAAGGTCTGGGAGGCAAATACAAATATCAAAAATTGTATCACTTAACTCTGTGAATGTAAAAGCAGAATCTGACATCAAAATAGAAAAACCAGCACCAGCTCAAGATTATACTGGTGACACCTTTCACTGTGAATCAACATTAAATCTATTTCTAGTCTTATCTTAAGAGGAACATACTTGGATTTTGGCTGTTCGCAGTGTTTCAGATGAGCCATAAAACAAAACTCCTGAACACTTGTGCTTAAAGATCACATTGCACTTTACAGCTGTTGTGTTTTACCCCAGCAGAGGGTGCATTTAAGCAAGTGGAAAAAAGCAATTTTCTTTTATAGATAGGTTAAAGTGCTTAGGGATCTTTTTGAATGAAATGTGATATATATGTTTATAATATACTGAATAATTTCTAACAAACAATTATTAAGTCTACCTGCAATGTTTGTCTCATTTTTCTGTAGTTTCTCATGTAGCATGGAGAACAAGAACCTGATGCTGCTAGATGAAATAGTTAGATGAAATGGTGAAGTCTGAGGTATGGATCTAAATTTCACAACACTGTGATAAATGTGAGGTCAGCAAACCTACACTATAGAACTCCTACTTTGATTACTTTTTAAAAGGGAAAACCTAGAGTTTTTGTTTAAACTTCTACATTAGAGGAATGCTGAGATTGCAAAAGCAAAGCATTTGAAAAACAGAACATGCCTGAAGTAAAGCTGTTTGTATGGCATCATTTCAACCTCCTCTGCATGACCTTTCCTCCATCCTTCATTACTAGGTTCCACACTGTTCGTTTCTCCAGGACCTATGTTCCATCAGTGCACTGGGTAGACTGTGCTTTGAAGATGAACCAGGTTTACTTGATACTGTTATTTAGCATTACTTAGTGTAGAGCTGGTTCTCTAGGTCCTGTGCTTTTACTGCTGGAAATGGAAGGGATGCAGACAGTGACACTGCGAATTGGGGGAACATGTCAGGAAAGCCGAATGCCACTCTAAGGAAATGAATTTCTGCCACAAAGTATTTTTCACCAAGCTGCAAAAAATGCAGGGGCGGGGGGGAAGCCGTTTGCCATTAAATACATACTCTTCTTTTCCTCAGTTGTCAAACATGACTATCATTATGGTAGCTAGATGTAAATAAATGTTAAGCTTCCTCAAAATGTCGGCAGAGGTGTACAAGACTTGCAGTTAGAACATACAAAAGCATCCTGAGACAGAAGGTATTCAGGGCAGAATTTGTATCACATGACTTTAACCTCCAACAGCACTGGCCCCATGTCTGAACCAGTCTTTTAAACACCCCTTAAAAATTAACAGAGGCAATTCTGGAAGCAATTCATCTTCTTTTAATAGAGATGGCTACTACAGGTCAGATGAATTAAACCTCGTAAGTACACGTTTCTCTCCGAAATCTATAAAAGGGATCTTTATAAGTAGCTCAGGTGTATATATAGATTTGGTGAGATGAATTCTATGCCAGGATTCAAGGTAGACATACACAAATAAGAGTACTTTGGATGATACATTGTAGGCAAAAGCCGGATCTATGCATAAACATCATACTGAATGATCTCACGTTACTGCCACCCAGCCTACAAAATAATGCAGAGCCCCTATGAAAAAATCTATGCAAATCTACAGTAGATAAACTAAGATTACATAGCTGTAAAATACATGGGAAAGTCAGTCACTTCCTAAATTTCACTTATCTGACCAGGTAAAATCCTTTCTATTCTTTGAGGTAGCATTGGGAATTTTTATAAAGAATTTACATCTGACGGCTACAACTTTTCAGGATGATAAAAAGAAAAGGCTCTTTCTTCCAAAAACTTCCTCCATAGCACTGGGCTCCTTTTTCAACCAGTATTTCATGCCTGTTCTAACCTACTCACTCAGGTGTTCTCTCTCCAGTGAATTACACTTTTTTCTGACTCTTTTACCAAAAATAATAGTTCAAGAGTAAATTTTTATTTCAACTCACTCTCATCTAACCTTCTTAACTGCTAAACTTGTAAATTCCGTATAAATTAAAGTAGTGATTATATCCTGCTTAGAAATATTGTTCTGAGGAATGGAGGGTCAGTTGTTAACCATTTTACTGTTGACAGTTTCTCTAAAAATACAGCTAAAATACTGTCCCCAAATCCTAAACTATCCCTAACATCTTTCTTTGTCGACATGTATTCTAATCATGCACTAAAATCTTTGATGCGCTAGATAATAGCTTAAATAATGTAGACATCTAGTAATACGAAACAGAACAAAACCCAAACTGCACACCACCCCAGAAAACTGCAGGACAGTAAAATATGAAAAACATTAGGGCTCTAAAGGCAGGTTTCAATATAATGAGCATAAAATGGCTATTACATTGATGTTTACTATTTTTTATCCTAGAATTTGTACACTGCTATGTTGGAAGTTCAAGAGAATCCAAAACTAAGCTGCAAAATTGAAGTGCAATGTGTTAAATAATATGTAGCACTTCATGTGCTAGTAAAAACTTTTAGAGATGAACCACGATCACTAGAATATTTCCATCAATAGACTGGATGTCTTTCAAAGACCCTTTTTCTCTGTAGCGTGTATGCTCTCCTGTAAAGACACATAAAGTGACCTGATTTACAAACTCTTTATTCTTCTGACCAATATAGGCTGAAATTCTGAAAAGAAATGGCTCATAATTATCTTCCAACAAATTTTTCTTCTTCTAAACTTAAGTGAAAATGCTCCTTTCATGATTTAATGTTAGAGTAAAAAGTGACAGCGATCATTCTTTGTAAAACATGAACTAAATTGTATTTGAAGGGGTGGGGATGCCTGTGAATTAACTCGGAATTAACACTCTGAACTAATATTTTCAAACACAATTCTATTAAATACCATGTGACGATTACATAGTTCTACACCTGTACTGCAGTAGGACTCGGAATGGGTGAATTAACTGAATGATTTGGGGTGAAAGCAAAACAACAAAAACCTAAGTAGTTCTCTGATAAACAGAACTTATGATTAACAACATGGACATTCTTAGGCTGCAGCCTTTTTCTCAGCAAAGATACTATTTTCGGTGTTTCCGTTATATAGGCCACCTGTTTTCATGGATATTAATATCTTTGAGGCCTCTATTTCTCCATCAAATTTGTTTGAAATTGGCCAACAGGTCCAAGAATCATTATGGCAGACAGACAGACAGATAGTATGATCATATCAACTCACAAAACTTCTGTTTCCTTACAAAAGTATGTTAAAAATAGCAAATCTAGGCTATGGTAGCCTAGGAGATAGATAATTCCACAGCAGGGCACTTTCTGCAGGGAAGGCCATGCCACAAGAACATAGGAATTCAGCACTCAAGTCTAGCAGTAAGAATTTTCAAGCTGATGAACTGTCATAGCAAGATAAAAGAGAGAAAGAGAGCAGATAAAAATATTTCCAGTACTACACTAAATATTAAGAATAAGATTAATCAGTATATTTGAAATAGCATATCTAAAGCAAAAGGAAATAAAATCTTTTATTACATCATAATATCTGTTGTTAGCAATTCTTGCTGCAATACTATAAGATGATCTCAAATAGGTCTTAGCATAAAGAACTCCCTTTTCTGGTTTTCACACAATAGCCTGGTGTTGGTGCAGCAACAGAACATGATAAACCAAATTAATTTAATTGCAGTAATTCAAACGGAGTTTTAGCAAGGATTAATATAGCACAGTACTTCCAATTGCAATGGGTATGTGGTCATCAGCTCAGGTACAATAACTCCTGTCTCACTAATGCTTTTGAATACTCTAGTGCACCTATGTCATCTCTTATTTATTCAACACAATAACAGCTGCTTGTAAAGAATGGTGTGGTTTTGTTACAGGACAAGTAATATAACCTCTTCATTTCACTCCATTCATTATGCTGTTTAGTATGAAATCAAAATTAGATCACAGAAGGCAGCATATATCTTACACACTGCTACTGCCAAAAGCATGCTGAGTATCAGGTTTATGTGAGAGAATGCTATTCATTCATTCACTGAATCTTGTGTTCAGCACACAGGTAGACCCCTGACACAACACAGTGTGTTCAACAAATCCACAAGTGGGGAAGGCTTTCTTCTTGTTGCTTCTTCATCAGAGTCTGTATCTCTGATGAACAAGTAACAGAAGCTATACTTATATTTGGCGCACTCACTTTATTGATAAGAAGACTGCTGAGCATGTCATTCATTCACGTCACATATAGGCCTGTTATATATTCTGATTTTCCCTTTTATGCTTCTGTAATAGATATGAAATTCATATCCACCTTATTTATTTAATGAATGTGTTTCTCTCACTATAAAGTTACAGATATAGGAACTTTCACAATCTTTAATGGTATCACAAAGGAGATATACAGCTTTGCTAATTTAAGTCTGAATCTACTGACCTCAAATTATAATTTAAACTTTAATAATAACAATGGTTTCATATCCAAAATATTGTTGTACAATTAAATTGCATAAAGAAGAGCCACAACATCATTATACGAACTAAAGAACACGATAATAACACAAGAAATGGTAAAACCATGAATTGAATTTCACACATGTTCAAATAAGTAAACACTGTTTTCACAGTAGATTCTTCAACTGGAAACTAAGGGGAAAAAAAGAATGGTGAAGCAAAATCAGCTAAAGAAATCTTTAACATTTATTTTAAGAGTTTAATATTCAGGATCCTTTTTTCAGAAAAATATGCTCATGTTTTAAAAAAAAAAATGTTGGAAGGAGACCAGTTTCATCAAACAGTCCACTTCCAGTAACCATGCTGCAACCCACTCAAGAATCAACCACAAATTAAAAACTGCAAAACTTCATTAGAATATACACTAACCGTAGCTAGCACTGCAATGTGACCTGCACCTATGCATACATTTCATATATTACATATGACAGCATGGCAACAGGGAAAACCCTTCTTCTGTCTTCCCTGGCACCATCCTGAGGGCTGATAAAGGATGTCTTCAGAGAGAGAATCAAAAGCAAAAAGGGAAGAGAAAAGGAAGCTGCTGAGGCAGAAACATAAATAAAGATAAATATGAAATATCTGCCTGAGGCAGACATGACTCCAAGACTTGCATGCCTGTGTGCAAAAAATAAAATAAATATAACACAAATCCTAAATTATGGGCCTGGATTTCCACCCTGATGTTCTAGTGACTACAGAAAGCAGCTGTGCTTTGCTTTCCTGCTGTACGACCACATAAGCACCCTTGCAACGGAATTTCAGCCCACTAAGTCACACTTGCCTGGTATTTGTTCTAACTAGATTCAATTACTATGAATATTATTAATATGACTAATATGTAATAAAAACACAGAAGAATATTATCCTTTGTGATATCATTGCATACTGCACTAGAAATCTTGTACTTTAATTATTAAATATAACACAAAATATTATGCAAAAATGTTACATCTTGCCTTCCTGGCCATAATTTACTTCGTACCAACAGGGAACCATCTTAAACCAGCAAAATGCAAATAAGTTACAACAGACTAACTGTCAACGTCACTAACAGTGTCACAGGACACAAGTTCAGCATAGGTTTTACTCACGCTCTTCACAGAGCTTTACTAGATTGATTGTTGATTTAATTCACAAATGTCAGGAGACAAGTGTTACATACTAATTCATCAGAGCTTTTCCAGCTTTTTCCATCATTCCTCTTTCCATTGTCACACCATTTATAAGAATCATCCTGCTTTTTCTGCGCTCTGAATTTCTCTTGTAGTTGCCCTATTGCGAACAACATCTCTTTTAGAGGGCTAATACTTATTCCCCTTTCTCTGCTACATACATGTATGCTTCTGTTCATGCTCACTTCAGAATTATTCGTTTCCATGTGGATTTTCTCTTTGCTGCTACTTTTTCCCAAGTCTTTGGGATCGGAAGCAACACAGATCAGATAGGTGGGATCCAGACAGGTGGATGAGCACATCGGATGACTCCGAGTGTCTGTCTAGCACCGCAAAATAAGGTTTTAACTTCTCATGTTACGACTTACCCTAATTACCGCCACTGGAACTATCATTCCATATGTTAATGGCTTATAACAAAGTCCAAAAACTTTAGTCCATTTTCCTTGCAACACCATTTTACCTTCCTTTTAATCAAGAACAACACAATGAGTCATCACATCCAATACAGCTTTCTCAGGCCATCCTACACAAACTGTCATTAATCTAGCTGATCAATAGTGGAAAAATTAGTGATCAATTTGAGTAGCAATAAAACGTAAACATTCTTCTTTCAATTTAAGATAATAAAACAGAATTCAGTTTAAAAAAAAACCTTACGAAATCTCATAGAGAAGAACTGCTGCACCACTTCTTCCTAGGAGCCTCACTTCTATTTTCACTTCTACAAAGGCAGAAAGTGAGGTACAAGAGAGGCAACCTAAAAGCAACATGACAGATTGAAAACAGGACGACAGGCAAGTTAAATCAAAGGTAGTTTTCCATGTTGCTTACAAGACCCAGACTGAGACCCGAGTGCGCTGCAGTCACTGTTGTGACTGCATTTCCCACTAGCTTTTCTTACTTAGCCTGAAACCAGCCAGCCCAGGCACTGCTAGCTGTGGAGCCACAGCTAGGATGAACACAGCACAGGCTGTAAAACCTGCCTGAGAACTAGAGTAAACAGTTAATTCATTAATTGCTTCTGTACCTCCAATATCACAGGTGTAGACACATCCTGCAAGAGTTTCTGAATCCATATGACTACAGAGAGGACAGTGACTGCTACTGAGTAGCACATACCTGAGCGACCCCTGCAATACCGGCAATGCTGGCTGGGAAACACAAAATCAGTAGAAAAGCAGAAGCAGCTTTTATAGTGAAGTCAGCTAATCCACAGATGAACACAGAAACCTGACCCTTTTATTTGAGTTTCCTGATTGTATCATATATTAAAATCCAATAAAGAGATAATACTTTTCCAAAAGTATTTCTTAGTGTTTGGCATTATTTATTAGTCACGAATTCTTTTATATATTCATATTCTTATACAATTCTTACTTTAAAAAAAAGTGATTTTACTTTAAGAGAAGGTATATTCTAGATCTGACTAATTATGTACAATATTCTCCCAGTTTTATGTGTTTCCAATTAAAAATTATTGACATTTTGGGGCAAAAATACTTGCTCCAGGGCAAAAAAACAACCTTTTTACACCAGCTGCTTAAAATGGACTGACATACATAACTCTTACCTGAGAGGGATACTGCGCCTCATGAGAGTATATTAATAAATCAGATTCTATAACACTGATTAATTATAAGCACTGATTAAGGACTACATTTTTGAAAAAAAATATTCCCAACTCTTTCCTCCCCCCAAACATACTCAAAGTGATGGCAGGAGAAACTAAGAATTGGTACACAGCCCCAGTTTGGGAAGCTTCCAGTATTAGCGCATCAAATTCAAGTGACTGTAAATTCCAGATGGACAATCTAGTTTACACTGATCAGAAATTCTGGCGATCTCAGTATTCCCATAACTTTTAGGTCCTATATAGTTTATTTGAATTGCCAGAGTTGTTTTGCTTTGTTTTGTTTTACTTTGCAGGAGAAGGAGGATATGGGGAAAAAGGAACAAAAAGTCTTCATTAAAAAAGCAAACAAGAAAAGTATGTAAATGCAGATTTTTATCTAATACTTCAACAGAAGCAGAAACTATAACTCTGCAAATTATTTCTATAAACCTGTTTCCCACTGGTTGGGCTCCATGTCCCAAAGATGGGAACCCAAAATGAGCAGCCATGGCTTGCAGGTTTCATAATACGACAATACCTTCTGCTTTCTCTCACAGACTGACAGGCAATGTAATAATAAAGGGTGTTGATCTTTACGGGGTTACTACACACAAAAAATAGTATTCTAAGCTGACTGGTAGCAATTTTTTAGCCCAGCTTTTAGGGGCTAAGATAAACAGTATATCAGTACTTGGAACATGTAGAGGAAGCACTGGATGAAATGAATGAAGGAGGCCAAATTTCAGACACTGCTTCAGGCTTTCTTCAAAATCATGATACACCTTCAAGATGCACAAGCAGAGCAGATCTAGAGTTAATCCAGTCACCTAGACACCCATAAATCACAGCAACATGTATTTCAGCAAGTAAGTACACAGTGTCCCAAGTGGATTTGCGGTGTCCTACCAAAGATCGTACTGTAACAACTACACAGGTACTGCTTTCCAAAACAGCAAGATTAAAGCAACTTCTGGTTTGGGTACACACAAAATGATTGTTCCTCCCAAATGCAAAACAACTTAGGGCAAACAACATTGCATAAATTATACTGGCCATAATTCTGAAAGTCTTATTTGCATGATCAGGTCCAGAGCAGATTCCTTTTTTTTTTGAAAGGAGGAGAATTCAGGGGAATCCGTGTAAGATTTTGTTTATAGTTCAGTCCCTTCACATTAGGAGTTGCTATATACTGCACTTCCAGCTAATTTGAGATACTTCCACAGCTTTTTCAATTAACAAATGCTTTGAAATTTAACAAATTATTAAAAATAAATAAATATTATAAATACTTTCTGCTGTAAATTTACTCTTAGATACAAGCACACAAATAATTGCAGAAAAACAGGAGGACAGACTCAACACACACATCTATACCGTAGATATACAACACCTATTTTTTTTTTTGAAAGAAGCCAAGTTCCAGATGTGATAAAATAAAATTTATGGAGGAAAGTCACATATCTACAACTATGGAATTCCCAACAGTAGTTTTTAACCAAAGAGCAAAACAAAGGATGAACAAGCAGTTCAACTGGGATACAATTTGAGAAACAATTTGCAGAAGACCAGTGTTTCTAGAGTCTGTTATCCTTTCTTCCATAAAAGCCAAAACTGTGCACTTTAATTGCAAAGTCTAGTTACCATATAAGCTTCACCTAGATCACTTATTATGGTACATAAGGCTGTCAATGAATGCACATTACTGTTTTAAACTTCTTACCTTGCAAGTTTTACAAATGCATGACCACCATTCTGTATAGTATTAATTCCATTAATTCACTTTTTTGCATATGTCATTGCATAATTTTCTGCTCAGGAATAAAGAAAACAGACATCTTTTAGCAGCATGGAAAATCTAGTACTAAAGTGCACATTCATATATAAGGCTTTTGAAACTTTTCAGACATCACCAACACAGTGTGAAGGATGAAGACTGGAGCTGCATTTAACTGAACAGATACAGTTTTTCCTATCAGCCAAATGTTACTTCAGTGAAACTTCTGTTTTCCTGTATTACTGTCTGGAACATTTCTCTGCTTGAACTTTCTGGTTCTTGAGGCTGGCACATGTTGTATTTATCCTATGGACTGTAAAAGTATCTACTCTTCCCTCCTTTTTCTCCTATCCTGAGACTGCAACGCTTATCAAAAATCCTGTGAGTGCGGGCCACTGAAAAACCTCTAAAGATGAAACATATGATTAAACTCCAACACTGGACCACTGAAGAAGACATTGATTCTACATAGACATTATAGACTTCACAGATGTAACAGAAGAGCAGAAACTGTGGACATTAGTTTTAGGATCTTGTCCTCTGAGAGAAAAATCTCAAAGCTCGTATCTGCATGAAATCCAAACAAAATATTGATTGAATAGGAACAAAACATTCATATTGTTCTAGAATGCAGCCACTCAAACATCATTATGAGCATTTTCTCCTTTGTGCATCTTAAGTGTATGAAGTGTATTAAAATGAGATACATGTTAAAAAGCCTTTCTTGCCTGACAAAGACATCCAAGAAACTGGTCTTACTCATGTCCTTGCACCATCCCAGGCTGCAACATTACAACTAACATATCCAACACTTTTAGGAATACCTATAGAGATACATATACCAAAATTGTTAAAATCATCTTCTGAAAAAGGTGGTCTCCTACATAAGAAAGGGTAATTGATTTTATAATGTGTTTTACCTGCAAAATATAATGATTTTCCTGTATCCATCCTGAACTTTATTTCTGAAGGAACTTGTTCAAGAATTTTAGGTCTGTCATGATTCTTTCCTCCCTGAAATGTGAAAGAGTGGGGTCCTAGGAGTTCTTTATTCAGGGACCCTAATTGTCCTTGACTCCAATTATGCAAATCACATACCGCAAACTCCACTAGTTGGTGCTTCAAGCAGCTAGAATGAAGGGCCATCTAGCATTTCCATTCTGGAGCTGGGTAGTTGTAATCCAGCTCAATTATGTCAATGTCGCAATTTATCTAAATAAGTACATGAAGTTTCCTGAACTCTGCCCCTCAGCTCAGAACAGCACCATATGGAATAAATTGTACAATCATATCTGGGCAGAGGTTTTTGGATACTATGTCTCTGAATCTTGACCTTTTTAATATACTCCTTAATGATTCCGCTAGTTCAGATCAAGACTAAAGGGAATATCATGACTCACACTGTTTTTGTTCCCTTCTCCTGGGAAAAGGCTGGGAGAATTTTTGAGTTCTAGTGTCTACACATGGTGAGGACAGACCCCAGAGGTAAGTGCCTCTGCCTTTTCCTCCGGCCTCAGCTTCCCTCCCACTATCGCCAAGGGATGGCAGAATGAAGGCAGTGCTCCTTCAGGAACCTTGGAGGCTTTGTTTCTCACTCAGCAGGTGACGGCAGACCCTTCTGGGAACACTTTCTGTCTCGAAAGCAGAACTTAGCAAACTCAGCCTTCCTCATGCCACAGCTAATCGCGTTATTGCATGCAGTTTAGCTGCACAGGACCAATGATATCTGACTGCATCATCTTCTACACCATGAATCCACTTAGGAGTTTCCCTGAACTGCAACCTGGTCTTCTTTCAGACTATAGTATCATCACAATGCGGTAAGTAATAAATATGGCACAGTTATAATCAGACATTTTCATCAAGCACAGCTCTTCGCATGAGAGTTCAACATTAGTTAAATACAAAGTTTGAAGAAATCACGTCCTGTGATTAGAAGGATAACAAAAAATAGTAGCACAATGTGTGTTTTAAATGCACAGGTATTCCTTAGTTTTGACTGAACATTTTCTTAAATGCTCTTCCTTCTGAGAATTTACTTTTATGCATTCTATACTTGAAGAAACACTCAGAAGTTTGAGATGATTGGATTTCTAACAGAAAATTTGAATATCTGCCTGAAGTGCAACAGCACACTGGCCACTGAGGTTTCACTACCCCCATTTCATAACCATGCACTATCTTGATGTAAGTACTATCAAAACACCTGGTATTTCTGACCACTGCCATGATTCTCTTGATGCTTTACTACACTCTGCCACTGGTCAACCCTGTTCCCTAACATTCACAGCACCCACCAAATTATGACACTGAGATGATGCTGAAATTAAATAAGTTCTATTATATTTTATCCAAAATAGATGTCACACTTTAAATACATATTATATTGACCTAAGCAGTAAATATATAGGCAAATAAACACATATGCCAACAAATGAAGAATGATCTAATATTTTAGAACACCTTGGAAGATATGACTGTTGATATACACAGTTCTATGAGATGCAAAATGTACATCACAATTCAGCCAAACACTTACCCAGCATCTTAAAATTCAATGTACACATTTCTAGATTGAGTCCTAATGGCTCAAACCTTGTCAAATCATGCCACAGACGAATGTATCATCAAAACAACTGATGCACAGACATAACTCCAGTATTAATTATTCTAATCATCCTTAAGCGTTCTCATTGACAAAAAAAACCTTTGGATGCTCAACTTCAGCAGAAAAACCTGCAGATTTCCTGCGTTTCTTTTAAAATTCTAGATCCTTACTGAGAACAGTCTCCATAAGGAATGGAACCTATTTATATCATTTAGTGGAGAGCAAAGCAAACTATCGAACTAGTATTTTTCCTGAAACTCCAGGAAGTGGCAAAGAAAGATAGGGTATTCATGAAATAGGTAGAAAGAAGAACATATTTTCCAGCTAACTTACATATTACTGAAATTGGTATTATCTGATTTGGTGATTTACAGAAAAATGCTGCAAGTGCAAACAAAGGAATGAAATCTCAGATACACTTCCCACACTTCACACGACTTCATGTGACCTTGAACAATGCTGGTGCAAAGAGCCCAGACAAATTAGATTTTGTATTTACACGAATTCCACACAATGAACATCTAAGACTATGACAGTCTCCTGACATATTTTCCAGGTTGTCCTCAAAAACAGGTAAGAATTTCCTTGCTCCAGTATCAACAGGCTGCCCGCGAGAGTTACTTGAGGTAGCACTGAGGAGTAAGGGGCTTGAGAGTTATGGCCTTTCCATCACTGCACAGCAGCTCAAGAAAAAGGACAAGAGCAAGGGATTAAGGAAGCTTAGCTATTGTTCACAATTCAGATTAATCTTTGAGTACATGATGGGTTATAAATGACAGATGAATAAGATGAATAAGTAGAACTTTCCAGTAAATGTTGCTTCTGTCCCACAGCAATGCGGATCTGCTCAGCTGAACTACAGTTTTCCCTCAGTTGCCTGACGGGCACCAGGACCAATGAGAAGAGGTAAATTTAAGCTAAAAGGTATATATCTTCATTAATATAAGAGTAAGGGGAAACACACTTTTATTTTCTTACTTCTTAAGCAGATGAAAGTAAAAGCTGAGAAGCATTTCCTTCATCTGGTCAATCAAGACAGCTTATCAAGCAGCTAAAACTTAGAGAAGAAACAGCAACAAATATTAGTGCCTAATCTCTCCTACAAATCTCCCACAGCCACCTGGAAAACCCTTCCACCAGAGATGAAGGATCAGAGAGGTACTGTCAAATATTTGCTGTTATACGATGGCTCATCCATATTGAACGAGTGTAAGACAATATACCAGGAAAAGCATAAGTAACATGTGGTATCCTATTTGCAATCATCCTGTCTGTAATTAATAAAAAAATCACTTCATAACAAAATTATTCTAAAAGCATGTATATTAAACTAGCCAATCAGGAACAAGCTTAATCCTTTTTCTCCAAGCATGCACAAATATCCTCAATGAACACAATGAATGAAAGAAAAATCCCTCAGTTAAAACTAACAGAACATATTTAAAACTGGAAAAAAATTAAAAACGAACAGTTTAAGCAATCATGTGTAGTGTATTTAGACAGCCTTTTGTCATGCTATGTTTGTTGCACTGTGTCAAAGCAAAATATCTGTTATAATAAGCACAATTATTTTAACAGATTTGAATGAAGCTGTATCTACAATACAGTGGAGATGCTCAAGACAGACTTTTAAAGCTACTGTATTATATTCAGTTCATGTACAAAACGAAATAAAATAGAAACGGTATACTTTAATTGCAATAAAGAGGTTTAAAATGTTTTAATAAAAGCCTTTACATTACAGGATTCTGTATTCCTGGGAAGTAAATAAAACAATAGCTCCTTAAAGCTCACAGAATAACTACATAAGCCATTTTACAAGGAGGATATACTTTTTCTTCTTTTCTATGAATGTTTAAAGCTCTCCTTCAAGCTCTTACTAAATCTATTGATCTGTGAAACACAGTGCACTCCAGGGAGGCAATTCACTTGACGTTATATATCAAATGATGAGATGAATAATGATCATACCGTTTGGTAATTAAACGTCTTACAAACCTTTTAACTGACTGAACGTCAGAAAGGTCAAATGAGGTCCAGCCTATTTTTTGTTGTTTTTTAATTCTTTTGTTATATTAGCCATTTAAAAGTCATATTTAACAGTAACTATAATACTACATGGCAAAAACAAATAATTAAACAACATACCTTTCATTCCTATATTATTATATTATACAGTTTGAACACAGAGAAACTGTTCTTTCAACCTACAGTCCTATTATAATAATGATTGGTGAGCTTTCAGACAAGTAGCCATTCACTGACATAGTGCAAACCACTAGCAATGTTATTGGATTCAGGGAAATGAACAGCACACAAGCAAATATCAAATATGTCAAAGTACCATGCAATTAAAATAAAGTTCCTTGATGACTTCCTGTGTAGTTATCGGTATCTGGTTTTTTGGTAGAGGGTCAGTATAGGCCATTTGGCCTGTTAGAAATCACCCTCAGTATTTGTCACTTTATACTTTAATTTGGACTTTGTATCTATTAACATATAATAAAAACTTACATATTTAACACTAGAAACAAATCCAAAATATGTAATAAAGAAGTCACCTAAAACTGTGACTACAAGAAAAGCTTTGTATTTTGCTTGTAAAATTGATAGTTGCAAAGGCAACCAAAAGATGCAGTAAACATAGATTTTTTTTCTATAGATTGTCAATATACTTTATTTACTACATGAATAACTTGCTTCAATGGCTGAAAGTTTCTAACACCTCTGTCAAACTTGGGGTTCCTATAAAAGCATTCACTCCCACATGGCTTCAGCATAGCCGTATGTGTTGTCATGAATCAAGGCCTTCACTGTCAGAAGGAATAAATTCCCCATCCTCATGCAAACTATCATCAGCCTTCACTGCCCAAATAGTTCCCGATTCCAAATAATAAGAAGAATTTCTTTGGATTTTCCTCTAGTGAATTTCCTAGAAAGCAGAGAAATGTTTATTAGCTTGTGAAGAAAATGTCTGGTATCTTTGTCAAAAACAAACTAGCACAGACTCAGTCTAATCAGCTTCTTCACACACACATAAAATCATACCAGGAACTCCAGAATAACTAAACCACACACACAACCTGTAACACCCTATATGCTATAGTTATCCTGTAGAAGAGCAGACTGGACACTCACAAAAATCTTCCTCGATCTACAGAGGCCAGTAGCCTTGTGTTGCCCTCAGTGCTTTTGCACAGAGCTATCTCGAGCTAACCTAGAAATGAGAAGATTTGGGGGCAGAAGCCCAAAGAAAGAGAGGGAATTTTACACAGTGTCTAAAGAAGTAAGAAAGCAGATAATTTTGCCAGCTGGGCAAGCAGGGGGACAGAGTTTTCCTGGCAAAGTCTCATATCCATGCTGAGGACTGGCTTTTACTATGGGATCTAAAATAAATGTATGGGAGATACCTTCTTAATATCAAACACCAGTTACTCACAGTACTTCATCTTTCCCTGTCTCAAGGGTGGAAACAGAGGTCAAGTTTGCAAAATAAAAAAGGCATAATTAAATCGCAAGTTCTATTTTCTGGGATCTTTAAAGTTTTGGACAGAATATTCAAGACCATAACTTGAAAAGTTGAAAACACTGTCCTATCAAATACATTAAATCAATCCAATACATAGCTTTTTCATGGCTAATGGATCAAATAAATTTAAAATACCTTGAACTAAAAATATTTCTGAATTGCAAAATTAAAAGAATATAAATGATAAGACTGCAACAGCATTAATACTTTCTCAGACTTCCATCTCTCACATATTCCAAAATTATAGTATTCAATACATCTTCTGCTCCCTCACTAGGAAACTGGAAACACAGAGAGAGAGAGCATGCAAGTATTCATTTTGCTAAAAGTCAGACCTGCAAAATTTTAGAAAAAAATGTCAATTTTATGAAACTAACTGGATTAGCCCATTTTCTTTTATAACAGAAAGTAAAGAACTGCTGGCCTTCCCCAATAGAACCTCTTCCCTTAGAAAAGCACATAAACAGGTGCTAAGATCAAGCTTAGATTAGCACAGCCTTCAGGCAGAAAACATCTGGATCAAGTAAGTTCTTCAACTTCAGCATGTGATTTAGGCACTGACCTGTACAGAGATGTTCTGCTGTGGCCCAAGGGCTTGGCCGTGTGCTCACTAGCAAACAGCTGCAGCAGTTAAGGGTGTTGCTGCTCTCTCACTTCTCTCCCAGTTGCTTGTTACCTTCCCAACACCAGAGCTGCCTGATGCCACTGTGGAGCTGGCAAAATGGACCATACGAGAGCACCTCTAAACCACTTTTCTGCAAAGTCAAATAGCATAGTTTAAACTGCTATGGTATATGCCTTGGTCTAAGCCAATGAGTCTTACACTAAACCAGCTAAGGAACACTTCCACATTTTTTTTCCTCAGCTTCCTTGTTGCAGATGACAGGTGGGTAGTTTAAGGAGAGAAAGAAGAAAGGAAGAAAATAATTTCTGGTGTACAAGCAGTAAGAAATTGATGAGAGATGGAGATATCCGGATAGCTATCTACAGATATCTATTGACATCTAGATATCGGACATACCTAGAACTGCAGTAACTCTTTGTTAAGCAATTATGTTTTAGCTATTAAAAAGAAGTTTATTGACAATAATCAGTCTAATATTTCGCCGGTGGGGAAAGATTTTACAAATCGGCATGCTTACCGGCCACACTTCCTTTCAACGCTACTGCTCTAAAAGACTAATGTAAAATGATTTTATCATAATGGAACCCTTAAAATGTTTTTCCAGTCATCTGGGGTAATTCAGTTCAGCTGATCAGCCGCATTTGTAAAAATAAAATAAATAATAATGCCATCATTCACTTACCACACCTAATCAGTAGAGAGAAACTGATCTGAGGCAAAATCCCAGTTTGGAAGGTCTGATACAATGATGATGCAAAGATTATAAAATCCTCAACTTCTTTTATTAAACAATTAGTAAAGATCAAATCTGAAAAACACTATATTTATCTAAAACTAGACTAAAAGCCTTTGACTGGGTTGAGTAGAAATTTTTTGATGCGCTGTTGTTTCAATTCTTTAATAAGTGATTGAAGGAGAAAATTGAATTTACATTATGTCACAAAATTACGCCTTACAGAAAACAAACTCAAAACCAATGGCATGTGGCCACACGAGAAATAGTTTCTGTCTTGAGAGGAAGAAAGCCAAATATTTACCAGTTTGCTTATACTGCGTCCTATTCAGAGAACAAATGCCAGTTCCAAAGTTAGTTGCAAAACATTAAAGACATATGTCATAGGTCATAAGTCTGTGTCATATCACACTATCAATCTGCTCTCATTTGAAATGCTAACTTGAGAAAAATAACATAGAATCATATTAGGCTGTAAATTCAATTGGAGAAGTACAGAAACATCCATGTGAATTCCAATAAATTTAAAACAAAATTTAACTCAGCTTCTCCCTCAAGTGTAATAACAATGAATTGAAATTACAGTCCATTTCACGTCAGTACAGTTACTTATAAATACATAAATATATGACAGAAGTAAACAACTTCTCAGATGAAACTTCAATTTCCTATGCCTTATTCTTGAGAAGCCATATTATCTAAATTAAAGCAAGCAGCTTTAACTTCGCAGCCTAAGATTATTACATGACTAGTATTTTCTTTTTCTGCAAAACTTTCATTGGCTCAGTCATAATTCACTGAGTTTTCCTAGAGGTACTCAAGTCTATATATGTATGCTTGGATGCGGGACAAGAGCCACCACATGCACCAAAATACTGCCTATTTTGTTTCGCCTCGATCACTCAGGCTCAAAAAAAGCAGGAAAAGTTCCCTGAAAAACTAAACTGGAAATATTTGAACTGTGTAAAAAAAATCTGATGCACTGAAGCAAGGCTTTCCCCTTCAAATCACCAATAAAGACCTATCTCCAGCTGGCTGTGACCAGCAACAATTAACATTAAATAGCTGCTTTACAGGCCACATTAAAAATTCTCAGGTGCAGCTCCTAAGGGATAGTGAAACTTTGTCTAGTTCCTAGATGGCAGTGCCCACACCAAAAAAATCATTATCTTTCTTTGCCAGATGCAACAATGCATTTTCCAAGAAGAAATCACCCTTCAAGACAGTAATAAGCACCAGATCTAAATACAAACCTTATTTAAAATAAGATTTTTAGGGAGGTGAACTCTGAAAGCAATCAAACAAACATCTATTCCATTTATTCGAGATCCCATTTATCTTTAGGAAGTAGATCTACTGTTATTTATTCCATATGCAGTTGCTCGTATTGAATGGCTTTTTGAAATGCCTACATTTTTTTCTATTTAAAATGAAGATTTTAAGTAGCTGATTTACTCTATAACTGGAAAACACAGGCAACAGTAACATGAAAACCAGCATTTCAGAATTATTGCAGATATAGTCAAATAAGAGACTATATTGAAAAACAGGACACACTAGTTGTTCTGGGAAATAATTTTGGAATGGAGACCACCATCTTAAGCTTTATAGAAATCCAAAGTAAACTACTGTTGAAGTTTCTGTTTCTCTTGATAAAATTTGCTTTTATTCTCTATAAATCAGTCTATGCTGGAGGACTTCCATGTCTCTGAGCATTTTCTTCCACGAACTGTGGTAATGTCTAATGGCTTTCCGATTTAAGGAGAACAACCTGTGACAGATAGGAAAGACTTCCCAACACAGAAATAAGTAATGATTCATCATCTTGGATCTCTTATCTGGGAAAAAATGAGACTGTATGTGCAAAATTAAAATATAACTGAACTAATGTTCCCTGTTGCCTCCTCAGAAACACAATAGCTTCTGAACTTCATTTCATAGAATGCAGAAGAAAAGAGGAAAAGAAAAGGGCTAAAATGGGGATTTGTGACAGAGTTGTGAGTCTTCCTGTGGTCTTTCCCAAAGAAAGATGAAGCTGTTCATGACTCTTTTATCCTATTCCAAGAATGGAAAGAATGCCTTGAGATGAATGAGGTGAAGAGACTTCCTTCAGGAAGATAGGAAGCCCTATCTAGCTGGCATCCCAGTCCATTACATTTTGCTTCTTGAGTGTTGAAATTTTAAGTCTGGAACAGCTGTGAGAGCATTAAGAGTTTGGCCAGACACACACAATCCTCAGCATGGCAACAACAACAAAGAGAAAATATCTCTCCAGAATGCAACTCGTGCCAGTGCTCTGGAGTATGAGCACGATAGAGTAATTTTCCCTCTTAAAAATATGACCAAAATGGGAAAAACTGAGAATACCATTTACATTTTCTTAGATTTATTCACAGTCACATTGGAAACACAAATCTGACCAGCACTGTCCCTGCCACTGATCACATCAGCACAACCAACTGTGTATTCTGGCTAACGGTTAATCTGGAAATCCATCCTTACTATGCTTTTCCAGTCTGTCAAGTCTCTCTTCCAAGGAATTTTCAAATAGCTCATTCATAATTTATTTCAAAATCAATACTCTTGAAACCTCACAAATGTCCCATCCTTGAGTACCAACAACAGTTTATATTCCTTTGCTAAAAAAATATAAGTGATGTCTAACAAAAAAAGTTTAGCAGATTTTGTTTAAACATAAAGAAAAGAGCAAAATGAATACATTTAATTTTTAAATGACTGCGTTTTCAAGGTGTGAAACTAAGGCTGCATGTGCAACAATTTTTTGTCTTTTTTTTTAACTCATTATATCTTTATTTACTTTATCAACTCTAAACGTGTTTTATGTTCTTTGTCATATTAAACTAAAGCTCAGGTGTCTTGCTTTCTTGAACAAGTAGTCCAATTAGCTACAATGAACTCACTAGAGCAAGTAAAAAGACCAAAGTTCATTGTCATCCAGATAAAAATCAAGAGGTCTATGTTATCTGTTGTACCTTAGCGCTCTACTACATACCATCTTATTTCTAAAAATAGCATGGACATACTACGTCACTCATCTACAGCAATTTTTTATAAAAGACAAGTGCAGTGAAGAGTGTTTGGTTTTTGTTGACCATAAGTCTAAACAATTTGTAACAACGGTTTTAGCAATTGTATCTTTCTTGGACTGTATCACATAGTCATATATCACATACTTTCAGAAACATCAGTGTTTACTGTTGCAATTTTACTTGTAATATTTAAAATTATATCACATAGTAATTATTAAAATCTTGTGAAAGAAATGACCTATTTTATATTATTTTACAGAATTATTCTCTCAAAGAATAAACTCTTTCTTAGTTAATCTTGAAGATTAAACAATGCACTCTAGAAATATTACCACGCTATACTTCTTTTAAATTAAATTTCAAGAGACTTGTGATCCATATACTAAAGCATCAGAAGCAGTAAGAAAACAAAATCTGTATATCCATTAATCTTAAGTCAAAAAAATCGCTCTATTTGAGACAAGTAGCATCTTAAACAACAATGGCAATTCCACTGGAAATGATGGTAATATTTTCAACCATTATAGTTTTGGTAAAAAACATTAGCAGTTTGACATCAACCTGGCAGACACCTTTTCTGGGTATACTATGCATAAAAAGTATTCCCATCTGCTTCAACGCTTTGGCTTTTTCATGGGCTTAAACCTGTCAAATTATTCCATTTGATTTCAGGGAATTCTCATATGGCAATCTATTTTATTTACTTTATCTTCAATAAAATGGTTGAGTGAGCATTAGCAACTATAAGACACAAGTTTCAATCAGTCCTCGGGCAAAGGCGTCAATCTACATTAGACCTACTATGCTGTGAGTTGCAGCTAGAAAGCCAGAGTAAGACAGGGCACCAGCGAACAACTGAGCGAGACCTAATAAAGCAGCAGTGAAGAAAGGGAAAATTTTCCCCAGACACTACCATACACTGCTTATATAGTGCAGGTGCCTGGTTCAACACACCAGTAGCTCCTTAATAAAGCTGACAGCTAAAAAGGAGCTTCAGACTCCAACTTTATCTTACATGACAACTACAGTAATGGTCCTCTCTTCTCAAGCAGGTCACATTTAGAAACCTGTATTCGGTTCAGTTAAGAACTAAGAGTTCTCACCTCTATTATTTGTGTCATATAGAAAAAAGAATCATAGAATTATTTAAGATGCACACCATCTCTTCCCATTTCACACAATTACTTGAAAAAGCAGCGGTTTTCAACTAGCTTTTCCTTACATATTTCTATGACATTTTAAATATAGCTACTGGATCAGACAGAAACCACAAAATAATCAGTGTATTTGAGCAACAACTCATTTCTGAAGATGATATCATTAAGGACTAATTCCAAGAAACGTGGGGCATCGCTCCTAGATGCCGTGAAAATATCTCCCAAAGCACAAACTTTGTATTAAGTGATGCAAGTTCATATTTGATATGGGCTGTAAAAAGCAGATTATTGTAATAGTGCTCTTCCCAGCAAATCAGACCATTAAGACTGTACTTAATGTTCAGCTGAACTGAAAAGCAGGCCAGGTAAAATACATAGTTTGATACTTTGTATAATCATAGCAAAAATTTACTATCTCATAGTTTCAGGCCACAAACTTGATACTATGAACGTTAACTACTTTTTGACAAAAAGTTGCCTTCACTTTCATTGCCTTCAAGTTCTCCTGAATCAGTAATTTACAGCTATTCGCAATCACCCTAGAAAGATAATTCAAAATACTACAATAAACAGTCTCTCTGATCTAATACTATTCCGTTAAAAAGTAAAGTACTGTTTATGTTTCAGACTCTTCCTGATGGAAACTAGATTGCAGCTAAAGCCCATGAGTGCTCATCCAATAATTTCTTGGAAAAAGGTACTGTATTTTCCTTCCATCATCGTGCTGTGTATCCTCCTACCTTCCACCTATGTTGGCAACAGAAGTTATTTCCCTTCTGACTAGAGATGAGGAAGGCTTAAGCCTTCTTCATGGATATAGTTAATGCCAATCTGTTGTCCAGCTGATGCAATAGCTCCTATGATTCACTGCATCAAATGTTCAACACCTCTGTCATGCACAGGAGCTCCAGCAAACCTAGAATCCTCACACAACTCTGGAGAGAGTTCAAGTTCAGTTGCAAGCTAGCTATATAAGATGTACCCTTGTCTTAATTTGATGATCTTAAAGTGTTTGCCCTATGCAAAATAAACATATGTACATATGTATATATATGTGTGTATGTGTGTGGTATGTGGATATAAAGACACAGACTGACTATTTGGTAGGAAAACAAAATGCATATATATAGAATATGTGTACATGAGTCACACTGTATAAAAGTCCTGTAGTGCCATGAAAAAAAAGGACTGACTGCAATGTCTCTTTTCCCACAAATTGTCAATACAGTATAGAAGAGTTAGACTAATGTAATCATTATCAATATCTTAACTGATAATTGATCTTAGTTATCAAGACTATGACTAAAATCCAGTTCAGGAAAACATGGAAAACTCAGAGAACTTGTTCAGCTTTTTTTCAAAGCCTATTCAGCTCAGAACGTGCAGATGTAACCGGACTGTAGACAGTCCTAAAAAGTGTCCATTCAAGTCATCAGTCCAAAAAACGGAACATTTTTTCTGCTTTTGCAGTTTCCAGTATTGATTTTTGTCTCGGTTTGAATTTTTTCAACTCTAACTCAGTTTTCTAAAACTTACTCTTAAACAGTTAAGTGGATTGTTGAAAGACAGGATAGAAGGTATAGAGACATTTTCTCTCCGTTAATTAAAAATTGACTTATAAAAACAATTTTATTTTTATGGATTTCTATCACTACTTTTAGGACTGAATCCTAGTTTTCAATCAATGCAAAGACACTGTGTCCTGCCATAAAAAACTATCAACTCTAAATGATATAGTGAAGAACTTCCAGTCAGAATTTACTACTATTTCCTCATAGACTACAAAAAAATTGACTCCCTGCTTTTACATACTGCAAGAAATAGAGACCAGTGCTAAAAAGGTCAAAAAGATTTTGGCTTTCTTTACAGGGAGCATTTTTATAGATTATATTTAACTTCAAGTTATGGAAGAACATAACTGAGGAAACTGAATAATAGTTAGTTTCCTCCATATGCCTTAAGTTCCAGACATATTGGAATTCAATAAGACGATACTGCCAAACTATTACAGATACACAAGTCAGTATTACTGCATTTGTGACATTATTTGGTACAGAACATAGTAAATTTCCAGAAAAACATCTTCAAAAAACCCTCTTGTTGGCTCACCAGACTGCAATTACTGCACTCCAAAAACAAACAGTTCTCCAAAATACTGACACTATTGATGGAGAAACTACCCACTGTTACTAAAGGCAACCACATCTCTCAGACATATGTTTACAAATAGGTGATAGAAAGTCAGACATACTTCCATCACTGCTTGGAAAGCAAAGAATCTGGTCTTTTTCGCTGTCTTCACCATTGGGCAATGTAAGAAAAAACACTATTACCATATATTTACATACAGCCATGGATGAAATCTGTATTTTCTGTGTGATACCACAGTGATTTCCACAGTACCATCCCTGTACAGTGCTATCTATCCTTTGATCCATGACATTGCTAAAGCTAAAATTGTGTCTTTTCTTTTTCCTGTGGTTCTGCCACATTCATACTGTACACTTCAGGCCAGTGCCTTAAGTCCTTGGAAAAGGCTTTCCTGAATCAGTAACATCAAGTTAAACTGGAAGAAAGGTATTTTCCTTTCTTCTTATCCAGCGGTTAAGGATAGCTACAGGAAAGCACGTATCAGGAGTGTCTTGTCCTTTGAATTAGGTTAAAAAGGCTTGTGCTTCATCCTGGAGGGTACAGTTTTGGAAAACTCATTATAAACATTGTTTCAGCACTAATGACTCACACCATTTTTAACTCCTGTTGAAGCTACTCCCTTTTCCTGCCCTCTAAGCCATCAGTCCATGACTATGGCTATATTATGGACAATATAGCTATATTTGATTATTTCAGAATACCCTAACAGCTGCTGCATGCAGCATACTGTAAAAAGGTACACCTGTACTTCAGAAACAGTAGTATACATAAAAGCATTTGGGCCTGGTTCCTATTACAGTGAGTTAGTTTGTTTTACCTTGTTGAGATAAGCACCTGTAAAATTAATTATCAGACACCAGTTGAACATACTGTGAAACTTATACATGAAAACATTGCCTAAAATTTTGAATTTGAAAAATGCTGAAGATATTCACAAGGTGTTTTCCTACCAGTGTGCTAAAATCAACATTTGAACAATAAAAATACTTAACAAGTAAATTAATTCTTTGTCGTAATACCAAGTATGGAGAAATCTGACATAAATGTGAGTGGCTTCCTGAGCTCTCATCTTCCACTAATTCCTTCAGAATGTCTTTTTCCAGATCCCTCTAAGGTAAAAAACTTGATATATAGTCTTATATGATTTGCTCAAGGTAGCTGTGAAAGTCTGGAGCAAGGCAAGGTATTTAGTGCAGTCATGCCAACTCCCAAGGCAGTACTTTATCCACTAAGTGTTTCTTTACAGGGAGGTTCAAACTGATAACACACACAGTAGTTCAAACAAGATTTGAACTCATGGTCCTTAACATCATGGAATATTCCTGGTTCCCAGTGGAATAGAGACTGTTCCTGTTTCAACAAACCAGGGATACCCAGACTCACGGATTCATTACTAGCTTATCTGGTCTTTTAAAATTTTAATATATTAAAAAATAGTTTTATAAATATAATCTAAAAGAATTTTCTAACCAAATTAGCTTAATTATAATACTCTTAATGCAGTTGCTGTAATGAAGCTATACAGCGAAACTTAACTTTAGCCACTCAAGGCTCAAGCATAAGCAACTTAAGGAACAAAAATCTAGCTATTTTCAGTGATCAGTGTACGATTTTCTTACTACTAACTGTACTGAACTCCTTTTAAAGCAAAAGCCAACCATCAAATTCCAAAAGTATTAGAAAGACTCAGAGCAAATGCAACAGGCAGGCAATCATCCACTAGAAAATACTGTATCTTGTACCTGAGTATAAAAGAAATCTTAAATAATAATTTTGTTATTTTCAGTTTCTTCTAGAAAAAGCTATGATATTATTTTGCTAACGAACTTCTGAAAACGGAATACTCTTGTCGATTAGAGCTAAAATTTGACTTGTTCTACTAAAATTTTCTTTAGTACATTGTAATCTCCAAGGTTCCAAAGACCTTGGTGAGAGATCAATGTTCTCACTTGGGTTTTTTGGCAGGGCCTGAAAAAGCTGGGGAAAGAGAAGAGGAATTAAATGTTCTCTGCTATCTAGTTCAAGCAGTCATACATCTCAGTGAATCAGAGCAGGTAGAGGAGAGCTATGTGAACATGGATTGGTAAACAAGAACAAGGCCAGAGAAAGCCACAAACAATAATATTCAAAGATTTGTAATGATTGATCAGTACTCACCTGCTGCCTCTCAGCCTCAAAAAGACCTTTTAACTTCAACCTTGAACTGGAGTGATGTCCAAAATCAATTCTAGTATCACCATCCTGACAAGACAATGAAAAATGTTTACAGCTATTTGGACACCATTTAATCACAGCAAACTAGAATTTAGCTTTATCATATGCTGTATTTCATTCCAGATGTGCATAAGCTGGATAGTAATTATTCTGACAGAAAAAATGGAGGTGTTACAATTGTTTATAATTTCTCTAACAATTTTCACATAAGCATTTTGGGTAAAACACAGAACAAGTTTAAAAAGAAAGATTCTCCTAAAGAGTAGTGAGCTTAAAGAGTGATTTCACTGTAGTCCACAAAGGAAAAACAATTGTTCATCAAGTTTCTGCCTTGGAGTAAAGGGACAAATAAGGTACCTCTCAAGATCTAGTTCTATTTTTGTTATTCTGGTTTTACTATAAAAGTACCCAAAGGCAAACAAGAGGGAGGAGGCTTCACTGAAGTGGTTTGTTCCAGACAGAGGATTGTACACAAAATCACTGCCAATGAGTGCTGGGAAGAGATACAACTTCCTTGATCAGAGTAAAAAGTATAATTTTACCACATTATCTATGATTTTTATTAGCTGGATTTCTTTTGGTTGGAAGGGAATCTGAGACATAGCGGAGCAGCTAAATTTAAACCTAAATACATTATTAGGGAGGATGAAAGGACAGGTAAGAAGAAAAAGATCAGCTGTGTAGTTGAGACTGCAAGGGAGAAGGCAGAGGGCTGGACAAGGCAGAGGAGAGAAACCGTGCAGATCAGGAGAAAGTTTATTTAGACTACATCCGTAATACCGAATTAAGCAATGCCTGAGAACATCTCTGATGGCTGAAGTCAGCTGGCATGGATCAGCCCACATCTATGCTAGCACACACGCATCGCCTCCGAGAGTGGCTGCAAGGCAACTGCCTGATGGGAATGCTCGAAGGACTGCTCCAATACCTCAACTGTGTCAGGGAATTTAGGGGCGAATGCACAAACCAAAAATGGGGCAGGGACCTAGAAACACTTCCACGCACTGTCTAATTTACTAATATAGACATAGCCTTAATGCCTGAAACTCTGCTACTTCTGAAGTTGATCCTACCAGCCTCTGGATGGCTTCTCTTGGCAGTTCTCCCTTGCTGACAAGGTCAGGCAGAAGCAGACTGAAGAGTAAAATGAACATAGAATTTCATATAGAATACACTGCTTTCCCACTGTTAAAAAAAGCTCTGTGTTCCAACACGCATTATTAATACACACTTTGTTATAAGATGTTTGGACATTTAAAAGAGTTCCAGTTCTAACTTCTTCCTCTGTTTGTAGAATACAACAAAACCTGCTGGAAAGGTCGAAGTTCCTAGAAAACGGCAAGCTACCTGGCAGCCTCTGTAGTAGAGCAAGTGAAGAAGGAAGAGCAAAGAACAACAGGCTGGAGGAATAAACACTGCGTGAAACCCTTGCACAGTAGGACCGTACTGGGAAAAGAGAAGGAAATCTTACGAGCTTTTAGTACAAAGGGAAAGAAGAAAATGTTAAAAACTGGTAAGAATCCTAAGTCAAATTTGAGGAGGTGAAGATGGGTGACAGTTCTTAAAAGTTGTTGAAAAATAAAATGCGTTATAAAACTTTGTTTGATGGCTATGTGATTGCCCTGGATCCAGAATGGAAATCTCCAAGCAATTGAGAAACATCCTCCTTGCTCTCCTATTAAGAGAAGGCATGTGCTGCTATCTCTTTATATTTTCTAGGGCCTTGTGTCCCTAAAGCCTAGAGAGAAATACAGCTTACAGCTATTTTTTCACCAATATTTGTTGTCTGCTGACAGACGTTAATATGCAAGCCTCAGTCATCTCTTTCTCTTTTTTTCCCCATACTCCTTTATTCCAAAAATTTTTCAAACAATCAGTTTTCTTAGCTTGGATCTTATTAACATCACATTTTGTTTCAGCTCAGAAAGAAAGCCCATACATGATAGTTACAAAATATGAAGTCTTCCATAAAAAACATGAAACATTTTGGTGAGAAACAGCCTTCTGCAGAAGAAGAAAGTTGTTTGAGGATAACATTTTACCATAATGACTCATTTACTAGTAAAACTTAATATGAAAATAAAGATACTACCTAGTCTTGATTATTAAAATTTTGTCTTCTGTGGTTTTGATTACCAGGATTTCTAGAATTTTTCAAAAGTCAGCAAATATTTAAAGTAGACAGACAAACACATAGTATATGTGACAGATGTACACCCCACAGATAGGTGGCAGGCCTCACTATCAACTTTCTTTTTTGCCAGTGCATACCTTGACCTTTATAAATACATCTTTTAACCTACACTTCATTTATACTACACTCCACTACAGTTTTACCTGATGAAGTTTTACCTTAAAAATAATATTTTACTTTTTTTTATAAACATTGTTTTAGTTTTTGTTTAAAACATGGACTTGGATCATCCTAGTTATTTCAGTTTAACAACTAAGTCTCCACCCTCCCTCCAACTGAGCCAGCACATTCTATCCCCTCATACGTGACACTTATATCCTTAATGTCATTGTTTACCTACCCAATATTGACAGTGCTTATAAAGACATTTTAGCAGCTGGATGCCACATTATCTACCCACACAGAAACACTCCAATCAAGCTGGCAGTAAAATACAATGGAACTGAACATCACTACACGCCATTCATCTCTGACTTCTCATTCAAGTGCCTAAAATCTGAGTCAAACAAACAAATACCAAAACCTTATGTAATATCTGGGAAAGCAAAACTGGGAAAGCAAAACCTCCTGGGTAGATGACTGAATTAATTTGAAATGTAGTTTTTCATTTGAAATGTAGATTTAGAAGAATTCTAAGAGAAGATAAAATGGGTAACAATTATATGTATCCATCAGCCACTGAAGCACGGGGGCACAGATTCGCCACAATTTGTTTCAGATAAGAGACCCTTTTTGACCACTGAGACTGTTATGCAGTTTGGGTAGCATTTTGTCATATGATATTATGCACTAGATTTTTTAATGTTGTAAAGCATTATTCATTATGAGCAAAACTAACAGGATGTGGCTCTTATTTATGTGAACTGCCATGGTTGTTTCAGAAATGACTAAAGTATCAAAATAATGTAATTCAGAATGAAAGCCAAATTCACTCCCAAATGAAGACATTCCTTTGAATCTTAATTTAAATAAACAAAGACAATACCCACATGCTGCAAACAACTCCCTTTAGCGCATTCATGTATTTGTTGCATTCACCTTTTACTTCATTCAAAATTCAGATCATAAATCATTAGAAAAAGTTTATCTGTTATATGTTTGAACACTACCTCCACGACAACATTTTGGTTTGAAACTACATGCTCATATTCATTATCTTGGCTTGCTAGTGGCCTTTGATATCATTACAAATGTAACTAAACTCATGGGAGCGCACTAAAGCTCTTAAGTAGTTCTGCTATTTGACAGATCAACAGCCATTCTGATGTGCTTCTATTTCACCTCAGGTCTGCTTTTTCACATTTTTTCTAAAGTAAAAGTGGTTCAAATTCTGCATTACTCCTTTAAGTGGGTATTTGTATAAAATATTCCAATGAACCACTATTTACAGATGTGTTCTGAAATATTTTAGAACATGGCTGGAGGGCCTCTATATAAGGTATATTTAAATATGCTTGTTAATTTGGAGTAATCGGGCCAAAGACATAGCTGGTTTCAATGCAGCGAGATTTGCTTGCTGAAGACACTATTAATTTAATGGAATGTATGTTCACCGGTATCCATGGCTTCCACTTTTTCAATGTACAGCCCTCCCATGCAATTAAAAACAAAAGATAAGTCCTAATTTATATTATTATGACTTCTGAGCAAGTCCTAAATTAAATTACGTCAATTGGACTACCTGAATTTTATTTAAAAATATATCCTCAGCCCGCAATATGTGATGTATATCTTCTGAAGCCATAAAGATGCTTACAAAGGTACTTAATACTCAGACTATGTACTTTTAGTTGTATTCAAACTACTTAAAGATGTGAATCTACTCTACAACAAGTATACACTTTTAAAAAGCATTACCTAACTTACAGGACTGCAAGTACAGAAAAGGAAAAGAAAATACTCCTTTTCTTCCTGAATCCCAGTATTGGGCTGTACAATTTTGCAACAGGGAAATACTGAGAAGCTCATAACTAGATCAGCACTACTGGATGCCATTATAATTAACAAGAACATGCAAAATAAATTAGTAGTTATGCTTTATAATCATGCCAAAGTTAAATGAGCCTATGAAAAGACCTTCATACTACTGTGATCTCACTAGCCAATTTTTACTTCCTACTCTATGTTACTACTTGCACAAATTAAGGCTGTATTTTATTATGCCAGGGTCCAAAAAGAAGCACAGAGCGGGGGTGGACAATCACTTTTTACCTGTGGCACAGATTAAACAATAAATTCCCGAATACTTCTGCTTGAGCTGTCAACCTTTCCCAGCTACACCTTTCCCAAATTTTTAACAAATGCTATGTGCTTAAAAATATCAGATGTTATATTCTATACAACAAAAATAATTTCAAATTTTCAAGAAACAGAATTAATTCTCTAATCAAAATATCTATTCAACTAATCATGAGAATATGCAACTATGCAAAGAATTAGGTCAAGAAAAATAATACAATCTATAGAAAAAGATTAAAAATCTAGTATTTAATGTCTTGGGAATTGCCTAGTGAGAGGAAAAAAATGATGACATGAACTAAATACATCATCTACTTCTGATATGTCTCATCCACTGTGTAACTGATATGCAGGCTATATATAACTGTTCATTGGGTTTGGGGGGTTTGGGCTTTTCTTCTCCCATTTAGATCTTAGTTCTCCAAAAGATTAATAGGACACTCATTACCTGTACTTACCAAGGCACACTGTAGAATATTGAGACAGTACAAATAAATGGGAAGCCTGGAGCAACAAAAAAGTCACTCCTCTCCAGTCCTTCCTTCCAAAACCTCCACAACAGCATTGTCTAAATAGTTGGGTGTACAGGCTAAACCAGCCCTGAGGCAGGTCTAACTTGCTTGACTTGTAGTTACATGATAGATAACCCATGTTGACACTAATCTTTTAAGTATGCACAAGCAATATCATATTCATGGAGATTTCTGAACAATTTATCCAACATGTGCACATACCATGCCTTACTTTATCTTCAGGCATGTCTGTCTGTCTTCTAAAAGCATGTAATTTGTTGTGAGACAGCTCAAAGAACCACCACTTCCTACTTGTTGTTTAATTTTTTTATGCTTCTCATATCAAACTGCAGCAACCTACGGACGGTAATTGGGGGATAAGAATCTAAACAAAAATAGAAATAATAAATTAGTCCCAGCTAGTTTGACATACAGTACTAGTATACTTTTACCACAAACACAACAACATTGCAATTCTGTGAATTCTTTCCATGATTTCAGGTTTTTTCTCTCATTTTCTCAGGTGAAATGATTAGAAGGGATTCAGGAATATTATCAGAAGAGGATGTAGTAGTAAAATCATTACAAGGTATTAGGTTATAAGAGTATGCAGACGGTGATCATATGTTACATATCTAGACTGTTCTTTTAAGGAGAAATATATGTACCTATTTATAAATCAGCAAGGCATAAAGTCAAAGAACAGCTGCTCCCTTCTGCCATGATGTATGCACCATATCACCATTCACACTAGGAGGGACCAGGAGATTGTCTAAATCTTGCTCAGAGCAGGGTGTGAATTCAGAGCGGGTTGTTTAGGACTCTAGCCGGACACACCTTCAAAACTTTGAAGGAAGCAGATTCCACCACCTGGATTCTCTGGGCAATGTGTTCTGCTGCACAACTATCCTCTCTGTGACTTACTTGTCCTTTACTTTGAGTCAGAACCTCCCGTGTTTCAATTTACAACCACTGCCTCTTGTTCTCCTGCTACGCACCTCAGAGAACAAACAGGGTTCATCTTCCCATTTGTCCCCCCATAGCACCGGCAGGCTGTTGCTAAGGCCTCCCAAAGCCACCTCTCCAGCCAGGAGGAGCCCCTTTGCCTCAGCCCCTCCTCACAGGACAGGTGCCCCAGCCACCACCAGCTTGGCGGCCTTCTGCTGAACTCACCCCACTTTATCAATATCCTCCCTGTACTGGGGGGACAAAACTAGATGTGGTACCTAATGAATGCTGAGTAAAGAGGGATGACTTCCCTCAATCCACTGGCTATGCTCCTGTTGATACAGCCCCAGATGCTCTGCCAGCCTCCATCACTGCGAGGACAGGCTGCTGGCTCACGTTCAGCCTTTCAGCAGAGCTGCTGCCCAGCCTGCACTGCTGTAGGAGGTGAGTCTGTCTCAGGTGCATTCTTCCTTATTGAGTTTCATGAGGTTCAGTTCAGCTCACTCCTCCAGCTTGTCAAGGTCCCTTTGAATTGCATCCTTGCCCTCAAGCATATTGACTGCACCATCCAGTCTGGTGACATCCCCAAAACTGATGAGGGGGCTGACACTTCTCCATCAGGTCATTGGTGAAGATATTAAACAGGACAGATTTGAGAAGAGACTCTACCAGGACCAGCCCCACCTTGCTTTCCCGCCCAGTGCAAATTGTTAACCACTATTTTTTGAGCTCAATGTTCCAGCCAGTTTTTCACACTCACCCCCAGCAGGACACCGATGTAGCCTGCAACATCCCAGCTTGCATACAAAGATGCTATGGGAGACACTTTGTCAAAAGCCTTGCTAAAGTCAAGGCAGGTAATATACACTGCTTCACCCTCATCCCCAGATCTAATGATTTCATTATAGAAGGCAATCGGATTGGTCAAGCATGTTTTACCCTTGGTAAATCCAAGCTGGCTATTCCCAATCACCAGAAATGTGCTTTCCAAGAGGATGGGTTCCATGATTTTCCCAAGAACCAAAGTCAGGATAACTGGACTGTTATTCCTCAGACTGTCCTTTTTGAAAATGTACGCAGCATTTGCTTTTCTCCACACATCAGAGACCCCCCTTAATCTTCACAGTTTTTCAAAGACAATAGAAAGTGGCCTCACAATGATATCAGCCAGCTCTCTCAGCACCCTCAGATGCACCCCATCTGTCCTTTTGGCTTCAGAGCTCAGTCATGAGTTCCCTGTTTAGCCAAGCCTGCCTCCTGATACAAATATTCATTTTCCTGTGTATCAAGATGGACTATTCTTGCACTTCCTTCTGCCAGCTCTCTTGAACTTCTTTGCCCTTCAGAGTTGTCTCCCACAGGATCCACCTATCAGTTCCTTGAATAAGACAAAGTTTGCTCTCCTGAAAGCAGAGTATGTACTCTGACACGTGCCTTTGTCCTTGCTCTCAGGATCATGAACTCCACTGTTTCATGATCACTACACCAAGGCTGCCATTAATTATAACATTCCCAACCAGTTCGTAAGTATCAGATCCAGGAGGGCATCATGCCTGGTTGAGCCACCTAGCATCTGTGGTAAGAAATGGTCTCTGATACACTCCAAAAAAATCCTGTATTTCTTGTGTCCCACTGTGTTGCCCTTTCAGTGAATGTCAGGGAGAATAAAGTCCTCCACAGGAACCAGGGTCTGTGATCTTTCTCAAGTTGCTTAAAGAAAACTGCTCAGTTCCTCCCCGATTCGGTGGTCTGTAGCAAACTCTCACCACAGTGTCACCCTCAGAGGGCTCTCCTCTGACCCTGACCCTCAAGCCCTCACCCAGCCTGTCTCCTCTTCCACAGAGGAGCTTCACACATTCAAGCTCCTCCTTCATGTAAAGGGAAACCCGCTCCTCTTCTCTGCCTGTCTTTTCAGAAGAGCTTGCATCCATCCATCACAGAGCTCTCATCACTTGAGTCCTCCTGCCACTTAGCAGTTGTTCCAACGATACCATAATTCTGTGTCTGCATGCAGAACTCTAGCTCCTCCAGTTTCTTCCCCACCCCAAAAAACGCTGTCTAAAAAACAGATTTAAAACTTACCTACCAAAAAATATAATTAAATAAGTTCCAGGGAAAATTAAAAAGAAAAAAAAAACAGCTAAGATCAAATGCAAAAATGCAGAAAGAAACCTGCCTAATTAAGCAAAATGCATAAAAACTGCCACAAATTGCCAAAAAACAAGACCCTCCCCGATGCCAAAGAACAAAGGGAAAACAAAACAAAACAAAAAGATAAATAATCCAAACAAACTGACAAAAAATGAAGTGGAAAAAACACAAAATGGTCCAAAGAAAACTCACCACCACAACAAAAAATTCCTTCCAAAAAACTACCATGAAAATAAAGACAAACAATTGTCCTGCTAATTGCTGCAGTTTCCATTCCCTGCTGTTTACAGCATCTGCTAAAAAGGTATTCCCCACAGCAGCTGAACAGCAAGTCACTCCCTAACCAATACTGCACTTCCATGGAGTTATCCCAGCCTTAGGTTTGGCAGCTCAGGGACTGCTTACACTGTTTATGAGGTGGATTCAAAACTGGTATGACCACCACGGTTAGGCGCAGAGAATCGCTGCAATCTCAGGGTCTGCACGAGGATCAGACACTCACAGAGGTCCTCACCCTAACACCAACACTGGGTATGGTTTCTGTTGCAGTGTCTCCTGGCAAGACAAAAAGAGTGCTGCTCACCGATGGGCTGTTCCTCCTCAGTGCCCCTTCTGGTGACTGAAGTGGCCTCTCTAGAGGATGCTGTTCACATATCTCAGGCATCCTTTTCTTAGTTCCCTACTAGGAGCTAGGTCCTACTGCAGATAGATAACTTTTACATATAGGGCAGCCCTCCTTATAGAAGTGAATTCACAATCACTCAAGTCTTCAGCTAGACTATATTTTCATATAGACCACCTTAGGTTACTGGGTCAGCTCACAGATAGATACACTTCCTTCTCAAAGATTAGAGACTGGCTGTTCTTGATTATTAGATCATCTGGATTTTGACACAGTCCATTCAGATTAAACAACCCAGGGACACTCCTTCATCCATGACCAAAGAAGAAAACATTTAGAATGACAGAGCACATAAACATAAGCCATGTTCTGGACAGATCCCTAAGGACACCCAAGAAACAGAGTGCCTTCCTAACATCAAAACATGTTTCTACAAGTATGGCAGATAAATATCACAGCCATTAGATATTTCCACCTGCCTAGTTTGAGTACATGTCACATCAGAGTGACACATAGTAAATTTTTACACAAAGCAGATTTCTAGCCACAGCCAATAACTACTTTGATGTAGATGGGAATCTATGTTCTTGAAGGAGCAACGAGAGCCAAAAAAAAACTCACACTGTATTTCAAAGGTCACTGAATAGAAATGGGTAAGCTTGTTAAAACGCAGAAAAAAGGGACGGCTAGAAGACTCATACCTTTACAGGTGGCATGGAGACTCATTAAAGACATCTTTTTGCAAGTTTAGAAAAAATGCATACCACCTATCAAAAAAAAGACTTGAGAAAGTTCAGAAGAAAGCTGTCATGAACAAACAGCATAAAGGAGATTATTAGAAAGAAAAAGGCATCCTTCTAAAAGTTGAAGTTGTGTCCAAATAAGGAAAACAAAGGATCGTAACCTCTGACAGGCTTAAACAGGAAAACACAATGAGGTTTCAGGGCACTGCAGGGACTGGGGGCTCCCTGGGGCTGGAGGCCGGCAGTGGTGGCTGCTGGTGGTGGCAGGGCTGGGCCTCACCGCCAGGGAGCAGGGCAGCCGGTGGTAATGCATCAGATGACCTGTCTCAAACTGAAGTACCCTTAGGGAAGAGTAGAACAGATAGGCAAACCCAGCTCTAACATGTCTCTACACTGGAGTGTATTCCAGCAAGACTTCTAGAAGAATTTGAGTATGAAATAGCTGAACTTCTAATGACAGTGGGCAAACGCTCGCTTGAAATTATCCTACTATTGAAGGAAGGTGGTGAATACAAAATATATTTAAAAAATTCTAAAGGAGATACAGAAAACTGCAGATCAGTACACATGAAGTCTATATCAGGCAACTTAGCAGAGACTACAATAAACAATACATGTATGTCATAAATATATATGACATGTCAAGGAACAGTCAACATTCCAGTATGAAAAGGAAAGGCATGTACCATACGATTATGGCTTTTTGGAGAAATCACTGAGAACACAGACAAGAGAGATCCAGTTGATAAGTCATGTATTTCCAGAAATCACTTAATGAGCCCTCTTACCCTTCTTAAAGAAACTAAGCTGCAGAGGATAAAAGAGGAGATCCTTGACTTGCTTAAAATAATTGGTCAAAAAATACAATATTAAGAATAAAAGTTTATAGTACTTTGCAGAGGGAGATCCGCAATGGAGGCCCAAAGCACCTGTAACAAGGCCTATGCTGTTCAACATTTTCAAAAATGGTCTGGAAGGGGGAGTGAGTCATGTTACAACATTTTCTGTAACACTAAATTACTGAAGGAAGTAAAGAGAAGGGCTGACTGTGAACAACTGGAGAAGGACATCATAATACTGAATGTGGAGTGATAAATAGCTGATAATACTTAATGCGGAGAAGTATAAACTGATGTATGTCTACCGAGAAGAAACAATGCTAACCACAGAATGATGGGCTTTGAACTTCTACTTAGAAATGAGAATTTGCAGTTACAAATGAACATCCTGTGAAAATGTCAGCTCAGTTCTCAGTACCAGTCAGACTGTACAGTAGGAAGTGCTAAGAAAGGAGTAAAAAACATAAGGAAACCATCATTATGCCACGGTATAAATTCAGCCGCAACAGCTTCCAGAGTATGACATATACCTCTTTCTCTCTTTCCCTCCCTAACCCAAAAAGGATATAGTAGACCTAGAAAAGACTCAGAGAAAAACAGAAGGAATAATCAAAAGTACAGATTGGTTCCATGCACGGAACAGCTATGTAGCCTCTACAAGCTGGAAAAGAGATGATTGACAGTGATATCAAAAAGGTCTAACACTCGGGAATGGCATGGAGGAGTGTAAGGGTTAACAAACGAAGCTACCAGACCCAGGTCATTCTTTTTGGTACTGTTAGGTTAGTTTGAGCCTCAAATCCAACTGTGAGCTGCCCACTCACATGCTAAAATATGTCTCATCACTGTCTCTAGTATAATGCATGGAGTGTTTCTTGCATGAGAAAGGTTAAAAGCATTTTAAAAAAAAGTCAATACGCAAGATAGAAATCAGTGGCTTCCTGGAGGCCAAAAGGCACTAATAACTACAAATGGTTGGAGCCAGCCAAGAGGAAGAGGTACTTTTAAGGCTCATTTTCAGGGACTCTCAGGCCCCCAGCTGCTGCAAGCTCTTCCTTCTGCCATAGCCATGCCCATTCCCACGAACCACATCCATTCCCCTCCTCACTCCTCATCTTTCACTTTGTGGACACAGGCCTACAACGGGATCTCCTCTCCTCCTATAAAGTAGATGACCCCAAAAGCATATTCACCGATGTTCAGCTCCTCCTATGTCACTGATGAATGAAACAATCATCAAACGGAGAGGCCTTGTTCCCAGGCAGCCCAGCAGAGAGATTAATGGACTGCCCAGTAAGTACCGGAAAGTGGCTTCTACCACACCGCACTGCTGGAGGAAGTACTAAATGCTGACCTCAGCCAGGATACTGGTGTGGCTGGTTACTGCTGGAGGAAAGAGATCTGTGGCTTAGCACACATAGCAGATATTGTGCTGCCACCCACTCTGACCATGACATGCCCTTGTACTCGGAGAGAGCAGGTGTGGAAAGACAAGAGGCCACCTTCCTCTTTTCAACAGGTAATGAACTCTTTTCAGTGGTGATGGGTAAGAAAGTCCTACTACTGATATGGAATCATTGTGTACAGTATAGGCTACCCTGTACCTGAAAGGGGTGGCATCCTCTTTTTCGGAGTTTTGAAACCTCATATACACAAGCTGACAGTATCTATCTTCCTCACAAACAGAGCTGCTCCTTCTGGCCTTGCAAGCTTGCTGCAGTATTCAAGTCCCATGCCTCAGTATATCCTCATCCAATATGGCAGTGATATCCTCACAGATGTACTTGCCAGAGCTCACCTTGCAGAAAGTTCAAGTGCTGACCAGGGTGACAGGTTCAGAGTGCTAAATCACTTAGGCATAGCATGGTAGCAGTATTACATATGGGGGGACTTTTTAAGTTTTCTGTAAAATAACACATAAACAGTCTTTCAGATAGAAATATTAAAACTATAATCTTCAGCAATCAATTAATATCTTTTCATAATATTTTTCATAATTGGAGGGATAATGTATTACTGTCCTGCTAAAACTTCAGTTTGAGTAATTAAATGTTGACTACTTAAGCTGCCACTCTGTATCAATGAATATATCTTCTTCTCCCTGTTTTTGACTGTTATATAGCTCACATATTAATTATAATTACATTTTACTCCAAACACATCATTGTTCCTCAGTGGGGAAGAAACAATTCCTATGTCACAGTGCACCATGGATATCAACATTCATTTAAAAAACCCCTCTTCTGCTGCATTTAAGTGGATTAATCTCTTACTTTTAAGATTATATGAAAGATCTAACACAGATATTTTTCACATTAATCAAAATACAGAATGTCAAAGATTATAAAAAGCTGCATTTTATATACGTTTTATATCCCCAGGGTTCAGGAATATTCAGTGATACCTAAGGTCCTACACAATGCTCAATTATAATTTTTCCTAAAATAGATTTAGAAATTCCACAGAAAACTTACTGCACAAGAGTGGCATTGTTAAATACAGATGTCCTCAGAAATTAGAAGAAGCTGCATTAACACATACTTAACTGTCTCCCTTTCTGCACATGCATTACAGCACATTCTTAAAAATTATTAAAAATAACATATGGACATTCAGTGAGTTACTTTTTTTTTTTAGTTTATCTTATCATTATGTTGGTAAATTTGAAGTTTGATGTGCTACTTTAATGCAGCCATTATGATGAAAAAATTTCCAGAGAGCTCAAACCTTGTAATACTATTTTTATATTACATTGCTAATATAACAGGACTATGTTTTAATAATTTGAGGAAAATTTCAATTCCTAACTATAATACATAAATAGTTCTGCAGCGAGCATAACTCTTGCATGCCCTAGATTATACGAAATACACACTCTTGTACAAACAGATTTATTCACAGAAAAAGAAATAACAACAGCAATTCTCTTGGGATAGCTAAGACTTTTTTATATAGAGAAAATAAACTATTTTGTGGAAGTCTGTCCACATAATGCTACATACCTGCCAAGGAGAAACACAGAATAGATATCTATATTAAAAAAAAAAAAGTAACAACTTCTGCTTCAATACCCTCCCAAGAGAAAAAAAAATGATTTTTTCTGAAGACCGGTAATGCTCTACAAAATGAAAACTGCATTTCTAACTTCACACTGGTAAAAGAACAGATTTTGTTGGAAGGAAAAATGGCGGAAGGAAATGCAGCAAATATGGCTTAATGAATTATATCTGAAGTTCTTCATGCGTCCTTAATTTTTATCAAATTTCTTTGTAATTAAAATTAATCATAACTTAATAGTAAAGCTTTTCCTCTAGAAGAAGATGCCTGTACTCACTGCAAATCATACACTTACGAAGGTGCATTAGGAAAAAACCTGCCTCCAGTCCAACTAAAGTACCTCTCTGCTATGTTTATTTTTATATATCATATACTTCATATACACATAAAATCACCACACCTACTTCCTGGAAATTATGCATTCAGGCAAACAGAGCAGCAGGCCACTACAAAAAGAAGTATCCTAATAACTAACCAAATGATAATGAAGCTTGGAAAGACTAACAATTCAGAGGTGTTCAAAAAGAGGCAAAAGTATTCTTTAAGAGGTTGAATCGAGGTCATCCGATTTTATTTTAAACTATTTCTATTCACGTTACTTTTGGCTTTAATAACTCAGTATTGTTATTTTGTTGTATTTGCATTTGATTATCAACAGCAAAAAAAGCATGAAAATGGTAGCCACTGATCTCTGTACATCGTGATGCCATGACATGACAGGGCCAGGGGTAATGATGGAAACCTGATCTTTTCTACTTTTCCGTCTTTTATCCTCATACCGTTGTTACAGAGAAAAGATGAAAAGTCCAGGAAGCGAGTGCTCTGAGCAGGAGGACGAGGGGGTCTCACGGTGCCAGTGCCTGGTGCGAGAAGATGCAGAGCAGCTGAAAGAAAACCCTGATTAGAGCACAGCGAAAGGTGACCGAGAAAGAAGTAAGCTATGCAATGCTGTGAGTGTAGATGATATACAAGGTGTTTCAAATATGTTCCCGAATGAATCTTCAGGAGATTTTGAGAGAACAGCTAGATGCATACAAGACTTCAAGCGTTCATAAAAGGGATTAAGCGTGAGCTCTGTATACATGATTGTGTAAGTGAACTAACAGGTATATTTTCAAATCACTAATCGGCAAAGGATCATAACTGTAACACAAAGATCTGGTTCATTAACAATTAAGAAGAAAAAAATGCTGTAAGCTGTTATCCTTTTAAAATCATTTTCTTGTGGATCTTTCATAAAATGTCCTTTGCTTTCTTGAAAGATGTGTCTTTCTACATGACTTGGGTACACAGGTGTATCTCAAGGAAGTCCAACTGTCAGTTTAACAAAATAGGACCTTCAGCTAAGAGGAAAAAAAATTCATGAATTAGTTTTTATCTACCCTATTCTTCGAAAAGACTTTTTAGCAACAAAGATGCTCATGTTAACTATAACTGTAACAACAGTCACTAATATTGTATTAACAGCTACATGCTATGCAGAAGGATAAGAACAGCAGTAAAGATACACGAGTATAAGTCTAATCCTACTGGTCTCCTACTATCATTCTGTAACAAAATCAAGTATATAATAATTTGCAGATAGTAATTCAAACTTTTAGGAGGAAAAATTTGCATGAGTGATTATAAGTTGCCAAATAGAAAAGTAATTACATGCTTTTTAAAATTTTTTACTTGGCTGTAGTAAATAATTGTTCCACAATACCCTGCTTGTGTTTTAGCCACACTTTTCTAATGTTTAGTGTGATTTCTGGACAAGAACCTTAAATCACATGAGGAAATCTGAATTTGTCATCTCAGAATAAACTGTATGCACGTACCAATCGCCTGCAACTTTTGGGAACTCTGTCAATACTGCGCAACTGCAGTCTAGCTCTGAACATTCAGTAGGTTAATGTATGTCATTCTCACAGTAAAAACAGAGGCGATATCTTCTATAATTATTTTTAATTACCTTCCATACAGTATTGACACAGCAACACACCCTCTTACCTCAGCAATTTAAACAAATGGTAGAAGTCACAAAAAGAGTGCTCAAATCACGTATCTTTGATTTTCAGAAGATAACAAAACCTGTTGGTTCATACAGAAGCAACTGCTCTGGAATGAGATTAATCTATTTAACAGATTTAAAAGAAAAATTAAGTTTTGAACAAAATGAAAGGGCACAAGTTAATTTAGCCATTTATACAAATCCTCGTTTCAGCATCAATGTTCATAAGAAATAAGTAAAACAACTCCCATAGCAACCTCCTGCACTGTAAGATGCACACGCTACTCATGCATGAAAGACAAAACATTTTCTATCTGAAACATACAAATCAAAACATAATGGGAATATGAACAGCTTTTATACTTTAAAAGCAATAAATTTTCTTGGATGCAAGCATTTTTCTATTTTTATGCTCATCTTGTGACTTTCTTCAATCAATCAATCAATTTTACATGAATAAAATGGCCGTCATACAAACACCTCACGGCACTGTACAAACTCAATATAAAATAAATACAGTAAAATATTAATAAGCTAAGCTACATATTTTTGCTTTGCAAAATATTAGCATATATTTTCTTTTAAAAGGGATGATTGAAATACATATGGTAAGAGAATCATTGCAGGTAAGGACTTCACTTTAAAAATGCATGATG
Organism: Dromaius novaehollandiae; assembly: GCF_036370855.1. Taxonomy (NCBI): domain Eukaryota; kingdom Metazoa; phylum Chordata; class Aves; order Casuariiformes; family Dromaiidae; genus Dromaius; species Dromaius novaehollandiae. The sequence goes on from NC_088098.1 coordinate 25,725,469, forward strand.
TGATTACTTTTGCCAGTAACATCATTTGCTTTGGCTCTTGCAGTGCAAATTAATTTTAATTTATGACAATTCATTGAAAACCATCCCAAGGAAATTCCAGCCAGGAATATAAGTCAGATCCAATGACCCAGCAGGAAAATCTTTCCACTGACGCATTAGGACTCATTAAAAACAGTCAGATAACATACAGGGTCTATCCCTAAACTGCTTGTATTTTTATACATAATCAGCAGTGCAAACACATAGTTTCTAACCCTGAAAAAATAAGCACTCTCCATTACAAAATCAGGAATATGAAACACACAAAAACTTATACTTAAATTCCACGGAGAATCGACTACATAATATCTTGACTTGAACTTTAGGTTTCTGTATCTCACTGTGCCACGAAAAAGGGCTTCTCCTTGCAGAAAACTAGTTTATTTGCTTTTATCATTCTATCAAAATATTAATGTAGCTATGGTAACGATATGCTTTAACTATTTAGTTTATATCTTTTTAGGCCAAGTGGGCCAATCCCCATCTACCCTCAAATTCTCTGTAGTGTATCACACTTGTCAGAACAGCACTCACTAATGAGAGCAGAGTTAAAAGGGAGCTGTCTCTCTTCAACCACCTGAGCAATTACTCTCCAAGATGTGTTTCTCCCTTCAACCCAAAAAACCTAGACAAACAAATGTCACCGGGTTCATGTTGATTTTTCCCCTCAATCACAAATAAGTATCTCCGCAAGGAAACAATACTATAGATTATTTACTGTTTGCCTTTACAGAATCAGAATATCGGACATTTTACTGGTATCTTGAAGGATATTTGCATGTAGTAAGATAGTGAAAAATGACTGCATATATTCTATGTGGAGACTGGGGGCCCTGAAAGTGGGACACTAAGAAAGCAGTAATGGATGTTTCTTACTTTACCTAATTTAAAAATCCTCTACTGCTATAGATCTGCTTCCCAAAACATGCTTCAAAACTCTTCCCTATACTACTGCAAAGTATGTAGCAGCATCCCAACTACTAATCCTTTAAAAATTTCTAGATCTTTAAAAATAAGTCAAAATATGACAAAATCTAAACAGTCATGCTCCTTGCTTGTTCTTCTACAGAAGACAAACGCTGTCACAAGGGTTAACAGTTCTCTACATGAAAGACTACACTACAAAGAATTGATCTCAATCCCACTGTACCAAACAGCTATACAAACATGGAATAAAACTTCTCAGAAAAACAAGAAAAGATTTCTGCTTACAACTTTCACAATTTCATAATAGAAATGAGAAAATTATCTGTCATAAACTAAGAGATGTAAGCATGGGAAATGGTAACAGAGAAGTGCACTGCAAAAAGCAGAAGGGGAAAATACGAGTAAGCTCTGGATACCAGGATAGGTACCTGGCGGAAGGAGAAAATTACAAAAGCTCAGGTAAGGGTCCTGGCAGACAAACATGCTACTGCCACGTGTCGCTGGGCGAAGACTCTTGTTGCTTTGGAATAGTTCTGGGTGCACATGTGCCTATGCAAGCACATGAACAGAACAGATACACTTCTGGTACAGTAAATGAAAAAAATCAGGTATGCTGGTATTTAAAGCAACATTTAAGCATACAGATGGGAAGGCACACCACAGCAGATGTACTTCACATGTTACTCAGCAGCAGCTCTTCCATTCGCCCTTATTCTGAGTCTTGTGCAGTGATAATTGGAAAAAGGCAAGCAGCTGGAGATTAAGAAATAAAAGACAGAGATAGGAAAAAAGAAGGAAAGACAGATGATGGAGAAGAAGGAAAAATGAATGGGGATAATGAAAGAATAAACAAAGTGCAAATGCTGAAATGCTGATAAAGCCAGGCACTAATATGTCGGTGTCAAATGTAAAGCAAAAGAGATTAAAGTCATGAGTTATTGATGTCATGAAGCATTTATTTAAATACAATCCTGTTGACCGTAACTGTAATGTAAAAACGACCTTTGGAAACATGCCTGCCAGAAGGCACAGACGGGCCTTGTATTGCAGGAGTTGTATACAGCCTGTAGGAACTTTAAACTGTCCTTGATTTTAAGCAATAGAAGCTTTTCAATGAAATGCAAAAAAAAAAAAAAAAATTAATATCATGTGTTGTTACCATTAAAAGCTATAGAGTAAGACAGCATTGCATGGAATACTACAAGACCGAAGAGGTTTCTAGCAGAGTGCAGCACTGATGTAACCCAGCTACTCATGACTACTGACATTTCCAAAGATTTCAGCAGAAAAGATTTAAAGCCAAAACTGCGCACTTCTGAAATTCCTTTATTTGCGGATTCCACAACTGGGATTATCTTATATCTGTGATTCCCCCTCCCAGGGCATACCTTTCAGTAGACGTGTTATAAAGTGAAACATATAAGGGGGATCACTTCAGCTTCTGTGGCTTCGAGCTCTATTGACTCTACTGATTGCAATAAAACCCTTCATCTGAGACAAGTAAACAAGATCCGGCCCTTGAGTTTGTAATATTCAAAACACTCTGTAGGAGCCTTCCTAAGTATTCAAGACATCCATTAAAAACAGAGTAACTTATTACATTGCAGAGAACAGGAAATACTCTTCTTTTCAGTAACTCTGCGAACTTGACAGGCTCTACTCAGTCGCCGACAGAGTGTCTCATGGCCCAGGTAATGCCGTCTGGCCTCTGGCGGTCAGTTCAGAAGGGTGTATTCGCCGGCCTTCTGAGGGCATCTCAGATATTGCAGGACAGAGACTCCAAAGAGATCTTGCTATGTTCAGTAGGTTTTACATTATTTTTACAAGGCCTCAGTAGTGAGCAGTTACAGCAGCATTTAAATCTGCTCAGGTAACTTCTCATATTTGGAAGTTTATCTGAAGCTTAACCAAAGAATTCCTTACTTACTCTTGCTCTTTCTGCATCTTATCTACTTCTTTTTATCATGAATCTACAAATTACTTCCCTGATGCCAAACTCTCTATATGATCTATTTAATCCTTAACCCAACTAATTCATATAAAATACATACTAATGTGTTTAATGTCTATACAAATACCGAAGCAAACACACCAATTTTTGCTCAAAAATCCAACTTTATTTTGTCATGTGCCAGACAGCTACTGAAGCAGTGCTCATTGACACACAGCAAAAAAAAAAAAAATGTGTAATATATTTTTAATCTTTTCCATTGCCAAAGTCAATAAGCTCTGACCAAAACTATTATGGTTAATTCTATTTTTTTCTCCTTCAATAGCTCAAGTGTAAAATAGAGGGATTTTATTTGGTATTAAGTGTTAATTCCAAAGCAAGTTTAAATATAGAGTGGCTAGTGCACCCCCACGTTGGATGTGGAGAGAATCACAAAGCAACAGGTGACTTGCATTGTCTGTCTGATTCTGGCTATTCTATGAGGTAAAAGTCTAGTACTGCAGTTTCATCTAATAACTTAAAATATCAATTTCAACATTCCCATAAAAGTGAAGTATGCTAATTTTTTGAAATATATTTTACCTTAAAAATTGTGAATCAAGGAAAAGTGGAAGATACATTTTCTACAGTTCCTGTGCTTCTCTGCCTTTTGTGACACACTGCTTTCTCCGCACCGCTTAGATGGACTGGAAAAACCCTCTAGCTGCAGAAACTGTAAAAACTTCAGATGGCTAGTACAAATAACGGGCTAATTATCTCTATTTACAGATTGGTAACATTAACATATATTGAATTTATTGATTTCTAAAGTGTGTTCTTATCAACTTGATTATGAAACCGAACGTGAGAACCCCAAAACAAATCAGAAATGTTTGCACACAGAGATTTCTGAAATAGGATGTGCTGTTAGATTATGACTAATATTTTTCCATTTTAGAGGATCATTACAAACCCGTAACTACAAAAGCAAATAATACATTGGCAAAATCTGCAGCTGCCAATATGGCCTCCATGCTAGAAATACTTCACTATGCACTGAAATGTCCATCATGCTCAGATGTAATTCTGGGATCACACAGTCTCTCTGAACAAAAGGCAACTTAGAGATATATGAATATGATGCTACAAGATGTAATTTACTGTATCTTAAATAAAGTTATTGTAGCACAAAGAAGTACAACTAGACCTAGCATTAGAATTCTTCATGTTGTCTACAGGCATATTCTACTGAGAGTGAACAAGTGCCTTTTGCAGTCACATTCAAAGACTTTTTACTTAGTGATACTTAGATGGTATACTCGATTTTTTTGCTGTCTACTTTTCTCAGTTTTATTTTGATCCTCAGATCCTAGGATGCATGAAATAAAAGAGAACAGAGGACACACATCTTCTAAGAACATAGTTTACTTATTTCTTTTGAGCAGTTGTCCATGTACTTTGTTTATAACTCTAGAAACATACCCAGATGCTATACAAGCAGTGTCTCCAAATCCTAGGAGAACAAGAGCTGCAAGATTGCTTTCCCAAGCGCAGTTTCCGACCTGGTGGAGCAGTACAGTGGAGTATGTCTGGTGCAATATTCCTTAGATGGGGCAAGACAATCCACTACCACTTTTATAACATACCATGGCATGATCACAACATGGTCAGAGATGCATATAGACGGTCTGTTTGGAGATGATACAGGATCAAACAGTGACCTGAAAGAACTTCATTTTCGCTGGCAAAAGGCGAGAGATTTACAGCAGAATATAGGTTAACCCCTTTGCCGTCCCATACTGAGTGTTTTCCCATATGAAAAACAAACAAACAAACAAAAAAGGACACCCTGCATAAACTATAAACGGGAACTTGGGTGAGTCCTCAAGGAAACCTCTGCCCACAGGACACGCAGACGGGAGTGGGGAGGAGAGCAGGAATGTCCATTAGTACGCAAGGGCGGCTGGATCTCCTGCCAGTAACAGATACAGCCTGACCTGTCACAAAAGTGAGGCAGCTGCCAAGAAAGCCGTCTTCATGGCTATCACAGTGTGGAGACACCAGCACAGTACACAAAAGTAACTTCATCAGCTGCAAGGAATAAGTTGAGATTTGACAGTGAGATCAAATTCCTCATCAAAGCAAAACTTCACTTTTCTTTTTGAATACCTTTATAAACTTCACAAAGAATAGAAAAAGATTAACTAGCCTTCAAAAGGAGCAGTTGGGCACAGACCACCCCGTTTCACCTCGGGAATGCAGTACATGACTGCAGGGACACAGGTATCCTGAAGAGCCAGAAAACTCATTCTGTGCAATGCTAACAACTTAACAACTTAAACTCTTTCACTTTCTATAGTGCCCTTCCCCACTGCAGATCTAAGAGTATCAGTAGGATATGAGGGATCTGTGACAGGTAAACACATATGAGAAACCAGAACTAACACAGTCATTCTGGGGCCAGCAATGCTAAGGCTGGAAGCATCTCACCCGACTTTGCCTAGCGCTAGTATCAGAGGTGGTGGGCAGGCTTACAGTACATTTCCCATTCCATCCACGGTATGAGCAAGTTATGAGACAAGAATGCTGAATTTAGACCTCTTCTAGGCCGCAAGATGCAGTCGTCCTGCTATTGTGAGAAGTTAACAGGTTGAGCACAGAGTGACCACAAACAAAAAAAGATATCACAGAGGATCTAGTCCTTAACTTCACATTTCCAATTCTGAAAAATGCATACTTAAAAGACCATGCTGCCAGAGATTATAAAGCATCAGAAAGCTGAGCATAAATTCTCTGGTTTTGATGTATTTGCAGCTCTTCCACAGTCCAATTAAACCCTTTCCACAAGGAAAAGACCTTGTTTTACTTTGCCTCTTGTCGGAGAACATTAATGCGATATTCCTTATGATGCTCAGAGATGTGCACCAAAGTGATTCACAGATTCTGCAAATTGCCTTAGCTACAAAAGAACGAATTTCTCATCCAGAATAAAAGCTCTGAGCTTGGAGGTACTCCATATGGGCTTTCCAGCCTTTTAATGAGGTAACTCAAACTGCCAGGAATGGCAAGGGAAAAAAGGCCTCTGCTGCAGACACTTTTTGGATCTTTTCGCTGTACCAGAGAGGATAACCTTAGTAAGCCACACCAAGAAGACATTTAGAGCTCCTGCTTAGAACTGACGGCTCACTGTCCTACGTGCTATACAAATAGTAGAAATACAATTTCCCAGAGGCAGAGGCTAACAGAAACAAAAACAGAAGAAAGACAGAAGCAAGGATACATCATGCTATCAGCAATCAAGTGCAGGCACATTATTACTTACTGGTAACAGCTAATTTCCTTATATGTTTGCTTAGGCTTGAAAAAAAATTATAAAAATTATGTATTTTACTGAAATGCTCATTAGCTTTTTTGATATTCCTTTTTTATAGCTCATATAGATCTCTAATTATGCATGTATTATACTGATATTTCCACTTCCACTTTTTTCTTGTAACTACTGTTAACAACAGTGAAAGTATTCATTACTTCTCTTTACGTTAACAACTTAACAATTTAAACTGTTTCACACTTTTGTCTTTCAGTTCTCTAGTAATCAATTTTCTAATGATTCTTTGCTAATCAAATGTTTAAAAATTAATTTGTTACAGTGTTCATAAATTTTACATGTTGTGTGTTGTTTTGCATGAATGTTTCAAAAAGTACTTATATTTGAAAACAAACAAAATAATACTTAAAGCTTGTCAAACAAACCAAATGTTTACTATGATGCAGTCAGTAATTCTGAAAGAGATTTCCCCCAGACCTCTATGATTCATTATGATTTTGATCATTACGTTTTAAAATATTCCATTCAAATGACAGGTTTACAATATACTGTCACAAAATTAAAATCTAAACTAGTGTAAGAGCTGCTTACCAGCATAAACACAAACACAAGTCAGGAGTGAAAATGCTGCTGTCACCCATCAACAAACAGTAGATACTATTATACGTGTGATTTTTTCTGTTATCTTTAACAAAGATAAAATTCAACAATATATATTTTATATACAAATAATGTGACATACCACCAAGCTCTCCAGTTTTGCATATTTTCATGGTTGAAGAATAAACTCCAGAAAATATTAACCACCCACAGAGATCACCTTGACATGCTTTTGCTGCAGAAAATAGAACATTATACAAACTACTGAAGCCTGAAGCATACTCAAAACATCACATCCTATTTGTAAAATGCACAGGAAGAATAATGGGATCAGTAAGAACATTTAAAAAGTAATGTGTTAGATTCATTTTTAACTCCAGAAAACAAAAGGGCCTTCTCAAAAACAGGCATGTGTATTTTATAACAAGCTCAGACTACACCAAACATATCTGCTAGCCAAATTCTGATTAGTTTCACCTATGTAATCTCAAAGATATTAAAGAGTAAATTTAAGCTATACCCACATAAAATGTGTACTCCTGATACAAATACCAGAGGACAACAAATGTCCTTACATAAAAAACAGGCAATCACATCAGAATTTCCCAAATCCATATCTGAAAGGGATTGAGTAATCAATTTAACTTTCTTTGAAGGACAATAACAGTTGTAAAAGCCTCTTTGTTAGGTATAAATGAAAAAATCCCATTGCATCTCCAACTGCATGTTCTTGAATTTAGAGAAACTAATACTGACGTTTCACGATGTACTTCTCCCTCACAGATTCATTCAGACTGCCATGGGCCTTCTGGCCCTAAAGAAATGGAAGGACTCAACCAAGTTAAAATCCAGGTTATGACTTCAAATAAAATTTTAAAAAGGAAGTGTAAAGAAAAATATGGTATTATTCCTGTGACAGTAAAAAACATAACTCAGTGACTCAGAAGAATCCTTTCGATCTTACGTTCTGAGGCCAAAATGCAAAGCATGGGGAAATCAGGCTGAATGTCGGCGTGCACAGAGAAAGGATAGAGGGAAGAATGAATGTGTAAAAAGTAATACAGTTATAATGAGGACAAATACTGCAACATCTTCTAATAACAGACATACACGAAGATCCTTTCTTTGTCACTACTTGTGCTTTGCTTCATACATGGAACAGGAAAAATATAATTTGTTACACTATATTGAATGTTCTATTTAATGCTCTAACTTGCTTTAGAAACTCAGTGAAGAGAAGAAACATGCTACAGATAGGCATGTTTCTTTTCAAGAAAATATGCTTCAGCAAGAGAGAAAATATTATCTATTGGCATAACAGTTAATAAAATCACAGCAAATAAATATGGAAAAGACTTACTAATTCATGTAGTTTATTTTACTGGAAAGACATTATTCTTCCTGTTTTCTAATAAAGTAACTTGAGAGTCTTCAGCAACTTTTCTTGGGAGACTCGAAAGAGTGTATTATATTATACTAGCTAGAAATGTTGTCAGAAGCATTTCTGGTATTTTTATCGCGATACGCTCTTTCCGTGCTGGCATCATTTAAATCAAAGATAAATAGATAGACAGACAGACAGACAGTGACACAAATGTGTCATCTGTTTCAGCTCGCTTAACATCTTTGTTACACTCTAAGTCTCGTACAACCTTCACTAAAATTAGTATGAAGATGCTTTCTTCAGTCCATTGTAAATTATTAGCCCCTTTATCTGGCAATAGATAAACCCCTCGAGGATCTGGCACTCAAAGTGACACTACTGAAGGGCAAATTGGACACTTCCCACACTTTAATAACCTCTTTCAACAGTTTTGGTGCTGGAACAAACCCCTTCCTACTGCCACAACTTTTGGAAATAATTCACATTTTTCCCATTTTGGGAATTACATATTCCAAGTTATTACCATTAACATTGCCTCTGTCTGCCCAAATCACCTCTTCTGAAGTGCCTACTATTTTTTGTTCACCTGAGGAGTAAGAAGAACAGAGACATTAAGATCAGTAAAATACAGTAGCAGAAGTAAGGACAGGACTGACATACAGACAGAGCTGACAACATTCAAGGAGAAGACTGACAAATTTCTGGAGGGTACATCATGGATTTGTATGGAAATTGTACAAGAAAATCATTGTTTCACTGTATGTTTCACGCATTGTACAGATGGCAAAACTGAGATTTTCAAAATCACTAGAGCAACAGGTAGGTAAACTAAAATAAGGCTATCTAATCGCAGAACTCTCTAAGGTGCCCTTTGCATGTTTTTGCATGATCTGACTGTTTTATTCCTGTGACTGTCACACTGTGTATGTTGTAAAAGCCAGTAAAGTTCAAAGGTTTACTGGAGGAATCTGATGGGGAACAGGCTGGATACTCCAATTACATATGTTTGCTTACGTATTTTCCGCTGTCATGGAACAGCTTAAGTGCATTTGTGATTACACTGAGTTTTCCACTACATTCTCCCTACCACATTCCAGCTATACACCTCTCCCATGTTATGTGTCAGATACTGCAGACTGTAAAGATCTGTGAGATATGACCTGTTATTTGGGGCCATATTTTCAAACATATTTAGGCACTTAATGGAATTTGCAAACAGAGATTTAAAAGCATCTAAAAACACTATCTACTAACCTCATCTCAATCAGTGGCTTCAGTTCCTTACCTGTTCATGTATTGTTAAGAATTCTGCAGAATACCTAACTGCACACCTAGGCATCTTTAAATATCTGGTCATGGAGGCTAAGCACAACAAGGCATGTGACCTGGAGCCTTGATACAGTATAAATCTTGAATAGTAACAATAACAATGTTACAATAGCAAAGTAAGTCCATTATATTTCTCCCACTATAGAAAAAAATGCAATGTGGTCACACTTATCAACTGGTCTCTCTAGTGGAAAGTGGGAACACTATCACAGACTAAGGGAAGAGTGGCAGCAATAGGACCATGCCAAATGCTGCTGCCCCACAAATCTCTGAAACCCCAAAGTCAGCACGTCATATTTGTGTTGTGCACTGATTACACAAATTTGAGCTAAAAGAGGTCATACTTGAACAAGCCTGGTTCCTGCAACATCTTTTCATACCCAAGTAATTCTTAAACTATGTGAGATTGATTTCAATTTTGCTCTCAGATGCATGGTATTTGTCTGCTTTTTGTGTTCTCCTTTCCTTTCTTCTCTCATGAAATAAACTGACCAAAGTGGTCTTCAGGATAATTTCAAAAAATGAAATTAACACAATTCATAGTGGCACAGGATTTCACAATAATAAGATGATTTTTTGTAAGTGATTATGTCAGTTTTCAGCAAAAGAAGTTATTTTTCACAAAGAAAAAAGAAGCAAAACAATGTAAAAACATAAGAAATTTCACAAGCACATTCTGGCAGCAATACCTACTACTCGGGAAGCTTACAGGTGGGAGAAAAAGGAACCACTCAGAGCAGATCCCCTATAAATTCCAATCACACTTGTGGTTTTTAGCATCTCTCTCACGCATCCTGGCAAAGTTTCACTCACCGTGTGAATTCCAAAAGCACAGTACTGAGCAAAGCAGGTGTATGAGCCGTTTTATGAAGTAAAATTCTATGAGCAATTAGCTGCTGAAGTGTCATCAGTCAGATACCGAGAGCTCTTTCACATGCATTGTCACTGCACTCTTAGCAAATCCTCAATGTAGTCATTAGGGAAGAAGAAAATTGAGACTTATCTCGACAGAAGAGGCACACAAAGCATTTAGAAAAAACTGCACACAAAACGTAGTGCAACATGAGTTCAATTATCTCTTTATGCTACAGTATGAGCACACAAAATGTGAAAATAGTAGGGAAATACTGCAAATACTGAGAGGCAGTTTGCGTAGTATAGACAGCAGTTAGGTAATGGACATTACAATCCATACCTGAGCGCTGTAGTAGAGAAAAAAGCGCAGGAAACCTGAGGGTGCCATGGCCTGGTAAGCAATTCTGTTTGGAGGAATAAGTTGGACTCCAGACCCAGATCCACTATTGGTATAAAATTGCAAAAAAATACATTAACTTTTTAATCCTTTCTTTAAAGTTCTGGTGCTCAGTTTAATCTTCACATATGTTTAACACATTTGAGTAAGGACAGCTGAACTAAAATCTTCTTTTTACCATAAATATATCTCAACAGTTCATAAAAAAAGTATTTATCAACATTTGAAAATATTGAAGACAATTTAAAACAAGCTATTGCTACATTTGTAAACTATGCTTAACACCAGATCACAAGGCAGGACAGTGACTCTCCAGTGCTATTCAAATACTGGTAGACCACATTATACTTTCCCAGACCTTTACATTTTGAAAGCTGTGCGCAGCACGAGTAGGAGCAGAGATCTAACTACTTGAATCTCATGGTTTCACACATTACATTTGCTGCCCCTTTACATGCGAAAAGGAAGTTAAACCTCTAACTGAAACCTACAGAATGCGGATGAGGTTCATAGTATAGTGGCTTTTTTTCCTTTTTCATTAACAAACAATCTCATTGTTCAGCACTTTCCAGATATGGCCCAGCAGAATACCTGCAGACGTGCACAGCATCTTTTTGGAATGAACAAAAAATTTAAATAGAAATTATAGTGTTCATAATTCTAAAATATTAATACTTCAAATAATATCCAGCTTCTGATAAAAATACTGCAGTGAGGTTTCCATGGCCTGAGTTACGGGAGACAGTGGTTTACTGCTATACATCATTTTCTGCTGCTTTCCAAGTACAGCAGAGGAAAATATCCATGAATTTATTTGAAAAAATCCTGCTTCACAGTTAGTAACCAATTTTGGCTAAGTTCACAAAAATGCTAAGAGTTTGTTCTCAACTGATAATTCCAGCATCACTAAAATCATGTAGAAATTATCATATGCAAAGATATTTTCCAATTCTTTTCAAGAATATTCACAGCACTGAGAATATTCAAGAATATTCATCACTATGCACTAGGCTCATCAGCCTAGTTTAAAATGACATCTGACTAAAAATGGCTCTACTAAAATTCTGTGCTGAATCTTTGTCATCTTAATCTTCAAGTATCTACACCACGTATCTATAGTCAGTTCGGACTGATTTAGGTCCCCAAATCGTAACACTAAACAATGTAAGCTCATACAGTCAATAGAGCGAAAAGAAAAAAAAAAGACTTTTCCTAAGAGTGTAAAGAGATGTAAAGAGACTTACCACCGAACCCTACAGTTGTCTGGATTGCTTTCTGAAGGAGCCTCTCTCTCTCTCTCCAGAGACTATTAACAGAGTTTATGTTAACTAGCCTGCTAGTGCAGGCATCTAAAATTAGGCTGTGAGAATACACTACTTCTTCTCCCTGCAAATAGACACTTCATAATAGCAACAACTGAAGTTGTGTTTTCTTTTAAAAAGTTGAGAATGCAATAAAATACTTCCTTCACATCTCTGTTAATATGAGACTTTTGATCTTTACACTTCTTTCCTGTGGCATCTTTACTTAAAAAAGCACAGAAAATGATCTTCACATAACAAGCAATGTGTTTACTGCTTCCAGCACAGAAAACCATCTGCTTATTATCTCTGATAGCATGAGCTTTGTTTTATTCTCTGCTAGGCCAACACAGTACAGCATCAGCAATGCTCCTCATAGGTACACCCAGCACAGCACACAATAACACAGAACAAATTTTAAAATAGTAAAAACTATGTCGATGCTACCTTTAGAATATTTTCCAACAAGTGGTGTAAGTGGGGCAGGGAGTGGTGTAAGTGGGGCAGGGGGAAAGGCTGAAAAATGAAAATCTACATCACCTCGACTCTTGCATAGCTTACCCAGAGGTTGCACATGCTCTGCCTCCTAGTTTGATCACTGTCTTTTTTAGTACTTCTGTACTGAAACACTGTTGCACTATTCAAGGATCTCTACTAGGATATGTCTCCTGTGCCAAATACCTCTGTAAAAGCAGAAATGCTACCAAAATGGAGATTCCGTGCATTTGCGATAATTCAACTATTTAAACAGGTGTCTTTGTATTCAGCATTAAACCAACTCAACTGTATTTTGAATCTGCATGATAAGCCTCACATCTGGTACAATAACAAATGTAGTTGGGTAACTGGTAAATGCTTTCATCAGCCTAGTTTAAAATGATATCTGACTACAAATGGTTCCAGTAAAATTCTGTGTTGAATCTCTGTAATCTTGATCTTTATACTGCTGCAACTCATACCTAGAAAAAGTCAGTTCAGTTAATCAGAACCCTTACTTGTCACTGTCGACTTGCTGTTACACCCTAATGAAACACATTAAAAAAACAATGTCAGCTTTTCAAGTAATAACTGGTAAGGAACAATATGAAATATTTACAGCTCAATATAGCTCTTCAGAAGGGTCTGTTTTCCCCAACGTATCAGTCACTTCTTATCACTTAGCTTGTGTAACTTCATTGAGGTACACCGCACTGACACAGGGCTTGAAGTTGGGATGAAAACTTGTTCAACAGTCCTCTAAGAGTATGGAGATTATTTTAATTTATTTTGAATGGACAATATACAGGTGCGCATAGGTATCTCATATTCTTTTGGAATTTTGGTTAAATCCAAGTTAGTTAATTAAAAAATATTATTTTTGAGAGAACACATCAGCAAATAACTACAGAAAAAATAATAAGAATTATTATCAGGTGAATCTTTTCTGAACTTTTTAGCAGAATTAACATGACGGTAAATCACGATTTCAAAAGGTAATCTGAAAGTGCTGTACTTGCTCAAACAGCTTTCAACTTTTTTTTCCTGTATCAATACAGTCAATAGCAGTTCTTAATCAGGTTGCTAAACGATGAATTCTGATAGAATGGAGAAAAACTACGGAAAAGCCACAAATCCAAGGCTGACTACTGAGCTTCCAACTACACTGAGTTGGACTGTGATTGTGAAATTTCCTCCAAAGGGGGTATACGTTTCTGGGGACAGCACTTAATGAAAGCTTTGTCAAAAACAGTTCGCTATTTCACATATTATTTGGTATTTATAGACACTGCAGATCTAACAAAACCAGTGAACCCCTTCACGTGCTTGGCCTTTGTTCTTAATGTAAGATGGAAGGGGACAGGTCTCCTACTTTTAAATAGAGCTGTAAGCAACAGAGCGCTATGTTTATTCAGCTGATCCAACAGGTATCAACACTCAGCCCTTCTCCTTCAGCAACTATGACCAACCATTAATATAGTGATTCCAAAAAACTTTCCTAAACCAAGTTATCATCTAACAGTCAGAACAAAATGTTTTTAAATATGATTTGTAACAGAAGAAATATATCAACCTGCTTCATATGAAGTCACATCACTTTTAAAAAATCAATTAAAATTAAAACTAAAATTGCAATAACTTCGATAAAGGCATATAGCATAATACATTAAAATCTTCAAAGTGAAATAAAAATACCAAAGTTCACTTTTGAAGTCCTATAGAAAAACAAGCCATTGAAAAGATGCAGATCATGAAATACACTTGGAACAAAAGCAAATGTGAAGGGCTATATAGCATTTAGCAGATATAAAAAGTATTTTTCCTACAATAGCCACATGGCTAGTGTATTCAAAGTTGAGAAACTCACTGGAAGGAAAAAAAGCAAGACAGCTTTGTTTTCCTACCTATGACTAACAAGATATTAAAGTAAGTTATCAACCAGTGCAAAAATATTATGAGACACAATAAACCAGTTACTATCATTTCCCTTCATGAAATAACAGATAATAATTGCCTAACAAATGACTGGATTTTGAATCATTTATTTTTTCTCAGATACCCAGCACATGACTTTGATATGAATTTAATTATATTGATTTTTGTGCATTTTTAAAGAGTTCAATTTCTATTGAAGAGACATGTCATAAAAAAAACACCCATTAAATACAGAATACAGTCAAAAACAGAATCCATTATTATAAAAACTGGAACCTCAAGAGATCTATGTTAAGAAGTATCAGTTTTTCAGCAATTGTGGATTTTGGGGGTTACTTTCATGGGCTAAAGGCATTAACTCCAGTTCCTAAATTGGAGGATCTATGAATTGCTTCTAGGATGGCTCCTGTCCTCTCATCTTTCTATCTGGGGACATCCTATAGTCAACAGTGCTGCTACCATCTCCTCTCAGGGCTAGAGCTACACAAGTTCTGTGTGTGCCAAAATTATATACCAAGATTTTGAAACATTTTGAAGACTGACCAAATCAGAGGTCTTCAGAGATACAGTAAAACAGGACACTGCAGGAATTACTCAAAATGTAACAAAAAGGAGTTGAGTTTAATGAAGACAGGAAAACAAACAGCTGAGAACTGACTGATAGCAAGGATTATTTGTTATCTGAATGACAACTATTCACATGGAATAATGGAAACAAAACAGGTAAGGATACAAAAGGCAATACTAGTATGGCTTGTGGGGGAAAGTGGAGCTGGAGAGAAAGACTAAGACTATAAAAGCACTTAAAAGGGTATCAGTGTATGGAGGAAAGACTAACAGCTAAAAACATTCCAATAAATGATGACAAAGTTGAAAAATAAGGAGTGTTTTGATTAGACATTTCATGCTGAAATGGACAAAGGAGACCAGCAAATGGACATTTGCTACAATTTTGTATGATAATTTTGTGATTTTTAGGATTCTGAAGTATTAAGAGGAGATCATGTTCTCTGACTTAAAAAAGGAAATAAAACAGATAGATAGTGGCAATTACTCCCTAAGCATTATAGTTGATAGAGGTCTATCTTCTAACGCTTCCATCCACTCTCCATGCCTGATGCGGGCAGTGGAGCCAAAAGGCATCCCAAAGGCTACACAAGGCTTCATTTAAGTGAGGCCCAGTTGGTTGAGGCTACAGACTCCAATAACATCAGCAGATACCAGCAAACAACCACAGCTATTTATACTCCCAACTTCAAAATGTAACTGTAATGTTTGATCTTAGTTCCTTGTAGATATTTGGGTAATATTTGTGGAAGAAAAATCTGGGGCTTATCTATGCAGAAAAATTAATCTCTAGAGGATGGCCTTTCTTCAGGATTTAATCTCCTCTGTCCCTGAAACACTTCTCACATAACCTACATTTCACAGCTTCACCTCACCCTATCTCACCTCATCCTACCTCATCCTCCTGCACTTAAGAAATACACTCACCTTTCATGTGGACCTACCAGGCAGACTTACCATCTCACACTCCGCATATCACTGCCTTTGATCCTGCCTCCTATTTAATCATACTGAGGCACGAACTATTTTCTTTTCTGGATATCTGTTTCAAATTCATACAGCACCAAAACTGACGGAGTTTTAGATCAGCTATTTCACGCCTCTTCTAGAGAATGTCTCTCTGAAGACATCTTATTGTTCCTAGCAGGAGTGTTCGTGTCCCACACTAAATTTGTGCTGCAATTCAGCCATAATCTATTACAGAATCTCCATACTACTTATAAATCCATAGTAAATGAAGTTGAACATATCCTTCAAGACTATGTTTTTACAAATACAGAAATGATTATAGGGAGGGGAAAATACAACACTACAAAAAAAGCAGGAAAAGAAATGAACTGAGAAGCAAGGCAACACAGGTACTCAAGGCAGGTAAGCTTTTCACAGGTATTTCAGTTGGATACTAACTTCAAGCAATATAGTTTTATAAGTGTTTATTAAAAAAAGAAAGGAAGGAAAAAAGCTTCAGGAAAATAAATACAGTAGGGATTCTGAGTGAGGCAAATCAGAATGCTGCTTGGGGTCTTTGGTTCACGTCCAAAGGGGCTTTTTTTATTTTCTATATGAAAAGCAAAAAGAAAAGAAAAGAAAAGAAAAAGCAAAATAAATAAATAAAGCCTGACAGTTTTAGGCAGACATACACATACACACACACACATACACACACACACACACACACACAAAGAACAGAACAGCACTTCAGTCTACAGTTTTTAATCTTGCAGTCTTACTGTGGGTCTGTATCACGGAACTATTTTACTTAGTTCCCCATGCCTTATTCTTTATTACGAAAACAGCTCAAAAAGTTTTTCTGATTTTTAAGCATGCCTACAACAACAATCTCCTAAATAAACTACTTGATAATTGTAGCAAATTCAGTGTGAGTTTTTGGCATGGAACTTCAAATTTCTCCTTTTATATAAACATCCAAATCATTCTACCATTTCCCAGACTCTTAACTGGAATTTTTATCTAATCAATATGTTTACTACAACAAATAATGACTGCGAACACATTTCACATTTCTGGACAAAGTCAACATAATAGAGTAACAATCTAAGTAATGACTGAAGGGATAAATTTTCTACTGTATAGCTAAAGATTACCAATGAAATCAAAACTCACCAAAAATAATACTCAAAAAAAGAACAAGACAGACACAAGTGAGAATTTACAAAAACAAGACTGAGAATTTCTAGAAACAGGAAACTGATGAGGTAGGAAGACAAGCATAATAATGTCATCTATAATGTCTTATTTAACAGATTAATAAGAACAAAAGCTAATGAAATTGCATATATTCAGATTTTAAAACTTAAGTAGCTAAACAAAAGATCCTTCTGAATAAAACAGGGGCGACTGAGAAAATCAGCTACTTAAACTAGTAAAACAAGTCCTTTAAAGTAAAACAGACCCTCTAGAGCAAATTTATTCCTGTTGAAGAATGTGGCGAAAGTGAAAATGTACACCCACTAAGGGACCATGAAAAAAAACAAGTAACTGCCAGTGAAGAAAAACAAAAGACCACAGTTGATGGATAGAATTTAAGCTATCAGGAAATATATTTACAGAACATTAATGCATATGTGCCATTGAAACAAAATGTTGATATAGTCAAAAGAGGCTTACTTTATAAAATGGAAGTTCTACCTAAGCCATAATTTTAAAATAAAGACAATTCTTCCCATGAGGAAAACATACTTTCCAGATAGACAGATTTACCAATCATTTTGACAAAATTCTTTAAAACTATTTTCAAATAATAATAATATGTAATCACTATATAACAGTATATAATAAAAATAACTGAGAATCAGATCAACATATGATAGAATACTCAACATTCGACACCTGACTATAGGTCAAATTCAGAACAAGCAAGATGTCCAAATGCTCTTCTTGGTTCATGAACATGTGATGACCTATGTGAAATAACCAGGTTATGTTTCAATTTGTACTAGACAGATGTTAGCAACGGCTGATGTATTAGTTACACAGAAGTACCTTGATCCTAAACGTATCTAAATGAATGACATGGGAAACCACACCAAGTAGCACAACTTGCCCAGTAGTGGCCAATAATGGTCTTGTGCACTGCCCTGCGTGTCCTTTAGTGGCCTTGCCCAAGCCAGGATTGCACTGCCTGGCTCCCCAGCCCCACTGCCTCCAGCCCTTCAACCTCTCCCCTCCACTTAAGTCCATGCCTGCATGGCCTCCTTGCTCCAGCTGTTTGACAGCGAAGAACCAGAGGTGAGCTACAATCCCCTGCTGAGGCCAGCCAGTGTGCCCTTCTTCC
Organism: Dromaius novaehollandiae; assembly: GCF_036370855.1. Classification (NCBI taxonomy): domain Eukaryota; kingdom Metazoa; phylum Chordata; class Aves; order Casuariiformes; family Dromaiidae; genus Dromaius; species Dromaius novaehollandiae. The sequence continues at coordinate 25,743,833 of NC_088098.1, forward strand.
TCCCCAGAAAGCTGATGGAGCAGAGTACGCAGCCATGAATTGCAAGGTCAGTGGGTCCTCATTCAGGGCGCAGGAAAACACTGTGCAGAGAAACAGGATCCAACAAGGAGAAAGTCCTGTATGGACAGGTTCTGATCCTCCAGTAAGATCAAATCAGCTGGGGAGAAGAAGGGGTTTTGCAAAGGGAGAGAGAGATCTTCATGTCCAATCACTGTCCCAAAACTTCCACTTTCCTGTAGTGCAACACCTGATACTACAGTGTTATAAAAAATGTAATGCTTTTGTCTATCATTACTAGATGCTTAGAGAACAAAGACTCAATACAAGCCATCAGCACAGTATAGTTACCCATCAGCTGAGGACCTAATGAGAGCCAGATTCTCTTTTTTGTGGAATAATGCTCTAGACAACATGTAGAAAAACAGTGCCAACTATTCGGGGAGAGAAGAGTAAGGATGACAGGGAAGTTGAAAGTATTGCATGGCAACAGACTGAGACTGAAGAGAAGGCAGCTTTCCCATTCTTCAAAATTCCTCAAAGCAGAGAGTAATTTTTAGTAAATTAAAGAAATTTGAATCATACTAAGAATTGCCTATGACATACACTCAGTTGAACAAAACTTTACAAAGTGAATAAAACACATTTTGAAAGCATTCAGAGTTATCCTGAGCATGAAAAGGAACCATTTCAGTACTTCTATTTAAGCTTAGGGACAGGAAAGTGCAATTAAGGCAGCTATAAGCATAAGTGCACACACTGCTCTTGGACAGTATTAACGAAAGTATTGTTAGCTGTTTTAAAGATGAAAAAACCTCTGCAAAAGTATTTCTTTTCCGCAGGTGGCATCTAGCAGATGGTTTAAAGGGAAGGTGAAGTAACATCATAGAAGAATGTCCCTAGGATGACATGACAGCCCACCTGCTTACGGCTAATTGTTCTGTCTTTCAAGTAAACATCTACTGACTGGAAATCTTTGGTAATTTTTGCAGTAAGCAGATGAAACATATGAAAACATGTGTGGTGAGAATATATTAACTAGTAAAACTAACACTAAAACCACTAACTTGCTAAGTAATATTAGTAAGGTAATAAATATAGATAGTACCTAATAAAGTACATGAATTTATAAAAAATTAAACATACATGTACACATATGTATGAAAAATATTAACAGAAATATGTGAAGTTGAAACAATTTGTTATTGGAAAAATAAGACATGAGTCTGAAAAATCAGAAATACAATTTATTCCACAACCACAGATAGTTTCACTGCTTCTTACTCTCAAGAAAGGATGCTATAAATAAACATGCATAATTAAAACTGAATTATTTTTATTTTGTTTTACTGATTCTGTAAATAACCATGTTTGCAACAATGTTGTACGGAAGAGCACACAGAATCCCATCCTCCTCGGGACTTGCATGTCTTTGAATATTACACCTCTGTAGTTTCACTCCAGCTGTGCTAGAAATTATTTTCAGCTGGCCCAGAGGCATTGTGGAATGCTCTGCACTGCCATAAGCAAGACCAGTATTTGATAGCAAACTTAGAACTCCTGCTGCCTAAACTGGTAGAGAACAAGTATGTGGTAGAAGTGATGAGCTTGTTCTCCCGGGGGTAAGGTGCCAGCTGCACTATAAAAGAGAAATAGTGTGGAATTAATAGTGGCCTCACGGGCAGGCTGTATATTTTGCCTTTCAACAAAAAAAGTCATGCCCTAATGAAAGCTAGAATGGAAGAATGAAGATTCAGATTGTAGAAAAGAATAGTACTACCTGGCAAAACGAATGTTTTTTTTCATTTTTGTGTACTTCAGCCTCACTATTGCAAGATGCTTTTCAGATGCTTTAAAGGATGGTCTGCAGCTAAAGAAGCTTATAATCTAAAGATAAACCACTACAGAACTGCTACAGAAAAGTAAATAAGACAATAGAAGCAAACCATGTACACAAACACTTTTGAGTGGCATATGCAAAAAGGCAGAAGGGGGTTTATGAGGGGTGCATGAGCAAATGCAGCATAAGTTTTGTTGTGAGCTCTGTGAGGCCCTTTCGTGAGTCCAAGGCTGTGAAAAAGAAACTCTGAGAGAGTTGCCTACAAGTAAGTGGACAGGTCTGGAAAGCACTGGCAAAGTAGAAAGAACAGGCATGACACAAAAGCTTGATGACAGATTGTAAACACTGAGTAACGAAGTTCAAAGATCAATTCCCAGAATCTCTGAACCAAGCTAACAAACTCTCTCAAAGAAGATCAATGTAGTGCTGATGCTTCATTTGGTTCCACAGACCTTTTCCCACACCCTCACAGTCCATCAGTGGACTATTCACCCCATTTGGAAAACACCCATGTAAAGCTTTGAAAGCAATAAGCAGCAGCAGCTTGAGGCAAGAGATCTCAAGAAGAATTTTAAATAGGAAGCAATATGAGCATATAAGTAGGCTAAAAGAAAGAATTCACTAACTACATCTTGCTTGAAGGGAGACAATGGGTGGGGAGGAGGCAAGATCCGGTTACGGCCAAGATGTGTGAAGCATGAGAAAAGCAAGAGTAAAAAATAACCCTGAGTCACTGAGTCTGAGTGTCAAAAAGGGTAATGTTTTTGTCTTTTGGGATGGGAAAAGAGACAAGTGGATAAAGTTCTGTTTTGAAATGATAAGGTAATTATCTCTACATCATGGTAGAGATCAAGCCTGAGACATATGACTATATGGAAGGAGTAATAACACTGGTGGATACACAGATCTACAAGTAACCTGTATAATTATAATAGTAAAAGTAACGTAAAAGGCTAAGAAACAGAGCATAAAATGAAAAGAGCTTACATCTTCAAGGATGAAGACATAAGAAATTCAAGGACCAAGTATGAAAGGAGAAAAAGAAGATACACCAAAAGAGGCATTGGAGAAGAAGTCATAGATAAGAGAAGAACTAACAGAGGATCATCCCAAAGTGACTATGAAGATATTAGAATCCAAATGAATCCCACAACACTAGTAATAGGACATGACTGAGACTCAAACTGCACTAAGACTTGACCAGAAGTAAACTTGTTCAAATTGTTAGTAATTTGCCCATGTCACAGTAAGATAGGACATGCAAGTGTAGATAAAAAGACAGACCTATCATCCAAATACAGTTCCATTGTGCACAATGAACTGAACCACGACCAGTTGATGTCTTAACACTGATGAAGGCAGTGATTCTCATCTAGGCTCAAACCTTGCACTCAGTGCCAACATCAGTGGGTGAACTATCAGAATCAAAAATTTCTGCTCCTTCTATGTCAAACACATTAATGAATTTAACTCCAGTTTTACTTGCTGCTTTAGGATTAAATTTCCATACAAGGTAATTCCGGATGTTAGAGTTTGGAGTTGTCCCACTTGCTTGCCATTCAGTATTTTTATTCACGACTTGAAAGTAAGTACAAAAACACAGATGAAAATGTGTGGGACAGACAGGAAAGGTAGAATGGTAAATACAGATGATGACAAGAGAGTCATATAGTGCAGCATTTCTCAATCCCTGTGACATCTATTGCCAGAGGGCAAACAAAGTATGAACCACCCATCACCCAGAAACCAAACATCAGTGCAAATATTTTTTAGTTGATTGTGCTGAAAAGCAAAATAAGACAACGGAATGCCATGGAATAGCAAGTCTGAGAGACACTGAGGCAGAGCTGAACACTTAGGAAACTGGATCTACTGTAATAAAACTTCTCTTAAGAAAGCCAGAATTTGAGCTTTACTAAAGCTCAAATTTCCAGAAATGAAGAATGCACATGCTTCAATACGTATCTTACAAAGACTACTGAGAAAGAACAGACCTGCATAAATATAGCTTCTTTTCTGTCCCACCCAGTACACAATTCTTTTTCACAAAACTCTTCTGCAAGTATGCGTCTACCTGGAGCATTTAGCAGGCTTGCTCAGGACTGCCCTGGTGATGCTGAGACCGTGGGCAGTGTGTGTACGCACACAACTCTGCACCTGTAGTTCCTCCAAGCGCGCACACTGAACATGTAACACAGGGCGTAGTCCCACGGAGAACATATTCAGCATATGCAGGAGATCTAATCCCTTCCTGGATGTCCCCTGCCATAGATGTGGTGCCCTATTACAAGCAGAAACCAAGGATCTTCCTCCCATGCCAGTGACTCATGCCGGCCTAAAGACATCCCTGGATATGCTACACTTCTGCCAGAAATGCTGCTGTCATGAGCAAGCCTTCTTTCCCAGTGAAAGAGGAGGACACCTCTTTCAGAAACAATCTCTTTGTGTCAGCAGCAGAGAAGAATTCATCCCTTGCTCAGATGCAAGGGAAATACACCTTCCACTGCTGCTCTTTGACAGTGAAATATATGGCAACTCAGTCCTGAACAAAAAAATGACTGGTGCCAATGCACACACAAAGCACTCACGGAGAATCGGTAAAAAGGTTATTCCGTCACAGTGGTAAGTTGGAATGTGAAATATATTAGCAGGCAAGAAACGCAGACAGGTGAAAGCCATTCCATGTCAAATGATACGCAAAATGCACATCCCGTCTGTAAAGTACTTTTAAATTATGTACGGACTCCTCATTTCTGAGAGGACACTTCTGTGACCACAACAAACTATGAAATTAGAATTTGGAAAATTTTTCTGGACTGTAATTCAGGCAGGAATATTCCTTTTCTTCTTCTATTTTGAGCTATAAATCCCTGTCCTGTTCATTCTGTTGAAAGCTTGAATAAAGTAGCACTGGTTGGATACTCTCTTCTGTCTATCTCATCATTACGTTCAATGGAGCAACTGATCATGACTAAAGACTTTCTCTCCTGGTTTTAACAAACTTTTTTTGTCATATAAACAGTGCGCAAAAATTATTTAAAAATAGCAAATTCTTCTCATTTGAGCAAAATTTGATGCAAATTGATGTACCTCATAAAGATTATATTTGGTATAAATAACAAATGGGATGCTGTGCAACCCAAATGCACCTTGGTAACCCTGAGAGAGAAGGACCTGCCAAGCCACACCAAGAACAGAAATGTTTTGTAACAGTTTTCAATTCTCCTCCTCCTCTCCACCATTTTTACTCTTAATTGTCAGTGTGATTATTTGCTTTGCCAGCATTTTTCAGCTTTATAACGTCACCTCTGTTTTGTTATCCTGAATTTTCATGTTCATGCTCAAACCGAACTGAAAACAAACTCTTTTTACTCTTTCAGCATTAACCAGAAGTAAAGTCACACAATTCATACAATAATGTACCTGTCACAATAAATTTTTCAAAAAGTTTATGTGCTCTTTTCAACCTGAAAATTATTGTATGTGTTTAGCTGCAGCATACACAGCTTCAAGACAATGTGATAGGAGTTTCGTTAATATAACAAGATGTGATTCTTACCTTTAAATTTTGCTTAGATGTTAACTTTTCCAGTTTTAAAGAGCACTATTAAAATGTATTTATTCTTCAATTATTTTTAATCATAATATTCAATTGAAGTTTGGGTCAAAATAAATAACCTGGCCCAAGGGCCTAATTTGCACTGAGGTCCTGTTGAAGAGTTTGCTGATAACCTCATGAAGAAATAATTAGAACATTTAAAATTACAAATTAAAGCCAATGCAATTAACAATAGCTCTCATGATTACTTAATATTTTCTAAGAGCTTTTGAGAAAGCAATGACAGGATTTTATGGTATGAGATAAAATTCTATCCATGTGGAGAAGTGAATTACATATGTTTACCATATTAAACAGGGCAAGAAAAAATTCAGATGAAGTAAAAGGATACTAATAAATTATCACTAGGGAATATTGCCAAAGTAAAATATCCACCCTGTCATTTGGTTCTTCTAGGTCAATAATCATGGTCTGCAAGTCCTGAACTTAAGCCCTCAGTGCCTAGTCAAAATAGATCTCGATTTCCATCTCTAAAAGCAGTTTACAATAATCTGAACCAACATAAATGATAGCATCTGGTAAGAGAAATATATTTAAAGAACTGGTTTCCACACAGAATTCTGTGGAGGAATTCTCCCCCCAAACCCCCATGTGCAACAAGATAAAGCTGCAAGGACCTACTAAAATTCAAACCTTTGCCCCCAAAACAAGCACATACCAAAATTCTCTTAAATTCTTTCTTCTCTCTCATATATTGCTCTGGGTTCCTGATGGTGTTCAGAATACCATGGGCAGTCTGAAAACAGTCCAGGGATCGACAGCTGCACACCGCGCACACACACACACACACACACACACAGAGGCATGCACACATGCATTTACATCAGCAAAACTCTACTACAAAAACTCAAATTGTCAATAAACCTAAATTTTTTCAATAATCCTTTTTCTTTCAATTTAAAATAGTTTCAGAATAGGAAATTAAATTCTTTAATAGTCAGTGCTATAGTCAGTTTTACTGGGAGACAAAAACCTTGTTATACTTGAAATCTGTGAAAAGATTTCCCATCAACCTCCAAGTATGAGAATAAGAATAAACTCATTAAAACCAAACAGACTACTTCTCAACCTGAGACACAACTCACTGCAGGAAAAGAATCACCTCATCCACCACTTAGAGTAAACACAAAAATATTTTCTTTTCCTCACCAAATAATCAGTAACGTTTAACAAATACACTTGAATAAAATACACACGTGAAAATGCACAAAAAACACTGGTATGACATGATTTGCAGCAGCAAAGCAATCAGTGTTTTATACAGTAGCATTAATACATGGGATGTGGAAAAAAGTACAAGTTCTCAGAAATAACATTTTCAATGCTTCCACACCTTATGGACCATATAAATTGCAAGCTAGAACAAAAAACCAAAAACCCATGTTAAAGGTCCTCCATCATAAATGCTTGACATATTAAAAATGCAAATGTATATGAAAGACCACCTTTTCTAAACATTTTACTGTATCAATAAATATTTCATTTTCACATGCAGACTACAGGCTTTCTGGTATGCTTTGGCTCAACAAGCAGTGCATTTTATACTTTAATGCAGATAATACTAGAGGAAAGTAGACTAAGTAGAGACTTTTCCCAACATGGAGCAGGACACCTCTCCCCCTGCATAGTACAAATGTGCTTTCCATCCTCTCTGCTCCTCTCCCTTCTTACCAACCCACAGACCAGAATGCAAACATTTCTTCCTCTATCCCTGGGCACAAAAAGGCCGATTTCGTATATATGTCACAATTCAGTCCCTATTGCCATCTGTTACGGAAATCCATTCTGTTAACACTTCGGATAGGTATTCTACATGTGGCACAGGAATACCGGAAAGGGAAACAATTTTGGGGAAAATATCTGGTGTACAGATCAGACACCATTAAAATAGTAAACGCTGGCTGTTCTGACGGTTCTCTCTTTTGCACTCCTTAAGGTTTTTCTGGTGATTTGCTTCTGTTAATCAGACCGAGGACAGAAAGTAAGCAAAGCTGTTGACTCTGGTGAAGTGGTGGAACCGAGCACTACAAGGGAACAAGGCAGAGCCCATCGTACCTCAGCCCACAGAAGGTAACGCATCTCTGCTTGCTGAAAAGCCTACTGCCGCCGAAAAGCAAATCCTTCTCTGCTTCCTATATATATACTCCTTTTCAACGTCTGAATGTTGACACCACAGAATGTCACAGTCTGCCAGGTACCACAGGCCACCAGCTAGGACCGACTGCTTCTGAAGTCATTTGCAACTGAAACCTCTCTCACTGAAAGCAAAGCCTTTGTTTACAACCACCACAATTAGTCTTAAAAACATCAGCAAAAACAGGTTCAAAGCTAAACAAAAGAATGCTTTCTTGCTTGATAGCTTTTTATGTGAAGTTGAAAACTCCTGATCAAGTTATTTTAGATTGGCTAACCATTGTGCCAGACAAATTTTCTTTCTGGATGACAAGTCAGGAACAAATACTATATTCTCCTACATAGAATAAAATAAATTTTCACCATTTTTCACTGAAGTAGAAGCAAGAACTGCAGGAGTCTGCCACAGCATTTAAAGATTCTAAAATGTTCTCACCAATTGTAAAAATCATTTTAGCAGTCACAGGACTTTGGAAAAATGTAGGTGAAGAGTTTCAGGAACTTTCACTAGCAGGCCTTTAGTATCTCTGCTACTTTCTCTTTTTTTTTTTTTTTAATGTTTTAAAAATCAGTTAGGATGACACAATCTCACGTAGAAATATTTTCACATCAAAGATCATCATCCTCGGATCACTGCTGTTGTCCATGAATTTGAACCATATGTTCTTTAGGTGCAGAGAAACTCCATGCCCAAGGACAGGTCTATGATGGGCAGAGAGACACTCACTCAAGGTGGCCGTCCCTGCAATGATCCTGGAGCCAGGCAAGGTGTGCAGGCTGGAAGCAGAGCAGCGTTATTCACCCGCTGCCATACTCAGACCTTGTACCATGCCAAACTATCAGCTCTGTGAGTTCAGCAGTACTTCAGAGATCTCAGCAACACAATCCACTGTCGGGTGAAGATATCCAATGTATAGTCCAATACATAATGAAAACAGCTAGGAACTGACTCCAGTCCCAGCCAGCTAACTATCCCAATGACCTGCTCATTCCCTGCTTTTACCCTAGTGCTTTCAGTGCCAACGTGCTGAAAGTTTAACTGAAGCTGAAACAGCTTAGTAAAAAGTTTAAGTTCTGTTTTCCTTTTTATTTTAAACTCCTAATTAGATACACTGCTCTATCAAAAGATAGGAAAAAAAACCCCACAAAAATGAAATCCACTTTCACAGCGGTTTCTGTGGTGCAGATACGTCTGGTTTCAGGTGGAATCGAAATTTCTTTTACACCAATTCTCAAATTCCTTCACACGCCCAACTTCTTACAGATTTGAAAAGTGCCTCACGGAATTCTATTTTTAGTATACAAATTTGCTATCTTGGGAAATATGGAGGTAACAGCTAAACCTTCTTTTTGGCCAGCTTTTCCTGTTCAAGCCTTATGGCACCCTGCAACTCTCTTTAGAAACTTCACGTAATCCTGAGACTACCACCATGATGTGCTAATCTATACAAAAATGTATATAGGAGAATATTGCAAATATGTATTTAAACTGCAAAATAACATGTTCTGTATCTTCTCATTTTCCTACACAGAGGATTCCTTCTCTACTTGCTTAACAAGTAATTCATGTTTAATTAAAAATTAAACATTTATTATTTTAAAAAAATCAATATTAGTATCAGACAACCTGGAGAACACCATTATTCTTTAAATCAAATAAGAAGTATCATCATTTTTAAAAACAGAAAAGTTATTAATTGACTACAACTACACAGTAACTAACTACACTAGTTACTGTTTACTTTGAACTGTGTTTACATCACTCTTTTAAAATGAATTTAAGCAAATGCTTGTACTCCATTATTTAATCCCTTTCTCTGAAGTAATCAATAAAAAATTAGTCCATAACAGACTATAGAGATAGCTTCATTTTCTAAAAAGTGCATCCAAAAAATTTCAGATTCAAAGAAGAATTTAAAAGGCACAAAATGGAGCTTGTGGACTTCTATGCATGAAAGGCATCTGTGAGGGTGGAGAAAGGAAGAAAGAAAGAAAGAAATCTAGCAGCATAGTACCAAGAAATACTAAAATGGTAATTGTTTTTTGTTTGAAACACAGGATGTGGTATCAGGGAAAAAGGGCTCAGGTAAAATGTTTCAATGCCCACTGAAGTAAATAGGGTTTTTCTTTTCAGTAAACAGAGAAATGTTTCATCTTTCCCTTGAACACACCTGAATCCTTTTTGTGTTTATTTGTTTTTAATTCAGTTGGTAAAATTTGCATCAATTTTTCCTTATGTGACGGCATACTAAAGAAAAACTTTAAAAAATTAAAAGGACAAAAACAAAAAGAAAAAAATCAATGAAAGAACACAATATTAAGAAGCAGTAATGTTTAAGACAGAATCAAAGCAGAGGAGAGCAGCTAAAAAGACTGAAAAAAGATAAAGGGCAAAGGATTTAAAAATTAAACAGAAGGAAAAAGATTAAAGAAAGAATGGCAAAAGGCAAAGCAAAAGGATTTAAGAAGCCAGTATAAAGAAAAGACATTCAGTTATGAGAAAGGAATAGCAACTACTAGAGGAAAACACTTGAATATAATGAATCAAAAAATGGAAGGAAAAAGTTAGAAATTAATTAAAAAGCAGGCAGAAAGTTAGAAAATCTTTCAACAGTTTTCCTGTTTTATTCATTTTAATGATAATGATAATGAAAATAAAATATAAAGCAATACAATGCCAGTATTGGCAAGTTAATTCTTCCCTGTGCAGCTATTTATATGCACTATCTGCAAAGCTAAAAATAAAATGGGAGCCTATCTAAAATACCACATACTAACATTAGTAAATACTAGTATTAAAATTCAAAGGATTTATCTATTTTACATAGGGTTCCAACTTCACTATAAAGATCATTAAAAGTTCATAAAGGGTTAATAAAGCTTACAGTTTATTGTGTTACAGTCAGAAGTATTGTGTTACAAGTGGTTAAAAACAAAACTATACCAATCAACAGACCAACTGGACTTTGTAACAAGTTATAATTAGCTAACTATTAATGCTATCATCGTTTTGAAAGCTTCTAATAAATATGTTCTTGCTATAGCAGAAATATTTTTTTCCCAATGGAGACACACAGGATAGAGAAAAGTTAAAGAAATGTAACTCCAACACCCAAAAGATATGAAGCACAAGGAGAAAGTTCCTATCCTTGTTATTCAAAGGTGACATTCTTCTTTGAACATTATACACTATATACACTGTGATTATTTTTTAGTTATACTATACAACTGCAGGGTTTGTTAGCTATTCATTTAAATATTTCCTCCATTTATCTTGATTTTCTCTTCAGACCAGTAACATTCTTATGTCAGTAAGCTTCCTCACATATACGTTTCATTTAAAGATGCTGATTTTTTCCAACTCTTTTCTTTTATTGATTATCTCTCCATTCCATGGTTTTATCAGAAAGAGTAAACAGAATTTCCAAATTTATCTCTCTATACCATTCATTATTTTACCCTTACTTACCATGCCACCTCTTCTTTCTCTACTCTCAATAACAATCTTTTTTAATCTCTACTCACATGAAATCATTTTCATGCCTCCGATCATTTTCAGTGGCCTTTTATGGACCTTTTGTATTCCTGCAATATTTTTTCAAAGATGAAGTAACCACACTGCACAAGCTTTTCAAACTGAAGGCGTAACATTGCTTTATTTAACTGCATTTTAATGCTCACAGGAATATTTCCCAGGCCATTCCCGATACAACTTCTATCTTTTTTATTCTTTGGACATGACAATATCTATTGAACAAACATTTTATTTGAGCAGAACAAGGTAACATCTATGTGTCATTACTTAACAGAAGAAAATTTCGAATCCGTAATGCGAATGAGTAGTTCAAGCTCCCTCGCAGCACACGTTGCCATTCTGCACCACCCATGGTTAATTACCCACTGTGCTGAAAACTGATCGTTTATGCTACCTTTTGTTTAGGCATTTCAGACTGCTGTGTAAACCTGGCAGGTAACATGACCTCCTCCCCTAATTATAAAATTTCCTTTTCAAATTTGAAGTATATAAAATCAACTGGTTGGCCTTATTTTACTGAAATATCATGCATTCTGAAATTCTGGAGAAGCACAGTAATCCTTCATGGAAAACACAGTGGCTTTCCCCAATTGTGTTTTTGTAAGTATTTTACACTTGTAACAGTTTACTACACTTCAAACCAATTTACTACTAAGATAAAGCTTGAATTTACTTACGCAATGCAGTAATTTCCACTGTTCTGCTCATTTCTCAATCTCATTACTTAAATATGTTGAAGTTGCACACACCATCTTGGTCAGTTTTGTCCACAATGAAGAAACTAATCCATGCTATCAATAAAAAAACCTCAGACTGAAAAAAATTGTTAATATTTGTGCCACCACAGATTCTTTCAAATACTTTTTTTTGTTCCAGAACCTATTTTCCCACCTACCTTCCCCATATATGGACGAGATGAAAAGAAAGACCTTCCAGATAACATCAGATCTTTTCATTTGATACAAAAATTTTCTATAAGCAATCACTTTGAGCTTGAAAATTTTAGCCCTGATAGAAGTAAATGCTGTAAATTGTGAATTTTAATCACATGAACCAATCAAGCAACAGAGATGTACCACAAAGTACAATTAATAATCTTGTGTAGAATACTGTGTGTACACATAGAGCTGATCATATATTAACTCTGTTGTGATTTGATGGGAGGTTTCTTTGCAAGATAATGAACTATTATTTTCTATTTCAGATAACTTGGGAGATTAATTCAACTATGGCTCATGAATTACTTCATCAGCTATCCAGAAATTAAATGGTTTATATGGTGACTCATTCTTCATTATTTAATAGGTGCATTTATGAACAAACAGAAAGGATATATACATTCTGAATGACAGAACATATAGCTAATATCACAGGTTTCTTGGCCTCCGAATAATACAAATTACAGGAAGATATGGGCTTAGAGTAAAAGAATATGCAATGTGTATTCCTTTTATTTTTTGAAGAGCTGATTTTAATTTTAAAAGCAATCTAAATCTGTACAAGATACTTAGGGTACATTGCCCCAGAACAGAAAACCAACACACTCAAGGAAAGTGCAATAAGCAGAAAGTTTTCTAGTAACTTATTTTAGAATACTTTTGTCTACTAATACAGTAAACAAACTAAATAAAGTATTAATATGCATCTAATAAAACATTAATTAGACTATATATATTAAAACTGTGCACACTAAAAACTGATACAGGATTGGATGTTCATTTTTTATGTACTTTTACCTAAGGGTACTGATATTAGCTTGCTGTATTTAACCACTAAAAAGAAATGAATCTTTTTAATTTTGACTATATATCACCCTGGTTTTAAATTTCTGAAGTTTTCTGAATATATATTTTTCCATATGTGTGAATTCCAGATTATCTTTTATTAATGTGCAAACGTTTCAACAGCACAAATGCCACCAGATTGTTACTTTCAGGAAGTAACCAGTCACAGCAAAGTTTGCTTCTCACATTCTTGCTGTCCTTTTCCTAGAAATGACAAGATTTACTGAAGGACATTACAGAAACCCTTCAATTAAAACCTTTTACATTAAGTAAGAGCAAGGAAAGAGGCATCGACGAGGTGCAAGAGACACCAAAATGGTGGAAAACACTCCAAAATTGTGCAGAATTTCACAGAACAAAACAGGGTAAAATTTCGAGAAGGTGCCTAAGATCAGTACCAAAAGGAGTACCTGGTCGGGAACCTTGCATTCATAGCACTAACTACAGCTGAAAGAAAGCTACATAAGATGTGTGATGGATTTACAAAAGGAGAATGCACAATAGTTATATGTTAAGAAATTATGAGTTTGGAGGCAATAGGAAGAGAAGAAATGAGAGAGTAACTACAGAAGCGAGTACAGTCCAGGATAGTTTCTGTGAGTGTAGGCTAGACTGGAAACTGACTGGGGAGGAGTGAGATATTGAGAGAAGATATGAGAACGTGGAAATATGAGTGACTAGAAAGCAAGAAAATAAATACGCATATTGGGACAGTGACAAGGTTTGAAGGTACTGCACAAAATTCGTGTCCGAGGCAGTGGAACTATCTTTACCAAGCTCAGGCATATAGCAATGTATTTTATTCACATTCTGTATTTCTAAAGTTTGTTCTACCTTAGTAAAGGTACAGAAATGAAAACAAATTTATTTTCTAAATTGAAAGCTTGAATCCTACAGAAGCTAATACAAATTGCTAGAAGCAAGCTGGACAAATGAGAAACTCCAGCCCAGAGTAGTGTAGTGTTACAGTTTCCAATTGGGAGGCAAATAAAAGTAGGAGAGGATAAAAGAAAAGAGAAGTTAGTACAGCATGTTTCTCAGGTAGAGCAAATAAGAAATGAAGGGGAAAAGGGACAAGAAGAAAAAGCTGGCATTCAGGAGCCTTTAAGACAACAATGTAGAAATGGCTAAATGGAAAACAAAGGGAAGTTAATGAAATTATTTGAAGACACAGCAGATATAATACAGATTACTATTATTATTCTATTTATCTATTTGTTTGCCTCAGGAGAAAAGCAAGTATTCCACAGGCCAGAAAGGGGAACTGCTATTTGCATAAGAGAAAGCAATTAGTGCTTGCACAAGGGCTCCCTTATGGTCCTACCTTCTTATCCCAAGTTCCAGTAATATTTACATTACATGACCTCAAACATCTACACAAGGCAAAATCCTGTTCGTAATATTCACACAAGAAGCCCTACCGACTAAGACATTGGTTTCATGAAACTCCCTACCTGACTAACCAGAATGTGGCCATAAGTGCCTGTAGCAGTTAGGCTTCCTGGCTTTGAAATTTGCTGCAATAAAGACTTCCCTTTTGTCTCTCCTCAAAAAGAAACTGATGAATTACAGTTCAGAAGATGGAATACTGATAAATTCCTTTCTTTTTTAAATAGTTATTTTATTGTTTTTGATTACTTAATGTTGAGAGGAGTTACTTACATGAGCATAATTTTGAAGAAGAAAGCATTAATTAAAATAGATTATATATAACAAATATATATATACACCATTCTGTGTGATATATCAACACAGATTAACTAAGTTTTCTTAGGAGTGAAATACAAACCACTTCTGTATTTAAAGATGACCAACTGCCTTGTTTTTCTTCTGTAAATACAAAGATTACTTTTACTGTCTTCTATAGTACTTCTCATTTAGAAGAATGTTCTAAGTCATTCTTAGCCTGGTCATTCCACCCCACTTGCGGATTTCACAAAAAAAAGGTGTTTTTTCCTTCTGCAGAGTCATGGATAGACTATTGGGATTGCTATCTATAGTGTGTGTATATATACATATATATACACATACGTATACTATATATACTACTAAATAGCTATTTCCATGTAGTAACAGTGCCCTACAGGGTTTTTAAGATCTCAGCTGGCTGGGATCAGGGCTTCTACTCCAGGCAGTTGTTTGAGCTGGATCCAATCACACGTATAGCACTATGAGGAAGATGGAGGCTACATCTCAAGGTGTAGCAGTTTTAGTGTCTACCTCAAAATTGCACTGATCACCTCCTGTTTTTGAATTCAACAATCTACACATTAGTCTTGCTAGACTGTGAAGCCGCTTCTGCCTTTCTGTTCTCTCACAGTATTATTTTTTATTCATCAAACTGAGTAAGGCTTATGCTCATCACAAAAAAAAATCACTTTTTTCAAGAATATATGTGCAGTATTATATGATTCAGAAAATTTTACTGCCATACTGTAGGAAAGAATCAAAATTTTTTAACATAGGAATTTTAACCCAAACTTGTCTCACTGATTTGAAACCAGATCTATTCATATGTAAGGAAACATCACATTTATTATAAAAGAAAATGAGTCATAAAACTTAATCTGGTAGTTATTTCCATCTTCCATCAAAAGGGAGGGAATAGAATAAATTGAAATGTCCTAAAAAGCACTTTAATTCTATTCAATGACCTTACTTACAGTTATTTAACTTATAGTCTCAACCATTATTCATTTTTTACTTCTTTAATGCATTTGGATTTTACAGCATTTCTAAGTAACAACACAAGCAACAACAGTAAACACAAGCTACGTCTTACTTTCTTCAAGATAAAACTAGAGTATTTTAAACTTCTTTTTTAATCTGTACATGGCACTGATTAAGTGATCTTGAAGAGCTCCAAGGGTTCATGCGGGGCACACTGACTTGCTGTTTTCCTTTGCAGCAGAGGCTTGGCTCACTGCTGGGAGTGCACCGAGCCCAAGATGGGCCACCCCATGGCCTCTCCAGCCAGGTCCCAGCATGTGTCAAGGGTAAGGCACTGCACAGTGTAAGTAGAGAGGTCAGAGGGATTTCTAGACTGGATAGCTACTGTGAGAAGATGGACAAAGAAAATCTATGGTCCAGAGCCAGACTCTTAGCTTCAAACCTTTTGTGTTTACATGACTGAAAACAAAAAGACCCTGCTGTCCTTGAGCTGTGCAACAACCCACAGACAGAACAAATAAAGATAATCACCTAGCAATAGAAAAAAGCTTTTACTTCCAAGAAATACCATTGAATAATTCACCAAAAATCCTATTAGGGTACACAGCGTAAAAATATTCACATCACCTCCTGTTAGATAAGCAGAAGCTTTAGACGGACACACAATTACAGTTCAACATAATATGGAGAGGGACAGAGTTGCAAGCCTGGTATAGGAGCTAGCAAGTTTTCCAGTCTTGGCACACCAAGTGAGAGGGTTTACTTTTTTGACCTCCAGTCTCCTACAGAGAAGCTACACAGAGTAACCTGTGCAACTTGGCAAATACAGTAAGTTAAATGACTACAGGGTCCCAACATGTAAAGAGATTTGTCTTTGCTGCTGTCTACTTTCACCATTCCTAAGTGTTTGATCGATATGATCCTTAGTTTTTTGTTATTTTATTTTACACATTAATACCTACATTATCAAGCATCAATAAAAAGGACAAAAAGCAATGAAATTTGAAATAATGTATTTTAACTGACACTAATTTAATTTTAAATTGATGTCTGTCTTTATATGTCTCATTTCTGAATAACTTTTCATAGAGGTGAGCCGATATTTAAAGAAAGAGAGGCTGAAGCATTCAACCAAATGGTCTAGGCATTACTCTGATGCTTTTTTTTCCCTTGAAAATTCAAATGATCCCTGCAGGCAACCAACAACTGCTAGATATGTGGAATGTGCTCTTTGAACTGTACAAAAGCCTTCAGCCTTTCGTGCATTGCTGCAAACAAAAACCGCCAAGTGTAATTATTTCTCAAATTTAATGTTATGGAAGTGTTGCATTATTTTTTTTCACAGCTCTGAAAACAACCGTAAAAAATAAAATTTATAGGAGCATTTCCCTGCAAAAGTTATATACCATATTTATGACCTTTTGTAAACAACTGATCCAAATGAACACCAGTCAAATCTCAAAGAGCACCAATCTTTCTTTGGTGTTCTTACAACCATATTTCTATGGAAAGAATCAAAGGAGTAAGTGTATGCAGTCCTCCTAAGAATGTTTCTTCATCCTTTAGCTTTTTTAAAAGAAAAATAAAATACTTATAAGAACCAAACAGTGCTGAGGGAACAACAAAAGCTTGAAAATTCATAGTTCACTTTCCAATTTTTTTGCTTAACCTATACTGCTGTATCTGCTTGAAAATTCATAGTTCACTTTCCAATTTTTTTGCTTAACCTATACTGCTGTATCTAGTATTCCTACAAACATTCACATACTATAAGGTTACTCAGTGGCTATATATACCTTTCAAAATATATATATTACAAAATAAAAGCACAGCAGTCTAGTTGATCCTGTATGCTTCTGCAGTTCTAATGAGAACTTCCTTGTTTTTGAACACAGGTGTATTCAACTTGCTGAACTGAAAGTATTCGAACTGTATTCATTGAATACAGTCATATTCAATAACATAACTCTTATTACTGACTTCAGCTATACCTGAGATTTTCTGGCTGAAGATGGCATGAGGTGAATTCAACTCTCTTAGAGCTGAAGATTTCCACATCTGAAATAACTGCTACCTAACCATAAAGATGCCTAAATTCAAAATAATAATTTCTGTTTGGATTGCAGAAGTACCCTGCTTCAGGTACTTTTTTTTGGCAAGCTGTTTAGTTCCAGTGTAAACTTCATTACAATCCAGACACGAGACAGAGTAGGGTCTATGCTCCAACTAACACCCAAAGCAGACACAAACACTCAGGCACAGTCTACGTATTCCTCACCCACACTCATAGCATTAAGTTAGCCACAATATTCTTTTTCAAAACGGAAGAGAAGGGACCTGCAAATAGCCTTAGCCAGGGAGATTAAACCCTGCACCCTGAACCCTCCTCCTCAACCTGAGCAGATTCAGTCATATTTTCCACCTTCCAAGAAAGTCTCCTAAGATCCAAGCTATGAAATGCTCCAGGTGCATGTATCTTCCGAACGCAATTCTTAACTGTTACCAAATGAAGATGAGCCACTGCATGGCAAAAAATATAAATGAAATACAGAATCCAGAAGATCAAAGAAAAAAGAGCCTGACTCTTTAGCTTCCTGATGTGGGGAGGACAGACCAAATGAAGGCATTTAACACTCACAGCTCCGTAAGCTTCGGTGAGGACTAAGATTTAAAATCAAACCCTGTGCCTGGTAATCTCCAGGGAATCCCTCTTGGTCAGCAGGAGCAAGGAATCTTTGATCAAGTACAGAACTAGGTTAAACACCCTCAATCACTTTGCTTGTACCACATCTTTACCTCATCCACACTGCAATACTTCAGCTGCACACCAGAAAGACATTCTGAATCCTGTCCTCTGGCACAAAGAACAGCAGAATCAGGACCAGGAAATGTTAGGCATAGTATCTCCATGCTCCTATGAGCTTTCTGAAGCAAAGGCAATTACACCCAGTACTCCAGAGGGATGCTCCCATGAAAGAGTTAGGCAACAAAGCCATTTAATTCATCTGTAAAGAACAACAAAATAGAGGAGATGCTGCAGTGATGCCAGAGAGACCAACTTCTTATGCTATTCAAACATTGTTTATGCTAACACTCAAAGTCAAGCAGCACGTAGCATTATGCTGTACTGCCACTTTTTAGATTCTGAATAGCATCATGTTGTCATATTTTAGGCGAACTTCTGCCTGCAGAACGACAGCTTCTGCAGAAAGCCAGCAGGAGTACTGCCTTGCCAACAACCCGGATGCAAGCAGGTAGCTGGTCACCAAAAGGGAGCCACTTCCCACCCACGCGGTGTCCCTGCAGGCGTTACAGGACACGCTTCCTTGACAACTGCTGCATTACACACAGGCAAGATGCAAGTGCTCCAAGCCACTGATTCACCAAGAAAGTTGATCAAGGGTACACTATGTCACAGGTTATCACTGATTTTCTACAGATGCTATAGAAGGGTGCCTCACACTGTGACAATTTGCTGTCACTCCAGACAAAGAATACTGCTTCAATACAGGCAAAACCCCATTGATCACCTTGCTACTCCCTGAACACTATTTGCTTGTTTGCAGCAAATATGGATGTTTGGCATTTTAAAAATAGAATATATATATTTTAACGGTCTCAGTGGCATGTGAATCCTGGTCAGGCTTCAGTGTTAGCATGGCTTATACAAACACCAAAACATAGCAAAAAACATATTTAATTTTGACAAGTTTCCCATGTCTGTAAAAAAAAACATTTAACAATTTACCATTGTTTGATATCGCTAATTTTTTTTTTCAAGTTAGTGAACTGGAACATATCTTAGTCTCACTATTCTTTCAGTGATAAAGTAAATAAACTTCAAGATTTATAAAAGCAAAACTATTGGAAAGGTTTGTCGAAAATAACTTTAAAATAGTCACGATAAAGTCGATTGTTGTGAACAAAAACACTTACTAGTGATTTGCATAAAATTAGTGATGCCTCATTTTCAAGAGGTAACAAGATTGCTTCTAGACTTTTTAAACACACTGCTGCTGCAGCCATTTTAGATACCTAGATGACACAAAGGTAAAAAAACACTTAGACTGTAACTGGACACCAAATATATCGGCAGAGAAAGCTGGGTAGCAATGAGATTATTAAAAAAGTCTCCAAACCAGCATTGTGCCAACTGTACATTAGAATTGATGGTAAACTGTGTTGTGGAAGATGCAACAGAGAATTGTCAACTGGAGGCTTGTTTTTTTTATTTTCAAGTTAGATTGCATGTATGGTGCATCTCCAAGAAAATGTTACAGAAAAACTTAGAGCTCAGGAAAGCCTGTGCAACCTACATATACACACAATTACACCTGAGATCAACCTAAGCATGTAAAGATGTTTCCATTTATTGCTTATGTGGGAAGTGTAAGAAAGGCACATGGAAAGCAAACACGGGATAACCTGCTCCTCATGAAGGTTTCCCCAAACTTAACAGAAATTTTCCTACTACTATTTGCCTATTCATTCCTCCCTTGACAGTGTTTGCAATATCCTAACAAGAATATTTTCTTTCCTCAAATTCCAGGATTCCTGCAAGTGAACAAAAATAAGACACTCAGTAAGACATACCTTTGGTACTGCACTGGGTAAACACTAGTGGACATAGTTTCGAGTGAAGTTAACATCTTAATATTTTAAATTAGAAGAACCAGAAGAGAGAACTTTTATCATGAGCTATAACAAAGGAATTCACTAATGGTCTCTGCATTCTGGATAGGAACTCCTGCATCATCTTTCTGTATTTTTCAATAAAGAAGAAAGTCACCAAACCAGCTAGAGGCTGGCCAAATGAACAACATATCTCAGCCAGAGGGTGGTTAACTGTAAAGTCAAAGAATAAATGAATAACCACCAAGATTAACAGTTTCTGGAAGGGGCCCTTCACCTATAATAAGAAAATGGAAACCAGTCACAAATTTAGAAAATGCCTTTAGAAATCAGATCTCCTTTAATGAACCATAATTAGTTCTAAAGAAAATTCTCCTTTCTGCTGCCCATTTTTTATCTTATCCTGTAAGTCCCTCCCAGTCCAAATGTATTTCTCTTCTGTAGGCTGTCAAGGTTGTCAAGAAGAGAGCCATGTGTTTTGCAGAGGAACAGCCAAAGTTGAGAAGATTCATGGATTAAGAGAATTTAAGGTCAAAAAGGACCACTAGATCAAGTCTGACCTCCTATAATATCACAGAATATAAAATTTCAGACGGTTACCTTATTATTGAGCCCAAACACTTATAGTTGATTAAAGAATAAATTCTGTTTTAGCTAAAACAATTGTTTCATGTTATGTTTTTTCTGTACTAGATTAAAGAGCTCTTTAGAGCACCAGATATTTCCTCTCTGTGAAGGTATGCTGTAATTAAGTCACTTCTCAAACATCTTTTTGATAAGGTAAACAGACTCATCTCCTTAAATATTTCACTGCAAGGCAATTTTCAAGCTCTTAAATCATTTTCATAATTGTTTCTGGCACCATCTCCAATTTTCCAAAAGGTTTTTTTTCAGATGTAACTACAAGAACAGCAAGCTGAAATTCAGTGTCTATTTACCAGTGTAGTATAAAGAGATAAATACACCTCTTTGCTCTCATGTGAGATTTGGCAGCATGTACATCCCATATAGCCCTTTTTTTGCCATATAGCATATTGTGTTTCCTGTCCTCAGAAAAGGATCAGATGGATGAGATTTTTTTGTGGCCAAGCAGCATATAAGCAAGCATCAACAGAACCTGGCAATAACAAGAAACCTTAAGGGAAAGGAAACAGCAGGATACAGACCATCCAGCAATGTGCTGGTGACTGATTTTCAGTACAGAAACAGAGCAAAACGGTTAGAGAAAAGACTTTTAGATTTTACTTCATCCATATGAGAACTCACTGAAAATGTGAAGGCAACTGAAGACAACTTGAGTGAGAGTAACCATAACATGAAAGAACTCCCATTTCTAAGGAAGGGAGGAGGGGGAATAGGAGAATAAAATCAAAGAAGAGGATTTGGATTAACACATTGGCAGCCAAGGGCCTAAAGAAGATTTTTTTCCTCTAACAAAAAAAAAGAGCTCAAGAAGAGTTGGCAGATCCATGAAGGAACAATACTTAAGACACTGAGGGCAAACTATGTCAATACGGAAAAAGGCTAGGTCACAAACTCCTCAAGAACCTTCAACTCAAGGAGAGTAGAGACCCATGTATACAAGCATGCATGACAGAAAAAGGGACAGAGGGACAAAGTCAGAAAGACAAGAACAGAAAATGAAATATATCTTCCAAAGAATGGAATCAGTAGCAAGGAAGCATTCTTTACACACCTTAATAGTAACGAAAAATTCAAAAAAGTTGATATTTGCAGAACACACAAAGACGATAAACATATTTTGTTTCAGTCTTTGATATAAAAGACAAGTGCAATCAGACAGCTAACGCCAGTGACAAAAAGGGATAAAAACTTAAGAGCAGAACAGGGAAAATACAGAGGAAAATATATAGGTTAGATGCTGTCAAATCAGTTGAGCTTAATTAAGCTCATACTTAGGATATGCAACAACATGATGCCGGCTCTTGCTGTGAAACCAGATAGAGAAGTGTCATTCCCTCCCACCCTGCCCAGGCCTGATTGTGCTGAATTTTTGCTAGCCCTTAGAAGTATAGCTATTTGTAAGGCTAATCTTAAAACTAAGTCATAGAAATTATGAGAGTTAAAAATAACCTTTATTCTTAAAAGGTTATTTTTCAGACAAATTGATTCAGTGACTAAGGCTCCTATCCTGTAGTCCCACAAGCAGCTGTATTGCATCAACAGATAAAAGAGTAAACTGCAGTGCAGGGCACACCAAGAGAAGTCACTGAAATGATCTAAGAGCCATTAGGAATTTTTCAGAATTTTCAGAGTGTGAAGTTCCAGAATAATGAGAAAGGAAAAACCCAAAGCCTATCTTAAAAAAGGAGAAATGAGAAGAGTTAAGGAATGACAGACTTGTCCAATCACTTTCAATTCTTGGAAAATGCTTGAGAAAAACAAGACCAACATGATTTTTTTTTAACTACAAGCAAATAAATACCTGCCAACTGTTAGTTTGTCATGAGCAAAACTTGGCAAGCCAATAAAATCTCTCCTTCAACAGGAAAATAGTTTGTGAATTGAAAAGCAGCAGCAGGTGACAAATATTTTGACTGCAATGAGTCCTGACAAGGTCTCATAGGAGACTCGCATAAAGAGAAGCTAAGGAAACATGGACTAAATGAAACTATTTTAAGGCAAATACAAAATGTGTTCAGAAATTTTATGCAGAGACTAGTAATAGAAGAAGGATATTATGAATGCGGCTCAATAGGGGTCCACTCTGGTCTGCTGCATCGGTGTTTTCATTAATAACATGCATGGGCCACCAGACAGCCACACAGGAACTGAGCTTTTCAGCTTCTCATATGATACTAAGTTTGGGAGAGAAAGACAGGGAAACATAAGGGAAGGACTGTAAACCACATGGAGGACAGAGTTCTAGTTCAAAATAATCTTGGAAAATTATGTTACTGGAAGAAAAAATAGCATATAATTCCGAAGGACAAAGTAAAGCTTTTCATTTTGTGCTATTACTTAAAAAGTAAGTCAAAACTAGTTACTTTTCTTCACTACCACCATTATTTACCATACTTGAAACTATTTTAGATCAAGAAAAGAGTCTTGGTATCTCTAACAATAAATTTCTATCTTCATAATAGCATTTTTGAAACAGTAGAAATATATTTGTCAACTGTCTAAATGTGTAGGAAGAGGAAGACTGTATTTTTCAGATTAGAGAATCTGCTAAAGTTCAAATCAAAGGTAAACAGAAATAATGTTTAAAGATGTGTACACATAAAAATATGTATTTTTAATAAGATGTTTTGAAGAGTTATTAAGAATCATGAGTCAGTTCTGAAGCAGCTGAGCTCACGATTACACCAAACCCAGTTTTAAACAAACGATCATTTGATCATATGGCATCAACGCTTCAAATCAATAGCTCAATCAGTGTATTACCCTTAGACCAATGCTTTGAAGTAGTCAGTAGTTCTCAACTCATTTTTCACATGTTTTTTTCACGACTCTACATTGAGGAACATATAACAGTCAATTTCTTATTCAGGTACATGTACAACCAACATTATCTTAGATTACAGAGTGAAATTTTCAAGGCTACCCATCCTTAGCCTAAATGAATGGGAATTTTACCACTGATTAAAATAGGAATAACTAGGACAACACAGAAAGCCTTCTGAAAATCCTGGACTGACAACTCTGTGTGTTACGGTGCTAACAAGGGAAATAAAGTTGTATAAATTGATACTTCCTTGGAAGATAAACAACTCCTATTTTAAGGTAATATTTGTATACAGATGTCCTTCCCTTATGCTATGAATATTAGAACAGTAGAAAGAGCAACCTTATAATACTATTATGAAAGCTTATTGTAATCATATCTCTTCAGTACTTTAGAAGAGAACATATGAAGAGAGCTTTTAGAAGAGAGCATATATAACCTTGTCACCTGCTCAATTAGGCTACACATGACAAGTATGTTCACTTGAGTCAAACACAAGATAAATACATTTTCAACTCCATCTTTTATCAAGTCTGGTCTGCTTACATGAACCTGTCATGCAGAGACTAGGCAACAAAAAGACTAGATTTTCTACAGGGTAGAAGGAAATGGCTGTGACTGAGAAGACCCTTTAGAACATCCCAAAAAACATGAGCCCATTTCTCGGCCAGGACCTTGGGCCAGCCTGCTACATGCAGCATCGGCTCTAGCTGTTTGGGGGTTGTTGAAATCTGAGTCTCATAACTATGCTCTAAACTGGCAGCTACTTTAGGAGCTCTCGGGTCCACCCATGTAAACTTCTGAATTTT
The DNA here is from genome assembly GCF_036370855.1 of Dromaius novaehollandiae. NCBI lineage: Eukaryota > Metazoa > Chordata > Aves > Casuariiformes > Dromaiidae > Dromaius > Dromaius novaehollandiae. The sequence continues at coordinate 25,768,321 of NC_088098.1, forward strand.
CACTAGTGCCTGACAGGTATCCCCTGCCTTGCGAAGATGCACCCACATCCTCTTCTCACTGCTTGACAGGGGGATTCTCAGCTTTCAGTTTTACATTGCTTGAGGATGAAATGGAAAAGTGAATAGACCTGTATGTCCTTCGCTCCCAGGTGCCATGATCATGGCCTCCTCATAGGCAACATTTCTGCCTTTCAACCAACATTTCTCTCTCTCTGACATGGTTTTGAACTTCGGAGCTCCTATAGCATATTGTTCTCTACTGTCATGACAGAGGCTGGGTAGTGCACAGAAAGACATGCTCACATCAAGCCAATCTGCATTCAACACTCTTGTGAAGGTACACTGTACAGAGACACCAGAGATGTTCAGGACCATGCTGGTTAGAGAAAGGTCACAGGAATCTGACGTGTGACCTTCATGTCAGTGCTGACCATGTCAAGAACAGGTGCTGAGTAGTAACTTCAGATACTACAATTCAAGAAGGATAAGGTCCAACTGAAGATGTCCAAACTACAGCAAGACGGGAAAAAAAGTAAGAGACCAAGGGAAAAAAGTAACAGACCAAGAAAGTACAACCTACAAGGAAGGACACAAAGAACAACAGAAAGGAAGACAGACAGGGCATATGATGACAGTCATGCAAACACAATAGAAACAGTAAGCTCTCTGTCTGTATTACAGATAGGACAAGAAAAAATAGGCTTGAATCGTAATTACATTAATTCAAGTATGATATTAAGAAAAAAATTCTAACAGTAAGGTTAATTAAACAACTTTCTACTGCCTAAAGAACAGTGGAATCTCTACTACCAGAAGTCTTAAGGAACAATTAGAAGAGTGTCTGTCAGCAATGAAATAGGTGTTGGTCAATATCTGGGCTCTTGGGACAAAGGTAGGGAACAAGTGACCTCTTAAAGAACAAACTTTTTTCATACTAAGAAGTAAGATTTGGAATTTCTTGCCAACAGGCAACATGAATGTAACACCCTTGAGTCTTCTAGAAGAAACAATGGTCCTGGTCAAGGCCATGGCCGAGTGTTTTTCTGATGTTGTCTGAGATGCTTAACACATACAGTTTCTAACTAGGGTGCCATGCTTTTTCAATTCATTTTCAAGAATACAAATGTAAGTACTATAATAATGAGTAAAACTCACTCATCTAGCAGGAAAGAACAGGAAGGACTGATATGTACTAGACAAACGTAAAAGATGCATTTATATGGAATATGGGTTGGACACAAATAAGTTGCTCTTCACATGAGAAAATTTACTTAAAAGGGAAGAAAAAGAACCATTCCTCCATGCGCTGGCTGTCAAGGTAACTCCTGCTTTTGTATTTAATTCCCAGCCATGTCCTAGATACTCTCCATTGCACTGTCCTTTTTTCAGGTATATGCAGTGTGGGCCAGTTACTGTTGCTATTGAAAACTGAAATTTTGCAATTCTCAAATGCAGCCTAAACATTGCATCAGTAGTTTTTTTCGCATTTAATTTCCTAAGTTCCTTTTAGGGCAAAAAATGAAAAAGTCCTTAAGGCAATATAAGCACTTAATCCAACTCAAATACTAAAGAGGACATAACCTTTTAAATCATCTTAAATATTTACGATGCCATAAGCTCTTAAACTTCCTGGAATACTTAGCCTGCCTTAAAACCTCACATTACTCAAAGTCCCTAGAGCAACATAAGCACCTAAACTGCTTCAAATCCTTCCAAAGGACACAACCTTTAAACCAACATTCAGAGTCTAATTTTCAGAAATATTTTTGTTTCTTCAGGCACAATTTTGCCTGGTTTTGTCCACAGATCAGGTAGCTATTTTAAGTACTATCCACACACTTCCCTTGACATGACACTTTGCATTTGATGGAAGACATGCATTGAAAAGACCTGCAGAAGCCTGCCACAATGGGCCAGTCAATGCAAGCAATGGAAAGGATTCCCTTGGTGCTATAAGTGGCCAACAATTTAGCCTCATGGAAAGTGAAGTAACAGAAACACAAAATAGCCACCACAGCCTTCACAGAACCTTGTTCATACCTTTAAGTAATATCTGGTGATGGAGCAAGCGAATTCATAATATTTCAGCATCGACTTATGGCAGCAATTGAGAAATAAAATTTGACATCTGCAAAAACAGGAGCAAAATTGATCTCTGGGTGAAAACCCATCATTACATATTGAAAATAGATCCAGTCTACAAGCTACACTGAAGAAGAGGTCAGATGACATGTATGTAAGAATACATTAATTCAGGACTTTACATTTCAGGATTAAGTGTGCTTACAGGCTTTACCACTATAAAAATCTAACATGCCCACGATCTCAGAACACTTCTAGTGTTCTTAATACGCACCTCTTGCTTTCAGTATCCCCCCATTCACTTTCTAGCCTGATTTATCTTTCTAATCACTTTGTGGTGGCTCTGTTTCTTTTCCACTTCCACCTGAACTGGGCAGAAAAATCTGTCAAAGTAAAGCAATCTTATACACAAAATTTTGAGAGGCAAAAGGTCCTTTTCTTTCCAGAATTTCCTGAATCTGGTTTTCTATATTTGTCCTATAGCCTAGAAAGGAAATTGTCCTCTTTGCATCCTAAAGAATATTTTCACTAAGCACTAGAATTATTCATGCTCCTTTCCAGAAACAGAGTTGCAGATTGTGGAATTAGTTACACTGAAGGGCATCTATCTTATTTGTTGATGGTGGATAAATTTTGAAAATTTAACTTTTTTTCCAAGAGTGAGTGAAGCATTAAGTGAAACATTAGTGCTGTGGATGTGCTTGGACATTTGAGAAAAATTACAAATATTTTCTTCTAGTTTTGAAACACACCTGACAGGGGGTAAACAATAGGTCAGAGCTATGCTGCTTCTCCTTAGGGAGTAAGTAAATCTATGGCTCTCCATCTTCAGAGCACTTTTCAAAACTCGCATGTTTGCCAGACTTTTGCACAACAACCAAAAACAGTAAATATATACTTCTGCAATTATTATTTTTAAAATTATTTTTAGATGAGTTATAAGCTATGTAACAGTAAAAGTGCTGTATCTATCACTGAATGCAAAATTTGAAATATATAGCTCAGTATGAAGAAATCCAGCATTTTTTAACAATGTTTGGGAGTGCTCCTAGAGCTACATGGCAATGGCTTAAGGGCTTTAAAGAGTCTGTGTTTATTACAAGCTTTTTGAGTAAGTAAGTACAACACTGTGCAAAATATTATAAAGTTCACTTTTCTTTGTTTCTTTGTACCTCTGCCCTCTTCCCAATTAAATCACTCTGTGTTCAAACATTTGATTATCTCACTGTATAGCAATTGGTCTAATGCCATTGAGAATTAATGGGCATCTTCTAACTAATGCAGCTAGTTGTGTAGCTGTTGTGCAGCTAATCACTAAATTGTTCTCCCTAAACTGCTACTGATTCTCCTTCTTGTCCTTTCCATATGGCCTCTTTTCTGTATACTTACAAACTGCCTATTTTCATACATCCCACCATTCTCAAGTTCACCTTTAACTTTTCAGCTGAGTCATTATCACAGTTTATAAAACAATGTAATAATCTGTAAGATTTTAAATTACAAAACAGCAAACTACAGTGGATAAAAACACTGACTTTTGGGTAACTCCTGCACATAGTATTTGGTATGTTATCTATGGCACATTAGAAGTATCAGCTTACTGTTTTGCAATACTCTACTGAAATAATTATCTACTGACTTTATTAGAAGACCATGGCAACGGTAAGTCACAAATGCAGTGCCATACTGGGAGGTATAAGTAGCATCATGTAAACAAAAAATTGGCTGATGGACTGAAAGCAAGGACTTCGATAAGTAAGAGTTCATAAATTACAGTTAAGGGCCCAATGAATGACTACAGATATCAGCACACAGCAATCTCATTTACTAACACCGACTGGGACACAAAAACACCAGAAATGTGTGCAACGAGATTATGAAACCTGGGCATAAAGCAGTGAGATTCTATTTTAAAAAGCAGTATTTAAGTATAAAGTACTTATACTTTAAGAAGTATTAAATACTTCATCCACAAACACTTTGGAGAGTAGTACATACTACTACAGATGGCCTGTTCAATGGAACTACCTAATCAATAGTTGCTGCTATCAGTAATATTCTTAACCAAATTCAGGATGAAAAAATATATACCACAGTTTACAACAACAATAGAAGATGATAGGAGATAAGGAAGAAAAGCTGCTTAGTTTGGGGGTTTGAGTATTACCTTCCTTTTTTAAAAACTATTGCTGAATATGCAGAAAGTAAACTATTACAGCATTTGTCATATGAACATAGAAGATGGAATTGAAAAGGACCTCCATCCACAGGTCATCTAGTCTACCACTAAAATATTTGTTTGAAGTTTCCCTTAAAAATATGAAGAGAACAGGTGAAATCAAAATTCAAAACATCACATTTTAAGCTGCAGTTTTAATAGAAAGAGATTATAACAAATGACTCCTGCTTCAGTATAGCTTTAAACATGCAAAATAAAAATAGCCCACTGGTTATATATGTACATATGAGTATTTGTAAACATTTAATTCAACAACAGACCTCCAGATTTACAGACTCTAAGCCACTATCTGAGCTAAAAGTGGTAAGCTGCATTATTCAAGATTAGATTCAAGTTTTTTTATAGACCTATCTTTTTATAAAAAGGATCCCCAGAAGCATGGTCTCATTTAATTAAGGAAAGGTCTGCATTAGGAAACTGCACAGCCCAACAGGAATGGCCTTGGACAGCAGAACAGTTGGAGCTGAGCACTTCACATGCCCATCCTACAGGCCTTCCAGCACATTTCATTTTGTACTACTGCATGCATTCAGTGTGGTTTTGGAGTACATCACTTGGTTTAGCTTCATCAAAGGAAAGGTTCAAAAGGAACCTAGTTTATGCTGTCACTTCTGAAGTACAGTCCTGATTTGAATTAAAATACTAATGTAGGTGCTACTTATGCCTATTAATACTAAGATAACCATGTGACTATTTTGCTTTGTAAGGCAGTGTGTACAGATTTCTTTGGCTTTGGAAGAATTCTATCTTTCATCTTGTCAGATAACTGGGTATTTTCAGCCGTATTTAGGGACTCAGCTTCACAAGCCAACTCTTCTTCAGCATTAGGTGCGACTGACTTGCAGACAATTGAAGAGCTGAGGAATTTAGCTGTAGGGCTTCAAACCAAATTTCTCCAAAGTCACAGTAGGTCTCATCTTCAAAATACCCAAAGGCTTCTTTTTCATCATGAATTTTAGAGGACTTAACAGTAATGTATGCATGCTGAGGGATTTGTATGATAAACTTCAACATGCATGCACTAAATTATTGCAAAATCAATTAAAAATCATACAGAAAAAATCTGATTAGAGTCACTGATTTTTGCAGTATGCCTTTCAAAAAGTTGAAAAAATAGAAATATGTCTTTTGGTAACATATGGCCTGGGATTCCTCATGTAAGACTGCACAGTTTCAGATAGTTCACCTGGAGCCTATCTCCCTCATGTTCAACATTTTCATAAGAAAGAGAACTGAGAGATAATGACCTCTTTGGGAAAGGTTGATGACCTCGATTCTGCTCTCAATGAATGTCTCAGAAATCATTTATCATATCCTACAAAAATACAGGTATAAGATGCACCCTGAGAATCAAAATACCATTTAACTGCTCCACTGAAGAGATCTTTCTCCCTAAAAGACCTGATGATGCCCCAGTTTTTTCCCCTGAGCAAAGGTATCAGCTAAAACTGTGTTGCTTTCTCTGTCAGACTAAAATTAGGGGAAGGAGGTGGAGAGAAAGGGGATCACATTTTAGTTTTATTCCACTTATGCTACTGCCTGTCACTAAGAGATGAAGGGCTGAAATCCCATCAGTCTGGATTTGCAGATCTGAGGATGAAGAATTAATATTTTTCTGTTTTTGCAGAAAACTCCCTGATGTATGGCTCCATTATTGAATGTTAACAGCTCCGGTTTAAATTACAAATGAGATTCCATTAGCATAACCCATACTTGGTTTCTATTTAAAAATAAGATTGTAGCCAAAATTGTGTCAGCTGAGAACATACATATTTTCATTTGTTGCTACAGATAAAGGAGGGAAGCAATTTTATATTTCACCACCACAAAGTATGAAGTCTAGAACAGCAACAATGTTAAAGAATATTTTGAAGATATTATTGATAACTCCTTCAACAGAAGGGAGAAGTGGCAAGTGGATGGCTCTTAGCAAGTATTTAGAAAAGAAGGCCTTAAAAATGCAGCAGTGTTGTGGGGTTAAAAATCAAAGCCTCTTTTACAGTTGTCTCTCCAAAATAATTTTTAAATAGAAATGTTTAAGAAGCCCTAAACTGCACCGTGTTTAGTTAGCTTTGGTTTCCATTAGGGATGTTGTCAACAAAATACATAAGTACCACAGATGCTTTTTGCTCTTACGCTTTGTAACCACAGTGCTCGTGCAAATATTGCCTTTTCTAAATGTCTTTTCCCTGAAAAGTAGTGTTTACTGTATATTATATCATTGGTTTTAACACATACAAATACAAGTGTTTTTCTAACATATACATGTATCAGTGTATCACAAATTATATGAAATTTTTGCTCTAAATGGCCAAGTTAAAAATGCAGTGTGTGCTTGCACGGTGTTATTGTCCACATAATTATACGGCACTCCAAACTGTATAATAGCAAGTAACAACAGTATTCATTCCAGGTATCTAGAATTAACTCTTTTTATGCTAAGCGGACAAAAATAACATCTTCATCATGGAGCACAACCAAGGTCTGGACATGTCCTCTGCATGGCTAAGAGACTGAATGTAATTTAAATAACTTCAGAATAACTTAGATGATGGCATCCAAACAGACCCAGAGATCTGATCCAACTATCCTTGAAATCAGCGGGACAATTTCCAATGATTTTGACAGGAGTCAGACTGGGCTGCTTATGTTAGCATTACTATCTGACCGTATCAAGTCAATTCACTTCTCTGTGCCTTAACATTTCCATGGCAAAAATAGATAATTACATATATGACTGAAGCTCCTTGAAACAGCTCATTTGTGTAGCAAAGGCATTGTAACCAGCATACTACAAAAATGATATGTTATTTCTGTACTCCACTCAACTAATGATTTAAGCAGTTTTAGTAGTACTGCACATGGGCTAGGGGTGATACTTCATCAATGTTTTCTATAAAGTTCTTTGAAGTCCTCAGGTGAAATGCTGTTCATTATTATTATTATATATGCCTTATGCCCCAAAAGATGTCACCATGCTTTGTTCATTGTATAAAAGAATCCTTTCATTACCATTAAAATGCTTCTACTTCTGAAGCGTAACACCGCAGCTGTTTACCAACAGACCGTAATCCTATAAAAACATTTACTGATCTTATATGAAGAATATTATTTTCCATTATAAGTGCACGTTTCATACAATTTACAACTCCTGGATGGCTCAATGCCAGGGAACTGCAATAGCATGCAGTAGGACACTAGAGTCTATAAAACCATCATTTCAGTGAAAGGCCATCCCATTCATCTTTTAGAAGGTGTCTGTTTAGCTGGCATTCTTGTTTGATTTATCCACTACCTCTCACTTCCCTGTATCATAAGCAAGATACTTCACATTAAACTAATACGACTCCATCTCTCACAAAGTAGAAAATGAAGAAAACTGACAGTCAGAATGGGCATAAAGTCCAATTAATCAATGCTCTCAACCAAGTAATTCAGGAATCTGACCATCCAAAAAACACTGGAGAAGAAAGACTTACTTACGCTGAAGAAGGGAAAACAAGCTGGTAAGAACTTTTCCTTCATCTCTTGCCTGATTTACATCTTTAGACAAGGTAATGGAGCAACTAATTCCAGAAACCATTTCCAAACAAATTAAGGACAAGATGATTGGCAGTGGTCAGCATGAATTTCCAAAGGGGAAATTGTGCTCAATCAACCTGACAGCATTTTAGGATGAGATGATGGGCCTGGCGAATGACAGGACAGCAACGGATGTTGTTTCTCTCGACTTCAGCAAAGCTTTCAACACTGCCTCTCATAACATCCTCGTGGACAAACTCACAAAGTGCAGGCTAGATAAGTGATCGGGAAGGTGGACTGAAAGCTGGCTGAACTGCCGAGTTCAGAGGGTTGTGACCAGCAGCACAAAGTCAAGCTGGAGCCTGTCACTAGTGGTGATCCCCAGGGGTCGATACTGGGTCCAGTACTGTTTAATATCTTCATTAATGACATGGATTATGGGACAGAGGGCTCCGTCACTAAGCTTGCACATGATACGAAAACGGGAGAGGTTTTGACATACCAGATGGTGCTGCTGCCAATCAGAGGGAACTTGACAGGCTGGAGAAATGGGCAAACAAGAATATCAAAAAGTTCAACAAAGGGAAATGCTGACTCCTGTACCTGGGGAAGAATAACCCCATGCACCAGTACAGGCTGGGGGCCAACCAGATAGAGAGCAGCTTTGCAGAAAAGAATCTGGTGGTCCTGGTGGACACCAAGTTGAACATGGTCCAGCAATGTGCCCTTGCAGCAAAGAAGGCCAGCGGCATCCTTGGTGGCATCAGTAAGAGTGTTGCCAGCATGTGAAGGGAGGGGATCCTTTCCCTCTCCTCAGCAACAGAGTGACCGCAGCTGGAGTGCTGGGTTCAGTGCTGAGCTCCCCAGGACAAGAAAGACAGGGACACACTGGAGCGAGTACAGCAAAGGGCCTCAAAGATGATTAAGGGACTGGAGCATCTCTCATACTAGGAGAGAGCTGAGACTGCTTAGCCTGGAGAAGAGAAGAGTCAGGGGGATCTTATCAGTGTGTACAAATACCTGATGGGGAGGCGTAAAGAAGACAGAGCCAGACTCTTCCCAGTGGTGTCACAACAGGAAGAGGAGCCACGAGCACAAATTGAAATACAGGTAATTCTGCTTAAACTTAACAAAAAACTTGTTTACTGTGATGGTGGAACAGGTTGCCCAAAGAGGTTGTGGAGTCTCCATCCTTGGAAATATCCAAAACCGACTGGACATGGCCCTGAGCAACCTGCTCTGGTTGAACCTGCTTTGAGCAGGTTTGCTCAAAGGATTGCACTAGACAATCTCCAGAGATGTCTTCCAACCTCAGCCATTCTCTGATTCTGTGAATAGGGAATATACATGTAGTTTTAGAAAAAAACTCTCAGTACCAATCTATCATTGCACTTTCTAAAAATGCCAGTAACAAGCAAAACATCTTTCCTTTTTTGTCTGTTTGAAACCTCAGGTTGCCTTTAAATTTTGAGTCAGACCAACAGTCTTATGAGACTTTATTCATTACCTATATGAAATGGGACTGACCCCCACATGGGATTTTTTATTATAAAAAAACAACTGCTGATTTAGATGCGTGTGCTGCATAACACTTGCTCTGTTAATTTTTTTGCAGTCATTAAAGCTTCTTCAAGGCATACTCCTCAGCTTTCTATACTCAGATTCATTCACTGGAGCCAGATGTTCTCAGCATGTAGAAGCTACTCAGTTTAAACTCTGTAACCAGGTCAGGACAAAATGTCAATCACAAAATAAAACTCCAGAGTTCAATACAAATATGCACAGTCCTTCACTACTCAAACATACTCTGTTTAGTGGTACCTTGACTGAACTGCCCTTTACATTTTCTCAGAACTAGAGTCTTTTTGGTGGATTTTTGTGATAATGTGTAAAATTCCATTCAAAACTAAACATTCTTAAAGTAGTAGACAGATAGGAATATTGTAAATCCAACTCAAATAAAGCCAGCCAATTGTGAAAAAAAAATCAAGCCTATAAAACCTGTATTGACTGTATAAAGGGCCAGCTTGTCAGCTTCAGTAAACTTCTGCTTATTTATCAGTGAGCATCTTGGTCAGCAATACTGAGATGACAGTATTTCTAAAGGAAATATTCTGATCATGTTTATAGCACATAGTTTACTAATACTGAGATGCAAACACTGGGGAAGGTTATTTTGTGTTTAAGAATTGAAGAAAATACTTGTCTAAAAGTTATTAACATGAGCTTACTTCCCTTCTCTGAGTACTTTCTTTAGGCCAGTTTGCTCTGAGAAAGACATAGCAACTATTCCTTTAATAAAAAATAATTTTTCAGGTTTAATAAAAATTCCAGGAATCGGGAATTCTTTGTGGTTTTTCATTGGTACATATGCTTCTTGCTACTATGTAATTACTTACTAAATGTACCAAATTATAAATAATGAAGAAAAGACAGAAACCAAACCAAGGAAACATCTCAGGAACAAAAAGGAATATTCAAAACATTAACAGGAAATGAAAGAAAAATTTAATCCACCCCAATGATGCTCGTCAGACAACTGTAAGAGGAGGTACAGTAACACTGCTTACAATAAGCAATACTGTGTACTTCTACAACAGGACGAGTGTATGGACTAAGACCAAATTTAATGCATGTTTTATTACTTTTCTTAGTTTAAGAACAGAGATGTTAAAAATTCATATGAATAATTTGGGTAAGACTAGCTGTCCAAGGTAATCACTAAAATACATGGAAAGTGGCTAAAAAAGACATATAATCATAAATTATGCTAGTATTTCTTTGCCATATGCCTATATCTTAACTAAAAAACAAACACAGAACAGTATCCATTCCTTCATATGCCTTTTAGACTCATTCAACTATGCCATTGCAGGAAAGCTCACTTAACATACAGCCCTGATTCATAAAAACTAAAAGGTGATAAAAGTGGTGTCTTACCATGGTATGTTATGTGATATAGTCAAAGTATAGACAGCACTTTAAATTACAAGAGAACTATTTCAATAGAAACGCAAAATACCATTCAATCACAACCACATTTACTAGAATATAAATATTATCAATATTAGCTGATATTAGAGCAATCTTTATTTTCAAACTGAAAAGTCATCTAGTCACTTGCTTTTAAAAATTAGCTAAAAGCACATTTGTGTTACATTAACACCAGATTTTTTTGACTGTCTTTTATTGCGAGCACTATTAAACCAATAGTGTTAAAATCTCATGATACAACTTCATTTTTGTTTTATCTTAAGATATTAAGTAACCAAGTAAAATTAAAACATAAGCATTTCTCAACCTAGAGACAAAATATATATATATAAAAAAAAAACTATTGAGATTTATTTCATAGATATGATATTTGAAAAACATTTTCTTAATGGTTACATACAATGTCTAAGTAATATGGAAAATGTCCTTTTAAATAAGTTTAAATGCATCATCATAATTCCAAAAAGAATTTTGTTTATTCATTTGTAAGCAGGACATTTTTGTCAATGTCAGTGGTACCATTCCTGTGTCTTAAGTCTCACATTCTAACACTTGAGATGGAGTTTATCTGCCTTAACATTTAACAGAAAAGTTAGATGTCTAAATCTGTGCTGGTCACCTCAGGCTCCTTCTATTGTCAGTGACAAGAAAAAGGCATCTCCAAAGGACGATTCATCTCATCCAAAGGCAGACAAAAAAAGCCTATGTGAGTCTTCCTTCTGGAAGAGCCCATCTCTATTCACTGACTGGAGAAGAAGTCTATAGTGACTAGCCCAGACTTACAACACCTAACCTTTCAGATAGCTGAATTTAGGGCAAATTAATCCTGCTCTTGATATCATGCTCAAAGAGTGCACTGGAAAAGTAAGCGAAGATGTAGAAAAACGGAATTCTCAACAAGCACAGAATCAAAATTCACTGCCCCAGAGAATTTAAAAAACAAGAGCCTTTTTTGAAAATAAGAGGAGATCTGTACCTTTAAAATGTAACATAGCGCTTGATCTGCAAGCCAGGACACACTCAATTATTTCCGTGAGTTTAAGACTATACAGAGGATATTTTGAGAATATGCTGACAAACTCATATGCGTCTTCTGAATACGAGTAAGCAGATATTTTCAAAAGCTTGTAATTCAGTGCAGTAAAGGTACACAGTCAAAGGCATGACAAAAGGCACATTTTATAACTAATTAAAGCTTCTCTCTTAAATTTCAAGTCCTTGCTCAAAAACAAAGCAAAGGGTTCTGAGACTTTTTTTTAGAACTGACAGCTTTTTTTCATTCTCAGAAATGATAAAACAATTCCACAGAAGCTTTTAAAAAGACATTCAGCCTATAGCACAGCTATGGACAGAAAATTTCTGCTAAACTAATCAGAGCAGAAATTTAACAAAGCTGAAGTTTGAAGATCCGATTCCTCTTTCTCGATTATTCCAAAACACAAGGAAGCCCCCAAATAACAAAATCCTAGAAGACAGAAGAACATACTGAGAAGCATCATGGTACATCGACCCAGTTTTGATATGTTTCCATGGTCATCCATTTTGGATTAGGGTCTGTCCCAGACTGGCCACATGTACCTGCAAACAGATCTTGCAATGGAAAGTGTTAGGCTGCCTTATAGATCTCACTGCCCTCTGATCAGGCTTCAGGAAAATATCTGGTTCTATTGTGGATTAATGGATGTTTCCTCCAAGACTTTTTGTCTGCTTTTGTCATTTTAAAACACAAATAGTCTAAAAAGTATATCTTCCTTTTAATGGATTATATGAAAAAGATACTCATTATAAACACCTAAAATTCAGATAGGGTTTGTTCATGTCCTTCTAATTGTGGTGCTAATTCACACCTAAAAATATTTTCACACAATTCAATGTGATTCTTAGCTATATCCACAAGTCTTTAAATATGATTTACAAATTTTAGAAAGCTCTCAACTTCTACAGTTTCTCAACTTCTGCCAAAACTTAAGTAAAAGTCCAAACTGAATAGCTAAATATTTCCAAGAAGGAAAAAAGCCAAAAAAAGAAATTTTAAAATATCACAAAATAAAATAGCAGAAGCTTGTGTAATTTTGCTTTCCTATAAATAGTCACAGAATCAGAGAGTAGTTGAGGTTGGAAGGCATCTCTGGAGATGGTCAAGTCCAACCACGCTGCTCAAAGCAGGTTCAACCAGAGCAGGTTGCTCAGGGCCATGTCCAGTCGGTTTTGGATATTTCCAAGGATGGAGACTCCACAACCTCTTTGGGCAACCTGTTCCACCATCACAGTAAACAAGTTTTTTGTTAAGTTTAAGCAGAATTACCTGTATTTCAATTTGTGCTCATGGCTCCTCTTCCTGTTGTGACACCATTGAGAAAAGTCAGTCTCTGTCTTCTTTACTCCTTCCATCAGGTTTTTAATATTACAATGAAACACTACTCTGTATTTTAGTATTCTGAAGAGGAAAAGATCCTGTGTTTAAATTAGTCCAATCACTAATCATGTATCACCAATCCACAGATCATGTTTGGTGCTATACAAAAACAGGCTAGTGTTTGTAAGATTCGGAAACAGCTATGGATTATATAGCATTGTGTCTTTACTATAAATTATTATAAGGCATTTATTTGCTTACTATTCATTTGTGACCATTTCCTGGTTTTGGAGATCCAAATTCTAATTAACAAAGAAAGTAAAAACCATGTATTTACCACAGTGTCAAATACACAACGAAGCAGTAGTTCCTTACTAAATAATAATTAAGGTGGTTCATTCAAATTTTCCCATTCTTATAAATGGCAGGGCACTGAAAGCATCTGCAAGCTAGGTGCCTTAGACTATACCTCACCGAGCACTTCAGGCTGCAGAAACGAGCACTGCTGCCGAAGAAGCTACCTTGCCATGTCACATTTAGCTGCTACTTCCCATCCCCATTACTCTGTATACCAGCCGAGGCACTTGGGCAGCAGAAGGTTGGGATAAATCCAGCTGGAAACAAAACCATACAAAAAAATGGTGGGTTTTAGCCAGATCCATTCTCTAAATGTATCTGTCACATGTCCACACAGAGCTCCACACACTGAGGGAGAACGGCAGAAAGGGGAGAGGGGAAAGAAGCTGGAACTGCTTCTTACACAGACGAACTAGTTGGAAGTGTTCATTGAACACCGAGTCTAAAGCTAAGCTGTCAATGGAGAGATACCAGCTATCCAAAGAGTAATACCAAATTCCCCAGGCATTAATTTTAGAGTGGAATGAATCAGCCTCTGGAGATGCCTACTTTTCTCCTGAGTATAAGCAGAATCTAGGATAACTCATTTAGATTTAGATACCTAGTTTCTACACATCTAAATTAACACAGATATGGATGAATACAAGATGGTAAAAAAACATGTTTATGATTCTTTTCAGCACTTCATTTTCCTAAAAAAAAAAAGATTTTTTTTGTTGTACAGGAAAAAAGTTGTAGTATATCATACCATTATACAAGCATAGGAGTATGTATTTTCTGTGTGCTCTATAAATTTTTTCATAAACCACATTTTACACTTATAAGCAGTATAATTCAATGACGTGGTATATATTCCCCCTACAGAGCATGTAAGTCCATAGTAGAACTGGTCACACTCACAGCTCCATTATAAATCACTTACATTTCTTTGGAGTCACCTAGTCACCTTCTTGTGTTGTAGGAAGGAACTGTCTGTCCTCTTACTCAAACTGGTCTTCCTTCCAGAAGCGTCTTTCACTTTTATGGCAGGTAAGGACAAAGGTCCTTAACTTTCACTTAAAATTACCTAAGGTTAAGAAGGGAAAAGAAAGCAGTAAGTACAAGCCTTTCCTTTTGTGTTCTAGAGCAAGGTATTACAATCACTTCTTTAAAACACACAAGTATATTTAGAGGTCTTTGGTTTTGCAGACGTGCACTGCATACCTTGCAAGAAATCCCACATCTTTTACATCTTTCTTTCTTAATATCAAGCATCTAAAGCAGTCATCTGCTCTACTCCTGTGATTCATAACAACAAGATTAAATTAGTCTGAAAAGCCTAAGTGCACAAATTAAAAAGTAATTTCCTATTATCAATGATATATTTTCTAACACCAAGAAATTTTGAATACTTTTGGCAGGGTTCATGCATGCAATCAAAATTTTGCTGAACACAGGTTCACTGGAAACTTTGTTAGCCATTACTAATAAATATTCTAATTTTAATTCTCTATCACACAACACAGTTCTCTATTGTATTACATCTTACTACTCAGACAGCAAACCTTGGGGTTTTGATGGACAGTCCCATGAAAACCTAACTTACCACTCAGTCACAGTCAAAACAGAAAATCAAATGTTAGAAATAATTGGCAAAGGAGTAAAGGACGAAACATACAACACCATTTACCACTGTATTAATCCCCACCTTGAACACTCCTGCTCAGTTCAGGTACCCTTCTCTCAAAAAAAGAACACAACAAAACTAGAAAAGGTTCAGAGAAGGAAAAACATGATCAAAGGCTGAGAATGGCTTCCCTAAGAGGAACAATTCAATATGCCATGACTGTCCAGGCTGGAAGAGAGACAACTGAAGGGAATGTATCATAGAAGACTACAAAAGCCTGAATATGATGGAGAGGTTGAATAGAGACCAGCTGTTCCCTGTCTCTCTGAACTCAAGAACTGCCTAGTAAAAACGAGGCCCGAAGCAAAAAAGCAGGAGACAGGTCCTCCCAAAATGAGTAACCAACCTGTGGTCTTCTTCCCAAGGATGCTGTAGATACAGCAGGTTTTTATGAATTCAAGGGGAAAGTGGTGGATGTTTTCTTGGAAGAAAGTCATTAATGGAGACAGAGTAGCGCCTAGGTCTGCCACTGTTTGGAACCAGTATGGTCAGTCTTGTCTCCTTACACATTCATTTATGACAGTGCTAATTGAACAAATTCTTATATCACTACACTGATATATTCACCACACAAGGCACACAACATTACGGCATCAGGTAAACAGGGAGTCTAGTCTTACTTGCATTTTAGTACAGGCTAGATCCTTTTGGACTGCGAAGTAATTCCAATGGTTCTCTGCATTTTACCACGTCTAATAAACTTGGATTTTCCAAAATATTCCAAAAAAACTGGCTTTTCCAAAATAGCAGCATCACAGAAAATAATCAAATGAGGAAGCAAAGTTTTACTGCAAAGCAGTATTTTGTAGCCTTCATCTCCCCAGTCCACACCAAAGTAACTGGGGCAGAGGGCTAAAAAGCAAGGTTCTGCTTCTAAAGTTGTTTACCAGCTTCATGTGCAGAGTCTGTAACTTCACTTGTGTGTTTCCATACAGTTCAAAACTTAAATAAATGCTGGTCAGCATGTCTATATCCCAAGTCTCCCCTCAAAGCAAACCTTAAAAATCATATACTTTGTATTCCAATATCTCCTCTTTTCCTTTCATGTCTAGGATTCAGCAGTGTTTTTGCTGTATTTTGGCTAAGTGCAGATCAATTAAAATTCCTTCAGGGATGCCTTCTGAACCAGTGGAAAGCAAATGACTGACATCAGGAACAAAGACTTTTTGCTGTCATAGAATGGCATGTCATTTTTTTGAGAAAAAACTATGTTAATTAATTCTATCCATATCTACCAGGCGTGCCAAAGAAATATACCCCGTCCTTTCTATTATCTTGCTGATAGCAAACATAAATGGCACTGTGCATTGGGAAACAGATCTTTGGGTTTGTGAACTAAGCATATACTGAGACCCATGCACTGGAACGTTCAATGAAGAAGCCCTTACTAAGTAAAAAAAAGAAAAAAAAAAAAAGACAAAAATAACTTTGTTCAGACAAGAGTATGCAACCGAAGCCCCCTTTGTGAAATGCATGAATTAATACCCTAACATGTCACACACACACCAGGAGTTTCCTCTGTATCTATGCATAGATATATTTATTAGCATTCTTTCTAGAGCCAGCAATGAGGAATTTGGATTACAGATGCCTTTTTTTTTGGTCAGCTTGATATATTGGGTCAAAGTACATTTAGTGTTCTATCTATTTTCCTTCATCACTTCTACAATTTGCAGGAGAGAAGAGGCTGCCACTCTGTTTGCCATTATGTTTGCCTTGCAGCTCAAGTAACTAAACTGAAGAGGAAACAAAATTCACTGGACAGCAAGCATCACATAGCATGGATCAAAGACCCATGTGCTACTGACTCATAGCAAGATTTTAGGCAAGCTCTCCCTTCTATCACTTGTCCAACTGGTCTATTTAGAAACTAAAATCTTTAGGACAGGATTATAAATCATCTAGCACAAAAGCAATCTAAGTTCTGTCTGAGATCCTGCGTTATCACTGTAATACTAATTATAAATAACTGTAAGCAGTACGAAACAAGAACTGAGTATCTCCGAATTGCTATATGAGCACAGTCAACCTCACAAAATTTAAAAATTTAGAGAAATGGATTCCACATACCACAACAGGTAAAAACAGTATTACAGGATACTAATTATGGTGTTTCTACCTAGAAATTTTATCTCACAGAAACACAAAACTCACAAAACAATCAATGATGTAATAGTAAGCTTTGCAACCTCTGTTAGGAAAGATGTTCTAACATAGGGCAAAAAAAGAAACAAATATATCTGTGGCAAAGTGCCTAAAAACTAATCTCTGCTATCATTGTCCAATTTGGAAACGACGTAAGGAGTAAGCAAGATCAATCAGAATGTAAAGAATGAAAGAAGTGAAGACATTATTTTGCACAATTCCCTAAATGTTGTGCTGTTAAACTGGATGAAGCTATTTTGTTTGTTTGCAACTTAAGGATGTTTGAAAAAACACTATTAGAAAAAAAAACTCGAGTTGATACTACTTCCTTTCTCTTACATCATAAAAAGAAAGAAAGGCTCTTACAATATGGTAACAGGTAAAATGGTCTATCCATTTTTAGAAGCCATAGATCGGTGACATTATCTTAATGACAATTTCCCTTCTATTTATACATATATGTCTTCCAAGATCTGAAAACATCCACTAAAATTTGAAACATTTTAAAATCTAGACATCTCATCACTTGTATACTGAATTTTTCATCTTTTGTATTTGGACAGAGATTAAGAGTTGAAGAAATAATTCTTGCATTCTCTTGCAGATTTATTTAGGATTTATTTTTAAAATATTGACCAGAAGTAGAATCTTAAGCTGAATCCAAAGGAGATGGACTGGTAAGAAAATAAAGGTAATATTCCTATCTGATTAACTCCTTTCATGGCTTAGCTGTTTATCACGCCAAAGCAAATTCTATACATGAAATAGGTGATAAAAGATACGGGCTAACTAGGTAAGAGCCAATCTGCCAACAAAGATATAATGGCATCTTTTGGGACGACTGGATGCAAGAGCTGGTAAAAATGATTTTGGCATTCAAGCCTGTGGAGGCTAAACAGACAGTAGGTAGTAACTTTAGGTAGTAGTTCTTGTGGCAAGTATGGCTGGGACTATTTTTCTTCAGCAAACTCCAAAAGAGTACCACCTATTGCCTCCGACATAATTCCTTACAGCTCTGTCTGCCCTTCTCCTTTCAGCATCAGACTGCTGTTCAGCATAGGACTACACAGCAGGATCGAAATAAAACAAAAGCTACATAATTTGGTGTGATCCAACAAATGCAATGTCACATTGAGAATGGAGCAAGGTAGGGCTTTGCAATCGGCCCTGGTGCTGACAAGACTACAGGTAGAATTCAGGCTTTATTTTTTAACACACCATCCTCTCTAGATCGTTTTGATCCTGATTACCTGAGAGAACATCGCTCTCTACATACAATACTGTTATGCTACCACAGCGGATGTGCAAAGGGCATCTGTGGAGGGAAAGATGAGAGAAATTCCAGAAAACTTTCTTTCAGCATTTCTTCTCCCCTTCTCTTTCTCCTCTTTTCTTCTCTTGCCTGCCACTCTCCCTTTTGCTGAAAATTCTCTCCCCTCTGGCCATCATGTGAAGAATATAATACTTGCTTTGAGCCAGGAGGGACAGCAGCGCAAGAGGCAAGCATTCAGTGACAGTCAGGATGCCTCCTTGTCACCTTAGGCAATGCACAGACGTGGGAAGGGTTTAAGCTGGATGTAACGACGGTCAGTGTTGCTGGAACTAAAGGTACAAGGGTATGAGGTTCAAAAAGCACAGTATGGATTGTTAAACTCTGGGAACTGAGGCAGGACAGACAGTAGGATCATATAGTTATCTGAGGGGAGCAGAGGATGGTTTAAATTGTTATATGAAATGTGACAACGACAGTGCCTGAAAGGACTTGCTCATATGGACCTACCCAATTGCAACTGGAAGTTGTTAGCAGGATGATCTCCCTGTGACATTTTCAAAACCAAAATTTGCTTTCTGAACTTTAGCAGACTTGGACACAATTAAACATTCAGATATACTGTGAAGTTTTCTAAGTGAGTCTGATTTATTTTATTGTCTTCATTATATTGGCTGGCATGTATTTATTTCACAAAGCAGTGCAAGTCACCTTTTTTGAGTAACTGCTATTTGTATTGGTATATTTCATTTTATACATGCAGAGTGTAAAGTGGTTTGGGGGGATAACTACAAGATTTCCAGACAGAATGCAGCTACATAACAACATAAGCCAGTCTAAACTGGGGCTGATGCAGGCCTAACTTCCTTCTCCTTCCTCATCAGCTCTAGCTGCAGACTGCTCCCACACCGTTCTTGTGCTGACTTGGACATTTGTGCAATCGCAAGGTAAGACACATCAGGAAGCTAAATTATTTGAAAACAGTCCCACCCAGAAAAGTGATCGATTTTTGGCCAAAACCAAAGCAGGGACATCATTTTAAGAGAGGAGTGGGAAAATGTGGCCAGGGATAAACACAGGACCAAATGGTCATGATGTAGGTTGAGGTGCACTACTGTGGAAGCTCACCTGGAGCATTTTGGGGTGCAGTCTGACAAACACCTCTTCTAGCAGCAGCAGCATTTAAAGCACCACTTCCCAGCACTGCCCACCAAGCTGTGGCCGTGCAACTATTCTTGGAGCTGCACGGTCAACCACCCTGGGGAACTAGTCTACAGTGCAAGTAAACCGGTAAAACGCAAGTTATTGTCAACCTGGTAAGAGCTCACCTTGCAGAACCACAGAGAACTGTATAAGAGTCTTCAGAAGTACAGTAATGAGCAGAAGAAACCCAAAGGTACTTAAGTTAGCTACTACCAAAGAAGCATTTACCAGACCATAATCTAACTAGTCTACAGACTCCTGCAGTCAAAAGGTATCAAATACAGCTGAAGCCTTCCAAGTACTGCCATCCCCAGCTGTTGTTCCCTCTACCCCGTCCCAACCTATGGAGAAGGGTCTGCACTACGGATCAGACAGAAGTGCAGTCCTCGAGGTACGGCACGGAGCATGTGCTCCACTACAGCACCCCTGTGACAGGGACAGGCTGCAGAAGGGCAGCTGGGACTGTAACATTAAAATGCAGCAGCTGCTTGTTTTGGTTTACATGGCTGGGT
The DNA here is from genome assembly GCF_036370855.1 of Dromaius novaehollandiae. Taxonomy (NCBI): domain Eukaryota; kingdom Metazoa; phylum Chordata; class Aves; order Casuariiformes; family Dromaiidae; genus Dromaius; species Dromaius novaehollandiae. The sequence continues at coordinate 25,788,667 of NC_088098.1, forward strand.
CCTATTATTAGAGCGGAGGTACGTGCCTGAAGCTTTAAATCATTTCTGAAAACTGATCTGGCACACTTTGCCATATTATTGTATGTTTAGATAGGTAGGCACACACTTGCGATTAATTGCCTAAATAGCCCATTATTTGTATTATATTATAAAATGAAAACTAAATCAAAGCAAGAGGCTAAGTCTGTTGCCCTTAAGATTAAATATCTTATTAAAAATATAAGAAATTGCATTTTTAAAAATACAATTCTACTAAATTCTACTTTATATCACACTTCATTTTAATTATACTTGATTTTTAAAATATATTTAGCACATTTTTTCTAGAGGACATGGCTGTACTTCATCTAATATACGGTACATAATTTACATAAGCATTGTCTATCTCATTTAGGACATGCATTTAAACAATAATGGTCCATGCTCTCCTACACTGTTGTCCACCTTTTAATAGTTATCAAAGAACCACTTTTAAATGAAACCTTAATATCAGCTATCGATTTGTAAACAGAACAGCCACGTATACCATGACTGAATCCACAGTCCAAAAATTTTTTTAATATATTTAATAATTTTAGATTTATTTATGTATTCATTTCCCCCTCCCCAAATAAAAAAAAAAGAAAAGAAAAAAAAAACAGTTAGAGGAAACAGACAGGGAAAAATACCTTATCTGCATTTCTCTTGCAATTCCATTTGGAAAACAGTATTTCCTAAACGTAGCCTATTCACTGCTGGATATGTAATTACCTTCAGTTCATAGTCTAGACGTTAATGCTTTCGTAGTATTTAAGACTCCTTGTAACATGCTTGCTGCTTTAAGTAAGCAAAGCTAAATCTTGACCAGATAAATTAGCAAAGAATGCAATAAAAGCTGCAATAAAAGAACTTTATCCTCCAAACCTTCAAGTTGCTGCTAAATGAGATTTCTTTGAAATGCAGATCAGTTGAACTAGATTAGTGAATTTTAGCTCCTGTCAACATCATAACAAAATACAAATACAATTGTTCACTGGCCTTATCTCCATGCTTCCATCTGCTGCCTTGTTATTTACTTTCCTTGATTTACTATGCAGATCTAAATAAGACACATCAAGGAGGGCTTACAACACAATGGCTTCTTAAGCTTTACATCAAGGTATTTGAAACTGAAGCCCTGAAAGGGCTGCCATCAAAGACATATCTCTAATGAACTTCCATATCAGAGAAGGTTTGGTATTTAATACTGCTGTGAAAAGAAAAAGCTACAAATCAGAATGGCCTATGAAGGAAAATGTCTGCAAATCTTGATGAGATTAGCACCTACCAGAATTAATATCCCAATAAAAATGATATCTGGTTCCTTGAAGAGTTAAACTTCTAACCTTTGCAAAAATAATGCATAGTGTCAGAATAGAAAACACAGTTGACAAGGTTAAAAGGTCAGGGCAGTATTTTCTTTTTCTCCATAAAATCTTTAACATACAGTTTTTGCATGTGGCTTGGTTAAGATATTGTTGACAAACTAGCCTGGGAATGGAATAATTAACACAATCAACAGTGCTGCTATGCTACTTTCTGCAATATCAAAATTTTACCATATCTTTAAAAAAATTAGCAACAACTTCACATTGAAACAACATAATCTAAAATGACAGCATGCAACATTTGTTCATCAATTTTACTATTTCCCTTTCTCCCCCACAGCAATCTATGGCAGTGCAGGATAAAATCTTCTGTCAGTTTGCTTAAAAAATAATCCTTCTATTACATGCCACAACCCCATTTGCAAAGTGCAATAAATGAAGTAAGAAGTTTCCTCCTCATGATTTCCATTCTCTACATACATATCCAATACATTAAACAAATCTAAACAGTTTAAAAGTTTCCACAAGCCATACGTAACATTATGCAGTAAACTGTCAACTATTATACAGTGTGTTACTGTTTGACAGCAATTTTTACCAGGCACTAAAGTATATAAACAAATCTTACTTTTCTTTCTTAAGAAAGCATTTCAATCATTTATGTTGTTCTATAGCAAGTGAAGATCCCACAAGCATGTTCTGTACTGTGGATCAATCAGCTCCAAACCAAAGTAGACATGTTGTATGCTCCAGTGCCCGGAAATCATGCTGCAGGCTTACCAGATGATGAAAACTGAGGTATGCAGTGTATGGTAGCCCCACATGGCATCCATTAGCTTCTGGGCATGTCAAACTTCACAACTACCCTACAGTCAATGACAGCAAACACCTTCCCTTTTCTTCTTGCCTCCAAACATATACTTGTCTTTCTACCCTCCTTCCAAATTACAGGCAGTCTTCCAGAAACAAAGCCCCAAAACAGAAGCAACATCCCATGGCTATACTACTGAAAGCACGGTTGATCTTTTTGCTAGATTTCATTTCATACGGGCTATGTTCCAGACTTACTTACAGCCACAAGAGACCACTACCTTTCCTTGTTTAATGAAATGACAAAACAACAGATTTGCATATGTAAAAGCAGGTGCTGTAACAGGTTTGACTACTCTTGACCTAAAGCATGTAAAAAAGATTTATCAGCAACAGCTGTCCCTAAGGTATTTCGGCTCTAACGGACAGTCAAAACTTTACCATCTGCACTGCCGTGTGTTAAAAATGACAATCTGAATTAAAAGCTGGTCAACAAATCTCGTATAACTAATTCCTCCCGTATCCCCATCCATATGTTGAATTCCCAAGATACACAACACTTGGATTATCTATTATAAATACCAATCTTTAAATCTAAATAAAGTAAGACAACCTAGGAAGATGTGAAAACTAAGTCTCTGTGAGTTGTTATTTATTTGAGAAACAACCATTTAAATAATACCCTGAATGTACTAAATTTGAAATATTTCAACTATTTCACATCATGAAATAAACCTGTATTTTTTCAAAATAGCATTATCTCTCTTTTCAGAATAAAAAATAGCTATAAATCTTTACATAGTTTAATTTGAGGATTAACAGCGCTACAGCATTGTTTAGCTTGTGGGTTATTAACCAATACAATTTTTGTTTAGCTTAACTTCTCTGAAGTCTTTCTCGAATGCCTTGAAAAAAACTGACTGATAGAAAAACATTTCAGAACATCAGTGTCCCCCGCATAATGTATTTGCAGGGAAGTGAGGTTTTTGTTTTATGTTCTATTTTTTTCCTTATGAAAAGGAACTGTGTTTTTTCCCCCAGACCAAAGGAATGAACCTGAGTGTCTGAACGTGACCCCTTGGTGAACACAGTGACTTGTTTCGGAGCTATGCTAGCAGAAGGTAGCACCATATGCCCCAAGCCCCAACTTGGATGCTCTTTCTACAGCCTAATGTGCTTGTCAAAAGATGTTAAAATCACAAATTTACTGTCTCTGGATATACTTTATTATTGTACAAAATAAAAAGAAAAGATACTACAATTTATTATGTCGTATATAGACTATAACCCAACACATACTTCCACCAGTTTAGACTGGGAGATCTTTTCTTATTGGTGAATAGTTTCAGTGTTGTTGTGTCTGGTATCAATTGCAGCCACTGTAACTCTCATTGATTACAAACTAACTACATTCCAAACTATACTGTTAATAATTTTCCTTCTCACAGACTTCTGGAAAAATAAAGCTCATTACTCAAAAATGAATGAAAACTCTCGTTCTTTGCTGCACCAAATTTCACTGAACTTTTTAAAATTTAAAAAAAAATCAGAATACCACAGATTTTATCACTGTACTCTAAGCAGGAAAATTCTGACGATAATTTTAAACACGGTAGCATTTCATTCACTTTAGGTCTTTGTCTTTGTTTTTCAGAACGAAGTGTTTTATCTTCTCTCTATATATATGTATACACATATATAATATATATACATATATATTTATATACACACATGTATATATGCATTGCATGTACTCCTGAAAGACAGGTGGTAATTTTTTCTTAAGTGACTATCTTGCAGAAATTTGTGAGATTTAAGTGATCCTTTAGGCACTTACAATTTATTGCAAAAACAATGCAGACTTTAAAAAAAAATACAAGTTATTTACTCACTAGGTTGTAACTGTCTGTCGAGAGCTACAGTGATCCCCTCAAGAGCATAAATATTTAGACAAATTTTAAAATGTGTATTATATACTTGACAGAATGTATTTACATGACAGCTCAGAGCTTAAGCAATCTGATCAGAAATATTTCCCGTATAAAACAAAGTAAAGTTAGAAAAAGAACAGCTCAGCCATGTAAAGAGGCTTGTGATTAAAAACATAACCATTTAGAAACAGATTAGCTGTTTAAGTGTTTGCGTCAAAATTATGATAACCTTCATCCTACTTCCTGATTCCCTGGATCCTCTGTACGAGTGTATGAAAACCTAAGATGTGCAGCAGACAGCATTTATAAGGCTTATTTCCTCTCTATAACTCTGTGTCTTTAAACTGTTCAATCGGCTGCTCTTGGCCTGTCCCCTCCGTCCCCTCGGGCAGCTCATGCTGGTACATGTGGGCAGAAGGTGGACATCCTACCATGGTGCTCCCACAGCTCAAGGAGGTAAGGGAGGAAAACACTCATCTCCTGCCCAGCGCTAAACTCTAAACAGGCTCCCTACATAACATGGTTTACGTGATGCTCAAGAGTGAAAGAGAGCCAGGAAAAAGGTGGAAATAAGCCTTATAAATCCTGCTGTCAGGTCTGTCAACAGTGCACTGGAAAGGGCTGGGGAAGACTTCCTTTTTCTCCATGAAGCCCACCACAGTTTTCCCCCTGAAGCAACCCTGAGGACTGTTTTATCCCTTGGTGATCTAATATAGTTTCTCTTGGCTTTATTTGACTAACTTATGTATTTTTGGATCTGATACTGCATCTTTGACTTAAAAATGAAGTAACAAGCACATAGGCATCCTCGTTCATCAAGCCAGATTTTAAAGCGTCACCACAAGTTTAAAAGGAATTCTGTGCCAGGCAATCATAAAAAGTAGAAGACTGGTACTTTAAGATGGCTAAAACAAACTGCAAATGCATAGGAAAAAAATGTACAGAAAAATCTGGTAAATAAACTTACAAATATCAACTTCCATTATATTCTGGGGCTTTTCAAAATGGAAGAGAGATTTGTAAGGAAAATAAAGCCAGCTTAGTGCTGCCATCAGATACTTAAATGTGAACTGCTGCAACTGAATGGCCAGCGTCCTTGGGCACACGGTGGACATCGGGAACCAAGGCCAGGCCAGACAGGGAAGTGCAACGGGTAGAGTGGGCAAAGAGAAGCCTAAAAAAGAATCATACTAGTTGGTGTCTGCTCTTCCTGAAGCATTAGTCTCAGCATTTAAATTCTTCAAATCTAGGGACCTATTAGAAAAAAGGTGTAAGGCATTTTTAAGAATATATTTATTGAAAAGATATAACATGAGCAACTTGGATGAATGTTTGCAATCTTGTCGGGGAAAACAGGTATTTCAGGGGAGCTACTCAGATAAAAAAACTGCAAAAGCAAAGACAGAAGTGATTAAGAGGGAGCAGGCCCTCAGCCAAACAGTAAATTGGAAATGGCTGATCGAAGAAATAGAGCTGGACCATGTTTACCCAGTATTACGCAACATTAAAATCACATTCATCCCACCTGACTTTAAACTTCTAACTAGGATGCAATCACCATCTAACATAGACCTCCCAGAAGAGCTTGTCACTCTCACCCGCACAGGAACCAAGGGAGACTGCTGTCCTGGTGAAGAAGCATCAGGGAATACCCAATGTTTGGATGGAGGAATTTAGTCACTGTTAAGAAGAATCACAAGAGGGAATACACTGATCAATAAAATTTGATTTGAAGAGGGAAGAAATTGTTGGATACTCTTATAAACGCTATACAATCTGAGTGAACACTTCAAAAAATTTAAAAATTCATCTCTGATACAAAAAAACCTTGAACTTCAGATTGTAGGTCAAGTTGTACAATTAGTATGTCACAAAGCATTAATTACATAGCTACATAGATTTTTTTCTTCTATTTTGGACCATTTAAATTAAGTGATCATTAATGCTGGGTTCTATAAACTTACTAAGGGTATTAGTAGAGTTAGCTATTTCACCCACAGAACAAAACATATTTAATTATATTTAGCTATAATATACACCATTCAAATAAATCGAAAGCTAAGAATCAGTGGTGGGAAAATGTTGAGGATTTTTTTTAAAAAGCCCCAAACAAACAAAAAGATCCCAGCATACACAGGCACCATGTACTTGTGAACCACATAAAAACATAACACTTGTCAAATTATTTCTTATTCTACTCCCCTTTCAAATTATATAGCAGTCATTTAGAACTAATATTGAAAACTGTTGCCCTCTATAAAAAGACATATGCCTCAAATGGTTTCCTCTTCACACAGACTTGTTTACGTAATATATTAAGTAGCATACAGAGGTAATCTGCATGTCTGCAGCATATAAAATCTGTATTATTCATAATTTACATTAAAACAAGGTACCAAGTAATGAACTTGCAAATATTAATCTCCCCATTAAAGTATATTTTTCTGTATTGCTTACACACAGCTGTTCTCGTAATAAAGTTGCCTTACATTTTAAGAGTGGAAATCTTAAAAAGTGGGAAAACACAATTATAACATGTTCTTTATTTGCAATTAAATTCCAAGGTTGCAAAATACTGTATCTGTCCCAATTTTATAGAACTGCTTAAGGCATCTGCCAACCAAGTTTCAAGAAGATTAGCTGTAATGAAAATACAACACATGTAAATACAACCACATATTTAAATGTCAAGTATTTCAAACACAATAAAAAAATTACAAATTCATAGTAATTTTTCCAAACATGAAACACTTTCAACTCTTTTCACAAAAGATAAAAACTTGCAAACAACATTTTTTATACTTTACAATACAAAATACACAATAGGCCAATATGTTAACTTAGCCTTCTAAGTATATATTATTATTTATCTGAATGCCCCTTTACAAACACACAGCATATTCTGTGTTTAACATCAATTCTGTATACTTTAGATTCACATTGTAGATTTAGAAGAATATTATTTCCTGTGCTAACCTAGCAAAAATAAGGTATGATATGAACTTAAAACAGCACCTCTTCCTTTGTGCACTTCAGATATACCGTTTACTTGACATAATGTGTAATATTAACACCAGAAAAAGAATGTAATTATACAAGAAAATAAAACCACGCAGCTAAAACTCCTCTGACTTCAGGCACATTTTTCTCATCTCTGGATGTGGTACAACCTTGCTGTGAACTATTAGGTTTCCACTACTTAGAGACAGACGGTTTCATACTGCTCAACAGAGATTACTGCTGTCTATCTAAATAGGGCTTACAGTGGCATCAGCATATTTTATTAACTCAGAACCATAAATCCTATTCTTATATGCTCTCAAAGACTAACACTCCTAGGGTCAGTTAAATTTATAACAGCATGGCACCTACTGGGAAGAAGCTTCGCGGTGAGGAAATGTTCCTTTCCAACAGCCACCCAGAAATTTGGATATGTAGTAAAAGTTTAAAAACCTGCATACTCTGAGAATACCGCATCCTTGATATTTTTTTCTAAAACACAGTTTTCCAATCAAGTCTTCAGCTCACTGCAACACTACCAATATCTCAATACACTTTATGATGTCTCACAACACAGGTTGTCTTTGTATTCCAAGAATTCTCCCTCCTTAGCATACATATTTGCAGACTAGCAGATCTTAACATCCACGCTTTTCTCTGAATGGGACACTGAACACCTCTGAAGGAAAAATCTCCAGATTTTTGAGCATTCAGGGAATATTCCTTTATATTCCATTGCATATTGGTACACAGAAGTCCTCTTATTAGCACCAACAAAATTATTTTTGCATACATTCTCTGATATCCTCAGAACTCACAGAAAAACACCACGGTTATATTCTGAATGTATACTCTATGTGCTTTGGATAGCAAGATGAAAATAGAGATAAGCAAGTCAAGGAAGTAACATCCTAAAATAACTGACAAATTTTCAGTTATACTGAAATTCTACAACCCAAAAAGTTATTTTAAATAAATCCCTGATATCTTCTTACATGTACCTTTATTCTTGTCCCTCAGAACAAATGCTCGAGCTGGCATAGGTGACTCCCAAACAGTATTTTGACTTTACAGGAGCAATGATGCAGGTTATATAGATAAAAACTGTTTTTTCACTGAGGTGCACCAAACATCATTTAGTCTCAAGCAATCTTCAGAAATCCAAACCACAGACTAGTGCCTCCCCAGGCAAGAAGTAGTCTTGGCATCTCCCTTTGTATCACTGAGTGCCACTAAACTCTACGGTATAGTCAAGTAGTTTCCACAATGCAAGACAAACAAAAGTGCTGCATAATACTTTGCTAAACTTAGAAACACTACATGAAGATGTGAATCTAGGTCTTTGATGGACTCTGTGTTTTCTCTGTCTTTCTTCTCTTTTTCTTTCCCCTAGAAAGTTCCTAAATCAAAATCAGATACCCTGAAGGTGGTTTTGCCCTTTCTCTTCCCACAGCTGTCACTACATGGCAGGGTAAGTCCTGCACATGGAGATGAGTCCCTTTAAAGAACTGAATCACAAAGGTACGATCAATCCATATATTAATCATAATATCTTAGAGTTATTATTATTAAATAGCTATAATGAAAGAAGTCAATGGCTCTATAAATATCCCTTCCTTTTGCTAAAAAAAACCTTATTTAAAAATTCAGAAGCCATTATAAAGGTTTTACAATTTGGGGATCTGACTTTAGAAATAAGAAGTCAATTTAAAAACGATCTCCTCAAATGGCAGACCATTTACTACTTTATCTTATTTTTACTGTAACACAACACTATTCAGTAGAACTTTACTCATAAATAGCAGCTTAACAACTCAATGCTATCACTGCTATAAAGAGAAAAACGGTGAGCCTTGAAACCATTTCATCTCCTCATATCAAAATTGCAGCCTTGTACAAACTTCAGAATCTACTTAATTTGCTATTTTGCAACAAAAAAAGTAGAAAGACTACAAAAAGCAAAGTGCCAGAAGTAAACATTTGATCAACTTGACTAATTCTGTTTTAAGAAGCAAAACTCTTGCTGTTCTTTTTGGGAAAAAAAACCTTGATACTGAAAGACAAAATGGGTGCGTGTGTGTGACTTGTTTACATCAGATAGAGATACAGGCCTCATAAAAGTAGCAAGTACAGTGTTTTCCTTCAGTAGTTTACAAATAATATTTAATGAAATGCCTAAGTAGCAAATCTTGAGAATTTAGAGACCTCACCGATACAGCTACTCAGACACTGTGGTGATATGCATCATATAAAGACTTCTGAAAAAAACGCACCAACCCAAACAAGTGCATGCAACTGTAGCATAGAGAAAAGGGACAGAGTGCAGTTATACTCAAAGAGGGAGGTCCTGCAGTTTCATATTGTATATCACCAATAAATGGGAGAAGTACTGAGTATGAAAAACTGATGACTTGCTAAGATTTGCATGTCAGCAAAATACAGTTTGGAAGGAACTAATAATGTGATTGTACCTGAGTCTTTTAAGCACAAAGACTTAAAATAAATATGAAATTCAGCTACCCAGACAAAATTATACAGAAGCTCCCTACCTCGGATGAGTTCCAGTCTGTACATAAACACCATGCTGGCTTTGAGCAAGCGGCCATAACCCCAGGTTTCACACACCTCAAACTCAGCTACTTAGTAATAAGTCTTTCACTATTTTTCAATTGGGTCACCCTCACACTGCACACTTTTTACAAGAACACCGTCCTCAGAGGTAGAGTGACCACTCATAGCGATGTAGGTGAACTTTGAAGGCCAATCAATATTTGCAGGACTTTTTCATGAGACGGGGAAATCAGATCTAACTGCTCCGGGGAATACTCACTCCCATCTTCTCTCTCCTCCTGCCTCCGTCAGCCACAGGCTCCCATTACTTACCTTATGCCATCTACAATGGTCTCAGACCCCTCTATGAGACAATTCAATTCACTGAAATGGCAGAAAGCATATTAAGGCTTTTGCTAAGTTGTTTTTCTGCTGTTTTACTGAATTAATTTGATCCACAGAAGTGCCTGATGACTCCCAGATCCAGCACAAGGGAGGATGCAAGCCCACACACATGAGGACATGGAAGGGGAGAGAGGACTGAGGGCAGGGGAGCAGGGTGCAACTCCTCTCCAACTTGGCAGCAGCATATCGTAAGAACAGATGAGCTGTCCACAAAACCACAACTCCACTTCAAATGTGATTAATGACTCTCAGTTTACTACTTATAATTAACCCACTCTAGTTCATTCAGAGGCTGCCTCTTCACTTTATCAAGCACAGGAGCTTTTTTCTTCCCAAGACCTACTTCAGACTTCCTTCTCAGAAAATGCTGGGTCCTTCGTCCTGAAAATGCAGTCAGGGCATTAACTATCCAGTAGCACAGACCCTGACTATGTATGGTGATCATTCTTTGATCCGGGTCAAACAAGCCCAGATTCACCCTTCTCCCACCCTCACCCAACAGCTAAGACATTATGGCCCATAGCAAGCCAAGGAGCCTTCATGGAGTCCTCTGATTGAAATAGCTGTCGTACATCCAACAAAATTACTACTCTTGGACTTATCTAGGAGACTTATATACAGTTATACATAATCTAGTGTTATGCTCACTTTCAGTCTAGATTAAAGCAAATCCAAAAAAAGGGCGGAATTAAGACTACTGTCCTTACTGTGTACAAAGGCTTCTACAAACCAAAATGCCAGCTCTACAGGGAGAACCCTTAAATCATGTTAGTGAGTTTATAGAAGAAAAGTCACGCTCCTCATGAAAGTAAAAGAGCTGGAACATGAGCAGAGAGATGGTATCTGAACACACATTTGGAGAACAAAGTACCATTTGATTCTGGTAATAAACTGCAAGCAATACTCCCAGGTAGATGTTAGCTAAAGGTTATCTTCTAAGTCATAATGGTCAAAAATCTCAGCGGAAGAGAAATGGGCAAGACAAAATTATGAATGTAGGAGAGAAAGAATCCATTGGGGAATCTGAGTCTAAAGAAAGAGTGCTAAAAGAAAAAAAGTCATACAAAAATGTTGAGATTAAAGAGTTAAACCTCATTCTGTGCAACTTCAACAGGTTTTCAGGGCTACTTGCTGACTCCAATTTAATGAGGGCTAAGCATTTTGTTATAAAGGCTTTGCAAGGATCTCAGAATACAGGACTTGTTATATGGACCTCCCAGCTCAAACCCTGAATATAACAACCACCCTCTACGGAAATGTAACAGTCAAGAATGATTTATTGTCAGCTTAAAAGCACACACTGCCAAGCACAACTCACGGTGTTACAACGGGAACTGCATACTGTACTTTGTCTAAAAATCTGTTGAAGGATGATTTGTCCAGATCTAGACAAACACCAAGCTGCTGACACGTAACTTGCCTGGTTGTGAACTGGAATGTTTACTCAGCCATTTTGATTCTCTGTACTCATAGCAAAGCAGAGGCCAATTTTTCACTCACAGCAAATATGTGCAGCTCTTCTGGAGAAGCATTTACCTTGTCCTCTTGACAACTGAGCTAGTTCACTATTAAAAATACTATTTTTGGTGCCTAGTAAACATGGTTTCTCTGTGACATGCAGCATCTGGAAAAGGACAAGGTACTGTTCTGAACTCAAGTATGTTTTTATGCAAATCTAAGTATTATGACAAATTAAAACTCCAGTATGGCGCCATTAGTGATTCATGTAAACTCCAATGCCTTACACTATTATCCAAGATGAGACTATTTTTGTCCTGACTCTCCAGGGGAAAGAATCCAAGTTTCTTACTTTATCGTACCACAACTCCATAGAATCTCTTTCATCATGTGACAGTCTAATTCGGTTATACTTCTGAAATCTTAAAACTAAAAGAACTCTCTACAAACCAGTTACAATACCAGATCTTAGCACAACTGCACTGTGGGTGACTAAAGGTGTAATTCTACGAGAGCTTAAGCCCATCTAATTGTTGAGCACAGTCTTTCACGACATCCTCCCTACCCTGCTCCCTTCCTTGAAATAGCTCCTATTGCTCCAAACTGGACTGTTGGTTGGGCTGTTTCAGAACAGCAAAAGTCAGTAGAAAACTAACACCACAGAAACAAACAAACAAAAAAGCCCCAATGAAGTTCATCAATTTGGCATGCTGAAATGATTTAGCAGGCCAAGAAATACTGGAGCTGATGCAAGGAAATCAGGCTAAGCTAGGGTGAAACATTCTATTGAATATTGAAAAATTCAACTTGCCCTCTATTGAAATATTCAAAGTCTTTCTACATTTCTCGTATGAGTAATCTCAATTTCTACACTTTCTCTCAGTTTCTAGTTTGTCGTATGCAATTTTTCATTCCTTTATTTTAAATTTACGGAAGTATCTCCGAGATCCTCCCTCTCACAATTCTTCACATTTCTTTCCTAGTTCCAGTTCCTTCAAATGTTGCTCAGCCTTCTGTATCTCCTTCAGAAAGACTAGCTTTCATCTGATACAAACTACACCTTTCTTGCTTCCATTCCTTCAGTTCATATTCTTCATCATTATGTTTAATAGGATGAAGGAACACTACAGGTTCCTACCGAACAAAGACATCTACAACAAAAATAGAAAAATGAGATGGCATTGAGGTGTTGAAGTTTACAGGTAGCTGCAAGAGATGAGCACAAGAACACCAAGGAAACGTAAGGTATGATATTTAATGCAAAGGGAGTACCCTCTCAAAACCCCTTAAAATTTCTCCTTTTTGCTATACACAGTATCCAGCAGTCCCAGATCTTCTGATGTAAAATATTTCACTGCTATGGCAAGAAGTTCTACATGGTTACAATGGATTTTAATACAAGCCAACAAGATTTAAAAATATGCCAGTTCTCTTGTAAGAATGCATTTTTTTACTAGGTTATAACCTTCTAGATTAGATCAATAATACATGTAAAATTGAGATTTACTGCAGTGTTGCCAGTCCTTAAAATGTTATTACAAGTAGTTTTATATCAGCCTTCCCACATCCCATGTAACTCTACAAAAACTTCATGTCTCAAAAAAAATCTGTCTCTTATCGGAGACTGAATAAAGTTCAAAAATATATGTCTGAAGTCTTAAACCTATGAAGAAGGTTCTTCTAAATAACACAAATAATGACAACTTCATATATGCCTATGAATTTTACATGTGTTCCTAAAAGCATCAGATAACACTGTTTAAAATAACTGAATTCAGACTTATTTTACTATCCCGTTCTGATTCTGAAAGGTGACACATGTCACGCTCTCCAAGTAACTGGGCCTGAGACAGAGATGAAAAAATGTGGAGCTTTTTTCATGAAGAGGAGAATCTCTTTCAGAGTAATACTGGCAATGGTCCTATGCTGACATAAGAAATGAATCAACTGAAAACAGTGGCAATGAAAAAACACAAGAGTCAGCACATGCAGTCCGTCAATAACAGATCAAACTCAGCAGCTGAAGAGAAGGCAGTAGAGGACAAATTGGTTTGAGAATAAGAAGTCATGAGGTCCAGAAGTAGCTGTCACTGCATATTCTGTCTATTGAGAAACAGAATATTTATTTCCTACTGAAGGACTCGAGAAGTCTGCTTTCTTCATCCATGTTATACATCAGCATTTTATTAATTGGCTGAAATAGCCTGTAGTTGCTGCTTTCAGTTTGTATTATGTATTATTTTGATTTTTAAAAGTAAAGAAGAATGGTAGCCACTTTCTTTCTTCAGGCTCCAAGTAAATGTACTACCCTATACAGAAAAGGGAAGAGGAATGGAAAGGGGAGGATGGCGATTCTATCACACACACACTTTATTGCTGCCATCCTGTTTTCACAGGGGAGAGCAGTATTCATCAGAGGCTCTTTACATTTTCTTTCTTCTCTTTGGTGCTGATGCTGACACACAGAGAAATTCCACTAGAAATGGCAGCACCATTAATTATCAAAGGACACCCTGGGCTGAAATTGTGCTGGTACACAGCGTACCCTACACCTTCCTGAGCTGCAGTGCTGTGCTCTAGAAATAATGCTTACGCTTACACTTTGCCACCTAAGTGTGTAGCCTTTGTGTTTTCAAGAATCATCTTGAGAATGCTAAAGAAAGGTTACTTACTAGCCACTGGAATTTTTCATGGTGTGTAACCCACAGGTATTTTCACACTGTGAGAAATGCTTTATTTCTTGTGAGTGGAAAATTTTCTCCTTTGCAGGACCAATAGATGTTCTACCATCATGATGAGAGAGTAAGAATAGACAGCACATTCCAGATGGCATTTTAGTTCCATCTCAACCATACAGAAATACAGAAAAACTTCAAAGAATACAGAAGGAGACAGGAAAGACAAGCAAAAACAAATGCAGATGAAGATCAGTAATAATTTCACTTACCAGTAAGTACACTTTACTTTTCAATTGAATGACAATCTGCACGTACATTCACACTGTGAGTGACCCATGCCATTAATCCTCAGTCATAAATCATCTAGCAGAGGATCTCAGAGGCTTCCATGTAAACAGCAACTCCATTAGTCATCAGTGTCTCAGACATGATATAATGCCTGATGAAGGTGTGGATGTAGTTCCACATGGTCACTCAACAATTACTTGAGCTTTGGAAGGAAAGCTCTGATCAAGACAAAAGATCCTGTGTTAGTTGTTTATTGCAAATCTGCATATCATTCCCTATTCAATTAGAGCATAGATACCACATGGAAATACTTGAACCTGACGTTACAGCAATAGACAGGGAAGCTTTGTCCATATTAATAAACCAAACAGGGCCCTGACACATGCTCAGGTATCAAATCTGTAAATATAAAAAGACAGTGCTCACTTGTGCTGCCTTCACATCAAGGGTCTAAAATAGACTAAACCTTCGAGATCTGAGTCTTAGGAGAAAAAAATGGGAGATTAAAATGCAGTCACAAAGGAAGAAACTTCCTCTGCACATAACTAGTCTTTAAAACAAATGCATATGGAAAATCAGTCACACAGGTCTGAATTTTTCCCACTCATCTCGATATGGAATGGCGCTGTCATGGGAAAAGTGAGCAGGCAGTGAGAGGTTCCAAGGTCTTGTGTGAATGTGTAATGCTAGGAGTAAATTAACCCAGGCACTGGACAAAATAAAGCATCTCAATGAGCCTTCAACAAACCTGAAAGGAGGAAGGTCAAAAGCCAGATGATTAGTCTTTGAGTGGGAATGAGCAGAAAAGGGTGCCAGATGGAGTTCTAGAAAGCTAAGGCACATAGCCCAGACAAAACTGGAACTGGTGACAAACTTAATAAATCTCAAAATGAACAACCCTGGACTGGTGTACCTGACATAAACAGTAATATTCTCACAAAGACAACGTTCAGCACCCACACAGTGACAGTGGAGCCTTTCAAGATAGTGGGAGAAGTCAGACGGACTGATCTGCGGAACAACAGTTATCAGAAATGGCAGAAATTGTGCAGATCTTTACCATGAGACAAAGAAAATCCACACATTACAACAGTCTCAGATACTCTGGACAATAGTAATGAACAAGGTCCTGCTCAGACTTACTGTGGTTAGAACTTCTGGCAATGCAGCAACTGGGTGAATCCAGATGTCCTGCATACACTCAAGAAATGTGATTCTGTTTAATTTATGTGACAGGAAACTGGAGGAACAGGGAGAATAAGCTAGTCCTTTTCTCTATAGACCTGTTCTATAGGACCTTCACAGACTAGAGATGATCTTGCACATTTCTGCTTGGGCATGCTGTACTGCTGCAGTCCTTGGATATGCGCTTGGAAAGCTCATATATATGTATTTGCAAGGCACTTTGAGTTCCAGAACATTAATGTGAGGCTCATATTCAGACCTTGGCCCTTTGATGACAAGATTTACCCTCTGGGGTCCCCAGCCCAAAAGGGATGTTCTAGACATCACTCTCTGGAAGGGGGGAGGGAACTGGAAGGAGTATTGTCCTGTGGTCTGTTACTACCAACACAGAAGGAGTTTCCCATATTTTGAGAAATGGCAACCAATTTGCTGAAACGATACGAAGCAGGAGAGTACTCAGAGTTGGAAACATTTAATGTTAGGTGATGTGTGGCATGAGGCATCACAGAGGCTGGCTGAGAAATGAATTATCAGATAAGGAAAACACAGACTAGGATCTGTTCACAGATAAAAGAGAGAGCTTGAAGTGAGAATTAATAGTTTCTCCAGTGATCCCAAGGGTTTGCAGTAATATAATTTTTGATTCAAGTGTTCACCTTAGGACTCAGGTGCTTGAAGGGAGACTGAGTCATTTGTCAGGTTTTGCACCTTTATGGAACCCTTCATCAACCAACCAATTGTCAAACTAAACGAAAAAAAGACATAAAGACACCAGAAGTCAACAACAATGACTGCCACCACCATGGTGAAAACTTCAAGGACTACAGACAGGACAAACAGAAAGACCCTGAAATGAACACAGTTATCATCTGAGAACAAAATAAATTATTCACAATGGGTCAAATTTCTAACTATATGAAAATACAGATCCTAGTATATTGAGAATTACAGACCTCCTACTGAAAAGCCAGGAAAATGCTACCTAAATCCACATTTAACAGGAATTTCAGATGTAGGAATGCAAAACACCCTTTCTCTTAGCAGGAAATATCCTCTGTAAAATCCACTTCTACTAGGCTGTGTTGCAAGTGACTGTAAAACACCCAGCATATAATACAACACCCATCTGCAGATAAAGCACACTTCCAAGAGAGAAGGGTGTCTGGAAAAGGACACAGAAGCAGGGTACTGAGAGGGAAATGTGGCAAGCTAGATCACACAGTCATTGTTCATTACGTCTAGTCCCCAAGCACGATGCTTTGTTATACCAACATGGTTGAAAACCTGTCAGTCTGGCCTCAAACAGAGTGGAAAGAAAGTTAAGAAAGCAAATAAAAGCTTAAGCTCCTGGGACATCATCAGGCCTGCTGCCTGCTTCTATGCCATGACCTGGTAAAAATTACCATCTAGAATCATGAAATATCTGCCTTAGTTTAGGCTGTTCAAAATGCCACCTGGGGAAGGCTGCCTGAAGAGGGCATGGGAATCATTCAGAGCTTTCCTGACAGAATACAGGTTTCTTTTTTTAGGATAAATGGGAACATGACCCAGGAAATAGGTGTCCCTCACAGTTTTGCAGGAGCATGGAATTTCACTAGTCCAGGAACTGAAGAACGGGGAAACATCTAATAGGAGGCCCCTGGCACATATCTGGAGCCAAAGTGAGCTTCTTATCAGAACAGTGGACACCACAGAATTAACCAGAAGTGTCTATCGGTTACAGAGGTTGGCAGGAATATTCTATTAACCACTTGTGCCTCAGAAGAAGAAAGTGACCCACGACAAGAGTAAGTTTATGCCAGCTCCTGCCAAAGCCCAGAGGGGTGCAACAGCATGGACCACTGTGCTGCGAGGTCACGGATCCTGAACCCTGGGGTAGATGTCGCGCCCTTTGCTTGTTGCAGGAATTACGCAGTCACCGCCTTTTACCGTAGGAATTGATTGAAATGCAGTCCTTCAATGTTTACAGGGAGGAAACCAGAAAAAGGCAACAACATCTCCAACAGTGTAACTTACAAGATGAAACTGCAATGAGGCAAATGAGCAGACTTACTTCCCCACTCAAAGGTCTTAAGACCCTGGTCAACAAATCTCAAAGATCCATCCTTCTTTGATACAACAACTGCTCCTAGGGGTGAGGAGTTAAGACGGATGCGGATAAAGTCCACACTCCCTGGAATTTGATATTTCTTGGCAAGTCCTCCTCATGGCAGGAGAACACTAGGGAGGAGCAGTCTGTCTCTAAAATGACCTCAAAGGCCAGGAGCACTATAAGGGGGATGGTTGATACAAAATGTCTATGCATCAGGCTACACCATACTTCTACCTCTTTATTAAGGGGAACCCTAATGGAGTCTGTGACCACGTAAGTAGATTCTTGTCATCACGACCACTCATCTCTCCCTCGGTGCAGGAGGAAGACAGGTGATCCAGACACAATCAACCATTAGACAACCTTTGTCAAGGTGTGAGTATCTTACATATACATACTCATGGGGGAAAAATTGATTTTGAGAGGGCAAACTGGGCAGACATTTTCTTACCATACCTTAAGAAAAGTGACAATCACTGTTACACTGTAAGCAGGTTTTCTTGCCTCCTTAATGCAGATAGATTCTGATGAGAATTTTGTATCAATCAGATCAATAGAAATTTAACAAGCGGTAACTCAAGCAAAAGCCTTTATAAAGGAAATATATACAAATTTTAAACAGATTTCTTAAATAATATTTGACTGTATGTAAATATGCTTACTACATGTACGCAGGTAAATGGCATCATGAAATGCTATGACAGGGAATAAATATGTCTAGAAACTCCACAGTAGCAAGACCTTGTATTCAGAATTTCCATTTCAGACATTAACTGAATGCCAAATCACAGAAGCATATGGCTTTAACTTCACAACTTATTACATTATTTTATTTGTCCCTACGCTTCTCTTTTTCACATAAACATTTTTCTTGCATTTCTTTAGTTTTTAAATTTCAATCACCTAACTGGTGTTTGGTGACTAGGCCTAGGAGGAAGCTTTCATATGAAAACATAAAAACTGTCTTATTCAAGGCAAAAGTGGTAGAAAACCTGAAATAAATTACTGAATTAAAACTGCTTTAAAAAGCCAAAGATAAAGAAAACTGAAAATTTTCCCCTTTGAGAAACAAAAACACCAAAGTTTTAGGATACTATCGTATTTTAAAAAATCAAAATTTAAAGCTGCAGAACAGCATAATCTTAGTGTCAGATTACATTCAATTCAAGAAAGAGTAATGCTGGCTCATTATTGTTGATGTTATTATGTTAGAAAATAGTGCTAGTTAAAGATAATAGTTTCTCAACTCAACTATGGTAGTAAAGATATAGCTAAATTAGACCACATGAATAATTCATTACAAGAGGTCTGATTTTGCATTATTTCTGGTATTACTTCTAAATTGTAGGTTGCTTTGATGGATAGTAGAGATTTTTATTTGAAGCTTGGAACTTTCCAGGGCAATATGTTTTTGTCTTGGTATTCAGAAGTAAGGAATCTGCTCTTCAGGGTTCATTTCTGAGAGCCCTCAACACACATTCACATAAAAATAAGGGGAAAATAGATTTCCTGTATTTTTAATCTGTAAGACTAATTATTAGCTCATCTTATAAAGCCTCTTCTTAAACATAAACATGCTCTTTAAATTGCTGAAGTTTGAAAAAACAACATTTTTCCAAATGAGTAAGTGGAATTGCTCACAGAATTTACAATTTTCTGTTACTAATGCAATACTTAAGCATTATCCTATCCTTAGCTCAGAGAAGTTTGATCTTTTGTTTTGTCTTAGTTCTTCTGGCCTTAGAGGTACAGAAGTCACTGTGGAATGGCTACACATTACTTTTCTCCCAGAAAAGTTTAACTGTTCTTCTCCGGCTCTTCTTTCCCATGCTCCAAACTCAGCCTCTACATTTGCCAAGAGGAGACAAACGCAGGAAGAAAGGAGAAACCCCTTTAGGAAAGGTTACTTCTCCATCCCGTGTACTGAGGGCTGCCAATTGTTCATAAACCCATTGACTAGGGCAACTCTGACGTACCTTTTCCTCCTGCTGTGCCCATGAATGCTGGCCGGACGCAACAGCCTAGCTGCAGTCTGTCCTTGCAGCCTGGCCCTTCCCTGCCCTCATCCCTGCACTGAGCTACCCAAACACTCGGCCGCAGCTGCTGGAGTGGCCAACAACAGCCGCTAAAAGAATGAACTGTTCCTCCTCCCCCCCACCTTTTTTTTTTTCCTACAGAAAACAGATACGTGGTATTTGTGGGTACTACAAATCACAAAAAACTTCGGAAACAAACAATTTTCATATGTTCTTGTAGGAATGCTACATATCAGAAACCAGTATTTACCAAAACAGAACTGGGGAGGTTTGTAAAGGAAGTTTGCACTCTTTGAACTACAGACAAAATAACTTAGAACATCTTAGAATCAGTGACATAAACATATGGAAACAAAAATACAAAACAATCAGACAATATCTCGAACCATTTAAATTAAAAAGTAAAGTTTTATGGATAAAATATAGCATATGCAGTATTGAGTCATCTGTAAGTAATGATGGTCAAGTTCAATTAAGAAGAACATACCATTTCAGTGAACTGTGATCATCATTGTTTTAAATTAGCATAAGTATAACATTAATTAAGCATTCTTATTATCACTTATAAAGCAAGAAGAATTAGGTGGGAAGGGGGATATGAAATGTCCAAGATTAAAAAAACTCCCTACAAATTTTATGCCACAGTTAACTATACACTATTTTTTTTCATTTGATATGCTCAAAGCTATTTCTTTTCATATGTGTAACACACTACAGAATTTTTAGACTGATTATCTTAGCATGACAACACAATCACATAAGACAACTAAGCATGTCTCTTCCGCTATCCACCACTTCTGTTGACTGTCCTGAGCAGTTTACTAAATTTTCCAGTGTAAAATAATAATTTGACAAATAATTGTTTATGTTCAAATGATACACTTTTTAACGAAGATCCTGTAAACAAGCTAAGCCTAAGTTCTGAAGCACTCCATGAAAACTGTCCAGAAATTCTATAACTGCTTCACTTGAATTAGACAAACTGCATGAAGTATACATTAGTTAAAAGAAAACAAGCAGTACAATGAGTTCTTAGATCGATATTTAGAATTCATTTCACTTTGGGCATCTCCATCATTCGATCTTTTAATGCACTGAAGGTTTTGTAATGGTAACACTGAACAGATTTGTCAAATAGACACCTGGAAACTGTGCTGGGAAATCACACCTTGGGAGGTAGCAAAACAAGTATGAAATGTGTATTTCTGCTAAAAGTTATCAACATCGTAACTGATACACCTGTAGGCTTTCCACTGGAGATGGACTTCACTTGATTCTACTGATGAAGACACCAGAATAAGCATCATTATTAATAAGGGCCTCAGTTCTCTGCCTGAAGAGTGTACCTCTGAAGTCACTAATAGCACATCCAGCTAGGATAGTTTTCCTTCCAGATCTTTCTTTGGAGCTCTTCAAGACTACCTACTTGGAATACAGAACTACAAAGAAAAGCAAGAAGGAGAAACAGAAAAAAATAGAGCTTTTGAAAGTATTCTTTTTTTCTGTCGTTCCACAGGACTCCAGTTTTCAGATTAATGAGCAGTACCTACTGGAAAACAGAGTAAGGAGAATTACTACTTTAAAAAGCTACACTGATTCTTTTTTGCAAAACAGATGTGAAAACCCGTGACTAAAATAAAGAATTGGTTTTACTTCAGTTTGTTTCAAACATGAGCAGGAGCGGAGAGGCAACTGAAATAATGGGGAAAGATAGAGATGTTTCAGTTATATTCTTTTATTGATCCAATTAACTACAGAAGGAATAGTCCAAGCATTAAACAAGCAAGCTTCTCTTTATACTTCTTCCATTTCAGAGAAGATTGCTTCCCTTTCTCTTTGTATTTCCTCTTCTTTCAGACCGTCTGGGCTTCCAAATGCTTCATATCACAGCTTTCTGCCAATCTACCTCAATTCTGTTTCTCTTAATTTCCTTCCACCACCTTGCTGTAACTCTTGAGAGATCCTCCCATGAGAATCACAGCCAGACATCAGTGTCCTTGGAACTGAACGGTTTGGGTCCTTCCTTCCTTGTACGCCACAGCACGGGGCTTTCAACTTCCCTGAGAGATGAGCTGAGAAAACAAGCTCCATATATCACTCCTTCCTGCTTTTTCTACCTCTCATCTCTCCTAGTAGATGCCTCATCTCACATTTCTTGTACCACCCCACAGCTCCACCTCTCACCTGCCTCTCAGCACAAATACCATAAACCCTTTCTATAAATCATAAGAGAAGGGTTGAGAAGAGGAAGATCAGGATCTAAACTGAGACGAGGAGGAGAAGCAGAGTTCTACCTAGAGAAGATGACAGGTAGACAAGACAGTGATATCATGGTACTGCTGCTCCTAAAGTCCACTTCAACATTCATGAGTTTTGATGGGTGTAATATGGTGATGAGATATCGATGTGGGACAGATACTTCATCTGGAGCTAGTCTCCCAGTTGGAATAACAAATACTGGTAGAATAGGAAAAAATGTTTTAAAATTGGAAAACAAATTTGATTAACCCAGACAGGAAAACAATTATAAAACAGGATACTTTCAAGATCTTTCAGGCAACCTGGAAACTGAAAATGTACAGCCACACTTGTGCAGAAAAACACTATCCCTGTGAGGAGAAAATACACACCTAGTAAAGCAACAAAGAATGACAGAATGGCAAATAATGAAGAGTATATGGCCTACAGTGTGTGTCTACACCATGCTCACCAAATGATCTAGAGCAAAGTCCATTACTAAAAGGACAAGTATGTATATGTATGCTGTATGTAGCAACAAATAAGGTAGGCGTCTGTTACAGAATGGGGAACGGCAACTTTGAAAGAATTACAGTAGTAAATCAGCTGAATATAAACTAGCAGTGGTCAAAGGACTAATGTAACCTTTGAATGCATAACCAAAGGAATTTAACTGAGAGGCTGTGCTACCTGAGTATTTGACACTGGGGTCACTCCTATGGAAATAGTGTTACTAGTCTGATAACAGACAATTCAAACAGAATACTAGTAAATTGGGGAGAGTTCACAGAACATACTTTAAGTATAATTAAATCACTGTAAAACAGGTCTGACAATGACAAAGTAAATCTGTTCTGTTTACCAAAGACAAGCTTATGAAATGGTTTAATCACAGTCTGTAAGTACCCAAATGCAGAGCTGAAATTTGACAATGCTGTTTTATTCCTCCCCGTCCTTTTCTAAGAAAGGTTTAACAACATCCTCAGAGTCTAGAACCTGAAGCAAGATAAATTCAGATTAGAAGCTAGAGACAAGAATGGAACACTGAATCATTAACCACTGTAACAGGTTACTAAAGGCTATAAGGGATTTTCCATCACTGGAAGTTTTTCCTCCCCTTACCCCCTTACCCCTCCCCCCAAGATTAAATGATCAGATGCTTTTCTGAAAAATATGATTTAGTCCAACCTTTATTGGACTTAAAGCAGAAATTAATTTGAGGAAGTCACTTTCACAAAGAGTCATATCCTAAGATTACAGTAGTCCTCTACAGGCTTAAAATCAGCTAATGCACAGCAACAAGAGCTCAAACTTCTTTTAATCCTTTATGACTTCATGACATGCTCATTGCCAAGAAGCACCTGTCATGGACTAAGACCTCGCTCTACTAGGTGCTGTATAAACAGAACAAATAAGTAATCCCAGCATGGGAAAGCTGAAAACCTAAACATATGACACAAGACAAAATAGGTGGATACAGAGGGAGACAGCAAGGAAACAATGAAACAATATGGGTCAGCATGAAAGGCAGGAGCCCTGGCCTATCAGCAGCTTACCCATTGTCACATTTTCTTTAGGCAACACAGCAAGGGAGAGTTTTAATGAGGGATTTGAAGTTGGACAAATTTAGACCAAAAATAATTTTTAGTAGTGAGTATAATTAACCAGTAGAACAAGTTACCAAGGGCTGTCATGGGATCTCTGTCACTAGGAGTATTTTAAAACAGTGCTGATTTTTCCCCTGAAAGATATGTTCTGCTTCAAATAGGAATTAATTCAAGGACAAGTCTTATAGCTACTATTATGCTGAAGATCCAACTGGATGATCATAACGGTCCCCTCTGGCTTTATAACAGTGTTTTCCAAGTAACTATTGCCCCTTTAAAAAGATGTATGATTATTTCACATTAAACAAAATTATTAAGATCAACTGATGGAGTCCCACAAAACCAATTAAATTATTTAAAACATGCATCAGCTACAAGACCATTCCAGCACTGAGTCCTTTTGCCCACTGTTTAATGGGCAACTTTAGTGTGAACTTCTGCTATGACGTAAGCAAAGATGAGAAGCAGAGACATCAAAGAAAGAGAAGTGGATTTCAGTTAGCCCATGTACTTACTCTACAAGTAGGTCATTTACACAGCTGAATGAGTTGCGGAGTTTCCCAACAATGAGCATAAAAATATTACAGGAAAAAACTCACAATATCACACTCATGCTACACAACTTACATCGCTTTAGAAAAATAAAATGAAAAACATATAAAGATAAGCAAAGTCTAGAATATTGAAGAAGAAGGAATTCTGCAAACCGTACATTCTGAAAAGATGGATACCATTTGTTTTCAGGTTAAAATAGCAAATGTATCTAATATGAAGGAGCATAAGAAAGGCTCATATTGTCTGTTAGTCAAGATCTCAAGTTAGTGAGCTTTAACTAAGCCATGGATTTTAGACAGTACTTGGTCGGTCCCAGAACAGCAGAATAATTGAGGCTGGCAGGGAGTTCTC
The DNA here is from genome assembly GCF_036370855.1 of Dromaius novaehollandiae. Taxonomy (NCBI): domain Eukaryota; kingdom Metazoa; phylum Chordata; class Aves; order Casuariiformes; family Dromaiidae; genus Dromaius; species Dromaius novaehollandiae. Next base: position 25,813,197 of record NC_088098.1, read on the forward strand.
CAGTACAACCCCCCTGCTCAAAGCAGGCTCAGCTATGAGATCAGACTAGGTTACTCAGGACTATAAAGGAGTCAAGAATTTAATATTCAATATAGGAAAAGACGACATACTCTCACTGATAGAATGACCTTTTTAGGCATATGGGTTAAAAAGATAAATAAAATTGTGTTTATCATCTACTCTTTAAGATGATAAAAAATTGTACTTATGAGCCTCTGCAAACTATCGTGTGGAAGGTCTTAGTCAGTCAAAGTATTCCTTTTCCAATATTGCTATATATACCACTGCACACAGGCCCTATTTAAGACCAAGATCACACTGTTGGCAAAACCACAAAATAACATAAAGAGTAGAACATTGAGCATTACAATGCCCATCTTTCCAATAGCAGTATTTTGTACACTGAATTAATCAACTATATTTGGTGTTTATGAAGTCCTTGGAATAAAGTAAGACTGTGGCATTAAGAAGTTTGTAAAATAATATTTTGCATGATAGATGATTTATAGACTGTTTTAACTAACTGAAAAAACTCTGATTGGCATTGCATCTGTAGGGAAAGGTAGAAACAAAACAGGATTGAATTCTTGGTCAAATAGTTTAGAGAGAATGGTAAATAACCTATTACTGCATTTGCATCAAAACCCCTGTGTCACTGGGAATATAAACCTTCTAAAAAGGTAATATAATACAAGAATAACAAATCAATGTCCGGAATTGTCCTCTATAGCTCAAAACAGATACTCTTTGCAAAAGTTCAACAAAGTTTCTTTCATATTTTTACTAACACAGACCTAAAAGATAATAATAATAAAACTGATGAAGTTGACCTTTGTAATACTTTTCCAAAAAAATTTCTGAGGATATGTAGTCAACATACATATTTGTCTTGTGAATGGAAATACACTTTCATGAGTATGTATGGACAAGCATGCTTAGTCCATTTCAGTTTTCAAAATCTTTAGATATCTTGAAGGATTGAGGAAGACAGGAAGATGGCAAATGACATATACATAGACTATGTATCTTGAAAACTTGTGAGTCAGTTTTTCATCTTTTGAGTGATAAACCACAAGCCTGCTAATCACACCATTGGTGATGCCTAACAGTAACTTACAACCATTTGTTTTGAAGTAGATGCTGAGCCCTTCACTTAAGCAGCATTTCATAACTGTTACATGAAAAAGCACATTAACTCTAGATGCCTTTGCAATGGTGCCAAGTTTAGTGAAGTTTGGACAGAATTCCAGGTAACCTTTGAAAAAATGTCATTTGACAGTGAGCTATGTAACTTGATGTAACTTGAGCCAGAACTCTGATGTGGTTCACTTTTGTGGCTACTACGAGGCTCTGACACAATTTGCAATTTTAAGATTCTGCATGAAAATAGCTACTCCTTTGCATCCACCAACTACTGGCACAAAAAGTCTTGAGGACCACCTGAAGACACTAATCCCATCCATACAAAAAGACAGACTTATTTTGATGTTGAGGAGAGTCTCAATAAAGGAGAGTCTCAACTCCAGAAGTATGGGACTTTGGAGGAGGGAAAGGAAAGAGTTAAGATAATTTCCAGATTAGGTCCAGAGTAGCATGTACCAGAAACCACTTCTAAAAATTCCAAAAGAATACTAAGAGCATATATATGCATCTGCCAACCTCTTAGCAGAAGAACATTCTTGGTAACACCAAGAATGGTAATGAAAAGCACAACAGTGAACAGTCGATGAAAGTCTGAAGCTCAGGTATCCTAAGTACCAGACTTCAATTCTTCTGTGGATGTGACTCCTTAAAATCTTCACCAGATTCTCAAGGAATCTAAGGAATTGGAGCATAGGTTGATATTATTGGTAAAAAGATCATGATCAAGTAGTCTTTCACTATACTCCCAAAATTCTGCATTAGCAGACCTTGAAGGAGAGGCAGCAGTCTCCAATTCTTCCCTGTGAGATGATTCATCTTGGTACCAAAATTGCCTTTACTATCCCAGGTGACTCTGATCATCATAGCCTTTCCTGTTTTACATTGAGAACATGTACAGGGACAGGGAAAAGGTAGGTATCATTCTGCCTGGCTACAGGAGGAAGAACAAATCCAACTAACTTAAGGACATGACCCAGAAAAGGTGTGAAAGGTCCAACACCTTTTGATAATGTCTGAATTAAATCTCTACCACTGAAAACATCTCTCAACGATGTCAAATGAAAGTCTCCCATTTACGGTGCCTCAGGGTGAAGTGGCTCAGTTCATTTGGCAGTATGATCAGGATAGCCCAGAGGTGTTCCAGTTTTCACTGTACCATTTCCAGCACTTAACTACTTCCAGGAAAGAGAAACAGAACTCACACTAGCTTTCCAGTTTTTGCAGTACATCTGACAGTGTTTTTCACTTGGGCACGAATGTGATGACCTTGGGGAATGCGAACGGAACTTCTTGCAAGCATAATTCTTTGAGCTCCAAAATATTGTTGCAGAGATCTTCAGACCACCATCCCTCAAATGCTGTCCATCCAAGTGGAGGGAGCTATAAAAAAATGCTTTTATTTAGAAAGAAAGAAATCTGGATGGGAAAGGAGACATGAAAGGGCACCTTACAAAAGACATTGGATTTGAGTAGGAATACTTCATCCAAAAGAAGAGTTAAACTGAGACTGATAGAATATCTTCCTGGGTAGCATCCCAGTCTAGTATGCGTATCTAGTTTGTTTCAGATGCCTTATACTGCTGCCAGGGTATTCCCAGGAGAGTCCATCAGGACTTCACTGGGAAAAGTAAAAAACATTCCTTAATCTGGAAATACAGTCCAGCAACTGAGTCTTGCATGACCAGAAGTACAACCTTAACACTTGCCAGATGATAGGAATATTTAGTAGACTATTCATGAATTCATTTTCTTCTTAGGCAGAGCCAAGGAGACTTTGAAGACTCTTTTATGAGAGTCCTACAAACAGGAAACAGGAAAGAACTTCCTTTTCAAAAGCAGCAAAGAATATAGCCCCAGGTACAAATCAATCTCTGAAAGACCTTTGGGGATGAGGTTAGAGAGCCTTTGCTGTCTATGAAGGTGAGAGCCAGGAGAGAAGAGCTGGGGAAGTGATCTGTATCTGTCATCTTTTCTGAGACTTCACTGAATGGATTCAAACAAGACATTTTAAAGAAGGAAGCACTCCGTGCCATCTGGATAGCTGGCACAAAAGATGGCTTATCAGTACCGCATGGGTGGTAGAGTGACTGCCTCTCAGATAATATATATATATTCCAGAAACAGAAAGGACAAGAAAACAAAATTGATCAAGTGTATCTCTGAATCTCCTCCTATGTCTCACGGATCTCCTCACACCAAGACGAAGAGACACCTTGTAAGTACCTCTTATATCCACAGTACTGGGATGGCCTCAGAGATCTGATGATACCTGCCTCCTTTGAAGCCAGAGATGCACAGGCCTAGAACATAAAAAGACTGCAGTCTTTGCTAGTAACAGTTACTACGTGGTGGTAGTACCTAACGGGTATCCCTCTAGCAGAGACAAGACACCCTCTCATCGGAGATCTGTACCTCAGTAACAAACAACAAGAAAAATGCCAGCTCTAGAGGTTTACCAAGCATGTATTTGAGAGGGAGAGGAAGACAAAGAGAGAAAGAGAGAAAGAGAGAGAGAGAGAGAGAGAGAGAGAGAGAGAAGTAGAGGGAAGAGAGACAAGTGCCAAAATGAACTGGTTTGATCCACAACCTGTCACTACCAGAAGACTGTAAATGCAAGCATTGATAACAATGACACTTAGGTTTTGTGGGTGTTACCTTTGGAGCAGCTGAGTGAGTGCTACAGCAGATTTCTTAGCAGTCATTTGAACCTTCTTGGTACCAGATGTGGAGATTTCTGTAGCTATGTCTATACTACGAAACAAAAGAGGCTACAGTCCATTCTCTGGCCTGAGAGTCAGAAGCACAACAGCTTGTATGAATAAATTCTCTTCTACAAAAATCTCATCAGTACACACAGTCCTTGGCCTCCGCAAGTCTGGGAATGGCCCCCTAAGCCAAGCCCAGACACTGCCTGGGAGACTTCTGTGAGCACAGGCCAAAACTGAAACCCTGGCCAGATTGGTTTACTTGCAGAGTCACAAGACAACGTGGCCAAACCAGAGCTGATATCCTTTTGCCACCAGACTTCTTTGGCTGCTAAGAGCAGGATAACTTATTCAAAAGTAGTTGTATTCCTGATGTAGTGTTCAGCAGTACATGTCCTGGCTGGTGCGAGAGAGGGAGCAGTACAGTCAGGGCAGAAAAGAATCATGTCTTATGCCTAACTTTGATACTTAGGTTCAATGGAAGGATAAATGAAGCACTTGTCTGGAATACACCCTTGTACCAGTTTATATTCATAAACACCAGGCATGCAGATCATGATTAATTCATCATCAAGACAGCGCAGGGCCAAACAGCTATCTTCGAAGAAGCCAGAGAAGAAGAAAAGTCTTTGTGGAAGACGAAGTGCAGAGGGAGATATGCTAAAAGCAATCCAAAAAAGAAGGAAAAGCAAATGAAGAAGTTCAAGCTAGAGAATTTTGCATGGCACAATGGTTGCAAGGGAACACTTCCTCTTTCCTGGGCACTTGAAAAGGAATCAACAGTGCTGGCTGGAATAGTAGTGGCTGTATCCCACCTTCCGTATTCATTCCTTTAGTATGAAAGAAAGTAGACATACAAGCATGCAAGACTAAAAAATTAACCTAGTACCATCCTGCCGCACCAGACATATGGAGATATGTTCAAAGTATAAACATACATTTTATAAATGTATACTTTCATCACCACACAAACATAAAACAAAAATCCCAGATGTCTTTCCTTTGGTTTATACAATATGCCTATCTGTCCCTCTCTACAGACAGAGAATTTGCTTTTCAAATTACATTAAACACATTTCAAGAAACATTTAGTACATGGTAGCAACAGCCAACAAAATGCTATAATGGTAGTTGCAACATGATTTCTTAATTCCTTTCTTACTTTTGGTTTTAACTTTGATGATTCACTGCTACTCAGTGATCTGACATGGTTTTCTCTCATAGACAGAGACCACTTGCCCCAAACAGTACACAACTCATTTTTTTAAAAACAGAAGGAGACAACCATCTCTGAAAATTAGATCTATGTGCAATTTTTAAAATGGGTGTCATTTAACTCTTTTCTTGATGTAACGCCAGTTACTTTTAGTAACTTCTGCTGTGTTCAATTTGAGTATCCCAAAGATGCTGATGAAGTTAAAAAAAAAAAAAAAAAAACACTGTCAGAAAGTCCAGTTACAAAATAAGGGACTGTAAATGAATGCTTAAATGAATTAAATAAGTGTATAGGTTTGTTTCATCTGTCATGAATATGAGGATAATCACCTAATCTTTCTAGCTGTACAGAAAATACCAGAAAGGTAAAAAAGAAGCTATTTAAGGTGGTTAAAGCTTGTCTCTAACTACAATAAGATGAATCAAAGAAAGAATTTAAGGGTAGTACTCCTATACACGTAAAATAACAAATTAAAACTGAGATTAAAAGGTCTCAGACTATTATTGTTAATAACACTGAAGGAGGCCCATTATCTGAAAACAGACTGAAGAAACCACCCAAGAAATAAACCTATATTTGAATGGAAACAAGCAAAATAATTTAGTAAAGCTCCTCTTAGATTCCTCAAACAAGTTTTCATGATACTGCATGGCAAACAAGTACAGTTTTATGCATCTGGTTAGGTAAAAAAAGTGGGCATAGTATCGGGTGGAGTATTCTGAGTCACGGCGTGCAATCTTTTGCTACCTAAAGCAACGTATCATGCTGATTTTCTTAAGAACCTCCTTAAACTCTTAGAAATCTCCTTTCCCCTCATACCACTTGAATTCTTACAATCCTTTTTCTGTCCTCCAGCCCCAATCTATCCATGGCTAGTTTACACTCTTTTTCACTTGCTCTAACAACGTCTCTTAGCTTAAATACTTCTCCCTTGCTGATGCCTTCCTTCCCTTTCCCCAACATACTTAGAAATATGAAAGAGAAATCATATTCTCTCAGGTTTTATTTCATTAAGCCAAACATGTCACACTTTCTTAGTCTCATCTTACAAGATAAGCTTTCCATTTCCTGACCATCCTCACAGCCTATCTCTGCTTCTGTTCCAATATGAATTCATTTTTCCTAGGGGGAAAAAAAGTCTTATGGCTAATACAACGTATGCCCCTCCCAGTTCATGACTATCCTCAATACTCTTTTGTGTACTTTCCCCAGAGTTACAGAACAGATACAGGTAGTCTGCTTTACACACAGTTACAAAAACATAATTATTGCAAGTTATATAATATTATTTCAGACATGCTAATAAACTCTTCTTTATAAATACTGATTTGGGGAAATAAGAGCACAAAGGTTATTATATGCCAAAGTACTAGGCAATCTTTCACAACCAAATGACCACCAAGAAAATAAAGCCTGTTTCTTAGTACTAAAATAAAATATACGTATTCTAGTAACCCACACATTTTTATCTGCAGAGATGTTGTGAACTTAATTTTCTGACAATGTATGCATGTATGCACTCAGAGAAACAGATTTAAAGTCTCAGTACGGGTTGTTTAGCTCAGTTATTTGCAACAGATCTGAAGTAACAAGCTGACCTGAACTGAAACTACCATCAACAACTTAATTTACATCTAAATACTTTCAAAGTGAGCAAACAGAGAGTTTGAAGTGTGTTATTGGATGGTAGTCATGTGCACTGAACATACCTCACTACAGAGTGTACGCAGCAGGACTAAACTCTCCAGCTAGGACAGGTTACGGATTTGCACTGGAAGGTAGCTGTGCTTGTGCCTTTCTCTGCCAAAGTTTGCCATTAATATCCCACCATTCCCAAACAAAGCAAGCCATGGCAAATCCTCAAATATGAGGCATGGCTATGCCATATTAACGGCAAAATTTTACACTGATAATCTAGAGACAAGTACTTGGTCCGCACAGACTGAAGCCTGGGGAATGTACGCAACTAACTTCAACACTTCCATCTGCCTTTCTAGAGTCATCTATTGCCAACAGCTATATGAGCAGCTCCTGACTCAGCAGAGCCAGACAAGCACAGTGTGCAAAAGCAACAGCATCCACATACAAACCTGCACAAAATCTTGGTTTACATAGCCTCGACCCCTATCAATTTCAAGAGGTCACTCAAGAGTGGACCAGTTGTTGAAGAAAGTGATGGTACCATTACTTTAAATAATAAAGATTCCCTAAGTAATTACTGAAAAGGGTTACATGTCCAAAAGGCTAGAGTCCTGCATATAAACAACATCTTAACATGCAGGACATGCAACGTGTATCACATCTTATACTTACAAATATTACTATACATTACTCTCCCCCAAAACAAAGTATTTATTATGACAAAATATTTAATCATTGTTTCAAAACAAGATTTTAGAAGACAATCTTGTACTCTCTAAATATTTCCACTATACAAAAAAAAAAATCAAAAGCAAACGATCCTCTCCTACACACACACTCAAGACTTTAGATGATACTAGCCCATAAATTGGTACTAGCTTGACTATGAACAAACAAAAGCAAGCTGTTCAACTCAGTACAGGCTATGCCCTCAAACTTACTACTGGTAGTGAATGAACCTGCTGTAGTAGCAGTTATTACCTGATCCGAGCTTCCAGACATTCTTCATAAAAAGTGCTCTATGAAGAAAGAAATTTCACTAAAAGCTGTTTCATTCTAAAAACTTTCCAGCTATCTGACGTGCACTAAACACACACAGCAGTCTACCTGTATTACCATGATATTACACTTCAAAGAGATTATTTCAGCCACGTTACGTATTTTTTAAAACTCATGATAGAGAAAGCATATCTACTTAAATGATGTTCTTCTTAAGCAGAGTTCTTGAGTAGTGTATTTCAGCTTAGAGCCAGACAGCCTTCACCAGCTAAATACAGAAACAGGGCCCAGAAATAATTCATAGTGCAAATAATTACGGGGCTTATGATTCACCCCATACCATGGCATGTGTTGTATCTTCACTGTAAATACAATAGTTTAAATGTAAAACTACAAGACAGCTTTTAGATGACTGTTTTCCAAAAAATGTTAAGGACACAATTAACTTACCATTAATGCTTTGGAACTAATAAGTCTAATTTTTAAGTGTACTGAAGCAAATGGATACTTTTGTACTGATGTGAGTAATTAAAGTACAAGAGCTTCACAGACTCAGAGATGTAATGCAGCCCTTTTATCAAAAGCAGTCACTCTATCTCGGCCTGACAGTTAACAGCGTATGATCTAGTAAACAAATACTTTCACACAGTACAAAAGTGCCATTAAAGGCCAGAACTGTCAACACAAATTCCATTCTTACAAGAGGAAAAAAAAATATAAACTGTTGATCACCTCTGGTTGCCTTAACTAGCATGGAGGTTGTCATGGAAACATTTCTGCGAAGTTCACAGTGATGAAACACAAACACTTCCAGTTTAATTGCTATTAGGTTTAGCATACCAGAGTTTATTTATACTCAAAGAGCATTATGATAAAATGCAGTAGAAAGTAAAGCTAGTAATGATCTGGCATAACAAAGCCCAGGGATTTTTTAAAAAAAGAAAAAGAAAATAAAGCCAAATACATAAGACTTTTTTTTTACTGTGCTGAAACAAGACAAAAATGAATTACCTCCTTCCCCAAAATATTAACAGAACTTTCAACTAGAACATGAGTTGGCCATAACTGTTTTAATGAAACTGCATTAACATATTGATGTGTAAAGATACTAAAGAAGCAAAACATCTTCAAACAGGCAGGCCTATATTTGAACAAACAAATGCCGCGATATTGACTATACAGATTCAAAACATATTTAAAAAAAAACAGAGCATATATTTTTATAGCCTCCATATTATGCAGATCCCATATATAAAGGCCTCTCTTCTTTCTAGATAGAATAGACCTCATTCTGTATTTTCTTACTAACAGAATTCCCCCAGCATAAATGAGAATTCTGTTGTTCCTGCACACACAAATTGAGCCCAATGAGATTTCAAATAATAGTTCTGACTGACTACACCAACATAAGTCAGGGAGAGCTTAATTGTATTTCATTACAGTTAATGGAGATTCACTTTTATTTTATCAGAATTAAACAAAATTCATAGACATGGATGAAAGTTACTAAAATATGCAGGTTCATTTCATTATAATCTGATTTCACTTTTTAATAAAACTATGTTCATTCTTAGTGCATGATTTAAGTTAATGTAAAAGCTTTAAAGAATTCCAGTGACTTTTTATCTGTTTTCATTAGCAGAAGTTTACTTGACTCAGCTGACAGCCTGCAACACTCAGAAGCTGGAGAGGTCATGGGTTTGGCACAGGGACCGGAACCAGCACTAAAGCAAGTACAGCAAGAGTGGAGAGCGAGGATCCATACACGGTACTGCTGGCATGTGCTAAACATGGATGCGGAGCAGGAAAAAAATATCAAGTGGGATGCATCATGCTTACAGTACAAATGTCGCCAAATTCCTGGTTGCTGGCTCTGGCATACAAGTGTAGGAATGCAATGTATTGCCCACAACCTGCCATCAATTCTTTTCGTTCACATGAGCGACATGTTTTGAACAAAGGTATGGAAGGGAAAATGGTCTGTAACAAAGTAACTATATTTTTAATCATTTTCCACTACTTGCTTGTTATGTCTAATATCAAAGTAAAAATACACTAATCTTTACGGTTCCCATATTTATGCCTCTTGATTCTGTTTTTTTCTTTTCCCATTTGTCCCTCTTGCATTTATTCATTCTCCACTTTTCTTCTTGCTGATGTTCCTGACAATCATCATTCTCCCCTTCCAACCCACAAAAGTTATCATAAATGAAATTGTTAACTCTAAATTTTAAAGACCATCATTAAGTTTGAGAATGAGTACCTAAAAAGGGATTAATAAAGAAAATGGAGTAAGGATAGAGTCAGTGATTCAGATTACCTGCAGATTCAGAAAAATAACACTGTAACAAGTTTACATTCTCAAGATTATAATTACTATCCCAACATGAACATATGGATTTGAAATGAGAGCTTAGATCTGGAGTAATTTGAAAAATGCCACAAACATTTTTGTCAAGTAGGCCCACATTCACTATGCAAAAATAATTTCTTCCATACAACTTTTAATAGCTAGCTATATTTCAGCTCAAACTACATAATTCAGCTTCCAAGAGGTTACTTCCTGTTAATTAACATGCTTCCGATCTTTATGAATATTATTTCTGTGAAAATTACTGAAAGACAGCAGTCTCTTTAACCCTGATATGCTATGCTGCAGTATTACCACAGTCATTACTGCAGAATTTGAATGCCCCAACACTACAACTATAATGTATTTGTCTTCTGATCCTCTTCCTATGAGGAAAAAATATGCAGAAGAGTGTCCTGTTTCATTAAAGCCTTTTCTTTTTTTAATTCGGTCAGTTATTGTGTCTTAGGGGCTACTGGAAAGTTGGTTTGTTCTGAGATTACACATACAAACAAACTCCTGTGCATTTATAGTAAAGAAGAAGACTTTGCCTTAGAAATGAAATATGATGAATTCGATATGGTCTTCCTTCCTCCTTCTTCAAGCCCTCTGAGAAAGTTCCATAATTTGCACAGAGGATCTTTAACCTTTCCACCGAGGGGAGCTCCCCTATTCTTGAGAAGCACAAGTGATCCAACACAGGCGTCATTCCAGAGCTCGCAGGGAACCAAGCCAAGAACACTGAAAATAAATACCAAGACACTGAACATCTTCCAAAATTTGGTGAGGATATCACACAAAAATCAGAAGATGGATGCATTTAACTGAAGATAGCATGTACCACCAAGGTGATACACTACTTAAATGCTTTCAGCTTCCACACGTTCACATCCAGTTGTATCACTGTGGTGGTATGAAGCCAAGAGATAACAGGTGTGAATATCAAAAATTACATTACATTCACATAACACCCCATGAAAAAATATGTTTTGGAGTTTTTATACATGTACCTCCATTGAACAAGTGTGTTACAAAAGTTGACTGTGCTTCATAATGAAGTTTCTGGCATTTTATCATTTTTCCAAATTTTACTTCACTGAACATCTCTGAATCTGTCTTGGGAGTGCTTTGTAAACAGATATAAAATCTATGTTATTTTTAACCCCGACTTCAGCAATGAGGTAGCTTCTCGATCAGTTTTCTTATCTGAAGCACCTTCAGAAAAAGATTAAACAAATGCCACGTTTTGTGTCCTGTGAAGGACTAAGCATTCAGGAACACATGGTGGGAGATCACAAGGCCATTTAGTTAAGTCTCAAATATATCCCAAAACAGGTTAATTCTGTTGGCAGCAGGTCTTACAGTAATCAGCACCAGTATTACTTCACACTGCTGTGTGCAGCCTGCCATGCCTCTGGCTGACAGTGTTTTCTTGTACTGAGGGTCTCAAAGCTAGCCTCTCCGGGTTACTCCCTTCATTTCCTTGGGTCGTTCTTCACAACTTAAAGACAAGCAGTGAAATAGAAGAAGCCTTGGAAGATCTAGATAGGAAGACAGCTCACAGGTTTATCTGGTAACAGGGAAAAGTCAGGTCAGCTGATGAACTGACCTTCAGAAATTGTAATCATCTTTGATCACTAAAGCGAGGGAAGCTGAACCAGCAGCATGCGAGTTCCAGCACTGCTAGAAACAAAACCAAAACAAAAGGAAAACAAGAAAAGAAGACCTATTTCAGGTTTTGGTAACCCATCTGCTTGAAACAAGCTGTCTGTGCTGCCACATTGCCCTAGCTGCTGTTCTGTTTCGGCTGGCAATGGCAAGCAAGGACCAAAGGAAGCAGACATGACTAAACACTGAACAGCGAGCTAAACCTGCACCATAACGTTCTGATGATGAGGCCATGCAGGTCAGGAAGAGCAAGGCTGGAGTCTGGCCCTCTGGTGGTGAAGCAGCAGCACTCTTCAATGGTGTCATTCTAGGCGGTCCCCGCATGAAAGGCAAAGGACCTCCCTTTCAGCTTTTCATAGCCTTTCTCTCATCTCTCTCTCCTCAACAGCAAAGTATGGCCCTAGGTGCACCAAAACCACATCTATTCTGGAGTCAGAGAGTCACTTTGAGCCAACTCCAGTGCTCTAAGTCCTCTCAGCAATGAAGAAGAAAGGGACCAGAAAAACAGAAAACCAATCTCATTACTGGGCCTCAAGATCCCCTGGCTATTTCCTTGCTTGATAATAAAAAGCAAAACGAGATATTGTGAAGATCCAAGTGCAGCATCAGACACATTCCAGTGTGCTACGCCTTAAGTATGCTTCAGTACAAACGAGAGAGAAAGAAAACAACTACAGTAATAGGATACAGAGCCTCAATATCACTGCCCCAAGTGATTCAAATCCCTCTAATGTTAGGCAGTTCTTTGTTTTCCAAAAAAATAAATACAAATAAATACAAAAACTTAAAACGACAAATTCATTCTCACTTGGCTACTGAATGACACTGCAAAAGAGAGAGGATGATTTCATATCTTTATTTTAAAATTTTTACTTGTCATATTAATTAAAAGCTGCAGGCTCTTCATTTAAGTTTTCTTTGTAACACAATGGCAGTCTGCTAGTGGCAGTTCCAGAAACAAAAACAGAAGAGAAAGAAAATAAACCTCTGAGAAAAATAATCAATAAACTTAAAAAACCTAATTGCAATGCTGTTAATCTGTCACTGGCAAAGCTGATATACTAGCAAGTTTACAGCTCATGCATTCCAGGCTACAACAAAATTATGTATGTATAAAATGTTCAAAATAGAATATAAAAAGTCTAAAATTTTTAAGACTTCATGCTGATCCTTCAGTCTGGCAAATGTTTGTAAAAAGAAAAAAAAGACAGTGTTAAGTAAACATTTCAGTCCTCAACCTTCTTTATATGCCTTTGAACCTTTGCTTTCATGTGCAATACCTGACAGCCCACTGAGAATAAATGCTGAAAGCCCCAAAGATGGGTAAAACAGAATTTCTGACTCAGGAAATAAAGATCAGCTGAATATGATTCCCATACGGCAAACCAGATCAATGGAAAGCAAGACCAAAATTTACAATATCTATACTGTACAGTACAACATGGAGGTTGTCTTTTATTGCTGGCAGCAAAACTCCCAGTGGCCAAGAATAAAAGCAGACACAAAGATTATACATCCACTAATGGTGAACTATAAAAATATACACTGGTAGATTTCAGAGTAAAAAAAGGAAAAAGGGAAAATTTCAAGCCTTTATTTAGTGTTATAGAATACCAATCAGCAATTAGAGCAACCAACTTTCATCACAAAATGCAGGATTATTAATATAAAGGCATGTTTTCAAAGCCAAGGGGGAAAAAAATCAGCAGATTGGAATACCTGATATGAAAAGAAACATTCTTTGCTGTAAAGCTCCAACAGCTTCAAGGCTACTTTTGTGATAGCATGTGTGGCTGAATGCGAGAGAATGTATAACAATATTACTACTCTTATTTCAAGATTTCCTGAAAAACCTCAGGTTGTGCTCATAAAGACTTTCTTAAAAAGCAATGATAAATCTGATGAACAATTTTTAGAACTCGGAAGAAGGACAATTGGAAGGGGGGAGATAATCCAGCAATCCTGAACCACTCAAACAGCACAGCAACACTCTGCTTTCTGTTCACAAGGTTCCTCTGTCGGGAATCCCAATGCAGTGCACCTAGCCATCTCTGATGGTGTCTCAGAGGGTACATGCAGTAAGAAGGCTGCAAGTAAAGCAAAAAAGCTGAACTTTACAGATACTTCTAATATAGTCCAGATGGAAATACACTGAAGGGTATTTCTTAAAAGAGTATTTTCTTTAAAGAATATAACTGCCAATTTATTTAGTAAATGTACAACTGACTGAATTAAAAAGACACAGAATCACTCCTGAATTTCTGTAAGACATTTGTTCCATTCTAGCAGCAAAGTCTCAATAAAATAAAACAGTGAAATCACATAGTGACTCAATCCTACTTCACATTATGCTACACCATCCTTTTGCATTAAAAAGAAAAGATGATGGCCACAGAAGCACAGAACCCCTGGGGTTCCTAGGCACAGAACTGGCCCAGAAGGCTCTTCTTGGATGTTCCCAGAGAGATGAGGTTGGAGGTCAAAAACTAGGAACCTCATAGCAATGTTGTCACCTTGATCCCACTTGATTTATAAATAAGTGAAATACCTTGAAACTCTACACAGAGAGGTATGATTTGCTTGAGCATTTCCAAAATAGTTTTCCAATAGGTGGAAATATACACAATATACATGCCATACATAGTTTACATGACAGAGATTCTACCAGCATCCAATTTGGATGATCTTCATAAACCACTCCTGGTTTCACAACTGGGGAACAATGCAGTTCGGTCAATTCAGGCTCCTAAAACACACATACTTAAACGTGTATTAATACTCGCTTTCCATGGTACTTTGTCAACAGTGTGACACACTTTCAGCATAACCTTAGATTGTAAATGCTGCCACTGAAAAGCAATATGGAAAAAGCGAGGAACAATAGTATTCAAAAAGCTTTCTGAAAGATCTTCTTCCACAAGAGAACTGATAAAGGGGGAGCTCATACAAATTCTGGAACCCACAAACCCACTACTCACTTGGAGAAGGTAATTTTACCCCATCACTAAAGTCATACCACTGCTAAGATTGAGCTGTGAGCCAGATCAAAATTCTGTACAGTTACAAGATACAGAGCGAATAATCTCTTCTACATGGCTAATATGCCCTCCCTCTTACCTCCTTTCTTGGGCAATATTACCATCATTTTGGCAAATAATATGTGCATCATCTTTGACTTATGCAACTCTCTCAGTCCTCAGAACAAGCATCTAGGTCCTGTAGGTTCACACATTTACAAAAGATTTACCTGTAACTGGTGTAGTATCTTTACAAACACCCTCTTTAAAGTATGGCTCTCCTCTCAACCCATACAGCGAATACTCTCATGAACGTGCTTATTTCACATCTTGTTCCTATCTTTTGTTCTAGTCTTGACAAATGTAATCTTGCTCCTCTGACATAAATCCAGTATCCCATTATACATTAATCACTTATCTTCCATGTCAAAGCCTACCTATCATCTCTCATTCCATGTTTAGAGGTAAACTTCCTTCTTCTTTAGGCCCAGGCTGCCAGCTTCCATCATCTATGTGTTATTTTTTCAATTAAGTGTCTTCAGACTTTTTATCCAGGCTGACACCCCACACATCTGTGAACATCCACAAGACTAACTGATTAACCTCTTTCAAACTGCTTTGGCAGGAGACCTACAGAAAACTTGAAAACAGATTATTTGCTGATGTGCTGTGATTCCTTGTTTTCTTGTGTTCTCCTGTCTATTTCCACCTGTTGTCTCCACCCATATATTTAAATTATCATATTTCTGGGCTGGTGCTCATGGTTGTTCTGTGTTTGTGTAGCATCTCGCTGTGGAGTCCCAGTCCCTGTCTGGTACTCTAAAACACTGTCAAAGTACAAATATGGAATTAATGAATATTGATATGCCAATAAGCACACTATGCACCCTCCCGTTTCTTTCAAAAGAAAAAACAGAGAGGTCAAACCAACATTAATACATTTCCTGCTTATAAGGTACTGCTGACATAATTCCTTCACCAAATTTCAAAATGTGATAGAAAAGCCTTTAAATTACAGTTTAAATTTTCCTAGTGAAATCTACATTTCAGGCCTTGGTAATTTGTTCTTGTGAGTAACTACTCTTAGCATTAAGAACTGCTCTACTCCTAATGGACTTTGTTACGGCTTTAAAAGATAAACTGAAAATCCTCTATCATCAAGTTTCTCCTCCCCATATAGCCTTCTTTTCCATATTGTTATTTTCAGGGACCGTGCAAAAAGAACATCTATGCCAAAAAAAAAAAGAAGCAATTTAGTCAGAAACATCTAACCTCGTTACTCCTACGTAAGATTTATTTTATACACCCAAGGATATAAAGTCCCACAGAATGTCCACATTCATTTGACTAGCCAGCTTAAATGCTCACACTTTTTTCAGAGTCACAACTATCCTCTCTGGTTAGAGATCACAATGCTGAAAGTAAAGCCTATAATGTCATCTCTAGATGTATTCCCTTACAGTTTTTGTTGTAATGAGATATTTTATTTGGTCAGGGCTCATATGCTAGTCACATTGCTCAGTATCACTTCTTATCTTCTTAATTACTTACTTGTTTTGCATTGAATCAGTTGACATATTACTCCCCACTTTTTAAAATTTTTCATCAGCTTTATACTTCACATTCACAGAACTAGCAAGTTAACTAACACTCATGATACCTTCAAGTTATCAAAAAATAAAAAGGAATCCTCACTTCTCATTATTCTGTATTATTTTCTTAAAATTTTAAAGCCATTTTTCCTAAAACTAAAATTGTTGGAGGAAATAAAGCAGCACCATTCACCAAAAACAAGACACAAAATGAGAAAAGCTTTATCATGTAATACATTACTATAAGAAATAATTAGTTTGAACTCTCATTTATGAATCTAATCTTCAAAGATTTTCAATATCTAAAAACACAGTAGATCCTTCTCTCACATTTTTATCCCTGTGGCATAACCATCAAAAAAGGCAAATCAAAGCCATACCTCTAAACTGTAAACTGACTTAATTCTCCACCCCTCTTACCCTTTCACAAGCACAACACTGTTCCTACCAACCCAGCTTTCTGCACAGCATTCAAGATCAGCACAGCGCCAGCGTCTCCTCTGACGAGCCCTGGCTGCGGAGGATGAAGCCCTGCAAACCGCAGAACACCCATGTACAAAGGGGTAATGGCCCGATTCTGCGACACGCACTTCGGCACATTTTTACACAACCTATTACTTATATTAGTATCAGCAAACAAGCCAAAGCAGCTGTGCTCTGCAAGAAGTTTTAGAAAGGTATAATGGAGTTAACCAAAGGGCATTATTAGTAATGACCGAAGGAAAATGGGGGAAGAGATAATAAACACAGGCTACTATTACCTGTTTCAAGCATAAGATTAATTTTCTACTGTATCCCTAAGCAAATTACTTGAATCTCTAGCTGTACAGATATCAGGTTCCACTTTAACTTTTTCCTGATATATCTGACATTTCAGCTGACACAAAGCAGTTTCTGTCCTACAATGATTCCAGAAAAAATGTGATGGTTCCTTGCACTACCACTGTATTTTATGCAGCTCCTTCACCTCGTAGTATGCCTCTAGTTAGGTAACGTTTTAGGATCCTCCTTCCTTGAAGAAATCTTTTTTTAGAATCACCCACTTCATTATTAGGATCAACTTTAAGTAAGTGTAAGAGAAAAGAAAACTGAAAAAGTACAAGCAAGTAAAAACAAACATAAAAATTTCAGAACCACACTCTTGAAAAGCTGCAGTGCTCTTGAAAACTTCCAGCAGCAAAGATTAGAATGGATACCAGCACAAAAAGGTTTCTTTCTCCCACATTTTCGCTTCCAGCACTGAGTATTTCACAGCCTGCTTCAGGGGCATGCTTGCTTAGCCCTGCAGCCCTGAGGAGCTGCTGTCAGCACACCGGGCACCGTCAGCCCTACCAAGATTTTGTTCCCAGCCATCCAGGAGCACTAGGGCCCTAATACTCTCTGTTTTCATGAGCTAGAGATTTTTACAGCTGAGCATGAGATGAGTTAATGCACTCCGGAGAGCTAGAAAGCAAGTTAAGCTGTCTGCATAGATATAACCTTTGTATATGTTGACAGTTCTACAGTGAAGAAAATTCACTGTAATCCCAGAAGTTTGAGGGCCACGTTTGGCTCCTTAAAAAATGGGGAAGAGCACAAATTTCCCTCCCCTCTTCACCCTTTCATTTCAACAGGATTATATTTCTTTTTCTTTTTTTATTTCAAGACATTTTCAGTCTTGCATGTCTTAGGATTTCACAACTCTCTTGCCTGTCCATTACGTATGTATGTGAAAATTTGTATACTGCCAACTTCAGCAGGTGAATGACGTGTTTTCCTTTATGTGGACAAACTCACACGGAGACAGAACATACACCTTTTCAGTCAACTACATAACCATTTCTAAGACAGCAGAGGAGTGTGAGGCACTAGGATTCTGAGTTTCTATTCCTAAGAGTAGAGCACAGTCAAATAAGATCAACTGTAAAAACATCTTCCTTTGCATCATCTGCAAGATGACTAAATTCCACTCTGTTAATGAAAATTACGCTACTTGGGCCAAGTTAACCAAGTCAGTTATCATTAAGAGAGTAAACCTGTGCAGTGAGGATCACACTGCGTTATTGTGACTTACTTCAGCATTCAATTTGGTATGTGTTTTCTGAAAGGCCATGTGGTAAAGCCAAAGATGAGCCATTGGTCTCCTGGCTAAATACCTGAACCATACTTTTAACTCTGTAGGAAGTGACTATAGCACCAACAGTCATCTATCCATTTTACAGGTAAGATAACTGAGTGATCTCCATTAAAGAAGCAGTACTGAGCCTTAACAGTAATCACCATGAAAGGCATAGGCATTTTAACAATACTCAGTGCAAGATATGGGCCTATTATTCTCGTTTCTATCTAAATCTGCCTTAAATTAAAAGATACTTGAAGGTAAAACAGGATGTTCACTTTCTCTTTCTAAATAAATAAGATCACACAAACACAAGAGCTTTCACAACAGAGTCTATAGCAGGTGCAGAAATCATGTTTCATGAAATAAATTTCCACTACTTAGTATTCATTTCAGTTTGCAGTGGTTTGTTATTGTTTTGAATCTTATTTATTTGTTTATTAAAATACTTAAGTTATTAGCAGTCAAATTTAACATCCCATACAAACATACAACCGTCAATGGAAGATTAGACTAAAAAAATACAATAGCCTGAACGAGATTATACTGAACTGCAAACAAAAGTGGCAAAAGCAATTAATCAACCTTAAGAGAGCAAAAGCTCTAGATCAACAACAGGGCTTAAAACAAATCAAAACTTTGCCAATGATTACAAAAATGGTCTATTTTATTTCAAGCACTGGTTTTTTAAGAAAGGTTTCAAATCGTTTAAATTGCAATCCAGAGACAGAAACATCACTTACGTAGTTATTCAACACATTCAAGCTGCTAGTATTCTTTTTACTTCTTCCCACTTAAAACAAAAATGCAGGTCTTAAATGAAGTCTACAGTGCTGGAAGAAGCAAAGTCCTCGATGTTAGACTCCAATAATCAAATGGGGCAAGTCAAACGACAACATTTTAGAACAACCTGATTTGCAGTACTGCTAATAGTTAGGGTTGGGTTTTTTTTACTTTTGTAAGGTTCACTAAAACTGTATCAAGTACTTCAGATTTTCCAAGTGTTAACCAAAAAGCAGAATTTTTACCGTGTGCAGAACATGTTTTGTGAGAGAGGGTTGGTAGAACAGGAAGCAGTTTGGGTACAATCAATCATTAGGTGTTTTATGCAGGCCTCATTACAAGACATACACACAAGTGAAGTAAACTTAACTTACAGAATTTCTTTCAAAGCATTAGAAAATTCCAATATGAAGGAGGAACACTTCACTTTCTCCCAAATCCTCTATGACAAACTGAACAGTAGCAACTATTGCAGCTGTACTCAAAATGTATAGAATGCTTTGCAACCAGGAAATCTAATTAACACACTTCAGCAATAATATGCACTTCACCTTCCAACTCACACATCCACATTAATCTGTATGTACACTGTAAGAGACACCAAGACAGCTCCACGATAGCACGCTTTAAGAAAAAACATTCCCATTCTCATCATTCTTTAATTCAAGCAAACAGAAGATTTGGGGGCTAATTCAACAACAACTGTTTTCCAAATAAACATAATCGCTCATTTTTTAAACTCAGTTTTCTCTTGACTGGATGAGCACAGCACTTTCACCTTGAAATAAAATCCAAAATAGTAACACAGGAAAAGAAAGAAGAGGTTTAATTGGCGCCTACTTTTGACACTACACATCAGGCAAGAACGGAGCTATCAAGTCTACTTAAGATGTTCTAAACTGCAGCAAAGCCCAGAGAAGCTCTTCCGTTCTGTTGGCTTGATGTCATTTCAGCTTATCTACAAGGATTTTTAATTCTAGGGAAGAGTGGTTGGCCAAAAGAAGCATTAAAGTCTGCCATTGTAAGATCACTCTCCATTAGCTTTTCACCCATCATTTTCGTTCACATTCTTTATTTCCTAATCATCTTACTTCACTGAGGTGTCCTGCTTGAAATGAGGAGCGCACCCTATGACAAATGCTGTAGCTGTGCAGGCACCAGCAACCAGTCTTACATATAGACAGGGAAGTTTGCATCCCAAACTTGTGGTCTGCAGCATATGATCTGTACTTCTCAGTTCAAGAAGTAAATCAAACTGCCTCCTACCAAGGGCTGGAAGACCCAAGAAAAGCCTCAAGGTGGCCACGGATGACACAAAGGTTCTTGAGCACGTTCAGAAGCGATCCCGTCTGCCCTAGGGGGTACCTATGCTCCACTTTCGGGGAAGGGAAAGGAAGTGTCAACATTTTTGAAGGGTTTAGTCTGTTCTATCCATTCCCAACACTGAGAGACAAATGAAAGATATCAACTGAGCTAAGTCAAAAAAAGTCTGGAGGGAGATAACAGACGTCTTTTCTAGAGCTCACAGTATCTACCCACAGAGCAGAAAACTTGTGCTGTGGCCTCTCCTCGGTCTGGGAAGAGTGAAACCCACCTTACACTTATTCCAGAGAAGTCCCTTAACTAGCAGCCTGTGGGACACGCTAGGGAAGAAGCTTTTGGTTGCTCCTCTGGTTGAGGCTGGGCCACAGCAAGACGCTCATTAGGGACACACAAGCTCAGAGGACAGGGACATATTCAGGCTATTCAATAAACTATATAAAACAGCACTGAAGAAAAGGGACAGAATCCAGGACCTCTGACCAACACAAAACTCTTCCAATTATGGTATTATTTTTCTTGTTCATCTCCATCATGATTCAAGCCCATTCTAGAGCTCAGAGGATTATAGCACAATTATCCTTTGATAGTATTAAGCAAATTAACAGCAAACAGTGCTCTAGATGAGGAATACCCTGGACAAAGAAACACGTACCCAGGATAGCACTTATACTATCACCTAAATCAGAATATATTTTCACATATATTTCTATTTGTAAGAGCTCTCATTAAAAGTGTAAACTGAACACTTTCCTTATACAGTTAAATTACCCTTTTTTAAAAAAATACTTGGAGATATCTAACTTCTCTTAGAAAATATTTCTGCACACAAATAATACAAGAGAAAAACACACTGTCTTCTGAGATGATGATAAAATTTGTCTAGATCAACCAAAAAGACATATTTGAGCAACACTGCAAGACAACCAAAAGAAATAGGTTTAGCTAATTTTTCTCACTTGGGGAGTATCTCTCTCAGTGGGTTGTTATCTTCTTAATTTTTCTTCTGTGTAAATGTCAGGGCCATCACAAGCCAGCACTGAATCCAAGCAGTCAGTAAAAAACATAATAATCTCTGAACATGATAAGCAATGTAAAAATCTGTTTGTGCTATCCTTTATCCAAACAGTCTTAACTTATACTGAGGAAATATCTCCAGTCCACACCCAAGATTTTCCCTTCAGAGAATCTAACTCAGTTCAAGCAGTTACTATGCCTCGATTATGACTAACATCTCACTCTCCAAAGTCTTTCAGCAACTGAATGGGAAGTGGTAGATAGATTAAATTAGAAGATCAGAGTTTACAGTCATTGAGCTTCAGAAAGCAATTTACGGCCATTCACTACTTAATTATCTCAACACCTTATAACCATTAATGAATTTATCTTTACTGCATTGAGATTAAGCAACTCTCCTGAAGTTCCACAAGAAGTCCACATCTGAGCCAAGAACTGTATTTATAAATTTTAGGATAGCACTTTTGTCTACACCATCATCTTTCTTCACAATGTTAGAAGCAGTTGCTTTCAATCGCATGAGCTGTGACTGCTGCCCCCCACCATCTGCTTAAGATAAAAACTAATGTTTACTTCTCTTTCAGGCATTCTTGCCCACTACATCCCTACCACCGTGCTCAACTTTAAAACGCCTTTTTTTTCCAGATATAGGCTGATAGTCTGACACATGCAAAACCTGCTCCCTGACTCCAACCCACAATGCCCCCTCGAGGCAAACAGGAACGGAAATGAAGAAGTTTAAAAAAAAAAAAAAAAAAAAAAAAAGCTGAACAGTGGGGAAAGAAGTGGGAAAAGAGCTTTCTGAATTCACCGGGAGGAAAAAAAGCAAAAACAAAGCAAAACCCAGGAAGACTGTCCATACTTAGGACATTCATCGTATCCTTCTCTGGGCTGGGATCACTGCCCAAGCAGTTCGGGTTTTCTTCCCGACCTCTCTTCTGGTATAAAACTTCATCACCTTCACTCCTGTTTAGAGTGGTTTCAAGGAGGCTGCAGGAAGGAAAGTTCTGAAATCTTTTTCATGTACTCCAAATTCTACACATATACTTAGATATCTGCTAAAAGAACTAGAAGAATTATTTCATTGTTAATTTACAACTCTGAGCAAACCTGTACCTTTTCAAGGCAAAGACAAACTAATATCTGTAGATATAAGCAAGAAGTACCAGTATTTGCCATTTTGAAAAATTTCTCTTTAAATCTATTATAATGTAGTGATCTCTAGAGATCTCCAAAAGACATGGCCCATGTCTGCTTGTCAAGAGCTCAACAAGAAAGGAAAGATTATTGGGAGGCTTTCAACATTGTGGCTCAAATCTCCATCTCAGGTTGCTCTACTTGAAATACAGAGAAAGAACGAACTGTGATTTATCAGTTGTATCTGCTACCCTTTGTGTATTTTTGTATACATCAAAAGTAGAAAAACGTTCTGGAGGCAATAATTTTCATTAGGTCATTAATTACCAGTAAGAAAGATACTGGAGAACAAAACACATCTTCTCAACATACTGTACCATCTTCCTTCAATAGGCACACACAAAACACAGAGAGAACAAATTACATTCAGATGATACTAGAAATAATGTTCAGGATTTTAATATTACTCTCCTTGCTACAACTATATAAAACTCTCTGCATAAAGGTTACCTCTAACACGTCTTCCAACTCTTAAACACATTAAAAAACCCTCTTATTACAATGTACATTAAACCACACACAAGAAAAGGTTAGCTCCCAATAATAACCTTATAAAGAAAGTACAGTATCAGTTAAATGGATTTTAAGTAAGGGTCCAAGATCATATTAGGCAGCAATTATAAGCTACAAATTGTATTTCATATCCTCAGCAAGAGTTAGCACGAGTCTTGCAGAGCCAAATCTCCACTACAGAGCAACACCCCCTGATATGTTTTAAATGCCACAAGCAGCTGAGCTCTGACGGGTTACTGCCAGTGCTAAAGCCAGTCTTGAAGAGTTGACTGGGTACCACCTAGTGACCATAGATCTAAGCACGTCAGTCACCAGGAAATATACCATACTCTGAGTACTCAGTACCGTACTCTTAGTGAAGGCCAGGAGTGATAGATCCAGTTCCTCAGCTGCTGCAGAGCCTTCTCCAGCAGCAGCAGTGCAAAACATCAACTTCGCTGTCCCTATAGGGATCTGAGCAGTAAAGGTGACGCTGGACAGTGACTCATTATTTCCATCTGTCAAATAAAAGTGAAGGTATTAAGAGTGTTTCTTCCAAATACTACATCCTGACAAAAGGACCCTCGAAGCGTCTGAAGTAAGAAGAAACCAAAATAAATGAACAAAGAGCTCATCCCAACCAGAAGGCCTCAGGGAAGGAGCAATCTCTTAGCATAGCACCTCAGTTTTGGGAAGCAATGGTGTCTGCAGCCTGACCCAAAGCGCCACATATGGACTCTAAGAGCAACTGCTGCAAGCCTCTGCACCCCCCACCTTGACTCATCTCCCTCCTTCTCCAACCCATAGCAAAGCTGGGGAACCTAGAGGATAAACTTGGCCTGCCTGGGAAACTACCCACTTAAGGAGGTCTCTGAAAGGAGCAGCTTATCCCAACCTTGCTGAGTAAGGCTCCAGTCTTGTTTTCTTTTGCTACCGAAACATTCCAGGGCTGTGTCAGTTTGGATTGCAACATAAATATTGTGCAACTGCAGGCTAGTTAGTTCCAATTACGGTAATACTGCAGGTGACAATGTGAAAGATATTTTTCACAGTCTGTGGTAACATTCTGCTTCCAGTCAGCTATGACTTAGATCAAGAGAAATTCGGTTGAAGAAAGTTTTGTTTACAACTGAGTTTGGAGAAAAACTGCATGCATAACAGGGACTTGAAAAAAATGCTATCTTCCCTATTCTGGTAATACTTCAGTTGGTAACAACACAGACCTAAACGGCAGTCATTAGGTATGGAAATATATTTGTAATACTATACTTAACTGATACATAAGAATAATTTCAGGTTTTGACCTAAGTACTATTGATTCACAAAATGCACAGGCACCTATGTATAAATAAGGCTAATAGTTTAAGACTTAAAATTTAATTTTAGTTACTGGAGACATTTACTGAATAATAAGTTAAAGTAACACCCCAGTATGTCCAGAATAAGAGGTTCCATTTTTACACATAAATAATATAATTGTGTTCTTCTATTGAGTCACAACACACAGTGATTTAAAACGCTAGTGCCCAATCTGCAACTCAGAAGAACCAGTCGAGCAGCATATAGTTTGCCCCATCCACCAATTTTCTCGGACCTTACAATAGCTCTCCTGTCAGCTGAACAGCACATAACGAGGCAGGGAAGAGGGTTTCAAGAAATGACAGCAAGGTGGTATCACCAAACACTCTGTCCCACAACCTGCTCCTTCTCTGGTCTGGAAAAGCCTCTGAGAATGAAGGTGCCTTGGAGAGGATGAATGAATTGTCCTGCCAGTCTGACCTGCCTGAAGCCATACCCTTTCTAAAGGAATATGCAGGGAATTACTTGTGTTCATCCACTATACGTTACACATAAAGCAAGCCCAAAGCTTCTGGGAAGTGCTAGACTTACTGCGTGTGTGTAGCAACACCAACCACACAGCATGAGACACCCTCCAGCCACAGCACAAGATGTATCAGGCTTGGCTGAAAAAGCTGGACACCATTGATTGAAAACAATTATATAGGGTTTTTTTTTTTTTTTGACTGTCTTTCTCAAATGTCTTTGAATCCTTACCAATGATGTACCTGACTGCTGTACTTTTTAAAATTCATTTACTGAATAAATGGAAGTAAACCCTTGAAAGTATTTAAAAATTATGAAAAAGTCACTTTGAATGTATGTTTTCCATTTGAGTGGCAAGATTTTGGAAGGACAGTTCTTTTCACCAAAATCCTTCAAAGACATTTTTTAAATTGTAAAAATCACCCTTCAGCATAACCAGTTTCTGCAGAGGATAATCTCACTGCTCAAGTACATTAGCTATTTTAGAAAAGGACTGAATGTGTTTGTCTTTACTGACTGCACTCTTCTTTAGGATGCACTGTGTCCCACAATCTGAGATTCAACAAATCCACTCAATACCTGCCAATGTTGAAGCCTGTCGCTTCCTTCCTGGAAAGCTGCTGACGGGCACAGGTGCCCTGTGCTGCAGTACAGTCCCTCATGCCAACCCAGATGCAGGCACGTGCCCTTCCCAAAGCTGCATGGCTCCAAAGCCACACAAAGGACATCTGAACAGCAATGTTTCCCCACTTCACAGCGTCCTACAAGTATACACAAATAACAAATGTTCTGATAATTCTACTATTCTCCAAGCTTTTCTGTGATCACTTCAAGGCACGATCCAGCTCCCTGATACAAAAAAAAAAAAAAAAAATCCTCAACAAACAGTTTTAAAAGCTTGCTATAAAAAAACTTTTTAAGATACGAATTTCTGCTTGCTTAGATGCACTTCATGCCTTTTTGTGGCCAATAATGAACAGAGAAACCCAGGACAGGTTGGTTACCATTTCCAATGTTAAACACATCCTTAAATATTTTAGAAGATGCCAGTCACCTAAAACAGAATTAAACAACAAATATCTCTAAACTAATTTCTCCTACTATAAGCTTAATTCCTTTTATTAAGCAGAAGGATGTGCAAGGATTTATGACACTTCCTGTGAAACTTCTTCCATATATTCAACATAGTTATCTTGTGAATTACTGACCATACATGTTCTTCAATGAATGCTGACAGTTACTGTGTACTGAGAACAATTTACAGGCATCATCACAACATTAAAAGTCATTTAAATGCATTCAAGACTGGTAACAAATGATTCTGAATGAATTTCTGGGTGAAAGCATTTCATGATCTTTAGCAAAGCAACATCCTAATATTTTCACAGTTTTAGCACCCATATATTCCACTAATTGATTATCAATTGAAAAATGATTTTTACCACGCACCTAGGAGTCCTCAGCACCTCTTAATGTCTTCTGCACTGTATATATGACAATAACTTATTCCTTAATGATTTAACTGTTTCTATACAAAGATGAAAACTTATTCTTACTGTTATTAAGAACGTAACAGTTCATCAGTTATGCACATCTCTGCAGTCTGTGCACACCTGACTGCATTAGGTTTTGGTGTTTTCATTTTTAGGTCACACGAATACTGTAAGTACTGTAATGAAACCACAATCCTTTCTGTGTTCTCTCACAGAGTAGTGCCTTGAATCATAAATATTTCAATTATTGTTTTAGACTCTAAAAGATAGTAGCCTCTTGTCTTCTATACACTTTTCTCTGCCTTCAAAAGAACTCTGCCCCTCTTCTGCCACACCAAAGTGACATTTAGATATGCACTAAAAATCAACTCTCACTACAGCAACTAATAAATAACTTTCAAAAGACACACATTGTAATTAATGAAATCTAAATATTTAAAACACTAGCTGACAGAAGCCAAAGTCCAAATTGTGGCCAGAGTAAAATGGCATGACTCCTGTGAAGTAAACAGAATTGTGCCTGCCTGCTTGCATAATACAAAATATTAATTATTTCTTCCCTTACATAAAGTTATGGGTAAAAATTCATTTCATATACTGGGTATCAGATAAAAAAAACTATGACTTTTTTCTTCTGCAAATCTCAATTCTTATTTTCTGATCAGCTTCCCCCCTCCCCCGTGCAAATCTGTGCATTCTAGGGCTTCTGCCCAATCACGTTCCCTCTGGCCTCTTTCCACGATGCTCCCTAACTCTTCTTTGTTTTTGTATTGCCACTTTCTTTTCCAAAGCCCTTAGTGGCTTCCCACGCCTAACCCTTAAAATTTCCTCTACATTACTTGTAAGTGGTAAAACTTGACAGTTTTTGATCTAATTTCCAAGCAATAAATGTCAACTACAAGTTTTATTACACATGTACTATCTGCAGCTTTTCTTTTACTAGGTGGGTTACAATTCCAGAAGAACAATGTGCCTTCTAAATATTAAGAGCTACAAAAAGAAAAACCAACAAAATAATTGAGACTAACTTTTTTACAGCAAGACTTAGCACTGACTGAATGGCAAAATTTAAATGGTTTATTGGCTTATTCTCCTTTTAAATTATTTTAAGCCATTCTTGGGCAAATTCAAAATCAACATCTGATACATACTTAGCATAATACTGTGCTTGAAATAATTCAGTAACTCTGAGATTGTTTCTCTGAATACAAATTTCTTAGTTTGCAGACTGAATTTCCCTGGAAAGACAATTGCCAAAATGACAGTAGTAATATTCATCAAGATCACAGTGTTTTAACATATAGGTGGTCAAGTCCATAACTCATAATTTTAAAATACGTAGCGTGTTGTTTTAGGCTGAAATGAGGAAGCCAGATGATTGAATAACCCACTATTTAGATTTTTTAAAGAGAATTTCTGATCAAAGTTGCAAAATATGCATCATGTTGGAAGAGAACATTAAATTACCTCAGTAGGATTGTGTGTATTCTTTCAACAACAAGTCAGTCTTATAAGGAATATGAATTTTTTTGTAAAATATTAATATTTATCCAAAAAAAAATTTTGCATAGAAAATCCCAACAACTTCCTAGATAAATATAATGATTTATTACCTACCCTCAAAATGTCACTCTTAAAGAAATAGCCAGTTTGGGGCCCAATGGTAAAGAGGAAAGAATATCTCCTACTGGGACAAAATTGGCACAGGCCTATCGTCTTCCACACAACATCCTCGAGGCAAAAGCAAGTTAAATACAACTAAGAGTAGCAATTTACAGAAATACTTGGTTTGATGCAGTTTGCAGCTGTGGTCATCAGAGCACACAGCAGAGGTCCAAAGGACTATTTCACAGAGCAAAGGGTCTGCACTTTGTCTGTGGCCTTGTATCCACGAAGAGACAGGGAAAACTTCTCCAGAGATTCCCCCTTCTGGTATCTGCTCTCTATAGGAAGGAGGGAGAAGACTAAAATACTCAGATAAACAACTGAACTCCACAGGCAGGCCAAAGACTGTCTGTTTGGGGTTTTATGATGGAGGTCTGCGATTACTCCTTCCGGCCTGGAATGGCCATCACATAACAGTTGGGGGGGGACAGGGCAGAAAACATCCCTTCTGCATGATGAATAAAGTTGCTACCTGCCACCTAAACCTACTGCCTTTGTTCCCTTGCCTGACCCTATCAGTTAGGAAGCTATACATAATTTAGCTAGAACCACAGTGAAGACACATCCAAACACACATCAGTACACTTCCAAACTGAGTATGTGCCTAGCGTATAGCTCATGGTATCAGAGGGAATTAGCTCTACCCTCAGGGCGGTAAGCTTGATTAACATACGCATCTAAATACGAAACAAACTGCAGCAAAACCCTTTCCAACTATAGCTGAAGGAAGGAGGACGTATGATTGCTATTGCCTGGAACAAGAAATAACTAACTAAACTGATAAAAGTTAATGTTCTCTTATTCCCTTTCTGAACGACCTCTACAGCTTACTAAAAAGACCTGAAACAGTTAATAGCGTAATACTATGTGCTTAACATTTTGATTTAATTTGCCTTCGAACTGAAAGCATTTATCACAAGAAATTAAACACAATTCTGTACATAATCTGGTATTCCGAGTTCAAATTTTACTTCCTAACATAATCCCAAACTACACTTCTGGTGAACCAATAAACATTGTACTAACTGTTCATTAAAAGATTATTTTCAACTACCTCAGTGATGACAGCATAGACGGGCCATCGCTGGCACTTTTAAATCCAGCTGACACTAAACATTGTCTTGCGCTTAAAATGCAAATCTAGCAAAAATGAAAAAAGGAGAAAAGCCAAAATAGATGCAGATTTTTATCAATGGATAGATGCCTCTTATAATTTAAAGTAAAAATTTTGGAAGATTTAAAAAGTAAGAAGTATCATTAAATTACTCAGAGCCTCAAAAAGAAGAAAAAAGACTATCAGTGTTAAATGATACTTGCGGGACTGCTTTTTGTTTTTATGCTGATCTAGCAGTTTTGAAATTTAATGTTAAAAACTATCCTTGGAAATGCTTACAATAAGACAACTATCTTCATTCTGTTACGGAGTAAATGTGGAAAAAAATCTCCAAAACAAGTAACACTGAAATATAATATTGAAACTTTAAGATTATCCGAGATACCTGTAGTTATTACAGATAAACTTTTCTACAATTTCACCTTTTTAATTCAGTTTTTCTGGTGCTAGTAATTTGCACATACAATCAGAAAAGATCTCAAGTCAAAATAAGACAGAACGAGAATCTAAAAGACAATATTCAAGATTTAGTTGAAGGGTATGCTATGGTGGCAGTGAAAAAAAATAGATAAATTTGCATTACAGCTAGAACCACAAGCTGTCACAAAGTTTAAAAAAAAGTCATCACTTTGTGTGTACCAAAAATTAGTATTTTACAGCAAAAGTGATAGCATTTTGGAGTTCCACCATGATTTGCAGTTTTCTCCAGAGAAAATCATTGCATGCCTATTTCTTAGTGACCTACGTCCTAAATCATTTTGTGCTCCTAGAAACAAGTGACCTCTTCATGATCTGACTCAGAGAAACAACATGATGACTCCCAT
The DNA here is from genome assembly GCF_036370855.1 of Dromaius novaehollandiae. Lineage (NCBI taxonomy): Eukaryota > Metazoa > Chordata > Aves > Casuariiformes > Dromaiidae > Dromaius > Dromaius novaehollandiae. The sequence goes on from NC_088098.1 coordinate 25,843,355, forward strand.
CAAGCATTGTTTTTCCAACCACTATTGGAATTAAATTTCTCCAAAAATAGGATAGAACAAAAGAATACTCACTATTCACGAAATATTAATTAATCACCCTATCAGAAAAAGAAATACCAGCCCTCAAATTTTGATGATGAAAAACAGTGAGGTTAACTGACATTTTCAGTGACACATTACAAAACACTGACACAACATGGATCAGATCTCAGAAGTTTGCTATTGTTTTCAGCCCACTGAATACCTCCTGTGCATGCAAAGCTGAATCAGGTATATTCCTCAGAGTATAAAAGGCTTATTTTATTTCACTTTGATCAGTCCAGAAATCAAAGCTTATGCTACAGCAATTTTTAAAGTATACTGAGTCCAACAAGAACTTTTCTAAAAATAAAGTCCAACAAGAACTTCTCCACCCAAAATACACCATTAATCTTAAAATAATAGTTTTAATGCATTTTATTACAGAAAGCCATTTAAAATTGTATGAGCAACAGATGAATACTTAAAAAAGTCACTTTGAAAATCTAGGAAATGCAGGACCTGACTATTGTACAAACTCTAGTGTAGCTAAAAAATAGTGCTATGCATTTATTAATTAAAATACCCAGGCCTTGATATACTTCTTTTAATCTTCCACACATGGCATGAGCACTAATATGGTTGATCCTTATAGAATCCTTGGTAGTCTTACACGACTCTACACCAAAGAGAAAGCAACAAAACATTTATTTTTTTCCTCCTTCAAAAACACTACACTGAAACAGAGATCTTGTGGCAAAATGTAAGAATCACTGAGGCTAAACGAAAATCAAAGAAATATCCAAATATTAGTACATTTATTTCTGCTCAAGCTTACTGTTAATGTGACTGTTAAATGTTAAAGCTTGCTCTAATAAGGCCTCACATCAAGCAGTAGATTTCCAGTGCTAAATATTAACAAAATAAATTAGAATACCTAATTATGTATCATTTTATGTTACTTAGTGACCTATCAACTGACATACAGGTTATTATATGCATTTTGGAAGTGCTGTATTTAAAACACGCTTTCCTTTCCCTCAACTATTTAGTAATTTACTATTCTGAGTAGTTAAATAAATGATTTAAGTATACAAAAATGCTATGGAACACTACCGTTTTGTAACAACTACATTAAAATAGAAAGTAACTGCAAAATAAAGGGGTTTTCAGAGCTCCATATTTAATATGAACAAATTATTATAGACAGTCAGGAGAAAGCTTAAATTAAAAATAAATACTAATTTGAACACTAAAATCTGTATCTCACTCAAAAGGTTTAGTGTAGCATTAGAGAAACTGATTTAATAATTAATCATATTTTCTTTAGAGTAATATTACTAACAGTAATGTTTTTCCTTAATGGTTTTAAATTACCTAGCACAGGAAAAAAAAAATCAACCTATCAAAATCTCTTAAACTTTGTCTCTAACTTCTTTTTTCCTCCCACAAATTAACATGAGTATACAGACACAGTGTGCAACTTCCCAGTCCCACGTTTGTAACAAAATTTCCAAAGGCCTGATCCAAGCCCATTCAGTCAATGGACTGATTCCCACTGAGGTCAATGGAAAGATTCCGAGTGACTTTAGTGAGTTTCGGACAGGGGCTTTCATGCAGGAAAAAAGAACAAGGGAAATCCTCTTTGGAAGGGGAACTTCTGTGCTTCTCTCTTTAAAAAAAGACATCAACAAGTCAGGGTTCTTAAAAATAGCACCGATTACTAGGTAAAGATTACTGCGCGTTCGTCCATCCGTGGCTCCGAGTAAAGACGATGATACGAAAGTTTAGGGTGGCTACTGCTGAGATTATTTTTCCCCTGAGACTATGCCAGCAGGACGCTTTCTTTCCCAACTATTCCCGCAAGTTTTAAATGCATGTTTTCCTGCCCGCACATACTGTCTGCACACGAGCCAGACTTGCTCCCCCCAGCAGCCCCGTGCTGGGCGCTCACCAGTGCCCACCAGTGCCCTCAACCAGGGGCTGTGTCTAGAAAAGGGCCCACAGCCTCCCGAGCCTGACGGAAGCCTAACTGGGGAAAAGCGAGCAAAAATGCTTAACAGAGTGGTTTTTACCTTTGCCACACTAGCTCGAGTGAGCAGCAAATACCTTCCCGCAGGTTACCGGAGCCGAGGCGCTCCACACGACGCGCAGCCGCCGCGCCGGCTGCGCCGCCGAAAGCTGGGCGAAAAGGCGCCCCGCGATGGGCCCTTGCCCTCCTCTCTGCCCCCGCACGCCCAGCCTGAGGAGCAACCCCGGCACGCCTCTCAGCCGCGAGCTCGCTACTCCTCCCGCTCCTAAAAATCAAACTTTCCAAACTTTCCAAGTCTCGCAGTCCTCCCGAATTTCAAGAGCCAATTTCAGGGAAGGCCCCCCGCGCACCAGCCACGGAGTTGCCTCCGCAACCTCGCAGCTCTAACATCATTATTTATTCATCCTTGGTTTTAGGCTTTTTGTCTTTTTTTTGGGGGGGGTGAAAATGCAGGGGGGGGGGAGATGCTGTTCATCGCGCAGCCAAAACGGCGCGGGGAGGCGCGGGCGGGGCCGCCGGGCCGGGCACCCCCACGCCGCCTGCACCTCCGCGCCCGCGCCCGAGGGGGCGCCCCGCCGCCGCCCCGCGCCCGTCCTGCCGCCGCCGCCGCCGGGGCCCGGCCGCCCCCTCGGCGCCGGCGGCCGCGCAGAGAGGCTGGAAAAGGGGGGGGAAGAGATGCGCGCCTCTACCTCGGGCACGCACAGTGCACACAAAGGAGAAACGTGACACTTTTCTGCACCCAGGCTACCCGCTAGGAAGGAAAAGAAGAAAAAAGGGGGGGAAAAAAATGAGGAGTGCCGAAGACAGGCGAGCCTCCCCTGGAAACTCTCACTTGGAAGTCCGGCCCCGACCCCTCGCTGCCTTCCTCGCACTTCTTTCTCCGTGCGAGGAGGCTACAGGTTGTTTGTTTTTAATTACAAGGAGCGGGCGCCGGGGTGGGGGTGGAAAAGCAGGTTTTTCACCAGCCCTTGGGAGGAAAAGCCGGAGCGGGGTGCGGGGGGTGCGCAGCCCTGCCCCCGAAGAAGGGGGCCATGCCGAGAAACGAGCGCGTCGCGGCCGGCAGCGACAGGCGCCCCGGGGGAATCAGGGGGGGCGCGAGTGCGCAGCGGGGCGCTGCCAGCGCTCTTCCCCAGCCGCTCCGCCGCGGGCGCGGGGGTCGTCAAACACGGCCGCAACTAGGAGCGGGGCAGAAACTGCCTGGGCTCAGCGAGCGCCCCTTCCCCGCCCGGGCGCCTGCTGCGGCCGCGGCCCGGCAGGAACCTGACACATGTCACACTGGTGCCCGCCGAGCCCGCGGCGGCCGCGGCCAAACTTTCCCGCGGCAGCGGCAAGTCCGTGAGTAGCGGAGGCGGGGAGGGAGGGCGGGAGGGAGCGGGGAGAGCAGCGAGTCAGACCGGGGACCGGGGGGAGGAGGGGACGGGCGGGGGTGGGGGGTGAAACTTACCGGGAGGAGACACTGTGCAGGGCGCCCCGACGAGCTGGCACCGAGAGAAAGGGCGAGCGGAGCCGCGCGCAGCGCCGCGCGCACATGCAAAGTCTCTGCGGGCGGAGCCGCCGCTGCCGCCGCCGCCGGGACGCGGGCAGGAGCGGGCCGGCGGGGGCTGGGCGGCGCGGAAGGGCGGGCGGCGGCGGCGGCCCCTCCGCGGGCGCGGAGCGGCAGCTGGCGCGCGGAGCCTCGCGCCCTCCCGCCGGCTCGCGCTGCCTCTCGCCGGCGCTCGCCCTCCCCCGGCGTGTGGGTCTGCCTGTGTGCGGAGTGTGCCGCCTGTGTGTATGTGTTTTGTTGGGAATGCAAAAAAAAAAAAAGAGAGAAAAAGGAAAAAAAAAGCCGCCGCACACACCGACTCCTTTGGAGGAAGGGGGAGTGAAGAGGGAGCCCTCACATGATCGCAAAGTGGCCTGCACAGAAGTGCTAATAATGCGCGGGGTGGGGGGGCGCAATGAAGGGGGGATTGCAACAAAAAAAAAGTGCGGCGGGACCCGCTCGGCCGTGCACCAGCGCGGCGCGCCCCGCTCCGCGCCTCCCCCGGCCGGCTCCCCGCCGGAGCGGGTGTTGCGAGCCGCTGCAGACGTCAGGTCCACCTGCTATGTAAACAAACCGTCGGGGAAGTTGTTTGCGCTCGTCTGCTCCCCCCTCCCCGCCCCCTCTCCCCTCCCTCCTCCCCTCTCCTCCTGCTCCGTTAGACACAACGAGTTTAGCAGACGGGGAGAAAACAAAGCCGTATGTTGTATTGGCAGTGCCGACTGTCTGCAGCTTGCTGGCAGCCCTCGGAGTGCGGCAGCCCGCGCGCGAAGGCAGCCCCGGGGGTCCCGCGTGGGAGCGGGCAGCCAGGGGCCCCGCGGGGGCCGCCCGCCCCGCCGGGCCCGGCCGCAAACCCCGGCGGCGCGCCGCGGCCCCTGCCCGCGGGCCCCGAAACTTTCTCTGCCTCCGACATGTCGGCGTAAGGTGCAGGAGCCCCCTTCCCCCGCCTCCCCGCGATAGAAACCAGCTGCGAGCTCGCATTTCTGGTGGCAGCGGCGAGCGGGCGGCGGCCGCGCTGACTTCCGCGCCCCGCGCTGCTGCGCGGCCCTGCGCGGGCGGCCCGGCTTCGCGCGGCGCCCGCTCCCCGCCGGCCGGCACCGGGGCTCCTCCGCCGAAGTCATTTTAATTAACGAGCGCACATGTAAAAGGAGGGGGAGGATAATCCCCGTCATAGCCAGAAACGGGAGAAAATGATCCCGTCCTCTCATCCTTCGCCGTTCCCCATCGCGTTTCCCTGTCATTTGGTCACATACATTTAATTCTGCGGAAGGAGTGTCGGATAAACAGCGAAGGTAAATCAGAAAATTAACAAAGTGGAACGTGTTTTTGTTAATTCAGGATCCACCTAATCAAAGCACAATAACCCCGACCTAACGCTTTTCATGTAATTCTGAATTAGAAAGGCTTCTCTGCATTCATTGAAGACCGGAATCAAAAGTGATTGTCACTCAGAATTAACATAAACTGCATTTATTAAAAAAGAAAAGAAAACTTTGCCACCCGGTGTTGGGCAGAAGCGGAGCACCCTCCCGCTGCCGCGCCGCGCCGTCCTTGGGGTCTCTCCGCGAGCCGCTCCGCGGAGGTACCTGCCACCGACGCGGCTGCCCGCGGGAGGCACCGCCCGGGGGGGCCCGCAGCTACCGCCGGGGCGGAGCCGGCGCAGCCCGGGGGGCAGCAGCGGGGCAGCCTCGCCCCGTCCCCCCGCGGCGGCGGCGGCCGGGGCCCGTGCGGAGCTGCGCCCTCGGCCCCGCGGTGCCGCCGGCAGCCAATAGGGTGCGGGCGGGTTCGCGAGGTGAAAGTTCACCGCCAGGGCACGCGCGCCGCCGGCTCGCGGCCGCCGCGAGGGCGCGGGCGGGTGGGTGGTCGCTGAGTGTGTGTGTTTGCTACTTGCAACTCTTCTGTCGTCCCCCCGCCGCCCCGCAGTTGCACGGCACCGATACCCCTCCCCCGGTCGCGGCGTTCCACCGCAGGTCACCGGTAGCCGCGGTGCCGCCGAGCAAAGTTTCCGCGGGCAGCGGCTCTCGGTTGCCGGGCAGGGAACGAAAACTCCCGCGCAGGGCCGCCGCGCCGCTCCCGCCGGCCGGCAAACGAAATCGGGCCCGGCAGGCTGGGGCGGCCGGCGAGGGCGGCCCCGGAGCGCCGCGGGGGCGCAGGTAGCGTGTCCCGCGGGGGGCCGCGGTGCCCCGGCGTCCCGACACCGTTATGGGCGCGAAGCGTGGTGCCGCGCGGCCGCGGGGAGGAGCCCCCGGGGCAAACCGAAACGGCGGCGCGGCGCTGCCTGGCGCCCGGGCAGCCGCCACCGTCCTTGGGCGCCAGGCAGGGCCGGGCCGCTCGCCCGGGACGGCCCCCGGCGCGGCGCAGCGGCCCCGGCCCCTCCGTCGGGCCGGGCGGCCTCCTCGGCGGCGGGCGGTGCGCGCGGCCGCGCTTTGTTCCGGAGAGGTTCAAACTCGCCCCCTGCCAACGGTCACCGCCGGCAGCCTCTGTCTGGCGGCGGGAGCACGCGGGAACAATACGCCGCCCGGCTGTTACGGGGCGTTAGTCGCCTCGCGGGTCTGAAGAAAACAGAGCTTAACAAACAAACACTTTTCTGACTTCAAACACTTTTCTGACTTTTTTTTTCTCCCACAACGATGATTACGGCTTAAAGTATAACTCGGCTTTCTAATGAAAAAGGCTGGTGCGTTTTATTTGTTTACGGGTTGAGATTTCATCTCCGCAACTGTATTATATTTCTCGCTTCAAATAAACCGCTTTGAAACCGTCTTCCCTTAATTAATTTAATGTATTTTTTTTCTGTGCAGCCGGCAGCGTTAGGTGTCTGTCGGATTGCCACTTGCCATTATGGTTGTTTATAAAGGGAACAGGAAAAAAGACTCCTCTTCTAAATAGGCTTGTTCCTTTTGCGTCCCCACGCAGAGCTCCCGAGACAGTTTGGAAAGAGAAGAAAACGCTGTTTTTAACTGAAGTCAAATCGAGGAGACTGTATTACAACATCAAAGTGAATGGAGACGTTACAAAATTGGTGGAGTTACACCACCATCTGTCGTTAAGCTTCGGGACTACAAAAGTTCAGACGTATAATAAATCTTAATGAGAGCTGGTAACTTTTTTCTCTCTCTTTTGCCTAGAAATCTTGCCCCCATCCCAGGATGGGTTTACCGGAGTGGTTCATCCAGCGAGTTTGAGTGAACAGTGGCAGATGCAGGTGCCTTTAGGAAACGTGTCCTCTGCCACTTGCCACAGCTGCTCTCGGTGAGGCCGAGGAATTTATTCTGGCACCTGACGGCCCCGAACAATTGCCTTTCACAACAAACAGGCACCCACGGTTCAAAATACTTCTTTTGGGGCTGAAGAGGCTGTATTCATTAAAAAAAAGTTTAAATTTCAAAATCTGTATCTGGGCTACCAGGTGTAGGGTTCAGTTTATGCCATCGCTTATACTCCTTCTGCTGTGCTGGGTTCTTAAAAGGAATATATAGAAAACATACCTTGAAAAAACATCGGGGAAGAAGCCATAATGTCCTAATCCTACCTCCAATTACTCTTAAAATATCAAGAGTTGTAAACAGATCCTTAGAGCAACTATGAAATGATTTTCTGTTACGAAATCTAAACATGGTGCCTGCTTTGTGAGAGTGTCCACATAAAAGCAAGCTCCCCATCAGACTTCATCTCTTTCTAAATTCTTCAGTTCAAAGGCTTACAGAGTGCCTGTTTGCCATAGTTATCAAAGATTCAGGAAAGAAGACGTGTTTCCTTTAGGTTTTTCTGGGTACTAGTGTTCCTCAAATTTCAGAGACAAATTGCTATGCAAAGTGAGGTAGGAAAGAACATCCAAGCAAGGATACTCAGAGAAGCCTACAATGAAAACGATCAAGCTTATAATTATTTTATCACAGTTCCTATTTTAAGGCATGCAGGAATTAGTAAGTATTGATCTAAATGGGTTTCTGTATGGAGTACTTTAACACTAAAAGTCAACTTCCAGGTTGTTTCTCTTCAGCTATGGAAATTCACAGCTCTTTGCCTGTCTTCAGCCTGACATTTTGCAAGTGCTTACCATCCTTATACTGTAATTAGTGTTAGGCACTTTCAAGTACTGTGGCTACTATTAAGTGAAGATGGCAGTTTAACACACTCTTACAAATCCTGTTTCCTAATCTGATTCCTCATCACAGTGAAACTAAATTTCCTACATCCTACCAGTAGCTGTTGTTATTCAGAATGATGCTTTCTCTTAGCTTGACATGCCAAAAGAGAGAAACTTGTTTCCTCTAAAGCTGTAAATCTACTTTCCTCTAGGAAAAGCTATTTCTTAAACGGGGGAATTATCCTAAAGATGATAAACACTTTGTCTAAATTTCTTTGTCCACCATATTATTTTTATATTATCCTGAAAAAATCTATTTTTTTACCTTCTCCATAATCAACTGAGTTCTTTGAATCAACATTAAAGGCTAAGGTTTCTGAATAGGTGATAAAGGTGTTTAACATCTATCTATCTGACTGAAATAAATCCTGTGACACTTTCTCTGCTTTGAAAAATAGCTAGGCCATTACAACCAGTTATTTACTCAGGAACATTTGATTAAAAAATGTGTCAAAAATTTGCTGACCATTTCAACGTTTGTACTTCCTAAAGTTTTAAATATGTTTTAGAATAATTTCAGTTTTAAATTATTCAGTAGATATTACAGCAGCAACCAAGCTGAAAAAACAAATAATTAGAGTTGCTAGGAAGAAGAGAAACAAACCATGGTGCTCAAAGTTGTCATCGGTCAGTAATTTGCTAGAGTTAGAACGAATGTTCCCGCAAACTGTACTGACCGAAAAGGAGGGATAAAATTATGTTAGTCTTCCCTGTCCAATTTCTATGATACTGTTACCAAAATGACATTATTTGGGGATATAAAAAAAGTTTGTGCAAATCCCAGAATGATTAATGTGCTGGGAAAGGATGGCAGAATTTTTGACACTGTATTTGGCATCTCTATATAAAGATTTGAGCTACAGAATTTTCTGGATTCTTTTCCCACTTTGTGTGGCCAAGTTTTGAGATATATGCCATGCTGACATTTCAGATAAAGGTCCTGGTCCCCAACTGTTAGTTACATATATGAAAGTCTTTTTTCGTGAAAGGTGAGGAAAGTTTTAAGACTGCTAAACCTTTTGATGAGTTTCCAGAGTATAACCTGGGGAGCAGTATCACAAACATACATAAACAAGTAGTTTTACATGTACAGTCCACTGAACAGCTCATAACTACTGGAAAGTTTGGCATCTGACCTCTAACGGTTAGATAACAGCAAATGGTGGTACTGCAGCTGAGGCACCTAAATCCAAGAATGCAATCTTCAAAATCCTTGTTCAGCTCATTAGGAGTTAAAACTGATAAGGTCTTAAATCTCTGCCAGTAAGATTCTTAGGCTCCTAAGATACCACTTCTGAAAATAATCAGAATAACAACTGCCACAGTAGGGCTGAAAAGCTTGGCAAGTTACCTAAGCCTAACCGATCTTCTAAAACTAGGCATCCTCTGTGCAGTTGAGCATTAAATTGTAATTAGGTAAAATTCCTAATCAGTCCTTAGAGCAACAACTGAACCAACTGAACCCTTTCCTTGATAAATTCCCTAATCATTGGACTATAGTCCATAGACATAATAGTTTAATAATTTAGTTATTACACAAAAAGAGATCTTACAGCAAGTCCCCTTTTCTGTCGTGTTTTAAAACATAGCAGTGACTCATGCTGTTTTGATGCAGCAGACCTTATAAGCATCGAGTCCAGAAGAAGATTCAGGGCTCTGAATCGCAAAGTAACAGAGTTTCCTAGCAATTGCCTTGAGCAGCTCAGAGAACTGACTGCTGTGAATTTCTCTCTGAGGTTCCTGTGTTTCTTGCTGTGATGTTCAGGCAGCCCAAACACCTAACTTGAGGTTATGGATCCTATGGGATTGCACCTAGGGGCCAGGGAAGTAAAGTCAGCAGTGCAAATGCAGTCCTTACTGTAGAACTATGAGTTTTCAGAAGTTCCACCAAGGCTTGCAATCCAACCTTTCCTTTTCTATCTTGTGATCATTTATTTGCATTTTTCCCTTCTTGATTTCCTCCGAGCAAAACCTAACACAGAGACCTGCGGAAATTTTTCATTAAGGCTAACAGAAATCTTCCTGACAGGAATATTCTTCCTTTTTCTTTTTCTTTTTCCTTTTTTTTTGTTCTGTTGTTTCCACTCTCCTCTTCCAGCCGAAGTACTTTCTCACAGCTCTGCAGAAGGTATGTAGAAATGTCTCTGCTACAAGCTATGCTCCAGTAGGAAGTGTTACCCCAAGATGAACTGCTTCAGCCTCACTCAGAAAAAAAGAAAAAAAGTGTCGGGGGGTAGAAGGAGTGGTAGATGAACAGGCTGCTTCTGGTAAGGGAGTACAAGGCCGCTGTTAGACTTGCCCCATGAAGTCTTCACAGGGCACACATTAGTTGCTTGTGGATTATGATTTGCTCTCGCAGAGTGGATATTCATCTGCCAGAACCTGCGCTTTCTTCAGAAGGTGGCGGAAGTTCTACTTCACAGAAGGTACCAGGATTGTTTCTAAAGTGATTGTTTCCAGACCCACACGTCATTTCTAACATCGATGTTAAGCTGAACTTGTAATACCAAGAGAGAGCATAAAGCTATTTTCTAATTCTTTTGTGTTAAGTAAAAATGCTTACGTTTAGGAAAATACATTTATTAACCAAACAACAATTATAGATGTATCTGGAAAATGCTTTCCTTTGTACCACAGACGCAAGGGACCACATTAAAGATGCAAAATTATGTTCAGTTTCATGACATATGCACATCTGTAACAACATTCCAAACATTCTGGAAATTTTGTCAGTATTTAGGGTTCAGGGACATAGAAACCATTTCTATGTCACGCACAAAAATTAACATGTATTAAGTAGTCATCTTTCTACCCACAAACACTTGGGTAGAACTTACGAGTTTGTGAAATAAATTGAAAACAGATGATGAATGTTAACAATATGGTTAGATACAGGAGTTTTACTCTAATCACTAAATAAACAAGCCACCTTTTTAGGTTTGTTTAAGAGGACTGGAGGGACTCAACCTCAGAATATATATTTTTGAGGAAATAGAGATTGTGCCTTGTAGATTTGAATTACACAGTTTTGTGATGCAGAAGCAGCAAAGCAACTTGTTTTCCAAAATTGTGTAAAACTGTAATCAGATAAATGACAAAATACTACTTTCTTCCTCAAGATACTACTTGTCACTTTCTTTAAACAGTAAAAACAGCCCTTTTATTGCTACGGTTACACAGCCAATACAGCTAGGAGGAGAATGAGAGAAATTTAGAATCATGCACAGTCAACACAATTGGATATCATAACACCGCACTTTATTCTGTCAGTTATTTTCCTTATTGTATAACATGGCAAGGATAAGTGGCTCAGAAAAATAGTACTTTGCAGAATAAATGATGTGTAAAGAGAAAAAAAGTACTATCTGTAGCCTTGGACTATTTGTATTAAGGCAAGAGGGTTAATAATTTTATACTTGATCATAAAAAGAAGAAACTTCTAAAAGAAACTCTTTATATTTATGCAGGCTAATTTTGAGCAATAGGCATAATTCCTAGATGACACAGACAGTAACAAACTGCAACTACTCCTCAGTCCTCTCAGTAATTCACAGTTCCTGATTCCAATTCAAGGCTCAAAACATGCTAGCTCCTCTGTTCCTTCTTCCCAAATACGAGTTTGCAGCTGAGGCTTAATCTAACATTTGGAAAGCATGTTCCAGAGTCGTCTGCTAGAACCAAATGCACCATCTTACCTCAATCCAAACACCCCAAAATTTCATGTGCATTTGCTGGAGTTTTTAGTTCCTAAAACTTGGCAGTGAGAATATTAGCAGTATAAGAGAGGTAGACATTTTCTAATCAAGGGAATGTTTTGTCCACCCATGTATGTCCTTTATGTGTCAAACTTTCAAAAGAATTCACTAGTTCATGAACGAAAATAAGTGACCAGTATATGCTAAAGAAGTCAGTCTAAAAAAACCTGTTAATTCTAAAAAAAAAAAAAAAAAAAAAAAAAAAAAGATCAGATTGTAAGTGTCACAATGGGTTATAGCTGAATCTTGAAAATCTGGTCTTTAAAAGTGCTTAAATGGATGTTGACTTCTTACAGATCTGTTAGAATTATAGGCACTGCACACATGAAATTCTGGCATTCTTTATTGAAAAGCAACACTGCAGACCATGCTACACTACAAGGGTGCAGAAAAAGCCTTTATTTTGGATCCACTCCAAATACATACAAAAGAAGGAAAAAGCAGTAAGTGTCCATTTGAAGAATTACCTTCTATTGCTCTTGTACTGTCCACGTCTGCATACTTCTTACAGTAATTTATTGAATTTAATATAACAGGTGAACTGGTGCTACTTGCTATAATAAAGATTTAAGAGGGATTATTTTAAGAGATGATCTGCTAGTTTATCCACAGATTTTAATGGAAGCTGGTCTGCACCTAATATAAGCATTACCTGAAAGCTTACCTGATGCTAGCATTACCTAAAATCTACAGAAGGATTGCTTGTTTCACCATGACTGTGACCAGCTAACTATAAAGTGTATGGAGGCTAAAGAAATTAAAATATAAAGGCCCTTAATAAAGAAGAACGATTAATCAGCAAGGTATCTCTTGTATATGTTGATATGAAATTAAATTTATGTTATACTACTCTATATTTTTCTGTGTATCATAGACTATTTAAAATGTATAACTATAGCTTAGAAATTGGGGAATAGTTTGGCATTTAAACTAATATAAAACCAGTAAGGACTTTTTTGTTCAGAAGAGAAGGATTAAGCTTTACCTTCCATTTGGACAGACGGGTTTGAGTTGCCTTTAAATATTATGGAGGAACTCTGAAATAGCTGTTAACCACTAAAACAACCCTAAACAGTTCCTTCATTGTTCATTCTAATATCTCCCTCTCTCCACACTGACACCACTGGATATATAAACAACCATACTATGATATTTCAGCAGTGAATTAACCTTCATACCAGAACAAAAACACTCAGTTTGTACAAAAGTCAGATACTGAGAACATAGTAAGAGACTGAATTCTTCAATTGCCTGTACATCAGTGCCAGGAGCCTCTATACTAAACAAGAGAAACTTTATATTGTTCACTTATGAGCTGAATTTGTCCTAGTTGGTCTGAAACCTGATGGGTTGGATTATTAAAATGAATGCTATAACCTGCTTAGGAAAGTAGTAGGAAGGAGGGAGGTAATCAAACATCCTAGTCTTAGGCACCTCCTCACATACTTTATGACATGGTCTCTCCAAGTCTATTAAATTCTTAGCTGAGACAGATAGGGGATTAGATATTTTGATTCCTGTAACTAGTGTCTTTCAATTGATTACATAGGGAATGAATAAAACTAGCCTTCTAGGTTTTTTTATTATTATTATTATTATTATTATCTAGTATATTATTTTGGATAATGTAATTAGGTGCTATAACCATTCCACTGAGTAAAAGAATGCCATCATCTGTTTCCAAGTGATGACACTTTGCAAACAAACACTCATGCATGAAACTCCTAATGGAGGGATAGCTGGTGTCAGCTACAGACTATCAAATCATATAATTTGGCAATAACTTAAATACCTATCCATAATGTTGGAGGGAGCAATTTGGGTTAACATGAGGGAGTTCAACCCAAACAAGGTAACCTGGAGATTTAATACTGACATTTCTAAAAATGTCAAAGAATTTGGAGGAAGAGTAATTTCCTAACTCAGAGAGTTCCATCCACCATAGGATGGAATTAGGTTACGCTGTCATGTAAGGAAAAGCTGATCACATAATTAAAAGTTATGAAGATAGAATGATAGGATCATAGCACATGATGAATAGTTATTACTTCTAGATTAACAAGAGAGGACAATAAGCAGAAGCTACAAAAGCTAGAGATTTTTAAATAAATAGGCACAGATAATTGATATTCAAGATGTCTTGATGTCAAGATGTCTGAAAAGAGTTGGATAAGGTCTTTGCTTTATATGGATTAATACAGATTTCAATAAATCTGGGAAAACAAAGGAAGTTCCTAAAGAATGGAAGAAAGCAAATGCTCTAACTGTATTTGTAAGTGGTAAACAGGACAGCGTGCGTAGGCTTGTCAATCCGCTATCAGACCCAAAGAATGAATGAAATACATGCTAAAAAGATACATGGAAAGAAGGAATGCAAAAATGCACGTGGAATATTTGGGTTGGGAGGAGCTGAGGGTGAGGCAAAGAGGCTATGTTGGAAAAGGCAGCACTTTTAGAAAGCCATGGGGATCACGACATATAATCAGCTGAACAAGATCCTTGCTCACTTCTCAGTGCAATGCTGTGTTCAGAAGGAATGTGCGTCCACAGTTCAGAACAGATGATTAAAACTTGGAAAAGGCTAATGGAAGAGTAAGAAGAATTCCAACAAATTTAAAAACATGTATCACAATATCTACAAACCAATATGTTTTGATAATGGAGGGGTCTTCACTGTGGTATACAAAGTATAACAGATTCCAAAGGCTGGAATCTGAAAAGAGACAAATTCAGACTAGAATGCAGATGAACGTTTTTAACAGTAAGACCATTTTGGAATAATTTTTCACATGCTGTCATGGGTTCTCCATCACAATCAATTTTGAAAGCAAGTGTGGATATTTTTTCCTATAAATATACCATCATTGAAATAGTAATTAATTCAGGAAAATTTCACAGACTGCATTGTGGTGGAGTTAAGACTACATGATCACAATAGCCAGGTCTGGCTTTCCAGTCTATGAACAGTGTTCACATTAGAATTGTCATCACTAGGTATTTAACGCCCCGTCATGATAAATGGGACCATCCATACCATACCTTACAGCTGCTGTTTCAGGCAATTTAAAAATTCAGGAACACTGCTGTATGGGATTTCATGTGGGAAGATGTCTTCATAAACAGAAAGGGAATATTACTAAAGAAAATTATTATTAACATTTAAAATTCCTATTTCAATAACACTTAACACTTGCAAGTGTAGGCCTCTGTTGTACCATGTACTGTAAAAAATCTATTTCACTTAGTTTACAATAGATCTTGCAGCACGAGAACAGTAATTTGTAGCCAGTGAGCAAACATGGCCATAGCTGTTGAAAGTACACATCCTTTTACTCTGAAACACAGTTCCACTAATTCATACAGTATGCATCACTTTATTACAGCATGGAAAAATTTGGGGTTCAAAGCTTCCTGGATTCTGTCTTGTAAATAATCTTCATTTTTTAATCAATGTGCTGAAGCAAGTATGAAAGCTACTGACAGCACATTTCCAAGTATTTTGTGCTTACAAAAATGCTTTTGCTAAACAATAGTCTAACATGTAAGATCCACAGCGTTTGGCAGCCCACAAAGTATCTGGGTAGCAGTGGTACTGCTGTTTGCATATTTGACTTCTCTGTAACGTAGCATATGAGAGAAAAAATTAATAATGAAACAAAGAATGTAGACTCTCTGGTAAGGCAAGGGATGTTCCCTGCAAACTAAAACTCTGAGTATTATTAGAAATGAACACTTTTTTTTCTATCTCATCAATTCCAGGGAAAACCTTGTACTGGGTGAAAAATCTCAGTTTGCACTAAGCTTAATAATCTGTAGGTATGGAGTTTTCTTAATTTTTTTTCACCATCTTGTCCAAAGAATACTTTGCAAGGCATAGCTACATGGGCTATGATGTAACAAGATCTTCTAAGCTAAGCAAGACCAGACTTCAAACTTAAGCAAAATAAATTTGGATAGACTCTTTGCCCCTTGACCCAGCTGTTTTGTAGTCTTTGAATAGCAAAGAAACTTGGAATCTGGTCACAGATGCCAATGTAAAAATTCCCCTGGCTGAAGGGAACTGTCAAATGGTGTAAAACCAGAGGAGTTGGTTCCCACTGCTTTCTGTCTTGTCCAAAAAAGCATGTTAAGCAAAAGAAAGGTTGGAAAATTCAGAGGGAAGATGAACTGTATCTTTATTGTGATGATTTCTGGCCAGCATATGGTTCCTTAGGGACTGAAGCCAGCTTCATAAATTAGAACCATACAGAGTTCACTAACTTATGTTATGTTGTAACTTCAGTTGAGGAGCAAAGCAACACAGGACAGGGCAGGCTGAGAAAGAGAAGCTGTAACTAGTTCTGACAGACCCTCTGACATTTCCTCTGAGCATGTCTTAGGAGAGGAGCAAATGTGTCCTTTTATTAAGCTTTGAGCAAAACGAGCATGGTTTGTCCTAAAGATCTACAATAGCAAATAGTATCTCTGAATAATACATAGAAAAATAAAGATTACAAAATAGAAGTAAAGAAGCACATACTACATATGTAGTATTTCTAACAAGTTGTATAATTCCTTTCTATGCACTGAAGGATTCTCTGCCTTCTCATTACTTGTTTTTCACTAACAAATTGTTAATTGACAATAGTTGGAGGGACAGTGAGTCAGTGAAATCTTGAGATCATCACAAGTCTCCATATTTTAAAGATAGGTCTGGGTATACCACTCATCCTGTACAATAATCCTGTAATTCTATGCATGACTTGTCTAAATGGCATCTTTGGCTAAATATTTTTCTTTTTCAACTGAGCCCTATGGCTAAGGGTTTTTTTAATACAATTGTAAATTTTAGAGTTAGTTTTCTGTTAAAGCTAATTATATTATGAACTCTTTGGCTAAGAGGCGAGAAAGGATGTTCTTACAGAGAACAGTGGGATTCAGGAGTGCTGGTGTTGTTTGCTTTGGCACTGATATTATGTAGCCTACTGCACCAAAAAAAATATTCTGAGGAGACTTATTTGAAATTTTTAGGATCACAAAGATTTTTTTAAACTATTTAACCTGGCCCTTGTATAATCTGTCATAGTACAAGAACAAGTATTAATAGTATCAGTGACAGGTTAGTTTAAAACAAAGGAAAGACATTTCATCTTCATACAACAAGTACCTAAACTGTGGTGTTCACTACCAAAAGGTTATGTGAAATACCTCGATTTTAAAAGGTCTGGACAGTTTCTGATCAATATCAACTTTCAGAATTTCATCTGGTGGAAGAAAGGCAATCACCTTGCTTGCTCATATCTATAGGATTCAGCACTGTATCTTAGGGAATCCTAGTTTAGAATTATACAGTTGTTAAAGGAATGTGTTTTATAGTCTTCCTCTGTCATCTGAAACATAAAGTATTGACCACTGTCCCAGGTAGGACACTAGAACTGGACCATCAGTGCCAAAGTTTGAAAATGAAACAATGACTGGAGGAATGGTCAGTACAGAGAGTCATCACCAACCCAGAACAATCAGATCACTTGCAAACTGTGTGTAGATGACTATGGTCAAATATATTTTAACACAACTAAAAGTCTAAGAACTAGCATTTCAGCCTGTAATTGAAAAATGTCTCTGTCCTGGGAAGCCATGCTTCTCAAAAAAAGTTGGGGATCGGAGTTCATAGTCATCTGGATATAATTTCCCAATGTGACATAATGGACAAAATGTCTAGTATGTGCTTAACAAATAGGCATCAGAGGAATAATGAATGAAGGAAGGTGTCGAGAGTTATTACGCCGTTGTTGTATTTAGCACTGATGAAATCACTACTGGAATATTTGGTCCAGTCCTGGGGTCTATGGTTCAGGAACATTGTTGAAAAAGTTCAGAGAAGAGTCACAAGCATGACTTGGGGACCGTTAAGCATGCATTAGAGTAGAAGACTCAAAGAACTCAATCTGCTTAGTTTATTAATTGAGAACATTAAAGATCGATTTGCACCTAACCTCTAAGCTGTTGCCACAGGGAATTATATGGGCTTGATTATGGACTCAACCTAGCAAAGGAATGAAATTAGCAATAATATAAGGAAGTGTAATACTTCAGAAGTTCTGGACAAATTCATGCAAAAAATAAGGATGCATATCTTTGCCAACTGCAGTGAGGAACTTCCTAACATCTGTGGCAGATGCCTCCTCAGTAGCAATTTTAAAATGCTTTTCTATAAGATAGTTTGTAGCTGAAACAATTATTAAAAATTATTACAAATCATTAATGTAGGCAGCTCCAACAGCCTGCTCTATACAAGAACTCAAACTGCATGATTGCAGGGGTACTTCTGGTTTTATAATCTTCAAAACTATGAAAAGACAAGGCTGAAGTACTGAACTTTGGGACCTTGCACCCATCAAAACAAAGGCCTCCAAATGCATCAGTACAAAACTTATGATCCTAAAGAATCAAAAGAAGCCTTACTGATAGTACATCTTTCTCTGTACAAGGCTTTTAAGGCATATTATATTGAAAAAAAAAAAAAAGACCTCCAGAGAAACCATAGCTATACCATCGGAAGCGATTTTATAAATGTATCTAGTAATAGTTGGCACTTTCATATTGCTTTCCACCAAAAAAATCACATAGCATTTTACAAAAATTAATGAGTAGAGTCACTCACAGATCCTGTGATGTTAGTAATTGTTACTATTTGCATTATGCAGAGGAGAAACTGAGAGACAGAGTACCCAAGATCACAGAGGAATTCTGTGACTTGTCTGGAAATGAAACAAAAACCTGAGTGCTATCCCTATGCTTTAACCAATACTTTTTTTTTCCTACTTGGCATGCTGTAAGGCTCTTACAGGTGACATTCGTGCTCTTGTGTCAGTATTGATCCAATACTCTGTCCAGTGCCAAAAGACAGTGTGATGCTGTGCGCTGCTGTGATGCGGTCTCTTTCCAATGACATGCAGAATGTCAAGTCCTGACCACTTATTCTGTGACTTATTCTCATGGCACTTGTATAAGGAAGAGGTGATATTGATTCTGATGTCTTGTCAAAATTCCAACTTGGGTAATTAGTTTATTCTTACCTAAACTCTTGGAATTTCCATATTGACAATATTTTTCATATGCCTCCCTACAGAAAAGAATACCTGTACTACTGCAACAGAAAAGTTTGCAGTTTTGAAAGTACAAAACTGAAGAACAATATAACATGTCTACCGCTTTAAGAAGTCTTTTTAAAGGACTGTGCAGTAAAACTGATTAATGGTGCACCACTGATTTCAAGAGGTTATAAACAAAAATAAATGTTAAAATGAAATTTTAATGGAAGACTGCCCCATGGCCCAAATCCAGCATGATTTTTTTTTAATCCCTGTTCTTAGAAGGTTTAGGAATTGCCTTCATGATACCAAATGTCCATTCTGATGGGTCTGTTATGGGGGGAAGGCATGCTACAAGTTCAAGGATAAATGGTGAAGATGACATGCATTAAGCAACAATTGGCTTACTGGACTTAAAGCAAGAAAAGACTGGACTTACAGCAAAAAAAAAAAAAAAAAAGTCCCATCTGTTGCTAGCATTGAACAAGATCAATATAAAATGAACCAACATTATTTTAGTCTTTGATCTCTTGGATGCTTTATGACAGAGGTCATAAATCACGTAATTATTATCTGATATCAAGACAGCTTGAAATAACCTCTTACATTCCTAAGGCAATGAGAGCCCTCATCACAAGTCAAAGTCTGCTTGTGTGGAATAAGTAACCTAATCAAGGGAAACAAATCCCTTTCCTCCCATTTTAGCCTAATCTGGACTTTTGAAAACTTCTTAGTGGTCCTGAGATGGAAAATACCACTGTGGAATTCAGCATATTTCAGAAATTTCCTGTTTGTTTCTGGAAACAGTGTTAGAACTTGTAAATCACATAATCGCCTGGGTTTTGGCTTCTTTTAATTGTAGATTTCCTCCTTCCTTGTGCTTCTCTTCATTAGTGGAGATCAGCTCAAGATGCCTTTCATTGGCTGCTGAGATCCAGGAAAATTCATTCAAGGCCTTTAATTCTGACATTTCACTCCTGCCATTGATCTGACACAGTCTAAATTTGATGAGCTGTAGAGAACATAGCAAAGAACAGTACACACTTTGATTTTTTTTTTTCTTCCAAAATTGGTTGGCAGTATTGAATGAAACTAGGTTTGGGGTTTTCCTCTGAGAACAGAGAGTTTCCAGGAATACTGATACTTTTTTTACATTTTTAAAATTTTTACTCTAAACCGGCCAATACAGAGGATGAGCAAATTATCATTAAAACACCTTATTTTTATGTATTAAGAGCAGAAAATCATTTGTGGTAGGTACATATAACTTGTGAAAAATAGCCACACAATAGAATTTCTTGCCAAAAGAAATGTACTTTTCTGTATCACTAAAACATCACCAAAAGAGTGACGTACCTGAAGAACTTTATCACAAAAACAACAGCAAGACTAAAAACATCACAACCACATCACACAAAACCATGAACAATAATTCAGCATTTCCAGTACAAGAACTAGAAAAGATGACAATACATAAGCTTCTTAGTGAAAAACATAATAAAATAATCAGAGAACATTCTTTTAGTAGCAATTCTTGAAGCTGAAAGGCAGCTGAAGGGGAGATGGACCAAGATACTTGCACATCCTCACAGTAAGGGGATGAGATCAGGTAACCTATAAAAAAATGACCTGTGCTTGAAAAACAGTATGTACTGCTTCTGCTCAGCCAGATGGGAGTTCCTGCTTACAGGCAGCTCTTGCACTGAATTCCCCACAGCTGCAATGAAAAGGTAACAGTAAACACACATCTGAGCATCAGGTGGTTTATCTTGCAGCATGATGCTTTCGCTATGATTGGTGTCTTTACAAAAGATTTAACCGTTGTCACTATCAAATGTGGTCAACCACTTCTTTGCTTCCCTCCAGGAAAAGCGCTCACTTTTCACTCTGACTTAATGGTGCAGCATTATTATTTCTCTGCTTTTCTAAGTTTTAGTCTTAAAATAACAAAGATGACTGCTCAAATTTCCGAGTACCTTACCAGAATTATGCTACAGATTCTGTATCAGGTACTAGCATCATTAAAACAAGCTGCTCTGTGGGAAGGTGTCCAGCCAGATGCTATAAACCGGACCCAGAGTTCAAGCTAACACGTAAGCTGTGGTGGGTGCACTCATAGACTAAAGCCCTGAGCTAACATGGCAGTGTAGGTGTAACCAGAATCTGAGGTGCTTGGCAGTCAAATCCCCCTGAAAGAACCATTCTCTTTTCTGCAAATACTGTATTTGTCATTGTCTTGGCCTTTGCAAAGGTTTCCTAAGACCTGTGGAAGGCTCCTTCTGCCCCTTTTATCCTGCAGACACATGCGAAACATCAGGACAGACCCATTCAGTTTGCAGAGCACCCAGGCTGCAAAGCATTGCGTAACAATAACACATCTGATAACTCGTCTAGCGTATGTGCAAATAAAGACTTATGCAAGCGAGCAAACACAATTCAGCGTTCTGATAACAGATAGCAAGAGGTTTGGAGATTTTCCATGATACTAAAAGCTTAGTTACACTGATTTAGAAAGACAATTTTTACATGAAATGTGGAATCATTATCACTACTTTATGGCTCAGTGTTGCTTCCTCATAACGAAGTGAAAGTCAATGTATAGGATCAAGCATCAACCTCTTATATAGCTATTTCTGGATGAAATTATATAAAGACAAACTATGCAAATTATTCTATATTATCTAGGTCATTATAATCAGTACGTAAATGGACTCACAGAAAGACTAAAATCTTTTGGTGGGAATGAGAGGAAAGAGGAGATTTCTGAAAACCCCCACCAGTGCCATTGTCTAGACATAGCTTATTTCTCTTTTGACATATCACTGTAAATTAGGGTGAAGTCCCCTGAAATCAGGAGAGATACCCTTAAAATCTGCTCTAAAAGAGGACAATGTGGTTTAGCGGTACAGCCATGAGAGAATGTAGCAATAGCAGTTTGGTCATATATGTAATGAAAGTTCTGATCAGGCTAACTTTGTCAGTGTAACTTCTTCTTAAGTTCCCACAAATCCACAGAAGGGTGTCTGAAAGTTCTTACTTCTGCTGTGTATTTGAGTCTGTGTCAAGATCTCCCTGGGGAGTGTGATGCACAGGGGGCATATGTGGCTTTATGACAACTTTATGTTGTCTTGAAATTGGGGCTGACCTCAACGTCAAGTTGAAATAACTTATCATTTATGTAAGCATCATTTGTATAGCTACAAGTGCAAATAAGACTAAGAGCAGCATTCCTTTCTGAACAAAAATATTTTAGACTGATACATATATATCCTCAATAAACTAATTTTATAAATGAAATTGCAAATATTTGGGAACTTCAGATCACTGTAGACTTCCCTAAACAAGACCCAGGGCAGGCAGTGTCTTGTTATTATGATAAGTGATCACCTGAAAGCCTAATGTAAGGTCCATAGAAATCAACACAAATCTATTGACTTCAGGGAATTTTAGATCAGGCTCTTGAAGAAGTTTGGTAAATCACTCCTCCTGTACATCACTTCATTCATCTGTTCGGTGACTACAACATACCTACACACTCTGTGACAAGTGAGAGTCTGTCAAGTGACTCCCACAGCATTTTCCCCTTTCATCTGGGAAACTCCTTTATTCGCGATAAGCCTCTGCGTCCTGGCATCCACATACCAGCTGAGGGGAGGAACCTGTTTGTAAACCAGATGCTTTGACAAAGCAAGAACTTGGAAGGGAGGCAGCAGTACTTGGCAAACCAACTTGTAATAAGTGCACTTTGCTTGAAATGTTTATAATTTGTTCTTGAAAAATATGCCGAGAAGATGGGCACTAGACATACTGCTCCACTTTGAAGTTCAAGTTTGAAGGTGGGGATTACTGAAAACTGCCCAAGGAACATTAAAAAAAAAAATCTGGTGCTCTGTAAGGCAAAGTATTTGCTTGAGGAGAGGGGAGAGGGATGGCTAGTAAGTCCCACTGTCGTGTCATCCACAGAGAAATGATCCAGGTCCAGAGAAAGACAGCTTCGTTAGCAGCAGCAGCAAAATGTGCATGTGAAGCCTTCCTAATTTAGTGGTAGCTTTTTAACAAGAAGCACCCAGGTAGCACCCACTTTCCAAACCATATCAATACTCTCAGGTCAGCAATATACGCAAAATTAGGCAAATACCTAAGCATAAAAACAGTCTCATTGACTTCAGGAGAACCTTACATTTTCTTAAAATCAGGCACATAAATAAGGCATTACTTTGCTGAATTGAGATGTGTGCGATGCCTACTAATGATTCATACAATGCTATTTCCAAGAAAACAACAGCACCTGAGCTCTTCCTGAAGACAGTCTGTTCAAGAAGATAAAAAAGATCTCAGGTGCTCAAAACATGAACACTAACCTGAAGATTTCTTGCTTGTGACAGTCTAATTGCTCTGCGGGCAGGGGAGAATTGCATGCAGAAATGTTGCACAGGGATAGAAGGCAAACTGAAGAGATGATCAGTTTTCTGAAATCAAGTTTGGCAAATTTATTGACATTTAGAATGTCACCAAATAAAAAGGGGAAAAGATGTCTTTGGGGGACATCTGTGACATTCTCGCAGCCTGTGGGAGGCAGGGACTTGGGAGGAGGAAGGTGCTCTCATTAAGGCTGAAGTAGTGGGCTAACCAGTAAGGCTTTTGCTGGAAGGCTGAGTGCAGGACCTGGGAGGAGAATGGGATGGAAAGCTAGACTGGGCCAGTTCTGCTGGATCTTGAAATGCAAGACTTTAGGCAAGAGAAATAAACAATGCAGACTGTTTACTCTGGGCATGATCAAATGCAACTGGTAGGTGGGCATCTAAAATGTCACAAAAGAAGGAAAGGATACAGCATAAATAGCTTTAGAGCCACTGCCTTAGAGCCTAAGTCGAAAGATAAGTAAGCTGGAAAGAGCTAAGAAAAAGAATACCTGAGGATTAATAGTTACATAAAAAGCTAAGTCATAATCTTGCAAAATTTTGTCTGTGTTTAATTAAGCATGTGAATAGTTTCATTGATACCTAATGGGAATACACATGAGTAAAGATAAACACACACGACAGAAGCCTGAAATAGGAAATGGTGTATAAAACCAGGAATAACAGAACAGGAAGGGCTGAGGAAAAAAAAAAGGAGGGGAGAGAAGAGAGAAGGGCAAATATCTTTTCAAAGAGAGAGAAGCAAATTACAAGCAGTAAAATTGGTACTGTATTGTCTATTTTCTGGATACGTTTTAAATACATGAAAAGGAATTTAACTGATATTATTTTTAAAGGCTGAGCTTAGAATACATTAAAGAAAGTATATTCAGCTTCCTTGGATTAGCAAGCAGGCAAGATTTGCATTTAAAGTAAGAGTCCAGATCATGCACTGTCTCAGACAGGGTTAAACCAGACCAGAAAAAATTGCAGGGTCAGGGCCAAGGCAGCTTGTCTGCATAGTTGTTATGTCTGTCATTGTTTGTTTTGTCTTTTTGGACTTGCAAGCTCTTTGGGCTAGCAACACTCACCATGAGACCCATCCAACCTTC
Source organism: Dromaius novaehollandiae (assembly GCF_036370855.1). NCBI lineage: Eukaryota > Metazoa > Chordata > Aves > Casuariiformes > Dromaiidae > Dromaius > Dromaius novaehollandiae. The sequence goes on from NC_088098.1 coordinate 25,867,414, forward strand.
GCTGCCTTCAGTGGGCACTGGGTAAGGCATTGCTTGTCCAGCATTTAGCTCACTGGAGTCAGGTCCTGATAGAGACTTTTCAGCTACAAAAGCAATACAAACCAACCGACTCTCAGTATCAAGTACAGGCACTTAAATACAGCAGTGCTTGGAGGTTGTTTTCTTATATTGGGACTCTGTGCAGCCATGAAGTTGTGCCCGCATAGAGCCAGACGGAGGTTTCAGGTCTTAGACAACATTATGATTACTGAATGCAGTGTGAAAAATAGACAGTAGAAAAGCCAGTTTAAAAGCAGTTCTTAGAGATGCATGTGCTTATTTTCACACCAGGTCTGGTAGCACAAGCACCTTGGCGATGCCACGGAGGAAAGCAAGCAGTGCTAAAGGAGGAGGGGTCTGCTGGCTCTCTCCTTTCATCTCCCCTTTTGGTGGAAGCAGATGATTTGCTGTCATATTCCCATGTGCCAGGAATAACAAGTATTACCACAGCAGAGAGGAGCTAAAAAGGTGCGAAAGAATCCTGACACGGGAATCATGGCAAACACTGACACCTGAATCCCGGCATTTGTAAATACACTGTCCACACTTGACCAAAAGGGCATTGAACAGACCTCAGCCACGACAGCCTTCAGGTGGGGCTCCGTGCTCCACTTTAAGGACTGCTGGTTTCGAAATGCCAGGTCACCGCCGTTTGTGTTCACGCTGTGGCCTGCTCAGGAGCGCGCTCGCACGCCGCCGGCCCCGGCGCCCTCCGCAGCCGCGGGCGCCGCGGCCGGGCGCGGGGCGCGGAGCGCGGCGGCAGAGCGGCGCTTTGGTGCCACCGCGTGGCTCGCGGCGGACCAGGGCGGGCGGGGCCGCATCTCCCTCCCCCGACCCTTCCGGGTGTTTGGTGGCTCCTTTTCGTGTTTACGTGGCCGAGACGGACGTGTTGTTTCCAGGATGAGGCCGTGTGAGGCGCATCGGGAACGATTTCAGGATCCGATAGCGTTTAACGAGGAAATTATTTGTTTTTCATGTAGAATTACGTAAAACTTTGAAGAGCTGGGGTTGCTAATGCCAGAGGAGGAGATGTGCTGGCTGCCGGTACTTGCATTTCAGCTTTACTTCAGCTGTAGCTGAAGTGAAGACTAGGTCATTTTGCAGCCCCAAGATAACACGCCATGCTGGGTCTGCACACAGGTGCTCGTGGGTCTGAGTGGAGATTCAGGGTAGTCTGTGCTTCCTGGAATGCAGCAGATTGAAACCTTCATTTTTGTCTTCATTTGCCAAACCAATATTCTCCAGGTTCATCTCTTAGGATCCCTGGGTGTTGCGTTTCTCTCACATTGTGACAGACATCAGGAACTGCTTCTAAAATGTTGCAGTGGAGAACTTCAAAGACATTTCAGGCTAAATGTTGTTCTGGAATTGGAAGTGTCTTGAGGAAGAACAAATGTGTTCCCCCCAAGAAGTGTTTCATATGGAAGCCTTGAACACAAACTCGGACAGCATGTTAAAAGTGGCCTAAATTGGACTATTTCTCTCCACTCCAAGAGAATTCCTTATTGCAATAAACAATGTCTGAAGTCCAGTAGAAAAGCTAGGAGCAAACAATGCTTGCCACAGGAAGAAGACTGACCACTAATTTTGTCACACCTCTACAAAGAGTAACAAAAACTTCTTGTAGTGCAGCCATTGCCTATTTGTTCTAAATCTTCCCCTTCCTCCTTGGCTATTAGTGTCCAAAGAGCTGTATCAACCTGCTCTTCGCAGTTAGGGTATGCAGAGAACTGTGTGGGCAACTGGTGAAGGTTTCTGGGAGCCCTGAATACACTTCATTACGGAGCCTATTCTTGGACCTTTAGAGTTGAAAGTTAAAGTCAAAAATAGAATTCAAATGTTGTTCAGCATGCGAACAGTTTGAATGCAAAGTGTAACTGCGTACTGCCATTCCTAGAGATTTTTAAGCCTTTTTTGGAAAGCAGAATTGCGTTGCTTCTGAGCCATAGTTTCAGAGTATGATCTAAATTTAAGAAAACACATTGTAAGTCTAAGTCTGACTGTAGAGAGTAAACTAAAACTTGCACTGAGTTCAATGGGGATTTTCATCTGGGCTCAGGAAGTTCTAGCCTCATTGAAAGCAATGGCAAAACTTCTAGGTTTCCAAGAATGCAAGAATTTCCCTCTATGTATTGGTTATATGGAACTGCCCAGAGAGAGTGACAAACATTTCATTTCAGAATTATTTCTGGAAATGATCTGTCCATAAATTCACTGATGTTATGTATGATCTTGTGTATTATTTCAGCATATGAATCAGCAGGGAATGAATAAAAATGCTCTATATGCCTTATGCCAAGGTTGAAGTAAATGTATAGTAGTATAAAGACTACATACTATCTTGGTCCGTGTGTACATCTGCTAGCTTATGAATAATGCCACTTGTTGCTAGAAAAATGCATTAAAAGATTCATATTGAAAAAAATGTAAACATTGCAAATCAAATGAGAAAGACGCCAATACCATGTATTTCCTCCAAGTGAAAAGTGATGACCCAAAGCATTTTGGAATTCATTGATGACCCATCCTGCATATCTGAACATCTCCAGACTGCTTAGAGTTGGCATTAGCTGAGTCACTTGCTACTTTGAGTTACAGCTCCCTCATAGAGAAGGTATATTAAAAAAATCAATAGAGAAATCAATACACTTTACCCAAGTTATCAGATGCACTCCAGATGCTTAACTTGCTAAATAGTATTTGATTAAAATAAAATGTATCTTACATCCTTTGTATTAAAGTGAGAGCTGATATATATTTCTCTTCCCTCCCCCCTGCGGGTAGCGTTTGCACTCTGGCACCAATTTATGTTGAATTTCAATGTGTTTGTGAAATAAAATTGATTAGCATTTTCTCTCCTGAAAAGTGTCTCAACATCATCCCAACAATTATGGGAAATCAAGTTGTATAAAAATGCTTTTTAGTTTTATTTTCCAAATAAAGAAGTATAAAGATGCAGCATAATGAAGGGCTACACCAGAGAGCTCTAGGAGTAGTTTGAAAAAGCAACAGTCAATGAAGTGGAAAAATGAGGGAACAAAGACCGGATTTCACAGTAAACTGTTTCCATTGGATTTCATCTCTAGATATTACATTGATATTTTATGTGCATACAAATTCTATTCCATGGGAACACTACAGGGTAAATTAACAGTGCATTGCACATAGATTAGACATGCAAATGACAAAAATGGGAGGTAAGTGTGTAGAAAATGTATCTCTAAATCAGCATGTACTTAACACGTTGACAAACAGAAGCATCAGGAAAGCGTTTTAAGACATTCTGCATTTTGCAGGAAGATACACAGCTTTCAGTAAACATGTTGGTAATGCTCTTCTCAAATTCTCTCACAACAGCATTAGTCATTAATATAGGACTGATGATAAGCATTTTTACAAGCTAATTCTTACAATAAATACAAGAAAAAAGCAAAATCTACAGGCTGCATGGTTTCACAGTGTTAATGGGACACAGTGCCTCTGATCTGTGGATGAGAATCACACTTTGATAGCCCCCTTTACTGAACTTTTACTGAGGAGGGAGTTTCAGTTATTTACAAAGTGTAATAACCATATCACCAAAGAAGCCCATCATTGCAATTTGCAATAGTGATAAATCTTATTGACAGATCTAACCAAGTAACCAAAATTCGATGGAACGGAAAGACTGACATTATGAAAGCCTGGGGGAAAGGAAGACTGACTGCCTGGGTACTTTATGCTGTGCAATATGGATTGCATCTGTTTAAATGGACCTGCATCCATGTGGTAGAACTGTAGAATGTGATGTAGCTGGCAGGTTCCTCTGGTGTTTTTACTCTATTCAAGTCATCAGAAATTCCATCTAACAGTAAGTTGGTAGCAGTGATGTTGTTGAGGTTAGGTATCACCTCAAAATATTATATATTACTACAAACTACTCTCCTGTCCTGACCAGCTGGACTCTTTATTTGAACAATCTTTACAGCTCCATCATCAAGGTAGTTACATCTCATTAAGTGCTGGCTCGTATTTATATCTCGTGTCTATATTTGTTCTTCCAGCCAGAGCTCTGTGGGTGTCCCACAGCTCTTCACTTTCTGTGTGAAAGTAGAGACAGGGAAGTCATGGAGTTCAGAGGCAGTAGTTCAAACATTTTGGAGGAAGCTGCTAGGAAAGTGGCAGTGCAAAGTCTTCACTGCAGGGTCATACAGAGCTGTAGTGAAAGAAAGGATATGAAGATGTCCTGAAAGCAAGTTAAGGATTTGTCATGTTTGTGCAGTTGGACTGTTGACACAGATTGCTGGTTTCAGTCAATATTTTGTTTCAGACATTGTCAATGCACAAAAGGACTGTGTGTTGTCTCAGTCACTTGCCTCAGTCAAGAAGACTGATCTCAGACAGTGTTGTGCTTGGCAGCCAGGACACATCTGATTCACCCAAATCCAACCAAGACCTCATAAAGATTGACCTAGCACCCTGCCTTCAAAGCTACTGCCAGCGAGGCTTCTGCCTCTCAAAATATCTCTTTTTGAGCTGAATGTCACTGCTGAGAGGACTGAAAAGCATCATTGCAGATGCTTCAATTAAAGGTCATAGGCAGATCACCATTTTGTGAACTAATACTTTTTCTGAGGACTGTCCCCAGTTCCCTGACTCGCACCATTAACATGATGAACCCAAAGTAGTGAGGAAACTTGGTAAGAATGCAGGAGCTCACCTCCTGCCTTGTACCAAGTCACAACTGCCCTTTTCTTCTCTCCTGTCCTCCTGGCTGGACCAAGTATTCGCAAGGGCAGCTGGAGTCTGTGATAAGCCAGCAAGTGAGCAAGCTCACTCCTTCTGGAACAGACAGTCTGCTTCTCCTCTCCTTCTTTGTCCCCTTTCCTCTCTCCTCCCCACTAAGCAAGTATCCCCATCCCTGCGGCATTCTCAGAGTGGTGGCCCTGTCTGATCTGTTTGTCAGAAGTCCTGTTCTTGATTCCATCAGTTCCCCTTGCAGTGACCATGCTGTAGACCTGAGTGACAACTGCACAATATTAAAAAAGCAAAAGCAATAGAAGCTCATGCACGCTTCTGGGTCCAAGTCAAAGAGGAAGAGAATTTCTCAAAGATAACAATTCAAAGCATGTTTAGGAAAGAGGAGAGAGGAGGGCCCCTTTCCAGAGCCTCTTTGTGGTCATGTAGCTGTCAGAGAAAGGGTGCACTGCAACCAGGAGTGGCATGAGAAAATGCCAGAAATGACCAGGAAGATACTAAGGCAACCAATGACATAATGTACAGGTGAACTCTGTTGGAGAACATGCTGCTTGCATGTTGCTCTTGTACTCTGCATTTCTTCACTTTGGCATCCCTAGAAATCACATTGACCTCAGCCCTCACTAGCCCCCATTCTACAAACTAGGAGCATTTCTTTTGTGATTGAGCTTCAGTAGACGTGCTGTCCTTGCTTCTCTTTCTCTCATAATGTGTTTCCTTTTGACTTCTCCAGTTTAGAGGAGCAGTTGGTCTCATTCTGTGCCATTTTAAGATTCTGGCCAGATTTTGAGTTGTCTCCAGGAAGCTGGGACAATAAGCATCTGTGAGCTGATCTGCACTGAACCAAGACAAAAGCCTTTTGAACACTTCTTTTATACAAAATGGTGGTGTTGGCACTGTTAGGAAAATAGAGATGGTTTGTTTCAAGTATCAGATCATATATTTTGCTGAAAAGCCATTATATTGAATATATTGAACACCTCTCTCCCACACAGTTAAGAAAGTGTATGGTTCTACATAGCAGGTACAACAAACCCATCATTTAGTCTGTCACCGCTTATAAATCACAGAACATAGAAATTCATAAAGGCATATTCAAAACAAATGTCTTCACTCACATAGCCACAGAGGGCCAGACTCTGTCATCACTGGCATATACTGTTCAGTAAAAATATACACACTATTCCTTTTGTAATGGATAAAGATTTGCATGTGGTCTTTGCCTGAAAGAGACAATTCCTAATGTAGACAAGTCTTAAGTATTTTATTAAGATACCATACAGAAATTTGCCATCCTGGAGATAAAGAGATGATGTTTTTCAGAATTGCCGATGCAGTAGTTTTCAGAAAAACTTAATTTGCCTTTAAAAAGCAAAGTTCTGTTTTCTGGTAGAATAAATATTTTGTTTCTTCCTTTAATATTTATCCACTGTAATCTACCATTTAAATCACAGCATAAATTCACAGCAACATCCACTGGTCATATTAGGCTGTATTTTTCGTTTGATCTTTCAAGTGAGAGAATTCTATTGAAGTACAATTAGCAAAATTAATCTTTCCAGTTGCTTTTTGCATATATACATCAAACCGCCATTCCAGGGAGCAATTCACTTGCCTGGCATATTGGATCTTGGAAGCTTATCTTCGCTTTTGTTTGCTAACAGATTACTTTGTTAATTGCAGAAGTTTAGTAAGCACCTTGTTTTTCCAAGAGCATTTCATTCACCTGTTCTTGTTCTATTAGATTTCCTTTGATCATGGAGAAATAAGACTTTGATTTTGGCATTCATACATTTTCTCCTGGCTAATTATTTTAAATGTTTGATGGCAGTTTGTGTGCCCCAAATGTACATAGAGTCATTGCCCTCTTGCAGTGCAAAGAGGAACAGGTTCAGCAGGAGAATTGGCATGCCTAGGGAACATCCCATGATCTGTTGGGTAGTGCATGTTCCTCTAAATCAAGGTTCGAGTCTTCTGGAAATAGAAGGAATGCAACTAAGTGCTTAAAAAATGTTAAAAAACAAATTTTGGTTTTGATTTTAAATAAACATGCACCAAAAAATAGTACTGTTTTCTCAGCTTTAAGATACATCAGACTTACCCAAAGCATTTGTGCTTCTGATGCACAGTAGTCCTCAAGTTAGCTGCTGAATTATTTCCTTATAAGATCATTTAACTTCAAAACTTTGTACTATACAGGTCACATGTTCTGGTGATATTCAGAAGGGAATTGTCACTTTCAGACAACTAATATCAGTCATTCTTCTGTCTATATTTGGATTGCAGGCTCAGGAAAGTGTGATGGCAGTTATTAACTGCTCTCAAGAAATCCACTTGCAAGATGGATTTATTTCTTGATTAATGATGGAGATTATCCAAGTATTAATCCCAGTTTTTTATAATATCACAAACTTGATATCATCCTTGTTCTCTCCACCCTTAAAATTACTATGATTACTCTAATTGTTAGAAAGCTATTATTTGATTCAGATTTGCAGAGTAATTATCAGCTAGTAGCACATCTGCCATTTCTTGCTAAATTTTGGTATGTATTGTTGTATCTCAATTAACAAAAGATCTACGAACTGAAGCATTGCTACATGAATTCTAGTAAGGCTTTCAAGCATGACATAAATTTTGTGCTGATTGATTATGACTCTTACTGTGTGCCATTTAATTTGTTGCATCGCATTTCAGAATTGTTCTGTGAACTCAGTGCTTGATGTTTTATACAATGATTTCTCAGTCTGCCGCAATGCGATGTACATGTAAAGTTTTTAACTGATGGAGCATCCTTTATGACATTATTTTTACTTCTGCTTTGCAGGTTGTGTTCACATTACCTTTTTTTCTTTGATTGTGTCACAGGCTATGGGGATTAAACAGAATTACAGTTTTTAATCTCAGCTTTGAGATGGTACTACTAACATAATGGGATAATTATCTCCACATGTCTAGCTTCTTTTTCATGAATATGAGGAGCAGTGAAGCAGTGAAGGCAGAAAACACACTGGCTATTAATACCACTTGCTATTAATCAGTTATCATTGATTTGTTTTTTATACCAGCAGTACTTCTTATAGACAGTTGTTGAACTTGTTGCAGAATTATCAAGCACTTAAGAATGCCAACATTTTGAGCATTCGTATAGACACGCACGCACACACGCTCACATGCACATATGTATATCTATGTATATACCTCAAATGTCTGTGAGCATTTCTATATTAGACAAAAAAGTTGACTTACTACTAAGCTGTTTGAAATGCATCTTGTTCTGAAAATATACTAATAGTGTGGTTGATGAGCAATGCTGCATTCTTAAAACTGTGAACACTTCTAGATCGTGAAGTTCGGTTTGTGTATGTTTTCTATAAAAATGCTTTCAAGATTTTTTTATAGGATATTACCTGATAAGATCTGTTTCAAAGTATCTGCATGCTTTTCTCAAACCCCTTCTGCAGTCTCTGGATTTAGAACAGTCTCTGCTTAGAGTGGTTTTACTTTACCATTTTTTCATTTTCCATAATTTTACTTACTGGTTTTACCCATAACTATAGCCATGAGACTATTCTTAGGAAGTTGAAAGTAGGAAAGGAAATGAACTTAATTTTTTCAAGGCTAGGAAGACTGGAATATATGCCATTTGGATTGTATTTAATGGCTGCTTTAGTTGCTTATTTGGATACTTTTACTGTACTTAGTATTTACATGTATTACTGTCATACCAGGAGCCCTAGAATGTTGCTTGTCTCTTAGAATTAGTAAATAATTCTGAAAGCTTTGAATAGACTAGATTGTGATTCACAGCTTCACAATTATTATGGAAGAGGAACAAAGAAGGATAATTTTTTTCTTCCCCTGTAGTGGAGCTGTATATCCCAGCTACTGATCTTATGCTATAGAGATATTGCTTTATTTCAGTTGGTGTCCAGGCTGTTTATAACTTGTTGGTTTTTGAAATGACACTCCTCTAGTTATATATTTTGATTTTTAATATGCTTGTTTACAAAACCTGAACTGCATATTCTATTATTAATCTGCTCTGAGCACATATGGTTAAGTCTGATTTGTTTACAGTACAGAAAAACATATATCTGTCAAAATCAACATTAGAAGATCGGAGTATTTGAATTGCTTGGCATAGAATGGCTATGTTGTAGCTCTAATCATTTCTGTTCTAATGTAGGCTTGCCTTGGAATTGGCTTCCACAATAGCCAAATATTCCAAAATTACTTGTTAAATCAGCTTATTTAGGATGAAATTCACTTGTTATCACAATGCTATTTCTTATGTCCAAAATTCTCATATGTCTCTGAAGTTGCTCTTTCAAAGAGGAACCATGTTCTCCTGCACAGATAGAGCTGGACTTGCATAAATCACTACAGGAAGGGCAGGAATCTTGTCGAGCAATCTTCAGTTTCATAGTCCTACAAGACCGTCAAGATCTGTAGCTTCTGTTACAGGGCTGGTGGCCCTCTTTTCCCTTCCCTCCTCCAAGCTGAAAAATCAAGTCCATCTCTCCTAACTGATGGATATAGTTATATATATATATATATGTGTATATATGATTCTGGATTTATTAAGTGTTGTATCTTTACTAAAGTTTTATTTTACACACATTTGGATATCATGAAAGCATGGAAACACTTTCCCAGCAGGCAGATTTATGTCTCTTTTTCTTACTAATGAAAGTTAGTAAATTGGTCTGTTGCAGTTCGTTACTTAAAAAGCAAATGTCTCTTCCTCCAGAATGGAATGAAGATTCCCAAAAAGAAGCCCTTTTAGTTATTTGCTGCTGATTTCCCAGCCTCAGTTCAAGGCTCTGTTCTCAGAGAGAGAACCACAAATTCAAACTCATATGATGTTTTTTCTGGTGCTGAGGATGCCCCCATTACTTTCCTAGTAGAGAGGCAGCCCTAAAGAAATCCAGCAGGCCTGGTGCTTAGTCTTGTTTTTGCCAGATCAGATGGTCATTCTCAGCCCTACCATACCAGACTAATGCTTTGCAAGTGTAAAATAAGCCAGGCCTTGTCTCCAGAGAGCCCAAGTAGGTAAGCAATACGTGCTGAAAATGCAATACTAAAATGAATGTTAAAACAGTTAAATAAAAATGCCACAGAAATTTTTGAAAGCTCCAAAGAGTTTTTTGAAGAGCTGACAGTCCTGTCTGGAGACGAGATTTAACAGAACTTCCCAGGAGCAAGTCCTTTAACTGAGACTTTGTTTGCTGAGCTACCATATTGACTCAAGGCTTTACATATTGTGCTGAGGAATCTGTCAGAGACACAAGAAAATTAGTACAGTATGGTCTTATGATAGAAATAAAGTCCATGAGCCTGAGCTTTACCAATTTTATGCTGTGTTGCTTCTGATGAAATTTATCATTGTTTCCATGGTTGCTGGTAGGAAGTCTCTTTTCCTCTGAAGTCAGGCCCTATGTCATCTCTGTACATGGTTAGGAAATACATCGTATCATACAGTAGTTGTTGAAAATCTTGTTCCAGTATGTTTACATAGGCTTTGACTTATTGCTGAGGTACTAGAAATATTGGGATCCAAAGCTCTGCTTTGATGGCGTTGGCTGGGCCATATCTAAATGGTAACACCGTAGGGTCACAGGAAAACTCAAAGTGAGAAGTTTAGACTGGACCTGGGAGACAGCAAAGTGAACACAAGCACAGACAGAGTAAATACTGGCAGAGGAGCAAAGAGGGGATGAAGTAATTAACACACCTGGCTAGATCCTCAGTTGTACTGGGAACATGTATGGCACAGAGGAGCTACTCGTGGATTTTATATTCAACTTTCTACCTAAGCCCATCCTAAACATAGCCTAGAACAGCCTTAAAGATCACTGGAGAGTGTGGCCTCTAGCTTGTTGCAGACACATACTCTATGCCAAAGTAACACTGGGGCAACGTGGTACGTGAGGCACCGGGGTGGCTCTCAGCTATTCGAGGTGCTCCTTCCAGGGGACCTCTCCTGTGCCTGGATGCACCCAGTCAGTAGTCTGTGCTGGCAGAAAGGGTCAAACTTGGTGCATGGTACAAAAATGTGTCTTTTTACCCATGTCCCCATGAACCATGCCTATACCCTCAATAGCACAGCTGGAATTAAATTTATAAGTAAATTTTACAATTCAGCATATAATATATATTTGGGATGTTACAACTGTTGCATAGTTGTGACACACACAGGCCAGATAATACGAACCTGGGAAGGTCCTGGTTAAAATTACACTTCAAAGAAATTCAAAAGTTTAGGTACAGGAGGGCACATTTAAATCAACCAGCCATAAGTGTATCCTGTAGGGATACTATACTGTCTTTCTCTGGTTGTGGTTGGGGCATTTTCATTTTCATAATCCCATCTTTGAATATGCTAACTCTCAGAGAGGCTTTGAATGTTTCCTTTTTTCTTCCCTTATGGTGTCACTACAGGCCAAACCTGACATAACCTCATGGATCCACATATACAAGCCTTACCACAGCTGGAAGAGGCATTTGTGCTCTGCTTCTCCCCCCAAAGAGGAGAGTCCTCTTCCATGCATTGCTGCAGGGAGCACGAAAACTGGATAAATGTTGGATGAGCATAAATTACTATGCATAGGTTTGGATGGCTGTACAAGTTAGTGGCTTCTTTTTTTCTACACAGCTGTCATTCATGCTCCTGGGCAGTGTTTTTTTTCAATATGAAAGAAGTCATGTCTCAGAGTCAGCAGTTGTTCTGGGCAGCAAATGTATCAGAAATTAAATTGTGTACTAACTTTATGGGCTTTATGAGCTTAGATATATTACTCAACTTTTAAAATAAATATTTGTATTAACTGGTGAAGGTCAACTGCAAAAAGAATCTTAATATCTGCCTTAAAATGATTACCTATAAAGTGTTGTTAATAAAAGGTTCCCATTTTCAGGCCTAGTTTTCTTATTACTTATCATGAAGATACAATTTATTGAAAACTATAGCAAATGTATGATTTCAAACATTTCATTATGTGCAAGTCATTTTCTTTAGTGCAGAAAAGAAGAGAGCAATTGGCACGATTTGTTTGTGAGACCGTATGTGACCTCCATTGCAGCTATTTATGTCATACACTGGCATTTCATCTGTGTACTCCCAAGGAAGATCTGCTCTAAAAAGATGACCTCTGTCTCATTTATGGGCACAACAGAGGTGATAATGGTCAAAAAGCTGAGATTGTGTCTTCCTGACAGCCCCAGTAATGCATTGTCAATATACAAGTTTTGGATACTGTGTTAATGTCACGTTTTCTGTAATTCAGCATTTGTAACTGTTGTTTTCACTTTTAAGACACCACATGTACTGTCTCAACGTTCCCGTACAAGTGTATAATTCACCCATTTAATTTTCAGGAACCTTTCTGTCTTCTCATTAAATGGTAATTTTCTGTATCAGAAATCTAGTGTCCTCTCTAATTGTAGGATGATATTTCAAAATCAGGAAATTATGTATTTTTATATGCTAGATGGATTTGGGGTTTTGGAATTAAGGTAAAATACATAACTTCAATTGTTTCTTATTTCTTTAAAAATTTCACTTCAGGTTGTTTGCAAATTAGTACTTTGACATTTTCATCACAAAATGACATACTAACCCTACCCCTTCAGCTGTGATGAAAAACATTATTAAGATTGCAATGTCAAGCTTTCAGAAGCTTGGGGAAAAAAAATGGAATCTTATCTAAATTGTGCATTCCTAGCTTGGCCCTTACCTCCATTGAAGGCATTCTAATATTGCCTTTAATTATATGAAAGCATCTATTTTTCTTGTATCTAATATGTAAAGTAAACCTGTTCTGTAGATGAATTAGAATTGCGTAATGAAGAAATGTTGGGTTTTGTAGAAGAAGTTGAAAGTTAAGTAATGAACTGGGTTGGGGATTACAGGAAGGAAAAGGATTGTCTGTGTTGAAGCAGTTAAAGTCTGCCTTGAAGAAATGTATTCCACTCTTTCAGCTGCTGCAGTATTGCTAGACAAGTTACTGAAATCAAACTTTTCACAAATGATCACTGATTCGCTTCTTGCTTGAGACTATAGGATCATTGCAAATATTCTGAACACTCAGAGCTGAAAAAAGAGGGCATTAGGAGCTGAGCTTTAAGCATGTAAAATGGTACATAATGATTTCACAAATGTGATGTCCAAAATGAGCGTGTGTATTTGACTTCGGTCTTTCTGAGCCTATGTTTCAAAATGTTCCTCATCTCTCAGCACATTGAAAGTAAGTCATATTGTGATTTTGAAGGATTATAATAAAATAATGAATACTTCAGTTTTCATAGCAGTTTTTAAGCTATACATGGTAAATAAGCCACAGATACCTGCTGAATGATGATGAGAAAAAAAAATAGTTGCTCATTACATGAGTAGAGTCCTCCTTCACTGGGGAATGCAGGTGCTATACAAACAAAGAAAAAGTTAAAACATGTCAGAAAAACCATAAGAAAGTGTATTGACAGCCACATAATCAGACTGGAAATACTTCAGCTGGGAGTTCCCAGACTATGGGATGGGTACCACTAGTGGTATGAAAAGAATTTCGAAGCAATCTTCAAATAAAACCTGAGCATCTGAAAAGAAGAATGTCTTCTCTTGCATGTGAGTTCCTGATACCACCTTTCCACAGGAAGCTAGGACATAGATGCAGAAGCATGTGTACGGTTCGGTATGTGCTACATTTCCACCATGGCTAATGTGGTAAAGTGCAATTCTCTTTCCAGACCAAACTAAATTTGACAGCTCCAGGTTTAAAGAATGTCCTGACAAGCAATAGGTCACATTAGCTCAAGTGCTTTATTACATGCTTCTACTACTCCAGCTTTTCTTTAGCATGGAAAACAAAGTCAAATGGCATTGTATCCTTCTAGGAATATCCTCAGGTGTACTTCACAAGCTTTTGCCAAGTGAGCTAATGGAGCAAGTGAGAACAGTAGTAACTTGTCGTCCTGTGTAATTTTAAAGTAATTTGCTGACAACTGAAGAATGGTGAGCATTAAATTGCACCCCAGGCATTCTGGTACCTAAGCTATTGCAGGCAGAGACTTTTCTCGCCTGCTACAACTCAGATCTGTCCCTGTCTCTCCTTATCCCTAGGTTTCATTCTAATCTGATTATAATTGCCTGTCATTTACAGTTTGCATTCCTTGGACTTCTCATAGCTCCTGCCTCCTCATCCAGGGCGCTCGTGCTCCTCGTCCCGAGCCTGGTTAGCACCTTCCATTGCTCAGTCCAGTCTCCCCACCCAGGCAGCCCCCAGATCCCACCTTCCCCAGGCTTTGCCCAAGTCTCAAGTTTTGTCCACATGCTAGGGCTCTTCGTGAATTAGGCACAGCAGAACCCTTAGAGCTTTTACTACTCAAATCTACATTTTTGGTGAGCAAATATTTCAAAGCAAATTTCTCTAAAAGTTTATAACTTGGCAAGAGCTGGATGTTTTTATAGAAATGTTTGCTGTGCTTTCCTGATTAAAAAATGCATCAGCAAATAAACTTCAAGTGCTGCTCCCATACTATGTGGACATGAGAATGCTTATTTCCACCCTCAGCCTCATGTAGTTCTCAAAATGCTGAAACATTTTAGATGGAATTAAGAAGAATAAATAAATAAATAAATAAGGAAAAATACAAAATCATCAGAAGGCAGATGCTTTAGATAAGTACAGCAAAATGTTAAGCAACTGAAAATAAAGATAGCCATCCAGAAAACTCTAAGCACTCAGTCAATGTAGGGAGCTCCCATGCAATGTAGGATAATTTCTTTCAGTGTGTTTCTCAAACAGCCTTAAGTATAAAACTGTTTTTCTGAGTTTTAAAATACGAAGCTCAATTTAATGTTCTTTTTACAATAGGTTACTGGATAGACATATACATTTAAGAAGTATATTTAAATGAGTACCTGATATTGTCATATATTCTATGACTGTGTAAACACCTATGTAAATACATATGACTGTAAAGTTAAAGCATAGATATAAAGTTAAGCAATAATACTACATTTTACAATGAAATGCGCTTTGCCTAGGTAACATTACCTGAAAAGTGAAAATTTCTTAAGCAGATTATTCTCAACAAATGGATAAACTAGTCGTTAGTCCTGCTGTCACTAACTAATCATTTAAGTAGATTAATTAATATGTCTGTACATTTAAGAATGAGATTTGAACTTTAAAGGCATATTAAAATATTATAATCATATTTCATTTGAAATATTCATCTGAACATTTATTCAAATGGAAGCAAGTATACATTTCATTATTAAATATATATAAATATACGGTGGGTTTTGGATCAGTTCAATGCATCAGAATTAATAGTGTCAAGTAGGTCCTAACCAAAGTGTAAAATACAATGATTAGTGAGACTAACTCACATAGTATTTCTAACAATTTGGTGCGTGATAAGTAGCATTTCAAAGACATTCACAGCTGACAATGGAAACATATTAATGCTTCCTACTCTATATAATACAAATGTAAATATGTGGGCGTACATGTTTGAGTATATAGTTATACATACATATACATGTGTATTAATTTGAATCTAATAGAACACTAATATACAGTAATATGATTAAGATAGGGCAATTTGAAAAGAATTTCATTGGGCAATCAGTCATAATGGATTTGCTCTTATACCAAATAATCTATGTGCTGCAACTGACGAGCAGAATTATTAAAATTAGTTTTCATTGTTATCATTTCAAAGCTAATACTTTTAGGTAATAATCATTGCTAATCACTGGCTTACGTAAGTAAGTACTGTCTTTTGCTGTCTTGAAGCATACACAAACATACAAAACCATACAATATATATTAACATACTGCATCTAGACAGAGTCCCAAATAGA
The DNA here is from genome assembly GCF_036370855.1 of Dromaius novaehollandiae. Lineage (NCBI taxonomy): Eukaryota > Metazoa > Chordata > Aves > Casuariiformes > Dromaiidae > Dromaius > Dromaius novaehollandiae. The sequence continues at coordinate 25,883,063 of NC_088098.1, forward strand.
GCTTCCTGCAAAGTTACAGCGCTTCAAGTGCAGGAGACATTCTTTCTAGTACTTACAGATGTGTCTGAATGCTTAAGTTCGCTGCTGCTTGTGAGAAGAGAAAAAAAGTGAATTAGGGAATGTCTGTTGAATATTTAGAAAAATATTCTGCTGCATAGCTGAAGTAGCAGGAGATCCATAAAACCGGTCCACAGGAATGCTCTGTGGTTCATCAGACTGTAGTAGAGGTGAAGACATCCCCATGATTAAATCATAATTTACATTCCATTTTTGGCATTCATTCACAAACTGCAGTCTGTCAGCATACAGCATTTTCCACAAAGGATCTAACAAATAATGCATTTGATAAAGAGAATTTGGTGCTGGGTAGGAAGGATAGTGTCCCCAAGGCATGAAATAATTCATAGCAAGGCAAGGCTCTAGCTCCTTCTGACGCCCTCGCTTTCGTGACTTTCGGTGTTGCCTGAAGTCTCCATGAACAAAGTCATTTAAGTTTGATGGGTGGATACTCCAGTAATTTCCTTTGCCATCCTCACATCTTCCCACTTTGATGAAACAATCATTTAGTGAAAGATTGTGCCTTACGCTATTTCTCCAACCTCGACCTTTGTTCTTGTAGAACGGAAAATTATCTTCGATGTATTTGTAAATGGCAGCTAAATTCAGTTTATTCGCAGGGGAGGAGAGAATTGCCTTTGCAATTAAGGCTATGTAAGATAGAGGTGGTTTTTCCAAAAATCTTCCTTCATCCACACTCACAGAAAGACTGTTTTTGATGCATGAAGGAGAATTAGGACTTCTAGGTGGAATACTGCGAATCAGTTTTCCTTCTTCTCCTCCTCCACCTGCGCAGATTTCTGGAATTGCTTCACTGTTTTCAGAAATATCTTCGGTCATTATAGCAGCATGAAGTCTAGCCTTTATTTTAAGCATCCTGATATTTTACTGTAAGTACTCAGTTGAATAATTGGTCCATTGAACATAAACTGCAGGTGAAATGGAAGTTGGACTCTAAATGTGCTGCTGTAATGTAGATTCCTATTTTATACTCTGTTAAGTCAACATCCTTAACAATGAAAACTGAACTGCCTATGTTTACAAAAGTCAAGGTACAAGTCCTAGCTGAATGAAGAAAATACAAAATAATTATACTACGTTAAGTATGAGGATAAACAGACCGTGACGTTAGCCTCTCACTTCATTATAATCTGAGAAAACACCCTTCAGTGTTCCCCACTGAAACGTAATGATTAATGAAAAAATGATGTGGTTAGATAGCATTGTGAAAGGATTAGACCTTTCACTGATATGCAGAACAAATTCAGATCAACATGTTGGTTCCTGTGTTCTACACTTAGTCAAACATGTTGTATTTAGTACAATAAACATTTGTTTAATGCACTAAAAGAAAGTACTGTGTGGAATGAAACTTGCTATCAAATTTTGTAGCTGCAGGGTACTTATTCTTGGTGAAATTGAATTAAAGCACAAGTAAAACAAATTGCTCCCCAATTTTTTTTCTTAACTTTTTGATCCCAATTGTGCAACTAGTTTTCAAGCTGAGTATGCGTGTGACCAGTCCTGCTGGCCCAAGAAACTACTTGAGGGAATGAGTACCACTCAGAGCGAGTGAGCACTGTACCCTGGGACCCTCAAAGCATGAGCTGTGATATTGCCTTCAGAGTTTGAACGTCTGATACTGCTAAGGACAAGATGATCATCTCATCTGTTTAGTCAAAGGAGCTAATTAACTATGTTTTCATATGTTCTGAAGTAAAACAAAATTAAATGGTAGAAGTTTCAAAAGAGAAACTTGATCTTCAGAGGAATAATTCTCTTCGATTACTGTATTGTCTTCTTCTGGGTCATTTTTTATGGTCAAGTATGTATTGCCAAAAGAGATTAATTCTTCAAAACATCAACAGCATGAAGGTTCAGTCTTTTGAGGCTGAAGTTGATGCTGTTGTTCAGGCTCTGTGGGACTCTGAAAGAAACCCTGTTCATTTCCTTCTCATGCTAACTTCGGCACACAGAGGGATAGAGAGAGAGACACTACAAGTCCTATTAAGCTAATCCCTTGTCCTCTGATATTGGAGTTCACATCCTAGCTGATGATCATCTTGACTGGGCAGCTTCAGGATTTTTCCCAGGATGGATTATGAGTCTTTCGAATCCACCAGCCCATCTTTCAGTTAGTCCCCAGAGTGTCCCTCAGAGTATCCCCAGAAAAGACTCCTGATGTACCATTCACTTTGGTAGGTTGTTCGTTATCTAGCGTTTCTGTATTGAGGCAGAATTGTCAGCTACGTGCTTGCAAGATTTAATAGACAAGTTTTTCACTAATCATGTGAAGGGGTGTACCTAGTATCTTAATTGAGAAGCCTTGGGTTATTCAAAAAACCTAGTGATGTCATGATGAGCTAGCAACTGTTTCTTCTGGGCCTGAGGTCTCAGAATGTCTTCTTTTGATATTTATCTGCCCCATCCCTACTAGGAATTCTTTACCTGGCACATCCCAAAGTTGCCATCATCTTTCCATTACACTGGTGGCTATTCACAATCTTCTGGTGGTTACAAACACAATTCTTTCTCTCCCTCTCTTATTTGCAGCTGAACAGTTCCCAAATTACAGCCGAAATTGTTGAGATTAGCTCTAAAGTGTGCGATCTGGCACTTTCAGCTATTTACTACATTTTATCCCATTTCTGTTGTTGTAATTGTAAGGCAGATCATGCCTAAAAGGATTTCTGAAATGATAACATCAGAAATCTGATTTAGATTCCAGACACTGGATTTGACAATAGTTGGAGATTTTTTTGTCCTTATGGAACACTCTACCTTCCAGCTGTAGACCAGAGAACAAATGCAACTCACTTATGACAGGGATTATATATTCCTTTCTCCATGTCTCTGACAAAGATGTGCAGAATGAACCACATATTCCACTAATTTAGTCCTGACTTTGTAAATGGAGAGGATTTTATATAGGGACTAGGCATAGACACTTGACTTTGACTGAGGGACTACAATAGCCAAATTAAATCAAGAATAAGCAAAAACATACTATTAAGGTTTTCAGTTTTGAGGGCATGCTTTCAGAAACTGAGGGAAATGGTTAATAAGTGGAGCCAAACTGAAGAGTTCAAAAATTTAAATGTAGTAAAGGCTTCACATGCCTGTAAGTCAAAGCACAAAAGTTGAACTTGAATCCTAAGCAAGAAGAAAAAATGTGAAGGAAAGGGCTCCATGCTTGAACAGATGAATAATCACTTCAGAAAGGATATTATCAGAAAAGGTAGATTCTACAAGGAGTGAAACATAAAAGATAGTCAAAAAGAGCTATATCTTGAAGGGCTGAAAGCCCTGATCTCAAAGATATTTTTTTTTTTTTGGGTATGCTCTCAAACAAAATATTCACCCCATACTTCTAGGTATCTTGCTTTCTCCTTCTCTCTTCAGGCCATTTCTGGAACTAACTTTTTTTCCCTCTGAGTCCTATCTTTAAAGATGAAAGGGTAAAAATCTCTTCGCTCTTTCTCCAAATTGAGGTTCCTTCTACAAAATCGAAAGCAAAAGTCGTGTTTTATGCTTATTCTTTGTAAGAGTCTTCTTGTCACTACCTGAAATGTCTGCAAAGCGTTAACACTGCAGTGAGAATCACTTTCACTTGCTCGATGTCCAGTTTTGTCTGAAATGAAAAATCAGAGGCAAACACTATAACAAAGAAAAGGACAGCTTTGGTATCAGCTAGACTAGCCATATTGTTTTTCACTGAGATTTGTAAGTACATAAAATATTTGGAAAATACGTTATAATAATGTAGTCTCTGTTTTGAATTTTGACTGTGCAAAAATTGTCTTTTCCTCTGTCACTGTTTTGCTGTCTGTCCTCAATTTAAGTTAAAAAGAGCTTTGTCATTGACTCCATGATAAGCAGAATATCCCCTTACAATAATACTGTTTTTTTTTTAAGTACAAAGACTGCAGTTATTACTCCTGGCACTGTGAAACTAGTGCAGTTTTAGAGAGTAAGCTGGTTGCTTCTCTGGGTCACAAAAAATTAATAATGATAATGACCAGTTTGCAATCATAGGATCAAGTTTTTGTAAAACTTTCTGAAAGTACATACAATCTGTAAGTGAGAGCAGAAGACAACTGAGGGCAGCCTTTGTCCTCAGTCCTTATTACTGATATTTAACTTAAATCATGTGGTATTTAGAGGGAATATCTTGTTCAGTGAAATGCTATGATTTTTTGCTTACTTCCACATAGTTTAAGAAGGCATTGCTATTTCAAAATACCACCTCCCCTATGCCAACAATGTTTTTTCTAAAGGATATAACCTTTAAAATCCTTCCTCCACCTCTTGTTCACCACTTGTGATCATCTATACAAGGAGAAAGTGTTTTTACTGCTTATCCTAATAGATTTATTGAATAGCAGTGAAGTAAGTAATATATCTCATACTCTCAGCTAAAGTAGTGCAGTTTTCTAGGGCACTAGGGAATACACTATTAGGAAGCCAAGTGGAACCAGATTTTATACTGCTCATCTTTAGTCCATGCTTAAGAAATAATTGTTTTTCAGTTGACACAGGTATATTCTCTCTCCTTCCAGATGAGGCCAAGAAAGATCAGTCAGCCAGCCCTGATAATAGATATGCCAAAAACCAGAGGCACCTGCAAGTATTTTTTAATTAAAAGGCTACTTGGTATGCTTTTGATGTTCTACTGTGTGTTTAATTAAGTCCCAAGCCTGCTGCCTCCATGACGTTCTCTCCAGGAACATTTACTTTACTGTTCACAAGAGCAGCTACTCCACATAGAGCTGTGTTTTTTCTATGCATTCTTCCTGTTCTACTTCATTTCCACTATTGCTTAAAAAGTGTTTAAGAACACCTAGAAAGTGTTTGTCTTGATTCAATATTTGAATTTGGAGCATCCAAAACTATTAAGGAAGATGAGGTTTTAGAAAAGAAGTCCTTAGGGAAGTTGTCCCATGAAGATGTTCTCAAATTACCTGTTGCTGGTAGAGTCTAAAAGGAAATACTTATTCTGTTGCCTGATTTAGGTATTTTTGGGCGCCTTCTTGCAAGATGCAGAAAACAAATGACACTACCTCTATATACACTGTGTAAAGATAAAATCTTTTCTCTTTCTTATGTTGTTAATTTCTTATACAATGTTTTTCTGTTTCTTATTTTAACTGACCATGCTAAGTACATACTGCTTCTCTTACTAGATAATAGTGCAAGATTGAAGACTTTATCACTCAATGGTGGCACTTAGGCTAAAATCCTAACTAACCCTTTGGATCCTTAATCCCACATTTCTTTAAATCCAGGATAGAAGCAAAGAAGTTGAATTCAATGAATGGCAAGACAGTTACAGATGCACAGATGCACAGTTACAGATGCACACAATGTCAGTCAACTAAAGTCACTCACATTTTTTGATTTTGAAAAAAAAATTGGCCTAGAATATACCTTTCTTTTCAGAATATCCTGCAACTCATCATTCCTTCATAGCATCCCTTCTCATGGCATGTAGTGATTTGTTTGATGGCTTAGTCAGTGTTTAACCCAATACCTGCTGAAGCTAATGGAAAGACTCTCTTTGACTGAACTGGTACTGGACTGGGCCTAGTCAAAGCACTATTTGATTTTGGTAAGCTTTGAGAAAACAAAAGTTACAACAAAAAATAATCGCTAGCAAAATCCTCTTTAACCAGGCTTTAAACTGTCTTCATACAGTCTAACAAGAGACTAGTTTCTACAGTTTTTGTTTTTCTGCTTTTCTACTTCCATTTTCAGCTAGCAATGAACCAATTCTAAAAACACAGCTTGGTCTGAGACAAGCCCTTTGCTCTTCCAACTGTGCTCAGAGGCATCACTGCCTTTCTGCCTGAACCCTCGCACCAGCTGGACTCCTAGAGCTCACTGGGGAGTTAGCTTCCCATTTGCATGTCTCTGCAGGTTTTTATAAAGACATATACAGAATAAAAAAGGGAAATGGCTTGTAACAGAAATAGGTGCTACCATTATGGTAACAGCATCATAAATAAGTTCTCCTTGTTTACATAATTACTAGAGTAGTAGTTTCTTGGGTTATGTTGGCACAAGAAATTGAGTTGCCATTAGAACAAGAAGCCTCATTTCCCAAACTGCACCTAATTCACACAGTACAAAGCCAAAATGTGGATACAGCAAATTAGCGCTGCAGCTATGTGCAGAGTGGTAAGCAGGGGCAGGCAGAAGTGATGCTTCTGGAGTATCACTGAGTGAGAGCGACTCTGGACTTTCCCAAGCTCCTCTGGAGATCTCATTCTGTTTTCTTAAGCAGGTATCAGCTTATAGCTGGATAGCACTACCATCTCTCTTTAGACAGGAGATCTTTAATGCTTTTACTTTTGGCTTTTGTTGAAAATATAGTATTTGACAGTACTGATTCAAAATCAGCAATATCCCAGGGTTATGCAGTTTATGAGAGAAAGCTATTTTATAAATCTCTCCTTATATGCTTTTACCTCAAAGGATGGTAGTAATAGGAAAGTATGGATGTTTTTATGATGATGGATGAGACAGCTTTTGAGAGGTTAAAGTGGAGAAGCAATGGAAAGACCTGGAGATGTCATCATGGTGTGGGAGACTGCCTTATCGGAAAAGGGAGTTCATGGGGACGACTTAGTTTATTTACCCTGTTGTCTGATAATAGACATACCCAGGTCAGCTTTAAAAGAAAGCACTAGTGGCATGGGAACATCAAAAGAAAGGATTCAACTCAGCCTGCAAGACCTGAGCCGTTTGAAATTCTGAATGAAGAGCTAGGTTTCTAGCCTGCACTGAGATTTGTGATGATGCCAGTACTGCCATCAGTTTCTGATGTGGCTAATTCAAAGTAAGTCCTGCTATATTTATTAGCTTATACTGCATCATTAGATTATAAGCTTAGCCTTTGAGAGAGATACAGGGGAAACAGAAGAGGATAGCTAATATGAAGGAAAAATGTGACATTTTAAGTTCACAGTCTTTGTCCCATGAATGCTGCATCCTTCCACGTGTGGGATGCTGTCAAAGTAAAAGCCAAATGCCAAGTGATTAAGTTGATTGAGATGCCACGGTTTCATTTCACATCATGGGAAGCTATGCTCAAAGGTTGAAAACCCTTTAAACAGTGCAGTGTGTTTCTTCCCTGTTTACAGCTGTGTGGCACAAGGTTTGTGTTTCAGGGTTAGCTGCACAAGTTAATTCTGTGCCTTGCTTTTCTCTCCATTTGTCTGAATAATACTAAATGCAGACTAGCAATGGATGAATTCATAATATAATTAGTGGCAAATTCAGTCATATTTACAGAGGTGCCTTACAAGTTCATCTCCAGTGTACTCACTTCAGTGTTTTATCTCATTCCTGGTTGATTTAAGTTGTGATGGCTTATCCCTAGCTAGAATAAATTGGCATAGCCCTAGGATCTGGCCCAGTGAGTAAGCACAGTATAAAGCAGGGGCAGAATGTGACATTGCACTGTTATATCAGAAAACACTATAAATAATGGCCTTGAAAATGAGCACAGGAATCATTCACCACATAGAAACTATTTAGCTGATAAAGTATACATCCTAATAGAAGATTATTACCTCCTTATTTGTGCAATGTGTTGAGTTTGTTTTGCAATATAAGTTGATGTTCTAAAAATAGCTTCATTTACACAGATTAACAATGCAAAGAAGTTAGATTTTAAATATTACTTTTTTCTTTGTACATAAAGCTACATAAAAATAGGGACTACAATATTTGAAACATATTGTTGAAATTATAACACTTAATACTATCAGATTGGAGAACAGACCAACATAGCTAACACACCATAGAATCTATTAATAGGCCTGACTCCCTTTTGCAATGTCAACTGTAACATTAATCCTTGTTTTAAAACAGTGTCTCAAATATCAGCTGCTACTAGTTGTACAGTTCTCTTTCAGTTTATATCGGAGAGCCCAATGGAGCCTTTTGAAGGACCTAGTCGGGTTAGTAGGGATAACTTATTAGAAGTCCCTACTGTAAATGATTTCTCTTCAGAAGACGAAGATGTTAAAACTACCTTTAAACCTCGTTTCTCTCCACTGCCCCGAAGGCGGAGTTCTGCTTCTTCAGAGGAAGAGGAGGCAGACCCCCCTGGTACCATTGCAAGGAAAGTTTCATTTGCTGATGCATTTGGATTTGATCTTGTGTCTGTTAAAGAGTTTGAAACCTGGGAAGTTCCAGTTACATCACAAAATGATGACAAGGAAGATGAAGTTTTCCCTGAGGAGGAGTTTTTTTTATCTCAGCTGTTTACGTTACCTGCTTCACAGGAGGAACTTTTGCAAAAAGTGCGTGAGCAAAAAGTACTGTTGGAGTCAATTGTGTTCCTGCCTGGGGTTACCTGTATGAACGGCATTATACGAGTCCTCAATATATCTTTTGAAAAAATGGTGTATGTTCGAATGACACTGGATGACTGGCTGAGTTATTACGATATCATAGCGGACTTCATGCCCAACTCCTGTGGCAGTGAGACTGACCAGTTCTGCTTTAAGATTTCTCTGGTGCCTCCTTACCAGCAAGATGGAGCTAAAGTGGAGTTCTGTATACGGTACGAGACATCAGTTGGCACGTTCTGGGCAAACAACGACGACAAAAATTACACGCTCATTTGTCATAAGAAAGAAACTGTGCCTAAGGGGGACAATAAAGCACACAGAGAGGGTACTGATAGACATCTTAAAGGCTGCTTAAAGGCAACACCAAGCAGGTGAGGTTATCTTTTTTTAATTTACAATATAGCTGGCTAATTCTGATTTTCTAATTGTGTCTGCTGCAACAAAGGCTTCTTATACTGTTTTCTTCTATTAGCTTTTTTTTTTTTTATGATAAGTAAGACCAAGACTTGGGTTCAGTAATGCTCTTGTATATATCAGACAACTGTTTTCTGCAGACAAGTTGACTGTGATCAATTGTCATAGTTACAAAATATGGCATGCCTGCCATACATTTGAAAGGTAATGTGGTTTCTGCAAATTATGGGCTATGTACTGATTTTAATCTCTGTCATGTAAAGAGGGCTGACATCATTGAGAAGTTTGCTGTAAACTGAGATCGCTGTACAGTTAAACACTTTAGATTCAATTCTTTGGTATGTCAACAAGATTTTAAAAGCAAAAAAATTCCTGGATTTTCACATGATTCATTTCATATGAACCTTCTCTAAATGCACTTATTAAAACAGAAACAGTAATGGTGGTTCAGGAAGCTGATAACTCTGCAAAGGATCCTGTTGCAATTAGAATAGCTGCTACAAACTTTTCTGCCATTGGTTGGGCTATTCTGCAAGCTGTGTCCTAGGGTAATGCCTTCTTTGTGCCACTGGTGGATGTTTCTGCGATCAGATTGACAAAAACCCTACCCATCTCCAACAGAGATATGAACAGTGAAATGAATAATGATGTGTATGGCAGAACTGGTGATATTTTAGAGAAAAAGATATATAAAATTTATCTCATATGTATTATTATAATAATTAAATGTTGGCAATTGCTATGCTAATTATAGAGTAAAATGACAATGAATAACTTATAACTTAATGACACATAACCAGAGGAGCTCAGGAAGAGTAACTTTTGGCTTCCTACTCTGTGTTTAACTTTTCTTTGTGCTAGTAAAGCAATGCTGCCCATGAAAATCCAGTTCTCAATATTTTGCTCAGCAAATTTCCTATACATCAGTAGCAGTATTGCAGAATCAAATCTACATTTTACCTGTAGTGTCCATTGCAATATTTAGATCCCAGAAGTGAATTTATCCTGAGTTTTTAGTGTTTGTATTCTTTCCAAGTAAGACAGTGCTGTTTTATTTTCCTGATTTTAATTGGCCACAGCCTGTGCTCTTCTACCTGGACTAAACTGATGGGGAAGGGGAAGCAAAACGGCAGCAGAGGCTGGAAGCCTAACGAGGAGGAGGCAGTCAGGACTTCCCCCTCTCCCATCTTCTGTAGCAGGAGTGCGCTGTGTCGAGAGCACCTGCCAGCTCTAATTGCACGTGATTCCTGTGTGGAGAAGCAGGCAGTGGGACTTAATGGCTGCATCAACGCTCCTGTGTAAGAGCAGCCCCCAGGCCTAACTTGAGGCCAAATTCATAGCCAGTCCATGACGCTCGCCTGGCGGAGTGCCCTTTGGGCCAGCTCTGGGGCAACCCTGCCGAGGGGAAAAGTCCCGGTGCCTTGGAGCATGAGGGCCGAGTCGTTTACCTGTCAGGTAGTTAGATCCTGACACTTGTGCCTGGTTTTGTATATCGCATCTGTCCTTCAAGTAGTGTCACACGACCCAGTCTGGGTAAATAAGATAGCCTTGATGCAGAAGGGCCTTGATATCAGTTACCATGAGTGTGTGGAGGCGGTCTGCTTTCAGCCTGAGTTCAGGTAGCCCCTGTGGATAAGACAGACGCAGAAAGCTGAGTCTTAATTTAGGGAGCCCTGGGCTGCCAACTGCTTTTGGGACTGACCTGCAAATTTAGATGCAACTGGGCAGCTGAGGTTAAATGACGCCTAAGAGCTTAAATCCCTGAACCCTCCTGCGACATGTCTAGTGCTAGCATAAGTCGTAGAAGCGTTTCTTCTCTCTTTCACATGCATATGCTAAGTTTCTTGCTTGTATTTCATACAGACAGGTATTTTAAAAAATGGGAAAGGAAGTAACATGACTACCCTAACATAAAATTACCTTCTCTCCTATCAGAGTGTAAAGTTGTTTCCCTCTGTATCAGGCTGCAAAAAAAAAGTATATATATACACCACATATGTATATAGGGGTGTGTGTGTGTATACATATATATGTGTGTATACACACACACATATATTTGTGCATATACACATATATACAAATATGCATATTTGTGATAATATTAAAAATAAAGTGGTCTTGTTTACATTAAGACCTATTACACATTTTTGGTAAAAACTAACATGTACTTTCAAGACTCTCTTTAGTGGCAGAAGAATGTAAAGGGACCTAATGGTAAACGAAAAAATGAGTTGAAAGTATTTTTGGAATATGTTTTCAGTGGTCACCATGGCTTCTAAAAGACAGCTCTGGCAAGTTGTAATGTAGGACCAATTTTATGCTACAGGGGCTTCACTGACTTCATAGGAGTTACAACTTTCACCAGTGCAAATGAGGTCAGCATCAGGGCCTTTTGTTTCAAAAGAGCTAAGATGCCAACCTCTGTTGCTCACTTGTTTTTCAAAGTGTCTTTGTACATGTTGCCCCTTTGAGTGAGCAGGAACACCCTGCAGACATCTGCAAAAGTACCTCATTATTCTCCTTCAGACCCTCATTAAAACTCCTTTGCTTTGATGTCTAGAAAAAAGCACAACAAAAACAACCCCCCTCCCCAAAATTGGCACAGTGAGCCTGCTCATGTGCTGTAGCTACTTCATATCATGTTGAGCAGTACTACCCGTTTCCCTGCTCTCCTCCATCAGCCCATCCATCTCTTGCCTCTTGTTTTATGCTCAGATTATAAATGCTGCAGAGTTTATAACTGCTGCTCTGTATGTTTATACAGCATTTAGCAAAACGGGGTCCTGGGCCATAACTTGGTTCTCTGAAGAGCTGTAGCAATGCAAACATTTACACAGAAGTAATAACAGTTTTACTGGTGGTTCAAACAATAAATATAGAGGGAGGGAATATTGCCATCCATGTGCACAAGCTGGAGATTTTTAATTAAAGATTTTGTTAAAACAATGCGAATGCAAGGATTTTTAAAAGGGGCATTTATTTAGTCCCCTATGCTCAAGTTTAGAAATGTAACTGTTATAACATTTTTCAAAATCTTGGCTCTTAGATTTTTTTTTCCTGAAATTATGCAATTTACCTCTTCAGTTGAAAAATAGGACTGTTAAAGAGTTATATTTTTTAAACAGATAGTCTGATCCACTTTAGGGCATACTTGTGTGACTCTTTCAATGTCATTGGTGAGTATTTGTTGCATTAGTAAAATGAAAGGAATAATATGCATTTTTGGAGGAAGTCACCGAGGAAGCACAATATGACTGTATCATGTTACCCATGAGAGCATGAGCCAGGACAAAGTTATGTGAATGAGGGCAATGGGGAGGCTTTTGACATCACTATTAAAAAATAAATTGAAAAAGGAATCAACCCTCAAAAGTTGCACTTGCAGAAATTGATAAGGAAAAGCAAAGCTGCATGGAATCAACCCTCAAAAGTTGCACTTGCAGAAATTGAGAAGGAAAAGCAAAGCTGCATGGAATAATTAATGTTGAAGCTCACTAGATTTGCATGATCAAAGCCACATGAGCTAGAATCCTGCCCATTCTCTCTGCATTTCATTTGCTTGTGCTTTTATGTCTGGACATGAACAGATAGTCTATCAAACTTTCATACAAGTATTTGTCTCTAACTGCAGTTTTCCAAACTAAAATTAATTCCAACATAAATTTTAACATAGATTTTTGTGCTTTTCAAAAATTGTTAAGGATTCACAGGCATAAAATACAGTCTGAAAACAATAATGTTTGAATGAATTGCTGTATTTTTTTTTAGTCTACCTGAAAGTGTGCATTTAACTTACATATACTCATAAATATATTTTGGGAAAAAAAATTGACTCCTAGAAATTTATAGGCTACTACTTAAAAGAGATACCTTCTGGCAGAAAATAACCCTCTTTTCCACTGTTTTCCATCTCATATACATATATATACACATACATACATATATGTGTATATATATGTATATGTGTATGTATGTATTCATCTAAACAGTCTAACATACATGACGCTGTATAAGCCAGAGCTGATGTGAAAATCATGAACCGATATCACTGACTGTGAAATCGTGGCTACTTTTGGTTCCACCAGACTGTATGTCAAGCAAATGTCCATAATAGACAGTAGTAAGTACATTCAGAAAAAATGCAATTGAATTCTGTGAATCAACTCCACTCTTTCTTCTGTCTGGATCTTTTGCTTTCAGGACATGGATTATGGTTCTGAACATAAATTTCTCCTTGTCCTAGAATCTGGCACGTGATTTTGTCATCGACTGAGGCTCCAGGCTCCTGCATAGGTCTGATGCAACAGGGTTGGTTGTCTTGCCCTTTTTCCATGGTTGGTCCTAGTTTGCCATCTGTCAAGAGAGCAGCATGAGCAGGAACACAAGGAAAGTGGCTGATAGGAATGATAGTTGTTTCTCAGTATGGTAGGATGTCTATATGGACTCGTGTCCTCCTCAAGGAAGGCGGAGGTCAATATTTTTATCAAAACTGTTAGTGTTATCACCCACTTACCTGTCTGAGCCCTCAAGTTGTCCCTCTGAATTCTGGTCCTGTGCTTTTTTCTTAATTTCTTAATTGCTGGACTGCATCTCTCTTTGAGTGGTTATACATCAATTCACTTGTCTTGGTGATGCCAGTTTAAAACAGGACATAAAATAGGACACTGCCTTATATGAATGGTGCTCTACGTACCATACCCAATGAGAAGGAAGAGTAAAAAAACCCTGGTGGGCGACTAATGCTGGTTTCAGCAGCATAAGTACTGAATGGTCTTAAAGCAATGCTGTTGAGAACATTTCTTCTGTGCATGAGTGCTCTTTTCCTGGTGAAAAGCTGGCCAAGACGGCTTTCCTGTCCACAGCTCTGGTCTCACCCCATTTCTGATGGAAGGCAAAGGAAGTAAGTTGTTGAAGGTTGAGCCCGGCAGGATTGCCCTGTGCTCACTCATCCACTGGCAGGTGGTAGATAAGTGCCTCGGGTCCCCTGACAAATGTGATTCTGCATCAGCCCCCTCCCCTTGGCCTTTCCCACAAGCCCATGATGTGATTAGAAAATCATGAACTTCTGAGGAAGCTGTCTGGAAATAGCATTGCGTGCACTTTGCTAGGAGGAACAACTGCATTATTGCCCAGAGGTCCATTTAAAATATGGCCTTTGTGTTATGCTCTCTTTTAATTTTTGTTCTTTTCATTATTACACATCATAATCAAAAAGAGAAAAAGAGAGCAGCAAAGCTGTTAAAACATACACCATCTTTGTGTACTGCTATTTAATCTCAAGGCTGTTTCTGGCATCTCAAGTCAGAAGTTACACCTTGATCAGCATACAGACATGGGATTTGACTAAAGTTTATTACTATTATTAGGAAGTGACTGCAGTCACTGTTTTTACCAGGAGAGCAGCTGCAAGGGAAGTTATCCATTCACAGAGAGCCAGCTGAAAGCAGCACTCTTCTGCTGATCAACCAGACCCAGTACTCCCAGCCCTTTTCTTGCCTCCTCCCTGTCATTGCCAGTCTTTGCCAGTTGCAGAAATAGATAGCACTGGCACCAAAATAACACTTCTCCAGGTACTTGAAGAGCATGCTATCAAGGACACAGGATAATTGTTTAAAGGCTGTCTAAAACATATTATTCAGGCAAGTAGGACAAAAGCAAGCTGTGGAACTGCAATTGGGTATTAGGAAATGCTTCTTAATAGGGTCTTCTATTAGACTGTAGAGTTGCCTTTCAAGGAAATTGTTGTACCCTTACTCTCCAAAGTTATTTAAAATAACCTAAGATAAACCACTTGAAAAAATGTTCTATGGGGAACAGTCCTACTTGGCCAGGAACTGCACTCAATGACTTTTAATGACTTTTTTCTATCTGTCTAATGATGATATTTCAAAATATAGACACACTTAATAATTTAATTATGAAATACATTAAAGACCTTAAGGATGGATGTCTAAGTTAATGGCATATGGCTTTGAATGCTTTTACAGAAATGCTGAAGAAACAGGTGGAATTTACGGATGAGAATGGCATGCACACAGCAAATAAACACCTACAGCCATACCTGTGGGCTCCTAACTGGAGAATACCTGAAGGCTGAAAAACTGACTAACTTTTGCATTTGTTGATTGTGATCTGTGCTACTCTAGCTCTGTAAATATACTGTACTGGGAATATTAAAAGGAGCTTCTAAAGTTTTAAATAACAACATCTGAAAATAACCTATGCTGGCAGTCTTAGTGTAGCGTTTACTCTGTTTTGTTAGTATCGGTGGTCTGTCGTTCATCATGTGTTTAGATCTGCTGGAAAAACTGCTATCACCAACATAACAGAACAGAAATTAGTGCTCTAACATATGAGAAATGTTAGTTGCTATAAAGCGTGTTTACTTGTTTGTTTAAAACATATAAAACTGATGCTTTGTAATATGAGTATCATTTCTCAACCATATGATGAGTACATGCATTGCTCGGATTTACACTTGTGAGATTTTCTGCAGTTGCTACAGTTTCATCAGCTTATTTAAATGGCATATTGTAACACTATTACGACTGGCTCTTAGAGCTATTTATTGCAGCAACTGTCTTGATCTTGCAGTAGGCCCATAAATAATGAACATCAAGAGTCTCACTGAACTTTGTGGGATTCTGCATGTGTAAAACTACCCTTGAATGTTAATATTTACAGGATCAGAACTTATTTCTATACTCTTTCAGATCAGTGATTAAAGACCTTTGGACAAATAGAAATATGTTGCAGAAGGAACTCCTGTACTCCATTGTCCAATGACTCTTGTGTTTAGTGAGAGATCTGTTTTGCAAATTTAACCAGTCTGGTAACGAACGTTTCGGTGGTCTGTCTCCTCTCCGCTTTTAGCTATTGCAGCTCATAAATGTTCAGTTGGAAAAAATTATTCTATTACATTCACCTTGGCTAAATGTTAGTCCTGAAAAGATGTTTAAAGTCAGTGAAACATTAACTGAGAGCGCTAGAGTCATATTTAATCAATGCATTCACTAGCAGTGTCATCTGAGCTGTTTATTCTGATTATGAACTTTAAGCTATGATCCAACCATAGCACTGCAGCTCTGAAATTGAAGCAATTGATTTCAGCTGCTACAGAGTATGTCCAGGGAGCCAATCACCTGTTGTATTTTTAATATAAAATGTGGATTTTCTTCCTAATAACAAAACATAGAAGAATGGTCCAAACAAATACTTTGCAAGTAAAATGCAGTCCCTGCCTTAATGCAAAGGAAGAGTAAGGCATTTTAAACACTGAATGAAAGCAGGATGTTAGAAGTGGCTATTTCATCCATGTGTCTTCAGTGACACACCAGAAAATATTAGGTGCCATGCCATAATGGGGGGCTTGGTTTTCTGACTGTCTCTCCACTGTCTTCCCGATCTGTGAAACCAGATAATACTCTGACACTAAAGCCAAAGATTTATAATTACTGGTTACTAATAGCAATCCTAAAGAGCACTGAAGAGCACTGAGCTAGACAACTGAGTGTAGTGCTACATAAGGAGTCCATAAGAACTAGATACAGCTGGCAGTTTCTTCTCACCTTGCATGTAGATGTATCAAGTGGATTTGGCTTTAAATTTTGCTTTGATGCATAATAGCTGTCCTTGCAATAAGCTGGCCTGAAATCAGCTGGGCTATTAGCAGACCTTCAAGACCGGGATCACTTCACATTGTGGAAGAGGGCTGTGGACGTTGGCAGTCTCCTCAGCTGCCCAAGTAAATCTGCAGTATCAGTATAAATCTCCAAGGCCGTTTTCCAAGTCTTCCTGATAGAGCTATTGATATGTGATACATCATACAGTGGCCTTCTTGCTGTGTTGTAGTAAAACAGCATGTGAAAAAATACCGAAGGCTATAAAAATCTCTTCTTGGTAGTGGTAACACTTGGGAATTTTAGCATATTAAGATACAACTGTTTTCTGAGTTCTAGACCATGTCCTCTCTCAAAAATGACTGAGTCAGGATTTTTGTGGTCACCTATTCTGTCCTCCTTCCTAGGGATGGTATCTGTGTCTTAGTGTCACCTGACTGCCATCTATCTATCTACAGTCTCTCTAAGGCATCTGTCATCTTTCTGCATACATGCCTTAGTATGCTGCCATCAGCCTCTGGGAAATGACTCTCTCCTGATATGCTAGCAGGGGACTTTCTGTCTGTCTGTCTTTCTGTCCTTCTGTCTTTCTGTCTTTCCAGCTGATATCCAGGGAAACACCAGGTGTCACATAGCCTAAGGTCTTTTTTCTCTTGGACCTATCCAAAATATGTTTAACTTGGAAAAGCACTAGGCCTGCTGATGTAAAGTTGCTTTTCTCTCCTTCTGTCTTTTAAAACAGTGGCAGAAAGAAGTGGGAGAATAGTTCTCTACCCCCAAATCCTTTCTACAACAGCATTTTGATACTGGACCATACTCCTTCCAGGCCAAATGGCAATTAGTTCCAGTGAGTCCTTTGGTGAAGTGTGTGAGAAGGGTCTCCTCTGAACTCAGTCAAAGTTTAGCCCCTGTGAAACTTGACTCCTGACCCAACTTTCTCTCTGTCTCAACAGCTCTGCACTGGAGATAGGCACCCCAATAATAAGGTATTCTATTACTATTTTGCAACAACTCCATAATAGAATTGTCAACAGATCTTCTAGCCTTGCCCAGGGGAATCTTTCCATCAAGAATTTCCTGGTCTTGTTTCTGAAGTAGCTAACCAACCATGTGGAGGGACTTAGCAATTTTGTGACCAATCTTGACGCAAAACAGCTGTGTAACAAGACCACAAAAGAACTGGTTTCTTTTCAACATTGTTATGCAGATACTGTAATAAGGTGCTACATTCATGACAGAGTTATAAAGGCATTTGGTAAAAGTTGCAATCTTCCTGTGCACAGTTTCTGTAGCTTAATTCAAGATATAAATTACATGAGTTTTTCTGCAGCCTTCGTATCTATGATCATGAGATTTGGGGACAGATGAGGCTATGTCAAAGGTTTGAGCATGGCACCAAACTGGTGCTGGGGTCAGGTTGAGACTGGATAGCACTAAAATCTTCAAATGGACATCTATATTTAAAAAAAATTGTACAAATGTTTTTCCATTAAAACTCAAGGTCTTTTATAATGAGCTAGAAAATAAAGACTAATTTCTTGGGACTCTGTTTGCTTTGAGGCTATGATTATTCTCATCCCAAACCAGGCCAATGCATTTTGTTCTGTGCCACCTATGTCCCTGCTTCAATCATAAACTAAGACTGAAAAATGAAAATATTAGTAATTGGAAAATATAATCCCCTGGATAGCACCAACCCAATAATCTTAATAAAAATAGGTTTATTACAAACATTGCCTGAACCCTACTGGGAATTATCTTTTCAGAAAAAACACTCAGAATTCCTCTCAGCTGCTCTCTTGATCAATTGTCCCCCTTGATACTATTAATCATCATACTATACACCTCTTATTCTGAGCATCTTTTTCTACTTCACATTCCAAACTTCCTTTCCAATTTCTCCTTGTTTAGAAGCTACTGACAGTCTTTTATTGTTCTTTTGCAGGCCTGCCTTTTCTCCTTTTCTGGTTGCAGCTCCTTTTCTTAGATGAGTTCACCAAAACAAAGGGGCATTTCCTCAAGGTGAGGAAATACCACAGGTTAATATAATTGTCATATTCTTGTTCTCAGTGTTAAAACATTTAGATAGAGCTTCTTTTTGACTCTATTTTTGTGCAAAATTCATGTGAAGGATGCTAAACTGACTCTTGTGATAATGCAATCTTCTGTTCAGGGCATAGTTTCAAAATGGTAGCTACAGTGCAAACTTCCATTGCCTTAGTAGTGTGCAAATATCCTCACTAGAGCTCGAATGGTGAGAGGGTCATTCTGTCTCCATGCCTCTATCCTCTGTATCCTGGCTATCAACAAGGGAGCTAATTAGTGTCAGTCGTGTTTGTTTGGTGACACCTATTTACTAAGACCTAGACTGAGCCTTCTTGAAGACTGCTGGTAGTTGAAGGTCATATAAGAAAATCAATCTTGTCTAGATTTGTAATAACGTTTCTGATTTTACATATGGTTTCATTCTAATAGGATCACTTGTAATGTCATAATGTTTTAAAATATTATTCAGTATTTTCTACTCTTCTACTATTTATTTATGGCTGTCATTGTCCCTCAAGCAGATTTTCTTTGCAGTTTTTCCTTTAATTTCTGCATCTTCCTGTGTGGTCTCAATTAGTTTAGACTCTAACAATGTAATTTACACTGTTCTTTTCAGCATTGCTGAAATTAAATTCTTATTCTGTTGTGCTTCCAAGGAATCTATTTATTAAAAACCTCCTTAAAAAATTAAACTTATAAACAGAAGACAATGACACTGACATATGTGACATGCAATAGCAGCTTCATGGTTCAGGCATACACAGTACATCTTCACAGCGAGCGGTCTTTTGAAGCCAAAATCCTCTCAGGTAGGAAATGGCCATGTTTTTAGGTAAAGTCATCTGGCAAGTAGAATTTAAGGCATGTGTGTTAGGAATGCAAAATAAAGGAGCGGAGTCATGTTCGCTGAGCTGCAACCCACCTTCTGTGTTGTTGTCAGTACAGCTGTCAATACTCCTAACCGCATGTAAAGCATTCTCTGTCTTTTCTTGCTCTGTCTTTAATTTGCGCAGCTGTTGGTTTCTGCCGTACCAAAGTTATACCTCCCTGGACTCTGCCAGGAGCTTTATTAGGACACAGTTAATTCAGCGTGAGGGCTGAGGCAGCTGCCCTGGCCTCAGAACACAGCCCCTCTCGAGCTGTGCTCTCCAACACCTCACATGAACTTTGGCTATGCGCAAGCAGTTTCCAACACAGCTGTGACACCCCTATCTCAAGCCCATGCATTAAGATCAGCTTCTCTTAACAGTATGTAAAAGCCTGAAAATGACTTAGAACATTTCCCTGAAAAGCAGTACGGCAGAGTACTTAGTTTCCTTGCAACTTTCTTTCAGAGCCACTTTACTGAATTTTTTCCCCCCTTACTAATGGATTTGGTGCTTTAGAGCTTACACATGCTACAGTGTTGACACCGACTGCCTTTTTGCTGGTTGCTATCTTTGTTCTGCTGTACACCTTGTCCTTGCCTCTCAAACCGTAGACAGACTCTCCCCTGTTTTGATTCATGTGCCTCGCACCTCTTCTTGGACAGTCATAATTCCTTGTCCAATTGTTTAGGGTAAACTCCATGGGGTTTAATAGTTGAATTTTTTTTCACTTGGTTTTATCCTTACATCCTCTCTGAAAAGGGCAGAGGGCCCTTTAATTTTCTCCTGTAGCATTATCACTTTTTTATATTTTCTTCATATTTACCATAGGCTATCACAACACATCTTCTTGCACAATGTGCAACATCTTTTTTTATACAGCCTAATCTTCCTATGCTACAAAACTAGTTTAAATGATTGAAATTCTTTAGCAATCATAAAACCCGCTTATTCTGTATTTAGATGATTCATAAGAAAAAATGTATTCTCTTAATTTCTAGCAAATTCTTATCAATACTTTTATATACAAATGGTTATAAAGATAAGCTATTCTTATCTAATGGTTTCTAGGAGTTTAAGACTGTCTCAGCAGGAGTTGCTGAGGGATGAAACTTCTAATGATGATTTAAAGCAGTGAAGTGTGTAGGCTGAAACTGAAATAATTATTGCTGTAACCCTCTAAGCACTCTAAGTTCCTCAAGAGAAAATACTTTGTTCAGAACAGACCCTGAACAACAAAATGCTAAAAAAGTAAAATACAAAAAACCTTGGAGCAGGATGATAATTTAGAATTAGAATCAGTATAATGTGAGGATGTTCTGAACAACTGCTCACGAATGCCTCAGACATCACAATTAAAAAGGAATAACAATTATGGTCCCATTCTAAAGTATGTAATATTCTATTCCATTCAATAAGCCATGAACACTTTAAAACCATCAGTGTAATCCACAAACCTATATTTACAACATTAAGCTGGATGTTCTGCCTTTTCAATAACTGTCATCTCATCTCTATTATTTTCACCTCAGACTCTAATTGTTTCTTTTATAGGAGCTAACCTACCAGTGTCCTTGGCAGTACAGTTTATGGCTCATGCATTTACAGTAATTGTTTGGGCAATTTGCCACACAGTATAACAATCTTCACATCACAATCAGTTTTTATAATAAACAGCATTAGTTGTGAAAAATACAAGTGATGCATGATTCTTATGGTAGATAAAGGGCACTGAAGATGCCCTTTAGAAAAAGAAAGGAAAATGCTCAAGCCTTGAACTGCTTGAGAAAAATACTGATGTCACAATAGAGCTAATTAATTTGATGGTACAAACAAGAGGGGGAAAGGGCCTTGCATTCATTAGTGTCAATTCCAAATGAGAGCTTACCGCTCATAAAAATAATATTCAGCTTTATTTTAGGCAAAATGTACAGGTAAACAAATCAGAAATAAGCACCGGTTCTGGCAGTGGCACTGATTTTGCTCCATATCTTTATAAAGGGTCTTTCTCTTCCTTAGCTGCAGGAAGTTGAAAGTGCGGTATCACTTGGTTCCCACATAGACCTGTGGGCAGGAGGTCGGATGTCTGCTGCCCGTCAGCCTGCCTGGCCCCAGCGTGGTCAGCACTGCCTCTGCACCTGGTTCCCATTTGCTCCTGAAAAGCTGAGTGCTTACCAGCTTGTCCCCAGAGCAAAGAGGTGGTTGCACCTATGGATCTCCCACTGCATGGGGTTTTGCTGCAGGTGTTTGGTGGCCTCTCGATTTTACAAGCATCCAGAAATAACAGATCAGGCAGTGCTCGGTGGGGAGGCTATTTGGTACGCCTCCAGCAGGCACAGCCTCCCATGTTAGAAATTCTCCAGAGCAGAAAGAAAGCACACCCCCTCGTGCACCTGTGTAGAAATGGCACAAACACGTAATCCTCAGCCTCCCTGTCATCTCCCTGCCATCTGACAGCTCTAACTTGTGCTGAGGGCACAGTGAAGCTAGGCCCCATGAAGCACAAAGATGGCTTAGAGCCAAGGCTGAACTTCTCCTTCTTGAGCTCTCCTTCTTGACTGTGCATTCTTTGGCAGCACTAGGGTTCAAGACCAATATTTATAGGGTGTTGGCATCATATGTGATAAGAAATCTTGGAGTGATTGTATTATAAGTCTTTAACTTCAACAACTGATAAGATGGGCATCAATTTAAATCACTAAGAGACTTATCCCTATAGTGAGTTTTAGACTGAGCCTTATGAAGGCAAGGAATGAGTTTATCTTTATTTGTTAAATGTTTAAATCATATATTAAGTGATGAAAATAGAATAGAATTAAACATGGAAATCCCATGACAAGAAAAGTCAAAGTACACTCTTCAGAGCACGCCAGGATCCTTGCTGGATTTGAACCCTGCTTTTGTAAGTTCTGTACAAAGAAAGAGAGACCAAGACATGATTTTGATCTAAATCCCAGCAGGTGGGTGGGATGTATCTTCAATACTATTCTCATCATGATAATGAGATCAAACTTACGGTTTTTACTTTTATATAGTACCATCTTTTTTCCCCGTTCTTGGATTTTTCTCTCCATGAATTAGTTTGGCTAATGTTTTCTCCCTTGTCACACTAGTATTCTAAGACCAGCATAAACAGAAATATTTTAAATGCAGTTTTCCAGTAAGCCAGCTGTTTAGAGGGTTTATGTTTATGCAAAATGCATTGAGTTCTTACTCTACTGTATCATACAAACCAATGAACAGAACACTGACGTTCTGTTTAGA
This sequence comes from Dromaius novaehollandiae, assembly GCF_036370855.1. Lineage (NCBI taxonomy): Eukaryota > Metazoa > Chordata > Aves > Casuariiformes > Dromaiidae > Dromaius > Dromaius novaehollandiae. The sequence goes on from NC_088098.1 coordinate 25,905,689, forward strand.
ACTTTATGCACACACTGTGTCTTTCCTACTGCCTTCTTAATTTATTATTCCTTAGAAATTTATTTTTGTTGTACATTTGTGGGTTTCAAACAAAATTGCCTAGAATACTATTGATGTTCACAGTTATAGGTGGGAAAGACTGAGGCAAAGAAAATATTTAGTTTCTCAGAAATGTCCTTTTATGCCAATTCCTCCAAACCTTTTAAAGATTTTCTGCTTCCAGTGTGTTTGTAATTTTTTTAATTACTTTGGTTGTTGCTTGTTTTTTTCAATTAATTTAGATATTTCCTCTTGTACTTCCTTTTGACATGTTATATGCTGCTTATGACTTAAAAACAATCAAACCAAACCAACAGCCCTTCCCTCCACCCTCCCCTAGTTCTGTGAGGGTCCAGCCTGAAGGGCTCCTGTTTGACTCCAGTGACATATCAATCTGAACCACTTATCTGCACTAATTTACTTTTTGCTCTTCTGGGTCTCAATAAAACACTACTGAAACATTTAACTACTTCTTTTCAATGATCTCATTTGTTGTTATATCATTCTTCAGCAAGGGTAGCTATTTGCAGCTCTAGATCCAAAAGCACTAGTTGTATTGATGATTGCTGCTGTATTAGACTCCTGTTAGGTATAGGTTTTACTGGAAGTTAAAACAGAATTGCTGTCTGGATAGCCCTTGAGTCTTGCCAGCTTCTTTCATGAAGACATTTTAGCTTCAACTCAACTTCAAGATAGAAGAGGATCATTTTGATTTTGAATCTCCCTTGAAATTAAAAACAGAACTATGAAAGATTCAGTGAGAGTCTAATCCTATCTGGATTTCTGAATAAAATTAGATCTGAAACTTTTTTCCATTTTATACATATTTTTACTTAAATATTTGAGAAATATATTCTTTAAATATCTTAGCTTCACCATACCTTTTAAAATTTCAGACTAAATAAAATAAGCTCACATTTTCTTTTAAATACAAGGTAGAGTAAAATTGTTTATATTGCATGAATTTCAAGAGCTGTACAGGTACATTTTCATCTTTCCATACTTTATGTTCTAACAGTTTTAGTCTTTTGCCGCATTCTGTAAAATAAATACTTTGTGTTTCAGATATTAAGATGTAGCATGAATGAATATAACATACAACAATGTGAATTGTGTTGCAATTTATGCAAACATACGGAGACAACTTCTGCCAAACATTTATATGAATTAAAACCGCAACAAGCTATAACCGCTCCACCCATTATGAAGAGATTAGTAGCTTCTGGCTATGGGCCCAAATTTATCTCAGACCAAACCAATGCACCTGCTATTCTATGGTGAAATCTGTACGTATGAAAATGTACCTCTAAGGGCATCTAGTAGCATAGGGACATATGAAATAGAACTGTATTGGAACTATAGGACCATAAAGTCTTGTCCTTGGCAGTCACGGGGAAACATGTTGTATAATCCCTCCCTCTCATAATAATATGTCCATGAATATTTCCACACTGAAGTCTCCTCAGTTTCTTGCTCCTGCTATCTGCACAAAAAAATGTACCAGAATTGCTTTTCTAATGCATACAAATCTTTCTTTAACTTTCCACTCAGAAGTTTTCATGAACCATTTCTATTAATATGCTAGAAGAGTCCTGCTGTTTAATGTCTTTTCTCCCTTCTCAATATTTACCCCTTTCATATATTAATAGTGGGCATTTATTTCCCTTCTCAGATTTTATTTTGCTACTCTAAAAACAGAAATACTCATTTTGTCTCCTCAGTTAAGATAGATTTTCCATTCCCCCAATCTTCATGTCGTCTTCTTCTGCACCTGTTCCAGTTTAAATTAATCTTTCTTGAACATTGTACACAAATGTTCCAGAGGAGTTCTCAGCAGTGCCTCGTACTGTGACATGAATGTTTCCTGGAAATCTTTCATTGCTGGGAATACCTTGTCTGACATGTTACTGCAGAATACTATTTGCCTTTGTTCCATGTCCAGCTCAAAATGGTGGCTTGCAAATGGCGTCCAATAAAAAACAAACTCAGATTTTTCTTGTTCATCTGCTTCTTTCAATTTTTAAGCCCTCATTTTATAGCAGAAACTCTTTCTAGTCCCTAAATGTATGACCTGACACTTTATAATTTTGAATTTCATCCCATATCTATTAGTCTGATCCTCCAGGCCACCCATTTCTTTCAATCCACTTCTGTGTTGGTGATGTCTCCCAGCTTCATATCTTCCACAAATTTAATTTAACTTTGACTTTTTGTGCCTTAATCTTTAATAAAATTACTAAATAAGTCTGATCACAAGATCAGTCCATCTGAATTCCACCGTGATGTCTACCCAGCTCCACAGCTCTGTTCAGACCAGCTCACAGAGCTTCACTTGGCAGAGAGCTCCTCTCCCACCTCTGCACTCTTGCACTAATCTCCCTCTTCTCCAGTTTAATTAATAAATTTCCCATGTGGCTACATAGTAAATGCTTTAATGAAGTCCAGATAGATTAGATAACTGATTTTCAGACAAGGGAAATATAGTAATCTTGTCAAAGAAAGATACTATCAGGTGAGTCTGGCTTATTTATGCCATTTTCCATTTATCTTTATTTATTCTCTCTTTTAAGTTTTGGTCTGAATCTACTGTGAAGACTTTCTGAAGACACCTGGGAAAAGTGAAGACACTTTTCTCCTTTTTCCTACTTATAGCTACTGCTTTTCCTGTTCTTCTGATATTGTGACAATAGTATCAGGACCAGTTCAATAGATTTGAATAGCAAAGTTTTTAAACTAATGTGTGGTTTCTTCTAGTTGGATCTCTCAATATTTTGGGCTGGAGATTATCTGTTCCTCTTAACTGGACCATATTTAAACCCCAAGTTCTGCTCCCAGACTGGATGAAATAATATCATTCTCTAAATTATCAGTTATGACCTGTTGATCATGTTCCTCTGAATCCTCTACTCCATTACTAGCATTGTGGTAGAAAAGTTTTAGAGCAGTCTTTCAATTTGAGGGTCATAAATGGATTATCTTAAATCTTGATCAAACCTCACTTCTTCTTCTAAAAAAATCCTATTTAATTTAAAAAGGCTGACTCCAAAGCCATTGACAAGTCTTACTTTATCCCTACCCTTTCTAAAGTTAAAAGCATGATTTTATTGGCTAATTAATCTTTTTTTCCATTGCTCTATCTACTCCATGGAGCTCTAGGTGATCATCTTTAGGATTTAAGCTTGACATTTTTTTTCTGCATTTGAGATGCAAATTCTGCATAATTTTGGGACTTCTGAGCTCCTTCACCTAATGTCCATCAACTTTTCAGTTGTCTCAGTCCTACTAACTAGTCCTCAAACCTCTCATTTGTTCTTTCTACATGCAAAGTTGTAGTGATAGCCTACCGTCATTTCTGCTTTCTTTTTATCACTCAGTCCAAGTGAATGGTAGTTCCATCAAGAATGAATCATGAACATAAATATTTTTTGAAGCTGGTAGAAATTCTTAAATTTCTGATGTACTTTTCGAAGATGTACTCCATTTGTCTGAAGGAGAAAAAGCAACTGAGCTTCTGCAGGTGTACAGGTTTTTATGTTGGAGGGGAACATGGAGTTTTCTAGCTTGAATTGTTATCAGAATACATAGGTTCACTTAAAAATAAAAACAAACATTTTAAGACTGAAGAGAAATTTTGTATCTCTCAATACGCAATACAGGCACATTTAGATCCCCCCCCAGAACACAATGAGATCATTAATTTAAAAAACAAAAGCTGAGTCAAAACTACTGATAAACAAATCTGGCTGATGGAATTCTAATTCTGAGCTAGGAACTTTGCAGAGAAATAAAGAGAAAAAATAGTAAGTCAAACATCTTACTGACTGAACAAACACTTTACATAGACTGCAAGGAGGAAAGGATACTGTGAAAAGCAATGTGATCAAATGTTTTGGTAGTAGAGATTTTCTGCCATATAATTCTCAGTGTTTGATGAAAGGGCTAATATTTAAGGGCTCTGGGAAAATTTCAGTGAGGAACCTGAAGAAAGTCTGGAGGCTTGGCAGGCTGAGTCCCCTCTCAAAATGCTTTAAACTACTTTAGGCATTTAGGATGTGTTTGTATATATTGTAAGAAAAAAATGGACACCTGAATTCAAGTTATTACATATAAATTGTGGAAGACTAGAAGCAGAGTTACAAAATAGTCTTAACAGATACTGATAAAACATGGGCTAAATTATCTTTGTTCTGCTTCTACCATTGTAAAGGACACAACGTCATTGTAAACTGATATTAAAGCTGGTGACTACAAGTAGAAGACAAAATACATTGTTATTTTTTCTTCTCCGTATTGTCACTGGTATCATGCATGACCCGTGACAAGTTCCTTAAGGCCTGACTGTGATCCTGACTGACCACTTCATTGTGAAAAAAACACTGTTAGATGCTGGTACTTGATGTATGCATGGGCTAGCACTGTCTTTTACACCTCCATTCATGCCTGTGTCAGATTTTTGCTCATCTTAGAGACAATTTATCCTTGACAGTCTTTCAGTCATGGTATTAAAATTGTGTAAGTGTGTGTCAAATATTTCATTCTTCGAGGCGTACATATATGTCTGAGAGTATTCTGTGATTGTATCAACCTGTAGATTCAGCATTTTCACATCACTTCTTAGGTGAAAGCAGTGCTGGTAAATGACTGTTGTTTTATGTGCATTGAGATCCCCAAAGACTGCAATACCGATATCCTCAATTTAGGTTAATTTTAGATTTCCCACTAGAATAATTATATAAGGATGGATATCTCTGATGTAGATGTGAAATAAAGAAAATAGCTGTTACACTGAAATGAAATTGAGGTGCTGGGGTCACACATTACATGCCAAATAAAGCCCTAGTCACTTGCCATGGAAGCTTGTTACTTATATTCCAGTTTGAATTTAGATTCACAATATGGGATTCACTTCAGTTAATTTTGGCTATCTGAAACTGAGGTTCTGAGCCAGCCACTGCAGTTTCCCTTTGTAGTCAGTCTTGTGCAGGGAAAGAGAAGCACCTTCAAGGATATTTCATCCCGTCTCACCGGTGATGTTTACGACAGATGGAGCGATTCTCCCTTTCAAAGTGTTATTTTCCCTCCACTGATGATAGATTCGACATGACTGCCTTCAGTATAGATGCTTAGAAAGATAAGGTTAGACAAGATGGACACCGTCTTTGCATATGGCCATAAGGATCCAGCTCTAAGCAGCTTTGTTCTTGCCCATTTAGACAACTAGAAAATAGATGCTCCTCCTTGGCATCCTTGCTTAAGGAGTTTTCTGCGAAGTGTGGGCAGTGTATGTTCTTTAGAAGCATTGCTTCCTATCTTTTACATTAGTGATTTTTTTCAGTCTTTTTTTTTTCTTTGAAGCTGTGCCACTGTTCAAGAAAGGTTTTGGGGTCCAGGAGGAGAGAGAAGTTACCTGAAGCACTTCCCCTGAGGGAGGGGACATCTGGAGCCCCAGATCCAAAGACAATGTCTGTATTTTACACTAAGAAGTTGTTTATCAAAAATAAAAAATAATCACTGAATAGGAAATAAACAGAGGGAACAGAATCCAGGTTCTCTTTTCTTCAAGGAATGAGGAGTGAGTTAAAGAGTCAGGCTCCTGCTTGTATATCCAGCTTCAAGAGGAGTAGGCGAAATGTTCCCTTCAGTTGCTCCTGAAATAGTCTGCACCCTAGTAATTTGTGTACTTTTTGGATGTGTGTGCAGTGTGATTTTCAGTCTCCTCAGGTTGTGATAGAAACTGAATGTGCCACTACGTCTTGGACAAGAGCTCCAGCTGCCAGTAGACTATTAAATAAAATATAGGCATCAGCAGCTGTCCTCCTCCTGGGAATGCTTCTTGCAAGAAACGGGTGGATGTATCTCCTTTCTCGTAACGAGCAGATGAGAGCCCCTTCCAGCAGCAAAAGAGTCCAGGCTTGGTTCCCATGAGTTGTATCCACTTGACTGGAAGCTGCAGGTGGCCACGTACATTCAAAGAAGTGTTGTTCAGAAGCCTCGCTCCTAACTCAGGCCTTTTTCAGATACCCTTTTAAGCACCTAAATGCTTTACTGCTTCTGTCTCACGGTTATGGCTCCAACTACTCAGGGTCTAGGCTTATAGAAGCAGGTGGATGAAAAAGCTGCAAAGGAGCAGAACAAAACTGGGGAGCAGATGTAACATCAAAATAAGCATTTGGATAGTACAAGAAATGAATGATGATGTGCAAAGAATAAGCAGTGATGATTTACCTTAAAAACCCACAGGTTTACTAATAAGGGCCTGGGTCCGCCAGCCTTTTCAGGATGAAATGCGGATTATTCTGATGATAGCAACTGTTGGCAGAGGAAAGTACAACTTGGTATGAGTAGGAGAGTGAGAACGATGCAGAGGTTATGCATGTAGCAGAATTCAGCAGTGACATGACATTCATATGGATATCAAGAATATTCAGTATTATTGTAATTAATGGTGAAAAAGAACTGTGGAAAGGATGTTAAATCTTGTGCTTCCAGGACAGACTGTAACAACAAAAGACCAAGCGGCACCTTAATAAGGCAGTGCAGATTACCCCATATCTTTTGCTACAAGAACTTTACATCTTGCTCTGAAGTATCTCATGGTGGCCAGTGTCAGAGATCAGATACCGGACTGGATAGATCTGCTGTCTGCTTTTGTCTGGCAATCCAGCCTATAAAGGCTGGCTTTTAAAAAGTTGGTGACAGTCGCTGTCTGGATTCTTTTAACAATGTGTAAATTTAGCATCCTCCTTCTGAATTAGGCATTTTGGGTGACAGAATTAATGTTATATCAATTCAAATGAAAGAAGCAAGGATAAAATAGAAGGGGAAAAGATTAATATTTGAAAATTAGAAAGTAATTTGCAGTAACACAGGTGGACAGATGGTTCAAAAATGCATAAATTAAGACTGACAAAAAAAATCCTCCTCATCAAGAGGGAATTATGAAAGCTATAATCATTTACATTTTACATAAATGACATTCTTTTTACATTTTTTCCCCTTTTTTACTAAAGGTTACATGCCCATAAGCACACAGTTCAAAGTGCTATTGCTTTGCATTGATATTGCTGAGGACTGTCAGCACTCAGCATCTCCCTTCAGGTGGTTGTCTTTTAGGACCTGGCCTTTGTGTTCAAAGGTAGCAAGCAACAGCAAAAACCGCACTGGTTGCAGGGAAGCAGGATTCATTCCTATCGGACAGGCATAGCTTAGCAACAGGATTTATACCGTATACATGCAGCAAGACTCTTTTGATTTATTTCAAGTAATGAAGATGTCTTTTTCCTATGATCTCGGTATACACACAAGTATTTGAAAAATATAAGCAACAGAGAGAGCTAGTCTCCCAAACACATATATCCTTCCAGACCCTTGTCTGACCCCAAGTTACACTCTCCTGTCACTGACCCATCTAATCACCTTTGTGCTGCTTTCTCAGAAAAGGCCTGAGAAAATCCATCAGCTTTGCAATGTTATCTGAAGGTCAACACATTTTCATTTTCTGGGCTAATTCTTTCTTTGACCAAGTCTTAATATCAGGTCATTCAAACAAGCTACATTTACTAAAATTGTTATCTTCAGAATTTCAAACAGCATTCAAATTTTTGTGTAATTAATCAGCCCTCTTTATACCTGAGTCTAAAAGGAATTAGAACAATAATTTCTGCAGAATAACACAGGAAATTTCTTTTTGTTTAACAGCAAAGAAGAAATATTGGCAATGTCTGATGAGGACATATGGAATAATTCAAGGACTTCAGGTACAACACCCAGTTTAATTAGTTCTTCCTTACTGCACATGTTAATTTTAAAGATAGTGTAACAACCAACCTCATGGAAAATGTTCAAGTATATTTTTGTTAATTCTTCAGAAACAAACATCCCAGAGATTGTCTATTCACAAGCAGAAGACAAAGACACTGAGCCAGCTAATGAAAATATAAAAGGTAAAAATGCAGAATACAACCAGGGTGATCATGGAAATGATGAAAAAGAATTAGAGTTACTGGTAAGTGTTATACAATTATATCTACAGTATTAAATGATATGAATCTATTTACGCTTCAAAGCTGGTGAAATGCCCCCTTTTAAGAGAGCTGACTGATGTACTAATTTACAAATGTAAAGTCTTGGTCTGTACTTTTATTGAATCTCTAACTGATTCAACAATAGAAGGTGCTTTGATTTCAGTATACTGCCTCAACTTTTTCCAGTCTTAAATTAATGACTTCTCTCTTTTACTTCTTTACCAGAGGCTCTAAGTGACAGTTTGAAGGCATTAGAAGAGTAACATTTCAAAGATCTCTCTTTCTAGTCTCTAGGATGGTATATTTGTACATAAATGCTTTATATTTGGAAAAATTCTTATATTTATGGTACTATTAGCCTTTTGGATTTTTCGAAGGATAACAGTGTAACATGCTATATGAACAAAATAAATATATATATATTTATACAACACATTTTTCTAAATTGGTATTTAGCATTAAATTAGTTATAATAAATTTCACACTCAGTGAACATTCAGTCTATTTGGATTTGTGTGTGTGCCTGCGTGTGTGTGGTTTGGCTTGCATTTTTCAGTATGAAAGAAAAAATGGCAATAAATGAGACACATAGTAATCTATTATTCTCAGTGTCTGTTCTCAGCTCATATCATTTGGGTGCATAGATTCATAATCACAGATTATAATAGCTATCACCTGTGAAAATGTGAACGCTGAATCAGACAGGAGAGGAAGATGAGAACCATTCTTTTTTTCCATTCTTGATGGAGAGGGGAAGAATAAATTCCTCTTATTTAAATATAAAATTTTCTTGTCTTTTACTTGAAGAAAGTTCAAAATTGTTACCTATTGTGGGAGCTTTCACTGCCTGAAAGTCAACATCTCCATTTTTTTAATGGTGAAACATAAAAAAGAGGACCTCTAAAATCACTTGTTTTTTCTCAGTCCACCCTGCTACAAAAAGCAGGATCAAGTATAACCGTTTGTTTATCAATTGCCAGGGTTGTCCTTACATTAAATGAAGGGGAAGCTATAATTTAGATGTTAATTTGCACTATGCGCTCTTTAATGAATTAAACAATGAAGGCTTATAATAGATGGAAATAAAACCGAATCTTTGAAACGCACAGGCATTGGCTCACAAGACAGCTGTGCAGTTGACAAGTAACATGAGCCTTATGTGAGAAGAAGGGGAAATCGTAAGATTTGCATATAATTATTGAGATCATGCAAATGTCAGTTATGAGGAGGGGAAAAAAAACACAGGCATCTCACTGTTAAATCCTGACAGTTGGCATCACCGAAGAACTCAAATACACTTGAGCACTGGTTGGCAGAGGGTCATTAAAACAGAATTTGCAGAGACATTAGCTCCCTCACTTTTCTTTGAGTGACGTTTTACTATTAATAGTTTGCAGAGGCTTTGCAGAAAACATATTAATAAGAGAAACTGTAATGGGGGTATCTACAGCAAGTGCAAATGTATAAAGGGGTGCCCAAGAAGCTAGCCTCTAATTGATCAGCTAGTGCTATCACTGTGACTATGCTAAAGCGAGAGAGAGTGCAATGACAAGCAGGCATAGCTGAATAATACAATATGATATTTGAGAGCTAGGAGGGAGAGTGATTAGTTTCTGGCCTTTTACTTCACTAATCTCATTTCCAACTCATGTCTTACCAGATTGTCTAAAAACAGTCTGGTTTGAAGCCTGTAAAAAGGTCCCTGAGAGAAATGAAGCAAAGATAATCCTTACAGTATTTGTCAGTGTGAAATGTGTCTTTGTTTTACTGGACAATACTGTACATTACCAGGCTTTGATGTACTGTATCAATGCCCTCATTTAAGCGCCACTTTGCCCCCCCGCCTCCCTCTTCCCAAACCTAGAACCGAATGTGTAGAGAATGAATTAGCTTCCCTTTAAGGGAATATTCTCTTTAGATTTAATTCGTATAAAATGCACTAGCAGCTTACTGAACTCATGAATAAAGAGAGAGGGTTCTGAATTCTACTTTATTTCCTGCTCTTTTCAGCACCACCATAAAGCTCATTACCTATGTTAAAAAATACATACAATGCAAATTTTGCAAATGGTTTGGAACACGTTTCCATAAAAGCTTTGTTACTAAAAACAAAACTTCCCATAATGAAATCCTGCCTCATTCATTTGGCATATTTTTATAAAGTGCTTTTTGATCATTCTTTTTTATTCTATTGTTTCAGCTAAATCAGCACTTCACAGGAGCTAGAGGTACCTCTTCCAGAGATGAAAGGAATTTATACACAACAGAACCAGTTAATTTTCCAAATGAAACCGAAGGATTGGAGGGAAAGCTAACCTGTATGGAAACAAGCAGTGACTTGCTGAGGCACCCTGTGCCTATCAGTTCCTCGTCTGAAAATACTTCACAAGAGATAGGAGAAAAATTAAATGATAACAGAAAGTATTCCATAAGAGATTATAACAGTCAGTCATCAGGAAAGGAAGTTACTGCTGGGTCTGTAAACAGCACTGAGCCGTCTTTGCAATGTACTGGTGCCAGTGAAACCCTTTTATCGGCAAAATATTTTCCTGGAACAAAGCAGAATGAGGCTATCGATATTATGACTACTGTCTCAAGCTGGCAAGGAGAGAGCTATATAGATATTTCAAAAGGTGAAACAGAAAGCGCCTCAGGAAGTAAGATGATGGAGAGATTATTCATCAGTGAGGATGCTGCTGATCCCTCAAAAGAGGCCTGTGAAATGAGTCCAGAAACCATTTCTTCAGAGCATGATGAATCAATGCAATTAAATGCATGCATAACAGAAACCCTGGATGGCAATGCTAATCTAGCTCCAGAGCACAAGGCGCCGCAAATGTCTCACCAAACTCTGGATTCATTGTTGTCAGACGCTGACAAAAATGAAGGAAAAATCAAGATGATTGAAAGCAAAGTTCAGGTACATTTAAGAGGAGATTTATATGCAGACAATTTTGCACATTCTGATGTCTCAATAGATTCCACAAAAAGCCAATATACACACAAAAAAGTGGCTGGTGAAATGTCAGAGAAGAACTATAACACTGATACAGGAAAAGAGAAGAAAGTCATCGAAGTAGCAGACTTAGCACTAATCGGAGAGGAGGAAGCACCCAAGCCTTTTAACTCATGTAGAAAACATGCTACTAAAACATTCAACACAACGTTTCTGTCAACTGAAGACAATAACCATGCACCCAGGCCTGCGCAAGCAGATCCTCTGACTTCCTCTCTGGCTGATGAAAGAAGAGCTGAAGACACTCAGGAACACAGAGAATTCATGAGGTTAAAAGACAGAGGAAAGTCAGACAACAAAAATCAAGGAAGAATGATAGAAAGGGAAAGTGAAGCAAACACAGTGGAACAGATAAGAAAACAAACAGATAGTGAAGTTAGGTGGGATACGAGCATAAATACCAGGTTTCTGAATATTGCTTCCACAAAAGAGTTGTTTACCTGCCAAGAGACAGAGAGTTGTGAAAAGTCTTCTGTCTCTGAGCATGGTATTATAGAGAAAGCAGAGGCAGGTACAGCTTATATAATTAAAACAACATCAGAAAGTGCTCCAGAAAAAATGTCTGCCAGTGAAAAAGCAGTAATTGCTAAGCTACCTCAAGAGACTGCACTAAGTGACAGGCCCACAGAGGAAAAGGAAACAGCGTTTGATACACATGAAGGGAGAAATGATGGTTCACATTATGCTCTTTGTCAACTCAACACAGTGGGTGTATTATATGACACTGAATTTGAAAAGGAATCAGTTTTAGATATTTATAATGCACGCGTACATGAAACACTGCAAGGAGAAACGATGTCTGTATGCAGTAGCAGGGAAAGACTTGCCAAGGCAGAACCAGACACTGGCAATATTCTACCTGTAGAGCAAGCAGTAAGGGCTTCTGCTGCAGCAAAGAAGGAAGCTTTGGGGCAGGGTTTATATTCAGAAGAAGTATCTAAATGTCCCCTGAGTGCCCAGAAGCATCTACGCAGTGAGGAGGCAAAAGAGCGCAAGGAAGAAAGCGATGCTGGAACACTTTCCTACCTGTGTGCTAACACTGAAACCAAAATGCTATCTTCTGGTGCAAATGCTATGCCCATTTACCATTATAAAAGCTCTTCTGTGACAGCTTCTGTAGAGTCCACTGAGGCAGGAGAGCATCCATACAGAGACTTTGAATTCACAGTCAATGACAAGGTTGCTGCTGAGTCAGGATATGATTCAAGTCTAACAAATGAAATGACATGTATTAATAAAAACCTCTCTCCTGAAGCTGAAAGAAAAGAAGTTCCTTCCAGTTCAGACACAGCGATCTCTAGAGAAGGAAGAGGAAGGAATGTAGGTCAATGTTTCCATCAAGCAGAGTTCAAACGAGGAAATTCATCAAGGCCAGAGGTTTTAATTAGTGAACCTACTGAAGAAATGGAAGGGACAGGCTCTGAATCTGACAGTTTGATAACTGAGGGGAATACGCTGAACTGGCTTGATGACTCAGAGGATGAAAAACAGCACATTTCTGATTCTGCAGATATTTCTCACCAGAAGAGTGAAGCACATGAACTACCTAGTGAGTCTCCAGCTTTAAAACATATTGGTTACAAAATCTGTTATTTCTTTTTCTTTCTTGTATTTGCTGCAACACTTTACCACTATGATTTAATGGTTTGTCTTGCACTCTACCTGTTCTCCCTGTATTGGCTATACTGGGAAGGAGGAAGAAGCAAGGAGGCTGTCAAGAAGGAATAACATTGATCATCAGCTGTGCTTAAGATCCATTGCCAATAGTCTCCAACCCCTCCCAAGCATTTTCACTGTTAAAGGGCTTTTTCATTGTTAGAACCAAAGCAAGTTTTCCACTGAAGCATCTTTTTAAAAAGATTACATATCAAACTTCAGCTTTCATATGAGTAATTATTCTATATAGGACCATTATGTTTGGATCATTAAATACCTATATGAATATGAGATCTGAAGCACGTCAAGTTAAAATGAAGTACAGCTGTTGCTCCTTAGCAGACTATGAAGATGCAATGCTTCATATCTCTTTAGCACTTAAAAACACCATTTTCCTGCATTAATTTCTTTTGCAATAAAGCTTTGTATTTTTCTGGGAGTTTTTCGAAGGGTTTGTGTAGTAGATAACAACACAAAGAATGGCATTGTAGCTAACTCAGTATTTCAATACTGACATTGCAATTGATCTGCTAGTGTAATTAACCAATACTCTAAGAAATATGAAATCTGTAGATAGATTTTTTTTTCAAAATTTTATTTCGTTGTTCTGACTTAGTGCTCCAAAGTGTTGAGCATTTCTGAATTAGGCATATTGCTTTCTTTCTATAGTTTGTGACCAAGACCTAATCAAACACCAAGTGAAAACACAGAGAATTACCCTGTTTTTCAGTAAGGCTGCCTTGTGCATTTTGGGTGAGGCAGAAGAGCCCAGTCCCTGCTCTAACGAGTACACAGAGATCCTGCATAGCAGGCATCCTATGTGGCAGGCATGAGAGGGGTTCTGCTGTTCCACCACCGCTTGACTCCTTGTTACGGTCATGCCTGAAGCCTGTTAGGAAAGAAAGGGGATGGGCAGATTATGATGCCCTTCAGCCATTTTCTGGATAATGGCCACAAAGGCCATCATAGGCAGTAAATTAAAAGAAGCACCATGGCTACATAATGTTACTGGAGCCCTAGAATTTAAGAAGAAAAACAGTTGTTTAAAGCCATATTTGTTTCCCTCTTCTCAGCTCAATACTTCTATTGTGAAATATCACATTGACTATGGAAGGCTTGGCTGCAATGTATGGATGAAGCTACCTAATAGTCAGGTTATTTGGTTATTAGATTAGCTCTGAAATAATTTTGTTTAAATTCAGTTTAAAACTTAGGTACGGTTTCAGAAAGTTAGAAGACTCTGCCACAGGAGTGACCTCAGCATCCCTGTTCTCCAGGAGGGCAAAACTTTGGAGCATTGTGGAAATGATGCATTCAGTGGGGTGAGCAAATGTGTGGATGGCCTATTGCTGATGTGTGCGCTGATGGCTGGATACCTGGACAACTTTTTACAGCAATCCATATATGAGTTATAGTGAAGGGGTAGATATTTAGGAGCTAAAAATTCATTGAAATAAGGAAATTAATTCAAAAGGTATTCAGAACTAGATCCAATGAAAAGCTTAGGCTTAGACTTAAAGCAGGTCTGAGGTAGAATCTGTGTCAAGTCCAAAATAATGATCCCAAGCCTTTCTTTAGCTGGAGACCCCAAGTGCTGGAAGAACCTAGCCGTTATATAATGTGCACAGGCTCTTTCAAATAGCATGACATTCCCTTAACTTTGGAAGTTCACTCTCAGCGTTTGACAAGTCCCCAGTCTAAGTGGTTCAGCATTTAAGCCTCACTGGGGTATAGAACTAGGTATTGCTTCACTTACCAGTGCAGTGGGAGTTCTCAGGTAGTATGTAATATATTCTGACAGGATCAAGGTCCTCACTTAGAGGGCTGCAAAGGTGAAGAAAGCACAGCGCATCTGCTCTGCTGAAACTGTCACTGTGCAGTCAAGTACATGACTCCCGGGGCTAGAGAGAACAAGCACATAAGACACATTATAGTCTAATAGTTAAAACAATCATGCCAGAAAGAAGAATCTTTAGATTCAGTCCCCAGTTCAGAGCTTTTTTCAATCTAATTATCCTATAACTATTTAAAGCAAAATTCAAAAAATTCAGCACACGGACCAAAACCCAGGTTCCTGTCCTGTTAGGTAAATGCTCTAACCACTAAACTGCAGGATTCAAACCCATGTTTGAATGCACTCATCTAAGGAATTTATTAAACCCAGGCATTTCACACAGTAGGATGTATATTAACCATCTGATTATTACTATTTTCAGGAGAATTCTGTTCCCCAGGACTTGGAAGTACCTCTAAGCACAGGGAGATTCCTACCTTCCTCTTTAAATTAGATAGCTGTAAGTGGATCCCAGCTCAAAATGATAGGTATTTTGCTTTCCATTTAAGGATATAGACTGTTCATTTGCAGCCCATATCCCAGGTATAGACTGTTCATTTGCAGCCCATATCCCAGGAGAATTTTCCTCTCCGGGAGATTTGGCCTAAAAGAGGAAGAGTATAGACTTCTGTAATGTCTATTTTTTGGAGAAATCTAAGTCTTCTGTCAGATCTGGTATCTGAGATAGCTAAATAACCTTGAATGTTTAGGGTACAGGCCTTATTGCAAGCAGAGATGAGTAGTCCAGCCATCATGGAATGGGCTAGCTTTCAAAATTATTTAATAGGACTTCAAAGAGTGCAGAGTTTGGGGAATCTCTTGCTCTTTGCTTATTTGGCCTGGCAGCCAGGTTATCCTGGAACCATGGGAACAGGATGTGGTGGCCCTTTCTATGCAATATGCAAGTTAAAAGTGGTTTCCCTTATTTATTTCAACTCAAAATATGTTGTCAGTTGTCAAAAATTCAGCTCAGCTGATTGGACAGCAAGAAAAGGGATCAGGAATAAGTGATGGACCCAGGGTTATGGGTGGAAAAAAGTCATTGGGATGAATGTAAATTATTCTTTGACGAATGGCCAGAAAAATCTTACGGAGAGCCCAGGAGAAGCAACAAGGAATGCAAAAAGAATATAGGTGATAAATAGAGAGGATCTATTAATACAGGCATTCATTAAAAATTAGTGGACTCTAAATGCGAATGTCATAATCAATCATGAAATATCAGCTGAAACTAATCTAACTTGCTTCAGTGTCTACAGACAGCTAGCTCCAAAGAGCTAGCTTTTTCCAGTTCCTGTGTCCACTAGATTAAACGTATCAGTCTGCCATTTTAACATTTAACATGTACTATCATTCAGAGTTGGAATTTGAGGTAAATATTTGAATGTTAGAATAAGCATATTTCATCTACATACAAGTGGAATACTGTTAGCATTTCTCAGATTTGGAATGGGATTTCTATGTTCTATATTTAAGATATTTAGTCAGCGTATCATACTTTATGATATTGCAAAACAGGACTCTAGACTGATCTGTGAACACAGGTGCCCGAACTTTTAAGTACTTATGTACTTAAAATAACAAAGCAAATCATTTTATCTTTTTTGTTTATCATTTGATAAGCTATCTTTTAAAAATCCTCTTACTTTGGTTTGTAGTATGAAAACGGCACTTTTATAACATTGGCAAAATATTCAGCTTTTACTTATTTCACAGAAGAAATGGTGTATTGGCTTTTTGCAGTGATTCACATTTAGCTTGCCCAGTAGGCCTCAGTAACATATGTCTAGTTATTACTTCGATTTCTTCAGACTACAAAAAAGAGAAGTGTGACTCTGCGGCCCATGGCCATGAAAAGCTCAACTCTGATGTAATATAAAGACTGAAATTAATATTGTGGGAAAAGGCTTGCTTGCATTACTTCAGGTCTATGAGGTAAGGTATGTCCCATGGCTGTTGTCTGAACTGTACGTGTAATGAATAAATTCATTTTCATATTGCAGCATCTCTAATTTGTTGAGTTTACTTAACTTTGAATTCAGGGGAAGCGGGGAGAAGAATGGGAGGAAGGTCTATATCCAGATACCTAGTTAGGAGACAATGAGAATAAGCTACATCATTAATGCCCAAAATGTCTGGTGTTGCTAACAGCTGGCTGCTTCTTACCCATCAGTGACTTCTGGCTTGATGCTGTGTGGACTGCGAAAACAAGCTACAGGCTTTTAAAGGTCTATTTAATGATAGAAATGAAAGCTAAGGAGGACAGAGTATGAACTAGCTCCACAAAGGATGGTTAATATGGTAATGTTCTGTGTCAGTCTACTAAATTTTTGTGCCTGAGCAATATGTACGCTACTGAATCAAACATGTAAGTGCTGTAGTTATCAAACCTAGAAATGAGAATCAAAATAGACAAAGTATTGAATAGGGAGTTGCCAGAATTATCTAATAGGAAATACTGATGGTAGGGTTGGGTCTTACATCCTCTCTGTCAGAAGGATTAGATGCTTAATGTTGGGCTGCAGGGAAATGCCTTTGTCAGATCAGATTTCATATCCTGTAGCCGTTTTCTGCATGGGCATACCTATGCTGCTGCCTTCAGAGACAGAACACTTTGCAGAAAACAATCCCAGAGTTTTGTGGCTGGAGAAAAGAAAAGTTTAACCCTTTAAACCAGGGACTGGAACATTTATCTAAGGGGACATTTGGATATATTCCCTTTTCCAAAAGCAACCTGTGCTTTTTATGTGAAATTCTAACTAGGTATAATAGAAAACAGACATTAGGAACCTTCATGTCTTGTTAACTGGCTTATCTTCTTCATTAGTCTATAAAGTCACTCTTCCAACCTTATTCTAGTGCCTCTTGAATCTTTTCTTGAAAAACAGGACTGGAGAATTGTTCTGGCCATGGAAGTATCATAGAAAAGGGGGTATCACCAAGGGCTGAACTGAATGTGTGTTTTAAAGAACTCAATCCTGTACCTGTACGTTAAAGTCAGGCCTGTCCTGATCAAGCACAGACAGTATTGGTCTGCTGAGTTACATATAATGGACCAAGGAACTTGACTAGTAAAACATGTAGATGTTTCAAAAAATAGGTGAATTTTGTGGATTTCTCTCTTAAACCTACATATGTGCTTAAACGCCTATGTAGTCCCATTTTAGGCACCGATATCCTTTTGTGGATCTCAGCTGAGCTTTCAAGAATAGCAGCTTTTCAGAGAGTAGTCTGTGAAGAGGCCATAGAGATGCATGGATAACAGAGGGACTCAAGATGTTTTACTGACCTAGGAGGTCTTGATGTAGCTGAGGGTTCAGAACTGAGGGGATAATTCAGTGCTCTAGTCTTCTTTGGTAGCAGAGGAGATTTTTAGACTAAAACTTCATATGTTTGAGTGAGGACAGGTAGGTAGGTTGAAGGGAAATGGTGGTTTTTATGTTCTGAGCAAGGTTGACACAGGTAAGCTGAGTCATTTAATAAGTGAGATATGTATGATTTGATGGTACATATGAGATAGTATGTGTGTGTGCATATGTGTGTGGGTGGCATTGGGACAAGGAGGTGGAAAGATGAGACTTCATGGATGAGTGGAGGAGAAATAATGAACAGAACTGCTAATTGGAAAGTTTCTGAACAGCCTTCTCTAAAGACATGACAGTTTAATAAGTTCTGAGTAGGTTGAACAGAAAACAAATACAATATTAGCTATATAGATTAAAGAAGTAAGAGTTAAAGTATATGCTAACTTTAATCAACTGAAACTTTTATCAGTTACTACTTAAAGGAATTATAGTGAAGAATTTCTTGCCCTTGACCTTAATATTCAGACATTCAGGATTAGAGCATGCTCTGAGGGCCAAAGCCACAGTCTTTTTCTCAGAATGCTATAGCCCTCCTGGGAGGGACAGTGTCCTGCTGGAGTCACAAACCTGCCTTGTGGCCAGTTGCTCAGGTCAATCTCCAATGAGATAAAACCATCAGTATCAGCTGTAAACAAGGAGCACATAGTACACATCAGTCTGTAGGTGTTAGTGTGGAAATATCTGTAAATCATTAAACTCCTGCAGTCCCCCTGTTGTCTAGTGTAGTCCAGAGCCACCAAGGAGCTTCTTTAATTTGTTTTTACCATTCACGGCCGCAGGACATTATGATTCCCAGGGACCATAGGGCATGAGAGCATGCCTTTCATCTTCTCTTTTGTGTGATGGCAGGGAGGACACAGGACATATGGTCTCATACAAGCCTCTATAGTGGTTGCATTTCATGTGTAAATTTCTTCTCCTCTCCACCAGAGGATCTTTTGGGGGCTGAGTGTGCCAACCACTTTTATTACTGGCACTGCCTTCTACAGGTGAAGACAGAAGATTGCTTCATACTACCATCCTTTCCAGGTGTCTCAGCATGGAGAATGAAAACTTGGCCAAGGGATAGGCAGTGAAGAAACCAGCTTACTGATTATGGTTCCTCAATGAGGAGAACAACTGACTCCCAGGGCAATCAGGGGCCATTAGGAGGAGCATGAACTCTTTAAACACAGCAGCAGTGATCTGTTTGGGGGAAAGTGCTAGTTAAGCTCCTCAGAAGCTCCTTATCTCTTGACACGAGTTACATCTTTCAGTCACTGTGTGTGTTACAGATGGGCCAAGATCTGTGACTGAAAGATGATGAGGGTAGGAAGCCTCTTGTGTTGCTTTCTTATCTCCTTGAACAGTCTAGGCTATTGAATGGCTTGGGGCAGCTAGACACACGAAACAATGTCTTGATTGACCTCAGAATTAGGCAAGCCTATGTGAAATGAGCTGCCAGTCACAGGAGCAATTGTCCTATCGTAATTTCATGTTACAGTACCCATCATAATTTCGTGTTACAGGAAGAAGGGGTTAGACTTTTATTTCTGTGAGACGGTGTGTTAAACAGACCATACCAGGTCTAGGGACCGGTTTATCCCTAGTAAACCATTTGTCTCTCAACTATTAAAAGGAAAATACCCATGGACCCTCTAAGTACTAACTGCTATTCTTTACCCAATTTTGTGATGTAATTTTAGTGTATAATCCTTTTACATTACACAGTATTTTTATAGAATTATGGCACAATTACTAATAAATGACCTTAAAAAACAGAGAGCAGAAAGGAAGAGAGAGAGGGCTGCAAAAGAGAAAGAAAGAGAGAAAGCATATGGCTACACTGAAACAGGATTATTATCTTGTTCTACTTTCAGGCTGAACCTGTGATCAGCACTTCACAGTTCCCTAAAACATGCCACACTCCAGAAGAGGGCACAAAGCCAGACAAGCCTTTTCATTTTTTCCCACTGGTAAATAAATAAATAATAGCAAAGGCATCAGTAATAGACGGCTGATTGACGAAGATTGTGTTCTTTGGGGTAAAGGCAATGCTTCTGTTTGCCTTATAGGGTATGCAGATAGGCTGCTGTAAGTGCAGAGTGTTTGGATATGGAATGGCCAGTATGTGCTAAAAGCCAGCTTACATTGGGCTTCTACTTCCACATTTCACGTATGCCCATTCATGTGACCATTACTGATCACTTAAACTTTTATGTCCTGGAGCACAGACATTTGCCTTTAATCTTATGCTAACATGCATGGTAAACTGCAAGTACAATAATACACTTTTATTTATTACATGATGTATAATTTGCTACAAAGAAATGTTTAAATAAACTGTTCATTAGCTTGAAATTATAAAACATTGCAAGATAAAACATGCAAGAAACTCAACACTAGTAACTGCTGCTGTGACCTTTTAGACCAGCTGATCTGGACGAACTTACACCTGTAGCTGTACATCATCTTTTAGTGTAGGCATACCAAGTAAGAAGCAAACATAATGATTTTTCAAATGTGTGTTGTCTGATACTGCATAGGGCAATAGCATGACTTGCCATGTAATGAATGCAACTTCCTTTTGATTCTATAAAATTCCAGAACTTACAAATTCAATGAAAGTTGATTATAAATTAGATTAATGATAACTGTAATCTCATTAATTCTAATTTTAATAAAACAATGCTAAACCATGTTCTATTGTGTGGATACAAAGCTACATTTTTTACTAACATGCTAGCCATCACAATTTTCATATTAATTTGATCCTTGGGATATTTAAGATAGTAAAATTGCTGTGGGCAAGCCCACAGTCCATAGGGCATGACCCCATGAAGGGCTTAGATGCCTACCAACTGAGAGCTGAATCCAGAGCCCTGAGTAGGGCCTCTGTACTCTCTATGCAATAGAATGGAAAAAACAGTTGTTTCAGAATGATATCTCAGAAACCCACTTACCTACTTACATGCTCTCATCTCTCTTTTGCACAGAAAGGCACCTGGTGAGTCTAGATAAATTCAGAATTAGATAGAAGTCATGGCTGAGTATACACAGTGGGGCAGAGGTGCCAATATTGTGCAAAGTCTTACCAGTGAAGAGCTCTCTGCTCTGAACTTCCCCAGGCTGGGGAAGCCTGAGCCGCCTGAGCTGCCTCACCACTCCTCTGCACATCTGGCTTTCCTGCTCAAGGATCTCTGGGAAGAAGGGAACTGTTGTTTATGTCTGGTCTCCTCAGGGGATGACCAGGGGACCAGAAGTCAGGGCACACTGTGGTTTGACCCTGCCTTACAGCATATACTCATCATAACTCATTGGATTTCGGAATTGGATTTAGGTATCTCAGCTCCACCTAATTCTTGCTTTAAGCACTTGATACCTTTATTTAATATAGACTAAAATTATCCAGTCTCTTCATTGCATGAGAACAGACTGTTTTGGAACAGACTTTAATGTTACTCTTAAATAAATTAGTAATAAAAAGTTGCAATTCCCCTTCAATACTTACCTTGTAGTCTTGACAATATTTTGTCTCCTGTTTGGCACCATAGCTATAATTAAGAGAACTTTGTTTCCAGGTGCCCAGTTCTTTAATACCTATATCCTTTTAGATGTTCTTATTCTGCAAGCACTCCCATTCAATTCAACATTAGGCAGGGTGCATTTGGCTTTGCACACTTTGCATATTCAAGCAAAGATATAGCAGATAGTTTACTTACATGCAAATAAAACCTGCAGGATTATTTAATTTATTATGTTAGATTAATGACAAGCAAATCATAGCCCAAAGCAGACAGATACCAGACATGCTGGCGCTGGCAGTCTAGCAGGTAGAGCTCAGCTATGGAGACTTTAGGGAGAAGTGACTACAAAGACAGAAAAATTTAACTCCTGACCCTGCAATGTCTACTCTTCTGAAAGGAAAGGAGCTCTTCCAATACTGAAGATGCTGAAGATCTTGGGGAAGAACCTCTCAAAAGGTTCTCTCCACATCATAAAGAATTGCAATCCCCCTTCAAATACTTCCCTTGCTGTCTTCGCAGTATCTTGCCTCTTGTTTGGTGTCAAAGGCAAACCTGCTTATTAATGTGTGGGTCACTTTTCCCTTCTGACATAAAGGCTCCAGCAGAAGCTGTGCTGTCACCGTAGGTATCTCTAAATGGTGCATTGCAGACAGGCGAAAGTTTGGTCAGCTCATACTCTGGGTCAGCATGGACCTGCTCTTCCTAGGTCCACCTGTTCTGAGATGCTCAAAATCCAATGAACATGGTCAAGCACGCTGCCAAGTGTAACCAGCAAGCCTCTCTGGGATGAATTACTTTGAACTACTGAAATAGGGAAGTGGTCTTTGTTTAGCCCAAAGCACAGCAGAAAGATCCTGTGCATGGAGCAAAGCAAGAAATAGCTCATATATTGACTTAATAATGCTGAAGATGCTGAGGAACTGAAGGTGGCTGGAGGGACTTAATGCCATCCCAAGTTAATCATTTTACAGATCCCATACTGTAAGAAATGCTCTTTAGACAAATTCTTTTCTTGGTTTTGCTTGTAAAATCTTATTGACTTCATATAAATAAAAAGTTATATAGATTGTAAGTTTCATTGTGTCATTTTGCAGTTCAAGAAATCTATGAAAGTTTCACATTGATACTTACAATTAATTCCTTCAAAGTATTACCAGAAAATATTTCCAATAAAAAAACAGCGTTGGACAGCACTGACAAAGAATTATTATTTAAAAGCTACTTGCCTAGGACACCTGGTGGAGCAGGTCTGTGTTGACTAAGAATGACTGGAAAGTCTAATAAATCATCTCCAGCTTTACCTTTGTGCTGTATGGTGTTTTGGGTGATTTTGGCTACAGATCTGGTTATATGCTATAGTGATAATCTATCTCATTACCCAGTATCAACAGCACTTGCTGTTATTGCTTGTGCTCTGTATTACAAAGGCTGTACTCTTTAAGCTGAGTATTTTCCCACAGGAAGATATTTAAGAGCACAGCTACATATCCATTCTTTGAAACTGAGAGGAAGTTAAAAACACTGAATAAAATTCCAGATACAACAAGGACAGTTTTTTGAGGGTTCTGCCCCAGGAGCTGCACATGTCTGGTTCAAACTATGAAATGAGAAGAAAGGAGAAGAGAGGACAGATGAAAGACAGACAGAAGACATCACAGCACAATCCTCTTGTGCTGGAGCGGATTTCCAAACAGAAGTCCCTACCTGACTTACACCTACTGCCTAGGCCAGCAATAGCTCCCCTACTTATGATCTATCCTCCTGCAGTACCTGGAGAATGGGACTAAGGTAGGCCAGATTCAGGTGGCAAATCCTCCTACAGCTGGCTCTATCCTTCAGTGAGCATGCAGGCATGCACCAGACTGCGAGATGCTCTGCTAATTTCTGTGCCGGGGGAGAGGCAGGTCCAACTCACACCCACATCCAGCACAGCAAGAGGTGGGAAATGCTGAGAGCAGAAGTGGGGAAAAGTCTGTGTAGGAGCAGAATTTGGCTCACTGCTATGCAGCTAGTGTGTAGGACTGCATTTAACTCAGTGTTTGAACAACACTTGGCACAACAAGGCCCAAATACTGAAGTCTAAGAAGTAACAGCTGTGTTTTTAAAGGTATTAAGGCAATGACACCAACAAAAGATTGCTAAAACACTTCTAAATTGGGCTCTTACATCTTAGTTAAAGATATGGGATAACTTTTCTTTAGTAAAACATTTTCAGGGCAATTGTTAATTTATTTTTATTCTAACAGGGAGGAGATTTTAACAGTAGGTGGGAGGGTATAGCAGGGCAAATGTGCGAGAGGCAGACCACATGGGGACAAATATCTCCAGAACCTGCTGACTATTTCATTTGCTGTCCAAGAGGAGGGATTGCAGGTTGATGGCAGCTGACAGGAGCCCGAGCTTGGGGATGTGGTATATGGGTGTCCCAGGTAAATGTTCTCTGCCATCTCTGGCAAAAAGTGACCACCATTATTATGAACTCCAGCACAGCACAGATCACTGAATTTGAAGTAACAGTCCCAGGTGAAAGACCGTGTATTTTAAAATGGGGCTTGTCTTGATTTAAAGAGGGTCATTGAAAATGTATTATATCCTTTGATAATCTGTGGCAGTGGTTAATTAGTCTCACTGTCAAAAATGCATGAATTATTTTTCTTGTTTGGATCCGTATGCTAATTTCAAACAGGTGTTTGCTTTTGATTGTGCAGTTAAAACACTACGGAGAAAGCCACAAGGCATTTGAGACAAATGGAAGCTCTAAAACACTTTCTTCTTATAACTTTGCAATTGTATAATTATGATAAAACAGTTTTTCACCTCTCCCTCCACCTGGTTTACAAAGAATTTTTGGAAAGAATTGGCATTTAAAAATTATAATTAGGGAGGAAAAACGTAAGACATTTTTATTTCTAGAAAAGAAATTACGGTTTTATTTTAATTGGGGAAAATATTCTTAGTAGTTTACTACCAGCTTAACTCTTCTAAGGACACAGCCTTTGCCACTCAAAATGGGACTGTGCTAAGCATGAGATAAATCTTTCTGAACTAGCCCCACAAATAAAGTTAGTCTCAGAGTTAATGTGAGCCTCACTTTTCAAAGAATAAAGCGGGGGGGGGGGGGGAATCAAGTTCTAACAAGCTGACATCCGCGTGCTGTTGTTGCACAGCCATTAACTTCTGTCTCGAAGCAGGGCCCTGGGGACCTTAGTATGGGATGAGTGCACCATGTCTCCCGCGGTATCCCTCAGCCTCGCCGCAGTCATGGTGCACAGCACAGCTCTGCCCGGCCCGCGGCCCCCTCCCGCGTGGGCTGCCTGCCAGGGCAGCCACTGTCGCGGCACGCTGAGGCCTACCTGGAGCATGGTGGGCGGCAGCGTGGCTGTTAGAGGACCTGCAGGGCCACTGGCCCCGGAGGGGTGGGTCTGCATCTGCACCATCCAGCACAAGGCTTTTGTAGGGAGTTTAAAGGGGCTGTTTGATAGCGCCTCAGATCAATTTTTAGGCCTTAAACTTACCCCTTCCTCACTTTACATTTGTCGCACATACATATTTCGGGATATAATTTTTAACAATATAGATGAAGCTTTCCCTTGCAGGCACCGTGTCACGTCTGTATGTATAATGTATGTAATAGTTACAGACATACGCTTTCTCTCTCTTACTGCAGGAGCCTTATTATCCCAAGGTGGTTCCAGGCACCAGGTGGGTACGAAGTCCCACTGGAAAGACAGGTTAGTAACCATGTTTGGCTCCTGTGAGGAACTGAATTAACCACATTCAAAGCAAATATACTATGACTGACAGAGCTGATGAGGCCAGCTTTTGCGCGCACTTGCAGCCTACACTTCTTTTTCACTTTCCTACAGTAAACTGGTCAACCCTTGCCACCTTGCCCCTATCCTGTTCATCCTGAGCATGCTGGGGCCCTTGTGCACTCTCAGCTTCCTCGCTTTTCCCTAGCGAACTGCCTTTCCTTCCCAAATGCTCCCAGTTCTTCCTCCTCACTGAGGCAGGGGCTCCACATGGTGTGGCTGTTCAGGAGTGATGAGCATGTTTATCGGCCTGCCAGCGCTCACGTACTCCTGCTGCCTCTTGCACCACACAGACAAGACTGAGTTCTGCCCTCTCCACATCCCTTTTCCTTCAGCTGAGGAGATAGTTTGAATATTTCTCTTCTGTTTAATCAATGTTTTTCAAAATACTACGGAAACATAATCTCTTAGTGACCGCTGCTCCTATTTCAAAATTGGTTGAAATGGGCCAACAGGTTAAAAAGTATTAGGTGGAACAGACACAGATAATATGATTACATAAGCCCTGTTGCTTTAGGAGGCCAGTAAACAATGATCTCTGGCTCTATTTCTATTATGAAGGCTCAATACAGCGTGCAACTGCCCAGAATGCCTCATCTGCCAAACGGGACAACTGGTGAAAAAGGAGTGAAAAGGAGTATGTTAAAGGATAGATTTCCAGAGGCCCCAAAATCTAAACACTCGGTCTTATATCAGTGTAGCATGACTTATATACTCCAGCTGGTCACCTTGGAAAGCAGCAATTCATAGGGGCACTAATTAAGAGCCAGGAGGGGGTGCAGAGACCAACTGTGTGTGGTGGCAGTGATGGTGGTGGTGGTGGCTCAGCTGGGAACCTGCAGAAGGCTGGAGTCACCTGGGCCCC
The DNA here is from genome assembly GCF_036370855.1 of Dromaius novaehollandiae. Classification (NCBI taxonomy): domain Eukaryota; kingdom Metazoa; phylum Chordata; class Aves; order Casuariiformes; family Dromaiidae; genus Dromaius; species Dromaius novaehollandiae. The sequence continues at coordinate 25,931,806 of NC_088098.1, forward strand.
CGTGACAGAAATGTGCCCACCGGCAGGGCACAATGCAGGGAGCAGCACTGTGCCCTCAGCACCCTCCTGCTGCAGGAGTCCCTCTACGACGAGAGGGTTGTGGCTAGGGAGATGCTGAAATTCGGTGCACTGTGAGTGTGTGCCAGGGATGGGGATGGCAGGATGAGGAGGTGGTTGAGCATGAACCTTGGCAAATCTGTTTACTACTATGGCTTCTCTCTTCAAAGGCCAGCTTTATACTTAATTACATCTTCCTAGCATATGCTAGCATATCTCTCATGAAAGGTCTGTATGTATTTTCCTTGCTCCCCATCTGCATTATTAGCACTGGGAGTTTGTAGCATCTCAGAGAGCAGAACTCTGTGAGTGTAGCAGAATCTTCCTTTCTGGATCAAAACCAAATCTGGACATAGAGGACCCCTAGGTCAGGCCAAGTACGGCTTGTACTGCTCGCTCCTTTCTGTGTGGTTGCTCAGGAGGTAGCAGAGAAGCAGCAGCATGGGAAGCAAAGCCTCTGCTGGACCGGATATATTTCTTCAAACCGGACATATTTCTTCAGTGATTTTAAACAGCCCCAGTGGCAGCTCAGACCAGCTGCAGTGCAAGGCCTTCCAGCAAGCCATCAGTCAAAGATGTGACTTTAAGCTAGCCAGTGGGAACAAATGATGGGGGAGCTTGCAAGTGAAATGTCAAGAAAGAGGCATAACATTTGGCACATTTGTGAAAGTGCCTTGTGATTTAGGGTGCTCAGTTGAAATAGAATATGAGCTAGGCATCTTTGCATGGGCACAGAAGTTGCTTTTGGAAATATTAGCTGTGATGTCTTACACATGATGTAGTCTCATAGTAGTCAACTGGGCACTGTAGGTCCTGAGATAGCACAGAATTTGCACCTGCAATGTTTCCACAGGAGGACCCACTTACGTTTTCACACCTGTGTGAATCAAGATGCATTTCGAGTCAGTAAGCTGACTAGTATAAAATCATTACAATTAAGATCATGCACTGAATAATGATTGTACAATTCTTCAGTTATTACAGGTTACAATAAAGTATAAAACAACAGCATAAATTGAACATTTTGTATAACTTTTTCAAACTAGTTTGATCTTGTATATTGTAATTGCTATTATGCCTATAGTAAGCCAAGCTAAATGAGAATGAGATTTATGGATGAATATTAGCTTAAATGTTAATTTATCTTTAACTGTTATTTTTATATCACAAACTATTGCTGCATCCTGAATTGCCCAGAAACTTATTTTATAAAAGTATTATCTTGTTACTGGGAGGTGTGCTTATGAGTCATACTGTGATGAGAAAAACAATGTTATATTAGTCAGCCCAGCAGTACTGATGTAGCTATAGAACAGTGAGCTGTGTCCTAGGCACTGCATGAATCTTTAACAAGGCTCTCAGTACTCCACCTAGATGCTATAGTTATGGTCACATTAGAAATAACAGCTAAAACTGTACAGATATGTGGTTTCCAAATCATTAATGAGGATGCTTATGTACTAGATATGGCAGAAAGAACACAAATTGAATTTCAAATGTCCAAACATAGCCAAGCTGAGTTGTCAGTGAAAAAAAAAAATCATTTTGACCTTGTAAAGTGAGCATACAAATTTCTTATGTGAATTTATTCAAATTCCATATTTTAAAATAGCATATGTGCACCTATGGTGTCAAACTGTAAAAAGTAAGAATATAAGAAGAAACTAAGAATGCCTGTTATTTTAAATGACACAAGTTTCTTAGCTTTCATATATTACTTTCACAGTCTCGGTACCATTAGTCTCAATCCTTTTTAGCCACCACACCAGAGAAGTGAGCTAGACAAAGTGAGTGAGTGAATTCTCCATTATTCACTTCTTTATGTTATTGTCAGGATCAATAAATGGCCATTCAAAGGAACTGAGGTTAAGCCACTCATTAATCCTGCCTCCCAGAGGTTCTGAAATATGATTTTCTTTTCTTTGTGATCACCTTTAAAGCATGCAAAATGCAGTTTATGGAAGGTGAGAATAATATAGAAAAGACCTGGATGGAAGATTAAGCAAGTATTTGCATGAGGAAAACTTGGTGTTCATTGAGCAGGTACTCTTTTAATCTGTAGTTTGGCCACTTGTAGTTCTTTATATTTATTTATTTACTTTTTGCTCCAGGACTTGAGTTCTCTCTGTGTTTAGGTTATTGCAAAAGATATGTGTTGCTTCACTGACAAAAAAAGTCCTTGGGTGTAAATTGCATTTTGGCAGCATTTTTTAAATAATAAACTTGGAATGTAAACAAAGGAATTGTCCATGCATCAGAACAAATTAAATGAAAAGCTGCTTAGAACTGTTTGACAGCTCAGAATGGCTTTGATTCGTGGCGGGGGGGGGGGGGTTATATCTTCTTTTATATCTGTCTTTTCAGTAAGGAGGCTATCAGTGGCACTCAACTTATGCTCCGTGATCTCTGAAATATCAGTGTGACTGTGCAACTCTTCTCCTCTGTCACCTGTAGCCAAAATGCCTTACCTTGCAATGTGCATTGCAATGCGCCTGTCCTTGCCCAGCCGGACTGCCAGCGCGTGGGCTCAGAGCAGCAGGTGCTCCAGCTGTTTGAACAGCACCGTATGGATCAGCTATCAGTCAGGTCTGGTTCTGTTTGATTTGGTGTTTGTTTTGGCAAAACCCCTAGAGCTACTGTTTGTTATTCTAAAACAACTTTAAAACTTGCTTGGGACTGAACCATTCAGGGTAGGTACAAACAGATATGTATCTGTGCTGGAATACACCTCTGGCTTGGAAACAGGATGGCTACGCATGCCTGAACTAATAACCTACCTTGGAATATGTGTAAGGCAAATTTGATTTTGTTTGCACCCATCTGCTTAGACATAGCCTAAATTGTCACTCAGATCAGTGTCCACCTACAATGCTAGAAAAATAAATAAATTGCTAATTGAATCCAGCTCATCGCACGAAAGGAAGTGCCATTTGTGAGGGAGAGGAAGGAAGCATGCAGCTGGAGGCCCGGGGGAAAGGCAGCCTGCCTTTTCAGCAGCACTTTGCTCTAAAATCAACCATCAGCTTGCATCCCAACAATCTGATATAAAATCAGAGATTTTTTGTAATGTAAAGTGATAAACCAAAGGTTTCAAAAAAAGGCATATAAGGCCTCAATGAGAAATTATTTTACTTTCTTCAGAATAGGTATTTTTAAAACCTCCACGATTCTGTACTTCCTAGAGGAAGAATTTACAGGAGTAGCCGTCTGTTACATTTTATTTTTGTGAAAAGTTGGTGAATTTGTATGAAAATCTAGTCACATACCCTGCATGAGTGAGAGAGAAGTATGTATAGAGCTTTTTGTCTAGATAATTCATTGCAGTACCAACCCTATTCTGTAATGTTAATGGGATACTGTACATGACTTCCACTGTATAGGAAACCACTCTTAAATCCATTCATCTCCTTTCCATCACAACCACAGGAAAAGAAAGACAATGGCAGGATGGATTTTATGTCTATTCAGTTACATTTTGTACACAAAGAGAATACAAATATATTGTTAGTCTTGCTCTTTATTAATTGCCTCCCTGGCTATTGACTCAAGCTCAGGTGGTATATTTTTCAAAAGCATTAATAACCTCTTTGTGTTCTAGCCCAGTGTTCTTCAGTCTTTTCAGGACGATGACTCCTTATTTCAAGTCAAGATTACAACCACCCTTCTAACATTTATTGTAGAGTAAGAGTAAAAAATGTTTACACTTGATAATAGCAATGAGCTATTTTAATCCAGTGGGTTTTGAAAGAATGACTCTGGCCGTGCCTAAAATCAACAGTAAGTGGCATGCCTGGGGCCTCCGTACCCCAACTGCCCAGATGTGGGGCACGACCCACATGTGCTCTGCAGTGTGCCCAGGTTCCCTGCCCACGCCGGGAGCAAGGACAGATGCCACGCACGCAGCTCCTGCCCTGTTTGAGACAAAAGAAGAGATTTGTACCCAGATTGGAGAGCTAGGAAGCATGGTGCATTTTTTTTTCTTAGCTGGAGAACACCAGTCTTTTAAAGCTGAAGCCCGGTAGGGGCTGAAATAGCAGGGAAGGGTCAATTATGGTGGCTGAGAGAAGCAGCTCTCAGACCTTGAAGGTTTTGACGCTGTGAGAGTTATTCTGGGACTTCTTTTCTCTGACATGTATTGTATTCATACTTTCAGCTCTTCACAGACCCACTAATTTTGCAGTCAGTCAGGAATTATCATGGGGTAATGATGATCCAGCACTGCTGCTGCAGGCAGCCAGTAGCTGCTACCCGTGGTGGTGTCTGATAGCTGATTCTGCCGTTCTCCCAATATTAATAGAAGCCAGCATTTCCTTTGGAAACCACACGTACATGCAGGTTCAGCCATGACAACAGTGCCTCATTCCCATGCACCTCAGGCTTCAACTGGCCTTTTTATTTTGTGAAATCCCACAAATCCTCTTCCTCCAGGCCAATACTTCTGGCACCAATTCACTGCAATCACCCAGGCAAACCAGTCTGCATTTCTGCATGTGAATCCTTTTCTCCTTGAAGCCATTACAGGGCAGTTCAGTCACCAGTCAGCCTTTTAAAAGCACAGTAGTATTAACTCAACACGAAGGCATATGAGAGTAGGAACAGCTTTCCACATCTGAAATAATGGGCAGCTAGTGCTGCTGAGTTGTATTAAAACTCAGATAATATGGCTGAAGAGACTGTAGGCACTCTGCTACCTGTGCAAGGAGATAGTTTGGGTCCAGCTGGGCTTACTGGTTCTGGTTCATGTTTCTGGACCGTCTCTGATTCCTACAGAGCTAGGGAACAGCTCTGTGCTGTAACTGTGCATCTAGAAAACTCACTAGGCTGGGCAAATTGCTGTCCTGAGATGGTTCCTGTGTCCTAATGGTACTGGATCCAAATTAAAAGTGTCCTTATAGGATAAGTGTAGAATACCATGGAGCAAGAGGAGAATTAGCGGAGCAACACGGAATGAATTCAAGTCCTACCCGACCAGAGCACAGAAATGTGGCAGGAGCCAGATCAACTCCTTGGGGAACTGCTGGGTGTTGCTATGACATTTCTAAGTGTTCCCAGTCCTGAAAATGGTTGGCAGATTTGCATGAGCTTGTTTTCCATGGAGCCAGCTGGGTTTATTTTCATCTCAGAGCCATATGGGAAGCAGTCACACTTTTCCTCACCCCGCCTTGCCCAGGAAGCCAGGACAGGGAAGCGATGCTCCTATATACCTGCTGGACCTAAACTATTTGTCTGCATCTAGGACATGGGCCAAAATAGTATCATCATGGATGCAATTATCTTCAAAAAATATATACACAAGCATTTACTAGGTTCTCTCTCGTGCCTCCTATATGTCCAAAGGACTTCAAGGGTGACTGCATGGCCGGTTTGTCTTAGTCTGATGCTTTTTATTTTTCAGGTGGCATATCTGTGAGGCAGGATACAATTTTACATCTTTTTATGTCTTAACCTAGGCAAATGTAGGCATTTCCTCTTTAGTAACGTGAGTTTCTGTGACCTTTCAAAATGCTTGTTACCATCAGTCTTTCACTACTAGGATTTGCCTTTGTTTACTTCATAGTGTCTTTAGATAGTGCAGTAAGCACTCCTTAGCATGCCTGCTCAGCCAGCAATGTTGGAATTTGCAAGCCTCGGAAGGCACTTTTGTAATGCTGTGTTTATAACATGTTTAAATAGGCTAAGATTCTGTAACATAGGTTTCGCTTGTATTCAGGAACATTTATCCTAGGAAAGAATGGACTTCAAAAGCCTACTTTAAAATGGAAATACAACACATGGGGTGTGACTTTGAAGGTGATTCCAGTTATTATCAAGTCAGATGTTTAGTTTAGCACTGTATTACTCTCTGTAAAGGAAATCTAATATGGCACCATGTAAAACAAACTCAGATATGATGAAAAAGTATATCAGTGTTCCCAAGATAAGGAAAAGTACAGCTTCATGTGCAGTATTTGTGCTCAGACTTATTTTCTTCCAGTGAAATAGCAGTGGGTCAAAAGATAGATAAAATTGCTTGAAGTGGATAAGTCACAGTTCCCAAATGATAGGTATCTTCTGTGCAGAAACACTATCAAAATTTCACAATATAAAGTTACATTTGTACTATGTTTTTGCATAAAAATTGTGCTGCTTTAGACTGAGTAAGATGTCTTTCTTAATCATATTAGTAGAAGCTTTACCATAACATATTCTCTGTATAAAAAAGCCTCTAGAATATTTAATTTCATAATGCAGCAAAATATTAGACTGGACAATAAAATAAAAATACAATATGTACAGATGAAACAGTAATATACAGAATAGAGTGCACATAAAATTGGCCATAAAATATGATTAACCCAGTTCCAAGGAAAGACCTTAGTAACTCTCAAGTGATGATCTCATTAGTGAGTTATGGGGGTTTCCACATGAGTGAGGAAATCATGTATAATGGTTGCTCATTACATACCCTATTTATTCTTAGGGCATCTAGAAAAGGTTTCCTCCACAATTAGATTGGGACTAGTAATGAAAAAAATGAGAAACAGAATATTCCCCAGAATTTTTATTTCGTTGATTGAATGATTTGGCCGAACAAACACAAATTCCTGTAATTTTTTGAGAGAGAATGCTGATTTTAGGATTTATTTGGTAAATAAAATCTATTTAAAAATATAGGAAGGGATAGAAATCCCTGTAAATGAAAACACTGCAATACATGAGGAAGGGCGTTGCAAAAAAATTACAAGTCCTGAGGAATAGAAGCAAAACTCTCAGACATTTCAGAAAATAAATTATTTTTCCCCTCTAGAATTCCTCCAAAAGAGAGAAAAAGTGTTGTTCACCAATTGGTGATCTGGGTATGCTCTTAGCTTCTAGAGAGACCAGAGCAGACCTAAGGCCAAGCTTATTTAATGGAACATGCATGAAATCTGGGCACACAATACTAGAATTACCCAAATAATTACCCAGATGGTCAGCAGCTCCCTCATTTAAATGCCCACTCCCTCCCTGGGTGACTCTGGCTTGCAGTGCTTGGTTCTTGCAGTCTCCTTTTTTCTGCAGTTTCAGTGAATTTCAAGATATTTACTTCTGTTCTCTTATTGCACTGCTGCATGCATAGAATGATCCCCTTAAGCTATTCAGTTGCTGATCTTGTTTGAGTTTGTTTTGTGTTTGCTGACCATATATAAACTGTAGCAATCTGATGGGTAAACTCCACCAACACAAAAAAGGAGACACTTGTTACTCTATCCCTCATTTCACAAACTGAAGGACAAAAGCAAGGGAGCAAAGCAACACAGCTGCCTAATGTTTCTTCAGGGTTTTTCAGCATCAAGGTTCCAACTGCAAAGAGGCATTTATGACAGTAAGACCGAGAAGCGGATCTGTAGTAGCATAACACTAGCAAAATGCCCTATTTTACATGTACTAGCAAATATTTTCCATTCAATAAAACTAATTAAGTTACTAGATCTATTATTGCTTTCGAACCGAAGAAAAAGTCAAAACTACAGAAATAGCCGGCAAGAGATGGAGGCTGTGAAAACATCTCCTAGCTGTTCTCAAACACTGCTAAATTGGGGCTGCTGAGTATAGTCATATAAATAACACAAACGTGAGTCAACAACTAACAAGATCCTGTGAGATACTCCATTAGCCTACTTTCATCTGATTAGCACTTAACATCTGAAGGTTGGTTGGTTTGTTTGTTTTTCTGATTTAGGCTTATCAGTAACACTTAGAAATCAAAAAAGGGAAATTCAGATTTTTTTTCTTTGAATTTCAATTCCATTGCATTTTTATGCAATGAAAAGAGGTAAAGGAGACCAGTAGAATGTGAAAACTTCATATTCTTTCAACAGAATAAAATTGGAATATTGAAAAGCTGGATTAGTATTTGTGGTACAAATCAGAGCAAAGATACATTTATTAAATAGTGAAATTCTTTTTGGAAAAAAACATTTTTTGAGGATTGCTTATGTTCCATATTTCTTTGTTCCAAGAATTTCTAAAAAATGTCAGGGTACCTTTTTAATATAACTGGTAGAAATTTTCTCCAAATATAGTTTTAATTTTACTAATAATATGAGTAAAATAAAAATATTTTCAAACAATTCTCACCGCGTTAAGATTTTGATTTCCCTCATTGTGAGTTCTAACAAAATATTTTGATAATGTTGCTTAAACTTGAAATTCAGAGAAATCTTTCACAATAAATCTCACATTATATCCTCAATAGATGGAATACAGTTCAGGTTAGCTTACTATACTCTTAATGGAGGGAAATGCTTTCTGTATGTAGCCCCTCTTCTCACATACCTGTCTTAAAAATAACAGCAATAAAGATGCGATATGCCAGTAACACTCATTAGGCCAGACCTAGAGCGATTTGTACTGTGGATTACATTTCTAGATATTGAAAAGTAATCTAAAATTCTGACACTAAGTAACATTCACAACAACATCATAATATTTGTATCTAAAATGTCCTAACCAGACTAACTGGTATGATTAAAGGGCTGATCTCTGTCCTGATGGATGGTGCATAAGCCATTCTGGTCAGGGAAACAGGTTGCTGAGCTACCTGTTTCTGGGAATGTGAATTGTGAATGTGCATTTCACATTCTCCAAGCGTAGAAAGCCAGAATCTTGATGAAGAAATTCATTCTTAAGCAAAAATCCCCCCAAAATAACACACACACACACACACACACACACACACACACACACACACAAAAAAAAAAAAAAAGCCTGGTCTCTGCATGCCACTTTATATAAACAGTCTGGCACATTTTTTAAATTTTAGTGACATTTTCTGAAATACAGCATGTATTACAGGGAAAGTAACATTCTTTTTTATATATAATCGATACTGTACCAACCCAGTTCAAAGACAAGTCAGACTAACAATACTTTGAGATGGCTGGCACATTATGCATTCTGGAAATTCTAATTTTATGTAAATTTGGGAAATGTATGCATGTGCCAGAGTTGCTCTTTGTTCATGCACTGTTTTAGCATGTCTAAGTAGGAGAGGCTGCCATACAACATGGGTTGCAAAACAGCAGATGGGGGTGATTTAGTCTCTGAGGAACTCTAATTTCCTCTGAAAAAGTACTCAGGTTTGTTATTTTATTACTGTGGGGAAATATATATTTTTAAATGTATTAACAGTTAGTACTTGTCTAGTCGGAAAATATCTCAGAATATCTTTCAGAAGTAGTTCTCTGTGTGGACACTAATTCCTCAGTAGAAGTGCCTTTTAGTCCACTGTGAAAATGGATTAACTTAAACTGGAAAAAAAAAAGAAGTCTCAGTGTTGAAGAGCATCTACACAGGGACTTAGAGCACAGCAGTTATTGTGCTTGAAATTCATTCCCTGACTTACTTTGTTGTAACTTCCCCATACAGACAGACCCACACTTTATTACCTTTATATGGAGTAATGTTATAAAATGCTACTATTTCTTTCTGCATTTAGTGATAATATTCTACACTTAAGACTGATTAGGGGTAACAAAACTTTGCAGTCAGAGGTTGAATAGTGCATCTCTGAAATACTCATTTTATTCAGATTTAGAAAATAAATACATTTACAATGGTTTCCTCTTTGTTCTGGCATGTCAGATTAGTGGTAGATGCCACACAGCAGGAGCTGTGAAATTCTGACTGTAAAAGAGATGCGGTTTAGAGTCATTTCAGTCCCTGTCAAGAACAGAGTTCCCAAGCAAAGGGACACAGATTTAATGCTGTTGTAATCAGGATATTTTAAACATTTAAAGGGTTCATGTTTGTGTTGTCGGATTATTTGCTGGAATTTCATACCCAAGCAAGAGTGTGGTGGGGGAGTGGGAAGAAAGGAAGCTTGTATTTACTGTGCTCTTTTACATTATTTTAGCCTCAAGAAGATTTGTGGTTAACACAACACTGACGCAGAATGTCAAATTGATATTCCTGAAATCCTCATTTAGGTTATCATCTTTCAGACATAAAATGGAAAGGTGGCTCTAAGTCTTATTAGCAGTAGGATGAGGTCAGTGTATAAGGACCTTGATCCACCACACATTTTGGTTTGTGCAAAAGTTCTCACTGATTTTACATGTACAGAACCAAGACAATTGTTCCAAATCATGATATTTTGGAAAAGTGGAGTTAGATTACAGTTTCTACAATCTGTGACTTTCCTAGAATGTTGAGATATATTTGCCTGTAGAAATATTATGTTCTACTAAAAATACATGATTTCTCTGTATTCAGCTTGGATTTCTTGAACCTATAATTAGGTATAGGAATATGTTGCATTTCTTTGAAAAATACTGAATGAAGTGAAAAAGAAAAAAAGCTGAAATACTATCTGGGAAATAATCATAAATTTCCCTTTGGTGATGAACCTTCAGTTATTAGCAGGTTGGCACAGGCTTGCAAAATGCCCCAGCTAAGCATTTGTCAGATTCTAAATGTTAGGATTTATCAGAACATTTATCAGGTTCAAAGTTCTGACTTTGAACCAATGTTCTTTCATTCAAATATTTTTTGGTTCTGTTTGCTCAAGTCATCCCACAGTGCTGTCCCTTTGTTTGGCTTCTAGCATATATCTAGGCATAGATTGTCTGCACGGGACATAATCTTCAAGGTGAACCCCAAATATATAACTGACTGAGACCCCAGAACCAGGCCTGCTAGGTTTCCTCAAAGACTAAATATTTTTTTCCCCAGACTAACTCTTTCAGGGAGATTTAAGTAAATGTGCTGAAGGAAATTCATTTTTCTTTGCATTTCAGACCTCTGGGAACACACACATGGCATTGGCCACCACATTTCAAATTAGCATCTCTGTGGTGTATTACAGTTTAGGGGTGATAATATCTTAAAGCACATGCTAAGGAACTATGGAAGTTTATGGGACCATTTTTTTCTTAAGCATATATGTATTATCAGGATCCTGACCTTTTACATTCTGGGTGACTGAACTACCCTATATATTATATACATATATCCTACATATATTGGATCAGAGAGAGAGAGACTCAGCTTGCAGCCTGAGATATGGAAGACTCTTCGTTTTTATTTTTCACTGGAGAGGATCCTGTTTCGTCCTCTCTGTCTCTCCTTATAAGTCATATCACAAATTTGAAATCTGAAGCTTGTTGTTGTTGGCATTTGAGCCTAATGTCAAAATGCTTTTGCTGCTTTACCTTTGAAGTAGACAATCTATACTGAATGTCCTTGAAACAGTCATTTTGGTAGACTTTGACCTTTCTCATGCAGAGCAGTATGGGTTCAGATGCGCTGATAAACCAAACATCATTAACATTCACTAGCCCACTTTCTCACCCATAAAGCAGGAGTTATACGAGTATTAGCTACTAAATTACCAGTGGTGGAAAAACGTAATAGCCTCACTATCCTTTCACAACCAGGCAATCTTGGGCCTGAAAAGAAAGAGGCACAGAAGCTGCTCCCACCTAGGGGCAGCACTGGCAACCGCTGCCTCTGCCCCACAAGGAAACGCACAACCTAACCCATGAATGTTTCATTAACTACATCTTCCGTGACAATTCAAAGGTTAGTTTTGCACACTCGTCAAATCATATTTTCATATTTTCACAGCTGATATTGTCCTGGGTCCAGTCTTGGGTCCAGACCTGATAAGATTACCTGTGTGTAACTTCACCGTGTAACTTTGCATAACTAAATGTTTTCAACCTGTTCAGTTGATACAGAAAGACTGTGGAAAGCTGTAGCATGCTGTCCAGCTTTCCAGAATATGCAGATTATATATAAATACAAAATATATCTGAGAACATAGGTGCAACCTAAAAAGTTAGTTATTGAAATGGCTGAAGAGATATAGGTATATATAAATAATCTTCACATGTTAATAAATTATTTAGTTCCACACAAATTAATAATAAATATTCTCATAGTGGAATAGTGATTATAAAATAACGATAATTTCATTTTACCACTTATACTTATTTACATCCTATATTAGTCATATATTCTTTTTTTCCTTTGAATTTCCTTTTTCTCTTGCATTAGAATTATGTTCTAGTACTTCCTTGTTTCAGGCTACTCCTACAGCCCGCCTGTTTCCTTGATCCACTTATGAAGGGCGCCTCCTTCAACTCAAAGCAGTTTTGTCTTTGATATTTCAGCTCTTGTACCCATGTCCAGCCTCCAAGATTCACATAATCACTGCATATACCATTGATGCTGTAAAATTTGGATTTATTTGCTTTATTGTTTGCATTTAAAAGCATAGTTGATATTAGGGTTCAGCTGAGGTTTTAGGCTGTGTTTGCACAGTGAGATTTTGAGGAGATGGACTGTGCGAGTTCTTGCACCCTGCACCAAACACACTGAATTCAAGCTATGCTTGTCTTCTCAGATGAAAATCGCAAAGAGGGGGTGATGGGGATGTGTGGGTGTAATTGTATAATTAGGCACATACTGCTGTATTTTAGCACATACTGTCCCCTACTGGGAATAGTCATATAACTGGTAGATGCAGGTATGTTTTCACTCTTCAACCCACCACTCAAAAAAATAGGTTGCTAGGGCCTTCTTTGCTTTTCCCTTTCAGACAAAGATAGGGCCACGCTGGTCCGTCTGTTATTGCCATGATGCCTAGAGTTTCAGCACCTCATTTTGCTGAGACTTTCACCCTAGCAGCTGGCTTGCGTAATCTGGGGGTTGTGGTGTGCAGTCGCAAGGGCTGTGGAGGCTCCCACCAGTGGGGAAAGGCACAGCTTACCCCTTCCATGCAGTGGGCTGCCATGTGCCCATCACGGTTGTGTCTGATCTCCAGATTGGTTGCCCTAGGGAAAATCTTCTCGTGGTGTTAGTGGCAGCCCCGCACAACCCCCAGTGATCTCCAGCATCATTTTATGCTTTAATAAGGTGTTAAATGGAAAAAAGGATTCTCTGCACCAATTTGTTATTTTATTTCAGAAATGAGACATGACCTGCATGGATTCACAGCCACCTGCTGCTTCTTCCTGGAGGTCCAGATCTTGCCTCCCTGCTAGCATCAGAGGAGCAGATTATCAGTGGAAAGCAAGGGTTTTAGGCATGAGTGCAGCCCGGCTGGCATGGCCTTAGTGGTAAGAGACAAAAAGGGGCTTCTGGTCTGACCATATGTCAGTGCCCATCCCTGCTCTCACCCATCTCCTGCTCGCCAGAGATTTCTGGCTGATGGTCTCTGAGGCAATTACAGTGCCCACGCTCGCAGTAATTGCTGATGTACATGAACGTAATTCTTCAGTGAATGACAGGAGTTGTGACATTAATATAAAGCTGACACTGGTGAATCAGTCAGAGGGGTTTTTTTTAGCTTAGAAGATACAGTGGGTTTGGGGTGCATCTGGCTATTATTTTTAAAATTTTGGTGCAGCTTTACTAGACTGTATAAATTTGTCTATGACCCATTTTTCCTCTTAAAATTTGACTTGTTACTTCTGTGCACATCAGGTACATTCTTGCCATTCATTTCTACCTGGCAGTGATGATATGAGAAGTTTCAGGGATTCAAGCCCCATACATCCTTCACTTACAGATTCTCTGCTCCAAAGACTGAACTTCTGACATTCATATGGCATTTCCTATAAAACTTAACAATGCATCAAATACAATGACTGCCTGGTGGAGGACTTAAAAAAATTTTGTATAACTTGACAATTATGCAGCCTGTGTACGATTTTCAGTGACCAAAAACAATTTATGTTAGCTGCATTTTATGTTGATTTGTCCCTTCTGTTTGTTAATTACCATTTTGTTTTATCTTTCTCAGCAGCTGTTTGCCTTCACTTTTAGAGGGTTGACTGTATCACAGACTCAATGTGTTACCAAATATTTGCTTTTCTTGGAATCTCAGGACTGAGTGTTTTGGATATGAGAATTTTTCACTGTGAACTCATTGTTCAGATTTTTTTTTCAACACATCATGTAGATAGTATTAATAAAGCTATTAATAAAGTTATAAAGTTATATGTGAGTAGCACTCCTCAATATTATTTTTTCCTTTATTTAGAAATACAGTTACCAGCTGAAAAAGCATAGGAAATCAAAATTGTCCATGGCACATGGAGATTGATTTACCATGTCAGCTTAGCCAGGAGACATATTGGCACTCTATATGGATCTTCATACGAGTCCATTATTTTGGGATGCACATACTTTTTTTATTACACATTAGTAAATTAACAAGAAAGACTATAAGGAAAAAAGGATTAGGGGAGATAAAATACCCTGACTAACTCAGAGAAATCTTAACTTCCAGACTACTTTGATTTTAATGTTTTTTTCATTGTCCTTAATGACTCATCTTAAATGTTTCCTTACCTCTTCTCCTTTTTAAATCATTAGTTTTCCATTAAAACAGAAAAAAGGCAACAAAAATGAAAAGGAAATAAAAATAGGAAAAAAATCAAATTGAGTGCCACAGATGTACATGTGGAAACCAGATGCTCTGTAAGACTCTGTTCCTAAGGTAAGCCCTAGACAAATGACGTTTCCATTCAAAACCTATTGACTGTCTCTAACTTTAACAAATTTTCCTTTCTCTAAACAGTTAAGCTCTTGTACAAAGGTTGTCAGCTTCCACCAGATTCACAGGAGAAACTCGAACCACTGGTTCTTATCCACCTTGCCTTCACCTCTTGCTATGAAAAAGGTATAAGTTAGAAATGTTATTTTTAAAAGTAAAAATCTAAGGTTGAAATTCACAAAAAGGTGGGGTTTATGGAACACAGGGCATGTTGCATGGAAGGTGAGACAAGACAAGCTCCTGCCCCTGTGCTCCAAGCTGCTGGAAAGGGCCTGGATCCAGGCTGGAAGCTCTATAGCTACCCAAAGGTAACTCTGCCCAAGCTAATATGCTGAAAGGGAGGTCTGTATTATGTATATTATATCTACAACCCTGGAGTTGGCTTATCCTAGGAGAAATAGCAAGGTTTCACCCTAAAACCCCCTGGAGCCTGATGTTTAAGGTATCTTCCTGGGAAGCAAGAGATGGGAGTTCAAGTTTATTCAGCTATGAATGAAACTCCCCTGACTACCTGTCCCACAGCACCCAGCAGTCACAAGCTTCTTTGCATTGAGGAGAAACTGCAAATACTCATAAAATGGAATCTTTCTTCCCTTTTCCTACAGCTGTGTTTTATGAAAAAAGGTTGATGTAGGCACCTGACTCACGGGAAGAGCTGAGGCTGTGAACCAGAGGTAGCCCAGAATTAGCTTCTAAATCATCAGAGAGGCTGGGGCAAGACACAGCCCTGTTGTGAGCATTTGCTAGGCGAAGGCAGGTCCCTCTTCAGTGTGCTGGCTTTTCTGGGTGCCGTTCTTAGGCACATACTAGATACCTGATTCAGGCCCAAAGGCTTCGTTACTTAGGGATCCAGCAATGGGATCTTTGTTTAGCAGCTTAACAAGTGGAGATCTGCCTAGGCCAGGATGGAGGTACTGTTGGAAAAGTGGGAGGGCCTGGCCAAGGCCTCAAAGAAAACTGGATACCTAATCAAAAGTCACAGGGATGTGCTGCTTTTTGGGCCGGGATATAATAATTGTCCTTCTGGCCTAACGACTATCTAATCGTTTCATGCAACATACAAAGCCTTCATGAGGAGAAACTGAGAGAGCCTGCCAGCTGGGGAGATGTGCTCTAGGTAAGTGCTTTAGTAGGTAAGTGCATGGTTACTGGTTAAAGGAAGGCTACAGGGGCATTATTTCCAGTCTGGCTTTTGGATATGTTTGAGTTGAGTATGCTGTGAGAAGGGCAACAGAGCTGGGCCTTGTTTATTAAAGTTAGGGAATGTTTCATTTCTGATTTCTGATTGGATTTAGCATGTCACAACTGGGGAAGTTTTGCATGGTTGGTACCGGAGGAAGCTCACTGCTGAGAGCGAAGGATATCTATGATGCTTCTGAAACATAATCCCAAAGCCCCACATCCCCAATATCTGTCTTGCTTGGACACGAACTTGGTCTTGACAGAACTGGGTAGTTTGGGGTCTACATCTTATGATGACATTTATACACAGACATCCTACACTACAGTAACCTGTAGACACAGTACTTCCTCCAAGATTGACATACTCCCCAGCCCAGTCCCTAAGGTATAATATAGGGTACTCCAGGATCCTCATATGTGCACAAAATTAAGTGTTTATTGAGTTGGAGTTTTGAGGAAGTAAGTTTGAATAGAGGGAGTAAATGTGTAATTCACCACAATGGGCACCTATATTCTTTTCTGTAGGTAACAAGCTGAAGTGACTCAAATATATTCCACTCAGGCATAAAGGTTTTAAGGAAACTTAGCCATATTTTTTGTTAATTGAGAAAAAAATATATTATTTCCTTGTATAAGCAAAACTTATTTCTGATTTATTCAATTTAAAATATTATGAGAAAAAGGAATATACTTCACTGGGACTGAAATTCATTGTAAAGAAAAACAAGTTGTGGGGGAGCAAAAAAGTGCATATGTTACCATTTTATGAAATAAAAACGTTGGGTGGATTTTCAAAGGCACAGTCAGAAGCTAGATACTTAGCTGTCACTTATGGCCTTAAAATCCCTTCCTCATGATGAACAGTTATCTGTAGGGAAGCCAGGTGACTGAGTTTCCCTCCATTCTAATGAGCGTGGTGAAATCCACGTGCTTGGGTTTTAGGCGTTACTGTCCTGAGGGGACAGGAAAGGCAATATGAGGTGAGTCACATCTTATCCCAGCTGTCTAACCTCTTTATTTTTATTACAAGCATTTTTCAAGTGAAAATGTCAATGTGAGAGAGCCATGACAGGCAGTGTCCAAGATTTGGTTGGTCACTAACAACAAGAGTGTTGACACTGCTCTGTCCTGCTCGACTTTCCCTGTTACAGTCAAAGCTTACAGAATGAATGTACTTTTTAATATCTGTTCTGAAACTGTAGTTTTCCAAGGAAAAAATTGCTAGCATAAATAAACAAAAAAAAAGTTACTTTTGCAGTAGTTTCCCTTTGATTTAGGCTAGGGCATGAAAAATGAGCAGTTAGTTATAGCAGAGGTGTCACACAAGAGACACTGTTGTTGCTCTTACTAAAGAAAAGATTTTTATCAAAAAATTGTTTGCATGCTATGTTTATACTTCCACGGCAACACCTCTCAAACATAATGTTACCCTAAACTATAACACTGACATCTGTCTTCCTAAACACCATATTGATAACTACAATGGATTCTCTATAATTAAGAATGCAGATGGGTGCTTTCAATTAAGCTTCAAAACATTTCAACTTCTGGTAATTAAGCCAAATTCACTACGTAAACACCATCAAACAATCTTTACAAGATAATTATTCTGAAATCGAAACAATACATTCTGTATTTTGTCTCTCACATGCAACAAGATGCAACAGTGGCAACATGAGGCTTTGCATTACGCTAGTTTTCTTCCAGTGCCAGGTATGCGGCAGAGGCTGGTGAGAAACTGCTAAGATTGTTGGAAAATGCTCTGGGCTCCATGTTGATTTTACTCATCAGTGAGAGAAATAGAAGTTATTTGAATGTTTTTTTGAATCAGGTTATTGTAATAAAGTACAGGCCAATAAAGGTCGGCAGAGGTACTGAATGTTTCTGAAAGCAATTGAATTTTTCTCTGGATTTGGATAAACATATATTTATATAAACCATAATCCTCTTTTTTATGGATATTAGGACAGAGACTGTAAAAGTATGGTTTTCCATGGGGTAGTTTGCCATTTTTGCCCTTTTTCAGAGCTGAATAGAAAAGATAGGCCATGCTGTTTGGTCTTGTGGGTTAAAAAGCAATGCTATTATTTACCCTAATAAAGATTTCAGTCCACATGGTCAATTCACCTATTCCCCTCTATCATGGGTGAATAGTTATTTCGCACACCAGTCATTTTAGTCATCCCTTAAACACAATATATATAGAAACAGTCATTCAATTTAAGATGAATATTTATATCACAGAAGGATAATGTATTTGTATACATAGTAATATTAGATCTTGTTATAGTGTAATAATTCCAGATGTTGCCAGTTATGATTATTTGCTTTAAGAGAAGTCCGCTACACTTGACCAAGTATGGAATCTTAAGCTAAATAAAACTGCAGTGAATCCAAATCTTTTGCCTCCTGCTCAGTTGTCTGCTTTAGGTCCTGCAGGGTGCAGTGCTACCTTGCTTGGTGAGCTGAATAATTATTATATCTCGGTGAGCATGAACATTGCCCCTTATCGAACTTTACACAGGCTGTCAAGTTAGCAGTTCCTGAAGAGATCATTCTGCTGGGCAATGTTGTCCCACATGGTAGGTCAGGGTCCAGCTGCCCTTTTTTCATTCTGTGGAGATGGCTTAAAAGTGCTGGAACAATGGTTTTACACCACATTGATTTTATAATCCCTAATCTAATGTCTCCAGAGGGGACTATAATTCTGTGTAACAGGCATAAAACAAAGAGATAAATGTTAAAGTTCCTAATGAAAATGGAGGCATCAAGGACCCACTGAGGATCTCTGTATTTATTTTCAGGATAGTGATTCATGCTAGTTAGGTAAATTATTTTTTAAAAAGCATGTTTCTTAGAGACACACAGTGCAAATAATGTATGTAGCATGGTGCCAAGGTTTGTCAAGTTGCTAAATTGAACCCACATTGATTCCACATTAATCGAGTTTATATAATTTAGTGATGCTGTACAGTAGGCCTTTAGGAAAGAGTATTTATACCTAAGGTATGCAGTGAGGCAGTGAGGCATGAGGCTGAATTTATGCCATTTAGCTTCATATACTCCTACAGATATAGTCTAGAGAGTCTTATTTTGACTTGAAATGTGAAATTATCAAAGATCAAGAAAATTGCCTCGAGTCTCAATTCATAAAATGCTTTTGACTTTTGTCTACAACTTCACAGTCATTCCGGGTACAGGAATAGTGCATGCCTCTATGCTGGAAGCATGCACAATTACAATAAACAATCTGGATGAGAATAAAATTATGATTTCCATAATAATAATGAGCTTTAACAGGGTAAAATGGACACTGGACTTTGTGAAAAGTGGGCATTAAGATCGGTTTTTCCAATTTGTCAAAATTCTCTTGAATTCCTGCTCCTGTTCTCCAGAGTTGTTACAGCACTTTCAGCTTGGTGTAGTCTTCAGGTTTAATAAGAAGGCTCTCTTTTCCATCATCCAGGTCATTAATGAAAATACTGAAAAGTAACAGAACAAGACAGACCCCTGTGAAAGCCCACTCCATGCATCCTTCCAGACCTGACAGTGAACCACTAATAGGGACTCTCTGAGTGTAGTTTTTCACTCATCACGTAGCAGTTTCATGAAAAACGATGTTTTCCCTTCCTGCTTTTAATATTGTTATGCGAGACAAGTTTCAAAAAGCCTTACTAAAGTCAAGATATATGACATCTACTGTTTCTCTGCTTTCCTTTGCTATTTTACCATGTCATGCAGGATGATTAGAATGGTTTGACATGATTTGCTTTTGACAAACCCGTACTGGCTGTTACTGATCTTAATTTTTTTAGCTATTTACTCATCATTTGCTTGCTTATTTGTGCCTACAGTATTTTTGTCCCTGAAGGAAAATTGACTGTTTCTAACTAATTTTGTAATTTTCCAACTTCTTTCCCCCTTTTTAATGATGGGCACTACAACTGTTTTCTTCTAGTCTTCTGATACTTCCCCTGGGCTCCAAATGTTTCCAGAAATAACAGCTCTAGCATTGCTTCATCTGGTTCTCTAAAGTGCCTGGAAAATATTGAATTTATCTACATATCCTCTAACTTTTCTTTCCCTGTTGTGGGAGTAAATGCAATACTGCCCCACTTTTCTGCTCTGCCCATCTTTTGGCATTTACTGTCCTTGTAACTAGGATGTCAAAAGAGAACATTTGCTTGCATTTTTGGACAGTCCTGCTTATGGTCCAGTGTATTAGTTTCAACCATGAATTAAGCTAATTTTGTGCTATTATTCCGGACTGTGAACTGCAGTGTCTGAGGTAGGGGTGTACAATTGTTTCTTTCATGGCTACTATGGGGTGGTAACCTTGGCAAAACGGTGGGTGGACAGCTTGAGGAAGAAACATATTCACCTGACACAGCTTCCTTCTTCAGTGCTTGAGGCAGAAGCCTACAAAACTAAATTTCAGGCTCCAGGTGACCAGGTGATCTGAGGGCTAGTCTTTGCAACATACTAACAGCAGGTTGAGCTATACTTGAAAGACCCTCTGGCAAGATGCAGCTTACATCAGTCAAAAGAGTTCTGTTGAATAGTAACCCTACACAGGATGTAGCAAGAGAAAGACCTTTTTTCCTGGTATTTTTCCCATATTGTGGTATTTGGATTCTTTGCAGGCATACCTGGGTCAGTTAGCCACGAGAATTATAGAGGCTGAAGCTGGCGATGTGGACCTGTCCCAGGATCTCCCCCAGGTCTGCATGCTGAAAAGGGTGCATGAACCCAGGACACCTGAGTGCAGGAGTCTCAGAGTCTCTGAGCTATGCACTGGGGCAAGTCACATTGCCTTTTTATATCTCACTTCCACAACAATAAAGTGAAGGTATTGATACTTTGCCCCCTTTTCACATGTGTAAGATGTACAGGAAACTCTGTGCAGGCTATAAGACAAGTCTGTGCAGACTATTTGGCTAGAAGCTTATTCTGCTGTTCTGTTGGATGCATTTCTTGTATGATTGCTTGAGACTCAGCTGTTCTCTCTGACTGTATTATATTATTATCTTGGCTTAACTTTCAAAAGTCCTAAAACCTGCCTCTCCTTATAAGCAGTAAATTTAAACAAATGTAAGTCATAAACCTATTTTTACAAAATATAAATCTTCTTACCCTGCACCTGTGGTGCAGTCACAGTTTGTTGAGCATAACATATATGTATGCTAGTCTGAAAATGGCCGGTTGAGTATAAATGGTGAACTAGCAAGAAAAATCAATCACCTTCTTAAATAAACTCTGAGGAGATGTGAGAATTAAAAGTAAAATCATCTGCAAAATTTTTTACTACCTGGAGGCCTGATCTTACTTGTGCCAGAGTCCACAGGAGTTTTGCCATCAAATTCAATGAAAACATGATAGGACCCTTGTGCTGTTTAAAAGATACAGGAGTATTTCTGTGTGGTGCGTTGTCCTAATATTTGGTGTTAATTTCCCCACAACAGTAGGAATTGTTATGCTTTGTATGGAATAATTAAAAACTCATCAGATGGATGAGGGAACAAGCTTTGGTGGATGTGCAGCTCCCTGTTGAAGCCCAGCCATAGCAGGCCGAGGAACACATGCACACAAATTCAGTACAGATGATGCTCATATCTTAGGGCCCATCAGAGTTGGTCACCAGCTAGCTTCATCCCCAGTGGATCTGTGCAGCAGAGAAATCCTCCACAGCCCGGTGCAAGGTACCAAGAAGAAGTACCCGCTTTCGAGGGGAAAGAGTAGGTGCAAGGCGTGAAGGCTGGTCAGTGCTGCCAGGGCTACTTCGTGGTGCTATCTGATGGGACCTGTGCATGTAGCCACTACTTTTTGGATAGATATTGAACCTGTATTTATGTCCCAGTTCAAAAAAAATGCCTTTGAGGCCAAAGGGGACCATGCTGATTACTCAGGCTGAGCAGCTAAAGTCGAGGCTTAGCTTATCTCACTCCAGAATTCCTCCATTGGGCTCATACTTGTTCATTTTTTGCACATCTCTTTGTGCATTTTAATGACTCATTTTCAGAGTCAGATTGAGGACAGCACTGAACAGTGTCTGAACAGTTGAGGAGTTTCCTCAAAGAAACAGATTTCCTGTCTTATCTCTGTGCTCAGAAGATGCTACAAGATCATCTACTAATTAATGAGGGATTAATTCCTCTTGCAGATTCAGCAGGTGCGGTGGAGCTTCAGAAATTAACTCAGGAATATGCAGTGATGGAGATGTTACTACAGCTTTGGTAAGCTCTTACTCACTGTAAAGTGAACTGGAGGAAAGGCGGCTACTCATAAAACCACCATTCTTGATGTTCTCAAGGTCCCTGGTAATAAATAGGGACTATCTACATAATAGGAACCTCCTATGGAAGTCTTGAAGCCTGTAGCATTGTCCCCATGGTATTCTCTGGGTCTCATTCATCTCCCCACCTTCGTCCTTGCAAAGATGCCTCCAGATGCCAGTGTTATGGCTGCCTCTGTACTCCAAGGCAACATGCTGAATGATGGAGCCTTTTAATGGTGCTCCAGATATCTTATGTAGTAAATAAAGGCAGGAACAGAACCTCAGTCTGTATTCACACAATTTAAAGTAATGAATTACAGTGAGCTTGATGTTCCTTTAATTCAGAGAGAAGGATGTTTTATGTTATTGTATTAGCCACTGAACATTTATTTAACAATGAAGATACAAAAGGCAGCAAGGAATGCCATGCATTACTCTAAAATTTAGAAAATTGCCATTTCAGATATAAAAATAATTGCAAACTTAATAGTAATTAGACTTGAGTACATTTGAATTCTTCAAGTAACCCTTTGAATATGCCAAATAATTAACATTATAACAAAATAAATTTTAATTGATTTCATGGTGTGTTATTACAAGACTCAAAAAGCAGTATTAAGAGAAAATATATAAACTGAAAAGAATGAGCACCATAAATGTATGTATTTCCTATAGGAAAGATGACTGAAAATTAACAGCTTGAGTTTCTTTGTCAAAAAAATATTGTGGAAGAAAATACAATACAAGAAGAGAAGACCTTCAGTGAGTATAAAATTCCCAAACCCCAAACAATAACATTTCATTGTGTGTCCTGCATACAAGTCTGTGTAAGTTAACCCCTAAAAACAGTGTGCATGTATTTTGTCCCCAAAGTCATTTATCTTATGACATAAAATAAGATTTTTTTGGGAAAAGGTTTCACTGATAATTCTTTACAGATCCGTTTTCAGGGTCAAACACTCTGAATGTTGCATTTCAGTTTTTAACAACTGGAATTATAAAAGAGAATAACTTGAAGTTAATCACAGAAGGGCTGCAAGAGCAAGGTACTGAGAATGAATGTGCATTTCATGCTAAAATACTTATTTTGGACAATGCAATCTGTTTATCGACAATAAAATTATTAGTGAAAGCTTAAAAAGTATTTTGTTTAAAAACTGCAGAAGAGAAACTCAAAAAAAAATTTATACCGAATAACAGTCAGGTCTAGGGCAGCCCCTCTGTATCTGTGAACCTGTTTTTAATCCCAAGCTGCAGGATCACTGGGCAGGAGGCAGGTACACACTGTTCATGTGCCGCGCGATGCTTGCCCCATGGCCATATGACCGATGCTTGATTGACTGTATGATGTGAGGAATCCACAGTCCAAGCCCCTTCAGTATCCAGGCTAACTAACTCTCTCAGACAAGAATTTGGGCATGTCTATCCTGGACAACACTTGAATAGGCCTAACTCCTAACTAAGGTGAAGGATAAGAAAGCATGGGATTACACACTGCTCATCAATAAAAAGTGAGGGCTTCTGAGGCTCTGGTATTAAGACAGTGTAAGAGCACTGTGCAGTTAGGGACATGCGGCAATCCCGGGTCTATTTTTCATGGTGATTTGACCATGACTTGGCTCTCTGAGAGATGGGAAATCACACATTTATCAAAAATTTGGCAGGTGTCTCACACCTGCAAAGCAAAAGGGATCCAAGCCTTTTCAAGGGAATAAATAGCAGGATGCAGATAATTGTTTAAGAAAGTAGTTTTATGTGGCTATTTACATTAAAATTCAAAGCAAAGTCTTTAGAATTTTACATTGAAATGAAAATGTATCAGCAAGCACAAAGCTCCAATTTGACTTTTCTTCCCAAATGATCAATTAAGCATTGTAAAAATCATAGGCTGTTGAGTACTTTCTCAAAAAGAAATGAACTTATTAATTCACAAATACCATTTAAGTAAAAACAACATAAATGACTATACCTGTTTTGCTAGAAAATAAGATCAAGAAAGCTTTCTAAAATGCATTTTTTATTTTGTTATTCACCTGTTACTGTCTTTTCTTCTTTGCTGTCTTTCAAGTGTAAATTATATTTAGACTAACCCACTAACATGTAATTACATGTATTTTCATTATCTCATAATTTGGCTCAGGAATCTATACTGTATGCACAAAATGCTGATTGCCTGCAGCTGTGGACAAATGATTATTTAGATACACAAGCTAGCTGGTGATATAAACCAAAAACTTGGAGGAAAGTCGCTCTCAGTCTTGGTGCTTGGTGGCTCTGCTCAAGCCCCCACGGCACATTTGGAATAAAGGGCCCAGATAAACTCATCTACTGTATTTGTTTGGCATTAGCCCACAACAGTACACAATATCTTTGACTACTTGCAGTACAAATTTTTACTTCAAAATGTTTCTGTGATTCAGACAGTTGTCCAAATTTAGGGATAAGGCAGCGTAATAGCAAAGTGATATTGAATGGCATTAATTTTAACCAACTTTACTAACCATCACACTCCTGGCCTTCATTTCTTCACAGTTTGATGTTGACTTAGCAAATGATCTCTTTCAAACTATCTGAAAAAGCAGTCAAGAATGGAAAGCTATGACAATGATTATTTCACATAATTTCTGAATGAGAAAATAAATTTCTGCAATTAACTGGAACTCCTGTGCTTTCTAGGTGTCAAAACCTCAAAACCTCAAAAAAAACCCTTTGACACAAACAAAATCTAAATCTCTTCCAGCCTCCTGAAATCTGACCTTTCTAGGTATGCCAAATATTATCAGCCACTTAAAAACTAAGAAAAAAAAAGTACTCGCATAACACTGAATTAAAATTCCTGGTAAGAAAAAAAAGACCCTTAAACATTTTTAACAGCCTCACCAAATTCCCCAAACATCCAAATATCTCCAAGCCTTCAAAAAAACTCAGCCCCATGCTCAGGACAAGTGAAAAAATCGCAAATGCTCCTCAATACACAAACGAAGAACTTTAAGCAAAAATTTCTATTAGTAGCACAGTAGAAAGGCTACTCTACAGATGTGAATACAGAAGCATAGTCGGATTATTTAAAATGAATAGTGTGGACCTATTGGCAGTGGAGATGCCCCGTCACTGCCACATCCTCCCAGAGGCCAATCCGGCCTCCCCTGGAGTCGATGAACTTGGGCTGCTGCTCAGAGCTTGAAGCCGTGGCACCTCCCGTGCCTGCCTCAGGGAGGGCAGCGGCGCTCCCTGGGAGCCTGGGCTTTGCTCGATGAGCATTTCACTATTTTTTTGTGATTAGAGCCGGAATAAGGTTTGACTGCAAGACACCTCCTTTAGACACCCATATTTTGTGGTGAGACTTGTTAAAATTGATTTGCAATGAGGAAAACAAAATGGAAATAAACAAGTACTTACTTGCAGAGAGGATTTTCATTTCATAAACCTTTATGTTTTTAAAGATAACAAACAGACAATAAGGTTAGGGTTAGCTGTGCATTGTTTCTGCATTCAGACAGGGAAACGAGGTAAAAGAGATGGATTTCCAATATTCTTTTCTGGCACTATTTCTACAAATTGTTTTATTTCTAGGCAAAACATTCTTCACTTAGTAAATAACGCTAAACTGCTGTAATTTGTGTACTTTTATTCAGCTTTGTTTAATTCCTATTCTGAAAACAAAATTCTATAATAGAAAATTTGAAGATAAAATCTCATCTTACCTTCATTTGTGTAATTTAGCTACTTCTAGGAGAGTATCTGAAGATGAAAATCATTGCGGAAACTCCAGGTATCAAATATATATAGTTCACATGAAAAATAACTGAACACAAGAAGCCTCCTTGTTTTTCTTTTCTTCCAGAATGTGGGTGATTTTATTAGGTCAAGTATATCGTATATATATATTTTTACATCCTAGGGCAGAAAATAATTTCAGTGTTAGCATCCTGTTTTAATAGTCTGATTGTCAATGCTGTAGAAAGTTATATAAGACTGCGTTTATGAAAGGTCTCATTTTGAACTGTGCCTTAAATGCACAGAATCACGTACGTGTATTAACGATAGAACTTCACTGGGCTCCTATAATTAGATCTGAATCAGTATTTCAGAGGTGCCTCCTGCTCAGAGTTTATCTTGCTATACACATTTTTCATTACTTTTTTATTATTTGTTCGCTATTTATATTGAAAAGAAACCCCACTATCTAAAAGAAGCCATGTAAGCATAATATTATCAATACATTTATCTGTCAAGCCTTGCCAGTGCACTCCATAATGCTTTAAGAACAAAAAGGTTGTATCTGGGCATTGTTAATAATTATTAGGAAACTGTGCAAATGTAGCAGTCCTGTCCCAGGGCTTGGTGAGTAAGGTCATGGTACAATAAGGGTTGCAAGCTCTGTAAGCATTAGCTGTATTTGCATATGTCAGAACAGTCTGTGAATACTAAGGGCACAAACACTTCACATCTGCTTCTGTTTACTCCCATGCTAACAGTCAAAAGTACAAAAGTACTGTGTTAATTGCTCTGTTACATACTGACTGTTGACACATTCTCCATAGAGCTTTCATAAATACACTGCTGCAAACAAACTACTAATGACTTTGCTTATTTCCAGCCCATCTTTAAAGGAAATCCAGAACATATACACAGATTAATGATTCCCCTATTTAGCAGTGTGTCGTGTTGCTAGCTATTGTAGGGGCTTGTATAAAGGCAGTATCAATTAAGTAGCAATTATCTATGAAGTGGGAAAAAAAGGTGATGGTATAAATAAGTAATGTGCATGAAGTGAGAATTTCTGAAAACAACTTGAGGTGAACTCTGAGGCAAGGGCACCGACTAGTGAACAAACCCTCTCCATCTGCTCTTCTATCTAAAACCATTAGAGCCCAATTTGAAGTCTGACTAAACAGCAGTGCTACCTGTGGGCCTCCATTGAGATTTTTCACTATATATGACATGCCCTGGAGAAATTTAAAAAAAATAGGATGGGAGCTGAGGGAAAAAAATAAGACTCCTAAAAACCACCACTAACAAGCTAATCATATTTAAATCTGTGCTTCAAGTTTCTTTTTGCTGTGACACTTCAATATAGGAATATAATTATTTTGTTATTAAAAAACAACAACATTTCCAAACCAAATTCACTATTGCAGTTAGTGCAGCTTTCAGTTTCTGACACTAGTCTGCCTGTTTCCGAAGAAGAGAAAATCCCCCAATGCACCTAGCCTTCCTCGAAAAGCAAGCACTGAGAGTTTTCCGAACTTCCATTCTCTTCAGATATTTAAACCTGTCATCTTTTTAGTATCTTTCCAGAATGGTGCTTTCTCCACCTCCATCATTCAGCTTCAGATATTCATTGCTATAAACACAGGGTAGTAGTACTTTATTTCTTTTTTTCAGATGGTTTCCTTTAATTTAATTTGCATGGTAGGACAAGATAAAAAGAGGTTAGCCTTTTCTATCTTATTTGTTATTATATGCCTGTCTCTTGCACTTAACTTTACTCATTTTGACCAGGACAATCAAGAATGAATGACAGTCACAGGGAGCAAGGTACTCTTTTATTAACTTAATCTTATTCATTCATGTCCTTCATATGCTAGACATTTAATCAGGTTCAATGAAGAGTAATAGAGCCTTATAACTAACAAGTCAAGTTATACTTCTTTCCTATTGAATTTCTTGCAAAGCTCCCCATTTTCTCGTATGTAAAGCGGATGGAGATTTACAAGGTAGGCTGTAGGTCTGTAAAGACACTTTCTCACTTTCTCTTGCAGTAGCCGGGGGGAAACCCCAGGCCTCCCTTCGTTGCAGGAGCTGGTGCTTTCAGCCTCAGCTCACCTGCCTTCCAGGTGTAAGCTGTGGCAATCTTTGCATCCCTCTCCTTATGTGTGACAGTGCCTATGAATCCTTCTAACATGTTTTTCTCATCCTGTTTTCCCACAAATATGTTGCTATAAAGCTGCAATGAAGGTGGAAAATCAAAACCATACCAGATCAAACGAAGCAGATATGTAGGAAGGAAAAGAAAGTGAGCGGGAGCATAGCTAAGCTGCTCCTCTGTCTCCCACTGCTGGCCAGCTACTGAGAGGCAGAGAAAAATCCTCCTTACCCCTGTAAATAATCCTCCCGCTTCTCCCGGACACCCAGTGGCTTCCTTCCCAGCCCTTCCCTTTCACAAATCTGCTTGATCATGCATTTCTTCCGGCTGCTATTTTTGTGCTACAGACAAACGAGCAAGCCCAAAACAACTCTGTGCATATATGTGTGTGCAGGGGTGTGTGTGTTTGTAGGGTGTGTGTGTGTGTGTGTGTGTGTGTGTGTGTCTGCGTGTAGGGGTGTGTGTGTGTAGGGGAAGGTACAGAAATGGGCCTAATTAAATAAAAGTCACTGGGTTGCAGAAAGTGGCAGTGACACTCCGGCTATCCCACCTTAGCCCCATTTGCACAGTCCCGCGACAGGTCAGACCATGCCCCCTGCGGGCTAGTGCCATTCCCGCCATGGGGCAGACTGCCAGGGGTGAGCCTTGCTCTGGCCCTGGGGCCGCAGCGGGGAGGGAGAGGTGAAGGCTCTGCCGCTGCCTCCCCAGTAACGCTGTGCTTGGTAGAAACTGATTTTGATTCCAAGTGTAATTAGAATAACGTTACTGAAAGCAGGAGTCTCTCCCGGCTTGTTTATCACAACTCAGCTACAATGAGCCTCAGAGAGCTCTTCAAAATCCTTCAAGGACTTGGTCAGGGGGCTCAGATCTATCTCATATTTCAAATTGTTATCAGATCTTGGAGACGGATTTCACCATGAACCAGAGTAACCGGAAATCAGAATCGACATGTTCCCAAGAGGTTTAGAATTCTGAAAAAATGTCTGTGAACTATATTGAACCATGTACAAATAGTGGATGTTTTGATATTTCCAGGGAAAATTAAAAGTGCTTTGCTCCCATCGCCCTTAGCTTCTGGCTTAGCCTTGGCTTTGGGAGTGCTGAACAGAAGCTGAACAAGGGCTGGAGCCAGGATTCCTGGGCAGTTCTGCAGCAGGTGAAGTGGGAAGTCTGCAAACACCGGCTCCAGTTTTCAAAAGTTCAAGTTTCCTTGTCCTCCAGCCAGAACTGGAGAGTTCAGCCACATTTGGAGAGCCCTTAAGAGAGAACTATTCCTTGGGATTCTGTGGACTCCAGCTTCTCAACATTAGAATAAAAATTTGAATTATTCAGATGAGTAATTCTAAGGTACTAGAAACTGCAGTATTCTTGGGGTTCTTGACTGCTTGCATTATGGTTTGCCATGAGCATGGGACCCTAAAACTTCTCTGGCAAGGTTCTTCTTGACAAAAGTCATGACTGTGCTCAGGCTGGCAAAACCAAATGATTTCCACACTTTCATTAGAACGGTCCTGACCAATTTTGTGTTTACTTGCTAAACTTGTCACTTATTGATTCAGGCTTAAGGTCTTATGGGTTATTTTAGCAGTGAGGAGAAATCAGTGACAGTCAGGTTTCTTTGTTGCAGTGTTGCTTGTGTACAATAATATATTAAACTCTAATTCCTTAAATGCTTGAAGAACCAGGTGACCAATAGACATGCCTCTGCTTTCAGCTCCAAATCTGACCAAACGCCCTCACCTTCTGCTCTACCTGTAATGTTCTCAAAGGTTCGATTGCTGAGGCATCCTTTTTCCTTTGGGTTTTGATACTGTCATGGTGTTTCCAGCTCAGCCGTTTCTCATGTACAACAATAATCAACAGCATCTTTTCACCTCTGTGTGGAGACAGATATACATATATAGCTTGTATTTTGGATTTGGAAACAATGATTGTTTCAGCTACTTGCTTTTATACAGGGAGGCAATGATTTCCTACCGTTGTTTCCTACTCACTTATTGGGAGTAGTCCAATTCAGTGTGCTCAGAGCACCCCTAAAGCTCACATACAAAACTGAACTTGTCAAAAAGGCCCCCAAACTTGTGGTATCCATCCATTTGATCAGAAAGAATAGACCCATTCTTTACTGTAATAGTCAAATGAGGAAGTGCTGGGCTCAATTCCTTTTTCTACCTAAAGGAAATCAGATACATATTACTCATTTTCCTACCTTTTAGGCAAATACTGACTATCAGATTATCAAAGCCCTTTCTAGGGACACTCACTTCAATAGCCACAGATGATGTACCAATTTGTGGTCATCTCTCTCCTACTGAAGTCATATAAAGACATTGCAAAATGAAAAGTATGGTGAAACCTGTTGGTTTAGCATTTTCAGTTGCAAAATGGAATAACAATTTTCTATGAATTTTATATGCAAATATTTTTCTTGCCTTGAATTGTCTTCACAAATGTCCAAAGTGAAGAAAAGTATCAAAACAGAAATATTACAGTGATGATGGCCAGTCACTAGTGGCATTCCCCAGTGACTAATACTGGGTCCAGTATTGTTTAATATCTTCATTAATGACCTGGATTATGGGACAGAAGGCACCCTCAGTAAGCTTGCACATGACACAAAACTGTGAAGAGTGGTTGATACACAGATGACTGTGATACACAATCACACAGATGACTGTGCTACCATTCAGAGGGACCTCGATACACTGAAGAAATGGAAATATTCAAAACCTGACTGGACGTGGTCCTGGGCAAGCTGCTCTAGCTGACACCGCTTCGAGCAGGGGGGGTTGGACCAGATGATCTCCAGAGGTGACTTCCAACCTCAACCATTCTGTGGTTCTGTGATAAGTAAATGAGTTACGGAGAGAAAAATAGAAAGTTAGGTGTGGGAACAGCTACCAGTCCCCAGCATGTCAGTGAGATACAAATGCACTTATTCTTTAGTTACTACATATTAGTCCTTTGTTAAAATGTTTTAGCTGAACCACAGACATGATTGTTACATACTTATTTCCAAATGCATAAGCTAAATGAAATATTTGAAATACTTAAAAAAAAATAACATGTACATGCTAGCCAATGAAAATATGTATTTCATGAAAATATATGTTCCATAACTATTTTATTACTAGATAATGTGTAGTTACGGTGAGAGATGATTTCATTGATTTCATTAGAGGATGGTCTGGTAGATTAACTTTCCTTTAAGTTAAGCATAGTGTAGGGAGAAGAACTGAAGCATTCCCTTCCTACTTGTTTTTCTGTACAACATATCACTACCTTGAGAAATGTCTGAGTTTCCCCTTTCTTGTTAATGTAACTAAGCTAATTGCATTAAACAACAGATTTCTCTGTCATTGGTAACAAAAATCCCTGTAAGAAATCTGTGACATGTACTTATTTCCAAACTCCTTCAATTAAACCTAACAAAACTGAAAGACTTTATTCCCAGCACCATCAATAAGATTTAAATACATAGATGCCAATAACTCCAGTTACGGATAATTTTTTCAGACACTCTTAAGACTGTTGGACAGCCTTGGACTTTGAACATTGCCATTAAGGCAACCAGTAGTAGGCTGTCTAGCTGTTGGTTTGGCAATCACTAGAGCTGGCCTTGACTGCAAACAGACACGATGGCCTCAACAATCATTCTGTTTTTGACAGCCTCGTCCACATATATGGACAGTACCTGCAACAGTTGCTGCTTTCCATTTTGCTGTAATACTCTTACTCTAAAACAAACTCTCTCACCAGGTTAGGCTCCAAGATTTCTGGATCACTTCCATCACTTACAAATAGAACTGAAGTATATTTATCATAGATCTTCTCAGGAGTCCTGAAATTCTTGGCATATATTTGTATGTGCCAAGACTTAGGTTCCTGCCTGCATGATAAAGGAACAGGTTCTGTGCCGTTCAGCATTGCCCATTCTTGAAAACTGTTTATGGTTAGTATGATATATTTATTGGCTAGTTGGCAGTTAAAGTGAGAAAGCAAGCCCGTAGCCATTGACTCACAGAAGCTCTACAAGCATCCCCTTCCCTTCAACATGCCTGTGAAATCTGATCATTATATACTCCTTACCTTCCAGTTAAAACCTGACCATCTTGCTTGGGATTGCTTGTGCAGCTAAGGAAGGATTACCTCTCCACAACCATCTAAATTCTTTTTATCCATCTTAAATGTTGCTCTTTCCAGATTTCACACGTAGCAAATTGGTACAATTGATATGCCGTATAGACCACAAAGAATATTCTGCCAGTGTTTTAACAATTGGCTCTTACTGAAAGGCATCTGTAGTCCCTGTATGTCTCAGGTAGCAGTGCTATAGAGGTTTACTGTGTAGCTGGGGACCTGATTCACATCAGAAATATTGTGAATTGAAGGGCTTTAAACGTGCAGATTTAATTTTCAGAAGAACATTTAATAGCTGGGGGAGCTTTCTTCCTACTCTGACCAGATAATGCAACTAAAAACGATAATCTAACATGCCCTTCCTTTCTGAGATAAACTACAGTGGTGATTTAAGCAGTGATGATGCAAAACTAAATTTGTTTTCACAAGCTTGGTTCTTTTATATTTGCACTGTGACCCAGCACTCTCTAAGTGACAGAGAGACTTTTATGCTGCCTCAACCAAAACTAATGGGTCATACCTGCTCTTTGTGTTCTGCTTGTCAGGGACAATCAGGGAAGCAGCTCTGCAGCTCCATGTCAGGTTCAAGTTCTGAATAGAAGTTAAACTGTAGGACAACTTGTGGTGGCTCAGACAAAAGGTGAATCTAGCCCAATATCCTGTCTCTGAGATTGGCCAAAGCAGACACTTGGAGAAGATTATGAGAACAGAGAGAGCACACAGCAGTAACTCCTTAGAATACTCTCCAAACTTCCAATGACTCGCTTCCTCAAGAACTTCCTGCTGCAAAGGTTGTTTCTATATATTGAGTAATCCCTAATGGAGTTCCCTTCCATGAGCTTGTTCAGTGTCCCTTTGGACTCTTGTAAGCTTGTAAGCTTGTAGTATCCACAAGGACACTGGAAGTGGCAAGCACATTCTGTGGGTTGAGATGGATCTGCTTCATCCAACAGTTCCCTTTGGTATTGCAACAGGCATGCTGCTACCATACCCCTTCTAAGTCATCTTTTTTCCATACAGGATAGACCTATCCACAGCTTTTGAAGAGATATGTACCTGTAGGTTGGACACAGTGTCCGGAACTATCTAAACTGATGGATGACTAAAGATGCTTTAATTTTTGTGTGCCCTAATCAAAACAGCTTAAATAGAACAGACTTTCGGACATGCTCAGTGTCTAAATTGAGCAGCTTAAATATCCCATCAATTTTGAATATAGTATTCCCAGGCTTCCAAGAAACTGCAGGCTTGTATTTGAGGATGGGAACTTCTGGATCGTACACAACTGGATTTGGTCATGATCAACTGCAATTCTGTAAAACTCATGTTTTGGTTACCAAATAGCACCTCTCTCAGGGGCTTTGTTGGTCTGCCTGATGTTTCCAACCTCCTTCACTCCATCACCTGCTCCTTCACTGTTCTTCATTTCTGTGTGCACTTTGTGTTCCTTCCTTAACACTTTTCTCTCATTCCCTCTTGCCCTGATTCATATTGTCATTCAAAATGTTACCATATAGATTTTTGCTACTTCATCAGTCCTTTCTGATGTTCCTGGTTCCTTCCCTTACCTGTGGATCAATAAGAGTCCCTTACAACTCTGTTCACTTCTGTTGGAAACCACCCCATGGAGGCCAAACAGCTGTATAAGAATCAATACTTTGGCAGCCGCTTCCTGACTCTGTTTAGCACTCTGCAGCGATGCCTTATTTTCTCTGGTCTAGCAAAACTCAGGTAGAAATATGACCTGATCTTTCCAGTGATTTTCAGTCAGGCCCAGCATACCATTTCAGCACTGAGTATATCCGTGGTTTCTGGTGTCTGATATTTTGTGGCTTTAATGGAATTCCTCCAAAGGAATTTGCTTTGGGCTTTCTAGTTTAGGTTTATAATAATATTTACCAAGAAATACAGAAAGTTGATGAGAAAATATGAGGATCTATTCACTGGCATATGTTTAAAAAGGAAGAAGAATTTGTCTATGCATTCCCCAGTTTTCACACTCCCAGCTTTCAGTTTCATGGCAATCTTAGTCCATTGCATGCTGGAGATGTGTCAAACTGAGAGCCCAGGGAAACGGAAGGATTGCCTTGTGAACAGAGGTTAGCGATATTGTTATATACCAAAAATAAAATCCTTCTCATTTTTAAAGATCAAAGTCAACCCAGGATATATATTTTTTCAGGTTTCTCTCTACATTTACTCAAAGCAGGCTTCTGGATCTCAGGGTCAGTGAAATGACTGAGGGAGAACTCTCCAAATATAATTCATTCATTTTCTAGTAACGCTGTCAGGAAAGATCTTGGAGGTCACTCCTCTGCTGCAGAGGAGGTGGAGCTGAGCTGCTTGTGCTTGTTAACAACTGAAATGAAGCAAATAATCTCCACAAACAATCACTTGGGAAAATTTTGCCTGTTAAGTCTGCTTTTATGATCTGCCTGAGCAGATCATAAAATTCTTGTATTTGTCCATTCCTTTCAAATATTTGGTTATTTCTTCATTGAATAAGTCTTTGTGTAAGGCCATTCAGAAACAGCTTCCTGCACATTCTTGCAATAAGCAACGTGCATTGTTTTGGTCTCCTGTATAGGTGACATTGTACTGTTTCATTTTCTTTCAGTATAACTCAAATAGAAAATTGCAAGTATTACAATTCAGAGTGCCATTTCAAAGCTGACTTTGCTGAATTAGCTGAGCATTTTACCTCCAAAGCCTGCATTTCATGAATATTCATGATAGTAAAAGCTGAGTGCTTGAACATTCCTGGAAAGAAAATAAAAGTTTGGTGACAATGCAGTCAAATGAAAATTTATTTCAGAACTTGAATATGAATATTTGTAAATACTCTTTCCCAGCAGTTGGAAAAAAGCATGCTGCCACTGTGTTCTGCTATGTTGCCAAAACACACTTTTCTAACTAGGAAGGTTAAGCAAGCGTTTGGCCTGCAGCAAATACAAGAAAACTAAAATACCATAGGGATTTCCATGAACACTGGATGTGATAGAAAGAAGAGGTGGTTGCTCTATCCAGGACCAGTTTCCTTTTTTCCTGAATGTGTCTCAAGCAACCCTTCACAAAGTTCAGAATAGCTCATCTAACATAGTATCATACAGTATTATGTGTCCAAAACATTTCATCACTTGCTTTGTGGTCCACACCGAGACCCCAATCTTATGAACACTTACACACTCGCTCAACTTGACAAGGCAGCATATCTAATGACTTTACTGGAGTAACTACTTTCTATTATGCTGAACAAGTCTTTAACTATCTAAGGGTACAGGAACTACTTTAAAATAAAAAGTATATATAAATCACAGTGCTATATGTAATACTAGAGATCTTGCTTATTTCCTTCACTGCCTTTTCTTCATTACCATTTTCATTTCCAAAGTGTTCTGTCCAGTTCCAGATCATTGCTTATTTTTTTGCTTGACTATTTATTGTTCACAACACCTGCTTTTTCTCTTCCTTTTTGTTAAGCAGAAACATCTCTTCTTTTATTAACCATTTACTTTGTTTTCCTTTCCTTCTGCTTCCAGGCTGAACATTGTACCCTGCCCTGTTTTCTCTGTCCCCATAATGCCATCTGTGTGTTCTCTCCATGGCTTCTCCACTAATCTTCATTGATAATATAATTCATAAATAATACTTAGCATTTACATACCCTTTTACAAATATTAATTAATTAGTGCTCATGTACTTGTATAAAACAAGCACATTGTCCTCACTTGACAGATGGGGAAACAGCAGAGAGGACACTGTCTGCTCTCTGCATTCATGGTGCCCAACACAATGAGGTCTTGGAATATTTGGTTTATAGACATTACTGTACTAAACATTAACAGCAGCAACACTAAGTGATTTAATCAGAGCAGAAATCAGAATCACATTGCAACAGAGGTGTCCCTGCACTCATGTTTCATGCTTATTCCAGCACGGTAAATTTCTCTCCTGACATTATCTGTGTAGCTACTTCAGCGTTCCCCATCACTGAAGCCGCTGTACACCTCCCAGATGTTTAAAAGGAGAAAACTGCTCTGCCAAAGTGGGAATAAAAATACTAAAGAACAGTTTTCGGGGGAGGGAGGGTGGAAAACAAAGGAAAAAAAAAAAGGCTTTGATAAGTTTTAGCCTTAAATATTGTTTTGCAGTTTCTAGGTGCTAATGTAACAGGAAGGGCTGGGAATTTCCTTCCCAAAAGGGATATTATGATTAACCTTATCATGCTTAGTGTCCAAAATCAGGGAGCTGCTATCCCGGGCTTCCTGAACCCCAAACACCCACTGTATTTACAACTATAAATGTCTAAATATTAGACATTACTGATTCTATTTGACTAAATTACTACCAGTAGCACAGCAGCTGTTGTATCATATTCTAACTTAACATGTGTTTGCCAGTCATATTATCAGATTTACACAGAGGTTATTGTTGCCAAAAGCAGAGAAGTAAGTTCCAACACTGTGACCCTTTGCAATCAAGACACCTGCAGTTTATTCCAGTGCCTCTACATGGAACATAAAGGAAAGGCTCTCAAATAAACACAAAGCCTCATCCACAAAAATGGGTATAAATTCAGTGTTACAGACAACTCAGACACAACCGTAAATGAGAGCTGGATGCTGGCTGTTGTCATGCCCAAGGATAACACCACTCTAGCCCATGACACAGCACTGAATAGAAATTAGAGCAGTGTGACAACAACATTTGGAGCGTAAATTTTAAGATTAGAAAAAATGAGTCC
The DNA here is from genome assembly GCF_036370855.1 of Dromaius novaehollandiae. Classification (NCBI taxonomy): domain Eukaryota; kingdom Metazoa; phylum Chordata; class Aves; order Casuariiformes; family Dromaiidae; genus Dromaius; species Dromaius novaehollandiae. The sequence goes on from NC_088098.1 coordinate 25,968,599, forward strand.
ACAACAGCCCCGAAATTTGAGAATTCAAGTATCATAACGTACTCAAATACCTCATATCATAACATACCTCAAATACTCAAATATGCCTACAAACATCCACACACCCCTCATACATGCTCAAGATTAAACCCTGTGGGAAATTCCCAGGAAGTGAGCTTGTCAAAAATCCAAGTCTCTGACATAGGCATTGCAGTGCTATTCCCTTGCTTGGTTCCACTCAAATGTAGGCGCACAAAAATATTATAATATCTCTCCATAACACTCTTAATACAAAGTCCCCAGACTGTAGCTCTGAACCCCAGGAGCAGCGCTCTGGACAAGGGCAATGGGATGCAAGGGCAGGCCCTGGCTGCGCAGCTCCCCACACCCCAGCCATTTCTCTTGAGGCACAGTTGTGGCAGGAGAAAAATTATGTGCAAGGTAGTTTGCAAAATATATTGTAAATAATTATAAATATAAACCAGTGACAGTAGAAATCTCACGGTGGAGAGATCGGCTTTGTTTTTACTCTGTTAGAGCTTCCCACTGCTTAACAGCTTCAACTCGAAAAAAAAAATCCTAAAAAGGGACATGGTTGCCAAATACCAGGTGCCATCTAGTGGTTAACATATAAACTGTAGCTGGGTACTCCGGGACAAGAGAAAAACTTGCTTTGCAAACTCTTTTATCAAGCAAATTACAGTTCTCCTTTGGTGATCAGTTTGGGGCACATCCCAGCTTCAGCTGCCTTGAAGTTTCCCAGCTGTTCACCACTTGCTGTAGCAACCCCTTGCTCAGCTTTACTACATTTCATTGTGATCCCTTGAAAGGCCATCACTTGTCAGTGTGATGACAAGCATGGGCCCTGGGTACTTACTGCAGGACCCTTTCAGTGTGTGCAGGATTATTTGTGCCACCAGCACAGGCCAGCAGGTGAGCTCAGCACTTCTGTGACCAGGCTCAAATTGCACAAGTTGGTCATTAGTGTTCAAGGGTATTTGGGAATTGCTTTGCAGTCTATTTTTTTGACAGTGTCTCTTGGGAAGTTGTGAGCCTTTCTTATTAAAAATATGATCTATGAAGTTGTTAGATTCTAGCCCTAAGATGGAGAAGATGATAGACTGATGTCAGCTGCGAGCAAGTGCGAGGAAACTGTCTTTTCACAGCCCCAGAAATTCAGCCAAATCCCCATCTGCATCTCCTGTCTCTCTGCAGCCTTGGGTTATCTTTGCTCTGCTGTAATGTCATTAACTACAGAAGATAGCTGGTTGCAGGAAAGATCCTACAACTTATGTGAGAGATTACATGAGTGAGAGCCACCAGGCAAGAAAGTGTAGAGCCTGAATCTGTTTTGTGAGGCAAGAAACATTCCTGTGCTGACCTTTGGTCAAAATTCTGAGTACCTTCTTATGAACTGAAGGCTAGAAAAACTGGCTTTGTTTCATGATGTAAATATTAACCTATAAAAGAAGTTTAGTGGACCTGGACCTTATTCCCAAAAGTAGTCTTTCCCCCTTTGTGAAGAAGGGTTTGTAGGTTCTTATCAAGAATTACTGGCTAAAAATATAGCACACTTTTGTGGCAGAGTGTGCATACATGCACATGTTCTCAAGGTTAAAAATCCACTCTGTATAACTTTTTGTCAGTCAAAAGTGCACAGACAAAGCTGAGGTTTCTGATAGTAAAAAATACCTGTGTTCTGGCTCTGATGTCTCCCTAAGCCTGTAACAGGCTCATTTGACTGGTAACATTCAGCTGGTCCACAAGTACATTAATAACTAAATTAAGACCATCTGAAGAGTTTGGTTTAATAAAATTCAATAAAATGTAGGGAAATAGCTATCTTGGTGAGTTCATGTCTCATCTCCATGGTCTTGACTTGGTTGCAGTGGCCAGTACATCTTGCCTGAGATTCACTCCTTGCTCGTTCACCTCTGTGGCATAGCTCCTACTGCAGATACTCTTCCCTTAGAGACAGCTGCCCACAGATCAACAAGGGGCTGAAAAATTTCATGTAATGTTGAGATTATGATGCAGAGAACCAGCCATGAAGTGCTGCAAAAGCCAAAGAATATACTTCATTAGGTGGACCAGCATGCTCAGAGGAGCCCATATAAAGGGATGATATCCAGCTCCAAGACAGTGCTTGTCCCCTTCTCCTCCCCTGCAACACATGATCTACCGCAGCCTTATTCTTGTCATACATGATCCACTGATCCAGACATGCACACCCACCAGATGGAGTCTCATACCCTGAAGAATATGATAAAGTTGATTTCTATAGAGAACACAGACAGCCGAATCCGTTATCTAGCAGTCAGGTTGGGAGTGGAGACTTCGGGTGGGGAGGGGGGGGAAGAATCTCAGCACAGGTTCCAAACTTCAGGACACACTTTCCAGCATAGATGTCCTAACCACCAAGATATCAAATCAGTCTCCCTTTCCTCAGTTCTCCCCCTGGCTGCATTACTCATGGCTTCTTTGCTGCATAGGAGCCCAACTTCAGCGAAAGGCTCTCTTGCATCTATAATTCAAGTGCTAATGACTCAAAGAGGAGTGAGCATTCAGTGAGACACCTGGCTTAATGTCACTTTGTGATTAGTCCTAGGGTGCTTCCTGCACAGGTTTTTGAGACTGTGCTTTTGCACCACTTCTTACCCCACACTGTAGGGGAAGCATAGCAATGTACATATGAAGTTTTGGTTCTGTTCTGGAGATTGAGCACAGCATTTAGGGGTTGTTGCGGTGCCTACTGATTTGTGGGTGCCCAGCTTTTCTTTTGGCTCTCACCTGAAATAAAATGTTTTACAGAAGTCCTGATGTGTGTGTGTACACACAGACGTGTGTACACAAACACAGTCCTCCTAGCTGTCCTAAGAGCTCAGGCTCAGTGTGTGCTAACATAACTACACAGCTTCCAGATTAGGGCTGTTTGTGCTTAGCTGGGTAGAAGAAACTTGGGGACAGTATAGTAGTCTAGTATAGATGTGCTTGAAGGATTTTATAGCCATCTTTATCAATCAGATGGGTAATCTCATAGAAAAAAGTTCTAAATATGTCTGATTTTCCCCTTGTAATGATTTTGCCACTGTCCTTAAGTAATACCTAGTTGCATCCAGACTCTTTCCATGATCTTACTTGTATTAACTGTATAGCAGCTTGGATCATCCAGTTATTTCTAAAGTATCTGTGTGCCATCAATGTTTTCAGTTTTTGGGGGGGGGGGGGGCGGGTTCCTCTGTGCAATGTGATGTCGAATGTCTGAATATTCAGCAGCAATGCACCCTGTTTTTCAGATGAGTTAATATGTCCACCAGAAGGCTGTTGACTGGACTGAAGGTATGGAGGATTTTGTTACCTCAGCTAACTTGAGCACCCCAGTAACTCACGGCATTGTGCAAGAAGACTTAGGTTTACACTTCTTTCTAAAGCCATGTCTTTTAACGTTCCTGAGTACAACTGTTAGCCCTGAAGATATAAAGAGTCTGTGTTGTTTAACATCCTCTCCAGTGACTAAGGGACTAAAACGCTTGATATATAAAATGAAATAAAATATGAATTCATTAGCTTCCTTCTTTCAAAGCAGAGGATAAATACGTATTAATGATTCTTTAATATTCTATACGATGAGGATTTGCTAGTAAGACTATAGCTTTTATTCCTAACAGTTATTCCTCATTATTGCTCTTAATACATTGGACATCTTATTTTTTGCTAGTACAGCTAACTTCCCTCTTCAGCTCTCTGCATTCCTTAGCTTCTGATTTGTCCTTTCCCCATTTTCCTTTGTATTATAATGTTTTATCAATTACATTGGAAGCTTCATAATAGATTTTTCTGCCTTTTTATGAACCATATAGGGCAGCACTTCCAATTTCTTTGCTAATAGGAAAGAGGAAAGGCAAGATCTCGTAAAATACTCAAACTATCAACAAACTGTTCTAAAACTCCCAGGTATTTGACAGGAATTTTGGCTAAAGGTTGGTAGAAGCACTTATCCTTGAATCAAAATATTTTATTTATGAGATATTTGTGGGTGAGGGTGTACATTTGGGAGCTGGCAAGACCCTCTGAGGGAATTTCTCTTTGACAGTTAAATTCTTTGTAAGCCACCTAAACATATAGCCAGCAGCTAGCTGTGGCCTATCAACTGGTGGTGTTTCCCAAATAACTGGTTGATCTCTTCAACTTGTTTCTACCAGCTAAAGTGACACTACAGACAGCTGCACATACATTAAATATTTTCCTCATATTACTTTTCCATGTGAGCCATTGCTGTAATTGCCACAGGGATGTTACTCAATCAGGAATGGGAAGGGAGCTTGGCCACAAAATGTCAAGTAGGAAGAAAAGCAGCTTGCAAGGCTGCAACTGTTAAGCTGTGGTCTTCCCTATGAAAGAGCTAGAAAACTTCTCACCTAGTGTTTGATATGTGCTGTAATTATTGTAGAAACAAACAGTGAATAAGGAAACGGTTTTACACAAAGCATCCCTGAACAAAGAAAAAAAGAAGTTTTAATCTTTTCTCTGAAGTTAGATTGAATTACAGCGTAAGAGGCTGACTGCAAACACTTGTATTTGTGAGTAACTTTTCTCACATGAAGTCCTTGACTTCTGTGAGAGGACTCTCAGTTATGTATTTTTCCTCATGTCTTTCCCATATATGCTCAGTGTTTATACAATATTTCTGATGGCTTTACCTTCCACAGCAGGTGTTTCACAAAGATCAGAACCAGAGTTAAGCATTCGTTTGTGGCTGAGGGGTTGATGACTGAATCTTTATTTTAATTATTTTTAATTGCATATGACTGAATCTTTTTTTTTAATTATTTTTAATTGCATATTTAGTGACTGATTTTTTTTCCCCAAAATATTCAGCTGGCAGAAAAAAGGTGCCAAATGAAGTATTTAAAATAAATTGTTTCCTTTTCTAAAATTTTTGACTAAAAGCAAAAAGTGAGATTTCCAGGGAGATATAGTGCAATCACAGAATGGAGCAGAGGAGAGGATCCACACAGCTCTGACTCCTTGTGTAATTCTCTCTGAAATAAATTGCTACTTATTGTGAGTGAAAATAGTAGAATTTAGCTACATGTCAACAAGCTGGTAATATGCAATGTATATGGATATCTGTGGTCATGAAACGATCCTGATCACTCTTCTAACAAGAAAGATTGTGCATAGGGTAGAGATGGCATTGAAAGCTATAGGCAAGAGTAAAAAAAGTTATTCCATAGACTACTATATATTTGTTTTCCCTTCCAGCAACCTCACAGAAGTCAATATTAAGAAAAACTGGTTTTGTGTACCTAAATATTTATACTACTACAATCTTAACACTGTCATGGCTATACTGAACACCGAGTGAGCTTAACACCATATGTTCTGTCACTGTTAAGTTCTAAGTGGTGCCAGAGCACCTGCAGACAGCAGGAATTTGCACCAGCCAGCCCATGCACCCCCCTGCGCACTCTGTGGAAGCCTCCCTGCAGTCTGGGGCAATGTGTATCACTCATGAAATGCCTTGATAGGGCATTTACCAAAGAAGGCCTAGCAGGTAAGCCTGACTGATACGTAAACTCGTTACCTAACAAGAAGTTGCAAAATTGCATCTAACATGAGGATGCTCAATGGTTCAAAACGTGCAATCTTATCAGGATGGAGGAAGAAAAAGTTGTACAAGGTTTGGGATGAAGGAGATAATGTTGAAATGAAAACATCTAGGACAGATGGCCATAAAACAAAGACTCAGATTGAATACAAATACAGAAGTTCTTTGATGCAAATATGGAAGTTGTTTTGATCAAGGCATAAAGGCAAGTGGAAGCATGCAGATGAGCATGTAGTCCCAGAGAAACCTTCTGGTGTTGAAGCCATTCACCTTGCCACAGGTAGTTGTGCTTTAATTCTTGCTCTGATCATTATCAGTCAAACGGTGTTAGGGCTGTATTTGTGTGCAGTAAGCCTGACCAAACCTTCACCACAGAACTGTCTGTGATCACTCTTTCAGACAAGTCTGATGCTAAGAGCTCTGCCCTGTGTCCCTACTAGTGCTGAGATTTTTGAGACCTTGACACCCACGTATTGATCTCAAAGACACATCTGATAAGGACAACAGCAACAGCAAAGACCAAATTGATCAACAGCAACAGGGACCGCTAATGAACCCACACAGCACCCTAGTGCATCTTTTTCCAGAGCTTCAGTCTTCAAGGTACATTTTCTGAAAAATAACTGAAACACTCCAATGGCTCTTTCCTCTGATTTCAGGCGGCACTGGACTGTATCCAGTGGGAATAATTTTCACATTTTTTCTAAAATGCAATTGCACTGGCATTTCAAGTGTATTCATTTAATGAAACATTCATGTGCTTTATTCCACAAGTGTCACTGCACATTTCCTAAGTATGAGATAAAGTACAAATGATTTGAAGTAGTCTAAGAGTAGAATGTGTCCATAGTGACTTAAATATCACATGTCTTAGTGATAAAAACATACAAACACAGAAAGGAATAAGTAACTAAGTAAATGTAAAAGAAAGCACTTAAAGAGAATGCTGGTGAAGGAGGCAAGTGATATAAGGAAGAGCACTATGAAAAGAGCAGTCTGCTCTTGAGGTAATAATTAGTGTGCATATCACTCAGGAAAATGTGATTTAAATATTTTCATGTAGCTTTTATCCTTTGCTCTCCATTTCCATTATTCTGTTCTTTGCATGGAATTCCTCTCAGCCAGCCTGAGGTGTATATTATTAGAAATCTAGTACAAGCTAGACATCGGACTCTCTTTTGCAGTCACTGGAGCAGGCATCTTCAGAAGCTGGCTCATCCCACTCCGATTCACTTTCTGGAGTCAAGTGAGATGGATGCAGAATATATGCAGTTCAGACTAGAAGTACTTGACTACATTCTTTAATTTAATGCTAGGTCTGGTAACTCAACAAAGGTTAGTTTAAAGAGAAAGCTACCCAACTCAGGAATTATTTGGGACATTAACAGTTATCCTCATCTTCTATTTTATAAATAAACAAGTCAGAGATAGCAGGATTTTTCTGAATTTACGGTCAATAGAAATGATAACCTTTAAAAGTTAAAGGATATGTCTAAAAGCTGCATTACAGCTCTGAGCTATAAACTAATATTACAGCCAGCTGTCCACCAAAAGGGAAAATCCTACTTTTTCTTGGTAGCAGCAGGTCCTCAACATCCCTTGAGTGGGATACGTAGGTGATGTGGCTACAGCATAAATCAGATCAGTTGGCTGATCCAAAGGAAAGTAGCTTGTTTGTTTGTTTTGATAGTGTAATTTTTGCCAGATCAGCCAGCTGGACTGGTTCACTCTGCAATTGCCCAATTCCTAAATCAGTGATTAGGGAAATGGCAATAACACATGGAGTAGGACAGGTCATTTCAGCAGCAGCTAGTCACTAACACATACCTGTGGTGTGACTCCATACCTACATACAAACAGCAGTGAAAACATGAAATTTCACTGTCACTGTCCACAAAAATGCTCTTCTGGAGAAATGACTGTCTATGTAATATTAAATGTTTGTAGTGTCCTTGGACTTCAATCTGTTGCAGTGTAGTAGCACAGGTTTTTACATTTTCTTGAACTAATGGCTATGATTGCAACTGGGGTGATTATTTATTATTAATACTGCATTTACTATCCCGCTAAATTCTTTAAAACAATGGATGGTTAGGTAGTATGAGACTGACTGAAGTGCCTCAACCACTTATGAGTTAGCAACTAAACGGCATTATATAATTTGAGTCAATTTCTCCCAAAGAATCCATGGAGCGAACTCATCAGAATTACTCATTGTTAAAGGACTGCCTCAGGGTTTAGTACTTTGACTTTATTATTTTTTCCTTTAGCTATTCAAAACCTTGGTTCGTTTGTAGGAAATGTTAATTATCCTTTCTATGCTGATATCCCACTGCTGTTTTATAAGCAGAGCTTTGCTTGTACAACTTCAAAAGAAATCTTCAAACTCAATATTACCAAGTTTGAATATTATCTAATTAACCTTCCAGTCTGTCATGCCTTGTTGGTTATCATGAAATAATCACAGCCCCTCAGGTGTTGAAGCTCTAGATGCAGCTAAGTGCCTCTAATTCCCTAAGGGGGTGATTAGCTCATGATAACAATGCTCCCTTGAGTTGTTTTATTGCTTTTATAAAAAGACTTTATTGTGGGGAAAATGTTTATTTTTATGCAGGAGGAAGATGGAGCTGACAGTTTAGGCTGGTGAGTGACTGTAGCTGTTACTTCTGAGTTGTGGTGCAAATACGATATATTTGCTCATTTACGATACTCCTCAGCCAATCACAATGTAGTGGCTGATAATTAAGCTCCTGCTGAACTCAGTGTGGAGAGAGAAAATAAATACTTCTGGTTCTGCCAGAGGTGAGCAGTTAAAATAAAACAAAGCAAAACAAAAGCTTCCTTCTGCTCCAGGGATCATATCTCAAGAGTTTGGAGTAGTTAAATGCTTTGGAAGGCACTAGATCAATTTCTGTCCATTGTTTCCCAACAAAAATCTTTGTCTAAGTGTGGAAAACGGAAAGTTAAAGTCAGTAAGTTAATAGCTGAAGATTTCTTACAAAATCACTACAGTTAGCAAAATTTCTAAACAGTAAAAAGCCCAAACATTTCAATCAATATGTTAATTGCAAGCCTCTGATCATCTACTTGACAGCTTATGTTATCTGCTTTCTAACACTGCTGCCTTTATATCTTTGGTCTCCTCTCTTTGCCCGCAAATTGTACACTGCAGAACATTGCTTTTACAATATCTCCCTATACATGGATAATAGATAATAGATGTTGTGTCTTCCTAGCAAGTCGGCTAGCCTCTTTTCATGTAACTGAAATGACTTACCAGTCTAGCTTGAAGATTTGTGTATATGAAACTTCATTATAGACAACTGGGTGGTTAATTATATATGGAATTATAATGCTTTGTTACAGAATTGGTTCATTAATCATGAAAGGAGAAAAAGTGTCCTTAATTGACTAAAGAAGAGTTGGGAAAAATGTTTTTTTTCTTGTATGAAAAGACTACAGAGAAAAATATGCCGATTTGCACAACAAATATACTGTAAAGAACTGCTTGTTATAGCTAATAATATAAAACTTTGTCAAGGATTGCTAAAGTAGACAGAATGTCTCTTTCTGGGCATCACTGTGATGGTAATTTAGAGCTTCATTTTCTGACTTGCTTCCTATTTTCGATAAGAAGAGTCCTTGTGAGATTTTCCAAGCCTTAGGATGTTGACATGTGCATTCATCATTAGCATACACTCTCAGACTCATTTTGTGTTTTTGTTTTAGAACATGCTCTGTTCTTTTGCTATAGCAGATAGATCATTAATATCTTCCTTGCATCTCAGAAATTATCTACCGTTAAAGAACAGTCCGTGTACTGTCGTACTAGCAATAGGTTTATAGAAGTCCAGATGTACAGCTTCTCAACATTAATCTATTTCTCATGTTGCCTATGAGATTCAGCACCTTTTATCAACCTGATTTAATATATGGTTTTATATATTTGCATACAGTTTTGTATCTGCATATCCCAAAGTACAGACTGATCACCCGTCTCAAATTGCAAGGATTCGTTCTTGCAAACTTTACATATAAATGTGGTCCTCAGTATTTACCTTTACAGAGTGAAAAGTTTTGAAAATTCAGTGTCATCTTTGCCACCCATATGTAATATGCAAGGGGAAAATGGCACCTAAGAACCATTGCCTCCACATCAAACTGCAGCTGAAAAGTGTATCTGTGCAAATACCAGAAGATTTGCATGCTAGCTAAAATTTTAGGATATGTGTCCAAACAGACCGTGATCTTAAGTTTAGAATAAGAAAAACAGTTGCCTGATTCAATATTCTCTTTTTTGTGAAAAATTTCAACTCAAGTTTCAAATGTTCTGGCATCAATATTTGGCAAAAGAATGTTGAGTTTAAGACACCTATTTAGTTACACAATATCTTTTTTTAAAATCCTTTCTGCTTTATCTTTTTATTGTTAACTACTTCCCAACAGTATAACAGCAGCACATTTGCCCTTTCAAGTTAAAAAAACAAAACAAAACAAAAAAAAAGTGGTTTGCCTTAACAATAAGTAAAACTTTCCTGCCTGAATGAGGTCACAGTAGCCAATCCAGACATTTTACGAGTTCATGATTTTTTGCATTTTTGGTGGCTTTCAGACAGGGATATGTTATAAGTATTGGATCAAAGTGTTAAAATATTGTGGAGTATTATTGCCAAAGGTAACTTTGAAGAAACTCATACATGGTATGTAAGCACATTTTGTTTCCTAGGTAACAGCTCTTAGTGATAACAGTTACATATAAAAGCTGCATATGGGAAGCCATTTGCAGCTCACAACTTTTACTGATGAACAATACTGCCTATTTTTGAGCATCGTTATTTGGCACATCATCTCTTAACTGTGATATAGACAACCATGTATAACATCTCCTTTGCCGAGCACTCTTGTAATTTATATACATGGGTGAGAATTATGAAAAACATTTTCTCAATTGGAATGAAATGAAAAATTTTGAAGGTAAGCTGGTGAGCAGACTGTTCTGGAGGGAAAGCTCTAGAAGTTTCTCAATCCTTAGATGACACCTGACCCGAGAACAAGCTACCTGTCCTGAAAAAAGAAACTGGTCAGCAGATCTTTCTGTGATTGTGCTATTTAGTACTCTGTAAGTATATCCCATTTGGTCAATACCACAGCTTTACGTTTGTAATTTAACTCTTGAATTCCCTTTTCCCATAAAAGAGGAAATAAAATATTATATCGCAGAAACAATGAAGCAATGTACAGGTCTAATAAATTATAACATACAATTTTATTCCACTTTACTAAGAAATTCTCATATGTCAGAGTCCAGTACCTGCTGACCAGGTTCTTTTAGATATTCCACATACGAAGAATGTAATGTTTAATATAAAAGTTTACTTTCAAGGTATTTAATGTTACATGGGATTTTGGATTTAGCAGAGTGATACAGCAACATGCTGAAATCACAATACAAGTGTATACAAAATATAGCAATTGCAGTATACAGTTCAATCACAATACCAGTGTGATTCCCATTACCAGCCTCTATAATTTGCTCACCATCACAACACTGGGTGTCCCCCGTCACCCAGAAGGAATACGTGGGTTGAAGCCAGCTCAAGTATTGAGCCATTGCTCTTTTCAAAATTGTTAGTTATTCAGTTTTTCTACCCTATGCTGGTCTGGCTACTCTCAGGGAGACATTCACACTCTTTTGATAAACTCAGGAAGAAACATTTACACCAGTTGATCCACTGAACAGGGACAGCTGCATATGTAAAACCAAGGTCATCCTCTGGCCCCCTTTGTGTCGAGATGAAGTCAGTTCTCTGTGCAACAGCTGTGATTAATTAGCCACATCCTACACTATTCCTGAACTTACTTCATGGGCCACCTCACCCTCTGAGCCTTCTCCCATTATAGGGGTTATTGGTCAGTCACATCATAGCAATCAAGTTTTCCTTAAAACTCATTTTCTTTTCCAATTGTACTACTTAAGTAATTTTTAATATCCTATTGTCAGTCAGAACTAAATATTTCATTTAATAATTGTTATCCTATCACTGAAGTTCCAAAAGTGCTTTGCAAAAGTTGTCTCTGTCTGTGTATGTTTGCATATACATTTATGCCTCTTCTCTATAAATGAAGTAACATGATTAACATTAAAAACAATATGTAGATGCTTTTGTGATTTTTACTGTAATGAAAATATTGTCTCTTAATGAACCTTAATGAAACAGTACTTTATACATGGTGTGAAAAGTTGCCAAGAGGTGTAAAGCAATTATTATGACAAAACGCATGAGTTCTGAAGAGCCATTTCTCTTGTGAAGAGTGTGTGAGAAAAAGCGGAATGAAGAAGTCCTTAGGGAAAAAATTAATTTTAATAAGCTTCTGTGCATGCTCAAAGACAGTATAAATCTAGGCTCAAAGTATAATATGTAATACAGTAATTACCTAGGAAGCTAACTTGAAATAGGAATGCTAAAAGAATTGCCTGTTTCCACTGTTGAGTGATGAAAACTTCAAGCTGGAGATGACTTTTGTTAAGGTTCCTGCTACTTTTCTTTCTCAGAGAGAGGGACTTACATGTTCCTGCTTCAGAAGAATTGTTTTGTTGCTCTGCTTTCCTTATTGCTGCAATATTCTCTGGGCTGCTCTCCATAGTCTTTACTGTTTTTGCCAGGGTTTATCTCCAGGAAAATGAGGGCAGCACCATCAAAATTTTGGGGGGAAAAAAGGGGTATCACTAGTGAGCATGAAGTTATTAAGACTTAACTTATATAACTGTCATGTACTAGGCAGGTTAATGTACCCCATTTTCTAATGTCTGAAGTGCCCATAAACATATTGTTACTGTGAATAAGCTGTCATGAAGTTCAGTCCCATCAACCAACTAATTCAAAGCCTTTGTGTGGTTTGGGTCAGGCTTAACAAAATAGTGTGGGAAGTAGAAAATTTATTAGTATAATACTAATATTCCCTTTGTAGATGCATATTCTTCTACACACCATTGGGCAGTGGAAGACAGCTGTTCCTTCTGTGGAACCGCTGTCCATCTGAGATTTTGGGTAAGTTCACTATGCGGTGGAAGCAGTTCAATGGCTTTTCATGAACAAGAAAAAAACAAACAGTCAGCTCCTTCCCTTTCTACAGTTACGCGGGATCAAGACGATATTTGCAGTATAACATATAGAAATGGCACACTGGAAATACCTGGGAAATCTTCTAATTTAGCCTTCAGCAAGGGTTATTCAATAAGAAGAAGATAGAAAGTTAGAGCATATTAAGAGGCCAAAAGCAAAACACAGGTTGAACAGTGACCAAATAAGAACAATTACAAAAATAGACAGCAAAGGAAGTAGGCTGTTTCAGCTGAAATCCAGCCTTCCCTTGGGAAGAGGTCATTACTTTTTTTGAAGACAGTTATCTTAAGTTATCTAGTTCTCATCATCAACGCATCTGAGCGCTGTTAAGTCACTGACTTCTTTCCCTGCCTGTGAGGACCCTACTTGCAAAACTTCAATCAGTTTTCTACTGAAATGCCAAGAATAAATGTTCCCTGCTGTCTACTAGTCTCCTATACATGCCCCCTTCATGAATTGTTAAGAAAAGTTGCAACTGATAAAGTCAGTAGTAAACTATGATCATATATTCCACCATGGTGAAGGAAAGCTATTAGATCTAATCTAGGTAATCAGTAGTAGAAGATTCCTGTCCTAAGCAACCACCATCTTACTTTGGGTTTCAGCATGCAGGTATTAAGGCATGGGGATGGGTATTTGAGAATGTATTTTCAAGCACGCTTCTTCATCCTTCTCTCAATTTACGTAGCCCTCAAAATGTCATCTGTCTGGTGTCCAGAGGTCCTTGGAACCAGCTGGTCAAGTACATCCAGTTCATCACTAACACTGCTGGCCTCTAATTGTAGTGCTTGAATGCCACTTGCATAATTCATGTGTTTTCTGGTCACTATCCTGCTGCCAGGCTTCATAAGGAAGATTGTTTTTCTCTGTATTTAATTTTCACTATCTAGCTATGCTTTTACACTTCCCATTAATTCATTTTCTTTTGCTATTCTCTCTCTCTTATCCACTCATCTTGTATGCGTGACTAATTTTAATTACTGTGGCATTCCCAGCTGGGAAGCTAACAGGAGGCTTGATATTGCTTTGGACTGGTGCCCAAAAGGGCTGCAATCTCATTGGCCACTTGTGGATTTTCAAATAAGACAACAGAGCATGAGCAATAATGTAAAGAAAACCCATTTGAGGAGTGCTATAACTCTGAAGTGAAAAATGCCGCATGGTTTTCTCGCATAGGATGCAAGCAGGATGCTTAGGCTAAGTCTACACTGTATCTGATGAAGTTAGCTCAGGAAGTGGGCCAAATTCAGTATGGTCCATGACCTGGCTCCCATACCTGCACATGTCCACAGTGTTACACAGACAGTCCAAATTTAGGTTACTAATCTTAGGTCCTAACTGCGCTGTGTTATGTGATGTTGGATCCTTACAGGAAGGCACGTCTCTGGCTACCCTCTCTATCTCAAATCGACTGTATGATTACTGTTGCAAAGGCAGATGAACTAGTTCACATAACAGTGAACTTGGATGGGTATGTTGTGATGTTGTGTACACTGTTGGTAGGGAAAATAGAGGAAATAAATTAGGAATTCACCTCTAAGGCAAAAGTCCTCAGAGCAGCATCTGAACCTAAAAATATAATTTCTATTTATCTTAGCATATTTCTCAGGCATTCCAATGGATATTTCATGTAAAGAGCAGGAAATGGCTCTGAAGTACAGTGTCCTCAGAGAAAACTGGGATAGAAATTTGAACCTCATCTGCATACAAAAAGTACTTGAAATCCTGAGAACTACTGCACACACACATTGAGCAAACTGGAATGTACAAGAGTGATTTCACTACAGTAAAGTGGAGGGGACTTCTAGGCATGTAAGAGTGAAAGGTTTCGAGCAGCTGGGAAACTGGCGGAAGAGATAGTAAGTCATCAGCAGGTCATTGGCAGCAATGTCCTAGCCTGTTCTTGGTGCTGGTATTCTATTATAAAAGGAACTAACTTGTGGCCTTTGTGAGTCAGAATTAAATGTGACATGTTTCTGAATCAGAATAAACTCTTTGAAACACTTCTTTGCCAATTAGCCTACTGAGCAGCTCTTGCTGATTACTTCTGTGGCTGCCTCAGCTGCTCATGCAAGAGTGAAGATTTTCCTGGAAAATATTTCAGTGTGTTTATTTTCTAATCAAGTTACTCACTCACCAGTGTTACTACATACTTTTCACTTCTTTAATGTCCAGATCACAAAATGAAGATGCAGGTAATGTATCTCTTTATTCTCTAGCCTGCTTGTTAACCTGGGAGGTATCAAAATCATAAGCATCAGCATTTTCTCCAGCAGAATTTCCTGAATGTTTGCTGTTCTGCTTCTGACCATGATGAGCTACAGCTCAGGACTGCACAGTCTGACATCTCTTTCATGCCTGATTCATGAATGATTCTTCATTCACCTCGTCTTCAGAGCATGGTCTATTAGACACTGTTAGATCAAGTCTAATGAATCAGACTCTGAA
Organism: Dromaius novaehollandiae; assembly: GCF_036370855.1. Lineage (NCBI taxonomy): Eukaryota > Metazoa > Chordata > Aves > Casuariiformes > Dromaiidae > Dromaius > Dromaius novaehollandiae. The sequence goes on from NC_088098.1 coordinate 25,983,761, forward strand.
GAAAATCCTCCTTGAAGTGGTCCTCCCAAAAGCTCAGTGGTTTCAGCAGTCATTTGCCATGTGGGAAACATGCACTCAGTTTTGCCTAGAAGGATGTGAACCTACATTTCCCAAGACACTTTCATAACCACTGGGTTGTCAGATATCTTTAGCTGAAATATTCATCAGAACAGTCTCCTCCATCCTTAATGTCAGCCTCTAATGTCCTTGGGCACTGAGTGTCCTAACCACTAAGTCATACATACATGAAGTCATACTATCTCTGGCTCCAAGAATATATAACTAGTCTATACAGACAGAATCAAAATGTTCCACTGCCCTCTGTCATAGCTTGATGAATATGTGTTTCCTTAAGACATGATGTGAATTTGAATTACAAATGTCTGGATTAAAAAAAAAAAGGCTTTTGTCACTACTGTTTTCCACAGAGTTTTGGAAGAGAGACTTATCTCAATTTGTAAGGGCTTAAATTCCTAGAATAATGTCCAGGAAAGTGAATCTTGGATGGAAATGGCATCTTCCATCCACAGAGTTAAGCGTATGATGAACACATAGTCTGAAGCATCGTCCCCATCTTCCTTCACCATTTCTGTGGGGGCATATTAAACATGGAGCTTTTGCAATTGGTCCATCTTATCCTCCAACCAAGCTCATGTCCTAGGATAGTGCTAGACAGCATGGACAAAACATGTCACAGAGTAAGATTTTTAAGAAAATATAGTATGCAAATTCTCATACTAGTTCATCTCTTCCTATTGTAATAGTTCTGTCTGCAGTTAGACTCACTTGTGAGAACACTGGATGGAGGGTGTGATCATATCAGTGAAAAAGAATGCATTTAGTTCAGATATCAAAAGCCATGCTCCAAAATGCATATAAATTCCCTTTATAAATAGCTGACAAGTCTCCATTCTTAGCAAAAAAATGTCAAATTTCAGCAAAAAAATAGATTGTATGGTCCAGTCAGGATAAATCACAGGTCTTCATTTAGGATGCACCTTAAAACAACCACTTCGTAGTCATTTAAAGGGAGCTGTATATACTGTCAGAAAAAAAAAATCACAATGTAAGTTATCGGTACTCAGTCCTTTAGTATTATGAAACAAGATGTTCAGGAATGGAGGTAAGCTGTCACAGAATGAATTTGAGTTTAAATGTGCCAGATTGTACAGTCATAGAACACCCTCTTCCCTTAGCAGCCTGATCCTCAGAATAGAACTGATCTTATTTATAAACCAAATTCTTAAATTTGATCACTCTGTGTTGAAAATGTTAGAATGACAATGGAAATTGAGAAGTATTGATTACAAACTATTAATAGTTAATAAAAAATTGTTTCAAGTTAACCAAACATGACTTTTTTGTAGGTTCAAAATCTTTAAAGTGTAGTTAGTACTTAAGAAGGAACAATGATCTCAGAAACTAAATGAGGGCTGTCTTCAACACTTTATTTAATAGTGAAACTGTTAAAGGATGTGGTTCATGTGTTATTCTAGAGAACTGCTGAATACAATAAAAACTGATTTTGTTCCTGCAGGGAGGGTAAGGAAAAGTATGGGAATTGCTATCTGCTCTGATCAATGTTTTTTATATGTAGTCTATTTTCTTCATGACTGGAAAGGGGAAATAAGGCTTCAGGTGATGAATCAGTGGTTATCAGAAGCATTCTAACCAATAAATACTTTGAGAACATACCAAAGACCTGAAGAGGTCAATTGAATAAATACAAGTACTGTAGATTACTATTGATTATAATAAAACAATTATTATTGAAAGACAGATGAAGGAATTAATTTGAACCTCTATTTTTTCTGTTTTCATGCTGAATTCTCAGGCACTTGAGTTTGTGAGAGTTCATAGTTACAGTGATATCTATGCTTTATTTCTCATCCTGTTTATTTTAGAGCCCAAATGTTATATTTCATGCCTATTAGTTAAGCATTGTTAAGGGGACTTACCACTAGAAAAAGAACCCTCTTCCATGAGATGTACATGAATTTTTTTTGGTTCACATTCTCATTTATTGTTGCTTTTTATGTTAGTATCATAGGCTTTCAGCCCAGGAAGGCAAGGTTACTACATGGAATGGCTCTGTTGACTCCAGCTAAAATTCCACAGGTTAAGGGCTTCTGTTGCTTTTGGTCTGGCTGTGCTGTTCCCCCTGAAAATCCAAATTCGTTGCACACATGGAGCTTGGGCACTCTTTTGCACCAGAGAAATAAATGGTTCCATTCCAGTGTCACTAGATTTTCAGAGTAAATGCTTCTGTATTGGAAAATCTGTTAGAACAGAAGGAAAATAGAAAGTGTGAAAGTAATGCTATAAAATGCAGTAAGGTGTGTCAGAAAGCCTAGAGAAAGAAGATACTATTTTATGATGGGTATACATTTATTTCTGAAACACTTGATTTATTTTAGTCAAATTAAATTCCGTATACTTTGTATAGACATACTATTTATATATGTGAGCATTATTTCGGCCTCATTTTTCCTTTGCAAATACCTGTTTTACACAGTCCGAACTCTCTTAGATTCAGAAGTGTCGCTGTTATTGTATAACAGTATAACTGAAAGAACATTAGGATTTGTTGTGTAAATGTGAGAAAATGCCATCTGTTTGGCAATAGGAAGCTGAAAACTGAGGGAAAACATTAGAGGTGTTAGAATACCTACCAGCTGGAAACTGAGGGAAAACATGAGAAGAAATAGAATATCTGCCAGTTGGAAAACAGAAAGTTACAGCTGGTTGCAAAATGCCTGCTTTAAGGGTGCAAATTTAGAAGGCAAGTTGCAGAAAGACATGCTGGGAAAAAGTTCTTAAAGACAGCCTTGAACTAGAAAATTAGTAGGTGTGAAGAAACTTCTGAGGATGGTCATCCTGAAAAAGTGTTTTCAGCTATGGTGCAGATGTCACTGTTCTGTCACATTATATGTCCGTGATGTTTATATTCCCAGACAAAAGGTAGGGGAAAATGATATTAAGGGAAGGACTCACATAATTTCAGTAGCAAAAATTATGGGAGCATTGTGAACTCCACAGTGATCTCTGTGTGGTTCTGTAATTAATAACTTGAGAAGCAGATATAAACACTCTACTGTTCCTGTTTTTTTGGTGGTCTTGATTACTTAAAGTACAAGTTTCCTTGTTCCTGTGTTTCAGTGCCAGGCAGGAGTTGTCAATTTATGCTCAATTTGTACTCTCTGGGAACCAGAAAATGGAAATCTTTTCTCAAGATACTGCTTAATCTAGAAGTGCCAAGGAAAACCACACATCACAGGAGAATCACCATGAGCAGAAAGGAGCCAGAGGGAAAAGTTGTGTGTCGCTGTGGAGCCAGTCTACTAGCAGGCTATTTCCCCCTCCTCCCTGGTCTCCATGGTCTCACATGCTTCTGCTGCCTCTCTGGCACTGTCTCTGGCACTTATCTAATCCCATGGAGACCATATCCTGGAAGCTAAGTCAGCAGAAAACTGACACTTGCAAAGAGATGAATAATGATAACTAAATAACCAAACATTTTTCTGCCAGTTTAGTGGGCTGAATAAGTTCACTCTGGGGTTGGACAAGTGCCAGGGCCAGCACAAAGGCAAACAACTGGAAGAATGGTCAAAATGAGACACTTTTTGTGGCAGCCAATTGTTAGGTTGATTCAAGCATAATGTGTAACCCTAATCTCAGGTGGACGAATCTGTTGGTTTTAAAGCCATTCTGGACCACTGCAGTGGCCACAATATGTTTATAATATAATTAGCATTGTCTTTCCACTGCAAACGTGCTTTGACTAATACAGTAATAATAAACAGTTTTCTTTTTTCCTCTTGCAGAGGTTTAGTGTATCGTGCTTTATGGAAGCTGCAGAAACTCCTGAGTTATAGGAGTGCCACAGCATGTAAGCGCTGGAGAGGCTGGATGGGGATTCTCACAGCCTGCAAAGCCCAAAGCACAGCTTTGCCGGGCTCCCTTTGTGATGGAGCTCCCTTCTCTAGCTGGAGCTATGTTAGAGATAGGGGGAATGTGACTGTCACAAGCTTACTTTTATTCTGAACAGCTGAAAAGACAACAGAAAACTATAAGCAAATAAGCTCATAGGTCTTCACATACATCATGAAGCTGGAGAGGGGTCCAATTTTTCATGCAAATTCTTCACAGTATTGTATAGCTGAGCTTCATATACTTGTTTCATTTGCTTTTGCACCGGTGGTAGGCTTTTGCCTTTTAAATTGCTATGGATTCTCTTTTGAATGTTTGTTTCATTAGCACACAGATCTTATAAGAACTGAGTCAACAGGCTCAGGGCTCCTAATCTAGGCCTGTCAGATATGACATTCTACAAACAGGGTGTCTAGTTTCTTTGGACAGGAGCTGGATTTGTTGGATACCAGCGGTTCAGTTGCTCTACGCAATCTCCTAACAGCTGAAAGAAATTGGAAACAGTAAGTAACCTTCTATTCAGGACAGACAAAGATCGAAGTGGCAGAAAGGAAGAGAGAAACAACATGATTCAAGCTCACAGCACGTATAGGATTTTGAATTTTAGGACACTGATGTAAATTTAGGTCTGTAATATTGACTGGTTTGCTGTCCCTGCAAATAGTGCAGCTACAGAGGGATCTTTTGGATATCGCCACCAACTCACACTAATTTAGGCATCCAGAATTGCTGTCTGGAGGCATCTCTCTCTCTCTTCACACAGGCTATAGGGAACTGAGCTCCTAAGCTTAGATGCTCAACATCACACCCCAGTTAGATGCCTCAAGTAGACTAAAGTAGATAGTGTGAAAACTCTCTTTTGTATCTAAGTCAGTGGACCGTTCGAAAACACACATACTAACAGATCATCAGAAAGTGAAGCAGAGAATCAGGGGTCATTTGTAATCCATGCTGTCTCCAGCATTTGCATCTAAACAACAGACATTCTGATGACATAGAATTAGAAGAAATATCCTCCTTTCACTGGACTATATAAAATTGATAGAAAGAAATTAGCAGTAAAGAGTTTTCAGACCAAGGTTTGGCCTCTTGGGGATAACAAAGTAGACTCTGAAAGATACGCAACAGCATTTCAGCAATTGGGTACCATGCTTTGCTAGGTTACTTAAGACATTACGAGTAATGTATTGTTTAGTTGTACCCATGTACACCATTAAAGTTATTCCAGTGTGGCATAGATTCAGCAAGTTGAGGTCATAATATGCCAGCTGGAGAATATTAGGAAAAAATGTTCCTTCAATTTCTGCTTAATGTTCTGATGAAAATAAAGAAGCCAGTCACTTGTACTGCGGATATGTTTACCTACAGTACTTTATAACCACCCTTCTCTGACTTACACTGGCTTCTTAATATCTCTTGCCATTTCTCATTCTTAAATTTCTTGCAGACTTTTCAGAAAGGCATGCTTTATTTCCATCATGGTTTTTTTGAAGAAAAAAAGAGAAGTAATTAACTGCAGCAAGATGTTACTGTAGTTGTTTTGGGGTTTTATTTTTATAATGAAACTGTGTTAGAAGGAAAAATTATATAAACACATAAGCCACATTTGGCAATGGTCTACATGAAAGTTTTATGGAGACAAAACCCTACAGGGTTCTTTTGCAGATAATTATTCCAATATGCAAATTCAAATTGTGCATTATTCATTTTTTGTCAAATAATTTTCATTTGCTTTGCTGCTCTTATAATAAAAATCTGCCAACAGGGTTTCCTCTTAACTCATCTAAGGAAGCCTGTGAAGAACACTCCATATTTAACTCTCTTTTAGATCACTGTGGCTTGAGAATACTTTTAATCTCTTTTCCATTTATAACTGTACTGCTTGACCTTTTTGCAGCAAGGTGTCTTGTATATAAAATGTCAAAGAGAGGATTATAGACATGGGACAAAGATATAGTTTAATTAAAAAAAGTCCTGTGAGACTGAAAAAGGTTACTGGCCCAGATCACAAATATTTAATGCCAGATTACTATTTATGATGTTAAAATAACAAAAAAGGGTTTATGGGTAACTTGTAATTGACCAACCTTTACAGGTGCATATGATAATATTAAGCTTCAAGTAATAACTTTCATACTAGCTTGGAAATTAGTTTTAAAAATTTAAGAAATATCTCCTTTATGTTTTGTATGTGTTAGAGAACTATCTTTACAAAATGAAATGGGTTAATGTTTTAAAATCTGTTTCTAATTCAAAGTGGTACAGTGGGACAGCATAAGAGAAAGTGTGAGATTTTGTAATTAATTCATGTGTTAGTTTCTGTCTCTGACATTTAGGCACAGACAGGAGTATGGCTTTAACACTGAATGAATGGTTAAGAAAACCAATCTAGATTTGTTGCTAATTTTTTCTCCCAGAAATAGCAAATAGATTCCAAAGCTGAGGGTTCTGCTAGACTTCTCCACTCGCATTCATAATGTAGAACAGTCCTGGTCTCTAAGCCACTTTGTATGAACTATCATTTTTTAGTTTGGAGAAAAAGGTAAGGCTAAATGATGGCAACTATTCAGTGAAAGAGCCCAATTTACCCGTTAATTTATGAATCAATAAGAGTTTATGATGCCACTGACTGAATTTTGGCTTGAAACAAGGTGTTACCAGAACAGAAGGTGTTGCCATTCAACAAGGAAATTTGAAGCCTGATTTTAAAAGAAGGAGAGGACCCACAGATTCCTGTGACTTTAACTGTCATGGAGACATCAGAGAAAAACTGGTACACCATTTATGCAATCATTTCAGTCAAGGTTGGTAAATGCATTATGTAGTTCTGGTTTGTCTTGATTTTTTAATATAATGCTGATTTTCTGATTAAAGTCATGGTGTAAATGCTTGTAAAGAGACAAGAGCAGTAGCATGTATAAAATAGAATTTAATTAGGTATAAATATTTTGGGGGGAAACTGAGGAAAAGACGAAGAGGAAAATTATCCTTCTCCTGAGTCAAATTCTGCTATAAATCTCCAGAGTTGAGCCTGAATATGGGTAGAGGTGTTCAGCATATCAGAGAGAGAGATACTACCAGAATTGTATCACTATGGGGCACTCTAGAATTCCTAGGTATTGAATGGAGAAAATATTGCTGCTAATAAAGACAGGGCTTAGGTGTGTCACAGTATGTCAGCCACTACATTTCAATAGAGACAAGACTCACAATGACAATGAGGATTTGGAGAGCACATATTGTCCAAACCAAGATGGAAATGCTTATTCAAATAGTTAACATTCTTTTGATGAATGGATCTAATAATTTATATCTCATAATTCTGAAGCACTGATAAATGAAACAGGAGGTATAATAGCATGTGGTTACTGCATGGTTGGAGAACAGCACGTATAGTATTGAAGAAAAATGAAAATACTGACTTGAACACCTGAAGAAATCTTAGCCTGATCCTAAGATTACATAAAGCTACTAGAATAAATGGACAGATATTAATAATTAAAGATTTGGGAGTAAATGGAAAATGTAATATGATGCGATATGGATTTTCCAGGATGATCATGCTAGAAAAGCCTGGTATCTTCCTTTGTTCAGATAATTGATTTTATAAACAAAGGAAATGTGATGGATCTTATCTAAGAGGTCGTCAGTTAAGCACTGTGCCATGTAGAAATTGATAGATTAGATACAGAAGGTGGGGATTAACATCAAAGCAGTAAAGCAGACAAGGAAATGGCTGGTCTGATGTTAACACAGAGAGAGTCATGAAAGGTGGCTTTCGGAAATGCTTGATGCTTTTGGAAATGCTTCAATACGGAACTAACTGGACTAACGTAAACAAAAAATTAAATGAACCAGTGGTTTAACAGTACAAGATATGAAGTCATTTGCTTGAGGATCCTTGGCAGATTGCCCTCCGCCACCTCCCAGCGACAGAGCATACTGCACTGCACTCACTTGTCAGGGCTCCAGGCTATTCAGCATCCTGGAGCAGGATAACTTCAGCATTCACCGGTGTTATAAATGTTCATGTAAAATAATTATTAACTGGATTGAGAATTAGCACACAGATCTCAAAAAAAGTGACCAGATACTGTATTATCAAGTCATTGTCATTTCCTACGGGCCAATGAATATTGATTAAAATCAGCATTTGCTACTGGATGGTTTATATAGCTCCCTAGCATGCTGGCTGACTGCTGGTTATCCCATTTTTAACAGCTTAGCTCTCCCATATGCCATATGAACCTGGAACCTCTGAGGCAGGGCACATATAAGCTGTGCTTTGCAACACTCAGTGCTGTGAACCCTTTGTCCTTTTATGGATTTAACCCCAAATGTCTGCATATTGTATAAAGAAATGGTCAAATCAGAGATTTATTTTATTGCCACAAGTATCCAAATTTTCAGCCAGTCAAGGGTTTGTCAAGTTATGTATGGACCTAAAAACAAAGGCCTTACTGTTTTTACATTCAGGACTATTTGGTGTATTTACACTTTTTAATGAATAAGTTGTGTAAGTAGAATTCACTGGAATAACCATTTACCTATATGGATCATAGAGCTACTTTAAAACACACAAATGTTTTCACATTTAGGGAGCATATGACAGTCATATTCCCTCATCTGCCTATGTTCTTCCTTCCTCTTCCGAAAGAAACAGTTGTTTTCAAACATGTTTTAAAGAAGAAATACATTTAACATCATCGACGACAATGCTCCTGTGGGTGATGTTAAATCCAGTCTACACTACTGGATGTACACTTCAGGTCTGTTACCTGTGGCATCATCGTGATGTTACAGTTTCCCCTCATGTGAGACATGGGGGTTGATCCTGTGAGCCTGGCAGGTACAGAACTCACATTGACTTCACAGTTTGCAGATTCCAACCTTTACTCTGTCTACTGATCTGAAAGGGAGTAACACAAAGAATCATCATGATCTGACATAGCCAATCTTAAGCACAGTGTATTTTCAGATTTTGCCAATTTCTACCGAACTGGTGTACGATGTACTGCAAGGGCTTCCCACAGTATAATTATCAGCATTTTTCCTGAGATATACCTTTTATCTTCTAGAACAGGGTTTCTCAGAGAAGCAGCTGTGACTCCTGCCCAGGTTTGCAGAGAATCACAGTAATCTTTTCCTTCTGTTCCTTTCTTTAAAATAAGCCATTTCCAGTTCTTATGGTGCTGCTATGACTTTGGAAACATGGATCTATAAATTATCTGTTAAAAGAGTTTGGTGCAGTGATACCTGTTTGGATCAGCAGAGGGCCTGCAAAACTGAACTCAGGAGATGTATATTGTTCATTCACTTCAAGAGGTGCCTTGAACTCTGTCCTTATATAGCAGCGACACTTAGTCAGGGTGTATATACCAAGGGTATGGTTTCATGTTACAGCTTAACTGAATTAATGGCTTGCTCCCAGTAAAAGCAGGAGCTGACAGTCCCTCTCCCGCCTGCTCAGTTCCTTCCTCCCCTTGTGTCTGCTCCCAGCTGCTTGATCTTTTCCTCCTTTGTGTCACCCTGATACTCATCTGATCACACGGTAAGCTGGGTCAATCTACCAACCTGGCAGAAAATGCTCCTTTTGGGGAGGCTAGATTTGTTTTGTGCTCTTTTAATGAATTCAAGTGGCTTATTTTGCCATCAGATGAGCGAGCATTGGTCTGGGTTGGTTGGAGAGAAGCTGTAGAGGCATACAGGGAGTGTGTGTGTGGTGGGGGGAGAGCAGGGGTATAGAAGACAGGCTTGGGACCTCCCTTGTGGCAGTGGTGAGCAGGTAACTCGGCTGCAGCCATCCCCCGGTATGTAGCTGAATGCAGAATTTTTGCAGCAGCATTTGCCGTTATGCTCTAGCTCAGCGCTTAGCTTTTGCTCTCCTCTCTCCTTGGGTTCTCCTTGAACTTGCTGATCCCTCCAGTTTTTCATTTCAAGAGAGGGTTGATTAGATGACAACTGGATATGCAACATGTGCTTTTGAAAAGAGGCATGAGAGAGGATCATAAACACTCTGCCCTTCCCATTTTCCTAAGGGAGTTGTAACTATATCCCATACCTTGGAAGCCCGCGCATGGAACGCGCGGAGACACCCAGATTACTGTATCTCTAGAGCAGACAAGCACCGTGTTCAGTGCAGATTTTTGATCTGTGAACTTAAAAGCTGGAAAAATTTTCAGGTTGGCTCACATTACATGAGCAAAACTCATTTAAATTCTTAGAGCTGATCTTAAACTGCAAGCAGACTCACTTAATTTATGTGCCCAGTAGCTATTGACAAAGATATCACTCACTGTTCTTGTCTTTCTTTTTTTTCCAGAGAAATCTTCCTGTGTCTTTCACAAGTACTATTTTCAGTAATACAACTGATTTCATATTATCAGATTGTTTGAGGATGTATGTTCAGATTTCTTTGCTTGCTTAGTAGTAGGTAAACACTGGAGACCTCAGTTAGATTTATATGACAAAGGAAGTGACAGGATCTCTGTGGCAAAGCTAAGCAAGAAGTCTAAAGTACTAGACTTCTCGAAGATGTAGGTTGAAATTAGTAGCCAGGACACACTCTCCACCAATGGCACGATAAATACATTGGATGATTTACCCCTTTAGCCAGTGTACAAACCCACTGGGGATCCTCAGGGGCCTACAGCAACTGCCCTTGTTCTAAATCTAGAATTGACATCTACTAAGAATTTCACCTCAGATTTGAGAGCTGACTGTTCTGTAGGATTATATTAGCTAATAGAAGATGTGCCTCAAAATGGTGACTCATCAGTTCCTTCCCTTCTGTGTCTCCCTCTTCTTAGTCCAGTGCGGAATTCACCACAAATTCTAGCTGATAATACATATACATATGTACATAATATATTTAAAAAATACAGAGAGGATGACATTTATATATATATGGGGGGAGAGAGAGAGGGCACTAAAAATAAACCTGGAAAATATTCCAATTGCATTGCCATTCTATATGATATGTATATTTTGATTGTTAATTCTCCATATTCTTTTAGTATCAGGACGCTATAATTTCACTTGCTGTTATTTGCATGAATGCAACAACATTGTGGAGTTATTTGCAAGTTTAATTGTCTCCTGGGAATTTGTAGAGATTTAAGTAAATGATTTGGGAGTAGAGACAGTTATGGTCTTCTCCCTGAAGATGCGAATATGAATTGCCATGTCTTGGAGTTATCGGATCTACAGTTCTGACAGTAGCATAACTTTGCTGACTTTTGTGGGAATTTTATCTCCAGGCACTTTGTTACTGGCCATGTAAGAAAAACTACATCATCTGCATATCGCTATATATACATATGTATATGTACAGCCTGCTGACTATTGGTTTACTAACACTATTGCACATATGCAGTAAAATGTCTGCAGTCTAATATTATAGTATATTGCTATTGCCATACATATTGGTATTACCATACAGTGGCTTCTGCTTCAGATGAAGCCATCCATCATTTGTTCTGGTACCTCTGCTACCATGGTGGAAGTTTTCTAAAACCATAAGCAACTCCTCGTTAAACAAAGTGAAAGTGTATCTGGAAATGTTTCTGCACTGCTTTCAAGTTATGTTTTTGAAACCCATACAATGAGCTGTTCTTCAGGGCTACTGAACACTTCTATGGTACAGCAGTATGTTTTAAAATAAAGGGAAATGTATTTAAAAATGTGAACAATTTATAGCACTACAAAGCCAATTTACCCTAACAATACTTGCCCTCAGAAGGTTGAATATTTTCTTTGAAATGAACTCTGGAAACATCATTAGGAACTCCAAATCCTATGTTGTGAAATTTCAGGAGCCATGGAAAATATAGGAAAGGGTAAAAGAATGGCCCTTCTTTTCTGGTATGCTCTGAGCCTGCCAGCCTGGTCTGCCTGTGCAAAGGAGCTTAGAAAGTGTCAGATGTGGGCAGCTGGGAATTCCTACTATACTGCCTGTATGCTTGTATGGGCAGCAGTGTTGCTCACTTCTTTGGAAGTGGGTGCTGTTCGGAGCAGCTGGAGGGTACTCCATCATACCCTCTGGGCTGTGTGGGTGCAAGCATCCTGACGTCGCAAAAGGTAGGGTAAGAGAAGGGCATTCACAAATCTTTAACTCCTTTTCTGGTCGGTGAAGAGAAATAGTTCCTTTCAGCAGGCAACTGAGGGTAGTTAAACTAGATTCCTACTCTAAATCACTTTCTGGAAGAGTTACCTCTTTCCAGTTACTGTGCAGGGAACTCAGGGAGACTAGTTTGGTTGGGCCATGTGTGGAGGTCCTCTGTGTTACAGTGCTCACTCAGTACTTAGTTTGAGATGAAATTCCTACTAAAATGCATAAAAATTTTGTTCTCCATTGCAGTTATACTTTAATGATTCATGCCTAATTAAGTGAATAAAAGAAACATGGAGGGGGAGAGGAAGAAAGAGAAATGGAAATCACATTAATAGTGACAAAAATTCTCAAATAAAGTCCTTGAAAAGTCTCAAGGTCAACAACATGAAAAAATATTCAGGTAACCTAACCAGCAAGCAAGCAGAGCACCCCTCATATTTATAAGAAGCCAGCTAGGAGAATGTGGCTTTGTATTTGCTCTGCTGCTATTAACATTCTCTGTTTTCAGTTGGCTGTACTTACTAAAATAAGTACATATAATGTAATATAATGTTCTTGGAGCAAACAAGGACCATAAATTCACATGCCATCACTGACAGGTAAAACTGAAGGGAGAGTCCACACCCTAAGTATCTGAGGACAATATTTCCGAAAGAACCTCTCAGGACTCCATCAGCACTGCTCAGATTGAGAGGAAATACAGGCAAATATGCACTGGCAGGCTCTCTACCAACAAGAAAAGTTTATAGATGAGAACTTCCTTAACCCAGGTATATATAGGACTTCATGGTCATGTAACGGACCTTTATAACACTTCATAATGCACTTTCAATATTTATAATAGGCCTATGAATAGCTCGTATAACCAAGGAACTTTAAGCTGTAGAATGATGCTATTACACTTTAACGGCCTAAAGATCCATTCTTATTCCATTAAAAAATAACATACATGGCCTTTCTTAGCAGGAGAGAGTTTCCATCTGCTTCAAAAGGAATAAAATTCTGACAGAATTTTGTATTTCTGGTGATAGACATTTCATACCTTGTTTGAAGGGAATTTCAAAATTCTGAAAGCTTTCATGCCAGATCTGACCTGTAGGTGTCCTACTCAAAAAAGAATAAAATAGTAAACTTTATGTCTTTAGCGACACTGTTTCCGCCTGCCCCTGCCCCCCCCCCCCCCCCCCCCCAAAGAAAATAGACAAGCTGGCTGCCACGACTGCTAAGGATTTATCAGGATGCGTAACTGGAAACAGCCAGAGAAAGAAACCGGTGATGAAAGGACACCCTAGAATTTCTGAGAATTTGAGCTGCTGCTGGGTCGTCCTGGGCTGTCAGGCTCTCGGCTGCACCCTAAGGACTCAACAAGCTCCAGGCTGCAGCTGTAAAGATGGGAACTGACATGTAAGCGTCTCACTCTTGGTGTCCTTAGGACAAAAGACACTTCAGCTCTCTCTAGTCCTCAGCGACCTATAAGACAAACTTCTAGGCAACAAAGCAGGTTTTTGATGGAAATCCTGCCTGTATTTCAGAATAGGCTTACCAAAATACATACACTTCTACTACCACTTTGAGGTGTCATAGGTCTGAAGAGACCTTGTTCGTACATTCAGGATTTTTTTCTTCCTGCAAAATTGCTTTTATCCAGTTATTTTTACTCCACTGAAACAGTGACTGAGCAGTCAGGGATAAAAAAACCCTGACTTCTCTGGTCAAGTTTCATTCATGTTTGCAGATGGAGATTCAGGACATGCTGAGTAAACAGTGCTTGATGACTTACAATGGATCTTACATCTTATTTTTATGAACTACCACTGATAATTATTATGCCTATGAATTTAATGTTAGAAGGTGCAGTTCAGGTCGAGATTAATATTTGTAAGTTATCAGTGTGCCTCTCAAGTTTTGGTTTTCTTTTAGCCTGTGGCGAAAAAGGGGAAGAACTGTTCCAGCTCCAGTAATATATGATTTTATCTGATTTCCAGGATCATTTTTAAAAAACTGTTCTACCATACCCAGTGTGGGGACCAAGTGTATTTATTTTGTTGATATACTTCTGCTGCTGGACTGTGATCAGGTGCTCATGCCAGTTTCATTAGTTCTTTTGGCAATCATTAATGCAGATGATTATAAACTGCAGCTTATTCATTTGCAGGGTCTAGCAGCAGTGTCAGGAATTGCTTTTTAGGGACTTATTTAATTCTTGCTGGGTGAACCAAATACATGGTCATATACCATTGCTCATCCAGTTCAAGGAATATCCTGTCAGGTTCTTCAAGGTTACATTTTGTTATTGTCTTCTTCTCAACATATTGGCCCACAAGGAAACTTCAGAAACATTATGAACTGCTGACCAAACCAGCTATATATAATCATATTTATCAGATTAGCATTCGAGTGTCCATTTTAGCCGTAATTATGAGGTATATCTCTCCTGTGGCATATGACTATTGCCACCTCCAGCTCTGAGTAAACCACCCGCTAGTGGTGCAGGAGTTGACACGCAGAGCTGTAGAAGGTGGGGTCAAGTCTTGCTTCCACCAGGCTGGGAAGTAACTGGTGTGTGTTTAAAAACAGGGAGACTCTGGGTTTGATTAGTCCTGCTCTCATTTTCAGATAACCTCCTCCAGACTTGCCTTTTCACACAGACACCTTTTGAGCAGAGAAAGCTCAGGTCTTTGTTTCCATAATACCCTGTAATAGCATGGACTAGAGGGTTAGCTGAGCTGAAAAGCTTTACTGTTTGGATGATAACAGCTCCCTTTGTGAGAGACACTTGTGTCTTGGCTCAGCTGGAATAGTGTTTGCTCTGGCCTCTCCTCTCTCACCAGAATAAAACCCTCTTTGCTCCTTCCCTCAGCTCCTAGTATTTTGCCCTTGCTCTGCCTTGAGCCACGTCCTGTTTCTCTGGAGTCTCTGCCTTGTGCCTCTTCTCAGAGGGTACAGAAAGCACATGCAAAGGTACCAAGCAAATGGCAAAGTAAGAAACTGTCTCGTGGCCTTGGCCTGCCTGAATACCAGTCTGCAAAGTGCCCTTCACAGGTTTCACTCTTCCGAAGTCAGAATTCACTAAACCACACTGTGTTTTCCCGCCATCATTTTCCAGACATCTGACTCATGAGAAAGAAGTTAAAAGTCTGCCAAAAATGGACAGAAATTTCATCAATCACGAAAGATCCTGCTTGCATCCCTTTTTTATTAAGAGCTGAGGATTGCAAAGCCAGAAATTCCTTTCCAGAATCCATTCAATCAAGAAGTAACAAGATGTGTTTGCAAGTGCAAAACTTGTTTTTGTGAACATATAAAGACCATTGGCAAAGACTGATAGTTCAGATATAACTGAACTCCATATTTGTCCATCTGTAAGGGTCTGATGACTAGACAAGGAACTCTGTGTACTGCATATCTTCTGGCTTGGGTCTGGGCAGAATATTTAAACACTTAGACAGAAAACTGTGTGGAGCACCTGTCCAGTAATTGAAGGCAATGGTGACAGAATAGGATGCACTGTCAGGGGCCAGTAATTCAAATAAAGGCATCTCTGGTACTAGGTCAAAGCACAGAGAGTAAAGCTGTCAGGACACGAGCAAGTGGTACTGCCCAATAGGAGCAGGTGTGTTGAGCACAGCAGTTGGTACTAAGGACCTGAAACTTCACAGTACTTTTTGTTAGTCTACCTCTAAGCTGGTCCTGTGGATGAAAACAAGAATACCTCTGAGGTATTATTATGATATGGACCTAATGCATATAAGTGTCCTCTGTCCCCTAAAATCTGAATACTGATTTTGAGAGAGTGCTGTTGGCCCATAATCTCCTTAAAATGTCCTTTTAGTAAGAAACCATGGATCACAAAAATAAGTACTTATGGTCCCTAAATCCACTTCTAGTCTTTTCTGCTCCACCTTGTAATGCTATATATTCTGGATCCCTTTTGCTTGGACGTCTTTTACCATGCAAGTGGGATATACAAAATTCAAAAATAGACAGCAATTATTTACTGGCTAATACACAGAGGAGATATAGATAGATGGGACTCGCATGCTACTAGGTAAGTATTAACATGCTCACCAGCCTAATGCAGACACCCAAGAAGTCTCTGCTGGCTAGGCAGTCATCACTCAGGTGAGAGAAGCTGGAATACGCTGCTCCTTGATCTTCCCGAGGTCTTTGGGGTTTTTTTCTGATATTTTATATCAGATCATGCTTTAGAT
The DNA here is from genome assembly GCF_036370855.1 of Dromaius novaehollandiae. NCBI lineage: Eukaryota > Metazoa > Chordata > Aves > Casuariiformes > Dromaiidae > Dromaius > Dromaius novaehollandiae. Next base: position 26,000,015 of record NC_088098.1, read on the forward strand.
CATGATGGTGTTTTGCTCTAGAATCCTTGAGTTACTAACTACTACCATCTCAACAATTTCATTTCTGGCAGTGCTTTTCTTATCTTTCATGGCTTTGGCTTATGTACTGTCTCACAGTTCAACTTTTTTTTTCAGAACAGGTAAGCCAAGGTCACACAGGTGTGCTGCACAAAACTGGTTGGTAGTACATAGGCAACTACACCCAAGGGTGTTTCACCTTTGCTACCCTGCAGATGCTTTCACTCACATTCATGCTGCTTCCAAGTGGACTTTTTCTCCAGGATGAAGAGGAGCGTTACCTGTGTTGATGTTCTCCAGGACCATCCAATTGCGCCGTGGAGTCTTTAGGCATGAAAAGTTGAACAATGGCTGATGTGGCTGACTGTAGGAACACATGCTTGAGGGTCAGAGGAGGCACAGTAGGCACTGGTGGTAGGGTGGGATCTGGAGAGCTTCCTTAGGTACTAATTATTCAGTGTCCTCAGGAGACAAACGTACTGAGTTCATGTGTGTTTCTGTACTGTGTTTCATGCAGTGTTCCTAGGGCAGAACTAGGGACTTTGCCTTCATGTCACAAAGGTGGGCTTCTCCAGATGAATTCTAGAGACCATTTGTGAGACCCAACTAGCCTACATTTTCTGTGCCATGCATCTTTGCTTCTGCAAGTATTTGAAGTCAAATATCTTGTTGACAACTTCTGTCAGCTCTTTTCTTTTGGGGGAAAAATAACTGGACATTTCTCATAGAAAGTCTATAGGAAGTCATAGAAAGTCTTGCCTTGGGAATTGTCATGTCTGTAGTTCAGACTTGTAGCTCAGATAAAAATCATGCTCATTAACTCTAGGTTTCCCTTACACTGGGCAGACAGCCAAAGAAGAAAGAAAGATATCATTGGGGCAGCTTGGTTTGTGCCAGTTTTTGATAACAGTTATTCTAGAGTCTTGATTACTGCAGGAGACATAAACAGCGTAATGGTCAGTACAATAATAAAACATGAAATTGAAAGGCTATTTTTAGAGACAGCTTAGAGTTCACTTTAGGACAAAAGAGCTGGAAATGACTCCAATGGCAACAAATGTTATGTGATTACACCAGTTGCATAAACCTCCCTAAGTGTAAATCTCTTTAAAGACTTTCCATGTGGGGAAAATGTCAGTCGGGAGAACCTGGGTAAGTGTCACAGGCCCTGTGGAATGCAGTCATGGACTTCATTTGGTGAGTTGGACAGCTTCCCAGCTATCAGCAATTCCACTGGGGCCTGAGAACAGAAAGGAAAGGCAGAAGTTGCTATATTTGGTCTGAGCCAAATTTAAGCCGAGACATTGGAGCAACAGGGGGTTCTTTCAGGTGTGACTTCTGTGGCCCCCAGTCATATGATGGACTTGAGATTCATTCAGAAGTTCTAGCTCTGATGTTCTGGCCATCCAGGGTGGGCAAGGTTTTTAAATTGGGCTAACAATTAGACTTGGATAACTGCATATTCCAAAAGTAAATTCGCAGTCAATTGTTGGGAAACCAGCAGTCCAGTAGCAACAAAGAAGAGTATACGAATTCTGGCTAACAGATTCTGATAAAGTATAGGCTGGTGGGTATTTAACACTGAAGAGACTGGAGGAACAAAAGGCAAAAAACATAATTCAGACCAATTTTAAAGAGATATCAGATCTCCAAGGAATCAGTGATACGTTTCATTTTTATCCCTTTTCACCAAAAAATGCTCTTTTTATCCATTTCACTGTGCCTGCAGATTTACTAGCATTTTGGTATGGTAACCAAGTGCAATACTATCTGATGCTCAAATCTTTTTACCAGATGTCTCTAAGGAGTTATGATGAATGAGGTATTATGATATAGTATATGGGACACTTCATATTAAACACAGGAGTTCTCCATTCCCAAGGTGGTAAATAACACAGCTTAGAAATCAAATTTACATGCAGTGCATTTACTTAAACACCTTAAGTTTTGGCTATTATAAATCAGCATATACCAGTGAAGCTAGTGGAGTTTTTCCAGTTAGTTTAGGGTTATATTGCTCTTAAATTAAATGTTTCTTATTTAGGTATTGCATACATTTTAAATCATGGTCCAGCAATCCCTCTGTCTCCTGCCACTCATGTGGCACTATGTGCCATCTAGTGGAAAAGGTCAATGTTCAAGGATACTGTCTGAACATGAACTAGGATAGTTTATAGGGGAAAATAAAAAGAAAAAAATATTGAGGAAGAAAGCAGTTTTTTTTATCTGAAGAGCAGCATGTTCCCAGTCCAGGTATGTGATATGTCGATGGAGATGGGGCAATATTTAATAATTTGGAACTAATAGAAAGAGGAGTGCCACTATAAATAAACATCTTTGAATCTTTAACTGCATATACAGCAAAATTGATCTGAAGGATTGCAGAACTTGTTATACCAACATTAGTGATCACTCCTGATTCCATAGAGGTAATCTAGAGAAGGACAAGGCTGCTAAGATAAAAGTAGAACAGAAGAGTATGTGTGAAGCTCAAACTTTGGATAATCTTAAAAGAAGTAAAAGCAATTCTTAGAAACAACTTCTACTTTTCTATTGTCTAAAATGCAAATATAACGGAAACAGTGAAATATAAATATAGTGAACTACACTAACATTTATTTCATGCCTTAAAAAAATCATAGGCTTTTTTGCATTTTTTCTTCCTTCTTCCATTTTGTTTGCCCTCTCCAACTAGTCTGCCCTAGAGATTTATTTTCTTTCTTTGCTGCAAAATCCTTCTCCATAATCTCCCTCCTTTTGTCAGAGCCTTTCCCCTCTGTTGTAGTTCCTTAGAGCTGTTCTTCCCCATTCCCCCTATCTTATTCTCACTTTCTTATAATTTAGAATAAGACTGAGACTGCAGGACTATCTTAACTCTATCATCTCAGTAGTAATTCCTACAGAAATTGTCTTCAGTCACACTATTCAGAATCAACTTTCTCTCCCCATCTAAGTAGCAGCAGCAATTCATACTGTGCTGAAAACACCTGGGACACTGGTAAGGACAGAAAGTCAAGCAAGTCCTCTGCACGGACCTGGGACATGGCAACAGTGCTCTTTGTGAATGTCACAAAATGGAAGGAAAGTTTTACCTCCAGAAAAAATCTCTTTTGCTCTGCAACTAGGCAAGAAGCAATTTGTTGCTGCTTAAAGCAGGATTAACTAAGACCCCCCCCCCCCCCCCCAGCCTCCACAAATGAAATATCAGACAAGGTACCAGTGTATCAGATTGAAGTAAAGCCAAATACAGCACTTTCTTTATGCCCCTGCATGACTTTGTCTCAGGTAAATGTTATTGGCACAGACAAATTTGAGGTTATATTTGTGAATGTAGTAGAATCAGAGCCATAAATGATGCATATGTTCTCCCCTCTGTGTAGCAATCTCAAACCATTTGAATGACTCAGGCAGCGAAAAAACAGAGATAAGCTTCAGGAAAGCAGACATGATGCCTGACTCTATTCCTACCTTTAGTGTCCCTGTGTATTCACTATGATACATGTTGCTCCTACAGCTTTGATAGCAAGATCAGTCTAATGGCTGTGTATCACTACTTTTGACACACTAAAAATGTTAAGCTGGAGAAGATGTAGACAAAGAAAGGAAAAAGGCATTGTTAGCAATTTCTGTCTCAGCAAACATATATGGATAAAGAACGGGCATTCCCCAGTCTAATAGCATATTCCTATCAAGTAAGTCTCAACATCACAGACAATCTTGGAAGTGTGGGAGCTTCTTGAAGAAAATATTCTCCAAAATGTTTCACAGCGGAAAGTGTCAGGCAACTGAAAGACAGAGCTTCCTAACTACCCTCCCCTTGTTTCTCTCATAGCAGATTTTTTCTCTGGCTAGATGAAGACATATTTATATGTCTTCATACACCAGCTTAAAACAGATATTTGTAGAATAGAATAACTTAGTGTTACATTTCTTAGGCTTCTGATCTAAAACAAGGCTAAAATGAGCAAAGAATATCAACATGAATGAATTCTAACACCACTGGATACAGTAGAATTTAAACTATTCTAACTGAATTGTTGAAGCAGTTTTTCTAATATTCTTTGGCCCTGCCACTCAGTGGTTTAAAGGTACTATTTTCTTATGAGTGTATTTCAAAGCAATCTGTGGTATGTGTGTGGACACAGAAAACATAGTTCTGAGCCACGGCGATTCAGTGAATGCTCGTATGCTGCTGTTCACCGGAAGAGCTGAATGTTGAGGAAGGAGGACTGTGTGGCTAAATTGTTCAAGAGCCACATTACTGATGCTAATTGGGGAGCTTTGCCGTTCTCAACAATTTATTCATGTGTATGTTTTCTACTTATCTATATCAAACTTAACTTGTAAAGGTTTTTCAGCTCATTTCCAAAAGTGTGTTTCTGAGAAAATGTGTCCATAAAATACAGTATATTCCTTTTTCCTCAGAAAGCATTGGTACATCATGCTAATTTCTGGTCCTGAAACAAGGGAGAACATAGTATTGCCACTGTCCATGCCAACAAGAAAGATGCTAGCCCACCCTGGGACCAAGAAAAAGCATGAGATAAATCAGAAGTATAACTAGATTAATTTAGGGTACAGTAATTAAAAGATAAAGTGCATGAATATTAGGTTATAAAATTATTGGCATGAATTTATTAAAACATACTTCAGCAGTCAGACTAGAATAAAAGCTAATTTGCAACTGGTTGTAATGGGCTTGGAATCAGCTTTAGTATTAGAAGAAGGTTCAAATACAGTAGGAAGGAAATGTAATACAATAAAGCAGTGACTCAGGGGGCTGATTGGGATAATGAAATGCATTTCAATGAATTCTGATGGGCAAAGTTATTATTACAGTGGAGCTTATAAACAAGAGAGGAATAGATGAAATTTGCAGCAATGGAACTATATTGTCACAGCGAGTTTTATTACTATAGAAATTATTTCAAAGTGTGAAAGGTACTGTACTTAGTGTTCTAATAACAAATCTAAAGTGACTATCTCTGTTTTACTGAGCTTTGTTGTTTATCAGCATCCTAAGTACAGAATCTGTGTCTGTTCCTTGACAGAACTGCTAGTGCTCTATTCATCTTGTCACTTGTGAGTCTTTTTTGCATGCAAAGACCACAGAGCAGACATCCTGCAGATGTATTAATATGAAATCCAGGGAGGCTGTGGAAGTGTGCCTTTTGCCTGCTCTGTGGGGGCCTCCTGTGGCCTGAATTAGATGGCTTCTTCTCTTTCTGCAAGGCAAGCGTAACTTCTTGCTTTATGATTTGTGAAATCACCATGGCTAATGCCAAGATCAGCTAGACATGTTTTACTCCTTGTATGTGTGTTTTGAAACATTACGAGTCACATTTTATGGCATATACTATTTGCTTTATGCAAATATATGCTTCCTATGTTGAAATGTTCATCATTACATAAAACCAAAAGTGGACTTGCTTCAAAATAATAATTAATAAAACCCAGATTTTAAACTTACACAACTTTTCAATAGCATTCTTCTCCATCAAACTGTCTAACTTAAACTTGTTAGGAACTAAGGAATATGGAGCAATTATATAATTTCACAATCTTCACACTTCTGTGTCAATAATGCTATAACATTCCCCTAATCATCTTAGATACTTTTGGTCCAAAAGGACAACCACGGATCTTTTTAGTATTTGGAATATCAGTTAGGAATTTCTGTGAAGGGCACTGAAAAAGAGAGGGTAGAGGAGAAGATGATACATAATGTATTATTAAAATATACTTAAGATAGCATTGAAATCATTTTGCATCTAATAAACCATAAGTTCTCATCAATGGCTTAACCAGTTGCAAATAGCACCTTTTTTCCCACCACCTTTTGTCTCCTTAGACTGTGCACTCTGAATTGGGGTTATGCATTTCTCTTACACAGTTATGCACTGTTAGCACACAATTTGTTTTAAACACTGCCACAATATAAAAATATGTTTCCATATTGCTATTCTGGTTGCAGCAGATCTGATTTAAGATCTCTCTTTCCCCACTGCCCACCCACTGACAATTATTTCTGGTTCTTCTCCAAGAGGTTATCATGCACATCTCATTTGTGCCAATTACACTGCTTGTGCGATCTGGGAAATTATATGTTTTTCAAAAAAGTTCATCTTATTATTTTTTGAGATAGATGAATGCACAGATCTGGTGAATCGTGCAGTCACACAAACAGTTGAAGTGGCACAACTGAGGGAGCATGATCTCTTGAAGGAGATGAGGGATGAGCTCCTCAAAGGTGAGGGGGAAACTATTAAATCAGATCTGTTGCTGAAAGGATTGTAGCATGGTCATAGATAACTGACAAAAACAATTTTAAGTCCTTCCTTACCAAAAGAGTAGACTCTCATTCATTGTTGCTAATCTGTTTGCAGTTCATAAACCTATGTCATTCATAAGTTATTAAATACCATGCCCCACAACATGATTAGTAACACAGAATGACAGTTCATATTTTACCTGGGCAGCCCGTGAAACATGTGAGTTCATGCCCTCTGTAAGACGTTAGCATCACAAGCCTCCTTATTCTTTCTCACGTCTGTTGAGGGCATATAACAAAAAGCGAACATGAGCAGTGGAGGAAAGAGCACATGAGCTTCACAGCGGGGACCATTTCAACTGCCAACAAAATAAATTATATTGCAGGGGGTAAAAACTAAGCCAATAAAAGCACCACTTGGGATGCTGCTATGCGCAAAGAACTGTTTGCAGCATTTCCATGTCAGGCGACTACACCGTGGGAAAAACAAGCAGCATAATAGCAGATGTGACAGACCACAAAATGCTACATGCTATATCAGCGTAGCCCAGAGTCCATAACTGAGGTTAGTCAATAATAGGCAGTGCCTTCTCCATGTGGAGTGAAGAAGAAGAAAAAAAGTCCCATCTTGTTCCTGCCCAAGAGATATTCCTATTGTGTGTGGATGAGTGAGAGCAAGGGTCATCCATTTCTGAGCTACAATCAGCCTTTGGAAAGTATCAGCCTCACACAGCAGGTAGCAGGTTTCAGCAATCACCATGCATCGTGTGGGACTGGCTGTCAGTGGAACACAGGAAAGCAGAAGAAATGAGCATATAAGAAGGTCAGTCTGCTGCCTTGACGTCTTTAGTTTCTCTCTCCCACCCCCAAAGTCTTCTCTCTTGTCTGCTCAAGCATTACACATTGAATGTGCCAGAGCAAACCGGTGCAGTTCAAATGAATTCGATAAACACAACTGTCCTAACACACGGTGGATGTTGACAATCTAATATTCCTCTAAGGCAAAGCATCACAACAAAACAGGCTTTTGTCTTGTGTGTCTGCTTGATATGTCTCTAAGCACGTAGGAGTTTGCTGTGTATTGGGAGGCAGTTCCTTTAGTGCTCACAGAGCAGTCTGAATTCAGCTTTTCTTTTCTGGTGGTCTGCATTATGTACTGAGTCCTGGGTTAATGTCTTTCTCTACATCAACTGGGGAGGAGCCAGAATCGTGAATGCAGGCTATCAGTAGCCAGATAAGCAGTTGTGAGTACAGACAGATGAAGTACATAGAGAGGAGTCACAGCAAGAAGCTCACCTGATGTCACCATAGTGCCCATTGGCTTTAACCACGGGCTAGGCCTGCTCGTGCCAGCAGTCATACCAGCTCGCGTCGGCTAATACATTCACTTAACACCACTACCACTACTGACTCCATAAGATTACATACTCCAGTGAAGTTATACATTTAGATGGGAGTCAAAGGGGTTTCAGGGCACTAATATGGAGGTGTCTTTCCCCATATGAACTCCTCACAACACAATCTCCTCATGGAAGATCTTCAGTCTTGGCACAACCCCTTGCCTCATTCACTCCCTTGTGGGACTCCAAGATGTCCCTTCACCCCACATCCCTGGACTACTTAGTTCTGATCCAGCATTTACTAAGGGAACCTAACTCTTCCCAGTATTAGAGATACCTTCCGGATAGCACAAGCTCACTCTGAGAAGAGGAATAGGGAGCAGGAAAAGATGCAGAAGCATAAGAGAGTTAGGTGAAGAGGGCCCCAGCAGCCCACACAGAGTGTTGCAGATATGGTAGTGCTATTGGCACCTTTAATTTGTATTGTTGATATCACTGGCATTTAGAAATGTAGTAATACCATAGTAACTCTGTATTGCCTCAATAATAGAGAAAAAGCCTGTTCTGCAACACATAGTTGCAACCTAAGTAACTCTCCACAGCTTTAGAGACATATGATGTGCATGTGATCTATTCCTCATAAATTATATTGTACTTTATGTAGGATTCAGTGCTAAATTCTCTGTAAGGAAAAGCAGAGATACAGCTTTTCCTGCCCAGTAACGAAGAAATGCCTTCTGTCAACAGAAAGAGATGTAAATTAGGGGGAAAATTTTAAAAAATTGAGTTACTATAAGCATTTATGACCCTTTATTCTATGAAAGCTTGGGAAAGCACACTTCTAAAACTTTTGGAGCATCCTATAAAGTCATCTTTTTTTTTAATCAATCCATGAAAGCCACTTGCCCAACCGTTGCTAAATCCTAGCACGCTTACATTCCATACCTCCCGGTGAAATCAGGTTGAATTAGTACGAATTTTCTAGGTACTTCCAGCGCAGTAGCAGGCTTTCGGACGCCTGTTTTCTGCAGATGCTCTTGGTGCTACTCGGCGCTGCTCCCTGCAGAGGGCAGTGGAACACAGACTCAGAGGGAGAAGCAGGCGCAAACCTGCTCTGCTGGGCCTGCTCCCAGCTCTAGCATAATTCAGGGAACTTAGGAAGCTCTCATGCACAGTTTACATAATACAGCACTAAACTGATATAGTGATGTAACCTAAGGGGTCTGAGATAACAGCAGCTGTGAACACCTAGGGTGAAATTTCGCAGGCGACTAAAATGTGGCCTTCCCGACTGCTTTCCACCCTTTAAAAAGTAGAAGAATGTGTTAAATGGGTAGTGAAAGTCATCCAGCACACAGCTGAGTCTTTCTTCAGCTAAAAAGGCAGACATACAATTGTGGTGTCAATCACTGGGAATTCTTTTTTGCAAGTTGAAAGCCACATGTTAAAGGAAACAAAAGAGCGATACACTTGTAAGAGGATGTAATAGAACATCGTTTGATTTTACAATGTGATTCTTCTACTTTAAGCCTCTGAAAACCTTCAAAACTAATTACTTTTTGTAAAGGCATGGGCAGAACAGTAGCTGTATGCACTCAGCAAAGACCCATTAACATACTTGCATATTAGAACTACTATCAAAAAAAAAAAAAAAAAAAAAAAAAAAAACAGAGAAAAAGGAGGCCAGCATATCCCTTTCAGATGCTATTCATTTTTAAAAAATGACGTGATGGACTGTTCTTCTTTCCCAGTTGGTGGTCAAAGAAGCCAGGCAGAAGGGATTTCAATTTAACATCTCAGCCAAAAACAGGCAGCTAACCAGCAGTCTGATCCAGCAAAGTGTTAAAGTGAAAGCTTAAATGCTTTCCAGAACCAGGAGGGATTTAGGCAAATACTTAAATATGTCTGTAAGGGCTTTGCTGCGTTTGAGACTACAGATTCACAAAGGTGTCACCCCAGGGTTCGCACCTCCATCTTGCCAAGAGGGCTTTGGTCCTGAGATATGAGTATTAGCAACTGAGCCTGGTACTTTGCAGAAGAGATCTGATAGGAATACTGCTGAATGCTTGCATAAATGCACGTTCTGTAGGTGCTCTTGTGAAGAATGATAGAATTTATTCTTACTTATTCAAAATGTTAAAAGGATTATTTTGAAGATGAGAATGCAAGACATCAAGAGAAGGTGAGATCCCCTATTTCATTTTTGAGAGTCAAAAAGTATCTTTAAAATGTTATAATGTTGTTCTTGGTCATGATATGATTATGCAGGTTGGTTATTAGAGACATAGTGTTAAAAATTGGCAGCTTTCTGAAATTAATTTTCTATATAAAATTGTTGTTAGATATAGTACTCATAGTTCTTCAATGTCATCCCATTTTTCTAAAACAAGAAAAAGAATCACTCTGTTTTAAAAGATGTACATCAGAATCAGGGAAGGAAAGCTGGAGAATGAACCAGGCATTCATTTGATGCAGATCAATGGATATAAACTAAAGTCAGAGGAGTTACGCAAGCAAAGGCTGGAGCTTAGCATCTTCAGGAAAGATGGACAAGTACTGTCAGTTGCACCATGGTCACCTCCCTAGCCCATCATTTTTCATATAAAATTGAAATAAAGAGATGCTTTGTGTATGCTAGAAGAATTTGCTGGGGGAGGAAACATTTTTTCCTTTCTAGTAGCAAATGACACCCTGGAAAAACTGGGTAATTAATCAAGCCTGTGTAGGTCTGCTACTGTACCATAATAAGATTGATCGATCACAGGGGATACTCAGATGGAGCCTGGAAGAAGAAATTAATTACAGACTGGAACATATTAGGAAGTTCTGGTGTATTGTGTTCGGGATATAATGGAGAATTCTGTCACACATCACCTAGTGGAAAATGAAAAAAACAGTCCCACAGGACAAAAAGAATTTATACATAGACAAGTAAATTGAATTACAGAGAGGATCAAAAGCTAAAATAAGACATTTTTTTTCCTTGGCTCTACAGAGTGGTATAGGTACCTAGCTATTTGTTTAAATAAGATGTGTTGGTTGGTACCTAAACCCTTTTGGGGTCTTAGGTCTTAATAACTATTATTATAACTATATAATATATAATTACTATTATTATAACTATATATCAACAGCATTTCCTAATTTCCCAGTAATAAATATCATTTAAAAATAGCTGTTAGACAAACATTTCCTGAAAAAATATAGTGTTTTTTTTTTTTTTTTTTAATTAAAAACATGGTGGGATGAGAAGGGAGATTAAAAAAACTGCTACTAAGAATGAAAATGAATAGCAATATGGTGAGGAAAGATTTTAGCACTGTAGTTGTCCTAAAATTAGGAGAGAAAAGACCTAAACAAAAATCGAGACAACACTGCAGACATAAGAGCAATTGCAAGAGATTTGCCAGGAAAAAAGGAGCTTTTCAGGTAACAAGGATCAAAAATACACACAAATTAAATGATCAGCATCAGTAGTGTGAATTTGTACTGTGGGAACATATAGCAAAAACAACACTAGCATAAGGTATTCTCCTACTGCCAGATCTGCTAAGCAAATAGGAACTTCATTTTGCACCAGCTGCAGCTTCCAAGTGGTCTACAAATCTGACATATGGTCTACAATACATAGATTGATGCTCTAATACTACTGCTTCCCCCCACTGTACCTAAGTATGTAGGACATATGTTAGATCACATTACTTAATTGTGCATTGCCTTGCATCTGTAGGCATTAATTTACAAACTTCTGATTCATTTTTTAATTTAAAGGATAAATTTTTTTGAATTTTCTGTGCAGTCACATTAAGATACCAATTTAATATTGCACTGAATCAAATCTTAGTAGCGGGTCATATGTTGTTTTTAATGCATTCAACATGCAAACCCATGTGCAGGTTTCTTTGTTTTGGCTCTTGTGTTATACTGGGATCAGTTCTGAGACTGGCTGAAAATGTTTCACTGAAATTCATAGAGGATTTCTGTTGGACTTACATTCACTAAATAAATAGAGAATCTAGACAAGAAAGAGATAAACCATAGAACAGTAAAGAAGGCATGTCAACATATATCAAGAGGTGATACTAAGATTTAGGTGGCTCATATATCATATATCTTTAATGGGATACATTGATAGTTATATTATTAATGTTGATTTGGTGAAAAATTGTTATAAGCAGCAAAATTAGGAAGGAAGAATTGTTTTCTGACTACAGAGTTCCACTATTCTGGAGATGCTGTTTGAGGAACTATATCACCACTCCTTCACACTGAGATTTTTTAGGGTAGTAGAATAATTGCAGTCATTATTCATGGTCATGTAATTGTCTCTTCTGCTAAGGCATATATTGGCAAAACTTTTGATTGTGTTCTCTGTCAACTTCTGTCCAACAGATTTAAACTTTCATGGAATATCAGATATTCTTTTTATTTGTTTGTTATATCAGTTTGTTTCAGATACAGAAAAAAATTGAATATTTATTTTTTTTGAAAGAATCCTTATTGTATTTACCCGGAGTTAAAGAGATCAAGGCTACAAACTCCTAATTTTCCTAAATTGTGGATCCAGTAAAGGTTAGCCCATGTCTCATTGAGTTTTCTAAGCTTCTGATCAGCAATCACATACAGGAGAAGCTTCCTCATCTCTCAGTGACTTCACAGTTCATACTCTGATCGCCTAGTCTCCTACTAGGCAAAGGACCTGACTCAACAGAGGAAAACCTTTTGAATAATATCCTATGTTTTAAATACTTTCACTATGTCAAAGTAATGGCTATATTAGCTTTCTCTAACATGTGAGATTAAATAAATGCTGATATAATGTTAGCCTTCTCTTAAATGTGAGTTTATCAGTAGGCTAATCTAAAAGTCCTCATAGTAGCTCCTTGTGGTCTGGGCATTACTGTTGCAGAAAACCCAGGCTATGACATACGGCTTCCCAGAAGGGAAGTCCATCTCTCCTCCTCACCTACATTTTTACAAGATTCATGAATATCTCTTCCTTTTTTATGCTTAAAGTTAATCTGCTATTTGAAGAGAAAACAGGGAACTGTAAATCTCAAAGCACTGAAACAAAAAAACTATATTTCCATTTACACAAGTTCAGTGAGGTTTAGATTGTTACGCTGTACTTGGACAGTCAAGTTATCTAGTCTAAAAAAACCTCCACTCATTTCCTTCAAGTTTAAATCATCACACAATTAGGTTTTGAAAAGTTGGATGTCCGTTTTGTGCTGTAACATATGGTCATACATTATGACAACATGAAAAATGAAGCATGTAAGAGCTAAAAATGGACAAGGACATGCTTGAATTTGTATCTAAACCCACTACCAGTTCAGATATTGACCTTAAATTCTTAATCAATGTGGCCTCATAGACTGTTAGTTTTATCTTCATGTCTAGTTGCATCATGAATTGGTAGGAAAGAACTTTCTAACCCATAGATCTGCAGAAATCTGGTAGTACACTGCCCTCTTTTCACAGTCTTTCCCAAACTGTAGCTGTTTTGGGGGACTGAGAATGGGGAGGGAGGGAGGGAGGGAGATCTACCGTCAGAGACACGACACTGGGCTGTACATTCATCTGATCCAGTACACGTGTGCTTATAAAGCTGTGAAATTATATTGGGTCATCTAACAGTATAACATGAACAACAGTCAAGAAAAGGAGAGTTTTAGTTTTTACACATGAATATATTGGTCTAAGTAATTTACCTGAGGCCATCCAGAGCACCAGGAGCAGAATGCAGGAGTTCTAGTCTATTCTTCCACTATTAGTCCTCTTTTAGCTTTGTATAACTGCCCAAGGTTCAGCAAGATTGTTACTTTCTGGCTGGCTGTTGAAAAAAAACAGGGAGCAGCTAAATATCAATTTAGTAACATTTCTTAATATGCGAGGCAATGTGGAGACAACATAATTTACACCTAAGAGAGCATGTACTTCCTGGTCATCAATATGAAAACTTCAGTTATGATTACTTGTTGGTCATGCAGTTGGACAGTTGGGCAGTGCACTGTCAAAATGCATTTTTATCTTAAATGCCTTAGTGTGATTTTTGCCTCTTTCTTAACTAGAGCTCTTTTGCATACATGTGTTTATCTGCCTGTCTGTCTCAGACCACAGCTGAGCAAGCTGAAATACAGTTCTTGGACTGGTGTTTCAAGTTGGAAGTTTTATAGGAGCAATGACAGAAAGCTTAGTTCTTGTTAGGAAGTACAGTGGATCAGCAGCACAGGTCATTTGAGGATGCTGATGTAGAAACATGGGATTAAATCAGATTGATATTTCCCCTTAATATCCTATCACAATAATCTTCTTATCCCATATCATTAATTCACATAAGAACTTAAGATGACAGCTAAGCACAATTAGAATTTCCTAGAGGATACAGCAGGGCATCAGAGAGGGGTCCTAAATACAGGTACTAAAATCATGCTCTTGTTCAAAAGGATTCTTTTCTCCTAGCATCCTGGAAGGGATTAAGCAATTCCTACTAGAAAGCCACATGGGTCTAACTCTGCCCTGTACAACCAGCTGCCTTACTAGATGGTGTAGGGCAATTCAAAGTCAGTACGGTCAAGTGCCTGACATTGGAAAATGATGGACATGACATATGAAATTTAAAATGGGGGAAAAGAGTTGATTTTTATAACACAATTAAAACTGACTTACTTCATATAAAATGTGTGATGCACTAAGGGAAGGTAGAGGAATTGCTAGGCTTTCCCAGCAATTTCTCTTGTAATAGAAGTGTACTACTCTCACTCTATTTGCACCAGGCATTTTTGAAAAGAAGGAGACTGAAATTTTCTCCTATCCCCTGAAATGCTATTATTATCCTGGATAGGGCACAAAGTTCTATTAGAAGGGAAATTCTCAAGGACATCCATAGGCTTAACAAGGTGATTTCCACGTTTAATTGTAAAGGCTGTTTGATTAGCAGTTAGGAATATGCCTATGCCACTAGCAACACTGTAACAGATACTATAGTATTTTGCTCCTCATTTTTCAAATAATGGCTGTATTTCCTTATGTTGATGGCTTTGCATGAGCCACAACAGTGCTACACTGCTGTTTCATTTCCCAAGATAATGCCAAATACTGTAAATAAACCAGAGCCTAAATGAAAAATACATTTTTGCTGTTTGACGTATGTTTATGATGTTAAAAAGTATGTATGTTAGTGGTCTACTCATAGGTACTTTGGACCTTAAAAATTCTGAGAATATTAGTTCTTACTGTTATAATTTAGTTTTAATTCTGCTTATTACAGCTACCTCGGTAATAGTGACAAAAATATTTTAAACTTTCCAGTGCATCTTCCATAATAGGAAACCATTTCCAGAAAAAAGCTAAGAACAAATAATTGAAAGAAAAAAAAAAAAGCAGTGCAGCAATTCTTCTGTTCATTTTTACTAATTTAAGCTTATCACAAGCTTAATCCCTTTGGTGTTCTCTGGTTAACTTATTTCTAATCTCTTCTGCCACTTCACTTTCCTTCTCTCTCAGGCTCAGATCCAATAAAAAAACATGCATCTCTAAAGAAGGATTTAGGTAGGATGAAGGTAGGTAAGACCAGACTTCAATCTAAAATCCCCCTTTGCTCTGCTGCTGCCTAATGATGTAGGCACATCATATCACCCAAAGTCTCACTGTAAAACTTTCTAGGAAAATTTGTACATTTGCATACTAAAAGCAACCTAGAGTCAGCTCACACATCCTTTGACCTAACTTCACAGAAGGTCCTAGTCCTGTGGGTGTTTTCTGAGAACATTAACTCAGTCCCTTCAGGACCTTAGGGAATGCAAGGTGGATACTTCTTTTAAGACAGGACAATAATAATGTCAGTAGTGGCAGTGCTTTTCCATCTTTCTATAAAGTCTTTTCTATTCATGTATATTTTATGGAGTACTTACATGATTACAGCACCCACTAAGTAATGAGGATTCAGTTGCCTCCCCAATCCCACTTTGCCTACAAGAGTATCCAAACCATTGGACAATGTCTTAATTTGGATGGTGACACAGGAGCAGAAGAGAGGAAGAAGGAATGTGTCTCTATCTCAGGGCTCTGAGTAGGGGTCCTGGTCTATGCTCAGGGACCATAGCTGCATATTATGCAATGACTGTTTAAGGAATTCCTCTACAAGTCCTCTGTTGACTTGAATTTACATGGCTGTCATTCTTTCCCCATCCTGTATATGAGCTAAGCAGAAATTATGCTAGCCTTCAGAGCTCATGAAAACTGTATTCATAGATTCAAATTTTCAGGACTCTTTAATCAGACATAAACCTAAGTTTTAGCTTTAAAACCTTAATTTGTAATTTTTTACAATAATTTTCAAGACGAAAAAGCAAAGCAGAGTGCTTATTTATTTTTGGTTGCTTTAAGGCTCAGTCTACAGACTTGCTTGATCTTCAGCAGTGGGTATTTACTATTGTGGGTGGTTTATATGTGTGAACACCAAAGTTTTAGATAGACAACAAAATCTGCATGGTGTACATAGCAGAGAGAAGTTAGGAAACACATGAAATTGTTGGGAGCTGATTGAATCGATTAGCCACAGAAATTGGCAGATCAGTGAGATTTGGTAGGGACTCAAACTCTCTTGGGAGTTCTGTAGCCTTTGTTCCTGGAATGATTCTAGGTTCTACTTTGTGCATCTTAGGAAATTGCATGGATTTATATAAATTCTCAAATGCACTGTCCTTGTCTATACGTCTCTATATTTTGCATGGGAGTGCTTTAAACCAACTTCAATTAGGATTAAAGTTGGCAAACTCATGAAGAGAAAAATAGGTCCTCCCAACTTTAATTATTGTCACTTGTTTCATTCTCCTGTTTGCTGATGTGAACTTTTAGTGGATAAATATCCCTTTGAATCCTCATGTTCTACCCTTTTACCACTGGTATACCCACCTTAGAGTTTGTCTGGAGCTACCAAGTCCCTAAACCAAAATTACACATGGGCAACTATGATGTCAGCTCTTAAGAAAAAATGCTACCTGGCTTATGCAAAGAGATAGCTTGTCAGCGCTCCTCCATTCTTTTTTTTGTTGAACTCTTGACATCTTTGTGCTGTCTTCACACCACTTCTGGTTGTAATACCTCCTCCAGTTTGGTCACCAAGGCTTCCTTGGTGAAGGTGGCTTTCGCTGGGAGGGCACTGGGAAATCCTTCCTGAACCTCTTTCAGCTCTTCCAGCTGAACAATATCTTCTTGACCAGCGTTAACAGAGAGCACCTATCACCTCTTATGATAACAAAACTTGTATTTCAAGTCTATTTTTACTGTAGAAAAGGATCTCAATAGTACATAGGACTTTCAGACTGTGTGCCATTAGGAAATTGCTCATTCCCTAAAAGGCAGAAACCTGTTTTCCCATTCAGCCTCAAGCAGCCTGGAGCTCCATGACTCACTGGAACGGCAACGAGATTTATTTATAATGAACCTCCCTCTCAGCGCCATTCAGATGCTCATCAGTCAAACATTCATGACAACTTGCCAGTGCGCTGTCCACCCAGAAGGTAAATTCATTCCCATCAGCACACACTAAGTGTCTGCTCCAGCCCACTGGGTGTTGCCCAAGCAGTGTCTCAGCTTTTGCTGCCTTTTCCTCTGGTTTATCAAGAGATGGCAGCAGAAAGCCATTTAACCTTTGATCTCGACCCACAGGGCCTCTATTTATTGCAGCGTAATGGTAGCCTCTACCAACTCAGCCTCTACCAACCAGCCCAAGTCATCCTGCCAGTACCATGTAACGGAACAGTCTATTAAAAGCAGCCAAACGGCTGGAAACTTGCCTTTCTGAATGATGGAGGGGAATAATTCTGAAAACAAGTAGAAACATATCTAATGAATTAAAGCACCAAAAAAGGCATATTAAGAGACTAAGTTCTCTTTGGGAATGCAGCCATTGGATTTGGGTTTGTGGTGGTAATTCCCATGTTAAGAATGGCCACAAAATATTCAGACTGTGTTTCACTCTCATAATGCTATGTGCAAAGCAAGGGACACTAGAAGGAACTTTCTGATTTAATGTGAAAAGCTGACAAGTCATTTGCTATGGCGATATTTGTGAGAGAGAAAATAATTGGTAACATAACATGGCAATAAAGACAGCTAGGAAAAAAATTGAAAATTAGACATGATTAAAAGTATAACACCTGGTAATATTTCAAATATTCTTTAGTTTTCTTACTGAAGAAAAAATAATCAAAATAATTGGACTTAAACTGAATTTTAAAAAAATTTACAGTGGTCATTAGTGAACAGCAAGAGACCTTCTCATTATTAAGTGTCACTAGATGGTTTCAAAAGCTGGTTTCAGATAAAGAATCTAGAGTCAGCTGCATTTAAACTCAGGACAAGCTCTGGGGTTTCAGTGTCACTACTTACTCTCAAATGTCACTGAGGAGCTGTCAACAGGTATGAAAAGTCACCCAGCTGCTCAAGCTTCTTTCAATAGGAGGCAAAAAAAGAATTAAAATATACGTGGAGGGAAATTTGGGGTTCTACAGAAAGCAAGTAGTAAAGTAGCACCTGAAATGGATCCACCTTACTTGAATTTTTCTGTTTTTCTGTGTACTGTGATTGCATTTTAAACAAAAAAGGCCAAATTGTGGTTTTGTCTTCATGAAGGTGAATCAGAATTATTTATGCTGGCAAAGTAGGGTCTTTTTGTATTAGTTATTTCAGTACACCTGAGATTAGAAATTGGTCTCAATAGAAATACCAGCAAAATGAGATCTTTTGTTACAATGAAGTCTTATGTTACTAAGATTCATAGTTTTATAAACTGCTCTTTCTGGTCATTTTCTGTTTTGTTATGAAGAATCATGCTGGATGAATAAAACTATCTTTCATATTAAAAAATCAAATTATTTTTTCTAAATGAGTGAATGCTCCATTTGTCTCAAATTAAAAAATTATGAAATGTGGTACAGTTTTCCTATTTGTTTTTAATTTCTTATATTTGCTTTCACTTTCTAATTCCTTAAATCAGTTCTAATATCAGTCAACAAGGTTACATTGAGAAGAGCTAATGAAAAAACAAATCAGATTAGTAACTGGAAAGGTGAATAAATATACCAAAAAAAAAGATAGACTGTAGAAGAGGATTGTTTCCTCAGCTATGTCTGACATTTAGTGAAAATTACATTATCCTTTTTATTCAATAAATGACAGAGCTTTCTCTCTTCCTATCTGGTGGCTACAAATCTAACAGATGTCTGTAGAAGATGTATGTGTGAGCTCTGCTGTTTTGGGTCAGTCTCTGTGTTTGACTCAGAACATCCACCAATGGCACGTTTAACTCGCTGCAACAGTGTTAAATGCTTCATGTCATGACATCACTAATGAAATCACCTCTGGAGGAAACATAAGCTTGGCATCCTAGAAAATTATCTTCAGATCTCGAATGACTGAGCTCATAGGGGTTTGGGCATCAACAGGCTTCTAAGGCCTATGCTGACAACAAATATAAGCATTCAAATAAATCATTTTGTGAAAAAGGCATCACAGGAAAATTAGCTTTCCATCCCACTCTTTGGCAGTCTGTGTTTATTATAGCACTCAGCATGGAATGGCAACCAGCTGAGTGATGCTAAATCGCTACATTAAAATTCTAGCCACCATATCAGAGTCTTACTGTCTATGCATGGAGACGATATAAAAATCTCTCTCCCCTTATTCAGATGCCCCTCCATTGAAATGTACTGGACAGCTATTAACAAGTCAACAACTTGCACCCGGCAAAATGATGCACATTGTTGAAGGATGTTGGTACATACCATCTGGAAGCTCATACATCATTTTGTAACTTGGCAAACAGAGATTAAAAAAATCTTAGTAATTCTAAGCATATTGTGAGGGTGGGTTTGTAGCATTTTTACATGTACACTTGTAGCATATACACATACACAGGCAATACAGGCAAAGCCTATCTGTCATACATCTGTAGAATACCCAAATGATTTTTATATAACATTTATTCTTGTAAGTCTTTTTGGAGTTTCCCCTTTGTACATGACCAAAATACTTAGACAATTAAAATATCTTTCTTCTTTTTATCAAATGAGCACATAATATTACAGAATGATAGAAAATAAGAGTGTAAGATGCCTCGTACGTTGTAACTCAGCTGGTGCAGAGTCTTCCCTCTCTTTGTCCGCTGGAGTTCCAGTGCGTTCTCGAAATAGTCCGTTTTCCTTACTCCCCATAGGACTTTCCCCATGCTTACATTTTATGCACTAACACAAACCTGTGTGTAAAAAATCGGTTGGCTTAGTCATTGCAAAATAGCACAGTAACTTTTAGAACAAGAGTTTTCTGGTGTCACCATATTTTTTAGAATAACAGTTTGAAAGATTGCATCTGCAGTTTAGACCACCATTAATCAAATGCGCAGAATCTGTGTTTAAGTGAGAGCATCGAGCATACTGCTATAGGTACAGCACTGCTTTGTTCCTCCCAACAACTATCACTTTTCTCTGGCTATACTCTACTGTTAAATAGCTTTTTAACTTTACGGCTGATTCATTTTTTCAAAATCTACTGCTGTCGAGCTGTAACTGGAAACTAGATTTAACGACTACACTTCTGTGTGCAAAGCTGGCATATCAAGCATCATTTGGAATTCAAACCGTTCGGTAACTGCCATGGTGCTTGCAAATAGATCTGTCTTAAAAAGGGTGATGTAATGCTGATTCATAGGAAATTTAGGTGCAAATTCTTGTGATAAAAATCTGGGCATGGAAAAGGTTTGTTTTTAGTAAGATGGGAAGCCATAAAGTTTCATGAAAATAATGTTAATTGGATGTGTACATTTTTAAGTTTCTTTGTTCTATGTAGCTTCAGAAATTGTGAAACATATTACATGGGTGGCAGAAGGTAAGAGGGAAATTTGCACATGTACACATAAGCATATATTCATAGTATACTATGAGTACTGAAATCAGAGTGAATATTTGAATAGCTGATTATTTGGGAACATATACTATATTGCCTATGTGGTAAATACAGAATGTAAGTCACCAAGATAAATCATGGTTTTGGATGCAAAACCAGTATATTATTACAAATTTTCAAAATTACTGTCAGATTTCTGACGATCCAATGCTTTACCTTCTTCATTTATCTAACAAACTATTTTTCTAGACCAGCTACTTTACCTCGTTTCAAGTAGCAATGCTGTATGGTACCATCCAAAAATTGCAGTGCTCCAGAGAGACTACTGCCTTGTGATTTTGTAAGCCCTAATACAGCTCCCAGTTTCTCCCTCATCTGTCACCAGTATAAACTGGATCTGATAAGAAACTTCATCTCCATTTCCACAGCATAGAGCAATTCAGTGCCAGGTTCACACCTGTCTTTGAAGTTAGATATGTTTCAGTGTCCAGGTGGATGCATTCAGTGGATGCTGGAGCTCTATCAAATCAGGAATTACAGCAGCAACAGCAGATTTTTTTATTACACAGCTGGAGCTGGACGAGTCCTTCCTTTTCCTAAAACAGCAGCAGCTCCCATCAAATATGAGTGTTGTGCAGTTTCTTCTCTTACTGAAGAGATTTGACTCCCAGCTCTCTGGAGCGTGCGCCAGCTGCCAGATTATTTTTTTGAGGGAGAGGGGAAGATAAGTTTCGCTCTTCCAAATGAGACCTTGCTAGCAGGCAGAAAAGAATTCAGGATTCATTAAGCCAGAAAAAGAAAATAAAATTCTTTTGCCTAGTGGCTTATAAACTCTTTGGTTTTTAAACTCTTTGATTCCCCGTTCCAAGGACTGGGCAAAATACTTAATCCTTGAAGAGAAGACAGGACATCAGGCATCATTTCCAAAGCATCTTAACTGCTAGACTGGCCCACGAGGCTACTTCTTGCTGGCCTTTGGGAACTTGTTCTGTTTTTCTGCATTGTGGAACAATTTCAAGGGGTGGGTAAGAGTCATTCCATGGAGATATGAATCTGGAATCCCTCAAGGCAGAGGAGGAAACTGAAAATAAGATTTTTCTGACAGAAGAACCCTACAAGTGACAGCAGATGATAGGGGGCTGCCTGCCTCTTGTGGTATAAACTGGCAAGTAATTGTTCCTTTTTCTTTGGTGGTCTTCCAGGCTGTAGCTGATGTCTGTGGCAATATCTAAAGCTCAGCATGCGCAGTGGCCCATCCTGACACCTCCAGGATGTTTTGGGTTCAGCTGTGGGAACCCATAAAAAGATCATACAATTCAATGTGTGTGTGCGACAGGCAATGTCTGGGCCCTCTTACTAAAAATCCTGATGTCACAAAGTCAAACTGGCTTAACTTTGGCTGCAAACCATTGCTTATGGGGCAATGAATGTCTAGTTTGGAGAGTGATTGGCCTTGCTATAGTGGGCCTGGCCCAGCCACACTACAAGTGCATGACTGGGTCGTTGCTAAGGAATAGCAAAGGATCATTTTCTCTCCACATGCCACTCTTCTCGCCCAAACCCTCTCCCGAGAGTTGTTCTCTCCACAAAAGTCCAGGATCTCCCTCATTTTTAGATACGGACTCCCCTCTGTTATGTGTTTCTCTCTTCTGTACTTTCAGTTTGCTTCTTTCTTCAGGAAGTCCCCAAGCCACATATTTTTAAGTCTGAGGGAATATGCTGGGAAAGTATTCATCATCCTGGGGTTGCCATCTTCTGATGCATTTCTCTAAGCAACTGCTTTGGCAGCTGTAGGAGACAGGATTTTGGATTAGACATACTTTTGATCTGACCCAGTATGGATGTTCTTATGTTATCTTAGGTTATGTTTGCCACTGTTCCTACAGTTTAAAATAACCTGGTGCTACAAAAGTCTGTAGGTTTCTTTTGTCTGATCTGTCTTTCCTTGTATGACTTCAACTCACAGAGACACACATGATGCAATTTTAGCTTGAATGCTAGTATCCATGTAGGCATAATATCAAGATAGCTCAAGGAACTGGGTAAATTTGCAGGTGGCTAGCCCAGGCGGAGCTGTTTTCCACATAGCTCTGTTTCTATCAGTCATCAGCTTGCATATATCTGTGTGAGCTGCTGTCCAAAGTTAGGCAGCCTTACTGTATATTTCAGACCCTGCATTTTCTAAAACACCCATTCTCTTCTAACCTTCAGCTCCTTGCAGGGTGAAAATAGGCTTTATCATGGAGGTAAGATGCTCAGCCTACAGTAAGATCTTTTCTGCTGTTGGTAGTTTTTAATAACAGACTGTGATAGCACTGCCCTGCCTTCTTAGTGCAAGATGAATGAGGCAGAAAACAGTAAAAGAGAGTTATGTGACTTAAGGAAACAGCACTTCAGTTCAAACTGGCACTCAAAAACTATATACTGACAGATCTTGAATTATCATAACATCTTTTTAAGATTAAACAAAGTCCAATTTCTGTAGATGCCTTGATATTATTGGAAGTTGTATGTTCAAGAACAATAACTCAATGTTCAAGAGAATAACTCAAAGTATTACAGCTTTATATTAAAGAAGATATCCTTGCAGAAGTCATTGGAAAAAAGATTGTATTTCCTTAATAATCTATTCAAAATTTATTGGAAAATACATATTTTAAATTTTGAGGCTTCCACCTTTTTTATTCTTTTTTTCCATCCATATGTATATTGCAAAAAACTTCCTTTAAGCACTCATGGAAATCTACAGATTAATTGAAGACTTATAAAATTACTTCTTTATGAGCATAAATGCTGCAGGTGCTTCAAATAAAGCTGCTATGTGAGATCTGGGGAAGGGATATTTTTGACTCTTTAAATTGATCAATGTTAAAATTGTACTTGAGGCAAAAGGCAATTTTCAATATTGGGGTGTTTTTTAGTGAATGGATAGTGAGTTGGGAACTAAAAAGACTAATGCTTCGTCATATCCTTTTATGTCATCAAAAACTTGTCAGCCCAGAAAAGAAAACCAAGATTACATCAGAAGTGAAATACAACCACCCCTACTGCGTATGAGAGAGAGAAAGAGGGGAATTAATGAGTGAAAAACTAACAAAATACAAAACATTAATTTTCTATGTTTATTTAGATCTAAGTAGCACTGAAGCCTTATTTAGGGGGTTTAAATGAGACTGAATTTTCTTGAAGAAGTCAGGGAATAAGTGTAGCCCTAAGTGAAAATGTTTTAAGGCAGATTAACATTTTGCTGAGGTGACAGAGTTGATTTACTTCTCAAAGGGAGTATTTGTGTCATTTATAAAATTGATGTTTTGTTGGATGGTTGAATGCAAAGTGATGGAATATGAATACAAAAGATCACCTTGCCTTTCTTTACCCACTTTCTTCTATGCTGCAGCACTTTTTGTTCAAGTTGCTTTCTTGTTTCTCTGAGAAAATGGCTGAGTAACCTTGACAGGGGCTGACTGACCCAAGTTGCTCCTGAAAGGGCAGGTGAGGACTGTAAGGGAAGCAGAATCCTCTTTCAATTAGGCAAAAAATAAAATAAAATAAAATAAAATCACTTTGGATAGAAACAGCTCTGCTCATGCTGAAGTAGGGCAAAGTTATCCAGGTCACTTGAGTGAGCGATTCTGCTGCTTGGCCTAATTTGGAATATGCTGATACCAGTCATTTATAGGGAAACAGATTCATTCGCTGGGTCCTTGGAAGAAAACTCCACAAATTGTGCAAACCAAAGAGAAACCTCACCATCTGTGGCCTTTCAAAAACACTGTTCTCTTCCTCCTCCCTTTCCTCCCCCCAAAACAAATTAATTTTGTTTTTGAGTCAACGGGACCTGGGTATAGCAGAAGCAAAGTCCGGTAGTCCACTAGGCATAATAACAAGTAAAAATATGGGGAAAAAAGGGTAGGAATAACTTAGTAAGGGTAGGAAAAAAGGTAGGATCACAGTCAAAGGAACTTGCTATCTATGTCCCAGGCAAAGATTCGGGCTGGGATCAGCCCCTTCATAAATAACTTTCATAAAAAACTTTCATTTCATAAATGAAAGTCTGGTGTTCAGCCTCTTCATGAATGGAGAAGAGAAAGAGATTATAACTGGGGGAAAACACCAGCTGCTATTTTCAGAACTGCAAGTGACTACATAGAGTTGCAGAAAGCTTCACCACATTTAGTGACTGGGAGACAAAACTGCAGATAAATTTCAGTATTTATAAATGAAAAGCTTTAAACCCCTGTTGAAGAGACCTGACTACACAGACATGCTTTAAATTAAATATCGCTTCTCAGAAGAGAGATCTTTGAGTTATCATGGATAGCTGTCCAAAAGCTTCTGTTCAGTGCCTAGGGACATCCAAAAAGGCATCTATAGTGTTTCAGAGCCAGCTCTCGTCTCCTCAGCAATTTAGGCAGAGCTGAGTTCTGCCACAGTAGCAGTCCCAAGAGGGTCAGGAGACTGGTGGGGGTCAGTGCTGGGACAGTCGTTTTCTGTAGGCTCGACAGAATTTCAGGGGAAGATTTGGAGAAGCTGTGTGTGGGAGAAGGTTCCCTAGCCTCTTCCCACTCCTTTGCAGCCCTTGGCTCAGGGATTCAGCTGTCTGAGTCACAAGGCCTAGTGTGGTGCAGCAGAGCTCTGTGACCTTGACTTATTTTTACTGAGAAAATTGTTGTGAAGGTGTGAGCTAAAACTGTGCAAGATAAGTAAGGAAAAACACAGACAAAAATAAAGTTTTTGCTACAGTGAGTTAGCAGCAGAAGGATTCGATGGGAAAAACACTGCCTTGCAATGTATAAAAGCCTAAGAATAAAGCAGAAAAGGAATGAAGATGAAAACTCAGCAACACTGAGAATCAGTCCATTCCCAGGACCAATAGAGACTAGCCCTTCCTCACCTGACAATGCCCAGCCAGTAAAGACTGATCAAACGTCTTATTAAGGGTGGTGAAAATATTAATGCCTCCTTTAATAACTCATTAGTCCTAGATGTTGTGTGTATTAGCCAATAAAATAATTGCTTTGCACAAATTGTTGGCTACATCCTCTTTAAAAAGTCTCTGTACAAAGCAAAAAGTGGCCTACAGAAGTGACCCAATGAGGGAGAGCTACACTATTTTCCCTGAGCTTGATGCTGCTCCTCCAGCTGAAGCCCATCTTTCCTTCTGGCACCCCAGGTTCCAGCCTACCCCTGTCTCTGCAGACAGACTCCCTTTCACCCACACACGGCCACGGAGTATTGGAAGGAGGCAGTGGAGACACAATGGACTCCACTTTTGTCCACCATGTGCCAACATGCTAGGCTAATTCATCCTTAGGTCCCTGGCTTAACATGCTATACAAAAATTATCTTCAGCTCTCACCTGCTTTCTTGCAAACAAATTACTCATACAAGCATGTACTTTCATTAGCTAGTTTGTAGGAGTTTATGTTTATTTGGAAACAAATGTCTCCACAGCTTGGAGGATTCAGCCTCAGGATTCCCATCTAGCTTGCTGACCTCTCACATTCTGTTAACCTACTAAACTACAGCGGAATCAATTACTGGGTGATTTATCTGACCCAAGTGGGGTAAGTTTGATCAGCTCCCTGAAGGCTCATGTCACAAAATAGGTCTAACAGGGCAAGTAAAACTCCACTTCCTTATGTGTGCAAGGGATGCTCTGCCTCTTGCTGCAACAATCCTCTCCTGTCATTTTTTCACTTGCTATTTCTCCAAAGTCTTGCTCCAACTCAGGAAACATTGCTTTTCATTGAAATCATGGGCTCTGTAGATAAAAGATCCCCCAAAAGCTGGGAGAAAGTCAAAGATGATAGGACAAGAGCTGGATTTAAAGGGAAGAATCATATAGAGGGTTCTAAGCTGGGAGAAAGTCAAAGATGATAGGACAAGAGCTGGATTTAAAGGGAAGAATCATATAGAGGGTTCTAACCTCTATGAAAAATTACATTCATTGCTAAAAAGGATTATTTGGTCCCAGCTGAGCACACGTTGCACTCAGTGACCATCTGTGGCCAACAAATTGTCCCTCAACAATAATTATCTGGCAGTAATTATTTTTAAATATAAAGTATTTGTCTAAATAATACTATATATATATATGCTTTATGATTCACTGATGTCTATTAACTAAAATGTAATATTGTAAAAATGACCATCTGTCTTTCCATGAATCCAAGAAATCATAATATATGGTAGATAGTTGATATAAAAAGGTCTGTCTGCCATTCATCTTATAATGAAGTCCAAGGAATAACCTATAACATGGGAGAAAGCCCAGCCTAACTAGACAAAAGAATGACATGGACAAAGCTGTAGCAGTTTATTCCTCACATTTCAATTCAGTCTGCAGAGAACTGGTCTTTCTGTTTTGCTGTAGATGCTTCAGGAAAAAATGTGAAGCTTGCTTAGATATGATGACCCATGTTCTGCTCTTAATTACACCAGCTCTAAACTTCAGTAACTCCATCAGTTTCAATTATAAGTTGCTTGCTCTAGGTCTTGGGAGCAAAAGGAGCAATTTATCACAATTCACATTTTCTCAAACTTCTGCTAGCCCCTTGCTACTCATGTACAACTGAAAAAACGTAGAGACAAATTGTTCTATGGAAGCAAGTAAACATTTTTAAAAATAGAAAACCATTCAATTTTTTGTGAGTGCAAAAATTAGCCGAGTAGAAGCATAAGGCTGTTTCCTTAAAGAGACTAGTGTACATATTCCTCTTTCCTGGGCCAACTTCCTGCCCAAGTGAGGGACCCAAGTTCCGCACAAAGTGCAAGGAGCAACTTAGGTGCCTATTGAATGGTTTTATAAAAGTGATACTGAGCATAAAGGCTGCTATAGCACTAGCTAATAGAAAAAGACAAGTAAGGAGAGAGGAATTAACTACCTAATGAAGGTCAGGTCCTTCCTGAGGAAAAAGCAAACCGGATATGTTCATAATACCCAGTAGCCTATGTGGGCGGTCAGCTGGACCATAGGGAAATTGCTTTCAGGAGCATATTTGGATTTGGAGCAAGATCTTCACAGAATCACAGAATAGTTGGGGTTGGATGGCACCTCTGGAGATCATCTGTACCAACCCCCCTGCTCAAGCAGGGTCAGCCAGAGCAGGTTGCCCAGAACCATGTCCAGTTGGGTTTTGAATATCTCCAATGATGGAGACTCCACAACCTCTCTGGGCAATCCATTCCAATGTTCAAACACCCTCAGAGTGAAGAGATGTTTTCTTATGCTCAAGTCGAGCATAAGTCTTGAATTTAGGTCTCCTATATGCCAACTGAAGTATCGTGGATAATATTTGCTATCATGGGCCACTGGTCCTAAAATCCTTCCACTGTATACAGGTTTTGAAGTACTTGGAAAACACCTGTTGGATTCAGCCCAGTAGGTAAATCTGGTGGTAAGTACTGTGTCTGTGGATCTTATCACAGGGTACATGTGAACTAGGGCTCTGAATCAGGATTCTTGCATTCCAATACAGAAATAATTATCTTTGCGATCATTTAAATCTTGGAAGCTCCATGTTCTATTAGATCCACCTCCTATTAGGCTGTTGTGCTATAGGAAAAAGCACTCAACTCTGTTTCCTTCAAAGAAAAATTAGCTTGGAAAGTAAACATCTTAATTTTACTTAGAAATAAATTGCATGGAATTGTTACCTTAATTACCTCTATCATTATTTCCAAAATTAAGAGCTAAAGAAAACATTTTCTCTGTAATAGAATTAAATTTCCTTGAGGATTAATCTTTTCCATTTTCAAAGAAAACTCTTGATATGAGTACTTTATATAAAGTACAGTATGCAAATGCTTTTCTTAATTACTTTTTTTTCTCCAAAAGAGCTTCCAGAAGGATTGTCAATCCTTGAACATATGGAAATCCCCTTTTCTTTTCCGTGATGGAAAAGGACTCTTTGCAATTTGTTTTATCTCTGCCTTACTAGAGCCTTGATGGGCCAAGTATATTGCAAATAATGCTCCTACATTAGAGTTCTGGTTCTTATAATTAGTTTATTAAATCTTAGTAATATTCATGGGGAAACATTTTTAAAAAAGCCTCAATGGACAGTGGAAGAGACACAAATAACTACTCTTACTGCAGAAGAGTTTTCATGGAGTAAATGTGATGAGCTCACAGCCCATTAGAGCCAGGAATGATAAAAGACTATTGTAAAAAACCCTTTCACTGGGCAGAGAACTGCTGGAATTACTAGTTTATTGCTAATGTAGGAGAGCATAAAGCTCTGCTGCAGAAATCTGCATGCCTTTACATCACATACATAAATAAAACTACTAGAAGGGGCAGTGTACTGTCAGTCTGGAATTAAGCAGGAGTGGGGATGACATAGGCAGACTCCCACAGACTTGCAGGGTCAGACACTGCTGAGGAGCTGCCCGGAGAACTCTGTTTCCAGGAGCATGAGCTACACGTTCGTGTCACTAAGAAAGTTCTGGCTTCTCTGCTCGCAAATCTGACTCCAGATTACGTATTAAAAAACTGCATATTTCAAGAATGACCTCAGCACAGCGCATCCTTTTTTTCTTTTGTTCTGTTTGAAACTAGTAACACTGGAAGGCTTAGATTCATCTTATGGAGACAGGTTGCATAACATAGACCAACCACTTCCTACAGAGTTCATAAGAGATGTGTTGCTTTACACTTACACTCTGATTTTATGTTATCAGACATACAAATAACTAGCCTATTCTACCAAAATATGCTAGTAGACTCTCAATGTGTTAATGGGAATAATGAAAAAGAATAGACTTTTCCTTGTATCTAAAGAAGTGATGAACTGGAGCCTCCCAAAGAAGATAGCATGTTAACTCTGATTATTAGCTGAAGAAACCATTAACAGTCATGTATCTAGAGGAAAAGTTTTATACAATATACTCCTTTTTTTCCCCAGAAAATATCATTATTAGCTTTGAGAGTGTATTTTCAGATCAAACAAAAACTGCTTACCATAATAGATAACAGCAGCATGAACACAATTTACTTCCCATGTTACTGATATTGTATCAACACAAAAATGGAGAAAAAAATGTTCTTTTAGATTATGTTCAAAAAATCTTTTAGATTATGTTCAAAAATGTCAGATTACTAGGAAAAAATGCTTAGAGGAAAAACTAAGTCCAAGAATAGATCTTTGACCCATGATGAAGACTCTGGAACTGTCTCTATCATAAAATTAAAGGATATGCTTTATGCAACTAGCATGCAGCAGTTTTATGGCTAAAACAAAATTAACAAATAGTATCTATTACAAATATGAAACTATGAGCTGAATTGACATTTTTAATTCACGGTACTGATCTGAAGTAATTCAAAGCTCAAGAGAGCAATTTCTTTGGCTCTCAATTGTGGGGGTTCAGTCTTTTTTTCAGAACAATTAATATACACTTGGTGTCTTCAGACTTACTGCACATATAGATTAAATATTTTAAGTTGTCTAGATGCATGGCTTAAATGTCCAAAACCATTAACAGGTATTTCTCTGCTGTGCCAAATAGTCAATGCAGCCCTCTAACATTACAGAGAAAGCCCTGTGAAATACATCTCTGTTACAGGGCAGGGAAAGGAGAGAGAGAGGGAAAAAAAACCCCTCAAACTTTGTTACTTTGTTCCAGTTTAACCAGAATTCACCTTCTGGCACTTTATTTGGTCTACAAGGAGGTCATGCAATCTATGCCTTTATTGGCTACAGAGAAGTAAACTCAAGCAGTAGCTTTTTGCTGCTCACATTATGGAGAGTGGTATGACAGTAGTCAGCATATGGTTTGGGAATCAGCAGAAGAAGGAAGGGTAAGTCTGATTTTCAAAAGGCAACCTGTCTGAGACCTCAGAGACAAACACATCAGTATCCCCGAAGCCTGACCTCTATGAAATGTTAAAATAAAAATGTTGGAAATTGCAAGAGCTTAAATGCTCTTCTGATCTACAGCTGTATAGTCAAGATCCAGGCCATCTGCTGGGGGCACTACATCTTTCACTTTCATTGCTTTATATAAAAAAAGACTTCAAAGTGCCCCGGATTGTTCAGGTATCATTGTAAAGGTGGATATTAAAAATCTCTTTTATTTCCCCTAGTTGAAAAGTTAGCTGATAGTAAGTAATGGCCAACAGGTGATGCACTGCATACTGATGAGACATGCTAGTTTGAAGAAGTGTCCAATACTTCAGATAGTGAGCTAAACTTCAATTGTAGATTGGCAGAAAACAATTCTGTCCAAATTTGTACCCTCTGTCTTCAAAGCATGGCATTGCTTCAGGATATTGTGAGTTTCTGTATTTGAATCTTTTTTTTTTTGGTTTAAAAAATTCCACTGTTTGAATATGGTTGCTGGCATATGCTTTGACCCACTTCATATTAATTCAGGAGAATGACAAAGCGTTTATGCACGGTTACTTCCCGTTTAAATGTTGCTTCAAATTAGGGTGTCATTGAGGAGAATTTTTTATAGTGGTAAATAAGATGATGCCAGGTTCAAAAGGCCAGAACATATAACACATCTCTGTTGCTTTAATTTTAATCATTTTATGCTAATATCAAAATAATTATATGTTAATGTTTAGCTATTTGTAGCTAAATCCAGTAAAGGACTTTGAAGCCAATGAGTTAAAAGTTTCAATGTCTGCTGATTAGACCTCTGATACCTGGAGTAGAAACCTGTGCTAGGCTCCCTCCTGTAAAGTGCACACTGAAAAGAAGCAGCCTTGGGACCCAATCCAAAACCTTCATGTGTCTCGGATCTCTTCAGCAAGAGACAAAGCACTATGGGAATGCCTATAACTGTCCTTCCTCTGGGGTCCTTGAGCATCCCTTTCTGAAGAAGGGGTCACTATCCATTTTTTGAAAGGATTTTCTATTTCTATGAGAGTAGGATGCATTACCATCTTGCTTAGAACAGCATTGAAGTCTTTTAAAAAAGAAAGTAACCAGATACCTGCTTTATAAGAAGCCTGATCTCAGCAGTGTGTCATGAGCATCTTCTAGTAATGTTACAATAACTCCATTAAGAATTCTAGGGCTGGGGGCTAAAGAGGGAGGTGCAAGTAAAGTAGAATTAATTTTAATTGCAGCAGATGGATTTATGATTACAGCCAGATTCCCTCTGACTTCTCTTCTGAGTGACCAAGTTTCTTACTGAATCTTTAGCCTGTAATCTGTAAAATAAACTTTTCAAGATCTTCTACT
Source organism: Dromaius novaehollandiae (assembly GCF_036370855.1). NCBI lineage: Eukaryota > Metazoa > Chordata > Aves > Casuariiformes > Dromaiidae > Dromaius > Dromaius novaehollandiae. The sequence goes on from NC_088098.1 coordinate 26,031,751, forward strand.
CAAGCGATCTTGTTAGTTCAGAAGTAAATTTGTGATTGGTATGAATTCTGATTCCTTTTAACCAAATATTAAATATTTTAAAAAACATCTTAGTTAAATTTGAGACTGCTTTGAAGGGGTTTTTTTAAGATATCTACTAGTCCAGGTTCTTTTGATTTTGCCTTTCCAGTTAGAGTTTCAAATTACTTAAAAGAATGGCATATCAAAAAATAATTGGTTAAGCTGTCATTATATTGCAGCATTGGTTACTGGTGAAATCTCACTGGATTTATAATGACTTCTAATTCATGCAGTACTTAAGTCTGTCTTGATTAGATCTTTTAGGACAATACAGGATAAAGGAGAAAACTAAATATGGAACAACAGCTTAAAAACAGAGTCATGTTAAATGCAGATCCACCAAAATGAGCCTCACTTTTTCATGTTGCAATTACTCTTTGCTGTGCATTGGAATCTCCATTCAGGAAACCCTAATTCAGGAATTGTGAAAGGTTTGACAGATGAGTTGCTGAGGTAATTACTTAGTTCCTTTCCATCTTACTAGTTTTTTGCCTGATAAATGAAGGCTTAAATTCTGAATTCAACAATTCTAAACTCAGCAGCACAATCAATAACAGTAAAATGCCAATATATTTTTTTCCACAGTTTGATCAATTTAAGGCTCCTTCCATCCAGTTGTTTATAGTTTAGGTCAAGGGATAGGATATGTATGATAAATTTATCTAGTCAGAGTTGAAAAGGGAATGCAACTTTAAGTGAGAGATGCCATTTTAGCTAATGTTGTTACCATGTACCAAACAGAATTTTAACTCTTTTTTTAAACAACAGCTAAGTATAAGAAAGCTAAGAGGGTAAATTATTGTTTTGTATAAATACCTCACAAACAACTATAAGTACAGAGATGAGCCTCTCTTTTCCCTTAGCTTATTCAAGACAGCTAATGGACAGTGTTGCCACAAGAATGTGTGTTTTTAGAAAGTAGAAAGTTTCTTAGCTATTAAAATAGTGAGAACCATTAAAATCATTGGATTTTTTTTTCTTTCAACAGCAGCAAGAAATGTTGCAAGGATTTCAGACTCAAACTAATTCTTGGGTGAATTCAAGTAACTCCCTGTAAAATAATTCTGTTAAAGTTTAAAGAATTTGTTCTGTAGACACATTTTGCAGTTTGCAGAAGTGCAATTCTGCTTACTGTCAAATAGTAGTTTAGTAGTTGCCTTGAAAATATAGGAAATATAATGTGATGTAGAAGATTAGAGGGTCAATAGCTTAAGCTAAGGCAAAACAAGTAAACTTTATTGTGGTAGCTTCTTACATTTGGGGGGAAAAAATTTTGATCTAGTAAGATGGCAGAGTACACGAAGTAATACTAAAATTTTCTTGATATTTTATTCAGAACTAATCACACTGCTCAGGTTTGCCAGGTAGTAATAATGGTATTAATCATAATTTGATCATTTCCCATAAATTAAGCCTATGGATATGATTATGGTTCATAGTTGATATATTTCTACAAATAAGATAGAAGCTTACACAGGTAGATAAGATATAGATCAAGTTTAACATAAGAAAAAGGCAAGAGGCTGAAAAGACAAAGTCAGAGGGTGTCACCTTTGTCAAAATGTCCTGCATTCTTTACTTTCATCAGTTTATGGTATTTTATTGGGGGCTTGAAGAGAATTACTTCTGAAAAGGAATTTAGACTGTGGCATCTTTTAAGCAACTTTGATGATGTTATTTTTATTGTTAAGAAATGTATTCTGGAGAATGCAAGAGGATGCAAGGAGAAACTCTGTGGGTCTGTTGCACCCTTGGAGAGGTAGACTGAGGAGACACCTTGCTGTCCAGGTGGCAGAAAGACCAGTAGAGTTGTTCCAGGCAGGTGTCTTGCAAGGAGACGTTTCCAGTCTCAGGACACTTGTTACAACTTTCAGCAAGTTTCTATAGGCTTTTTTTTTTTTTTTTTTTTTTTTTGGTTGTTACTGCTGGTACATGTTACACAGTATGCATACATCTGCGCTCCTGCACAGTAGCCACCCTTGGAGATTCCCCGGGCTATCCCCAAGCTTGCAGAGATGGGCACAGGGGAACTCAAGCTAGGGGCAAAGTGGGGGCACAGAAGAAAGTTACAAGGTCCTTTAAAAGTAATGGCTATTTTCTGTTTTTCAACATATAACAGCTAAATACTCTCATCTTGTCAATATTATTTTGATATAATGCATAATCTACACTTTTCATATTTTGCATAATATTGGTCCCTTAAACACTGTTGTATTATGCGTGTGTCCCTGTGTGCCCCCACACAGACCCATGTTACAGAATTTTCTCTTGAGATTCCAACGAGCTAAAAAGTATTAGAGTTGCCATTGATTTCAGGAGACTAATCTACTCTCGCTGCTGGAACTGCTGGACATAGGCCTCACATGGATGAAGGGATGAAACACTCAAGTGGATACTCTCTATTTTTCTCAATTCTCAGGCAGCTGATACCATGCTTTACCCACTTTTATGACCTGCTGCATTGTGAATTTTTAAATTACTCAGGGAAATATGTTCATCCCTGTTGGTCTCATATTTGCATAACAAAACTACCTGAAGGACCTCAGTCTTGAAAGGATGGATTGGATCCGCCTAACTGACTATTCAGGCCATTGCATGATGCTCTATTTTGCATTCCTCACAGAAAGCGTAGCTATGAGATTCAAATTTAACCAAGGTAAGAAGTTCCCAAACTGCCAGCGAGCTTACTATTGGTCATATTTAACCTGTGCATATTTATTTCTGATTTTTTTAGCTCATCACTGAACCTATCTTCTTTTGTCATTTCAAATGATTCTCCTATTTTTCTTGGACCAGGACACCTTCCTGAAAGGTATTATTTGTACATACTTTTTAAAACATGAATTTATATATACATGGTGGATGCATTTTGTCCTTGTTTCTATTGAATTTTCTATTGAAGAATTGAAGATACCTAATTAAAGCTCCAATTATATTATTTGGAACTTTACATGTAAGTTGAAAACTAGAGCTTTACACAACAAACACTTCAAGTTATACATATAAATACTTTAACGATGTTTTCACAAAAACATAGATAAAGTATCACTTTTGGCTATCATAGAATGGGCATAATATTTCTCAGTATATAAGCCCAGAGGTTAATCTGGGTAAAAAAGTGTAGCTCCAGAATACTTAATACAGCTATAGGTATCTCCAGCAGTGTAGGACTTATCCTTTAAAAAGATGTTTAGAGGACAAGTTAATAAAAGAACAAAGGAGAAACATAAATGTAGACATTTCAAAATTTTTTCATATGTATGCCTATGTTGTATACTCAATAAAATAATTTTTTTACCATGTTCTTATCTCTCTATCTTGGGCACACTACTGTGCAGAAAAAATTTTGAACTCCATTGCAGTGAAAGTTTCCTAGTCTTTCTAGATGGCCTAATATTCAATTCTTCACACTGTTGAGAGAGCCACCACAAAAACACCTGATATTCACGTCAGCTTTTTGCTGACAACTTCATTGTGTCAATATCTTCAGTTACAAAATGTTTTTATATAAAGGACTTTCTGGAGTTAAAATTGTGTAATATGTGTATTCTGAATTAACATACATGCTTGCTAAGTCATCTTAAATATTAAGAGGAACTATTACAATTCACTTAAGAACTCCCACTGTGATTGTATGATTTAAAGAAAAAGATCATTTTTTTCTTCTTTTTTGAATACCTTGTTGATTAAAGGAAAGACTTAAAAGAAAGGTGACAGCCAAAAGAAGCATAGCAGCTCAAAATTCATATCATAATACAATTTCTTAAATGGTATATATGTAAACTATTAATACTTTAGTTTAAAAAGTCCTTTTAGCTTAGTCCTTGAGATTACTGAACAATTTCCTTTTGCAGAAGTGGCTTGTATTAGAGTCTGGAATAAATAAGAAAGGAGTGTGGGTGTATTCCATCACATACTGTGGACCGCAGTAGGTCAAATTCATCGCCTACTTTTAAACGCCTTTCATTTAAAGATGAAGAGCGTTTGATTTATATGTATTAAAATTCTTTTCTTCATACCAGTAAGCACTGTTTAAAATGGTATTTGATTTTCCATACAGGCTGCCAAACACTGGAGAGATTTTTTTTTGAAAGAAAGGTTAGATTTTTTACAGGATGAGCTGGAAAAGAGCATCTGCTCCTGTCCTTTTCTGTTTGTTCCTACATTTATTTGACAGAAGGCAAGATGCAGGCTGCTGTCTGGAAAGCACAGTCTGCTGACAAGAAATGCAGCCAGCAGCCCCACCCATGCTCAGTGGTGGGCTGACACACCAACACCAAACTGACTGGGAATTTATTTTCTACATGTGAGTTGGGCAGCTTCCTACCTTTGAGGATATGGAGAAAGGATCACTGAATCAAACTAGTGCACCAAAGTTAATCACTGCATCACCAATATTATGGGCATCCAACACTGTGGTGGTGTCCGGTACTTGTGAAGGCATTGACCTCAGTTACTTAGAAAAAAATTGAGAGAAAAGTAGTCACTTCTAAAGACTTCCAGACAGTGATCGCCGCCTAAATTGGGTGTCTCTCCATCCCAGAGTCTTGGCTTCTCAAGTGTGCAGCAAAATTCAGTGTTAAGAGACAGCACATTGCACAGCAGGCAATGAGAATTAGGGAGATGGACTGGTAGAAGGCAATGATAATCTCCACTAAAAGACAAGAGAGAGACCTGATACGGAAATGATTCTCCTTGTTGTTTATATAGCAATGAAAATAAGATCATTTCTGTGATATACTGTAACTAGAATACTGAAAATCTTCAGAAGGCTGCAAGGGCATTGATATACCTTAGACTAACATAAATGTTTAGGTTTGTTTTCTTTAGCTGGCAAAAGTAGATTTAAATATAACTAGATTGAAGGAGAACAAATATGTTGATACTTGCCAAATTCTAGTTCTAGTCATCACAGTGAAACCATTTAAAATAAATTCTGCAGTTTTGTTTGATGAAGAGGATTGCTCTCTTTCAAATGTCCACATCTGGGTGATGCTGGCCAGAAAACAATTTTAAAGGTTCAGAAAATCAATTGGCTGGATTTCCATTGTTTTAAAACTTGACATCAGTTCTTTCTCGTCAGGAGTCATTCTTAAATTCACTCAGTCTTCCTGTTAGGAGTGATGCTTGTCACAGCTACGTTGGATAGTGTCAGATCTGAGCATGGTGAGCTCTAGTGGTATCACAGGAAGCTTTGAGTAGCAAAGCCAGACAACTGGAAATGCTGTAAATTATTAGCACTAGCCTTAGCCTTACTTGGGCCATCTGTAGCTACTGGTCAGTGCAAAAATTCCTCTAGATTTTATGCTAATGATCTTCCTTCAGAACCATTTGTCAACAGAAAGCACTGGGTTAATCCTTCAAACAGATAAAATATAAGCACATGGAGTGTGCACCAGCCAAGACAGTCTTTCCCTCTCCTGTATCTCCTCTCACACCTTTGTGACAATATGAATTGCATCCATTGCTGTAAGACAACCTGTATGACACTGCTTTGTTGCACCCGTTATACTATATAAATCACTGTGGTAAGCTACTGTGCTTCACTGCTTCCTGGATGGAGTTTAATTTCCAGCTTCTGAGCACGGCTACATTTGATTAATATTTTTCTGTCATTTAGACTGCAGTAACATCAAGTAACATCCTAAGCAGAGGATATAATTAATGCATACCTTTTGCTAGATGTTTAAGGTACCTAAACCAAAAGCTTAGCTTCATAGACTCTTTCTATACTCCATGCAGAGAGCAATGCTCTTGTAGATATCAGTTCAGGACAGAATCCCAACCTAGGAGGAGCCTGGCTCTTGCTTCGGACTATAACCTCAGCATTGTCCTAAGGTTAGGTGGTAGTAATACCTCCTTTTTCTTTTCTGTGTTGTGTAGAAAACTGAAAACTTTGGCAGTAATTTAGAAATTATAATTAAAAATTGTATAAGTCAGTGGGCATTAATATCGTATTGTAATAGCAGGCAAGTCTCTGTATTTCTATAGAATTACAGTAGGTCTAAATTTGCCCCAATAACATGCGACAATGTCTAATGTTTTTTGTATACCTTCCAGCTATTTTTTTGTCAGGATGACTTTCATAATCAGAATAGTGTCTCCTACTTTCTAACATCATATTTTTTGATACTAACATGTTATGGTCTTCTTTTCCCTGTTAACTATTACAGAGCAGTCAGTATTCATTCTGTATGAACTAACACCACGTTACGGTCTTGCATAGTATGAATTTTACTGTCAAATACTGACAAATGCCGACTGTCAAACATGCCATTAAATTCAATAAATATCTCTTGCAACTTGAATATAAATGCCAAATCTAAATCTAAACTTTTCATGTTTTATAGCTCTCACAAGTGTTATTAATATCAGGTATTAGAATACTTGATATGTAAAGGAATTAACAAATGTATTCTTTTCCTGTGCATTTCATTTCAGTGAAAGGTTTTATCTTCTTCACTTAGTTCCTTTCAAAGTTAAAGTTCCATGAAGGCCCAGTCTAGTAAATTAGCTAGTTCTCTGAAATTTGATTATGAATCAGTTTCTGTCTTTACAGTGATAATATTTGTTACGTCAGGAAAAGTACACATTTCAATGTCAAACTTGACATTCTTCTATTAGCTCTTTGACATGTTAAATAACATAGAACTCAGATTACAATGTATATAATGTCTTTTAAATTACCATGGCAGAAGTGGGTTATAGCTTATATTTTACAGTCAAAAGGATCCTGTCAAATCCATGTGGCCTTTTAAATCCTAGTTGTGATTGTCACAAATGAAAATTCAAAACTAACACAGAATCATGAGACAATACTAGGTGAGACTGCTGTTAAATGTTTGCCTTTCACTTCATTCCTTACCTTAAATTTGGAGCACAAAGTCAGCATACATATGTCAAAAAAGACACATTCATGATACAATCAGTTTAACAATAGGCATTCCTTGGTCCACCTCATTGATTAAAGAGAAGAAAAGAAGAAAGGCTTCCTGTCCCACTGTAATGAAAGTAATGGGCATGCCATCTTTATTTGCAGCCAGACATGAAGGAGTCTGTGTTAGGATTAGGGAGCAGAGAAGGTAATGGAAAAAGTGAGAGAGATTCTCACACTCTCTCTCCCGGCTTTAATATAAGCCAGGTATTCCAAATCTTAGACAGACACTAATTGATTGCTCTTCTCCTAGGGGCTTTGAAGCCCCTTCTATTACCTAACTGTCTCTGTCTAATTTATTTGAGGCTAACACACTAATGTAGGGAAAAAAAAAGAATGCTTCTAATTTCACAGAACGATGATTTTGGGAGCGTTTTGCTGATCATTGTGTCCAACCTTTTTCAAGTAGAGGTTGTTCTCACTGGTAGGTATTTCTAGTCTCTTATAGAAACTGTCCCTAGACAAAAAGCAAAACACTGCAGCACTTTGTAGCGGAGAGGCTAGCATGTAAATATTGAAATACTACTTATCTTGAGTATATGAAAGAAATTGATGATATGTCCAAATAAAAATGGTAATAAATTTCTAGTCTTTCCAATGAAACTGAAGGCTACCTACAGGGAAGTTGCTGTCATTTCACTGAAGTTTTGCCATCAGTTAAGATGACCATGTTCTCTATTTAAGAAGGTGAGTATTTTGTTTTAAAGTCTTTACTATTGTACTTCTCAGCTTTCAAAACTGCTTCTGTATAACACAAGAAATTGCACCTGTAATTACGATTTCATCATCAGCACAGATTAAGTGTTGGCATACACATCTTAAATGTATGCCATGCTTTTTTTATTAATGTATGAGGTCATAATTCTTGTTAAGGTTAAACTAGGTTATTATATGTCCTTTCCTATACACTGGAAACAAAAGGAAGTTTTTTAGGGTGAAATAAGTCTCCTGCTGTTAATGGGAAAGAGGGACATTGTTTTGAAGTTCACCTACAAAGTAACTGAGAAAATGTAATAGATATCCACCATCAATCTTCCTAAATCCTCAAATAAATATTATATTACGTTAAATTGGAGGGGGTTTGGTAGTGTATATTTGAAGCACCCATTAAAATTGGAAAGGTATGAAGCATTTCAAAGACGTTATCATCTTTCAGTGAATGAAACCTTGCAAACTAAGGAAACTCTGAGATTACTCATATACCTAGATAGATTAATGTAGGAAATGTGTTAACATTAAAGCATGAAAGACACTCTTAGTTCTGTCTGCCACTGGGCTCATTCTCTAATCGGATTATTATAAATAAACTGTAACATTTGATATCTCAGAATAGAGAGACTAAATGTCTTTTCAAATAAATATATTTATTTTTATAAAATCACTTGAATTCAGTATCATCAAATGTTTTAGGTTATCTAGTTTTATGGTAGATACACACACACACACACACACACAATTTTAGTATTACAATATGCAAGAGGTCCTGTTACAAAAATCCAGCTATGCTTAAAAGAACATTAATGAGATTAACATATAGACAGATTCTAGGATGTACAAGTTACAGCAAGCTAAGAAGAGAATAATAGATAATACAGTGAGGAGAAAAAGTAAGAGTCATGTAGTCCATCCTCATATGCCAAGAAAAGATGAACTTATTGTCCATAGACATTGCTTAAATTCCATTAGAAACTTTTCTCTGTTTTTCAGGGCTGGCTGTATATGATTTTTTCTTTTGATAGTTGTTGTATTGTTGTTGTATTTGGTTGTTTATTGTTGTATTTGGTCAGTGAAAGGATAATAGATGAGGAGTGATAATTGGCTAAATCTCTCCTGAATTTCTGCATTGTAGTTTTTCAGGTATGCTATTTTCTAGGTTTCTTTGAGAAACTAATCAAACTCTCTAAGATCACTACACCACTATACCAGTATCATATACATGCCCTAGTAATTCTCCATGATTCAACTTTAATAACTGCAAAGGCCAAATACAATTTTGAAAACCCTCCATGACCTCTATTTTCCCCAAACTCCTGTGTTAGGCGGAAACTACGACTTCTGCCAAATACGAATGGATGGAGTCAGGGAAAAGGAGATCAGGTTGTGCTCAAGAAAAGAAGGGGAAGCACAACAGTTGCTGAGAAAGATCTCTTATCAACTCTTGGGCTAAAGTTTTGTATTGAGCTCTACATATTGAGCTGTAAACGACTGTACAAAAAGGCATTTACCTGTTCAGACTAATTTTGCTGCTTGACCAGTTTTTCTCAACAGAAGGTGACTAGCTGGATGGAAACCTCTAACAAGCCAAAAGCAGCCTGTAGCCTGCACAATGTGGACTTCTTATGGCATATGCATGTCTCCATTTGTAATGCAGCAGAAGAGCATCTGAGCTCATGCTTCTCTTCTAGAGGTATTCTTGAATCAGGACCATTTCAGTAAGTCAACAATGACAGAAAAAGATAAACAAAAGAAGCTACAACATTTCAATAGAATTTTAGTTAGAGTAACAAGCCACTTCTGTGAATTTGCATGAGGTTTCTTTAATTAGAAGCATTGGATGAGTGAACAAACAATACAAACAAAACATATATGAGCACATGTGCATATAGATACATTCTGAAAAAATATCGGTGTGTTGAGATCAAGATTTATTCTCCTTTGCAGAATTTTTTTTCTCTTATTCTTTTTTCAGATAGCAGTTGTTTGAAAGGATTGATTTTTATTATAAATGAAATATTCACTTTGTTACCTGGAACCAATTTTTGTCAATGATGAGTCTACATTTTTTTTAATGTTTTTAAACATATTTACAGTAGAAATGTGGAAAGAATCTGACTGCAAAAAAATCCCATTAGTAACCTTTTTAATTTTCTAAATTATAAAAGTATCTGAGCCTTGTGTTACATTTTGAGTCCAGAAGGTAAAAGAAAAATATTTAATACATAAAATTATGAGATGGTTTAATGCAGTAGAGGTAGCCATGAAATGCCTAAAGGAATTTAAAGCTGGGAGAACTTCAGTTTTCAATTACTGTTAAAGAGTTTTCTGATTCTTTGCTGTCATTTTGCATTGATGTGTGGAGAGTGTGAAAGATGTCCCAAAGGTTTCTCTTTAAATGGGACAAGTAAAAATGCCATCACAGGTTTTTTCACTTTGCCTATAAGCAGAAAGTTACTTCCCTTTTATTGCGGCTTACATTTGAAATCAGGACTGAATACTAGAAGAGACAGATAGAACTAGCTGACAGTGAGAAAAGGTATATTGCAGACACTGTGGAATAATGCCGGAAATGTTTTAGGCTGGTTCATTTCAGGGTCTTTTGAAACCTTGACACATGTATGTAACTGCTTTCCTACGTTGTTGCACTGGCTTATGTCAGATTTCACAGGAATTTTTTTTAACTCCTAGTATACACATAAAATTAATCATAAGATTCTGACACTTGCAAAGCTTGACTCCTGTGTGACTATTTCTGTGAAAAAGGTTAAGCATGTTCAGAAGCTTTTGTAGTCTGTGACATTTAAAGAGAAATTTCTGATCCTTGACTAAGCTGGACATTTTATTTGAGTACAAATTTCAGATCCAAGCCCTGTTTTCAGTGTTCAGACCATTTTTTAAGTGATGAAATCTTATTTTGATAGATGTAGGAAAATATATTCCTGGCCCATTTCAGGCTAGTGAAAAGTTAAAATTTAGGGCTCTGAAGGTTATTTCAATGGGTTTTCAAATTAAAAAAAGAAGAAGAAAAAGACTCATTCAGGTACCTCTGACACAATTCTATTCATTTATGAGAATGAGGGGGAAAAATCTATGTTTCTATGTTCTTGAACTTCTGGGTAATCAAACAAACAAAGGCAATTGCTCTATTTACAACCCACATTTTCAACCAGCACTCAGGCTGAGGGCCCTCTGCCTAGATTTCCCTCTGAGTCATATGTTAGCGTGTGGCCAGACTATGTTGAGATTTCCTGTTCTTTCATAGTAGGTCATCAAGGCATAATTCAATGCCAGGTAAAGCACTAAAAAACTGCTTCTTAAACAAGACATCTAGATACCAAAAGCAGTTTGGCACAACAACTTTTCTGGAAATGAATAGCTGTGGTGTCTTTACGTGACGTTGCATTGGGCTTTGTAGACATAACCCTTAGTTTCTGTATACTGTCTTAACACTTTTAATCACCTCTGATTGCACTGTATGCACTGCCCTTCCCAAAAGGTACCCACACACAGCTATTTTGACAAGAGCACTGAAGAGCTTTGTTTTGTATAGAAATGTGCTACCTACCATTTTCAGAGAGGTTTGATACAGACTCTAACATTAAATCATACATTTTAATGAAAGCACCTATAATATAGGGAAAAATTACTGTTGTATTTCTACTTATGTAGTTTGGAACAATGTGATAGAACATCTTTTACATTTCTTCAGCATCAGACTTAGTAAGACTAATAAATTAGTGTGAGTAGCAAGTAGTGGGGGCACTGTAAAAATTTGCTCAAGTTAACTGGAAAATGTTCAGATGGCTGATAGCGACATCTTTGCCACCCAAATTCAGGCATCTCATCAGCCAAAAAAAGTCCTATATTTGGATTACAGGTGCCAATATTACCAACATTTGGATCCTCACAGAATTACTTATGGAAAGCGAGATATGAAAGTATACTCAAGCCTAAAAAGAGATTCAGCAAAAACATAAGCAAAACTCCCAGATGTAACTAGTTTGTACTGCTTTATATTTAACTTTGAGAACTCCTCTAACAGCTAAAGAACAGAAATGTTGATTAAAGAAGAGATTTCAGAAAATTACAAAAAGGCAGTAGGATCTGATTCCCCTACAGTGCCCATGAACATTTCCGGGATAATAAATTCTTAAACACAGTGAAAGTGATGCATTAGAGAGTGTCAAAATTATCATTTGTCCCAGACAAGCTGGTAGTGAGTATGCATATGTTATTAGTATGTGGTCTGATATACTCTGTGAAAAATGACTTTGTGAGCACAGAGTCACTCCAGTAAAACATCTTAAAATGCTTTCTTCTGTGCAGGGAATGACAAGGGCAAATCTTGATCTTTAAAAAAAAAATCAAGAAAAAAAGAAAAACAGTTGAGCAAAAAGAGAGTGCTGTGATCATATTAGAAATAGTCCTAAGACAAAGTTCTCTTTTATTTGTAAGAAAGTTTTGCAATGCCCAACAGTGTTGTAGGGAAATACTGAATATTAGATATGTAGCCAGATTCATAGAAATACATTGACCTAAGTAGCATTAAATTTTGTACCAGAGACAAATGGTTTATATTCTTTCTGAATAGTTAGATGAAGGTACGGGTTTGTTTGACAATAGGTTAAACCTCTCACTTTTTTTTTAATTTTATCAAAATATAAATATAAAACTAGTACAGCCTTTTGTTATAGTTTGTTTCCCTTTGTTATGCAGACATAAACAAAGAAAAGACATTTCTTATCCAAAATTCAAGCAACACTCCAGTTCAGCATGACATTCAGTTCTAACACTATAACATTTGTCTGGAACACCATTTGTTTTACAGGTCCATCAAAGGAAGAAAAAGGACACAAAATGGTTAATGATGGATTTGGGCAAAGTTGTTATCACGAATGTTGTGAAAGTTGTTAGAGTTCATTTTCTGAAAACTGTGCTTTAGAGAGTATCAGAATAATTAGAATATGAACAGCTTTGATAGCTCCAAAAAAGAAAGATCAAAAACTTTTGAAAATACAAAAACAGGACAGTTTAAATTAATTTTGCTTTGAATTTAGCTAAGTACATTTAAAAGGATTATACAGCAAAATGAAATGAAAACTTTGCTTTGGACTGAATTAAGCGCTTAATAGAAACTTTTTTTCCTTTCATTTCCATTTCAGTGAGATAAAGCTAACATTTTCCATTTCAGATTGGGCAGAAATTCAGTCTCTCAAATTATTTTAGTTTACATGCATAAAAATACACAATTTTTAAATTCCTTTCGTAAGGGGAAATCACTTCACCTGAGCTCATAATACCCAGTTTTCTAGCTCAGCCCTGTCCATTCTTGAAGCAACAGGTTTAGGGCTGCTGATCAGTGAGGGATGGTGACAGAATTGACCCCAGTCTCATAAGCTCTGCTGGGCTTAGTAGCACAGTCGCCGTGTAAATGTCATCTAAATATGAGAGGAGAGGGAAGGAGGAACAGCCAGCCGAGGACATGAGCATAGCCCTGGCAGAGGTATGGAGCAGGGCAAGGACAGCAGCAGTTGGGTTTGGGGCCAGGGTAATGGGGAGGCTGCAGAGGTGAAGCACCCAGTTGCTGATCTGCAAGGAGCAGCTGGAGGTGCAATAACAGCTGCTGTGTGGCGGAGGGCAGATATCCATCAAAACTAACAAGTTACAGAACTAATTAAATTCCCAGCTGCTTTTAGACAAACAAGTGACAACATTAATTAGGTTGGCTTTTTCCCATCTTCACTGGTCAGAGGGCACTGGTCTGTTTTGCTTTCAGACTGCACTATCTGAAGCTGTCTCTTTGCAATCTCAGAGATCACTGTAAATAACCGCTTTCAGAAAAGAAGTTTAGAAGTGTCTGAAGTTAAAAGTTTGACATATCGTCATTTTTCTCAGGAGAGGGTTCAGAATTTCATATACCTAGAGGAGCCTGGTCTCAGTAAGGCCAGTGATGCTCTCTGTGCCTTGACATTACTTTTAAAAAAGAAAAAAAAGAAAAAAAGAACAGGACCAGAAAAGCAAGTTGAAGAGGAGACAATGAGAAGGTTACTTTGCACTAGATTTTGTTCTGATAATATGCAACACACACATATTGTGTGTGTGCAAAGGCGCTGCACATGGACAATGTGTCCAAGGGAGATCTGGTAGAAGGGTCCTGAAGGTTTGCCCAGGGTTGAATAGATGATGCCTGGCATGGTCCACATCCACAGTGTTTCCAGAGACTGGAATTCATTGGGATCAAACTTCTTCAGCCATTTCTTCTCAGAAGGAACTATTTGATTCATTCCAGTCTGAGAGAAAATTAACATGTATGCATGTAATCAGGACATCACATCCCAGGGCAGAGCAAGGAGCAAACCAAATTAGAGGGTAGGAATTCCCTCTGTGTGACCACAATGGGAGAAAGGAAGATGAGGAAGATTCTTTGCAGGGAATCTGCTCTGCTCCGTAGCTGCCGTTTGCTATTGGCATCCCTTGTGCTGGTGTAAGTGCCGGAGTTCACTGCTGGAAGATGGGAAGTAGGGGTAACTGTTCACCTCTTTTGTGAGCCTGGGCCACTCTGTAGTCATGAAGGAAAAAGATGTAGCACCAAAAAGAGTGCAGATAAATCTGACTCCATAGCTGGGGGGGGAAGCCTCTTTCATTTTTTTCCCACATTTTTTCTAATTATGGTTTCATGAGCTCTACACAGGCAAACTATGACAAGAACATGGTCATGCTCCCACACAAGTTCAATAACTGTTAGGTTACAGCATTGTACTACTATTTCCTTACTTTCATTTGGCTCAATGATACTTGTATTTTTAGCTCTATAATAGCACAGCTTCAAGAGGCAAGTACTCACCACATAGATTAGCCAGCAGCCTTGTTGCTCAAGCACTTATCTGTGACCTGGTTTAGAAAGTGCTCCCCTCTTACCATACCTGCAGGCAATGGAAATAAAACCCAGCTCTTTAGCTTCTAGCTCTGATTTATTAGCTCTGATTCATGAACTGAAAAGCCTAGACCTTGATCTTCAGCTAGGCTTTTAGTGAAAGAGGCCCTAACTCCTGTGCTTTGTGCTGTTCTCAGTACGTTAGGCGGCTCTGAGCACCCTGCACAAGCTTTTTTCCATGCATGTGGGCTGCATGCCGGCCTGCGATGGGACAGGTAGCTGCCCAGAAATGACACTTTTGACATGGGTTCCTGGCAGAGGTCTCTAGGAAACCTTCATGTTTTTCAAGGAGGTACTTAATAAGTTTCAATAGGTACTTTGTGGGTACTTTATTGTTTGGTGCAGTATGTTACAGTTCTGGAGAACAGGCTTTTTGGGTTGGTCTCATGGATGTAGAAACCTAAACTCCACCCAGCTTTGGTGGGGTTTACACAATTTAAGTCTTTATCTGAATGCTTTCTTTAGCAAAGGTGTTGCTAGGATTTGATTAAGCTTTTATAAATACTTAGTTTCACTTCAAAATACTTTATGCTTTGTTTTCATTCGTTTTTGTCCTGTCTAAACAAATCATTTCTGAACTTTTGTATTAATTTTCTGGTGTATTTTGCTTTTGGGCTGAGCTAGGAAATATTTCCTATGGACTAGCTGGGTATACAGTCTGTATACAAACTATGTTTAAATATTTAATGCTGCACAGTGGCATAACTGCATTAATGCCTTTCCCTCAGGGATTTATTCCATCAAAATTAACAAACAAAAATAATTTATGTGAGGTACTTCATTTTCTTATGCCAGTAATGTCCAACCTTTTCTTTGTCATGAGCCAAGCCACATCTCAGACTAACGATCCATAGATGTTTTATGTTGGGATTTGCTTTTAATGACAACCAACTCCATTGAGTTCATACAGAATACAACGTAATAGGCATAAACCATGCTGAATGTTATTTAATATTCATTTTAGAGCTGATGAGTCAGTGTTAACCATGAATTCAGCCTGTGTTGGAAACCCAGTTTCATGAGTTTACCACCATACCACCTTACAAGTCACATAGAGACTGTCAGCTCTTGAATAACTTTTTTGCCATCTGCTCATGATCAGTCACAACCAGGTGGTACAGTTGAACCAGTGGTTAAGAACACTGGCAGCATGTTTCAGGGATTACCTGACTTCTGTTTTTTTTTTTTTTTTTTTTTTTTTTTTTTTTTTTTTTTGCCATGTCACAAAGACCATCTTTTGTGGTGGAAGTACAATACAGAACTCTGAAGTTTGTGTAGCATAGCTTTTATTATTACATTTTTATTGTCTATCTATTTTATTAAAGAAGAGCTAAACATGCTTTGTTTGTATGCACCAGTGTTTGAAAAGATGGCAGGATGCAATACACTGCAATTCCTAAGGATTAGAAGATAAGGAAACTGAAGAAATGAAATTGCTTCCTCTTAGAGGAGTTTTAATTCCAGCTTCCCATATAATAATAATCAGGTGGATTCAATTTAGGTGAAAGTGTAATACCAATTTCAGTTTCTATTAAAAATAAAATGCAATTTAATTAATTATCGTGTTCTACTAGTTTATCTTCATGATGCATGAACATTAAAGATGCCATGAAATTATACCATATTAAAACCAGTGTGAAGCTACTTACATTTACCTTGTGCTTTAGATGCAATATAGGATACACAAATAAAGCATGCTGAAGGTTTGATGAGTAACACCTTTATTATGTCATTTGACTAGAACTAAATTAGAACATAATACCCATGGCAGTACAAGACAGCTGCATGAAAACAGAATGAATTCCTTGTGTCAGTACATTACAATAAATGGCATATGAATGCATAATAATAGAACACTTCCCATACCAAAGATATTTGTCAACTGTTTGGACTACAGAAGGTACTAGGTAATCTAGATACCCTCTGAGTGGTAATTTTGGATAAGCAGGTAAGTGACTGTAGGAAGGTGAAAAAAGCTATCGTGTCTTGCGTAGTATTGACACCTCCATAGTGGCTAGGTTTTTACTATTACATTTAAAGTTGGTGTGTGAAATATTCAGTGGTCCCAGGAACCTCCAGTGCCTTTTCTTTGCTGCTGACAGTTGACTTGCCTGACCTAAGCGGTCAGGCCAAAGTACCAAGGCCAGTCTTGCTCTCGGCTTTATAAACCGAGCTTGGAGACTCTGGATAACCTATGGTATTCTTGCCTCACATTAGCAAGCTTCAAAATATATAGTTCTAAGCATTTCTATAATATCTGTCCCAGTGGTAGCTGAGCACATCATAGGCACTAATTACAGTTATTCAAAAGCCACCTCACTGAAGAAGAGAACTTTTCCACTTTCAATTGTGATGCATCTTTTAGGTCCTGATTTCTAAGGGATGAACCATATTGCAACTCTTATATCTGGGTTTGTCTTATCTAAAACAACGTGTGCATCCCATGGCATCTAGGATTACCTCTGACATCGTAAGTCCAAGAGCACTCCCTAGTCACACCCTAATTCCATAGCAGGATGAAATCAGGGCATGCCTTAGAGCCAGCCACCTCTGACATCTTAGTTTGGATGAGGAAAAAAAAAAAGACACGTGCCCAAACAGGAGTCTAACAGGTGAGTATATATGAAGTAGAATGAGTTGCAGAAATAATGGAAGTAGGAAAAGAACGCAGGTCTGATTCACCATCTGACTGCAAAGTCTCCTAGGAATAGGTCTTGCTCCCCACTGTTATTTTTGGCATTTATTGTCCAACATTTTTATTTTATGAATAACACAGAATCAACTGGAATTCTAAAGTAATTACAAATGGTTTCATACATACTTTGAAACACATAAACTTTGTTTCAGCTGGATAGTGAGATGGTTTATTAAGTTCTATTAATTGCAAGGTCCACATACTCACAGACTAATGTAAATCACTGGCTTCTAATGGTGTGCTGGTGTGAGACAAACACAGTAAGAACTAACTTTAATCCCAAAGAATGTACAGCCAGTTCTCTATTAAAATTGAAACTGTCTATCCTTGGCAGAGAATTAATAGGCATAGAATGAACCTTTTTACGTCCTGGAGAGTGCCGCCATTGCTCCTTCTATGAACAGTGTCCAAAGCCACATGATGGAAAAGTTGTCCAAAAATGAGGCTAACTTATATATAGCAAATTGTTCCTGCTTTTTTCTTCCACTAAAAGAGGGATATCAAATGATGGATTAGCAAGGAGTCATGATGGAACTTAGTGATAACCCAGTCATAAGTCAATAATGGCTAAACTCTGTTCTGCAGTCCTTTTCCATGTACTTAATGGCTGCTTCCAGCCTGATATTTAATAAAAAGTCTTCATTTTTATTTTCAACACTATATTTAAAATCTATTTTAATGTGTCTCTGAAGCATCAAATCAGTGTTTTCCCTTTGTAATATTATACCATTTTCATTCAGCAATAATAAGAAAAAATGCAAATTTCAACCCATGCACAAGTAAACTTTTAAAAGACAAAAGCACAATGAGTGCTCCTGCTGTTTGCCCATACAGCAAAAAAATGTTCCTCCTGAGTAATATAGAAAGATCCCAATCTAATCAACTGAATCTTGTTTAAAAATTCAGAACCTATTTTTATTTGAGTCTAATTGGCTGTGATTTATCAAAGTGCTTTGACTTCCATCTAACTAGTTCCATTTCATCCTTCAATGGATTTACATACCGAGCTTCTGTTATGTAAGGTCTTGCCAATAATTTGTTTATATTAAGTTCTTTGAGCTCTTGTATATGCTATCTCAAAGATATACTTTCAAAGCCTTAAAGACAATTCAGAAATCTACTTCAAGATCACCTTTTTCACAAATTAACAAAAGAATCAAATATAACTACGAGTATGTTCAAATCTTTTAAGCTCAGAATTCCACTAAG
The DNA here is from genome assembly GCF_036370855.1 of Dromaius novaehollandiae. NCBI lineage: Eukaryota > Metazoa > Chordata > Aves > Casuariiformes > Dromaiidae > Dromaius > Dromaius novaehollandiae. Next base: position 26,050,300 of record NC_088098.1, read on the forward strand.
GAGTATATCATGGCTCTAAAGACCAGAAATAAACTTTTCTCTCTTCTTAAGGAAAAGTAATTACCTGGTTCAAAATTGAAAGAAGTGGTAAAATAATCTGCTGGCAGTCTCGCACTAAGGAATACTGTCATTTTAATAACTCCAGCAGGCTTGAACAACTACGTGGAAAACACAGTGTTTCCTTTCAGTCGTGAAGTATACACTTTCAGCAGCATTGCATGTGACTATACAAGCAATCCCATTTGAGGTACAAAAATGGCAAAATAAATCAAGCTTTACGCCCTTTAAAACACTGCAGTTGCGTCTGTAGTTGGTTTGATGGCTATAAAATGGACTGATTTCTTTCTGAATCTCTGATCTTCATAATCCAATGAATCACACTGCTTAACAAGACCATATCATTTATTGCTATGTGCAGCTAAATTTGCTGACAAGTTTGAGATTAATAAAGTTTGCTGTTCTGCATCCTCATTACTCAGCTCTGGAGCTTTTTCTCTTAGCTTTCATTCATATATTATTCTTCAACCTTTTGTGTAATGCTGGGGTCTTCACAAGCCCATGAAAGCTATAGAAACCGATTTTCAGTCAAGCACACAGAATCAGCAAATAATAAGCTGACTTCTGGGCAGGCTGGGAACAGGGTGGAATGGAAGGTGGCATGTTCCTGCTCTCCTGCCCAAGTTCAGCAGTACATGATGGAGTACTTCGCACTTCAGATGCCATTTCTCTGGAAAGTGAAAACCATAGAAGGTACATAGATTTTAGCATAGCTTCTGGGGAAGAAGATCACTGCTGTTGGTAGGGGGTCCTTCAAAAACAAATGGGGAGGCCTTTTGTTTTACTAAATTATTAAAGGACTACGGAAGCAGAAAGACCTCCAGGAGGTGGTTTACATGGAGGGTGATGACAATTCCAAGATCCTCTCTGTTTGAAAATTAAAACTCAAGAATCTCCAAAAGTAGCAAAGCAAGCAGACCCACACCATCTCAGTGCCTTTTAAACTTCAGAATCTAACAATTAACAATTAGGAATGGATCATCTGTAGGCTCTTTATTATATTTGAAGGTGGATAAATAAAAGGGCTGATTTTCAGGACTATTGATCTGTCACTGAAACCATGGTAAGCCACAAGTGGCAAATCTATCTGAAAAGCAAGCAAAAATTGTTAAGTAGATGGTAACATGTAAAACGGGTGTTCAAACCTCACTCCCAGATGTAAGAATTTTAACCTGAAAACCTCTGTACTGGCTAAGGCATTCATGATTAATTTGTTGCAAGCGTTTGTTCAGAAATCAATGTACAGGATCTAGTGTATTTTAAGAGCATGGTACAGTATTTCAAAATAACCTTTAACAGAGCTCTGTCTAACTTATGTTCCCTGACCATTGATAAAAAATAGCCTGAATGCTGCAGCACCAGGATTTGGAAGAATGACCTGTCGAGCTGTGCTTCCAGGAGAGGAAAAAAAATCAATACTACAAAAGAAAGAGAGCGTGAGAGCACGTGAAGAGCATGTGAGGGAAAGGTTTCGCAGTGGATATCATCTGGATGATAAACCTATGTTAAAAGTGAGATAAGAAGTGCAAAGAGAGAATACAATCATCTCTCTGTTTTCAGGGTGCAGTAATATATTGCACTTTCTATAATGTCACAGAAACAGTCCAAATATATTAGATGCCACACAGTAAAAGACATGTTCATCAAGAAGTCTTTATTCAGACATAAATCCTATTGGTTAAGAGAGTATCTATGAACAGACCTAAATCCAATAGGATGAATAAGACTATACATTACTTGAACAAACAGGAGGTGAATGGGTCAAAACAGGGTGAGGAAATAGCTCCTTCCTGTTCTTAGGAAATACTATTTTTTTCCTTCCTGACAGTAATTTTGCAGTATTGTGTTGTTCTTTGCACTAACTTCAGTCTCATCACTGCAATATTGTCACTTTTCTCACATCTGGTAGTTGCTTTGGCTCTGTGCACGAACGAAAATATTCTTTTGATGTTTGTGGTTAAAAGAAGACTTTTCCCCAAAAGAATCAGAATCAGAAATCCTCTTTACTGTGGAATACAAAAATAGATCTTCCCAGCATCTATGCTACAAGAAAGAGCGTCTTTGAAGATATATCTAAGTTGCTGCTTCACCTCCTCAGGTTTTTGTAATAGATAAAACTTCATGTTGATTGAAGTAAGTAATATTAAGACAAGAGTCTTAAATGCTTGAAATACATGCACGCTTCATAACAAATAGATTGGAAAATTAACAAATCAAATGCTAATTCTGGGAAGTATTCCCTTTATTATTTTGTCTGCATCACCACTGGGCATTTGAGTAAAAAAGCAATTCTTTCTATTTCTTATTTCCAACCTGAAAATCTCAAAACAAAAAAAAAAGGAGAAAATAATCCTAATTTCACAAGATATTATACTTAGTTGGAGTAAATTGGCATAGCTCTATTGATTTTAGCTGTCTAGATGAAAAACTGCCCCTGTACAATGGTTAATATCAAGATTTGCCTTTCTTTATGCAGTGAGAAATGACCTTCAGTGATGTAGGCAGGGAATGGCCTACCCACCCACACATCCAGTCACACATGCACTCACTCAGCTATTAAAACATGACCTAGCTTCAGTCTAGTTCCAGCATCACACCAGGGAATCCAGGTTTTCATGTGACAGAGAACTGATTGGTTCTGTGTAAAGCCTCTCTAAAGGAAATATTTTTGCAGCATGGGGAATGCTTCAAGGGGAATGTCAGAATACAAGCTTGTAGCAGACTATGTAACTAAAGACAAAATGAAGCAAATGAAAACAGAGTCCAGGATGACACTCTAAAAAAAATACACATGGTGGAACTGATCATCGATCCAAAGCCAATAGTTTTATACACATGGTTAGTGCAGTCACAAAGCCTACGTTTTCAGCTGGCTACTATGTGAATTATTGATGCAACTGGGTTGCTAGATATTCACTAAAACATTATCACTTGTACCACAAGCAGTTGAAGTGATAAATGATGATGGCTTCAAAATTACCACTGGAGTAACATATTTTTAATATGTGTACCATGAAACACAAACTTCAGGTGTCAATGAGCCCTTTGGACTAAACATATTTAATCATCAGTGTTCACATGCTTGATGTAAGAACGACATATATCAATCAATCACACACAAATATATGTTCAGAAGTAAATTTAGGATTCTCATTGCTATCGCAAATTGTTGAACAGTCATTATACAATAATCTTTTCCTCTATGAGACTGATGAGAAATGGAGAGGTCAGAAATAATGATCATATCTTGGTCAGCCCACATATTCTTCTTATGGTAATATTTTCTTCCTATATCTGTGCTATGCTAATCTAAACTGGATTTTGTTGGTATAAGGTATTGCCTTTAGTAAGGTTTCTATAAACTATTATCAGCTAGCAGCACCTGCTGAACTTCTTCAAATGTTAGAGGTGTAAAAACATACTTTGGAGGGGGGCATTTCTACTGCTAATTTGTATTGGGATCTCCTAGACAGCAAAATGGTGTGAAGAGTGTAGCATTCAAATTTTTTAGCGCTCCTCTTTGGTTTGTTGTTTCCAAGTCCTTGATTCTCCACGTTGTGCCAAGAGAAATGCATGTGGGCACTAGGGACAAGCTGAGATTGTCCCTCAAAATCACAAAACTGCTCTGAGGCAAGAATGTGAAGAAAGGGCTGAGTTCCAGCAAGAGTCCCAGGGAACGTTCTGGCTGGTTGAATTCTGCAGACCATGTTAATTATAGCAAAGACAAGCCATATTACGGAGTGCTATTTATGATATGAAGGCAGACAAATCCCAGAGGCTTCCTCTTCCCTTTGTTCACCCATATGAGACCAGCTACAGTCTGGCCTTTGCTTTGATTCCAATCCAGCTCTGAACTATGCCATACATTAAAAGTGCAGCTGCAGAGCACATTCTACTTTAGAGGTTGTGTTTGAAAAAAATAACCAAACTGTTGGTTTTATCAGTTCTAATGAAAAAGGCTCCAATCTGGAAGGGTAAAATGCTTACTCTCTTTGCTTGACAGACTGTTCAGAAAAAAGTCTCCACTCACCTGACCACTAATGACCCTAGCAGAGATTTCATTGTCCAACCCAGCAGGCTAATCAGACATGCTTTTTGTCAGCCAATTCTGATAACAGAAGGGAATATATTCACCATCATTCTGAGACTTACATAAGTGTACATTATTCCAGAAGAGACAAGACTAAAAAAGCCACAAGACTCTGTAATCAGTAAAAGCTTCTCTCATTAGACCAAAAGGAGTAAAATATTATACAAAGCAGTATGAGGGCTGCTCTAAATTTGGCCCACCGCTTGACCCCTCATGCTCTTCTGAAGATTCCTGGATCCCGGACTTCCTGAGCCATGGTCTTTTCTTCTGACTGCTCTCTTCTTCATCAGCCTCACAGCTAGAGATATAACAGGAGATGCTCTGTTGATTTTGTACAAGCTGAGGATTCATTTACAGATGTACATATAACCATGTAGGTGGCTATGCTGCCATATATTGTAATTTAAATGATCATGTGATTGAAGGTGAGCAATTTAGGTTAAAAAAATGGGTGTCTCAGCATGAATTTTCATGATTAGAGTACTCTTAGAATTGGCTTAAGAACATTCTAGCTATCTATGGGGCTTTTAATAAAAAGTAAATCTTTATTTATAACTAAGAAGCACATTGGGTCCTTTTCTCCAAGTCCTTATTGATATTCAGTAATGAAGATTATGTCAGAACAAAAAGGATTGATTAGAACAGTTAATGTTTTTTCAATTGTTTATTGATTGCCAACCACTTTTCTAATTTTTGTTTTTTTATTTTCTCATAATCCAGAAGTTTGGACAGACACTATTGGCAATAAACATGTAATCACGTATCTTGAACTCTATATTGCTACTCTATACTATTGCAGTAAAGATTAATGTAATGTCCTGAGTAGAGTTAGCTTGTTTAAAGTAGCAGTTGGGTGTGAAAAGTTGCACACAACTGTTTGCTCATTGATGTTAGCTAGGCTGTCAATTAAATCCTAAGTCTTCAAAGAATGTGTTCCTTCAGTCCTGGCAGGTATAGCAATTAAAATTTAACCAGTGCAACATGTGTTGATACACTGTGGAGACTCAAGAGGAGCACCCTGGATAAGTCCTCCAGGTCTGTAGAGTCACTTTAGTGAGGCATTCCACTGTGGGCACTCGGGCTGGGGTGATTCTTTGGTGCCGAGTAACCAAGATGTGCCCAGCATCTTTTTCAGCTTTTGTCTATTCAGCCTTTTCCCTCTGAGGCAGGGACTATTTCTTTCTCCTGTTCTTTGTACAGCAGCTTGCAGTCTGAGCTTCCAGGTGTAACAGTATTACAACTAACGAGATACAGTGCTCAGAGACCATGGTTTTGTGAGACTAAATTATCAGTAAAAAATGCATGGCAAGAGCAGCCAGCAAAAGGGCAAGGGCTGAGAATGATCCTGCCTATGATGATCCTGCCTTCAGGCAGAAGGAAAATACAAATTTCTGAGAACTACACCTTCTTGTTGGCTGCTCTTGCTGAATACACATGCTTCAAAACTGCTGCAGAACATAGAGGCTTATGGTCCACCTTTTTGTAGTACAATATTGCCTGCTGTCACTATCAATTTTAATGTCTAATCCTGCTTTGAGTCCTTCTAGACCTCTAGACTCGCATACTGCCTCCTAGCACCGAGTTCTCTTGGCTATCACTGCATTTTTTGGAGAAAATATATGTCCTTTTGTATCAAGCTGAAACAAACTTGAAAAAAATAATTTAGTAAATACCAATACTAAGTCTATCAAGCCTGTCAGACTTGAGCCTTGCTGTTTCAGCCAAAAATAGGATTCAGTACTGCTCTGGGGCCATTGTTTGCCCTTTTGCTCTCTCTCATGATGATGATTATTAATCATTTATCTTATGACACCAGCATCATGCTAGCTGCCTCACACTTAAAAAATAAAGAAAAGATCTCCACTTATAAAAATTATCATCAAAATAGACAAAGAGTGGGAGGAAGTACAGCACATGTATGACTGAGCCAAGGGGTTAAACAAACAGCTTTTTCTGCCCCATGATTTTTTAATGTGATGTGGGTTAGTACGGTAAACCTAAGATTTTTTGGTCTATTTTTACTTCCTAAAATAAAGGCCACACCATAAAATTAAGAATTATCACAATTTTCAAGTCAGTGAGTTCAGATTACCTGGTCCTAGATGAAGTCAGATACTTGCAACCACAGAGATTTCTTGGACTCCAAGCAGTGCTTGGTTACTAGAGCAATGCACATGGAATCATTTATTCATTAACATTTCTAATGCTAGAAATGCCTGTCTCTTGTTTTGGAACATATCTAGGAACCCCTGGTGACTATGGCAATATTTCAGAAGAAAGGAGTGTGTTTAAATGACATCAGGCTTAAGGGGAGAATCAAGCCCAGCTTTCCTGGGTCCAACCACAAGGTTATCATATGTACGGTCCTTCAACAAAAGAGGCAGCCTGCTCAGGTAGGTTTTCTGAAATAATATTGATATGAATGTGCTATTAAGAAATATGATATTTTTTGTCTTCTAGATCCCAAATCCAACTTCCCTTGACCTTGCTTCTCTCCAGAGAATTTAGGCTCAGGAGAGAAATGTTTTTTCAAGCACACTACTACAAATATCATTCATGCTTTGGGGGCTCTCAAACTGAAGCAAAGGATGTTTGCACCCTTTCTTGAAGTGTCTGATTCCCTTCTGTAATGGAAGCTGAGTGCCTCAGCACACAGTTTAGTATTTCACTCTGAGGGTCTAAAAATCACGCTGCCAAATTTACCTAGTGGAAGCATAACTCATGGTTCTCAGAGGGAACATATACCTCTAAGCAAGCACCAGTCAAAGAAAACACTACTGTGATTATTAGCTGAATGAAAATAAATCCACCTCCAACACAGAAATTGTTCCAGTATTGCCTGTTATGCCACCTAGATTACCTAGCAGTCATTTGCTAAGTAATGATAATTAACATTCAGTCAACAGCTGGTAGATGTTCAGCTGTGCCACCTGCATATCCTTAACAATGCAATCTCGTCTGATGAGAGTACTCTGAAACAGTCTGTAGAGTAAGCTTTTGTGGACATCACTTTGGTCACCATAATCTCACTATATTTCACAGATATCAATAGAAAGTTATTTCAAATTAGGAGTCTGTTTTATGGAAGTTAAGGAATTCCTCTTCATATGCACAACGGGGCAGTGTGTCCACTTGGAGTGGGGTAGACACTGCCAATGAGGCACAGCTTCCCAGAGCCTGCCTGACATCTTTTCTCAGTCAGGCTTTTTTGTTTTTGTTTCTTTATTTGAGCCATGGAGTATGTCTTTTTAAACTGTTCTAATTCACAGACAGGTTTTATCCTACCACAGGACGGCTCAGGAACTGCTTAGCCCTCACAGGAGAAAGTCCTGTGGCTGCAGCAATGTGAGTAGGGTTTTAACTTCAGTTTTATATTAATATTCCTGATGCAGGAACCATCTGCCTCTTTTTCCATTTCTAAAGAGTATGCATGAACCACATGACACAGCCGTCTGCAGAAATCAGTCTTCCCTGAAATGGCAGGCTGAAAAATCAGCAAGGAATGGAAGCGTTGCATTCACAGGCTGTCTCAGCTGCGTAAAATTTTTGTCCAATCAAATTCCTAAAAGACTGGTGAGAAGTAATTCTTTCTTCCCATTGTAGAAGAAAGCAAGCAAGCAAGCAAGCAAGAAAAGAGGCATACAGAAAGAATGGGAAAATATCTTTATTTTTACTAATAAATTTACCTATTTGTTCTGAAATGGCCAAAAAATTCACTGGTGTGAAAAGAAAAGCATTTACACCAGAAAATTTACACTTGATTTGTGATTCCCTTTCCCTATTCAAAATACCTACCATCTGAACATGAGGTGTTTGTGATTAATGTGGGCAGAAAGTTGTTCTTGAAACATTTATTCTCTAGAAAATAGAGGGAGAGCAAAAGAGATTGTTGTTATAGATTCACATTTCCTGATCTGAATGATGTGGGCCACACTGAGTTCATCTGGACCAAAACTTTAGCAAATCCAAACATGCTATCTGAGGCTGTAGTTAGGACATGGCTCATTTACTAAGCATCCTAATTTACAAATTAAAAAAATACGTGGGGTGAAAAATATATTAAAGATTGCCGAGAATAATGGATCCATGAGCAGATAGCTGCTACCTTGTACATAAACTTGTTTGCTTTACTTTTTGGGTGCTTTTCTTTTTATGAGCTGGTGGCAGGGGGTTGTCCAATTGGTTTTGCCTTACCATAGCTTTTTGAATAGGATAAAAATACAGGAATGTTTTAATAAATCAGTCTAAATTGTCCTCATTCTTCCAGCATAACAGAGGAGACCACAGAATGCTACCAGGAGCAGCATTATTTGTACCAGGTAAGGAAATCCCAAATCCTGTCCATTTGGCCATCTAAACAGAGAACAGGATTCTTTAAGGTGTTTTTAGGAAGACTGATTGAGTGAGATTACCACCAGTGAGATTATGGTGACTGGAAAGATATCCTCGTATGTACACTAAAGCGTTAGCTTCCTCTAACATAATTAATATGCTATCAATCTTAAAATCAACCTATCCATAACCTAGACCATTTTTGTGAATACTGACTTTTTTGCATCTCATTTTAATTAAAGTTGCAATTCTGCAGAGATTAAAAGACCAGAATCAGACTACAGAAAAAATTCAGCAAGCCTAGGTTTGTGCATCAGAGTGGTAAAAAGTAATTTAAAATAGGGAATAAACATTGGTGAGAGTCAGAAAACAGAAATGGTAGTGCATGATAGAGCAACTGCAGAGAGCACCATGGTATTAGAATGTTTTGCAGGCACTGGGGGAGAAAAAAAAAGAATGTGTATAATCTCGTTTTTATCAGAAGAAAGACATACTTGTGAATACAAATACAAAACTCCACCAAGCAGAAGATAATTCTTAAGAGAAATATTTATGTGACATACTGAATGATGCTGACAACTTCATTTTTCAGTATCTGTGCATACATAATATGTCTCTTTGACCTGCCAATAGTGTGAGAGTATGCTATAATGAACAAAATACCTATGCAAGTGGCAATTAAATATTTACTAAAGCAGTCAATACTGTTGAGATACAATCCAAGGTTAAGAAAGGTGTAACCTTGAAAATGAAAAAAGCTAAGTTAACGTAGAAAAGTATTTTTGCCACCTAGTGAAATAAATGGAAAAAATCCATAAATCTAAGGTTGTTGATTGCAATTGGTGTTGAATCAATTATCATGTTATCCTGTCACTTTCAGATAGAAAAAGATATAACAGTACCGCTGTCTTCTCTATTTTAATTAGGAAAAAAAAGGAAAAAAAGAAGAAAACCTTCACTCACATCCACCACCAGGTATGCCAGGTCATGTCAAAATGCATTATATAACACCATACTAGGGTTCTGAAAACAGCTGTAGAAGGTATTGGAAGAAGGTGTGATTATGCCCTTTCAAGATGAAATAGACACATACTAAATGAAATGGAGAGCCACGTTATTATTCAGAATAATTTATTTTAGTAAAGTTTATAAAAACACCGTGCGCCATTTCTTTGTGCTCAACTTCATTATTCCCTGCCAAAGATTCGTGAACCTGCCCTCCCTCAGCCATCTGAAAGTTGGGCATCCAGTTCAAAACAGACTACCCACAGGTTTCCTTTATACTCAATGGAGAGAAATAGGTGTCTTCACCAGGCAGTTCATCTCATTGTCAGTGAAAAGAAGTATTCAGTTAACTAAAAATAGATATCTAGGGCCTCTCGAGATCCAAATATCTGCATGGGCGTGGCAGATGTGATGGAGGATTGACCTATGCCCCTATGGCATGCAACCTGCTAGCCTGCAGTGCCTAAGGTGAGCCTTGACACCTATGTTATGACAACCAAGTCTGTTCCTGAGCATCACTGCAGGAGTCGCTCTCTGGAGGGCTTTGTTCCATTCTGCTAGGTATAAAGGGAGCCTAGGTTGTTCAGTTAAACGCAAATATCCAGCTTTTAGATATTTAAATTGAGTCCCACCTTTTGTGCTAAAATTCTTCCTACTAATAATCCACACAGTTCTTCATACACACAAAGAAACAGATCCTCTTCTGCTTTATATTTGCCTTCATTTTGTTAGTTCCAAGATAATTTATATAAAAAGAATCTACGCAAAAGTAATTTCCTCAGGTGGCTTTTCAAAGTGAGACATACCATAGCAGAGACTAATTTGAGGGGAGGAGAAGCTAAATATGGTCGTTCATTAGACTGTTGCGGCATCTATTTTTAGATTGAGCAAAAAAAGATGACGCCATGGGTGGGATTATTCTCTTTGAACATTGCCTCTGGATTTGCTGCTTTGTCAGCCAAGGTGATCATACTACCTAACAGTGCCCTATCAAGGCACATACTTTACATGCCTAATTCATGTTTATACAGCAAGAGAAAAGGGGGCAATTTAGAGTAGGTGCTTCACTAAGGTGCCTGAATTGCCTTCTTGAGTAGCCAAGTCTTTGCTTTGACACTAGGCAGCCAAGGGAACCAAGCCTCCGAACATGGCACTTCAGCAAAGTGATCTGACCCACACCATACACAACCCCTAAGCCTTTTCATGCCAAGCACAGTCAGAAGGTATTATTTTCTCTCTTCTTTTGCCTTTTACTCAGTTGTCTGCTCATCTATAGGTTTACAAAGGCAGATGGCAGAATCACATGCTCATATTCTCCTTTGTCTGCTTTGGAGAAAAGACTAGAATCTGCCTCTTTGGAAATTTTCCTGAGCAGTGAAGTATATATACTGTAGAAGTAGTTTCTTTTTGTATAAGTAATTATTTACTGGAGTAAGAACTCAAATATTAGATACCTAAATCTGACATGGATACTCCATTGAGTCAAATTCCTGATTTGTCCTTATGGTCTAATGAATGCCTATTTATCTGAGCTGAAAACAGAAATTAATAGACGTGTATCTCATCCTCTTTAGGGCAGATTCCTTTTAAAGTAGAAAACTGGAATTCAATTTTTTTTTAAGATCAGCCAGACAAGAAACTGGAGTCCACAGCTTATGTCATGCCTGATCTAACTGCACTTTTTGTGACTTGTTGACAGGAAACATGCTGGTACGGTGAAGATATGATTGGTGCGTATGCAGCTACAGAGTCAGAACTTTACTTATAGAAGAACTTAACTGGTGGAAAATTAAGTGATTTAGATAAGGTAGAAAATCTGTAACAAGTATCTTGCCTAAAATGTGGAAGCCAATTTAGTGGCAGGTGGGTACTTGGGTATCATTATGGATCCAAAAATACGTGACAGTATTTTATGGTAAATGGCAGGTGGCTTTTTTGTTGTAAAGTGTGCACGCAAGAGATAAGTACAAGGTACTTGTTTATAAAGTCAGCAATGGGCGTAAGTACTGGTTTTGTTATGCAGTTTCATCATATAGTTTACATAAAATTATAAAAGATTATAACATTTCATTACAGAAATGGTTATGCTAAGCCAGTTCTTTGATAATATTTGCATTCTTCTAAGTGTCTGCATGATGACAGCAACAGTAATGCAAATAGTGTGCTCGGGTGTTTTTCTTTTTCTTTCTTTTTTTTTTTTTTTTTTTTTTTTGGTAAATAGGCTAGAACCAGCTGTCATTTTTAATAGTGTAGACGTACAGTGCTTTACAGAGCCAGGGTAGATAATTTCTAGGCAGATTGTTTCTTAGTTATTCTTAGAAGAAGCATATGTGCTGCATAGCAATGCCAGGAAATCACTTGCAGCAAGTATAACAGTAGCAAAAAAATACCTGCTATTAATTGGCACTTATAAATTTGAACTATCTGTACATTTTAGCCAGTGATATTACAGGTAAAAATTAATTTCAATAGGATAGTAAGCTAGTACTAAATTGTGTAGGTTTAAGTGCTAAAACAGTGTTTCTGCAAAATGCCTTTAGCAGGAAATTTTTTGACATCAAAAAACTATATGAAATTCCTTACATTAATGATGAAAATTTCAGTGAAGTGATTCAAGGGATACTTCAGAATATTTCAGAATTCAAAATAGCTTGTTTGCTTAGAGTTCATTTAATGGTACAGTTTTCATTCCCTATTCAACTGATCCCACTCCAAATTTTCAAAACGGATCGCTATCTCTCTCAGGTAACCACGGTATGAAAGAAAAGTATGTCTTCAAAATTAGTAAGCATACACAAGGTAGGCATCTCATGCTAGCCAGCAAAAAAACTGACTATAAGGGAAGTACTTATAAATATAATGAGAGTTTGCCAGTTTTCTCCCCCAGTAATTTCTACAAGCTAAGACAATGCAACTCAACAATGAGACAAGGAGAAAGAACACAAAAGCTGCTTTCCGCAAACTGTAAATGAGAAACTACAAATAATCAAGGAGATGCTCTCTCTCGCCTTTCTCTGTATTGCTCCTGCCCAAAACATGATCCAGTTTCTTCTTATATTCTTCCTCCAGCAATCTTAAGGAGTATTTATTTATTTTCCTCAGCAAACACAACAATCAAAGAAAACTTGCAGGTTGCACACAAGGACATTGGAATATGCGGAACCAAACAAAAATTTTTTAACAAACAAACTATGTATAGGTATAAGTATGTATGTATATGTACATGTACATGTACATGTTTATATATTTGCATATGTATATGTGTATATAAATAAAAATAATAATAAAAGCAAGGTATGTTCTTTCAAAACATCACTGTCTGTATTCTCAGCCCTATGTAACCATTCCTTGGATGCAATAAGAAAGCCCAAGGAAAGCTGACTATATTCTTTGAACCAATCTTGGAGAGAGTCGGACTGTAAGGTTCTGCTGCAGGTTGCATCAAAACAGAACTTCCATGAGAAACCAGGGTCCTAACCTTGCCTCCTCAACCTTTAGTAAACATTAAAAAAAAAAAAAAAAAAAAAAAAAAAAAAAAAGGAATAAAAGACCCAGCACAAATTATGAGAAATTTCTGCTTATAAAAAGGTATTTTGCTTTATCCACCAGAAACATCAATGGAGAGTGTGAATCACTGCCCAAAACTCATTTCTGGCCATAATATATCTACTCTTCAAACAGAGAAGGAAGATTCCACTGTATAAATTATCCTTCTGATTTAAATCCAAACTTTTCTGAATGAGCAGTTGCCTGTAGAAATCCTAGTGGATTGGGTGGTTTGTGTAGGTTTTGAGGAAGGAAATGAAAAATGGGAGGCTAATTTCAACGTGGCTAGCACAGCATGATAATATTACGCATATGGCCTATAATTGAAATGTTCTTTATTCTCTGAAACATTCGCAGTATCCTGCTGCGGAGATGGGCTTATTTGCTGCTGCCGCTGCTGCTTCTTGATATTATTTTATTGTGATTTAATTTACTAATCTTCGGTCTTGTGACTAACTGTATGCAATGAACAGTTTGTATGGATCATGTTCAGTACAGCTTAAGCTATGCATTAGAAGTGTGGGAAAAGAACTGATTTGGTTTCAAAGACTTCAACCTTTGAGAGTTTTTAGCATTTCAAGGATTTTTTGATAATTTTTTTTACCTACAATACTATGTGCTTTGATCATCTTTGATCTACAAACAGTCAATTAGCTCGGAATGCTATTGGTTATGAATTTGCATAAAACAGATAACTGGTATTGTGATTAAAAAAAAAAAAGCTCTGTGTAGGAATCATGTCTTTTTTCTTTTCTTCTTTTTATTTGCATAGTAGATATTTTCACACTTAATTCTATTCCAGTCTGAAGCTCTGTTTGTTATTATAATGTGACAAATAATAATAATACACAGAAAAGTAACTCTAGACTTCAGCTAGTAGGAAATGCTTCCATCTGCTCGGTGAGCTGTGGATCAAGCCTTTACAAAAGAAATCCAAGCCATCTTTACTTACTGTAGAAAATATTTGAAATAATCAGCTATGAAGTAGCTATATTTTTTAACTACATTGAATGGACAGTCTAAACAATAGTGTTCAAATTCTTTCATTTTAAAGAAAATCTATGATTCCCTCAGTTCAGGTAGAGACCTGAAGCCATTTGTCCTTTAGGCCAAGCATAGTAACTAAGAAATATTGGCATGCAATACTGAAGCATACTTGAATCCTGCATGAGTGCTGAAAGATGCTTTTTTGGATCTGTTCAACATCTTCGTCCATAATCATCTCAATAGTATTAAAATACATTTGAAATAGAAACTCTTACATGAAGTAAACACAGTAAGTAATTATTAAGGACATGAATAAACTCTTAAACTTAAAAAGTTGAATATTAATTGAGTAAGGAATAATAATACATCATTAGCATGTCACCTGGGGTTTTTTTTCCTCCTTCCTAATGAATAGAAAAAGAATTTTCAGTTAAAAATAGGCATAGGATTTTTTCTTTTATGCATTTTATTTAAGCTATTTCTTATATATTCATGGAGAAGTGATAAAAAGATAAAGCCTATCTTATTATTTTGAAACTATTGGAATCTTTTTTCTGTAGAACCTCAGTCGCTAGAAGGGACCTGACGAGACTCTAAAGCAGGATCAAACCTACCTAGGAGGTTCTTGAGAAGTGTTATTAAAGAGTGCTTATACTGGAAACTCTCTAGCTTTCCCAGGCAGTCTGTTGCTATGTTTCACATTTGACCATTAGAAAGCTTTCCTAATCCTCCCAACCTTCAATTCAAACCTTCAGTTTAAGCCCCTTGGTTGCCCCACTTGGAAAACAGGTTGTTCACTTTCTCCTTGCAGCAGGCAGCCTGATACATGTTCCAGGAACTCATGTTAACACGTGCTCCCTCCACCTTCTCTTCTCTAAATTAACCAACTACACTTCTTTTGATTCTTCGTGGGGGATATTTACTAGTTGTCTGCTAATTGTCATTCTTTTCCTCCAGGCTAACCAACCGGTTCATATTTCTCTTGAAGGTGATGTCCCAAACTGAACATAATACTTCAGCTGAGATCTTTCCAATACATAGCTAAGCAGGTAGATTATTTCGCCTATGTCACAGGTTATGCTGCCATTTCTGCATTTATTCATGGTGCTCACCATTTCACAATAGCATGACATAGCTCTCTGGTTCAGTTTGTGCTCCTCAGCCGTTTCTACTCTGTTTGTTATTTATGCATTTGAATATTCCTGCCCAACTGGACCACTTCACATATGTTTGCTCTGAATTTCATTCTTTTTTCTTCCTATGCCATTTATCAAATTTATTAGGACTGTTTTGTATGCAGTTTCTATTATCCAACATAGTGGGAGTCCCTCCCAGTATGGTATCATCAGCAAACGCAATAAGTAAACTCACTGCTCTGTCATCCAGCTCTTTAATGAAAATATGTAATCAGACAATAGAATGGACTCCTGTAAAATTTCCTCTATTCTTCCATCTGTCCTAACAGTGAACTATTAATAATTACAATCTGTGTGCATTTTCTATCCTATATGATTATCATTTAGACATTTTTTCACTAGCTTATGAGAATTTCATGAGACAAAATGTCCAAAAGTCTTTATAAAGGAAGGATATATGGCATCTATTGCTTCCTCTCTGTCCATAAGCCCTGCTGTCCTGCTGTGGAAGGAAATTAGATTACCTAGACGTGATTTATTATTGGCAAATCCATGTTGGCTGATGCTCCTTTCCTTGTTGTCTTGCAGGTGCTTATGAAGAGTTAGTATGATGATTTGTCCAACTGTAGATGGAGAACTGAAGTTAACCCAGATAGCCTGTAGTACTTGGCTCTTCCTTTTTATCTTTTTTAAAGGAAGATTTTCCTTTTTCTGGTCTTCTGATACTATATTCATTTCCCACAGTATCTTTAATAGAATTGTTAATGGCTGTAAAATTTAATCAGCCCATCTTTAAGTGTCTAATGACGCAGTTCATTGTCATCGTCTGGTATGAAAATATATAACTTATCTAGTTAGCTATCAAGCCTTGCCCCTGGTCACACATAGACATATACATCTAGACACCTAGTTTTAAATGTATTAGTGTATGTTTCATCTGAAACATAGGCATCTGATGGCATTAGAGACCCTGTGGGCATCCTTCACGTTATCCAGCTTCCACTCCAGAAGCGTATGTATCTCCTGAAGGTCCTCTGCCATATCTTTTGGCCCTCAATAGGTAACTGAATTACAATAGGGTAAAATGGTATTAAACATCTATATTTAGTCAACAGAATTGCACGCTGAGACTGTACAGCCAAAGAAGTCCAGGGAATTACTCAGCTGACCAGTGGCATCATTAGATCTCTATTACAGGGCAGCCTGAATCGCTCTCCAGGCTCCACTGACTATGTTGACTAGGTTTCCAATGACTATAACAGAAGTGGAGACACCAGCTTCACATAAAGACATCTAGTTGCAGACACTCAGTTGCTAAGTGTAGACATTTGTGACATCTGAGATGACATAGGATATCTTCCCTGTCCTCCAGCTGGTAGTCCAGGGGTACATAGGTAACCTTTAGGTCTTGTATTATGTCTGCTAGCTGAAATGGCACTGGATGGAAACTAAGTTTAGGACACTAACTGAGCTCCTAAATTTGAATCTTAATCTGGAGCTGAATCCTATCCTTAGTGTGGCACTGCTGTCTTTCTTTATCTCCATCTTCTGTGTCACCTAGGGAAGGTTTGCTCCCATTGAAGTGGCCAGACTTTTTGCTATTGTTACACACAGGTGCCACTTATAGCCCTGTTTCAGTCTGTTTCATGAATCTAATTACAGTCCATTAAGACAGGTCAATCATCAGAACAATGCTACAGTGAAATGCGTGTGTGAACATTAACTGAAACTCTTCATCAGCAGGAAGCCAGCAGTTTGTTGTGGAAATGGCTACTGCATCAAGTTTATTACTTTTGTTTTCAGATCTGTTTGGGACAGATTCTGAAATTTTGCCAGATGTCATGACCAATCAGTAAGTGATGGCCTACAGCTCAGCTATGTGCACTGCAGCCCCAGGGACTTGATTTGCAGGCTTAGTTTGAGAAAATCGTGGGGATGCTCTAGCTTATACTGATAAAAAAAAAAGAGTGTAGTATAGGTAGTGACCAAAGCATCAAGTGGATCCTCTGATTTCATTCTCTGGCTTCAAAACAGCTACCTCTGCTGATTATTCTGTGGCCTAAAATCATCCCCAAAACCATATTCCTTATTCCTTGACAGTGAGTCACAAGTGAGAGAGGATAATATCACCTCTTCTGTCTATTTTTCCTCTTTGTTTCTACCCAAAGTTCTTTGTTTCTACCCAAAGTATTAACAGGTGCCGGTGTGCTTGAAGTGGTTTCAAGCTCTGCAGAAGTACCTGTTTGAGAGCTGCACAGACAATAAGTATATCTAAGAGGGAATAACAGTGTTTTAGACACACGCCCCTCTTCAGCCCAGTTTAGGAACTCTATTCATCCTCTTGGCCACTCTGAATCAGTTAGGTGCCTGAGGCAGTGTGAGTAGTTAGCATGCACGTATAGCACGTTTTCTGCTGGATGACATGTCAGATACGTTCATGTGTTTGGAACTGCTGCATCATCCTGCAGAGACTGCTCAAAAGAAAAAGGAGGCATAGGAACAGAGTTGCAGTTCCTTGACCGTGAACTTAGGAAATCAAAAGAGTAGAGCCCTTTCAGTGCAGCTGCTCTCTCATTTCCTGTGGTGGAGTGCTTGCTGCTGGAAGAACATTAATCTAAGCAAAGTAGACACCCACTGCATCATTGTTCGACCTGACAGGGAGCTTACAGATTTCATCTGCTGCTGCTGCAAGTTGGGACAAAGGTACAGTAATTTGTGACTTGCAGGGTCAGCTTAAACTCTTCCACAAAATCAGGAAACTGTAGCTAGCGCCCAAATGGCTCTCACTCCAGCTCTCCCAGACTCGGAGTTCAGTTTCAGATTCGATTAGACCTGAATTGTTTGAAAGTGCCAGGTCTGAAGCACTTAGGTTCTGCATTGCTTTCCTTTCCCTGGAGCTTGGGCGGTTGCAATAATTTTCAGTTTGCTGCATCAGGGAAATACTGTGTCTGAGTAAGTTTTCTCTAATCCAAGAGTTAAGTGCTGAAAAGAAGTTCTGATTTTTAAAGTAGCAGTAACTTAGTTCTAAGTGCTTTAAAATTCTGACTACTTAAAGACAAACTGTCAAATCTCTGTTTGTCTTCCCTTCCTCCTCCTCCCCTTCACCTCTTTTCCATTTATCATCACTCCCCAAATAGATAAAAGTTTAAACAGACTGTCAAAATCTTACTGTCTATTTTTCTGTGTTAGTTTTTAAATGATGTCATTTTTCCCTAGAATCAGTGCTCCACCAGAGCTCCTACAGATATCAGAGCAAAATGCTTCTTGACTTCAGCAAAATTTGGATTGTGTCTTTGTAGAGGCACCTTGGAAAGTCTTCTGTTCCTTGATATGAGTAATAGGGAAGGTGGACACAGGGCATACAAACTTGTTGTGCTCGCTGATTGTTTTCTATGGCAGATCCACTAGTTTGCACCCTAAAGACACTATAGTTTTCTCCTACTGGAAGTGCACATACATGTGTCTTGGCTGTGATCAAATGCCTCATAACTGCAGAGAAAAGAATAGGATTTACCATGTTGTATGCAATTAAATCTGGCAGCATCTATTATCAGATTTGTATCAGGTTCTATGTACACATGCCTGCAATGGAACTTTGAAGTTTCTGTTCTTTCTTCTTTCTGCATGTGTATGTTTTTATAAAAAATGTTTGCTATGATCAGCTTCTCTTTCCTGGCTGTTTTAGTTTTCAGCTAAAAACTTATAAGAGAGTAAGGTAAATGAAGGTGGAAGGAGGCACAGAACACAGTCCCTAGGCCTCCATAAAAGCATTTCTTCCAATTGGTTAACCAATGAAAATATTTATTTTGAGGTAATGTGCTTACAAGCTCAAAAATATATTTAGCGGTTATTTGAGGTAAGCAGCTGATATTTTACAAAGCTTGCACTATTGTAGTTTGGTGTACATCTACTGCTTTAATCAGGTATTTGCATTTTTAGACTGAAGGGGCAGTAAGGGACTTTGTATTCACATGAGGTAATGTAGTCCCAAATTAGGAAAAAAGGGTTGACAGATAAAATCTGAGGTCCTGCAGCAAATGCAATTGGGGATGGAATATCCCCATACAGTAGTGCAGTAGTGCTGGCTAGAAAGCAGCTTTGAGGAAAAATAACTGGGGGACCCAGTCAACAGCAAATTGAACATGAGCCAGCACTGTGCCTCCATAACAAAACAGGCCTGGACTGTGCTAACATGAGAGTGGCCACAGATCAAGGGAAGTGATTCTTAACCTCTCACTATATAGCACTTGTGAGACCACATCTAGAGTACTATGTCCAGTTTTGGGCCCCTCATGACAAGAAAGACATGGGTGTACTGGAGCAAGTCCAGGGAAAGCTTGCCCAGATGGTCAGGGGGCTACATGATGTGTAGGGGAGGCCAGGAGAACCAGGTTTGTTCAGCCTTGAGAGGAGAAGTTTTGAGGGGATCTTATCTAAATCTACTTAATGTGAGGGTGCAGAGAAGAATTAGGTAAACTCTCTTCAGCGGTGTACAGTGGAAGGATAAGAGGCAACACACAAGTGACAAGGTGAGAAACAAGCTGGAAAAAAGTTTTTGCTGTAAAGGTGGTCAAACACTGGGACAGGTCACCCAGAAAGCTGTGGAATCTCTATCCTTGGAGATAGCCAAAACTCAGCTGGAGAAGACAACCTGCTTGAGCTGCACTGGGCTCTGGAGGTCCCTTCCAACCTACATTATTCTCTAATCCTCTAGTTCTAATTAAATAAAACTCTCAAAATATCACACTTATCTGAACTGCATAAATTAATACGTAGCCTGCCAGCTAGCTATGTTGCTAGACTGAATATCTGAGCACTGC
The DNA here is from genome assembly GCF_036370855.1 of Dromaius novaehollandiae. Lineage (NCBI taxonomy): Eukaryota > Metazoa > Chordata > Aves > Casuariiformes > Dromaiidae > Dromaius > Dromaius novaehollandiae. The sequence goes on from NC_088098.1 coordinate 26,070,273, forward strand.
ATATTAAGCAAATAGAAAATTCCTTCTTGCAGCAGGAACCCAAAATGAATATTACACAGATTGAGCTATCAGCTCTTTTGAAAAGATTTGCACTCTTAATAAGCTGCACTAGCCAGTAATATAGTAGCACCATCAGTTAGAAGGTGTGGAGAGAACCCTGGACACATGGAGAGCAATCAGGATGTAAAAGGAGGTGGGAGAAGCAGTACTAGACTATTTACACTGTGGGCTCAGCTCAGTTGCCAGATTTGCTGCTTGAGATGCCTTTGGTTTTACTGTCTGGTCTCCAACACTAGAAAGGTGCAGATCTCCTGTGGTTATGTCATAATGGCAGCCCTATGTTTACACCTCAGGTATTCCTCAGCATTACAGATATCACTAGATTATTTAAGCAACTGCACTGAGTTTTATACATCTATCTTTGTAGTATAGCTATCCGGGTACCCACAATACCATGGATACTCACCGACCGTGACTCCGCTGCATTAGGCTTTTTACAAAGCAATTCGAGATAGACTATATAGGAATGAACATATTCCTGCCGAACAGATGTCGAGTTTATTGTGGGTGTCTTGGCAAATGAGTTTTGGGGGTGATTATGAGGGAATTAACAGAGTTGCTTTGAGATGATTACTGGGAGTGCCTTAGGGGGCAGCATGAGCAACAGTATTTCTTGCTTAAAAACTTTAAGGTGGATTTTGTCATAATTACCAGTTTGAGATAAGATTTGACTTTTAAGAGTGAATTCTCAGGAAGAGTTAGCAGGGGAGATAAGCTGAAACAAATCTAAAAAGCAAAGACAAGATGCCGGTGTTTGGTTCAACAAAAATGGGTGAGCTAGTGGAAAAACAAGAAGAGTGGTGATGTGTAACTGTTCCAAGGCCCCAAAGGCTCCTATTTGTAGTGCTCTTCAATATCTACATGAATCCATTGAAAGAGAAAGTAACATATGCTTGACTCAGCTGCCAACCATTTGCTCCTGACAGTCAGATACCTGACTTATCCCATTCTCAACAACTGCAACCACTATCCTTCCTGAACATAAAAATGTCTTCAGAAATAAGTTGACGGAAAAAAACTGGGCAAGACTAAAGATGCTGGTGAAAAAGGAAACACTTAAAGAGTTAGCCAAGAATCTGGCTAACTAGATAGAAGTTTTGGCTAACTTAATGGGTCATTAGAAGTTAGAAGTTGTCTGACTTGATGGAAGATTTTGCTATAAAAGGCAAACTGCTCCTATTCATTAAAGAGAAGCCAAGAAGAACCAGTGTGGTTCCTGGCTAAGTGTGGATGAGCAGAGGGCATCTGTTGCCAAGATGCTTGTTTTCAATTTCAGCTTGCTTAGTAGTTTCATTCTTTCTTCTCTGACAAAAAATCTAGCTACTGTGATTTGGACACAGATATGTGTTCCAAATGGTAGCTGTACAAGATTTCTGTATATGTCTCCATGCCTAGGATAAATCAAAGGGAAAGGAGAAGCTGCCTCTGCCCAGATTCAGTTTGCTACATTTCTGGAGTGTAAATGTAAAGATGGGAGAAATCTGGAAATGACTAATTTGGCAACTATGCTATGAACTAATATGGAAACTTTCATGAACTTCATAATTAAGAACAAGCTACATGTGAGATTCTTCCTCTGTGCATGAAGCAGGTGAATAACTGGAACCTCCCCTTGAGATGCAATCCTTAATGTATTGTCTGACAATGTATCAAAGCTATAGTTAAAATGATACTTCAGTGCACATGTAGTGGTACTCAGTCCTTCCAAAATTCAAGACATGTATTGGATTGACCCTGTCTTTTCCTTCCATTTCATGGTAAAATAAGTGGAAACAGCTTTGGGGAAGGAAATCTTCACAAGCCTCCACTCTTGGCAATTCTTCATTTGATCTCTCAGGGTAGGAAACAGACTGTAAGTAGAAAATATGCTGGTAGAAGCTATGAAAACAGGAATATGAAGGTGATGGTTCAATAACAGGCGGTGCACTGAGGTTTGTGTTCTGTTCAGCACCTATTCACTTTTAAGGAACTCAACTTTGTGCTTCAGGTTTTTGTGAAACAGATAGCAGTCTCAGGAGAGCTGTGAGGAAAGATCCATTGATTATTAAGAGCTCAGACACTATACAGTGACAATAATCCAAATAAGTAAATATAGATGCAGATCCAGATCCTTATACCCATCCAGGTGTAGAAGCAATCCCAGTGTATAAGAGTGAGAAGAGGTTAAATCTCTTCTCACATTTTGGCACAGCCTGTCTCTGGATCTTCTTAGAAGGATGGTCTGTGGGCACAGGTGCTATAAAACACCAATACGGATCCCTTCCTGCCCACAGAGCAGAATATTTCTGATTGTGGATTTCAGTGACAGACACCTCTGTGACTAAAACTGCTTTTTCATCAAAATGCTGATTTTTTGAAATGGAAATGTTTTGTGAGGAGGATTCTAATTCAGTATATTTCAGCCAAAACACAGTCAGTCAAGGAACTTAGTCCATCAGGCACACTCTATTCAAAACTAGCATGAATTCCCACCAGCTTGCTGGGAGTCCTGGTCACCAGGTGCTGTGGTTTGAGGATATCCCCCTGAGAGGAGGGCTAGGGCTCACTCAAGCTGGAGGCTCTTTTGATGCAGCTGGAAGACAAAATTGGAGGGAAATTCAACTTTTGCCACATTTAATTCCTGTCTCCTCAACAGGGAGCCAAGAACTGTTGCCTATATGGTGGAGCTGCCCCACGTACATGCCTGGACTCTGTTTGCATGAAGTCTGCCAGTCAAACTATCATGAGACCAAGGAGATAAAGCATAGAATTTGGGTCTGATGAGCTTTGATTCGATAAATCTCAGAGGTTTCATTTCAGTACAGAAGGTATCAAAATCATTTCAGCCAGAGAAGTAACCTGCCAGATCATTTATAGTTTGATCTGAGCTTTAAAAATTGGGCTTCTTCTGCCCCTCCACTGGAAAATAGCTGGCATCTTGGGGTTCAGGAGATTAGAAGGAAAAAGAGACATGCTTACACAGTGAGAGGAAAAAGAAGGAAACAAAGACCTTCCAGGGAAGTCCTCATGCAAGAAGAAAAAAATAATAGTGGGGGAGAGGGGAAGTCAGGCAGTCTCCTTCATTCACATCAGGACTGTGTCTCCCTCTCACCTAGGAGGTGGAGCTATATTTACTTATATGACCTTTATTATTAGAGTGTCTGAGCAGCTCTTAATCACTGAAGGATTTCTCTTCATCTCTTCACAGCCCTCTTGAGACGTGTTATCTTCATTTAACAGATTAAAGGATGAAGCGCAAAATAGAAAAATAGCAGTTTTCATGGCACTGATGTCGCTCTTCCCCTTCCTTGGTAGCAGAGCAGTAGCCCTCCCTCCTTCTCTCTCCCTCAGCCACTGGGCCCTGCAGGAGCCTTTCTGTTGGAGGCCCACGGTACACCCTGCCCTAAGGATGGCTCCTTCTACTGTGCCAGTCAATCTATACCAGACAGGTACAAAATCTATAAGCCACACGACACGCACAAGCACTATAACATGCTGTTACACATCAGGCTTTTCTTGCTCCCATGCTGTTCACAGACATTTCTACGACGGGGAATTCCTCCGCTACAGCTGGCTCTCACTTCTTCCAGCACCACCTGAAGCAGAGCACAGTGAAGATTTATCCCTTGGCTGAGGGACTGAGACACTTACACCATGCTGTGAATTTTAGGAGAGTCAAAATACTAGAGCTGCACGTAATGAACATCACTGCTATCGCTCTGCTCTCAGCTAGAGTCATGGAAAACAGCGCTGTTGTTTTTTCCCTAATCTGGAAATGAATCTTCAGGTACAGATAATGATTATGTTTTGGAAAATATCACAATGACTAATCAGTTTTGCTGAGAGCCTGAAAGATCTTCCATGGAATTTCAAAATTACTTTGCGAAAAAATTTTAAATAAAGTTTGTCTGCCTTCTATCCTTCCTGCTGCAACAAATGCTCCAGGACTTTCCACAGCTGAATATGGAAATGAGCTAAAACCTGGAAGCAACACTGAGCTATGCTCTTTCTTCTCCTCAGCTCACTTTTTCTCTTTTTGCTCCTCCTTACGTAAATTTTAAATGTACTAAGGAATACTCATTAGCACATATTAAGAGTTGTTTCGGCATCTTGAAAGGAACAGATGGAGAGAGAGGAAGAAGAGAAAAACAGCAAAAAGGGTATGAGAAAATAGAAAAAGGAGGGTGAAAAGATGACAGTTAAGGAGAGCAGGGTCTAGAAAAAGAAATGGGAACAGAGATGATATTCATGTTGCCCTTTTCATGACAAATGTCAACATACTTGTCCAGTTAAAAATTCACATAGCTATTGCAGTGACCATAAAAAATAGTTCGGATCAGCTTACACAAGAATGACCTTAGTGAAGTGCCATGAGATGTTTAGCTGACTTAAGGCAATCCCAGCACTGCCTTCTGTAATTGTTCACATAGTGTTAACAACACTTACATTTTAAGGACCTATTTACTCATTCACAGCAAACTTCACAATATTCCATGCTTTTCTAGATCATCCTTGGCAGAATCCTTGAGGCCAAACTCATCATTCATTCAGCCTTGTTCATGAGGTGACTCCAGGCTATGTTGAGCTGCCCGGTTGGCACGACAGGGAAAAATACTTTGAAGGACATTGATCTTTATAACTGCCTCCGGTGTGTCTCTCCCTCTGCCAACACCAACCGCCTGGGCAGCTCACACGAGGGACCCCTCCAAGAGCAAACCCTGGTCATGCCGTAACATAGTGAAAGGCTGCCCTCAAAACTCATTTCAGCACCCTGATGCTACTGCACCCAACCTCCTGCAACAGCACCCAGGGCACCATCGGGGTACCCGCTAGCACTGGAAAATGCCATGTATGACTCTCACTACCAAGTAGGTGCGTGTAGCTAAAACAAGAGCCAGCACTTTCCATAGGAGTGGGAGCCCCAAGGGCTTCAGCTGCTCCTATTCAGTCCAACAACCAATCAACCGCTTATGAACCTGAGACAACCCTGGCCAGCTACAATATGCTTCACCCATGAACATCATATGCTTCCTATCTATACCTGATCAGTCAACCTGATTTTTCAAAAAAACCCTGAAAGACTTACCTTCCACTAGCTGAGCTTGTATGTAATTAGTGTCTTTATTACATGTGTGTGCAAAAAGGTTTGTGACACCAGGCAAATGAAGAGTAGGAACAGAATGAAGCTCAGCAATGAATGTGGAATCACATAGCTGATCAGTAACAGATCTGAGCACAGAACTGAAGTCTGTACTCTTCAGTCAATGCATTTTCCAGCAGACCTTGCCATTTCTCCAAAGCTACAGCAGAAGACTTGATGGTATAAAACTAATGAGAGTTGAGAATATCATTGCCCCCTCCAGAAGCAGAGACTAATTAGGAAAAAATGAAGAAATAGTGAAAAAACTCAGAAAAGGAAAATTGTAGAAGGGAAAAGAAAGGGCAAAGGAAGAGGATAAACAGTAGGACAGAAGAAACAGAAAGAAAAGCTCACTAAATAATTTAATGTGAATTTAAAAAAATAAGAGAAGGGAGGAGAAGAGAATGGCAGAAAAGTGGAGAGGAAAGACGAAGTTTTTTTCAGATAAAAGGTCCTGTCCCTGCACAATGACATATATCTAGACTGATTCATTGTTTTCCGCAGTGCAATTTTTGTTCTCAGAACAGCTTCTTCTGAAGTGTGGAGAAGAACCCACAATCTGGAGAGTGTGATGGACATTTATGTTGGAGTATTGTAATATCGACTAATGCTTGATCTTTTGAATCTGCCAGGATGTTTCTTTTCTGACATTATTTTTTTAATGGCCTTCTTTCTTATTGTTTCTGCTAACTCATTGACTGATTCCCATGTGCAAATAAACTGACATGCAATAGTTTTGCAGAGTTGAGCTGTTTGCAGAGTGTGAGGCACCATCTCTTATGAACTGCTTTGGGAATTCATGACAAAGACAACACAAGTTGTACTGTATTAGTGTGACTTGAATCAGATCAAATTGACAAAATTAATACCTTATCAGTAACTGATATATCGAGTAAAATCAATCAGGAATCTTGGCAAATTTGATGCTAAATACATATTTGTTTTTCAAAATTTGCCTCATGATACATTTCATTATTACAGTCTTAAATATCACAGAAATGTGTGTTATTTAAGACTACTTTTGTATGTGGAGATGTGATTGCGTCTTAGATTTTTCGTAGGAATGCTCTAACTGAAACAATCATCTCTTTTATCTGTGGAAGTCATTTATTTTTTCATTGTTTATTTTTGAGGTCTTTTGGATTTAAAACTAACCTTCTTTCTGAATTTTATATTAAAGATTTGCCACTTATTCTCCATTTAGAAAGCAAGAATGGTTGCTAATAATTTTAAATGTAAATTGGAATCTATTTATGAATAGTCTTCATAAAAGGAATTTTAAAGTAGACATTCATCATGCTATTATATATTTCATCAGTTTTAAAACAACATGGTTAATTGCAGGTTTATACATAATAAAATACTGTAATCCTTCTCATCTCCATTGGATTCTATTACTTCTTATGCTTTGCTTGTACCATTGTAATTCACATATTTCTAAAGCCAGTAATTTTTGCAGGAGTGACCAGCAACTAATAGTATGATTAGAACAAAGATGGAAGATGCAGGATGTCAGTGTCAAAAATATTTTTTTTCTGCACCATAATACCTAAAGATTGACTATAATATAAGGAGAAATAGATAAGGATTTCTATAGAAATTTGGATTTAGCATATTAAGAATAATAACTTACAGTGAAGCTAGTAGTCATTCTGATGGACATTTTTAGCATGATCAAGGCCACCTTTCCCAGTTTGCTGGGAAAATATGCTTTCTGTTTTGAAATGTGTGTTCAGTTTGCATATCTGTATTTCCAGGTAAATAATTTAAACTTTTAGCCATCTGGTAGCTAGAAGTGCAACTATTCACATTTATACCAATATACCAATAACGGAACTACAGATGGAAATTTTACAGACAAACTATATCCTCAAAAGTGAGCTTCACCCTTTTGGAAATGTACTTCTTCATTTGCATTTCCCCCACTACAAAGTGTCCTGAGTCAAGCTTGTCCTGCCAGCACGTGATGAGAATTCTCTGTTGATCACCAGCAATATGTCTAGTTAAAAACAGATAGCAACAAATAATGATCATGGCCCTAAAGCAGAGGGACCTTTTACTAAAGAACCGGCTTTTCCTCCTCTATTTGATTAACCACACTCGCATGTCCTGTAGTCCCAGCCATGCGCTGGTGCTGTACCCAATGTGAGAACTCCAAAAATTTCCTTCCCCTTTATACCACTAACACCCACTGCACCTATCCCCTTTTTTGCCCAGATCTTGCCCTGAAGGCTAAATGCTTGACAGGTGAGTTGCATCCCTCAGCTAAAAGATGACTAAAGAAAAGGTCATGTATGTAGCAGTGGAAAGAAGCCCTATTGTCTCCATTATTTCAATGTGGCTGCGTTCAGCTGTAATGACTGTGTGATAATTCTGAATTTTATTCCAATTGATTTATAAAACCAGAATAATGTCTCATTATGTTGTATAATACTGCACAAAGAAAGCCTGTGCAATAAAATAGTGCTTTAGGCAGTGGTGTCTTACATGATAAGAGTTCTACTGTAAGAGGCATTGTCCCATGATTTTCTTCAGTGTCTGGCTTTTTTGTCTTTCATTTATTACTATTTTGTCATGACACTAACACAGATGTTGCTTTTCAAATTCATTATCAGTGTTTTTTCTCAACATTTCTCAAATGAAATGATGGTGAGATTGAGCACCATGCTTTCATTTTGCTGATAATCACTTCCTCCAAGGAAACTGATAGGTTTCAAATTTATGTTGATAATGAAGGTACTATTTGTCTACAGATATCTTGGTAAACCATTTTTCTCCCTTTTTTCCTCTCTTTTCCTTTCTTTTTTCTTTTTTTTTCAGCACAGCAGTCTTTGTGCTTTCCAGGTCACTGAAAATGGGACAGAATGCTCTGAGCTATGTGCCCTACTGAGTGGAACTGTTTTGTTCATATGCACTGATGCTCCCTTTGTAAAGAAATAAAAAATGCAATCAGGAAAATGCATAAGTGAATGCTTTTTATTCTGTGCTCTAAGGTTAACAAAACAAGCACATCACATACCTCCCCTATATTTGAAATTTTTCACAGATGTGGTCAGGTGCTGATAATTCCATTTTGTTAGGGCATTTGATCATTTTTATTGCACTACAAGACTAAGGTTTATATGATGCTGTTTTATTTATGCAATGGCACTTTAATGTGGTAATGCTGTCCAAAGAAAACTTACATTCTTATAGTTTTTTTCCCCACCTTAAAAAATTAAATGTTTCTAATATATTTTATTATTTCTAATATTAATAAAAAATAAAAGTTTTATGAAACTATGTAACAGAACTGAAACAATAATTAGCTGCAAAATCTATCTTATTTTAAAGACACCAAGAAGTAACATATGCTATGGACAGAAATACAGTGAATGCTGCCTGGCCTGAGATCCAACACAGAAGAAAAGCTGAGGTGAGGGAAATCTCCGTTGCAAAGACATGGTTTCTATAAATATATCAAGAAGGAAGTGTCTTGCTGTAAAAAGAACAGAGATGGGGAGCTCACTCTGTCTCAGGTGGAACTAGGTAGTTTTTCCTGTCTGCTATTTTGTGAGACAAGGAGAACATCCTGAAAGTGATGGATTCTAGTGCACAAGAGAGACAGAAAAAGTAAAAGTTCAAAGCAAAAAGTAAACAGGCATTGAAGCTATGAATGGATAATCATGATCATAGAAATGACATTCTAAACACATTTTGAGTATTATTTCATAAAGCAAACTAGATAGGATCTCCCTTTTTGTTAATGTTTATATAATAGCAAGCCATTATGTACATTTATCCTTCCTCTCTAACTGACTGCAGAATTCAGGACACGGATTTCCTTTTCCTGGGATGTAATTATTTTTACAGCTATGGCATACTTTTCAAAGTGTGCTTAGAGTATTTTTTTTCTCTTAATATCCATTTGTAATTTCAATAGAATGGATTGGTGCTGAATATCCACTCAAGATGATCCATATAGTATATAAAGTTCCTCTTTTATGGACATGAAATCAGTGTGTGTGTGTGTGTGTGTGTGTATGTGTGTATGTATATATATATATGTAAAAATATATACATATGTTCATATATATTTATGTACAGCAGATGTGTACACACAAAGATTGTTGTGTACTTAGGGCAATTATATTGTTCAAAGCAACTGTTGATTTTGAGTGTCTTCATTTATCAGTACACAACTTGAAGTATCTGATGAGGGATGATTTTCATAAAGCAAATGTTGATCACTGAAAATCTCAGGTCTTCATCTGGGTACACAAAATCTAAGCCATTGCATAAACCTGATTATTTTGCAAATAAAAGTCCATAGTTCATCAAGGCTGGATGCTTTACTTGTTTTCTTGCATTTTCTTTCTAGCCATCTTTTATTGGTCTTTCTCATAGTGCAAGCCTCTCAGTCAGCCCACGTTTTCTCTTAGAGATGAGCAGTGTCCACCATATAATGTGTGTTTCTGGAAACAGGTAAACAAAGAAGGGTAACCCAACCCAACTATGGGAAAACTTAGTTATGCAGACTATTACGAGAATTGACCAAAACACCACAGCTATGTGTCCTGTAGCACAGGAAGAGGCATGAGCTCAGCTCTGCAAAGCAAGAAGACTTTGGCTCAATCCAGCCCAGTGTGTTTGCATGGGTCCATTTTCAGGAAGGGTCACATGTTTAAGTGCTTTACTGGAGCAGTACCAGAATGTTTAGTACTTGGCAATATTGAAATTTATGAACCGTCTGCTGCCTCGATGACTCCCTCTACTCTGCAGCATTCTTTCACTTATGATCCAGAGGCAGACTGCCACCTTCTGAATCACTAACATCATTGCCTCTAGAATTTGAATTTTTTTGAATCCTTCTAAGCAATAATATCAAGCCTTGAGCCTGGAGGAAACAAGACCAGGTATCAGCCTGAGGTAGTGCCTCTGATGGGTTCCAGAATTATATATTCTGAAGTAAATATATGCACATGACCAGTGTGTCAGTGGAACTTTACCATGTTGGAATAGAGATATGTGGCAAAACAAGAAAGTAATCAAATGTCATTAATCATCCTGGAATATCTTCTGATATCCTTTATCATGTGCTGGGAATCTCTGAGTTTTAGGACAAACTGCCTAACCTCAAGTTTTAATTCTAGGCACACTTCAGTTTCTAAAGTTCTCCCTAGGCACTTCGATGCAGAATCGCTTTGATTTACTGCAAAATGGAGTTTGACATATCTTATTACGAAGAAATACTTCATTTAAAAATGTGCAGATTAGCTCTAGGAAAACAACAGCAAACTTAGCTCTTCTGCAAATGCATCCAACAAAACTGATATAATATTTCTCATTAGCAATTAAGTTTGCAAATAGCTGTGAGTAGAGCCTATAAAGGTACTCTTGCTAGAAGATCATTAGCTGGAAAATGCTGAGAATTTATAAATTTGCTATTCTTTCCTCAAAGCACTTATAGAGAATTCAGTGTTAATGATACTGTCACCTTTCTTTTTTGCTGTGGGAGAAACATAACTGGAGTATTTACACACTAGGTCTTGTGGTACTAGTCCCTCCAAGTCAGTGGAGAAGACATTTTGCGTATGACATGACTGAATTCCAGGTTGCACGGAACCAGCATGTCAAAACCTTATATCCATTTTGTCACTCTCTGCAGAAGATTATCAGTTATGTGAAATCAGTGGAATAATGCCTTTTTTTTTTTGTCCTTTTCCTTTCCATTCATTGCTCTCTTCCTTTCACTCACCTCTGCAATGGCATTTCTGTCTCTTACACACCGAAACATGGTAATATTATACACACTATAAATCAGATTGTTAGCTCACCTAAGTATTTTGGATGTTTTGAGAATTCCTTGGGATGTCTTAGCCTTCTTCTTTCCTCCTACAGAAAACTGAAAGAAATGCTCACTGCTTAGCTGAACATATTAAGACTATCTCACATAGGGCGAAATATTAACTGGATCTTCCAGGTGTGACTCTGAGAACATGACCACCTCTCTCCCTTCTAGGTACTTGGTTGCTTCATAGCATGCTCTGTGTATCACAAACTCAAAGCTCCACATCCCTCAGTCTGCCAGCCCTAGGTAGGTTCTATAAACTTTGACACATTTCAAGTAATTCATAGATACTGTATTACAGCTGCCAAAAAGGATGATGAAACTGCTGTAGACACAAATTGTGTAATGGCAACAACAAAATCAATCACTTGTTGCTAACTGAGATCTTCGAGGTTGTCCTGTTCCAGGAATGACTCTTCTTGTGCTGAGGTCTGAATGCAAAGTAGCTAGAGATAAAAAAAGAAAAAAAAAGAAAGTCAGGAAGAAGAAGACAGTAAAGAATAAGAAAAAACACTAGAATAAATTGTTTATGGAAGTAAAAGAAAGTTTAAAAATGAAGGTAATGCTACAAACTGGATGGTTGAAATTAAATGAATTGTGATATGTGGGCTAAAGCCCATATCCCATATGGGAACCCATAAAGGTTCTAGTTTAAGCCAGAGATTTCTGTCAGAATAGGCTGAAAAAGAGAAGTTGAAGAAATGGACACTGTTTTATCAGCATATGTTTTTATTGGTTAAATTTTCAAACAAGGTTGCCAGCCCTTTCTAGTGGAGAGGTCACCAATCAGGAATGCAGAGGTGCACCAGAAGCAACCTGAACCTTCATGGCTGCCATTATCACCATCCCCCAGCATCTAAAACTACTGGAGCTCATTCATGCTTGGAAGACACCTTGAGGACATCCAGCTGGAGAACGAGAAACTAGCACCCTCAGCATCTCTGTCTGTTTCTATGAAATATCCAGGAATGCTTAGGAGAGAAGCACGCAGTTCCTACCATCATTCTCAGGGGGTCATTTCCACATCTGACTTATTTATTCCTCTTATTTTTAAAATCTCTCTCTTCCCTTGTCAGTCTGATAAAAGCCTGCAGTTTGCAAGTCTTGCAACTGTCATGAGCCATGACTGATATGGCTAGATAAATCTGTGTCTTCAACAGCCAGACACCAGGAAGCCATCTATACAAGCAGCCCATCTGACCAGGATACATTTCTGCATTTCTGCATTTATGAAATAGATAGGGTGTAAAAAGGAATCAGCATCAGAAGCAGACTGCATTTTCCTCTGTCATTCTTTTATTTTCCGTGGATGCATTTTTTGTCTTGTCTAGGAAAGAAAGAGAATCCAACTACAAGAATAGTCCCAAATTTTTTCTCCCCCCACCACCATCACGCCATTTTTGATACCATGCAAAAAGATGGTCCAAGAGGGGATTTTCTATACATTGCTGAATGAGCAAAATTTTTAAAATGTAAATTTCATTTAATTGAATGCTCAGAAAGGAGGCAGAAGGTTCATTGCAATATTCCTTTAATACATCTATGAAATGGTTCACAGTGTGGAGGGTAAGATGCATTTAACTGTGCCAGACAAGCTGTCTCATAGTGAGCTTAGGATGAGTACAAGGAAAGGCAGCTAGTGCTGTTCTTTTCAGATGCAGTGTATGTGCATAGCCTAGCAAATGTGACATACTGCACTACGTAGCCAAGTGGCCTGACCACAACCCATTGATTCTTTGGTGCTCCACTTAGTCATCCATTAATCAACTTATCTGCCAACTGGACAGAAACATCTTGTATGTTCTTCCAGCTCCAGCATAAACACTAGAAATCTAGATTTTTAATATTATACTCAGCTGCTTAAACAGTCACCTGGGGATATAATATTTTTTTCTTTCTCACTCATTTTCATGCATGTAAATGAGGATGTGAAGATGTGCAGAGATCTGTCAATTACATCATATTCTGATTTCTCTTTAGCAATACAGTCATGCAGAAATACAGCTTCATGTAGGGGACATTAGGTTTGGAGGATACTAAATAAAAGCCTGTTTCACATTATGGCCATTTTCCTCATTCTTGCAGATCAGAACTAGTGTTTCAAGGATACTTTTGCCATCTCCATTAGAGGTGTCCTGAAAAAGGAGAGCTAATTACTTCACCAGCTGTGTGCAGAGAGACAGGTAAAGTTTAAAATGCTACACACTAACAAAGGGGCCAATAGTTGAAAACAGGAAGAGCGTGAAGAAAATGTGGTTTTGTTGTTGCAAGGGAATCATTACAATTCTTTGGGAAAATATGCTGAATTACTGACCTTTAAATCACCATAGCTCGTAGCTATACAGCAACCTAAAAAAATCGATATTTTTAACCAGGCATTCAATTAATTGGATTTAGTATCATAGATGTTGCCACCTGCTCCACCTACAACTGTATTAATAACAAAGTGCAGAAAGATATTCTGACCCCTGCTGCAGCAGCATTTGCAGAATTCTGGAGTTCTCTGCTTTTTTTGTAAATGCTCTGTCTTTCTTTCTTTGGAGAGATGCACAGGTGAATAATATCTGTTGGAACTGATAGAAGCAGTTCTCCAAGATAAAGTGTTCTTACATTTCTGACATGTCAAAAACATCTGCTTCCTTCTTAAATAAACCATTGAATGAATATTCTCATACAGTCCTACTGAAGCATGCAATATAGCTTCACTAAAGGCCTTCCACTGCCCTCCAGATACACTTGAGAAAATAACTCTAAATGGAAAGATGATACACACAATAGCTAAAGGGAATGCAATCACATTCAGAGAAGATGAAGAAATCATAAACAGCCACCTGCACTTCTTGTAAGTCCTTGGGCTCTTGCTATGGGCAATTCTAGCAAAAACACTTCACGGGAGACACCCTGGTCTGTTCCCAAAGCTCTCAGATTGTACCAGAGATTCTGGTTTGGATTGCTGTTGTGAGAAAACCTTATGTCCATGGAAAGCAGTTACTTAGAATTGGGAAAGACTGTTAGAAATAAATAGAAGCCACACAATTTTTCCCCAGAAAGTTATTAGAAAAACTAGGCGGAGGAACCCCAGGAGAGCTGAGGAATAGATCCCTATGTCTGGAGTGAGTAAGTCTGTCAGTGTAGCCTGGTATGTCAGTCCAGCTGTTTGTGTAAGGAACTCAAGTCCCTTTAGATTTTGGCATGGGACAGAGGGAAAATTCCAGTCCTGAGACCACTGTTTGAATTCAGAGTAGGAAGAGCCTGGTCATGAGTAGAGCGATCTTTCAGAGAACATAGAAATCGCTAAGGTACTCACAAGCAATAAAATATCATTAACCTTGTGCTAGGTCATTAGTGGGAATATATGCTGGATAATCCAGTGACTTTGATCTAATTTTACTCTGGTTCTAGACTCCTTGATTTCCTATTTCTTTCCTTTTGGTCCGTTTAAATAAGAATTATTCACTTGTATCTTACATCTCACTTGTGTTAGCTCACATTCTTGAAATAACATCTTAAGAAATCATGCTTTTTTCTTGACTTTTGATTCATTTCCTGACTCAGGAATCTGACAGACAGATTCCTGCACAAGCAAGTGAAATGTCCCCTGACTTGGCGGCTGAGTTCTGTAAGTATCCCAAGCAATTCTCTCCTAATCCTCCCAGCTGAAGTGCTGCTGAGCAGAACTCTCCCAACTATTTTTGCTCCATAACATTTTGATTATTTGACCCTCAAGCTGCACAACAAAGCCTGCATTGAAACATCAAGCAACATAAGTCTTAAAACACCAACGTGTCGAATTCTTCATGAAGGATGTATAGGTCAGAGGTAAATTTTTAAAACCCCTTTCCCTTTTCCATGAATAAGACCTGGATTTTTCAAGTGTAAGAAAACCTGGAGTAAAGGCTCTTGCTAAGGTCTTTGTCTCCTGTAGAGTTACTACCTCCTCAATAAGAAAAAAGATGCTCTTGTTCAAGGCTATGGGCGGCATACTGAGCTTCCCATCCCTTCTCTTAAATGTTCTGTCTGTCTTTCCCTTAAAAGTCCTGTTGAAAGGAGTATATTTCTTCGACTGAAATTCAGAGAAGGACTAGAATAGCTTCCTGCCGGCAGTTGCCAGGTTGATATATCAAAGTGATATTGCTTTCTGAATTGAGTGGCACCAATCAGCAGGAACTGTCAGTCTGTGGATATAACAACTGTGGTGCAAGTTGTCAAGAATCTAAATGAAAGTTTCAGCTGTACTTGTATACTTAAAGTGTCGGTCGGCTGGGGGGAAGTAGAAAGAGAGAAAAGCTTTGCGGGTGGTATCAAGGAACGGATGGCATGAGAAGAAAAATTCGGTAGAGCTCAGAGCACCTGGATTCTCTTCCCAGTGTAATGTGAAAGTCAGATGACTGAAGCCACAGCATTAAACAAATCTGGCGTCTGTGCTTTGCATAATTCCCAGTCCCATTAACTATCCTGCTGAAGAAAAGGCAAAGACTTATATGGTGCCTGACTCTGTCGGTATGTGATACCTGATATCTGCAGGCACCCAATTTTTTTAATGAATAAGCTTCCTCAGTTCTTACTAGACAGTGACATACACTCCCTGGAGCCTGCAGATGAAGCGTCCTTCTGTCCATCCTGCCTGCAGGACCCAGCCCAGATGGTATTTTTAGAGCACAGGGGAGCAGGCTACCTATGGGTGCAGATGTGGGAAGGGAAGGCAGCTGGTGCCCTTTTATCAAACAGCTCTGCTCAGCTGGAGTACTGACCCATAAAGGGCAGGGCTGGCATCCTGTGCCTTGCACGCCACGGGAACCCGCATTTCCGCTGTCCTAGGAAACATTTCTAGTCACCAGGTTTTCTCCATAAGCAGGGCCATCAAGTACTCAGATGGCCAAGGAAGGTGTGAATAATGGAAGGATTAGGACTTTAACGTGAAATCAGAGAGCAAGAATCAGACTTCTAATTTCTGCTTCCAGTGGTGTTTTACAAGAATATCATATTAAGACTGCTCAGTAGAAAGAAACAGTGTTTGAGCAAGGACTAAACCCTGGTTGTCCCTTCCTGAAGGAGTGCTCACAGAGCTGAGAGGTTCGTGCTTTTCTGTTTGTGTTGGAAATCCTGAAGTATTGCAGTTGTCACTGCTGAGACATCTGAGTCCTTCTGCAGATCTAGAACTGAGCAAAGTGACTGATGTAATGAACTGGATCACCCTTCTGCTAGAGAACTACAGGTCCTGGGATCAGTATTATTTTAACTGAATGTGAATTCAGTTCAATATGTGAATCACATTTTATTTCAGTTTGTTTTTTTTAAATACTCTGCCCTGTGAACCTGAGATAAACCAAGTTAGATCCATGTAGTATCTGTGACTAGTGACTAAGGTCACAGTATTGACTCAGTTTTCTGCTTACACGACTATGCCTCACTAGGGAGAGGAAATTGCTCAGATAGTAGTAGTGCAGGTATCATAAGCAGGTAATGCTTGTCTTTTCTGGACTGCACAATTGAGTCCTCGTTCCTAAAAACCTTAGCATGATATAAAATGCTGCTAATCTACAGCAGGGTCATGCTGCAGATGACCTGCACCTAATTCACGTGATTGTCTGGAAAGCTGCTCTTCTGCTGAAGCAAGTAAAATCTCATTGTCTACTAAAAAATGAGGAGTGGTGTTGTATGTGATGTTAAAATAACTGATCTGCAGTTTCCAGGGCAGTGAGACTCACCACCCTCAAACAGAGACCAGAGGAGGGCTACGAGCCTGGCCAAAGGGAATTCTTCTTTAAATCCTGGGAGGTGGAAGCATTTGTGTTTCCTCCAACTATTATAGACACACAACTAAATGTCTTGCCTTTAACAATGCTTGGGGTTTATCCCTTTTAAATCATGCAAAATTCAAGTTAAACTTGCTAATGAAGAAAACACCTTTCAAAATAAAACTATTTTACAATAAGATTTAAAATGTATATTCTGAAAAAGTAATCTTCCTCTCGCTCATTTACATCTTCCAGTACTGAAAACAATAAATTCTGTCTGTAGAGTGGGATTATGTGGACATTTTAAACAGCCCCTTTATCTGGGAAAGCATCAGATAAAGGTAGTATAGATCTGATTTACCAATTTATCTGAGCACAGTCTCTAAAAGATTAAGGTGATAGCCAGTCTAAAAGGACATGTAACACTGATTTTATAAATAGATTCAAGTTAATCAGATATGACTGCAGAATTTCCTACCATCTGTCCCTTTGGGGAAGTGCTCTGCAGTAGTACTGAAGATTCGTGGCAGATCTCATGCTTAGGCTCTTCAGGCTGTTTTGTCCTCCTGGATGTTGTCAGTTGTGTTTGCATTTCTTTTTATTCAGAATACTTTGCACCCTGGTGTCCACTGAGAAACAGATTCTTGTGTATGCATCCTGTGGCATTGCTCCAGGCAGACAGTTTCTATCTCAGTTCATCATTGGTTGTCCTAGAATCCTGGATTTCTTTTTAAAGGATTTTGTCTAATATCTATTAAGCCTTCAGTAGAATGATCTTTTGTATTATTCAACTTTAGAACAGCTGCCAGAATAAGGAAGAATTATTGAAAGTATCCAAAATTGTTTTCCATTAAATAGTGAAATGAAAACTTAAAATCACTTTATCAAAATGTTTATGAAATCTTTAACCTGGAAGAAAAAGGTAAAGCCAATACTGAATGGCTGGAAATTTAAACTAAAAATATTCGGATTGTAAGCAATGTGCCGATATTTAACAGTGACAGTAATTAACCACTAGGAGACCTGATTATGGGGAGATCCTAATAACTGTTAGTCTTTGAATCAAATTCACATCTCACACTATTGGCAAGTCCTACTCCAGTACAGCTCCATTGGTTCAGATTATCTGGCTTGCACTGCGTAAATGACCAGAATAGAGCATAATGAACATTTCTGGCCTCAAATTTTAAGAAAAGTCTTTCTTCCCCCCCCCCCCCTTTTTTTTTTTTTTTTTTTTTTTTTTTTTTTTTTTTTTGCAAGTTATTTTCTTGGGCTTTATGTATGGAATGAACAATAAGGAGCTAAATTTAGTTAGCCTATTCAGTGAAATGTAAAGGCAACTTTTTAAAACTGATAATGGAAATTTTAAGAAGATCTTAATTCTTGTTTATTTTTAATATATCATGCTTACATTCACACTGTTTATCACTGGATCTAAGAGCTTATCAGGATATTGAAAGGGATAAGCAGGTACAGAAGGGTAACATGTATAAATCGCCTACAAACTACAAGGAGATATGGAAAAAAATTCCCCGATGACTCTGTAATTACCAATGACAATTGACAATCTGAGCATGTTCCTCCGAAGAATCAGGCCTGGGCTAGGATACGGGGGTGGCACTAGCTGGGTTATTGTCTTTGAGCTTCAAACCTCTTGTTTATATGTTGCAACTGTGTACTTCAAAGTTTTCCAAGCTTTCTGAAGTGTGCAAGAATCATAATTTAAATACATCAAAGTTATAAGTTATTAGAATATAGACTACTATAGCCAGCTAGTTCATTCCCTTTATATATTTGCTAGTTTGGAATCACTCCCCCACAGGCATCTTGTTTTTTGAAAGGCACAGACCATTTTCTAAAAAATGCAAGGATAGGGTCAAAGAATCTACTGCTTGCAGGCAAGCTTCACATCTTTTTACCTACACATGATGTTCCCATTTAGCTGAATGTTTGGCAAAGCCTCAGCTCATTCAGCAATTCTATTTGCCTACATGATTGTTTTTAAGTTGATAACAAAATAAAACAAAATCTTCACACACAATCCTACATCACTACAATATCTGTTCACGAGAAACCAAAAAGCCCCCTTGCGGTGTGAATGCTTTGAAGATTAGATATTTCGTGAAGCTGTCAGATGAATAGACTGATGGACAACTCCAGGTAGGCAGTTGGCTACTTGAATTTTGATATATCTGTTCATCAACACCCTTAATTTTCTTAACTATGTTGGTGAAGAACTGCAGATTAGTTGGTGGAGACAAGGGTATTTTACACCTTATTTGAACATTTATTCAAGAGACTGTCCACTATTTCTGTCTATACCAGATGATTAGCTCCTATGAGCTGTATGTCAGAGACACAGAGATGAGCAGAAGGAACTGTCTAATTTAGCCAGTTCTTGGATGGATAAAAATATTTTTTTAGCAAATGGTTCCATTGTGTAAGGATAGGTAATGCAAGTGACATACATCAGCTGTCTTCTGCTCTCTGTTGACTTATACAGACTGCACTGTCATTGGCAAAGTAGTGACGCTAAGTTAAATTCATCTGTGACTTTGCATGATAAGCCCCTGTCTACAGTTTTTCATAACTTTGATGGACTTTGGCTGGAGGACTGAGAAGGACTGTCCCCATAATTGCTGTCCTAAGCTGTGCAGCACAGGATCTCAAGCAGGTTGGCTGTCTCTCCCACCCACACAGGGACAGCACTGACACAACGCATACTGGAGAATTAAAGTGGACATGAATGGAGATAAGGAAGAGGAAAATCAAGTGGGATGAACAATAAGGGGTCTCAGCACGCAGCCAGTGCACAGCAGAGAGGCCTGGGGAAGTATGGGAAAGGAGAGACTGGCAGCTACATGGCTGCTCATAGAGGAGAGACACAGGAGCTGAATGAGGTCCTTGGATGGAGACAGGGAAGGGCCCAGCAGAAGGGTGACTGTGAGAGGCCCACTAAGGAGACAGCACTGAGGTAGAGAGACTGGGGCAAGGAGCCAGGCTCTGAGCACAACAGAGCCCTGTGCGGTAGGGGGATAGTGAGGAAGCTGCAACACAGGGTCCATCGGGAACAAGAGGTTTGACAGTGAGCACCGGCATTGTGAAGGCTGTGTGAGGAGTCGGAGGATTTAGGTATGTGATGAGGAACATGATATTTGGAGGGCACAAAGCCACAGGAAGAAAGATTAAATAAAACTGTTAACTTGATATAAACTTTAATTATCTTTATTTTAAAGGGAACATATATTGACAAGATCTAAAGCAGCTCTCTGCTTTTAGGTTAAAAGTTGCCAGGAGAAATGTAACCCTTCAACCAGTTAAAGCCACAGCAGTTAGTTTCCCATTTCCTTGTCTGTTGAAGGGCTAATGTGACAGCTGCCATGAGGCATCTACATTTTTTCTAAGAAAAGCCAAGAGGATGTAGGAAAATGTAGGAGTGTGGGTGAGTGACAATAACTGTTCATTACTTTTACTCCTGATCATATCAAGACTATATACCGGACACCTGATGCCGTCTGCTTCCTTCCAGCTGTTGTCTGTGCCACTTTGTTTGCTGGAGCCCACATTGCTATGGGTTTATCAAATGATACTTTAAAAACCATGCAAATTTAAGATGAACTTCCAACACTGACCAAAGGTTGAACTTTTCGGTATTGAGTTGTGTGTAATGCTCGTGTTTTACTTGGACCACTGTGTGAAGCAAAAGGAAGATGCCAACCTGCTATCACACCCTAGTTTCTCTGTTAGCTCAAACATAGGAATCAAACACACTGAAACCATAAATGCCAGAATAAAAGTTGCATGAGGTGGACCATGTCCTGGGATGACTCAGGTTTCTGATGTAAGCTCCTTCATTGCACCTATTACAGAGGCTGAAAGGCTTGTGCTGGAGACCAGGGATTTCCATAAGAGAAAGAACGGTCCTGAGATTAATATAGTTTAACAATGCCCTGAAAAACTCAGTCCTATCCCTGTTCCTGCCAGAAAATTCCTGCCTAATGCTAGATTATTCATAGCACTAAATACTCCAAAAATATATGATCTTGAATATGGTCTTAGGTGCCTCAAACTAGCCACCCAAATTAAAGGATAATTTTAATCTTATTATGTCTGCCTTTTTCCATGTATAAAATGAAGGTAATATCACCCCTTAAACCCCAAAAGTATTGTGTAAATACTATTATGAGTGACATCATAGAAAACCCCCCAAGGACATTCCTGATTTTATCATATGGAACAGTTTGAACAGCATGAAGTAAACATGTCCAGGAGCCATGCACTGAAATATGAGGGTAAAACAAAATATTGAGGAGCTACTCGATCACTGAGTGCTGTCCACCCAGGGCACTGAATGAGACAAAGTCTTTCAGAAAAGCAGCATGTGATCCTTAGATAAACTGCCATAATTCTTATACAATAAGGAGAGAGCTGAAGGCTGTACAGACAGAAATGCAGATAATTATACAGAAAGCTTGATTCAGGCATTTTGTAACTTTTCAGTGCTTGCATTACAACCTTGCTGGATGTCTAGTTTACACTGTACACTGGCCAGAAGAGAAAGGAAATCCTGATAGTTAGATTAAAGCTGTGCTATCACGTATATATTTTATGTATACCTTTCAGAACAAGTCACTATCATTTTACTGTGTTGCAGTTGTCCTTATCCCTTGTTTAAAAGATCTTCTCACTGAGTAGCCAAATCGAAGCAGCAGCAAAGCCTTGCTGGATAAGTAAGAAACATGCACTTTAGCCCTGTTATAAGTTAGTGCCTACTGCAATGCTTGTTTCACGATAGATGCAGGAAGGGTTGTGCAGTGTTTCTGGCCCCCAGGAATGAGTTTGCACTATACACCGACGAGACCACATGTTATACTCATTTAAGAGCAGAAGGAGCTGCCACTGTGCCATGCAGATGAAGGGAGAGTTCAGACTAAGCAGACTGGAATGCCTCCTGGGATGCCAGTTCTTCCACTGCCCCTGTGTGATCCGAACGTTAAAAATCACAGTCACACCTAATATTCTTAAACAAGTTTAACTTGGTCAGACATGTGGCCTTTTTCCTGAGTGAGTTGCAGTTTTTCTGTACCTCCTCAATCAGTTGAAACAAGAAGGGAGAGAGTATCTCTCAGTGAGCGCTGCAGATGTGCCTATGAGCTTGGCGCAATATTCAAAGAAGGATGAGAACTGACAGCTCAAGCCTTTTTTGCTCTAATGTGCTGAATATGAATGCCCCAAAGTGAAGAAAGAATTTAGATTCAAAATTCAACACCCACATCCTTAAATTCAAGAACATTTGGAGCCAGTTTTTAATATGAGTTCCTCAGAGGAATAAAAAAAATTTGATCTGAATCCAGAACATAAGTCTGGGTTCATCTCTGCCCTTTGCCACTGTTTTGTGGCAAATCAATCTCATCCCTAACTGAAGACTGCACTTGCAAAATATTAGACGTGGGGAGGTTGAAATACATTTTGAGGGACAGTCACCTTATTGTGAAGGTTGCTTTTCAACAATGCTAAGGCAATGAAAGGAGAACACCCCTCCTCTCCTGTCACAGAAAGCCTGACAGCAGTCAGACAGATGGCATGCTGGGTCAGCTGCTGACTGTGCTGGCTAGTGTTGTCTGACTGTTTCCTTGGGCTCCTGTGATGCAGAAGGGGGCTGATGAGCAATCTTCTGTGTAACTCTCCTTTTCCTGCCTTTCAGCTTAACTCTCCACTGGCATATGAGCCAATGCTCGAAAGCATTACATGACATTGAACTTCTGAGAAATTTAACTAAAATACCAATAAACAGATACTGATGATTGCCAGCCGGTATTCAGAGAGAAAGGCATCTTAGAAAAGCAAACATCAAATGCACAGAGAAAATATTAATAAAATGCATAAAATGTTTAAAATATTATCTGGAATGCTTTGCATACCTAAAAAAGGATGGCATTAGCTAATAGGGATACTGCACATATATAGCCTCTTCTGCTACCTCTATTAATAGGATTTCAGCTGCAATATCCAATAAATATGCAATATGTAATAAATGCATAGCATTTATTTTGCATTAACACTAAAATAATTTAATGCCCATACAAACATATCTCTGTGAGTCTCTTAAAGGTGATTTCTTAGTCACTCTAGGATGTCCCTCATACACTGTGTTTGT
The DNA here is from genome assembly GCF_036370855.1 of Dromaius novaehollandiae. NCBI lineage: Eukaryota > Metazoa > Chordata > Aves > Casuariiformes > Dromaiidae > Dromaius > Dromaius novaehollandiae. The sequence continues at coordinate 26,093,177 of NC_088098.1, forward strand.
CACCTGGGTGCCAGAGCTGAGAAGACAGGCAGCATCCCAGTCCTGTCAATGCACTCCTGTGCATCTGTGTTCTGGCTTGTAGGTTAATCACAGATGGCCCTTCAGCGAACAGTTAAAACAGAAATAGAGCAGCTACTGGACTCAGCAAGTACAAGTTTTCTTCCCTGTTTCTTTGTCAGGTTTTCACTCTAGAAGGGCTCATTTCAGTTGCCTATGTGTATGTTCCTATGGCTACTAAACAGCTTCCTTTTCTGATAAATCCAAGCAAATAAATTACAGATATCCGTACAAACATACCATCACCTCGTGTGCCTCTGCCTCCATTCCCTTTTTGATAGAGGCAGAATCTCTGCTTAAAAGCAGTGAAAAGCAAAGTGTAATATGTAGTCTAGAGAGTTGACTCTGCACTCTGCACTCTGTCTGGGTCCATAAAAAATGCTATGGTAGATCAAAACTCACTCAAAGCACAGATATGAAGCCATCATAAGTATTCAAAGTGGTGAAGGTGGAGAATAGAATTTGCAGCAAATTCATTTAGGTCCTTCACTGTTCAAGTCTCTCTTTTTTTTTATAACCTTTCTTTCTGCACCCTGACTAGAAAAGCTTTTAGAGGGTGTGCAGGTATGACTTGTGGGAATAATCAACCATAATCTTCCTCAGATGGCACCAGAAAAACTTACTAAGCATGACTTAAGACTGTCATGCTCTTTTTGCTTCTTTTTCTGGGTCTCATAGTTGAATGGACCTGTCCTCTACACAAGCAAAGGAATCCAGAGTATTCCAGTGAAGATCCACCTCTTTTCACCTGTTCTTCTCCTATTCTGTGGTCCACAGTCAATTGCTGAAATAACAAAGCACGTCTTTCTATCTGTCTCCCTTTATCCACCTATCATCCCTTGTCTTATATTAAGAGAGATTCCTATTTCTTGGAGCAGAATCCCCTATTTGGAGCTGAATAGCAGGGTCATGGTCAGTAGCAGGGACTCCTTAGGGACTCCTTAGCACTTCAGAATTGTGTATATATGTAGTGTACATGTATATATATGATGCTCTGCCCCAGGAAGCAGAGGGAAAAATCCCAATTTAACCATTATATAAATTTAAGTGCAGAAAAGTAGTGGGCATCTTTGCAATAACAGGACAAAACAGGAGAATTTTTTATTGTTCATTATGAAGTCTGGCAGTTGAATGCCATACTTTTGTTTCAAGCACGGTTCATAATAGGTCTTCCCCTACCCCTTGTTCACCGGGTGAAGACTTCTTTTTTTTTTTATTATTATTTTTATTTTTTTTGGACCTCTAAGTAGTATAAATCACTAAGCTGTTAAAAAGTACTAAGGGACTTAATCCTGTAATTTCCCTTCTAATCAGTAATACTGTGTAACTTTAACTATAGAACAATTCAATAGTGTGCACTTACTGTACAGCTTTTAACAAGCATTTGGTATTAATATATCTAACCACTTAATTACACACCAAGATATAGACTACTGTGATACTTAGTCGAAGAACAGTTGAGGGAATCACATTGCCCTGAAACTTCTATTATGAGGAGAGGAGAGGAGAGGAGAGGAGAGGAGAGGAGAGGAGAGGAGAGGGGAGGGGAGGGGAGGGGAGGGGAGGGGAGGAGAGGAATTTGAGGAGGTGAAGAGATATTGTGATTGTGCTTTTTCCAATCTACTTAAAACGCAAGAGACTTGACTCCCTATACTAAGGAAAGGAGAGAGGAAGCACATGTAATATCCATGGCACTAATCCAGGTTCTGGATTAAATTCCCTGATCCGGAGCATGCTCTTCAAAGAAGGACTTCCTTTCTAATAAGTGAGGAAGCAAAATTCCACTGCTTCAGATAGGCTTTGTGTATTAACACAAAGAAGAATGTGAAGTTGCTAGATACAGTGTAATAAATAACTCAAGTTGTGTGTACTACCCTAAATACATAGCAACAGCTAGGGTAAAGATTACTGCTGCTGCTCTAATACAAAATGTGTCTGGGCTGGTCTAGCTGGATACTCAGGTGCCCTTATGTTGGATGTTGTCTTCTCTCTTCATTACAATTACCTTGAGACTTGGCTATAAATTTTCTGAGATAAAGCATGGTGTGTCTGGCTCAAAGAAAAACAGATTTTCTCAACTACTTGTTGCAATGTCACTCAGGAATCTCTGGTAATTTGTTGAGGTAAAGAGTACATGTGTAGATATAGTCTCAATCATTTTGAAAAGAGCACTGCAAAAAGCCTACAAGACTTTCTGACTCATGTGCAGCCCAGACTAACATGGCTCAATTCAGTTGCCCATACCTAGGCATTTGCTGATATCTGAGATACTTTATTACACACACAAGAATGGCAGATAGGACAAAAGACTTAAGAGAGACTCATGCCCTTTTGGAACAGCTTCTGGGAGCTGGGTGGGAGACTCTTGGGTGTCTCCGGAACTCGCATTTGCAGACAAATGAATCAAGCCCAAGGAATGGGGTTCAATTTGTGGTTAAGACATACGAGGATACATATCTCTATATTAGTGTCTATATGTGAGATAGCAAGATATGTAGGTTCCCATAGCGGTATGGTCAAGAGGATCAAGAGCCATATCAATGTGCCTGAACACAAGTCATTAATGCCATATGAGGCGCACATCCACACGGGTTGGGCAAATAAGACCCAAAGACCTACAGCAGACCTGCACTTTCTGTAGTGGCATCTGGAAGTAGGTGGGATACCCTAGGATGTCTCAGACAAAGCTAGACACCTTTGTTGAGGCAATGCCATTTGGGGGGCTTTGTCACCAGAGCCTAGAACACGTGTTTACCCAGAGCTGACACCACAGACTACATTCAGATGTCCAGCCGGTGTGTCCTGTGCCAACAGAAGCGGACTGGAATGTCTCTCCTGGCCTCTGTCCACCACTCCAGAGACAAACAGATCTTCCATTGGCACTGTGCTGTATTTGCCAGCCTTGTACAGATGTCTCAGGTACCTAAGGATGTTGCAAATATCACAAATCCATCCTAGATCTTCATTCACTTCAGCTAGAGTCTAAACGAGTAGTTCACATGGAAACACATAAATTTAGTCAGAAAGGATGGCAAAGAGCTCTTTTCATTTAAACTGAAATAAAATCTGGTTCACATGTTTTTTATTTTCTGGGAAACAAATTGAGCTGCTGAAAAAAAATTCAGCAGAAAAAAGTTACAATACAATGAGAAAGTTCTTTTGACTTTTGGTTGCTGTGAGGATGTTTATGGCTCAGAAGCTATTAGGTGTTTGCATGCTGGTTCCATGGAAATCTGGAGTTAATGGAGAGCTGTTTAACATTGCATTTGTTTGTTTGAATATTTTCACTCAGGGCTGCCTCGTTATATCTTATTATTTTCATGTTTCAGCCCTGAGCTATCAGCATAAGGATCAATTATAACACTATCTTTTCCTGTTTAAAAATGTTCATGGATCAACAACAGAGTGCTGAAACAGCAAAAAAAAATTTTTCCATAAAAATAACCTTTTTTTCTGCAGCAGTCTTGCTGATAACTTTGTTAAATTATGGAAGATCTTACAATCCCCATAAATGTGCACATAGGTCTCCTGTGCCTGTGTCCTCAGAGTATTTGCACTTACCTGAATCAAGCTATGAAAAAGGCACTCTTTCTCCCTCATTAATCTAGACTTATATTCAGAGAAGTGTACTCAAGTGGCTCAGTTTTTAAGTGACTATCTCAAAGCACTGAAATCCATTCAAAAGTGCCAACCAGCTCTCTGAGAGTTCAGTCCATTTTGTGCAGCCCAAACTAGCTAAGTTAAATCTTACCTTAAAATTAGGTGTAGCTCTATGTTAGTGACATTTGTAGCAACCAGAGGTAGAAAATGTAGGTTCTAGCCAACTAGAAATGTGGATACATTTCCTTTTGTTTCCGTTAGTGTGGTGCATGTGTAGGTTTGTTGCCCAAACATAAAGACTACCATGCTCACACCGAATGTCAAACTCACACAGTAGACACCTTCATTCCTCTCCGTCAGCAAGGAATACGTCCTTGCATATGCATGTAAAATAGCTCTCTGCCTTTCAGAGAGCCCAAGAGTGGGCTTTGGGGCACTCTGTGCTGCAGGCAGATGGTCAGTGGGTTGCAGAGACCCCTGACACACGACGCTTGACGTAAAGCAGAAGTGAGACTGTACTACAACCCTGCAGCCAGAGATTGCGCCTGGCAGGGTCCTCACAAGGAGCTCCACAGCCTGGCACACTTTCCACTTGTAGATCACACATCGCCCATAAGCTGATCTACCAGGGAGTGACAGGCCACATAGCTGGCCTAGGTATAAGAAAAGAAGATATGCGAGCTCTCTGAGCAAGAGGGCTGAAAAGGTGCTCTCCTCTGGAATAAAAGCTTAGATTCTCAGATGAGTCTATCAGCAGGACTTAAAACAAAAATCAACTCTGACAAGAGATGGCAATACAACATTTGTTTCTTCTGGTAGATTACGCAATTTAGATTTAAGCTTGTGAACTGTAGTGCATGAGAAAGCTGTCAGAAACATTTTAAGCACAGTTATTTTTTCTTTCTTAGATTGTGTTAAGGCAACCTGGGTTTGTAACTTGAAAAATTAAAAAAAGTAGAAAAATTTTTAGAACTTTAAATTGTTTCTTAAATACATTTTGTAAAACACAGCTTACGCTACATGCATGGTGGTGGGACAAGTTTGTTAGGATTCCTTTGAGGTTACCTAATTATTTAAAGCTTCATCACCCCTGAGAAATATGCACATCTCCAGCTGAGATGACTAAACCATATACCTTACTGTCACACATTCTCTCTCTATAAGATTTCACAAACAGTAAATGTATGGGAAATATGTTTCTCTCTCCAAGTTTAATCTGTGCAGTCAGGGAGTCTGGGAGATATGACAAAGCTGATGTATTGCACAGCAATTCATTTCAGTGAAATATTTCTGCATAACTTGACAGAGAATGAAGTTGAAATTTGCTGAAATGGTTGCATATGGTAGGCTCTAACATCTCAACAGTAGGAACCTTTTAGCAATGCAGCAGTTCATTACTAAAGGGTTCTTTTCTTAAGCCAAGATGCACCAAAGTTGGCAGCTCAGCCCCATCCAAAGTGGTACTAGACAAGTTACAGAACCATAGGATTTGGACAGATGTACCACTGACAGATGGTGCTGAGATTAGTCATATCAATCAGCTTCAAGTTGCATTTATTCCTCTGGTTCAATGCCAGTCAAAGATGAGCACTGACTGACAATGCCTTATTACTGGCTAATATTTGTTAAGAGTTGCTGAGGCTCCCTAGAGGACAAAGTGAAGACACAGACCCTGCTCAGAAGAAAACAGACATAACATTAGGTGTTTGTTCATTGTCAATGAGACTGATGCTTACAACTCCAGTGTCAGCTCTGCCAGTGCCACTCTCTGCAAAGGGATCAGCGGTTGAATGTGAGCAGAAAGACCAGCTGTCACATCTCAGAGACAGTTCCACCTAGTTAAGGCTGAAGTGTGCATAAGAGGACACTAGTATGTGGAAAACCCAGACTGGCACCTGATAAAAGTACTAAGTTCACTTTAAAAATGTTAATTATGATTCAGATTTGAAAAATTTGGTTGTGTTTTCTTGCCTCAGGGTAAAAAACCAGCACCCATATGTACACGCGCACACACGCACGCACACACACACACACACACACACACACATATGTATATGTATGCTACATAGACGCATAAATTTATCAGGAAGTCTATGGAACTGTACGTCTCCCTTCCTTTTTCCCCATTTGCACAATCACATGATGTGGTGGTGACAAAGTAGGACCATGGCTGCACTAAATCCTCTGTGCCCCGAAACCCATAAGATTGTAATATAATACTAAACATTATTACAGTAGACTCAGCCTTGATTCACTCTGACACAACTCAGCTGAATGCTACACCAAGACCGAACTCAGTCCCTTGACATTATGGAGATTGAAAAATTGATGCTAAAAATAAAGATATTTGTCCTCACAGTCTGACTGTTATCTACAAATTATATTAAATTTCTCTAGAGAAAAAAGAATGAAATTATGTTAGAAGTGGTAGACAACATATTGCATGCTCATTGTTGAGGTGTCACGGAAAAGTTTCTAAAATCATCATTGCTGATACTGACTGGAAGAAAATAAGCTATAATAGACAGCTAGTTTAACAAAACTGCCCTAGAATGGCTTTATTTGATAAGGATTAAAAGAGAAATTACTGCATAATGCAATATACCCAAGTCAGCACAGCAGTAAGAGGAGTCGTTTTATCTACAGGATTAAGTCTCACAATAGAATAATCCATGATGGAAGTTAAAGGAATGGAGCAAAGGAGAGGGCTAAAAGGGTTGTTGTTGTTTTTTTTTTTTTTTCTTTTGAATTATAATAAGATGATCCAATGCTACGTTTCTCTAAATGGGGATCTTTCCCAAAACTTTTCCCAGGATCATTTCTTTTTACACTTAATGAATTCAGGAAGTAAGGAAGGTTGACCTTTTCTGCTTAATGTGGTCCCTGAAGAGCAGAATACAGTGGTGAAGATATTCTATGTATTTTATAGCTGCCAGAAATGCATTTTTTTTCTTGAACAAAGATTCTCTAGCAATTTATGAATGCAGTTAAATGCTCAGACATATCAGTGCAGCAGAGGTTTAACCTGTGTCACTGAGGATATCGGAAATTTAAAAACCTCAGGTTTTCAACAGAAACGTGGCTCCAAAGCAGTGATTTAGAACTGATTTCTCACCTGCAGAGAACTAAGATTTCATCACAAACACACACCCAAACTGTTTTAATACTGACTCTACACTGTAGGCTAGGCATGCTGTCCAGCTCCACCTCCCATGATGGAAGAACCTTTTGGTGAAGGGAGGCACTGCAGGGTGGCTGCAGCCTGTCCTGGGAGGTGAAGTCCAGCTAGGAAGCCTAGCTCATGGAGAAGACTACTACTGGACTACAAATCCCATGAAGTAACATTTAAGAACCAAATAATTTCTGGATTGGGGCATATATTTGCAAGGTAGGAAGCATAGATGGATTCAAATTCTCTGTAGATAATTGATGACGCTTCCATAGACACTTTTTAGAGTACATATCATAATTTTTTTTTTAAGTCTTTAAAAATAAGGAACATGACCTACTCAGAATTGGTTCTTCAATGGAATATCACAAACAGAAGCAACTAATTGTCCAGAAATGCACATCTAATTCCTGAATGGGAATTACAGAGAAAGAAAGAGAAGAAAACTTATCCTTTAACATCAATTTGTTTTAACTGTAGACAGGCTTTTAGGTATATATTAACAATAACTAGATAGTAGAGAAGAGAAAGATCTGAAACAATCTAGTTCACTGACACTCACAAGAAAATAACTTGCAAATACTGTATCTGTTACCAACTACTTTATATGCAAAATGCCAGATTGGATAATATTACAGTTAAATATCTGAAACACAAACTCAGCTGACAACTGAAACTCTTATTTCTGAGAAAAGAAACATTTACCAAAATAGTTTTCCTGATTTTTTTTTAATTCTCCAAAAGCTAGAGCAAATTGAAATAAAATTGAAACAATTCCAGCCAGACATTTCTGAAGAAAAGATTCACACTTAAATAATAAAGGTCTAAACTTGCAGCACTGACATAGACAAATAGGTTGCCTAATGGGTTGTTTACTGTGCTATTGGACCTGAAGCATGATAAAGTAAGCAGAAAAGGGACTGCATAAGCTTTATCTCCATAACAACCAAGAAAAGAGCGATTACAAAAGAGCATGGAAAAGCCACCTTCACAAAACAGGCTTTAACCTTAGAGCAATGGGAGCAGCATAGCACAGTACTGTTGATGTCTAAATAAGAAAAGACATGGTCTTGGTTCAAAACTGTTGAATCTTGCACAAAGTTTGATGCTTCACTTGGAACAATAGAACTGTAAAGTTATCTAATACAGCAGTCATTTGAAATAATATTCTAAATATTCTAAAGGAATTGAATTATGATCAGTATGTTACAAAGGAAGAAAAGACAGCACTGTATTAACGTAACCCTCAGAACATACCTGTATATCAAGAAATCATTCACATAATACTTTGATTTAGCCTATTTCAGGGTATTAAGCCAGTTTAAAATTAGCTTTTAGTTTTTCTCTTTTTTTTCCCCTAGCAGCTTGACAATTCAAAAAGCTCTTCATTGTAGTTTGACCTAGCTGGGTGAGTTCTTTAAGGGTTTACAAGAAAGACAGCAATCTTCACAGACACCTCCTAGTTAAATAAAAAAGGGGACAGATGTTTGAATTGAAGCAGTCATTTGGAAGGTAGACTCACTTGCAACCTGAACCTGTTCCTGCTCAAAAGGTTGGCAAAACTCCTGGTGGCTTTAATGAGCATGGGTTCAGGACCTTGGGTTTTCTCTTTAGGCCATGAATTATACTCCTTGGTGTTAGACCACTTTTAGGAAAAAAACTGCAGCTTTAATGTACAGGTCCTCAATAAGACAATGTCTAAAAGAGCCTTATTTTAGCCAAAGTTCCTGGGGCATTTTAGCTGCCACAGGCACAATATTTGGAAGTAGAAATACTATAGACATGCTACACATATACGTACCCACACAGAGTGGCTGCAATTAGCAATTACAGCTAGCTGTTCCCTCCCCTCGCAACCCCAAACTCTTTGCATGCCCTCCCTCACACAGTGTCATCCCAATGGGTCAGAGGCAATTACATTTCTCTGAAAAACTTAAAAGCTCTTTTAATTGGTACCATTTTTTACATGAAAAAAAAAAGACTTAAAATGGCTATTTGGCTTGGATATTTTTCCTAGACTCCTTAATGTTTTTGAAGAAAGGAAAGATAAGTGGACTTTTTTGGCAAATAAATGTTCCAGTAAACAAGAAATCATGTATGGCTGACAGTTTTTCACACACACATAAATCAGTCTGAAGAGAAAAAGTCCATTTCCAGTCATAAAGCTCTTCATTCAAAATCATTTCAATGGCTCTAATCAGCACTCCTGGCCCATGCAGCAGATGCCCTGTTCCTGCCTTTCCTAACTTGGGAAGTCTAGTCTGCTGTAGGGAGAAATCCTTATGCTCACGGCAGCCACAACACGGCAAAGGAAAGATAGGATGCTTGCCTTGCTTTTCTTACTCATGTGTGGTGCTCTTCCACAGAATGGAGAAATCCTGCCTGCACTGAATACATTTACCACAATATTGAGACACTAACCTACCTACATGAAGAACTTCATAAACATCTCCAGTCCATATATCAATTAAGATTTTTCTATGCAGACGTGCTATGGGTATGTGTACAAAGCAAATAAACTGAGAGTGGGTACAACTACAACTGCCACAATTAGCAAATATGTATGTAAAATTTATTCAAGCACTGTTCATTCAAGACGTTATTTATTCTCTTTTCCTCGCTGCCATATGTCTCTATCAAGTCATGATTCCATTACTACCTGTGCCAAAATATTTGAATTGCAAAATTCTTTTCCTAAAACAATGTATAAGGAACACAATTGTCAAAGACCTGCCAAGATTGGTGTTAGTGTTATGTATATGCCACTTCAGTATTACTTTATGCTGGAACCAATAACTTCAGTTATTCACCATTTTTAATTGTTCCACGTTTTCTGCAACAGTTGAACACTCTGCTCTACTAAGTACATAAGGACAGTGATATTAATCAGAGGAAAATGAGAAACTGCTGTTTAGAAGATACAGGTGTAAAGCTGCTCAGGTATGACTACAGCAAGAACAGTCTATTCAGCTACTAAAACTGAAATGCTACTTACCAAATTAACTCTACATCAACACAGAATGGAAGTGGCTGTTTTAGCTTCAGTAAAAGACCACAGTAATTAGTGGATGAAATACACTGACAAGAGTCCCTTGTAAATCTCGTACAACTGGATGCCGTACTTCTCGCTCTGAGAGCAAATAGATTCAGACATACTTCCATCATGAGTAAAATACAAAAGAAAGGTTTCCTATGTAAAATTGGGTCCTCCAACTCTAGCAGCTTTCAAATGATATTTTCACAAATGCGATTTGCAGAAACTTGCTCTGAGATACTCTTACTGAAATAGCTGAGCTGGAAAATATGCTAGCACTAATAGATTATTTTATTCACATCATCTTGATGTCTTTCATTTGTATTTGACAATAGCAATGTAGTTTTATACCATACCTTACAAGCATACACAATATCTAATTATAAAGTGTTACACCTATTAGTGTTTTCTTTTGGAAGAACAGAATCCCCTGCTTTACACATTCATCCTGCATACCATTTATAAACAATTTTCATAACAGCAATTATTTCTTTGCAGACTAGTGCACAAATCCTGCTTATAAAGCTTACATGACGTTAACAGTGGAGAAATAATTTAAGATATAAGCACTAGCTGATGGCCAACCTCACTGATCTTCACAAGACTGTTCTTATCTTTTCTTAGAAGAGAAGATAAATGACATAAATGTGCATCATATGCCTAGATAGATACACATACAAAGTATGCTAATATTTTCTTCAGCTATGACATAATAAAAAGTTATACTTGCTGATAGATTTTTAGCAACACAGTAGTTATATCAATGCTCTTGTGACTATTTTGATGACACCGAGGGCAAGCCTCCTATCAGTAGCACTCTATAATCAGAAACAAATCAAATCACAGGGGAGAAAACATAAAGCAAAGACTAGTTTCAAAAATTCATGGAAGTTCTAAGACTTTTATTACATATTATGTATTATTTTTGGCTTTACTGCTACGTTTTAAATTACAGATGTTAGGCTAAGACAGTGTTGCAGCTGTAATTGTAGAGAATTAGCTATGGCCATGATGGGAGTATTCTGAGGGACTGACACCCACTTCAAACAAGCATTTATGGTCTACTACTAGGCCATCTATCTGTTAACAACTGAGAATGAAATATTAATCAAACATATTAGTCAAGCCTGATCCCATGATGTTGGTTCTGTTGACTGCAGATTTTGATAATTCTTGGTGTCAGAGGTTGAGATGTTTGGTGAGGGAAGGCAGAATAGAAGTGGGTGTTTCTTCCTCAAGCTCTGTTGTAAATCATTGGTGTTTATATACACTTTTCCCGTGGATCAAGACCAGTTAGGTCCAAAGCATTGCTTACCCTTCCCATAGGTCAGCATTAGTCTGTTCTGGCTTATTCAGAGAGGCATGACCTTGCAGGTGCTGGTCCATTCCAGCCTCTTCAAATGAGTGCCACCTACTTGCAGAATGGGTGCCAGTCATCTGATTCCTACAAGTAGTTATGGCACGGTACTGTTACCTTAGTTTTACTATTTTTGTATAACTATGCTAAGCAAGCAGCTATTATAAAATATTTTGCTTCCTACTTTAACTCAAGAGGGCTTGTGATATGTCTGGGTGCAATGCAAACATCCTCTGTTTCACAAATAAGCCTTCATGTTACAACAGTATGATGCTTTACACATCAAAAACAAATGTACTGTGTGTGTGTGTGTGTGCATATGTACATACACAAGCATACAAATGAGATCACCAAGACAAAACTGTAAGCACTGTAAACTTGCCAAAGGACTACAAAAACTTCTTCTGTTGGATGATATTTCTAAAAGGCAGGATAATGTGAGATGTTATGTCAAAATCTTATTTAAAGCTAAATTTCAGAGGAAATTAGACTGGAAAGGAGTTCACTCCGGGCACATCTGCATAACTGCAAACTATCCCACCCATTACAGGGAGGGAAGCACTTGATCCTTAATAATTAAGAGCTAGACTGAGATTTTCCTCCCAGACTTGATAACTGTCTACCACAGAGGCTAGCCAAGGAGGAAAGAAATTCTTTCAAACTTTTCACAATTTCTCCTGCATTTCCATATGCACCACCAGTAGAAAAAAATGACCTATCCTTTCCCCACTCCTACCCGTCCTTCGCTTTGGTTATACACAGCACATGTGTTGACAGAGTGCGGTGTCAGAGTCTATCCATCCGGCAGCAAGGAGCTCTCTCATGACCCATAGCACAGGGAGTGAATTCAGTGATACAGCTATAACCCTCTGTATTCATACACACTCTTCTAAAGAAATCCAGAAAACTACCAGAACAATCTCAACTTCAGCTGAGCCACTATCACTCATTGGCATTGCACTCGGAGTTGAGTACTAAGAGGATCAAATCTTTAAATTAAATTTAAATTAATGGGCAAGTTCATAATTCTGCTACCTTTTCAGTCAGGATTTGAGCGTGCACAAACCAAGATACCAATTTTCTTTCATGCCCATTGAGCTACGTGCTTTCTGTCAGAGCACTGCATTACAGTAAGCTCCAGATCTGAATTCTTTATCTCAGATGCATCTTCAGGCAGGATTCAAATATATCCAAAAAACAATCTGCTATCAGGTCTCAGTAAAATTAGCTGAGTTTCATGTTCAATATTGCACAGATGATTGTATAGCTTCATGACTGAATGAGACCCTGCTGTGTTCAGTACTGCCCAAACTCATAACAAGAGCTGTCTCTCTTTTATGAATCTGCAATCAAAATAATAGTCCTTCATGCTCCTAAAAAGATAGTTTTAGAAGCATTTCTGAAATCCGGTTTGAACCTGGCTCAGCTTAGAGCAAAATTAGTTTGACCAATTTACATATGTGATTAAGAACTCAGAGCAGATAGGTTTCACAAAGTTAGAACAGCTCAGTTCACACCCTGAAGAGCTCTGCAAATGCAAGGACCTTTCCTCAGGCAATCAGATTCTGAACAATTTGGTGGCTAGCCTGCACATGACAGGAATTCCATAATGTCTAGATAGCTCATTATTGCCTGCACGCTTACTGTCTCATCCTTATTTCTTTATATAAAGAGTTTAAGATCCTTTTGAAGGTAAGTGAGCAAAACCAACTCAGAAGACTAAATACAGGAGAAAGCTTTTTTTCAAGGCCCAAAGAGAAGTTCAGTATGTATCTCTATACATGCTTGTCTCTAATGACTCTTGCCCTGAACCAGTGCAGTGACATTTACAGCAGCATGATCATGGCACAGTGCCAGCTCATGGCAGTCAGTTCTTTGCTGATAGAATTTAAGTAACAGGATAGGGACAGACAGATGGAGAAATGGCAGCTCTTTTCTCAGCATCTCAGCTCTGGGAAGTCATTCCTGTCTGTACATATTTCTAGGGCTGCTTCATGAAAATAACACCACTAGGTTACTACTGGCATGTTGTATCATGCCACAGTGTAATACTGGATCTGCCAGAAATATCATAGACTGATCTTGTCCCCTGCCAGTCAGGAGAATGAATTCCACAGCCTTTCTAGTGCAAAGCCTCATATTCAGTTGATTTGCAGTTCAACAGAAGAATGAGGCAAGGCCACCCAGTGACAAGCAGCAACAAATAACACCCTGTCCTCCTTCAACCTAGGCAGCGGTGCCCTTCAGTTTTCCCAGGGAGCCAATATTGCCCTCTCTGCTGGTTCAGCCCACCCATTCACATCTTTTTCTTCTCTCTGTCTTTATGAAAGGAATCACATCAGATCTTCCCCTCCCCCTGAGAATACATGGATTCAGATCACCCCCTTATTCTGGGCTGAAAACCTATATAAATCCCAGCAACTGGTGGTCAGGCCCTTTGGCTCATTCTTATGACTAGTGCATGGTTTCCACACAGTGTGGGGCAGCTGGCCTTTCAGGTCCTTAAAGTACCCATATACCTTTTCAGGATTCAATCAGGCTGATCTCTCTGATGATTCTCTCCAGAGCCCTTATAAGCTGCCTTCTTCCTTTTCACCAGAAGGAGCAACTGAATATGTTTGCACAGGGCCACTACACAACGTGCTTCTTCTGTAACAAAACTGCATGGCCCAGGCTGGCCTACTTTAGCAGAAACTGTGCTAGAAGGGTATTTTTTAATGCTGTTTTGCAATTTAAACAGCAGCATTCCTGCTCTGGTGTATTTGTTTTCTTTTTTATTGTATCCATCCAGAAATAGTTTTGCTCTGCAGTTCCTCTGCACTACCACTCTACTATCCTGGGCATAGCCAATAAACCTGTCAGTGCAATATCTGGATAGTGGTAAAGTAAGTCTTACCTGACTATGAAGAAATAGGAGGTTGTTGGCAATGAAATTGCTGTCGGCTATAAAATTCTATGAAGTCTATGTTGGCAACAACAGGAAATATGGTATCTCAATCTTTGCCGTACTAAACCTGAAGAGACAGGAAGAGAAGCAGAGCAGAATGGGTACATATGATAGTGAGCAACATTCCTGCTAAGGAATGATTAACTTGATCCAAGGAGAGAGCAGTCAAAGGAGACTGCCATGCCTTGAGGGGGTTAGATTTTCAGAAAGTGCTTAGCTAACTCCTAACTCAGTACCCACAAATTACTATTTTTTGAACCCTAAGTCACTAGGGGCCTTAGCAGCATTGATTCACACCCAATTCTAATGTTTTAAAAATTAAAATTATTCACATAGTTGTACATATAAGTATGATGATGTGGATCTTTAAAGCCTGGAATTTAGAGAAATACAAAGCTTTCAGAGCCTTTTAAGATGTGGCTTTATTAGCAGCATTATCTCCACTCTGCTTGTCACATATTTTTTTACATTATAGTAGCCGCAAGAGAAGATTAGAGAAAATAGTCACTACAGCATAGGATTCATATAGATTAACATTTTAGGTCAGACCAGTTGTGCAGTTTTGAAGCCTAGGCAGGCCTCATTGTGCCAGTTACCACAGACTGGTTTGGACTGCAGATCAGCAATGGAGCTAATTCTCTCCAGGTGAAACTCAACTGGAAGACCTGACGCAGCTGTGCACCTAACAAACACCAACACTGAACAGAGATATAAGGGACCGAATGGATGGGTGTGCTGTGCCAGTGTGACCCACCAGCTCATGCTGAGCCTTCCAGCACCACTGGGATGCTCTCAGCTTCCCAAGAGCTTGTACCTTCAAGGGCCATCCCACACACAAAAAGCATCGCTGCAGCCCTATTAGCCTGAGCTAGTCTCCTGGGCTGAGGGGTAAAGCAGTCACAGCAGCAAAGACTCCTTAAAGACATACAGGACAGAAGCAGGAGGCTTAGTACCAACTGGTTTGGTCTGTTGATCTGCTCATCAGATTATCATGAGCATTACAAAAAGCGTAATTATCCCAGAAAGAAAAACAATTTAAATTGCTCTAAAAGCAAATTCAATATGCAATAATAATCTCTGCTTAATGTACCTTCAGTGCAGACAGTGAAAAGCTAGAACAAGAAAGATAAATGACAGTGTTCATAGGTCTTGAGATGTTCAGCGCCCTCCCAAAACTCCAGTTCCCAGAGCTATATTATTGCTGGAGAATCTCTGGTTTCATTAGAAAAATACAAATTTCTCATCCTTAGGAGTGCAAAGAAGAGCTTAACTTTTTTAATTGTCATGACTTTAAAACTAATCTCATTATTTGGCACTTCCTCTTCAATATGTTTTAAAGTTTTAAGCTAGTATCTTCTAATGAATTTGTCTAGTGATAGTGACCCAGAAGAATCCATGACAGTTTGATTTTGATGGGAAATTGAACTGACATCAATGATGTGTCTATTTATACCTATGTGTATGTGTATGTATATGTGTATACACATATATACATATGTGTATAAAATTTGGCAGCATGTACAAAATAGCTTAATATTGACAATAGTTACTTTAGCTTTGTTCCAGCTCTACTCTCATTTCATGATGGATTACCAACATTTAAAACACTTTCAGAAATTGTGTGTTCCAAATTCAATTCAAAACATCAACATTTCCCCCAAACAAAACTGAATTGTGCAGAACATTCCAGCACTGTTTATTCAAACTTTATCCTCCAAAACATGACCTTTGATGGTTCATTTGTTGTTCATTCTGCACATACGATGAGATTTTCAAAGATTTTCAGCTTTCTCCTAGAAAACTAAAGATATTAAAACCAGAATTAATCCATGAATGGCAAAAGAGGGCTCTCTCTCTCTCTCTTCAAGTTAATCCCACGCATTGTATATTTAACCCATCAAGAAAATTCTGAATTGTTAAACTGAAATTGTTTCTGGAGTGCAGGCTACTGTTGCTTCTTAGTTATACTTGTATCAGTAGATACTTTGCTTGGAAATAGAAGCAAGCTTGTATGCTTCCTGTATATTATCCTTTTAATATGGAATAACCGATCTGAATTTCAGAACATTAATATTACCTCATTAAAATAAAAACATGATAGTTTAAATGCAATGGAAATCACATTTACCCTAAGGAAAGAAAATCATGATCCTTTCTTAACTGAGTAGTTCACATTATGGTCAGATGTTGCTAAAAGATACATTTATTAGAAACTCAGTTTGGCTTTGAATACAAAAGATAATCTATGGTGAACATTCTCCATGAGTCACACAAACTTTTCATGAAATAAAATGCAAGTGTAGCTTGCTTGGTTTTGTGCTTTTATTTTACAAGCCTGTTTGTATAAAAATAATAAATCAGATTTTTCCCAAATCCAAGATGAGCCGAACTTGGGTCACGTGAGCCTAAAGCAGTGGGAGGTTTCTATCCAACTGCCACCTTTTCTTTCCAGAAGACAAGGAATAACTGTTATGGGGTCTCTTGCAGCTCCCATAGGCCCAATGCTTCCTGAGGAATTCTGTCATTTTAGAGAAAGGGGTAGAGATACATCTCCTCTGAATGCAACCATTTCATCCCAGGAGCTGATGAATCAGTGCAGCCCTTAAGGGACAGAGAATCTTAAAACAAACAACCTGACCCTTAAGGGTCACAGAAATTGGTCTGAGATGGTCATATATACTCTCAACTTTCACTTAGGAAAGATTTTCTGTTATCTATACTACCATCTATGGTAGGTCAGTGATGAAGATGCCTTCAGAGGAGACCAGATACAGTACTCATAAGTTTGACTAAACAGTGAGTACCTTAGGACTGTAACATTCTCTGCCCCAACTTGCATTGTTTGGTGTGTGCACTCTCTGCATCACAGAGAAAGAAAGAAAAAGAAAGAGTTTATCTTAGAATAAGGTGGAATTTTTCATATTGAGTGATGCCCAAGTCCAATTAGTTTTTCTGGGAAATTTTATCTGGAATGATGTGGTCATTTCTAATAGTGAGAGCAGGTGCAATATACAGCTTTACCTACACTAAGTCTGTCAGTCTTATAAACCTCTCCTGATCTCATGCTTCTGAGGTGGCTGCAGACATCAGTCAGAAGAGTTAATTCATACCCCTGAAATAAAATGTTGTCATGCCTGGGAAAATTTACTGAGATTCAGCTAAGTGATAAACCTTTGGAAAAAGTGCAATCTCTATATAAGTTCAAAAGGAAAAACTTCATCAGGAAAAGTCACCACTGAAACTTTTTGTTCTCTTACAGCCCTCTAATGCTGGTGAGCTACATGCGTGCTATCCTAGCAGGTCAACCAAAGGCTCCCTTCACAGGCTCCTAGCATCCTGATATGCTAGAGGTAGCCTGAACATCTCCCATTACTACTGCCAGTAATGTTGGGGTTGACTTTGAACCTAGGAACAAGGTACAACTTTCTCCCATGCATGAGTGTATGAAGGACAAATTCACTTCACTTAACTGGTGAGAGGACAAATGCACAACCAAAGGATTTAGAGCCAAAGGTAGAACTTCTGTGCCCACATCTGAGGTTGTACTCCTGAAATGCAACCATCTCCTTATTCTGAAGCCAACAAAGTTCTAGCTAAATTTTCAAAAATTAAATTCTCTGAGCCAACAGTACTACCTCAGTGTTTAGTCAGAAGCGTAGATGAGTAACTGAACAAAAAGGGCATGTCTAAAAGCCACCAGGAAATACCAACACAGTGGTTTTTTCCCCTCAACCCCCACATGTCAAATCCAGTAGTTATTTGCAGAACATGTGTACAATACACTGGCAGGATCAGATTCTTCACAAAAAACAGTCCTGTTTCTTATAGAAATGCTGTTGGAAATGCTCTAATAATAGTTTTATGGTTAAAATGTTAACATTTCATTTTACAACTGTGTGGAAGCCACAGAAATGCACTTCGAGCTTAAGAGTATATGTAGAGCTGTACTGGCTCCAGTCCAAGGCCCCTTTGCCCAGTTTCCTGTCTCTGTCAGTAACCAGCAGCTTAGTGAGGAATATCAGAAAAGGCCGAGCATGGGATAGTCCATGCCTTCCTTCCTCGGCGTGTATTCCAAGCCTTGGCTGAAACATTGAGGCTGCACTTGTAAAGTGGTCTTGACCCACTCAAATTCTGAAAAGCAATCAAATATGCTTTGGGGGCTCATATAAGGTCTCATAAAGGTTAACCAAACAAAAAACATAAAGAAAGGAATACGTTTCTTCTTTTTACAAGATTTGAAGGGGTTGAAGTAGCAAAAATACAGTCCAGACACTTAATAAAAACAGGAGAGGGGAAGTGCAGAAAAAGATAACATACCATTTTCCCCTAGGATTACTTCTCATGTAGTTAAGGATCACATCATCATATGTATCCACATAAAGACAAATAAAATTTCTACATACAAATTATTAGCCGTCATTTTCTAGCTTTTACATGTTTGGCTATGTAAACTTAATGATATTGCTTAATAATAACATTTAGTTTCTGACCTGAAGTTAATATAAAAAAAATGAAGTGGTACAAAAATAAAGAAATTTACAGGTTTAAGACAATATGTTGTTCACTGGTAATTTACAATGGTTGTACGATTAAAAAACATTTTAGCAGAATATTTAATAGCAGTTTAAAATGTAGTCCTGATTCCAGTCTATTAATTCACTTGTAGTTTTGAAATGGACCGGTAACAGAGTTCATTTTGAATTACACACATGAGCAATAAAAAAATCTGATTCTCTTTCTTTAAATCTTTGTCTAGGTCCTGTGAGAGGATATAATGCAACATCTCTGCTGACTTCCACCAAACCCCAGATGAGGATTTGATCCATTTTCTGTATGTGACAATATACCCATAACACACTTATGAAACACTACTGTGATACAGAGGTCTGTATCAGAAGTCTGATAAGTCTATAGTTCCATTTTTGTTGGTCTATTTTCTCTTCTTGTGAATCTAAGGCAGAGCCTTAACACTGAATATTGTCTTATTAATGATTTAATAACACATATGGATCACCTTTCTAACACTGAGAAAAGAAATGCCCCTTTCATGTACAAAGGTCAATTATGCCTTGAAGGCTTCAAGAAATCAATGCAACAGGGATAATGAAAGGTTGTGATTTGGATGAAGCCTAGCTATATAATAAGTTAAAATCCAATAATAAAAACTTGAGAAGTGCTCAAGATAAACCCAACAGTTGTAACTCTAACTAATAAAAAAGTCTTTCCAAGTAGCTTCTTCAACATTAAATAAATTAATATAAATTTTGCATTTGAGATAAATTCTTAAGTCTGCTCAGAGAGATAACCAAATTACAAACTTATTAAAAGGCCATCTGAGCCTCATACCCATGCATGACTGCGTATTTTAACTGTAATTAAAAATGGTCACCTGATCTCATTCTCAGTAAATAAGTTAAAAGTCATTTTCCTGGTTAAAGTGGTGCCCACTAATGTTACTACAGATAAGGGTCTGTCAGCATTTTCATTATGCAGTCCTATTTTTAGAGATTTAATGCAAGTTGGCTGTCAAATCCAGCTCATGGTTGAAATAAGAAACACAGTGACTCAGACCAGTGAATGCGCCTTAATATGAAAAAAGAACAGAAAAGAAAATTTATGTTATGCAGCATCTAGGTTATAGAAATGAAAACTAAATGTTTTTCAAGCAAAGGTTAACCAGAGAGCAAACAAACATTTAAACCTGAATAACTTTACAGGACACTGAAGTCAAGTTATGCCCTAATTTAATAAGAACTACACCTTTGGCTACAGTTTTGTATGCTATTAGATCCCATTTAGTAAAGATCTTAATCATGTAGGTAACTTAAATGCATGAATATTCCTTGCACGCTTAAGGCAACTCATATGTATAAACAATTTATTGGATCAGAACAAGAACCTCAAAGACACTTGGCAGCAGAGATAGCAAGGATGGGAAACATGGAGAAAAGATCCTAAAGACTTCTTGAATAAGGATCTGTGTACTCTGTGTACACTTAAGGAGTGAGATGCTTGGCTACAGTGTCTGACTAACTCTCTTAACATCTTCTTCTATTTGGGATCTTGAGCAGCGGATTCTCCTCTTGCAAATATGTCCACCAAAGACTGCAAGACAGAGAGTCCCTGCAGCAGTCAGCAGGCTTGCACACTTCCCTGGGATTGGGTTCAAATCTTCTCTCTGAGCCAAGCAGAGAGCTTGAGCGCAAATCTTTCTACTTAGAACTGCTCCGCTTGGTTTAATAATAACAATGTTCATTGGGCTACAGTCAGAGCTAAATATAGAAAGGAAGTTGGAGAGGCTTATTGACTTTCCTATGTAGTAATTAGGATACTATAAACATCCCCCTCTACATCACTTTGTTCAAGCACCTTTTGCCACATACAAGGAGACTTTGCAGGCAGGATATGCACCAGGTCAAGTATAAAGAAGTATAAAGCAAAGCGATAACTTATTGGTTAATACACATAAAAAGTATCTGATTAATGACCTCATCACCCCAAAGAGCCTTTTCTGGCCAGGTAGGCACAAGTCAGGTGGAGAAGATGCGACTTCCACTGGTCCCTGGGGCAGTTCCTCAATGTTACTGACTTGCTATCTTCCAACTCCCAATCTCTTTCCTTCAGGATTATATATCTTCCCATGCTGGAGTTTCTCCTCCTAAATCCTTCATTTCAACAATCTTACATCTCTCTGCAGTTTTACTTTTTTTTAATCTTGCATGGCTCAACCCCGTGGCTTTTCTTACAGTTATTTCTCACTTTGCAGTTTCCTTAGACTGCTGAGCCAAGGTTATGCAGATCGACCATATCAGAGCTGGGCCTTGGATTCTTGGTCACAGATAGCTGCATTCCAGCATAAGAATAAGGTTGCAGTCCCCCTGCGGCTGTGGGATAACCAAGTTCAGTTTCCTCTCTGACAAATATTTAATTTTTAAAGTGGAAGTGTTACAGCAGGAGAGGATGAGAAAGCATTGTCCTGGAATAAGGAATAACTGATGGCCTGATGGTTACTCATCCTCTTAGACTAGAAAAGCCAACAGTCTTGGAATCAAAGCAGGCTGAGTAAGGATGTGAACCACCATGCTGTGATTCTGAGATCCCCTTTGCTTTTGCCATCTTGACTACCTGCTTTCATACTCTAAGGGGCATGGCCAATACCAGTTAATGGGGAGAGGTTACCCTGTTTAGTGGCCATGTGCCAGCCCAAAAATAAGATTTAGACACCTACAGGGGTATACAGGATGTACAGCAGAAGTTTTGCAGACACCAGTAACACTTACATGTTGGATTTAAGCAACTAGGTATGCAAATAGATGAGAGAATTAAACCAGATTTGTCCTGTCTCAGTGGTGAGGCTGGTGCTGCTCGTGCTTCGCAGAATAGCTCCCTGTGAGGGCTCTTGTTGAATCTGGGAGGTCTGAGTGCCTCATCAGTTGGCCCCCCAAATGCCACAAACTAATATGGGCTACCAATAACTGTTGGAAAAAGAACTCCTCCTCCGCTCCTCCTCCCATTGAAATTGTTCTGTGGTGTGAAAAATAATGAAAGATTTGTTAAGGGAGAAGGGACTGAGCATGATTCTGTTGATTGTGACTGGCTGAGGGGCTTGAGGTCCACTCGTAGCCTTCAAGAGTACCTCCGCAGTCCCCGTTAAACAGTCTTCAGATAAAATATATGAGAAGTTCTGGGACCTGGAAGAACACTGAAGTCTGAAAGTTTCTCACTTTTAGAGGAAGCACCTTAAGCATGAGTTTATTATAGAAAAGATATTCAGCACCACGATTCTCTTTCTTTTGTATGAGCTTGCTCCTGCACATACATTTATCTGTTAATTATATTGAGAATGCCTGACAGAGTCCTTTTGGGAACTCTGGTGGAAGAAACCATTTTCTATATCCTTGCCAGGTGCTGAAAGATTCAGTTTCAAAAAGGTGAGGGCAGTTTTAGGCCTGTGCAGAAGCATAATTATAGTTCCTGGGTTGTAATAAAATAAAAACAATAGTGTCTTTGGGGACAGAGATGTGGTTGTAGTGGAATAAGGATTAAAGTTAGAAATGTCAACATATACACTACATCTTAAACTCCTCCTTAGATACCTATCACCAGCTCCTTCAGTATATCCAGTCCTTTATCTACAGAGTTCTCAAGTGACAAAATCAATGCAGTGGATATAAATGCACTCTTCATTTTCAGTATTCATGTTGCATTCCTTGGTAATGATTTAGATCCAAATTCTATTTAAAGCTAGTGAAAATATCCTTTATAAAGAAGTCATTGCAAATTTTGGCAATTTTTGCATCTAGGAATTATTCACAGTCCTTTATTAAGCCAGCTCTATAAATGGCTAAAC
This sequence comes from Dromaius novaehollandiae, assembly GCF_036370855.1. NCBI lineage: Eukaryota > Metazoa > Chordata > Aves > Casuariiformes > Dromaiidae > Dromaius > Dromaius novaehollandiae. The sequence goes on from NC_088098.1 coordinate 26,115,691, forward strand.
AATATCATATGAATAACATTCATTGCAGATTTTTGCATTTTTTCAATGAATAATTATCTATTTTGACATTTTCCAGTTGCTCAAACAATCCTTATCTGCAGACGTATAGGTACACCACTGCTAATATTACATCTGGAACAAGCTGAAAGTCAAGTCATAAGTATCCAAGACCACATTTTCAAAGCAATTCATAGACATTATAGTGTGCACTTCCTATTAAGTTTAATAAAAACTGAGCTGTTAAATCCACATTTCTGTATGATTTCTCAGGGTATAGAAGAGAGAGGAATCCATTGTAGTGAATCCAGTGTTAATCTTCACTCTTGCTGAAATCTCAGTAATTCCTCTTAGCTCCTTACCTCATAGGCTGGCTTGAATAGCTTGTGTTTAATGTCATCACCGCATAGAGTCCCCATAAATCCTCCTCCTGGACTACATAGCTATGAAATGTGCTGTGGGCTATATTACATTCCCTGTTTTGAGAATTTAGGAGTGAATGCTTAAAGAATGCTGTGATTAAGTTGGGTGTTTTGACTACCAATAAGCTGAAGCACACTAGTGCCATGATTTATAGTACTTCAAGGAGTGCTGAGACTGAACTGGATATTTCTAAAATGAAGAGAGCTATGTTATAACATCAGCCAGTTGCTCATTTGCCAGGGTAGAAATGCAAGTCCCGGAAGCATCGTCCTTTGCAGACTATTGACAGGTACTTGGCATAATAATTAAAATGAGCACATATCTAAAAACAGGTGGTAAAGCTCAGTTTCCACAAAAAGCATTAATTACAACATTGTAAAGCATTAAGGAGTCTTTTTTTTTTTTTTTTTTTTTTTAATATGTAAGGCAGAAGCCTTTGCAGAATTTCCTGCTGCCTACATTGTCTCTGCAAGAGCGCTGGTATGTCCTTGTTTGCTGCTGCTGAAGGAGTAGTCAGTGTATATGGGACACCAGTGATGGCCCATGAACTACCTTCCACTCTTCTTGAAGCAAGCTGATCAGCAGCTCTGATTTTCCGGTGTCCTTCATCCAGAACCTCATCCCATTATGCCATGCCTTCCCCTGACCTGGCCTTGGATCATCATCTTTCAGACAGCAAAATTCCGTTTTGCTCATTGTCCTCATAAGTCTTCAAAAGATTCTAGTTAGAGGAGCCTTAAAATAGAAAGGAATCAGGCTTGACACATTTTTAGCTGTATAACTAAACAGCATTGTATTCAGCAGAGAGCGGTTATTTTTACTGGATCCGTAGATTGATTTCCATGGGAATTCTGTACCCAGAAGGTGAAGTTCTCCTCTTAGCAGAGATGCAGAATAAAGGCTGCATGATGTTTACGCCACGTATTGCTGATGGTGTTTTGTATCTGTTTAGATACATTTGTAAGCATCCACAAACAGGTGGATTTCAGTCAAAGTTAGCTTAGGATCATGTTCTGAAAACAACAGAGATAGATAGTTACTTGTTGCAGGTCTGCAATAGAAGCAATAGCTTGGTAATTTAATGACCATGTTGCACATAAAATTAAATGTAAACCCTACTGTGCTTAATTTGAATCAGAAATCTGACACGAGCTTACAGAATTGAAATGGGGGTGGGAGGAGACACTTAGGGAGTAAACTTGAATACAACCCCTTTCCCTCATTTCATTCATCTTTAAAGTTTTCCTGCATTAAAACATTATAATTAAATTCACACAAGAACCTTAAAGTGTACATAATTTCTGAGGCATAAAAAAGTTTCCTTTCCAAGTGTTCCAGTCCATTGGATTAGACTGCATTTGAGCTATTCTAAATCCTACATTTTTTCACTGGATATTGGCTAGGCCTCACGGCACTCAGCTGTGGAGGGCCATGGAGGAGACCCTTTTTAAAAATGTATCTATATATGCACTTGGCGCCCAGTGCGTTTGCACTTTGTGTAGCATTATCTATGCAAAACCTAGTAAGTCATTGCCAGGCTGTCCTGCCTTCTATTTTGTATACATTAAAGTGACTATGCAGGCTGCAATAGAATAGAGAGTTATGATGATTTTATTTATACATGAAACTAGAACTTCCCCTCCTTAATTAGGATGTTTGATATAAGTCATATAATGCAAGGGAAATTCTAATTTCAAATTCTGTGGCCTCCCATGAAGTCATATTAAAGAAAAAAAGACAGTGATGACTTTTCAGAACTTAGATACTAGGTAAGACATAGCTTGCATACTATTTTTATACCTTGCATATGTATTTACATTAAAAGTACTATTTTCAAAAAAATTTTGAGGCATTCTCCACTGCTTTAGAACCACTACAACACAACTGGTGAAATTGGTGAAAATGGCCCCTTTCCTGAGACTTTCTATCCTTTGTGTTAGTCTTCACATATAAAAACAAACCATTCTGTTTGGGCACAGTAGCCAATAGCTGTGTTTCACAGAGCACTGATTGATCAGATAACACTGGTCTTCATTTTCTGGTCAGAAATACCATGTTTATATCAATTTCATTGTAAAATTGAAATGTCTGTCAAGCTCAGAAATAGGAGTACAAAACTACTAAATGATTCTTAAAATATGAGGGAGTATATCTTTACTAAAACTGCCACAAATTTAAAAGTCAAATTCCTCACTGACTGGCTAGAGGCTGACTTGACATAGGAGCTCTTGGCATATGCGGTGAACACTGAAATCAGTTTGTGACTGGAATGCTAAAATATCCTGGGGGACCAACTCCTTCCCTTTGAGTGATCCATGGCTCATCAGGCTTCATGCATGTGACATCAGCCTACTAGTAAGAGTCATTGCTTTTTTTCCTGATATTTTGCATAGACGCTCATAATTACTGGTTTTGAAATCTAGCATGGGAATGTGAGGGTGTGAGTAATCCTCAATCCTCCAAATGAAATTATCCTCCATCTACTTAACTCAGTGCTCTGTGATTTGTTTATTTGATGCAAATATCTCTTTGATTATTCTAGCTTTGTGATTCTCAATGTCCAAAGTAAGTATTTCTCAAGAAGAAAAATTAGCAGATTCCCAAAACTATGTGGCAAGTAGGAAGCTTGGACCATTTCGTATGGACACAGTCTATCTGTTCTCTAGGACTTTACTTGCAGTGATCAGAATACGAATCTTTGCAAATGGACATTCAAGGAAGTGGTGTCCAGAACCTGAACACTCGAAACTTGGAGTGCCAAAATAAGTTAATTAATTTTAATAAAGATCTTAATGAAGTAACCATTTTTTAATATTACATCACAATAAGGCTTTTATCTGTCACTATGGAAACACAGATGCCAGAGAAGGATTTTAAGAGATCATCTAGTCCTTCCACAATGCAGGAGCAACCACAGCTATATAACTCTGTCCGTTGACAAATTAGGAACCAAGGTTAATACATTAAACAGTGTCAGTGCCCATACCATCAAACTGTTAGCACAGTTCCAGGAATGTTTATGCCTCCCAAACAATTTTTGGCATGATTTGGAGTCAAAACATGCCTCAGACTAATGACAACAGACACTTTGCAGGTTGGAGGCTGAGAGACCACTAGCAGAAACATGTCCCTTCTGTGCCTGTTCGCTGTGGTGACCCAGGGCATCCCACCATGCTTAGTTTGCCCACACAGACATAGCCTAAGTGTTCCAGTGTCTCATCCCAAGGTCTTCCAGAACCATTCCCAACAGATGCAATTCCTCTCGTCTGTCCTGAACTTTGTTTTATATCAAGAAACTAGGAAGCATTAAGTCATTTTTCAACATGTCTATATATGAAGAGGAAAGTGTATAACATACTGGCTTTATCGAGACACATCTTTAATGTGAGGTGGTCAAACACTGGAACAGAATGCCTGGCGAGGTTGTGGAGTCTGCATCCTTGGAGATATTCAAAACTCGACTGGACATTGCCCTGAGCAACCTGTTGTAGTTGACCCTGCTCAGAGCAAGGCCGTTGGGGTAGGCAATCTCCAGCGGTGCTGAGCAACCTCAGTTAGTCTGCAATTCCGTGGTACAGCTAGAACTGTTCAGGAAATAGTAACAGTGGGGTCACAGATATTAAAGATGTTGTCTTTACTTTCACTAAGAATATTTTAAAATGTTCTACAGTAAAGTAACTGTGCCAGTGTAGCTGCTAGAAGGGAGCACAGAATAAATGTTATATTCAATAATTTATATTCTATTGATATGCCAATAACCATGCTATAATTTTAGAAAATTACAAAAAAGAAAACTAGAAAATCCTTTCTTATTCTGTTATGGTTATAAATTAACCCACGGACTTCTGAACATAAATAAGTATCCTCTTACGGTTAATAAGTCCCCTCCTTTTAATAATCAAAATAAGACAACTGGAGAAGTTCACAACCATTGGAAAGTAAATAACTCAGCAACTAACTGCATTAAAATTTCTTCTTTATTTCATTATTAATTAATCTGTGGCTTACAAGTCAATTCAATTTAAACAGTGTCAAATATTGTTTAGGCCTAACTGATGTATAGCATATTCTATGAACTCATTTTATTGGGAAAACAGCTCTCAGAGTGGCAATTTTGCTTTAAAAAGCACTGGAAATATTTAGGAAATCCCAGTATCAGAAAAGTGTTATTTAATAAAACCCTTATGTCAGGCACAGCCTATCTTTTCCTTTAGCAAAAGATATTTCACATATTAGTATAGTTGGTTTATATAACGTGGTGGTATAGGAGTAAAATTTGTGCTTTGAGAATGAAAATATCATTTACCTGCCCCTTATCTAATTTATATAAGGCTTTAAAAGCAAGCATAGAACAGTATTGTGATTTTCAGTAAAGCCAAGAACCGCTAGTCACACAGCACTTTTTAATAACCAGGTTGCTTGCAACACTGATATGTCAGATTAATGTTCATCACTTAAAAATGTACAGGCCATAAAGTGTTCGGGCTTGACCTTATTTTGGCAATATTCCCATCAATGTAAGCATTAAGTGTTAGACAACAAGGTTAGACTCAAATAAGGAAACGCAACATTAGAAAGAATATGTACTTAGGTTTTTTTTGCCTGGTTTCTGATGTTGAATGTTCTTGATTTACTCAGAAAACCCCAGAGGCTGTTCTCCTGAAAATTCATTTCTAAAGCAGGTAAGCTAAATTGCGTATCAACAGGTTGTCTCTCATCATTTTGCTCCAAACTATTATTACCAGCTGGAGTGCATCAAAAATTTTTATCAAAGGGATTTGTTGGAAACAAACCTTGTTATAAAACTATTTAATTAGAAAACAAATAGGAGAGAAACAATTTAAAGTAGAAGGGAATATAAAAGGTTTTAAGTCATCATCTTCCTTAATTTTATATATAGGTATTTAATTGTATTAATGTAAATTAACTGTATGAATTTTATATGTATATCTTTCAGAAATGTGTGAAAATGCAATAAAATAATGTAGAAATACAGACTATTTTTCAGACATTTTAATTACATTAAAAGTAATGAAAATAAAAATTATTTTTTGAAACTACTGCATGGAAATCTGAAAATATTTGTGATGATTTATGAAAATAATTTCAAAATATCAAAACTTTTCACAAGTCATCGGTTCAGAGTTATGACTAGCTCTTCTCTCAGATAGATAGCCCAGTACAGAGAAAAAGGATAGAATACCATTTATTAAATTCTTCGGTCAGCCAATGAAGATTAGAAAATCAAGCATAAGGTAAATGTGTAATGTGTTTGTGTCCTTCATAGGCAAAGAAGCTGCAAGGAGAAATGAAAAGGTTTGCTGAGCTTCCTGTAATGTGCCATTATTCTGTTAAGACGCTCATTACTGAATGTTAGACATCTTCTCTTGGTTCTTGGTCCACACATTTTGCTGGGCAAGAGGGGGTGACTTGGGACTTGCTTTGCAATTAAACTATCCTATTTCCTTACTGTGAGAAAGAAAAGGGGACAACATCTAACATTTTAGATCCAGACGTCCAGGAAGTTTTTCTGTCTGTAGCCTCTGCTCATTTTGTGAAAACTTTTCTTAGCTTTGTTCAACGCATGTGAAACATCTTTTCTCTGCCTCCATTTTCTCACTTTAATAGTCTTTCCATGTGAATGAAGTCAAGCAGATAGTCATATGCTATCCTGAACTCAAGTCTCAGATGAAAAACATGAAAAAATATATAGTTTAAGAATATTTATGGTTTTGCTGTATCCATTGAAACATGATGGGTGGAGATAGTTCCAATACATTACTGATTCCCCAGATGTATTAGCACACATTTTCTAGAAACATATCTCCCTTGGTCTTTTTTTGCCAAGGTTTCTAATCATTGTACTTTCCAGGGCAGACACCTTCAACACAAAATGTGATCATATTCTTTTCTTCTGTGTTTATGGCACCTTCCATTTCAGTATCATCTTCAGGCTACCTAAATACAGTTGGCCATTTCTTTACGTTAGTTATGGGACTATTAAATAAATCAGTATAGATCTCAACCTAACCAGCCCCTATCTTAACAACTTCCTTCATTTCAGTATGGTAGGAAAGAAAGTATTTATCATTATCATTTTTAAAAATTCAGATGAACACTATAAATGAGAAAAGCACACTAGCAGATAAGAGAAGACAGAAATTCATCTGCGCTCGGAGTCATATGCTTTCTACTCATTTACTCATTGTGTTATTAATAGAGGTTCTATTTTTGTTAAATATGCTCAAGTCATTTATTCTTTTCACTACAATGCTCAGGAGCATTATAAGATACTCAGGAACAGGGTTAGAATAACAGGAAAACAACTCAAAAGTGTATTTTACTGAGTCTTTATTTGTCATCATAAAGTGCTAGAAAAGAAAAAAAAAGGAAGGAATGCTTTTTAGAGAATTGTTTCCTGCCCTGAGACACTCTCACAGCACAAATATCCATCTCATACTATTGCCACACATGAAACATCTTATTAACAAGAACACAGAGCTGGCAGTCATTAAAACATTTTCAAGTTATGTCTTCAAAAGCAGTCAGATTTCCTGCCCTCAACATGCTTACTAGAAAACTGTTGTGACCACCCACCCCTCCTGTGATCAGAAACCATTTGATAATTTCTATCCAAAATATACTCGTGGCAAACTAAATCCTACTCATTCTTGAGGCTACTTTGTCCTGTAATTTTAAGAACCTTTCTTACCTCTGGTGTCTGCTTCCTTTGCATATATACAGACACAATCCTGTCTCTTTTCATCTTTTGCTTGGTCAGACTGAGCAAACTAACTTATTTTAGGGCATGATTACTTGAACAAGAACTCGTGCCTTTATATAGCTCATTATCCACTTTGTGGTGCGTGCCATAATCTTTTTCCGTGATAAGTTCCAGGCAGCTTCTCTTTTAATGAGAATAAACTAAAACCACCTTGCAGTTACCATGAGGCAGGAGTAGGCAGGCAAGAACTTAGCAGAGACTACTTCATGATAAACAGTAAACCTACCCAAATGTGCGGTAATTCATTCACATATCCATATCCTGGCACTCCTCTTTCAAGGTAGCCCACCCCAGAATCTATTCAATTTTAAATTTAGGCGCTTTTTCATGCACATACTTGAACATATTTAAAGAGGTCTTTCCTACTTTTTGGATAACGTTTCTGTCCATTTCTATCATTGCTGGAAATACTTTGCATGTCCTTTTTCGACAAACATGTCCCATCAGTGGCTCTCAGGGATTCTATGGTTGACTTCAACATGCAAACCTGCCCCTCCTTTGTCACTTGCAACTGCTGAGTTCCCACTTTATGGCAGTCATGCTTCTTATTAGTCCCTAAGTGCACGACCTTGCACTTGGTACTACTGTTTTATCCTGTTTCTATTACTCCAGTCCTCAAGGTCTTCCAGTTCTTCTTGTATGATATTTTGGTGTTCCTCTGTATTGATTACTACTCCCAGCTTCATATCATTGGCAGATTTCATCAGCTACTGCTACTGCTACTCTTTGTGCCAAGGCCACCAGTAAAAAAAAATAAATATGATTGGCCTCAAGACCTAGCCTTGAAGAATTATACTAGCTATCTCCCTCCAGCAACATTGCCCCCTTTTTAGCAGTCTCCCTGCTAGCCAGTTTTTTTCCTGGTTTTCCATTCTTGTGTTGTGCCCTATCATCCCCATTTAGACTGTATTTAAGGGCACAAGGATTTATCCTTTAAGATTTTGCTCTTTTCTTTGCCAATAATGCTTGCTGTGTTAACAAAGATGGATATCAGGTTGTTCTGGCATGATCTATAATAAATAATCCCCTGTTGCTTTTTATCTTGTTTTATATCTGCCTCTTTGTCTTTAACATTCCCTTCAAATGTTGTTTTAAACCTTTGCAGACTATTCAAATCAGACTGTCTGGTATAGATTAGAAGAGACATATATGACTATGTGCCGGCTTGGAAATAATTATCAAAAGCAAAAGCAAATAATTTCCACAGGTCATAGTAGCAAAGCACATGCAGAACCACCTCATATTGTTATTAAAGCCTTAAGTTCAGCCCTTAGTCTCTTATATATTCTTAGATAATCTTGCTACCAGTCTAGTGGTTAGAAGGACATCAGGATTTGCTCTTCCAGTTGCCTGTTGAAAATAAATAACTTCATTTTATTGTTGTGAAAGAGATACCTGTCTCTGGCTGAGAGAGACTAACTGATAGGCAGGATGCAAACACTTTCTGTTCTCCTTTTTATTTCTACCTTAATGAAACCCATTTTCGGCCTCCAGCTTTCTCCAGTGTCTCACAAGACAGCATGGGTGACTAAGCTGGGACTGCGAATTGCATTAGGTGCCAAGAAACCTGAAATTACATATAATTTCATATGTAAATATATATACATATGTAAATACTTACATTTCCCTTTAAGAATCCAGCCTAATGTGATCTAGTTTCTAGATCACATTAGTTTCTAGATTACATTCTTCAAAAGAGAGCAGTGCTAAACAGAAAAAGTTTACTGCATCATTATTTACTTTTTCCTACTTGTAATGAAGGAGAATTAGATAAGAAATATCTCTTCAAGGCTGCAAACCTTTCAGGACAAGTGTCAAACTCTGTGTTTGACACCATCTCAGCTCCAATACATTTCAAAGCTGATTTTCTATTGCCTTTGCACAGAATACCAAGGGCTTCACCTCACCTGAATAATATTTTACTCCACATGTATTTTTAAAGGATTTCAAAGACAGCCACTACAATAAAACAGGCTTTAATGTTCACAGATATTTTTCTCTGCTTTCCTGTTCTCCCATCATGTACTCTGGAACAGGCTAATCCCTTCCCCTAGAATTAGCTGTAAAGCAGTGTATGATACTAAGGTGGCATTACTTTATGCATTATGGGATTCCTCTAGTGCATTTCTAAAGTTTGCTTGGTTATTTTGGTTGCTCAGCCCTTCAGGAAAGCTCTCATCTATTGATCAAATGCAGCATTATGATCTTTTTGCATGTTCTCAAAAGGAAAATCATTTTAAAACTTAAAACCTTACTTCTAGACAGAGCAAAAAATAAAAATCATTAATCATGTCTTGCAGATGTCACTATTATAAATGCTGTGGAGAGTTGCCACAGTGGCAGTAAAATATTCATATTTTCAGAAAACCAATTACAAGGTACAGTAAATCACTTAAACATGTTATTGGTGATATTCAGAAAGCAGTGAGAATTTCTCCCTGTGCACATAATTACCTGAGGCAACCACTTCTTTTCATGGTCAGTGAGGGGAAAATGATAGGTGATGGTGAAAAGAGACACTTGTGTTTGCAGAGACACTTTCTGGCATAAAAAAGTCACCATTTTTCACCCTTGACTTCAGTGGGACCTGAATGCACTTTTCACTTCAGTGGTAGCAGAAAATAGAAGCTGCGAATATCCTTTTTAAAATCTAGTCAACAGCCTTTTGAAAATAGAATTACTTACCCTGACAACTTCTGTAATACCCCTGACCATTTCACCTGCACTTCCTGCAGAGAAGAACTAGACTAATAAGGTCTTTCCTAGCTTTGTAAAAGACTTCTTTATTTTGCTTTGTTTCTGATAGTGGTCCTTATTTTCACCAATATTCCTCGGCTTCCACCATGAGTAGAAGCTTTTGAAAAAAGTCCATGTCATCATTCCTCATGCTGTCAACTTTTCATGTTCTAAATCCCTCTCTTAAAACTTTTTTAACAGGATGCTGACAGGTCACTGGCATTGGCTTGCGGGGTGCTGGATGTCATCTGTGACTTCCGTGACCACTACATATGTACGTGAGCAAACCTCTGATTATTGGCAGCTTAGCTTCTCCCTTAGATCCTCCCCCTTCATGCATCTACATAACCATTTTGTCTTATTATAACTCCAGCTGGCAGGTTCTCTGGATTGGAAAACAGCCTCTTCCTACTGTATCATATATTTTCTAGATAGGAACTCTACCATGGTAAAATGAAATAACAATAGGAAAAGAAAAACCTACAGGCCTCACATTTTTTTTAACTGATTTCTGCATGAAACTGAACAATACTGAGTATGTGGCAGTGTAATTGTTGAGCAATGACTGCAGATATTTTCTTTGGCTGTACTGTGCTAATGGTTACTATGGAAATGTAAATTAAATAATTGGTGATGTGCTGGACTATAAATACACCTGTAGATGTCAGCTGCAGTGTCCACTTTTCAAAGCAGAAGAGGTTTGCATTAGATGTAAACACAAAAAATGTTTATCTAACACAGAGCAGAAGGCCTCCTGTCAGCATGACTGAACTGCTGTATCTAGGGACAGTGCTCCCAGACATGAGTAAGTGAGAAGATAGGTTGATTTTGGCAGAAAAGACAAAATGCTTCTCTCTTTCCTTTCTAAACCCCCTCCTGTTTTATTCTTTTCCTTTCTTATTTCTCCTCCTTCACTTTTTTTTCTTTTTTTATCTTTTTCCTTTATTTTTCTGCTGGGTGGTTTCCTTTGTTCTCTTCATCCTCTTTTTTCTCAAATATTTTTCCTTTACTCCTGTAACAGAAATTGTGTGCAGCTAACCTGCACAAGTTAGTCAGAGGGAGTCAGAGGGAGAATTATTTCTAAGCAGGCTTGCCTGAGTCTAATTGCTTTTGCTTGGCAGTTCCTCTAAATCAGCTTCCTAGTCTAGACCTTCTTCTTCTGCCATTATTGGCTTGATCTTCATAACTTTCTTCTCTTACCCTGCCAGTTCCCCCAGAAAAAATGGATACCTCAGGGTACCATTGACCTTTGGCTAAGAACCGAGTATACTGTGCTTTCCAGAAAAACATGTGACATCCAGGATGCCAACAGAAAATAACCTTTAGTTACAACCAGGGTGATTCTCTCATATTTACACTGACACAAATTGTAAGTAATCCCACCAAAGTCAGTGAGTCAACTCTGTGTGTTGGTATGTATCTGAAATGAGAACCAGACCTCATGTATTTTTACCTCCATATACTCTTACAAGTTTCCAAAGGACCCACTGCAGTACAAATTCTACATACAACAGCTTTAAAACTTCACCGTCACAGTACTTTAAAAAGTTAACAGGAGTTAAGTGGCTAAACAAGGGCAAGTTCTTTGAAGATTTGGACACAGATTTCCTTTGCTCTACTTTTCTAATAGCTATTACAAAGAAATACTGTGAATGCTATCAGCTGTGAAAAGGTACATGATTTTGCTTTTATAGACAAGGCACTCAAAACAGGGTTGATGTTCAGCAGCACTCTGACCATTTCAGTTTCCTACAGCAGAAGTCAGTGGTGTATTTATAACACAGCCCTCTACACACGCAGAAATATAACACATTCTGTTTGTATTCACACTATTCGTATATACATATTCTGCTTTCCATATATGCTATATACATGCTTTGTACTGGCCTACAAAACAAGTCATATACTGGTCTATGAGACTTGAAATGTAGCCACTCATTCAATCATTTAATACTGACTACATAGGTAGAAATCATGAATTCATACCTCCCATTTGTTAAAATGGGTAAAATAGTTTGATCAGAACTTTTCCTACTAGTGTTGAGCCTGTGTGCACACACCTGTACAAACACAAGCACACAAATACACAATTAAGGACACGCATCCTTTACAAGGATTTTGCTACTGACGTAAGTGAGAGTAACTTTTCATCTATACGATGGGAAACTGTGGTGACAGACAAGATAAACTACAGTTTCTTGCCCCTTTGACTATCTTGCCTGTGCTCTGGCCAGTGCATCTCTCTTGGGAACACCTGCAACATAACAAACCCATAGGCCACCTTAAAGACAGCATTCTGCTGACAGTGTTTTACATCAGCCTGCAAGAAAAATGTTTCCTCTTCCATTCAATATGGCAGAATTTTGTCAAGAGTCCAGTACTCTCTGACCAGGTTCTTTTAGCCATTCTACACATGGACAGTGTAATGTTTAATATCAAAATTTACTTGTTTGAAGTTATTTGATGTTACATGGGATTTTTGATTTAGCAGAGTGATACAGCAATATACTGAAATTACAATACAATTGTAAGCTATGCTTAGCAAACTATAGCAGTTGCAATATATAATTCAATCACAATACCAGTGTGATTCCCATTACCGGTCTCTATAACACACTCACCATCACGACAGTGGGCGTCCCCAGTCGGCAGGAAGCAATACGTGGCTTGAAGCCAGCTCAAGCCCGTTGCTGCCTTCAAAATTCTTCTATTAGTTGCTCAGTTTTCACAGTCTGTGTCGGGCTGAGCCACGTATACACTTGCCTCATGCTGGTCTGCCCAACTTAGGGAGACAGTCACACTCTTTTGATGAACTGAGGAAGAAACATTTACACCACTCAACTGGAATGTAGTCAGTTGATCCACTCAACAGATACAGCTGTCCATCTAAAACAAAGGCCACCCTCCAGTCCCCTTCGTATCAGCTTTCGACGCAGCAGCTGTGGTCAGTCACACCCTACGTTATTCCTGAGCTTCATGGGCACCTTGCCCTTGCGCATCTCCTCTGAGCCTTCTTCCATTGTAAGGGCTTATTGGTCAGTCACAAATTTCTACATCCAAATAACTGCATTACTGCTTCACAGGTATAACAACTTGCTTTTCTTGTACCTTCACCATCAGCAGCTTTATTGCACTTGCTACTATGTAACTTTGTTTGAATCTTTGTGTTTAAAGCAGACAAAATAGTACATGAAATTGTATATCATGTAGACTTCAGTAACTATTTCATAGCTATGATGAGTGCTTCATAGCTTTAAGTTGTGCTGAGATTTGTAGGATTAAAATGTCACTATTTTTCACTTTAAGGACTGGAGTTAGTGTCCAGATTTAACAAACTAATTCTTCAGAGGACAACTGAATTGCTGCATTGTTTTTGAATTTGATATTCACTGACTGCTGCAGCAGAAACAATTAAAATGAGCCTGTTGAAGCAATTAAACATCAGCAAATGAACTGTAAAACCTAAAATCTCCAAACATCAAGCATGCATGTACTGTTAAAACATCTCACAGAAAATTTATCAATGTTTCTACATAAATAAAAGCTACTTTCAAAATCTGTCATAAAATGTCATTTACAGTCAGAACTTTTCATAATCATGCAAACAGACATCCTTTAATCTTACCTTTTAATTTTAAGGTACTAAGAATTTTCTCTAGGGTTTGAAAATGAAAGTTGGTGAGTCAGTAAAGTTTTTCAAGACTCCCTGTAGTCTGAATTAGGGCTGAAATATCTGAAAATGGATATGCTCATTCTAGTTATACTGTGGAGATGCAAGTAAATTCCTATGGAAGTGTGAAGTATGCAGGTACATTTGGGTATATTTCAGTATAACCATTTCCTGGAGAGGAATTCGTAGGGACAGTAATTGACCTGTGTAGTAACACTGTGATGCATAATGCCATCTGCTACAGGCAGTGAACATGGTTAGGAAATACCCTGAATTACAATCTTAATTGTAAGTTATCCTTAGTGTTCCAAGTGTTAATATACAATGTTCCAAGTGATCCAAGAGCTTGCATGTAAATTAGGAATCAGTTAAAATCAATATTAAACTAACTCAACATTTTCAGTGACAAAAGAATACAGTCTTTGGTAGAACGAACACTGGTAAATTTATCTGTCACTATCTGAGTTTTTTGAAAGAGTCAAAACGAAGTTATCACAATGATGGACTATGCCTTTTCTCTGAAATCCCGGTAATTGTGACAGAATCTGTGGAATTGTTATGTAAGGGGGAAATTCAAGTTGCAGCTGTGGTGCAGCTGGATACAAAGGTTGTGCTGCATGCATGCCCACTCTGCTTAGCCTCGTTTGCCAGGGTGGTCCAGGAACTCCTCACCTCCTCTCTGCATGGGTGACACAAATCCCCTGATTGAGACAAAGGACCGACTTGAGGCCAAGTGATTGACTGAACTCTTTGTCACCTCCACAACAAAGCATTTGACTAATCATGACAGGACCTTTCCTGGTGGGAATTTTGGACAGTCCCAAAAATATCCCCAGACAGCTCCTGCTCTGCTTAAACCAATTAATGAACACTATTTTATGATTTAAGATGTACTGATTAACTCCTTGGGTGGAGAATCTGGCAATCCAGGGACTTCCACAGGTAGTTTCTGTTGTAGAATTGACCAAACTGTATACAGATTATTTTAAATAATCAGTAGCAACTGTTCCTGCAGATGCAGAAGTGGTCACATAGGATAGTATTTTGTACTTAGTTAAGATAGGGTATGTTTTATACATAATTCAAGACACCAATGGCAGTGGATCATGCCCATGCTGGCATAGTCACACAGGACCATTGGCCAGCTAAATTATAAGAATTCACTGAAACAGTTCAAGGAGCTAAATTTGCCACTGCAAGGGACATTTGTAACAAAGACTCCTGTCACCTTCTGGACAATGATTGACCATGCTGTTATGAGAGATCTGATTGCACATGTGAGCCTTATGCAAAAGATTTTAGGATCAGGATTTTTATGAAATGCTCTGTCCATGAGTGTCTGTACAGTATAATATATGAATTAATCAGTACACTCTTTTCCATAAGCCTGGTAGATACTGCATATACTGTAAGGATTTTATTCTAAATTAAGGAGTGAACTAACCTACCATCTGAGCTGGTACTTGTAGTGCTTAAAATCACCTTTGCTTACCTTCGACCTTGTATTTTCTGCGTTGTTTTCGGAAGATGCCACATAAAGTCAGATCTTAATGTATCTGCTTACAAATTCTGTAATAACTTTCCATGGCTAAGAATATACATGCATAAATATCTCTTGGCAAAAGGAAGGATGAGCAGCAGTCTTCAAAGGAGTTTTAAATTCCAGTAACATTAGAGCCTTGCAGATACATTTAAAATATTAGAAAGTGTTGTTTAAAATTAGCAAGAGGAAGCACTTTAAGAAAGAGTAGTAACTATGGGGCTGCAATGCCAGGAAGGCAAACATCATGACGTCTTGACGTTTGCTGCAAACACTAGTAATGAAAAGTTACTTTCTAAAACCTGTATTCTTTTCCATGACACCTATTTATCAGGATAATAGGTGCAGAGTGTGGAAGAGCAGACTTTGGAATGGGAGTTGATGGAGATTATACGAGTTCCCATTTTTAAACAGAACAGAAGGAAATTCTGAGCCAAAGAAGAAATGACTTGGTTTAAGGAAGGGAGAGAAAACTCTTGTGGGGAAGTCTGAACCTGAGCTTTCAAAAGCATCATCATAATAACCAAAGAGGACAATTCATATATCTATAGATACTGGGGAAATAAAGGTAAAATTAAGGAAATTTTGCAATTATTTCAGTTCCAAAGTGCTGTGGACCTATGTCTGGCAATAGTTCCTGTGTTCATTTTACTGCAGCCATAATGTTATTTTATTTACTTGAGACATGATTACTGACTTTGTGTTGCCATTTTACACACCAAGATTTCACTGAAGGTACAAATAATTAATCATAGAAATGCCTACAACTTCTGACTCCTTATTTAATTTAAAAACAAAAAATGATCTTCAAGAATGTTTAAGTAAGGTTCTTGCCAACAGCAGAAATAAAAATATGAGAAAAGAAAAGGGAAGAATATAATTTCTTTATAAAACAGAGAAGTAATTATTTGAGTGCATTCCATTATCTTCTTTCATTACCAGTGATTGTTCCCATTCAACTGGTTCACTTAACTGCCTGTTTTAATCACTCATTTTATCAAATTTAATTTATCTAGACATAATCATGTAAATTATAAGCAGTAAATCAAGTAACAAGTAATAATGACAGATAATGCAGCTACTTTATTTTATTCTCTGTGCAATAAAATGATACAGCTTTATCAGAGAAGGAAAACAGAAACATTACCTGCTTGCTCAGTGTCTGGTTATACATGCAGCAAAGTGAGAAACCTGGTTGTAGGTCACAGATTTAGTTGCTCCTGTACAGACCAATGGAGTCTGGAAGAACTGACTTCAGAATCCTGAAGCGTGAAATAGAGATTAACATTAACCAACATCTGTAGTCAAGAACTGAGGCCTGTTCAGTTACCTGAGAGTCATTCGTTCTAGGGAACTACAATAATTGGCTACCCTGAACTCCTTTGCCCTAGCAAGCAATCGACTGTGCTCAGTCCATGGCTGCCCACCTGCCAAAAGTCAAGAGAGTGACTGTAGGATCACATTTCTCTGTGTGTGTGTGTATGCATGGGTACATACATACATGACGAGAAAAAAGGTAAGAAAAAGTCCTGTGAGTGTTGTTACCTTAAATTGGTGTTTGTTTGTTTTATTACTTTGTCCTCAGTCAGACAACCCAAAGGGGTTTCATCTAGCTACTTTAGCAATCCCAGTGACTGGACTTTAGTAAGGGACCTGAGGATGATACACTCCCACAATATTAACCTGCAACCTATTCTATACATATGTGCCTGCCCACTTTCGAATACTCAGACATGTGATGAAATGAACTCTTTCCAGGAACATCCTATGCATTGAAACTCAAGAAGTTTATTGAATACAAATACCAAAGGAAGACAGGCAGGCCCAAAGCAAATGCATTTTTAGATCTGAGGAGCAACTGTGTAGGCAATTTTTTAAAAAATTTTGCAGAATTTGTGTATCTGTAATACCTACATTTTGTATTACACAGCAGAGTTGTACACAGTGATCCATTCACACCCATCTGTCTCTGTTTTCCAACCACGTGATGATGTACCACAGTTGCATGAGGCATAAAAATGTCACTTCTGAATAGATGTTTTTAGAAAACAAACAGTGAAAATAGTGAAAGAAAATTATTGTGACAGTGCAAAATAAAACCTGTAGTACAGTCTAGAAAACAATGCTGGTAATTATCCACTTTAAAAGAACATTATCTTTAACTGAAATAGCAGTCCCTTAGTCTTATCATTACATTCAGTTCACGTAGGCACAGTACGTAAGAGTGTCTGTTAGAACAATGAAAGGCTAGCTACAAGTTTTTAGAAGAAAATGTTTTCACTTTTCTTACACGGAATCTAGTCCAGTATATTTGAACTTTTTCAGTAAAACTGTTCACCAAACTTTACAAGAAAAACCTTCAGTCAAGACTAATCTTGCTTTGTTTAGTGAATTTTGTTTTGAATACATAGCACTTTACAATTTAGAATTTACTTCTATATTTAGAATGACATCCAAAAATAAATAAAATAATTTTAAGTTTTCAAAAATAAGCACAAGTTTATAGTCACTTTTCATCTTTCTACACCCAGCCAGATATTATATTTTACTCTTTACTTCCTCAGTGTAATCTCATAGCATATTTTTCTAAACATAAGTTTTCATGTCGATTCTGCAAAAATATCCATGTAAAGCCCCCAAATTTAAGAGCTTGAGAATATTTTGCCAAAATAGGCTCAAAAGCTTCTCTACCTTAGAACTCCTGACACACCTCGATAATGACAAGAAAATCAATCTGCTAGGGAGATTCCCAGAGACTTTACTGCACGTAGCAGAGAGATGTTTAATGCCTTTTAGGTCTGTAAGAAACATTCACTTCAGCATACTATTTCTGCATAGTTCTTAAAATCATTTAATCTCTGTGATTCTCAGTCTCAGTTGCTGGGAAAAATCTGTAGCTGCTTTGGTAAGGCTTTGATAACACTATTCTTCCGATGATGAAAAAGTGGAACGGGATTCCTGGGCCAGTGCATCTTTCCTGGCTGCTCACTCACTGCAGGACGGCAGTCACTATGCTCCTCTTTTGCAATTGTTTCCATTAACGAAAGATGTGAATTTCAAGGTCAGCTCCAGCAAGTAACCACAGAGTTCTCAGACAACACGGCTTCTGCTCCTACCGTCTGTTACTGCCTCAGGTGTATAAATGCCAACTTAACTGTCAACACGTTTTCTTCTGGTCACTTCACTGAAGGCTTGTTCAATTAATGCATCTTGTGTTAAAAGATGTCACTGTGTGATGAAATTCAATGGAGGCTGTTTAAACCAGTAATTCTTAAAAAACAGTAAGTTGTCACAGCAGTATCGTGTATGTTGCTAAAAACTGACTTAACTAGAAAGCAGCACATCTGAGTAAATACTCTATGTTTTCTTTGCACCATTCACTAAAGTAAATGCAAAGTTTTTATTTATGTCAGTAGCCTTTGGACTAGGCTTCAGACTCAGACAAGCTGTACGAGCACTGGATGAACATTCGCCATTCATCTCTTTCCAGTATGTTCCTTATAAATCATTTTGGGTAATCCCACCTTTTCATCTCCTATTCATAACTGTAAAGAGAGCACTGTCCTTGACTCATATGTTTCTTTGGTCTTCATAACAGGGGTATATCTTAATATTTCTTTCCACATAAAGACATTCAATGCTGACTGTCTCATTCAAACACTTAGTCGAAACTCTTGTCCAAGTTCTCATCATTCCATATTCCATCATTACAGCATCTGTTTGTTTGACCTTGACAAATGCAGTTTTGTGCTGCTCATGTCCACCAAGATTAGCTGCAAAGATTGAATTTTAGCCTATTGCTTCCACCCTGTCGCCCCTTTATTTCGCCACTGGTGTGTTCTTCTCTTCAGGCTTAAGCATAAGTTAGTGATCTTCATTTTCAAGGTCATTCTCCACCTCACCCTCTCGACACTATTAAATCGCACTCACTGTCTTACTGGTGACTTATCATCAAGTAGCCATGCAGTCAGAGCTGCCTCTTAGCTTTTACACCCAGGGTCTTTCCTCCTTATTGCTCCTCATACTTGAGAAGAGCTTCCAATAAATGTCTCCAAATCTACTTAATTATAGTCCTTCAAATCCTGACCAGAGTTAGACCAGTTTAATACCTTCAAGTCATGCAAGTCACTACTGTCTCAGCACTTCCTACATTCTCCTTTTGTCTGTATCGTATGTTACCATTTGTTTTAACTACAGACTGCAAACACTCTGGGACAGATCTATTTTTGTTCTGTGTCTTCTCAGCTCTTAGGACAATGTCATCCTGTCCATGACTGTGGGCTACAGTAATACAAGTAAAAAACAATATTGAATATGGAATCATGTCAGTTGCTGCATACAATACATATTATATCTAAAGCATTGCGTATAACTAAAAGCTTTCTTTTCATATTCCTAATTCATGCCTCCCCCTTCTGTACTTTTTGTAGCTTCTCTCCATAGATTTTCTTTTTCATGTTTTTTTTCCTCCATTCATTTAGGTAGATCTCCTCTTTTTCTGTCTCTCCCACCATTGTTTCTTTGTGCTTCTTTCCTCATCTGTCTCAAACTATTCTTACTTCGTGTCTCTATTGCATCCCCTCTTTTTACTCTCCATACAATGCTCTGCTCTTGTCTTCCATTTCCAACTTTTTCTCTAAGAATTAACAGCTACATTTGGATAACTGGAAAGAAGTGGAAGTCACCTTTAAGTTTAATACAGACATGGACATTCCATATATAATTAAGCTATTTTTACAATGTCTGTTTCAGTAGTGGTCTGCAGTATTGGTACTGTGATCTAGTTTCTGTGTGTACCTCACCAGATCAAAACACAGACTGTCTCATCTTGCAGTTTTTGGTCTCCAAAGAGTCAAGTATGAAAAAGCAGGAACAATTGCATGTTGGTAAGTAAGCTATCAAACAGACCTCTGAGGGAAGACCAATTGTTTCAAGCCTATTTCTTTTTGCAGGTGTGAAGTGTCTTACAGTGGTATTACAAGAGATTCAAAACCGTATTTTTATATGAGTTAGCGTATTTAGATGGCAGTAGTATACTTCCTGAAACCCATTCCTTCCCCCTTTGTCTTCCTAGTTTTGTGTCAAGTGAAATCTCTTTATTTCAGAAGAGGTAAACTGGGTAGAGCTAGTTAGAAAAGTTTCTTTCTATCTGGAAAAAATGTACTTTTTTCTGTCAAAGAGAGATGATTTTTCTGTACAATTTTTTCAACAATAAACTAGAAGCTTCCACTGTTTTGCCAAGATAGAGTTTAGATGATCATAGGATGCTTCTTTCTGCCAGAAATGCTCAGAACTCAATAGATTTTTGACACTTTAAATTTCATTTAATTAAAAACACCATTTCTATGGAAAAAGCTGCTTCAACAGACTTTCTTTAAATCTAATAATGGTGTCAAGCTATCAGATGTGATGAAGAAGCAGCCTAAATGATGTTTTTCTTGCTCATGGATTTTTCTTTCAGTTTTTTCTGAATTCTATGTCATAATTTGCAATCACAGTTATAATACATGATCAGTAGGTCCATTGTAATGCATAATTTTGAAAGAAACAAACCTCATGCATTAAGCAGAGCTAGTTAAGCATGTTTTGTCTGTCAAAAATTTCTGACTCACGTTGCCTTGTCAAGCATTTTTCTTGAGGAGATAAAGTTTATATGATAGCCCATCCCACCAGTCAGTCATTTGCTAATCTCCTCCCCACAATAGCTTTTTAGCTCATTGATCAAATTCACAGAAGGGCAGAGGTCTCAAAGTTTTAGGTGGGAGGTAGGTGGAGGATAGATAATCAGGTGAATGCTTCCCTTGAGGGGAAGGTAATCATAACTCCATCTCCATTTTGAAAGGCAGAACTCGACTAACATATCCACATCTGTGTACCGCCCAGCCTGGTAGTGTTCATGCAGCTCTGAACTTATGCCACTTGTGCAGCAAGTCTGGTAGGGGCCAGGAAGGACTTATTGGGTTGGGGATGCATACTGAAGGTTGAGAGACTGGAGCTGGAGCATGGGAAGTAGCTAAGAAAGTGGTAGTGGAAGAGCATTTAATTGACACAGCAAAATAAATCTGTAGAAAATCAAGCTTTTTTAGTTCTGCTGCTCACAGAACTGCTTTTCTTTCTGTAAAATACCATCTACGCTGGTCTGTAGGTGACTTGAGCCCTAACAGATGACTGCTGGTAACTCTCGCCACGGTGACTGAAAACATTGTCCACCTCAGCTGCTTGTTTCCTTGTTTCTGTTGAAAGCTATCACTCCCATAGCAAAGTCTGTATAGAGAAACCTGTTCCTGCACCTCTGCTACTCCAGGTTACAGGCCAGTCTAACAGCTTGAACGGCCTCTGAAAGGATACTGAAACACTGGATAGTAAACAGGACCAAATAAGGCAAGCTGGCTGCTTCCGTCTGCCAATTCTGCTGGTGTGACAATAACCGCCGGCAGAAGGTTATTCCCCTCCTTTGGCGGATCATCATGTCCTGAACCACTACAATTCTTTGTTCAGTGAACATGAGCCAGAGCCTTTACACCATATCCCTCACAACAAAAATTGTTCTGCAATCAAGATCTTTGTTAGACCAGTCACTGTATATCTTGTCACAGTTGTATTCTCATATAAAATAGTACAAAATTTAAAAAAGGGAAGGGGCATGAAATGTACTAGACAGGATTCTCAGTGCACATGTGCTGTGTAAATCAGGACTATGATTATAGTAGTAAAGGGAATCATGAGAACATAATCCAGTGTATGGTTACCATGATAATCATGCTGCCTGTTCTTTAATTGCTCTGCTTGATGTTGATTCAGAACGTGGTTGAACTGGTTCCTTTAGCTTTTTCAAAAACTTTTGCAAAGTGATTTGAATTTCTATTAAATCAATCAATACAGTTGTAACACTCTCTTCATGGAGAGAGTTCTAGTCCATACCCTAATATCTTACAGGGTGCCAGAGAGCTGTTGGTGCCACCAAAAGCCACTAGAAGACATCTCTGCTTTCTTTGGCCCTTATGGTGCCAGCTTTCTGTCTTGCCTGTGCAGCTCCTTCTGCTCCCCTCTGGATACAGTACACAATGTGCAGAGGAACTGGGCACTTGCGAAGACATTCCAGGGCCCTGGTTGATAGACTTGCCACACTTTTGGGTAAGCAATGTTTTGTCATTATGTAGCTACCTTAGAAACACCTGCCTCCAAGCAGGTTAAGGCAAATGCAACTCCATATGATTTCCAAGGCAAATTACCTGAAGAAAAGAAATGACACCTACTGCGTTATTTGATCTGAATAGCACAAACGTAAAAGCTCTTGAATGCTAAAAAGGCTTTCACAACATTTTAAAGAACTGCAGATCTGAAAAGCAAGTTTAGAAAACTTTTTCCTACAAAATAAAGACTTTCCATCCACAGCATGCTGACAGTTTAAGTGAGCTTCCTCTCATGGAAGTTTATTGTTACTGGCACTAATGACTGCTGATCAACCAACCCAAATGCACAACATGTTTCTCGTCCTAAGTAGCAGCCACATAAAAGTTTGGCTCTTGTATGAATTTTTATAGTAAACAGAAAAAAAACCCCAGAATTACTATATCTGTTTTATATCCTGTTTCATTAAAATCCAATATACCAAAAAATGTAAGCAATATCAGTGATGGATATTAATTAATATTCAGAGTTAATTTAAAGGGATTTTTTCCATGTTATTTTAAATTAAATGACTATAAAGAAAATAACTCACTGATCAAATAACACTTTCTGTCACTTCAATGAGAATTAAAAACTGTCTTAATCTCTACTCCATGTGTTGCGAAGATGAAAATACTTGCCCTTTAATTCTCTAGGTTCTTTTGTAGCCTACAAGTGAATATCTGCATGACAACGTACCTTATTCTTGATGCTTTATCTCAAGCCATGACAACTCCTCCTTTCAGCTGTGGGAATCCCATATTCTGTCATGTGTCCTCTGCTCTGCTACAAGTTCAAGGCTGCAGTACTCCTGCCCTGCTGACACCATGGTAAGGTTGCAGCCATGGATGTCCATTCTCCTACCATGGTCCGACAGCCAACACAGCAGGCCAGCTTGATCCTGCCACACACAGGCTGTGCGCACAGAAACCCTTGAAGGTCTTTCCAAAACCATGTAGCAAACACAGAAGAGGAAAGGGGAGGGGAGGGGAGGGGAGGGGAGGGGAGGGGAGAGGAGGGGAGGGGAGGGAAAGGTCTATTATTTGTATGTGTGCTCATTTTTCTTCTTTGATCATTACAATAAGTAATTCTATAATATTTTGATTACACTCTTTGCATCACAGGACATCAAATCATTTAATGCACCTGAATAGCTGATGAAGAAATGATGAAGAAAATGTGTATTCAAAGAGGAACAGAACCCACTTTTCTGAACTGAAAACCTGTATCACGTGCTTCAGACACAAAAAATTTGTCACACTATCCCTACTTTTAGTTACTGTGGAAAAAGGCAGAAGCTTTGAGTATAATCTAGCACTCATCAAGAAAAAAAAAGAATCAGTCATCAGAGATGACTTGGGGGGGGGGGGAAATTTGTGAAGCAGGCTTTAATCTAGAGGCAATCCCTTTTTCTCTTTTGACTACTCCATGTTGTCCTAGTTTATGTTGCCCCAGGCCTCTAGTCCATCTGGCTTATAGGTGAATCTATCACTGCCATCTGTCATTTGTGACAATTTTTTAAAAGTTGTGGTATATAGAAAAACAGACAAGCATATTCTAGCTGATCCTTTCTTACTGAGTTTGGAGAACCAAGGATAACTTTATTACTGACTCCTCCTTGCTTTCTGTAAAGAATAAAGGGAAAGAAATCAGAAATATTAATTCTCTTGTTCTGCAGAGACACATCTTCGAGCATAGTAAATTAATTGTTAAAACACCAGCTTGGAACATGAAACAAAAGTAGCACTTGCAGTATTTAATTAATTATTTTCTTAGATTGACCTTGTCACCAGCAGGAACTCTTGTTTGGTGTTTGCACAATTTTACTTTTTCTCTTGTGTATTTTTATGCTAGGAGTCTTTTCCAGACATCAATGAGGAGTGACTTAAAATGCATAAATCTAAAATAAAAAAGAAGAAAAGCTGCCACTTCAGTCCCCAGTCTCCTCACTTAATATTCTCTAGCCCCCTCTAAGCTGGCCATCAATGCCACTAGCAGTGAAAGTGAGAAGCACGGTGTTGCTGATGCTAGCACCTCTGTGTCAATTGTTGTAATATCCAGTGCCCTCGGGACCAGAAAATTTCTCCAAGCAGCAAACCATTAATGCCACTGTTAAGTGTCCTCCTCCAAAAGCCATTGACAGAGGAAGGAAGTGCTCCTTTTATACCCAATAAAAATAAAATATGAGATATGAAAAATCCAAGTAATCACAAGAATACCAAGGTACTAAAACAATGCAATTTAACCCTTTTGGCATAAAACTAATATACAGTGCTTGTAAAGAAAAGCAGCAACTAGGATACCTCAGAAAAGGTCATCTGAGTTCATGTAATTTCAAAGCGCTAGTTTAAAAAATTGTGCAGAAATGAGTACATCTGAGCTTCTGTTTAAATATGCTCTCCAAAATGTACAAATGCATAGTCTGAAAATTATATAGGAATGGATATTCTAAAGAGATTTCTACGTTTCATGGTCTTGACTGAGATGACCGCAGCTTCTCTTTTAGCATGCTGGTAATGCAACTCATCATCTTGTTCAGAATCAAAACAATATAAAAAATAGAAGAATGAGGGAACACTAACCAATTTTTCCTGAGATTAAAAAGTCACTTATTTTGGAACCAAAGTCCAGGCCACTTTTTATTTTACCTGATACAACCATGATTCATCCTAGTTAGAGCTGGTTTAAAATCCTATAACATTTTAATAAATACATGAAATAAATGCAAGTTGAACATTCTGAAGCACAGTTAAAAATGTGGAGAAGGGAGAATTCCAAACAATAAGCCTGCCTCCAGCATTCATCTACAAAGTGAATATTTAAATGCTATACTGCCTAACATCCAAAAATACTGGTGCTGTAAACTGCTTCTTTGACAAGAACTAACCTATGACGTCCTCCTGTAGTAATCCTCTTCATTTTCAAAATCACCACAACCTACCAAAATACCTTGGAAAAATTTGGCTTAAGGGTAGACTAGACATGCTGATATCTACAGTACCTGTAGTTACTCTGAGGCTAGCATAGTCTCAGGTCATCTCCTTTCACAGGAAAAGCTTCAGGATTGAGTGGTGGAAGAGGTCTCTAAGAGAACCCTCACATTGCAGGTGAGAAGTATCTGAAGTCTGTTTTACCCTTCTGCTCTGAGATTTAAGTGCACTTGCTGCTTGCTAACGTGCAGCAACTCCTTATGTCACACTACATTGACCGTGGGAAAGTCTGATTTTGAAACTGTTTAAAAAGACTGCAAACTTGTATCTATGTTCCTCTAGCAATATAAGAGGCTTACTGCTGTGGTACATTGCTCCAGTCTGAGCCTTCTCTTAAATCAATTAGTAGCCGTTTCAGTTATATTAAACACTGATATAAATTAAACTGGATTAGTTTTTAGCTATAGCCAGTATTACAGACAAAATGTTGATAAGCACAGTATAAAATCTAGGTTGAATAACACTGATTCCTTGCTCCCTCTCTCAGTCTTCTTTCAGAAAAGAAGACTCAGACCTTGGTTACTGTACCAAAAATAGCATTTACAAAGAAGGTATATTAAGAAAGCCTTTGTAAGAATATAATTATGATTTATTAAAAAATGTTTGCTTTGATCTTGAATACTGAATAATAATAATGCATTTACAAACACAGGAATTTGTCATTAATGAAATGTATATATTAGAAATTAATGAAGAGTGTGATTATATAATGTAATACGAGGTTACAAAAAAAATTACTTGAGGGATAAATATTAAATTAAATTGAGGGATAAACTGCATGATGAAGTTCAAATTAAAGCACCTAAACAAATGAAATTAAAACCCGTCATGAACTGAACACAATTTTCAGCAAATTTCAAACGATGATTTATTCTGGACATTGAAGAAAATTTTTTTTGTGGTGTTGATAATGTTAATGTGAGATGCCTTGTAAAGAGCTTTAAGGGAAAAAAAAATCATGAAGCTAACATTAAAACTTGTGGATCCAAATTTAATTTTTGAAATAAAGCTACTGGAAATATGTTTTTTTTTCTCCACAAACTGCCTTCAAACTATTCATTTTTATGAAGAAACTTTCATTTGGATGTGCTGCAATTTTCTTCTTTGAGGTTGCTTGCATGTTCCTTTGAAGCCGTTGGAATAGACCATTACTGGAGGCAAGAAACAAGTCTTGATAACCTCCTAGCCTGATCCTTTGCTGAAAGCTGATATTATCTGTGCTTTATCAGTGCCTACCAGCACATAAGATAGCCTTAGGAAGGATGGAATGAACAGGGGACATATTTCTTACTGATGCTGCATCCATATCCTATGACCAGCCAGCAAAGCTGCCCCTGAAGCTGCCTGTAACGCATACCTTGCTTCTGTATCTTTTGAAATGATGATTACATATGGCTAAGGGGATGTAGTTGAACTACAACCTCATGGAAAAAGGCTCTCATAGCGAGTGGGAGAATGAAGACAAAACTCAGATATGAGTCTGAAATCTGCAGTTTGGGCCCATCTCTAGTTATCTTACGTACTCAAGAATTTTTGGATGACTGGAAAGCAATGATGTGTAAAATTTTATGATCAATAACCAATCAGGGGAAAAGACTCCTAAATGGGAATAATCACAGTAGTGAAATCTATAAGAAAGAAAAGTTAATGATTAGACATACTTATGATATAAATAAACTGTTGCAGTGTTGTTCAGGATAACGATTTACTTTTCCAAAATGTTATAAGCTGAAATTCTTCTCTTTCAAAATTAACTAAAACTTTCAAAGCCAATTATTACCCACCAACTAGTTTGCAAGCCAGTTGCCTTAGGGAAACTGAAACATCCATGCTGCTCTGATAAATCAGGCAATAAGTGCAGGAATGACAGCTCTGATGGAAGCCATCATGATTAGCCTCATCTATATTTTCTTGTTTCTTACAGCCATTTTCTATTTCAAGAAAATACTCCCATCTGCCTGCAGCATAGCTAAGAGCTAGAGTGAAAAAAATCTGCTTTTCTCTCTATATGTGACCAAACTCAAGAATTTTTACACATAACAGATATGGAGAAATGAAACTCAAAATGTTACTTCAACAATGTCACATTCTCAGTTTCTGAAAGTCACTTTAAAACCAGCTTCTGCACACATTAAAAATATCCATTGTATAGCATTTAGGGGGCTTATGTCACCCTTTTGAACTACATCCTAGTAGTTTCTATTTATATCTAACCTATCAATAACTGAATAGCTCAGTTATTGCAGTGCCAAGCTATGACAACAAACTTTCACAGTGGCAGTTTTCACAGTGTGTTTTTCCATTTAGGTACCTCAGGCCAGACTATTAACAAAATTCATGGGTGGGAGGTAGACAAAGAGGAGACTTCTGAAGATAACTTCTTAAATCATCATCAGGAGGGTGCGTGGTGGGCAATGCTTGTCATTCATTCCAGTCCTGTGCATTCTCATAGGTTTGCAAGCATCGTGGGGAATCAGCAAGAGACCACAGTTATATTTGTAAGGACACTGCCTCTTTGGCAGCACCAGGACTTCAGACCTCCTTGCAGTCCACTTTTTGCTTCTCTATACCTCACAGCAGCATGGCTCTAAGACAGGACTGCTACTAAGGCACATTACCTCCTTCAAAGGTCCTGCTTTTCCTGCCTTTTCCGGTACCTCCTCAGTCCTACAGCACTCCCATTTACTAACTCCTTCACCTCCTATGATCCACCAACAAACAGTGACTATATCTATTCTGTATTCGCACTGAGCCATGTCCAAACCCTTGACCTTCTACTCTGATATCCAAAAGATACCTTCACAAACATTTAATAATTGCCTTCCAATTATTTACATATAATTAGCTTTTCAACACCGTTAGCTAAGACTGCTTTTTAGGTTGTTTCTATAGTCATATGTCTCTTACATGGCTGAAGTCAACTTTTTGCCAGATGTGTTTTATCATACTGGTCCCTTCTAACCAAAATTTCATTGGCTAAAATGATGTCCCCTTCTTACTGTTCTAAATATTTCAGCTACAGTTGAACTCAGTTCATTAATTTAGGAACCAATATGCTTAGACAGACACTTTATACTTGTGTTTATTCACACCTGTGTATTCTTTTTGATCAATTTCCAGCATTACTGAGTCTAAGAAAATAGAGAAGAGGGGTAAAGAGAAAAGGTTAGATCCCCTTCCCTGAGTGAAAAGCTGAACACCAAGCCCTACACCTGTATCTGTGACCTCAGCCCTCCAAAAACTCCTAGGCCTCCTTCAATTCTTTTCTTGCATAGAACACCTTCTGCCAGTTCTGAACTTTAGCTTTGGTTTCAAGATGCCATATTTTAAATGTTGGGAGATACTCCATTCATTGTTTTATATAATTCAATAGCTGGAAGTAGCTAGCATTTTTACATGACCAAATTTTCTATCTATTAATAATATTTCAAAAGAGCTCTTGCATAGATTTGTATTTTAAGAAGACTGAAAACTCCTAACCATTCACAAAAAATATATGAAGCATTTCCTTGAACATGAAAGATGACTTATTTTTAAACATTGTTTTGTTCTCTAACACAATTTGGGAAGTAATCAGTCAACACAAATGTATACTGACTCACAGTCTACTTTCTGCTGGAGTGACTTTCAGTAATTTTGAATAACCCAAGTTTCAACTGAAACCAAATGAAGCTTCAAGTGTTCAAATCCTTGCAAAATCAGGCCACGTCAAAGTACAGGATATTCTTTTTTCTTTGCTTGATGCAATGATTCTTGAATTCTTGATGCTTGATTCATACAGGGTACAGCAAAATCTTTAAAAATACATGGTAGATTTTCTAGTGATTACTTCCCTGATCACAGTATCTCCTCAGCTTCTGTGCCAACCACCGGCTAGATCTGACATGCCAGTACAAGGGTTGCAAGTAACAGGAATATATGGCAATGCTTGGCATCTGTGAAGAACAGTTTAACATGAGTAGCTCAAAAGTGTAAAAAGATTTGTTAAATAATGTAAAAAATTCTCAGATATTAGGTACAGGACAGCCTTTCACAAAAAAAGTTTAACGCCAGGACTGAACACTATAATTCTTTATAATAAATACAAAGCTGGAAAGTGTTAGGGCAAGCCCAGGGCTTCTGGAATTGTCTCATTTTTAATAGTATGTTACTGGAAATTTGCTATCCTAACTTCTTTTCTTGGTATATTGCACTGGTGTCTTGGTAGCACGTGGGAAAAAAAACTCTTGTCAAATATAGCTTCTAATCTTTTATTCAAATTTAGAGCAAAATACTACAATGCCTGAAGAGGCTGATATGAAACACACCAGCTTATTTACTTTTTTAATGAACTAAACTTTCAAAAGTTGTTTATTTGAAAATGGAGATATCATGGCTGATGTCAGTCATTCTCAGATTGGGTGTAGAGCCTCAAATGTTTCCTGCTGCTATGATTCACCTTCTAATGACAGTGATGTTCACTTGATAAATATGAACTCTAGACATCACCACAATATACATAAAGCCTGTGGAAAGCCAAAGAAACTTGCTACCCCAAAAGTTGCATCTGCACCTTCATAAGACAGAGAAAAGGAATTAGGAGAGGTTAGTGCTGATGAGCACAGAAGAACCAAAAATCAGCAATCATCATTTAATTAAAAAAAATTGGAGTTTTGTTCTGTGCCCATTGGAAGCTGGATGACAGAAGAAGTTATGCTAGCAGGAAGAGAAGCTGTCAAAACGAGCACCAATGTGTAATGAGAGAAGATATTTCGGAAAATAGAATATGGCTCCATTTCTGCTTGTCAGGATTCATTGAGGTTGAATAGCCATGAATTTCACTGCTCAAAATGGGCAGTGTACACTGATGACTAGTAGCAACCAGCAGCTCTCCGAACTACAAATCAGCATGTGAAAGGAATGCATATCCAAGCACTTACAGAGTATGTTGTGTCTAGTTGCATAAGCCTGCTTTCTCATGGTGATTAATGTGATTGTCAAGCATTTACCCTTACTGGCACTTTGGCCCATTTATGGTGGCAAATGTTGTTTATTATTGAAACCTGATTTTTTCCATTTTTATAGCATGTGCTGAAAAAGGAGTCAGTGCTTCCTTTCTTTGGCCTGCAAAATTGATATGTCTCCTGGAGTAAATTTATTATTTGGCCAAAAGGAAAACATATACACTTCTTAAACCTAAGCAGCTATAGTTGACTACACATGTCAGAAAAGTGCCATTTCAGCTAAATATAGTAAACACAATTTAGTTTTGGATTGTGTCTTTGAGGAAATCAAGAAAATACATGTTCTTTTATCTTGACAATTCTTTGAAAGACCTGTCTCCAGGGGAATCAGAGGTAGAGATTCTTGGAACTCCAAACTGAATGTCCACAGCACATGTTTAAGACACTTTCTTCTGGAAGGAAACTTCTGAGACTAATTGATTACATGATGCCAATATGCTGAATGACTTTTTACAGAAACAACAAGGTGCATGCTCTAAATACACTGATACAAGACAGTTTCTTTCCCAAATCCAGCATAAAAACCTGAAAAACCTGTTGCCTTACCTAGCCTTTAGGTCGTGCTACAAACCTACTGAGAGACAAAGAGGAAAATTTGTGTTGATTTTGATGTAGATCAAGCTCTAATGTCATTGATCGACATCAACTTTGTCTCTTGTCTCCACTATGAGTGAGCAGAAAAGAAGGCTGCAAGGAGTCTCTCCTCCTTTGACTTATGTTAGTACTGTACCTAGAGGCACATCTTACATACCAAAGTCAGCTTTAACCTAATTAGTTCAGTGCTGCCACAAAGCCACATGGGAATGTGGATTCAGCAGCTAAAGCTGGTTAAGTACCTCAGCTTGATTAAAAGATATACTGAAATCTTGTTGAATCCCAAGGTAGCCATTTTCTACCCCATGGAGAGAAAAATGCAGAAGCAGCCCAAGCACTTACTCTGGGGAGTCCAAAGACTTTGTCTTCCTAACGAGAGACAAAGAAAAGGGTAGACTTGCAGTTTTAAAAGGCTGGGTGAGTATTTGGCTAGCCATCTGCTGCCTTTCCTCAGTGATACCTGAACATAAGCCAAACAACCATTTGGTTTGGGGAAGGAATACATGTAAGAGTCTGCTTTGGATTTGGAATCAAGGAATAGGCAAGAGGGCCCGAGGAAGAGAGTTAGCAGTGAATAATAAGCCAGAAAGGATTGAAAGTTCAGAAAATAATCTGTTGGTCAACACATACCTTCTTACAAATCTATACCTGCCCAGAAAAACCTTCAAACCTTCATGGGCTAGGTCCTAGCAAGACACTCCAAGATGATAAAGATGTTGTGGTATGTGACTTCCACCTGTCCAAGGGGCTGAGGTCTCTGTGATCCAAGGCCCAGCTCTGATGTAGACCAGCTCTATAACCTTGGCTCAGACTGCTGAGGAAACTGAAGCTGTGAGAAAACACTGAGACAGTATGTAGAGCAGAGCCAGGCAAGATAAGGAGGGTGAAACTGTGTATATAGGAATGTTAAGACAGTAGTTGTGAGAGCTCAAGAAAAAAGCTCAGAAGGAAAGTATAAAATCTTAAAGGGAAAAACAGGGAGCTGGAAAGCAGCAACTCACCACCATTGAGGACACACTTGAGGGAGCAGTGAAGGCCAGCCCTTCCCCATGTGACTGATGACTACTGGCCAGGGAAGGCTCTGTGGTGAGCTCACTAATGCTTATCTGACTAGCTTGTTAATCACCACCATCTTTTATTTGTGTTAGCTGCTAAATAACTTCTTTATACTTTTAAATTGTGTATATCCTACTTGCTGAGTCTATTTGCATGTGGTAAAAGGTGCCTAAACAAAGTGACCTGGAAAATTACAACTGACACAAAGAAAATGAGCAATAAAAGAAAACTTAGGATAAGGAACAGGCACAACTGAAAACAAAGTAAATAAAACATGACCCTGAATAAGAGATGGATGTGTGCCCACAGCCTATTTAACAAAAGCTACCAAGGAATATATTGTTGTGGCTCCCTGCTGTGCAAGTTCCCTGCAATACATGGTAGTTACTTAAAAGTATACACCATCAGGAGGAGGTTTTCCGATGAGCACCAGTAATATCAAATACAATCAGCATTGTATTTCAGCTTTCCACATACATAAATTGTTAATCTGACGTTAGCTATGTCTGCACTGCAGTTGCAGACTGACAGCTCTGTAGCTTAGAGTTTCCTGACTAATTAGCCTGAGTATTTCTAGCAGTGTAACCAGAGCAAAAAAAAAAGCCTTTTTTTTCCTGCAAAAGTCGACAAATTCTGCCTGCTTCCAATGAACAAATCATACTACTAAAAGAGACTATGTAAGTAAGATGAAGAATAACTGGAAAGACTACTGAAGCCATGTTAGTTGAAATTGGCACAGGATGATTTCCTTAAAAACAAAGAGAAAACCTATATATCCTACCTCATCTTAAATGACTGTCGCATTTCCCCTTCACCATTAAGCTAGCTGGACTGATACCGTACAATGATGAACCAAGCTGGCATGAGCCAAGCTCCTTCCCTGTTCTCTTTGACTAGTCAGCCCTCTCTGATTCTGCTTTGTCAAATGCCCTTGTTTTCATTTAGTCCTTTCTCAGATCTTGTATGTTACAACCTGCTAACATCTCTAGCTAGATAGAATAATGAAATACTCTGGAAACAGTAAATATATTGTTTTAGTGATAATCTCTGTCTGACACTTTCTCCTAAGAAGAAAATGAATTAATAATAGCACTGTTTTCTCTGTACAACAAGCCTGCTTTCTGAGACAAGAGTTTAATTTTCTTTGACCAAGCAAGCAGAAAGAAATACATTCATTTAGACTTGGGGTCTCATGAAATAAGGAGAAAGTTTTGAGAGAGACCACATTTTATGTTTTTCTCTCTCTTTCAATTCTTGTTAAACTGTCACTTAGCATTTTTTCCCCTCTGGAGTGACAGCAGGGCACGCTGCTCACACCAGCTAGACAGATGCCTACCCAGAGAGTGAGCATATCAGCTTCTGGACCATATAGCCTGTACCAACATGGTATGTGTCCTTGACATCAGATCTTTGACATTAAAACATGTAGGTGACAAGCTCATTAGCAAGTCAAATTGTGCAGAAGTTATGTGCAAGTAACAGCCAAATAGCTGATTTTACCCCTTGAGAAGAAAAAAATTAATTCTGGTTACTGTATAAACAGATGTCTGATAATTAAAACCAAGTCAAGTTCTTCCACACTGAAATTTAGATGGTTAAAATGTGCCTATAAGCTCATAAATACCCCCAAACACTTGTAAAAAAACATTTTCAATCAAATTTTAAACAATATTAAGCAAGAGTTCAGCTATTGCTATTGAAGTGTCTAGAGCACTAGGATAAGTGAGATTTTTACCGTGGGAGGAGACATTATGTCTTTGCAAGGTTTCATTGTTCCAGTACGGCCTTGGAGGAACAATTTGCAGGGCTGAAGCATTAAAAATATGCAGCTAACCTTTCTCCACCAGCATACAAGGGACTAAGAAGCAAGAACAAGGCCTCTTCCCTGCCACATTCCTGCTGTGGACCAAACTGCAAGGGGTAGTTGCATTAATTCCATCCCAACTTGTCTGCCCACAAGCCCAGACAACTACATCAGGCCAGCGTAGGTACTCATTCCCCACTCTTTCACTCCTTTGCTAGGTCCATCCACGGCTAGCCAGGCAATACCTTAAATTTCTCAAGAGAAAGAAGAGAAAATCATCCCAAGCTCTTCTGAGGGTTTGTTTTGAGATAGTGCAAGTAATTATGTGAGTTATAGAAGGATGTAAAGCAAAGAGTTCAAATTTATGCTCAGAGTAAGCTTAAATCAGGAGAAATTCCACCACCTCCAGTGACTTTACCTTAGATTAATACAGTTTGAACACAGAGATT
This sequence comes from Dromaius novaehollandiae, assembly GCF_036370855.1. Lineage (NCBI taxonomy): Eukaryota > Metazoa > Chordata > Aves > Casuariiformes > Dromaiidae > Dromaius > Dromaius novaehollandiae. The sequence continues at coordinate 26,149,907 of NC_088098.1, forward strand.
TTAGGTAAGCTGCCACCAGTTCAGCTGAAGACACTGCACTTGCATAATTGCCTCGAGGAATTATATTCATCTGATTCATCACTGTAAGCATTTACAATATAGACATCTCCAATTGTGTTGGACTTGTAAATTTTGCAGTCTTTAGTGGGGAAATAGATTCTTCTGCAGTACAACTCCTCCCATCCTAAACTATGCACCTAAAATAGATCAGCTGACTCATGCTGACTTACAAGTACATCTATTTCTCTCCATTGACTATTATGAGAGTCAAAGGTAACTAGTTCTTATGTAGTTGTCTACATTGCTGATGTCTAAAATTAGGTGTGATGAATCCCATCCTGGTGTCTAGAGAACATCTGTGGGACATTCACGTTCAGGATATCCCTGCTGCTGGGATGTAATAAGCACCCAGAAGAAAAGAAATATAATTCAAAAACGTGAAATATCTGTAAAGGGAGAATTAGAGAGGTGGATTTGTATATTCATTTTTGTATTTCCACTTAGAAAGGAAATCGGGGCTGCTTGGTTTTTTGTCTTGGCTATGCCATGGCCATCAAGCACTATGGGACTTCTGTGTGCCATGATAAAACGTAGTTAACCACCAGTTGTAAAACTTATGCATGGAACATTTCCAGCCTTCAGACAAAGTACAGTTCAGATTTCAAGCAGCAAAGGTTTGGCACTATTCTGATTTTATCCCAGCAGATTCCCTTCTCCCAAAGCTCAGGTATGTTGTCAGCCTTCAAGCGGGATGAGATCCATTTAAAGACTGTGACATTGCAGGTGTCAGAAAAATCACAGAATCTACTTGAAACCAACATTTTTAATTACGTTTAGCATTCCCATGCATATCGCTGTCACTTCTCTACCACTGATGGCAATAGGCTGGGGAATGCCCAACATAATTAAAAACTTTCATTTCTAATATATTCCATGACTTTTATGTACCTTAGAACCTTATTATTGATGTACTGAGCAAAATGGAATGGGAGCTTTTGGAGTCTAACACCTCAAACACCACGGAAAAACTAAGATCCTGCCCAGATACTTCCAGGAAGTGACTGCCAAAACAAAGCACGAGGAATAAGCTTACTTCATACTCCCATATCCTCTGTGGAGCCTGAGTCAGGGCTGCACATTAAGTGCTTCCATCCACTTGCAATTCTGAGTTTCTTCTAGGAGCAGCTGCTTAATTGACCAAGCCTACTTTTGAAACCAGGACTGGAAGAGAGGTAATGGCATTGCTGCTGCTCTCTACCTTTTCCATAATAGCACCATGGTTAGATAGCTCACCCAGAAAGTGGAAAATGCATTTTAGACTCTCTTCAGGCTGACAGGTTTCAAACTCCCCCAAAAGACAGATGTAATAACAGGTTATGAGCTCATAAGGATGAAGTTGCTCATCATCCCTCCTGTCAAAGCAGAGTCAGTATACCAGCAAGGCAGCAAGAGTCATGGGATCAAGAGCTGAGCAAATAGGGAAGATGTCAGCTGTCTGAGCTCATGACTAGGGCACTCATCCAGGAATGGGCAGGAGTGCATGATTCTGATCCCTACTCCCAGCAGAGGTTGTGCAGTTGACAATAATCAGGGGAAAATCTGGCATGATCCCAAGTGCAGAGCCTCAAAGCCTTCCTCCTCCCTTCTGAATGTTCTCACCAGAGCAAATCTGCAGCAAAGGTTCTCCATGCTCTCCTTCTAGACTAGCTTCAGTAAACCCTCTTCCAAACATACACTGGAGCGTTCAATTCCTCCACCATCTTTAAAAAGGCATGCTGACAATCTTCTAATATTTCTTTCTGAGAAAAGCTTCAAATCCTAAGGAGGTAAGTGGTAATGTGGTGTCAGACACTAATTCTTTCAGAGTTCCTGTTCCTCAGGACACCTAAAGAGGAATTTGCTTAGGGTTGCCAGAAATGAGTTGTAACATAAGCACTACATCTGATCCATTAGTGAATTAATTTATTAGAGAGATGGTCAGATGATGTGACGTCATATTGCCCTGTGGTATCACTCAAAAGTTCTGCTTAGAGTCAATCATGGAAAAGAATGAATTAGAATGACAATGCAACACATGATCACTGTCTCATAATGTGACCTCCAAGCAGTAAAATTTTAGAGCAGCCTTAACTTTAATATCCAGTCCAGACCAACAATATAACTACACATTTTGCATATAACTTTTCCAAGAAAGTGAGTCAAAGAACATCTGATATCACACATCCATCTTGTGAGGGAAACTCATTGCTTAGTATGACAAACTGCACTAAAGATTAATCAAGGCATTTGGGAACATTTAGCCACCGGATCTTCAGGAGTTCCTGTAGTTTCTCTTAAATCAATATGGTAAAGAAACAAATCAGAATTGTACTGCTGTATGCATACTTGTAATTAATGCAAGAGTTTCTTCAATACCATTGATCTTTAAGTCTGGGGACATCACATTTTCACTTCTTGGTCTGTATTCAAGGTCCTGAGCAATCTGCTGGAGTTGACCCTGCTTTGAGGAAGGGGGCGTGGACTAAGCAATCTCTAAAGGCCCCTTCCAACTTCAACTATTCCGTGATTCTGTGATTTCATGTCATCTGTAAATGACCATAATCGCAATGATCATCTGGCAATTTTCATTACCATTTGCTGGTCCTTTTGTTCACAGTGTTATCAAAGTGATCTGCACATAATTTTTACTTATGACCCTATAGGGAAATTCTCTATTTTTATGTACATGAGCAAATAATTATTTTTCTGCTTTCTCTCTACTTGCATCATTTTTAAGTGCATGGAGTACTAATATAAACCTATCCAGTACATATAAATCCAAGCAGTATGGTGTAACAAATGTTGCAAGGTCTCTGTTGTCCGAATAACTTAATGGTTCACACGCTGTAGCTTAAAAGGAAAGACAAGCAAACAAATCTTGTTCCAGAAAGTTCTGGAAAGATTTATTTTATACGTCTGAGTGACGGGTTGTGAATCACTCCAGGTCTGTTTCCACAAAATGTGACACACACTCCTAGTTCTTTTTCTCATCTACTGTTGTCATCGAGCACTCTAGGATCTCATCAGATGTTTGTTTGCTGATGCTGTAGTGAGCTGGTTTAACCTCTTACAGTAAAACATTTCTAATGAAGACCATTAAGTGGTGGAGTTCCTGTCATTCAGATGTCATATTTGATTGGATTTTATTTTAGCAAACAAACCCTTTTGCAAAGTAAAGTGGTTGCTTTGTATTGTAAAAGCAGAAACTGGAATCCTCTTTGGGGAAGCTGAAGACATTCAGTGCCCACTAAGTACCAAACCAGCTGGTGTGATCCAGAAGCCTCTGCCCAGGTTGGCAGTATGGCTGTGCACACTGCTGAGTAGGCACACAGTATCTATCAGAAGTAAGATCCACCTGCAGACAACCAAACTCAGGCATTTGGTTCCTCACATAGATGCAGTCTCGATTCAGGAAGCAGCAGACTTCTAAAGCATTGTAAGTAAATTGGGATAGTACAGAAACTGCTGATCCAGTATCTAGTATTAATTCGATAGCCTGAGGCTAGTTTCCTGATGTAGCAGAAACATTAGCAATACACAGTATTGCATCTGCAAGGTATTTCAGACAGCTTCTATCCACATTCAGAACACCAGCATCTGGCAAAGCAATTTCATTTATTTGTTGATTAGACTGAAAATTATGATATGGCTTCGCAAAATGTCCAGCCTCTCTGCATGTCTGCAGTGCATGCTTTCTACAGAATGCTTAGTGAAACGTGCACTCTATTGCACAGGTTCACAGTAGCAAGATGAGTTTGCTTTGTGTATTTTGACACTGTGTAATTTTTCTTAGGCTTTGCTTTCAACCATATTTTTTATGTATATGGGATATGAACAGTGTTTGCAATCCCTTGACTTACTACTTTTATGTCTGCCATTGCCCATTTGGCTAGTAAAGGATTTCGCTTCCTGGAGTGTCAGGTGCAAGCAGTGATGCAAGTAGTAACTCTTCTCTGATATGAAATATAATTATTTCCATTAACTGAAATGCAATAATTTCATCACTGAGTTTTCACTCTCATAAACAACAATTAGGTGCCTTAAATAAAGGCTTCGCAGTTCTGTGGATTCTTCCTTTCTTTCCCCTCTTGAATTAAATTAATAGTGTTCACCTATAATTCAGTTTAAAGGCCAAAAAAGTTCTTTAATGCCATGAATTCTGTAACATATTTATCTTCCAAAAGAAAGAGTGTAAAATATATGCTGATCTCTTCTACCAAAATGGCGCATAAACAACACACTTCACACACTGCAGAGCTTTTCGACATTCATATTGAATTTTTGTTTTCAAAGACTTTCATCCAAAGATGAAAAATAATTGAATGCTTACCTAGGCTTTGCAGGGGAAGCATAGGCAGATTCAGGGATGAGAGAGCCATCCTTGCAGATAATTTGTTGTACAACCGGAACAAAAAAGCAAAATGAGTTTATTAAAGCAAAGCAAAGCGAACACCTGACCAGTGCCATGGCAGGATCAAAGGCAGGACTGCCCTTCAGCTCCATGGGCAGCCCTGGTTCCTTCCTCTCTCCCTTAGGATGGGAGGTTCCTCTTCCATCAACTGAGGCACTGAGGTTTTCATCACCTGCAGCAATCCTGGCCCTCCATTTTACAGCGTAGCCTCTCTCATCTTTTGAATTCATTGCAGAGGTTATCATGCCTTCTCGTTTTAGACATGGGATTTGTGAAGCATCTCATGGAGTCAGTGCTATACAACAACATAGTATATGCCCCAGCTGATTCTCCTTCTAAAGCAGGGGCCTTAGTTGAATTTATACCCATCTACCAATACATAGGTTAATCTCCAGACCACTATCACATTTATTTTGAACTTGGCTCAAGAATTCATCCTCGTATGAAGAAAGGTACAGAAGACAGGACAGTGCAAGAAGACAAGCATCTAGCAGAAGACTAATCTTAATGAAGGGCATCACCTGCTGTAATTCATGCCTTCTTGCACAGCCTCTGGCTTCTTGAAGTGAATGCTACTTACAACTATAGGGACCTATAAGATCAGGATAGGTCATTGGACCTGTGAATCCAGGCCTTTCTCTGACTGGTCACTTCCATGTGTTTCAGAGGAAGGTGCAGAAGAAACAAATATTTCTCCCCACCCCTGCTCTCAAGCCCCTGGGTAAGCACCTGAGCTGCTCAGCAGCTGGAGTTTATATTCCTTGGGTGCTCCTCATGCATGGGTGTTCTCATTGTCGCTCCATAAATTGTCGTAAGTGGTTATGAAGGTGTGTCATTTTAAATCACCTCTTCATCATCTCTCACCTCTCACTTTGGCTCTCAACCTTTTTTTAAAAAAAATTATCTTCCGTTATCATTAATAGGAGAAAGACACACCCACAAAAAAAGAGAGATTATGCTTTTCAATATATTTACCTCAGAGCTTTACTCAGTGGTTTACTCTCTGTTCAACTTTGATATGTTTTAATATCACCCAAGAACTCAGCAAAAATTTGCCATGGTAAAGCAATGCATCTGTGCCCATCTTGGACTGCAGACTAGCTAGTACAAGATGGTTCTGATGTTTCCCAGATCTGTCCCAGAACTGGTTCTGATAGGGCCTTTCATTTTGAGATTGACCCCAATAACAAGATCATGTTTTCTTTCAAGACTTAAACACCAGTGTTACATGAAGATTCAGACATTTAAAAGCTTTCATTGTCAAACTGTTTTACACCTTGCTATGCACATGAAGCACTCACTGCAGCAGGTTGGCTGTAGAGTTAGGTAGTCACATATTCTCTTTTTCACGAAAGGAAGACATCTGGGAAGAAGCTTCTTCCACCTATTTTCAGGTGCTTCAGGCCTGGTTCAGTTGCCTGGACATGTCTGAACGCCATTTGAGATACCCTTTGGTATGGCCCCTCACTTCCCATTGCTATTCAGGGAGGGCACCAGGACTGCCTGAGGTACAAGCCTCACCAAGATGTCTTGGAAACACAAAGGTGTCTCAAATGATCATAAATGACCATGTTTAAGAAACCAAATGCAGCCTTTCACTTAAGAGGATTCAGTTTGAGACTGACAAATTCAGGTGTCTATGTGTGCAGGTGCATGTCTGAACTTCTTTTACAGCCAGAAGGCAACTACCCAATAGTCCGTGGAGCCTATAGTTCAGTTCATTTAACCTGTCCCTAGGGAAGAGATGCAGCTCCCTAAACACAGTCATCTAGTAACATCTGCAAGGGGCTGCCAGTATGCCACTGCATTTAACAGTGATACATACTCTTCTCAGGAGGGGGAAGCTGGAGGCCACACAAAAAAACACACAGGGCCTAGCTCCATTTCAGTTAGATGCCTAATGGGAAAAATGTCCTTTAGTATGTTTATGTCACAATTTATAAACCAAATTTATTACCTTTTTTTTTTCTCCTCCATGCTTTCTCCAGAACTTTTCCTTCACTTGCATAGTGAAACTGCCTGAGACTAAAGATTCAATGCCTGTAGAAGAAATTAAAGGCAATGGGGGGGGGGGGGGGGGGGGAAGTGAATTCCCTGTTCTACAATTGTCATACACACACACACACACACACACGCACAATTTGAGAAGTTAAGTGAATCTTTCCTTGAGACTATGATAAAAAAAAATTCTCTTTATTTTCGGGAAATGATTATGCTGTCATTTCTACAGTGACAATGCATTTCCTCTGACATCTGACAACGCTCACAGCCTGCAGTGATGTTAGAGTATAAGACTCTAACTAGACTGGTAGATATTTTCTAATTTTTTTATTTAGCAGAGCAGAGTGCTGATTTCTACAGAATATCCTCTCTTTCTCTGGTGTGGAAAACACAGGCTTATAGCCGTCATTTCACCCGTTAGGGGGACTGTGTCTTGCTCTGCATTGCATCTTCATACTGACTTGGTCTGATTGCTTCATCCTGGTGTGACAGAAAGATTGACTAAATGCTGGCATCACCAGTGATTTCTTTGCTTAGGTGCCACTTTGAAATAATCAGTAAAAATCAGCCTGAGGCAACAGCAATTGGGGAGGATAGATTTTGTTTCAAGTTAAATATACCTTTAGGCCTAAGCAAAAAACTGCAGCAAAGCTAAAATAAATACTGCAAGAACTGCAAAGGGTATCTTCTTTAAAAATGTTAAGATGTATACTAAGATGGTTTAAAAGAGCAATAGTATTAAAGCATTCTGACGTAATGTGCGTAGTGAAGACACAAATCACAGTTTGGAATGGCAATGAGATCACATAGGTAGGACACTTGAAAAAAGTAATACCGCACTTTTACTGAAAAAAACTTTGCATCTTCCATTTAAGGAACAGAACCTTACAACATTAATGAAATTAGCTATTATCTTCTCCATTTTAATCGTGAAGCTGAAGCAAATGGAATTAAGGGCCTGACTGTTTTCTTCTAGACCCTTGCGCACTTAGCATTTCTGAAAGACAAGTGCCAATTATGAGATCCACAAAAGGTGCTCTTTAGCATTAGCTAACTATTCAGAATTTTAGGAATCTAAACACAAAGCCTGTGCCTAACCAAGCTGGGTTCTAGCAACCATGAATATCCTCAATTTTTACCTGATAATTACTAGCAAAAGCATTTCCCTCATTTCTATGCACTATTGCTGTTCTCTGGACTGTCTAAGGCTTTATCAATCCTGTTTTAAGTTTTATTTATTTCCTTTTGTGGAGCTTGTGGTTAAGCCCTAATCCTTAGATGTATTTAAGTACCCAAAACCATTAGCATATTTAAAATGAATGGCAGTTACACAGTGTCCATTTAGGAATTTGATCTCGGAAAGGATATTGTTAAAGCATGCTCAACAGGGCAGCTGCAGTCCCCAAAGCATGATAATGCCTGAAGTCATTAAAATAATGTAGCAGTAGTGGTTTCCTGCTGCGCCGTAATCACAGTTTGCTGTTCATGCATGGTCCCACCTCCCACAAAACTCTCAGCTTTCCCCACACCGTGTCAGCTGCTCACCCTGTAGTGCCCTCTGGTCCACCCCCATCCCCAGACACGGTCCTCACTTGCTGCACGGTTAGGGCATCTCCCCCTCCAGCTCCCCCTCCTGCCCCAGGAACAGTCTTCTTCCCCAGCTGCCTTGTGTTGCAGCAGTGCAGACCTGTGCACGTGGTGCCTGGCCAGCCAACAGCCCAAAACGAACAAATAACTCTTCAGATCATGTATCAGCCTGCACAGGCATTTAAATGGGTGTCTCTTAATGCAGGCTTTTATTTGGATGCTGCTCCTCAACTCAGCCACTGCTTTTTGTGATATTTTTAAGAGCATAGTATTTTTGGAGTTAAATTTTGGGGAAACTGGCCAGTGACTCCAAAATGTATTTGTGGCGGGAGAAATGATGGACAGAGAGACAGTATGCTAACAAGTAAGGAAACCAGGCTAGCAATCTATCGGGCTATGAGTCTTTTCATTAATGCAGAGGAAAAGCCTGCAAAGACTTCAGAGACTACAAGTGCCATCACATAGCATTTCGTCTTGATCTAAACAGCATGAAATTGTAAGTTTGTATATTTGTACCTGTGACTCCTGCCATCTGCCCCTGAGATCAGGCTGGAGTGTTATATGCTGGGACTGCATATTAGATTATGAAGCATTACATTCAGCGACCTTCAGTCTCTAGGGAGCACACTTCAGTTATTAAAGATGAAAGAGGCAGCAGTGTTCTCCATTTGGTTCTTGGCATAAGATCCTCTCTCTTTGCAAGGGATTAATACTATTTTTTTAATTATTTTCTATAGTGGTTATGTGTGTATTATGTCAGCTTAGTGGAATCATTTTCTTAAAAAGGAACTGAACCATGCATCCAAAACATGTTGGAGGAGCAGATTTGAAAGTTACTTTAATATGAATGTAACAGTCTTTTATGCTAGGGTGGGTGAATAATAACCTTGCCGCTAAGGCTTTCTTGGGAATCTATTAAAATATGCAACTGTCATCATAGTGCTTCTTCCTCTACATATGAACCAAGAAACTATCCAAGTCCCTTAGCCTACTCATCATGCTGTCTCTAAGAAAGTACCTCTCCTGCTTCTGAAATGGGAAAATGAGATTACAAATAATAACACTTTGTATTCTTATTGGCACTCCATTTCTATTAAATGCTGTCTGCAAATATTAGCAGAGGAAGGCCGGTAGGGAATTTCACTGGTGAGGCCAGTAGGGAATTGGACCTTTGAGATCCTTGCTGTGCCCAGCAAGGAATTCTTTAAATTCCTTTGGGCATATCTATATTGCGTAACTCAATACTGTGAAAAGATAGCCAAGTAAGCTTGCATACAAGAGACAAGATTGAGCAGTAAATTGTACAGTATTGTGCATGGGCTACTTCATGCACATTAAAAGCAGGATGTATCTGCTTTGGAGGAGTACCAGGGTAACATAGCTACACACTTCTGCTATGAGGGCTAGCAGAGATGGCTCCAGGAGGCTTGCCTTGCACTGCATGCCTGTACCCTGAGAACCCTAGGCAGCAGAATAGGGAAAAACCTCATTTCCCTAACTCTTTGGTGGTTTGTGGGGAGTAAGAGAAGCAGCAGGACAGAAGGTAAACCTACTGGAGACTGAAAGGTTCCTACAGAATAGGAAGTGGCATTTGTGTATTAAAATAACCTCTCACAAACCTTTCTCAACAGTTGCGTAGACTATGTAGCTGTTACAAAGCTGAAGGATAGAATGGGCTGATGAAAGCTTCAGAAGCAGGCCCTGACATTCATAGTAAGTGCTCAAAAGCTGCAGGACAAAGTGTATTTTTAAAGGACCCTATCTTGGCAGGGATCTAACCTTTCTTACTGGAGAAATGTTACTATTTATATATGGAGTGTGAGGCCCCTTCCAAAATTTTTGTCAAATGCAGGACAAAGTCCTTTCTATGGTGATATGACAGATGTCAACAAGAGCAAAATAGGAACTTGCCTCATTGGCCCTGTTAATTACCAGACAATTCATAACGTAGGGTTTAGACCCGGGGGTCCAACATGCTGCAGTGTGTCAATCCCATGGGATTTTGCTGTTTCAGAGACATGCAGCAGTTAGATAAATGCTGTGGTCTGAATTTTTCCTAAGTGCTTCAACTTTCTTCTCCCATCAGAATATAAAATCTGCCCTTCTTTGGGGGCTAGTCAAGAAAGAAATTAGGAGAGATCATGGAGACTGTTTCAGAGTTTATATAATGCTCATTTATAAGCTTCCTACATAAGGTTTAGCAGTGGGGCTGAAAAGCCTATTTTATCACATATCAAACAGTCACCATGTTATGAGGTAGCCTGGCAAAAAGTCCTTGGGATCCTGAAAGCAGGCCGGGCCTAGGGTCCACACCTGGTAAGCAAACTGGAGGAGGTAAAACAAAATGCACGTAAAAGTCCCAGCTCTATCTTCACCCACTTATTGTGTAGTCAGAACAGGTGGCCACTGTGAGCAGGGCGGTAAACCATTATTGTTAAAGACATGCTGTAAATTTTCTTCCTGCCTGCTGCTCTCTCCTCCCCGCCGTGCTTCCCCCGCGTATGAGCAGAGGAGGAGCGTCCTTGAGGCAAAGTGCCCCCAAGGGCTGCTTTCGTGGTGCTTCAGCCTCTGCAACTCATCTTGCTTTGGGCTGTGCCTAAAGACATGGTCTAGCTTGGAGGGCTAGCAGCAAACATGTCAGCATTGTAATCAGGCATAAGAACATTAAACTAAGTGAAAGACCCTTGCTGACTTCACTGTCTGAGCTAAGAGAAATAACAGAATATGCCTAAAAGTGAATTTGGTTTGCAAAAATCCTTCTAATACCACAAGATATTGTTAGGCGCTGCATGGCATTGGTAGTTGCACAGGGCAAGTATTTTTAAAATTACTTTTGTCTTTATGATGTCCTTTTAAACCCACATATTTGGACTGAGCTTGCATTGTCTCCAATTGGCTTGGTCCTAGGAAAAGCTCTTCAAAAAAGATATGACTGGAAATAAGGTCTGGGAACAAGTAATTCCCAACAGGCTTAAAATTATTTTGCTCTGTGTCCCCTCCACCCCAAATCTCTTCAGATTAAGTCTAACACAAATGGAATGCATAGTGTCTTGTGGCATGAATTCTGATCTGACTTAAAACGCTAACACCTGTATATTTGCAGCAATAAAATAAAAATAATGGAAAAAAGCCAGTTTTATGTGACATGTAGTGCTCGCTAAGATAAATATAAACTTGTCTTCTCCTGAAGCCATAAATGCCTATGCTTACCGATGCGGTCATCGTTGACTGTAGTTAGTTGAAGATCATTTACATGCGTTGTTATCTGAATGTGTGCTTGCAGGACTGTATCCCACAAATCTTGAAGAGGGGCAAAACTGTGGGAAGAATCTCAGTGCAAAACATATCACAGCATTAAAACACTGCACTAAATAGCAGTTGATCATAATTTTCCTGAAAAGTTTCAATAGGTAAATTCTGTACATTTTAAACAATTTACCTCATGCCTAGTGAGGTTTTTTTAGGGAAGAAATGAGAAGAGAGGCTTATCAGGGAGATTTTTTTATTTGCATTTCCTGTGACTGCTGTAGGCTCTCACATAACTGGAATGTCACTGAAATGTTGATACAGGATGTAACATGCCACATAATGACGACTCTTCTTTTTTGTTGAATGTTATCAATTCTTTTCAGAATACCATGAGACAGGCGCATTTCCAATGCATGTGCAGGCTGTGTAGTACTCCAGTGAACTACTTCTGCACAGTCTAGGTTTTCATCCTTGAACCGTTTATTTTGGTTTCCATTCTGAAATGTATTTAACCCTCAGTCTATGTCAGTCACTGTCACAGCTGATAGGTATGTGTGGCATGTGCCAGCTTTGTGCATTGCCTAAAGTCGCTCCTGGTAGGCTCTCTACTTTTGCCAAAGTATGTCATTTCTTAGCTCACTTTTCTGGGACAGGTGCACAGCCTCCAGTTGGATATGTGTGAGCACAAATTGCTTAAGGCTTATAGATTCCTTGAATTACAGATACAATGAAGAAATTGAAATATAAGAGGACTACAGGTGAAATAAAGAGGTAATAAGGCTACAATAGACATGAATGGTGTCTGACAGACAGGGCCCTTTGAAGGTTCAAATGGGAGAAAGGGGAATGTGCTCTCTGCAAATTCAAAATAAGTAATTCAACACTTGCCTACCTACTTTAGCTTCTGCTGCATATAAATGACTATATATTATTCATAATATTTCTTTCATTACGATTTGATCTTCCCACTCGACTCTTAATAAGTCTTGGTTTTAATTAGGCCACCTGCATCTTTTAATGTAATGGAGGAACAACTTTAAAAATATGAATTCAAAACATGAAGAAACTTATCATGAAAAATAATTGGACATTATTGTTTGAAGCTTTGCATTTCCATAATGTGATAAGTGAGAATAATTTCTTCTTCCTGTAATTCTTAGAGGACACAGTGTTCATTTTATACAGAATTTAATAGAACAGAAATTGCTTATGCAATGGGAAAAGATTAGAAAAAGAGGTATGCAGCATGCATTTCAATGCAACCTTTCCCACACATCTATTTCAGTTATTGCAGGCCACCTGTTAAGTAAATGTCTTCTGTGAGCACACACAGGTATCATGTAACAGTTGTGTGGATATGCCACTTTGGATACAAAGGAAGAATGACACTCGTCATTCACATCCTGGGCTTGACAGAAGATAGCAATCCTGTTTTCTGATAGTTGTATGCATCACTGAGAGAGAATACACTGCTGAATTGTCATTTGTTATTTGAAGGCAGGGTAGCTATCGTATTTCTTGTTAAAATATTAAAGGGGTATCCCAATGCTACGCAAGTAAAGCCTACACAGTATATTGGGATTCATAACGATTCACCATAAACAAGCACATTTCAAAAAGTGGAATTTTTTTCAAAAACATGTAAACTAAGACTAGTGAGTTCAGTCCATATTTTGAAATAATATCATTGCAGTTGAATAAATATAAGGCTCCAGACATGAATAAAAAGAGTTCATGAATAATAACAATTCATGAACAGTATTAATTAGGCAGTCATCCACAGGTTGATAAAATGTAGCTAGATCTCTAAACTGAGATCGATATTTCTGAAAATACAGAATTTGGCAAAAACATATAATGAGCCACTGAAATTTACATTTTAAATAGTCTTTTTCTAAAGGGCATAGTCTTTATAATTCCATGGTTTACTCATAAAAGAGCTGTTTTACAAAAGTAACGAGAACACTCTAGGTAATAAACGCATTTGTAATTGTTTATTTAATAATAATTTTACTTTATATAAGAACTAAATTTAGGAACATGCAAACATGAAACAAGAAACGACTATGTGAAAATATCAATTTTGTGTGCTTGCGCTAAATGGATTGGATAAGCAGAAATCTGAATTATCTGAAATAAGTGTTCTTCAGAAACCAGTTCCATTGTCAACAGATTTTATCTGTTTTCCATAACTAAATTTCCTACTTTCAATGTATCCCACCATCACATAAAACTATGGCAATTAATTTTGAAATTTTCTTTCTCTCTTTTTTAATTACATGAAACAAAACCATCTATATGTTAATTATCACTCAAAAATTAGAACTGCTTGTGTTTTTAAGGTTGCTTGTGAAATTACTGTGTGATTACTTCTCACTTCTAATTCAAGCACATGCACAATATTGCATGTGTGAGAATGCAAATATATTCTATCATGAGTCTGCAGCAAGTCAGAAACTTTGACATAACACTGTGCAGCTATTGCAAGGCTTGAAAAATAGATGAAACCATTTTCTTTACCTCTGTGCCTGAAAACTGTTTCTGCAGTTATGCATTGCATGATTTCCCTCCTACTCATGCCTTTGCCCAATCCAGAAACACTGCAGTTCCTGCGTGTTCCTCCTTTAAATCTGTTACAAGTTCAATAAAAGTCTGTGAGACATTGCTTCAAGCCCTTCAAATATGCTTCAAGATGTGCCAAAGTTTGCCCAGACTTGGCAATTCAGAGCATCCTTCCTGCCTCATGAATTGAAAAAAACCTGCTTCAAAAGTCCCCCGAAGACCTATTATCTGTGGATCACTGACACAATAAACCGGAATAGCTTTCAAGGAACCATTTGGGTCAGCAGTGTCGTTTTGTACATGGTACCTGGGGAATCTTTAATCCATCACTTATTGACACAATTCAAAACTGTTCCAGACTACTCAGGCTTGGCTTAGGGAACTTTGAGGCAATAAATCTGTACAATCTCCTGAACCCGGCCTCCTAAAAACCCTCATTGAAGTTTCTGGCTAAAATTATTGATGGGTCTGCAGATGACTGGTTTTCTGTGTGAAGTAATTTGTTATTTTAAAATGTGTATCTGCTAGCTATAACCCTGGACACCTTTCTGGCACCACCCAGAGACTAAGGACTGCGTAATCTCCCAGGAGTTTGATGCCAAGATGTAACCAAAAGGTTGCAGAGGTTTTTGTGACCCATATTCCTCATCCACATGAGCACTAACAACACTCAGAAATAACCCGCCAGGTCCCTGATTGCACCCACAGGCTGTGATAGCCCAGACCAGACTATAACCATCTTTCTCTGCTCATGCTCAAAGTCTGCCCCAGTACTGTGCAGCTGCATAACCTAAGATCCGACCTCAGTGAAAAGAGCCCAGTTGTGAGAAAAAGCTGGGAGATGCCTCGCTTGGGGCCTCCCCCATGATGGGAGCTGCATTTCAGCCCAGGCCCTTGGCCTGCTCTTTGCATGAGGTACCTGCAGCTATACCTCTGCCTGGCCTCGTGCCTTGATGGTCCCCCCCTGCCCTCGTAGGGATCTGAGGATCTGTTCCTGGTAAAGCTCAAGCAGTGCAAATAGGTGCAAAGCTGTGCAGAGCTGTCAGGAGGGATTTGGCTTCTTCTATAGTCATTTTCCCTGTGATGTTGGGCAAAGGTGGTGTCGACCTCAGGTGACATGCCATTCTGTTGCAAAGGGGTTGTGAACAAAACAAGATCAGCAACCTCAGCCTGGAAGCAGGTCTGAAAATGGGAAGAGAAAGCTAACTCTATTCGTAATAGCATACGGCAGAGAGAGACGATGATGACTTGATGTGCTAAATAACATAAATGCCTGTGTATCATTGGAAGTGTGAAGCTAAATAAGAAGAGCTGGAAATCTTACTACATGATTAACAAAGTGACTAAACTGACATGGCATATATTTTGTGGAAAAGCTCATATGATTCACTTAGCATTAAAGGGTAGAGCTTTTTCAAGAAGAATAGACAGATAAAGAGATTTTGCCCTGTATACTCTGCAGCCACATGGCACCTTGGAAAACCAGAATACAAAGAAAGTTGAATGAACTGAAGGCTTGATCAAGGTTAAGAAAAGACAAGACCGTGAATACAGTCATGGTGAGCAGTTTATTACAGACAAGGAAGATCTGGCCAAGGGAGTCTTTTGTCTGCAAGAATGAGAACGACGTACAGGACCCTGAGGTAATAGGAAGTCTCAGCTAGCTGGATATCTAGGGAAAGTAATCCCACAAAACTCGTCTTGTGCAGGTTAGGGAAACACAGTCTTGCCGCAGCTACTACCACATGATGCAAAACTGGTTAGGAAACTGGAAGCAAGTTCAGTAGACAGTGATCAGAAATAGAAGAATGTATTAGTCGAAGTCCCACTGAAGTTTGTCTTGGCTCTAGTGCTAATCAATATTTTCATTAAGAGTCTGATAATTAAATAGAAAGAATTCTTATGCTCTTTATATTGCCTTATTATGATTATTACATTTGGGAAAGACATAGAACTAGAGGGGACTGCAAGTATCTTGACTAGCACAATTAGAGTTGAAAATATTCTTAACAAGCAAGAAATGATCTACAGAAGGGCAGGAAACAATTCACTGTGGATTTCACTATGGATCACAGGTTTCTATTCTCAGCAATAATTGGCTGCACAAATGCAGGATGAACAGCTGATTTAGATAGCATCTCTTCAAAAAAGGATCTTCAGGATTTCAGTGGATCACAAACTGAACAGGAGTGAACAATACCTTATTCCCAAGAAAAAGACAACCAGCCATGTCAGGATTTATAACTAGGAATTCTGAAGGCATGTGAAATAATCCCCTTGCTCTGTCTAGCAAGGATAAGGTTTCAGCTAGAATGTGGGAACCAGTTTTGGGCACAGAATTTCAAGACAGTGGTAGCAATCTGAGCATCAAACTTAAGGTATCAAGAAAAATGGAAGGAACTGTGGTTATTTAATCAAAGAAGATACAACTAATTTGGAAACATGGTAACAATCTTTATGTACATTGACGGATGCTGAGGAATGGAATGAAATAATCTGTTCTCTGTCTATGATGCATACAAGAAAAAAAGGGCTTAAGCTGCAGAAACAAATATTCATGCTTGACACTGGGAAAATCTTCCAAATGGAGAAACAAAGCACTTGAACAGGCTGTAAATGGAGGTTCTGAAATCTTCAGTATTGGAGAAATTTCGGAAAGGACTGTATGCATATTTCTTTCAGGAAAGATATAGGTATGATATATGATACAGATTCCATCTTGGGAGTGGCAGTTCCTTCCAGTCTTTTCCTACAATTATAAATAAAGTACCATAAAGCGGCAGGGAAAAATTGTATTTTTAGTTATTCTTTTTCTCATTGTTGTAGCTCTTCATTTGGATTAGTAAAGCAGCGTTCATCATCATGATGTTTGTTCACTTTTTACCCATTTATGATCTGACTCTTCTGAAGTTTATTTCTTCCCTTGATGAAATAAGAATTTCTAAAAATCATTGCACAGCCCAAAGATTATCAGACTGATAGCATATCTGATAGTTAAATAAGCTGTATCTTTACATGCAACAGCAACAACACTTTCGAAAAGAAATGAATAAGCATTTATCAGATTCAATATTTAACCCCCCAACAAGCACACAAGAATATTTTGCATCATTGTGGTCTTAAAGCTGTACATCAACATTATTAGGTTATATATTGTGTATATTCTCAGTATGGTTTCCTCAGCAACTATATTTTGGGTAGCTTTGCTATGGCAACCAAAGATGATTGCTTATTTTACTGCTTCAATTAATAATCCATGGCCTGAACCATAAAAGCAATAGTTAGATAATACAACCACAAAAGGCAGAATAAACATACGTTACACAAGTGCAAGCATTCTGTAAGAGTTATTTCTCCACTGTAGGAATAATACATAACTACATCACTAATTAGACTCTGTATTTCAGTGCTTAAAATAGAAACACTGGACTCAATTCTAGTCTTATAGAGAGGAGGGAACAATAGTGGGTTTTGCAACATATGTGACAGTCATCTATTATGTGAGAATCACATTATGTCAGACTCAGCTCCATATTTATGAAGGCAGGAGAACGCATTTCACAGCACACCCTTCTGCCCCAGTCCTGCCCTCAATTACGTGGGCACAGATCCATTAAGTCAAAGGAGTTGTTCCTGTACAGCTGAAATAGAATTGGGCCTTTGTCAGTTTTGCTTACAAAGTTTCTAATCACACTTAGCTGATCCATTGCTTTGTTATATAACTGGCACTGTATGTTGCTGTAAGACTTAAAACTGGTGACAAAATATTCTGAATCGAAAGCATTTCAGGTTTCAGGATGGTGAGCGTGAAAGCTGAACACATCTCTAAGCTAACACTATTTTCTGTCTTTAGTTTGGACACAAAAAGTGTCTGGATGATCTTACACTTATATAAAAATTATTTCTTTCCACTTATGTAAAAATTATTATTTTTTTTGCAGCTCGCTTTCTCTTTCAGCACTTTGTCATCTGACTATGAAGTGGCTCCTAGATTTAATTAGAAATACAAGCCTAGAAGCCTGGTTTATGTTAACAGTCTGGATCTGAACATTGCTTTCACAAGCCCTATCTATACAATTTTTTTCCTCACATCAGCAATGCACTTACATTACATGTAGGTCAAATCACCCGCTCTTTAGAAGTGCATGGTTTACCTATGTAAGTTAACCTGCGCATGGTATGAAAATTCAAGTATGCTGAAGTCTGGGACTTGAACTTCTGGTCTTTCTATGACAATTCTAGCATTCTTTGATATATACTTTGTTACATCCTAACTGTGTAATGATTCCCCCTATTGGTGAACAACTAGAGAATGCAATGCAATGCTGTGCATGATGTAATAGTGTGTAGGAGTACCTGACTCAGGCGGGTCCTGAAGGTAGTACATCACGGTAGGCTGTGGAAACCCAAGGGAAAAACACAGGAGACTAAGCAGCTATACGTATATATTTTATACATATACATTTATACAAATATATATGTATATATTTTTCTTATCTGTGCCCCATTATCTTGTGCCTCAGTGCATCCACAGGCACATCTTTCCTACCTCAGTAGATATAAGATTGTGAGCTATACATGTGGCACAGTAATATCTGAAGGAGTACTGTGGTCACATAGATAGCTATATTAAACTCCATGTCATTCAATATTTGCCTGTTCAGCTCTCCCAGCTCAGTTAGATGGCAATACCTAATCAAGAAAACCACCTCAAATCCCTCTTCATGTAAACCAGGGTTCCATAGTTTTAATGGTCTTTGATCCTCAGGTCTTTTAGCTAATGGAAATACTTCAGTCACTTCCAAACACAGCGCATCTTGCCTAATCTTTTCTTCCTTACAGCCAGTTTGCTAGCTGATGCATTTTTCTACAGTCAGTCTACCTCTTTCTAAATAAAAAGGTCAAATCAGAGGCATCATTTTCTGAAGTTAACATGTGGATTTCTGAAGAGAATACAGGCATTTCTGAATCATTACCTCCTGACTAATCTAAATGAAGGTAGAAATGCAAATCCAAATCCTCCTGTGCAGATGCAGAAATACCTATTGAATTTTTCAAAATATAAAACCTGCCTACACATTCCGTGAATGAATTCAGAAGCATTCAGTGGCTGATAACACCATCATATTCAATGTAAAAATGACCTTTTTGTTTATCATCAGATTTTTCCAAGTGCTCTAAAATCCATATGCTGACCTAGATTGCCTTGAAAATCTCCAGACCTTAAAACATTCAGACAAGGATTATTCCAAAATCCAGGACTGACTGAGCAAGGCGCGATGGAGATAAATACCAGACTGGAAAAAAAAAAAAAATCCACATTTGCAGGGGGGGAGGGGGTGCAGGGGGACAGTTCTCCATACCCTAAGAAACTGTGGTTCTAATATACCCCAAACTGATATTTCAAGCTCTGGGTCAATTCCACCTGGTGTCCTGCACAACTCTTTTGTGAAAACAGGTCTTACAGTTTTTTTCATGGTGAAAGTTTTTTTATCTCTGATGTTCAAGTAAAGCTGCTAAATAAGAAAGTCTTTTATAGTCAAAGGGCTGTTTTATGGGTAACCTGGTGGTGCTAGAGCAGTCAATGTGCATTAATCACTGAGTAGGTGTCACATCCCATGAGTCTGTATCCCTAAAAGCATATATACTCAGAGCATGTTATTCTCTGTCTGTACTTTGCAGTAAGTCTTTTTGGAAAATTTCTCCCAAGAGTAAAGCTTTTGATTTAAGAGGTGATAGGTAAGATTAATTTGCACTAAGTTAGACATTTAAAAATTTAGACATCAAAGTTTGAGTTATTCACCCAATGACCAATGGAGAGAAAAAAGATATCTATAAAAGGTGTTTCATCTTATCCCAAGACAGGTGTCTAAAATAGGTCGAATAATAACTTCTAGAGATGCCCATTTTCCCAACTTCATAGCAGAAACCTAGGGTTTCAGACCTGGACATCTAGCTTTTAGAAGTCTAACACTGAGACAGACAAATCCCATTTGTTATCTCAGAATGTGCTAAAACGTTAATGGCATTGGAAATTGTTTCACTTCATTTGAGTCAGAAACAGTGCTACTAGCCTCATTTGGTCAGGGTCTCGCTTGCAGTCAGAGATACAGCCTCCCCATGCAGGGGCTGTTTTTACCATTCAAACCGTTTGGAAACAGGCTGTCTTGAAAGCAGGCAACTGCAGTGGGAACCAGGGCACCGCTTGTGACGTGAATTTAGAGTAATTTACCTTAGTCTTTCTAACCCTGGCCTTCCCGAGTTAGGATAACCTTCTAATAATAGTAGTGAGGAATGAGCATGTTACAGGTGAGGCAGGGAGAAGTAGATATAACAAACTAATTAAGCCTCCTAAAAATAGGAAGAGGGCTGTAGAAGTGTGAGTAACTGATGAGAGAGTTGAGCAGATGCACTACGGTGGCACTGCTGGGGCAGAAGGAAGAGGAGAGGCAGGCAGACGAAGGCTGGTGGAAAGCAGAAGAGGGAGCAGCCCTTGCGCGAGGAGCCATGCCCAGCGGCTCCTGGGTGAAACCCACGTGCTCTCAAGAGAGGCACAGCTACAAAACTGGAGACTCCTGCTTTAAAGAAAAAAATATCACCCGGTGAATTTCCATGTCCAAGTACCGTTTTCTCTAGCACAGCATCCCAGGATTAGAACTGCTCCTGGATAACAAAGTTACGCCCTGTTTCTGCTGACATCAACACCACAGTAGATGCTGTTCCTTTAAATTGTTGTTTATTTTTGTTTTCATGGCATTTTCCTTTGGATTTTACTGTGGAAAGTTTCCTTCTATTTCAAAAGGAAAACACTTCCATTTATACTTTGCAAATGCATTTCATCTTCCTTAATAAAAAAATCCTTACCAAATTGTAAATGGTTGGTTTCACTGAAAGTTTTAGGCAGAATTACGATTAAATCACTGAAGACAAAAACAACTGATACAGTGTAATCATTAAAGAGAAAAAAGAAGGAAAAGTAAGCATCTTAACAACAAAGGTAGCTGAGGAAGATCTCTTCTACATATTAGTTACCTTATTTTGAAATTAATTTTAATTATTTTTACATATTTCAACAGTAAATGTTACTAAAAAAATCTAATCTTATTTTTCAAGTTAAATAGTATAACTCTGGCTTCTAGAATCACCACCAAGAGGAACACATAGCAGTTAATATGGCTTGAGACTGAGTTCCCTGTACAGTACATGTATTTGTGTTGTTCTTCACATTCCAATAATCATCAAGCAACTTCCCAATATTAAGCTTAATTTTTGCCAAAAGGCCTCTTCTTGTAGTAATCAATCAACACTTACTCAACAGCAGTTAAAGTTCCACAGAAATATTCAAAAGAGGCCACAAAATATAGTTTCAATGTCAGTAAATACTGATGAAAATATTGCTTTGAATTCTGCATTTATCAAAAAAAAGATATATTAAAATGTAATGGATTGCAAGTAGATGATTAAGCCTTTGAAATTAATTCCCTCAGAGTAAGAAGGGAAAAACAAGCAGGAAAACAGCAAATGATTTCCAGGTGAGGAAAGAAATCTTGCCAGCCGCTCAATGACCTCTTCAGCGCTACAGAGATTTGGACCTGTCAAAGGTAAAAGATTTGGCTTAGAGAGAAAATGCTGTAGAAAAAGCTATTTAAAAATGGAGGCCAGGAGCTTCCCAATTAATTTTAGGACAAGCAAGCACTAAGTTGAAAGTTGAGTTTCAAATAGAGATCCTACAGTGAGAAGCCTGAACTAAGACATTTATGGCCTTGACAAAAAATGCCTGCGCATGTTGTCTGTTGAGAGTTGGGAAAAGGATAAGAATTTGAGGTTGGCTTATGAACAACGGGTATTTCCTCCTGATGATACAGAAATAAGTAAAATTCATCAATAAAGTTTTGGTATATCAACAGACAGGCCAGAGATCTTAAAAAAAAGAACTAGAGTGATAAATAGGATCTAGATTACTTTTTCTTGTCATCTCTTTGCCAGCCTATGAACCACCAATAGAAAATTCAGAAAAGCTGAAGTAACTTCTACAAGGGCTTACTTAAATTTGGTGATGATTTCTAGGTTATGCAGAGAAGTGACAGCTTACTAGTATTCAGAACTGAATACAGAGTTTAATAAACAAAACTTAAACTAAGCAAGAACAAAGTAGTTTCTACGTAAATAACTTGGCAACATACCACATGAGGAGTACAGTGGATAAGTTCTCAAACAAATGCTAAAAAAACAGGATAAGTATGAATATTCAAAAGCGTATATACACAAAATTCAGAGAATGAAGACAGAAAGGAAATGCAGAAAGTCCCAGCAAGTTCAAGAGTTATCCCAAGCTGGTTTGAATTGGACACAGCTCTTCCAAAGAGTGAGGACCCTAGGAGAAAATAAACAAACTTTCAGACTTTTTCTGCTTCTCTCCAAGCACACTGATAGTGGTGCTTATGTTGGAATTGCAGATCTGGGCCGGCCCCTTCAGCACTTGTAAGTTACTCTGAAAAACTAGCCCTATTATTCCTATTACGTCTTCTGAATTTAACAGCAACAGTGAATAAGACTGAAAGAAGATCTCTATAATGTTGTGATTGTTGAAATAAAGTCTATTTCTCAAATCAGTCTTGAGTTATTACAAGCATAGTGGGAGGAAATCGAGCTGTTGAGAAGAATTGAGAAAACTGGTATCAAAGCTCTGTGATCCATCTCAGCTGGTACAATGAGCCCTGTTACAGGATAAGATGGCTACTGTCCATGATGCTCCTCAACTTCGGCTGCCAAAACTTGTTCTAAGAGGATGTTATCACTCTTACAATTTGCAGCTAACATGTGTAAGGTCCACACAGGCATATAAGACATCTGCAGCTTGTGACTTCTTGGTGGGGCTTTCAACGCATGGGTGCCTACAGCCATGTTCACACCCGCCAGCATGATGCTCTTGATGCGCCTTGCTGCTGCAACTGTTTCTTCTAGCTGCAGCCCCACTGACATGCGGCAGTCCCTTATGCCACATACTGTATGAACTCATATCATTTTATATTAAACTCCTAGCAAAGCCAGTGCTGCGTACGGGTGCAAGCAACTGTGCCAGAATTTCACACAGCTTTAGGATCCCTTGGAAATACCAAAGAAAATGTTTCTCTCTCACAGAAGACATTTCAGGAGATAAAATATTTTTCTACCTTACTGCAGCTGTGTTAGATGCTCTTACTCCATCAGTCAGAACGTTTTAAAAAAGTGTGATATTGTAGGACACATTGGATGAGGAAGAAGATAATCTTGTCTTTGGATTCTTTTTAAGCCAGACACTTTCTTGTTACCTCTCCAATGCATCATCCTTGCAGTTAGGTACAATCACTAGCGTGCTTCATAGTAAATCAGCCCAGAGATGGTATCTGGAAAACAGGAACACCAAGTTTTACGGTACAACTGTCTTTGTGGATCATGTGGAATGTCTTCTAATTGCTCTTATATTGCCATACCGCCACTGTACAATATTTATTGTGACTTACATAAGAAGTGCCTGCACAGCTTTTCTCTGGACAATATGTCTTCATTCACACTCAGCAACACACTGTAGTGAAGACTAATATTTCTTGGAAAAGAACAGGAAGAACTTTCCACCTCCCCTTCCCTAACGCTGAGGCTTACACCCCAGCACTCTCTGCCTGGATGCTCCCAGTCCATATCTCTCCAAACCCATGCAAGCCCTCACTGGTGTGATGCAGGATGGACACGGGCACAGCTCTACAGAAGTCAATTCATCATCCCCAACCTTCACCAGACAGAAGAACAAAGTCTCTTTTGCTTTCCTGAAATTATCAAATTTACAAGGGCAAAGCCAACACAAGAAAGAAATGAATCAGGCCTAGAATTATACTTATATATTTGTTTAAAGACATGCATTATAAAATGGTTTTATGGCACTTTGAGAATTGCAAAGGCAAACTGCTACAGAAGTTACAAAGTATTATTAGATCATTATTACTATGTTCTTTGAAAAGTAACACAAAAAATGTAATTTCTAATATCCTCCAGGAGGCCTTTCTTCTAGATAAATTTGTTATTTAAGGTAGTTTAAAAATAAGAATAGCGGCAATGAAAACATGCTCACAGCATTTCACTGGTGACAGAGCTGCTAATGGACATACAAAAGAGGTGATGTTGCCATAGCAGGGAGATAGCCACGACAGATCAGCTTCGGGAGGCGTCTCTGCAGTGGCTAATTCAAGCCAAGAGACCTCCTACCTGCAAACCTTCTCACATGGAAATATACAGGAAGTGCAAATCCAAATTATTTAGTGTGACCATTTGCTGGAACCAAGCTACAACAGAGGTGGAGGCAGCCAACATCACATGGCTATTTAGTGCGCAGTGATACCGTTGGCGTATGCGTTGTCTTTCAAGAGGGGGACAAGCTACTGTCTGCATTTTACAACTGTTTAAACGAATATCTAGGCTGGCATATCTTTGTGTTTTTTCTCTGATCTGAGGTAGCAAAGTCAACAGTAATGTTCCTTGGTGTCACAATCAGGCTGCAATCATCAAGCTGCCCACTTCCAGAGAGGCGAAAATTGTTGACATATTCTTACCGGCAGCATAGCTGTTTCATCTCACGTAGAAGGAACATACTGTCGTGTTAGGTTTTGACAGGTCTCCAGAAAAAAATGCACTTAGCTGGCAGCTTCTATGCAGAGACACCGAGATATCTAACCCACTTTCATGAAGCCCAACAGAGACATTTTTTGTATTATTGACAACACAATTAGCATGATATGGATTTTTATTATATCATTTTCTTGTTAGGAGACTTTTAGAGAAGTTTTGAGATAAAAAATACTGTTTTACCTGTATCTAATCTCTACGAAGAAATGAAGGACATTGATTACAAGATCTAAAGACTAACATTTTCTTACAGTCATTAGTTCCTTTCACTATGCCAGTAGCTGACTGAAAGGAGTTTTGTTGTTGTCAACTCTGTGGAAGATATTGAAACATGAAGTATAAGGTGTTGTTCTATATGACCTCTTGGTTACCTGAGAGAAGCTAAGGAAATTCAACCCCCCTGGTTTTCATTCTGGCACCTTCTGAGAATTGCTACACTGTTAAAAAGCAATGATCTTTTATTGTTAATGCAAACCTTTCTGTCATGGAAAAGAAATGCATCCTAGTTCAGCATGGGTTTTATAGAGCCACCAATCTGAACAGTGTGCTGATATAATTGGGGGATAAATATTCTGCCCTGCTGCATGCCCTTTACTCAATTTGTTGTTTTTCATGATGCTTTTCTCTGGCTCCTGAGCCAACTGTTTGTCCTGAGTTATCCTTGGCGTGATCTCTAACAGCATTTGCTCCATGCTTTACCGTACTGCCTGTGTTCTGCTTTTGGTTGCTGAACAAGTCTGACTCTTGGGGTCTGTAGCTGAAAGAACATGTTAGTTGAAAAGAAGGATCATAATACATGGACTACATTATAACTTGTGAACATTGCTAATTAATTATCTAAATCAATTTGAAGGGCTTAAAGATAAATATTTAGGATAGTAACTACACATAATTATCATCACATTTTGGTGGAGGGGCAAGAAATACACTGGGTACATAGTGAGCTGCCCCAGCCTAACAACTTGGTAGCAGTGGCAGGAACAGAATTGCCCCAGAGGCAGCATCCAAGGCAAGAATGAGGTGTACATTTGCAGCGACTATGGCGTATCACACTACTCAAAGATCTTATCATAGTGGGGTAAGATAGGATCCACCAAAATAATCTTGTTAAGCTGGTAGCACCCAGATACTCTTTTTTCCAACAGTAAGAATTCTCATCTGCTCAGATAGTGGTAGATGAACTTCCTCATCCCTGATGTTTTCAACTGGATGCTGTTCCTGCTATGCTGGCTTGGAATTCCAGCAGGGTAGGACCAAATCCTGCAGTCCTTTTGGAAGACTCTATACGTAGGTAATCTTCATTTTAAAAACAGCCATGCTGAGGGGAAAAAATGCTCCTATGTTATACTGCCAGCCAGCGCAGCTAGACTTTGGTATCCTTCAGACCAGTTAGAGAATCTGGAATGGGTTTGTCATGCCTCAGAATGGGAGCAAAAGGGCCTGTGGTAGGATAGAGATGAGAGCACTTTGGTTTGATGGATTTCCAGCACAGAGGAACTGAGACCTAACCAGGAGAGAAAAGAGGTACATGTCATCTGTCCTGTGTTTCTTGCACTTATTAATCTCTATTTGGGCCCTCCACTGTTATAAACCATCAAGTTATCCTGACAAAGTAACGAAGAGAAAGTAAAATTAAAATAAATATTTGAAGTTACAAATCACAGTTGCTTAGCTTGTAAACACTGTCTGGCACATTCATGGGAACCAATGGAAGTTAGGAGTCAGATCTTAAAAAAAAAAAAAAAAAAAAAAAAAAAAAAAAAAGTTAAGTACTGCAACCCGTTGCACCATTTTTTAATCACTTGGCCCTGGAACAGAATGCAAAATCCTGAATGTCACCTGGACTTCCTATGCAGTGTGCTGGGAGACCGACACTTTACAAGGATGGGACCTTGTAAAGGAGGCTGGATGAAGAAGGACTAGCCTAGTGCCAGCCCTTCAGAAAACTCTGCAGATGGAGACATTTGAACACTTGCTCCTGCTCATGACTTAGGCACTCCTGTGCTGCACAAGAGCGCTTCCCTACACCATACAGACATCCACAGCTCTGGACTTTTTCACACGCCCTGTCTTAAAATTTGCTTAACCCAGATATAATACATCAACATTGCATTGCGTAGTGTTTATACACTGCCATTTATTATTCATGTGGTGGAGCAAAAATAGGTCCCATATCATGGTAGTAAAACTGCCTCACCTAAGGGCATCGGCTCTAAATCCATTTCAGTAAGAGCTGCCATCCCAGGGCTGCGCTGGGCCACGACCGCACAGGCAGAGACGGTGTGGGTGCACGTGTGGGGGGGGGGGGGTACACACACTTTTGTGTTCACTCAGAAATTGGATGTGGGGGGAAGCCAGAGAGGGCAGAAAGGTAGCTTGAGAAACACTACCTTAATATAATTAAAAAATAACCCCTCAGTGAACTGCACTTCACATCTAGGACTCTTGTATGTGTGTTCAAAAAGATAGTCTGTAGCAAATTTAAATTGCAAATGAAGTTACTCTAATCTTAGCTACCTTAAATACCTTACTACATGAATCCTTCAGGGTGATAGATGACTAGATTTAGATTTCTTTCAAGCTAGTCCCATGACAACCATTTGTGAGATAAATACAATCTATTTTTCTTCAACTTTGAGGTAGGCTTTGGCTGTTCCATACGCAGTAAAGACACCTTTGTTCTAGCTCCCTGATACCCCGCACAAAGGAAAGCTCAGCTGCCCCTTAGTTCTTAGTCCAAGGTCTGTGTTAGCCCCATCTGCCCACAAAAAAATCTGCTAATCATCAATGCTCTGCAAGCTATTGCTGAGCATATCACTGCAGCAGCATCCAATTAGACAATTACAGCACTTCTAGTATCTTAACCATTGCAGCAAAGCACTTTGAGATTTCTAACATAGGGAAAATACTGTCTAAAACTAAACCCTATTGCATGCTATTTACTGTTTAATCACCAAATAGTAAAGTTCTTGGGACAGTGTCTCAATAAAACTATATTAAACTCAGTTGAAACAATTTACAGAAACAGATACTGCTATGTGCTCTAATAGTTTTTTATTTAAGTGTTTACTCTTCCTAAATTTTGAATGGACATGTAATTTCAAGTGACATATTTCAAGGCCACAAATCTCATACTAACATTGCTGGGGAACAAAGTCCCCTATTATTCCACATCTCAGTGGCTGCAGTGGGATTAATCCAGGAGCAAAGTTCTAAACTGAACCATTACTGCTCTCACTGATGTAAATAATATAGCACTTCAGAACTAAATCCATGCAGGGAAAAGCCAAAACCTGATTGTTTTTAGTTTTGCTAGATTGCATCATAAAAAACTCCTATATCAATGTCAACATCTAGAAATTCAGAGTGAAGATACCTTTGCATCTAAATAGTATGACTGATAAAATGGTATTCACATGCTTAAAGTAGAATTAATGACCTACACACAAAAACCAGCTTTGTTTCCAAAAATCTGAACTCATGAGTACTTTTAAATAAAATATCCAGAGCTATGTTGGCACAAGGGACATTTCTAAGAGGACATGAGACCGCTGCCTCAGGACTGTTGTCATAAGAGTAAATTACTTTTATACCATTTCCTACTCCTTCTACAGTTTCTGTCAGGAGAATGAATATATCTTACACTGCATTCTGTACTTGCTGTAGTCTGTCACAAGAATGAATTATCACCAAACTTTAATGCTTCAATACTGTGCATTTTTTTCTCATTATATTCTCCCTTTTTTCTTAATCTTGTGAGAAAAATTATAATAATAAAGAGAAAATAGCAGAACATTTATCCATTTATCCATTCCCTTGACACTTTTAAGATTGTAACCAGAACAGAAAATTATATGAAAATGATTTGTTCTTACACTAAATATAGACACAAGGAAAGAAATAAGTTTAAAATTAATCAGTTCCCTGAAGAATCCTTGGTCCATCTTCAGTGCCCTAAAATGTACTCCTACATTGAGCATTGTCATCAATTAAAGCTGCAGACAGTGGTACTGTGATGTGGACTGCTGTGAAGTAATACTGCAGTTGGACATGATACCCCATTTTGTTACAAAGAGGCACAGAGAGGAGAGAAGCAGAGCACTAGACCTCAGATATTTTTTATAAAAGCACAGATGTTAGGAAATCTGAACTCTGCAAGTCCTTGTTTCTAAGCCAAAGGGGGATACATTTCTGGTAAATGCACAGTATAGGTTATATTTAATGCTTTTTGGTCATCCCTTCTTTTAAGACAGCATAAGAAGATGCAGATGAATAAGCTGACTTTTCCTGGGGACATAACATTTGCATACCAAGGAAGAAAAAAACTCAGCTCTTTATAAGAGTAACATCTTACAAATATTATTATCACATTACTCTCTCTCTGTACATTTATATATATATATGTATGTCTATAACTGTATCTATATATGCATAAATATACATAACGATGGAATTGTGAGTACAAATCAATGAACAAGCTTTTGCAGGTCAGCTTAGGGGGAGCTTGCACTGTGCTAGGTATTCTGTAGAAATTGTCTGTCTGCTTGTCTTTACCCAGGGTTAAATGTAAAATAAATCATTGTGTGTTCCCTTCAGACTATGAGTATGCTGACTAGCAGTGACCATGGATTGGCTCACGCATGTTCAAATTGCCTCTTTTTCTCATGTGACTAGTTCAGTTAACACTCCCAGGGTCAGGGCCATTCTGGCAGGCACTCTACCATTATGTAGTGCCTGACAAATCTTGTCCCAAAGAGCTTATAATCTGCATTGGTGAGAAACAGGAGAAGAAACTGAGGCACAAAAAGGAACTTGTCAAGGGCATGGAAAAAGGCAGGCATGGGTAAAGTAAGAAGGATCTGACTTTCCTGTCATGAAAGCATCCTTTCTCTTTCTAGGTGGTATAATATCTATGCACCAACCTGCAACATGCACGATAAAAACATTAATTTAATGCCTGGAGCTGAAGTAAAGATTATTTCTTTGATATTTGTGGAGTACATCTGAATGCACCTGATATATTAACCAGCTTTGGAAAATAATTTGTACTTTACAGAATTTATCTAAAGAAGTCTAAACATTTTACAAACCACAACTAGCTAGACTTACCCACCTATGAATTCAGGGTCAGATTAGAAGCAGTGTGAATTGAAAGGGGCTGTGAATCACTCTGTGGGATGGAGAAACCTGCATCACCTGGGTGATGCTAGAAGGGAAGCTACAGGCCCTTCCTCTGCTCTGGTAAATCTGCCTGTGTACTAATGCTGGTAATATCACATCTTGCTATCAAGGACTGCTAGTTACTAATAAAATAGATTCTTTTTCTTGCTCTGAGTATCTCCCACTGGATTCTAAGAACATTAAAATGTGCTCTCATAAATGAGAGAATAAGTAGTAAATTAATACTACTTACTTCATAAATGAGAGAATAAGTAGTAAATTAATACTACTTACTTTAATAAGATCATTGGTTCACACTAAACCAAAAGCATTCCCTGATTTTAAGTTAATACAATGCAACATAAAAGTGCTCTCTTATTATTTTCCTTAGCTCTGATAATTTTTGATTCTCCTGGAAGAATTAAAATGAACTTTTGGTCTGAATCTT
The DNA here is from genome assembly GCF_036370855.1 of Dromaius novaehollandiae. Classification (NCBI taxonomy): domain Eukaryota; kingdom Metazoa; phylum Chordata; class Aves; order Casuariiformes; family Dromaiidae; genus Dromaius; species Dromaius novaehollandiae. Next base: position 26,180,020 of record NC_088098.1, read on the forward strand.
GGTAAGCATAAGAATGTATCACATATGATATCTGGCATCTTCCCCACCCCCAATGCATCCTTTTTGCTTACAAAGAAGCTTCTCTTGTTGAATTTAGTTTAAAAAGAGAAATCTCTTCTTGGCATCACATTATATCATCTAATCCAGAATCTGAGTTTAGAAAGATCATAATAAATTCACTTGTTATTGGTCTGAAATAAACTTTTGTGGATAGATGCAAAAAGATGTTGTTGACAGAGCAATTAACTACAAGCCTTAGCAAAATCTTGTATTAGTTAAAAGAAAATATAAAAGAATGGTCAAAGTCCATATTAGTTGTTAAAAAAGGTTAGATCTGGTGGATGAGGACAACATAGTTCTCACAATCATTCTTCAAATATCATAAATTATGGAAGCATGGGTCACACTATCTGAAACCAAATAGAAAGAAATCACAGAAAAAGCATACTTCACAGCTATCTCCTTCTAATTCGTCATGACCAAATGGTAAATTATTTCTTTCAGAAGGAATTCTTTTCCAGCTTTGGTCTAAAAGTAGAAATGGATCACAATAATGTCTCACAAGATTTCAAGAAATTTTATGTCCCAGATGTATGGGTAATACAGGAGAATGGCAATTCTTGAGGAAATCAGAAAATGAAGGAAGATATAAAAGAATGAAATCAAATATCTGTACTAAAAACAGCAAGCCTAGGGACTTAAGATATAGGAGAGCAGAATAATATAAGGAAAATCATGACCCCTTCAAAGGAACACACCTTTGTGTTCACCCCAACAAGTCAGAAGAAGACTTAAGGATTCCTTGTTAACTCTGAGAAAATGACAGGAGACTTGAAGGAAGTGGCAAGAATAATGAGACTTAAGATCAATGAAGATAAAATCAAGTTCATGTTTGTAAGATGACAAGAATATCTCGGAGAAATTTATCTAATAGTCAATAACCAGCCATATCAGTGTAAGTAGCTTAAATATCTAGTAACATTAATTACAAGGAACTATCAGATGAGGAGAAATATTAAGACATGAGAATTTCATTATCGTACTTTGCAGATAATGTTTAATTCCAAAAGACGCTGAGATGGACAAATTTTAAGATAGTTATACCAGTCTCATATCAGGCATCCAGATGTAAGATATAAACTTTACTAAGAACTAATTGAGAAGTATTGGGATGAACTTGGGGGGCAGTAAGAAAGTACAATTAAGAAAAAGATTTAATAAGAAATTGTGAAAAGCCTCAGGGAAAACATCTCTAGAGAATACGGTGAAATTCGGACAGCCTTGATTGGCGAGCAGGACACTGAGTTAAGACATGGTGTATATTCTCTATGAATATGAATTTCTCTGTGTTAGGACTTAGCAAACTCTACATATCTACCTTTTCTGTAGTCTGTAAAGACCCTCTGTTGCTATCGCAATTTTAGTCTAACGCAGAACAGGTTGAGGTCTCTTGGAAGGACTTTTGTTTGCTTTTTGGCTGTGCAAATGAGCGAGGGAAAATGAAAGGATCTTACTATGGATTATCAGTATTCAGAAGAAATATGCCCTTAGCAGAAAGAGATACAGTGAAATTGTGAGGGCAGAGAGGGATCCTTCAAGTGTACAGGCTGGGCATGCCAGGAGTCTGCAATGCTAACAACAGTGCTCTAATACAGAGGAAGAAGGGTTTGGTATTACTCCTCACTCCCTCCTTTCCTGGCCATGGTGGAAAATGGCTGGCGTCTCCTCAGCTTCAGTTTTCCTCTGGCAAGTGAAGCCACTCACCGGGTCTTCCTGCTTCCCTCTAAACTGACTGCCCAGACAATTTATGGCATTAGGTCATCATTTTTCCACAATCACTTGACCTCCAGGTTTTGTGCTGCTGTCTGTTACGGCTTCTTTTTTGGGTCCATTTATCTGGACACCATCTTTGCAGGCAAGATATACACAACTTTGAAGTATAAAGCAGTTATTTGTTTAACACATGGAGAAACCCCAGTTAGGATTTAACGAGCGGTTATGCTAGGCATTAGTGTGCTCACAACCCCAATGAGGATCCTCAGTGTCGCCGAGCTGCCAACTCCCACCAGCTCCATCGACACTGGAGACAACAATGACTCAATTAGTAAGCCTACAATTCCTGACTAACTCTTGACCATTCTCCCTCTTTTTTTTTCCTTTAGAATTTTACACCTTTCCATGCTATGTTTTTCCTCTTGAATCCTCGAATTGCTCATGATCCTGTCTCAACTGTCCTACCTCTGCCTATACTTTTACCTCTCTGACCTTTCTGCAGACTTTCTTGCAGCTCTTTCTCAGCAGCGTGAGCCAAGGTTACACAGTGGTGCCATACCAGCACTGGGCCATGGCGCCTTCGACACAGGCAGCTGACCCCCTGGGCAGGGGTTACAGAAACAGAGGGTTACCCTGGGTTCACAGAGCATACGTTCCTTGCTAGAGTATATTCTTTGCATACGCTTGCTAACTGCTGGATCCCTATTTGCTTAAGACATTTTCCCAGGAAAAGAGTGTCTTCATCTCTCCCAAAATAACCTCAGCCAGACTGGAACACAGGACAGCTCCCCATCCACTACAGGATCCAGCTGAAGGTCAATTATCTGAGATGTCAAAGTCCTAGTAGATGAATAATTTTTAGAAAAGGGAAGGTTCTTTGCTTCTTTTCAAGAACAAAGTGAGATCTCCTGCTACTTCTGGGACTGGGACTGTGTCTTTTAAGGCCTGGATTCTTAGCCAGGGAGCTTTGGCGTGATATTCAAAGCTTTTCTTGTGCTGACAGCCCATTGTACTAAAGGACCAAAGTGCAGCCATATGGCTAACACAGATGCAGCAAACACAGCAAGCTTTTAGCAGTATGATACTTTACAGCTGGTGTTTAATACAGCCACTCACTCAATCAGCTGTGGCAGAAGACATCGCTGGCCAGATGCTGCCTTCTTCAGTGGACCTGGACAGTCAGTTTGCTCTCTGCCCTAGCAGAGATTTCCACAGTCAGGGGCCTTGGCATGTGTCAGCAATTATGTGCTCTCTTCAGTGGTCATGGGTGCTTCACCTTTTCGTACCAACCAGGTGTAAGCCTGACTGGGAGAGGGGACGCTACGCATTCATCACGGACATAAGCATTATTTCAGATGCGCATGATGAAAAGTTACAACTTTTGCAGTATGCTGCATCTGCCAGCGCTTCCACCATGCTGAAATAATGGTTTGAGACAGAAGAAGCACTTAAGCACTTTACTCCTATTATAAGTACACTGAGAGACAGAGTGAGCAAGCAATTGCCGATCACCCTGGTTACTTTTTTCCTCAAGACTCTCATAGTCAGCACGAGTCTTGTTACTACTAGTTATGATCAAGCCAAACCACAGGTTTAGGCATCGCCATTACCTAGAAGTTACAATATCAGGGAATAAGGCTGAAGTCAAATACTTGATACTCTAACGCATCAGCATCTGCTGGGATCTGGCAAATGCCCTTAGAAATCCAGCATCCTGTTGTACAACTGTTGAACATTTCAGGAAGATGCTGTTTGATTGCCCAGTGCTTTGGAGGTGGGGTTTGGCATCCAAGACTTTTCACCAGAAAATGACACACATTTTTGATGATAAGACCTGCATAAAAGACATCATCTGGGGAAAAATGCAAGAACAGTTTAAAGTGCCATACAAAAGCAACATACAATTTACATTCTGCATTATGGAAAGAAAAGAAGTGAATGCTACAGAATGCAAGGGTATTTCATAGTAATCTGAGGCTTTATCACTGCACCTGCTTCAATAGACAAGAGGAATCATGAAGATTTCTTGTAAGAGCCATCATTGTTCGTGTTCTACATGTCTGTAGCAGTAGGCTGAAAGTACAACTGCAGGAAGATACACAATGGATACAGGATATCATTCTTAATAAAAAGTTTAAGAAACACAAGAAGTTAACTAAAAGAGTCATCAGTCCTGAAGTACAGTGGCAATATATATAGAATTAAATAGTCTGTGAATATATCCAGAGGGAGTACTGAAGAAGTCCTGTTACAACAAAATAATCAAAATGAAGGTCCCATGTTAATGTCACAAAATCTAACTGGCTTAGATTTTTAGAATTTTTACGCTGATTGGCAAAAATTAGGTATTCCTACTACATTTTCCTGTACTACAGCTACCGTTAAGCTAGTGTTTTTTCCTGCCAAATCAGTTTTGGCCATACATGCTATATCTGACAGCTTTGTCTGACAATGGGCCATAGTTTTGAGGACATGATTGTAAGTAATTTACAATGATATATGTGGTAACATATAGGACTGTGCGTCCATATTAACCCTCAATCCAGAACGAAAAATGTTAAAATAATAAAGCAATTACTGAGGAAGGATGTAGGAAATAAGGAATATAGGGCATAATCTAGGAAATAATGTTGGAGCAATGTAGCAAAGCTCCATGGAAGATTTTCACTGCCGAGGAGAAAGTAATTTTATTTTTAAAAAACAGGTGCACTCAGTTACATTCACACCCTCATATCCACGCATTCATAAGCACGAAAAGGTGAGTACCCAGGTGGGCTGTCCAGATGCAGAAGATGAGGCAAGCCAGCTATTGAGTGCTCACCATGTCTCCTGGGTTATTTTTAGGTTGACAATGACATGTTCATTTTGGATGTGCTTTTCTGTATCATTTAGGAGCTGAGAGTCCTTTGACTCCTGATCTGCGTGTCTTTAGAAGCCGTACAGAGATGCTGAAAACCAGCTAACGTAAGTGCTGTCATCAACACATGCCATTTTTCTGTCCTTCCTTCTGAAGCTTCTGCACTCCAGCATTTCCACTGATACCAGTCTTAATGGTTCTATTACAATTCTTTACTCACATAATATAATCACAAAATAGTATCAATGAATCATGTGCTGACACCTCCTGACACTTTGCTAAACTAAACCAAAACACCTGCACAGTTAGAAAACAATGTCAAAGTCACTAGAGAATTGGAGGAGGAGAAAGAGACAAAATTGGGGGGGGGGGGGGGGCGGAAAAAGAGCCTATGGGCATTCTGGGAGCTTCCACCACTTCACAAAAATGACATCATTCATCTCTGTAATGAGAAACTACAGTCACCAGCAACTGTCCCTCAGAAGGCAGCCCCAAGGTTTAAGCAAGAGCCATCCCCAGCAGTCATTTTAGAGACATTATATTAGAGATAAATAGAAAATACCTCCCCTAAAGGTGTTTAGAAGGTGGGGCAGAAGGAAGGTTGGGAAATGTGCCCCAAGGCATAAGCACAGCAAACTGGCCATAGCACAAACAAGCAGCTGGACCTGCTGCCCCTGAAAGTACCCCTGCTGACAAGCCAGGGACTCCAAATCACCCAATAGGCAACATGCAGCAATACAAAGTTTGACTGAATATGTTTGTTATAGGCACTTATTTGGCTGTTTGTTAAATTATTTATAATGATGGAATATTACTGTTATTTTAAGTAGTATTATTAACTGTCAGCAACAAAAGGAAAAGGTCACACTGGCAGGCAGCATTTTTAAAGACTGGGCTTCCCAGACAGACAGTCTAAGTGAAGCACTGCAGAGCCCTTGCAGCCCCATACTGTGGACTGAAATCAAAGACAGAGTATAGCTGACCCCTGGCAGGACCCCCAAGTACTGCACATGAGCAGAGGAGACTATATGCTTCCTAGACAATGTCCAACTCTGGGATATGCTTGGTCATGCCTGGAAGGATGTTATGTAGCACGACTACTGGACTTCCAAGCACTCCACCACATCGTGCCCCGTCATACTGGAGCGTAACTGCACCCTGACAGAGGGCAGTTCTCAGCCTCCCCTTCCCCCTTCATTGCACCATGAGAGCAGAGGCTATGGACCTGGACCCAGCAAAGATACCCTCAAAAGCCACATAAGCACCATGCCTGGATTGCACAGGAAAAGGATTAGGTCTTTTGCTAAGCTGCTGACTTCACCGGAAACCCTCACCCATTTCTGTCTGTAATGTCAAACTAAGTGTCTTCTTATCTAAGGACATTTTGTCTTTCGAAGAGAAAGAGCAACCTGCCAGCCAGGACACTTCTGTCATATATGGAAGATGCAAGTTCAAGTCCCTACTCTAAATCAGGCTGAAGTAAATATTTGAATCTGAAATTTTCTCATGCCAGGTGTTGCTCCATACATTACACTTTTCTATGCACATTGGCATTTACACACCTCGTCCCTGGGCTGCAATAAAGCTGCAGGCAGCTAAAGCATACCTAGAGCACAGCTCCAGATGCCGTGAGGATCCCATTTCTGGATCTTTGTGTTAAGCTATTGCTTGAATGTCTATTCAAAGATGGTTCTGTATATGTGCAGTAGCAGAATTATAGACACTTACGGATTAGGCAGCATCTGGGTAGCACTGAAGATAACAGTGGTATTGCATGGATATACATACAGGAGACAGAGAGGCACCTAAGCCTGCTTGAGAACTTTGACTTCTATTTGCCAAGGTTATTTGTGGCTGTGGCGCTTTTATGGTTTTATGTTTTGAATTCTCTAGTGCTTTTCTATCAATAAATTACCATTGTTATTGATAAAGCTATGGGGCATTTAGTTACACATAATCAGATGTCACAACTGAAACACTGAAAACAACACTCAGAACTCAGTTCAGTAATTCATACAAAGAATAAGCACAGAGTAGAAAAAGGTTCTATGCCAGATTTCCTTAGCTGATCACAGGGAGGATTAAAGAACACTAATTCTCTTATTACTCATCTCATCATAAGGTCAACTGCATCTAAAGGCTAAGAATATGTCTTTCTGCAGCATTCAGATCTTCAGGAAAATATGATTGCTGCATCTTATTACGTTGGAAATGTCAATTGGAGGAAGAGAACCGAACATGTCAGTGAGGTTTATTCCACTTTCAGTATTATCCTAAATTTAGAGCAGATACTTAGAAAACAGTTAGAAAGAAAAAAATAATATACATTCTACTTTTAGGAATAAGTTATGGTTCTACCATTAGCTAAGTGTGAAAAGACTTAGCATTGAATTTCTTCAACACATGAATTCCAGATACAGCCCAAAGCATTGACCTTTGTATTAGTCATTTCACTAGGGTTTGTAATGCTAATAGGGAGTAAAAGGTTTTGTACCTCAATTGACATCAAGAGCTTACCATTTGTCCTTCATATAGACAGCAGGACAACTATGGCTCTACAGAGATGTTATGGATAAAGCCAAACACCATAGGATTATTAACAGTACAAGTAGTTTTCCTAGTCTCTGTAAGAACACTGCACACTAAAACTTTCTGCAAATACATTACTATGAGAATGACTTGCTGTTGAGATTTTTAGTGCAGTCACGGAGAAAAAAAGTGATCCTGTGCAAACTGAAGGACGACAGTGTGAAGAACTTTTGGTTATATTTGCTGACCTTTCAGTATAGAAAATTGGTACAGCAATAAAACCAGGAATGAAGATTTCCCAGTAGCTGTTAATAGGTTATGCAGCCTTTCATCTATGTACTAATCTAAATCCAGGCTGGTACAGCATTCTCCTTTCAGCCTTATCAGCTGACAATTGTCCTGTCAAAGTTAAACGAACTCCATCAGCCTGAGTTTGGAATAATTTTTTAACTCTTACCCTTCTGTTGTATTTTCCAATAAAATCTCAGTGCTGTGGGACTTCCCAAGACAGCCTCAACATCATAGTGCAAGGAACCTGGTCCTGTGACAATGAAAGTAATAGAACTGATCAGAAATGACCGACTTATGCCAATAAGCTTAGCTGGCCTCCATTTGGGTTCACATCTTAAAACTCAAGGGAAACCAATCTTCTGTTGTCTTTCTCATTGGTGTCAACAACCCCATATTCTCTGAGGCTTGCAGTCTAATCTTCTACCTATCCTTCCTGCCAGGCACCTAAATGTCAATTGACTTTGCCATAGCTTTTTCTTTAAATCAAAATCCAACCTTTTCTCTCCATCCCTACTGTTAAAATATCAGTCCATCCTCCTGCCATCTCTTTCTTTGATCCATATAACCTTCTCCTTTATGATCTCCCTATGACATGCATAAATCTTTTCTAAAGCATCCAAAATAATAAAGAGGCCTGAAACAGAAGGGCAGTGTTCATAAGGAAAGCAATGTCTAAAGCAATCTGCATATAGCTATTGTGTTCCAAAATACGCAGCCAAATGAATATATGCTTTCTAATTGCCTGCAATAATGGATAAATAAGAGACTACATTCTTACAGAATGGTGAAGAGAAAGTGTGACATTATCTCTGTTTGGACTGCAAGTCATAAAAGAGTCAGAATAAATTTTGAATCCCACAGTGCTTGACACTTCCAGAAGATGACAGATACTGGCAAAAGGAGTCCCCAGAGACTACAAACATGAGCAATTAGCACCAGCTATTAAATACTTTCAGCATATTCTGTAATGGGAACAGATAGACAATGTGTTTATAATTTAGTCAAAAGCATTAGAAAGTGGATGCTCAGATGAAATTGGTTTCAAACTTGGTAATCTCCTGCCACCCCTTTTTTACAAGTTTGTTTTCCACATCCTCATAGGCATTACATATTAAAATAAATTTTCAAATGGTCTTTAACGTAGATGCCTTTTACACATATTTGCATGTAATTACAGAGTTTGTCTGAACAGTTACTGCAGTTCTGCGGGTGAACGGAGGTGTGCTACGCTACATCACACCAAGGCATAAAAGCACACTTCTATACACCAAAAATCCAACCTTAATACTTAGACAGAAGAATCTTATCAAAAGGTGTGATGCCAACTGAAGTAATTTAGTGCCTTCTGTGTTTGCTGGAATACACATTTAGGGTTTTATCTGGCAAAGCCCTGAGCATGCTGTTCCTGTCCCAGTGAAGCAATCAAGCGTATGCCTAAAATTAAACATTTGACTAGTCTCACTGAATTTCCTGGTACAATATATATATGCTTGCAGGGTAGCACATGATTTAAATGTTTCCCAGGATCTCAGCCAAAATGTTCAGACTGTCACAAGATTGAACCCTCAGTGCTCAGTCTAAAGGGGAAGTGAAACATCCGGAAGTACTTTAAGTATGTGTATATATCTGTCTGCATATATCTAGATACACATACATACATCTGTTTGTGTGTGTTTTGTATATATGTATATCATGGCTGTTGGGAGGCATTTCATTTAAGAAGTGACTAAATTTGAGCCCTGCTCTATTCCGATACTGATGAGTTCACAGCCACAGATGAAACAACTGCAGACCACATTTATAGACACTCTTAAAAGAAGTAACACTTCCCTAATGCACAAAATATGTAATTTTCCCTCCTCCTGCTCTGGATTGCAAAAAATAGCAAATGGCCTGTAAGTTAAGCAGACTCTATCCCATTGCATTTTAACACTGGTAAAATAACGGGTTTTTTTTAATTTAAGATGCTGCCAATGAATTTTAAAAATACTGACAGAAATTTGTATCTGTGTTGTACATATCTTTACAGCTTCTATCACTGTCATCTTTGTATCTCAGCTGGAACATGAGGACAGTCACACGTGAACATTTTGGACTTTGTCATTACAAAAGATATCTCCTAAAACATACATGGGCTTCGTGGTTTGGTTGGAAATTACGTACATCTTGACAGACAGTGGACATTCATAAACGGATTTTCCTTTTCTCTGTTTCCACAGAAATCTGTGGAAGTTACCACCAGCTACCATGCGAATAGAGTTAAGCCACTATAGATGGCTTTTGATAATTCTGTTCATTTCTAACCATATGAGCTGGCCTTTTGCAAAATCTTCAGGAAAAACATTGCAGCCACGTGATTTCATCCTTTGAACTGTGATGTGTCTGTCCTCCTCTGGGATTTTTAGGCCTGCTGTGGTCTAACAGAAGAATACTTTAGGACAGTGTATTCTCCCTGTCACCCTCATTGGCGAAAATACTGACAGATGGAGATCTTCAATTTATATTCCCTGTATCTCTTTGTAGACTAGGATACATAGTTATCTGTAATAAAGATATATAAGAGCTATCGGGAGCCACGTCTGAGAAATGCCCTCCTTTTAAAGACTGAAATACTTTGGGACCCAATCAATATCATGTTTTATATAATGTATATCAGTTTCATTTAAAAAGTTTTGCAGGAAGCTAGAAGGATGCTGCAGTTCAACAGGAAAAAATAAGAAGGTGCAGGTTCCCTTCCCAACTTTGCCACTGATATTCTGCAAGAATTTCAGGAATTCATTTAATCTTTCCATGTCTTGATTACTCCAGTTGTAAAAGGGAGATGACCATCCCCACTCCCTTTGCAAAATGCTGTGAAACCTAGTATTTATATATCATCTAAAATTCACTAAGTCAGTGAAAATTCTTCCAATAGCTTTGGTGGGTTTGGATGAGACACTCTAATACTAAAATCTATTTATTATTATTACTTACTAAACCCATCTAATATATATAATATATACAGCTCCTGCATTTCATGTGTCTTAGATTGTTGTCAGTGCAGTCACTGGGACAATTAAGGTGAGATATGTCAATTTTAATTACATGTATTTACAGTTATATTGCACTGTTTACACATGATGAGTGATACTTCTCACTACATGAATTTTCAGCCCGGTAACAGAACCTAAATGCATTTTCCTTTAAAAGTTTGCATAATCTGTGAAATGCAAAAGCACTAAACAGTCATATTTTTCTGAAATCAGGGTGTCTTTTGTAACAACAGCTGTGTGTTTAGTTCAACAGTGAAACTCAAACTGTTTTTGCTAATGAAATAGGAGCCAAATAACCAAGTGCTGGAATGAATTGCAGGCTATTGACAGCGGACAGTTGGCTCATTAAATGTGCCCCTCCTGAATGATGTCCCTTCCTTCTTAGACTGGCATTGAAATAATTCAAATTTACTTTGTATTTTACAAAGCATTTTTAGAGCCTTCTCTGGTCAAGATAAGCTAAAAACAGGAAAAATATTTCACAGATAAAGTGCAATTTTTTACTTGCAACAGCAGAATTTCAGTATTAACCAAACAAATGCACATAGCTTTTAGGATAAGTGACTTTCAATGTAATTATTTATTCATAGGATTTATTGTGGTCTTACCACTACCACTGAAGTGCTGCACATGCATCGTAAAATTTGTATTTATGAAATTTGGGTGATATTGACCCTATTTTTCAGACACAAGTGGAATCGTAGCATCTCTGAAGGCGATGGGAAAATTCCCATACATTTCAATGGGACAGTTCTTTACATAGGGAATTCAAGCTCAGAGACATTAAATAATATGTCCAAGAGGAATTGAAACATTTTAATTAGTTCTCAATAGAGTCAGCCATAACTATGAGAGAGACTTTTTTTTTCCTTTGAAGATTCTAGTCTTTATTCCCTTCTCTGATTGTCTTTTGCAACTGTCATTCTCTGTTTCACTCAATTCGGCTTAGTTCTTCTTACTTTTTCCTGTTATTTTCCTTTTCCAGCCTCTATTCATTTTTAATTCTGTGTATAAATTTATAACTACTTGAAACATTCATTGAGCTTCCTTTTCTTTTCTTACATTAACATCCATTTATTTGCTCCCTACCTCTGTTCTTCTTCCATCAAAATCTATAGCCATGTCAACTTCTTGCTTCTTTTGTGGCAAAACTGTTCACTCCTGGAGCAGAACAACTGAGCAGCCGGGTCCCTGCCCAGGAGATTGACACTGGGCACCTACAGAAGGCTTCTAAAAGATCTGAATCAGTCCAAAACACTCCTCTAGCACAAGCGCTGAGCGGGTGAAGAGAAATATTATGCAGCCCTTTTAAGGCCCCACTACAAGGACTCCTCAAAAGCATGTTCTAATTATGGCCCCTAAACCACAGAGCATTTAATGAGAGTGCCATAACCTGAGCAGCTGGGGGGTGTATAAATGTCTCCAAACCCCCTCTACTCCTCAGATTGACCTTTGGCCGATATATATTTATAGCAGCATTGTAGGGCCATGCTGTTTGCCAAGAGCCTGCTGGACTGCATCAGGTGGGTTGAGCGAGGGGATCCTTCCCCTCTCCTCACCTCGGGGAAGGCCACAGCTGGAGCGCTGAGTCCAGCCCTGGGCTTCCCAGCACAAGGGAGACATGAATCTACCAGACCGCATGCAGCAAAGGATCATGAAGATGATGAAGGGACTGGAGTATCTCTCATATGAGGAGAGGCTGAGAGCTGGGACGGTTCAGCCTGGAGAAGGCTTCAGGGCATCCTATCTGTTGGGGAGGGAGTAAAGAGGATGCAGCCAGATTCTTCTCAGTGGTGTCCCATGACAGGACAAGAGGCACTGGGTGCAACCTGAAATAGAGGAAATTTCATTTAAACATAAGAAACAAACTTTTTACTGTGAGGTTGCTCAAATGCTGGAACAGGTTGCCCAGAGAGGTTGTGGAGACTCCATCCTTGGAGATATTTAAAATCCAGCAGGACGTGGTCCTGGGCAGCCTGCTCTAGGACAGTCCCCGGAGGTGCCGTCCAACCTCCAGCCATTCTGTGATTCTGTGATTCTTCTCCCCTCAGCAGTGTGTTTTGGCATATAGCACTGATTCGCCTTCTGACTTCTTTTCCTGCTTCTGCCACAGATATTACGCTTCCTTGAGCCTGACACTGATCTCTTATTCCCCCAATTATCTTCTGATTTCAACAACCTTTCTTTTTGGGCAACCATCTTGAAAAAAGTGTATTTTAGGTACCCAAATGTAAGGGACAATTTTTTAATACCAATTTTCTCATTTATGAGTAACATACTCAGATTTAGCCATCTGAGTCTAGATGCTGCACAATTAGGCATGTTTTCTTTCTAATAATGCCTCAAGCAGGAAAAATAAAAAGGCTACCTACCTCTTCCTATAGAGGAACATGTATCCAAATATGGAATAGGGTCTAGATTTCAAACATATGATTATTTTAGGTTATTATGTTTTAATCAGTTTTTATTTTCATGAAACTTCTCCTACTTATTATCACCATATGCACAGAAGTCAAGAAAACATCTGACAGCATAGCTTGGAAAAAAAAAGATGTACTATACAAAACAATGTGTGGATGACAGCTACTGCTCCCCCTTTAAATCTCATTCTGTCATTCTTGTGTTGAATAGTATCTTCTTTTGCTTACTATTCATTACAGATGAAGATGGCATAACTAGGCCCTCTGAATCTAAACTGTTAGTTCGGTATACATTTTCCTTGCTATTGTACAATAATTTATTATTCCCAAGAAGAACAAGACAAACAAAATACAATATTCAACTTACCTGAAGAAACAATGATGAATAATGTGAGAACATCCTGATTGTTTATGTTATTGCAAAGAGACTGAAATCAAGAAGACTGGATTCAGATTTTACTTCCACAGAGCTGGAGGGAGTTTGGATGCATTGTTCCAGTTGGTACCTACCTCTACTTTATTATGCTTCTACAATACCCCCAGGAGCCTGCTCTTCATAATCCAGAAGAAGTATGACAGCACTTGCAATAATCGCCGGGAATCCCTGGATTTGCCGTTATTGATGCGTAGCTCTCACATTCCCCTGCAGAGTTCAGCAGGGCAGTCAATCAATGGGTGCTTAACTCCAGCTGGCATGCTCTGCACTCACTCCTGCAGTTTTGCTGCTCCCTCCTCCTGCCAGCACCAACTCCCGAGCTTTTTTCTGCAGGGTTGGCAGCTGTCTCCACAACACTCTGCTCCAGCCAGCGCTGCACAGAGATGTCTCTGAAGTGCTGGCAAGAGAACTCAAAGAGATTCCAGCGGGTGGAGGAGACCCCTGCCAGGCTAAAGGGAGGAAAGGACTGAGGGAAAAAAACTCATTGAGCTATTTAATCCTTTATTTTCATGTTTGAATAAAGGACTGCAGGAAGCAGGTGGTACTAAAGGAAGGAATTTTCCATCAAAAAGTGGCACAATTCTTTCTGTAAGCTTTTCAGTGCTCTCATAAAGAAGTAACTTTTGCTTCTCAGTGGGATCAAAAGTAGTCTGCCAGGGTGTCAAAAGAAAGGTGGAAGTTAACCTCGTGACACGGCAATAGGATAAACTAGTATGAACGAATATTATACTGCAAAGACCTTCTATAACTGAGAAGAAACTTGTGTTTGGTTCAGCAAAAGAGAGGTCAAACCAGAGGATTAAGAAGGGAGGGAAGATAGATAGTAAAAATGACAAACCAGAGAATGGTAGCAGCACCATTTTGAATAAGCAAGGTTGCAGGGGTCAAGGCAAGAGAGAAGAATAATTCTCAGGACATGAGTTTTGGCAATACAGTTGGAAAAGAAACGTTAGGCCTTTGAGCTGCTGTGCTAGATGCAGTAAGATTTCAACACCACCAAGGGGGAGTAAAAAGAGAAGGAAAGCAAAGAAAGCACGACTTTACATACGGTATCCAAAGCCGTATTTGTAGATAATGGCAGCCAGAGACAGTGTGAGGAGAGCCAAAAAGAAAAAACACAGAAGAAAAAATGCAGATGGAAACTAGCCCTCAGCAGAAGAAAAGGAGGATTCATCAATAAAGACTTAAGAAACAGAGGTGAAGAGTCAGGAGAGAATGTTCTTAAAAATCAGATGTTGACTGGACTTGGAAGAGGAATGAGAGTGCCAAAGGCAAAGAGACAATAACGAAACATAGCCCTTCATGTCTGAGATGCACACTACAGATACCAATATGACCAGCTTCAGATGAGAGAGGAAAGAATGAGCCAAACTGAAGGAGCTCTAGCATGTAATTAAAGCAGTTTTGGACAGTATGTTTGGAGAGGTTAGAGATGATGGGAATAAAACAGAGTGATAGTTACAGGAAGGGAATCTAACAGGTGTTTTCATGACAAGGAAGATCTATGACTATATCTGAGAGGAAAGTTAAGGCCTTCAAGAAATGGAGGGAAAAAAGAAGGCAGGGTAAAGTAGACACACATGATAGGAAGGAAAGGGATAACGAGGCAGGAAGGAAAAGAAAGGACGAAGTCAACACTTCTGTGACAGCAGAATGAGAGGTGAATGTGGAAAAGGTTAATGACAAAAGTAAGTCATGTGGTATTACAACTGCTTGTTTTCTCTGCACACACAAATAAGGTGGTTGTGATAGAGTCTACTTTCTGATGGGGAGCTCAAAGAAAGAGAAACACCCAGTGAAATCCAAAGAAAGCAAGTCATATTTTTTGTGAGAAACACGGATGTAGATCTGTGTGTCAGGTGAAGAGGTGAGGACATACTGATAAACAGCTAAAATGTCAGAGTAAGTATCACCAGGGAAAAGTAGCTCAAGGGTGAGCATGGTGATGCAGAAGTGGCAATCATTGTCCAGTAGTCAATGTCTTATCAGTAATCAGTTAGCATTTCTCATTACAGCAGTACAACTGAAATCAAAAAATTGATCAGAAAGCTTCTTAAATCAATGCGGTCATGTAGTAAACAAATGTCTCTCATAAGAAAAGCCAAGCAGGAGCAAAAAAAATGAATCCCCCTTTTAGGTTGTAGCATTGCTCTGTTGATTACCTTGTAATGTTTTTCCTAGCCAATAAGCGCACTTTATTTCCACCTTCCAGCCTTACATATACCTCCTTAGCCTTGTGCACAAAATTTACAAAGCTTTAGCTGGTCAGCACTGGGAATTCTCTGCCTTTCCTCTGAATATTAGTTACATAATAGCTTGAGCTAAGCAATCAAAGCGGTGATAGGTCAAAAGGAAGATTTGCCTGAGGTGATGCAGAAAGTTGATGGCAGAGCTTGAAGCTGAATACATATTTCTCTGCTGTTCTGACAGCACAAAAACCACCAGTCTCCTTCACCGGCTAGATTTTGTTGGCTTTTTTTCAAAGCAGCAGTGTTTCTGAAGCCAAAGCTAAGAAATGCAATGGCATTGCAAGAGCTAATAAACCAAAGATATACCTCCAAATGGAGCTCCTTCCTAATTCTCAGTGCCACTTCCATGACATAACTAATAAATGACTCTAACAATAAATATTTTCCACATCTCTGCACCCTTCTCCATGTCATTTTAACTGTCTTTAAATCATTTGAAGTTGTTGAGAAGGGTGGAGAGAGAATAAGATGATCCTGTTGAAGTCCAGTCTTTCACTTGGATTTTACACTCTCCACCTTCTAAATATTCAAGTCCAAAGATGCTATAGCTCTTTGGTACTGACATTTCTAGGAATAAAAGATAGACTTGAAAGTCATTGTTCAATCTCCCCCACATCTGTTTTCTGGGAATAAATGACAACTATTGAAAACTTTAGTTGGTAAGTGCTGGCGACAGCAAATACAATGCTGAAATTTACAGGGATGACTTAAACATTTTTTGACATTGCAGAACATTGCAACATTTACCTGCCAACAACGCAGGATATAGTAAATATGCCAAGCAGGGAACTAAGACAGCTGAGACTCCAAGGCCCACTATCTCCGATGACAGCTATGATTAAAATGACACCTACCTCCTGCACTTCAAAGTGTCACTCTTCAGATACTATAGGGGTAAGACTTATCTGTGATTCATTAAGGAGCGTGCTAGGCATCTTAACATTACTCTCCTTCATGCCATATTGCCGTTCCCTGGACTTTCTCAGGTAAGTAATGAATTTATCTGGTCATCAGTTTTTTAAGGAAATGACTTCAGAACTGAATACTAGGCATCTAGCATTTCAAGTAAGAAAAGATGTCAAACAGATTTTTCATAAATAAAAGATACGATTATCAGTTATAGTGATGATTATTTTCATCATCCCAGAGTCAGGAATCCCTGCTTATAGAGTAGAAACCTTCATGCTATGTAATAAAAAGAGAGAGCAAAAAGACTGTTCCTGTCCCAGGAAATCTGCAGTCTAAAAAAATTGACAGCTGATGGTTCCAGATAGATGGGGAAGACGGGCAGCAATAAAAGAATTTTGATCAGCACAAAAGATCATAGCTTGAGCAATTATGCTGAAATTACACAAGACAGATGTAAATCTATATATATTTTGAACAATTTATCTGGGTTTCTGCTTTTGTTTAGGAAGCTCATCAGAAATTATTTCTGTAAAGAAAATTATTTACAAAAGTTGTCTTGTACAAGTCTGGGGAAACATTTCAAGAATGCAGGTTATCATGAATTAATATTTGATGTAAGAGGATTACAAATTCCCGGTTGATTTTATCATTAGATTAGCAGTTTCTTCTGTTTATTTCTGCGAGCGCTCCAAAGACACACTGAAACTACAGTAATTGCTTACAGGCCTTTCACCCAAACTTAAGCATGTATGTTTTCCACCAAAAATGAAGATAAAAGCCTGAGATCTGATTAGAAAGTAGCTAGATATCCCCCTACGGCATTTACAATAAAAAAATGTTAGCACTGTACCATGTAACAGAACAATATTACAGTGCAATACAATATTGCCACAAGCAGCTTTGTCCCAAGTAGAAATACAGAAAAAATACCAGAACAAGTTTGACTTGGACTATGTGGGTGATCTCAGGTTACCCAATTATGCTCAACTTCTCCATGTGTTAGTTTTTTGTTTTATAAAGCACCATGCTGCTCTCCACGCTGTAAAACTGCTCTAACACTCAGATAAGCAATTTATTATGATGGTGCTAATTAGTACTCATTACCAGCATTGCATGAGAATCTAAATGAGAAAATACGCAGGAACTGACTGCAATCAAAAGCGTGTCCTATTTATTCATTTTTAGTGAAAAGACCAGCCAACCAGCCCAAGGAAGTACATTGTTATTTTATTTTGACAAAGCCGAAGTGGACATACACAGCCTACGTTTTCTAGTAACATTCTTGTTGCGGTGAGGTTTTTAATATTGCCACGTCCCTACTGTAAGGAGCCTCTCACAGGATGGTGATTTCAGGAGGCAGCTGGTGACCGCTGGCTGCCGCCGGGCCGGGCCAGGCCAGGCCACAGGGCCCAGCCACAGTGCTTCGCTTTCCATCATGTACTGTGCTTTTTAGCGATTCCTTAAGAAAAAAAAAATAATAATAATGTCATGGTTAACAGCCACAACACCAGATCGTTATTATTGTCACAGGCCAGGACAAAATATCAGTGTTTTAATTACAACCACCACCGGGGTATGCTGCTCGGGGAGCTCGAAAAAGCCGACATCAAACACTCACCCCGGGACCCGGCTTCATTTAACACACACAGCCGGTAGCGCACCTGCAACCCCTCCCCGCCCCCGCCCCCGCCGCCCCCGCGCACCGGGGCTCCCGGGGTCCCCGCCGCCCGCAGCCGGCAGCAGCACCGCCGGGCTGCCGCCCCGCTCCCGCGCCCCCGAAACACCCACGCAGCCGCCGCGGCAGCCGCGGGCGGCCACCGCGCAGGGCCGAGGCCGCGCCGCGGCGGTGCGTGCCGGGAGTGGGGGGCGGCCCGGCCGGGTCACGCCCGCCGCCGCCACCGCCCCTTCCTGTCATGGCCGCCGGCGGGCTGCGGGCGCGGGCCTGAGTCCCGCGGAGCTGACTGCAGCCGCCTGTCCGCGCGCCGCCGCGGGCCGCCCGGCCTCGGCGAGCCGCGCTCCGTCTCGGCAGGAGGTGACTGAGGGGAGCTGGCGGTTGGCGCCGTGCTCGCCGGGCGGCGGCCCCGGGCCGGGCCCCGCGGGGCTCGCTCGGGGAACGGCGGCAGCAGGGCGCCCGGGCAGCGGCGGCGCCGTCCCGCTCCGCCGGGCCTGCGGGCGCCGGGCGGCGGCGGAAACTCGCGGGGCGCCCTCGGGGGGACGGAAGGGAAGGAGGCGCCGCGGATTTGCCCCGGGTTGCACCAGCACCTGGGGCAGGCCAGGGAGAGGGATTGGCGCTATTTTGCGTGGGTTTTTTTCTTTTTTTACACCAAAAAAGGAGCTATTCCAGCAGGGTAAACTGCTTCGGGGTAGTTATGCTGAATGGATATATTGGATATAATGCTGAATAGTGTGTGGAAGCTCTAGTCCAGAATAACGGTGGGTTTTGGTTTGCTCTCGTTTACTGTAGCGCACTTTACCGAAGATACTTGGTGTGCGACCAGGGGCAAGCCACTTACATCTTCTTTCCTTTGGTCCCTTCATGGTTGTCTAAACAGGATTCTTTTGAAGTTGGAGAAAACAGAAAAGGCGTTTGTCCGCAAGTAAGTGTATTCACATGGGAACGTACCCAAAAGAGGGACTGACAGTCAAATTCACATTCTCTCTAGTGTAGGTTAATACTCCCATGTACGCGGCTCCCAAGGCTGTTCCTCACTGAAAGGTGTGGGATAAGCTTTACATACTAGCATAATTGTACGAGCCTAGTGAAAGATGCTCTTTTAGCATAGCATGAGGCACTGACAAGTACAGGCAGGTGAGCATATTCTGTCCTTATCTTGTGATAAGGCTTCAAGAGACTCGTTTCCACAGAGTTGTATAGCAAGATAGCAAACACGCAGTAGTTATTTCATGATAGTAAGTCATTTATTTTCTTAGTTATCTATGACAATAAAACCTAAATTTCTCAACTTCCACACAGATATTTGCAATATCTCAGTCACATTGGTTGGTTTTTGGAAAGACAATTCAAAGGGAGAAGAAGGGAAGCCTGTCATGTTCCTTCTGTTTTCCTTGCAGATATTACCATAGTACCTGCTTTCTACAGCTCATTTCTTCGCACTTGCCTTGTGCGCTCAGCTGGTCAGCAGCATGCCTTCTAGTGGGAACACTTCAAAACTTTTCCTGATCCTCATTTCTTTGCTGCTTGTGCTGCCAGCAGTTGAAGCTCTGGATGCTGGAGATACAGTGGCCTTCCTGCTGGGCCTTGCTGTCAGCGTCATTGGATTCTGTGCCTGTCTCGGCTTGTATGCGAGGAAAAGAAATGGACAGCAATGATTACAAGAAGATGCTCAAACAAAGTGTAACTCAAAACTCTGCTGGGATTGAGATCTGGAGTTTAGAACTGAGCTTTGGTTTTGGATAACTCTCAAAAATGTGAATTAGATAATTCTGCAAGCCCCTCTTACTGTGCAGTACAACAGAATAAAGGCATGCCCAGTAAAAGGGATTTGTAGGATCTATTCCCATGACAGTAAGATGATTTCATATTTCCTGTGATTAAATGTTCCCTTAGAGATGGTAAGAACTTTTTTGAAATGGAAAGGAAAATCATAGATCAGTTCACGGTAAATGTTTATAAATGTGTGAGGGAGCCCATGCAACAAGTTCCACAATTTTGGTTTAAGGTTAGTCAGGAGGAAGCAGCTATTAATCTTCCAGTCAGGGGGACAAGGCTTTGGAGGTATAGAAGCACTTATAATTAGATAAGCAAAGAGGACACTGCTGAGACTTGTTTGTGTGTGTGCGCTCACATTCTTTGTAATGACAGTTAAAATAAACCCCTAACAGCTCACTTTTGGTGTCACAGGGATGAGGCTTGGGAGAACTAAGACAACATGGAAAGCTTTTTACTTCTGTATTTTTATTTTAGAATGTGCCGCTTCTGTAGCCTCTGTTCATGTTACAAAGTAGTTGCACTTAAGAATGGGACCGTGATTTTTCTGTAATGTGTATTTCATAGGAAAGTATATGTAAAGCTTCATAAATCAAAGGAGGGAGGCATTTTATCTCTTTTGTTTATTTTCTGTACTCAGCTTTCATTTTAGTACACTGGGTTTAAGGGTTAGTTCATTTGGTGGTTTCTTGGATTTTTTTCCAAAGCTGAAGACTTACCTATTTTACTAAGATATTATGTGCATTATTTCTGCATTAGGTGGTTATTAGAATTATAACAAGGCAGTTACGCACATGTTCCTTTTTCAATATGGTGAATAAATAAAAAAAACTTGTTTGGATAAAATCATGATTTTATTCAGCAGGTCCCTGGTACTTCAATGTCTTCCTCATGACAAACAAGTTGTTAACTACACATTTAGGCTTCCTATCTAATTGATGTATCTGAGTTCCATGGAAGATTAGGACCAAAGACAAAGTAAAAAGTCATGATGAAAAATAGGAGACTGTTAATAACCGTATTCTATTCATGCTCAGTCAGATGATGTCTAGCATGAGTTGATTTTGATTTTATGCTACGTAGTTGAAAGGATCTAGCTACTTAGTAGCATGTGTCGGACTCGCTTTCTTTTAGTAGCGAAGGGGAAATGGCACAGCCAAAGTGTGTCTACCACAAATCCCTCTGGCTTCTTGGGATGTTCTAGCTGTCAGTTTGATAAAAGGATCACAGTCTGTAAAAGCAAGTAAGTAACAGCAACAGAATAAGGAGCCTAGGAAGGTAAGCTCTCCACGGTCCACAGAATTTCCTTCTGATCTTATGCTCTGGGCACTGCGCACACATGCTAGAAATATCCAGTTTTGTATTTCAGACCTGAGGAAGAAGGTTAGATGTGATGTGAAATAACTTATTTTGGTACTATTCCCCTGCCCTTTCCCTAAACGTGTCTGGTCATTGGAGCACAAAGCAATGGTTGAAAGTATTGTCTGGTAGGTCTTACATAAGTAATTGAGTGGGCAGATTATATTTGGATTTCTTCAAATTCTAAGATTTCTGTCTGTCATTTGTAGCTGTTTTGGCTTCTGCCTCCATCTTCTGAGGAGACAGAAGCCATGGTTATTTTAGTCTTGCAATTTCTCTAAATCACCATGGCTGATGGAGAAAGGTAAAAGGAGAGCTTCTAAAATGTGCAGTTGAAAATGCAGGACTCAACCCAGCTAGCCACAAGAATGTAGGTTGTACTGCTCTATTCCTGCTTCTTGAGCTGTAGGAAGTGTAGAGGTCCCATGTCAGCCTTGCCAGGTAGCAGTCTGGAATCTTTCTGTGGCTTCCCTAAGTCAGAACAGGACAGCTATTATAGTGACAGAAATTTGCAGCCCTAAAAAGAGCTTCACAGGGTAGGATAATGCCTCACCTTCACAGGCTGCCCAGCAGCTCTAGATGAACTTACATGTGATTATACTACGGGGCAAATGCAAGTATGTCCTATTACATGGTATGAAGGGAAGTACATACCAGGTTTCACCTTCCATATTTGAACCCCGCTAAACCATTACCCGACCTTCTCAGCTTTTCTCAGTCATCTTTATCTTCACTTTGGAAAAGATTCCTGGTAATAGTTTCACAGGATTGTGCAACAGTTTCAGCCTGTAAAGCAAGAGAACAAAACCTTAGCACCATAATAAGTGTCAAGCTATAGGGATATCAGGAACTGTGTTCCTTGCCTGAAGCTGCATGTACCTTACTGAAAGGTGTTTGCACCCCATAATGGTGTGTTTCCTGGGTTCTGACAGAAGCGGTTGTATTGTTAAAGGCTTGCATTTTTCAGTGACTAAAAAGCAGTGTAACATTGGATATCCCTGTTTTTTTTCTGTTTTAATAAATTTCCATGTGTTTTGTCATCAGTTTGGTGAAGTACTTTTTATGAAAAGGAAAATAAGAATGCGAGAAATTGTGGAACTGCTGAATTCTTTATGTTAAATATTATTTTGTTCTTTCACTTACATTAGGTGACTTCACAAACTAGCATGGTATAAGATATATTTTCAGTTGACCTTTTGTACCATGAGTGTACTTCTGTTTGTCCTATTACTTTTATATATAAAAAATTATCTCATTTCCATATCAATTACTCTAGAGCACTTTAAAGGAGCTGGTCCCCTTACTTTGAAATTGACAGCATTCAATTGCAAAGCCCATTATTGTGGAACAAGGGAAACTTGAGGTATTTCCTTTTTCCTTTAGACTGTGAATTTTCAACATTATGATTATGTAGTTGCCTTTATAGTACAAAAGTCATTCATGGAAATTTTCTAGCTGGAGACCTAAGGAGATAAAGGACCATTTTCATTTTTTCTAAAAAAAAAAAATATATATATATATATATATATATATATGTTCTAGTCCTTTATAGTTACTTGAATGATACATTTTTTAGACTTCAAAAGAGCTTGTTTTATCTCAGCATTTTATGAAAACAGGGTTCTAGTTCTTTTGGGACTCAGCTCTGTGCACAAAGCCATTCACTTTGTGCACTAAACTAGTATTGTTAGTGGCTGTCTTCAGAGCAAAAAGCAAAACGCACTCTACCCTCCAATTAATGTAAGGAAGTTGTAAGTCAGGAGCTAGTTCTTTTTGACTGCTATGATTTCCATCTACTTTAACAACCATGTAGCTCAAAATCAGCCATCCTACAAACATTTAAAAATGAACATACAGTCCATTTGTGAACAGACAGGACAGAAGTCTTTCATTGCTCGTTGTGTACCTTCAAGCACTACAAAACAGCCAGGGCTTTGCCATTCAGCCGTGAATAGCACTACCTGGGAATGCCATGCAAACACTTCCCTTAGTTACCAAGACACTTGCCTCTCTTGATGTTTTAAAACTGATAAACCACTGCTGTGAACCCTTTCTCCCACTGAGATAAATGCTGCTGCTGGTGATGCCATGTTACTACTCCAGTGAGACTCAGCAGTTCTATACTATCTTCCATCTGAGAGCCCAAAGGTGCTTGCAAATACTAATGTTTGCATCCCTACAGTATCCTTTTATGAATGGGAAAACTGATAGGAGAGTCAGTGACTTGACTGCTGTTTCACAGGAAGCATGTGGTATCTCCAGGATGCTCACAGAGGTTTCTGGAGCCTTGTGTGGTTACAGCTCTCAGGCTACCTACCCCCACCCCAGGACCTACCCCTGGACTAGCCCAGGACTCAGTGTACCCATTAGATGTTGTGTGAAGCCTTGGTTCCTGGTTTTTTTTGCAAAAAGCTGTTTATATAGGCTTTCTGAGAAGGGAGTTGAGTTCACTGTTTATAATAAGATAAAACATGACTAAATGGAAGAACCATAATAGGTCTGTTACCATGGTACAGGCTCTAATTGTTATACTACAAAAGTAACCTTTCCATTCATTTTACATCTGATGAAAGGCTTGGCAGATCTAAGCTGATGTAATGACAAGGGATTGTTAGGAGTGGTAGAAAGGACAGATTGAATCTAGTCGTCCTCCCATTTCGCACATGAACAAGTTGTTAGTAAATGATCTGAGGTCAACAGAAAGTGAGGTTGTTCACCAAATTAGAAAAATAAGACCACTAATTGAGAACCCAGTCCAGCAAAACATGTAGAGGCAGATTTTAGGTGATTAAAGATATGCAGGACTGAAAACACTTAATTCCCAGTGAAATCAATCTTCAGAACTTTTAAGGGACAAATTTGTAGTATGCTAGATATCGACTGACAACAAATGCACTGGTAAATTTTTGAAGAATGTAAACAGTTTGAAAATTATGAAGATTTTCATTTTATGTGAATAGGCAATAGCACCTAAATGTTACATTTCCAATATTCAGAAAGCACACCAATATGTAGTGCATCTCCGAAAGGCAAATTAGGAAACCAAGTGGTGATACACCTCCTAAACTTAATTTACATACAAAGCTAAACCTATTTTAAACTGAAAAAAATGAAAGACCAATAAAATTATATAGATATTCAGGACATTATCACATTTTCTACTAGTCTCCTCAGCTTAGTTTCTCTTTAATGAAACTTGAAAATATGTGGGAGGCTTTATCAAATTAAGGCACAGGCACAACAGGCAGTTAGCATGTCCTTTTGTTTCTGGATCATTCATCTGATCTGATCAGAACCTAGATTTTCACAAACAAAAAAACAAAAAAAAAGACCGAGGTGGCCCTTTAGAGTGCAAAGCAAAGCAAACAGTATAAGCAAACAGTGTAAGTGCAGGGCTGTAAGTGGAGTGGCCCCTAGCAGTACCAGGAGCTGCGATGTTAGAGAGGGAGGGTTGGGGTAAAGTTTGCTCTGCTTGAGGCTAACTGCATTGTCTGCATTCCTCCCCACTAGTGTTTGTCTTGGAAATTTTAGTCAGAAACATTATGAGCCATTTTCCCAGCTGCCATTTATTCAAGGCACTAAAATGAGTGTATTTTGCACACAGGTGATATAAAGAATAAATAATACAACTAAGAGCATCTCTCCACCCTATCCTCTCAGAAAAGAAGCAGTCATAACACATGATCAATTTTAATCCTGGCACAAATTAGAAGAGAAGTTGTCACTTTTATCCAAATATGTTCACTTTCTATTCCATGAATTACCTGTGAAACCAGAATGTCTTTAAGTACGTCTAGAGCTGCTGAAAGACATTTTCTGGCAATCTTTCTCAGAACTCGGTTGGCTACGGAAATTACGTGGTAAATACCTGCACTTATCTCTCAGACTTTAACCTAACATGATCTAGCAGCTATTGTTCATAAGTCATGCGGCAGTAGTTTCAAACTTTGTCTGGATCTATTCAAAAGATCTGAAGGATCAGCAGAAACCATTTTGACTCATTTTTCTACGAAAGCAGGTACTTATTTTAGTGTCTGCATGAATAACAAGGAACAATTATGCCAATTTAAAGTTTGTTCTTTTAAGAACGGTCTTTTGTGGTCAACTTCCAAAAGTTTATCTGGTATTCTGAGAGAGTTTATAGTCTATAGAGGGACAATTGTATCTACCAAATAATCTTTTTCATAAAAAGTACTATCTGAATGGGACTTACACAAATCACTTTTTGTTTTCTCACAGAAGTTAAAGATGTTGATCATATATCCAGAGCAGTTGCCAATAAGAAACAGCAATAAATGTCTCACAGTAATGTTTTTCTTCCTATTGTATTTGCAGAGTGAAAACATAAATTCCAGAAACCGTAACATTAAAAATAGGCAAAAAGGTGTTTTTCCAAAACCAAGTCAGTGCTATCTGGTAATGACTATGACCCAGTGAAAGACTCAGTGAAGTCAGCCAGAAGAATTGTATTGGCTTCAAATCAAATCAAGCTCTCTTAAAAGAGTAGCCAAACTGTATCTTTCGAATACTGTACAACTTAGGACCACTTCCCATGCTAGGGTTACGGCAGCGAGCTGCCCTGATGCAGGGGATGCTTGATAATGTGAAATCCTGTCTGAGAAGTGGGCCATAGCCAGGTCTCGCTGGGCTCCAGTGGCACAGCCAGGCCAATGCTGCCCTCTCCCTCCAAGGCGCCGTCTCCTGCTGTGACAAAAACTAGGTGATCAGGTTTTTGTTCAGACACTCTCACGGACAGCTGTGTAGCTTATAAGCAGTTTGTCCATGTCTGTCTTTCTTCCACACCAGATTTCAGGTTTGGGGGTATTAGTATTTTGTTACACTTTTTATCTTTTTAAAATGTAAATAATTATTGGAAATATGGAATTTATGTGGGCTGGGGTGTGTGCTTGGAGATTTGAGAGAAGTAGAAAAGCAGAGGTCACTTGGTCAGAGCTCAAGCATGGCTGAAAGAATATTTTTAAATTGTCCATCCACAAAAGCGAAAAAAAATCTTTGAGAAAAGAGCATGCCAGAAAATGGAGTAATGACCTCCAAAGGTCCCTTCCAATCTAATTTACTCTGCAATTCTATCAAATCCTAATTGTAAATGGTGATGCATAAACAGCAACTCAATTCACTTGTATCTTTATGGTAAACAAGGATATATCTGTGGTGAACAAATCTAATCACAGTGTGAGCCCATAGGGAACCAGACTGCAAGAGCTGTGAGGCTGTTCAGTCATCATGTAAGACCACAGGGAAACCAGATGTACCAGGATTCTCCCACTGCGTCTAGTGAAATTCAATCCCTGAGGCATTAAAAGGTTATGGAAAAAAGGGAGCAAATACAGTATATGTACAGTAATCCTCTTTTTATGCTGGGATTTTTAAAGAGGGGCTTATGGGGCTAGTACTGTACTCCAAATGGAATTCAGTGCTTCAATTCAAAGCCCCAAATGCTAATTATCTCAGCTCTTGACAAAGTCGATGTTTTGAAAATATTAAGGTTTGACAGCCTGAATGAAAGACTGTGTTACACAGAGTTCCCATTGACATTTCTGGGGGTTCTGGACAAGATCAAAGACAGTATACAGGGTTGGATACAATAGCTATGTCAGTGGTATGGAGGGGTCCCTGTCATTTGACCAGTAATGCACCATGCACCAGATGGTCCTCATGCGGGAACTATAGA
This sequence comes from Dromaius novaehollandiae, assembly GCF_036370855.1. Taxonomy (NCBI): domain Eukaryota; kingdom Metazoa; phylum Chordata; class Aves; order Casuariiformes; family Dromaiidae; genus Dromaius; species Dromaius novaehollandiae. The sequence continues at coordinate 26,207,015 of NC_088098.1, forward strand.
GTCCATCCCCATCTCTTTCCTTAGGAAAATATTAGCTGAATTATTTATTTGAATTAGTGAATGCCGAATTCTCTTTTGGTTTAAAAACAGCATGAAGTTGCTGAAATCAGTGCAGTCATCCTGATTTAAATCTGTTTTGAACAGAAATCACAAGAAGCTTCATTCTGACCTTGCACCAGCCCTTACACTTCTGTGTAATACAGTCGACTTATTCTCGATTTCCATTTATGTGAAAATTGGTTCTTAAAATAGATGTTGTCTTTTTTTCTCTCAGTCTGCTACTATTAAATTATTTGACCTACATCTCAATAAATATTAGAAAAAATGTTCTCCCCATTCCTCTTCCACAAATACACTTCAGAACTTACATGTTCAGCTTTGACTCCATTGTTTGCTCCCCAAAAGATTTATCAGCCAAAGAAAAGGGAAATCCACAAGACAGCCCACTCTCAAGAACACTAACATAAGGTGTCCATTCACACTTTTAATGCATGCATGTTATATACAGATGTCCATGAGGAACATCACCTTTCATCTGTCTTAATTTTTTACCATTTCAATGAGACAATTCTATTTTGTGTCTATGTCAGTGTTCCCCAAAAACTCCTTTCACCTAGTCCCCATGAAGTTGTCTGTATTAAATGAGAAGCACCTTGTACATTTTCTTTTCCTATCCAGAAGTAATAATAAAATTCCAGTAAAAGAAGATTATATGCTCTTGATTTCAGATGGGCCGACAGGTAAGTTATTACAGCAGTAGGTTAGAAATGTAATGCGCTCAGACTCTGAACTCTTCCATCAGTTTTGCCAGAGGTTTCTCTGTTTAACTCCCAAAAGACTTAACGGGAATTAACCATGAAAATCCCTTTTGCTTCCAAAGGAATACTGCCCTTACAATACTGAGGGAATGGAATGCAGAACGAGTGAACACTTGATGCGCACTATCTAAATAAACTAACAGTGTCTTCAAAATGAAGTCTCAATAATTTGAAATTGGCTGTGCATCATAGAGTTGTCAGATTGTTGCCTTAATATATCATACTGCCAACTGTTTTAACCCAGGACTTTGAAAATTGCCTGAATCTGTTATAAATGATCTAGTGCAAAATATAGGTCTTATGAAGCAAATGTCATAGAAACAGGGTGAAGAGGCACTCACATACACACCTTAAATACACTCTGTTTCATGTAGCAGTAGCTGAGCCATTTGTTCAGTAAGAATTCCATGTTCAGCTCTTAAAGGGCTGGGCTTCTGGTTTTTTCTTATCTGGTGTTGAAAAAACATTTTCCTTTCCTTTTCTCCTCACTTTATAACAGCTGCACTGTGATTTCTCAAGAAATAAATGCTAAGGAACTAAACTTGATGAGTGAAAGATTGTTATTTTCATTGTTGAACCAGTTGATCCCTGCCACCTGCTTACAGTAACTATTTCCAGTCTTATTACCAAGACTGAGAAATGTGCAGTTTACAGGAAACTGAGACATTTGCATAGAGTTTTTTAAGTACATATGTTCTTCTCAGATTACCACAGAAATAATAAAAGCCTATAAACTACGCTGGTGCAAACAGTCACTTCCAGGATTCACTCACTGCCAAAACAAACATTTCACCATTTCCTGGAACAAACACTTCAGAAACCCTTTCTTAAAACTGCCATATAATGCAATTGTATTCCCTATAAACCATCCCTAAGCCTTAAACCATAATGCTCAGTCAAAGTCTACTAGACTGGTATTCTGTTCTTCATTTTAGCACTTTGAAACCCGATGTAAAAAATTCAGCATATTCTTAGTACTACTAATCACACATCCTCTTACTCTTGCCTATATTGTTCAATTTCAGAAACATCAAAGCATGACTGAACATGTAAGTTTTTTACATTAAAAGGAAGTATTTATTTCCTGTCTTGAAATGTTTTACTTCATCTAGTTTTTAGCAGCCATATTTAAATATCCATATCCCTGATTTCCCAGATTTTTAAGTAAGGGTTAAAGGGTTTAAGGGTTGAAAGCATACCTCACTTAAAGTGAGCAGCAAAGACAGTTTTGTCTGAAGTAGGATCATAATTGTATTCGAAGAGAAAAGTGAAGCAGTTAGAAGTCTGAAAGTTTCATAATTAAGACTATCTGTATAACTTTAGCTATCTTCAGCTTCTCACTTCAACTACCAAAGGGCATGCTAGCTCCATTATCTAATTAGTCTGGCCTAAATTGGTCTAAAGTGGGTTTAAGTCCAGCCTTGAAATCCCACTAATTCTGTGTTCTCAGTTGCCTCCAGCTGCCTGTGGTACCTGCTGCAGAAAATGTCTGCAACAAGTTTTTTCCTCTGATTTCTTCTGTCTTACTCCAGAATGGCCATTAAGTTATCTTCCCCTTTATAAATTTTATTTCTCTTTCAGCACCACCAGGTCATGTTTTTCCAAGATGTGATCCATGTTTTAGTAATTAACCCACTTGGGTGAATAAGTCATTCTGAGCAATAGCCAATTCTTTTCTGAGGGGTTCCCATTTGATTGCAGGTTGTCAGCATTTCCCTATGTTCCAGTGTTGGCTTTGTGGCAACGTCCTTTGAAAATTCAATACGCTAAAGTGGTTAGGAAAAAAAGAAAGAAAAAAATGCTCCCCTTCCAATATAGAGTGTGCAGTCTGAAACAGATATATCTAGAGGACCCGTGATAGACCCATGATATCAAAGAGAATTTGTAAGTTTTACATAAATTCCTCAAATTGCCACAGTTTTGTTATGCATGCATATTTATGTGAGGAGATATACATAATAGGGATATACAGTAGATCAACCAAGTGTTCTGTTAGCTTTTGAAGCACGGCATTAATATCAAACTTACGATGCAGCAGAGAATTATACAACAGGTATGTTTTACATGGCTGTTGCTGATCTTGTACTGTGAGGAACTGGTGTGTTCAGTTATCAAAGAAATGTTTTTATGTCCAGGCACATATCCCAAAGTAGGACTCTGAGGCCACACTCTTCTCAGTGGTGCCAGGAAAAGAGGCAAAATGAAACACAGGAAATCCCACTTGAACATAAGAAAATACTTTACTGTGAGTGGTTGAACACCGGAACAGCTTGCCCGGAGAGGCTGTGGACTCTCCATCCCTGGAGATATTCAAAACCTGACTAGATATGGTCCTGGGCAACCTGATCTGGCTGACCCTGCTCGAGCAGGGGAGTTGGACCAAGTGATCTCCAGTGGTGCCATCCAACCCCAACTGTTATGTGATTTCTGTGATTCTGTCTGAGAGGATTTTCACCATCACCCTTCCCGCTGGAGAAAAGCACTCCATTTTCTAGGGTAGGACACTGCAGCTTCACAGGACAGAAACAAAGGCAGGAGATAAACACAAGCACTTTATCAAAACCAGATTACTAGTATTTAGAACTCTTATTTCTGTGGGTTTTTTTAATAATGGGGAGTGAATAAGTTCATAAAAATTTAATAAAAATATGTAGCGAGGAAATGCAAGAGCTTAAGAGATTAATTAAATATCTCAAACAGGACTTGGACATAATTTAGTACATAAACCCTCCAAAAAGTGACCCAGAAATTCCTCATTGCAGCAAGAGCAAGAGCAAGACTTATCAATGCTCACTTTCATCTGGCATTTACAATTTGGACCCAAAGTTGCAAGTTTCCTATTTAGGAGCAGAGCTGGTCAAGAATGTGTAGAGAAGAATCTAATCCTCAGGGATCCAGATGTGAGATAGATAGTGCATAACCTAAATATCTCTCTCCCAGTGAAGTCTCCAGAAGAGTCTGATCCAATTGGTGTGTTCTGGTAAGGCACATCAGCAGCAGTGCTGAGCTTAGTGTACCCACAAATACTGCAGGAAGAATAACCAATCCTTTTGCAAAACCACCTAGTGGCTATATCACATGAAATACAAGACCTGGAATTCAAGCCCAGTCTCCCACCTCCTAGAGGAGTTCCCAGGAGCACCAGGAGGTAGGATCCTGGCAAGCACACTCTTCCTGTCTCCTGTTGATCCAGGACCATCTACATATAAAAATGCAAGAGCAATGGTACCAAAAAAAAAAAAAAAAAAAAAAGGCAGAGACACTGACTCTCATGTCCTTTAATTCAGACACTTCTCTCTGATGAAGAGATTAAAGTCCTGGTCCCTGTTCCATGGCCTGACATTAGTTAGTCAGTAAGAAAACACGTAAAACAAAAAACACGGTAAAAAGTCCAGGCAGCAAGGACCAGATCCCATGTGATTGTATTGCCAGCTGAGTTTCTTACCTAGTACGGTGCAATATCCTATTCCTGCTCAGTTTTTAACCTTTTTAACAATTAAACACTCAAATATTGCCTAAGTTTATGCAAATACTAGTCCAATTAAGCAAGTTATTGCCATTTGCTGACATTAGGCTAAATTAGTTTTTTGTAGGTGATGCTTTAGGTGATGCTGTAGGTGATGCTGTAGGTGATCAAAGGTGATCCTTTCATATCTTCAGGAAATTGGCAATTCTGCAATACTTTATAATTGCATCATAGAGCTCCATTCATGCAGTTCCTCCTGCCATGCCACAGCAATGCTGTTCTGATAGTATATGCAGCATTCAATCTGTCATGTTTCTTAAAGATGACCTACCTTTATCCAGAGATACACTCCTTTCTGCATCCTCACAAGTATCATAAAACTAAAAAATCGCTTCTCCTGTTCCACATACAAATGAGAACATTTCATACCTAATATCCAAAAAACTGACAAAATGAGACCATGGAACTAGGTTCTAGATATCAAATTAGTAGTAGTGAGCAGGTAACAGTTGAGGTGACACTGCTGTGGGACACAGGAATATCCACTTTCTAGATCATGAGACCTGAAACTCATGAGAAGAGCGTACATTCATACCAGCTGTTAGCAAAGCCAGCATTCACGCTCCATCCTACATGTTACAGACTTGACTCTCTCCACTGTCTGAATTTCATGTATTCAAAGCAATTTCATTCAGGATAATGCTTTTTTACCAACCTATACTTTCTTTGCAGAGCTCTAAATCAGTCCAGAGACAGTCTGTACTATATATCTGTATTTTCTTCAATTAAAAATTTAAACAATAAATTAGTAGAAAGTGAATGGCTAATGCGTAGATCTGAACCAGTCATATCAGCAAAAAAAATAATAATTCTAACATTGACAGTTAATTTTTGCACATGAGCAGAGCCTAAAAGTTCTGTGAAAGCTGTCAGTGACAGATATCCTGCTTTATCCTATTATTTTTAAATCCTCCTCTCAGTATATTGTTAGAAATAGAAAATGCTTTTGCCAAACAGTCTGTATAATTCTACAACATACTGTCCATTCATGGTTCACCGCTAACCTAACCTTAAAGATAGTAGAGAATGGGAGAATTTATATATCTCAGCTCTGCAAAAAGTGATTGATTTACCATATATCACTATACACCAATAATAGTCATGCAAATAGTTCCAAGAGCACTGGAAGGAATGGAGCAGTAACTGTGCAACTGAAGCAACGAGGATCTTGATAGTGTGATTGTTAATCAGTTCCATCCTAACCTAACAAGTAGGATATCTGTAGTCTGTCACAGAACCAACAACGTCATTGATTCTAGCACAATGTTATGCTTGCTACTTGTCATCCTGCCCCTGGATACAGAAACCACGGTGACATATTCAGTGTCCTGTTCAGCTGCACGGTGGAGCACAGCCAAGCCTCACCATGAATAGTTTGGATTGGAAAGGGATTAACAGACTGCAGACCATAGTTTGATTTGACCTGTGGATGAACAGTTGATCCTGAAGCCTCAAGCGTTGACCAGGGTCCCTAGAGCATCCTGAGAATGCCAGCAGCGGTCAGTGAGAAAGAAAAAGGTAAACTCTAGGATAAGCGGCCAACACCTGCATTCACACAATTTATGGGAACTTCACCTGTCTCTGAGACCTCTGCTCATCTATCTAACTTGGCTAAAATCAGCCTTTAGGTTCAAAAGACAGTGAACGGGAGGGAACATATACATGAGCTTCATCTAGTTATTACATAGCTTTGTGACAGAAAGTATCTGAAAAATAATGGACCATAATCATCTTGCATCAGGACCTTGCATCAGGCCCTGGCCATTTCCTAATAATCTCCAGTACTCAAACAACATAAAAACAGATGGGAGATATACAAGATACCCTACCAGCCTGGCAATCCCCCCCCCCCCCAATCTAAAGAAGCATTCCATGCACATCCATACACTCTGGAAAATGACAAAAGAGCTTGGCTAGAAGAGCTTTATATAGCTGGTTGGCTCCTCAGACATGGGGCTGTCTACCCTTAATATCAGGTGTATGAAAATGTTGGGCACAGTTCAGCTAGAAGCCATCCTTCCCGTCTCTCAGGTGTTTTTAGGTTCTCCTATCAAGGCATGCATTCTGCTTTATATTTTCACTCACCCTATTCATTTTGCTCCATAGTGTTCCACCGGCATCTGTGACAGTGAAAAAAAAAATTGCTCTCAAATGCTGTGATTGACATTGTTAATGGCCATTACGCTGCAGAGCTGCTATGTGCTTCAACTGTGGCTGGCTTATTTCAAGTTCTGACTTTCCATTTAGCAAAGTAAACCAGGAGCATTAAATAGTCTCTGAGTAAGCATTTTATTGAAAACTCAAGTGTTAAAATAGCATAGACAAAAGGACTGTCAAACATAATACCTGGGAAGGGATGAGGTGGGCAAACAACACAAACCAAACACTTCCTTTGTTTAAAAAAGAAAATCTACCAGCTTTTGTCTATCATCTGTTTCTAAAGCTAATAATCTGTTTCTAAAATCACAGGGACACATCCCCTACTGGAGCAAATTAACATAACTTCCTATGTCAGTAATGCTATGGTACCGACTTGCATTGGCTGGAAATCTTCCATTGTGTGGAGATGCTCCCCTTTTACCCGCTTACTCAAGCACAACAGACCTAACAGGGTTGGTGGAGTGTCACAAAGCAAGATATGTGAACAACATTCAGTGCAGAGGCCAGGACTGCTTAGCCATGCATTGCAGGCAGAAAGTCATTACCATCAGTCACTACGGCTCTGGGTCAATGTCCCCAGTTCAGCTCCTGAATTAGAGGAAAGATTCGCTACCTGCTTCTCACCAGATTGTTTTCACATTACTGGTTAGACAAGATTCAGGCAAAAGTCATGCCTTCCACCTATGGTGATTTAGTCATGAATTCATAACCGTGCTCAGCTGACATCAGTCCTTTCAGCTATCTAGATTGCCGAATTGTACCACTGTGATGTATTCATGTTACTGTACGTCTTACACAGAAAAACTAATCAGTGAATGGAATTCATTTACAGGACTTTAGTAGCTGAAAGACGTATTGTAATGTAACTTATACTAAAATATGTACAATTAATTGATTAAACTGTGGACAAAAATACATTAAATAAATGAATCACTACTGCTGTAAGACTGTTCTCAGTGTCTGTGCACATGCTTTGACAAATCCCATTTACAAGACTTGTAAGGAATGGTATTTTATTTTTGGTAAGGGAGAAAGAAGAAATATCCTTTCCTCCCATTCCACATTCAATTACCAAAACATTAACAGACCTTCTAGCAAGGGAGGAGTGCAAAGAGAGTGGATGTAGCAGAAACATCATTAAGTTTGGTCCACCTTCTTTTGAGGTCCTAATGAGAGGTTCTTCCTCCTTCCAAGGACATCAGGGAATAACAGCAAGTGTCCCTGTTGGTCAGGAGCTCAGGACCTCACTGAAGATCTTGTTACTGTGGCATTACTACAGTGTTGCCCATATTAGCTAAAAACTGTTGATGGAATGAGAATGTCAATACTTCCCACTGACAATATCACAAGGTCAGTATTACTCACATTAAAAGATTTGAAATATGGACATACAATATAGTGTTTACCCTCTGGGTTTTTCTTTTTTTTTTTAATTGATCTAAACAAATTATTCAAAGATTAAGTTATAAACATGACATTCTTTCTACATACAATTTATGGGAGATCCAAGGCAGCAACAATTACAGAAATGTCCTCAACCATTTTAAAATGTTATCTTACTAAATGTATCTACTTGGAACTACTTCTTCCAATAGTATAATGTTTTATTTATTTATTTATCTATTTATTTATTTCTGTGGAACTAAATCAATTTGCCTCACTGTGGGTGTGACTGGCTGTATCTTTTATCAGTTATGTATTATCACTCTACCCTGGCTATGCAAATATAAACAATTTGGTAGTTCTTTAGTACATGACAACATACATATGGTGCACAAACTGCACAGAACAAAATAAATTCTTTGCAAACAATGAGCCCCGTACTACAAAGACCACATATGGACCTTTCTTTCTCTGCCTCTACCTCTCATCTCTCTCTCTGTCTCCCCCTCTAAACCATATATATATAAAGGCCACTATAAAGCCCAGCAATTTAAATATAAAGATTATCTTTTTGCAGGCACAAGTAATTAGCAGTGCAATTTAACATTGGAAATTATTCATGGCCACAGTTAAATTCATTTGTATTTCTAACTACCCAGTATGCAAGTGAAGTCAAGTAATTACATGCCCATGCTACCTAAATTGCACACAAAAAAATAAGTGAATTTAACGCTGTAACACAGATTTAACAGTGTATCTATGAAACCTCAATGTAAGAACGGTATCCGGTCTTTAAAATATAGTTCTAATGATCGAAATGTTAAATGGTGTTTAGAAGCCTGAGGATACAGATAAGTATCTAATGGGATTTTCAGAAGCATACTGGTGCATCCCTCCCATGAGAGTCACACAGAGTAGAGGTTCTCCTCTGCAGGACAAAGCCTTTTTCATATGCTCAGCAAATACGCTTATGTATATTTGCCCTTAAACCTTTGTTTGTCCCTGTGTAAACATGCAACATAGATCAATTTTTAAGAAAAAATAAGCTTCAACGGACAATTTTGAAACATTTTTTAAAATACCTCATTAAACACTTCTGAGAAATATATATAAACCATCTGAGGATCTCAGGAAAGATTTACACCAAAAAAAATTGCAATAATTATCTGTAAGGATAATTATAGTCCTATGGTCATACGAACACAATTTTGTTACAGGTGAAAATGTACATTACTGAGTTGGAGACCAGGTCAGAGGTATTCAGCACAGAATGAAATTTACCTCTGGGATGAGAGCCAACCCAGGATCCAGACACTACTGGCAATGTCTTTATTCTGCAAAGAGTTTACAAAGCACAGAAACCAAATATACTGCAGGTGAAATTCTCCATTGTGCAGGGGTCTTACACAGGTCTCTGCATTACATAAGTCCTACTTAAATACCATTTTAAAGTTGCACAAATATACTGCACAGGCATGAAATTTCCCTTGGAAGAATTCCTTGAGCCCTTTGAAAAGGATGTACTTTGATAGCATCTATCACAGTGTCTTAAGCAATACATAAATCTTGTGCTGGCCTCTGCACAGAGGTGGATATACCTTGCAGAGTCTCTCTCCTATTTTGTACAAACATCACAAAATCCTACAGTGTTTCACAGTTTCCGTTATGCAGACTGAGTAGACATTGCATATATCCAGATTTCAGGACAGCCAGTAAACATCTTAATTACTGAAATAATCAAGAGAACAAGGGCATGAATATTTTACATTTTAGCTATTCACAACTTCTGGCCAACAGCTGATACCCTGATTCCATTGAAACTGGTGAGTGTTGTTTCTGACCTTGGTGAGGCCAGGATCTTACCCCATGTGTTCGGCTTATAGTAACTCGTCATCAACAGCCTGTCTTCCACCCCATTTCTACCTTAGATTCCATTAGTAAGATTTCTCAGAGTAGGACTTCTCTCAAAAAATCTCCCATCCTGAGGAAAAAGCTCAAAACAATGACAACACCTACCCAGGATCCCCATCGAGCTCACACTTTTGGTATAGAATTCCAGAGCACGTATTCTCAAAAGAAATTAGATGCCAAGTACCCAAACTACTACTTACATCCCAGCAAGGTTCCCCTACAATAGTGCTCAGCTGTCACCACCGCAGTGCCTGACTTCGTGGTACTGTCCATATGTACCCAAGCATCAACACCATCTCACTGCAATGACTGCTCAGATCTGCAGCTGATGCCAAAGACACAGAAACCTCAAAGAAGGATTCTCCAATAAGGTGTTCCAGATATGGGGATGGATCTAGTGGGTCCAATGCACTGGACTCAATCCCTTGGTTATTTTGAAATGGTTATTCTTAAAATCAAATTGAAAAAGCTGCCAGGCAGGATATGGGATCCTCAATTGCCAGTGACAACACTGAATACCTCACCAGTTACTTTCTAGGCTGTGATTATTATAAAAATAAAATAATTCTAACAGGAGAAAATGAGAGAGATCTGCACCAAAGCTGTCAATAACTTTGCAGTTGGATTGCCCAAAAGCTTGGACATCATTCACATCTTTGGTCTGAATTAGAAAATCAGGGAAATAGTCCTGGCTGTCACATACTCTAGAGAATGCTCAGATCAGTCCGCAATTAGCTATAATGGGGTACACAAATGCTCTTGCTCTTATACTTCACTTGCACTGTCTCTCACCCCTTCCTTCTTGGGGAAGAGCAGACTTAAACACCTAAACAAAAGGCAGAAAGAGATATTTACCTTCCTGAGGGTCATCACTTCTTTTCTCTGTGATGTTTATATAGCACACAGCTCCTCTGGTTTTTTGACCCTCCCTTATACCGCATGGTGGGAAATTTACTCAGGGTTCAGGATCTCTCCTCATGGCAAAAGTACAGGATTTTCCACCCAAAAAATTCTGAGCCCCAAGAAATTCTGCCTGGCTACCCCAAATTATCTCAGCTTGCAACTAAGGCTTCCTCCCAGTGTTTTCTGCACGTTTCAGATCTCTAACCCAATGAAAAACTACACAGCACAGATCTCTTCCTCTGTCCTTTCTTCGCTTTTCTCCTCCCCCCTTTAACAGCACATTCATTTCCTGGTTCACACTCCTAGAAGTCATCTTTAACTGACTGCTCTGCCTTTACCTCCCAGATTCCCAGTCCCGTGACTCCTGAATTTGCTTTCCTTCCATGAGGAAAGTGACCTACTCTCAGCATAACCAGAGCGTTATCTCACACTCCAGCAAAAATCATTCCCCTTGTGATGAGGGTTTCTCATGCCTAACTCTACCCTTACAATCAAAGAAATTAGGGAGCAATTTATTCAACCTATGTTTATTCAACTTGTGCTTTAGAATGAGATAAAATGCTCCCTGAAATACCTGCTTTTCTCCAATGACTACAAAAAACAGCTTAGCTATATATAGCTGTAGTTTAGATATCTATATTTGGTTGAATAATATTAGACCATTGGTTCTCAGATTACACATATGAGAATAAACCTGTTTATGCTAAACCAGTGGTTGAACACTAGTCTATGAATTCTAGAAGCCCATGGATTACTCCTAAGCAGTCTGTGAAAAGTATTAAAGAAAAGCAAGTTCTTAAATGTTATGTAGCAATATACTTCTGTAACATTCCTATGAAAGAGCACAGACAGAAAAGGTTAAAAATTATCACATTACATTTTTTTATGATTATGATGATGATGTCATACTTTTTACTCTTCAATTATAAATCATAAATCAGGGTCAGAGAATAGTCCCAATCACGCACATATTACTGCTATTCTGTATCACAAATTATAAATCAGTCTATTTTCCAATCCAGTATTTTAAGTATTTAATTTTCCATGCATTCAGGGAATCCTTTGCTGTATTAGACAGCCCATTAAGTGCCTGCTCTTAGTAGCCACTTCCTTGTCCTTCATGTTTTGACATTAAGAATAACTTTAAGAGTCATTGTACATGGATGTTTGGGTACCTCTATGTAGTCACAGAAAAGGGATAGCAGGGGAGGTCTGCTTAGCTGAGCTGATTGTGACATATGAAAAGTACAGCTTGAGGTGACTTTAGTAACTACCCAAAATGCCAGTTTTTAATAGGTGAAGCTAACTCCAAAGATGAGCACCAGCACAAGGCCATAATAATCACATTCATGGAAAAAAAGAAAAAAAAATGTGGTGCTTGGGGTCTGCATGAGTTTTCTGCACAGGAATAAATTTCAAGCCACAAGCTTTAAACAGTGAAATTTTTATTTTAAATTATTTTCCTGTTGCTGCAGATCCTTGGGCTTGACCAGGCTACTTCTGTGGTTTGGCCACTGATCACCATGACTTTTAGAAAGTGCCAAAAGCAAAAACCTTTGACAACATCTTAAAAAATGCCTATAGTCTACTAATGGTCTCAAAAATGAGACATGCATTATGAGTCGACCCCATAAATCCATCCCCACGAAGAATTTATTTTGACTTGAATTGGAAGGTCCCAGTGAAGAATTTTCACAGAATCCAAATCTCCCTCCCCAAAACAAGCTGTTCCACAACAGCCTTGAAATTGAACCAAATTACTTCAGGGTAATTCTTTATGATGTTCCTGTTTCTCTCAGACTGACTTACATAAAATCTGAGTAGGCAGCAGGGCGGAGGGGCATGCTCTTTTCACCCAACACAAAGCCCAAAGGAGTTTTATCCAACCCTTCATGCTTTTTTCCTCGTTTTAACGCGATGACGGCTGACCAGGCGAACCACACAGTGCACAGGGGGATGGGTGCGGTGCCCGTGCTCCGGCCTGGGCCGCAGGGCCGGGGCACACCTCTGTCCGTCGGTCCCTACAACACCATCCTGACCGCCCATGGGCCCGCAGCCGCGCATGGGGCACCCACGCTTGTCACTGCTCTTGCCTCACGTTTGGAGGGGAAAATGCTGGCCCTGTTGTGAACAGAACAGGCGTACATTAAAATTCATTATTGTTGCCACAAAACGCGCTGACAGCTCTGCGCCGGTTTTGCCTGCATGTTAAAAAGCCTGTTTACCGGCTGCAAGGAGGGGAGCGGGGAAGCTGGGGAGAGGTGCAGCATCCTAAGGGCTCCTCAGCCAACAGGCCCTCCCCAAGCCACGGCACTTCTGCCTCAGGAGTTAAAAGGAAGGAATTCGCTGGGTGAGATTTTGGGGGGAAGAAAATGGGCCACAAACTCCAGCATCCAAGCAGCAGCAGAAGCCCCTCAGTCCCTCTGCTAAGGGGCGGCAAGGCACCCGGAGGAGAGCGGAGAGCTGCTTCCTGGCCCCCATTTTAAGCGACGGGGACGGGAGGGGGAGTTCAGAGGCATAAACAAGGCGCGCAGGACCTCATTCCTCCCCTCCTTTTCCTCCAGCTCTGCCCCGGCTCGCTACTAAATCCAGCTCCGCTCGGCATCGCAGCGGAAACGCGCTGCCAGCGCGGCTGCTGGGGCTGCCTTGCCCTCCCTGAGGAGACCAGTGCTGCGGCGGAGGCCGCCGAGCCACCCCCGGGCAGGCTGCCGCCGCGGCTGCCGTGCCCCCAGCGAGGCGGCCGCCGCCGCGGTACGGGGGAGCTTGTGGCGCTGCGACAGGGGAGGACGGGGCTCGGCGCGCGCGGCGCCGCACTGAGCATGCGCCGCCCGAGCCGCTGACTGGATCCACCGCCAAGGTACCCAGGCGGAAAAAAAAAACGGGAAAAAATACAGAAAAACGGAATGGAAGAGCGGGAAATGAACGACGGCGCAGGAGAGTAAAACAGGGTTTTAAAACAGACCACCAGGGAAAAGCAGCCCTGCGCTGGCGGGAAGGAGCGGCTGTGGCATGTGGGGACCTCCCGCACCAACAGGTAGGAGGAGAGGGGCTGGGGCTGGGGGCTGCGGGTGCGGGCGGGCCCCGCTGCGGGAGCGGCGCGGGGGGACGGGGGGGTATTTCTAAAGGAACGGCGTAATGGCAGCGCCGCCAGACAATGCCGCGCTCCGCGGCCCCCCGCCGCGGGGGGCTCTCGCAGGGCGCCGGCGGCTGGCAGGCGGCAGCAGCTCCCGGGCTGCCTCGCAGCGCGGCGCCGCGCAGCCCTGCGTGGCCGTGTGTGTGTGTGTGTGTGTGTGTGTGTGTGTGTAGTTGTGTGTAGTTTGTGTGTGTGTGTGTGTGTGTGTGTGTGTGTGTGTGTGCGTGTGCGTGTGTTAGTGTGTGTGTGCGCGTGTGCGTGTGCGTGGAGGCAGGGCCGGCCGCGCGGCGGGGACAGCTCCACAGAGGAGGGGAAGCGGCGGGGCTGGCGGGAGGGGGGAGGGGGAGCCTGATTTCATGGTTTTTAAAACGATGTGCCATGATCTGATCAGCCTCTGTTTACACAGCAGCAATCAGGCTCTTTTGTGGACGGTAAGAATGGCAGGATTTTGCTGGGATTCAGTGGGAATATCCTTTGTGCACCCGAGGTGGCATAGGAAACACTTGGCGTGGATAACGGCGGAGCCTGATCATGCCCGCTGTGGCTCCCGTCCCTGGCTCTGGAGGGGAAAAAAACAGCAGCAGACAGTTCTTTAATTTATTTTATTTTATTGCATGAAATACGTTCCGGTGCGATTTACCGGGAGGATTAGTAGGAATTGCGGAGCCCTAATTAGCTAAAAAAAATCCATTTATTATATGTTTATTTAAGCATAACCAAAACCAGCCCTTCCAAAAGGATCGGCGTTATATCTTGGGTGTGTTGCCTATTTTTTTCTCCATATTTCCATTAACCATTGATTATTCGGAATTATGTCGAGGCTTTAAAGATTTGCACTAAAGCAGAGGATGGGGGGGAGAGGAGGGAAGGAAGACCCTAAAGCATAGTGCTATCGTCTGTCTGGCATACCTGTTTATTTGAAAGCCTAAATGACAAAATTATGGTTTATAGGAGGAAGGGAGGGGGATAATGAATACTGTTTCTCTTACAATGTGCATGAACTAACACTGTGTGATTAATGTGCTTTGGTGACTTGGGTTAAAAAACATAAATTCTGCAGGGTTTCTTTGGGTGTGATCCGTATCAACACAGTAGCTGCCTCTAAAACATTGACAAATACTGTAGCTATAAAATAAATGTAGGTAATGTCAAAATATCAGAAGTCGTTGGGGATTTTTTTAAAAGATGTCAGTGATTAACTCTTGGGCTTGCAAACTGGGAATCATTTGATTCATAAAATCTGTGAGGCTTTAAATGTAAAATTATATATACTACCAAATATAAGGGGCACTGGTCAGTTCTGAAACTGTCACTAGCCAAAACTGTGAAATGCCAATAATCAAACGTGCTAAACAGTAAGTGTAAAAAAAAAAATTGCCTCATGATTTTTAAAAACAAACAATAGTACTCAAATTTACAACTTCATTTGGTTCTCCATAAATTAACATCTTTGTTAGCACTTTCTGACATCATTTCTTGTTAACTTAAGAACTGATAGCTCGATTTTTTTTCAGATATTTTGATGGCATGACAAATCAGAAAGAAGAGGATGTACTGTGTGACTAGACACAAGATCAGTTCTGTTTGTGGATTACATTTTCAGTAAGATGTATGGATCTATTTTTTCCTTGTTCTTATATATAGATCATGAGACTTGACTGAGGCAATATACATATCATCCATCCATCTATGGCGAACTACAGCCATGCAGCTGACAACATTTTACAAAATCTCTCTCCTTTAACAGCTTTTCTGAAACTGACTTCACTGGGTTTCATAATAGGAGTCAGTGTGGTGGGTAACCTTCTGATCTCCATTTTGCTAGTCAAAGATAAGACCTTGCATAGAGCTCCTTACTACTTCCTGTTGGATCTTTGCTGCTCAGATATCCTCAGATCTGCAATTTGTTTCCCATTTGTTTTCACCTCTGTAAAAAATGGCTCTACTTGGACGTATGGGACTCTTACTTGCAAAGTGATTGCCTTTTTGGGGGTTTTGTCCTGCTTCCACACTGCTTTCATGTTATTCTGCATAAGCGTCACCAGATACTTAGCTATTGCCCACCACCGTTTTTATACGAAAAGACTGACCTTCTGGACTTGTTTGGCAGTTATCTGTATGGTGTGGACCCTCTCTGTAGCCATGGCTTTCCCCCCAGTTTTAGATGTGGGCACCTACTCGTTCATTAGGGAGGAAGACCAATGCACTTTCCAGCATCGTTCCTTCAGGGCTAATGATTCCTTGGGATTTATGCTTCTTCTTGCCCTTATCCTCCTAGCCACACAGCTTGTCTACCTCAAGCTGATATTTTTCGTTCACGATCGCAGGAAAATGAAGCCAGTCCAGTTCGTTGCAGCAGTGAGTCAGAACTGGACTTTTCATGGTCCTGGAGCCAGTGGTCAAGCAGCTGCTAATTGGCTGGCTGGATTTGGAAGGGGTCCCACACCTCCGACCTTGTTGGGAATCAGGCAAAATGCGAACACCACAGGCAGGAGAAGGCTACTGGTTTTAGATGAGTTCAAAATGGAGAAGAGAATCAGCAGAATGTTCTACATTATGACATTCCTCTTTCTGACCTTGTGGGGTCCCTATTTGGTAGCCTGTTACTGGAGAGTTTTTGCGAGAGGGCCTGTAGTACCCGGGGGATTTCTAACGGCCGCTGTGTGGATGAGTTTTGCCCAAGCTGGAATCAATCCTTTTGTCTGCATTTTCTCCAACAGGGAGCTGAGGCGCTGTTTCAGCACAACCCTGCTTTACTGCAGAAAATCCAGGTTACCAAGGGAACCTTACTGTGTTATATGAGGGAGCATCTGTAAATCTTTAGCCTTGTGAAACACTACCATTCTCTGCTAAGCAATTGTGGCCTGTAGCCATGTCTTGAGAAGAAAATCAAGAATGGGATGTCAGCAGTTGTAAGGATTTGGGCAACATTCTGCAGTCTTTGCAATAGCTCACCTCTAATCCTGTTTTAAACCTAAACATGTTCCTGCTGACCACTGCTGAAGGTTTGTAATTAAGAACAAAGGACTGAACTACTGCCCTGAATTCCTTTATGTGGTTGAAATCTAGATTATGAAAGTAGCAGGTGCTAAGTATCAGTGCTAAATGCTGTGTATATCACTACATAAAATAAGACCATCAAAAAGATTAGCATTGGACATCTTAATAAATTAAGTTGATATGAGGTTAATGTGTTGATAAAACTAATTTTAGACATCTGAAGACCTTTAAAACATTTCATACAATTATTGTTTTGCAAAGACTGAAAACTGGGGACTCAAGTACTGTAACTGATTAAAGATGTGCCATGCATTATTGGATTATCACACTTACAAATCTGTTTGCCTTGTGAGTAAGTTTTGGGGAGCATTCCAAAGCAGTACTTTTGTTCAGATTTAGACTTTACGTTTTTTTCCAAATATATTACTCTTTCTAAATACCATTTTCCTTAACAGTGAAATTACTAACATTTAACTGTATTCTGTGGGTTTTGCTGATTTGGTATAAAGTTTAATAGACTCTTATTTATATTTTTTAAAAAGCTAGATATCAGTCTGTTAGGCAACGATAATGATAATATCCAGTCATAATTGAACAATTATAATTATACAGAATAAACACATGTTGCCTTAAAGGGTTATCTAGTATCTTCCATTTTGTTTAGCATTGAAGCAAATAAGCAAGGAAAATTGAATCAGTAACTCTGGTCAGTCATCTGGGAGTGCATGAAAGATCACTTAGTCCTCTTCTTTTTTTCCTTTTTACTCCAATGGTTCCCAAAATCAGTATGCACATCACTGGGATGATATGATTTTTTTCTAGGTGTGCCGCCCTTTCTAGTTTGTTCTGAGAAACACAGGCAGTTGATGTATGTTTATATTTTAAGACAGCTGTCATGGGGAGACCGCAGCCTTAGTATGATATCTTGCACAATTTGTGAAGCATTTATTCTACTGAAGGCACAGTCTTGTTTATATTTTCTGCACATTTTGGTGTATTGGTTGTTTTAAATTATTTAAGTTTTAACTTGTGAAAGCATATAATATGATTTCTTAGTATTTTAGAAATACATTAGAGTCTGTGAGTCTTTCCTTCTTTAAGATACAGATGTGTGGATTTCAATATAAAGTTGCATTTGCCAAAATTTACCTGTGTAGCTTGTTAATTTTCTTGGAATAAAATTTTACATTTTTCCAGTTATACAATTAACCTTTTTTATTTTGTCTAGTGAGCTAGCATGAAATACTGAGAATGTAGCCATTATAAATTATTATCCTTTGCAGTCACTGTATTTCCAAACTGTAAATGCATGAATGATGGGGACCACAGGATTGATAAATGATATTATCTACAGTAGCACTATTGTGTAGTTTATCACAATTACCCATCTATCTGTTCTAATATGTCAGTTATATTTAAAGTTACAACACAGTATTTGACATAAACTTCACAGTTTAATTTTGGAAAATGTGTATATTTGAAGCACAACATCATGAGTCAGTTAATCGTAAAGAGCATCAATTTTTCTTAATTTTTGGAGAGACAAGACTAGAGTTCTTAATCCAGTATTAGTGTATCTTGTCCTTTGTTGTTGTTTTATGACCAGCAAGTTAATATGTACCTACACAAGCAGCAGTCAATAATGAAAATGCTTAAATTTGTATGATAACATTATACAACATATGCAACAATTCAGAGAGTTGTGTCTATATGTGATCAGACAACTTGATCAAAGATTTAGTGAGCAATCTATTTGACCTCACTTACACTTTTATACTGAGGTTGATTGGTTGAGAGGCATGGCTTAATATACTGTGTTGAAACAGAAAAAAAATGCTAAAATAGTGAGTCCTCATCAGTACAAGAATATTTCAGAACATAATTTGAAACGGGGCCAATAAACTTCTACTAAAAGGACTTTTTTATTACATTGAAAAAGGCTTTGAAATTTAGATAGCTAAGCAATTGTCAGAGATAGCGAGAGTGAATAAAAATAAATTGTATGTTGAGAAAAATTCTGAAAGTTATCCCACTTAAGTTTATTAAAAGGTTGATTGGCAATAACTTCAGTCTAATTTCTATAAAATAGTAACCTTTACAAGGAACACTGATATTACATATTGTAATAAAGAAGTACATATAAATAAAGTTGTAAATAGTGTTGTAGTTGTAGAAGTAGTCGGTTCTGAAGATTAGCCAGAACATTTTCAACTATGAAATTTCAAAAGCTGCAAATTCAGGGCCTGACCTAACTCCTAATAAAGTCAGTTGGTGTTTTCCCATTAACTTCATTTGGAGCAGAAGCAGGCCCTAACATTTCTATAGTACTATGCTTCTGAAATACTAAGAAGGCTGTATTTACTATGCAGTGGGAAAAGAAAAAACCTATTTAAAATTATTTCCCTGGAAGTTTTGCAAGCAGTAACTGATGTAAATTAAAATAATAAACAGTAAACAAGTCTGAAAGCAAATATTTTGCTAAATGGTTTTCTTTTGATATGAATATAATTCCTTTGACTAACTGAAAAATACACAATTGTATTACTACCTGACAAAGGAAAGGTACTTTCTCTTTAAGTGAGTTTTTATAGTTGTTCCATAAGAAGTCTTGTGACAGAAGTACTTCCTTTTAATCTCTGCAGTGTTAAAAGATCAAGGGGATGTTCAGTGAAATTAAAAGGCAACATATCAAGTAATATTTTATGCAAAATTATTACTCAGTGGAACTCACTGGCACAGGATGTCAAGTAGTTTAAAGACTCCTACAAGGATTGTATGTATACATGAATTAAAATAGTACCTGCTATTTTTGTCATGGTTGTCATTTTGGTCCTAGTCAGCATATCAAACATCATACATTAGAGTATGAATTCAAAGGAGCAAGGAGGTTCCTTCCAATTCAGTACACTGTTGTCTGTCACAGTATGAAAAGCTTTTTGCTTTCATTGTAATACAGGACTTAGGCTGTTACCAAAGCTAGGATACAAGGCTGGTAGGTTACTGTTCTATTTCAGAATAGCAATGAATACAGCACTATTTTATATTTGCATTCATCTGTAATGCTTATGCGCATCGTGCAAAGTTAGCTGTTTTAATTTTCCTGAGTAAGGTGGCAGAAAACAAAAGTAAGGATACATGTCCTCAAGACAAGGCTCTCTGCCTCTGTTGTTTTCCTCCCCGCTGTTGCCCCACTGGTACTTTGACAGTCTGTCTGTGAAACCTTCTTCAGGATGTATTTCATTTCCTGAGTCTCATATTTCTCCTGCTCCAGGGCTCTTTAAGAAGTATTTCACCATCTCTCCTCCACTATAGATATAAGGAATCCACTTCCCCCAGCAGTAGCTTCTTGCAGCAGCTTCCCAGGGTTTGTCAGTGTCTGAGTTCCCCTCCTGAAGACAGAGTGAGACTACAGGTTCCTCCCAGCTTCTTTAGTAGTTTTCAGAGCGGTCATTCCACAACACTTAACTAGCAGGATGGAATATCTCCATCTTTTGTCTTTGGCCATGAAATAGATGCTACCCAGGTTATGCAGAGAAAAATGAGGATGGGAAGAGGGCAGCAGGAAACCATTGTCCTTCCCCTATCCCCATCATAAAGAAACCACAATTATTGTTGTGTTGCCCAGGAGCATCTGATTTTGAAAAGCATATTCAGTGCTAATGACCTTCTAAATGAACAAAATGTACAGTTAGCAAATGAAGGCAACATCTTTGGTACAGCTGCAAATTATTTTTACTAATGGCATTCAGTCAATCTCTAGGCCTTTAGGGCAGAGGAGTCCACTTTCTCTCTCTCCTTTTAAGTGCACTGAGTTTGTTCACTTGCATTGTCTTTGCTCCGCCTTTCATGCATGAGAACACTGTAGTTTTATTAATAGGAGCTCAGTACTGCAGCAGGTTGTTATTACTCATGGGTTAAAAAATAAAAGGGAAGTCTGATATTTTTGATGAGGTTAATTAGAATACGTATTTTGAATAACACATGTTTTTCAACAAATGTCAGATAAAAACTGGGTTGCTGGGCTCTTCCATGGTTACACAGTCAGTTCTCAGTTATTGGAAATGGAGTAGACTAACTTGCATAAAGCTATAGCATAGGTAATACGAAGCATATGCAAACAAGACTCTAAGAACTTCCTGTATTTACTGGATTTATCGAAGAATTAAGCTGAAGTAAAAAGTGAGATCAGAAATTCAAAGAGAAATGGTGGGTGTTTTTCCTTTTTTCTGCTTTGTTTTAGCATAGCACAGCTAATCTGCAACCTGGGTTACACACCCACAGACAACCAAGAGTCGACTGTACAGTTCTGCATACCACATAGACAACTTCCTTCCAGTTTATATTCATCGAGAACTGTATAAGTGCACATTACAAATTCGGCTGACTTTTGAGAGAAGGAGAAGGTTGTACCTGTGATAGTGTTATTCCAAACTAAAATTCAATATACCTTGTTAGCTGAAGTGACTTAGAGTGTGAAGAAATCAGTGATCTAAATCTGTAATGGTCATAAGTGTTCTCTGGTCCTGTCTATTAACAGGACAACATGACATTTTGGAATGCATATGCCAGCAACAAATCAGATAGTTTGGTGTTGCACACAATGACTTTCCTTGAGTGGCCTGAAAATAGCTCATGCTTTATATTTAGAAAAGAATATGATGAAGCTGTCCATTTAAATGGATAAAGTCTTTAACTAGCCAGCAAGGAGAAAGAAGTGTGAATTTTAAAAGACTACTCATTATAAATAGTAATGAGTTCTTGCTGTGTTTTTTGTTTAGCTAAACTGTGTAATTATATAAATATATGATGATAAATGAATGCCACAGTAAGTAAGTTAGACTTTTTAATTGTCTAAGGAGGAAATAAGTAACAACAATCTTCAGCCGTTTGAAATATAATAAATGTGGTCATCTGTATGATTCATAAAATTTGGGTAACAATAATTACTGAGATTTTCAGTACCTAGTGATTTTACATACCTGATTCATCTAAAGGACAATGTCTTTAGAGAGTGAGTTGACTGAAGCTCCCCAGTGAGAGACTTAACTGTTGGAATCACTGTTCTTGTATTGTGCTTTGTATTTAATGAGCACCTCAGATATAAAAACAGAATTCATACAATATAATCTTCAACAAACTCTGCATTAGCTATACTAAAGCTTCTCCAAATATTAGAAAAATTACTGTCTCCAGAGAGTATTCAAAATTATCCCTGTATTAATGGCAGAAAAAATCTACTTCACCTTTTTTAGAAGATCCATCTAGTTAAGGACCTATATCTTGTTGGTCCTTTCATTGGTTGGATAAGACAAGTTCTACTGTACTGTGGAAATAAAAATCCCAAGTATGAAATTATACATTTGATTTCAAATTATTATTCTACCTATCTATGACATTGTTATAGTCACATTTTACATAAACCTGCAAAGTTTATGGTTAAGAATGGAATTAATCATTTATGATACAAAACACCCATAACAAAACAAAAACAATCATATGCTCCCGGTTCATTTTTTCTCTTATTTCTGTGGAATGTTAAAAGTTTTAATTTTAGGAACGCAAAGTCAAGCTCTGAAAAACAAGGGTGTTGGAGGGGAGAGAAAAAATAGTTGAACAAATACATTTGTTAAGGTTGTCTCTGCTGTGATGAAGATTGTCCAGTATGTACTGCATTTTCTACATGGTAATAGTCTATCAACATGCCTACTTCTCTCCAGTGTATATATGCAATATATATAAAGTTCTCCTACCTCCATTAACTATGTCATTTCTTGACCTGTTTTATTTTCACTCTATAACCATAGAGCTCAGGCATGTTAATATACTTATGCAAATTGAAGAAATTGCTCAAAATAGAAAGTCTTGCACTTAATAATGTTGGAGGATGAAGTCCTCGAAATAGCTTAAGAGGAGGGCACATATGATGACTACTGCAGACAGTTGTGTTGTAGGATACAACAAAATTTTCACCCCTGTGTATGAGCTAGCTAAAATGCTACTGTTTTGCCACAGTGAAATCACCTGTGGAACAGGCCAGTCCAAGGCCTATGACCCATTTACATGTTGAGTGTAAGTAGGGCATAAGTTGTGCCTGTGACCAGTGTTAATGGGTGAAATTCACCAGTGAGAAAGATCAGAGATGTCCAGAAAACATTCATAGGCTACAGACAGGTAATTCATGTTTGGGGAGGGTTGTTTTGTTTTGTTTTTTCCTCAAAACAGAAATGATAGAAGAAGCAGAGGCCCGGAAATAAAGATTTTCGTTTATGCCCTGTTGCCCCCTCTGAAATCACTCAGAAAATTTTCTGGTTTGTTCTTGATTTTGTTTTTTTTTTGGAAAATGAGTGCCATCTCTGCCACTCCACCGCATCCCACCCATCACAAGTCGACCATTTGATTCACTTGATTTTATGCTTAATCACATCAGTGTATTCTTTAAAATACAGTTAATAGCAAAATGTATTTGCAGCTTTGCACTGGTAATGGAGATATATATCAGTGTATGTGCTTGCTCATTCCCGTAAGGATTTCCTGTGTTACAGACATACAAATCCTATTATTGAAATTAGGCACTCTACAATTATGCTTTTTCCTGAATTCTCTGTGAAGGCCCTTAAGCTTTGGAATTTTCTTCTATTTGATCCAAACCGCTCAATGCTGATTATTAGGGCACACCACAGGGAACATTTGATTTCTCTGACTGCGGCACTGTTTGGACATCATGAAGATTGGAAATGTATATTTAGCTCCTGTGTAATAATTTATGGTAATGACTGGGCAATAGAAGTGATAGTGATGGGCCTCCTAAAATAGTGTATTTGGATAACTACGACTTGAAATTACTTTGTAAGACATGAAGCACAAAGGAGAAGCACTCCTTTTATAGGATGATTGTGTAAATGGAAGGTAAACACACACAAAAATAAATACGGTTCTACAGGATTTTAATTAACAGACTGTCATAGCTGTAGCAAGATGGACATAAAGCTAGAAAATAGTAGAAAATAGAGTTCCATTCAATATGTAATTCCATGTAACTTTGGCTTTATTCCTGCAATCTCTACTCAATGAAAATTTCCCCTCTCTTTTGTGGAAACTGTCTCAATAAAGACTATAAGATCTTGATTATTTCATGTTTTTTACTTGGCTAGTTCTCAGTGAGATCATGGCATACCAGGAGTTTAAATGTAATCTATGTCATAGTTTATGGGCAAAACCAATCTTTTGACTGGTTTAAAGAGGAATTGTTTGTGCATATATGTGAACTTTTCTAAGATTCTCCAAAATAATGTAGTGTAGTTGATACCAAGCATAGAAAGTACAAGTTCCAGTGGAGAACACAGTGTGTCTCGCTATAGTATCATAAGTGAATACAAAGTCAGATGCAAGGAGGGTGAGGGACGTTTAGTGGTAGCTGAATATGCTTATAGTTGTAAGCAACGCTTTGGGGCTCAGTTGTATACCTCCTTGTGCATCACTGCAAGTTGCTAAGTGGCTGCAAGGGCATCTGCAGTAAAATGGTGAGGAATGCTTCTGCTGAGGCCTTACTCTGACTTCTTGTATGTAAGGGAGAGACTGGAAGTAGTACATATTATAGGCTACTTCCTGTTGCAAGCACCTTGTGTGGTGGTAGTCATGCTCTCTAAACCCAGCAGCCTAAGGATTTACTCCAGGTGGATTATTTGGTCACAGTCCATTCTGCTTATATTTTTGGAACTTGTTTTCCTTTCAGGACTTTTTTGAGTATTTTGTGTGTTTAATAGGTGAAGAAAGAAGTGTGTGTAAAGGGAATGAATGGATAAAGCAAATCACTTTCAGCAAAACCTTTTTGTGAGGAATTTCATAAGGGTGGAGAGGTACATGGAAGCCACCCCTCATAGTTTTGCCTCCAGACTCTTGTATTTCAGCTCAGCTAGCACGTGTACACACATGGGGCTCCAGTGAGCTGCCCCAATAAGCATTTAGTCTCATTCAAATGTAAATCTCCAGAAAGAAAGAGACCAATGTCTGTGGAGACTCTTGTGTATAGATGACCTTCATCTAACACAAAAGCTGAGATTTGTTGTATCCTTTTGTATTGGAGAAAACAGGATTCAGTTTTTAATCTTTCATATTAAAAGATTACCTAATAAAATTTGCTTTTAAGCATACTAACTTAAAGGCAGTTTCACAGAGAAGTCTATTGCCTCCTCCTAACTAGAGAACCAAAAGTCTAATTGGTAAACACATCATCAGTGGGCCTTGTAGAAATAATATGATTCTTTGGCAACAGTTAAGTAAATGCTGATATAATAATTATTACTACAATATTTGATTGCATTAGTGAAACCCCTGAAGAGGTAAATTTCATGCTTTGCCATTTTCCCTACACAAATATCCTCATTCCATTCCATGCAAGACAGGTTTGGCAAATGTGGATGCTTTTGGGTGGTATTGACATCTAAGCCATGCCATCTAAGGACAAGTGCTGACTGCTAAATAATTTATTTATTCAAAGCTCAGAAGAGACTATTATGTCTGTGTAAAACTAGCTACCACAAAAACAAACTATGTTTTCTTAAGTCATGTATGAGATCCATTAAACCTTGGCTTTGGTACCTGGGTATTGTCAAACTTAGCACGCAAGCCTAATACAGAATTAGAAACCAAGCTGTGAAGATAATTTCTGGTCACTGAATATGACTATGAAATGTTACTGTTGTATGCATTCCATTTGACTACTTCTTTGCAAATGCTGCAAATACTGAAAAAATCAGTATGATGAGACACAGATAGGAAATTCCTGACCATACTGAAATTAGTAATAAAATGCCTACTGCTTTCAATGGAGTCAGGAATCTGTATATAAACCTTAATTTCTGAAATCAATGGATTTGAGTTAATTATGCCCAGCATGTCAAAGAAATGAGTTTTTAAGGCCCAGCCCACATACTTAAAAGTTTTAGTTCTTTATTTTCTTTATGTTAAGGTCTTCATATTATGCTTACTACAGTGAAATCTGAACTCCTGTTATAATTTGTATTTATGTAACCATGTTGCTTAATAGCCTTTGTATTAGATTCTGTGAAAAAAGCACAGTCTCTATCTAAATGCAAAGCATTAAAACATAATACAGATGAGTAGAGATAGATGGGATAGATGGGAAATTATGAGATAGTATTGGTAAGGATGATGGGCAGAGAGGTCCCAGCATATTCAGACCTTTTGTTGAGAGAGAGATCATGGAAAAGTCTTAAGAAATTGAAAACAATGGGATGGATTCTTAGAAGAGAAGTGGAGCTTGGGAGAAAGTACAAAGTCTGTTACCTGAAAATGTAATTGTCAGTGATGGCCTGTCACCATGAGCAGATTGGAACCTCTTGATAAAGAAAGAAAGTTGAATGAATGAAGTGTCATTGAAGCTGAATGAGGAAATGAAAATAATTACTGATTCACAGCATTAGGTGCGAAGAGGTCATTAGAAGTCATGTTGAAAATAAGGTTCAGTGAAGACAGTTGTGAAAGCTGAGGAGATGGACTGCAGGTATTCATTGCAGTCAATGAGCTTAAAAATGAGAGGTAGAATAAGATGGTATGGTAGTCGCCAAAATGTCTGGGGTACAGAACTTACCACCACCACCACCTTTTTTATCAAATTAAGGAAGAGATCGCATGATACTTGAATTGTTATGGGTGAATCAGAGAACAGCAGGAAGCTGGGGAAAACAGCAAAGGAGTGGTTGAGGGACAGGACTGGATACTGGAAATGGTGGTGGGAGGTGAAGATAGCTGAAGGGAAGGCTGGAAGAATGACCAAATTTGGATGAATGTCCTTGGGCTAAAGCAGGGACATGTGGATTTGAGATTCCAGGAGATGGAGCACTGAGGGAAGGATGGAAAGGATGATAATAATGAGGAAAGGGAATGACATTAGTTGAGGAATGGGAGGGTCAAAGAAGTGAAGAGATACTGTGTTGCAGAAGAGGAGTATGGCAAGAGCAAACAGTGAGTGTCACCCAGACAGGAACACGTTGCTGTTGTCTATTAGAAGTTCAGCTCCTCGTTGACTTTATGATAACCCATGGCAAAAGAAAGCAAGGCTAAGGGATTCTGCCAGTAGTGACATCTGGGCAGCTGTGGTCCCACAATGCTCTCAGGGTCTTGGAGCCTGTATTATATATAAATAAGTTCAGTCAAAGCCTGAAGAGAGAAAGACAGAATTGTATCCATTATTTACCATTCATTCCTTTTCACATTCATTTTAACAGCATTTTCTGTTCTACTTCCATACTCTTTTTCTTGCCTTTTTATGTAATGTTACTCTACTAAAAAATCCTACGTTTTTAGTAAGTGACGCTATGTATTTAGAGTATGTTGGCCCAGCAATTTTGATGACTTCCAAACTGAATGATAGCTTTTCAGAACAGTGAAAGTGCAGTTTCTGTGCAATTTGAGAGCACTGCAGTATTTTATTATCATTATCTCCCATAATGGTGGTATCTTGGTCTGGTCAACTGACCATTAGGACAAAAGCCAGTAACTTCCAGGTTCTCATTGCAGCTTTGCCACTAACATCATTTCTTGTGTGACCTTGGATGATTCATATAGCCCAGCTTTTTGGCTATTCACTGATTTTAAGCACTGCTCATTTTGGGTTCCCATTTTAAGACACTAGTGAATCAATTCCCAAGGGAATGGAGCATCCATAAGTATAAATTACATTAATGTCATTTATAAGTGATAAAACTGATCAAAAATGTTAAATTTAACTTGTTCCTCCAAGTATTGGCTTTCTGCAGGAAATTTCAACTTTCCAAAATATTTTTCAGACTTTTTCTTCTTGAGAAATTCAAAGTGTTCTGCGAAGAAAAGCTCTGTTTCCTGACCACACTGAAAAGATTAGGCCCTACAGTATTTCAGGATAATCTTCCAAGAATAAGATATCCAGATTAGTCGTCAGTTTGAGAATGTGGGTTGCAAACTTTTTTTCTGCTTAGTTTGCCAATTGAATAAAATGGCTAATAATGAAACGTGAGTGATGAATTAATTAGTTAATGTTTCTAGATTTCTGAAAATTGTTATAAATCAGGATTTCCTCACTGTAATTTACAAGACCACAGTAATACACCCATAGCTGCCCTAGGCAAGCAAATAACTTTTTTACTTATTTCAGTGAAAGGTTGATGAGACAGTATTGTGGTCAGCTTTTATTCCTGACTGTAGACTGCAACCCAAAAGTTTGGGGACAACTGCTGCAGATGATTTGGGATGTTCAGATAACCTAATCTTGCCAAGAGATATGTTCATTAAGTTGTCAAAGAACTGAAATGTATGCATTGCCCATCCATCTGGCATATAATTTAAATACAGCCGAATTCCTGACCTCAGATATGATATAAGCATTTCTGAGTAGGCATGACTGATACATTTGCATAAGCAGAGGCTCTTAGAATAAAAATGCATTTTAAAAGGAAAGTAAAACCCACTTCTGAGATCTAGAGACTCATGACAACATTGATAGATAGTAACATACTCAAAAAAATATTTTACTGAGTGCTAAATAATATTTTTAAAATGTTTGCACAGGATTTTTAATACAATTAATAAAGTCTCTCTGTAGCCTGAAGAAAGGTGTCACCAGCTGAAGTGCCTGCAACTGAGATACTGAATTCATCACAATGAGTTTTCTGAGGGCTGAATAGATAATCTGCATGATTTTAAATATTAAAAGCCTTTGTCAGGGTAGATGTGCCTGCAAAAATGCAAGCTGGCAGTTACACATGATTAAGGCACAGTTGTCTGGGCAATTCCATATCTGGGTTACCACCAAATACTATAAATAAAAACAAGTATTGATACCCCATTTTTAAAAAAAATTATTACTTTTGCCAGACAACCATACTCTTGTCAGTTAGGTGGATTTTAGCAATGTGTAACATCTTAATACCTGAAAGCAGGTCACACCAATTCAATGTTAGAACCCAAACCTGCATAACTCATGTCATATACAATGACCTTATGGGAACGGTAGCACTATGTATCCTACATGTGTCACTCAGGTGTCTTGTATGAGCAGCCTAGGTTCCCTTGACTGTCAGTGGAGCTTCAGCATTCTGTGAATTCTGGAGGCTTCAAATGTAGGCTCCTAAATTAGATCTCAAGGTTCAATGGCATGAGTATCCCCTTCAACGTTTCTTCAGGTCTCTCTGAGAGACAACTGCCTCACTCTTATGACTGAAATCTAAGGAAAAAGGGAGAATCATTCTTCTTTATCTGTGCAGGAGAGCTGGTGCATGAATTTAAACTTCTTCACAAGCAGATGGCAATATTTTCTTTTCTCCTCCCTTTTCAGCATGGAGCACATCACTCTCTCCAAGTCACAAATCTGGGATATGTTTACCAGGAGAGCTAATAGCAAAGCCTCCCTCTGCTGTATGAGCAGGCTAAAAAGTGATGTATTTCTCAGTCTCCTGAGCATGCTGAAGCCCTGCTTCACTCATGTGGGCACTTCTGAGCAGCCTGTCAATAGACATTTTTGTCAGTGGGGCTCTTACGGGTACCCATGGAGCACCCATGGCACCAGCATGGGTGCAAATGGCCCTGCCTTCTAGTAGATCCTCAAAATCCACATGGATTTTAGTAGTTCCATAGGGCAGAGAGTGGGCCTGTGACTTCAGTCAGCACTCAGATGGAGAAAGTGGAGACCTGTAACATTTTGCTACTGGAGGTATAGGTACTGGATATTTTTATGGCAGTTATTCTATGACGATTTCCTCCGCACAAGTACTTCCCCCCTCTTTGTCAAATTTTGCCTTTCTGCTTGTTTAGTTGCTACACACATGAGAGATCCCGTTCTTGGAGGGCAGCAACAGCAGAACTCTGTTGTATTTGTCCCTGTTCAACAAAAATTTAGCAAACGTAAATTCATCTCTTGCGCTAGCTCTGTGTAATACCTTTATGCTTGCTTCCAAGGGTCTCATTGTAGGAGGGCAGAGTTCACTCCCAGATGACGACTTCAAGGTTTGCCCTACCAGGACTGCTTAAATCTATGAGGGTTTGCAGCATCTAGTCTTTAGTCCATCAGAGGCTACATCTTTTTTGTTCAGCAGTATGGAGGCTCAAGAGCAAGCTAAAGCACAAAATGCTCCATGACCCTTGTTCTGTCCATCATAGGTCCTTGCTTTAGGTCATAATGACCATCCCAGAGTATCTTCCTACACATATCATCCAGTAAAGAATCCAAATGCATTTTCTGCCCTACCCTGGTACAGAGTATTCTGGGATACATATGGTGGGTTCAAGCCAGCAAATATGCTATGCTTATACCTGTCCCATTGCCCCTGCTTGAAGGGCATGTTTAAAAAAGGTGGCTTGCTAGCTCTTGAAAGCCTACCCTTGTATGCCGGCCTGCATCCAAACAGTTCAACAGTTCAAGCTAGGCTTGTGCAGTGTAAGCCACGTGCAGCTCACAGAGCAACATCTATGATGTGGGGGGTGCGTGGGTAAGCAAATGATTCTCTACCCCAGAACCGAGGTGGGATGGGCATGTCCTCAGCCAAGGGGCTGATACTCATGCCTTTGTTTTCATTGCTCATGCCTCTAACCCAAGCAGCACATTGAGTAGCAGGAGTTGCCTCTGAGGCAGCGAGAACCAAGGAATGAATAAGCCATGAGTACTGCAAGGTGGTCAAAGGGAGGAACTGCAGTGGGAGGGATGGAAAGAGACAGTGGATTTCAGTGTGGTCAAGTGAGGGGAGATGCAGATGGGAGAAATTATAGTGACAGGAGGAAGGATACCTGGGAGCAGTGTGTGTGCTCAAGGGAAAGAGGTGATGTGGACAGATTGCAATAGACATGAGGGTCTCAGGGCACGGGGCAGAGAAATGCATGGGCAGGTAGGCACGTGGGGCTAGGTGGGACAGTGTTATCACATGAAATGCTGCTGAAAAGTGACCTTTCATTAGTAGCCATTATGTGCATTGGTAGATCAGTTTAGACACAGCCAAGATGTCTTTGGCTTAGGGGGAACTTTGAACCCACACGTAGAAAATAAGAGAAATGCAGCCAGGAAGCTCTGAAGCAGTGTGAGGGTCAGTGACAACTGGACGTGGCGATCCTGACTTTTTTAGGCCAGCTAGCATTACTGGCACATTCCTCCTCATGGGCAAGGTAGAAAGAAAGTATGAGAGGAGGCCCTACTTGAAAGAGATGTGTGATTTGACGCTTCCCCTGCAGCCAATATCAGCGTGGTCCTATGAAGCCTTAACTGGGACTGAAAACTGCTGCTCCTTTGCAGAACTCCTAAGGGAGGATGGGAACAGCATTGACTTGTGCCCTCTTTGGGATAATTTCCCTCTTCCCTTTCCCCCATGTGACACAAGCAAGAAAATTAATATTCCACCCACTGAGCCTGCATGGTGAATCTGGCACATCATTATTTAAGATGACCGTGATTTTTTAACTGTATTTTTTTAATTGATCCCATCTAACTCATGAGCATCTGAAAAACCTTGAAGATCATTTTATGTGCATAAGCACAGTTAATCTGTTTGTTGCAAGGACCCAAGTCGTAAAATGTGTATATCCAAGGCCATTATGGAATTAAGACTTAAGGCCATTTAAACAAGTCTGCATGTGAATAAATAACATTCAGCCTCCTGATGCCCCAAAAGTATACAGGCAAAATCCACAGAACCTCAGCTTTCAGCACAACACTGCCCTCTGGAGCATTCTGAATCGCTCTCATCACAAAACCAAACAAAGGACCTAAAGAAGAAAAACAGGAAAAGACCATGGTGTCCAATGTAGAAATGAATAGCACAGTGCAATGAGTAATGAAAACAGCTATACTGTGAAAGTAATGGAAATAAAATGATATTCATCCCAATCACAAATACCAAAAACATTTTTCAGTATTGAATGGAAGGCAGAAAAAAATTGAGAATTTTGAATAGACCTGTAAAGAATGACAGAATAACAAAAATGCGTCTTAATTTTGTTTAAAGGTCTTGGCAGAAGTCTTACAAAGAAAATTAACAAGCTATTGGGAAGGAAAAAAATGATTTGCTCTCTCAAAAATCTATTTTAGATGCAGACCTTTTACTGCTATGTATCCCTTCACATTTTGATAGTGTTTGTGTCAACGCAAAGACGATATGTTACCTTGTGCTGTCAAGAGCTTACCAAAATAAACCTCATCAACAAGGCATTAAATAATAATATCACCTTTCCCCTGAAGTTTTGATATTCTCTGTGATGTACTTATGCATATTTTTAAAAGAACATAAATTATTGATTCCCTCTTTCCATCAAACCTGTCTAACCAGTGAAGTGTATGGAATACAGTCCTGTACTAAGCAGTGTTAAAGAACAACTCACAACCCCTAATTGAAAGCATAGGCTTGTTAAAAGCGAATTTTTTGAATCTGTGAAGGGCCTAATCTTGCAAATACAACCTATAACCAGGAACATTGAGGCAACAATTCATCATTGGTGGTCCTTCTGATAGCAGATATTATTCTCAGTAATAAATGCGCACAAAATTGATTCAAGGATAAAAGAACGGATTCAAATATTTACTCCCCCACCCGGTATGTTTCTATTAAACAGAATCATAGAATAGCTGAGTTTGGAAGGGACCTCTGAAGATTGTGTGGACCTACCAACCCACTCAAAGTGGTGTCAACTACAACAGGTTGCTCAGGGCCATTTACAGTCGGGTTTTGAGTGTCTCCAAAGATGGAGACTCCACGAATCTCCGTTGGCAGCCTGTTCCAGTGTTTGATCACCTCAGAGTAAAGAAGTTTTCTCTTACATTTAGGTGGAATTTCTTTTTTTTCAGTTTGTGCCCATTGCCTCGCATCCTTTCCCTGGGCACCACTGAGATGAGTCTGGCTCTGTCCTCTTTACTCCCCCCATCAGGTATTTATGCACACTGATAACATCCCCCAGGAGCCATCTCTTCTTCAGGCTGAACAGTCCCGGCTGTTGCAGCCTCTCCGCACAGGGCAGGTGCTCCAATACCCTAATCATCTTCATGGCCCTTCGCTCCACGTCTGGGAGGTCCATGCCTCTGCTGCCCTGGGGAGCCCAGCTGTGGGCCCAGCACTCCAGCTGTGGCATCTCCAGCGCTGAGGAGAGGGGAAGGCTCCCCTCCCTCACCCCACTGGTGACACGGTTCCTGGTGTGGCCCAGGAGGCTGTTGGCTGCCTTTGCCGCAAGGCTGCCTTGCTGACCTGTGTTAAACTTGGTCTCCACCAGGACCTTGAGGTCCTTCTCTGCAAAACTGCTTTCTAGCCAGTCAGCCCCCAGCCTGTACTGGTGCATGGGGTTATTCCTCTCTAGAGGAATTCGTAGTGCAGTCAAATGTTATCAGGATAGTAGCTGCCAATATTTGAAAAGAACCGAAATAATGACTGAAATAACTTGTGTTACTGTAGTTGAAAGAAAGGTTATTTGAATGCCAGTAGACTAAAGGGAATGGATTACAACAAACAGAAAAGGCAAGAAAAGGGAAACAGTAGTCCCCTGGCGAGTAAATGTCTGATCACAGAAACAGAACTCCTGAATGATCCACTCAGGTATTGATCTTGAACCTATTTAAGCCAGTGGGAGTTTCCACAAGCTTATTGAGGGCACTGAATGAAGCTCATGAAGAAAGGAAGAAGTTACATAACAATGTGGATTTTTTTTTTCTGTCCTAGTAATAATGCGCAAGCAGCAAAGTAAGCTTCTACAAATAGTGGAAAATTCTGAAGAGATTACACAAACTGAATTTAGAGTACTAAAAATGTAAAATTGTCAACTGACAGCATAAGTAGTCTTAGCCTCAGTGGGACCTGTGCGGTGCAAACAATTAATTATGTGCATAAATGTTTGCAGGACCAACACTTATAAGGTGAAGCATATCCAAAGTAAATAATAACACAGAAATTCTGCTGTCTTTTCTCCATTTCTCAGGGAATAAAAACTAGTTGGTACTGCTAGTGTTAAATTCATGTAAATGTC
The DNA here is from genome assembly GCF_036370855.1 of Dromaius novaehollandiae. Taxonomy (NCBI): domain Eukaryota; kingdom Metazoa; phylum Chordata; class Aves; order Casuariiformes; family Dromaiidae; genus Dromaius; species Dromaius novaehollandiae. Next base: position 26,240,835 of record NC_088098.1, read on the forward strand.
TTACTCAGTTGACCACTGTAGAAGTATTGAAGAAAGAGAATGATTATTCATTTTATCCTGTGAGGCTAGTTAAGAAATACTGATGTCTGTGTTGCAGTATATAGTAGAAATAGTAAGAATCAGCAGGCTTCATCTCCATCCTCAGTGCACATAAACAAGTTTAATAACATGCTTTAATTTCACTTAGGATTCAGACAGATAGCATGGGTCAGGTTGGCCGATCTGTGTATCAAAAAGCCTTTTAAAAATGCTTCTCTCACAAACTGTGGTTTTCCCAACACTTTAATTTGTAAAAATTATGACTCAGAAGCTGGAATTCAAGTTCCTTTTCCTCGTCACTGACAAAAAATTGGATTAGAAAGCTTGTGGAGCATACTCCTGGCTGGGTATGAGGGAGGGTTTGAAGTTAGAACAGAGGATTAGAGTTGCTTTAGGAAGATGAAGCAGAGTGCTCCCTTCAGTCCTATCCTAAAATAGAAATAGATCCCAGAGGTTTGGGGTGTTTTTTGCTTCAGTGTTTTGTTGAAGAAAACCTAAATGTCCTATATAGTATTCAAAAGTTTATTTATTTCACTTTTGCATTAATAATTAATCTTAAAATTCTAGATGAGAGGAGAAACTGATCTTTTTGCAAGGTGAAGAGCCCTTCCCCTCACACGCTCCCTATGCCCAGCGTTATATATTCAGTGTACAAATGCACTGAGGAAAGGTTAAACATTTTATTTCTGGATGTCCTTCCAGAGAAAAAATGCCAAATTAGAAACCAGTGATCAAAAATCACTATGGAAATTACTTTGTTCCCTCCTGTTGTTTATACGTTTCACTCTCCAGTATTCAGTCCTGTTTTGGTTGATGCTAGCTGTTTTTCCTCTTTTTTTTTTCTCCTGTTTAATGAGCCGTTGTTAGTGATAATCTTGGGTCACTGTCTGCAAAAAGAGTTTATGCTAGGCAAATACTTTTAAATGTTTATTCAAGTTACAAACTCTTCAGCCTGATATTGGTATGAAGAAAAGTAAAGGAACAGCTAATAAAAACTGGAAAATAAAAAATTAAATAAGATGATATGATGATTAATCCCAATCAAAAATGTTTTAATTGTTTTAATTTTAATTTTACTATAGATTTCAATACTTTTGACTAATTACAAATGTAATTGTTAAAAGGAATATTGGGGATTGAACATACTCAGACTTCTGTACATCATTTGACCTAGACCTGTACAAGTTTCTGCTTAAGAAATGGGATACAGAAATAATTGATTAAACCTATTGAAAACTGGGTAGCTGACACACATCAGCAGGAAACCATAGACCGTGAATCAAATAGGAATATTTCTACTAGAGGCTTCAGGGATTTATTCTTGGCCTCAAACTGTTTCGTTTTTTTACCAGTGACCTGGAAGAAAAAATAAAATCATGACTGATAAAGTTTACAGAGATTGAGGAAGTGGTAAATAATGAGGCTGACAGATCACCGATACAATTTGGACTGTGTTTTTGGGCAGGCACAAGCAAACAATATACGTTTCTGTTCAGTTTATTGTTGAGTCTTACATGCAGGAACAAAGAAGTACAGCTCTTGCTTAAAGAACAGGAATTCAGTACTAAGGAATAATCATTCAGGTGACTTGCAGTCCTGGTAGGTAATCAGCTAGACTTAAATTCCCAGTGCACAAAAGTGTCTGAAAGGGCCAAAAGAAAGCCTTCAGTATATAAACAAAGCAATGTGAAGCAGTAGTAAAGAGGCTGTATTGTGTCTACATTTGGTACTGATGTGATTGCCACCAGAATGCTGTGACCAATTTCTGGCCTGAAAAACTGGTCAAGATTCAGAGAAACTCACAGCAGTGCTTAAAAGAAAATCATGGAAAGCCTGAAAGACTAAAGGAACTGTTTTATTTGAGATGATTGTTTTAATCCCATCTGGGAAAAAAGAACGTAGTTAACTGAAAGAATAGCCTGCTAGAGGCCACCAGAGGGGATGATGAAACAGTAGCTCTACCAAAATTCCTTGGTGGGTTTGGTGTGCTTATGGGGGGGTTAGAACTGTAGTGTCTTAATGCTGGGACCCTATTGCGGTGAGCGGTTCTGCACTTGTTACACTAGCGAAAGCTAATCAAGACAGTTTAGATCAATGAAAGGATCCCATGACTTGTCCCCTCATTTTTATGCAGTGCTAGGTGAAGAAAAGAATTGCAGAAGGTCAGATTAGATAAGCGTCTTAGAGTCTTGGTGCTTATCTGAACCTTATGTTTATCATACCCTACTTTAATAATTTGTATCAGCAGAACTAGTTTCTAATCTCATTAGAACGAAATGTCCTAAAACATCTAATATATATCACATGTCTAGTCAAGCCACCATTCCTGGGGAAACTGTGTTTTTCCATAATATTTCAGCACTAAGTCTAGAATTGCACCAGCTTGCAAAAATGAGGATGGGGGAATATCTTAATTAATTTCTCCATTACATTAACTTAGTCCCCAGGGAGGGGGTGTTGAGATTTGGACAACAGATTAGCTCTTATTATAACTGAAAGGGCAAAGTCATCACCATTTGTTAGTCTGGAAATGGCAAAAATGTACCAGATAATATTTGCAATGAAGCAACCTACTGCAAAACAACCCTGCATTTACAGGGCATTTCCCATGCAGGCTGCCATCCAATCAATGCAAGCCAGATGAAATTTTGAGCACTAAATATTACCAGGTGAAATGATTTCACACAGTAGTTGACCTCCTGCAACATGCCACTAATATAATGTCCTATCCCCTCTCTGTGGCCTATTATAGAAGTTTTGGAAGAATATTAACCTGGCTATATATTATCTTCTGGTTCATTAAATATAATATCAATTCTGGCAAAGCTTTTAGTTGATGAGAGAGCCTTGGCCTCCAAAAGAAAATGTTGTCACAATATTAGATGCCGTATCCTTATCTAATTTACTTACAGCTAACACATTTTTGAATAGAGATATTAAATGGCAAAACCACAAAGGATAATTTATAATTTACAGTCTACAGAAGTATCCCAGTTCTCAACCACCTGTTTTACCTCTGCTCCCACACACACATATCTACAATCCTAAACGTCTCTAATGGATTCTCTTTTGCGTAGAGGCCTTCAGCTCCTCTTTCCCCTGCTATTATTATAATAAACATTTTTGTTCTAAATGGTTAGCACTCTTTTGACATGAGGATCGGGTGGGAGGAACAAGTATATCATCCTCTTGGTGGCTTCACTCCCATAAATAAGATCCTATAAAACAAAAAGGTTCGAGTATCTGTTCTCAGTGCTTCATCCAGCTTTAAAGCATCTGCTGTTGCCCTTAAAGTAGCTCTTGGAGTCCATTTGTCATTCTCCTAGTTTGACTGGCAGTGACAGTTAACCTTTTCTTATCACCCCATAGATATTTACTTCAGTAGTTCAATATATTTTGTCTTGTGTCCTAATAAAATACCTGCATTTATAGAGGGCCTTTTATCCCAAAGGATTTGAACAAGCTCTGCAAGCTATAAATTTACAGCAGTACTGTACAGGTAGCTTAGCTTCGAGTTCAGTACAAAAGACAGTAGCCAAAATCTGGAAATCCTGGTATTTTAGCCAGTGACTGCTGAGCATAGAATTAAAGCAGAGGCAGCGCCTTTTGGCGAGTGTTAATCTAGGGTGCAGAGCTAGAGTCAGCTCCCTGCTGAGGCCACACCTGCACCACTGCCACAGGCTTCTGGTGGGACTTTGAGGAAGAAGCAAAGGCCCAGATCCACCAAGGGTATTGGCACCTGAAGTGGGACTTAGGCACTTAATTCCAGTGGTGCCATCCTCAAAGCTATGCCCAGCTCCGTAGGCAATGATAATATGTAAACATCCACATTTTCATGTTTCTAATGATGATAAAAATTTTCTGATGATGCTAATATTGTGCATACCCAGGACTTTGACCATGCTGGCTAGACTGAGAATTGTAGTGTGTATCTCATGCCCCTATCCAATCGAGATTCACAGACGAGGTGTCCACAGTTAAGTCCTTCTCAGACCAACTCCATTAGGTGAGTTTAGGTCATGCTCAACACAGAGTGCTTGACACACAGCCTTGAGTTCAGTGCTAAACATAATATTGCAACTGTGGAGGGAAGAAGCCTGGTTCTGGTTCCTGGTCTGGGGGTGATTGTCACTGGTGGGTGTGGGGGAGGGGGGGGAGTTTGGAGCGTTTGTTGCTTTCCATCCAGTCCTTGCTGAGTGCAACATCTATAAACATCTCTGGCGCATCACCTGGAGGACAGCATGGGCCCTCCTTGGTGGGTGCCTGAAACAATGCATCACAGGTTTTTGCTTGCTCCCTCTGAAACCCATTAATATTTAATTATTTGCTGCGGAGTGGATCAGCTTCAACAAGAAGAATGAGGACTCTCTCAATGAGACTGAAGAGGGCCTAAAAGTTATGCCTCCTTCCTCCTGGGCAAGTGCACTGTTAGCCTCTGATGTTACAGAAGACTGACGATGTTCTAAAAGTAAAACTATTGAGACTTGCTCCATCTTTAGAAGAACGTTGGTGGATATTAAGCCTCAGGAAAAGACTCTCAGTTTTGGATCCCAAAAGGGGTAGAAACCTGGACATAGAGGCTGGAAGGCAACTGCTGAGCATTGCAGCAGCTCCCCTGATATGGCGTGCTGAGGGGGAAGGACCTTGAGTTCCCATGTGCATCCCCCTCAGTAAGTGAGACATAGCTTTCACGTCTCACTTCCCCATTTAAATTTTTTTCTGGTTTCAGTCTTCATACGAAGAGGCTGCACTGATACAGTAACAACTGAAATCAGGATTAATTCAGAGTTTAAGAACCTGATATGTTTAGGATCAGACTTGGCTCCCACAAAATATGTATCTAAAATAAACAGTAATTTTTAAAATTTTGGCTTCAGTATCAAAAGTAAGCTTTGGATCACACCAAGTTAGCAAATACAAACTTTTACATTGGATTTATATGGTAAGTCAAATACAGATTATTCCTTTTCCTCATTTTCAGTTACCTCTGGCTATTTAATTCGTCCTCTGCTAGGTGTCCTCTGCATTATTGGTCTGGAAGTTAGTCTACATGATGAGAATCATTTAGTTGATAGCACTTTAAGCTCATCTATAAGCAGCTTTTGATGACTAATATGCATTTTTCTGTTACTGCAATAAATTTGTTTCAAGCAAAAGGAGACTGTTTGAAAGCAACACCTTAAATTTCCTGATAAATCAACTATTTAATATTTAATTTCCAACCAAACTGAGGAAAAACAAATCTAATTTTTTCTCAGGCTTACATCTGAAGAGAAAAAAGTAAGAGAACTGCAGAAAAATAGATTGAATTAGTATTACTCCAATATGGAATATATCTTCTTAAGCCATAAGGAGAATGATTTCATACGTGTTGTTTACATTTTTCTATCTTAAAAGACAGCAACTTTAGATTCATTTAATTTAAATTCCTACATGGCCTGTGCAAATAAAGAGAATGAATAACCAAATGGAAAATGCTTTTGCTTACTCCCAGCTCTGAAAGTGATTCATTATTTAAAACATTACCATTAAAAATGAACCATTTCTACAGATAAGATAAAAACAGGCAATTTTTTTACAGGCATCCTTACAACTCTGGAAAACGTGAATATCTGTTTACTTGCATGCTTTTGAGAGGTATCCTCAGTCGTATACACACAAAAAGACATCGCAGATGTCTTCTATCCTAAATTTCTTACTCACTCACATGTAAAATGGCATTAGGCCTTAACATACTCTTCTTTAAGATTCTTTTTGTGTTACATCCAGTCCCAGCTTGTTTCTGCAGTTAATGAGCTCAAAGAAGCTCCCAGGCTTCACAGTTGCTTCTACTCTTCTGTATTATAAGACAGTGCTACTGCCACTTAATGATTCTGGATTTTACACTGCTGCTTGATCCTGCCCAAGGACAAAGTGCGTAAGTGCTCTGTTCAGCCTCATATAAAACAATCCAGCCCTCAGCATATTTTACGTTCCTGTCAGTGGCTCTGTCACTGATAAACTCTTACTTAGCTGCCTGCAGTTCAACCAGGGGAAAAATCTTCAAGGAGCAACAGACATGAACAGGAACAGGAGCTCCAGGAAGAGAAGACTCGTCAAACCAAAATATTCTTTCCTTACCTGTCCACCAAGACAAAACCTGTGATTAGAGAGGATTCCAGATGCAGGTGCACTGCACTATGAGTAAACATGCTGCAGCAATAATGAGGCGAAAATATAAGTATGATTAGGATGCACGAGGAGCGTTAGTTCTGCAGGTTCTAAAGGACACCCTGTTCTGAGCATGAGCTAATCATTTACCTCTTGGAGTTTTCTCATCATTCTTGGGATCTCTGTGTTTTAGTTAAAGTGCAGAGTAGTGAATTATATTAGCTGAGATAGTTCTCAAAGCAGACAAGAAATTAAAGCAAACTGAAGTCTGAGTTAGAGCACAACATTATTATTTTCAGAAGGTAATGACTCAGCTCAGTCTTATCACAATTTTATTGCAAATTCACACTTTCATCTTTCTTTCTGCTGACTCCATGCAAAAGATTTTGCTACAAAAATGAAATATTATTTTCTGATGCAGGTCCTTATTTAATTCCAGTCAAGCATCTGTGTCAGTGGAAATACAGGATTGTTTGTGTCTGTTCTGAATATACCGGAAAAGTATACAAGATATTTATTCCAGAAAGGGTGTCAGATCACTTCAAAATGACCTTATGTACTCAGTGGGGTTCAGCTACGACATTAGTACCATAGATGTTGTCATGTCCTCTGTGCCATGCGATGGGCTGGTTTTATTGCTTTAAAAAACTTCCTTATCCCTGCCTCCACTTCTGCGGACATAACAGCTGACAAACCTTACGGGCTCATTTTTTTCATTTACATATGAGACTACCATACATACAACAACATTCTGTTCATAATTTTAAAGAAAATCCTCTTTCATTTGAATTCAATCAGTATTCTGAGCTCTTATGGCACTCTATCCAAAGGCTGAGAAACCAGGAAAATTTTTAGCTTTCAGGCCAACTCAAATGTCTTACTCATTCTTAGAGACTGTTCATGCTCTTGACCATGAAATATGAATAATCATTCATATTGGCTTTAGTCCACTCAGGACTTTACAGTAATATTTGTTGTATGGGCACATAGATTCTTGATTTGATGAATTTCTTCCTCTTCAGTAGTTTAATTTGACTGATATAATTTGACTGGCATCATTGCTGGACCTTCTGTTTAGTGAAATGCAAGTACAGATCATACATTTTAGTCATTCAGAGGATTTTTAAATCAGATATATACTTTTTTTTGAGGAGCATTTAACCAAGTTATTATTCAGGTAAGTATCACATGCATAAAAGTAATTTTTTCCAACCTACCAGCTGGAACTGATGAGAAAGTGGATTTTCCAGCTCATTTTCCCATTTGTACTGATTAGTTTCTCAGTTTATTCAAGTCATCCACATTCTTACAATAACAGTGTTCCTATTCTTTTTCAGTTTTGCCCCATTCTCTCTTGATGAGATATTAAAAGACTGTGTTGAAAAGCCTTTTTTTTCAACAGGACTTTTGTTCTTACCAAGCAAGGGGCACTTTCGCTAACCCAAGCAATAATTTTCCCACTTTCAATCTACCATTTGTATCCCTCTTTATAATTCAATGAGAAAATGAAGTGTCGACATTATTTCTCTCTGCAACTTTGAAACATTCATTTCTTTGCACGATTATCTGGTGCCAGAACAGTTTGTTTAAAGTGTTCTGGGCCATATCCCAAACATCTGCTAGGTTAGCTCTGGTCAGCTGCCTGCCCTCCCATAGAATTTTCTTTTGCCTTTTAATGAAGGTTGAAGGACTCCAGGCAGTCCCCTTCAGTGTTTTTACAGTGAGTAAAAATGGCTACAGAATAGTCAGGGACTGCAAAGTATTTATGTAACATCTCAGTATATTCCTTGATAGTCCTTTTCTTTTTCAGTAGTTCCTTATGAAGACATGAAATCATTTGACGCTTTGCCTGGTTAATCAAACAACAGGAGATAATTTATGAGAGCATCAATTCTTGATTATTACTACACTTCAGTGATACAGTTGTTAAGATTGCTTCAGAAGTAAAATTTTCTCTGGGGAATTCAGAGCCAATCAACTGCCAATCAGGTTTTCCAATGACTTGAGCCATATAGCTAGTTCCTCCTCAAGGCTTATATTTCATACTGCTATTCCTCCCAATTAAATATAACAATTCAAAACAGATACTTTATTAGTTATTCAATTATTGAAAAGTAAGTGTAATGCAGATCATACTGCTACTCAAATTAACATAGTTCAATATTTGCAGTATTTTGTGGTCAGATTACAGAGGCAGCTAGAGGAGCTTGTATCAAAATGCTTCATACAGCTTTAGTCTTCTGGTATAGTTTCTTAAATGACATAATTCAGATTTATTTTGGCTAGTAATAACATTACACCATATGATATTGTGTTAAATGTTGGGCTTGATCTCCTTTATCTTTACAAATGTATAAGCATAAAGTATTCAAAACATAAGAAAAGGGTAGAAGGGGATGGTAGTTCACAACTTAGCAAGGTTTTGTAGTTAAGGCTATCTGGTTAGCTGTTTTAGCTATGCAGCCTACACGTCCCCAGTGGGAAGCACAGAAGTAGCATCTGCTTTTTGACACAATTTAGAGACGTTGGCCTAAGTTATGCAAAAACTTCAGCCTCCGTGTGGGTACGTAGCACAAATGAAATGACATCCAGAAAACTGTTACTATTAATTTGCACATTTTCTCTATTGCGCTTCATATGTTGATAGTGGGAGCTCTTTGCATCGCCACCTCCTCACCTTCAGTGTGTCGATTAACCGAGCAGCTCTGAGATCTCAGATGGAGGTGCGCAGCCCATGTGCCAAGCCTTCTTCTGCTGCAGTGCATGTCAGTCAGACCATGTACCCGGAAAGCTCTGCAGAATTGCAGTCTTACCTGGTATTCAGGGGGCAAGCCCTTACATATTAGGAAACGTAATCAGCTAGGGTAGAATTTAATTGTCTTAACTTGCATTCCCCAGTCCCATTTGTCCTCTCTGTGGAGAAGGAAGTAGCAGCGGCAGAAGGTGTGCAGACTGGCCCTGCTGTCTGAGCAGACCCGTTTCCCTACTATAGGCGCTGCACTCTTCTCCCTCGGTCCTGACACAGCCCTCACCTCAAGCTGCCTCCCAGGGATATGTCAGAGAACATGCGTAATGGTCTGTTCTCCTTTCCCCGTCTCAGGTGAAAATTATATTAGGATTTCTTTTCACTAACAAAATATTTATGTTCAAAAGAACTAAAATAATTCTGCCATGACTCTTCTTGCTTGTGTCATTGAATTTAGCCATGTGCAACAGTGGTGCCTATACAATACCAGCATTACATATGACCCTGTGAACTCATTTAGGGAACATCTTGTTTAAAGAGCTGAAATGTTTCTTTCATTCTCTGCTACAAGCCAGTAAGAATAAATCCTATTAAAAGTAATGCAAATTGTGTCATTAAGAAGATAATCCTGTTTGGCCTACATAGAGTTCACATTTTTCTCTAGCAAAGCATTACTGATTCTTGGTTCTTTCGGCAAGAAGCGTATTGACTATGCTGCTGTTGCTGATAAATAACACAGCAACTTATTTTTATTTCATACCCACCCTCATATTAGCAGTGTTTTATGCAAAACAGCTATAAATCCTGGAATCAACTTAGCAGAGTTTATAGGTGAGAGTGACCTGAAGCAGGGATAACTGGTATCCTACGTATGTGGTCTAACACTGACCTGGACAAGTCTGCACACATTCATCATACCTCACAGTATACAACACTAATAATATGTTAGTTCTAATATTTTGTTATACTGAACATCATAGTCATTCATACTGAGGTATTGTCAGTGGGGAAATGACAGCAGATTCTGTGACAAAAGAATTTTATGTTCTAAAACAGTGATTATGTGGAAGATAGCACAGTCTGTCTAAATGAAATTTGGAAGACTGGCATCCCATAATCTCAAGTCACAGTCCTAAAAATATCATTCTGTCCTTTCTGAATGTAATATAACAGGCACATTAGCTTACTCTGAGTGTAACCCCCCTAATGGAGGGTTCAACTTTTGGAAAAGGAATAGCTTGACTGCAAGTTCTTCAAACATTACTCCAAAAGTCACTATTTTTACTAGAACATTCAGCTTTATTTGAAAACAATAGGGCACACCTTGGGCTTCAGCTAATGAGCAGTTAACATACCATTAAACAGAAAGGTGAAAGATTGCCTTAAATCACCTGCATAGGTTTTCATGTATGGTTTAAGGAAGCTTCAACACATTCTTGGTCATGTGTACATTCTCACTTTAGGGTTCCCAGACTTCTCAGCGTTCCTGGAAATTCAAGTTACATAACAATAATAAAATAATATATAAAATGTATAATAATAATAGATAATAGATTAATAGATATAATAGATATAATAGATTATAGATTATATATAAAAGAGCATATAAAATTATACACAATATATAACATTTATATATATGGATGTATGTATAATACCTCTCTAATTATATATTAACATTTAAAATCTGTCTAATTACAGCAAAGTTAATGTTAGTCATTAAACTGGTTTACTTAAATCCTTTGATTCTCATCAAACTACAACATGTCTCTTAGGTAAATGCCTGAACCATTGGCCACAAGCATTTTTTGAATAAATAAACTATCAAAACTACCCATTGAAACAGTGTAGGAAGTACTGCAAGAGTTGTGGGACCAGAGGGATAGTGCAAGGACAAGAACAAGCATAACTGTTACTGTGACTAGAGAGAGTCAAGAGGACAGAGTTTTAATGACTCCTGCAAAGACTAAGCATTTTGCACAGTGACAGATGGCATGTATCCCCACTGCCACTGCTTTAAAACAGAAATGTGAGTTCTGTTCCATCCTAAGACAGAAAACAAGAAGAGCAGTGGCTTTCCTGGAGGAGTGGGTTAAGTGCTGTGGATCACCAGAGAATTGGTGGTAGTGTTGCACTTCCTTCTGGCTGGCCTGGGGCAGTCCCAGAAGCAGTGGGAAGCTCAGATGCACGTGTCCTGCCTCCCAGAAAAGCATACACTGCCCATACCTGTGCAGACCTCAGCCAAAAGGCCAAGTAAAATTTTTGCAGGAGAGTCATTTGTTCATAGAACTGTAATAAACATTTGAGCATTATAGGCATGGACTCATTAGCTACATGCCTTGGTGTGTTTCTTTAATGATGTCAGTTGTTGGAAATGTCAGTTTTCCTTTTTTCCTCACAATATAGGCCTTTTCTATATTTAACGTATTTAACAGATGGTCACATTTTGAAGATCTGATCCTACATCCTCCCTCCTATACATGTAACCTCCATCATCAGTGTTATCTTTCTCTTCCATCATGGCAGTTTTCAGACCTGGGATCTCATCTCATCAAATGTTGCGTATTTTTCGTTATATTTTAAGGACAGGGAGAAAAAGTGTTTATTCACAGTCAGTTATAATCTCACAGTCCTGCAGATTTTAGAGTAGCTTGCCAATGTTTCCTACTGATTTCAAGTGTCTGAAGTGATAACTCACCACTAAGTGATCTTTGACATTATTCCATTAAAGTAGTAGTAATTTCCATCAAGGAGTATTTCTACTTCCATTTTCCTTTTCTGTTAGTTCAGTTATATAACAGAAAGTACAGAGTCCCATCTTCATTCAAGATCACAATACTTTCGGCTGCTATACTAAAGCTGTTTTGTCATTTCCTGACTTGGGACAAAGGCAACTTTACACAAATTAACACTAAGGAAGAAGTTGCTATGAAAATTAATAACTCATAACAATTTTATTTCCGATATACTACATCAGAATCCTAATTTGCATACTCTCTGCCAACAGCCATTTGCAAATCCCTAGGAAGTTTTTCATCCAACTGTGATCATAACAAACCTTTCCATCTGTGCATTTTTCTATGAGAAATCTTTATCAGAATTATTCCCAAAAGGCCTTATAGGCTCCAAAAACTTGACATGGTTCCTTCATTCTCATAGGTGAAGTGATACAGAATTTCGTAGAAAGTTGTAATTGTTCCTTAGGTTTGCTGAGCCATCCTAAACAACAGATCATTTATAATTTAGTTTAAAAATTAAAATGTATATTAACAATACTAACTTCATTAAGTACTTCTACAATGTATTTTCTAAAACACAATTTATGTAAAACATTTGTCACTTCAAATCTACTAAATTTCATGGGACTCTTTTATATGAGGATTATTATTCTGAAAAACAGTAATTCTGCATGTCTATGGCATTTCTGTAATGTTTTCTGGTAGCTCCAAAAATTCTCTCCAAAAAGTAACAAATTAAACACATCACTATTCTGAAAAGGGGTCAGCTCGCTTTTATATTTGGGCAAAATGAAAGAAGAATAAATTCTGCCATTTACTTAGGTATTTCTTATTCCTGGCAGTAATTGCCTTCGGTGGTGGATACAGACATACTCTGCAAGTGATTTTTGGCAAGATCCCAGAGAAAATTATTGTTAGAATGAGAAAAAATCTAGATCTATGAATCAGAATTCTGTGTTTTAACCTTAAAATTACCATTTGATTTTTAAAGAGCTATAGTAAATGTCAACAAAAGTTTATATAGAAACTTCTAGGGTGAGCAAAGAAACAGTAAAGGAAATATCTTACAGTCTCTTTGAAACAAAAATCTCAGCTACATGAAAATCAGTAACGTACTTAAAAGCACATCTGAACCCATTCCTGTTTGCCAAAATGACTTACGAAAGTTAGTCTTTTGTGTTTCCTGGTTCATTGCACAATTCTCCTTTATTCTCAAAACTTCTAAGTAAGGAGGTAAGTGGAACTACGGGAATGAGAGTCTTTCCAAGAGACAGAAAGATTTAGGAAGGGAGCAAGGATTATCCTAAAATGCGTCACTGCTTCTTTTGAAATAAGTCATCTTTTAAAGTAGGCCATCTAATAAAAAATGGGCATTTTCCTGCTTATAGACTGAAATAAATATATCAAAAGGAAAACATTTAAGCAAGTTTTAAACTTGAAGAATGTACCTAAGTGAGGTGCTGACTGAAAAGGCCTGCAGAATCAGAGTGTGATATGGGTAGGGAATTGCTTTTGCAGACGGTAGGGCGTTGCTGTCAGACTTGCTGTAAGAACACAAGGACAGTCCACATGCTCTGAACCAGACAGGAAGATTAATCTAAATGAGAGATCTGGTTTAATACTTTTATTTATTAATTTCTTCAAAGTCAGCATATCCTGTGAGACACATATTTCTAAAAAGTAAAGAAAGCACTACACCAGCCAACATCACCATGCACCAGTATCATAGCAGACATCAAAACCTCAAAGAGTAAAGAGAAAAAAGGTCTATCAGACACTAGAGCACACAAGCAAGTATCCAGCCACATTTGCCAATGCACTCCTACGACCAGAAACACAACCCTAATTTAATGGGGGATGCTATCATTTTTCATGTGAAAGATGCACATCCAGTCACCTGTTGATGAAGGCCCTGCAGAGAGAGGGAAAGGAGGAGGCAGGGACAGCTCACAGGCTGGCAAAGCAATTAATTCAACAAGCATCCCAGTCCCTGTTCATGCCTCCAAGGCACTTGGAAAAGGGGCTGCAGGAATACACTGTGGGCCAGAAAAATCGTTTAGTCAGGCTGGATCCATCTGATGGGTCATACTTTGGGGATAACTGAGCTAAGCTATTGTTGAGGTTTGAAGAAAATTGAGAAGCATAAAGATGTTGCCAAGAAGACACTTTGTTTTTACATCGTAGCTAATCAGAGAGAACACAGAAGAAGCACCTACTCATTCTGATAAAGATTAGACAGATAACCATGTGTCCAAAACAGCACCAAACTAAATAAAGAAATTAAGGGGAAACAATCACAGAGACCAGAAGGAATTCACGGTAAAATTCAAAAGGAGATTAAGATGGAGAGAGAGAGTATTACCTCTGCACTGGGACATGGAGATCTGAATGCTGATCTTCTGACTGATTTTAAAAGAGTCACTTCACCACCCCATGTTTCTATTTCCCTAGCTCCAAAACTGATAAAAATAATTGCCTCATTTGTTAAGTACTTTTGAGATCTGATGTTATTGATAAAGATTGAGGTGAATATTTAAGAAGAAGAGACATAAGCAGAGGTATACATTCTGTTGCCAAAGTCTTTATTAGAGGATTAGAGTAAAGCAAGTGTTTTACCGTAATTTTTAAAAGGCCATTTTTAAACTGTAAACATAACAATTACAGATCAATACGTCTTACTCCAATTCAAGGTCATCCTAATTGAAAGAAATCACTAAAAACAGAAAAAGACATTATGGTAGGGACAACACAGCTCTCTAAAGGAAACAAACAACAACAAAAAGAACGCATGCCTCCTAAATATGTTAGTATTATTTTGTATAGAGAAATATAAAAGAGAAATTGTTGATATTTATTCATTTCCTGGTATAGTCAGTATTTTTTGGACTATTGACTCTGTGAGAAAAAGTCATTTTTGAAAGTGCTAGGCACTTCACAGCTGAATACTCTGGAATACAAAGGCACAGTGATGGATTAACTGGAACCATGCAAGAGGAATGCCTGGGTGTTCTGTTAAAACGCCTACTTATTTTGCAGAGCTGAACAAAGAAGCACAAGAAATGTTAGTTTTCATTTAAGAAGGCATAGAAAATAATAACCATATATTTACATTGCTACTCCACATCATTGGATAACCTTCATGGAATAGGAAGTGGAGATGACGAGAATCAGAGAAACAGGGACTATGGGGAGAGGGAGAAGACTGGGGCCGAGTCCAGAGGATTATATAAAGAGAATGGGTCTGGGACCAACTTCTCCTGTTATTGCGTACATATAGAAACACCTCACATACTGCTGAATCATGGTCCTTCACTATAGATAGCCTGCAGGCCATACTCATGAACTACAGTACTGAAAATGCTTTAATGTCATCACAGAAATTAATGTCATGATTTCCCCATGAATATTGTTATAGAGCTCATGAGTAAAGAAATTTAATTTTCAATAATTTTTATGATCAGTTCGTAGTAAGAAGTACCTTTTAACACTAAAACTTTCAGATTGCCACAATAAATCAACTATAATTTTCTCTTAAGCCTTCCTTTATTTAATTATTTAGATTTGTAGAATTATTACCAGTGCTATGCTGATAACGTTTGATAGGACTCAGATTTCACTCCTGGAACAAATGTTTTAAGAGCCTTTGCAAATAGATTTCTGGGAACTGTGATTTGATTTAAAAGGTATTTTGCAGAGAGTGGGATGGGAGAGTGTGTTGGATGAGATGAATAACATGAAAAAAATTATATCACCTCACCTAAATGCAGTAGATTCAAAGAGCAATATAATGCCCTATAACATATTTTATAGGAATACTGTAATTAACTGCAGCTTTTTCTGATGTCTAAGGTAGTGTAGCAAGTAAACAGAGCATAAACTTTCGTGTTTACTCATCAATTAGGCAAGGAATCGTGCACTGTGATACAAAACAAGGAAGAAGATTTTATTTGTGTTTTTATATTGTTAGATCACAAATTCATAGATTCCATGAGCAAGAAGTCAACATGATTACTGGCTGTGACGCATGTAATAAATGCCAAAGATTTGTGTAATAGACAGATTTTCTGATCTATTGCTTCCCTGATAAGAATGTTGTCAGACTAGGTTTCATTAGCTGTGTTCACTTATGTGATATCTTTACTCATTAAAAAGGGGCTAAGTAAGTGGGACCCAAAGAGTAAAAAAAAAATCTTATGTAAAACAGAAAGAAAAGTCTGGTTGGAGGGACGGCACATTGCCAAGGAAAAAGTTCTTCTCCCTGTACAAGCTTTTGTAGAGCATTTTAAAAGACAACATTAAATTAAACCAAACAAGCAAGTCAGCTTGCAAGCTCTTCGCTGAATTAGCCAAAATATATATTTTTTAATAGTACTGAAGCAGTCAAGTTTCCCAAATTCTTCTGAAAGGATGTGAATGTTTTCAACCTAATCTGCTTTGTGAGGCTCAGGGCTCTGCCGCAAAGTACAATTTTGTATCATTAAGATAGCAGTTCTCAGCAAGTGACAGAAATAACAGCTCGCTTTCTCAAAACAAAAGATGCTGAAGTACACCAGCATTTTCTAAACTCTTTTGGAATGCCTTTAAAATAAAAATATGTGTTTATTTATCTCCAATGTATTATAAAAAATCATGACCATTTCCTCTTACAGTCTGAGGACTAGTAGCATTCCAAGATGCCATGGCTATAGCACACTGATGCTGTCAGAAATCATTATTATCAATGGCTTAAAAATGTCAAAAAGTATCTCTTAACTGATGGGAAAAGAATTTAGTATGAGACATTTTCAAGACAAAAAATGAGCACCTTTGCCTTAAATAAAAAATGCTTGGAATTCCTCAATTAAATTAGAAGCTTATGCCAACTTAGCAAAGAGCTGGGCTAAAGACAGATCCCTTTGTTAAATAGAAATATTTTATTAATATACACTGTACCATAAAAGAAAATGACATGCAGGAGACCTTCTTTAAGGTTTATTTTGCATAAGGGAATACAC
Source organism: Dromaius novaehollandiae (assembly GCF_036370855.1). Classification (NCBI taxonomy): domain Eukaryota; kingdom Metazoa; phylum Chordata; class Aves; order Casuariiformes; family Dromaiidae; genus Dromaius; species Dromaius novaehollandiae. Next base: position 26,257,502 of record NC_088098.1, read on the forward strand.
CCATGGGACCAGTGCTTATTTGCAAATTATGTCCCCGCGTGAGCAGCTCTCCTTGGTGGGGGATTGATTCTCCCAGCAATGGTAGGCAGCAGCCATGACAATATTCACTGTGGGTTTCCAGTGGGGGAAGAAAAGCTATATTTTATCCAAGTTTTTATAAAAGCCCTGCCAGTCACTCAGAATATCTCCCAAGCCAGGGACCTCTGTCCCTCATAAAATGGCTAGTCCCCAGTAGAAGAGAAGATGGGAATGGCAGACGCTGGTCTCAGGATCCAGGACCTTTAATTCTTGGGCTCTCCTCAGTGCTTTCATCCACAGGTCTGGTCCTCAGACTTTTACCTGCTTTCCTGTTTCTCTAAGCCACTTCAGTTGCATATTATTCTTTATTCTGTCATCCTCATTTGGAAAAAAAAATATAGAAATAAATCTCTTAGTTTCTAAAAAATTCACCTCAGTCTCATATACAACACATATATTACACTTCTTTTATTGAAACTAAGGTTTTTAATAAGAGGATGTTAGTATTAAATTATAGCAGTGCTCCTACGGAGGTACTTACATTTATTTGAGCACCCAAAAACATTCAATATGATTAATGTGATTGCAACCACTGACAAAGTAATTTAAAATGATTACTAAAAATATCACCCTCACAGACATTATTTTTAGAGTAACTACAGCAGTAGCAAAAACAGCACAGAACTGGGCACAACTTTCACAAACACAGTATAAGATGTGAAATCTAAGAAGAATAAATTAAGTTACTGGCATCTGTTTGTCTAGAAATAGAATCATGTTAAAGTGTGCTCTGTATAAAGAACAAAAACACATACTTTGGGAAATGAGTCAACATTTTCAAAAGAAGCCACTTATTCTGAGCATGTCACATTCTGGTTGCCTACCTTCGGACACATGAATGCTGGTTTGTCCCTTGAGCTGCTTTCTGTAGGCAGCTAATTTTGAGTCCTCTGTCCATACATTCTTCCTCACATGTACAGTGGAAAGCATGGCCTCATATACTTGGAAGTCACAGGGACCAGGCCCCATCCATGTCCCTCCCAGCTTAGTACCTGCTCAGTGTTTTTAAAAAAAAATCACCTTTTTTCTTAATATGCTTACTTTAAGCATTAATTCCTCCTAGATTTTTGAGGGGGAGAAGGGAACAACCTTTATTTTACGCAGTAATACTCCCATTAAATGATATTTAACAAGACCTGTAAAATTACCTATGTGGTTGAAGGTCAAGCTGCTTTAGAGATCATGAGAAAAAAAATGTTAAAATGGTCTCCAGAAATTACAACTACAAGGATAAAACATCCTTTAAAGCCAATGGAGCCATAAACTCAGTGTATCATTTTTCTTAACTTTCGCTAAAATTCTTAGATGAAAAACTCTTGTACTGTAGGGTAGGATGCAACTTGCAAAATCTCAGGAAAATCCAGTGCTTTTTTTTCTGTTTTTTAAGATAAATTAAATTTCTTTAGAGAAGTACTTTATCAAGATACTAATGCCAATAATTTACACTATTCAACAAGAAGTGATAGTATAAAGTTATAAAATATATCAAGTCAAAAAAGATAAAGGCCACATCTTGATATTTTCAAAGAGCACATTTATTTTTAATTAGTTTAACTCATGTTAATGAAACTGTTTTGAAGACAACAAGTTCTGTGCTTGTGCATTCTTGTTTCTAATAACAAAGTTCATTTATTTTTGTTTTGGGAAGGAAAAGAAGAAATAACACATGATATTGGCTATATAGGGTAGGTAGTAGGCATTATAGCTGTCTACTTGTTTTATTTGATTGATAATACTTTTCCATCAAAATTCAATTTAAATTCTGGTATGAGCACATCTCCAAAGCTTGGCTTACATCTTCCCTCACACATTTGTAGGTTCCTGCGTGGGAAAGCATCAATGTGATAAATCCTATTGGATTTAATATGATATAAAACACAAGCTTAAATTAAAGCACATGTATAAGTGCTGACCTAAAGAGAGATGTATTTATGCATCTGTTTATGGGGTTTATAAGAGTTTAAGGACCATGGTTGTTTACCTCTATTGAATTATTTTGTTTTATATCTTGTTCTGCCATCTGCTGTAGAAATATCCGTGTACAGGAATGATACTTGTGCCTGGGTGGGACTCTGCAAAAGCCTGAAGATAAGTTGGTAGGCTAAAGTTTAACTGTAAATGTATTGTGACAAAAGCTGTAAGTAAAATCCTAATCTTGTTAAGAAGATTAATTTTACTGTTTGTCTTTGCACATATTATATGTCTTTATTTCACTCTAAATGGAACTCAGTCATGACTAAGGACAGCATCTGGATGCTGTTCTGGAGCAAACATTAATGAGAACACATTTTTTCATAAAGATTGTCTGATTGAGGCTGCTTTTTGTCAGTGGTAAGGATAGTCGAGTCCTGTAGAGCTGTTTAATTAGAAAGCAAGAGAACAATTGGAAATCAATATGATCCAACTGAAATGATTCTAAAAACTTTTAGAAAGTAATGGAATATTATAAATCACTCAAAATTCCATAAATTTGGTAAAAAAAAGGTTTTTAAATCTGCTCTATGTTAAATCCTGTAGAACATTTCCATTAGGTGCAGAGTTTGTCATATCTGTGGAATGATTTAACTCATGTCTATTAACATTGATAAAACATTGAGATAAGCAAGATGACTGTTATTTTTGATACAGAAGAGCAGGTAATTATATCTCTATCTACATGACTATACATAACTGTTAAACTTTTTTCAGGACAGAGTTACGGCTATGAAACTTATTCTAACAACTTTCTCCATCTTCACGTAAGTAGCTTTTATTTTAGTAAGTCAAATTGTTTAACCGAATCATGTTATATGTTCTGATTTTTTTCCTGAGGGTTCCAGATCATTGTCTATTGGTTCTTAGGACACAACCAGAAATACTGGAACATAAAGAGGTATGAGATATTCATTTCCACTCCTCAGTGAGATATCCCTTTGTGAGAGGTGGCTTGGAAAGACTGCTGTGCAGCTGATTAGGGAGCGCAGAATCTCTTCAGAAGTAATCTATGCCCAAAAAAAGGATGGAATAGGTTTTTATTCTACCCCCATACCTCTACCCCCCATAAGGTAAGAGAGAAGTCAACCAAGAAAAGTAACTCAGTTTCCTCCTGAGATGGTTCCTGGGAGAGTTACATTGTTGTTGATGCAAGGTAACACAGAAAATTTCACTCATACTCAAAATACAGAAAAGTCAGACTAGTCTCAGAATTTGGTTTCTATTCTAATTTATGCTTACATAATGCTCTTCCATTAAAGTGTGATAATCTCAAAGCAATGGAAAGATCAAAACTGCAAAAACATATCTAAACAAATTAAGTCCCAAACTGCAAATAGTTAAAACTTGCTATAGATTTGTCATTTTTATTAAACTTGCAGACATATACAGAGACTTAAACAATATGTAACGTCATAAAGATGAAGTGAACAACCAAACACTATGTGGCACAATGGCTTTAGACCTCCATTTTACTACACAGAGATTTCATCTTTCAGATTTACTTGTGATTTGTAATTTTTCCATAGGAAATGTCAACCTTATTTTTAAACTAGGAGATAGACAGCTGGATGGATAGATGGATTGATGGACAGGTGGATGGATAGATAGATAGATACATTTCTACAAATTTATTTTCCAAAACATGTCAAAGTTTATCATGTGAAATGTCTGGCATCGGTTATAAAGTTGGGGATTGATCCTTAAAAAGCTCTAATGCTCTCTGGAGGGTGCTCTGCCAAGTCAGTCTCTTTAAATGACATGGAGAGAGCAGTGCCGCACACTTTGCCGCATTGAAAGCTCTCCAAACAAGAGTGAACTGAGCAACTGTCCTGACCAAGGGACAGCAGGGAGGGGAAGGACTCTGACTCGTGCACCTTTATCTATCCAGTTTTTATTAACAAGGCAAATGGAAGGTTATCCCTGATTCACCCAAGGAAATACTCTGCACCTCTTCTCAAAACTCACGAATAAATTTCTCTCCATCTGGTAAGTGGTAAGTTACACACTCCTAAGTATTCTTCTAAAAACAGTATTAGAGTGAGTTCGTCAATAACCAGTTCTCAGCTCCTAATCCAACCCTAACCGAAACCTAATAGTTCCAAATTTCATCATAATAAACTCAGTTCTGCAGCCCTTTTCCAGGCCTTAATAAAATAAATTCTCACTGATTTCATTTTTGAGTAATCACTGTCATAGATATAAATTTTCTAAAATCACTGATATAACTTCTATAATGTAAGAAAAAATAAATTACGAAATGGATTGTAAAATTCATATAAGGACCTAGTAATCCTGGGAATATTAGATGTGTTAAAGGCTTTGATGCATTTTATGCCTTTCCAAGAAAAAAAACCCAGAAACTGTAACCTCAGACACCAAGTCCAGTTTTATGGTCAGTTATATCAGTAAGCGAAAAACCTTCCAATACATTATCCATGTCTGGTACACCTCCATTTTCACTTAAAACTTCAGAGACCAAAGAAGAATTAAAACATTATGAGTGAAACTCTGGCCCCACTGAGCCAATAGATGATTGATTTACTGAGGTCAGGAATTCCTCTTTAAATTTTGGCAGGTTCAATGGCTGTCCTCTTACTGTTACCTGGTTGCGTTGATAAATTCAGGTTAAGTCCACTCATGAGTGATAAAAAATAAGAATTTCACAAAAATAATATTTGGACCAAGCTTCTGCAACACAGGTTTGTCCTTTAGTCACTATTTGTTTGTATTTTTATATAATCATGTACTCAGACGTCTTAGGAACACTATTGCCATTGACACAATACTTCCAAAAATTGCACACTTTTTCTCTTCTATAGCAAATACTGAAGATATCCATTTTAAAAGAAATTTCTATTTTTGTTGCATCAAAATTTTAACCAAACACTGTATTTTTAGGTATTGTACTTTAATGGCCCAAATACTAGTACCTTGGTATGCACTGCAACAACTCTATGAAGTAAGGAAAGAGTGTCATCCTCATTTCCCAGAGACACATAAACTTTATGTTCTAACCTCCCATATTTTTAGGTCATTCAGTTTCATTTAGTGACACCTGGACTGAGCTGAACAACTCATGGTCTAGAAAGATATTCAGCTTTGTTTCAAAAGTAATAGAAACGATGAAGTGAAGCAAAAACAATGAACTGCCATATTGGAAGATTATGGTGGAACAGAGATTTGAACTTGATTCTCTGGGGTCTCAAGCTAACTGCCTTAACACTTTATCCTCTAGTCTACTCTGCACAAGGCAGCTTCCTACAAACTATGGGAGAAATGTCTTTGAGAGTTTAAAAAGTGCTAGATCTGATGAAATGCTCCTGGTTAAATATTAGCTCAGAATTTTGCACCAAAATCGTTCAAGCTGCGTGCCTACCACACCTCATCGAATTAAGTTCCTGGTCAGGTGCTTTTCATATAGACTATTTCCTAGATGATACATCAGAGGCAATGAGAGCCATAGGTTCCTGGTGATTCTGAAAATGGGGTTATTTTTACACAGAGGTCTTGGTTTTTGACTTCTAACTTTGGAAATACTGCTTCTTGTCTCTCCTCATGCACAAAATAAGGTTGAAGGGTAGGCTTCCTCACAGTCTTATGCCAACAGTCCTGCCAAGAACTAATTGTCCCAGTCCTGGAAGAATTCTCCTACAGCTGAGAAAGTAGTTCCAAACTGATACCCATATAGTTACAAAATATGAATGATGCAGGAGCCCCATGCATGGGAGTTAGCTATCTGCATCACATTACCACAACCACCGTATGTCTTCGCTTGATGATCCTGGAAAAGCACAGCATTCGGTAGGTATCTTGTAGGGCACAAGAGGCTTCTAAATAGCTCAGCCTTTGTCTTTGTACATCAAATAGCAAACTCATTTGGCTTGCCCTGAAACACAATCAGGCTAAAATAAGAAATTTTGTCAGAAAATTAGAAGAACTAAATGGTTGGATTAGAATGAAAGCTATTTCAGTCTTAACCTTTATATTCCATCAATGTTATGTCTCCACAATCTTTCGCCTTTTCTTTGTCTCCCTAAGGCTAAAATCTTTCTGCATCCAGCTGAGGAATGTGTCTGGGCAATGGGGAACTCTGCAGGAGGAAAAGAGAAGAATTTTCTTCTAGAATTTCTCCTTCAAATGCTAGTTTATTTAACTGCCTCCCTACTCCCTTCTTCCTTAGGAACAGGATACTTGGCTGTTCACCGCTGTGCCTAGGGTGTCCTTGCTCTGTTTCCTGCCCTCTGTGATGGGGGTTATAACTCTTTGATTTGTGTTTGTTTACAGTAAATGGCATTGTACAGTGTATGTTTTATCTAAAAAGAAACAACGGCTGTGCAGCACAGGGGAAAGTACCAAAGCAGGTGAGTTATAACCAGAAGGGAAGGAAAGAAGAAAAGAAACTGCTTTTCTTGAAAGTGGCTGTGCTTGTTCAGTTGGAGGAAGCTTCTGATTTGCAGGATGGGGCAGGTAGGAAGGAGTCAGCACAGTCCAGGAGACACGTGAGAGGAGCAGGATGCAGAAACACCATCAATACCATCGCCATGACCCTCAGCGGTCATAGAAAGCAGGAAGCGCTGTAGGGAGCTCCTAGAAGACCTTATGAGGTTTGTTCAATTCAGGGAGCCACTGAAAGTTGCTGGATTTGAAGGCAAGACTGGAGGAAAAGACTTGTCCTGCAAAGATACTGGTTTACAAATTTTCATATTTAACCTGTCTCCTCCAGTTGCCTTGTTAGAGAGTTAACTTGCTGTAGCTCATTAACCTGCATTATGCCAAAACTGAGAGCCTTCTGATGACTTGGTGTGCTCATTCCAAACAAAATATTGACCAATTCTACTCCAAATTTCTGCTGATTGGGGTTTTGTCATAGTCTCTGTTCCTAATATGATAAACAAAATGTTTTTAGAGTTCCAGATATGGCAATATCTATGCAAAGGATTGTGTTATGTGCACTTGGAGGTGCACCAGTAAATTCAGGGACCATCTTCTTTTCTTTTTTGGAACAAGTACAGCTTTACAAATCTGTACTGTAGACCACACTTGGTTTCTGGATCCTTGGCACTATAGCATGTATTTGTTTGCCATTTATTTTTATCTCACTTTTTATCTCTTAGGACAAGCTTCCTTTGCAGGTAAAGGCAAATGTCTGAATTTCTGCTGCATTGGGACCAAATCACTTTAGAGTTTCATTGTGTGAACAAATGCAGTTTCACAGCTCATTGCTCAGCCAGTGCAGTCTGTCACAATGAAGAGGACACAAAACAAGAAAACAAAAGGAAGAAATGTAGCCATTAGCAACCCTGGTGGTACCTAACTATTTGCTCTCTGAGTAGGAATGGCAATGCACCCATTATAAATCTCTTAAGATGTGCACACGTCAGGTCAGGTATTGCACTTTCAGTTAGGTACATAGACCCAGAGACTGTTTTCTTCCTTAAGCCTCCAAATACGGGTCTGGATTCATAAAACTTTGTCCTTTAACATCTTTGCAAGTAAACAGATGCAAGGCAAATTAAAACAGCTGACTCTGTTTCCAGACTCACTTCAGCAGACTGTGGCTTTCCACAGGGGATTTATACATCAGCTGAATAATGCAATTTATAAGGAGTGTGAGGTGATCTGCATTTATCTACATTCAGGAAATAACTGTGTAAAATGAGCCTGATTCTTCTCTCATTTACCCAAGTTTCAAGTGGATTCCAGGGGGATTTCTCCTTGCAGCAGCCTGTATGAGAGTCAAAACCAATGATTTCACATAGCAGTGATGTGATGAACCCAAACAAACTGATTTGTCTTTCTACACTGATGAATTTTTTTTCTTTTTTTTTTTTTTTTTTTTTTTTTTTTTTTTTTTTTTTGCAACTGCCTTATATGCATTATAAATCCATGCAGCTTACTTTGGCGTAAGGGAAGGTATTACCAGCTTGTGAGATGTATGAATTGTGCATGCTGGCGCCATCTCCCACTCCTCCACTAGGTTGGGGACTACACAGAACTGCCTGTCCAGTGCATTCTGTCCTTCTCATGGGTCCTGTGCAGTGGAGTCAAGATAAGCCTCTCCAAGAGGCAATAAATGCATTTCCACGCAGCAGCTGGGGACAGAAGCCCCAGTATCAGGGTCTGGAGGAAGCCCCCAGCTCTCTGCGGGCAGCTGCACATCCCAGCCAGCCTGCGAGACCTGGACAGCTCCTCCAGCTGCTCCCAACCGTGCAAAACCAGCTGCTGTGGGACCCATCTATACATCTATGCCTTAGAAGCATCTTTAGGGGGATTTCTTTCAGCTACGTCTCCCTACAGTTAGTGAGAGGGAATGACACAGGCTTTTGCCTATTACAGGAAAGCTGTTTAGGTAGAAATACTTCTGAAATACTATGAAGGTTTTTCTTGCATAAAATGTTTGACATACTGTTATTCATTTCACTGCCTGTGGGAATTGCTCTTTAGTATCCAAGAACTGTTCATGAGTGGATCTATTACTCTGTTCCTATCTCTTCCCATGAGCATTTGTATCTTTTCTCAGCTGTTAACATCTTGGATACTTTTCCAAGAATATTAGAAGCAAGGCCCTAGGAACAATAAGTGATACTTAAAATATAGGGAGAGAATGAAGAAGACAGCCCTATGAGAAGATATCTACCCTTCCTATTTTTCTGGGATTTGGTTCTACTGAAGGATGCTTTCTTGTGGATAAGAATAATAAGTCATCGCCCTTTTCAAAAAATATAAAAGCATAATAGCTGCATTCTTCTCAGTCTCTTTTGAGGATGTGCACTTCATTTTTTTCCAAATGAGTTCCTTATAAAAATGTCACATCACAGTGCTGCTCAAAGGCTACTTAATATTCTTCTTTTCTCAATAGAGCTGTGTACTCCCTGACATCTGAGGTTTCTTTAATCAGCTCCAAAGATAGCCTGTCTTCCACATTGTTTTGCTTGCTAAATTAGAATGAAATGCACTAAAACCATAATCTGTACATTTCTCATTTGACTTGGGGAAATAACAAGGTTTGAGAACAACATTTTAATTGCTGAGAGTTTTCTGTTGCCTAAAAATATTACCAAAGAGAACAGATTTGGCCTAGTCTTGTTTGTAAGAACTATTTACAAAACTAAGGGTTTTACAGAATCTGATTCAGTATCTTCAAGCTAACATGACAGTAAGCGTGTCATTATGAATTTCTTTTTTGTGATAAGCGTCGGTTTCAGGCTTGAGCTGTGCTTTAATGGCATTTCTCAAACAGGAAAAATACAATTGCAAGGAAAAAGAAGGTTCAGTTCTGTGGAAAATCTAACGTTGCAAAATGTTTCATTCCAGAGTGGGATAAAAATCTGAAAACAGAGTTGTATTTGTGCTGAAGTACTACATTTTTTTAGTATTGGAACAGTTAATATTTTATATAAGGACTATATATATATGTATACGTATGTGTTCAACAATAGTCTATCATATTCAAATTGATACTCTAAAGTCTAAATTGAATCAAAATAATAGCTGAACAAAGAATTTTATCTCTAAAAATTAGGCACTCCATTTGTACTTAATTAAATTTAATCAATTTAAATAATTTCCCTGTTAAAATGGAGAAACATATTCTAACAACACTTAAAAATGTATGAAACTATAGTAAGAAAAGTTTAACCAAAAGCCTTCCTGACCAACTTTAAAGTAAAATGGTCATTCAAATACCTGTTCAGGTGCAAGTTTCAGATATATTTAGAACTTATAGACTGAAATAGGCTATAATTTGCATGAGGACGATACAAAATGGTATGACTATACCTCAGCATTTACAAAGGGGCAGGTAAGGGTACAAACTATATTTGACATTGCTTTATGGAGCCATGTAAGCACTGTTGGACCTGTTCTCTCTTTTAACTAATTTTAAAGAAGGGCCAAGATATTTTCCTTCCTGCCACACATATATATCTCTTCCAGAGCTCCAGAAGGTTGACCTAGAAAGTGAATACTATGCTGCAGCTCCATTACCTATGTCATATAAAAACATCCACAAACACTAAGCACGAAAGTTGTGAAACATATTCCTCTGTGGGAGTTTTTTGGGGTGAAGGATAAAAAGCAAGTCAGAGCATAATGTACAGCAGGATTAGTGAATGTTTGCAGATTCATCTGCTATATTCTCCAGTCAGAAGTCCTAGAAAAGCAACACTGCAAAGTTTGCTTGAGTTACACTATAGTATCATTTGTGAAATGGATTCTCTACTGCTCTTTTAAACTATGATGAAATTCCTTCCACAGATCTTTACCAAAAATTCCTCATCCATTCCCCAGAAAAATGAATAAAGATAGTATCAATAGGCTCAAGTATGTATAATTGCCTAGATGAATGAAAATGGCAAATTATATTTTAAATTTTGATTTCTAAATTAATGCTTTTGTAATTATTTTTTTTAATTTCCTACAAGTATGAAGGTGGCAAAAATAAAAAAGTTAGAAATATTTTCCACTTAACTGTTATACTTGTACTTATGAACAGGTGGTGTTCTATGTGTGCAACAATTTAAAGTAATAGAATTGCTAGGTTGCCACCACAGCAGCTCCTACAAAAAATTTGTTCTGTGATGACAACTTTTCTGCTACTTATGAAAAAGGAAAATAGAAAGTGAGATCCTCATGGTTAGGGTTTGTATTTTGCCAGTTCTGCACCCTGAATTTATTGTAGATTTAAAGAAAATGGATTATGGAAATTGTAAAGGTCATAAGGATAACCCAGGAGTGATGGGATGTTGGGTATTTAGAATGAAAAACATTGCAATTCCTGAAAGGTAAAATATCTCCAGATTCATAAAGGATTACACACATTAAAAAAGAATACATAAAGACTCAGTAGTACCTCTTCTGTGACATACCCTAGCTTTAAAATGAGCTTTATTTTGGACAGAGACCTGCAGAAAAACTGTGTGAGTGATACACTGGGGAACAGTAGCAAGCAGGTGAGTAGGAATCGGTAATTGGGAATAGGCAGGAAACAGTAGAGGAGATCCTCTAATACCTCCCCTTACCTGCCATGTTTAGGAAATTGCTATTTCCTAGCTATTTGAGTTCTCGTTCAGTCTGTTGCTTCTTCATACATCTGAGATATAGAGTCCAGCCTGGTGCAGTTATGGAAATGGGAAACTGCTTTTTAATGAATGACGAACCGATTCCTAATGCTTCAGTAGGGTTGTTGCTTCAGAGAGGGGTACGCATGCATTTTTGTATTACAGAGCTTTGCAGAAGTAATGTGAGTCAAAGTGCAGTAAGCAAGACCAAACAAGGCACTGAACAGATAGACCCCTCTGAAGGACTTCTTTTTCTTGCTGAAGCATCAGATCATATCAGCTTCTCTTCTTGCTTGTTGTTAGGCACCTTTATACTGTATTGGCATTACAAAAGACTTCAGTATTGCTTGGAATAGATCCCATACCTCTTTAAATATTGGATCTGCTAAAAAGGATAACTCTGAAAAAACAAAAAGGCATTGTATTTCATCCACCCTCTACTCATTATATTCGGAGCCAAAGTATTTGTTGTATGATGCTCTCCAGCTTATTCTGGTATCAGCAATGCAGAGCCGTTACAGCAATCAGCTGTAATCTGCTTTATAACCAGCAAAGCACTTGCCAGGAAAACTCCAGATTACTGAGATTTTTATACTAATTCAGTGAAAGTGTTCATGATTTGTAAAGCATGTCTTGATTTTCAGTCCCAAAGTTACATTTTCAAGCAAAAATTTGGATAACTTACTTAGTAATTTTGTTTTATGGAGCAAACACATACTTTGCACAAATAATGAAGGTTAAATCTGAGGCATCAAGGCAGCATTTTCACTGTGTAAATTTTGTACTAGGGCCTGTATAGAAAAAAGCCAAACTTTTAAGTTGATTTTCATTAGATGTTGAATTGTTATAGAATTTTCTGGGAACATCATAAAGAAAATTTCAATCTTTGAGCCCTACATCTTAACTATTTAATGATCTTTTATGTGCCAATACCAACCAGTTGTACTGTATTCACTCAACTCCCTCTGGTGGCTAATTTCTCAATTCTAAATGCAGTACAGTGTTTTAGCTCTTTTTTTGATGTTGTGTGGGTTAGTGGTCTGCTCATGGGCTCTCAGATCATCCTGACAGTGGAAATATTACTGAAATTTTTATTCATGTAATAAAATCTCTATTGCTGACTTTAAATAATGTATCTACCAATTCAGCTAAGCAAACAGACAAACTATTATCAAATCTACATAATATCAAAAAGATTGCAGAAAATGGTGCATTTAAATAACTATTTTATAAAATAAATAGTATTTCCTGTTTATGTGTTTCCATTTTACCTATCACATCAGAATACAAACACCTTACAAATGGTCTTGATTTGTCTCAAGGCAGGCTGAGAAAAGGAGCTGAGGCCTACAGGAGGCAAGTTATTTTCCCAATTTCACATGCAAAGTCAGTGGCATATTTGTAAAATTACACCTTGATTTTCTGCTTACCAAAGGCAATTTTCATTACTTGGTCATATAAAGGGGATCTTAAAATTTACTAACTCACTTCTACTTTCAAGGGTTTTCTTGGCCCACTGGCGCAGACTGAATCCTTCTCTGCAGCCGTCCTTGCCCGGCTGTTCTTCACTCCCTCCTTCCTAGACACCTAATAGGGAAGTCTGACAGTCTCTCTGCGTCCAAAATTCATGTAACTGTGGTAGGAATTTGATGATAGAAGACCCTCATGGCATCATGGTCCAACCACCTAACTTTATGAGAACTGAATGGTACTAAAATTATCCTACTCAATTAAGGCATTTTAATGACTGCTAAACTTTACAAACATTGCATCACATTTTCCTACAGTAATAGCCCTCTCTCTATAACCTGTCCTTTCTTGTGCACAGCTGACCTCACATTCATCAAGCAATGCCATCCTAGCTAAAATGACAAGCAAGAGAAATTACAGACTTTAAAGAAAAAGTGGACAATAAGGGTAATCATCGTCAAACTCACTAGGTGAGAGGAAGATGAAAAGATTTGTTCATCCTGCTATCAAATCGACCCTGTGATTTATTTGTTAAATTACACACTATATAAGAATACAAATTTTCTCAGGGGTACTCTATCGGTAAGTCACCCTCCTTACCCAACTCTGAGCATGTAATTCCTTCTCCTGTCATAAAGAAATCTTCTTAGCTGAATATGTAAGGCAGATGCATAAAAGTAGCATGACTGGCCCAAAATGTAGAAAGATACAGTAGCATATCTAAGGAGGTCTCTCATGTCACCTCTGCTAAACAGGATCCTACTATTTTTAACATTTTAATTCAGGTTAAAATCCAGGTCTCACTTTCTTTCAAACACACACGCCTCCCTGCCTATATATATGTACACAATGTATTTGACATAATTTTCTATTGACTTAAATGGAAATTTTTATTCAGTGATTTCATATTCCAAGGCTGTTCCTCTGAAGAAAGGTTGTTTTGTCAAATGTCCAGTTATGTGATCTCAGTGAATTCATTATGGCCAAGACTCTGGTCTTTATCCTGTAAATATTTATGCATGGACTTTTTATGCTTGAATTTCACTTTTATACATGAATCATAACTATTGCAGATCCTGTGAAATGAAGGCATGCCTGCCCTTGGTGATGTGGAATCAGAATAATGACGCAAATTGAACTTAAGCACATCAGTACCATCACTGTCTGATAGAGAACAGTACGTCCTTAGAACAATTTTTTCCATTTTTAGCTTTGCCCTATATTATAGTTTCCATGTATTTTAGAGTAGACTCACAATTAAAATACATAAGAACGAGGACTGTCACCTGTAAAAGTTCATTAACACCAGAGGCCATTCCCATCCCAGTGCCGTAACCATTTGGTTGCATTCCTACCTCATGGGATTTTTTTCCTCTGCCCAAATGAATCCTCCTTTTCTAGACATGGAGTAGAGCAACTACAAATGAAAGCAGAGCTATCTCAGACAGCTGAAAACCAGAACATTCTCCTGGTTTGGGGGCAGGGTGGATCCAAACACCTAGAGGGCTCAGGAAAGGATAAAAATCAGAGTTTCCATTTCCTGGATAAGTACTCTCAAATGTCAGGCGTAAGCAGCGCTGCAGCAATTAACCTAACAGCTATGTTGTCTGCAAGATGTGTGGATTTTGTCTGAAACATCTAATACTGGGAAGGCCTAAACTGACCTCTCTGTGCAGTGCCAGGTTAATGGTACCACACTGAGAATGGTATGAACCAGACAGAGAGAGCACAGTAACAGTGTGACCGATGCAAGGTCTAAAAACCATAACATATAAGGGTGGTTATGAAAGAGTTAGGGTTTTTGATGAAGGAGTCGCTGAGTACCTAAAAGACTGCTGCAAAGAAGTAAGAAGGATCTGTTATCCATCTCTGGTGATGAGACAAGAAATAGTAGCCTTTAATTAAAGAAAGGATATTTAGGCTAGATATTAAGACACATTTTATTGCAGTAAGACAACTCTGCTCTAGGAAAGCTCATTTGAGGAGACGATAGAATCTCACCAGCAGACGTCGTAAGCAACACATTCGATGCAGGTACAAACTGTTCCTGTCAGGGGCTGGAGAAGGGGTTAGATGACCTCTTGCTTTTGGTTTCCATTCATTGAAGTTCTTGCTTTTCGTGCTATTTTTGTAGGTGTTAGGATACTCAGAGTACACTTACAGGGTGCATCTCTGCAGTGGAAAGGCATCTAAGCTCTGGACTGCAGTAGGTGCTGGGCTGAAAATAGGCACTTGCACATGCCTGAGTGAAGCAGCTGCTTACATTTAGGTGCTGGAGGAACTTTCAGACTGACCTTGCAAACATCTCCAGGACAAGGCAAGGGCAAAGAGATGCTCTCTGCAAAGATATATTGGACAGAAAGTTTACAGCTGAGCACAGTAATATCCATTTGCAGCATATTGACATGTGACAAGCAGAGAATTTTAGGCTTGAATGAAGCATGACTAGCTAATAATAACAATTGCATAGTATATTTATAGGTATAAATTTGCATAGGTTTCTCAGGACCAGTGAGGTCAAGAACCCAACATATTTTCTTTTCCCAGCTCTGCAACAAAATCCTGCAGTTATGTATGCCAAGTTATACAGTTAACTCTAGACAGATGATGTCTTATCCAAGCAGTAAATGCTCACAATTCAAGTTTAAATACAGTATGATTCAGGCACATTCTTTTTTCCACATATGGGTAACACAAAGTACCAGCATCCTATCTGTTCCACTTTTTCTTCTTGATCTGCTTTTCTAGTAACCAGTCCAGCATTCACCCTGAAGGCTTCAGATGCAGTTCTTAAATCCTACCTGAGTTAAACTGTCTGAATGAATAGAAACCAAAACTGTTTACTGTACATATCTAGCCCTCCTTGAGTATCCCTGTTTTAGGTACAGTATACATTGATGGTACATCCCTAGCTAAAACTACAGGTTTAAGTACGCTTAACCAGTTATCAAGAGATAGAGTAAATGTTGATTCACAGTTGGATTCACCTGAATTTTTTTATGTACACAACTCCCCGGCCCTCTAGCTCTCAACTCTTCAGTAAAAATACTTGTTTGTAGATTTAATTTTATGCCCAGAAACACATATATCAGTGGCACCATATTAACGACTATAACAAAGACACATAGAATATCATTGGTATGATATCCTTGTTCTTCTATGATTTTATTCATCAAAATATCATGTGTAATATGTCATTAATATTTTTCATGTATCTCCTTACAGCATTCACACGGCATTTTGACAGTGTATAACAGAGACTCTAAAGAAGCCCTGTAGAGTCTAACTGAACAAAGCAGCCAGAAAGAAGAGAAAGTCGGGAGCCTTTCCCCATGAGAGTCCCACCCACGATGTCGGAGGAGTCTTGCAGGAGCATTAGCTAGAACATGTGCCGTAGAAAACACTCTGTGCTTCCAGCTGAGGTGAAACAAAGTGCTGGCTCAATCACAGACAAATAAGCATTCAAACCTTTGATATAAAGAAAGTAATTTAAATGAGAAAGGGATGAACCAAGCTGGAAATAAAATGGAGTCCATGTTACACAGCAGCTATTCTGCTTATTGCGTGCTGGGAGCCGTAACCCATAACTTGAAAAATGCTTGTTTTTTCCCTGGGACTGAAATGCTAACCTGTTCATGTTACATCCCAACCACTATTTTTAGCCTCGAGGTCATCTCTCCTCACCTCCCATCCCTTATTCTTCCCTCTCCCTGTGGCTCCAAGCCCCCTTTGGCTGTGAGCCACAGGCCTGGCTGCACTTGCAGATGGACGGGCACAAGGACAGCAGCAGGAAGGGCAGGATCAGGCCCTCTTCCCGTCCCATTGAGAGCAGCAACCACGTGGCTTACAGCCACTGGATGCGAGGACAGTTATCAGGCTCCAGATGTAATTCCTCTTTGCTGGCAGCCTGTTCCCTGGACACCCTGCAGGCTGGTAGCAGGACACTGGCTTCTCTCTTGTCAGATGTTTTTGCTGCTGAATTTTCAACTCCTCAAGCCGCGGTTCCTTTTGCGCGTGGCTGCGGGTTGCGGTCTCCCACGCTGGTGGCTGCAGGAGTGCAAGGGCAGAGCATAACTTCTTCTCATAAAGGTCCATGGTTCTGGTCGCTCCTGCTATGCAGCGATGTTACCGAGACACTCAGAGGAAGACAGTTAATTGGCATAGCTTTGTCTATTGTGAAAGCATGTATTTTTATTAACAGGCAGTTAAATGATTAAAGACAGTATTTTCATTGTTTCAAATTTGCTCATTGACTTTTCTCAGTCTCGGAGAACCAGTGGGTACAGAGAGGTTTCAACCATCTTTATTTTCTTCTATCATCTAGTTGCCTTTATAGAAGTTCCCCTAATTAGTTCGTCAAGCTTAAAAGAATGCATTCATGTACTGGTTAATTCTGGGAATGGTCCCTGCTTGTTGTAGGAGGAAAATCTGCTTCCCATCTGTATGTATTTCTGTCCATCAGTGTAACCTTTTTCCCTAAGGTACTTCTAAATCCTCCTTTTTTTTTATTCTTCTTTTCTCTGTTTTTCCCAGGTCACTGGATATTTTATTTTCCATCTTCACCTACTGCAATATTTTTTATGCACATTTTAAATCTACTTCCCCTTAAACTCCTTGGTGATTTAATAACATTCATATGTCTTTGATTTCTTTCCAGAATCCCGGCCTAAAACATATTTTCTATCCCTTCTTTGATGTTTTTGCTTTAAGAGAATGTTCTTTAGATGGACTATTCTTAAATGGCACCCTCTGTAAAGAGTCTATTCCTTTCAGTAAGTACATTTTAAACTCCACCTTAATAGTATACTCTAGTATTCACCTTTAATGTCCCCCTGCTTATCACATCAAAGCAATGTTTGTCCGCGGTCCTTCACTAAGGTATAATGAATATATCTGACAAACATCAGATGATTTGCATGTTAGTACACTTCTGTGTGGTTTCTCCTGAAATTAAACCATTTTTGAAACAGAAAGAGAAGCTTTGTTTCTTTAGGAATAAGGAAAGTTGCTTCCTAGCTGAAATAGCAAGACCTCTTACCAAATTTCTAGCACAAGGATTAAAATTATTCTGCGCAGCTCTACACAGCACATGGAGGGGAGACACCCTCCCAGCTCCTTCATGGCCGTCACAAACCCTGGCAAGACCTTGGCGCCTCCGGAGCCGGGTGCATGCAGGCTCCCGGACGGGGATGGCGGGTGAACCAGCCCGGCCAGGCAGCGCTGCTTCTCCGCCATGGGCCACCCAGGCCTCTGTGCCACTACATGCAACGTCGCCAGGCTCTGCGGTGAGGTCTCACTCTTTCTGATGATAGGAAGGTCAGATATTTCAAATCAGAATCTCACTGGAGATGACTAAGTGTTTCCACAGCATATGCAGCTCTCAGCAGCCTGCTATCTCTGTCATTCGGGCTGTTGCAGCCCTCAGGACTTACTCTGAAATAGCCCCTTCCCCAGGCAAGTGCCTCCCCAGTTGAAGAGTTCAGAGTGCGGAGGCAAGGGCAGATCGCCGAGCGCTGCTCCAAAGGCCCCTTCAGGGCTAATTTGTCTGACATTGTTTTGCTTAGGCTTCATGCTGCAAAGCAAGGAGTCACTGAGGAAACGATCACAGAAAGCCCCTTTATGGCACCGCTGCATCCCGCCAGCAGTTCAGAGAGCAGCTGTGAGCACTTGCTTGCCAAACCCTCCTAGTGCCTTAGCGGAAGCACGGAGCACTTCATCGGACCACACAAAGACAGTTTTTTAACCCTTTTTCCCCACACCTTTTCACTTCTTCCCCCGCCCAGCCTTGCTGGTCTTGGTTTTTGATAGCCCAGCCAAGACCTACTCTCTTTTAGCAGGACTGGGCAAATCCATTGGAAATCTAATGCTCTGCCCCATTTGAAGCCATTCAAGAGATGGTGCACAAGAAATTAAGCTTTGTATTCTGGTTTTCAGTGAATAAATATACATCAGAAGGGTGTCACAGGGGGCACTGCACTAAATATTTAATGTTTTGCAGGGGCAGTTTATACATATTTTCTCTAAAAGAACATCTTATGTGCACTTTGATCAGCATACACTTATTGGTAGAGAACATTTTTCAAAAATAATTACTATTGGAGCTGTTCATAGTATTAGTTTTCATAAATTCATCCAGTTATAATTAATATGTGCCTTTCAAGGACCTAAAAGGGAAGGCATTCAATATTTCTTGTCTCTAATTTTAGTATGATCTGATTTTCCTCTGGTTGCCTTTCCAAACACCTGGGGCCAGCCATATGAGTAAATTAGATTGTGCTAAAATGCATATTAATGAAGCTCAAGCAATGGTTCCCTAAAGGGACAGTAAAACTATATATAGCTCCTTTTTTTCCTCTCTCTTGGTTAATATGCCTTTCAATACATTTAGATCCTAGTAAAATCGTGCCATTTTGTAACAGCAAAAAAACACAGGGAAACAGTTAAAACAAAAACTCAGAAGCACATTTATTTGAAGTGGATAAATGATCACTGGTTTTAGTACCTGCATTTTTAAATTATTTCATATTAAAAATGGATTTACTTTTAATTGACTTACCCTACAAGAAAAAATTGATATCAAGACATCTGGGTAGAAAGAAATGGCATATCTGCAAATTGCCTACACTGATCTCTATTTTTCTCTTCATAAAAAACCCTGTAGTGTTCATTATAATGGATAGCAATGGAGGACAGCAACCAATTACCATGCACGGCCCTCAGTGTAACAGAATGAAAAGAAAAAGTTTGGGAAAAGGACATTGAAATAAATCCCAGTTCCTCAAGGAAGTGCCCTGGTGTTATAAAGTACTGCCTACAGCAGCATTTTAGTTCAGATCAGGACTGTGCTTTTTAAGTAAATTGTTATCATCCCTGCTTATAACGCTTCAATTCACACCACAGAGTGGGCCAAAACACAGCAAACTCATTTCAGAAAAAACGAAACTGGAAGATTCACTCCAGAGGCACATTTAACGTGCACCACCTGCTAATGGGCACTCAGTTCACAGAAATAAACTACAGCCAGCCCAACTGCATACTCTGTGGCCACTCGGTCCTCTGCACCACCACTTCTAAGTGAGATGGACGCAGAGAAGACTGCTAGAATGGCCAGGGAAACTCAGCTGATCATACCAGAAGCAATTAGGTTGGTGATGAGACCCAAGGCTAAGAGAGGATATGACTCAGTGACAAACAACAGGAGGGAAAAGAAGCACCGAGGCACAAAACACATGGACACAAAAACGAATGGGTGTGAATTGCTCACACTCTAGAAATTAGAAGAAAGATCTAAACACAGATGTAAGGAATAGATCTAAATAAAACTGAAATTTTGGAACAACCTTTCAACTGGAATATCATGGCTTACGGAAAACCTAAATACTTTTAAAATGGAATTTATAAAGGAACTGTATAATATGGCTGCCTGTAAGAGTAGGGGACTGAATCTGATAGTCCAATAACTAGGTTTCATTCCTAAGGGTTTAAAAAGCATGATGCAAGATCTCCATATTATTATAATCCAACTACTTTTTAAACAGATTAAAACCATTTTTAAGTGACTTTAAAGTGTGAAAAGAAAAAAAAACAGATGACTTCTCACTGTAAAAAATAAGCACATTTTTAGAATGAGGATTAATGTTTCTGTTAAACTTGAAATAGAATTGGATGGAAATGTCAAAAGATACTCTTCACAAATAGTACAATGGTCATGCAAATGCAGCATCTGTAAAGTAGCTCTTGTGGATCTACAAGCAAGCTACCAGTCGTGACTATTTTTTTTTTTACTGAACCGTGTAAAACATCTCAGAATAGACAATCAAGAGCAAGGACATGCAGAATCAGTAGTTACTTCTCAAGGTTTTGACTGTCAGGGTCTTTGCAATGCATGATTTACAATTAGGAGGAGATTTACATTCAGTAAGCAGCTACAGGATGCAAGTTTTCATTTTCTCCTGAACACACCTTTGGAGTCAACAACCAAAAATAAAAGATGAAAGCTCTCTCTATATTTAACAGAACTTTACTTCCTCTGTTCTATTTTTCTCTCCCCATGAAATAGAATTTTTAAGCATGTCAAAGCCTTGTTACTTTAAAAATTGCATTCAATTTTACAACTATTAAAGGTTCATTCTGAGTTTTGCTTTATTATTCCTATTTTTTTTCCCGTATTGGCCCTCCTCCTCCATTAAAAATGCTAAGTTTCCTTCCCTACTTGCTCTTCCCTTTGAAGACAATTCCAGTCTCCATGCCAGAACCAACTCTTTGCCACCCTGGCCAATGTTTGGAGCCTGGTGGTTTCTAGCACCAAGAATTTTGGAGTGAAGAGACAGTGCTCAGGGCCCGAGGACCTCTGCTACATGGCTCCACGCTCCCTCCCCACCATTAACCATGTCTAGGAGCAGTCAAAGCCCATCTTTCTTCTCCAATCTTATCTAAAATTCTTGAGATAGGATTTCCTGGTTGGATGCGACCATTTGTTTCCCTTGATTGCTCTGGACACCAAGCATGTCGGCAGAGCTTAATTCACTTATGGGCTATCCATCTTTAAAGTTATTTCTAGCACTAACACTGGACCCTGCAGTAGAGATTTTGTACAAGTTCTGGGGTTGGGATAAAGAAAGTCGCCTGACCACAAAAAAGGACGCTCTCATTCAAAAGTGGTCCATGGACGCTACAAGGGAAAATCTGTAGCTCAGACATGTTCTCCTAGGAGAGGAACACTAATTCAGGGCTCCTGCAGAGTTTCCTGACACCTCGGCTTACATTCTGCAAGATTTACCATAGGATGGTTCAGTTAGGTTCTGAAAAATTAGAACACCAAACAGTAAGTTAGTGTGTATATTAAATGCAGAATTAAAAACTAAAGAGAGAAAGATGAGAAAGCCAGGTTTTTATACAATATTCTGACTATATCACGCAGTGTCATTCTATAAAAGTAATCCTAGTTCAGTTAAATCACTTTTAGAAAAATTAAATCTTATGTATAAAATATGCAAGACCTTTAACTTTTCATCTTTTACGTTTTAATTGTATGGTAGAACATTATTTTGATGAAGCAATTTTGTGCATTTAACTTTGAAGCATTTTTCAAAAGTCAATGACATGGTTTTAAAATACAGCGGAGCAAACGATATTTCTTTCTACAGCAGTTGTCATAAACAACCTTAATTTCCAGTCTAAATTACTGACCTAAATATATTCAGACAAATTAATGCAATGGAAAATTATAGAACTCATACTGTATATTTGCTCATTGCAACATGCATAACATGCATCTCATCTGCCAGGCACACAAGGTTACTACACATTTAGGAATTTCTCCCCATTTTATGCTCAATTGGAGAGGGAAACATGCCTCAAAATGTTCATAGCTGAGTTGAAAAACATATTTTTGACTATTCTATTCATTGGAATATTGTTTCCTAAGTATCCTACGTTATAGCATAATTTGTGTTAAGTTGTTTATGCTTTCAAGTGAGTAATAAGAACCAACTGGCCTTTCAGATTATGGGTGTGGGTTTTTGAAGCAGCCAGCAGTACAAAGTGTATCCAGGTACAGAAAATTACCAGTACATGTGCAGTTTTCTTCCACAGCCAGTCTCCTGATGACAGCTTTGTAATTGGTTTGGAGTGACACAAGGCACAGGCGGTCTGAACCAGAGCCCTGTTGAGACTGAATTCATTGAGAAAGGGCTGTATTCACTGAGGACAAGACTCCTAATAGCAAAAAATGTCTCAGCTGTTGGTGTATCACTAATCATCTCAGGTTGGGACAATAGAAAGCAGATTAGCTCTTGCAGCAAGTGTTAATACTGAAAACCAGCAGCAGTGAGTGGTACAATTTATTTCATAGTCCAAAAGAAGAAAAAGCTTCTATTTTACTATAAATAAAGACCTGGTCTCTTTGAGACAGCAGTCTGTCCTTTCACTATCCAGACAATTTTAAAAATTGAGTCTTTTTCTCTTCTTTCAGAGGTTGTAGCTTATTATGAAAAAAAGAAAAACCTTAATTGTTCAGTATGTCACCTTTTTGACAGGAGGAAATGAGGAACAATTACTGTGTCTGTGGACTTCATGTGGAGTTGGGGAAGACAATAAAAATGAAGTGAGATTTTTTTTTTAATGGAAAATGAAAAGAAGCCATTTATGAGCAGCAGCATGAATGGTTGTCTTTGATTTTTTTTTTCTGTCTCACAACTGAATTGCATTACCCTCACTTCTTTTTCTTGCTTCTTAGACCTCTGACTCCCAGCACTTCAGCATGGTGTGCCACAGGAACGGGTACCACCAGGCCAAGGAACTGTTGTCCCTGAGTGTCTACACAAGCTTCGGAGAGCTGCTCCGCTCAGCGCAGGGAGGGGAAGGCTTTATGAACAACGCACATGATGTGCTGGCCCTTTGTAGGAACTTAACATCTTTAAAACTTGTCACATTGCCAGGTGTGGTCAAAACGGACCTGCCAGGCCAGAAGTTGTTCTAAGGTAGCTGGGGTAAACAGAAAACATCACAGGAAACTGGGCTAACAATACAGAAACAAAAGGATTCAATTTACATATAGTAAAGTCTCCCCCTATGAGAAGGTAATTATAAATACAACTGAGGCAGTACAAAATCAGCTAGCTATTCTACCTCTCCTCAGTAACCATGTCACCTCTATCACCTCTTCCATCCACTTCCAGATCCCTTTGTCTGATGAAAACACTCACCCTTTTTGTCATGTCTGATATCAAGCAGGAAGAATTTGGAAAATCCCATCTAGGATTTGTCAGGACCAGGTACCTCCAAATGACCAGATTTGCCCTGGGCACAAATTGTAATTTGGGGTTCTCAAAAACTCAGGAAAGTGATGATGAATGGTTTCATGCGGTACCATTACTTGCAAAAAGTTAGCTGCCTCCAACTTCTTAGACCAGTGAATACGTAGCAAATTGGCTGCCTCTGTCTTGGGACACAGGTACTATTTGAAATTGTTCAGTCTGGAGCAGTCCCTAACAGACATGTGATGTATTGGAAGAAGTTAGAAGAGTTGCTATTACCTGCACAGAGATCAATTATGAGAATGCAAAACTGAGTGGAGAATAACCTATAGGGTCACTCAGCTGCCCAGCTCCTCTTCCAGATGCCTGACAACTGGAGAAGTACAGGGAAAGCCATGGCCCATACACTTTCCATGCAGCACATAGAATTGAACATGCAATATAGGAAACCTCTCCTTACTTCTGACACCTTACAGCAGCCGCTCTGCCTCACAGGTCCCCTGAGGCTGATGTCCAGAGAACAGTCCTGCAGGCTGGACCCTGCAGGGCACTGCGGGATGCACCACCCCTTCGCTGCTGCCACCGCCGCCTGTGGGACCACCACAACTCCCAGCTGGCCTGGCAAGGTGTAGCCAGGTGCCTCACACCTCCTAAAAATAGGGTCTGGGAGATAAATTCCCATGGGATTGGAGGCCCCCAAGCTCGTAGTTCAACATTTAACCAGCTATTGTGCCAGTAGAGATGACAACAAACATGTTTAAATGTAATTTCCTTAGAAAGACAACGTGGTCACAGAGATAGTTATAACTGGAGATAGGCCTTAAGAAGCAGTTTTAAAAAGTCTGTTCTTGGGATTTGCCCCAAACGTAAAGGCAGGTACAGAAACAATTTATAATAGGAGTCAGCAGCACATTACAGACAGAGCACTCCAGTGTGGTTTTTCCTCTTACGAAGGAAGTTATAGTGAAACAAATGCAACAGCAGCTCTTAAATGCAAAACAGATTTGCCCCATAGCTTCATGACAAAACAAGCTTGAAAGAGTTCTCCAACTGAACTCTACTCAACTACATCTTTCCTACCTCCCTACCTTTACCCAAAAATAATTGCCTGGAAAATGAGCATTTCCTGAAGTTAGTCCTGAATGCTATTGTACTCAGGTTTTGGTGCACTAAGGCAGAAGACATCAGAGCCACTGAATATTTGAATTAGTCTCAGCAGGTCAATTACTACAAAGATTTTCTGCTCTAGTTGCTTGTAGAGAGATGTGCTCTTCCTAAAAGTCCAGTTATTTTCTGTTTAATTTATTTGCAAAGCAAGACCTAACAGTGTAAAAAAAATCAATTGGACAAAACAATTTTATTGGAGTTCACATGCTACAACAAGGTGTACTGGTACAAAACCTCAAGCAAGACAAACAAGCAGTCTTGTAACTTATTCTTTCAAAGACCTCAGCTGTTTGCAGCAACATAGGCTGAGCACAACATTCATTTAACAGGTTTCCCCCTTGATCAATTATTTAGTCTTTCCTTTTATTTTACTGAAAGTTCTTTTTTCTTAATAAAATTGCTACCTCTAGTAAAAGACATATCCCTATATCTTCATGCATTTGAACTTAGAGCACTGTAAAATCCTGCTTTCATACCTCAGATTCAGTGGTTTCTATCTAGCCTGAATTGTCTGTCAGGCAGGGGAGGATGACAAGTCAATAGAAGTTCCAGCAGATCAAAGCACAGGACCTGTCAGGCCTTCATAGCCTCCAAGTCCCATATTATGTTGCAGTCCTTATGGGCCGAAGCAGAACCTTTCATTTGAGAACTTGGATTGAAGAAGTTCCAGAATACCAAAAAAATGGATGAAAGCCAAAGAAAGTCTGTAAGCTTGAGATTCTCAGGAATAAAGGGAGAATTAGCACTATCACACACAGCTGCACTTGCTGTCATTAAACAGAGGAGATAATAAAAACGATGTCTGAGGATAATTAGCTAAAAATGTACTGTAATCTTCAATAGATACTTTACAAAAAGTCCCACCAGAAAAATAGATTCTTTACAAAAATTCCCACCAGGAATCTTGCAGCTCCTGCGATACTTATTTCTACGCATTAATTTTTTTTGCTTTTATATATTCAAATACTTTATATACATTTAAGATGCAATTGATATTTAAATTTTGCTCAATCCTTTATGAAGCTTAGTGGACAGAAACAATTCAATCAGAAATAAAGAATGATGCAAATAGGCAGCAAGGGAGTGACTCTTCATTCTGTGTACAGAAAAATTAATATCCACAGAACAGTTATTAAATAAAGCAGATTTTTTTCATCGCTCCAGTAGTAGAGCTACACTGATTTTGTACCAAGCAAGTATTATACACTGAAGAAAGAAGGGTGACACAGAGCCGAAATTTGCTGAGAGAGGGGAGGGGAATAAGTGTTCTACTTATCTGCAATGATAAATGCCACAGCAAAGCACTAACAGCTGTTACTTCACTCACATAAATGCATTCTGCTTTCTTTAAAAAAAAAAGGTGTTTTTGTCAACAAAACAATACACACAACACCCAGTTTCACACTTGAAAGATAGAGAACATTTAGTAAGGGGTAATAATCAGTCAAACTTATCAGTTTGCTTTCCTGTTAGAAGGAAATGATCTTACCATTAAAGTCAACAATGAAGTAAATAACCCAGAAAGAGTCTTCCTTAATGATCACAGGGCCAAGAGCAGCAGAGGAAACTGGAGGAGCAAAGGGACAGACAGGTAAGACACACGTACTTGCAAAAGGTGTAAATCATCAGAAGTCTTCAAAACGATGCTATTGCCCTGCCAGGTGCATGCGCACCCGGAGAGGGCAGGGGCCGAGCAAGCAGAGTCGGGGCCACCCCTCCCCGGATGGATCCAGGCTGCTCCTCTCGGCACAGCACGGCGTGGGCTGGGGCTGAGGTACCAGGCAGCGGCACGCTACCCTGTGTCACACCTGAGGTGTGAAATGAGGTGTTATAACTGCAAGAGCCGAAGCTGGAAAGCAGAAACCGTAGAAGGCGCTGGCTGGAAGGGACCTTTCAATATGCATTGGAGCTGCACAGAAACACAGGCCTCTTCAAAGCAACAGGCTTCTCTACAAAACCTAAATGGTGGCAAAAGCTGAAATGTAAATCATTCAAATAGTTTCATCTTCCAATCCATAGCTCTCAGCTATCTTATCCTCAGTATAACGATGAGCTGGAGGCCAACTTTAACTCCTTACCACAACTGTCTGAAAAAGGAAGTTAGAAGCACAGGCTAGCAAAGGTCCTCCTGCAGAGCTCCAAGGGAGGCAGGGGCAAAACCATTTTGCCCCACAGATCCTCAAGCTTCTTGTAACTTTGAGGTCACATAGGAGCCTGTTCAACACCACATCTAACCTCTCCGTCCTCAAGTGGAGGATGAGGTTTTCAGTGTGCTCTAACATGGAGTTTTATGGTTAGTTTGAACCAGAAGGAGAAATATAAGTCATATTTTTCCGTCATCTAATTGGTGTTTCTGTCACTTCAGGGCTTCTTATTGTAATATACTTGCCTAATATATTTGCATAGCAGGGTGAGGAAGATACTCAGGGTGAGAAAAACTTACCTTGACATACTAATTATAGAAAGAAAGTTATTTTAATTTAAGAATCTATATGACAATTCCTATACAATATATACATGTAAATCCCTGGTGTATTACACTGGTTTATAGGATGGTTGGCCTTTGTGCACAGTGATGACATTGTGTATGATATTTATATTCTATTAAAGTGGCTGGTAGTTATTATAAAGCCTGCATATATCTTCAGTCTTAAGATTGTTTGATAATACAGTGTTTTAATAACTTTATAATGAATCTACATAGAGGCGGTGTGCTGCCAAAGAAAAATGAGTATGAGCTTCTTCTGTATCAGCACTATAAAATTAGGTCTTTCTAATCCAGTTTCTGGGCTATACATATATAACCTTTATACTTGCTTACAGGTCATTAATAATGATACTTATAGCTTTTAATTTTGTTACTGCAGAGGTGTGTAAAATGGGAAAAAATATACTTAAGTACCTCGTGTGCACCAATTTAAAAAAAATCTATACTTTTTTATTTCATGAGTATACAGAGCTGATAGTACTTCTGAGGAAATTATACATATTTCTAATTCTTAAATTAAAGTTTAGGTTTTGATGAACAAGTAATTACCGTAAAAAATTCATTTTTTCTTAATCCTATCAGGTTTTCTATCAGGTTTGGAAGACTGCAACCATTCAACCACGAATTCATCTGTGGAAAAGATACTGCAGTAGAAATCAAAAGATACATGTTGTAATCTTTAACAGTTAAAGAAAGAAACAAAATACGCCGCCATTACTGTAACAAAGCTTTAGCATTTTCAGACAGCTTAACAGCTGAAACAAAAGTAGAAGAGGAGAACCGGCTACCTGCAAGCGAGCCAGGCAAAGTACGGCAAGGGCAGATATCTGATCATTCCCGAGTAATCACAGCTGGCAAAGGACAGAATGATTTCAGATGCAGATTTCTATTGAACTGCAAAACCCACTGAAGGCTCAGCCCAGCCCTGGCTCATGGGGTGTCGGGAGGGAGAGCACACATGCTGCATTGATCATCCTCCCAGTGAGGACAGAACTGCTGAAAAACGGGAAACCATGGAAATTTCCAGTCTGCTCCCCAAGAAACATGGGCACCAGGGGAGCCCTCGGCAAGCAGGCGTCGAGGCAGCGGGGGCTGCATGTGCTCAGCGGGCTGGTGCTGGGGCCGCCAGGCTGGGAGCCCGTGCACTCCCTCGGTGCCGGCACACACGTTTCGCTTCTAACTTTTGTCTGCGACGTGCAGCCAACAGCTGTACTTGATTTGTTAAAAACCTCTCACAAGATAGGTACGGATGACTGTTCGATAGCAAACAGACAATAATTCTCATATTTCAATACCTAACCTCTGCTGTGTCAACCGCACAAACTATCTTTGGATAAAGTTTATGGGAGTATAATGGAGTCAGCAATATCCATATACCGAAGCTTTGATGGATCCTTTCTGAAGCTCACATTAATGTTTCTTATGCACTGTCTGAAGTCAGAAACAAGGTTATGTCTTCTTTTAGAACAGGAATCAACAGTCTTATTATCACTGAAAAAGACTATCCAAAATGCCTGTTACCCATAATATGACATTTAAATTGAATAAAATATTTGAGATAAACTTCATTGCATTAAAAAACATCAACACAGAACCAGGAATGGCAGAGGCTCCAGCAGGTGATATACTTGAACACTTGTTTATTAACTGCTGCATAAATAGATTTATTAAACACCTGCAACCACCAATTTCTGTGCTACCAAACCCTCCCCCGCCTGAAAATCAGACAAGTTCAGTTCAGGCATGAGAAAAGTATTAAAATTCCAAAAGCTGATTTTAGAAAGCTTTACTATGAGGTGTGTGATTACCACTATGGCTCAAAAAATAAATGTTTGCTGGAAGAGTCTGAATGAACAGCGTTCTTCTCCCTGTTCCTCTGCAATGTTCTTACTATTGATTATTTTTAGCTAGTGAGATATTCTGGAAAAGCAGTATCTATTAAAGCCAACTGCAAAATATGTTAATTCTAAAATGATCTTTCTACACAAACTGAGGGGAATATGAAGTGTAAAATAAATGTTATACTGCCTTGAATCAACAAGTCGATCTTATTAAGGTGCTGAGCAATTTAGATGATAGGCTGAAAATTGGCCAGGGCAGAAAGCAGACAAGACCCAATTAAGACAAAAAGCAATCTGAGTTTACAGAATAATCTATAAGAGTCGGTAACAAATTACAAAAGCCTAAGAAAATTACAAGCAGTTTTTGTTTTCAGTGCACAATTGAAAGTAGCTGCACAAGAAACAAGTATAGCATTACCGAACAATTCAGAGTGGGTTTATTTTACATTCAGTCTTCATTTGTGAAGGATAGAAAATATATTAGTAGTTCGAATATGCTTATGCATAAAAAAAGCTGGTTTTCATTAAATGGAGAAAAGCCAGGGTGCTGGGGTACCGAATCCACGAGAAACTAGATGACACAGCACCTCCGTTGCCGGTTCTGGGCTGTGAGCTGGGTTCCCTGCTCCGCCAGCGGCCCCAAAACCAGCACCAGGCTCTCTAAGGGGGGCAGAGGTAGACCGCAGTTTACTTGTCAAGCTGGTTTAAGGATTTTGAATGCCAAAGGAAAACACATGGCTGCCAGATGACTCAAATTGCAGAGATGGTCTAAAACCAGCGCGTCAGCTGAAAGAGCTGACAGGGTTACGTCTGTGCCTGGATTAGGGCTGCGCAAGAGTTCTGCCACGCTGTCCAGCCTTCACAGCCCTTCCTCGCTCAGGGACTTGGGGAAGTCAGACTCCCTCCTCTCCCCTTGACTGTGGCCCAAGCCTTTTCTTTCACTTTCTTTTGGACCATTGCCATGATGGGGTCTGGTCTTCCCACCAGGGGTATTTGCAGCAGGGCTGAGGGGCTGCTCCAGCAGCAGAAGCTCATGGAGCTGTGCCCGTTGCTGGGGGTCCCCCACGCCGCAGCAGCCAGCACCAGCACCGCGAGGGCAGCTGGGGCCACCGGGGCAGCTGCAGTGCCGCGAGCGGTGACAGATGCAGGCAAGGAGCAAGCCAAAGTCGTGACTTGGGCAGGCTTGTGCTGGCCAAGCAGCCCAAAGCTTCCTTCTCCCCTGCCATGCAGTTTGGCGATTAACAAACTCTCTTGCTGTAAGAGAGAGAGAGAGAACTGATAGGAAATCCTCCAAGCCAAAGAGGAAAACAAAAGCAGGGAATTTTTAACTGGAAAATTTAGGGACATCCAGAGTCATGTGTGCTGACTGTTATATACCTTATTCTGAGACAACAGAGCAAGAAACCTAAATACCTAAACCTAGGGGAAATCTGCCAAGCCAGTGACTCCCAGGCACCTACCCGCAACACCTCTCAACATCAGCACATTTAAGTGTTTCAAAATATTAACATTATACTCAAGTCTGAACTACAGTAATGAGGAACATCCTTCTCCTCCTGCACAAAGCTATGAAAAGCACAGTGATATCATATATTTTACTGACACATAAATATTATAATATACAAAGTAAACTTGGAGCACTTGGTGATGCCAACAGGCAGCTAGCAGAATTTCCAAAAGCACTTTGGTGCCTTGGCCGTTAATTGAAATGTAACTTTACAAATCTGGTTCCCTGTCAAGCCAGGAGCTATATTACAGATCTTAATGCAGTTTGCACCACCATAGTACAGACAAACATTATCTCATCCAGCATAAAGTCTACAAGGATAAATATAACCCAACAAGTTCTTTTGAATTGGCACAGTATTTTTACATTAAATCAGTAAATTGTACCAGGCTGAAACAGGACCAAACAGACAGAAGACTATACTAGTCTTTTTTTTCTTCACAATTCTGAAAATAAATTCTAACAATTTAACCATTAAGTAATAAATTATTATAAATGAGTAAAGACGATACTGAAAATACACAGAAAACAATGATTGTTTGACAGGATTAACAGTGACTGGTTTATATTTGAGTATCAATTAGAATTGACCTACACCAAAGAACAGGAGTCCTTTATGTTAGTGTATTAGTACCTACTTCTTAAGGGAAAGAAGAGGCTATGTTACAACTGCAATACTTAGTAGAATAGTCATTGCAGTTGCTTATTCCATTTCTATTTTAAGTAGGTCTTCCCTTATTAGGAAAAAAAATGGCCAGTAGGAAATGCTTATGTTAGGGCCAAGAGCTTTTTCATAAGGAATGTAACATGTGCAATTAATTTAATCTCTTTCTGCTTTGAAATATGTTGCAAACAGATTGTGATTTTCTTCAACACATTATACTAAACTATTCAAGGATTCATTTCAACAATAATTCATATTCTGAACCTCATTAGTGAGTAGTTTGCTGCCAGTAGTCAGTATTAAAAAATGAACTATTTCAATAGATTAGTCATATGGCTTTATTGGTTCTTTTTTTTTTTTTTTTTTTTTTTTTTTTTTTTTTTGACTTGATTGCACTAATGTAAATCAGACAATAAATTTGCCTGTGTAAAGACAAGAATTCGGTATTATGTATCACCAGTATTTCACAATATTCAATTAATCTCCATTTTGGCAGTCACTCCTACTAGCTAACTTATTTGCTATCCTTGCAGAATGTGACCACCAAAACAGCAGGAATATAGGCTAAATGAGCTTCTTAACAAGCAGGATTGCTAAATGCTCTTCACATGTTTACTCACTTGTAGAGTCAAATTCTCCTTTTTTTTCAGATTGTGTATTCATTTACATGAACACCATGTGAAGGCAGGATGGGCTGAAGACCTTACAAAGCCACAATTTCTTCCTGTCAGTGGAAGTCCCACTTTCTGTGTGTACAAGTCGCTACACAAGGACTATACTGAGGCAGTAGAGAAGGCAGCTCACGGTTTCTCTACTGCCAGTCCTGGAAAGTGTTATCAAAAACAGAGCCCAGCTTTACAATCAGAACTTCAGTGGCAAATAAGGTAGCTCAGCAGAAACAGGAACTCCTCAAGAGCAACGTATTCCATAAAATCATATTCAAGTTCTATACCTTCATCCGTGTAACTTCTAGAGAGCCAAGCTGTGCTGGCTTTCATCCAAAAGCAGGGAGGGAGCTGCACTACTACCTCTGCTCCGCTACTGCTGCTTCAAAGAGCCCATTAAGGAAGCTGGGCCTGAACAGAGATGAGTTTTGATGCCAGAGACGATGCTCTGCCCTCAGGTTGTACGAGCAGTGTCGCTCTGGACCACAGAGTTGGACCTGCAGCACGTGGCACTCTAGAAAATCCTGCTCTGCAGTTCCAATTATAAATGGCCATTTTCCTCCTTAGACAGTCACATCTGTACCAACCTACTGAAACATGCCTTAGCATACAAAAAGCTAGCTTGAATGGCACATAACTTATTAGGCTAAGTGAATACTCTGACCATGCAGGAGTGGTTTACAGGGCTGACAGAAGCAAACCCCAAAGGAAATGCAGGATTAACTTTTAGTCAGTTAAGTCAGTTGACTGCACTTTATATAACTTAAAAGTTTACAAGCTCTAGTAGCCACACAAAATACATTTTATCTTATTTTAGAAAACTTAAAGGAAAAAGAAAAAGGGACCTTATAGCATCTTTCCTAATATTTAATTTTTTTTTTTTTTTTTTGCATTACCATAAACATTTTGGGTGTTATCTTAGAGCAGCCATTTAGTCCTGACAGTTAACAATCTCTGTCAAAGAGGAGAGGGCAGCCAGATTTTAGCAGTTCTCTGTGTAACTGTGGAGTACTCGGTCCTTCTGCTTTGTTGTGAGCTGAAGTTCACAAACATGAATTGAATGGAGGCTTGTACCAAGCATTTTATATAATATGTTTCATGGATGACTGCTAGAATAGGGATCCATCCTGATACAATCCAAAATTTACTGCTCAGAAATATCTCTGTTCAGCAAGAAGCTACAAAGGAGTTAAAAAAAAAAAAAAAAAAAAAAAAAAAAGACGTTTCAGTCCTTGACTGTTCCTTTCTAGTAGTTTGTTTTCTTTTTCTGCTATTCTTTTTGCTAGAAGACAGCAGCTAGATCTTTGGAAGACCTAAATACTGATGTCACACCAGGCTGAAACATGAGTTACAGCTGCTCCCCGCCAGAAGAGAGTCCCTGACCATTCATTACTCGGCCCCTCATTGTGGGAAGGCAGAGCTGCAGCTAGGATTTCAGTTTCTTGTGACATGACTATTCCAGCCTGCCCACAGGCTGCAAAGACCTGACCTTTCAAATGTAAAAATAGAAAACTGAATTGCCTGGATGGAGAATATAGCTAGAATTTGAGGCAGGAGGATATTTAACTTGTTTTCCTATCAATTAGATAGATTCCTTAGACTACACATACCCTTCAAACTCTCTTAAATTAATGGCATTAAAATCTTAATTGGTAACCAGCCGTTTCTGCTTCCCCCAGGCAATTCTGACAACAGAATTAGGCTCAGGTAACTCAATTAGACATCAGCCCAACCTAGCTCTCTCCAAACAGGACTCTAAGCAAAACTCTCCATGAGCCTGATGAAAACAGTGTTAGGATTGTTTTGTTGAGGTCTGATACCGTATGCCTACAATAATCAAAAGGGCTAAATCTTCTCCTTGAAGCCCAAATGCTACCTAGTTGCAGATCCTATGAACTTCTCAGCTCAGTGCTTGGGTGCTTCATCCACCCTGACCTAGAAATTCTGCTAAACTGCTTGGTGCAGTAGGGGGTTGACCTTATTTTTGCCATGTTTCCTTCAGTCCTGCTTTGTTTCCCAACAGTGTGCTTCAGACTTGCACATGAAGCACAGAAAACAAGGTAGCAGCAATCTTACTCTTCCCTTTTCTGCATGCTCCTGTCCTGTTTGCTGTTTGGAAGCAGAAGCAGGGCTTTGCCTCACCTGTGAAAGACATAACATGAAGAGGGAAGATGTGTAGGAAAGGGCAGCTCCAAAAACCTGCAAGGACAAGGTGTTGGAGCTCAGTCCAAATAGAGAAGCTTGGGGCCATGTTAAAGTAAATTCTTAGCCCCTGGCCTCTCGAAGGGAGCACAGGATAAGGTACAGAGGTGTTAGTACAGTACATGGGAAGAGGCAAGTGTCTCCAAAGCATGACCCAGACATCCTTTTCTCTGAAAACTTAATGTATTGAATGTTGCTTTACACTCACTGGCTTAAAACACATGGTTTTGCTATGGAACAAGAATTTCCCTGCTCTGGGGAAGCACTCTTTCCACTAAGTTCTCCTTTATCTGCTCTACAGATGTGCTCTTTGCTACGTAGTAGCCCCACATCCACAGGAGTGATGGGAGATCCCTCCCTGGTGCAATGGGCAGTTACCAGAGGCAGTTTCACAGGCTGAGGAAAACCTACAGCCCAGGCTGGCGCCTGTTTCCTGGGCAAGTGCTCCAGCTGGTAGGCAATTATGCAGAAGGTAGGAGACACAACCAGATAGAAGGCAATATTTCTAAAATTATATACGTTTGTAGACAGCCAAGAGTGAGTCTGAGCTCTTGATGCAGGTTCACATCCCCTTTTGCAGGCCTAGGCCTAGGCCTAGAGCTCCCAAAAGGGGTAAATATGCAGATACACCCCTCTGCTTAACATTCTCTATCACTATCTTGGAGTAGTTTCCTGCCTGTTGTACAGTGGATGGTCCAACCCCCCTCCCAAGGTCTTTAATTCTTCCCATTCTCTGCAAACCATAGCCTGTAGGCTTGATGGTATGATTGTATTTTACTCCAGGTACCAAGCACTTGGAATTTGGGCACTGAAGCACTTAATTCAGAGGTACTAAACCCTTTATTATATCTTTTCTCAGTCAGTAACTTACTGACACAAGCAAAATTGATATACACAAGAGTTAAAAGGATTAATGGAAATCTACATTAGAGATTTGCACCAGATGAACCAGATTGATTTTTAAATCCATTTGATTAAATGGGTGTACTTTTTCAAGACTGATTCATTTAGCAATTTCTCCCTCAAAGGCTTCACTAATGTTTCGCATACACTGACTAATTACTTTTCAGAACACTGTGTACTTATTCTCTGCTTCTGTGGACTTCACACAGTCACTACATCTGGGTAAAGTGTATATAAATTGCTATTCTGCTTGACAGTCTTTCACACCACTCCAAAGGATGTATGTGAGATCATGCAAGGGGCAAGAGAGCACCTGACAACTTTGATTGGAGATGGAAGCACAAACAGCATGGAAAAATAACTTGCCAAAGCCTACCCAGGTGCTGGGATACTTATACTGGTTGCGTATGGTCAAAAAAAAGCTAAGTCCAGTAGGAGGGTTGGAGCAGACTGACAAAGGCAGTTAGGTCCTTGCTGAGGAGAGATCCCAGACTGCAGGAGGGAGGAGGCTGGGGCAGGAGCGGAGCCTCCACCACCTGTCCTCTCCTCTGCTGCCGTGCTGTGAGCAGCGAAACAGCTCCTGGCATACCTGCATGACATCCCATGTCGGCCAAGAATGGCATCCTGCTGTCCTCCTTATGACAGAGGCAGATGACAAGTGATGATTTAATACCAGCTTTTCCTTTATTTAACATTCTGTTAATGTTAAGCTCCTGAACCCTTGAAGCTCCACCACCGCTCGGAGGGTTTACTCCCCCCACCGCCTTCTTAACTTTGTAAGCAGTTTTTGTGTGGCTTTGTCTCAGCTTCATGTAGCTTTGTTCTCCTGCCTCCTTCCTGCACAAGGGGATAAAAGTCTGCAAAGTCTTCAAAATCCTCCTAAAAATCCTCCTGCTCCATGCCTGCAAAAACCTGACAGTCAGCTGGTTTGGCGGATGGTCTCACCTTTGTCTGTCATGCTAACTACTATTTTCCATTGCTAGCTTTGTGCCCCCCTTGTTTTTTTATTTTATCTGTGTGTTGGGTCTCATCTTACACCAAAACTGCTTACTTTTAGGGGCAGGGGATGAATTTATGTTGTTTGAATTGTGTAGATTTAAGAAAGAGAGAGAGAGAAGGTATAGCAACAACATACCTGCTTTTTACTGTCCACCATTGCCTTATGGAAATGGAGGTGTACTCAGATGCTCCCTTTAGGACCAAGGTTTGAAGACCAGTCTCAAGGCATGGTTTCTTGTACACTTTTTAAAATGCAAAGCTCCCCAACTGAGAGCTCACTTAGA
Source organism: Dromaius novaehollandiae (assembly GCF_036370855.1). NCBI lineage: Eukaryota > Metazoa > Chordata > Aves > Casuariiformes > Dromaiidae > Dromaius > Dromaius novaehollandiae. Next base: position 26,293,560 of record NC_088098.1, read on the forward strand.
CTGTGTCTACTTTGACAGGTACAGTGAGACCTGCATTTACTGCCCTAATGCTTATCCCAGAGCCAGAAATGCAGAGGATACAGTGCAGGAATCACTAACATAGCTGGACATGAGCCAGCACAGGTCTAGCTTTAGACTAGATGTGTTTGCCTAACACGGGCACAGTGACAATCTCACACAGGTCTACAACAAAGAGGCTCAGATCTCTGAATTCATCTAAATTACTGTAGTGATATGCTGCCCTAAATTCACCATCTCATTAAACTTAATGCACCATAGTAACATATTTATCTAATACCAGTAATCTCATGCTGCCAGTGCTGTCATGAGCCAAAGGAAGAAAGCCTGTGGTCAAAAGAAACCCTTTAGAAAGGCGTACAAAGGGGATCTTATTTCTTGAACATTATCACCTTGCTCATTGTAATGGTTGCACTCACATGCCCCTTAATGACAAGAAAGGCAGAACTGGGACAAAACTTCCCCAGAGATATATCTCTAAAGCACTGAGATATATTCTTTAGCACTCTGCTGTAGTGCAGTATACCTGGCTGATGCCTGCGGCACTCACGCCGATTGATATAAGTACACGCAAGAGGAGGTGAGTCAGGCACTATTGAGGTTGGTGTCCCCTGCTGCAAAGCTTCCCCAAACCACATGGCTCTTATCAGAGCTGGCCTTTGGGATCCAATTGCTGTCCTGCTTTCAAGTTGCTAAAAAGGCTGAAATTCACTCCAAGTGTGTTCACAGGTGCTCTCGTAACCTTCCAATACTTAATAGACAAAGAGATCTCATCTCTGGAAAATTCATCATTTTAATTGTCTTCCATACAGCCAGCCAGGGCTGGAAGGGTAGTTTAGTTACAGCTTCTCTGGTTTTGGGAGGCTGCTTTAAACAAATTCTGAAATTTCCAGGGCTGTTAGTACCACCGCATGTTCCCTGCCAAAGCTGCCAGGAGCCTCTTGTGAGTGCACTTGTCCTCTGTTGTGACCAGTCAAGTGTAAGACACAGCTAGAACTAAAGGAATAAAGACTAATATTTAAGCGACGGAGAGCCGCATACCAAGCCCAGCTCTGACTGAATTCTGCCTCTGACTGAAGTAATGAAATTCCTTTCCAAGTGTCCTCATCTATATAACACAGATAGTATCTGCCTGCATGGTGCTGATGTAATAGCTAGGGTAGCTAAGAGTCAGTCCTGCCCTGCCATACTCTAAACAATTGCACTTACTTTAGAACTGATGCGTAAGATGTGAATGAAAATGGAAATTAGTTAAGTATTTCCAAATTGTTACAAACACTGAGCAGTAGAATTAAAGAAAGCAGATGGTCATGCCAGACCTCAAAGAGATGATGCTGCTGAGACAAAGGCCTTTCAAGGTAATACAACCATAGTGAGAAGTAAAGACAAAAACTGAAAGGGGACAAGAAGAAAGAATATGAAAAATTAACTAAGAAAGGGAAAGCCAAGAGAAGGAAATCCTTTTCAGAAAGGGGATAGTGAATTATATATATTAAAAAAAAAGGAAAACAACATGCTCAAATGAAAAAAACTTTTTAACACAAAGCAAAAAAAGAAATAAAAAAGCTCCCAAAACATTTAACAACAGATCTTTCCCGTAACACTGCTGTTGATTTTTCCTGTTAACCCTGTGTGTCATTTCCTAATGTACTTTTAAAATAACACAACCTGGTTAATCAAATATGGGCATCATCCTTGCTAAGCAGCCCAGAAAAAATACCATATTAAGACTAGGATAGGACTGTGATCTGTCTCCCCCATTAGAGTCAGGGATTGGAGGACTAAATTAATATGATTTCAATACATAACAATTTTATTCCTTCTTATTAACAACCATCCAATAGAATCCCTAGTTTTAATTTATTTTGTAAGACACCACTCTTAAGAGGTGACAACACTTGATAAAAGAAGAGATGCGTAATATTTGAATAATCACTATGGGGCTAATCTCAATATTGAGGTTGTTCTCTGTTATGATTAACAAGGTTAACACTTCCATGGTTCCTCCTCTTTGTTCATATACTGATTGGACTAATGACTGTGACTTGACATAGATTTCTTGTCCTACTTTCTACTTTAGATAGTAATTCACTTCTTCCTCTGACAATGAAGATATATCTTGGAAAATTACCATTCTATACAGTACACTGAACATAAGTCAAAACAATTTTCCGTTCAGTTTGCAGGCCCCAGAGGAAACTGCTGGCATGTGCATACTGCACCCTGTATAAATGAATGCATGAATTATACATCAATGTTATATGTCTCAATGTTTTTTAGATTATAAGCTATTTTATTAAGATTATACAGAATTTAACATGCAAAGTGACCCAAACCCTGTTTTGGAGAGTGTATAATCAAAGGTACCAAATGATACCTTCAGCGCATATAGCCATACCACTCACAAAAAGAGAAACAATGTAAGGCTTCAAAAAGCAGAATACAATGAGTTTGTCTGCACATCAGAAAAGGCTCTTTGGATCTACTGATAATCCAGCAACAGAAAACAGTAAACATAACCATATCATCATAGGCCCTAGGTGCAAGAGTCAGAACTATATTCTATTAAGCCATCTAAAAATCATATCTTTCCCTGGAAATCTGTAAAAGTTGGCATTAAATGTGGGTTCTCCAACTCCATGTTTTTCTGGTCACCAGTCAGAGCTAGTGTAAAGCTTTGAGAAGCCTAATTTACATAGCCTACAATTTTAGGATCCTGAAACCAAAGATTTCAAGCAAAGGAGAAGCGACCTTTCTGATGAACTAATCCCAATCAAAGACATAGTGATCATAGTTTTCTTGGCATAACACCAAAAGATTTTTTGCAGAATGTATACTGCTATATTCCAAAAAGCAAATTTCAAGGACTTCAGAAAGAGCAAGAATATCAAAAAAAGAATCCATGTTAGTAATGCTGGCCAAATGGGTAAGAGGATTATGAAGAGCTGTGAAAAACTAGGTCTAGTATCGGGGCAGAAATTAACAATGACTCAAAAATGACTATGATACGGAATGTAGTCTAAAAGTAAGTCGTGGTGAGAAAAGACAAGCTTCTAATGTAAGTAGACAAATGCAAGTAAAGGAAAATATGCGACCCTCCACGTCTGGATGCTGTACTGTGAAAAGAGCATTAGATAGTTTTCAGCACTGTTCAATATTTGGGGAGAGCAAGCACTGAAAGAAGGAAACAAAATAAACACAATAAATGAGAATGGGTTTGAAAATTAACATCTGATGGAAAAAGATGCTTTCAAGCTATGATCCCCAAAAGTCTATTTTTAGTCTTAGTAAAAAAGAAGGTTTCAGTGGCTGCCGCCAACTTAAAAGCACAGTTAAAGTAAATGAATATACTGAACAGTAGAGGTGGAAGACATTTTCAGAGAACAGAAATTTGAGCTCACTTTTGCTGAACAAAGGCAAAACTGGAAAGAATTACAATCAGGTTGAATTAAGTGAAAAATTCTAATGCTTTTTTAATTAAAATGTTTTTCATTCCAAAATTACATTTTCAAGTCGGAGTGATACATTTAATGTGGAATCAATCCAAATAATTTTATATCAGATTTCTATGCTTGCCCCACAACAAGATCCATTACTCATGCTGGCCAGGTAAGTGCCTTTCATTCACAGTAAAGGAAGGAGTAATTAAATATTTCCATGTATGATGACCTGAAACAGAAACTCCTGTCGAAGGTTAAAGCCAGTATGGTGAGCAGTTAAGCCAGTTAGGTCAACAGGCTTCTCTGATTTCTTATTTGATTTTAAGGCAATGAATAGGCTGAGGCATAGGTGTTTTAGCTGTGTCTTATTAGAGGCTGAAAGAAATCAGATGGCTAACAGAAAACCAGCAACCCGTACAAGCTGTACTGGTAAGGAGCAAATACAAGGCTTGCCGTGGTACCCGACCAGTTGGAAAGTCAGGCTTAACTATCGTAAGCAAAGAAGCTGGTTGCAAAAGTATAGCATGTTAGGGTAACTAAGCAGACAAAGTTGCAACAGAGCAATACCCAAGCATGATCCAATTCTGCTATTGATAGAAAGAAGCTCCAAATATTAGGCCAACATTTACAAAGAATACATATGAAAATACATATGCCTTCCAGGGCAGGAGGCCCTCACAAGTCTCCTCTCTCCTGACATGTACACCGAAAGCGGAAAAGATGCATCTCATACATAAAAGATACTAATACATGTATATGTGCATATAAAATCCATAATTTTGACCAGGCCTTTGAAAGGAATAACATGCATTAGCAGTAGCCCTAGCCATTCAGCGCTGTTCAGGTTTCTATGCTGTTTTCAGCGCCATGCAATGCACACTTTCAAACCATAATATAGCAAGAAAAAATACACCCTGCATCTCTCATGTATGGAGCCCATCCCATTTTTCCTGAGAAAGGATAAAAGTTGCATATACATTCATTCATCATCAAGTACATGAGCTTTTATATATGAAGGCAGCCTTCAGGTTTCTCTTCTACCTGGCATAGAGCATAATGAGACCAGAAGTGTTCCTTAATCAGTCTCCAAGAAAGCTCTGCCTCATGCACTGACGTTTCTCTTGTGATAGTCAGACTCATTGTACATGAGCTGACAGCTGCTGCCTTCGCCCCAGATGCATGAATTTCTGTATATTTCTGTATGCCATAAAAATGTCTTTAAGGCCTTATAGATGAGGAAGGTGATCTTGAACATAATATTACATTTATTTTGTGGAGAAAAGTAGGTTTATAAAGGTAGGACAGGCAGATATGCTTATGGAAATTTCTGTACTGGAGATATATTTGTGACAGCGCTGAAGAAGCTGGGAGAGCAACCCATCTAGGAGGATAAAAGGCCCCACTGTCTGGGACACAGTCATCAGTAGGGATGGAAAGGTACCTCAAGGGCACAAAAAACTGAACAGCAGCAACACTCTTCACTTTTTGCAAGCTCCAGCTCACATCCCTAGAAATGGATCTTTCATGACATTATCCTGGCTTTCTCGTACTGTGTTGTGTAACACATGAAGGGTTGGGAAAAGGAAGGCAGTAGAGCTGGAATGCATCGAACAGAACTTAATATTGCTTCTATCTACAAACAGCAGAAAAGAAAGCTTATGACTATGTTCATAAGTATTTGTTTTCTAGGAAAAAAAAAAATCTCCTCAAAAGGAACAAGCAGTTCTCGAAACTTTGTTCAGCTTTTTGACTTTTCTTTCAACTTTCTTGAAACATGATGCTTTTCTAATGTAAAGACCCTTAAAAACAGTCTTTTTCTTCCCACATTGGATATTTAATAAGAGATAATAATTATTTAGTAACCACCTAGGCCTAGGACCAAAAGGTTTTACTTCTAATTATCAAATCTTTCATCCATTTAGTCTCCTCCTAGTTTAGAGCAAAACCAGTTATGTTATCGAGCAATTTTAACATTTCCTCAATTACTAACAGTAAAATTGTCTTGGCATTAGCCACACAGCTTCTACCTGTACATTAAAACAGCCTCAAAATGTACCTGACATCCTGCTGGTATCTGACAGCCACCATGGTGCTATCTACAGAACATGAGCTGGAGCTGCAACTTTAGCAGATCAGACTAATCAAGTATCTATTTTTCCCTGACTAGTGGTAGTATAGAAAGTAGAAAATTCATACACATGCTTGCATAAAATAATTATGCTTCTGGTTTTTGGCTCATGTCATAATGACAAATCCATCATTTTCATGCACCGAGCTAAAAACACTGTAAAGGAGGAGCTATTGAAAACTTCGAAGCTGTTTGTAATGATACTTATAGCTACTCAAGAGCACCCACTCAGGCAACTCCTAATTAGCTAACATATTGGTCCATAATAGCCTACCAGTCTACTAACACTTGTTTCTAGGCACAATTTTTTAGATAAATCACAAATATTTGTGAAAGATACACTGATATCTCTATACATGTCTATATGCGGAAAGATATTTGTATTCTCCATTCACATTAGCTCAGAAGAACTAACTCACATGCAGTAAAATTCTGAAAAGATAGAATAACCTGAGATTTTAAGACATGACAGCAGATTAGCTGATATGGGGGAGTCTGGGGTCTACCATCACTCTGTTTTTGAGGCATCTGACAATTTTTTTTTCTTTGAGGAAGGAAAGACCTCACCGGCCTGCACTAGTACATCAGGCCATCCTAAAATAGGGCAAATCAACAAAACCTCTAAACTTAAAATCAAAGATTAAAATTAAATAGTAGGGCAATTACTTTGATTTCAGGGCATTCCGTTTATTTTATACCAGCAATTGTTTCACATGACTGAAATAACATACAAGGTTGAGGAGTAGCTCATAGCCTCATGTCTTTTTTTCTAGACCTAAATTCCTTTGTTATCTCCGTAAGATTGACCCCTTAAAACCTTGGCATTACTGTTACCTGTCTAAGATTCCATCAAATTTTCAGTGTCTTTTTAAACCTGCACAGATTATTCCCAAGTGTAAGCAAAGCTGCATGAAGCAGAATTATTTTCCTGTCCCTAAAAGTCGTACCCTATTTATACATCCAGTACAGTACTCATTTTCTGCAGCTTCATCACATTGTGAACTCCTGTCTCATTTGCTGTCCATCACCCTCAGGTCTTTCTCTGAATCACTGTATTTTAAAACTTATGATTAGGAAACTGGGCCTTAAGTAAAAATAACTGACTCAATCAGCCCTTACCAGGGTTTTGAGAATTCAGACAATCCAACAGACTATTCCCCTACTTTCCTAACTCCATCTTCCCCAGTCATACTACAAATAAGCACATTTACTCCCACCACACACTAAGCCTATTATAATTACTTCTCAAAAAAGCTTTGCTGTGGGTTGAGAGGAAATTGAGAAGAAAATAAAAAGCTGTGCCAGAGGCTCCAATCCTATCACAGAAAGGTAAGTGTTCCTTCCAGCACCGGGTGCAAGTCTACACACTCCTTAAACCTGAGGGTGGGACCAAGTATTGCTGCTTTTTCATAATCACATCTGCTCTATCATCTTTCCTTTAGAAATACTTCTCTCAGACAATTCTTTACCATCTCCTGTTTCCCCTCGAAGCTCCACACAGTTTGAAAACTCCTGCGTGGTGGCCAGCGGGCATTTTCTGCTGCAAGACAAAGGGGCTCTGAACTATTAAATTCCGAATATGTATATATACTCAGAATATTCCCAACTGCTGATGTTACATTTTAAATTATATTTCTGCAACCACAACCTCTACAAACTTCTACATAAAGCAAAGTATGATAAGATTCTTAGTTCACATCATTCTAAAAGTGGATGCTTCATGAAAATCACAAAAATCATCCATCACATTACAGCATTGTTTATTTTGCATCTGCAAGGTTAACTGCTGCAAAATTAGTTTTCTGATTTTGAAGATAGATTATTCAGTCTCTCTTCTGCTGACTGTACTCCTACCAAGCAGCAGACTAGTGAAAAAAAGAGTAACTCATGTTACGCTTCACTTACTGAAAGAGGTTAAGGCATCTCCATTCCTGGAGGTTTTCAAAACTTGGCTAGACGAAGCCACGGCTGATCTGATTTAATTTTAGCAACAGCTCTGCTCCAAGCAAGAGGTTGGGTAGATGATGTCCAGAGGTTCCTTCCAACCAACACGTCTGGGATTTTGTGGTCTGTGAAATCAGCAGGAAAGTCAGTTGTATCTCACCGTTATATCTCACTGCTTTTTAGATGTCAAGTACTGAATAAGGAAAAAGGAGAAAATGCATCTATAAATAGAGTCAAAGCATGCCTTGTTCTTCCTGTCCCTTACAACAGCCACAAGAGCCAGAAGCAGGCAGAAAATACAAAAGATCTTTCTCTCTGCAGCAGCTTGGGTGGATGCATTGCAGTAAGTAATGAACTCACTGCATACTGCTGCCGTCAGTGCTGAGAAATTTGCCTTCACAACCCTGACCTGGCCCATACGTCTGTGGACAGAAAAGAGAGCTAGCAGCCGTGTCAACAAGACATAATGCTAAGGACAGCGATGACTGAAACATCAAGTTTGCAAAGCAGCTAAAAATGTAGTGACAGGAAAGCAGGTTGAAAAAATTCCAGCACCCTCCAACCTCACAGCTGCTCTGAATTGCAGTAAGCTGAGTCTCTTCTTAGACTTTTCCTCCCAGAACTCAGCATGCTTTTGCATGCCATTAACCTTTACATCTGCCTACTTCCAGCAAGCAAGTTTATGATATATGTTCTTGAACTTCTCTTCTCAATCAGCTGTGTTCTGCACCAAAAATTGTGGGTTTGCTTATGACTTCTTATTTGCAAACCAAACCTAGAGGTTACACAAAGGCAGCTTTTTCGTGTGGTGAGCACACAACAGAATCTGAGGATGATTTTGTAATGAACTTATTTTTGTCAGTGACTATACTGTAATTTCATGCAAGCTCTGAGGCACTGATGGCATATTTCATTCATTTTATAGAGCCCCATGCATATTCAGAGTGCTATATACGAAAAAAAAGCTGCTTATGCTCTTTCAGACTAATAGTAAAACAAAGTCTTGCAGGAAAGATTGGGTTTTTTGAAACTTCCACCTGTGTTTTGCAGAACCAATGGGTTTGTGTGTCAGCTAAAGTAACTTTTACATTTATTAAGCTTAAGAAGTTGAGTTCTATTTAATTTGACCTTCAGTTATGGAGACTAAAAGGGTAGATAGCTAAGACAGCACTATACTACTGTCTTGCTTCTCCATGTAAATTGATTTTTTTCCCTAGGTCTTATACCTAAAGGCAATGAGCATTATGGCTGTGACATCTGCTGCCACTGCAGCTGTGACTCCAGCTGGTTTTCTTCCCTGGGGTAACCATAATAGCATGATACTTAGATTTGGGGGGGGGGGGGGGGTGAATGTATTGTAGAAAATATCATCTAAATCACCAATCACATCAGTTATTATTTTCAAAATGAATTCTGTTTTGCAAGAAATATGATTTAAGAAGCATTCCCAAGATTTCAGCTTGTTTAGAGAATGACATACCTGTTTTTTCTTGTCATTATTGTATACACTGTGTTGTTGCTTACTCCTACACAAAGCAGAGTGAGAGTATTTTATGCCTGCTTCATGCAGCTCAAGGCTAAAAAGAACCATTTCCACTTTGCACGTGCTTTATGACTGAAAATTTTCCCTGTTGATTGCAAAAGAAAAACAGGTGACTGTTAATTTAACATTAAATTTAGGGTTGGTGGAAACTGTCAGGTTCATACCCTGAGAACAGATGTTTCTCAGCCATGTTCTGGAAGTGGCTTAGGTGGTGGCAGTGCAGTTTCTCCCTTCTTAGAGTCTTCCTCCATTTTAAAGAACAAAGTCCTTTGATACTGCAAGATGTATTTGTATCCCATGATGAAACAGTCCTTCCTAAGAAGTCTCCTCCTATCTTAACTCTTCTGACCTTCTATTTCAAGTCTTTTTTTTTTTTTTTTTTTTTGAGTACAGCAAACTTTTGGAATTGCATGTGAAGTAAATGATTTGGGGACCCTTCTGAAGGGGATATCCCATTATCATAGAATTTCCTATGACTGTGGTGGATTAGCTGTAGCACACATAGTGGTTCCTTCCATTCCTAAAACAACCTGAAGATGCCATCAGCGATCCAGCTGCCATACAGACGCTTGTCCATTAGGAACCATTTCTGCCAGATAAGAAGCTACTGAAGAACAGTCACGAGAAATTAACTATATTTAATTCTAATTAGGACAGATTTGAATCTCTGACTTCAGAGTGGAGGCGAATGAATTCTTTGAGCAAATTTCCCAGTGCACTATGTGCTGAGGATAGCTGTAGGAAGTCAACAGTTGTTCTTTTTTGACATCCAGTGAGTCTCTGCTCAAGGCCATGTAAGGGCAAAATAAGTGAACACAAAAGTAATTATTCATGGAAAAGAGGAGCAACATTAACTAGACTTGGGATTTCAACTGGTATGAAAGGAGGTTATGCTTATCTTAAAGACGTAAATGTTGCTAAGTAAACACGTTTGTCTTCATTTGAAGACAGAGCCACTGAACTGTTTGCCCTTACCATGTTGTTTAATTGATTGTTGTCTGATTGACTGTTGGCTGATTGGACTACAACATGTTCCTAATATGTGCCCCTCCTTCTCTTAATTTCTATTCCTTAAATTCTTAGAGCATATTAAAAATCAGTTTAGAGGCCTCTCTTTTTCTGATTGCTGGCCATATTTGCAATATCCCTCATTATTTTAAACACACTGAGTTTTAGAACAATGCTATATGCCTCTACTATGTTTTCTGACTGTTGCATTCACTTTGTTACTTCCTATTTACTGCTAATTGGTCCTGCAAGAAATCTACAGGTTTTACTTACAGGAAAATTGCAAGCAATACAACTCAGCTTCACAATTATAAATCAAACAATCTTTGAGTAACTGCCATTTCATAAATGTTATCTTTACTTTTCCTATGGAGTAAAAATCAAACTGGTAAATCTAGGACAGATACTTAGTATGAGTTTCAGTTTTTGTTTTTCTTATGTGATTCATATGGTCCCCTCTCATCATGTGTAACAAATCTTGTCTTTTTTTTTTTTAATAGTCAATACTTGACTAAATTTACCATTTCAATGTATACCTTCTTTGATTGGGAATGACTATTTTGCAATTAAAATATTGAATTGAGAGCCAGGAACTACAGTGCCATCAAGAACAAAAACCTGACTTAAGGCCCTGTTCTTCGTTACCTTGCTCTGCCTTAAGGGTCTCACTGCAGCAGTAACATTTTTTCTTATTTATTCAAAGATGAAAAGGGCTAGCTCAACACTTGCAGTGCAGGTTAGACCCCTCTGTTAATTTTGCAGGGTCCCTGGGAATTACAGAATATCTATGATATTCTATTAGAGATCAAAATGGCTGAAAGACTGGGGTGCCTTGGCTTCATCTCCATGCTGCAACCACCTGGCAAGAGGAACATGAGAGCTTCAATAAGCAGGCTTCTGAGAAAGTAGGTCTAACACCCTACATAATACAATGAGTCATTTTATTTTTCCTACTGTGTAAATTGCGCACAAGTGAGTACACAAAGTGCATGACTTGACAAGACACAGATGTCTCAATCTTCCTGAGTTAACAAAAGGACCCAATTTGCTCTTTGATACCCTTGAAGAAATCACTTTTCTTAGAAGTGATACTCTGATCAGGACTAGCTTGAGGCACAGATGCTATAGACCAATTAACAGTCACATTCACTTAGCTGGCTAACTACTAACTACTTCCCAGCAATCCTCTACAGATGTCATGAATTTATAGCATGGCGCTTCCTTTCTATGCCGGTAAGGTATATGCAAGACACAGCTGAGCAGCCCTGTTTGCTGTGCTGGCATAAGGGCAGTGGAGCTACGGAGGGCACACAGTAGGATGGCAGGGTCTCCCTTCAGCGAGGCCAAAAGTAGGGAATATTTGCTATACATCAACCATCTCCCCCACCATATGATCCAGAATATGAAGTCTTGCACGCTAGCTGAGATTTTGAGGTTTGGGATTTGCTTGTATGGCAGCAGTTGTCAGCAATGTGGAAAAAGTTCCATGAATGATAAAAAAGAGTGTATTATGCTAATTTGTATTAATTTATCTGTAAGATTGAAAAATTGCTTCTTTATTTTCTGGCTTTATTCAACTTACAAATCTCTTCTGATTTCAAACTGTTTGGGCACTCTTAATTAAGGACTCAATTTTACAATTATGTTTAGAAAGAAATTTATATCAGACTTCTACCTATGTGCGATTATAAAATCACACAACAAACAGTGAGACATACAACATCACACAACAACCTGAAGTGAGAAAATAATTCCTCTAAGCACACTGTCTACTATTCTTGCAGCCAGAACTATAACCAGTTCCAAAACTACCCAGCTATTTTGCTCCTTTATCAGTCAAGATTTGCATGTGCACATGCTGGATGCCAACATCTGATCTAATGACCATTAATGTTTTTGTATAAGGGAAAAGAATGGTTCCGTTAGTCTGGAGCCAGCTGTGAGTTTGTAAAAGCTATTGTAAAGAGAGTATATGCCGAGTAATAGTGATTGCAAAACACTTACTAAGCATGTTGACCCAAGTCTTGCCACTGAGTTTAAGAGATTCAAATTTAGACCTGATAAGCAATTGCTGCCAGAAAGGATGGTGGCTTATGCCAGTCACCTCTGGGACCCAGCAAGTACATGTGAATTCAGTAATATCCAATAGCAAAAGAAATTTCAGACTATAGCCATTTGCTTGTCATCTCCATTTAGGTGCCAGGTTCTATAGGAAGAGAGTCTCAACAACATTCACAGATGACCTGGTAGCTTGAAATAGCAGAACAGCAAGTATTATAGTCACTGAGCATGTAGCCTAGAGTGGAGAAAATGTAGAAGCTAATTTATTTAAAATAAAATTCCCTAAAAGAGTGACTCAGTGAGGATTTGGTACCTCTTCTAGAAATCGATTGTGCTCTATCAATAACATGGGAATTTTGGGAAGCCCCTCTGTACTTTGTTTTAAAAACCCCATGAAGTTGCTCAGGTTGCAAAAAAAACCCCTAATAGTTGCAAAGAAGTCTCAGCAATGGAGAACTTTAAAAGCTTACCTTTATGCTGGCATTTCTCTTATTCAGGATAAAAGGGGAAGTGAGGCTGGAGTACAAGTCGAAATAATAACAGGAGCAACCTCTGAATTCTTTCTTGACAGCCCAAGGGCTACTTGTCCCCATTACTTTGCAGATGTGTTAGAAAAGTCCCTGGTGGGCAATTTCCAGTTCAGCTTCTTCAGGAGGAAATCCAGTTCCTGTCCTCCCAGGTCATGATGTGATGTGATTTAAAGAACATCAAATGCAGGAGATTCACAGGCAAGGGAGATTCACGCTAAAAAAACGTTTATGTAGTGCTCTTAAATGCTCATGTAGACAGATCCATTCTATCCCCGATAGTAAAAGGTTCCTCCATCAAAAGAAAATTGGCCAGGGTCCTATTAGTGTTCACCTACATGAAGAAGCAATTGTGGAAGAAGCCAGGTGTGAACTTCAAGCCCAATAGCCATTTTGTCTTGTTTCTCGTTGCGGGTGTTGATTCCTCTCTTAGGGCTCTGACAGTGGCAGGTGAAACGGGGAGGGCTGCAGCAGCGGCTGTTCACAGCTGGACGTGTGCCCCTTGTTCAGAGCTTTCTGCCTCTGTTATAAGGCTAGGTCAGCTGCTCATAAAGCAGCTGCAGGGCAAATTACACACTAAAATTAAGGAAAACCATCAGGCATAAGACATGACCAAGAACATTTCCTCATTCTAGGTAAACCTAGGCATCCTAAGCCAGGGCCAAATTGCAGAGGGATTTGCTGGTAGCCTAAAATCAGCCTGTCAACAAGGATACAACAGATGCCTCATACTGGACCTGGGAACAGTCTGAAATCCTGCATGCCCCTGGGAGTTCCTGGCTGAACAGGATTTGAGCGTAACCACCATCCACACCAACAAGGAAGGCAAAGTATGTATTCCACACCATTTAACTTGGGCTGCTTCTCTCAGAAGCAAGCCTTCACAGATGTCAGAATTCCGGTTGTCCTGTCCAACCAGACTTAAAGGGAACTTCTTCTGAAATAACATATTGTGTAAATATAGCTTCATGCACGGACTGCCCTCTGAGAATTGTAAAGCCAGCTAGATCTTTTCAGTTATCTGTGGGTCTTTAGGCTTCAGCTTGAATGGTAAAAGAATGCAGGTAATCTTTTAGCAAAGGGAAGTACAAACTGAAATACTTTCAAACCAGAAATTTCTCCCCACCTTTTCATACAATTTTTAGTACTGTTCAGAACCAAGGAAAAAAAAGTTAATGAAAAGGTAAGCTTAAAAATTATTTTGAAAATACATTTTAGTCATGATTTTACTTCTGATTCAGGGGCCTTTAAGTAATGATGAATAAAATTCACCATTATGAGTATAAATGGGGCTTGAAATGTCATGATATGTGTAATAAAATTGGCCACAATTACTTTTTTTGATGCTTCAGAATTATTTCTGTGTCTTCAAAGAAAAGGCTGTTTCTATCCACGTAGGAAAGTTTCCACAAGAGAATTTTAGCTTCTAAAAAGTCAAGGACAGGAATGCATCAAGTACAGACATTTTAGGCCCTGGGATTAAGGTTATGTTGCATTGTGCTGAACATGTAGCAGACAGAAGTCTTTGAGTCTTATGCCCTCCTTGTGTTATATTGTACTCACAAGTAATTTTCCCCATTTTGTAGTATGTTTTCATTATGACTTCCAAAAGTATGCCCTGCCCTTGGTGACCAGTGCAGAAAAGCCAGTAGCCCAAATACATATTTTTATTGTAAAATGATTCTTAGTATCATTTTTCTGTAATGAAGCCATCAACCTTTATAAGGAATATCTGCACTGTTTTGAAATCTTTGCTTACAAAGAGTATCTACATGTGATGTATTTCAAGAAACAAGGCTACTATATCAGTTGAAGTGGCAAATGTGAGCACTTTAACACAACATTTCCAGCAAAATTTAGCTTCTGAAAAGCAGAACTATATTTTCTAGAAGGGCGAAGATTCTACTTGACAACCATGACTCTAAAGAAATTAAGTATATTCAGTTAGGTCTCCCCCTCCCCTGTTTTTTAAATTAATGAAAAAGAAATGGCACCTGTAGGGGTTGAAAAATATTTTGTGGTTGTAATTATTGTGCAGTTTATATCACATAGCTGAGATGCTACTAAAGCTTGATAAAGTTGTTGATTGTTGCGTGGCTTGGAAGTGCTTCTTCCACCTCCTGTTATACCAGTGAGGTTACGGTTATGCTCTGAAATGTTCTGAAACTGCCCTTGGAGAAATCACAGCATTGCTCTACGTCTCAGATGCCAATGTTTATACTACATGCCGACTATCCTAACTAAGTGTGTGTGTGTGAGGGGGTGTATCTCCTCCATAGTTTGCAACAAGTATCTCCCAGCCTGCATTTCAGTATCACTCCAGCCTCCCCAGCTATATGAGCCATTCTTATTTTCAGCACTGCCAACTCTTAACGACTATGGCAAAATAACCTTACCATAAGACAGATGGCAGCCTTTCCTCACACTGCCTTACATGTTTTATCTTCCATCGAAATGGCTGACATCTCCCATTTTGGATAAATGGGTTTACAACAGCTGTTTCCCTACCAGGCATCTCTGCGCTGGGTGTGAGGCTGCACTTGGTACAGGTGCTGGAGAACTGGGAGCTGCAGGAAGCTGGGGGTGCAGACGTACAGGGAGGACGGACGGCTGCTGCAGTGGTATCACGGGGGGCTCACACAGAGAAGACCCTGGGAGGCTCCGGGGCCACAGGGACCTGCAAGTCTGCATTCAGCAGTGCAAATGCAATGTAGCCAACCTCTGTGGACAGACCATGAGGCATCTGACTGGTATGCCTACAGGAAGAAGTCCTTGTTTCCACAGTTTACAGAGCAAAACTCTGTAAAAGGGAGCTCTCACATGAGAATCAGAAGGAGGTACTGCTGAGGACACAAGCAGATGAAAAGCCCAAATGGAAATGAAAGAAGGAGTGCTTAAAGACACGTCTATATGTACTTCTTTGTTATTTGGTAATTTTATTTTTTACTCTAATTTTAATGTAATGATTTGTTTTAGATGTAGTTCAACCACAAATATTTAAAATTATTTTTGAAATGTTTTGAATATGTCAGAATTGATTATTTTATATGTCAGAATTGATTATTTTAGCAAGACTAGAGTTTTCAACCATAACGATAGCACTCAATAATAGAGGCTTAGCTTAGGCTACATTTTTTCTAGGAGTTAACAACATGATTAATGTCAAAGAATATGCTTACATGTAAAGAGAGGTTATAGAAATGTGTACTAGCAAGAAATCTGAAAGACTTCAAGTCTTAACTAAAATCTGAACATCAATATGAAAGTATGTTTTCATTAACTGCTATAGTACCTTTCAGTTCTGTTTTGATTTCCCAGATTTTGAATATAATAGTTTATCAGTGTATTCTCAGTCAATTGAAATAGTTATCTAATTCTATCACAACTCTAAATATCTTTAAATAAGCATTCCAGAACTGCACTGTCCTTCTTCAGTAAACTAAGATTGTACAGACATTTGGACCTCACGGCAGCTGCTATCAGATCATTCTTAATAGAAGATAAAATAAAAAAAACTAGCATGGAGAATGCTCACTTCATGGTATTTGTGTCACAGTTGTTTTATTAGATGTTCTGAGGGAGAAATGAGAAACCGTTCTTCTAACAGTATATATAGTCTTCGCCTGTGGTGCATGTATGGGAAAACCGTTCTGACCCTTTTTGTACTTACTGCCAAAAATTCTCAAACAGCATTAATATTTGCAGTTTCATTTGACTTGCCACCATTCCTTAAGGTCCTAAGTCTGGATCCTTCAAACCTATGCACAGAGTACTTACCCTTTTAATTTTACTGATAATATCTTAAACATCAGTGTCACCAAGGCCAGACTTATCCCAGCCTAAAACGCAAACCATGTACAAGCTGAGTACAGCCTGTACAAGGTAAGTAGCAACTTCAGCATTCCTTATTCTTCATGAAATACATTATACTGCCTGAAATATATTGTCCTGAAGAAAGAGCTCCGTTTGATGTTGTATGAATAGGGTTTGTTCTTGTTCTCTCATCTTCTTAACCAAAAACTTGATTTGAAGTTCAGTAGAGCCCCAAATAAATCACACGATAGTATTCAAGAGACAGAAAAGATTAAAAGGAGTTGGGCAGTCTTTGGTAAGACAAGAATAGTTTATGCATGCTAGAGATGTATTTCCTTTATAGGTCATATCTAATGAATACCCAAAATACCTTCTCACACACCCTTTCAGGACTTAGAAAGGGAAAGAAAGACAGAGATGGAATGATGCAGCATGCCCTGATCAACCCACAGCATCACAGAAATAGATCATTCTTCATAGATTTTTTTCTCTACAATTACCGGCATCTTGAAAACTGTCTCAAAAATTCAAACAAGTTTAGTTTTTCTCTGAGTGCTTTTTAGCATTTGCAACTCCAATCAGGCCATGAAGTCATCTTAGTGTGTAAGTCAGGCTATCATACCTGAAATACAAGATTACAGGGATACTGCTGTATTTCCCAAGCTGAAAATGACCTAATAGGCAGCTACATTGCTATTGAGCTGAGCTGGAATTATACATATTTGACCCATAAAGGAAGATTCTAATTTGAATCCCCAAAACTGACAATATCTTATTGCTATCGGGTTCCCTAGACACAGAAATAACCAAACATAAAAGCTTTCCTACTATCACTGAATTTGTCTTAAAGTTACTGTGTTTGAATTGATTACTCAGCAAGTTTATGCATAACAGCTGACAGAAACATGAATCAGTGCTAAAACTGCACACTATTTTGACTGACATTGAAAGTAAACCAGTTAGACCTGCTGGATGTTTTGACATCTCTTGCTAAATCAAAGTTGTTTTATGAGTTAATCTTATTTGGCAGCAAGAATTCAACTAAGAAAAAACTCAGTCTAGAACAAGTCGCTAGTTAAGAGTCTTTGTTAAAGCAATCATTGTATTGACTCTCTTCATTTAATAATTCATACACTCCAAATAATAGGAGAATGTGTTCAGACTAAAATCAATGAAAAAAAGAGATTTTTAAATGAATTTGGGATTGCTTTTCAGTAAGTTATGTTTATATTGAATGATCTTTGTTAATACAGCATTAAGTATGTTTGCAAAGTACATGTTGCAAATAAGTTCTACAATGAAGTACAGTCTTTATTCCAAAAAATGTGTTAACTGTTCCCAGTATTAAAGGATCGTTTTACTTTTTACAAATACACATAACATTCAAAATATCTGAAGTCTGAAGTACTTCGCTGCATTTTCAGTATACATTTCATGGATTTCACAGAATTTAATTACCACTACACTGTTAAACAAGTGACAGACTGACACGATTAAAGAATTCTAAACTCCCTTCCTGTCTCCCAACAGACAGCTACTTTCCATGGATAGACACAGCTGGTCAATCTGTTGGCCACAACAGAGGCAGTGAACATATTGTTTATCAGAAGTGCTGGCTAGTGTTAAAAATATTCCTGCTTTATTGCAACACAAGCTAACAAGCAGAAGACATGACTTCAAAAATTAAAATTTCTGATGAATATCCAAATCTAGTGGTCTTGAGAATGCATATTAGACATAGTGAGCCAGTCTCTGTCTGCACAAAGGATTTTTCAGCCCTCTTTTCCAAGATCGGTGTCTCTGGGTAAGTGAGAAGCAACTTTAATTGGTCTTCAATAGAGGAATCCTCTATATGTTTTCCAGAAGCAAAATGTTTATTTCAGTAAATATTGGGACTTTAGAGCCAACCTGAAGTCATTATCAAGCCTGTTTTTTCTATTTGAAATACGCAGGGGACTGAATAATGGAACTGATGATATAAGCTTTCTTTTAGAGGTGTCAACCTCCAGGAACGGAATCCGGGATCTATAGTTATAAAATTATTGTTATGCAGTAGCAGTTTAACCACTATGTAATTTTAATTACTAAATTACTAAAGTGTGTAGTCTAGAGAAATGTAATAATGGACCAGCTCTTAATAATTGCCTCAGTGCAAATTCAGGGATGTGACTCCCACTTTTGAATCAAATTAAGTTATTACCATGGCTTACAGGACATCACAATTAACGAATAAGAAGAATCTTACATTCAACCCAAATATGCTGTTGCTGCCTGTTTGTCTTCCCTGTGGGTACACATAGCAGAAACAGTTCCATACCTAACAGAGGGATCTTTTCTCTCTTTTAAATTATAGTGGTATTTCAGTATTCCATTAAAATCATTACATCCTTCTGGTAATATTTTTGCGGACTACATTACATTAGAGACTCTTATGATGATGTCATCACACTGGAGAAACAGTGTTGCCTAGAAAGGTTTCTTCTCTTTGATGCAAAGTCATTTTTTTCTTCTTTTTCAAACAACCAGTATCAGTAAGATAGAAGGGATGAACACATTGAAAAGACTCGATTGTCAAAAGCGCCACTGAAATAGAGAAAGAAGCAGAGCACTGCTGATTTGATTTTTATCTTATTTTTCTTCCATGGTTTCCCTGGGGAGAAAGACTGAAAATATGAACTGCTGTCACCCTTCCCTCAGGAAGGAAGGAAGAGCACTTCCACTTTGTGTAATCTTGTAGTAAAAGATGTGGGTTCAGATCCGCTCGAGCAGAGCAGGGACGTGAACTGGTTTTCCCACATCCTCAGTAAATGCCCTACCCACTCAGGTACTGGATAGAGCAGGGTTAATTCCTCCTTCTGTCCTGTGAATCTAGACTTTTGTTTCTAAAGCTATTCATGAAAAGTGACTGGACCTGAAATATTTCAGAAATGTCAAAAGCAACTGTTCTAGTCTGCTCTAACTCTGCTTTTTTAGAAAGACGAACGTTTGGCCATTTCCTGCATTTGAGCTAGCAAGTCCAGCTTCTCAGACTGATTCTTCCCCAGATGATGATACCTCATCATCCCAACTGGATCACAGGTACCTTATTGTCTTATCCTCTCCTTATCACTGGTTCTCCTGTCATGCCTCAGGGACAATCACAAGCCTTGTGTCCATCTTCATTTATTCCTTGACTCTCCCTGTATTGTGTTCAAGAAATGTATCGAGCCCAAGTGTTTGTCTGCACATTGACAGCATACTGGGTCATCAGTTCCAGGCCTGACAGAACTAGTCCCACTTTAATTACTCATTTGCCACTGCTCTCTGGTTTCTTAAGCAGAGAAAGCTGGTTTTATGAAAGCTTCTCCTTGACAGTTTTGCATTCAGATCCCATTTGTGGAGTCTAATTGTCACCACATAGTCTATAGGGAATTTAGAGCATGTCTCTGCTCTGATTGATAAACTGAGGGGAGTTTCAATGCATCTTGAAAGCATAAAACCTCTTTCCCTGCTATTTTTTCTTTTTTTGTTCCTGGAAAAAACTTGACATTTCATAAACACAGTTCACTTCCTTATTGAAACTAAACTTTTAATTTACATTTTTAAGAATGAAGAATATATTCTATATCTTTGTCTATTTTAATCTAGAAAATACTACCACATATATTAAAGATTTTATACTTCTGTTTTCCCTATTTTTAACATGAGCTAGTGCATCTAGTTCTAGATATGAAAGCAGTCTGTGTAACAGAGTTGTATTTTTTGCTTGTTGACATTTCTAAAATATCAGATAATAATTAAAATCTTGAAAATAGAAAGCAACATCATCATTAACTTTTATAAAAAAGGAGAGTAATATGTATAAGAACTGTACAGTGCAAACTCATAGTATTAAAACACACCTAATATTAATACGTAAAGTTTTGAAATAATTTTGATCAGTTAAAGCCATTCTGTTAGTTGTAGAAAGAACCCATGAGAACTGAAAAGCAATAGTAATATCATTCAAGATAGTAATGTTGTTGTTTATTCTGAGAAAGTATATCTCACATAAGTGCTCTGCACTTTTTTCCTGGGTTTTTTTTCCAATTCTACAAGTGTATTTCCAGTTCTCCAGTTCACAGATGCGTTCATATTTTAACTATGTACCCCACACTTCTGAGTCCAGAGGCACTGGGAGGTTTTCTTTGGTGCCACAGCAGTGCACGTAGCAGCCCTGCTCCAAATGCCTCCATCTCTTCTCTATGTCACTCCAGTATTCCTAGTTTTCTGAGAAGGCTTCCTCAGAGGTCTTCAAGTACCACGTAACAAACAGAAGACTGACTGATGCTTTCCCTCTTAATTCTCTGCTTCCCAAAATCCTGCCCAACATAAAACTGGATAGGACATTAACCACTGTATAGGCTCCCCCTTTAGCAAAAAGTTTCCTAGTACCTATCAATTTAATGCCCTCTTTTTACACTGTCTTAATTCTTCTCATGTGGACCTGCATATGAAACTAGAAGGATTTTGGAAAGATATCATTGAGCCCCAGCACTAAGCCTTCTTCCTAATTCAAATTTAGCTTCCTGGATCAGATCTGTAAATCTGAAATACACTAACCTATATGAGATGATGATTTCTGGATGTTTTCCAAGTTAAAGTGAAATTAATAAACATTACTATTTGGAGTTTTTTAATTAACATATGCTGTTTTTCACAGTTCCAAAATTTAAAGAAATATGTAACTAAAAGAATAACTAAATCGCTACATTTCTCTTTCCCTTCTTAGTACTGATGTCAGTAGCAAAAATTTTAATTTTCCTTCCATAATGTTCCTCTATTTTGAGAAAAATAGAACAGAACGATTCTGATGATATAATACCTAATGACAGGTAAACATAGTGATGGAAGATCCAAACTAGACTGAAGTTTTCTAGGCATTTACTGAAAAATAACCGGAAAAGCTGGACCTTTACTCTTAGTGTACAACCTACTTTTAGGGAGATGGGTGCAATGCAGTATTTGCCTGCACAGCTCAGTGTGAAGTAAAAGAGGGATGCCATCACAATAATAAAGAAAAGCTTTTGTTTGGACATTTCAGTTTTGACTTGATAATTCCACCTTTAGGGAGTTTATCAGAGAAGCAGAATGATGCCACCCACTGTAATTAGCTCAAAAATAATCTTTTTGGCAGGACTGACATAGTGCTGATAAGAACCTATTACAGTTGTATTCATACACCACACTGCATAAAGTTGCATGTCACCAAATTCTCATTCGGATGAAATCTTGACCCTACCCAAGTCACTCTGATTTGTCACCAATTTAACTGTAGCCACAATTACCCTCTTAATGTTTATGAACATCTTCAGAGAAGGCAATTAGCTGCTCCTAGCCAAGTCAAACAGGCAAACAACTTTATGGCAGATCTCCCTACTGTGATCTTGTGAGAAGTGCTTTTGTCTATTCTATTTCCAGCAGTGATGAGAGAGAGAATCGCATTACTTCAAGTTTTGTGAAAATTTAAAGCTGGGTAGAGAAAAACGGAAACTGAGTCACTGCTGCTGCTGTTTCTCGGGGAGGCACAAAGGTGCGGCCGCAGCTGCATGAAGAGATCCTGACACCGACCCTCCCCTGGCTGTGGTTGGAGACGCAGCGCCGTAATCCCCGAGAAAGTGGCTCCGTTGGCTCTGCGGCATGGAGGTTCTGATTCGGCACGGGTGACACATTTCGGTGCAAATAAAGGCAGAAGTTGTACCGCCTGGAGCTGGACCAGCAGCTTCCTAAAGCCAGAGGAAAGCCTGCATGAAACTGTGCTCTTCCAATGTCCAGAGTGCGGAGACCAACCTGCTAGGATTCCCTTGATTTTGAATTGAATCTGTTTTGACGGGACCTTGTGTATTTGCAAAGGGATTTTACCACGTTCAGTGAGATTTCAACGAGATCTTTTACATCCAGGGTCTCTCAGATGGCATTTAAACAGCAAAGGAAGGAAACCTTGCCCTCCCCGGGGGGGCTACCCTTCCCTGCGTCTGCCCCCAGCGGACAGGGGGCCCGTGCCCCTCAGCATGCTCAGGGCAAAGGCTAAAGCAAGCCGGCTGCCCCTGAGGCGCCACCGGCGCCACCCGCTCACCGCCCGGGCCCAGGGAGGCCTGGTCCCGCCGTGGTCATGGCGGCGCAGGCGGCCACGACTACACTTCCCGGCATGCCGAGCGCGGCAGCCCGCCACCGCGCATGCCCGCGGTAGCCACCGCCCCCCGCCCCGGCGCCGGGCGCTCACGCCTCCCTGCGAGCCGGGCTGCGCGCGGCGCGGCGGAGCAGCGGTAACACCATGGAGGTAGTTCCCCAGCCCCGGCCGCGGCCCGGGCCCGGTGGGGCCGCCGCCCTGCCGCAGCCGCCGGAGCAGGAGCGGAAGCTGGAGCAGGAGAAGCTCTCGGGGGTGGTGAAGAGCGTCCACCGGCGGCTGCGCAAGAAGTACCGGGAAGGTAACCGCGGGGGAGGGGCCGCCCCCGGCGGCGGCGGCGGCGGCGGCAGGGGCGCTGCCCCGTGCGGCCGGCCGGCCGCGGGGCAGCGGCGGGCGCGGCCCGGCGGGGCGCTCAGCGCGGCGGGGCCCGGGCCGCCGCCGAGGGGGTGTGTCGGGGGCGCGGAGCCGCCGGCGGGGCGCTTCCCGCTCCTCGCCGCGGCCCTGGCCGGGGGCGGCCCTGCCCCCCACCCCGGGCCCCCCCCAGCGCTGCCCCGCGGGCCGGGGGCGGTTCCCGTGTACCCGGGCGGCGGGCGGGCCGCCAGTGCCGAGGCCGAGCGGGCGGCGGGCGGGCTGGTGCTCTGTCCCTGCGCTCCCGGCCGCCGGGGAAGTTGGCTCGGGGGGCGCCGAGCTGGAGAGTTGGGGGTGGGGGGGGCAGTTATCAGCTGAATTGTGCTGTGCTTGCGTCCTCGGAACGTGAGCCAGTTTGTCATCAGCGCTAACGCTCTCGCGAGCGGTTCCTGCGAGTGGTACTGGGATGCTAAGAGCAGCCCAGAAACGCCTTGAGCTGCCTGTTGGAGGCCAGGGTTGCTTGCTGAAATCTGTAGCCCCCGCAGGCAGGCTGCAGTGACCCGTCCAACCTAGTGCAGGTGGCAAGAAGTTCATCCCTCCATCCTTGCAGCAAGGCCTCTGTTCCCCGGCGTGTCTCCAGAAGGACGTTCACTGAATGGAAACTGTCCCCGCTCCAAGCGTCCGCTCTTGCCTCTCCTCCGCGGCTGTAAACTTGCGTTAAAGATCCGACGTGGTGCTGCTTTCTGGGCTCTGGGGAGTCTGCACAGGAGCCCGTCTGTGAGACTTGGTCACAGGTGTCTACTTATGTAGACATCGGTTGAGAGACACTGTTTATTTTGGCCTCAGTGAATGTATAAAACTGAAGATCTCCCTTGCTCTCCTAACATTTGGGTGAAGGAACATAGTACATTTAAACATTAAAATACTTGCAAAGAAGCCCAACTTCTAGCAGTTCACATTTCTGTTATTTCGGCCTGTCTGTATGTTCAAAAAGGCAACGTTGCACTGTGAACTTTGAAAATGTTAGCAATCTTTGTAACAGCCATTTTTTGAGGGGGTTTTGAGGGTTTTTTTGTTTTTAGATGAAAGCCTAAGTTATATGGGAGTCTGCATAAGCCTTTTCTGCAAGGAGCAAGTTAGTATGCAGGGGTAATTTGTGTTTTATCTTTAGTTCAGTGTGATCAGTTTAAAAAAAAGAACAAACATTTCTCTGTTTTATTTTGTATCTCCTATAAATTGCGTGTTAGTGAAAACTTCAGAGTGATTTTTCTAGTCACTTCAAATTAGCAACATTGTACTGTATTTTAATGGAGAAAGTTAAAAAATATGCTAGTCACATCACATCTGTCTAGCAAAGAAAGTTCTGTCCATTACCTACCATCAGGTAGTCTTCAGAAGTTGCTAGTGATCAGTATTTTATATCCATGTTTTAGATTATTTCAACTTCAGAATTTTATTTTTGGAATGAAATTCTAGATCTTTCCCCTCAGGTTTCTATAGGCTTCCAAAAGCAGACCCGAGTCTCCTTCCAAAGTGCCTTAATGTTATTCTGAAGTTGTAATACTGAGAAGTGCTTGACCTCAAAAGCGCTGTGAAGTTTTGTTTTGTTTTGTTTTTTTAATACTCCGTTGCGCTGACTGGAAGGTATGTTACCCTGACAAAATCAAAGCTGACAGTTTGCTAAAGAGCTTAAAAAAAAAAAACAGAAAATCCTACGTAATTTCTCAGTACAATTTGAATTATCACTTGGGTATGAAAAAACAAAAAAGTTTAAAACAAAAGGCAGCACATCCTTAGTGATATACTTACAGCTGCTTACACAGGGGAAGCCTCTTAACTCCACAGTGCAGTGCACCTAGTCTTACATGCAGTAATAACAGAGCTATTTTCATTATCCCAAAATCTTGTATTGTCTTTCCACCTGTTTTGTTCTTTTTTTTTTTTTTTTTTACTCTGCCTCTTCTTGCATTTATGGAGTCTTGTTCTATGAAGCTAGTTTCCACTTCATCTAAATAAGTAAATAGCACCAGAATTGCTGTTGTGTGGACTTCAGCAGTGCTTTGTCTGTAGATACTAAAATAGAATTGCGTGTTAGTTTTTTGGGGAGAGGAAAAACATGTTGCATATCATTCTGAAAACTCTAGGATAATGTCGCATAGGGTGGATCAGTCTAAGAATTCACTTGATACTGTAATATCTTAAGTTACTGTGTTTTTTTACAAGTGTTGAAGGGAAATGGATGTGTCCTTAAGACATTGAGATGTTTGTCATAGAAGTTATACAGGCTTGACATTAATAAGCTGATTTCTTTGAGAATTCACTTATTTTGCAGATGTGAGCAAGGCCTGTACTTTAATGGACAAACACAGAAGGCAAGTCTATATACTACCTGACTTCTTTATAACTGGCATCGTTGAGCTAATTTTGTTTTATACCCACAATGGTTCCCCTTTTTTGAAAATGAGTAAGTGGAAAAGTGACAACTATACACTTCAAAACTGCAAGCTAACACATCTCTGGAAAAGTCACAAGTATTTGTCAAAGTGCAAGAGCAATATTTTTTAACTAGGGATGTATCAAAACATTTTTTTCTAGTTTCTAAGCAATTACTAGATGAAAGGTTAGTCAGCATCATGTCATTCAAATGTTTGGACAGCTTCTTAATGAAAATCATTGAACTCTTAAAATTTCTCAAAGCAGAATCTTGGCTTCTTTTTTAATTATTGCATTGGTTGAACCATTTTTACTCTTTTCAGTGTAATGGATGGGTGTTGTGTGTACTTCTGTGCTTTGTCCTGTGGCTAATGTGATATCATCCCAGAACATACCAGTATACTTAGGACAGGCTTTTGCCGTGTTCGAAATTGTTCCACGTAAAGTCTTATTAAGTTGGCACAGAAGTGCATTTTGTTTCTGTTTTCTTTACTGATCTCAACTTTTGTACTGTATGACCAGTACTTACCTTCTACTGTTTTCAGGATATCACCAATCTAGTGTGACTTTTAGTGCGAATATTGATTTTTTTTCTATTTTTTAAATTTTCTTTTCTTTTTCTTTCCTCCTCTTCCACTTCCCTACCTCCCCCCCCCCCCCCAATGCTATGAGTAAATAAAGAGGGAAAACTTTTAATCATAAATGCTATGGCAGATTTGGCATTTTGCGATTGCAGAATAATCCAACTTATTCATTGTGGCTCCTAAGGTAGTATTAAATGTTGTGTATTTTTAAATGCCGTAATGTAGCTTAACAAATGAATGTCTCTGATCTTTTAGCTATAACTGTGAAGAAAATTGTGGAGGGTTTTTTAATAATTAAAAATGATTGGGCCTCATCCATGGCGAGTGAATGCATCCACTTAAATTAGCTAATCATTAACAAGTTGTTTCAGGCTACTTTAAGCCAGTGATAGAGATGGACAAGACTGTCTAGTGGTTCCTAAAAATACACAGCATTATACAGGATAGCCTGTAAATATTGTCTCAACACTAAGGTGTAAAGTTTTCACTTAGGAGTGTATCTCATTAGCTTAGAACTAATGTTTTTCTGAAGTTTTACTTCTGTTTCCTATCTAAATGGATTAGTTTAATCTTAATTACCTTAGACAGCAGGGTAAAATCCAAATGCTGAAACAACAGTTTTTAGATGCATAGTTATTCACTTAAAAACTATTTCAGGGTTTTGAATACTTGACACAAGCATTTAGAAAGTACAAAAATTAGGGGGGTTCATGAAATCTGAATTTGGCCTCCTCATACTGTCACCTTACAGCATGGCAGTGGGGAAAAAGCAATTTTTTTGATTAGTCTCTTGCTCTTGGTTTTGTCACCTGGCATAATAGGTGACCGAAAAATTAACAGGATTTTCTGCTTTGCTCCTTTTAGGCCCTAACAGCCACAGGCTGCAGTATGTTGTATTGGTTGCATTCAGCCTGGCTTACAGACAGGCTTGGTGATAAAGCAGATTTAGTGGTTTATAGGGAGCTAAACAAGATGTACTGAGCATGTGCAAGGTGAGATTTGTTTGTTTGTGTTGCTTACCTTAGCCAGGTAGGGTTAATTGTTCCTGTGATATAAGCAATCCTTCCTTAGTACCGGAGCAGCCTTTTTTTTTTTTTTCTTCTCAGAGTGGTTTATTACCTTTCTGAGCATGCAGACACATATTGATCAAGTAAATGTTTTCTATGCAATGTGACACTCAGTTACAGAGGGTTTTATATATAGTCCTAGGAAAGGTGATTTGCAAGAGCCTCTATTTCCCCCTGAAAACTTGGTATTGAGTACAAGTGGAAAATATTCGCTTAGGTATCCGTAAATGTATTTTATGAAATATTTTACTGTGTGTTTGCTAAAGTGTTTTGTTTGTCTTTCCTTACAGCTGTTAAGGCTTGGAATCACACAGAGAACTGGCATTAGTACTGTTTAATAAATAATATTATTTACTGCATCACAGAAGGTGATAGAAACATTTTAGGTGGTAGTTTGATTCCTTAAAGGAAAGAAGATTTGTTAAAACTTCAAAGAAATGGTTTGTAACTTTATCGATAGGTTTTTCAAATCCAGAAGACTTGAAGAATTTTGAGAACCCTCTCCCACAAAAGTAGCCTGAATAGGTAAGCAGTGGAGACATTCATGTGGGAAGCACTGTGCTGGGGGCAATTTCTCTGTCATCTCTTCCTCTCTCATGTTTTTCATGAAAAACCTTGAAAGAGCTTAAGCTCTTCCTGATGTGAAACAGGAAACATTTTGAAATACTGACAGTTTTCACAGGACAGGAAAACTTTTTACCAAGCTCTACATGATATTTTAACAGTTGTTACTCCTTTTCTTTTTTACTGAAAACTTGGATTTGTTTCTACAGTAAAACATATAAAATCACCTCCATTTGTCTTTTCCCACCTGTATTAATTTCTAGAAAGAGGGGAGCATTTGCAAATACTGATAGTTACATTTTCAAGCAACAAAAATTACATTTGATTTAATTTAAAAATTAAATTAAAACCATTACTATTTTATGATGTAGGCATTAAAATATGGCAGTCCTTACATTTAGAGTGTCTCTGTTTTGCAGTGAAACTTTTGTTAAAAATCCCATAACATTTTACAGTTTGATCACTGGTATCGTTTTGCTTGCTCTTACATTGAAAGAATGTACACAGCTAATGTCTACTGGCTCGGGCGCAGACTCGCTTCCACTGAGCAAACAATTGTACGTAACCTCCTTCCCAGCTCCTTTATTGCATTGGTGGGAAAATAATGTTCCTGTTTCAGGGTCAGCAGAATGAAATCCATGCCTGTGCCCAGCTGCTTCAGTTTTTGTTACTGTGAACAAATTACCAAAATCAGTGGTTTATGTTAGTGTTCTTATCTCTGCATTGGAGAGGTTAAGGTGCAGCACGTAGTCCCTTCCACAAAGTCGGGTTTGGGGAGGAGGAGGGGGGTGATAGTTTCACATAGAGTAGATTCAACACCTGGGGGCAGTAATTGCTTAAACTATTACAACAAGGCTCCCCAAGTTTGTGTAACAGCCCTCAGACTTTTAAAGAGACTTATAGCAGAGGGGAGAAAAATGGATCTTTCTTCAGGGCAATATAAGCTGAATCCTAATAGATGCTTTAAATAGCAGATGAATTATACTCTGAAGCTTCTGTTTAGTATAAACAAATAGAAAGGACAAAATAAACAAATGAGAAGGTCAAATGTAGGAATCTGCATTTGGCTAAACGGATCCTTTCAATTGGAGTGGGAGGGAGGAACACTGATATATGAGAAGTCCTAACACTTTTATTTTTCTCCACACTTAGTCATCCTTTTTAAATTTTATTGCGAAATATTTCAGGTAAATCTTAAGAAATGTAAAGCAAAATGCTACATAGAGAAGAGAGAAAAATACTAGCTTTGATTGCTTAAACTTTGTGTTCGAATGTTCTGTATCTGGATGTATAAAATTAGATGACAGTGGAGCCAAAAATATCTTAACATCTTTCACAAGAAATATTGCATATGCTGTATTAATGAGACAGATGTCAAATAAGATTCTGGTTTATCTTGTATATACTGAAAGTTGTAAATAGCATAGTATTAGCTAATATTCTTCATTTAACTTATTCTCTGTTAATCACTGCCGCAACATCCAGACATCTAGTAGCACAGCTAAGTTTGAACCGAGGAGTCACTGTTAGATGATGAAACTTTGCCACATGGAATATTTATAGGAATTTGATTTCAGCTTTACCCTAGTGGACAATGTAGTGTTTCTTTTCCCATTTACTGCAATTCAGCAAGTTGTGCAAACTAATACCCGAGTTCCAATGAATAGGAAAGAGGCAGTCTTAAGAGGCTAAAAACAAGGGTTTTTTTGTTTTTTTTTTTTTTTTTTTTTTTATTTAATTACTGTTATTCCACAGTGCCTTGCTATCAACAACAAAAAAGAAAGCCCAAAGATCTTAGCAGGCTAGCCACCTGTCACTTGAAATTATCTGGCATTGTCAAGGGCACTCGCTAATTGGGGGGGATACATTTTCTTTTTACACTAAGCAATTCAAAGAGTGCATTTTATTAACGCTATTGTACAAATAGGCACATGTCACTTTTGTTTCTGTCTTTTATTGTTAGTCAATATATTAAGCCTATTTTTTCTTCCATAGGAGCCAACAAAGGTATACACAGGAATGATATATGCTGTTAAATAGCAGTAGTTGGGGAGGGGATTTAATCTGATTTTTAGAGTGCCAGTTCCACCAATTTATACTAGCAAGTAGATAGCAATGACTTAAAAGCCTCATTTAAATTTAAAAACAAAATGTATTTTCCAGAAGGAAATAATGCCACTTGTCCTATTGACTGTTCTAATTCCAATTTTCCTCAAGTCTTAGAAAAGTTGGGTTTGTTGTTGTTTTTTTTTTTTTTTTTTTTTCCTTTAAGTTAAAAAAAACATGCTGCATCTCCTGGTGTATTTTAAAACTTGGATTTTTTTTTTAATGTAGTGCTAATTACCTGAAGGTTAAGTGCACAGAGTCAGTTAAATTTAGGGGTGCAAGGTCTTATTTGGTGATGTAGAAAGTATATTGTACTTGTTTTTGAGATTGTCAGAGGTGACTGCACTGTTTCCTAAAGAGCACAGAAGGAATTAAGGAAAATAGCAATTAAAACTTCTCTCTTGGGTGGAGATAGTACATTAACTCCATATGACTTAAATGTTTTATCACTTAATAAAACACAAAATTATTCAAATCAGTGGTTTGGGCTTTTATCCCACTCAAAAATGAGAAACACTTTCTTCAGCAAAACTGAGCTCTGCTTCTTTTATATGTAGAGGGCTGTGCTTTGTTTAAAAGCTGAGCTTGGTAGGATTTGTTCTTTCAGAAATCTTAGTTGAAAAAGGATAATTATGTTAGACTTAGGTATTTTTTTATTTAATTAATAAACGCACCTTAAATATCTCATTTAACACTGCATAAAGAACTGTCTTTTTAAAAATAAATAAATGACAGGCAAAATCCAGAGTGGAAGCAAGCTGAACTTTGTTTAAAAAATAGACTGCCTGGGGAGAGGAGTTATGGTGTGGGATTGTCCCCCCAAGAATGATGAACCTAGTCTTCTCCCATGGTGGCTGCAGACCTTCCATGAGATCTTCCCATTAAATGGGGAATGGAGTTCTAGTAGGTCTGTGTAGTTCTTCCTTATTTATTAACATGTTTTCGGTTTTGAAACTTACAGCTAACGTTAGCACTCTATTGCTGTTGCCCACAATTAGAACTATGTTGTAGAGTCATTTAAAAATAACTTATATGTGACTGACCTGTTCTTTCAGTGGCAGAGTGCTGTAACTGCTGATTACTCTGTGGCTGAGTTTGGAGGTGTGATTGGTTATTCTTCCTGGCACGTTCACGTGGAAGGAAATTATTTTGAAGGATTAAACTGTTCTAGATAAACAGTATTGGATTTTTTTAATCGTATCAAGGTTGTGCTATAAAGAACCTACCACTTTTTCATTGACTGACTGAATTGCTAGAAAGAGGTGGGGAATTGTGTTTTTTTTTGTTTTTAAAGGAACAGTTAATTTCAAGTTGAAGAGTAGGTGATTTGTTGGGGGCTTTGTTGGCAGTTATGCATAGAGAGGAAAGCAAACAGTTTTAAAATAATGTCATTGTAGTGACTCAGTAGGTGTGTGAAACTGCTGTTTTGAGCAGTTCTTGCAAAACAGATTTTTCGGCTGGACGCTGGCATAACTGGTTCCTCTATGGAGATCTGAGGTATATAATGATCCCTTTTGAAGAATGAATGCTCAAACAGGTTTTAAATCACATAAGAGGAGATCTCCCAAGTTCATAGAAAGGGTGTCAGGTAGCCCGAAGCTTTATATTGCAGTATGGTTATGAGTGCTTGAGATTAAAAGTTTAATGCACAAAAGCAAATATTAACTCAGGGAATCTTTGAGATATGATCCAAAGTGTGAGACATTTTTTGGTCCTTTAAATCAGCCTACCACAAACTGATTTAATTTACAACCTTATTGATTCCTTGACAGAAGTTGTTATTTATTTTAGTTCCTTAGTAACTTTTTTTCCTACAGAAGTTTCCTGCATATTTTGCTGCACTTTTGGTTACACAAGCCATGGTTCAGAATACCTGTTTAACTCAGCTAGACTCGATGCCATATTTGTACATGGGCTATAACATACTGTGTGAAAATTAAATACATGGCTCCATTGTGTTCTGGTTGTTCCAGGTAGCAATCTGAAATCAGATGCTGCAATACCTGTTGCAGCCACTACTTCAAAATCTATCAACAGGCCTTATTTGAATTTTCAACTCTGACAGTATTGGAGCGTGATTCTTCCTTTAAAATTGTAGTTTGATTGTAACCAAAGAAATGGGCTGTAGACACAGTATCACAAACACATATTTGCATGTTTGTCTGGAGTTAAAGTTCCTGTAAATCTGGGTAATTGTCACTGTATGCCTTTCCAAAAGTCACCCTGGAGAATACAGAACTTAAAAAAAAAAAAAAAAAAAAAAAAAAAAAAAAAAAGTATTACCCTGGTACTTCACTTAAAGGAAAGTGGACCTTTTGCTTTTTTGAAAGTTACTACATGATGGTGCCCATCACTTAAGAAAGGCCTTTCTCTGCTGCTGTTCTGAAGCTTGCATAAATAAAATGACAGACAAATGGGCGTCACGTCAAAACCCATTGTTGACAGTGGGTCAGCAGCAGGTGCTGAGACAAGAATATAAGGAAAGCGCTGCAGAACTATCATCCTGTGCTCGCTTACTGTTCCATCTTTCAGTGATTTTGTGGTCTGGGAACTCCTGAGTTAGAAGTCACATCTGCATTCAGAGTTCTTTGTGGATTATTTTCCTTTAGTTTGTCCAGCTGCATGAACTCTAAACGTAATTGTGCATTTCATGAAAAAATAACTCTTGACTTTGAAGCTGCCCTTTTCTGCTTTCTCTGAATGTTCTCTACTTCTTTGGGAACAGTGAAAATTGTTCCATGTTTACCTTTTCTGTGTCATTCATGATCTTGTGGGCACCTGTCCTTTTCCCCATTTCTCCCATCCTTTTCTTGCAGCTGTGTAGGTGTGCTGTATCTACCCTATGAAGAAGCTCTGCTGTATCTACCCTATGTTGCTGTTTCCTGCATCTTTCTAGTTCCCCTGTATTTAAAGCGAAAAACAAAACAGAACTGCCCACAGAATTGATTTAATATAGGATGTATGATAGATTTACTTTGTGACAAACTTTTCTGTTTCGTTCTGCATTTCTTTTTTAATAGTTCTTATCACTCAATTTTATTTTCTTGTCAGCTCCGTGCTGAAGAGCTGTTACCGCCCTAGACAGTTCTGGTGTAACCCGGGGTTCGCATCGAGGAGCTGGTAGTCAGCTGCAGGCCTGTTGCCATATATCTGAATTTAAGATTCCTTCTCTGTGGGCTTCTTTGTCTCTCCTCTGTCTTCCAGAATGATGTGAATGTCCTTGTGTTGTTCAGACAGAAATAAAAGGAATTGCTATGAGAGGAGGATTCAGAGTTAGGATTTGAAGGAGGCATTGCTACTGTGCTGTAAGAAATAAATGGTCAGTTAAGTGAAAAACATCTGACCTTTGCATATTTCTCCTTTCCCATCCATTTTATTGGCTAAGCTTTTAGGAAAGTGGTATTTGGAAATGGAATAATATAACTAATTCTCTAGGAATAGACCAGACAAAGTAACCAACTAAAAGAAGAGTATTGAACGTGGAACTTTGTATTTGTAACCTTTTTCCTCAGTAAGTGTTCGCTTGTTGTTTACTTTCTTCCTTTCGGTTAGCCTGTGTATTCTTCAAACAAAACTTTGGCAACTACATGCTGTTGAAGCATTTCACGGTTTGTCAGGAGCTTGCAGTAAGATTCAGAGTACTGTGGTAGAAAAATCATGAAACTATATCTAAATTGCCTCAGAAAAATGAAGCATAAAGCTCCAACAGAAATCCCTGTCGGGGTCTTCCTGTGGCTTGCACGTTTCTCAGGCGTGTTCTGCTGCAGTGGTTAGTCGGTGACTCTGCTAGCATCTTTTTGTGTAAAGCATACATCTCTGAACTTAGGTCATGTGGGAAATAATGAGTGATACTACTCAAACACAGTATTTATTTTGTTCTGATAATTCTGAGCTTTCTTGCGTGTGCTTGTTGTGCAGTGAGCAAAATAGATGATTCTTTGGTTTTCCTCTCGTTTCTGTAAAAACTAAATAGTATTGTCTCCACTCCCTGATTTTCCATCTTGAATGGCCTCTTGCACAAGGCCGTGTAAACACCTAACTTTAAACATGACTCATTTTGTTGATGCTTGTACAAGTGTGCTATCTGATTGTTCTTGAAGAAGAGATGATTGTCATAACACCCTTAAATCAGACTTGAATAGGCAGTAACCTGGCTGGTTGGCTTAAACCTTTTAAGTATGCAAGCATCTGTACTTGTCCATCATATGCAGTCTTGCTTTAATTGCAGGATGGGGGGGGAAGGGGTTGTAACTGTTTTACACACATACAAAGGAAAAGTTGCCAGTGTAAGAAAACTGTTTCAATTAGCAATAAATAACTAAGCCCATCAAAGGAATTACCATAAGCGAGTTAAAAATCTATCGCATCTATTTCATATAGGACAGGTCGTGCCAGCATACTTGCTGTAAGCTACTTTCAGGCTTTGGCAGGCATTATTGTCAGCTTATGCTTGATACACTTTTTGAATATTTCTTTGTAATGTTAAAGCTTACTAATTCTGGAACCGTGTTGTGAAAAGTATGTTGGTTGTCTGAGCCAACTCTTAACTGATGGCTGGGCTCTAGAAACTTGCTGTTGACTGTGTCGGCTATTAGGGTGCAAGAACAGTAGACACTTTTTCTTCAGATTTATGTATATTTATATTAGATGTGCGCACACATTTGTGATTAAGAGGCCTAAAAGGAATTACTGAACATCACACCAGTTAGCATGTATTTTTCTTTTTGGGGAAATGTCCTTTATTAAGGTGTAGCAAGGGGTTTTGCACTGTGGGAACCACAATGGGAACTGTGGCTAGCCACGACTAGCATTTATCTGTTTTTTGTTTAGTAGTAGTTCATTATGTAAAGCAAGCTAGAAGTGGTATGTAGCAGCAAAAGAGAGAAAATCATCATGTTTAATTAGTTTTAAGTGCCAGAACTTAATCTGCAAGACTTTTTTCTTAGCAAGATGAGAAACATGAAAATTAACGTGTCCCTGGAGATCTGCAAGACCTTTCAGTCTTTCATTTCTAAAATGTTTGTTATGTTTAATGCTCATGCATTAAGCAGAAACCTGAAAGGTTTCCTGCTTATTTTTCCTGATAATTTTAACTTCACAGAACCGTTGAACAAAACCAGTATAATGGAAATATTACTAATTCCCCAGGTACCCAAGAGTCCCTTCCTTCTCCAAACCCCAGAATTTTGTGTTTGACTAGAGAAAAGAAACCTTGTTTTGTTTTGTTACGTGCAGGTAAAGGATTACTGCATTATGAAACTTCTTTTAATTTAAAGAGTGATTTTGCCATAGAGATAATTAGCGACATTGTATTTAACATGCAATTTTTTTGTTGTTGTTTTGTTTAGTGGGAGACTTTGATAAGATCTGGCGTGAGCACTGTGAGGATGAGGAAACTCTGTGTGAATATGCTGTGGCAATGAAAAACCTTGCAGATAATCACTGGGCAAAAACTTGTGAAGGGGAAGGCCGAATTGAATGGTGCTGCAGGTAATTCTTAATGTGTTTGAAAGATTCAATTGCATATTTTTACTAGCAATCATTTGTAATACAAGGCTTAAGTGTTTTCTTGCTTTTTTGCCATTTTTAAAAATCTGTCAATGTCTTATTGCTTTCTAAAACAAAAGCCTTCCTACTGTTCCAATTTATTAAGAAAATATAGCATATGAACTGTTTTCTTATAAACTGAGACCTTTTTAAAGTATTTTCAACAAATGTCATTTTTCTTCAAGTACTGAAGCTGTTTGCAAGTAAACTTATGAAGTAATTTCATATGTTCTTGCCTGAATCTAAACTGAACATATATAGTAATTGTACCTCAAGTTTAATTTACAGGGTTTTGATTTGGTTTGTGAGTATAAATATGGTAGTGTTTGATCTCTAAATACAAATCCCCACCACTCAATTTTCAAGGCCTAATCAAGACTTTAAGCGCTGTGAAACTTGTTTAAAATGGAAATTCTTACGTGTCATTACCACTAGGACAGCCCAATAAAAATTAGATGTTTAAATCATGAATTGAGTTCAGTTAAACTATTTTAATCCCTGAGAAAACTAATCTCTAAAAGAGGAGAGATGTTGGTCACTCAGGATTCCTACATGGAGATGGCATCTAAGACACACCATGGTATCTGTGCAGCAGGATAAAACAAAATATTGTTGAAATGTAACCTGGAAGAGAGCTTATCACTGGTCCCAGCTTTGGCAATGGCTTTAAATCTATGAAGAAGATGCTGTAGCCAAGAGTATGAGAGAGATAAGAACTTTACAGGTCTACATGTTTGAAAACCGTTCCATTTTCCATCATGATCTTACATTCTCAAGTAGATTAGATATTAAGAAAGTAACATTCTGTTAAAGTCTGACCCTTGCAGGTGCCTGTTGCAAGATGACAAGCAAAGAGGCACTAAGAAAAGCAGGCACCTAGTCACTAAATTTAAATTTGTTACACTGTTCTAGTATGCATCATTTCAGCAGCAACTCGAGCTGTTCTGTTCTGTTCTGCCAGAAGTGGACCAAGTAATGACATGCTTATTTCCTTTCTCTCTGCAACAGAAACTTAAATATTTGAAAACCTTTCCCTTTCATATTGATTTTTTTTAAAGCTTATATATAGTTATTTCAGTGTTTCCTTCTAGACCATATTTTCTGATCACAGTTTGTGTATTCCTGTCCCAGATGCAAGAGAGGTGACTCAGCTGGGAAGAAATACAGCCAAAATTGGATGCTGTTCCACCGGCCTTGTCAGGGATATGTGAAATGGAGAAGTACTACTGAGGTTGCAGTAAACTCTTGTTTATGTAGATTTATGCTCACTTGTTATCCACAAGTGCCAGATTTTTTTTTTTTTTTTTAAACAGGCTCCCTCAGTTGCAAATTGTTTTCTTGTATTTGTGCCATTCATTACTTCCGTGGAAGTGTTGATCTTTGCACTCTTCACTAAATTATAATCTCTTGAATCATTTTGAATTCTAATACTGCAATTTCTTGCAGCATCTTCCTCTTCTCCCTGTCTTGGCATCATTCACAGATCAATTAAGAGGAGGACACACTGTTCCAGTGTTCAGGTTATCTGTGAAAATACTCATTGTACTAGACCCAGGAACAGATACCCATGGAACATTGCTTGATATTTTCTTACAATTTGATTATCAACTAATATGTGTAACTTCTTCAATAGAGTTGTGTGAACTTACTTTAAAGTAATTTCAGCTAACCAGTGTTCCCTTATCTTGTGCAGAGGCTTGTGTCCTGCTAGGACAGGATAAATGTTCCTTGTGTACAGGGGAGGAACAGCTGATGACTGGTATCTTGAAGCTTTTTGCCTCTGTGCATCATTTGCTTGTATTTTCTACAAGATTTACAAAGTAAATGGTTAAATAGGTGTCCAGTTTGGGCCCTGCAGGATGAACTCATATTAAGATGAGAATCCGTGTGGTGAAAGATATTAAAATACCCTATTTTAGCATAAAGCTTCAGTTAAAGCATGTACCTTTTTAGTTAGCAAAGTCAAGGGGTCATGAAATCTAAATCCGTAGAAGGTTACTTTTTACTTCTGTGTGCTTCTTGTATTAAACTGAGGCCTGGATAGCTAGATACCAGGAAGTGGTAGATACATGTTCTGCAATTTTTTATTCCTCCTTAAAGGGCTAGGAGGTGTGCGAGAGGGATGGCAGGTCCCATTGTCATTACTCCTCCTTGTGTCTGGTTGCTTACTTGCATGCAAGAGAACTTCACTTGCATGAGTCTTCGCTGAGAGCTTTTGCTCAGTGCCTCAGCCTTACATCACCATGAAGGCAGGAAGGTAGCTGATGTATTAAACTTTAGCTGGAAGCTGAAAATACTAGAAAACCACTGGTGTAACCCTGCTGAAGTCAGGGTGGTTAGTTTGTTTTCCTTCTAAGGAAGATCTTGGACATCCAAAACAGAGAAGTGCTTCTTCTAGTAGCTGGAAAATACATATTTGTCATTCTTTGCTATGTTTTTCTTGTGTTTCCAGGCATTTTCTTATAACCAAGTACCTGATACACCTAGAGAATGCAGCGTAACCATTAGAGAAGTCACGTGTACATGTTTTTAGCGTCAAGAACAACAGTTTGCCTGCAGAGTCCTGCTTTTCAAAATCTTTCTAGCTATGTCATTAATGACACTGGAAAAAGCTATACTCTGAAGTTAATCTTTAAACCAGGTGACATGTAATTATCTCTACTTCTTCATTAATTATTGATTTTAGAATAGCACCTATCCAGATTTTAGAAACTGTAAAAGGCAGAAAGCAGTGCATGATAGACTGCTGAAGACCATATACTGCCTTGTGTGAGGCCAGTTTGCTTTTATTTATTGCTTCAGGACAACTCGTATAACCTTTAGCTGGTGTGGAGGAGTGCCTTAAGCTTTGTCTCATTCCAGATGCAGGTTAGTGATCCCTTGGGTGGTGATGTAAAAAGCTTGAACAACACTCAACAGTTCTTCCTTTGCTTTCTTTTCTTATCTTTAGAAAATTGAATAGCATAGCAAACTGTATTTAGAAATTAACACTTCTGTTACTCTTTCATTTCTTTTATATTACCATGCAAAACTTAAACCAATATGAGATAAGATGATGTTTAGCCTGAATAACTGTTCTAACTCTTAATTTTTACTGGCATAGGTAGGCTAGTGAACCTTTGTGTGGACAATGAATGCTGTCCTATTCTGGTTCTAATTAGAACAAAATAAGCTAGACCAGCAGGTTTGTTTCTTTCTGTTGCTTTTGCATCAGTGTTAAGACTTCTGTTGACTTGGCTATTTTTTTAAAATAACAAAAACCAAACCTGCACTTCTGACTAACTAAAAATAGCTATCATGACAAAATGTTATCTAGATCTGCAGGTTATAAAACGTCTTTTGACAGTTCCATGAATGAACTGAAAAAATACAGTCTTGATGAAGTTACTATAGGGTAGGTACAGAATTGCTTGGAAAAATATGTGGAAAATAGATGTTAAAAGCTTATCTTAAATGTGATATACTGAGCAGGGCTCTGTAAGTATCCATCTGCCTCTATTACTAACCAATATTTTCATTAGTTATCTGATAAAATACAGAGTATGTTTATTAAATTTACAAATGAGACAGAACAGTGAAGAATTGTCACTAGGTTTAAGAATGTTATCAGCTATACCAGTGTTATCAGCTATACTAATACAAGACTTGAAGTAAATTGGTTATGTGTCAGTGCATTTGGATTTTATAGCACACCACACCCTGGATATGAAACAGTCATGGGATACTTTTGCAATAAAGGCAGATACCATACTGGAGTATATAAATAAGAAAATGGTCTGCAAGATATGTAAAGTATTTCTTTGACTTTATTTAGCATTGGTAAGCTCTTAGCATTTTCTTCTTTTGGCTAGACAGGTCCAAATTCTAGAAAAAACAAGGCTCGTGTGGAAAAACTTGGAAGATCTCCGATCATTTCTTTATCTTTATTGGAGCTGAGCTCCAATTCTTGAAATGCAGCAGCCAAGATGATACTTTGGCTTAGTCATGTGTTACAGAGTTTTTGAGAAAAACAGGTTTTTGCTGGAAGTGGAAAGTTGATCCTGTTTGGGTTTGGAGAATAGACTAAATGAATGTTTGAAGTCCCTTCAACACTGTTTTTCAGCTTTTTTTTTAATGATGCAGTTTGCTTATCAGTTTACTTTCTC
The DNA here is from genome assembly GCF_036370855.1 of Dromaius novaehollandiae. NCBI lineage: Eukaryota > Metazoa > Chordata > Aves > Casuariiformes > Dromaiidae > Dromaius > Dromaius novaehollandiae. Next base: position 26,332,981 of record NC_088098.1, read on the forward strand.
TTGGGTAAAGAGGAGGAGGGAAATGATTTAAAATAGAAGATGGACTTAATGCTCATTGTTCATGTTTGTATAACAGTCTCCATTTTTTTTTCTTTAAATTGACATAACTGTAAGCTGTTTGCTGAATGCTAGAGCAGAATTAGAACAATGATCATATGATAACTGCTGACTGTTTCCAAGGTCTTGGAATCCTTCAGCAATGAAGGATACTGCATCCAGAAGCTGATCTGGAGGTGGAAACACCACCAGAGAAACATCTGATGACAGACTTAGTTATATTTCTTAAAAAGAAAATATCTAAAAAAGCTAGAAGTCAGATCAAATACAAAAAAAAGGGAAAATTTATAATATACAGGTTTTTCAAGTTGAAGTTTAACAAAATATAATTAAGATAGTAAACAATTACAGTACTTGAGACTGAGAAACCTAGTGCTGTCACATATGCTGAATACAGAATTTCCTTAACCTAAACCTTCATGCTCATGACAATAACAAAATGTTTTCTAAAACAGAGGTGAACTTTTCTGCTGTCCTAGATATGGTTAATGTATACAGGGAAAGTTAAGAATTACACCTACCTTGATACTTATTTTCCTTTAAGGGCAGAAGGGTGAGATGATGGCATCTTTAAGGTTTTGTGTGACTTGAAACCCTGAAGCATAGATAAAAGCCATCATAAATCGCTTTTTGCCAAAATAGAAGTTGACTGAACTAGTGTTAATTTAGTTATTATCTTGTCAAAAAGAACTAGCTACTAATTCTTTTTCAGCTCTCAACTTTCTGGATTAACTAGTTATGATGTTACTTTCTCAGTCAAGGATTTGAAACATCCCCCCAAATTTTAATTAGTCTATAGAAACCCATGTTTTGGTATTCAACAATAGCTTGAGAGTTTTAAAAAATGATTTCTTTAATGAACATGTATTCATATCAACTCTTGCTGGAACTCTTTAGGAGTGTCCAGCCCAAATATGGGGATTCTTTTCAACTTGAACAAGTTGTTTACCATTTGGGATTTTAAGTGTGGAAAACAAGTTTCACTGTGGAAATGCCAAGAATTTTTTTTTTTTTTTAAAGCAAAGACATGGCTTGGACAGTTCACCTGTCTTTCTGCCAGCAGACTTAAATAGTTTAGAACTGAAATGTTTATTTCCCAGGTCATGTAAACTGCGGTAAGTCTTAGCTCAGGTACCATTTAAATTGCACAACTCTTCATAAACAAGTATGTTAATTGTAAAACTAATGTTGTATTATCAAAGACTGACAGTTTAAGTGTCAGTTAAAAATGGAGTCATGTCAGTTCACAGAGTTATAAAATAGATTCCTTAATTTTATTTCTCTTTGTAAATAATTAAGGGATGTTCTGCTCATTACTTGAGATAGCTGTTAAATGTATAGTCTCATATAACTGCATACTCAAAACCACGTGTGATCAATGACAGCATTTAATAGCTGTAAAGTTAAACTTGTTGGCTACATCAACAAGTTAGCATTAGGTAAGTTACTGAGTGGATTAAATTTGATTAGCTCCTGTGCGGTAGCTGCCCGTATGCTCACTCTTGCCCCATGGTAAATGCAGGGTAACCTAGTCCACTTCCATGAGGTGGGTACCCAGACACAAGAGCCAACAGGACAACAAACGCTAATTCTGTCAGAGTTACTGTAACTTCAGGAGGACCTAAAACAGAGATAACCCTTAGTGGTTATGAAGTGCCATGTTGCCAGACTGGGGGGGTAATGTGTTTTTTGGGTGTGGTGGGTTTTTTTGTTTGTTTGTTTTGGTTTTTTTTTTAGTTTGGATGTGGGGATTTGGGGGTTTTTTTTGGCTTCCTTGTAATACTGCCTTGAAATACATAGACTGGGATCTGAACATGAAGAATCTGACCAGTCTTGAGCCTTCTCGTAACTCTGAACCCTCTGTCTTCCAGTGAAAACTCAGGAGCAGATGTCTGCCTTTGTAGTTGCCTTTTGGTAGTATCTTATGTGCAGACATGCATGGTTCTGGTTAGGATAGTTAAGAAGAATATAGAATTATGAGAACTCAGTTGGCAAAATAGGGAACAAGGACAGAGAAACTAGAGATTTGCCGTAGTAACAACAGACAAGAAAGAAATGGTTTCTTCACAGTGGCAAGAGAGTGGATGCCACGTTTTAAAAGTATGTGGTTCTCCTCCTATATGGCAGCACATTAGGAGTTAAGCTGGGCAGCATGCCGGCTTCTGATGAGTTAACAAGTTGATAACATCAGTAGTTGAGGAGAGAAAATAATACCTTTCCCCAAGGCTGTGCACTTTTTGATATGTTCTGACCTACCTGTCAGTATTGATGGCTGTATGACATTACTTAAGCTGCCACTGATTCAAAATGCTTTAAGAGAGATAATGAGAAAAAAAGATTTTTAGAATAAAAATAAAGAACTGTGCAAGTTGCTAAAGAAGTAATACGGTGCTGATACACAGTAAGGAAAAGGATTTTTCTTAGATTATATATATATATATGTGTTCTTTCAGATTAAATGACACACAGAACTAAATAGCTGTGAAAGACGTAATCCGTAAATTGATTATATAACAAATAATTACCATATAGTGTAAAATACAACTACTGTACCAGCAGTAATTCAGGTATTGTTCTGGGGTGGAGTTTTGTTTTCTTCTGTTTTTTCTCTTTCTGCCAAGCTAAATGACAGACTCCTTCTACTTCAACTGTATGTTAAATTGTTGTCTTTCACAGAATCAGAGAATGATTGAGGTTGAAAGGGACCTTTAGAGATCATCTAGTCCAACCCTCCTGCTCAAGCACCTAGGGCGTGTTGCCCAGGATCGTGTCCAGATGGATTTTGAATATCTCCAAGGATGGAGACTCCACACTCTCTGGGCAGCCTGTTCCAGTCCTCAGTCACCCTCACAGTACAGAAGTTTTTCCGTGTGTTCACATGGACTTTCCTGTGTTTCAGTTTGTGCCCGTTGCCTCTCGTCCTGTCACAGGGCAACACTGAAAAGAGTCTGGTCTCTTTGCACCCTCCCTTCAGATAGTTACAGGCAGTGATAAGATCCCCCCTCAGTCTTCTCTTCTCCAGGCTGAACAATCCCAGCTCTCTGAGCCTTTCCTCATGTGAGAGATGCTCCAGTCCCTTAAACGTCTTAGTAGCCATTTGCTGGACTTGCTCCAGTAGCTCCGTGTCTCTCTTGTACTGCAAAGACCGGAACCAGACGCAGCACTCCAGATGCAGCCTCACTAGGGCTGAGTACAGGGGGAGGATCACCTCCCTTAACCTGCTGGCAATGCTCTTCCTAATGGAAGATATACCAGGATACCATTGGCCTTCTTGGCCACAAGGGCACATGGCTGGCTCATGGTCAACTTGTTGTCCACCAGAATTCCCAGGTCCTTCTCTGCAGAGCTACTCTTACCATATGAGTAATTTTTAGTGGAGTTAGTATGGTTTCACAGTGTATACATTTGGGGGTATGGTAGCCTGAGCTGGTATTCAGGCCTCTATATGTGATCTTGCTCCACACTGTTCAGATGCTGATCTCGTATTTTCTTCATTCCACCCAACTTCTCTTTGATCTGAAAATAGCTTTGGTCACTGTGGAATTATAACTATAAAGTTGTTGATTATGAATATAATTTTGTCTGAGTTTTTCTCATATGGCCGTGTCTTCTGCTGTAAGGTTACTGTCTGCATTTAAAACTCTTACATTAAGTGCAAGGATGCCTAGGGCCTGCTTGAGCAAGTAAAACTTGCTCAAGCTTTGAGATTATTAGACACAGGTGAGTCTTGATCTTGAGTCCACATGACCACGCTGGCACAGAAATGTGTCCAAGGTAATTTATTTTTTTCCCCTCACAGCAAGAATTAATAACCTGAATATAATGTGCTACCACAGTTATATGTTTAATGGTTGAAAGCTGGTCATTTCCTGCCAGCTCGGAATAAAATGGCTTCTATTTGTACCTGTTTGGTTGTGTATTTCACTGTACAAAGCGTAACTCCATTGACACTTTTTTTTTTCTCCTGTGCATCTTATATGGAGGAGAGATTGGATATTTTTGGTGCCTAGAATATCCCCATCCTTTAGATAAGGCCTGTATATTTCAAGTTATCGTCTCCATTGGTGATTTAAATGCAATATTATACCAATGTGTGCTTTCCTGAATCTAAGTGATGCGAAATGCTATGTTATCTTGATCCTGTTTTGTATAAGCCCTTATTAAATTAAACTTGAATTTATGTTTTCTGGAATGTAACCTTTAAACCTCTGCAACTTTGTCAGAGGAAAATTGAATGAGTTTTCAAGACAGTGTCATAAAAATTTGCTGTTATGAAAACAGCATTCAAACAAGTACTATTTTTGTTAAAGTTTTCATGCAAATACTTGGCTGGCACATCTAATTAAAATACTGCTTTATACAGGGTGTCAGGCTTTTTAATTTCACAGCAACATATTGTTTCCAATTCTAGATCTATTTTGTGGACACAACAATTCAGTTATTCTCTGGAATGTAATGCTTGGTTCTCACACAGTAGTGCTGACTGCTGGTTAAAGTATGCATATGCAATTTAACTTTCTTTTTGATAACATTCGTTCCTTTAAACTGGTTAACCTTTCTGTTCAAATATGACCAAATTATTTTGCTCTGGTTTTATTAACAAAATAAGGAGGAAAAAAAAAGTTTAGTCTTGTACAATAGTACAGCTGCTGCAGATATCTGTTATTAAAAAAAAAAAAAAAAAAAAAGAAAACACAAGCAAACTCAACTAAAATTGAAAACCAGTATGTGTAAACTACTCCATAAACCTGGCTTATGTTTCTCTTCCCCCAACTATACATGCTTCCCAAGACACAGATGCTTCATAAGCCCCTGCGTTTATGGGGAACTAGTTAATAACTGTCTGCACACATATGCAAGCATGCCTTCAATGGAGAGCTGTGGTGTACGTGTGACGGCTCAGGTTGCCTTCTGGTAATGCTGTGACAAGACTTCCATTGTCTTGCTCTAAAACTCTATCCAGATAAAACTAATTTGAATATGTTCACTTAACTGTGACTTATGGCCAAATTCTTGGCATTAAAATAACACTCTTGATTTCAAGTGGGTCTTTGGTTGTATTGCATCTTTCTTAAATCTGATTTATCATAGTAAAATTTGGAGTAAAGTGCAGTAAAATTTTGTTTGAAAGCTGACAGCACTTTAATCTTTTAAACCTGGCTTGTGTCATACGTTGATAATAGTGACGAAAATAGCGTTCTGTTTTTTGGGGAAACCTTTTTTTTTCTCTTTTTAGTGTATGCCGTGAATATTTTCAGAATGGCGGGAAAAGAAAAGCACTTGAAAAAGACGAAAAAAGAGCACTTCTTGCTTCTAAAACCACTCCAGCCTTAAATGTTTCCCAGGCTCCCAAGATTGAAGAACCCTTACCAACGTTTGGCCTGACAAATCATGAAGCTGTAACAGAGGAGTAAGTTTTACCTGTTCTCGAGACTTCTCTCTCTTTGTGTGATAAGATTTTTTTTTTCCCCAATATTAGGTCAGCTTGATGCATTTTTAATAGTTAAGAAAGGGTATTTTTGTGTGAAAATATGCATGTTTCAAGAAATACTTATGTTGTAGTGTATTTTGGTGGATGCCATAAAACTTAGCTTGGGAAGGACAGTTTAGTCATCTTCATTTAACTGTTAAAGCAATTTCACTTTTGCATGCCATTGGCATGCAATGCAATTTATATTAAAGTTTGAGGTGGAATAAGGGAGGTATTAATTAAGTTAAAATCTAATGGCTGTTCAACATTGTTGAAAATTCAATTGCTTATGTAAGTACTAAGTACCCAAATGTAAATATCAGAGTACTTAAAACTTTCTTTTCATAAATAATTGCGGAGAAACTCATGATTCCAATTATATACTTCAAAGGGAATCTTGAATTATAACCATTAATTTTAGGTGTGATGATTGGCTTTGGTATCCTTATTTCCTTAACAAAGGTTTTAATTTTTTTTCGAACCTTAACTCAAATATGAATTTTATTTTTGGTGTTCAGGAGTAGATGTTGTCTTTTTCCTTCTTTCTCTCTCTCTCTCTCTTTCTCTTTTTTGTTTGGTTTTTTGTTACAGTACCCAACCCTCTTTTTTTCCTAAATATCATAGATCATATTTGCACCATACTCATGTACGGTGGGAAGAATTTCATACGTTGCATGTCTAATGGAATAATGAATGTATAAGTATGTGGTCGTTAAATGTTGCATTTATGATTTGATTTATACTCTTCATAGACAAACTCTTTCAACTGTCTGCAATAGTATTTTGGTTTTGTGCTGTGAAGAGATTTTCTCATTACTGTGGCTTGTCTTCTGTGAACAGCACTTACTTCAAGTCAGATGCAGTATGGATTAGGAAAGTGACAAACATGTTACTAATGCTTATTAGCAAATGTCTTTATAGCCTTATCATGTAGCATCTTTTTTGTAGCTCGTGTTTGTAGAATAATTTGCAAATGCCATAAAGATCTCAAATGCTTACGTAGTTGGATAGTTGCAAGCAAAATGAAAACATTTTGCCTCGTATGATGTTCTATTATGACAAGGCAACAGATGCTTCCAGAATGAAGGTAATGGTTTCTCATAATAAGCTTGACAATTTTCTCTCTCTCCTTTTTTTCCTTCTTCCTTTCTCTCTCCTCTGTTAGCATTCATATTGCTATATCAACCCAAGAATGAATACCTGTTTTTAATGAGAACTGTCAGGCACTTTCTCACAGAAAGCTGATTACATGTTAATACCTTAGAATATCTAAATAAGGCTAGCATTTATTAACATATAATTTTAACATTAATATAAATAGCAGTTCCTTGGTACACATTTGTTTAAATAATAGATTTGGTGATCATATACTACTTCAAGTTGACTTGTTTTCCAGTCTGAGGCCTTGTCATGATATAGTGTTAGCTCTCTGTCTCTCTGCATGTGGTCCACCTTCATGCATTGTGCAGAGTTTATAGTGGCCACTGCACAGCCAACTACACATGAGTTTCTTCTTGCTGCATGAAGTCTGTAGCCTTAGCTTTTGATCTAACTAGTGTGTATAGGAAGTAGTTAATGTAAAGTTTTTATTTCATAACTTTAAAAGTATTGGTTAATTTAGCCAGTGATGATGGATGGTCTTTATGTTCTTTCTCAAACTTGAAAAACACATATACATCCATAAACACATACCTGACAAATAAAAGATTCCTGAGATTCACTGAATAAACAACAAGCAATAGTCATGTTTCTAGTAGTTGTACAGGCCTTGTAGTGACAAGGCGTAGCTGTTAAATTACTGCCCAGTGAAGCCAAAATTCACTCTCTTTCTTTATATTTCATAGAGGAAATTATAGAGTTTATCAGTGGAAATGGTTTGTGGATTGCACAAAGCATGCCTGCCTTTCGAAATGCTTTTGTACTACATCTAGTCTGATCAATGAGTGAAGTCTTTGAATCTTGCTGAGATCTTGGGGGGGGGAAGGGGCTCCCCCTCCAACCTGGTTCAAATACTGTCATTCCATTCTGTTCATGTGATACTATATGTGAGAGGGTGGGGTGGGGGGTTGTTTGGGGATTTTTTTTGCCTGTAGGTATGACAAAGCCTGTGACTTTCTGTTTTACCAAGTAAGCATGAAGATAAAGATTTTGTTCTTCCCATGTGTAAGCCTCTCTCAAGTACTGTTAATAACAGGGCACTTACGTAGGAGCTCTTTCTCTGCTTAGCTTTACTAGCAACTCACTGTAGAGAGACTGTACTTTGCGTGGTAGGCAGCTGAGCTGGCTCAGGAATAAAAGATTCTTGAAGCAGTGGTCAAGAAACTGGGAGATGCTGAGAGATGTTCTCGGAGGTGACAAAAGGAAACAGCACAGGAACCAGACGTACAAAGCTAACTGCAAGTCAGAAAGTCATTTGGTTGCCTAAAACGAAGCCTGCAAGTAAGGAACCATCTGTAATGACATTCTGTAGAGAGCTTCCTGTGCACTCTTGTGCCTTTTGTATTTCTGGTCTTTCTGACCTAGTTGCTTTGATTTTTTTTCCTGTTTTTAAAAAAAAAAAACAAAACAAAAAACTTCAGTTTATATTCTACTAATACCTGTTTTTTTTTTTTATTTTAAAATTTTCTGTTTTGAGGGAGTTAACAATAAAGAAAAGACTGAGCCATGTTCCTGTCAAAACCCTCAACAGCTTGGCTTCTCATTCCACTATTTTAACAGATTCGATAGTGCAGAAAGTTGCACAAGAGAAGGCTGCCATATCTTGGAATAATTTTTATTGACATACAGGACCGGTAGAACATACTAGCATTTTTTGATCCTCTGGGTTACTCCTTTATATTAAAGCATCTGTAAGATCTTAGGTAGTATGTATGAATACTGTAGAAAACAAAATCTTTTTTTAAGGGAGAAAAAACAGAATCAAAGTAATGTTTCCTATATTTTAGTGATTTTAGAAATTATGCAGCCTCCACCCCAGATGGTAGTGCCTGTGTGAATATCTTTATACTAGTATTAAGAATTCAAAACTAAAATTATCTTTTAAAAATAAATTTGGGGTATATAGAGCTCCTGACCTTTATGGCCTCATCAGGATTTCTGACTTTTTAACTGGTACTTCACTGAAGCCATTTCCAGTTCCTCATATTGTTCTTTGCCAGACTAAAATTGGTAAATTTCTCATTCCCATCTCTATAAAAAGTAACACTGTTTTCAGTATTTCCTCCCATCCCAAAAGCAGTTCTATGTCTCTAACATTACAATTCTACCTGTCATGAAGCTGAGCTTCAAAGTGGATCAGTCTTGCAAGACAAAAGCAGCTGTTATCTGCTGTTTAATAGCCCCTCCCTTCAACAAAGCAGTCCCTTCTTCTGTTCCATTTTTGAGTCCAGTTTTTCTTCTTTTTTCCTTAAGTCAGTCTTGCTTAATGGTAAAAATAATAACCTTTTTGGTATGGATTTTTCACAGGTCCTGTTTTGACTGTCTCTTAAGGTGCAGCATACAGTTTCTTCTTTCCTATGTATGTCAATAAGCAAGTCCTTCCTATGGGATGTCTTCTATGTGGGGTTTTTCCAAAAATGTGAGGCCTACCAGTGTTGCCAGTCAGAACCAGATTTATTTTTGTTTTGTTTTGTTCTGCTCTTCTGACAGCAGTGTAGGGCTTCTAAATTTTTCCCCTTCCATGCTTGGATGAATGATAATTGAAGTATAAAACTGTAAATGAGGAGATCAGCACCTGAGTTAATGTCAGAGATAGTGACTTTCCTTTTGGTCACATAACTATGCTCTGTTTATCTATCTATTTACATTGATAGCTGGCAGCCTGAGAACTGCTATGCAGCAATTCATTACAGCTATGCTCTGAGAGGCAGTAAACACTGACAACCAGCAGGAAAGTCTAGACACAAGTGAGCATCTGAATTTCTACTACTTACAAGGTTTCAAAGTTCATTTGCAGTGGATTCAGACTGCCAAATGCCTTTGAGGTGATGCAGCTGTCACAGTAAGAAAAGGAAGCCTCTCTTTGCCTTATATCGAATGCCTTAGATCTGTTGTCTGTCTGTATAGAAGAGCTGATTTTGGGTTTCTGTTCAGCTTGGAATCCAAAGCTGCAGCTTTCTAGAAGTGTGCCATAATGCCATCACAAGTAGTCTGAAGGGTGCCTTCACCCAGGGAAAAGCCACGCTGCAGCCAAGAATGCAAGTTTAATAGGCGAGCAACATCTCCGTGAGTTTGACTGTTCTGTAAGTGAAGTGGGCTCTTCTGAAGATGAGAGGCTTCTGGTTTGTGTTATTTACTTTTAGTCTGTTCAGGTATTTCATCTAACCCTTTAAATTGAATTTTTAATGATCTCTAGAAGCTGCCTCTTTTCTTTATGGGAAGTTTTCTCTGCACTAGGCTATGGAGTCCATTTCCTGCATGTTTTGTTTTCTCTGGCCCCATGCATTTTCCATTCTTTTGCTGTAACTATTGGACTACTATATAGAAGGCAAGCATACATACAGACATAGGTGTTTCTGTCTGAATGAAAAAGAATAAAGTGAACAGTGACTTTTGCTTTTAGTTTCTGCATCATCTTTTCAGTGGCTCCATTCATTTGTTTACTCTATTTATCTGCCATTAGTATCTGCAATGGTTAGACAAGAAGTGCTGTTCTGAGAAGCCCTGTTCCAACCTTGCATGGAAAGAAACATGATTTGACTTCGGCCCATATTTGTAATTTATGGCCATTAGCATCCATATGGTCCTTTGGTATCATTCAAATTCCTGTTGTACAGGATGCACTGAGATTGGCATCCAAGCTGGGAAGAAATTCACTATTGCCTTCATTCTGAAATCTCACTCAGTTCTGACCAACTTACTGAGAACTCTGGTACTTTGTACAATTTTAACTGAGAATTAGATATATTTGCTGAACCGTTAGCCTTGGTGTTGCTTGCAGTTTGACAGAAATATCCCATGGATATCTTATATTCCATGTAGGAGCAAAATCCTTAAACTCAGCATTATTATTTTGCTGAATACAAGGGTTCTTCTCATGCTTCTGCAACATCCTCTCCATGGTAGATCATTGGGAGTTAAGAAGGAGCTTTGGGGAGAAGCCTAGAGAGCCCAGATCTCCTTATTGCTTCTTAAAGAAATTGTTTGCTGTATTCTGTGTTCTTACTGCTTTATTGTTGCTATCAGTACAACCATGGTTTTATTGGACTCCACTGGCTGTGTAGATGTATTTCTGGAAGATTTTTCAGTCATGTGTCTCCAGGGCTGAATTTTTCCCAGAAGGATGACAAATGCTGTTTTAGAGGAGCCCATTGGGTTTGGAGACAGACATTTGAAGCTAAAAGGAACAAACTTTGCTTGCTAGAAAGTTATCATTCTCCTCCCTGACAGAGCTGTGAATTCACCTTCACTGGCTCCATTAATGGATTTTAGGTATTCTAGGATTTTACCAAACGGGATGGAAATTTTTACATGCCACCCTGCAACTGATCCAAGAGAAAGAGCTGAAACTCTTGGGCACTGCTGGCCCAACCAGTTATTTCTGACTATACTGTATATATATATATTTTTTTTAATGCAGGGAAGCACTCATCCAAGTTGTCTTTTAAAGAATAGGTAGAAATAGTAGTTGTCTGCTAGTGGACTGGAATTGACCAGAATTATTTAACTCCAACGCTTACTTGTCTGTTGCAATTTCAAAGGAAGAACAAACAGCAGGGACCTCCTAAGTGCAGACTGGAAGGAGCGTATGGAACCAAAAAATAATGTTGCTGATTATAAGGTGTATTCAACAGCTAAGTTCCTGATGTCAGTGTTAACTGAGTGCAGCATTCAAATTCTTTTGAGAGGACAGCGTATCAGTTTAGACAAACTGTCAAAGAAGTGCCAGGAGGAGGCAAAACTTTTAATGGCAATGGAGTAGGTGACTGTAAGTACTTCTGTACAGGTGCATTGATCTTTTCTGATGCTACATTATATACAGTGGCAACTGCGCTAGTCATGAAGAAACTGCCTTTGGTTGCAAACTTGAAGACCACAAATGTTCCTCTAGGTATTTGTCACGGGCTATGCCTTTGAAGGTAAGAACATTTTCAGAAGCAAGACGAAAAGCTATCCTCTTAAAAAGTTGCCAGGTTTTTGCGTGGTGTTTTGTTTTGTTTTGTTTTGTTTTTTGACAGCTATGTATTTAACTCAAAAGAACAGTGATGTCTGTTTTTATGAAGGCATTTTAGGTTGGTTTTGCAGTTGGTCACAGAGAATGTCAAAGCTTCCAAAGAAAAGGAAAACCTCTTCTGCCAGCCACTGGCATATCTTTTACTTCCTATAATGGGAGCTTCCACCAGGCAGTTTAAGAATGTGGTTTCTTCTTATCCTGGTCTGCTGTCTGCTTTCTGACCTCTCACTCTCCAGGCTTTTTTACCCCAGGAAATTTTGGAATTTGGCTGAGATGGCAGTGGGCCAATTTTCAATGTGTTTATTTCATCTTCCATGATATTTTGGGAGGGTATATGTGCATCTCTCTGCAGTATTATGGAACTAAAATAAAAAATGTCCTAAGCACCTCAACCTTTTTCTGTTAGTCTGAAGAATAAGTCATGATTTCCCAAGTTAATTCGTCCCTTTTTTTATCATTACCCTTCATTGTTTTTAATGTAATTAAGTATTTAGTATTACAGTCTTTGGCCTTTTTATCTATAATTTCCTCCTTGAATAGTAGATTTGTCACACAGTTGTTGATAGGGAAATAGATTTTTGATTTACCAAAATGTGCTCCAGAATTATTCTTATAGGATGAATCTTCATCTTTGAGTCAGTTTAGAAGAACTCTGATTAGCTGTTCATAAGTCATGTGAAATGGCTATTTTTACTATTTCTCATTTTAAAAATTTCCGATACCCCAAAAGCAAAACTGATTACATGGTATTGAACAGATATTTCCAAGTGGTTTTGAGGAAATCCTTCAATTCATCAAGATGTTTAGAATAACTTACCTACAATTTGAGCAGCCAGTTCTGAAGTTTTTGACTCTCTATGGAGCAGTCTAACTTTTTTGCAGTACCCACTGAAAATAGAAATGGAGAGAACCTCGAACAGTCACCTGTTTTCAGAAAAGTTAGTTAACACGGGTCTTACATTAAAATGTTGGGATGTTTAGATAATAAAAATATTTTGCAGGGAATAATTAAATGTTTTCGTTTTTAGAGACTTTTTTTGATTTACTACAGAATACTATTGTGTATCCTCTGTCTTTGTTAATTCAGATTGTAACGCTTGTCTTCAGATGCACTTAAAAATGGGACTGACAAATTGGTAGTGTTGTCAGTTTGTCTGTGAACTCCTGAAACTGTAATAGAAGTAACTTGTCTGACTTATGTCTACATGCTGGTAGATACCACAAAGATATTAAATGAGGAAAGACAAGGTAAGCCTGAGTAGCAGACACCCAAATTGCCTTTTAGTTTGTTACTACAAGTTGCACAAATTATTACTATTACAATATTAATAACTCGGGATCTTCAGCCTTAGGAATATCTACTTTACTGATAGGGCTTGATTTTTGTAGGCATGTCAGCAATTCAAGCAATGCATTCATTTCTGTTAGTCACTATCGTAGAACACTACAAGGTGTTTTTTGTGTTAATTATCTGAAAATGTAATTCAGAATATAGTTTCAACAAATAACATTTGATAAAACTGAATTCCTGTTGCTTCTTAGATTGCTCCACTCCTTGGGAAAGATTAGATTACTTGATGTTGGTAGCTGCTTTAATCCATTTCTGAAGTTTGAAGAATTTCTGACAGTTGGCATAGATATTGTTCCAGCTGTTGAGGTATGTGATGTTTGCTGAATTAATATTTTATTTCATTCTCAGATATTTTAGAATACTTTAAAATGTTTTATAAAATGTATGTTTAATACTTAAATATTCATCCTAAATATCTTTGCTTTGAGTGAGCTATGGTCTTCATACTATGTCCATTCGCATGAACAAGTTCCAGGATTTATTAATAGAGAACTCTAATTGATTTGTTTTAAAAGATCTATTTTTTATGAGTTAGACCTTTATAATGTTGTTGTGGATATTAAAATTGGAAAGTGTTTGTAGCCATCTTTTAATGGCATTTCGTAGAAGTCCTTGCATCTTGAAAGGCCTAACTAATATTTAAGTAGGTTTATGCTTAGGCATGAAGGGTTTCTCTCAGAGGCTGCATTTGCTGGCAGGAAGAAATGATCAGTGACTGTACTCGGGGATGGTTTGGGGGGGAAGGATGTTAATAAGTGTGCTCTACTGGGGCCTTTCAGTTTATTGCTACAAATATTGCTGAACTTTCTCAGTCCTGAGGGCAAATGTATCGGCTTAGGATGCTCTTTATTGTAAGTACTGTGTTTGGGGTAAATTGTTGCATTTGCTCTATGTAATAAGGTTCTGAAATACATTAATTCTGCTTTAGTCCTGACGTGTTCCTTTTGTCTTTCCCTCTTAACTTGACTTTTTTGAGTCCTGATAGTATTTATTAACAAAGCAAAATGGCAAAGCAGGATGCAGGTAAAAAGATACAGAAAGGGACATACATCTTTCAAAAAAACTAAAAATTTAATCTGAGGAATAAGAAAGATGTAAAATTGGGGGGAAAACTATAAGAGGAACTGAAATCTGTTATTAGTGTAAGAGAATAAATGTCTTAAGTGTTTAGAATTTGTATGTTTCATATAGGGAAAACTTAAAATGTTGATGTACGAATATGGAAATAAGTTTTGGCTTTGTGTTTTGAGGAATGAAAAGCTGCACCAAGAAAAGATTGGTGTTGCATTTAGCTAGGCATTGTTCAATGACCATTTTCAGTGTTAGTGTAAAGTACACTGAGGGAAGTACACAGAACTGTGAATTAGGAGGAAGGCAGAGAGACTGGCGAAAGCAAAACTTCTTGACCTCGTGTTTTTGTTGGCCATTCCTTCAGACACTCTGCTTGTGACACAGATCTTTCAGAATATAGTTAGTAGTGATTACTTTCTTAGCATAGCTTGATTTATCTACATTGGGGGGGAAAAAAAAAGCAAAATTGGAAGTAAGGGAGACTCTCCACTTTGGGAAGAAGAGTAACTAAGTCCAAATACAATTTCATACTGCTGGGAAACATGCTAAATATGCAGATGTTTTATTGGTATAAATATGGTTTGTGGCAGAAAAGGACTGGAAGGATCCTGAAATTAAAAATGAAGAAAATACAAGTAGGATTGAGTTCTGTAATGTCAACGGATGCACTGAAATGTGACTGCTGTTTCAGTTCCCAGAAGAATTCTAAGAATGTCAATTGAAGACTTGTCTAGAGCAGAATTGTGCAGTATTGGTAGTGTTCTTTTCCTAAAACTGCCTTGCACTATTCAAATCCCACTTGAACATCCTTTAGTCATGAAATTGTTCTTAAAATTATTTCTGCATAACTGTTTTATGAGTATTTTTCCACTGCTGAGAGATTTGCAGTCTAAATAGCTGTTTTTCAAGCGTATATGTGCAACATTTAACTTAACTTCACTTAGGAGCAACACTTATCATGTTACCCTGAAAAATTATATTTCAAAGCACTTCTTTCTTTAAAACTTATTAGTAGACATCATGAAGTTACGACTGTTAATTTCCTGTGCTAAATATTACAAGGAAGCAGAATGTAGCCCTGCAGGTACAGTGGTTGCAATTAAAATTTCTTGATCATAGCCACATAATGCAACTCTCTTTTTTGCATACCAGTGGCCAAGATTAAAGCTAGTGAAAAATAAATCACAGATTTTTAAGACACTGATTAATTTTTCAAATTTAATGCATATTCTCTGAAGAGAACATGATTTTATATAAATAGAAATAATGTTTTCTTCTGCTTCCAAATAGTTGTGCATATGAATTGGTTTATGAATACCTTTACAACAGTATTACTTTTTTGATTATTGTTTTGTAAAATATGCTATAAATATTTTTGTGGTATGAAAATGCACCAGATTTAACTTTATCTTTCAGATGTGCTCCACAGAGTACTTTTTCTGCTTTCATTTTCACTTAATTTTTTTAGAAGTCTGTCATTCACTGCACATTCTCTAGTCATTAATATCATTTTTTTTTGCTGCTGTTGTGTTGAAGCCTATCATTTAAAAAAAAAAAAAAAAAAAAAAAAAGAATTCATACGAGAAGTCAGTGCCAGGCCTTTATGAATGTGAAGTGTCAAACTGAATAGTGTAATATTACTCTTGGATTATATTTTTGAGCATGTTCTATGATTGAGGATGTTATGAACTTATGTTTGTGTATATTATATTGGTGTGTCATTTCCTGCCTTTGGATGGCTTGGGCACACAAATGATCAGCTGATGAATTTAAAGCCTTTATCTTTCTGTTTTAACTGCCCAAAAGTGCATGTTTTAGCCTTGCTGTAAATGTGAAGTGTAACAGTGAATGTCCTTACTGCAAAGTAGCTACCGTGCTGTAACTTCTAACATAGCTTAATACCAAAGTATTGAATTTCTCTGACTCTTTTTTTTTTTTTTTAAGTGAAAATATTTAGTATCAAATTTATTTTCTAATCAATGATGTCAGGTTTATGCAAAACATAATCTATACTTTTTTTTTTAAAGAATTGCATTGTTTCATACTGTTGCCACATTTTAATACGCAACTGTATTGACAAGTATACTGGGAAGATAGGGAATTTTGGTAGTTAATATGGGGTGACTTTAGCTTCCAGCATCTGGAGAAACAAGCAGTGTGGGCCTGTCTGATTATTTTTTTTTTAATCAATTGTGAAATAGTTGATTTGACGCTAGAAACATTGCTTGGACTAATCTGCTATTTTCTTTTTTAAAAATGAACAGTTCTTATAGCTATTAAATCTCCGATAAATTGTTCCACATCTAAAAATTTTCTTTGCAACTGTGAAAGCTAGCATTACATATTATTTTTAAATCAGTATTTTAGATTGATTTACTAGCAAGAGGCATATTCAGCAGATGTGAAATATCCTCAAGGGAATGAAGAGGTCTGTTGATGATTATCCTGTGGGTTTAAATTGTGAATTCTTCTTTAATCTTGATATTTGTTTGGCTTTTTCTGTTTTCTTTTTCTACTAGAGCGTATACAAATGTGACTTCTTAAATCTTCAAATTCAGCAACCTCTCCAACTGGCACAAGATGCTATAGATGCCTTTCTTAAGCAGCTGAAAAATCCCATTGATTCTCTACCTGGAGAACTGTTCCATGTCGTCGTTTTTTCACTCCTCCTTTCTTACTTCCCATCACCCTATCAACGATGGATATGCTGCAAGAAGGCACATGAACTTCTCGTATTAAATGGCTTATTGCTTGTAATCACTCCTGACTCATCCCATCAGAATCGCCGTGCAATGATGATGAAAAGCTGGAAAATTGCCATAGAATCCTTGGGTTTTAAACGCTTCAAGTATTCCAAGTTTTCCCACATGCATCTGATGGCATTTAGGAAAACTTCCCTGCAAACAACAAGTGACTTAGTCAGCAGGAACTACCCAGGAATGTTGTATATTCCACAGGATTTCAACAGTATAGAAGATGAGGAGTATTCCAACACTTCCTGCTATGTTCGATCAGATACAGAAGATGAACAGCTAGCTTACGGTTTTATGGAGCTACCTGACGCTCCATACGACTCAGACTCTGGAGAAAGCCAGTCTAGTTCAATTCCTTTTTATGAGCTAGAAGATCCTATATTGCTTCTAAGTTAATGCAGTAGTTGAAATGCCCTTTAAGTCAAACCTCTTGCTTAACTAATTTTGCTATACTAACACGGGCTCAACACACAAAAATGGTTTGCATAAAGATGCAAAGGTTTACAGAGTTTGTTATTTTTTTCTACTTTTGAATTTTAAAATTTATTCTTGTATGAAAGTGAAAAATACAAATTTTATGCAAATGACTCATGTCATAGCATAAATTGCTGTTACTTTCTTTACAATTTATATCACTAAATTTTTTTCCAGAAAGGTACCATTCTTTTCCTTAGTGCTGTGAAGTGTGAATTCTATTTGATTTGCTAAATATTGTTTCAGTATTTTAACTGTTAATGTTGTTGAGCTTAAGGCACTGGAGTTGGTGGGCTTCTGAGAAGTTTATGTAGGAAGGAATAATTTGCACTTTAATTAAATGTGCGGATAGTTCTAAGACATTTGGTTACACATGTCCCTTCTTAATTATGGAACAAAACTTTTTTCCAAAATGTGTTTCACTCTGGTTAAGTCTGGGCTGGAGAAGCTATAATGTTTGCACATTTGATTTTACTTTCACTGCAGCCCTCTTGAGATAACACCAATTGATACAGCACCAAAACATTGGAATATATTCATACATGGTTATCCCCACTGTGTAACTTCATCTACATAAATTGCAGGTAGACAGGAGAATTCTGAAGCGGTTATCTCCCACAGAGGAGTGTGGTACGTCTAGACAATTATGTTTCACTTCAAAGCTTGGAAGGTGGTTTTGCGATTTTACGAGAGCACTAGCACTAACATACATCAGTATTTCCCCAGTGATGGTGTTCTGTATTCTTTTCAGACTGTGGGGTTTGAGGGAGACAGGGTGGTTTTTGTCAAGTTTTAAAGTAAACTATTTATGCATTTTTAAAAAACACAACTGTTTTCTTTAATTGTCCTTTATTGTAGACCTCCCAAATTATGACTACAGACCAATTTTGTAAAAGCAATCTAATTATATAAGTTCTTCAAGAATACACGTATGTGCTCAAACAAGTGTATTCAGACCACTTATATGAGTGAAATGAACATACATGATTTTTGCTTATTTGGACCCAAATTTTCTGTTTGGTTAAATAAAAATTAGCTGTCTGAAAACTGGTCTGCAATATAAGAAGCTGGAGCAGAAGTGTTTTACATTTATGATTTTTTTTAACTTGTGTGATAAATTTATGAGGGGGGATGTGGGGAGGAGAGGGAGATTCTGTTCAGAGGTAGAAACAGAGGATTCAGTATCAATTTAGCTTAGATTGCCCTCCATTTAGAAAGAATGGCCAGAATTTTCAGGTTTGAATGTTAGGGTTTTAAATCTGTATGTAAATGCCTAATCACACATCGTTCAAACTAGGTGCCACATCATGGATTTCAGACTGACTTCAGGAACATGGTAGAAAATACTAATGAATAGTTTCACAGATGGCTGTGATGAAATATACCTTTTACCATATTAACCTACCACCTTGTATTTTTAATCCAGAAGTTACCACATAAACTGCAGTTTTACTGTGGCTTTTACAGTGGTTATTATAAAAATGAAACTAACCCCTTCCTTTGAAGTTTTGCACTGAAGTGTCACAGTTTGACCTGCCCGTTTTCTGATATACCTTATTTGCTACAAAAAGTCATCCTGTATTGGTCCTGTTTACACTAAAACATGAACTGTACTGCAATGCTTTATTCTTTACATAAGCTTTTTGTGTGTCTTACACATAAAGTATCCCCTAAAATCTAATTAAAATTTGTTATTGAATGTGAATGGTATAATTGTATACAAAATAATTATATTTTGATGTGTAAAAATTAAGATTAGACTCAAAAACAAAGATCATAGTTGATAATATTAATTTTCTGCAGAAAATATTCATCTAATGAATTACAGTATGGATTTAAAATGAACTATAACTCAGAGTTTGCATCTAATGCTTAAAGTTCACTTTCACTAAAGTGTTTGTCAGTCAAAACCTTTATTCTTCCCAGTGAACTACTGACTCCAGCAGTGCTCATGTTAAAGCTAAAATTTTGGTGCTATTAATTCAGTTGTTTACAGGAATTTAAATTTGTGCATACTTCAAAGTGTGCCTAACAGTTGATACTCCTTTTGAAGTTATTTACCAACTAGCATAAATGTTGGCATTGGTCAATGTAATTTGGTTTGTGATTCATACAGATAAGCAATGCAGTCCAAGATTTATCATAAATAGATTAACATTTAAAATTTAGAGCTAATTGGCAACTTGGTGACACCATTTTATCTGTGCTTTAGGGACCGGAGATTTATAAAAGCTTGGTCCTCTTGCTGCTCATTCTAAACACACCCGAAGTGTGTTCTTTGGTGGGGGTTTTGTATGTTTGTTTTCCCCAATGGACAGTGGATTGTGGTGGAGGAGGAAAGTGGAATTTACAGAAATACTTAAACCTCCCTCAACAATAAAGTGATATCAGGAGGTTTTGAATATTTGGCTTTGGTGCAAGAAGAATGGCTGTATGGTTATGAAGTGTTTCAAAATCATGACTCAACAAGAGATGAGGAAGATCTCTCATCGTTAAGGTGTTGGAGGAGAAAAGAAAAAATGTGTATTTGCATTTCTGTTGTCTTTATATCACTACTTTTTGTGAACAAAGCACATTTATTAAAAAGAAAAAGAAAACCTTTATATAAACTGTTTGTTTGGGGTGGGAGTGTTCTTTATTTTTTTCTTCCCCTTGCAATCAGTTTACACTGAAGTCCAGTAAAATCAATACATAGCTATTTCCCTTATTTTCAAGAAAAAATTTGTCTCAAGTATATTTTATAAACAATAGAATTATAGTAAAGCTGTTTAATTTGGTACTTCGATCTCAGTTTCTCTGTTTCAGTTTTGGTCTCTGCTTTATGGAAGGGCTTTTGATACAGGATCAGCTAGAGGAATTCCATGTTTCTTTGCCTGCCTACTTAAATGCCACCATTGATAATGCAGTTCCTCTCTTCTCACTCTTGATGCATCTACATGCACTCTGAATTTTCCCCTCTACCTTCCTGAAATCTATCTTTGCAGCTCCTGGAGTAAGTTTGCTCTTTGAGGTCACCGTTGTATTTTTCTACGTGATGATTTCAGTATTGGAGATGTCAGAAAAAAGAGGCAGTGAGAAAAGCAACTGTAAGAACTACAAACAGGGCTCATCAAGATTCTGAGGACATTAAATTTCAGCAGAACTGAAGTGTGTCTCCAGTGACTCTCGCTGCAGATCCCAGCTGTTAGATTCTGGTCTCTCACTTGATACTAAAGATCAGAAAACACCATTTCACAGCTGTTCTTAATATTGCTTCCTGCAGAATTTTCCCTCCTTTTATGCTTCAGAGAGACTTGCTGACTTGCCTTAATCTGTGATCATTCTAAGTCCTTTTAATCATATCTCCATGAATCAGCCAGGTACCTTTGATTCCTAGTACTTGGGCTGTCTACATGTTCAGACTTTCTGCTCTTTCTTTCCTCATTTTAAATCTGTTTTAAACCTGCATAGTAGTGGGAAGATTTTTAAAATGCTGTCTTTAGCAAACTTGCATGGACCTTAGTTGTTTTACAAGTGTTTACTTCTTTATAAAGTAAAGTGTTCTCCAAGAAGTTCAACAAATAGTTGCTTCAGGGGTGTTCTTAAATCATAGTTGAAAAGATAGTGTCAACTACATGTGTCCATGATGCTGTTAAAGCATCTGGAGTAGGTGGTTTTTGCTAAGCAATTGAGGCTTTTCCTTTTCTGTTTGTTCAAGGATAACCTCTTAGCTTTTTGTTACCATGTAACTTCTGAGCCTGTTAGCCAGTTTTATTTAAATTTGGAAGAGGTAAAGATCTCAGAGATAATCGTGGTTCCTGTGAATGAATTGTCTGAGAAGCACCAGCCAAGTTCAGATGTTTGAGTAGCCAGCTGCTGCCAGTCAGCACTACTGCTTTTTGTCTAGGTAGGAGAGGGGGGATAGAGCTGGGGTTACTGTGATGAAGGAATTACAGGAACAAAGGACAAATCCACAGGAAAAACAGGCTTCTACTTTTGCAGTGTAGAGATATCCATGTGTGGCAGCTGCCTAAACTTCAAAGTCAAACTACCATTGTTTTGTGTATTTAAGCAATGAAGCTATTAAGATCCAGAAATCGGACAATCTTGCCCTCCTGCCTTCTGTGGCCAAGGCTAAACACTGCAGTCCACTTTTTTTTATTTATTTTTCCAGCCCATTAGCCTTGCATTTTTTGTGATGGAGCAGCTTTAACAAATATAGTGGAGAATCACTCATCCTTATAATCTACATGTTGCTAATTCTCCTGGAATGAGCCAGGAGTAGGTTCGAAGGGTCGGCGTGGGAAGACCGGGTCCATATATGCTGTTCTCCAGGCAGCTATTCTCACTGCTCTGCCTGGCTCGTTTGCTTCAAATGAGATGTAGGTGGCTTTTCCTACAGTGTTACTGCAGATTTCACCCAGCTGGAGCAAGGCGCTTGCAGCACAGCCACCTGTGCTCACTAGAGCCACGAAAGGTGCAGGTATCCATCTTCTGTTATCTAATTCTGGACGAGTCTATTCTGGTCCATCCATTTTTCCCCCCCTTACAAGGTGGAAACACCAGTCTTTTCTGACATGCTGCAGGGAGCCTCTGGGCACCAAATTCCTAAATTCGAGGTGCAGCTACAGCCGCCTGGGCCCTGCAGCTCTGACTGTGCCTTAGCCCACGGCCTTCTGCCCCACTACGCAATCACACACCTACATTGCTTATGCGTGGCAGGCGCCAGCCTAAAACTGCCAAGAGTGGAAACTCATTTGAAGATATGCCTAGCGTAACATGAAACAGCAATGAACGTTAATGAAAAGTTAAAAAAAAAAAATCAGCTAAAGACTAGGATTTTTTTAAATGCTTTTACAAAACTCGCGGTGACAGTGGCCCTGGGGATGGCAGTTTGGGATGCCTGGCCGCCCCCACCTGCGGGAGCCTCACGCCTCACGGCTCAGCACCGCGGCCGCGGGAGCCCTCCCCGCGCCCCCGCCGGCTGCGGCGGCAACAAGCCCGGCCGCCGCCGAGCAGCCCCAGCCCGGCGCGACGCTGCCTGGCTGGCGCGGCGCAGGCCCCGGCGCCCAGCGAGGCCGCGGCGCTGTTTGAGCCTTCGCGCTGCCCGTAGCCGGGACGCCTTCAGCCGCAACATGGCGGCGGCGCTGCGAGGGGAGTTGGGAAGTTTCCGGGGCGCCTGTTGAGGGTGAGTCCGGGCCGGGGCCGGGGCCGGGGCCTGCGTGCGCGGCGGCGGCAGCGGGGCGCGAGGTGCCGGGGCGGCCTGGCCCCGGCCCTGGCTCCGGCCCCGGCCCCCGTTGCGGGCGGCGGCCGGGGGGCGCGACGGGGGGACCCGGGAGGGAGGTCCTGCGCCGCCGGGACGGGCCGCGCGTACCCCAGACACCTCTGAGGCCCCCGGGCGCGGCGAGCCCTGCCGCCCGGCAGCCCTGCCCGCGGCTGTCGCGCTGGTGACGGTGCCCGTCCAAGTGTCCCCAGCGCGGCCGGCGGCTGCCGCCCGCCCCGCCGCCGCGTCGGTTGGGCTTGCGCGGGTCATCTGTGACAGCATGCGTGGCTGAAGGCTGGTGTTTAAAACCTGAGCGGATCGTTAATCCGAGGTTTAAAGCCTCGGTACTGGTGTGCGTTAGCCGAATGCTACTTTGAAAAATAAACTCTCACGGAGTTGCTCTTTTCTTCTAAATGTGGCCCAGGCTGGAAGAATAAACCAGAAGGACGTTAAGTCCAGTCAGCAGAGCTTCAGTGTATATTTTAGACAGGCCTCACCTAGCCTTGAAATCAGCTGTAGTTAAACTACTGGAGCATCTTTGGCGGTTTTTTCAACTTTCTCAGACAGATGATGCTGAAAGCATCTTTGGGAATACCATTGCTTTACGTATAGAAAAGTTTTTGGATAGTTTCTCTTCAAAATCTGTATTTAGACTGCAGTTCAGATTTTGCCTAAAACCATAAATGTTTGTAAACTTGATGATGAATATTTAAAAATAGAAGCATATATTCTGTTTGTTTTGAATTTAAATGTGGTCTGGTTAGATATGTAACTCAGACACTGCAACCTGAAATATTAAGGACATCAGTTTAAAAAAAGAAAAAAAACATTGATCAGTCTTTGTTCAGAGTCTAAACAGGACTGAGTAACAAATTGCATGTTTTAAAGAATAAATCGGATATTGAAAGTTCTCATTTAAATTGTCTGTATTGCTGCATTACACAAATTTTGTAATATCTATGTGGTATATTAATCATGAAAATGCAACCTTTTCCTATTTTCACCAAAAAAATCCAATATTTTAGATAGAAAAATACATTAGTGGTCATTAACATGGCTTACTAATGCGTCTTTTTGCTAATTTGATAGAAAATTAGGAAGAGGACGTTGAATTTCTGGTCCGAGTTGTCATTTTGCGTCTATTTAGATCTTGAGTAGACTTTTTGTTTTGCCACTATAAATATGCAGGCCCACCCCACCCCCTTGTGTGGACACATGGGATGTCAGCTGGAGGGGGATTTCTCATGACCTACCATAACAAAACTGCGCTTGACCCAACGTGAAGCAGCCCGAGTAGTTTCTTGTCAGAGTGGCTGCTTCCAGGCTGGGAATTTTGCTCCCCATGAATGAACCTACCAAAAAATAACTTAGTAATAATGTCAAAACTTTAAATCAGGCATTAGATGGAAGCTTAACTTCTCGCATACGAGCCAGTCTGATGATTACAGTGAGGCTATTGTCTAAATAAACATTTATAGTGTTAGTCCCTTAACTTGGAGGAATTCCAAAAAGGCTCAGTAATCGAGATTACAGGCCAGTATGGCAGATGTAGTTCAGTGCAGCAATACTGAAGCATCAGTACTTTGGATTAGAAAGAACAGTGAAATCATTGCTATTTATGGTTTGAATTAGCGGTGACTTCGCAGCGGGGAGGGGTAAAGATGTAGGAGTTAAAATAAATGGCTCAAGCTGTCTGAAAAGTGTATGTTGATTGTATTAGGAGCAAAATTGAGAAGGGTGTGGACCGTGCTATAATACTATAAATAATTGATATACAGTCACCTGGAATATGGTAGCTAAGTTTTGGTTGTGCTATCTATATGGAGTAGAAAATTAATGAAAACCCAGCTTGTCACTGGACCAGTTACTTACGATGGTTTCTCACTGGGTGTCAGTCTCCAAAGTAGCCCAAGTTTATGGGCAAATCAATTCTTCGCTTTTTTTTTCTTCATTGGTTTAAGAACTAAAATTTAAAAATCGAGAATAAGTTCTAGGTTTTGAGTTCCAATTTAGTATACCTTAACGCTTCCCGCAGCACTACAAATGAAAACAGTGAGCTTTCACTGTTTCATTTTTCATATGTAGCTTTTACATGTTCTTGACACGTTGGCTGCTCTCTTATACTGTTACCATTAGAAAGATGGGCAAGTAGGTGATTACTTCTAAAAGCATAGAGGCCTCATGTGCATCTTATTTGTTGGGGACTCTGCCCATAACCTGAATAATCATACTCTTAGATAAACATTTTCTTAAGAGCTTTACATTTTAAAACATAAATTATACATAAATACTACACAGGAGTTCAGTAAGTTTTAACTAAGGGAATTTGGAAGAGTGATCCTGGGCCCCTTTTAATTTGTGAAACTTGTTAAGAAAATTTGAGGAGGAAAAATAATGATACTGATTTTATTCTTTCTTTATTTTCTTGTGATCCACCTATTGTTTCCCATCTTAATTTCTTTGAGGGTATAGGCTCTGTATTATGTGTTCAGTAATTACTGGTTTAGAGCTTCCAGGCACAAAAGTAGTAAAAATCAGAAATATATGTGGTTCTTTGGACATGGAGTTATGTTCTCAAAAAATATGTTCTCTGAATAATTGTTATGAAATTGGTAATTATAACACATTTTGCATACAGAGTGGGGATTTGGCTTCAAAATACAAACTTTTTGTGCCTTTAACTAGAGAGCTTTGTACTGTGCCTCCAGCAGCCTCATATTAACAAGACAACTATCAATAAGTACACTGCAATGTAGGTCTTGATGAAATAGAATTTCCTCAGTAACTTTTTTACTTCTAATTATAGCAGTTAATAATATTGGTTAAGTGTAAGCTCAATAAGATTAAACATTAATGGGGTTACAGCAGTTCTCACTTTTCAAGATGCAGTTCAGATCAGGAAGATACTTCTCCCGTAAAATAATAATGGTCTCTAGTGAGACCTCCATATCTGCCTTTTCTTTCAAAATTCCCTCTAAAAATATTACTCTCTGTTCCTATGTTGTATTAAAAAGAAAAAATATGTCAGTTAATTGGCTCTGGTTAGGAGGAGCTTATGTTATAAATATTTATCCTGATGATTTTGTTTGTTTTTGTGAAAAAAGTGGCTTGGAGGAGTGAACATGTAATACAAAGGTTTTAATTTTACATTGAGAAAGGTCTGGATTTTGTCTCTGAATATGATGATGACCAAATCAGTTGATATTCCATGTGTCCATTCCCCTTCTGAGAAATGGAGGTAATGGTAACTTCCTTTCTCATGATCTTTTGTGGATTTAAGCTCATGAAGTTCTGATGAGTTGACTGGCCATGAAGTTCATTTTCTAAACCCCATAGCTATTTGACTGCTAAAAAGAAATCTTGCAAAGCATACTGAAAAGTTTTAATGTAAAGTAAGAGCTTAATGTAATGATGAAGTTAAGCAATGCTTTGAAGCAACATTAAAGTATTTTAGAAGGTGGTAGAAATCATAGGAATGTTTTGGATTCTCATAGATATTTAATGGATGTTTCTTCTTATTCAAACTATGAAATAAGATTTATGAGAAAATCATTTTATGTCATTTTAATAAGGATCCCCAATTTGCAGGACCTTTAAGAAAATGCTTATTTAATCTTTATTATGTATTTTTTAGATTTAAATATTAAACTATTTGGGGAAAAAGGATCGCTATCTTGTGTAAGATTAAAGGGAATAATTTGACACTAACACTTCTTCTAATTCTTTTTCTAGGACTTCAGTGATTCTGGACCATTGTTGTTGAAATGATATTACAGAAGCCAGCTATTGCATTGTATCTGTTGGATGAAACCCAAATATTTACTTTCGGCCAAGTGGGTAAAAACCCTTAACTGCAGTTTACATGTGTAGGTCACTGCGTTACTGTTTTAGTCACTGTCTCTATGCAGCAATGACAAGGTTAGAAGAAGCAAACAGAGAAGTGAACATGCATTCATCTGTCAGATATCTTGGCTATCTTGCCAGAATCAACTTACTAGTTGCCATTTGCATGGGCCTTTATGTCAGATGGGAGAAAACTGCAGATACACTGATTTTGGTAATATTTATCCTGGGGCTTTTTGTTCTTGGAATTGCCAGCATACTGTACTACTATTTTTCAATGGAAGCAGCAAGTTTGAGTCTCTCCAATCTTTGGTTTGGTTTTTTGCTTGGCCTTCTCTGTTTTCTTAATAATTCTGCCTTCAAAAATGATGTGAAAGAAGAAGCTACTAAGTATTTGCTCCTTTCCGCCATTGTTTTAAGGATATTATGTGCTTTGGTTGAGAGGATTTGTGGCTGTATCCATCATCGACCGACTCTGCTGACAACGGTTGAATTTTTGGAACTGGTTGGATTTGCAATTGCCAGCACAACTATGCTGGTGGAAAAATCTATGAGCATTATTTTGTTGGTCATGGCTTTGGCCACGTTGATTATTGACTTACGTATGAAGTCTTTTTTGGCAATTCCAAATTTGGCAATTTTTGGAGCCCTTGCATCCTTGCTGTTTTTTCCTTCACTGAAAATTCCCACAAACCCATTTGCCTTGGCATGTTTCTTCAGTTGCCTAATTTCAGATCCGCTTCTTGATGTTTACTTCAGTGGACTTTCAGTTACTGAACGGTGGAAGCCCTACTTGTACCGTGGCAAAATTTGCAGAAGGCTTTCTGTCATCTCAGTTGGAGTCATTGAACTTATCTTTTTCATTCTTGCAGCCTTTAAACTAGGTGACTTGGATCTCTGGTATTTTGTGATACCTGGTTTTTCTATTTTTGGAATTTTTTGGATCATCTGTCATGTTATTTTTTTTATAACTCTCTGGGGATTTCACACAAAATTAAATGACTGCCACAAAGTATATTATACCCACAGAGCAGAGAACAACAGCCTTGATAGAGTTATGGCATCTAAAGGAATGCGTCACTTCTGTTTAATTTCAGAACAACTCGTATTTTTCAGCCTTGTCGCAACTGCTGTTTTGGGGGCAGTATGTTGGCAGGTAAATAATAACCTCTTTATTTCGATCTCCCTCTTGAAAATGTTCCTGAGAATTGTTGGCTTTTCAAAATTCTTATAACATTTGACAGTGTACTATGGCTCAGTACTTCAAAGTTTATGTTGGAACCCGTGGCTTCAAAAACATGTTCTTATAGTTTAACACTGTTCTGTCTTGACTATGGCCTAGTAAGGCAACTGGAACTTACCAGCTTCCTTATGTGGTCAGAATGAGAAGAGTTAATGCTGTCAGTGCAAAAGAAGCCTGCAAAGTATTTTAAGTTATAAATTTACTTATTTATGAAATTATTTTCCTTTTGAATTCATTGCACCATAAAATTTGTTTTCAAACTAAAGCATGGTGTTGCATCCTCATAATGCACACTGTACTGAGGACATTTCTTATGGACTGTTGTAATGGAATCAAGGCAAACTCATGTTTTAAGAATACATTTTTCAAGAATTTCTCTTTGTATTTAAATACTAACATTAAGTCAGAGATAGCTGATAAACTGGTAAATTGTTGCTATAATATATGTTCTCGATGCCTTGCTTTCAAATCTATTTATGCATCACAGGATATATTCTCTGAAAGACTAGTTCTTAAAACCATCCAGTCTGCTTATTTTTGACTTTTCTTTCCATTTCTGAATGAAGGCCTATGTCCTTTCTTTAGCAGAAAATACACATTTCTCTTAAAATACTTGTTCAGGCCCCAGATCAAAAGTGCATTGGCAATGTTGCAGCATAGTGGAAGGGAGTTTGGTTTTATTTTTTAAAAAGCTGATCAAAACTACGACAGTCACTTTTGTATCCACACGTCTGAAAAAAAAAAATCTAACAGATCCAGTCTACAGAAATGCCTCTACAGTGGTAAACAATCTGTTGCCAATTCTTGTAGATTTTCTCAGCGTAACCCCCTGGATGAAATGTGTTACAGAACTTCATGGAGAAGGAAATTGACAGCTATTTTGTGAGAGCAGTAGGGTTTGGGGTTTGTTTTTTTGAGGGGGTTGTTTTGGGGCTTTTGTTTGTTCATTTGTTTTTTGCCTTAAGAGCATTCGAGGCTAACTGGTGAGCCTGGCAGGAAGGCTAGGTAGTTTTTACTCTTGCTTTGAAGAAGTATCAGCATGCATTGCTATAGCTTCTAGACTTGCAGAGAGGACAAAAGGAAGAAGTTTAACTAAAAAAGAAGTAGAGAAGAAAATTCCCCCAAATGTATTTACAGAAAAGAGAAGGTGCTTATACACTGAAAGAAATGAGAAAGTAGTTTGGAGGACAGAAACAGATAAGATATAAAATCAGCATATTAATACTGGTAACTACCATATTTCTGAGATTTATGTGATTTTATCAAACAAAATGCAAATCATTATTGTATGATGGGTGGCTACTTTTTTGTAAAAGCAAATCTCTTACCATCTCTAGTCTTGCTAATGTTGTCTGTTTTGCCCCATTCCTTTAACATCCTGAGAAGCATTAATTAATATTACATTGTTTAAAAACACTCCACCTACTTATACCTAGCAAAGCAGTCAGAACAAAGCAAGTGCATGAATTGCCCAGATAGTTGCTGGAGAGAGGTAGGCTCTTTTGATGGCTTATGGAGCAAGAGTCTGTCTGCTGGAGTTAAACGCCTGGCTTGGACAGGACCTCCTGTTGTACTCCTCAGAGGAACCAGCCTCTCCGCATTGACTTATATAAAGTACACAGGCACTTTCTTGAGGAGGACTGCTTCATTAATGCAATTTAGATGCCTAAGCAAGGTGGATTCATACCCATCTTGTTACTTTTTCCTTTTTACGTTGATCATTCTTTGTATCTTTGTAATTTCTTTCTGCCTCTGTCATATGCCTAAAAATAATTGCAACTTATGTATTTGATTATTTTCAGGCATCTCTAATTCTGAAGAAGTGCTGTCGCACTTGTACTGAACAGAGTTCACAAGAAACAAGTAGGCAGTTCACTGGAAATCTTAATAGTTGTTGTCAGCTAATTTCAGTTTCTAGCATCCTGGTGTGTAAATAAGAGAAGCCGATCATCTTCATCTCTGTCTGACACACTATGTATTTATTCAGTGGGAAAAGGAATTATTGCAGTGGCAAAAATGAAAGGCATCAAGCAAACTACTTTTCCTCCTCAGGAAATCAATCTTTTTGCTGTAATCATTTATGTTTTTTACTGGAAAACTATAGTTACATTTCTTTTAACTACATTTTTTTATCATTTATTTATAGTAAAGCAACTAATGAATTAGCTTAAGATTATGAATACAGTTGTCTCCAACTAGAAGCATTTCTACCTCAGAAGTATGATGTTTGCCTTGCAAATCACTCTGTTGCCTATTTCATCTGTTGCCAGAAAATGAAATACTTTATCAGACATGGCTAGAACACAATTTTCTAAATGGATTTACTATTTAATGTAGTGACTGTAAGATGCTCTGGCCTCTGCTATAGTTTTCTGGATAGTGCCAGTTTTCAAAATAATTATCAGTAAGGAAGCAATGGTATATAAGCACACAATTTACACCTTTGCAGGGCATTTGTTTTTTTCTAAAATTAAGGAAACTAGTCATTTTTCTTCTCTATAGGGGTGGTTACAGGCCTTAAGACAATACTTCAGAATTCTTTGCTGAATTTTTTTAATCTACTGTTTACAGTAACACAGCAAACAAGTTTCTGCAGCAAATAAGTGCTTTCCTTATGGTGGTTTATACATATTTTAACAGTTAAAGAGACAAAGCAGACTGTCAGAGACTGCTGTCTGTGTTTCTTTTAAGAAAAGCAGTAGTTATTACTAAATACTTAGCGGGTTGTTTGGGATTTTTCTTAGAAATCCTTGCTGCACGAAAAAGCAATAGTTCTTCATACAGAGTGTAGTTAACACTGTTAATATGTATCACAGCGTGCTGTGGATGCTGAGAGGCTCAAGAGAGATTTGCACAAGTTCATGGAAACAAATCCACTGAGAGTTATTTACTATATAGAAACCACGTCTGGCTCAGGAAGCCCTTGAGCCACCACTGGTTAGAGGTTGGAGTACTTGGGAAACATCATGCATGCTTGGTGGTTGCATTTCAAAATTGAGTAACAGCTTTTCAGTAGGATATGTTTCAGCTGTGGCATGGTCTGCTTCTGAGAATAATCCCTGCTTTAGCTTAAAAGGAAAGATACCTTGACTTGTCAGTAGAAACTTGGTGACATTTTTCTTGGAAAATCCCCAGAAACTATTCTACACCTGTCTTCACATTTGTGAGAGTAATTTTAGTCAGATCAACTCCAATAGTACTTTTTCATTTCAGCAATTGCTCGTGTGGCTGTCTGTAATCAAGTCCCAGTCAAGTGATTGGGACTCGATCTGGCAGAAATCATGCAAATGACAGGCATTATTTCTTTCAGAAACTAATAAAATGATGAGAAGTTTGCAGACAAAGGCCTTCGAATTTGCAAGCGAAGTTCTTGGAAAGGTTTGGGGAAACCTTTTCTCGGAAACTTAAAATCAGATTTTATTAAGTGATCTATGCCAAAGTAACAGTAGTTTTTCTGAATTACTGGCCTAAGAGAATTATTATCCCTAGAAGTCTTGTATTTAATATTACCAAGAGAAAAACAAACTGTGTCAGAGACAGGTAAAGTAATGGAATGAAGTACTTTGAGTACATTATCCTTGTTTCTAATGAATTTTATGGGTTAGGAAAATAACGGTGTTCATAATATATATGAGTAACTGTACTTAAAGGTACTACTGAACTCAAACTATTCATGAAAAAAAAGTTAGTTTGCTGTGTGTATATTCTTTTGTTTCTGGATGAGTTAGTGATTTTTTATTTTCTGTGTTAGATTGCCTCACAAAAGTTTCTGAAAAGCTCAGTTTACACTGCCTTTAATAAAATTGAAAATGGTGGGGGTTTTTATTCTTAAAAAAAAAAGGATTACTTTCTAAATAGTAAGGTTTTTTCTAATTAACCTCTGTATTTACTTATTTGTATTTTTGTTAACATCCCAGATTAAGTAACTACAAATTAAATCCACTTTTTCTCTATCATTTCCCCCTTCTTTTCTTATTGTCTTGTATTTTTAATCCACTCTTCCTCAGATTTCGTTTGTCTAGTTTAAATATATATATATTTTTTTTCCTCCCTTGAGGCCCTGCTGCACCTCGTGGCCTCTCTCCATATTTTATTAAACAGGCACGCCATTCTGAGTTTTTTCTCTCTCTCTCTCTCTCTTTCTGTGGTCGTCTTTACTTCCCCCTGTTATTTTCTTCACTGTTAGTTTTTCCCTTCCTTCCTGATTTGACTTCTATGTTTCACTTTCTCTTTATAGGCTCATCTGTTCAGTTTCTTTTGCAATACCATTATTTCTCTTTCCCTACTGTCTCATCTCTCAAATAGATCCTGAATTCCCCTTCCTCACCGCTAGTCTTTTCTAAAACTCACCCATTTTCCTATCTTTTTTTGCTGCCCAACTTCCTCTCCTGCATATGCTCAAGCCCTCGTCTTGACTGTCTGCAACTCCAGGCAGATCCCAGTTGCTTTGCCGTGTTCCCTTCTCGCAGTCCCAGTGGCACCAGCGCTAGCTTCTCTGGGACCGCAGCTCTCAGAGGCCACGGTTCGTGAAGGGGGGACATTCTTTGGAAAGTTGTCATCTTAACCTTGGCGGGAGGAGCAGATCCCTAGCTACTAACCGTTGTACCTCTTTTGCCTAAGAAAGAGTGTGTGAAGGTAGAGTCCATAGAAGATAGGTATTTGTGGTAACCAGATTAAGCTCAGGGTGTTCTCCATTATCATAATGTAATAGGGCGTGATTGGTTACATTCCTTCTGTCTGTTTTGAATGTATGTCAGACAGGAATTCAAAGGCAAATAAATGTTCTTTCTCTGCGCATGCTTTGCAAAATGCTGGGAACTCAGCACCAGTGTTACTTTGTGACAAGAGAAAGAAAATATTCATTGCCTCTTTAAAGAATGTGATTTCTGTGTTAAGCTTTGCTGTCAAAGTCTCATTATTTCAGAATTCAAATTTTTATAATCAGAACTCAAATCAAAATTCAATTTAGTGTATTTTTAAATTGACAGACATTTCCATTTTTGCTAATGCATGGGCTGTGATTAGAACAGAAGTCAGAGATTGGCAACATAACACATTAAAATCAGTCTGCCAGTGAATGTGAAGACTACTTTCTACAAAATGTTTTCTAGATTTTCTCAGTGATGTTCTGATAGTCAGAATAATGAGTTATTTATTGTTCTCCAGAGACTATTCTTTCATTAAATAATTTGTTTATAAGGATGTTTCACTTGGTAGTTGTTCTACATTGTAACTTTCCTAATTTTGTCTTTTATCTCCTTCTTTTTTCCCTCTAATGCATATTTCTTGTTTTCATTTGGAGTGAGATATCCTTCAAATATTTGCTAGATTAGTTATCACGTTACTTTTTTTTCTCCTTAACTTTTCCCATCAGGGAGTATCTCCTTCTTCTAGTTTTGTGGAATTAAACTGCGGATAAGCTAAGCAGAATTGTTTGTGTGTGTCTGTTTGTATATGAATATATAGTGTATGCGTGCATATGTATTATATATCTTACATAAAAAATGTGTGTATATGAATATACTATAAAAATAGGGAAATATAATTCAGCTTGAATAGTGGAAAGCAAGGCAGAATCGTTCCTTATAAATACCCAAATGCATTTTCATAAGTCTTGTAAGTTGTGTTAGTCAGTTACCTGTAATCTTAGTTCACATCTGTTTATAAATTTATTTCTATTTTAATTAGAAGGGCTTTTCTATAGGTCTTTCAATTTAAATGAATGCTTTTTAATTCTTTTCTTTCTCCTCATTATTTCTATCAGTCATGTATCGCTTATGCTCTATTATTAAATACTTTCCCACAATCATTCCACTTTCAGTAATGGTTTTCTCCTTGGGACTGAAGCTGTCCTATCCATGAATAATCAACCTTTGGTATAAAATACCTCTAAATTCTTCTGTTGTTTTAACAAAATTACATTTAACAATAAAGTATTGCTTGAAAAACTAAAGAATGTAGAAAGGCAATACTACTAGCAGATCTTGCTCGTCTTTTATTGTTTGCCATTTTAGTAGCCAAAGGCAAGTATTTTTACGTTTTCTACATTGAAATGAGGATGCAGATGGTATTACCTACATATTCATTTAGAAGAAGACAGACAAAGGCAAAACAAAAAAACAAAAAAAAAGATGAAGAGAGAAGATGGCCACTCCTGTTTTCTGGAGTATTGCAGAGATGGTCCCTGTCTTCTGTGTTTGCTTTTTGAGCAAGCTGTCTGGAATCAGTGAGCACTGAGAGTACAGAGACGTACTGCAGGCTGGAATTGCCAGAGCGATCGGAAACAGAATGAAAATGGGTTGAACAGAAGAACATGAACTCTTTCTAGCTCCGCCTATGTATGCATTGCCATCTGTTCCATTAAGAACCAGTCATCAAATCTTTTGGATCTGGTAAAGCACTGACAGTCTCCACCTGGCGTATTAGCTGTTATCTTAAAAGAGACCTATCTTAAGATTTACAGTAGTTACTAACTTAGTTACTATTTTTTGCTTTTTCAGATTCTTACAGTTCAGACATAGTAAAATGCCACCAGTCATTGTATTTGCAGCACTGAATTAAAATATTCCATGTTATCTCATTATAGAGTTGTTCTAGAAATCATTAATCAATCTTATATTTGTTAGTGAAGTATTTCTTCTAAATCAAAACTATTCAAAAAATGCTGACAGCAAATGCCAGCATCTCTTTGCTTGCTTTCCAAATCACTGCCAATTTTGCCAGTTATTGATGTTTGTTTGTTTGTTTAGCATCAGTTTGCTAGTTTATTAAAATTACATTTTAAGTATAAAAGGCCAAACTATCCTCTTCCCTGAGAATCTGCTTGGCCACTTCTTGGTTGACAGAACACTGGGCTGGAAGGGCTCTGGAATGCAGCGGAGGGAATTGTGTGCGTGTCCCTGTGGACCTTGCGAGTTACTCCTGCTAAAACAGCCATTGTAATTAATGCTAGTAAGCATTTGTGGAAAATGCAACAGTTGTTTTAACAGCTTACTAGTTTAAAATACATTTTCAAAGCATTCCCTAATCCTTAATGTGGTTTGGAAAAGGGACCAAATTTCCAAAGTATTTTAGGCCTAAATCTTAAAAATTTCTAGGTGGATAAGTCCAGATAAATGTTAGGCAGATAAATGTTATTCAGACATCTCTGAAAATGGTAACTCTACTGTGGCCATTTTAAGGCTTGTGATAAGAGAATTAACTTGTGGTTATGATGATGTTCAATTAAAAAAAATATTCAGAGAGCAGCAAAATAGAATAAACTGTTCCTGTGTTATTTTCCTATGTTAAATACTAAATCTACAAAAAATGTATTGGAAATGCTAAAAAATGGTTTGGGATTTTTTTTTGTTCTGATATGATAATAGTCTTTGTAATATTCTGATTGCTGTAGTTTTTATGGGCAAGTGTTTCAACAAAAATATTTAAAATGTTGACTTTGTTATTTTGCAATATATTCACTGTGATCAAAACACTATCATACTATTAAGAGCAGTTTGTTACAGCAAGATTCAAGAAACGTCTATATATGATGGAAAAGCTGAATTACTTTTTCATAGTTCTAAAAATGCATTATAATACTTTCCAGTATATGTTTTCAGTCTTTCCAAGATTTAGATCATGAATAGGAAGCTTTTCCAGATGAGCCCTTCAGTCTCTGCAGAACCAGAGTCGTCTTTTTTCTTAATTTAGAGCAGCTTATCTTTCTGGCATCTACAGTTGCAAAAGTAAGTCTCCAGATCTTGAAACTAACATAGCCAGTGAGCTGCGGTATTTCGTCAACTTCCCATACCTTACCAAACTTCTGTAGGATGAATACTGAGTTCTAGGTTTTATAAGAACTAATTTTTCTAAGTTTTTAAATTTCTGGGTTTTTATTGCTGCTTCTCTGAGTCCTTTTCAATTTCAGAGTGTATTTGGGAAACTGAATAAGCAAAATGGATGTTTCCTGCTGATATATTTTGAAAAAATATATATATTTCCTTAATGACAGGATTTTTCTCCTTATTGACAACAAAACAGGTTGAGGTTGCACCATAATTGCTATATTGTTTTGAGCTTTCCTGTCTTCTTCTGGTGATTTCAGGTGACTGTATGTCTT
Organism: Dromaius novaehollandiae; assembly: GCF_036370855.1. Taxonomy (NCBI): domain Eukaryota; kingdom Metazoa; phylum Chordata; class Aves; order Casuariiformes; family Dromaiidae; genus Dromaius; species Dromaius novaehollandiae. The sequence continues at coordinate 26,368,758 of NC_088098.1, forward strand.
TTTAAGAAATTTTTCTGAAAATTCTTATTCTTTGACACAAAACCCAAGAACCAGTATGTGAGTGCTTCTGTGCACTTGTTCTAAACATGTTGCATCTACTAACTTGCTTTCTGATCCTCACCCTCTGCCTATAGACAGACTGGAAAGAGGAAGGGAATATATCTGGAACAATACAAGATATCTGCTGGGATAGCTAAAAAAATGATGTACCTGTGAATTTCCTATAATGTGCATGTACCTTAATAGATACACCTTATTCCTTGTAAATTCAAATTATTAGCCCCAAAACATCAAACGACATTACGCCACATGAGATCTGATTGCAGTATTTTACACTAGCATTATCACCTGTCATGGACCTGTTATATCTGAACCAGTTCTGTAAGCTTGAATGTTAGCAAAGAAGTTGCCATATTTATTGGACTTTCTCTGACAAGATGTGCAGAGAAGCTCTCTTTGGTTGTTATCTGATATGATTTGACATCTGCTCAGTGTCATTTCTTCCAGTTTACTCTTCAGAGCTAGAAATTAAATAAACTCTTTGTTTGTAATGCGTTTTATAAAGCGTAGTGGGATCTGGATATAATTTTATAGTGGTTTCAGATGTTGGAATTTGTGAAGAATGCTCAGTTAACAGATTCTGTTGTTTATTTGTGGTAAAAGCATTGCCATCACCATTTCAAGGACATATAGGTGAAATCCTTATATTGAATATATAATGGGACACTTTTCAAGACTGGGACAGTTGGCAGACAGACTGTTTCTTCTTATGGCAGGAAGCATATAAAATGGGTAAAGTTGTTCTTTCAGAATAAGTTATCTAATATTATTTCTCCGTTTAAAAACTGAACATAGTTGAGTTAGGCTGCCATGTGCCAAGCAGAACTGAGTTGTTTTTGGTGCAACTTTTCAGTTTGATTTACTTTACAAATTATAACTAGCTTTGCTTCTGTGTTAAACTGAGTTGACAGTCCACACCAGATTACTGAGAGTGTTAAACAGTAAGGCAATGTACAGATCATTAATATCATTAAAAAATTCATTAATATTGTAGATTTATTCAAAGAGGGCATAACACAGAGGTGGTGAGAGGTCGCAAGACTCTTCGGATGACAGAAGGCTGTACCTGTGAAGTTATTTCCTTTGCTACATAACAGAAATTAATATTTAATAACTGTACCACAGATATTAAAGTTCTTGATTAATTATATTTTATAATATTGTTTCTCCCCTTCCTAAAGCATTTAATGCCTCATTAAACTCAGTCACATAATATTAAAATAAATAAAAGAAATCTTTATTTATTCTGCCTCTCACTGACACCTGGCATTTCAGGATTCCATTTTTATTTTATTGCTACTGGCAGTTGCAACTTAATTTTTAGAATGACTGTGTGCAACTTCTTTTTTCACAGTTGTGCTTTACTGATTAAGGCCTGATCCTGCAGATATTTACAGATGTGCTTACTTTATGTACATAAGTAATTCTGTGGAATGTGATTGCACTGCTCCAATGGTAAAGCTCAGCTATGATCAGGGCTTTCAAGCTAAACCCTGTACAGGTTAGAGTGTTTTCAAATTCATTCCTTTCAGAAGAGTGATCCCTGCTTTCAACAGCCACTTTTGTCCCCCACTCCCAAGTTGGCCTTTCATTTGTCCTCAGAGTACTTCACTGTGTAATACATGTGGAAGAATAGGTATACATTAGATATAATAGAATAGCTTGGATTTCATGTTTCAGGACCCAGTTATATGTGATCAAACACAGGGAATCGTTCATAAAACCACAACCAATGCAAATATATAAACCTGTATGTTTTCCTTTTAGCCAACCAACGGGATCTTCATGAGTGCATTTCTCATTGTTTTACCTCTGGAGTCCATGGCTCATGGGCTCTTCCACGAGCTGGGAAACTGTTTGGGAGGAACGTGTGTTGGGTATGCAGTCGTGATTCCTACCAACTTTTGCAGGTATAGTTACCATGTATTTTAACTTCACAGTAGTATAAGTGACCTGATATCCAGTTCACAGCAATCTGATACCCAGATACAGCAATGCAGTGCTGTTTCTTGCATTTTCCAGTAGTTAAATACCAATTTAAATAATTGGCTAATTTTGAATAACCATTTTCCTTTCCCTTGCCTTTCAAAAAGAGTATTCTGAATAACTGTAACACTACCATTATATATACATTTGATTTCCTTTTGAAAAATAAATACTTTAGGCATCAAACATGCATAAGCAAATTCCACAGTCCTTATCTTATGGAAAACAGGATTAGTGCACTTGATTCAGTGCAGATATTTTACATGAGGAGATTTAATAAACTAACAGATCAGTTCTTGTTCAAAACAACTTTGAACTGTATTAACTGAGATGGTTTCTACATTTAAAGTACATTGAAGCTATATTTGCTATTGGATTGCATACCAATTATTTATACAATGATACAGCAGATTTTTTTCCAGTATAAATCTTGCGATATGAAAAATGTTTGGGGGGATTCTGTACTATTATTACTTGCTCATTTATATGGTTTTCTTATAAGCTTTAAACTTGAAAAATGCAATTTTTGCTGTATAATTTGAATGGTACAAATGAACCTTTTTTTGTAAAAGGCATGCAAGAACTATCGAAGTTATCTACTTGAGTTACGAGAGGAATGGAGTGATATGTTGAAATGAGAGGCTTAAAAATAGAACTGCCCAATTTATGAAAACTTTCCAGCTTACTGTGTACGTAATGGATTCAATGGATAGGGAGAAAGTTTAAGGGGCAAAAGAGACTGAAGATGCTGACCTTAGATTGTTGTATGCAAGTAGTGTAAAATACTGTAAAAACAATTTTCTGAGCTTTCTGACACTAAAGCCCTCAGCTGCCCACTCTCTTAAATTAAAAAAAAAAAAAGAAAAACAAAAATTCCAGTAAGTCAGTTATTGTTAGGGATTAAAAAAAATTACCTTGCAATAGAAATAATATTTTTCTCTTATTTCCCTGGCAGTAATTTAACTCTTTCATTGTATTATATTATTCTGACTGTGGCATTTTCCTTTGATTTCTCAGTGGATGAAACACTCTGGAAAAACTGTTTAGAGCATAGCAGAGTTACACTTTCTTAGTAACAAAGCTTTATTGTCTTGATAACAGGCCCAGTCTTTACTTGCTGAGATAAACTCTGATGATAAAGTATTAAATGTAATTGTTGTAGGGGAACATAAACCTTTGTGAAGGCACTAAAAAACTGAGGAGATGCAAAATTTAATTAACTAGACCAAAAAAGAAACCAGATTAAACTTTACATATAGACTTGCAGAGAAAACACATAAAGAATATATATAAGAAATGGTATTTTGTATTAGTAGAGTAAGATCATCTCCATATTTTCATCCAGAAAATCTGTGCATCTCTGTAGTCAAGCATAAATCAAGTGGATTTTATACAGCTCTCTGTTAGGCCCCTTAGCCTTAACATTACTACATTGATTGAAAAGTGATGAATGCTCATCTTTTTCTGAGAACACATCCTGAAGAGGATGTCATGATTAATGAATAGTTATGAAGACTTCAAAAAAAAAAAAAAAGAAAGACAGACAGCCATGCATTTGGGAATCTAGGGGCTCTTTATATATGTGTGTTTGTGTGTGTATATTAATGTGTGTGTATACACATATGCACGTAGTTTGTTCCAGATCCAGTTCAGAATTTTCTTAGCAGTTTTATTTTCTAAGCTGTGAATGCCATTATCTAAAACCTATTTGTTATGCTGAAAGATCAGCATCTGAACAGCAAACACAAGTAAGAATTACTGTATTTGCATAAGTAACTACCATATTGAATAAAGACTATTTTGAAACTGAGATATATGAATTTAAAATATCTGAGTAAAATGTTTACTTAGTTTTCTCTTGGTCTGTCATGGAAATCTAGCTTGCATGATCGTTAGTGCAGACCAGTTCTCATTCTGCCTGTACTGCTTCCCAACTGCATGTGAACAAGTGCCTCTTGGAAAGCAGTGCTCTCAGTGCGAGTTAATGAAATAGCTGAAGCCCAGCATGTTCACATCACAGCTTGTCTTCACTCAGCAGGCTTAGAGCGCAGGCAGAGCAAGTTCAAGTCTATAGACATAGACACAAATCAAAAGCTGCGTGGATAGCACAGGGTTGAGTAAAGACCTTTGGATTTTAAAAGTGTGAAAGAAGGAAGGGGGAGATACTTCGCTCTCGCTCAAATACAGTATTTTGAATTGTTTATAAACTATATATTTCAAGCAAATTTGAATTTAGCACAGTGCTACTTCATAGTGGAGAAAACATGCCACAGAAAAAAAAAAATTTCACCCATTACTATCAGTCCATTAAACATGAAATCATAATAATAACTATTTTTCTGCTGTTTAGTCCTGATGGCCAACCAACTCTTCTTCCACCTGAGCACGTGCAAGAGTTAAATCTGAGGTCTACAGGCATGCTTAATGCCATCCAAAGATTTTTTGCATATCACATGATTGAGACATATGGTTGTGACTACTCTACAAGTGGACTGTCCTTTGATACTCTTCACTCCAAGATCAAATCTTTTCTTGAACTTCGGACTGCAGATGGACCCAGACATGATACCTATATTTTATATTACAGTGGTCACTCACATGGCACTGGCGAATGGGCACTAGCAGGTAATTGTTGTTGGACATTTTTATTGATAGTTTTGGCACTGATAGACTTTCCAAGTCAGTGAATTCTTTCTTATAAAAATCATATCATATTGTGAAACTTCAAAGTTTTGGTCACATTTATTACCTGACAGTCCAGAATGGCACAGAAACACAAGTGTCTGGAGAACGAGTTTGTACAGGTTGCTGGCAGGAGAGGAAAGAAGGAATGGGTAATATACAGAGCCTGACTGTTAAGAGATTCAGGGGCTGGAAGGAGTCACCAAATTCGGCAAGATTGCAGGCTGAATACCAGTGGAACTAGTGGAGAGAATGTGGAAATGCAGTAGACCCCTTTTGTATGCAGTTAACTTGATGCAAAGAAGCAGCTCTTTCCTTTGCCTTCCTCTGTATGGCAATCAGATTTATTACTGTATGAACTATATGTCATTTTTAGTATTTAGTCACTCTGACAAAAATCCATTTTGCAGGTAACTATTCTGTAATTCTCAAAATGGTGCAAGTATTGCTGATTCCAAGTGTGCGCTTACAATTTTAAAGATGATTTCTTATTCTCCTTACAATTGAACAAGTTAACTTTAAAGCATACTTTTTTTGGAAAAGTTAAGTGGAAATGAGGCCTTCCTGTTGTAAAAACAGCTTTCCCCTGTATTTTGAGAAATACTTGCTCATTGCAAGGACTAACCATAGTATCTTCTTATTCCTTACATTACATGGTGGAGCCAGCACACTTCAAGCAATTTGTATAGCATTCTATGGCACTGTGTCAACTAGGTTATCTATGAAGGGCTGCATGGGTGTCTTCAAGATGTGCTGTGTATTTTGTAAAAGATGGAAGTAATAGAAGAGACAGGAAGCAGGTATACAATCCACACTAGGAAAGCAGGCGTTCAAACATGCAGCAAACCTTGTATCATAAAAAAAAACTGTGGTTTGCTGACATCCTAGAGTTCAGGAGTCATTGTGGGTACAGCGTAGCCTCAAGACTGCCAACCCCTGTAGTAAAGGGCTGGTTTAATGCTGTGTTAGGTGTTTGGCATAGACTTAGCTATTTCTCCCATTCCTGGTCCAGTTTTGATCTCTATAATGTGCAGTTCTACCTCAAACATATAAAAATTTTTCTTTGATAAATCTACTCAATGTTTTGAATCCTTGGTAGGTTTAGCCTTACTCTCTTGGTGATATGGAACTGGGCTTCTGAGGTTGCTGTGTGCAAAAAATGAATCTTTTAGTAAGTACATTGATAATCTGCAACTTTTTCTCTCTTCCTGGGACAGAATTGCACTTCACGGTTTGCACTCTGTCTGTGAGTTCCTGGCTGTTGTCAGTAGTATCTCTGTAGGCATGTGCTCTTGAACAGTACAGACGGATTTGAGCTTTGCTGGTTACGCTGAGCTGTTCAGATGCAGGTCAGTTTTGATCTGGAGGCTATATACCTGTTTTAGGGCAATTCCATGCCTGAACTATAACATCTGCTGAAGGGCAGTGCATTTTATTTCTCACAGATTTCATCTGTACTAATTAAAAAAAAAAAAAGTCACAGCCATTCTCTGAGCTTAGCGCAAGCAGTGTAACACAGCATATGCCAGGACTGGAGAATAACCTCTCTGAGAACAGGATGATCCAGTTCACAGGAGCAGCTACTGCCCTGTGCTGTTACTGAGTGTGCCCATGCACTGTGTGGAGCAGGATAACAGTGAAGCCTGCAGCAGAGACATGCTTAGTTTACCAGGATGTATGTAGGCAAATGTTGCTGCACAAATGTGATTAGACAGCCTCCAGACCAGACCTGACTTTTATCTGGCAAGCCTGGAGCATGACAGAGAAGCTCCGGTCTCTGTGTACCTGTTCAGGTAGATGTTCCCAAAATTAAACTCTGTCTTCACTTTAGGATGATGGCCAAGGTAACAATTACAAAAAAAAAAAAAAAAAGAAGAAAAGAAAAAAAAGAAAACTAGTATGATAAAAGACACAACATGTAAATGCAGTGGTTTTCAACTTTCTCACAAAGTTCTTTTTCAGTTCTCCATCCAAGTGCATCTTCACCTCTACTTGGAGATAATGTACAGTCACATAAAGGAAAGGAACAAACAGTTGGTACTTGCCATGAATCCTTTTTTATGATTAGTTTCCTGTTGCGAGAGTTAGATAAATCACAGAGTGTAACTTGATATTCTTTCCAGGTAGCGCTGCTCCTGAATGTAACTAGAATAATAAACTGAAAAGCTGAAGGATATTGGATTATATAATTGTACCTTGTGAACTGGACAGTGGTGTTTTGTGACAGATGGAACACTTGGTCATTAGCTCTTGTAATCTGTACCATCCTCTGACCTCTGGGGAGGATTACAAGAGATGGCAACAATAAAATGTAACATTCAGATATAAAAGAAAAAGCAGCATCTTACTGAGGGTTTATGCCGGGATACAGCACAGCAGTAGCTGTGTAGTCTTTGCATCGTAATGACATCTTTTAAAGGAGGCTTACTGTATTTATTAGTTCACTAATGATGTTTCTTCATTATTGGAAGCTGGGTGGTGTATAAAATAAACTTTTAACTAGTCATGCATAAAGTATGAACAGTCAAACAACCTGGGAGGTCATGTTCTCCAAGTGAATGCAAAGGCAAGAGCTGGGGTAATGAGGCTTTGTCTCTGATGCTAAAACTGTCAGCTTAACTGCCTGTGAAACCTGCCAAAGTCAGAGGTGGCCAGAGGTGCATAGATCTCTTACACAGCTTGGTGCCTAAATCATGTGTTGGCTGATTATTCCATGTGTTTGAGGTTAGTAGGGTTAGAAGTTACTTGACTTGTGTGTGTGTATGAAGAATGAAATGGTTTTCTTTGGACAGTTCTATCTAATACCATTTTTAAATCGCCATACCCCTGCATAGTTATGCTAAAATGAAGTTTATATATAAGCCTCTAAAATGTGAAAAAAAATAAATAGATTTTTACAGCTAATTTACACAGAAGTTTTACCTAGAGAAGGGAAATCAGCTTCTATACAAGTCCCTGGTGTAGAGGCACTGAACTGCAGCAATGTGGGGATAATGTACCAAGATAAGTCATTACTGTAGTTTTGTATTTTTTTATGATTTCCTTTGATACTAAATTTTCCAAGTCTGTACTTGTTTTGGAGATGGTTGTAGCCATATAATTTTGCCTTTACTTTAATTGTGGTAGCATGCTCAGAGCTTTAACTCTGTATTATTAATTTGCTGCACTTTCTTGTCCACCTTGCAGGTGGAAATCTGAGTTCTGAAATGTGCAGCTATTCTATTTTGTTTACAGCCACTGGAGAGTCACTTGTGCGACCTACATTTCTACTAGCAAGATTTTAAACCCTGATAAATGCTATATTCCACAAATAACATTGTTATGGAATTAAAATGCAGTTATATTAAAATCACATTTTTCTACCTGTCTTGCTAAAGTCTCCTTAAATTACATAAAAAGACAACACTTTCAAACTAGAGGGTTTTTTTTGTTTGGTTGGGCTTTTAATCTGTATCTTAGCTCCAACCTGCCAACACTTAGGCATATCAGTTTTTCACATTAATAATCACTCTGGAGCAAATGGAGTTTTATACACTAGTGTGCAAGATGTTTTCCTTAGGCGTTCAAATAAGTAGTCTGCTTTTCAGAGCTACTTAGATCTTGCAGTATCTATTACATTTAGTGGACAGAAGGGATCCCAACTGTGGGTAACTTTGTTTAATTACAATCTGTTCTTTTCAAACATAGCTGGAGCATGAGTTGAGATAGAACATTAAAACTTGGAAACTCTATTCAGAAGTATTGTCTGAGCTGGTAGGAAATAAGTACTGTGAAAATTTTCCTATTAAATCTTTTGTTTTAATGAGTTGTACATCTGTATCAATTTTAATTTTCTTGAGGCTCTGAAGACAAACATCTGTGGCTATAGAGCGACTCTCGATTTCTGGTCAGATTAATTTTTTAAGCCAAAGATGTGGTTGCGCCAGTAGGTGCCTTTCTCATTTTGCTTCAAAGCTGTTAGCATGTGTTATATAGGTTCAAAAATCCTCTCTTTCCTTAGGGTTATTAGGAATTTAATACAGAATAAACTTTAGTTCAGGCTTTCTCCCATGTTTAGCTATTTCCAGATTTCTTCAGTAGACTTTAATTTCTTTCACCATAGGAGGAAGTTTCTATCTCCTTTTTATCCAGGGTGGGTTAATGGCCTTAACTGTCACTGCAAGCCAGGTGAAATCAGTTCTTATCTCTCTGGAGGTTTCCAACACCTGCTAGCAGGGAGGATCAGTTTAAAATTTGTTATCTCTAAGATGAAGTTGTTAAAGTAAGGGATTCTTGGAAACTGCAGTCAGAATTCTAGAGATTTCTGCTTCTTCACGTTAATCTTAAATACTTTCTTCTTTGGTAGGAGGTGATGCATTACGACTTGACACACTTCTGGAGTGGTGGCGAGAAAAGAACGGCGCTTTTTGTTCGCGACTCATCATTGTTTTAGACTGTGAGAACTCTCAGCCTTGGGTTAAAGAAGTAAGAAAAGTGAATGACCAGTATGTCGCTGTGCAAGGGGCAGAAATGGCTAGAGTTGTAGACATTGAGGAAGCAGATCCTCCGCAGCTCGGTGATTTCACCAGGCAGTGGGTTGAATACAACTGTAACCCCAACAGTAACATCAGCTGGTCTGAAAAGGGACGTACAGTGAAAGCAGTGTACGGTGTGTCAAAACACTGGAGTGACTACACTTTACATTTGCCAACAGGAAGCGATGTTGCCAAACACTGGATGATATACTTCCCACGTATTACCTACCCATTAGTACATTTGGCAAACTGGTTTTGTGGTCTCAATCTGTTCTGGGTCTGTAAAGCGTGCTTTAGGTGCCTGAAAAGATTAAAAATGAGTTGGTTTCTTCCCACGGTGCTGGACACAGGACAAGGTTTCAAACTTGTCAAATCCTAATTAAGAACCAAAGAGGAACATAAGTGGGAATTCTGGGAACTTTCTCATTTACAGACAACTTACAACTTTTTATAGGACTGTTTTCTTTGAATAAATGTGCTATGTCAGGAGCTATGCTCACTTTGTTCAGCTTTTTGAGCAGCTACAGAATATGCAACAGTTAGAAACTGCAATCTTAAACAGAAGAGGGTAGGACTATAATATTCAGGTTTTGTTACTGAACTGCATCTAATTATGTAAAAGACTTATTTGATACGACCATGCATTTTGGAGACAGTTTGCATGTTCATATGTGTTACCTAGAAAGCAGCTTTTCAGAATCACCAGTTTGATGGACAGCGGCTCCTATGAATGTTATGGCATGCGTATTTGTCATTTATATTCACTGTTAGATTCAAATACAGGAAAGGAAGCAAGCTAATATTCAATTCAGTGTATATGTCCTTGAAATTATATGGTGGGGTCAAGGGTATTATAAAATAGCACTGAACCAAAAATTAAAATAGAAAAATGAAGAGGCATTGTAGGTAAGTACCTACCAAGGATGTTTAGTTTTATTTGCTTTCACATCTTTAGTCCCTGCCTGCATTTTCTACTGCCGTCAATGGGAATTGGCTGGTAAAAAGAACTTTTCTGATGACCCTGTAACGTTCTGTTGCTGCCCACCAGACAAGGGTTTTTCAAATGCAATTTTTAAAACATTGTGTTACTTGCAAAACTCAGTATCTTGCAGTGGTCTTTTTTTGTAAATATTCCCAGTAGTTAATTCATATATGGAATAAAAAGTGTGCTGAGAGGTTTTTTTTCTCACCTGTTAGGGTGATTCTGTCTTTTTCAGATTCTTGTTAGTTTATATTTTGAAAAGCAACCCTGAAGAAGGAACTTAACAAAGAAAATGATCCATAAATAAATAAAAAAAAAAACAGGAGGAAATGCAAGTGTTGCCTTGCTTCCACATTTACCTAGTCTTTGCCTAAGAGCTTGATCCTGTACAATATTCAATATGGGGTTGGACCGATGAGTTCATTAATTATTTAAACTAAGAACAAACAGTTTGACTGAAAGAAGAAATTATTCCTTTAGGACAGAACCAAATCCTGAGTATTCCTGAGCTTTACTCTCCAGGCCGCTAAGTCCTAGTCTTAATTCTTCCAGTTACAGATTGTTGAAAGGGACTCTGGAAATCCTTTCCCACGTTTCCTATTCAGAGAAGCTGCACAGCTTTCTAATCTGTTTGCTGAAGTACCGAAAATCAGGAGTTAAACTGCTAAGCTGCTAAGTCAGTACAGTTTGTGGCATTTTTTGCATACATGTGTGCAATCTAGAAGATCTAGAGTTTACTTTTTTTCCTGTTTTCATCAGTATTTTAATTAAAATGTTAGGCATTAGTGATATTTGTCTAAAATATAATTTATTGATTTTTTTTTAATACCTGAAAAGATGTTAGGAGCTCTTTAATGCTTTGTCTTCAAGGACTTTTCTGATTTCATTTTAACTTTTTAGACAACTAAATTAGAGAATCTGCTAACACTTACAGCTGTTAATAACTCCTGAAAATAAAAAGTTGAATTAAATTATGAGGTCTGCAAAAAGCCAGAGTAATTTGCACCCACCAACTTCAAAATGTTGATTTCAGTGGATTTACAAGGAACAGCCACTAAGTTTCTTCATTACTATATATGTTTTTTTTTTTTTTAAAGCAAACAATCCACCACACATACTCTTTGCCTTTCTCCATCCCCTTCCATAAAGGGATAAGGAGATGACCGGTCAAATCAAATATACTACCGCAGATCAGTTCCATTGAGCTATCTCAAAGTAAATGCCTTAGCTGCAGCTATGTCACAAATTCCAGAGAGGTGGCTATTCTCAAGTACGGTGGAGGGTAATCACACCATCCACCATCACTTATCCAACTGAAGTTCCTAAACTGGGAGCCTGAGGTAGGAGTCATCTTTCTTAAATTCAGATGGCTGAAAGCAAGACATCTAAATCTGAGCTAGTGACCTGAGGCACTCCATTTCTTATCAACAAAGAGGAATGGATATTTCCAAAGGATGACTCATTTGATCTATTTTAGGATGAAGTAAATTGTCCTGTGGTTGGGCCCATTAGTTTTGTTTTGTTTTTGCTGAGCAGAAGTAGAATCTTAGGTTCACATACATGTGACTATCTAACTTTCAGATGCTGAAGTTCAAGTAGACAAAGCCCTTGCTTCCATTTAATGACTTTAGAGCACTTACGTCCTGAGTCATCCTCTGGAGCCTTCCCTGGGTGCGTAAGCTCCTTCAAGTACCAAAATTGCATACTTAACGTTAGGCTGAACAGGCATCCACCGAGTTCCATAAAAGAAGCAGGCCCTCCTCAGTAGAAGTCATTTTCAGTCATTTCTGAACAGCAAACCTTGAACAGAAAAGAAATGTTGCATGAAGGCAATTGTTTGGTTTGTAAAATTATTTTGATTGCCCTTTTAGCAAAAATTCCTCTGATTGCAACACAAACTATTTCAACTAGAGCACAAAGGCAGACTTTACAACACAAAGTTCCTTTAAAGCAACAGTGTAATACCGAATAGTCACAACATAAACATCTGACAGTAAGAAGTGAGTTCTTTTTTATTTTCAAAAAGGCTGTGAACACCAACCATAACACTTCCCGCTAATTATAATGGGTAAATCTTACTCTGTATGTGCTACTGCTACATTTTTATGAATGTCATCTGTATATTTTTCTTTTTGTACAACCATAGGAGCAGTAAGTTTGGCATTCCTCACCTGTCCTGGGACAGTGAGTAGACTAATGTGGACTATCCTTGCTGTGATTTAGTGATGGACCCATTTGGGGCAAAACAAATACAATGGTGCTGGTCTTTTGCCTCTGTTTATTAAATAGTTGCAGCTTACTTATCAAACCATTGGATTTTCTCTAGGATAGACTAGGTGATCTTTAGCAGTTTGTTGAATGAAGAGTCAGCTAAACATGTAGCAAAAAGGTTATTGGCAAAACTAATCATGTGTTTGCAGGTTTTTTCCTGTTTTCTCAATTAAAGAATTTTAGTTTTCTGAATTTCAGATAGTTTTAACAAAGTATTTCTACTTCAATTTTGTTTTCTTTTTAAACAGCAAAGGCATGGTGAAAATGCTATGTTAAACTAAAAGATGTGTTTACAGCCATGCAAACTGTGAGGCCTTTCTTGGACAGAGACTGTCCTTTGTGTTTCAAATCAAAACAAAAACTGGGGTGTAGGATGATGAGTCTCAGGAACTCAGTATTAATTCCCCACTTCAGCAGCAACCAGTATCAAAGCATCCTACTGTGACCCACGTTCCCACGCGAGGACCAGGGTGAGGGCAGCGCGCTCTCAGGTTTCGGGCACTCATGCACTTCTGTGGGTCACTGCTCAGCCCCAGCTCACACTCACGCACATGCCTTTAGAGGGACTCCACCAGAAGGACCCTAAGGCAGTGACTTGTCATCCCTCCACTGTTCCCTGTATGAAAATAGGGCAAATTTTGAAAGAGTAATATAAATCATATTCCAAAGAATGCTACATATGCTATTATTTATATACAAGTTATTTTTCTTGAGCTGTTACATGCTTAAGAATGAATTGCGTGGCTTGAGAAAGTTAAAGGTCTAAATTTTTTTTTTTAAGATTCTTGTCTCTACTGTATATTCTAAATTTTGTTATAAAGTTTGTTAAAATTTATAGCACAGCAGTAATTTTATGTTGACTTGGTTTCATTTACATGTATAGTATCAATCTTGCTGAAACATCCAAATGCACTAAGTCCTACAAACGTAAGTCTTCAAAAGGAATTCAAATTGCAAATTCACAGTAGTGTTTTTCTCTGAATAAGTATGGGGGGAAAAAAGCCATTCATCTTAATTTTTGCACTACCGGAGTTACATATTTGCAATTTGTTATTTTTTGTATGTCTTGTGATTGTTGTTGTCTGGCCTTTGGTTAAAGTTTTTCTTAGAAATAACTTCTTCAGCCTTCTTAGTTTTCCCTTTATTTTGCAAAGGCATAATTAACACTGTGGTAGATGTAAGCGTCTATGTTGCCGGCACCAGACAATATAACTGGGTTAAAGTTCTTGTTTATAAATACCTTGTTGTGGGAGGATTTTTACTGGACATACCGATTTTAGATTTGTAAATAGATTTTTGTGTATTTGTGATATTGCTTAAATATATTTTGCTGTTTTGGATGCTCATTTCCATTTCATGTTTTTCTTTATGCCTCAGTCACTTCCAGAATTTCTGTATTCGCTCTTGAATTACATGTGGTTTTTTTTCAGTACAGCTTGTTTCAGAGTATTTTTTAGGCAGAAATTGCAACAGAGTTCACTGAAAATACATTAAGGATGATCTGTGTTTTAATGCTTTAGTAGAAATGAGAAATAATAGCTGAAATGATTAACACAGGAGTCCGTTCACCTTGTCATTTTTATCACCTTGTCAACAAGCAAATACAAATGTTCATTATGCTTTGAGACATTTTATATAAATTTAATTGAAGACATAAGTATTTGTATTTAGCCAAATTTGTTGTCTTCTCCCATAAGATCCAACTGTAAAGTTAATGGAGGGTTTCTGTCTGAGTTAGATCAAGCCTGGGGGAATGCATTAGAAGAAAACTTTGATGCTGTAGAAGGCTGAAGAAGTCAACTCTGCACGTTTGTTCTCTCTCTTTGTTGCTTTTTTTAATGTCTTTTTTTGTAAATCAAATTTCTGTGGATCATTACATTACCCATACCACACTGCTCAAGTTCTCTATAGTCTGACAGCTTATCCCTAACCATCTGCTGGAGTTAGGAACTGGCATATAAATTATACAACCAGCTTTCTATTAAACAAGATAATAATGGACTGGAGTATCACAAGAACTTGTAGATTGTAGAAAATAGAGGTACTACAAAATGCTTTGGCAATGCCACAACGAAACAGTTTTGGCTAATCACTGGCACTGCTGTATCCATGTTTTCTCAAATTTGGCTCTAACCCTAGACAGCAGCATAGCTGCACCCTGAGTGCTGTCACATGGCTATTGTAGTCTCTTGGAAAGGAGCTAGCCAGGTATGTCCCCATGTCTGTGGCACAGAGCTTGCCTTTTTTTATTTCCTCTCTCCTTTTAATATTTTTGGTGGCGTAGGAAGTAAAAAAAACCAACAAATTTAACCAGTGTAATAAAAGCCATATGAACATACAATTAATATTTCTGTTTTGATGGTGTTACATATTATTGTTGGAAACCAAATGTAATCTAAGCACACCAAATATAGAGTATTTACTTATGCCCTTACTCTGGTATAAGCAGAAGTTATTTTAAGCAGCTTTTCAAATTCAGATCTCTCTGAAATGAACTCTGTTCTGTTTCCAAAAAAACTTCTGTTAGTCAAAATAATGCAGTTGATGGTTAGGAAAAACAACAAAACAAAATAGACTCATACAGTGTTTCACTACACTTGACTAGAGCGCAGGATGAAAAATATTTGGAAGGAAACTAAAGAATGCTAGTGATTTTTTTTTTTAACTATTAATTAAACCTGCCCCACATGCAACACTTTGTATCAGAAAAATTCCAGCATGCTGTTTTGGAATAAGTGCATAAAGGCTTGCTGATAAAGCTACTGCTCTATCCACTGTACTCAGTTGGGTTTCCATCACGTCTGAATGAGTTGCCCACCACCACTGTCAAGTAAAACATACTATTACCCCCAAATTAGACTGAAGACTGAAAAGTTGGAGCACATAAAAGACTTTGACATTACAGAGCTCACCTTTAGCTACTCAGGTCTCAGGATGAGGCACCAATTTATTTTCACAACCAGGTACACACCTTAGGCATTTGTGAAGGGTTAGTCACCCTGCAAGGGGAGTCAGACTGCTCCGGATACTGAGGAGGCAGCTATACCAAATAACTACAGGCAGCTGCTTGCAACTAATGACACTGAAATTTAAAATTCCACTCTTGACAACATTGAATTGTCATTGATCTATATAGCTTTCACGCACATTAAGATATTTTGGGTTCTTAGGTCGGATACCTCTCTGGACTGAGCTGGGGAATTGCCAGTGCTGACTCACCACAGTGCTGAAGCTGACAGAGACACAGACCAAGCTCTCTCGATTACAGGCAGTTCTGAAGTTAATAGCTGTTAAAATAAATCAATGTGAACCTAACTTTTGCCATCGCACAAATGCAAAGCCAGGATACTGTAGGCTAGTTTGTGTCAGGAGCATAAAACAGGCAACACAGCTGTCTTTGCAAATCAAAGAGAACAGCCCGATTCAGAGATTGGCAATAGCCACAGGAGAAGAAGAAACTTTGTAAAAAATGTTTGCTTTATAAATTGTGTATAGGGTCCCTAGATACCATGGTGCTGAATTCATTATAAATGTATAAAAGAACCATTAAGAGGAATGGAGGGGAGGGGGGAACACTGACAAATTAGGTTTACATAGCTGAAAGCCCTAAAGATTTATTCTGCCTTGCAGAAGAGAGTAAAGATTTTTATCCTTAGAGAAAGGTTACTTCTTTTCCTAGGAAGGAAAAGGCAGAAGGAAAAAAAAAAAAAAGGAGGCGAGAGAAAAAGAAATACTAGCAGATAGGTCAAACTCAGAGCTGTGGCTGGAAGAACGGGATTCACAGACTTAGGTTATTTCTATAATTAAAAAAAAAAGAAAATAAACAGTTGTGAAGCCTCTCCCTAATGACCTCTGTACTATTATACTGTCTTACCCTCCAAAACAGGGTAGCTGCAGACAAACCGCCCACTGGCCATGTGCCTTGCCCACGCCAGCTCCGGAGCCTGGCCTCAGAAAGCTGTCCGTCCCGGCCAGCGGCGCCAGGGCTGTTAGGGCAAACCAGCAGGGTCGGGTTTCCATTCTGGGTTCATGTCCTAGCACTGTTAAATTTACTGTTATAAAGATGGCTTCTAAAACATTGTAATTATTATAGTTTAAGATAAAGCTGTTCAGTAACAGCTGGCCAGAGCAGTGCTGGGTTTTTTTTTTGTTTTGTTTTGTTTTTTTGTTTTTTTTTTTTGTTAAATAGCACAATGCCGACAGTGGATGTTACGTGCCCTCAGGCATGGTTGCACAGAAGTGGCTGTGCGTGAAACACCTGCAGCAGCACAGAATGACGTCCGCTGTCACCCGCCCTCGCTGACGAGGAAGATGGCTCAGGCCAGTTAAGCCAGGTCTCGGCCTCTGTTTCTTTTTTATGCTGTACTGAGGCTCGAGAGACTTGATGAGCAAAGGCAGTACTTTCTCTACTGAATTTGAAGTAGCTCTCTACTATCTAAAATTACCCAGAGGAATAGGCTGTTTAAAAATCTATCATGCTCTGCTAAAATAGATTTTATGAATGCACAGGATACAGCCACAGCATACACTAATGAGGCAGGTAAATTATGGAGTAGTTGAAAGTAGGGCTGGAAGCGCAGCAGGACGTGCTATTTGCGAACTGCCCCCTGTTTGTCTTGCACCCAGGCAGACCACAAGACCATTTGATTTAGGGTAGAAAGTGAGATATTTTGTAATATCTGCTTGTTTGGCATAATTATATAAAAATAGTAAAAATAAGATACCAGGAAGGAATCAGATGACAGCCCATCATCTGCAAATACAATAAATGTGTAACGGAGCAGCACTCAGGAGGTCCCACCTATCTGAACAAGCCAGAACAGACTGATTCTGCCTGATGAGAAGCAGCAGCAAGCTGGTCTCGATTCACAAGGAAAGTGCGTATAAACACCAAAATTAGCTCCTGGAGGCTTGCAAGACATTCACAGAGCCTTCAAGCACCTTCAGTTTTGGGTAAGCAATTTGTCTTACTGGGGACACCAAACTTAAGCTTAGCACATGCAGTGCTCCTGCAACTCTACTCCGAAGTTTCTAATGCATATTACAAAACTGAATTATTCAGAGAAGATTTATGTGGGGGCAGGGTGGGGGGGACAGGAAATAGCTGTATAGTCAAGTCTTTTCTGGAATTTATTGCTGGGCATCAGCTGCCCTGTGGCAATTCTGAGACAACAAGAAGAAGAAATTAATGGCAATCTGAAATGGCTATGCACAAGCGCATGGTAAACTGTTGCCGCTGAAGTTACGACTTGCCCTTACCCTGGAGAGGAAGGTTTGTTGGTCACCGTGTGATGCTAGATATAAAATTGCAGCTGGAGCACTCTTACTCTAGCTTATTTTCTAATTCCTTCCTCAGTTCTTCACTGAATAACCTTCATAGGCAGCTAAGCTGTGAGTCCTGCCAGGTGGTGTTGCAGATGCCAAAAGCTTACATGGATTAAAGAGATATAGGACAAACTCAGGAAAGAGAGCTGCACTGATGGCTCTGAAATACAAAGCTAGTAACCCAAGGTCAGGACACCTCTCAGCTACAAACCGCTTGGCCTGTTCTTACAGCTCTTCCGATTTTAGGCCACTCTCAGAAACACAGTGCTGGACTAGATGGGCCTCTGAACAGACCTGGTACAGCTGTTCTCATATTACAGTCCCCTCTCCCCTGAAAAACCTGTGGTGCGCTCGTCCACATGCTCCTCGTACTGCCGACAAAGTATGAAATGGCCCCAGAGGCCAGAATGCTAATTTGTAGTTGCTGAGTGATAGCTACAGTTTTGGACTCCACGGTTAAAAGAGCGTGAGAGGGTTATTAGTTATCTATTTGATGAGCCCAGATTCTTTAAGATCAATCAGTAAAATATCTCAGAGTCCTAAACTGTGAAAATATTTTCATTTTTAGGCCCATATTAGATTTCAGAACAGTCGCTGAATGACCCTGAATGCTCACAATTGTATCACTAGGTCAATTCAACCTATATTGTCAAAACTGAAATAAATACCCTCAAAATACCACTTTCACAAAAGAACTGATTCCATGTTTGCTGTCTCTTCTCCTCCAGTTACAGTTGCTAGTCTTTATATTTTCAGAGATCTTAGGGTGTTTTTCAGTTATATTAGTTACAGTTTTGATATCTTTAGAATTTATGAGGCACTCAACTTTAGACCACGAAAAAAAAAAACGAAGTCAAAACTGGTCACAAAGCTGTCAGTTCACAGCTCATTCCAGCTCATCCACCTTTCACTTTTTATTTATTTATTTGGTTGTCTTTTCTGCAGCAGAAATCTTGCTTTGAGTGCCTTAGCTCCGACACAGCTCCTATTGCAAGCCATTAGGTTTACCCAAAAGAACTACTTGGCCGAAGAAGCCAAGGGTAAGAGCCGCGGGCCGAGGAGCCACGGCCGAGCTTGCAGGCAGCAGCGTGGGATCATCGCGATGCTCACACAGGAGAAAGTATTTGCTCTGTGTTAGCATACTATCCTACAATCCTAGTCAGTGGTTCATTTACATAAAAGTCAAGCCAAAGGGTAGCCATAATATACTTTAAAAACTCACGATTTTTGGAGATAAATAGTAGGACACAGCCAGCAGCTTTCCACCAAAATCATTCTCTTATATATGCAAAACCAACACAGTTTTAAGCCCTCTATTAAGTTTTCTCAGCATATAAAAATTGCTCCTTCCATTACCGGAGCTCAAAGGTGTTGCACAACAAGCCTGTGCCTTCAGGGGTGCTGCAACCCTGGCAAAGAGACGTCCTGCTAAGAAATTGGGCTCACATTCCCCTCCCTTCATGAGAAGGGCAAGCCCAGACCTACCACCTGCTTCAGCTGGTCTAACCCCCACTGCACTGCT
This sequence comes from Dromaius novaehollandiae, assembly GCF_036370855.1. Taxonomy (NCBI): domain Eukaryota; kingdom Metazoa; phylum Chordata; class Aves; order Casuariiformes; family Dromaiidae; genus Dromaius; species Dromaius novaehollandiae. Next base: position 26,388,100 of record NC_088098.1, read on the forward strand.
ACAGGCGTGTGGTATGACAGCGAGGTGGTGTCTCACATCCAGAATTTCAAGCCCCAGATATGTGAAGAAAGCAAGCATCCAGGGAGGCCTCCTGAGCCACCAGCGAAGGAGGAAGTTATTCACGCAGTGTGGGGCAAGGGGGATGAAAGCCAAAAGCCCAGACACAGGTGGATAAGCAGCTTGGGACTGCAAAGTCTGTTCTGGAGTTAAATTCTGGAGTCTTGTTTCTCCATTAAAATGTTATTTTAAACACATATTGAGGGAAAGAGAAGAAGGAAAGAAGTTAACACTACTGGCAATAAGGCCATTGACTAGCCCTAAGCTAGTGGTCAGAGCAGTTTGCTGTGAACTGGCCCAGGGTTCAGATCTCCGAGGGGACTTCTGCGCTTACACCTCATATCCAGAGCAGCAGGACCTGAACCCTGCTGGTGCCTCCTGTCAGCGTCCTTCCTTCTGCTCGCGTCTGGCCAGAAGCCGTCGGTTCTCAGCTTGCCATGCAGCGAGCCACCTAGCTCAGCGCTATGAGTGCCGCAAAGCCCTTAAACCAGCTTTTCCCTGGTTCCATCTCCTCGCAGAGCTAGACCTTGTGGGTGTGATGAGAATGGACCCCCAAACATGTGCTCCAACCAAAAACCAGGAAGAGGCGCAAGAGATGTTCCCGTTTAACTAGAAGACTGGTTCAAGTTCTCAAAAAGGATGCTGGAGTGTGACAACTGTGAGTCCAGTGCACTCTTTCTCTGAGCCAGCCCACCATTTCTGAAGCTATAGCAGGAAGTAAATTGTGACCGCTCACATCATGGGTGAATAGCTCTAAACACCAAGTTATGGGTAAATAAGAAAATTCCTGTCTCCTTGCCAAGCACCTGTTGATTTACAAGGGCAGGGGGGGTTAAGGTTCCAGAAACAGCTTGTCTTTGTGTACAGCAAATTGCATCCTGTACATCCTCGTGCTGTAAGCAGGAAAAACAGCACTGAGTATTCACTTACTGTCCTTCATCTCAGGAAACCATGCATGAATGCAAACACAGGAAGCTGCACTTTAAATGTCAAACTACACTTTAAAAGCCTTGTCTCAATTAAGCTTTTTCAAGCTATAAAAATATGAACAGCTTCAAGAATAATATAACATAAGGAGAAACTAAATTACTTCTGGTTTTTTGTTCTCCCTTTCATAAATCACATTCTGCTGAAGTCAAGCAACAATATACTCAAACATTTTCCACCAGTGGTATTTTGCTCATCAGGAAGAGCTCATAAGTTTATTTTGAATTGGCATTTGCACATTCAGTTAGTCAAATTCACTTTATAGTGTGACACTGCATAATGCCGCACAACTTGGCTTCATAAGGATTTTCATGAACGTTAAAGCACAACATATATACAGGAAAGCATACTGCATTCCTGTATGCTCAGACTGGAATAAAATAGCTGTTGTGTTCCATCCTTCTCCATATCTTTCTTTGGAGGACTGGATGATGTCTTTCATCTCAGAGAGAAATATTTGCAAGGAAATATCAAGGAAACTCTTTCTACTTGTACAATTTCCAGTTTGGGGCATGTGGAGGGAAATGAGCTGACCATACCTAAAATGTGTCCATTTCCTATTCTATAGAAAAAGAGGACACCAGCCCAGAATACTGTTTTGGGTTTGGTTTGGGTTTTGGGTTTTTTTTGTTTTTTTTTTTTTTTTTAAGTATAGAATTCTTTTTAGGAAACAAGCCAAACCTACACTTAGTGAATTGCTCCAAAAAATGCACAACTATCCCTGTGGTATTTTGCCCCACGCAGAGTGTGGGTAGTCAGCCCTAGGCTTCATCAAACATTTAGGGAGTCATCACAAGCACAGCCACAATCTTCCCATATTTAAAACTTTCTTCCACCTAACCTAGACTTTTCAGACATGTCCTAATTGAAAAGTAAGCCCCTGGCAAGTATGAAATTTTAATGTTAAGCCATCTGAAATGTCCACGTGAAGAAGAAAACTTTTTAAAGAAATTGAACCCAAGAAAAAGGTAACCACTGAAGTAACCACTGTAGTAACTGAAAAACTTGCCAAAAAAGGACCTAAGTGTTGAACATAGATTTAGAAATTAAGCACTGCTTTAGCACCGTTACAGTGTGTAAGGCATTCTTCACCTGTACATATGTAACATTCCCTGAACATCAGCTGCACACATTTCTCCACTTCTTCTTAATAAGTTTTCATTTCTTATCCACATCAATGTTTCAAATTCTAAAACGATTCATAATACAAGATAATGTAATTACATTACAAGACAGTTTAATTTGCAAGTTCATTTCTTGCCAAGAATAGGGCAGCAGAATCCCTAATTCTAAATAAAGCCTATTTTATGCCAAATACCTTTGCCAAAGCCCTCTAATGAGCTGGCACAGAACGGTTTCACAGGAACATCCTACTGTCAGCAGTGCTTTCCAGGCATTACTGATATCTCATGACAACTCTTTTTTTTCCAGGTGGCTGTCATTTTGTTCTGCCCTATTCCAAACAATAAGCATGAGAACTTCCTCTTTCAACCACCATACACATTAAAAAAGCAGGTCACTTCAGTATATTTTAGTTCAGCTTTGTCGTGTCTGGAAATATTAAACAGTACTATTAAATATTTATAGTGAAGCAGTTCTGTCGCTGATAGAGAAAGCAGAGCGGTCAATGTTAGTGTCTGCACCACAAATGGCAATAGTAGGCCCTGAGTCATACGCAGAAAGGAGCAAAGCCAGAACAACGTGGGATTCTATTGCTTCATGCTCACATAAATAAGTGAAACACCCCATATCCCGAAGACTGCTCAGCTGAAACTTGTCCAAATGGTCTCTGCCTGTGGAAAAACTGACGCTTTCACTCATTGGCCTAATAGGAGCTGAGGATATTCATATATTTTGAAGGCCTCTCTTGAAAAATAAGCATGTTCCTCTCAGGAGAAACCAAAAAATTAGATCAAAGCACTGCCTTCTCTCTATTGATTTCATCATCATAAGCCAAATTATAAACTAGTTTCTCATAAGTTCCCATTAAAGGAAGCTTTCCTGAAGAAATAACTGAATAAAGTCCAGAAGAAATCCCAGCGTTTCCTACCACTGTCCAGGATGTACAACACTTCCCTTCAGTGACAAACCTTATTCTCTGAATGCCTTAACATGGGTACTCAGGGGTAGTTACATGTATTAATTGACACGCTCTGTCATATACTGCCATCTACAAGTAATGTGGCCAAAGAGCTGAGTATAGCAAAACATTAAAAAAAAGAGAGAGAGCGAGAGCAAGAGAGAAAGAAAGAAACAACTCAGGAGATGATGCTTACCTGAGAGCTCGCTTTTATGAAGGTCTAGGGAATACCAAGCTGTGGAATGAAATGAGTGCACAGACTGGTTGTCATTCACAAAAGCTACTACCAAATCTCCATGACCTCTCTACTCTTGAGGTAGCCAGTCATCTCCAGGTCATTACCAACTTGTGCATCAGACATAGTGGACAACACTGTGAGGGGATAATACTGACATGGCCCAGGAGAGATGTATTTGACAGCCTTAAAGCCCCAACTTTGCTAGTCAACACAAAGCATCTTTGTCAACAGCTCCAGAATAACATAGACAAGGAGCCATAGACGAGCTCCCTCTTAAAAACTTATCCTGGATGCCCTTGTTTCAGTACAAAAAATGTTTTGAGCTCAGGAAGGGAGAAATCTGTTCCTCAGACACGGGGTGACTTGTCCTGACTAAAGAACTTTAGCATGAGAAAGATCATGTCTCTGAAGATAAGATGAACAACCTGCAAAGCTGTGAGAGCAGCATGCCAATACCAGACTCCCTAATCTCTTCAAGTCAGCAGCACTATCCTGAAACCTGCTGTCTATACTCAGAAGCAATCAATTATGTCTAAGCAGGTTATTTACTGGGTGATGACAAGAGCCTGTGCTCTTCTGATGCAAAGAAAGTACAGCTGGTGTGGGTTGGGAGCAATAAAGTTTGAACAGGGTGTGAGCAATTAAAGAAACTTAGCCATTTCTCTTTGCTATATGCCTTTCTTTGTTAACAGAGTCACTTACTCCAAAGTGTGGTTTATCACAGTGGTACGTTTGCTAGCATTAATGCACTGTTCTGTAATTAATTCCCACAAATTCTGTTATTGGTAGCGTTGATGGTCTCTCCCTGGAGATCAACTTCATCCCGTGCTCCCCTGATCAACAAAGCCTTTTTCTGAATGACTGTTCAAATACTGTCTAATTAGCTGCAAGGTAAGAAAGAAGTATGATTTTGGGAAACTGAAAGGGATGTTACTAGGCTAGGGACTTCCACGTAATAGCATTGTAGTGTTAAGATTATATATTGCAAGACACAGAGGTAGAAATCATGAGCCACGAGAAATAACCCTCTCCAGAACACTGCATGGCCCGTGATGAAGGCTGTCATAGCAGCATTTCTGTGGCTATAAGGGGACACTTATTATTATTAATTTAAACTAAATTCCAGGGAAGCTGTGGCTGTGCTGCCTTTGTGCTTTGTGTAATTTTGAATGGCTAGCTTATGAATGGCTGGGGAGAATTTTAAGAATTACTTTGTGAATCTACCATGAAACATTGCATGTCTTTCTTCAATGAAATGCGCAAAAAATGAAGCAAGATAATTGCTCTCTTATATTTAGGAAGGAATCCTGTGATTTATTAAGCTTGTGCCTGTGATGGTTCTTTTTTAATCCTTTAGTATTGTATGAACATTGCTATTATATGTGATGAATACTGCTATGAAACTTACTGAATATTGTAAAATATGAGGACTGAACAATTCATGAAACGCAAGATGCAATTTTGTGAAAACTGAACATGTGCTATATTGTCTTTCCAATTCAGAACATATTTCACTGAAATCTTGATTATTTTCTTTATACAGTGTCATTTATACTTCATGAAAACATCAAGGAGTCTTCTCTAAATACTTTAGATATTTCATGAAAACTGAGTATGAGAGCAAAATTTCTTCAGCTGGAAGTGGCTCTGTTATAGAACTTTTTTCGATTTTTTTCTTCAATTACACAGATGTAAAATACTTGTTCTTTTCACAAAATATAAATAGAAGTCATTTTACTGTAATAAACTACACCAAAGGTGAAAGCTTGTGAACTCAGTAAGTCATGAAATTTTGATGTTTACAATAAGTATTGTGTGAATTTATCAAAGCATAAGAGACCTCAAGTTTCCAATTACTTGCCCATTTCATTTGGCTCCACAACTTAAAAGAAGTGATGCTGCATCCATCCCTTTAAGTCAGTTGCTAATACCCTGATGACCACGAAGCTGCGTGGGAGAGAGTCCTCACCTGAGTATGTTGTTTCAATATAGCCTTCAAATCAAATCTTCAGTTGTTAATGCCCTGTACTATGGTCTGTGTGGAAAAGAAGATATTGGCTGTGCTCAAAGAAAAAGCCTTGCTTCAGTCTGCCTTCCAGGAAAGTCATGTGCTTCTTTATCTGCAGGAGCAATCCTCACTTGTCCCTGCTTTCCTACAGTCATACTGCTTATGGTGAGATTTTGCTCAGTTATAACATGGCCTTTTACTATCAACTCCTCAACTTTCTATTCTGAAGCCTGAGAAATCCTCTCCAGCCGTGAAACGACTTGCTGTCAGCCTTCTTAAACTGCTAGATATTGAGTATTTTCTCCTTCAGCTTTGCAAGGAAGAAGGAAACTGTCCTTGATAGTTGCAGTGGCTCCAGTTCCAACACTGCGGAAGGCAAGAAGACGAGCACAAACTTCTTGTTCTTTTTTTCAATTATCATGGCTTAAAAGATGCGTTCCCCTACCCTCTTCAGTTTTGAGATGTTTGCCTCTTCCCTAGACTGGAGGCAATAAATTGTTTTCCACCTTGGTTTGCCTGTATATGACACTGTGTGATTAAGAGTATCCTTTCTATATTCCTGCGATGTTTGAGCACTGGGTAGGTAGGCGATTGTTTGCTGTGGCCTACTGATCAAGAAGAGCTGACAGCAGCAGTTCCCATCACCAAGGGAAGAAGAGCGTTCCAAGGACAGGGGCAGAGAAGTGCTTGGGAAAGCCATGGAAGAAATTCCATGTTTAGGATGCCTGCAGGAAGCAAGCTAATAATTGTACTGTGGTTTCCATGGGCAGACTATATCTAGGACTAAAAAGCAGAGATATACTTGTTCAAGAAGTAAAATGGAAACAAGAGACAGGCAGAATGATCTCTCACAAAATGCTGCTGGCATGTAAGCGTGTTGCTTGATGTGCTGAAGCACATGAGAAGGCAGTGCTATCTGGTAGTGTTACAGTTGTACCTTTAGAGTATCCTGCAGACAGGTACAAAGTTCATTGACTGGTCATATTAATCCTTGCAGAGTTAGGCAATGAAATGCTATATCATCTATACCCTGACATAATTCTGAGTCCTCTGTCAAAGATGTCATCTCAGCAACCCAGTGATAAAACTGAATAAAACTACTTTAAACGGTACCTAGCTCCTAGACTACACCAGCAACTCCTTTCATTGTAAGGTTTTATTACCCAAATGTGGCATGTGCCACATTAAAAAGCGCGCCAAGATATGCAGGTTGGCTGCTGATGCCAGACTTCTCTTAGGTTGCCTCAGCGTCCCAGGAGCCTGGTTTGCACAGGAGACCTCTCTCTTGTCAGGGTCCTGTGAACCCAAATGTGTCTGCAGCTTTGGGGGTTTTGCTTTGTTTGCAGTGAAGTGAGGCTTGTTGGTGGTGCTCTCTGACAAGATCCTATCCAGGAATAGGATAAAAATACTGCCTGAGGTATGTATTCTTGCCTAGTTTGCTAAGGAAATGAGGCTTATATAATAACTCTGTGTGTGCAATGTTTTTGTTCCCAGTAACTTTCAAACACCATAGTTAATTTAAATCTCATTTCATACCAAGCTAGAGATCTTAAAGATATTAGGTTTCTACAAGTTTTGTGAAAGTTAGCAGGGGAGATGGAGAGGGACCTCCCATAAGTGTCCCTCTTGAGGGAGAGGCTAAAGAGTGAACTCACTCCAGCTGCTAGATATTATATGCATGAGTGAATATATTGCAAATGGCCCAATTGCTGGAAAAGTGTAAACCACAGCTAGCATCATTAAACACCAGAAAATCCAACTAGGAGATTTAAATCCATAGGTAACTCATTTCCTTTGGTTTGCTGTTCATGCAACCTGCTGTTTGTTTTTTGGGCGTTTTGTAATTTGCCTTTACCACCTTGTGCTAACAAAATATTGCAGGCCAGCCCAAATGCATCCCGGTTCGTTCACCCCTTTAGGGGATACTTCTCCAGCCCACCTTGTGCCTTTCCTCCTTCCCCGAGGTGAAGGCGATCTAGTGCTGACTCAGCACTAGAGCCATGCTGTGCTGATGCAGGAATGTGCAGGTATGCGTCGCCACAACTTTCTTCACTGCTGGCTAAGGCTTGAGGGTGACAGGATTACTCAGTCCCGGCAGGAAACGAAGCTGAAAGACTGCCATACATTACAAGCACATCTAAGTCTGCACTACCTCCGTAAGCACTGAACTTACAGCACCTTCAAAAGAGAGTGAGGAACAAACACTGTCTTGGCAGTCAGTGCATCCTAATTACCGCACTGTTAGTCGCAGCTGCTTCCATGAGCTGTAGCTGAACTTAATGTGAAATAAATGCCCCTGTGAAGACACGTCTTTGGTTTCAGAGCTGTCATCTCCTCCAAACTGCTGCCGTGTCACAGGAAATTAGCTATTTTAAAATTATAATCTAAATGGCTCTTCAGAACATTTCTTCACTATATTGCTTTCTTCAAGTGTTTTGTAAAGTAATCTTCATGACGCTTTTGTGAGGCTGTTAATGGCATCCAGTGAAATAACTCAGCCAAAACAAAATGGATGCCCTCAGACAGGGAACTTTCCCAGAATGGATAATACAGTGTAATAGTTCAAACGCACGTGAGCACAGAAGAGCCTCCTTAACTTGGCAGCGGGTGCCTGCCTTTGGCTCCCCGCTGGCTGTGCACCCTTGTGCTGAGCACCTGCAACGGAACCAGGAAGCTGGAGCCTGCCAGCATTACGATTACTGACTGACAAAACAAAAAGTGTGGCAAAAGTTGAAGGTTGCCTTGTGGTGTCTAATGACCTGATCAGCCTGCTCAAGACAGGGTCTAGGACACACAGATTGAGATAATTAGAGGATAAGCAGTTCTCCTAGCCCCAACCTAGCCTCCCCATCAGGTACCGCAGAAGGATGGGAACTCTGAGGGCAAGGGATAAGTTCCTTCAAGATCCTGGTACACACACAGAGGTGTCTCCCCCCTTTCCCCTATAAACCACTTCCTCCTACCTCTCCACTCTTCCCCCCTCTCCCAAACTATCCTCTCCTGAGTTGCTCCAATGCTTTTTCTCTTCCCCTCATTTCCCTTTCTCTTCATTTCAGCCCCAACCTTTTGCCTCCCCAGCTCTTCATCCTGTAGTCTCTTCCCCGATGAACATTCACACATTTTGTCTTTTCTGAAATAGCTGGATTGTAACCCAGGTAAAGGAAATGTCTGAATGAAATTACCTGCTTTAAGTAAAAAAGGCAGAAATAAGTTTCCTACAACAGCAATTGCTGGTTTTAACACTGATTTCTGCCAATGACCAGCATGGAATTTACACGGGCTGGATGGCGTTCCAGTTCCATGGCCACAGCATGTTCCCACCACTCCGTCACACCTGGCAGCTTCACAAGGCCATGCATCTTACTGGCCCAGGAGACCCACTCCAGTCTTCCTATAAAGGGCATTAAGCTCTACATACAGGTCTCTCAAAGGTGCTTTGCTCTGGCTGCGATAACTGTTGAGTAACTAAGACTGTTTGGGGGATAAACAGATTCATGAGTGGAATCTGCTAGTGCTAAAAAAGTGCTGTTTTGTGAAATGGAAAATGAATTTCAAGACTGCTTTCTGAATTTGGGTCACAACTGCTATTCCGCATCACCACAGGACATGCCAGACATCAAGGTAATCTTGAGCAAATATGCGTAATTTGGACTTCCCAAAGAGCCAATCTTTGGATATGAAGGGTGTATCAACCTCACTGTAGCAATGTCAGCACCATAATATGATCCCCATAAGAAGATGAAGGCTCTAATTTATGAATGCAGAGATTTCCTAGGAATTCCTGTAGTGGTGCCCTCCCAAGCTGTTTATTCCTCCTCTCTCTTGGAGAATCCTACCCCTGCTTCAGGCATGACTCTGCTTTTCATGTAACAGCTGCTAAAATGCCAGATTTACTCCAGTCTTGGACTACCTGTAAACTGCAGTGGTTCAGTTGCAGCAGCAACTGCACCAACACATGCATCTGAGGCTGCAATAAAAATGTCAGAAGCAGGGTGGAAAACTAGGTGCTATAGCTGTCTTAAGTCATTTCATGAATCAAAGACCTCAGACAGTCATAGGAGTAAAGCAAATGATGGGACATAAGTCTCACAGCTTCCAGGCCTGTTCCTATTTCATTAAAATACATTGCACTATTTTTGACAATACTTTAAACTTACAAAGGCTGTCATTAGAAACAAAATACAGCCTTGCTGTTACATTAGAGCACAAACTAGTGTCTTTCATAGCTAAATGAAAACAGAGGTATGACAACTCCTCTGCATTACAAAGGAAAACTAGATGATACTGACCAAAGGAATACAAGCATTTCTTGTAAAGCTAGCGTGGTGCATTGAGAGAGACTCTGCTTGGCCTCATAACAGTCAGCAGTTTCTTTTTGTCTAAAGGCACAATTCACTGCAGTGAAGTAAATAACGCTCAGTTACAGACTCTTCTGGAGTACACACCACTATCTGGTAAAGCTGATAAGGTAAACTGCACTGCTATTAAGTCTTCAATACCTTGGATTAAAATGAGTTTTAGTAATTACACTGAGTCAAAGCTGCTCCTGAATCCATTAGTCACAATCTTAATCTCTCCTTGCTATGTCAGACTAAACGGGATTTTGCTGTTCTCTTCTGTCTATACCTTTTTTGCTACCAGTAACATCTACCCACAGCCATTTAAACAGAGAGCCTTCCTGTAAGGACTCAGTAGTTTGTGCATGAGAGCAGGGCAAGTCTCCTCTTATGGCTATATAGAGCATCTATGTTCAAACAGTTTTTGTACTGAAGAGGGAAGAAACACTCATGTCACTAGTATTCCTTTAAATGTCTCTTCTACATCACAAATGTAATCAGTACTTTCTTAATCAAAAACTGGTTGGATCCGCAGAATCTCTGAAAACTAGGCCACATGTTTTAGTGCCTAAATTAAAAGATGCAAGTACTATCACTTTAACTTACATACACTGTGTAATTTTATCCTCTTATACCAGACAAGCCTAATACAGACCTACTGTCTTAGGACCGTTTTCTCTGGCCATCTTTTTTGAAAATGGGTTGATTCAAGGTTCTGTCCAAAATAGCTGTTACAGTTTAAGACACTCCCAGCCCTAGCTGTGAGCCCACCTCTAGCACAGGTGAAGCAGAGTAGGACGTATGCGTGCACCAGCAGAACACATCCTGGCAGAACACTGAAGCATAAACTGATACTTCTGAAAAGACAGTTAGACTACTTGACCCTGTAATACCCCAAACTTCTAAAAGACTCAGGCCTTCCTCCTTTCGAGCTCACCAAATCAGTCTATGATGCACAAAAAGGAAAAAGACTGCATGCCCACCACTTTGTTTTACAGACCGAAATCAAAATTAATTTGCTGTTTTCATTTTATCCATCCAGTACTGCAATTGTTTTACCTACAGTACAATTCAGACAAACTGATTTCATATATTAAAAACTATAAAATCTGTTTATTATGAATTCTTTGCATGTTCGTGATTCTAACATTGTCTTTTTTTGTTGTTGTTCACAACTGGTATGCTGCAGGTAGTAAACTGGAAAACAGATCTTCTCCATATGAGACAATTAATAATTGAATCAGTTCTGCAGGTAGGTGGGCTTGGGAAAACTGGTTCTCCTTACGTTGCCCAAACAGATATGAAGGAGGAAAGTGAAAGGGTTGAGGGAAGGAAAACAAGTGTCAGAGCTGGGTTCTAAACCTCCAGATGACAGGCTTAAAGGATATATTTCTGAGGCAGAAGGACCATCTTGATTGTCAAAAGGGTCCAGGTCTGGATCAAATCCCCCAAAATATTCAACAGGAAACCAGGTACATAAAATCTATTATTTTGCATAATGCTGACTGTCCTTTGAGACATATGGGATTGGGATTGTCTCAGAAGCCAAAGCTCAGAACTACAAGGTTCTGGATTAAGCTTTGGGGGACAAAACAACAAACATCAGACAACCAGCTTGCTGGCACACAAATCCATTTTTGGACCTGGGGAAAGTCAGGGCTTCAGACTGTGCATTTTGTGACATGGTGCCTAAAAACTAAGTGCTGTAGGGTCCCCTTTATTTTTTACCTTCTTTTCTTGGGAATGTTCAGATGCTGATCATTTTATCAACATTGTCTGGAACGTATTTTATACAAGAAGACATATTTGACTCTGGCAGAGTAACACTTTGTATTGTTCTCAGTCTTACCATTTGGAAACTGATCATTTTTAGATCCATGGTCTTCCGTAGTCTGAGAGTTACAAAAACCTTACCGAAGCAGTAGAGACCAGTTCTTTCTTACCATATTACTATTATTTTTAGGAACACCCTTAGTGCAAAGGGCCTTTCCATACATTCAGGGAATAGAGGGACAATCCTTAGCATAAAAATCTCATTATCTGAGCAAATCAACAGGATTGTATACAAGTTAAACAAGACATGCTGCAGGAGACATAACTGAAAAGGTCTAAATGGATCTTAGAAACTGGCAAGATGCAGATGTCTTGTAGCTAAATTCAGAGATGTGGAAATGTCTGGCAGGCCAGTTTAAGTAGAATACTGTACTATCTGTACAAGAAGCTAGCGATCTGGTGAACCAGGGCAGTAAAGCTGGCAGCAAAGAGGCACGCTGGAGAGCCATGAAAGCAGATGCAAGGACCAAGATCAGTAGTGTTAGCGCAATGCCTCTGTCTCAAGCAATTAGCTTTACTGAGAAGGTTCAGTAATGCAGTGTTATGCAATTGTACAAATTCCACAAAGCTATGCAGCTGGTCAGATGTTTCTTCCTACTTTTATTCTATTCATCTACTTCCAGACTGATAGTTGGCATGCTACTAGTTGGCCTAAGACTTGCATGTGCTTTGTTTTTATAAATAATGAGCTTAGCTCCACCTCAAGAGCTTTGGAAACTTCTTAGGCTAATAAATCTGTTAAACTTGGGCTGTGAAGCAACTGCTGCAATCCTGTTTTTTTCTAGGCACTACAGCTATCTAGCACTGGGTCATTTATTTAGGAGCTTATCTTTAGATAACCAATGTTTTTAAAAAAAAATCCCCCAAAACCTTGGTATTAGTATGTCATATCATTAAAAGATAAAAAGGACTTCAACGTAAACTAAAAATGCCTTTTGAGAATGCTTTTAACATACAAAATTGTGATGCTGCAGTAACTTGGATTAAAGCCCAAAACTTAATAATACTAAAGTAAAATTATTCTAATATAAAGTTTTACTACTGCTTAAAATAAGAAGCTAAACATTTAAAATGGGGTGAGATGATACAATAGGTCTGTTCATTTTTTTGAAATAATCACAAAAGCCTGAAAAAGAGAACTATGCCGAAATTCAATTTAACCTATATTCCTTTTTGCTATTACAGTGTTGTCATATAAACAAAACTGGTGCAAGTACTACAGTGAGGAAAACTGTGCAGAGGGTTTCTAATCTGCACGCAAAAGACAGCAGGAGCCTTTTAATGCAGGGGGAAGAAACATGTAAGTATAGCTGCAGAGGCTATTCCACCTGGAGAGCAGAGGCAGTAAGAGAGCTCTCCAGAGTAAGAGCATGGCGAGCACAGAAAGAGGTCACTGATCCTCAAGGCTTGCAAAGAGCATCTGTCCCTGTGGGATTCAAAACAGATACTAGGGTAGCCAGAGCATTTATCTGAATTATTTACATTGAGAAAACCAAACTTAAATGCTATGGTAAACTAAAAGAGCTATAACTAATGGTTCTTTTTAACAAGTTTAAATGATTGCTGAACATGTGAAAGGTTGACAAGAAACACATGAAGACATTTACTTCATTTGCATGGCCTTGGTAAATCCATTCCCTTTACATTACTGGTTTTTTGAAGGCATAGAGGATCACCTCTAGACTTTTACGGACACTGTGCTGCATTACAGACACAATTATGCCATGTAAAACAAGGTATCTGCAACATGGCTTGGATAAAAACAAGCCACCAAGATGCTTAGTATCATCGTAGATGGATGTGCTATCACAGGGACTGTTAAATGCAGGAATAATATTCTGTTTTTCTGGTTATAATCTTTCACTCTGTACTGGAAAGTGAAATTTGCAAAGATGCTATTAACTTTTAAAATTAGCAGTAATTCTAAGTATTTTCAATAGTGCCACACTTAGAAAACTGATCTAAAACAAGTAAAATTTACAAAGCCTTTGAGAGACCACTTTTTCAGGACTGCTCCTCCTCAACTCCAAGTTCAACAAGAATAAAAAGCATTCAGTGCCTCATTAGGAAGATATGGCCCAATATGTAAGTTTGGGATGCAATACTATAAAGCACTAGCACCTCCCAGAGGACGCTGACTGGTATCAGTTCTGCAGCACCCCAAACAGTCTTTTCTGTCAGCTAGCTAGCAGTTTCATTTTCAGGTGGCAAATGTTGCTACAGACATATGTTAGGATGCTAAGTATCTTGCAAATACTACACAGCAAGCCCTCAGTTGAGGCCCTCACATGAATTACGGTCACACTGAATTCACTTAGAGCTGGTAAAGAATGCTCTGACAAAAGAGGAACAGGACCTAAGAGCTGCTGAGAGCTGAGGCATTCAGCTCGGTCTGGCATCAGGAATTTGAAGTAAGACAGTTTCATTTTCTAAGTGGAAAATGCTTCAAAATAAATTCTAAATAGAAAAGAACACAGAAGTATAGATTTTATTTTTAATGGGAACACAAAATTCCTGAAATCTTCGCATTTTTCAGTTAGAAATTCTGAGTTTTGAATAGGCTGTCTAATACACTACTGGTTGTGCAGTTTGGGGCTGCAGTATTGGATTATAACACATTACAGCAGTGCTCTCCATGCAAGGAAAGGACACAACAGAGGAGTGCTGAGCTGCATCTTCATTACAGAGCAACATACTGATACCTTTGTTTGATCTAAAAGCAATCACCCAGTCTCATAATATCTGATTTACTCTCCATTGAGATTAAAAGAGAAGGGCCTTTGCTGGCTTCAGTAACAGCTAGATGTGGTCCCTGTTGTCTACAGAATCATGATTGCCACAGATAAAGTAAAAGTAGTAACAACAGAATTATCAGACTTCCCTTTTTTATAAGCAAGATTATAATAAAAGATTTCCAGTCCTACAAAAATTAAGGGGAAGAAGAGATTTCAAATCTCTGAACAAAAAAGGTTTCCTTAATAAATGCAGGGAATGTTTTTTGAACAGATATATACAGAAAATAAAAAGGTAGTTAACCCAGAATTAGAGAGTATTTTTAAAATTAAAATATTTTAATAAGTTCCTTAATCAAATAGATTGCATTAGGTCATAAAGAAGAAACGTAATTCAGGCATCAATGCCTTAAACGTAAAACAAAAGATTATGGCAAAAGAATTAATGCATTCCTCCATTCTACTGTATTTATGATAAAAAGTATGCAAGCGATATAAGACAACATCATTTTCAAAATCCATTACACAAAGCCTGGTGTCAAATATTTCAAAGTGATTTGAGATAAACCCAATCTTTTGTTGATATTTTAGTGAAAAAATACTGTATTTAGAGAAGCTTGCTGTGATGATAAATTTTCTCTGAAGTGCCTTTGGCTTCCTCTGAAATGAATAAATACTGGCACTGACACACTGATGATTAGATAAGCCTTGACACCAAGAGCTGTGACATAGTTCAGATTAATCTCTAGCAAGGATGACCTGTGTGAATGCTGCCGAAATGAATACCTACCAGAGAAATAAATCTGATACACCTCTTGAAGACACAGATTGCCATTTCTTAGACTCCTTCCATCTCCAATATGCAGTGCTGCTTTACCATTACCAGCCTGCTGCTGACTGCTCTGGAAAGTGTAACTGTCTGAACTTTGGGGCGGACACAAAGACATTCTAAACCACCACACCAGAGAGACAGACAGACTGCTGCTGAACTCAGCAGAGGGAAGGCATACAGTTCCAACTACGGATAACAACTCTTCTTCATTTACATGGTAAGTAACTACAGCCTAAGTGAGGAAACCTGGTCTCTCAATACAAGGACATATGCTTGTAATCCCAACGCTGCAAGCTACTGAGGGCCTTCAGAGGAATTTCCGATACTCCACATCACCTTAGTCCTAGTTATTAGTACTGGCCACAAAATTCAGACCACTCCTTCTGCAAAGTATGAATGTGTTGAGATCCAAGCTTTGGATACTGCCTGGTAAAAAACAGAGGGCAGAAGTAAGCATCCCCAAGTTTGGAAGGAATTTGGCTCATTAAATTTATTTCAAACTGAAATGTGACTAAACATAAAATAATCTCATTTCAGATATAAAACTGATAAATTCATATTACTGCAGGAAACTTGTTTTATTTTCTTATTAATAATGGGACTGAACAGTGAATAGTAATTTATAATCTGACAATGATGTTTAGTTCTACAATATGAAAAAATCTAATTCTTCATGAAATAATCGATTCCAATAATCTATGAAAGGTTTCTCAAAAAAAGGCTGCACAACCATCTTATTTCAGTTGACTACTGTGCCTCACATATGTCAACATAGTCTGTTCTTTGCCTACTTAACAAAATGGATCTAAATCAAACCATAGGCTTGATGAGTTTCATAGAGTATTATCTAATACTGAGCCACAGGAAGCATATTCTATACAAGGATAAGAAAAGACTTCCTGTTAGAAGATGACTCTTCCCCATAGCTAAGTCTATTAACCTTTAAACATGTACTTTGAAAAACAGCTTGGAAACCCACCAAAAAACAATCAATCAGTTAAAAGCTCTTGTTCAGGACACCCTTTTATATTTTTTAAAGAAACAAATTTTTCATAATTCAAACAAAATGTGAACCAGTCCTATTCCTACAGCCAATTATTTAAATAGAAGTAGGACAGTAAGACAAATATTACATGTATATATATGCAAAAACAGTGTGAGTTCACAATAGCTTTCTCAAATTTAAAGTTAGGTAGAGGAATCAAAATGTCTAATGCTGATTAATCACATGCCTGAGCTAAATGGAAAAGTTATTTAAGCTTATAAATAGTCCTGAAGGTCATACATGCGTGCAAGACAGAAACCATCCCTGCATTTAGGTACCTCCACTATGGGCCTTTGGGTACGTAAATACAAAATTTAGATTCTAAATCTTAGATTGGATGTTGCCTAAGTCAGGAAGCACATAACTACCGCTTTATAAAAGGATGTAGGTGCCCGAAATCGGATTTAGATCAAACACATGTGACTAAATCCAGCAGTGCAACAGTCAAAACCATAGACTCCTACATTTTCATCAGTTGAAGAGATGCACATAATTTGTCTTAGTATAGAATAAAACACTGAAACAGTCAAATGATTGGGCATTAGAACTCTTATCACAAACATTCTTTCTGGCCCAAAGAACATTTAATTTTGCCATTTAAAAGTAGAGCAATTTCAACAAGAAAGATTGAGATCACTCTTTCACTGAGATCACTCTTTCACTGAGCTAAAATTGCCTCCTTTGGGAGGTAAGTCCAATGGGTTCAAATTCTCTTCAGGAAAAGTGAGAAATTGAATCAATTCTCCAGCATCCTATGCAAGTGGCCCTAGCCAAGAAGTAAAACATCTGACATTTTCAAGAAGGATTGCTTACTGTATTTCTGAGAGTATTCCCAAAGAAATAAAATCCATACTTTCAAGGAAAAACACTTCGTTACAAGCATTTATCAGTGTTCAGAATGCACATTATCTTTCAAGAACCACTGAACTCTTCAAAATTGAATATATTAATGAATGATAAGCGTGCTTCCTACAGAAACAACAAAGCTACGTTCAAGTAACAGCCATAGCCTTCATTTCATCTAAATTGAAAATGCAGAATGAAATCTCATGCTAGTGCAAAAGTTCAATGTGAGGAGGTCCAGGGGACCCTAGAGAGTTAAGTCAACTGACAGCATGTCAAGCAGACAAAATTAAGTGTTGGCAAATGCAAGGTAATGTATGTGGGAAGGAATAATGTGTCGAGTTCTAAACTACCTCACTCTCACCAAAAAAAGCCCTGATATTTGCAGATTAAGACCACAGCTCAATGTGCTGTGAACAGACAATAAAGCAAACAGTGTTAGAAACCATAGAGAAGATGAGAGGAAAATAAGAACATATTTCCACATTTTCCTATAAATTCTGCAGTACTATTCAGGACTCACTGAGTGAAAAAACATATAAAGAGCACATGCAAAGACAATCAGAAGACTGATTAGAAAACAATTACAGTTGGGAAAGGCATCTGTATGAGAAGAAAACTGGAAGACTGTAATACTTTAATTCAGAGAAGAGTGAACACACCATAGAGGGACAAGAAATAATGATACAGCAAAGGAAAACTGAACTTTCTATCCATCTGTTCTTAAAATACAAGAAAAATCTTCAATAATTTTTTTTTAGTGTCATCTACAAGGTTTCCCCTTCCAGTTTAATGTACCTCAACTGCTTGACCTCAGATTCTCTTTGGCTTGCAACAGTCATGGGGACCCTCACCTGAATAGCCTTATGCCCCATTTTGGAGCAGTCTTGTTCCTCTCTCAGGACATAATCCTCCACAGAATTACTAAACAAAGTTGATCATGAAATCCGTATTCACGACACAATTTGAATCATTGTAATTTCGGTAAAGCAGATGCCTATTCTTTCTGTTTTAAGTGAGTTCTTGCATGGATTGCAGTATCAGTAAACAGTAGCTATGAAGCTGCTGTTCAGGTCTGGAGATCTGCAGAACAAATCTAAAATTTTGCTTATATTAGCGAATCTACAGAAACTATCCAAGTACTAATGGAATGCGCGCTAGTCAACATAATTAGATCAGTTAGCTGGCTCATAATAGTTGCTATTACAATAAGATATTTATTTAAATAATCTTTAAATATAAAAACTCAACCTCAAATCCATTTGTAAAAGGCCACAAAGCCAAAGTGTGCTCCTGAGCACTGCCCTGCTCAGGTTGTCTTAAAGATCCCTGATCACATCACTGGTTTCAAGCTCAGTATTTTCCTTGTTCAAATTGAAGCTTAGGGGGAAGAAAAATGGGAAAGTTGATGAATGGTGTAAGTAAAGACCGAAAAATGCCTTTGGTAAGATACAAAAATATGAAACTGATGAGAATCTGTTTTCTGACTAATAAGGTCTATTTCCCATAAACTTATATAATTGTCACTGTATATTCCTTAACAATTTATTAATCAGGTCTTGTATCAGCATCCCCTATTTTGCCTACAACCAATGTCAGAGAAATCTTGATTGCCCTATACAACTTTTTTCAAGATAACTAAAAGCTAAATATCTAATAAAAGATATTACTTCTACCTATAATCGTGATTTTCTTCTATCCTCAGGTTATCACAGCTACAGTAACACTATTATTAGATGAACCACTCTCTACAAATGAAGAAATGGAAAAATAAATATGAAGCAATGACTCAAATGTATTCTTATCTTTACAGAATATATGGTGGAAAAATCAGAAACACAAAAGGAGGTTGGCCAAAGTAAGATTATAGCTCAATCTGCAATGTGTATTTTGTTTAGTTCAACTACTGTATGTCCCCGAAGACAAGGTATAAACTACACAACCCACAAGGCTGTGTATAAACCACAAGAGCGTCTTTGGGGTAGCTGTGGGAGGGAGAAGATAGAGCTTGAGAACTGTCCCAGCAGAATCAGATCTGCATTTCAGAGTTGTACAATTTACTGTAATTCTTCACTAGCAAGAAAGAGTTTACGTTCAGGAAATGGGTATAAAGCCCACAAAAAGAGTACCCAGACACGTTCAGGAGAGCTGAAAAAACACAGAGATTCAAGCATTCTGACCTAAACAAATCTGAGGTGCTATTTTTCTGTAGTACATAGGGGTTGTTGCATATGTTATTTGGGTAAACAGACACGGACTAACCTGCTTTACGCCTCTTCCATTAATGATTATAGCTAGCCACTAATTCTGGGCTAAGAATAACATTCCTGCCTAAAAAACAAGATGAAGTAGCAGAAAAATTTTATTTTTTTCCAAAATGCTTTTGTCTTTGGAGATCTTTTGGTATCAACATGGACCTGGTAAGCAGTCTTGGTCGAGATCCATGCTTATAGTACAGGCACGTCTGGAAAAGCCACATGCACTGTAACAAACCTAAATTGTCATGACTGATGCTTATGCCTAATCAGCCCCACAGATGTGACAGGATAATTCTGCTCAAGTTGTTTACTCTCAGAGCTCTGAGTCATACAAGGTGTCAATTATACTGAAGTTAATAAGAAAATATTTAATTCACTAACTGCAGGATCATACAATGAATCAGCCTCTGAAGAAACAGGATTAATTAAAAAAGCAAACAATAATTGCCTGTAATTTTTAAAAGACCAGTAAAACAATATACAATCTAGTTCAGCTTTACTTTCCACATGCAAGTCAGATTATTTAAATTCATGCATAATGGATATGTCTCTTTTATGAAGTCTTGTTGCTTTTTACAGTATGAAAAGAGAAGCATTATGCAAATATAACGTCTTAAAAACAGTCTCTTGTCAAACAGGCATCATCTTCTATTTCTCTGTTGTTAATATTATTGACAAAATACTTGATACTACTGATTATGCTGTTTCTTGTAAACCACTTATTTAATGGGCTTAAACAGCTGTGTTTTTGCCTCTGTGAATCTGAATTCTGTTATGAAGTTGTAACCATGCTGTGAAAGAGCAATAGGCAAAGTCTTAGGCATACTACCAACCAGCTGGCAAACATTTGTTAGCAATAAAGGTATAATTCGATCAACATTGGTGCATTTCTAAAAAAGCTGGAAGGTTTATTATATTCCCCCTTCTTCCTCTGTAAATAGTTGAACCCACATGAAATGAACAGAGATTTAACTTGTTAATTCTAATGTATATATTCTTGATTTATATGGAATTTCTGCATAGACCTGTAAGCATCTGCCACTGTTAACAATTCCAGGTCTGACCCTGGGAAACCTTGAGTCAAGCCAGCTCTCTTCAAAATTTCTTTTAGGAGCCATTGTACCGGCTATAAAATTAGACCACAGGCTATCTCAACTTTAATGGCTCCAAGATTAGAGAAGAGAAAAGAAGGTTATGTCTTGTTCATCCCTGTATTAGACCATCTTTCTGCATATGAAACCTGACTAACTTCTTGGGCAACAGAAGTAATTACAGCAAAGTGGCAAATTCTGGCTAAAGATTTTTGTTTGGAAATACATACTATAAATCTGTTTGCCCCTAAAAGTGCTTCACACTTTTCAAGTTTCTAACTACATGACATTAATTCTACAGTTTTAAACACTGAAAAAGCTTATTTTCAGTTCAGTAAGACTGAAAGCATCAGGCCAACAGAAACCTCATGAAGTTCAACAAGAAGTGCAAAGTTCAGCATCTGGGGGAGAATGCTCTGGTGCACCACGACAGACTGCGAACCAACTAGCTGAAGAATAGCCCTGCTTCTGGAGTCAGGATGGATGTCAAGTCACACATAAACCAAACAGTGTGCCCTCATATAATGCAAACCACATGCATATTAGGAGGAGTATGGTCAGCAAACTTATGGAAGTTACTATATTCCCTTCTACTTGGCCTGTGTGAAGCACACCTGTAATAGTGTATCCAGGTTTGTGTCACCTAGTCCAAGCAGAAAATTAAGAAACTGAAGAAAGAACAGGAGAGGGCTATCAGGGGACAAGGGCATACGACCTACAAGGAGACGTGGAAGGAAGCAAGCTTGCTTAGTCTGGCAAAGAGACTAAGGCTGGAGGGAACTAACTGTAGCCTTTAACAACTGATTGAAGGGCAATTATAAAGATGATGGTGTCAAACTTCTCGATGGTGGCAGATGGTAAAACATGAGACAATGGCCTCAAGTTGTAGCTTATGAGGTTCAGACTGGACACTAGGAAAAAATTCTCCACCAGCAGGTTACTGAGGTAACCTGGAAAACGTTACCCAGAGAGGCTGTGGAATCTCCATCCCTGCAGTTGTTCAAGACTCAGCTAGATGAAGCCACAGCTGACATGATTTAGTTTTGTCTTGCTACAAGTGGGAGGCTGGACTAGATGACCTACAAAGATCCATTGCAACCAATATTTTTATGATTCTGTGTGAAGAACTGAAAACCAGCTCATATTCTTAAACATGTTTATCCCTGGAGAAATCACAAGTCTTATTTTTGTTTCTAAAGAAAATGTCTGCAGTTTGCCTTACACAGCAGAAATTCAGTTTAAGCCAATGCCATCTTTATAGTTATTTTTCAGTTTTTCTCAGCTACGCTAAAATGAAGCTGCTTCAATGGGAAGAAAAGAAAACTGAGATCTAAGAATCCCAACTGGAGGCAAGCACCTTTGAGGGATGGAATTCAGACCTTATTTCTCTTCTCTGCATTTCTAACTCCTCTACATTTCTCCACTCATCTTTGTGGCTTCTTTGAACTCACTTCTAAGGCACTTCATGTCCCCTGCTGTGTTTTAGGCACCTATGCTCTTAACAATAACTGGCAAAGTTAAGGATTGCAACATCCAGGCACTATTTGCCCACACAGCTTATGAACTCTGCAGTATCTCTGCTGAAAAAGATGATTTGAACAAAGAAAGGAGAATAATGTGCATTTTTACTTTTAGCTATTTTCTAAATACAAAAAGCAATAGATTGGAATACCCTATACAATAAAGGTTCACAGGAGTAATGGGATAGATGGATAAATTTCATACAAAGGATACTATAAATTAGCCTCTAGCTTTTTCACTAGTGTTAAAAAGCTGCAGGACCATCCTGATTTAGTTTCCTTTCCTTTTCTACAAGTGCACAGCATGCCTGGAAGAAGCTAGTCTCAAAAACAGTGTGTCTGAACATCAGATACTTCAGAGCTATCTTAGGAATGATCAAGGATGCAAATACATAACGGCTAAAGGACTGAAGAGAGAGAGAGAATCCAGTCCAACAAATCATAGTAAAAGAATACTAATTTCTTGGCAAATGCAGTTTCATTTTGCTCTTCTCTGTGAAAATACAGAACCTCTATGACACAATAGCTCAGTATCTACAAAACAGATTGATAAATCATCATGACCAAATCTTCCACAATTACATGACAGGGGAAAAGAGATAAAAACTAAGTTTTATACTGATAGATCCTAGAAAATATCACAGTCAGATTGATAACATAAAAGAGTCACCACTCTGCAACTACATTAGTTAAAGAAACTTTACTTCTTGACTTTGGTTTTGCAGGCTTCAGGTTTCTTTGGCCCTGGATTCGTCTCACTAGAGAAAGAGAACAGAAAAAAATGAAGGTCATTTTCATCAGTTTTCCTTTAACTCAGCACTTACAGCGTTTATCTTTGCATCGAACAGATTTATATTTTTAATACTAAAACTGCAAGAAAGCATTATTCTCTCACTTCAAATGTCGTATGTTGAATATTATTGCTTGGTCTGATTGTTATAACGGAAGACAAAGGATGAGCTTAAAACCAAGAAGCCCTTTTCAGTTTCTGGCATCATAATTATTTTTAAAAAGCATATAACTCAGTTGTAGGTGACAGCTAAAATATGTTACTGCTGTTTGTGGCACAAGGACCAATGCTTTGCCATCACTGGTCTGGGTTATGAATTTCAAAATCTTTCTTCTACTGGGCCGGGGCTTTTTACTTGCTGATGGAGCAAAATAGTTTTGTCCCTGATCATGTATGTGCATGTATGTATACCGACCACAGGACCTCTTCTGATTGAATGTCTAAGAACCTTATGAGATATCACTAAGGAAAACCAAACAGTCACCTCCTGTGGGGTGTTGCATAAGGTTTTAGTTTCAAGTAAAGTGGAGCTGGAAAAGTCCCTACTGCCTCCTCCAACAGAAACATTTGGAATTCCACATGAAGAAAGATTTAATTGGTTGGCATGACTGCAATGTGAAATTTGAGCGGGAGAAACATGCAGACCCTCCTTTCACGTGTGTTACACCTTTCTGCTTCTAGGAACAGCAGCTATTTCTCTCCAAATCATTACCACCTTTTTAATGCATGGCCAGCATCAATTTTATTCCCCTCAATAACAAAAAACCAAGCAAGCTCCAAACTACTCTTTGATACCACTCTCTTATCCTATTTCCCCTCAACTTGTAATTCCCACACACCCAAATCCCTGGTTCTGTTTGGTTCTCCAGCTTACTCTCAATGCTGTCAATATCCTCCATTCTTCTCCTCCAGCAAGTCCCAGCAACAAATAAATTAATGCTAATCATCCCAGCATAGATGATGACTAAGCAAGGTTAAAAAAAAGGCAAACAACTGGTTAATGTTTTTATAGGATCCAATATTTTCTTTACTCCACAAAGACTGAGCACATAGAAATACTGCTTCTTCGTGGGCTTTCTTGTAAATTTGAAGGAACACTGACATCAGGAAATTAATACTCTTTTACTCTTGGAATATGAAATGCCAAAAATAAGGTCAAATAGCTAGTTGAAGAGACTGCTTACAAACCAAATCCAGAATTCCATCAGGAGAGGAAAACCTGACATTTCAATACTTCAAGACTCACTTTGAAGCTCTGCTTAAAGAAATTCAAAACGACATTCTGAAGCTGTTCAAGCAACAAATCTAAATCATGATGTTTTTCAGTTCCCAGTTACTGTTTATGGATACTGTACCATTCTAATGCAGTTTCCAAACATTTTGCCTTTTTGAGCTAAATAAAAACTTAATGAGAAATTACCTCTTCATTTCACATTGCCATCTTAACTTGTTACTTCTTTTTCTTCTTACTCAACCATTTTCTTCTTTTCAGTCCTCATCCATTCACCTCCTCTTCACACATACCTCCATTGCAAAGAATATTTATAAAATTCTTAACATTTCTCTAAAATTAATGTAGTGATTCCTTATTATCTTTAAAGATTATCTCCTTAAAAGAATCATTAAAGAGACACTGCACTTTTTAGTGTAGATTATGAAAATGTACTTGTTTAAATCTTTCATTTAAAATGCTGGCATAAGTACTTATGCTCCCTGGTTATTCACAAATATACTTACTATTCAGATTTATTATTTATAATTTAGTTTCAAAACAGTCTTACAATAAATTTGGCTAAAAATAACTTGTACTGAATAGTAAAGGGACCTAGTGTCTTCTACCACATTCCTAATAGGCAGATACACAGTAAGACAATGAGCATTTTGGGTCATTCATGAGCCTTTAGGATTTTTCAGCTCTCCTCCCTCTCATTCACTAAAGAAATACGCCTGTTTCTTATGCTCCCATTTGTTAGTCGAACATCAGGCACACTCTGCTACCCATTTCTGCACTATTTTAAAATTGCTGGCAGGACGAGTTCTCAGGGCACCAACACACTGTAATATAAATTGGGCTACAGCGCACTGACAAAAATTGCTATTCCTTAGTTCAACCTGCCCCAGCTGACGGAAGACTGGAAATGTCAGCAAGAAATTACTACGATGTATCTATCCTTCACCTTAATGCTACTTGTAGAGGAGAGGGGGCTTTTTGGTGGAGAAGAGGGAAGGCGACAACAGCTTTTCTTCATCTGACAATTCATCAGCTACAGTCTTCTAAACTTTCTGCAGTGCTTGAACTAGTGTATATATCTCCCACCTTAACCTGCTGCCCAGAATTTTATTCTCGGCCTCACTAGTGTGATCTTGGGCACCCTACTTTACAGCTCTTCCTCATTACCCAACAACTATCTGATAGTAGTGATGCTACCCTTCCTCCACAGGGCAACTAAAATCTATCTATAAAAAAAATTCAGAACGTATAAACTACTGTAAGAGGTAACAATTCAACTGATTAGCATTTGTTCCCCAGCAAAACATTCACCATGTATAAACTTATAATACAAAATAACAATTTAACTAATCAGCACTTATTTCTCAGATCTGGAATTACTGTTTACCATGTAGGAAAACTAGGACTTTATGATTATGATGATATTCTCCTGCTACTGCCATCTTTGATTTTTCCTTCACAGAGCTACAGACCTCCTTCTCTCCTGGCCACTCTGAAACAGTCTTTGTGATTCTTAGAATCCTCTCTGAAAACTAACTTTCTAAGAAAAATATGGCCAAGAAATTTTATGTTTGAGTAAATTTGTACCTGGACATTTGTTTAGGAATGTAATTCAATTTCAACTTCAGTTTTACATTTTTTCATATAATTCTGTGTGTTCCAGTGTTGCACTGAATTGAGGTATGTTTCTTATTATAGTTTTCCCAAAGTATATTTTTGTTCTAAGTAAAATCCCATTTGTATTTATGTTTTGTATTTACATATTGTACTCATACTCAGTCAAAGTCTAATTACAGTGATATCAACAGTTTGAAAGCTCTTTGCCTTTGCCACTAGTCTAGCTATGGTCTGACAGAACAGGATCAATACCAATACAGGTACGCTGAGGCAATCCTGGATTTTGTCTGCATTCTCTGCAGAGACCTCAAATCTCCACAGAGAGATCTCACGGTCTGAAAGATAGACACGGATTACCATGGTCCAAAGTGTCTACAAGCAACATTTCAGTTTTTTTCATATTTCATGATGATAACATTAGGAGAAAACATTGGAAAAAATGCTAGTAAAGCTGTTTGTGCCAACACTATCATCTTCTCTTCTGGGCACACTCCACACTCACCACTGCTTAATCATTTGTTAGATTCATAGGGTCACATATTTGTAGCCTAAAGAAAACAAAAAACTCTTGTTTCCACATTGGTAATAAAATAAAAACAACAAATAAGAAGACTTAAGGAGAAGCAACAACTAGAAACGAGTTCACATTTGCACTTTAGTTAGTTTTAAAATTCTTCCCTATCATATTTCATTATTTGACCTAAGCATGCAAAAATATTCTGTATTAAAATAAAAAAAAAAGTCTGTTTCAAACTTTCCCTGTGGGTGTAACATTTTTATCTTGTGCCTCTAGCTAAAAGGTGTGACTATTCTTCAACAACAAAAGCCGTTATGTTTTTATTCTGTTTAATCAGTTAGACATCTTCAAGAAAAAAAAGGATCTTTACCAGCAATTCAAGTTACGAAGAACCACCTCTACCCTTCTAACCAGCAACCCAGTTTATCAGTATGGTAAGTACTACTGAAAAGGACTAACCTAGGTGTTTCAAGCAAGAAGAAAAAAAATCTATGTCTAGGGTTAAAAGCCATAACCTAGCCATTTGCCTGCAGTTGTTTCATTTGCAAACAGTGCAGCTATTATATTTTGCAGATTAATCAGCAAATTTAATCTCCCTATCTGTCCTCAAACTCCAACACTGTAAGCCTTTCCTTCCTTACCTTCCCATTCTTTCCCATCCCACATTGTCAATAATTAAGAAGTAGAAAACAAAAAAGCACCCCACACTTTCAGGTATGGCCTAAGTAGAATTCTGCTTTATGTCCTGTGAAAGTACTAAGTACTTCTGTAATTCCACAGAAATGCTTCTCAAAAAGAAAAAAGAAAACAGAACATTCTAGTGGAAGAGAAATAGGCCTTTGCAGGCCTCTGGAATAGATTTGCAGTCAGTGAGAATGGATATATCATTACCTTCTGATGTTGCATCCAGTTCCTTCACTGTCTCTGTATCTGATATCCTCCTGAAAAAGGCAGTGCTGTCTGGACACCTAGCTGGAGTGCCAAACCTACGTGACTGCACTTTCTGATGTGGAAGTAATGCAGTTGCATGCTCCTTCCTTAATGCTACATTGAAAGAAAACAGACTTCCTCAAAAACAAACAAAAAAAATCAATATTTTGGTAGAGAAAGTTCTATGGACTAAAAACATGTTTCTTGAAAAAGTATGTAAAAAAATCTGTAATGAATTCAGAACAAAGGGCTGTACATAAATAACTTCAAAGGTACAGCCGAGAACACATACACTCATATATATGGAAAATGTTAATTACTGTACATACAACGAGATTTTATACCAGCATTGTTGTAACTCTCCCTCTCTCTAACCACTTTGGTAAGCTCTCTCCCACCACCAGAGCTGTCTGTGACCAAGGACCCAAGACTCAGCTCAGCTGTGTAACCTTAGCTCAGACTGCTGAGGAAATTGCAAAGCTAGAAAGAGCAGAGAGTGGATCCATAGAGTAAAGCTTGGCAAGATAAAAAAGGTAAAATTACAGAGGATTATTGAGAGAGGGATTCTTAGCAGTTCAGGGATTCAAAAGGAAAATACCAACACAGAAAGGTATAAAATCTTTCAGGAAAAAAACAGGGAGTCAGAAGATGGCAATGCAACACCATCGAGTATCTCTCCCAAGGAGGAGTGGAGGTCAGCCCTTCCCCACCTGACTGATACCTGCCTGCCCATCAAAGACTCTTCAGCTGCCTTATCAGGGTGGTGAACATACTAACGCTTAGCTGAGTAGCTCACTAAACCTAGCTATCTTTTGTGTGTTTTAGCTGATAAGAAATTGCTTTATGTGTGTGACTTGCGGGTATGCTGCACATTCTGCTCTTTGTGCATGGCGAAAAATGCCTGAACAGTGTGACCCCTCTGCATTGGGTAGTGTTCTGAATAGTTACTAATTGTCAGAACGCAGTAGGACAGACAACAGCAAGATAAGCAAGAGAGTGCACTAAAATAAACACTTTCAATATTCTTACGAAAGGATGATGACTGTGAATTAAATAACTGTCCAGACAAAATGCTGATTTCCATAATTGTGTGAGATACGCTTAGCGACCACAGGTATCTGAAAAGCAAAAAAGACACTGAAAACTTCTCTTACTATTATGAGGATTCAGTAAGCCATCTGTCAAACAAGTATTTCTAAACACAAGGATTCATTTTACTACAACCCAATCCATTCTTAAAACATAATTTAGTCTTTTTTCTTAAAAAAATAAATTCTTACATTTAAAAACATTCTTAACAATGATTCTTTCTTAAAAAGGAATAAAAGTGCTACTGCAAATAAATAAAAATTATTCTTGAGATTAATAAATATTTTACTTTCTATATATTCATTCAGATACAGCTTTGAGAGCACAGACTTGCTCTCTTTGCATTTCTTTCTTACCTTTTAAAGGTACTAGCAAGTATCAACCAGAAAAAACAGTATTCTACATATCTCACCATCTTTATTAGGTGACATTTATTTTTTCTCAGCTGTTCTATGCCTGATAAACCATAGATCTGAGATACAGGTTTCTAAAACGTATTTGCATGTACCATATATCTCACACACTTTCCTGCAGGCAATCATCTTTGAGCTACTGGCGTGAAGTATGTCAGCATTATACTATTTTAGTGACCTTTCTTTAAATAATTATTGCCCATCTGAGATGTTCACAAGTATTTTAAAATTAAGCAGTATTTGCCTACTACTTTATTGATAAATTAATTTATTCAAGATAAAACAAGATCAAGCTACCACATACAGACCTATAAGCATTTTACGATTCCTTCTTACCAAGAAATTCCATCTCTTTATGTAAAACGCTACAGCTCTTCATCCTAAACATTCACTTTAATTAATCCCTCTTACAAGATCCCCCACAAAGAATATCCTAATATAGGGGTAACAAAGGTAAGTTAAATATATATTTTAATCTAAATAGAAGATAGCACGAAGTACTCTATTCTTACTTCCCAAATGTAAAATATCATTTAACAATAGCTAGACTAGCATACAAATCAGTAGTATAAGAATTAAAAGTAGAAATCTAGTGGCTAAATAAATACATAAAGACAAAAACAGGTAATTCAAAATTAAGGTCCCAATTTTAAGTCAAACAAGTTGAAAGTATGGACATGCACAAAAAGCAGTAACCCATATATTTGTACTTGTCTTCTGGCAGTGCTTCCCTATCTCACTCTCTTAGCTTCTTTAAATAACTGTAAATTTTGGATTAGGAATTCTTTATTTAAAGATGTAGCTGTAAAGTATGTAGACTGGCATAAAATAAATCAAATTAAGTATGAAAACAAATGAAGCCCCTGTAGATATTTTTCACTGGTTAATAACTAAATTACTAGACTCTGTATGGCCTGTTGCTGTGTACTTCTAAGCCCCTGTAGATATTTTTCACTGGTTAATAACTAAATTACTAGACTCTGTATGGCCTGTTGCTGTGTACTTCTCTAGCTGCACTCCAACTAAAAATGCGCCTGAAGTAGCTACAACACAACCACTAAAGTGATATCATCAAGATCACAAAGAATATGTCTTGTCTGACAATGTATATTGGCACTGCAGTAACGGAAATGCACTATTTGTTTAAGAAGGCACTGCATATTTTCCCTTGTTGCATATATCTTAATCCAGTACCTGGAAAAATTGAACAGTTGAGACCAATGAGTAAATTTGTTTTTGTTATAGCTAAAAAAGAAAGGAGAATGCCAGGGCCAGGTCCTTGTTTCCCTTGGCCATTAAATGGAAAATTGTATAAGAATCCTCTTTAGAAAACATAGGGAAAACACCCTGAATCTACTCCCTCTACAGTAAGAGCCCCCTTTCTACAAAGTCACAGAATGGAGTTTCCTCTTGAAAGCCATCATGACTGGTAAGCATTGCACTTAAATCAATGTAAACCAAGCAAGAAGTGGTCTGAATTGACTAATGGCTTTAGATTGAATTAGTCGTTCACACTGAATTCAACTGAATTGCTTGGCTGTCCATTATTAAATCGCACGGGGTGTTACAGCGGACCTCTATAATTGCTTTCCCAGATCGGAATGCCTCTAAACATTCTCAGCTAGCTATACTAAAGACCTGAAACTGAAAACCAAAGTGGAAGAATCATTTGATTTTTTTTTGCCTCCGGAGCTAGGCAATCAATCTGTCTGAGGCTTGGCCTTCTAACATTAAGATACAGAAAGTATCTGGGAAATCTGAATCTGCTCCAAGGCCTGAATTCAAAATGACTGGGAGATCTTCTGCAAGTGTTTAGACCCAGCATTCACAGGGGATATCACAGAGTAAAGGTGTGTTGTGTGTTAGTCCAAACGCAAGAATGAGGATAGCACTGTCTGAGGTACTATGCCAACAAATAATGAACACACCATCCCAGGATAATGAGCTTTACTCAGGAGTTTTTATGTCCTACTTGCAGAATACATTTTCTTAATGGAATAAAACATATTTATGCCATAATTATATAAAGAATCCAGTAGTGAGCCAAGAGATTGAAACTTGAGTAATACAGATGAGTCAAGTATTGGTATAACTAAATTGTAAAAAAACAGTATTTCAGGTTTTGTTATTTACTATATGATGTTTTGCAACTGAGAGAACTGCATTTTAACGATGGTTTTGTTCACCCCCAAAATGATCCCTGTGTTGATGTATTTTCAGATGAGCATAATTTATAAGCTCTCAAATATAGAGGGAGTAACAAATGTATTTATTTGGATCAACATTACATCCACAGAATATTCATCCCTAATTTAGCTTTATTTTAACTGTTCACAACCTTGTCATAGTTTCCAGATAAAACGGTAACCATAGCAACTACACATCATGTATCAGATAGCAAACAGTATCATATCCATCCACCATACACAAGAATCTCAGGCTAGCTAAGGAAAAAATAACTGACAAATATTTGTGCATCAAATTTGTCATATTAAGAAGTTGAATTCATATGCGTTAGCTTGGTAGATTATGTTTTATGTATAAGGAACTGTTTTAACATGTTACTGTGATGATCAAAATTCAGACCTACAAGCAGCTCTCAACAATAAAAGGTAATAGCTGAAGTAGAGAGCTCTCCTTAACTACAGAGAGCTTCAGGACAAAACAGCATGTGTCTCCACCAAGTGACCATTTTACTAAAAAGTGTTCTTATGTAAAAGCAGTGTGATATGTACATAAAATAAGACATACTCACTCTATCTCACTGTTGCATTATTAAAAAAACACACAAAACAAAACTGGTTTTAATTATGCTCTCAATAAACAAGTGCCACAATCTCAATTTCAATGAGATACAACTGTATTTAAGGCCAGCACTGCAGCAGATGCAGTTTTACTGTAAACATTCGGTTTTCTGGACAGAAACTCTCAGGCATGGGAAGCATGAAAAGAATAGGCAGCATAAATAGAACAGTTTCCAACACTGTTCCCAAGTCACAAAAGGACAATATTTTTACCTGGCTTTATAAAATGACTTGTTATCACTCCCTGGCATGAGCAAAAAGCTGACCGATTCTTAAACCTTTGTTAGTCTAACAGCCTGGCTCTGCTTTTTTAGTAATACTTTATTTCCTATGGGAGATCAGAACTAGCCATTGCTCCATTGTGCAGCCTTGTTTATGGCCTTTTAACACAGCAGAGAACTACCAGGCATATTAACAATTATTCCATTATTGACCTTTCATTTTAAGACTTGCTTTTAAGTTACCAATTAAGCAGCTTTTTAGCTGAAAAGTGTGCTTGTTCTCAAAGAAACAAACTCCCTCACAAAGCATTTTTATCCAGTTAATCAGCTATTCAAAAACCCTCTCTGAAACAAGACTTGGTGTCTCAATGACCGAAAGACCAGATCTGATCTGTTAAGAGCAAAGAACTT
The DNA here is from genome assembly GCF_036370855.1 of Dromaius novaehollandiae. Lineage (NCBI taxonomy): Eukaryota > Metazoa > Chordata > Aves > Casuariiformes > Dromaiidae > Dromaius > Dromaius novaehollandiae. Next base: position 26,419,984 of record NC_088098.1, read on the forward strand.
ATTTCACCACTCACTACATTTGTTTGTCACTCAGTGATGGTCTAACCGGAATTACTGAAACAGAGAGCAGTGACATTGAAAAACCAGAAGACTACTAACAGAACAACTTAGTTTTTCTGATCGTTCTTTTCTGTGTGGATTTCTAATCACAATGCACATATGTGATGGGACATGTTACTTAAAAAATAGACTAGAACAAACCAATGCACATCTCAATCTAACCATACCAATTTCTGAAAAGTTTATCACATTAGGGGACAGGTGAGAAGCTAAAAATCAAAGCTCTTAGAATTAAACAACAGTTTTTAATCATAACATCACAGAGCTTTTTAATTTATTTCCTGGTTATAGCATTTATTTTCACATCACTGGACTCAAACATGATTATATGGGAACAGTCCCTTTCAGAAAGCTTTGGAATTGACATAAAGCTGATGTTAGGTAAAAGATTTGACTAATTTCAGAGCTGACGTTAACCTTTTCCAAGGAGAAAGAAAATCTTGAGAAGTTACTACATGTCAGTTCAGCAACAGTTAACAATTTCCTATTCCACTCAAGTTGATGACATAATCATACACAGCTAGATTTCCATCTCTTAGAATTTCTGCTTCAGCATGCTTTGGTATCTGCCCATACTTAGAAGAAATTTTACATAGTCAGTTTTACAAAAATTTCAGTAGGTTAGTCTTCCTCTGTGTGACCTTGTCTAGTATCATTGCTGTCTCAATGCAATTTGAAGTTATTAGCCTATTCACCTCATCTAATTCATTAGACACTCTCACAAGGGAGCTGGCACGCAGGAGAAAAGCAGATCATTATTTTTGAGAGCTGATGTTTACCCAAAAAAAGTATCCGGCACAAGAGTCTGCACATTCTATGGGTTTTGTTAGAGATCTGTTCAATTAGCATCTCTTCTCCTATATGCAGGAAGACACCAGCCTCATTCTGCCTCTCAGCACTTTATACAGGGGAGGTTCCCAGCATAAAGGAAGCATAAATGAAGAGTGAAATAACTCTTTCAAAAACATCTGAAAATAGTGTGTTGCACTTAAACCTCATTTCTCTGTCTCCTTATGAGTATATTCCTATCCCTTGCTTATCCACTGCAGGATCTGCATTGGAGAAAAGTCATGCTATAAAGTTCTGCATGTAAAGGAGTTATCTTCATACAGATCCTGGCAGGAAAAAAACCCTGTGATTCTATGACAATGCATTGGCTGTGCCTTCTGACATGACCACTGGGAAAGAACTGGAATGGCTGGATCTCTTATTGCCAAAGAGCAAAACCATAACAGATCAAAACTTGTTCTGACTTCAGTCACTTACTTACTCAAGCTATTTACTTCTCTCTACAGTAATCAAATGTGCATGAGTACTCACTTATCATAGAAGTCTGCCATTTTAAGACTAGAGAAGTCCTCCACATCAAAAAACTGTTGATTCTTCTTGGACAGTTGAAAGGCCTGTTGACAAAAAAAGAACTGAAATCTTAACTAGATTATCTGCAGTATGGATATAAATGCACAGTGCCATAGCAGTGAACACTTTGGTAAGTTTGAGCACTTAGAAAAGCTAAAGATATCAGTATTCCAAAACTCACCACTGTAGACTCTTTGAGGGATTGATAACAAGGAACAGGTGTTCATATGGCCAGTTTTAATACAAGTCATGCCAGTGGTGATCAAGAATCATCTGTGAAAACTACCTAATGACTTGAGGAAATCAAGTTTATAGCTTCAACCAAGCGGTCCTCATAGTGCAAAACTTGCCAAAATAACTGGCACCTTGAGTCTCAGCAGGCCCACCAAATAACTACAAACGGACCCTGAGTGACACTGGTAGCCACATCCAGCACCTCCAGACCAAGAACAAAGCAGGTTGAAAGGTACAGTATAGCTGTTCCCTATCTGTTCTGTGCAATAATGGAGGATTCTCTACAAAGTTTCTGTCCTTTCATAAATCCTTTCATTAAAGTGTCTATTTACTAATTGCACATTAATTACTACTACAGTATTTAGAACACGCATTTGAACTGCAAACAGCAGTGTATGAAAATTGCAAGCTATCTAGCAAACGAATTTGAAATACTCTAGGTGTATGTGTTAAAGTCCTATTGCAAAAGGTTAGAGTTAAAACATCGGTTGCAGAGAGCATATGTAATTGATTTTAAGTCACACCAAATTCTATGAAATTACTTTTGTGCTTAATTTTAAGCATACTCTTCAGCATTGCTGATTCACAGCTTTGTCTTGAAGTCTAATTATCGAACTTGCTTAGCAAGATTCCTTGAAATCATATCTTCAATTCCCAGCCAGCAAGATGACTTTATTCCTTTAGCTTTAAAGAGTGATTAATTACATGACATACTTTGTCATCAATGGTTATGTTGGTAACATAGAAACTGATGTTTTATCTGCACAGTGAAGATATTAACACTCATCAAAAAAATTCTAAGGGTAAGTATTTATCCTCCTGTTGGAAAGCCATGATCTGCCTTCTCAAGGTTTGCTTGTAAGAACTATTCAAAAAATCAATTATTCATGTAGTAAAAGAAGTATAACCTTCAGTAAGCCACCTGGAGTCTGCCTGAGGGATTTTCAAAATTTTCACTTTGCTTGTTTCATATAGATGCAACCTGAATTTCTCAGCTGCAAAAATCTTTATGCTGTTATAATACCGTCCAATGCCAAGTAATTTGCATCTAATACAAACTGAATTGAAAAGACCTATGGCTGCTTCTTAAAACACCAAAGAAGGAGAAAAAAACCAAATAAAGATTGGTGCTTATTATTTCAAAAGGTACTTTCTTTACTGCTACTCAGATGTGTCAGGAGGTGATTAAACTAACCTAGGTTTGATACTTAACTGATTAAATGTTTTACTCTATGAGCTGGAACACTACCTAGAACTGTTCCACTGATGCTGCATTATTAATGCAGGAATGTGCACACACACTGCTCGGTAACCATAAGTCCTCATATTTCTTAATATTATTAATTTTAACCTTAATAACAACGTTCCATCTACCCATAATTCCTTCTTCTCCTCAAAACCAAATTACCTATTTAGTCATACTGACAAAAACAAAATCTACTTCCAGTTCCTCGGTAGTATCAATCTCTTCCCATCTTATTTTTGAAAGGACTCTTTCAATCAACTCTAGAACAATTTTCACTTTAGAAAACACTGTCTGCCACAGTGGAAGTGAAAGGTAGCACCAGAATGACATGGAATTCTTTCATTATTGATGAAACTCCCAACTTTTCAGTGTAATCTGTTCAAATTTCCATACCTTGTCTCATCATTACATCCTGGGAAATCACTGTAAGCTTCCTATAGATTTCAAAACATAACAATCATTCCCTTGATCTCTCTGAAGGACTACATTCACTGTAAGATCTACACTGGCATCCTTCCTCTGAAGAACAACTGTTTTCAAAAAAAGGCTGTGGCAATGGAAAAGCACTTTTTACCAGGCAGATTACAGTGAATGAAATGGAGTTCACAAAGCAGACAGTGATGAACAATAGTCACCTAATTCAGCACAGTCCTTCATCAGTTGCTATGTATTCCTTTTTATTGTTGGTTTACTCTACACAAGTGCTTATATCACGTTCATCATAGTAGTATCTGAATGCCTTCCAGTAGTACACGTGGCAACTTGACTAACATCTGCCACACGTTTGCTCCCTCAACTTCTCCCTAGTGAGAACTGTATGTGGTAAGGAGGGTTCTGCTTTGGTAAGGCTTGTTTTTTTGGTTTTTTTGTTTTTTAAACCAAGCGCTAGTAGTTACTGCAGGAAGGATGTGAAATCACAACTGAAAGGTGATCCAGAAACAAACCTTTCACTTAAACACTCAACAATATGAGAATTCCATTGGTATAGGGGAAAGCTTAGGTCACATCAAAACTCAAGAACCAAAAGCATCTGAGGGCAAATTCAGCTTCAGCATAAACAATGGCTTGGAAAAGATCTGCAAGTGATTAAACTAAAGCCTAATTTGGTCTTGCATTTTCTTTTTTTTAAATGCAAGAATCAAAATAAACAAAAATTTCTATACCTTTTCATGGTCTTTTATTTTTTTCTAAAGGCTGCAGGCTCCCTTTTGCCATAAGATTATTTATGATGGCACCCCTTATGATTAAAGCACAGACATGAGAAGGATTCAGCTTGAGGCTGTAGTTTAAGTCAACAATGGCTCTCTTTTTCTGTTCTGCGCTACTCCACACAAGCGCCCTGATACAGTATATATCCTGTAAAACAGGAAGCATAACAGCAGATTCAGTTTTCTCCATCCTGAAGGTAACAATTATTTTGTGGCACCTTCCTGGTGTGCAAGCTGAAGATTTAAAGATGCCTCTGAAACAAACAGAAGTTCCAAAGAGCACCATCTAGCATCTTCTAGATGAACAGGTGTGAGCAGAGCCAGCTTTGGTTAAAAACAGTACAAACAGTACTGTTAAAAACAAAACAGTAAAAACAGAAGCTTACTGTCACATTTCAGACATGAACAGAAGTACCTACCTGCTACACCTTTTTTACTTAAATAGTAATATCCCAAACCACTTCCAAGTGTTTTGTATCTTATGCAATTCTAGCGTTTCCGGTGACACTTGTTTAAGTGGTAATCCTGTTTCCCGTATGACTGTGTTACTACATTGGTAATCTGGCTCTTTACGTGACTGTGTCACTCAAAGTATGTCTACACCAAAGAGTCTTTTATGACTTTGTACACGTATCTATCCAGGTATCTCAAGAACTAGAAGAGGTTTAGCTGGGCAGCTCAGAGCTCAGTATAGACTGATGATCCAAAAGTTTACTGATCTCCTTGGACAAGTCTTGCAGCCTGTGCTAAACTCTAGATTTCCATGGGTTTTAGCAGTACCCAAGTTCAGAAGTTTAAAAGTGGCTTTGACAGATCTACACTACACAGATATGTAGATATATGTAAATGGAAAAGTTTTCCATTTAACCTCCAACCTCATAATTCTGGATTAAACACAGATCTCTGAGTTCCTTTAAGAATCTCTTCCCACAGGTCAGAAATGTATTTTTTTCAGAAAATGCACGTTAACCACATAAATGGTTTGCTATTTGTAAAAATTACATAAAGATAAAAGTTGGAATGCTGGACACCACCTCCGTAAAAACAGGGGATATTTTTGAAAAAGAGCATTTTTTTTTGTACTTGAAAAACACGCTTGCTCTGTTTTTTACTTTTTACAGCCCTCAGGATGGAAGAAGATGATAATAACAATGTTACACTAAGCCAAAGTCATCTTAATAGCATTCATCAAATGCATTACAAGTAACAAATGTTGGAGACAGAAATGGAATGGCTAACAGCACATTTTTCACAGTAGTCACAGTATTAATCTCCTGGTTTTCTCAGGACATTTTAGCACAGCAACAAACCGTATTCCATATTGTGTGAGCAAACTGTGACTGTTGCTGATCAGTTAAGAGCTGCACACTTAAATTCTGAGTTAACCAAAATACCCCACTATCTTGGTTACCTGACCTCCCCCTTTACTGCTTCTGCCAATTGGTTTCATTCAGTTCTTAAGTCAAGTCTTAGGTCTTGACAGTAGCTTCATACATACATACTGTGCAAATTTCGCACAGTCTGACACAATGGGGTCTTAAGTTGGTTATAGCCTGTATGTATTTCCACAATGTAAGTGTTACATAATGACAGTCTTTTGACATGCAAGTTGTAGACCTGCAAATATTCCTTATCACAATATCATTTTCCCCCACTTCAAAACATTTTACAGAATCGATTATTTTACACAAATACATCTAGGCTTATTTTGATTACTGTATCACAATTTAAAAGCTAGTCAACGTGGTGCTCTCATATAACAAATACAGCAGCCTAGATAAATGATTTCTAGGAAATCAGTAATAGCTAAATGAATAAAATCAAGCACCAATAGAAATTAAATGCTAGAACATATAGTTCATATCACTATTACTTACAGGGTTTGCAAGATCCAACTGGACAGCCCTGTTAGCATCATCTATTGCTTTTTTCCAATTTTCTATCACCCATGCAGAATAAAAGAGAGAAAGCAACAAATAAAAAGTTCAGACATTTTTCTTGTGATCAGATGCATTTCACAGTGAAATCAAAGCATTTAATACATGCAGTATGAGTATGCAGTATTGACATTTTTAACAACATCTTCTTGCTAGTATCATCTGGAATTCCTCTTCTAAAATCTTAACTGAGTTGACTGGATGTCAACTAAGGTTATCTTTTCAGATGGAGGGAGCTGTTTGCTGAGGAATTGTGTCAGACAATTAGTCTTCTAGAAGGACTTTCTTCCTCAACCTTCTTGTTTGCCAAGCACCCAGAAGCAAATTCAGAATCGTACCATGGCTATTTCTATGACACCTGTAGTGTAATACTCCAGAACTGCCATGCTGGCCCTGTAGTCCAAAACTGTGAGACTACAGAAGGGTATTCTAGATTCAATTTTATGAAAAAAATGGTAACCTTTCAGTAATTAAATCCCAAGTAAGTCGTAGGAAGTGTTTTGCTCTAACATCTTAGGCTTTTAATGGTAAGCTTTTTCTTAGTACTGAGCAGAGGGTTTTTTTTTTTTTTTAAGGTCTGAATGGAATATCAGCCTTCAAAATTGCAATCAACAAGATCAAGAACACACTTGAGGAGTTAAAAGCAAAGAACTGGGAACCAGAACTTCTAGAGCTGCTGTGACTCAAACACTATTGAAGATGCCTTATAAGAAAGGCTTGTGGCTTACAAGTACAAATCAAAATACGTAAGCACAAGAGGTTTATGAAGAGAGAAACCTTGTTATACAAAAATTTCCTAATTATAGACACAAGGTCAATAAGTACTTCTCTTTTAAGAAGGATGGTAGCAGAGAAATTGTTGCAGAAGAGAAAGGCTGTGAGCATAGCCATAAATGCCCATAACTTCACAGTTATTCCAAATCAGTAAGCTATGATGTACTTGAGAGGCTACCATAAATGGACAAAAGGCATACTTCCTGGGTGAACAGGTGTAAGTCTCTTGCCAAACATCCTCTGAATTCTTAGATTCAATGCTCAGTAAGTTAATTCTGTTCAAAAAAGGCAGTAGTTTGAAAAGAAGAAGTTATAAAAGAAAGAAAAGGAACAGGGCTTGGGATGAAAAACAGCATTTATCAAAGTCCACAATACTACTGCAGAGAAGAACACACAGTGTTTTGGAAGAAACGCTCAAAACAGCTACGCAGTGTTTACTGTTACTTTGGTATAGTGCATCTACCCGAACTAAGCACTTCTGTTTAACTGAATAAACTGAACTTTTACAGGTTGTAGCATAACATTTAACAAATCCCAACATCAAATACATCTACTTTCTCATATTCTTTTTACTCTTTCAAAGAACATTGTTCTATGGCATAAAACATTTCATAGAAACTGTGTATTGGCATAAGACAGTACTACTGAACAGTATTTCAAAGCTAGATAGGCAGTAGCATTTGGAATACTAGTCTCCTTCAGACTGCAAGAACTTTTAGGAAGAGTGTTACACCGTTCACAACATTTAGAAGTTTTACTGCCTATGCCTAGGGATTTAAAAACATCAGGCAAAAACTAAGTATTGGTAAGTAATATTCTAAGACAGTAAGACTTTCTGTGCTGTCTTGGAGTAAACCAGCACATACAACTCAGGCAATACCTAATAGCATCTCTTTTAATACTGTGATAGGCAGAGATACATTGCAACTGGAAAAGGATTTTGAGTAACATTTTCTTTTAACCACTTGTCAGCAGGAACTACCTGAAGCAAAGCAGGGAAATCTCTGTGAGGGGATGCTTACAAACGCTGACATTCTGGAGCATCTTTTTCTGCTTCTTCCATTCAAGGAAATAAGTCCTGGAATGCTCTGATGCGTGGTACCAAGAGTAGGGACAAAGCCAAAACAGATTAAGTAACTGCAGCTTAACAATTTACTGCCCACCAGTTGAGCTGCAGTAATTGACAGTGTATGCACTCCTTGCCAATCTCAATTATGAATAAAATGGTTCATCAACATGAAGTTATATTACTTTGTAAATGGAATGGAGTAAATCATGACTAGTAATCAGTTACTAGGGCTCCTTTTACAGTATCAATTTGTTAGCCCATAGTAACGCATTCCTTTCTGATCATAGGTCCTCATTCAAACATGAAATTTTAAACTATAATTTAAACGTCTTAACAACCTGCTGCTGCCAAGAACTGAAGCCCCATTCCTATCATGTTTTCCCATTCCTATGCCTGATCTGCAACTGACTTCTCTTGTAACTGCCTAACTTTTTAACTGAAGTACAGCACATCTGCTAAGTGAACTAAAATCTAATAAGACAAGAGGAAATCCAGGACACAGAAGCAAGATTATAAATGCTATAAATGCAGGAAATGCTGCAACCAGAGCTTGTGCCTTTTTAGACAACAGAAAATCCACACAGAAGTGAAGCTCTGGAATAAGGACAGATTTCATGGTGTGCAACTCTGAGTGCAACTTCTGTTGAAGTTGGGGTACTCATGTCTTTCCGTTGTGCAAATTCTTTCACATCGTACAAAGGTCAAGCTTATATTGCTGCCTTTTCCTCTCAGATAGTCCCTTTAACTCCGCCCGCTATTTTTATGAAATCTGTGGGAATTTAGTATCTTTGAGACTCCTATACTTTTACACTTGGCTGAAACTGGCCAACAGGACCGAATCCCTAGATTGGGACTAACAGATCCTAGTGAAACTGCATAAGCCTCTTTTCCTTTCAGAACCAAGCTACAGAGACTCTTTGGAAGAAGACAGGAGAATAAATGAACCACAAGTGAAAAGTATTAGTCACACTGCCTTCTGCAATACTGGTGATAGGTACAACAGTAACAGGACAGTACAGAGTAGAATTTGTACATACTAGAACAAAAGATGCCCAGTGTTCACAGGCACCCATAGGATAGAGGGCTACGAGGCACACTGTGATTCCAACAGGATGGTGTTTTATACATTTGCAGCAAATTTTTACTGAATTCAAAACTCCAAGAATAATTCCCAGATAATACTCGTGATGGTTTTTCTCACTGCAAAGTAAAATCCAGAAGTAAAAGATCAGGCATGTTTGAGCCAAAATTCTAACCTGCACTTTTTGAATGAGCTGCAACCTCTAGCCACCAATATGGCTGAATGAAGGTATCAATAAATGTCTTGCTCTACTGCATAAGAAACATGGAAAAAACCAACAATAGAAACACAGACTGTTTTTACCACTAAAACTTACCATTCTAAGAGACAAAACAGATAGCTGGGAGGAAAGCAAGAGATGCAGAAAAACAAAGCAACATCTTCAAGGTCACAAAATAAATTGATGGATAGCTTGGCACAGAATTTATGACCCTGAGTTTCAATTCAGTTGAAAGGAGGACAGCTGGTGTTGTAGGGGAGCATTTTTACCAACGTCTGGTTGTCCCTGACCACCTGGCTAGCTACTGATACCTTTCTGGAAAGGTGAGTACTTCCTTCACCCCATTGCACCCCCTGCACTCCTGCAGTGACTTATAGAGGCAAAATATACAACAAATCCCATCATTATGGTTCTACAGAGGCATCGTTATAGTTTTTAGATTTTAAAAATACATTTCATAAAAAGACAGCTAGATTTCTACAATTACATTTCCATTTAATTAAAAATGGAATCAGAAAGGCATGCTGTGTATCTTCAGAAAACATAAAATCATGAAAAATGAATGGAATAAAACCTAAGACTGGTATATGAATATATATAATCATACATAACAAATACAGATGTAACATATATATTTGATTATGAAACAGCATGAAAGAAATACTTAAAAGAGACATTTGTAAGAAATAATTTGTATAATTTAGTTTAAAAGTTACATAATGCTTTTTCTGAAATGGACTAGCACTTGCGGGAAATACAAATACATGAATACTGATGTACTCTTCATTTTAAGAGAAAAGGCTTTGTGGATGACGCAAATATTTCACTTGCATCAACTCACTTGACCTAAATAATCCTGCAAATTCATATCTGGATCCAGCCAAATAAACATACTTAACAATATCAGCTGTGATTAAAAATATTATTTTTGTTTTGATACCCATAGTTTTGAATACTGAGAGCACAAGTAGAAATGACTATCACATGCATGCACTCCCATACTGCCTGGGTATCCATGTATTTAAAGCTCAGACTTTTAAAATCCATTTGGGCTTGGTCCAGCCACTTGAGCTTGGTCCAGCCTATTAAAGAAGGCTGAAAACAGTGTGTCAAAATCAAATCTGTAGCACTGTCTGTATCCTGAAGGAGACAGACAGTCTTTACTTCAACACTTGAAAATTAAATTGTATTTATCATACTCACGTATTCAGCATGAGGAACAGAACTCACTCAAAATCTGAAATAGAATTTAGAGAAAAAGTTTCACCACTTGTCACAGTTTTTGATATTGCAACAACTGTGTTTATGAGAAAAAAGTTTCATGCAAATTGGTTACAACTGTCAGCCATGATTTCCACAGAAAAGCTGCTACATTCACATATAGTAACACAAGTAGTTATCTATAGTGGAGGATTAAGACAAAGAGATTGTGTGCCTTTTCTGGGGACTTGTTTTATTTCCTTAATTCCCTTATATAATTATTATTAAAATTTTAAATCACAGTAGATACAAAAAATTGCTGAACAGACCTTTTTATAAACTACTTTAAAGTTCTATCACTATTTAAAAAAAGAAACATAATTAAGCAAAAGTTAAGACTTTTACTTCAAAGGAACACATGCCAACTTTACTTATCCAAGCTAAACTGAAGTCCCTGATGTCAGAAGCATTTCTGCCATACACAAACTTTTAGACTTCCTGCTGACAGCACTCGTATCACTGAAATGTAGTGCTGTATCTACGCTTGCAACACATAAATCTGTGTTACAGACTGCACAAGCTCAAACCTTGCTTAAAACCGGTTCAGAAATTATTAAGAAATAATATCATCAAATTTTCAAGTGTGCTCTAAAATTTTTGCTTGCAACTATGCAATAAATATTTTGCATGCATTTTTACATAAATACAGCATGCTTTGAACTGCGCAAGTTGCTTTATATGCATATTCCGCAGCATTCTCAAAAGAAATCTCATGGACAATGAGTTTCTACTTTAAGGATGCATTTTATTAAATCAGTTTTCAGTTTTATTATGCTTTTATATGTATGATATTAGATCTTGCTGAATTTATTCTGGAGAGATGCATTTTCTACAAAAAGAGCGTATTCTTGAAGTATTTTTCTATTTTATACATTTGTACAGGTTAAAAGCATAAAGACTGACAAAAATCCCTACAGTAGATCCTTTTCATATTAACTGTTTTCATTTTGTATTTTAAATGTGTATCTTTATTGTCCTGTAGGTCAACAGAAGAACAGTAGTTTGGAGCATCAACAAGAATTAGGTACTGATGATGACACTACTGCAAGAGCAGTACGAGGCAGGAAGCCAACCGCTAGGCTGCCCCTGTCAAATTCACTCTGTGCTCAGAGTGCAAAGTGATACAAGTGACCCCTGCTGGACCTAAACAATAACACTGCTGTAAGTGGATGAACACCAAATCAAAAGTATTTCTATTACCTAATTTCCCTACTGTTTCTAACACCCTGTCTATGCTATGAAACAGGCATTGTGGAACAAAAACGTCCCTACAGTATACTTCTGTACCTGGAATTTCAGTACTTGTTTACTAAATTTAAACAGAGTTGTAGAGAATCTTACCACATTTCACATGCGCGTAAGCCCTTCGACAAAGCGCTGGGGATTGGAGGATAGATGTGGAAACACAGCCAACTTGACATACTCTCTGAAGAAAAAGAGACAGGATCATGAACTATAAAGTTATGATTTAAACAGCAGCATTATACTACATCCAGTATCGTTACACCAAATAAACACTGTCATTACAAACTTAATGACATTCTTGAGACACCCACATTAGCACCATTGGTCTTTTATTTATTTCAAATTAGTGTTCTTATTTACCTCAGCAGGGCTCTATAAGATTACTGCCTAGACTGCTCAGACTCCTATGGGGATGATTTATGCTGTCATTCCAGTATAATGTTTCCCATAATTGTACTGTGTTTAAAAAACATTAGAACCCAAGGGGCTAGACAAGGCGCTATAATATTAACAGCATGCTCATATAAATCAATTTACTCCCTTGGAGGGAAAAATGAAAAAAGAAGTTAATAAGATTACACAAGAACTGTAAAAGCCAATGCAAACCTACCATTGTAAGTGTGTTTAATAAATAAGTACAAATGCATCACAGATAAATTCTAGAAATGAAAATAAAAGTAGGCATCCACTTCCATATTTGTATTATTATGTGTTACTGACATTAGTAGAGTTTAATCACAAAAATTAGGAAAACTGCTATTTTTATTGAAAAGACTCAATCCTAGAAACCAGTGAGCACCCCAAAAGCTATAAACGCAGAGTATTTTGTAAGAGTTTTCAGACTCTTGTAAGATCAACATGATATTAATGTGGATATGATTTCATAATTAGAAATTTTAAAGATTCCAAATATATGCAGGGATCAAGAAGCAACCCATAATTTCAGAAACACTCACCATTAAAGATAAAATCTAATGATAGGGGGGTAATGTGAGTAGAAAAATGGAGAATTTCAGCTTCTCCTTTCCATTACCTAATAAAATATCTCATTTTATTCAAACAATCTCCAAGTCAATTTTTAATATGCTTAATGCAATGTGCAAGCATAAGATAACCTAATATATTCAGAAGATGGATTATTTGTAGCTCAGTCTGATCGGAGCCTCTAAATGTAGTATTGTTTATTATATTCGATGATCTCATTTTGCAGTACAGTAGTTAGAATTCTAAGTTAGAATTCTAAGACATAGCTGTCAATCACTTTAGGATAAATTTACTGTAATAAAAAACTACAAGACTGAAACAGGACAATGTATATTAAAACACACTATTTTGATATACTGCCTGACTGAAAACATAGCTGTTCTCTAAGCCTATGATATTCTTTTGACAAAAAAGCAGATTATTATGCAACATACATATCATAAATTCCACTGCAGATTTACCTTAGGGATAGCTGAAACTTCTATTGCTTTAGTGAGTTCATCCACAGCCTCTTTATGGCGATTCTATTTTTGCAAGGCTATAGCTAAATGATAGTAAGTTTCAAATAACTGAAACATATGAGCAGAATCACAAATTCCTTTTAGTCTTTCATAAGTTCCCTTTACCCAAATGAAAACTACTTTTACTATTTCTCCTGTACAGTCATTATTCTAAGCATCTATCTACTTCAAGTGCATCCCCTAAGATACTCCTCTATTTCAGGGCAGATTTTTAGCTTCTGTAAAGCAGTCTGCTCTACACAATTAAATGAAAACATGCCACTTTACAACAGATGATGATCTAACCTCTCAGTTGTTAACTAAAACAATAAAACTTACTTCTTAAGGGAGGACTACATTATTATTTCACGTTACAATGTCTACAGTGCTCCTTAATAAGCAAGGAAAATAAGATTCGTAAATCTGACAATTTAATTTTAAATGCTGCAAACTTAACACAGAACTAAGCAACACATTTAATCATTTCAGGTCTATTTAAAAAGTCAGTATTTTGATTTCCAACATCAAATCGCACACAAGCTGCAAACTGGACTGCTTAAGTAAACAGGGGTTTTATCACAGTGAAATTTTGGCATCTCAGAATGAAGGAGGAGTACAGCTGATCAGAAATTTTATTACAAAAAAAAGTTTAATCAGAAAACATCAGGCTGTTGAGAGCCCAAAGTATTTCATTTAAGCAACTACTCTGAAACTAGGAAATCTGGAAAATCCAGATAACACTGCAGGAGAGGTTACCTGAAGATTTTGTCCTGGAGCCAAAAAAACTTACAAGCACAGACACTGTAGCAATTGCAAAATGCGCTAGCAGGAACTGCATGAGAGGCAACAACTCTAAATGTTCCATTTTAAACTTACAATAATATTAAAAAGAATAAAACTAAATCTCTCACAAGCCAGAAGACCAGGAACTGGAGCTTGGCTATTGATTTTAACATGATCAGAATTTAACCCCTTTTAAAAGTCAGAAGGAATAGCAAAGTTGAAGACATCGAGAGAAATCTTAACGGGAAAATTAGTCTCCATGCTTTTTAAATTTACAGCTAGACTTTTCATAAGCATTTTCTCTTGTACACAGGTGTGTCCTACCCATTTATACCAACTATGGGACAATAACACTGCCAGCAGTGTCAGCCACACTGCACCAATATCTGCTCACCCGTCAGATAAAAGCTCTGCTTTTCTCCCTTGACTCACACCACATGCTCTCCCAAACTTCCTAGCAGCTCTCCAGGACAACATGAGTCAAATATGCAACTCAATTCCACGACACTGGGCTAGCATGTCTCATTCCCATGCTCAGGAACGAACAAATCAGCAGAGGAATTTTCCCTGAAGGCAAATTTACAAGAAGGTTTCTTTGTTTTTCACTTTGGCCTCCATCTATAGGGTATGGCACGTATTTTTCTCTCTCCCTCACTCTGTGGCATCTTGTAGCTGCTGAGATTCCTGGTCTTGTACGCTAAAGGTCTTACACATGCTATGATGTTTTGTGGCTTCCAATTTGAAAGGGGCAGACAGATTCTCGTAAACTGTGCTGGAATTTCATATAACGTTTTGGTGGGCTCAACATCTATCACAGGCAAGCTGAATTTGATGAAAATGGGACTGATGAAAGAATAGGACTGAAAAGACATATATATTCCTAAAACTGTTAGTGATCAAATTAACAAGTCTGCCTTAAAACTGGACTGAGAACTTCACTGAAACCAGAACCAGCCCTGCCGCTCACGCCAAGAAGCAGATCTGGCGGTATTTTACAAAACACCACTTGCTCACTATTTTCCAGTTCAGGTTGCAAAATAACAAGCCAGCTTCCCTCCTCCCACAGCATTTAATTTAAGAGTAATACACTTCAGAAAGTAATCAAGATTTTTTTTCCACCGAGTTTCAGAATCCTCAGAGTTCATATTTTAAAGAGCAGCAGGGGGGGGGATTTTGGTTTTTTTTAAGGAGGGGAGCATTTGTGTAAGATCATACACAACGGTTTCCAAATTTTCTATGGCAAAGGCAGTAGTTTTCATGCAGTCACATGACAGTAGAAGCAGAAGTAAGAAGCTCCACTTTCCTGCTTATGACCTATGTAACTGCTTTAAGGTTACCAAGCATCTGGCTCCAAGTGGTGGGGAAATGCCTCCTTCAGCATTCTCAGGAGCACTGTGTAATCCTCAACAGCCTGAAAGCAGAATATAAGTACAAAAGAAAAAAAAAAACAAAAAAAAAGGAATTAATCCGCTTTGAATTTTCATACGACACTGAAATTTGAAATTCAAAGACGTCCCTCTCAGAAACGAGAGGCAGCAAAACATCGTCGTGGCCGGAACGACCCTAGGCTCAAGCGGGGAAAGCAGAGGCGCCAGGCAGGAGCCGCCGGGCGGGCCCCAGCCCCAGCCCCAGCCCCGGCCCCCTCCAAGCGGCACCTGCCCCGACTCGCGCCGCCGCCGCCGTCGCCGCCGCCGACAAGCCCCGCCTGCCCCGCGCGTCGCAGCCTTCCCGGCCGCGCAGGCTCGGCGGGCGCAGGGGCGCCCCAGCGGCGGGCGGCTGTACTTGCCGCCAGCGCGCAGCCCGCTCGTGGGACACGGCGGAGCGCAGCCGCGCCTCGACCTGCTGCTGCGGTTGCGGCGGCCGCCGCGAGGTGCCGCCCGCGCCCAGCGGCGCGGCCACGGCGGCACGGCGCTCCGGCCACGCAGCCGCATCTCCGTGGCACCGGGGGCGGGGCGCGGCCGCGTTGCCACGGCAGCTGCCGCTGCCGCTGCCGCGCGAGAGGGCCCGAGGAGCGAACGCGGCGGCTGAACCGCCGCGGGCCGGTTCAACGGCCGCTGCTGCGGCCTCGTGCCCGTCCTAGCCCCAGCCGTTACCCTGCCGCCCCGCCCCGTCGCTCCTGAAAACAAGGGCGCTGTGGAGCCCTGGGAGCTTGGGGCTCGGGAAGGAGTGGACATCTGTGACCTACATTGTTGAACACAGTGGGCATTTATGCAAAATTGTTGAAATACATACTTTGGCAAAAAAGTAATTTATTGTAGTTTTAGATTAGCTGACTTCCATTGGCTGCCATAATTTATCAAGCGTACTTTGGGGAGATCATCTCCTGACTTCCAGATATTTCTGTATTCAAGGGAAGAAAGAAAGAATTAAGCTTACCTCTGCAATTCCTAAAGCTTACCTCTCGTCCATCACTTCTGAAGTCTGATCACAGCTAGCAGAAATCACGAAAAAGCCAGTAGACAACAGTTGCACTTACCACTGAATGCTACTACAAAAATGACTTGTAAATATTTAGTTTAATTTCTGGGGTTGCACAGTCTTTGGACTATTTTTTCTCCAGGATGCTTTGTTACATGAGTAACAGGTACAAATACTCTCTTCCTTAACTGCTTCATATCCTCTTGTTACTTGAAGCAGGAATAGCTTTCAACAATTGTTTAAGTGTTTTAAACAATCTCCTTTACCTGTTACTATTATTCCTTTTTCTATATGTTTTAACACTTGTATTTTAATAAATTTATATATTATTACTATTGTAATATTAAAATGTGTTACCTTATTACAATAAAGTTAGTCCATTGTGGACATTATGTCAACAAGCATGTTAATGACTCACTCAGCCTAAAATAGAATAAATTTTCTAGGCATTAAAACATTATCCATGATCATCTAGAAATTCTAAAAAAATATATCTGAGAGAAAAAAATACTGTGACACTACCTGTACAAAATACGGTCATTTTTTCGGCACATACAGTCTTGTGTCTAGTGTGTCTAGCTTTTTTGACACCTTCAGAGAAATAAAATAGAAGCAACCCATCGAGGAAATGTTCCTAACATGTAAGGTAAGACAAGAATAGACGGACTGCATGAAAGCACTATCATGCAGAAGATGGGAAAGCCTCAAAAGCTTGCATGTGAGCAGCTGGCGTTCCAAGCTTTTGCACACTGACTCAATCCTTGGTAACATTCCTTTACACACCACATGCCAGAAAGAAATAGTGGCATGCTAGGGACAAAGTTTCTTTATGAAAATGCCCCTAAGTTTGTCAGCATTTTTAAGGACTTAAATACTTCTGTAAATCTTGGTCCGAGACAGTTATAATCAAGACTCCTTGATACTTGATGCACTAATGCATTTTAACTTACGTGCTTCATAAACTGACAAAACTGGTCTCTGTGGACGGGACATGGAGCACAATGGTGTACTGCAGAACTTTTGGAAGAAATCTGCCACACTAAGGTATTTCTGAAAACTGAAAACACATACACCGATATGCCCAGGGTCAGAATTTTCCCACATTCTTCTCTTGGCTGACTCAGTTTTCTGTTGTATATATTTGTGAATGAAGTGAGTGATCTAACTTTTTTCTTTCTTTTGACACTTTCCTTCTCCAAAAAATGTTTTGGAGAAAATTTTCCCTGGGGCCTTTCCACTGCTTATCAGCTGGTATCAGTTGGTATTTGAGGAAATCAGAGTTCTTTCCTTTTGCCTTTCCTTTGCATGACTCTGTTCTGAAGTCGGTTTAAAAACTTGGCTTGAATACAGTTGTCCTCCTGAACAGCTACAATCATTCCTTTGACCTATGCCTATTTCAGACTAGAGACTTGTGTGTCTTAAAAAATGAAAGAACAGTACAAGACTAATAATTTTCATAAAAATGAAGTCATGCACATGTTGATCAGTTACTTTTCATAAGTCAATATGTCAGCCATTTTAACTTGGGCAGGAAAAAGGTAGGTAGATCACGTGAACTAAATGGATACAACATTTATTCTAGTCTTTTTATGTTAGCATTTAAATTTCTTCCCAAACCAGTTTTAAAAATTAAACCCACTTATGAGCATGGTTCCATTCCTTGAAAAATATGTTCAGTTTTAGCCGTGCAGTTTTGTGATTCTTAGCATCTGGTTTTCATAAAAAATAATTAAAAGCACGGTTTAGCATGAAGACATGTAACAGATAATTGGTCTGCATAATTAAAAAGACATGGACAGACTATAGCTGAAAGGTTTATTTTAGATTATTATAGTTGATTACATTTGCTTAATCATAGTTATCTCAAAATGATTCACTTTAAATAAATTTTGAGCTTTGTATTCTTTTTAAAAATAAAGTAAGGATGCCAAAGGTTAGAAGGACATAAAGAAATACCTATAGTGTAATGCCACACTAGAAGTAGTAGAGCATCTAAAACTAGCCAACAGGAAATACTAAATGCAGATTAGGAAATCCACAATCCTGTTACCTCTGCAGAGTTCATGTTCCTGAACTAGGTTTCATCCATACAGGAAACAGAGGCTAAAGCATTCTCCTAACAGCTAGAACTTATAAATGCTATTACCAAGAACAGAGCAGGGCTTATTATTTTCTTTTTAAATCACAGTGAGTGATATTTAGTAGTGAGAGGACTCCTGTAGTATATGGGAGACCAATATGGAAATCCCTTTTGAGCATGAGGATGTTCAAACAACATTTTCCATTTTCTAAAACAGTGCCCTACCCATCAGGCTCTATTCACAGTATAATAGGAAGCCAGCATCTACAACTTAGAAACTGCAGGGCCTCACCTTGTAGACTTCTAATTCCTTAATGAGTCTTGTTCATAGGTTGTAAAACTGCAAGGCTGTCCAGCTTAGCCACTAGCACAGGAAAAAATCACATTTTCTTTAGCTGACCAGACTAGCAACTCTAATATACAAGCCGGTTCTAAACTATCAACCCATTTAGGTTCAAAATAAAGCCACTCAAATGGCAAAATATGAGTCCTTTCAAACTCATGCTATAGAGTAGGTGGAAAACTAACTCATAACAAAATGTCTTTGTATGAAAAATAACCTTCATTTTAGCTGTAATTTTCCTGTCCACAGGCACTAGAATTACCTGCAACAGAGGTAGTTCAAATAGAGCTAATAAAAAGTGAGTTGTTGCATACACTGGCTATCTTTAAAGATTAAAATCATTTTCCTTATACCAAAGGCAGGAGCTGTAGCAAAGTCGCCTTGCCCGAAATTGTAATGTAGGTCTTGAGAGCACAGAAACAGTTTGCTGTAAAACATGGAAGCAATTTGCCTTGAAGCAAAAATGGTAGCCAGTAAAGACAGTCTATTTTATACCCCAGTGTCTGAAGAGGTGATTAAGTTAAAAAAAGAAAAAAGTTATAGCATGGTTATCAGATATTTTAAGACCTGAACTATACTTCAGGATACTGAAAAAAAATATTGCTAGGTTGTCTGAATTGTCCTTTCCATACTCCATTCATATTGTTCTCATAGAGAACAAAGGGAAACAAGCAAGGTCAAATGTTTTACACTCCTGCAATATTCTGTAATCAGTGCTGCCAGTACCTAAGCAATGGCATAACTTAAATGGAACAAGTATTGCAAACTTTCACTGCCAACTAAGGGGAGGGCATATTAGACATGTATTTCTATTTCCGAGAACAGAAGTTTAAGGAAAAAAAATCAGTTATCTCATATATATGATCACAGATCTGTTTACTGAAACGTTGATGAAAATGTAAGAATAGTTTTAATTAAGATTCCCTGATGAGAGTTCAGGTAAATCCAGAAAGACAATGTGGGCACCTAAAGCCTACACATCCAGCAAGCTGCATTGGCACTGGCAGAGGCACTCCTTTCATCATTTCTCTTGAAACTGTAAATGCACAGCAAACTCCAAATTCATGAAACCAGAACAGAAAAACACTGGATGAACATGACTCTGTAACTGACGGTTAGCAAAGCTATTTGGAAAGAGGACCCTTGGTTGTGATCACTGCTGCTAAAGCTTTGTATGTATTTTATATTAAATAATTATTAGATATAAGTGAAGATCCCTAGGTACAGAGATCAGAATATCATTTGTCTAGAGGAAGACCCTTACCTTGAGAGCTTTACCTATGGTTGCACTTGCTTTATGGCTTAGGGAAGTTTGAACTCATCTCGATGGTGGCACAGTTTCAGCAGACAAAATGGAAAAGAGCCATGTGTCTGCAGGTGGCTGCACTCTTTTTGGAGATGATAGATACAGGTTTAATGTCTCTCTTGCCTCAGCTGGGGGAAGACATGGAATGGGTCTCAGCTGCTAAGCACACATCAACTATGCCTCAAAATAAGGTAATTCCTGCCTTTGTGTGCTGTGTATTCAGTATTTTATTACAGAGCCTACTGGAATAAACCATTCTTGGAAGGCAGGCAGAGGAGCGTTTCTGGATCTCAGCTGGACTGAGGCCCGAGTTAAGCACTTAGTTTCAAAGTCTGGGCAGTTCTGACCCCTCTGCAGTCACGCAACACTTGGGAGACACTTCCAGAATCTCAGTTTTGTATTTAGATGCCTAAATTCTTCCAGAGTCTTGGTTCCAGTCCCGAAGTCCCTTATTTGAACGAGCACTTTGTGTCATAAAGACATACAGCTGTAAAAAATTTTACCACAAAGCATAAGTTTATGAAAACGAGTTATCTAGATTTTTTTCTCAAAATTACAAAATCCTTATAAAAATTAAGGAACATTTTCACTTACAAAATCAAACATTTTAAGTCCTACAGTTCATTCTACAGTTCAGCTAACTTTGAGCATCTCTGGCTGTATGCAACATCCCCCCTTTTCCTCCTCCACAAGAATGAAGATGATCAGGCCTTGGACACAGAATCCATAAAACACAGAATCTACCAGAAAAAAATAAACTAATTCATTTTCTGCCTGAAAAACAGGAACATAGTAGTGCCTTGTGTCCTTTTCTATGAAGCAGCATGTTCTCCTATTAAATCTTAGTCAACTGAATACTCGTTCTGTCATATAAAATGGACTAAAAGATTACAATTTATAGTAGAGAGAGTAGACAGTGATTTTAAAAAAATTGGAAAATAGTACTTACAAACATCATTTCAATGTAAACTGTGGGGCTACACCATCCAGTATGAGACATTGAATGCTTTTGCTTTAAAAAATATAGACACCTTCCACCTCTATGTGATATGGTATGCTTCCTTGTCAGCTTTCAAAATAGATTTGCATAGCATGTACCACTGATTTATAGAAGTCTGGTCAGGGGGTTGGTGAGTATGATGTCTGGCCTATTTTCTGTATGAGTTACAGCTGCAAAAGCAGTGAAATTGCTCTCACAGCTCTCATCTAACTTTTCCACTGACAATGAACTTTTAATTCCTTCGCTTTCCTTGCAAAAAAAAATTGCAGAGGAGTTTTTAGATTGCCAATATCCATATAGACCTTGGAAATGCTGCCAGAGGCAAATGCCATCTGTCCAGAGACCTTGTGTTGCCACACAGCTGCTCTGAACATACTTTACTTATTCAGAATTAGAGCATATAAAAGATACCTATTGTAGGTTTTTGGCGCCTTTGCCTTATAACAAAGGAATCACATAAAAGGGCAAGGAAAACATTTATCGCACATCCCAATACCAAAACCAAAAGCTTAGTGCTGAACTAATAGACCTTTCTCTCCACCCTGAACTGTCTCTGGATTTTGGTATTTTGCTCCCCTAAAAGGACCCCTATTAATGGGGGAAACAATCAGGTTGCAAACTTGAGAGCCCTTTACAGAAAACTCTCAGCTGCCAGCTCTGTGTTTTAGAACAGCTACTGTTATACTTTTGGTGTCCCACTGTCCCAGCCATTTCAGTAGTTGCACAAGGACACAGAGAAAGGTCCCAAGCCAATTCAGGAATTTTTAGACCAAAGCCAATGTCTCAAATTGTGCATCACAAATAAACAGTGTGCATCATGAAGTACTATTGTTATGTGCTCTTGGAAAAATGAAGTAGGCTGCTAATTTCTGCACAGCTTCACTTTCTTTTGCAAGATAAGGTAAAACAAAACAAACTTTGCTTCACATACCAGTATCTAATCTTAGATTTAGGCATCAACATCCTCCTCCAAAAGAAATATTCATATCTTACTGAGTAGCAGAAGCAAAAAAATTCTGCATAAACCTGCCACACTTAGCTAAGAGCAGCACGGAACATACAGTTCTCCATAAATTTGAACTTTAATCACAACTGGCAGTCACACATCATTAGAGTGTAGATGTGTTATTTTCCATGTCTTCCAGTAGGTTTCCTCAACTTCATGCCATTGCCGCAGTATAGAGTACTGGACTGCATCCAGCATTTTGCCCACTATGTCCCAGTCAAAACCAGGTAATAGGTAAAATGATGGACATCAACATTAAGATAATATTGTTTAATATTTTATGAATAAAACATTAACCACTTTTTTCCACCCCACTTCAGTACTGGCTATCTTTCCTACTCTAATGAAAACTGGAAGAAGAAACAACTGTTTCAGCCATATATGCAGCAGTGGTTACTACAGACTGAAAATAATTCAGCACAATTAGCTGATGATACTAGGGAGAAAATGTAGAAAACTACTGATTAGAGAGCTGGGAAAGCAAACATACATATCAGCATTGCATTCCAAACAGTCAAAAAGTCATTAAGAAACATCAGCATTGCAATCATCTGCTGCTGTATTAATACTATGGCCCTTTCTTTTCAGATCAATTTCCAGAGTTTATATTTGAGACTTTCCTCTTCCTTTTCAAGAGTGTAAGATGAGCCAAGTGTATGCCAAATTTCAAACTGATAGAATTTAATAATGTTAAATTGTAAAAAGCTCTCACCTTCCCAAAGCATTAAGTATCTAATTAGATGTAGATCAGATTAGATTATTTCTAGATTAGATTCTAAAGCATTAAATAGTACAAGTTTGGATCAAGTGTAATGACAAGTTTGTCTATATTTTATGAGTTTATTTATGTATGGTTTCAGACAGCAGTTATCCCAGTTAACCACATAAAAATTTTCAAATTTTGGCCATGAGCTCAAGAAGATACCCATATTCCTAACTGCTGATTCTTCCTTGTCTCCAGGTGCCAACTGCACATAAATATTTGTCATATACAACATTCTTTCCGTGTGACACTTCTCTATGTAAACAATTAGAATGATTTCCACACAGACATCATTTCATGAGATTGTCCCTCTTAAAAATCAGTCTTCAATTTTGAGAACCCCTGTTTCAAGAACCCCCCTGCTTGTTCACTTTTACTTGGTCTGTATTGCCACTTAGGTTAACAAGGCTTAAACTGAAATTGCGTCCCAAAAATTTAAGTAGTTCAGAAAACTTCTTGAAGATTTTGCCTACCTAAGGAGGTCTGAGGAGATCAAAAGATTCTCTATAATATTTTAAAGTCTGTCTCAGAAAACAATTTGTCTCTGAGAGGAAATCCTGCAATGATGCATAGCAATTTTCCTTTTTAACTTTGACTGCCCTCCCCCCTCCCTTCTCTGCCATTAAATTTTTAAAGTAGGGAGGTTTCTATTCCTGATCAGCAGCCGCTCCTTCAGAAGGTAAGTGAATACAAATGAAACACCACTAAACAAATATGTAAGTTAGCCAGGTTGTAATTTGCAATTCAGTGCTGACATACATAAAGATGCAAAATTATTTCAGTATCAATATATTGCAGAATATCTTTGCTTGTTTATAGCATACATAAATTTTGAAAAAGTTCTATGTAAGTAAAAACATCAATGCACAAGTGTTATCTCACAGAGATAATGCTGTGAAAAGGATAGAAAGCTAATCATAGACCTCTACAGAAGATCAGTCTGTCCACCTGGGGACCATGATCTCCATGCAGTTTTAATCCCTGGAGGTATAAATCACAACAGAAGACACATTCTTTGAAGATGGTTCCCTTTTTTTGTTCTGGCCCACAAAGAAAAAGAAAAATAAGCATTCAGCCACCAGCAGAAGCAGCAATACATATTCAGCACCCCATTACCTATTTCCTAGATTTATAATCTAAATCTAATCTGGATTTCCTAGATTTATAATCTAAAATGCTATTTTTACCAACAGTCTGTTTTAGCATGGTCCCAATTTTGTTTTATTACTGACTTCCAATTTAAGATGAACCTCCAGAAAAATAAATAACATATTGCTTCTTGACATTACGTCTTTGTCATCAACAAAAATAATCATTGTCCTTTGCTGTGTATAAACCAATTTTCTAAATGTTTAAATTTTGCAGATAGACCCCTTTGAACAGGAGCAATCCCAGATTCTTAATGCTAATTCCTCCCTGCCTTTTTTTTTTTTTTTTCAGAAACCTTAATTTAATCTCTGTCTTCACAATCTCCTGATCTGGAGCAGCTCCCAAATAACCTCAAATGTATTTTAAGCAGATGGTCTGAGTGGTGGGGGGAGCACTGCAGAAATACTATCTAAGTAATGCTTGCATGTTTCTTCCAAAGGACTATAGTAATGAATGTTTTGCCAGTATTGTTAGATGATCCATAGTGGAATTATTCAGTATATAATTACGCATAAATTCCTACCTTACTAAGAGGCATATGGTAATCACGAGTCTTGAATCATTCTCACAGCAGTCCAATTTCTCTCTAGTGTAATTTCATCAAGTCCACTGAAGTCATGCATATACCCACAGAGCGAAGAGTGTCCTGGGGGCTGCAAGGTAGCCCAGGTTCTTTCTAATTTTCACAGCATACCTACTACAAAAGAACCAGAGGGTCATGGTTAGGGCTAAGCATAGGCTATTTATACACACACATAACATGCAAAGCCTAGTGCTTTCTCACTCTGTCTCTCACATTGCACCTCTACAAGAATTTGGGGATTGGAAAACTGTAAGAAATCACCCGCAGTTGTGTAATAGAAGTTAAATCCAGAAGAATGGCATTGACAAAAATGTTAATTTTACAGAACAACACACTGCAAAAGAGGCTTTTCCCCTCTAACAACCTACAGCAGCCCAAGCAACAAGGAGAGGAGATGTCACAAGTGTCTCAGGAGGCATTTAAAAGAAAAGACAATGGCACTGGGGGCTTACAATTTATAAGGGATTATAAAAAGGATTAGCACCAAATTTCTATGCTCTTGAGGAAGAGTTATCTTTGCAGTGGAAAAAATGTATGCATGAATGAATGAACGAAAGAAAAGAAGAATTCACTACAAAGACACAGCCAAGTTGGGAAAATGACATAAACTTAACTTCTTACATCCAGAACTGTATCTGTATGTGAAACAGGCTAGAGAGGAATTATGGAATTGAACACAGGCAAAGAAAGACGCAGCAGAAAATTCAGACCACAGGAACGGAGATTCCTTCTATACTCAATTTGACTGACTTTGGAAGTTAATCCAACGACTAGACTTGCAGGGCTGTTTCCCTCAGCACAGATGTTATAGCAGGATAAAACGCATGTATATGAAATTAGGCACTCAAGTTTTATCTTGGAATAGATATTAGCTGTATTAGTTCCTGATGAGATGTGATAGTCACTTCATTAAAGTTGTGCTTGAGTGAGCTAAATACTCTTCATATGGCAATCAAAGGTAACCCTTTTATCATAAATATTTTTCTGCTTTTAAGCCATAAAATAAGAGAAAACAAAAGTAGTCAACTTTTTCAGCAAATTCCCCCATTGTAATTTTATTAGAGGAGGGACTGATGTTTTGATTAATCCATTTCTTTCTTACAAGTTAACATAGACTCAGACATAAGTGTTTGAAACAGAAGTTGTACAAAGATGCTCATGTATGGCCTTTTATCTTAGTTTAAACTTTGATGAACTGTTTCAAAAAAAGAAGTAAACTCCAGAGGAGACAACGTTGGAATGCTTTGGGATGCTGAAGGTCCCTAATTTCTGAAGCATGAAAAGTTGACTGTATCAGGGAGACAGGGGTCTGTGAACAGAAGATGCTGGAAACAGCTATAACAGTAAAAGGAAGAAATTGATGTCTAAGATTTTTCTTTCAGTGGGTGAGAAACAACATCCATTTGACACACAACAAGCACACTTATCTAACCCAGTGTGCGCCTGGGGACACGTGCTGGGTAACATGACGGGAAGAAAGCATGGCACAAGGCAACATCTGCAAAATAGGTCTTTTACTGTGGTAAGGTCACTGTGGGTTCCAGCAGATGGCAACACATGAGCTTTACTACAGCGGTACAGCCCCTGTCACAGTCCAGGACCCCATATGCCACGCACTGCTCATGGATCACAGGTGAGGTAGCAGGCTGCATCTGGTGCACAGAGTTGCTGAGAAGGAGGCAATCGATTTGGCTGCCCTTCAGGTATCTGGGCTAATCACACTGCGAAAGAATCTTGTATTCACAGTATAATCTCAACAGTTCTGCCATTTAATCACCATCTAGTTGCAGACACATATGGTCCAGTGTTTCATTTTTTATTATTTCCATTTTCTGCCTCAGCTTTTCTATTGTTTCAGTCTTTCAGTTCATTCTTGAATCTCAAACACTAGTTAGGTAAATCACAAAATATGACTCTTCACAACTACATGTTCCTCCAAGCATTATATGCAATGGCTAAAATCCTAATTCAAATGGAGTCAATGCCAAAATTTACACTGATATCAGTGGGAAAGGCATTTCACTCTAGATATTTTGCACGTAAGAAGGCATATCAAGAGAACAGTAACATTTCACTGTCAAGCACAGAATGTTAGATAATTAATAGTTAGCTAAACAGAATGAAAGTAGCTTTAAATTCAGTCTATTTGTGTATCTACATTATCACATATCCTTTAGCTACTGCAGAGTAGTTCAGTTGCCAACTCATGGTACCCTTCTTGCTCTTCTGCCTCCCATTGCACCTATTATGCCTGCTTGGGGTCTTGCTCATAAGACAACTCTACCCAACCCTCCATCTCCTGGCATGCCTGTCTCCAAAGCTGCCACCTCACAGGAGAGGAGAAAGTAGCTCATGCAATTTTCCCCCAGCTGGCTTTTCACTCTCAGAAATGCAAAGCTTGCTCTGCCCTGAACTGTTGCATGACAAAATTCTTTGCCAAATGTTGGCTGGTGCTATTCTGCCTCTTAGAGTGAAAGGAAATAGGGCACAGCTGAGACCCATGCAAGAGCATCTTGCTCTTCCCCTGGCCTTTCTTAGCTTCCCTGCTCATTTCAGTCCTGCTGAAGCTTGGCCTTATGTAAAAGCCATTCAAAAACTGTGATTACACACCAGAAGAGGTGCAATCAAGAGGAAATGTGATTTTATAGCTCTGTGGTTCCCAAGCCTTTTTCAGACAAGTAGCATGGCTTCTGCCTTCTCCTTTCCTGTGTTCCCGCCTGGTCCACCAGATTCACACTTCCCTGGACTAAAAATATTGCCTCTCGTGATCCGCTCGGCTCCTCTCCCCTTGCCTCGCAAAGCTGACTCTCTTTGCACTCTCAGCCCTGGGGCTCAGGCACTGAGCAGCAGGAAAGGAAGGGAAGGCATAGAGCAAAATCGTCTTGTCTTCCTCCCCCACACTGCCTGGCACTACTAGTGGGACATGGAGCGGTAACACCACACTGCATCTAATCTTCAGCATTGGAGTGCTTTCCTGGTGGCAGCCAGCTCTGTATCACAGGGAGGAGCACCAGGCTTCTGAGGACGCTTACGCCTTACACTGTCATTGTAAAAATACACAAACACGTTCTGGGGCAGGAACTGGACCATGAAGCTCTCTGTCTTCCATAGGGATCGGGCCTGATGACACTCAGTTTGTGTATCCCAGTTCTCTCAGACTGAGAATGTGCAGAAACAGAAATTCAGGCTGGAGAAACTTACAGGTAAACTTAGGTGCTTATGGACTCTTACCCTAAGTTTTTGCTGAGCATATAGAAACTGAGCCCTTTCAAAAGTATGACCAGTCTGGAGTAGCATTTCACTGCATAAGGCCATTCTGGCCGCAAATACTAAGTATTGTCAAATTTCAAGCCCTACTCAAAACTTCAGGATGCAAGATCTGCTTAGAACAAAAGCTTGTCAAAATCTTTTTTTTTTTTTTTTTTTTTTTTTAACTTAGCAGAATGACATCTTGACCCTTGGGCTCATTCTCAGAAACAGTAGAAACTTTGAAGAAAAGGGGGATGGTGCAGGGAGAGGGAAAATCCTGTGTGAAACACATTCAGCAGGAAAATTTTGGCAAAACTACAAGCAAACAAAGTTTGGATCTTAACCTTGAAAGTACCATATAGTTATATTCACTGGCACTGCTACCAACCCTGCTTAATTTGTCACATCAATTTCTCTCCATCAGTACGAATTATATTCCAAAATCATGATTTGTTCAAACAGACGCCACTCACCAAAAAGAGCCACACAAAGGTCTTTTTCTTTCCCCTATGTAATCTTTCTCCCCGATTACTATAACAATATGTGATATGAGATAGATAACATTCAGGCCTAGCTAAAGAAGAGCTAAAGAAGGCAATTTTACATCCCTCTATTCACTGATGGAATAGTTGCTGTTGCTTTAGGAAAGCTGTTCTCCCAAGAGAAGAATGCAGTTTATCTTTCCAATGTGCTCACAATTTCTGCAGCAATTCACTGACCTGTATCACTATTGTTTTCAGCAATGGGGTTATGTTTAAAGGTCCACTTTCACTGACTCATTTTCTTCTCATAAATCATTTAATCTCTCGCTAGGCTGCAATATTGTACTTGGGCTGGACGACATAAAAATAGATGGATGTTTTGTAACTAGCAAACCAGACATCTAGAGCTCTATATTCTCTTTTGTGAACAGTCTCCAAATAACAGAATTTGATCATTTAAAAATGTTGCTTGTCTCCCTTTAGTCTACTTTTAAATGCACATTTAATATTTTAAGTCCCTCAAAATGAATTAAAATATAGCCAGATCCACAAATAACATTGTGTGTAAACAAAAGCAGCCCAGATAATTATTTTAAGCAGTAGATGGAAATACAGTCTCTTAAAAGAGACATGTATTTATGCTCCCCAGTAAGAAATGATCAAAATGTTAGGTAGGCTGTATGTCCCTCACAGATAGGATTTGGTACATGTATTTATGAAGAGTATCTGGCTATTTCTCATGCATCTATCCAGGCAGAATTTAGAGCTAGCATTCACTAAACAAGTTTAGTTATCCCAGAGCTGGAAATATGAACATTTTTATGAACTGCATGGCAGCCTATACAAGAATTAAAAGACACTGTGCTAAAGGTAATTACAAATTGTGCTCTCACACCAGGAGTAGCTTTATTAAAACCCATGGACGTGTAGTGAACATGGGAAAACATTTAGATAATATGACATGGCATTGCAGAATGGATGCAATTAGTAAAGTCAGAGACACTAAACAAGGCTCAAAGCATGTCTGTGCATCATAACAACGGTACCTTCATAGCTGATACTGTTTTCAGCAGTATGCAGGAGATACTACTGAAAATCTTTAAAAGTCACACTCCATAATCAAGGTGTTGTCATTTATTCCTCAGAAAACAGTAATCTATAAGGACTGCTTTCCTTATTAAAAGATTGATACATTATATAACAAACATCTTCTACCTTAGTAGAGGCGAATTTAGCTGCAAGATTATCAGCACTAGAAGACCTTTATTAAAATAACAATACTTATCTTTAAATAAAATGTGCTCCCATTAAGTATCTTAAAATGACCATATATAGTAGAACCTCACTCTAACACTTTGGGACCTTTTTACCATTGAGACCATGGAAAGTTATTGTTGATGAAATGTGATGGTTACTAGTGTTAGTATATGTTCTTCAAACTCTAATAATCTTTGTAACAGAATATAAGTACTTTGACCTGAGACAAAATGTAAAAAACAATAACCTTAAAGTGGATGTACTAAACACAAAAAAATCTTGTGGCTGAAACAGCAACAGAGGCAACATTAAGCTAATGTTCAGATTAGATTCAGAATGTATTTTCCACAGTGCATCCTGAAAACGTAGCTAAAAAGAAAACAAAGGGGAAATTTCTTTCCTACAGATATGTAGCTGTGGCGGACAGATGAGTGAACTTTTGCCTTAAACATTTCTTGGTACCTAAGGTGCAAGCAAACCATAACCCCAAACAAGCCATCTGTTCCCGGCAGAAACAGAACTGAGCGGCTGCGACCCCTGAAATGGTCTCCCTGCGACCACCCAGGACACACCGAGCCTGCCCTGAACCAGACCACGATCGGGTAGAGACTTCGGGACCTGGACTGTAAATTATTGCCGCTTAGCACAACTTCTATAAAACTTGCTTAGCATGAGTAGCTAAATTTGTTGAAGCCTTAGGCCACACTTAGATAAAATAATGAACTTTTACCTAGTTCAGTAAGAAAAGGGCCTGAGAGCCGGTTCAAACCGGAATGATAAGGGAATTGCAAGCAGTTTGCATTCCTGTGCTTCACACATCACCGACAGGGAGGATGTCAAAGCTTTGAAATAGGGCCTGCTTGGGCGCCAGGACCCTGGGAAACGAAGCCTCCTCTCACTGCTGAAACAGTGTTAATTAGGGGGGTCTGGACTATCCCCCCCTCGTCAGGACCTTGGGAGATAACACCTACTGTCACCGCTGGGGCAGTGCTAATTGCTGGAACAACACCTCTTTGTTAGGGCCTTGAGAGACAAGGGCGGGACCCGAGGAATGAAGACACATCTGTCAGCAGAAACCACAACAGTAAAGATAAACAGCCTACCTAGGGACAGTGATGAGACCCAAAAAGGAGCAGGAGACCCCAGACCTAAATATTACTATTGGTCCAAACTACCGCATGAGGGGTGGAGAGCTTAGATTGGAAAGTATAATTGCCCAGGGATCTCTTTGTTCGGGGTCCCTCTTCGGAGGCACCCAGCTCGAGCTGTAACTACTGCACGCGCATCGCTAAAATTTATTTAATTCACTTTGATTTGGCACCAAAAATCACAATAAGTTAAATTATGAACATTTTTTGTAAATGTCTGTGTATTCCAAAAGCAGTATAAATTGTTTGCTCTTGTCAATATATGCCCCAAAACAGACTTAAATGCATGCAAGTTTATTTCGTCCTCCTTTCACGGATGTGTTTAGAAATGCGTATAAATGCGTATAAATGCATTTGTATGTGTGTTTGTATCCACAAATTAAAATACTTTTAACAGCTATATCTAAAAGTATAGGGCAAGTAAATGCACACAATAACTCTCAAGGGACTAAACAGATATGATCCCAGGTAAAGATGGTAGGTTCAACCCAGTATTTGCTCATGCTTTCATTCCACTAAGTCACAAGCCGCTCTGCTAACATTTTTTTAAAAGAGCAAAGAAAGCAACACGGTGCCTTCATTACTGCAGAACCAGGAACCTGATTCTGTTCTCATTTAGAGATAAAAGGCATTTTTGGGTAAACCATGCATATTGCTCCTGAAGTCAATAGATGTAAAACAGTGTAAAACTGGGGTGAGAAAGAAGACTTATGTCCCTCAGCTGCATAGGAAAACTATTCTCATGATATATTTTATAAATTTGCAGGAAGCCTACATAAAATTTTCCATTTAAGCGATTTCCTGTAGCATAGCTAATTAATGTCATCTAACTGAGGGGAAAGATGTAATTGCAATATGACTCGCTAAAACATTAAAATACTCAACAGAAGATATAGCTTGCATAAACAATCTCAGCAGCAAATTAGTCTTTGAACAATACTGTTCACTAGCTATTTATTTCAATATTTTGCTAAGAGATATTTAAAAACAGAAAAACTGTTTTATGGTTAAAGATCAAGAATAGAAGGATGTGTGATGACTTCTTAATGTTGTTGCAAAGTTACTATTTCAGGCATATTATAAGCACAAGGGTTTCTACAGCAGTGTCTCTTAGGTCTTAAATGTCTCTTTCTGGGCAGTTCTGATGTGCCTGAATTTTGACAGGGCTAAGAAGCTCCCACCATTTTGGGAACCACAAGCCAAGTCTTTCTTTTCCTGTGCTGTCCATAGGACTGACTTAGCAAACATCTTTTACCACAGTCAACACAAGGTTAAAGATACAACACTTCAGTCGGCTGATCCCACTCTTTGGATGTGGGACTTTCTCTCCATACCATAAAGAGAACTAAAGTGCCTAGCTCTCAGGTAAAATTCTTCGTTGTGTGGATTAGCAGTGGAGGAGGGCATCACTCTGAAACGATTGATGGTGCTCGATTTTTCCTAAAGGTTGGCTAAGTCATCTCTCTCTGCTTATGTGCCCTCAGGTCAGCACACTGGCTTTTCTAGATTCAGCTTTGGCACTCTGAGCTCTCCCAACTCTATCAGCTGGTCTGGTAAAAGACATCAAGGCTCTCCCTGCAAACCTTGCCTAACTGTAACAGTACTGCTATTGTGGTGGAGTGTGGGTGGAGCACAAGTCAAGACTGCAGAGGCTATCAGGTGGCAAAGCACTTAAAAATTAGGTTTGGTGATAACCAGAATATTACTGAAGTCCATAGGCCAAAACTCTCTTCCACTGTTGGGTATGTCTGTCTTCATGAGCTGTTGAGTTCACTTTGATGTGGTACACAGACTTTCACAATTAAAAGCATTAACACAGCTCTGTCACAAAATGAAATATAATTTGTCATTTCTAGTACTGAAGCTG
Source organism: Dromaius novaehollandiae (assembly GCF_036370855.1). Taxonomy (NCBI): domain Eukaryota; kingdom Metazoa; phylum Chordata; class Aves; order Casuariiformes; family Dromaiidae; genus Dromaius; species Dromaius novaehollandiae. Next base: position 26,452,595 of record NC_088098.1, read on the forward strand.
CTTACTATCAACTACCATTAAAAATCTTTTTTCTTTTTATCAAAGACATAGAAGGTGAAGGGGGGAAATGAAAGCACTAGAAACTGAAAGAATGAAGTATTATTCACATGCTTTCTTTTTAGTTGCCTTTTAGAGGGCAGCAGTTACTGCTCTTAATATTGAAATCTATTTTTGTTTTGTGAAGATAAACAAAAACAAGTATGTACAAAACAGGAGAGAAGAGCTAAGACAACCTGCAGCTTTTGGTTCTGGTACTGATTGGTTCTTCGTGCTGGAGCACCTGGTCTTACTAACCTTTCTTCAGTATCGGATTGTGCCTCTGTCTGCAGCGCCTTCCTGAGATTTGAAGACAAATACTGTTTTCTAACTTTACTTTCTGAACTACTCAGGTGACTATGGATCTTCTGGATATGGACCAGAAGCATCTGGCTTTGCCCTGTATTTTGTAGTAGAGCTTGAACCATTGCAGTCGCTGTTGTCCTCCCTGAGTTCTACCAGCAGTGTCCAGCATGACACATGTAAGTCCTACCTAGCCAAGTAGGCTCCAAAGAGGTCCAGCAAAGGAGGGAACTTCTGAAACTGCTGCACTTGGCCAAGGAGGTGATGCAGCTGCTGTTACCACATTATACCAGTCTCTGAAGCTGAGCTGGGAGCACTGCAGTGCATCCTTTCCAGCAGGATAGATACTTCTTTTATGGTTTAACTAGGAGAAGAAAAGAGGAGGAAAGATTATTGAAGTGCTGCTTTAATATAATGTTGCCAGAGGCTTCTGTCTTTCAAAGGCAAAATATACATGTTATTGAACACTTTGACTTATAGCTGGTGGCTAAGAACAAACACAGCTTAGGATGCTCTGCTCTGCAACAAAGTTTTTTTGGTAATGAAAACTGTTTCCTCTCTAACCCCATGCAGATTTGTTCATTGCAGACAATCTAGGGATTACACTTTGTTCCCTAGGAATCCAGAAATACAGGAATGTTTAACTTGATCTGTACCTATACTTCAAAGAAAGAGATGTATTTTTTCACATACGAAAATAAGCAACACAAAAAATTAAAAAGAGTACCAGTTTCTCAAGCATTCCTAAGATTTTATGATTAAAATTTATGTATCCTATGAAACATAATCACAGAAAATAAATGTTTACACACAGCTAGGAAAACAAGTGAATCCAGCTTCTAATTCCACAGCCACAGGAAGATTATAGTAGAAACAGAACCTAGCTCCAAATAGAAAAAATGTCAGCATAATAACCATTGCTTGCTACTAAATAGACTTCTCTTTTTCTAGCACAGATTTGAGAAGTGTGGGGGACAGCAACTGTTATCTATGCATCTGCTAAGATGGCCATGAATTTTAATGGATTTCCTAATGTGATTAAACACTGCAGAACTCTAGCAAAAAAATACTGGATTTCTATTTTTTTCCTGAATATCCTTGTCCAATGAACAGAGGACTACAAAGGGCACTGTCAGATGACCACAGATCAAATCCTAAGATTAACAGTTAAGTGTCCAATAAAATTTTTAAAAAAAAACTATATGGACGATCCTATTCTATCCTCTTTGTTTACAAAACTAGGATGGACTTGGATGCTTTCCTCAGAAAGAATGGCAAAACTGAACTTCAAAAATATATATAATATGAAAATGTTTCCTTTATTATAGGACCTTCCCTTTTCCCTAGCTCTTATATATTTTATCTTATTTGCATTACTCTCTCCACCTCAGAATTGTTCAAGGTAACCTGCATGCTGTGTAAAATATAGTCTAAAATACAGTCAGCATAAAATGGTAACAAGTCTAAATGGAAACAATCTACACCCATTTTTTACTGGCAAAATGACTACAGTTTACACAGGGCAGTGAAAAATATTATACACAATTAAGCCCTTCCTAGCTTTTCTAAAATGAAAACAAACACATTTCTTATTAATAGGCAGTGACATCTTTTGGCTGTAGCCTCTCTGTTCAAATCTAGTCTTTCCACAGACACTAAAAGCACAATGTCCAATTCATTCCTGTTCCTCTCATCTTGTTTCAGTGTAACTGCAGTAATTCAGCCTATAAAAGCGGAATTACGCTGGGTATTGCTGGTGTAAAGCGAATAGAGCCCATTGCTTTATGTTGGATAAGACAGAGCAGATCATTCCAGTTTCTGTCACTGCGGTGACACAAATGATTACTGAACCCTATTTAACTGGTAGTTAGGCTGGATTTATATGTGTTTTGTCTTTCCAAAGTGACAGTTTCCATGGATGTAACATCTTTCATCCAGTAATAGTCTGAGGAATTTAATACACATCTCCCTGACTGTTTTGTGCAAACTATACTCAATGAAAGTGTTTGAGGAAGAGCAACTTTGGCCTGGACAGTTACCATCTAACTGCCACTGAAGTCAGAGAACACATCAGAAAGGAAGCGGCTCTCATATTAAGGGACAGCTTTTCCTCAGAACTAATAGCAGGAAGCAATATAAAATATGCAGTTTCCATAAAACTGTGCCATTTCCATCCAGACTGAGGTTGGTCAGGATGCTGCATATGCATGACATTTGCAGACCCTTCAAGCTGCCTGTTTAGAAAAACTTGGTGTGGAAAAATAATAAAAATACAAAACTGAATCAGCTATTTTTGTTTGTTTGCTGCCTAGAATTCTAAAGGCTTTCCTAGGCTTACGGTGATGGGACTCCTTAGTTATTTCTACATAAGAAGGCGTAGATGGAAAAATACTGTTAGGCAATAACCTGCAGCTAAATTGCTCTTAATGTGCTCATTTTCTCTCTTTTGTAACAGTTCACATACTCTGACTGACTCAATGTCCTATTCTAATATAAATACACTTTGTCGTTTCTAGCAAATAAAGTATAAGGCAGGTTTGGATAAAAACCTCGTAATACCAAATATCATTTTTTTAAAGTGGATTTGAAAAAGTAGGTTCCGTTTCAGCCAGCTTTAAAATTTTCTCAAATTTGACTAACAGTACTTCATATCATTTCCAGGACTTTCAATATACATCTCATTAACATTCATATATAGAGCTGGATATTCCAAACCTTTAAAAAACTTTATGCAATAATTTCTGGCAAAATATCAATAAAATGAAAGCCTGAAACTGCACTCCCAAGTGAGATATTAAGATGCTAAAATATTCTCCACAGCACTGAACATTTTAATATATTTTTAACAGTCTCTGGATTTCAAAACAGCAGAAAAAGGGCAAAGGTTCAAACTTCAGATCTGAAGAAAGATTTTATTTATATGATCAAAATATTTTTTATTATTAAAACGTTCCCAAAAACCACATCAAAAGTGACTTGGAGTTCTTCCAGGACTTGGAGCTTCAGCAAAATATTTTTAATAGATGATTGGGTGCACAGGGAAAGTACTGTAAAGTTTATTTTAAGTCAGTTCACATGGTGAAACCTCTTGTTTTCCCCAGTTTTCTCCTGAAAAGCGAAAAGTGCTGATATCCTAGATGAGGGCTGACATAAACCTGACAATTCATAAAACAATTTGGACTGCAACACAATTCTTCTGTCCATCTAGCTTCATATACCTGTCCCAGTAATACAGTCATATTCTTCATTTCACCTTTTCTACTGGGCTCACTTTCTTTGTCCCTTTCCCTCTAACACAGTTATTCCATTTCTTTTTTAATACGTGACATGCAAAATAGCACTCGTGCCATAGGGTAACTGAAGAAATTGTGTCTGCTGAGGACAGTGATCCAGCAAACTACTCATACCCTCCCTGAGCAGCTGTGAGTCACGAGGTTTATGGGATAACCCTAGGAACATTACCCGCCGGTGCTACAGCTACCCCGAGGAGCCCTGACCTGGGGCAGACCAGCCATCCAGGCGTCCATCCTCAAGGCGCAGTGGATCCTCCCCACAGTGACTGTGCACTTCTCCAGGAAAAGAAAGATGGGGTCCAAACCCAAATTAAGCTCCTTGGCTTAATGGGGTCTAATAAACAACCTACTGCATTCTAATACGATATAGAAGATCCAGGCTTAAGTCCATTCTCCTGATCAAGGCTTTGCATGTGCATTGCATCAACAGACAATTTCCCATGTATTCTAGGCAATACCATTTAGTGAATGCAGTATTTCAGGTAGCACAAACACTCCCAGGAACCACAGGGAGAATAAGTTCACTTTTAGTCACAAGGGTAGTTTCCTAGATCCTGCATGGGTAGATATGCACCTAATTTTAGACATACAGACAGAAAATTTCTGAACTCAATGGCAGAACTCCCATTGTATCCATTAGGGTCAAACATTAACTGCAGTAGTCATTCTGCTCAGATAAGCACTAGTTTTTACTAACTCAGATGTAAGGATGCAAGAAAAAAGAATTCTCATCATCATGTAAATCCACAGAAAGCTTGATGCAATCTAGTACTCAGTATTTAAACAACTGATATCATCAGGAGCCATGTCCGGTCTGACATTGCATGATGGTTGGTGGCTGTCATCCTACTCATGATAGGAATCTATACAAAAAAAGTTTCAGATCATCATTGGTAGTGGTTGAGAACTGATAGAAGAAACCAGGGAATCCACTGACATACCTGGAGATAGGCTAAAGTTATCCTCACTCTTTGAAGGTACAGATGTTTTTCTTCATTTCTGTGGTGAGATTAAGACCAGGAGGGCTATTAAATTGCAAAAAATGATTATTCAAATTGGCTTCATGGTAGCAAGAAAACTGATAGAAATTGGAAGAGGAACTATTTTCACTACAAGAGCAGGTGAATCCATTTCTAGTAATCATTAATTTAGGAAGCCTGATAAGAGATTTATGGGATTTTGAACCTTGAAATATAAGAAAATTTTTCCTGTAACATGTTCAGTCTGCAGTTTCCCATCATGTATTAAATTCAGTGTCCGACATAATAGTTAAAGAATTTGTCTCATGCTTACCAAGCAACCTGTAAAATTGTCCCTACTGGATAGAAGCTGTATTTTTAATAGAAATGAAATGTGATCACTTCTCCTAAAAAAGTATAAGTTAAGATTAAATGGTACATCTATACAAAATTACGTTTCTTTTTTTTTTTAATCTGTTTTTACTACCGTGTCTGTAAGACCAGAGGTATTTTGGAGTAGCAGTAACTTTTTTATTATTATTTTGTATGTTTAGATGTATGTGAATTTAATATATTTTGCATGTGTGCATTTAGATATGCACATACACATGTGCATGTATCTGTGTGTAATATAAAAAAGCCTACAGCAAAAGAATATTCAGATTGCAAATCAGGCATTCAGAAGTTAGAAAGCGTTAGAACTACAGCTGCTGGTGCACCATCATTGGCTCCCTTATTTAGAAGCAATAGTATACCACATGATACTTTTCCACTTCTTTTTAAATGTTATTTCTGCAGCTCCTGAAGCCTCAGAATGCTATACACAGACACATATACATATAAATAGTAATTCCATTCCTGCATATGGTAACTCTTTACTGTAAGCTTCTCAAAAGACACACACACACACACACGAAGTGATATAGCTGTGTCATTATTATTTTTGACCCATTCCATACTTTTGTCTTCCATCCCACGTCCATACTGTTATTTCAAGAAGAGGGGTTACCATTTTCTGTTTCAAATATGGATGACCATTTGGAATAGGAATTAAGAGTACAGTTATGCCTCCACCAAGTTCCCTTCCCACTTTCTACCTATCTTTCAATCCTCTCCCCAGCTCATAGCTCAGGGGTGATGTTCTTTTCTTGTGTTAGTGGTACATATTATAAAAGAACACAGGCCTCAAGCAGACTGTCTGGGTGTTTGGCTTTATAGCGCTCTAATATATGAAGTGCCATGTCCCCCTAAGTATCTTGCTTACCTTGATCTCTTTCTTCTCCTTGCATTGAGGGAATTCCAAAAGGATTAGCTACTACTGATACATTGGTTGTAGCTCCTCCTGTCTTGAATGTTATTTGTTGTGTTTATTATGGTACCTAAGACCAACTGAATTTGATATTCCCCCCTTCTAGACAGAACACACCCAAGATAGCAAATGGCCTCAACTTCAAAAAGCTTACACTAAAAATAGACACTGGAAAAGGTAAAGGCATGTACCATCTGGGAGCCAATTGCTTGAGAAAATGCTTTGCATTGAGAGACACCCTATCCCATTAGACAAGCAAGAACAGATATTAAAAAAACAATGTCTTTAGATTGCTGTTGCTGTGCTTTCTTGTCCTTGGAGAGCATCTCCGATGTTACAGTGCTGTGTGCTAGAGGAATCCCTAAGAAGATTTCCCAGCAAACCATCTAATGTGATGATGCATTCAGTGATGAGACTATGACCCACCCATCAGTAGTTCCTGGAGCTATCATATTTGCAAATCTTCCATCCTGGCCAAACAGACCTTGGGCCACTAGGGTTACTGGCTAATGGTGGTGCCGCTCAGTTGTGGCTCAGGCTAATGACCACTTCACTGAAAACCTGTCTGTACATGTAGGCATTAATAATTTCAACATATGTGAACAAATAGGATCATAGGATAATTCAAGTTGTAAGGGACCTCAGGAGGTCTGTAGTCCAACCCTCTGCTGAAAGCAGGGCCAGCTGTGAGATCAGACCAGGTTACACAGAGATTTATCTAGTTGGTTCCTGACAACCTCCAGGGCTGCACAACCTCTCCAGGCAACTTGTTCCACTGCCTGACTGTCCTCATGCAGAAAAAAAATTTCCTTATATCCAGTCAGAGCCCCTCCTGTTTCAGTTTGTCTGTTGTCTCCTGTCCTCCTGTCATGCATGGCTGTGTAAAGCCTGGCTCTGTCTTCTTGATGACTTCCCTGTGGGTACTGGCAGGCTGCTGCTAGGGCCTCCTGAAGCTGCCTCTTCTCCAGGCTGAAAGAAACCCATTCCTTCAGCCTCTCCTCACAAGACAAGTGCTCCAGCCTTTGACCAGTTTGGTGGCCTTCTGCTGAACTCACCCCACGTTATCAATATCCTTCTTGTATTAGGGAGCCCAAAACTGGATGCAGTATCTAGATGTGATCTAATAAGTGCTGAGTAAACCTTCATTAAACTTTACAAAGAAGTTATAATATAAATGTTGCAATAGGTGGGTTCTTAACTCAGTGTTTTCATATATGCCCACTCACTTAGAAAGAATCGGTAAACTACATAGGTATAACGTCGTTATTTGGAATTGATTTTGCCCCGAATCCTGACATTTATAATCATGCCATGGCAAACAGTATCATAGACTGACTTCTGCCTCTTCTGCAGCCAAATATCTGATTTGTAAAGTTGTGTGAACCCTAACTTAAAACTAGCTAGTGTGGGTCTTGATAGAAATGTGGCTGTTACAATACGGCATCTGGCACAGGCTTGCCCCTGTACTACTTACTGTTTTCTCGGGTATGCAATAAAGTTAGAGATAGATGTTGCTGCAACGGTAACATCATTGGTACCCAAGCCAGCTCAGTCAAGACAATTTAGTGTTAATATACTCCATCTTCAGGATAAGAAACATTCACAAATAAAACTGTACTTTACTAGGATTATTAATAGTCGAAATTGAAGAGAAGTACTGTAACATCTGTATTTTAATAATACTGTACTGGCTGGAAATCTGTGCACAAGGAAGCAATGGTTTGGATTGCTAATGGGATTCTGTGTAATAGAAGCCTCTAAAATAAACCTTCTGTAAGTGATACTGAATTTCTGATGGTGAAGGATAATATTGTAAAAAGAGAGACCTAAAATTAGATGTAACATTTAATGAATAATGGATTTCTGGAAGTTATTAGAGAGTGTCTGTGGAATGCAGAGCTTCTAATCCTTATATTTAGGCAGGACAAGAAAGAAACTGTCTTCATTTCCTCAAACTTAACTTTTTGAGTGACACTTCAGATATCAAATAAAAAGGCAACAATCACCTCCTTTATTAGCATTTCTGCTGCAGTACTGTTTGCTGTGTTTAACAGCAGTCTGTAAATAACACCAAAGGAAAAGAACAAAGCTGTTAATTAACAAAAGAAAAGTAAACTAACTATGGACATATCTGTCTAAGTATTGCTAGCTAACTGGAGATCTTCTGTTACTTGTCACTATAGCACTGCATTTAAATTGTGATCTGGACTTCCCACTGTAACGCAGGTAACACAACAACAAAGTTTGGTTAGATTTCAGTTGAGCAGTGACCAACTATTCATTTAAAAAAAGAGAGAGAGAGAAAGTATACCCACTTCTGTGATCACCCAAGCACATAATTGCTTGCAAGCATTTACCACTACCACTGTTTGAGTTCATGATCATTCTCTAGAAGAGTACTAATATGTTTTCTGTTTTGTTTTCCACTTGTTTGTAAATTCCTTTTTCAAACTTCTCCTGACAGTACCAAACCACATAGTACAACCAAACCAAACCAAACCACATTAACCACATAGTACAGCTTAATTTTTAATCCACTGAGTATGATCAAGGCAACAAAATGGCCTTTATATTGAAAAAAGTATTTTAAGAAACCCTGTTATTTCTAGCATTTACATATATATATATATACACACACACACACACACATATCTATGTATATATTTAACTACTTAGCCAGCTAGGAACTTCACAGATTTCACTCTGCTGCACAGCATGAACACCAGGAGCTTTGTGGGGAGAACAAGGACACAATCTGCTTGTGGTTGTTTCCTGTGCACATCTCTAACAGTAGAGGCACAGCAGAGGTAAAATGACCTGTTAGCATAGCAGGACATATGGAGAATTCTCATTCCATCCTACTGAGGACAGGGTTATACAGACAAGTTTGTCATTAGACTATCTTCAGTCTCCATTCATCCTATCAACAGCGATGTTGAAGGTAAATTTTAATTGAATGTGATATAAAAGACTGCAAGAGCAGGAAAAGAAATGTTTTGATGTTGTGGAAATGACAAATAAAACAGAAATCATAATTTAGGGAAAAGGTCTATGTTAGTCAAAATAGTTACATAAGGATGATTTGAAGCCAATCCATGTCTGGACGCAGACGGCAAAGGGAAGCAGCAGAAAGGCAACTGATACTGCCACAACTAATTAAGGCCAAGAACCCAGTCAAGAAAAGTGCTCAAATAAAAATACCAGTCTGGACAGCAGGGCTGGCGCTCTCTGGCTGCAAGGTTACTGGGGATGAAGCTAGCCTAATTCTGCATAACCTCCCTGCTTATGACAATGTTACTGCTTAACTGAAATTAGATGTCAGTATGTCGCTCTGGAAGGAAAGGAGAGAGGTAGATAAGCAGGGGAACAGTACAGAGAAAGGTTTTTCTAAAGACTGCAAAATAAATCTTCCTGTTCATACTTAGGAATGCAGGGTCTCTTTGGCAAAAAGAGCAAGTATCACTGCTGTTGCGCAGCTCAGTGGGGCGTTCATGTGACATGTAAGCTGCTCAGAGATCAGGCAGACCAAGGAGAGAGATCAGATGGCAAGATCATATTCTCTGGTTATGACAGGAAGCATGAAAATAGAGTTGGTGTGACCCTCACTGACACAAGCAGAAGAGTGTGGATCAGCTGCAACTCATTAACTGAAGGCTCACCACAGTTCCCATCAGAGTCCAGCTTTTTAACCTCACTATGAGCCACTTTTCTTTCATGACATGCGAAGAAGAAATCAAGGACTTTAACAGCAAGATTAACGTCTCCCCATGCATAAATGGAGGATATTTGTGTGAAGAGCAGAACTCAAGATTGGTAATGATAACACTGGGTAAAGGTATTAGGGCCAAGTTAAGGTCTGATACCAGGACACAAGGTGTAAACATTGGTTGTAATTTATGAGATTTCATGTGTGCAGTATTTTTTGAACAAAAATGGATCAAGAAATGAACCCAGCATGCTCTGAATGATATTAACAAGAACACAATTTATTGTATCCTGTTAAATAAATGTGGAGCAAGCCTATGATCTAAACGACAAAGTTTCTTTAAACCAGGTATCTTACAATCACATTCATTTCACCATGCTGGTCTGTTGACTTGATTCTACGAGCCATGTGAACTGCAAAGGCCACTGAGACAACATCCATGAATTTCAGTGAAAAGGGCAGGTTCTCAGTATCTTTGAAAACTGTGTCCATCACAGTTGCTTTCATCTTAAAACATGAATCACATCGTGTCAGAAATGGCTTGAGAGTAGCTTTGCAGGAAGAAGGATGGAGCAAAGTCATCAGTGGTTGTCTGGTGCTGCTTTAGAAGAAGCAAGTGACATTGTAAATTCTTGTTCCTTCTCTGATGTTACCACCATAACATGTGCTTTGTCTCTGCCACTTCAGCCATGAGTGAATTATGGCAAGAACAACAGCAAGTTCTGTAATTTTCAAATCTGTTGCTGTGTTAAATAATTGATAGTTTTGCTGCCACCATGAGGACACCTCTGGAAACAATGCTTACATGGCAGCAAGTCTTGGGCTGTGGGAGATCTATGAAGCATGTTAATTAAAATTACTAATTTAAAATATATATTTTGTCAGTTGAAGATAAATAAATGCATGAGAGATTTGTTTCCTGAGTTCCTATGATCTGAAATTACAGATGACAGTCCTTCTGTAGAGGGTGAGAGAATTCATTTAGATTAAATTATCCTTTCATTTCCCTTTCTAAAACATCAGAAAACCTCCCTAACTGACATTTTTGCCTTTGTGTCAGGGATAGCATTAAGAATAATTTTCTATGATTGTCTCTTCGACAGGCAGAAAACTCATTTTAATCGATACATCGTAAGCTATTATTACAGCTATTTTCTGTCTTAATTCAGCCTGCCCTTCATAATTATGTGATTTTTTTCCTGTTTTTTAGACGCTCTGGATGGTGGCAGATTTCCACCACCTAGTGGAAAAAGTCTGTATTGTCTCCTGAAAAGCTTTGTTCACATTTCTCTCTAGCATCGTTTTTAGACTTCTCCTTTGCCAGTTCTCTGTTGTCAGCAGTCCTTATCTAACAAGAAGTTTTCTTTTTTCCAACCACTTGTGAATGTGCCCAGATGTACACAGAAGTCCTTGAAGGTGTTAGAATGTTATATATTCCACAGACCATATGTCTCAAAGTACAGGAATCATATGTCTTTGAGTTCTAATTCAGCAACTTGTAAGGTAACAGGGAAATTGGAATGCTTAAAAGATGGTGCAAGCTCTACCAAAGAATTTCACTGTTTGCCTGCAGCTCAGTGGCTTCGCTGCTTCACCTGATCCCCACTTGGGTGCGAGCTCCAGTGCAAACCATGCCAAACAACACCATCCTCATTCGGGCCATGTTCTGCATCAGGACGTTCTGTGCTTGGGATACTGAGGCTGAAAGGCCAAATGGAGTCAGGGGAAAAATTCCAGAAAGGAGAGAGTTAAAGAAAAGAAAGACAAATACTCGTAATGCCGCTGTAACCTCTTCTTATTACTGCCAGGAAAATCTCTAGCTCCTCCACACCAACAGAGCATCCTCTCCCTTCCCACCCATCTCAAAGTAAGCAAGATACTTCCTTTGGCCTCAGAAGAGAAGGAACTACGTTTCAGATCCAACTTTGAGTGTGCCTTGCTAGAGGTAAGAGTAATAGGGTTAAGAAGCTCCCTTCCCTCCCCTTCATCCATGTGGAATATGGTAATACTGAATCCAAGAAAAATTCTATCCTTGTTGAACCCAGAGAGATTTTTGCTATTCCTTTAACTGGAAAAAAATATATTATCTGGTTCTTCTCACTAGATGCCTCACAGTATTTCATACATTTATCCCCATACTGCCCCTTTGAAGTAGGAAAACGCTACTACCCCCAGTTCACATCTGGAGATGTATAGCTCAGGGAGATTAAGGTATAGATTTGCAAAAAGCCATCATCCTGAGGGGCAGTTAGTCACCTTTGTGAAGAGCTACTGGGATTTGAGTGCCACAAAGCATCTGCTTTGTGTCTTCCTAATCCTTTGGACGATATTCTAGGGTACAGCTGTAGGCTCCTTATTTGCACCTAACTGCCACTTTACTCATCTATGCTCAAAATTGAGAACTCCAAGACTCCAGCTAATTTGCCACATAACATTGCAGGCACCTAAAAACAACTTTGCAGCATAAAAATTCCTGAGCATCTAAATACCCTTTCCTGGCAATGCTGATCAGTTAGCATCTAGCTCACAGCTAAGATCTGACAGGATTCAGAAATGAGCTGTTTGCACGTCTCTCTCCTACAGTGCCCAATCTGCTCAATTTTTCAGAGCACATCTGATCAATCATGCTCTACGCAGGATAAAAAAAAGGCAATGCCAGTGCTACTGTGGCCTCGCATGCTTTGCCCAGTAGCTTAATGGGCAAACTGCTCAGCTATTGTGTGGCAGGCCAAAGGAGATTCCAGCTAGTGTTTCCTGTTTTCCAGCTGAGGACTATTTCCCAGATGAGGCCCCAAATTACAGGGCTTTTTAATGGAGCTCTCAGTGACTCCTGCTAAAGCTGTTCTATTTGCATGGGGAAAAAATACATTTGAGAGAGGAAACATTTCAAGTAACTCTGTATCAGTAGTTAGGACCATCACAGGAAATATGTTTTTGTAGGAAGTACGTGAAAACACAGTGCATTAGTCAGTGGCAAGAAATTAACAGCAGGTGAAAAGTACAGTCTGTAGTATTCATGAAAGTAACCCTTAAAGAGACAGATGAATTAGAAATGAGAAACCCTGTTGCTATTTTGGATACCTAACAACCAAGCTAGGGAACCTGAATCATTGGAAACTACCACAAACACCTTTTATTGAAACACACCTGTCAAGGACACCTGGTGTTGACACCTGGATGGAAAGTTTTCCAAGCAGTTTATGCATGCCGGGTAATGCTAGTGTAAGCACCTAAGTAAAGGGTTAGAGACTGGATCAACTGTTTGGGAAGACTGTGTTACCATTCCAACTAGCCTATATAATACTTATGGGGTTGTAAAAATATGGAGCCCATAGTCCTTCACATGGAAAACAGGACCCTGCCCTAACACGCACAGAATCATGACATCTGTTGGAAATAAGATACTTCACTTTCTGCCATGATGAATACCTAAATAGACTATAAATACCAGTCAAAATTCCCTATATATAAGAATGACAGCTTTTAGGAAGCAAGGGAGAGTTTGCTTTGAAATCTCTTAGAATGCAACAGGTTATGATCCCCCACGACAGAGAAATCAGTCAGACTACAGCCACCCTGACAGGACTGAACCCAGGCCAGAAGTTCCCCAAAAGGAAATCTGAATACTCTCAGCAGTGAGATGTCTAACCCATCTTGAGTAGGCCCAGCTCACTCTGGGATATCTGAGACCTCCTAGCGAGAGCAGAAAAAGCCAGTTTGCTAGCTCCTTTGGGATGACAGGTATTGTATAATAACCATATATTGGCCATTACTGTGGCTATTTCAGTAGGATGATAGAAATTCAAGCTGCTGATACCAGACCCTGATAGAAAGGGAATGGTTGGTCTATGAAGAATAATAGTGTCAACTTTATACTATTTCTTGGATGATATTTATTGAATGAAATGTCTTCATCTTGCCTGGCTCTGCAGAGTATTAAGTGGCATAACAAATTCTCCATCTCAAAACAAGTGGTTAGATCACTGATATAAAATTGCACCTTGCATTATAATCATTTTCAAGTGGACCTACATCTCCTCAAAATCAATGCATATGCCTAACCCTTGTCAAAGTAATGACTTAAGTATGTGCATCCATGTCAACAACTGTCTAATAGGTTTAGCAGTATGTTTTCCCATTAGAGCGTGAATGGCCACTCTAGTCGGTGGCAAAATGTCATTCTATCACAGCACTGAAGGAAGAAAAAAGATGCTAAATGGAATAGAGGGATCCTAGCTAACCATCTCCCACAGCAAGCACTACCCCTCCGCGGCTCTGCAATGTAGCCTGTGCACAGTGAGGCCGTGCACAGCAGCAGCAACCAGTGCGGTCTCCCCAGACCCCGCAACCACAGAAGTCCTACCCCAGCTCACAGGCTTGGCAATGCCTTGCCTGCCCAGTCCCCCCTCCTTCCTTCCTTCACAAAGGTGGGACAGGCCTGGAGACGTCCCATGGCAGGGATCTTCCCTACTCGTTCTCCTGAAAGGCTGCTGCAGTGTTTACATTGAAAGACAATGTTTAAGAGTTTGGGGACATTTGAAAAGACACTTGTTTAATTCCTCTTTAGACTTGATAGCGCACATCACAAAGCCGTGCCCTTAGGCGCTGGTGCACGGAGCTATTTCATCTATATCCGCGCCCGGGACCGCAGAGAGGCCTCGCCCCACGGCCCCTTCCCTCCCCGCCGCCTGCCCTCGCTGCCTGCCGCTGCCTCAGCCCCGCCTCAGCCCCGCCTCGGCCTCCCCCGCGTCCAGCCGCCCCGGGCTGCGCCGGCGGCCGCCAGGTGTCTCCCTCGGCCGCCGCAGCCATTGGGCGCGCGCCGGGGCGGGGAGAAACCGCCCTGCGGGGCGGCGCGGGCGGCGGCGGAGTGGCAGAACCACTCGGCGGGCGCCTCAGCCCGGGGCCGCCCAGGCCGGTGCGTCGGGCCTCGTGCAGCAGCCGGAGCGGTTGCCCGGCCGGGGCCTGCCTTTCCCCGGGCCTTGGTTAACCCGCCGGGCACGGCGGCGCCCCGGGCCTACCCCCCCTCCCCCCCCGAGCGGGGCGGTGTCGAGGCCGCAGTGCGCAACGTCAGGGAATAAAGCTGTGGGTTGTCGTAACAGCTGCGCTGTGCTTCTCTTTGGCCTGTTTTCCATCAGGTTTCCTATTGTTACGGAAAGTTTTAATAAAAGGAAGATTTTTTTAGGTCGACAGCAAATAACACCCGCCATTCCCGGGGACTGCTCGTGTGAGCCCAAAAATAGAAGGGAAACTTGTTACCAACCGGCCGGTCCAGAAACAGGGGCGGGGGGTGGGGGGGGCTGCCAGCCCTGGGTTGCCCAGCCTTTTCGCTTCTCCGTGCGGGAGGGCTTCAGGGAAGACACCGAGTGCACAAAGAGGACAGTGTCTTGGGGAAGACACGGCACTGTTGAGGACATGGAGGAAGAGCTCTGAAGCTTGGATGGGGGGTGGGGGGGGCTGCCAGCCCTGGGTTGCCCAGCCTTTTCGCTTCTCCGTGCGGGAGGGCTTCAGGGAAGACACCGAGTGCACAAAGAGGACAGTGTCTTGGGGAAGACACGGCACTGTTGAGGACATGGAGGAAGAGCTCTGAAGCTTGGATGGCTGTTTGCCCTTTTACTAGTTTATCCTGATGTCTTGTTAAGACCACTGTACCTCAAGGAGTAGGCCTAAATGAGTCAGCCAGCGTTTATTTATACTTGCTGAATCATTTCGCTGGGTTTCATTTACTCTTTAACAGGCTGACTCACCCGCTGTCCCTAACTCAGCTGGGGCACCACCAGCATTCGTTCTGATTTTTCCATGTGCTTCAGAGCAGCCTCAGAACAGTGGTACCTCAGGGAGCTCTCTTTTATTCCTCCGACTGCTTTCACTTAAAATATCCAGCATCAAGCAAGAAGTGCAACCCCGAATCTGCCTGGGGTGAAAGTGTACAGGTAAACCACTCGGAGCAAAAGCCTGCAGGCAAGCTTGCACAAGAAGAACTCTGCAGAAAGCTTCCTTTCCACTTCACAACGGTAGATTGGTTGATACTGTGTTTTAAAAGTTTCCACTACACGCCAAATTCTGTTGCAATAATATCATGAAATTCTGTTATTGTTATTTGAATAGATTGACAGGTAGCAAAGTTTTCCTCTATTATCTAGCTGTTTAACCCCGTTCCACGATGCAAAAGTCAGTCTGGGTTCTTTCTTGCTCATGATCACAGGTTAAAGTTGTGAAATAAAGCAGCTGCATCAGCTCTTCAATTTCCATTGTTTCATGGGTTAAAATTAGTGTAATTTCACCAATGGTGCACAAAAAGAGCTAGAATCTCTGTCACCCTTTCTGTTTAAAAATCTGTAAAAACATTATTTTTATCACCTATGTATCTATCTAGCCATAGATAGACTTTGAGAATACAGGGGAGGTCTTCTCAAGAAAATGTTTCAGTGTCCCTTTCAGAAAAAAAACTAAAACGTTCATTAGTTGTTGGAAGTTAATAAATTACCCACTGGCTTTTGCCGAGGAGCAGAGGGTTCTGTGCGTTTCAAAATCTCATGTCACCTTGTAGATGAGCAATGTTTTTCAAAGTCAATGTGGTGAAAAAGATATTAAGATTAAATGAGTGGTGCAGAACTTGGAAAACAAACCCATAATTATTAATAGATTTTTAAATTGGCAGGCAATGGATTTTTAAATTGTCCTTTCACCCTTCTGTGTAACTCAGTTTGCCTCACAATGATAAATTAGCAGCTGTGCTGTGCTGAGGCTGTTTCCACTGGAAGGTTCTCATTACCATTCAGAGGTTTTGCTGCCTCATCAGTGAATCGTGGACAGCATTTCAATTGTTGAAGTGTGGCCCAGAAACCAGAGAAGGGATAGAAAACAGAGCCTATAAAAACCTCTTCTTGAATTGAGATTGGTAGGGTTCCCAAATTAGCACACCCTCTTTGGCCATAGTATTACTATTTCTAATGTATTTCTTACAAAGTGACAGTACATTCATCCCCTCTGTCCTTCTCTCTGAATCACGGTATTCTTGTTAATCTGTCATTAAATTAAGAAAAGTAGCATGTAATGGACTGAATGTTCTTTTTTCTCAACTGAAGAGAACAGTTCCTTTAATCCCGGTAGCACTGGGCTGTGATCTAAGGATTTGATCCAGTTTTTATTATTTGCCAACATCTACCAAGATAAAGTACACTAGAAAGCTACAAGAAGATGGAGTTAAACATCTTCTGGGACAAATAAACATCAGATGATTTTCAGTTATTTGTCAAAACACGAATTCAGTTTTTACTTGCTATTTGGTATTTGTTTTATCCAGGCATTGCTTAATTACAGTTCTCATTAGAACCAGTTGCAATTTTATTTGGCAAAAAGAACAGTTTCAAAATACAAAAGCTTTTGTGGAGCATGTTGCTTTGGAAAAGTTTCTGAATTTGAGATCCAGAAATTCCAGTAAGACTGGGTGAAGTAAACAGGAAAACCTGGAAATTTTGACCTAAAAACGGGCATTTGTAGACAACTTGATGTAAAATTTTACAAGATTTTGCTTTTGTAGAATGAAGATAAAATATTAGCACTTCAGAAGTTGCCATGAAATAGGACTTTTGTTCTTCAGGTAGTTCTAGTTCTGACAGTACTCCTTGTGTTTTGCTGAACATTATTCCACTGCGCTCTTTTTGTAAATACCTTGACACGTCATTTAGTGTTCCTGAACAGCTTGGGTTGTGTGCAGCACAAAGCACTTCACCTTTAAGAGCATGTGGGTCAGTTCACTGGTTTAGCAAAACCTGTGACAATCCTCCTGTTGCTTCTGCAATTCTCTCCTGTCCCTCCAGATTCAGACTACACACAGCATTATTATTTTTACCCTTGTTCAGCTTTGTATTGTTATCAGTGAACAAAGCATTTGAAGCTTTCTCCCTAAATCAGTAATAATAATGAATCTGTTAGTCCTCTTCACTGAATCTTTGACAGCTCTCCTTTTCTAGATCAAAACTGAACTCATACTAGGGTTTAAGAATAAATGGTGTATTAAAATTCCAAGTATTTCATGCGGTAATATAGCTTTCTCACGAGTAAAATTACCTTGCAGAGTTAATATCACATAAAGTAACTGAAAAATTGGAAGGTAACAAACTACTTTTCATGTTCACAAGCAATGGCTTATATTTCAGTGGGAAAGACTGCAATTAAACTTTAGGAAAAACTTTTTAACTGTGTAATGAGTTAAGCACTAGTAGTTTAGTCAGAGCAAGAGACTTGTTAACCAGTTTCATACAGTAATCCAGACCTGGGTTAACAAAATCATGGGCCATTGTGAATGTCAGGAACAACGGAGTAAATTTCTCAGCAAGCTAAGCAGAGAAAAGAAAGCATTTTGTTTACTGCTATTATCTGATCACCCAGGGATTCACCCAGCATTTGAAAGACTGGCACAATGGTGCCTTCAATGGAAGCAGAAGACAATTTCTCGGCTAACTTAAGTGTTTCTCCTTGCTTACCAGAAATCCTTCTAGTATTGTCCTGTTTCATTCAGTGACTAATTTCCTGAAGTCAAGTTGTCATTCCAGTAATGATGGTTAGTTGTAGCTGCAGAGAAAGAGAGGGAGATGAGTGTCAGTGGCATATCGTTAAATCTGTCTGAACCCTTTGTGTGTCATTTTTATGTACAGTGGACTCAGCTTTTCAGAGGCTGAAAAGGCAATGACTTTGGATAGATCCCTCTAAAGCCCTGTAAATGAGAGCAAAACAGGAAGAAGCTGCACTACTGAGGAGAATGACTGTGACCACTGTAAGATGAGGCTGCCTATTACTGACAGATCCCCTTCCTGCACTGACACATACTACCAGACATTTCAAAGGCTCCTGGAGAGGTGCAGTCATACAAGCATGGAGATCTTACCCATGTCTGCGGGAGATAGATTGTGAGATACGTAGGACATTGGTTATGTCACATGCTGTTGGAGCTCAGAGTTTACTAGTCACTTGGTAATTTATTCAGGACCAGGATGCTGGAGCTCTGGAACGAGCTGAAGTTCAATTCAGGGTCAAGTTTGTAGAAAATTGTAAGAGTCAAGTTTGTTTATTTTGGATTATTGTCAGCAGATTTAACAGATATGTTCCCCTGAAGGAGCTAGTACTTCCTTCTGTTTATAGGGAGTACTCCAGAAAGTGTTGGTGGAGTGGTTATGGCTCTCTGCTATCAAGGCAGTGATCTCAACCCTTGCTTTGATCTCATGTGGAAACTTTCCTGACTGTAAATAGATTTTGGTAACTTGAACTGAGAAGTCATAAGCAGCTGTATACAATGCTGCCCCGTGTTTCCCTTGTATGCCCTGGCTCCAGCAATGGATGTGCTTCAACAGTGCTAACAGGATGGGCTTAAAGAGTTCCTCAGACCTCTGCACTTTTTTGATCACTGATCTTGATTACTGCCAAGTAAAGAAGTGATTAAATATGAAAAGGGTGATGTGGGGGCTCAGTCGTGTGTGATCCTGAGCACTCCTGCACATTGTTAAGCCAAAGGTACGCAGCACTTTACAGGATCAAACCCTGGAGGGAAAAAAACCCAACACTTGGAGAGATACAGAGATACAAAAAGTGGATTTATTGTGATTATCAGTTGAATAACTAGATTAAGAGTAATTGAGGACAAGATCAAAGAGACGACACTTTCATTTCTTTGGGAACAGTTGCTGTAGCACAGATTTTATTTACACTATCTCCCACCAGAAAAATCTACAGACTATTGGTGTCAGTTTCTAGTGAACCACAGATAGCTCTGATAGCTGCAGCTGCAATGCAGGATGTGACAAATCCACATGTTTGATATGCACTGAATGCCAAATACTAGAGTTGTTTTTCCCTGGCTAACAAGTATGGATGTGTGTCAGTGTGAGACAGGAGCCTGAAAGCAGTTACAGTAGCTACAAGATAAGTGGGAGAGATGAGAACTTAATACTGTCATTAAAAAGCAGCTGTCAGCTCAGGGAAGAACAGAGAAACAACTATGCAAGTGTCATGTTTTTAGTCTTAGGTTATTCTTTCTTTCATCCTTTACCACTAACAGCATTTACCAAAAGACATTGGTTTGGGGCTTTTAGGGTTCGTTTCCTTACAGCTTGTTCTATACTTACTTTCATCATTCTCTGTCAGCAATGTTAAAGTCATCTTTGTGACAACTACTTGTGATGTCCACAGGAACTAATTATGACTCCAGTTGGGAATTAACAGCAGAAGTAATAAACTCTTGAAATCAAACCTTACAGTTTTCATGTGAACGACTTAATAGCAATATAGCAAGAAAAGAAAACTGTGGCTCAGGAAATAGAAAGAAGGTGATGTAAAACATAAATGTAAAGCAAAGCATTCCTGTTGGCAGGTTGGTCCAACTGAATCAAAGTAAATCCGAGTAGGGTCATACCAGAAAAGATCCCTGGAGCTAGTGCTTTATTGTCATTAATTCTAACAAAGGAGGCTGCAGTGCAAACTGTGGAGTTTGGTGACGTCTTTGTAAAATTATCCAGAAGATATGAGAAGAAAGCATTGGAGGAAAAAGAGGAGAACCCAAAGTAAAACAGCAGGTGCTGGACATACGCCAGACAGTGTCAGCTACTGTTGTGCAGTTTTAACAAGAGTAAGCAATTTGTTTACTGGTAACTAAAGTGGCTTCTTCATGTGCGTACTAAGAGAAGGGTCCGAAGACTAAAGTAACGATGCTACCCACCAGTACCTTGTGTGATTGCATTTTTGGGTGTCAGTCTCCACAACTGAGTGAAGTCAGAGTTAGAAAATATCAGGTCCTGCTTTCACCCTCTGAGGCACTTCACCATCTTAAGAACATGAACGCTCAGACCAGACTTCCATCTGGCCGATACCCTGTCTCTGATGGTGGCCAACAGTAGATGTTGGGAAGAGCAGAAGAACATGTGATCCCACATCACCTTATAAAAACACTTGGCCTTCCCCCAGAAACTGCCAATAAATACTGAGTACAGCATGTTTGTGTTGTTGTGAGATGGGTATTACCAGACCGAGTCCTTCAAACCCATTTCCCATTTAAGACAATATGACACCGACTTCCAGTCAAAACTAATTTGGGCTGAATATGACATGTTATAAACAGGTTTGTTTTTAGTTAAATTTGTTTTTTCTTAAGTGGTAAGTCAATATATTTAGACCACACAGTAAGGCAAACTACTATGCTCCATTGCAGAACTGATTTTATTTATAAGTTATGGAATCCTCAGTTACCCTTAAATACAAATAATAAACATGCAAACACAGTTGTTCCTAAGAGACAGGAGAATGATTAACTGAATAAGGTCTTGCTGGAATCATTTGAATAAGAAAATCACTATTTTATGTGGTCGTTCACTTACAGTTAAAGTAAAACTAAGTCCCTAACCCTGCAATTTATGATGCACAGGGAATCTGGAACTCTCCTGAAATTTTTTTGTCAATCCACTGCTCAATGTAAATGATGTGGGCTTGGTTTTGAAAATCTGTATTCACATAAAACAGGACCAAATATTATTTTCTAATATTTTTTTCATTCAAATGTGTTTTCCAGTGTTTCTGTGACCACATCAGAATGTTGAAGTAACCTCTGTGTCATATGTGAAAATATCTGAGTGCATGAATACAGTGACATTGAATTTCATTCCAAAGCTGATCTATTCTCCAGGGATTTTCAGCTCAGCATGGGTGAATAAGTACTCATGAAGATCAGGAGTTGGTGTGAAGAAGTCTCTCTCCTTTTCCTTAATTCCTGATTGATTTAGATGCTTTAATATCATATTGTTCATTTTCTTAAGCTCTTCTATATTCTTCTTTTCAAATATTAGTCTGCTTGATAGTTGGTCCATTTTGTTCCTAGTTTGAACTTGAAAAGGAAAATGCACCACATTAAATTGGCAACATTTAAGTCAAAAGCATCGCTGTCCTCTCTTGCATCCCTGTGGGAGATTGTATGGAAATTATGATGGGTAAAAACAGTAACATGAAAACAACTGCAGAACCTGATAAAAAGTTATGCGTCTGGTACTACTGCTCACCAGATTCTTTTTCTGCTTGTTTTCTGTTTTATTCAGTGTAGGGCAGACTAACACAATCAAATACACTGGCTCAGACAGGTTCTGCAATTTTCATGAACATATTCGTTCCATTAGTGTCCAGAGGAAAATAGCTTCTTTGGGGACTCCAAGATGCTACTTCTGAACAGTATCTATCTGTATTTTTCTAGAAGTACAATTATTAAAACACTCACCGAGACCTAAGACTACCGCCATATCACTTGATTTCCTAAAGCATGTAGAATAAAGGAGAATTCTTGCAGATATTAACATTAAGAGACCAGTTTCCTCTGGAACACCAATAAAGGGTATCAGTCACATACACTTTTGGACCCAATTTTATTCTGGCTTTCTTAAGTTTACAAACATTACCCATGAGTTTGAAGCTGACAAAAGCTTAAGTCTAACAGTGCCAATACAAAATGAATCTATGTCTATGGATTGCAAACATAATCTGAGATAAAAGTTACTGGAAATTCAGTTCCCCAAAACACAGGCCTCTACCAACCGGAGCCTAAGCAAACTCCTTTAGTCCCTATCAGTAGCATATCCAGTATTACTTACTTTATCATTTTTTCCACTAGAGGGGCACATTACTCATTCATCTATACCAGGGCTGTACTGTCAGCAGCTCCCAGTCAAGCATATCTGCAGTTTGAGTATAAGATATTTTTATTTGGGTTTTACAATCATGCCACTTAAGATTTCCTTTGTGCTCTTCACTTTTCTGATGTTCTGTCCTTTGAGAGTTTGTGAAGAGCTTCAGTCAGGGGTTGGGATTTCCTGTTTAAGCAGAAAAGTATCTCTGCTATGCTTCAGTGAATATCCTAGTATGGGGAAGAAATCTTGATTTCACATGGATTCCATGTCTTTACAAATGGACTTATAATTTAAAATAATTCACCTCGTGCTCTCTTCAATAAAGTCAGCACAGAAAACCCCAAGGTGGCAAGGGCTCCATAAGCCGAGGTCACCTGTAGCCACATGCTTAGCAGTGTTAGCCAAGCCAGCCCAACCAGCGCAGCTGAAGCGGAACAATAATTCTATCTACAGACTTGATGCTACTTGCCAGTTTTGATACATCTCATCTGCTTTTTGTTTCTTTTGTTTGAACTTTTCTTAGTTTCAAACAATTTCCGGTCAGTTCTTAGTCTGCAACTCTCAGGTCTTTCTGAATAAAAGAAATTATATTCATGTAGACCCCTTTAAATGTTAGCCTCAGTGTAATTCCAACTTCAGTGGAATGACACCAAGACTGAGTTTTGTCTGTAAAGAAATGGAAAGTGTATTTTCAAAGCATCTCATCACCATACAATCATCTTTAAAATGAAACATTTAATTTCCAGTCAGCATTTTCAGAAACACAGTTCAACCTTGCTGAGCTAAGTTCTTTAAGTTCTTTTTCTTATTGCCTCACGATTAAATGCAGGGTGCTTAAAGCCTTCCTTTTAGGTGTAGATTATATTGCTGTGTTGAATCTGGCCTCAACTGATAAAGCACTGTGAAAAGATAAACTAACTTTTTAAAAAAGTTGTCCTAGCAACCTTGCTGAGTTCAGAGTAACTGCAACAAAGCAGGAGCCTTTCATTCTTGTCTAATATAATTATTCATGTCCTGAGGGAGTGGGTTCTAGGTTAATATTGGCACAGCACTATAGAGAAACCGTATTTTTCTGTGGTTGAGGGAGCAGATCAAATAATTTCTCTGTAGTGTATATCATACCTGAGTTCTGCCCACTAAATATGTGCCATTATGTATTTTGAGAGCTATCTATTTATCTGGTTTTTTCTTTCAGTTCTAAGAAACCTCTCCAGCATGTGAGGTAGAAGCTGCACTGGATATAAGCACAAAGAGTAAGAGGCAGTATTAAAAATTACTTTGCAGTTATATAGTTTGCCCTTATACACAATCTTGATAGCTGTTTAAGCTCACAAAGCCTTTGCAACAACAAAGTTGTGCCTTTTAGCTCAGGGAGTAGAGGCCTGTGCTTTTACACCCAGGTCCAAGACCTGGTGTCAATAACCAGTTAAAGCCTTTGATTATGCAAATACAGGAATAACATATTATAAGGTAGAATGATACTTTTTGACAAGTTCTTCGGTCATGTGGCCCTACATTTTTAAGAATCACTGTTTGTTTTACTTACTTATTAAGAATATTACGAATGAAACAAGTGCCAAACTGATAATCAGAGTAAGAATCAAGGTGACGAAGTACAAACATTGGTTTCTTATGTTGCTCCACGCCATGTATTCTCCAGTATCACCAGTGTTCTCATCTTCCTCATCTGCTATGAGATGACAAATCATTTTGTGATAAAATACATTAAGAATGGATAGAATAAACATGACAAAATGCTTCTGGCTCCAAGCAGATACGATCCAAAATATATTCTAATTTTGGCCAACAGACCTTACTTTCTATAATACTGCATGAGAAGGGAAGAAACCAACTTTATGAGCTCAGCTTGAATTTGGAAGTATGGAAAGTATAACTGTTGGAATATTTTAATGAAAATATTTGTTGTTGTTGAAATACACTGTTTTGTTAAAGCTGAAGAGTTGTATAAATATCTACTGATTCCAATGAAATTTTCATCAGAAAGCTTTCTGAGGGCCTGAATGGACTCGACCTTTTCAAAAAAGAAGAGAGTGAAAAACTCTTACTGAAAACCTGGGTACAGATTCATCCCAAACATTTGTCCTCTAGGCTGGTTATTTATCTATTTAATGGTAGAAATAGCACTGGGATGACTAAATTCCCAAATTAAGCAACTCAGTTAAGCTCCTAATGTTGGATAAGATGAATAGAAGTTTGGACTTTTTTATCTTAAATGTTTTGTATATTCTTCTTCTCTGAAAATGTTCAAAAGGTTTTGTGGGTTTCATTCCAACAAAAAATGAAGTATATATCCTCCAAACTTGTCACAAAATGGAACAGACTCTCACATATGTTGCCATTCAAGCACATGAAGAATGAGGGGAAAAAACGACAAGTAGTAGTTATGCTTCCCTCACATGTGAGTGGCAAGCCAGTTTGCTGCTCTTTTAAGAATGTGTTGCATAAAGGAAAAGTCAGCAGGTTCTCTCATAAAAACAGTTGCAATCAAATGAAAGGTGGCAATGAGCCCTAAAGGTAAGGGGGAAAGTCAAGTGAACACCTGGAAGAGGTTCATTTGAATATCAAATAAGTTCATGCTTCACAGAACCACAAAATGGTTGAGGTTGGCAGGGATCTCTGAAGATTGTCTAGTCCAACCCTCCTGCTCAAACGGGCTCAGCTAGAGCAGCTTTCCCAGGACTGTGTCCAGTTGGATTCTAAATATCTCCAAGGATGGAGACTCCACAACCTTTCTGGGCAACCTGTTCCAATCTTCAACCACCTTCACAGTGAAGAAGTGTTTTCTTGTTTGTGCCCATTGCCTTTCGTCCTGTCACTGGGCACCACTGAGAAGAGTCTGTCCCCCATCTTCTTTACACTCTCCCATCAGATCTTTATCAATATTGATAAGGTTCCCCAGAGCCTTCTCTTCTCCAGGCTAAACAGTCACAGCTCGCTCAGCCTCTCCACGTATGAGAGATGCGCCAATCCCTTAATTATCTTTGTGGCCCTACTTGAGCCAGAGTTCTTTAATCCCAGTTTTGCATAAACCTTTAACTATTTCCAAAGGTTTGGTTTTATTGATTGTTTTGGAGGGAGCAAGGAGCTAAGGTCATTTCATTTTCATGTTAGTCTTATACATGCTAAAATAACGTCATAATTACGTGCAACTGTAATTTCTTCTGTAATTGCTGTCTTGCCATTTTGAAAGGGAGTTTAGCATGTGCATCTATGAAAAATATATTTCTAGATTGTGCTCTGGTTTTATCTGGTACAAATCTTTTAGGTCTTTGCAACTGAGCCTATAGTGATAAAGCTGAGGGAACAATGCATATGCCCTAACGGGACTTTAATAATAAACAAACCTGGAGCTGAGCAATTCACTGAACTAGTAGGAGGTCTCTGGGAATATCTTTGCTTTTCTTTATTGCATTTGACACGCTCCTGCCGGCGGGTAAACTGAAACCTTTTAATATTTGTTTTTTGGGTTTTATTTTTATTCCCTTAGCACTCATAACAAATGCATTATGTACTAAGTGCCTGCACCAATATTGCTTCCTAGTCAGAATAATAAGGGGAGGGGAGCTGCTGCTACAGTCTCTCGAGCGCAGTGAGCTATCAGCGGAGTTCTCGGAAACGCTCCACATCTGCTCTGCCTAATGAACACTTCTTACTACGCAACTGGCTAAATGTGCCAGACTACAGTATTGTAGGGAATCAGTGAGCACGGATTCCTGCCAAGTTGCAAAGAGCAAGACCATTTTATGATCTGAAACATAAATAAATTGCTGCATGGCTTCAGCCAAACTGTTCAAAAGGCCTTTACATTTTAAACAGCTTTTAACATGATTGCTAGTGTGTTTAACTATGCGAGGTCATATTAAGCTACTGAACAAAAGCAATGCTGTGCATACTGCAACACTTGAAACATCCTTTCTAAACCAAACTGGGCGTCTGCCATAGCAATTAGTAGAGATCATCCACAAGCATTTAGTATATATCAGAAAGTGAAAAATATTCCACAGATCCCACTGATTTTCTGGCAGGAGACTCAGAAGTTTATATACACTGTGGAATAAGACAGCTAAAGACTGTGAAAAAATTGTTTTATATATTTTACTGGTAGGATAAGATATTTATAGAATTTCCAGGCTTTGGAAGAATTAAAAAATATGTATTTTAAAAAGAATCATC
The DNA here is from genome assembly GCF_036370855.1 of Dromaius novaehollandiae. Lineage (NCBI taxonomy): Eukaryota > Metazoa > Chordata > Aves > Casuariiformes > Dromaiidae > Dromaius > Dromaius novaehollandiae. The sequence continues at coordinate 26,479,054 of NC_088098.1, forward strand.
CTAGAAGGAGCCAAAGCACTTTACAAATGGATGCATAAACTACATCTTAGGCTACCTTTATTTACTGATGAAACGTAGTGAGGAGAAAGCACATAATTATTTCACAGAACCCTACATGATTACATAAAATTTACTTGGAAAGTAAACACTGTTCTATCAAAACTACAAAAAGAAGCAAGATGGCCACACTACAAAGAGTTTCAAACAAGACATCAAAACTGATTTACCCATGTATTTTTTGTAGTTGTTGAAATAAGAATATCAAGATAATCTACATATGAAAACAAAATAGCTCATGTCTAACATCTTCGCATTGAATCTAGAAAGTGGCACCTCTCTAGTTACTTGCATTAGGAAAAATCAGAGGACTCAGAAGCAGAAGTGATAGAAAAGCATTCAAGTCCTATGACTAAAAGGATGATTATGGCCATTTGAAACTCATTTAAACATTTCAGTCAAATTTCAAAATTTGTCATTAAGCTAAAGGAAATAAAAACAGATTCAAATATTGTCATGTGGAATGCTGCCAAAGAACCTCAGCTTTTAAAATGTTTTCAGATCACAAAGAACTCAGGTACCTCTTAACTATCACTAGCTAAAAATAGTCTCGTTGCCACAAGCATGCATAAAAATCATATAAAACCAGCAGAACTGGGAGAGCCCATATCTGAAACTGTAAGCAAAGAGATCTGTGAATTAAAATCCTTAAAAGTCTCATAGTGTTTCGGATAACTGGTTTGAGTCCTTAGGAGAAGTGTCTTAAAAGAGTCAAAAAAAATTAACTGGTGTTTCTACTGTCACGTGTGAATTTTAGTGCTTGTGAAGAGTCATGATGTTATTCATGTAATAGGTATATATTGGGCAGTACTAGAGAAATGATTCTGCAAAGAATCACCTGATGGATCTAAATAGAAATGAAGGACAAGTTCAGTCTCGACAGTGAATCCTTAGCCAAATGCAGGGATTGCCAAGAATTTAACAGTAGTAATAGTCAGCAAGAGCAGCTAAACCGTTACTCTCATTTAGCTATGGCAACTTCTGTCTGTTGTGTGTAAATGATGCCATTCGCAATCTTTTTCTTGTATTTTTCAGCACAGAGCTTGACATACACATACTGGCCTGTTGGGCTACTGACATCAGTGGAACACAACATGCCAAACATAACGCTCTTTAATGACCTACTGTGTGTGCAGCAAAACCACGAAGCATCATTTATCATACGTACCTAGCACATGTTGGGATTCATCTGGACAAACATTTAGCTTGTTTAGGTTATTTAAAGAATCAACTACATAAAGTTTTCCCTCTTCAGGAGTATTGGGCAGGTTAATTTCCAAAGAAGGCCTCTCCATTATATCTAAAAAAAATAAAAAAGTTAAAACATGGATATGCAAAATAACTGGTAACAGTAGGAATCCTGATATAAGAAAATGCTGAGCAGCCCTAACAACCCTTAAAATAAAGGGATTTGAAAGACCAGCACACTTACTGGGTCTTGAAAGAAAGGGTCACTCAGTTTGTAGCACTTACTCTTTAGTCTTGGAGATCTTTGATGAGTCTAAAATTTCATTTCCACATGATACTTGTGCATGCATATGTATGTATATATACTATTCAGAGACTCTATGTCACTAGCTCCACTGTCGATTTGAACATTAGTTGCTTAGTTATATAACCTTTTTATTTTGATGGTACTGGGTAAACTGGAGGGTGATAGCCTGACCCTAGTGAAAGCAAAACATTCACTAACTTCACCAGAAAGGATATCACTCAGGTCCTCTGCTTTAAGCATCAAACAATTCAGAGATAAGACATGGCAAGAAAGCAGATACAGACACAGGAGATAAGCAGCAAGAATATAGGTTTGCTTATGCATGTTGCAATGTCAGTGTGAAGTTATTATCTACCTGTGAAAAATGGAGCAAAAAATACTCTTCTCCTAATGTGGTTCTACTTGATATAGATGCTGTTCTGGACAAATTAAAGCCCGATGGCAAATTTGTTCTTCAGACTAATATCCTGGGCACTGGGTGGGGCCCGATCAGTAAAAACAATTTCTCTGCCAAGTTCGGATGCACAAACTGAGTTAATGGTTATATAAACATATATAGTTATGAAGGAAGATTATATATAAAGAAGCAATACCTAAGTATGTTCCCACACGAGTTGCATATTATTTAGCAGTCTTTCAGCTTTCTTTGTTATCCTGACTCCAAAAATCTGTTCTAGAAACATAGTACTGTTCGAGTCATGAGGAGATGCAGCTGCTGTAACTAGGCATCTTAGACAGCTACACCAATTGCTGCTAACTCCCTCTATAATCAGTAAAGAAAATCAGGTACCTCCAGAGTGTGTTCCTCTTATTTTAAGGTAGGTCTTTTTAGACCTCTAGACTGAGTATTGCAGTCTAGAGGTACCTTTTCTTTGCTAAGCAATGTAAAGGGGGAGCTCACAGAGAATAGCTTAGACTTTGAGGTCAGTTACATCTAATCCATTTAGTATTTTATCAGATCTATCAAGTTCAATTTACCTACCAGTCCTCCACACTATGCAAGCCTCCTCTTCATGGTGGGAGTTACGCACCTAAGGGTGGTTTCTAAATCCTAGATGGGTTGAACTGCCCTCTTGACGTGTCTCTCCCTCTCTCTTCCTCTCCAAGAAACAGAGAGAAGGTAGTGTGACCAGATTCCTAACTTAACCACTTCAGTTAAAAACCTGAAGTATGAGGAAGTCTAAATGCTTACAAAAAAGACCTATTTCTTCCCTCATCAAATCAGATTTAGGAGAAAGCTGTCATAATTTGTCCATATGGATGTTTTCTCCCCCAAATTTGAGCATAGAGCAAAATAACTATTCACTAAGTCTCAATAAAATTGCAAAGACAAAGTGCTTAAGTCACTTCTGAAAAATGGACTAGTTCTCTCAATGGAAAGTGGAGATTGACAAGCCTACACATATGCTTATTTACTTAAATTTAATAGAGCCTAACATGGAAATGATTACAGTTTATTTTTAATCTGTTCAGAATTGTTGCTGAAAAATATAAAAATAAGGTAGAATTGTAGTGATTACCCTTATAACCTTATTAACCCTTATAACCCTGATAACCCTGATTTTTAGATGTGCAGCAGTAATTTCAGGACAGATGGTTGGATCCACTTTCATCCCTGTGGAATGTCACATGGTGCAAGACAGCAAGTTTTGCTGGCGACGTCATTACCCGCTCTATCTCTGGTATTTCCCTACAAGCGCACCCATGGCCAGCTGCAGTCGTTATGGAGTCCTGTGTTTCAGCAACAGTGTGCTAGAAGTCACCACCTCACACACACACTGTTTATTTTTAGCTTCAGAAAAGCAGTTGGTTCTCTTGGGCATTTTGAGTAGTACCACCCTGCAAGTTCCAGGAGGACTCTTCTTAACAACTTTAGCTGTAATGAATGTGAGTACCTTCGATCCATTAATACTAGAAATTGAATTTATACATTTCTGGGTTCATTATTAAATATTTAAAACCAACTTACTCACTATACATGTAATTGCAGTGAAGAAAATCAGTACTTATTGAACAAACTCTCTTTTACATTTGTTTGGGTTTTCTTTTTTCCATTGGCCTCCCAGAACAAATGAGAGAGGATACAGACACTGATATCACTGTCCAAAAGTACTGATTAGCTTCCCAACAAACTAATCTAAACACTGTGCTTTTTAAGTCATTTCATCTTGTACTTTAACTTTGTTTAAACAACATTTCCCCATCCAACTTTTTTATTTCTCCTTAAATTGTTGTGGTTAAATTAGCACTTTGTGTAGTAAGTCACTGAAAATTCTGCACAGAAAAGAAAATGACAATCAAGTCTAAAAGGAGTTAAAAAAAAAAAAAAAACAAGAGAATGAAACATTACTTACAACATAACCACGCTGAGCTAATTTGCCAGTATGGAAGATATCAGTCAGTGACAATCACCAGAAGAAAACGTGTGCTGCTCTTTTTCTACTTTTAGACCCATGAGAACCTGTCAGCTCCTGCACAACCCATGAATGCAGCTACGAAACAGACTGTCCCTTTCAGTCTATATTTAGTGTTCATCTTGGCTAAGTAGACTGGCTTCCAAAAAGAAATCAGCGCACACAGAGCTCTCCTTTATTATATTGGAACCATTATAATATCCTTTAATGGAATACTGGAAGATTTGTTTCTGGTGGCAAATATTTCATTAACCTTTTTCTTTATGATGCTCTTTTTAAAAACTAGTTTGCTATGCAGGAGAATCTTATCTACACCACTGTAGCATCTTCAAGGAATATACTGAAGAAACAGGGTATTTTCCTCATTCTTCCATATGCTTTTAAGAAATCAAGTGGAACACAGTTATGGGATGGACTAATTTGTATGTATCCTTAGTCATTTAAAAGTAAGTTCTGATGCACCAATTGTTAGTCCTGATAATTGTTCCTTGCACAAGAAGTTCTTTTATTAGTTTTTGTGTTGCCAGCATTGCAGTATGTAATGTTATGGCACATTGTAATGATGCAGTTAGGCAGCTAGGTTAACACAAAGGGACATGGGCCAAAACAACAAATCCTCCGTGAAGCAGTCTTAGATTGATTATAGGATACTGAAACCCACACTGAGTAACCTTAAACTGATACAGAATACATTCTTCTTTCAGGAAACATCACAGAAGATGCATCTACTGACTCTACAGTTTCCCAGCCCAAGCTGATAGGCTCTGAAGCAACCCAGTAACACACACATCTTGAGCTGCACAGGTCCCTTAGGAGCCCTCGAGGCAAGCAGGGACAAACAAGCAAGCAGCAGAAAAAAAAAAACCCACACTCATCTGTATCCCTAACAACATCCTAATTGTAAGACAAGGATCCAAAACTCTCCAAGGATCCAAAACTCTCCAATTCTAAGGTTGAGAAGGTCTACAAACCTATAATAAATCCCACTAGGTAGCAAAACAACCTTTCTCCTCTTCGTACTGAACAGTCTTCTTTTTTGCTGATCTCTGCCCTGGACTGCTTCCAAGATGGCAACTCAATGAGATATAGGCATTAACAGATATGTTACTCATTCTAGGTTCAGTTTTAATTTCTTCTCAATGTAGAGTCCCTATTCCCTTACAGCATGTTCCCCTTAAACTACTTAAGGCCACAGATATGTTTACAACTTTTAAAGAGTAATTAAAGAAATCTCACAATTTGTTTTAAATGAGAAAACAGACCAAAGAAAATACAACCTAATTAGTATGCTTCCTTCCCACCATCAAACCTGTAAGTCTGACCTGAAATACACTGACAAAAATCTAGAGCAGTAAAAGCCATCACTGCAAACATCATTTTTACTGGAATATGCTCTGCTGTAATCCCATCTTGTTTCTGCTACAAGGGGGGGAGAGACACTAAAAAACCCAAAGAAAAGTATTACATGTTTTAGTAGGGGGCTTTATCAGAGGCAACAGTTGTTGGTGGGTTTTGTTTTTCTTTTTAAAAAAGCTGGCTTCTTTTCCAAAGAATACCTTCAGTTTTGAGAACATTTATCTAGCAGGCAATTTTATTTACATATCTTTTGGTTCAGAAGCTCCAGATATCTAAGATCTATTGTCTTTACAATAGATCATCCTCTCTAAGAAATATTATTGCTAGTTATTGGCATATTGCTAGTTATTGGCACATTCCAGTCATCTGGAGACTAAAACCGAGGGTACAAGAGAAGTTTCCACGATGATGAAACAGGATGTCTGCAGTGTCTCCTGTAGGATAAAGGGACAAGGTGTTTCACATACCAGATTTGAGAAACGTTTAACTCAATCCACAAATTTCTGACCATTTATAACACAAATTGCTGTCACAAATCAAGGGTAGGCTGAAGTGCAGACCACCATAAGTAAAAAAAGTGTGTGTGTGTGCGCGTGTGTGCACACCTTACAAAAAGAGTAAGATACAGTTTCATGTAGCATTTGTTAAAGAATTGATAGTAACTCAGTCATATCTGACTGGGCAAATAAGTGTAGTTTTGCAAGAGATAAATGCATCAGTTTTAACCCTTAGGTTTTTCTAGCATTTCAGCTTTTCATTCAGGTAGTAATTACATTTAGACAGACAGAAAACAGTGAGAAAGATTTTTATTCCAAAACTTTAATATCCAGCTTCAGAACACATGAACCTTGCTTTTATCTTACATTGAGGCAAGTACTGTCATTTACTACTTCACTATAAGCGAAGGTAATTGAACTTCATAGTCCCGTTCAGTATAAAGTCATACTACGTAGAATTTTCTCCATTCGTCTACCAGTTAAGAGCTAAAAAAGTTACTAAAATAATTTCACATGAACAAGTTTCATTCCATATTAATACACCGCTACCAAAAACACTTGGTCAAATTAAATTAATTTTCCTTAATACAAATTAAGGAATCAAATCCGACCCATGGCAATTCAATACATTTATCCACACCATTAACAGCTGAGTTACAATATATTCAAGTTTTGAACAAGTTGCATATAAGTGTTACAATTTACCCTAGCACCCAATCTTACCAATCTATATACAATATATATGCAACTAAGCGACAACATGCATTATATTTACAGATATTATACATTATCCCAGTGCACAAGTGCAAGCTGTGACTACATAAAGTTTAAAAACTCATTTAAAAGTTACAAATATACTTAAATTATGCAAGCCTTAAAATTGCACATCACAAAAAAGATCTAGAAAAATTCACCCACATCTGCTCTTTTATCACGACATTTACTTCTAGCCTTTGTCCGAGCCTTGAATGCTGCAGAGTTGTACAAGTGCTACAAAATAAAAGGAGAAATTAATCGCAATGTTCAAAAGGCTTATGTTCCAGAAATTTTTTTTTTTTTTTTTTTTTTGCATCATCTAAGAAACAGCTGAACATATCATCTTTATAGAACTTGGTAGACCTTGTGAAGTTTACAGTATTACATAAGCTTTGCACCAAGGGCAAATAAATTTTAAGCTACATCCATTTAAAGGAAATTTGCACAGTTATTTATAGAAGTCAGTTTTGAGCATCATACAGACACAATATAAATTAAGCCTGATTAAGAGCTGGATAGTACCATTCAACAGTTAGTTCATACAATATTCTTCCTTAGGGCACTCAAATTCACTGGGACTGTAAACTATCCAGTCTGTTCACTTACAAGGGTATCTTTCTTCCTGTAGGTGTTTTATACTCTACATCAAAGGTCTTGATAACAAAAAGATTTGGAGGAATCAAATGACTCAGTGCACACTGTCAGTATGAACATGGGATGATTATATTCACAACCAACAGAATAAAAGCATTCTGGTATGTGTTCTGCATCAGAGAACTCTGGACACTGTCTTTGTAAAGATTTGGTCACTATGATTTCCTGAACGTCTCCATCCAAAAACCTACAGCTCTGACAAGAGACCAAGTTTCACACATATGGAGCAGGAATTGGATACAGTCAGCAATCAAGTCTCAACACTGACCCCCCTGGAAGAAAAGCAGTAGCAGAAAGGTGACCCATGGAAGTGCCAAAAATAAGAGCTGACAGAGACAATACAAGTCAGGTTTAGTTTCATTCAGGACAATACAGGACACTGTCAGAATTAAGATGACAGCTTCTGAAATGCATGCCTTGAATACTGTTTAATTCAGGAGAAACATTAGTACATTAAGTGAACAAAATATAATGAGGTGCAATAACCTACCCTTTCAAAACGTGGTATCTTCATTGTTTTAAGAGTTGCAGCATCTAGCATTACTGGCGGACCAAGCTCAAACACATTCCGAAGAAACTCATTTGACTGAATAACGAGAAACACATGAAATAATCAGTTTTCATTTTGATTAGCCTCCAGAGATGACTACTATCAAATATCAAGAAGCATTCAATAATAAGTAATAGTAGCAGTTTGACATGACTCCCAATATAATTTGTTATTAAGCCAGGAAACATGTCTTCTTTGACTCAGAGTAAGGCTAAGAACTGCCCTCTTAAGGAAACAGAGACAGCCACCCCATTTATTTTGTTTGCCCCAGCATGTGAGATACTGTTCTGTTACATCCTTTACACAAGATGTTCTGTTACATCCTTTACACAAGATCAGGCAGCTGGACCCAGATCCATATGGTTTCACAACTCACTAACTTTTAGACATCTGGTTCTAAAAGTAGTAGTTGAAAAAGCTGTTACATGCCTAGGCTCCCTTAGACATGCAGGGACACAATTCAAACTAGACTGAAGGTTTTACTTCAGTGATTATTACAGTATTAGGGGAGCACATACTCCTAGGTTACAGTTCCTGCTTCCAATACATATTTAACCAGATGACTAGTGAATAAGAGTTCCCAGAGGAGAGATGAAGACTTATTACCACCCTTCTCAAATGCTGTCATCACTGGGCTGCACTCACGCTCATTATTTTTGACTCAAACTTTGCATTCCTTCTTACAAGCTTGAACAGAAAGGGTGGAGCACATCCAGCTTTACAGCAGCCAGATGACTACAGCATTCTGCTTGGAGAGCATGATGATTCAGAAAAAAAGCTGGAGCTAAGGAGATACTCAACCTGAGCTTTTTATTTCTTGAAGAACCCCACCACCTGCTAATGCAGGGCACTCAAGCTACAAATTGGAGCCAGCTCACCAGGACAGTTCTTCTAGCTCAGCCTAATTCCCCCTCTTCACTTTTTTCCTCTCAGAGTACACATCTTGGACAAAGCTGACATGGCTTTTACTTTGCCAAACTGAAGTAGGTGTAAAAATGTTTTAAGACAAACTTTTATTAAGTGCTGTCTTTAATGCTACTAATGCAAAAATGATTATTTAAACTCCACTAATGATTTCACATTTATAGTCTTAATTACTACCAAGAGACTGAACAGGGAAGAAGCCGACTCCTGTTAAGATAGTCTGAGCATGTAACAAACAGCATGTTTCAAACAGCAGCTCACCTGCAAATGATATTGCATCCCTGACCCCAGAATCTCCTTGAAGGTATCATAGGTTTGTTTTTTAACCCAGCAGTCAATATACATGCGCTCTGGTCCAAATTTAACCGTCTCTGTAGGAAAGTCACGCTCCTATCCAAAATTAAAGGAAGCAATATATATGGTTTTAATTTAAAATAATCCTATGCATTAGGATCTGCACACATCTTAAGAGCTTTGATTAATATTGTTAATCGAAATAAAGGAAATAATATTTCAAAACACCAAAACCTCCCAGCTAACATAACACACATACTAAAGATCATATTTGTTCATAAGCTGGTATATACCTTAAGTTAAATCTCATCCCCAAGAGTTGAAGTTGACATTCTTGAGGTCAGAAGGTGTTAAGATCAGCACAAACACATACCTTTTTCATCTTGAACTTGACTACAAGAATTGGACTTAATCTCCAGAAAAAAAATCAGTTTTGAGTACAAGATTCACCCTTCAGTCAGTTTGTCAGCCTAATTTAACACTTTCAAGTGCTGTATTCTGAAGCAAGCTACATTTGGGACAATGGAATGTAATAAGTGTTCATGACTCATTTTTTACAGGGCAAGTCTCAAAGGTGAATTCACATCACTCCAAGGCCTTCTCTTTAGCTTCTCCAAGATGTTAAACTGTTCTAACTGTCAGCTAGTATTTAGTTACTCTCATCCATATGACAAGATAAAAATTAAGTATCTGACAAATCAAGAAACTAGTTCATTCAGTAAGATAATGAATAATCCAGTAATGCAACAAGAGTTTGACTTTGTCTTACAGCAGCTTTGCTAGAGAGAAGTCATGCCATCATCCAATCTTATAAAGTACTGATTTTTTTTTTTTTTTTTTTAAACTGGTCTGTTAATCTGGATGTGGAGAAGCACAAGATTACTGCACAAACATTAAGACAGCAGGGAAAGGCGGGGGGGGGGGCAGAAAAAAACCCCACACAAATAGTTCTTCAGCCCTGATAAGAACTGCGATTTGGAAACACATCTTACTATCAACAAGATACTACCAAGTTGCTTTTTGTTTATTTTGCACAGCAGTTCAGTGGAAGTTTTTACAAGTAAGCCTTTTCACAAAATTCAGGAAGCTAATTTGGATGTCATACAAAGTCTTGTACGAAATAAGCCTGAGTATGGTTAAAAAACAAAAAAAAGCAGGGAGAATTTACTATTTATACTGTAATGTTTGGACTTCAAGTATTCTTCGATGTCAAAGTTTGGACTAGAGGAAAATAAAGTTTGACTTCTTAAATGTTTGCTCTATATTCATAAAAGTGCAGTTATATTTAAAGTAAAGGCAGGATTAGTAACCAGAATAATCTGAAGTCTCATTTCTTTAAAGTAGATTTTTTAATTCTGCTGCCTTAACAGAAACAGTAGTTCTATACAAATGTGTGAAAGTCTCTCTCATATTACACGCTACATATTTACAATCTACGTAGTCAAAGACAGACATAAGAATCACCTCAACAGCTCGTAAAACATCTCTGAAGACTGATCGCTGCTTTCTTTTATCTACTTTGGCTCGGTGCTTGTTTCCATCAGTAGCTAGAGCTCTTAGTTTCTCTGTTAGAAGTTCCATATCTTCATAAAAGAAATCCTAGTCCAAAAAAGAACAGTTTTCAGTTTCTGGACTTAACATCCCACCCTGCAAGTTGCAGAACTGATCTCTCTTCAAACTCTGGGCATATAGACCTCTACAACTTAGTGATCTTTCATTTTGATATTTAAAGAGATAAGGTGAGTGACTTTCTGTAGTTCTAACTGCAGTATGCTTAAGTCGGTAAGAATCAAGTCACCAGGATCCATTTACCCAAGACGGATACTCTCAGCTCTATGCGGACAGTCAGAGCCACGTGAAACACAGTAGAGCTCCCTCAGTGCACATATATACCTGTCAGTCTGTTCTGCTCCGTAATTCCAAGCCGCTCAAACTGCCTAACTGATCTGTTGAACCTTGCTGTCAGTCCTGTTGACAACCTGAGAGCATTTTGAGAGAACAAGCTGGTAATTAGCACAGAATTCATGCCTTTGGAGATGGTTGAGAGACACCATTAGACTGACAGTAAAAAATATCTAGTCATCAGTTTTGTATGGGGTGGTAAATTAGAAAGCATTTGTTTTAAAAGCGTGTAAACAGAATTAGTTTAACCAGAGGTTTTGAGCAACTACAGTCTTATTCTTTAAGGCAGCTTAAGTTTTTAGTCACTTGCAGTCAGTTTGACCAAGTGAAGGATCAAGTTGTGGGATCATTTTCCTTTCTTTCAAAGTTGGCTTCCATAGCCAAGACTCAAATCCCTACTGTTTAAAAATTAAACAGAAGTCTCAGCATATTGTTTCAAATTATGCAATGTTAGCATGTTGTGTATCCTGACTCAGTTGGAGTTATCCTTTCATTTTGGACAGTGTTCTGGCAAAGCACAGAAGCCTTGATCAAGCTACGAGCCATTCAGGCAGCTCTCAAACTGTGCCATGGATAAGTGGTGACTACTTTCTTCAGTGCTGTCAAGAAAACAGTTCAGAAATTAGTAAGACATAATAGAGATTGTAAAGTCAAGTTTGGCTGTGTATGAGGTAATATCAAGAAGCTTTTTTTATCTGACTCAAAAGCAAACCCCAATAAATCTCACTAAACATAGCAAGACTGGTATTTGTACATACATTAACTCCCTTCAAAATTCCTCCCTTTTAAATTACAATGGGCTCTAAAATAGTCACAAATGCTGTGAAAGTGTCATGCAATATTACTTAGCCAATCCTTCTAGAGATACCCAAATAAGGACACTGAAAAAACAATGCTAAAAGCCACCATGGTTTCTACTCAAGGGTATTAGCTCTGAGAGGAGGATCATGCACATTGGCAGTGACTGGAACTTGTCTCTGGAAAACTGAAGTATCTAATGAATGCTCCAAGTACAGTAGTGTTCTGTCTTGAAACATCTCTAAGAAAGTATTTTCTTTTTAAAAAGTTGGTGTTGGATTTAGACATTACAGCTCACACACTACACTTCTAGTATGCCCTGAAGTATCATTTAATGTTTTATTAGATTGGCCATGTTTTGTACCATTTAAGTTAGTGTGAAAACATTAACAAGTCACTGTGAAACTTTGCCATGCCCAATTAAATTGAAGCAGTCTCCCTACAAAGAACATACCCAGTGGATTAGCTGTCACTTGTTGAGATCAGGGATGCTACATGACACAGGTTGAGAATTTATCTTGTCATCACCCCAATGCAGGAAAATTTAACTGCTGACTGACTTATACTTACAGCATCTGTTTCACGTGCCAGTTCAAACAGAAGAGCTAGTGTTTCTCCAGCAGCTATTCTCATGTTGACATCATCACAAGACAGCAGACTTGGAAGCTTATATAAGTGCCTAAAAGAGTTAGCCACATTTAATTAACCTGTAAATTTTGTTGATGCCGCTTCACTGAATTAAAAAACACACAAAACAAACAAAAAAACCCACACACACAACACACACACACACAATCACTACATTTGCTTTCCAGAAAGCTACTCACATTTCAATTTTTTTCTTCACTTCATTCATTGGACAAATGGTCAACAACAGTGTCCATGCTAAAAGAGCACCGATGTGAAGAACAGTATTATGTGTACTCGATACACCATTAGTGTCCCTGTCTCGCTGATAAGCTTTTGTGAAGATATTTTCAAGGCATTCCATAGTAGAGTACAGTTCCTGAACAGGAAAAAATCCCAAGGTCATGGACATGGCTGAAGATTTACATATTTTCATACTGTTGATTAAATATAAATGTTATCCTTACCGTAATGTCATCAGTGACAATGAAACAGCAAATCCCTAAGCAGGTTGCACACTAGGCACAGGAGAAAAGAATGTCAGTATTTGACATTAATAATTACGTAGACAAAATTCCTAGGCTTGAACCTTTGATATTTAACAGCTGGAGTAATGGACACCTGAGATTAAGACCTCAGCAGAATAAAACTATTCATCACTGTTTAATGCAGGTACTTCATAATAGTTACCTTTCAGTTTGTCTACTCTCAGGATAATTTTATTACACAGGCTACTCAGGCATTTGCTTTTCATGCAGTATTATTTAATTCAACTTAAAAAGCCCTTCCAAAAAGCCACACGGAGCATTCTTTTCACGTAAGTTTAAATCCCACTAGCAATCACTAGCAGAAACTATGCCGATAAATAACAACAGACAATTGATACTTATTCACAGCTGTGGGAAATATTTCTCCCTTTCTCTGCCCAGGATTACAAATTAAATGGCATCAAAACCACTGACTTCAACAGCCTTTCTTGGAACTTTCCAGCTTTTACTGGAAGGACCTATATGTCCCTTTCCTACTCCCCTGTGTTCTGTTCCCAGTGTCTTCTGGCTGTTGGAAGTGACATTCATGCTAATCACACAACAATCCAAGCTACACTTAAACAGGCTAGGACAAACTTTAATAGTTTTTAAGAAGCAATCACTGTTCAACTAATAAAACTTCCTCTTACAGCTGGCAATATCTGTTGCAACATAGCTTGAATACAATAGGAAAAGTAACTAACTATATACAGGTAAATGTGAGGGGAAGAATTCAGAAGTTCTAAACAAAATTCTTTTCAAAGGCTTTAAACTGACTTCAGTTAGCATTTTAGCATATACTGATGGTATACCCAAAAACAGTCAGTGGAAAAACTTTATTATGCTTTTCTATAGCACTTCAACAGTGTCGCCCAAGAACAAAGTTAACAGCATGCCATGAAAGAACTCACAACCTGTAAAGCTGTCCCACAGCCCTCAGAACTGGGGTAAGGAGACTGCAGTATAGTGAGAGTTAAAATGCTTTACAAAAATACTAGATTTAACAGCTCGACTGAACTTCCCAGGTTGAAGGTAAGAATGACATTTAACTTTTAGGTTCTGTATGAAGCTTTTCAAACCAGTGCTAACTGCTATGCCTCACTGGTAAGTTACATCAATGCTACTAGTTTACATGAGTGTAGTAACCTTAGTTCTGTATTACACAACAGTGAGATAGTTTAAAATTGTCCTCTGTCCCTTCCTGGCAAGCAAAACAGTTAATTTTTTACACTTACAGCCTGTCTAGCTTGGATACTGGCTGCTCCATCACAAACAATCTTCTTCAGAACTGGTCCAAGGGTCTTAAATATCTCTTCACTTTCAATTCCTGACCCCAGCTGCACACACAGAAGACATGCCAGTCCTGCAGCTGCACACTGTTCATCACTCTTACCTAGATGTTAACATACTGTGATGAGTGATCACCTTGTATATTCCTTCACAGAACTTTAAAGTTGTAAGTTTGAAGACTTGAAAGTGGAAATTCAGCAAGAAATACACCTTCCCTCATTTTTATTACAGGTTAAAAGAAGGTATAGACAGGATATAATTTCAGTTAATTTTCTATGTCAGTTAAAAAAGTGTGACACCTAATTAAAAGAAAAGTTGCTAACATAACTAATCTATTATGTGCTCTAAAAAAGGAAGTCTTAATTCCTCTTAAACAATGAGCCATTTCATAGGCATTATTTTCTAAGAGCAAGCGTGTTAATTACCTTTCTTTATACAGCGTTCAATACTATCAGTTAGTGTCATTCTCCTTTCCATGATAAATTCATATAAGATTTTAGAAGAAAAAGCGTTTTTCAGACTTTCAAGAGCTGCTTGTCTTGTCTTTGCACTGTTGGAAGAGAGAAGACTACTTTTTGAAATCAATTCCAGTTAAAGCTCAGCATTTGTTTTTATAGTAATCTACCCTTGTCTAGTCCCAGATGAGTAACACACTCCTAAGAAAATCAAGGTTGCAGCCTACACACATGCCTGCTTATGCATTGCAAAGCTCATGATAGCACACCAGCTTAGAAATAAAGTCACTTCTTCAAGTTATTAGGAGAGGAAAGCCTTATTCTCACTTATTCAAAAATGTGGTGGAAGGAGAAAGGTCTTTTCAAATCCAGAAGTAAAAGCAAGTCTCCCCAGCATGAAATAATTGAAAAGAAATTAGAACTTGTAAAATTACATGTAGACATATCAGAAGAAGCAAGCAAACATGAGAATGCGTTTTCTCAAAATATACTATACCTCTTGTCCAATGTAAGATCAATAAATCCCTTCAGTTTGTATTCTAAGTCTTCTTGAGTTGCTTCTTCATCCACTTCAGGCCCTAACGCATAAAGAAAAATTTAATCGTACTGATACAAGACATTTTATTAGCATGTAGACTAGTATCTGACACTAAAGCTTTTTAATATTTATCTAAGAAAATAACATCACAGACAATAGCAACAGTATTGTTCAGTGTTACAGCAAGAAAATGTTGTTCAGCCTATGACAATTAACTGCCCCTTAAAAATACTTTAAAAAAACCTCAGAGATGTGCTGTTTCTATACCTGCTTCTTACATGCGCTGAGAAGCAATGCAGAACCTAGCCAGGTGTTAGATAAATCTTGATATAACTGACAAGCCATCAACCAATCCACTCAGCAAAATATTTTCATCCAGTCCACTATACTACCCATGCCTGGAGTACTCACTGTTCACGAACAGAGTGCCACCTGAACAGGCTGTCCTATCCAACATTCATAGCTGTCTCTGCAACAGCAGCTAAGTTAAGAACTGCAAGTATTCAGTGAAGTCTCCCACCCTTATCCCCCTGTGGCAGTAACAGGCTGTCAGGTCCCCTCCCCACAACAGACTGACATTTGGCAACTGCCCAGGTTGCAAAGATGGAAGACGAGATAGCCTGCTGCTTCCACAGAGGAGTTTCCTGAAGTACAAATCTAGTTCAAAACCAGCAGACATGACTCACCCCATCTCAAATCCTTTTGCAGTTACTATTACCTCCACTACATGGTATCAAAATCAGTGTTTTGTAATGCATCTTAAAATTCTTTTTGTCTCTACAAGTCAGCATTGAATAACTGAAAGAAGCCTAATAATTTTAAGAGACGCTCATGAAATCTGAAGCATGTTCTTACCATATGTACTTCAAATATAAAAACATACATACTAGATTAACAGTCATATATTGATTAACAGAAAGCCATTATTTTACACCTAAAGGATTTTTACAGTCCAATATTTAAAAAGAGATGTAATGCTGTGCTTAAAATCAGATTTTATGTTTTCAACAACATGAACAGATCAAAATTATAGAATATACCATCCTCAGTGAAGCTAGCAGGATCACTGAAACCACTGCAGTGGCTCATAGTTTCAATTGATGCATCTTCATCACTAAAAGGCTGCACATTTCTGGGCTGACCACCTTAAAGAAAGATATGAATACAATAGTTTGGTCATTTTCACAGAGAAAAGGAAGATCTGAATTCCAGGAGTAGACCCCTCCCACCCGATTCACTCTGCCTGACCAGGCACAGATCACCATTTCCTTTCTCTGTCAGTTCCTTTACTCCCACCTGTTCTGATGACTCCACTTCCCAGCTCCATTCTAGAAGATCTTTTGTGACAGTGATGGTAGGGAGGAACTCACCTAGTTTTCTAAGTATTGGTAGACTAATTCTTTAAAAATAGCTTTATGTTAATTTAACCATTAGAGCCAGCTACCTAAAGACTGTACAGCAGATTTTTTTAATTTGGGGGACTTCGAAAGCCAGCATAAATTACATATTTAAGCAAATATACAATGCACACAGTTCAATGCACAATGGACTGGACTAAGTGTAGTATATGCATCATCAGCACCATCCAATCCTATGCTCTCATCAATCCTTCTAGCCTTCAATCTTAACACTGTAGGCAAGTGTTACCAAAGGCAGTCTGTAACATTACCTCAGTTTTAATATACTGAATTACAACCACAAACCAAAACATCACATGCTCTGACAGGAAAAAGTTTTCCTCTTAACACTGGGGGAGGGAAGGGGGTTAGAGAAATTAGAGAATGTGACTGTGAACACTCATAGCCTAAATATCCTAGGAATTCAGTACGCAAAGCACAATTCAAAAACTACATGCTGCTCATGGAACATTGCAAGTAGTAGGATTTAACTACACAGAAATGTTTCTAGAATGAGTGTACAAGAGGAGTGAGGGAAAGACTAAGGTGCAAAGGATTGCTGCAGACATGCTGTGCAAAGCTACTGATTCCTACTGCTATGTAACCTGCATCAAGAACAACCAGTGCCTTCAAACCCCATTTCTCCTTCCTAAGCTTTTGGTAGACCTTCTGAATAGGTTTCTGTATATCAAATTAAAACAGTTGCGTAGAAAGACCTCCATTTCATTTATTTCAACAGCTACCAGTCACAGCAGCAATCAAATACTGCCAACAAGACATTCTGAGTGGCCTCTTTTCAAGAATTTCAGTCTTTTTTGATGACAATAGCATTTTTTCCACTAACGCTCATCTCCAGAATTTTTCATTCCTTTATCTTTTCCTATATTTATCCCTGTATCTTATTTATAAATATTATATAAATAAAAAGGAATAATTATTTATTCCTGTACCTTACTGTTATTGTGTTAAGAGCTGGGGATGTTTTGACCTGTTTTTTTGTTTTGTTTTCTTTTTTTAATATAACTGTCTTATCCTCACCCTTAATTTGGGTCTACCAAAATAAGAGAATAGTCTTATATGGTATTTCTCCACAGCTCCCAAATTTTGTTACAGAACTCAGAATTCCACTCTTCCATTTTAATTTTGTAGTACAATTGATTCTAAATTATTTAAGAAGCCAGGGCACCATGCTAACCAGCTTCAGGAAGGCTTCCTGACTACCAAGAAACCAAAGTGTTTTTATCTAGGCAGAATCAACCTTGTGTTGATCACTGTCCAAGTGTTTTCTACAACTTGGAAGTAAGGTCCAATAAATTAAATAAACACTTCAGAGTTTTTGAAGCTCTTGGCCATAAAACCATCTATTTGAACCACTCACCATGCTCTCCACATTTTCTGTAGTTACAAAGACAACACTGCCCAACGTGTGGCCTGAGAAACTGGGACCCTGGAGCCCTGGCATGACCACCTTTGTGCTTCTAATGTTGTCATGTGGGGAGCTTCAACAGGAAAGTGGCAACAAGGACAGGCAGCTCAGCACAAGCTAAAACTACAGCAGCTGCAGAAAGACTCAGTGAACTGCTCACCTCCTAAATATTTGACTATAAGAGGGGCAGAAGCTGCTCCCAGCTGCTATAGCCCAAAGTGAAATTTCGCACCACCCAACAAAATCGCATCCCTTCCGGGCTGCCACGTGTCACGCCGCGACCGCCTCTCATTTTCCGCACAAATTCTGGATCGGTATTTGCTGATAAACTGACGAGTCTTCATTTTCCGACCCCCCTTTTAGTCTAAGGCGGCCTTTCAAACACACCCCACGCCGCGGTGGTGAGTGACGCCGCGCCCGCCCTGACGACGGCCGCGGCCGCGCTCCCCTCACGCCGAGCGGCCTGCGGCGCCCCGGGCGCGGCCGGCCCTCCCCGCGCATGCGCGCCGGCAGCGTGAGCTGGCGGTTTCGGAGCCAGGCTCCTGCCAGCAGCGGCCTCCAGCCAGCGCCCGGCTCCGGCCCGGCGCCGCAGCGGGGGCCCCGCCGGCCCCGCCTGTCTGCCCGGCCGCCTTCCCATGCGCCGTGGCGGGCTCCGCACGTCCCCAGCGCGGAGTCGGGGCGCCGCCAGACAGGGCAGCGGCCCAACCCGCCAAGGCCGCCTTCTCTGGGGGCGCGCGGCACCACGGGAAACGTAGTCTCCCGCCGCCGCGGCCTCGGCAGGCGCCAACGGGCCGCGCCGCGGCCCCCGACTACGCGCCCCACAAGCCCCGCGAGCCGCGCATGCACGCCGCGCCTCCAGCCGGCCCCGGCCGCGCTCTCACCGGCTCCGCGCTGGTGGTTGCTCCCCCGCTTCTTGGACTTGGGCATGGTCGCAGCGCGCTTGGCTCGGTTCCCTCGGTTCCTCTCCGGGTCTTGGTCTCTCCGCTCCCCCCCGCCCGGGTATCAGCGACAATCAGCCGATGGAAGAGCAGGATCGCTTTTTACTACAACGTCTCTGCGAGGCTGACTTCCCGGACCGAGGCAGCGGAGGTGATTGGCGAAAGCAGGCGAAGGACGAATCGGTGGCGAAGGCAGAAATCCCCGTGAAGGCCCGTGAGCGGAATCGATGCATCTTTCTCCTCTCAGACACCTGGAGCTAAAGGCGCAGAGGAGGCGCCGGCGCGGCTTTTATGGCCAGCCGGGCTGGGGGGCAGGGCCTAGCGACGGGCCCTTGCGGCAGCCAATGGCCGGGCGCTGCGACAGGGAGCGGTGACTCAGGCGCGCGGGCTCGCGAGGTGGTGACGCCGTCGGGAGGGGAAGGCCTGGGGGTGGGGCGGCGGCGTCCCGAGCCGGGCAGAGCCGCCTGGGCGGGGTCTGGGGCGCGGACGTCATCAGCGGGGTGCCGCGCTGCATGGTGGGGGCGGCGGGGGTAGGGCGGCTTGGCCCGGCCCGGCCTGGCCTGGCGTGACCAGCCCCGACCCGCAGGCGCCGCGGCCTCGGGCTGGCGCTGCGGCCTCGGGCTGCTGCCGGGGCCTGGCGCTGGCAGCGGGCCCGCAGCGCGGGTCGCGTCGGTCCGAGCGGTTCCTGCGGCACCGAGCGGCGGGCGGAGCGCTGGCGGCGCCCTGCGCTGGCTCTGCTCGCGAAAGCCGGCTAAAAATCCCGGAGCCCGGGGCGTGCGCGCAGGGGGCCGCGGGAGGGGAGGCCTGGGCTGGTCTGGCGGCGGGAAGGAGTTAACGTTTTGAAGCGCTGTGCGGGTGTTGCCTCGATGGGTGGGAGAAATGCGGGTGAAAACGGGAGGGGATACAGCATTGAGGTTCATCCGAGGCTGTGAAGGGCGGGCTAGGGGAGGCATCCTGGACCGCACTCCTGGGGCAGACAAAGGCAGGCCCTTGTCGTGCCCTTGCGGACTTCTGTGTGCCAGCCTGTTTCAGATCAGGCCACACGCTGTGTTCATCACCGGCTTACAGCTGGCAGTTGACAATATTTGTAGTTGAAAATGTTTTAACTAGCTCCAGTTTTAAGCGCTGTTGGTATATAGGGAGAATCTATTGCACCAGTTGCAATATATGGCTCATGGGAAATGCCGGAAGGCTTTAACTGTTTACGTGTTACTTATAGACAAATACAGGTTATATACCTTCTTCACAAAAGATTTTATTCCACACAGGCATGTTGGGGAGAGGAGTGTTTTTTCTCATCAGAAATGGGACACCTTGAAAGTCAGGCAACAAAAACCTTTTTGATGGTTGCAGAAAATAATTCTTCATAGTTTCATGCTAAACCCTAAGGAGTCTTTCTCACATGTTAGAAAGACCAGTTGTAACTTGCACTTTAGAGACTGGTGCTGTAAACTGATAAGATTTTATATTTAATCCAAAACTGTTTTTTCAATTTTCTGCTGAACTTCAAGAAAAGAAAGGGAGGATAGCATACCTTTCCACCAAAAAGAGAGTAGATTACAATATTTTTGAATTCTAAAATGTGAGTATTTGTAAAATCTCACTACTCATGTGCCGTGACAGTACTGTAATGTTTGAGCAAAGACGACCAGAATTGTAAAATTAAAAGTGTAAGACAAATAATGCTAACATTATTTGAGTTTGTCTACAAATATGTTTACACTATGATTTTAAGAAAGACATTCAAAACAATTACCTAAATGCTACATGAAAAAATAAAGAAATGGGGTTTAGTGAGCCATTTGTGTGTGCCGAGTAAGCAAATTCTAATAACTTTAGTGTCTATTTCTAGAAAAACGGTTACTGTCAATTGTCATGGCTTGTGATTATTGTGGAAGCCACTCTTTTGCACTGCTGGGCATTGCGAGCCTCTTTGAAAACAGTTCCTTGTGGGGCATATAAGACCCAGTTTTTTAAAAAGATCTAATCAGTTCTTTCAGCATCCTATTGAAGAGCAAAAAAGAGACAAAACTCAGTAAATATATATATGGTGCGTGTGTATATATATATGTATACTGTATATATACAGGACGATACCACCAGAGTGTCTCAGAGGCAACCGATTTCTCTCCTCAAGACGGCTCCTGTGAAATGTTAGAGAAAAGGACATTCTTCCAGGCAGGTAGGCTGAGGAGTCATAATTAAATACAGAAGACATGACTGTACCCCAGACACAAGACTCAATATTAGAACAAGTGAGCAGTACTGGATAAACCAGAATTCTTAATAACAATAGTGGAAACTTACATGATAGAAGTATTTTAGGTGCAATATGATTTCAGTATGGTGAACCACATCCATCTTCCTGTATCCTTGCCCTTATAATGTATAAATTTAATGGGTTTCAGAGGCATAGGCTGATCTATTTTGCCTAGCCTTAAATAAAATTGTCATTGCCTTCTTGCTGATACCCAAGTCTCACAACAATGCTGTCTTAAGTTGCCAACGTGGATTAGGTTTAACATTGAACTCTGCAGGTTTGACAGTCTGCAGCGCATGCAGAACTATGCATGTACACATTGTAGTCCAGGTTTCCTGTAGCTGGCAGGAGCAACAGTTAACAGTAACTCATAGTGGAATGAGGAGTTTTAGCCGTTGTATGATTGAAGACAATCTAACCAGGACAGGTGGAGGTAAAGCCCTTGGAGAGGTAGAGGAAAGAACATTGCAGCTGAGGTGGGAAAAGCAACTGCTAAAGTACAAGGTGGCATGACCAGATTCAGGCATCTGAACTAAGTAAAAAGGTGAGAAGAACAAAGAATCTGGGACTACTTTGCATTTGAAAGAGCTGAATCTGCTTGGACCTGTGAAATACACTATATCCAGATTACCAGTATTCCTTGGGTATCTGACCAACAGGTTAGGGAAATCTTACAAAAGATATAGCATATCACTGCTTAGTTTTGCACAGTTTGTCTGTCACAGGACAGACTTCTTGCACACCATCCCAATTTACAATCTTGGCAATACCACATGTTGCCTGTGGGCTGATTCAAGACTACTTTTTAACAAATTTTGGACCACAAGGAGAGTCACATGGTGTTAGAAATCAGTATACCTATCATCTGGCTTATGCTGGAACAACTGGTATCAAGGGTGTCACAGAAAAAAGTGGCAGCAATGACAGCAGCAGTAGGTGAGAGTTAACATCCTTTGGGGAAAAGTGTTTCAGGGAGCAGCAAGGGCAGGCAGCTCTGTAAAGGAAGGCAAGCCAGGAGCCAAGGCTGACAGCAAAGCAGGCAGAGGCGGTGGCCTTGAAACAAGCAGGCGCAGTCCCACAGTGTGCAAACAAGACGAATGGTGCAGGTCTGGTGGTGGTAACCAGCTGAGAGCCCAGATCACCAGAGAGCCCAAGTCACCGCAGTGGCGAAGCAGCTCTGAGGTCAAGGCAGGAAGTCATGTCAGCAAGTCCAGGTCAGAATCGGGTCCAGTGACAGTAACCAGGGGCAGCAGCAGGCCAGGATCATCAGGTGAGCCTAGAGTAACGAGGCAGGTGTGGAACAAGCCAGGCAGTGTAAGGGTCTGGATCAGCAGGAACATGGCCAAGCATTGGTATATCTGTAATGTAGCTCAAGCAAGTGTCAATGGTGAGTGCTTCAGCTTAAATGCAGCTCCTCAGTGCAGGTCAGGGGTCTCTGTTTCTCACAGCCCTTTCTCACATAGCAATAACTGATCCAAGGCCACACAGCTGCACCACAGCAGAGCTAGCCTTGAGCACAGGCAGCGTAACCCTGACAAGGTGTAATGAAGAACTGCAGCCCAACTGAAGGAGATATACATATGGCTGAGTCAGTCTATGTGACTTGGTAAGTATATGTCAGAGTTTACTCTAGAGACATGTAAATCATCTCATATAATGAACAATTGAGAGGCATAGGTAGGCATACTCTGTTAACACCATTAAATGCTGTCAGAAGAAGTCAGAAATGAAGGAGAGGAACTAGGAATTCTAGGAATCATGTGGATCCTCAATTAATGAAGGTATGTTTTCCTCTCCTGTTAGTGTGATGGTTCTGCTATCTTTCCAAACAAAATTTCTTGATTTTTTTTCTTTCTGCTCTTACTTAGATTAGGACCTTCTTATTAAAAAAAAAAAAAAAAGAGAGTGCCAGACTTGAACTAGTTGCCTTGTATTGCACAATCAGCTTTCTTACAATTATGAAAGATCCCGGAACCAAGAAGGGGGTACAAAGCTGGAACACAGGCCAAGCCAAGACAGTCTCTGAGAGAAGTACTCCAAAATGCCTGTTTTACGCTGCATTTCTTTGTTAACTAGCAGGCTTTCAGAATGACCTACCAGTACTGACAGGTTTTCAGAATGCAAAACCATTAATACTGCCATGGTTCTCACTCTGGAACACTTACTGCTCCAAAATAATGTTCTTAATATTGATGTGTGGCCTCAGTGCCCAAAATAAATCTGCCCATAACTAATTATAGCCACAATCCCCCTCCTTTCTGGCTGCAGTCACTACAGTGGTATATTCGATTGCAACTTAACTTGACTCTAGGCAAATTCAGCCCATTCTTTTCCTTCATATAAGTAAGGAAACTGATCTTGTATCTAGTGTGAAATACTAAAACGTGGAAGGGAAGGTTCTTGTCAGGTCTCCACTGTGAAGGTGCCCAACACCAGGATGCAGTCTAGGTGCAGTCTCTATGAAGGCAGAGCAAAGAAGAGATACATGCATCCACTCCCAGGTATATATGCAAAATATATCTGTTTAGTTCTTACAAAGTGATTAATGAAATGTCTCAGCTATTGATCACAAGTTAAATGAATCAATAATGTGCAACAGTAAGATAAAAGCTTCAAATAAAAATAGAGAGATGGAAAGCCAAGAGCTGTGGTTCTTGCATTTTGTATGCTAGGATGCATATTCCAGGGAACTGTCCGCTAAACAGTTCCTGCTATAGTGTTTCAGAGGTATTATATTACAGCAAAGATTATACAGTATCCAGGTTGGAGGTCCTTCCAGTTTAAGGTTTGGGAAGCCTGACCAGTTGTGATCAAACATCTAAGAACCCCAAGTCCAGAATAAAATGAAATGTGTAGGCAGGCTAACTATTGGAGTAACTATAGATAGAGCCTGAGGGAGTTTTGGAGTTTTGAAAATATTGAAAGAAGTTCCTGATGTCCACAGCTGGCTGCAGAAAGGGATACCTGGGCCTAAATAGTCCCTTACTGAAGCCCAGTACTGTAAGATAAGGCAAAAGCAACCCTTAGTCTTTTCCCTGATTTCAGCAGCACCATGAGTATGGACATACAGAAGGCATTTCGAAGGAAAAAAAGGCAGTTAATCAGGAAATAAGTTCAATTGTTTACAATGAGGGAATGGATTTAGTAAGTCCAGCAGAGAGAGCCATGCTTAGAGACATGACATACAAATCAGTTGAGCAGTTAATGATCATAGATATCCTCTCAGAACTTTTTTGTTGTTTGTATTTTATATACAGTATCAGAGGCAATATTCATAGATAAAGGAAAGACCATGCTCTTTCAAATTTACAGTCCTAGTTAAATGAACAATTTCTGCAGTACTATGTATATGCACTTTACCGAACACTGTATATTTTATTCAGTTGAGCACATCCTCAGTCACACAATATCTTAACTTTCCAAGGCAGGGAGGTTCAGCTTCAGAATCCTAGTCCAGACATTTTGGCTGATTTTGTCTATTTTATACTGACACCTCTTCTTGAGGCAGATTCTTTGCTCCATATTTACCACTTACTCATGCCAAATTTTCTTGGACCTCAGTGAGAATTTTTCCTGGTAAGTCACAAAGAAACAATGCATAATTAGGCTCTCTGGTACATACGACATTATTAATTTCATGTCTAAATTTAGAATTCTGAACTTAGACTGTCACTGTCGATAGCAACTGACCACAAACATTCTCCCTAACAGTAACAGCATTGCAGTGCAACTATCCCCCTAATGGAAAAAGCAAGAAAAGACACCTTGTCAAACTTGAAGTCCTTGCAAACAACATTTTGCTTCAGCTAGTAAGATTTTGTTAGAATAGGGTGAACAAATAAAAAAAAAATCTTGTGGGGAACTCTAGATTTGTTGTTTCTTGTGGGGTTTTAGTGAACAAACAGCTTTGAGTAATAAACGCTGGTGCTGTTATAAAGCTGTGTTGTAAAAGCAAGTATTTTGTGCCTCTTAAGAACTTGTATGTTGTCAGTGTGTCTTACTTCACTTTGTTTTTCAGCCTGTTTTGCAAACTCTTGGGTTTCCTAATATCAGCCACTATGATGTTAAGTATTACTGAGGAAAACCAACAACTTTTTCCTATTCTAAAAAAAAGTAATTTTTTGAAAATTATTATTTTTTAATCCAAGTTCAAGTTTAAACCTAAAATTCTTTACGACTTCCATCCCCCAAAATAAATTGCAAAATACCAGGGCTGGATGGAATTGGAAGACTGTGACACAGCCTTTCCCCTGTCATGTGATATGATAATCAAGAGTACACACCTTGGTCCACTTAGCAAACTTATTTCTGTTGCGTCACAACACTTTTGACCGAGGTAGTTAGCAATATTCAGTGTAATTTCTAGGGGAGTCAGATATGTCTATGATTCTGTCCCATTATTTTCAAGCAATATATACAGAGGCGCATTCCCTTGAAAATTAGTAGGGATTAAATAGCAAGGGACAGTACTCCAGATCTCGTTTCTGCTAGTGCTTTAACCAAAACCACTGCATGTTCACCCCCAAGTCCTTTTCCAACTGTTTGCCAGGTACTTGGCTGTGCTTTACTATCTCATTTGGAGACAGACAGCTGCAATCAATAGTCCATGTCTGTATTTGCTGGAAAACATTTAACTGCATATTCCAGCCACTTCAGGCTTGCACGTGGGGCTAATCTGTGGATCGTGATTTTCCATTACTGCAACAATCATGAAGCAGGACTCTAACTAATTTGCCATCAGTTGTATACACTACTGCACACACTATGTATGCTAGTGACAACTGGAAGCATATTCCTAGCATTTCAGTTCCTTCCAAACTACCTTGTGATGCATTTGCCTGTTGCTTGGGGGAGTAGGCCTCCCTCCTCTGAGAGGGCACAAGTATTTTATTCAGTTTGCAGGTAACAGAACAGAGGTAACTCAGAAATTCAACACTGTAGCTGTTCTTGGTGGTTTTCCTCTTGAATAATTCTGATTCCAGGAAGCAGATTTTGCTGTCCTTTCCTCTTCCTCTGCATGATGCAGATGAGCAATGATAAAGCAGCAGCACGTTCCACTAGTTCTTTGCCAAAACACATCCAGTTTTGCAAGACATCACTTTTAAAGCAGATTGGTCCCATTTGCATTCAGTAACAAAAATCCAAATGAAAGAACGTAGCATAAAGGATTGGAAGGGATCTTTTGTTATCTGCCTATCCAAATATTTGCTATTCCAGATATCTCCTTAATAATAACCTCTTCCATGAATCCATTCAGCTGCAATTTACTTCTAGTCAAGTATCATGTTCCCCCATCTATATATGGAAGGCTGTTTCCAAAGCTCACCCTTCTGTTCACTAGAAAATTTTGATTTCATGTGGGAATTTATTCATGGCCAGTATTCATCTATTTGTCCTTTTGATAACCCTGTCCTTCACTCCTCCTGTGGTGTTTACTCTTCTGAGAGCAGCTGTTTCCCTTCTTAGCCTTTGCTTTTAGGGCCCCACACAAATTCCCTAAGGCAATATTCATTTTACCTAGCTTAAAGTGTTCAAATAAAACATCTAATTTAGGAGCCTAATCAGAATTTAGGTAGGCTGAATGATTTGCTGGAGATACCCATCTCTTTCCATTGACTACATGAGTTCCAGGTAACTCTGCTTATAATTTCAGACATCTTAGTGAAGTACCTGCAGTTGGGTAGTATGAATCCGGGCTGTATCACCGTTGTTCTTTATCTCCTGACCTGTCTAGAAGTCTGCCTCTGCACTGATTCCAATATAAATTTATCTTTCTTGAATATAGGTGACCAGTACTCCAGGTGAAGTCTCATCACTGTCTTATAAATAGCTTTCCTACATTTTTATCAGTTGGAAATACCCTGTCTGAAATGTTTTGCCATCATATTTACTTTTAACAGGCCTGAATCCTATACTTTATTTCTCTCCTTCCCATGATTTACAGTTCATTAGCTCCCTAGTTTAGATCTGGAATTCCTGTGAATACTGAAGTCCATGACCTTTCACTTCGTATTATTAGATTTTACTTCATTTTTGTCAGCCTAGACCTCATGGTCTGCCTGGACAATATTTAAAACCTCCTCCATAAAGATTGCCTCCCACTTTAAATAACAACTTTAAATTTCTTTAACACCCTCTTGGTTTTTTGCATCCTCCTCATTAGTGGTAATATTTGTGTGCTTGCTCCCAAAACAGGAAATTCCTTTTGGATGTCCTCATGTTGTGTTGAATAGCCACCCACTTGTTGCCTATACTTTTACCAGGCCACCAAAAAAGCGTATGTCGAATAGTATCATTTCTTAATTGTACATTTGTTCTGGAAAAATAGAGGGAAATGTAATAACAAAACTGTTATCAGCTATCACGTAATCACAGCCCTATCTTCATTCAGTCAGTGGAGTTATTGCTGCTTATTTGAAAGATGGTTTGTCACTGCGAGTTGCACTGCAACGCTGGAACCCACCAAAGCCCATGCTCTGCAGCCTGAGTAGTATTCAGACTTCATACTTCTCTTTGCACCAAAAATTGGAAATATCCGGAGTATTTAATTTTTGGAGGGGAAAGATTGTTTCAGCTGTTGGCTTACAGAGAGCTGGTTGAGCAAGACAGGGAGAGGAGTGACAAAGGTCATTTCCAAAGAACAAGAGTTGATATTTTTATGTTCTATCAAGGGAGCTGATAGATACATGGTCCAAGTCAAAATAAGCAAATATGGTTTAGTAATAGGTTGTACACTCAGTTGTACCTTAAAGCTAAAGTCCTGACACATCCCAGATACTTATAGCATTCCTGCATTCCTCTTCCCCACAAGATGACTGTGTGTTCCCTTCCCATCCCTGCCTATTTAAAGGAGTCACAGTCTGCAAGTTCTCCCTCATGCCAAGGCTTCCACGTTGCCTCATATCTGGGTACACTCTTCTTCCTTCAAGGGCTTCTGTGTCCCTCATTTCCTTTTCCCTGCACCATGGCCACTGTGAATCTGCTTTGTCTCATCCTTTTCCCTTTTTCTCTCTCAGAGTTAATTAAACACTTTGGACTTGCACAGAGAAGAGCTGAGATGAGTACTTTTTTATGCTGGAAGATTTTATCGATTTATATTTTGAGCAGTGGACAATTCCAACTATTGTTGAAACTGCTTGATATGCTAACTAGGGGCTCTGACCATTCCCTTCTGGTTGATTGTCCTCAAAATCAAGCAGTTTCTGCCCAAGGATGTCCATAATGTTCCTCCAATATTCTGGAAGTAATAGAATGCAATGTTAAAAAGTTATCATATCACAAGCAAACATAAACAGAAATTACTATCAAGTTATGTGTAGGGCCTGGCTTCACTCAGCCAAATAGTAAATCTCAAAGACTCACTTTTAGATGTAAAAGCTGCTTTAGCATTTCAGGCATTGATGAATAAAACTGAGCGTGCCAAATTGTTAGTGCTAAGTAGTTAATATTTGCGCATAAACACCTACACAGAGATGTTTTTGTTCCAAAGAGAGAAACATACGTGTCCTACAGGAATCTGAGAACCTTAATGCCAGAACAGGAGTACTTTCAGATGAAAATAGGGAAAGGAGGTTGTAAATGGTGCAGAAATAGGATGCAACCCATAGAGAAATCTCCTGTGCAAGTGATGTGCAGGGCAATTATGTTTGGGATTTCCAGTTGGTCTTGATGGTAGCCAACAGTAATGACTCATTCAGGTATGCACTTTGAAAATAAGAATCTGGGCAGACCGGTACTGCAATGGAAATGTACGCAATAGTTTTGTTTAAACCGTGTCTTTCACAACCAGCTGCTCAGTAACATGTGACAAGCCACAATATTTCTGCCAGGTCAGTAGCCTCTGCTGCCTGTTGCAGCTCCTAACTTCGTCTGAGGCTATGCTCAGCACCCATGCACACCGACCAGCACAGCTGCTCAGACTCTCATCGGCTCTCAAACAGGTTTAAGCCCCAAGTACACTGAAGTACAAATTCTTGTTCTTGTACTTCTCAGTGCAGCACTGCTCTCCCCATCCTTTCAGGGTTTTTCTCTAGCCCATAAGCAATTTTACAGGTTGTTTGAAGAAAAACAGGATTTCATCATGAAAAGTGTTGTGCAAATGCCCATCCCCAAAAGCAACTCTTGAAAAATATACTACCTTGCATTGCATATACATGCTACTGGAAATTCAGAATTGCACTGGGGGGCAGGTCTGTGAGTAAAGATATACTATCTTCCTAGTATTTGAGTAGGCCCAACAACAGGATTTTAAGATAAAAAAGAAGAAGCTGTAGAACAGAAAAGAAGAAAAGGAAATACACACCCCTGCATCAGTTTCATACGGAGTGTCTGGATGAGCAAGGATCCTCGCTGGCGATCTCTCCTGCCCAGTGGTTCACGTCCTCCCAGGTGGCATGGCCTGCCGAAAATCCTGCCTACCGGGCAGCTGCCATGCACAAGGGCACCTGAAAATGGCATCTCTCAAACAGATGGCCTGGCTGCAGATGCACAGTCCCTTCTGCGACAGCCACACAGTTTCCTGTGATAGCTTTTAACTACAGTTGGCAGAAACACTCTCAGCCACTGACAGGGGAGTTGCCCCGGCGTTCCTGAGGGGGTTGAGACACCCGGTAAATGCACATCTAAAGGGAACAGTCACGAATGTTGCAGCAAGAGGCACGAGGGAAATAGCAACAAATGCAGTGGCTCATGAACCAGGTCATTAAACGCAGTGATAACCACGTGCGGTGCAGCCAGCACGCTCCCGCCTTGAGAGCAACTGCCCATGCCAGAGCGGTGCCAGCATCTCACCGCACTCCCAATAATGTCCTTAAAAGCTGAACCCTCATTGCGTGGGAGGCAGCAGCGAAGCCCTGTTCGGCCTTTTGCTGCCTCTTCCCTGCCTCCTGTCAGGGCTCCCCAGGCTGGCGACAGCGGGGGCTGGCAGCTGGTCCAGGCCAGTTTGGTCCAGGCCAGGCCGGGCTGGGCTGGTCATGGCCGCCAGGGCCCATTCCGCCACACTGAGGGAGCAGGGCCCTGGGGGAGCTGGGGCAGCCCCAGCCCTGGGGGGGCGTCAGGCCCCGATGACCAGGGGGCTGGGGCCGGGCTCTGGGGCTCGGCCGGGCCCCGTGGCGGGGTCTGGTGCAAAGCGGCTCCTCAGGGCCGGGGCCGCCCCGCCATGGCCTCGCAGCCCTCAGCTGCCCAGGAGCGCTGCCGTGGTGGCGGGGGAAGCGGCGCCCTGACGGTGCCGGCTCCGCGCTGTACCCGGGCCCCGTGGCCAGACCCTGCCGGGGCAGTGCAGGCCACGGCTCCTGCCGCCTCTCCCTCCCAGGGGACTAAACACAGTGACAGCGATAATCAAAAAGATAAGATATTGTGCAGCCCAATGTCTGCTATTATGAGGAGAGTGTTAGGTTGGTCAAGTGACAAGGGAAGACAAAACATTCTTTGTTTTTTTCTTTTTTTTTTTGAGATTTCACTACTTCGTACAGAGAAAGATCCCTTTTGCCTGCTGGCATTGCGGAGAGCTGATCATCTTCTGGTCTGAGCAACAAACCTGCATTTAAATCCAGCCTTTTCCCCGAGTATCTCCTTCTCCGAGGAGGCTCACAGCAAAGGCCGGTGCTGCAACTCGAAGAGGCACCCAGCGCCCAGCTCACGGCTGGGAGACGGCTGGAGCTCAAAGGCCTCCTCCGAGCAGCCCCCTCACCCCCTGCTCCTGCCTGCGCCGCCCTCGGGAGCGAAAACCTGGGAGCAGCAGGCACCTCCAGGGTGCTGCCGCCCAGGGCTCCCTTCTGCCGGGGCCAGGAAGACATCCTTGGAGGATGGTTGGACGCTGGTCCCCTCCTCCTGTGTTGCGCAGTTTGTCTGTGCGTTCTTGGGGCTAGGATTATTCGAATCTCTTTAAATCTCTGTGGTCTATTTATATGTTTTACATATAGGGCTGGAGGAACAAGGGATGTCGTGTGGATTAGGAACATTCCTGTTGTTTTGTAGCATCCCTTCCACTTTTTGATTGGAAAACATGACAGAAGCCATAGAGTAACATGCTGAAAATGTAATTCTGGCTGCCTTTTGATGCAGTTGAGTGGCTAGAAATAAGGAAAGGAGACAGATTTACATACTAGATTATTATAGAACCCAATTGGATGAATCCTGGCTGTAGCTTGTAATAACATTTTTGACACAGGCAGTCATAGCATGTAATGACACTTGAGGTGCTTAAGAGAGTGCCCTGCTCATACAGACTGACCACAGCAACAATTAAAGACGAAAAAGTCCATTTTCCTCATGCTTGGGTGCTCTCAGGCACAGAATAATTAAACCTTGAACAAACCAAGAGATTGTGAGCTTTTGTTTTGCTAATTAACTAATTTCGTAGATCCAGGGTTTTATATAACTAAAGGAGGCTCCTTTTGATCTGTATTTCTTTTAGATCAAAGTGCTTTACATCAAAATAATCCATGACCTGGTTGCATCTCCAAGCAGTATTAGTGAGATTCTCATGCAATGGTGATCATTACACCTAGACAATCGTTGTGTATCTTTAATTTTTGAAAGGAAAAAATTTCTCAGGAATATCTACTGTCATTGGAATGGCTTGTAGCTAGAAAAACCATCTGTTTGTTCTGGAAATACTAGCATTTCTAACTCAGGGAAGCCTCATAAAACCTCATAGCACCATTTATTTGCAGTAGTCACAACTGATTTCTCACAAATGATAAGAGTGCCATCCAGTTCAGATTTAATTCTGTACATGGGATTTACTATGTTGCCTCATTAAAACAAGCAATTTGTTGCTTTAGGTGTCAGACTTTTCTGTGAGGATGCATTGCTTACGAAGGCAGCTCTTTCCTCAGGGTGCGAGTTCCTTTTTGTTTACAAAGACGGTAAGAAATCTTCTGTCCCTGAATTCGGCAAAAACTGCGTCAAGTGACTGTGTCTTTTTTCACAATTCAAATGCCCTTGCCTGCTGACTTTTCCTGGGGACGCACTCCCCGTGCCAGCTCTGGCTGAGCTGTGAGCCGCAGGGGCGGCAGAGCAGCTGGGAGAGCTGGGCTGCCCTGGTCCCCGAACTAGCTCTGCCCACGCTGCACCACGCGGCAGGCGGCACGGGAGCGCAGCCTCGCGGGTTACCTGGTCCCTCAGCGTCTCTGATTTCTCACCCTTTTCCACCCAAACACAGAACAATATGCAGCGGGGACGGTCGTGTTTCCCACATGTGCCCTTTATTCTGGGCAATAACATGCTAAGGCTGGGAATGGCAGCCTGTCACCGAAGGCTCTCAAAGACGCTTACACATTTATCCTGCATGATGAATCCTGTCTGTTACACAAGCACCAACGTCAATAAAGTTTAACAGCGGGATTGCCCCAAAGGCTGGTCCATATTTAGAAAGGTAAATAAGAGTTGTCTTCCTCAGTGGCTGCTGACAAAGCTTATAACACACCTAATAATGCTGTTGTCCTATGGGAAATATGTATGTTAATTTGCCAGTGTAAACACTTGCTCCTTCTAAGGAAACACTCGCCTTGGCTCTACGTGCTCCTTCACAGGTTTTATAAACACAGCTATATAAACAGCTCACTCCTGGTGCCTCTTCTCACCTAATCATTAATGCATGTTAAAATCCAGCAGCCCCAAGCCATTTTTACGATCTTTATGATACCTCTGTAGGATCTCAGTCCTCCTCAGCTCAAGAATCAAGTGCTACTTGCTGCTTGCTATGAAGGTCAATTATTTAAGACTAGTTTCGAATATTTCAGCTATGGTAACCAGGCCAAGTCATGCCATTCAACCTTTTTTTAAATTATTTACCCCTCTATCCCTGATCTTTGTAATTTAGACATTGAAAAAAAAAATGACCCTCAAATCCTGAGAGCCGAACAAACTTCTTTCCACACTTTGCATCATAACGTCTTTCAGCATCGACAGTTGTGAAGATGATGTCAGCTAGCCTTCTGCTTTTAAAACAATTTTCCTGATTTTAAAAACAATTTCCAAACACTGACTGATACCATGCTGTCACTGATTGCCATGCTGATCATGAAATGTGATTTATGAATGGCAGGTACAAAAGCAGTTTGCATTGCTGCCATCTTCTGGTTCAGTTAATGAACTCCATGCAGCAGTAACAAAGACTCATTAACAATGAAGAGAAATTAAACAAGCTAAAATGCCACGTACGTCTTCCTGAAGGCAGCTGTTAGATGCCAGAGAAACATATTAAAGGTTATACACACCAGAAGGACCATTGCCAACTGGAAATTGCCCACTGTTGTAATTCCAACGTAATGCCAATGACCTTATTAAAAGACATTAAAAAAGAATTATTTCTCTGTGTTTTGGAGAGCATGTGATATGGTGGCTCTGCAGTCATTTTTTTAGTTTTGCTAAAGTCATTTCCTTGCTGTTTTTATAGCTCTTTCAAAGAGTGGAAAAGAAAGAAGAAGAACATTTTTGCTTTTAAACGGGTATCTGTAAAACAATGAAAATTACCCAGGGAAGTTCAAGGAGAAGTGCAGTGTTAGCAATTACCTTAATTTAATTTTTAGAAGTTGATCAGTTGGCAATGTGTCTATAATTACTCTGATTCTAGTAACTGTAGTAAATACAGCATTTACAGAAATACTGTAACTGATCCCTTTCGGAAAATGAATTTTATTTTCTGAAGTTCAGTAAAGGCAAAACAAAAAGTGCAATCACTTGAGCAGTAATAATTAAATGTCATTAATGAGCATTTGTGCTGCACGCCGCAACACATTTCAGAGCAAGAGCTAGCCTTTGTTCTGTACTGTACAGAGAGTAACACCATGAGGTGCACAACTGAATCCAATGGGAATCCATCATAAAGATACAAAACGTGTGTAATTTCTGTCCTTATTTTGTGAACAAAAGCACAGTATTCTGTCTTTATTCCATTCAGGCATGCTGAATTTCAGATTCTTCTGTTCCAAGTTTTGTCATTGTATTGTCTTGCTCACGAGACCTTTGTAGACATCATCAAATTCATTTTTGTGGAGTTGTTATCCTTTGCTGTCATGATTCATTGTTGTCATGAATCACTAAGAGTTAGGATTAAGAATCCAAAAAGTGCTCAATGTTTGCTAAAATGACACCTATATACTTCAACTGCAAGCTTCACTAATCCTCAGAAATTCATATTGCTACTGTTATCCAAGAAGACGGAGCACTAGCTAGCTTTTTGATCTCTTCCACAATTGCATTCACCCAAAAGCCAGCTGGCTGCATCAGTTCACTTTGGATTTGCTTTCCCTGACTAAGCAGGGCTGCCATAAAACGGCATTGTATCTGCGCACTCTACCCTTCCTCCACAGATGTTACGATTTCAAAGGGCATACACAGTCCCTCAGCAAAACTAAGATAATGCTGTGCCAAGTTCCTCTTGGCCAAGATACTTCCTGATGCTGACTTTTTTAGAGCTCATGCCAACAACGTACCTTTCCCACCCCAAGGACAGAAAGCCTTTGGTTTATGCTGCCTGGCCACCTGCCAATCTCCTACCCATGTTTCTTGAGTTCAGCATGGTTTCCATATGATCAGATTAAATTATTTGGGGACTGGGAATGATTTAGCAGTTCACAGCACTCTCTGGTGCATACTAGTTTATGCCCAACAATTTTTTTTTGCATGCAACAATGAATTCAAATCCCAGAAGAGTAAAACATAATCTTAGGAAGAGCTATTTTTTCTTGCACGGTGGAGTAGGGTAATAGTCTTGAATAAAGCATTCTGTATGATCCCCTGACCTACCCCATGCAATGAATTAAGCTTTATCTAGCATTCTCTGTTGGCCAATCCACTCCCAATTACTTTTGTGAAATACAACTGACTCTAATAAAGTTGCCAAAAACTCCCCTAAGATCAGAATTTGGACTTCTTTTTGTGTATGTTATCACTGCTGTACAGAATAAGCTACCCAAAGATGCCTTTCTCTTTGCTGTATATATGGCTTCCTTAATTCACATGTCACATTAATGGGACACTTTAAAAAGGTGTGCAAAAAGAAAAAGAATTAGCACTCATTAGAGACAAGTGTGGTCTAATCCGTTCACGTAGTGCAACATGACGAACAAAATAACTGCACAGTGACACTCTAGTGGTAGCGGTGGTGGCAGGCAAGTGTCTAATATGATTCAAGGCAACTTACAGCAATGGACATCAGACTTTTAGCTTCCTTATGGAATGGATGAGAATGAAAGTGCACAGAAGATAAGATAAAATATTTATGGCTTATTTGTCTTTTCACAACTACTATATGTGAGTGACATATCTGCCTGGTGAGAAAATTCCCTTTATTTTTGGCAGAAGCAAAGAAGGATGATTAACTATTTCTAAGCCTGTGAGCATTTGCAAGTGACGCACAGCCTGAATGAAACATTTCGCTTAGATATATGTATATGCATTTGTAGAAACAGGAATACTAGAAGCACACAGTCTTCTCTAATGGCTCTGCAGATACAGCTCAAAATGGAGTTTCTGAAATATTTCTGCTACAGTTATGCTGTTTAGCAGTTTTATCATTGATCCCAGCAAAGAAGTAGACGATTGAGAGGTTTGGTGAATGATGTATTCACCTTTCCTTAAAGATACTTCCTACAAATGGGGCTGGTGATTTGTTGTTGACTCAGTTGTCTCTCTTCTCTGCCCAAATCAGGGACCTTAGTTGCCATGTTTTTCAGTCTAGCACACAACTATGTCATGCGAGCAAAAGTTCCTTAGTTGTTTTGTGGATGGTCTGGTTTCTCATAGATCATTTCACACATCCCCCCCAAATCCTCTCACACCGCAATAATCCTGGTCGCCTCCTCCTACGCTCTGCATCCCCTCTAGTGTAACTGCCCAGATCTCCATCGCCCTTATTCTTTCCCCGATTCCTTCAGCTGCTTCTTATATTTTCCTAATTCCTTACTGCAGTGCTTCATCTTCCTCTTACGCCTCTACGTTTTTGGCAGATTGAGAGGCAACATATGCTCTGGCAGGCGGAGAGCTGCGTGCGTGCTAACGCGCCAGCGCACACATGCTGCTCAGCCGCTGAGCGCTGCCGCTCGGCCTGGAGGAGCGCTGAGCTGCCCTTTGTTCCCCTCCTCAGGGGCAACCCTTCGCTACGCTCTGTTCTGCACAGACACTCGTATTGTATGACGCTTGTAGGAGTTAAAATATCTTTGAGACTTCCAAATCTCTGGCATATTTGGTAAAAATAGGCCAACAGGTTCAAGAGTCTTTAGGGGTCTGAGAGGCGGACAGGAAAGACAGACAGGCAGCCACTGCAATTACATAGCTCCAATTCCTTAGGAAACCAGGCTAAAAATGAATTATATTGGAAACTGGAGCCTAAGGAGCTGGAGTCAGGTACCAACATTGCCTTGCTGTTTCGCTGTCACCTCTCATCCATCTATCAGCATCCTTCTCTTGCCTCTCATCCTGAATTTAGATCACAAGGTCAGTGGGGCAGGAGTTGCATTTTTGCTCTGTTTATCCCATTATAGGTATACAAAAGTAAAAACAGATAGAAATATACTGGTTTTGACTAAATTCATTCTTTACAGCAATCTTATCTCACAAAATTGCTTTAAAAGCCTGGTACTTGGGGCCAGTGGGCTTGAATTTCATGATGATTGAAAGTGCTGATACCTGCTCTTTGACCTCCTCCCCAGCTGCTGTTTTTCCCTGACAGATTTTTGCTGTCGTGCCCTCCCAACACCGAGCGTGCCAGGCCACCACCCCACAGCCGCCGTCGTGGGGTTTTTGGCCAAAGCTCGCGGAAGAGAGTGTGCCTCACTCTGCTCCCTGAGTGGCAAATCCCGAGCAAACCTGCCCTGCCAGCCAGCGTGGGCCCAGCAGTGGCAGCTCCTGTGTGCCACGTGCTTCGCCAGTTCTGCACACTCCGCTCAAGCATGAAAATATAAATGCAATGCAGGGAAAGAAACCCTGACTTCTTAACACCAGTCCCTGCCCAGATTTCCTTGCAAATCTGCAAGCTAATCAGAGGTCACCCGCCGGCTGGCTGCACTGAGGTGGCGGTGGGAGTTACAATGAAATAAGAAGGCAAGAAAGGTTGTGTTCATCATGCGCTAATAGCATCTCCAGGGTGGTTTGAAGCAGGACGGAGCGATTGAAACCTAGCCTTAGTATTCAGCACCTGGGGGGAGAGAGCGAGAGATCTTAAAATAATGTATCAGCTTAATACAGTTAAATTTTCTTTCTTGTTAGTTTGAACAGCAGGATAAACGATTGATACATGTATGTGTCACAAGGGGAGCAGAAGGATGGAGGTTATCGCACACAGGAAGAAAAGGCAATATTTAACATCTAACCAAGATGAATGAATGAAAAACACTGAAAATAGGTATGAGTAACCCCATTTTCAATGGTTTTAAATATGGCAATATTTATGACCACTATCCTGCAGGATATACATCAAATTTGCCTGCTTCATGTGGCTATTCAAGTGAAAATTAAAATTCCTCTTGTCTTACTTGAAAGGAGTAGGCAAGAACTCTGATGCTGGATCACCATTTCCACCCTTGGGAATATTATGCTTCTATGTTGAAGGTTTTGCGGGCTCGTAGTCCATTAAACACTGCTCAAATCTGCGCGGTCATTGTTTGGCTCTGCCCATAATCTGTCCCCCAAATAATGGTGAATATTGCTGAGGCTCAGTGTCCCCTAAAGTGGCAGCAAACTGGAGCTGGGGATTTTCACAGAAGCTCTGTTCTTTATCGTGTAGGTCCCCTTTGGATACCTGCTGTTACCCTTAGTCTGAACCCAATGAATTCTGTGTTTGGCAGGCGACAGAAATAGATGACATACAAGAACAGAGTCAAGGGTTCGCTCCCAGCTATCTAACCACGTGGCGTTATTGGCATCCACCCTTTTAAAGTTATCCCTCAAAATAGATAGACTCTGAATTCAGAAGCGACACCACGATCAGCTGGGAGCCCTCGGGGAAGAGTCCCGCGCCGCCTTCTGTGCCTGGCTCCGTTATGCAGCGATGCTCTGCCCTGAGCTGGCTCATAGTGCTTGAATAAGAAAAGTTATATTTGGCTCTTAATTGCGCAAGGCGGGGGAGCTGTCTTGCTCCGCTCTGGCCGCAGCAGGAGTGATTTTTTGAGGAACGTCTGGTGGTGCTGAGCTTTTGCAACGTGCACTGTGCCCACACAGACTGCTTGCTGGGGGCAAACCGGCGTGCTGCAGGAAGACAGAGGGAAATCACGGGGCGAGGTGCAAGCACAGACCTTCCTGCAGTGCGGAGCCAGGTGGGGATCCGTCCCCGCAGGCTGTGCTGCGGGATGGAGTCGCCCACTGGCGGTGCCACACACACCGGCCTTGAACCGAAGGCTGGGAGCAGCCCGAGTGCCAGAAGAGCTGAGGACCGCACTGAAAAAGGGCCCTGGTGCTGCCTGGGGTCGCTCTGCCTTGCACTTATCTCGCTTGCCCCCACTCTGCCCATGTAAATGGGCTGATACCAAAGGTCACGCTGACATCTGTGGCCTTATTGCTGCACCAGCTTGCTTTGTGCATCGCTTGTAACGCTCCCCAGCGCCGTGCTGCCATGGGACCCACCGAGCCGCAGCGGGGCTCTGCGCTTGGCTCCCCCCTCGCAGCCGAGGCAAGGGCAGCTTTCGCTTCCTCTCTGCCACAAATGGCTGGTGGGAGGAAGCGGGCTGCTCTTGGGGGCTACATGCGGGCACTTGCTAGAGATAAAGACAGCAAGAAAACACTGAGGTTTCTCACAGAGACCAGGAATTAAACATACGGTCTTTGAGGCAAGGTTTTCGCTTTTATATGCAGCACTGAGCTCTAGAAAATCGCAGATCTCTATCGCAGACACAAACCGCTCTTGTAGGCTGGGTGAAACGCTCTGAAGGTGGTTAGTGAGAAGCTGCCCTGCACTCAAAGGCATGCAGGAAAGCAGCCAGATCTCTTACAGCCCAAGAGCTGCATTAGTAGGAGCCCTACCCAAAATGCAGCCTGCAAAGAAACTCTGAATCCCAACGGGGTTTTTCTAGGTGCTAATGACAAATGCGGGGACAAGCACTCAGTGGTGGGGCGGTGTGTGCAAAAGAAGGAAGCAAAGGGCCACAGCCGGAGAAGCAGCGTGCGTATGAGAGAAAGCCATTGAAGCTGGTGGTTCATCTATAGTTCAGAAACGGGTTTGGAACTGTGAGAAGAGCAAATCTCCGGGAGGAGGTGTCAGGAAAAAGACAGTATTATTAGTAAAGGAAACCAAAAGGAACTCCTGACTCCATCAATTTACAACCTTGCTGGTCCCCAAAATGTGTGACCCAAATGGTTTACAGTGTTAGCTGTGGGAAGCTGCCATATGATATTTAACAAACCTGCCTTAGGCATCAATAGCAATGAATTCTGAGCGGTGGATATTCCCTCATCCCATCCCATCCTGCCCCATTCTTCCTTCTTTGCAGCAATTCATCTTTGATTTATTCTCATGTATGAATTGTCACAACAGATCATCTCAAATCACATGCTTATGTGAGAAGTGGACTTTTGGATGCTCAAACACGTACATCTTGTATTGCATTCTAGTTTAAATTCCAAGTAAGTAATCAGAAAAAGCCTCATTGAAACTTGCGTCTCATGTAAAATAAAGTAACAATCCTATCTCAAAGTCCATGTTGATGCTACTACAATGCAGCAGATTTAAAAAAATCACTATCAGCAACTATTAAAATAGCATTGTGTCACCAGCTGAATTTCCTAAAAGCCATTCCCTTAAGGTGCTGGTCCAGAAGAGACTAAAACCAGATGGTTGCCTTCAGGCATCCATTTTTATCCTATTTAGCATTGCATTGCTGAGTTAAAAACTAAAACTGGTGATTATTGTGGGCAAGGGTTAGTCATTCAGGCCAAATCTGATTAAACAAAGATAAGGCAAGAACAGGATGTCTGACAGTTCGTTACGGGTGTGTGTGGGGGGGTGGTGGACTGCAGCATGGGAGCAAGCAAATGAATGTGCAAGGTTGTAACAGCCACCTGCAGCGTGAAGTCCCTCAGGAGCAGGCAGCACAAAAACCAGAGCACAGAACCGCAGGAGAGCTGAGGCTGGCAGGCACCTCTGGAGATTGTCTAGTCCAAACCCCCTGCTCAGAGCAGGGTCAACCAGAGCAGGTTGGTCCAGTCACGTTGTCACTGTCTCCAAGGATGGAGACTCCACAAGCTCTCTGGGCAACCTGTTCCGGTGCTCAATCACCCTCACAGTAAAAAAAAGTGTTTTCTTATGTTCAGATGGAATTACCTGAATGTCGGTTTGTGCCCATTGCCTCAGGTATTTATACACACTGTTAAGATCCTCCGGAGCTGTCTCTTCTTCAAGCTGAACAGTCCCAGCTCTTGCAGCCTCTCTGTGCAGGCCAGGTGCTCCAAGCCTCTAATCATCTTTGTGGCCCTTCACTGCACATGCTCCAGTATGTCCATGTCTCCCTCGTGCTGGGGAGCCCAGCCCTGGGCCCAGCACCCCAGCTGTGGCCTCCCCAGTGGTGAGGAGAGGGGAAGGATCCCCTCCCTTCACCTGCTGGCAACGCTGTTCCTGGTGCAGCCCAGGAGGCCATTAACCTTCATTGCCACAGGGTGCATTGCTGGTTCATGGTCAACTTGTTGTCCTCCAGGACCCCCAGATCCTTCTCTGCAAAGCTGCTCTCCAGCCAGTTGGCTGCAAGCCTGTACTGGTGCATGGGGTTATTCCTCCCAGTGAACTCCCCAGATAACTGGTAGGACTAGGATTGAGAAAGAGTTGTTAGACTGACAGATATGAAGCTACAGTCTTGTGTAATTACTGTCAGTGACCCCAGTGGAATCAGTTTATTTTTGCAGATTGCATAGGCAAAGGCTACTTGTTGAGTGTGCATTGTTTCCTGATTATGCTATAAAATAGTATTAATGGTATAAGAGCAGATGGGCAGACCATCAGCTGGGTTCACATGCAATGCTGAGCTGCAGTGAAGTATTCTAACTAACTAAGGCTCTATCTCTAAATCTTTTTGACTGGTTTATTCTGTGAGATGTACGATCTCTCTGATCTTGCTCTCCATTTCATGATGTCACTTTGACCCTCTATACTCTCCTTTCTCTACAGCCTGCCAGCCTCTAAGCATTCGTGTCATTCACCTTGGCCCCCTTCCAGAAAGTATGATCTTCCCGGTTTTCCTGGGAGACTCTGCTAATGTTGCCTTCCTGAGTTAAAATGAGCTCAGTGGCCATGTACTTGGGGAAATAGGACTGAATCAGACATCTTCTTCATCATTTTCTCTGGAAGCAGAGTTTTGACACTGAGTTTC
The DNA here is from genome assembly GCF_036370855.1 of Dromaius novaehollandiae. Classification (NCBI taxonomy): domain Eukaryota; kingdom Metazoa; phylum Chordata; class Aves; order Casuariiformes; family Dromaiidae; genus Dromaius; species Dromaius novaehollandiae. The sequence continues at coordinate 26,520,506 of NC_088098.1, forward strand.
CAAACTGTTCTTAGGTTCTACTGAACTTGCTCTTTTGTACATATCTGAACTATGTGAGTCACTCTTTCGAGTCACTCTTTTCTAATGATTTAAAACATTGGTCTTGCTTCTGCACAACTGACATGAAACCCTTGTTCTCCTTTCCTTGCCTGCTCATTATTATATTTTTTTTCTGTTGCTTCCACCCCCTAACTAGTTAGTGAGAACACTTCACTCTTGTCTGCTTTTAGAATCCAGCATTTTCTTTTCACCTTTGTAGGTCACACTTTCTCTGCAAGAATGTGAGTTTCTTTTTTTTTTTTTTTCTCCTTTCCCACCTTTCTCTATGTGGCATTTTGTGACAGCTTGTCTAAAGGAAAGGTTTAATACAAGAATAAATTGCGTTGCATTATTCTGAGAATGCATTTGGGACTCTGTAATGCAGCAGACCAACAGGGTGCAGTACCACACTGCACACTGCCCGCAGACACACTCAGCACACACACTGTCTCTTTTGATGGGCAAAAAGGAATTTTCCAATCCCAAAATATGAAATTCAGTTGACTCTCTCCAGTTTCACATCTATTTTTCAAGCACACGTTGGCATTCTTGTCTAAATGAATTTATATCGCACACAAATAAGAGGGGGCAGGCAGAAAAATGTTTTTTTTTTTAAAGCCACTTAAAACAAACACTTTTTACCTGTTCAGCTGAAACCCTCACAGTTACAATTACCCGTAGTGTGTTTTCATGGCTCTGGAGCCTCAACAAATAGCCCTGATTTCTCAGATTAAGTATACGCACGCTGACTGCAAAGGGAATTTAAAGCAATCTCTTATAAATAGTTAATATAACGTAAATGGAGTATAAAGAAAAAGAACTGCTAAGCAGGAGAGGTAGAATGGAGCCTCACTTAGGCAAGGCACTTGCAGTCAGCCTCAATGCTTCTCCTCTAGCACAGTACCCTAATTTCACTCATGGCTTGCCATTTCAATCTTCCAGCTCTGCTAATGCGGCTGTCTGAAAATTATAGAAGTTGCAAGTGTGTTTCTGTCATTTGCGTTGCTCTGCGCTGTGCTGTGGAGCAGGAGCTTCAGCTGCTGTGAAATGGCACAGCTCCTTGGAAAGGTAAAGGAAACCTATCCCTTAACTGACTCACAGCTCTGTGCTCCTGGTCACACATTATGGACCCCATGACGGCCCCAGCAAGCTGCAGGAGCCCTCGCTGGAGCAAACCGACTTTGGGCCTGAGTCTGTGGCTTGAGGGCTGGTTTTGACAGGAGCTGAGATGTATCTCCCTTGTGTGGAGTCAATTCTGGGGAATGTATGCTCGTAGGGGAGTAGCAATGGCTACTCTGAAATGACCACGGGGAACCCAGCTTTCCTCAGATATTTCCTTAATATTTAGGCTATGCTAAGAAGATACTGTTAAAAACCTCTTTAGAGAATAGGAGAACAATGATTACTACTAGCATGCTCAGATATTTGCAAATAACATTATCTCCCTAAAATTATTTTGTTGTTTCTTTCCTCTTTTTTTTGTGACAATATTTGCTAACAGCGAGCAGACAGCCACGGACAAGGAAGCAGGATTTCAGTTCTTCAGCTACTACATCACCCCCAAAGAGAAACTGCCTCTATTTTTGTAATCTAGCTCCTTCTCTCCTCTGACTTACTCCAGCTGCCCTTCGCCCAGTGGCTGTGCTGCCTGCAGCAGAGAGCAGCCGTATAGGAGAGTTACTGTTGTCTCCCTGCTTTTTAGGAAAAAAAACATTGGGCACGTCTGTGTCTGTGGTATTAGAAAGTTTGTCTATCAAACTGACTGTGTGTAGTGCAGGTCCAGGTGGGAGCAGCAGCTAAACAGTGACACCAAACCAATACCACAGGGCAGAAGGAGCGGGAAGGCCAAAGTCAACAGAAAAACTACTCTTGCGGTGTCCTGACACCTAAAAACCAAAGCAAAGAAGCCAACAGAAGCCACGGCTGCTGCTCACACCTCCTCCCTGCTGTGGAAGGAAACCCACAGGGTTCAGCGCAGAAACTGCCCCGAGAGGGTGGGCAAAGCTACAGTGCTTCTGCCAAGGGCAAGTGCCACAAACCACTTCAGTCAGACCCAAGGACATCTTTGGTGCTGAGGAAGGATTTAGTTGAGGAAGGCTGTCAGAAGACAAAAATAGGATTTAAAGGCTCCAAGAGCCTTTTAAAAGTGTTTGTACGGTTTCTAAAAAGTATTGTGTCTTTTATCTGCAAAGTTGTCAAACCAACCCTTCAAAATGCTACTTAAAAATTCATTCTGTTTTCATTTAATTTTGCGCTTAATTTCTGTTTTATTCAGGTTATATTTTCATGCTTTTGTCCCCAAACTCCAGGGGGGGACAAAAAATTACCCGTACAAAATTACCCTTACAAAAAAGAGGGGGGGAGCTGGTACTTTTTTTTGACCATGAATGGAACTATGATGGTCAGGGATGAACAGAATATTATGACGCTGGTGTTAAAGCTGTGGAAGTTCACATCCCCTTACCCTCTACTGTAACGACGAAGCATTCATGTCTATGCGAATATTGAGTTCCCTTTTTGGCCATGGGAGGAGAGAGGCCAGCAGGGAGCTGGTGCCAGGGTTTCCCATGAGCTGATGCTCCCTTTGCTGCCTGGGCTTTGCAAACCAGCATGCACAGCTTCACCTTCCGGAGAGATTATCTGTGCCCTGCTGCTTACTCATTTCTTGATAACAACACGTTCAATTTCAAAATGAGACACACATGTCAGTTTTAAGGTACAGTTACGTTTTTCTTCATTACCCTTTGTTGTCACGTATTGCTTTTCGGCACCTTGCAACCAGATGCTGGCTTTTTAAAGTGGAGGATAGCCCGAGCTATAGCCATAGCCGGGCTCGGAGAAGAGCAAAGGAAACCTGCCGCTGGTTTCCGGCAGGAGCTGAAGCCGTGCCTGTCACTATGCACACAGGTGAGAGGAAAAGGGGACAAGGCTGCTTGAATCCCTCCCTCACCTGCACGGCGAGCTCCTCTGTCACATGCCCCGCGTCTGCCCTCTCACCAGGGTGGCATGAGCCCTGACGGCACCTTCCCTGGGCTCTTGGGTGCTCCCAGCTCCCAGCACATCCCCGGCCAGCTGGTAGCGAGCGAGGCCGCTGGCGTCCTCGGTGGGTTCGGCCTAGTCACACTGCAATGTACAGATAACAGAGCAAACTATATAGGGAAAAAGGGAATTAAGTGGCTGGCAGAAACATAAATTGACAGATATCGTCCAGCTGGTAGAGAAAGTAGTAAATAGGGTCACTCTGCTTGCATAGTTTGCAGAAAAAGAGCGATAGAGCACTTTGCAAATACTTGCGTTTTCTCCAAACCGCAAGGTGGGCTGTTCAGAGCCAGCCGTGGCTGCCCGGCTCCCACAGCGCTCGGGCGCCCATGCACGGGCTCGGCGGCGCTTCCCCGGGAGCAGCCCGCCACGCGGCCACCGGCCGGTGCCCCAGAGCCCGCCACGATGGCCGGGAAAGAGTGCACTACGTCTCACTTCACTGGGCTTTCCGTTGCCACGGGGAGGAAGGGCTCCGGATTTGGTCCGCGTGACAGGAGCTGCTCGGCTCAGCCACAGACTGAGAGAAAACGGAGGTGCTGGCAGGCAGGCGAGGCGGCGAGTCTGACACGCTCAGAAAGCGTGCTGAGTGGCACAAGTGACCTTGCCAAATAGCTTCAGGTCTTGAAGACAACGAGGGGTAAAACAGCCGAAAAAGGAAGAGCAGCAGGATCTGCTGGGTCCCCACGGGGCTCTTCCCAGCTGTGCTGCTGAGCGCAGCCAGGGCGGTGGGCACCCGGGCTGCACTGCTGAGGCGCCCCGGAGGCCTCCTGCCGCTGCTCCCCGCTTGCTCTGTAGCATCAAACTGCTGGGGACAAAAGCCTCTGCCTCCCTGCAGATTTAAAAACATGGACACCAAAATAAAATATTAAACCTCTTTCTTTTCTTCTTTTTAGTTTTTTCTCTGTGATTGTTGAAAAGAAATGATTCGCTTTGCTCTGCTTCACCTTTCACTCCAGCCCTGTAGGGCTTCGGGAAGAGGCTTCCTTCACTTAAACTCAGCTCCTGCATAAACAGTGTCTGTAGCCGTGGTATCCCCAGGCTGAAGGTCTGCAACAAAGAATCGCTGAATTCAGGGACCGCTGCACTGCAGCTGCTAACCTTTGCGGCGTCAGGGCATCTCACTCACACCCCCTCCCAAGTAACCTAGGTAAAACATGACTGGAGTCTTGAACTTGTCACAGCAGAGGGTTGAATCCTGCAGTATTCTGGATTTCCTGCATGAATCATTTCTTGTGCGTACGTTCCTCCTTTCAAGACCTGGCAGAGCAGGAGGAATGAGTCGCCTTGCTCTCAGTTTCAAGGTCTGAATTCTGCTATGGGTTTCCACTGGCCTCCTGATTTGTGCAGCAAATTCATTCAAATGACAAGGTTTCTATGAAGGATTAGATTTTTGCTTTCATTTCAAGATTTCTCAAATGGTCTGTGCTGCTCAGTGTAACACTCCTGTCAGCAGAGAAATGGAGAGATTCCAGCCTCTCACTTTATTCTATTACCGCTGCCCGTGGTAACAAAATGATGCCACAGACATGACAGTTACGATCAGTTGATGTCTAAGAATAGGGTTAAAATGTCTCATTTGTACAAGGAAATTAGCCCACCCAGAAGGGCAGAACAGACTGAAACCAGATCGTTAAAGATACCGAAGCTGATTATTAGTTCAGCGAAAGAGAAAGATAATTATTTGAAACAACCCCTGAAGACAGACAGACATCTTCTAAACCAGGTATCACTGCTCTGCCTTCAGATGTTTACACCAATGAGATGAGTATCTGTCCCTCCTGCCCCGTATCTGAGAAAAATACTGCCAGTTTAATGCACCTAAAGTAATGCTAGAGTTATTGTCTCTGAGTCTGTGTTACTACGATGTGTTTATTTTAGGATTTGAGCAACTGTGACATTTGAAGAACCTATTATTATTCACATTTTTTCATTAGACCTAGCTTTGAATCTCAATAGGAAATTAAAATTAATGTATTTAAAAAAGAGAGAAAACAGCTTTTCATAGTTTAGACTTGGCTAAAAAGTCTTTCTAACCATAAAATATTCTCTAAAGGATCATTTTAGGACTTAAAAGGTGGTTTTTGTAACTCACTAAGGGAGATATACCAGTGGGTGTTTCTATAGATGCATGCCATACATGGCAAAACGGGGGGGGGTTCATTAGCTTTGCTCGGCAAGTTGTCTAAAAAACACTTGCTGCCTCGACTCCTGGGGCTGCAGGGGAGCATGTTGTCTTAGCGTATTAACCAGAGAGCCCATGATGGTCATGCTCGGCATTGCGCTCACCCCCTTCACTATCTGGATTTAAAAAGAACTGCTCAAAACTTCCCAGCACTCTCTTTCTCTGCTGAAAAAGCTGGCTAGGTTAAACCTAACGGTCCTACAAAGCAATGTCTATTTTGACAACATTTTAATTTTGAATAGAATATTTGACTTTTTGTTTTGAAGTACCTTTCTTTTTTAAACAGGGGTCCATTTCAGTAATTCAGTCGTTTACCACTTCTCAGCTGGAATACAAACTGGCCCATTAATGGCCCGTTAGTAGCTTATTTAAACGGGCAGCAAGCCAAGTTTTCAATAACCACTTGTCAGTCTCTATGTTTATTATCATGTATTCATACTTATCTTTAAGATAAAGAGAGGAAAGAAAAATGTATCTGACTGACCCAAACAAATGTTTTGAAATCAATGCAGTAATTGCCACCAGCTGGAATTACCCCGGTGTGTCTAGCCCCTGTGGTGTGTTGGTAAAAAGGTCCGTGGAAGAAGTACCACACAAACGCACTACAAACCTCAGTAAAACAAACATGTTTCTGTCTGCCTGCCCGTCCTCTAACACGAACCTGTTTTGAATTACTGTCCTTGGTACCATGGCCCAGCTGCCTCTGGGGTTAGACGGCTGCTGAGAGTGAATTTGAGGAGTTGAGTGATTCATTTAAGTACGCAGGCTCTTAAGCACGTTAATACCAGTTTGCAGAAGACGCGCCTACTTAGCAGACGGTCCCTGCCACGGAAAAACAGATGGCAGAAGATGCGTGTCCCACCTGGGCTAGCTTGGAAGCACCAGACTTCCCCAGAAAAAGGCAAAACTGGAGACTGGCCTTGGCTTGGTGAGACAGCCCTAGGCAAGGCTTCGCGCACAAGCGCTGCCGCTGCTGAGCGCTGCCAGGTGGCACAGCAAGGTCTGCTCTTTGAAACGTATATCGGCAAAGGTAGACTCCGAACCATGGCTATATGTCACCACATTTTTTTCAACAGCCACGCTTCTTAACTGGTCAATATCCCAGATTCAAGTTTCTGCCACCACCTGCCAAGAATTTAATTTAGTCCAATACTTTTCAACTAGCTCAGCAAGCATTTCAGAGGTTTCTTAGGCATTATCAAGCTGTGATCCTGTTTCTTTAAGGAAAAAAAAGCCTCGCCATCTTTCTAAGGAAATTAGTTTCCAATTGCTGCATAGGTTTCCAAGTAATTCCCTTCTCTTGCAAAAGCAGGTGATGCCCTAATAATACCTCTAAAGTTGGAGGAAAGCTGGGAACTGGCAAGCTCACTGCTCCCAGCAGCGACTCGGGTTGTGAGAGGTTTGAATATGTGTGAGGAGCCCTGAGGATATGAACTCTGGATGCTGGAGCTACAAATGCTTTTTTTGCTGGTGCTCCCATGGCTCTGCTTCCCTGTGAAGCAAGAATGCAGTGTTCAAAGGAAAAATCTTCAAAAGAAGCAGAGGTAGACAGTGGACCCAAACCTGAAAGGAAAACATCACAGAAAAGGCAGAGCTGGCACAGAGCCTGTTTCCCAACAGAAGAGTTTCACAAACAGGCATCCAGGCTGCCCCTTGCCTCAGTTGTTTTCCTAATTTGCTTCTGGGCTTGTAGTGCCTGATTTGCAAAACAGCAGTGTGCAAAAGTCTGTGTGGTGCACCTAGCTTGCATGCCTGATTGCTGGAAATGCCAGATTTTCAGGGTATTCACACTAATTGAGCGTGTAACTGAGCCCTGCTGTTGTACATGAACTTTCCAGTGCACACGTCAGGATACTTTTTCATGTCTGTGTCTTAACGACTTTATCTCCAACCTCAGCAAAAGCTGCTCACTGGGGTTACTATATGATTGATTTTTAGAAAGGACTTGGCAGATTAAGATTTATCCTCTGCCTCTCTGTCCATCGGTAGTGAGAGCTGAGGGATTATTTTTGGAATGGACCTAGCACACTGCCTTACTGTGAGGGAAGATTTAAACAGAGGATGTCTAGTTGGCACGTACCTCTAGCAAACCTTACCTTGCCTTCCCACTAACATGGGAATCTCTGTAACTGCCAACCCAATTATAACACACACTTCTCTGAAGTACGCAGGTGCCATGCAAAAACTGGCACAGTGTGAGAAATACCTACAAGGCGTAATACAATACCATATAGCTCCCATTCAGAGGTAGCTTCGTGTCTCTCTGCCGAACTGCTTTGTGCCAAGGACATGAACCCTCATTAGTTCTGAGCTTGAAAGGTTTCCAACCTAAACTCAAAGCAGATCCAGGGGTGGGTCAGAGAAAATGTTTGTTTAAAAACCTACAAACACAGCCACGTTTTCACAGCTCTACCAGCAGAGCAGCACAATTATTGGATTGTAGCAAAGATTCTTCCTATACAGAGAACAGAAGTTATATATATAAAACCTTGTGTGTTTCACTGAAGTCAAAACTGCTGAGAGATGACAAGGAATGATTCCTATTTTCCACAGGCTAACTACGGGTTGCATTAAAATTCCCTTGCTCCTGTTGAGTAGTACCTATATTTGGAAAAGTACGATCCCATTCAGCATCCAGTTAATAACAATGGCAGAGCATGGTCCCATGTGAGTACAAATGCGTATGTTGGAAACAGGAATAGTTTTTCAGTATAATATGCTAAAAACAGTTCCTGCAAACAGATAGACAGCAAGCAGAAACAGCCTGCAGTTACTGCCTGATTCCATAACGTGTGCCTGGGAAGCAGGGTTTAGATTACGGTATGATAGTGCACAGTATCTTCCCCTCCCGTCCAAAGCTGGTTACCATATACATACGGTATGTACCTCTTTTACTGACAATATATTTGAGTATTACAGCACATTTAATTCAAAGACCTCAAAATGCAGCATAATGCTTAAAAGTGCTCTTCATCGTCAGAGCACAACTGACTCATCGCCCAGGGTTCACCCAAGCATGAGCGCTGGAAATTGTGAGCAGAATAGTGCCAGCTTCCTTACGTGATTAATGGGCTTACCAAGTTGACAAGTGCCTAAATGACTTACAGCAAATTCTGAAGAACAACTTTCCTTACAAGGGCACAGGTTTGAAATGGAATTTTTGCCAAATTTAACACTTCAGTGTGTAACATCTAGACTTCTACATTATTTTTACACTAACCTTAAAGTCTCTACTGTAAGTGAACAACTTCTATTAACATGGTAGTAGAGAATAGGATCTATTCTAGAAAATACTAGGGTAATGTATTAAAGAAATACCTTAGAGAGGGAAAGATAATGTTATCTACTTGGTCAAGGAGAAAATTAAGATAGTATCATTTAAGTAATTCAGAGGATCTGCTTTAGCTTGTAGTAGAATTAGTGGGAGACACCCTAGTGGCAGGAAGCAAAACCAAACTGTAATTCCCTGAAGCTGTAAATTATTTAAAGGACTCAAGATAGTTTGTAAAATTACTATTAAAATTTTGAATTCAACATTATTCTGCGAGTTATAAACCATGAGCATTGTAGTGTGACTCTCATATTCAGACTTCTGAGATGCCTGTAACTCTGCTTTGTTCCCTTCTCCTCCCTCCTAGAAAGAGATACACCTGTGGGATTAATAATGTAGTTCCACAGAGGCCCATATATGCCAGGTGAAAAAGTGCACAGAATCCTATAGTGAAGTAGCTGAGTCTAATCATAAATTGATGATAGCTGCACATGGAATATGAGAGAATGCATTTACCCAATGCTTGAAAGAAGGAGCTGGAAGCTAATATTATCATTTGATTTTTATATTATGTCAGAGGCTAACTTAAAGCACAAAAGGCACTCAAGGTATTTCAGCACTCCACAATATATATGGATATATTCCTGACTCTCACAACTCTGGATCTAAATAAGATTAAGATGTGACAGGGCAGAAAGAGAAAGCAGCAGTATGAAGAATGTAAGAATATTGTTTATACTGGCTAACATCAAGACTTTCAAATATTTTTTAAGGAGAGACCAGTGAATCATTAAACAGTCTGCCTGCCTAGTCAAAGAAACTCACCTGAAAAGCAAGGATTTAGGAATCAAATGCAGATAGGGTTTCTACCAAAAATGATCTGCAAGAAGATAACTTTGCCAAACTACCCCATGCATGAAGAAAAGTCATATTGACAGATGAAGATACTACCCTAAATTAGGAACTGCTTTTCAGCAGTCTCCTGTAAACTAGACAGCAAAGACAGCAATGTAAGTCTATAGCGTTGTGTTAAACTGCTTTTGCCTTTCTACCAGCAGTTTTATCGAATGCAACTGTAGTTATACCCTCTTTTTCCCTCACTCCATTCACTACAAAATAAACTTGCACTAGCATGGAAATTATGGGTTGCAAGTGTTTGAGGTTTTAGCTGCCTTTCCAAGGAAAAGGCAAAAATATTGCAAGAAATTTTCAATTCCTTAAGACATCTTGTCAGTGTTAGCCGGAACAGAAAGTGCAGCTGCTCAACCTTGTACGCTCTCAGACTGCATGGCCTGTGTTAAATTGCATTACACTAACCAAAGTGGGAGAGAGAGTCTGACTGGCGTCCTCACAAAAATGGGTTAAGTATTTCATGAGGCTGCTGAAAGAAAAAGAACTATCAGCAGATAATAAAGCATATGCATGATTTACTAACATGAGTAAAAATAAAAGCATTTGTTAGAAGCACTCTCAAAACCCCAGATCTGCTGATTCCTTAATAAGGCAACATTTTTGGTAGGATGAGAGAGACAAGAATTTATTCCCTGTAAATCAACTACAAAATATAAAAATATTTGGCACTAAAAAGAGCTTGGCTGATAACACAAGCTCCAAATGTCAACAGATGTCTTCAATACCTGCACGCTCGCTCTGCACTAACCGCTGCCTGAAGAAACCACGGGGCTAGGTAATGCAGATTACATATCTAACCCTTTGATATTCACTGCTCTCTGAAAGCCAACAAATGTGCACAGTGATTAAGGCTCTAAAAGTAAATTCCTGGAGGCTCCAGACCAACTATCAGATGATCCAAACTTTGAGCTGCTAAATGCAGCTGAACTCCATTTCAACAAACGAGCAAAAGATGTAATCGATAATGTACAGAATAATGAATAAAAGATAACCAGGTACAGCCATGATTCAAAATCTTTTGAGCTTTTCTTTACTGAACTTTACATTACTGAACTAAATTGCTTGAGGAGTGATTTGAGCTCAATGACCCAGACTGGTGTCTTTATAAAAGTTTACTTCATTAAAATAAATGGCCAGGCGGCATATATGACAAAATCAATGCATAGCTGGATACAGGGGCTTTCAGCAAAGTGATAAAGTAGTAAGACATTATACCTATTATATTCTATACATAAATTTTAGTTGACAGAATATGTATTTTCATAAAGCCTGCTAACTCCCGCTAACTTGAAAGTGGAACAGACTTGACCCTTTCGTATCTTCCTGAAGTCCTCAATCCATGGTTTCTAACCAGGGGCTCCAGGATCTGCTTCTAATGTGAGCAAGAAGAGCAAATTCATATACTGTATGTGTGAATTTACATGTGTGAAACTTCTAAAGGAACTGTATTTCCACCTGAAAAAAAAAAGGACTGAATATTCCTCCTCTGTGGTATTCCTGTGTATTCCTATGAAGCTGCCACAGCTCAGTGCGGCTACTCCAGTGATGGCCTTTTTGCTTATTTTAGAGGGAACATCTTTCTTGCGAGGGGTGTAAACTCATTTTTATTCTCTCTTTAAGAGTTGTGAAAGAGTGTTTGTGAATTAAATTATTCAACATTTTGAGAAAGTAGGCACCTATTTGTAGTTTGCCCACTGACTCTAGCATAATAAGTGGCTGATTTCAGAAGTCTTGCATGCTAAGCAATGTTTACTGTCAAAACATCACGTTTGATTTTTCACAGTAAGTTTGCAGAAGAAGCAGTTGTTTCTGCATTTCTCCCAATGTGTTAAATGACAGTAATGAATGCAGAGCCTGAACTGGAGAACTTTCTAAAAGTAAGTAGTTTGAAATATGTCACTCATGACAAAACCAATTTTAAATAGAGACAAAAACACTGTGTGGAAAAAGACAGGAGAGACCTCTGCAGTTTGTTAATCAAACAATGGCAAACTTGTGGCGGTTGTTGTGCCACATTTGCTCCCTAATTTTATAGCAATTACCTACAAGACTTTAGCAAATTAAACAGTATTTTGCCATGACAGAACTGTGTTGAGCCCTGAGCCTGCAGTTGGTCAGCGATGGAGGGGGTGGGGGGGGCGCGTGCAGCTCTTCTGCGCAGCTGAATACACCATCCCTGCCTGTATTTGGGGGAGTGCTATCGAGCTCGGTCCATACGGGTTCCCTCATGTAAATCTGATTACATGACTACAGATAGTTATCAAACATGCACCAGTCTGTACAGGAACAGCACAAGAGGGTAGTGACATGCTAATGCCAAAGCACGTGAGCTGCGCTCGCTGCAGGGCCAGTGCTTTGGGGGTGCAGCAGCTGCTCCGTGCCCACGTTCCCTGCTCAGGAGCCAGCTCTACACAGGCACAGCGACTGCTGTCACCCGGGCTGCCTCATTTACCCCTTTACCAGTCCAGGTGCTCTGTAACACCTCCCCTTGCAACAGCTTTCAGAGCCCTGAGTTGGTACCTGGGCTCTGTCTCTAGTCCATGGGGACAAGTATCTTTAAATGAAATCTAACAGTCAGCATCTGAAGCAGGGAGCCAGGAGAAAAAGATGAGCAAGTTTGTTTCTAAAAAGCCTTTGCTCGCTGAAACGCAATTGCCTGAATGAAGGTTGCAGGCACCTCTCTTCTAGTTAGGATGTGGAGCCCACGGTCTCCCCTGAGGTTGGCGTTTTCATCTAGTTTTAGATTACTGAAGAGTGGTCACTATTTTCTTCCGCAATGCAGGCAGAACTGCCACGTACTGGTGAGTACACTTGCACAGAGTGTGCGGATCCATCTGGTCCAGTATCTTTCTCAGCCTAGAATGGTTTAAGTATCTCCTTCACAGCCGGCTGCATTGTAAACACTTTGCAGTCCCCCGGATGCTCTGCCAGCGGGCAGCAAGGCAAGTGCAAGAACACGGCACCAAGAGGAGCGAGTGCAGGTCTACAGCCTTGTGTTAAGGGTGGTCAGCGAGAAGGGGCAAGCCCTGCTGCAGAGATTAATGCAAAATCCATAAACAGTCATTGGAGGAAAAAATCGTCACAGGATTTAGGATCATTCTGCTGAAGTCGATTTTAAAGCACCTAAATCCTTATTTGGATTTAGCCATTACATTCAGAGGTTTCACTTAGGAACGAAAATTAATCTGTGCACATGTATGAACTTCTATATTAGCAGGCTACGGGCAAAGGGAATATAGCAAGTAGTGCTCTAGCTGTGTTTGTAGCAGGCAGATTACCTATTGCCCCCAAGGGGAAGACAGGATTAAGAAGGTCTTGGGCTGACAGGGAAGCATGTGACTGCAGTCCCCTAACTGACTTGACAGGGAGAGACAGAAATCCATGCTCAGCTACAAAGTGGAGAAGGGTGAATATAAACAATATACTCTCATAAAAAGGACCCAGGAGGCTTTCTCACTCTTCTGGCACTGCCCAGAGGCTATAACCTGACACCACCATGGGGAAAGGAAAATTTTGCATAGGGCAAGTTGCTGTAAGATTAAAGGGCAATTGGCTGCAGAATGGCTTAACGACTACTGAAGTGGTGTCACCCAGATGCTGAAGAAGGGAGGGGAGAAAATGAAGCGGTGTCTTTGCCTCCCTCACTGTGTTTTCAAGTAATTACAGTGGTGCATAGCGCTTTGTCATAAAAATCAGTGCTGTTTACTAGAAAAATATATTATAACCTGACATTGCAGTTCGTGGTTGCAGCAGCCAGCAACAGGAATGAATAGGTTTGGTGACTGATGCTGTAAACTGCTTAGTCCTGGCAACTCCCATTGAAATCAGAGGGAACTGAGGCTCCTTGAGCACCTCATAGGAAGTTTGAGACATCAGGACTCATTGGGGGGTAGGAAGGGAAGGAAAATCTCTAGGAAAGATTCAGTATGCAGTGTAGTTATACAGTCTGTGGTTTAGTATATCTTCTCAGTATTCAAATGTGAACAAGTTACATCTGTTTCGTATATAGGCCCTGTAATACTTTCTATGTGCTGAGTATTTCGTAGCAATTTAGTATTTTAGTGTAGCAATGTTTCCCATTCCTGAAAAATGATGTTAAGTTTAATTTTGGAAAATAAATAAGAATTGTATTTATTTCAGTTTTTTCCCCCAAGATTTCTGATTATTCTGGGGAAAAATGCATTTACTGGCATGTCAAATGCCTATGATGTTTTTGGAAATCCTGCATCTCAAGCTGTACCATGATTTTGAGGCTTCTGGCTTTTTCAAATTTCAGCTTAATTACAGACTCTAAGCTTCCTACTTTCCATGTAATGTGAGAAAAAAATTAATAAAAATCATTAATAAAACAAGTTAATAGAACTAAAGGAGCTAAAGCTAAGAGGTATTTTAAGTCAAAGACTGAAAATTAGATTTATTGGACCACTTTTTAAACAGATGGTTTCCTTATCACCATGTGACTAAGCTGAGCCTGTTTCAATTGCTATCTAAATTCAGTGGGTCAAGGAGTTAAATACACTACAAAATAGAATAGCAAGCAGTGACCACTCTAAACACCTGGACAAAAACATCAAATCTTTTGGATGGAGACAGATTTCTCACAGGCAGACATAAAAGCTCTGTAATTTTAAGGAAGAAATATTAATTGGTTCTTCGAAATTAGAAAAAATCCAGATTTCTTTTACTATTTTGTAGCCACCAGAACATTAATTCACAGCCTGCACAGCAGACGACACCACAGTCATGTTTACATTGTGGTCAAATATCATTATGTCCAATAGGTTAGAAGGTAATTTATCATTATTGATTTACAAAAGTCCTTTTGCGAGATACTGTAACTACTGCTTTTCATTTGGATAATCCCACATACATGCAGAAAATGTGTTCTTGCCTTCTACCTCGTAAGCAGAGCAAACTGATGACATTTAGCAGTTATTTTCTTCCACTGCCTTTGCAAGGTCCTAAATCTGCATGGGAGATCTCCTGCAGATGTACCAAGCTCTATTAAACCCTTAGTTACCTGAAATAATACTTACTATAGCTTTTAAAAAATACACTAATGATTCTATCAGCTAAGTGATTTCATCTACATCATCTGCAACAGCCACTTTCACTGAGATGACAGTCTGATGCATTGGTTTACAAGGACAGTCTTACTTTTTGGCCAGTCTTGCCTGATATTTTGAACGTACTTAGCATTTTTATTCTAATAGAAGATGCTTGGTAATAGTTGTATGTAATAGGGACAGCCCAGCATCCACAGGGAAACGAAGTGTGCTGCTATGTGTGCCTGTCCCTGCCTCGCACACCTGCAGCACCCACCTGAGCCTGCTGAGCGTCCAAGGTGCCGCTTCCACCTGCTCTGTGCTCCCACATCCCAAACTACCCTCAGAGGGTTGGGGTAATGTCATATAGGTGAGAGCATTCTGGGACTGCTTCAGTTGTAAGCAACCATTTGGCTGAAATCTCCAAAAGCCTTTCCAGCCCCAGCGCAACAAAGATCTTCAGAACTTTCCAAGGTCACATAGAGATATTAAGGGTTATTTTATAGATCCCCATTTTTTCCTGTGCAAAAAAGAGACTAGAACAAATTTAAGAGTCTAGCATTAAGATTTTTCATGTTTTAGGTCTACAGAAACAGTATCAGGGCTACTAACTGATCAGTACTTTCACTGACTGCTTACCTGACATATAGCCTGTCTGTCTGCCTGGCATTTCAGCTCTCTGCCTCAGTGCACATTAGAAAAAGCTTAGGCCTCTGATTTAGAAAAGAATATAAACAAAAGTAAACCTAAGAAGATAATCCCATCCAACCAGCCGCTATAGTGGAAAGAAAAAGTCCTGTCTTACTTAGAAACTTTCCTATCCTGAAGCAAAGGGAGGATTACACACAATAACATATGCTTAAGGGAATCTTGAGAAATCTTTCTTATATACCTTATATATATATATATATATATATTTTTTTTTTTTTTATGAGGAGAATATTAAACCTGTGCTTGGAAAGTTCTTGTAGAGAGAGGATTTTAAATGCAGGCTGTTTACAAAACACAATAATGATTAAATATATTAAAGGACTCAAAATATTTTACACTTTTTTCTTTTAATCTCAGTGAACTCATGAGTCTATAGCTTTTATGGCTAGAAGAGACTTAAAATGATCTTCTCCTACCTGTTACAGAACATGGCCATACTGCGTCATACAGTGATTTTTTTCCTTACAGAAAATTGTTCTTTCCTAGGATGTGATGGAGTACTTGGAAGACCTGTAACATGACTGAAATCAGGGGATCTTCTATATGAATCCATTCTCTACTTAAAAACCTCAAGTGATGCCAAATAAGACATTTTCTGAAATCTGATTTGGAAGATAACTCTTACTTTTAAAATGAGCTGTTCTTTAAATGCTTAACTTTTGTTTCCTTAGGGGAATGTCCCCCTAAAATTGTTTCTTCTTCCTGAACGAGTAAATATTTCAACTGTGATTTAAGCACTTTTTAAACTAAATACAAAAACTTGACTAATACAGATAAGCTGCGTTCATGCATTGGAATCCTATCTTATTTGTGACATTTTTATCCGGTAGCTATTATTACACAAACACCAGCTTGCTGTTTCCCTGTGTCCCTGAGGCACAGTGAAGTAACAACATTTGCCAAAGGATGCATAGCAGGCCTTTGTCTATGAAAATACAGGAGTCCTGCGTTGTCACATGGTCATGATCCTTCTTCCCAAAAGCTAACCCCAGCCTTGCTTATTTGCTCTTTATTTCATCTACACTCAAACTAAAATCTCACACAGCACAGAGAATTTATTAAAATGGGTCAAATATTTGTGAAGACTCACAGCAATATTTCTGTAAATGGTATCAAGGCAGGCATGCATCAGAAGATAACGCACCAACCAAAACAGCATTGGAAATTTGAAGCTAAAACCACCTAAAGGTTAAAGCAGTGCTCAAATCTGCAAAGCTGTCGCAGTTTACACAGACAGATTCTCTCTAATGAGTAGTCAGGAGTTCCTAAATCACTTATCGCTATAGTGTTTTGATATTTCCAGAAAGCATAGAAATGAAAAATAAGTTTTCTAACGCTCGGTGGTGCTCTGCCTGTAATTATGCTGGTGGATTTCACTGTGTCCTGTGTATGGTATCATAAAGACGCGATACAATAACGCACTGCGCAACTGTCTGAATGTTTGAAATTTTGAAGCATTTGTTGATACTAAAGAAACACATTTTTAGTTTATGAAAAGCTCCGGTGCAGAATACTTAGTAGTCATACTAGAGGGCTGTCATAGCACTTTCAGGACTGTCAATGGTAGTAGAGAGGAAGAATTGGGGCTTCTGCAATGTCTCTTACCAGATTAATGATAACACAGCGTGGATATTTGCACATGAGATGCTGCAGGAGTGTAAAAGCCTGATCGTGTGTGGGCATACTGGAGTGTTAAGTGCAGATAAAAAGCAGTATGTTTTTACTCCCTGTAATGAGGATCCCTGTACTCCTTGTACTTTCTTTGCAATATAGCCAGATACATGATTTATGAAAAGAACTAGCAACCTGAAAATATTAAAACTGTAATTAGCGATGACTAATATCTGGCTTAGGTTTCACACCTAACAGCAGTACCCCTAGTCTGAATTCACACCTAAGGCCTTGTGGTATTTTGTTTTCCTTTATCTATGTCAACGCTGTGACAGAAAGGGTCACACTTCAGCAGGGGTCTTTATTTCCTATTTTTGTACAGTTACAAACTCTTTGCAAAGGCACCCACAGGGGACACCTGCTATTTTTAGTGTTATCCAATGCTTTCTCTGTGATGATTTAGTACCAAGACTGTTATAATTTATGTCAAGAGCCAGGTTAAATTAATCACCACAAACCATAGCTCATTTTTTGGGATGTCATTCCAGTCAGCACATTCCATTGTAATAGTGCCTATTGGTCTCAATCTCATTGCATTGTGCATTCTAAGTGCTGGAAATAAAAAACTGATAGTTCTTTCCCCCAAATGCTTATAAGCCAAAAAATATTGGGAGATGAATGAAAAAACCCCAGGATTTGCTTAGAAATGGGGGAGTGGGATTGTCAAGTTTTAGCCATCTTCCTCAGTGAAATCACTGGACTACTGTCTTTTTTGCCCATATTCAGTCTCAGGAGGCACTTCCGAGATGAAAATGCAGACACAATAGCTCAAGGGAAACAAAGATGTCGTAAGCTATCTTTGGATACTGGTCCAGCTTCTTATCTCCTCCTGTTTAAAATATATCTACTTAATAGCTGAGTGTATTTAAGATTCCTTCAATCAGCGGAGCACATATATAACATGTATATTATGGTGCAGTTTTGCTGCTTTTTAGTGGTTTGTACACTTAGATCCATGACAACAAATTAACCTATGACTGTATGTGCCTAAAGGAAATAAATTTTCCTCCTGTCTCGACAGCTGTTATGAGAATAGAGAGGCTGAGACTAAATGACTAGCTTCAGATATTTTCAATGGAACTATCAAAGCTTGTTCTCCTTTTGTGGAATTTCCAGAAGGCAAAATCATCTGACCCATGTAGATGTCCACCTTTGGATTAAATGAATTCCGTAATGCTAGGGTGGGATTCAGCTCTGAAATAACAGAACTAAATTTAGGAGTCCAGATATAGGTGAACAAATGTAAGATAGGTGCCTAAGTTCTCATTATAGTTAATGCAGACTAAAAGAGAGATTTAGTCACTAGTCAAAGGTGCTGGCTTTGGCTACTTTAACTTAAGTATCACCCAATGCTGTCTGAGATGTTCCAGGCTATCTGAAATGTTCATGCACAGTTGACAGAACTGACACAGGACCTCGAAGAGATCAGCATCCTCCTGGAGCAGCAGCTGGAGGCCACAGTATCTGGGCATCTCAAATCACAATAGATGTCTATGGTTAAGGAGCTGAATAAAGTCTTAGGTGTTTACTCTAAGTAAACTTCTAGCTGAACAACTCTCTAGAACCTATAGGATATATCGATTAGATAGCCACTGATTATATGCTCACATGTAATCATCTACATACCAGCAGCTCTTTGGTCCCTGAATGGTAAACCAGATGGGAATAACTGTGTTCCAAGAACACTTGTGGTAGGAAAAGGCTTTCATTTCTATCTATGTAAAGATGACTAAGTAGAATTTTTTGTTGTAAATATCCTAAATTCCCCTGCTTTTAATATGGAGAGAGTGAACTTATCACGGATGTAAAGTATGAGTAACATAGTCATTTCTAAAAAAGTTACTTAAACTGCATCTTCATGAGCAAGGGTTTGGGAAAAGAAGATGTGAAAATCAAATTCAAAAAGGTGCTAAAACTTTCACTGGTGGAATCAAATTAAGCAGAAAACATCTAATAGGAAAAAAAAAGGCTGCCATGGGGAGAACAGCAATATTCAGTGCTCATGGAGGAAAGGAACAAATATGACATGAACTAGGTTCTTCACACAACAACTGCTGCCTGCAGTACTTCTACAGAAGCTGATTCTAATGACCATTACAAGGAAACCGTAACTCATTCCAAGGTTACAAACACTTGTTCCATGTGACAGCTGTTATCTAAGTTTGATGTATCTGGCAGGTACATATCAGTCATATCAGTCTTGCTATTGTAACTAAGGCTAAGAGAGCATCATGACTTAACCAAAACACCTGGGGAAAGCAAAATATTTTCCATGTTGCCTCTATGAAAAACAGCTTTTCTCTAAGGACCTTTCCTTCACCTTTGTCTCTGTACAGATAGAAGTAAAATGCAAATAATGCAAGATCTAACAGTGCAACAAGTCATCAATGAGGTTGTGAAATTTGCTGCTGCTCAGTGGCAGTAGATGGTAGATGCTGCTGAGGACTGTAACATACCCAATGTCCACTCTGGACTTGCATTCAAGCATGGAGACTGACAACCTTGGAAGAAAGTAACTGTACTTCTGTTCACAATTCAGTTTCTTGTTTCAGATTTAGGTCAACTGAACTACTCTGTAAATTGGGAGAAAGAGAGATACTGTACCAATCATTCACCAGTATGGATCTAACCACAGTTCAGAAGCAGTGATGGAACTGATAGATAGCAATAGCAGAGAGACATTTCAGAGGCTTACTTCAGTATTTTAACTTCAGTTACCGTTTAGCCAGCTGAGAACAGCCACTGACACTTCTTTCACAGCATGCCAGACAAATGTAATACAGAAACTGAAAACAGTAAGTGTTTTAAATGAAAATCAACAATCATTAATTCTGTAAACCAGATTAAGTCTGCCCAGAATTGTCAGAATAAATTATGTGTGGAAGAGAATCAAAGACCTCACTAAGGTATCTGCAAAAAAGACAGGAGAAATTACTGGTCACCAGGACACAAGCCTTTTCCCCCTTTTGGCCCAGCAACATCTAAACAACAGCTTTTGCTCTTGGGAGTGTGTTGTGTACACGTAGTTGAGGTATTTGATCTAGAGTCTGAGTAAGCCTTGTGGTAAGAAATGTGTGTTGAACTTAAAATAATGTAGCTTGCTTTACACCAGTTAGCACCTCTCCTTCTCCTAAATTGATTCTATCAAGAGGAGTTTGCCAATACCAACCCTGTCTGTTCCATGATTTATGGCAAAACTATTTATGTACTGTTTCCAAAAAATATTCTTTTGTTAAAAGTACAGTATTTGCTCATATAATAGCTGAACCTATATATTTTCTGCAGTCATGACTGCATCCCCTAGCTGGTAGCACAGAGATTACTTCAGCTTTAAAATAGACACTGATATTGGCTGTGCATTAGTTTGAGGACAAAAATGCCTGGGGAAAAATGTGGCCATTATAGAGACAAATACAGTATGTTCTAGAAATTCTCTAATTAGAAGCAGCATTGCGCTAAATTAAGATGCTCAATTTTTACCCTAAAAAGTACCCCAACTTTATTTGTGAACATACGGAGTCTTTAAACCTACTTTTCTACCTGCTGTTCATATTCTAAGTAACAAGATCAACTCTAATCTGATTCCTTGTGTTCCATGTATTTTCAGTGAAGTTATACGGCTATGTACTTTTTCTGGTTACCTTTTCCTCTTTACTCGAAAAAGACAAGCAACTCATATTTTTTATAAAAATCCTCTTAAGATATTCTCTTAATTCTACACTGATAAATTGTTATTTCAAATTTCAATTAGAATCAGGAACAGCAGCCATTTCATATTGCTGATATTAACATTCTTGACTTCATTTTGCAGGGATTTGAGTGACTCAGCATCACATTCCTCCTGATTAGGAAACATTTTGCAATTTCACTGTATGATATTTCAATACAAATCTCATCTTCTTCTTAATGTGCCCTTCTGAGATGGGCTTGCTATAAAACACATCTATGTGCTGCTGATTTAGCTATAGCTCTCCTGCTGATTTTTTCTATTGCTCAGCACACCCTTGTCATTAATGTAAACTCCACCAACTCTTACTCCCGCCTCAGCTGAGAATCTGACTGAAAAAGTAAGGATCTGAATCAATTTCTAATTTAGGAAGAAAAGTAACTGCTTAGGAAGAAAACTATTTGAGAGAAAAATCCACACCAACAGCCCTTTACTGCATGAAATTAAAAAACTTGCAAATGTAAAAATACAGACTATAGCCCATTTAAGATGATCAAATGTTACAGTTAAAAAATATTGGGGTTGCTCCTCCTGAATTTTGTAACAGTTTAATCCAAGGCAATGCAGAACATATGACTACACCCGTACCCTTCTTTTGGCTGTATTCTCAGCACCTGCTGAACCACTTCTATCCCATTTCATCTTGACAAAATCAAAAATTGCTTCTGTGTCTGTTTCACTATGTACTTAGGGGGCTGGTCTGTCTTTCTCAGTACATTTTTGGCATCCTGTTGTTTTAACCTACCTTTAGGACATCTGGGCCCAACAGAAAATAAGAAAGGGGAAGCAAAAAGAAGTGCTAGTGTGTGATGGGTCATGCCATGAGAGAGCAAGTTCAATAAAAATTTAAAGAAACTGATGCAGATATACTGCAGGGTGAATTTGGCTGGGTATGGAAGTTTACTAGAATATGGGTAAAGACTTGAGCTTTAGACCCTGCTCCCAGGAACTTGTGTATATTTCTCAGTCACCATATAATGAAAAATGGCAATTCTTACTGACAGCAATCTCTTCCAGTTAAGGAGACCCATGCAAAGGCAAAGCTGTGGCTTTGAATCTTCTCAGGCAGGGAAGGGCACTGAACCTAGACTCTCACACTCTGGGCAAGTGCTCTACCACTGATCTAAAGAAGAAAAAGGAATGTGCTGCCAGACTGGAAAGCAGTTACTGATATTATGGAAAGCCAAATATGAACTCTGGGGCTACCTCTTCAATAAAATCTCAGAGGAGAAATGGAGACAGGAAAAATCTAGTTTGTGTCATTCTAACAGGATCTATGCTCTGAGCTGCTTTGCCCTATCAAGACTGAAGTGTTTCTGGACACGCTGAAGACCTCCTGCAGCTTGGAGAACTTTAAAGTCCAATACTGCAGTATACTTGGCAACTTTAACGGACACCTGAGTTGAGATTTTAAAGATCTTAAAGAGCCAGTTTTCAGAACACGCACCATACATCTTACATACTGATGATGAATAATAGAGATATACCGATCCATTTTGACTTTGAAGAAGGTCTAAAGTTAAAAATAGCAAAATCTGCTTTATGTCACAGGCCAAGAATTGAATTCCGGTTCTTTTCCGTATGCTCTCTAACAGCAATAACACATAGTAGTCTCACTCATTTGCTCATCTACCAAAACATATTGTCTCAATTGTTCATGTCTTGCACAATATGTCCTTAAATGCAACTCTGATTCTGATATATTAAGGAAAAAAAAAACAGAACAAAAACCTATTTGTAAGTAATACCAAAATTATTCTGAGAACTAAGCAGAAAATCCAGCACTGAATTTTAAAATAAAGCAAGAACTTAAGGGAAAATAAACCAAAAGTGTTTACATGTGATTTTTATTTAGCGTTCCCATTCACATACTATTTGCCCAGTCATAACATTTATGAGTTAAACCATACTCATATTTTTGTAAAAGAATGTATTTTTTTGTCTTGGAGGTGAAACACTCAAAAGCCAGTGACTGTAATTCAAGGTCAAAATTTCTACTGACTTTTTTTCTCTTTATACAGGAGCTTATTTAAAACACTGCTCTGTTTAAGAGCTTTTAGATTAGATGTATCTTCACTTACAACAGGGACATCTTCATTACTATCCTCAGCTGTCAGATCTTCACTGTCTGACAGTGTGCACAGGAGTGTATCATTTTCATAGGTTGGAAAATAATACCTGAAAACAACAAGAATCAACAGAATAGAATATTACTACATCACATGTTTTGTCTCAAAGAGGTTGAGCACATTTTATGAGATTAGATTTAGAAAAGGAAAAATAAGAAAGTCAGGTCCTTCCCCCTATTTGTTTATCTACATATTGTCACAGATGAGGCTACAGATCCAGATTCATCCAACATCAAATGCTGAACCGAGATGTTTAAGTTAGGACATCAGTTGCGTTGTGCTCTACTGGCTATGAAGACATCTAGAACTATTCAGCCTACTTAAAATCTGAATCACAGTGCCATGGGACACTCTCCATTTGCTATAGAGAAAACCAAGGGTGAACAACATTTTGATACATAAAGTTAGGCAGACATTATGGGTACATCCACACTAGTAAGTGGTGCGAAGGGGTTCAATTTGATTCTCTGACTGTACGTCCACAATGTATCTTTACTAGCAAAGAAATATGTGCCAGATGCCCATCCCAGGCATGAACTGCATCTGTGTAGACAGTTAATGGCTGGAGGACCTCATGCCTGTAAGTGGGGCATCTGAGATGGCAGTATGGGGTACACATTCAACCTCGGTTCCACCAGGAGGGAAACTGCTCCGAGTGCACCAGTCACGCCTTTCACTGTACTGCATGACTGGAAATATAATAACAAGGCAATTTTGCAACAGGAAACTCCTCTAGCATATCAACTTGCTAATGTAGACACAACTTATGGGGACATTACATCCTGGATGTAACTGGAAGAGCAGTATCCATGCTCCTTTGAACTTCAGACAGTACAGGGATTTCTGCTTCTGAGTAGCTTTGAGACCACTTACTACTTCATTTGGGCCAGCAGAATCACTGGAGAGCTCTGGGCACTGCAAGACTGGCAAAATGCAGAACTTTCAGGTTAATGCTTTAAAGATGGTATCAAGTAGCATCATAAATGCTGGAAAAAACATGTTAGCCCTTACTGTGGTTGATCCCATGTAGATCTGGCTGGCAGGAATGTAACATGTTTGGTCTCCTCCATATGACTTATCAATTCTATTTTAGATTGAAATTTCTCCTGGCAATTGTAACAACGACAATGATGGATTTCTCTTCTGATGAAATTCACTAGTTTTACTTGCTGATAAAAATTCAGCCCTAGGAGAGATTGTAGAAAACAAGCACTTTACGAATACTTTCTTGGATTAGGTATAAAGGTTGATTTCTGTAACTTAGCAAATTAACTGAACAAATGCTTTTTCCCAGCTGCAGGAGAATTGGCCCTTCTTTTAACATAAAAATTACAATCACTTTTCTTCCTCTCAGTCTACAGCAGAAAACAAACATTAGCCAAACACAACTTAGAGCAGCGCCTTCTAAGTTGGAAGCAAGTCTTAACAGGCATCATCATCATAATAATAGTAATAGGAATACTTCTTATTACGGGGCTCTAGCAGCAGGGCCTGGGACACACAGAGAGGGTAAAAAGTAGTCTGTGAAAAAATCCAGTGGTTCAGAGGAACCAATCAGTGGATCCTCGGCACCAACAACAGTTCCAGAAAAATAAAGTGTTCTTGGCTGTCCTTTGTCAACTGCAGAAACAGTTTCCATAATGGAAAAGTTAAATGTCTGAACAAAAATCAAATTGATATAGTTGTTTTCCAGTATTCTTATGCTGTGGTTTTCTTCACACTAGTGGCAAATGCTGACCATTACAGCGTATCTTACTCACCATGCTCTGACTTTATTTTAAGAAAGTCAAATCCATGTGATTTCTGGAGGGAAAAAAAAAAGCAAAGAAAAAAAATCTCATTACCACTACTAGTATTCCAAGCTAAAAACTGCTCAGATTTTTATAGATTGACACAGACAAATGCATATACACATGCAAATACAAATACATGAAACAAACCCTCAAAAGTTTTGTTTCGTCAGAGATTTTCATATACTGTTAAACTGCCATGCTCCAGTTAAACAGTTTATTAAAACTGGAACAGATTCTAAACATCAAATGTATTAAACATTAAATCAGTGCAGCTAATAAAATCTATAACAGATGCTACTTCTTTATTGTCTGTATCAGTCTGTACACTCACTGGTAACAGTTATTCATATTCTCAATATAAAACGTGGTTCCACTGAATATTTCTGAGAGCAGATGCTAGACATGCAGTGCCTCAGCTCTGCGCTACAGAGAGCATTCAAATGCAGGAGCAGATGTGATCTCAACAAAGGTGCTACAAGGCTACTTTTTATTCCAAACTGATGAAAGAAATGATATTTAAAACAAGTCTTACCTGCATGTGAAAATACAGTTTTTCTGTGGTGTCTGCTTGTTGTTCACAGAACAGGCAAACTGCACACATGGGATGCTCTTCCCAGTCAGACCAGTCTCTTATGATTAAAAGGCAAAAAAGATTCATTTAATTGTGGAAAAGAGAAGAGATATTTTGTGAGAGAGCAGTTCAGATTCTGCTCTCACAGCACCATAAATAAATCCAGAGAAATGGAATACTTTAAAGGGGTGGCAGAGACAGTGTGGATTTATAGGTGAGTATGTGACGAGAAAATGGTTTATTGTCCAAAAAAATTACAAATTCAAGAATAACTGAGTAGTAACTGTTGGATAATTCCTATGCAGACAGGCAATAAGTCCTGTACTGCTAACTAATGGGATCTTAACTTCAGTCTCAATCTGGTTTGGCAAATCAAAACAAATTGTTTTCAGTGTTTATTTTAATACAGTATTTCTTCTTTTTTTATACCTTTCTAAGCTTTCAATGTATGAACCAAAGACAATTATCAGGCAGAGTTCACTCTATGTGTTATCAATCTATCAGATATTATTATTCCCCAGAAGAGACACTCATTTCTGCTACATTTAGGTATGCACACAGAGAGTAAGTAATTTACCATCACTCATCCATTTATATATACACTACTGCTGAGAGACAGAAATATCACTGCTTCCACTATATAATCAGGTAAATTTAAGCTCAAGTCACAGACAGAACCATAACCTGTCAGGAGCCCAATGCCCAGCTCTGTGCTTGAATGAATGGATAATTTCTACTCTCAAGTTATTTCCTGCTTATTCAATTCTCTTGGGTCAAGCAAGGCACCTCTGTAATAATCTGAGAGCCTGGAGCAAAGAGGAACACAGACGAGAGGCAGATGGTGCCCTCACTCAGCACTGCTCAAAAGTTTGCTTTGGAATCCTGCTTTAATCCCTAGTTGTTACCATTTTATCAGATTTTCTCTTTTATATCATTTATTTCTCATGATGACATTTTTGATGCTTACTCTTGATTTTAAATTTGAGCAAAACCAACTCAAGTCTTTCTGAGTACAACAGTAAAAAAGTCTTTTGCTCACATCATTAAACACCCTGAGGACTGCTGTTTGAGCTATCTGCAACTGAAAAATAGGTGTGGGTCGTAATATGAAATTTACAGCCCTCACTGTGGAGAAGTATCTTCGATGAGAATTATCTGGGAGTTGATGTGACTGGCTTAAATGAATTTTAACGGTGTACTAACTATGCAGAGTATTTTCCATGTAACTACTTTCAACAGCAATGTTCTTGCAAGTCTTTATAATTGACACAGAAGTAACTCTTACTCTTCTAGGTTATCTAGCAGTTCCCGATCATCCTCTGACTGTACCTCCTCCCAGGACTTTCCAAATTCCTGGAAAAAAAGAAAAGAAAAAATACATTTCCTGGTTCACAGCACATTTTACATATGAAATCAATAAACATTTGAGAAGTCACATCATCAACTTTGTTAGTTCTGTGGGTTAAAGGCAGCCATACAAGACTGCTTTAGTTATTTTTTTAAACAATTCACTTTACCTTTCAATGGGGCATTAACTATAGTATATCTGGGAAGAAGATGATGATTTGACACAGAACTCTCAAGAGAATCACTCAAGCTCTATGCAAAACTAGAGTGTTGCAACACCACCAAAATGCTCCCAAGGTGGTTATGTTATTACAGTTTTGCCTTTGCTATCACACTTGCTCAATCCATTATGCCTACCTTGCTCATCATGGAGCACAGGCTGCTTAAACAATGCAGCTGTCACACCTAAGACTAGTTGGCATAGCTACAGCAGTCAGAATTCGTGCCTCGTACAAGGTTATGCTGGCAAAAACATGCGGCATAACCCAGCTACAGAATATTAGAGAAAGGCATTGCAAGCCAACACAAAGATCTCTGAACTAGAATCCAATTTCTCTTCCGTCCTCTGTTCAGATGTGAATGTGAGTGTATCTATTCATGAGGTTCTGTTCTCCCTTTTACCCTTTGCGTTGCTTATTTATACCTTGAAGATCTTCAGCACAAAGTATCTCACAATACATTTGTGCAGTGTTCAGCACAATGGCAAAGCCTCTCAGCAAGACTGATATAAATAACAGGCAATAAAAGCTGAAGCTCTCTACTGAAACATTGCCAGTGATCTTTAGCTAGTATTTTTCTTTCCTCTGAAAGATTCTTTCTGCCTTTAAAAATAAACCAGAACAAGCTAACCAGCATTCAAGCGGTATTTTTGAAATTGTGCTTTTGACAGTTGTGAAACATTCACACCGATTGCAGTTGATGATCCTGTCCCCATTAAAAAAGAAACTGAAGGCTCATGGAAAGACCATCCATTCAATAATTTCACTCAAAGACTCCCTCTAATAATATATTTATTAACATCCTTAGTAACAAGTATTATTATTGCCTCTATGGTTGCTTGGAAAAAGAAGGAAAAGAAATCCATCATTTAACAATTTAATGAGAATTTTTAAAGCTGTTACTATCAGGTAAATGATGCACAAAGGTCTCCAGACAGTTCTAAACATAACGCCATTACAGATTACACAATGAATATTGAGTAATTAATTCTACATGCCACATGGTAGTGTGTAAGCTCTCTGAGTTACAGGGGAGACTCATCAGTGTCACCATTACTCTGAGATAACATGAAGCCATTAACACCTCTCACCACATGTTCCCACAGCTGCGCAGTAGTTTATGGCTGCAAACGTTATAATCTTGATGAGAGGACAGCAGCTCACAACCACTGCAAAATGAAGATGAATGCTCACAATTTTTCCATTTACCAACTTTAACTGTATGTGCCCAAAAGTGTGTGTTCAAAACAACAGCCAATATTAAACTTCACCTTTTAATTAAAGGTGAAGGGAGAAAACAATCACACATGAGCTTTGTTGTTGTTGCTGTGTCTTTATGGTATTTCTGCAGAGAAGCACAGAAGGATCTTGGAAGAGATCTCTGTTTCCCTCAGCTATTTATATTTAGAGAAGGAAAAAAAAAGAAAAAAAGAAGAAAAAAGCTAATCAGGTCTTGTATCACTGGAGAATTCCATGAAGAGTAACTGGGGACGTTATAATGAAAGTGTCAGGAGACTGAAACTGAGCAATTGGGTGGGAAAACAGTTCTTAGAAAGATTTTTAAAGCTCTTTGACATTTGGGATTTTTTTTTTTATACTCTTTCAATTCTACAGCTTGATGAGCACCTGGGACCAAGGGTGCCTTTTTAAGCATTCAGCTTCCCTTGCTCTTTCATCCGAGACGCAAGAGCTCCCAGTAATCATCTCTGGAGATTCCTAAGAAATTCTTAACAAAGCCAGAAGAAAAACTAGACTTGACATTATTAATAGTTCAAACAGTAGAAAATGCATCATTAAAAAACATGCAGGCCTCACTAAACAAACAACGAAAACCAACTTTTTTTAAAATACTTGCTACGTCTCTCACGGAGAGGAGGCTCCTATAGAGAAATGGGGAGAACATGCAGTTTTGTGTGTTTTTTTTCATTATTTCCTCTCCTAAAATGAAGTCTAAAAGCACAGAGACAAATTGCCTCACCAAAACATTATCTTCTCAACTTGGGTGCAGTTTTAAGAGGTCTACAGGGAGAAAATCTTCATGCTTCACTGAGGTAACATACCTCAACATGAGAGTAAGTGCTGAGATGGGAGAAACTAGATACAGGCAGCTCGTATCTCAAGCATTTTTTCACAAAAGAGCAGTTCCTAAACTACATGCCAATGGAGTCCCATAATCTGTGGAGCTCAGAAACTCCAAACAGCAGCTGCTTCCCCCTGCAAATTTCCTCTCACTCTTCTTCTCACCTGCCTTACTATGGTCATCTCATTTGTTTTATATTGCTGCAGAACTTACTGATGCTTTATCATATAGTACAGATGGCCTTACCCTCCACTTGGTGCCTCTATCTCCCCTTGAAGAGAAATGAATCTACCACTGTAACAAAGTCTTTAACTATCAGCAACAGATGGAGGGTTTCCCTTTACTATTTTACAAAATATACACTACTTAAATTAAAACAGGTAACATATAAGTAATATCTCCCCCTATTCCTCCCCAAAATCCTCCCCATTCCCAGCTACATATAATAATGATGATTTGGCAAAAGGGAAAAACATCTTTTCATCTTTGAGGAAAAGTAAAAGCTTTAAGAAACAAGTTTTCTAATAAATACTAGGTAACATTTTCAGCTACTTGTCTAGTTTAGCTATAAAGACGTTCATTACAGTGATGTTACATTATTACAGATACCATACAGCCATTAGTCGATTTGAAAAATGTGATTCAAAATCAGTGATTACTGCAGTGGATATCCTATATTTAAAGTGCCACTGGTAATAATCTAGCGGACCCAAAAAGAAAGGCCCCTGTCAGTTTGGTTCTGCCTCAGTTCCTCAGTTCCCTCCGCTGGGAAGAAAACAGTGTTATTCTTCATGGCCTCCAGCAGGTGTCACGGATTTCAAAGTTCTTCCCTCCCCATTTTTACTTGATTCTCCACGCAGCGAGAACCATGAGGACATAGAAGACATAGAAACAAGAAAATTAGTTTGGAAGTAACCTACATATATATCTTGGATGCATTGATACTGCTCGGTTTTTTGTCCTCTACCATCTGTTGGTCTTTTTCAATTTACACTTCAAGCCTTTTGGAACAGCATTGGTATCATCTTCCATGCTTATACAATATGCACAGAACACCTCCAGCTCCACTGGGGAAGTAACTGCACTGGCTTTCAAGTCATTTGCATAACTGTGAAACTCACACTCTAATTCAATGTAACTACTTAATAATAAACGTTTGATACTTGCTTATGAGAGAAATCTATTATATATGCATGTGACAAAAAGCTTGCATTCCTGCTAAAGATCATATGTAATACTGTATCTTAACACCAACCTGTGAGCAACAGAACATGTGAATAATATGGGGGTAATCAAAGCTGCTTGTAGGTCATGACAGAAGTCATGGAAAGTCTTAGAATATCAGATTTACACAAGACTGTGCACTTATATTATTCCTTGCTATGCCCAAATAAAAATTTAGGGGAGGGAATGATCAACACGTGCATAATATATAACTTCTGTTAAGAAAACAGATCCTCAAAATTGCACTAAAAACACAAGTGAAGCCAAAAGCAGAAAGGGGGGGAAAGGAAGAAGAAAGGCAAGCCTACTGCTCTAAATGAAGTCAATGGGAGCTTTGCCACTGACTTAAAAACAGAAGCAAGAACTGGCCAGAAGATCATGAGGCAATTCAGTAAATGTTCTCAGGACATCTGAACAAAAAGCCCTTAAAAACCTCTCAGTACAAAAGCCACAAAATAAAGGAAACTGCCAGTTTCAGCTTAGTAAGACTATTTTACGTAGTGCTCAGTGAATATAATATGTAATGGAAATTTATATAAAAAAGGACAATGACTTAGATACAACTCTGTTTTAAAGAAGATATCTGTAAGAAGGCTGTACTAAAGACCTATCCATTTACATAGCTTAGGGTCCAGTTGCTGATAGAAAAGCTCTACTGTACTCATCCTGAAAGTAAAATGAATTAGACTGTGATGATATTCATGCTTATCATTAGAGACCTACTTAGTTTTTTACTCTCTTTATTATGACAACAAACTTGACAAAATGGAAGTATGGAAAAATCTTTGTTACATTCTCAAAAGTCAAACTCTTCACAGAATCACAGAATGGCTGAGGTTGGAAGGGATCTTTAGAGACCTCATCCAACCCCCCTGCTCAAGTAGGGTCATCTAGAACAGGTTGCCCACGACTGTGCCCAACCCACGCCGTTGAAATGACTGGAGCCTAAATCCAGGAGCCTAAACTTTCTGTGAAAGGATACAAAAAATAGATAAATTATAAGTCTACATCTTTAGATCAAGATGTATTCAGTAATAAATATTGAAACAGTACATCTACCATTCCAAATAAGATATCCAAGGCATCTAGCAAAATATGAGGAGCTGAGAGAGAGGAAGAAAAATCACTACATGGAGTCTTTATAGAAAGAAGACCTTGCATAACTTTTAGCATTCACTGAACATAGATTAAGCTTGAAAAAAGAACCATATCACTTTAACATAGTCCTCTGTAGGCCATATATGTACAGTGGGAAACAAATGTTATTTCTCCTTATACGTACAGGCCAATCTACTGAAACCCCAGTGAACAAACTAAAGTTCTTCCTTCCTTTTAACCTCATTACCTCCTTTGTGTAAAAATAAAGGATGCACCAAATGCTATTTTGAGAGCAAGAAGTTTCTGCTATGTAGGAACCACCACCTTAAAATATCTGTGCTAATAAAAGGTTTCATTCCATGAAACATTAGCATGCAATTACACATTTTACAAGGAACTATTTTACAAGTGTTTCGGAGAGAGTTTTTAAAGGAAGCTATCACTACTGTTTTTTCACTTTTAAACCCATTTTTTTTTGGCAAAGGGAGTTCAAATGTGAAAGACTAAGAGGGGAAGGGACAATTCAAAGATCTTTAATCAGACAGTGCATACTGTTTCTGGTTTTATTATTGTCTGTCTGCACTTTGTACTAGGAAAATTTGGAGGGAAAAGAAGGTGTTTATCTGTTTTTCTCCTTTTTTCTAAAAACATCCTGTATTCAAAAGAAATGTCACAAGTTTGCATATGGCTACAGTTTAAAGGATTAGAAACAGTGAGTAGAAATAGTTCACTGGGTAGAATGTAGTGAAAGACAAATGAGAATGTGTGAAAAGAAAATGTGGCTATAGCAGAGCATACAGAAGAAGAGTAACAAAGCAAAAAGAAAATTTGCGGTCATTCCAAGTACATCCCAGAAGCAGCACTGGCAACACACTGCCACAAACCTTGCATGTGACCAAACTGCCTCCCCCCCAAATTTAAACATCTTAGTGGTTTGACATGTTTTTTTTGAACTACATTTAGCATCCTCTGTTTATAATGTCAAGAACCTGAAAAATATATCTCCAAGTGATGCTGCTGGGTCACCAATACCTGGACTGGTCCAGGCTGGCATTAGAAATCACTCTGCAAAGTCTTGCCCAGAATATCAGCAATAATCAAAGAGGGCCAATGCCCTGGCTTGAGCACTGTCCTGTGACTGACCATATGGTTTAATAGTTTGCATGCTCCATGGCCTTGCCAAAAGCACTACCCAGACAATGCTTCGGCAGGATTCAGAAACTGTACAGGCCACAGACCATTCCCAGTAGATAGCACGGACATGGCCACCTGTTCCAGAGCAACCAGAGAGAATGTGAAAAGACGTTAGCTATATGAACATTAACCTTGCTCCAGTCTATTCTGCTTACTAACATGACATAGCCACAGTTTCTTCACTGATGTTATGACCTCCCTGTATGTCTTTAAAATTTCTGAAAGAGTATCACACAGTTCTCTGTGCTTCAAAAAAGTCAGTAGCTCCACAATGCTCCCAGTCAGTTGTGGAGAATCTATCTTTCTCAGCGCAAAAGAGGAACTATGAAAAATACTGGAAGACTAACAGAATCATAACAATTTAGTTTTAGTTAAATCAAGTTGGCAACCAGCCATGATGAAAGGAGAACTGTAATCCCACACCCTTAGTCTGGTGGGCTTAATAGAATCATAGAATAATTTAGGTTGGAAGAAATCTCTGGCAGTCATCTGGCTCAATTTCCTGCTCAAAGCTGGGACAAATTCAGAGAGAGCGCCAAAGCTGAACATTGAATACAAATTACAGGACAGAAGGGAGGTTAAAGAGGATGCCAGGTTCCGAAGACATAGTATTACCTACAGGATTAACAGGGAAGAACACAACTATTAGTTTACATACAAGAAGTAAATACAGAGTTTGGTTGAGAAGCTGAGAACATCCACTTGGCAGAACTTCAGAGTTTTTTTCCCATCATGTAAGAAGTGTAAAACAGTTTTTAAAGCAGTGAAACTTGTTTGTTTTAGAAAAGGAACCATACACCTAAGATCATTGATTTTTGGAAGGAAGGTGTCCAGGAACACTGAGGAAATTCACTTCATCTTGGGTCAAAGCGACTTGGCAGAGCATTAAGTATCCAACTTTTTGTTCTTAGTATTAGAGAAAAGCACGGGGAGGGAGATTAAAAAGAAAGAGTGGGTAAAACAGTCAAAGAAGCCTGAAAAATTCATTTATAAGCTGGATATTAACACATGTACAAGGCCTAGAAATGACTTCAAGTGAAACATAGTTATTTCTGGGACAGAATGTAGCAGTTTTTGAAGCAGCTCTTATATTCAACAGTTGAAGACAGTAAGTGAATATTTGCTACACACACACATACACACACTCTGAAAGACCTGAGATAAAAAATACCAGTGCCTAGCAACACGTACCTACCTGGGGGCTAGAAGCAAAGGCTTATTTTTTATTTCACCTATATTTCTTTCATTTTCCTCCTCTTTGCAATGAATTTATACTCTGAAAAGCATTTCCAGCTTAAGGTTTGTATAAAACCAGCTAAAAGCCAATAATATTCAAGTCAAATCTCCATTCATGTCATTACTGTATCTCACTTTACCTTCTTATTATTACAACAGAGACTGAGCACTAATGACATAAAGATTAGAGTCTCTTCAATCTGTATTCTTCCTGCATCTCAAAATCAATTCTCAACAACAAATGTTTACTATTCCTTAGTTTAACAATTATCCAGACTATCATACCATAAAAAAGCATATTTCTTAAGAGTCCTTCATCAGATTTTTGCCCTTTGTACTAATTCCAGGTTTGGAATTACTCACTTTTAACAAGATACTGTTTTTATCTCTCCCATCAATTTATTGATTATTCATAGAACTTCTTACCAAGTAATTAATGATATAAAATCTGTCATATTCTTTGTTTTTAGCATTGATTCTGCGATGCTGCTTCTTTCTCATGTGATCTTTAAGTACGTTTTTGTCTCTGAAGACTTTTTCACAGTATAAACACTGCAAACTAAGATAAAAAGGTAAACAAGTCAACATGTGGAAGCAAAAGAAATACAATACAACATACTTAAATAAATTAGAGATATATACAGTAAGATTAATCCTAGGGCATGTGAGAGCAACCTAAGTAAAAAAGAAAGTTAGTCTATCTGGAAATAAAATAGTACTAGTAGAGTCAACCAAACACCGAGACCATGAGGCATCTCACAAAAACTACATGAAACAAAAACATAAACAATAAAAATAAATTTACTCTTTGCCCCACATGCAAAATAGGAGAAATGTCTGATTTACTAAAATTGTCTCAGGACATGGGAGGGCCACTC
The DNA here is from genome assembly GCF_036370855.1 of Dromaius novaehollandiae. Lineage (NCBI taxonomy): Eukaryota > Metazoa > Chordata > Aves > Casuariiformes > Dromaiidae > Dromaius > Dromaius novaehollandiae. Next base: position 26,554,871 of record NC_088098.1, read on the forward strand.
ACTGGTTAACACGAACTCAGTGGAGAACTCACAGAATCACAGAACGGTTGAGGCTGGAAGGGACCTGTGGAGATCATCTAGTCCACCCCCCCTGCTCAAGCAGGGTCACCTAGACCACATTGCACAGGATCTCGTCCAGGCTGGTTTTGAATATCTCCAGAGAAGGAGACTGTACAATCTCTCTGGGCAACCTGTTCCAGTGCTCTGTCACTCTCACAGTAAAGAAGTTTTTCCTCATATTCAGATGAGGAAGTGTTTCAGTTTTTTGTGTTTCAGTCTGTGCTTGTTACCTCTTGTCCTGTCGCTGGGCACCACTGAAAAGAGTCTGGCCCCATCCTCTTGACACCCTCCCTTTAGATATTTGTATACATTGATAAGATCCCCTCTCAGTCTTCTCTTCTCCAGGCTAAACAGGCCCAGCTCTCTCAGCCTTTCCTCATGAGAGAGATGCTCCGGTCCCCTAATCATCTTTGTAGCCCTCTGCTGGACTCTCTCCAGTAGCACCATGTCTCTCTTGTACTGGGGAGCCCAGAACTGGACACAGTACTCCAGATATGGCCTCACCACGGCTGAGTAGGGGGGAAGAATCACCTCCCTCGACTTGCTGGCAATGCTCTTCCTAATGCACCCCAAGAAATCATTGGCCTTACTGGCCACAAGGGCACGTTGCTGGCTCATGGTTAACTTGTTGTCCACCAGGACTCCCAGGTCCTTCTCTGCAGAGCTGCTTTCCAGCAGGTCAACCCCCAACCAGTACTGGTGCATGGGGTTATTCCTGCCTAGATGCAGGACCCTGCACTTCCCTTTGTTGAACTTCATGAGGTTCCTCTCCGCACAGCTCTCCAGCCTGATTTGATGTCAATGGAAACTATGCAATGCATAATAACTGAAGCACCACACCTGACTCCATTATTCCGGAGAACACATACTACAAAGTGTTATGAATTAGCTTCTAAGAAATCAAAGAAAAGCCTTCTAAGATTAAACACACAAAAGTCATATTCACTTATAGTTTGTTCTTAATTGCTCATGAATGCTGAATTAATTTTAACTCAGCTTACTTCCAAAGTTAAAGGAAACATGACTTAAGTCCAACTTACTTGTCAAGCTTATTCTGCAATACAGCTAAAAATTCATAGCAATTCACAATGTTATCTGGCAGCCCAATGTTAAAAGCATGCTCTCTTGCCATATGATTGAGAAGGACAGATCTACAAAACACATTCAAACAGAACATTAGGTATTTTTGAATACATACCAGAATTATTCAACTAGTGACTCAAACTACACTAATTGCTTTAAAAATGTATAAAAGCCAACATTAAGTAAACAACAATAATGTTGTAGCCACTGCTAGAAAAAGAATGCAACTAAACCAAAATAGTAAGTTTTCAATCTCAGCCCTACTGAATGTTCAGTGACGCTTCAACTGCTTAATCAAGATGCATGAAATATAAGCCTTTAGATGAAAACTACGACGTAATTTTATTTTGACCTCACTGTTAGCAAAGTTCATTTATTAACTCAAACAAGCAAACTATAGATTTCAAATAACTGTCTGGAGAATCATTCTAGAAAGCCATTTTTCGTTTTTCTCTATGTTGGTCAACAAAACAAATTCTCGGGTCTGATATGCTTTCACTTCAACGCCGTTTCACATGGCACTAGCAACATAAAGAGGACTCAAAGTATTCAGGAACAAACATAACAGACATTCAAATAAGTTACTTTACTAATAGAGGTTAAAATGGTTAATTTTCTTGTATCCAGTTTCTCCCACAGCACAGAGAGGCTTTAAGGAGCTCGTTACCCCATTTTATACATATTGTGGAGCAAATGTTGAAAGAAAATCAGGCACATAAGGGCCACTAAGATTCTTGAGTCTCTGCTCTCATCACTCTAAATTCCTTTGGTGTCTAACATCTCAATATGATATGCCTAAGCTTCTGCTATTGGGCACTAAAGAAACATCCAAGTGTTTACATTGCTGAGCCTTGGTTACACCACAGTCCTAGCAGGATTTTCAATCTCTCAGTCCCAAGAGCAATCAGATGATGAAATTATTTGGGGGCTAAATGATATGTCCTTTACTACATCAGGCAGTAAAGAGAATAGGACACTCATCCAAAACGTGGATGACCTGCAGGTACTTGACCCGAGGTTATTCTACCTCTCCAGAGTACCAGAACTACCCACAGTCAAGCATTCAGGGATAAGACTTGGTCTCTCCAGCTGAGATTGTTTTAATGGGTATGGACAAATTTTCATTGGAGCAAGGATAATGCAACTCCCTCTCATATTTGACTGATGCTGCAAAGCACTCCATTCGCATTCTAATTTTCCTCTCCTGTTTTTCATTCAATCTTTAAATCCTGCCAAACTAGTGTAAATTTGAACAGGAAAGTATGTAACTGCATGGATGTATCTTTGAGCAGTCATACTGGCTTAAGCCGCTGTCCTTGCCCCTAGAACAACCGTGAAAAAAAAAGACTCTTTTTAGAATGGCTCAGTTCCCAGTTCTGCTTAATAGGCAGTTATAAAAAGTTGTACCAAAAAAATTAAAGGATTGAAAGGTGGGAGGGCAACTATTCAAAATGACATTGCAGTTCAAAGAAATACTTAGACCTAAAACAATTATGAGTCTTGTGCATTACTCACTCACTGGTTTGATGACACTTTAAACCATAAACAAAGAAGGTGAGCAGAAACGAAAAAATAAAGGTGAACAGGTCAATATACAAACCTATTTCCTGTGAATTCTTGATCACAAAACATACACATGCTATGAAAACTTGTGTCATATCTCTCTTGCTGTTGCTGTTCTAGAATTTCTCTCTATGAAAAGAAATAGATACAATCGTTCAATTAAAAACCAAAGATTATTTCATTACGTAAGTTCAGGCTTATTACACCTCATTATCCTTACTGACAACAATAAACATACAAAATTAAAATATGCAGCTATCACAAATCAATTATACTATGTGCTCCAAAGAAGCTTGAAAAATTCTAGTATTATATAAGTTGCATGGAAAGAAATAGAGTCCATAGTGAGATTTTACTCAATTATTTAAATGATTTTTTAGTTAACATACCAGTTTATTGTTTCTGCTTAGGTGCAGATTTACCTTTGTTGTAAGTCAGCAAGTTTGTGGATAACCACATAGAGTCCAACGGAATTACACACTCAATTCTAAATACCTAATCATAGGTAATCCAGAAGGCTTTCTCATAATACGTCTGACAGATGACAAAAGGGCTGGCAGTTTCTGCAAGGAGCTATGGGATGTAATAAACTCACTGAACGGAAGAGCTGTCTTTGCCACTTGCCTGGTATAACTTAGAGCAACAGGCTAGAAATTTTAAAATGCTTGACCGCAATTTTCCTACCAAAATGATATAGTAAGTGACTTTTTCTGGTGCTGTAACAGCAGGAGTGTTGTTACACTGTGGAGTTACTATACACTTCAGATGGAAATGCCGTAACTATTTGGGGAATGCGAGTGTCAGTGTTTGGATTAAAACTTAACACATTTTCAGCCTAACAGTTCATTACTCTCTCTGTACTTGTGTTTTAAGTACTGATAACTGGTAAAGCATTTATTTTCTGTGCAACACACAGGTGCTGCTGTTTGCTCTCTGACATTTGGGATACTGAGTGAAATTTTTAGGGGATTTTCTCAATGCCTTTATCTGCTTAGCACCTGGAACAGTGGAGCTTTGTGTTTCTGACCTACCAAGAACAAATAGGTCTTTAGTACCCTTTTATGTGGATTAAAGCCCAAACTTGTCTATAGCCTATACGTAAGCTCACATTCACCTATGCCTGTTGGGTGAACTCCATAGAAGGTAGAAAAGAAAAAAAAAAGGAAAAAAAAGAAAAAAGAAAAATCCCCTTAAGCTACTGTCATTACAGGCCCAAATATGTCTGGATGGGCTGGGACTAGGCCTGTCTATGCAAGTCAGGCTACCTCACCACATCCCATTAAGAGATGTGAAGGAGGTTGATGTTGGGCTAATAAATGTGCTATCACATTCTTTTCTTCAAGAGCAGAATGCAGTGTTCAGTAAAGGACAGTGGGATGGGGTGGGGGGGGATGCCTGCTGGAGAACAAAGTAACATGCCACACCTGAATTAAATATGGCCTAAGGCCAATGGCTGTTGTAGGGGAAGAGTGCACTGTGCTTTAGGGCCCATATTCAATCAAACAATTTGGGAGCTGTAGCTATTGCACACCAGCTAAGATTCTGCCACCCTGAAAATGCAAACTCAATTTTTTTTGTTTTTTTTTTTCTTTTTATATCAGAAGGTGTAAATTTATTTTGGAGTCATGTGTAATAGTGCCTACTGAAATCCCGGACCATAGTTTTCAGTGTCCTGCTGTGTTACACAGAATGTTAACTAACTGAAACATAAATTCAGATTTCTCAGGGCTGACTCCTGAAACAGATAAATGGAGCATAAAGCAGCTTGTGAGAGTCTTTTGGCAGATATGCAGTTAAGTAAGAATATCTGTCTGCTCTACATGAGTAATAAACATCCCATGGCACATCCATAACAACTGGTGCTTATATTGTGGCTTTCATTAGGTGTCACCTTTCTCCACCCAATGGCATGTCACATGCTATTTGGCTCACCTTAAATTTGAAAGCATCTGCATGTAGTTTACATAATTTGTAAAATACACCAGAAACAATCAAAAATGAAATCAAAAGATACCATACACAATTTAAAGATGAATAAAGCAAGGGTTGAAAGCCTCACCTCCTGTGAACAATATTCCAAAACAGCTTCCTAACTGCATTCTACCATCAGGGAGAAAAAGTGTTCTGCAACATTTCATGCTTGGCTGCATAACTCCAGATTCCCACCTCATACAAACTACCTATTAAAGCCCTGGCTAACTGCTATTCCCAGCTAAGCCTGAGGGGAAACAAGAGTCATACTATATCCTTCAGTGAGACAGTGCTTGTGCTACTGTACCCTATTAGCTTTCTTGTTTTCCCCTATACGGGCATGTCTGGCAGCTGCGAGGCCAGACTAACACACCACCACTGTTGTATCAATTTACTCAATAAAGTTTTAAAAATATTTTCCAACTCAGACACTCCTGTTATCATTTGTTTCCATCACTTACTGCTAGAAGGCGCTTTTCAAAGCAGCAAGCAAATTTGATGTTTGTACAGGTGAGGTATTAAAAGCACTGGCTCAAGTCAAGCACAGTGAAAGTGAGAGCTCTACTCTTTTTCCCTACAAACATTCCCCAAATCCTCTATTTGGACCTCATTTCTGGGGCTCTGAAGGGAGAACAGCAATTATACCGAGCTGCCTAAAGCTTCTGTGATTTTTCTGAGTGGAGACTTTCAGCTGGTGATGAAAGCCAAGTTTGAACTCAAGTTATGAGGCAGGAAAGGAGTAACTTACTTTAATACCTGCATCAGTTTCCAAACTGTTCCAACTGTTGGACTGTCAGCATTAATCCATGCTTGATATTAAGAAAAACTCCCAAACATTTCAGACCAGAGGATTTTCCAAAACTTTTTGAGGATTGTGTGTCATATCAAAGTGACTGAGAATCATAGGGCAAACTTACTGGAGGCAAAAGCAAACAGATCATGATATAAACCTGTATTAGTTTTCTTTTTCCATAATGAATACAGGAATCGAGCACAGACAGGAGAGGTAATCCAAAAGACTACAACAGTAAGTGAATCAAATGCTGCAGTCTGATTTCAGGCAATTAATTTACAATACTAATACCAAGACCATCTACAAATGGCAAGGTCTTTACAACATACATAATGCTTATGGGAATACAACATCCTCTTCAGAAATATACACTATTAAATGATGCAATGTCAGTCCACACAGTCCAACATGTTTTCCAATAGAAATTAAGTGGAAGCAGGCAAAAATATTGAAGTTTTTTTAAGGTGCATATTCTAAACAAGAGAAAATCAAACAGTTTTGACCAAAAGTGTAAAAAACATAAAATAATATAAAAAATATTTCCTTTTAGATTTGAAGTTCAGTGCATTAATCTTTAGTTATGAAAAGTTCAGAGTTTCGGCTCAGAAAACTAGAATTCTCTAGTTAAAAAATGATGAGTTTTGGTCCCAAGTTTCAGGGCTGGAGATTTGTCCAAATAGACCTGTTCAGTGAGTACTTGCCCCAAATACTGTCTGTTGAATAATTCCCCACTCTCATCTCTTTTTACCTTTAGTTAAAAGTTCTGTCAACTCTTTGTCTTTCAATCTTTCTGCCATATTGTATAGTTTGATAAAAAAATCCATTACTTTACTGAAGACTGATGAAGAAGTTGCAAAACAGAATCATTGACAGAACAGATACTCACGCTCATATAAAACAGAACTTAAATTATAGAAGCTTTCAGTCTAAATTCTTCATTCCACAAAACAAGTAAGGTTTATGAGATAACCCATGCATTCTCAAAGATAAGTACTTTTAGAGGACATGTTCTTGGAAGCAAATGTTTATGCAGAGCCTAGGACAATTAAGCCGCAGATATGACTGAGGTAGTTGTTAGTCTCCTCCAGAATAGCTTTAGTAAAGTTCTACAGGACATCAGTGCTTGACCACTTCAAACATGGCAAATGGAAACTGTGTATTTCTGATCACACTTACATGCAACAAAAATTGACAGCTGCCTTGCAGGAGAACTTAATGTACTCAATAAATTCAAATTCATTTTTTCCCTTTATCTATCTGGAAAAAGCTCTTCAGTAGCTCTGAGTTATAAACTCTCTTACGTCGCTGATTTACCATAAAAATTAAACCAGACTACAAGCTAACATCTGTGCTGTGCTTTAACTAATAAAACAAAAAGCCATGGTAAAGATGTGGAAGTGCTTATACCAGGATGATCATCTTTAAACACACCAGCACACTAAACTGATAATACAAAAGAAATTTGATCATTTTAAGACAATTTGCAGTTTGGAGTCTAGAAATATGACATGCACTTTCAGGATGCTCAGTATAAGGTGGTGAGGAGTTCATGCTTTCTCTTGGGAGGTGGCAACTCAAGGTGGAGTCAAAAAATGTGTCTGTTGCTCTCCTTGGAAGCAATATTTTGGAAGAAATTAACAGCTTTTTTCCAGAAGCGCTTAAATGACTTTTCGTATTGCAAATGACATAGTTCCATATAGTTTTATACAGCTGGGGAAAAAAAAAGCAACAATGACAATAACATACTTAAGTGACAGACCTTTTTAATGCTACTTAAACATAGGAGATCTGACCCACAAAAACACTAGGAATAGTTAAATTAGAAAAGATCATTTCCATCATCCAAAGTGCCCTCACGTTTTTGCTGTGACTTTTGAATAAAATCACTCCAATCTCCATGAATATTATACATGTGCATCTCAAAGTAAAAAATATGCTTCTTCTGATGCCCCCAGAACTGTCCTGAAAATCTGAAATGAAACTATGTAAGCACTGTGTATCAGGAAGAATTCACACTGATAATCAGTAAAGGACGAAAAATGAGCATTTACAGCTAGGATGTACTTCTCCCTGAAGAATTACTTTGTCTCTTGTTTTTAGTTCAAAAGACATTTAAGACAAAATACCTTCAAAAGGTAAGACATAGAATTGACTCCACTGGATGCTACAAGTCATGGATTCAGGACAGTTTTACAGCATATTAGACTTCTCCCATATTATAATTCCTGCTAATCCTCCCTCCAACACACACTGTACCCAGGTGCTAAATTGTCTTACTTTATTGCTTTCTCATCATAACCCTCTTTATTAACAAGCCCCTCACAAATAATTTATTCAGCTATTTAAATTCTTAGCTTTAATCAGTTACACAAAACAACCATTCATAGTTCAAGTTCTGCTGCTTGTGCTTCCGACCTGAAGAAAAAAACTGGTGTTTGTCTATTTTTTCCAACTACATTAGTTGGTCTGACAAAAAATTTTACCTCTTTCTCCAAACCCTTCCTCTTTTCAATAACCACAGCCCTTCTAAGAGGTAAGAACTTCAGGTAGAAAGTACTTCTCCAGATCTAAAATACAGGCAGATTACACAGTGTAATTTGGGACAAGATCATGCAGTGAATTTGTAACTGCCATGAGACCTGAACTTATCATTCCTCAGTGCAGCAACCCATCTGCGAAGTGGAGGACTGGATTCTGCACTTCAGTCTGTAAAATGGAAATAATGGCAGTATATGCCTTTTTTTTTAAAAGATGCTCAAGAACAAAAAAAAATTGCTATAAGCCTTGCAAAGGCAAAGTCCAAAGTCTCTACTCCAAAGACTTAAGTACACCCGTAGTCTCAGCTTTAAGTACTCATACTGGGCTGGATTGGGGCAAGAACATCCTGCAATTTGAGGACTCTTGCTGGCATCTGTCTTGCCCCTTCTGGTCCCACACTCTTAATTCTCTCTAGGCAAGAGACTAGAAATACAGTATATCATACAAATTATCATTTGAGAGGAGTTCCAATTAATGCGTTTTATAACTATGTTATACCCTTTGGGGAGATAATTTGCCTAAAGATGTTTCTTTGAAGAGGAAACTTCATGACTACTACAGTGTGAAGCTCTCAAACATCTGAATCAGCAGTCCTACTGCACTGAGCACAATGTACTCACGACTGTGAAAAATTCACATTCACAGCCTACATCTTCTGCTATGATACCCAATTCATCAATACTACTGAAATCAGCCTGTCTGCCTGGGAAATAAGGTACTACCAGAGATAGCAAGGTAGGTGTAAATTTGGATCTGAATAATATTGGTTAGAGACTTTACAATAAAATACATATTTTATCATTTTTCTGAGTCCAGGAAAAAATCTTCCAACTCTGTAATCATTATCAAGTCCTCTTCAACATTAGCTCATAGAGAGTACCTTTTCTCTAATACTGTCAGGGATGCCTGCTTGAGATGCCCTTCAGGAAACAGCTTAGCTGTAAGATGCATGGAAATACAACAGTTCCATCAAGACAGGACACCCAGCCTGGAGAACACTAAACCCCTTTGAAGCCAACTGTCACACCATCTGAGATACATGTGTTTGCTGATTACTTTGTGTGCTTTTCCCTCTCATCCAGTGAGCCTGAAAATACATAGTTCTGGAACTTCAAAAATAGACCCCCACTGGCCGGGCACACTGAACTGCATGTCAAAGACAAGTCACTAAGAAATGAAGGATGATGGCATTAGAGACTCACCTTTGGGAAAGAGAAGAGCAGAAAGCAACAGTCTGTGATCTACTACCATCCAAGACATGCTGCCCACCTGGTGATGAAATTCAGATGACTCCAGTTCATCTGGTACAGGCTGATCAACCAACTGAGCATTCCTGACATTCAGATAAGAAGTTACCACAAAGCCCTGGGAATGAAAATGAAGTCTGAAAGGGAATGGGTGTTGTCCTTCTGAATCCTCTTGGCTGAGATCAAGGCACAGGCACAGATCAACATGTACTGGAGAGTATTTAAGAACACCATCCTTTGGATGGGGAAACAAAGGCTATCAGTGAGTCCACCTCACAAGAATGGAAAGAGCATATTAGGACATCAGCTTGTTAGCTAAGTGAGGAGACCTTTATACTAGGTTTGAAAGAACAGCAACAAAAACCCAGAGAGAAATAAGAGCTGTGACCTACTGGAAAAACAGGAAACTGGGGAGAAAACGGTGGTGGTGGTGGGGACAGGATACAAGGGGAAAAACCTAGATAGTCTGCCGAAACACAGATCCTATGGCAAACTGAATAAAAAGTACAAAGACAGAACTGCAACTTAACTGGCACCACAATAACTTGGCAAGAGTCTCAGGATTGTAATATGGGTGTTACAAGTTTATTGTGAAACCTCTGAGGTGCAGGCATCCTCCTGACTGTTGTGTCGTATGGCAAGTTGCCTCACAGGAATATGAAGAATGTTTTTTCTGTGCCTTATCCTAGACAGCAGCCTGGTCTGCAGAGCTTGGGCTCTAACTGTAAAGTGGAAATGACTAACTGGGACGGCTGTAATGGTTTGAAAGAAGTAGCTATTGAATTTCAGATGCAGAGGTATTAACATGCTAACGTTATTACCTGTTCTGTAACCACTTTAGGTGTTTCATTATAGCAATTCAGACTAGCATCTTGATGCCTCTCCGCATAGCTTCAACTTCGCTTATGTTTGAGACAAACTGGGGATCATTGAAACTCATCTCATCCTGGGAATGGTAACCTGGTATACCTGGGAAACTTGCATAGCTGACTGCTCTAAACATCCCTTTGACCTTCTTCCTGTTTTTACGAACACTATTCTTCAGGGTGGATTTAATGAGAGGATCTGCAGCCTATTTACTTAAAACTACCAGTCACATGAGAGGAGAATGGCTATAAACATGATAGGAAAACAACAGCAGTGTCATGGTGGGATGTGTTTATTTAAAAAAAAAAAAAAAAAAAAAAAAAAGGGGGGGTTTTGCCCCCCTCTCCCTTTTTTTCCTTAGAGAAAGCTTAAAGATAAGCCTAAGTGGCTGATACTGACTCTGCCTCTCCTAGCAGCTTAAGGTTTGCCTCCAGGACTTCCTTGCCTGGTTCCACTGCTGATATTCTTTGTCAAGACTACATTTTTCCAGAAGACTGTATCTGTTTTGTATTACATAGCCTTGTCAGCTGTTTCAACAAGTTGTGCACTCTAGCCTAGTTCAGGCTCATTCCTTGCTCTCTCTCAATACATCATAGTCACCATAATGTCTCTATGCAGCATCCACCTTGGCTAGCTTCCTTGCTGCAAACAGCCTGAAATACTCCTAAACTGGAGTTTCAAAACTGCTAAATGAAATGCATTAGCTAGCACATTTTAAAGATAACATTTCTCCTTATTTAGGCATGCTGTTGGAGACAGCAGTTAGGATTCAGAGGCTGCAGAAAAATCAGCAGAAGTTGTATAGTTCTGGTCTTTTATTCTGTGCAACTCACATGAGCCCACTTGCCAGCTTACTCTTAATTGCTGGACTTGACTGGTGGTAAAAGACTTTGCAAAGCAAAATAACTATTTAACTTGCAAGTCGACACTCAGATTGCAGCAAAAGGAAGTGAAAAACTAAACAGACTTTATTGCTGTAACTAAAGCCATGACTCCATTGGCCCCAACTACAGCCACAGCTCAATTTCACAAAATCTTTCTGTAAAAACTGCAGATACAATTCTGATGTGTAAAACAGTGTTAATAACAAAGACTATTTCACCCCCATAAACAAGAATGCATCTCTTTTCAAACTCAATTACTCTGTAAACAAAAACAACACTTGCTTTAGGCTAAATCCTGCATTCCATTCTAAATTTGGGGAAACATCTATTTCCAGAGCGGATGGGGTGACTCAGCTGTCAACAGAATCTGCACTCCCTGGACACAGGTAGTGGAGAGAAGGGCTAGATGGAATAGGGCTGTATAGTGCAAAACACCACAAAAACAGAAATACATGCCCTTTAAAAAAGAAAAAGTACAGTCCAGTGTGCAGCAGCCAGGAGTTACTATTAAAATAGGCAATTCTATGAAAACATTAGCTGCGTGCTCAATAATGACCCTTTTTCCCCCCGCCTCAAAGTCACAAACAGCATTATACATGATGGGGAAAAGAAACTCATTAGGACACTGCATGCCCATGTGCAATATTCAGGATGTCCTTGATAACCTCAAAGGGATTGTAGCAAACTGGAAAAGGTACAGAAAAGTGCTGCAATGACGAACAATGAAGAACCATTAAATAGACAGCACCTTCAGCCTGGAAGACATGACTGAGGGAAGACATGATGTAAGGTATGAAAATCATGAAAGGTGTGGAGAAGATGACTAAGGAACACTTGTTCGCTACCTCTTCTAATAAGCAAACATGCCAGGTATGAAGTGACAGATTCAACAGTACCAGAGAGAGAGTTCTTTCATAATGTGTGGTTAAGCTGTGCAACTCATTGCTACAGGAAGCTATGGATACTAGGAGTTTATCTGGGTTCAGGGAGTGATAGGAGGCTGACAAAAGAAAAATCAGTTGTGTTAATAAATACAGGTACAGTGTTGTTGACTCAGGAAATTCTTGAGCTGCCAACTGTCGGAACTGGGAAAATATTCTGAGAAAGAATCAGTTCAAATTCCTTCAGTTCTGACCTATCTGTTCAGAAAAGGGTAAAAAAAATACCATAGACACTTTGCTGCTCTCAAGGATCAGATAATGATCTAGGTGAACCTTTTTTTACTGATCCAGGATTGCTCTTCTTATGATGAATTGGAATAGAAGCGTGCTAGGCATGAGTGCATCAGCTGCTTTTTTCTTAGTCCATGCCAATCCAAAGGACCTACACAGGAATGGAGATTTCAGCTGTGGCAACTCCAACTCCATGAGAATGCCTCAGTGGTAGAACTACCACAATTCTTTGTGAGAGCTGGGATACTATGGATAGCACTGCAAAGCTTGTACACTCCACAGTTTGAGGATTCACTAGTAGACTGTCGCAGGCTGCAGACAGTACTTAAACCAACAAATTAAAAGAGCATTCACAGAGTATTTGGACCAAATGGATCCTGCCCGACAATCTCAGTTTTCTTGGGGACTAGCCCTAGCAGGATTTGGTCTTTGTAAGCATCTCCTATCATTCTGAAGGCTTATGTTTTAAGGTCTTTTTTAGTTGCATGCTGTGTATGTAGAGACTTGTAACAGAAACATTAAGGTTAGCATGAATGAAGAACAGAAGATACAGCAGAACAAAGGGTTAAAAGGCCTGTGTTGAGAAGGACACCGTTCCCAGGACTTCACTTTCAGAAGTAAACCGAGGAACATTTTATATCAAGACCAAAAGACCTGCACTTGAAGACTGCGGTACAGATCATTCCTCAGCAAAAGACCCATCCTAACACTAAGAGGATGACAACAAGACTGCTACATATCAAAAAACGTTCATTTTTGAGTTAGCCCAACGGCGAAACAGACTACAGACGTGTATTTCAAACATACATTCCAAACAAGGAAAAAATACCATGGACAGCAACCTGGCCTAAGATTTGTGGAAGCTGAGGTCAGCAAGAGTCTAAGGCAAAGGACCACCCCATTAGAACCAATGACTCCTAAAAGGTGTGAGAGATTTGTCCAAAATATTAGCTTGTCATCATCAGCCAAGAAGAATCCCGGAAATGTGATGAAGACTCAACAGCTGAAATTTCTTGTCCTTTGTATCTCACAAAAATGACCCCAGCCAGACCTCCTTTGCACATGCAGCTTGGTGCTTGTGAGTATGAGATAGTGTGAATGCATAAAATCAACCTGCTAAAAGATTTTGTAAATAAGTATCACCTTCCCATTTCACAGAACCTCACACTGAGTTTTATTTTGCTAATTTCCCTACGTGTATATTATTACACAAAAGAAAGTGTGTCAATGCATTGCAGAATCTTGCAAGAAGATATTCAGCGCACACAGCTTTTTTTTGTGCTCTGGGCATATTTTCCACTCGTGTGGAGCTCTGACATACAACCTGTAAATTTATTCCAAGGAAAAATCTATAAACAGGGAGTTTGTACATGTTTAAGTAGCAGCTATGGAAATGAGCTAAAAAAAATCTAAATTTTGCAATTTAATATAAAATGCTTTAACTTTAAAATGCCCAGTAAATTTCCGTATGTTATACTATGAGACTGTCTACCTCAAAAAAGCTGACACAATATAAGTAATTCCTTACCAGTCTCTTTTGCTGAAGTTGTTCTCTAAGTAATCTGTCTTCTGGTAAAACATCACATAGAAGAAAATAATTGTCCTGGTCTTCTGTTAAGAGATTAGGAAGTGAGGGTAAGGGAAGGAAAGTTGCAGCTGCCTTGAATATTTGAAGCATATAATCTGCTAAACCTTCAGGGTGCTTTAAGAATGTGAGGTTTTTTTTTTACCTTTAAAAATCACTTATTTTACTTTCATAATTCAATGAAACATACTTAAGTATTTTTATACACATATTTTTACACACTGTTTATAAGCCTTTGTCAGTAACTACACATATGCTTCTGCTCTTAAACTGAATTGTATTTACATCATTTATATCGCAGTACAAAGACAAAAATATAGCATAGATTTCCCCCTCTCCACCTTTATTCTTTTTTATGTTGGTTTTTCTGGGGCCATCAAAGCACTTTTAATCATTGATATTGGTCACAGTTTAAAATCAGCATGAAAGAAACATCAAATAAGCTTTAATTCTGTCTTGCATGTGAGATTTTTAAGTTATTTTCCTAAGTAACAGTTAGTAGTCATATTGTGCCAAAGCAGCAGAATTGCGTGGTCTTGTGTTGGAGCCCAGACAACTGCAGTCTTCTTACTCTTAACATAAAGATGTTTTCTCCTAATATTCTTGGGGCAGTAGTAAGCATAATGACAGGGGAAAGGAATCGTGGTTGCAGCCCTGTTGTCCAGAAGAGGTAGTAGCATAAGTGGGGTGGGGATCAAGGTGAAATTGGAAAGACAGTTCACTAGGAATACTTCTCCACATTTCTGGAAAAAACTGTCACCACTTATTTTGGTGGGTGCCAAAGCTTCCTTAGCCATGATGTGGAGCAGCACTGCTTCTAGGTCTTGACTTACAATCTGGCCTCAATTCACCAGAGCATTTGAGTACGTACTTGAGTTCATCCTCACTCAGCACAGTGCTGAAGTACATGCTGAAGTACAATTCTACTGAAAAGGTAAGTTTAAACATGTGGTTAACAGTTAAACATGATTTCTGTGGTTTTCTGGCCTAGTGTCAGATTACTTCATGCTTAGCTGTATCAAAGCAGCAGTATGTGCCATAAATTATCACACGATCTGACCAACAGAGAGTAGATAAGCAGAATACTTACTTACCTAATGGAGCTTCCGAATTTGTTCTTATCACACTACAAAAATCTGTGATGGGCTGCTCTGTGAACCTCTTCTTCCAATACAAGATGTATCTTTAAAAAAAAAGGGAGGGAGAATTAATAAAGGAGGGAACATCAAAAAATTTAATAAACAGTTGATCTGCTCTCATTTTTTTCCATCCTTTAAATTCTTAGACTGCTTGGGTTTTTTTTTTTTTAATTCCTGTCTATTTTTTCCTCCTTTAATCTGGTTTTCCAGTTCACTAAGTTTATTCAGCTTCATTAAAACAGGGTTCAGCTACCATGCCAAAATAAGTGAAGATCTCAGTAAGAAAGATTTGCATTAAGCTCTACATAAACAATGTGACCTATTCACATCTTTAGACAGAAATGCCACTCAGATGCATCTTTACTGAAAAGATATGCTACAGGGGACTCTCCTATTCCCAAAATATTGTGCTTGGTGTTCTGCAAGATGCAGACAAGAAAATAAAACTCAGTAAAAACAAAAACTTGTCAAAAGTGAGGTTTTGTCAGGTCTCCTGTGGAACTACACTGAAAACTGTAGCTTGGCAGACAACTAGAAAGACAGAAAAATGAAATCCCCAAACACCTGGGGGTGGGCTAGCAGACAGAATAAGGATCCCCCTAAATACATCTTGAAAGTTAAATCCATTGGCTGTGGTTGTTTAAAAAACAAGCTTGTACAGTGCTTTTACTATAGCAGCATTGACAGACTCCCAACTGAGATTAGGGTCCCACTGAACTAAAAGCTACTGTCTAATCAAGAAGAAACCATCACTTACAATTATATGTGAAGGGAACCAAGCAGCCCTTGTGCTAATTATTCAGAATCTTACTACAAAAAATTCTGCAAATGCTTAAGTGCATGGTTATCCTTACACCCATAACTTGTGCATGATACTAATCTGTAAGAGTTGGTAAGATCAAGGCCCACTACTCAAAGACTGCTTTCTATTGACATGCCATCAACTCAGGAAAAAAAGCATAAAAATTCAGACACATTACCAGAAAATTTTTAAATAGCTGTAGCTGTTCACACTGGCACAATCTGAGACTTTATATTCCACAGCTATCACATCCTGCAGTGGTTCATACTACATCTACGATTTATCTTAATTTATGAGAGCTTTAATTACAGCAGCCAAGGAATCAGCAAATGTTTTTCTCTGTTAACCCTGACATGGAGAGGGTTAACCTCCAGCACAACAGACAGCTAAGCACATTAATGCCAGCATGAATGGCTGAAGTGCATTCAGAGGCATCACTAGACGTCTAAAAGTGAGAGGTGAGTGTTTTGCTGTTCCCCTGCCTGCTCCAGTGCTCAGTACACATTGAAATAGTTTTGCTGCTACATAGAAAAGCAAGTCTTCCAAGATAAGTCTTCCCTGAGTTTTTAGGACATAAACGTGCAAATGAAGGGATTTCAAGATGTCTTTTAGTCTGTCCCCTGCACTGAAATAGCCCTGAACATCATTCAGACAAAATCTTACCTGACCTTAACCTCTGTGCCATGAAGGTTATTGTTAGAGGATTTCATATCATAAGATTTAACCCAAATAGTCAATGCTTATATGAAGCCAACTCCTTGTCATACTCCCAGGGACAGAGAACAAGTGATCAGTGTCCTCTTTACATCAGTCATTCACAGAGTGGAAGCTTATTTCCCTTACTTCCTCCCCTTCCCCCTAGACCCAATTTATCTTTATTCTTCCAAGCTAAACAAAACAAATTTGTTAGCTTTTCCTCATAGGAACATTATAAAACATGACCAATCATTAGCATTGCGCTCTGTTATATTCTCAGTTCTTGTAGTTCTGTCAAGCAATGCAATGTTCAAGACTGGACATAACTCGTTGCTGACTATAAAAATATTAATTTTTATTTGTAGCTATTTCCCTCTATTTTTATGCCCCGCTCTCCTATTTAACATCTCAGATTAGACTTGCTTTTTTGTGTGCAGTATTAGACTATTCTACCGATATTCAGTACTGCAACTAAGAGAAGGTACACCTCAGAGTTACAGCTCCACCATTTCACATCCTGGAGCCACCTTCTTTAAGATTTGGCTACTTTCCAATTGCATTAGCAGCAAAAAGAATCTAAATGGACATTTTCTTGAAAAGGTGATTTTAAAATATGTTTCTATTAACCCAGGATAATCCCCCAAGCACAGTTAAACTGCCATTCCATTACTGAGCAGTTCTGATCCCTTTATTTATCTGAGGAAACTAGCATTATCTCCAAAGAACACTGCATTCTTGCTCTGCCTGCTTTCAGCATGAAAGCGAGCAAAAAACAAGTGTCCATTTTCAATTTTAAGCAGTGTTAAGCTCATACTTCTGCATAAGGGTTTATATGGCTTACACTTTCCAAATTTCATCTTAATCTTTCAGTTTTGCATTTTGATAGACACAAGTTATTTGGTCTGGCTGAGTATCTAATCACAGAAGACCTACCAGAAAATGCCCTTTAGTCAGTAAATTAGGCAGCTAAAGTTTAAACACTGCAACAGAACTATCTACAAATTGGTAGGTACCATCTAGCCTCATGTCTGGACCATACATTGTCGTGTGTGAAAACAGAATGCCAAGCAAGTGCTGGAATTAAAAGCCAGCTGGGCCTGTGCCAGCTACTGGAGGAAGTTAAGAGAGAGAAAGCCAAATGTGACCCTGCTGAGATGATCAATGACACAGCTGTGGAAGGAGTCACAGTTACATGTAGATCACAGTACTGTAAAGTATAGTTAAGGATTAAATGTGATTTCTGTGGGGAAATACTTGCATCCTTAAGATAGCGTAAATGAATTTTATCCAAGAATGTGAGAGTTCATGTACTGAAGAGTTTCTGCTTACAATATGGAGCTTTAGAAAGTTGCACAGCAGTAGAAATAGTCTTGCCCTTAAGAATAAAACCAAAAATTGGAAGAGTTGATTGTCTAGAATGTGTGTTATGAAATAAACAGCTTTCTAGATTGTACTGAAGTTGCTAATTAATAACAGGATCTGAAAAGTCACTATGATATGACAAACAATTCCTAACATAAATTGTCTTGTGTCACAATTATCAACTCTCCTGATCCTAGCAACATCTTGGGGAAGTGAGGAGAAACCAACCTTAGAATCCAACAACAAAAAGAATATAAAAAAAAATCCTCCCACCTTATAGCTTCAAAATAAGTTTTTTAAAAAGACAGTCCCTGGGATTCTGAAGCTTTTTATGATATTTGCACACATATATACCCATTTTAAACCCTAAAAACCCTTACCTTTGAAAATCTGCAACCAGTTTCACATCTGCTATGACAAGCTTGTGTTCAGTAATCATGTGCTTCAGGAGTTGGTTTTGTTCTGCTAAGAGATAGCATTCTCTGCAGAGAATGCAAGGCACATAGGGGGAACTTTCAACAGCAGCAACACCGCCTGGACTTTCTGGCAGAGAGAGAGGCTCCAAAATACACTCTGTATCTAAGATAAATAAAAAGAATAATTAAATTAGTTTTGATTAAGAGAAAAACCTGTATCACACAGAGTACTTTTAGGCAGTATAGGTAAAACCTGGGAAAGTAGGTTTTTTTGGTCTTGGTTTCGTTGCATGGATGCCTCTAGCAACAAATGTTTGGAAGGCAGTTAACTGCATTATTTCCAGAAGAACTGTGTGAAGTTAGAAGAGGCTAGTACTTGAGTATCTGCTCCAAGTGAAATTCCCAGCTGACATCGTCAAAGGTTATCAGACAGTAAAAGTGCACTGTGTATTACAACAGAAATTTAGTGATGAGAAGCCTGCTTTTCCTCCTTTAGCTACCTAGTCTACCTGCTAACATAAATGAAGCTTGCCTATGTCACACTCAAACTATCAGCAAGGCATTAGACTGAACAGAGCAGACTGTTTTTTATGTGGACTTACCTAATTATTCTCTTATTTAGTACACAGTACTTTATCATTTTCTGACTTTTGATGGGCTGTATATATTTGATTTGTCTTTTTCCCATTAGGATCTTTCTTACTATTTTGTGACAAAGGAAAAGGCTATTCTAGCTAAGCATTACTGTTACGTGGAAACCTAGGCCTACCAAAATACTTCCTAACTGTACATGTAATGAGGAGGGGCCAGGCCTGCCCTATGTGGAAAGGGTAATAGCCTTTGTTTGCACTATCCTGCACTAGAGCCAGGCCATATGTTATTCGTACATATAACACAATGAAGAGGTAAGTCACTAATTGATGTTCTCCAGGTGCATTGCTGTCTGAAGTTCAACGAGTGGATGGACCGCACGGTACTACAGTAGCATTGCTGCTTCTCCCTTACCCAAATAAAAAGACTAATCTGAGGTATGTGTCCTCCCCACCATTTAAACAGCAGCAATGTAAATTCATAAGCTCTTCTACTGGCATGAATTAGCATAATTCATTAAGATACATTGTGAAAGTAACAGATTTCTACAGCTGGCCCATTAGCCTGACCAAATTGCAGTTGTCTGGAAATAAACTCTGGTGTTCACTTTCCAAACAAATTGTATCTCAGCCTTCTGTAAGGATCTTGGAAATAAAATGACAACTTCAAAGATACATATCTTAGATTTTAACTACATCGACTTTCGATAGCAGAAGGGCAGTAAAAGCAAATAGGAAAAAACTCACAAATAGTTCCTTTACTCTAGAGATGAAAACAAAAAAGAAACCATCATGGCTCTTGACTCTTGTGACATAACGTTAACTTGTGCACCAGGTGAATAAACTCTATGTCTCTGAATGCCTACAGTGAAATAAGCACCTTTGGAAAGAAATGAGATTTCTGATGATCTCTAAAAAATTAAGAAAAATTAAGGAAATTCTCCCCCCTTCCTCCAAGTCAAGCAAGATTTTAAAAATGTGTAAGGTTAAACGAAGTTCAATTAACAATATTTATCAGTGAGAAGAATCAGTGTAACAATTTTTGCCCTACAAAATTCATTCATATATATATATATATATATATATATAAATATATCAACAGATACGCTAAATCTGATAACTTGCCCACATGGAAAACTTGAAAAATAATTTAAAAATCATAACCATTTAGCTTTTCTTTCCTAGGAAAATAAGCTAGAGGAACTATGTTCTCTCCCCCATGCACCCTGCCAAGACTTTGGAATAACCAAAGTAGGGCTAAAGTATCAGACCTGGACCTGGGAAACTCCTGAAAGTTCTGTGACAAATTGTCCTCTAGGTAAAGAAAGAGGCGCAGAGGTGAGACGAGGACTCTGCTGTCCCTCACGTACACCATTCACCAGCAGCTGACCAGCCAGTTTGTGCACGCAAGGCTCCAGGGCAGCCACAGCATGTGCGGACTGCTGCCCAGCAGGGACGTTGTAGGGGCAGAGGGTAAGCTGGAGTTATTGGGGGGCCACAGGTGGAAAAGGGTAGAAAACTGCAGGAAACAAAAACATAGGCTTCATTAGTTCCATGCTGCTCGTGGAACAAAAAACCAACCCTACAAAACTGTTAAGGTTTCTACTCACAACGTTTTAAAAATTAAACTTCCTAGAAAGGTAGTGACTTGGCTGAAGACCGAAGGTCAGGTTAGACTGAATCCAGTTTATCTGATACAGCACAGAGAAACGGTAGCTATGCTACAGCAGTACAACTGCTATTGACAATCTAACATTTTTTCTCTCCTAGTTTTACCTGCACTTCACTCTATTCCCTTCCCCCACGTATTTCTTTATCAAACTGGGATATGTATAAATTGTTCCATTTTTTTATATTTTAAGAACAGCAGCTGCTAAACCAAGTGATACAGCATTTCTCGTGAAAGGATCAGCACTCCTAAGCAAAACTGGTTTTACCTGCAAGACTCTAGGCCTGTGAATTCCTACAGTTAGTTCTGGTTTACAGCCTGAAGAATCATTAAAACATGTTTAAAGAAAAAAGTAGAGCAACTTAATTTTCTCTGCAATTGCTGACTCTCACTGATGCCAAGAGAACTAAGAAGACAGTCTGTCAGCCAGTTCAGCTGTGCCCAGTGAGCAGCGACACTGCTTTTTGTTCATTTTCGGTTTAGGTCTCTTGCAATGACCTATTTAAACACTCAGAAGTCCTAATAAACAAATGCCTACCTGATTCAACAAACCAACTTCCAGAAGACAGGTGTATATGGCAGGATGTGCTATTCAGCACGGAGCCGATAGAGTTATTTAGCAGGAATACTTGGAAGTAACAACTGCTTGGACTTGAAGAAAAGGTTAAAGATGGAGCTGTTAATCTTGAAGTTTAGTGATGAGCTGCAGAAAGGAATAAACAGGGATGGAGAAGTTCTTGATGCCCAAAGAGAGTAGATAATACTAAAAGAGAACAACTTAAATATAGACTAGTGGACCAGCGTGGCTACTGAAGAAGCGTATGCAATTTATTATAAAGACACTTAAAGGAGGAGGTGAGGGGAAAAAAGAATCCATGAAAACATCCTCCTTCTCATCTGCTGCAAGAAACAGTGAACAAGAGGATAAATGCACAAGAGCTGAACAAAGATGTACAGCCTTTAGCACAGTACTTAATGGATTAGCACATAACACAAACATCAAGACAGTAGAAATAAAGCTAAGCATATTATTGAAATCTCTGCAAAACCAGCTAATTTTGCTGCTATATTTGGAGCAGAGTGGTCACAGGTACTGAAGAAAGCTGCTGAACTGTAAAACACAGCTGAAGGCTAACAGGGAAATAGAAACACTCAGATCAAGTTCTCAGACTCCACCAGGACTCCCAATGCAGAGACACTTGAAAATCAGGGAAAAGCAGCGAGCTTTCTCTTAAAGTGTACTGTCACGAGAATAACTGCACAAGGTCAGATTAAACATCCATCCAGTATAGTACCCTGTGTGACAGCGACAAGAAGCAAAAACCTAGGGAAGAGTATAAAAACAGGGCAAACAAATAGTGACCAGACAAATAGCACAGCCTTCCAGAAATCTGACGGCTGAGCCTTTGAGTTACAGGCTATACCCATACCTCTGTTTAACAGTATTTTATGGATTTTTCTTTCATGGATTTGTTTCAGCACTTTTTGAAATTGTCTATCTTTTAACACTTACTAAGACCTGTAGCAATGCTTCACATGCTCCTAATTGTCATTCATTCCTTTTTGTCCTTGTTCAACTCTTTTCTAGTTCTATTCTACCCTTTTTAAAATTTGAAGGATGGGCCTAGAACTCTACAAGAGGGGAAGGAAATGGATTCCTAAACTAGCACAGTTTTCCCTCAAGCTCTTCTCTACTCCTTCTTTATTTCTAGCATCTTGTTGCTTTTTGTACTATTCTTAACCATTGAACCATCTTTGGTGATTTAAAAATCTCATAAAATTTCGGAATTAGATATTATCATACATTACAGTGGACATATTCTCTCTGTGTTCACTCCCAAGCACATTATTCTGCATTTGTTAACCTTGAGTATCGTTTTTACTTTCCAGTTCAATTAAATATCATGAGATTATTTTGCAATACTTCAGTTAGTCCTACTGCTTACTACTTGGAAAAAGTTTTACATTAACAGCAAAATTTATCACCTAATCTCCTTTCCTAGCTATTTGTGCCTATGGTGAGCAGCACAGGACTTAGTTCCCTAAGAGAACAGACCCCGTAAGATCCTCCGATAAGTTTCTGCCAAATTATCCTTTCTGCAGTGAATTTTTCTCCTCTGCATAGAGGAAAAACAGCACAACTGTTACGCAAGTAGATATCCCAGAGACTTCACAGAAAGCGCACCTAAATTCAGGAACTAAGAAAACCCCTCTCTCATTCACAGAATTAACACCGTGTTTGTTCAACTTTTAACATGGTGGATAAAACCGTAGTTTTTACATCTAATCCACAGCTAAAAAATGTAAATCAGTAGAAAAAAAAAGAGACTAGAAGAGCACATTCTTTGAAAACAAAGACTAAAAAGTGTACCCAATTTTTCAGGGGAAAAATCAAATGAATACGTCAAGGACATCTGACAATGAGATGGTATATAAAAATGAGCTGGATCACACAAATTGCTCTAAGAACTAGAATAGGCAAAACTTTTTGTTTTAGGCACATGTATGATATCCAGTACAATCGTATCCTGATCTCTGGATGGGACCTCTACACCATTATAACAGTAATAAAAGAACATGAAAAAAGACTGTCTGTTAAAGAAATTATTTGGCTTTATTTTAATTTTAAGTGCTGTTATAATATAGACTAACTAATCTTTAGAGTTAATCACGCAACAGGCTTGAAGTGGCATCGTTTTCCTTACTGGAACATTTTTGCATCAAATATAACTGCTCTCAGCTCAAAACTAACGTTAGTTTGCACATTAAGGAAACATTATACCCATATAGTTATGATACAGACTATCGCAGTTTAGGCAATGTACTCTACCTGCACAGTCACACATGCAACTATCAAAAAGCAATGTGCCATGTAATTTTATGGCCGATACAATAGATCTGAATAAGAGGAAGAAAAGTAAGGAAAGATTCCGGTCTTCAAAGCTCAGTTGTGAATGGCAAAGTTACAGGAGATTGTTTAGCCAGTTTAACAGCTTGCTACCATCAAGATGTGAAGGGATGTCTTGTTCTCCTCTCTTTCTCCACCTTATCCTCCCCACTCCTAAGCATCCACTACTGCTCTTTAGCTTGCACTGGCTCCTATGCTTGCCAAATCCTTTGCTGAGTTGATTCTACTCTGTAACCAGACAGAACTATTCACTTCTTTCTTTTTGGTATTTAATGTTGAATACACTCGCAGAAAAGTCTGGTAAGTGCATGAGCAAGCTAAGAAGAGGGAAGGTACAGCTAGAAGCAATGAGGTGAAATAGGACTTTCCTCTTTTCAGGATGCAAAACTAGTTAACAAATTCAACTGTCTCATGTAATTTCACCACCATGCTTATGCCTTGTAAAGTGTACTGAGTTTCTTTAAAAGCATTACACACAAAGGAAAACAAAGCACTAAGATTTTATCATTGTGCTTCCTAACAAGTACATCCAGCACTGCTGCTCGAGTACACAAAACCTACTATCCTCTGTATAGGCATATCTAACTCACTATATACAGTAAGAACTGTTGTGCTCAACTCTTCTTAGTTGCACATCCGAAATACGAACTCTGTCTAGACCTCAGGACAAGTTTAATATTGGTGCATAAATTAGATTCGCTAACTAGACAGCGGAGGTACTACGGACCAGATCCACAAAAAAACAACTTCAACATTACACTTCCTAACTCACATGTCTTGGCTCTGGGGTGGAATCTGCAGCCTTGATTCAAGTGCCAGAGCTCAGGGAGAGGCAAATACCTCAAAAAGGCATTCAGCAAGCAGAGGGAGGAACTCCCTACAATAATCTGCAGGGAATGCTGAAAATCATTTTTGCCATTAGCTATTTATTATCAGATAAAGAATACAACTGAAAACTCAAGTCTTAGTATATTCAGAGAAACTAAATGGCTACAGGGGAATTCATGCAAATTGGCTTAAAACTTGGATATTTATAGGTTTCATGCCATTTTGCAGCTTATGGCACAACAACAAAGTTTTACATTCAAAAGTATATTATGTAAATATAGATATGTACAGCATATATTTATAAGCCCACTGTTGGTAACACAAGGATAATGAAACAAAATAAGAACATCTGCTGGAATGTTAAGTGTCTTTCTAATTAAACCCAGTAGTTGAATGAATCAATTCATTACTAACAAGCCTGGTTTATTATCACATTAATACAGCTGGTTAATATTATGAGGAGATTAGTATAACTTGAAACAATCCTAAAACAAAAATGAATGCAACAAAAGATCTACAGGCAAATAAATGAGTCTAAACAATGAGCAAAAGACTGAGGTTTTTACACATGAAAAGAACAAAGGGGAAAAAAAAACCGACAGGAAAACAAAAGACAGGCAGCAAACCTGGCACTCTGTAATAACAGTGTAACAGATGCCTCCAGGAAAACAGAAAAGCTGAGCATCCTCCCCCCAGCACACACAATTTATAACGCAGGAATATTTATTTATCAAAATGATTAAAACCCCACATGTGTTGCATTAGGGAACCAAGCTGAATTCCTATTGTTAATTTTGCCCAAAACAATGCCACATTTAAAAATCTCCTGGAAATAAGCAGTTTTACAGCTTTTTCTAGTAGCACTTCTTGAGCTGTAATGGCAAAGATATCAAGAAATATTGGCTTGACACTTGAAATATACACATGACAGCTTCCCTGTACTGCAACCTTGGCACTGCAGAATCTATTTATTGGCACAGCTGCACTCTAATTTGTGGTCATATTCTTGGAAGAGATTTTATACTGATTACAGGATTTTTCCTTTGTTTTCTAGAGTATGAAAGATGGATGACTAATGACTTGCCAAATAAACACTATTTGAAAACAAAACTCATGAGTAAAAGATACAACCCCCCCGTCATCATCCTCACCAATAGTACCTGCACAATATGTTCCTTAGTGAAAGAAGAATCAATATACATAACAATTTCCTCAGTCTCTGTATTAAAACACTCAAGTGCTTCTATTAATTTGAATTATCATTTGGTCTGTGTTCAAGAGGAATTATTTAGCTATTACTTCTGCTCATTAACACACTATCAATGATAAATGGGAATTAGTTAAAAAGTCCATGTGCTCTAGGAGACAGCATATCCTGTAGCTTCCCTAAGATCAATCAGTCTTAACCCTCTGCAGTTTTTCATTGAATGCAAATGAGCACTTCAAAAGCATACTTAATCCTACAGCTAAACCTTCTCAGTTTTACAGAAATTGTACATATGCTGTAGCATCTACTATCTGGGAATATGAGAAGTTCACTCCAACAAAATGACAGTTTTAAGAAGACCTGTAAGTTACCAAATCCTAATATCTTAGGATAGTTTCTTTCTATAGAGCAGGTGTCTGCTGGGAGCTGGAACTAACAGAAATACAACTGTGCTTAATAGCCATATTTAACAGGGCTGCTCTGTCGGGGAGGTTAGGATGTTGCAGTTTCATTAGCATTAACGAGTGTTGCTATGGGTACCAGAGTACAGGCATCAGACTACAAGTGAATAGAAGTAGTGGGAAACTGATTAATAAAAATGTAAAGTGTTGGAAGTTAATAAAACAAAACCAATGTGCTTGCCAATAAGATCATGTTTAAATAAGAAATTACATTACTGCTTAGTTCATCGATAGGTATATGCCACTGCTTGCCATCTTTTTGTGTAAGCCAAAACAGACAAAACTCTACATGAATAAAAATAAACGCTAGAGCAACCACACTGCTCTCACATTGAGAGGGACAGACAGACAGACACACAAAACCGACCCTGGTATGTATTAATAACAACATTTAAGTGCTGATAATAATATGCAGTTTATAAATATTTAACATACCACAGGCAAGTTCTGTGCAAACTCAGAGATCCATAATACCTCACATCTGGATAAAGAGCATGGACTAACATCAGTGTAACTAAATGTGGGGTTAGATCTCTTGGTCGTGAAACAATATTAATCTCAGTAATTAAAGGTGAATTTTTGGATGATTTTGTTATATTCTTTAAAGTCACTCTGACTTCTTACCACTGTAGTTAAACAAAAATAGTATTGTTTCTGTTTACACACCTAAAGGATGAAATGGTAGCATCTCAAGAGTGTCTATGCTGGAAAAAAAATGTGTCATACTCAAAATACAAAGCCAATTCCTACTATTAGTAAAACTAGAAAAAAAAGTCTTACTCTAATTATCAAAAGAATGCCTGTAAGCTTACACAATTTTTCCACCATCCTTATCCAAAAGTTGGAACTAAAAAATGTGCAACAACAGTAACACCCACAAGTGACAATCCACGTGACAATTAGTAACAGAACTTCTGCTTTGCTGTTTCATTAAACAGTGAAAGCTGTATTCTGGACTCCACTTACAGTAGGTATTCCCTTGATTTCAGCAACATCTTCAGAATATTCCCCCAAGTCTTAATACATCCACTCCTTCTGCCAGTAAAAAAATTTTTCCCAGCTCCTTTGAAGGTGCCTTAGGATTTACCCACGTTGCTTCTCTCATCTACAGGCACCTCTAGGTTGACAGGGCAGAACATGCCTATCCCTTGTGAGCTGCCATGTGAAGGGTATACACAGGTTTTCATTACTAAAACTCCAGAACACGTTTCAGCCTTCTTCCACACTTACTGCTATAGCCTCGTTTCTAATCCCACTCCGCCTGCCGCCTCTTTGCTCTTCTAGCACGCGCTAGCAGAGTCTTCCTCCGCTGCACCCGTGACACTCAGCACTCAAATCTCCTCATTGGTGTGATAGGAATCAAGAAACCAAGTTCAGGTTAAATACCTTATGCAACTTTCCATAAAACTTAACCCTCATGTCCTTCTCCCTCTGTTCCCTGCCCACCACTCAACACTATTGCAGGACAGACCTGGCACATGTATGAGTCAGAGCACCAGCCTGCAGTCTCCCTTCATTCTCCAGCTCCCTCCTTACCTGAGCATTTGTTTATGCACTCCCCAAAGCTTTTCCTTTCCTCAATTTTCTTTGCAATATTAGTGGTTAGTTCCACACTTACTTATGCAAACCATTTTATTCGTGAACAATCTCATTCAGTTCAATGGGCTATTTGACTCAAATTATTCACCTAAATGCATTTGCAAGATGAGAACTGTAGTTCATAAATACCCGGCGACTGTCTTAACTAACATCTGTAAAGAACTACATCAGTCTCCACCATTATTTTAATAGAAAAGCAGCAAAGCAAATCAAGATGACTCTGCAATGATGCCCAATGCTCACTGGTCTTCCTGACACTTTCTCTGTACTTAAATATTTAATTTTAAAAATAGGGATTTATGAATCAATCAGGCTTGTGCAAATTCTTATACTGACTTCAAGGGGCAGCCAAAGTAATAGGACACGTCAACAAAAAAAGGTATTTTTGAAGTAAATCATATTTGATCTTTTATTGTTTAGTATGGTCATGTGACTTGGTAGACATGGAGCGTTGAGATCCATGTTATCTCCCTAAAATCAGAGGGGAAAAAAGCAATGATTAAAACTTACCCTACTATCCTGGAAGATTACCAATGTAATTATGTAGTCTGAAACTCAGAATATGTAGTTCAACAGAAGGATGTGGAAGGGAAGGAAAAAGAGTGTTCATTTCAGTTCCTGTTTTGTACTTATCATCCATATCTAATCAACCATAATTAGCAGTTTTTTTTCTGTTTATCTTGCTATTTAATATGCAAGCATATCAAAGCTATCAAAGCTATCATAACAAAGCATAAACAATGCTGTTCTAAGCTTGAGGTATAAAGATTAGAAATCAGCTGTTTTCACATGAAAAGTAACTTCTTTAAAGGAGAGCACAATTTTGTGCTAAGTGGTTCAATACCGTCCTTTCCAATCCTTTAAAAATAAGCACTAGAAAGTGTCAGAAGTGAAGATCTGTATATGGATTTAATACTTGTGTATTTTACCCACTGACTTTGTTCCATTGATTTCTCTGCAAATACTAACAAGCTTGAAATTAGGCATGTCCTAGTTTCCATTTACTGTAATTGTGACCATAGTTCTTCCAAAAAGAAGGGGTCTTAACAGTATGTTTAATAAGAATAATAATACTCTTTCATTGCCACAACTTATTTTTGCAGTGCCTTTAACAACTGTAAAAAGCTTAGTATCTTTTATGCCAGCATTGCTATGCAAAAGGTCTTAATTATGTTTACCCTCTACTTCTCATTATCGCTAGTGGAGAACAATAATCCTTCATTAGAATGATTTTCCTTATCTTTTCTCTTGTCACCTTTCATATTCCTCCAGCAGGATTCAACTCCCAAGCACATGTAGGTCATGCATAGACTCAAATTTTTTCCTCTTGATGTTAAAAGGGTTTCCTAGTGGTGTTTTTTAAAGTACTGTTTTACATTCAGAAGATAAAGGAAAGGCTGCATGATTTTCCTGAAAAATCGAAAACCTACTTTTGACATTCCTATGAGGCAGCCCCCATGAAATTATGATAGGAATTTTTATCATGCTCCTGACTAAAGTGGTTGCTAGTGGTTGCTCCTGACTAAAGTGGTTGCACATTCCTTGAAAACTGCAATTAGTTGAGAAAAGTAAGTAAAAAATGTGAAATTTTCATTTTAAATGTCAGTTTAATTTTTCTAATACTAACAGAAATTAGTTCTAATCTCAAAGTGTCTTCTGAGAAAACTCGTTTCTGGAATTCTTGATGTATGTAGGTTTCATACTGACAGCTGTCATCTCTCAGGTGTCCTGACAGAGCTTCCTGATATTCAGAAGGCCTTCAAGGCTGAATTGTTTAACTGATTTTTGTATTTAATGAAGGTCAGTATGTGGAAGAGACACAGCGGTGTTGGAAGCTCTGTGGTCTATTGCTGCATTCTCAGTGAACTGGAGCTTTTCCAGATGGAGAGTAGCAGAAGTTGTTTCTACCTTTAGATTCAAACCTCCAAAAATTGGTATTCAAACTGGATAAAATAATGTCTGGAAAGGACATATCATTATACTGTTCAGTGATGTGGATCAATGCAGTTAAGCATAACTGAAATTTTAGCTCGGGAAAACAAAGCTTTGATTGTATTTCAACTAATCCACTATTTGCATTCTTTATAATTTTTTTTAAAATTGATTTCAGAATAAAGTATTTTCAAATCAGAACCCAAATATTAATGTTTTGCAGATCTAAGGGACATCTCCCAGAAGGCTGTATCAAATTTCTACAGCCTTATTCTGACTTCATCATGGACTTTGAGATAAATATTTTTGTGACATAGCAATTTTTCTCTCTCTTACCCTTCATAAATTCATTAAACACATGATACAGACGTTGACTTCTTAAATATGATATCCACTTACTAACTATTACTGCAAATAAAGCTCTTGGATTGAATGGTAAAATAATTAAAGTTAATTTCCTCCAGAAACAAGATTGTATTATGTTGGAATTAACAAGTTGTTTATGTTTTTCAGGCAACATTTTGCTAACTGTATAAATACATGCAGGCTCCTCAACACTGAATTAGCCCAGTAATAATACAGGCTGCATGTTTTCTTCCCATATAAGACAAAATCAAATTAAAACCTTAAACAGGATGTTTTCTGTTACATACTATTCTTCAGAGAAAAAAATCCTATCTCATTTATTTATGCATTACTGAGTCATAATAAAATTCAGTGCTGGCACACTGGTCAAGACAAATGCTAGCAAAATGCTCCAGTGACAGCAATATCACTTATTACTGCAAGCAATTGTTTCATGACTATTTCTGGTTTTGTATTATGAGTTTCATGCACTCCCACTTAGGGATTGCCAGGGTAGTGCTGACCTTGGGCACATGCCGCAAGCTCTGGCAGTGGTGCCAGGCGGCAGAAGGCTGTGCCACACTGCCTTATTCCACTCCCCAGCCCTTCCCCTCCTCTTGCATCTCTCAGAGCATATCTGATCCACGCAGGAGTCCAGAAGTCCCTGATTACCCGCCAGCTGTTTCATGCACTGGTTTAGTTTAAACAGCAGTTTTGGTTCATGTGAACTAGATTCCTTAGGAAGGAGACTAAACAGTGTTCTGCTCTGGATGTTTACTACATGCAGACATAATGGGTCTAAAACAACAGTCTTTCCTTCAGACAGTTTTGAACCACGTGCATGTTGAGGCTGCTTAGCATCGGACACCTGACTACACATAATCCAAAGTGAAAACCCCAAACGACAAAATACAGCTGTACAGACTGCAGCACCAAGTGTTTTTATTTGCTGTACCACTCCTACTGCACCAAATTATTTGTTAATGTAGACAGCACAACACCATACCAGGTTGTGCGGTTGAAACATGGTATATCCAGTTTTAAAGCTTCTATACCAGACAGGTAAGAGAAGGCTTTTAACCTGCTACTACTACACAGGGAAAGAAAGAACTATTCCTCAAGGACCAAACCGTTGATGAAGAATGGGAGAATGACATATAAATGAGCAAGAAACAAACAAAAACAGCCAGGCCATTTGAAAGAAAGTGTATGAAAAAGGAATCTTTTTTTTTTTTTTTTTTTTAAAAAAAGAGGGAGGAACAAAGCCACTCACAGTTTGTAATGAGTTACCATAACAGCACACCAATACAGAAGCTGTCTGTATTCAAAGACTCTCTGAAATAAACAGGATCTCTACCAGTTTTAGTTACGGCCAAACCACTTACAATGCATGGACATGTGTGTTTGTTCTGCATGGTATACTTTTAAAAATCCATTTTGTGAAACAAAACCATTGATCACTGTCTATAATTCACAAAAATCAGAGAAAAATAAAACAAATAAAGAAGAAAAATACCGATTCAGAAGAGATGGCCAAGTGCAACTGCGAGTCAAAAAAGTCAAAAGGGAAAAGCTCAGGAAATCCAGTCGAAATGGATGGCATCTGTCTGAGAGTTATGGAGTCCTTAAATCAGTGACAAAACATCTACAACAATATCTCGTTTACAGGTCTACTGTATCAAAACACCTGAACAGAGTGGCAAACAGGCAGTAAAGACCGAGACAGGGAATTATGCACTGGGAAACTATGCCTTGATATCAATGACCAGACATAAGATTTGCAACTATAACATATCCTATAATTCTAAAATATGGATAGTTTGACAGTTACTGCTATACACCAATGATCTGAAATCCTTTATAAATAGAAAATAAGCTCAAGCAAAACACGTTGTCCTTTTCATTTACTTCAAAATTGCAATTCCGCTGCCATAATATGTAAAATTATTAAAGGCTTCAATGCAGAATTCTCCTAGCTCCATGACAAAATCAAAATATCAAATATGGGTGTTCTTTGTGTTTGAATTAGTTTGAGCACTTAAATTTGTGCAGTAAAAAAAATGTTATTCCTTATACTTCAGGGCACAAATTAATCACCAAGTATTGCAGAGAAGTTCCCTAGCATGAGCAATATTGCATAAATAGCCACATGCATTAAGTTTGTATTCTTATGAAATACCTGTTACGGCTTATATTCTTATTGAGGAAAACTGCTTGCACCTCCCCCCAAATACCCAACCCTAATCCTTAGAAGTCTTGCATCTTTCAAGAATTTGCAAGTTATGATACAGACTAACCAGTACAGTTCCAGTCTGGTTATGCAGTTTTAACAGTATTGACCAATATATTATTTAATTCATCAATCATCAAGCTATCAATCATCCAGGCACTAGATTTTTCATTTCAAGGTGTCTGTAACTACCAACTTGAGACAACAATTATGCAAAGAACCTGCACCTTCACATATTCATTCCACTGACTTCAGTGCCATACTGGTCAGAACCATACTGGTTCAGGCCCAACTTCTAACAAGCATGTGCTTGCTTCAAAGTTGCAGAAAACATACCTCATTTTTTTCCCTCTAGTTCTTCAATACTATGGTCTTTCCCACATCGTGCAGAGCTTTTATTCATATGCTCACACAACATTTAAAGCTATTTTAAAAGGTTCACAAAAAGACACTCAAATGCTTTCAGGCTTTTCTCCTGGCTTCTGTTTGTTGGAAGGTCATGGATAGGCACATGAAGCAGAAGCCTCAGAGGCAGTCTAGGAGTGATTGTAATTGTGGGAGTAAGAACACAGATACGAAGTTCTGCCAGCTGGGCCTGCAAGACAGGACACGGTGGAGGGAAGCGCATAGGACTGAGAAACGTTATGAAGGTTATTTGGACAGACAAATCAAGAATTTCACCTATGCTGAAGCTGAAATATTTAAAGCTTGTTATTTCATAACAGTCCTTTCATAAAACTCCTTTCCTACCGTCCACTCCCACCACAACTCTGACCCACTGCAGCCTCTGCATCCCTTTGTCAGGCAAGTGGGTCAAAGAAGGAGAATTCTATACCATCTCTCTATCTGAAAGGCACACCCTTACGGCAGACATCAGAGGCTACACAGATTTACAATTTTGGTGCTCCTCAAGAAAATAAGGATGTTCGCCAGTTTAAAAAAAAAAGAGGAAGTATTCAGAGAACAAGGTGTTTCAATGGGCAGAGCAGACTATATTGGCATCTGTGTTACACTTAGAACATTCAAAAAATACTTGTGGAAGTGTAGACTGGAAAGGTACTACAACTATATAAAGCATTTCTACATCTTTTACTACGGGGAAAGATTCCTCTCTGGATAATAAAGAATTTTAAATCTCCTTATTCATTCAGGTAATGACAAATTCTTTTCAGGTAAGAAGCAGGTAGTTGCTAATATTGACACAGTTTAAAGGACTTCATCAGTTGGCAGAGTGATGAACCATGACTCATTGTTGCTCAGCAACTACTCCAAGGCTGGCAACAGGAGGCCTGAGCAGAGGAGATTTAAAACAACTTAAAGGCTTTAATATGCAAACAAGTGATCATGTTTAAGCTGTTTTTTGGTCCATGTGGACATGCTTACCAGATAACCTGAAGCAGCTTACTTCTCCAAAGGCTCTAGTTAGTACAGAGCGGCTGATACTTGGTAGTTTGTTTATGTATCAAAGCCTTTATCTGCTAGTGAGAAAGTAAGAATTTGGCTTAGATTACTGGAATTAAATGCAGCTGTATGTCTACTAGTAGATAGTTAAAGGAACTGTATCTAACAAAGATAAAAGCCTTCCATTTTCTTTTTTTTTGAACTATGAAAGTCTTCTGAATTCAAAGAAAACCAAACAGCAAGACTTTAAGTGGTA
The DNA here is from genome assembly GCF_036370855.1 of Dromaius novaehollandiae. Classification (NCBI taxonomy): domain Eukaryota; kingdom Metazoa; phylum Chordata; class Aves; order Casuariiformes; family Dromaiidae; genus Dromaius; species Dromaius novaehollandiae. Next base: position 26,588,475 of record NC_088098.1, read on the forward strand.
TTGTTAGACAATGCAACATATTCTATGTCTAGTGCTAATGGGAATTATATATTCATGCTGAGGTGTTTCATGCCTTTTGTTTTATGCAAACATCTTCAGATGAAATTCAGTGCACATGCATAACACAATTATCTGTAAAATTATAGCAGGATCACAGGCAGTGCAGATCTGTATTACCAAGCAATACAATTATTTATTTTATTAATCCATTATTATCCATTTACTGAAACACTTAAGTTTCACGTGTATGTTCTCCTGCCATCAGTTCAATTTTTTAAGAAACATGATGTGAAAAACTAAAAGTTCTAAAATCTTACTGTAATAGTTACTTTAAAGGATTTTACCTTTTTACTATTTAAACATAAAAAGTTATTTTACCAATCGTAACTAAAATAATTTCCAGTCCTCCACATGGTCTATGCGCTTGTCAGGTAACCATTTAAAATGACTATCAGAGTACATTTTTAATTGGAAAACACAACAAATGCTCTTAAAACATTTTTGTACAATATTGTTTTAGGACATTCATTTCTGTAATCATATTAACATGAATTGTATTATACTTAAAAAATTAAACACAAAACCTATAATCCAGGTGTAACTGCTGGTTGTTGCTGTTCATAATGATTAACCTATGTCATACCAACATCCTTTAAGGAGCTCATAATGCCTACCAATAGAAGGAATCTCTTTTCCCTCCTCTCCAAAATACATGGCACTGTGGAAGCCCCTGGTCTTGAAATCCTGAACTGAATCCATAGTTTTAACCCAAGAAATGGATAATCAATAGCACTCTGGATGTTTTTTTGCTAGCAACGTTCAAGCTGGACTAGCCAGTGAGCAGGAGAAGATTTGTATGTGGAAAGATTCAAGGTCTGAGCCAGTGGCTGGTAAGTGGCCTAGGGTCCAGGCATGTATATTAAACAGACTTAGAGATGTGCTAATATTCGCGGGATTCGTGACTGTGGGGGTACTAGTGAGACAAGTGCGAGTGCATGTATCTGTTCTGCTAGAGAACATGAAGCTGGATGAGCTGGCAAGTAGGAGGCAACGTGCATACTGTGTAAGAGGGCCTAGTGTCTGGGCATAGATATTGGATGAGCTTAGAGGCCATGGTGATATTAAAGGGATCTATGCATGCAGGTGTGCTTCTGAATCTAGACAGTGAGAGTCTTTTCACTAGTGAGCTTCAATCCTGATCAGCCGGAGAGGAGAAACAGGACTAGTTCATGTGGCCAGCTGTGTTAGTGTCCTCTGTGTGTGCGTGTGTGCCTCCTGAGTATGCACTCATCCTCCCTACCAGCTCGACCTGCAAATAGGGACAGCACCAGCTGCCTCTACGTGGTAGGTATGTTAAGGGAGCCGAGCTGGGGGCACTGGGGATTCCTTCCTCCCAGCAGCTGAGAGGCTGAGCTAAGTGCACTGCAGTACCATACCCTCGAACATAGCTTGGAGCAGTAAATGTGAAGGAACAGTCATTATAATGCTATAGTCAGAAGTTATCAATAACCTAGGGACATAAGAATAGGAGAAAGGAAACACTTGTCCACTTTCCTTGTCACTTCTCAGCTTCCAAAAAAGAAGGGAAGCAGCAACAAGGAGGCCATATCCTGTGTTTTAGCACACTGTAGCCAAGGAGTGCCCTGCTAATCCTACCCTCAAAATTTTTTGAGTGGATTTTTAGCTACCAACCTCTGTAGGAAGAAGAGCTACAGAGAAACTTCATCTTTCTGAATCTTAAGTTGCTCCTTCATAAGAGCAAAAATTGCCATGCTGCTGAGAGCCAGGCACCTCGCTCTGCACTCATACCTCGGTAAGCTTTGCCTCACATTCGTTGCTGCTGTTGGGATGCTAGCAGGCCTAATGAAGCTCAGGAAGAATACGTGGGGACTGTGATGGGAAATCACAGATGTGGAGAGCCAGGAGGGGTTGGCACAGAGACGATCTGGAAAGTGGTAAGGTGAAAGGGGTTAAGGAGATGCATAGGAATTACAGGTGGCATAGGAGTGTTTTTTTTTTTTTTTTAAAGCATGGAGTAGCAGGAGTGGAAATGGGATACAAAAGCAGTTTGTGTATGACAGTTAATAAGATGAAGAAAGGAAGGAATGGCAATAGGACAGGAGCTGTCAGATGAAAGCAACAGTGCGGACAGTTGAGGCTATAAGCAGGCTGCCTGTCAGTACACCTCTGAGCCCTGCACCTGATCATTGCTGTCTATCCTATCTTCTTATGAAATCCTGTTCTAACTTTTGTGTAATCTCACTCTCTATCCCATGTGCATGAGTGCTGCAAGGTCTAAGTGCCAGCAACCAGAGAGACTGGCATGCAACAGAGGTCTGGCTGCCAGTAACTTAGGAAAGGACTGCAGGCCATAGGGCTCATTGGTCTGGGTGCCAGCACTGGAGAGACTGGGGTGTGTGCTGAAAGGTCTAAATGCCAGAAACTGGAGACACCATGGCCCATAGGGCTTACAGGTTGAGGTACCAGCAACCAAAGAGGCTGGACATATGAAATATGTACATGGGGTGTACATGTGAAAGGTCTAAGTGCCAGCAACTGGAGAGACCACAGCGTACATTTCTGCAGCAAGTTCTAATCTTGTGTCTATATGTGCAATTCACAGCTAACATCGAGCTGGACTAACCAGTGAGTAGGAAGAGATCCACATTTGGAAAGAACCAAGGTCTAAGCAAGCAGCTGGGTAAGAGGCCCAAGGTCCAGGCATGGGTATTCAACAGTCTTCAAGCCCATGATGATATTTAAGGGATCTGTGAATGTGGGAGTGCTTGAGAATCTAGAAAGTAAAGGTGTGTTTTCACTAGTGAATATCAATCCTGATCAGCTGGAGAGGAGGAACAAGACTGGGCAAATGGTATTCTTGTTTATGTGAGTGCTGTCGGTGTTTATGTGGGTGTGATAAAGCCACTGCTCTGTGGTAGTCTTTGTGGTCAACCATTTTAGTTTTGTGCATGCCTCTGTGTACATGCTCAGCCTTGAGCTGGCCTCATACTGGCCTGACCTGCACACAGGAACAGCAGCAGCTGCATCCCTCAACTAGGGCCGAGAAACCTCCTGGGTCTCACAGCACGCTGGATTGGGCTTCAGTGACTGGGAAAGAGGACTCCTTGGGTCCCAGCCACTGGAGTCGGCAGCTCTCATAACACCCGTAAGAAAGGGAACTCAGATTTGAGATAAAGAAGTGAGGCTGACAGCATCATAAGCCAAACAACTTTCAGTGAAATATCCTCTATGTAGTAATGAAAAAAGTAGATTTTTGCAACACCAGTCAAACTTGAGTTTTCCACAGTAAAGCTAATTCCCCTAAAAGTGGGACACAAGATAGTGGTGGCAGGAATAAGAATAACATGCCATGCTTTGACATGGTATGCTCTAGGAAGATAGTATTAAAAAGCATTTGAGCATGTTAAAATCCTGAGTAGGAAATCATAACTTTCAGACTACGTCTATGTAGCTATGAAAGACATACTTCTGGAATAAACCTCATTTTAGAATTCACTGACAGATGCTGTTAAAAAATGCTGATACGTAGCATAATTAATGTAGACTGCATAACAGGCTGCTGGAGAGAACTAATAAGAAAGCCACATAGTCCTGTATCCTATTTACAGGAAAGCCTGAGCTTTTATATTCTAATACAAGTGCAGGCTTCCCTGTAAATCGGAAACAGGAAGTCAGGAGAAAGTGTTATATTTAATTGTCCTATATCCTGTCTCCAAGGAAGCGAGACACCTTCTCAGGTGCACGTGCAAGTTGCACAAGAGGTTGCTAGAGTGAATAGTTTTGCACAAATGAAACTTCTGAAAGAGTTGGGATTTCCTCAAAACCAGAGAAATGATAAATGCGAGGGTAAGGTATTTATTCTTCGCCTACTGACAGACTGATATATACTATAAGATCTGTTATCTTAAGTGACTAGATTCTAAATTATTAATTTTAGAAAGGATATTTCAGTTATTTGCTGGTTTCATCCTTGCCCAAGGGAAGGAGAAAGACAGACTCTGAGCCTAACACAAACATGCTAACCGTGCAGTCATGGTTATCATGAGGGACAGCAGTTAAAAGGCTCAAGTTATGAGTGGCAGAATGTTGTGACTCCCAGCCAACATGCTGGCAGCTCCCTCACGGAGGCAAGGATAGTTTGGATACACATGGAAGTCCACAGGCTGGGACAGAAGTTAATTTAGCCTGCCAACAGTAATTGGCCCTATTATTTTGAAGTGAAGTCACCACTTTCGGTAGTGGCTTTAACACATTTTGTCATCCAAGAACTCCAAAGGATCTGCCACAAGATGTAAAGTGAGTCTGGGAATCCTGAACAAAGTTATTAAAAGCTCAGTGAGTTTTTGAATTAGTAATAGGAAAATAGTATGTAGTTCAGGTCTCTAAATTCCAATGGAGTAAGTTTTTTTCATACCAGTGACAATGTCTTTACAAGACCTATCTGGAAAAACCTCAGTGTCTCTTCTTCTCTGTAGTCCTACATACACCGTCACACAGACGACTTATACAGACACGAGTTTAGGACCTTTTTAACAGTTACAGTAACACAGCTCCACCTGTAGATGCAATTATACTAGTGTGGAAGTGCTGCAGAAGGGTCTACCTTTCCATATAGGAAAAGTTTATGTGAACACAGTATAACATATACAAATAAAGTAGTAACACTGCTTTAATTACTATCATAATTAAAATGAGTCTATTTTATGCACAGAAACAGCATACATACTAAAGAAATAACACAAAGGTCACTTAAAAGATCACTCTCTACCTAAGTCTGACAACTACAGAGACAGATACAGAATAAATGCACTCTAACAAATGGGTTTGAAATGCTTGTTGGCACCTGACTTGTCATTCCACTGTGTCTTTCATAGTAGGTGACCCAATAATGCAGCAAAAATTGGCAGCAATGCTACCAGGGTTTGCATTAGAGACAGCCTTGCAAAAGACAACCTGAACTGAAAAAAAAATCAAACTGCCTTCCTCCCTTAAACGTGAAAAAATTAAAACTGACATTTGTTTTAAATAGACTTACTCATTATAGAGCCAGTTTGTGCCTGGCAAGATCTGCAGAGCAGCATCACATCACTGGAGCTCTTTCCCGTCCTCAACCTGTTCCCACCGGACCAGAACAAGCTCTTGCTCCCCAATGCTCCGGTTCCTCATTCAGACATCAGTTAAACCTGGGGACTTCTTGCTTTTCACCCGAGGTGAGTTCTAGCTAAACTGCTTCTGGAAAGGCACCGCTGTATTTTTCTAGGCCTCTCATCAAGGACAGAGAAGTAGATGCTCCTACAGTGCCTGACTTTCCCTGTCACCCCGCTGTCCCATTTGTGCTCCTCCCTGTACACCATCTGCCTGTCTTTATCTCTGGGTACACGCACGGGGAGACGCAGGTTTATTTGGGAGGCCACAAAGCGACTCAGCTCCATGTCTAGCACCACTTACATCTCCAGCGCAACACGCTGCTGAAGCTTCCTCCCGTCCCTGAGTTTCACGGGCCAAACTCAGGGTGCTGGAAGAAAGCTGCCGTAGTTTTCCAACAACAGGAGTGGCATGAGCAGGACCGAAAAAACGGACTTAATCCCTGTCTCCGTCTGAACTCTGGCCTGAACACGTGGCTCTCGCCACATAATAAAATCTGTTTGCGAACGACTGCTCTGATCCACCAGCAGTCGCAGGCCGGAACCCGCCTAACTTCGCCCACAGCTATCTCCGACCCGCGGCGGTGCCGGCGGGGCCCTGCCGGGCGCCGCTCCCCCGCCGCCGCGCCGCCCCTTCCTCCCGCGCCAGCAACGGCCGCCGAGCAACAGCTGCCGACCCGGGCGCGCGCCGCGCCGCACCGCACGGTCACCTGCCCGCTCCGGCGGGGCCGCGGTCCTCTGCGCCGCCGCCATGCCGCCGCCGCCGCTGCCCCCGCCGCGGCGTGACGCGCCGCCCCGCCCCCGCGGGCGCGCGGAGCCAGCCGGGGCTCGTAGTCTCCGCCGGCCGCGGGCGCGCAGGGGCGCGGCCGCGCCGAGGCGCTGCGTTCCCCGGCGCCGCGGGACGGGGCAATATAACTGGCTGGGCGGCGAGCGCGCCTCAGTCCGCTGCGCAGGAGAACAATGCCTGCGCCGCCGGAGTCGGGTAGCCGCCGCTGAGGCGCGGGCACGCGCGGCGGCGGCAGGAGCAGCCGGCAGGCGGACGCGCTCGCCGGCCACTGCCGCTCCGAGCCGAGGGGCTGCCGCGAGCATGTGGATACCCACGGAGCACGAGAAGTACGGCGTGGGTGAGTGAGACCGCGGGGCGCCCGGTCGGGGGGTCCCGGCCGCGGGGGGCGAGGGGGCGCGCCCGGGCTGGCCCCGCGGCGCCGGGGCGAGCCGCTGCCTCTCCCGCGGCGACTGAGGTGGGCGCCGGCTCGCGACTGCGTCGCCCTTTCTGTGCGGCGAGTGCCGGCCGTGGGGTCCCGCCGCGCGGGGGCGGCTCCCGGCCGGGGCCCCGCCGAGGGCGGCTGTTGCCCGACCCCCACCCTGCGGGCGGCACCGCGGGGCGCGGTGCTCAGCCCGTCTCCCGAGAGGCTTCTTGTGGGGCTGGGGGGCGCGGGGGGCGGCCATCGGCGCGGCGCGGGCGCCGCGGGCTTTGTTGGCGCGGGAGCGCTTTTGTCGCTCCGCCGGTGGAGCCCAGACAAAGTGCCACGGGCGGGAGGCGCGTCTGGTGCCCCCCGCCCGGACAGGGCTCCGGGGCCCGGGGAGCGGCGACCGGGGAGGCTCGCTGCGGTTCGGCGACGCCGCCTGTGGAAGACGCGGGCGCCGATGGGGCTCGGCGGCGCGTCCCGGACAATGGCCCCGGCGGGCGCGGGCGCGGCTTCGTGGCGGAGCGCGGCGCTGCCCCTGCGCCGCGTCGCGCCGGAGCGCGGAGCCCTGCGCGTTACGGGGAAAGCACGAGGGAAGCGGAGACCGCCTTTGTGTGTATATACACACGTGCGTGTGTGTGTGTCCGTGTCCCCGTGTGCGGCTCCGTCCGTCCCGGTTGGAGTTCGTCCTAGATATTGCTGCCCTCCAAATGCTGAATTATAGCGATTGTCGGTGGGATTTATTTTTCCTTGACTGCTTTATTTGCCGGGTCACAGCTGCGTTGCGCGGTATTGATTAGTCCTGCCATCCGCCTTTCTTTATTGCGATGGGCAGGGGCTTAAAAACCGCCCTGGGACTTCCTGGAATGGCATGCGGGATATTAGCAGTCAAGTATTCCGAGCTGCAGCCCTCCTCTTGCTCTGTTTACTTTTTTTATTTCTGAGCAAAAGGGGTTATTTCACAACTGCCACGTGCTTTTTGGAGGAGGGGGGGGGCTTATGAGCTAAAAATCCTTTTTTTTTTTTTTTTAATATAAAAAAAGATGCTTTAGAATCGGCCAAACCCAACTTCCCCCTGCCTTATTTGAATTATTACCCTCTATTGCTAAACAGTTAAGTGGCATCCCTCAGATAAAAATTTCTGTGCTTAGCAAGCCTTGTCAGGCACTTAAATGTGAATTGTTGTCCAGCTGTTTACTTATGAAGGCTTACGTTACTGAAATCTTACACCTGTTAAAGATGTGTGGTTGCAATTTCTCAGTGGTGAGCTTTCTTTGGAATAACCAGAAAAATGTAATTCAGTGCAGGAATCCTTTTTATTTGTGTAAATATTGTAGTCACAGTAAATATGCTTATTCATGTTTAGATTCATTCTGTGTTTTTCTGTGATTTGCCTTCCAAAGACTATTCAGGATTGTAACAGTTGCTTTTGTAATATTTGGTCCTTCTCCACTCCTAGGACAGGGGTGGTATCATAGTTCATATAACTCTTGCAAAATGTTGATATCCAGAAGCCATTTAATCTTTTTCAGGTACTGTTTTATATTACATGTTTATTTGTGGACTTCCTTGTTGAGTACTGTCTGCAAAATCTTTGCACCCAATTATAGTATAAGCTATTGTACTCTGTGACAGGGGTGAGGGAGGCAGGAGAAAGCTGTCTTGTCATATAATTCTTTAAACTTCATGTGGAGTGAATTTCATAAATACTAATTTTTTGCACCAAAGATCTGTGTATACATGCACACATTCTTTTTTTAATGGTGGTATTATTGTGTTTCAAAACTCTGTGTGTGATTTTTTTTTTTTTGTTTTTGTTTTTTAATATGGTTATATTTAACTGCCCTGGTAAAATGAGTGTATAACGAAACCCCTTTTGAGAATCCTGATTAGTTGTACCAAACATATGTATCCTTTGTATGAGAGCTCAGGGCTCACATCAACATCAGACCTCATCTGCATTTTCAATCTGAATTTTCAGCACATGCTGTGTGCTGCAGATTTCTACTGTCACATGCCAAAATAGATGAATAACCAGGCAACAGCCACCTGGTTGTACTGAAGGGTTGCTGGTAACCAGGTGGCTGTTGCTCACTTGTACCCTCTGACCAACTCCTGCTTTGAGGAGTATTTAATACAAGTAATAGTCTTTTCTACAAATTTATGAAACTTATACCTGCTAGTTGCTGATACTTTCTAATTGCTTTCTACTGATCAGATTGGTTTACTCAGAGTTCATTTACTAGTAGATAGATGTTCTGCCATAATGAAGAACATTTTTACCTTTACAGTATAGAGTATCGTGTAGTTTGGGGATTTTCTTTCCAAGGCTGTAGACCTTGCCAGTTACTATTTTCCTTCAGGATACTGAAGGTGAAATAAGCTTTGGAATATCTTCATTTTTGGGAAAGCTTACTTTGTGTAGGTTTTGATATCTCTGTTCTGGAATTGAAAGGTTAAAACTTCTGTATTTCGCTTTTGTTATTACATTTGTTTTTGTATAACACCTTTGGCTGTTGTGCCAAACTACTGACATCACACAAAGGATCCACTGGACACCTGTAAGGAGTATTTAGCACAAAGTAGGCTGATGCTAGGGTAGGAGAGGTGATGGTTCAGATCTACTAGTTTGATGGAATTAACAGAAAAAGTCAAGTGGTGTTGGAGTTGGCTCCCATAGAATTTTTTATGTGTTGTTCTATATGAATTTATAAGATACTGCTTGCAATACCCTTTGAAATGAGCCATTTAAGACTATACAGGTATGGATGCTTTGCAGACAGTAAATCAGCAAGTGTAGCTTTCAAAGACAGTTCTTGCTGGCTGATGTAAACTGGATGCTTTTGGGTTGTAATAAACCCTAGCAGTAAATGTTTATTTTGTAGCTGTTGCTTGGAGTAAACGCAAAGGTTCTGTTAGACTGTCTGGATGTGAAGGATCAAATTTTTTTTTTTTTTTCAATCACTTGATACACATCCTGTATAGTGCCCTATGTATGGCATTTGATTTACCTGAATATGTTAAGATGCAGTTGTGCCTTCTGGACTACAGGGCATTTTACCTTTGTTTACTGAGCACATAGCTTGTCTGAATTCCTAAGAGGCATTTTTCAGATTGCAAGATTAGAGAATAATTAAAAATAGTTATTGAGCACATTATTAATTTTATAAGCGGAATGTTATTCCAGATTCTGAAGTCATTTGATGTGGCATAATATACCAGTTAACTTGGACAAGTTTAAATAGCATTTGATATTTTTAGTGCGGTTAAGCTATAAATCTGATTTCCCAAAGGGGTGTGAAGGGTGGCTATCCCTCATTTTATAGAGGGAGGAACTGAATGTTTAAATGACTTTGTGGGCTGAGGTTTATAGCAGGAAAAAAGACAAGGGTGTATTAGTTGATCACAGGAGGCCTATTGGCTAGTGCATAGACAAAAGCCAAATCAATTAGCTTACGCTCTGCTCTTCTGAATTGCAATCAGATTAGTCTCACTAGCAACCCATTTGAAAGCTAGCTAAGGTATTTTAACTTCATGCTGCAATCACTTTTTTGACTGCAAGGTAGCTTTACCATAAGGGGGCTCAGTTTGTTTAGCTTGGCAAAATGGAGACCAAGACACCAATGTGGCTTATGTCAAAAAGGCTATCTCTGTGAATAACCATGCTAGCTTCTGAAATAATGTGTTTGTTTAAATTCATGCAAAGATGATTCCAACATCAGCCTCTTTGCTTCATCCCTAAATAGTGCAAATAAAGCCTTGTATCTGACTTCCTAAGTTCCTACTTTGCTCTTGCCTCACACTGTTATATGGCATAGTCTGTAATTTTTGTTTTATGCCACTGACTGCTAATAACGAGATATATATAAAATTTACCTTAAGCTGTCTAATCACTTTGGAGTGTGACAGAGGCAAAATGTACTGCCTCTTGGGACTCGTGAAGCCCATTCAACCTAATGAGTAGTTGGAGGATGGTCTTTGTCTTCTAGCTACAGCTTGTGGCTGTCTGTGGGGCTGGTTACCTGCAAATGGGAAAAAGTGAGGTAGTATGGTGTACTGAGACTAAAGTTGGCAGGATACACTCTTTTCATATACATTTTATGTATTATTCCTTGAGCTCTAGCTGTCTGAGAGACAAGACTTGGTGTTTACTATAGGAAAACTTTTGACAGATGACACATTGCCACGAAGGCTGTCACCCCAGTTTAGGAGGTCAAAAGTGATATTTTTACTGGTCTTCTATATAAGCAATAACTTATTTATTAAATATTAAGTAAATACTAACTTATTGTATTGAGTAAGTAAATAAGTTTTTTACCAGTAAAAATACCACTTTTTTAAAAGAGAAAAGTAATGATCTAAACTTATGGGTTTTTTGAGGTTAAAAACCACTGACTGCATTCAGATGGTGAGCAAAATATCAGGATTAAAACTTTTGAAAGCCACTCTGATCATAGACTAGCCTTAACTTCTCTGGGTCTTGATAAATTGGTGAAACTGCCTTAAAAATGAGACTAGACTAAGGATTTTTTTTTTTTTAATGGCTCTTCAATAGCTGTGTAAAAAAACCTGAAGCCTTTAGTATGGATGGGATGTTTTGAATGCCTCTATCTCCTGAAGACAACCCAGAGCTGGCTTGGCTTGTCAGCACTCTCTCACATAGCACGCTTCAGAGTTCTCCTCTGTCATCTTTCCTATTCACTATGCGTAAGGAGCTGTTAGGGGAAGATTGAGACTGATGTTACTAAGCTAGCTGTATACTGGTGACACTTTTTTCAGTTCTATTGTTTTAAGTGTGTGTGTGTGTGTGTGTGTGGTTCCCCCCCCCCCCCCCCCATTTGGCTTTCAGTTTTGGGCTTGTGTGGCCACCAGCTGGATAAGGTTTAGCTGAAAGATGATGGAGTTGCGCTAAGTTAAGCAGCATAAGAAACAAAGGCAAGAGTGCAGTCTGCCTGCTGAGAGGAGTTGGGTTTTTTCTTTTTTTTCTTTTTTTTCTTTTTTTTTTTTTTCTTCTAATAAGAAGAGGCTAATGGAATCTATGATTGTTTCTGGAAGCTCAGACAGCAGATGATGGAGTTACTTTAACTTCCTTTTCTCTCAGGGAAGCTAAATAAACCTACTGCTTTTTGCATCCCTGCAAGATTGTGGACTGCCTTTTGACTCATGTCCTTGCTTCCTTACCCTGCAGCCCAGAAACTAACTTCTGTATCAAATATGGTTTCACACTTGTAGACTAGTTCAAGGTAAGTATGCATGTCCTATGTTTCATAGTTCACAGATATTTGAGTGTAATCCACTGTATAGGCTTTGGTCTGTATAGTTCTCCATATTTTGAGCCTTGGGATCAGGGAAAATCTGAAGAGAGCATTTTGACAGCTTGATCATTTGGGAAACTTAAATGTATTTAGCAGTGACAAGGTACTTTCAGCAGAGTGTTCTCACTCCTTGGAATTAGCTTTCCTTTGTTTCTCTTGGTTTGAGAAATCTAGAGTTTTTTTAGGCTACTGGCTTTGTGGTTGAGAGGTTATCTAGTTTATTTCCATTGTGTACATTCACAGAATCAAAGTCTTTCCTAGCCTTACTTTTTGTAAGTACACACAAAGGTTGAAATGGAAGGGTCTTGCTTCCCTTCTAGTCTGGCATATCTTTTGTTACTGATGGCTATTTTTGCATGTAACTGTGTACATCACTGAATAGCTGATGTTTTGCTTTTCCTCACTTTGTTATTATTTGTCCTTTTTTGAGGAATTGGGCAGAATGCCTTTGAGGTGACCACTATCCATTTCCCAATGATTTGGAAGCCAAAGGATTAACCTGGTAGAAAAATCTAACACTGTAAATTTGGGGATTACAATCTTGTTTTGGAGATTTGATCAATATAAACATAGAAGAATTATGGCTAGAAAGGGGTTTGGGAGACTTAGTCTATGCCACTTTCTCAAGACCAAATGAACTCTTCATCTGTCACTTCTATAGGATGCTTGCCAGCATGTGCTTAGAAATGCTGATTGTGGAGCATCCGCAACTTTTATAGTTGGATGCTTAGCAGTCATACTACTAGAAAGTTTTTTAGGCTTGGAGAACGGTTTTCCTTTTATTATCCTTACCTATATGCAGACTTGCCAAGACTTTCCTTCTCTTCTCTGTGTGAAATAGCCCCAGTTATTTCAACCTTTCCTAGTGGTTCTCAATGTTGTTTTTATCACTGACCAGTTGATCCATAGCCCAGACTGGATGCTAAGGCTTTATCAGGTAAATCAGAAGAATCTTTTCCTGTGTCCTTTAGGTAATATGTCTGCTCATCATTCCCAAAGTGGTATTTGTTTCTTTTGCAATTGCATCACACTGACTTATGTTCAGTCAGGAACCACTAATCCTCCAGATCCTTTTCTGTGGTACTGTTGTCTAGACAGTCATTCCCCCATTCTGGGTTCAAGTTAATTATTTCTGCTTAAGTGTGACACTTTGTATTTATCCTTACTGAAGGACAACCCCCCCCCCCCCCCCCCCCCCAAATGCTGTTTCTCCAGTTTGTCAGCAACAGTGGCTCTAGTTTCTCTTCCTGCATAAGCCTCTCGGAAGTACCTTATCTGACAGGTCTGTTGTGAGACAGAGCTTGGGAAACCTGCTTGCTAACAGAAGCAATATGATTAAACAGCTGAATGACACTTGGATGCCACAGTGATTTACCATTAGTTTTGGGCCTTTGTATGTTTAAAGGCATGTTCTTTTGTTGTTGTGTCCTTCTCTCTTCCCCCCCATCTTTACAATGACAAGAGCGTTAGGTGATAGCTGTTTTCTGTTTTGGTGTATAATTCATGTTTCCAGTTATTCAGAATACATGGTCTGGTTTATCTAGTTAAGTGTGTGATGACTCATCTTAGGTGTGATGACCTGTCAGCTTCACCTGAAATGTTTTGTTTGAAAATAATGCTGATCTAAGTTCTGGGTGCTGCAGGGTGGATATAAGAGCTACAACTACTGCAGGTCAGTCCTCTGTGATAAGGATGAGGAAAGAAGCTTGGATTTTGTGACTTTATTTTTAACTGCATTGTGCCTGCTATTTTTTGTTTTCTTGAGGAACAAGTAGGATAAAATCAGATCGAGTTATGCAAGATAAATAGTCAGTCCTATTATGGACTGAGGCAAAAATGTGCTCTGAAGGAGTGCTAATATAAGGATTAAAAAAAAAAAACTGCTGAGACAGCATGTTTCTCATATCTTTCCTGGGAAGGGTTGAGGAACCAGGTCAATTTAACTCTTGCACATGAACCCCCCCAAATTTACCTACTTAGCTACAAATAACAGCTAAAACTATTACATGGCAAAGTGGGTAAAGTCTGCTTACTCAGTTCTCTAGTACACTGAGTTTTGTTTCATTGATAGTTGTGTGAAAAATACAAATAGTAGTTGGGGTAATGAACAAAAGGGGTTGTTACTTAGCAGAATTCAGAATAAAGCACTTGAAAAATAACTTGAATCTATTTCTGCTTTACTTCTTGTATTACTAGATATTGTGTGTGTGATGGTCCTGGAAGCAGGCAGCTGATCTTACATGGTCAGTGGGTAAATGATGAGCTTGTTCAGTTCTTTCCGCAATTGAGTGCCACTTCCAATTCACTGTTTGGTATTTTTCAGCTTGTCCTTTTTTTTGTTGCTGTTTCCACCAAACTTACGACTTCTGTGTTTCAGTTAAGAACTGATTTATTTTGCATTTCTAAATATGCAGATGTATATACTGAGTTTCATGAATAGCTTGCACTGGATACATGTGTACCTAAATATGCTATTGTTAAGAGGTGAGCCTTAATTACTGAAGAGTGGGTCTTCTGTTGTTTACTGAAATTCTGTTTATTTGATTATTTTTTAAAAACAAAAACACTTACTAGCACAAATCATTGACCATTCGGGGGGTAATGTTTTGAATTTTCAAACTCCTAGTGAAATTACTTGATTACTTTTTGCATTGCAGTCTGTACTCTGAAATCCCATATTGCCTTTTCTCTAGAATGGTGTAATGAGCTAAGCATGTATGAGGTGTTTCTCTGGGAGAGGATGGGGGGGTGTTTTTCAGGGAGGTGGCCAGAGAATTCATTTGTTCAGGCTTTTTATTTCCTTGCATAAGCTACAACTTCTGCAGCCAGCTTTCATGAATTGTGAAATAATTGTTAAACAGCAATAGGTAACAGCTTGATTCCTAATAAGATATGGTAGATAATACAGCTATTTAATAGTTATATACTTTTATATAGTGTTTAATGTTTTCCTAGATAACGGGTGTTACCTGTAAAACACAAGATGCACGTTTTCGAGGGAAAGACCTCATATCAGGTGGTTTTAAGTGTACTGACAATTGTTTCCCAAAGTAGCCTTGGGAAACTTAAATGCCATCAGTGGTGACATCAAAATAAGTATACATTATTTAAATGCACTGCTCTTCAAGCTCTAGCTTACTCAGTAGGACAGAGCCCTTGCAGAAGTAAAACAAAACCCACTTTTCTTGTCTGCAAATATATTTAAAACAACATTTTTCAGTCTTGTAGGCCTAAAAGTAAATTTTCTTTGTGTGACCAAACTTTTCATGTCTGAAGATGAGAAAAACAGTGGACCTGAATGACAAACAAGTATCAGCAGCAGAACTGACACCACTCATCGCTTACGCTGTTGGGGAGCCAATGCTTTTCACTGACAGAGCAAGTTTTACATACCTGCAGAAAATGGGTATATGAAGCAGCTTCTTCTCTGCTACCTCTTAAAGGAGGTTAGAATCACTCAGGTTGGGGGAAAAAAGCTATTTTCAAATACAATAATTTCAGTTAAAAAAAAAAAAAAAAAGCAATGGTTTCCAGAAGCAAGTACAGACAGCAGCTTAAAAAGTAACTCTGCAGATGACTGTGGCACTAGGGATTTCAAAACTATTCCATCTCATGACCTGGAGAGCCCATTACTTCATATTCCTCAGAATTTTTTAACATGTTACATCTCAAAACAATCTCCAAAGATGATCAAATTGCAAAACCAACAGACATGCTAGAAAAATGCATGTTTTTCTGGAAAAATCCATAATATACTAATGCTTTTACCTATTTTCAACATCTTTTTACTGTGCTTCAAATGTTTTTTTTTCTGTCTACCAATAAACTGGAGTCTTTGGGCAATTAAATGATTACAAAAACCTTAACTTGTATGCAGAAAAGACTACAGACAAATCTTGTCTGCTAATGTGATACTTCATACATATACAAAAGAGAGATGCGGAAATATATACCATGTTATTAAATTCAGTACTTAAAATATTGTATTATACTTCCAGGTATGTAAGTAACTGGAAAAATATATAACTTGAGATGCTTGCTATTGTCATTAACATTTTGCCATTGTATCTATCTGAGAAAAATCTTTGGGCAGATCTCTCTACTCTACCTATTTAAATATGAAGAAAGATATGAGTAAGTCCATTTGTTCAACACAGCTGAATATTCAGAACTATCTGG
Organism: Dromaius novaehollandiae; assembly: GCF_036370855.1. Taxonomy (NCBI): domain Eukaryota; kingdom Metazoa; phylum Chordata; class Aves; order Casuariiformes; family Dromaiidae; genus Dromaius; species Dromaius novaehollandiae. The sequence goes on from NC_088098.1 coordinate 26,604,321, forward strand.
CCCAATGAGAAAGGAATTTTAGCTCTTGGGCCTTTTGTTATTCCAAGGGCAAGAAAGGATGTCATGTAGTAATGTCATTTTGGCTTGAGTTATAATTAGCTCTTCCTTTTTTTTTCCCTGATATGGGTGGGAAGAGGAAAAGAAGTAAGTATAGCTAAAATAATGAACTCCGTACAGCACTGACTTGTGCCCTCTTACACTGAAAGAGAAGAACAGTGATCTTTTGTTTTTTTCCACCTTAGGATTTCCTCCCTTTTGTGCAAAGTTTTACAAACTAAAAAAGGAAGGAAGCTGTGGTGGGGATGTAAGGGAATAGAAAAGAGACAGATAAGTGACGAGTGTTTAAAGAAGTTTCCATTATTAACTGTGGATAATGCAGTAGCCCTGTAAGCCATTGTCCAGTCAATTGTTTCAAAAGGATGCAGTCAGATTTCTGCTACCATCCTACCAATTCCAGTGCTTACTACTTTTCTTTTTATAAACATAATAAGAAAGATAATGTCAACACCAGAAAGGAGCAATTCTGAATCCCCTGCCAAGGCAGAAATTGCAAGTCAAACTTCTATCATTGCAGATGCGCCCAGCAATTTACAACCTATAACCTATTTCTATACCATTTAGTTTCAGAGAATGTACCTCAGTTGTGCCCATGGAATTAAGACATTGCTTTAATTGGTGCTTTTATATATATCCTAAAGTGTAGAGGTTAATTGTCACACTTAACAGGTACAAATTGTCTAACTGTTCTCCTCCTTCTGTAAGAAATCAGCAGGGGGAGGGGAGTAACTTAGTGTACAAAAAGGAAAAAAGTAATTTCATAACAATCATTATGAAAACCTAAATTTCTCTGACAAAGATGCATTTAGACTCTTACTTATAAATTTGTCCTCTAGCTCTATTCTTGAGCAGCCAGATAGCTACACTAAAAACTGGTGCCCAACTGTGGCTCTAAAATTGGTAGTTCTGCCATCTTTGAGTGTGTTTTGTCTCTGTATCTGGATTCCTCAGCAAAATAATGACCAAGTAGAACGAGGGTGTAATGGAAAGTGCTTGATTTTTAGATAAGCAGAGATACGGAATAAATTAACCAACAGTTATTGAACAGATTCTTTAACCAAAAATTCTAGTTTTCTGGTTTAATCTATGAAGTAGATCTGTTGCTTGCAGAACTGCCATACATTTGGTTTTCTGTTGCCCTACCTAAAATACCATTTATGCTTTACCTACCTTATGTAAAAATTTGTAAGTAGTCTTCAGACTCTAAATACTAGGTTTTCAATTAAACATTTTGATATGCAGCAGCTTTTTGGGGGGAGGGATGGGAAGATTTTGTACAGAATAAGAATACGCACAACTGCAGTACCATATGTTAAAGTAATTCAGGAAATTCAGAATAGCTTATTGTCTTGAGTACATGGCAAAAACTTAGGCAGAATGCAACTGTCACAAGATCTGCACAGCCTTGTGCAAACAGGCCTGTGTGATTCTGGCCATATCCATGGTTCTCCCCTCCCACAGGCTAGTAGCAGCTTTTGTGACGAACAGTTGAGAAGAGCTGATCCAGCTGAAAACTTGGCCTCTTTTTTTGGTGGGGAGGGATTTCTGCTGGATCAGCACCTCTAACTGGTCTTGGATTGTCTCCCACAATACTGTTGCTGGTGCTGGCAGTGGGGGAAGCACTAAAGGTGGCAGGACCCTGGTGCTCTTGACTAGTCTTGCTGAAAATGCCTTGAAACAGCAGCTTACAGCTGCTCCCAGTGCTGCTGCAGAGCTGTCCTAACCTGGCATGTGTAGGCTGCTGCCAGATGCAACCAGGAATTGAGCTTGGGGAAAGTGTGTATTTTGTTAAAATTGCATGATTGAGTTCTGTACCAAAATTAATGGACATAAACACCTTAGCACAGGAATGAATGTTTGATTTGCCTCTGATCTGTGGAGGTGCTGGATACCTCAATGTCTGCTAAATGTGAAACAGCATCTTTACAATTTGTCTTGTGTGGTAGCCAAAGTTAGGGGACTGCACCTACAATATTCATCCTCTTCCTCCTTTTTTTTTTTTTTTTTTGAAGTTAAAGGGTAGATATGAACTGACTATATTTTAGAAGTGTTTTTATCTAAAATAATCACCAAGAGTGTGGTGTGCTTGGTGTACAGAAATGTGTAAGTACTGAAATGTGATATATAACCTGTGTATGTATCTTCTCCAAATTACTTCAAGTTAGCAGTCGCCTTGCTTGTGACACACTTCCAACTGCTAAGTTTGTTTCCAGTCCACTTTCAGACAGAGTATCCAATTTGTTTTATCTTCCTGCTGTTAAGCCCTACCACAAAGAACTGGAAGGTGGTGGGGAAGCTATTGTATGTCTGAATCATTGGGATGGCTCAAATCCAGGATTTTGGCATTGAGGAGGTCTGTAACAGGGTCTTAAAATATGTAATGTGTCTGAAATATTCACATTTCTTTTTCCCTTTGAAGTCTTCTCTGAATCCTTAATATCTTTAAAATTAGTAAAGAGAACAGACAGTTGCTGTCATGCATCAGTATTATTACAATTTTTTTTGGCAAAGACAGCTTAGATGATGCTTGGCTTTCAAATATGTATATATGCTATTCATTATGAATCTACAATATCAATTTGTAAAAGGAAGTGCTTAAAACTGGTGTGGTACCTTGTTTGTAGGGATAGATAGATATATAACCTAATGATAGAATATTTGAGTGATTTAGAAAAGAGTAGCTTAGTCTTATTGGATGTATATTTAATAGAAAAACTATTTGGCCAGGTATGACCTTTTTTAAGTTCTAAGGTTAGATATAGAATTTCATCATAAAATCCTCTACAGAGGAAAAAGTTCTCCTTTATTTCCAAAAACTTATTAATGTGTATTTCAGTCATAATTTTTAACTGTTGCCTGGCATTAAAGTTACTCTGAACCAGCTAAAAAAAACCTGTATTCTGTGTGGAAGTTGATTTAATGAATGTGGAAGGCAATTTGTGCAGTCTGTGGTATGTCATGCCAGCCCCAGGGAATTGAAAGGAATGCTGTGGCTTCAGATGTTGCATTGAAATACTGGTACTACTAGTGTAAAATGTTGCAGCGCATAAACAGTACAGCATACAGACTTAATACACAGTCCTACAAGTTTTGAGGTGGAAACAGGAGTTTATAACTTGCATTGTAATCTCATATCTAGCCTTCTTTGCAAAGGCTGCATCATACACTCCTGTGCATGCGTGCGTGTGCATAGTACTTGGCAGACTTCTTCGGCTCTTGGCTCTCATAACATCTACAATAATGATTTAGAACTAACTCCAGCTTCTACCCTTCCCCCACCATAAAGTACACCTATGCTTCCCCCAAATAACATGATCTTTTCTGGACTTTCTGTACAACATTAGTCTCAGACCAGTATTAGTTTATTTTTCTGGAAGTATGAAAGACTTGGATTATTTTTCACAGATCCATGAAAGTATATGCTAAGATTTTATCTACCAGTTGTTTTATGGTCTGTTACAAGGTACTTTTACCACACCACTCTGTTTCCTTAGTTCTGTAAAGGTGAATTGTCTATAAATAATCAAGTAGTGTAAGTAACTAAGAACAATATTTTTACTTTAAGCATGTGTGTGGGGTTTTTTGTAATGTGTTTTGAAACATTGCATGAAGGTTGCTGCAGGACCTTAAGTCAGAGGTGGTGGGAGACTTGGACAGAGATGGGCCTAGGAAGTTAAGAGTTGGCAAACAAAGAGGACAGGATGATCAGTACTGGGTTTGGGAAGAAGAGCCTGGATGAGGGACTATGGAGCCTGAGTGAGTGATGGTTAGGGAAAGAAGTCAGAACTGTAGTGCACTTGTCTGCTCATACAGTGGGATTCGCAAAAAGGGCTTCTAGTAAATTGATGGAGAAGAAAGCTAGCAGTCAGGCACAGGGAGGGAAGATGATGTATGACTGTAACAAAAAGTATGAAAGAGTGGGAGGCTTTCTTTATGCTCCTCTGTAGTCTTTTTTGGCATCTGCTGCTCACCTATCCAGTATAGAAGCTGTAATTAAGGTATTGTCGCAAAACTCACAAAACTTTGGCAGTCTTCTGATCAGTCATTTCTAGATAATGTGCTGTCGGGCTGTGTTTTGGAAACTATATGTAACATTTCTTACAGTGCTAATTGGTTGTCATTAAAGCACACTTCAGAAACCAGAAGATGTCAAAATTTTGAAGTACTTGATTCAGCCTGAATTTCATGGCATTTTGTTTAGTTGTGCAGTTTTAGGTAAGGATGTCAGATTAAAACTTCTTGTAATCAGTTGTGTTTATCTTAGTTTGTAGGTCATGCAGGTTTTAGTTTACAGATACTGACTCTGAGATACTCTTGAATGCTGCTAATGAGCTTTGGGCTAATCAAGAGTCCTTGTGCTGTGGTGCTAAGTAGGGGCTTGCTGCCTTCTGAATCGGCTATTTCTATCAAATAGCGTTCTTGTTTCCAGAAGGTCGCTTGGAAATTTTTGGCTGAGAAAATAAGTGTTTAACTGTGTCCTAAGAAGAATATTTGAATTAAGAAACCTCATGGGATAATGCTATTTCTAGATTCTGTACTTGCAGCTGTTTAGGTGTTAATGTATTAGTAATGAATAGGCAGTATTTAGCTGCAATTTCAGGACCAAGATGCTTATGTGACCTACAGATGACCGAGACAGTGGTTGATGTTGAAAGATACAGATACTGGCAGGAAAAGATTTGTTATCTTTAATGCTGCTTCACCAAGGTTGTGGATTCCATCAATATCTTTTGCTTATGGATATCAAGTTTGAATTTCATTTGTAGGTGAGCTTTCAAGTGGCAGAAACAATCCTGATGAAATGACATGTTCAGTTAACCTTACAGAAATGCTTTGTTCGTGGTACAAAGCATTAGCATTCCCTGCACTGCATGTGTACCACCTCATTTAGAATTGGTGAAATGTAGGCACTAGTAGAACTTGTATACCAAAAATACCATTTATTAAATAAAATGAAGGGTGTATATATTGAGGAATGTAGTATGTGATGAATGAGTATGTTGACTTTGAACTAAGGTTGATAGCACACTGTAAGGATGTGTGTGGTGGTTTTTTTGTCCCCCCTCTATAGGCTGTTGCTTGGAGCCTGTGTTCTAGAAATGCTGGCTGTTTTATTTAGAAAACAGAGTGAATGTGCATGTATGTGCACAGCAGTGCTGCTCAAAATGCTGTCCAAGGGCCATTGCAGAGAAAGTGGTGGGAGTTGAGAACCTGCATTATCATGAGTGGTGTGCTGCAGAAGTACAATGACTGCCCGTAACGTTTGAAGTGGCCTTTTTATTGATGAATCATCATGAATAGTTAACTGTGTGTTCTTCAGTTCCTGTTCTCTTATGCAGTTCTGTAATTGTAAATACATATAAGAAAACAGACAGCATTTTCAGATTACAAGTATAACTTAAGTTTTAAAGTAATACAGCTGTGTGTTGGGGGAGAGACACTGGTGACATCACTAAAGATTGAACGTGGGCCATTCAGCTACTGTCCAAATGCTGTGACAGTCTAGCTACTTCACCACCTGCTTCTGTGTTTTTTCCTTCCCTTTGCAAATGGGGGATGTTTGTTCACTTTCCGGCATCTCAACTTTGCCTTTTGTAAAAAGAAATTAAATTGCTTTAAGGTCTGTGCTCTAGACCACCTGGGTCTTGCAGTTCTTTCGGAGTAGTCATTTGAATTTTCCCTAGCCATTCAAGCATAGATTTACTGGAAAAGAACAAAGACGACGATTGCTTCTGCATCTGTTTTCAGTGCCTTACCTGTGTCATACGGTTTGAACTAAAAGACATAATGGTGGTTTTGTAGCTCTGTACAGTCACACTGTAGCTCTCCTGCTCTGCATGAAACCTTCATGGTTATCCCCAGTGGAAAATGTCCAGAGGGCATTGACATGATACTCTAGCAAGACTGTATTCTTTAAACTTTCAAAACATGCAGCTTAAGTGTTGTCTCTGTTCATATGTTTTTAATGTGAAAAATTGCGTGTGTAGCCAAAATCATATACCAGACTTGAAAGCATGATGGTGTAAATGTTTTTTCTGTGCGTGAGTCTCTTCCAACAGGAGCCCACAGTGGCTGGAGTACCAAATGGAGTCTGCAGTAATGAGTTACATTCCTTCCTCTACCACTGATTTGCTTATTGGCTATGTCCAAGTTATATGACCTTGCTGCCTGGGTTGTAAAGCAGACTGTCAGTGCTGGCTGGACGCCTCTGTGCTGTTATCCTCTGACATAACTGAGATACTTGGAGTTACTTCTGTATTGGATGCTGAAAAGAAAAAAGGGTTCTTTGTTCTGTGACTTCTTACCGTTTAAACGCTGCTATTGGTAGTTTCTTAAACTTCTATCAGTTTTTGTTCAAATATAACCATGATGCAATGACTTGAGTGCACATAGATATTAAAAGAATGAATTTACAAACTATAAAAATCTCAAAGGTTACTTCTGATATCAGTGCAAATGCCCAATGGCTTATTTTTGTATTGTACTTATCTAATAATGCATTAAATGTATGGACAAACAAGTCATTTCTGTGCTTTTTTTGTTGTTGCTCCTGAGGACTGCCCTGGAGAAGCCATACCTGGCTGAAACAGAGTCTGAGCCCTTGGCACACCTAGCCTGCCACCCTGGTAGTGCTGCTGTTGTGCCAATGCTTATGGCATCAATCCTATTAAGCCACTTTGCATCCCCACACAGGTCCTTTTGCACTGGTGTCACTTAGTATATTTGTACCATGTCTTGCCACATACATAAGTGTTGCTGAGTGTCAACTTGCCATCACCTCATAGTAAAAGAGGGGCTCAGGCTTCCAGCTTCTGCCACCTGTCTGTATCTGGAGACTATGTATGTGCTCAGTGTTTTCTTCTCACAGGCTTGGGCTACCTGAATGACTTTGAGGGAGGATAGCCATTTCTGCTTCCATTGCCAGGACATACTCTCATGTCCTGAGGCTGAGACCGAAGGGACCAGCAGTGTCCCTTTGTTCTGCCTAAAAATAGGAAAGAAAGGGGTGGTGTCTGAAGATGGGGAACTTTGCAGGCATCTGGGACTGGCTTCCTCTAACTTTATTTTTGAATGCACTTTATTTTAGCCTTTGCAGTGACCAGGTGTGTGTATACAATCTTACAAAGTAGTTGTCTAGTATGATTATTTTTGCAAGTATTGCATGTTCCCCTACCCCAAAAAAGGCTGGTGAAATTGGAGTAACTACTGTATGAGCACGTGTGTGGATATCCTTGTACAGGACTAGAAAAATACTGGACAAGTTTAACACCACCATTTCTCTAGAGCTGTTTCCTGTTGCCTGTACCCAAGGAATCACTGTGCCACCCCAGATCTTCTGACCTGTTTCTGGCACATGCTCACAGAACAAGCTAGTCTGTGTGAATTGTGAGGGGCCCCCCCATGCCATGCTGCCACTGTGCTGTGTGCTGGCATTGCATCTCTGTGGAGAAAGGGGAGGGAAGGGGCCTCCTGAGGAGGTGGCAGTTGTGCAGCTGTGTGGGATGGAATCGGGAGGTACTGCAGAATCTGTGCAGATGGTCAAAGAAAGGCAACTTCTGTTTGGGTTTTCTCTTCCATTGTATTCTTTAATATCAGCAAGAATTAGCATCTTTCAAAAGATGGCTTGACCACCCTGGCTGTCCTCTGCTGGTTGTTCAGGTAGGAGAAGAAAGTGGGCTGAGCAGTCACTGGCTCTGGATTTGATTGGAATATGGGTCAGCTGTGCATGTACTTGCAACACTGGCTGGAAGAGTATAACATTGTTAGCTATAGCTGTATGACTTGTTAGACTGATTTGGGTGACTTGGCAATGCTGAAATAGGGACTTTGAATTGCCTATTAAGAAGGTTGAATGCTGGCACCTTCCAGGGCTTAAAGAAAAAGATGTGCTTTGGAGCCAACCTAACATTCCTTCACGCTCTCATTACTTCCTCCTTCTGCTCTCCTCTGTAAAAGAATCAACCAGAGAAGAAGCCCACAACGCAAGGTGGTAAATTTTATGTAAAGCAAAAACAAAACAAAAAACCCAAACCCACTACCCCACAACTCAGTCTGACTTCAAGTAGTTAGGGTCTGCTTATTCTGCCTTCAAGACACTAGAAAGACAATGAAGTTAAAGAATATGAATTGAAACTAGTTCAGAATGCTTTTTAAGCTTGTTGGTCTTGAACATTCAGAATTAGGTGCAAAAATGTTGGGTTTAATGTCATCTGATACAGAGGAAGACTTCTGGTGTTGTCTCTTGTCACTCAAAGCAGAAACCATGTAAACAAAACACTGTATGGCAGTTGCCTATCCTGAACATCAGAAAGGAAAACTTTATCTCTTTGAACTGTTTCCTGTTGGCCTCTTGTGTAAATCGCGTACTGTCAGTTGGTCTGTAGTCCTGGACAGGGAGATTTTTTTTTTTTTTTAATTCACTGTAGTATACAGAACATGTCACTAAGTAGTGGATTGATATGTTCTGGCCATATGGCACTGCAGGTTTGGAGTAGTAATACTTGAATTCAGACTCCAAGTAACCAGGTCTTCCTGATGCGCCATCAGCAGGTAGTTGTTAAAGCATCTAAGCTCTCCAAAGACTTACTGGCTGTGGGCTAAGGATATCTGGGATTTAGCCCACATATTCTAATGCATGTCTCTTAGAGATGAGGAAATCTATTTCTGTAGTAAATCAACATAAAGCCCAGTTGCACTATTTGCAGTGAAAATACAGAGCCTTTATTTCTCAAAGTAAAAGCAAAAAGCTGGAAGCTCTTCATTACAACTTCTTTCTGTCTTGTTCTGTTTTTACCTTTTCAACCTCTTAGGTATTTGGACAAGATGGCATCTAAGATCTTGAAAGATGGCCATATTCAGTCTTGTGGTTGTATTTGATGGTAAAAATAAACTTCACTTTCTGTGTACACTAGTAACAATAGATCCACTTTTCCTTTTCAGTGTCAAAAGCAGTTAGAAATATAATAACATTTGGGTTGAGAAACAGACCATTAGTTTGTCCTATCCTGTTATGTTACCATCAGAAAGAAACAAGATGCATATTCTTTGCTCTTCTTCCAGTATTGCCACTGGGGGAAGACTTGCTCTGGTTCTAAAGGTTTGGCAGTTGACTTTGTTATGGCACATTAAACATGATGTGTACATGCCATTTGTGAGCTATTGATGTTTTTTTAAAGTAGTCCAGAGAGAGTGGTCTCAGTTCTCAAGCTGCTGAGCGCAGCAGAGTCTAAGTGCATGAATAAATCATCATTACATTAGTTTGCTGTGACAAATCTTATTCAGTTTGAATGGGCAATAATTTGTTATGGGGTGGTAGTGCTCAAAAATACATACTTGCTGCAATAAAAATGGTGCTATCAAGTTAGATATTTTTCCAGCATGCAATCTGCTTCAAGGTTTGGAACCAGAAAGGCCTTGTTATCAAAAGCAGACTTCGTGATAAGCAGATGGATCCCAAGTACCTAAACAAAACCAAACCCTGTGATCACCCATTTCTGTCAATTGAACTAGAAGCTTGTCACTTGCTGGGAGGGGGGGAAAAGATGGTCCTTGCTGACTTCCAGGGTAAAATTGCAGTTTCTTCAATTAGACATTTCATACCAAATGAAACTTACTCAGCTTTCCTTCTGTCACTGTTTAAAAAGGATGGCTTTATAGCCAGATTACAGTGTATATTGAATAAATTCCAAGCCTAACAATGTAGGGGGGAAAAAATTCACTTGGTTACTGAAAACCTCCACCATCTTTAAAAGAAAGTGCCCTGTGTATATAAGAAACCTTAAGTTCAAATACTGCCCCAGTAGGAAATACTTTCCTGCCTAAGATTTCTCTGGAAAATGCCCAGCTATCTTAAGCTATTTCTGAAATACCTTTTTATTGTTACTGATACTACCAAAATTTTTATATTAAATAGGAATATCTGTAATGCTGAACTGGGGGTTATCACTTAAAGCAAGACCAGAACATTTTTTCCTAACAATATTTGCAATTATTTGTAGATTTGGCATGGTAAATTTGAGAAGTTTACTTGTCTATCTGCCGTTGTTTAAAGAAATCTTTTTTAAAACAGCTGCTTTAAAAGGATTGTTAATTTGCTCTAAAAGTATTCAGTTTTCTTTTTAAATTGCTCATTTCCCACATGTTCATTAAGGTGTCAACATCTTATTCTTCTGCTAGTTTTGGGTTTCCCTGTGAAGTCCAGAGTTGGTACAGACAACCTGTTAGCTGTCCCTGTTGCTTTTAAAATTAGTTGCTCCCTTTTGTTGTAGGAAAGCAAAAGTTCTGTTGGCTTTGAGCAACACCAGGTTATTTCTGATGCATCACATGAAAAGTGAACTTTAAGTCCACTGCTATTATAGTTTAGATGTTTTACTTCAATAGAAGTTTCCTCATCAGCTACATCCATGACTTGCTAGTTGTCCTCTGCACATATTTTGGAGATATCACATCTGTTCCCAGTTTGTAACTGAAGAGATGGCGAATTTTGAATTTGCTGAGAAGCAGCTGGAGAATAGGCACTTGGGAGTGGGACCTGGGAGATGGCCCAGGGAGCAGTTTTGGTGAGGAGGGGCTTGAGGAGGTGGGTGGCAGAAGGGTCTGGGAAAAGAAAGGCTGTAGGGCAACTCTGTCTCTGGTGGCTCTTCATGTCTGCTGAAGTGCCCAAATGGGGGGTGGGGGGGTGGGGGTGGGGAATAAACAATCCTGGAGCATCACATTGTCTGTGGTTTGGCAGCAGTCCTCTCTGTTAGCGTATGTCAAAACACTTTATGGTGGAGATGACATGTTGCTTCCCCTTTTCAGAGAGTGGAGGAAGTGGCATCCAGTCCATCTGGCTGGCGCTGAGCAACCAGGAATCCAGGTACTCCCAGCTGAGCCTCTGTGCAGACACTTCACATGCTGCAGAAGCTCTGGCCTGCCTGTTGCCCTTGGCAGCCTGAACTAAGCAGGTCTTCTCGGATCTTGTTTAACTTCTCTTCCTCAGCTATCCTGACTCAACAATCCTCATTTTCTGCTCTCCCCTTTAAGAAGTTCTTGCATGCTGTGCAGCAGGTTACTGCTGAGAGCCGGTGACAGCAAGAAGTCCATGGGACTGATTTGGGGAAGTCAGAAGGCTCGGAGTTGTGAAAGTGGAAGTTAACACAAATAGGACCTCTAGGAGGGGAAGTGAGAAGAGACTGATGATTAACAGGCAGATGCCCATCCAGAACTGCTTGTGCTAACTTACTCTTTTTGTTTGTTCATGTGCGCTCTGCGCTCCGTTGTGCATGTACAGGAGCTCGAGTCTGATTGCAGACATACTCCGGCCGCTTCCCCAGTGTCTTGTCTGCTGAGCACCAAGGTACCCGGGTGCCTGTGTTTTTGCAGCCCTGATTCTGCCCCTCCTTGGGAAGTGGTGGAAAACAGCTGAGAAGGCAGCTCTTCCTACTGCCTCCATGTACAAAGGAAAGCATTTGAAATACCTTTTGATTCAAAAAGTATGTGGAAGGCATGAAATTCTTAATTTAAATAAATCATATTCTTTTCATGTAATAGTTCTTAGAGTAGCTGGAGGACCTCAGTAGCAGCAGCTTGAAAGCTATCATTAAATATATTTAAACAGTGTCTCTGACGACACTGGGGCCTTTAGGTTCTATTGTAATAGAAATAGTGTGTGTGTAGTTTCTCCCCCCCTTCAATCTCTGTCCTCATCCACACCCCAGTATCCTTGTATACCTTAAACTGGCCAGAAGTATACTCCATTGTGCCTGTGCACTCACATCTCAATTCTTCCATAAATGTTTTTAATTGGATATGTACTTGTAGCATATTCTTTTTTCTTATTTGAGCAAAGTTCTTGCTATTGCAGTATACAAGCTGGTGACAATTCCCTTATATGTGCTACCCCAAAACACTTGTGGAACAGTATAAAGCATACTTTGGGAGCTGCCTCAATTCTATTAATCATCAGGTGTCAGTGCAGAAAGTCTGACCTAAGGGTATACTAGTTAACTGATGAGGGGAAGAAGTTTAGAAAAATAAACAATATGGCGTGGGAGAACTTAGGACTTGAATTTTAGATAGTTGTTTCAAATATCCTGTCAAAGCACTTGTATAAGCTACAAGTAATTCTAAATTAACCTCTACTGCATGCTTGATTAGACAATCTAATAGATGTGTGTGTGTGCGCTGAGGTTTGGGTGTGTGATGTAATGTAAATGTCAGAGGATGGCTGTTTAGGGGCAGGTGGGAATGGAGCAGGTTAGAGAGCCCTGGCAGGGCCTTAGGGCAGTCCAGCACACCAGGAATCAAGGCTTACCCAGGGGATGTCTCACTGTGGTCAGAAATGGTTGGTCACCTTCCCATGTTTCACATAATGCAAAATACTGTTACCACTTTTGACTAACCTAAGTGAACTTAGTGGATGTAATGGAGCAAACTCTGTTCTTTGGCAAAGTTTTTGTGAATTTGAAGTAGTGCTCGTGAAGAGAAATTTATATAAACTCACAGAAACAGAAGGGAGACTTAGTATTACAACAACAAACGCATAATAAAAAAAGATTGCTCAAACTAAATTCAACAAATCATTTTAGTACAGTGCTGTAATTTATAAATGGCAGCTTTTCTGGTAGTTAAGCAATTTCTTATTTGCATAAATTGCTTTTTATTATTATTGAGTTGATGTTATGCTTATACATATGTATGTATATGTAATGTTATAATGTGCATATATAATGTATGTAATGTTAATGTATAATGTTAACCACTACTTTAAGTCATGAAAGCAGGCTTCTAAGAAGAAAACAGCTGCCAAGATCTACAAAGACTTGGGGAAAATACAGTGAACTCTCAGCTAACTTGAATAACTGCTTGGTCTACTTCTAAAACTCCTAAAATGAATTAGGAGGTTTGTTTTTAAAATTAAACTGTACCTATATTTCTTTCCATGAAAAGAACAAACTACTATCTACCACTTTGTAAAAACAGTTGGAAAAGAACTTTTCCAATGCTTCTAGCATTTCTTGTGGTGTCAATGTACATATAGTACTGATTTCTTTTCTTTGGACTGGACTTGTAGCCTATAATGATTCAAATCATTGACAAAAATAAAGTAGATTCTTTGTATTTTACAAATGGGAACTCTGATACAGATCATCCCTGTTAGATGCCCTCCCTGTCTGGATTTATTTAATCACTGCCAATATTTCTGTAAGATATGAGAGAGCCTTTATCTTATGGAAGAATAAATGCCAGCCTCTGCCTTTACAAATTCTTTGCAGAGAACAATTGTTCTGATACAGTACACATGTATTGAACTAGAATTTTTATGGATGAAACATGGAAGCTGTCCTAAATTTTTGAGCTACTTTGGAAGGAATGTATGCAATGTGTGCATTCTTTTTCAGAACCACAATAGTTTGTTTAAAGTAACTGCTTACCCAAGCAAGTGTATGGCATATCATCGAAGAAACGTTACTATTTCTATTTTTAGTTTTTTTTCCTGCGGCTTTCTGCAGAGAAGTGTGAATAAAGGGCAGATTTTAGTGGGCTCTTTGTTTCTTTTCCTGCTACATGTAAGCTTCCTTCTCACTTCATGCTGACAAGCATTTCATTATGTAAGGCTTTCTAAAATATGCAGGTGCTACACCTTACTTGCCCTTCCTAATCAGCTTTTTTTTTTTTTTTTTTTTTGCCAGAAGTTTTCTTCAGCTCTTAACTGCTAATTGTATGGAAGCCATTCTTCGGTAATGGCAATTTTAGGGTTAGGCACTTCAAAAATATAACAATGCCAAATAGAGTAAATTCATAACTTCCTTATTTTGTTCAAACTGAAGAGATTCATTGGGATAATATTTGTGTTAGTAGTAATTAAAATATATCTGGCTTTTGCTTTGACTCAGTCAAATACGCAGTATAGTCACAGACTTTGCATGAACTGATATAGATTCTCCAAGAGAGCAGAAGCATTTGTTTAACTTGCAGCTTCTGAGCTTAGCAGGTCTGCTTCAGAATCTGTAGCATCTGAATAGTAAAACTCACTGTAGCTGTTCATACTTGAAGTTCAGAACTATTCTGTTTAAGACAAAACACTATGATGCTATATTAATTGAAAATACATTTATTTTAATTGTGGAACATCTTAATGATACATTTCAAGCTGAACTTTTGCGCTTTGGGACTTCTTAAATTTTCAGATTTACTTATTTTTTTAAGAACGCTTCATGGAAAAGTAACTAAAGAATGATCTGCTGTTGCTATATCATTAGTCCCTTGCTCTGTCTGATCTTATAAGACTTGTATGATAAAACTTTTCCATTCAAAGCTATAGGTAAAATTAGGAAAAAGTAATGCTTGCTACTGTCATACACCTCTGTTTTAAGGCTAAGTGACTCTGAAGTGAAACTTAAGCTTGAGGACAGCTTCATGGTATTTTGCCATCTGTTTGAAAAACAAACAAGAATCCCAGAGCTGCCCCTAATTGTCAGGTTGCCATGGAAACTTGCTTTGTGTCCATTGATTCTGAAATGGATCTGTGTATGTACTTGAACTGGTTTGACTTCAGCAAAAGTCACAGTAAATGGATTAAATGGAGTTAACCATGAACCTTTTATCTCCCTAAGCACCTTTCTTGTAAATCTGTGCAATGACAGTTTGTGTGTAATAATGTTTTGTATTGAATTTCTGTTTTAATTCTCAATTTGAACAAGCTTTTCTACTCTGGCTTTTAGCTACATGCTTTTCGTGGAGTTGTAGAAATGGATAGCAAAAAAGTCTAGCCCTTTTGGATGTGATTGCTGTGTTTCATAGAGCATTTGGGTCACTTTTTGTCCTGGGCTTGCTGGCTTTTGTTTGAGGGGGCTGTGGAGGCCATGTGTGGTTTTTTTTTTTTTCTTTCTTTCTTTTTCCTGAACTGCATTTGTAAGAAGAAAATAAGAACTTCCTAAATTAGGAACCTTCAGTTTGAAGTGTTCTAGATCAGATATCTTAATTTTGCTGCAGTAATGAGCTACAAATTGCAAACTAGGTGGACGAACTTAGCCTTTCCATTGTGCCTTGTAAGACAGTTGTGGAATACCAACGTTATTGTGTGAAAACACCCATCTCTTAAGTGTGGGTCAGTTTGCCAATCTGTCAGTTGGTTTGTAACAGCTAGTGATGTCCTGCTTCACAGAAGAGATGCAGAACACCTCTGAAACTGCATTTGCTTCAGTTTGACCCAAAGAGGCGGTCAGCAGAACTCCCAGGATACTAGTTTACCTCTCACTGCCCTATCTACTCCTCAGGTTTTGAGTGTGGCAGCAGAAGATGTTGACATACATCACCGAACATCCAGTATTCCTGATTTTGTAGAGTGCAGCTGAAAGACTTTGTCAGCCATAGAGAAGTTTCAATGGTATTTTTTAATGGCACACTGAACAAACAGTATAATGTTAGTACACCAGAAAAGCTCTGTATGCAAAGATCTCTGCAGTGTCCAGTGCAGAAAGGAACAAGCACTTTTTCCTAATAAAATATTCTTTGCAATTATGGGAATATCTCTCATCCTTTCTCCTTCTCATAATCTTTTTGGGTTGATTGTGCAGCCCAGGACGCTTAGTGCAGAAAATGCCATGGAACAAATGTTTCCTTGGATTCAGTTTTAGCAGATGTTACAGTTGGTGCTCAGAGGTGTTGGAGGTGACTTGCTTCTTTAGGAGTCTAACTCCACTCTGGATGCAGGGTAAGAGGAACATGGCTGTCCAAAATCCTGTCAAATAGTTGAAACAAAGCCCTAAGAAAGGTTGGGGGGGGGTGTGTACATATGTACCCCCCATATATGTGTATATACACATATTTTTCTACTATATTTTAAATATTTTGCATATATAGAAAGATATTTAGCACAGGTTTTAGAACAGTTTGAAATCTTTCCCCTTAAAGAAAACGTTTGCAGAAGACTGATCTGGGGGAGCTATGCGTAGCTGCTCTGCTCTGTGGCTCCAGGTAACCATAGACTAAGTGTGGAATTGTATAATGTATGACTAATATTTAAACCTTAAAGTCCTTATCACAGACTTCTTGTTTCAGTATTTAATGGAGGCAAAAACTCCAGTTGCCACTTTAATTTTAACAAAAACCAAATATACTTCTTCAGGGATTAAAGTAGTATTTTAAGGGCTTCACTGTGGGATTTGTATTGTTCATTTATCTCCTTTAATTACCTTCCAGCTGCTGTCAGCCACAAATTTCTTGCAATATAGTTTTAGCCATAGTAATTATGGGATAATATACAGGGCAGGGGCTGGGAGTAAGGAAAATTGTTCTATTTCTAGCTCTTCCTCAATTTGCTTTATGACATGCAGCAAACTAATGAATCTCTTCTTTGTATTCTCGGTTGTTAAGAGTATTGTTTTCTTCCTAGGCTTGTATATGTAAAATACTTGAAGATACTTCAGATAATGAATTGAAATGCAGTATATTTATATCCTTTATTCTTTTAATAATAATTGAATAAACCTACAACGATGCTTGACCTGTGCAAAGGTCAGAGGAAAGTACTAATTTCAAGTAGCTCTTAATTGGTTTGCATATTTTTGCATAAAAGGGAGTTTCTGAGTGACCTTGCAGTTGAGTTAAAGTGTAAATAATGCATAAAAAAGCTTGTTTGATGAAGCTGTAAAATATAATTGTGCCCAAAAGTAGCTATGCTTGTCAAATGACGAAAATAAATAGTAAAGAATCTACTTCATTTCAGACCCTTTTACTGGAAAATTAGGGTGCTTATTAGCTCTGTTCTTCTCTTCCATTTTGACAACATGGAAATCTAAGAATGAGTTTATCCTGGTGTACTGAGGTGGTTGTGTTATATGCACTCGCATCCACAGAGCACTCTGGCTGCTTTTTGTATCGTTGGAGGAAGTTATGCCTCCAAGAGAAACTGAAATGTGTAACTTTAGCAACATTTAGTAATGTTAGCATTTGGAAAAAGCCATAAAAAGCAAATTAGATGTGGTGAAATGGCTGTGTGCCTATGATCAGTTGCAACTCTTGGGAGAGTCCAGCAGATGAACTGCTAAGTGGAAGGTGGTGTTCTTGTCATTATTGGGGTGTGCGATAAGATCTAGGTATAATCTAAGGAGTAAAAGATATGAACAGCCTTCAATACAGACTTATTTTAAATGTATTTCAATCATTCTAGCGTAAGTTCTAATCTCATTTTTGCTCAGGAAAAGTCTGAACCATTTGGCTGGAACAAAAGGGTAAGGCCCCTCTGCATGCTAGGGAGCTGGGCTCACAAGGAGGAGCTGTCATCTCTCCAAAATTAAGTCTGCAGATTGCCTCATAAACTGTACTGTATAAATGTTTACCTGGGGAGCCTGTAATGTTGAAATGATTGTTACAGGAGACGCTAGCTGTATCTTGATAACAAGAAGTCATTATACTTACATGATAATTGCTTTTGTAAGATGTATTTTAAAGTAGCAGAGTTAATTGGGGTCAAGCTCTTGGTGGAAGCATATGGGCACAGTTCTGTTTTCACTGCAGGAGAATCTCACGTTTATCCTTTTATTTTGAGAATGTATGGCCTTAATGCTTTCTAGCTTTTAAAGAGACTGAGCACAGACACTGATGCCTCTCTTTTTTCCCAGAGTCTTTGACAAGAAAAAAAATATGCACACCCATTTACATTGCAGTGAGCACACCTCCGAATTTGTCATGTCCGGGTGTTGGCTGAGGGGTGGGAAGTTGCCTGTACTCCCTTTCCTTGACTCTGTTATAAGCAGGATGGCTACTTCAGCGAAAGGGTTGAGCATCTCAGGCTGACTCTTTTTCAAAAGTGACTGAATGTTTGTGTTAAAACAAATGTATCTGATTTTGTGGTTTGCATACATGTATTTCTTACTCTCCTCTCACTACTTTTCCAGACGTATTTCATTGTTCTATAAGCTGCTATTAAAAGTTTAAAGCCTTTTATCAGATGATGTGGTAGAAGGCAGCAGATAGATGTTACAAATGTGCAGCTGAAAGGCATGTCTCTGCTCTCATGAAAGCTTCCTTCTGCTAGAATAAAATAACATGAGACAACATGAGAGATTATTTTAGAGACTGTGTAAGTTGAGGTGATGATTCCTAACTCATTTTTAGAAACTTTTTATTGTGTGTGTTTTTTCCCCGAAACAAAGCAATATCTAAATCACAATTTCATAAAACTTGAAATTTTGCCAAAAAAACCTTTGGCTTATTTTGGATAGATTGGTACTTTGACAATTCATGTGGTGATGACTTTCAGTCTAAAATGAAGAGGAGCAATATTAGTCAAGGGATATGAGCAGTAAAGGGAATTCAGCAATTTATGTTTAGTTGTGTGGGGATCAATTTCCTTATTTATGTTAAGAAATGTGTAATAATCAGAATTTAGTAGTTAACTTTTCAACTGTGTAGGTAATCAAGATGGTTGATACCAGCAGAATTTCTAATATAGCTTCCATATCTTAAAATTTATCTTTTTTAGGAGGAAAAAAACCCACTGCATTATTTCTGTGTACTGTGAAGTACAGACTTCAAAGAATCTTCACATGCACCCTGCTTGCAGTATGAGGGTACTATAGCTGGCCATCTAGCTTTAGTCTCATCCTTTGAAAATGAGAAGTGTTTTGCTTCTTGGAAGGATTTTGTTTCAAATGCTGAATCCAACTTTTAAATATTTACTTGTAATGCTGTCTCTTGGGTTTATAACATAAATTGTTGTAGAATATTAAAATTTCCTTGAAAATTGTAGAAAAGACTTTTGGTATTGTCTTGGGGATCTATTTTTCTCTTAGTAGCATCAGCCAGTCTCCAGCAGCAATAACGGGAGTTGAGCTCCTATATGAAGGGGAAAATTTCCCCTCAGCGCTTTTGAAGAATTGCTGTGGCAGATGTTGTTCTTGGAAAGAAGATATTTTCAGCTTTATTGCCGTGCCATTTCTAGAACGTTTAATGAAAGTTGAGAGAATGTTAAGTCTTTTGCCACCTCATAAGCTAAAGAAAAATGATACAAAGAATGAAAGGCGATCTTAAAAGGAAAGACTTAATCACCTGATTTCATTCCAAGTATGTGAAAGAGGATACATTTTTCAAAAGCTACTAAACTTAATTAAAAAGTGAAAATGACTTAAAGGACTAGAGCTTTTTGAAAGTAACACACCACCTCATCCCCTCCTTCTGGCCTCTGTGTGACTCTTCTGGGTGTAACATTGCCCCATCTCCTTCCCAAACCTTTACATTTCTCTCAAATGTATCCACCACAAGCAATCATTTAGTGCCAACTACTTTAGATTTACTTTTAGCACAGAGCTGACATTCACATACTCTGCATACCAGGAAAAAAAGCTGTGTTACTACCTTGCTTACTGCTTCTCAAATAGAGTATCTCAATTTTTTTCAGCTTGGGGAAAAAATCAAATGCATGAACTTGCTTGGAAGTTGGAAGTTTTACGCTTGCAAGGGAGCTGCTAAATGCCTTTAACTTTTGACAACAGTTCACAAAAGTTGAGCAGCTGAGTATTTTACCTCTACGCAATTGTTACGGCTGCTTCTTCCAGTTCCCTGGAGGAACTGAGCGTGTTTATCCCTTGTCTGATGGGCTGTGAGCAAGCTGGTAGGAAGGGTGGTCTCTCTCCTTCAAGTTTAGATGAATATTTCCTCAAGCTGTAGATTAAAACAAAAGGCTTGGATGCATGAAGAAATTACCTTGAGAAACACCTTAGTAAGTAAAAGAGCAGGTAGGACGTGACTTAAGAGGTGATGAGACAGACTCCATCCCATATGTCCTGGAGGGATTATAAAATCCTGAAATCCAGTGTACAGTGAGTGACACCTGGCTGTGCCTTTCCTTTTTAGCATGTGATGCTAACAATAGCATAGCCTTACTTGCTGCTGGATGTGGAGCTGGTGGGCATTCAGGTGAGTCTTGAAGGACTACTTTTGGTTATACCTTCCATGTGCCTTTGGTTCAGGGGTCCTAGTGTTCTGTTGAGCCAGAACTAGTCCCAAAATCTCCAGGCCAAATTAGCAAAATCCTCTCTACATAACAGTTAACTCTTTTCCTCTCTTCTCCAACAAACTAGAGCATTTTGGATCACCCAAAATAGCAAGGGTCAGCTGTTTTGGAGACTTTGCCATTCTGATTTTCTGACTGCAGGAACTTCTCATGGCAAACTGAGCGAATCCAAACTCTGAATTCTCCTGAGATGGGAGCCATTATGTGTGACCTAGTGACATAGACCTAGAACAAAATCTCTCAACAACTAGGTGACATGGGAACTATGGGGTTATTTGTACTACACATCTATACTATTCCTGCTATTTAAGCTACAGAACCACTGTCTACGAGGATGAAACTTTCATGGGTAAGCAACAGAATTTCCTTTTGCTTCCTTTTTTTCCCTATGCCTCTGTCTTAGAATGAGGCTTTTCCAGTGGACATGATTTCTTATGATCTTGGGCATGTTTAATGTGGGTTTTATTCAGTTTAGGTTTTCTGGGGGGGATATTTTTTAATACGCTCTACAAGATGGAACTGAGCCCCATCCAGGCAATAAAAATCTAAGGTGTGAACTCTATAGAATAGATAGCTGGTGTTCATAGTGTGTGTGGAGATTTTTGAAGTGAGAAACTCATGTATGAATTCTGATAGATGGCAACAGTAGTTAATACAGACTGGACTGCAGCACAATGTATGCTGGTAAAAATTTGAGACATAAATGATATTTGGGGTTTTATTTTAAACTGCTAGTGAATGCTTTGTGTTACTGTCATGTAAAATATTTAATTGTGGTGAGCTTTATGGAAGTGACAACCTTCTAAATCTTAGCATAATGTATAATAAATGAACTTCAGCACATAACTCTCCCACAGTAATTCATCTTCTTTTAGCAATATTTCTGCTGTTCAGTTCAATATCATTCAAATTGTTTTACAGTTTATTTTCTTTTTGATACAAGAACCTTAACTGCAGAAACTCAATACAAATAGATTGTTTCAAA
Organism: Dromaius novaehollandiae; assembly: GCF_036370855.1. Lineage (NCBI taxonomy): Eukaryota > Metazoa > Chordata > Aves > Casuariiformes > Dromaiidae > Dromaius > Dromaius novaehollandiae. The sequence goes on from NC_088098.1 coordinate 26,625,362, forward strand.
TGAATAGCCAGGTTAAGTAACATATCGTCATCAATTTTAAACTGCTGGATATAATTCCTTTGTGTGTTATTCCTGGGCTAAGGGTTTGGTAATGGAACAGCAGTTAATTGCTTTAAATCAACCAAAATGGAGAAAGATCAAGCAGGATTTAGCAGGCGTTCAGAAAATTAATCATCCCTCAGCCTTTTATGTACAGTCTGTTTTACTTCTAAATGTAAGCATGCAGAAAACACTAATGCTTGTGTTTCTGTCTAAAATACCAAGTGTATAAGGCTAAAGATTTAGGAGTGGGGTTTTTTTTTGTTTTTTTTTGTTTTTTTTTTTTTGTTTGTTTACAACCAGGTTTATTCTGTTTTTTACTTTCCATGGAAGTTCAGAAGGTTATTAGTGAAACTACGTTGCAAGACATCGTACAGAATGTATATTAACTAAATATGTGTTTGTTAAATTAAGAAAAAAGGAATTTATCTAGCTAAGAGGGCAAAATGTAACTTGGTTTTTTTTTATGACTGGTTACATTTTTGGTTTAGACACATAAATCTAGAATTTAATAGTATATGATTAGATAATTATTAGATGTTTCTTTTCTTTCACAATAGCCACAAAGGAATTGCGTTCTCTACCTATGTGTAACCATAAGAAATGGGAATTGAAGGTAAGGTAAAGTAAGTGTGCGATAAAACTGTTACTGGTGAAATGACTAACTGCAAACAGATTAACTGGGCTGAAATAAAACTACCAATATTTGAGCCATGATTTAAAATGAATGAGCTCCTTCTGCAGTCATAACTTCCCATTTTACAATTTCTCATGCAAAAGAGGCTAAGATCCATCTGTAAAAATATGAAAACTACACTTTTGATTGGAGGAGGGACCCCTTTCAAAGGGGTCGGGGTGCTGTGCTTTGGTGGAAGGAGCTTCTTGGGAGCTGCAGAACCTGCAATAGGGCACGGCTGCTCTTGATGGCAGGATAATGGCTATTACCTAAAGCTTGTGGGTTTGAATCCTTTCCAGATATTTGCTGTTTTAAATGTTACTCCTGGTGGTCTCAGCTACCCTTGTAAATACCAAGTTCTTCTTGGAATTTCTGGTAAGCACTTTCCTTTTGTGAGTCTTGCACAATTAGACGCACTAATGTATAAAGAGAAACTTCTATACGGAAAAGTTGTTTCCTGTTACCAGTTTGAACTTGCTGTCCTTTCAGTTGCATTGTCTGCTCCTTGTAGCTTCGCGAGAAGCGATGAATAGATGTACCTGACCTACTTTCTCTGTACTGTTCATAATATTGTACATCTCTAACATGTTGCCCCTTTAGGGACTTTATTTTCAGGGGGACCAACTTCTTCTAATCTCTTTTCATTAAAGCTATGGAAATGCATTTTTATCTTTTTACTTGGCTTAGCTCTACTTGTTCTGCTTTCTTCTGTCTAAATGTTTTTAAAAATTGAAAGTAGCATCCTCAGTGCAAATATGCAATACTGTAATATTTTCTTTTTTTTCCCCCAGCCTATGTTTATACATCTTGACATTGGCTGTGGAACTTCTGTTGCACACTTAACTGACTTAATCTGCTGGAAATGCTCTGTTTGGCTCATTTTTGAGGATTAGATTCCCTGGCAAAGTGTATAAACTGTAAAAACATTGCATATACAATTCTTCTTGTGTTTTTTTTTTTTTCTCCAAGCTTCAAGCAAATATTTTCAAAACAAAACAATTGGCTTAAATAGCCTCCTCATCTTACTAGGAAAGTATTGTTATTTTAAGAAAACGGCAAATAAATCTATTAGCAATGTGCTTTGATACCATGGAGTAGAAGATATAAGGGAACTTGCTTTAGCTTCTCTTGAATTATGCAAAGAGTGTATGTCATTAAGATAAGGATTCTTTCAAGGAATTCTAATTTGCCTTGTTAGTGGAGAATAGAGCTATAAATTTGTAACTGGAAATGTGGAAACTCTTCTAATTGCTCGCAGAAAATGAGCTTGAAGGAATGATAAGTCAAGAAAGAGGGCAATTATGGTAGACCATTTGTAACCAAAAAAGTGTAGATCTCCTGTAGTCAAAGTAACAGAAATGACACTAAGCTTGTAGATGTAGCTGTGCCATCTGAAAGAAAAGACACATTTCAGCTGTTTTATTTTTAACCAATGGATAAATAAAATTTGCTTTGGCAAAATTGAAGCTTTGGTCTCCCTATTGTCAGTCCCCGAAGAGAATGTTTTCCCTGTTCTGACACTTGTTGGAAAGCTTCTGAAAGGAGCTGTTTTCCTCAGGGAAATACTTTCTTCCTTCTTTCTCATACTTGACATACAAAACAAGTTTATGTTATGAGATGGAGTACCTTGCTGTCGGTGGATCCCCTTAGTTCCAGTTACTTTACCCCTGCTCCTCTCACCCTCTGGCAACATAAAGATCTTTCTAGGAGGACTGAGAAATGACGTTTCCTATATCTAGGTACTAAATTATGTATGTGCAGTTGTCCTTCTGGCCTCAAGACAAAATCAGTCATATCTAAAAAATTACAGCATGCTATGGCTTTGGTCCTTTACAATTAATTTATTTTTTAGTTTCATGGCTTTACAACAATAGAAGGGTTAAGGAAGCATAAAATTCTTGCTGCTTTTTCAAATGGCATTGGCTCCCCTAAGAAAGGGGCACTTCGTAGATCAGTCCTAGGCTATGGCTAATGTTGGATTTGGTTCATTCAGAGCAGCTATTTAGTATGCTATTTAAAATATTTCTTTAGTGTTCTAGCCACTATCAAAAAAAGTTTGTCTACCTGAGCTGTGTAACTACAGGGTTGGTTGAAAAGCTGTTTTTCTTTACTGCAGATGGATTAGCATGTATGGCTCTTACTTGGTCATCGACTCATTCTAACTTAAGACATTTTATCGGTGGATATTTGTTAGGTATCTTGAATTAATTGCGATTTAACTGCACTCTATTGCTGTGATTGGACAGTAGTTACTCTTTGCTGTACGTGACTGACTTTTTGTTGAGAGTAACGTGTCACTGGAGGAGAAAAGCCTCAGAGTTTATTTTGCCTCTTGTATAAATTCACTGTTCAGGACAAAAGTCACTTATGTTTGTCTCGAATTCTATACTTGCCTAATCCTACAATTTCTTCCCTGCAAGCTTCTGCATATATTTTTGGGAAACTTAAGCTAATCACATTGACAATTTTTGCCTGATCATAGACTGGACTTGCTATTTGCTTCTTATCTTAAACTTCTGAGATGGTATGAGAGAGCATGTTTTAAATCTATGCACAAAAACAGAGGCTCTTTGCTTTCCGAAAGGCGATCCATAAAAAAGGGAGAAGTGGATATTATCACTTCCATATTCAAAGGTATTTAGAGAAGAGACTGAGAGACAGATCCATTGTACCTTAATTTTCCCCCTTAATTATAGTCTGGCTGGCTGCATAGGTGAAATGAAATCAGAAGAGATTCTCAAGGAAACAAAAGTATTTCAAAATACCATCTGTCTAGTGTGCGTTCCAGGAAACTATGGGGAAATAACTTCACAGCAGTCATCGGGTAGCTTTGTTTTCCCAAAGCCAAAGTCCAGGAGCAAGTAGAACGTTAAGCTATTTAAAACCGCTGCCTGGAGGAGAGGTATTTTGAGAAGGCAGTTGAAAGAGCAGTTCAGGAGCTGCAGGCTCGCACCGCCGCAGGGTTGGCAGAGCATGAGGCAGGGCTGTAGAGCAAAGGCAGCGACAGCGCGAGGCAGGGCTGCCTTGCAGGCACGGTGGTGTCCGCAGTGAGCTAGAGAGGTGCTTGGGTTCGTGCTAGCCCTCTGGCACAGGCTCCTGTAGCCTGTACTACGGTCACAGCTATGGAGAAATATGGATGTACCGCATAAGCTCTGTAAAAGAAAATGAACTGTACATGCACAGGTGTCTTGTGACCCATCCTTTCTACTGGTACTATGTTACTTGTGTGACTGTGGAAAATCCACCTGGAAGCAACCGTTCTGGGTTATTCTAACTTGCTAGCACCTGAAGAAGGGTATCTTGAAAACAAACTGCTAGTGGCCTCTGAGTAGCTGTCTTGTGCCAGTTATTAACCATATGTTAATATGGTTAATAAAAGATTTTGCTATCCTGGGCCTATGCCTAATGCTAAAGCTGAGCTGAGCAGCGCACTTTGGAGAGGCAGGCACAACGGAAATCCATCAGGGTACGTGAGCTGCAAGGCAGCAGAAGGTAATGTCTGTCCCATAACCACGGCAGGAGGCTGGAAGAGGGGATGGACGTTGCATGGCGGAGATCTAGTCTGAAATAAAGTGAAATGTGGATTTCTTGGTGAGAGTGCACGTACAGGATTATCATAAAGTGGCATGGAACGGAACAGAGGAAAGGTCAGATACAGCTCATGCCCCAGCTGTAACGAGCTTTTCTAAGAAGTTTCTTTTGTCTTCCTATTCCCTCACGGGGAGTGATACTGTCAGTGTTGGTTCCTGTTTTCCAGCATGTCGTATTTTGAAACTTGAGAAATATTTTTAGAAACCACTCTTCTCTCTTACATTCTTTGCGAACGTCGCCTGTCCCTTTTGGAACCTGCAATTGTATTTGTATATATTGGAGTCTTTCCTTTCTAAAGAGCTTTGAAAAATAATCTTTAAAGGGAGGGAAGTAGGAAGGAAGTGTGTGTGGTGTGGTTCCCCCCCTCTTCCCTGAAATCTTTATCTCCTGCAGAAACCTGGCCCTCTGAAATCTGAAAAAGTTGTGTTTGTTGGGAGAGACCTCATTCTTTCACTCCCAAAGGTCTTCTCCTACACTGAAGGTTCCATAAATATGAAAATTCACAGTAACTGTGCATCTGAAAAAGAAAAAAGGCAAGAGTTAGACCATAAGCACAAAATCACTTAGCTTGCCTTGAGGCAGCCAGCAGCTTGAGCCAGTGGTTTGAGTCTGAGAAGATCTTGGAATTTAATGTGAAAAATGCAGTTACTTGGTGCTGCTTTTTGCTCCTCAGAAGCAGAAGCCATCCCTGAGGCTCCAGGAAAGGTCAGTCCTGTCTACCTTGCCACACTTGAGCATGTTAAGGGGTCTACTGAGGCAACGTAGAAACACAGAAGTAACAAGGTTGTTCATGTATGTCAGTGTGCTTGGGACACTTGCTCCCCCCCTTTCTAATTTAATATAGACCTATTCTTACCAAAATAGGCCTACGATACACCAAATGAATGGCAGGGTGAGACCTAAAAATGTCGGTGCACTGGCTGTCTGCACAGAAACAGCAGTTGTTATCTATGAAGCAGTTTTTCTGTGTCTTCTAGGCTGCTTTGTGCTGTGGTGTTTGTGTGTCAGTGGCCTTGTATTATGTACAGCTGCTGAGCAGTCAAACACATGGGCAGCTCAAAGCAGCTGTGAACATTGCGCAAGGGGAAGCATTGACACAATTTCTGAAGAACTTGGTTTGATGTTCTTTATGCTTGGTTTCAGTCTAGCTCTCTTCCCTCCCCCCCCCCCCCCAAGTTATTGCCTCTTCAGTATTTTGGAAGTCAGTCCTTCTCAACCAAACCAGTTTTCTGCGAATTCAGCAATGGTTGAACTAATCTTGGCAAATGTGGTAAATATGAAAACCAAAGGAACAGTACATTTTCAGTAGAAAATTCTAATCTATTAAAAGTTCCATCAAGCAGGTGAGTGGATGAGTCTTAACCAATTCTCTAATTTTCTGAAAGAAAAGTTGTTGAACTAAAATCTCTAATGGTGCTAACTGGAGAAATGAGTTGTAGGTGACTGTGTTTAAAAAATTCTTCTACGGAGGAATTAACAAGCTTGATGCAAGCTTGTGTGCTCCTAGACATTGCCTAGAATGGCCTCCCCGTCCCTTCTGTATTTGAGTGGGAATATGGGCACTTTGCGTAAGTCACAAGCATCCTTTAATTGATGCTCTAAGGGAGCAGAGGCTTTGAGGGAAATGCTGCCCAGATTACTGCAGGGCAAAAGCCAGAAAGCAGTTGGTGTAAAGGATTACTGAGATATTAAAACTCATAATTATAGAGATGAATATTTAGGCATAGTTAACTTGTCTAAACTGATTGTTGGAGATGAGCTCCATAATGGAGAAGAAGGAACTTGGAGGTGGGGGTGGGGACTGAAAAATTGGCCTCTGGAAGTATATTAGACATGTGCGAGTTGTAAAGAAAGTTAAATGATGGGTGCTTTGAGCCATTTACATGAAGTAAAAATGTAGGCAGCCTGTAACCATGGATAATCCTTTCTATCATTGTATTTAAAAATACAGACATCCATTAGAATTTGGAATTGTTACTTTGCTGTCCTACGCAGTGGGAAGCTATTAGCAAAAAATCTTTGCCCTTCTAGGGATATAGCAGAAAGAAGCTAACAATTGTTTTAGGTGGGCTGCACAGAAAGATTGATTCAAGAACACTGATTCTAAGGGTAAAATATATATGTCTCTCTTTCAGCTCTGTCAGAAAAGCCACTGTCAAATCCTTTGTGGAAAGAAGAAATAAATGACTGGCCTTGGTATGTCAGAACACTGTTTGAAGCCTGCATAGTAGGTTCCTGCTAGAGCCTTTTGGATCATCTTGCCAAACACATTAGGCAACTCTTAACTAAGGGATAGCTTCTGTCAGATTCTCAGATTTCACTATCAGTACATACATGACTTTAAAACAGAGTATACTTAACATTCCCCACTGTCAGCTTTATGAAATAGCTGCTTCATGTGGAAAACCTTTCTATAAACTTGTAACTCATTAAATAAGTGTGGAATATTTGTAGCCACATATGTCTATACTTGATCTCATTTAAATGCGAACATCTCCAAACTCTTAGCTCTTCCTAAATTGCAATTGTACGAGTGTGTCTAGTTAAATGTACATAGCACAGTGAACACAGTGAGAGGAGAAGTCTGTCTAGAAGATAACCCTTTAAATTCCTTTAGCATTACCCAGTACAGGAGTTGGACTCTGCAGTCTATTTGTAAAGTCATTAAATTTGGCCTATTGCTAATCAAAAATGAAATTAAAGATCTGCGTTTCTGTGTAAGAAGGCCTGTGAGCTTCCACTTGAAACTGAGCATTTCAACTCAGGCAGCCGTGCTGAGCACATCTTTTGCAAAGACATGAGAGGGAAGTTCTGGATTTCAGTCCGAATGAATTTTTATGCTTTTTTTGCATTAGTCAATTTTAAGAGTAAAACTGGAATATCTTCTTTCTCAAGCAAGTCTGGCAGAGCCATAAAATCATATGTGTTTCACACACTTCAGTCTCATCAGTAAAATTATAAAGTGTCAGAGAGTGCTTGCTGGACTAAGCCTTTTGGGGAGGACGGGAAACGTGCTCTTCCCTGGGCCTCATCCCCGAATGCCGCTTGGGTTAAGGGGTAGGAAGGTGCAGAGGCTTCTGCAGTTTGGGGAATATGCCCTTATAAACTGTAGGGACCTAGAGAAATAAGCTTGCAAAATCTAATAAAGGCTCTTTGTAGATCATACTTATGCATTTAATCAGGTTCCTAAATACACATCTACAACTGAGTAATGACACCTGAGCTAGACACCTTAAAACTGTCATTATACTCAATGGCTGATCAAAAATCAAATTAGTTCATAAAGCACAGCCTGTAAAGAAAAAGCCTGATGAGCTTTTGTTTCAAACTGAGGGTTGTGCTCAAGCAGGTCTGCTGAACATGTGTAAGATTGAGCATGTGAGTCAGTCCAGCTGACAGACTGCAGGGAGCAATTCATCTTATCCGAAGGTAGAGATGTAGTTGGGGGATCATGTGCCTAGTGTTCATTGCAGGCTTTCAGTGCCTGGATTCTTATACAGAGCTCTATCAGTTGAATTGAAGTTGAGGAAATAGTGCTAGCATGCCAAAAATAAAAGGAAGATTTTGTTACTTTTTGGAACAAAACAGATTCATGGTACAAATTTAAAAAATGAGGAGTGCTCTACAATAGGTCATATAACTGCCACCTTTTAAATTTCTTTCGATTAACTACTGAGCAATCTGGGTATGCTCACTTTCCTTCCCCCTTCTTGAAAATATTGATGGGGATGCTTTATCTTTTTTGGTGTGCATGTTTTTTTGTTTTTAATATTCTTGAGTGCTTTGTATGTTTTGGGAAAATATCTCAAAGATGGTTACTACTTATTGTTGCTTATATAAAAGTTTTGAGTTATGAAAGAAGCAAAAACTTATGGAAAACCAAACTTATAGCTGGTGCTGCACTTCCAGGAGTTCAGCCTGTTGGTTCTTTGTGACTAGCTATTGAGCTGCTTATACATCTATGTGACAATCAATACTACTCAAGACTGGCTTTACTGGTACCTGCTGGTACATTCCTGAAGTAAGCTGCTTTTTTAATGGGAGAACAAAAATTATCTGGGAAGTATTTCCTGGTGCTTTACTGAATGTGTTTGTTTACATTCTCATTTGCATAATCATAGTTTTGCTTTGCTAATGTATAAAACTGGAGAACAGCTGTTACAGTATACTTATACAGTGGTAGACTAATAGAACTTAATTTTGTCTAAGCACTTTGAACTCTAATTGTTTTTATGTGTTACTGTCTACAACTGATTTGAAAAGCTTGAAAAAATTCTTATACATTAAAAAAGCATCAGATCTGAAAAATCAAACCATATTAAGTTTATCTTTCCATCTGAAACTTTTAATATGAATCTCAGTAAAGTGCAGCTATTGAAAGTACTTTCAATACAACAGTGGCCCCCTGCCCATTAGTTAATTTGTTTAAAAACTGCTCTTCAAACTGCCTCTTTCACTTGACTTTCCAGGCAGGTGTTGTGCTGTAGCTCCTGGCCATGTGAAGGCATTTGCTCTGCAGCTCAGAAGGTCAAGGAGGCTGCTGAACAGCAGTAATTGTTGGATGCTGAGGGCAGGCAGGCTGTAAAATGACTTGGACTTGTGCAGCTTGTACTAATTAGCTGTGACTTCAGCTGGAAAATGAAGCCTCCAGTAGGCTAACCCTGTATCTTAAGTTGAAATGCTGTGTTCTGCCTTATAGCAGTGTTTTTGTATGGAGTCTTTGCATAACTGTGTTTAAGAGGCAGCAAGTAAAAAGCATTCTTGTCACACACAGTGGTCATACTTTGAGCTATTTGAGTTATTGCAGGTAAATTGACTGTAAAGAGCCTGCCCTTCTGCAGGGTGGTCTGATTAGAGAAAACTAATTAATAGCTGTGCAGCTTGGCATTGTTTTCCTAACTTAATTTACTTCTTCCAGTCAGATCCAAAGAAGGGAAAAAGCTAGGTAATGCCAGTACTTTGGAGCATAGTACAGAGATGCTTCGTGGCTTTAGCAGGGTGTATTGACTTCAGCTGAGCATTAGCCATGCAGGACCTGAAGCGACTCCAAAGCCAGCCAGACATTCTTGCAGCGCTCTCAACAGTGCCCAAGTTGCTGCATTAAGCGCAGCAAAACTATAGGACCAGTCTGGGCCTGATACTGTGCCATAGCTAATAAATCTTCCTATAATGCAGAGAACTGGGGAATGTAGTGTGAGGCCTCATTCAAACATGCTGACTTGAAATTAATAAGTCTTGGCTGCACTTGGGTAGGGTATATGAAGGCTGGGTGTATTCTGTTATATAGTCCATAGCAGCTGTGATTATGGTCTTAATATACTTCAGTAGGTTTTGCATAAAACTAACTCAGTTTTACAGTGTTTATGACCTCAGTTTTCTCATAGAAATAGTAGAGACACTTTCAGATCCATGCTGGTCCTAGGAATGATGTAGAGGTTCAGTCAGAGGTGTGATCATTCTTCAGGGAGACATTTCCTTGTCTGTGTCTGTTGCCATTATTCCTCTGTAACAGAAACTTATCAAGGATTCTTGAAGTCTGACTGTATTTTTTCAAGAAACTCTCTAACCTTTTTATCAGCTTCTTCCCAAAATTTAAAAATAAACTTAATCACAAGTGTTTGTTATTTACAACTCTGTATGATGCATCCAAAATCATTCAACCTTGTTTTTTTTCTGACTTGTTTACTAATTTTCCTCCCTGTAAAGGAGCTGTTAAATTATTAGTCGTCTTCATGCTTGTCTTACAATGAGAGATCATTAAATTTTCTTTAATTTTCCTAAGTGGCTGTTCTGACACAAGAGCCTAGTAGAGCTTTCCACTATGTCCGTGGAATCGTAACTAGATTTGAAACAGGAAATTTCTCTTGTGCTGAGCTTGGTTTGAAACCTGCAAGTTTATTTTGCATTGCATTCTGCTGTTCCACATGATTCATATGATAGTTGGTTTAACTGTTATTAGTAGGTGTCTTGTGATGGCTACATTCAGAGTAGCTCTTATAAAACGCTGTCACACAGTATCATACTGAATCATGTTTATGAAGACTGTTACATCTTGAAAATGGTTTATAATTAAGATTTTCTCATTTCAAGAAAACTTAAATGTAGAAGCAGTTTGATGTTAGGCTGATGAGGACACTAGTCTCATCTGTTCCTAGCACAGATCGGTTTTAGGTGTCCAGTTTGCAGAAAGAACATTTAGTAAAGACTTTCTTGCTATTAAAGTAAATGTCTATTTCAGATTCTGATGTAAGTAGATATTTTGGTGATGAAATACATTATTAAAAGCTACGTGATACTATATTAAATCAAGACAAAATCAGCAATTTGTTTTTTAATCTTCATTTCTATTACTTGAATAATATGCATTTTATTGTCTTAGGAAATAATGTGTAAGATAATTATTGTACTAATATTTGTAAGGAATATCAGGGCATAGTTATAGCCATCATTATAAATATGTATTAGTGTTGATGACAGAGAAGCAGAGTTGTTCTGATCTTTGGCTGCATGTCTTATCCAGAGCCTGAAGACTTGCATCCTTTCTCTGGCTCATACGATGCTCTGTGGTGTGATCCTTGGTGAATATTGTCCCCTCTTTTTTTAACTCTCTGTTAGTGTGTAAAGTCTTGTGAGTATGGACTTTCTTCCATTACATGTTTGTTTAGTGCCTGGCGCAATGGGTCTATCATCTATTTGGTGCCTTAGAATACTGGAGTACTATAAATATTAAGGGAAAAATGTAAAAATGCAATAGGAATACTACACAAGTATGCAATGTAACTGTAATGATTAAATAGCCATCCTATTGTACAATTAAGGAAACGAGTAAGTCTTGAGCAAGACTTTTGCCACTGTCTCCCATAACATCCTAATAGACAAGCAGATGAGGTGTATGCCAGATAAAAGTGGTCAGTGAGGTGGATCTGAAAACTGGTTGGCCTGCTGGCCTCAGAGGGTTGTGATCAGCTGCACAAAGTCCAGCTGGAGGCCACTGACCACTGGTGAGCCCTAGGGGCCAATACTGGGGACAGTACTGTTGAACATCTTCATTAATGACCTGCATGATGGGACTAAGTGCACCCTCAGCAAGTTTGTAGATGATACAACATTGAGCAAAGTGGCTGATACACCCGAGGAGTGTGCTGCCATTCGGAGAGACCTCAACAGTCTGGAGGAATGAGCGGAGAGAAACCTCATGGAGTTCAACAAAGGGAAGTGCAGACTCCTACACCTGGAGAGGAATAACTCCATGCATCAGTACAGGCTGGGGGCCAGCCAGCTTGAGAGCAACTTTGCAGAGAAGGACCTGGGGAGTCGTGGTGGACAGCAAGTTAAACATGGGGCCGCAGTGTGCCCTCGTGGCAAGGAAAGCCAATAGCATGCTGGGCTGGATTAGGAAGAGCATTGCCTTCCTAATCATGGGAGTCAAGGGAGGAGCACTGGTGCAGCCATGTCTGGAGTGCTGGGTCTGATTCTTGGCTCCCCAGGACAAGACAGTTGTGGACTTGCTGCAGCAGGTCCAGCAAAGGGTCAGGAAGGTGATCAAGAAACTGGAGCACCTCTTGTATGAGGAGAGGCTAAATGAGCTGGGACTGTTTAGTCTGGAGAAGTGAAGGCTCAGGAGGATCTTGCCAATGTCTGTAAATATTGGATGGGGCCAGACACTCCTCAGTGGTGCCTAGTGACAGAACGAGAGGAATGGGCGCAAATTGGAACACAGAAAATTCCTGTCGAACACAAGAAAACACTCATTCTTGTGAGGGTGGTTGAATACTCGAACAGGTTTCCCAGAGAGGTGGTGGAAGCTCCATCCTCAGAGATGCTTGAAACCTGTCTGGACATGGTTCTGAGCAACCACCTCTAGCTGACGCTTTGGCCAGGGATTTGGACAGGATGATTTCCAGAAGTCCCTTCCAACCCCAGCTATTCTGATTCAGTGAAATAAGCTTAAATCATTTTTTTTCCTTAACTTTTCCTAGTTTTTTTTTGTATAAAGACTGTAAGAAATTGTCACTGGTTCTACCTTTATGCTTTTATCTTATAGCTTTCTAACTACTCCCATTGTGAGAATTCTCTTCTGAAATTTCCATGTATTCCAGCACCTCATGGTTCAGTGGTCGTTTCATACCTCTCCTCTGCATGTTGTTCCATCCCAGTACTTGCTTGGTTCTCAAAATACTTCATTTTGAAGGCTGTTAAAAGCATGCATGTTTTGAGACTGAGCTCTGCTTTTCTGCAGGCTTGATTGCATTCAAGCTGACATCTAGGGATGCCTTTTTATTTTTATTTTATTTTTGGTTAGTTATGCAAGTTGTGGATATTACCCTTGTCCTTTTATCCCTAACTGCAGCTTTTGGAGATGTGGAACATGATTCAGAACAACATGTCAGTAGTACTCATAAGCTTAAGTGCTTTGCTGAATTTTGACATAAAACGCAAACCACAAGTAGCAGTAAATAGGGAGAGTGGGGAGGAAAGCAGTAATTCTAGCCTTTAAAACACATGTGAGTAAGATGGATAGTCCCCCTAGTCCTCGGACTTTGTCTTATGTTCCCTGCAAAAAGCCTTTTTTTGTGAGACTGCTATTGCATAGATGTAAGTGTGTATGGTGGAGCTGTGCTAGATTTAGTCTTTTCCACTTACTGGCTACTTCTGCTTGTTTTGAAAGTACATTTCTGCAATATTGAAAAATTTCCTAATTGTAGATATGTAACAAGCCTCTTGAGTGCAGTCAGCCTCTGTGAAGCCCATTATTCCATTATATTCTTTTTCAAGAGCACCTAGTTTTCAGCTACTATTCTACCTCTCTAAGGAAACAGGCATTTAAGCCTCTTCTAAGACAAGACAACAATATTCTCATCAATACATATTTGTTTGTTTTCCCCTTTCTCAATTAGGTGAGAGCTGGAGGACTCTGCAATCATCAGTTTTGTCAGAAATGAATGAACAGACGATTTAGTATTTTGGGTGTAATTCCAACATTTTTATGGTAACACTTATGCTATTGTCATCTTGGCAGTAAAATATATGACCGTATTCTCATTGTTTATGTATTGGAGGAAGGAATATAAGAATGCAATGTCAAGTGTGTTAGTTCTTTTAAGAATTGGCTTTGTTTACCATAATTGCAGCTGTAGCTAGGGTTTTTTCCCCCTTGTGTGATGATACAGATAAAAACCAAATCTTACAACATATTATAAACCACTATGAAATATTTTGAAAATGTCATCTGGATCTCATTGGCTTGTGGAATTGTTGTTCTTGTCTGCGGTCACTACTGTGAAGATGAGTAGGAAGCAAAATATTAAAATTAATGTTGTCTAGAAGGAGCATTAAAAACATTATGATTCTGTGCGTTTTAACTAATTGTGTGTCTTTCACATGCTGCTGATGCAAAAACCCTGTTGGATTTTGTATTGGTTACAGTTGGAAGACTTGTAGCAGTCTGCTTTTGTGTGAAGAGGAAAGGCAGTATTGTCTTCACCATCTGATGCATTTAATGTTGTTCTGGGTAAACAGCAATTTCAGATTTGATCAGTTTGTAAGGGAATCTTTATATAACTATTTGAATTCATACTTGCTGGAACTTTGAAATCTTTGAAAAGTTTCAATAAAAATGCTGTATATCGAAATCTCTCAATGTTTTGATTTTGCATTCAGTTCTTACAGACGGCCTTTTAGTCCATGGGAAGTCCTAGCATGTCTGACAACACGAACCTAATTGAAGGATCTAAGTTAAACTGGTTGTAGAAGGAAGATAGATATTGCCTTATGCTACATCCAAGACTAGAAGATGATTTACATAATTCATAAGGATAGCATTAATCAATTTGGAGAGCTGACTTGACACCATACTTTCTTCTTGGGAACTGTATGTTTTGTTATATAACACTAGTGCTTTTATTCAGTCTTGGGGAGCTTTAGCTGTAAAAGAAAAGACAGCATTATACAAGTAACTTTTGAAACTGTTTATTCCACATTTTTTTGTTAATATAATCTGTTCATAATATGTGCATACAACTTTTGAGCCAGCATCGTAATTGCTCATTTTGAGGTCTAGCTGTGATTGTTTTAAATCTGACAAATCTGCTTTTAGTAATCTCCCCAAAAGCAAATGATGGCATAAGTTTACAAATCTGAACTCTTGTGAGAGAGTTCATAAGAAAGGATTGTGTGGAGTGCTGATGCCTCAGCCCTGTTAACACTGATGTAAATGTCCTGACGTTGCGTGGTCTTCTCGCATGAATAGTGATTAAACAGTAGCATTGCGGTTTCTGTCTTTTTATATGGTAAATGTTGATAATCATATGTTGATACAACTTTTATAAAGTTAAATTTGGTGACTATTGTTTTTTAGGACGATGAGCTAGCAATAGAGTACAGGATTCCGAAATTACTGAGAAAGGCGTCTGAGGAATTAAGCCTTGTTTTTCATCTTAATATTTAGAATTCTAGCAGGGAATGCTTTTACCTTCTCCTGGTGTCTTTGGTTGAAATTATCTTTTTGGAATTGTATTGGCAACTTCTAACATTACTCTCTCCATACCTCTTCAGTTGCCTGTTAGTGCTGGTGAGAATGGAGACTATTGTTTCTTCCCTAGTAATTTAGGCTACGATTGAATTGTGAGGAAAGATGATCAGTTCTCCTTAAAATAAGATCACAGTTGGCATTTTTGAGGTATTTGGTTCAAAGCATTTTTTTAAAAATCTCACTAAATTTTGAGTGGTTTATGCCAGGCTATCTGCTACATTCTCTACTCTGTTTTTTTTTACTCTTCATCTTCCCAGTTAATGGATTTTCTGTTATCCCAGAAAAGCTTCAAGTTCAATTATATCACAAAGTATTTCCCCTTTCCATGGAAGAGAACTGCATAGTTACAACTCTACATCTCCAGCTGTCATATTTATTATAACAACAGAGTAGAGATGCTGCTATGTTTGATAAGCTCTCTAGTGTTTTAAAGTTTATAACTAGAAGTTACTCGTATGTGAAACTTTTGCTTACCTAAGGCTAATTAAGAGTCAGTTAACATGAGATACTTGGCTGCTTTTATTGGTCATGAACCTAGAGGTGTAGAATAAAATCCTTAAAATTTACTTCACTTTCTATCTATAGTACTTAGGGAATTATCTTCTGAAGTAATATTCCAATAATTATAGTTCAATGCTAAGATGTTTGTACACATACACTGTGTATTCTGATATATGTAACCTGCTAAATCTCTATTAGTGTTTTGATTTCTAGTTCGATTCCACATCCTTTTGTGTGTGTGTGTGTTTTTGTACAAAAATGTTCTCATCCTGGGTGTAATTGTTTCATTTAGTTGATCTGCTTGGGTTTAGGTATCTAACAGCAACTTTGTTTACACTGAATGTGGACTAAAAATAAAATACTAAAAGGAGATCTAGTATAGCCCTGAGAGTTCTGTTTAGAAGATGTTCATAAATATCAGTTAAAATTAAAATCTCTTGCTGAATATAGTAAAAGTCTAATATGTCTGTAACATAACCACTTGGAGAGAATGGGAGATATGGTGGGGATTGTTCTTGCTGCATTTCCTCCTACATTATTAAAAGTACTGATGCATTCCTGTCCTTAGTATGGCTCGTAGAGAGCCCTGAGGCATATGGGGCTTTTTGGTTAATACTGATTTGCAGAGTAACATAGAGGATTTCTTTAGTATCAGGCTCAGTCAAAAATGCACAGAAAACCTTTATCACAATTTTAGTGCCAAAAGACTGAAAAACTAATGGAAGTAGACTTCTTTTCTTAGAGATGGAAAAATGAGATCAGTTGTGGAGAACTGAAGCTGCTGTACATTAAATACTTGTTGAAATGATTCCTAAATTACTTCAACTCCCTTTAGTTCAACTGAAGTTGTCTGAGTTTAACAGTTCCTTGTGCTCTTCATTCAGACTTGAGGATGGGCTTGTTTTTCCTTGTGTAGTTTCTTTTGTGCTAGAAGACACACTATATTGGAGACATCTAGATTTAACTTCCTGTAAGGTATAGCAGCTGTGAAGATTGGATAATTGTCTGTAGTTAAACTAAAAAACTGAAGTCATTCATTGCTTTAAAGCAACTGAAGCAACATCTGCGATACAGTAATCATCCATGTAATGCTTAGATACTCATCATAAATGTAGTTTGTGGAAATTATGCACTGATTGTAATTGAGTGTAATAGATATACTTTCAATGGTTTTATCTTATCCTATTTTTAGATCATTCTCCATAAAGTGATCTGCATTTCTTTTCTGATGCCTGAGGAGGTATAAATATTAAATAATTTAGTATTTGTCACCTGTTTTTGAATTTTGTAGCGTTTTTTGTGGGTAGAAGATGGACTATGTGCCCTAAGGTCCTTGGAGCTGTAGGGCGAAGGCAGGAGGCAATGCGAATGCCTTTGCTCCTCAGCTGCTCTGATTTGGTCAGTGGGAAAGAGGATGCTGCTGCGTTGTCCCCAAAGGGCTTCAGCTAATACTTGAGGCTGCAGAATTAGGTGCTATAGGGGCCATGTCCTCTTTTGTTGTCCTGCAAGGGTACAAAACCTCCCAGCTGGGTCAGCCTGCTCTCTCTCTCCCAGTGCTCAGTGGCACCTGCAAGCAATGTGAAGTTTGTTCTGTATTCCCTTTTTTCGATGAAGAGAGGCAGAGGGGAAAGAGGACTCAGGGCTGGCTGCAGCCCTTTCTCTCTGTTGCTTTTTGACAGAACAGGAATGCTGGAGTGCTTTGTGTGGTTGTTTGATGTCCACTGATGTAAGCATTTAGGATCGTGATTCTTCTGTGGTAATTGTATTTGTCTCATGTATGAGGTGCCATGATCTTACAGGATGACTTCTGCCTTGGTCCAATCAAGCCAAACATGGCTAGAGGAGGAAACTTGAAAAGGAGCCTCATGGGAACTCTGTGGCCTTAGAGACCTTACTGGTCTCTAATATTAATTAGACCCCTGGGCAGGATATTCTTTAGAAGTCTTCCAGGATTTCTTCAGAAACCTGTGTGCTGTCAGTGTTCAGTGTTCCTTTCTGGGTCCCTTTTTAAAAAAAAGGAAAGAAAAAAGACCCACCCTCACCCCCAACCTCCCCTACACCAAAAGTGCCTGTCCTCTTCACCCCATTTCCTCTTTGTTATCATGTATCCACTACCTCTGCTGTTTTCTCCTGTATTGTTTTAGCTCTTGGTTCTGTGGTTTGTGTCCTGTCTTGCCTTCTGAGCAGAGCTTTCTGTTTTTCAGGATAAGGTTTTGAACCTCCTGCAGAACCCACTGGGGACAGGGACCACTAGGAGAAGGAAAAGGATCATCACCCCCCTGTCTGAATGGGGAATGGAGGGCCTCTCCCTCCTGTTATCTGACTCCTTGCTGGAAGGAGAGGAGAAAATACGAAAAGGAGGTTGCTGCCACTACCACAACTACTACTACATCATTAGGATTGCTTAATCGCTGCAGCCTTTCACGCTGCCAGCACATGGGAATAATTAGTGACATGGGGAAAGAACATCAAAGGTGTTAAGTACATACCTGCTTTGCATATCTCTGTGCAGAACAGATGAAATCTCAGTACAATTATGCACAAACGTGCTGCTCTTCCCTCAGTTCTTTGAATGGCAAACTTGGACCCTTTTTGTTTTAACATGGCTTAAAAGCATCACATACTCTAATACTGTAGAAGTAAATTATTAATATAAAGAAATCTCTGCTGCTTGTAAAGCATCTCTTGTGTAAAACTATACTGTTGGCTCTCAAGGCCAGCGAAGGCACAGTAATACCACAACAAATTACTCTACTTCCTAAAATTGTTGGCATATATCAAAGATCCAATTGGAAGCCATCATCGCTGTCTGCTGTAGTGTTAATATATCAGTCTTTCCATTAATTGCATGATCACTGTTAATTTAATCTACAACAGATCAATGGTACCGAACCACAGAGTATGGTATTTATATTGAGTAGTAAGTGAATGGGATGTTTGAACCAGCTTAGTGTCCTGTTGAAAAGGACAGCAATTGATTGATGTGAAAAAATGAATGGGAGAATAGCACTGTAAAACATGCAGAAGTCTTTTTACCTTTCTGTTTTTTCTGATATTTTACTAAAGTTATGGTCATTATGGATACGGCATTCACATGTTTTTGTGAAATCATCCCTGACAATCTGGAGCAATATGCAGAAGTTAAATGTTTCCTGTCCTTTGCATTCCCAGTCCCCTCTGCCCAGTTCAGCCCTCCTCCCCCCTTTGTCCTCATAGCTGCTTTCCTGTGACTCAATCTGAGGTGACTACAACAGGCTGATAAAGTCCTTCTAACTGAACTGTGTCTTAACAATTTGTGCATCCTGTCGAGGTTCAGGTCTAGAATCAAACCTGTAGAAATTTTAGATTTGTCTGTTACTTTCTCTAATGAACCCTCAGCAATAAGAGTGCAAACAGCCTGAGATATTTTGGCCGAGGATTTCGCAACTGCCACCTAGAGTTCTAGCTGATGTTCCTGTTTCCTCATCGTATTAAGACTGTAACTTTCAAATGTGAAACAATAGTAATTACTTTCTAAGGTGTTATCAGCTCGGTTTTTGTGTGGTATTTAAAATACTGGAGGTCTAAGCCTGTCTTCCAACCCTTCCCTACAGGAACTTGTCTTTGGTATGATAAAATACTACCTTAAGTGCTTTGCACTCTGAACCGGGGAGCTGGAGTAATATTTGACTCGTATTCCTGATTTAGAGTTGATGAATGGTAATTGCTCATCCAGAGAGGGCAGGGAGGCCCTTCTGTGAGTTGCCATGAGCTGTTGTGAGTGGCTCCTGGAGCACTGGCTCTGAGGCCAGTGGTGCCCGGCTGGCCAGAGGTAATGCTTTAGGCCAGGTGCCTTGCAGCAGAGATGAGCAGTAGAACATGGGCAGCTCCAGGTGAAGGATCTCTTATAAACTGTAGCATCTTCATATCTAACCCTTACCATCTTCAACTGTCAGTAGGAATTTAGAAAAAGGAAGGTAGGATAAGAAGATATCATTTGAACTAGTATTGAAACAGAATTTTTTTTTTAATTTCTTTTTGCAGGTGACTTAAACATTGAAGGAATTCAAATGAGTACCAGTTTGAAAAAGGAGGGGAAAGATGTGTAGTATTTAAGCCATGACTGAATGCATTGCTTTTGTATTTTACAAAAACTTACAATAAATTTAAAGAAATGTTTTTAGGAGACTTGATGCTGTTTAATATTTACTTGTCAAATGAGTACATGAGGCATGTAGAAGAGCCTTAGTGTAGTCACTTTCAGTGTGGAAGTAGTGTTTAACACTGTCTAAAGGCCTGGTTTGTTCGCAGAAATCACTGATTATCTAATTCAATCAGATTTGACAGACTCTTTTTATCATTAAGAGCTTGATGCAAGACTTTAAGCAAGCCTTTTGACTGTCAAGAAGATCTTCATGAATTCTGGAACCTACATAAATGTCATCAGCTGTGTAGTGAGCATCTAATGTCTTAAGTGAATAAGAATCGGTATTGCTCACATTACAGGACATGGGAGGCTTGTGTTTAAAAGGCATTTTCAAATGGCAGGTTCATCAAATTGCATTAATGGATGCATTTAACAAATGGATTTGAAGTTAACTTGAATAAAAAATGACTAAGTTCCCAGCATCATCTAGTTACTTATTCAGCTTTGTATTTGTCTTTTGTTCTTTATTTTTCTGCCTTAATGTGGCAGGAAAGAGAGAATACAGCTTCCTGTGAAAAGCTTCTCAAAACAATAGGTTGGATGCCTAAAGTGTAGTAGATCTGGGAAAGCCCCTGTGA
The DNA here is from genome assembly GCF_036370855.1 of Dromaius novaehollandiae. Taxonomy (NCBI): domain Eukaryota; kingdom Metazoa; phylum Chordata; class Aves; order Casuariiformes; family Dromaiidae; genus Dromaius; species Dromaius novaehollandiae. Next base: position 26,645,464 of record NC_088098.1, read on the forward strand.
TATCTTACCTGTAGTCATCAGGAATATTCCCTAGATATTTTAGACTTAACTTCTAGCCGTTTTGAAACAGTAGGGGAGTAACAATGCTGAACAAATCTAACTGTACATACAAAAAGAGCATGGAAAGGGAAGAATCTTGCAGCACCACCAGAAGCTATCACTATTTGAATATATGGTGCATTAGAGAACCAGGAATGTTCATTAGTGTGGCTGGTAGGTCAGTGGCCATCCCTTGAAAAGTGTGCTTCCAAGTTATGCCTCAGACTTTGTCTCATCAGGACAAAAAAAAAATTCTTGCAAGACTATCCTGCTTCCTTTGCCACAGAGTAGGTGAATACATGCTTGTTCTGTGGGGTAGTTAATCATCTGCTTTACTGGATCAAGAAATTTTCCTGCTAAGATCGAGACTGGACAGCTATTTTGCTTGTCTCAGCATCCTTTATAAGAAGGTGGATTCATGGTTTATTCCAATGTTGTACTTGTCACAGATGTAGTGTGCCAGCATGGTTAGTATGTGAGATTAGTAGACTTTGTCTAGGGGAGAAAAGGGTTCCTAAAGGCCTAGGATCATCTTTTCCCTTTGGTTTAGGTCTCCCAACTGGATCAAAAGAATGGTATACTTCTCAACAGATACTATGCTGGAAACCCTGTAGCTTTGCACTGGATGATTATTACACCTTAAATAAAATCATGGCCTGCCATTTGCTTCAAGCATGTATTATTCTTTCTCCTCATAGAATCAAATACTCTCTTTTCATTTTCTGTCTCTCTCTCTCTCTCTCTCCCTTTTTAATGGATATGCAGTTTGGTAAAAGGAGCCTATCTGTACAGAAATGTTACTTTCCAACTTCTAGTCATGCTTTCTCCAAAGATCACAGAATCTGAATTGCTGAGGTTGGAAGGTACCTCTGGAGATCCAGTCCAATCCTGCTGCTCAAAGCAGGATCAACTAGAGCAGGTTGTTCAGGGCTGCGTCCGGTCAGGTTTTGAGCATCTCCACTGCCTGTCTGGGCAACCTGTTCCAGTTTTTGGCTACTCTCACAGTTTAAAAAAAAAAAAAAAATCTTATGTTTTAAATAGACTTTCCTGTGTTTCAGTTTGTGCCAATTGCCTCTCATTTTGTCACTGTGCACGGAAGTGTCTGGCTTAGTCATCTTTACCCCTCCCATGCCTCCATCGGCTATTTGTACCCACTAAGCTCCCTCTGGAGCCTTCTCTTCTCCAGGCTAAACAGTCTCTGCTCTCACAGCCTCTCCATGTAGGGCGGGCAGATGCTCCAGTCCCTTCATCTTTGTGGCCCTTTGCTGTGCTCACTCCAGTATGTCCATGTCTCCCTTGGGGTGGGGAGCCCAGCCCTGGGCCAGCACTCCAGCTGTGGCCTCCCTGGTGCTGAGGAGAGGGGAAGGATCATCTCCCTTCCCTGTGGACAACCCTGTTCCTGGTGCAGCCTTTGTTGCCACAAGGGTGCATTGCTGGCTCATGGTCATTTGGTGTCCACCATGACCCCCAGGTCCCTCTCTGCAGAGCTGCTAGTCTGTACTGGTGCAGGTGCACTGGTGGGCCCTAAGCTTGGTTGTCTCATGGTAGTTAGAGGCAGTATATCACCTTTCTTTACCGATTAGGTACAGGGAAATTGCAAAAGGAGGTTTTTGTACAGATGCACCTCCCTACAGGAAGGCGATTGCTGCACTGATACATACCTATGCTTTTGAAAGCATCAGTAGAAACTTGCTCAACTTATTACAGAAACACCTAATTCAAAAATTACTATTTTAGCAGTTACCACTGCAATATTCTTTCTTAGCTTGCTCTGTGCATATTTCTCATCTTGTTTTGCAATTTGTGATAAATACTTGGCAATTTCTTAGTCAAACAACAAATCTTTTAATTCATTTTTTTCTCCTAAGCTGTTTCTCAAGCAGATTTCTGAGATAACTGAAATGCATACCAAATGAGAGCGATGGTAGTAAATTGCTCTTCCAGTAGATCAGAGATGATGATCTTAGATGTGGACTTGAGGAAAGCAAACGCACTTGGGGGGGGGTAGCTCTGTTTATTTACCTTTTTGAAATGCTAACATAATGAAGTATGCAGTTGTTCTGCTTAACCGAGCACAGGATTGGTCTGCTGCTTTCAGTAACTATTCAGTGAAACTATTCCTCGCAACAAGAACATTTAATATTGATTTGATCAAATGCTATGATGTGAGTTCTCAGGGGGATATATTTTAGCCATTAAGCCTCTGGATTGAAGACAACTCTGCAAGTCTTCAAAAATCGCTGAGTAGTGTTGCTGATGCTTAGTCAATCTGACTGTGCTTCAGCCTGAAAAGTTACTTGTTTGTCCACTGTTGTTTTCCCCTTATTTGTTCCAGTAATCTTTCCCCGTGAATGCAGTAAGGAAGTGGTTCGCTATGTGTTTTCCTGCTATGGGGTTTTGGGTAGATCTGGAGAAGTACTTTAGTATAAATATGTATGATTTAAAGTCTCCAAAGACACGGTAGCAATAGTAGTATTACCACTAGGTAGCAATATAAATTGTACTATGTACATTATAAATAAAACCCAAGACTTTTGAGTAAAAAGAGTTGAGTGCTGCCATATCTTTCAAGGGGAGGCCTAACTATTAAAGTGTAAAGATCAGCATATACTGAATATCAGGAATCTCTGTATATGTCCCATTCTCTGTTAAATCTTGGTATATGGAAGATCATATAAATAAGTGAAAGAGCAGGTGGAACAGCATAACCATTATCAAAGTGTTGTGGGGTTTTTTTTGTTTTTTTTTTTTTGTTTTTTTTTTTTTTAAACCAAAGCAGCTGTCACTCCCAAAATCTCTCATTGCCTAATAAGAATCTTTATCAAGATGCTTTTGTTTGGGAATACCACTGTTCCTGGTCTCCTGCTCCATCAGTGATATGCAGACCACAATTTAGGAATGACTGATATGAAATTGAGATGGTTAGCGTATATGTGACCTCCATAATGCTTCTGAGGAAAAGAGTAATCTCCTCCTCTTTGCATGCCCTTAAAGCCTTGCATAGAAACTGTTGATAAATATATATGCTGGTTTGTTACTTGAAAACTAACTGTTCTGGTAGTTTTACTCTCTTATTGTATCAAACTACTGAATTTACTGAAATATGCTATGAACAGTGGCATTACACACAAGCAGGCCTTTTTGCTTATATAACGCCTTTTGCTTTAAAAGTATTTATGCATGCTATACGCTGAACCTAGTCAAAGCTCTAGTAGTGGTATGGAACAATAAATTCAAATAATAAGACTGATGCCATGTGCATCTTATTAAATTTGCATTTTCTCTACATCATTCTTTAATTTTGTTTGGATCAGATGGCTTGTGAATCTTATCCTTTCCTCTACCATACCTTATTGAAAAGAAGGTATATGTAGAAGTGTTATCATTAAATAGAGAAATGAATGCCTACAGCCTGTCAAACCTACTGTGGTACTCAAAGTATTTTTAAGCTTATGTTTTTTGCATTCAAGGGCAGGTTTTGAAGTGAGTGATTATGCTCAACCCAGGTGACTTTATGTGGCTGCTCAGGGTCTGAAACAGCCCTGTATTGACTAAAATCTTCCATAGCACTCTGCTATGGAAATAGCAGGGACATGCTGGCTCTACTGCAGCTGTTTCCTTTTCCCTAGTATTATTGAACAGATTTCTCTCATTAGAAAGACTCAAATGTTGAGCAAAATAGAGATCAGTGTAAGCATAGGCAGGTTGGCTTGTTTGTGAGCAGAATTGCAAATTGCATTTCAGTTGTGATGAGACTTGAAGCTTGGCTGAAGACAGAGCAGTGACGATGACACAGCTTGCAGGTAACGCTGCCCGTGCTCGGTACAGCTGGGACCGCGTGGCGTGTAACACCTCATCGGCATGCACCGAATCTGCTGCTACTCGCTGTTATTGCGAGAGGTGTTCACTAATACACACAGACTTACAGATGTGAAAATAAATACTTCCCCTTTTTGTGTGCCTGAAATCTATTTTAATAACTTTTTAGGGATTCTTCTGCTGTTCCACAAAAATAAAATGTATAAACTGTTTATTTTCCATTGGCATTAGAAAATGCATTTATTTCCATGGGTTAGGAAAATGCTTAAAAGCTCTTGTAAAGTATTCTAAAATGGTAAAATACGAGCCATACTGCTACAAGAATTTTTGTATTGGTAATACTAACTCTTCTAACTTGTGGAGTTTTAGCTTGACTGTTTGTAGGGCAGGGCACTGGTGACAGGCGAGGAATCGCTGTGTGCTGACTGGCCTCATTGACAGGGCCTGGCTGCTGGGCTGACAGTCGAGCTAACCTGATTCAGGTGGCGTGTGGGGCAGAGCTCAGCTGTGCAGGCGGCTGCTTGCACTGAGCTATCAACTGTGCTGCCCTCCGCTTCCCCCAGGAGCTTCGCATCCAGTAAAATCAAATGTGTGTGCCTATCGTGTGTGCTGTGGGGCAGGCCCTTTTACTGGATGGGACGAGTACTGGAGGTCTTGAAGGTTTGCTCAATGCTTTGGGAAAAAAAGTGGCAGCCTTGTATTTCAGTAATATATTTCACATGCTCATTTTCATGCTGTGCTGTTGAAGAGTGGAGGTCATCTAATGTTTAATGGAAAGAAGACTATTTTCCCCTCCTCATTTCCCAAATGAGAAGCGTCGGCATTCAGCAGTATGGGTTGCAGTTTTTTAAACTGTGTCCTCTGATCTTCCAGTCAAATACTTAATTATTTAATATAAACTAAAGACTTCCATATTTTGATCCTATGAAACAATGTATTTTTTAAATGCTAGGCTCACTTATTTATGTCTTTTGTGTTCCTGGGTATTGTGGAAGTCCTTACTTATCTCTGTTTGATGGAGATCTAGATAACTGAAAATCTTTTTTCAATATTTATAGCTCAAGTAAATTCTGCCTCTCTGGTATCAGCCTCCGTGCTAAGCTTGCTTGACATGGAGAAGCCCCTTGAGAATGCAAAGAGTTTACCTGAACTGCATATATAATGGCAGAAAATGCATAATTTCTTAGTGACGCTCTCAAACTCTCCTAACACTGAAGAAAGCTGTGTTACTGAAGTCTTTTAGGGGAGAGCAAGCCCCCCCTCAATAATGAACAAACTATTTCTAACCTTTTTTTGGTATAGTACCTTAGGGAATTTTTTGTAGACTTTCTCTTCAGACTTGGGGAAAGCTCTCTCAATCAGGCTTGTCTGTAGAGGGAAGTAAAGTTAGAGGAAAGGATGCTTTATTTTGTTTGGCGTAGGTAGACTAGGTAGTCCAAAATAATTTTCTCTAATATTAGAAGCATATTTTGCTTGTGGTTGTTGTGCAGAGAGGACCAAGAGAAACAGAAGTCCTTTTATTACTTCTAGTTTTGGTGTTGATATTTGTAGATAAAGACTCAGGTTCCACTCTGCTAAATGCCGTAGCAGCACACAAAGATGCAACTGCAGTAAATAATCTCTTCCTTCTACACTCCGTTGTCTTTCCTTTTTTATTTCTTTTCTATGAGATAATGTCTGGGAACATAAGACTTGCAATATTGTGAAGTAATCCTAATTGAGATATTGGAGGTTATTGCACCAGAAGAATGAAATAAGTGATTTATTGCATAGATATTGACGTTAGCTACAGAAAACCTCTCCACAGAGATGTGTCTAAAGCGGGTGGCCACTGATAATGGTGTGCTTTGTGATAATTTGGAGAGTGCCTTTTCTTTGCCTAGCAGGGGAGACGAGATGCGGACTAAAGCATAAATGCCAAATGCTTCCTTGTTCTTCTCCTTCGGATTTTATGCAAATGCCACAATGGATCAATCTGCATGTTCCCAGGTAGTGTGTGTGCTTTGGTTAAATTGCCTGGGTTTGTTCTGAAAGTGTATCTTTGAAAATAATAGATCTAATTTACTATGTGAATTGGGGATGGAAGAAGTCTCCAATGTTACTCTGCTAATGCATCCTGACCTGGATAATGAGGGAACAGGTTGTTTTTGAGCAAATACACAATCTGGTTTTCATTGCTTTATTTTTTATTTTTTTTTGGTTCTGCCAAGTGATAGACCCTGTGGTGGGCCTGGGCTGTGGCAGTCAGCTCTGAAATTCACTTGCTGGAGAGTTGCCACCAAACACCCAGCTGAAGCAAGTATCGTTCACAATATGCTGCGCGCAGGCCTGTGATAAATGTGTAGTTAAAAGTAGTGACGGTGCAGCACTAAAAATGCAAGTAAAAAATGAGGTATGCATAGTCAAGCACTAAGAGGTCAGAAAATTGTGAGGTTGTTCATGCACCTTAAATCCTTGTGCTTTCCAAGTACGCATAGAAACGTGAACTATTGAGTGTGCTGCTCCCCTTGCCCATCACATGGGTCAAGGCAGAGTCTGCGGTGGGTGTGGAGCTTGTGGGCTGGCAGGTAGCTTTGTCCGCAGTGAGAAGCCAGCACAGGCGCAGGAGTTGTGATGTGCGTGGTGAAAGCCTTGACACCGTTGAAGGTATGGAGAAGACTTTGGTAGGGTTTAGCTGACCTATCTTTACTTTACACTGAACCTTTTCAGGATTTGTCATGAACTCTGTTTCATAAACCTCATCTTACTTTGTCACTTACTCTCCTCTTTCCTGTTTCTGAGGACTGCTGAGCTCCTTGCTATTTCAGTTCCTCAGCCTGCTTCTCTCTCCTCATAACTGCTTATTACTGCTGTTTCCAAGACTCCTGTGTCTTGTGAAATGATGGCCTCTAGAAAGATATTGTGCTTTGGATACTTCATATTGAATTAATATTGGATGGAGCTGATGTAGTGAAAAGTGCCATGAGTTGTATAGTTCTTAGCAGCCCTATCTCAGGATAAGTTGGGGGGGGGGGGGGAAGTGGGGAGAGAAAACTTCAGCTGGAGGTTGTGAAGGACTGTGGAGTCATGATCATCACTGGAAGATAAGTGGCAGCATGAAGCAAAAAGAAATATTTAAGGTGCTACAAAGAGCAAAACTCAGAGTTTTACCTTACCACTGGTGGGAAGAAATTAAAGAAAATTAGGGCTGACTTGCACAGCTCTTTCCAGTGGGATCTATGTGATCAATCATCCCTGGAAGGTGCCATTGACTGGCATTTTTACTAGACTCAATAAAACACTATTGTGTACTGTAAAATGCAATTTTGTATTGGTAGAGGACTCCACTAATGACCTAATAGCTTTTTATTTCTAACTACTGTTCCCTTAAAATGGAGACCTAGAATGTTAATTTTTCAGAGTGGAGTAATTTGGGTTGAAGAGAAAGCAAGACTTGCATTTAATTTTTTTTTTTCAGACTTGCTTTTGACTTCTAGACTGTAAAACAAGTCAGTCTTTGTAGACCTATGTCAGTAGGGATTTTTAAAATGTATGGTTATTTGATGATCTGAACTTTTTTAATTAGCATGCAGTGTTCAACTCTATGGGAAACATCTGGTTATCATGCCTGTGATTTTTGTTCCTGCTGTTTAGTAGGTACGGATTGCTGAACATATGATGGCGGGACTTAAAAAAATGATTAATTTAAAACAAGCTTAATATTTAATAGGCCTATTTTTGGTCAATCTGGCAGTGAATGGGTTGGTAGCCTCAATTTCTCATCTTGCCCAGATGCAGCCCTTTACCAGACAGTATACATTGTTTCAGGAAAAGCAAAAATGAAAGAGCTTTGCATTCCCCTCCTGTATATACATAAGTATGTATGTTTGCTGTTCCAATTCTGTTAATCGTTTTTAAGGGCTAGACATTCCTTTCCTTGCTTTTTTTCCCTTCCTCCCTTTAAAACGATAGGTGCTGTCTCTCTGGTGTTGTGTTGTTTTTTTAATTTTATTCTTGCAGGAGAGAGTTCAAAGTGCATGATAATACAATGAGATGAAAGATGCTTCTGTTTGGTTATCATGCAAAGCTGGAAATCTGGAGTCCAGATGTCTGGTTTTGGCTCCGTTGCATGCTGCTTGTCTGCTTCTGTCACTCAGTCTTTTGCTTTTAATATAGGAATGATTTTATCCACCTTTCAGGTTTTTGTTTTGTTTTCTAAATTAATGCTGTGTTTATGCTTGTTTTGGGTTAATGTGAAGCATGTCCATGCTTTTTCAAAACTTCTACCTCTGTTTTTATCTTTAAATGCAACTTGAATTTTCTGAAGCTGATCGTTGTTTGCTTCTTACCTTCAGTCTTATCCTACAGTATTTTAGATGACAAACTTGGTTCTCATTATTTTGTCTTTCACTTTAGTTGCATTATTATTAATTATGTCGTCTTTCTTTGATAAGCATAATATATGACTGGTTTTGTATTGCAGTATATACAGGAATGTGCTGATGCAAATAACTTGTATTTTATTTTAAGCTGTTTTTTCTCCTCAGAATACCTTTTTACCCCTTACTTCAGATTTTCTTAGGGAGGATTTGCCATGGGCACATCTTCATGATTTCCTAGGTAGCCTTCGGTATTTAAATAGTTGTTACATCCTTGTCACTGTGGATACCAGTACTGTCACCAGGAGTAGGGACTACAACTCGGGTAGATGTCCTCGAACAAGGTGCAGGAGTGCTATCAATCCTGGTGGCTCATCAAAATCCCCTCCTTCTCCCTGTGAGCGCAGGGCTGAGGCAAGGAAGGGCAGGCACTCTTAGGAAGAACACAAGAGCTTCAGGCTTTATTTAGCCATGTCTCTGACTTCACTTAAATAGCAGTTGTGTTCACTGTAGTTTCATCTGATCTGGGTAAAAAATGTACAGTTATATAGCTTTTAGAGGAAAGAGAATTTCATGAGAATACTGAATAATAATTTTTCCCCATTCTCTCACTTGAAGATCAAGCAGATTATCCTTACATGCTTGTGAACATGATGAAAGGCAAGAAGACTGTAAACGTAGTAAAAGGGTTCTTCACAACTTACTTGATAGTGGTTTATCCTTTCTTTTCATGCATGGTTCAGAAGTATAATCACAAACTCAGTTGAGGACTCAAAATAAATCAGACAATAGAACGGGAGAGTTCAGGCTGGAAGGGACCTGGCAGGGTCTCTGCTCCAATCTGCTGCTCAAATCTGATCAGCTGTGAGATCACACCGGCTCACTTGAGGCTGTATGCAGCTGAGAGTCTTGAAAATGTCCAGTGACGGAGACTACGCAACGTTTCTGGGCAACCTTCCCCAGTGCCTGATTGCCTTATGGTCAAACTTCTTTCTTCCAGTCAGAACCAGATATAAAAGTTCAGGACTTCAAAAGGGCTCTAGGAGAGGAGGAGGAAGGAATCTGTCTCCTTTAAGTTTCCTATCTCCATTCTTCACATTTGTCACCTTTTTCCTCTTATTCTTCTCTGTAGTCTGTCTGCTTTAACCTCGGTGGCACTACATCTCCTATGTACCATTACTGTAATACCTAGTTTGAGTGCATTGGAATGTCCTGCTTACTGCTTAAAAGCAAAAAAGAAAGTAAAGCTCTTCCTTTGTATGAAGACAATTTTGGAAACAACTTGGAAAAAAAACTGGCTGCCCACCTCCTGGGTTTTTGTTCCACTTAATTTGTTTTCTGTACCCTAAAAACCTAGTATCTCAGTTAATAAGCTCAGACTCTTCTCCTGTAATTGAGTATTTGTCCTGGAGTGTGTCTGTTGTATGAGCTCAGGAAGCGTGTGCCTTCAAGACGGCCTCCAGACGTCCGGCACTCTGCCCCACTCGCGGTGGTCCTTCCCTTTACTGACTGCATGGCTGCTTGACACTGTGGTAAAGGGAGGGCTCTCACTGGTCTGGCTTGACGCTTTGCAGCTGTGTCGAGTTCACCAGTGAGCTGTGCTGAGCACCTCTGCAGTTAGATAGGAGGCAGGTATCGCTCTGCAGCTTCATGGATGCCTAGCATAGGAAATGCATGTATTTTTTCCTTCTCTTCCAATTTTTCCTCTGGAATTTATGCTCAAAACACCTTGGGAATAGGCCTGTTTTTCTCTCAAACCTCAGTGGTTTGCTTTAGTGGCAGCCATACTATTCTTAGATAACTTATCTGTTAATACATATAAAACAGTAATGCTAAGGCAACATCTGCTCAGTGTTTGGATAGAGCAGAAAGTTTTGTCGGGTGAATTGAGAGTGACAGATAAATCAGTGCTTACACCTCTGAAACTAAGTGTTAGAAGTGCAGAAAAAAGGGAGTAAGGTCCAACAAACTGAAGTGGTAAGACATGAAAGCCTAGAACAGGGGGGAAAAAAACTGCTGGCAGTCAAAAAGCCCAAGTGATAAGTGGAAAACACATGCAACACTGTCCTTATCAACTTGGTTGCGTAATAGGTCCTATAGGTATTGCCTAGCTGTTAAAAACAAAACAAAACACAAAAACCCTTTTATTCTAGGTCGGTACATATCTGTTCAAGCCACAGATAAACATTTGCTGCTTTGCGTTTCTAATTTTGTAACAGATTGCTCTGTGTGTGAAGTTGTTTCTGAGGCTCTAGTTATGCTTATTGTCACTGCTGTTTTGCAGAAGTCTTGTAAATTTTGAGAAGTGAAGAAAGTCCCTTTAACCTTCCTTGTATCTTGCTGCAGGCGTTTGCTAAGTGTATGTACTAGCTGTGTTGATCTCAGTGCAACGGAGATATTTTTCTAACGAGTGTGTGGCAGGCAGGATACACTGTAGTTGCCTATTTTTAAGCCACTAAGGTACTTTTTAGTGGTGGTTTGTTGCTTGAGTTCAAATTTATGTTTGTTTCCGTGGAGCAGCTGGGTTTTTCTGAGGCCTGGTGAGAATGATACACTGAGATGATTCACGTTTTCCTTCATGTTTGATTTTCTTGGTCCTTTCTTATGTAAGGGAGGAACGTTGCGTTTCCTGAATAAGGTAGTGAGCAGGTCCTCATTTCTCTTTTCTGCCAGCAAAACCTGGCTCCCTAGAGCATTAAATGGCTCCTTATCTCAACAGCTGCATCTTGGTTTACTAGGAACTATAGTGTACATAATGTGCTTGAAGCAGGAATTTGCCCTAGATGGACCGTTGTCAGTTTAGCAAGTAAGAATTCAAAGAAGTTTAAGTTGCATTTTATGGAGCTTTGCTCCTCTAACAGCTGAGCACCAGGGGCTTAAATGCCCTGTGTGGAGAATGTGCAAAGAGCCCGTGGATAGTGTGGTCAGGCCTTTGAGAGGGCACAGCCTGTGCACCAGATGCAGCCTCCCACCTTCACGCAAAAGGGTGAAGAAACGGATATGCACGTTCTTATATTTAATGCCTATTCATTAGCTACAGTGGAACATGCCATGTAATCTGCTAATGCTTTTGCCAAAATACATATGTGAAGAACTTCCAGCCTTCTCTCTCTTTGTGTGTAGGTTCCTTTTCCATTTTTCACTTAGGTCTCCAAACTTGGAAGATTGGCCCCAGGTATGGTATCAGAATTAAATGAGAGAAGGAATTGCTCGGGAAAATAAGTCAAAGCTGGAAAGTAGGAAGCAAGATCCCTTGTTTTGCCTGCGATTTCCTCCTGTTTGTGTTACTTGAAATTAGCTGACAAGCCACCAGGATGTGCGAGGTTTGTTTAAAAATTATAATGTTAGATGAAAAGTTATAACCACAGATGTGGTGTATATGTGAGCCATAGTTGTTACAGCAAAAAGTACTGGTAAATTCATTTAAATATTTTCTTCATTTGGTAGTTTTAGTAACTTGATCTCATGTAGGCCGCTTTGAATGCGGGCATGACTTCTGCTAGTAGTGACCTTCCCTTTTGATTAATCCAGGTATATTAACCAAGAATGAAGTCTTGTTGATCCATGAGATGAAAGAAAATAGTGATTACAGAGATTCACGTTTTTGACTACCTAGCTGTTCAGATGCTTTGATTAGATTTCTAGATCTGAAAAGACCTTGAGCTCCATTTAACTGAATCAGCAGCCGCTCCTGAGACTGATTCATCTTTTTTTTTTTCTTTCCTGAACTTTTAAAGCTATTCGGATGTCTTTTGAAAAAAGCTCTTTTGGATTCCTGTGCTCTGCCTACTGTGGTATTTGACTAGTGTCTTCTAGATGTTGAAACCACTTCTTTGGGCTTGTCTTAACTGAAGGCTTTTTACAGTAATAAATACTTTATGTTAGTAAATACTAGTTGATGGCTGTCCCTTAAGATGAAGTAGTTAATTATTTTGTAATTGCTAGTCTGGACATTGCTGGGATGTTTGTTCTGGGCTACAGATACTTGTAATTTACCCTGGCGTGTCTAGCCTGAATCCCTAGGGCACACTGCAGTTTTTTAGTTTGGAAAAAACATTTTGGGATTGTGTACCTAACTCGGTTACATCTGTGGCAGCATAATTTGTTCAATCATGTTGTTCAAAATTCAGTGTAACATGTGACAAACTTACCTAACATATGCTGAGGAAAAGGGTATGAGGGGCAGGGAGTGTAATCAAAGAAACACAGTCATCTTCTGGCACAGTGATACTAACACAAATCTTGTTTGTGCTGTTTTTTTTTTTTTTTTTACATTTTCTTTTTGAAGATACTGCTGTGTTTGTCAGGGTATCTCTGTGACTCTGTACATTTCTCTCAATAATAACAGTGAAATAATGGCCGCAGTTGGAGAATAAATCTACAGGGGAATCTAAGGCCTTCGTGGTCAGCTTGAATGAATCCCAAAAGACAGGATGGGTTGTTCTGTCACCGATGTGAGTGTGTTGAAAGAGCTGATTTCCCATTTCCCATCTCCCTTCCTTAACGGGATTTGTGGCCGGAGTGACAGCCCTCGGCAGCTGGGAGAGGGCCGTGCTGTTGCTGCCCGGCCTTGGGCAGGGCTGTCTCTCTTGGCACACTGACCTGGAATACTGCCCTACATCTGCTCCGCAGGGTTGCTGAAATTTTCCCCCACTAGCTTGTCTGAGCCCCCCTCAGGGTATTAAACTGGTTGGTGAGTTGCAGTATGATAAACTGGCTGCTAATTAGTTTTTCTAAAAACATTAGGTCTTACCTCTCAATTTTTGGCCACCCTGCAGTTGTGCTGACTTGTTATTTTTCTCTGTTGCATCAGAATATTAATTACTCATCTTAATTGATCTGTTTGTGCAACTATAGATGCTTTTGGCTTCTGTGTTTCCTATTAAATTGAGGCTTTGTACAACTGTAAATACAACTAGTCAGTTCAACTACTATATTGGCAGTGGCAGAGGCGAGCAGTTGTGCTGCCTGTGCAGCACTGAGCTTGGGTTTGTTGCAGTGCTTTTGTTAGGGCAAATCACAACACCTCAAGGCTTCCACATGCAGTAGTTAGTATCAAGTAGCTCAGTGCTGAAGTTCTTAACTATTAAATATAAGATGCTGATGCTTGCCTTTTTTTGGTCCGTACCTAAATAAGAGACATAAATAATACTCCAAAACAGGAAGGAGTACTGATGGTTAGCCAGAAAGGGCTTTCACCTCTGAAATGCTGGATGTAATCCAGAAATCATGGCAATCTGCTAGTTAGCCATGTTTGTAAACCATTAAATATTTTGGTCTCAGTCCTGTTCTTTTGAGAACAAATGAACATATTTAAAAAAAAAACAAAAAAACAAAAAAAACCCCACACACCATTAGCACTGGCTGATCATCTTTGAGGAAAGAAGGCTGGGAAGCCAACAACTGACCAAATTAGGAGGTGCTTTTTTCAGGTATGATTTAAAGTTTACCTTAATGGCAGCAGTTAACCCTCTCTTTGCATAAATAACCAAGTTTATCTGTGTGAGAGCTGCTAGGCTGGCCTTATTGCATAACTGTTTTCAAGTGAATCTAACTTAACTTACAATATTATTTACAATATTTAACTTAAACTAGTATTACAATATTATGATTTAGAATATTTACAAGCTTCACTGATTATGACTTAAGATTCACTTCACTATGACTGTTTGCTTTTGGCTTTCTTAAGCTATGGTAGGCTTCAGCTAGTGTTTCAGATGCACTTGGCTCATGAAGATTTTGTGTGCGCCCTCCTCTCATGACAGCAGGGCCACGGGGCCAATGCTGGCTTGCCAGGACGACTTGCGATCTTGCAAGTCTTGGAGAGACCCAGTTCTGGCCTTGCTGCTGTATGTTTGCAGTTGCCTGTCCAGCAAAATGTTATGGAAAGGATTTTAAAGATATTTAAGCATATATATGTGTTTCCCAAAGATTTCTCCCTATAATTGCTCTCTTCTTCAGTGCATAAAAAGTTCTTACACTTCCTTCCTGTCTCACTTTCTTAAAGATTAAAATGCTCTATTGAAGTTGCAGTATTGGTGCAGTACAATTTTGCATTTTAATTATGGCTCTGTGAGTGTAATTTTTATTTACAAATGGTGCCCATAAATAAATAACTTTTTTCCCCCTCTTTACCTTGCAAAAGTGCATCATTTAATTGAGTTTTGGTTGCTTGGTTTTGGCATGAAATATTTCTGTGGAAAAGTTGGATTAAATTCTACATTAAACCTGAGTTCTGAAAGTATAATTTTCCCCTCCCCTGCTCCCTCCAGAACCCCTGGTTTATAAATATATATATATTACATTTAAATCCTAGTTCAAAATATATTCAGCCTTCTTAATACCTTCTAATCATAACATTTAAGATAATACCCACCAGCAATAAATCACTACTTAAGACAAAATACATACCAAAAGAATTCTAGATCAATTAGAAGTGGTCTAAATGACTGTGGTTTGTCACTAAATGCTTGCTTTTAATGTGTGCATACAAGTATTTCTCTGTTTCCAGAAAGAATGGACCCTTTTATAGTTAGGGCTTGATCAAAATCACAGAAGGGAAAAAAAGAAGCATCAACTTTTTAAGCAAGGTGATTTGCATAATATTACCCCTCAGACTTTGCTTTCTGTCAAATTTTGTTAAGCTTGTCGTGACCTACTTATAGGTCTTATGACAATATGACAAGATTAAGAATTCCAGTGAATACTGTAGTCTGCAACACAGAAGGCTTAGCGCTTGTGTTTACGTTACCACTTTTGTTTTAGAAATAGTGCACAGTTTCTTGTAACAAGCCTGCGTCTAAGACCTTATTTCAGTTTCCTCTTTATAAATAAAGAGAATGCTGTCCTGTTTTGGTGGCTTAAATTTTCAAAGTTATTGCTGGCAAAATATTCCAGCTGCAGATTCACACCTGGTGTTGTGGCAGTCAACTTTTTACTAGATCTGGGGTAAACCCAAACGTCAGCCTCTGCTGGGCCAAACTGATATGTACGCGCTGCCAGAGCATCCTTCTTATCCCCACAGCTGTGACGAAGCCATGCAGTGCCTTTACTTTTCTATCTTAGTGATATTAGTGATGTGAAAAGCAAAATCCACACACGAACCATAGCGACTCATATGTTTTGCCGTTCATGGCTCTATGGCATAATATAGGATTTTGCAGGTAGTGAAGTGGCTCTGAAAGAAACACCTTGGATATCAAAAGTAAAGTTACTTACGCTTTGTGTGGTGGGTAGGTACGTGTGAATTAGTCTGCTGGGAAGCAGGTGTAGCAGTAGCTATGGTGCTACTTGGGCTGAAGAAGCTAGCTCAGTGGAAATCAGAGTATGTCTCTGCTTGAGTGCTGTGCTATCATTTGAGAATAAATCCATAGTTCTGAAATACGTAAATTATCTATTCCTATGAATTAATACTTTTATATGTTTTAGAAATTTGGGTTGAGGCTCTGAATTGTAAAATAATATTAATAAAGCTTTCTGTTTATGGAAGGATAAGAGAAGAGTCAAAACCAGAAATGATTTTTTCCTCATTCAGTACTACTTAAAGTTCAGGAGGCATGAGAAAATGCACACATTTGAATTGTTGCAGTTTTTGCTTTACCAGACTTGTTTAGCTTTTCTTTTACTAAAACCAGAAACCTCTCTATTTTTATTGTTTTTTTAAAATAATTCTTAAAGTATATTTAATTCCAAAATTATTCTGCCCCCCCAAATAAAAGCCAGAACACTGTCCTGTCACGTAATTCTGCTTCCTAGTCCTAGCCATGTGAATTTTAAATAGGGCTACTGTTGAGGAAGCCAGGTCAACCCTGAATATTTTATGTAAATTCCTAGGCCTGATGTAGTACGTTCATAGCTCAAAAGCCTACCTGGACAAAGCAAGTTGCAAGGTTGAATCATTAAGATGATATTTTAATCTCAATTCTGTGTGTACTTGCACTAGTTTAGATTAATTCCATTAATACAAGTTTGGTATTTCAGTGTAATGGGGACCAATCTCTGCACTTATTCTGTCAAGCCCTTTCTATGTCTTGTCCTGGTTCTCTTACAAAGGCACAAATTTAAGATCTCATCAGTTTAACTTTTAGTTTGAATGCATCCATTGCTTCACTTTTTGATCACTCCTTTTACTGGGTGTTGCTTGTTATATGCCAAT
Organism: Dromaius novaehollandiae; assembly: GCF_036370855.1. Classification (NCBI taxonomy): domain Eukaryota; kingdom Metazoa; phylum Chordata; class Aves; order Casuariiformes; family Dromaiidae; genus Dromaius; species Dromaius novaehollandiae. Next base: position 26,661,835 of record NC_088098.1, read on the forward strand.
GCTGGTGATTGTTTCATTCCTTAAAAAGAAAAACGGGGGGGGGAGTAGAATTGAAACAGTAAAATAAAAGCAATAAGGCAGGTGAAAATAAACATAGCTAATTTTCATAATCAGACTTTTTCTTATATAGCAGAGAAAAAGTAAAACATTAGTAGCTGCATTTCCTAATAAAATTCAGTTTGTCTCTTCTTGTCTAGTACAGTTGAAGTACAAAGACTACAAATTCCACGAGATGTACTTGAACAAGAACATCTTATTTTGGCATGCTTGACACCTTCAATTCTTTTGGAGATTGAAGGCATAAAATCATCTAACTTCCATACGTTTGAGAAAACAGAAGTCTGAAAAGTCATAACACTTCACTGATTTTGCTCATGTGTGATTTTCTTACTGTGATACTTCAGTGGTTTACATTCAAGCCTGCAAGGATTAAAGAGGATTACATTGGTCACATAATGGTATCTCCTTCTGGCACCACAAGCAACCAAACCACCCAGTGAGTGTAATTATCGCATCTCTTAACACTGTTGCTGGTTGGAACTAATGACTTTCAGTGCAAGCCCATTAGTGATTGTTGGCTGTCCTTTTAGATAATCCTCATGAGGTAGGAAAGTGACTCTTTTTAACTGAAATGGTAATTTTAGAGTTAATAAATTGCATATATTTGCCTATTGAGTTGAACATACTAAGTTTATATTGTTTAGGGAAATTAGAAGCAATGTTATAAGCTTTAGTCTGCCTCTTACTTTCCTCTTCCTCCTGCAGTTTTATTTATTTATTGGATTATGAATACTTTCCTACCTCATAAAAAATGACATTGTGCTTGATTTCTTCTCTTCAACTCTTCAACTGCTTGTTATGAAGAACAGATCCTCTACAAGCTAGGTGGTGTTGCCATTTTACAAACCTGTAATAGTTTTAATTAACATGTTGCATTAGGATATGGTTCAAAAGCTTCTTAACCAAATCCCAAGCTCTCTTTATTCATGCATGGTGTTTCCAGTGATTCTGCTTTTGAGTTGATATCTCAGCTACTTAAATTCAGAGGACTTAAATGTGTTTTTGAGAGGGGGAAGGGAATGTGCAGAGGTACTAAATCATGCAGTTTTTAATTTAGATGGAAGTCTAGGGAAAGCTACTTTTGTTTTTTAAAGCATGTTTGTGCTTAGCCATCTTCAGGTGTTGCACTTTGTTTGGCTCTTAGGAGCTCACTCTTTACAGTATTTTTGAAAGTCTTAAACATAAAGCCGTATAGTAAAAATACCCTTTGTCTTATCAGTCCAAAAGCTTGTTTCACCCTATTTAAAAAATATCCTTGCACCTGCTCATCATCTAACTTAATAGTTTTCCACACCGTACATCACTACTGAGCTTGAAATTGGCATTGGAGATGGTTTGGTAGAGCAGAAGAGCTGAACAACTTCCAAGCTGGATCAAGCCACAGACATGTCCATTAATCTTCTATTGGGAAAGAATGTAAGAAATGGGGAAAGAATAGATTTAACTGTGATGGTTGAACTTCCTAAGCCAGAGGTCTTATTTGGACCTTTGTATTTAATAGTCCCCTATTTTATCACATGCACAATCTCTTTTTTTTAAACTTCCCTTGACCTTTGTGGTATCCTGTGACAATGACCTGCCATTGCTAGAGTTGTGCTTTTGTGCAAATGACATTGGTTCATTTTGAGCCTGCTGCCACACCATTCATTCCTTTAAGTTGTTATGTTGTGAGGAGCAGAGAATAATAATTCCCTGCTCATTTTCTTATGTTGTTCATGATTTATATACCTCTATCATATCTTGTCAGTTAAATCTGTTTTCTAATCTCAGCTCCTTACTGCAATGGAAAATGATGCATGTCTCTGATCATCCTATCTATCTTTCTCTAAGCAGGACCTCTTCTGGTTCTTCTAGTTCTGTATTTTCCAGAAATGGGGATCAGACCTTTGTGTAAGGTGTAGCTTCACCATGGATTTAGATAGTTTCTGTTAGTCCTTGATTATAAGAATTAAGCTTGCTGTGATCTTCTAAGAAATGATTTGCAGCCAGTGATATGGAACAGCATGTGAAAGAGATGTTGTGTGGACTCTTCTGGGGCGAAGTATCTCTTAAGGACCTGTGATATGGAAAGTTGGACTTGCCCCAGGCATGATGCCTTCCAGTCAGAGGCTATAAATAGGGGAAAAATTAGATATTTAACTGTGGTGAATGATTTTATCAATATTTAACAAATAAATGTTTTCTGAAATGTTATTTTAAAGTGCTTAGATTAGAAAACATCATACAAAGAATTCCCTGGGTAACTTGCAACAATCAGTGCTTACATTCCTTACATCCTCTGTGGGCAGAACAACTTTGTCCAGGCTAACTACAGCACAATGACAAGACATTTTGTGGCACTTTTTTTTTTTTAAATCAACAGTGATAAGGTATCAACAGCGATAAGTGGTAAGGCTTTTTATTCCTGCCAATTAGTTTCTGAATTAATATACCTTTTTTAAGGACATTCAAACAAAAGAATAAATTGGCAACCAATTTCTGAAGGCAGATGTTCTGTTTTTTATGGCTGTGCAGCGGAAGAGATCAGTTCACACTCCATTACCTGACTGAATAATTTGTTTAACCACATACTTAACAATAAAGCTATGATCACCAAGGTTTATCGTGCAGAAAATGTTCATTTGCATTAAAAATGTTTTACTTCTTTCTAGATTCTCTTTTTGTAAGGGTTCTTTTGCTTGGTAGTTCCATGTTCTCATTTCAGAAGGTTTTCCCAAGTATGGGGGGAAAATGTAACTTTGTCCTATCCTTACCTCAGCTGCTGCATGAATCCCAGGAGTCTTGTGTTCTGTCTGGATCCCCAGGAGGCTATTAATTGCGGGGGGGGGGGGGGGGGGGGAATCAGTATTTCAAAAAAAAAAAAAAATCTAAACCAGGTTAGTAGTTACAGCATGTGTCTGTTCTGTAATGTGATGGCCCTCTTGATGGACTGTGCTCAAGTCCACCTCTGAGACTCCCTGTTTGTTTGCCATCCTGCATTGAGAATGGTCCCTTCCATGGCAGCAGCAGCTGAGAAGCTCTTCCTTTGCTGCTAGTTCTGACTTTGTTATGCTTTACTTCTCCTCATTCCCTGCCTCACCCATGCCCCCTTTAAATTCAGCTTGGCAGCTTCCTTGTCGTTGAATTTTGTACCTTTGTTCAGTGCAAAGAAAGTCTGTGCTGTGTTCTTGTGGCATGGATGATGGATGGGTTTGCAGACTGCACATCTGGAGGCTTGGTTTGAATTGGCTTAACCAGTATTTCAGCTCTCTTATTGACCTGCTGTGTGATACTGCACTGACACAAGTATTTTTGCCTGTCTGTGCTCTGGATCTCTTTTTCTCATTTACAGGATAAAGTTTTTGCTACTTGTATTGTTCTTAGAGTTGCAGAAATACCTCCTGCAGATACTTTCCTCAGGAGAAGAAGTGGATAGCTCCTTAGTAATAGGAAAAAATGAGCGTATGTCCAATTTGCCCTTGGCTCTGAGACCACCCGGTTGCCTGTCACAGACCTTGGCTAATTTTGTTCAGAAAGCATTTCATGATGCAGCACGCTGGCATGTGTCACACAGTACCAGTTTTCTTAGGAATACTTCACTGTTTTCCATGATTTCCTGGACCCAAGGTATCCCAAACATATTCCTAGGCTTCTGTGCGATCTATAGAGGAAGGATTAAGGAGACAGCTGTTATAATGTTGTTACAATTATATAATACATAATGTTAATGCTATATATTATAGTTATTTTTAGTGATTCTCCCATGTGTTAAACAGTCTTAAACAATAAAAGAATTATTTCATCTGTTGAAGTACTCGTATGTCAAAAGATGCATGTTCAGATGCAGTGATGAATAGCAGTATAAACATTTAAAGTATATAACATTTAAAGTATAAACATTAAAGCAGTATAAGCATTTAAAGAGGACTGTTTCTCACACTGCCTCTGATGACCGCCTTCCCATCAAACAGAACAACAGGCCACTGGTCAGTTCTCTTCATGATAATAATTTGCAGTATATGCTCTTCATATATTCTTTTGGATGCTCTGGTGCGCTTTTATAAATAGCTAACTGCATATAAACTCTCTTCACTCCTAATTTTTGCGTAATTGTTAAGCAAGTGTTAGTAGAACATGAAGGTTCAGATTTTTCAAGACAATTGTACAATTGCTCTTCAAAAAGCATGCAGTAAGATTGCACATAAACTGTATATACCCAGGTGGAATTTTTCAAAGCTTTCATTAGGGGAAAAAAAGTAAGGGTATACATTTGTTACAATTTCCGTTTGGTAATACATTTTAAGATGCTTGTGGGATTACTTTAAATATCCCTGAAGTTTTAACCTTACAGAGGTTATGGATTAGTGATGAAACTCTGCAGGGCTGAGTTCTGCTGGCTGAGCTATTGAAATCAGACTGAAAAATGGCATGGTTATTTCTAACCGTTAAAGCTAAGTACATTTCTTCTAAACTACCTTAAGAGAGAGTTAGATGTTTAAACTTCTGCAGTCTTTGAGGATTTTTCTTCATTTTCACAGCAGAAAATGTTTTTGCTTCACCAGTCATGACAGCTGTATTTCCAGTGTATTTGTATCATCTGTCAGTTATACTAGATTAAGAAAGATATGCCTCATTTAAGATAAAAACCCGTGCATACAGGGTACTTGCATGTACTTTGTAATCGTTGTCTTCCTTAGTTGTGCTTGTTCCACACCTTGTTCCACACCTTGCCAAACTGTCCAGTCTTTCAAGAGATTTGCTATTACCGGCTTCATATCTGAAGATAATTGGCTGACCTGTATGGCTGGCTACAGAAACCCACAATTATTGCTAATTTTTAATGCTAACTAATTTGCACAATTTGCTTATTGCATAAATTGTGAGGGATTTTATTTGCTTCATTACTGAAGAAATGACTACTCATGATTAAAACCATGTTATAATTTTTTGTGTAGCAAAAAATTGATGTTTTAAAAAATATGCAGCATAAATAGCCATATAATTAAGGCACACAAAAACAGAATCTCTAAAGTTATAAAATAGTATAGAGAAGACTGGAGATAGGTTGAAGACAAAATAAACAGTGTTCTTAGCAGTAAAATGGTAATATTTGTGATAATTTTATAATGAAACAGTTGAATGTCAGAGGGCAATGCAAACTACCAGGAGACTGAAGACTTGTCTGAAATAAAATGGTACCAGACAAGCTGCAAAATACTGACATTAAAGATAGCATGAAATGTTGGTTTTTTTTTTTTTTTTTTTTTTTGGTCTTCCCCTGATAGCATGTCAAGTAGAGTTAAACACTACTTTTCTAAAGGAAATGAAAGAAAACTGGACACTGTCATCTATAAGGTCATTTGGTGGATCTGCCTATTATGAAGGTTTTACGGCAGAAGATGGATGGCTGCTGCCTTTCTGGTAGTAAAGAAGGCTTATGCTCTGTTTTCCTTGGCATCCTTGAATGCCATTTATTAATCAAATGGCAGAAAACAGTGAAATTCCAAGAGGGGAAACAGTCTCATTTGCCAAACTTCTTGATATAAAACACATGAGATTTCTCAGCTACCGCACTGTTGTTCAACTGTGTTCCCTTTGCGTGGCTCTGGCAGAGAGTGGTGTTGCACCTGGCACAGCCATCTCGCTTTTCTTGTGCTTTGCAAGACTGCAGCTCTTCTGAGCATAGGCTGTACGGTGGTGCATGCAGCCTGTCAGAGGCGATCAAGTAACACACCCCAGGTTCAGAGCAGGACATGGGCTATAGTGCTCTTTGGGAGGGAATATGAGGGTGGAGTCACTAGACTTTGGACCATACCCACTGTAGTCACACAACAAGCATGAAATTGTCTGGACATACTTATCTATTCCTACTTTAAAATGATCACCGTAATAAAATACTACCCTGAAAAAAGTTCATACTTCCCTGGAAACATCTCCTGTGTCCATAATTGTGCGAGATATCTAGTTTTTGCACTTTCTGCTGTCAATTTCTCTTGTCTGAGCAAGAATATGACAGGCAGCCAAGAAGCCTGCCAGCATATACAAGAGTATCGCCAATGATTTCGATTTGAAATTTCGTGCAACTGTGAGCCTCTTTTCGGAGATTTTGGTGAACACCACATCATGCTTTAATGAGGTCCACAATGCAGTGAACAGTGGTCTTGAGACCTGATACCTGTGATCCCAGGGTTTTGTCAGGTCCATTGGACCTCGGGTACCCTTGTGCTTGTGCTGCGAACACGTTAGCGTCCTGTCTGCACCCTATCTGACACTTCCACGAAGTTACAAGGAAACCCTATCTGATAGTTTATTTGATTTGAATCAGAAATATGGGTTCCTGGGAAGCTATAGGCAAAACCTGAAGACATTTTCAAGCTAAAGTAACATAAACACAACTTTTTTACATGACCACACTACTAAAAATTATGACAATTTACTGAACAAAGTTTGAAAATACTTAGTCTTTAATAGAAGTCATAGTTAATAGCATAGTTACTTTTAAGTGAAGAAGGTTGTTCTCATAGATAATGTCATTAACATAGTCTAAATTTTCCACTTTCTCCTTTGTACTAGCTGGATTTTTTAAGCTGTTGCTGTTTCCAGGTAACAAAGGAGAAAGAAACTTTGTCCACACTCATTATTCAGGGTGGCAGTGTTAGTGTAGCCATAGCTCTGTGTTAAAGCATCGCAGCATAATTGCAAGGGAGTTTTTAACTGAGCCAGCTTTTTAAACTGGGTATAAATCAGCCCCTTTATTATAATTTGATTGAATTCATGAACCCTGTAACTGATGGTGCTGAGTTCACTTCACCTGGTACTGTGATACCTCTGACAGGGTTTTCATTAGCATCCCTTCTCTGGGGGAAGGAGGGAAACTCTTGGGCAGTTTTGTAGTGAGGAGCTGTATCATCCTACTCATAAACTCCATACTAGACATTTTAGACATGTAAAGACCTGTTTAGGTTTCTATTTCTAAATTCCTGTTTCCAGAGCTAATACAAATTTAAAAAATCCCTCTTAGGAGGGACAAAATGTAGACATAATAAGAGGCAGTAGGAGTAGAAGAAATGGAAAGTAGAAGAAAAAGAAAGGCCTAACTACTTGATAGGATAAGGATCACAATTAGTGAAATCAAATGCCTGCAAGGATAGGGGCCCTGGTGGCATGAGCTGAATTGTTCCATTTTTGGTGTTGTAACCTGGCAGCCATTCTCAGCAGCAAGTGGGTGCCCCAGAAAGCTACTGCTTGTTGCTTTGTTAGTGCTGAAATAGCTCTTGATAACTAGGGTACCCGGAGGAAGGAGGTGGCAAAAATTTTGCCAATGTTGGGGGAACTGGTGGAACTATCATCAACCAGATGGTGAAGTTCCTTCCTCTGGCTGAGATGCAGGATGAAGAAAGCTTGATGAATGTTCAGGCACTGAAGCTGGTAATTACACTATTCCTGTGTTTCTTTGGCCGAGTTATAATCAGAAATTTGATAGTGACAACCACGCTGAATTCAAATATGAAGAGGAGATCAAGAGGGAGTGCTCTTTGCCACAGCTCGCTGTTGTGTGTTCCAGACCTAGTATTTACCTCCTCCGTATATGTAGCCAGCACTACTAGCATTAGTGTTTTGAATGTTTTTTTTGTTTGTTTTTATAAACAAGCAGAGAACATGTGTGAAAAAGTTCGAGGTGGTTCTTGCATAGCACTGTCATAGCCTGGCCATTGATGCACACTTTTCTGATGCTTTTTTGAAGTGCCTCGAGGTGTTGAATAGCAGTTCAGTCAGTTTTCTTGTCAGAAAAATACCATACAGGGACACATCTTTTAAGAATGTTTGAATACTGTAGTTAATTTCATAGGTAAGGTTGGGTAGGAAATGTTTGCAGACTGTGTTCGTGTTTTTTAGGGTGTCCTGAACTGGTTATAACTATGGTGTTAAAGATACAGGGCTATTTGTAAATTTTAATTTTTCTATTCCTATAAAAGGTACAAAAAATCTGGCAGACCTTCATTAATTTTGATATTTTGGGAAGATGAGTAGACCAGGCAGCTTTCCTGGTCCTTGCTTATCTTGCACAGGAATGTCCTTCTGGTCCTTCTCGCCCGGCATAGTGGAAGGGGAGCCACGCAAGCCTGCCGACGCCACAGCCTGCCGGTCCTTGTCCCCCATCATTGGACCACCATGTTCCCTAGGAGCAGCATGCGAGGTGTTCAGAAGCCATCTGTGACTGAGGAGCCCTTGACTGGCATCCTTTGAGCTGCGTGTTGGATCCTTTCAGTTGTGGTGTGGGAACTCTTTCTTTCATTTCTATATAAATTCAGAGATGTTTATCCTCAGTGATCTGTAAGAGATTTAAAGATCACTTCTGTTATTGGGACTAATATTCTTATAGGTTGCATCTATTGAAAGGGCATTAGGGTTTTTTTTTTCCTTTCCACTTTTCTGTCACTGTTTTCATTAGCTTATTTTTAGTTAGCAGCAAGCCTCCCAGGGTAGGTAGCACAATGCATTACTGAACAGATGACTGAATTAACAAATGCATTGGAAGTATGACCTATAGCTATACTATCATGCCACTCCATCCAGATCAATTCATATGCAGACAAAGATTAGTACATGTGAAGGCTTTGTGCAGTGAACTTTGGCCATCCTGCATTAGCAAAGGTCTATGCCCATGTGGGTTCATGCTTCTAAAAATTCCACATGTTTAGAAACGTAGAGAGGCTGATGAGGCACCTGCAGCTGCTTTTGAGGAGAAAAAGCTTCAACCTGCAGCCTGTACAGCTGAGCAGTATTTTGTAGAACGGTGCAAAAAATGTTGCTAGGGAATGCTTATTCAAGGTTTCCCACAGGAACATCGGGGCATAGAATGAAATTCTATTTTATACCTGCTGCTTAAAAGGAGGACTCCCGCCTTCCCCCCCACCATGAAGCATGATTAGACTGGAAAGTTCATTGCCATGGGATTTTGTGGACACCAACATTAAGATGGGTTCAAAGCCTGGTTAAGACAAATTCGTAGAAGAAATTGCTTGCCAGTGGCCCATAGCTTCAAAATTTTACAGAGAGAATCCTGTGTAGCATCACTGGTCTGGGTTTGCGGGTGTCTATGCTTAGTTGGCTGTTATGATGTTGTACTGTTTCAAATTAGTGTTGTATTTTCTGCAGCTGCTTACAGTGCCAGATGTCTATTGTATTTTTTATCCATAAGAGCTTATTAACAGGTAGTTTATTTTACATTTCTGCATTATTAAACTATTGAATCAGAGGCTTACTCAAAGCTAATATATGTATATCTTTATTCATCAATTAAAGAGCAACTGCATAAAAACAAGCTCAGTTTTCCACCATAAACAAAATATGCAATAGTGAATGAATACTTTGACTAAACCCACAGTTGTCTTTTTATTGTTAGCAGCCCCCTGGTTACATTTATTTCAGCTTTTCTGATTATTTTTTCCAGCTGCTGAATAGACAAGAAACCCCTTGAAATGGTAAAACTGTAAGAATTATACATGAGACTTTCAGTCTGGTGAAAGAATGGCAGAATAAAAACTTTAAAAACTGCCTTTGCTACACAGCAGACCTGATTTCAATTATAGCAGATATTATCTGGAATCAATAATAGCTTCTGGTCACTTGTAAGGAGGAAAAGAACAACGTCTGCCTCGTTAGTTCTTACGTGCAGATCTCCAGCTATGCCAACCATGAAAAATTTTAAGACTATAACCATCTTGTTCCCTGTCAAAACCAGCGCCTCTGACATCGTTCCCATCCTCCAAAGTAGTTTTGTGCCAGTGTGTTTTTACCATGTTTCTGAGTGTTTCATATGCTATCTCTGATATGTGGGACATCAGTGCCATGGGTTAGGGCATTGAACTGGAGTCTATTTTTTTTACTCCACCATTAAGCATCCACTATATGGCCAAGTAATTATAAAAGCCATTTACATTTTTCAACCTGTTCCCCCTCCTTTTTCCCTCCTCCTCCCTCCTGCTTCAGTTTAGGGGTTATTTTTTGTTATGCAAAACCCGAACTTGCTATCGTAGCACAAATGCTTATCTTTGGGGTAGTGCTAGTTGCTGCAGATGCTGCCTCTACTGCTGTTGATTCCCCTATGTGCATGTGTCCAGCTGTACAGCCACGACCGGCTTTTTTTTTTTTAATGCTTAATTAGTTCTTAGTGTTGAACTTAATTTAAACTTGTGACAGGCAAGCGTCGTGAAAACCATGTTGCATTGCACCCTTTGTGGGGGGGATATTTCATTTTGTAAACAAAAGGCCAAGCTGGATAGGAAACACAGCAAGTTTCTGGTGAGTCTCAAATGCTTCTTCGTAACACTGGCTTGCATGTTGGATTTTAATGCATTAATTGCAATTAGGAAAAAATCTTGTTTTTTTCATAACAATAAGTGCTCTAGAAAAGTAAAAGGGGAAAAAAGTGAACACGGTGTGTATTTGATGCATGTGATGCATACGTGTGTGTACATATATATATGTAAGTATGTATGCATGTGCGTATATATATATACAGCCAGTTCTGTGGGTATCAGGCATATGTATTGCTCTCAGGAGTTAGGTCAAGGACACTTTAAACCACAGTTGCTAGCGTGACTGATGCTATACTTGCTGCCAGCATGAGGAAGATCCCGAGGAACACCTACAGAGTGCTGCAGAGCTGTGTGGCCGTCGGAGGAAAGGGAAGGCAGTTCTGTGCATCAAATCTGTACTGCAGCTTGGTCACAAATCCTGTGTCCCAGCTGAATCGCTGAACTCCAGCATCTTCTCCATCAGCACCGGAACCAGCTCCTTCTGCAACTTCATTATTATTCTCCCTGTAGTCTGCTTAAATATATATACTACAGATAGGGAACAAAAGAATGGCCACCTCTTGGTCCCAATTCTGTAACATAACTTGAGGGATTTAGTAGGAAATTAGCAAAATAAACATTTTTGTAGTAAGCTGGTTTTCCTACATGTAGTCATTCATCTGCAGAGTCCTGTGCCTTGCTCGAAATTCTCTGCTGCTTTGCAGTGCACTTTTCATCTCTTTTGAGAGGCGTTGCTAAAGAACGGGGCCTGCCTGTGCTGAATCTGTCCCGGGGCGAGACCTCTCTGTGAGGGCCGCCAGCGTTTTGTGAACACAGCCAGTGAATGTGCTGCCCTAGTGCTGCAGGTGATGCCCTCGTTTCTCTCTCTCTCTCTTTTCCCTCATACGCTGCAGGTTGTCCTTTCAGAAGGTATTTTTTCCCCACACGTACTCTAAAATGGATCCTACCTATTTTCTACCATGTCAGAATTTATTTTTTCTGTCCTAAGATGTTTTTAATGCTGAAACTTTCCATTGGAAAAAAAAAAACCTTTATAACAGATCTAATAACCAAGTAATAGAAATTGAATGTCACTGAATGTCACAGCAAAGTCAGATCATAACAGTCTGACGGATAAGTTGGCTCATAAGGAAAAAATTGTGGGCGCTCTTTTTATTGCATGGGGTTTAAAAATGAGACGTCTCACAAGTGGAACACACATGGGCTGGCTTTGGTTTTGCACGCCAGTTCCATTAATTCTTTCATTATATTTCCTTGGCTATAAGGAAATAGGTGCTGTTTTGGCAGATTTCGTAATTTTTCTTCTTGCAAACCAGCAAGGTGATGAGAATGACACCTGCCATTGCAGTGCTGTAAATACAGTTTGGAGAATTTAGATACAGATCATATTGGTATTCAGCTGCTTTGGCTTTTTTTAGAAAAATCCGTTAATTTTAGTCAATAGATTGTTTTCATTTTGAATCTTTGTGTAACTATTAATTGGAAAATGCTCATTTTTCAAGTCTTAGACAAATTCTTTCAGTCTAAAAATACTAGCTGTCTTGTAACTAATCCTCTTAAAGATAATGGCATATTTAGCGGTGGTAGGAAGTGAAGTATCTGTTTTCATTTCAGTATGCTTTTCTTAAGGTATTTGATTTCCATACATACGTGCCTTGGAGAGTAGGAGGAGCACCAAACTGAATATAGATTGATTCAATACACGTCTTGAGGAAAAAATAACTAAATTAAATAAAGCTTGGTAACGCTGCAAATTCTGGTCATGTGTTTTATCAAACTCTCGGGGACTGACCAGGCATGTAATCTCAGAGGCTTTTTGCGAAGGGAGGAATAAACACTGTGGGATCACAGCTTGGTGATTTTTGAAGCCTTCAGGTTCGGAAGAGATTTGGCAAAAGTGCATGCGCTTGTTTTTAAAAATAGAGATAGTATTTTGTCTACAGACGGTCCACGGAGCATAAAGTTTGGCCTTACAAGAAAGCTAGCAGCAATACTGCTCTCGGGATGTGAGGCTTTTTAGGAGATGTGCCTGTGTGCAATTCAGCAAAGTCCACTAAAAATTGCGTGTGTATTTGAGGACAAGATCTGACTCATGTTTTAAAATACTTATTTCTATGCAGGTGAAGCACAGTTTTTTAAAACTGTTGTTGGTTTTACAGTTGAGTTTGGCTCTATTTTAGAAAAATAAAAAAACCTGTCAAACAGCTTGAGGGCAGAGAATGATTTTGTTTGAATACTCTTGGTTTCCACAGAAACAAAAATTTGTACGCTTGTGGTGGCAGATTTGCGTAGTTCTCATTATTTACCCTTCTTGCTGAAACGCCTTTCACACCCCGTTTCAGAGCTGCTGTAACACTGCAGCTGGGCGCTTTCTGTGCACTGCTGTGCATGGGAGGCTGCAGCCTGCTGCCGTATGAAGCATCTCCCCTGCCTCTGCTCCAGAGCTGGGGCTTCTGGCGAAGACTCTCAAATGGGTTTTAAATTTGGGTGTTTGCTGAGGGCTAAGCCCTCCCGAAGCCTGATGAGAGCGGGAGGGCGGCTGGCCCCCATGCTGTGGTTGGAGGGTGCGCAGGGGAAGTGGGCAGGCAGGCAGAAGACGAGAGCTGCTGAAATGGATGTTAAACGAGCAGCTGGGGCTCCAAACATTTCAGTCCCTTTGGAAGTGCAGTCACTTTACAGGTACATCTGCACCAGTGTGGTTTCGCTTTTGCTTTTTATGTAGGAAGATTTGTTCTCTTGCTGCTGAGTAGGCTTATTCTTCCCTGTGAGATTTCTGTTTTCACATCTAGATTGGTTGGTATTTGATAGGAGCAAGACTGTAGCTTGGCAATTGAGCAATTTTTCTACTTCCTGTCCTGCTGACATTGGTACAATGCAGTCTTCAACATCAAAGTTAAGCTCCAAAATAATACCACAATGCGGAGAATCAAATCAGTAGGGTTTGGTATCATGGCCTGGCCGGAATCGGACAGTATTTTAATTCAGGATTTCAAATAAAACAGTCACAGAATTGATTTATTTGAATTCAGGCCTAGTTTTTTTTCTTTCCCTAGTGCTTGCAGAAATGGGTATTTGGAGCGGCTTTTGAGTATTACGTTTTGTTTCTAAGTTAGCTGGCTGTTCTTTTACCACTAAGAGTATAAGGCTTCACCTTGGCCGCTGGAAGCGCTTGGGAGCAGCCGGGTGATGTTTTGCCGGGGGCAGGTTTCGCCCCTGGGGAAGAGCCCTCCTGAGGCGCTCGCGCGCACCGCCCTCCTCGCCTGCGCCGCCCTCCTCACCTGTGCTTGCCCGGCTGCGCAGGGCTGGGAGCTGCCCGGTGAGCGTCAGGGCGTATTTTAGCGACTCCAACCGCAGTGCGCTTTGCTGTTTGCCACTCGCTAGCCATTTCCAGCCGTTTGGGGTCAGATGGAGCTTATATGGGTCTATAGTGTCCATTAAGGTGACGTGAAATGGGTCCCTTCCCTTGCGTTACGTGTCAGCAGTATGGATAGTGACGCAAGTACTGGCGCTTTGGTTGCAGAATTCTGGGGCTGAATGTGTATTAGTCTGAACGTCTGGAATAAAACCGTTTCTGTCCTTCCGGGTAGTTACAACTAGCTAACAGTGTTCTCCAGCGCAAGCTCTTCCTTCGCACGCAGTAGGTCAGTAAGTGCTTTAAGTCCTGTACTTTTAATATTCTGAAAGTGCCTTAGTCTCTGCTTCTTTTCACAGCTCGTTAAGTTTCGGTAAGCCTGTCTGTTCTAACACTTAATTTCCCCTGTTAACGTACTATTTTTAATAACAAGCAGATTCTTGATTTATGTTTTAATGGTGTAATTAATTGAAACCTAATATCTTTATTTTTTTCATTTTTATTTTTTTTTAAGTAATAGCTGGTTTTCGAGGGACCGTCCCACATGGCCTATCGCTGGAGATTGGAGACACCGTTCAAATATTAGAGAAATGTGATGGTAAGTTCACAGGCTGGAATTCTAGCCATAATGAAATATTATATACTGTTAATTTGAGCCCCGTTACTGTTCGCTTATTTTTTAAATAAATACATTTTTTACCCATCAAAAATAGATGTTTCAGTCTCCATTTTTTGCAATTCCAAGGAACTCTAATGCCTATGATACCTTTTGGCAGTTCACTCTTTTTATTTGGTCTTTCTATTTAATAAACATCCATGGAGTTAAAACAACAAGGAATTGTCATTGGGATTCTTCTGCTTTCATGCTATATCCCAGAGAAGCCTTCTTCCATCAGGAGGCTTTCAAATTAACATAAAGTCACAAGTTTAAATCCTACAGCAGTGTAAAAATGATCCTCTGCCTCCATTCTAAGGTAGAGCACACTAATATGACTTTAGCAAATGTCCTTTCCTAGAGTAAAGGAAATAAAGCTTCATTTCTTTCCTAATCTGTTTTTTTAGTACATTACCTGAGGTTTGTCTGTTGGTAAGATTTTTTTTTTGATCATTTAAGATGATATGGGTATTTTTTTGTTTGGTTAACATCAGGATTATAAACTCTTAATCTTCTTATAACAATTTTTTCTTACAAAAGGTATGGGATCTGGTGTTTTGAATCAGGTATATTACGAATTTTGTGTAGTAATGTGGCTGATAGATCATGAAGTCCAAAAATGATTTGTAAATACTTAGGGGGAATTTGAAACCATTTCCCCTTTTATCAGATGTGCTGTCCAGTGCAAAATATATCTGGCTTGCACTGTTAGAAACATTTGGGGATGCAGGATTAAAGAGTAATTCCTGAAAATACCTGTGAATATGAGCTAGTTTAAAGCAGACAAACCTTTCACTGGGTGGTAAATCTGCTAATGACTCCAGTCTGACAGAACTGTGTGATAGCCTATCTGTCCAAAAAGGAAAGAAGAAATGTATGTTTGACACATGGAAATGATTTACATGCTTTAAGAAACAAAACGTTATGTCTTCACAGGATGGTACAGAGGATTTGCCTTAAAAAACCCTAATGCTAAGGTAAAAGTCAATTTCAGTTTTATGTTCTCTGACGAAAGTATGCATTTAATTTTTTAAAAGTTCATAGTTTCCAGGTAAGCATATGATATGTAAAAGAAGATTGGAGCTTACTGTAAGCATGTTATTGATGTTACTTGAACTAGTTTTGGGTGTGGTTTATGTTTCTGAACTCCAGTGTATTAGGATGATACACTTTACAGTGGTGAAGTTGTGGTAAATTATCTTTTGTTTTTGATTTTTAGTTTGTTGACTCAGAGAAAGCAAAATTAAAGGCAAATGACTGCTGAGAATGCATATTATGAATAGTATTGGATAAATTGTTTGGAATGTGGCTATTTCCTAGATCTTATGTATTAATTTTAGAACAGCCAGTGGAGACAGCTAGCATAGGAGTCATATGCATTGGTCGATTAAAATGTGTGTATTTACATGAAAAATGGGCCATTCATTTCATTTTTCCTTATTGTGAAGTCCTATTTCCATACTATTGCTGATAGTACTGACTTCAGTGATTTTTTTTCTGCATTCATACATGAAATAGTATGAAATTCATATTTTTTCCAGATTTTGTTCATTGTGTACCTGTTTAAGCTCCTGTTGACTTGTCTCTGTGGCTCTAATGGTTGCCGTTTATACATGGAAAACCATTTCAAGAAGATTGACTTTTTTTTCCACAATGCAGAACAAAATCTTCTGTTTTATTAAAGCCATTGAAGAAAAATAGTAAATCACCTGTTGCTATTTCAGGCCACATCCTGTGCTTATGTAAAAGCCTCTTTAGCTCCAAAATAGGTCAAATATGTATTAATTTAAAGAGTTTCTAGAGGCTTATATCATAAAACGATCTCTGCTTTTATATAAATTTGCTTTGCTTTCTATGGAAGAGCTAAGCAAACAATAAATTGGTCCAAATTAGTCCGAGTTTACTCACGTGTTTACTACTTTGACCTTGTTTATGTTTTTAATTTCATTCATAAGACATAAGCAGTTGGGATTTGTTTTCACATCCTCTGTCTTTTATTGCAATTCTCACCACATGCTTGCTGTCAGTGTTGCTTTGTGGTCTGTCAGATGTGTTGATAGAAGTTATGAATGGGTTTGCTAAAGATGACTTGAGACGTGTGAAGAAATAAGATGTATATTTTCTACTCTCATAGTATGAATAGAAACAACTTTCTGAATTGCATTTTGAAGAGGAGTCTCTCCCAAAGTAAAGTAATAAGAGACCCTTGCAACTCAGTTTGCTGATATTGTTCTGCCAAGAGTCTTCCCTTGTTATTCTGCAAGCTTTGACTCTTGAAGAAAATTACCTGGGGCAGCTGCTCAACAGTAACTGTGCATATGCACCATCCTGTTTTTCTGGACATTGTTACAAATGCAGGGTTGCACACCTTGCTGTCCTGGAGAGATGCTCTCCTGAACTATTTCATGTTATTGAAGAGTAGGAGAACTCATGTGGGTAGTTACTACCACATAGCAGATATTTATTTGTCAAAGGTCTGACATGTATTTGTGTTGTAAGAAAATAGTGCACCATCACAGACAAAAGCTGTATGCAGCTGTGCATTTTATAGAGGAGAACATGCATGTGTTTTCCTCCACTGCGTTAGGTAACTAGCGGTAGCATATTCTTCGGAAATTATGTCCTGAGCAAGAAGTTTGAAATTGAATCGTTTCATTTTGCTTCTTGTTCTGATTTGTGAAGATTAGTGAGCTGTAAGAACAGTGTAACTGTTTTAGCAGTGCTATCCATGCAAAAGAACAGTGGAGAGTCCTTAAATAACTAAAGGACCACCCCTGTCGGGACACTGAGACTCTTTGATAGGTATTCAGATTAGAAGCATCTACCACACCTTTTCCATGTACTGCAGGCCACAATAGTTTCCAAATAAAACTAGAAGTACTTGATTTTGAAAATCCATATCTGAAGATACTATTTTTAAGTTTGTTGGTAAGAAGTTGCTCCCCCAAATTACTCAGCATCCTGTCACGGTAGGAAGAATTAGTAAAAACATCTAGCATAAGAGTTATCAAGCAATCCTTATGTATGTTCTACACGTATTTAGCTTCTAATTTTCTGAAATATTGAAGCAATAAAAGTTTTGAATATTACATTTTAGTTGCTTTTAGAGCTATACTGAGTGTACGCCGCACTGTCTTTTTTGTTTATGTTTATTTATAATTCTCTTTGGAGGACTTTTAAAGCAGCACATGGTATATTATACCTTAAGGAGTACTTTAAATTAAGATTATTCTCCAAAGTCATGTAGGAAGGAGGTTTTTTGTTTGTTTTTACCTGAATTATTTTGTTTTTCAGGGTATATTTCCATCCAGCTACATTCACTTGAAAAATGCATGTGTTAAGAACAAAGGGTAGGTAAAATATTCTGAGTTCAAATATTTAAAGGTGATCAGTAGCTTATACCAAAGATCTTTTGCATATAAGGTGGAAAAATGATTTTTATTACACTATATCTTCAGCTTACTGCTATAAGATGTGAAATGGTTGTCCTTAACTAATCCAGTACCCTTGCTTGGTAATAAAATTGGAATCGCATATTCACTAAAGACATGGAGAACAATTGAGATCAGTCTATTGTCTAGAGTAAAGAGAAAACAATTGCATGTTTTTGCTTACTGTTGTTTTATTTAAAAAGGTGTTATTCTTTTTTAAAAAGTTATTCTGTACAGGAGCTTGCCATTAACCTTTTTTTTAAGGTTAGTCATTTTTCTTTAAGGACACCAGCTGTTCCATGCTGGCATTTTACAAAAAACTGCTAAAATAACAAGTCAATAGCAAAATATTTCTCCAAAGCAATAAATGAATAGAAGTTTCCTTATTTCTTCAAGTAACAAAGAGCCACTTTTTTGGATGACTGCTGATCTTTTTTTGCTTTAAGAAGAAGAGTTAACAAAAATGGAACAATTTGTTAAAATTAATTCAAAATTATTTTGAAATTCAAATGTTATGAATAAAAGAAACGTTGTTTTTTTTAAGATGTGATACTTATCTTGCCATATCTCACTTAAAAGATTTTATTTGTCAGTGTTCTTAGTTCAGCACAGTTTTTTCCAAAGTTTTACATGATTTGGGAGTATTTAAATTCTATCTTTTATTTGCATGTGTTAATGAGAGAACTGATAGATAAAGAGGTTTGAAACCTCTTTAAGTGAAAATACTTATTATCAAACAACATAAAGGTAGATGACCTTTATTTTGGGGGCATACTTGGATGACTGAGAAGGTTCAGGATTCCTGACTAGCAAAAAGGAACCATAAAAATTGTCATCATATAAAATCTTATCCACACAGGTGGGAATGGCTCTTCATTACCTGCTAAATGATATGTTGTTTGCTATGGAGTTAAATGCACAAGTGGTTTCTGTCATGCTCTAAGATTCTTTCTCCTTTGCTCGTAGATTCAAACAAACAAACAAAAAACCCTGAAGGTTCAATGAGATAAAATTGTAACCCATCATAATAAAACAAAGCTTAAAGATGGAATAATTTTTATTAGCAGATACCATGACAACACTTGCAAGGAGTCCAGTTGATTTGTTGCCTCTGTTTTCTTTAGTCTGTTTCCCATTCGGGCCAAGTACCCTCCAGTGCATAAGGGCCATGGACTCTCACATTATTATGTTGACTTTATGAGAGAGAAGTGGTACTGTTCATTATGAGAAATGTAATCCAGGCATGAGCTTAGAAATGTACTGTGTGTGAGAACAAAGTGATAGTGGCAATGGTAGGTAAAGTGACTGACCTTCACCAAGCCAATGCAACACTTTCTTGGGCAGCATCAAGTAGTCAAGAACTCAAACTGTACAAGTTGTCTCTTAAGTTATGTTCTCCTTCACTTGAAGGAATGGTGTCTCCTGTCACAGTCCTATTAACAGAGGTGTCAAAAAAGGGTGACAACAATCACTGGTTTGGGGACTAACCTAAAGTGGCAATATCAAGATCTCTCTGAAAATGCTGGGAATGACTTTGACCGAGAAGTAGTGTGTGACATGTTGATCTCATTAGTAAAAGATAAAACTGTCCCTGACTTCTCTAGGAGCAGGATTTCACCGAAGGCTTCTGTGGTGGTGAAATGAAACATACAAAAAAACATCAGGGGTTGAAGGACCTCCTTGTAGGTTAATAGACATTACTGTTGGTAGGAATAAGTCTTTATTTTAGTAGCAATAATGTGGTTTGCAGTGCTTATGTAATACGTGTTCTTCTGTGTGTTACAGACAATTTGAAATGGTTATTCCAACGGAAGATTCTGTTATTACAGAAATGACATCAACTTTAAGAGACTGGGGAACAATGTGGAAACAACTTTATGTGGCAAGTACCATGAATAATCTTGCTCTGGTTGAATACCAGCTAAAAAGACCAGGCTTTGTTATAGTATAAATATTTTTCCATTAGGGAGAAAGGGAAAAAATACTGTTGAAGATTGTAGACAGTTTGGGATTTTCTTTTCCTGTTGGATTTAACTTTTTTTTAAAAAACTCAGTATTTAAGCTTTTCTGTTCACCTTGTCCTAGCCAGTAAACTAGTCAGAAAGGCTTCCCATGTCCTTTTAGTCCAACTTCAAAAATGATAAGATTTTGGAAATGAGACAGCAGGTGTCTGGTTGATATTCTTACCATATCTCTAGAGATCCAACATGTGAGTAGAAAGGGTAGATGGATCTTTTTCACATATGAACTACCAGAGTGTACATATACACATAGAGAAGAAAAAATTGATTTAGAAAAACTTATGAAGTCATAGTAAGAAATATAAAATAAAGGCATTTTCAAGCAAGCTGTTTTTCAGACATGACATAAAATGTCACAGTTGCACTTAATATAATATGGAAATAAATTGAGAGGAAAATAGAAGAGCTTCCAAAAGACCTTTCTGTGATTTTGATTTGATTTTGGTTTCTGATGTCAGATCATTTTGATTAGATTAAAAAAAAAAAACAGAAAACATATTTAGGTAGAAAGTCAAGTAACTACAAGTCTGACTTTGAGCCTTTAATTTCTTTTTAAGACTTTTTTAAAAATGGAGAAAAAGTAGAAGGAAGGCAGTTCAGGAGTGAGATAATATAAGATTTTTTTTTCCGTAGTGTAAACGAATTTTTGAATTGAAACTGCCAGACAGATTTGAAGACAGTGAAGTTCATCATTTTTATAAGAGGAAAGAGATATATGCCTTCCTTAAAAATATCTGCCAAGATAGGAGAGCTTTAATATTTGTAGACTCACTTTACCTTTTCCACATTCTTTATTAGTGGGGTTAACATTTCTTTTGCTTGAGTCAATTTGTCTTACTGCTTATATTTAAAACTTAAGAAAGCACTAGGGCAACATATAAGGCTTTAACAACTTTACTTCTTGAACTAAGACTGTTTGACAACTGTAGGAGTTCGAAGTTGTTCTCCCTCCAGCCCAAGTAAAACAGTGGAATGCTTTGAAAAGCTGTGATTGCAGGAGTGGTTGCAGTAATCTGCTTATAAGAAGACTTAAAGATTTCAGGTGAAAAAAGGGGTAATTGTGATTATGTAGTCTGACCTTTTACATCACTAAAAAAAGAGGATTTCCTGTGTTAGTTTGTGCTTTGTGTGAAGGTGCTCTACTGCAGTTCAAGTATATCTTTCAGAAAAAAAAATCCATTTTGTTTTACCTTTTTGAATGATGGACTAAATATCTCTTAAGTTTTTCCAATCATTGTCTGTTTCTTCTGCTAAAATTTAGCATCTTATTTATTGAGTCCTGTCCAGTGTCATCTTCTAGCCATTGGATCTTAGGATTCCTTTCTTTGATGAACAGAAGTGTAGGAAATCAATGTGACAAAGCTCAGTGTAGATACCATATGGAAGGGGAAGGTGGCTTTATTATACAAAATCTCTTAAGTCAGTTGATTAACTTGTACTCATTTTCTCATAGATTTTATTCACTCACGCATCCACATACTTACAAGCACCAAGGTATGTGTCTGTTATCTGATCAGGCTCACTTGTTTGGGACAAGGGATGCCAGCTGTGGAGTCCTTACTGTTGGGGGGGTGGGGGGGAGGTGGTTTCTTGGTTGGCAGTGATGAACTGATTTTGGACTGTCCTGTTGCAGATATTAGGAGCAGATTTTGTTTTGGATCTTCTGTCTCATTACTTTGTCTCACCCTTCAAAAGTCTTAAGCAAAGGTCCCATGTTTCACAGTTCTTTTGTTTTCCTTATCTGGATGTTTTATCGCTCTGGTTCTCTTCTCCATCTTTGTAACATGTTCAGGTCAGTTTGTTTCTCCTCTTTGTTTTAATGAAATCACACATGTGATGCTCCATAGCAATTAATGCATGCCTTTCCTTGTTTTGTCACTTCTTGTGATACTTACATATGCATTTTTATATTTTGTTCATGCCAATCTTAGTATTTCTGTGACAAGTCACTACAGAAGGTCCCTCTATGAAATTGTTCCACTTTTAAGATGTTTATAGTCTTAACTTTCTACTTAATTATCTTTAGTGGATTTATCTTCTCAAATTTCACTTTGAAGCATGCTTTCTATCCGTAACCATTCCTGTTTTTTGAACCCACTCTGTTTTCCTGTGGCATTTCTGGACCTTGACCTGGATATAGTATTCCAGTAGCAGCTGGGTGAGCACCAAACACAGAGCAGTTATAAGCAACTATTCTTTTCTCAAAGAATAACCTTAATGTGTGTTGTTTGTATAAACCTTGTTTATCACTTATTCTGCTTGCTCTGTAAGTGCGATCTCTCCTCTTCTGTATTTACCTCTCTTAAAATCTTCAGTTGAAGTAAAGTTTATATCAATAAATATTTTGGTTTTTTTTTTTTCCAGATGCTAATAAAATATTAAATAGAGTAGGCTAACCTATCTTTGCATGGAGAAAGCTATTCAAAACTCAGCCACCTGATGGTTCCTCATTTATAATCTTGTTTTGAGTCACCAGTCATCTAGGCAGCTCTTACCCCATTATATAAATCATATTGATTCAGGATTATTCTAGTTTATTAATCTAAATGCTGTGCAGTATCAATAGTATTTTGGATGCAAACTCCCTGGACTTGGTGATTTTGAAGTATCCAGCTTCAATAGCTGCTAGTCCGCTTTTCGTCTTGAAGGTTACTACCATTTGAGTGCAAATGACTACTGAATGTTGTTGCCTCTTCTCTGACACACAGAAACAGGGAGCGGAAAGAAATTTCAACTGGTGGAAGTTGTAGTCTAAACCTGTGTACTGAGTCAGGATTGAATATACTTGGACCATCACTGACATAAGTTTTTCCATCCTCTAGTTGGACTTTTTCAAAAACTTCCAATAGTGTAAAGTCTGATCTTCTCAGGCAGATTAGTGTGTTATGTTGTTATTTTTATGGTTACAAGGTTTTCCTAAAATCTTAAATAAATGACCTTTGTTCTAGGTAAGTTTCTGTTTCAGACCACTTGAATAAATTTCTGTGTGCAGATAATAGGGCAAGAAATAACCTGCTATTGCCTTTCAAAAGGATCTGATAGGTATTGGAAGACTTACCATACCTTCCCTCAGCATTAATTTTTCTGAAAAAATCCAGTGCTGGTAACCTTCCTTCTTGTTCCAGTTGCTCTGCTTTGTACCTTTTTCCAGTTTGTTTAATCCTCAACGCTCAATGCCCAAAGTTGAATCTTGTATGTCAACTGAGGTCTTGCCAAGGCTGAGTTGAGTGGAATGGTTATCTTTCATAGGGACTTGACTTTGAAGTGCATTCCACAGTGAGAAATGTCGTCTTGCAGCATGAATTGCCTTCTTCACTTGTAGTCCATAAATCCACTGTCACTTTTATACAACGTTGGTGCCTGTCTCGTTTTTTCTTGTTTTGTTTTTATCCATTTGAATTCTTCATAGCAATAAGCATTCTGTGCTTGTCTCTTAGTGCATCTTGCAGACATTTGAATGCTTCTCCGATTTATCAAGGTCATACTGACCTTGTCTTCTAGACTACAAGGCCAGAAAATTTCATGGGCTTAGTTCGTGATGAAAATACTGAACAGAACTAAGTTATAACACATTGCTGAAAAATCTGATATTAGATGTCTTCCTACTGCCACAGTGAGTGTTCGATAACCACTCTTTGATATCTGCTTTTCAGCCAATTTATTTTAACTAGTTTTTTTAATTATTCAACTTATTTCCCTGTTTGGAGAGACTACAACACTGATATTCCTGCAGACAGGCACTTGGCCAGACATGCAAGTGGGTATGACATGGCCAATGTGGTAGCCATTCTGACCTCCATAGTATTTCTTGGGTGCCTTTTGAATGACTGTGTGATTTAGGTGATCAATATTGGATCCCCACAATGACGCTGTTTCTGTTTTTTGAATATTTATCGTCTTCCAAAACGTTAAAGAACATTTCGCAACCTTTTATGGCATTCAAGTCAGATTATCTCCTTATATTTAGAGTACATCTCTACCTTTCTCTTCACCTCTCTGCCTATTCTGAACAAATTACACACTTCTATATCACTGATTAGTTTTATGTAAATCATGTGGAGTATTTTTCATGTGTATTTTCATGTGGAGTAGTTTTGTTGAATGGCTGAAGCATATCCGAGTACGATTGTTTAACGTACTTAATATAAATAAATTTATTAGTACGCTTGCTCATCCTTGAACAAAAAGAGAAAAAGGATGGTCTCTTTGTGGACAGAACCACATCTATATAGCAAACACAGTTGCTTGCACATCCACTTGGCACTTTGAGATAAAAGTAACTCATAAACAAATCTAAAGCTTTGAAAAAAAGGATACTGTCAAATATGAAAACGTTGAGTTTAATTGGGATGTTAAATATTAGCATCCCTCTCAAATTCAGCTGAATAATTTACTTAAGCAAAGCTCAATGTCAGTCAATGTACTGAAAAGAAAGATGCACCTTAATTTAGTATTTATTGGACTTGTGCTTTTAACTTTACAAATGAAATTTTCATACAATAGTGTCTCGTGGAAAACTGAGAACATAGTGTCAGCCTAGTTCTCCATAACTTTATAAGAAAGTATTTTCCATCCCTTGCTGCTAATTCAAGGGCTATTTGTATGAGATCTGATACTGTTTAGTTCCTTTTATTTATAAAATCCATATATTCCTGTTCTTCTCACTGAAGTGTTTCTTTTTTTTTGGCAACTTTTTTCCTTAACGACTGTTACTATTTGGTATTCAAAATACACTCTGCTTTTTTTTTTTCCTTGACAGAAAGCCAAAAGGAACAATAAATCAATGCCCATTTTAGTGAGTTTATGAAGTAATTGAATGTGAAATAAAAAAAGTAAATAAAGCAAAGTGTTAGAGGCTTTGGAATAAAAAAGCTATTGACATTTGGAATAAAAAAGCTATTGACAGAGTAATGATGCTTCTAAATTAATTTTGGCTGTTCATGGCAATTATGAAGGAGAAGTAGCTGACCTTTGGTTTTATGCAATTTCTTCATAGGAAGAAGGAAAAGGGAAGAGGAAGGGCTTGGGATTTTTTGAAGAGAGTAAGCAGAACATAACTGAATAAGAATGTGTTTTCAACATTGTGTGATACATCATTTAATGGAATTGTATTAGTTTCCTCAAGCTAAAGTTTCTTAGACAAACTATATTAAGTAAAAACAGGTAAAATAGGTGTAGGAAGAGTTAAAATAACTACTACTATTTGGTAAGGTTTATGGGAAGTGGTTTACGTCCTTAACTAGTGTATAATTACAGTGGAGTAGGAAGATGAGGCTTAAAAAGCAATCACATTCACATAATTTCCCCTGCTTCTCAGAGGAGGCAGAACTGTCCTCTGGAAGAGATTTCTGACTGTGTGATACTGTTTATTTACGGTGGTGTGTACGGTTATGTCCATGCAAGAAATAAGTTAAAATTCCTTTTTTACGCTATGTGGTTAAGAGTTTAGCAGCTAGGAGGTATTGCTTTTTGATCTCGTTTTGTGTATGCATTCAAATAGTCTTGAATTACATAATCACATGTCTGTTTTTGATAGGACAGCACAGAATGAACATGCTCTTGGAATGAAGTGACACTGAGATGAAACATTATTTTGTTGCATCTTTGCCATGTCTATCACATAAATTAGACTGTGAAGATGAAGCATAAGGAATTGGAGTGAACTTAAGTGTGGTGCAAACACTGAGTTTGTAATAAGTGCTGAAATGAGTGTGCCTGTGTGTGTGTGTGTGTGTGTGTGTGTGTGTGTGTAAATGTCATGGTATGATGAGAAAAAAAGACCATTACTAAGTGAAATAAGGAAGGGGTTTTCCTGATTTCCCTACCCTATATGTATTCATTAGCATTGTCAGCTTACTCAGTTGATGTAGATGTGATTTGTTTATCTCACAGAGAAATGAGGGAGATCTCTTTCACCGATTGTGGCACATAATGAATGAAATCCTAGACCTGCGAAGGCAGGTCCTTGTTGGCCATCTCACCCATGACCGAATGAAGGATGTGAAGCGACACATCACTGCTCGTCTGGATTGGGGCAATGAGTGAGTAAATGTAACAATAGAAGAAAATAGTGTAATCTAATTATAATGTTCAAATTTTAGACTCATGGTAGAGTATTGAAACAAGGAACAAATTTCTGACAGATGTTCTGATGTCAGCTTTTCTTTCTTTTTTTCTTTTTTTTTCTTTTTTTTTTTTTTTACAGATTTCCTGTTTTATTTGTAACATTTTAAGAATGAAAAATGAATGACTTTCTGTAAAAAAAAATATATATTCTTATATGTGTGTGTGTGTGTATAGATGTATATTCTCACACAGTAGTGGTACTGTCTGTGAGAGAACTACATTGAAAGTTTGCAGCTTCCTGTTAAACCACCTTTAAATACACACCTGGCCAGATTCTTCTATGGTGCAGTTTAGCACAGTTCCTATGTCTGAACTGAAATTAAACTGGCTGACACTAGCTCCTTTTTGATTTGTCTCTTGTGATCCATTTCATACTTGTGCATCTCTAACATACATCTTGTCGCTAGGCTCTGTTCCTTTCTTTTACCCGAATAGCTAAGAAAAGAGCTAACCAAGCTGTATTCTGTTAATTTTTGATTAAAAAAAAATAAACAAACAAACCAGATATTTTCAAGTCTTTGCTTTTTAAACACCTGCTATTTCAAAAAATGTCACTTCAGTGTTACTAAATGATTAACAGTATAGAGTTATAGGGATAAAAAATAAATAGCATAACGTGTGATATTGAAAATGATTTCTAAATTATTTTCCTAATGTACCTCACACTGACCTTGCTGCTACCTTGCATAGTTTGGAAGGCTGGTAAGCTCATCGCTATTCCAGGTAGACCACACATGCGAAAAATAAGCACAGTAGGCTACTCTCCACTCAGTATTGCTACTGAAAACAGTGGTACAGATTAACAGTGCCCTGGCATTTGCAAGGAGAATGAAATAGACTTGACCCTTTGCTCTTGTAGCAGTGACACATCAGGCTCTTGCATTTCTTTCTTAAAGAAATATTAGGTCTTTATGTTTAACAAATGTTAGGCTTGGGCATTGCTTGGCAGCTGAGTAGTATGGACAATATGAAGACAAAAAGTGCTTGCATATTAGTAACACTGGTATGCATACATTGCTTTTGCTGCTGAGCGCTTTGAGTTTGGAAATATGAGATAAGGTGAAAGAGGCTCTGCTGAACTTTATTTTTGCTGACATATTATTCATAACTTGCTTTGCAGTGCTTCCTAAGTAGTAGAAACTTTATAAATTGACATTTTGGAAGCACATAAGTACAGGACTTGTGATTAAATTTGATAGTTGTGACTGAAGGTTAATATTCTCCATCGTGTCTGACAATCTTGTCTTTCTGCCATCACGTTTGTTCTCTTTGCACTGTTTTTTTTTTTCTTTTTTTTACGTGGAGGCCATGAGGTTTATGCAAGGATTGTCTTGTAATCTTTCTACAGAAACCTAAGGCTTCATCAAAAGCCTGGCGAAGTAAATAGGAATCTTTCCTTTTGCTTCCAGTGAGTTTTAGATTAGGTGCCTACTTCAGAATGTATATATATTAAAAAAAAATAATTAAAAAAAAAATTGAAGTACTTCACGTTTTTTTTCTGGGAAAGGAGCAGTGGAAGAAAAAAACATGGAGGAAAGCAGAGCATATACATGTTCTGTTGTATGCGTTGTAACAATTATGAGAAGGAAGCATGAGAACAGGAAAAAAAAAGTCTTTGTGTGGACATGTCAGGTTCTACACTTTGTTTAAATTATCTTTTTTTCAAAGAAGGACTCTTTACTAATTGTGTTTTAACCTGGAGAAATGGGAAAAGTAAAAGAAGGAATATCTGTATTCATAACGGACTCAGTCCTCCCTCTGTTCTGCTGAGAGCCTTTGCTTCAAGTACTTCAGCAAAAATAGCTCAAATAGAAATGTTATTGGGTATTTGTTTTGTTATTTCCTGCATCTACATTCCCCTCACCTGTGTCAGGTTAAAGGGTTGGTTTACTTTAGGAAGATGCTGGTTTTACTTGAATAGAGGTAATACAATATGGCAATTCCTGGAGAACTGCTGTAGGGCCTCACCTTTTATTTAATCTGATTTTGGAGTTGAAGGATCATGGGACCTGTTGCTTAGATCTAGCAGGCTGCTTTGCTAGATGTCTGCAAAAGGAAGGGTAAGAGTAAGATTGCTTATTTTAGGACTCATAGCCTTCAGTTTGCCTCACACTCCACTGTACTGAGGGACTACCATCAGTAAGATTGGTGTTTTATATGGCCATCAGGACAACGAAGGTGTTTGATTTCCTTGATTATCTTGTGAGAAAACAAGTTTAACTTTGGAAAGGTAATTAAACTAAAACAGGCAAGTAAACTAATCTCCTAAAACAGATAAAAATCCTCTCCTATTAAAGTAGTAGCTATCATACCAGAATAGGCCGATAACCTGATACAGGCTGATATCCTGCTTGGAGCAGTGCTCCGTACCTTA
Source organism: Dromaius novaehollandiae (assembly GCF_036370855.1). Classification (NCBI taxonomy): domain Eukaryota; kingdom Metazoa; phylum Chordata; class Aves; order Casuariiformes; family Dromaiidae; genus Dromaius; species Dromaius novaehollandiae. The sequence continues at coordinate 26,690,155 of NC_088098.1, forward strand.
TTCTATAGGAAACTTTTTCTATAAACTCTATGGCTGTACATGCAGTAATACAGAAGTTGGGAAGTTCGAATCAGCCTTTGAAAGAGAGGCTTGATCTTCAAGGCATGTGACCAGACTACACTCGAGTGACTATAACTTTCATTGTAGAAATAATGTTCTTAGTAGGAATAAACATGATTCAGATCTCATCTCTAGTATTTTTTCCCTGACTCTATGGGTATGGACCTTCAATTTACTAAGCCAGTCTTTCTTGCCAAAATACTGATTGCCTCCATTTGAAACAAACCAACCTACCCCAGATTCTGTTCTAATAAACACAAGCTGCTGATTGGTGAAGCTTTAGACTTAAATTTATTTGCTGTGGTCCATCCAACGCCCTTAATTCCGATTTTGGCAAGGATCTACTACACTGCCCACAGGAGAGGTTGCCATGGTGGATTTTATGATGGGAACATCTGTCCTCTGAAATCCTAACCCAACTATCAAGCCTGGGCTGGATTTGAGCCAGTGCTTGGAAGTCAGACAAGATACTGTAGGTTAAAAATGATCCCAGTTTGCTTTCTTTTGTCCTCACAGTCTTTTTAATGGAACAGTGTCCTCAGCAACTGTCATTCTGTTCTGAAAAGTAATGAGCTTGCTTCATTTGTGGGACCACTTAGAGCAAGATTAAGCTTCTTCCAACACAGAAATTTATTGTTATGAAGGAAATTCAAAGCATCCACAAAAGCAAATGTGGATGCAAGTTTGGGGCAAAAATGTAGAACAGCTGTAACTGCTTTTGGAAAAAACTGCTGCAGAGAGGACAAGAAAGAGAATTTTGGTCTTTGCCTTAGCTTTTTAAATCTGCAAGTAGGAAGGCTTTTGCAATACTTCTGGACTTAGAAAACCTGTTCAGGATGTTCTGCCTTCCAGAGCCTATCAAACGTGCATGAACACATAATGTAACATTTCAGTAGTGTAAATGCTTTGTACCTATTTGTGCTGGCGGCAGAGTGAAATCTATTGAGCAGATGCTATGCATACTGCTTACTATACTGTTTTCTCTCAGTCAGATTATTTATTGTAGTAAGTAACAGAAATGATACCACAGCGAGTTTTACCGGGCATCACTTTTTGTTGGTCATTTCCCAAGCCATTTAAATGTACCTTGGCTTTCTTCTGTGACAATATCTTCAGTATTCATAAACCCACCTTATAATCATTTCATTAAGATCTCCTGTATAAAATAGTGTTCTGAGGTTTTTAAAATAAATTTTTAATATTCTTTACTTGAGAATTCAATTCTCATAGAGTATAAGTAGATGTACATTACTTTTTAGTTTTTCACTAAATATCGGATATAGCTGTTCAAAATTCTTGATAGAAACTATTAAAGCATATCAGGACTGGCACAAACTGTCCAAAAAACACTCTTGATTTGGGTAACTCTTAAAAACAAACAAACAAAAACACTTTGTGAGCTCTAAATGTATTTTATTTGCTTAATTATATCATGTTTATCTTGTATTCCAGCACACGAATGAAAGTATTGTAATTCATAATACGGGTTTAATGAAAGCTTTCTGCAATGTGAGACATTAAGTGTTTTACAGAGATAGCTTGAAAACAGAACAAATAACATTATATGTAGCCATTGTACGCAATTACAGCTTGCTTTAGATAAGAGTACTGCTCTGATGGCATCCTTTTTTCTAAAAGGTGTTAATTCAAGCAGAATTTTGCAACTTTTCAACTTGAAGGAGGTGAGATGGATCATGTTAGAAATGGTAAAGCAAACTGAAGCCTTTCCCCCGCACCCAAATCCCTATGTATGTATGTCAAATGTTACTTGCTGGTTGCTTCACAGAAAGGCAGAGAAAAATCTTATTTTAAAAATCTAATCTTAATTATATTTTTAAAATCTTTCTGTCTTGCTCACTTCTTCTCCCCTTGTTTTTACACCCTACAATTGCATTTCTGTGAGACCAGAGTTATAAATTCGTTCTCTAACAATTATTGGAATGTTTGCATCAAATGCCAAATATTACAAAGCTTTGAGTAGATAATCACTAGTAACTTACTTGACAAGGTTAGAATATTTTTTGTAATGTCAAGGGACAAGCAAGCTTTCTGGGCTAGGTGGAGAGAGGGATGTCAGAATTCAATGTCCTTTCTTGTCCCTAAAAGTACTTGGGGGGACTTTCCTTAAAAAAGGAAAAGGAGGATTTACTCTCACTTATTACTCTCAGAATGAGTTTTCCTCTTGCATGCTTCCCCAGCATTTGGGTCCTATTTCCAAAGTGTTTTTTGAGCCTGTATTTTACTCAGTTAAACTCTGATTAAATGCAAAAATTTTCAATAGAATTAACTGAAAATCAGGGCTTTCTGCATCTGTCGTTATCTGAAAGTCTGAATACCTAACATAGCAGAAGAACTATCCCCTTAGAATTTTGTTCTAACCAAAGGGAAGTACGATGGCTTTTGAGAGGTCATCTGTTTCTACTCTTTCAAATCTTTTTTCAAAACTTTCTGATCTTTCAAGTTTTTCTGAAGTCAGCAGAAGGGGTCAGACTACCTCTTGTATTCTTAATCTTATTTTCAGCACAGCATCAAGCAGTTAAGTTTTATTCCTGTTGATTCAAGTGTATTTCATTATTTAATTCAGGGGTATGGCCAAGGAGCTTTGCCATCCAGCCAAAACTAAAAATAAGCTGATCTTTTGGCATTTGATTTCTTTTTGTATTCTTTTTGGGGTTGTCATCCAAAATGACAATGCTAGTACGACGCAAATCGTACTCTCTCTGCAATAAGGAAGCTGAAGGCATGAAATGTAAAACAATTAAAAATTGGAGAACTATTCTGATAATCTTACAAAGTGAAGAAAAGGGAGGAGTCATCCATGAACAGTGAATGCAACCAGAAAAAATGCATCAAAAAAGTATCGTAGAATAGCAGTTAACATTTACATTGTTAGAAGGAATGTTTTTGTTAAACATGAATAGAAGTAAGAGCCTAATTACTTACTGTTATTCCACATGCCTTACATCTCATTATTTCTTCTTTTCTTGTATAGACAACTGGGACTTGACTTGGTTCCAAGAAAAGAATATGCTATGGTGGATCCTGAAGAGATCAGCATTACAGAGCTCTATAGGCTGGTACGTGAATATAATTTCATGGCAACTTTCTTTTACTTAATTGAAAATACTTTTTTGATCAAATACATTGGCATTGGATAATGTAATGGGTGTTACTATGACATAAGAAGGTTTCTTTTTAGCAATTATACCTACTTTTGTAGAGATGTTTTGATTTGGTATCAAGTCTGTGTGTGCAAGCATGTGTCTTCAACATATTATTTGTTAATAGTTCTATTTTCTGAGGTATTATTAAAATTATGAAGTGTTAGCATGAATTCAATCATCAATAAAAGCTTATGAGACAATTTTTCATTAGTGCTATAACTGGTCTGTAAGTCCTGTTAGGTAAGACTAGTGGAAAAGTAATACTCTACTTCTGGTACAAGTGCTGTCACTGTTAATTGTACTGGCCTACTGGTCTATTCAACTGCATTAATGTGGATGTCAGTTAACGTGAAGAAGACAGTTCTCCTTTGGATGTGTAAGTTTGTTTTGATGTAATGGAAACAGTCCTGATATTTCTTATTCTGTGTTAATCTTCACTGAGGTCTAAGAAAACTCATTTCATTTCTCTAAGCTTTAGCTCACGTTTAAGTACTGCTGCAGTTACAGTAATACATTTCTGAGCTTTATTTGTTTAAGATTAAACTTGTATTTAAACTATGCTAACTCCTGTGTATTTAAATGTATAATATAGACTAAAGCAAAAATAAGATTGCTGTGATTTGCTGTGGAGCTGAAATTATATTACTTGATCATTTTTAACTGCTTATTTTGATAACTTATATCGTCAAGTCTAATAGTAGTAATTTGTTCACTCTAGAATCAGTATACCTTTGAGCAGGTCATTCTCAAAGTTCAAAGTCACATGCAATCTTAAGGAGTCCTTTTTATGCACTAGACAGAATACAGTAAGGAACCATTAATCACAAGAAGAAACATGCAGAGGAAAATTAACTCAGAAAATTAATGATGAAACTCAGTGCACTTTCAAAAATAAATAGAAAAAAAACAAGAAAACCTCAGTTTGAAGGCTAAGTATCTTAGAAAATTGCAATTTAAAGTAGCTTTTAGTACAAGAGAGAAATACTGCAGTTTAATATTCTATTATTAAATGATGGTTCAAGTGGTAAAGCTATAAATTGTAAAGTTAGATCAAGAGAATTCAGGAACTTCTACATAGCAGTCTGCCAAAGATTATAGAATATGTAAGTGATTTTTTTCATTTTAAAAATGCTGCTATTTAGTTTTTTGCAAAAGCACTCTTGTATGTTTGAATCCAAGAATATCAGATCATTAACTATTTAAATCAGTTTTAAAATACAATATTATTACAGTACCAACATTTAAAGTGATTTGGAATTCTGAGCATAGAAAAAGGCTACACTTTTAGAGGTTACTGTTTTTTCCCAGCAATAAGTATGATACAGTGTAACACTTGGCAAAGTCACCTGCCTGGGTTCTGCTTCTCATATGCAAAAAAATAAAAAAGAAGAAGAAAAAATCCCCTATTGTTATAATTGAAAATTGAATTAAATTTAGAAATTTGGGAATAAGCAAGTAGTCCAGTATTAGGGTTTTTTTTTTTTTTAATTATCTCTTGTTTTGAGATTTTTGTGACTGGTTCAAACTGGCTGCTTTGGTGATATTTTTAGATGGAGCATCGTCATCGAAAGAAAGATACACCAGTACCAGCCAGTAGCCACCATCTTTTTGTTCAGATGAAGAGTCTAATGTGCTCCAATTTGGGAGAGGAACTGGAAGTAATCTTCTCTCTCTTTGATAGTAAAGAAAATCGCCCAATCAGGTAACACATGATTTTTTCACTGAAATAGTGATTTTTGCAAAAGTGTTGTCAATGTGTGCCATGTGTTTTGATCCAAATAATAAATTTCACACTTAGAAACATGCAGAAGATTGTGTTAATACAGGACAAATTTTTGCTGCCTTTTGTAATTCAGTTATTATACTTAATAGTTTGTTGTTCCATTCTAGGTTTAAATAATTCTTTTTTCTCCACCTTGTTTACCTATTTCAGTTCTCAGTTTTGTTTCTGTGTGGGAACATGTATACATGTATGCATACAGGTGGATATTAGCTCTGTGATCCAAAGATCATTTTTTGATATCTATTTTCTTCTCACCTAATCAGTGCACATTCAAAACTGTTGAATTTCCAGCAACTGGAACTGTTGCTTCCTTTGTAATATTTATAAAGATGAATTCTCCTAGGTACACAAGATTGGAAGGCTGCCCTCAGTCAGTGAATTAAGAATCTTTTTATGATGGGAACCTGCAATTCAATAAGGAAGAACCTGTTCTTTAGTGAAGTAGTTAATCCTGATCTCAAATTCATTTAGTTTTCTTGGCCTCTTTCAGCTGGGAGCTGATCCTCTGACCATTCTTTTTGTTTGTCCTAAAGCTGAAATTCTGAACAAGCCCTCATAACTTTTTAATTTTTGGATGTTCAGTAGTTACCTCTATTCCCAGCATGTCTCTGGCCAAGAGAGAGGACCTGGGAGTGAACAGGAGTGGAACTGTTATGTGCATAGTAAATATGAGCACAGGAGGGAGAGTGAGGTTAGTGGAAGAGCCATACAAGTTCCATTAGAGAAATAGGTCAAGAAGATTGAACCAGCCATATCAGCGCTAAATGCCTTGTGCACTGGTGGTGGGAGGCTGGCTTGAAGGCTCCCCCTCAGAATCTGCTGCTGATAGTCACTATGCTCTTCTCTGCTTTCCTAGCTATAGAAGGAACATATTTGGGGAGGCAATAAACGTCCCGTGCTTTAAGACTGACCATTGAAGGAATGGAAGACTTCCTTTGAAGCCAAAAACCACTTTAGATGAGAGAGCTCACAAATGCAAAGAAACAAATATAAGCCACTGCTCTGAGCCTAATAGGGTAATAAGTGTTACTCCAAATGCATACAAAGCCATGGCTTTGTTATAATTGTCTTTTTATATATGGCAATAGGAATTTGGAGGCCTGTGCGTAAATTGGTTTGAATTTGACAAAATGTCTATGGTCCGTAGATGGGCAAGATAACTAGCTGCTACTTTGACTGAAGGCACAAAAATGTGCCTTCTTGTAGATTCAAATATAGTGTTTGTTGTTCATCTGATATGATTTGACAAAAATTGATTTTTATTGTTAATGAAATACAAGCAACTGGGATAACAGCTGCTAAATACTGACATTTCATTCAGAGCTACACTTTGAACATTAGTCACCAAAAAACAGTTTACTGTTGTTTCTGAGGATGAAATGTGCATCAGGGAACATCTTCTGTGTTTGTTCCAGTGAATGACACAACAGGTGATGGATTTAGGAGAGAGCTTCAGACCTTGACAGAAAACAATTTGAGTGTTATGGATTGCTGAAAACAAGGTTATGGCAGTAGTGGTGGTATGAAAGCAAATGGATTGGATTTCATGTTCACATGAAAGCACAAATTCTAGAGCTGTTTGTCCCAGGCTTGCTGTGGTCTGACCTTAGTTATTGATTCCTGACTCCAGTGTCTGTTTGCAGCTGCTTTATTATGTGTGAACTTCCTCATCCCGTTACTGACAAACCTTGAAGCAGCATGTTGTCATGAATCCAAACTGCCTTCAGAGCAAGGGAGGAATAACAAGATGAACTTTGTGAAGGCAGTTTGCTACCATCTGTAAAACACCCTCCTTTCCTCTCCCCAAAGAAACCCACCAAAAAATGAGCTGGAATCCTTCAACATGCTGAAAAAACTAAAATCAATAGAGTTTTCACAAGAACAAATGAAATATAAGAGGTATCTGTATGACAGAACTAACTGGAATGCAAAGGTGTCCAAGCTGGAGATTTATGTGTTTTTTCTGGACCACGGAAACAAATCTGAAGTCTTGCATACATATTGTGTGCACAGTGATATGGTAGGAGTTACATTTTTCCCTTAATACAGATTGACGAGATATTTCAGAAGTCTTTAGGCCTTAGCTACAGCTGAAATAGGCAGCCTCCCTCAGAAGGGACGTGTGTGAGAAGACTGTGTGTGTGCACCTCAGCTACTGCAGTGCACGCATTGCCATAAAAGCCCCAGCCTACTGGCAGTAATATGCCAAGTTCTGAACTGTGACATTGCATAGTACTCTGCTAATTTCTGATGAGAGGGTAGGTCAAAGAGCTGTGTGTGGCAAGGCCTTAAGGTCTGTCACAAGTAGCTGTGTGATTTGTCTGTTGAATGCCCGAGTAACTGTCTTGTGAGTTGTGGTCCCCTCGAAAAATACGATGAAAATAATAGATGAAACTCTTGTTAATACCATAGACGCAGTTGAGGAACTAAACATGTTAATTCACTTCCTGAAATACAAAGATATTTGATGAAGAATAGGAAGAACATGAACATAGGTAACTTGAAATGAATTTCTTCAGTTTGTTGATTATGGTATTAGACTTCTTGTTTTTTTATTTCTTTGGGCTTTGTTGCTTTTTACCTCATTTCAGTTCTGTGAGCACTGTACATGTACTAAGCTTTCCTCAGGTGTGCAGTTCTGCTTGTTTTAATTAGGCTATTTGAATGCATAACATTAAGTAGATGCTCACAGATATTGCTCTATCTAGCTGTATATTGCTGCACAGGTTGTAAGGAAACTTTTCATTAACTGAGTACTTAAATATTGCTGATAAGACAGTGTCATTTTTACTTCTATGCATGGAACAATTTGATCTTGTGATAGTCACTTTGCAGAATTTGCAGCTGTTGATTTTTTTTTTTTTTTCTAATCTAGTGAAGTCTGGAATAGCTTCAAAAGGGTTTGATTTATCTTCCTTTATTTTGAAATTATCCAAGTTATTGCTATTATTCATAATAATTTGGATAACATGTTACCTTATGCAAAAGTCTGAGCTTTGAAAACAAAAGATGCTTGATAACATTGGGAATGTATATTTTAATAGCAGAGTTTTATATTAAAGTGCAAGAATAAGTTTGTCCTTAGTTGTAGTTTTCTTCATGTTTAGAACTGACAAGATTTATGGAATAGCCATTGAACAATGAAAGGTAATGAAAGATTTTTTTCTGCTGCTGCAGCTAAAGAGTCCCTCTGAAAAAAGCATACCATAGCAACTGAATCAAATCAAGCTTATAAGCAGAAATCAGAATGTGTTAACAGTTTTTTGTACTTGACTTAGTGGGACTAGAACTGAGTGTCTCATAAGAAAATATAAACTCATGACATGTTAATGCCAGATTCAAAGAACTGTATGTATATAACATAGAATGGAATTTACATATTCAAAATCCAAACCTCGATTCTAAATATCAGCACACAGGTGTGTGTGTGGTTTCTTTCTCTTTTTTTTCCCTTCCCCTCTCCCCCTTTTTATTTCTCTTCTGGAAAAGTTCCCAGGAACTAAATTCAATATGTATTCCTGGCAGGGTTGGATTCTAACACAATGCAGTGTTGGCCACTGCTTGTCTTTGAAGAGACAACCGGAAGAGGAATAGGGGAGTAGTAATGGATGGAATTCCTTTTCTACAATATCTTAGTGGTAGCTCTAGCTAATAAGAGAGTCCGTACTCCCTGGGAGGTAGGAAATGTGGATTTGAATACTTGAAGGCAGAGCAGGAAACTGAGCATGGATCTTTCTTTTCTTAGAGAAAGGCCCAAGCAATTAATACAATTCTCTTCACCAACACATCCCCTTGTTCCTCTTAAAATGAACAAACAGACAAAACACCCCCAAATGCTCACTGCACACAGTATTTAAACTGAATATGTGCCCACCATCACTTTTCTTTCTCTGATTGTGCTTCATTAGAAAAGAATTGGTCTTGAAAGAACAGGTAAGTCTATCTTTGGGGCAGGGGAAGGGATGCTTTCAGTCCCTGGGGTCTGAGTAGGTGGAGAAATCTTTCTGAAGTTGTGAGTGAGATGCCAAGTTTAAGAAATATGCCAGTGCTTAGCATCTTAGACTTAAGGACTGGAATTCAGCTTCAAAGACATCTTAACATAAGGTCCCTCTATGAAGTACGTGTCTTGGTTCCTGTTACAGTCCATGGAGATCTAGTTATAGTCAGTGAAGCCTAAAAAGTGATTCAGCTGATGAAATGTCGGTGTCTACTTTAGGGCATGTTGAATAGCCTTTTAGAATCCATAGTGTATTGATTAAAGAGCTGTTCAGCATACCCTGAAGTAGTTTTGAGCTGAATCCATCCTATTTCTCTCTTGTTTTTTATGTGACTACTTTGGATCTCGTTAAAGTTTGAGACTTCAAATTCAGAGAAGGAGTTGGTGCTAGATTCATAAACGATATAGATACCTAATATTAGACATCTGTCTTCTAGCAATTAGGTCCTCACAGGGGAATCTGTAAGGAGAAGCACTGTGAATTTATTTTTACAATGTTTGTGAAGAATTTCGAGTAGGTGAATGAAAAATACCTGATATGTGCAAAACCGATATGTGCAAATTACTACTGTCATTTCAGGATATATTGAAAACGTACTGTTAATGAAGAAATCATTGTCTGTGTGGCTTTTTCATTATGGTTGTAGCAGGCAATATTCATGTATAAGGGACACTGTTCTAATTTAACGGAGTGATTAATCTTCTCATGATGTGTGACCTACCAGTGCATTTCTAGAGTTTTATCTATTAAAACAAGTAGGAGATGGAAATTAAACCCAAAGAACCATTAAAACAATTTGGTACATATTAATTGGTACATATTCATTTAATCTGACTGTGTGTACACATTATTTATTTTCTAGCTTACTAACTCCTAGGAATAATACTTGTTATCACTAGAATTAACAATGAACAGTTCAAGTTATCCCTTGATGATTGCTATGAGTTTTCCTTGTTATTTCTTACATATAGCTCCATCTGCCTTCAGTTCCCTGTGCCTTAGAATGGCCAATGTCTCCTGCGTTGGGTAGTTAGTGCAAGCTTGTGAATGGCACTACTTTAGTGGCACTGTACAACCATGCAACTTGTCCTAGTTAGTCTTTTGTTTTAGGTACTACTGTACAAACATTCTAAAAAAAAGTATAAGGCTATCTTAATTAAACTTTAGTTTGTAGAACTAACTACGCTGTAAGGATCCTAGTATACAGTCAGTTTTAAGTGTACATAATTGTAGAATAGTGTTGCTTTTGTAGTTGGCAAACGAAGTCCATGATTGTATCTTCCGATTTGCTCTCAAGAGGCTTTCTTGTCTTCCGGTTCAGTCGCTGAGTTTTCACTGGCTACTTATATATTGTACAATATCTTTGATTCAAAAGTGAATTCTCTCAAACATACTATGCCAAGATCCACTGGGAGTCCAGACAAGAGATTTTTAGAACTTTAAAGGAAGACTGGAAAGGTGTATGTTCAACACTGCAATGGGATGAAATGATCTTGTGTTCTGAATCCTTTTATTAGTCGATGTAGAAGTCTATGTTGTAATTAATCATTTGAGATTCATGAAATCTTTGAGATTTTCCATTCATAAGAAATTACTGGCAGGTTCTGTGCAGTTAAGTCTGAGTATGAAGATGCTTAGGTTCCCTCCATTTAGAGTGCCAAAGAGTGTGGTGATATATCGGTTGTAGGGATATTTTCTTCTCATACCAGCATGAAAATGAACTAAAAATGAACTAAGCGAACTTCTTCTGTAGTTAAATCACACGGAGTATATCATATGTATTTCAAAAGATTACATAGTTACCACATTGTAGTGGCAGATTTATTCAGAGAAATAAAAGACGACGTATGCTAGTACATGCTTTTTGCCCGCATGTACTCATGTCACTTACCAAGTGCAGCGGTTGCAGCAGTGATGACCTTAGTGTAGCTAGAGGGCCTATTTACACTGGAGCTCTTGAGAGCACCAATCCTTTAATCAAAAATACATTGATTTTTTTTTTTATCAGATCCTGTAAAGATCTAGGTTATCAGCTTTTATTAGAATTGGTTTAACAAGTAGCAAGGAACAAAGTGACAAATTAGCTGTTCTCCAGACAATGTACATTACTGACTGAGACTCGCTTAACTTAAGTCACCAGAATATTCTACTGTTACCAAAAAAACCCTCACCACCAACAACCCCCCCACTATGCTTGTGTAGGTAAATCATCGTATACACTCTTCATTAATAAAATATGGTATGATAAGTGGGGCAAGAGCAGAAGAAAGATCGATTTGGGGTTTGTCCGTGGAAAGATAAGGCTCAGCCTTGTCAGATACCTGTAAGGCTCTTAGCTTCTCTGTGACTCAGTTTCCATAAGTATAATGTTGACTTCAAACTGTATAATTGACAAGTATCAATTACCAAGCTTTAATTGCTTATGTTTAAGAGACTGTTCAAGAGGACACTGTATTTTTATATATATATATATATATATATGCATTTTAATGAAGTTAGTATATAGGATTTTCTTCTAGATATTAATGCTTCTATCTTGTTCTTCAAATTACTGAATTGCTTGAAAGTTAGTTGGGTATACAAACATTTGAGAAGCTGGTTGCAGAAGCTGTTAATTTAGTAAGAACAAGGTGGCTGCAAATAGCGTTAGGTAGGTTCTTTGAAAATAACGATTAGACATTAGGCAGGCAAAAACAAATACTGAGTTTTGCTGGAATTGTGTTGGTGGGGAGAATTGTGCTGCTGGCTCTGGAACTGTAGATCAGAAGAGCTTAAATACTTTAGAAAATTGCTGTAGAAAGCCTGAAGATAAATGGTAAGGTAACATGCAGATTATTATTAGCGTATTTATTTACCAGATGACTGCTTTCCAAAAATCAAACATCCCAATGTCCTCTGAGACATTTTCCTTCCCAGTGTAGCTATGGCAAGACCAAATCTAAATTCATAGCACATTGTTATTCAGAAATCTTGACTGTTCTTTGTAGAAATTTGAAAACAGAGGCAACTGTCATCTCAGGGGTACAATACAAAAAAGAGGATGGATGGTATTAAACATGCTACCTATTCTGGTTCAAACTAGCAGGCTCTGGTTTGGACACTGATCAGCATGAATGAGAATGTTGCTCCATCACCTGCTGCAGTCCCAGCTGCTTTGCTGACCTTTACCTCTGTGTAGTGCTTGTGCCGCTGTGTGCTATGCCCACATATTGCTGTGGAGCATAGATATGATTTTTGTTAAATCTGCAAATGTGACATACAGCTCTTGTGTAGCAGTCTATTCTAAACCATTTTCGTAATGTTATCATTTTTTCAAATAGCAGTGCTATTAATAAGACAATTTTAAGGCAACACTTCAGAAAGATGGAAAGTGGTGAGATTTTCTGTTCGTTGATGTATAGTGTGTGTCTGTGTCAATATGATATGAATGTCTTATCACAAATGATTGATGCTTCTGGCCCCATCTGTGTGAGGAGCAGAGATAAGTTGGCGTGTTAATCCTCCTTTTCCCATCACCTTGAACAACCTTGTTTGTAATGATTGTACTGCCCTCAAATGAACACAGATTCTTAAGCAGCACAAACAGGAATAGACTGTTTATCTAAGGCCAACAAAAGCAAGCCATATTAGCATTTTCTGCTTTGTGAGCTTTTGGTTATATACTTAAAGACTGCGTCTTCTCCGGACCATGTCAAAGCATGAGCAGTTTCCCTTCCTTTGTTTTCTCAACTTTAGCTTTTTAGTGACATTCATATACATAATTAACCTTTTTATGCCTTTCTTATTTCAGTTCCACTGTTACCTTAAATCAATTTATATGAACATTTGCTGAAAGCTGGAATCTGCATTTTGTTTATCAAAATACTTACTTCTTTGCATTCCATTTTATTTTTTTAATTTTTTTTGAGGAGAAAGGATAATGAAGTTATTTTCTCTCCCTTCGAAAAACAAATACCCAATACCATTCTGTGGAAATCTGAAAGGATTTGAGGATAGGCAAATGCTTAAAGACATTTTTTCACAACTTCCCTCAGCATTCCCAAACCTGAGATTGCTCTGTCCTATCTAAGAATGCACACTTTTAACCATCCCTCTCAGTGAAGTTTACACAACTGACTGTTGTTTGTTGTCAGCAGTCAGAACAGTAGTAAGGAAGCTTTTGAATCCAGTTGATAATATATTTCCATTACCCAGAAGGCTCACTACTGAGAACCCAAGTTGTCTTTCATCTTTACAGCCTGAGAACTTGTCTCTGTGGCCTCTCTTGAGCACAGAGTCAGAGAAGCTGTTACTTTAAGCATGCAAGTTAATGAGTTAAACTGCACCTGAGCTTCAGTATCTGGTTTACGTAAGATGAGTGCTCCTGACATTGGCACTCAAAGTGCAGGACACTCAAATATTTAAACCCTTTGTTGCTTCACGATGATGTTTAGCACTAGACAGCAAAGGAGATGGGAAGTGCGTTTGTGAAAATATAGGGTGTGTATTCAGTCCAAGACTACAGGAGTTATTAAGAAAGGACAGGCGAAGTATCCTGTGTGAATGTCCTTTTGACTAATGAAGAATCTGCCTCTCGCTGTTTTGGGGAGCAGCTTTTTAGGCGTAATTGTTTGGACTTTCAAGGCAGGTGAGGAAAGAGGGGTTGTAGCATGGCGGTTACAGGACCTGGTGGAGAAGAATATGCAAAGTACACTACTTAGTAAGGAACCAGGTAACGCAGCCGTCTCTGTGCAGCCTTTTTGTGATAGTTACAACATTTTCAATGTAGAACCGCCAGTTAGTTGATTTCAGCTGCTTTCTCGTTCTTTTTGTAGCATGATCATCAAGGCAGGTGTACTGTGCTAGAAGTATTATTTTGGACTTTTGTTGTATACTACAAGTGCATCTACTGTTCTTTTCAGACACATGATTCTACAGATAAGAGAACAAATCACTGTTGGGGAATGGTGGGGAGCACAGTTTAGAGCTGGATTTGGAAAGCAGCTTAGATGGTGCAGTATTTGAAATAAAAAGGCTAGAGTGAATATGTGTGTGTTCTTATGTGCGTGTATGCATGTGCACGCATACAGTAGTTGGTATTTGCATTTTCTGCTCATGTGCATATACTACATGTTTATTAGATATCTAAGTGTTATGTCCTTGAATGTCATGGAAATTCAGAGGGTTCAGTAATAAATGATCCTGCATACCCAGATAGGGATTTGCTTCCACCATTAGCTACCAGAATTAATATCATTCTGGGGAAATACGAGAGAATATGCTTTTTCAGTTGCTTAAAGGTATATTTTACTTTATATTAGACTAAATTACTGATCCTAACAGCAGAGAATTACTGGAAGAAAGAGTGAACACTGACTAGAGAGGCACAGTTCAGACTGAACTGTTTGTTATTTTTCAGCAACATAAGGTTTTTTTTATTTTGTTTTTTAAGAAAGATATGTGTATGAGGGTATGCTCAATACAATAGTGTCATGTGCTGCAAACAATATAGGTGCTCCTTATAATTTTTAGTCTAGCTAAGTGATAGACTTACCATACTCTTTCCCCTTAAAATACTGTATTTTAGCATGTGTAACTTTCACCTTGTTAATTCTGTTCTTGCAAATTGTTACTCAGATACCTCCATATTATCCATAGATGCTTTCTCCCTTGAAGCAGCCTTGGATCCTGACTTTTTTCAGGTGAATGTTTCTACTTTGCAGGCAGGGATTTGACCTAAAGGACATGGCACCGTTTCTGCTACCTGTAGAGAGGGAGCAATCTGTGGGAATCAAAACCAATAGAGTACCTGGCTCAGGGCAACTTTTTCCATAAAAAAGCATAATCTATGCTATTCCTGGATCAAAGCATAGGGTAGTTCAGTGTTATCTTAAATTCTCTTTGTGTAATGTACACAAAGATTTCTTATCTTGTACAGTATTTAAAGTATGCCACAATGAATTATGTATATGTCTTGAACTGCATATATATCTATATCTCATAGATAAAGGGATTCTTCTTTTGGAGGACTTCTTTTGGAGTCCTCCATTCTAGTTTAGTCACTTATTACTCTGTCTTGTCCCTCCTCAAAAGTAATATAGAGGAGAAGAGACAGCCTAGTGTTATTTACTTGCTTTTTATTCAGGAGATTCAGTCCTGACTTTGGCCGGAGTGTTGAAATGCCTTGACAGCAGTGTAAAGGTCACTTTGGCACAAGAGGGGCCACTGCTCTATTTAACAATTGTTACTCATTTGGCATAAAAATCTCCTGTTAGCTGAGTAACTTGGTTTGTACACCTCTGAATGTAGTTACTTTTTAAAAAAACATGTTTATATACCTAAGCAGACTTAAATATTTCATTTTTGGCTTTCTTTAAGAGAAGACATCTGGTAATTTACACTTGTGGGCAAGAATGTATTTGGTGTGATTGTGATTGGATGTTAACAGATTAAATAATAGCTTAAAAGGGAAGCCTGGCTGCTAGTAACTTCAGATACTTCCCTTCAGAATATGTGCCTCAATATTTCCAGTTTTTCTTTGAGAGCAGAAAGATTCATGCATGCAGGAATATATTCAGTCCGTTGTCCCATTCACCCTTTTCTTGGCAGTAGTAGTGTAAAGTAGTAGGAGAAGCCACGGGGCTTCAGTTTACCCTATTAATCTCACTTGCGTTTGTTTTTTTACAAAGCAGAAGAGCTCCAAAAGAAGAGTAAGAAACCCACTCACCATAACAATAGTAGCTTGACCCTTAATACTCATCAGATAGATAGTAAGAGGCTCAAGTTTCAGTTTTCATTTAGGTAAATTAGTTATGAATGTTTCATCACATAGGTCAGTTGCTCTCAGGATTGCCCATATTTAGTGGAAAAAAAAAAGGTACCTATCAACCTTTTAAAGATTCTTTCCCAAATATCTCCTACTTGTTGGAAAAAGGAGGCTAGCTTATATAGATATTTGCTGTGATCTTGTGTAGATACACACTTCTTTAAAGCCGATAAACCAACCCAAGCAAGACAAACGTATAGTCTGGATTAAGTCTCTCATGGCCTTTGACAGGTTGCCCTCTTAATGTTGCTGCTGTAAAAACTGAAAAATAACAGGAAATAACCTTCAGTAATTTTAATTGCCATGACGAGGACACTGCAAGGTGTGGCCTCTCTTGTAGCTGGTGTTTTACCATTTGCAGCTTAAAAGATTCAGAAAACAGCAAGATGTTAGTATAGGGATATGTGCACCAGCCATGACGTGTTTGTGACAGATTTAGGTAATGATGAAATGTGTTCAGCACTAGTGATATTCTGGTGGGCTTAGAGATCATCTTAATGAGAACACGCTGCGGTTGCAGGGGGTGCTGACAAAAGGCATGTCAGGGTCTGCACAAAACGATGCAGAGTTCCTGTTGTAAACCCCCAGATGAATCTCTAGGATTCAATGTGCTGTTGGAGAGAGGGGAATATTCTTAAATGTTACTGTTTCCAGTCACTTCTACCAATTCGTTCTGCTCTCTTCAAGTTTGATTTCCATCTTTGGGGTAAGACACAGCAAATCTGCTTCTATCCATGCTGTTATCTCAGTCAGTCACTAGGATAATAATCAAGCCTGTAATTCAGCTTAAAGGATCTGTAGGTCTGTGTACTGATAATACGCTGCTGCAAAATCTTTATCCATGATGGCAGGCTAAGCTCACTATTAGTGAGAGCTCCAGCTTCTAGTATAGGATATGTTGTTTCTTTAGTTGTAAATACCTGATGATAGATTTCAGTGTGCTTTTTGTCTTGTAAAACAGTATTTCCTCCTCTGACTCGTTAAAAATAATTGAAGATTGCTTCCTAAATAGCTTGCTGCTCATCTTGAGGAATGTATAGTGCCACCCTCCAGTTAAAATACAGTTGCAAGTATCTAAAATACTGTAGAGGGTGTTCACAAAAGCTAATTTCCTAAGGCTGTCTTCAGTTAATAAAGAGATGGGGGAAAATGAGATTGGGAACTTGACTTAGACAAATACATAACTATTTTTCTTGCCCTCCTCCTCTCTTTTTTCCCTTTTCCTTCATCTCTCAGTAACTGTACATGCTGTCAGCATGGGAGGAGACATGAAGACAAGCTTCAGTATAGCATCAGACTGTTTTTTTGTTGTTGTTTAATTTATTTTAGTTAGTGTCAGTGCTTTGATCATCATCTGAAATCACGTAATCTTATTTTATAATACTTGTTCTTCCTCATCTCTGCCTCTTCACCATTTGCTCTTTGATGGCTATTTTATAGTGAGAGATATCAGATGTGGTTTTCGTAAGTGCATGATAGAGTTAAAATACAGGGAATGCCTTGTAGAGCAGCGCATGCTGCTAAATCGTGTAGGCACACTTACTCGGTTATTCTTTGAAGAATGCACTTTTAAGGCTACATCTGTTTCCTTCAGTCAGTCACAGTGTGGTGTACCACATTTCTGTGCATTTTGTCATGAAGTGCAAGAGTAACATTTTGTATCTGACGTCAATTTTGTGAAGTCAGTGTACCTTTAGCTGTTACTGTGGTGGATTCAGATTGAGATTCTCGCTGAACCTCCGTGAACAGCATTCGAGAATGCAGCAGACTGGAGTTGGTGAATTATGTGCCAATATTCTCTTATTGTCTCTCATTATTTGCTTTAGAAATCAATCTAACCTACATTTAGGTAGAAAACATTTATAAAGGTGTCTGAAATGGAAGTCTTACTGAGAAATATGACTATCTGATGACAGCTTTACCGCAAGAGTATGCCATGTGGTACAAATCTGGCTGTTTTTTTGATACTGTGTTTATAAATCATGGAACAAGCAATCTGTCTAGACTGGTAAGGTTTGCCTGCTAATACTAAGGGAATAGGGGTCATTTACGAAAATACAACAGTTTGTGGTTGTGCTCCTTTTAAAAGCAGTTGTTAAGCCTGCAGATTTGGAACACATTGTTACTTCAGTAATACATGGGAAGTTACAGTACAAAAATCCCTTGTTGACCTGCTTAAATTAATCTCTCCAGCATTTGTTATTTCCTTATTTTCAGTCAGAAAATAGCAGAGTTAAAATGTGTACGGCGTATTTAAGCGACGAGGTTGGTGCTCATAAAAATTCAGTGCAGTTTAAACTAAAATCAAATGGTCTTACCACAAAGGAAAGGTATTTGTGCTTTGGGATGCTGCTGTGCATATTTGCTGTATATATGTATGTGTGACTGACTGCTGAGAAGACTGCTGTGAAATAAGATCCTAGCCCTAGATTTAACTCTCTGGAATATTTGCTGATGTTTGAAGCCAAGCTTTCATATCTTCAGAATTCTGTATCTTTATTATGTTTTAGGAAGACTGTTTACTTTCCTCAACCATTTTCTAACCTGCTTTTCTCTACGGAAATCCTTTGAAACGGTTTATAAACACACATGCTGAATGTCATTTTTTTTTCTCGTAACCTTACGATTCTAACTGCTTGCATTTGTTCCCTGGTAACGTTCTAAAGTAATAGTTTTAGCCTGAGTTGTAACTGATGCTGTATTTTTCTTTGAAGCATCAAAATACTGAACAAGGATTAAGGTTTTTTTGGATTTGTTGTCCTAGGTCCTATGCTTCAGTCAAACAAAAATGTCTGGTTCAAATGAGGAATTTAGATCTGCTTTACCATGGAACATGTCTGTTCCAGTCAGTGCAGCACTTTGTGGCATGACAAAACTCCGTGGTTTTTAACTGTGTTGTGAATCATAATCTCATGGTCTACGAGTGTAAGCAGAGCTTGAAAATTTCTCATCCTAGTGGACAGTGAGTAGGAAGCTTTCAAAGGATGTGCCTTCGATTTCTGCAGAATGTAAGCCTCAATAAATATATAATACATTCCCAGTTAAGTGTTTGCCAGTTCATAGGTTAACTATGAGCACAGCTTATCTACAGCAAGATAAAGAAAAATATCATTTACCAAGAAACTATGAAATCAACATTTCTAGTGGTTGCTGTAAGGACAAATTATGCACCGAAATGTCTTGTGGTATAGCTATATGTATTACTTATAAAATAGTTCTACAGACTGATGGTTAGGTAAGGTGGTAAAATTCAGAATTGCCTTTTATTGGTCAAGTTTATATTGGCACGTATGAAATACATTGCTGGTTTCAAATCAGAGAAACTATGTAATTACTGCTGGAGCAGAGACTGTCTTTATGCTTGTTTTTTGCATGGTGCCTAGGATAGTGAGGTCTTAAAACCTTAACTGATCTGGTAATATAAATAATTATTGCTTGATAAGCAATAATTCTGTGTGAAACCTGAATACAAAGGTTTTGCGTTTTTAATGTATTTTTCTATCTTACGAATGAGCTAAATTTAAATTAAATGGCAGAATTATTTTGAAAACCATTTTAAAAAGAAAAAACCTGGTATTTTGCTGTTGATTTAAAGAATGTTTATGTGAATATATTTTTAAAAGCTCGGTTTTAAAGTTTCCATGGAGACCTAAGCTGCAGAAGATCGCTGTATCCTAAAACATAAATGTTTCTGCGAAAATAACATTTTCATGCACTTTGAGGTATTTAAGACTCTAATGATACTATTCTTAGTTTCTGCTCTTTCTGCCATCCGATGAAAAAGTTGCATAGCTGAAGATAACACAAATATTATTTTAAAATAAATACAGTAAAGTCTACATGCTTCTAGGTTCAGCCAGCCCTGGATAGCTGGCATGCCTAAAACAAAGCCTTCCTCAGACAGAGGTGTTAGAAACATGTTCTTGAATGTAACAGCCCAGCAACCTGGGCTGTATCAACAAAAACATGGCCAATATATCAAGGGAAGTGATTATTCCCTTCTGCTCAGCCTCTGTTAGACTGCACCTCGAATCCTGCATCCAGCCTTGGGTCCCCCAGGACATGAAGAGGCATCAGTGACTTGGAGCGAGGTCAGCAGAGGGCTGCCAGGCTGGTGGGTGGCTGGAGCCCTTGCCCTGTGAGGGAGCTTGGGCTTCACCAGTGGCCTGCCAGTTCATACACAGAAGATCAATAATATCTGTGAGGAGCTAGGCTCTTTCTTGGATGTAAAGAAAAACTTGAGGATGATCAGGAGTTGGAACAGGCTGTCCACGGAGGCTGTGAGTCTCTGTTGTTGGAGGTTTTCAAGACCCGACTGGATAAAGCCCTTAGCAACCTGGTCTGACCTTGTAGCTGACCCCACTTGTAGCAGGAGGTTGGACTAGAGACCTCCTGAGATCCCTTTCACCCTGAATGATTCTCTGAACGATTGATTCAAATTTTGTGCAAGATGAATGTTGGTGCAATAAAAATTTAATTAGTCTCTGTTGAATTGGATCTCATCCAGCTGCATTCCTAGCGATTTTCCAGCTGCATTTTTAAAGCTATGGATGGTACAGAAGAGTGGTAAACCATGTTTAGCCTCGGGGATAAGCAGAAGAGATGGAAAAAAATGAATAAAATCTAGTTGCAATAAATGGATTTTTTTTTTTCCTGATTTGAGTATTACAGGGCAGCCAGACTCAACTGTCTGGCTAGTTGGGGCTGGGGACAAGGGGATGAAGAGTAACATAATGCTTCTGCCCATCTTACCATTTCTGCTTCGCTGCTTCCTCTTCCACACCTCTTTCACTGCAGAAAGAAGATTCTTACATTTTCTGTGAGGGTGTATCTTGAAGGAAATTATTCAAAACATGGAAAATTTGGTTCTTCACAAACTTGCCATGAATTATGTGTCAAGTTCACTCAGAAATTGTCCATAATAGACCTACTGTCAAATAGGAATGTTTCGTAAAGTAATTTCTTTTTCAAGAGGGATCTTGTGCCCTCTCCTACCTAAAATAAGAATTCCCTGCATTTCTGTGCTATCAGGATTAGTATTTGTATTGGATGCAGCATTTAACAGCCTACAGTAGATTGCATAACAGAGTTCTGAAAATGTTTGCCCTGCTGGAAGTTACGGGACTTTCACAAGACGAATAAAATCTGTGTCATCTTGAGATATGTTCTGATAGGGTCATGTAGGAAAAATATCTCCTAGGATCATTTTCCTATCTCTGAAAAAGAGTATTGTTTGAATGTGGAGTGTGGTAGTCTTGATACTTGTTTAGCAAGAATCAATACCAACATGCCACACATCTGATTTCAATTTTAGGACCAATAGATTTTATTGTTTACAGTTCTGTATGTAATAGGATATAAAATATCATTCTTCCAAATTACAATCAGTCTTTTATTTTGTATTGAGTGCATAGTAATTTTGTTAGGTGCATAAGCAAATCACCTCCCTTCCACTATTCTCTCCCATTTGCACTGGTTAATGGTAAAGCCTCTAGAAAGAAGAATTATTTCGTTCTTTTACATCTTGAGGAAAATTACATCTGGCAATAGATCAAACGGAGATCTAATTTGCTGCAGTGTTGTTCAACATCTGTCGTATTTGTTTTCTTACAGTGAAAGATTTTTTTTAAGACTGAATAGGAATGGTTTGCCAAAATGTCCAGAAAAGCCTGAAAGACACTGTTCTCTCTTTGTGGTGAGTTCTTGCCATTCTCAGTCATCTTTGTGCTGGGATTTACAATTAAAGGTGGATTAAATTATTATTTTGTATTTGACTCAGTGCTGTTCTAAGCTCTTACATTGCTATGAACATGAAGTGTAAAAGTTGGTTGAGTTGTTTAAGTATGAATTTGACTTTTTTCTGGCAATGTGTGGACCTCGTTTCTAAACTTCCAAGTGTGAGTATGTAGCAGTCTTTATACCTGCAGGGAAGGTCTAGTCCTTTTTCCTTCTTGTACATTTTACACTCAGAAAATTGCTTGTCCAGCACTCTTTGTACTTTGTGAATATTAGGAATTGCAGCAGTGCATCATTGTTGTTCAAGGCACACAGTGAGTCTTTTTGTATCCTTGCACTGTCCAGTTGTGCTGCTTTATAGTATATTCTAGCCCATATTTTAGGACATTAGTTTTGAGTACTTTTGCATGACCCCCAATTTAAAATGTTAAAGGGATAATTTGTTGATGCTGTATAAATGAACAATGAATTCATTCATTACTTTCACTAGCAGGAAAGCAATGAGGAAATATCTTTTTAAATGTCACGTTTTAATCAGGGGTCAGAACTAATGAGGTTCTGATTTTGTGCAGGATTTGGGTAGCAGTGAACTCAGGAAGGACATCTACATCACTGTGCACATTATCCGAATAGGTAGGTATTATAGTCCGTGAGTAGAAACCTTATATTTCGTAGAAATAAGGCAGTAAACAATAACAGCAAAAAACCTTGCTTGAGGTCAGTTTTAGGATATGTTAAATTAGCTAGACTATTGAGTAAATTTGGAAAATAAAATGCTTATATTCTGATACAAAAATTGCCTGGGATTTCTCAGTGTTGTTTTGGCTGCTCTTTAAAGTGTACTACTAAAGGAGTTTAGATGCTGAATATTATGTTACTGTCAAAAATGAAATGAAAGTATAATATATGTACTGTCTTAACATGATGGAGTTCCAGTGGCGAGTCCACTGTTGTTCCAAAGAGAGTTATTTCAAGCATAGAAAAGCTTGCCTAGAAATTTAATGACTCTAATTAGTATGTAATGTTTGATGGAGTATATGTAGATTTGAAGTTGTTCAAATGAATTTTGCCTTCTCTCTGACCCCTTTAAGAAGAGGTCTGACCCCTTTAAGAAGAGGGAGAGGAAAGGGAAAAGGAGAATTGAGGAAATCTCATAAGAATTTTAACCCATGATGATGTAAACAATTAAAATGTTCTCCAAAATGATTAAAAGTGTGTATTTGTGTTACATACTTATTTTAAGAAGTTGTCTGGGCTGTACTGATCTGAAACAATCTTTAGGTCTGCTTCTGACCTCTTAGAGATCTTGTTTTCTCTGTAAAGAATCTCTGCAGTTGCAATAGTACAGTACTGAGTGTATCTTTTGTTCCTATTTTTGAAAAATATATTGGTGTGAAATATTGTAGCTCTAATATGTGCTGAGTTCAGAAACAACTTGTTACAAAGTAAGCAATATTTTAAATAATTTTAAATAATTTTCCTTGCATTTTTATGCTGTTTTATTGTTTCATCAGAATACCAGATGCTATGCTTTGTTTTTATTGGTAAGGATTGGGAAATAGTATGGTAACCTCTGATGTAATACAAGTAAATTTGATGAGAATAAATGCTTCAAAGAAGAATAAAGAGTAGACTTTTTTATACTGAATGCTTTTCAAATATATTCTCAGTCAAGATTATAAATGAATCATTGAAATATTAAAAAGTTAAAATCAGATTTATATGCTGCATAGTGTGAAAAAGAACAATAACTCTTCTAGCTGCAGTGATGCATGGGAATATTTGGAGGAGGCATTGTCCTGCAGCAACCATAGCCGGAGGGTTTTCTTGTCAGAAATGAAGACTTGGTGGGAAAGATGCATAGCTGCCAGTACATAATTGAATAAAACAGTTAGAAAGAGGGCAGTTTCCTATGCCAGAAATACAGTGAGAAGGTTGAGCAATTGTATTTAAATCGAATAGAAAAGGCTAAGAAAAATATTTTGTTTCCAACTCTATTTTCCTTGGCTGCCTTTTTCTTTTCCTTTATTATAATTTATTTTTCTGCCCTTTGTCATCTTTCCTCCCCATCTTTCATCTCTACTTGTGATTCCTGCAGCTAGTCATTATCTCCTTGCTAGCCGGTTGCCTATTTGGAGGCACCACTTGATTACTAAATTGTAATTGCTCAGTCATAACATCTCTCACATAAATCACAGGGAGGAGGGCTGTTAGCAACATTAATGCTTATTGGACACTAAATGTTGAATAATGTGTCACATCTGAACTCTAAATTTAATTTGGTGGTGCCATAAGTAGTGGATTTAGAATCACTGGGTTTTAGAAGGAATTGCACATTGAGTGGAGGTCATGAAAGGATGAGCAGTTTCTTTGGCCTGAGACCTTACAAGATCACCACACGTTTCATGGCCTGCCTTTATCTTTTGTTATTGTAACATAGTATGAGGAATGATGGAGTAAATTTGTGGACAGTATGCTTGGCGCTGTCTGCTCAGACCCATCTTCACCATGAGTTGGATTGCCCTCTGCCTCCCTTCTGTGGTTTTAGAGGGAAGCAGTTCTGTGGCTTATACATATCAAATGTGTATTTTGTTTGGCAGGTCGAATGGGAGCTGGAGAGAAGAAAAATGCTTGCAACGTACAATACAGACGGCCCTTTGGCTGTGCGGTCCTCAGTATTGCAGATTTACTGGCAGGAGATTCAAAGGATGATCTCATCTTAAAAGTATACATGTAAGGAATGGTTTCCCCTTAATTTTTAAAATATCTTAGAGTCAGTTTACATCAGCAGCAGTGGTTTTAAATGCAGGGTGTATAAATAGTTGTAGCGTTTTTCTGTTCCAAAAAAGTGTGATAGTTAGTAACTTCTTTTTTGTACAGTTTGGAAATTTCAGCGAGTTCTACAGAACTTTGTTTATAAAGTGGGCTAATATTAAAAAAAGATTGCATCATTTTAGATCATCTTGTGTGTTTCAGTGTTTATCACATCCTTGTAAGAGCTTCTGGAGCTCTCTTTTTATGGCAACATGAATTGCTTTTAAGACTTGTTTAAATGTCTTGTGCTGCCTAAGCAGCTAGTGGAAGTACTTTATAACTCCAGAAAAACACAGGCAGAATAACTTTTTATGAAATGAAGTGATTATATAACTGGCATAGAAAAGTATAAAAGGCAGTGCAGGAGAACGAAAAAATCAAAAATAGATTTTTAAATGAATGGTTGATTAAATAGTAGACTTTGGCTGATACTAGACTGGAAGAAAGTTCAATTTTCTAGCTGTAGCAACACAGAATATGCAAATTCCTGATGATCTTGGACGCTATAGTAAGGAATGGTTTGTGGAGTGGTCTATTCTAAGTGCCTAAACATGGGACCCAATTTGGCACAGACATCGGGAAGTTCTGTCCCACCCAGGGTTTAGCCTTCAAATCTTAAAGGCATGGAGGTCTCTGAGGCAGCTTCTCTCCTCTCCCCTGTTCCCCAGAGTGCTAAATTAGAGCTGCTGGAATCAATGCTACAGAAAAGCAATTTAGTGTGAGAGTGGGTGTGTGGGCTGGCTCTTATTCAGACTTCCAGGATGTTAAAGTCAAAGAAGTGTTCTGTGTTGGATAACCAATTGTAAGATTTATTTGTCTGACTATTCTGTTTTTTAAATTTAGCTTGTTTGTTTTTAAAGCAACAAAAGATCTGGAAGGGGAAATGGGTCAAAGATAAATCTGATGCTAAGACTAACTCCAGTCTAGATCATGAGAAGTGTTCGTTAGAATGCGGTCAAGTAACAACACTTTTCCTTACGGAAAAGCAGATAATTTTTAAATAGGTGCTGAAATGTCATTTGCTCTCTAATCACTACCTTCTGAAGATCACATTCTATTTTAAATGTCTTCAAAGTGTAGAGTACAGGGTTTTTTTTCTTCCTGTTAAGGCCAGCTCTGTAAGAGTTCTCTGTCTCTTCCTGAGTGTCACAAGACAGACTTCTATATGTTTCAGAGCTGAAAGAGATCTAAACATGCAATGAACTTGGTCACAGCTGAGTTCCTGAGCATAACTGTTCTTATCCTTCTCCCACTCTTTCTATACAGAGCAGGTATTTTGATCATGCATTTCTCACCTGGTAAGAGCGCTCTCATTAATAGTCCTTTCCATCAAGACAGGCAGTTTCGTGGGGCTTTATTAGCTCCTATTGAGTTATTAATTTGAACAGAAGAGGATTTATTTAGAGAGATGTGTTGAAGCAGGTCTGAAAAACTTGTGTTCATCTTTCAGATTTAAGAATGCTATCATTTTTGTAGGTGCAACACAGAGAATGACTGGTATCAGATCCATGAAAATATCATTAAAAAGCTAAATGCACGTTACAACTTGACAGGCTCTAATGCAGGTGAGTATGTTGCAACATTTTTATTTAAATTTTTAGGGCTTTTTTTTCAGCTTTCAGATGAATTGGCTCTATTTTAGAATGATTAATGTCTATGAAAGCAAGATTTTTTGGCATGCAAAAAAATTATTCTTATATTAGCTGAAAATATGTGCTATTGCCTTTCACATCCCTGAATTTTCTTTGAAAAATCATTGATAATATTAACTTTTGTTTTATGCTGAGGAGCTGCAATTTGCTGTGGAGTCCTGTTCGCATGTAGGGCTGATCGAATTACCGTATGATCATTACTCATCTGCACTGCTCGATGATTTACACTTCTGCTTTACATTGTCATCAGGAAAATAAAATATGCTATTGACATTATATATTAAACTTCAGAAAAAATGAACTGGGAACTACCAGTCTTGTTATCTGGATTCCTACTGGCCAGCTGCATGAGATGCAGAGTTGATGTTTAAGGAGTTACCAACAGTCTTCCATAGTCAGCTATATGTCACTGTAACTGTCATCAAAATAAATTTAAGTGGGACACTTAAGAAATGGGAGACAACTAAGTTTGCGGTTGTGAGGTAATGGTGGTGTTCGACCCACAGATGTTGGATTTGCATGCTTTTTGCAATGCCAGCTTGTTAACTTTTTCTGAATGCTGTTGTCCAGGAAAGCAATCAAACCTAAAATGAAACTTAAAATGGAAGTTTGAGTCTGATGTCCCTGTATCCAAATATTGTTTTTTCCAAGATAAATATAGAAGAATATTTATGAGTAAGTGTAATACTGTGCTTCTTAAAGATGATGACCATAATCATAAAGAAGAACTTGGTCATTCTGATTGTCCAAGTGTTTAATACTACATAATTGTTCAACATCTGTTTCTAAGCTTATGCTGCAGATCTGCAGTAATATATTCAGAAATAAATATTTTTAATATTAACTTCCTTAGCTTGAATGTGAGCAGCAATTTAAATTTCAGTGGGTTCTGCTGAAGGGGTAGGCTTAATGTTTGTTTATGTAGAAATTCATAGCACTATTGTTATAAATGGTTGAATAACATTGAATTCAATGTTTTTTGCATATGCAAATTAGTCTAGTGAAAAAAGTGTCTCAATTTTTTAAACTTTTAAAAAGTAACAAATATATACAGTATATGTATATACTATATATATGCTATATATATTATATATATAGTATATACATATATTCATGTATTAATTTCTTACTATTAGAATTAATGTCTGTAATATGCAAATTCCTGAGCTACTGCAAAAGAATGGGCAGGAAAATTATTCTAAGTTGAATATAAATTCCATATAGACTGTTTCTTTTTGTTTCTGGATATTTTACAGTTGTGCTTTGTGATGTTGTGGCTGATGTTATCAGAATAGACATTTTTGTGGACAATTCTGGGTCTCCATACCGCTGATTTTTTTTTTCTCTAGTGTACACTGGGCTATTCTAAAAAAGGAATATTTGAAAAATCTTTATTTGGCCTAAGATACAGTATATTTGAAATCCCAGAAAAATTGCATTGAGTGATGGCATATATCTTTTGCCAGAACATACAAAGCTATGGAGTATTTTAAAAATATATAGTTCAAGACTAATTTAACTGACCTTCTCTGAAGGTCAGATGGAAGATCTGATATATATGATATGCTTTTAGTATGCAAGAATATTTATGTGCATTTATGTAATCAATGAAGAATTAATGCATTTCAATTTTAAATACGTATCTTCCTTCTGGCATTAATGCAAATAATTTCATTAAATAAAAGTTGGTTTGTTATTTAAAAACAAGGTTTTCTTTGTAAGTACTGCTGTGAAATGTTCAGCTTGTACTTTTATGTCCTCACCTGAAAAATAAAAATAGAAATATTTAGTAATTTAATAGGCACTTAAAGTAGCAGAATGTGGCATACCATGTGCTTCTAAGTGACTCTAGTAGGCAGTGGTATGATTCAAGCCATAATGCTAGTGGCACAGTAATACTAACATTCAAATAGCCACAGTAATTTCTAGATATATGCTGCATACAAATCTTTCTCGCTTGGAGAATATACATGTACACATATGTGTGTGCGTTCATATTGTTACAAAGATGAAAGCCGGATTTGATCTTTTACTGGAAGTCAGTGACACAGTTTTGAGAGTAATGAAAGTTGAGCAGTAAATCATCCTTTTGTATTACAAATCAGAAATAGGTGTCACTTTGTACTCTTGCAAGTATTCCTATGTATATGACAGATCAAGAATGAGCTATGTGGATAAACTATGTTTTGTTTTTTGCTAATATTTTTATTTTACTTAAGGTATTGATTTAAACAGAATTAGTTTTCTTTAAGTATTTGTATGATCATAATCAGAAAAATATGATGCTCTGGGAGCAGACTCAAGCATTCTTTCCTATTTCTCAGTAAAATTTTAGCTATGTAATACGCCTCTTCTAGATTGAATTGGTAGTATAGGCCAAGCTACTGGTGAAACCTAATTAAGAATATTTTACGCCTTCCATTTTTACCCTCTTTCAGTAGTTTATAACATTACCAAACTTAAATTCAAGCTATATTTTGCATGCTTTATCTTTATCTTAGTTCTCTTGAAATAAAAATGTTTTGAGGCTAGTGGAAGGAAAAAGCATAAGTATTTTAGATTTTAAAATTTAAGTAAGTCTAAATGCTTCAAGTGAAACTTGAAATTTGTCAGAGAAATAACCCTGGTGTCAGAGAGGCGCCTTCTTCTTTCTTTGCTTAAAATAAGGGAAAGAAATAGAAGACATCCTTAATAACTGGCAATATGCTTCCAAAAATGGTCGCTGCACATGATTTGTATAGTTCAGTTGAGGGCTGCTGCACCAGACGCATGGTTGTCCCTTTGCGGATAAGTCTTTGAGACTTTTCCTAGCTCCAACATAGCATTGAATTTCCTTGTAAGTTGAGCTGATCTTCTAGATAAGGGTATTTAGTACTAGCTGTTTCTGACTTCTGTAGCCTAGGGGAGAGAGCTTAAAATGAGGTCTAATCTCTTCCAATGAATCATATTAATGTTGCATGTTCACAGCTCCTGAAAAACAGCCTAGGCCTACTTCAAGAAGCATCAGGTACAATTCATACATACATGCAGGTCTCCCTTACAATAAATCCCACCAGTTCGTCTGCAGGCTCTTTTGCCTGATTGTCGAATATCTGACCTGTCAAACACAGGTTCTTGGTTGTGCCATCTCCGGTTCCTGTTCCATGCTCATTGCATTCATAATTTGCATTTTCCTCAGCTGACTGGCAGGTAAGTTTAAGTTATTGGCAAGGTGCATTCCTTTAAAGTAGATTAAAAAATCAAATACATTTGTTAATGCTAACAGAGGATTTTGTTTATATCAAATAAGAAGTGAGGTCATGGGTTTCAAGCTACTAGAAAGAAATGCAATTTCTGGCTTTTTTTTTTAGTTCACACTTTTACCTTGTAAAACCTTTAAGTTGATACATGGCAGAATTTTAGTGCTGTAGATTTGAGAATCATTTCTTCTAAATTTAGCAAGTGCCAGGATGGAGGCTTTCATTGTTTGCATGCTGTACAGCACTAATGAGTTAGATACGGGAATAGCGTTGACTTTTAACAGAGGTTGAAGACGTCTAACTGCACCCGTATGCCTCTGAAAATTTCCCACGTATTTTTCAGTTAGCTATCTAATCAAATGTTGTATGTTTTAAAAAATATTTTATTTCATTCAGTATGTGTGCTACAGCAAAAGTTCGTGAGAGAAAGGGGAACGTTTTCTTATGTTTGTCATTGCATTGGTGCTCAGGTTCATATAATGAAAGCTGTTGGGATAGGATTCTTATCCTGAGGCATATGCACAGCCTTAATTCTGACATTGCCTAACACTTGAATGCTCGGCCTTGCTGATTTAGTTCCTACAATGCAGTTATTTAATGAATGTTATTTATATCATGGTATTCCTATTCATCGTCGTTTAAATATGTTAAACAAGGATGCAGTTCATACTAGCAGTACCTCTCAAGCCAAGCAAGTTATCCAGAAGATAATTTGATTCAGTATTCTTGTCTCAGGGAATTTAAAATTTCAGACTGATTAATTTACTGAAAATAACTCTATTATATACAGACAGAGTCTGACCTTCATGGTAGAAAGCAGAGGTAAGAGCATCTTGCTTTTGAGGAACCAGAATAAGCAAATGAAAGCTATCTCTAGTAGCTCCTTTAATGCTAACACTGAAATCTTAATATGCTATTTGCGACGCTAAGCTGTATGACTGACCATCTTATTGTGGGTTATGCTTATCGGTTGGTTGAATGCCAGCGAGCACCTCTCATTGTGATCAAACTATTCTCGCATTATGGTTTTACTGATAACTGCACTGTTTGGAAAATTGATGTGACACACTTAAGATTCAAAACTTTAATCTTTTTACTGCAGACTTAAAATATGGTCATATCAAAGGGTCTGATTCTGTATTTTTTTCATTTAAGTAGTTCCCTGGCTTCAAATAGAACTCCTTGAATAAAAAAAAAAAGCCGAAGAATCAGGTCTTTGGTATGTATAGCGTATGATTAGTGTAAACGATTGTTGTGACTGCCAGGGATCTGCAGAGTTTTAGCCACTGTTGAATGTTAGGATGAAAATCCTTATCTCGTATACTGCTGAAGGATAATTGTTTCTGCTCATGTATCAACCCTGAAAAGACTCAGGTGTATTGTTTTATACTGATAATGTGTCTTGTGGTCCTTACACGTGGTAAAGGAGAGGTGGGGTTTGCTGTCTTAAAGGCAGGATATGAAATAGACTTAGAAGAAAGGAGAGGTTTGAAATGTATTGTGGTGAAAAATTATCTCTTTAAAAGCATTAATGTCCTTTTGCACCACAGTATCTGCTTACTCTGTGATATATCCTTTATCCTTTTCCATTCTCATGAGATAAGAGTTCAGTCTTAAAAACCCAGCTGTCCTAGGAGACCTCTGATAAATTTGAATACTCTTAATTATGTGAATATTCAGCATGAAAGACATGTGGGACATGAATTATTTTTCCAGATTATAGGGGACTGAAAACTGAAGCTAGCATAATTCGAGATCAGTTACATTTTGAAGAAGTGCTACCAGGGGGAGGGAGGCAATGAGAGAAAAGAGCTCAGAATTCCAGCAGTGCCTGAGAAGGTTGGAGAGAGGGAGAGGATGGAAGTGGTAATGCCACTTTAAGTAGAGGAGTGAGCAAATAAAAAGATAAACCATGAAAGGTTATTTACATCACACACGTGAAATTTATTCTTCTGCAGTTGCTTAGCAGCCAGAACAAACACTTGTAAGGCTTGAGCAGTATGTTCAGATACTTCTGCTGACATCTCATGGAAAATATTGTAGTTACACTAATTTATGTGGAGTGTCATTTGTATTTTTACTTTACTATCTTTTTCTGTAGTATAGTTGAATGTCTGGTTCTGAAGCCACATTAGCATGGTCTGCCATCTTGTAATTGCCAAAAAAGGAGAAAATGTTGCATTACAGGCACCTTTTTTTCCTTAAGGAACCATTGTTGATATGAACGTAGGAAAACTTCTATTTTTGGTGTATCTCATAATTCCCCTTTTTAAATCAGGCTAAAAAAAAAGACTAAGAAATGAAGCACAATCAACAAACAACAACAAAAATGCTTCAGGCTGTTGTCTGTCTTCTGGGCTTTTCCCCCCTTCCTCAAGATTCCCTGTCCCCTAAAGGCTGTAGTTCTTGTTCAGTTTCGTAGGTTTTTCAGAATTTTTAGTTTCCACAGGTCGGTATCTTCCATCTTTAAGACAATTTTGTCAGCTAATTTGTAATGTTGTCTAGCAAAAATCTTCTGGTTTCCTGGGAAAACTGAAAATGAACTCAAAGCATGCTTTCACTGTCTTGCACATAAATCTGATTGTCACACTACAGCTTTTGTATTTAGCACTCAAACCCTCACAGCCCCAGAAGTACTTACTCTGCTCTAACTTATAATACTTACTTTGTGTACAGACACTTCTGGGATCTTATTCTCTGCTTGTGTCCAAAAAAGAGGATCGAATAAAGGCAAATGACAGTCACTTCTGAATTCAGCCCACAAAGGGGCAGGGGCCAGATATTTATCGATAAGCCGTTACTCTTCGCAGTGGATGCAGTAATGGAAGAAGAGAGTCTCATGGATAAGTTAGCGTCACTTGCCGAAGTGGGAACCGGAGTGTGTTTTCTGCTAGCAGTTGATGCATAACAAACACTCGAGTAGCAGTCATAGCAGATTGTGGATCAAATTCCCATTCTCCACTACCCTTTGTAGCTGGTGTCAGGAATCAGCTTACTAAAGCCTGGTTGCCTAATGTAGGCGGCCAAGGTATTAATGCAGAGGCCAGATTCTACAGCCTTTGCAGCATTTAGTAGTAAGTTTTTGTTGTTGTTATATCCGTCTTGTATTAGTTGTGGAATAAGTACTATTTATAGTATAGTACTGTAAACAAGCCTAGTTTCGGTAATAGTTGGAGTGGGGCTGACTGCAAAAACTACTTTGGCTATAATATTTTTCCTTAAAATTAGAGGCTAGTTACTTTGGTTTTAACCAAAAAAAGCTGTGGAAAAATGAATATCCTTATACAGAAATCACACCTAATTGCACCAGTCTTACAAGGAAGATAACATGTAGTTTGTATCTGGAGGACCACAGATCAGTGATATGTGGACTACAGTTGCAGAAAGCAGCTACTGGCTTATCTGAAACCATACCAAATTGTTCTCCCCTCTTCCCCTCCCCGCCCCCATGCTGTTGTAGGTTGCTTTTTTGCTGCTTCCTTCATTTGGCAATTCATTCCAATTGGGGCAGTTCCAGGTTACGCAGCTGCTATGCTAAGGCTGCAGTAAAGGTTGCTACAAAACTATTGCATATTCTGTAGTTCTAATTTTAATTATCTGAATTTTAAAATGCAAGAACTGTAGTAAAAATTGAAAAATATTTAATCTTAGTTTTTAATTCTGATGTAAAAGTTCCAAAAAAGAATAGGTAATTTCAGAGAAATAAAATGCCCGTTGCCTATGACGGCATAATCATAAGCAACAGTATATTTCAGATAGTGAGGTATTAGCTTGCCAAAGTCCTCACTGTCATGTCAAAGCTTGGGTTTCTGCCAAATGTCAAAGTTTCTTTGAAGGGTTGCAACATGGGGCATACTTGCAGATCTAACTCTTCAGGTATGAATGTGAAACTATACTCTGTACCTTTCTTGGGACTTCAGTGAACAAACAGTATTGCATGTGGGCTGCTTTTCTCTCTTCTTTATTAAAGCAGGCACCGATGCACAAAGTGCCTTGTAAACTGTTACTGATCATGTAATAGCTGCTTCATTTGCCCACAGAATTACTCTGCCATCAGTGAACCTGTTGATTTTTAAAATGGTTTGGAGTGCACTCTAGGACAGGAGGCAAGACAACAAAGCCAAATCTGATCGTCTTTAAATAGGCCTTTATATAAAAATAAATAAATAAAAATCAGAGCGTGGAACCCTAATTTTACAGGCTAATACAGGCCTATGAATTTCTTTGTCTTCTGATTTTTCTGGTAAGGATCGCCATCATGCAACTTCATGTTTTTAACTAAGACACGACATGGTTTTATTTTTATTTTTCAATTCTTTAATAAATTATATTTTAACTTTTGAAAGTTTAAATACAGTACATTATGGTAGAAAGAATAGTAGTGTAGTGATTGGAGCAGTCCTCTGAGCTCTGAAGCAGAGGGGTCTAGTCTTTGTCCGTAATCATCCACTTATGACTGTGAGCAAGTTGTACTGTAATGACTCTAAATGCCATCAGCATCTTTAAAATCAGGTACAAGATCTTCTTGTAGGCACCTGCATCTAAGGTAGCTTTGATTTCTGCCATTGCTTGAAGTTCAGAACAGGGAAGTAGCCCAGTGTACTCAGCGTACTTGCTCTGTCAGGATAATCAAAGTCTAGACCTAGCTGCCCAAACACTCGGGTAAAAGCAATGCTGGAGCTGACTGTTGTGACTTCCCTGCTCATGCTGTTTCAGGGGATATTTAAATATGCATTGGGCTTACCATAGAAATTATGTATTTCAGTGTTTAAGATGTTTTTCAAAGAAAGAAAATGCCTTGGTTCAGACTCTGATTTGGAAAAGGATTTTCAGTGTGTCTCATGTCCCAGATGAGCATGCTAATAACTTGACTTCTCAGACTTCCCTGCAGCAACTATTCAGATTTGTATACAATCAGGAAATATTCTTTATGCCATGGGGAAAGTGGAAGTGGCTCTAAAGTCCACTGAGTAGTGTGTGATTTTGGTAAGTGTGATCTATATTCATGTCCTCTTAGCAAATCCTATTGCTATTAGAAGGAGAGGAGAAAATACAGAGGAGAAAATTTAAACCTTGGTCTCCAGTGTTATATGCGAATACTCTCCCTAATGAGCTTTAAGAAATAATCATTAAAAATGCACTACAACTTCCTTTCCCCCCCTCCTTTGAAGAGAAAGAGTAGATAATTTAGTTTTCCTTTAAGGGAGTCTAAAAAATTTGTTTTTGTTCCACTTCTGTGAATTTTACTTTAGGTACCTAACGTTCTTCATAAATTGAGTGTCATGAGTTCACAGAGGCATCCAGGTAACTTAACTTTTATTGTGCTTTAGTGCCTTTGCTGTTTTCAGGATCAAAGATAAATATTTTAAGGATTGTAAGGCACTCAGGTGCTACAATGGCTATGGTCATAGAAGTATATGGGAAAAATGAGTAGATTTGACTTTTTTTTCAATATATAGCTTAGTATTATTTCATTTGTCATCAGCATACAATGTTTCAGCAAAATTTGAGGATTACTGTTGTATCTGTACCTCTTTTGTAAACATATTAAATCTGTATATGCAAAGAATTAATTTTTGTGAAGTTAGACAGGTAAAGCTCATGTGTAAATGCCAATGTTAGATTTCCCTAATAACAAGTCTTAAAAAAGCTACATGTGCCCAATGCAGTAATTCTTGAGAGATAAGACAAAGCAGGTGAAAATCCTTACAAATGCTATGGAGATTAATTTCCTGGTGTAAGAAATTATAAACATATCTAGCTGCTTGGTAGCTGTGGGCTCCTAAGTGGGTTCCACAAAAGTAGCAAATGTAGCGGGGGAGGTCTTTTCCTGCACTGTTATCTTGGAACGCTTTGAATGAATGAAACCATGCGATGTAACCCAATTGCTTGTTTACTGAATGTAGTGTGGTATTCTGTGGTAGTAACGCCAAAAATACATTGTGACTCCACTGGAAACACTGTTTATTATACACTAACTTTGACAGGAAGGCCTTACATTTTAGAAGAGACACATTCAAAACAGTTGGATTTCTGTTATCATCCTTGACTTGAGCATGATTTCTTTCAACTTTTTTACTTTCAACCCTGTGGCAGTGTTAATTTTCAATTGTTGCATAGGGGTCAGAATACAGCTCTTGGGGAAACTACATAAACCATACCCTCTTGCATACAGTTTAGGACATAAAAAGAATAAAATCAGAAATTACTATATTGTATCCAGTACTTGGCAGGAACATAAATCTATCTTAAATATGACAGAGACTAGATCTAAACTTGGAGCCTGCTTTTAAGACAAATCCAGGATGTGGTTTGAGTTGCAAAAGAGATGGTCTTAAGTCTGTTAGTCACAAACTTTAATTTTTTTTATTTAAGAGAGAAAGATCTTCAGATAGGTTGTTTGGATGTACAGTTTACAGTCTGTAATAAATTCAGTTTTGTTCTCATGATACCTGCACAAATATCTGGTTTTATTTCTGCAAAACTGTGTTTTTTCATCAAAAAGTCTTCAGTTTAATAATAAGCATGACAACTAAAGAAGCTTATTTTCACTAGCTAAGTGTTGTGCAGAATTGGATTTGTGGAGTATTTTATTCTAGAAGTATTATATTTCTAGAGGTATTCAAGACTCAGAATTGTTTCAGTTTAAAATCAGAATCTTAAGCTACTCCTTAAACTCCAATACAAGAGTAAATTAGTGAGGCATAAGTTCCTCCCAAGTTATGCAGTATAACAGAATTAAAACAAAAGGAGACAGCTTAATAATTGGGCAACTTCATGGTGTCCTGACTGGAGATCAGATGTCATGAGGTCCCTGTCTTTGCCAGATGTTTGCCAAGAATCCCGTAATGAGGAAAGAGAGATTGCCATCATAAGGGAAGGTCTTTCATAGGATCATACAATAAGCTGTGTTGGAAGGGACATCAGCAGGTCATGTGGTCCAACCCCAGCTCAAAGCAGGACCAACTTCAAAATGGGATCTAACTTTGAAGTTCAATAAGGTTACTCATTCAAGGGCAAATTTCCTGATACTGTTATCATCTTAATCTAACCAGACCAAAATAAATTCCATAGAGCAAACAAGCAAACATCCATAGTTTCGGGAAGCTACGGTTACTTCACATCGTGGCCTCTGCCCCTTACAGTTTTAGTAGTGTTAGTTGATACTACATCTCAGCCTAGCTCAGGCATCATGTAAGACTGCCAGAAAAAGTGCTAGGTAGGCCAGCCCACTGCACCTGCCCCTCTGGCAAGATGCAGTTTTTGAGGTACTCTGAGACAAGTATTGCAGTGGAGGTATTTGGGTAGAAACAGTAATATGTGTTCTGAGACAGCATATTTCTTCCCACACCTCTCTCGGCCTTCAGCAGAATCTTGACATCTATAGTATAGTATAGCATCTATAGTAATATCCTTTCCCATTGGAGATTTAAAAAAAAAAAAAAGTAGGTGGAAATCGATTGTACTTTGGCTGTTTTGTCTCCTGTTTCACCAAAGCTAAATTCTGGATTATAAATTACTTGATTCAAAGGGGAAGCCAGACAGAGTCAATACAGTCATTATTTACCTTGCAGTGGTGGAACTGCAGAGGTTCCATGAGGTGATGTAACTTAGGAGCACTGTTTTTCCACACCTTGTATGGTGAAAAGCTGCAGGAGATCAAACGTAGCAGAGAACTGGTAACTCAGTACAAGAGTTTAAAGAGCACAGTATTTTTAAGAACAGAGCAATGGTAACTTACATGGAGTATTTTCTGGACACAAGAACTAGCGTGGCTATGTTTGCATGGCTAGAGGAAAATGAGGAATGAGGGCAAAGAGTGGTCACTGGGGGCTTAGAGGGCTATCAATGCCAAAAATGTTCTA
Source organism: Dromaius novaehollandiae (assembly GCF_036370855.1). Taxonomy (NCBI): domain Eukaryota; kingdom Metazoa; phylum Chordata; class Aves; order Casuariiformes; family Dromaiidae; genus Dromaius; species Dromaius novaehollandiae. Next base: position 26,727,271 of record NC_088098.1, read on the forward strand.
TTATGTTATGTTGCCCTGTGGGGCTTACCATCTCATCCTCTTCCTGGACACCCTTCTTTATGTACTCAGAAGATAGTAGAAAAAAAAGTTTTGTGAAACAAATGCTCATACTTCTGAGCTCTCCTTCTGATCACTGAATGGAATCAAATGTGGAATCATATTATTATATCCAGGAGAGATGGGACTATGTCCTAGAGCAAGGAAAAGGACTTAATGGTCATAATAGGGTCCAGAAAAGTTTTGGCAGTGCTGTTTGAGATACGGCAAATCTGTCTTACAATGGGCTAAATTGATTTGACATAGTTCACCAGTGCCTATTTGGGAAATGCTTGTTTTTAATCAATCAGAAAAGCATATGATGAGGTCCAGTGATTGGAAATTCAGAGAAGTGGTGTCCCAGTTAGGATTAAGGCTAGTGTTTTAAATGAGGTAGTTAACCATTGCATCACTTTCCTAGAGATGTGATTCTTAATCATTTAATTCCTTTAAGCTAAAAGTTGCACTTTATACCTTAAGCAGAAATCACATAGAAATTATGGCTGAGAATTCTTATGGTCTGTATAAGGAGGTTAGACTAGATGCTCAGTCATTTAGCCTTTCAGTCAACCTACATCTTATAGTGGTACTAGTAATAAATAGTTGAAGTTCTACCATCTCCCTGTTAAATAAATTCCAAAGCTTTTTTTTCTGTGTGTGATAATATAATGCCATTTGTATTCAAGCATTTATCTTCCAAGCAAAGGCGAGGGGAACCCTCCACACTCAAGGACATTTCCAACAAAAATCTTAAGTACAAGAGTTTGTTTAATTCATGAGCTCCAAGACAAGTTGTCGAAAGTTTGCACAGGCTGTTATTCTTGCATTCCTTTTTACTGAGCCAAAACAGAGAATCTGAAGCTAAGGGCAAGAGGCAGAGATTGGAGTTTCCTTTGATAATTCAAAATAATCACAATCAAGCCATTAACAAGGTCTGCAGGGGCTGAATCTACCTCTATTTCTCTCAGTTCTCACAATATAATTTGTGGGATTTACATCATAGATTTTCCTGTGAAACAAATGTCACAAGATTTATATAATTTTTTTTCAAATCAATTTTAAAATGTTACATAATTAACTTTGCTTGCCAGTAACAGTATGGGGATCTACTGATTTTGTCTTTGCAGTTACAATGTGGACACTTTAAATACTGCCAGAAATGTGAACACCTGTATACTTTCAGTATTATTTCAATACCCTTCGGCTGCTTTGTTTGGACAGATGCCTTATTTTATTACCTTTCTTAAAATGCAAACAGTGCTGGGTAGCATTTTGTCTAAGCTTTTTCTGTCAGCTTCCTGAGCAGCTGCCAGGCATTTTCTTTCTAATATGATCTGGGGTTCTCTGCTGCCAGTAGATAGAAGCTGAATATAAACACTTTCTCCTCCCCGCAGAAACTGAAATGCAAATAAGTGGTCTGTAGGCATAATGAACAGTTGCTGCCTTCTTCCTAACTAAATACAGAAATCAGTAATGTACTTTAAGAACCGTCTTAATGTAAAATGACAGATCTAACAAAAATATAGAATGCTTATTCAGCAACTTGTCAATTTTTGTATGTCATCTTTCATCTGAATGATAAAAATCATCTGTGGTAAACTATGGTATAAGTTAATTGTGGGAAATCTCTTGTGCTTCCAAAAGAACTAAAAGCAGATCTGTTTGCAGTACTACCACACAGTTTTTCAAAGTAGTATATTCAAAACTGGAGTAAATAGAGAGTGATAGCTCACACAAAAGGTTTTAATTGCTACTGGGGAGATAATGGAAATTTTACATGAGGGGACAAAACTAGACTATGTACCTAATTAAAGAAAATGTGTCAATCATTCAGAGACTGGATAATCATTTTCATTCTTACATTATAGCTCCTGATGTTCAAGAAATGGCAAATTTATTGTTGCAAAGTCTTGTATAGGTTCTTGCTCTCATAAATGATATAATGATCATATCGACCACAGTCAGATACAGTGTATGGTGGCATTTTATACAGTTTTCTGTTTTGCTTTTTCAGTGCACGGCTATTCCAGCAGGCATGTTACATTTTTTTTCTGAAGCTGAACTCTTCTAGATTTGGCTGATAATTATATTGTCTATAGCAGGAACTCAGATGAGAAAGAACTGGTGTCGACATACATCACTGGAGTGGACTAAATTAAACCTAAAGGAATTTTGCCTTTATTGTTTGTCAGAAAAGGAATGTATGTGTCCACAAAAGAAATATTAATGAGTTACCTTTGTGTCTCCATATGCAAAAAGATTATGTCTATATTCTTTTTATGACTGCATTCCTCTTCCTTGAGTAACTTCTCCATCTCTCTCAGATTGGCTACTGACCAAATTTTTTGGAAGCCTGCTCCACCTAGACCCTGTCACATTACTCTCTGATGATAAAACTTTCCTTTCTTAGAGCGATAATGTGTTCCCCCACTTCCCTTCTTCCACATAGAAATAATCACTTGCAAACTGAGTTGAGGTGCTTTCTGGACATTGCAAAGAAACAAAATTCTCCTTACATTTTGGTGAGGAAGGTGGAGTCTTTCAGGTAGTTGGTTCCTCTTCATTCCACTTTCTTTTGCAATGTGTTTAAGGGAGTCCCTTTTTAGTTCAATTGAATGGGCAAGCATCTAAAAATCTGAATGGCTTTATGAAGTCTCTCTGTTTTAAGTGATGTTAGTTAACTCCAAGTGATAGTTAACTAATTTGATTTATAATTAGGCTGCAAACGTTGGTCCCTTGGATAGTGTGAATTAGTCTCTCTCTGTAAAGTAGTGCTGAACTTTGTAGAGTTCACTAGAAGTACTGGTGAACTCCTTCATGTCTTGTATTTCAGATGTTCCTCAATCATGAGAAGTGTCTAGTTTCTTTAGCAAGTACAATGTAGTCTTACAGATGCATAAATATGGAGTTGTCATTGCTTGTAACTGGCCACAGGCTTTGTATTTAGCTGACGATACAGGCCTTCACACCCATTGGGCTATAGATTTACCTTGACCTACCTGAAGATTTGTTTTGGCTGGTAACAGCAATTATATTATGATCAAGGATTAAACTGTGACTACTTTATTTTGGCTTTTGCTTAGCTTTGTGCCATTGTGTGGTGTAACACAGTGCCCTATGTATTTTGTAGCTATTAGATATTCATAACACGTAGTTACTCTGTGTAGAATTATCTATCTGTAACCCTAGAACAAAATGGAGCACAGAAGAGTAAAGACATGGGAGAGTAACCAAGACTTTGAAAGTACTGGCAGCAGATGATATTGAACAATTCACGAGAGGCCAGTTAATGGTCATCAAAGGAGTGCAACCTTGAGAGCTGAATAAAACCAGTTTTAGGGGTAACAAAGAGAACGAAGAACAAGTATCCAGCATAAATAAAACACATAGTGAATTAAGTTGTAATGTGAACTTGCAAACCAGTGAACACAGAGCGAAGGGTAAAGCCGTGTTAGCCTCCAAGAGCAACCTAGAGTAAGGAAGAAAAAAACAGCAACATCCTGTTCCTCCCGGTGAAGGACTTGGGATGTTGATGACTCACCATACACCACTTTCCCAGATTGAAACCATCGACCTTAAGACCCAGACGGGCAGTGGAAGAGTTGGCAAGGGGTAGATACTGGAAAGTTCGTGTGTATATTTTATTATGTTTAGCGTATATATACAGCATATATACATATATATGTACACACACACTATATATTATAGTATATTTTAACTGTATTTAGTTTGAACTGTGGTAGTATCACTGTGACTGGACTAAACTCCTTGATTAGGCTCTTAAGTCCTGATAAGGGTCAGCAGTAAATTCTTGGCTTTGTGTATGCGCTGTGTTCCTTTTGCCCATAACAAGATTCTGAATGTAACAAACTGGTGGGAATTTAAACAACCTGTACTGTAACTTGGCTATAACACCTTGGTAACAGTATGAATGTTCTGATTTTAGCCCCTTAATGTAGGGGGTCTAGTTTCCTTGCAGATTAGTGGAGCTTTGAGAGAATAATCAGAACACTGAGTTAGGAATCTTCTCTTCACTGATTGTATAAACTCTCCTAACTTAAGCATCTTTATTAGATCTGTCAGGTCTTCTGCTTTCCTTCTTGCTCTTCCCTTTTCATTTGGCAGCTGGAGCCTCAGTTGCGAGATTGTTGACTAGAAAACCTTGGTCTTTGGAGGTTCTTCAGATTATCTTCCTGTGCATCTTTGCTCTCTTTCTATGCTGTTTTAGTTTCCCTCTTTCCTGTTGGACTAGTGGAATCTTTTCACTGTATAACATTTTTACTGCTTTTAATTAAGCTTTGTTATCTTTTGTCCAATGTTCTTCATTGGTTTATTCTAAAGAGTTTGGGTGTGCCTTATATATATTATATATGTATATGTATGTATATATACACACACGCGTGCATGCACACACAAACGTGTGTGTGTATGTATAAAAAATATCATTTATATTCCAAAGATGTATTCAAACTATAGGTAAATGACTAAAATATCTTTTATGTGAGTTCACTGAGAGATTTTTTTCAAGCTTATGGAGATAAAATGATGACCCTTCATTTCTGAGCAATGCATGCTGTGAAGTACAGAGCTCTAATACGTTTCTTCCCTTACATGAGTAAGTACTTTATCTGCTTGACAGGCAGCTTGTTTCACAGGTTAAAACTGTTTTGCAATTGAAGAGCTTCTTTTGCCTCTATCCATCTCATTTTTGAGCCAGATAAAATTCTTGAAGCAAGTCTGTGAGATGAGCAGACAAAAAAAGACTGTAGTACTAATTGATATCTTGAGCGTAAACTTGGTGTTTAGGATGCACAATAATATTGCACAGCACCAGGCAATGTACAGCATCTGATTGTTAGTGCTGTTCCATTTGATATGATCTGGGACAATGGCAAATGTGTTTTAGATTTCCAAGGAAACAGTGCAATATGTGTATGTGGAAATATGCATATGTATGTATTATCAATATTACTGAGAAATTGTATGTTTAGTCCACCTCCAGTCTTGTTCCTTTTATGTTTTAAGTGAGCTATATGCAACATTTTCAGTGTGGGGGTTAAATGACTTCTTTCGGGGAACTTTGGGGAATTTTTTTGCATATGGCAAACAGAAATATTCTAGAATCTAAATATATCTTTTCTAAGAAACAATTTGCTGGGATGTGCTGCAGGAATAGAAACTACTTAGAATTAAAAGTGCAGCTTGCTGTCACTGTGGAAGGACCTCTACCAGCATGGGCAAATTCAAGACAGTTGTAATTAATCTCTTCTCAATTTGAAGATTTTGAGAATTTGCTACTTCTAGACCCTCATTTGTTTCATTAGCAGAAGCCGAGAAGAGGAAAAGGGGGGCATGGACACAGGGCGCAAGGCACCCTGGCTGATGGAGGAAGACCAAATGATTCTTCTTCCAACAGAAGCAATAGGGAAAAGCCAATGACACAATACCATTTTTTGCTACTGCTTTCTCACTCTGCAGTGGGCCTGAAGCTCCAAAAGGAGTGTCTAAGTTCAAGCAGAGCTTTAAAGCGCATTGTTCCCTTTTTTCCTCCTTTCTTGTGACCTAACCTGGCCTCCTCAAGCTGCTGTTTGCTTCCCTGCCAGACTAATGGAACAGCAGCTGCTGTAGGGATCTGTGGAGTGAAATCTAGCTTCTCCCATCCTGCAATGAAAAACTTTTCATCTGTGCTAATATTATTGAGTCTGAATCTTGTCCATATGACCTATTATGGACAGCTGCAGGCCGTAAAAGGCTCCTGGACCATCAGCTGGCCAAGGCGTGGCTTATTCTGTGGTCTATGTTGACTATAATTGTCACTACTCCCTAAATTTAACTTCATAGTCACAGAACAAATTCCCACTACTAAAATAATTAATGTCCACAGCATTAATTTTTTAAAAGATACTTAGAATAGATGCCACTGAATATTTTTCCTTATAGTGTTTGTTCATGCACTCAGCTGGAGATGTGTAGGTGAGCTGTTATTCATGTGAATAGAATGGAAGTCTGGTCAAAGCATCACATTTCATCAAAATAATAAAATGTAAGGGTAGGTAAGAGGAAAAAGATAAAGGTTGTCATGCTAATTAAAGTCGTGATCTCTCTAGTGTAGTAGATTGGACTGGCAATACATGACAATTTTTCAGCCTGTGATCTAAGAACCACAAAATTTCAAGTCAATTTATTTGGTTAAATAAAGACGTGCTTGTAAGGGAAACTTCTTCCAAAGCTTGAAGGACCAATGACCTTGTTGTTCAGTCTGCATAAACATGTTATTTATCTAAGCTTAATTTAAAGTCGATTATGAAGCTTCTGAGTTGTCTTTTTATCTCCAGTGTACGTGAAGAGTTTGCTCTAATCTTCTCCTTCATCTGTGTGTTGGCATGTGATATGCTGTAGTGATGTTCAGGGTCCGGGAAGATTAATCTCTACAATTCGTATCATCCTAACGTTTGTCTCAGTGATTATAATTGAAATAACCAAAAAGTATGTCTGTTGTCTGTGGTAATTTCAGCTGCAGTGAAGTATGGTGCTTGAAATTATTTTGTATACTGCAGGTATGATAGGTGAAGTTATTCTTCCTTTGTTCTGGAGCAATAAATATTAGAAAATGATTATACCGCCATCCTTTTGCCTTTTGCATGTCTTCTAGAAAACATGGGAAAGAGCATAATTGATTAGGTCTGATGAATATTGAAAAAAATGTAATTTCAGTCATTATGAAAATAAGTTTATTGCTGAATACTGTAAGTATAAAAATAACAATTATGCAAGATTGATTTAATAGCTTGTTTTTTTTAGATTTTGAATGAATAATATATAACTATATGTAAGGTGAAGTGATTCATTGTAACAAGACTTCTACATTCTTTCTGTAGACAGACACCTCCATATTTGCCCCTCTTTCTGCATACCAACCAGGGCAGCGTTGTGTTGAAGTAAATGAAAACATGAAGTATTACTAATTGATACTTCTCTAAATTGACATTTCTCTAATTTTTTTTTCTGCTTAAGGCCTCAGTAGATCTTCATTAGGATAATTTTGGTCTGATTTGTCATTGTAGTTCAGTTACACATCAGTAAAAAATTGATAATGCTTTTTCATGAGTAACTGTTTTCCAGTCTTTGTGGATTTCTGGACATTGTTATCCTTTCCAAATGCATAAAAGCTCTGAGATGACTTGGTGACCTCCAAGAACTTCAGAACTCCATCTAAATTCAGTTATGTCAAGAATGATGATATACTTGTAAACATAGTTTAAAAGAAATACTCAAACCTTGATCATCCTGATTGTCTTACTCTACTTTGTTTTTTCTCTTCATTTTTTAGGTCTGGCAGTTTCTCTTCAATTGCTTCATGGAGATATGGAACAAATTAGGAGAGAGTATACATCTATGTTTACCCATGGCGTATCCATAACAAGGAAACTAGGTTTTTCCAATATTATCATGCCTGGTAAGTTGGAAAGAACAAACTGGAAAGCAGCTGAAAACTAAATAATTCCTCGTTAATTCTTTCCTCTGCTGCTTATTGGCAAAGAGATACGGTATTATAAGAATTCTTAAACTTTTCTGGGCCTTTCACACTAGTTTTTTTCAGATAAATAAAAGAAAGCTACATGCCAGCTTCCCCATTGCACTGTGCAGTGTATAGTTACTATGTCAATGTGAAAGGGTATATAGCCATAGCAGTCTTTTTTGAGAGATTAAATCCCACTTTATGGAAGCGAAGATAACCAAATGCAAGATTGCTGAGCTCTAACCAGAGAAAGAAATAACCAACAGAACATTATGGAGCACTTCCTAAGAGGTGGTACCTTTCTAAATAAGGATTCACAGGGTTTTACTCACATTGTATAGCTTGTAGTTTGACCAGACTTACACACACAATGCTGGAAACGCGGGTATAGATGATAATAGGGATATAGATACTTTATTTTGATTATGTTGTATAAAAAATATGCAAGTACTTTAGGAGGTAATAAGGAAGGTTGAAAGCATGTGTTAATATGAATGTGAAGAAGCAAATACAGCAAGAATATAGATAGATAGCAGTAACGTCTATAGCTGCCTTCCTGAAATAAAATTTTGAAGAAGTTTAAAGGGTTGCTGGAAATTATAAGGCCAATATCTCTTAAAGCAAAATCATACAAGCAGACCAGTTTGCCATGATGATGTTGATGTCTTGTTGCTGAGAAATGTTGCAGGGAGAAGTTTAGTTCCCACTCTGAGCCCACACAAAAAGCTTTGGCTTTGACAGATAATAAATTGTCCTCATGACTTGCAGATTTTTAATAGGGACTACTTGCTTGTTATAAAGGTGTGTCTTTGTTTTCCTGTATAAAAAATCAGAAGTAAACATAAATTAGAAGTAAACTAAGGTTTTAAGACAAGAATACATAAGCTGAAATACTTCACTAATCAAGGAAGTCTTAAATTTTCACTTAAAATTCAGTAATGAGACTTAGCTTTAGCTTTGGGCATATGCTTTTCGTGAACTTCTTCCTGAGACCTGGCATCTGAGAATTCCCCTGTATGTTCTTACTGCCAATTAAACATCTGTCCTTCGTCATCCTTGGTCAGTATTACTAATCACTTGAAAGATGCATAGAACAGAAGTTAGCTGTTTTAGAATTTTATGGAAATATTCTACTGATGTCACTGCAATATTTAGAAGGATAAAATGAGTGAGTCAGATGCCATTTAATTTAAATATATATATTTATATTATGTTTTATATATTACATAGTATATATTATATAAATTATATATATATATGTATTATTGTATGTGTGTTTTTAATGAACATCTTCAATTGAAATCTTAAGGCTTATTACCTAGTTTTGTTTTTGTATGTCTGTTGGATTTGCAATTGAATCAAATGAATATTGTAGATAATACAGCTGATAATGTTGGAAGCAGTTTTACTGAGTACCTTATAGTTCCCACTAGGAAGTCTTACTGCATTTATTACTTATCTATGTATGATTTAGTGACCTTCTGCTCTGTGTTATCAAATTTTCAATGACTTCTGTAAATAGCTCTCTTATCTCTTCATTTTACAGTTGTGAAATAATGTGATGTGCCGAACTGCTAAAAATACATTATAGTAGAACACTGTGTAATCGGCTGTTGGAGGAGTTTCTCAACTCAGTTTGTAAGGATTGTGCAGGCTCAGTTTAGCACTTTTTTATTTTAAAAAAAGAATATGTGGGTTTTGGTGTGCTGCTTTCTCAGTCCAATTGTATGCATACCTCTGTTTGGAAAATGTACAGCTTTATTCTGTGTTTACTGGCATAGATAAAATACTTCCTGAGGAAAAAATCATTTACTCTTGTAAAGACAAGTTCCAAGGGCTAACCAGAGTAGTATGTTCTAGGTACTGAAATGGCTGCAAGAGCCAAAATGTGCGTTGTCTTTTAAAGTTCCCCTTTCGTTTTCTCTTTTGATTGTTTTTCAACAGAGACAGATAGAGAACTTTGTCCTTCGCCACTGGAAATGGTCATGAATTACATCTTACTTTCTTAAGTTAGTATGTTGCTCTGGCTAATTAGCACTGAGATTAGAGGTCTGAACCAGATCATTGTGAATTATTTAATAAAGAAATATTATATGCAGGTATCTCTGCGTAATCTGCATAATTATTATCTCTATAATACTACATACAGTATCTCTTTTTTAAATGTCAGATTTTAAATCTCTCTTCTACTTGGGTGCATTTTAAACTCTGACTGACCTTCATTTTTTCTAATCTTATCAATCCTTTTCTCTTTGGAGGTTTTGTCATTAAAAGTAACTGGGATCAGCATACATGCCATATCGGAGTTTTGATGAGAATAATAATGCGTATTTTTACAGAGCAATGCTTTTTATGTCATTGGAGCCTGATGGGGTGAAGCCACAGAATGCTCTTTCCATGGCACATGCAGTTTTTTAGCGAAGACCCCCTCAAGTGTTTTAGGAGATGAAGCAAATGGATAGAAAAAGTCACACTGATTCAAAAGGCTGTGAAATAACTCCACTTGGTTCTGGCTGACCAGAAGAAACACACACAGTGGAAGTGTTCTGTTAAGGGGCTAAACAGTGTGCATTTTCTAGGTTTTAACCATGATGCAGATGTACAAGCCAGAAATCTTGGAAAGCATCATACAGAGTCAAAGGACATCCTGAATTTCTATCTTAACAGTTCATCATTTATTTAAAGGACAGACAAACATATTGTTACTTAGTATATTAAAAACTTGCATTTAATATCAGCAAATGGGCTAAACTGTTTGAGCAGTGTTTTAAATAAGTTTGTTTTGATAAAAGGTGATGGAATGTAAAAGCCCTTGTGTTTTTTATACATACTTTTCTTGCTTTTTTGTTGCTTATGCAGTGCACTTTTATGGAATCCAAATTTGAGTTATAGCATTAGTGTCAGAGTACAGAACTTTAGTGTGGCATGTATTATGTTCATATGCATGTATATATTCTTTCGCATCTTCATGGCAGATACCTAATTCGCTAAAGAACTCTGGTCATTAGCATGTGTTGACATGAATGAGAGTAAGCCCTAGCATAGCTGTTTGTATAGATGAAGATTTACTAGAGAGGTTGTAGCTCTCTGCTAGGGCTGCCAGTTGTAAACTAACTGTAAGCTATCATGTGGTAAGCATCAGTCTTGCACATCTTCCTTTCTTGTACCTATCAGACCAGAACTGCATCTGTTTTTCTTTAAACAGACTTATCCTCACTATTAAGAACAATGTAGCTTATACTGTTAATAGCTGGCTTATTACTTGGTACCTTGAAAAGGAAACATTGTCATTGCCAAAATCCTTCCAGTGTGAGACGTTAACACATAAAATCAAAATCTCATGTCTTTCTGTAGAATCTTCCCTTTGATAAGAAATTCAATTAGGTACAAACTTTATTTCCTGGAATTTTATCCAAAAATTTACTCTATGCAGCTTTACCTATGGAAGAGAATTATTTAAAACAGAGATGATTTTGAAAGATTCTATAATTTTAGAGAGCAGCATCTCCCCTCCAAATATCTTAGTCCATAAAATATATGGTAATGTATAAATAATTCACCTGCTGGCTGATATCTCAACAAATTTTTCGTGGATAGATATCAATTAGCTCAAGGCACCCCTTTTCCGCCTAGGGTATGGACTAGTGTCATTATCACTGCTGTGATTTGACCACCGTTTCTTCCAAGTTTTTTTTTCGGAGCTTTCTTTTTTTGCCTTCTTCTTGTCCATCCAAATTATTACTCTTCTAACATTAGAAGAGGCCAGAGAACTGAGAAGTCGGTACAGTGGTATTATATTGACCACTTTTTCCTTGTACATCACCTTAGATAGTCTACAACATTGACATCTGTATCTGATCTAGTCAGTCTTGGCTGAGTTGTTCTCTGCTTCTGATCCTTCACTTTGAATTTTTTTGACCTCTTCTGTGATATTACTTAACAAATAAAGTAACTGAAGGCTGCATGAAGCTGCAGTATTAATTTCTCTAATAGAACAGTAATATTTCCAGACTTCCCTTATGTTCTTCATTAAAAAAAAATTGCTTTGTTTTTTCTCAGTATTCTGTCATTTTAATACTTTCTGCTAATTCAGCAGATACAGTGAACTGCCCAGGATGTTGCAGTGCTTTCAAGTTACATATAAGCTTTTGTATGCTTAATTTAGAAAAAGTAACTTTTTTATAACCATCAAATCAGCATTGCTTTGTATTTGTGAATATTTAACTTCATTTGATGTATAGAGGTCCTTCAGCTGTCCAGATAATTCTCCTCAGAATCTTCTCTTTGAATATACTTACTACTACTTCATCTGGATTATTAAAAGATCTTTTGTTCTGTTCATGTACGAGAATACACTCTCCAGTCCTTCTCCAATCCCCTTACTTTCCCTTTCAGTAGCTTTTAAAATGAAATTAAAATCTAAATCTTTGTCTTTTGGTAGCATTTTGAAAGATTATTTGTATTGATAGCCATGTGATAACATGGATTTTTCAGTGATACAATTTCAAAAGGGAGAATATGCTTCTAGTCAAAGCTTAGAAGAAGAGGCTGGAGAGCAAAAATGTAAAGAAAGCTATGGAATCTGTTCTTTTCATCATATTAAGTGTTTGTGTCTGTGTAGCTGTCAGTAGGTTTGGACTTAGTATAGAACTTTTGATTCTATGAGAAAGAAAAAAGTATGTTTGACACTCTTAAATATTTTTCTCCCACAAGGAGTGACTTGAATTTTTCTAACCTTCCTCATTCTCTTTGGAGTATGACCAACAAAAATTTCCACCTGCTTCTGCTTGCTCTTCTGATTTCCGAGAATGCAAAAATGTGTACTTTTAATTACATATCATAATATTGCCTGGATATGTTAGTTACACAAAATATGTTTAAGCAATATTGTCAAGTAAAGACACCCTGAATTTTGACCTTTCATAAAACTATAGTAATCTCGGGGGGATATCCTCTGCCTTCCAAATCCTATTTTAATACTTTTTTTAAAGCCTTGATCCTACCAGAGGAATTACCATTTCTACAGGTCACTGGAGGTATCAAAGTTACTAATACATGACTACGTACTGCCTTAGACAAGTGCAGGGAACTTTTGGGTTGTTTTCCTTTCCCTTCCCATCATCTCTGTCTTATTTTCTTGGTTTCTTGGGAACTGAAGGAAAAATAGAAGACTATGGAAAGGGAAGAGATGCCATAATTTAATTGAACTTCCCTCAATTAAAGCTTCTGCAAGTAGAGGAAGGGGAAAAGGGTCTGCTGCAGTTTACAGTATTTGGAAGAGTAAGTTGGCTTTCTTTTGAGCGTAGAATATATATAGCAATGATGTGTGGGAGGCACACACAAGTTTAGGCTTGAAAGTCTTTTTTTGCTGATATACAAAGGTAAGTAGCATTAGCAAATAAGTGAATACTTTAGCTTTTTAAATGGTCTCTCAAAATTTGGCTGGAAATAATTTATGTGTAGCTATTGACAATCAACAGGTAAAAGTTTTCTGTTTAAAATATTTGTAAATCCTTTATTCCCTGTTTGTTCAAATCAATTTGTTTTACATCTTATTGTTAAAAGGAAGACCAAGAAAGAATCACAGAACAATTGGGTCTTACATGGTAGATCTACATACCGTTCGAAATCTAAGTGTTACAGTTTGAGAATCCCTCTTGCAGGGCATTGCAGTTTTGTAGTCAAAAGATTGCTATACGACGAGAAAGCACTGACAAGATAGCTGATCGGTGGTTGTCACAGCTGTTCAGGCTGGCACAGATGTTCACTGGCAGCTTCAAGCATCTCAGTGAGATTTGTCCTGTTTCTTAAAGCTATCAGTAGTGTACTGAGCTTCAGGTCTGCTTTCTTCAAGAATATATTCACAGATAAACAGCCAGCCACTCTTTCAATATCTTCTATAATGCCAGCATAAACAAAGAAGAAATAATTTCAGTGGTGGGATTTCACTTACTACAGTGATCAGATTCCTTGCGAAATGCAATGTGACTATACCTCCCTGAACTGATCTCCTTAAAGATGTTCCTCTTTCAGATAACATCCTTCTGCATTATGCTTTTCATAAATAATGCCAATTGCTTACCTTGATGGGGTTTTTTAGTTAATTTTTTAAAAATTAAATACAACTGTGTAGTTTGGCTTTGGAATCCTGGATATACTAGAGGAAAACAAACCATCAAAGTTCTATTGCCAGAAAGGCATCAGCAAGACTTTATGATTGATCTATTATTCCAGGACTTAATCTTTTTTTTTTCTTTTCTGTAAGTATATATATTAATACTACAACATGCATTTTGGTAGATTAACTATCCTTCAGGATTCTTATGCAGCCTCCGGGTTGTGACTACTGCAGTAGCTTGTAGTGTAACTTGTTAAAATTTGGTCTACACACTATTTCATTACCCGGTACTCACTACTGCCTTCCTCAGATAAGGGGCCACCTACTTTTGATTTGAGCTCCTCTGCTTGTTCCTTATGTTTCTGTTTTTCCTCATGAGACCTTTTGCTGTCAGTTTACAAACCTACTAGGCTGAAAAGGGAGTGGAAGACTTCCTGTCCTTCTCTTTTACCTTCCAAAGTTTGTTTGTTACTGTCGATGTATCAGCCTGAATAATAATAAAATCCTAGTTTTCAGTGAGATATAGAATGCATTTATTTGAGGCGTTGGAGGCAGTATGGGCTAAAGGCCCTTGGCCTTCTCCACGAGTTAGAATCACCTGATATGTGGGTTTTTTGAGATCCTTTTGCTGATGGGGTTACACAGCACTTGCCCCATTCTACAAAGTCTTTTAAAGACCTTTGCTCTAAATCATATTATACCCACAAGGTTTAGAGCCTAAATAAAACCATTTTATCTATACTACGTTCAGAAATTTTCAGTCTCTGAAACTGACTTGAGACCTGTTCAAGTCACATTGAAGTAATAGAGCAACTTGTTAGTTTGCATTTTACAGACACGTGAATTAACAGGAACTTTCTGTAAACAAAATAACGCTTTCTGCTCCTGTTCAGTTCTAAAGCATCTGTAATTCTGAACAAAGCTTTCCAAAAGGTAGCTGCTATCAAAAGCTGCTAGTGACTTCTGCATAATTATTTTTAAATTAGCTGCTGCTGTCAAGGACAGTTTAGATTTGCAGATTCAGAGTATGTTTTGTTACAGTAGTAAATAGTCAAATTGGAATTTATTTCACTACAAAGCTTTCTTGAGGATGGCTGGCAACCTAAACTGTCTTTTTCTTTCTTTGATCTTTGACAGCTATCTTCAGCTTGAAAAGCTTATTCCATATTAATATGCTACAAGAAATGTTACAGTTCTAAATGTGATTAGAATATGAGAAAAGCCATTTTGTTGTTATAATACCTGTGTTGTCATTATATCTGCATTGCAATTGCAACTCACAACTCCCCCAGCATATGTTCAAAAACAGTTTTGTGATGAAGGATCACTGTTTTTACAGATACGTTAAGCAGAAACTTCTAGAGAGATAAAAGAACAAACAATAGTTTCATACAAGTCTTCTGCCTTTTTCCTGACACTTGCCCTGATCTGATCTACTGACTGGTGGTTGTACCTGTAGCTCCCATCAGCTGGGTGTCTGGGGGAGCACTGGTGGCCTCTGCGGGCCGTGGGCAACTTGCAGGCAGTTTGCAAGCTACGATGGTGCTGTAGCTGGGGGTACAGCCTGTGACCAGCAGCAGCCCAGCATGGGTATGCGGGCTGCTGAACCATGATAGTTTGGCTACCTGTCTACGAAGGAAAGTGAGTTGGCAGCTGTACCTATCTGTGCCATGCTGTGATGAAACTGCATGGTGGAGATGATGGGAATCCCTGAGCAGGCATTGTCATCTCCAACCTGCAGATTACTCCTAGCTCTATTTTGGTTATTTAAAGTTTGTGTCTTATAGATGGCAGGTCAGGAAGGCTGACCTCCATTAGCTGAGCTTGTCCTCCAGCAGTCCGTCTCGCAGTTGTTTTGCTGCTCTAATTGGCCTTTCCTCCTCCTCCTCCTCCTGGTAATTGCCTCTTTCTCGTAATTAATGCTGATCAGGTCTCTGTCCCCCACTCCAATTCAGCCTTTGGATACTTCATTGCTAGTTGGATTGAAGTCATTAAATCTGCCTACAGCTTCTTCTGTTTCTTTTTACGTTGCAAAGCTGAAGCTGTAGTGTGCCTTGTTTGCACCTACATTTTGGGCAAAAAGGGTTTGGTTTTATTTTTTTCCTTTCTCAGCCTGTAAGCTATGCTTTCAAGCTCTTTTTGCCAGGTAGAAGCTGGTATGTATTGGCAGGACCATATGAAGACGCAGGTGTTGCTGGATCTCTGCTGTATAAACTCTGATTTAGCAACTCAGACATTTCAGTTCAGCAACTTTCAAATAGAATTAAGTTCACTTACTTCAGCAAACATCCCTGCAGTATATGCAGCAAATACTTGTGCTGCATGGGAAAGTTAAGGCTGTGTAATCATCCACATCATTTTAACTTTATGGCCTTTTATCAACTTTTGTGGAACTTCAGTTTCCATATAGGCTTAGTCCTCACCTCATAGTAGAAGGTCTTCTAAGAGTGCTTCAGTTTGTGGCCTTTAGTATTTAGAATCTGCTTTTGATTAGTCAAATAGATGAAACAGTAGTGCTCTCACCAAGTTGTGCCATATCATTGGGACCTAATGGGTCACTTCCTCTGATCAGGACAGAAGCTGTTGATATTTTTATACATATAGCATTATTGTCTGAAGCAAGAACTAGCTTCTTTTGATACAGTTTTGGTCCTCACAGCTCTTTCTTTTTTCCAAGAGACTGCTATTTACTTCTCACTCTAACAGGGACCTATGACAACTTTTTTTTTTCTCTAATGTATCATTAATCTTCTTACATCTAATATACATCAACTTTTTATCTTACCTATGGTTGCTTGTTACATATTAACCTCAGTTTTTATTGGGATGGTGGATAGAAGTTAGCTGTGGCAAGGTGGGCACCTGATTCGGACAACACAGAAATGCAATGCGTATCTTTTTAAATTTGCTTTTTTCCAGCTTCTGTTGACTCAGCATGTAACCCACATGTCTAGAACTGCACTTAACATCTCAGGAGACCTATGAGGTTTAGATTCACAAAGGATGTATAAATATATCATTATCATTCACCTTTCTATGGAGGTTTTTCTTATCCAGAAAACTTCATGCTCAGTCCTAGACAAAGCTTGACCCATGGTGGGGTTTGACCCCATGCTGGTTAACACTGTTCCTGTTTGAATGTCTACATCCACATGTTCATTGCACAATCCAGAAGCCCTGGAGCCCTGGTGAATTCAGAAATCTTAAATAAAACTGTTTATAGTCGCAGCAGGATTTGAGGGATAGAGATGCTTTGTTAAACAGGCAAAAATGAGCTGCACTTTCTTTTAAAAGAAATGCCTTCAAATGGTCTAGATCTTTCAGGCTACACAGCTTCATTATAGGTAAAGGTAGGCTTTTCATCTTAAAGTTGATCATCATTTTCTCTATTGTTTCCACTTGCTTATTCCTGTACCAAACCTTAGGCTGAAAATAATCATTGGGTGTTTTCACTGAAGCAGACTTGGAGAAGGCAAATGTGGTATTTCTGAACGTGAAGCTGGAAATAAGTGTGTTGTTTTTTTCTGCCATGGTTAAAACCTGATAATATTTGACTGGGATTCAATTGCATGTGCATGGTTTGGACCAGTAATTAAAATCTGATGTACTCTAATAACTAGGACATACCTTTCTTGTTTCTGCATAAATTCCTCACATTTGGTCAAGTATAAATCTTCAGAAAAATCTCAGTATGCATTGCACCTAGGAGAGACTTGTTTGAATCGTGCAAATACTTTTGCTGAAGGTATCATCTGTCTACCAGATACCTTAGAAATTAGGTATTGAGCAGGAATTTCCCTTTCAGTGCTGCTTGTGGCTATAATTGCCTCTCAGTAAAAACAAGATGATTCAATCTGTGACAAATGTGTGTCTGGTGTTCTGGTTGAGGCAAAGATCCTATAGAAAAAGTGCACAGGTTCTTGTAATCTAGTGCTTAATTTTAGTTTATATAAATGAAAGAGATCAGTGAAAGGAATATAGGTGTCCTACATTGAAGCATTTGCTGATGGTTGAATAGTTCATACAGGAGGTTGGAAATTTTTTACTGGAAGAGATTCCAAAAAAGAATGCCCTAACTTAGAGTTTTAAACAGATGATTTCAATTTTATGAGAAATAATTTCTGTCAATGAAGACTGAAGCAATTGCATTTCTACACTGAGGATGCGAGTGATGAAGAAAACTCCAAAATATTGGAGAGCTAAATAATTCTGAAAACATGGATCCAAGTATATTATTGTCAATTTTTATCAGGATTTTCCTTCCTTGTCCCTTTCCAGAGTGAGGTTTACTTCCCAAATCCATATTCTTTTCAGTCAGTAATTCTATTTTCTGAGAAGGCTTTGTGCTTCATTTTTACAGCCCTATTGACTCTTTAATCTTATGTGCTTTTATTTGTAGTGTGTTCATATAAATATAGTGCTAAAGATTTGTGAAGAGCTTAGTTTTAAAGTCTTAACTTTCCACTGTAATTATCTGAACTGTGCAAATTCAGTATAGTTGGTTTTCCTTCGTTACGGTTGCCAGTAGTGATCTTTTTTTTAAAACAAAAGTGAAATATACGCAAGTACAAATCCAGATACTCAAGGGCAAGTTTAAGCCAGAAACTACTTTTTTTTTCTTTTTTTGTAAGTATTATAAAGTGTCAGGTGTGCCATATACTTTCAGAAAAGAAACTATACCATTGATATATAACCAGTAGCCTACTTTCTTCTTGATTAATTTTCCAGTGTATTTGTTATCTCCCTTCTGCTTTTATATCCATCTGTTTCCATGCAAAACACCATTGTTCCTCCCATAGTGTGAGAGACTTATTCTCCTCTTTGATTTAATTTGGCTTGCATGACTTGGCTTTTTTTTTTTCCCCTCCCTTCAATAAGATGACCCATGTGACTTGATTTGCTCTGAGACTTTGAAAACAGCGTAGAGCTTCCTGAATGAATGTAGATCAGGAAGAATATTGTCTAAACTATCATGTTAGCACCTCAATTGCAAACTCTGCCCAGATTCTCTAAGAGAATAACAAGACAATAATTATGAAAGTACATCCTCCTCCTTTGTCTTTCTTCCATGTGATTTGATTTTTTTCTGACATCTAAAAAAGTGAAACTTTGGAATTTTTCCTTGGGACCTTAAAATACAGACAAAAGTTTTGAAAGCCCACTTAGGTTTGGTGAGGCTGCGATTACTTTTTTAGAAATGTTTTCTTGTTTTTCATTCAAATCCTGCACAGTTTGTTCCGTTAAAAGAATAAAAGTAGTCTCAGAGTTTCATCTGTACTAGGTAATGAAATTTGTGGTTACGTATCTGTCAAGTCCCATGGAAAATGGAAATATTTCCTTCCTGATAAATAACCATCATGTCTGAATTTAGCATAGATGCATCTAGAATTCAGGTTACTCTTTAAAGAGGTACAGCTTCAATTACAAATTATTTACTAACATTAGTTATATTTCAAAGCTTCTCTTTTTGATTTAAAAGTATTGACATTTTTTCTGAATTTGAAACTCATTGAAGTGACCAACTGCCAACACTAGCTAGAACCTATCCTAGAATAGAAGCAGGGACCCAACATGTTGCATACTCCTTCGCAACCGTGCTATGCTGGTTTCTAAAACTTCTATAATTAAATGTTACTGAAACGCAGAATCAGAGATAAGCTAGAAATAATTGGAGTCAGCTATTTCTAAGGGTCATTTTGTGGCTTGAGCATTAAGAACAGCTTTACTGATTCAGGCCGAGGATCCGTCTAGCCCACTGCTGTAAAGGGCCAGCTAGGGAACAGTAGGAATTGGGCATGTGGATATGCAGAAATGGTAATTCCCGTCTGATGCTCTCCCAGCCTCCAAATATTTTCAGCTTAAGGGATTTTCTAAGACTCCTGTGATTGTCTGTTCTATAACCTGTAGTGATTAGCACTGTTCCAAGTACTTATCTGCTCTTCCGATGGACTCTCAAAAATTTCTAACATTGGCAACACCCTTTGGAAAGGTTTTTCCAAGTCATCTGTCCATTAGCTGAATAACCACCACCTTTTGCTTATTTTGAACCTGCTCCCCACGTGTTTCATTCAGTGATTGCACACTCTTATTAGCAACACAGCTATTTCATCCTTGACTTTTCATACGACTGTTAAGTGAATACCATCTGGTTCTGGTATTTATTTCTGTTCGTTCTGTCTATTTGTGCTAACCTCTTCCATAGTTGTATCAGTTTCAGATGACAATTGATAATAAGGTAATACAAGATCAGACACTCCAGTCACCACCAGTACTGCTTCTTCCTCCCTCCTCAACAATTGCCCACCAATCTTTCTTCCTTTCATCACTTATAAACTTTGCAATTTGTGTCAAGTGAAACTAAAATAAAATCAGCATAGATCTAATCCGGAATCAGTCAAGGTCTGACTGATTATTTAGCATGTTAATGGGTGAACTTGCAAAGAATTTAAATTTAAACATACTCTCAGTATTTTAGAACTTGTGCATATTATATAACATTATGTAGCGCCTGCTTTGTATTTGTAATTTGAGTGTATTGATGAAGTTTTTAGTCTGTCAGAAGTCTTTCCAGCAAGCAAAAAATAAGCAAACTTTTCACTAGTATACTCTGGAACCTTTTGTTAATGTAAAATGTATTTAAGATTTTTTAGGTCATAAAGGAGACAGATTTGATTCTGAGTACTTGGAGACACTTTTCTTTGTGTGTGTTTGGGTGTGGGGCCTTTTTTTTTTTTTTTTTTTAAGAGTAATGAGCAAAGAGATATACTTCCTTTCTGAGACTAATTGAAAACAAGTTCTAGTGAGTTTTTCAAAGACTCCTTAAACAGAGGAGTGTAAATATTACAAATGAAAGGAAATATAGTAATATTCTGTAAGACTAGTAGTAAGTGAAGCCACTCACCAGCTTGAGTATTACTGCAGATGCCACTGTAAAGACCAAAAAGAGCTAACAGATGACTGAAAGCCCTTGGAATTGCTGTAGTATGGCAGAGTGTGTCTTGTATTTTTATAGAGATGAAGCTTTTTTTTTCCTTGGTTTATGAAAAAAATTGCTATTTAAAATTCTAATATGCTGGTAAATCATGGATATGATACCATCCTCTGTTTGAAAAGATGATGACAGTCTTAAAGTGGTAAGAGAAGTAAAAAGTAAGCAATTTGAACTGACAAACATGCTTTGATTTTTTTTACAGGTGAAATGAGGAATGATTTATATATCACTGTAGAAAGAGGAGAATTTGAGAAAGGAGGAAAAAGCGTGGCCAGAAATGTGGAAGTGACAATGCATGTTGTGGACAGCAGTGGTCAAATTTTAAAGGTATCTTTGTGTATTTTTCCTTGCTGTAGTTAGTTTGATATACTTTTTCATACATAAATCAACTTTGATATTGTTCAAGCAGTAATAAAATGCTTTGGTAAGGTCGTGTTCATGTTCATCTTTTGCTGTCTTTATATATTCAAAGTATTTCCACTTTTGCTTGAGATCTATATAAAATACATACTTGTTTTAATTCTGGAATCAATTATGTGATTCAGATAAACAGCTACAAACACCAACCAAATAAGTAATGCTTCCATTAAAATGCTGGAAAACGCTGAAGCGAGATCAATTTTTGGAGAATTTTGATTTCATATTAACCTTTTTAGTAAAAATGTACATTTCCTCATGGCCCACAGAAGACTGGCACATTTCAGTCATTTTGCATTAGTTGTCTGGTTTGAATAAATCAGAGATCTTTGATGCAATAATCACCGTGATGCGGTAATAAAAAGATAAGATAGTGTTCCTTCCTTTCTCCAGATTTAATGGTACGCTGCTATTGATAGCTTATTAGTAGGTATTTTTCTCTTTCTGTTTTAATTTGACACACTAATACGTCACTATTTTTCAGATTTTTTTTTGCACCAGAGGATTTCTGTTCACCCTCAACCTTTTCCATGTTCCTTTAGCATCAAACTATTTTTCTACATGTTTAAAAGGACTTTTTCTGTAGGCTCTGAGTGACGTTGAGTGCTATGAGGTGACCAAATGAATAAAGGCTGACACAAATCATCTGAATCACATGGCGTGTTTGTGTGTGCACGCGCGTGCATGTGTGTGTGTATACATCTGTAAAGTAAGATTGTGTGTGTAAATGCATATTATGTCTGTATGTTATATATATACATACATATATGCATATATATACACACACACATGCACATATTATATGTATGTAGCAAGGATAGGAAGATGCAAAGCTGGTACCTCATAATTACTGAGGAGAAAAGCAACAGTAGTAGCATATTTTGCCCATAGAGAATTGATAGGTATCCCCAAGACAGGACTGATGCAAATCCATTTGCCGGCTTTGCTATCACGTGATGCAGCAATCATGGGTGTGCCAAAGGCAGCCAGCATGGTGCCTGTCCCCAGTCAGGGGATTCAGATTTCTCTCTTTTTTCATGCTGGGAAATAGTACTAACAGCACTAGGGTTGCAGGCTTATTTCAGATGACTGCAAGTCTTGGAGTCTGAGCTGGTCTTCTCTCACTTTACATTCAGGAAGCCTGGGTATGAGGCTCAAAGGACCGTCCTGTACCAGCGGACACCACATCATACTTGTTGCTTAAACCTTCCTGGTCACCCAGCTCCCCCTATATAATCCTTTGATTCTCCTCTGTGTTGATGATTTTTGCCATTTTTTCTAATCAGCAAATATTAACAAAGTGCCAGTATTTTTATGGGTTTTATAGTACACAGCATTATACTACATGTGGCACTTACGACAGGAGTGTAAATATTATTGTTATACATTATTACTCATTGTACAAACAGTTCTTGATGACATCTTACCAGGAAAATTAATCTGTCTTTACATCTTTAACCAATGTATTTTCTTTGTTAGGATTTTATCTCGTTTGGCTCTGGAGAGCCACCAGCTAGCGAGTACCATTCCTTTGTGCTTTATCATAACAATGGTCCCAGATGGGCTGAGCTGCTGAAACTTCCTATTCCCGTGGATAAATTCAGAGGAGCGCACATCCGCTGTGAATTCCGGCATTGTTCCAGTAAGCGTTCACAACTTCTGGTAGTCCTCTGTGTCACAGCTGCAGTAAGCACATGGGTTTTCATAACAGCTCAGGAAAAAGATAGCTGCATAAAGTCTTTCTCTGCAGTACTTCCATGACACAGCTTTTCAGGCTTGCAGCTCTACTTGGTGGAACTTTTTGCTTTGGTAAGGACTAAATGCCAGGAGAAACTAGTCTAGTTTTATTAAAGTAGAAATATGCAATGTTACAGCTGTAAATGTAAAACAGAGTTTCAGAAAAACTGAAAATGAAAATTTAGAATTAACCCGAATGAATTTGATGCCTGCTCCTTAGTGTACATTTAGCAATCCATACAATTGGAAAAGTACACAGATGCAGTATGGTCAATTAACGTAACTCTTGTATTGCATTTTCTGACATCCCCACCCCTCCCCCAAAAGAAACCCCAAAGCCACTCATTCTGAAATTCCCTGAATATTCTTAAGAGATAATTTGGGGGTAAAAATGATACTGTTACTGAATTCTGGTTCCATGTTCTGTGTACAAGGCATGGAAAACCGGTTTTGTAGACATGGCACTGAATGTTTTTGACCTAGTATAGAAAGGTGGATAAAACTGTATGTCTTTTAAACTGCCGCTGCTGTTTGCCTCCTGGTGATGCAGATATTGCAAGATTTCATTATTTAGATTGTGTTTGTGGAAAATGGTGCACACACAAGTGACAGTATCTTTAGATTTCAGGTACATAAACTTCAAAATGTAGGGAACAGATAATTTAAGAAAAATAATTCTCACTGAGTTCTTTTTAAAATTTCTTTTATAAACCTACCAAGTAATAAAAGAAAAGTTGCAATGGCATCTTTCAAATGGATTTATTATACATTTTTGTACAGTCTTTCCCATGCAGTACAAGCTGGATCTTTTTGCTCTGGTTTGGTTGCCTATACCACACCAACTGTGCTAAACTTAGGCTCCAAAATTCATTCATATATATGCACTCTAATTAGCTTCAGTAGCGCATTCTCAGCATTTTGCATTCTGTTTTATATTTAGGTGATACATTGGTTTCAGAATTTAACCTTAGGCATCCAAATTTGAAAATGTTTTCTGAAGTCTAACATCATATAAAGATCAGTGGCATCTTCAGTCATATCTGTGGAGGTAGATGCTTTATTTGAAAACAAAAGTGCAGTGTAGTCTGAGACTGACCTAAAATAGAACTGGTTGGCAGAAGCCTATCCTATAGGCGATAATTAACACACGCAAAATGTCTTTTTTTCTCATGTTGTATTGGCTAAGTTGCAATCATTTGGGTCTCTTAGCATTCTATATATTGCTAAGACTACATATTTGGAGGCCTTCGTTATTTTTCTTTAATAAAAATCAAGTCATTCCAGAAGACTGCTTTCCAGCTTACAATGAGGTAACAGAAACCATTAGAGGAGATAATCTGCAAATCTCTTCTGGCAGTAGAACACATTTTCTTCTATAAATGCTGGTCCTACAACGACCGTGGCATAATGTGGTCTAGCATGACAGATGCTGGGATAAAGATAAATACTTCAAAAATATAAAGATTTAAAGACAGAAGAGACATGTGCTAAATTTACAACTTTTTCACTGACTTCCGTTGCTTCATGAAGCAAGTTTTAAGATGGTAAACTGAAAGCTTGCTCTTTGTTGATTCCTTTCAATGTAACTAAAGTCTTTTCTTTATCTAGTATCATAACCATTAGCATCCACTGTTTAAACTTCAGCAGTAGCAACTGTAACTGAGGGATGTGGGGCAAAAGAATTGTCACACTTCAAAAGGAGGAAGATTAAGCTATTTGTACAACCAGTTCTTGCGTTGTCAGTAAAAGCAAATGATTTCAAGGGAGCCTTGCACATAAAAACTAGCTAAGCTGACATAAAGCACTCTGGGGAGAGCAGACCTTGCTTTGACAAGCATTCATAGGATTACAGAAGAGCTAGGAAAACTAAAGATAGATTTATTTGCATCAAGAAACAATGCAAGATGGCTAAGGGTTTTTCCCGCTAGGTCAAGAATAGGACAAGCATAAGCCAGTTAAGATGTATGTGCCAAAAATATTCTTGCATGAGAGTATGTGGGCAATATCTTAATTGTAGGCATAAAAATACAAGGTTTTATACAATTTTAGAATGCTTTTTGGAAGTATTATAGAAGAACAGAAGGCTTTCAGACATAATAAATTGCAGTATCTGGGCATGCTGTGGTTATACCTATTCTTGGTACTTGCTTCCCTTTATCCTTCTCATAGCCACTTCCTAGATATCCTGCACTTTGTAAGAATTTTTCTGCGAGAGTTAATTTTCCCCACCTCTGTATCTTATCTGTGATATAAAATCTGCCAGTTATCATGTGATTTTAAAAGAAGATAATTCAAAATATTGTTAGTTAATATAAAACCAGTGCTATTTTTGACATAAGATACAGTATGCCCTTCCAGTTCACTGACTTCGGTTGTGTAACATTTTTCTATCTTTGTCTCGTGGGGTAACTTTGAGGGAATCTTCTGGGATAGGACTGAAAATGCAGCATTTTCAAAGTTTCCCCATAGGGAAGAGGAAAGAGGTTGCTAAGGCTACTGAATAGCCTGGCTTGGTCATTCATCTTCTGGTGGTTTCCCCAGGATTCACATCTTGAGGGTTTCAGAGTCTGTCCTGTGGAAGCCTCCTAAGGAGACACATCTTCCTCTAGCCTGCTATAATACATTTGTGGAAGGAGGGGAAGGAAATCTTTAGAAGCGCAATTTGCAGAAGTTTCTTTTTGGTTAATCCAATCCCCACAATAGAAGGGAGATAGTATCTTTTGCTAACATTTGCAAGATTGTGAATGAAGATAAATCCATGCCAGTTTTGTGAAGAAAATAACACCCCTTTATCATCAAGAGGTACACAATGCAAAAATATCGCGTATGCAAGCACGTTGTAAATTTGTGTTTTCTGTAAACTTTGGCAAATTTTTATGTGTTATTACTTCTTATTTCTCATTAAAAGCCTGATTCTGGGAGCTGTGAGCAGACAGTCCCTGGGTACAGATCGCCAGTTTGTCAGGGTGGCTGTAATAAGGTGCAATTTGGAAGAACTGTGAGTTTTCCTTTGTGAACAGTCTGTGTGAAGATCTTGGCTCACAACTAGCCTGCAGAATATCACACACGCCTTTTGCGTTCAAGTTTATTTACCGTTTCAGTTCATGATTGATAAGTACGAATAAATATACTAGCTTTGTGAACAAGCTCAATGTGTGGCAAAAGCTTAAGGGGAATATGGCAACTGTCAGTAATTTTTATACAAGGGTCAGGTGTGGACTTTCCCAGAATGAGGGTGACAGATGCAAGGTTTTAACTTGGCCCATCTGGTATATATGCTATTATTAGAAAAGTTTATTTCAGCTCAGAACAGGAAACAAAGATAAATTTTAAGGAATTCCTACTTTTATCTATCTTCCAACTGGTATCAGTTTGAAGAAAAACTGGCAAAAAATATCACAGTAATTTATAATCTTGGAATTTGTTTTACTTTTAAAGAAACATAAAAAGAGGTTTAAGGTGTTCTTCGTTTGACTAGTTACAACTAGCTTCCAGTATATTTTCTTATCCTGGATTATATCCATTTACTTTGTCTAAAATATATAATGTTAACTGTAAGTACTGTTTTTTACGTGTGTGTTTCAGCAAAAGAAAAAGGTGAGAAGAAGTTGTTCGGCTTTTCTTTTGTGCCCCTGATGCAGGAAAATGGGAGGACACTGCCAGATGGCACCCATGAACTCATTGTGCACAAGGTAATTTGAATTAGAAATCATTAACTGCAACGATTCCTCTGGAACATACTGTAAAGACGCAGAAGCATTAGGCTGAGAAAATCTGTATTCATTGCCAAATGAGTGATAATCTTGTCACTGTTAAAATATCCTTTGCTGGTTCTTTAATATTATGGTTCTTGTTACAAATTGCAATTGCATCTAGGAATGCAGTGCAGTGGTTGTACTTGCGAAGTGCTAATACAGTACATTATATTCATAGTTAATTTCGCTAAGGTAAGATCAGTTAAAACATGCAAAGTGTGTTAAAGTGTATCTTATACTATCCACTTATAGACTGCTAAAGATGGAAAATCAAGCAAGCCCTTCTCCTTTGTCACTCATGTACATCTACTCCATGGTATCTTTTTTTACAGATATTTCTGTTCTACAGAATTTCTTTTTTTGTTTCCACGTTTAACAGTTATCTTTGTTTAGAGGATTTCGATATGCTCCCAATTAAATTTTAGATTTTAACAGCAAAATTTGTAGCTACTCATTTGATATAACCTGTGCAAAATTGTTAAATTTTAATATCAAATACAGAGCTCCAATCTAAAAACATAGATGCAACCAGCATCTTAATGAGAACTCTCCATGAAAGCAGTGTAGGAAAATGAGCTTAGTTTATTTATGCATATAAAAGCTTAATCTAATTTTCCCATCTGAAACAAGAATGTTTTTAGTTAGAGAATATAATGACTCATTTTGTCTATAGGGGATAGTTTTCATATCAATGGCTTAGATAGCTCCTATGCAAAAGAAGAATAAAGAATTGGAAAGACATGTAAAATATGTATTTTTTATATGTTAGGCTTTATGCTGATAATGTACTGCATATTCTGTGTAAGCATTTAAGATGGCTTGGTGTTGTGTTTTTTCTGTGTTAAAAATGTTTAACCATTAGATCTAGTACATTAGGTAATCTTTAAATATTTATGCTATTTTTTGCATATGTTTAAATTTAATCACAAGATTTGCTGGATATATAAAGCAACTTTTGCATACCTTAATTTAAGTTGTACCTGACTATAGGTCTTGGAGTTTCTTTTTTTAAAACAATGCAATCAGCAAGAAATACAGTGCAAAGTTGTGTGTATCATCTTTTAAACAGAAGTCTTATTTAAGAGATTTGACTTGTCAGAATTCATTTGTATAAGGTCCTCCCATAGTGAAAATTCTTTTTCTTCAGTTGGTGTCAAAGAAACAGTAATAATTCATATAGTTTAGGGATCTGTTCCTTCATTTTTATGCAGTCCAGTGATTTTAACTGGTTTGTTTTCACAGTGTGAAGAAAACACAAACCTTCAGGATTCTAGTCGCTACCTCAAACTCCCCTTTTCAAAGGGAATTTTCCTAGGAAACAACAGCCAAGCAGTAAAAACCACTAAAGAATCCTTCTGGATTACATCCTTTCTCTGCTCCACTAAACTCACACAAAATGGTAAGATAAGTTGATTATTTAAAACATGATGGATTCAAATGAATGTGATAGGTAGCCTTTTCCATGCCAAGCAAGCACGGATGTACTCAAAAAAGAGCTTATGTTGTATTGGTTTTACAAAATGATTTTCTTTCTAATTTTTGATATCCAGATGGAAACCAGTGCAATGTGATAAACCACTGATTTTAAGTAGTTCAAGAATGCTTTTAAAATTAACACAATATCAGAATCAAATACAGTACTTTTGGAATCAACCATCAAAACCCAGCTGCTCTGCAAAACCTCTTAATCTGTTTGCTTTAGAGTTTTTAGGAAGTGCTTATTGCAGGCCTTAGGCTGTGCCCGTTTCATTTTAATTAGGTACATATTGCTTTTCTATTGTATCATTTCTCTTCTCAGTCAACAAACATTTACTACTTCTGAATGATAAAAACAATCTTATACACTTGATCTAATGAGCATGAGATATAGCTATATGTGTGTTTGAGCTCTTTACTTTTGCTTTGTATAAAAGCCTTGTTTATTTGCTGTACTAAGTATGATTACTTTATAACTGAAACAGTTTTCCAGAAACTTCTAGATTTTGTATATTTGCTTGCTTGTGTGTTTCTGACCATTTTTTAATATCCCCATGGTTTCATAATATTTTTTCTAAGCTGTTTATCACAGTTTTAAGAACTTGCTTAGCTATCTCCTATGTGAGATAACTGTATCTTTACCCTTTTTACATGTATGGTGATAAAATTGCTAATTGCTTGCAAATTGATTATAGGTGTTTAACAGCAACTAGAGCAGCTTTTAAAATGGAAATAGTTATCTTAATTTTCACCATTTAGTAGTAAGTTTTCAAAGTAGAACTATGTGCAGATAGTAAGTGGTCTGTTTCTCTGTGCACATCCAGTCTGTATTCCCACAGCAATTAGCTTCGAAGTAATAAAAGTTAATCAATGAAAGATTTTTTGCAAAAATGCTAATAGGCAATCATAGACTGAATTTGCTCCAGTTAAAGGCCTTGATTCAGGAAATCACGTGAATCTACTGGTACTTACATACACACAAGAGTGCTGCCCAGAAATTTAGTGTCTCACTGATGCAGACTCAAAAATTAATAGTTTTGCTTTGGCTGGGGTTATAGAAATTTCAGACCATTAACTTGTGTTCACAGTACAGGAGTTATTTAATACTTGATGTAAATAGATGTGTGAGATAGGGCATAAAAATTCCAATTCTTTTTACCATATACAGAGTAAGAGGATGTAGAATATCTGAATAATATTGATCCCCTTTTCAGCTCTGAAAGAGTTGACAATTATTTCAGCAGTACTTCAGAGGGTGGAAATATTTTCAGTAGACAGGCTCATATTTTCTCCAAGGATCTTCTTTGGGAAGTTCATCTTGGTGAGTTTCCAAATCCCCATTCTTTTAAATGAAAATTTGCCAAAACCTATTGCATGCTCAGGAAATGAATGTAGAGCAAAGCATGTGGCTGTTTGGTCATGTGAGCATTACCTCAGTTATCCCTGGGAGGATGTAGCATATTTGTTAAAAATTGCAGGATTAAAAAGATCTTTATGTGTACTTCTATTTAGCAAACATTTGTATCAGTATGTATGAAAATTGCTGATTGTTTTTGTTAATCTGTTTTTAAGTTAGAAGATTTTTCTAAAGTTGTCAGAAATCTACATGTACCTACAAACAACAATGTCCAACTTGAAAATCAGTCGCAAATTATGATGTTGTTCTGGCCATGTTGGGGAGAACCCCAAACCCAGATGTGTAAAGGGTGTCACTGAATTAGGCCACAATTTTACTAACTTGCTGGCAAATTCTACTCAGCTGTCTTTCGTTCATTGATTCCCCCTGCTCCATGCCATCAGGTGTCATGCATATTAAAATTATGCGGAGTGGGGGAAGGAGGTGGTCTCCCAGTTGTTGGGATCCATAACTTCCTTGCACTAGATGTTTTGGGAGAAAACCTAGAAAACCCTACAAACACAGCTTTCTGAGGGCTTCTAACAGGAATCTGTGCTGTCAAAAGACAGCATCATTTAGGCTGTCTGCCAGTTATTTTCTCCTTAACTTGACCTTAGTTCCTGGATAGTTAATCAGATAATGTTAGCAGAAAAGCATTTCTGCTTCTTAGTTAGCTGTATTTCATTATCCTTAAAAAAAAGGGGGGGGGGGGACAAAATGAGAGCAGGGGAGAGAGAGAGAGAGGGAGGGAGGGAGGAAGGAAAACATACTATTTTTTCCACTGAATATCAATATAGTCTTATTTATTTCAAATTTAGTTTTTGACTTTTAGGAGTGTTTTCTGCCTGCTAAAGACTTGGGATCCATCCAGCAAATTGGACAATTTTAGCGAGTTGGCATCCCCTCAGTTCTCGATACTGATCAGCACATACCCAAAAAGCACTAAGTTGAAAATAACTTGCAAGTTCATCAGCAGAGCAACATGCAATACAGCATATCTCTCAAGGCGAGGGTGTAATGCATCTATCTGTGTAACAAAAGCAAAACTAGTGATTAATAAGAAAACAAAAGTAACAGGCAGTTTCCTAGTGTGCCTGCACTGGGCGAGTGCTGGAAACCACAGAAGTGGCCTGTTTTAATGGGCGTGCAGGCTGTCAGTTTGGGAATGCAGCTTTTCCGTTTTGAAGTGCCATAGTCCTGTACCAGGCCAATTGTGATGTCTTGGGAGGTATGAGAGAGAGTTAGAAAGTTAATCCCAAGCTCTCTCCTTACACATGATTCTAAACCTTTCATTAAACACACCTCTTTAGATTTAAATTAATGCCATGGAGAAGTGAAGTGTTCTGTTTGAGAGGAGCTGCAGGGTCCAGATGTGTCCTATTTTTAAAGTATAAATTAGATCATGCTAAAGAGAAGGCATTCGAAATATTTTTTCTCTTTAGCAAAGTCTATCAGCAGCATTGTCTTCTGCCCTCATCCAAAATCATGCTTTCCTAGTGGACCTATTTTTTGGGACAGTTTTATATTCTTATTTCTCTTAATACATGACACATTGCTATCCCTTTTCCGTGTGATTCACCTGTCAAGATTTTCTATTCATGTCATTTGTGGTTGGGCTATTCGCTACCACTATGTCAGCAATGTCTTTCCTCCTTTACATTTTCCTTGAAATAAGTGCTTTGAAGTGAGTATTTTACTTTCTTTTTTTTTTCTTAATCCCCCAACAAATCCATAATACTCGATGAAAACTATCTACCCACGAGCTCTTTCCAGCAAACCTGTAAAGATGTATTTTTCCTGCTGTGGACTGACAGATTCAGGTAGTTTCCATGCTCCATAATTGAGGCTTAAACAGAAGCCAGTGTTTTTACATAGCCAGTAAAAAGCCTCAAGTTATGGAGTCTGTTTAACTATCCAAAAGACAAATAGATTTCATTATGAATTTATAATGCTTGTTTCTTCAAAATTCCTGATAGAAGGAATAATGAGATATCAAATTTGTCTTGATCTTTTAAGAGACGTCTCTGATATGTGCATGGGGTCGTTCTGTACTTAGTGTACTTAATTCAAGGCGTTCCCTATTGGTGCGGTGTAAAAGAACAACAACAAAAAACTATAAATGCATGAAAACAATTTGTGCAGGCCAAAATCAGTTAAGGCAGCAAAATATTAGTGGGATAGTGTAAGGGGTTTGCTGTCAGCATCTCTGGCAGGATTCAAGTATAGGTGGAGATTTATTTAATGTTATTCAAGACAGAAATACTGCTTCATTTGCTGTTGTGTGAGAGATGGACTTTCCAAGAGCAGACTGGAAAATAAATGCTACAGAAATAGGTGTAGCTCAAATATTATTTGAGTGTGAAAATAGTCCTGGGTAGAAAGCACCCAAAGAGTTCCTGAACCAAGAGGACAATTATATTGCTATTATTATATTCCTATTATGTACTTAGTATCGTAAGTAGTAAGACCATTTCAGAAGAAATGGTCCTGGACAGTGATCAACTAGGCAGTGGTTCAGCTTAAACTGATTAAAGGATTGGACTGTTGTTGTTAAGGTTTTCTGCTTCAAGTGGTCAGGCACCGAGATATTCTGAAAAGCTGGCTAGTGAAATATGGAAGGAGTCAACTTGAATGCAAAGGAGCTTTGGGATTTATTTAATTCAAAGGTTCAAAAATATGTGGAAATTCTGTGCTCTGAATACAGCTTGCAAGGAAGGCTGCAGGTCTGCCTGACTGAGTAATGTACAAAACACAGTAGGAGTAAGCAGAGCCTCGACAGCGGAAGGGAGAAAGTTAACAGCAATGTGTCAGAGTTCAGCTAGTGTCAGGAGAAAGTGAAAACTGCCAAAAATCAAACTGAGGTTTGCAAAATTTTGTTTTAAAATAATGGACCGTATGAGACATGAAATTCCCAGTCATATAGCGAGGTTTTTAATATATCTCTGAAGCTGAAAGCTGTATCACTTCACTGAAGGGTAATAAATGTAGTACCTACGTTTAAGAAAGGTGGAAAAGCAGAAATGTTACCTCAGCCATCACCCTCCAATCAATTTTATGCAAGCATTTACAAGAAATCATGGATGAAAAGAATGGATGTGTAGCTAAATGGAATATACTATAAAACCCAAGATGGGTTTGTCAACAGTTTATCATGCCAGAATAAACTCCTTAATCTTTTATATATATTTGTACATATATATGTGTATGTGTGTGTGTGTGTATATATATATTTTAGTATTATTCAGAGGAAATGTAGCAGATCTAAACCATCTGGAGTTCAATAACACACCACATGGGAAATTAGAATAGATACAGATTAGAATAAGAATTTTAAAACTGGTAAATAACAGGCTAAAAGGGAAGCAGCAGGTTATGCTGTAAAGGGACATCCTGAATCGAAGGAAAATACTACAAGATCTGAAGAATTAGTTCTGGGATTGATTTTGAGGCATTGGGAGGGGTGAATATCAAGAGCACGTTAGTGAAATTTGCTGCTGGTATGTAGTTGAGAGGGCTTATCAGTTGAGAGTGAGTATCAAAATGATACAGGCAGAATGAGGTCACCTTAAGAGGACAAAAAGAAAAGCAGAAATTAGATGAAGTCTAATGATATGAAATACAGGATCATACCTTACTGGAGACTGATGGGGGTTCTGCTATAGCAAGGGAGCTGAACAGTGGGGCAAAAAGGAGAAAGAACTGTTTGTGTCACCACTATGATGTAGTCTCAATAAAAGATAATTCTACAACACATATGGCAGGTGTTTACAGCAGACATATGATGTGCTAATGGTACTATAGAAAACAGAGATGAGAAAGCATCTTGTCTGCATTGTTGTTGTACCATTTTGGTCGAAAGAGCTGAAGGAGGAAAAATTAAACCTGAAGCATGTGCAAAGAGTCTCCGGTGCGCTTGATGGGCTGCTCAGAAGAGCTTATTTTATACTATACGTTGTCTTGTTTAATTAAGAAAACCCCAGGGTCTTAAAATTATGTTTTTCTCTAAAAATATATTGGAAGATGAGTCTTCATTTTAAAATGTTGGTATGAAAATGTGACTACATGTAAGCTAGTAACTAGGAGATTGTTTCTAGCCATCAGAGGAGCGAGACTCTGGAAGGCATCCTTCAGTGAGAACACAGATAGCAAAATAATTACTTCCCTTAAGATGGTAGCTGATAAATCTGAACAAAATTGCACGATATAATTGCTGGAGGAGACTGATTTTAGTGGCCCCATTCATGTTCTCATGTCCCTATTGGTGGAGCCATTATGGGATGGAATGGGAATTTGTTGTCGGGCAGATCATATTATTGCAAGTCTTGAGATGTTTCCTTTTGTTTTGATGAAGCCAGGTTTTGCTGAGTGGGTTGTAGTAGAATTTAAAATCTGAAATTCTGCTCTACTTCCAGCTTTAATCTTGCATTGTGTTTTGGCAGGAGATATGCTTGACCTTCTGAAATGGAGAACCCACCCAGACAAAATTGCAGGTTGCCTCTCAAAATTAAAAGAAATTGATGGTTCAGAAATAGTGAAGGTATATACCATTCTTTCTTTCCTTCCTTTTGGCTCTAGGTAATGCAAAGAAATAATCTACTTGCCTGTTAAAAATACATAGTTAATAACAAACTGTCTCTTTTGTTCTTTCTATTCAGTTTCTTCAAGATACGCTAGACACTTTATTTGGGATTTTAGATGAAAATTCTCAAAAATATGGATCAAAAGTATTTGATTGTTTGGTGAGTTTCATTTGGTGGTTATGCTTAATACTATTTAGGAGCTAAATGAAAAAAAACCTTTATATCTAATTTTTTCTTCCTCTCTCTTAGGTTCACATAATAAATTTGCTGCAGGACAGCAAGTTTCACCACTTTAAGCCAGTGATGGACACTTACATTGAAAGTCACTTTGCAGGTGCACTTGCATACAGGTGAAGTCTGTATTTTTTCTAACTGATTTGAATATTGACAATTATTGGTATACTAAGCAGAATCAATTATCACGTTAAATTCAACTACAATATAAGGAGTAAAATGTTATATGAATGGCCCAAATTTAGGCCATTAAAAAAAGGAGTAAAGTAATTTTAAAATAAGAGAAGGATTACTTGCTCGGGCTCTAGCATTGACTTAGTTTGTATTTCAGTGGCTTTCTTTACCTGAGTGACTTTGAGCAACGTAGGAGCCTTAACATCATTCTACTGCAGCTGTGTTTGCTGTCTATGTAGAGCAGTGCACTAATAAGCATCACTTACCCTCCTGTACTCTCTGTATTTATTATTCACTAACTGAATTTTCATTTTATCCGATGTGGTTTAATAAGACTGCAAACTAATTCATGGAATAGCAGGGGTGGGCCAAGCTGGCAGAAACTCTTATGGCTTAACTGAGCTTTGGTGTCCTGTTTGAAATCATTACATTCATCATGTAATGCTCATGTTGTTATTATTATTTCCTGTTCATTAGAGGTCCATTATGTAACACCGCAGCAGATTGACATCTAAGTGTATTATGGGGCTTGTAGTTATTATCAAAACATTGTCATATAAATTTTCTTTTTTCAATGTTTCATATATGAAAGATATTTGTTTGCTTTTTAAATGCTAAGTTAACTCTTTTTCCAGTTTTATGTTATAATACTTTTTGATTTGATATTCTAGAGATCTTATAAAGGTACTAAAGTGGCATATTGATCGAGTCACTGAAGTGGAGCTGCAGGAACACATACAGGAAGTACTAAAGGTAATTGACAACTATATATTTAAATGATATATTTGTACAGTACCAGCAGATTTATATTAGAAAGTGTAACACAGTATGTATAAATGATAGAATTGTAGAATTGTAATATTACAGGGAATTGCATACTTTTTTGGTGCATTGTATTTATCTTCCTCTTTTGCCAAAATTGATCAGTGGAGTTTAATACCACTAGACGCTGGAACAGTATGTTCCTAACTGAATGAGGATATACATGTGTAGGAGTTCTAAAAAATCAGATATAGATTACAGTGGTAGTATTAATGTCTGTCACAGCTGTGAATTTTAGATGGCAGACAAGCACGCTGACTTATTGGTTTAATCCTGACAACAGGAAAGTCTACTGAAAATGGTGGCTTGGTTGCTCTGGTTCTCCTGTTTTGTACCATCCACAGAGCACAGTGCAAAGACAAGCTGAGCTGCACAACAGAATAGTCTCATTTGGATAGGAGCTACTGGAAATAAAATATCAACATAGTACCCTTCTGTGCTTTTCTATGCCGCTGTTAACTTAGTTTCACTAACAAGAAATGGCTGTATATTTAATTTATATTCATCAATTTTGCAACTTAAACTAAGCGTTTTTGGCATTACCTGGTTAACAGCTGACAGGAAATCACTTTTTAATAGGCAGCGAAAGTCCAAGAAAGTCAAAAGGTTGCGTAAGCCTATTTCTTTTAATGGCCTTGCATGCTTTAGCAATACTTATATCTGTAGCCAAAAACATGTGAGGGATGGGGGGAGGGCAGGGTGAGCGGGTGGGCGGGCGGGCAGGCAGGCAGGCAGGCAGAAGAGATTTTGCAGTTTTCCATATGTTAAATAAACAAGTTTTCTGTTGATTATTGAGATTCTAAAAGGCCATTGAAAAGCATTTTTAAGAATGTGCTTTTGAAATATTGTTAGTGTTTTATTAGAGAGGGAAAAAAATGGCTTGGCAAAAATTAAGTAGCATGGTCACGTGATTCAGACTGTTGCCATTATTTGAATGATATAATCATAGTATGTGTTCTATTTAAAGATGACTGGTTCATTTTTATGAGTTATCTTTGATTTTGACATTTGTAGGCACAGGAGTATATATTTAAGTATATAGTTCAGTCTCGAAGGTTATTCTCTATTGCCACTGGTGGACAAAATGAAGAGGAATTCCGCTGCTGTATCCAAGAACTTCTTTTGTCAGTGCGCTTCTTCCTTTCCCAAGAAAGCAAAGGAGCTAGTGCGTTATCCCAACTACAGGTAAGTTTGCAGGCATGTTTTATTACTACATTCCACATACAGTGGAAAATGCTTCCATGTATTTCTGTTGCCCAAGAAAGAGTGTTTTCTCTACAACACAATGACGTTTTCAGCTCATCCTCGTACCTTTGTCCTATAGTGTGAAATTTTCATACCGCTAGCTTCTAAATATTAGACTTAGGATCATCTTTGCCAAGGATGTTTACTTTTGAATTATAAATGGTTTGTATTATGTTTTTGGTAATTCCAGTGGTTAAAATGACATGTCAGAATTGCTGGATACAAATAAAGTGATCTCTGTTTTGGGCATTTTACAGCTTGGTTTAACTACATAGGAACTGAAGAATTCGACCCAACAGAAAGGCTTTCTCGGTTTTAATGCTTTTTGTAAAACATAAAATCTTGCTGAACTCTGTTTTGGTACTCAGCTAGTGTCTTTATTTAAACCAAGGCTGCTAAAATTGCCTGGTGCTGAAGGGCAGAGGCAGAACACACAGGAAACACTTCTCTCTGTTAAAAGTGCTGCGGAATTAACCAAGTCCACAAGTCATAGATATAGCTCCTAGACTTTTTGCCCTGTTTCCCTAACCATAGGTACTTGCAACCTGTTGAAAACTACTCGTTTCTTAAGCTCTGTAGAAAATTGCTATTCCAAGAAATGGCAAATCAGAGAGAGCAGGGTTGTTCTTCCGTCTGATTTCACTCAAGCTGTTTATGTGAGATGTTTACAGCAAAACACATAGAAAAGTGTCTTTGGGAATCTTCTTCTATATCCTGTATGTTAACTGTTCTGACACCAGAGTGAAGAGTAGCTTTTCTCAGTTAGCAGGATTTGGAAAGGAAGGAGGGAATAGAAGTTCTAGCTTCCTTCTTCTGGCATTGTGGTCTTGTCTTTTTCAATGTTTTGTCTCCACATTCATTTTTCTCTAAAGATTTTATAACTGTACTTTAGGGCTATTGAAGTGAACTAAGACTGCCAGTGCTGCCTCACTCCAAAGTAAAAATTTGCAATATTTGAAAAGTGGAAGAGAAGAGGATAACAGTGGAAGACTGTTGTTCCCTATCTTAAAAACCAAAACAAAATAAAACAAACCCCTCAAATCATCTTGTTCTGGTATCAAATGGCTTCTGTTATCCTTTTAAAAACTTCCTGTCATAAATAGATCATGAGACATATGTAAATAATAAATGTATTTGTTCTAAGTGGAGCTTTTTGCTTCCATTTTGTCATGAGCAAAATGAATAGTCATTAAATAATGTTTAAAGGAAAACAGTCACTGGTGTAAGCCCATTAATGAATGTTACTTCTAGAAATCTGACTGATTTTAATGCTACCAACTGCCCTTGAAATGTAAAAATTTTTTTTTTCCTACAGCTATTTACATTTCTGTAGTTATTTAAATTTTGTAAATGTCAAAACTATATTACAATGTCTGACTGGCTTGTTTTTTCCCTTTTCCTTGAGGCTGTATTTCTCAGCTCATTCCCATCTGTGTACTCTGAACTTTTGAAGCTCTTTGATGTAAGAGAGGTGGCAAATTTGGTTCATGATGCTCTGGGCAGCTTGCCGACAGTCATGCACGGAGATGAATGTCTTCAAGCTGTTAAACTTCAGAGTATTGGGAAAACAGTAGAAAGTCACCTGTACACTAACCCAGGTAAGATTACTGTGGGCTGCCTGCAGTTAAGGAGCTTTAATTGTGTGCTTATTAAGCAAGTCACCAGATACTAAGGAAATAATGACTACCGTGGTAGTGCTTCCTAAGTAACAATTCTTGAGGCATTTTTCTGTACAGGCAGTTTATCATATTTTACAAGAACAGTTAATTAAATTTTATGAGTTTATTTTTTAAAAGACTAATATTCATATAACTGTGGTTTTCTTTTGATACACTGCTGGCAATATGTCTGTGAAAGGAGTTTTCATTATACTTTTCATGTAATTATGAAGGACAAAACTTTACTAATACAAAACAATTTTCTTTTCTTCTCCTTTGGGGGCAGTGCAAGAAACAGATTCTCACTTATCCATTAAGTTTTATCTGTGTAACTATTGCTAGTTCAGCACTCGATCTTCTGTTTTCTTACTGCAGCATAAAAAAGGTACATAAAGCGCTAAGATAATCATGTAGCGGAGAAAACAGAAAGGTTCCCTGAGGAGAAATGCAAGTGATACTTGGTGTATGTAGTGTATAATAGTATAGTTATTTGCTATGTGGAATGAAAAATTGCTGTGTGGTGGTGGCCCTGACATTCTTGTTTCAATTTTAAGTGCGAGAATTGACAAAATATTAAATTTGTCTGAAATTAATTGTGAAATAAAAAGAACTAAAATAGCAGAGATTTTAAGGATGTTAATAAGTGTTAATTTTCTTACCAAAAGCCCTCTTGAGAACTAATTCGGTATTGGCCGAATGCTCCATCCTTGTGCAAGTAATAGGGTTCAATAGAAACATCAGCTGTTACTAGAACATTATTTTTTTAAATGCTGAATGCTTACAGTCATCATACTTAAAAGTGTGAGTTCAAGCAAACAGACAGAAAATATCAGTAGAAATAGTCATGGTAGATCCTGACTACTTTGCTTTGTTCTGGTTGTGAAAGCAGCTTACTCTTTCCCTTGTGATCTTCCACACTGGCGCTTCCAGAACAACTAGCTCTCCCTACAGCTGACGGATCAGACCTTTGATGCTCTGCATAGATGACAACATATTCATGGAGCAATCTTAAGGATGCTCCAACTCATGTTTTTCATTTTCCAAGCTACTTCAGGATCAGATAACATCAAGACGGGTTTACGTGCATTTCAATTTTCCTCCCATTATCCTGGTTAGGTCAGCCTAACCAAAGGATCCAAATGACTGAAAGTAATTACATAGCTTAATGCCATGTAAAGGACTGTTGGGGACTTTCTTGGAAGTGTAAATCTGGTGCTCAGCTGTATGACCAATTTTGCTTTCTTTTGTAAAAGCGTTAGCTTTTTATTTAAATCCAGTTTTATTATTGAGAAGTCATCAGAGTTGGTTTCAGCTATAAAAGCAATGAAAATTAGATGCTAAGTTTCACATGGAGGGTGGGTCGTACACAAATAGAGCATAAAATTTCTTAAACCACAGGGTAATTGATGTAGAAGACATCAGGCAGTAATGTAAGCTGTCCATGATACGGAGTTTAGGACGAGTGCTTGTAAACATCTTGTAAAGGATAATCTCAGTGGTCATTAAGCTGAGAGGTCTTGTGGAGCTCACTCTCTTGGTTTCTTTGCCCCTCATGTTTTATCTCTTTAAAATAAATAATAATAAAAAAGTAGACTTTGCCTCAGTCCATTCCTAGAGAGAAGACCTTTTAAAATCCTCATGGGAAAATATTGCACTAAGCTATGTTCATGCGCAAAGTAAATGTACATCCTAACATAAAGTTGCAGCTTGCTGCCCTTAAAATAATTGAATTCTGCCTCACAGATGAAGATGACGAACACTTCAAGCTACAATGCTAGCTAACCCCTTGAAACTAGGTGGAATGCAGGGAACAACTATTCAAACTTCTAAAAATAAGGGGGGGCACTTAGACAACCCTTTCTGCATTCTGGAGCTTGCTTTGAAGCAAGCGAGATTAGTGTAACATCGGGGTTTTAGGCATTTTGTGCTGCACGGGCCTAAAAAGTAACACAGAATTCTTTAAACAGCCACATCAGCTCCTACTGCTGCAGAAATCAGCTGACACCAAACTTGTGCTTTTGCTGAAATCAGGAGATATATTTGGTATTTGTTGAAAACAGAAATCTCAGATGTAGGGGATGATTTAAGGTACCCAAAGCACAGACGTTTAGTTCAATTTTAGATGCATTAGGGTATCCTTCGTGGTCGCTCTCTGCCTCTCTGTAGAGAATGCACATCTCCTATTGTCTATATACTGTATTTGCAAGCATGTGTGGATAGGATTTCTAAAATGGCTCTGTGTTGAGGCATTTGTATAGCTCACTTAGAATCTATTTGTATTTCTTCAATTTTAGACTAAAGCTCTCATTATGGGTAAAAACTACAGACATGTTAAAAGATGCAAACAGCAATTAGCTGCCTACCTGCTGTGAAAAGTTAGTGGGTGTTAAGGCATCTTGAAGATCTGAGTGATACAATGACTGCTGCTCCAACACTTCTTTCACCAGAGGACAGTGACACTGCGGACAGCAGCTTAGGACCAAGTTCAAGCTTACGATTCAGTTCCCTTGCTTGGGATCACTTTGTTTTTCTGCAAATTTACTTCTGCATCTTTGTAGTACGCTACATTGAGTGACTAAAAAGAAACAGGTTACATTGTTTTCCTGCTGGAAAAGGCTAGCAGCTTTATTTTTGCTTCCTGGCCTTTCCTCCAGTTTGCTGGTATTTTGGCTGTGACTCCTTGGATGCATCCCTGCCAGCACTTGTGGAGTGGACAAATTCATGACCTAGGAATGCCTTTACCCAGAAGATTTTCTGTCTTTGTCATTTCAGATAAATTGGTATTCTAGCATTCTTGTTTTTGTCTTCTTTTATGCACTATGGGCAGCTTGCTTTGGTAGGGGGGGAGGGATAGTTAAGGCCAATAACACAGAAACACATCTTGAGCCATAGTTGTCTTGACATAGTTAAAAAGGAAATAGCAGAACACCAAAACTTCCCCCCCCCCCCAAGGGCACTGCTTTGAGCTTGCAAATTAAATAACTATGAAAACATGAGGTGTGTAAGTGTTATGTATCATCTTCTTCCTCCAAAGAGCATGTGTTTTACTGGAAGCACCATGTGCTAAGCACCATTGGAAGCACCATGTCAGTTATCAGAAGAGAGATTGCATTGGTAGGTGCAGTCCTAATAAAAGAAAATCCCATAAAGAAAAAGCCTGTACATAATCCCATAAAGATCCCATAATGAAAAAGCCCAGTCATAATCTATGTTGCAGTTCTTTGTCGCATTGTGGATGTTCTTGCAAGGCAAAACACTTTGTGTAAAGATCCAGATATCTGTATTTTGGGAAGACACAAGAATAGCTGCATAAGACTTTCCATTTTAGTGCAGCAAACTGTTTGAAACAGAGGAGGGATTTTGTTCTCTAGTCATCAGCACTCTAGATAACATAATGGTATGTACCATAAATTATGAAGCTAGGAAAAACCCCAAGTTGGTGATTTAAAAACATACTGATCTTCATGTGTTGGTTTTATATATTTTTCATATGTCATGTTTTACATAGTTCTTTTATATTTTTTATTTTCATTGTCTTTCCTTATTTTTCACTGAAACCCACCATTAATAGATTAGAAAAGTGAAAAATATCTGTTTGCTTTGAGATCAACTGCTTCCTTCAGTCTGTCCCTGAATGAGTTTATCAGAGAATTGCATCCTTTGTATCACAGGAAAACGTGCGTGGTAGGAGACTGCGTGTTTTCTATAGCCATTCAGAGCTGCATGTGTAGACACAAACAGCAAGAATAATTTGATGTCTTATACCTCACAGAATGGATGTTGTTACATGTTGGACTTCCTATTGAAATGGAAAAAAAAAAGTTAACAAGTTCTGGAAAAGATAAACTGGAAAGGAGGTTTAGTCCTAGAAACTACCTGTTACCTTTTCTTTTTGATCCAGTTATTTTTTTAAAAGACTAAAGGCAAAAATTCTCCTTAATAGGACTTGCAACACTTCAGTAGCCATTGCAAGCTAATTGATTGCTGTAAACATGGAAAAAACTATCATTATTGAAATAAGTTGAAACAAATTCTGAATTAAATTTAGTTAAAATACATTCCAGTACTAATTTAAACTTTACGTATTAACACAGATTTAAAAAAAAAAAAAAAAAAGCAAAACTTTTCAAAGCATAAAGGTTTTACATACTGATTTACACTCTGAAGTACTTCGGGGTTCTTTTTTCAGATTATTTCTTAATTTCTTAGATTTTCTCCCCCAGCCATGTGTACTGCTCCTCAGAGGAATTTGTGTGTGTGCTTATGTCACACCTCTGATATGTAAACTTTTATATGTATATATAAAATAAATAAAATTTCAGTGTATATTAGTACCTCTAAAATGGAGAACAGAAAATATTTTGCAGAAGCTTTGCAAATAATGCTTCACATCTGTATGTCTTTTTTTGGATGGTGGAGGGGAGTTTCTCAACCATACCTGTGTTTTTCTTCAGCACTACAGACCTTTGTTTTTGTTTTTTGTTTTTTTTTTTTGGAAGTGAAAATGGTGCTTCATTAAAAGATGAGAAAATGAGTACTCTGAAAACACTGAAACATTCATGCAGTCATAGAACAGGCATATTTGATTTTGAAACTACCATGATAACTGTTCATTTGGCTTCAGCCAATTGGCTTAATCATTTCCTTCTCCTACCTCCCTGGAGTCAGGTCGTTCTTCCAAACAAGCAAGCATAAACTGAATCTGTCCAAGTAAGACTATCAAAAATAAGAGCAACTTTCTTGTTTCTCGCTATCCAAGGAGAAGGGTTTTTTTTTTTTCTTTGCTTAAGATGTCCAAATAACTGACATACTTGCTCAGTATGGAGTCATCGAAACAATTATCAGCTTTCTGAAATAAATCTTTAAAATACACTAGAATATGGAAAGTTTTATATGTACAGTTATTTCTCTACTGACTAGAACGCAAGAGGGAAAGTTGTGCTGTAGGTTAAATGTTTAATGTTAATGTAGCTTGCATAGGGAAATTACAAGGATTGCCCTGAGTGGGCTGTCTTTTTAATTATGCCAGATATGTACTTGAAAAACTCAATGTCATGAAATTTTTTCTCTTTCTGTATAATATTTGTAAAGGCAAGCATTAGCATTTTAAACAGTCAGCCAATTTGGCTTCTTGCACAGAAGAAAAATTAGGACAGTGACTGATGGCTAAGGATTATGATTATTGCACCATTCCTTGTGTTCATTAATTTTACTATATACAGTGGCTGACATTGCATCTGACTTTTTTTAAGAAAAAAGAGGAACCTGAGGCAAGTGGTAAATGCTATTTTCTCTGAATTTTTTCATGTAGTCATTTGTTTGGATCAGTGGTGATGTCTGCTATCCTCTTCAGATCTCTCCGTCTAAACGGATCAAGACAGGTATTTAGATTAGGGGCTTATGAGGATTATGTCCAGTGCTGTATTATATATGGTGGTTAATGCAGTAAATGGCACTGTTCCCTCCCAGGTATAGTTGCAAGTTCACTGTATGTGCTTTCTGCTAATCCACTTGGTAAAACAAAGCTCATAATCATTTTATGCATTTTTGCAAAAATGGGATGCTTGAAGCAGTTGAATGAGGATGCTCAGTTATGTCATAGACAGTTCAAGCCAGATCATATAAAAAGAGTTGGTTATGTACAAGCCAGGTGCTGCCACACATGCTTTACCTGGTCTTCAAGATGGAGTTCACCATGCCATGCTTGTGTGTAAGCACTCTGTGTGGTGCTGAGTGCTGCGTACTTCAGGAGATGAGGCACCAGGTCCAGCGTGTGCTCATCAGGATGAGCTGCCACGAGTTAACCAAGAAGAAACACCATAGCACAGGGCTACTACTGTTTTTTCCTCACCTGATGTAAGGGATTTGAGGTGTAGTAGTGTGTGAAAGAGCTACCATAACTACTCTATGACTATTGTGTAGTGAACTAGTGATTAGAGCATTTGCTGAGGAATAGTGCTCTCAGCCTGTATTCAAATTCAT
Organism: Dromaius novaehollandiae; assembly: GCF_036370855.1. Lineage (NCBI taxonomy): Eukaryota > Metazoa > Chordata > Aves > Casuariiformes > Dromaiidae > Dromaius > Dromaius novaehollandiae. The sequence goes on from NC_088098.1 coordinate 26,771,411, forward strand.
ACCTCCTGCCTCCCAAGAGATTACTGAAACCACAGAACTGCAGGCTGGTTTCCACAGTGAACCCTTCGTCTCTTCTCTAGAAGCTGGGTTACTAGTTGGACGAGAATTCAATACACATAAGGCGTGAAAGCTAAGCAGGGAAGAAGCAGCCTGCCTTTATAGCCTAGAGGTTAGGTCATTTTTTTCTGGGAATGGGGAGTCCTAGTTTTTTGGCCTCAGCTGCAGGCATTAATTCTTTTTCATCCATCAGTAAACAATAAACAGATTTGGCAGCTGAGATCAGAACTTGGCATACATAAACATATCTACCCATTAGCCATCTTCTCGCCTGCTTTCTTTCTGACCCTGCGGATCTTGCAGTGGATGGGGCAGTGTCACTTGTGCACGCTCTACTTATCAAAACTACTTGGGTCAACACTTTGCTGTGCTTCTAGATTATAAGTAGATAAAAATTTGGTAGAGATGCTGCTCCTCATCTGCAGTACTACAGGCAGATAAGAACTTTCAGGCCAAACTGAAATGAAATGAATGAAAACCTACTAAGGCACTTGCAAAAGGAAGCAGCAACTCTATAGAGGTTGTTTGTTTCCCAGTTTTGGGTTTACATAGCTCTAGTTTTAGATTCACTGAAGATCTTTTTTGGCTATTGTCATACAGCCTTTGTTTACATTTTTCTTCAGCAGAAAAATAGAGAAACAACTGACTGGATAATAAGCATGAAACAACCATTTAAAAAGAGCAAACAAGAATTTTTTGGAAAATAAGAACATATTTAAACCATGTGTATAGATCAGCTAGTCCTTACTGTTGGTCTTGTGTTATATGAATAATTAGATGATGACAAGGCAATAGAGGAAAAAAGCAAGATTAGTGCTTTATTTCAACAAATGAAAGAAATGTTCAAGAAATGAAATCTCATGATATATTATTTTTTCTCCTTCCTGGAAAAAAAGAAATTAAATATTTAAGAGAAAAAATAAAAATAAGTTTTTATGCAAAGACTAAGACTGGAACAATGCATGGTTGGCAAAATGATTTTAAAAGAGTAATTTCCATGCTAGACAAACTCAATTTTTAGAAAATTAGGATATTAATGAACAAAGGAACTGTAATAGATGCGATATATCTAGATAATGTAGCATATAATCTTTAAAGTTTTAACAGAGGAAGTGATTCAAGTAGATCTAAATGAGAACATTATTTCTCAATTATCGAAAAGATCTAAAAGCAACAATAAAATAGAAAAAAAATCCACATTCCATTTATCAGGTTTTAAATAGGCGTTTAATGTGGCATTACAAGTGTAAGCATTAGGACTCTTCTTATTTAATATTTTCATTAATTACAAAAAGAAGTAAGAAAATGTAGCATGTTAGTGAATTTCTTCCATCATTTAATTTTGAGAGAATCCAAGACTGAAAATAACATTCTAAAGGTTTGTGCTTAGAAAAAGAAATTTTTAAAGAAAAAGCAAATCAGTCGTGTGGACAGGAGTAGTCTAAATTGCTCATACTTGGTAGGAGAGAGAAATCTGGAAAAAATAATCCAGAAAGAAATCTGGAAGTACTACTGTTACTGGTAATACAGTATCTGGTAATACTACTGGTAATGTAACTTCAAAATGACATCCATTGTGACCTTGGCTTGCAAAAGGATCCTGTCACATGGCAGGCAACACTAGAGAATAATTCCACGTTATTTTGAATATAAGTATTATTGTGCTAGTAGTTCAATAAATATATAATTTTAATCATATATAAAAAAAATCCACACAGTGGTGTTTGTCTGTATATATGACATGCTGCTTTTCTGAATACTGTTCATTCTTCAAATATTCCCTTTTATTTTTTTATAATCTTATGAATATGAAGTAAAAGCTACTCGTTAAAGCAAGTAAAAACATTTGGTTATCAGAAATACAGGTTTGGACAGAAGACACATTTATATGTCTACATTAAGATGAAATGATTCTATGAGAAGCTCCTACTTATAAAATTTTTCATTTATTCCAGATTCTCGATATATTCTTCTTCCAGTAGTTTTACATCATCTCCACATGCATTTACAAGAGCAGAAGGACCTTATAATGTGTGCGCGTATCCTTAGCAACATATTTTGCCTCATCAAGAAGAACAGCTCAGTGAGTAAACACCATGTCCTGTCAACAAGGTGTTGAACTTCTTTATATGCCTTCCGGTAGTGACATAAACTGGACTATAACCAAGAAAAGCATTTTGAAGAGTTTTCTGTGCAGTGATTCTCCATGAACACCTCGATTTGATTTCTCATCAACGTTTTTTTTCTATGCAAGAATATTTTAATTGTAGCACGTTGTGTTCTGCCAAGCTTTGACTCTCTCTGAGTGTTGTGCGGAAGTTCCTAGTTTCTGTTCCTAGGGAGAAGCCGAGAAGAATTGACAGGTTTAATATATTACAATGTAATATACAACACTTTTTCAGGCATTAGATTTTAGAGATGTGAAAGCTTTGAAAGAGGCTATCCCCTGCATTATAATCTAGCAGGTCTGCAAAGATGCTGTTGGTAAGCACTGTTTTTCCACAGGATAGCTAGATGTCCCTTCAGTTCTTGGCCTCCAGTTTTAGTAGCTTGGTTTAGCTACTGACTTTGAGTGGACTTGCTGCAAGGTAACATTTTGAATATGGCCTTCCTGTGTAACAGATGAAAGGCCTGAGTTGGATGATAACATGTAAATAAAGGAAATGTAGAAGAAGGGTACTGTCTGAGTGAAGGATGGTGAAATTCTTAGCTTGCACACTTAGAAAATAAAGGGATTTTGAAGAGCCCTGGTGTTGTATAGTTATGGAGGGACAAAAAAGGGGAATCTGCAGAGGTATTTAGGAAGAGTGATCATCTGGGGTGGGTTCGTGTTCTATATAGTACTGATTTATTGCCTGTCAGTCTCATTCACAGCTATTCGGACAGTCATCTGGGAAGGACTGGGCTGTCAGGCTGTGTTTGTTATGTTGTACACCAAAAGAAATATGTACTTTCTTGTAGACACATTTTATATTGTGGGTCATTTATTTGTAGGATACACCAAGATGATGTAGGGGACAGATTAATACGAACACTGCAAGGAAGTGTTGTATTTGGGTGTTAGTTGATAATCTTTGTGGCCTACTTCTGATGCTTGTATTTGCAAATTCATCTGTGAAAGCTGCATATGAGGGCTAGCCTAGGTAGGTGTATTGCAGATATGAAGATGATGTAGTTCCAACAGGCAAAAGGATACAAAGCAATGAAAATAACTTTGCATGTAATTGGTGCAGTACCTAACAAATCAAGGCCAGTGTACCTTACATCATAATGCATTGGTGAGAACTGTTCTGTTTCTTGATTTCATTCTGCTGTTAGCAATTCAAATCAGCTCAGTCAGTGATTTGATATAGATAAGACCTACAACACTGGCACAGTAAGGACGTTATTATTGTGGCTGCTCTTGGATTAATATATCACTTCATCACAAGATAAAGTGATAAGTGATAAAGCGTAGCTGTGGTTTTGGGTTGGGAGAGGTTTATATGTCTGATCTCAATTTCAGGAGATCTTCCATTTGGTGTTACTGAGCTCTTCTGGACATGAATGGCAGAGATGTAGACAATATCAGGTTGATGTCTATATAAAACTTTCTCTAATGTGCAGGATATGCAGATACTGTTTTTCAGTAGAGTAGCTGAGAGTATTAACAACCTGATGACTTTCACATATGTAATTCATGATTCTTTTGTGGATCAGCTCAGAACTTCTTTTCTTCCTGTATGACCAAGATAGCTTGATGGAACAAATGAATTTACAGGCAGCTTTGAAGATTAGTTTTTCTTCTGGTAGGCCATTCTCACAATAGTTTGGTACAAGAGTCCTCCCATGCTGACTGTTCCTAAATACACTGAATACTGTCCACCTTCATAAGTTGTTACAGTTGTTTGATACTAGATGAAGTAACAGGTACCACAGCCATGACACCAGGCTCATCTTAAGTCTAAAGAGGAATTCTGAGTTTTGTTATGTATCATATGCTTTGGGCGTGTAGGAAGCAAAAAGAAATCTCACTCCTACACCTGGATGTCAGCAAAGTCAAATGATTCTGTTTGTCAGCTGAGTTTTAGCTTGGCAGTGTGTGTTTGATTATGGGGTGAAGTGTTTCTTTCTGTAAAGAAGTGTCATCTTAAGTTATGGATAAAATTGCTCAGATTGAGATGGTGGTGTCTGCTGCCATGGAAATGGAACGCAGTGTTGAAGGGAAACGTATTTCATTTGATTTGAAAAGAGAAAGTAATTTTACAGCTTGACTTTACCAAGTATTTTCTTGCATGTAATTAAGGTATTGATTGTCTTTTTTGTTCGTGGACACTTTGGTTCCTTTGTATGAATGTTGTGTATGAGCAGTTGTAGGCTTACATGAGCTACTAGTTTGTGCTGCTCAATTGATGAAAAATAAGGTAGCTGGTACTTACTGCCGGAGCAGGTCTTGAAGGTTGAGCACCATCCGTTTGTTTCTGGTGACAGTTTCAAAGTGTGAAAACAGAATTCTACTTTTTGGGCTTTAAGCCTCTCTTGGCAATTTCTCCCCCAAAACTCTAGGGGTGTTACCTATAAAAATCCTGACTGAACAACACTTGTATATTATTTACTGCCTTTTTCTGAACAGTAATTGAAAATAGAATTATGTTAATTTGAGGAATGGTTATATATTCAAACTCATTCCCATAACTGTCTTCCGTATTTCAGAACAGTGTTATTAATCAAAAACTGTAAGATACAATTTTAGTTTTATTGATTTTATCTTAAGTAGAGAATGGTCTTTGTTTCTCAACTGAAACATTCCTAATAAAACTAATTATTATTTGTTTCTAAAACTGTATCAAAGGAAATTCTGTTCGTGGTCATCTTTCTATTTCAAAATCTCAAAGGTTTCATTTATTATTTAAGGAAAAATCTGTCCTGGGAGAAATAGATGTGATTGTAAACAGCCTGCTAGATATTCTGTTGAGGACCATACTAGAGATCACCAGCCGACCTCAACCATCAGGCTCTGCTATGCGCCTCCAGTTTCAAGATGTGACTGTAAGTTTCTTATAATAATTCAGTTGTGGCTGTCAGGAGTCATAGCTTTATGCCGCTGTTTTCTTTGTACTGTAATTCACAATGTTAAGTTTTTGTTGCCAATAAAACAGAGAATCGAGGAGAATAAAGAAGAACTTTTTTGCTTTTTACTCATTTTCAGTGGAAATATTAATATTTTTTCTTTACATTTATTTATCAATTGTGACTATGAAAAAGAGGTAAAATTCTTTTTGACACTGTTTCAGATTATTAACAATTTCAGTAAGTCTCCTCTGTTAACAATTTAATAGCTTTCTGAAACTCTTCTTAAATTTGAATTCCTGAAAATGGAAGAGTATCAACCAATAACATTTTACATCCTAAAATGTATACATTTTTACCCAATAAAACAGCTCTAAAAATTCCTGCAGAATATAGGCTGCTAACCTGTCCAAATCCAAATTTATTGATAGAATGACATTCCTATATTTGGGCTGACCGTTTGAGCTTAATTTCTGTGGCATGAACTGAATTCTAGAGGCCAGATTTATCAGATTAACAAATGATGTTTTGGTCAACACAATAAAACAACTAATGCAAATTAGAAGGTTGCAATACAGTCATTTGTAGGAAAGCCTATGATCAACATTGAAACAAATGGAGGAAGTGTTACTTTGCTCTGTTTTCAGCAAGGTTCCCAGTTTGCCTTTGAGGGGTAAATCAGCTCTACTATAGCAAGAGATATGACTCCAATTTGAGGTGAGGGAGTAACATTTTGTGAAGAGAACGTACTATGCCTTCTGATTTGCCATCTCATTATACGCTTTTTGATTAATCACCTGATTTTACACAGTAACCTTTTTTGCTAGTGAATAGGTGGTAGCTTTTCAGAACAGAATTTCCTCTGAGATCAAACATTTCAAAAAGCATTTAATACCTGTGGAATTTTTTTTTTGCTTTATCCCACAGAGAACGAACACATTTGAAGTGTTTACAGAGCTGTCCAAGCTTTGTAATAGGTTAACACCATGCTTTAATCGCTGCCGTTCAGTAAGACTGTGCCTCTGAGAGTCTGAATTTTTTTTCCTTTTTTTGAAATTATGTAATTACAAGTGTACTTTATATATGATCCAAAAAAATCTCAGCTGAAGTAAAGGTTGTAGAATTAGACTGTTATTGTGGCAAAGCTCTGAGGTTACTCGTTTTTTTTGAGATATCCACTTGCTGCAGATTAAGTTTTCATAAAACACGATGACAGTCTAATTCTTTTACTCTGTCAAAAAATTAGACTCTGAAAGTGCTTTCCAGTCACAAACTTTCTTTTTACCATCAGAAAAGCCATGTCATCATCACCACAGGCTTTTCACAGAATGCTTAATGTGGAAGTGACTCACAGCACAGCATAAGGCAATTATATACATTTATGTAGAAACATCATGCAGTATGGGCTTATGGCAACACGCTGAGCCAGATTCTTGGAACTATTTGTAGGGCAAGTATATTAAAGTACCCAATGTGAGTACAGCAGTAGAATCTGTTCCAGTATGTTACCATTAATTCAAGCTCTGTGTATCATATAATATTCTTTGTGAGAGGTATATATGCTTATGGCAGCACACTGGATAAAATTGTCATACTTACTTTCATCAGGTGTTGGCTTACTTCTGTAAGTAGTACCAAACTCATCTCAGTGTGATCTTCTAGGTGCATATGTCATTTTTTTTTCCATATAGTTTATAAAGCAGTAGCATAATCAGTCAGCATCAGGCTATATGCTGCCGTGACTGTGCTGTTTCTTTCATGTCAGGTAGTTTGGGTATCTCAGTATCATTTCTGCTTGCCCTGAAGATTCTTCTTAGAGATGAGTGTGATACTTTAAAGTGAGGTGCCCAACAAAAAAACAATGGGTCTTCAGGGAGGTCAGTGTTACAGATGTTGCACTAGCAAAAATTGGACTTAATACAGCGGTGAAAATGAAACCTATTTTAATTCTTTTAGGATGTCAGTGATTTAGATCTTTAGATTTTACTTAGGAAAATGCATTTGTGTATAAGACATTATGGGGAAGTAAGCCAATTAGAGCAAAGCTTTGTTGATTTTAAATCTTGGAAATTCAGTCCCTCAGAACTTCAGCAATTAAGTTGTCAGTTCCTTGTATTTTAATGATTATTATGATCCTTAAATGAGACACACACAATTACTTCAGGAGTCTACCCCTTAGTGGATTGAGTGTACTGTTTGGCTTCACTTACGGCACTAGAATCTGATCCTCACAGATTTTATCAAGGTGATGATGTTTGTGGAGTTTGCTTTCATGCATGAGTCATTTATCCCCCGACTAGTTAGTCTGTGGCTGGCACTGGCAGAAGTCTTAGAAAATATATTTTCATGTTGAGTTCAATAAATGCATCTGAACATTCATTATTACTTTTAAAATCAGGTGCCTGTTTAGTTACCTAAATTTGAATTCAAAGCTCGCATTTGGGAGTCAGTAAAGGATTCATCTGAACTTTGTACTATTTGAAAGCTGACCTGTATGTCAACTGTAAAAGAAAAGCTTTCTATAATACAATGGGTTTTTTTTTACTCTTCTACTATACCCGGTACAGTACCCTACTCTTTTTTGTTCCCCAATCCCATGCTGTTTATTTTCACTAAATATGGAGTCTAACAAATAGTCTTTTCTAATTGTAGCATCAATTTCCTTTGCATTTGTTAATTATTTTTAGATCCTTATGAATTTATCTTATGTATTTGAGCTTAATGTGTAATACTTCTGTTCTTGGCCTTTCTGAACCAGGGGGAGTTTGTCTCCTGTTTGTTGTCACTGTTACGACAAATGACTGATAGACATTACCAACAGCTTCTTGATAGCTTCAGCACAAAGGAAGATCTGAGGGTAAGTAACAGAAATGTCTTTAAACATGTTCAGGTTTCCTTATTTCTTTTCTCTTTGTCTCTTTTTCAGGTATTCCCTTGTTTTGATGAAACACATCAGTGTTTAAGTGCAATCTGTTTTTCAGATTAACTCATTTTGACACAGGCTTTCATGTTTACTCCGGGAGACTCTTATGGTGGGGCTACGATTCTATTGCTGCCACAATGAGAACTGATAGAACAGGGAAAGGAGGGCTGTATAATTGCTTTAAAGCCATAAGCTTAGCCTCAAAACCTGTTTTGAAGTATTGATCTAAGGTAAAGCAGTTTTTCTTGATTCTTCCTGTCAGCCAATTTTTTATTTTTAGTATGATAAATGGCAATGGCAAATACATGGCTTGAAATAAGTATACAGCAAACTTCCTCCATTTTCTGAACCAGGAATAGTCTAGGTAATGGAGAAAACTATGATAATGTAGGTACGATGGGATGTGTTGCCATGCACAATTAAATGAAATCCAACAGGATTCGAGCTGCAATTGATACTATTCTGTCTTTATACCATATTTCCCAGCACTCCAGTTTATAGGAACATTTACTAACTTGCATGCAGCCTTGACCCATGCTGGCTGTAGAAACAGTGCTGTTATATTACTGTGCTGATGTTTGGTATAATACTCCGTCAGGCCTAAATTAGCTCTGCCCGGAGTTAGTGTGGCTGTCCCTCAGTACCTGTTATAGTTTGTCTGAAACCCAGATAAACCATTCTTGGAGAACAGACTGTTTTAATTGCCTAGCTGGAAAGTATAGGCTTTTACCTGTAAATCTGCAAATTACTGAAAGCTATACAATGGTGAGACTTTTCCGTTAAGACTAAGTGTGATCCTTAAATTGTGGGTCTCACTGCAGTAGAGTTATAGAAAAAGTGATCACATCCCTTGTGGTCACAATGTTTTAATCTGCCTTGTAATACTAGTGCCTGCATGCCTAATTGAATTGGAAACCGTTCTCTTGATAGAGAACGAAAATCATTATTGCTGATGCCTTAAGCTCTGTGAAAGTGTCTTAGCAAATATTAGTTCAGGATTTATGGCAGTAGTCCATCTTCTATCACATGGACTTCTTAACTGTGTGGCTGGACCGCTGGCAGGATGCCCTGTCATCCTTGTATGGTCTCCATTTGCCCAGTTTGATCATGGAAGAGAATAGCTGTGGAACTCTGTCAGGGCAGTTTCTACCAACTGCATTGATGGAGTTGTCTGGTTCATAGAGTTACAGTGTTTTTTCCTTCCTTTTTGCATCAGGGATGGATTAAAAAGGGAGGGGGGGGTGTTTTGTTTGTTTTAAGATTTCCCGCATTAAGACTTCCAGTCTACACCATGAGAAATCTGCATAGGACCAAATTTGACCCACACAAGGAATGCTCAGTGATCACTTATGCCCATTGTTCAGCCAGTAAGCCTAAGTAGGAGAGTCATGATGTCCTAGTGTGGTAATGTGTTTTTAACGTCTTAAATTACCATTTGATAAACTTCCGTACCATAATGTTATGTACTGAAATGGGGAGTCTAGCAATTCCAGATTTTATTAAATTCCTGTTAGCCATTTAGAGCTGTTCTGAAGAAAGAGTACCATTCATGAGGGTCTTTTCTTTGCAGTGAGATGGTCATATTGAGTTTGAAAGAGAGAAGATACTTCTGAGAAGTTATCTCTGTCATGAATCAGGAATGCTACCTAGGAGTTATATAGAATATTTTTTCTTTTTTTTAAACTAGTACTACAGCATCTGTTTTCACCTAGCATAGTTGCTATACTTAGGAAATTTTTAATATATGCTGTGGAACCGGGCAATTTTACTTAAAATGCTTTCCTTCTCGTTTAAATTCTGAGCAGAGGTAAATTCATAGGTTTAGATTTTTATATTTGCTATATTTGCTATTTATGAAGTACTTTGTTGTTTTTTTTCAAACTTTCTTGCTTCTAGAACATGAGAATCTCTAGAATTATTGCTTGAATGGTGTTTGATTTGAGACAAATTTATATTCTCCACAACACACATACCCTGCTATTATACAGAGACATATGGGAAGCAGCTGCAGCCAATGCTGTCAGCTATCAAAATACAGGTCTTAAGAACTCAAGTCCAGAGTCTGTTATTCCCATTCTGCTTTCATCAATTCAGCCTCAGCTCTACCAGTGATTCACTGGCAGTAGGTTTGATCCAAATTAATGCAGCATTTCTTCTCTTCTGAATCTGAAATAGTTTAACAAATTGTTTTTTTTCCTCATTTGGAAATACCAAATACCACTGAAATGTGTAGCTGAAAGGAGGAGGGAAAGAGGAGGGCTGGTGTGTTAGCTTGACACTGCTAACGTTAATCACGTGAGATGACTGCATGTGTCTTAGGCTACCTAAATCGGTCTTGCTGCTTACCTCTATATTCTGCTGCTTTCTTTGCCAGCTGTGGAATTTCCTTGGTATATTATGCTGTTTTAAGATATGCTCCTTAGGAAACAACATCAGCTTTAGCATATCAGCATTCAAAAGGTGTAAATATCTGTGATAAGGCATATTTGGCTGAGGTGCTTTTAGAGACTGACACAATTGCCACAGTTTTTCTTGTGGCTAGTATGTACTTAGGGATCTAAGCTTCAACAGCAACTACCATCAGCTTGCTGTATTTTTGAATCCTTCTTTTCCACCATGGTCAGTGAGGTCAAAGTGGGTTGGGTCTTCCCTAAAACACACTGCAGATCACAAATACATTACAGGGTTGCAAATGACTTATCTGAATTGTAACTTAGGCTTTTGAACTGCTCTCTGCTGTGGCTTTTGCTTTGACTACATTTGTTTATAATTAACTGCCTGTTCTGAATGTGATTAGGCACTGAAATTGCAAGGTATTTCTTTCTTCCTGACTGATTCTCAAGGTGACTATGTCAAATGCTTGCATGAATACATGTTTGCATAGCGTTTCTGACACTTTACAAAAAGTCCCCCCCCACCAAACCACTTCTGCAAACAAATATTCACTCACGTAAGTACTTGTAAAAAGGGAATGAAAGTTGTCATTCATCCTATCAAAATAAATTTGCAGGTTTTTTTTTAAACAATCTATGCCAAAACTATTAAAGACTGTTTCCAGTTCGTTAATCACAGTATAGCACAATGGATAATTGAAAGGAATGACATCAGTTGAAAAATGACACTTATATCTGCACATTTTTTTCTGACATGCTTCTGAGTGATGCTTTGAACAAGTGGTTGTTTATAGAAATATTTCCTCTATTTGGTAAATACATTTAGTTTAAGTAATTGACATGGCGACTGTTTTTATTTTACTCAGGTCTTCAACAGATTCAGGTTTTTTCACACCAAAGCAGAAGATAGAAAAAGCATTTTATATTTGAAAGCATGCAAATAAAGTAAGAAAGAAATGACAGAGTGGTAGCCCCAGAGACTGTATTTCACTCACTTTTTGATGCATTGAATTTAATAGGTCAGTAATTTAAAGTGTTTCCGCTTGTTTATCTTTTGATATTATTTTAAAGGTATGCTCTTCTTGCTTACCACAAAATACACCATAAATCACCTTCTAGTAAATATATTTTATAGTAATTTATAAACCGAAGTACTATTATAAGCAGATATTTGCTCTCCCAAAAGCCTTCAGATCTAATATATGACGAAAGATAACTCTGGAAGTTAGAAGTAGGAGGAGAAAAGTGGGAGCGTGAATACATTATACATTAACATAATGCAGCTTGCACTGCAGCAAGATGTTTTTGGTTGCCATGTTTTCTTATTTAATAGATTTAAAAAAAAAAAAAAAGCACTTGCTGGACGATCTAGTATACCACAGGTAATGTGGCAGAATAGGAGAGACTGACAGAGAAGATAATATTTCATGGGGATGGGTGTGAACCTTGCTGGTTTTCTGATCCCTCTCTCCCAGTGCCAGGAGCTGGAGCAGCATGAGGTGGGTGTGCCAGAGCTACCACCAGGCTGGATTTACCCGGCCGCGGCATGGCTCTGTAGGCACGGCAAATGGCTCTGGCGGAGAGCACGCTTCTGGCCTCCTTCCCCTGTTACCCACGGGGATCCAGGAACGTGCTGTGGTAGGCACCAGGGGACCTCGGAAAGGACGAGTGCTGGAGCAGATGGACTCCGAAATAAGTACTTCGGAGCTTGCTTGTGTAGATTAGGGAAGCAGTGAAGGAAAGAAGATCTGGGAAAGGAGTTGGCTGCAGGATGGATGAATTATCCTGACAGAGATGGCTGTCAAACCATCCTCTTTTGTGTGCCCCTTGGCACTGTGCTAAACAGCTCTGGGATGCTTTACAAAGGCTCAATAACAACTCTCTAACTGTGCAGTGTGAACCAACGCATGGATGATCAGGCAGTTTTGTTTCCAAGTGGACTCTTGATCCAAACTCAAATGCTAATTTAGATGCACCCTGAGAGATCCACTAGAGTGTCACCTGCTTTAAGGAGGATTTTACATGCATATGGGATAATGTGGAAGAAATTCAAAGATGCTTGTTGATGAGATGAATAAATAGTTTTCAGTCTTTTGGAAGGCCATGCTTGTCATTGAATCAGTTTCACATTTGCATCAACAGAATATTCCTGCTAGAGGAAGCTAAACTGCTATGTTGTGGTGTTATGAGTGCTAGAATATACTACTAGAGGTTATACATGCAAGGTAGGAATATTAAGACACGGTATTTAGTTGCCTGGAGTATGCAAAATGATAAAATTATTCCCTTGCTGTCTCTTAAGATTGAAGGCATATGAGACTTTAATTATAGCTGCACTCAAGCAACCAAATGTTAGTTCGCTTATACTGCCGGCAAAAACGTCTTTAAATGTTAAAATCTGTTACTGAATCATTATGATGTGTTCAGCAGAGCAGATACTACTGTGAAAGACAGTAGTTTATTGCAAAGGAAACAGTTCAAACTACACTTACAAAACTGATTTACCGTGACTGGTATTTCATAGTAGTGTCTTGTGAAGTTTTTAGAATATTTCAACCACGAAACAAAAAGAGCAATTCCATCATGCAAAATCCCAGGCATTGTTCTACTGATCAAAATGTATTATGGAATTACTATAGAACAATTACAAGGTTATGTCTCTTGACATTGAATACTGGCACTGAATATTGATGGGTAGTTCTGACATGTGAATGCATATGGGCACATTAATGCCAAAGTATCAGATCAGTCAACTGGCATTTTACTGTTTTATTATTTTCATTTTTATCGTGGATTCCTAGGAAAATGTACTATCAGATATACAAAAACTGTATCATGAAAAATAAGTTACTTAAGGACTAATTCTGCTAATAGAAGCTTAATAGTTGTGTATCTTGCAAATCTTACAGCTGACTAGTTTTTTCTAAAGATGCTTATGCTTTATCTGTTTCTTTCAGTTATAATTTAGCACTGAACTAGTCTGTATTTTGTTTGTATGTTTTTGACACATTTACTGTAAAAATGGCAAATCTTCTAACTCATTGACTTGGGCTTTTTAAATGCCTTTTTTGTATTTAATATCATTCACACTGAACTGACAAAACAATTTTCTGGATTTTCCTATTAAAATTAGAAAAAAACAGCCTGGTGTTACTGATTCAGAATCTGATACAAGTGTTGACACTTGCTTTGTTTTAAAGATTGCTCGGAATAAGTTTATTCTTTTTTTAGCCTAGATGCCTAAGAAATGAAGCATATATGTTCCCTCTGTCATTCTTTCCTTAGCAATTTTTGAATAAGCTGCTGAATTTCAGAGGGGTTTGACAGTGGGCTGTAGGCCTCAGAGGTATAAAGTTTTACAAACCATGCAGCCCTTGGGTTTGAAATGGTCCCTTAAACCACCTGTTTAGTTTCCCAACAGCAGCCGTTTGGTCTCTGCGGTTCGGCAGCCAGCCAGTCAGCTCCCCAATAGCAACATCATGCTTTGTTTCTGGACCATAGACAAGATAGAAATGGGGTGTAGGAAAGCTGGGGGTGTTACTGTGAGCGGGCGTATAGCAGAATTTGGGGCATGACAGTATTGTTGTGATTACGGCACAGAGCTGCAGAGATTCGAGCACTGGGAAGGGGGATTTAGCCCCTACAGAAAATAAGGGGCAGATGTAAGTGTTGAAATTCAACTTCAAGAGGCAAAGAAGCTGTAGGAAATTCCAGTCTGGAATAAATTTGTTGCTCAAGGAGCTACTTACTTATCTGTCAAGCTAGTCACTTATGTTCAGATACTATTTTATCTGGAGCGAATATTGTTTATACTCTTTGGTACAGAGAACTTCTTGGCATCTCGCTCAAAAAACAGGTTGTCTCTTTTATGTAATCTTCCCTAGAGGGTGGGTGCTGGGATCTCACATGCCATTCCTAGCGCCTGCATTCTTCCCCCTTTACAGTGATTTTCTAATGAAAGACATCTGTTTTGCAGTGCCCATCATCTATACTTGCTGTATCTGCTTGAGAATATATTTTGGTGTTCAAACTAATTTGGTATCCTCTGGTTGTATCTTCAGCTAAACTGTGTTTAGGGCTAACTCTATTCAAGTGATGTGGGCAGAATCAAATATGAATGTTTCAAGGTCAGATGCAACATTGATTATGTTCAGTGAATTATATCAGTTGCATCATGCTTTTCATGATGTGAAAGGCTACATTTTGCTTAATGAAAAAATACTGACAACCTTATATGTGATTAAAATGCGCCATCGCAAATATTACCTTTGCTGTAGATTTAGTTATCAAAACTATCTTAATCTGTGTAGAGAGAAATAGTTTAGTTATTTATTAGTGAGTTAAATGACACAGGAGACAATGCTAATGCTAAGCTGTTAGGCAGCGCTTTCTACATTCAAAGTAGCTCACATGTTCGCTATTTTTATAGATTCAGCAAATGTGGCAGCATGGTTAAGTGACCTGCATGCAGCCAGGCAGCTGGGATAAGAATTCAGGAGCCCAGACGTAACTATTGACTTCACTGGTCTGTGCAAACCCAGTGATAAAATTGTCCTTACGCTCTCTCTTTCCCACCAAATAATGATGCTTTTAGAAGAAATCTTGACTGTGATGAAAGCCAGGCATGATTAAGGACATATTTGAAAATCTGTAGTGTTTGTAAAGTGCCTTTTTGATTTGCAAATTATTTTCAGGATCACATTTGTGGAAGTGTATGGGTGGAAACCAAATGCATCTTTGACATTTCTCTTATGCATTGCTGTCAATCAAATAGCACATTAAATTATTTTCTTCTTTTTTACAAAAAAAATAAATCACTATCTGCAGCTTTTTGGGAGAATCAAAGAAAACTGATGAAAAATATTCAGGGCTGTTTCTATGTAGAAAAAATGTGCAATTCTGCTATTTCTATAATCATGTTTTGTCTCTGTTTAATGTATTTTTAAAGCTCATTTCTCTTTTCAACCTGTGAAAGCATAAGACTGCTTCTTTTCCTTCTATAGGATTTCTTGCTTCAGATTTTCACTGTATTTCGGATACTCATACGGCCCGAGATGTTTCCAAAAGACTGGACGGTGATGCGTTTGGTTGCAAACAAGTAAGACACTTTCTAATAATAATAATAAAAAGAAAAAACAGCATGTGAAGGTCATGGTATAAATAGATAAAATTATATGATGTAGATGATAAAAATGCAAAATATATTTTATAATGTTGTGTTAATTTTTCATTTTTGAATGATGCTTTCTGTTTAAAATCTCTGGACTTATTTTATAGAACAAATTAACAATATAATCTGTACCTGTTTCTCCTCTGAATTTCAGTAAACACATATAACTGGAAATTCAAAAATACTTTTACAAAAAGAAGATGCTAATCATCAACAGCTTTGTTTTCCAAGTAGCAAGTGACAAGTCTCAACAGAACTTCATCCAAATCTGTTGAAATACTGAGTGGGTAAAGATCTGTTGGATCTCGAGAAGAAATTATCTGCTGTAATAACATGAACAGTGTTTTAGCATGTTTGTTAATTTAGTGCTTGTCAGAAGTATCACAAAGTCAACAAAACACAAATCAGGTACAGCACAAGCAACAGTAACGTGGGGTTCTACATCTCAGAGCATCAGTAGGCATTGTTTAACCTGCCTTCGAGCTGTTCTTTTTGTTCGCTCCTTATTTTTACAGAAACCAGTTCCCAATTTTTCTGGCAAGTCACTGCAGCTGGACTAAAACTATTAAATTTGATTTTGCCTGTATCACCAGTTAATCTTTTTCTGTAGGCTTAGTTTTCGGTCAGATAAGGTAGCTGAAAAATCAACACATAATTACATAAACATTTAGTGTCAGCAGAGGAAGGGGGTTATATTGGGCAGACCTAGGAATCCAGAATTCAAGATTGACTTAAGCTTTCATGGTGCATATTGCAATGCTTGATAGGAAGTAACTCATCACTGGTTTTTAGTCTGCTGTATCCATGTGTGAACATACAAGCATCACAGTATTTGTTCAAACTTTGTCGTGACTTAAGAAAATAACATTTTTTTGCTTGCCTTTATTACCTCATTTAATATGGCTGATCCTGCCAAGTTTGAATTCCAACAAAAACATATATAACCAAAGAATGGATGTGATCTTTTTTTCTATGTGCGATATTACAATATGGCT
The DNA here is from genome assembly GCF_036370855.1 of Dromaius novaehollandiae. Lineage (NCBI taxonomy): Eukaryota > Metazoa > Chordata > Aves > Casuariiformes > Dromaiidae > Dromaius > Dromaius novaehollandiae. The sequence continues at coordinate 26,787,998 of NC_088098.1, forward strand.
GAGGAAAGAAAGCATACATCCAGTAATTGTGCTTAAGAAATAAATTGAGAAATACAGGAAAGAGAGGAAAAACACAAGAACTCTTAGACTAAATATATCATCTAGGAAAGTGTTACATCGTCCAGGAACAGCTGGCTTGGCAGATGGCTTAGCAACAGCTTGCATGTACAAAACTAAGATTTAAGAATGACCTTGGCACGTGTTTCTCAGGCTGGTGGTGCTCACATATGCTAGAGGTGATGTTCTTAAGCTCTACAAAAAGAGTTATTTACCTTCGTTAGTATTTTACTTAGCATCAAATATTTCCCTTTATTAATGTATGTCATGTTGCTTCTGACCATCTAAGGGATGACTGTATGTCCAGTTCTGTCAGGCATATGACACTGCCTTCTCATAGCCAATTCCCATCAGCAGTCATTGCCAGCTTCTGCCTATCAGATCATCTAGCTGAACCAGTCGACACCTAGCTGAATGTAAACCAATATGGGTTATAAACAGGTCTTTATCAATTCAGTGTTCACTAATTTACTTTGCTAGGATATGTTCTTAGACATATTTATGGAGGAAATTCTAGTTTGCTATGAAATGGGAGGTTGGCCAGGTGTTTCGGCTACTTAAAAGTAGTGGTGTGAACTTGAACATCATTCCTATATTACCTATCAATGGCTTTGTTTCTATATCCTTTTGAGGCAGCAGAAAGGAAAATCCACTTTCTATTCTCTCCTCAGCTGCAGAGCACTAAAACTTTTCTGGAGCTTCATTCCCAAATGGGAATTTCCTCCTTTCATTTGTTTTTCCCCCACTCCCATTTCAGTGGCTGCCTTGCTCAACTTCCCTGAGAAATTCAGAAGCAAAGAGCCACGAAGTAGTAGCTTTGCTTGAATTTTCCCAACCCCAAATCTTTGTAGTGCAAAAGGAATGGCCTTAGAGGCAGAATGACAAATTAGGGCATTGCCTACACTAAAGACAAAAGTACTTGTGAGCCATTTGCCTCTGGCTTAATAAGCAAGCCAGAGTGTTTCCAAAGATCTGAGACTCTTCAGGCTTAAATACAGTCCAGTGCATGTTTAAAAGGAAAAACTTCAAGGTCTAGCCCATATTTTTAAGAGCATAATCATGTAATTCACTTAAAAATATGTCTCTCTCCTAATTCCTCTTTCTCAGGAATCAAATGACTGTAATGTTTCCTGGGTTAGGTGGCTCTCTTCCCAGCTGTCGAGGCTTCAACCAGAGAAACAGTAGCTGTTCTTAAGGCAGAGTGTGTCTTGGGAGCCTCACCTGTCACAGCAGTCACTTCACCAGCAGCACTGTCTTTTCTTTCTCATATCCCCAGAGTGTTACAAAAAATCAAACTGTCTGGTATTTACAGGAAGAGAGATTTAACCTTTCTGAAGCTAGGGCAGAAATGAGTCTTAGCAAGGATATAATCAGGTAATAAGCTTTCCCTGTAGGAAAAAATAAAAATCTTTATTTTTTTTCTCCTGTGTATGTATGCATACCTTCAATTGCCTGAAAGTTTTTTACGTCTTAAAGCACTAAAAGAGTCTATCAATGTATAGTATTTATACATATAACAATATTGCTTCCCTCTGGCTTCTAGAATTTTTTCTTTCTTGCTGCAGAATTTTCAGTAATTATGTAGCATCTGGCATTTGAATGCTGTCTGGGATAAAACAAAACAGAAAATAGTGAGAGCTCAAAAACATGTAGGTATCCAGACATTAAGATAGCTTATGATCATATGTGCATATGGAAAATACAGTTCTGAATGTCTGCATGTCTATCATGAAAAAGGATTAATGAGTAGGATTACAAAATAGCCAAGTGTCTTCCAAATTTGAGAAATAAAATAGCATTTAAAAAGGCAAAAATAGCACTGAAACAGAGAAATAGATCTTTTGAATTGTGTTCTGTGATGGAAGGAGGAGAACATGGAAAAAATCTTTAATGTTTGTTATCTTCTGCAAGTTGAGCAATGAGACAGAAAGCTACTCTGTTTAAACTGCATAACCATATAACATTTGTTTTGAGCAGATCAGGATGCATTCAACAAAGTGAAATGAATATCTCTGGCTAACATCTAACATTTCTAACAGGAATGTTGCAACTGAGTGACAAATTTTGTTTTCTGTGTGTGTTATGGAAAATACCATCTTCATTTCTTTCGTTACAGGATAGACTTACTTTCTCCATTAAATAGGTAGTAAGCTAACTTACTGGCCATCTAAACAAAGCTTCTATTTGTAAATGCAAATGGTAGGAAGATTCCTAATTCAGTTTCCTAGCTCAAGAGAGGTATCCAAAATTTTATAATAAAATATGCCAGATTATATGATTAAAACTTTTAGATAACACCTTGATAATGGCTCTCACAATAGGAAATAACTGTGTAATGGTCACTTGCTTAATTACCCTAAGGTTAGAAAAAAATCACTTTTCTAAGGCTTTAACTGACTGGCATTTTTTGAGAGCATTTAATAGACTCAGCTGAATTCCAGGTATGTCATGTTTCGTTAACAATTGAGAAAGCTGAGGGTGAAGTGAGATTCCTATTACTTACTCAGCAAAGGTTTGATATTTATATGTACTGTACCTATGTATTATTCAACAATGAACTAATTTTCCACTGCTCTTGCTAGTTTTCATTTTTTCATTTCATTTTAAAGATCAAGCCTTTTGTCTGTCTCTGATTAACTAATATATATCCTTTGGGCATTTTCTTGAATGGTAGAGGCGCTAGATCATCCAATTCTCAATTTGAATTCTATAATCATATAATATAGGTGTATGAATATGCATATTTATAGTAAAATAATTGATCTGTAAAGTAACTTTTGCTATAGAGTGTCGTATATGTTAAAATTCCAAAGGTATCTTCTGACTGCTGGGCATACGAACTTTAAATTGAAAATCCTGTTGGTTTTCTATTTCAATATTGACTGGAAGACTATTATTATTATTATTATTATTATTATTATTATTATTATTATTATTATTGCTTTTTTAAAAATCAGTTCAAACAGAATGCATGGTAAGGAAAGACATTAAATTAGCATTGGTATCATCTTTATGGCTGCTTTGAAGAGCTCTGTTAGCTCCCATGATGTGGGAGTCTGAGACTCCTACAGTGAACAAAAATTCTTGCTTTTATGTAATACAAAACGTTGCTAACAATGAAGCTTATAAAAATGCTTCTGTGCAACTCAGTCTGTCACAAAAAGCGTATATATGCATAGGTATGCCTGTATTATGCAGCTGTTTATGTACCTATATGTATAACAGTGTGTATATACACATATACATGAATCTAGGCACATTTATTTATTAACAGTGAAAAGCTTTTTTCTCTTTGAACACCTCTGTGCTTGGGAAGATTTCACTCTGGAATAGCAAAGGATCAAATGAGAAGCGAGCGTCATATATTTCATACAAGTAGCTGCCTATTCAACAGCCAGGTTGCCAGAGCACTGTCCAAGCAGCAAACTAGTTGCTGAACTTCTGGGGGCTTCTTTGGTTTTTCCAAACAGTTTCTTGTGGAAAGATTTACTTGGAAATGCGATTAAAATATCAAAATGATTATTGAACTTTTTCATGCGGGTGAGTTGTCAGAAAAGCTGCCCTGTTAGAAATGTCCTGCCTGACTCCTGGGTTAGCGTTCTCTCTATGCGCTCAGAACAATTTATCAGCTAAAAGCAGAGATTTTCTGTTCTAAAACAGTCAGTGGCCTGGACAAACTTGTGGCAGGTGGTAAAAAGGGGAAAAGTTTCCTCACCAACTCAGTGTTTTTCCAGTGTGATAGTCACATGGGTTTTAAATAAATTTTGTTGTTGTTTTGAAATTGCCGTCTGGGAAGCAACTTGGCACGTGGATATTGTACTGGCTCCATCTGTCCTCTAGCTGGTGTGTCGTGAGTGTGTGTGTGGTTCTTCTTTTTTTTAATAGGATCTATATTATCCGTGAAAAAAAGAGGAAAGAGAACCTACAACCATAGCAATGTTTTCTGTCCTACCCAATTTTTGCCCCTGTTTGGGATAGCGAATAAGTTTGTGGGTCAAAAACATGGTTTCATATTCCTATACTCAGTCCATTAGTTTATTTCCATCTAGTTCCACGACGACACATATGCTGGCACTCTCCAGACCCACGTTTTTTCAGCTGATGTATATCGTATCATTGTCTTATCAAATAAATCAAAACTGAGCTGGTTTGTAGCAACAGATAGTTTCATTACAGTTATCCTTTTAGCTTGGGAGCATTCTGAAAAAGTCTTCTCAAAATTGCATTTAAGATTTCTGCTCTAATTATCTTCTATTAAGAATTTCAGCACATCTCTCCCTTCAGCTTTACTGCTGTGGAAGGAGTGTAGCAAAAGAGAAACTCTCTCTGATGTAAATAGATCTATGTAATGTAAACTTGGCAATACAATTGCAGTTTTTGAGATACTGCAGTATTTTGTCTTTTATCCAGTTTTTCAGAGATTTATTACTTTGGACTTAGGTTGAAGTTGTACAGTGATATAGTTCTGAAGGCCTGACCTTTTCTATCTGAAGACATCTGAAACATGCAAACTATTTTCATTTTGTGAAACATATGGTCTGTAAATTGTCATGCACAGTAACAGGATTGTTCTTCCCCTCCATGCCTTGATTCTTAACTTTGCGTAAATTTTGCTAATCTTTCACTTTCTCTTCTGTACTGTAACAGGGAGTACTGTACAAATACTAACTCCTTGTTGGAGAAAAATTTGGGCAAACTTTACAGATGAGTGCTATGCGTGGAACAGTATTTGGATAGATAAACTCAGATACAGTTCAGTTATAGAGAAAATAATGTGTACGATAGTTACATATGGAGCAATGGAGCTAACACTAATGAAACTTAAGAATGGAGCAGTGTTCTAAAAACAGGCTAAGACTTAATTAGTTCAGGTGTTCAGACACATCAAGCCACAAGGTAAAGTTTAAAAGTTGAGAAATAGAAGTAAACATTTGAACTAGTCATAAACTAAATGATGCATAGCCAAAAAATTTAATTAGAAAGTTGAAATCAGTCAAAAGTCCCCAAAGAAAAATCTACTTTCTCTCTTAGATAGATTGGTTAATGCATAATTCTTCAGTGCTGTGAAGAAGAAAAATATTATACCCTTAAAATATGTTATTGCTATTATATTTAATAAAATATATTTTGTTATACTTCATTTTCTCACTTTTTCCTTAATTAATTCAGCAACTATGGAAAAGGACATAAATTTTAGCACTACAGCGGCATCCAGGACGAGAAACATGTTCAATGAAGTGTTAGACACATTAATGGCAGATAGGTGGCAATTAAATGAAATGTGTAGATGTAACCTTTTTTCAGAAGGTCCTTAAACAGTTGCTTGCTGTTAAGTACATGAGCGTAACAGGGAAAAGATCATTCACTGTTTATCTTTTCTGGATTTGTTTTTCCCTAAGCATCTGCTACTGACTATTGTTTCAAAGAATTTAATGGGTTAGATGGATTTTTGGTGTGACCAGATATGCTGTTATAAACAAGGGCAGCAAAGGGTGGTTTAACTCTTGACACACTGAAACAGAATATGTTGAGATGATTTCTACGTAAGTTCAGTCCCTGTAGGTTACCAAACTTGCATTTTTCTGAGTTCTGAGTTTGCCTAGCCTGTTTTGGGATTACAATGAACCAGGTTGCCATTGACACAATTTATCAGCTACTGTGAAAAGATTTTGGTTGTCTTAATTCATCTAAGATGAATATAATTTAGGTAGGTGTCAGTGTAGTCATCACTTAGATAAGCACCATTTGTCAAGACATCTGAAGCTGCAGTTCTTTCTCTCAGAGTTCCTGCAGATTTGCATTTATCTGTTGTCACCAAAAAAAGGCTTCATCCATAGGGCTCTCGGCACTGTGCACTTGATAATTACTAAATATTTTACGTTTACATTCTATATGCGCATCTGCGGTACAAAGAAAGTTGAAAGCAAATTGCTCAACTTTATATATTAGTGCTAGTAGCACAAAGTCTGTATATATCAGCGTTATTTGCATAACAAAACCTTTGATTTGTATTTTCAATTATATTCTGCTATACAAAACATTTTCACCATCCCAATTTCTACATCTCACCTATTTTTTTAGGTTTTTTTTTCATGTGATGTGTGTTTTCTGTCAATAAGGGTCCTTAGATATTTGTTTGTCTAAATACAGAATTTATTGTCACAGGACGTGGTACATTTATATCTATTGGAAAATTGACTGGCTCTTTGTCTATTAATTATGAATTTCCACTTACTGAAAAGTACTATCTTTTTTGTTCTTTTCTTCCCAGTGTTATCATTACAACAGTCTTGTACCTTTCAGATGCCCTTCGCAAAAACTTCTTAAATGAAAACTTTGATTACAAGGTAAACATGTCTAATATAAGATAGATTCAATAGCTGTTAATCATCCTGTGGCTTGGTAGTATGTTGTTAATCTTAGCTCCAGCATCTAAGCAGCTAGAATGTATACTTCAGCAGTTCCCAGTGCTCAGAATTTAAATTTTCTCATACAGGATTGGCTTAAAAATCAAGATTGGGTCTTTTATCTTTTTATTTTTCATTTTGGTATTTTAGTTACTATGGTGGAGTACTTATTCAGGGATTTCGTACAACAATCTTTTTGATTACAGAAAATATTTATATTCATCTCTTATTTTGGGGTTATCTCAGAAAGCAAAATGAATTCCATTTTTGACTCTATAGCAAATATAACAAAACTATAGTTTTGCATTTTTTTGAAATGCTCTCAGGTCAGTTTACATGCTGCATAATTAAAATCAGAAAATTATGACACTTCATGGTGAATGTAGTTATACTTGTCTATTATTGAGTACCTCTTACAGTGAGGTATGATATGTATAGCAAACTACAAATTACAGAATGATGTCTTTAGGCATCAAATGAGAAAACCTAGGAATGACTCTGACAAGACCTATCACAGTGGAAACCAGAATGGGTATTCTGCCCAACTAGAGCCAGAGGCATTAGTCCAATGGCTTCATTTTAAAAATTGCATAATTTCCTTCTTAGAGAAAATAGAGAGCTCCTGTTGACTTCCAGCAGAGCAATGATTGCTTAGCTTCTCTGAAAAGTCAGACTCCCTTTGGAGAGATTGGAGGGGGTGGAGACTTATCTACCAGACACAATCTGAAACGAAGAAGCCTGTCCTTTAGGAAGTTCTGCCAGCTCAGAGACTAAGGCTGATAAAAGTATTACATGTAGACCAAGCATCTATGTTCTGTAAACTTGCTTAGCAAAGTGATTACTTTCCTGCAGAACTGTAGTGTCTGGAATTGGGCTCCCTCTGCACTAGTTTTGCCCTCCTGCACTAGTGCATCTATAATTAGGTTATATCAATTAATGTTAAAATATATTTTTAAATGTATATTTTAACTGAGAGAGCTCTACTTATAAGATTCAACATTTGATTCTAAAAACATTTGCACAAACATCTGGATCCTTACAATATGTTAACAAATTCACAGTACTTTGCTTTGGATTTGTCCAATGAAGTCTGCCATGAGACTTGCAAATAATATTATAAAGTAAGACAGGCCAGAAAATGACAGCTCTGTTATGTGATAGCTTTTGAGTGTCACAATTTTTTATTTTTTGGAGTTAAAAGCTTTTGAAGTTCTCTATTTAAATATTCCAAAAACTTGTTTTCAATTTAGCAGGTCAGGTTTTCCAGCTGGTCTTTGACTCTGCAGGATGAAAAAAGAAAACCTGGGACACTGACACCTTTAAGTTTAAGAGTTGTAGAGTATGTAAAATGGATGTATTCCTGCTGAACATTTTGGTGTTGGTGAAAAGTATATCTCTATGCAAAGAAATTTAGTCAAAAACAGTTTGACAGCTTTATTAGCCAAGACTGAAACAACTGATGTGATTTGAAAATTTGCATCCTGAGTGGTCATAAAATGGTAGCGCTGAGAAATGAAATAACCAAATGCCATGTGCTTATTTTAGATATGGGATTCCTACTTTTTTCTTGCTGTGATTTTTATAAACCAGTTATGTCTGCAACTGGAGATGTTCACACCTTCCAAGAAAAAAAAGGTTTTAGAAAAGTAAGTATTGCTGACAGCTTCCAGAAAACTCTCATAGATGAAACATTTGTCAAAATGCAAGACATGGCAGATTGCATAAAGGCCTATCAGAAGATCACACTGGCAATATTTCCACTGAGTTGAATGAGCGTTGGTTCTGGCCCTTTGTACAGGGCTTCAGAGCTGACAGCAGCTTTCGTCAAGTGCCCAAATTTGTTCAGATATTGGGAATAAAATAGACCTGCTGTAGCAGTGCCAACACTAATTTCCATTGCATGCGTTAGTTAATTCAGACTGGTTTAGGTATTTCAGCCAGGCACTGCACTGTTTTCTGTGTGAAATAATGGTATTTCTTGGAGCTAAGGGAAATCATTTGTTCTCAGAGAGAGACCTAGAGAAAAATTGCTACAGAAAATAACTGTTGCCACATAGTTGTATTGCTGATGTATAGTGCTTAGAAAGAGCTAATACTTAAAATATTTGACAATACTGCAAATGCACCTGATTTTAGAAATCCTTTTTTAGCTGGGTACAATGGCAACAGCTTGGAAGAAGGCATGAGTTTGGGAGTAGCATTTTATGGATTACAAATGAGATGTTCTTTTTCACAGTGACATGGAATGGCACATGGTCTTGATTTTCGTAATATTGTGCTGTTTTGCTTTATTTTTTAATGTATTATAGATATGGTGATATGCGGGTAACAATGGGATGTGAAATCTTCAGCATGTGGCAAAATTTAGGTAAGAAATTTTTAAAAATCCACATGGTCAGTAGCTCAGAAATGAAAATATAATTACTTCAACTATTAAATACACTTGTTAATAATAGAAGAGTTCATGATGACATTCACATGAAGTCTTGATTCAAGTTTAGGAATACCCCAATCATTACAGTTCCCTCTTTATGTTTAACCCCAGTTTTGTAAGCACTGTTACTGTATTTGACCTATCCATATTCCTTCAAAGAACTGAAATAACTCTGCCATATAAAATTAGAATAGAAAGTATGGCTCTTTTGGGGCAGAATTATTGTATTGGAGAAAGGGAAAAATACTTACATTCACAATTTTAATTCTGTTGCTGAACAGTTTAAGGAAGAGACATATATCTTAGTTCTGAAGCTCTTTTGAGATGCTGGATTTGCATCAAATCTTTCCCGAAGTCCCAGTTGCATTAAAGTATAAGGACATAAATAAACCGGTGACTGATGTGTAAATGACTGTTTGGACAACAAGAGAAAAAAATGTATGTCTGGATCTAAACTTAGGAACATTTTTGTATTTATAAACAGGAATTGTGAAAACCGAAAGTATAAGCCTCAGAAAAATGCAATTAAATATTGTTTGGGAACAGAATCAAAACTGTGCAAAAGATTTGGACACCAAGTTTGTCAGCTTTATATTTCAACTCATTCAGTGTTGATGGAAGTTGTTTTTTTATACAATTTTATTTCATTAGTTCACTTCATTAAAGGGTTCATTAAAGATATTAAGGCTGTCAACGGTTACTAAGATACTATCACCTGAATTCTATAAATTTTTTTCCCTGCCATGATACATAGTTGTAGAAAACTAGACTTTCTGATCAGCATGTATTAAAAAGAAGTCTTCTAAGAAATAAGTATTTGCTTATTAACTTGCTGTTGACCTTTGTTATGTAGCATATTTTTCTTAGTTATAGTATTTACTATTGATTAGGCACTCGAAGACATCCATACTCTAAATTGTTCGGATACTAAGAGTTTTTCTAAGCTAGTATATCAGGTATCCATCCACTCTTGAGTCCCATCTCTTTCCTGCATGTTAGGATAAGACCTTAGTGTGCATCACCTGCCCAGTCACACTGATTTCTGCTGGTCAGAAACCGAGTGTGCAGGGAGGGAGAGAGCTGTGAAGAATTTCAGTAGTGGTGAGGATGGTGTATTGCACTGTGGAGTTCATCTCACAATGTGCACAATTAAATATTGTAGGCAGGATATGATAATAATAAACAATAAATATTGCGGGCAGGATATTTCATATAATTGATGTTATGCTAGTCAGCATTATATAGTGGTCTTAGCAGTTTATTCATCCTCAGCCTTGGTCCTTGTGCAGTCACCTTGGCTTTGGTATAGATATGCATCCCAGGATGTTTCCACTAGAGGGAATTCTGGTTTTCCTTTGCATTCATGCATACACCAAACAAAGTGGCAGACAAGTGTTACTGGCCAGTGCAACATCTAGAGGTAGGGTGGGAGGGAAATCAATTCCCAGCTTGGAAAGTTAGTATGTCACAATTCATAATCCTCCTGTTCTGAAGATCTCAGAACTCTTAAGCCTGGAGAACTAAGCCTGAACGGTCAATCCTTATTGTATGCCATTTCTGGCTTTCCTGAAAAGGCTTAGTTTTATAGCTTTTCCTTTGTAGAATATGATGAGTTAATGGAAGATGTTTTAGCACTGATTGTAAAGGGAATTTTTTGAGAACAGCTAAGTCGCAACTTCCCTGTTCTGCAGGCAAAACATGTTCTTCCATCTCTGTTTCCACAAAGTTAAAGATAAAAAAAGATTAAGAAGAGAAAGTTAAAGATTTAAATAAGGTAAAAATTGTATTATAACAGGTAGTCAACCATTTTGTAAGCACAAGACTGTAGAGCACAGAAAGCAAATCATTCCTGGGAAAAATAAGTTAAGTGCCCAGAGAGTGCTTTGTTTCTCTCTGTGCCCCTCCTGGGAGACTCACTTGAGTTACAATAACCCCGTCGCTCCTGAACTCAGTATTGTATTATAAAATCTGATGAATTAGGTTGACCTTATGTCTGCAGGTTGACATCTTGTCTGCAGCTTTTAACTTCACTTTTTGCGTTACAAAATGGCCCCTGCTGTGATGGACCCTAGCTAAAAAATGTAGACGTTTACAGTGGTTTTTTTCTTTTTTTATTCTTCGGAAAGTTCTTAGATTGCTTGATAGCACACAGGAGGAAAACCAATTCATATTCAAGTTAATGTTCCTTTTCATTTTAGGGGAGCACAAACTTCATTTTATCCCAGCATTGATTGGCCCCTTCCTAGAAGTGACCTTGATCCCTCAACCAGACCTGCGGAATGTCATGATTCCCATTTTCCATGACATGATGGACTGGGAGCAAAGGCGAAGTGGGAACTTTAAGCAGGTCTGTGAAGCTGTTCATAAAACAGGGCTGAAATTCAAACACTTCAGAGAGTGCTGGTCCCAACTAGTGGTGTGGCTCAGGGCGGAGAGAGTAGCTGTGGTGATACAGCTGTGGGAGAGGGATAACGGGTTTTCCCTTTTGACTCTCTGCAGGATTAGTAAGATTTTCCAGTGAATGTTTTGATAGTAATATAAAATGAGGGAAATATCCATGGCCTATTGAAGACAAGAACAAAACTTGAGGTATCTTCAACAAGGCTGAATTTTGTTTGTGGCATTTTTCTTCTCTACTTTACAGCAGCAGAGACAAATAGTTAGATAGGGATTCAACTAGCTTCCCTTCCAGTTAATATGGACAGGAAAAAAATAAAAATCAAATGATCCTTCTGAGGAATGTTCTTCTATAAGGATCCAACTATTCTTGCTGCTGAAACACCTTCTTAACAAGCTAGGAAGGAACTACCAAATGTGCCATCTGCTCCTGCAGCTCCCACTCGGTTCTTCCAGACTGCTTCAAGCCATTTCTCAGTGCCCTCCTTCCTGCTGCTTCAAATGAAGGAAAGCAGAAGTATTTGAATTAGTCTCAGGCAATCATAGCACTTGGAGTGGGAGCTGTATCTGAAACACAAAACAAAATATAGGAATGGAGGAGTGCATGTGATGTAAGTAGGTGTTTTTTCACTATCAATATATAAGTTTATTGTTAAAATCGCCATAGAAATGTTAACAAGGTGGGAGAAGAAAAGAATCTACCTGTTCAGCTTCTCTATCTCTTAAGCTTAGGCTTAAATGTAAATTGTAATGGAATTATTCACTAAGAGAATATCTTGACAACAGCTTGGTTTTTCCCCTAGATTTTTGATTACTAGTATATTATTGGTAAAAAGGAGGTTTGAAATAATAACACACAGGGTAGCCTTATCTGTATGTATTTATTTTATTATCAATACACTTAAAAATATGTATCAAATTAATAATTAGCCATCAGATACATTCTGTAAGTGTCTTTGATAGCTAATATGCAAATCCAGTGAAATGAATTTCAAATACATTGGCAGGTAAGGAAGGTTGGGAAAGTAAATCTGAGACTCACAATGTTCCGAAGAGTAAAGACCTTTATAAAATTCATCTACAGGTTTAAAGAGTGAAGTGTATGACACATTTCTTGTAATCTAAGAAAATGCCTTGTGCTTACGGCCGTGCAGTGAGAATTCAGGCAATTTATTTGGGCTGTGTGCTTTTTTGTCTGATTCCATAAATAGATAGCTGCCTTAGCAGCAGCAAATGCTACTCAGCCTGTAGTTTTAAAGTCACGTTGTTTCATTCAAATTAGCTCCCCCCTCAAAAAAAAAAAAAAAAAAAAAAAAAAACCCAACCCCCCACAAACCTCGGGTATGATAACAGTTTCAAAGAGATGAAGTGATCTATCATGAAATTTATGTGTTTGACCAAAAATTTTAAGATCTACTTTCAGCAAAATCCCTTACAGAAAAATAAATCTTTCCTCAATTTTATCCAATCTAATTAAAGGAAAAACCAGCTGTCTACGTATACCCTTATATGTTGCAGGTGGAAGCAAAACTGATTGACAAACTGGACAGCCTAATGTCAGAAGGTAAAGGTGACGAAACGTACCGAGAGCTCTTCAACAGTATGTGAGTAATATGTTTATCTTTCATTAATTTGTTGGATTCAGTTAGGGGTATTAGAGGCTGATGTCATTGTAGAGAGATAATGCTTAAAACAATTGTGAATTCTCTTTTTGTCTATTTTTTTCCTGAAAATCTGAGGAATAAAAACATTGTTTGGTATTGTATCTGTAAGGTCTGAGTGTACTTCTTATATTTAGCCTTTCCCAGTTATAGCTGTATATATCACAAAAATTTCTCTTTTTCTGTCTACTAGTTTTAAAATCAGAAAGGCAAGAGATGTTTCATGGTTGCATTGGGTGCAGACAGAGCACAAATCTGGTATTTTAAAAATATGGCATGAGAATTTAACAAACACCTATTTAATAAGTGATTTTACATTGTCAACAGAAATTTTCTTCTTCTGTGTAAGGTCACTTGTTGATATCTCAATTGATGTGTACAATTTTATATATCCTGGTAAGATTATTTCTTATTATTTTCTTTTATAAATTATTAAGTATTTACTGTATTTTAATAATTGAAATCTCATCAAAATCAAATAGCAAGCTAGTAATAGTGAAGTGCCTAAGGTTGCTTGTAAGTTATGCCACTGATTGAAATAAATGACTGTCAAAGAGTGCAGATACAATAGAACTAGCTGAACTCTGTCTCCTTTGTTGCTCCTCTGAACTCAATTTCAGCTAGGTGGAAGATTTAATTTATCTCTAGCGTGTTTAACAAGGTATATTATTCCTCCTCAGGGTTCCATTCTGTGTTTTATCTAATATTACTAAACACCTGATTTTTTTTCTACTTATATGGCTTCTTAACCATTTCCTCTTATTTAAAGATTGTGTTGTAGCTCTGTCTGTGCTTAGTCTGCGCTTAAATAACTGCATTCAGATCACACTGTCTGTGACTGACAGACACATAATAATCGGTAGCTGTACTGAGTTGAAAAAAATAAAATTCCTAAACATTTATCACTTATAGAAACAAAAGTGGGTAGAGATTAGGCAAAATTATGCGGAAATGGATGAATGATGGAAAACTACAGTACAATAAGATAAAGCAGAACTTTCTTGTATAGTAATTATTCCGGAAATCTTTCATAGCTTGAGTGAAGACAATAAGTAAGATGTTTTCAATATTTTAGAAAGATAGTATTCTAACTTCCAAATTAAATCATTAAGGCAGAAGTTATAGTTATAAAATTATAAAGTCTAGATGCATTACCATGTGCAAAAAACCATTAGAATGGTGATTGCTGTTCGAAATAACTTGTAATTCTGTAAGAAAGCATATTGGTGTGAAATATAGTTCTTAATTTCTTTTAAGGTTTTGAGTTACGTTTAAATTGGGAGATGTTAAACAAGGCATAGTGAAAAATGGTGAAAGCATTTCATAAATTTAAAAGCTGAAGACGTTTCCTGGTAATTTTAATTGCAAAATGTCTCAGCATCGGTATACTTTTTTTTTCAGTTCTGATGTAACTGGAGTTATAACTAAACTTTTTGGCAAATTTCAGAATAACTGCTCAAGTTCACTTCCAGCTCAAGAAGAATTAGTATTTATCATTAGTTTTTTATCTGAGTTTGGTTTCACTCAGCATGTAACACCTCTCAACATGAGAGCTTGGAGAAGATACCTCATGACACTACGCAGTCCTCCATTTTACATTAGTATGTGAAGAAAAATGCTTCAAAACAGATTGACAGTCTAGGGAGCTGAATTCCTGGGGTCAGTCAGCCTGATATTTTTTTTTTTCCTCTCTTCCATTGGTAAATTAAACTAAGCAATATTAGTGTGTCTTGACAGAGTCTGCAAGAGAGCAGACTTGTTTAGGCTGAAGCGATAGCAATGTGTGTAGCTGCCTGAGGAATGTGAAACAGTAGCGTAGTTCTAAGGCAAGCAGTGGTTAGGCGGTGCTTAGCGAAAGCAAATATAGTAATGTTACCTGGTCGTTCTCAAGATTCAGCTTGGTTGTTTTTGATAGGTACAGCTGGAACTGAGGGGGATGCACACACCTACTTAGGATGCAGTCTTGTAATTGAAGTGGCTGTGAGACTTTGTTTTTGTCATGCTCTTTCTTTCCTCAGTATGGATCAGACAGTGAATTCAAATCTCTAAACTCTCAGGTTAACCTTTTTTTTTTTTTTTTTTTCCTAGAGCAACTCACTACATCTTTCCTTTGAACATCATCTGTCTCTGGACATAGCTAAAGTATTATATGCTTAGAATTCACTGCTTATAATGAAATCATTGTTAGCAAATGGAACCACCCAGTGAAAGTAAGGGAAGGGTGGCTACTGTTTGTTGTGAATCAGTGTCTTCCCAGGAGACCTCAATGTGACCACACAGTCATTAGCTCATGATGTCATTTGAAAAGCTGCAAAACGTGGTGAACGTTTTGTTATCATGAGAAGCTAGTTGTTGTGATTGCTTCCCAATGTAATCCTGATATGAAAGATGTCCCAATTTACACCTACATTATAACCCTGAGATTGAATTTCCAAGTTAATTAGCACAGGGAAAAGAGTATTTTTATTGTATTAAACAGTTGGTGGATAGACCAAAATCTTTGGAACGACAACACAGATGGATGCTGGCAGTTTTTTACTTCTGTAGCTGTATTCCAGTTTGGCCTAATACAAGCCACTTGAGGTTTGAAGGGCAGGTGGCCACATTACTGCAGCACAAAACCTGGGCAGGCAAGCTCCACTGGCAGCCTGCTGGCAAGGCTTCTCTGTTAGGGAACTGGAGCTGACATTCAAGCTGAGCAGGAACTTAATATCTAGCTCTGCCTTGGTTGAGTTCTCCAGCCGTAAAAATGATGACTGCTATCTCTCCCTTGCTGTCTTCAGGTTTTTTTAATTCCTTCTTCTAGCTGCCTGACTGAGCTCAGTACTACCCAATCTATTAGGCTCTGTCTGGACTGAGAGTTTCAGAGCCCTTCTGAAGATTTGCATGGGGTTCGGGTAGCTCCTCACCTGTCTCTGAATTGCAGCATAGTTTGACTTTCCCTCATCTAATCAGATGGGGGAGCCTCTGGCAGTAGGGAGGTATCTGGAGGACTTTGTACCCCAGAATGGAAATCCAGATGGATCCCCCTCTAGGGTTAAGTGCTTGTGAGTCAGTGGTCTGAATAACTCCATGGCTTGGGCATATCCACTTATGTTGGACTTGTTACACCACTCATTTGCCTGAATATGATTCTGAGCCTGGCAGAAACTCTTTCCCAGACAGCTCTGATTCTCTTGGTCCCCACTCTCCCATTCTTAAGAACCCAAGATTTAAAAAAAAAAAAAAAAAAAATGTTGAGGTCAGTGCAGCTGTTAGGCTACAGTAACATGGATATGCAGAAGCATTTTCATTAATGCATCTTTCTCTGTATCATTTATGCTGCTTAGTCTTTTGTATAATATAACATCTTGGCTGTGCTTTGGGCCCTGGGACTAATAGGAGTTGTGTGATGGAAGCAGGCACGCCACAGGACAAGGAAGAATTGTGTCTGTGTTCATGTGTGCTTGTAGGGAAGAGTTGTGTTTGGAAAGCAAATAGATTCAGGAAAAGGGATCACACAGAGGTATAAAACAAAGTGTGCACACAATTTTGGACACAATGTGATGGAGAGGAAGAAAGCTTAACTGAAATGCCAGTCATTTCTTTCTAATTCTATCTAGATATTGCCCTGAGGAAGCCAGGGGGTATATATCTGAGTAGCTCTTTTGTTCTGAATGTTTGTTCTGTGCATTGTGGTGAAAGATACATAATGGAGAGGGGGAGGCATGCATCAGAATGCAAGTCATAAAATTGTCCAATTGAAGAAATGGATGTCAGTTTAAATAAGTACTTTAAATGTATCTACGCCACCCATTTGTAGAAACTGTGTATTTATAATGAATATGCTGATATATTTATAAAGAACATGTATAAGTCAAATACAGATGAAATCCATGTCTTTTAAAAGAGAAGTCAGACTTCTGCTGTTTTTCTGTGGGAACTGTAGGTAATTATTTTGATGGCTTTAGGTTGAAATGTCCCTGTTTAACACAGGCGTGAAAAGCAATAGGAAAAAGCAGTGCAGTAATCAGTGCTTAATAATGTAGCAGTCTCAACTCTTTGTTAGATACAAAAACTTGCATCAAAAGGAACATCAGGGGGTTAAAAGTGAATTAAGTTAGCCTATGCATTCTGTATGGAAAGCAGAGATGCTAGATTAATGCTTCAGCCTCTTCTGTGAAGGATGGGGTCCTCTTCTGGCTCTCCTAGCAATGACAGGTAGTCCGTCCTTGAAAATGAGGTAAAGACACCTGATTGCTGCCTGAAATGGAGAAGTGAGCCCAAGGTCAATATAAGGGTGCAGAATGAAAATCAGTCAATGTTTCCACCTTGCTTCCAGCACGGCACAGTTTCACCTAGGTCAAATTAGTTTGGAGAATTGCGTCTATGACATCCTGCTGTATATAAGGAGCTAAACAGAGCTGGAGTGCATAGTTAGTGCAGTTGGCATGTAGGAGTTATTGGGCGCTGTTACGTGTTCAGTGGAGTTTGGATGTAGGAGTTTTATGGGACTGAAGATGCTCAGTATAGATGAAGGTCAGTGGAGCTGACAGCTTGCCCACTGCAGACAGAAGGTTTATTAACAAGTCTCTACAAAGCTCTGTTGAGTATAAGGATATGGTAATTTTCAGAGACTAAATAAACCATATCTGAGTGGATTTTCAGAGGAACTGCCAAAATATCTCCATGGGCATGTTGTACATCTGAGGCCCTGCACCAAAGCATAAAAGTAACAGAACGTGTTTCCACATTCATTCTCTGACAGAGAAGAAATGTGGGAAATTTGAGCCCAAATGATTAATATTTGCTAAACTTAAGCAGTGAAAATCACAGGTCTGTAATGGAAAGAGATTAACTATAATTTTACTGCCAGCACCACTTACAATACCATTTTTAAACTTATTTTCACTTCAGTGTGTAATCTGAATTTACATTAGTGTACAGCTAATAGAATGTAACATGTATATGATAGTATGTTGAGAAGGAAGTATTAAGTGAAAGTGTGGGGGGAATCATCATCTTAATACCTTCCCCATTCTTAAATTTCATGGGTGCTGAAATAGTAGAGCTAAGGAGGAAAAACCTTGTTAAAAATCTTGAGGTCCCATTGAGAAGGTATTTTGAGTTGATAAAAATTCTTTCTAGGTACATCTTCAAGCTCCCTGTTTTCTGAGTTATTACCATGAAATTAATACATTAATTTTAATAAAGTGCTCTATTACATCTTTGTAATATTTTGAAAACTGGGTATTTGATATATTTTAACCTGATACAGCTAACATAAAAATAATTTGTTTTGTCAATGCTTCCTGGACTAGAATTCCACTTTTTGGTCCTTATCCTAGGTAAGACATGATTTGCAAATTGTGCTTCTTGGGAGGGTGTTTGTAGAAGAAAATCTAACTGTTGAAGGTAACTGTTGCTAAGGTATTAAGGTACTGGTGAAAGTGGAGTGGTTGTCATAGTGACAGTTAAAAATAAATGTGAAATTGTTCTGGCTTTTTTTTTTCCAGTCTACTGAAGAAAATTGAGCGGGAAACATGGAGAGAAAGTGGCGTCTCATTAATCGCCACTGTGACTCGCCTGATGGAAAGATTACTGGACTATAGGTGAGTGATTGTCCCACAATTGGTAAGTAGGGTTGTGATCTTTGAAATATGAAGAGAAAAACATGGTGATCTTGCATGAATGGCTACTGCACACAGACAACTGTATGTGCTCAGGATCTCTGACCACAGCTGCTTAGTCGACAGGGATATGATGCAAGCTGGGGAAAACCACCCAATAGCCTCCCTATTGTATGAGAATTCAGTGGCTTGCCTTGGTGTATTACCAGGAATATAGGAACTTTAAGCAGTAGGTTAGTGATTCAAATCTGTCTGAAGTCCCAGAGCTCGATACTAATCACCTAACCGTTGTCTTACAGAGTAAGTAAAATTCTTATTGCTGTGTCAGTCATGCTAAGTTGTAGTGTCATCTGGCAGAGGAGATATGTATACCAAGATATGACACCTGGGTGAGGAGCTGGCATCTGGCTCTAACGCACAAACAGAGAAGAGGGAAAGAAGATACTTACCTTGCTTTTTATGAATGGGATACTAAAAGTGATTTTCTCAGTCATTTGTGAAGTCTGTGTAGAACCTTCAATGTAGTCCTCGTTGTCACAGTCAGTGGTAGCACTTTCTAGAAATCAAGGTCTTCCCGGGTCCTGTGGAGGACACATGATAAGACCTAGTACTACTTTTGCTATCTTCACTAATAGTTTGAGAGGGAAGCTGTTTTATTAACAAAGAGACCAAACTCTTAACTTCTAGAAGCCTGGCAGTGCCTCTGCTATTCAAGGATCAGTTGGATTACAACCTCCAGGGCTTTCAATCCAGTATCTTTCACAACAGATGTGTGCTAGTGGCTATAAAAGTATCTGAGACAAACTAGGTTGTTTAGTTCATATATTCAAGAATGTTTTAAAGTGACATTAAATTTCTTTTAGTAACTGCATGATGATGCCTGTCTGTTATTTTACTCCAGTATTGTTATACTGACACTATTTTTTCCCTGGGTTATGGTTAAAATCTCTACGAGGTTCCATCTTAACTTTTTGACTTGGAGGTGAGATCCATTGCCTCCCCAAAACAATAAATGGTAAGTTTTAGAGTGCTACTGAGGAAGATTTGGTGGCTCTCAGAGCACTTTGAGAAGGAGGTCACTGTTTAGTTTTTTCATGAAGGAGGAATTTATGCTGGAGATTTACACTGTTACTGAAGAAAGCCCCATCCTTGCTCATTCTCACATCACCCTCTTCCTTGTGCCAGTACAACTGTCTGTGCTCCACCGCAGTGATCTAATTGACATGGGTTAGAGTAACCCAGCAAAAAGGTATCATCTAACCTCTCTGACTTCATGAGGCTTCTGTAGGCAGCAGGGCAGGGTGGGGAATGGGTGGCAGAGAGCAGTAAGAGACTAGGACTGTCTCTTCTGAAAGCCATGCTGGCTCGCGCTGGCTTGGTTTGAGCATGAGGTATGAAGAAATTAAGTAATCTCCAGCAGTTGCCTAGCGAATCAATGACAGAGCCAGAAATAACCATTTAATTTCTTGACTATTGAAGCATTCCATGTCCTAGAAAAGAAGGCATGAAATCCCTAACAAACCTGGGTCAGCTGTTGAGCAGAATGCCTTTGGGTTGCATCATTTCAGTTAGCTTGCTGAATCAAATATGTCTGGTTTTTGAGGAGTGCTTCATGTTAAGGGGATAAACTTTGTTCCTTTTCTTACGGAACTTTTGACTTTCATTGCTTTCTGTTTTAGGGACTGCATGAAAATGGGAGAAGTGGATGGTAAAAAGATTGGCTGCACTGTTAGCCTTTTGGTTTGTATAATGCTTTTTCTTCCCCTTTTTGACTCTAATTGAGCGTTCTCTAGTATACCACCATATATTTGAATGAGAGAGCGCCTGTTTCTTGATGGAGTGTGAGTTGAGGCTGATAGAATAATACTGCACTTAGGATCTCTGATAGTTTTTTTTTTTAAGGATGGAATTGATACAGCTGGGAGGTAGTGTTCCCTGGCATTTTATAACTGGGCTCTGAGAAATCTCTAATACCCTTTTATTCAATTTGCATCTCTCCTTACTGGGTAAGTTTCATCAAAGTTTCTTCTAAAGTTAATCAGTCTCTGAGTTCATTAAACAAACATTTTCTCTTTCCTCAAACTCAACAAAACATACATGGTTTCTCCTTTTTCCTGTCATCTTCAGTAATTGGCTCTGGTTGGTTCTCATGATATGTAGGGGATACCTTCTGAAAACTGTAGGCTATCTATTCTCTTCCCAATACAAGAGCCAGAAAAGCTACTCAGGACCTTCTACTATATTATTATCACCATTATAATAAACCGTGGGTGCAAATTCTTAGTATGGAAGAGATTTTATTTTTGTTTAGAAGATGTAATTTGGTTCTAGCCCAGTTTCCACTAACAAGCTTGTTGATTTCCATTAACCTTGAAAAGTTTCAATTTTCAGGATGATGACTTTTGGAAAGCTGTATTTTTAGGCGTGGGAAAATCAAAATAAGCTGGCTTTTAATTCTGCATTTTTTACGTCAGTGAAACAATTTGGTATCACTTCTAAGTAGCAGTTGTACATAACAAATATATATACATAACAAAATAAAAGATTTCTTCAGTGCTCTCTAATTAGGAATGGTATTTACTACATAGCCATAGAATCGTAGGCTTTCTTTCAGAAACCTAGCAAGATCTTGAATTCTGTAAAGCACCTGGATTATTTGCATCCTATCACTAAGGAGTCTTTAAATTATTGTTATTAAATCATCCAACACTTGCACAAAAAGAATGTTCAAATATTTTTAAAAACCTAAAAACACCGTAATACTTTATAATGGGATTTTCAATGACTTGTACAGAGGCTAAGGCAGATTTTCTTAGTCCTCCTCCTACCCTAATAATTTTCAGAGAAATTTTATTACTGTGTGCACACCAGAGAAACAACTAAAGTTAAATTTTGAAAAGTAGACTTACAGAAATAAGTATTATTACATGAGTTTACAAAAGCACTATTTCAGAAGTAGTACACATTTTAAGACATTTAGCAGCCCATGTGATGGATGAATTTGTCGTTTTCTCAAAAAAGTTTCTTACGAATTTTAATCGGAGGAATGTACAGCCTAAAATTATTTGAAATCTAGAGGAGGAAGCAATACTTTGTCATTACCATTTTGAAGGTATTCTAACTTCCAAAGATGAGGACTGGTTGGTACAAAAGGAGAATCTAAGTCTTTTGCAGTGTAGGTGCTGTTCTTCTGGAAAATAGAATTGACCAAATTAACCGAGTTTCCACATTAACTGGAATTATGCCACATCATGAAATATACAGATTTGATGATGGAAGGGGTCTGCAACCATACTAACTTAGATGAACAGGGAATGTAGAAAATTATTTTCCTACTTTCCTCATTCTTAGGATCATTTGGGTTTCACATCAGTAATGCTTCTGTGGAAAAGCTGTCTAAGAGGCATCTAATGGAATTAGTTTGTTGTGCATAAGAATCACCTAACTTCAGTTTGAAAGACATATTTCTAATGAAAGAATTCTTCTCATCATAGAACTATACAGTACTATGAAAAGTATATTGAGTAGATATTCATCGAGGAGTGAACATCAGGCATACTTGGTCCTCATTGTTGCTTGACATTTAATTGATATTTGGATTTTATTAACTTAAATCATATCAGTCACAGGAGATTTTTCTCTGGTGCTTTACACTGTTGTATGACATGATGCCAATTAAATAAAACATGTTCACATTGCCTGCTTGAATATTGTTCTCAAGCTGTGTTTCCTTAGGAAAAAGTCCCCATTAATCAAAGTCTACTTTGCAAGAGATGTGCCCTTCTGTAGACTTCATTCTTTGTATTAGCTATTATGCTTTATGTCTTGAAATAGTTTGTTGAAAAAACACTTGACATCTTTATCACTGTATTATCATAGTGTACTTCCTGAGCTGTGCTTGGATTCCTTTACTGTGGTCTGCCTTACAGACCAGTTGGACTTTGTCAAAACTGAGCTTCAGAGAAAAACCAGTTGATTTATATAGTTTAGCCTCATGACAGGTACCAGAGTATGGTAGTAAGAGCCAAGAAGTCTACTACCGCAGTTTACAGCCACATTTTGTCTTTATCTTTAGGCCTGATTACTTTCACTTCTGCATTGCAGATTGTGCTATTTTCAGACAGGTAAAAATGAACATACGTGCAGATATCTTTTCATTTTCTCTTCTAAATAGAAGCACCAGTTCCTTGTATATACACTGTGGGAGGAGAACAGAAATTTTTGGATTACAAAGGCATGTGGTGGCCTAAAGAGGGCATGCTATTACAGAGCTATTGAAGTAGTCATTTAAGTCAATTACAAAAATACTATTTCTAGTAAAGTATAGTATTTCTAATTCTGTTTTTTTATTAGGATACTTTCATAATGTTTCTCCCACTCCTCTCTGTGATTGTAACTCACAGTTTAGGAAACAGCGGCATAGAGCAGGGATGCGTTCTAAAAGGGGAAACGTTTTGGCTACTTGCATGAAGTCCCAAATAGTAAATGATTTGAATAATGCAATATACACACATTTTTTAATTGCTAAGGAGGAACATTGCTTATGTATCCTATACATTTTTATTAACCAAAGCAAGTTATCCCCTAAGGTAAGCATTGCAAGCCGGTGGACTCTAGCTGTATGTCCACCCTGAGTATGACAACACTTGACAGCACTATAGAGTTGTCTTCCTCTGCCTGTAACTTTTTCATGCTTTAGTTTAATGCCTGCAAATACATAATGTTTTGAACTAAACATTTTAATGTTGTATCCAGTGTTTTATTTATATAACAACCAATAGCCGTTTATACATCTAGAAATCTTTAATCCCTTCTAGAAATTTTGCTCCGTAGCCTTGGATATGACTTTAGAATGAAACTTTGTATATATTTCAAGCACGCAATGCAAAATTTATGCATCAGTTACTAGTTTTATGAGCATCAGTTAAGGCTGAAGACATCACATCTTTCATTCAGGGTTATGCTGTTTACAATGCTGAATAGTTCTTTGTAATGCTGCCAAAGTCCCTCTGGCATTTTGCTATGACAGAGGAAAGAGTAAGCGTACCATACAGTAGATATTTTGTTAAAATATGAATTCAAAAGTCAGATTTAAAATCAATATAGAAAATGTTAATTGGCCTCAGCAAGGCCAGTGGGCATACTTTTTGGATGGCTAAGGAGTAATTAAAGAGGAAGAACAGTCAGATTTTAGTTCTGTTAGGTTCTTCCACTTATATCCTGTGAGAATTTTAAAACAACATTCAGGAGCATGTTGACTGGTCTACAGAAAATTTAACAGTATTATTGCTGAAGCTCTGTATTATTGAAGTTCTGTGTAATACCTTTGTACATGTGAGGCTTTCAAATACATGCATGTATTTCTACAGCATTACATTTGATGTCTTGTGTAATCATTATCCTAAATTATCTACTACATTTCATCACTAAATTCAATTTTATTGCAGAATTTTTACAAGACTGAACTGAACAAAGAAGAGATGTATATTCGCTATATTCATAAGCTCTATGACCTACATTTGAAAGCACAAAACTTCACAGGTAATTGAATACAAACTAGTAAAGATATTTAGGACTAGACTGTGATTTATGTTCTTTTGCAAAACTGCAGGCTGTAACTTAGTAGAGGACATACAGACCAAGGCAACAGCTGAGTCTCCTTGCTGTTGCTTACTCGCTCGCTCTCCCACTCACCCACCCATCTTTATTTCATATCAGTTGGCTGGGGTGCAGTAGTAGCCAGGCCTATAGGTAGGTACTGCCCACATGGAATTTCCTTATACTTTTTCTAAAATCCAAAGGAAAAATCTTGTGCTTTTCTACAGTCTGTTTGCAATTCATGGACATAAAGTGTAAATTAGATAAATCCAGAGAAAGGATTTTAATTTCGTCACATGACCTGGGTGTAGTGAGCCACAAGAGTTTTGACTATCAAACAGTGTCTGTGCCACAACTGGTTTTTGTGATGGAAACTGTTAACTTAACTATTAACTTAATACTTCTTCCTAACTTTTTAACCAATGCTGAGTTCTCTTTATGCATTGGCTGCTAATATGTGTTCAGTTTATCTTTCAGCATTGAAGAAGACCTAATTTTTTAATCTTTTCTTACTATTCATTCTTATTTTAAACAGTATTTTGCTCAAAATGTTATCTCCTGGAGATTGTTTCCTGAGTATTTATTAGTAACATGTGTGATTTTTGCGTTCTTTGCCATGGTAGATCCTATGACTCTTGCATTTTTTTGCCATGAGAGCCTTAAAGAAGGATTGGCTCCCACCCATGGCAAAAGGATAGAGACAGTCTTTCTGCTAGAAAACAGATTCATGTAGTCCATTTTCTTGGCTTATCAATTGGTGTAATCAACACAGAGTAAACTTTTATAAAATTGACCTATATCAAGTAACTGGGGATAGGAAAAATTCACTACAATACCAGCATTTCTGCATGTTTTACCTGTATTTCATGGACTATATGGGTTCATTCTAGGGATAAAGCCAGCTTGCCCTTAAAATAATTTTATTTTCTCTCCTTTCATGGTATGATTTACCAGATTCTAGTAATTCTCTGGGGAAAAAAAGGCCACTTTTTTAATATAAAACCTAACTTCACATCTTTCTTCACCCAGCACTCAGTCACGGCTATAAATTTAACTCTTTTGAGGCTGAAACATAGTTCCTTATGTACTAGTTCCTTTTGTGCAGTGTCAGTCACCTGAGAGTTGTGAGGAGAAGATTTTTGCTACACTATCTTGGGAATGCCTATTTCTTTGAATCTTTCCTGTGTAAGTTGAATTTCCCACATCACGAGTCAACCTTGTTTCTCTCCTCCTGTTCTTTTGGTGTGCAGCCAATAGCTACAGACCTCTCCTAGAGATGTCATTATGTTATTTATTACATTGGCCACTGCTGGGCAGAGGGATCTTTTGTCCACTCTGGTCATTCTTATTTTATATACCTTTCATATACGTTTATGACAACTTTAAATATAACAGATGACAAGGAGAATGACAGAAAAATCTGCCAAATCTAAGGACTTGCATGACAAGTTAGAAATGATTATTATTGAGCTATCTTTCTAATGTGTATCTATACTATCTGTTGCTGTTCTTATGTTTTTGAATGATTTATTTTTATTAACTTAAAAAAAATTTGATATGCAAACATGCAGATTTTGAATCTAAAATTGTAGCTTGAAACTATGACAAAAGACATTATCCAGTCAAGGAGTCTGAAAATTGTGTGATGCTAAAATTAAGATTGTCTGTACAACTTCAGCTTGTCTCCTTTGCACATATGTATTATAGTGCAGTCTTTAATTATGTGAGCCTATGCTGATTTTCCTCATTTTGCACACAGATAGTGCTGTGCTCACCAAATGAGTAGTCACTCTGGGTATTTTTCCTTTACATCCCTCCCTTGCTTTTCTGCCTCCCATCAATCTAACCCTTCTGATTCAGAGAGTTGTATAATATTCATCTTCAGATGTCCACCAAAGGCACACAGAGATTTGATTTAAAGTATTTTTTTAAAATAACTTTATTTGCTATGAGCTCATTTTGCACCCTACTTAGCATTTTATAGCACTCTGTGTTCAAAGCACATTCTCCACAAACTTTGGCTGCAGTGGTGATTTTTCATCCAAAGGTTCTTAAACTGGACACATAAAAAGACCTCTACAGTTAGGAAAACCTGTGTACACTTGGTTTAAGTCAGCTGTCTTACATAAACTCAAGTGGCGGAGTTAGGAGTGGGTTATAGTTATCTAGGGCAAAGCATAAAAGGTACATTACTACATTATAGTTGTCTTTTGCTTTATGTGCAGTCTCCAAAACCTTCAATAAAATAAGCCCAGTAGGCAACTTCTTCCAACAAAATGCATCTCCAGAACGTGGCCCATATTTTGTACTGAATCATGCAAAGTGGTACTGTGAGTGGAAAAACAGACTGTGATCACTAACTTGGAAAACCGTAATTCAGATGCACAGTTAGCCAAATTGAACTTTCACAACTGGTATTAATTCTGGTATTTCTTCATTGGCTGATGTTTGACTTTGCAATGGAGAATTTCCTTTAGTATTAGTTTTATTGTACCATTTCTGAGGAATTTTTAAAGCTGTTTTTTTAAAAAATTATAACCTGATAATTCTTACCAAATGTGATCTGAAGATTACTACACAGTGTTCTGTCACTAGTCAGCAGCGATAGGTTTGATTCCTTCCAAAACTAACGAAAGGATGAGAAATTTTCCATGTGTACTTGTCAGTTATTTTCTGTAGTAGAAGAACATTAAGGCTCAGTTATGAGGGATTTGTTTTACTTCTGGAAAGAGTCGGGTCTATTAAGCACAGACTTGCCTCTCTCTATTTCAGTCCCAGACGTAAACCCTTTTCACGATGTCCTCCAGTCCTTTCTATCTTTCTTCCTCTATTTCTTTACTGATGTTCCTCATATTCTGGGCCTTGTTCCCTTGTCCAGACAGCAGAACCACCAGGAGATTCTCGTCTTCCTCAAGCAGTAGAGGAGTCTAGTGCTGAGCAGGAAGTTGTTTCTTAATTTTCATGTCCTCCTTGTATTGCCAAATTCCAGGAAAGCTGCCCCAGTAACTCCACTTCAAATAGGTTGTGAAAATTGTAAGCTGAACTTACTGTTGTTGTAGCTGGTAACTCTATCCAAAACCAGATCTTCCATCTCTATTTTATACTTGAAATAAATCAAGTACCTAATAAAATGGTGCATCTCTTCAAGAGTATTCACATTTCTGATTACCGTATTTGGCAGTTTTGTTTGTTTTATGGTCATGTGTACCATGCCATAACTTATCTTGCAGAGGCTGCCTACACGCTCTTGCTGTACGACGAGCTGTTGGAATGGTCTGATCGGCCCCTGAGAGAATTTCTAAACTATCCCATGCAAACGGAGTGGCAACGTAAAGAGTACCTCCATCTGACCATCATTCAAAACTTTGACAGGGGAAAGGTAAAGCAGTCTTATTTTATCAACTCTAGAAATGTCTAGTTTATTAATTTTAGGACATTGTTTCCAGTGTCACGGGTTTTTTTTTTCATTTACTGGGGCAGTGTTTGTCACTGCCTGCTTAAGCAGTTACTTAGCGACACAGTAGGTCCCTTCTAATCCTATCTTTCTATCCTACAAATATTGTAGACTTATATCTGAGAATAATTTGCACTTACGTAGCAGTTCTCTTTGTAAGTGTCAAAACACTATACAAAAGATAGTATAATTTCTCCCAGTTTTAAAGGTGGTGAAAATTAGCCATATAAGGAAAGAAGCTTATCAAATTCACTAAGTTGACTCAGTGGGGGATAAAATTCAGGAGTCTGGATTATGAGGATTATATCTATACCTGCTAAATCATGTTGTGTCTTTTGGCAGCTGCAGTATCTCTGAAAAGGAATGTTTTTTTTGGCAGGGGGGAGAGGAGTGTCACATTTACAGGAATTCGTTGTCATTGCTGAGAATGCTAATTCTGAATTAAGCAGCAATAATTATCCTCTGGTCTAAAATTTTATATTCCCTTTGTCTGATGATCGGTATTGCCAATAAACAAGCAATTCATTCCAATTCTGCCTAGCTAGGATAAAATTCATGCATGCCTTGTAAATTTAATGAAATTGATGTGATCATCAGTTTGGTCAGAAACTGCTTTAATCAGTTTATAGATTTTAAATTTTATGGTGCAATAAAATATTTTCCAATCAGATTGTTTCTATGAAAATTAAGGATATACTAAGAAGAATACATTTTTAAAATGTAAAATTCATACTCTGTTGAATCAGTCTCATATGTTGTATCAAAGGAGATGTGCACCACCCTTGTAATGACCTGTATCTTGTGCAGTGGTAGTCTTCTCTTGTGAGAATCATTTATTAGGTCTTTAAATATATTTTTGATACTTCAAAGACCTCATGAGTATTACTCAGCGGCTATCAATGT
This sequence comes from Dromaius novaehollandiae, assembly GCF_036370855.1. Taxonomy (NCBI): domain Eukaryota; kingdom Metazoa; phylum Chordata; class Aves; order Casuariiformes; family Dromaiidae; genus Dromaius; species Dromaius novaehollandiae. The sequence goes on from NC_088098.1 coordinate 26,816,518, forward strand.
GTTTAATGGACAATATGTTCAAATATTTTCAGTTACTGGAAATGTGATTTTGTCAGTGTAGAAAGAACAGACTTTAATAATAAATCATGAATTATCAGATGGTTGCTGTGAAGTTACTGAACACCTTTTACTGACTTGCTTGCAGTGTTGGGAAAACGGCATTATCCTGTGCAGGAAAATTGCTGAACAATATGAGAGCTACTATGACTACAGAAACCTCAGCAAGATGAGGGTAATGTACCTTTGTGCTTTTTCATCATTCAGACATCCAAAAGCTTTTTTTTTTTTTTTTTTTTTTTTTTTTTTAATCTGGATTCTGAAATATTACTTAGAAGATTAAGTTTGCCAGGAAACAGTCTTTAGGTTTGGCTTGCCCACCTTTTCCTTTACCTTGTTTTTGTTTCATGTAACAAATATTATAAAAGCAGTCTGCACTTTCTGAAGAAAAATGGAAAAATAAATGATCTTGCTATGTTTGTACCTGTACAGCACCCCTTTTGTGTGCATGCACATGCACAAAAATTTTATGTGTAAATTCACTTTCTTTGATTTCTTTGGTTTATCCAGGGACGTGGTCTACACAGTCCTTTGCTAGGAGCAGTGAATGTCTTTGCACTTATAATTGCAAAGAAACAATTTGCAAACAGGCAACATACAACTTTGTAAATCTTCTTTCTCTTCATTACATGAAAATATGGACTGTTTAAAATCACATAACAAAAATGAACCTTTTCTGACATGGTCTTCCTTCTTTCTCTGTCATTTTTTTTAGAGCTCTAAGCATTGCTGCTTTGTTTGTTCTTTCTGCTATTGTATTTCAAAGCGAATCCAGCCTTCTCTTTTGTGTCTGCCTCTGTTTGATGGATTCAATTTTATGTATTACAGCTGCCTTTTAAAATTTTTTCTTACATATGGGATGCTTGCTGTGGAAACTGACTGAAGTACTTAATCCAGAGCTGCTTAACAGCATGATGCAAAATTCTCAACACAGAGCTACAGAGCAGTACTCCCTGTCAGTGATCTGCTTACTCCATATATATTTAGATCTCCCAATGACAGGACTGTATAAGCAAAAGCAAACTGACTGTCATGTGAATAAAAAAAGAGAATTTGCTTATGCGTGTTTAATTAAGTGTACTTAATGTATTATGTGTTTGAAGTAGTAAATATCCTTCTACTAGTAATGTGCCACTGATGTTAATCTGTTTTAAAAAGGAAATGTGTTAAAAAGCAAAAGCGAGGCAGGGGGATTTCTCACAGCAATTTAAACTAGACAGTTACTGAGCTGTCAGCATTAGCTGTAATGGGGCTAATACTGTTTTTCCCTGGTATTAATGCAAAAATATTAACAGAGAATGTTTTGCTGAAATTTTATCATCATAAAAAGGGGACTTTGACACCAAGATTACTTTGTGTCAGTGTTTCGAGTGAAAAAAGTGCAGGATGTACTGAACAAAAATAATTTTCACAGAATTGCTGTTGTGGGATTTCTAAAGGAACTTGAACAAATTAGACACTTATATTCATTGGTATCTTATGAGATTTGAGCATACAACCCTCTTTGGATATGGTTCCATAGAAATCTGACTTTGCTTACTAAACTGATCATCTTACTGCCACGTATTTGAATGATTAGCAAATTAGTGGGTCATATATTTCAAGTTGTGTATAGTGCTTTTGCTACTTTCATTTATCATTAAAGAACTATGCACGTTGTCATTAATCTTTTACCCTGTTAAGATAGGTATTTCATAGGTAAAGGTCATTTTTAAATACTTGGAAGCTTTCGAGTCATTGATAGGTATAAATGTTTATTCTGAGGCATTTAGAGACTTGTAGTTCTCCTTACTGTTACTCAGATGCACTGCAATTCCAGTGGTCTGGAAAAGTGTGCTGAAACACCCTCCTTTTTGTAACAGCTTAAGGTAAAAATAAATTTTAAAAAACATTAATTGCATTTCTTCTCAATCTCACCTAGATGATGGAAGCCTCTTTGTATGATAAAATTATGGATCAACAGCGTTTGGAGCCAGAGTTTTTCAGAGTTGGATTTTATGGGAAAAAGTTTCCATTTTTCTTGAGAGTAAGTGAATTGAAACTAAACATGATGGCGTAATTCTGTAATTCATGCTATTAGTTGTTATCATTTCTATCTATTTGAGAATTTGATTATATCATATACAAGTTCTTCTCAGATGAGAGAGGGGAAATTCTGTGTGGTAACTAATTAAATATCATCCTATTTTCAGGGGAGGGAAAAGGTCGCTTCCATGGGTAATGGAGGAAAAAGGGAGGAAAATTAATCTCGAAAAATAATTAAAGATTAATACTCTTGAAAATTAATTAAAATCAAAAATGTAGGTACACTTATAGCCAGTTCCAATCACAGTGTGCATCTGCTGAATAAACGGTAGGTCAGAATTCCCCCATAATTTGTCCCAGCCACTCTATTAGACTCTGAAGTTATTCAGATGCTCTTGAAAACATTGTTCTTGTTTACCCTGTTCCCCTTTTCCACAGTCTTGCAGTCTGCACTGCGCTGGGTGTCATCTTGGGAACAGAACAGATTTGATCTTATTCCTGGAGCCAGCTCCCCTGTAATTGTAATCCTAAGCTCCTCTTCCAAAGGTCATTCAAATAAGTGATGAAGGAACATCCTCTGTAGGTGGAGGCCTAAAAAGCCTAATTTTTCTCCACCTCTGTGGCAGTGATGATCACAAATTCCTAATGATAAATATAACAGGAAACTCTCTCCATTAAAAGTGATGCACAAAAACAGTTTGATGGGCACATAATTTTTGATACTGTTTATGTAATGTAATAAACAGTATAAACCTGTCATGTAATTACAGTCATGTAATAAACAGTATAAACCAATTGAAAAATGTTGATTGAGAAGAATTTAATGTTTAGGATCCTAAAAATATGTCAGCTGATGGAATAAAAGTACTGGATAAAGTCTTGCACAGTGGTGCAATATTTACCGACCTATAAGTCTTTCACTGTTTATGCATCTGCCCAGGAAATACATATGCATTTTCCAAGTAAGTTAATTGTACATAATACTCCTAATGAACAGTTATGCTTGCAGCACCAACAAAGAACACTTCAAAACTTGCTCCATCTGACTTAATTTTTTGCGGAAAGCAGTTTATAATTCTTTTAAAGAACTTAGCTATGTTTGCTACAGAAGGAGTGTCACTTTTTTAGAAGGAAGCTTTCAAAATTTATTTTGTAGTTGCACAATATGAGAGGTGCAGATGATTTCTTATAGCAGTTCCCCTGAAAGTCCAGGCTTTCAGAATGCAATGCTTCCTCTCTCTGTTGTTAAGATACTATAAGGACAGCTATTGTTTCTATCTAAAGCTACTTCAAGAGCAACACATCAGTAATGGCTTTTTAGAATTTTCTAACATAAATGAATTCATTTAACAGTATTTTTCAGAAATGATTAATATATGGTTAATTTTTCTCTTCAGATTTTTATTAAAGTATAACCATTTGATTTTTCCAGAGAGTTTTGAATAAAGTACATTTCATATGATAGAATTTCCTTTTTCTTTTAAATAACCTTTTTTTCTAGATTTCTTGTTTTCATCCTTGCCTTTTGTTTCTTACTTTTTCCTTTTTAATAAGTATTGCTCAGAAAATCTTCATTTAAGTGCGTGTTTTTGGATCTAACTAATGATACCCAATTGTTTTCACATAACTTGCTCTCTTTTTTTTTAATCTTCTTCAGAATAAGGAATTTGTTTGCCGAGGACATGACTATGAAAGGCTGGAGGCCTTCCAACAGCGAATGTTGAATGAGTTCCCACATGCCATTGCTATGCAACATGCTAATCAGCCAGATGAGACCATCTTTCAGGCAGAAGCACAATGTATCCATATAATCACAAACCCATACTCTTCAGTTGTGTCTTTCATGCTTTTAAAAAATTTAGGTACACATATAGCCAATTTCAATCACAATGTACCTCCACTGAAATAAGTGGTAGGGCAGAATTCCCCCATCATTTGTCCTAGACACTCTATTAGGTTTGAAATTTTTTTGTGTAATTGTTGGCTTTACTTAAAAATTCCCTAATAGATTATTAAGGTCCTTTCTTTAAACAAAATTACTTGCAGAACTATGACAGCTGTGATAATAGTGTGTCAGGTCAATGACAGTAGTTCAAATTCTTAAAATACAACATAATGTTAGCATGACATTCTTATTGTGTGTAGAAATATATTTAATTCAGTCTTTTTATTTCATGTACTATTCCATGTAAATAGCTTTTTCAAAAATAAATATGAAATTTTCAACAAGACAATACAAAGAAATCCCAGACCATCAAAAATCTCTGTTTCCTTTCCCAAGCCATTGATAGTCTAGAAGCTTTTAATGATGTATGCTTTTTAGAGAGGTTTTTATTCTGTCATGCTTGAGGAATCAATATGCTTTGCTAGTTTGAATGAAGTAGGATAGCCTTAACTCTTTACATGTAGATTTGCAGATTTATGCAGTGACACCAATTCCTGAAAATCAGGAAGTCCTGCAGAGAGATGGCATTCCAGATAACATCAAGAGCTTTTACAAAGTAAATCATATTTGGAGATTCCGATATGACAGGCCATTTCACAAAGGGACCAAGGACAAGGAGAATGAATTCAAGGTAAAGTACCACACACTTTCCTGAGTTACTGGACCTAAGGGTTTATTTGTGACTTCATTTACAGTTGTGTTATTTAACTAAGTAGGGCATAACAAGTTTCTGATTGATAGGTCAGGTTTGACTGTTCTGCTTCTCATTGTAATTAAAATAGTAAGGAAAATACATGGGAGACAGGAAGGTCTTTTCCTACGTGGCAATAGGAGAGCAAAAAGTACCTGTTAGTTTTTGCATCAACCACATACAGACGGCAGAAGAGCCTAGAGAGAGCAGAGCAGCCTCCAGAGAAGTTTCTAAAGCAGCTGAGACAACACTGCTGAGGAGGTGATTTGGGGTGTAGATACGATTGCCAAAGATTACCTCTCCCTAGAGCAAGGGAGAGGCAATTTTGACTGAACTACAGCACACTGTTCTGTTCCTGTGACATCAAGACTACAAGCTACTTCTGAACTTGGAGCTTGTCTCAGGGAAAAGCAGTAATTCCTCCCTAATGCATAAATGACTTATGTTCCTCCTGATAAAAATATCAGACTGAAAATTCATCTTACACTTTCATTGTGTAGTTGTAATTCTGATCCACTAGAAATATTTAAATTCTGTCACCATCTACTTTGCTACATATATGCATGCACATAGTCAAAGATATTGCTGCACTGACAACATGTAGTTTGAAAGACCTTGTACATATACTGGTGTTCAGACATATAAAGTGAATTATCCCATAAACACGATTATTATAAAGTGAAAGAAAAGAACTATAAGGATAACAAATTAGCTTAATTAAATCACTGCTGCCCTCCGATTAAAGGTTAGGGCTTTATTTTAATTGTACAGCTTGTATATATTTGCATAAGACCTATACTATGTATTGAGTGAACCTTTATCCTGACTTAAGGTAATGTTTGTTTGTCATTTTACAAACCTCCTGTTTGTGCAAATTATTTGATAGTATTACATTTCAGTATCACATCAGCCATTCATTTTGGAAAATCAAAATACCTGCACGCAGGAGAGTTAGTCACTCTTTGCCCTCAAGTTGCTCTTCTGCTTCTGAACTCTCCATCTTCTCAGTTGTTGTCTCAGAATGTAAATATGAAAAGCTGATTTAGTTGTGAGTGACATTTGGAGATGAGGGGACAGTATATAGTATAGAATAATATAGAATAACACCATATTAAAAAAGGACAGGATCAGCAGAAATTAATGCTTAATAGTAAATCCTAGACAGTAAGGAAAAAAAGTGATTTTCGTAGGCTTCTGGGATATATGTTTTAGTAAATATTTGGATGTTAATACTTTTTTATATGTGTGCTGTTACTTAAATAAAGGCATTCACAAAGAAATCTGGGAATAATTAAGAATAACAGGTAAATTAAGATGTCAGAAAGCACTTGATGCTCTCCTTCTAAAAGAGAAATTTGGGAAAAAAAATTGTTTTTTGTATATTGTAGAGTCTGTGGGTAGAGAGAACCACCCTGATCTTGGTGCAGAGTTTACCTGGAATATCTCGTTGGTTTGAAGTGGAAAAACGTGAAGTAGTGAGTATGAGATCTTTGAAATGAATTGATTGCAATAAGTATTGTGTTCTGGTTTACTTCCTTATCCATGTGTTCTTTGAAAAAGAGTAAGATTTATTACCCATATCTAATTTCTTTGAGCAGATTTTTAAACTGGCTACATCTAAGTTATTTACAAAATACTTTGAGTTGTCTTAATTTTTCTTAACTTGAAAAATATTATCAGGAAGGCACCGTTATGATTCATATAAACAGTTGAAGATAAGAAGTTGAGAACCATAACGGGCAGTCAGAATATAGCCAAAGGCAACACTTAATGTCAGCAAATTGCTTTCTTAAAACTCAGTATGATCTAACATTTAATTCTTAGAACACAGAGATATTCTAAGACTAACATATTTTTCAGTATTCTTGAAAAGGAAGCATGCTCCAAGTTCTGGTACTATAATAAACTCCATGTGGGTATCTCTCCGTGTTTGCCTAGAGCTCTGTTGGTTACCGCTTCTCTGCATGGGCACGAAAGCATGCCTACGCAGAACTTGCAGGAATAGGGCCTAACATAGCAATCTGTTACTGACACGTTGTAATTTTCCCCTGTTACTTTCTGTTATTTTCTTAGAAAACTCTTGAATACTTTTGAAATGTTTTCTGAGGAGCGTTCCTAATCTAATGATCTCTAAATAATTGGTCAAGTTTTGAGCCCAGGAATTTAACATACAGAACTATTCTCCTTTCTGACAAAAACAGTCTTATAATACTCCCATTAAATTTAGGGATACCATTGTATAACTCACTCTCTTTGTAAAATCTGTTCTCTTTTTATTTTATAATACCAGCAAAATTTCATTCTTCCAGCCTTCTAATGTTGTCCTGTAGAAAATCAAAAATAGAATTTAGTAAAGATCAGAAATGAGGAATTTGTTAATTAGTCCTACTAGGTCCTTCCTACATTATTAGGACCCCAATCTAATTATTACATGAAAAACTGAAAACAGCAGAAGATCTTCAGTTAGATACTGTGTTACCATTATAGTCACCTTTTCCAACAGTGAACTGTAATAATTTTTCCTAGGCATAGACTAGAGCATGACTCAGATTTGTGTCTGTACAGAAAATAATGGCAACTGCCAGTCTGTACTCTTCACATCTTTCTGCTTTTTGCCTTTCCCGCAGTTCATACTAACAGTGAGTAAAACTTCCTCACCCTTTAGGAAGGACAGGCATGTCCTGTGTGACTGTTCTTGACTATATCTTTATTAGCATCTTAGTTCAAACCTTATGTTCAGACTCTTCATCCATAATGTTGGCTTCACTTTGGTTGGGGGAACTAGCTTATCCATGCTCAAGCTCTACTCTTAACGGCACAGTGCGACCTCTCTGAAATGGAGCCCAAATTCAAGTAAAGCTGCCAAGGGCGGCTTAGGCATAGCCCTGAATTCCAACAGTCTCACTGGATGCGAAAGTGTATTGGTGTTCTGCTGCAGGGGCTGAGCAATCTCACAAGGTCAGATAATGAGTCTAGACAAAAAGGAAGGTTATTTCTTTTGGTCTCTGATTACATGATAAAATTAATTAGATTACATGATAAAATTAATTATTTCTGTTCTCATGTTTTATAGTGTAGCCCATGTGAGAAGAGATTTTTCTGCCCAAATACTCTAGAATATAGTATAACCTTGTTTTCTTTTTAGAAATCAATAAAACTGCCTGTAATAAATTTAATATTTTAATTGAAGATTAAGCATGTTTGCAATGCTCCTCATTCCCCATTCAGGTAGAAATGAGTCCTCTTGAGAATGCTATTGAAGTCTTAGAGAATAAGAACCAGCAGCTCAGAACACTGATTAGTCAGTGTCAAACTCGACAGATGCAAAATATTAACCCTCTCACAATGTGTCTAAATGGAGTCATTGATGCAGCAGTTAATGGTGGAGTTGCTAGATACCAAGAGGTAAGAAATTTATTTAGAATGTGTTTATTAAAATCTGTTCTAATAACGTCTCTGATTCTTTCTTTGTATAGAAAATGCTATATGAATTAAGGACAAACTACTACATCAGAAATATTCTTAATGATACATTATTTCCTTTACTTCAGTTTTGGGTGAGATCATGTTAAATATATATAACTTTATTATTACAACTTTTCTGCCACTAATTTTATAATAAGAATATTCCAGTGAGAAGCAGATTCACAATTCCCTTGCCTTTACCTTTAGTGGACAGTGATTTTTTTTCTGTGAAATATTACAACAACATAATTACAATTACCTTTATTTTCCCCCCTCTACTTCTTTATTTTAACATTTCTTCAGTTTCTTTTTAGGTCAGGAGATAGCTCTGGCTAACCAGCCATTTCCTATTGTGTGTTGACATTCTAATTTTAAGAGATTTAATTCTTAACAGAAAGGGATTATCTCATAGAATCATTTTTCTAGATCTTTCTTTTTTTTCCTTCTCCAAGTTTTTGAGGAAAGCTGTTTGCTGGAAAAGTTTAGTGAGAATTAATGCATATAATTAAGAAATATCTAGACTTCTATCCCCAACGCTAGATTTGTGCTAAAATGTTGTTCCTGATCGTCATCCTTGAATCACGCTAAAAAAAAAACCTTGCATATTTGGGATGCTGTATTTTCACAAATTTCTGTGTAATTTTGAAACTATAGTAAAAAGAAAAGGGTTTTTTTTCTAGCCCAGTTTGTCCCTCTTTCTTCTAGTAGCATTATGAAATACTTGAGTCTGGTTGTTCCTTTTCCATTGAAATGTAAATCAAGTCAAATAATGTTCTCTCCACTGTCTCAAAGGTAAAATTTGTTGCAAGATTCAGTGTTCACTCAACAGTGTTAAATTTAATAAAACTGCATCTAAATTAAACTACAAGACACTGAGTCTGCCGTGGTGTTAGAATCTCTGTCACTAGTGCTGCAACAATAGGAAAATTGTGGGACCGAGGCAGAGCACTACCACGTTTGATGTTTCCCAGCTGCCTTTACACAACAGCAGCAAAGCTGCTTAGCATAGGAGAGCACCACAAAGGAGTCCCTGGAGCAATATGGTCATGTCAGCACTACATCTGGTTTGAATTAGCAATATCTGAGTTTGGTCAGAGCTAGCTCGGTATCTCTGCATAGCGCTCCATTCTTTACAAGTGTATTAAAGGTTGTAGCTTGCTCCTTTCCTTTTGCTGTTCTTCGCTGCAATTCTCAATCTCTTTTTTAGTTTTTTGTTTCCCTCCTGTCCTTTCTGCACCTGTTTCTTTTTGGCTAGATAGATTTATGTCCTATTTTGTGTTGTAAGCATCAAAATTGATAGTGATAGTTGTGAGGTTTGGGTTTTTTTCTATTTCACTTTCATTCTCTTTGCATGTCCCCTTTTCAGTCTGCCATTTTGCCACTTCTTATCTCCTTTCTTCCTTCCATTTGTTCGTTTCCTCTGTAAGTGCTTCTCTTTACCCATCTGTTTGACTTGCTTTAAACTTCTCTCCTGTACAAAAACTCAGTCAGTCTTGGAGCATGTGCTCTGAGGTAAGCATGACCATATCTCTACAGATAATCTCCTTCCCTTTCCACAGCTTCCCAACTTTTAAGTGTAAGACTTAGCAAATATGTCTTTTGGCCACCTGCTGCCCTCTTGAGGCCTCCCACCTCTTTTCTTCCTTTTTTACCCCTCCTCCTAATTGGATAAAAAGCAACCATCTCCAATTATCCATCTTTTTTGCTGATATTGCAAGTGTTACGGCTGCCTTGTCTTTCACTGATTTCAGTACGGGAGCAGATCCCAAGAAAATACTGAGACGTGATAGTTATTGTGCAGTACCTACATGTATGTTAAAAAATGGCAATAGATTGAGCCAGTGACTTTATCTGAGCACTGCTGGAAAAGCGGCAAGTGTGCTTTGTGCCCATGAACACCTCTCACATTGTAATTTCTGCTATAGAATCTATTTCTTACAGCTCTTTTACATGTGCAAGAAGAGTCAAGGCACTTTAATTAGTGGAAACTGCCAGTTCTAAGAATATTAGTGGATTTAGTCAAATCCTGATTTTTTTCTAAAATACTAAGGATTTTGTTTAAAGTTAGATATTACATCTCTGAGTCATAGTACAGAGCCGTATAATTCTCAGCCCAAAACTACTGGCAAACCAGCTGCTTGGTATTGAAAGAACATTAAACTTGTAGATGAGGAAAAAATATGAGTTGGCAGAGGTTTAGGATTTTAGCAAGAAATATCAGAGGGCTCCTTCTTACTGTTTGAACATGAAGTCTTGTTAGTCTACTGATCTAAAGTGAAAGGACCAGATGAAATAAGTGTTCTTCACTACAGTGTGTGGATATTTAGGCCAGGTTTTGACACTGTTTCTTATTAAAGCTTGTCACAGCATGAAATTTTTGGGCTGAATCAGAGCAAAGTGGTATATTTATCTCCAGCTCCACTCCTACCCTTTATTGCAAGTGATTATGCATGGCAGAGATTTTATCAGGTGAAGTTGGATGGAGGGCCTTGTAAGAGGTGTTTGAGAGAAACGCTAAGGAAAATGGAAATGGAAAACACAGCACAAAGTAACCACTATTATCCTCTCAGCTCTGTGGATATATAACCGTGTCTATGTACAAGTATGTGTGCAGAGAGCTTTTGTGACAAATGCAGTCTGAGAAGGTCTGGAATTTTCTTCTCAAAATAAAGTCAAGAAATGCTGTAAATGCAGTACAATGCCCTTGCAGGGTAAGATAGATACCATGGTAAGAAAGATGCAGCCATGAACAAGAAGGGGATTGCTGTGTCCAGGCCATTGCTGGTGGGTAAAATGATGCCAGGGTATTATGGCTGATACAATTTGAGCATTGGAGATGGGATGGGTAGTCATGTATGCTCATGAACATGCCTGGATGTTGGTCAGATGCTCCTGAAGCGAAAATGTGGCTTTTTTGAAAGCAATGTCATTGAGAGTTATTTAAAACGTTATTTACATTAAGAATGAATAAGAAGATAGTGTTGCACTTCTAATACATGCAGTAGCTTACAATTCCACACCATTCTTAAGATGTCTTTATATCCAGCATAAAATAAAGGCTAATAACCCTAATACAAAAAGACAGGAAATATCTAGCTCTATATAATTATTGAAATGCCTGCGCTACAATTAATAGGAAAGAGATTTTTAGTTCAGGTGACCTTTGATTTGTTTCATCTCTGATTTGCAAGTTTCCAGATGGGATTCAGGACCTGTCCTGAATGTTAAACAACTGGTGAATTCCACTTCAAGAACCATTCCACTGTATTTGCCTGTACTCTCCACCAGTGTGGAGGTGAATAATTATTTTGCATGTTTTAGTATCTTCTACTGAAAGACGTAGGAGCTTTTGTTTTGAAAATAGCATTTAAAAACTGGTGTAAAGTGCTGTATTTCAACTCACTTTATGTGACTTTGTAATGTTATTGTTTTGTGCTTAGGCATTCTTTGTCAAAGAATATGTCTTGAACCATCCAGAGGATGGAGAGAAGATCACACGCTTGAGAGAGCTGATGCTTGAGCAGGTAAAGTGGGGAAAAAAAACTGAGTAGGTGGCCTGATCAGTTGTTCTAGCTACAGTTGACATGACTCAAAATAAAATATGAAATTTCAAAGGATAAGTGCCCAGTGGTCTTCAGTATTCCAGATAGATGATAACTTCCTTTATAAACAGGTTTCCAGGTTATATTCTACCTAGTCCTTTTCATCATAATCTTTAGTAACTTCAAACTAATATAAATTAAAGTTTGAGCAAGAGGCAGGGATTTGTCTTATGATGGTTAATACTCGTACAGCATATTTTACCACCTACTGCAGAATATACATTATTTTCACCAAAAGGTTTAGCATAATTAAAAGCAAAAGCAAAAAAACAAATCTTAGTGCAGTACAAGATTTCTAATAGTAATTGCTGGTGTCTGTAGGCACTATAATAAATATTAAGTGATGAAGTTAAACAGATGTGTTCTATGCATTATATGACTTTTGTTTCATTTTTTATGTTTACCATGGTCGTTATATTTTGAGTATTTCCTGTAGAATGTGCTAAAGAAAACAGAAATCAAAAATAAATGAACTGCATAGATTTTGATGGACCTAAGTGAAATAAAGGTCCTAGAAATGGTTTTATTGCATTAAAAAAGTACATTTTTTTTCTAGTCTTCATTTTCCTTTGTTTTACCAAAACAAGAAGAATATAAAAGAGTCTCCAAATATTGATTTGGTTAAGTAATAAGCCAAATGACTACATTTAAAGTAGTCAGCTCCCTAGGATAAAAGACTCTCTTAAACCAAATATTCCGAAAGTGGAAATTAAAGGAAAACATTTAGAATTTTTCATTGGGAAAATTCAAAGTGGAGGATTTATCTCCCTTCCACACAGTAAACGTCAGGCTACGGAGACATGAACGATGCAATTTGGTCACAGAGCAGGGGCTACAGAAGAGTGGGAGAAGAAGAGAGTGGGAGTTGGGCAAAGAACACAACAACTCAAATCTACAGTAGCTCAAAAGGAAGCGGAGATTACTGACAATCCGACCAGGAAGACAATTACTTATGGCTGGAAGGTCTACCAGTGTCAATTATAAAGTGTCTCCATTTGGAAATGATGAAATAATTTATTTTGATCAAATAATTGTGCTGAAATATTTCAGCATTTATTAAATGACATTCACCTGTCTTTGTTCTATGCAGCATGCTGAAATTTCAAACTCTACACTAGGTAGCAGGTACTCTAGGTTAGAGCATTGGAATTTGGCAAGGTGAAAATTCCATTTTTCATCAATGTTGTGGTATCTTTTGGTCAGATCAGCTGAAGGGACAGATCCTCTGGGAGTCGAAACTGTAATAGGTTCACTGATCTCACTTAAATTTAATTTAAATAATGTACAGTAATTTACATCTCAGTTTCAGTTTTTCAAGCTATAGCTAATCTCACTAACGCTTGCAATTTAAAATCAGAGTTAGTAACTTCCCATGATAAAATTTGAATTACAAACCATATCGCTTAAAAACTGTCTGGTACACACACATGATTTAATAGAAAGTGCAAAGCATCCAAAAGGGCCAGGATCAGTGTGTGAATGTGAATTCTTACCTAAAGAATTCTTACCTAAAGTCAGCAATGTTGTGCAGATGTATACTCACTGAGAATCTGATCAAAATATCAGCTACATGCTCTCATCCAAAGATATTACAGCACAGTGTAACTATTTTGTTTTTAAATTAAACTTTATCTGATTCATCACTTAACCAATTCAATATTTTAAGCATGTATGACCAGATTTGTGCAGGATCTGACTTTTAGCAAATTAAAAGTTTTAGCAATGTTATTCTGAAGCATATTGGGCCTTACATCAAGGATACACATAAAATCACCACTTTCTGAAGTCACTGTGGAGTTGAAATACAACAGGGAACCGTGGACATCATCGGAAATGTATTCCAAGGTCTCTGGCAGATATGTCTGTGTATTGTGCTCGTATTTTATGTTTCATGTATTTTATGATCTCAGAGAAAATTGCTTTTGTTTAGGGTTTAGAATTACTCATTTGTACAGTTACCGTTTAGCCACATATCCACTACATTATCCATAATGGTTTTGATATTAGAGTTGAATTCAAGTAGGCTATATCCTTCAGCAAGTCAAATAGTAAAAGGGGGAGAAGCATAAATCCTTCCCTATATCATTGCTTTTGGTCTCAGGCCTTGTTTGGTTACAGGTCTTTTGGGTGTTTAAATAGATGGTTTTAATACAGTACGTGGGTTTTTTGGATTAATGTCATAATTATTAATTGATCAGAAAATGAAAGAGTAAAGAGAATAGATCAAATATTTTTCCTCTCTTTTCTCCCATCTTGTCTGTAGGCTCAGATTCTAGAATTTGGCTTAGCAGTGCATGAGAAGTTTGTGCCTCAGGATATGAGGCCTTTACACAAAAAACTAGTAGATCAGTTCTTCGTGATGAAGTCAAGTTTGGGAATACAGGTATGTGAGCAGGTGAATTGCTGGGCTGTGAGACATAGTTTTTCTGCAGCAATGGCTGTTAATTTTCCTAAGCAGCAAATAGTGACATCTTTTGGTTGTTTGTCCACATTACATCTTGGTGGCACTCTTACAGCATCACAAAGTGAAGAGAAAGCTAGCAAACTTTCCATACAATGCAGAGAAAAACAGTCATGCATTACTAAAGGGAAAGTATCATCACTCTAAAAATTAAAATACATTTTTTTTACTTATGATGAACCTGATCCAAAATACGGATACACCTATTCAAATGAATATCTGTGTCTCACAAAGTGCTTAATGATGTTATATTCATTTTAATTAATCTTCTTTTAACCATTTGCCAGGAATTTTCCGCCTGCGTACAAGCTAGCCCTATTCATTTCCCAAATGGAAGCCCTCGTGTGTGCCGAAATTCAGTACCTGTTTCTATGAGCCCTGATGGTGCCAGGGTAATACCTCGACGCAGGCAAGTTAAATTAGTAGAAATTGATAGGTTTTGTTACTTGCCGAAGATGACTCATAAACTATTGTTGTGCACATGCTTGCTGGTAAGGCTGAAGTATCTTCAGACATGAATAGGTGATATATATATAATCAATTCCTTCCACCCCCCCCTTAATAAATTCAAATTAAATTGTGAAGGTTAATAAAATGTGCTGTTTTCTCATGATACCTGATTAATAAACCATGACTGGCAACTACAATGAGCTATTTTCTATTTCATTATTCCTATAATAGTCCCTTGAGTTACCCAGCTGTCAATCGGTATTCATCCTCATCACTGTCATCCCAAGCTTCTGCTGAAGTCAGCAATATCACTGGGCAATCAGAAAGCTCTGATGAAGTTTTTAACATGCAGGTACAAATTATTATCATTCTTCAGTTAAAACAAGCTAAAATGAATTTTTCTTACAAAGATACTTGCTAAGTTAATGCTTCTGTTCATTATTCCAGTCAGAATTCTAGAAGTTACTGTTGAGTAGGAGTTCACCTTCTTACCTTACAAAAAATAGCTTTTTATGTCACTATTTCTTCCAAGCTGAGACCATGAATTTATGACAAAAGTAATAAGCAATGCACTTTGATGCAAAGTCATCACCTTACCTAGACTTTTTTGTCCAATTGTCACAGTTGTGATCTAATTATTTTAATATATTAATATATTTCTATTTATTTGATATTATACTAAATCTTTATGTGTAGCTACATTAAGGCTTCTTATACCAGTTTGCTACTTTGAGATACAAAAATACTAGTCTAACAAATCACAAGTTCTTTGTTTTAGTGAGGCACATATTATAAATTTTGTTTTCCAAACTGGTAAGTGTGATGTGGTAACAACAGCATCTCTTCTGTATGCAGCCCAGTCCGTCTACCTCAAGTTTGAGTTCTACGCACTCAGCTTCACCTAACGTGACCAGTTCTGCTCCATCCAGTGCCAGAGGTCAGTGCTTGTCCTCTCTGCTAAGCCAGATTAAATGGTTCTTGAAAGGTTACACAGCTGAATCTCTAACTAATTTCTGCACATTATAACTGGTAGGACATCAAATTCAGCCAATTGTTTGAAGAATGTGATTTATTGGCAGGTAGACAGTGTCTGTTAGAAAATTCCTTACACAATCGAAATGTCTGTATTTTGACATGTGAATTTAATCACTTGATACATTTATATTCCAGCCTCTCCTCTGTTGTCTGACAAACATAAGCATTCCCGAGAAAACTCTTGCCTGTCCCCCAGAGAGAGGCCCTGCAGTGCCATCTACCCTACTCCTTCAGAAACCTCGCAGGTAGGAAGCTTGCTGGGAGGCCTCTTAACTCAAGTAGTTAATAGAAAGATAAAGGAGCTTGTTGAACTTTGAGCAGATTCAGTGTTTACTGAATCTGTTTACATTTTGCTTTGGTGTGCCTTGAACTGGACAATAGTATACATACTGCTGGAAAAAAGGAAAGGTGATAACCATATTTAAAAGGAAATGCCTATTTATAAGTACCTACTCTGTAAAATATTTGACATGCACAAAAAAGATAATGTGAATAGAATGCACTGAACTTTAAATAGATCACATTTCTGCTTATTTTGTCTAGGTTTAAACCTAGTTTTGGTATTTACTCGTCGAAGTGAGAGACACGAAAGGCCTATCAAATCACATAGTCTGCTTGCCTGAAATATCAGTGTTTGTTCAGTCTAGGGAAGAAAGAAGATGGGAAAACTGTCATTGCAACAGTTGTGCACGGTGACCTCCCCTTTAATTTCCTCTGAAATATCTAATTCTAGTCACTGTCAGATAACCCAAGCCACGTGGCAATTACATGTGATGTCAGTCTTTCTTCCTTCTGAAATTTTTGTTACCCTGGAGGAAAGAGTAGGAGTTGACTTCTTACCCTAAAAGTACTGTTGCATAAGTCTGTATATAAAAATCTATATTCTTTGAATTATCTGAAATGCAGAATGAGTTTGATGAGGCTGCCAGTTTTGAATCCTAATTTCATCTTTTCTTCTTAATGCGCCTACTTTTCTACAGTACTTTCCTGTAATATAATTGCTGTTTTAATCCATTTCATCACGCAACAGAGCTCTTGCTGAAGCAGAAAAAGAGGCAAACACAAGTAGACTGTGATAGGGCCCTCTTTTCAACACTAACTCTCATTTCCACCAGAAGTTTGGCCTCTGATAAAATACCACTTGGTAGTTCAGGATCCTTTATTTTAGAAACGATTTGTTGCCTTCTCTTTAATGGTATTTCTGTCTCTTGTTTCTTCAGTTATTGAGTTGGTTCTTGATTTAATTTTTTCGTCTTTTCTGTATAAGTCCTCATGCTGTTACCTGAGGGCTTAAGAACTAATACTGAGGGTTAGTCAGACTATAACAGCAATTCTCAGGAACTACTTAGTGATGTATCTACTGGGCACTTTCTCAGTGGTAGGAGAGCCAAACCAGTGCAGAGGAAAGACCAGCAGATGTTCTTTATATAAAAAGCGGTTTTACAGTTTGCCGCAAAGAAAAATTGTCCCATTTTTGCTCCCAGACTGCAAACTCTTGCTTTGCCAAGTGGAATGCGACTTCTCTCCCCCACTCTACCAGAGATTCGATAAGGGAGGCTGAGGAGCTCGTAGGCCCAGTCTCCGTTCTCTCAGAGACTCGCCTGGCAGCAAAATCTCCCAATCTGTCTCTACCCTCAGTGTCCCAAGAGAGGGTAAGTAGAAAATTAACTATCTCATACAAAGAAGTATGTTTCAAAGGTGAGAAGGTTTGGCAATTTCTTTTTGCCCTCATAACGATAAACATGGATAAATCTTTCTAGGGAAAGACACAATTTTTTCCTCAGGTGCTCTATTCCCTGGGCAGCAAGAATGGACTGTGATCAAAGGGAAAATTCTGATTCTCTGCCTTGTGAGTAAGATGGGAAGGAAAAAAAAAAAGTCCTCTGGAGAATAGTAAGGAGATATCTTAGAGATACCTGCAGCTTTCATTATAATTTAGACGCTCAAACTGTTCTTTGCCCTTTCTATTTTCATTCTAACAGCAGTTAACTTTTACAGTCTTGGCTGGAGCTTCATACTATGCTAATGAGGAAAGGACCACCCATTTCTGAATTTCTTTGTTATGGCTTAATGAATGAATGTTTCACAATTGTTTTCAACCTCGAAGCATGAGATGCACAGGGAAATTCCTGCACTTCAAGTCCAAATCGAGTCCTTTGAGGCCATAGCTACCTCATTTAAAGAAGTTGGAAGGGCTACATAGAATCCAGACCACAGCACTGCTGCACCTGATTCCCTCTTTGAAATTGCTGCTCAAGGTTATATATGTACAGCTGCATTTGGTCAACATCCTTTTGTGCTTGCTTTTTGATCTCTGGCTGAGCAATTGTACAGTGTCTCTCTAGCTCTTTCCCATACTCTGAAGATGAATGCCTGTTGTTGTTGATTGGTTAAAAAGCCTCATTAGTTTTTGCTCTATTCTTTTTCCTAATTGAGTTTTTTGGCTTTCCCATTTTTGGAGGTTTTTGCTCCTCATTAAACATTCTGTGATGGCTCTTGTTCTTCCATATGACTTTATATTTCATTGTTTCAGTATGTCTTCATTTCTCTGTATTTCATGCAACCTCTGCATCTTTATCTCAACCACTTTGCGTTGCTTTAGCAGCCTCTGCTCTTTACCTTCACAACAAAAAACAGACTTCGGTTAAACAGTGGTTTTAAACTCACTAGTACACTACTGGCTCGCTACAAAGTGAATATTTGATCCAGACCAGGCATGAGCATGTGATTGTATTTTCTAACTCATTAGAAGCACATACATACTGCTTACACCAACCTAGTTTTATGGTAAATCCAGGAAAACAGGTATTACTTGATCCAATGTGACTCTAGGACAGCACAGGCAGGCAAATCTAGTGTAGCTTAAAGTCTGCCAACTCATTGCCCTACCAGATGTTTTTGAATCAAGTTGAATTGGCCAAGTATTTGTTCCTCATTTTGACCTGGGGTAGCGATATGTTAGGCCCATGATAGCTGTTCTTTAACTAGGGTTGTCATCATGTGAAACCATGGCAGTCTTTCACTGACTTGGCATGAAGCAGCTGTTAATACTGGGAGGAGATAGGAGAATAGGACATGACTTGATTTGGATTTCATTGATTGTCTGATCTTCTCTCTTTTTTTTTTTTTTTAAAAAGATAGTTTCCTCCATTCTGCTTTCCTTTGGCGAGTACATATAAATTGCTGGTAGGATTAACTATGTGTTGTTTACATCTATTATTAAATGTCAAGATAAACCAGTGGCCCACTGATGATTTGAATGTTGCCAAAGGAAACAATTTGCAGAATTTTAAAATAGTTTCATAAAGTTCCTATGATTTTTTAGAAAAAATAGTATTCAGAAAAGAAGATAAACACACATTATGCATGAAGTCTTGTCCGCAAGAGAACTAAGGCTAGTGCCAAGAAAAGTCAGAGCTGGGAAAAATGTGGCTCTTGTAAGGTAACAGCTGTAACTTGATATTATCAAAAGTTACACATTGCACAAATCCTGATTCTGCAGTGAAATTTTTGCAAATCTATCCCTTGCTCAGCATTCTATCAAGTCAGCCCAGTCAAATTTCACCTAAGAAATGAGCCGTATTTTATCTTTCAGGGAGCAGGAAACTGCCAGAGTTCAGTATATAATACTCCTCCCAATAATTCCAGGTGTACAGTTTTCAGAGAACTAGTTCACTCACTATTTATGTATGGATTTTTTATTAAAATATTTATGTTCCTAGGTGAGGTTTATCACTGCCTCCAAGTAAATCTGTGTGGGGGGTGGTTAATAACAAAAATATAACAGTTTTCTTAAAGGCCACTGAAATACTACTGTAGTTATGCATAAGCCATGCTGTTTTCAATTTCCAGAGAATGCTGTTTAATCATATTGGTGATGGTGCTCTGCCGCGAAGTGATTCCAACCTGTCTGGCCCTGAGAAGGGTGAGTAGAAATGCTGCACTTTACCAGTCTTGGCATCAATGAAAATAAAATTAATGTGTGATATTCCTGGAGAATGCCGAGCCTTTTGAGCACATGAGAAAGAATTCCCAGTTCCAAAAATATTTCTCATCTCCAAGTTTTAAAACACTTCACCAAAAAAGGGAGGAAAGAAAGTAGTATCTGCTCAAACTGAGTGGTGCATTCAGAAGGGTCCAGAAGTTTGCAGGAAGCCTCGGTGATGGAGCAGCAGGTTGCAGCCCGCTGCCTCTGAGAGTGGTCCTTTCCTGTCTGGTTCAGCAGAGAGGAGGACTTGGGGGGACAGGGAAATGAATGCTGGAGATAAGGAACTTCTGGAGACTGGGGAGGAGGAAAGCTAAAGAGATGGGTAAAGTCCTGCAGTTCGGTACCTGCAGTTTCTCTTTAGCCAGACAGAAATCATCATGCTTTTGGTTACCCTTCAGAAGGGGAAAGATTGTTTTGTTTTTTCTCAGAGTAAATGAGAAACCTATTAATTTCCATCAAAAAAAAAAACTTTTTATAATTTTACAAATGGGGAAATCCAATATTGTTGGCACAATTGTTGCTTCAGAGCAGTAAACTTTCTGCTTACTCATTTCATTATGTGCTGCCCTTTGTTGCACCCCTAAATAAAGGATACAATAAAACAGATGTATTAAAACTAACATTTCAAGAAAATACTCTAACAAGAACTGATCAGGAATCATATTTTCAGCAATGACAGTTGATTTAAAATATGTATGTGTATATATATATATAGTTGCTTTCAAGTTTTGATAAAAACTCAAGTGTGGAATTTTTCATGCAGCTGAGAAACGTATGAAATAATTTAACATGGAAGCGTCAAAACTTTTCCACTGGCCTATGCAGCCAGGAACATTACAGAATTGTTAAAATAAAATATTCTGTTCTAGAGACTTCAGCAGTCCAAATAACTGACTGCTTGGATCGCTTAAAAGAAAAAATCAGTTTGTCAAAGATTCAGGCATTTGAAGGACTTAGGCCTGGTGCCAAGTCATTTTTAGGATGAGGGCAAAACCATACTGCTAGGTGACAACCTACAATAAAAAGCAAACAATGTATTGCATATTTTGGCAATAAAAAGGCAAAATGATCTTCTAGAAGATAGAATTAGTACTCGGTGTGCTGTTCTCAAAGTCAACTAATGTACCATTATTACTGTAACAATATTGTTACAGGTACAACACAAATACTATTTGTACTGTACTTCTTGTATAAAGTGTCTGGTATAAACTAGTGTAGTGAGATTCCAGTCGTCCTGAGAGCCATTAGTGTTGCTACAATAGCAATAATTGATATCATCAATTAGCAATCAGCAACGGTGCTTTGCTTTTTACTCTATCTTTGTAAATGAGCATGGGCTCCTTGCACATGGTTCTTTACTTACTGGTGTGAAAGAGACACACAAGAGGTAAACTGCCATGGCATGGTACAGGCTATGAATTCTTCACCTCTGGGTTTTTGTTCTTTTTTTTAGAAGTAGGTGTTTCACTGTTTACAGGGCATGTACAAGAAAAATTGCAGTTTTTAAGTGAGCTTTTGTCCTGTCTGTTAAATGTCCTGTCTTTCTGTCTGCCTTCTTGCCAACATTGGTGGCTCTATGATAATACAAAATAATCTGGTTCTATTATGGGAGCTATTCCAGGCCTTATGGATGGGCTAATTCAAAGTCATGGCATTTGGCAAAAGTAACGCAGATAAATAAAGCAGCCAATTTTATACATGTCAAAGTGCCAGTCAGTTTACATGATTAAGTAGAGATTCTGGATGATGGGTACAAACAAGGTATATAAGTTGTCTTAGTCCACAGGAATTTCTCAGTTTTAATTTTCTCTGACATTTTCATCTTTCCCTTTTCACCCCCTCCATTTTGTGCCTTTCTTTCCACTTTTTTCCATTCTGAGTTTGTAGCCTGTGCAGGCAACAAAAGACTGTTAACACTGGGGTGTTAACAGAGAGATGTTGACTGAAATTTGGCAACTTTCTTTCTCTAGCACCTTCCATGTGTAAAATGGTTTAATGGAAACTGTTCATGAATAGTCTGTTCCATTCTGCCTAAACACCTTTAAACAGAAGTCTGCTGGAAAGATAAACTGGTTATATTAACAGGCTTCAAGCTTTTCTGCCTTTGTGGCTGGATCTGGGGTTCACCCAAGTGCTATTTCAGCTGCTACTGCTGCTGATGGTCCCAACTGCTTTACAGTCTCAGCCTGGCTTGAGGGCCAGATGTGAAAGTCAGGCAAACCAGGAGGCTGACAGGCATTACTGAAGAGCCTTTCAAACGCTGATGTAATCATGAGAGCTTTTCAGGCATGCTGTTAAGTTGTTTAACATTTTCAGTATGCATATTTCTAAGCTCATGGATAAAGGCAAGTCAGAGAGCTTGAAAGTGAGAGCTAGAAGTGTTGATACATGTGTCAACTTTTTCATTCTCTTCCAGCTGTGAACACCACCCCCAGCAGCTGGAGCCTGGACAGTGGGAAAGAAGCCAGAAACACATCAGAAAGTGGAAAGCTCATATCTCCCCCTGTGCCGCCGAGACCTGCACAGACCGGTGAGTGTATGGACATTCCAGACTAAACTCAAGTAGAAAAGAATGATTTACATGAGGGCTTTGGTTCTTTCCACTCTGATTAACCTTTAGCTTCTTGGGCAGGTTAATTTATTATTTGTTTACTTACGTGGAAGGCTGTAGAACTGCAGGTATTTTCATCTTGTTAATGATCTCTGTAGCATCCTGTTTCCAATACTTTGCCTTTTCACTTAATGACTTAGCAGTTTCAAACAGTTTATGCTGGTACTAGAAAGGATGATTGAATTTAATCTTTTGATCTTATGATGATTGGAGGTTAGCAGTTACAGATTATAATTATGATAAAAAGAATCTTACTGGCCAGTGAATGCACAGCAATCATGGATGGACATGAGTGCTGTTACTGTAACCAATTTGCCCTTCAAAAGAGTAATTTCCATTTAAAAGAAAGGCTGTTTAAGTGGTACTATAAATATAATTGTTCCTCAAGAGAATGAAGATGCTTTTCATGTAGCGTTATGCCTCAAGTATGTTGAGGCATGTTTACAGTATGTTTACAGGTATGTTACACCTGTAAACATTTGGTGTAAGTACATGTATTGTGTTTTTTCTTATTTGACATATAAGTACAGAATATATTTTTTAGAAAAAGAAGAAAAAGAGAAGGGGAAAGAGTATGATACTGACTTTTTTGAATCCTGTTAGTGATTGATAGGACATAAAGCACTTTACAGTGATATAAAATTTGTCAGAGAAGACGGATGCAGAAATGTCTTATGCTGTATTGGTTCTACTGGAAGATAACCTTGAAAACAAAATAAAACAAAATCTTTAAAAGCTTTACAGCCATTGATCAAGTATATAGAGGGAACCAGGGATAATGCTGGGTGTAGAATGATCTCCAAGACTTAGTGAGAATCCTAATGTGAAGAGTGCACTGATATCTTTCTAATTTTACAGCATCACCAGCAAGACACACAGCCTCCATTTCCCCTTCTCCTGCTGGCAGATCACCAATGAAGGTACTGTCTTATTGCAGTCAATCTTCTTTGTTCATGTTGTGGGGTAGACTGTATATATTTAATATGTTGTTTGGGATTGTTTTTTATTATCGTCATCATACACCTATGCAAAATCCATTCACAAGAGTAAGTAGCTATAACAATCACAGATGGAAGATTTTCAAAACTGCAGACAAGAACCAGATTGAGATCTTTAGACTCTAACTTCTTAAAATTAGGCTTCTCACCTACATGGATAATCAATCTCATCTGAGTCAATGGAGAGAAGGGAGCATAAAAAATAAATGTAAGAAATGCCAAGTGGTCCATCCACCCCAGAATTCTGTCTCCAGCAGTGGCAAAAGGAGATGCTAATGAGGGAGAGCCTGGTGTACAGCCCATTACTCTTACTCCCCTGGCATCTGGAGCTGTTGTGTCGGGGCTGTTAGAAGGCTATCCCTGCTTTAGTCATTTTAGTATCCAGTGCCTCTGCAGACCGATCTAGGGAGGTTATGTAAGAAGTTGGAGGTAGTCTGAAGCCTGTTGGTAAGCTACATTAAGGACAGGCTGTGAGTAAACATTTGTTCTCTGGCAGTTAGGCACTCCTGGCAATAGGGGATCCTGGCTATGGAGTCCTTTTTTGAGGACAGATGCTGAACTGAGCAGCGTAGAGATATCTGAAGGTGTTGGTACCTACTCATTGCACAATAGCCTCTTGGTTGGAAAACTTGAGCAGGAAGCGTGAGTCTTCTGCAGCGTGGGAGCTCATGAACATACAGCTTGTGTATTCCAGAAAAACCCTAGAGAAGCGAAGTGATACCCCAGATTGCCTCCTTTCCCCTTGAGGTCCCTAATCACAAGTCTGCAGTCATTCTCCCATTTGTCATCCCATGAGCCTGTAATTATTCCCTTTGCGGCCACCCAGTGGTCCAGGTCCGGCCCAGAATAATTGTGCTTGCTCTCGGGATGCTCTGTAGTCCCATTGCCTCGGCACACCTTACTGCAAAGTGAGCTCTGCCGCAAGTTTCGCGCTAACTGCTTCCTAGGAAGCCCTTCAGAGCATTAAGATACAAAAGGTGAGTAGTTTTTCCTGTGTTCCTGAACTGGCTCGGTGCTGATGATTCCAGGGGCCATTTCAAGCTAACGTTTTCTTCTAAATACCTGAACAGAATTTAAGCTTTTTCCAGCTAAACTCTGGATTGCCACAGAGCCTACTTGGGAAAGGAGTGCTGGCCCAGAATACTTTGGAGAGTTGTTGGATCTCGAGCATCCTTGAATTTCCAGACTCTCCTGGTGTCTAGACTGCTAATCATGATGGGTGCAAGCAGTCTGTATTGCTGTCAGGGACTAAGTGCTTATCCCTGCTCAGCCCCTAAATTCAAACAGGATTTACACATATTTGCTTCTTGTTTCAAATGAGAGAAGTAAAGCTCCTAAATCCTGTCTATAGCCACTTGGATTAAGTGCCGAGTGTTCTTGGAACCTGAACCAATTACATCATTTATTTGAAAACTTTGACCCCAGAAACTTGTGTGGATGAGAAAGAGCAGCAGCTTCCTGAAACACAGGAACAGAACCTGAAGCAAGTAGTTACGCAGGACTCCCAGTGTGTACAAAACATCTGCAACATATAATGATGGTTAAATAGAATTTGTTCTGCTTTTCCTTAGCCACATATAGAGCACAATTTTTACCCTTTGTTCCAACTGTTATGTACTGCCAGAGAAAACCACCCAAATACAAAACCCACTGATGTAAATTAAAATCTTTCCGTTGCTTTCAGTGTACTGTGGATCCAGTCCTAAATGGACAATTAAGATTATCTCAACAGAATAAAGTCAGTGCAGCCAGCTCTATACACCTTTGCCCCTCTCCTTTTCCTCCTCTTCCTCCTCCTCCTCCTCTCCCTACCCTTTGCCGCATGGCTTGCACGTTCACTCTCACCTAAGCTGAGCAGCTGAGTGCCAACTAGTCTAATAAAAATTGGGGTCGGAAACCTGTCTTTAAGCCATGATTTCTCCATCCCTTTTTAGCCTGTGCTTGAGACCGTTATGTCTAGATTGTCTCAGATTGTTTTATGAAAAATCAGATATGTTGCAAACCTGTTTCAACTTTTTTCTAACCTTACAGTTTTGAGTAGAACTTGCTTTACTAGAATAGGATTTCTCGAAGTTTTCAGGCAGGGCTTGTTGTCCCTGCTTCCTGTTCTTTGTCAGCGCTGTTGTTGCTGCTCGGACCCTCAGCTCTCTGTCCCTCACTGCCCCCAGAGACCTGCGAGGCTGCTGGTGTAGCCGCGTGGACCGTTTGTCGTGTCCCCTTGGGCCTCTAAGGCTGCTTTGCGTCTTGCAGAGCAGTGCAGTGTGTCCAGAAACCACCGGAGAGGTGGGGTGGAGAGAGGGCGGAGGAAATAGGTTTCCAAATGCCATCTGCAGCAGCAGTAATTCCTTACCTCCTGTGTTCCTGCTGCTGCTGCTTAATAGCAACGCTGTGGGCAGACCTCAGGCAGTCCAGCAGAGGTGATTAGCTTGGCATCTGCTCTGCGCTTCACCTGTGACGTTGGTGCATGCCACACTTGAAAATGATGCCACTATCTAAATGCACTTTTCGCTGCATGCCTGTGCACTGAAACTGTGAGAAAAGCCTTGGAAAATGAATTTTAAAGGGGAGATGGCAATAGCAGAAACACTGTATGTAATGCAAGTACTGTGTTCTGGCATTAGGGGGCAGGACACTACTAGTTACACACTATGCTTTGCAGTTACATATTCAATTTAAAGCGCTAGGAAAATTACGGTATTCCTTTTATTTTTAAATGACTTGCAGATTTTTCTAGAGTATGATGATGGGGAGATAACATTTAAGTATAGTTTTACTTACACTTAAATGAGTTACTGGCGTGAAGCACTGTTTAAGGTATACTTAGGTGCTCTTGAAACGAGCTTTTTATTGGTTTCAAACTGGATCTTAATTAAAAAGAGATGCAACAGTTTACATTTATCAAGCCTCAGAATCTGTGCAAAATGTCTATGTGTATTTTTAGGTTTAGCAAAGAAATGCTAATCCCTAATTTGCTCTGGGTGACTCCTTCTGATGTCCTTTCCTTCGAGCAGGGTTCTGTGCAATCATTTACCCCCTCTCCAGTTGAGTATCACTCTTCGGGGCTCATATCCAATTCCCCGGCGCTGTCAGGGAGTTACAGCAGCAGCATCTCTTCACTCAGCCGATGTAGCACATCCGAAACGTCGGGCTTCGAAAGCCAAGGCAGCGAACAAACAGTAACTGTTCCCAACTACAGCGTTTCCGAGGAGCCTGTGAGAAAAGAGAGTAAAACCCCGCCACCTTACAGCGTCTATGAGCGAACTTTGAAGCGCCCCGTTCCACTACCTCACAGCCTCTCCATCCCAGCCGCTTCGGACCCACCAGCACTGCCACCCAAACCGCAGCTCGTCCGGCCAAACAACCTGGAAAACAGTAGCAGGAGGACTG
This sequence comes from Dromaius novaehollandiae, assembly GCF_036370855.1. NCBI lineage: Eukaryota > Metazoa > Chordata > Aves > Casuariiformes > Dromaiidae > Dromaius > Dromaius novaehollandiae. The sequence continues at coordinate 26,843,233 of NC_088098.1, forward strand.
AGCAGGTTCCTCGGCCGAGGCCACTGCCTCGGAAAGTGTCTCAGTTATGAGAAGTCACTTTTGTATTTAATGGCGATGAATTCTTTACCGTTTAAGAAATAGTATTTTTTAAAAATGGTAAAATACGTTTAGTTAGGCACTTTAATAATTTTACCAACCTTCTCTTTTAAGTAATTTTTAAATGCTTATTAATATTATGTTGCACATTTTTAAAAGAAGTTACTAATTTACGTTGCCAGATACTATCGGAAACACGAATGAGAGACTTTTCTTCATTTCATGGTGGTGAATACTGATACACACTTTTATTTGTACCTTATTTTTATTTAAAAAAAAATTAAACCTAAAACCCTACAGCTCTCATCTGAGTTAGCTGAATTCTTCTTACAAAATGCAGAATATACTGACTGGATCTTTATTACTAGAATAAATGCACGCTTTATAACAAAGTAGTCTGTAGACTAGGATGTTTCTGCAAGTAGGCTGAAAGTTGTCTCTCTTATCCAGTGAACAGGTTAGTCATTTCAAATGTCCGTGGAAGAATGGAGATATAATGCAAGTTATACTGCAGAGAAGTGTTGCAAGAATGTGGTCTGGAATTTTTGAAACAAACACTTGGTTCATATTATTTTTAAGAATAAAAAGTACCTGCATTTCATTCAGTATAGAGCACCTTTCTGGTAAATCTTGATAAGGTTTTTGTGCTATTAGTGTATTACTGTACCTGATGCATCCTTTTCTTTTTAAGGTGCAATTTATTTTTATTCTTCAAGTTATATTTAAACTAACTGGCAGTTTGCTAGTAGCAGTTCTCTGCTGTTTTTGAAAGTTCACTCTAAAATACAATTTGTGTATTATATAGGTACTAATGAAGCTGTTCATTTAATCTGTGTACAGGAATCAGTACTGACTAGTACCAGGGAAATATATCCTAGATGAACAAATTTAAAAAATATAAATTACTGGCGGTCTGTCAATGAATTTTAAAAGCAAATTGTAAAAGTCATTAACAATCCTGCAAAAAACTAGCAAAAATTCTGAAGAGCTCTTCCGACATGTATGTACCAGTAGAGTGGGGTTTTGGATTTGGTTTTTAACTTAAGTACATCACCATCATCTTTACTGTAGGGGAATGGTGTTTGGGCTTAAGTTGTATTTTAGCGATTAGCATCTGAAGAGCTCTGGAAAGCTAATGCCAAGCTGTAGGAATGTGGGGAAAAAAGCACCTTCTGTATGTATTTTTTGTATTCCTCCTTTTATTCACTGTTTTAACACTCGCTTGAAAACAGATGTATGAACTGCATTTAAAACCATGCTGTTGAAAATATTCTCCCTCTTTTGTTGGGAAGCTCATGTTGATTTTAACTGTGTTTGATTTGTTGATAGTTTAACTGGAAGAAAGTGACCACTTTTTATATTCTCTCAATTAAACCTTCAGCAGTTACAAGCTGTTGAATGGTGGTTATAGAGGTTTTCTATAATAAATGTTCAAGTATTTTTGTACATAATTGGTAAATTTTAATAAGGAGTGTACCATTATGTGAAAAAGAAGCAAACAGTTGTGTATGCAGTAAGATTGTTATAATTATGCCAAATACTTTATGTATGGAAAAAAGAATATTTGTAAATATGTGCTTTTAACAATAATTCTGCCATATTGACTTTACAATTTTGAATGTCAGAAAAAAATAATATATGTTAAAATATTTATGTTTTAGTGAAAGTATTCATAACTTGAAAAGGAACATATGAATTTTAGCTTTGTATCTTGCTGATTTCAAAGTCTGAAATTCCTTGAACTAGCTCTTGCTTTCAACTATAACATTCTTGTGTCTGTAACCACATCATAAAAGGTGCAGAAAGCTACATATTTATGCTGATATAAAGAGGTAATGCCTGAGATTTAAATAAGGTGTCACACGTAAGATAACAAAGCTGCTTTGATTCCCTCCCTCCCCCCCCCCCCCGTAGTTTAATAGATTTTGTTGACTAGTGCTTGAGCACAGTATGAATCAGTGTTATTTGCTCCTGAAGCCATTTTTTTATTTCTGGCTGTGAGCAGAATTGTTGAATTTATCATTTGCCTGTGTTACTGAAGTCAGTTTTGCAGCAAAATATTTCATGAAGTTTCTGTTTACCCAGACACTCATATTGGTTGCTGCATAATGTTAATATGGAATAAAATGACTTGATTAATCTTTAGAGTACAACTTGTTTTCTACAGAATGAGGGATTATAAAGCGGTTTGTCATGGAATTAGAATTCTGTCTCCTTGTCTTGCTAAATCTAGTTTTCTTTCTGATAAAAAATCTCCTGATGGATCTAGTTTTCTCTCTACTTGAATCCCTAATTGCTTTGTGAGACAAATGTGGACAGTATTTACCTGCTCTTGTGATCAAGTGAAGGATGTAAAATTTACTATGAGAGTATTGTAAATTAACCTGCATGAGCTCTCTGTTTTTATAACCAAGACATCAGGAATACTCTGAACGACAGCAGACAGTATAAAATTGACAGAGTGCTCTAAAACTGAGCTGACACATTTTCTGCTTAGCCAGTTTTGGCAAATTGATTTTGTAGATCAGCCTTTCAAGCTGATTTCCTATAAAAATGTAGTGTGAAATTTTTTGTATCTTGTAACACCCAGAGCTTGAAAAGCTAATGTAAATAAAGGTCTCATCTGAATTTTATGCATTACTCATAAATGTAGTTTTATCACTTTCTGGATGACAGTGAGTAATTCAGAAGCTCATACAAGGGCACCTATGAGAACAACTTACTGTTACTACCTTTTATAATAGCTTGAGTGTTAGCCAACGTACATGTAATAGTTGCAATGATCTTATATTCAAACACTGCAGTTGAGATGCTGGGATCTCTGGGATGCCACAGAAAGCAGTGGCAGTCTCAGCCGGTCTGCCTTTAAACAGTGCAGTTCACACCCGTTCTCCTGGTGGGCTAATGCATCAGGAACGTGAGTGAACTCCGCTACGATTTGACTTAAGATTTCATGGTAACTAATAGGCTTTGTTTTTAAAGAAGCACAAAGCTAAAGTAGAGTCTGGAAAATGGCACTACCTTGAAACCTCTTTTATCTTCAATGTGCCCTGTTCACGTGGGCAGGGAGTAGCTACATGTAAATCTTCTTCCATATGAAAAGGGCACCTTGCTGTCCTGCCTTACCATTCTTCTTCTTCACAAACTCTGATAGAGTCTGCAACAAGCACAGTGACGGGGGTAAAAAGATACTAATAGGTAGGAATTTCTGCCTGAAGTGATAAAAAGCATCTTGTTTTGAGAGTAACTGTCATCGGTGAAGTACATAGTAGCATCGCTTCAGTAGCCCAAGGTGCTGACAGAGCCAAGTGCTGTTGGTAGCCAGCTTTTCCCAAGAGGTCCAAGCAGAGCCTCCGCGTGTACTTAGTCGCTGAAGGGCAAAGCCCATCTACTCAGTGTGAAAGGACCTTCATCAGTGGAGGGCTTGACATTTTGACCTTGAACCAAATCCCACCAGATTCTGTGTGAGAAGAGAGGCTACGGACATGATTTATCTTAATCTTCTCCCTTTCTTTTTAATTCAGCTTTTCACAAGTCTTTCACATACAGGAAAATAGGATGATTAGTTGCTTTGGTTAACATTAACAAAAAATCCTGTGATTAAACAGGTAAAAATTTGCAAGCCTCAAGGATACGAAAGGCTTAGAACCGCATACCTCAGCATGTGCACTAAGCCTTAGGATGGAGCAACTCTCCCTGGTTGGTGAAAAAGGCTGGTGGAGAAGTAATGTTAAATGTTTGTATATCTGGGTTATTCAGTAGGGAACTTGGTGTCGTTGTAGTAACAGGCTGAGAGCTTTGCAGACCCAGGTGGAGACTGTGCAAATGACACAAGTCTCCACGGCATGACTGGGCAAACTTAGGTCCGATTTAAAAGCTGTGTTAATGATACAGTTCATAGCTCGTGTCTAAGTGGATGTTGCTGGTTTCTGTTTATTTTAAGAAGAGTGTGTTGGAGGAAGGGAGGAGAGGTTGGAGGTGGGAAGAAAAAGGGGCAAATAAAAACTAGGCAAAAGCCTAAAATGGCTGGACAATTAATCCAAGCTTTTTTCACCTAGCCAGAAAAGGTAATAGTGGGAGAAATTGAAAGAGTAGCTCAAATCAAAGCATGAAATCAATTTGTACAAATTACTGTAACATCATTTCATACCAGCTTAACTGCTGCTTGAGCTGTAGGGGGACACAGGAGAAGTTGGTAGTCCTGGTAAAATAGTTTTTATTTCACAAAAGCACTGGGGTTTTTTCCATTGTACTAAGACTTACCAGAGGAAAGATGACAGAGGGGTCTGGTTGTCATGAATTGCAAGGGAAGAGAGTTTCTAAATCCTGAAGTGTTGCATAATATTAAAATCTTTCTCTGGTTTTGCTTCACAGTTTTTCTTTGGTGGTCTTTCATCCCAAGGTGCACATTACATTTTGCAGTGAACATCACAGTCTTTTAGGGAGCAAATCCTTTTCTGAATTTCAGAGGAAATCGCTGCTCTGATACAGTTCATAAACTACTGAAATTCCTGTTATATACTTAAATATGTTTTACATCATTGCTTTACTATTAGTACTAGATCCACTAGTGCACTTCAATTTGTGCTGTTTGTTTAGAAATTATTTTGCAGAGAGATGAATTACATTCTGGCCATTTTGCGAAAGACTGGTATCACTGCTAGTTTTCCTTGACCTCCCTGACTTCCCTTGAAGTGTTTCCTCTTGCTTTTCAAAGGAAGGGCCCTCGGCAAGGACCTGCCTCAGCCTATGCTGTGGGAAATGCTTGAGATGCCCTGCCAAGGGCGATGCTGCATAGGTGCAGGCCTGCTCTGTGGGCGAGGGTTGCCAGAGCTGCCAGGACAGCGCCTTGGCCAGGGGGTACCCAGGTGGAGCATGGCTAGGTGTTTGTATTTACAGGCGTAGCCATGGCTCAATGACAGGGTCTAAACTAATTTAGTAAAACCAGGTAAGGTCCTGCAGAGACTGAGCTTCACCAAAGAGTGAAACTCAGTCCTACCATTCCCTGTAAATGGACATCCCTTGCCTTCCCCCCCCACTCCCCCGCCATTCCTCTTTTCACGGGAAGTATGTTGCTTGGTAGATATAAAATGTTTTTTAAAGAGCAGTGCTGAGCATGGGGTAAGGGGAAAGGAAGTGTTTTTGTACAAGGAGCAGAGAAGTGCTGAATCTACAGTTTACACCTAAGATGACTTGAGAGACGATTGTCCTGGGTGTTGGGCCAGCAGTCATTCATGGGACGTGAATCTTGGAACGATCTGCCCTTACACTTCGAATATGCTCTGGAAGAGCCAAAGCAAAGAGCTTTCTAGAGCCAGCTGCTCAGGCTCTTCGAGGTCCTGTGCCAGTCTCATTTTTGCCATCTGTCGGAAGAAGAGGGCTTGCTGCAGGTACGCTGTCTGAAGCAGTCAGTCTGCTGTGGCCTCGCCATTGGGCTTCTGTCTGAGACATTCAGCTGACCTCTGTAAAGACAGCACTGCAGTAAATCTAAGGACGTGATACAACACCCACTAAACTGAACGCAAAGATTCATATTGACTTTGTTAGAAATTGGCTTGTGTCCAAGAGGAGTTGGGCGAAAGCAGCTGGTACCTAATGCCTCAGAGTCCCATCTGAAGAAAATAAAACAGCCTAACACTGATGACAACACACTTTGTAATGAACAAAACACGTGAATAAAGTCCTCAGCTTTTTTTTTCAGGTAGTGCATTAGGAGATGAAGCAACAAATATTACTGTGCTATGCTGTTCTCAGGCCATTAAGTACAGCAAAGGAAGATAGTGCTTGCTGGACAGAGGCCTTGTATTGCCGCGAGAGCTTTCCTACAGCTGCAGGTCTCCCTCTAAGTCCTGCATCTCAGAACTGAAGCATATGTTGTCAATTCCCCTAAAACCACACTTCAGTGGCATTTTTATTGCTTTGAAACCTGAGCTGCATGATGATAAAATCAAAGCAAGGAGTAAAAAGTGGCTTTGAACATGCAGACAGGTATATAGGGGAGCAAGGAGAAAAAACAACACATTTTTTCAGTTCATAAAGATCTGTTTTCACTTCTGGAATATGTGCTGCTCCTTAAGCAGTACTGATATCCGGATACCATCACCCTTGCTGGGCTTTTCCCATCTCTGTGTGAGATAGTGCTATGGGGTTGTTTTCTTTTGTGTCTGTGCAGGTTTGAATGGTTTTATCCTTTCTATCTCTGCAGACGATGGGGCTCTTCTCAACCCTATTCAGACAAAGGGAAGGAGAAATGACTGAAGAAGACAGAAGTCATGGTCAGTGCTATGTGATCTCTTATCTCAGAGGTGGTAGTGTCCGGGGAAGAGCTCTGACTGATCCTTAATCCCAAGTTTTCAAAGGGTGATGTTCACTTCTAAGTTGTGAATTTGCTAAATGTTTGAATATAGATCAAAAATAGCTTCCTAATCCTAGAAAAGCATCAGCAGTAACCCAGTGAGGAGATTGTGTTTATGAATGAAGCCCAGCCTCAAAGCACCTCCACCTTTGCCCTAACCCCCCAAACGAATCTGGATGGGAACAGATAACCACTGAGAGGCAGGTTCACAGACTTTGATCCTGAAGAAGCATATTTGCAGAAGGCACAGAGGTTCATATTTGTTTGAAGTATCTTGTAACCACAAGATGGATTAGCTAGCAAAAGAAATACCACCCTGGGAACAGCTTCCTTCTTCAGAGCAGCTTACAGCTTCTCTGTGCCAGCCGTTCCCTGTGCTCTAACGCGATGGATGGGCGTAGAGAGCCAGGGCTGCGCCCGGGAAGGTGGAGGAGCTGCCTGCCACGGTGAGGCTACGTGGGCGGCATGGGCGAGGGCAGAGGAGTCAGCAGGAAGGAGCTAACACACGGGGAAATGGGGCTCCCATATGGCTATGGTTCTCAGACCTGGGCTAGATGGCTTCCCGTGCAGCTCCAGGAGAACACCAGTAGCTCCTGGGGGGGCTCCCGCAGCCTGGCTGCCCTGCCATCTCCACACCCCCCCCAGGGGCAGCAGATTTTAAGATATTTGCTCTGCCTTTATGTTTGTTCATCAGTGCTGGCAAGCTGTGGTGCACGGTACTAATGCCAAGCTATGATGACCTGCAGCACCGTAGAGAACAGTTGAAATGTCAAATTCTAAAATAAAATTGCTATTTATTTTGTTCTTTTATATTTACAGTCTTGCTGTTCCTGTGGTCTGGACAAAAATAACCCTACATTTATTTAGCTAGACAACTGGGTGACTTTGAGGAGTTTAAAATTCTGTCAGTGAGCTGTTTCTGGTTCGGTGCTCTTTTTTTTGTTTGAAAGCATCACCAGCCCATCTTGCAAGGGATGCTTTCAGGAGTTGTGCTAGATGAAATCAGACACAGCTTGAATGACAGGTCTTCAGCAAGGCTTTGGCTCATTACTGGGATTTGTATTCCACACGGAGCTAGAAAAAAAGTGACTGACCACAGATACTTTGAGCAGGCACTAAAATGCAGAAGCAGCAGCAGAAATGACAGCAGATGGCAGGGTCAGCTTGTTAACTACATTTATCCAATTAAAGACTTTACACGTATTGTCAGGTAACAATAAAAAAAAATCATCTGTCAGAAATTCCACCTGGTCATAATTGATCATCATTAATAAATCTGTTCCAGAGCAGGCTGCCAGAATCTTGGCTATGATCATGTAACTCAAACTAATTAGCAAACTACAATCGCTGAAATGAGTTGATTTGTTTGGATGGTTAAAGGGGCCAAAAAATGGTTGCTGTTGACAGAATGGGGAGCTATTTTGTGAAGGTTTATTGGGCTGACTAAGCATTTGGCTAGTTTGCTGTTTTGTCCTTTCTTTGCAAATTCACATACTGCGGAATATAGGAATATAGGGCTGCAGCGCTTTTTTTTTTTTTTTTTTTTTTGGAAACACTTATTCTACATAAATGAATACTGCAGTCAGATTAACGTGAACTTTTTCTGAAAACTACAAGTTTATCCCTGATTTCTTTAACGAAGAAAGAGATAGACAGCAATTTACTTCCTAAAATAAAGAGAGACTTGATTTAAGACGTATAATGAATTTATTGTTGACAAATTATTGACAAATTTAAAATAATGCATTACTCTTATACAGACTTATCTGTGCTGCACTCCTCAGGGAAAAATGTGTTCACCCAATAAGCTAGCTTTGCCTGTCTCCCTGCCTTTTTTGTGATGGGCTAGGGTAGAACTCCCAATACAAGAGAGACATGGAGCTACTGGGGTGAGTCCAGCGAAGGGCTACAAAGATGATTAAGGGACTGGAGCATCTCTCATATGAGGAAAGGTTGCGAGAGCTGGGACTGTTCAGCCTGGAGAAGAGAAGGCTGAGGGGGATTTTATCAATGTGTATAAGTATCCAAAAGGAGGTGTAGAGAGGCTAGGGCCAGACTCTTCTCAGTAGTACCCAGCGATAGGACGAGAGGCAACGGGCACAAACTAAAACACAAGTTCTGTCTGAATGTGAGGAAAAACTTTACTGTGTGAGTGATCGAGCACTGGAACAGGTCACCCAGAGAGATTGTGGAGTCTCCTTCCTTGGAGATGTTCAAAAGTTGTCTGGACACAATCTTTGCAAACATGCTGCAGGTGACCCTGCTTGAGCAGGGGGGTTGGACTAGGTGGTCTCCAGAGGTCCCCTCCAACCTCAATCAGTCTGTAAAAACTGGTGTGCTGAAATGTTTGCGAGTGCTTTCAGTGGAGGCAGTATCTCACATGCCAGGAAACATCATGCCACACTGTCCTTGCACAACTTATTTAGCAGCACTAAAAATAAATTAATTAATAATGACATAAAATGACAGCTTTTTAATCTCACAGCTGAATTCTGCATCTGTCTGCAGTGCAGTCAGCAGCACTTTGCAAGGGGTACTGCTACAGTTGGTTTTATCTGGAGCAGCCTAATTGCTGTGACATACCCTTGCCTTTCCTCCTCGGCTCTTCAGCTGGTGCCTCGTTCCGCGTGCCCTGCGTAGAGGAACCTATGGACAAGGACACAGAGCACTCAGGGGAGGAGTCTGCCTCACCTACTTTGCCTATTAAAACAAATCACACTTCAGCACAGCGTGGTCAGAACAGCTCGATACAAAAGGGCAGGCCTTTGTCCTTAGGCATGCTTTCTAGAGGGAAATAATGGCATAGCAGAGCCCAGAAAGTATTTCAACAAACAACACTAAATCAGTACAATTGAAATACTGACGCCATGTGGGATACTCTGGTCCTGGGCGATAAGGTTATTAACTTGCAAACGTTGCTTTATGAGTCCTCAGCACCTAAAGAAATATGTTGCAGGTAATATTCAAAAGGTCAAAAATATTTTGAGTTATTTAGAAGAGATATGGTTTTGCATAGACATGCTGTTAGAGCACTCTGAGGACTCTTTAATTGCTGTTTTTTCTAAGTGTGTTTGGAATAAATAACAGACTGTAGGTGGACAATGAAGGTGTCTGGAGGGTCTGTCAAAAAATGGGTTGTTATTGTTTTGATCACCTCATAAAATTACTTAACCAAAACACTTTTGCAATGCTTGTGTTTTCACTTTTCTGCATTGGTTTGTCTAGTAAGACTAAAGACTGTTTTAAATGTAGTGTTTTATTCTTAATTTTTTTAATAGAAGTATGCATTATGCAGTTGGGAATAACTGCTCACTTCTTTGCATAATTGGAATCCTTTATACAACTCAAACAAAAGTATTTAAACTTCCAGACTGGTTCACTAAAACAGTATTGCTTTAGGCTGATTGCAATCTACATCATTTTCTTTAAGTTCCCCTTCTTTCAGATCTTCCTGTCTAATAGGAATGTGAAAACCGTACATATGGTTTGGTACATACTCAGAGTGGAAGTGGAAGTTCTTTAAACCATTTACAAGCAAGTAGAGCAGAGGCAATCTTCTTGAAAGATTGGTCTTGAAATGTTCCCTCTGAGGTAGAGAACTGAAACAATGAAATTGCAGTTAGTATGTAGTTTTGTTTTCTTTCCGAAATGCATGCTGGTATCAAGCGATGTTGCACATTAGAATTTCAAAAATCCTTTTTGATATGCAGCCAGCCAAGTTGCTGGTACTCAAACATAATGTTAATGCAATTAACAAAAAACGCAAAATAAAGGAATTCAAACTTCTACTTAGTTGCCCAATTTAACTGATAGCAACGTGGCATGTTGCAATCTGCAATTTGGGGGGTGGTGGGGCATGGGAGGCAAAACCTGGCAAATGTAAAAGCTGAAGTAAATCAAGAAGTGTACAAGTACAGCTAGTGTACTAAGTCTTCTAGAGTCAAGAACTACCAAAAAAGTATTGCATACAACATTAATGGAAAAAAAACTTTTAAATCATCAAATTTATCAGAATAAATTTTGAAAAAAGTTTATACAGAATTACGTTATCTAGATGCTGTTACACAGATTTCCTTTACCTCTCCAGTCCTGAATTCAGAAATCTGTTTACCTTCCCATGATGATTTCACAGCAAACTAAATATAAAGGAATGAAAAAAAAACAACCCAACCCAAACAAAAAACAAACATGACAAACCCCGTCTACCTGATCCCTAAACAAGGAGAACAGATTTTTAATACTATTATCTTAAATCTTTATTTTTGTCCACACGCACAGAGACAAACATGCTTTTAAGGTGAAGTTTGTCCAGATAGAGCTGAAGGTTTATGTCCTGGTAAGTCCCCTAATTAGACCTGAAGTGGGGCTTCGTACACAGGATTTATAATGTTTCCCAGAAAATAAATGAATTTTGATCTGATCTCTAATCACGTTATAATGTTTATGCATTTTGTGAAACTATGTTTATGACTGATACAAAGTAAGCAGATGTTCTTGCCTCACCTTTCAATCAAGAGATATAACAAAGAGTCCCTCTCATTCTAATTGCACAAAACATTCATGATACTTACCTGTAATAATGACTTACTATAAATATGTCTATGTCTTGACAAAACTTGACTAGTATTCACAGAAGGTGTGTTATCTGATGTTCTTTTCCAGCCTTTTGACTTACTCAATGTTTGCAAATTTATTTCACAATAGATGCAGTATTCTGTACTGCAAATAAATATTTTACTGTGTGTTTAAAATTTCCAGTTTCACATTTAGTGTTTCAGAGCTTGTTTTAGCCTCTGTTCTCAACTCGTCATGTCAAGATCACAGGCACAGGGAAAGAAAGTAAAATGACTCCTTAACCCAGAGCCCCTCCTTCTGTTTGAGACATAGTTTGCACCATGGCTTAGCTTATTATAAAATAGGTGTAACTTAAACAAATTCAGTGGAGTTACTTTGGGTTTACAGCAGTGTAACTTGGAAGAGAAAAGAACTCGAATCTGAATAGGTCTGTTGAATGTTTGGAATGCCAGTGAATATATACAATATATCAAATGCAACACATTCAAAGGGATGCGGGCGTAAAACTGACAAGTGGAGTTGAGCACTCACCTGGTCTGTGGCTGATCCATAGGTAGTTTCTAGGTTAATTCTCTTTGACTGTTGTGAAGAAATGTGACTCCAAGGGTGGGGCAAGCCTGTGGCACACTGGTAGTCCTTTCCCAACTTCTATGTTAAATATTAGCTGGTAACCTAGAACCCAGATTCTTTACTCAAATTCAGGCGAATATCAAAACCACTAGATTTCAGAGGTGTGCCTGTTCTTGCTTGTCTAGCGCATAGTTAGTTGTTGTACATGTAGCGTATGTTAGTTGTTCGCCACTGGAAAACACCCTATAGCACTCTGCAGTCTACAGCTTCTTCAGCACCTGAAAGCCATAATCGAAAGCCTTGTCACACAATTTTCTAAGCAGCTTATCAGCAGACATCATATTCAATGATAAACTATTGATCTTGAATTTCTGAATTACTCCTTGCGAAGCCTTGAAAGTGTCACTGTGCAGAGGTTTGTCTGAGAAGAGCTTTCAGGGTGAAAATTAGCGTGGTAAAGTGAGCTTACCTGTGAACATGCAAATACAAAGAAATTAAAAAAACGTGACCCATCAATGCTATCATTGTGGTCCATTTTAATGAAAGACCTGAAAACCTGCAGTGTAATGTCTTCATTGGTCCAGGAAAGAGGGAATAAGCATAAGTGTAATTAAAGCCTAGGTAAAACTTTAGAATCATTTCCACTGATTTCCCCAACTTCTACTCCCAAATACTGTGTTTTGAGCTCCTGATTAGCTCCTTGTAAGCCTTGGCTTCAGTGGCCTATGCATGAATGTAAGGACTAAACCTACAACATATGCCTGAAAATGTCATTATTTTGGAAAGTATTTAAAAATGGTTGAGTATGCAATGAAAAACAGAGACCCTTTCTCAGTATTGAAAGAAAAATCTTGCATCATGTGTTAAGTGGTTTTTAAACTGAGTGATGGGAAATGAAATCTGGCATAGTGTTTGACCTGGCTACATTAGATTTGACTAATTTATGTGCCTTGAAAACTGCATGCAGAGTGGATTACTTGTGAGTTTATGGAAGAATGTGGTTCAGTATGCAGACGTGGCCAGCAGCTAGAAAGTGGAAAGTGAGCCAATTTCTCAATTCCATCATGTCTTCTTTGCCTGTTATTGCCCTCTAGCAAGGTTACGGTTGGCGCAGATGAGTTTGTCCACCCAGTACACCTTGGGCCATCCATTAGGCGTAGACTGAGTACACTGGACAGGTAAACAAAGACAGTCAGAGAGATGAATATCCAGATAATTTACTTCCAGAATTTTTCTATAATACATATAAAAAGACACTGAGGGAGCAGACAGCAAGAAGAAACCCAAACCCACTCATTAACAATATGAGCCATATAACCATCATTATCCCTGGCATCCACATTCTAAATTCAGAATAACTTTCAAAATGCATGTTTTGCAAAAATGGCCCATAAGGTCTCAAAACTTCTTTCCAAAGAAAAGATGACAAGCATAAGAGGTATAAGTCTAAGACATGAAAAAAAAATTCAGACTTGCCTCCTACAAAGTACCGTAGGATGAATTTGATAGGATTAGGTAGTTTAGTGCCCAAACTGCACGCCAACCTGATCAGGGTTTGGAAACTAAATGTTAGTTGTGTTTGCATTCCTTTAGGGGGTTGATCTAGCAAGCAACTGAGTATGCACTGAGCACTGTGAATGAAATAGGAGCTGTACAAATTGAGGGGTAAATCATCACTTTCTCTTAAAACCCAGCAACAGCAGCAGCAGTCAGTGTCTCCTCTTTGCATACGAGGCCAGACAGGCCGTTCAATCTGGGATGTATGGATCAGTCCTGGGAACTCCAGGGCTCCAGAGATTGAAACCGAAAGGTGAGAAGGAAACTGGGATCAAGCTCTTCTGCTTCCTAGCAGGGTTCTCTATGTGGTGCTTGTATACTGAGTACTGCTACTTTAAAACTGCTTATTTACATCTTGTGAGAAACCTGATCCTTCGGGTGTGTGTGTGTATGTGTAAAATACTCTCCGATAATTCATATCAGATTTGGCTGGGACTTACTTAAAGATTGCACTGCTTAGTACATGGGTTTAGACATGTGCAACCATAGTTTTATGCTTGCAGGGAAGCAGGACTTTACAGAGAACTTGCAGGTCAAATGAGGAATTATCTACAGTGTTATACAACAGCCGAGCAGCAGGGTTTGGACCACAACTCTGGATTTCTCCCAATTCTGCATTTAATGCCTTAGTCCTTTATTGGCTCTAATGTCATGTGTTTGGAAAGTTTTCTTCCTAAAGGGCAGGGGGGGCAATTAGAAATTTGAAGATTTTAGATTGAGAATGTGTTGATCTAATTTAAAAACATTTTAAATTACTCCAGGCTGTACAATTATATGTAAAAATTGATTCAGCAATTAGGATGTGCTCAGAACATGGTGACCTGACACCCTGTAATAAGGCCCCAAAAATACATACTAAATAAGGAGGTAAAGGTAGATGCCAATTGCTCTTAACAGTGACACCCGTTGCCCTCATGTAACATTGTGTCATGTACTTGTTTTAAATACATTAGTAAAGATTGTATTATGTTTTCTAAATTAAAGTCAACGGGGACAAAAAAATAAAGTCTCATGTTGCATTAGGAAAGAAAACCTTTTAAGCCTGATTTCATATAGCTATTGCCAGTGCCACATTGCTGACTAGGAGCTAATTACAGCTGCCCCTCCAGCCTTGTGTTTGCTTGCAAGAACATTTTGATTAACTGGCATTGTACTATTGTGAATGTGCATGGAAGGCAATTGTTTCACACCTGCAGCAAACAATGATATCACATATGCCACTGCTTACTAAGGTGTGGGTGGGGGCGAGTTCCAAACAGAGAGAAAAATGGCTGCCATCCTCTCTGAAGTGCTGCTCTCAGGGTATGTGTCCATTCGGTAATTGCACAGGAGTTTAGCCACAGTAGGATTTTGCAATTACGCAGCCTAATTGTTCCTGCCTGTTATAAAAGGCTCTTTGTTTCTGCCATTTGTCTTTCATACTCACCCACACTCTATTATATTGTCCCCCACGTGTCCCTTACCAATTCCTCCAGCCTCCTATTTGCCATTTCAGTACCATTCATGCCTCATTTTAACTTCCTCCTGCCTCTGCTGTTCAGCGTTTCTGTCTCAGTAGCTCTCTGCCTGCTCCCCTACTTCCATTTCAGCTCCCACTCTCTCATTTAAAACCGCTCACGCTGATTTTACTTAATGCAGTATAATTAAGGGTAGTGTTTTTCAAAGGGGAAAAAATGACACTTTTCACAGACCAGAATGGAAAACTACCAGGATAAAAAATTTCATGAACACACTTCAAGGCCCAAAAGATGAGGCAAAGAATGGCCATTCACTTGGGGTTTAGTTTTTTTGCTTAGTACATGCCATTTTTGTGTTTGCTTGAGGAACATCCTGAGGCCAATATGACCTGCAAATTTGTCTGTAAAAAGCAAATAAAAAGCAAAAAAAAGGAGGGGGGGGTGGGAAAGCTGCAGAGACAGAATAGCATTGAGGGAAAGGTTTTGCTTTGGTTTCCTCAGTAAAGTTAGTTAAAAAATTAATTTTGTAAAAATGTAATAATATATAACTATTTATATCTATAAACAATGTAAATACTTAATAAAATTATTACATTTTTATGACAATGGCTGGCTCTCCACCACCTCTGACACAATCTTGAGGCTAAGTCTCCTGACCTGCTGCCACTGCCGAGCTCTCGGAGCCCCTCCTGTGGCACTCTGACTGCCAGGTGCAATGCCAAGACTGGAAACCTGGAAGGACTCAGCTCTGTCAGGCATCTCCTTACTATGCAATTGGCTGGTTCAAACTTCAGAGTCTGTGTGCCTGGATCTGCTTGAATCTGCTAATATAGCTCCCACATATCTGTGCAGCTTGACTTGTGCTGCCATATGCTCTTGTCATCCTTGGATTAGCCAACACGACATCATTCCTCAGAAACCATGGCAGAAACAATGTGTGCAGGGTGCCTCATTTTCAACTGCATGGTGGTCCAGTCTGTTACAAGAGCCATAAGTGGTGCAACCGAGGGCTCCACCTGATCCTGGCAGGAAGCTTAATCCTTCCTCTCCATACATAGGTGTCATATGTGAGGCATCAAAATTTCACTAAGGCCTTCTTCTGAATCTGGCATATTTATAAGGAAATCACTGCCTGGATGGCCCAGGATGTTCACAGGCAGACTGGCAACTTGTTCTGCATTAAAGGAAAAGAAATTAAAGATGCCCGTGCCATCCACTTGTGATGATGGTGGAGGCACTCCTGCCTGCAGATCAGGTTTTTCCAAGAAGTTCTTGGAAATGAGGCAATGTAATATGAATTTGTCATGCTCACGTTGCCTGTAGTGGTGAGTGATAAAATGCCTTTCTTTCCTGGGAGGAGACAACAGAGAGGGAAAGAAAGACATTCGGCCTTTGAGCCTTGAGGGTATCATCAGTAAAGCTGGCTCTGAAACCTCTGTCCTGGCCACGTGTTTGAGAACTGCTTCTTAGCCAAAGCATATCACCAGCACTGGCCAGCCTCTTCCACCAAACTTGAGGCTGTCCTTTCCCCAGAGCAGCAAGAACCCCAGATTCCCTGGCTGATGGAGGAGGAGGATGTGGACTTCCCAGATGGTCTGCTCTAGGTCTTGACACTGAAGCTGTCAGAGAAAGCAGAAGCAGAGCACTGGTGAGTCTGTTTTTGGATTGTTTCAGTTTGAGTGAAGGCTGGGAGGGTTTCCATGATGTATTTCTAGAACGGCTAACACAAATGGCTTCAAGGCACTTGTCACATAAGGGAAGTCAAAAAAACCTCCATGTCTCCAGTCTTACATTAGTACCTTCACCAACCTTAGTGGGCTAACTAGAATAGCATAGATATTATATGGCCTTCAACACTATACCGGCAACTTACACAGAGGAGCTAGACCTTGCAAGCATACTACATGCACCCAGCAACTGCCTGACATGAGCCTTCATCCAAACCAAATACATAAGCTACCTCAGCTTTGTACCATGCTTTCTGCACAGGATCATCTACACCAAAGAGTGACAGCAGCTTGCACAAAGCTGTCCCCTGCTTCCACCCCAAATTCCACCTAACTTATCCAGCTGTTTGATCTGCTGTCCTTCACAATTTACATGAGCTGTACTCCATACTAGCAAGAGGGTCAACCCTTTCAAGCCACAGTTACTCATGTTGCTGATCAAAATAGTTCAGGCTGACTAGTCATTGGATATCTCCCTCTCCCAAAATAGGTTTGACATGTAACAACCCACATATCTGCTCTTGCTAGGTTATCTATGCAGAGCCCACAATTTGAAAGAGAATCATCTCAAAATAGTAACCTTGCCAGGGTGGCCTGGAGGAAGCATCTTTAATGCCCTTAACTCCAGTAGCTGTTTCCCCAGTCAAAGGCAGCTGCTCTAGTGGCAAACCAGTGGTGATGTGAAGGACATGTGGGTCAAGTGGCCAAAAAGCCAGATTCTGCATGAGGAAGGGACACCAGCTTCTCTTTCTGGTTTTGAAAATATTTTCTAGGTAGTAGCTCTGAAGACTTTAGGCTGCACCCTTCCACCCTCAGTATTACTGCTTGCTTATTAGCTTGCTTGTCACAGTGAGGCAAGCATAACTGGACAACTGTTCAGTGTGGACTATTTTAGGCCTTACTACTTCCCAGCAGCTCTTTGTGTGAATCCAGTGCAATTTTCTGGCATTTCATGAAAGGAATTTTTTTTTTTAATTCAACAGTAATGTAAATATTTTTTTACACATTGCAGCATATATCTTTTCTTGGGACATGATCGTCTTTGGGCAGGTTCTTAGTCCTGTCATTCCCTTTCCTATCAACAAACCCTGAGAAGTTCAAGTATTGCCTGCTTGGGTTACATCCTGGGTGTGAAGACAAGGGCCAGTGATACCTGTTCAACCTGTAGCAAGCTGATAACCTTCATAAGATAAAAGGCCTCTTCGATACACATTCCTACAGCACAGAGCTAACAGTACAGCTAGTTATCCTCACACTAGACGTGTCGATACTGGTTGGGTATTAAAGAGTGCCTGCTTATCTCAAGAGGTAAATGCTATCAGGCTGAAACAAGGTATACTAGTGTTCTGAGACTGTGGCCCACACTCCCAGAGTTAGCATGACCAGTCTCAGCAGGCATGAATCACCATTTTTATCCGTAAAACAGCGAGCGCTGATTGTAATAATTATCACCACCTCCTCAGTAAATACAGGGAAAGAACATGTGTTCTGCCTAAACCTCTAAGCTAGCTGAGCACGCTGTGTCCTCTTGATCATAGTGACGGTTTGGGGCGCAGACTAGCTAGGTTCATGATCTTACAGCCCTTCATGAATATTACAGAAACTGCAGAAACTGCTTTCTTTAAAGCAGCTATGCTGCACATGCATATGAATCTGAAATGGCCACGTTTTTAGGGTGTGTGCGATTTATAATGCTTGCCAGGAACAGATATGGATAGACAAAGGCCTTTGTAGATTATATCAGTGATTCAAAACCGTGAGGTGATGAGACAGTCTTAGAATGTCTCTCCCCCTGCCTCTTGGCTGAAGGGTGGATACCCTCTCCCTACACAATTAGTATTCTCTCTGGGTGAAAAAGGGGGGAAAGACTGAGCAATGAACAAAAACTTCTTAAATCCTCGTGGTCTTCAAAACCAGCATATTTTTAAACAGTCAGTTGAGAGTGGTCAGAGCTGCTGTTCAGATAAATGCAGGTGCTTCCTTAACCTGGTATTTGAGTTAGTGGCAGAAGTGCTGTTTCGTGTTCATGTTTTAACAGCTATTACATTTTGATAAAGGCTCCCCTGGATATTAGTTTTTAATTGAATTTGAGAAATTGCAGATGGCTTCAAAAATCACTTTTTAATCTGATGAAACAAGCAAGGAATAACACAAAGGGTAAAAAAGCCTCAACATCCTGCTGTCATCTAAGAATACTATGGGAAACTTGTAAATAAAGAAAACAAATCAATGGCCAGTTCACACTTCATGAACTGCCTAACAACTTGCATCCAGTTAATTACACACCTTTAAAATGCATGTACAGGAGAAATGATTCAGAAATAAGCTTCTATAATGAGAAAGGATGCTATAGAAATACTGATTCCACTCAGGGAAATTTAACCCCTTACATTTGACAGTGCTTGAAAGAATGTACTGTATGTAATAACAAAATATTCATTAGCCGGTTTACATTAGTTATATCATAACCACTAATTTATGACGATTGCTCTTACATTTGTCTTTTGCTACTAAAGAGTAATTGCTACTCCTCAGTTAAAAGGAACATAAGGGTTTACCTGTTACCCTCAAGAGCTGAATGCTAAAAGTGTAATTATTTTTGATTAAATATATTGAAGGCTACAAAATGATAAGTAATACTAAGGTTGAGTTACTTTCACATTTCCGAATATTTAGGACCCATGTACCTACGTAGCTCAATAAATACCGTAGTGCCATTGCTATTAGCAGAACACGGACTTCACACCAGCTCTGCAAAGCATCAGGACTTGTCAGAACTTGTCTGAGCTTGTCCTGGCATGCCTTGAGCTCCATTTAAGCTTGTTTACCTGTAAGAGCAATTTTTCTAATGACCAGGTGGTTATGGTCTAATTTATTTACTTTTGTGTAATTTTGTGTAATTGTGTCATATAACCATAATTTTATATAGATATTAGTAACAAGCTATTACTCTGTTAAAAAGAAATATTTATGACTCTAAAATTATAATGCACTCCAGAGCAATACAGTCATGGTAGGAGGGGAGGTACAAGATGGCACTGGAGACCCCATGGTTATAAACAAGTCACCAATGGTCAATTAAAAAATATGCAGACGTGGGAGCTAGGAAAAGCCAGTTTTAGGGGTAACAAAGAACAAGTACTTAACATATGTAAGACACTCCATATAGTAAATCCATATGTCACATGGAGCTGCAGACCAGTTAAGAAAGAGGAGGGTGTACAATATGATAGAAAACATTTAGAACAAGTGTACCCTAGAAAAAGGGAAGAAACTGTCAATAGCAACATCATGCTCCTCTCAACAAAGAAAGGGAAGAGACCCCCACCATCAACATCATACTTCTCCCACAAAGAACTCAGGACACTGATGATTCACTGTACCCATCGAACTAAAGCCAACACCCTGGTACCCAGAGAGGCAGTGAAAGGCTGAGCATAACACCAGAGAGAAAGAGGTAGATGCTAGGAAGTGTGTATAACAACTTAAACTATATTGATTTTTTCTCTGCAGTAGTACTGTTTTCCTTTTTTCCTGTAATTATTAGATCTGATTTAATAATTCTTTGATTAGATGGTCAAGATTTCCGTTACACTAGCAATGTAAACTCTGGACTTTTTGCAAATAATGTTTGCTTCCTTTTTTCCTATGACAAGAATTTGGTGGTAACAACTGTTCCTTCAGGAAAGTCCACACACTGAAGCTGATTATGATATGTTATTTATATGTTTTCTTCCTGTCAAAGATTATGTCAGTTTTACTGACCATGGTTAGGATTTCAAGAATAATTCTCCTGTGTTTTAATTTTTCTCCTTTTCCCTGATAGAGAGGTAACAACACAATTTTATGCTCTGCTGCCTGCTTGACCAGTCAGAAGCAATATCTGATCAGTTGTGTTTCAGTATGTATAAGGCATAATGTAAACCATATGTGATGGTCAAAGGACTAAATGACACTGAGGAACAGAAGGGTAACTATGATTTTTCTAATCACCTCTCTATCAGTAGCTTTCATATAGTGTCATAATCAACACAATCAGATTTTTTTCTCTGTAGAAGCGAAGACAATTGAACCGTCGGTAATTGCAAACTATTAATGTCAGTAAACAAGTTCTGGCCTGTGCTCCCTCCAGTACTGGGTAACAGCCTTCAGCTCTCTTCCAGGCAACTCTGGTGCAGGTGGGGTGGGATGCTTCTCCTCTTGCCACAGACGTCCTCTACAGGTCTGCACCTGAGTAACTCATCAAGACTATGGAAGAGAAGCAGGCTCTTCTAAAATGTGATTTATCTCATGTCTTTCAAACACACATCTTTGGAGGACATGAATCCTATCCAACAGGGGTCCTGCCTCACTCCCTTGACATACGGAGAGTCTAGACAAATAGTTCTTATATGGTTAGCTATGTTATAGGT
Source organism: Dromaius novaehollandiae (assembly GCF_036370855.1). Taxonomy (NCBI): domain Eukaryota; kingdom Metazoa; phylum Chordata; class Aves; order Casuariiformes; family Dromaiidae; genus Dromaius; species Dromaius novaehollandiae. The sequence goes on from NC_088098.1 coordinate 26,863,943, forward strand.
ATACACATGCTGGCAGATGACACCCACTGAATATAAACCTATAGCAAAGAAGCTTTTTTTTTTGATGCTGGAAAAAAACTGTGTAAGTGCATTGTCTCAAAAGCCATTTTTTGGACCCAGAGGATAATGGGGGCTAGGGCCTAATAACGTTAGGGACTAATAATGTAATAAAATGGAGATGTGTAATAATAAAATAATATTGAAGGTGCCATGACCACTTTTTCCAGCACATTAGCAGGTTTAGGATTTAGATTTACGATTTTATTGCCCTCTTACATGCCATACTATTCACTGCTGCCCTTGGGCCACAGGCCCTTCAAGCCATGGTTGGATGGCATGTTTATCCACAATATCCATTTAAGCAACCAAGCTTCTTGAACCTGTGCATGCAATGCCCATGCAATTTTTTATGGCACCTTTTTTATGGCAAGGTCAGGGGGCCATCCTGTAAACAAGGTCAGTGAAACAATCTGAGATAAAAAACATTCATTTCTATCCAGCTGTTAATTTCAGTGGTCCAATTTAAAGCTTTGCCTCAAAAGCAATTCCATTAGCATAAGCTGGGGAATAGTGAACTATGACAGGAGCGCAGGTACAAATGATTTTGGACAGAGGAATGTGCAAATGTTTTGCAGGAAAGCTTAAGAAAGAAAAAACTATGGAAATGGAGAAACAGAGTAAGAGCATAAGAATAAGCATAGTAGCTTTCTGATTAACAAAAGATTGGTTTAAAGTGATAATTATCGTATATACATATATACATGAAAAGGCTAGGGAAGGGATGAGTGAACAACTGCTTAAGAACAAACAGGTCTTTTCACTTTTTTTGTTTGTCTGAAATATTTATGGTCCCTAATTCATTCTATGCCAATTTGTAGAGATTTGATTACATCACTCATATTAATTTATTTCTAATATTACTCCCCAGGAGCACAAATTTTTGCTGTTGACAGCGAGAGTGCAAGTGTTAGTAATGCATTATGATTGGGCTTCTTTCTGTTTATAAGATTGAATTGTTTTTTTAAATACCAGAAGTGGCTGGACACATATCAATAAACATCCCAAGTGCATGGATATTATAAAAAATATTCCCATAATTACAGGGATTTTATGTTGGATATTGATAAGACAGCCCTCTTCAGAATAACATAAATATTCAATACTATGCAAACATTTTTTGAATATCTATTGTTTTACTATATAGAAGAAAATAAACAGGTCTTAAGTACCCTACAGTTAGGTGTATTTGGAAATGCATGGTATTTGATTTGAACTCCAAGGGGGTGTTAGGTAGCTCACACAACTTTCCATGCTCTTAAAATGCAAAATGAAATTAAGCTAGTGGAAACTGAATTTGATGTGTTTTTAGCATAAAATCAGAAGCTTGCTGCAGTCTGCTTAGATTCTTTTAAATGTATACTGTGGTACAAGAGTTTTGTGGATTGCCAAGAATGCGTTAATTCTCCTCTCAACTGAGAAACTATTGAAGAGCCGGTTGAAAGGGCATACTTTTTCTTTATTTCAGCCACTGATGCATCAAAGCATGGAAGTATCAAAACATTTTCAGTAGTTATTTGTTACTTCAGAATTGAAAGGAAAATAAACCATTTTCTACTTCAAGGTAGCACTGAAACAGCAGTGGGGATTTTTGAAAAAAAAAACAAAAATAAAATGGCATGAACTCTGGTAATTTATCATCTGCAGCTGGTAACTTTAGTGTCTTTGAGAGACATTATTCTATCTACAAAAAATAAAAAATGAGAATGGGTATTTCCTGCCAGGTTTTAGCATATACACCACATGCATATCACAGTAGAGGAAGCTGCAGATAAGTCATCATTTGATTTTAAGAGGTGTACATCTTTAAACACTTATCTGCTGAAGCGTTTCAGATGGAAATATTTCATACTGTCAGCTTTGAATGCATGGAAACATTGAGGCACAGCCCCTTAAGATGCTTCTCTAATGTTGCAGCTGAAAGTATACTGTTGCAGCTGAAAGTATACTATAGCGTTTTCCAGCTATATTTTTGAATATTTTGTGAAGATTTCCCAGTTAAAATTTTTATGTTGAGGATGATGTAAATGAAGATGGAATTCAGTGGCTGAATACTATATATATATATATACTATAGTATATAATATATACTATATATTTTATATATATATATATATATTCTTGCGTAATGTGCTGAAAGACACTTTCAGCACAATGTGCTGAAAGCTTAAAGTGAGCACATAGCTCAAATGTGATAATGTTTAAGAAATAAAGCATTGAGTAAAGGCTAATTGGCAACAAAAAGTTGGTAAGAATTATGTGTTTGTAAATGTAATGCTTACCATGTCAAGGGAAAACAAAAGATGAAATGGCCTAACAATCACTGGTTTACATTCGGTAACAAATATGTGACATCATGTTGTTATACCAGCTAATAAAATCACGTTAAAGCTAATTCTGCTTTTTTGTGAAAAAAGTTGGTTTCTGAGAAAATTATAAGCGTTACTGAAAGATGCAGATTTGACAAGAGGATGTGTCTTGTTTGGAATACTGTGTAACAAGAAATTTATAGAGTAGGTGTATATATTTCAAGAGCCTTGTATTAGGAAGTGGTCTTGGAGTCTGTCACGTTCATTTCACTAATAAGCATTTCTAGCTTTATGTATTGTTTTTTTATGATGGTTTTAGGTTGATTCCTATGTCAAAAACTGTGGAAAGAACATTTTATCGGCGTAAAAATACAGTCAGACTACCGGTACCAGCTATACATTCATACTTTCAAAGTTGACCTTCAAAGTCAAGATGATTATCATTATAAACATAAATAATTTTATACTCTGAGTTAAAAAAAATGATTTTAAAATAAGACTACAAATACTGACCACACTGAGTCAGACCAAAGTGTCACTTTCATCTCACACTGTTTCTGACAGTGGCCAGACTAGTAGTAGTAGTTTCCTAGCCTCCCTTGAGACTTTCTGAGCCAGATGTAGTTTCTATGTACATATTAACCCATACTGGATTTCCCCTCCAGGAACTTTCCCATCTTCTCATGAAGGTATGCCACCTGTTCTGAATAATCTCCTGCTTTAGACCATACTGGCACCTACTGTAGCAAATAAAAGGACAGAGACATCCTAAAATTTTGCATGAAATCACAAACCCTAATATATCCATTTGTTTGAGACAGAAAATAAAAATATTCATTCTTTAATGAATGTAGGATTGGAATTATAATGAATCCAGTTCTGATTAATATTGTCTGGAACACCAGCCATCAGCAGCCATCAGTCTAGATGAAACTAGATATGAACTAGAAACTGATCAGCTGAACAAAAACCCTTCATTTTTCCAGGTGGGTTACTAACATATGCAATTTACACAGCAGGTTTGTACTGAAAGATTAATATATAATATTGGAATTTTCAAGTAACATTTAAATAAGTTTACCTTTATCTGACTGCCATAAAATAGCTGCAATGGTAGATGGAAATTAGGACTGCAGCTATCCAACAACAGTTTGTTCAAGTATCTTAAATAGCAAATAAAGAGACTTAAGACTGAAGATTAGATCAGGCAGATTATAAGTTATAATATATGGATCCAAGGTGTTTGCTATATCATCTAAATGATACAAAAGCAACTCCTGTTACTGTTTTTTGAAGGAAATATATAAACGAATGTTACAAAGTAGGATTTATATCTCCACACATCTTTCATTAGAATTTCAGCACTGTCATGAAGGAGATACATGGCCTTGGCTGATATCATGTTTTATGTGGCTGTTCCTCCACTTAGTAAATTATAAGAGGCACAATAACGCTTAAAAAATGAGGGCCTCTGTACTCCTGATATATTTCATCCTTGATGTTTTAAGCACACTGCTTACTGATAAACATAAAAAGTATTACAGGTTTTACAGTTCTTTCCATTTAGCCACACTGTAAGAGGAAAAGCTGAACGGATTTTCTGATATATGGTGATTCACATCAATGGATATAAGTCACATTCTAGTTATCTGTATAGAGAAATCATGTGCTGGACAACTCAACTGCCACTTTTCTAGTCCACAGACTGTTTTTTTACCTTCAAACATCCCTGAATTTCTTTTTATGGCATCCTCATAAAAGACATCAGCTGCTTTGATGATTTTTGTTAAATTTCACATTTAATAACATGTTTTAGAATAAAAAGCTCTATAGGAAGGCAATTTTCAGAACTATCTACAAGAGATACTTTGTCTAGAAATATAATCAATATATATATAAAAGCTAAAAATATATATTTGGGGGTGGGGGAGATTACAGCAAACAGACTTCCTTTCCCCCCAGCCTCAGGAAGCAGCAAGACATGAAAACCCCTGGCATTTCTGCCACTGTAGTCATCTTTCACAGGCCTAAACCTCATGTTAGGGCTGGGACCATCACAGTATCTTAGCTCTTCTTAAAACTGTAAGGAATAGGAACTTCTGAAGATGTAAGAATGAGAAAGACAAGAAAGCAAAGTTCCCAGTTCATTACACCAACAGAAAATAGCTATTGTAACAGTGAACAGAGAGAAGACATTTGAGGAAATGAGGAAAAAGGTAGGCCAGATGCAAATGTCCTCTCCCACTCATTGGTATGAACATTTGTCATGTATCATGCGCCTCTCTCTCTCTCTTCCCACTAGACTTTCTTCCCTGCCCCTGGACAGATGCATTGTAACAGAAATTTAATGTAATACTTAGGAAAACTTTGCTTGCTCTTATACCAACCCAATAACCCAACACATTATACCTCCATGGTAAGTCATAGGAAGGATTTCTTCTTAAATTATCTATTAGGGAAAGTAGATTAAAACACCTACTATGCTAGCAGTCAGGTGCTCCTCCTGTCAAATTTACATTGGGGGGGGTGGGTGCATAAGGAAGAGAATGCCATGAGAAGTCAGAAGTTAGTTGAAAAAAATAAAAGTAGAATTTTGTATATTTTTTCTTTTAAGATAATACATCATTTTTTACATTAAAGATTAAAAAAACAAGGAAAATCTTGTTCATTCAGATCACATACATACAGAACCAATTGGCATATGCTACCAAGTGCTAAATCTAAAGGAAAATATTTTGTCCATACTATCCATCTCTTTAAATGGATAGTATTTTCATTCACTGCTCTTTTCTTCTTACTAATTTTCACTTGCTCCAGCGTAGGCTCTCCATGGGCTGCAGTCCCTCAGGGGTGTCCCTGCTCTGGTGTGGGTCCCCCACAGGCCACAGTCCCTCAGGGATGTCCTTGCCCTGGCTTGGGTCCCCCACGGGCTGCAGTCCCTCAGAGGTACCTCCACCAGCATGGAGTACCTCCTTCAAGAGTGCGCCTCCAGCCATGCCCCCAATGTCTTCTTACACACATCATCTCTGTTTCTTCCTCCACCCACCAGAGGCTACAGCTCTTTCTTAAATATGTTTGAGCAAAGGCTCCATTGTGCTCCTGCAGCTAGTTGAAGTTTTGGCATGTGATGGGTTGCTCCTACCATCTTCAGAGCTGGTTGGACCTGGCTGTGACCAGCTCAGGGCAGCTTGTGGCCTCTTCCTACACAAGCCACCCCTGCAGCTCCCTGCTACCAAAGCCCTGCAATTTATGGCCAATAAAGTAACCTACGATTACAAGATATTCTGCTTCATTACAAAGGTGGAAATACGTATTTCTTAAGTATTTTACAATTAGGATTCTTGCAAATTTATCATAAAATAATTCTGAAAATAATGTGTATGTTGCATCTGGTTTTGGAGGTTTGCTTGCACTAACTTTTCTTCACACACGACCTGGATGGCTTGGAATAGGAAACAATGTGATGTGAGGGAGTGGAGGTGTTACAAAGCCTGTGCAGTCTTTCTACCCTGATTCAGAAAGCAACAACTCATCTCTGTACTTTATGCAAGTAGAATGACGCTGTAATTTATACTGGAGTGGAGAATGTGATGTGATGTAATTAGTAGATCCAACTTCTTTCTCTTCCTAGAGAAACAAGCCGTTCCTTTGAAAACTGTCTTGCAAATTTGAGACAGTTTGAGTAAGTGTGGTTGGCAGTTCTTTCTGTCAGTATGCAGGGTCACAACTAAAAATCTGTGTTTTTTAATTATTTGCAATGTGTGCTTACACAAATAGAGCACTTGTGATGTGTGCATATGATAACTCTCATCTCTGTAAACTATACTGGAAAGCAGCTACAGCTTGTTGCCATAGTGGAAGGCCTTAAGTGGCACTAAATCAAAGCCAGCAGCCCACAGCATTTCCCCATAGATGTCCTATGGTTGCAGAAAGGAAATGTGTCTAGATAGCAAAGGAATTAGTCACTTTGGCAAAGAATGACTAAGTCTATATGGTTATATGACTTGATCTTTTAAACCCCAGGTCATTTGCTGAATGCTTACTAAACATGCTTTTTGGCCAGCAACATCTGATATAGTAGTAAATCCTAAATTTGATGCATTATTTTGTGACGTGTTTTTAAGTCTCCTAGATGCCTAAACATACATATGCCTCTGAAGATCTGCAGTAGAGCTAGTCTACATAATACTTGGACCTCCCTCTCTCCATCCACTGCAGGTACCCCCACAAACAATTCCATTCACCCAAATTATGTATCAGTCTCCCCACCAACAGTATAAGATATCAAGAAATGTTAAGTGTGTGCATTTGTTTGGCATCCAAGTTCACTTAACCTCCTTGTGAAGATGAGTACCTAATGGTGCAGGACAGTAAAGTACAGATATGTACACCTGCCACCTCTCGTGCTTACTAGGAAGCAGATTTGGAAAACTACACAGATCTCATGCAGCCTCTGAGAGGAGAAACTCATATCTGAGTGGACTCTCTTAAATGCTAGGCTATGCTGGATTCAGTGTGATCACTATCCACCTTTCCTTTTGAAGCAGAACCACCATGCATTAAGGATTGAAGCAAAGGAAAGTAAGTGAAAGTGTGATAGGGTAGCATCTAAGACACCTCCGTGGGCCAAAATGAAGAACTATTCCACATGCTGTCCTTAGAGCTTGCCTTGCGTCTGGTTTTGGATAGATAAGAAAAGCCATCCTAGGAAAGCAGAGGAGAACCCCATTTGCTATATACTAACAAGGTTAACCAAAGTGTATTAACCAAAGTGAACACATTGTAAGATCTGGCAAATGGGATCTTAGTAAAGGCCATGTTTGTATCCTGGGATACATGTAATAGTTATCTTAAGCACTGGCAAAGCCATGAATACTGGTATCACATAAAACTGTTAAAAGAACAGAGAATAACTTTATGAAGCTTAGAAGTATACAGGTTCAAGAAGTATCTGAAATAAGCCAGTGTTCAGCTGGCTAAAACACTATAAAGATATTAAAATACAAAGATCTGCAATCCACTGCTCTGTGATTTATAAAAACAGAGTCTTGAATCCATATGGTATAATTCCTTAACTGACTGGTAGCCTTAATATTAGGGATTAGTTGCCGTGTATCTGACACCGACATTAACCAATCGGACCATATTAATTGCACTAGTATTGGACAGAATATGCCTGCTCTAAACGCTGAGTAAAATCCTCTGTAGCTAAGTATTTTTCGCACACCCACTGGCAGCACCGAGAACTCCGCTGCAGGGTTAGGGCCCAGCCGCGCTCTCCACGCGTCAGGGCAGGGAACTGCCGGGCCGCGCCCGCCACGCTGCTTCCGCCGGGCCGCCATGCTGGGGGGAGGGCGGGCACCCCCCACGCGGGCCCTCTGGGACTCGCTCCCGCCTCACGCGGCGGCTAAAGGCTGAAGTGCTGCCCACGTGACCGCGAGCTCCCCCTCCCGCCTCCCCGCGCGGCGGACGCGCTGCCGTCACGCGCCCCCTCCCCCCGCTCGACGTGGGAGCCGCCGGGAGAGGGGTGAGCGGCGCAGGGGCGGCTGGCGGGGGAGGAGGCGGAGTGGAGCAGACGGAAGCCGGGAGGGATCAGAGCGCGGGAGAGCCGAGGCCGGGAACGGGCGGGGGGGTTCGGACGCTGCAGCGGGTAGAGGGCAGCTGAGTCTCGTGGTGTAGGAGGGAGCAGAGGCAGGGCGTGAAGAGAAGGGGCCGGGGGCGAGCCCGGGCAGCGGGGCGGGGTAGGCATGCGGCAAGGAGCGCGGCTGCCCGCCCGCTTCCCCCCCGCCGTCAGAGCTCGCGCTCGGCCCCGCCCGCCGCGGAGCGCGCGGGCAGCCGTTGGCCGTTAGGCGGCCGTTGGGCGTTCCTCAGGGAAGCATCACTGCCGGGACGCGGCGGGTTTGGAGGGGGCCGCTCCACGAGTGCCGAGCCTGTTGCAACGGCTTGTATAAGTGTGGCATAAGGGCAGACGCGCTCCGGTGGTGGAGCCGGAGCTGCCCGCTGGCGGGTGCCACGCGTGACCGCGAGGCACGGCCCCGCTGCGCAGCGGATGGGGCCGCTGAAGTCCTTGAGTGGCCTCCGGCAGCGACAGACATGACTCAGAAGCTTACGGCAGCCTTACTTACCCGACCCACTCCTAAAGCACCTCCCGAGTCCCGGTCTCTGCCGTTCAGTTTGTTTAGGATTCCTGTGTTGTCTTTTCCTCCTTTAAATTACCGAGGTGTTAATTCTAAGTGGGAGGGGATTGGATTAAAAAGAAGGGAAGAACTAATACTGTGAAGTACTGTTCTTCTCCATATACTTCTACCTCTAGTGACTATTAGTAAGGGAAGGAATTTGTAGGCACCCACTACAAGGTACAGGTGAAGCTGCATGAACAAACAGCGTTTGCTTGTGTAGGAAGCAACAAAGACTTGAAAATGACTTCAAGGTTTTGTTCCCCAGTTCACTGCCATTTCTTTTGCACCTGGGCTTCCTGCCGTATACTGTTCTTGGTCCTAGACTTGATGCAATTCTCATTATTTGACGTTTTCCTACTCTTCCAAACAGATACTTAAAGACATCCTTTATTAAGTTTGTCTTGGATGTATTTGTCAAGTTCATAGCAATTCTCTAGTATCCTTCAGGTTGTTTTTTCTGTTGCCACATATCCCAGACATCTGAAAGAGTAATTACTATTTTGGGTTGTATTCTATGACATTACCTATTACAGTGACTTCTTTTTCGTGCCTGGTGCTTGTCCTTCAATATGTTCTGTATTTTCTGCTTCTCTGTATAAAGGCTGCAATATTTTTTTATAGATAGATTCAGCCAGTTCCTAGAAATGCCTCTGTGGTATTCTTATCTTTTTTAAGGAAAAGTAATTTTCTTTGAAGTCAATGAAAAGCATAGATAGAAAACCTGCAGCTGAATATTATGTAGGCTCTAACCCTGAATATCTTTTAATTAATTGGTATTCCATTATGTTTTCTTTTGTATCAGATTCTTGCTCTTTCAGGGAGCTTATTGCATTAATTCAGTATATTGATATATTAAAAATGAGAATGGTGATCTAGGAAAGCTGATTCACATTTCTGTAAATAACTTTCTTATACCAACAGATATGTTTTTCTTTTCCTCCCCAAAAAGTATGTGTAGGCATTCGTGCTTGTGCACTATAATTACAAAGCTTAGTGCTAATGCTAGTCACATGTTTTTGTAATTGAGAATAAAGTTCTCTAGACTAAAATTTTATACAGAATACGCACATAATGAATTTTGTACCTAAATATTTGCAGGGTTAAATGGAGTTCATGTGCTTCAAAGGTCAAGGCTGCTATGCTTTTGTAGTGTTGTGTGTAAGCTTTTGATAAGGTTGCATGGTATAAAATATATCTCAAATAAAAAAAAGATAATTTTTTTTTCTGTGTTACTATCAAAAATACGAATGAAACTAGCTGATTGTAAAAACATTGCAAGTGAAGAGACATGAAGCAATTTGTTGCAAATTCAGTTAAAAATACTATGTGGGATAATTTATGAAAAAAATCTTTTTTTTTCCCCCAACAATTTACTGAATTTACAGACCCTCTCTTCTAGGAGTAGCTGTAGAGATATTCATGATCTCGCTGATACTTTTCTTTTTTCTGAAATTTTAAAGCACTCTTCTGCTGTTTCAGTACAACTATACTGAAGAGGTAGTCATGCTGGAGCTAATTAATCTATAGTTAAAGATTTGTCCCAGCGTGGATTAATAAGGTATTGAGTTTTTAATTTGCAGGTTTCTCTGTATTAAATTTTAAGGATGTATCGTTGTTCAGTTAGGAAAAATATGGCAATTGATTGTCAACAGAAGATGCTCGGAAGACATCTCTCAGGGATTTTCAGGTTAAATTAGCAAAATAATTGCTCTAAGAAACTGGAACTAGACTTGTTTTTCCAATATGCAATTTTGTAACTGAATCCAGCAGATGCACTTCTTAAAAATGTTACAGTTTTAACTACTGTGATTGCCAGATTTCTAGTAGTCTTTCATTCTTTAACAGTTATAAACTCTTCTATATAGCTTTTGTTTGGTTGCTGAAAGAAATTTTCTCCCTAAATTTCTGGGAAATGACTATACACAGTGTATAGTAGTGGGTGATATCCAGATCCTTAAGAAAAACTTCTTGTTCATCATTATTGAAATATTAAAGATTCAGATAGGTTTTACAGCTGGAATCTAGTGTTGAGATACTTAAAAGTTGGCCAGTGTGCCACAGGTCCCAACTATTTCTGGAATACTTGGATCTAGTGGTTTGCTTTTAGTTAAATGATATGTTTTCATTTTAAAAAACAATAACTGTATTTGAAATGATCTGCACTGTGTGATTATAAGATCTTTCTGGACCAATGATATTTAGTTGCAGTTCTAATTGGTGGCCAAAACCTACATTTTTCTATTGATACTATTTATAGAATATCTGAGTTTTTTTCCCCTCACTGAACACTTGGCAAGAGCAAAGAAATCGTAATTCCTGTGTGTTAGAATTCCTTCTGTTGAAAAAATATTCTCATGCTTGAAAATGACTCTTCTAAATTCTAAAACCAAGTTCAGTTGAAAATGTATATTTTAATGTACATATGTTATGAATTATAAAGATTAGATCAGCTGAAAACCAAAAATTCCAGTTACTATCTTAAAACCAGTATCAGTCATTGTAGAATGAACATCTTTGGTTTTATAGAAGCTTGGGGTTCTTCTGTTTGTTTTTCAATGGAAATTATTTAGTTTTCTCTGAAAATGAGCAATATGATTCTATTCATCTAGTAAGTGGAAAGTATCAATTGGTGTCATCTGAAATGTACACTGCAAGCCCTGAAGTGCTGGAAAAAACATATTAAATTGTATAAATAGTATACTGCTCTCTTTATCAAAAGTATTTAATATTTTAACTGATACTTTCCTGAACTATTATATTTAGTCTTAGGGAGAATGACCCCTTGGATACTCTGTCTCTTGCTTTGTGAAATAGTTGTTAGTTTATTCCAGAAATTAATCCGCAAATACTAAAATAATAGCAATTTTTGCTCTTCTAATGTAACAAGATTCTTGGGTGCTTTTTCAGTAAAATTATTAATTTTGTATTCCCCAAAGGTTTACTTAAGCTTACCTTTAGCAGTTTCCTGTATTCCTGTATATGACAGATAATTGATGAACTTATGTCAAATGCTAGAGTCAAAATCAATATGGTGGCAAATGGCTATTACTTTGAGTATACTGGATATGCTCTTAGCAAGTCCCACAGTGACCTCTAATGTTCAAGGATAAAACTTGACTTGTTAAAATAAAATTACTTTTAAAGGCATAATTTTGTATGTTATTATGACTGAAGATGGTAGTCTAATGTTTGTATGTTTAGTTTAATAATTTGACATAGACAGTACATAGTAACTGCTCCATGAAATCTTATTAGACTTCATGGTATTAGTATGTTTGGGAGTTGCTTCCAATTCCCACTTATTTGAGCAAGTATACACAAAGCCTTATTTAGAATAGTCATGGGAGAACTAGCTATTTTTGTGAAGTACGTGGCAGATGTCTTTCAAATACTAAATACATTTATATACTAAAGGTCTTTGATCCAAATTGAAATGCATAATCTCTTGAAAAAAAGTTTGCTTCTGAAGTTGAGCTGGATGTTTTTATTCTCCTTATAGCACTTGCTCGATGTGTTATATGAATACTTAAGATTATATATTTCTGTTAAAACTGAATGTTCACTTTTTTTTGACTAAGTTTGGTCCTGACAAACCACAACTAACTGAAGTGACAATTTCGTGGTACTTGACAGAATGCAGAGCATTGACTAGATAAATGTGCAAATAGATTAACAATCGAGAATTATTCTATTGTTTACTGTAAATATCATTTACAAATTTAATGCATTGAGAAGCAACACCTCATTTACACGCTCTGCCTGAGGGCAAAACACAGCAGCAGCTGGTATTTGTAAAGGGCACTTCAAACTAATTTATAAGATTAACTTATTTTGCCAGTGTTGAATCATTAAGCTGAAAGGCAATGCAGAACAATCAGGTGCAAGAAGATAAATACTTGTTATGCTGTTCACTTAAGTGTGTTCCAAAACTCAAGTTACTTAGTACTTTCCTTTAAGTAGGATATATGTGCATGATTATTATTAGATTATTTGAACATACAGAAACACGAATAAAAATAGTAATTGTTGTTAGAACAACTGCTGCTCCTCCAGCTGCCTGTTGAAGACTACTCAAAGACATTAAATCTAAACCTTAAATGCTCTAAAAAGATCTAATCTACAAAAAGTTTCTGATCATTTTTCATATCTCAGTACCGGTAGAAAAGTGATCATTTTGCAGTTCTCTTTTTTGATTGCTTACCTGTGGTAAAAAGAAATCCTGAATAACTTTGTCAGAATTGAGAGGTGACTGATTACTCTGTTCTGAACTACTTATTACTTTAATTGCTGAGAGTAACCTTTATCTACAGTTACATTTTCTTCTTTATTTAGTTCCTATTTCAAGAGTAAAATATTTTGTTTGGAAACATACCGTTGTTCATGAGGTAGAACTCATGTCCTCAACACACAAAATTAGTTTGTAGGAATGAGGACTATGAATTTCCTTCCAGTAATAACAAACGTGTGGGCTGAGTCTTTGTATATGAGATAGATCCTAGTGATGGGATGTAGTAATATTAGCTTAACAGAAGAATCAATTCCACATTAAACTGATTTTTTTTTCCCCAATAATAATTCAGTGACAGATTAGGTTGGTGATTGTTGTGGTTTAAGCTTTTCTGACTTCATGTGGTTTGTAAGCTAAAAGGTGATTGTGTTCATTTATTTTTGTTTGCTTTTGGGAACTTAGCGTATGTTATTTCTCTGAGAGGATTATAAAACTTGATTTTTACTGTTGCTTTTCTGCATTAAGATATACTGGGAAAAATAGGCATATTTCGTGGTGTTGGGATACTATTATATAGAAAGCTTAATTGTTTTAAATTAAATTGGGTAATAAAGTGTTATACAGTGGTGTTTAGGCTAAAAACCTTTTGCTATTTTATGTTTAGAGCATCACTTTTGGGAAACAGGGAAAGACTGGGGATGTCTGTTCAAACAGGTATCAGGACAAAATGAACAATCTAGCAAAACAACAGCAATGCATTATAGAACATTTGTATATAGCTATTGAAAATTAATTAGGTCAGGGCTTACTATTTCTCTCTGTGGATCAACAGTAATGCTGGAGGGTATGTTTTAGGATACTTCTACTGAAATGTGAAAAGTTACATATTTGGGTCAGAACACCTAACTGAGCCTGTTTTGTACCTTTTATTCTTGTTTCCAATCATGCCATGATTTTTTTTTTTTTTTTTTTTTTTTGAGCTATTCCTCTCTGGCTGTGTAACCTGAAGATAAGGGGAACTTTCTTTGCATTTGAAAAAAGATAACTAGAGCCTTTTCTGGCTCAGGATGGATTTTAATGTAGGTCCTGGGTCTTAAGTATCTAACTGTGTAAAAAGTTGAACATCATTATCATTGTCTTTTCCCGTCTTGTTCTTGAAAGCTTAGAATGGGCTGATGAATTCAGTTCAGTACTGTCAGTATGATAGAAGTCCTTAGAACCTAACCCATGTCAGTTCTTCAAACTGCTTAGAGGCCTTAAACAGAGATTTAAGTGCTTTTTCTGCCCAGTCTCTGGCATTTGGTGTCAGGTACAGTTAGGAGCTGAACTCCTCAAAGCTGGGTATTTGGGTTTAGTTTCCTACACAGCTGTTAGGGCCAACAGGAAAGTAACTTTTAAGCATCAGGTTTCTGCTGGGTAGGAAAGTAACAAGAATTTAACTGTTCTGAACTTCTGTCTTGGCTGTCTAGATTTGGCTAATGTTAAAGTTGTGTCTTGGATGCTAAACTGCATATTGTGAATGTTGCCTTTAATTATCATCTGTAACTGTCTGTCATAGTTACCTGACCTTAGTTGGTTATATGCTAATCACATTTTCTATGGCTAGAGCTCTACCAAACAGTAATGCAGCAATCATTTCCATGATTTATTGCATTCCATACTCGTAATAAGGCAGTATTCTTTAATGATTGTCATGCCTGTGTGCCAGGGAGACTCATGGTTATGTAGATGGATATGATGGAGGAATACTGGGAGGAAGACCTGTGTGTAGAGGATAAGCACATTAATGGAAGAGAAATTTCATTGTTGTGGAGAAATAATACCAGGATGGGGTCCTTTTTAATGAAGGATAAATAGGAGCTCCTTTTGGAACTAGGCAATATTTTAAAATGAAAACTAATGTGGACTAGTCAGTTGTGATTTATCTGGGCCAGTCATCACCGTCATATCTGTGTGCATCAGTATGCACTTGTATTAATTTATATGAATTAAAAGAGCGTACTGTAAAGTCTGCACATGCACCTGTACAAAAATTATTTTAAAAATTACTGAAGTGAATAACTTACGTGGGAAAGAAGGGTAAGGCTGCATGGCAGTAGTTTGCTCTGGCCTTGAAGTATCATGAAAGCTTGCAGAAAAGGCACATGTTAAAAAGACCACACAAATTATCCTGTTGAGCAACATCCTAGTCATCACAGTTAATACATTAGATATAACCTACTCTTCAAGCTGTACCAGTCTTGTTTAAAAAAAAAAAAAAAAAACTTTTCTTGCTCAATTCTGTATTTCATAGAATGTAACAGAACTGGCCTCATGTATTTTGGTATTTTGTTATGAAAGTCTTCCTTGTTTTCAAACTGTATGTACCTGATGTGATGCCACTGATTTATGGAAAAGTTCATATCATAATTGACAGAAGAGTTGCTTATTTTAGTGGAATATGGAGATATGATAATGTAAGTATGGTTACTAGTTTCTGAACTAGATTAAAAAGGTCATCTTAAACTAACATAACACTTTTGGCTTTTAGTTGTGTTGCATATAGGTTTTAATTCCCTCCTTCCTGTTTTCTCACATGCTGTCTTGTAGAAACACATCAGGCGTCAATTTTGTTCCTTTGTGGATGGCTGCTAATGCTTTGTTTTTACAGCTATGTTTCCTATCTTCCTATGTTCCAATACTTCTGTGGGTAATTTTTAGGTAGTTAAATTTGCAAATATATTGTAACCTGGGGCTTTCTGAATATTACTTGATGAGTTTCCGCAGGCTGTCTGATAAACAGCGTTTTCTAATGTGCAGGCAAGTGTAAGAAAAATAAACATTTTATATGTAGAGAGTTATCTAAATAGCATCTCTGCTCCATATGTTGTAGTACCCACTAGAGGCTCATTATAATCCCTGGACCTTTTGTGCACCAAATACTTCAGTCCAGATAAATGCTGTGCTCCATCTGCTGTAATCTCTGAACTGCACAATGTGAAATTCTCAGTGCTTTAACCTGCTATATATTAGCATTTTTGATCTTCGATTTTTGTAGTCAATGTTGACATTTCAAACAAGTTGTCAAGGTTGCAGCTTTGAAGTTTGTCAGTTCTACTTACTTACTCTGTTTTTTTCCCTGAAACAAGTATATTTTTTAAATCTTGAAGAAGTATATGTATCTCTAAATTATTATTTCCTATATTTTCTTTGCACCATATTTTAAATGTTGTGATCTGTTAATTTTTATTCAAGGTGTCATTGACTGGGCAGAGATCCAGAAATATGTGCTGTGTTGATGAAATCTGAGTTCTTTATTTATTCTCAGAAAGAATCCTTCACTTGCTCTACTGACATACATTTAAACTTGTTACATATTTAGCTGTCAGCATAGAACAGTCACAGCACTGGATTTCAGAATTTCACTCTGGAAACGTGATGCTCTGAAAATCTACAAATATTCTAGAAATCTGTTAAGTTTTATGTACCTGACAGTTTCACCCAGTATCATTAAACTGATGTTTCATAAGAGACTTTTTTTTTTTCTTTAGAAGGCACTCAAACCCATTATTACTTGCTGATCTATTAGTTGGATTTATTCACAATTTTAAAATACTATGTATGTTTACCATCCTTTGTTTATATGTTAGGAAGTCATGTTATGTCTTTCAAATTTGTTAGCATGTCTTTATGTGGATGTGAAATAACTGTTTTTTTGCCCTTAACACTTTTGTTGGGTGTTACTGTCCAACACTTCTTCAGATTCTATACATTTAGGCTTAAAGGTATTTAAAAAATAGTATCAATTCTGGAGAATATCCTTCCTTAAAAAATAATAAAACTAATTAAAAGGAGCATTAGAAAAAATTTTGTAAACTCATATTCTAAACATAAAATAGATTAGACCCTCGGAAATACTTATTTCAAAAATGCTAAAAAGTTTTGTTTCACTTTGCATAGACTGGACATTAAATTTTAAAAATATAAATGACATGCATACATGATATTTTTGCATTTTTTTATGAACCCATACATTATCTCGTTATAGAGAATTATTTTAAATTTATGAAATCAGAACATTAAAAAGTAATGACATATTTCCTCCAGTAATTCTCGCAGATTTTCTCAAAGCAAATGCGTATTCTGAACCGTTAATTAGAGCACATCGAGGTTATAGAATATTATCTCCAGGAGTAGAATATTATCTCCAAGAATGATAGCTATCTAATGTTTTATTTATTTTTAAATAAATATTTCAAGCAGACTTTTTTTTAATCCATGGCGATCTTTGTTCTGTCTGTGTACCCTAAACCCTTTCTTGCAACTGCAGTAAATGCCTGTCATTACTTCTTTCTTTCTTTTTTTCTCCTAAGACCACCTGAATGTAAGATAAGAAATCATTGTAGATTTTAATCAAACATTATTTATCAGTTCAGGATTATCCATTCACATGGACAGTTACCATAAGCACATGACAGCTGCCAACTGTCTTCCTGCTGCTTATATGCAAGCTCTTCCCTTGTGGCAATGCAAGATAATTTGAAGTACCTCTTAATAAAAGAGTGATAGGTTACCTTACATTTACTGACAGTTGGATGATGAGCTATTGTGTCAACAGTTGCATGGTAACTCAGCATATGCATATACTTATGCTATGGTGAATGCAGCATAGCTTATCTGTATTTTTTTTTGGGGGGGGGGGGTAAGCTAATAAAATAGACTTAGCAAAAATATGTGCCATTGCCAATCAGATGCTGACATGTAGTAACTCTTGCGGTAAGAATTTTTTAGTATAGGAAAGGTTAACCAAAAGGTTAAATTTTTTTATCAACAATTTTATCAAGGAGAATTTTTTATCAGCTGTTTCTTCCCAAACTAATTTAAAATGTGTGTGCATATGTTTGCTGTCTTTTGAGAAGAAGGGTTTGGAGTAATCTACAGTAATCTACTGGACCGCTCAGCTTGTATCGGAGGAGGCAGGATATCCTCTATGGTGAGATACGGGGAGCCAGGAAACCTTTACAATGTAGTATATGACTGGAAACGAAGGATTCAGCTTGGTGCAGTTGTGTAGGAAAGGAGGGAAGGAAAATTCAGGGGAAGCAGAGAAGTCCTTCAGCACAACAGCTGTTGCATTGGGCATGGTGGCTTTGACAACCAGTTGCGTATAGGGATGCTATTAATGTTTTTCCCGTCATCTCTGTTCATGTGTGCCTTGTAATACTGCAGATGTCCAAACCCGCCAAAGTATGACTTGAACTTAGATACTAGCATGTTTTTTTTTTTACAAGAAGTAATGTCTGCAAGACATGAATGTGTTTAATAGAAGGGACGGGGTCAACACTAATGTTTCGTAGTTAATGAAAGGGTGGACTACGAAGAATTTAAAGAGTGAGTAAATTTGTCTACTTTCTGATTTTCAAAAAAAAATTTGAAGTCAGTCATAGTATGATCCACATGTCAGACTATGTCTTTCACCTCAAAGAGTGCATATCAAGTGGTTGGGATGGTTGTGGGGAAGGTGTAAAAATTGTGTTTTGAAGATGACATTGCTGTAAGAGTGGAAGAGGTCTGAGAAATGCCAGAAAAGTAGAATTCCAGCCAAAAGGCAAAATTCAGAATCAGTGGATTGAGAAAGGGGCGTCAACAAAGGCATGGTATACTTTGTTAACAGAGGAGAAAAAGGAATTTTAGAGATTCTATTTTTATGTGAAATAATTCTAAAGTAAATCTCTGCTGTTTGAGGCAATAGCCTCTTTTGGTGGATTGGTTTCAATAAGGACATCATAAACAATAAGATAAAAGTGCAGCATTTTAATATATGTTTTGAATTGATGAGTTCTTATTTTTTGTTCTGTTTCATAACCTATTTCAAACTCTGTGAAAACTGTTGATGCAAATTGAAAATATTTTAATGAAATGTGCAGAAAGATAATGTAATTGGTCCAGTCTTTTAGGTGACAGATCTTGTCATTGAAAAGCTATTAATATCTATAAAGAATTTAAGTGAAGGATATGCTGGTGGTTTACTTTGTAGAACTGGGTTTTGTCTCTTAAGCATAATGCTTCATAAAATTAGGTAGCTTTATCTATGACAGAAATATTGCTTTCAGTACCATTTCATCAAAGTGATTTGAGTTTGTATTTTGCACCAGTAATGCCTCACTTCTGTATTTCTGAAAATGCAACAAACTAAAAATGAGTATATTTTAAAGTTCTAAAAATTCTATTCTTAAAGGATTGAACCAAATTGTGTACATTTATGCTTTCCATTATTTTTGTTGTGAAATAATTCTGTGCCCTTGAGAAGGACACAGTCTGTTTTCTTCTACTAATGTCTGTCAGAGTTAGTGTGATAGGAGCAGAGACTCTACAAACTGATCTTGTACAGGGTCTACCAAGGATTCATTAGATGAAAACAACAGTTTAACCTGGATTTGCCAATAGGTCAAGGACTGCATTTCTTATAATAAAGTAGTGAAGTATCTTGTCTTTTCGATAAGTTTATTAAATTGAACACAGACCCTTTCAGAGCTGCTCAGGCAGTTTTCCATGCAGTAGTGTTCAGGCAGTGTCTCCCACATGGCTTTCAGACCCTAATGCTGTATCTGTCACGTGCTCATCTGAAATGACGAGGTTAATTAATTAAATAAAAACATCCCTTCAAATGGTACAATCTTAGAAATGTCCCAGTTAGTTTCAATGCACACATGAATATCTATGCAACTACATTTGTTGTCTTTGTAAGTTACGTTTCAGGAACTGGTATTTTTACTGAGTGTTTCCTTTAAAAGTCCACCCAGACTGACCTACTTAGTCTTGGTGCAAAGGATTTGCAAGGAAGGCCTGGTGTGGAGTGAGCCTGAAGTGTGAGCTACTTAATAGGATTAATGGGACAGGTTGGGAATGGAACTACAGTCAAGTAAAATAAACTTGAACCTCATCAGCAATACCCGACTACTCAGCTTGCTTTCCGAAGGTATAACTGGTATGGTCAAACAGGTCTTGTGTTTCAGTGTTCTCTGTAGGTGTTTTGCAAGAATGCTCAGTGGTTTAGGGTAAATAAAAAAAAAATCAGAGATAGTGTAAGAAGTGGTGAGTTGGAGGAATATTGCCCTGTATTTCATTACTTAGCTGTCAAGTCTGGTACTTTTTGACTTTCTGATGTGAGTAATAAATGAGGAATCATTGTGTTACTGTATTTCCCTATGATATAGATGACAATTTGAATTGATTATGTTACATGTTTGCGGTTACCACAAGTGTGAAAATAATACGTCTGTTGTGTGTGAAAGTATTTAATAAAGAAATAGTTACGTACTACAAATTGTTGGCTTTTCCTTTACGTAATATAATCCTTCTTTGGAGGTTACAAATCTAATAATTACCTGTCTATGGGGAGAAAATTATTTTCAGAGTTTTGGATGTATACATCAGTTGAATGTTCTTTAATTGTTTGTGTCCATCTAGTTGATCTTTTTTTTCTTTCCTTCTCTGTTTTCTCCTTTTCTCTGTTTTCTCCTTTTCTCTGTTTTCTCCTTTTCTCTGTTTTCTCCTTTTCTCTGTTTTCTCCTTTTCTCTGTTTTCTCCTTTTCTCTGTTTTCTCCTTTTCTCTGTTTTCTCCTTTTCTCTGTTTTCTCCTTTTCTCTGTTTTCTCCTTTTCTCTGTTTTCTCCTTTTCTCTGTTTTCTCCTTTTCTCTGTTTTCTCCTTTTCTCTGTTTTCTCCTTTTCTCTGTTTTCTCCTTTTCTCTGTTTTCTCCTTTTCTCTGTTTTCTCCTTTTCTCTGTTTTCTCCTTTTCTCTGTTTTCTCCTTTTCTCTGTTTTCTCCTTTTCTCTGTTTTCTCCTTTTCTCTGTTTTCTCCTTTTCTCTGTTTTCTCCTTTTCTCTGTTTTCTCCTTTTCTCTTCCCTTTCCCCCCCTTTTTTTCTTTTCTGAAATACATAATTAGGTTTGCTCTGGTTTTATCAGTTTGCTTCTTGTTCAGCAGAACTGATTACTGAGTCATTTTTATGAAATATTTCTGGTAACACAGTGTCACAAGAAATAGTCAAATTAGCTAAAAGGTAAATGTGAAATATCAAACTTCTGTACAGTAGATTACAAATTCTACTGAAAATTTCTGTTCTTCATTCTCATGTGCACATTCATCTTTTCACTGTGGATATGGGGGAGACCCTAACAGATAATAATTCATTTATCTTTAACTGCTCATCATTTGATTGCCATGAGCAATATTGCTGTTTCTTAAAACTTGTTTTATAACATTTTTTTCATTTTCTTCCTCTTTTTCAGATTATGACACAGGCTCAAGGTTTTGGGAGGAGATACATTAAAGCCTTTTTTAAAGGTTTCTTTGTTGCTGTGCCAGTAACAGTAACTTTCCTAGATAGAGTTGCCTGCGTAGCAAGAGTGGAAGGAGCGTCAATGCAGGTATTGTCTGAAATGCCTTTTCTCTGGAAAGTAAGAAACTGACCATTCACTGATAATAGCAAGTTGGAAATAAATCTTTTTCTCAGATGATATCAAATGATGAAATTATAATATGAAATAGTTTAATTTCCATTTTGTCACACAAATATTTCTGTAATGTGAAAACACAAGCTTTCAAGAAGAAGACTTAACAAATTTTGTCCCAGTAAAAATATATAGATTGGTAGTGATAAAGATATGTTTTTGATAATTTGCTAGTCATTTAAAAATCAAAGTTTCTTTTGAGGACTACTTTTTGTCTTTTGGGACTTGAATTTGATGACTCACAAAGCAGCTTTATTCATCTGTAATAGATCTATTACGGTAATTTTAAGGCAAAACCAGTTCTTGCTGTACTTGCTCTTACTAATGAACAAATACGGCAGCATTTCAGTAAAGAAAATGACATGAACCTAAATGCCTGTGTTCATCAGGCAATAAGTTCATTGTTATTACTTTGGTTATACTGAATGTCCATACATCAGTGTAATCAAATAAATACAAATATGCTGTGTAACATTTATAAGAGAATTAAATACTTCTGGTAATGAAGAATTACCGCTGCTTCCTTTCCTCTGTTATTGGGACTTGGAAAATACATGTTGTCAAGTAGTTAGCTAATTTAAATATTGTTACCATGCGTTTAAAATTGTATGCACTGCGTCTTGCAGTGCGTCATCACCGATGATTATAATTTATTTTGTTCTGATATTGCGACATTGCAATTAGCAGAAGTTAAGGATTTGATTCTCGATGCAAAGCCCTCTTTTCTGATTATCTGAGTAAGTATAGAACTTGATCTCTAGGATAGGTGTTTACAACAACTAAGATCTGCTGGAGTTTGAATCATGCAGCATTCACTCAGACACAACTGCTTGGGCTATAACCAGAGGTTTGGCTGTTATGTATTTAATGCCATAGAAAAGCATGCTTTTTCACTTTTCTTTCTGTCTGTTTTACTTTTCTGTTTGTTTTTCCTCTGTGTCTAGTTCAGAAAAATACAGTCTATTTAATAGCTGTCCAAAGTTTCTTTTACTTAAAATAATTTCCTGTACATTCCTTTGCTAATCAGAGGCTTTTCCACTACACTGTGATATTGCTGCTTGCTGTATTCTTCATTTACCCCCAAGATCTTTGGGGAGGTGTGATGTGCCACTAGAGGGGCATCCAGGATTCTTTCAGATTCTGGGGTTAGTTGCACTGAACTCGAGAGATCATCATTTGTCAAGTATAAGAATTTATTAGAGCTAAGCGGTTCTACACATAGGATGGATGCTAGACGACACTAAACAATTAACACCAGACAATCTACAAGTATAATGGAGCTAAAAAGTATAGCAAAGAACTGAAAATAAAACACAGGTATCAGAGCTCTATAGTTGAGCCATGGATGCACAGTACAATGACTGTTCTCAGATGCACGGTACAATGACTGTTCTTTCCCTTTTCTTGTCCTTGTGGGCCACCCCTCTGGAATAGTTTTCCCTGGACTGTCCTCACCACGCTTGAGCTGCACCAAGAGGATTCAGGTTCTCCCTGGCAGTTGGCATCAGGGATGTCCCTGCTGTGGGTTGTCAGATCTGCGGGCCAGCTGACAGAGAGTACAAGTTTGCACAAAGTTAATGGGACTTACTTGCTTTTATCCTTCCCAGCTTAGTTCATTATCCAATCGAACAATGCCAGACCACAGTTGCACAATAGAAGAGATGGCCTCGGTCGATAACAATATGGATACCAACAAGATGGTCAACAGGATGCTCAACATTATGGTCAACAGATAACAGTACACATCAACAGATAACCCAGTGCAAAATTCCACAGTATCTAGATGCTTATGGTGTGAGTCTGCAGTATCACTTCCCCTTTGCTGACTAGGTTTGCTCAGCAGTAATGGGGTCTTTGGATGGCTACAGCAACCCCACAATGTGGTGACTGTGGTGACCCCATGGTACACCTGGGGTCCCTTAACTCCTGGGGAGCACCCCAGAGCAAACCCTTCTTCTATGGGCTGCACCATCCTGAGTCCCGTGCTTGCCTGTGTGGTACCTATCAGGAGGCTAAGAGTGGGGAGGAGGGAATGGCAGGTGGCATTGTCCTTCTTGTGGCAGTCTATAATCTGGTGTTTACCTTGTACCAAGAAACCTCAGCTGGTTTAGAAGGCAGCTCTCAGCTCAAGAATGGGGCCAAAGTGAAATCACGCTCCAATTGTTCTACAATCCAAGAACAAAGGTGTAGCATATGTTACCTTTGCCCATTTCATAGATGTTTTTCTGAATATCACTGGTGAGCACTCAACTTTAGGAGAGTCTCAGGAGGTCTTACAGTTGCAGAGACAGGGATTTGTGCTAGAAAAGAAGAGAGGATTGGGAAGCTGATCATGGGAAAAAGAAAACAGTTTCATTCTCTTTTCAGCAGTTTCGGGAAAGAGAAAGTCAAAATATATAACACAGCATCTAGATGAGAAAAAAATCATCCAGGCTGATGCAACTGAAGTTCCATCTCCCCTATTTCCTGCCTCTAATGGCATCTAGAGCCACACAGCATTCAAGATGCAGATGCGTCATGAATTTCTACAGTACCACAGTGGTGCTTTATTTTTTTTCCCCCCCTCACTAGTAAGCATGACCTGAGCATTTAATTTCTTAGGTGTTTTTCTTTTAACATGCCAGACTGCCTTTTATTGTTTGTTCTTCTGTCTCTCTGACCATAATGTTCTGAATGTCATCCGTTCTTGTTGAAATAGCTTCAGTTCTGCAGCTGGAAAGAAGCTTCCTAGGTTTCCTCACCCTCCAAGCCTCTTGAGCCTCACTGGTCAAGACCCCGGTTTTGTCTCCTTTGAAGTCAAAGCCTCAAGTGTTAGGGAGTACTCCAGTATTGTTTTTGAGTGTTGTCTCAGTACTGACTTGAAGGGCGTATAGTTAACTATGGTTTATCTATGGCAGGTTTGGAAAACACTATAATTACTTGCTCAGATTTAGCCAACATAACAAAGGTGAATGTGCACACTTCACAGTCACTAGGGTAGGCTATATATTCAAGGGGTGACTCATATCGAAGATCTTGCCTTGATTTGTCTGTTGACTAACCATTCCTTCTGTTAACTGAAGTATGGGTAGCTTGGAAGCTGACATTTCTAATTTTACTGACATCTCAGAGAGTATAACATTCTCTTTCTGGTCTTATTCTGGACTGTATCATTGAAATAGAAGTTTGTGTTAAACTAAAATGTTTTTATATGCATGGTTATTTTTTAGATTACAAAATAAAAAAAAATCCTGTTGCTTGTGATAAGATACTGATTTCCTTGCCAAGATTTATTAGACATGTAACTAAATCTGTTTTGGCAGGGACATAGTTATAAGGAATACATCGCTCTTTTGCTGTATAGCTTGAAGGAACGCCAGTCATTGCTTTGGAATTCCATCTCTTTACCATGTTCTCTGAAGAATCATCTCTGTGGCATGCATTTGAAAGCTGTAGGTACGAGGGAAAGTGAAGTTCAGTCAGCATGTAATCATATGTCCATCAATTACATGCTTCCAATGTACATTTTATTGTCTCAGGTTCAAGATATGATGGTATGGTTCCCCAGAATTTGATTTGTGATATATTTCTTAAACTTCTAGCTGGCTTTCTACACTTGTTATTGTGGGTCCCACTGAGTCTGCTCATATGTAGACTTCATATGCAAGTTCTGTCACAAACTGCTCAATACCAAGCATTATAGCAAGTAGTCTGATCAGTGATCTCTGACAAAGCACACCGAAACAGTATTTGTAATGAAGAGAAATCAGCACTTCTAAATAGCTTTTGAAGTTAAAAGTAAATACTAGGTAGCTGTCCTGGTTTGGGAGCATAGTTTTTTCTGAATAAAAATAAACTGAGACTTAACACTGTGTAACTGAGTTGAGAACAGTTAACTTTAGTCCTATATTCCTATTTGTTTTGTTCATCAAAGGTATAATCAGGCTGGGGAAGGGAATCTCAGAAGTTAGTTTCTGGTGGCACATGAGGAGGGCCAAGCTATACTGTAAGGGGGACACTGAAAATCTTGTTTATAAGAATCAAATTTTATCAAATATTGCAAGTATCATGTCAACAAATGAGGGGCTGCATAATCTCAATACTCTGTCAGATGCATTGGGGCATGAGGTTAGAATCTGCTTTATTAAATAAGTCCCCTAATTTTGGAGTATAAATTTGAGGTCATCTGTTGACCAATTTGGAGATATCAAATTTGTATTTGAAGAGACCGAAAAAGCTTATTGAAAAGTGTTCTATAAACAGACATTAGTGTGGATTACTCTTAAATATTTTTATGTCTCGGTAAAAGGAGTGTTTGTATTGAAATAATCCCTATGAAAATCAATGAAGCCAGTACTGTGATTGGTCTGCTTCCTTCTACTACTGTTTCTGGTGGGTTAACTCAGACTTGAGATGATACTGTGGTGTGTCTAGTGTCACACAAAATAACTACATTTTGGCCTTTATACAGTCCTAAATACCTCCTGATGTCCTACACTAGTTACTTATTTAATGGCTTTTGACTGTTGAGGTTAGTCAACATTCTCATTTCACTAAATAGTACTGTGAGAGTTCATGCTTCTTTATATCCTGTTATGGAAGGTCTGCACTTACTAACAGTGTCAGTATGAGTGTGTAGGTTGTTTTTTTTTCCCTTGCAAAATGTGCAGAGACTAGTATTATTAAAAATATGTATGGCATTTTTCATGCATTATGCTGCTATAAGTAGTGAGATACCTTCAAAAAGTTTGTATTTTGTGGAAATTAGTGTTGTTCATTCTCTTTTGTGTTTAATCTTAAATGATATGTAGTAGAGAAGCACTTCTTTTCATCAGGGTTGTCAGAAGTGTGTATGCTATGTAATTTAATTTGCATGCAGTAGTGCATTGAAAGATAAGAATTGTAGTTTGTAATAAATTAATGACATAAAACAGGTTATTTAATAAAGAAGTGGTTTTTTTCCAGAATACATCAGATTTTTGGTCCTTTTATAGTAAGTGGGTATGGCTGATTTTAACAGCTCCAGGATTTGAGCCACTGATGGAATGAGAGTTAGATGGAAGATTCATAGAAGAAATAGAGACCTAAGGCTGTTTTTTCCCCCCTTCTAATTTCAGCCTTCTTTGAATCCTGGGGGAAGACAAGCATCTGATGTAGTGCTTTTAAATCACTGGAGTATTCGAAATTATGATGTACAACGTGGGGACATTGTGTCGTTGGTGTAAGTAGTCTTGCATACATTTCAATACAAATTTATATAAATTTTGAACCATAATGTTCATTAATATTTACCATTAATATTTAATTGGTAGTATACTGGACATACGCGATATGTGAAAGAACAGCATAGAGTTTTTAATGCTGCGTTATTGTTGTTCCTATAATTGGTTTGCAAAACTCAGGAGATATTCAAAGAATACATTGCCATTTTTTACTTAAAAGGGGTACAGTGTAAAATATTATGTGATACAGTATAGATGTGTACAGAAACTGCCAAGAAAAAAGGGCTGTGAGGTAAAGAGAGAAAAGTAAAGAAAATCTTATGTGGCTTAACAGAGTATGCTTCTTAAGTGGTTGGCCTGTGCACTCATATTTGTGAGAAAAAGTAAGATTTTTTTTCTGGAGAAATCTTACTCAAGTTTGAATCAATTATTTTAAAATAAGATCACAAGAATTCAACCCTTCATAAAGGACAGATGTAGCAGAAAAAAAGAAAAGTTTTACAATTATAATGGGCAGGGCAATGTATTAAGCCAAAAGGTGGCAGTGTTTCTCTGCTGAAAATAGAACTAACAGCAGACAGAAACTCCATTTCAGCTCTAGTGTAATATAGAAATGGAATGTCAAAAGTGTGCATAACTGACACAATGATATAATATGTTCTCATAGTACATGCTTGGATAGTTTAAGCTTAAGGTTTTTAGTTTTTTAAGTAAAATGCACAATATATAGACTATAACAACTGTCTTTGAAAGCTATATCATCTGGTATGAGCCATCTAAATGGTCTAGCTACAGATATAATTTTATTCATATTTGCAGCACCTAATGTTACAGAAGGACTTTAGTTTCAGGTCACTTAGCAAGTGCTTATAAAATTGGATTTTGCCTGTGTGCATATCCTTCTGCCCAAGGCATGCTCTGGTGATTGTTTAAAACAGTAAATGTACCCGGTTAGTAATTAATAGACTGAAAGGAATGTGCATGTCGTCTCATCAGAAAAGAGAATAAATAGTTTCGTTCTTATGCTTCTTGAAGGTTTGTGGTACCATCTGAACCATCTACTTTGATTGCATTGACTTTGTAATGTAGGTGCTCTATGTTGAAGCATCATTTAGATACTGTGTTTTTTCTCTTTTTTTTGTATGTTCTGAAAAGCTTGCCTATCATTGGTGGAACTTATATACACCCACATGGAGGAGGTTGTGTTGTACTTATGCATTGTACTGAGGTTTTTCCTAATTTCTTGAGAAATACACTGAAATACACTCAGATTAGAGAATTCAAAAATCACCGTAAGAACAACATAGGGGATGTTAAACAATGTAAAAATAAACTATCGAATAGTTTTGATGTGAAAATATTGAAGGATATGTTATATATCTGTAACAACTTTTAGAGTACTTCATCTTGTGGGTTTGTTAGAAGTGGCTTTGACCTATCAGTTGAATTCAGTTTCCTGTCCTCCTTTCAAACACTGAAGTAGTTTGTATCTAATTGTGTAATTTAAAAATCTTATTGTAATGTAAAGATTTGCATTGTATTGTAAAGACTTGTAGGACATAGTATCTGATTGTAACTATGTACACGTGAGTTGTTTGAGACATAACCTTTGGTACATGAAGCCTTTATTGTGTAAAAAAGTTAATATTTTTTATCCTTTTCATTTCAATTGTTTACCTATGATTTCTATGACTCAATAGTGAATGTACAGGCCATGTATATGCATGAATTTTACTCAGTGATCGTTGTACTAAAGGTGTGTAACTTAAATCGCAGGACTACTTGCTAGAGACTGTGCCTGCCTGGCATTTGTCTGATTTAGTCAAGGCATGAAAAGGGAGGGCCAGCCCAACAATACTCAACTGTTGCTTCTCCTGTTCCTGTCAGAAATTCAGATGAGAAGGTGATGGTGTGATTGAGATAAGCAGAGAGATATGTAAACCTTGATTCATAGCCTGCTTGGTTGCTGAACCTGTGGATTTTAACATTTTCCACTGTCTCCTTTTTGCCAAGTTATAATAGAAAATCACAACGAGGTTGTGGGAATGTGATCTTTTGCAGAGCAAGAGCTGAGGCTGAATATTTCTGGGTGACCAGCTTGACCAGGCCATCGAAGTTCTTTGCCTCTTTCATACCATCAGAAATATGGTGTCATTCTGGATGGATGCTGTTTTTATCACAGCTCTTAAAAGGGATTATTGAGATCCCAGCTGGCAAGTCCAGTGTAAGTGAATGGCTAGGACCCAAACTTTGGAGCAAAGAGATGAGGTAGTCTTGGTAGAGCCTAGAGAGAGGATCAATCAGCCTGTGATGAGGTTTGGGATGCTGGCTGCAGGTCCAAATATTTTTCCTCTGCTGTCCAGTCTAGTTCTAAAGGTACTCATGGATTTTTGTTGGTTTTTGACTCAGGATTACAAGTGAGAACCCTGTCCCCAGGCACTGGCAGAGTTTATGCTTGGTTAAGGTATTAAAACTGCATCTTTATGGAAACCTGTCATGTGTCTCTGTCATCCCTGACTGTGCATCTGAGCTGATCTGGGGCAGGTATAACTGTAAATTACAATCACAATTGTGAAATTAGTCACTGCATGCATACCCGTGGTGGTCTATAATTGGTTTTAGATTTAGATTTACTGAGAATATCATTAGTCCTTAGAAGTGGAAAGCTAGAGTTGGATAAAACCAATGGGGAGAAGTTGGTGGCAAAGAATGATGTTTACTTGCAGTTTAATATTTTACAAATAGTTTATTAACTATTAGTTAATTTTATCCCAGCTCTTTAAAAGCTTTTTTAAGATAACCTTTTCCTTTTAGCTTGAACTTGTGCTTATTGATACTGGAATTAAGGGAGCTCAATGTTTCATGTTGTATATTTTGAAGTCCCAATTTAAAGTTGATTCAGAACTGCGGAAGATGAATATCATCATCCTTTAGTTTTATCACTTGTTTGAGTTCTTATTAGGACATTCTATATTACCAGGACTTAATTTAAATTAACAATGAAAACAGGAATATTTTTCCAATAAATTAAATTAATTTTTATTATTATGGGTTCCATTATACTACCTTTAATCTCTTAAACAAATGCAAAAAGAATAAAGTGTTATTTTCTCTGTTTTTAAAATGCATTTTTTAATCTTCAAGGCTTAATTTGAGAATGTTGTGATGCACTTCATCTTTAAAAGATAAATAAATATGTATTTGTGCGAGAACAGACCTTGATTTTTTCAGTAAGCTTTGTGGTGAAATAGGCATTTTGGCTTTTTAAGAACTCTGCTGAAGTAGGTCCCAAAATTTCTGTAGAATTTCATCAGATGTTGCTGAATGACTTGATAGGATGAGTAGGCCTTTTACAGTTAGTTTTACTCTAGAAAGTTTGAATGGCAACAGCTCTGTAATTGTAGCAGTGTGCATCAAAGTGTGGGCTGTACAGCTCTTACAGGTCCTTGAGAATATGTGCTGCCACTGCATTTCCTGATGCCGATGATGATAGTACCTTTCTATTGCAGACTAGTGTACCTTTTTACTGATTTATGTATATGTAATTTGGTTTCTACTGTGCACAGATGCAGGCATTGCTTTAACGAGATGTTGTCAAAGAATGATTTATAGCTCCAACGTTCATTTACTTCTCTTTACTGAAAACCTCTTATATCCTGAATATAAAATCTGGTCCACTTTTTATTCCAAAACTACTGGCTTAAAGTAGAGAACACTGTTGTTGCAACATGTAGATTGAAAAATGCAGTGTGTACATATAGAATGAGCTTTCGATGGATAAGACAAAGTTTAAATAAGCTTTCAAAATGGAGAAAAATTAATTCAGACATTTTAAATGGGTTTTTAGATAAATACAAATTTTAGACATCATCATGTTCTTTACTTGGTTAATAGATTTTTAACAAAGGACTAGGTTTAATGGCTACAGTATAAATAGGACTGTTGGATTTTGAATGACGACTTTTCAAAACTATTTCTGTAAATATTCACAGATACTGATTTTAGCCTTTGGAGCTTTATGACTTTAGTGCTGCAGTAAAATGCAAGTGTCCCTCCATTTTACAAAACTGTATGTCAGCTTCTAACTTAAAATGTGTCCTTTTGTGTTAAATAGAAATAGGTATGCTAATGTAATCTAGAAAAAGATTTAGAACCAATGCTCTTTTTTCTTTAATAGTCCATTCTGACTGGTAAAATGCCTCTAAAGTTTTGAACTATAAAAGGGTGAACTAAAATTAGTTTAAAACATATTTTTTAATATGTTAAAAAAACTTAGGAACATATTGCTTAACATTTAAAAATATTAAGAATCAAAAACATACTTTTAAGCAGAGCTGTAACAATAAGGAGTTAAAGGTCTTATTCATATAAAAAGGTAAGTACTGTGAAAACAAAACCAGTTTTCTATATAAAAATTTCTTGACATTTAAAAAATGCTTACTTCCTAGCTCCTATCCTGATGAAGAATATTAAATAGTTCCTGTAAACTGATTTCTCTGACTGTAAGGACATTATTTTTAGGCCTTTCTGCAAACTCCCTTACTTCTGGTAACGGCTTAGTATTTTATGTGAAGTTATGTGTCTGAGTTCTGAAAAATCTAGTACAACTGACGTTCTCACGCACCTCTCATACGTATGGAATGCTCTGCTGTTGCATCCCTCACTGACATCTGTTCAGAAATGGAAACTGGAAAAGATAGTTGCTCAGGATAATTTTCTGTGATAGTTTTACCTTTTTGTCCTATTGACACAAATCTGAACAGTCCAAATCTTGAAGAAATGTGAACATTTGATGGAAACAGAGTTCTCAAATGGTGCAAAATGAATACATACTATTACTATTCATAATTAGCGTTTCATTAATGAGACTAGCTGAATAAAATAAAAATCAGTAAGAAGGTACTTGCTGAAGGAACTGCCTTGAATTTGAATCAGTAGTTGTAATTATGAAAAGACTTGCTACTAAATTCTGATAGATTTAACATGAATGGATATTTAATGGTTCTTGCGCTATTTTTTGGAAAGGTTCTTTCTGACTAGAATTGACTGAACTACCTTTAAGAATACCTCTGCTTGACCTTCCTTAGTCTTCCAATTTCTATTCTATTTTTGTTTGTACTTAGGCCCCTGCACCGAGTCATCTATCTTCTGGCAGGCAGGACACTGCAAAAGAGGTTGTGCTGACATAGAAGCTAAATAATCACTTTACTTTCTGGGCCTCCGTGACCTCAGAGAATCTTTTCTATTCTATTTCTTTGGCTGGAAAAGAAAAATATCCTGTCCGTTCCTGATAAAAATCAAATATGTAGTTCTACTTTATTATCTGTGTTACAATCTTCTCTTAGATTAGATATTATATTGTATGGTAATGTTTGAACACTGTTGGTGAAAGAAAGACTTGTAGACTTATTTATTTATAAAGTGAGTAAGTTCCATTTTCTGAGGAACATTTTGAGATACTGTACATGATCCCAGGCATTATTAAGAAGTGTTCAGGATGGGTTTAAATAGGAAATTATTGTAGTACTGTAGAAAATGAAAAGTTATAGAGGAAAAAAGCTGTTGTAGTTACATTTACAGTTATGTAATTTAAAGCCTATGGTTATGAGTAGGAAGCTTACAAGATTTGGTTGTAAGAATCATTGTTGTAGTCTGGCTAGATTCCTTGGACCGAAAAGGAAAGTATAGGGATGTTATGACTTACAGATTCCTTTGTGGTCAAATTTCAACTTCGGTAATTAAAAGAGCTATCTTTTCTCTTCTTCAAAGTTAATGATGTGGAAGTCAATTAATTAGCTTGGGCTATTTGTGAAAGAGCTGTTAGTAGATGAGGAAAGGTCCTTATGTGCATTGTTATAAATGTTGCCAGTGAGAACTTCATTTTTTTGATGATTTTGTTTTTGTCAGCTTAACGCTAGTACCTTGCTATTGAATTAAGAAATAAATTGTTGCTTGTTGAAGTTTTATTACTGTATCTATTAGAATACTACACTGGAAGCTTACTAAAAACACTACATTGATGTACTGACTTAAGCTGATCTGACTACCAAAGGCAAACATTCAGCTTGTTCATGGGGAAACCACAATGTGGCAAATCAGTAATTAAAAATAAAGCATTCGGTCTTTGCTTTTCATTTAAAAGGCAGGATTGAAGGACTTGACAAGAAAATTAAAGACAGATGTACAGTATGTGACATTTCATGGAGTTTGCTGTTAAGACAGGGAACACAGAAGATCATTGAGACATATTCTTGGGCTTGTGTTTGTGAAAATGAAGGGGGAAACGATGGTTTTATCAAACTCAGTACTAATTCAATAGTGTCAGGTCTAAAACTCTTTTTATACAGCATCATCTACAGATCTGTGTTCCCTAAGTATTTTGCTTCTTGGCTGCTCTCTATTCACTCTGAAATAACTGAGAGCTATGGTCGTGTAGCAACTCAGCCAGACTGGGCTGTGAAGAATAAAAAGTTAGATTTGGAGTTTCTTCCAAGTATATGTTTGATTCTTCGGAAAGCGAGAAAAGTGGTAGAAAAACTAGTTATATTGTGATCTTTAAATTGTAAGATGATCAGATAAAAAAGTGTTAGCAGCTAATTAATAGATGAGGAGGACCTATGTTCCTCTGAAGAAGGACTGTTAACAGCAATTTTCAGACTCAAACCCAAATACTGTGATTCGTTTTTTACTTTACTTTTTAGTGATTGGGCATGTGAAGAAAGAGGGGAAAATAAGTCTACAAGTGAAGCAGCTTTTGTTTGCCTCTCTTCAGTAGAAGAGGAACAGTACAGAATAGGTTTTTCTACTGTTCTTGATGACTGGCAGTCATAGTGTTTTGGAGATACTGAGTCTAAGTGGACAGCTGCTTGAAATATCGCAGAAATTGTAGCCATGGTTTGATTGGCTGGAAAGCTGTCTTGGATCCTGTAACTGTCTGACTTACAGCATAATGTCTGACTGCCCTGTAAAGGTCATGCTGAGCAAAAGGAGCTTGAAAGCTGCCTTGGTTTAAGAAAAATGTCACTTTTACCATTTGAAATATTTATAATTTAGATGCTAGGAACTTGCTTTGATTTCACTGGAATCTGATGATATAAATGTCTGCTGCAATGTATATACAGAAAGGTAATAGTATATCTTTCCTAAACTTCTTTTTTTTGGTAACCTTAAGATGACAACTTTGAGAGGGTAATATTTGATGTATTTTTTTCTCAGTGCATTTACAACTGCTGAGAAGTAATTGCTGGTTATTTATGATGGGCATTGCTTGTAGGTACCTTCCTAGAGCTAGCAAAGACTGTGCAAGTCAGTGAATAGTCTGTGCAATCTCATTTGTGGAACTGTCAGGCAATAAAATTATTTCAGTAACTAACTGAGAATTCTAATGCTCATTCTGTATAGGGTATTTAGACTAGGCACTTCCTTCATAGGTAAATTCAAACTGAGCATCTGTAATGGTATAGAATAAGAAAAGGTCATGGCTATTCATATGGTTATCCTTGCATGGGAAAAACAAGTGTGTTTTTGGTTATAGTATGTATATATGAACCATAATTTTCACATGTATACTGAATCTGTTGAACAGATGGTTTGAAGCTAGGACAGAAAATCGAGCTTTAGAGGATTGTTGTACTGAAAGTAAAGGAATTGTGGGAAAGCTAATGCACCAACCATAATTTCTAATGCAGATGCATGTCCTAAATCTTGCTTAGGATGTTATAAAAATATATTCCTACTCTGCAATTTTTCAGGCTTCACACTAGGACTGTTCTTATTCAACAAAGTTGCACTGAAAGTGCTGTATACTCTCCAGCTCTACAAGAAAGTCTGTTCATGTTTCGTGCATCAGTGATGGCTAAGGATGAGGCTTAAAAAGGGATAAGTAGTATATGTGAATATTGTTAATCCAAGAACACATTGCAGATTGTACATGTTATAAATTATTATATAATGGTAACTAATTTAAATGGCAATGCTGCTTTAATAGTTAAATAATAACTTATCTGTATGCTTAGTTTAAGTGATTACATGTTATAATCTATTTCTGTTAATAAAACATGATAACCGAAAACTGTATCATGACCACAGTTAAATCACTGTATTGACTTGGCCCTCTTCATTCTATTTTAGTCCGTTCATGTTCAAACATTAGTCATTTTAGACAGGCATTCACCAGATTTAAAAGCTCAGGTTTTGCAACACTCCCTTGTAATTAAGATTGTAAATACATAAAATATAAAGAGAAGAAAAAAATTAACTTTAAAATGATATATTTTTTATTCTTGTACTAGCAGCAATCCCTTTGGGTTTTGATAAGCTGAATGTTAAGGTGACCTCCATGTGGTATGTTTACTGATTGCTAGGCTTTGCCTCCTTCCAGTTTTTTCGCTTGTGCTGTTATCTGAAGTCCTTTATCATTCTAGTATAAGTCATTAAAGTAATTCAGAACCATGCAATAATTAATATTTGGAAATTATTTTGTAAAAGTGGCTATTTCTTATGGCTTCATATTTCAACTGCCTGTTTGCTCAAAGACAGAGGTACTTGAAATA
Organism: Dromaius novaehollandiae; assembly: GCF_036370855.1. Classification (NCBI taxonomy): domain Eukaryota; kingdom Metazoa; phylum Chordata; class Aves; order Casuariiformes; family Dromaiidae; genus Dromaius; species Dromaius novaehollandiae. Next base: position 26,898,961 of record NC_088098.1, read on the forward strand.
TGTATATATAATAAAAGGAACCTATGAATACCTGTGTTTTTTCAAATATGTAATCAACTGTAAATACACTTATTTTTATCTGTTCTCCTTTAATAGGGACTTTGAGCATGACTAAAGCACTGTCTAAATGCAGAATAATTTGAGTTCCATCAGAAAGTATGAATTTAAGCTAGTATATGAATTTATGCTAGTATAATGTCTCCTCCATCTCATTTTTCTCTGAGAAGAAAGTTTTTTGGGAAGGGCTTTAAACTAAATCACAAAATCCACTCTAATTCTGGAATAAAAGTGTCCACTTCTTATTTATGTTACATTGTGTTATTTACAGATAATTTCTCCATAGATAGAAGGCATATGGGTAGTGAGTAAGGCAAATTTAAACTTTCCGTTGTTGCTCAATAATAAATATTATCTCGCTGATTAAAAAAAAAAAGTCTTAGTTTAAAAGATTCATGTGAGTTAATTAAAATTTTGCCATGGATGGTCTAACTCAGGACTCAAGTACACTGGAAAATTTAATTATTTTTTTAGATTAAAAACTCTGTCAGTTATTGTTGCATATGAAGTTTTTATTTTTGTTGTTGATTGATGATTGATTTTCCTGTTGAGTAGTCAGTAGGAAGTATTTTATAAAACTAAACGTTATACATTCAAGATACTCTGAAATTATTAAACTACAGTTAAACTACATATAAGCTCCTTTCTTTTCTCTTCAGCTTTTCTTTAAAAGTCTATAAAATAGTCATTTTATAAGTAAGGGAATTCATTACCTATGACATTGTGGGTTTTAATTGTTTTCTCTTTGCAAAGACCAGGTAAATATTATTTTGATTTGGGAACATAAACTCTTAGGAAAATATGAAACTGAAAAGCCGGATTTAGGAAGCTAAGAAGGCGAGGAATGTGCATTGCAGTATATGTGCTTGTTAGATAGAGTGGCTCTTAATACTCAAAGAAAGGTAACTTAGTACAATTATGGCAAGAAAGCGATTTCTGTGCCTGACTAAAAGCATGTAATTTGATAATTTCTTTAAATTTCAATTTGCTCACCTATGTTGTCATTCAGTTAAGGCTCACTTGCAGGAATGAGGGTGTGTCTATACTCTGTACTTAAAAGTGTGATGATTTTGTTAAATCTGATCTCCGATTCATAAAAGTACTTAAACAAGTGCCTAGATTCCACTGAACTGATGAAATGCTGGGTACTGAGTTGATGAAATGCTGAATTCCATTTAAGAGAAACTTCTCACTGGATTAAGATCTTAGCTTTCATCCCATTTTACTTTCCTTGAATGATCCAGGAGTAATACAAATTTTAGTTCTTAGTTCAAAGATGCTATATCAGTTCTGTTCTGAAGAGCCCTTAGAAGGATGGGGAGAAATGAAGAATCTTTATGTAAAACAGCTCTAGAGATCAGCTTACCCTTTATTCTCCATCTGAAAACATTCTCTTTCAAAGCTGTCCAGTTCCTTGATATTAAGACTTGCATATTCCATTGCTAAATTCTGTTACCTGCAATGGTGTTAAAACCTTAACAAGTACGTGTATGTAGGATGTTTATAATATCATTCAGCAATGTTTGAAACCTAGCATGTTTTAATTTGTCTTAAATAATGAATATAAGACATATGATAAACGATGAATATAGGATATGCAGTGGGGGAAAAAAAAGCCGTTAAATAAATGAAATAGTTTCTGTAGGTTTTGAGTATACAAAAAGAAATATAAATACTTTTTAGCCTTTGATACAGTTAGGCTGGTTTTCTTTTGCGTACAATCTGAGAAATACTGAACTGATAATCTATTATACAGGGTATTTTATACAATGTGTTCTTGGAGAAATTATAGTTTAAATACTGCCACAGCTGACTTCATATCTTTTAGCTTTGTAATAACTTCCCCTAAGCCAGCTTAGTCAGTTTATTATGAGCAACCATAAATATTAACTGTAGAATGTTATTTCTAGGAATCTTTCAATGAACTATACATATGCTGACAAAGTGAATTCTGCTTACACATAAAAAATATTTATTTCTAATCTAATTGGTGAAGTTGGAAGAAAAACCATGGGTCACGACCTGTGCTGGGTATAATACAAACATGAATATTTTTGCTTGTAATAAGCAGAGTCTTGGCCTTGTTTTCTGTTTTTCCAGCCTGTTAGCAAAGGGAAAAATGAGGGAATGGCAAATTACCAGGTTTAAAATGATAATTAACCTTATCATCTCTGTATTTTCTAGAGAAATTATATTAGCCTGCATTCATGAATATAACATTAGGGATTTTTTTTGCAATCAACTGCTCTCAGAAAGTGCATGTTAACAAAATTTAGCTTCAGATGTGTACATACACATTTGTTCAGCTGACAGGGGACCTCATCGCTGTTGTCAGCTTACACAGAAATGGGGTCAAACTCTTCCCAGAGGTGCACAGCAAAAGCATGAGAGGCAGTGGTCACAACTGCAGCAAGGAAAGTTCTGACCAGATATAAAGGAAAAAAAATCACCGTTGAAGTGTAGAACAGGTTGACCAGAGAGACTGTGGAATCTCCATCCTTGGAGATGTTCAGCTTGACTAAAAGCTTGAGCAACCTGGTTTACCTTTGAAGTTGACTCTGTTTTGAATAGGTGGTTAAAGTAGATGAGCCCTGGAGGTCCCTTCCACCCTGAAGTATTCTGTTTTTCTGTATCAAATGGCATTTCTGCAAATTTTAAGATATAAGATGTAATTATTTTACCCTTTCAAAGTTACCAGTTAGTGTTTAGATTGTATATTATGTTGTTTTTAATTTTTTTATAGTACCGGAGTGAAGTTTCTAAAAAAACAAAAAACAAAAAAACAAAACAAAAAAACCCACCCCTTATTCTGTAGGTGCGGTTGTGATATTTGTCCCACAGCAGCATGTAAAAGACCCAGTCATGCGTTGCAAGCCTGTTGTGTTAATTGCTGAATATATAGACAGTGATAAGATTGCATTTTCATTTTGTAACTAGACTGTGAAATCTCTAAAGTAGGAACAATGAAGAGACTGAGATGGAAGCATATGATGAAACAAATCAGTACAGTGGGTGGCAGTTTGCATGCAGACAGCTGAACCTTGGGTCATGTTTAAGATACTATAGTAAAGGAACCTGCTTTGCAAATGTATATGGAGAGCTCTTCTCAAGTGAAAGAAGGAGCCTATAGAAGTAATTGTTTGCTTTCTTGTTAAATTTTAAGTTAAGTCTGGCCTGATTGGCTCGTAAGAGACAGGGTCAACATTTTGACTATAAATCAGAGAGAAGTATGTCAGGAATGAAATATAAAAGACCCTTAAAATGAAGGCAAACAATTTGGTAAGATAGAACAGTGAGAGCTACTGGAAAGATGCAAAGAGAGAGGACCTGGAAAATTTAGCCCTATGGATGTAAGTTAATGATTTGACTCGGGAAGAATCTACAAGAATCTTTTCATTTGTTTCATAAATAGAACTTAAATTGGTTTGAATTTGACCTATCTCCTGTGCCAGCATGCAGCGGAATAGATATAGGCTGTTACTTTTTTGCCATTTAACTCAGATTCTCCCTGTCAGTGTAGAAAATCTTCCTTTGTGTCTGCCAATGTGAAATGTAAAAGGAATAGTATATGTCAATAGTATTTTAAATTTTTTCATCATATGGATTAGCTGGAGAAAATGCCGATGGTTCTGAATAAAAAGTTGATTTCCCCAAGCCTGTTTAAAAAACAAACAGAAGAAAAAAACCCCAGAAGGATATAATTAAGGTTTTTAAAGAACTCCTATCCTGAATAACTCCAAACATGGATTACTAATACTGTTCCATACCGTATCTCTGAAACGTAGCAGTTTGTGTACAGTTTGCAGTTTGGCAATAAAAAGAAGTGTATTTTAAATTGATTCAGAGCTTCTTAATCCTAACTATGACAAAATAGTCTGGTAACATCTCTGTTAAAGCAGATTGTCTGATTTAAATTACTAAAATGGCTTCAGTAGGATTTGGTAAGGCTGCTTATAGATTCGTGTAAATACTATTAGTTAGTTCTTTTTAAATTTTTTTCTTTGAACTTATTTTTCGGAGGAAACCTTGGTTATGAAGCATAATTGACAAGAATAGATTTGGAAGCTCACAATATGCTGAATATGGCTGAATATGGCTCAGAATAACATTTTTCTCCTATAAAGTGTGCATAGTTTACTATGGAATCTCTAGTTCCTTTGGCTTAATAAATGAGAAATTCATAGATGATGAAAAAGAATCTGTTTCTCTGTACTTTATGCAACAATTAAGACTGATTACTAGTTCTGGTTGTAGGTTTCTAGACCAAAACTTGAGAACTTTTTTCTCTGTTTGATATCTGGTCAAAGTGAGGATTTCTTTTTTTGAATTATCTATTTAAATATATCCTTTGGCCTAATACTATGGAGGAGAAAATTAAGATATAAACAGTTTTTGTTGCCTTTGTAAGTGGAATGGAGTAAAAATACAGCATTTGAGATTGAGGTTATGAGTCAGTTTATGTGAAAAAATTATGTTGAAAGTGCAAATCATAAACTGCTTTTTTTAAGAATTGAGGAATGTGTACAAAACCATAAAATATTAAGTTAAAAACTGAGTTGATACAGTTTATGCTTCAATCTTGCAAAGTATGTATTGAACTTTGAGGAGAATGTAGTGCTCTCTGCTGAAAGCCATCTACTTCTGCATCTCTTGACTTCAGTAGACTCTTACTTGCCTTTTCAGAACTTGGTCAGTATAATCATGCACTCTGATGTGCCGATCAACACGAGCTGTACAATGATTCCTCTGGCTGAGTAGCACCATATCGTTTAGAAAGTCAGCTGTGATTTTAAAGAAATTTTAGTCATGGGAAAACCACTTTTCATCTTGTAAGAAGGGATACTTATGCAGTTTTAAAAATTAATTTAGTTAAAATTAACTGAAATATTGTAATCTAATTGTCTTACACTTTTTATCCATTATATAAAATTTTGTAATAGCTGATTTTATAAAGCTGACATACTTCAGTTTATAACTGAAATTCCTATAAAGAAAAATATGAACTAGGGAAAAAGGTAGAAGTTTTTTTTTTTTTTTTTTTTTTTTTTTTAAAAAGTCATAGTTCATTTAAAATCAAGATACACAGCTTAATGCCCTTTAGGGTTTCAGTAGTTAACAGTGTATGTCTTAAGGCAAATAAGAGACACTTAGTGAGCATATTTCTTGTGTCACGTAGTGTTTTATATGTTTGCTTGAAGGGACAAATTAGTGACATTCTCAGACAGAACAATAACTTTCATGTTCCAAGAACTGGGGCAACTATAATAAGAGAAGTGTGGTCTTGCCATTTAAAGAGAAGTATATTGTCAGCAAGCTGAAGATAATAGCATCCTGTATACCCAGAAGGCCTGCTGTGATGTTTGCATCTGCATAAGATCCCCTTTACCCTCAGAACAGTCTATTTTTAAACTGGTGCTGAGTATGACCTTAGTAAAGAGATACTGTTGGAAGATATTTAAATGCATGATCATGCACAGTGTGTTGCTCAGTCCTATAGGACACTGACAGTAGTTTTTTTTTCTACAGCAGATTTGTATTAGTTTGCACTTTTCCTAAATTCAAAGGCTGTTTAAAAGGGAAAACTTGGTTATAAATTTTATACCAAATCCTTAATCAAATAATAGCTTAGCTGAATCTGTGAGATAGTTAGACTCTTAGTTTCATGATTCTAAACAGTTTATGGTGAGATGGTTTTGGATCTCTGATTGAAACAGAAATAGCTTCCACAAAATGTGAAGTGCTGGCTTTGTTGCAATTACATTTTCCTTGCTGTCGTCTGTGATTTCTCTGTAAAACTTGTGTAGAGCATGTGGAGTATTGTAGGTCAATAAAACCACTACTTCACAGGAACAGCACTCCCACCCTTGAGATAGGAGGGGGCTGTTGGTGTAGTTAACGTGTTTGTTGTAGCATGTTTAAAATACCTTGCAAACCCAGAAAGTTATAAGAACAATAATCTTTAATGGGCCTCTTGTAGCCTTCTAAAATAGTGTTTGACCTTTACATTATCCCATGATATCTGGACTGTAATACTGAACGTTAGCTAGATTTTTAAATAAGTAGACCAAACATTTGTCTCCTTAGTGGGTTAGACCTTATGCTTGTCTGTGGTCAGTCAGTGCTTTCTGTGCATCTGTTGGACTACAGTACTATCACTTAGGAGAGGGAAGACATCTCATTCGATGTGTTTTAAAAATGACAGTGATGAGAAGGTAAGCTTTAGATATTGCCCTTTTGAATACATTTTCTTGAGATGAGTATTCACTGGGGGAAATCTATGATGTTTTGAAAATCTGTTAGCTAAAGTTGTACCTGATTTAGCAAGACAAAGATGTCTGAACCTCTGAACTCAATTTAGCAGAAAAAAGTGTCTTAATTTCTGAAAGTTTGTCTAGATCCTGCTTAGTTTTGATAATTAAAACGAAGTAAAGCACTTTCATGTGGAATATTTCCTCCTTTTTATCTCCCTTTTCATCTATCCTTTTTGAGCCATGGTCATAGTGGCCGCCTTGTGAGAGTGTCTTGAGTATCTGGTCTTCTAATTTTTTTTCAGGTCATTTCTCATTTTTTTAATCTTGTGACCATTTCTGATGTTAAAGGTATTACAGAATTTATGAATGCATAAAGTGGGTTGAGGTTATAAGTACGTAGACATTGTGATACTTGATTCTGTGTTGTGTTATCTGCAAGGTAGAGGACTGTGGTCTGTTCTCAGCTTAGCAACCATTATTTCAGCTGTCTAATTCTAAGTACAGTTTTCAGTTTTCTCTCTCTAACACTTAGCAGTTTTTTTTGTTTGTTTTAAAATATTTTTAATTAGCTTTTACCTGTGGTTAATGATCAGGTATGAGACAAAATAGCTTTCCAGATCAAGTGCGAATGAACTGATGCATTTGAAAATATTTAGATCTTGCAAGGACTCTTTAGTAGTTGTATTTAGGATTTAAATGGTGTTATAACTATATGTAAGGCAACTCAGGAAGGCTTTTTCAATTCACAGGATGTGCTATTGCAGCAACAGTTAACTACCTAGGGAAATTTAAATTTGAAGGGACTCTTCATCTCGTGATTTGTAAAAGCCCTCCTGTGGGTATTATTCTAGAAACTTCTGCCAGCAGCTACATTTAGCTGTACTGTGTGGCTTCTTTCAGTTCCTGTGTTCAGCTGTATCTTGTTTGCTAAAGCTCGTGAGGTATTATATCGCAGCAGCAAGATGGCAGTGGCAGGACTAGCAAATGTGTCAGTCATTGGTATTCAGAAAACATGAACAAAGCATTTAGTCTTATTAACGCAAAGTATTACTTTGGGCTAGAAATAAGCCACATGGATGTCTCTAATCTACTAGCCGTACTCCTGTGTTATGATATGTTCATACCAGTGTGATTGATCCTGGCATGGGTTCAGTAAAGAAATTACTATTTTTGCCTTTGTCTCATACCTCCACTTGACAGAATAAAATGAATAAAATAGGAGGTGCATACTGGTTTTGTCCTGAGCTTCATCTACCTGAAAATAAAAGTTATTGTCCAATTTTTAACTTTATCTTAGTGAAGAAACATTTTCTTTGAAAGCAACAACAATTGTAAGATTCATATATTCTTTAGATATACTGATAAGTCTCCCATGTGTTTTCTACAATTGCTGCAGAAGCTTGATCCAAGGACCAAAGATGAGCAAATGTGATCTGGTGAACAGCAAATACTCAAAATGATCTTTAACTTATGATATAAGTCTACCACTATGGGAATTCTTAAACTGTAAGAGCAAAATTATTTGCTGGTATAAATTGGTGAGGTTTTCTTAAAATAATGATGATACACGTTCTGGCAAATAAAAAGTTTGCATAATAATTAAATAATGCTTGTTATGTGTGTGTAATAGTTGTAGTCTAATTTCCAAGTTGTATAATCTATTTGGGAAATATTAATTACAGACACAGAGAGGTCATATTTTGAAGCACTTAGTTGGCATGCAGTAGTAGAATGGCTGCAACACATCACTCATGTCCATTGCATGGATTCTTAGATATGTATGCTGTTTATGAAAGTCAGTTATTATTTTCTCCTTTCCCTGTGTGACTTGGCACAAGAAACAATGTTTGGTGCTGCTGAGAACCCAAACTGTGAAAGGGTTTGGGATCCCTGTTGTCATAATTACTTAGAGGGTATGAGGTTCATATTGCCTGTGAGAAGAAAGTAATTCATCTTCCTGGTCTACCTTTCCACAGTCTAGAACATTAATCTCAACTTTTTCTCTTTAGGATTTAAATTCAATATATATTTTAAACTAGTTCAGAGAATCAGAAGACTTAATAACAGTAAAAGGGGAAATGTTAAACGTATTTATTTTGCAGTTTAAAAAAAGTTGTATTGACACATAAGAAGGATATTTATACCATTTTCATAAATTGATTTATAGGTGTAGTTATTGTCTGTACTGTATGTAAAATTGTTAGAACCTAGAATGACACAGTATTCTATTTTAAAACCAGATCCCTATTCATAAAATTTTATTGAAGGTATTTGCAGCAGCTGAAGCTCCTTCTCACGGAATGGTAAGCTGCTAGTCCAACGTGGGGATTCAGTTTCCTAATAATGAGCAGGAAATATATGAAAGGGTTTTTTCCAACTTAGAGCTAGTTTAAAAAAAAAAAAAAAGAAAAAACAGTGCTGACCTGGGTATTTACAGGCAAATGAAATCTCTTTCTAAAGTTGTTTTCTGGCAATCTTTAGTGTGTTATATTCAGGAGGATACTAATAAGCTGAAGGGAATTTCTAGCACTGCAGTCAAGGAGATTGTGAGGTTTATATAGCGAAATGCTAAAGAAACACATATTTGTGTTTGTTTCCAAGTCATGTTTTTTGATGAGAAGTTGCATCTGGACCAAGGTCCTCCCAAAGCTGCAGAAGATGTGCTGCTGGGCAGTGAAACTACAACTATTCAAGCCCCATTGCATTTGAGGCTGTAAACCTTGAGAGGTTGATCATGCAACTTTGAACCAGTCCTCCTAAACATATCCAAAACTAGGTAAAATTGAGAACAGGCCCATGGTGAAGAACAAAGTTGTATGACTAACACCTCTTGAGATTGTTCTGTTTTTATTGAGCCCAGCTGCATTTTGGTGAAGAACCTCTACTGAATAGAGATTCTAGAGAAGGAGATGTGACACCTTCATTTTACTTCTGATCCTATTCTATTGTTGTGGACTCCCTTAAATAAACAGATTACATTAATGTTACTTTTTCTGTGCTTGCAGCAGCCTACTTCATCTGTCAAAGTTTGGCAAGGTTTTGCTTGATAGCAAGCAAATCTATTTCCTGTCTTCATAGCATCTTTTGACTTGTTATTTCATTTGAAAAGTCTCTAATGAAGCTTTAAGGGTGAAGTCTATAAACTATTATTTTATACTTATTTATATTTTGTAGTGTCTAAAGATGCTGATTTTTGACAAGACCCTCATTGTTCAAGAAACTCCACGTAGATTTGTCTGTTGCCCCAAGGGGGGGGGTTGTTGCACGAAACATACTTCAATAATTTCTATCATTTTAATAGTTAGGTATCTTAAATCAAGCTTAGTCACCATACGTTATAATCAGTGGAAGAAAAGAGCCCTTGTGGAAATCAGTTTTTACCAATTATCCTTAGACACTTTGTTTTAAATGATGGACAAATAAATGCATATAAATACAAATTTAGTCAATTTGCATTCATAGGTACTAGATAGAGAATTTGTTTATAGAATTTATAGTGGTTTAAAGCCATAGATTTTATTCTGGATTAAAAACGTATTTCTATATGAATTTTCTCCTGCTCTTGGTGCCCTAATAGTGTTGAATTTTTTTCACCAAATAATTTTAAGGACTCTTTACATGCAATTTGCTTATGCTGAGAATGCATCATATTTTCCATATAACTTCTTGGGAGGTACCGTTCTGTTACTCTTCTCTGTATATATCTTGTAGCCTCCTTTTGTAAGACTGTAATGGCAGCTGAGTACACCAAAAGGGATCTTTAATGTTATAGTCAAATTTTTATTGTATTGTGATAAATGGTCTGTTAATGAGTTACATTTGCAGTTAATTAGATAATATTGGGGATCTTCCTTACTGTTGTTGTATTTACAACAGTATCTTCTTTTCTCTCTTTCTTCCCCTTGGGCTGTTAAACAACACAGAAGGAAAAATGTCATGATTTATTGAATTGACCCCCTTGGATCACAGATGCTGACAAAATGAAGCCTGAAAATTTTAAATTGGCTGGCTGCTGTTCTGTTATCCTAACAGAGCCCATTAAAGTCATACAAGAGAGCATAACTTACTGTGTAGCAAAACTGTGACTTTTTCATGGTTTCTTTGTAAACATGACAAAATTTATGGTTGGCATTAATGATACTAAGCTGACAGAATTAAAACTACTGTCTATCGATATAGTTCAATAACTTAATTTAATTAGATTCTCACCACATTGATCTAAAAGGATTTTGAAGCAGTGTTTTATTATGAGAGTTTAAAGAAAAATGCCAGAGTTCTCATCCTGGTGATGAATGGAAATAAATATTTTTATTTCAAAATATGTGTTTAGCTAAAGACTTAATGTTTAGGCTTTTGAACTTTCACACAATTGTCTGGCCACGTTATAGTCCCAAATTCCATCTCTGAATAATAACATACTGCATTCATGCTGGGTATATTAATATGACACAGAGAGATTCAGCTCATACTTAAATAGAAACATTAGCTGTTGAACAGTAGGATCACAATCTGGATTCCATTGATGGTATTGCCTGTAATGGGAACTCCAAACCCTTCTTCCCTTTATTGAGACCTGAATTTAACATGGTTTATCGAACATCTCTGAAGTGAGTGAGGTTATTAGGATAATCCTCAATTGTCTCTGAATCTGTCAGTACAGGTACTAATGCCTTTTCATTTCTTCTTTTTTCCTGTTCCTTTCTTTTCTTAGGTTACCTGTCGCCATTAATAATCAAGCTGGTTGTATATCTGCTAAGCATTGTGTTATACCTTTTTTTTAATTTGGTAAGCACTACCAAAAATAACAGATAGTATTGGTCTATGGGGTTCTCAAGCTAAAGATTTTAAACGTTCAAATATAGAAGGCTATTGGAAAGCACAGTACAGACCTGTGAAGTAAACATATGGAATGATAGATCGAAGGCCAATTGAGGCAAGACAGTTGGAAAAACTTCATGAAGTTACTGATATAAACTTATGGAGATAACAGTGTTATATAAGGCTTATGTTGACTTTGTATGCAACTTAGAAGTACCTGACAGAGATTTTACCTGGAGAAACAATGCTAACAACAAAAAGCTTTTATGAAACTTTTAGAAAAGAGTTCATACTTCATCTTGTTTTGCACTGGAATGGCTTTAAATAAAAAATGACTTTGATTCTTGGTAACTCTGGAAGGTTTAAAAAGAGCGGTCATGGGAATTTAACCTGACACGTCTTCTTAAAGGAGTGAAAACAGTCAGTTATTCTGTGTCTGAAAGTAAAATTTGAGTGTCTCTCATATTTAGCAGCTAAGTAACACCTCACTTACCGCACAATAGTTATGTGTGAGTGCTTTGTATTTTACATCTCTGGTAAATATTATTTATTGTATAGATGTGTTGAAGTGTTGTATATAAATCTGTGATTTGCAGTGACTTTATTTATGGTTTAATGTTACATGTATTCAATATATTTTAAATATTTTATTGTAGTATAACTTTAAATGTTCTTTAAAACAGTTTTGCTGAGTGAATTTCAGATGTGAATGTAGAATTGTACTAAATTATATTTTACTGCAGAGATACTTTTCAGAAGTTGATTACTAGTTTATTAGTTGGTAATAATCTAAACTGGTGAATCCCATTGGACTGCTGTAGGTTTGACCAAGGTTACATTTATGAAAATGATTTCAGAGGTATTCTATAATATGATGCATAAAAATGCATGGAAGTTCTATTCAGTAGTTAGATATTTGATTCTTAATCATGTTAGAATGCACTCTATAGAAAGTAAGTGCTATAGAAATAATATTTGAGATCTGTACAAGCTGCAGAGGCTATTTCCCTTGATTATGATAGACTATAATTTAAATCATAATACTTTCTGAAGTACATTTTCATGTTTTAATGCATTAGATGTTCTAACCCTTTTGTAAAGCAACAAAAGACTATTGTGTGTTTTATGGTAGGAAAATGCTCTGAAAGTCACTATACTTGCCTGAAGTCAAGAAAAATTGAGTGTCGTCATTATGAAATTTAGGTGCTAAAGAGGCACATGTATAAGCATAAGTATTCTGTGAGATGACATTTTTCAAAAAAGATTTGTACTGCTCAGAAATCCAACACTCAGATAACTTACTGCACAAAATATCTAATTTTAGTAACCTCAGTGTTAGAAAAACAAATAAGACATTAACGTAATTTTAAGATGGGTATTAGCTCCTTGTTCCAACTCTAAAGTTTATACTGGATTCAGCATAGCTGACAAGATAAGTTGCCTGACACTGCTGGGACCAACACACAATACTTCATCAAAAGCGCCATACTCTTTCAGACGAGTCAAAGTGAATTAAATCTGTCTATGAGCCTAAATCGAATCAAGCCAGTACTGTAAATGAATCTGTGATTATTATCTTGAGATGGTAGGACCTTCCCTTGCCTGAACAAGATCAGCTGAAAGTAGTCACAGCTCTGTGCCACTGATCTCACATCTGCTGTAAGTTGATTCTGGTACACAAAATCTGTGTTAACTTATTTTGAAATTGGAGCTGCCTTTGCCAATGATATATTTTCTGATCTACTTATTGGTCTGCTGTTCTGCATTTGTCTTGGGGTCCTTTGGAACTCTTCTGAGTGGTCTTTGCCAGCTGGTGCAACCAACTGATCAAGGCCTTGCCCTCTCACTTTGAGATTAAGTGTTTTGTGAGCTGTATTTTGGACATTGCTACTCTTCCTTTATGTGAGTAGGCTTATTCTTAATTTTCTCTACTTCGTGCCTGTAGATAGGGCCTTTCTCTGGACAGCAGAAGAGAATGCTGCCACCATTTTTATTTCATACCATTCTTTCGCTTTACCAATGGATACCAGCCCTGTGGCCTCCATCTTTTTTTCTGTCTTTCACTGAACTGCTATTGTAGCTGTTTTAGACTATACAGCCATTAAAAATCGGTAGCAAGCAATCCTCAAGCACCTTCAGCTAGGCACAAACATGTGACAGCTGGTCTACCCCAACTCCCTGTGACCCAAAGTAATCTTGAGATGAAGTCCTTGGGTGCGGACTCTGGTAGAAGGGTAACTGGAAACTCTTTTAAACCGTAGACTTGTAAATTAAGTTGCTGGCACAGCAATTCCCAAAATAAAATGGACAGCCAGAAATAGGGATGTGGAGGTTATAAGACCATTGAAAATTAATTCACAGAACTAGGGATACTTATTGGAATTCTCTGACAAAGACAGCGTTCGAAAAATGCTTTATTGGGTCAGACCATTGGTTCATTTGTGCAAGTGTCTGTTCCCAAAAAAGGCAAAAGAAGGTGGCTAGTGTCCTGTGATCTACCTGTCTGTGGTTGGTTCCACTTGTAGTTTCTCAGATCCACAGTCATTGGATATGCTTATTCCCCTTAGTATATGTAGTCCCTGAATTTGTCCAGCATCTTTTTGAAAATTAGACAAAGCCAGGAACAGTAGATGCATAAACTGGTAATGTTATCTGCCTCTACAACTTCCTGTAGCAACAAATTGCAAAAGTTATCTGGTATTTTTTGGTCCTGAAGTTCATCCAGGGATTGTCACAAATTCGTCTACCGCCAAGTATCAGGTTTCAGATTTAGGTTTCAGATTTAGATTTCAGATTTAGCTGAAAAGTATGCAAGTGTTACATACCTAGGTAGCTCTTTATATATAATTTAACTTAAGATGTATCAGTCTGAACATAGTCCACAGAGAACTGGTGAGAATTTGTCTTAAAATTCTCTCCAGATTCACCTTTTGCAAATGTAAGAAGTTACCAGTTACTTGAAAGAGTGCATATTTCTTTCTCACGCTTCAACTTCTTATAGATATGTATTGTAACAAAATGAGAAATATTCAAAACTAATGATATCCAATTTCTGTACTTTCTGAGGGAAATATCAGTAGACCAGGCATTTAGTTCAGAAGTTTACATTGTGTCTTCCATTATGCTGTTCGATGCTACACAGTTTGTATGTAATCTTAAATTTGTATCTTAGTGATATCAAGATGTACTTGAAGAAAAAGTTCCCGTGATGATAATTTTTCTCTATATCAAGGATTATTCAGTGATGGTTCTCTTAGGGTGGGTTTTTTTTTTCTTTAATTACTTCTGCCATTTCTTTGGACTCTAACTTGCATTTGTGGAGACCACCATCATGAAGTCTATGCACAATGAGAAAGCAGGAGAGAAGTTCATGTTTAAACTGTATTTTCAAAATTAAGCTTCACTGCAGTGTTCTGGTGAGAAATGTGCCTGTAGCCAGGTGTATTGGATTTATGTATTTTTGTTTTCTATGAAGGTTTCAAATTCTGCTATCAAATTCCAAATTTTATTCATAGAAATAAATTTTTTTCCCAATTGACAAAAATTGAGAACAAAAACTCAAACAACTCAATACCTGTGTTACTGTTTTTTGTGTATTTGCCTCTAGTAATATAAATGATTCATAACGTATCTGATACTTTTATCTGTATTTACAAAATCCTTGTGATACTTTTCTGCTGTGTGTTAGAATCAGTGGAAACAGTTCAGGGAGAGAAGCAAGATGTACTGAAAAAAATGATTGTCCTTAAACTTATATATGTTTGATTTTACACTTTTCATTATACAGTGCATCCCTTTTTGACAGTTACTGGTTTAGTCTTTGAAATCTGCTTCCTCTCAAAATTTTTCACTTTTGCCCATGGAATAATGTCACCACAATACCGAAGGCTGCTGTGCAATAGGAACAGGAATTTTCATTTTACTAAATATATCCACTCTGACCATCACCTTAAAGTACTCACCTTGTTGCTTTCTACTTCCCTTATAGAAATAACCCAGAAAATCTTCTTTCTATAAATGGATTCTAGGGAACATTTGCTTTACAGAGAATAAAATATATTCTGTGTTGCTACAATTGACAGAACATAAGACGTGCAGTATTCTTATTATGTATTTACAATGAAATGACGTTCTTCTATTATTAGAGTTCAGAGATTATTTTCATACAATAATCTCCAAAACCCTCCCTCAAGGAATTTCATGGTACATTTAAAAAAATATTCTCACTTTATAGGGTTCTTCACACTAAAATAAATACTAGAATCTCTAAAGCATGATGGAAGATATATGGGAAGAGCTTCTACTACAAAGAAAAACAGTGTGGTTTGAAAGGTTGCACAGTAAAACAGAACTGATCTAAGAAAACACAACTACCATATTGCTGAACATTTACACTTTCAGGCATTTTACAGAATGCCGATGTAGCCGATAAAAGCGCACATTTATCAAAATGTATAATTTAATTTAAAAAAAATCCACCTCAGTTTAAGCATACAGTACTCAGATTTCACATGAAGGTGAAGAAACCCCTTAGGCCGTTTAAAATTTATGAGGAATCTTGTGATTTCATTCATTATGTTGACAATGTGCACAGCTTCTTTTGAAAATGGATTGGACCAAAGAAGGTGAACAGACGTGATTGTAATAGCTCTTCCCATAGTGTGTGCTGAATTATGAGAGTTACTTCTCGTTATACGTTACCCAGGAGGACTGTTTAACGTGCTTGGTTATATAGATCTGCAAATTTTTAGCTGTGGGCTGGTATCCATAAATTTACTCTTGATGTATTGCTTTCTAGGCAGACAACTCATGCTCTGATAGAATTAAGGGCAAGAATTGATTTCCTGCTAAATAAAACACAGATCAGTTTAAAATATAAAAAAATGGAAACTAGAGTCTATATATGAAAGCAGTTATGTGTTGTGAATATTACGTATACAGAAAAAAGGCTTGTCATAATTACAGTTTTGCATAAAGAAATATGCAAAGATACCTTCTGAATGAAAATCTGTAATCCTTATCAGTTGAATTTCAGTTGTTGAAACCATTTCTGTTAATATATTTTTGATTACAGTGGCTATATCTGTATTCTGAAAATATACCATGCTATCAAAATTTCTCTTTTGTTTTTAGTTTGTGTTACGTACTGAAGTGAATTTTTGCATGAGTTAGTCTAATATGCTCATAAATACAACAGAAGAAAATGGTTTTTTTGGGGGTGGGGGGAAAGCAGTGATTGTCTATCAGCTATGTGTCAAGTAGGGGCTTTGTGAAATTTGAAAGGAGACTGGTCTGCTAAGACCCAGAGCAACAGCTTTTTCAAACTTAGGCAGTCGTTCCTAATCGCTGGTTCATGGCCAGAGCTCCCTACTGTGTGAACTAGAGTGCTGAAAAGCTCACTGCACATAATGAAGCCTGCTCAAAATCAATGAATTAGCTACGCCCCCAGTTTCCTTCCTGCGGGGTCCAACTCATTAGGCTTTCTTGAAACACCTGTCAAAAGTTCAGAGGATTTGAACTAGAGCTCCTACCTTGCTTACGAATGTTTTATCATGAAACCCATCTGTACTGTTTTCCCTCCTCCTCATAACAACCTTTGTATCTCTTACTCCAGGAAATCCAGCTCCCTGTGATCCTTCCTCTCGTTTCTACCAGCTCCTCTGTAGAAACTCCTGAAGTGTTTGCCTCCTTCCTTCCTGACAGCCTTATTCCTTGTACTGTGCTCTTCCTTGTCTAATCTATGAGTCTGGTCTGCAGGGACAAGGACAGATGGTGTTTGGTGCTGCTGCTGTGGCACATTGCTTGGGCCTTTCTCAGCTCTCCATTTCCCAGAGTGAGGACATGGGTCAGGACAACTCAGCCAAGGTGTGATCAGATGGCTAGTGGAAGAACAGGTTGCAGTCTCTAGTCTTACTTCCATGAGATACATTGTTTAAAATAGTATACTGTTCTCCTGGGCAGAATTCACAAGAATTCCTTTTATTTCTGAAAAGTATCTCTTTTCAAATTGGATCTTGCAGACATCACCTCTAAGCAGATTTTCAGGGGTGTATCTGCTGTTTTTTTGATGCATTGTATGTATGTATGCTTGCTAGATGTTACTTTTTTCTGCTACTCTGAATTGGCAGCTCTTGGTTGCATCACCTGTGGTTGTTACATTGTTTTCCAAATGCTATGCATGCCCTTACATCCCATATGCTTCTTGCCTTAGGCTGTTTCTGGCAGTATTTTCTTTGTGAGGTTTTTCCTAAGTTTTTGTTTTATATTCTTCCATTTTTTATTTTCTTCTACACCTAAAGTAAGTATAATTGTATCTTTCTTTCTTTTGGGCATTTTCATTTTCTCTTGAGTGATTTCTGCAGCCTGCCATATCACATCCTCCTTTCCAAGTGTGAGGTCATATCTTTCATTAGTTCCTTGCCCCTCACTCTCCACCCTGCAGCTTTGGATATCTGAACTGAATTAATATCTGATCCGTTATAATGAAATCTGCCTAGTGCCTTAATTACAAGTCTGACTTATTAGTTTAAAATGAATAAAAAATTATTCAAGGAATTCTCTCACATTTTGCAGTTTCATTTGCAATCTTTTGAAAGTGTCCCTTTTGGGGGAATGCAGTACAGCTACAATTTCAGTTCATAGCTTGCCCTCCCATTCTACCTCTAGCTGGAAGCTAGTTAAGCCATCAGGATTTTCAGGTACAGCAAAAATAAAGAAGTATTTATCAGTTAAATTTGTTTTTTAAGTTCTACTTCATGTGTATTCCAGCTTTTCCCATACAGATGTCAGATGCTTGTGTGACTTTTTTCTCTCACCATTCTGCAACATAATGCTAGTTTTGGCTTGTTAGAGGCTTTTAATTGTTCCGCTTCTATTTTTCCTACTCCTTCATTCTTTGTGGCCTGTCTTCTTTACTCTTTACTTCTCTGATAATCATAAAATAGCTTAGGATGGAAAGTACTTTTGGAGATACTTGGTACAACCACCTGCTTAAAGCAGACCTACTGTTATATCAGGTCATGCAGGGACTTGTCTAAGCATAACTGAGTATCTACAATAATGGAGATCACCTTAGTCTTGTGAGAGTTCCAGTTTGGTATTATGTAGCACTGTGGAGTGTTTTGGTTTGTTTTTGGTTTTTAAGGGGAGAGCAGAAGTAGTAATAAAATAGCAAATGTTATTGAAGCTCTGGGCTATCATCTGGGAGTCTGTGATGTTACCGAGATGCTGCAACTCACCATATTCTAGCCCAGTTTTTGCTCTAATTGCTCAAAAAGGACCAGTTCATATTTCTGAAAATGCTTAGATACTTTGGTTGATATGAGTCTCTATAAAGCAGAAAGTGACAGTAACTCTGCTGGAACTGTAGTTATGGCTGATAAAATACAATTCTCTAGTGAGTGAAATGGTCTGTATAGCCTGAACCTGACAGTTATGTACAGAGCACATTAAAAAAAATAAATAAAAAGGGCTAATCTTAGGAAATTAATCCCTTTGTATTTTTTCTTTCTTACTATATTATCAGATTGTTGTTTAATTTCTTTGTTCTGTGACAGTGGCCACTGTGCTGCACTGTTTAATGCAGTTGAACTTATGAATTCACTTCAAATATTTTAATTTTACAGCGATTTTTATTTTTCAAAATATTAGTTCAGATATTATGTGTTTGACAAACTGAAAATCAGTGTTATGCAGAGATATGGCATGGGATGGTAGAGGCTTCTTGATTTAAAACTCTATATAGTAGGAAAAAAAAAAGTGGAGAATAGTATTTGAATGAGTAAGCTTTGTAATTATCTCCTTGAGGAAAAACATGTTATATTTTCCCAGTGATAAATATGCATAGTTAATAAATGCTGTGTAGGATTCAAAAATAATTCCTATCCACCATTTCAAATGGTTTCAGTACTGTTTGGAAATGAAGACTGTCCTTGAAGGACAGCTGACAATTACATATAAAGTACTTTCTAAACTTTTTACTGCCTCAGGATCTGTGATAAAATATGAAAGTTGACAGTGTGTATTGTATTCTTAGTTCATGGAATTTTGTGTTATTAAAATATATTTCTTAAATTTCATTTTACATACTGTTTTGAGAAGGTCGTCTTGTACAGTTATCACTTCTTACAGGTTATTTTATAGGTACTTCATTTTAATGGATACTCTATTCAGATGTAACTTACCATGTTTTCATAATAAAAAAGTTGATTCTGGTCTATGTGATTTAAATGTTTGAGAGTATCTTTATAACCAGGATTTTAAAGTTTAAGGTTGAAACATTTTTTTCTTTAAGTTTTCAGTAGTGACCACTCTGCTTCTGTTTTGATATGACTATCATATTTTGGTTTCATTATAAGTGTTGAATATATTTAATATTCCACTACTTGCATATGTTATAATAGTATCGGTATCTTATCCCTGCTTATTACATGTTCAGTTTTCATATACATTTATACCTGAATCCTAATTTTGGTAGCTCCATTCCATTCTCAGCCTCTCTTATTGATGCATCACAGCTGAATGCACAGTATAACATACTTCATGAAACAGTGGGAATCACTTTAGAAAAGCAGCTTCTAAAGAGCTCTTTCCAAAGACAACTTGTACTAGCCAAAGCAGGAAACAATAGGTAACTCTTTGTGCTTGTTTCATTTACACAAGCTGTTCAGTGAAGTGCTGCATTTGACATTTCAGTGGCATGTAAGACCAGAAGGAGGGAGCGCTGGCATAACTGAATATTAAGCCTTTTTAGATGGAGACTTCTGTCCTCAAAGATCTGCTTGTAGTTGCAAATTTTCTGTGTAGTGACTAAAAGTAAGCTGTGCAAGCACATGAGACCATGCTACAGTTTCCAGAAGGGTTGCAGAATTTCCACAAGCTCTCAATGTCTTACTAGGTCAATAATGCAGCCTAATGGGCATATACTGCCTCAAACTTTTTTTCTTTTTCCTTCCTGTTTTAAATTTTAACCATGCTGCATGCAGATCCATTTCATATTGTCAGTTTTTCCTTGTTCTTGTACTACAGACAGTCATTCACCATAAGATATGTACTAAGTTAGAGGAAGCAGTTCAAATATTTTTTTGCTTGCCTTTATGGAGCTTGGGATGTCTAAATGAATTCTGAACTTCCCATGTTGCCTACTGACAAATATTGTGCATAAGAAACTCTTATTATTGTAGGTCACTGAATTCATTTTTAAAATGCCAATTGACATTATTCCCTTAGGGAGTTGTAAGTTGCAGCCTCATATTATGTTCCAGCACAAATGTGGAAATTCAGTGTTTTTGAAGGGATCTCATTTGTAGTACAGAAGCAGCTTACCATAAATCAGGTGATGCCTTTCTAACATTTAAATCCTAGTAAATAGAAATAGCAGACTTTCTAGAGATTTTCATTGTCACTGCATATTTAACACTCAGGAGAAAATTTGTATTGCTTTCCTTACCTCTCGCACCAAACATCATCACTGTGGTGGATACATGTATTTTACATAACCAAAAATCGAAGTTCAAGTACTAGTAATGGACACAGCTACTTAGTACAGTATGAAGATAGGGAAACTAAATGCACGAACGGAATTGCCAAAGATAAGCTATCCAGAGCTATTTGTGTTGAATGATTTTTGATTGGAAAGATCTATGGATGTTATTGGTATTCATTATAACCCACTGACATCTTGCATATATTTGGTTCAGTCAGATAGTCAAAAATAGAGCACTGTACATGAGAAATGATCATTAAGCAATAAAATATTCTTTTCATTTCATTATGACAATGCTGAGTAACAGTGTTGCACTTAACAGTTTGTCAGCAAGTCCTCACCATAGTGAAAAGAAATGCATTAAGAAAACAGTTAATTTATTTTTAAATAGATAGAATAAAATACTGGGTAATATGTTACATAGAATTTTGTTTTTGGCAACAAGAAGACAGACTTGATATTATATTGGGTCATTTTCCAATTCCTATTGTTGTGTGGTTGTGTCCTTGGATAATTACAATTCTTTTTGATATTCTCCAATAAAAAGCTACATTAATCATGCATCGTTCATTTTAATTGTACACTTTTTGGCAGAGATCGTTTGGTTTATTTTTTTATTTTAGATTTTGATTGTACAGCTTTTCACTGCAAGCGAAGTTTTCAGTGGCACCCTAGCATGCCAAGACATCTCAAGCTACTTTACTCTAAACTGTAATAGTTGTTTTACATGGTTTTATGGTTATGTGGTTAACGATGGGTTAAAAGCCTAAAACAAATTGACTGAAAGAGGGAGGGAGTTGTTTTGTCTGTATTTTTCAGACTGCACAGTGAATTTACATGAGAATTTTATCATTATTCTTGGTGATATGCCTACTGTGAAAGAATTCCCTACAGATGCAATGTTTTTGGATTGGCTTCTTTATCTTTCCTTGTTTGAGATATTGGCTAAAGGGATGGATCTGCCTGTTATGTCTAGAGAATGATGCCTTGAGGTTTATTTGTCATATTATGTTTTAGACAGCCTGTCCAGCTGTTGAAAACAGAGGGCAACTATACAGGATAGCTCTGACTTGTACTGAGGGTGAGGTCAAGGCAAAGAACTGGGAAAAGCCACTTTTCTGACCATCCCTTTTATTGTAATTAGTGGCAATTACTCAAAATACTCCACACTCTGAGCACAGGCCTGCCCATACATATAAGAAACCTAAAAAAGTGAGACAAGTCTGTTAAGGTAAGTTTCCACATCTTTGTATCTTCACTAAACTTAAAGACATGGATCATTAATCAGGTTGGAATGGGCCTCAGGATGTCTGTAGTCCAATCTTCAGCTCGAAGCAAGGGTCAACTGCAAGGTCATGCCAGGTTGCTCAGGGCTTTATCTAGTTGGGTGTTGAAAACCTCCAAGGATGGAGACTACAACTTTCCCAGGCAAGCTGTTCTAATGCCTTACTGTCCTCATGGGGAAAAAGTTTTTCCTTATATCCAGTCTGAACCTCTTTTCTTTCAACTTATGTTCACTGTCTTTTGTCCTCTCACCATGCATCACTGTGAAGATCCTGGCTCTGTTTTTTTTAATAAGCTCCTTCTAGGTATTGACAGGCTGCTATTAGGTCCGCTCAAGCCTGCTCTTTTCCGGGCTGAACAAGCTCTGTTCCTTCAGCCTCTCCTTACAGGGCAAGTCCTCCGGCTGTTGACCATCGTGATGGTCCTCTGCTGAAATGCTCCCCTTTATTGATGTCTTTCCTGTATAGGGTGACCAAAACTGGACACACAACTTTAAATGTGGTTTAGCAAGTGCCAAGTAGAGGGGATAGTCACGTCTCTCAGTTTACTGGTTGTGCTTCTGTTAATACAATCCAGGATGTTTTTGGCCTTTACTACCGCCAGGGCAGGCTGCTGGCTTGTGTCCCCTAGGACTCTTAAGTCCTTTTCTGCAGAGCTGCTCCTCAACCAGTCAGTCCCCAGTCTGTTTTTTTGCAAGAAGTTTTTTCTTTCCAGGTGTAGGACTTTGCATTTGTCCTTACTGACTTTCATAAAATTTCGGTTGGCTCATTTCTCCAGCCAATCTAGGTCTCTCTGGAAGGCAGCCCTGCCCTTGAGTGTATCATCTTGTCCCCACAAGTTGATGTTATCTGCAAACTTGGTGAGTGTGCACTCTGTGACTTTCTCCAGTTCATTGATAAAGATGTTGAACAAGACAGGTCCCACAATAGACCCCTGTAGTACTCCACTTGTTATTTGCCTCCAGGTAGAGTAAAACCCGTTAACCGCTATCCTCTGAGCCCAGTCATCCAACCATTTTATTTACTCATCTGGTTTTCCACCCATCCAGACTGTAACGTCCTGACTTCAACAAGAGTATTGTGAGAGACAGGGTCAGAGCTGACATAAATGACAACCACTGCTCTCCCCTAGTCCACAAATCCAGTCATTTTTATTATAGAAGGCAATCAGTTGGTAAGGCATGGTTTACCCTTGGTAAATCCATGCTGACTGTTCCTGCCTACCCTGTTCTCCTTCATGCATCCGAAAATGTGCTCCAAGAGGACTCGCTCCATGTTTTTCCCAAGGACTGAAGTGAGGCTGAGCAGCCTGTAGTTCACTGGACTGTTCTTTTGGCTTGTTTTGAAACTGGGTGGAATCTTTCCTTTCCTCCAGGCCTCAGGGATCTCCCCGTGTCTCCACAGCTTTTCAAAGATTACAGATAATGGCCTTGCAAGGACATCAGACAGTTCTTTCATCAGCCTTGGGTGGAGCTGGTCTGATTGCATGGACTTGTACAATTAGAGTTCTCTCAAGTAATCCCTGACTCATTCCTCATCTATGCTGGATCTTACTTTACTAATAAATTATCTTGCTTTACCAATAAATAGCTGAGACATTCAGTCTGTTTCTTTGAAAGACTTCTAAGTCATCATATCTTTAGGAATAACATTGACTAGCAATCTAGTTAATTGAAGAACGATAAGCATTTCTTCATATGACTATGCATATTCTAATAGCAGTCAGAATTCTAGATGATGTGTGCTGCCGTAGTTACCTACTAATCAAATTAATGGTTGCCAGTGAGGAAGGGATTACAGTACTCTGAATACTGTAGTATTCAAATTGTATTGAATATAGTTCAGAATTCTTAGCTTTACAAACATTAAGAATTAAGTACAATTGTTTACTTTTAAGAACATTTACTTCTAAAGTAAAATCCTCATGTCTGTGCCACATAGGTTCTCTGAAGCACTGATAAAATAGTGAAGGCAGAGAAATAACTAGGACTGACTTTCAATAAACCTTAATATTGCTTTACTGGTGTCACCCTGTGGCTAATTTATGTGTGTTGGAAACATTAAAGCAGTAACCTTACTATTACAATCCCCACTGTATTCATACACACCATAGAAAGTAAGTTCTACTGAAAATGACAACCAGACTACTGTTAAGGAAAATTGACTCTATTTAGCTGTAAAATAAAGAAATACTGCTCCTTGTGAGAGTCCAGAAAAACTGCATGACCATTATTGACCTTCATGTTCTTTTTCAAAATTTGAAAGATTTGTAACTATTTCAGTTAGCATTATAATATTGACTTACTGATATAATACAGTAGCTTAATATATTTCATAGTGCAATTAAAATAGCTCTCCCGAGTAGATGACTAAGTGACAAGTCATTAATCCACAGTGAGTAAGGTCAGACAGGATAGCTGTATTGCTTTTACTTGGAGATCTTTTACTAATGATTGTTTTTTTTTATTGTAGTTCTTTGCTTAAATGTCAAAGTCGTAGCAAAACATTTTTAAAAGCTGTGTTGTCACAATTATGTGACTGCATTAGACCTGGCAAAATGCCAAATTGAAAAATATATTTATTTAAAATGAGGTTGTGATCTATAAGGAAGACTTGAAGGACCAGTAACCACTATATCATATAATAGTGCAGGTAGTGTCATTTGTTTTTCTAGATTGAGCAGTGGCCTATTCTACTTAAAAGCCAGTAATCAAGATCCATAAGCTTCTTGGCTGATTCTAATGCAAGTATAACACTGTACTCTTTATATAACTTTGAATAAGTTAGTTAAGCTCCTTGTAGAAACTGTTACTTTATTGTAGCAGCTTGCAGGCACAAATACTTAATTTCCTTCTATTGTAAAATAGACTGTGAGAACTGGCATGTGTAGTACATTTTTATATTGGAGAGTTCACAATATTTGGTAAGACTATCTTAATTTTAATACTGAGGTAAAATAAGTTAGCTGTGGGTTGCTTTAAAATATGTATATAGTTTTCACTTGCTGGCATTTATTTTGAAAGCTCTTGACAGATAACATTCATTCTCACAATACCTGGTTTAATTCCTGAATTGTATTGTGCTGAAGTGTTCTCATCTGTACAAAGTTTTAGCCTTTTTGACAAATACCATATGTGGGAGACTGGGTCCAAGGTTAGTGTACGAGTTTTAACAATTTTTCGATGGTGATTGCTTCCACAGTCCCAATAGCATTTTCCTGAAAACCCAGTATTCCATATTTCAAAATATTACACCTTTTATCTCTTTTCTACTAGTTATGTGGTTTGGTTGCGAAAGTGACCTTCTTTTCCTTTGTTACTAACGTATGAGATAGCTGGAATTCTGTCCATCTGTAAGAGAGGACCGAATCAAAGTAACACACAGTGGGTATCACAGTGGATAACACTTCCATTACAAAATGATCAAACAGTTTTAGGACTGATCTGATCTAGTAATCAATATATCAAAATCTAGTGTTTGCATTCTGTAAACTTGACTTGTTTGTAGTTTTCATTAAAAGTTTAAAAACAAGTAGACAACCAAAATCTGTTCAGTAGCTAGATTACATGTGCACAGAATCACTGAATGGATTATCTCATGGTTTCTCTTCTTCATACTTTGCTTCTGCATATTTCCTTGTAATGTAAAGATTATTAAGCTTATTTTCATGATGCTTTCCTTGTTTAACCTCATGACAGGGATGGGATGGAATGGAATTTATATGGAATATAAAAGGAATACAAAATACAAAAGGAATTTTGGGACAGAAATCATAACCAACTGAAAATTATGAAAACTATTAGAATTTGTATTTCAACTATAAGTTTGCAAATATTACGCTAATTAAGAGTAAAACTTTTGCTTCTTCTGGCACCTCAGAAATGTCTTCTTCAGTTTATGACTTATTCTGTCTTATTAAATTGGAAAACTGGAAAAATACTTTTGCAGTTCAATATTTTAAGTATTAAAGACAATTTGAAGACTCGTAATTGACTTCTCAATTTAATTTGGCTTTGTGTCTTCCAGTACTTCCTGTACTTACTTCTTTAGCAGTTAATAACAAATAGTTTATCATAGGCAAAAGGCACATCTGACAACTAGATTGTGTTACTATCATTAAAACCACATGTTTTGTCTGTTGTGCTCATAAGCACTGACATACATGTTGTCAAGATATTCAGTAGCTATAGAAGATAAATTTATTCAGGAGATCACTTAATTTTCCAACTAAGTGGTTATTTTCCATTTTTGCTTTGTCACTGGAAGAAAGAAGAAATGCTGAATTTTGGATTGCCTTTGTGAAACACTTGGTTTTATTGATTAACATGAATATGAAAGGAATTTTTATGCCTGACTTTGTATTTCTGACTTTATGCTTTGGATTCTGTTCTTTGACTCAGGCACCTTAAAGTTAGTCATTGTGTTGCTGAATATCTAAGTGCTTAATTCCTCTTTATATGGGCTTTCCATGCTTGTGTTTTAAAAAGCTGTATAAACATCTGTTTGCAATGGCAATGATGAGTAGTCTTAATGTTCAGCTGTCTAGCAGAAGAGCAGTTAAGGAAGTTACATTTCAGTAAACTCAAGTTTAAAAGGGGGAGGAAACCCTATTTAAACAATGGTTCACTCTTAGTTATTTTTATTTTTTTAACAGAATTCTAATTTAATTTCTTTGATATATAATCCTGTCATTCTACAAGAGTTCACAAAAATATAAGTTGCAGGCTGACAGTCATTCTTTTGCTGCAAACATATATCAGAAACCAAGAGACTAACTTGCCTAAAGATTTAGGTTGCTCTTATATAGTTACCTTCTTTATTATGTATCTGTAAAGGGTAATATTTAACAAACAGAAGGCTATCGCCTTGTTGGTAGAATTATAAAATGCCACATCTGCTAGGCTTGTTTTCCTTTATCAGCAAAATAACTATGTAAGCTCAGTCACTACCTCAATTATGAGAAAAGGTATTGAGTTTTCTTTGATGAAGGGTGAGTCAATAACATTTCATTTTCAATATGAATAGAAAGCATTGTAAGTATTTCAATTTTCCTCTCAAGTGGAAGAGCATTTATAAAAGGAAAAAGTGCAAGACAATGCAGAAAAGAAACAAAACCATGTATTTTTGTGATATTTTAATTGTCTTTAGAAGTTTCACTTTTTTCTGGAATTTTGTGTGTGTGTCCCTGTTAAATTCTACCAGCAACCACAAATTAGCTCTGGCTTCCTTAGGTTTTGGTCAGACGGGTTTCTTTTATACTCACATGGTTTAAATAGAAGTATTAGCATCAATAGAGGATTTTCTTTTGAAATGTCTTATTATAGTAGAATTTTGTGAGTTAGGTATGTAAATCATGTTTGGTCATGTATTGAGAAATTAGAACATTTGTTGGTGAAAGAGTAACAACATGTGAGACTAGGCAACCATTAAAACAAATAATCGTACCATTTACATTAAGGTAATAAATACCATAAGAACAACTTAGGCTTTCTGTGTAGTTAATTGAATATGATGATCTCAGTTGGGAAGTTTCTGCTGATTCTTAGCATATATGAGCATATATGTGCATATGTTATGGCAGGTTTCTATAGAAAGGTATGCTTTCTCTATGCATTCTTTAAATATACTTAAGCATATTTATATTTGTCATGTAACACATTTTAAAATATTTCACATTAGAAACAATGAGCCATTTCATGTTTAAAGTAATTATAATTCTGTATAAAGAGGCACTTTAGTTGATTTTTCTGAAGCTTTTAATACCAGTTCCTTCTGATTTATCCAGTTCTCTGTTGTTCATCCATTTTAGCCTGCAATTTTTTGGACGGAGTGCCTTATGAAATTGGAATGTTCATTTATGGATAGGGAACATGTTCAAAGTCTGCATGTTCGTCAGTGTGTCCTTAAATCCCTTGGATGCCTTGAGTTGCACTGGAGGGTTCTGGCTCTGCTGTGCCCTGTCGGTACATGACTCCACTCATCTGTCTGAGCAGAAGGGGTTTTGCAGTACAGCTGGTTTAGTTTATCTAGGTACAACATTTCTACTGGTGTTGGTGTTGGACAGTTGGTGTGCTCTACACTCCTCAGCCTTGGGCTCCAAATTAGACTTTTTTTTTAGAAATAGTAGGGGTGGCTATAGGGCCAAGTTCCACATAGGCAAAAGGGATCTAAAATTAAGGCAAAGTCTCTTCTAAGTGTAGTACTTGAAAGTCTCCTGTCAGCTCTGTGTGGCGCAGCGTAGGCTCCTGGGGAGACTGCTAAGTTGGGAGAGAGCTGAGAAAAGCTCTGTAGAGTAGAACAGTGCAAGACAAGGCAGGTAAAATTAGAGATGGGTGTAGTGCTGTTAAGATAGGAATCATCAGTCAAGAGGAAAAACAGCGTAAAAAGGTATAATATCCTAAAGGAAAAAACAAAAAGTCAAGAAAAGATGGTATATCAGCACCACTGAGGATCCATTTGAGGGAGCAGTGGGGGAAGGCCCGTTTCAGCAGGAATGACTCTTGTTGCCTGGCAAAGGCTCTGTATGTCTTACCAGAGTGGTGATAATACTAATGCTTAGCCAAGTACCTCATTAAATCTTAGGTATATTTTGTGTGCATTAGGCAATAAAGAATTGTAATTACTGTATTTTGTATTTAGTGTTATGGAAGTGTTGTATTTTAATTGTATTCTTAGATTCATTTTGCTTACAGACTTTTTGCCCACAGCTAAAGGTGCTTGAACAAAGTGACCCAAAGAAGGAAGGATAGATATCTTATTAAGGAGTTAAATTATGTTTTTCTTCAAAATCTCAAGCTGTTTTTTTGTGGCTAAATATGGTCTGTTATCTCAACTGACTGTGTGGTTTGTGTTCAGACATGCCTTCTGTTGAAATATTTTGCTAGAATTTTGAAAATTTAATAAATTTAAAATTGCATCACTGTGTCATACTTTTTCCCACTGTGGTAATTTGCTATCCATTGTAAATTGTATTAGTTTAGTTCCCGTATTGAAAGCTGCTTTATTAGCCATTTCTTAAGCAATAGTCTGAATTACAGAATATTAGTGCAGCCTTGTGCTAGAGTTATTATTTATAAATATATTTATATAACTTTATAAAGTTATATTATTTCTACAATGGTGGATGAATGTAAGTTTGTCAAATAGCATAACCCCAAACATACAAATACAAATCCGTTCCATTGTATTGTTTTATTTTTTTAAGATCACAGATCTATCAGCCAGCTAGTCTGAATATGCTGAATTCATCTTTGCCATAGAAGTGAGGAAATCAATTCTGTAGTTCTGCAAATAAGAAGTGGCATAAAAATTAGATTTAGGATGTCATTTTGCTGATTCAGAAAAAATTGATCTATTGTTTATATGAAGCTGAAAAATGCATGAATGTAAAATAACAGGTGAAGTAATGGAGAAAATATTTCTGTATTGCACATATGTATATTCAAGAAATGGAGGACTGATTTCCTTTGTTTATTGTTTTCCCTGCATATGTCATAGTGAGAATGTGGGAATCTCATACTATACAACATTGATAGATTGGAGAGATTCCAGGAGGAAGAAGAAAAAAAGGTTTTTTTTAAAACCTTGCAAAGGAAGGCAGAAAACCTGAGTTTAATTAGTCTAGGTAAAATAACAAGATGATGAGGAAATACAGTCTTCATGATGTAACATTTATGATAAAAAGGATGTTCTCCTTGGTCACATTTGGAAGAAGAAGAAAGGTTCAGTTTAACTTACCAGAAGAATTTTAAGTTGAACAATAGGACTTTATTATTAGGGTCCTGACCTATGGAACAGTTCCAAGGAAGGTGTAGTATCTTCTTTATTAGATGTTTTAAAGAGTAAATTGAACAAAGTTTTGCTAGGGATAAATCAAGTATTCTTGAGTCAGCCTCAATGCAGGAAGTTTAGACTGGATCATCTCTCTCTCTTCCAGGCCTTTTTTTTCTGTGATTTTAACTCTTTGTCTTGCTCTCTCATTACTCTTCCACCCAAAAGGACTGTGTTATTGTTTGAGATGAAAATTTATTTTTACAATAGAGATTTAAGTCCTGCTGTTGTTAGTGATGCTGTTTCTCCTTAGTTAACATGGAGAGTTGAAACAGGACACAAATGAATGTTGATTGCTGGTTGATATGTTTCTATTTTTCCTCGATACATGGAAAAGGGCAAGGTGAATCTTCATTGTCAGATTTAATGGTTAAAAATGTTTTCAAACAGAAGACATTCTAGGTGTCATCTTGAATCTTTTGCTTCTAGAAGTAATTTTTCTTTGTTGGTTAATGCATATCTACTTGCCTAGAGCATGTAATGAAATGAAGTGAAAATCAAAATGGTCAGGCTGTATGGTGACTGCAAATGTACAAAACTACTCATGTTCAGCTGAATAACTGTGTAAAGCTACAGTAATTCAGGTTAATAGTATACACAATTAAAAATCAAGTAAATCTATTAGCCAGTTGTCTGCCACTTAACTGGCTTAAAATATTTCACATTGGATATCAAGAATACATTTATATCTTAATGCCAACCCCTGTTAAAATATTTTACATGTCTTGATGCATCTTACCTTGAGCTCAAGCTAGAGCTTTAGTGTTTGTTATAAGGAAACTCTTTTAATATTTTATCCACTTCATCTTACGTTATTTGTAAATCTAGGATCTATTCATGCAGCTGACAGGAAAAGAAGGGAAGCTTTTTGTCTTCAGTAATATTGGAAATTTGTGTATGACTCCTAAGAGCACTAAAGCAGGACTTGCACAGATCCTTTAGTCACAGAAAAAAACAAACTGTAAAAGTATGATTTCTCCTGAGAAAAATGTAGATTTTCAGTATAAATATTTTATTTAAGTTCTAAGTAGTATGGGCTTTTTCAGGCCTGCTTTAAGAAAGTAAGTTGCCAAAACAAGGTTAATTAATCCATTCTAGACTCTGTGCTTTATTTGAGATGTGAAAAACAGCTCTGGCTGAAAAATGGAATGAACTGTTTGGTATGAACCAATGGTATGTATCAAATGTGCATACCGTCTTTACAGAAATTACATATATGTTGGTAATATTTCTAATCCCTCTAATTCATCCCTATTTTAGTTTATAAACAGCAGACAGCAGAAGTTTAAAAACATGGGAGAAAATTGTGTTTCTCTCAGAACATGATTAGACAAGGTATCTTTATGTGAAGTGAGCAAACTTAGAAAAAACACATTTTCTCTTTTTGGAGGCTTGATACAGTATGGCACTAACATAGCCGGAGTTTCTTCTTAAAAGGCCTGGCTATACCTGGTACAATTTTTGTTCTAAGTAAATTTGGTAAAGACAAAACATCTAACGTATGAAGTGAAAAAAATGGTAAGCCATCATCAAAATTTGGCTTCCTGGCTTTGATTTCCCAATTAAAGGTCCGGCTTTACAAAGCATGTTGTTTAAATTCACAGGAAAATTTTCTTGTGCTACCTGTTGCTACCGTTCCAGTGTCGGGGGGTTGTTTGTATGCAAGCCTGAAAACTCGTTCCATCCCACATTGTTGTGTATTTCTGCCTGTCTCTCAGAACACGTCTTTGTGTTTGCTGAGAACTGTACTTCTCTTTCTTTTAAAGAAGATTATAAGCCATGAATGTACAGAATAAGCAGCATTGGAATCCAGAAGGGTTCTTTTACATCTCAGCAATCATACTTAACTGTGAACCTTTATAACACTCAACTAATATATTTATTAATTTATTGACTCAGCCTTGTTACTGTCACATTCCAGGCCAAGCTTGTGATACAGAGTTTTGCCATTGTGGCTGTGCTGGGTCATGGGAGGAAAACAGCAAATTAGCTAAAGGTGCTGTACAGACAAAACTCATACTCTGGACTGAGCTCTGCCAGCATCAGATACCTTTTTTTCTGCTTCGTCCATGTCGTTCCGAGGAGGTGGTGTAACTCTGCTCTCAGAAATACTCCTTCTGCTGCCATGCAATGGGTGGAATAGATCTTATTTAAATTTATCCATCTAAAAATGAGATGTCTAATAAAACATAATCTAACCTACTTTAACAGGGAGAAAGCAGGTGCCTCCAGAGGGCAGTTCGTCCCATTTTAAAAGATGTGTCTGATGTAGACAGGATGAATTGCTTTCTGTAGGTGCTTGCCTGTCCCCATGAATTAGATGGAGAATCTGGCTGATTAGTTTAGACTGCAAACTCATCTGTTAGATAGCTAAAGTTAAGCGTGATGAATTTGACACAGCAGGTGCCGTAAGAGGCTCTGCAAACATACTTACAGTGAACCACCCACTTATTCTGAAGGATAATAGTTCTATTATGTATATACTTTTGTTAATAAAAAAAATTTTATTATTAGTCTGAAAATAGAAATGAGCTGCATATAGGTAGTTATATGCAAATCCCACAAAACCAATCATAGGTAAAATAGATGAGAAGTTTTGGAAGATTTCACTAAGATGTGAGAATAACATGTTAAATTGAAGGGGATGGACGTCCATAGTAATGTACACCAGGGTGAAACATTTGAATTGCTAGTGTGTGATAAAAGAAAGGAAAGCGAACATCTATCCTGGATCATGGCTTCACATTGAGTAGAGAGGCTCCAAAGGGAGAAAGAGAAAAAAACAAAAACGTTTCGGGCTGGAAAAGGAACAGATTCCACTATGGTAAATATAATGCTAATGTATGAACGTATTCTAGAAGTAGTACACTGGAATATTCTCTTTTCACTGATTTATAACACAAGTGCATGGGAGCATTTAACAAAATCACTAAGGTGAGTAAGGAATAAATGATAAAAGGAAACACTTTTTCACATAATGAAAAATTGGACAGCAGTACATGTTTCCACAGGATATTTCTAGAACAGTAACTTTAAGTAGGCTTGACTGTTTTTATGAATAATATTACTATCTAGAATGATAGTAGTTAAAGTTAATGAGGGAATATTAAAGGGAGAATAGAAGCGCTATAGAAACACAAAGCTTTTAAGCCTGCCTTTAATATTTAAGAGCAGTGATGAGATATTTAAAGAAAGCAGGTGACCCCATGCCTGCTTGCAGTGATATTAGTCAGTGCTGAAGACAGGAATTTGCAGTGGATGGATCATAAAAGTAGTTGAATCTGGCGGTATTACAACAAGCATGAACGTGGGCAAATGTGATCAGCCACATCAGAGTCTGGCCAACATACTGGTTGGCCATAACCTTCACTTTGGTGTCAATCTATAACCTCCAAAATATGAAGGCTTTATTAACTGTATTTAACAGCATTGCAAGGTAGTATCATCAATACAAGAAGTTTCTGTGACACCACTATACATCTTTTGTTAAGCACAGCCTCCAAGGAAAGATGCATCTTGATACATTATCTAAGTTGCTTCCTGAAACACACTAGTTTTCCTCAAAATCCTCTGTTGAAATAGTGGTCATGCTCAGCTTGGTTCATTCATAAAATGTGACCTGACTTCCTGAGGTGTTTAGTGAGTAGTACGGATGTGAGCATACGGTACAGTTTGGCACATCTGTGGATATTCTACTACGAAAAAAGTTATGCAGTGTTAAGCGAAGGCATGGTGGGGTTGAAGGCATCTTGTTTTTCTGTCACCAAATATGACAGTGGTCCTAAATACTCTTCCAAGTCTTTTGGGAAAGAATTAGCAGGATTGATTGGCTTCCCCAGTTTATGAATATGTCATTGGTCAAACATGTATAGCATGATGTACAAAAAATGGTGGGTATGAACCTCTCGGGTGAGCAGTGAAACCATTTTTTTTAAACAATAGAAAGTTCAAGTTCATTACACCGGAGTTATTTTGAAAAATTGATTTCCATTCAGAAGAGCTTTATTATTATCAGAAGAACAAAGTTGATTTGTAATACATATTTAATTTAGTATCCTGAATACTGGTCGTGAAAAAGACTTCTTTTCTTGAAAAATTTCTCTAAAAATTGCTGTTTGTGTGGTTTCACGTCCTTAAATGTATGCGATGAAATACATTGTTTTGAAAAGAAAATACACTAGTTTTGTATTTGTATTATGCGGATAGCACAGTAGTAGAAGATTATATAAGGATTTATATAGTTTACTAGATAAGGCAGATAAATAATATTGCATTTTTTCCTGTTCGTTCCATTATAGTTTTATATCCGTATATATATTTTTGAATTTTAAATTTAGCTTATTTGATCCATTTGTAACTTCAGATTTACTCTGATAGTCCATGGAAGTGACTTTCTGACATCCAGCAGAAAATTTTCAGCTCGTCAGGTACTCACAAGTCCATAATTATAATTTAAAAGTTAATTTTGCCTGTCTGTGGGTTAACTGTTTTACACTGTCACTTGGGGAAATAGATTCCATTGTTAGGAACATATTACACAGTAAGTGCACCAGTTATAATAATGCAAAATTAAGATGCTCATGCAAAGCATGCCCATTAGATCTTCAGTGAACTGTTTTTAGCGGAGGGGGTATCTAGATTTGTTAAATGGAACATCTTTCTAAAATATAGAGCAAGCAATGAAATGAAGTGATTTTCACCTGCATCTTGCTGAATAATAAAGCTTAAGACAAAGGCTCAAATCTGTTTCCTTATGCTGTATTGATTTTGCATTTCACTAACTTCTTAATCAAATGGTACAGAGGTTTAAGTGTAGTATGTTAACAAAATTTCCACTATCAACTAAATTCATAATCTCATTTAAAAAATCAACCTGCATTATATATATCTATATTAATTTTATAGTTTTCTTTTCATTATTAAACCCCATATGAGCAATACTATTGTTTTGTCAAACTGACAGGACTATTAACACTCAGATCATTTAATTAGACTTTTAAAATATTGACATAACATTAGCGCTCTTCTGTTCTCAGCATTCCTGAACTATCAAGTTGACATTAATGGTATAGAGAACTTGCTGCATAGCTCTTTTAGAACAACAAGTAATACTGACATGTTAATTTGTAAGGCACTTATGTTTAATATTTTGCATCTCAAGATACTGATTAATTGCTGTTGATACGGAATTTTATTATGCACTGATATCAGATGTATAATTCTAATTCTTTTTATAATTACAGCTCACAACTATTTTTAAATGCTTTAAGTCTATTAACATGTTTGTATCGTTATGCTAATAAAAACAAATACAAAAGATCAAGACAATTACAGTGTGTAGGCTTCTGCATATTGACATTTCCAGTATGTAGATTTTTGCAGCATATAGAAAATAGAAGAAATTAAAATTAGGAAAGAAAAGGTAATTGGAAGAGAGGAAAAGCAAAGAGAAAAGGGATAGGATGTGTGTTGATTATTTTCTGTATTTTATCCAACCTTTTTTGGTATTTCAATTCTGTGAAATTATTGCTAGTGAATTTTGAGTTTTCTGAATTTTATTAATCTTTCCTTTTCATAAAATTTTCTCAGTCTTTTGCTGTGTGGGAATACACGGTTCCAGCTGTAGCAAGCATCTTGCAACTGTTAAATATCTATTTAACAAAACTATTTGGTATAGTATTAACCTCATTTGCTTTGATATATTACAGTTTTATTGTATAACTGCCTGGAGCTTTTTTTTACTGGCAGACCTAAGAATTACAAGATTAGGAATCAAAGTATGACACTTCAGTACTGTTATTGGTTAGACACTGTGCTATTAAAGAAATTGGCCAAAAACAGTTCTCTAGGATGCTGTAGTCTTATTTTTCTGCAAGTCCAAAATGATGAGGAGTTTTGACAAGAAGGTAGATATGCCACTCTCAGCAATGGATTATTGGATTTTATATTGTTCTCAATATTGTTATACTGATATTCAACAATTTTGCTTTCCATAGCTTAGGAAGATGGTGCTTTGCTATTGATTCGAATGTATGTATTTGTATTGCATCTGCTTTTCCTACATTTCCCACTTCATGGATAACATGGGCTGGCTTATAATGTATTTTGGTATTGTGTCAGATTTCAGAATCAAATGGTACATAGAGTCAACTAAGGAGTGTTTTTTTAATTTAATTTTATTTTATCTCTCCATTTCCTATATTACTTTTATTGTGTCATCACTTGATATCTCAGAAAATATTATTGTAGTATTTGCAGTGAGAATCTTCTGGGCTTATATAAGAATCTGATTAATTAGGTATCTGGTTAATAAGTTATTTTAACAGCTTATTTTGTTCTGTCTAATGAGGTCACTGGTGATTTGGGGGATAGTCTGGTCTAAAATTACTTTACCTGTTAATTCTAAATATCCAAGAATTACTGTTTGTAGGTATTTAATGACACCAGTAGACAGTGGAAATAGTATGATGTGCATTTCATTAACAGCCAATCAAATATCTAGAAAAGTATTTGGACCTTTTGATGAGAATTTTATTAAAGTTATTGGTCTTTGTGTTTACAAAAATAAAACTGTGTCATGGAATATGCTTCACTTAAATGCAACAAAACGTTTTAATCTGTGTGATCAATTTTATTATCCCTTGTATTTGCACAGAGCTGAGCTAAAAATATCAGTTGATGAACAACTGGGGTAGCAGACAAATTGCCTATTTCTGTCTTATTTCTTCAGGGGCTGATGTATGAAGTTTCCATACATGATATGTTTGAGTATTTAGTACATTTAAGTACTAGGTGATTTGGTACAGCGTGTCAATGATTCCTCTCTGTTTCATAGTGTACAGTCTTTGGCCAGTTGGTGGTCTATAAGGAGATGTGATTCTGCCCCGTCATGCTACTGCTAACAAGTAAGAGATGATTCTGGTAGGGAAAGGAGAAGCAGATGGAGAATAAAAATAGGCCAGAGGGTGAGAAGACAAAGAAAATAAAAAGAAGGTAAAAAAATTGATGGGAAAAGGGAATAACCACAATCCTCCTGTTTTATAGATTCTTTCTTGATGAAATATTGAGAGTAAGCTAAATGCAGAGTTTTTATTAGGTATGTTTTTCAACTTTCATTGCCTATTCTATCTGTAAGTGAGGTTGAGAAGGCTTAGTAATTAGTGTGTAAGGCTGTGCCTTGGCTTTATATAGAAGAGTATTAAACAGATGGGAGGAAAGTGTACATGACTTGTCTAGATTTTTATTTTATATGAATATACTTTTCAAAAAGCTTACTTGAATGAAGATCACTGAAGGGGTCTAATAAAAGTTTATGTCCTGGAAATTGTTAACTTACCCTTTATTCATCAGGTATATGACACCTCAAATTATTTCAGAGTATTACATAATTCTTGTCTGGTGAGCGTCCCACACTTTGAAAATGTGGGGTATTCATTTTTCAGTAACACATCTGTCAACGGCCTGGAATTTGAGCAGATGAGATCTGCAGTTCCCTTCACTGTATTTTGCTTAGCATGCTTCCTCTTAAACAGTTTAATATGTTCTTATGCTGGTCCCACTTTGTGGATTTAGGGTCAGAAATCCTGCATGCTTTCACTGTTTCCTGCTCTGCATATTCAAGCAGTTTCAGGAAGACCTTCAAAAACAACTGTATACTCTGTAGGTGGTGTTCATTTCCAGTCTTTGGCTATATTTAAGGGTTAAAGCTTGTTTTAGGTTTTATGTTTAGGGGTGCTTTATTTTCGTAGTCTGTAATCTTGCTTCTTGGGTTTGAATTTGCTTTCTGCTTTTTTCCTCACTGACTGCTCAATTTCAAGTTATTTGTTGTCCAGGATGATATGTATTTCTCCAACTCAGTAATTCATATAGCAAAAGGAGGTCATGTATTTTGTGCAAGTGGATTGAGGGTTTCTGAAGTGTTGCTTTTAATCACTCCTGTGTCACCCTCTGCATGTAAGAATCATTTGATTTTGGTCTTACTTATCTCTGTAGTTATCCCCAGTTTAGATTCCCAAGGCTCACAGAACAAAGTGCCTCATTTTTCAGCAATATGAGAACTATGGGAAGCAAAATAGCTTTTATTTTAAATCTTAGGTATTAAGTATAAGTTCACTTGTCTTGCATCTGAAGAGTGATGCATCAGCAGTTGTTTGTAAAAGAGTGTATATATCTTGGACACTTATATTTATTCTGCATTTTTATCAGTAATTCTTTCAATTCCATGTTTTAATTGAGACTTTGGTCCTTTGATAATGTTCCTTTTGCTATTCTCCCTTTCACCCCAGAAAATCCCCACACACCATACTTAGAATAAGTGTCTTTCACTCATCTTTTGGCCATAGATTACTATTCATGTTCTTTAATTCATTTCCTATATTTCTGAATAAAGAAATTAGAAGCGTCAGGTAAATCACTTAGGAACAGATCTGCAAAAGCAGATCTTTCAAATAGTTGAGTCCCACTGAAGTCCTATAAAAATTTCTGCACCTTGTTCTATGTATTTTTGAAAGATGACAGAGTACATCAATCTCTTTTTGATAATGGCAACTCACTGAAAAGTCATTGAGTGAAACTTGCACCTGTAAATGTTGTATTATCTACAGATGAAAGTCAGCTAGGTCATAGTTGAGATTTGTCATTCATTATTTTCCTGGTTGTGAATAGTTAATGTTTTCATTTGTGTCTGTTTTTTATATGGAGTTATACAATATCCAAGACAATGACTATCCTAATGTAGTGGGAGCAGCAATGCTCAGTGTTTGAAAGAAAGAAGGGAGTTTGGAAGCACATGCTGTCCTGCCTGTTTTTGACTTTCTCTTTAGATTTGAGCTGTTGACTGTGCTTTGACTCAGAGAAGAAAATGAATGAATCCTGAGCTATATTGTAGTGCTTTCTGTCTCCCTTTACATCCATTTCGTGGCAGCACACCGATTTTTTTTTTAATTGCAAGACAACCAAGATGTAACTAAAATATAGTTTCTATTTATGACAGGCAATAACTTTTCAATACTGGAAAACCTGCTATGCCATAGAATTGGTTGCAGAAGGTTATGTTAATCTGTCAAATAGAAAAGAAATTCCAAGGGGCACATATCTAACCTCAGAAGGAGTACATATAGACAGCCTATATATAGTCTTTGGGATCAGCGATTGCTTCAGTGATTAGTGTGAATGGCATGAAATTTGCATTAAAGGTTAAATCTGTACAACTTCTGAATTTGATTTTTTTTTGTCCTTTGTAGGAGGATTAAAGATAACCTGTCACAGACTTTTAAGAAAATCAAATTGAAAAATATTTTCACTAAATTCTGTATTTTGTGTAATACACATTCAGCCTAGAACTTGTTTTCCATTGGATTGAATAAGGAAAAAATATATGCCTTTAATGAAATTATCTGCATGTATTCAATGTCTTGTTGTCATAAATGAGAGGTACATTTATTGTTTTAAGGAGAAGAGAATATAGTGAAGGAAATCTTTAAGAAAATGAGAATATGGTGAGGGAAGTCTTTTAAATCTATTTCCCTTACTGTCTAAGAGATATGCAACCTGAGTGTCAGTCACACCAGCATGTTTATATTTTTTTAGCTGTTTTTAGATTTTAAGAATTATCCTATAGCAGTTTCAAAGGAATTTGAAAAGACAAAATACAATTTTCTTGTCGTTTTCACACCATTTCTATAGAATTCCTCAAACTCATTTTTGTATAGAATCTGGATTATGTACTGGACATTAAAACTTTAATTCTTTATTGCTAATCACAGTTCAGATTGACTGAAACTTTATTTTCTCTGATTACTAATACATTTATTCATGTTCTTTAGGCAGGGATGCCCACCAAATTTACATTTGGACTCTAAGTCATAGTTAAGAACATGATATGTTAATTCTGTATTGCTTGACTTTCCTTCTTCAGTCTTTTCAATCATATTCTTCTGTTATTTGCGTCTTAAGATTGGCTATTAAGTGCCAGGAAATCCAGTAGTATCTGTAGTGTAGTATGAAATGAGCAACTTTACGGGGAAAATAAATGATAGCCTTAACAAGAATACAGAATAAAATATTATTATGTAGGATTGCTGAAAAAGATAATCATGGAAATCTTTCCAGTAGATGAAATATTTCATGATATTCATATCATTGTTCCAGAATAAGAAGAATGTTTGTTAACCATCTCTTAACCCTACTTTGTTCAAGTAGAACAAGTTATAGAAGTCTAAAATTATTCAAAGATTGTTATGAATGCTATTAATTCCACATTGAATGTAACTTTAAACTTCAGTTCAATCAAATAGAACTGTCATTTTAAATCAGTCTTACTCATTAAAATATTACTTATTATTTAGAAATAAATACAGTTTATTTACTTTTACTTTAAAGAGCTAGTCATTAAAAATTCACTAACCAGATTGTAACTTTGTCTTAGTTCACTAAAATTGTAATCTTCTATTTGTGTGTTGAGTATATAATTCTTTTTAAAGCTATCATAATTT
Organism: Dromaius novaehollandiae; assembly: GCF_036370855.1. NCBI lineage: Eukaryota > Metazoa > Chordata > Aves > Casuariiformes > Dromaiidae > Dromaius > Dromaius novaehollandiae. The sequence continues at coordinate 26,939,177 of NC_088098.1, forward strand.
TAAATTCCTTTTTTAGACTTAAAGGTGTAAGAGGTATCAGTGTTATATCAGCGTTTCATGTGCGTGGCATCATGAAAGTTTTGCACCTGAACCTCTTCAGCCTTAAAATGGCATGAGGTATCTGCATATTCAATCTCACAAGCCCTTGACATTTAAACTGGAAACTTTGGAGCCAGCTTCTTTCATCCAGAGTATTCCTACTACTTTTTTTTTTTTCACACTAATAACAATAAAACATTGCTATCAGGATTTTATTAGAATCCTCCTACAAGCAGTTGATCTTCTCCTCTTGCCCTTTTCCAAAATTTATTTATAACATTAGTGACTTCAAAGAGGATAAGTTAATATCTCAGTTCTGCTGTCAGAGCATGTAAGAAGCAGAAGGCTTTAGGAAGAGGACTGTGCTCTCCTACTCTGCTCCTGAGTAGGATGAGAGAGTTTGAGCGACCCAACTCTCCTTGGCAGTTGGTCTAAGCAACAATCTGACCATCTTGGGGCAACTGGACTGTTCTGCTGACTGACATGACAGCCATGTGTGGATGCTTGTTAATTCAAGCACTTTTTGATTCTCAAATTACAACTTCCCAGCAGTCTGCTGCTTTTAAAGGTGATGTTCTTTTGGGTTTTTTCTCAAAAAAGTTTTTTTCTCTAGAAAATATCTTCTATTTCCATGGGATTGAAATCACAGTAGTTAAAGAACTTCTTTGCAGGTTGCCCATTGCATCCAAGATATTCTTCAAGTATTGTCCGTCTTCCACAGCCCACCCACCCTCCTCTTATTGTTCAAGCCTTTCTGCTGCATTTTGTTGTTCCTATGTATTAATAGGAATCACTGAGTTTGAGAGGAACCAGTGTAGGAGGGACTAGTGCTCACATGTATGCCGTCTACAGCCTGAATGTTTATAACACACTTCAATATATCCAATTTCTTTCTTCCTTATTAGTTTAATAGTTTGTCTGTTGGCTGATCTATGTGAGAATGCTATAAATATCTCGTATTGACATATCCATTACTTTTTACCAGATCTCTCAACAGTTTAAACTTCTTATAGCCTTCTATTAGTGTGAAGAGAAACTTCTTACTGCCATCTTGGCATCTGACCCAGCACTATGGGTATTGACAGCATTGGGCTTTCACATTTGCGCAAATAATATCACTAGGTGAAAAGCCTAAAAATAGGCTTTCTTTAGCCTGAAAGTAGGACAGTTCCTAGTTATGCAAAACAATTTGCTTAGTTTCTTGTAAGAAGTAGAAACATGTATTAATAGAACAGTATATCTTGAATTATGTTTTTAGAACATAAATTGTTCATGGGAAAGCAAGCACGAGCATTAGAGAAGTGAAGCATGAGCTTTCTCAGCTAGGTGTACTGCAGAGAGACACCACAAGATACACCACAGTATTTTATAGTTTCATTGGCAACATCCTTTTTAAAGCAGTGCAAATTTAAGGTGGTAATTGAATTAAAGAGAAAGAGGATGTAGGAAAATAGGGGAGAATTGCAGGTGCTTTTAAAGAAGACTAGTTATAAGCCTATTTGGGCACAGCAGAGTATAGAAACAGACATAAGTGGCCTAGCTTCAGATAAGGCCTTCATCAAATGTGTTTTTTTTTTTTTTTTTTAACATGGTCATCTGTGTCACTATGAGACAAATATAATCTATAATTGCATGGGTTTGTTTCTTTATATTCTGGATACTTGTTCTTGCAATGTTAATTATCTTCTCTGCTGCTAAAATAAAATGGTTATGCATGTTGCTTCAGAAACTACTCTCTAGGCCTTTCTAATCACCATGATGTGTTGATTTAATCGTTCAGATGAACTCACTGAAGTGGCTATTGTATTGTAACAGTGACAGTCAGAGTCCAGTGAACTAATAAATATGATTAGACATTCTGTTGTGAGATCGGCATTTAAATTTAAGTATCTGAATGGAGGTATCTAGAAAGTTAGATGTTTAAAGTCTTGTGAAGCTCAGTGGAGATCAAGTTAATATAATCAGTGGAAGCTAGAAAGCAGATGGATGCTTCCATGTAGACATTGATTTTACAGATTTCAGGATATTTTGAACTTCACTCCATTTCCCATGGATTTCTTCCAACTGATTTATTTAAATTGCTGCACCATCTTCAATTTAAAAGAACAACCTGACCCTTTTAAATGTATCTGACTCCCTTTGAACTTTCAAGGTTTCTGCTTTCATTATAGTTTCTACTTCAAACTTACTGAATTCAGTTACCACTTTACTATCATATTGCATTCAGTTGTTGAAACTTCCTTTGTCAGTAAACCTGGTTTGATTTTTTTTTTTTGGCAATAATATTTTTGCATTGTGGCCACTTCAGTTTTTTTCAGTCAGCTCAGTTTCTCTTGTTCGTGGCTAGTCACTCTGTCTCATGGTCATAACGGTTGGCATAAATTGAGTGGCCAAGATATTTTTTTTGCAAAAGAGAGGACATCTGACCTGCTTTTTACAATCTGTAGTAGGTAATACTAATTTTTATTAGGAAGATTTCTGCTCTATCCGTCAATGTAATAGGAAAGTGAAAAAATAAAGAAACTATCTTGCTTTGAAGTTTAAAGACATCTGGAAAAATAAAAGAATATGTTATCTGGAGGGGAAAAAACAGTGTTTCCTTATACAGTGGTCTGGGTACTCAAGAAGGGGCCAAGTATCTCACACATTCTGTGTCACTCAAAAAATGTTTTCTTAAAACACAGTGTATGAAGCTATCAGTGAAGTTGAATATAACAATACTCACTTAGCCTTTCTTTTCTCCTGTTACCAAAGTTAGGAGGACAGAGTACATACCTTTATGAGAATACATATACACGGGAGATATATGTAACAACATTAAGACAAGAAGTGCTGAAATAAAGCTAAGAATTTATTAGGATTCAAAATAGTACAAAATGATGAAATCATCTAGAGTTTTAAGTAACATGGAATTAATCTGAGCTTTCTTACACTTTTTTCTGAAAGCCCAGTACTAATCACAGTCTGAGAAAAGATATGGCACAACAATACTTAAGTGCTGCCTCTAAAACAATCTTCACATGACATATACAAGTGTTTACCCATTTAAGATACATATTAGCACTAAATTCATTCTAGTGAAACAGTTGCTATGCTGATGTATGACTTTTTAAAATGACATTTATGGTCATTCCTAGTTCAGTGGAATAGTTTGTTAAGGCGCTCAGTCACAACTCTAGATTTTATATATCACTACTGTGTTTAGTTTGTTCATCACAATAGCTCAAGGGCACACAAAAGACAGTAATTCATCTTGGTGGAGAACACTTGGAAGGACTTGATTATGCTAATTGATTTAAATTTTGTAGCACAAGTGCACAAATCAGCCTCTGGTGCCAAATAGTTTAGCTCTCTCACAGATAAACTGGAGCTGAGAAAACATGTTTTGAGAAAATGGGTTAAAACAGACAACTTTTTTTTTTTCATGTACTGCTATCAAAACTGAATACGTTTTGCTGTTCTAATGTTGCAATTAAACATGGTTAGAAGCTACATGAATTAGCAAGTTTATAATGGTACTTATGGTCATCATAATATAATAAGGATGACTGAATTTTGCTGTCAATTATAGATAGATAGTTATTCCTTATTGTTGATTAGTAGGAAATGATTCTTCATGATGTGTCAGTTATTGCTGGAATAAATGGAAGAATTCACTAAAAATGCTGTACACCAATGTGAGAGTTTATCCAAAGAAACTGTCCAGTGAGTGGTCTCTTTGCAGGACAGAATTAGAAAGTAGATAGAACTTATTTGTCACAAATTTCTGTTTTTCACAATTTTTAAACATTTTTCAGTCGTTTTTATCTCTGTCAAACTCTATCAAACTAGTGTGTGCAGAATCTCAGAATTTAGTCATCTTCTAGTTTCTTTGCACACTATTTTCATAAAGGCATGACTACTATACTTACTATGTTTTCTAGTTTTGTTATCTGCTAGGCATTATATCCCTCATTAATATCTTAATTTTATGCCTTACTTTAATGGAGAAAATTTGACATAAGGTTTATTCAAGTGCATATAATAGTATCTTTAGGTTCTATACCAAAACTCAGTTCATTAAGCCCTTTTACTCAAATAATATAAAACATGTCTTCACACTAATAGTCTGCTTAACCATTCATGTTACCTGAGTTTGCAGTAGCAGAAAAGTTTTCAAAGACAAAAATGCTTTACTGAAAGGGTTCTGCTTCCAGTCCTCTCTTGTTCAGACGAAGGATATAGAAAGTTGTCATATCAGTTACGGAAAGGCTTCAAAACTTACAGAAGTAGTACACAAAGATAGATCTCTCTTAAAGTAGCTAAGAACAAAACTTTTTGTGGTAGTCACAATCACCATCTTCAGGAATTTTTAGTAAAGTAAATTGAGTTTTTGTTTTTGTTTTTTTTTCCTAAATCTGCTGTGTTATTAATTACTTTCTTTCTCAAAAAGCTGTTTGGGGTATCCACAAAAAAAATCAGTAAGAAATGGAAATGGCTGGTAGAAGCCTCAGGTAAACCTCAGAGGGCACAGAAGCTGTATTATGTTCTTCCTCAGGGTAGGCTTAGGAGGAGGCTCAGCCAAGATAATCAACAGCTGCAAATTTGGGAGATTAATTTATGCACATGACTGAGCGAGGGCTCCAGGACCTCTCAACAGCTGAGGACTTATTAACGGTATCATAGATTCATTAGAATTAAGACAAGCGGCTTTTCCTGAGAGAAGTGAAACAGAGCTGACCTGAAAATGCAGAAAGAAAAACATATTTTTCATCAGTAGGACAGTCAAGCATTTGAACAGGCTGCCTAGAGAGGTTGTTCAGTATCTCTCCTTGCAGATTTTCAAGACCCAACTGGATAAAGCCCTGAGCAACACAATCGGACTTCGTAGCTGAGCCTGCTTAGAGCAGGAGATTAAACAGGACATCTCCTGAGGTCCCTTCCAATCTGAATTATTCTGTGTTTTTAAAAGGTCTTGAGTTTTAGTGCTTGGAAGATTACAAGGGGACAAAGGAAATATGAATGTATATCAAACTGCTGATAACGTATTATTTCTATCATAAAACTTGTAGCAGGAAAATGTTTGTTTACAAAGTTTAAACTCAAGTATACTTTTTCCTAATGATTCATTTTCCATTTTTCTATGAGAAGTACGTATTAGGTATGAGGAAGTAATTGGACAAAGTAGCCGATCACGGGAAATTATTTCTAGTCATTAAGACGAGAGGCAAGGTAGGCTACACTAGGCTTGGCTAAAGAAGCCAAGAACAGAATGAGAAGCGATGCAAGATCTGAAGACTCTAGAGATTAGGAGAAAGGTAAGTAGTACTTATTAAATCAAGCAAATAAACAGAAAGCATTGGAATGGGTTCAATAACAAATAAATTATCAATTCAACTTCTAATTGTACAATTTTATTTTTGTAGTTAAAGAATAATCTGTATAAAATCTGAGCCTTTGGGGGCGGGGGGAAAAGTGGAGTATGCTAACTAAACAGAAGCACATATTTTAATCCAAGATAAGATATCATCTATATAACCTTTTTAGTAACACAAAAAGAACCCCTTTCTTCCAATCCAGAAAACTCTGTGGTTATATTACACACCCATATGGCACTTGCAATTTATTTATTTTTATATGTTTATATATCCTCTGTGATCTTTTTAACAAATGTCTTGAATAGTAAGCAGCCTTTTGAATACTGTAGAAAGTTGGGAGCAGGTCAGAAACTGCCCATGATTGGGATTTCTAGTCAGATGAGGGTTGAAGGAATCATTTTATAAGGTAATTGCAGCAGTGGCTCTAGTTGGACCAAAATCTCCTAAAGCCCTGGAGGGTTGGTTCAGGAGAAGTTCAGGAGCACAAAATTAAACCATCAGTTTAAAGCAATACTTTATGCTCAATCAAAAAATCAGTTAAGAGCAGATCCTATAGATTAAATGTGTATTCTCTAATCTGTAAATTAGCTGCGAATTCTTCATGGCTTTAAAATATAGACAGTCTAGCCTTGAGGTGACAAAAATATAATGTGTTCGTGTGCATGGGGAGAGGGGTTCTTATCTGGTTTTCAGTTACCCTATTACATGGAAATAGTTAAAACAGTTTGCCCTCAATACTTACTGGAGGGCATGAAGATAGCTTGGATGCAGAAAGACTTCTACGTTGTTAATAGGTATAACAAGCATCATGCATACAGCCGTACTGGCATTTTATCTAATTATTCTTCCCAGTGTATGAACATTCTTCTGCTATTTTTTGGGATTAATCTCTCAGTGCGAGCTCCATTCTAGGAGGCAGTAGATAGGTTTCTGAGCTGCATCAGAAAATTACCTGAGTCAGAAAAGTCAATAGAAACACAGTGTATTGGTATCTGTGCACACAGTAAACGTCTACAGAAAGAATGCTTCTGTCCATCCCCAATGGCTGTAAGTCATCTGTCTTCTCAGTTTGCTATATAGCCATCCCTATATATTTTTAAATGTTTTCAGTCCAACAAATTTAAATTAAATAACCTTGTTCCATTTTTCTCTAACTGGTTTTCCTGTTTGATTAACTAATGCTCTGTGTTGTGCTGCAGTGATAGTTAGGTCACAATCCACACAGCTGCTTTCAGTCATCTGTACTGAATATTTCCTTTTGCTTTAATGTACTGTAAAATTGTTGTTATGAGTTTTGAACAATAAGGATTGAAATCAGGCAGCGATAAATATTCACTTGGCTATGCACTAGAAGTATTTCTCAACTAAATAAAGTCTCTGGAGTTCTTAGACAGACACTGAATCTAATTGACTGTAGTCTGTAATGGCAAATTTGAAGGGAAAAGACTTGTTTCCCTTTGGAAAAGTAATGATCACTGAATCACCTGGTTCTTAAAAGAAAACCAGTTATTGGGACTTTTCTAAATAAACTGAATGTCAGTATATTCTTTACCCATCAGGTTGTGCCTTTATGTGAATTTTGAATTTTAGTTAAAGAGAAGTAAACAGACAAGTGTCCTCATTTTCAGTTCTAGTTCCCGACTGAAATCCTGTGCATGAGTTTACAGTTTCATTATACCAATGCAACAACATTGTCTTCTACACTCTCATGTTAGGATATTTCTGTTGCAGTAGTCCTCATTCTGTAGGATATCGTGAAGTTTCTGGGTATTATCTAGGTGAAGAAATGCCAAGGAAGTTCGGATTTTGACAACAGATTTCCCAAGCTCAGACCTAACCACAGCGCCCTTGGAGTTCTAGATTACCGAGCTGCTCTGTGTTAGTAACGATTATGGCACACAGACGACTCTGTTCAGTCTTGCATGCTGCATTCACTTTAATCACACTTGCGAATGCCTGGGTATAGATCCATGCAGAAAAGTTGTACAGAAAGTACTTTACAGCTGTAGTGAGCCGGGGAATAAAACTGTGCAGATATGAAAGACATTTTTTGCCATGACAGAAGGAAAGCTGTCATGTCAACATTCATTTTATTGAAATGAAACTAATGCTAATATAGCTGAGTGTTGTTTTTCTGAGAGGCGGTAGTCTAATCACATGCTGGTTTACATTAATAAATCAAATGGGATATATTGAATAGCTATGTAACAGCTTTCTCGAGAGGCATAAGCCTCCAAAGTACGAAATGGTGTACAGTAGGTGTGTGATACAGTACTGAGAAATAGGAGATGGAGCTGTTATTCATCACTCATTTAGACTATATAGCAAAAAAAGTAATAAAATATTAGATGAATCAAAGAGAGCTAAAATATTGTTGATGTGGTTATGTATTAGACTTTAATGTGCTTTCCTTCTGTATGTGTAGAAAACACTCACTTTAATATTAGAATTTGATGAATGCAGATAAATCAGAATTTAGAAGTTTCGTAAAATGCATTTTTATCTGGAAGTTCAGTGATGAAAATGTGTTACTTTGATTATGGATTGTAGTTATGTTTTCTGGATCTATCATGCAATATATGTATTGCTCTCAATTGTACTTACCTGTTGGTTGCAGTTTGAATAGTAGAAACCCCTTCTTAAGCAGTGTTTTTAGTGGTGTAGCTTTGAAAAGATGTTTATGAGGCTTAAACAATTATATTGAATTCCTGCTCTAGTTATACTTCAGATAAGCAAAAGCTAACTGAAACTGGCATTCACACTCTTGTGGAAAACCCATAAAATCCTCTTAATACTATTTTAAGATGCATGCTGAGACAGAATAAAAATCACTTTTAGATATATCCTAGAAGCTGTACACTGGAAAAGGCTAAGCAACTGAGGCCAGATTAAACTCTGCTAAGCAAGTGGCTCAGGTGTGAATGTTACTTTAAGCTCAGAAATTCAAGTATTTTCTGACAATGTGCAGTGTTACATGATCCTGTACTCAACTGTTCCTGCTGGAAAGCTTAATTTTCTTTTCCCTGATCCTCTTACCTATTTTTAATTTTAACTTTATGACCATAAAGTGGATTTCATATCTAATTTTCAATGGTTTGTCTTTGAAGAAAAGAACCATTTTAGAGTAGCCAGCGTTTTATTTTTGCCCTCATACCTAACTAGTGCTCTACCACGCATAATGCTGAGACACACGCTTGCATCTTGGTATAGTTTTTGGTATAGAAAAATATTTAGTATAGCTAAAGATGCATGGATAATTAAAGACTTTTGCATTATTTTCTATCTGTATTATCTCACACATTCTGTATTTTGCCAAAGTATTAAATTTGCTTATTAGGAACCAATGTCCCGTAAATCCCAGAACTCAAATTTAATGTTATCTGTAACATAGGGTGCATTCAAACATCTGTTTATTGCAGAGCAGTGGACCACAGAATATGCCTCTGGTGTCCAGATATAAAATGTCCTGTGTATGCTGAAAATGTGCTTCAGTCTGGACTTGATTCTAAATGAAATGCAACCAAAATATTTTTCTGTAACAGTGGATCTCATCAGTGCTTTTTTTGTACACCTGTATATACAAATTATTTATCTTGTGGTTACAATTACTGTCAGCTGTGCAAAGGAAATGGTTAAATCTGGAATGATCCTTAATTTGCTTATTTATTGTGATCACCTATTGAAAAATATAACTGCTTCAATTTTTATTTTCAGATGGAAACTGCTAATTTTCTGTCAAAAAAAGTGCTCAATACAACTAGCACTAAAAGTGCTCATGCTGAATAAAGCTATTAATTCTGACAACTAAAACCATCTCTCATTATATGAAAATTGCTGTTGCAACTATACCAAAAAGTCAGTAAATAACATTATTTTTCTTTGGTTGGTTGGTTGTTTTTAGCCAGTTAAAGTATTCCATCTTCTGAGAGCAAGGATGAAAACAGTATGACAAGACCTCACTGTAATGAAACACCCCACTTTGTCTGCGTTACATAGATTGAATGGAGTTTTAGGAAAAGCACACCTGACTCAGAAATTCACTGAGATTAAAATAGTTGGAGGCTAGGAGAATATGGGGCCAAGGGGGTGGGAAGAATCATATGGACTTTCCCTGTCTCCTGCACTTTTGAGGGCAGCTCTTTCTTGCACTGCTGTCAGAGACAGGGTGCTGAACTAGATGAGATCTTTGGCCGGGTCCTGTATAGCTCTTCTTAAGTTTTAAAATATTTAAGAGAAAATGGTACAAAATGGTTGCCTGAAGAGTCATACTTTTACCTTCTTTTGCAAAAAAGGTTTTCATTTCCCTATATGTCTTTTAAACATGCTGGAAAACCAATGCCCTGAAATGCACTTGTTATAAATAAGAATATTTCATATCTAACTGTGTGTTTAGACAGTGTGTCTTTGCACAACTTGTCTTTGGAATTTAGTTTCTGGTTCTTGTAATCAGGTAGTGAAAGAGATTTGTGTTGTTGCTGCTATTCAGTATTTTCTGTCTCTCATTTGTTTGAACGTGGGAAGACAACTGGTTCAATGGGACGCTCTTGTTCTGATAGGCAATTCCTGTTAGAGGAAATGCAAATGCGAAGGATCAGAAAATGGCTGTTGATCACTTCCTGATTTGAAATGTAAATAATCTGCTGAAAGTCTACCACTGACATTCCTGGAGATAGGAATTAAACAGCTTTATCAAGTGCAGGCACAAAGTATCTTTTGAGAGACTGATTTGTAAACCAGAAATGCTGTTTGGGAGTAGCAGGCTATATAGTGCAGTCTGTCTTCTCTAGAACTACGTGGCAGAGGAAGCCAGAAGACAAGTGAGCTGCAAAACTTGTAAAGAAATGGAAAAGTTACGGTTACGTATATATTGGCATCTTAATCCTTCTTTTGTTTCCTGTGTTAGAAAATACAAAAGTTTTTTTTATTATTTTTTTTTAATCCATAACCAGTTCTCTGTCATAGCCATTTGAAAGTATTTGTGTGCCCTGGAATGGAAACCTCTAGCAGATGCCAAATGCAGCTGGATCTACTAAGAACTCAGTCTGTGAACAGGGAACCCAGGGAGTTAGTCTTACTGCGAGGGAGAAGGGAGCAAAATGGTTTTCACCCAGAGGCTGACTGAAGGAGTAAGAGTGTGGGTTACTTTGCAGCTGTAATAACTATAAACTTGGAAGCAAAACCCAGGGCTGACTGGGCATTATGTTCCTCCTCCTTCTTCTACCCACCCATCCACGAAATTTCAGACTCTAATTTTAAATTAATCATAATATAAAAACTGATATCACTTGCTCTGCATATCTTTTGTTAACATTATAGTTTTAAAAATTAATGAGTATCCTAATAGGCATTTTAAAAGTCATTTTTATTAGTACAATTCAGTAACACAGAAGGAGTACAGGCCTCTGGAATTCAACCAAAAGGCTTTGTGTCAAGTTAAATAATTTATATGCAGTCTATACAGCAGCACGCAATATCCATATGCCTCTTTGAAAGGAATATACAGTACATACTGTTTTAAAAGGTCAGATATAAAAAGACAGTAAGAAGAATAAAGATAAACATTTTGTGAATGTGGATTCTTGAGCAGTCAGTCACTTTGACTGGCAGGAGAACTGAAAAAATGTTTTAAACTATGAATATTGTTTGATTTTTCTTCAACACTTTTCGGTTTAGTTTTGATATACCTGCATCATGCTTATATTTTCACTAACACTGACAGTAACTGCTGAGGTCTCATGGTGTCTGCTGCTGCTTCTCAGGTGAGTGACCATATACTGTTTTGGATCTACCTTTTGTCCCCTTTAGGAGCTGATGGTGATTATAATGTTTTGTGTCTCCATTCTGTCCCAGCTCTGTGAGTCCTTAGGATGTACTCGCTATATTTTGTCCCCTTACCTGGATGACTCCAACCTTGTTTTTTACTTTCCACTGTCATATTTTAGTGGCATGAGTCTGTACTCTGTTTTTTGTTTTAATCTGCTGTAAACTGTCCCTTGTTTTAGGCTGTTGTTTGTTCTCCTGTGTTTTGTGAAGTTGTGTGTGGAGGTGCTTTATTGGGGGCACCATCAGTACATAGATCAATACAATATCCATATAGGCCTTCTTCTGTTGTTCCTTTTGCCTTTCCATTTCCTGTCACTTCCCTACGTTCCTATTCGTTCTCCGTTCATACCAATATTAACACATCTCTACAGTTGTATAATTCTCTTACTGTTTTCTTTCTTTAACATTATTTATACCTCTGTGCCTGTTAAACAGAGTACTAAAAATTAGAGAATGACATTGCAGCTCGTGGTAGGTGTCCCAAGTGTTAATTTAAATGAAATGCTTCCTTGCTGGGTATGTGATATTTTAGCCAAAGCCAATATTTTGGATCACTGGTACCTGCAAATCAGTAAAATGGTGAGGAAAAATAACAGGCAAATATTTCCTCTTCCCTGCTCCCCCTCACCCCCCAACCCCCCAGGGTATATTGGAATGTCACATCAGTTTCAGCATGTTACTAAAACTGTCTAATTAAACTGTAATGAACTGCTTTTTAATCTATTATGAGACTTTGGGTCTTCATTGGAATGAAAAGATATAGTGAATCCCTGGATCTGTCTCTTTTTTTTTTTCCTTTGGTCTGCTTCTGTAATAGTGATGTATGGGACTAGTCCTCCAGGATCAGTAAGACTGTCTGAAAGACAAAATTAATTTGTTTGTTAGTGGGCTCAAGAGGTTGCGGGCACATCCCAAGATTCTTGAAGCATGGATAAATCTCAAAACCATGTCCCTCCTGGCAGGCATTGAATGGGACCTCATAGGAACAGCTGTGCTCTGAAGCTTGGTTTCATAGTAATCTTCTGCAGCTACCTATGTTTGCTGTATACAGCAACAGTTGGCCAGCAAAAGAGTGCAGGACAGCAGTACTCTCCTGGAATATATGGTACCAGGTTTTTCTATTTGAGTGTACATAAACTAACTCAAGCATATACTTAACCTGGGCAGAACTCTTTCAGCCTGAAATATATTGTGGTAGGGAGATGTCTTTTCAGTTACACTTTCATGTTTTATACAAAGTTAAAGTGGTTCCAGATCAGAACAACGATTGCTGCAAATTTTTTGAAATAATTACATTAGTCTTTTGGTTCTCTTCATTATAAAAGATACTATGAACTTTTAATTGTGGAAAGTATCAAACTTCTATGTTTTAATGTATCCATTTTAGTATTAACTGTATCATATATATCTACCCATTTGTGTTTCTTTATTTGAAATAGAGATGAGTGGTTGAAGAAAATTACATTTGGATTTTCTGCTAGGTTGAACATCCTGGATGATGAAATGTCTGTAAGAAAAAGTGAGCTCACCTGTGACTTGATTTCAGTAGGTGGATGACACTTGCTAATTTATTTTTTCCCCTTTCAGTCCAGGAGTTGAACTGTGTCTACAGAAAACAGCTTTTTTGTTTGTGTTTTACATGTCAGTTTGTAGCTTAGCTGCTGGTCTGTGGTTGACCATCATCAGATCTTGGATTCTGTTTGCTAAGGTACCTGTAAGCACCTGTAAGTGTAAACTGATCAGCTATGAAGACAGCTGCTTAGATGCAGAGGTTAGAAGGTTTTTACCATTATTGAACTGGAGCAAGACAGGACCGCTGAAAGAGTTAGGAAACTCTTGAATTCATGATTCTGTGTGCAGGAAGTTTTGAATATGAGGATTCATTGCTGCATGAATGGTTACCACTTCTTGACTTCAAAGAATCACCAAGAAAATGATTACTTACTCAATATCATCCCAATATAGTACAAAAATGAGATGCTTTTATAGAATGTCTGTATCAATTCTTTGAAGCAGAAATTGTATTTTCTATCATATTTGGGCCATGTGTAGTACATGAGTAGCATTATGTAAAACTGAGTCTGCAGGAAGAAAAGAAGCAGGGGATATTTTGAATATACAGCATACAGTAATTCAGTTTTCAGGAAAGAAACATATTTATGACAAATTAGTAAGATTATCCGTTTGATCTTCATCATCACCTGGTAAGAATAGATGAGGGTGGCAAATCTTTCTAGCGATTTAAGAGAGTTTACCTGACCAAGCTGGCAAGATGTCATTCAACTCGGAAGCTACATGATATCATATATTAATCCTTCAAATTTATATAATTTTAAAAAAAATATTTTGATGCTAATCCAATTCCAAAATGTGCTGTTAGATTTTAGTGTATGTTGAATTAATTAATGTACAGTGGTTGTACATATTTCTTATAATTGAGTTTTTACATAAAACCATACTAAATAATTACTAATTACTTCAGAATAATGAACATATTACTAATGCATTATAAAATAAATGGAATTACTAGTCTAACTGTAACACTGTTGTTTGAGTATCCTTGGTTTTGAGAATATAGCACCATTTCTGTAATGATTTTAACATAAATTATCAATATGCCATTTCCAATTTCATCTAGTTATGCCTGAGAATTTAATGAATTTTAAATTTATGCTTCCATTTGTGAAGAATAAACAGAAAAATAAAAGAGATAGTAGCTGTATAATATTTTAATAATAAGCTGCTACTTGATGTCTTCATTCTGTCAAAAAACAAAGTAAAATATATGGCCTTTTTCATTGGCATACTACTGAGAAAAAGAGACAAGAACCAAATTCAGGAAAGTGTTTGGTGGCCTAAAATACCCTGAAGCTGGATTAGGCACTAAATTCAGGAAAACATTCCCTACCATCTAAACATGTTTAACAAATTTGCCCTTAACATGTAATACGTACTGTCAAACATGTTCAGTAAAATGCTGTTATTCTTCATTTGCAAGGTGCCTGTCTTCTTTCTGGTGGTATTTAGGATCCAGAAAGCATGCATCTTTGTTCTTAGGTCCAGTGAGAATCTGTTGTCAAATCCAAAATGTCTTTTGTGTAACAGTTTGGAAGTTGATGACCTACTCAAAAAGTTTGAGGGTCACAGGTCCTCCTCAGCTTGAGGGTGTTTGAACAAACATCCTAGCAGAATTTCTGAAAGAAATACTCTGTTACTTTATTTGAGATCATAGCCAAGAACAGAAGAAGACTTCCTTGCCTAATGGGTAGAGCTTCCATTCCCTGCGGGAAAAAGGAAAAGCTTAATTATAGTCATTGGTTGCTTCCTTATGTCTGTGTTCTCATTCAATGATTTTTTTTTCTCTGAAGTAAAAATCAAATATTTGCAAACATAAGGGAGCAAAATTAATACTGAATGGAGACGTGGCAGCATTTATTGTCATGTTTAATTTTAATTTGTGCATTATTTATTGTGATAATGTAATTTGTGGTCTGGGTGTGATCCTTTGATGCTTGTTTTCTGATGTAACAGTTTTAAAAAAAGCAGTTCTTAATGAATGAGCAATGAAAATTTGAGGAAAAGAGTAATGCAAGTGAAATTCCTCCTCTTTGTGTTTCCAGACATTCTTTCTAGGGTGCAACTGGGTTAAGGAAAGATATGAGCCAAAAGTAAAGGGTAAGTTCTTTAGAAAGGTTGAAATATTTGTGTGTGGCTTATAACTTTTAAATTTTTTTTGGAAGAGTAATTAAAATAATTATGTCAGAAAAGTAAAATGAAGATGGATTGCAAATTTTATTGCAAGTAACATGCAATTTCCTTGGGAATATGGAAGAAACACATCCTGTTCTTTTACAAAGGATGATTATTTTTTCACAGTTAAACATTTTATGTGTTTCTTGTAATGCCTAGGAGAATGTCCTAATAAACCTCTGAGTATGATTTTTATCTGAACAATTGTTATTGGCATTGTGTGTGATTTGGAATGAATTACATCTGTAAGTAGCTGAGTAATGAAATTCCCCAAATAAGCAGCCTCAGGAGAAAGTAAACTGTAAATACAACAACTTGGATGTTTCTGGAGTTTAGATACTTGCTTCATATAATCAGTTCATTCACAATTAAGGATATGCATCAGTGAAAACAAGCACGTAATGAAGATAAAGAATGGCTGTGAAGGCTTCCTGATCTTAATATGAAAGAATTAATTAAATTAACCCAAATATAGGAAGCTCTGGCAGTTATTAAAAGACTTGGAAATCTAAACAGACTTTTCTATACTGATGGCCTGAAGAGGACTGCAATTTTTATGACATATTACAGATACTTTCAAATTTTGTGCTGGAAGTCTGAATATAAAATTTAGTAAATCAGATGCCATCAATCAAACATACTGATGCATATCTGAGGAAGATCTGTTTCAATTTCCAGGCATAGGGAGGCTTTGGAAAGAAAGGTCACCCAGCAATGAAATTGCCTGCATCGAATTGTAGCAAAATAGGTCTGGAGAGACTTTGGGAGAACATATAACCAAGGGTTATTGAGCCTGTGCAGTGTGTCTCACCAAGTCCAAAGGACTCCTTATCTGGTGAGCTGCGTACCTTGACGAGACATAAAAGATACTATCCATTTTGTATGAGAGATGGGCAGTATTAATTTGGAGGTACTCATGGTGTTTTTTGCGCCACAGGGTCAGTATACCTCAACCATTATAAGAAATGTTTGCCTAACCCAGTGAATCTGAAGGTTTTTGAAGGAAGACTCACTGCTACTGCCTTCTGTATTTCCTTGTCCTCCCTTCTCCAGGCTTATTTTTCACTGCTTTCTTATCCCAGCTCTTAGCCACTGTCATTGTCCACTTTCTTGGTCCCTAGACTGATGACAGAGGAGCTCAAATGGGAGAAGAGAAAGTCACGAAACTAGCAACTGAGGGGGCTCTGAGAGCTCTGCTGCCTGACACAACGCTTGGGGAAGAGGTTCGGAGTTTTACCTGAGAGAGCGGAAGCAGGAATGTGTCACTGGGTGGCAGAGGAAGCAGCAAGTAATGTTGGGTGATGATAGCAGGTGATGGGATGAAATAAGGTCATCTGACTTGACCAGTGCTTATGGTGGTTTGTGATCACTATTCTAAATTAATCTGAAAAATATGATGTTGTAATGATTCCATAGCTTCCTAGGCATTCTGTTTTAAGTTTAACTATTATTACAAATACAAACTTTTTTTTTCCTCATTTTCTTATCTTAATGGAGCCATCAGTGGAGCCATTTAAGCCCACTGCTTTTTGCCTTATCCATAATGGAAATGAAGAACTGTTTATTACCCTCCTCTTTACAGCACTTTTGTGTCTATTTGAAGACTTGAAGTCTTTTAAGTCTTTACTTTGTCTTGTTGTATTAAACAAACTCAACTTTTTCCATATTTTTTCTTGCAGAGCATATTTATAGACCTCTGATCATTCTTACTGCTCTTCTTTGGACTTTTGAATTCTCTGCAGTTAGTCCACACTTTTCTTGAATTGTACTGTCCAAGCTGGGACTCAGTATTTCACCCAAAAACTTACTGGTACTGAAAACAGTGGAAAAATTGCTCCATGCATTATATGTAATCTTGCAAAAGATTGTCCATTTCCACTGGGAAGAAAAATAATTGACAGTCATATCCAGAATTTACTATTGATAGGAATGATTGTTGGTAGTAATGTACTACTTTACTTCCCTGAATTTAAACAAGCAACGTACCTTCATGGTAGCAAGCACATCACAATGCACAACAAGTATGTTACAATATAGTACAGTATATTCTGGGGAATTTCCTCTAGTTCCTTCTTTGATTATCACTATCTTCCTTTATGTTTCACATGATTTTCCCTTTTATTTATGAGGTCTATCAGCTAAATGAGCAATTAGATCCTAGGCTGTTGTTTTTCCCCAGTATCTACCAAAATGTACAATATCTCTGTTTGTGAATCAAAGATGTTTCTCCTTTGAAACAATGTTACACTGTTCATTCTCAGTTTGTAAAACTCTGCCCCAAATTCTTTGTTTTCCCCCTTGCAGAGAGGAATGGTATCTCTACTCAAATTAAATAGAAGAAAGCAATTCTAATTTCTGCTGGTAGACCTGCTTATGTGTAGATAATATAGGTTTTATACTTTATATTTGCACACTACTATACTGAAGAAGAGATAGTAGATATCAAAGCCCTTGAAAGTATAGTCTGGAGGAAAACAAAGGCATAAAAATATTTCTTACAATATAAAATGTGTTTCCAGGCATTATTGGAGCAAGAGGTAAATCATTCTCTTTTATTTTATTTGCTGAGCCCTATCAGAGCAAGTTTTTCCAGTGGCAATTAATATTAAAATAAGTAGAAGTTTTGCTTATCTGATATATTAAAGACAATGACACTCAGATCATTAAAGGTTGGATCCATCTTAAGTAGCTCTAGACATCTAAAAGTAGTTCATCCAGGCTACTGTAATACTCAACAGAGAGGGAACACCACATTCACAGGATAATTCATCACACTGTAAGACCGCTAAGTAAATCAGCGTGAATCATTTTGAAAGTATTTCTCTATCTCTTCACCCACTGAAGAGGAAATTTAGGTCTCTAGCTTAAACCACATGCCTACTTCAGATGCTTAAAGTCAGATGAAGGAAATCCCCATGTGGTTTAGAAACAGTTGTTTACAAAACATACCTGAAGCCAGACTAGCCACAGTATCTATCATGATGAAGCATCTCTCTCTTTCTCTCTCTCTCTATATATATATCAGCATTCACTTATTTATTTTAAAGGATTATGGATTTATAAGTAGTAATGTCACATGCAAGCAGATTCTCTAAATGTTTTTGTTTGCTGCTAGTGTAACATTAAAATGTAAACCTCTAAAGTTTATGCAGTGCTGTGTATGCCAGTTTAAGGAGGATGTCAGTGTCCTCTATGTTTGGGGAATATTCTAACCATGAGAGTTTTTTGTATGACTTTGTTCAGAAAGTTCACAAGATTAAATAGTGTTATTATTTCCAGTTTTAGTTTCACATTAGCTAGTGCCATTTTTCAGAAATTCAATGTGATGAACAAAAAATGATGATGGATCCTGAATAAAGTGTTCTTGAAGAATGCTTCTAACAATTAAAAAAAAAAATTTCAAATATACAGTCAGGCTAAATTTGCAGCCAGTGCTCACTCATTACTGAGCACTTAGTACACATAATGAAGAAGGAAAGAAATAGGAACTCAGACTCAAGGGAACTTCTGAGGAGGTGATACTTGTTTACTGTTGCATCTGCATGATAGCTTTCATATCCTTCTGCTTTTCTTGCCAGTAAGGAATGATAATGAATACAGTTTTTTTAAGGGCTTATTGCATACCCTGAGAAGTGTGAGGATAAAAGCTTTCAAACAGAACCAGTACATTAGTCTTTGTACAAATGCACCGTCTTCATTATCATATGAGTATAATGAAACAGAAATCACAGAAAATGAAATAAATCATAGCAAAACATTTAATAGAGATTGGATATGAAACAGTATGTTTTGGACTGCTATTTCTGTCCAATATACTGAATCCTTCTTGTAAGTCTATTTAAAGTGACACCTGGGTTATAGTTTTGACTGGATTTTGCTGCTTCATCAGTAAGACCTAAAACAATTTATGCATATCAGATTATCAGAAAATATTTAGGTTTGTGATGATTAAAACGAGGACTAAAAAATGTAATATGCCTAAATGCACAAGAAATTAATGGAATTTGAGACTGCCAACTCCCTTTCATGCTCTGGGATAAACTAATCACTGATATTACTGTTTGCAAAATAGATAAATCTGGGTAATTTCTAAACTTCGTTTTGCTCCCTAGTTGAGATATAACAAACACTAACACTTGTGACACTTCTGAATCTGTCATGAAGAATCAGTGTATATGCTTTTGTGCACTACTTTTTATTCATTTTGGAGATTTTGTCTTGGATAAATATAAATGTAAAGCAAGTTGAAGGGCGTGTTAAAGTTGCATACAGAACGCTTATGTGGGAGTTTGATGTAGTAATTGCTCCACGTTGAATGACAAAGAATTATGCACATCACTTCCCAAGCTATATGTCGCATGTGTTCTGGCCTTTCAGTGTTACGTAGAACCCACTCACAGACAAGCACATTAATTCTGTCCAAAATCCAACTGTTATGTAGTCCAAGAAGCAGTATACTTCTAAAGTATCTGTGTTGATTCAAGACACAACTCATAGATACATGTGATGCTGCTTATACTGTTCTTTGGGGACTTTGTTTGTTTGTTTGTTTTTTGGGTTTTTGGGGGTGTGGGAGATGCTTTGCCTTGTCCTTGAGTTTTGAATAACTTTTGAGAATGGTCATGCTTCAGCAGTCTTTCACTTCCTCCTTGAGATAGGAGCCTCAATCAAGGACTCCGGCATATCTGCAGAACTACCAAGTATTGCTTTTGCATTAATATTTTAGGTTAATAATCCGGTTGCCTATATTAATATGCATTGTCATTAAATTCCATTTCAGCAGCAGATTCTAGACACTTTGTATTGACAGTTTTTCAAAAAGGTCAGGGGAGCATGTCAATTTAAAGAGAATATTTTCCAGAATGTTCAAGTCTATATGCAGATCTTTGCAAGACTTAGATTCAGGCAGTGATGAAAGTATTATGATGGTGAGCATTTAAATTAAAATCTGTAGATAGCCTTTGCCAAGTGCAATTAAATACCCAAGTTTTATATGCAGTATATGTGAAGAAGTAGGCCAGGCGTGAGAGGGAGAATTCGGGCACAGTGAGTAAGCAAGGATATAAATGAGTCAGTAATGGCCCAGTAATAAGCCTTTAACTCTTAGGAGTTCAGGCATCTAGTCTAAACTGCAAGGTAGCACCTGTGTCTTCTCGGGATCCTAAAGTTTGGCCTTAAACTTTTCAGTTTTTGAAAGAAAAGTCCATCTTTCAGAAATAGAAAAATGGCTGAAAGAATGAAGGAGGAGGGAATGATGTGATATAGCTTTCCTCTTTCCCTAATGGCCCTTAGGAAAGTTGTGGGTGACAGCAACACTCATCCTTTCTGTGACTGGGGAGCTTTGATCCCCTGGAGAAGGCTGCAACTGCAGAGCCACCACGTATTCTAGGAAGAAGGTTTCTTTTCTTCCACGAGCCTTAGCACCATCATCTTGGGCACTGTGTGAGCTGAGGTGTCTACAGGGCTTTGTGAACCTCAGAGATATGCAAGTGTTGGTACCAATGAGGCACCTCATCTCCTGTGTTCATAATTTAAATTTCTCTCCATGAGAGTACACAAGGAAATGCGAAGTTGCTTATGCACAAACTGTTGGTAATTTAAAATAAAATGCAGATCAATGCTTTTTTTTCTACACTGTTCCGTTTTGATGTTTGTGTGTTTTCTAAGTAGTTAGCATATAATCTTGAGACTGTAGATTGCAGAACTGTAGCTCTAGAACTGATTTTTCAAATTTGTATATTTTTAATGGACATCTACCTTTACAAATGTTTGAGTCAGTTTGCATCTCTTCTCTTCTGAGAGCAAGTTATAAGTCAAATACTAAAGCTTTAAAAATCCCTAATAGATTTGTGCCAGATTCTCAGGTGATGCAAATTGGCCTGTTATCACTGAAATTAATGAAGTTGTACTGATTTATACAGGCTGTAGGTTTAGTTTATTTCTTCCAGGTATTTTGAAGATGACGTTAACTGTATACAAAGGTGCTCACTTTCTTTTGTCCAAATTGCTGATGCGGTTTGACCTGAATTCCTGAATGTGACTTTTCTTTACTTTTTGATTTTGCTGAATGTTCTCTTTACATTATATTTAGAGCCAGAATGCCACAAGTAAAGTACCATAAGTTGTGCATGCTTACTGTTGAGCCTCCCACTTGCTAAAAATCATTTGTGCTGCACTGGTAGCACAAAAGAGGTCTTTTTATTGTCTCTGCTCAGGAAAATCAAGTTCTGTCTTAGGAGCCTTTTGAATAGTAGTTCTTTCTCTGTCTCTTGCTTTAACTAGGAGTTAGTTGAAAGGGGTGATTGTGGTAAATGTTATACCTAACACTTCATCTATATGTTTCCAATATTTGAAAAGTTGTACTGTAGTTAGCTCCAAACTTTTAAAAAAATATTTAAAAAAATTAATGAATTAATGAAATCTACAGCTTGTATAAGTCAGTACAACCTGATTAAAAATATTTTAAAAATATCTTATAAAAATAAAACAAGCAAGAGTTTGGAGGCTTGGAGAACTGGATTCTCCGTCCTCAGAGATGCTCAAAAGCCATCTGGGCAGGGTCCTGGGCAGCCTGCTGTAGGTGACCCCCCTTGAGCAGGGGAGTTGGATAGGTCTCTTCCAACCTCAACCATTCTGTGATTCTGTTCAGTGAACAGAAGAGTTTCTATATAAGCTGTAGCTTGTTTTAGATATTTTTGTGTTCAAGTAGCTAAAGGAAATGACTGAGAAATACAGCATTTTGCATCACTGAGGAATTGACCAACACTTGAAAATGTCGTCTCAGTTCACTTGGTATAGTTTCAAATGATGAAGAAAATGCCTTTAAAAACGATTGCTGATATTACTTTTATTACTGTTGAGAGAAAAAATTTAAGATTTATGTAAGTTTTATGTTCTAATATTGTATTTACTGAGGCAAATTGTAGACCTTGGTTTGAAAATGCATAACAAGCCTTGAATAGTTAATCAAATTCATTGCATTTGTTCTTTTATTTATAGAACACCTCCAAAAAGCATTAAAAGCATATGGTCTCTGAGAGGATTGTTCTTCATCCTTAGTCGCAATAAAATGTATAAGGTTAGAAGAAGTTAAATGATCTTGAGTAGAGTATAAAAATATATATAGAAATTCCCAGAGAAATCAGCTTTTTTTCTGGCAATTTTAATATAATGCTACTAGCAGAACAGATCTCTTTGAAGGGCAAATGGGTTTTTACTTTGTAAATGTATTGTGATTATGAACTAAAAGTTGCTGAATTTAAATATTCAACTTGCATCCAATGTTTAAAAGTTGCATTTCAGATAGCATTTTTATATCCTGTGAACTCGCTGGGAATTTCAGGGTCCCTGTTACCATAACTAGGCCTGGGCAGATTCTGGAGGTGTAATTGCTTCCCAGAAACTGCTACAACACATGCAAAGCAGCTGCAGCTTTATTTACAGAGAAGGAAGGGGCCGTGTGAAGGCCCATGGTTCTGGATGGAGAGCCTGTGCAATGTGAACAGAGCAAGCAGAGAATTGTTGGAGAACGACAGAGCCTTAACTGCCCTCTGCAGCTGTGTCTGGTGCCATACAAGATGATGTGATGCTTCCAGGAGCTACAGTTTATAATATATACCTCTGCTGTGACAGCTTTGCCAGGCTTAGATCCAGTCTTTATCCAGGTGTCACCATTAGCAATTAACTTGCACCTATTCTGTAAACTTATAATAGTAAACCAAACAACCATAAATCCATCTCTTCTCCAAAAAAACCCTATGCTAAGTCTGTTTATTGAAAAGCTTTTAATTTTGAATTAGAGGGATAGAAAGGTTACGACATTACAGAAAAGAATTTTGATTAAATAATTTTAGCACAGGTTAGCTGCCCCAGCCTGATTCGTGTGCACAGCATGTAGGATATTTGCAGTTACATATATGCTAACATTTGAGACTGACCAGTTAAAATCTGCCATCTGCTGGATGGGCTGCTGTCTCGGGCAGAATATCCTGGGAGATTGAGCAGAACTTTTGCCTGTGTAAGAGCAATGAGATTTTCCAAAGTTGTAGAAATACTATTTCAACCCCCAGCCCCTTGCAATAGTACTAACAGCCTTTGCAAATATTTTAACAAGTGAATTTGTTTGCTTTTGTTTTGGAAAGCCTCATCTGATAGAGTAGCACTGTTTTCACATAATTTCTTTGTACCTTTCTTTTGAAAATATGTGTGTCAAAATTATCTGTCTTTTTAGGGCTTTTATAATATATTTCTGTGTGTGTGTGTAGATTTTTTTCCCCTGTTGAATTAAACAGATCATAATGAGTTATATTGCATTGAACCGGTATGTCATGATTATGATGTCATATGAACCGGATATATCATGGATTATTATTGAATTACTGGAGTGTGATGGTGCTCTCTGGGCTGTTAGGTTTATCAGGATAGTCTAGCTACTTAAGAAATATTAAAATGACATACCAAAAATCTTATGGAAATTTTGTTGAAGAAAATTAGTGTGGGTTCCACCTTGGTAAATAAAACAGCAGTTGTTTTTAATAGTTTGGTTTTAATACCCAAAGGCAATAATCCACATTATGGATTTAATAGTCTGTGAAGAATTATAAAAGGCGTAACAAGGACTTTGAAAACAGTAACTTCTGGGTTTTTTGGTTTTTAAATTAAATGAGCATAGAAATCAAGCTGATTCCTCCTCTCCAGTCTTTAATTTGTTATAGCTCTCTAGGATTAAAGTTTTGAACAATATGCCAAGCATCAGCCTGAAGATAATTGTTATGACTAAAATAAGGAAACTAAAAAGGGCAAACAAGCTGAGTAGTAGATGATGACAAAGATATATGAAATAACTAAAGTCACTTTTTTTAACATTCTGCATTAAGTGATCAATAGCTTATCTGAGGATGCTGTCTAGTGTAAGATCTCTCCATTTCTCCACCTGAAATATTTTTTATTTTTAATATAATATGGATATAGCTATATTTTTACCTTTGTGTAAGTTTTGTATATGTATATTAAACCTTTGTATTAGCTGTTTCACAGGCATTCCATTAGGCAGAGCTGTTGTCATGTGACTGTTGCTTGTTATATTTTTAAGCAGAAAATCAGTATTTCAAAGGAAGCAGTTGGTGTATAGGTCAGATGTCTCATGGTAGTGTTCAACTCAACTAACATTGTCCATGCACGTTGGAATTTTTCATATGGTTGAGATCACCTATGTAAAAATGGGGCAGTTCAATAGGCTGATTTTTAATTGTTCCTATCCTTGTAAACAATCAAATGAAAATTATTAAAATATAAGAAACACTTTTTCTTGACTAACAAAATAAATGCTATGCAAGTTTAACAGTCTTACTCAAAATCACAAAGATTTTTGACTTGCTAATCTCAGTAGTTTTTTTTACCATCCTTACAATATCTCTGGCTTAATGAAAGCAAGCATAGAAGCAAATCACAGATCACATCTGAGAAAAGTACTTTCTCCTCCGATTGAATCACTATATCGATTGCTGTTATACATCTATGCCATGTAATTTACATGCATATAGAAATTATACTTAACAGTTGTATAGATGGTAATGTAACTCTCACTATACTTACTATGCCTGTTAACTGTTGGCTAGCCTCCCTTTTACATTGCAGTTTTTCTAAAGTTGTAGTGTGTTAAAAATTAAATTTGCAGGTATATAAAAGGACACTGCCTGATTTTTTTTTATAGGGAAAGCTGCTGCAAAAACATTCTTATATTTATTTTGCAAATGCTTCAAATGTAATATTTAGTTTACCACAAAATTAATTGCTCTTATTATTGCATTGAGGCTTGTATGTGCTTCCTTAAATTAAACTGTTAGATAATTACTTGAGTTTTATGTGCAATGTAGAAGTACTTTTTCTGCTGTAGACAAAGGCTTGCTGTAGTCGGGCTTCTGGAAGTTCTAAATGGCTTGGTTTTATTTATCTTCATAGCCACTAGCACTAAAAAGCCTGTATGTAAACAACAAATACTTTCATGCACTCATAGCATTCTGCCTGTGATGTTCTAAGGATGAAAGCATTGTAAGTTTTGTAGGAGGAGGTAATATCGTAGACCAATTAAAATAATTGGAAAAGCAGACCACCTTTTGAGCTCATGAGCCTCTTTTTAGATCTGAAATACCAGGGGAGGTCTTGAAGGGCAACCATAAGCTTAAAACAGTTGTTCCAAGTTTAACTTGGTTATGTTACTGAGCTGCATCATCTGAGAGAAAAAACAGTGAATACCTATGGAGCAGAGGCGGAGGAAGAAGAGATGTTATCCAAAGAAGAGACAGTAGCTCCTGCCAGGCAGGGATATAGAGAGGAAGCTGAAGCACTGGATAAGGAGTGAGTGAAAATTATAATGCACCAGAATCCCAAAATTCTCATTGCGTTTGTGATTTTTAGCATCCTTTGGCATTTTTGTTTTGGCTTCCAGAATCATCTGGGTTTTGTGAGTCTCCCTCAGAGTCAGGACTGAGAGGTTTAGAAGACTCAGTCAAAGATTTGGTGTATTCCTCTCAAGTGATGGGCTTATTTTTTCAGAAAACGAAACCGCTAAGCAACCATCAGTTTTGATGTTGGTTTCTGTGAATCCTACTGATTCTTCAGTGAGGGTATTATCTTGTATATGATACAAATTTGTTAGTATTTCTTTTCTTGTGGTTCTTAAATACAGTGGGTCTGTGAATGACAGTACAGATTGTGTAGTATTTCTAGGAGCTGTTAAGGATGGGATATGGTATCGTTGTCTGATAATATGAAGCAGGATGCAAAGTCTTTGTTAAGACTTGGGTGAGTCGTTTGTTGCTGCAGACTGCAATAGCCCATTTGTCTGTTGACTTCAGTAGAAAAATTGGTGATGAAATAACAAGCAGAAACAGCATTCACCACAACTTTTCTCCCTCTGAAGAAAATCTATAGAGTCCTTGGCTGTGGTCATTAAATGAACAGACTAAAGAGGAGTTTTAGGAGGAGAGATACCAGATATGGACTTGTGTATCTAGAAGATTAGCTGTTCAGCTCTTTACATTATGAGATTCTTACTGGAAGAAACTGAGAGACATGAGCAAAACAAATAATTCCTGAGTTTACTTGTATTTTCTTTCCTCATCCATTTAGTTCCTGGAAACAAGAATAACTTTTAAAGTAATTTCAGACAATATAGTGGAAAATTTAACAAGCTGTGATACTTAAAATGAAGAGTATAGGCAGATTGCCAAAAGCAGATCTGAAATTGGGTAATGACAACAGAATGAGGATTATAAGGGTACATTGCACACCCCTCTACTAGATTACTTATTGAAATCATTCAGTGTAGTGCCAGTTTTGATCCTGTAACTAGTTATCCCTGTTAGGACAGTGCTGGGCACCCATGGCAGCTGGCTGCAGCAGCAAGATATCAAATGTCCCTTTCCAAAGATCTACAGGGAGCATACCCCATAGCTGCAGCAGCCAGTACCCTCTGTGATTGATCTTCGTTAGTGACTTTCGATATCTGGATTCTTATTAACTCTGATTGTTATTGACTTACCAGTAGCTCAACAGCCTGGAGTTAATAAACTGCCAGGCGATGCTATGAAAACAGTCAAAAGTCCAGACAATGGATGCAAAAGGTTTAGGGGATTTTTATGCTTGAGATTTCTTTAGGTATGTTTTGGCTGAGACTAGGATGCATATGTTTATTCTTTTTTCCAATAGAAACTCTTGACATTTTTCAGTAAAAAGATATTTACATTTTGCATACGCAGAACCAGGCAATGCTTACAGAAATTCAGAGAAGATAGTTTTCCAAGATGCATAATGTATGGTTCTTTGAAAATTCCACATTGATTTCTGCAGTGACAGATTTATTTATTGAGGGATAGCAATGGCATTGATATTCCTCTGGCCTTTGCTTTTCTGACCTACAAAATCCGTTATTATGTGTTTGGATAGGTGAAAAGAACAGTTTAAAATGAGGTAGTGGAAAGGAAACATAGATCCAAAAGCCTTCACTTGTAGGATAAGGTGACTGTTAAGTAGGTTGAGTGCTGCTGAGAAAAGTGTCTCCTGACAATTGCTTGCTGTGTTTTGCAAAACTCATGCGAAAATGAGGGAGAAAATTAGATTTACAGACACGAAGAGGAGGTTTTGATCCTAGAACAACCAGAGGATGGGATTCTAATAAAAGTTACAACTGCTCAGGGGAACAGAACAAAGTTATGCATTGCACTCCTTCTAAGGCCAAGGTCGAGTCTAAATAAAGACTTTTGGTTGTAGTTCTTACCTGCTCTCATAATTTACACCTGAATATAGGCCTGTGGGCAGCTGTTTAATTTGTATGTGTATTTGATACTAGGAGATACAGTATAATTTGTTAAGACTCTGTGGTATTTAGCATGAAATGGGTAGCTTCTGAAATAACATGTGGAAGTGTTTTAGGAGGCAAGAAATAGATGAAGCTTTTACATCTCTACCTTAGTTTGAAAAAAAGGGATTCCTTTAGTAGGACATCAGTGGAATGAACCATATGAATCTTCATTTAACTGGGATAAAAAAGCAAATCGTAGCCATTGTAACTAACATGTTTGTACACGCTTTTTTGTGTCACGTCTGTGCATGCTTCTTGCCACCCAGGCAAACTACGACAAGGTCCTAATGTACAAAATCACATCGATTCCAAAAGTATAATTATTCTGTCATAAATAATAAGGGAAATGACACAGATGTCAGAATTCCCTGCAAGATGATATTGAAAAGAAAGTCGTATGTGGGTGCGAGCGCGTGTGCTGCAAGGTGACATTTCAGCAGGGTGACCTTGGAGCAGGCAGGTGTGCCATGGAGGCAGCAGGGCCCGAGGGCTCGCTGGCAGCAGGCTTGGATAAGTGCGAAACGTTCGCTACTTGTGGGGAATATATTTCCTATTGTGTCACGCTTAAACAAATGCGATATCCACACCTGCCTTTCCCCTCCCCGAAAAAGCCCTGTTCCAAAATGGGTTTCCACATTCAAAGGCTAGATGATACATTTAAAAAAAATAAACAAAAACAAAACTTTTGTTTATGGATAAAAGTGTCATTGATATGAAAAAGCCTGAATGGTCTAAGGATAAAATTGCACCGTAGACATTCTTGGATAAATCCTTTGATGAGGCATGGTAATGAAACAGTCCTGTTGCTTATACAGAATTGCAAATTTGCAAAGTAATCAACCCCATAGCATGTCTTATCAGTAAATAGATGCTATCAAAACATTTAGAATCATAGTGCGAAAACATTACTTCACAATATAGTCATTAAATAAAAATTAAAATTTTTTATCATAGGAATAGTCTTTAACCCTGAAATTTTCACACTTCTAAAACTAGAGTCTTCCTATTTGAGTAAATATTTTGTTTTATTTTTAAGTGAGTTTTATTTTTTTCTGTAGTATTTGCTGTGTTTGCTTCAGAAAGTGAACGTCATAGTTGCAGTAGTTGCTACAGAAACATTCTGATAGTATCATGTGAGTTGGAGAACCCATTTTACAAATAGGAAACTGGAGGATGTAAATTAAAGCCAAGATTATCCAAAGTATTTGTTATCTTTATGACCAGGTGTTAGTTAAAGAGAAATGTTGAATGGTAAAGTATTTTATCATGTGTTTTCCTGCTGGCCTTTTCCACAACTCAGTGATGTTGAGGCAAAACTCCTCAAGGTGGCTTTTCTATTGATAAGGATTCTTGTTTTTATATTTAGGTGCTTCTTTGAATGTGCTTTTTTTCTTTTTAAACTTTGAAGGGTGACGTGAGGTTTTATACAGCATAAACCCATTATATTAAGAAGAGGAAGATTCACATTTGTTTCAACAAAATAATTATGAGCAATATCTATTTTACTGAGAACCTGAAAGACTGATTTTGTTTTCGCTTGCAGTAATTTGTTTTTCATTGCTGTCTAAAAAGTTTGAAAAGGAAATACCTGCCTGTCATTTATAACACTGCAGGATACATGTCTTCTCTCCAGCAAAATGCCTGGTGTATATTGTATAGATTGAATTCCAAAACATTCATGTACATTACTGCCATGCAAATATTATTTAATGCATAAAATACTTCTAAAGCAAAATTCAATAAATGCTGTATTCTCCATGGGGTGGCAGTTGAAAAACTCATAAATTTAGATTACACAGTCATGTCAGTGAATTCAAATTAATGAAATGGCATCCCACACAAGCACTGTAGTAATTTACATATTAATTTCCTCTAATGTTTTTTCATGGCTGTAACAGACTTGTACGAGTCATATCCAATAAAATACAACAGATTGTGAAACAACAAACAGTGAGCAGTTGGGTATGATTTATCTGTTGTTCCATTGGATCCTCATTTTCCCAGGAAAACGCTTTGTCTACATTATTAATGTCTGACAAATTTCTTGTATTCATGCCCTCAAGCAGAATATGTCTGTTAATTTTGTGTAATGGCTGCTTTCGAAACAAATGTTATGGTATTTATTTATTATGACAATCCCAATAAATAGAAAAAAAAGCTAGTTGTGTGGAGTTGGACACTAATGTGAAACACAAATTTTTGTGTGTACAAGATGTACTTGTTTTAGGTTACAAGGAGGGAAATATAATTTTCACTTGATTTCCTATGCTTTCATTCTATGCTGTAGTTAGTACCTACTTTGATACTGAAAGTAGCAAAGCTCAGTAGTAGTAGTAACCTCCTCCAGAATTTGGGTCTCTTGTCAAAAGAGTTGTCTTGAATGGGTTTTCCCAGCTTCTCCTGTAATCGAGTGGCTGTCTGGAATAGCATACACACCGTGTATGGAGAAGATACTGGTTTTGGAAGCTCTGACACTGCACTAGCTACACAGTAGGTAAAGTTGCATACAAAATCTCTAGACAATCTCAAAAACTGTTATGATGTTAAAAAAACTAGTACATGCTGTACATTAGTTTAAATACCAAATGGCTTAAAAATCAATATTTTTTCTTTCCTTAAGGAGAGTATTAGCATTACATGATAGTCAAATGCATACTGAGATGTAACATGGAGTCTTTACATACACACTGCTGTACGTATCCTGCTCAAATGATGCTTGCACAGAGTTGTTCATCGTATGGCAAAGATCCCAGAAAAGAAATATCCTGCTTGGATATAGTTGAGAGCCTTCATGAGAGAAGCTCTCACAACTCTTGCCACTACGGACAGCGTAAGTAGGGATAGTGTGAGAATGTGTTTAGCATTGACGTTTTCCAGAAAGAAGCTACAGCAAGTATGTATAAATTATTTTGTTAGAATAATACCATGCTTTTTTTCCCCTTTATTTTAATTTGGGCAGTAAACTTCTCCCCCTGTAATCTCAAAAGACTTCATTTCTCATTTCTTTTTACTACATACCATTTTTATTATTGCATGCTACATTTTATTATTGACCTTGACTTTAGAACTTAAAGAAATGTTGCTGAACTTTCATATACTAGGTTGAAATAAAAATAAATGAAAAGCTTAACACATTTGGAAGATTTTAGGCAAAAGAGCATGACAGACGACGTTCAGGAGGAATATTTGATAAGGCTGCAATATCGATATAAACAAAAGTACCTCAAAGAAGATGATAAACGTAATGCACCAGGGTGAGTTTCAGAAAAGCAGAGTTTTCAATCCAGCCACTACCCATGCTAATTGTTTACACAGCTGAGGCATTCGTGGTTGCCCAGAGGGCGTGATCTCAATTTCCCACGGTTGTTTACAGTGCGAGGCTGTGTATATTGGAGCAGGAGGATTATTAGCTGATCACTGCATCTTTCACAAGCTGTAATTGCCTCCACTTCTCGGTGTTTGTAGGCAGTGAAAAAACAATTTCCAAGCTCAATAGAAACTCACTTCAGTGCCAGGCGTGCATAAAGATGTAAATGGGATGAATCTGGGAGAAAAGATGTGTCCAGGTGAGCCCCCCGCCCTCCCGGGCTGGGGCAGCGCGGAGTGGGTCACTGCTGCGCCCGGTGGCGGAGGGCACCTGCTATGCTGGTGGTAATGTTGGTGATTAGCACAGAGTATATATTTCTAAAGAGCTGTAATTTGGTACGGGAAACAATACATATGTGTGTAACTCTAATATTAATGTCAAATACGTATGTAAATATTGTGGCATCCTTTTCAGCACAGTGTGGGGTCATACTAGGCAGATCACCGTGTCTCACTAAGCGCTTTTTTGGACTCTCTTTTCTCATTTAGGGAAATGAAGGCTCGCAGGTTCACCAAATGTAAAGATACTTAACGTATTTCAATATATTTTTTCAACAGTAGAATGTTTTTAGAGTTGTATTCTAACCATCCAGACCAAAACGCTGGTGGTAGCAGCAGCGATGTAAGCAGAAAGTGAAATCTTATGGCAATGCACCTACAAATGTTTTCCCTTGAGCATGCCCTTTTTCAAGGGAAGGGAGATTTGCCATATTGTGAGGGACCTAACATTTTAACGTGACTCTAATCTGATAGTAATATTTGAATTATTAGACCCTTTGTCAAAATCTGTGGCTTATTTAGGAAACTGTGTACATAACTAAAATCATCTTGGACATGGCTAGCATGATTGGTGAAAGGAAAATAAGTTCAGGCTTCATTCTTCTATTTTCCTTATTCACTTTGTATAGCTTGCATTTCTGAAGTCTTTCTTTAGGAATGTACATGCTTTTGCAAGCATTCGGATCTCTATTTGTTTAACATTACTATTTTCATGTACATAGGAACTGACTTTTCCCAAAGTGTGTTACACAAGAGCACAGGAATGACTCTGCTGGCTCAGACCATGAGCTGTTCAGCTCCGTAGTCTCTCCCCAGAAGTATGATCTAGTCTGCATGTTGTCCTCTTTCCACTATTGTAGACAGGAAATATCTTTCTTTCTGTATAAAAATTGCACTGTATATTTCAAAACCTGTATTTACAGGTAGAAATAGGATTGACTTACCTATACTAGTTGATTCTACATCAGAAGTTTGGAAGCTTCCTGTGCTTTTCCCAGCTTTATCAGTTAGATGACATCTGTCTATATGAAGCTCAGCAAACAGATCAAATAAAATGAGCAAGATTACCTTTCCACAGAAGGTTGTCTGAATTAATCAAATTTGGTGAAACTTTGTGCATACAGAAATCTCAAGCGTTTCCAGTGTTGTGGGGAAAAACTGAGGACAAAGTTAAGTAAAACAGATTAGAAGAAAATAAGTAGCAGTCGTAAATGCTTTTAGTCATAAATAGAGTAGATTTTTGAAGGACATCATTTTTCCTACTGTATTAAAATCAGATTCTAAGGGAAAGATTTCAGTAATGAAATGGTATTTTTACAAGGCCATTCTCACCTTAGTCATGCAGTTGTATGTTTCCCTATCCAAATCTGTGTTGTGCAGCTCTTTTTATGATCTGTAACGTTCCTCTTGCAGGAAGGAGAGAATGCCTTGAGTGGTGCAGATTATACATGTTAGCAATATGCATAGTAAATTAATATTGATAATATTTTACAGTATTATTATAGGGTTAAGTGGCAGAGATAATTGCTAAATGACCTATAGATTTGAAAACCTTTCTTAGGATTATCATTTGAATCACCATGAAATGGTTAAATGTATTTGCTCATCTTGTAAATAGTTAAATGACAAATCTGTATTCCTTTAATTTTATGAGGCTGTAATCAGCAGCAGCATTTCTTAAAAATCAGAGTTTAAACTTCTACATAGAATAAAACAAGAATCTTACTGTGGCCAACTTTGCGAGAGACTATATGATGTTGAAAGGAAGCACTTCTTTGAAGTTACCTCTTTTTGTTACAAAATCTTACAAAATAATTGTTTTGTTTTGTTGTTTTAAGAAGTTAGGAGGGTAACTAATTTTCTTAACCCATCCATTCTCATGTTCATTCAATGCATGTTTTTGAATGGTAAAACTAGGTAAGATGTGAGATTGACGGGGGACAGCAATGATGGTCTTGCCTTGCATCTTGTTGTCCTGAAGTCTTTTATTTTAGAAGTATTTGAATGAATAGTTTCTACTGTAAATGTTAACCATTCTGATGTGAATATTTGTTATTTTTTACTTGTAATTTTTGCCTAATGGCTGAGCTCAGTCACTTGGAGTCGTTTCTTTTCCTTGGATGAATAAACTAAGTTTTTCAAAGTAGGGATCTACATGAAAAATTTAAATAGTGCTTACATTCTTTCTGGTAACTAATGAAACACTTTTTATTGTTTGTTTGTTTGTTTTCCCTGGAGAGCCGGAGAGATGGAGAGACATAACAGAAATCAAGCAGGCTTGGAGATCTAAGACTCTTAAAACTTATAACTTGGTTTCTTTCTTTTTTTTTTTTTTTTTTTGTTAACCTGAATTGCATTCCACTATGCAGTGTACATACGACCCCTGCTTAATCAGTGTGTGCATTTCTTATATTTTTCTGAGGTTTACTCATCTGTAAATTTAATTCATTTACAGTGCTGAGAATTTTTTTTTCCTCTGTACTCTCCTACATAGCTTATACATTTTAATTTTTTTTTTTCTGAAGAAAAACTGAAACTTGCCTAAAATCATCTTTTGTTTCAGTGTACCTCAGATCACCCAGATGTAGACCTCCTAGCTAGCAGAACAATTTTCTCACAGGATCCTTCTGTGGAATCATGCTTGGGGGACAGTTATTTGCCGTGTCATAGACCAAAATCTTTCCTTTGCTATATTGCATTCATGAATCTTTTCCTTTTGTCTGTGAGACTAGCTAGAAGAGAGAAGGCAGAGTAATAGCCTCTTCTCTTCCCTTACTCTTTGGATAGAATCTGCAGGTAAGAGAGGCAAAAATCTCTGAGGAAGTGAAAAACTAAATAAAATATCTACTATTTCTTCTGTGCTTTGCCTTTCCTAACTGGGAATATACTTTCTGGAGCTGACTTGATATTTTGTGAATGATGGAAATGGACACCTTTAAAATTCTGTAAAATCTGAAATTGTGAACCAGGGCAAGTTGTCTCTGACATGATGCACTTAAGACCTTCCACTTCTGCCCATGTTACGGGAAGTTCAAAGTGTCACTAGGGAGATCAGATATGAGGCAGCACAGTACTTAATTAATGTTGCTTCCTTTGGGTCAAGGAAGATGGACGGTTATTGGTATGGAGAGTCATCTCCTGCAAAGGCTACCCTGCACTCTGAGGCAAAATTTGGTCTGAAGCTTTCAAGCTGTATATGTTTTGTAAAGTGGGTTTTCCTTTTTAATCTTTTTTCCCCTGCATGGCTTTGTTCGTTCTTTTTCACTTCCTTGTACTTCAATGATTTATTCCTAGATAAGACAAAGTTTTCAGAAGTGAAGGGAACTTATGAGAATGCATTTCTACTTTTGTAAGAATAACAGCGACCATCACATAACAGGAGGAACTGAAATGCGCAGAAAAGTTCTGTGGAAGAGGTTTTAGGGGAAAGAGCTTCTTAATATTGGTTTCAATGATATTCATTTGGGTATTTTTTTTTTCCCTTATGTGAGGTACTATATTTGACAACTTCATAACACCTATAATCTGTTTATCAAGGGCTAGATAGATGTTTTTAAGATATTGATTACTTTTACTCAGAGACTATGCGGGATTTAAACCTCACTTTTTTATTTAATAGAAACTAATAATTCCCATTTCAACAAAAATGCAATATAGGAAAAGCACATCTTGTTTCGCTACAGTTAGCACAATTTTGGGCAGGTTCAAGCCCAACAGTATTCATTTTACAAACTTTTTTTTGGTGTTTAAGTGCTCAGTCTCTTCCTCAAAAGTTGGTCAAATGTAGTACAAGCACTGATGTGCACTCAAAATAGAAGAAAATAAACATCGTAGTCCTAGATTTGGAATGAGAGTTGATGGGTACCAGTGATGTGTCTGGTGGCCTATAGTGAGGTGGGTGGGGAAGAGAAAGTGTCTCCAGGGTTTATTGTGAGCTCTGTAGCTTTGTTGCTTTGAAGACGTCATATTTTATTTCAAGCATTCAGTAGAGGTTCCTGTGTACTGTGGGAGGCTGGTAGCATGTTTCCTTTATTTTATGTGCAGTTAGCCAGGGCAACACATGACAAAACCTGGACTTCAGCACAACAGCATGTCTGTGATCATACGTTTAATTCCCATTTGGCAGCGGTCTGCTGTCCCTGATAACAACAAAACATTTCTGAAGCACTGTCTCTGTTTATAAGATGTACTGCTCTGAAACAGCAATGTTAACTGTAAAAACCTTTTACAATTAAAATAGGAGCACCCTCTAGTGTGGATTCGGTTATACTGGTAAAACTCCCTTACATAGAGGTATTGAAAGGGGGAATAAATCCCTGTAGTACAAAGGACTTTATACTAGTGTAAGTCTGTTGAAAGTAAAGGTTGTACTGTACAAATAGTTAATATGGCTGAGCTGAGGGGGAGTTATAAGCACTTCATGGATGTCATCTTAAGCCCATACAGCTATTTGCAAAGTTGATCTGTAGCTATTTGCAAAGCTAGTCTGTGTTTCTCCTCTTCGACAGATACTAAACACATGGGTCAGGCAAAAAATTAAATAACAATTGATTTAAATCATTTTATACCTAACTGATTCCATTAAGATTTAATGTGAAATGACACCATATTATGATAGAATTGAAGTGCTTTTTACTTTATATTTACAGCAATTGTTCCACATAAAAAATAATTTATTTTGCAAAAGGTTAAAGAAGGATGATAAATTGGCTTGCACTTTCTTCTGTCTTAAAGCTGCACTTTTGAACCAAAGAACATATGGACATTTATGAGAACTGATGAAGATCTGAAAGTAGTGGTGACAATTAGTGCGTCAATAAATGCTCATCCAACTGAATCCAGCAGGAAGGGCCATTCATTAAAAAGTGTTTTGTGGTATTTAAAGCTTATTCAAAGACTTATGAGAAAAACTTTTATTCTTGCAAGGTTTTATGTGATTTAAATTTGTTGTTATCCTGCAGATGTTGGATGATACTCAAAGCCTTTTTGGCTTGTTTCTCAATGGTGGAAAAACTGATCTGATTAGTCAGGCATGTTTCGTGCCCAAGTTCATGTTTATTTACAAATTCTATAATCCACCTCTGCATTCTTTGACTATAGTAACAACAAGCAACAAATGTTCTCCTTGTGCTGACATCCAAACCTCTTTTATTCCTTCTTTGCATCACGGGAACATAGGTCTGAAAGGGACCTCTTCTTTGCAACCCCCTTCCTTGCCAACCTAAAAGATTGTGCCCTATTCTGTTTATTCTATAATTATGGGGGGTAGTGGATTATTAGAAGTGATATGTAATACACAGTGAATGTCATAGTTCATATTTTCCTTTAACATTTCGGTTCTAAATTTAAGAAAATCTCACAATGAAGTGTCGAGTTATTATCTAGGGTAATTTGGAGATGGAGCTCTGAGAATCAGCTTGTAAATCAACAGTGCGCCCATTTAGAATCAGCTAACTCAAGCATAACTATCCCAATTGTAAAATGCTGACTTGCATTTCAGGCTGTAGATTACTTAGATAACAGTGAGGGAGTTTTAGGTTGCTTATTAGGAGAAAAAAAAAAACATGATACAAGAACATTTTTGTCAATAAAAGTACTAAAGAAAACCCCACTGGTTTATATTACCTAGGGAGATTACAGATCCTTTTCGGGGGGGGGGGGGGGTGTAAGAAGAGATCAGAAAAACATGTGTGAGGAATGCTGTAGATTAAGTTGATCCTGCCTTGGAGCGTAAGGATGAATTTGGTGACCCATATTCTTTCTGGTTCTCTTTATTTATTAGGCTTTCTGTGGAATGATGCTCCATAGTCCCTGCAAAACAATTTATAGAAATGAAGAACATATGTCTTAAGAAAACTTTTTTATTATTATTGAAGAACTTATTTTCGCTATGTGAAGTTATTTTATGAAGTTTTCATTATACTACAATGTTCAGTGTTTATAATGTTCTTTTCTCATGAATACTAAGTAATTTTCTCTTTTTGTGGGATGATAAGAAGATTAGTTGGAGAAATCAGAAGTCATTTCTTCATTCGTTCATTCTCCATACTGGTGATTCATAATACCATTTTCTATTGTATAGTGGAAATGATATCAAGAGAGAGAATATTTCAAATTCTCTTAATAAGTTCTTTAACAAATCCTTTGAATTTCTCTGCAGTATAACGTAAACTTTCTTATTTCCTGCCTCTGGTGTTTAATTTTCTATAATGCCTGTTAGATTTCCATATGTTGGAGTTGAGTTTGGGGAAAAGGGGGTTATAACTTAAGGATTTCCTTCCCTTTGTGTTTCATTACCCATGTATATAATGCTGTAAGTTTTGTATGAATAATACTTCTTTTATTAAACTTAATTTTTTCCTCAAGAGTCGAAAGTCCTCTTGCATGAAGAAATAATAGAAACAATTGGCTTCTGAAACTTCAGACTGCTTCCAATGAAAAGTGTACCCACCTGTTGTGGGCAAAATAGTCTCAACTCAGGGAATTCCACTTAATTTAATTGATTTCCGATTAACAGGAACTTTTTATTACTGATTTGGGTATTAAGAGAAAAAGTAAATGTAAACAATTAAACAAACGCTTAGGGAAGCACCTTTACATATCCTTCCTTGGGCTTAACTTCAGTCCAACACCTCTCGCCCTCATTCCTAGCCTCTGCTCCGCTTGTTTTCGCCACCCGTTATGCACAGGCCCTCCCAGTTCCTTCCTCCAGTGACGCAACGGGTGGTACAGGAGGTCAGGGTTGGTGCCTACGGCTTTCTTACTCTTTTTTTCCGCTGCTCCTAGCTTCTTACTGCTCGTCTGCTCCAGTGTGGACTTCTCCATGGGCTGCAGTCCCTCCGAGGTGTCCTTGCCCCAGTGTCGGTTGCCCATGGCCACAATCCCCCAGAGTCCCTGCTCCAGGGTGGGTCTTCCACGGGCCACAGTCCCTCAGAGGTACCTCCTCTGACATGGAGTGCTTCCTCCAAGAGCGCATCTCCAGCTGTGTCCCCAGCAGTGTCCCCTTCCACACATGTCCTCTGTTTCATTTCTCCTGTCCCTTGTGGCTACTGTCCTTTCTTAAGTATGTTTCAGCAGCAGCACCACGTGCCTCTCTGATCGGTTGAGATTTGGTGCATGGTGGGTTGTTTCCATCTGTTTCAGAGCTGGCTGGACCTGGCTGTAACAGGCACAGGGCAGATCATAGCCTCCCTCCACAGAAGTCACCGCTGTAGCCACTTGCTACAAAACCCTGCCATTTATGCCCAATCCTATATTGCACCTTCAATCCCTGTTGTAGCCTTCAACTTTTGGTCAAATGAGACAAAGTAAACTCAATTGCTTATAGAACATTGCTTAGGGAAGAGATGACAGATTTTTTTTTTCTGATTTTTTCTTTCTATCCTTTTCTCTTTAAATCGTCTGTGCTGTACAGAGATTCTGCTAGGAGTTCTGGTGTTGAGAATCTGTAGAGCTCCAGAATGCTCCAGGCAATGTTCCTGCCAAAACCATAATTAGATTCCAGAAAATTGCATCCTGCAAACGGAAAGAGAGCTTAAATATAGAAA
This sequence comes from Dromaius novaehollandiae, assembly GCF_036370855.1. NCBI lineage: Eukaryota > Metazoa > Chordata > Aves > Casuariiformes > Dromaiidae > Dromaius > Dromaius novaehollandiae. The sequence goes on from NC_088098.1 coordinate 26,977,699, forward strand.
AGTTGATAATTGGATACCAAAAAGAATTAAATATGGATTTACAGGAATTTTTCTCTAATCCATTTGCTTTCCTTTTTGACTAAAGTTGGAAAAGTCTTTCTTTTGAATGTAAAAAAACAGTCAGGAATTTAGGACCTAAATGGTAAGTCATGTTTCTAGCTCCCGCTAGAACACTGATGGTCCTGTGAAGAGATTGTTCCTAAGAGTTTTGGGGAATGGCAGTAGCACCACAAAAGCTAGTAAAAAAACATCATACTTTGTAAGTGGTTCACATTTATGTAGGTTGTTTCTGCCTTGAGAAGTAGTTTTGCACTTATAACAAAATTATTTATGTGATACTATTAAAACTGTGAACTTGGAAAACAGGTCAAGTCCACCTACTGCCCTATGCCAATTTACTGATTAAGATGCAATTATAATTAAAAAAATATTCTTTTAGTCATTAGCCAGAATAGGTGGTGTCCCCAGGTATAGAAGTTTGGAACTGGCTTTTCCTATTACATAGCTTTTTTTAGTTAAAATGAAAAAAATCTATATTAAAGTTTTTCATTTTACAAAGACAGTCCAAATTTTTCAGATTGGCATATTTTACTTCATGTGTGTTTTAAACTGAAGGAATTTATGCTATTTAACTTAGTTGTACTAATGTTTTTTAACATTTTGGGGATTTGGGTATTACAAGTTTGGAGTCGATCTAAGGATGGTTATACATTTCCTCAAAGGAATAAGTACAGCTTATATCTACATGCAGTCCTTCTCTGAGAAGTATTTTTTCTCTCGACTTCTTGTTTCCTGCAGGAAAGCTACCTGTGCTCTAGTGAAGCCAGGTTTCTATTTTCACTTGGAATTTTTTTTGGTGTCCTTTTAATTTAGATATAAAATGTATAGTCAATGTATAGTCAACATCTCCAATGCGTTTTTGAACTTCTTAGCTGAAAGTTGGCTTTATTGGAAAGTACGACTAATCTTTTTCTTTTTAAGTCAAAATATAAGATAGTTTTCCTGAGGAGATTTAGAATTCAAGAAGTGTCTTCTCTTAGTTTTCTAGGGTAAATAGTATGACTTTCAGCAAGCAAAGAGGAAATTAAGAATGGAATGGAAGCCTCTTGCATTGCTTCATGCAGTACCCTCCCATTACAGACTACCACACAACATAACATTTTTAATAACTTTGGGTACCCAGTACTTTAACTGGAAGGCTGTTCAGAATCTCTCTGCTTCCAGGATCAGAAACTGCCCTTTTAATTCCAGCCTAGATTTACTGAGTGTCAATTGAGTGTGTGTATATTCAGTTTATATTTATTTGTTCTGCTGTTACTACTGTCTTTCAGCTTAAATAGTTCTTCTTTCCTAGTATCTGCCTTCCTAAAACATTTTAAAGTGCAGTGATATCCTTCCCAGTCTTCATTTTGTTAGGTGAACCAAAAAAGGTCTGAAGACTGAAGAAGGTAGGGGCAGTTTCTGAGTTAGTCTAGTCCTACTGCATTCAATAATTTATTAAGTTATGCTTTTCTCCTCAGAAACTTTATTTAGTTTTAGTTTGCATTTCTAAAATAATGCTATAGTGTATCAGAATATAATACTTGTAATCTGAAGCATGCTCATAAAATAATTAAGGCTCAAATATCAGATTGTGATCTTCAAATATTTTAAATGATTTTTTTTTTGTTCAGCAAGAGTTTTACAGCAGTACTGAAATCCAGAAATGATCATCCTAATCACGTAGATATCAAAGTAAGAAATTCCCAGATAGAAGGGGAACTGCCTTTACTGTCTTTGTGATGTTTTGGATAAGTAGGATATGGTATACTGCAGCTGCTGACCACATTCATTGAAGTTGATTGAAGAGGCAGTACAGGTATGAAAAGGCCTCCAGGATGATGGGCAGCCTTTTTCTTTGTTCCGTTCTTATTGCATCTAACATATGACCCTGGCCCTAGAAATTATTCATACTGTATGTATGAGAGGCTAAGAAAAGATCTTTGAGGACAGAAACAAGCACAAAATACAAGAATGCTTACATTGTATAAAGAGGAGAGAAATCAGAGGAATGCGTATGGCAGCTTTTTAAAGTAACTAGCCATCAAAATTTTGTAGCTCATCCACCAAAAATACGAGAAAGATTGAAACAAATTGTTCAGGGGAGAAATATGAGAATGGAGAATACCACACGTATTTCCCAAAACTCCATCAGTCATGCTCCAACTATGTCAGTAGTTTTTCATGTCTAAAAGATAACAGTAAATATGCCTCATTCTCATCAAATACTCAATCTTCATCAAATTACCTTTCTTATGTGCAATCTTAAGCAATATCATTTGCTTCTCTGTAATCTGTATCAACAGCTTATTAGACCAGATCATCATGTTTTCCTCTGTTGGTGAACAGATCTGCATTTGCAGCTTGAGATGTTTCCAGTGCATGTTCATTTTGCTGCACTTTCATTTATATTTAAAATGTTGCACAGGGTTACATAACCAAAACAGTACTTGCTACATGCATGCAGCTCTGCTTGCTCTGTGTTCTTAGACTGCGGATGGGAATGTGTCCTAGAAAGCATGGCAGAAGAGAAAGAAGATTGTAAGACAAGTTGCCAAAAGGCATATTTTTGAATTCTTAGGGATTTTCTTTATTTCAATACATGTAAAACAAATTCAGTTAATATTCTATACTTTGTTCATTTTAGGATGCTCGGAAAAAAAGCTTACATTTCCTGATTAATGAAACTCTGAAATGCAATATTGTAGGGTGTCAACCCTACTCCATTTTAATCATGTCCAAAAACAGGAGGAAAAAAGAAGTTAAAAATACATATATATATATTGCCCAAAAGAAGTATAATTACAAAATGAAGTTTTGGTAAAAAGTGTTGCAGTCAAACACAGTATTTTCAAGAACAGGTTTATTTTCAGCAATTTTAATGTAGAATATTTTGGGATCACTTTTTTTTTTTAAACTGGAATCATTCGCAAAGTGAATTTGCTTTTGACAACCACAAGAAGTAAATTGGTTCCTCAATAAGATACAGAGAGTGATGAAATAGGGAAAGTTGGCAGGTAGTAAATACTTTGTTGCTGTTTTTACAACAGGAAAAAACTGCCACATGGTGACTTGCTTAATTTGGGACTGAATTTTTAAATGTGTAAGATGCTTGTTTCCATATATGACAGAAGGTCTCAGATTAAAAAGGAAAATACTTTTTAATCTTAGAACTTATTCATAAACATAGATCATGCTAAGTGCTTGGCAGCCCTTCCAGTTTGCTAATTTAATTATTACACTTCCACAATGCTTCTCAGTAGTGAAAAACACTCAAATATTGTATCAAGCTAGAATAATTCTATTGATCTTGGAGGAGCTATTGTATTGTCTAATTAATACTAGCATAATCAAAGTAAGAGTTTCTTTTGTATGTCACTAGAGCCCGTTCCTACTCTACGTGCTATAAAGGGACATGACTGCCTGCAATACTGTAGAAAACGGATCTGTAAAATAGTCTTGCCAGAGTTTACTCATCCGTTTGCTTGACATAAGAGCTAAAACCCCATAATAATGTTTTTTATAGTTAAGTATACTCTTTATTTTAATGAATAAAAAAAAAAAATCCCCAGGAAGTCAAATTACAAACTAATTACTTTAAGAATGAAATTTTTTGCAACAATAAATTTTACTAAGTGGGAAAGTATCGTGGGTATCCTGTATCTGAAAAACACATTGACTGAGACAGCTGATTTTTTTCTGCATGACTCCAAAAGTATTGCATATCAATTTCTTTATTCCAGTTATGCCATTCCCCATTTTGTCTCGTAGCTTATTTTTTAGCAAAGGTAAGCAATCCTCAGTATTAGCTCTTCTGAGTGCCATCATTTTCTAGGCATTCATTTCTGAGGTTAGCATTTAATAGTCCTAATGTTCCATATCTTCCCTCCTACTTCCTCTTATGTTCCCTTTTCAGTCTATTTGCAAAGCATTTCTGTTCTGTACTCTCAGATCCCTACTATAAATTTTCTGATGCACATAAATAATTTACTAAATTGTCACCTGTGGGTATAAATTTTAAGTCCATTTACATGTCCGAGTTATGATAACTTTGTATTCTTCTTTCTTCCTCTCTGAACATTGTTATTAGACTTGCAGTTTCTTGAGGCCCTTTTTGGCCTGAAAATGACTTAGTAAACCAAAAATATTTTTAAAAGATAATTAATTCGTAACTTTATGTGATGAAGTGTCGAAAGATTTTTTACTTCCACCAAGATTTGTAGAAAAGGGAAGAAAACCTCTTTTTCCTGATTTTTAATGCTCATTTAACAAGGAGTGCTGTTGTATTCCTTTTAAGGAACAGCCAGAAAACATGTTCAGTCAAGCGCTACTAGTTTGCTGAGCTTTCCAAAACTAAGCTCTTCTTCAGTAGTGTGCTCTAAGTCTTGCTCTTGATCTTTTTCCCTATCAGGAAGACACAAGTTGTAGAGAGGGGTAATATTTCTTGTCAGTTAGGAAAAAAAGACAGGCTTTTGGGCACACAAGCCCAGGTCTTAAATACAAGCAGGCCAGCAACATGATTTTGTTTAACAAAAGATAGTACTTTTTCCTTCTTAGAGCCTCATAGCTATAACCACACTATGACTTTTTACTTTACTGGCATTAATCTGACATGGAAAGTAAACCCTAATGTCAGAGGTGCATATGATTACACTTATTACCTACTGTATTCAGTTGTGAGAATTTAAAACTTTACCTTAGAGTACTAAATAGTGAAGAATATACTAACAATAAATGATATTACTTATGTAAGATCTCTCATAAGAATATCATCTTTGGCCTGGAAAGAGTTAAATTTACACTTCTGTAGTTTATAAAGCATTGTTAAAAATATTCACCCTGTCTTTAAATTCTGCTGAAGCCTCAGAACTTGTCCTCTTGATTTTTTATTTTTTTCATTTTTAAACTCACAAACTATATCTTACGTTTATAGGAACAGACTAAGTAGAACTTTTTGCTATAAGCAGGCTTGATTAGTGAAAAGAGGCAGTAATAAGGAGAAAGGCTTATCTTACAGCTATTCTGAGAAAAGCAAGCTGTTCTATAATAATTAAGCTGTCAATAATCTCTCTCATGTTCATTGCTACAATAGCTGGAAAAAATAACAGAAAGAAAACATGTAATCCAAAAACAAGAAATAACTTTATGAACTGGAAAGGAGATGAGGAAATTTGCCTGAAGGATGTCTGTTACTTTCCTTTAGTATTTTCCCAGCTTTGAAAAATCTACAGAAAAGGCTAGGAGTGAGCAAAGATGTTGTGGGAGAGGCAATTCTCCATTGGACAGTATCTGACAGAAGGAAAGTAGGCAGTAAGAATGTATGTTCAAGTTTTATATTAGTAATGGAACGTACCTCAGTTCTTTGCTTAATGTGCCATTATTAACCAGAAAATGGAGGGTGAATAGAGAGATGGAAAATTTTGCAGAAGACACAAAATCATTTAAACTACTTAAATTCAGAAGGCTGTGAAGTGCCCTAGCAATGCTGACTTGCAGTGATTTGAATGGCATGATGGCAATAGAAATTCATTCAGACAGTTGCAGGGCAAGGCATCCTAAAGAATTATTTGAAATGTCTCTAAGTCCTAAAATTACCATTAATCAAGAAAAATGTGGTTGAACCATGGGAACAATCACACTAGTATCAGGAATGGGTGTTAATACATAAACTAGCTAGCTATATAACTACACTATGCTGTATAGCTGAATTCATCTTATTGCAGGATTTTCTCATACACTTCTGTGAGCTAATTTTCATTTCTTAAAGAAAAAAAAGAGATGACATAACACGCTTAGGCAAAGTACTGACAATGAACAATGAGGAATACTTAAAGAAATCAAAATTGGGACGACAGCAATGACAAGGCTCCATTTCCTCCAACAAAGATCCCTCATTTTTGTCACCAAAAGAAGCAACAGCTATAGCACGAGTAGTAGGTGATTCCAAGTCATTTAAAAAATTAACTTATCATAAGAATTTTAGAGACTTTAGAAAGAGAGTGGTATGAAACTAGAAAAGGCTTATTATTTTAAATATTGAGCATGTTTACCTCCTGAAGGGATCATATAACTGGATGACTACTTTACCTTGCAAAGATCGCAAATTCATGGTGATAGGGTGTGGCTGGAGGAGTAACTAATAACTGCTTCTGCATAGTAGCTCAGTAGTTAGCACCGTTGCCTAGGAGGCAAATTCTGCTATACTTTAGCCAAAGTGGCTTTTTGTAATTCACCCAGTGCTCTGAAAACCATTCTGGGAGAAGAATCCTTCATCTAACCCATGGAAACTGGGTGGCTGTACTCAAGGCAAGACTCATGCATGCTTAAAGAAAGGCAAGAAGTCTGCAGCTTTGTGGCTAGTGGCCTAAACAGGCAAAGCAAAACTCCCTCTGAATGTATCTGGACCACACTCAGTTATGTGGATTAAGCACACACACATGCACGCACACACACACATGTGCACATGCATTAATGAGGAAGCACATCGAGTATGTCAGGAGAGTCCCTTTCAGGGTGAGGGTCCTAACTATCACACTATGGAAGAGTGTTCTTCTGGTGCCTGGATTTTGAATTCCTGGCTGCAACTGTAGCATGTCACCCTTATGTCCCTCGGATGTTTGTCCAAGTAGAATTAATACACGGTCAGGAATGGTTTAATTTGTTCTCAGGAAATGTCCAGTGGTTGAGCCCCTGTAAGCTCCATAAGCAATCTATTCCTTTTTTTTTTTTTTTTTTTTTGACAATTGTAATATGATATGGTATCAGCATATACATGATATGTATTTCAATAATATCTTGAGGAAAAAGTGAAAACAGTGAAGTGTTTTGATTTGATCATACCACCTCAGTATTCCCCAAAAGAAACTAACTTTCATCCCAAGTTTCTGCAACACAGCCAAATGAACTGCCTCTGAAAAGAGCAGCAATTGTTCTTAGTCCAACATCTGATTATTGTTTCATTGTAAAAGGAGATACCCTCCCATCAAACAAACCTGAAAGCAAGAAAGTATGATCTCTTCAAGATAACAACATCCTTTACAGATGGTCCGTGTGCTTAGTATTGCCACTCTGGATTAATCTTCACATATCATTTTCCTGAGCAGACACATCCTGATAAATAGTCTAAGAATGTTAACAGAAATGATCAGAGATGTGGGAATACTCCTTCATAAATGTAGAATAAAGCTATTGGGACACTGCATTTTTCAAACACTATGAGCAGAAACCTCTCAAGGGATAGAAAGATGTAAGATATTTTAGAAAGACATAAGCTTCAGGTCGGTTTGGGGAAAAAAGAAAGATGATGTCTCTTCCAGTAACTGACATTTCAGCAAAAATCAATTGGTATCTAAGACTAAAAGAAGCTAGGCATGGTTAAGAAATAGACTCTCAGAATGTTTTCATTATTTATTAAAGACACACATGAAAAATACATTATTTTTACAGAATTATTTTAATCCTTTAATTGTCTAAATAAGGTGGCTAATCAGTTAAAAAAATTACATTAATGTTTGAAATAAGGAGATACACTGATGCCTCTCCTTTGTTTAGATTTTGTTTATTTTACTGACCACAGATAAATAATGAGGAGAGCAAACCAACTATTAAAACTAAACTAGTTGAGTTTTCTCAAAAAGAAACCTCCTGTGTAATAACGCATTATGGAATAATATGAAACATATGCAAATACAAGTCAATGTTTTAGTTACTGGTTTTTATTTTGTTGAAAGAACAGCATATTTTCAAATTCTGGGTAGGATTATTTATCTAGGAAATGTCAGATACAGGTGAAACCATTATCCATAGCATAGATCCCACTACTAGTCTAAATGAGAACTAGTTAATAGTAGTGAGTTAGTGGCTTTACATAACCAAACAGTACAGAGGGATGAGGCATCAGCTTCTTCAGTGGGCTTCACTGGTAAATGGTGACATGAGACTAGCTTTTGTAGTCAGGAAAGATCTGAAAAGGAGTGTGTACAGTTGCTAAAAGACCATTTTCCCAGTTTTGTTCTTTCCCCCCTCTCTTTCTCCTAGATCACTGGCTAGTCTGCCACTGTTTTCAGCTCCCAGCAAGACCAGCTGGTACCATTTTCTCAGACCTCACCAAGTGCCTTTGGTAGAGCTATTGAAAGTCCAGGACAGACATTCTCCTGGGTTTTAGTTTTCATGCCCACCCTCAGCATCATCTAATATCAGTCATGGGGAGCAACTGCAGAAAGAACCTGGCATGTTTGATAGCCCGGAGACAGATCATGACATTAATGGCTTAGTGTGCTCCTCATTATCTTCAGTGTTGGATTCACACAAGACATTGAATTGAGCACTGAAAGTTCATCTTCTGGCAAGACTGATTTAATTAGGAGCCTGAGTCAAGCTGGTAAACATGCCCAGTTTTCCGTTGGGGATAGGTGAAACATGGGGGGATCTAGGGGTGGATTGAATATGCTCGGCATAAGCAAACATCATAGAATGATGTTGGTGACCTCAATAGGGCACAAGCGAAAAGCGATCTTCAAAGGGTCATCACTTTGCAGGATTTAAGTAAGTTTTTGTAGGCTCAGTAGAAAGTAGAACTTCATATAAGTTTACTCTCCTGGCAGATTTGAAGATCCTGGTTCAAAACAAAGGGTCATTAATATCTCTCAATGAAATAGTTGTAAGAAAGAACTTCATAGCATTGGCAGAATAATATATGCTACCTTTACCTGGTTTGCAGAAATAGTTGAGCCATTTTTATTGGAAACTTCCTCCAACAGTTCAGCTTTTAATAAACACCCAGCATGGAAAATCCTAGTTCGAATAGGTGAGATTATAAAAGCTGGATCTTACAATTAGGCAATAGGTGTCACTGTACATGCTGTCTAGAATGATCATAGGGAGAAAATAATTTAGGTATCAAAGCAGTGAAGAAATATTTCAGATGACCTGCTTTTTGTTGAGGCTAATCATACAAATTAGAACAATTTACAAGCTAATTATAGTCTTCCTTTGCAGCAGCAAATGTACTGTACTAGTGTTTTCAGATAACTTCTCTCATTGGTTTGGAGCAGGATGTTTAAAAGAGACAGTGACAAATCTAGATTAATAACTTTAGTTAATCACTCATATACTGCTTGCTGGGCTTGTAAAGAGCTATCAACCACGCATATGTGAGGACATAGTTTTGGACACAGTTCAAACAAATATCCATTTGAATCATCATAGCCTGTTTTATAGCCTCACTTAGGAATGAAATGCCTTCACTGACAGGTGCTACTTTGAATCAATTTGAGCTTAATGCTTCTGGAAACTACCATAGGATATTTAAAGGGTTTTTAGCCAAGAATGTCTCTTAGCAATCTTGTTAAATCCTTTCTCTTTTTCCTCTCTTCTCTATATTTCATTCACAAATTAAAATGGCATTTGCTTTGTAAACTCTCTGGGCAAAGATAGACCTCTCATTGTGAGTTTGTACAGAGCCTTGGACAGTGGCCTCTCCAAGGCTTGCTACTGCTAATTATAATTATCCTTCTATTCATTCAATTTGACATAATAAGAAAAGCTATCACAAATAAATCAGCTTTATTTTAGTCCTTTCTTTTAAAATCTAACATTATAAATTGCATGTAGTACTAATTGGCATTTGACCTCTATTTTATTATATAGATTACTTTCTAAAATGATTTGGAGTAGGTACTATTTCTAAATGAAATATTTGGAGTCATCATCCTTTTGAATTGTGCTTGAGTTTGCAGGCCAAATGGGTAAAGATAGATGATGTGGAAGTAGTTTTAATGTGGCCTTGTCTGTTGACCTATTTGAGGCCCTTGAAATGGGCACATGCCCAGTTTAGAAATATGTTGTGGTGCGTTCATTCAAGAACACAGATCAAAGAGTTCTGGTCAGGACATTAGGGTGCCTTAAAAACTTGCAGCATATTTGTCATCCTTTTTGGCACTGCAGTATAACAGTGCTATGAAACCTAAGACTTTCTTATTTTTAAAAATAGTATCTCCGAACTTATTCATTGTCACTATAGGCTCATATTCCTGACTGAGAAAGAGAAATAGATGAATGTAAACTCGGTATTCGTGGTTGCTTATTTTACCACCTGGCACTGATGCAATTTAAGCAATTTGTTAAGTCTGAGGGCAATATGTAAAAAGGTCAGCACTTTTTACCCTTTCTTCACTGATAAATATTATGGTGATTTTTATCTTAACATTTTTTCTCATCATAAAGGGTATAGTGGCAGATTTTATGGCAAATGTAAATTTGCTGTCAAATTGTGTTGAACTGATGTGTTGGATAAGAATTTCATTCCTGTTTTCATTCCTTTTCTAAGAGCAGGATGGATCATGGACGTGAAAGGCACTCTGTGTTGTTTAACAAGTAACAATCAGAGCGCAGTGAAAGTCTTGTCTGTTTACACAAGATCTCAAGAAAAGCAACAATATGCACCAAGTAGAAAGTTCTTTTCACTACACAGAATTTGCTTAATTTATTGTGGTTTCATCTCCCTCATTTGTGACTTACCTATGTGAAGCATCTTATCATAGTCCAGAAGTAAATTATTCAAGTAGTCATTTTTTTGTTGTAGTGTGTCTCGTTAGTGTCTTGATTAGTAATATTCTGTTTTCTAAAACCAAATGATTTTCCTTGCTGTGCAAAATTAAAATCAGCCTGCTTGCTAGCAGTCCAGTGTGCACTTGCCAGTCATCATCATCTTCAGTTTTTCTGGGTGAGCTGCACAGTGTACTATTGATTTGAATAATCTGTTGCACATTTGTGAGTATGTAAAATAATCTGAAATTCATCTTAAAATTAAAAGCATGATGGGAGATTGTACTGTTTTCTGGGTTAAAACTAACTAACATAAAGTGCTGTCTGACTGTAGTAGGGCGTCTGCCAAATAGTGCAGGAATCCTACTGCATAAATTATATGTAGTGACCTGTATAGTATGTGGTGCCTTGATAAGGATTTAAAATTGGCCAGATCAACAAATTACCAGTTGGTTAGTACTGTGCACAGAATGAATTTTTAGTTTGTTGGTTCTTAGAGGACAAATATTTAAATCACAAATGAATCAACATAATTGCCATTAATTACATACCTACATGATCAGATTGAGTAAGTTAGCTAATGAATAACCATCTATCTTCTTACTATTTGGTAGTTCACCCTTTAAGAGAGGTTTGAAACAAAATGGTGTGGCTGTAATAGGAAGAACAATGTTTGGCCAATAGTATTAATGCATCCTTTTCTTGTACGGTTTTTATTTACTGTTGTTATCTATGACTTCATAAGGCCAAAAAACCCCCAACTTTTGAAAGACAGTGTATGAAGGTACCTGCAATGTATCGGTAGAAAATACAGTCGTGGCAAAAGAGAATTAAAAAGAAAATTCAGTACTGAATATAGGCCATCATAGATGCAGAAGTTTAGCATTTGGGTTGGAAGGAGTTTCAGTAATACATTTAGGCGGTATTTTCCATTTTTAAAAATTGTTTCTGCTCTTTTGGTCTCCATCAAAGGAATTTTAATACGAAACAAATTTCTCATGCCATGACTGAAATGGTAGGTTAATGTTTAAAGAAATTCCTAATTCTTTTAACATTATCTGCATCCTCTCATTAATTTAATTTAGAATAATAATCCAAACAATTTCTGATGATTAAATCAGTTTCATTAGCTCTATTTCCTAAATGCTGATTATTATTTTTGAATGATTTGTTTTAATATGCAACCTAATGGAATGATGGAATCCTTATCCTTTACACCTTGTTATGCTTTCTGTTGCATGTACTTGTTATATTGTGCCAAAGTGCCTGTAAGGTTGGGGAGAAGCCATTTATTTATCAGCTTCTCATAAAATGCTTTTTTCACGCTGTTGAATTTCAAGAACTGTTTTTCTGCAATGGCTAAACGAAAAATGCCATGTAAAGGTGCTAAGACTGTTTTTTTCTTTCTTTCTTTTTGGGAACATCTACATAGGTTTTTTTAGAGAACTAGGTAAATTTTCAGAGCATCTGCTTTTGACTACCATTGCATACTTTCAAAATTCACAAGCTGGACATATAATTTTCACTGAGGGTCAGATATATTATTATTCTAAGGAACATAATAATAACCTGTGTTGCACGTGTGTTACAACTTAAGCATTATTTCTAATCATGATTTTGTATGTAGATTTATTCCTTTGTATACATACATTACATTTTAGAAAGTAATTTTCCTGTCAGATATGCTTTTTTGATTTTTTGTGATTAGAAAATTGAGATGGTATCAGGTGTTGAGAATCCACCAGAAGCAACAGCAAGTACAACAGATAACACAAGTAAGCACTGAGCCGAGTTTCCTCTAAAAATAGCAAAATTCCATCATGTCTATTTGTATATCTCTGAATGTGACTTTGGCATTATATTGTCCTGCTTTTTATTTTGCACCTTTTTGTGTTTGTTCATCTGGCTGAGTGTAAGGTACTGAAATCTATGCTTCTGCCAAATATAACCAGTGTTTAACACATGAATATGCTTGTAAATAGGTCTCTGCTTAGTCATATTTTTCTACCATATGTCTTGCTGTTCAAGTCAAAATGGGTTTACTTTTTAAACAGATAATAGACTAATAACTTTGATAACTGTTACATGAAAAATTAGTCATCTTTCACTGAGCGTTTTGATTCTGGCTTATCTTTCAACTTGTGTGTATTCAAGAAATTCTGTATTTCTCCCAGTCTTTTTTCATCTGTAACCACAATTATTTTAAGCACAGAATAGATCTAATTAGAAGTGGCTTAAGATTTTTGAGACCCAGATAAAATTCAGTTTTAAAATGATTGCAGAGTGGATTCTGGATAGAAGGCTGTCAATTATGGTAATAGAAGCTTAAAGGTGACTGACTCTAGATGTACACAGAACTGCACATTTTCTAATGATCAAGTGCTTCTTTCTATCCCTAATTATGAATATTTTTTTACTGTAAAACTGACTGTATGTGGGATGCTTTTGAGCAGATTTGTTCATGAGATTAATGTGAACAGATGGTAAGGTGAGCATCACAGCAGCACTTAAAATATGGACCGTGGCTTGAAGGTCTGTCTTATTCCAGTAAAGGACAATACTGGTGTCCTATAACTGTGATACAAAATGCAATGATATGCAGATTTGTTTATAAAAGAAAAAGTCCTGTGTTGAGCAGCCATTTGAAGTTGAATGGCTGCAGTGGTAACTAACTTAATTTACATAATGATTTCATAGGGTAAAAAATCCTCTAAATGACTGTTCATTAATGCAGAGCATTTATGCAGTCCTTAAAATGTCTGACATAATCTTTGTGCAGAAAAACAGACTGAGGAAATTTAGTGTGAAAATAAAACATTTTGGATCTGTATCTATGCTGTTACATTTATTGAATATACCTTTTGGAAGTATTCACGATCTCCAGATACTAAGAAGTGTTTCTGTTATTCTGAAAAAGACTCAGTAGCTTCCTTCATTTTCCTGCATAATTGATGATTACAAAATAAAACTCTTTTCTTTTAACATATGAATGCATTTGAAGTTGGGATTAGAATGCACTGAACTACTTTTCCTGATGGCCTTCAATGAGGATTACTCTTGCTTAAAACTACTTTAGAATTTGAGGTCTGGAAGTAGCAAATACAATTCTAATTTTTAAAAAACTGCTTTTGGAGAAAATTAGAACTACAGACCTTGCTAAATTAATGAAAACTAAATGGATAATTGAATTAATGAATGAACAAATAAGTATAAGGTGCTTAAGGAAGAGCAAATGTGGCTGCTGTGGAAGGAAATATATTGACACTGCTTTGAAAGAATCAGTAGATATATGGATCCTGTTAATTAATATATTTCACTGGGATTTCCAAAGGTCTTCAATATGGTCACTAATGAGAGGCTGTAAAAGAAACTAAGTAGTTATTGTATGAGTGGGAAGGTTTTTGCATGGATAAATATTTGGTTAAAAGGCATGATGCTTCTGTCAGTGGAGGGTGGTCTCCAGTGAAGTTTGCAAGTAAGCTCTTCAATATATTCGTAAATGGTATGGAAAAGAGGGTGAGCACAGATATGAAACTATTTTCTGTTGGCTTAGTAAATTATTCAGGCTGGTAAAGATGAGACTGACAATGAAAAATTGCCAGAGGACTTTATGAAGCTGAGTATCTGGGAAATAAAATGGCAGATGAAATTCATTTTGGGTAAATGTACAGTAACGTGCATGAGGAAAACAAGAATCTGAACTCCATGTATAAAATTATGGGGTTTGAGTTGACCATTATCACATTAAAGAAATCTTGGGATTATGATAAGCAATTCTTTGAAAACTTGATGCTCAACATCAGACAGAAAACAAAGAAAATACTATGAATTATCAACACAGGATTAGAGGACAAAGCTGAGAGGATCAGTATCAAGTTGTAGAAGTTCATGGTTTTCCTGCATTTTGATGACTGCACGCAGTTCTTTTTACTGCATTTCAAAAAGGATATAGTAAAACATGTAAAAATGCTGGGTTGGCCCAGTGGCCAAAAGCGAGAATTATCCAGGAATTATGTTTCTTCTATTTCCATGCTTTTCCATAGGCATATAGGGAAACCAGGTGCTGGAGAGAGGATACTAGGTTAGATGCCTTTGGTCTGTCTCAGCACAGACACTGTTAAAGTTCTTAGATGGTGCTCCCTAACAGTATAACTGCCCTCCAGTTATTTGCAAGTCAGAGATTTCCTGAGCAGCATGTATTTCCTCTATAGAACCCTCAAAGGATTTCTTTTCCATTAACTTGTTCAGTTTCCCATTGAAATAATATAAACATTTATCATTAGCATTATCCTAGGATGAGGAGTTCCATCTCACATGAAGAAACAACCTCATTTTGTCTGTTTTGAATCTGACTTTATCTTAGTTTCTTTAGTTTCTTTATCTTAGTTCTTAGTATAGAATGCCTTCTCATTTTTATACTGGGAAAGGGAGGGAACAGTTGATCCCTATTTATCCTTTCCATGTTACTCATGACTTCATGGACTTTTCATAGATAGGTCTGTATCACAGATAGACCTATAGAGAGATCTGTATCAGAGATATCACAGATAGACCTATGATAGGTAAGTCTGCCAAGACAGACCCCTTGGCTTGTCTAGACCAGTCTGCTGTTAGCACAATCACGCTGTATCATCAGTGTTGATCTTGCTGTGACTCTAGACTTTTCTTGTATGTAATGATTTATATATGCATATCTACAGTATATGGCATTGTGTTGTCTATGCAAACAAACAATTTATTAAAACCTTCTCCCGCAAGTGTATTTGGAAATCATTGCAAATAATTAAAATTCCTGCCTGTCGGAGCGCTGGAATTACATGAATTTTGGCAGTATTGGAAACATTGTTGTAAGGATGGTAATATTATCTACATACCGTGGTAATGAATTTGTAATGTTTGGCCAACTTATACCGTAGACTAGGTTTCTGTCACATATCTAAATTATTCAGAACTTCACAATCTTAGGTTGTAAACAACATTGCTTCAAAATGATGTTTACTACTGGACAAGTAGTATACTCATTAGAACTGTATCCGTCAGGAAAATGGTATTGTTTGTGAATCTTTCTTTGTGTGATGGTTTATAACAAAAACAGTTAGAGGTTCTCACAGAACAAAACATTCTGAAAATAAAACATTTAGATTTTTGTGTCAAAACAATTTAACAAAATTTGCTTTAAATTAGTGTAAAAGCAAATCCAAATTCAACCCATCAACCAGTCTCTACTTTCTGACTCTCACAAAATTACTCAGCCCTGCTAGATGCCAGACATAAACATTCATGCTAATTTCTTCATTATGCTATTTACTATCCAAAGAAAAGAAATAATGGCCAGAAATCCTATTTCTGATAGTGAATGGTCTGAACTTGAAATTGCTGTAGATTGTTATTTACTAATTGGGATGGGAAACAATAAAAAGATTCATTCTGGAGTTTTCCATCTTGCCAGACAATTTCAGTTAGATCAAAATTTCTTGCTCTCTGGTGGCTGAGTTCCTGGAATTTTCAATATGTCAAAAATATATAGTTAGCAGCACAAGCCCAAAATATTCTGCTGTGTCATATTTGATTCTAGGAGATAGGGGAGCCATTGTGTTGATGTGACTAATGACTGATTAGGCAGTCCTATAAGCGAGCAGAGTACAATTATAGTTACACACTGACAAGCACTTTTAGTATTACATATGTTAGTTTTTGAGAAACTGAAATTTAACTTTCTCATTAGGCACATTGCACTGTAACATAGAAATGCGTGTGATGTTTTTCCAGCCTATTGAATTTTCCACAACATATGAAGCAACAAAATTACCAAGCAGTTTAAAGAAATTGAACTAGAGAATAGAACATCTTGTATTAACTCATCGAATCTAAAAGGAGGAGAGAAGATGAACCAAAAATGCGTAACTTAAATGATAACCAGCTGTTGAAAAAGGTCATAAGCTATTGTTAAGATCAATAAGCCTCAGTTAATATACCATAAGACACTTT
Organism: Dromaius novaehollandiae; assembly: GCF_036370855.1. Classification (NCBI taxonomy): domain Eukaryota; kingdom Metazoa; phylum Chordata; class Aves; order Casuariiformes; family Dromaiidae; genus Dromaius; species Dromaius novaehollandiae. Next base: position 26,994,271 of record NC_088098.1, read on the forward strand.
GTAGTCTTTAGATTCTCTTGAAGGCTTTTTCAGTGTAGAAATAGAAGAGAGACTATTCTCGAGCAACAGCCTCTTACACGTTTTGCTCACTGAACAGTTGCATTACTGACATAAAAGTGAGCTTCTGCCATTTTCTCAAACACTGCCATTTCAGCTGTGCTATGGTAAGAGGACCATCAGTTTCCTTTTTAGAAGACATTTAGTAGGACTGTATGGCCAGTGGCAGGCCTGTCTGTCCCTCAGAAGAAAGAAACAGTGTGATGCTCCTTGAATGCTTCTGCATGGCCTGGGGGGTTCTGAAAGATCTCTGGCACTTCCAGAAAAAATCTTGGGTAACCTCCATTTGCTTCTCAAGAAGGGATCACAGAAGTGAGCGTGGAGAGTACTGAATGCACTCTTCTTTCCATCACAATGCCGTGACTCGTCCACTGCCAATGGACAAGAGAGAAGTTACAGCTTCCAGCATCAGGTTTATTGATGCTTCTAATTTACAAAGTTTCTGGCTAATACCTGTAGTAAAGCCCAAATCTTATTTTTCTGAGGATGGTTAAACCTATCTCATCATTTCCATAGTCACTTATCTGAAAGCATGGTGAATTTTGGATGTAGCTGTTTAGCCTTGCTTTTTATCTAAATGCACAGATAGCCAACATCAGTGCAGTAAAATACATTTAAATGCACTAAAATTTGTGAATGTCTTTCAAAACAACTTCTTCAGACAATGAAGCACTCTCCCTTTTTACAGAAGTGGTGCTGAGTCACAGGAAAAAATTAAATGGCTTGTTCAAGGTCGCAAGGGAAATCTGAGACAGTTCTCAAACCTGAGCTGGAACAGCAGTGTACCTGCCACCCTCACCCATGGACTTTAATCACCTAGTTTCAAAACTATGCATAAGAAAGGAATTGTCACTGTATCAATTGCCATGTTCTTCTGTTTAACCTCTGATTGGGAGAAATTCCACAATGTTTTATGTGTAGATCAAAGGATCAGAGATAGGTAATAATGGGGGTTAAAGACTGAAATGGGGGTTAATGCTCAAACTGTATGGTCATGGATAGGTCACCATAGTCAACCTGTTAGGCATGCAAATTTCTGATGCAAAGATTATGTATCTTTTGGGTCTGTAGCATTGGGTCTTGCTGCAGTAAAGTTGAGCTTTCTTTCCAGGAAATCTAAGGGTTCTCTCCAAGAAGCGTCATCATAGGAGCCTACTCAGGCAGAAAATAACATAGTCCATTCCTTCTTGTTTATTGACACTTTATACTCAGAAGAGGCCTAACACTAGAATTAATGTAGATAAGTTAGTTTTGAAATGCAATGGAAGAAGTGTAGAAAGAAACTAATAGATCATTTGCTCCACACAGGTTGGCTGAAATCAATGCGGTTTGTTCATTACATTTACAAACACAAAATTAAGACATGTTAACAAGACAATAAAGTGCAAGGTATGTATCTTAGTGTACAGATAGTATAATTTTAAATACTAAGAGTCCAGTCCTCCAAAGTGATTTCTGAATACAGGTAAGTGAAAAATATCATCAAAGATATTGTATTTGTTCATTACTGTCCTTCCAAAGTTTTCATATGCAGTGAGCGATGTCTTTTGACCTTGCACAGTGACTTCTGTTACTAGCAATTCATTTGGAGAGATTTCTTTGATTCTTTTAAGGATTATTAGGATGCTCAAAAAACAAGCACATTGTCCCTAGTGTGATCAGATTGAAATAAACTGGAAGAATGCCAGGTTTATTTCTGATGCACCTCAAGTTTAGAATGTCAGTGAAAATGAAGAACAATTTTGTCCCTTGGTTTTGTGTTTTTGGCGTATGAGAGCAGGAGATGTCAAGCAGACAAAGCTGCAAACGATAGAGCACAACTGCTTTACATATTGATGGGGAGAAGTTGCTGTCTTTAATGTCTGTGAAGCATTAATACTTTAAACAATTATAGCTTTATTGTTTCTATTGGGAATCCAGCAAGAATAGCTATTCTGTCTTTGTTCCTAGTTCTTGGAAGAAATATCTGTTTGCTAGAAAACTAGTCTTTGACTCCAGTGTTGCTAAGCGGTTCAGAAAACAAGTACTTGAACATCCTCATCTCTGGTTTCTGGGATTTAGCTATATTGGTGATTTATTTCTGTTTGTTAATTGCACAATAACAGATATATTAATTTGGAATGCTTGTTAGTAAGAGTCTGGCAGTCTCCTGAGAGACAGTAGGTAACCTTCTGTGTCCTGTGAAGGGATTAGCAAATGCTTCTTGGGGAATTTAATAATTAAAATAATAGTGTAAAATAGTGTAAATGAGTCCAATAGTAGCCTATCCAAAAAATCCAAAAAAGGTTAGGGATTTGGAGAGAAATACAAAGTTATTGCTTTTGGCTATTAACTATACTTAACAATCCAATATTTAAACTTATAAACCCAAGGTTTTTAACATTTTGTGACAAAATGTTAACCATGAAAAAATCTTTCTACCCACTTTTTTTAAAGATGAGGATCTAGTAGCCTTTGCTTGTTTGTTTTACCTTTGAAGAATTATCTAGTGTTAAATTTGAGGCAGATGCATAATCCACTTCAAAGTAAATCCTGAATATACTAGTCAAAGTGATACCTGGCTAAGAAGACCATATAAGCGTGGGTAACATTTCAAATTAATCAGGAATTGGTGACTGCTGTGAATAAAGGGTACCAATGCAGGAGAGAGGAGCCTCATCTAAACCATAAGGGAACCAAGCTGCTGGCACTTAAAACTGACAAGATTATAAGGAAGCTTTTAAATTGAGGAGCTGTAGAAAGCTGACAGGTATAGAGGAGAATGTGGTTTGCGATGACATTTCTAAGTCTGAAGATATTCAAATTCTCTATCCTAAGTGCAGTCTAGAACTAACCAGATGGGAAATAAAACCAAACAGATTGTCCTTTAAAGAGGGTGTCAAGAACGGCATCAGATCAGAACAGCGCACCCACTTACACACAGATTCTACAAACCAAAGAAATAAGAAGGGGAACTGCAATATGTAGCCCCAGGTCTAGATGGTGGAAGAAAGTCAATATATGTGATACTGTAGTATCAGAAACTAAAACATATAGGCAAGATGAAGCAAACCATGCCACTTTTAAAATAATGCCATATTTTATGGAGTGGAGAATCAAATCAAGTTAACACACTGACCAGCACAGTGAGTAGCACAGTGGACCTCTATCAGTTATAGTAACCTAGCTTCTATTATATAGGATTAGCCTCCCCCGCAAGCCTCTTGGACATACAGATCAGAGGCTTTATCCAAAAGGCCTGGGAGCCTGGGACTCATTTGACCAAGTGTAGGTGCCTACGTTTAAGCTTATTGTTTAGGCTTCGGTTGCAATCAACGGAGAGGAATGGGCACTCCCAGAGGAGTAATCCATCTTGTTTTAATGTAGACTTCTAAAATGTCACATAAATTGTGTCCTGAAAGTGACCGTCTTCTCTCTATTCGCTATAAACAGAGCATAACGTGACTATCTGAGATACAGACGTCTACGAAGTACACAACATGGATGCTGCCTGCAACTGCAATGAAAGTAGGCCACGCAGATTTCAAAGTTAAGTTCTTAAAAAGGCAGAATAAACAGCAAGGAGAACAGCTATCATGCAGATTCACTGGAAGCACAATTGAATTTGTTTTGCTTTACATATTGTTATCTTCTCTTTTCTTTTTAAGTTTGTAATGAGCTCTATGGACAATCGAAGAATTTTTAAGAAATGAAAGGTTTGGGGAGGTAGTAGGAAAGCACATGGTCAGTTAGAGGCTAAAGGAAGACATTTACTGAAAACATTGGTAGAAGCAAACAAAAGTGAAGCAGAATACAGTTTATTTTACCTGTTCCTAAAAATGAGGGAAAAGCATTGGTTTCATTTCAGGAAAAATAATCTAAAAAAATCAATATACACGCATTTTTTTCTCATTGCTTTTATTCAGTATGTTACTCAAACACACCAACCAGTATGAACTAAGACATAATGAGTTTTTAGATTAGGAAGAAATAAGTAAGGTGGGTAAAAAAGAGATGCAAAACTTGAAAAAATTTGCCGTGTGGAATAACGTCATAATAGCTTCAGTAAAGTCCCAAAGGAGCAAGCTTTTGTTGGACAAAAGAATGCAAACATATTAAAAATTAATATTTGGGTGTAATTTGAAATCTATGCTGCCTGAATTATCATGTATCAAATTAGGTTGCTATAAACAATAACAAAATGGGTGACTGTGCAAATAAATGCTCTGGGTTATTTAAATTTGCATTATCGTATTTGGTAAGATACTGTGGAAGTGGCAATGTGTAATTTCCACATGACCTAAATCAATCATTTTTGCAGAATGATACGCCTTTGTGTTAATTTTCACTTAAAATAATTTAATAACTATTACTGCAAACAAATAACAGAATTATTTTTACTGCACATCTTTTCAGTGAGGAAAAGAAACCCTTCTCAGTAAGTTTTACTTTGATTTCAGTTAGATGTGTTGTAATCACGAGCAGAGTTTTTAAACCTTTACTTAGTCTGGAAACGAATAGCTTTAGAGAGAATAGGTTTAGATCTCCACTAGATTAACTTCCGCATCAATTATCTGAAAGAAAGTATAACCAATAACAGCAGACAATTTAGCACTAATGAAAGAATGCTGAAAACACAGATAGAAAGACAGACAGACACTTGGAGTTAATTACTCAATAAGTTACTCATTTTAAATGTGTTAAGGAATGCTCTCCCTTGGACATGCAAACCAGTAAAAATTGCTTTAGAATTAAAGAAGAAGAGTGTAACCTGTAATCACCTTGCCCGAAAGGCTTTTATGATCACTGTACATCTCTCTCTTCTATACATGTAAAGCTTTTTTTTTTTTTTTGACATATTCCAACCTTTGCTTTCTTTTGTCATCTGTACAGCTTCAGTGCTATGTTTACACTGTCAGCCATATTCTTGATTGATGGTACAATTGTCTAGTGTACTCTGTCACTTTTTCCTGTTTGTTCAGTTCATTTTTTATTGAACACTTAGGTTTTGTGACTAGTAGCCTACGTCCTCCTAGGCCTTTCTGAAGATAGAGGTCTCCATTAGGTCTGTTCTCAGGTCTCAGTACTTGATATTCTCCATCTTCTGTTCTCATGCTTGATATCCTTCAACTGCCTGTAAACCCCGCATCCCATTTATGGTGTTGACCTTTCGTTATTTTGATAAGATGCCAGGTAGAGCCAAATATTTGGAATGGAAGCATTTCTCCTTGTATGTAGAGTCAGAATTTTGGAATCCTTTTATTTTAAAACATAGGATGGGAACTGTTTAATAAAGACAATATTTTATGTTTATGTGCAGCCTTATCCTTGCATGAACAAAAAGTGAAACGCAGCCCAGATTTTGCCATAAGAAAACAGAGATTTACTGGAAGTTACTGCTGACCAAGTTGAAAGTGTAACTATCTTCTGTTTTAAAAATGATTTTTTTTTCTTTGAACACTGAAATTTTTGGAGGAATAATTATTTGCCAGTCTTAGAATAATTATTTTTCCCCTTGAAGGACACTTGATCAATGTGTTAGGCAACTTCTCATTCTAAATATTGATTATGTCTTTGATTTTTATTTTTAGAGTTCATAGGCTAATTGCAAAAAGTTCCAAGAAAATGCTAAGTACCATATATTTCATTAGCTTTTATTTTTTTAGATGTAAAATCAGCTTTGTCTTTCCATTGTCTATACATTCTGTTCTTTTCTTTTTCAGTCTGTAAGTATTTTAGTCTTTGAAATGAGCTTTGTAAGCTTGTCTACTAATAGGATATCTTAATGCCTTGTAGCAAGAATAAAAAGAAAAAACTCTCTCACAGTTTTGCTGGAAGGATGAAGCTTGGTGTTATTGTTAGCATTTGTTTTGTTAATTACTATTTAAGTACCAAATGCTGATGATTCAGAGGATATAGAAGAAAGTTAAATCAAGTAGATTATGCATTTTTTTTCCTCAAAGCCATAAAGGCAGTGAGTAACTTATGTTTTTAGGTGGTGGCACAACATCATCTGAGTAACTTGCTGAGATGTATCTTGCAGAGACATTTCCTATGTTTGTCCAACAGCTGTCACATGCATTCCCATGAGTAGCTTGCTTCATACAGGAAGGGCTATGTCTGCTCCATCTCCTTTTTATTCTAAATAACTGTATCTCTTCCTGGGTTAAGCAGACAGGGTGAATTGTATTCGAGTCACCAAAGCAGCAGGAGTATTTTGTGTTGTCGTGGACCAGGAGTGCTGAAAGGAATAGAAGGTAATTCCTGAATTTCTCAGAAGAGCTATAATCAGCACCATAGAGATGGTTTAGTACTGAGATTGCTCAGCACTCTCTTCATTCCTTGACTCCATCTAGTTCCTAGGCTCTCCGTTTGGAACATTTTGTAAGAAAGCAGGGCTATAGTTTTGGAGTAGTGAAGCTATTTTGTACACTCCATCTGTATTTGTCAGTTCCTGTATACAAAAGGAACTGTATAGGGAAGAATTGTATAGGGAATATACAATGCATTTTCTTTTGAAAAGGCATTAGGAATAATTTTAAATCTTAGTATGTTTGTAGGCAACTGGAGCATATTCCTTTTACAAAACTGTGTTGAAAAAATGCCTCTTAGATATTTTTACTTTTCATTTAATGGAAGATGTATCTTCTGATTTGAAGAATCCACAACCAATTTAGGAAACACCAGATGAGATGAAAAGTCTTCATTGATACAGAACTAGCCAATTTCTAGATGAGCACAATAACTGATTTGCGTGGTTGCTGCAAAATGTCAGTATGTTAGACTCATCAGTTATCTAATCAGTAAGTTATTGTGTATTCTGACAGTCCTGCACGGTGACAGATTTGTTTTACTTTGCATACAATACAATATAACTGATGCTTCAGAGAGTTTTGTCATCTGTGAAATAGCTTTTTCATGTAGTTTTTGCTGTATTTTTCCTTACTCAACTGCATGGAAGAGACAATTAGTAAGAGTAGTAAAAAATGAATATATATAAAGCAGAAAATCAAGTTATTAAAAGTCTTTCAGGTTGTGGTTTCCAAAAAGAATATTTTTATATCATGTAGTTGAATGGTATAAGCCATCTATATGCTGTGAGCTGAAAAGACATTAAAAGCAGTCCAGTGACATACTTACTCAACAGTATCCTGTTAATGTTGGCCTGCAATACATTTCATCTGAACTGGCATTGCTTCCATGGTAATGAATACAAATACTAAACTAAAGAGAAATGATTTATAATTTACCTAAAAAAGAAGGAAAGAAGCTTTGTTAAATGTTATTTCAGGTTAAAAGTATTTGTTATTGATCTGAGCATTAACAATCCTACAAGAAAAGATAGCATAATGGTTTAAAATATTAAAAAAGAGTTAGGAGATACAAATCTGGGAAGCAAGAATAGTCAGTCATATCTGTGTAAATTATTCCAGATCTGTCTGTTATTGCTGTGCTTTGATTATCAAGAAACTCTAATAAAAACTTTTTTTTGGCTAATTATAGTTTTTTGGCAAAACTATGGTCTTCCATGGATGGTAAAGTTTGTATGTTTGAAAGCTATTGTGTACTGCCAATGTTTATTTAAATAAAATTTAATCTGAGAATTTCCTCCACACTTTATATCATATTACATCAGCCTTATAAATAGGAATGCTACCAAAACTAAGAGAATCTTGGGGTTAGTGGCCCAGGGACTGGCTAAAGGCAGCATAAGTTACAGCTAGAAATAAAGCCTCTTGGAAACTAACTCAGAACTGACACTTGAGACACCAAGAGAAAAGCAAGTGCAAAGGAGAATGAATAACGTGTGTTATAAATGCAGCCAAAGAGCAAGGAATCCTGGTCAGGAGTCAGTGATGAGTGGAGCGGAAAGCTGTTTTGAGTTAGATAAACGTGGATCAAAAGCAGGAGAACAAAATGACTCTGGATGTAGGACATAACTGGAGGAAATGTGCACTCCTGAGGAGGATGCAGTCAGAGCTCTAACAAAGGGCATTTGGGAAGCTGCTTTTACTCTAATGTAGACCTTGGGCAAAAGGACAAGGTAGCAGGGAAGGTCAAAATTCTGTTTCTTTGGAATTTTCATTACTCCAAAGGTAGATTTGATTAGTGGTGGGGAAACAAACAATATTTAACTTCCTAAGAACTGAAGGAAAACATATGCTAAATCACTCAGATTCTGTAAGATGACTTCTCCAAGAGCAAAGGACAAGGGAACTCGGATCCTGCAAACCTAAGAAACCTATATACGTACAAGACTGAAGCACTGACAGGACCTTAGTAGTAGTCTGTAATAAAATCAATGTGTGTACTAGAAAATTTCAAAACAGTTTTGAAACAAGTTCCTACATGCAACAAAATAGAGCTTTTTTGAAACACTGTCCTGATGTGGCTAAACTGGGTTAAGTGACAGCAAAACAGCATGTAATTTTGCTGATCTTGGCTTCAAAACATTCTTAAATGTTCATGACTTGTGTGCAAATGCATGTTGCTGCAAGCATGTGTTGGTAGCGTAGTGCTGTGCAAAACTGTATTTTAAAACATCCCAGATGTTCATTCTAAAATTCACTTTTTGTTGTTGGTATAAGTATGGGCCTATTTGGTTTGCCTTCACTAACAGTTTTTAGATTTTTAATGGAGTTATTGGGCCAAAGTTGTCCCTAAAAAGACATAATTACACTAGGGATGCCACCCCTTGGGCATTATTTTACTGGTGCAATCCAACATTATAATGATATAAAAATAATATACTATATATGGACCTGCACTGTAGTTAAATTACTATAAAAATCTCTGGTCATAACTGTATTTTAAACTGGGTTTCAGTAGGCACGTTTTGGAATTACTTTTTTCCTTGCAATGGAGATACAGTAGGTTTCTTGCAGAGTTACCCAATTTTGAAGATATTTACTACTACAGACTTGAATTATGATGACATTGCAATTCAGCAATGTGATGTCAACAGCATTATGACCAGAAAAATACAAAGCAACATTGCATGTGTTTACCAGCTATTGGTTAACTGAATTTCCTTAGCAGTATATGACATACTTTTCCAGAAATGCCAAATGTACAGTTTCATAAATAAGTTACTAGCTAATTGTTTCTATTCTATAACTCAAGAAGATGTGACACAATTGAGAATAAAACTAAAACTGAAACAACTCTCAGTAGAGACATTACACTGCAAAAAGTTGCCTGTGCCAGTTAAGGGCATACACTCATAAACTAGAGAGGATAAGCTCCTTTTTGGAGTTAATGAGAAGTGGATAAACCTACACTACCCAGTAAAGTGAGTAGACTTCTTGACTGTATTGCTACCTACCCTGTTTAGGTGTATTCTCTTCTAGCTTGATCCTGCAGTCTTGATCCTGCAGTCTTGATCCTGCAGTCTTGATCCTTACTGCTCCCTTGCTTTCGAAAACCTTACCACTGGGCAAACATACCTTGGCTGCTAAATAAGGTGTAATGAGTAAGTCAGTGATGCAGACACATTTATGTACTTTATTATGTACTTTACCAAGCAAGTTTGTCTCATAAACAACCTGACGTTGTTTTTTAGTATATAAAAAACCCCATCCTTAATTTAAAGGCAATGTAAGATGAAAAGAAGCCTTGGGAGGGGAAGAAAGAGGAAAAGGGGAATATAAGAGGACATGTAGAGAGGCTGTCTATAGCAGATTTTCAAAGAACTGGTGTTCCTGAGAAGAGTCACTTAAGCATCTATGTCTACGTTTTAAGTGTTCAGGAGAAACACAAGTTCTGATCCCTTTGAAATTAATGCACTAATGATACATAATAAGTTAAAAAAAACCAATTCAACTGTATAATATTCTCTTGATGAAGTTAAATGACAATATATTTGGTTAGAGTACTGGGGGGATAGCAGGACAAAAATATATACTAATAATCAGGTAAAGCAACTACCTTGCATTACTAGAGATAAAAAAATGAATCAGAGGTTTCATCAATGCTTTATTATTTTTTCCACATTATGAATTCAATATTTCTGTTTTTCCAATGGTATAGATCAATTCCTTGTCTATGAGTCTTAAGTTCATCTAAATATATTACCACTCAGTAGAGATCATGACATTTGCATATGTATACTTTTTGGGTCAAATAGTTACAGATGCAGGATCTAATGCCACCCAGTGTCTCTTCATTTCCTACTGTAGTGCTAGGTCAAGTATCCAGTGAACACTGTCTCAAAATGCTTTTATTTATCTTTCCTGAGGCCAAAGAAAATAACCTCCAAGAACCCCTGTTTTGCTCTATTCTTTTTTAGAATAAATTTTGTAAAGTGAGATGATAACAATCCTCAGAAGTAACCATTCAGAGATTTTCCTTATATGCTGAGATATCTATAGTAGTCTTTGACAGCACCAAATCCTGAAAGCCTCCACCCCATCAATGAGCTTTTCAAACCCATCTTCAAGCTCAGAAGTTACTGAGAAGAATACTGTCGGCTTCAAAAGTCACAGCTCAAGGTTTGTAAAGACACTAATACTTTTCCAGCTTGAGCTCACATTCATTGAACTTTATACAGAGTCAGACAAAGGATATATATAGATTACAAAGAATATATAGAGAATCATCTAACCTCTTGCTCAGGACAGTATGCAGCACTCAACCTTACATCTTTCCTTAATACTTATGACATATCCAAACTACTCCAAATTTATCCTTTCTTGTTAATGCTCCCTTAATAGTATAATAGCGGTCTTATATCAGGGCCATGCTCATCATTAATTGCTAATGTTTATATTTTATTAACTAATTTTACTTAGTAAAGTTTTATTTCTTCTGTGCTCATACAGTCTACATAGTGTAAATTGATTATACGATGAGTCTAAGCTTGATCCTTCATGCAAAATCCTCCGCTGAGTCTCACATTATTGAGTAGGCATGTTTGTTGAAACCAAAGGCAACTGTACACATCTTTGGGAAATACAGTGCTCAGTTTAAACCATCCTGTCTCATCTATTGATATTTTCCCTACAGCTAACATATATTGCTTACCAGGTCTATGATGTGTCTAGGAAATCCCATTTCACATATCACTTCTCACAATGTTTCATAATTACACACTCAAAGGATTTTGCATAATTGACAAAACAAGAAAGTATTAAGTCAAACCATTTTTTATAAAGTTACTTAGATTGATGGTCAAGTTCTTTGCTCCTTTACCTTTTCTGACAACAGCTGCTGAATTGTTAATTACTTTTGTACTGTTTTAAATTTGGTGGTGTTAGTAACATTTTTATTTGCATTGCTTATAAAACAGCTAGTTTGACAAGTGTTTCAATATTGAAAATAACACATTTGGTTATATAGATATAAGTATAAACATTTCTAATATTCAAGCCAGTCTAGGCTTGACCTTCGTACTTTGGCTTCATAATAACTCTGTGCATTCTTTCCCTACAGCTTTCCTGTTTTTTATACTGTTAGCACAGAAGATTCCCTTCTCATTTGACAAAGGTCATTTACCATTTTTTCTTTTAAAGTTTGGAGGTTCTCAATGAAAATACTGTGCACCTCTTCTACTTCTGTCATATAAAACATTTCAGAAGTTTACCCATCTTTAAAGTTTTGCTTTAATTCAGCAGGAGAGCAAAATCACTGGAGAGAGGTTCTCTTTTTTCATGGTCAGCTTTTACACAAGCATAGCTTGGATATTTTTTTTTCCAAATCATTCTACACTCCTCTTCAATACATGCTAATTTATCCCCTTTCAAAAACAGATTCTCTAAATTGTCTATTCCTCTGTTTTTAACCTTTTAGCAATTCTATTTGAAAGTTTGTCATAACTTCTACCAATGGGCATTTTTGTCTCTTCTACTTGGAAATGTATATTCAATTGTATTTTTCAATATCTTTTTTATTTAAGAAGTATTTTTCAATAACTGTTTTGAGCAGCAACTCTAAAGTGCATTGTTTCTTTTCCATTTTCCTTAGTTTTTAAGACCTGGAATTTGAGAATTCATTATATATACTTGCAAAATTACAATTTTGCTTGATAGAAAGCGTGGTAGGATTAAATTTTAATTAGTGAACACCAATTTTTTTCTCTCCTTGTCTTTTCTAGACCTGTGGGTCCTTTCTGGACCCATAAATTATCATTTTTGAACAGTTTCCGGTTCGCTCTACTCTAATTTCAGGACTGCAGCAGTGCCTCTCTGCTGGTGTTTTGGGTCAGTCCTTGAGCATTTCTGTTTCTGATTTGCTGCCTGGTACATTTTCCATGACTAGGGAAATGCACTCATGAGCCATGGGGTGGAGAGACAAAAAGTCTTGCTGCGGTTGATAAGAACAAGAAAGTAGTGCAAATTGACCAAATATTGTAACTGGCAACCAAAAATTAGTATCACTTCCAATTATTAATTTTCCATGAACATACTTAAAGTTAATTTTTAGTGAAATCAAGCCAAATGAGGAAATATTGATTAATATTTTCTTCCTAGCTGATGTTATGTGTTTTCAATGCTTTTCCTTGATAACTTTATGTAAAATGTGAGCTGCTTTCAAACAGTGTACTGTAAAAGAACACAAATAATAAAATTTAATTGTGATTAATTAGAAAAGCAATCCTAAAAGCAGGCTGAGTGGAGAATTTGAAGGAAAAATTAGCAAAAACAGCTTCAACCCTCCCAACACCCCCCAGTCTAAAAAGACCTGTCCAGGCAGAAGTACTGACTAGGGGGGAAAGGTAACCTGTGATGCCAGCTGGGAGCAAGACTAAAACTCATCAGCTGTGGATCCATAAAAATGTCAGATGTGCTCTGTTATCCTACCCTGTCATTTTACAATATGGACTTAACACTTTTTGTCAGGGCCTCGAGGGCACCCCCAGCCCCCCCCCCCGCGGGGCTCCCCCCGCCAGCCTGGCCCTGTCTCGGCCCAGTGCGGGGCCGTCACTCGCTGCTCTGTGACGTTGCCGCGGTGCTGGCTCCAGCCCCGCCGCGGCCCCATGGCCCTGCCCGGACATGGGACCCCCCAGCCCCCTGGTCGATGGGGCCCGACGCCCCCTGCGTCTGGGGCTGCCCTGGCTGCCCTGGGGCCCTGCTCCCTCCCAGGGGCAGGACGGGCGGCCACGACCGGCCCGGACCGGCCCGGACCAGCCCCACTCTGACAACCAGCCCCTAGGGAGCCACCAGGCCTCACAGTGCCCTGACAAATTTATTTCCTTAATTTAATCTTAGAGTGCATTTCAGCTATATATAAAACAGGATAAACAATAGTTTTCTTAGTTTGATTAAACTTGAAATTTAACCATGTAAGGTAAATTGTGAAATAGTAAAATAATGAGCTGAATAAGATTTTAAGATAGTGAGTATACATTAATAAATTGCAACAGGAAAAATTTAGAGAATCAGAGATCTCTTTTAGCACTTCGGGTTGTTTTCTGCTTCCAAACAACTGCTTTATCAGCCACTTCTGTGAGCGAGCCGGTAGATCTGTGTGTAAATGAAGTGTTGTATCCCTTCTCTCTCTTGTTTTCTTTTATACCCCAGACCAATCCTATGAAAGACAGATTTATTTATTGTTTAGTTGAAATGGAATGACTGCAATTCCACAAACAAATTGAGCCTCAGTTAGGTGCACTTTGTCATAAATAATCTCTGAGGAGATTGGATTTCTCTCCTTGCTGATGTACTTTAGTTGTACATTAAACTCATAGCTTCTAAAAGGCGCTGAATTATTGCTCAGCTGCATAGTCACTGAACAGCGTGCACCTGTCCTTGTTCTCGTGTGTTGTGGCCCTCTATTTGTCTAAAGCATATTCAGCAAAGTTTATGGTAAAAAAACCTTCTCCTTTTTCTAGGATTTTGTTTTTCATTCTTTATCCCAATGTTTTCCTATTCAGCTCCATGACGCACTGTTTTTCCAGCACATATTTCTTCATGATCTAGAAAGAAAAGCCATTTTGTAGATTGGTTAAGGTCATTTTCCATGGTCAGGTCATCTAGTACTCATATTTCATGTGCAGTGGTAGGCCACTTGGAAATTTAGCAGCATGTCTTTATTAGCTGCAGTAAATATCCTTTGCATTTTCCATTTATAATTTTTGCATGTATTTATTTGGTTTTGTTATAGAAGTTTGCTCTCCCTTTCAGTATCCTCTTTTCCTGTTCTTTCTCCTTAGCTCTGTGGCTGAGATGTCTGTGGCAGTGTGACCATGTAATATGTGCGTTTTCCCAAGCTACCATCTGCAGGTTGTGTAATGGGTTTAGCAACATATATGAAAATCTGATAGTCCTGATCCAGCCATTTGTGCACACAGCCAATCATGCCGAACAGTCTGAATTATACTTCATTTAGATGGGATTGCATAACTATCACAATGACAAATATAGAAGTGAAGGATTCCCACAATGTAGTGAGCTCTAATATTCATATATAAATAGGAGATTGTGCATGTTTGATAGATTGCATGTTTATATTTTGAGTGACTTTGCACTTGATCTTTTTGCCATCTGCCAAAAAAGCAATATATAGAAGGACAGTGAAGAATAGTATAATGTCTAATTCTTATGTAAAATACTAAAATAATAGAATAGCAGAGTCACTTATTGATGAATGTGCTGATTTTTCATACGTGCTACGTATATGAGTCTCATTTATAAAACTAACAATATACAGTTTCTCTCTGTCTCAGACAAGCCAGTAAATCTGATCGGATATGTGATATTAAAGAGATGCAACTGCGTGCTTTTAATAGTCTTGACAATATTAAGTCTCTTTACTGCAGAACAGCATTTAAGAAAACATACCCAATAAAACTATTAATATAAATCAAATTGATAGGCTGAGGATCACTCCCAGACATAACAGGCAGAGTGGCAGCTAGGCAGACAAAATGGCACTTTTCCCACATATTACCCAGTGATCACAGACATTACATGTCAGCTGCAGCTACTTTGTAATACAGCATTTCAATATTTTAGGAGTAATGAAACTCTGTAATGCATCACATGTGAACATGTAAACCTGGATGCAATACTCTCAGCAGAGTAAGAATGCACTGTAAGTGAGCTAAAAAAGCAGTATATATCATTGCGTTTTCTTTCTTCTGCTGCATCATACTTTGTGTAGCTCAGGTTCTGTTTCTGATATAAATCACCTCACCAGCTGTGTCAAGTTAAACATGTATGAATAAGGAGAGTTCGATCTAAGTGCATATACTTCTTGACAAAAGGAATCAGCTGGCTGTCCTGTATGTAGACTGAAGGCAGATTTTAACAAAAGTGGGACTCCAAAGCAAAAAGAGCAGGGCTTTGATGGAGGACCTTAACAGAAGGGGTCTCAAGGAAATGTGGCCAATTTGTGGTGGACTGGAGGGGAAGTGGGCACTGCAAAGAAGGTTAAACGTCATTTTAGAAGGTGTTAGGGCAGCGGTAGAAGTTAAAATTTTGAAGTGGTAGCAAAGAAGGACTCACCCCTGGGATTCATAACCACTTGGTGCAACACAAAAATTGTTATTGAGGCAGAAAGAACTTGCCAGAGAATAGTTCAGGGCCAGAACAAGACCCATTAAGAAAGAGAAATGCTGAGCTGCTGAATGGCAGCGTTTGCTGAAACGTGTATGAAAATAAAATAATACATACTAGAAAGATATTTAGGATAACTTATGATGGGATAACAGAGAAGAAGGAATAAAGAAAGAAATATAACTCTCAATGCATGGGCTTGAAAGAGTGGGAGAATGATGGTTGTAATAGTGATCGAGAAAGGGACAGAGAGGGTTTGAAAGAAAAGATGGGGGAATCATCATGATCTGTTTAAGGTGACAGTGACATGCCTACAAAGAGGTATTAGCCAAGCATAGGATAAGTTGAGGGAGACGGGCAGGTTTATGAGCCATCAGCGAAGAGACAGCTTCATAAGCTATGTGAGTGGAGGAAGTTTTTCACGGTCACTGCAAAGTGAGAAGAGCATGGGCTGAGGACCAAGCTCTGCTTTATCATCATCATCATCTCAGAAAAAAATATTTTTGGTAGCAGGGTCCCAATAGCATTTTTATATTTATGGCTCCCTTACTAAAGTTTGCATCTTGTAGTTCAAAGCATGAGAGGAAACAGGTGTGAATTTTTTTTCCATCTTGAAGTTCATGTACATTTCTATTTCTTCTATGGTAGTGTAAGAAACGTTAAAAATAAAGCTTTTCTTTTTCCTTTCTTTTTCCACTTTTTCCAAGTGTAATTGGCAAGCAATCATTTATTTTGCTCACACTGTGTTGTTATATGTGAACAGAAAATACAGAATCCAAGGTAGAGATTTTCAGAAGAACTGTTGTAATGAATTGTTTATGGGCTCGTAAAATACTTCATATTACATATTACTCATTAGGCAGATATGTTGCATAGAGAAGAATCTTTCTCTATTGTGGAAAAATATGCAGGATGGTTAAAAAAAATATGGTATGATCCCTCTAACTTTTTTAAAGGAATTTCTGTATTATGCGTATGGTACTAAAAGTTTTTTTTTCCTATTACAATTATGCATTACAGACATTATTTTACCTTTATTAGTTAGACTTTGCAATTTTGTTATGTGTAATTTTGACTAATTATTCTGTATATTAAAAAGAAACCAGAAAATTGTACTGAATATTATAATCTATTTTTTTCACCTGTGTTTCTTACAGTGCTCACTGAAGGTCATGACAGTTGTTCACCCTGTACTTGCTATTGTGGATAGTAAATATCCAAAATGAACTATGAAACTTCTTTTCTTAGGTGCATAATTTGTGAATATGTTTGAATATATAATAAAGGTCTTTGTTCAACTCTTCTGTGTGATAAGACAGGACAAGCAGAATGCTCTGGAGGAGGAAAGCTTGGTGTCAGCAAGTTTTGATTGTTGGTTGCCCTTTTTCCATTAAAGGCACTATGTAGCTCCGTAGACAACTAATGTTTTCCCTCAGTTTTTTCACCTGTACGATACAGATAATGATAGCCAACTGAGAGAGACTTAATTTTAGTATGTATTTGAATCAATTGATGTGAACAGCTTAATACCATTTCTCAGATTGGTTTATGTGATTATATTTTACTCAGATTTCATGAGGTTAAAAAAAGGACAGTGGCTTGCACATTTCTCATACTCTGATGGGGCATTTTGCTGTGGTCGTTGCTCTTTGTTGTCATGTGTCTCTGTTGGAAAGTAGCTAGAAACAGCTTTATTTTCAGAAAAATGAAGAATTGGAATCACTTCTTTCAGTTCTCCCAATTTAATGACTGAGAAAAGGTGATTGCCTTATGAGTCAAAACATAGGATACATTACTTTATTTGCAGCAAAACTCTTAAAATTCTCTCGTTGGTGTTCATCATGCCCTCGCTGTGAGAATAATCTTTTATTCTCTCAAATAACTTGGATATCCTGCAAAAACTAGCTGAAAGTTCTAAAGAGCCCTTGAGCAGAACGAGTAGCTTCAGCTCTGCTTGTTCTAATCATGTTTCTTCCTCGATACTAGAACACAATTATTCTGCCTGCATTTGTTTGCCTCTGTTACATGAAACTAATACAAGGTAAATATTGCCCTATGAAGAACCATGCTTTCCTGATCTTCTGTCATTATCTCTGTGTTTCTGTGTGGAATCTGTTCATCTCTTCCTGTCGCCATTCCGCAATACAGTTTGTACCCGTATCTCCTTCTGTGCTTCAGAGAATGCCTGTGTAGGCTGTGTAGCCAGTAATATTTTAATATTTTTCCTCTATGAAAAGTGATTTTTCAATTTCAATTTTTGCTGAAAACTCCGTGAACACAGAGGTGGTTAAAAGATTAATGACCACCTACCCCCAAAAGAGCAACACATTAGAAGGAGATTTATTTCTGGATGAAATTATTCTCGTATTTTTTTCTAGACATGTAATGTTGTATTTATGGAAGCTTAGCTTTACTGAAATGTTCTACAAATGTTAGCTTCCAACTGTACAGGTAAGATCTAGAGCTCAAATATCAAGCAAACGAATAAATACAAAATTGAATTATGAAGATTTTTAGAGTGATTTCTGTAGAACTATAATTTCCTTATACCACAGTATGTATCTTGCATGTTGG
Organism: Dromaius novaehollandiae; assembly: GCF_036370855.1. NCBI lineage: Eukaryota > Metazoa > Chordata > Aves > Casuariiformes > Dromaiidae > Dromaius > Dromaius novaehollandiae. Next base: position 27,012,375 of record NC_088098.1, read on the forward strand.
CTGGCCACCCTAACTTTCTGCCATATAGTCCTCTGGCTGTTTTATACTGGATAAGTTTAAACAGCTTTATCCAAATCCTCTGTCCTTTCCCCCTCATTTTAGTTCTTTATTCTTTCCTAGGCTTCTACAGGCTGTTGAAAAATATATTAACTTGATAGATGAAAACTTTCTATTGTGTAATATATTTTGTTATGGAGATTCAATATTCTAATAATTTTTTTAAGAATATGAAGGATAGAGCACTGGGATCCTTTAAGCAGTAACATTATTTTAATGGTAGAATTTTTCTTCTCAATGGAGTTGACTGAAGAAATATGACAATAGTAGCAATAATTTTGTTGGTATCTCACACTGCCTATTTGTTAGTGAATAGGCTTCCGTTGACATTAATAGCATTCATATATTTATTTATTGCCATAAATACATTCTTGAACTATAATGTAATGTATTACATTATATTTTAGGCATGTTTATGCTGTATAAACAGTGTTCTTTATATAGCGATGCTGTATTCTTTAATATAGTACAAATTTAAGGTCAGGTTTTTAAAATGGCTTAATACACGCAGTGGAGCCACAGTTACAGAAACCTCATCATCCATCTAGTCTCCTAAATGCGGTTATGAAAACAGCCAATCCCGGACAGTTCCCACTGAGAAATCAACATTATGAGGGCTTCTCAGTGCTGTAGTCACCAAATCTCTTAATGCGCTCAGCGCTGCATGTCAGCTAAAATGGGCCTCAGGGCTGCAATTGCTTCAGCTCTTACGGCTTGTGGAGGCTACCTTGGTGTGTAGCACAGGCTGGTCACAACAGTCAAGGCATATCTCACTGGGCATGGCATATAAATATATCTGTATAGTGGTTTAACTAATTGAGTTAAGTCTGAATTGACGTGTTCTCTCTTGGCCCTTTAAAACCTTTTATGCCTATTTCTGAATTAGACGCCTAACCCAGTTACATTACTCGGATGCACTGAATCTTATTAAGAGCATTTTGCTTAATTCGCTTGGTTACTGTGACACTTTCTGCAGGGTCATATTATTAGACTTTTACAAGCAGAGTGGTAATTAAGCTAAGAGATCTCTCCAACACGTTGACCATTTCTTATCTCCATCTAATCTCAGGGCAATGTATAATTATCTAAAGGAATCTTCTGTATCCCATAATTACAAAGCTTAGAGATTGCATCAAAATTATGTATTTACTTTAGGAACTTTTCTATTCAGCTTTCCTGCTGGAACTGTCATATATGGCTCCTCATCTTCTGTAACTTCATGTATTATGCTGCTTCTCAGGTAGTTAGGGAAGCTGTATCAGGGACCAGTTTGGCTTAAGTTTTTCATCTAGGGCTGTTGCAATTAACTAGGCTTGGTATGCTGTTTCTAGCAGAAAGTATTGAGTGCTATGTATGTGCAATTATGTAAATCCATATCTTTCAATGATGTTATTAAAGTCATTATGAATCGGAAAATATCTGAACAGAAGAAAATACATTTTGTGTTTGTGTTAGTATTCACATGGATGCCTGAATTTTACTTTTATGAAACGTTAAGATTCAAACTGAAACAAGCAAATGATGCCACAGACTGGAACAGTTACTATGGAAGTGTACTCAGGTACAGAAATAAATAAATATCTACCTCTTGAAGATTTTTTTTTTTCTTAATGAATTATTATTTTGGAATAATGTACCTTTTGTTTAGTAACATCTTTTAAAAGTTTCAGTTTCCAGATTTTTGAGTTTTCAGAGACTTTTTTGCTTTGTAACAAGTTAGTTATTTGCATATTAGGAAACATAACAGGAAGTTACGGTATGCATTTCAGGACAGAAAAGACACAGGAAACTTCTTGTCTGTGTTATTATCACTTTTAGTTTTGAAGTGCAGGAGCTAACTCCTTCCTCTTTCTGGGCTTGACAAGTAGGTTGAGTCTTCTCTGGTAAGTGGGTGTTATTATTTTTTTTCACAACCTCAACAGTTACTAGAAAAGATGTTTTAATGCCATAAAATAGTGGTTGCTTGTTACTCCTACAGTTACTATAAAACAAGCTGAAAAATGGCCTGGATTGCTTAGAAAAATTCCAAATACATAGGCAGGACTTAACGTTCCTTTTTCTGCATTTCTTTTTATATTTTCAATAAAATCAACGGTCTGATTTTTAATGTCTAAATTATGCCTTTGAAACACATGGTAGTAATGTAGTACAAGGCAACATCTTCTCATTGACAACATTCTCCAGCATTTCAATTTTTAAAAATGGGTTTTTGCTGAGTACTCCTGCTGGAAGTGTATGTCTTTTATCTTGCCATGCTGCTTTCAGTGGGGGAGGAGATGCTGCTGCAGGTTTGCCACCTTCTGCTGTAGTGTTACTGTTTTCAAGGCAATACTGTTTGGCCCGTGTATTCACTTAGAGTGAATAGTTCCCCCTCTATACTCATGTAAGAGTAAAAAGCATTTGGCTTGATAGTAAGTGTGATTGTGCTGCTTAAAGACAGAAGCAACTGTGCTCCGGTGGCTATATAGGAAGCCTAGGACACATAATCAAGTGGAGCATATGAAGTAGTTGGTGTGAGTAGTCCGCTAGTAACTTGAAATACTCAGTTCCAAAGGTCAAACTTCTAATATGATGCCACCTTCAATTAAAGTAGTTCTTGGGCACGTGCTGGTGGGTTGAAACAGCTGGCAGCACAGCATGCTGTTGTTTTCAAAGATGAAGTATAGCAGTTCATGGTTCTTTAAGTACTGAGTGAATCAACCAGTCCTTCATGGGTATTTTCTTTTGCACTGCACACTGGGAGAAACGTAGTCTGTGTATCTGAAGAGACAAGTGAGATATATGTCTCCGTGTTTCAAGATTCTGCTGGAAATCAATTGCTGCTGATTTTTATCTGTCAGCTTGCCCTTGGCTCTCTCAAGGAGGTCCCCAGTGATCCATCAGGACAATCCATCAGGAGAGCATTAGTGATGGTTGTCATTGTTAACCTGTGATGTGCTGGTGACACAAACAACCCACAGCTTGTAGATAATCTCAGTGAGGCCGATAAGGACAACCTCTGCTCCATAAAAAGCAAAGCTTTTAGAAGCACATGCAGTCTGGAAAAGAGCTGTAAGTTTGTTGAGACCACTTTGACTAGTAGGAGGGAGCTGGGTAATTAATTGGATAATTCATATTGATTTAATGAAAACTTAACAAAGCACTGAAGTTCAATGGCAGATTTATATAAAATTCTTAGCATTTAAAAAGAGTAAAGAAGGAAAATTGGTGAAAATCTAGAAAAAAAAAACAAACTTGAACTACTACTCTGCAGTTTAATGGGTTGTATACTGGACTATGGCCTCAAAGCTTGCTGGAACTTGGTTTGAGAGCACTTATCCAATATAAGTTTTAACATGTACATAAATCAAGCATGTGAGGAGCTTAATAGAAATTAATCAGTGGTTTTGTGTTGATTAAAGCTCAAAAGAAGCCACTTGAGTCTGAATAAATTCTTGGGGTGTATGGGGGTAGTTGGTTTCCATATTGTCAGGACAGCAGGAGGGGACTGCTCCGTGGATGGGCACGGGAGTCAAGGGGTGGCCAGGTGGCAAGGGCCGTGCCTTCACCCACTGGTGCAGCCCCACGGCCCGCACGAGCCCAGTGGCGCCCAGTGGGGCCAAGTGGGGCCAAGCACCAGCCCAGCCACCAGTGCACTCAGCTCAGCCCGGGAAGGCGAAAGGGGCTGCAGAGCCCGTGGGCACGCTCTGGCCCCTGAGCTTGTTTTTGCATCTTAAAAACACAGGTAACCATGCGTCTCCTGAATGTTTTCAATTAGTAAATAATTTTAAAATAATTATATATATATCCATTCTTTACCCAGTTGTGACCAAAATGAATATGGAATATCATGGTGACATCTTGTATCTAGTGGAAGGTTGCTCCCACTGAATCCATGAGGCCCAAATTTCATCCACATGCTTAGGCTGGGGTGCATCTCATCTGATTTTAGCCATTTGATGGTGAGAAAGCTAGTCTAAGAATATCATCTAGGTTTCTTTTAGAAGGGGGACAGACTTGCTCAAAGGGCAATTTATCCCATCCTGGAATAGATAGCTAAGGCACCTGGTTTTAAACACCCTCCACAGTACTCCCAGGTTAGTTAAGCAAGAAGACTGCCACCCTTAGCTGTAAAAAGAGCCAGTTTTTGATCACAAGATGCTCTTCAACCCAGGGAAACCCATGATAAATTATAGTGTTTATGTTCTCTCTAGCTGCTTCAGTTGCTTGTATTTGACCTTTAGTAATAAAATAATCTCTTAATTATGCATTGCCTGGACATTGCACAATTAGTTTAAAAAAGAATCAGGAAATGTTTTCTTTCTTACCTTCTTATATAATTTAAAGAAATATTTAAAAGCATTAAAAGCATTAAAAATATTTCTTAGGCTTCAAGATGCAGTCATCTCTATATAAACAACACCTACCTAAAAAACTACAATGCACATCCCATACAGCTAGAATATGACTTTTATTTCCATGCATCTTGGCCTACCACTCTTGACAATTTTCAGGCATCTATATGTAGCAGTCTTTAATCCCCCAGTGAAATTATGTAATTAGATATTTTCCCCCCTTGATGGTTTGAGACGTGCATCAGAAGCCTAGCTGAGTGGACATACAGTGTTTTGTAAAATTTTTGTAAGACGTTGAAGAGGTACCTTTCCATTTTGTTTTCAAAGGGGAGTTACTTTTGAAGTTCTGATAATGCTTTAGGAGTCACGTTATTAAAGCCATGCATGTCCTGATGAAAGAGTCCCCCCTCAGTGTTTCTCAACATCTAGGAAATATAGTAAAGCATATGAGCTTTTTAATTATCTCTTCTACAGATTTGCGTTTCTCTCAGGAAGAAAACATTTATTTTCATGAAGTATTTTGACAGTTATAGGAATTATATAATGTAAATGGATGTACATATAAGCTCTCATCTCTCTGCTGAGTAATTAAAGCACTAGAGAGAATATTGGATTTTTAAAAAATTCTTTATTAAAACAGAGAAGTAACAGAACATTAAAAAATGTTGCATTTGGATATTTATTTCATCAGAAGAAGAAATTATGGAGAACAAAACCTTCATGAATACTTGGTTTGTTTACATGTTTGAAGTAAATATCACCTGAATATAGTTAAATTAAAAAAATGCAGCTGCAGACACTGGTATATAAATTTGATTATTACTTTGTTTTTAACACATCTTGTTATGGTATGGGAATTACTTAGCAGAGATCTATCCTCTTTTTTTCTATCAACACTGTCTACAGATTGGGCTCTTGAACAAAGTATAATTTATTATTGATTTTATTTTGCTATTCTATTTAGAAAATACAAGGATAGAAAGTGTCAACAACATGTTCCCACTATATTCAAACCCCTTCTTTTTTATATTGTCAAACAGAGTCAAGAGAAAACTTGTATATTCATGGAATAGATCCAGATCAGTTTTTCTGGTGTTATGTTAAATTTATGAGGAAATGTTTCCATTGATCTAATACTTTGAAATCCTGAGCACTGTAGTGCTTTTTCTTGCTCTAAATTAACACAGAAATTATATAATTATCATGTAGGAATCACATTTAACAAGTATCTTCTGGAGCTTTGAATTGCGTTAATTGCCTCTCAAGTGCAACTCCTGTATACCACTATGCACCTGTATACCAATGTCATACAGCCTTTTTATGTCAACAAGGGCAGAAGATAGGCCTCTATTTTACAAGTAAAAATTTAGTTTTCTCTATTAAAAAAATAGAACAGAAAACTCCGCATTACTTGATGAAGTCCATATGTAGTTTGAAGTTACTTATTTAAATGATCGGATATGAGACATTTAAATTAAGCATTTTGAAGTTGAATGAGCTCTTTTCCGAGTAACTTTTTTCTGATAGGCCTTAATATATTTGAGATGTTCTTTGATTACAGTGAAGTGTTCACCTTCCTTTATGTAGAATATATGTAATGAATAAAATTATATTCAGCAGAGCAGGCATTTATAGTGAAGACATATATTTTAATGGATTTTTTATCACTGTATTATAAGCTGTCAGTTCACAAATAATGATTCGCTCTCTTTTATTTCTAGAGTTGTTATACGGTAATTAATAAGTCTAGGTTTATCTTTCTGTCCTCAGAGTCAAACTTCCGGAGGGTATTAGATAAGGTAATAGACATTAATTTTTGCTTATGGTCTTCCAAACCTGATAGTGCTGACATTTTCAGAACGTGTCTATTGAACCAGACTTTTCGTGGGAAGGGCCTTTTCGCAGATAGAACAGCCTGTGAGGCAAGGAGCTGTCTAGCTTTGATTATCAGCACTGTCTGATTATCTTAGAGTTGTGAGGCATATCTAGTTCCCTATATTGTTTTAAAACCTTACTCTTAGCATTACGACAGAATAATAATAGTTACAGAAAATGCAAATGAAGCAGTTTGGTTGCACAGGAATGTGGATTTCAGATGGTGCAGGTCTGAAATGAGAATGAATTCTGTTGAACTGCTGTGAGTGGTAAAAGAATACTCATTAGCAAGATCTTGGTGAAAAGTAAAGAAATAAGAAAAAAAGGCAAAGATCTTGTGAGCAAAGTTGACGCCTGAGTTCATAAGAGTGATCTGAGAACAGCTAATGTATCTGTTTTTTTAGGAAGGCTTTCCTTGTTTTACTGGCCAGTTTGGGAGAATTTATTTTGCAAACCAAAGCTGATTCTCATATTTAGATGGCATTTTTGTCAAAAGTATTCATAGTGGGTATAATTACTGATATTAAAATCACCATATTTAAGTAATTATAACATTTGCTGGTATTGCAATTCCAGGTGTTTTAAAAAAATAATGAAAAAGGAGAAAGATAGGATATCAAATGTATTAAACCTAACTAATTACTGTGTAAGATTAAAGAAAGATCATACTATGTCAAGTTATAGGTTCATATAGATACTATTGGACATATTCTTTAGAAATATGAACTGAGTACTGAAATACTTATTTTGGTTAATTTTTTGTGTTATTACTTTGAAAGTGTTACCCATTGCATATTAGCCTGTTGTGCACCACAGCTGTTAAGCCTTGATCTAGTGAAATGATGCTAAGTAAAACTTGTCCTTTAGGGCAGGTGTTACAGCAGCATGAAGGTCTGATTGCTGCACCAGTAGATTGATTCCAGCTGAGTTTTACTGCACCTGCTAAAAGTAACAGTAGTAAGAAAGACATGTTGGCACATGCTTTGTTATTAGCCAAAAACCACAAGGTGTACTGCATCTCCGGCAGGTTTGCCTCAAATGTGTGTTTCCACATTTTCACTGCTATCGATACCTCCTCTAGCTTGATTGTGCTTACCCCTGCTGCTGTCTAATGTTCCTTTTGCTGTGAAGATATACCAGAAATTCTTAAAAATTGCTAAGAGGCTTTGTCAGTAATAGTTTTAATAGAAGACTTTGGTTTATTAAATGTAAAAGACAGATGTATATGAAAATCTTAAAGCCTATGCATTAACAGTTGTACAGCTCAATCATTTGAGAAGTGGCATTTTTTCAGGCTTAGGAGGAGGAAATAGGTGTAGACAGTGTTAATGAGATGAATCAAACACAAAGACAAGTCTAATATCAGGGGTTTTAATGTTGAATTTAAATGGACACGTAAGTTTATTTATTCTAGCCTTATAAAGCTGTGAAAGAAAAACCTAGACTTTTAAAGTGCCAGCATTCAGCATTCTGACATTTTCTGTTAACACATGTTTGTCAGTGCATAACACTAATTTTATTTTGTCAAAGACTATATAAACTGAGGCATGGCCACCGGTAGTAAGGCAATGAATGTTTAAAGCATTTACGCATGAAGCTGCCTCAAAGGATAATTAGATGATTATAATGCTACTTGCTTTGAGATAGCTAATTAAAAAAAATCTATTGCCCCCAAGCCTAATTATTTGAGTAATGATAACATATTAGCAGCCTCCAAATTTCAGTTACAGCCAGCTATGATCTAAAAAAAGCAAACACAAAAAAAAGGCAAGTGTGAAATTCAGGATTTCTTCTTCAAGTCCTGAAGGGTGAAGCTTTACTAAATTTTCATTTTAATAATTTTTCGTGTTTCTAATTATTATGTGCTTTTTGCTCTGTTAGGGTGCTTATGGGTGCTTATACCCATTACCGGCTAATGGGTGCTCGTAGGTGACTCCTGCTCTTGTGTGGTGGGTGAATGCCAGAGCATTCAGCCCTGACGCAAGTGCTGCCAGCTTCATGTGGAGGTCGTACGTGCCACTGCTTGCCATTATTTTTAGAGGTGGCAAGTCTCAATGCAGCAGCTTCCACTGCCAACTTTTGTTATGGTTTGTGTAGGTATGAATGCTGCTCTAATGTCTATAACCACCCAGTTTATTGTTATCTCAAAGCTACAAAAGCTAGAAGCTTAAGCCATTTGTAAACTACAGCTTATAACTCTTTAGTGGCATGATAGTTTAAGATATATAGGAAAAATCAAGGGGAAAAAAAGGTTTTAGTGGTTGTTATAGGAGAAAACTGTCTGTGGCAGCTTTGACAGCTTTGCCTTTGATAAATTAATTAGAATTTCAGGTTGCCAATGTACTTCAGTCAATTGTTTACAAGGATATATCTAGTGATGCCAGAATTTCACTGCTTCTTAAAGATCTTTCCCTATTTCAAAAATAAACTATGCAAATATATTGTTTTCTTCCAATTTAATCTGTGACAAACAAGACCAGAAGAGAACAACAGAATACACTTTTATTTTATCAAATCACATCCCTCCTGTAAAACTCTTGAAAAAATTAGATGATTCTTCAGGAGCAGTATTGTTAAACTTCTGATGCTCAACTATTTAAACCATGGTGAAATAAAAAGGAATAGAGTAGGAATTCAGTATTTTTTTCCCCTTGAAATCACTATTATTCTTCTGCTTCACTTTATAGACAATTGTTGATGTCCTATCTTTCCATTTTGTGATCTAAGAAGTTGATTGCAAAACTTCCACTGATGTCAGTAACAATCAAGTTTTCAATGATTCTCTCTTCATTTGCATCAAATTACCATAAATTTGCAGTGAGTTTTGGACTTTTATCAATACATTGTACACACTTTACTAAACAATGCATTATCCTTTTTCTGTTGAGAGGCGCTAACAAATTTAAAATTTGAAATGGGCTGTAGAATGATGTGAGAGACTGCAGAATATTGCATTTGTATTTTCAGAGTAAATCTGGCTTGAACTACTTGGAAATGCACAAAGACAAACCTGAAAGTTGAGTCTAAGAAACTTTAGCATCAATTTGTTACTTAACTAAAAAGAGTAAACAGCCTGTATACCTCTGTTCACTTTCCTATTTAATAGTAAAGTTTCAAATTAACTCCTTGGCATTTTTTTTTACAGTGTAATTGTTAGAAAAAATGTAAAATTTCCAAACATTTAGCCACTTACTGCCTCATCATGGTATTCTACATCAGTCTAGATTGTTTACCCTTTCATGTAGCTTTAGATGAATTTTTTTAATAGACTTAATGGACTGAAAGAAAACAAATAATCTGGCAAAATGTATCTGGTACCAAAGAATGATGTGTATAATTATGTAGTAGATCTGGAAGATTGTTCACCATTTTCGTTTAAGAAAAATAATAGTATGATATATTTTATCTGTAGTAATAGTATGTGTGTGTTCATGCAAATAAGACTTTCCTTCTGACATATATTTTTGGGGATGCGTGCGTAAGTATTTCAGCATATAGACTTACTGTTTAGATTACTGTTTAGATTACTGTTTAGATTAATAGATTTTGTAGAGGGAATGTTGAGAAGACCATGTCTTTGCCAAAGGAAGCAGCACTGACAATATTAGATCTGTAGTAGTACAGAATATGTATTAATAATGACAATTTTGTTAAGAAATGATAAGTAGCAGTTTACATAAAGAGAACTGAAGATACATGAACATAAAGATATGTGTGTGGGTCTTGTATTTTCATGCCTTGAATAGCTGAGCACTCATCCATTCTATAATGCAGAGATAACTTTTTAAAGTAAACTCAGTTTTGGAGATTAAAAAAACTGAGGTAATACTTGTGTTTAAAGGAATTATACTCTCAGGCATGATATTTATATGTTTGAAATGTATTAGTATGCTTTTTCCAGGAAAAAATAAACATCAAAAAGGCACCAAAGTTTATGAATAACAGAATATATTACCTAACTCAGTGTGACCACTGATAACCATTTTGTAAAGCTTATATTCTCAAACCTGATGTTAGCTGGATCAGTCTAGAAAAGAGATTAAATCTTTTTTTTCCTTTTCATGTGACTTCCAAACCTTATATTGTATATATCAGTGAAAAGAACGTCATACTTTTAATAAAACCCTAGTATCTGCATTTATATTTATAATGTTAGAAACATAAAATTGAAACCTGCAAGTTGTGAAGGATGTAAAGTCATGTTTAAATAGAGAAGCTAAATTACTCCTTCCAAGAGCCAATAAAACTGGAAAGCATTCATTATAAAAGTAATAAAAACTTATGAGTCCCATTTTATTAAAACTACTATCCAGTTTCCTGATGGGGCTGGATTACTTAGAGAATAAACCAGTGTCATTTCATGTCTTTCAATGGGGTTTATGGATGAGGTGAGGTCTCTAGAAATTAGATTGGTCGTTTTGATGTGAATCTTAACGGATGGGTATTTATGCCATAAGTTCACAACTCCCAATTTAACATGAGCACCTTCTTTTCATAACACCATCCTGCCTTTGTTTATATATTGGCACTGAATTATTTTTGTCTCTTGATTAATGAATAAGAAAGCATCAGCTTTTTGGCAGTAGAATATTAGCACTTTGTTTCCTAAGTCTCTGGGTCACATGTAATGCAATTCATACTTGATTTCCACGTTGCTTGGTAATCCATGCTAGATACTCTCTTATTGATAATGTGTCAGTTCTTTCAAAAATTGCTGCTAGTTCAAGTTTAAAATACATTTATGTCTGAACAGATCTTAATCTTAATAAAAATGGTACTTTCCAATGATATTGTTCTGATTGCATTTTTATATCTATACAACAGCTATATGAAAGTGAAATTAAAAAGGGTGAAGCTTGTTGCAAATGTAAAAATGCTTTGTATATATCAACTCCACACCGGTATTTTTGTCCGTATTTAGTGAAGAGTGTGATACCATCCAAGTGATTTGTAAGAACAGCAGCAGTGTCTCTAGTCAAGAATATGACTACCTGAACTAACCCACTGAATATTTTTAACCTTTTGAGTACCCACATACCTTGACTGTGACAGAAAGGAGATACAATGGCAGAGAAGGAAAGAAAGAAGACAGAGCACAATGATGGGGAGGAGGAGAGTGATTCAGATGGAACAGATAATGGTAGAAAAGGAAGAAGGATCAGGACCAAAGAACAACTTTGTTTGTCGTGAAAGAGAGAAAAGCCCAGAAAAATTCCAAACAGTAGTCCCACATTGAGACAGAGCTGAGTGTAGATGTGGGAAATAAACTAAAGCTTTGAGCAGAGGAAAAACACGTTTGCTATGATGGTGTAACACATTTTTCCAAAATACACGTCAGCCAACTCTGATAGAAGTTATTTGCCACGTATGTGATGAGAAAGCCATGGCTTAAATAATCAGAAATCTTCCCATTAAAACATTCAAATAATGTCATTGAAATCTGCACATTTTAAAATATTTTGGTGTATACAAGATGACCAAAGAAAAAAGGTTCTTAAGAAAAACCTCAAAATTATTTTGGACTTGCTTGTTCATCCCACTAACTTGAAAAGTAGAACGGGTCCATTTTTCCAGTGAGTAGAAGTGCATCACCGTTGTCAGTGCATCAGGACTGTCTTATTGTTTGTTTTTGATATTTATGACTGTTATGCATTAAATGAACATGTTGTTTTAAAGACCCATATGCAGAAATTACCCTGGAAACTCAGACTAATAATTAGCCTAAATCAAATTGCTTTGCTGTTTATTATGAAATTTAGTGAATAACTGGATATCTTCTGCCTGCTAATTTTGAATAAAACTACTTTTCTTTCAATTCAACATGATGTAAAAAGTCAAGCAAACATAAAACACAGAGCTAGCAGTTGTAACCTATTAAATAATGTATAGGTTTATTTTCATGTGACAGAAGGTGAAGAGATTTTGATCAAAAATCTGTGGTAAATTGTTGAGTATAGTATCATTAATTAGTATAGTACTCATTTTTTGTCCTCAGAAGATCTTAGAAACTGTCTGCCTCGTCTTTTAACATTTAGAGAAACTTGATGTTGTTATGGAATTAATCTTCTGAATCTGTTGTTCTGTCAGTCCAGTTCGTACCAGATGAGCAGTAGCAGCCAGCACAAGAAATACAAGGTTCCAAAATGCATCCCCTAGAGTGTTCCATAAGTATGAATGGGATTTCGGTTTCCTCTGTCTTCAAGAATTAAAATCACAGTAAATTAGCTCAAATAGACAGTTGTAACAAAAGAACCTGATATGTACATCATAGGGAGTATAAAGAGAAAAACTGAATTATTTATCCAGGTAAGATTAAAACTATTCAGACATATGACTATCGCATACTGATTTTTTTAAACAAGCAGCAGGTAGGAAAATAGCCACATTCAGATAAAAGAAGATTTATGTTTAGATCACTTCAGTACAGAAATATTCATGATTCATTAAGGAAAAAAGCAAGAGAGTCTACCATTTGTTTATTGCCTATATCTATTGATCTTCAAAAAATCTGTGACTAAAGTGTTCTCTTAGATTTCATTTCCTAATGTGGTTCATTAGCCACTTCAACATAAAAGCAATGATTATATTTAGCGCTATTATGTGAGATTCTCTACTATTCTGATTAGCTAATATTCCAAAATATAGTCAGTTCTTACTGGAACATGCAGCTTTGTGTCTGCAGCTAACTTGTCTTAGTAAATCAAATATGATATGAAGGATTTGTTAAGATATAAATTATTAGGAGTTAAAAGAGAAATATCACTTCTAATTTTTCTGTTATTAATTTATATATTTTTACATGTGCGTAGATCATTATTGTCATATAAAACAAAATAGAAACTCAAGAAAATGAGAAAACTTTATCATGTTCTTTTAAAATGTTTTTCATGTACATAAAACATGCAAATAATTTTAAGAGCATTTGTGAGGTGAAAAGTTTGGGACAATCCTTTCAAGAGATGAATGATTATGGAGACCCTTCCTTACAGAAGTTAGCTTTTTCTGCAAATGAAGCACCTTTAAGGTGTCCTCTCATAATTCTGGTCTTTTGGGCTTTTGGATATATGCTGCTAAAGGAAGAAAAAAAGCATAATTTAAAGACACCCATGCTATTATGTGTTAAACACAATATGGTAGAAAGAGTTGTGGCCTATTACTTGATTTATCCTCTAGAGGACCTAAAGGTTGAAACAGATTGGCATGAAGTGAAAAAAGAGGCTGAAAACAATGGATAAAATTTAATAATCCTGCTGAGAGATTTGGGCTAAGACATCTGAATTCAATTGGTGGCTAAGGAACTACAATGAACATAGTGCCAGGGCTATGTATAATATCTATAGCTGAGCTGAGAAAAATAATATAAGGAAGTCTAATTTAGATACTAGTGGAGTATAAAAAGCTAGTAGGTTTTGCATGATGCCAGGAATTCTGTCAACATCCAGAAGGTGAGACCTCCTAGGCTAATGATGCCAAAGGATGATTCTCAATGTCTTGAGAGACTGGGGCGTATCCTTTTCTCCCAACTGTCTTTTCCATTAACGGATTGCCGATTTCCTGCCCCGCTTTTCTGAATGCTTTAGAAAATGAAGTACCACTTTGTAATGCTTAGCTTTTTGTGTGTCAGGGCAAAGGGGCTGTGCTCTCATTGTCTTATTTCAGCTCCTAACTTTTCTTGCCTCCACAGACACTGCCTGTCAAGAAGGTTTTATTCAAATTCTGCCTGTTTTAGAGTGTACAACATGTCTTGCCTCCACTTCAGTCTTGTGCTTTCCAGGCTCTCTGTAGGCCTGAAGGCTGGCAATAAATGGGTTCCAGCATGGTCTAGCAGTGCTTAGGAGGCAAAGGGAGTTTTCCGGAGCAGACAGGGGAGCCAGGTAGGCAAAAATTTGAGTTATCTCACAGCAGTACAAAGCTCTTCCTCTGTCCGAGCACTTTGCCTACCCATGATAAGGGGTGGCTCAAGAGACTCTACAATATAGAAGCTTGACAAGTGCAGCATATACCTAAAAGAAAGCACAAAATTCTATATGTTTAAATGGAATTTTAGAGCTGAAAGAAAAAGGCTCAAAGCTGCTGTACTTGTTGATTTGGGGGAATTGTACCTCTGCTCTTCTTTGCTTCTTTTGTGCCACAATAAACAATGCCCTCATCAGTTTTGGAAAGATTTTTGCCACATAACTTCAGAGGAGGGCTTTTTTTCATCTTACCAATTTTTTCTTTATTCATCTTTCTCAACAATCTAGGCTGCAGAGTTATTTGTCTATTGGACAACTACGCCTATGTGCAGAAAAACTACTCAAAGTAGAGAACCATCTTTTTGTTATAGGGGACCTTGCTGATGAGGCAACATGCCTCAATGAATTTGAGCGTAATGTGTTAGGCTATTCTTTCCATGTACTTCTGTCATCATGAAGGACCAAATGAACAAAGGGGTCATAAGCAATCAGGAGATTATGGAGCATTTTACCCCGTAACCTTGCCACTGGCTGTGGAGAGGAGTCCTCTGAGTCATGTAGACAGTTGGAGCTGAAGGGAATTTGTCCTGAATCTGAGTCAAGAGTGATCATCAAACCGTCACTGTGGCCATGATTTTTGACTAATCCAAATCCTGCAATTCAGGTAAATAGTTATTGGCCCTTGAGGTGGATCTTGTTCATCTTGACATTCACTGGGTTCTAAATTGAGAAGGGGTCAGGGTAACCACACTGCTGCTGGGCAGCTGTGTAAATCATCTGTGGAGAGCTGTTCTTCATGGTCAGGAACTGGCTAGCTAGTCCAGCCAACTTTTAAAGGCCTTAAGATAAGCTCTGTACACTCAGAACTCTTGTTAGCTGTGTCATTGTCCTTCATTCACTCCATGCTATAAAGCAGAATGTTCGAAAAAATCTGAAAAATGTTTTGAGAACTTTCAATATATCCTGAAATTCAATATATTGTTATCTTAGCAATTTCCCTTACTGAGGAATTGCAATTTAATATCCTTCTCGGTGCTGATTTAACTAATACCTTATACTGCAAAAGTCATTTTATGTTAAATGCCTTTCTCCCCTTCGGAGCATTTCGTTTGAATTTCTTGCCATCAAAAATACAAATTTTAGGATGTCTTTGGCTGCTTTCCTCAGAAGACGTAATATTTACTTTTTCTTTTCCTCCATTGGTTTGGGAGAGGCACATCTCTTTTTCCATTTGTCATCCATTGCAGTTGGAGTCAGGCAGGGCTAGAGCCAGAAAAAGTTCTTCAGCTGACTGTACATGCAAGAAATACTCAAAGAAAAGCTGAAGGCCCAAGATGTATCTCAGCCTCAGGCCCAGCTTTTGCTGCAGAAGCAGGAAGAAATGGATAGGGAAAAATTAAACAAGGATTTGCTACTAGATTAGATATATACATATATTATTTGCATAGGTGTAAGAAGATTGGAAAAGCATTAATGTACATGAGATTTACCAGACCCACTCTAAGTGCCATATGAAAGGTGAAAAGACATACATATCTCATGTTAGGTAATTTTATTTGTAATGTGATACTTTCTTTAAAAATGTATTTCTCTGAAAAATGCTGTCTGTCTCTGCAAATTTAGTTTCAGCATTTATATTAATATCATGGTTACTGTTATCCCTGTAGCTAAATATTTGAAAAATCCTATAGCAGTGGGAGCAGCAGGTGGTATCCTGAAAAATCCCTCTTTCATTTTTACCTTTAATGAGTCTTTTAAACGAGGAGTGAGAATTTGACCAAGAGGCTGTAATCCTCATCTTGCAGTCCTTCTTGAAAACCCTTGGGCTGGTTTTGAGAGCAAGAGTCTGCAGTGGCTTTAGAGACCCTTGATTATTTTTTATACCATTACTAATGCTTCAGATTCCCTGTCACCAACATTATCCCTGTCATAAGAAGTGTCATCGTATAAGTATTTTATTGGCTCAGGCAAGTTTGTCATTTCCTTTGGAAAGGGACTTTTCCTGTTCTTTATTCATGTGGCATGTGTTTCCCCCATTGAATTGTTGAAATAAGAATCACAAAGATGCCGAGACTTCCTACTTTGGCATGTTTCCAGTTACTTTCTTTTTGCTGTGTTATCTAATAACAAACACGCTGTATGTGCTAATGGTACCTTCCATTTGAAAACATGCAAGCAAATAGTGTCCTACCCATTATACATAAGTAGGAGAAAAATGATTTTTAATATTGCTCCAACATCTGCCTTTTTGGGTTGTTAGAAAGGCGTGCTGTTTGTGGAATATTGTATGATGCTCCAGATGTGATTGGACCTGGTTTCCAAACCATACTGTGCTTGTTAATGCAATGAGTTAGCACCTCAATGTGATGAAAGAACAAGTGTATTCCGCAAAGCACTGCTGGTCTAGCGTGTGTGCAGACTCTCAGAACTCCCTGTTTGGCCCTCGTGTCATACACATCCAAGATCACTTTCTAAAACCTAAGTAACAGAAAGTTAAAAAAAAATTGTAATTTATCTTAAAAGACAGCAGCCTCAGATTAGAATCAATTTGCTGATCTTATCTTATTCTGAGTTAATTTTATTGCTGTTTTTTATTATCAGAATAATTCAAAATGATGAAGTTTATATATTTCTAACTTAAATATTTTTGGAATTTATTTTCTGTGAGAATTTTTATTTCACTGAGATTTATTTTCATGTTTGAATGAAAACAAATTATGAAATGTTAAAAATATATTTTCAATATGTTATGATGAATTCTCTTAGCACAGAAGATAGCAATGTGGAAGTCGATCCTGAGAGATATTTTAGCTTACGCCATCATCTATTCTATGGATATATACTTATGTTTCATACACAAGAAGCCATTTGCTCAGGCAGCTATTGAGCAAGAAAATGTGAGGAAGAATTGCTCTTTTAGGTGGTATTTTAAGTTTTTGTTGTTGTTATCCTAAAAATTGTCACAAAGTAGCAAAAATTTGGAACAGGCAGAAAATCCTCACGTGTAATTTAGCTTTTATATACTTTTCCATCCTGTTAAATTTGCAGACGACTTTCAAAATGTGCAGAAACTTATCTCTGGAATTGTCAAAGTTACTGTACAGACTGATTACCTGCTACCTGTTATGCCCACTTCTACATTTTATTTGCTTTCCTCCCTGTATCTTTTCAACACTGATTTCCTCTGCTTTTCCTACTGTAGATTGAGATTCACCTTTGTCTTTGTTGCTGTCAGGTGTCACTTTTTATTTTGCTTCTCTCAGCAATAGAGCTAAGGAAGCCGGGTTTCCTGCATCTCCCTACCAGACATCTCAGCTTCCTTCCTATTTTCCCACATGATCCCACTGCCACCGCAGTACACTCGGTTGCTGCCTCCAGGGTCTCCCACAGCAATAACTCCAAGTCTTCCCCATGTTGCCATTCCTTTGTCACCGCACAGTACCTCCAGTTTCCATCTAATGCAGTGTATAATACCCACTTCTGGGTGGTGTTTTCTTACCTAGGGTTGTGGAAGAGATGGGAATATGCCACGGCGAGCATGGCCACATGAGTGTGGCCACAGAGCAGGCCATATGGAACAGAATTGTTAAGCTCATTCGATAGACTTTTTCCTGTGAGGGTCACTAACTTGCATATCTCCTTTCCCCAGCTGCTGATTTTCATTAAGTTTGCAAAAACTTAACACTGTGACACTTAATACTTTGATACTTCATGCTCCTCTGTTAAATTTAGTGGAAATTGTCCAACAAATTGAAAGAAAAATTTCAAAGGGGTGGGTCTATGGAGACAGACAATGCAATCATATCAGAGTCAATTCCATTTTTATTTCATGAAGAAAAATTCAAAATATAAAGATACCACTAATAGCTCAGGATTCTTTAAACTGAAAATTGTAAGACAAGGATACTGGTTTAGGTGGGCCATCCTTATTTTGCTAAACTAAACAAGGAGTTTGATAAATCAGAGTGTTCCCTTTGACATCTGTAACAAATTGGAGAGAAGGCTGGTGGACAGATAGGCAGAATGATGCAATTATGTGGTGATTTATTCTGTTAGCGCTGGGCCCAAAATCAGCAGAATTAGAAAACAGTTAAGGAAATACAAGGAAAAGATGGATGGAAATAGAACAGTTTGAGTAGATTGTACATAAACGTGTACTAAAACCTACAGATAAATACATGATTGGACTCTTGAGACTGACCCCAAAACTGAGAGGTTTGATCATCTAATGATAGAGCCTTTAAAATCATTTTGCTGTTTCAGTCTTTTAGAAACATTTTAATAAGAGTAAGAGCATCTGTGCAGCTGCTTCTGACTTTAGAGCCCTTTGTGAACATTAAGCACTGTTCACAAAACTCCAGTATGATAGGTATCTTATTATTCCCATTTCAGCACTTTCTATCATAGATTAATGGAAATTATGGAAAAGAACTATTATATTATTTTGTCCTTCTAACTTGCAAGACAGTTTTTTAATTTTACAGGAGTATATTTTTAGAGATTTTTTTTCATTGTTGTAGTTCTCAGAGTCATTCCATGTATTGGCAGGTGCATTCATTCTATCTGCTTGTTCAAAAGTGTATTTTTTCAGTATCTTTATTTTTTGACTTTACTCTCTCTCTCTGTTGGGAATCACATGTACGCATGTTCTTAGATCTCATTTGTACCTAAAAATAGTAATACTGCCTGTTCTTAACCCATTTTCCCACGTTATGCCCTTGTAGATTCAGATTCACTTTGAAGATTCCTTGAATATCTAAACTCTTCCTCTAGAGCAAGAAAGTTGACCTGCAATCATACTTTGTTCTCGTTAGTCAGTGAACACCAGATTTAGTTTACTCCACTCCGTATGTATTTTTGTCATTTTTAGAGGCTCTGTGTTTGCTATGTGTTTTTGAGCAGTATGGGTAGACTACTGTTGCTCCTCTGTCTAACTTCCTGGTGTCATTCTTATTGGTTCTTCTCCACCTGAGTGATATTTTGTCTAGAAAGCATAATCCTAATCTTAATCATAATCATAACTTTTGTGTATTATCTCATTTGAATGTAATAGAAATTTGGATGAATATATATTTTCTTATTCAGTATTGATCCATTAATTCAAATTCGGACATAATTCTTACTGATGTTAGGGCGAATTCCACAGAAACAGAAACTCTAATATAAACTGAAATTCGTTCTCCCCAATAAGAGCAGCTGGCAAAAGTGTAAGGTGTTATATAAATAAAAGAAGTATTTTTTTTCATTCACCCATATAAGTTTTGTCCGTAAATTGTATAGAGCTGTATAAAAAAATTCTCTCTATATATTCTATATATAGATATAAATAGTTTTATAAATTCTTTCTATAAATTTTATAAATCTCTGTAAAAATCTCTCTATAAATTATATAAATCTCAAAGTTATAAGTCTACAAAGTGTATAATATAATAATATTGAAACATTAATGAAATAAGATTTAACAGAAGAATTTCTCTCCCTGAGAAGGCCAAAGCTTTGAGGTGAATCTGCCTCGACCTTCTCTTTATAGGGAGCTCCTGAAAAAGACCAAAAGGTTTTTAAACTCAGTAAACCACATTATGCTGGATAATTATTTTTTAAGACTGAGAAAACTCATTCAGCCAAAGCAGAATGGAAAGGGTTCTTATGTTACTCCTCCCCTGCACAGTGAGCCATTGCAAGCAGGTCCTTCATTCATCTCATGCTTGGTTTCAGCCACTACGTGTATTTCTGGGGTGAAAGAAACTTGAACATCCCCTGTGCTCCCTGTGAATTTTCTGTCTGTCACCTCTGGTTGCATGTGCTCTCTCTGTCAGCAGTCTCTCCTCTGCCAACCCTGGCTGCCTTTGCAACCTTCTTCCCCATGGTGCTCCATTGCTGGCTACGGAGATGCACTCTCCTCCTGGCTTCAGAGTGCTCTACCTGACTCACTCTGCTTAAAGAAACAAAATAGGCAATTCAGAACACACAAGAAAGCAGGTCATCCATCACAGAAGACATAATTGAGGGGAATAATAATGTCTGATCTATAAACTTTATATTATATACTTTTTAATGGAGGCCGATCAAGCAAATGTTGCTGTTGATGGTCTTTTTAAGCTTGAAGTTTGGAGAAACTCATCCCAACATAATTGCTTGGAACATAAGGAATACACTTTCAGGATCAGCATTCTTAAGTTTTAAATGAACATACAATTTAGCATAAAATTGATGATTCTGGTGTTATTCTTTTTTGACAAAATAGAAATAAAAGAGTTCAAATAAATTCAGTGAGTAATTACAGAAAAAAAATAGCAGCATAGACCTCACTGAAAGCTGGTATTTAGAAATGTCCACTAAATAAAATCTAATGATTCGTGTATATGATTTGGCAGGCTGAGGTTAATCTGCCATAGCAGTTTATATCTGTGTAAAATTTGGATTGAGAAATGCAACCTTTGATGTCTGGGTATAGATGCTGCTAGGACAGTTAGAAAGCACCAGCATTTTGGCTGTCACAATACCTGGAACATTTCTGACTCTGTTAGGGGGCAGGGAAGGATGCTGCTAGCAAACGCCCTGTTTGTTTGTGCCATCTCACTAACAATCAACAAAAAACCAACATAAAAAGTATCCCACATGTGGCATTTTATGGAGTTCACATGTTTATTTTTGTCAGTCTCTCTTTTGTTTTTTCCCTGGGGTATGTGAGTTTTAAGAAATAAGGAATTTTCTTGATAGAACGAAGACTTATACAGTATTTAAAAACAAAACAGATGCCAGTAAATCCCTCTGAATCACAATATATGGAGGAAAATTGTGTGTGTCTGCTCCTGGTGAATCTGGCTTCCAACAGGCAGGATTTCAGGGACTATCTGAGGCACAGGTTGCATTTGTGTTATTTTGTTTAATACCCATTGATCTAATTTAATACCCACCCTCCATTAATTCTGGTGACACTTTTTGTACCTCTTTAGACTTTTGGTCTTTAAAACATCCTGTGGCAATAAGTTTCTTATTGTAAAAACAATTGCAGAACCGATACTGGCAGTAATTCAAAGTTTCTTCGAAGTGGGAATTTGTGGTGGATATATCTGTAACTTTAAATATGTTGAGGCATTTTCCATTGACTTTACTGTCCTTTGAATCAGGCCATTTCGAACTTTTCTTATTGATTTAGTCAAATATCTATGCAACAGAGTAGAAAAGCAATGAGAAAAACGGAGAAAATGACTATGTGCTTTTTAGTGAGTGTTAGCGTGGTTGTACTTGTCATTAATGTTGAGCTAATTTCCTGTCTGGCAGGCACTGGCACTATTTCACTTTTTCATTAAAAACAGAGAAAAAAAGAGAGTGAGAGAGATGGTGTAGTAGATGTAGATTACAATAGTAATTGACATAGTGCTTTAACATGCCACTGGGATAGTGTATAAAGCCTTTTGCCTTTGAAAACTGCAGTTCAACTATTGCTATTTGGGAACCTGAACAGTGATGGAATTTACTTTTTTGTAAGTTTTTTGACTGAATCCTGATGAAAGGAAGAGATACTTGAGTTATGTGAGCCACTAAGTGAAAGTAGCAAGTATCAGTATGTGACTCCTTACTGGTGATATTCCAGTCTAAAATTAGAAGCAAAGGAAATTTTTAGTCCTCGATGAAAATGGCTGCTGTCATGATGCCCCGTGTTCTAGTAAGTCACAATTGTAGATCATTTATCTCAAATACTTTATCATTCTCACGTTTGTCTGCCATCATATTTTGTTCCTATGAAGAGCTACTAATGAGATGCATTTATTAATTCCAGTTACGCATTTGTATAATTAGTACTTCTGAAGTCATATTTCTTTTAAAAAATTAAAGGATGAAAAGCTCATGTACCGGCACAGTGATATAACAATTTTCACCTCTCTGAAAGTGAAATGCATTGGGTAAATAAGTTTGTTAGCAACCAAACCTGCTTAGCTGCTTGGCTGCCGTCCTCCCTCCCTCTCTTTACTTCTTCCTGCCCTCTTTCTTTCAAGTGCTCCAACTCTCATCAGAGGCTCGTGGAGCTGTTGCAGCACCCTGAAGCCACAGAAAGCTAACCTGAACACCCCCAAAATGCTTTTTTTCCAACTCAGCGTGCTGAAGCTACTTGGGGAAGGGCTGAATGAGCATCAGAGCCAGCAAAAGGATAGGGAAGGGTGGGACTTCAAATGTAGCAAAGCTGGCTGTGGGTGGTATTTTTGGTATGCAAGCTTAGAACTGCAGCCCAAATTTCATGCTTGGGCTCACCCAGCAGAAAGTAATATTCAAAAAGTATTTTTATGTGGCGATGGCTAGGACCAAAAAAGACTGTTTTGTTATCAGTTATTGGTAATGAGAATAAAACATACATATGTGCAGAAAATCCATGGGTTAATTTATATTAAAAGAAACAGAAACCCACCTGAGAGAGAGCAAAGTAAAGCAAGCTTTTATCACCAGTCCATGACCATTTTGTGGCACAGATGGGTCTTGTATAGAGAAATGCATCCCAGTTCTAAGTATCTGTTCAAATTATGTTGAAATTTGCTAGTAACAGAAATGGAGAACTCATTTTTAACCCACACCAGAGTGAAAGGTAGCTATCAGGCATGTTATTGTTTCATCTTTTTGTCATTAAATATAGGAAGTAATATCCTAAGTTGTGCGTTTGTGGTAGAACAGACTGAACTACTTTCATCAGGGACTGATGGACCTCACACATTCCTTTGCCCAGCGGTTCACAGTTCAAAAATGGGATGCAGATGAACATCCTGCAGATGAACACAAAGCCCGAGGTCCTTTACAAGTTGGTGGACTTCTCTTTGACAGAAGTCCAGTGCCTGATTTGGAAACTTGTTAAAGTAAGGTGCTGATTAGTGAGAATTGCCTCCTCTAGCAAGTGTTAGCCAGAAGTTTCATGGCATTCATGTAGATAATAAAGAGAAAATCTGATTTGCTTTTTCATTTAAATAAATATTGTAACAGATAAACCACAAGTTGGAGACATATAGTATATATCTCCATGAGTTTTCCTTATGTTGGATTACTGTCATAGAGTTTTGTCAGATACCTATTCTGTTCAAAGTACCTAAGTGTCTTGGATCCAGACAGTTTTAATTAATTAAAATTTTCTATAAGTATGTTTTCTTCCATCAGGAAAGCAATGTGTTTAGTAACAGGATTGTACAGTCTTCAAAATTCTGCATGTTCTCCAAGTGCTTCTGGACTCTGCTTGCATAATTGAGGCATTTATATGCTGCCCTAATTTATCTGTTGTCAACCCCTTTTTGGCTAATGGTTTAATATCAGTAAATGAGGATGGTATTAGTATGATGCTTACTATTTTGCTTTCAGTAACTACATTCAAGAAGCACAGATTTGAAAAGGTGAGTTATAGGTGATTGCTTTTATGTATTAGTGGTGCCTATGGTGGGTCTCATTAACACTCACAGCATGGAAAATTCCTGCAGCTACCCTGCAGAGCTCTGCAAAACATGACTGCTGAGCAGGCTTTATTGTTTATACTCATTTTTCTAATTTATTTTCTTAAAGAGTATTTTTGCAGCCTCCAAATGACAAATAAGGTACCATATGGGGAAAAAAAGAACTGGACAAAAGCTGCAAGAATACTTATTTGATGAATTTATTTATCACACATTTTTCATTTTTTGAGTGGGGGTTTCATTTTCATTGTATTCTTCTAAATGTTCTTCTAAAGTATTTTAAGTAATTAAAGTATTTTAAGTTAATTAAAGTTGATTGCTTTTTAGAACAAGAAGTAAAATATTTTTTACTCTGATAAATAGGAGTTTGTTTCTCCTCCTTCCAGTAAGTAGCAAAAGATACACTGTGATTCGGTGGCTCGATATGTGTACAAAGGCAAGGAGACCATATTCTTCATTGTGTACCGTAGTGCTTTGGATTGCTAACTACAGTATAGTGTCTGGCCCCTTCCATCTTGCAAGTGCACTACTTGATGTTTAGCTGTAAGAGCAGAATGACCTGCTTGTGCTAGAACTGATGCCATTGTTGCTCTGTAAATTAGTGTACAGCAATACTTTGATGCACATATTACCACAAAGGCCTCCATCTCCTGTGAGCTATACCAATGGTTTCTGAATCTGTTCATGAACTAAGAAGCCCTAAGCATTTGCTGTCATGCCAGTTTGCCAGCTGAAGCTTTTTACATAGGCTATTGAAGACCTTGTACATCAGTACACTGATTCCAGAGAGAGTCTTATTTTTTAAAAAGGTTTACTTAGAATGCATTTTGGAGTTATTTTATGTGACTTTAAAAAAGGGGAATTAATTCCTTAATTTTATATAAGTAATAGTTTGGAAGGCAGAGGTTGTTATTAATAGCATTAAGATGTACGTGAGGAGCCTTTTGATTGCAGGTATACTCTTTGCCCACACTCTTGATGTTCCATCTTGTATGTTTTGAATATTTTAAAGGAGAGAGCATATCAGATAAAGATCTGCCAAAACTTTTGGTAGCTTGTGATTAGGAGTCCATGGACTTGTCATCCTCTGGGAAACCAGAATATCTGTCTGCATTCTTATTCAAGAAAAGTTAAAAAACAAAGCTTCTCTTAGCCTCCCCCTCACAAAAAGGTTCAGACAGGTTTCCTAAGTCCTCTGTTAGTCTTTGTTCTTACTAATTTACAGCTAGCTACAATCTGGTAGATTGTTACGTTTGTCACATGGCCTTTTTTTGGCATACAGAGATTAAAAGATCAGGTTCCAAGGTCTCTAAAGCAGAAGAGATTGAGAAAGATGGGACAATCACAAATGATCCCCATCACTTATCAGTGCTTTGCAGTAATGTTTCAAATATTCAGTGTTTTAGGACACAGCCATTCCTGTGCTTCTCATCTAGAGGAGACTTTTTTAAAATCAAGATTTTTGTGGTTAGAGAAAAAATGGAAAATAATCCTCGAGAAAACTTCTATCCCCTCGAAAAATATATATCGTATATTTCATATTTTTTTGTGATGCTTCTCCCTTGCTGCCTATACTGGAATCCATAAGGCAATGACTGTAGTTTATCCCTTTATATCCACAGTTTTTGCTATTAAACTAGGAAGTTCAGAAAGATTAAGGAAATTTGCATGGAAATGAAGGATGGGGTGCTGCCACCTAAAATACATTTGTTGTTTGAAATATTCTTAATTGATTCTGTCATCATTTTTCCCTTCTTGGTCTGAGGTGATTTAAGGTCCCTGTTGCTTTGATACATGTGGAATTGTCACTTTTTTTTTTAATCTGGTCTACTGAATATATGTCTAATATCTATATTAAATGCTGAGAATAGCACACATCAAAATGCTGTATTTCCCTCCATTTAAAGAAATGTTTACTGGTGTGAATTTAATTGAGATTTTATAGGTTCATAATTATATACCCAAAGTATTGCTGAATAAGGTATTATCCAAGTGTAGATAATGTGTATTTTGAAAATGCAACAGTTTTCCTGGCTTCATTAGTTTAGGTGTGTCACATCGTAGCACTACTCAGCAATGTTGAAAAAACTGAATTTTGCCCCCTTGAGAGCAAGGATAAAATGCTTTATTTTGCCTTTGTTTTGTGAATAGTAGAATTTGGCTGAAGCAGAACAGCTGCTGTTCTCTGTCCTTCCTCCGCTGCCCCTGGGCATGAAGGCCAGCTCTGCTACGGAAACTTCCCGGCCCCAGCAATGGGCCGGCTGTGCTTGCCCGTATCCCAGCCTCTGCAAACGCATCCTCTTTGCACCCTGTCCCCTTGAGCCAACGGGGGGACACGTTCGAGGGGGAAACGAGAGGGGCTTTGTTCCTGGCCCGTGATCGGCCCAGCCTCTCTCTCCGTGGGCTGGGGAAGGCCCAGATGGGAACAACTGTGCAAGCGTGTGGCCATGCACAGCTGGCTGGTTTGATTATCATCAGTGCTGTGGCCTCCTTGGGGAGGGCAATGCTTTAGATCTGCCTTCCTGCTGCCATTTTTTGTTGTCTTTACCAGCCTGACAGCCTAAGTAATGGTCTTCTTTGGTGATTGCTAAATATAACTCTGGTCAGACATATGTGAAAATGCAGCAGTTTAAGCATCCAAAGCATCTGATTCAAGTATTGAACGGATGCTTTAGAAATAAATTTCATGGAGTGTATAGCTAGATTGCTAATAAGAAGATACACATTGTAAATGGGTATGTGCATGTGTGTTGGAGCATAATTGTCTATCATTTTGTACTGCTAATATAGGGAGCCAAAACTGTAAGTGACGAACAAATTGCAGTTTGGTGTTCAACTGCTACTGAGTCATTCAGATACTTATGTCAGCATGATACCTTAATGTCAATGTTCAGTTTTTTTTCTTTACCTTTATCCTCCTTCTCTGCTCCCAAACTTGTCAGGGTTTGTTTTTTTTCTTTTTTTCCCCGACTCTTGTATTCCTTTTTCCTGGATTTCCCTAGTGTGAGGTTGAAAGTGTATTTAAGTCCTAACAGATGGAAGAGGCCATTACTTTGGAGGTAGAGAGAGGAGAATAATAACCTTTTTTCAGCTCTACTCTTTAAAAGGCCGTTCATCCTTGTTGGCATGTTTTTTTAAAAACGTCATTCTCTGAAATAATTTTCCTAGCTCTGTATAAAGAAAAATGAAAACTATATCATGACATCATCACATCAGAAATGGTCTTAGGTTTGCAAACAGCTCTATCATATTTCTTGAAACCCTTGTGTTTACAAGGGCCAACTTGCTAGGGTACAGGAGGGAGAGCTTGTGCCATGTTGTTTCCACTCTAGCTTACATCTGTTTCATGTCACAAGGTGGGAAGAGACTTCATAGCCTTCTCCTCTCCCTTCCCACAACACTGTGACTATACCTAGACCTTAAAGTGATGTACTTTCTTCAGCAATCTTTAGGTAGCAAGTCTGGATCATAATTCAAATGGTAGATAAACCAGCTGGATATTCCACAGATGCTGATTTTCCTTCAGGAAAAATCAGTAATGTGAGATGATGATAAGAAATCATCAATTGTCCTTTTAAAAAATTATTTTCTGTAGGTTTTTTTTTGCTTTGGATTTTTGAACTGCATTTTGTTTTTAGCAACACTCCAACATATAGTGATTAAATAGCTATACAACAGAAATGTTTATGCAGATGAGCATTGTGTTTTATATTTGTCATAGTCCATGTAGGCAATAATAACTAGCCATAAATCTTCCCCTTATTTCAAAATCTGGTTGTACCTTTCTGTAGATTGAGAGAACAATGCATGCTCCAGCCATCTGAAGATCACAGGAATGCTTCTGGAAAACCAGGAAATTAGCTTGAAAACTATGAGATAAAATCCCCCAAACTTTGGCTTTTTATTTGCTTTTTAATGTTTATTCTTCAAAATACACTGAAAGATGCAGGATGCCTTATATTTTTTAAAGATTTTTTTCTTGTGTAATGAGGAGGGATGGAATTTACTTTTTTTAATTAAAGCTGAAATTCTTTTAGAAATAATTTGTCATCTCAAGTTTAGATTAATGAATATGTTGTCTTTTCTGATGAAATCATTTAAACTATCAATGCTGTAAATGGAAAGGGATATTAGCTCTGTATGGGCAATTGCCGGAGTGTTTTATTAGCTAATCTGCAAAGCATCTATATATTCTATATTTTCTTTATCCAACCTACCAAACATCAGGAAATATAGGAAAGCTGAAAGAATCAGCTGCCTGAATTTGTATTCATGTTAATATTCTGCTGGTGACTAACACCTCAGTCTTGAAGCAAGATTCCCTTTTGCTGAGTAGTGAATAAAAACAGGTTCTTCCTAAAAAGTCCATACTCCTAAGTATAAATAAAGGAAGACATAGATACAGTAGCCTAAGGTAACAGACACCTTACAGTGCTTAGGTGGACTTTCTGTATTCTACAAATGTGAAACATGTATTGAAAATTTTCTGACTCTTGAGGGAAAAAATCCTCTCTCCAATGTCTCTGAAATAACTCCAATACGTCTCCAATAGCTGTGTTAATATTTTTCTTTGAGCTTTTTTCCAGGAAGGTCCTAGAAAACCAAAGTTCCTCATGATGATGATGTGAATGAACTTTATGAACAGATGGTCTTTTCAGTTATTTAAAGTATTTGTCTTTAGTCAGGTCGGGTAATGAGTATCTTAGTGGAGTACAGTATAGAAAAATGTGAAAGTAGTTTATATCATTTATGTATATATCATGTATATAATCATTTACAGGAGTTAGTATAACCCCCCCAAATCTACTCATTCTCTCAGTCACAGGAAGGGAATAGTGAATGACAATAGGAGACAGTACCATGAGAAAATTCATTCAGGATGTCCCCCATTCCCTTTTTTATTTTAGTTTTCTAATACCCTTTAGAAGACTGCAAGCAGAGGTAACCTGATAAAAATATATGCTTAATACACTACCCTCAACTGTTACCCTGATTGTAGTCTTTTGTCTCTCTCTATTAAAGTGACTTAATGTTGTAGTTTTAACATGTTTTCATAAGACTGACTACACTGGGTAAGAATTATTATAAGGTTAGAAAAGATACTCTTAGACTGTTTTGCTTGACGGCCAAATGTTAAGAAGCTATTTCCAACTATTTAAAATATTCTCTTTGATTACATTTTTATATTGCACGTGCTGCAAAATTGTCTTTAGTGGTGACCTCTGGGGTCTCATTTCTGTCAAGGGGTGTATTGCAATACTTAAAACAGTACAATTACAATATTTTTGTTGTTCTTCACTTTTAAGATGAAACATTAAAACATCAGAGAGAAAATCATTTTAAAGGCCAAAGATGCATTTCATTATGCTAGCTGTTAATTTTATGTATATATGTAATTTTCAATATTTATTTCAGATCAGCAAATGAAAATAGAATACTGGCTTTTTTTTTTTCCTTCCCAGGAAGCTTTAATAGCACAGTATTCTTTCTGTGTCATGTAGGAGTTGAACACTCCAATAATTGGGTTGCAAACACTGGGAGAATGCATGTTTGTTTTGCAATGCTGATTCCCTTGGAATGCATCGAAAATGTAGCAACACTGGATCCTTACTGGCAGAGTATCTGGAATGAATTATCAAAACGAGTTTTAAGTTTGCCAGTTGTTCATGGCTATGTGGATTAATTTTCTGGTACCTTAAGTCAGACAGATTTCACTCTGACTAGACTGTATTCTGTTTTTGTTTTTCTATAGCTTGATGTAGGTCAGAATCAACTTTGTAGTCTCTCATGCAGAAATACTCAGTATGTTTAATAATTTTTTTGAAAAACTTGAACTTTGTAATCTGAACTCATATCTGTGTTCCTACGAAGTTTCTGACTCCCAAATTAGAAAATCAGTTTGGTTCCCATTCAGTGTTACCACAAAAGAATCTGAGTGAGTGAACAGAGTAAGATTGCACTATTTGATTGACAACAATTTTCCCTTGTGCATGCCTGTATAGAAATAATGTTTTGAAGTCTTGCTTGAAAATTGATTTCTGATAAAGTCATAATGCTCATTTCATATTTCAGGCAAAATAAACTTTCTTACTGTGCTGCCAATACCTACTACCAAAAGGTTAAACAGTTCATTTTTGTATAATCTAAGCTTTGGGTATTACCAGCTTTTTAAGTACAAATGTAAATCTGTGTGATGTGGATTGGCTGGATTTGGAGGCTAAAAGGCCCATTTGGGCTGGAAAGAGTGAGGCTGGAGAGCATGAAGAATTGGACAGGTTGGAGAAGAGAGACCAATTTTGAATTATTTTGGCAGATTAAATTAAATGCTTGTGATGTTTTTGCTGATGTCTAGGAAAGGCAGCATGACTAACAGGGAGTGCTAGCCAAGGGAAAATTGGTCTGGGTATAGAACTTGGGCAACCTAAACAGGGAACTTGACAATCTTCTTGTGGTGATTTTTCAGAGTGGAATGCTACCCCACTGAAATCAATGGAAATCTTGACCTAGCAGAGAGAATTTTTTTTCATATGTATTGTATAGAATGTAATGATCTGCTGTAGAAGATTATGATTTAACCTGAGTGTATCTTTGACATTTTACTGTTTCTTTCCGGTTCCTTAGTTTCCATCTTTGTGTCTCTGGCTTTCTCAACCATAGAAGAATTAAATATACTGCTTGAATAGTATAAGTGCAGAGAGGATCCTGAATAAAATTACATGCCTGTTTTCCTTGTTCTCATCAATGGTGAGAAAAATCTCATCTTCTCTAAAATTCATACCTCATACGTAGCAAACCCAGATATAAATATAAATAAACAAATATAAATATATTGTAAGTATGTATTATAATGTCATACACTATGAACATGACTATCATGTTAATTATGATATTCGGTTGACTTCTGATCAGCAAATTTAGTTACAAATATTCTGAATTCCAAAAAGAGAGCTTGAAACCCTACCATTATCTTTCCAGTCTGTGGCAGGCATTTTTTTACCTGCAGGCTGCTTGCTCATGTGAAAGCAAACACATTTAACATTTAAAAGCACTTCAGTTTTTGCTTGGATAAAGTTTCCCTTGCAGCTGGCAAAGTCAGTATGACCTTAAGGCTTTACAAATAAATATGTTTGCTATGTTTTCATTATACTAAATACGTAAATTCATAAGCATGAGAATTGCCTCTTAAAAAATAAAACAAAACACCAAATATCCCAAACAACAACAACAACAAAAAAAAACAGCCACACATTAAGAACAACTCCCAGCTGGTATGCCAACTTTATAATTTCATGTAGCAGTCAAAATTCTTTTTGTCGCATTTATCAGGAGATTTACAACTTACAAAACATGGTTGTAACTCTCCAACTTTTAACTGAGCTTAATTTCTGTTGTTTTCAGAGCTACATCTATAAATAAAAGTATTGAGAGAAATCCTTATCTACTCGTATTCCTTTAGGTAAAACATGTATCCCAGATTTGTGAGATGTAGGTTTTAATTTGGCCTGTTATGAAGGGAAGCAAGATACAGTTTTGCTTTGTAATTATCAGTTAATAGTGTGTAGGTTAAAGATGATAGTTTACTTATACAAATTTTTCCCCAAAGACCTTTATTTCAGAAGAAAAGAGTGCAATTTAATTCCTCCCTTCTGCAAACCAGATTTTCATAGTAGTGTGACATGTTTCTTAAAGAGCTGTTAGATCCACCTGTAGCTCAGAACTGCCCTTTAAATACTTGCCCTATATCAACCATGCATCTTTTCTCAAATTAGAAAATGTGCACATGTACTCATGTGTTTAAATGCGTGTCTAATAGTTTTCCTCAAACTGTAAAGTGATGTTCACTGCTTTTTTGGTGGGCAGACACAGTAAGCAAATTTGTGTTTATTCTTCATTTGGTTGTGAATGATGGAGGAAGTATTAAGATATTTTTTCAAGACAAAGCTCTTAAGAAAGAGAGTATTATATTTCTTAGAACATGAAGCAAAATGTTAATATAGTTATTAGTTTTTGAGAAAAATGTGTGTAGTGTAGGATGGTTTCTTTGATTGTCCTTAATATTGCTTGCTAGCATCTTTATGTGTTTTTTTTTAAAGAATGGGGCTATCGGTGTTATGCTATGTTTGAACACTTTTGAGTGAATTATTATTTTTGTTTTAATGCATCTTAAGTTTTTTCATTCATTAACTAAAATTAGTTTGGAAGTACTAGGCTGTGGTTTGATTTAAAGTCTATAATCATTCTGAACCTTCAGAAAGGCCACTTTCTTTAGAAATATGAGGTGCATCGTAAAGTCATTACTCATGATATTGATTAGGTGAGTGTGTTTAACCATTTGCTGTTAGACAGCTCTTTTTCCTGTAAATTCTATTGATTTAGGCAGCACAAACTAAACAGTAGCAGCATACTCCATTGACTGTTGTAGCATTCAAAGGTACTCGTCTATTATGCTTCATTAAAGTGCGTTTTGCTTCTTACTTATCCCCTTTGGTTATTTCTTTCTATGAGTCTAAATTGTGTTCCTTCCTTTCCTTTACAAATTGTGTTCCAAAATGAGATTGTGTCTGTGAGCCAACTCAAATTCTTTAGCTGCATAAAGCTTATCAAAAATAATTTGGAAATATACCAATATCTTCAAAAACGTATTACCACTAATGGCCTGAGTACATTATGCAGTGTCTGTGCTAACACAACTCTGCTATCTCAGGAACTGAGCTCGCCCATTTAAAACTAGTTTAGGCATCTCTGTGATGCACTGACTGCAGAAAATCGCTTGCAAAATATTCATGATATGGGTTTTGTCTATGCATATTAAGTGTGCACTGAAAAATGCAGACTGCACCTATGCAAAAAGTATTATTTAATTCCGTAGCCATTAGTATGGTTTTCAATGAAGACATACTTCACAGGATTCTTAGACTATTCAGTTCCTGACAAAATGCACTGCCTCATTACAACTATTACTTAGTTACAACTAGAATTCAGCTCTGTTCATGAAGTTTATGAATTTCTCTGTTTTTCTGATGGAGCAACAGTGGCGACAACATCAGTGAAACAAGAAGGTATCTCTGTGAATTCCCCCAAACTGGCAGGAGAACTCAGCCGAACAGAGTGCTTAAAATTAATTCAGTCAGTTTAAAAACATGAATTAGCAAACAACTGTTGGTCACGTTTATATGGCCTGTATATATGAATAAGAATATGAAGACTGGTTCCGTTCAAGATAGCCACCTGAATTTAGCTGTCTGTAAGCGAACTTTCTAAGCTTCCGTTATGATTAGCGGAGATCTAGCAGGCATCCAGGCTTACAGGGCACAGGCTTTGTCATCCCTGTAAAATTTGGGATGAACACGGTGACATTTGCAGTGCCTGATGTCAGGGCGCAGCCAGTCAGGGTGGCCCCACGGGGGGATTAGCCAGGAGTGACCCAGGGCAGGCAGGGCCATCCCGGAGGCCAGAGGCGGGCAGAGCTGGGGCTGCGAAGGGGTTCCAGGCCAGCTCCCTCCAGGGAGTCCCATGAGGAGCCACAGGAGACAGGGCTGCAGGCCGGGCTACGACCTGAGTCTGGAGTCCATCCAAGGGACAGGGCTAGTGAGAGGCATCTGCCTACGGTGTCACTGGGGCAGGGACTGATGACCTGGGCTGAGCCAAAATGGGGTCCTGGGCCACGGGCAGGAGTGGGGAGGCCCCGGTGACGGTAACCAGGGTCAGACGCAGCCCGTCATAGCCGGGCCACACCATGGGGCTGAGGCTGGGGCCAGGGGGGTCCCGTGTCCGAGCAGGGGCTGGAGCCAGCACCACGGTGGTGGCGCGGGGCAGCGACTGGGCTGACAGTCCAGCGACTGAGATGACAGCCCTGGGCTGGGCTGAGATGGGGCCGGGCCGGCGGGGGGAGCCCCGGGTTCGGGTTCGCAGTAGGGCCTGCAAAGCCTCCCAGTGGCCTCGGGGGCAGACATCTGCCTACCAAAAAAACCAGTGCACCGCTAACACTTTGATGGTTATGTTTGTCAAGTGCAAATTAAGAGAGAGCTTCGTAGTGTATAAATCAAGTTTTTTAACAGAAATACCACTGTGCTGGCACACGTCTGGTGCCAGGCTTCGTCATTCAGTTAAACAATCTGCTAATAACTCTGAGGTTTACGTCAAGGTGTGGTTTACTAGTGTCTGATACCTAATCTTTGTCTTTTGAATGCAAATTGTAATGCCAAGCTTAGGAGAGCAATTGAAAAACAGGATGTTAATATAAGCAGGCTTTTTTTAGGCATGCGAGGTTTCATAAAAGGGGGTTCTCCGATGAGCCCTTCTGACATCTTTGTTTATGCACATAGATTAGATGGATTTAAACATTTACTTGAATAGAATCTAATCTTTTCCTCCAGTGATAACTTATGACTTGCTTCATCTAATCTTGCTTCGAAAAAAGCCCAGATAACGCAAGCAAGTCGTTGCTGGTAGAAGTAGAAATATAAGCTACCATTTTGCCTGTTCAATCCCAAACATATATGCATCAGAGAGCTTAAGTGATGCGGATCACTTTGTCTGAGGTTATTTCTCCTCAGGACTGACTGGGTAAGTAGGCAGATTCAAAACCTTTTTTCAAGGTGATAGGCTTGTTATAAAAATCCATTTTCCTGCTTGAAATTTTCTTGCGCTTCTGGAGAAGCAGATATGTAGAATATTGTGTTAAGACTTAAAATCACATTAGGCCAAAAGAATTAGGGGGTGCAGGGGATTATCTAGGACTTAATCGGGAAAAAAGTAAGCACTATTTTTCCTGCACTTGATAGTGAGGAGAAATCCCTGGCATTACTGTCGTTGTTTAAATCTTTGTACCTTCGACAATAGTGAGTTTCTAGCTTACGCATTTTCATTTGTATCCAAAACCATTTTTCTTTTTCTTGTATCTGCAAACATAGAGGTTGGAGACTATCGATGCTGTTCAGTTATGGTAAAAAGTTAAAATGTTACTGAAAATGAACAAACTGGGACATATAAACTGGGAGAACTTGTGGGTATCATGAGTGTTTTGCTTTCTGAATGCCTTTTCTTTTGTGACGACACAGTTCCAATAACAAATATATTTTATTGCAGATTTTCTCCACTAAATGTATAAACTTCACAGAAGAAAAGGAGAAAAACTTAACCTATGCATGTTCAAGTAATACCTTTTGGATTTGCCTTGGTTTTTCTATTTCATAAATTGCTTTCTTTTCCTGTCCCATTTCTGGTCAGTCAGAAACAAGGATTCTGAAGTCTTCTTGTTTCTGGGGCCATGTTTTATTTATTCTAGAGCTTATTAATTGGCGTAGTGATTCTTCCATGTGGTAAGGCAGAGTGGTCACATCAGCAGGATTTGATAGTTTGCTGTTGTCAGTCTTCTGGGTTTGAATTAATACAAAGATCATTCTCAAGAGTTTGTAAGCTCAATTTCAAAGTAATGATAGATTACAACAAAGAAACACTACTTCAATCTAAGTAATGGCACATTCCTGGATCAGGCAGATAACGTGATAGCTGGTTGTTTTTGCATGAATAAATTTGCTTTGATTTATTGTCATTAAAAAGGGGAGAAGAAACAAAATAGAACATGTACAGCTTATTCAGGGTTAAGTCCTTTATTATGTAGTACGTGTTCTTCAAGATAGTAATTTAGAAGTCCACTGTATGGTAAATGTACGTGTTTAACCTTTTAATGACTTTATTATTTTTAAAAACTTGATAAGTAATACTAAAATGTCTGATAGGTAAAGAATTATGCTGTTATAATATATGGAAAAATACCATACTTTTTGACCCTCTCGATTTAGAAATATCCACTAATGCAAATTTAGTGTAGTAGATATAACTCTCAATGTTTGCAGAGAAATGAAGGAATACCAATCTTAGTAGTTGCAGTTAGCAAGACTAGTTTCTTCTCTAATGATGTGAAGGTTTAAAATATAGTGACCTACAAAACTGGCTCCCAGCCAAACCTCCTGTTTTAGGCTTGCTACTGGACTGTTTGCCTAGCAACATACTTAACGGACCCGTTGGGAATTTGGACTCGCAGCTAAATGAGTGCGGAATGCTGGAGAGGAAGAGCAACCACTCAGTGGAGGAAAAATGAAGAGAAGAAAGCGTCTTCTCTGACCGAATGCATTTTTTGCACAGAACTAGCTTCTTCCTAGCTTCCTTTTCAGATATGAAATAAAAAATTCTTCAAAGTTCTCATAAAAAGGAAGTAAATTTCTGTTGATTTTATTATCTAGAAGTGTAAATGTTTTCTGTCTGCCTCCTCTGCAAGTTTTTGTTTAATGAAGTTGTCTTGGATGAAACTATTGTTTGAAAGCAAAATGAGTGAGTTGTGAGGAGACCAAAAAAAAATTTTCTGGCAGAAATGAACAAAGGAATTTTTGCTGATAGTGGATGTGCTTGATTTTGTTTGTCAGTCATTCAAGCAAACTGCTATTTAATAAAGGTTTTCCGTGAGCTCGCTCACTAAATTCAATAGTGCCTGCAAAGGAAAAATTTCTTCCAATATTTTATGTGGTGTCTTAGGTAGTGTCTTATATATAAATCAAAACACCGGATCAATTCTTTATATATTGGGAGGTAATACTTTAAAACTTTACAGAATTAAAATCTAAATTAAGTTTTGGTCATTTTTTTCCCTAAATCTCCCTTCTAGATACAAATCTGAATTTCTTTTCTTCAAAAGATATGCTGTTTTATTTTTTTCAAATTTATTCAATGACAGAGGTTTTGCTGAGTTTCAAGTCACAGATAATACCAGAGACATTTTTTGGAGGTTATTTACTTTAGTTCTTTCTTCATAATATATGATTCAATCAAATTAAAACTGCAACTACTTTTCTGTGGCATTTTGACTGCATTATCGCAACAGCAGGTTTTCCATATTGTAAATTTTTAAAGTAGATTGATATGCTCTACTTCAACAGCAAGTTGAGCTCAGGGACTGAACTTGTGTGATTTGTCGGAGGTTAAGCTAGATTGTCGCAGTAACTTAATGTCACTTTAAAAATCTATTGTTACAGTTCCAAGACAATCACCAAGCTGATTCTGTGTTGAAGTATCTTAGGATTGTAGGGCAAAATTATCTTATAACACAGTGCTGCAGAAACATATCTATACTACTTCAAAGACCTGCTAGAGTCTGAAAATGGTCCACTTCCATTTGGCATGGAGTCAAAAGGCAAAACGGCTGTCCACCACAGTGCACCCTCGAGTTACGGTCCAGTAGTATATACCTTTGTCAGGTCCTAGCTGCGGGTTGTGTTCACCGTCCCCCTGCATGCCCGGATTTTCTTGTGAGGAAGCCAGGACAAGTTGTGGGGGATCTTCAGCATTGGGTCTGGGTGTAGGGGGCAGAAACTGGGCCTGGGGGCCTGTTGTGGAGTGCATCTGCCCCATAGTACAGGCCCAGCTGGCAAATTTTACAGCAGCCCTATTGGTTGGTTATTTCTGCTCTCCAGGGTATTTGCTTTTCCACTTGGATGATGGTGAATTGGCTATGGTTGAGAAAGTCTTGTCTCTTAGAAACTAGTTCCAAATGTGTTCCACAGGTCTGGATCCTGTGTGGTATAAACATGCATGTTACACCTTAGGCTTAGCTTACTATCATTTTCCCCCAAACATTTCCATCTTTGTTACTGTGAGCTTGACTTCACACATGATAGCAAAATTAGAGCATATTAACATTATGTTGGCTCTAGTGTTTTAATTACTATTGTGAAAGGTTACCTAATTCAGTAATAAAAATACCCCTACTGGAGCTGAATCCATTTAGCTGAAATGGCTTTTTGGAGAGACAGGATAAGTGTCCCTGAGATATCATGACTTTGTCAGAAAGATAGCCACATGGCTATTTAGTTTTTGCCACTTCATGACTAAAAAAAATTGACAGCTGTTTTTGTAAAGCTGTACTGCATTCTGTAAGTATTTTTATATTCTCAGTTATCATGGAAAATAATTTGGTTTTGATATTTTTCTATACACATGCCAACTGGTGATATACTTTTTAAAAATTTAAGCTGAATTCTGAGTTTTCTGGTACCTTGAAAGGCAAGGAGACTCTTTTTCCCACAGAGAGAAAAATATATTAATGTGACTGATAGTTTACATGAGCAATAGTGTAGCTGCAGTCTTTTCCTTCAGAACAATATATGAAAAAAAGCAAATTAGGCTTCAGTTTGATATAGGAAAGTCCTATGACTGATGGTACAAGATAGTCTCAAGAATTTAAAAATGAGAATGGATGATTCTCAGAGGAGATGATTCAAAGGAGACAGGAGATATAAGAAATGCATTTATTTTTCAGAGTTAGTCTAGGGAAGGTCCTGGGCAGCCCAATCTAACTATGAAGTTAGCTATGGTTTGAGCAGGAGGTTGGAAAATTATTCTAAGATTCTTTTCCAGTAAATTTAGATAAAATGAACAAATTCATAAAGATCTTTCTATTGAACCAATATCCATTTTAGTGGTAGAATTAAAATATTTATACTAGGGCTTAATTTAACTATATGAAAGACTATAATAATAGTGTGTGATTCAAGAAAAGTTTACAGGAAGTGAAGCTTGAAATATCTACTTCAGGTGAGTTGTAATAGTACTTAGAAAGGATTTTTCTCATATTTTGGCTTAATGAAAGTGTTGACAGCTGTAAACTGGGTCACCTTTTGCTTCCATAATTGGTTAGGTTGCTTGGTAATAACATGCATTACGAAAGCAAGTAAATTGTTTTCTCACAAGAATTTCACACATGATTTATTTCCCTCATCAGCTGCTTTTTCTCTTTT
Source organism: Dromaius novaehollandiae (assembly GCF_036370855.1). NCBI lineage: Eukaryota > Metazoa > Chordata > Aves > Casuariiformes > Dromaiidae > Dromaius > Dromaius novaehollandiae. Next base: position 27,050,816 of record NC_088098.1, read on the forward strand.
AGCTGTTCGATACAATAAAAGAGGTGTATACATCATTGGGAGTTCTAAAATTTATTACTATAATCACGACACTGGTCTATGGCATACCACATCTTATTTTGTATTATAAATTGTCATGCAGAGTAGTGACAGAATAGAGCAATAGTGAAGCGTTTAGTTTGTGATCAGAGGGCTAATTTCATGTTACTTACTGTTGCAGAATAATTTATGTCATAATTCCTTGTTCTTTAGTCAAAACTTTTTCTTTTGGTACTGAAAATCTCTTTCCTCCTTTATTAAAAAAAAAGCTGCTTCTTTGAATAACTATTCAAAGCTGGAGGAGAAAAACAAGATCTGGCATGTTGCTAGATGCAACAAGCAGCCCAGCACAAATTGCATGAATACACACATTTCAAATAATAAAACATTATGTTTTTTTAAAAATTGTAAGATTATTGATTATTGCAAATTATATAAAGTGGAATAATGCAGTTTAATCTTCCGGAAGAGACAGAGTAAATCTGAATTGGGACATTATTTGCAAAAAATCACAGAACATTTCCCTTAGTAAGACTTTCTTAAAACTAACTGACAGCTTAAGTACTCCCCAATAAATGTGACAGACTCCATTAAAATTGTCTTGTTGCTATTGATTTTGTACAGGACATACTCAGATACTGTGGTAGTAATTGTAAAATAAGACTGGAGAGGTCAGGTAAAGGAAGGAATAAGACTGAGGGACCTTTTCCAGTATGGAAATGTAGTGAATTAACATACTGCTCTAGGACTTGGGCTCTTTGGAATGATGCTGTTGCAGAAGTGACATATTTCATATGTGATATCAACTGATTTGAACTAGGTAATACCATGGGAGACCAAGAACGAGCAGCCAAGATAAATAGGCAATCTAATGAAATATAAAATTAATCAGTAAAAAATGAACAGAAAAAGAAGTAAGCTGTGCTACCCTAAGAGTTGCTAAGTGAATTCTTTAGATTTACTCTTGCCATATATTCCAATAGAGCAATGAATATATGGAGAGATTTTCTTGAAAATAGAGAGTTTAAAAATTGCAACTATTTCATTTGGTCAGTTGATGAATAAAAATGTTCTCAAGAGAAAGGTAAAAAATAATGATTGGTACAAGGAAGATAATTGAATAGTGCTGCTTACTATTTCCGGAAACACAAGAATAAAGATACCTTTAAGAAACTGAAAAGCCACAAGATTAAAAATTCTTCAGGGATTAATTTTTTTGGTTTTTTTTTCACGCTATGTACTGCAACTCATTAATACAGGGCAGCACTGACACTGAGGAGAATTACTCTGATATAAAAGAATGTGTTTATTTGCTTGTTCTTGCCATCTTTCCCAGGGAAAATTGCATCGGGCGCAGATATTGCGGCAGTTACAGAGTAAGGGGCCTTCACCAGACATATGTTATAACTCGCTGGTTAGATTGAAGCTGCATCTGACTCTATACATACTTGACACATATATAGAAAGATCCAATAAAATATATTTGATATGGCATAAATATCAGTCATCAGAGGATAGGAGGAATAAATTAAAGGTATACTTGATAAATATAGGGATATTTTTTCAGCACTTCTGCACTATAATAGACGGCTTGCTATATATTAATATAAAATCCTTAGAAAATGTTTGCATGATTTTCTTTAACACAGTGAATTAAAATAAAAGGTACACTCTCGCTAGCAGGAAATGTTCACATTAATTTTCTTTGTTGTACAAAACAGTGATCTGGCTTTGTGATAAGAATAGTATCTGTATAGTGATTCTGCAGTAAGGTGGTCTTTTTCTGAATATAAACAAAAAAACACAAGCTAGTATGCAGAGGGATGACTGAGACCCATCCCCAAGAACACATAAATATTATCTTTTTATGTTATCTTGATAGTAATAGATATTCTTTTGTGCAATACTATTCTCATAAACCTCTGTTGTGTTATGTTGCATGTCACACAGAAAAAAGAGGTTTGTAAATTCTGGTGGGATTTAACCCCACTGTCCCTAAGATAAAATATACCTCTGACTTAATTGAATCTAAGCCCCAAAAACTTGCATAAACTTGCTTCTTTTATCTTGATGTATCTGTATTGTTTAGCTTGTATATTAATACCTAAAATGATACCACTGAATTCATATCTTTTTGGAGTTAATTTTCATTGAAATAGTTTGCAAAGGCTAATTCAACTTTCATAACATCTTTTGGGGTGCTATCAAAATAAGACTATTTTGGAAAATTCCATTTTAGACTAGTAATTAAGGCAATTATTATTACAGTTATTATTGTTAGGTAAGTTACTTGCCTTTTCAAACTCTCTAATCTAGAAAAAAAATCTGCATCCTCTAATGTGATTATATTTAATACATTTCTAATACTGCCATTTTTTTCTTTTCCACATTTTGTCCTTTGCTTATATGGAAATATTATGTCATGCTACCATGTTGAAATCTAGGAAAATAAGATGTTGCATGATAGCTCAACTGACTAAATATAAGAGCTATTATTTCTCCAATGTTAATGTTGGATCTAGTTATACACATGGAATAAGTAACTGCGTGTTATCCATTTCTTTGGCGGATGGGAGAGCTGGCTTTTTGTGCTATTTTTTAATTTTAATTTACAAAAAAATGTTACTTCATGGTGTAAAAAGTTGTGTATGCACTGAGGTATAGTATGCTTTCCAAACTTTTTATTAAAATTAGAGATGCTTGCTAGTTTAACTGTACCTTTACATTTCTGTGTTTTACAGTTTCTCTGCTGACATGATAAAATGGCTTAATGCCAGAACATGTTAAATTATTAGTGATGTCCTGAGAATAATGATGGAAAGACAGTATGAATGAAATCAGAATCATTCAACATTTGTGTATCTCATGCCAAATAGATTGGTGGTTGATTTCTTCTTTCAGCTGAAGTTGATACAACAAATGATCCAATGACCCCAGCACTCTGGGATTGAGTTTATAGGCACTTACATGCTTAAGCATGTGCTAAAGCTTACTGAAGTGTTTAGTCTCAAAATCAGTGATTTCCAGGCTTGAAAACTGTGAACATATCCTTATATGAACTAAGAATATCATGGTAATCTGAACCCCACGTTTTGTTTCTTTTGTTGATTCTAAGGTGGGAATTAACCTTGTAATTTCTGTTATTTGTAGTAGTTGCTGGTTATTATAAGTAGCAATAATGTATGCTACAGGACATATGCGTCTACAATTTTAATATGGAATACATAGACAGAGATTAAGTAGTGAATGACTCATTCTGCTGTGAAATTATTGGGAATCCTTTGTTTTTAAATAAAAGGCAGAAAGCAAGGGTACATGACATACTTGTTAGTAAAAATTGTTTGGGAGAATTGTTCAATATAACATCTTGAGACAATTAGAAAATGTGATTTCTAGTCCACAGAATTTGAATGAACAATAGCAAATATGAATCTTTTTCTCCTTTATCTAACCAGATACAGTATATTGTGTGCACAAGAAACAAAAGAAAGTATATCAATGTACTTTATAAGGCAGTAATTCATGCTGAGTGGGTATGAGCAGTCATTCAGAGAACAATTGATTTTACAGTATCCTACCTTGAGTAGCTCATTGGAGACTTGTGCATTCATTGCACTATATGCTATTAAAATTTATATATAAAGTTCACATTAAAGTGGCTGTTTTAGTAGGAAAATATTTTAAAAGTGAAACCTGACCCTTTTAACTGAAGAAAAGGATTCTTTATCTGGAAATATCTTTATCTGGAATATCTGGAAATAAATTGAAGTGTGAAAGCTCTGTAAAGGTGAAGTAAATAGAATAAACTGTTAGAAATTATGAAATATTTTACCCTATTATGTGGCAAGTTTGCCATTCCTTTTTATAGATAGTATTTTGGAGATAATATTGATGTCTAAAACTTTTACAGTATTAAAAAAAACGAAACAGAGGTGGCTTGCAGTTGAGGTGAATGTGAAATTTAGAAGGCATCAAGGTAGTGATGCAATTAAATGTATAAATAGTAGGAATTTGCAGTTGAAGCTGCAGAGAGAACGTAGATTTCCCTGTCACTTATATATCTGATGCTCTAGTGTGGAATTACAAAGTAGATTCTAGGGAGGAGATTACAGAAGTAGAAAATACTGGACAAATATGAACTTAAGTATTACAAGTTCTTCCACCCTTAGCAACCTGATAAAAGAAAGGAATTATTGCTGCTATAGCAAGACTGGCTTGTTGACTTGAGGAACAAGAATTAGTGGAGACCTAGATGACTCAAGACTTTAAGGAGCAGATGCTTTAAATTCAACTTTTAGTGCCTGCGTCTAGTATTTTGTATTGGGTAGGAGTTTCTGAAGCAAGCTAATAGAAAATAGCAGAGAAGGAGATAAAGGTAGAATTTAGACTGTCTGAATCTGGGTTAAACTTTGACAAACGCTTAAGAGACAGTGGCAAGATCACAGGCATCAGCAGTAACAGCACTAAGAAATACTCATCAAGCAAATAACTACTAAATCAGCTTTTGTGTGTGAAGAGGATAGCAAACTCAAATTAATGTAATAAATTATTGTTTGAAATGAAGAAGCACAGTAATACCAGAAGATAAAATGGACAGCAATTGCTTTTTGTTGAATGTCCTTTTACCAAAGGTAGCGTGATGGAAAACTAATCAAGTTGTTGCTCTTTTAAATACTTTCCTCAGGCTACAGTAAGAGTTTGATCCTGGTTGGTGCTGTCAATTTGAATGGTTACACGTAAGATCTCAGAGACAGAAGCAAAGGTTGTTCTCTTAAGTGGCAGGGAGCTCTTTCGTCAGTGGACAAAGAGCAAATGACTTCAGCTGGTTGGGCTATTTGAAGTTTTGCAGGAAACTAGGCAAAGAGGCTTGTCAGCATACATCAGAGCCAATAATCCTGCCACTGATCAATTCTGATTGCCTGTGGTGGTGATGTTGCAGTGAGAGCTTGCTTTGTGTTGTAAAGGGGAAAAAATGTGAAAATTGCTTGAAAAATTGTGTAGTGAAGTATTTCTAAACAAGGAACTATTTTTAAACTAGAAACACATTTTTTGCTTTGCAAACCACAGTATTTATGTATGTAGTGATTGTGAGATTAAACCAGTCAATCATCTCCGGTGTTACTGCTTATGGTAAATGCTTTTATTGATAGGCTAGCCTTAGAAACTGGGTTAGAGGGGCCAGATCCTGTGAACTTCAGGATGCAGGGAATTTCTCTGCAGTCTGCTAGAGCGGGTCACTCTGTAAGAGCCACGGGAGCTTCATAGCCTGGCCTGGGTACTGTGAGGAGGCTGCAGTGCCCTGTCCCCGGGTGCAGGCAGTGGCAAGGCTGAGCATGTGGGCACATACATGCACTGTGCAGGACACACGTGGCCAGCCACATGGATCAACACAGGCAGAAAACCCTTCACAGATGGAAACAGCACCATCACCAGCACTGCCATAAACACACAGCACTCGCACAAACACGAACAGCGAGGAGGGCCTGATCCAGCTCCCTGCCAGCTGACCAGGACTGAGGTTTGCCAGTGCTCACACCCAGGCCCACGCAACGCGTCATGGTTCCCTGAGTGGGGAAGCTGGTTTCAGACACTCAGTCTATTCAGTAGCTGTCCCTCAGCTGCTGATGCCCTGGGCCCTGGGTCCCGCTCCAGTGATTGGCAGCCGGGCTAGTCACCCCAGGGAGGTTTCCGGATCAGCTCGATGTTCACTACCTGGTCTTGTGCATACGCAGACCGACCGGAAAGCATACTTACACTGAAAATAGTTAGGAATAGAGTTTAATAAGAGGGGACAGGCTGTGGTGGTCAGGTGCATGGTTTGGCCAGAGAAGCATACTGAGCAGCCACATGCTTACCTGTGGCTGGCCGCTTTTATCCTCCTTTCCCTATGTTTCCCTTTGCTTATTTTTCCCTAGTCCACCCTAACTATTCCCTCCCAACTTCGATCCTTCTGCTTAAAACACCCCGCAGTAAGTTTTACACAATCCCCAAATTCTCTTTCCTCTGTGTCCCAGAATAGGGCACTAACCCCCTTTAGTTTGCAAGGCATGTGGGGAGATATGTTCTTTCCTTGTGTCACCTCGGTGGGTTTCGCACCAGGGACAACAGTCTACTCCTTCTCTGATGGTCTGAGGAGTGCTGATTTAGTGGGCTGTTTTCATGGATTAGTTTACTAGGTTCCTCCACCTGTCAGGATTCCTCTGCTCTGCACCAGGTCTTTGTGCTTCATTTGCTTAGCCTTTAGTCAGATAATGTAACATTATGTAGCACCTATTTTAGGATGTTGGCCACATTAGAAAATCAATATAAATTTCACCAGATGTTTGAGAATGTTGAGCCCTTATTTATAATAAAAAATGTTTATGATCCTTCTGTGTTTGCTAAGAAATGTAAGCCCCTGTAATTGCATATGCCTGTAAAAAATCCACATATATCCTTAGCATGTTGTTAAACCATAGAACCCATTGCCATGTTAGGAGGGTGACATAAATTCAAAAAGTGCTCGGATGAATTCTCGAGAGAGTAGTCATTGAAAGGCTGTCAAACACAAAGATACTTCAAAGTTTCCCTGGCTGAGGAAGTCCTGAGGCCTGGGAATGCTAGGAGATGGGGGGTGTCTTACGGCAGAGTATCATGGAAAGCTGTTTCTGTGCTCTTCACTAAGCATCCGCTATTGAACATGGTCAGAGACAGGATATGTGGTCTGAATATATCATTGTATTCCTATGTATATACTTGATTGTTAACTGATCACTTAATAATCGGAGCTTATCATTTCTGTAACTTACCTGAACTGAAAAATTCTTTTCTAAAGTGCTCCTTTTCCCCACCAGCCAATGATATTACTTTAATGCATTTATAGTTGTATCTTTTGCCCTGCTTATTATCAGTTTTCTCCTTTGTGACTGATTGTCTTGATTTTGGCTGCGTTTTCCATGTATATTTCCTGCAATTTTCCTGAAGAGAGACGTGGATTCTGTCTCCATTTTGAGGGTCTTTTTTATTTCTTTTTTTCTTTTTTCACCTTCTCTTTCGACTTGTCCATTTTATTGTTATTAATTACAGCATTTCCAATGTTCTGTCCACTACAACTATCTAAAGCTCAAAGCAAGACATTGTTTTGGCTGAATATTTCCTCTGAACCACTTTGAAAACATTTTTATATTTTTAAGTAGTCTGTGCTTTTTCAAGTTCTTAAATCTTGTGGCTCTTCATCATAGTGGTGGAGCTGTGTGTTTAGGCATACAGTTTAGGTGATTACCTTACTTATAACAGAATTATCCTTGATCAACCTGAAACTTCAAGCTTGAAAAGAGCGAAATGTTAAGATGGAAGGATTGAAGGTAGAAAACAAAACTATGCCTCCAAAGAAATAAAATTTTAAAATGATTAATAGTAGAAGAGGAAAGGTTTTCTGGATTATCAAAGTTTCATACTTTCTTTGGAAAGAGGAAGGTATTTGAATCTTTTTTTCATGTAGATGGATTTACTCTAAATGTTTTATATATTAGAAAAATGAATGTTAGTTAAAGCTAGTTATAAATGCCAGGGCTTGGGGGAAAAAAAAAAAAAGGCAGGAAGCATTCTTACATTCAGTTTCACAGTCTGCTGCTTTACATTTGTGTGAAATTATGCTATTTGGATACTTAGGCAGAGCATCATAATGAAAATGGTAGGATATGAGGAATGACATGTAAGAAATTCTTTAGAATTTCTTCCAAAAAAAGTAGACTGAGTATCTTTAAAATAAAGCATCATCACATATAGAAAGGATATGGAAATACCTGTCTGCATTGTGAATACAATTTTAAAATTTAGGAACTCGAAAAGCCTAAAGACCTACCCAAACTAAAGCTCCTCTGCAATACTGCAACTATATTGGAGAACCACTTGAATCCTTTAAAAAGGAGTAACAGGATGCTCCTGATCAAAACCTTGGAGTCATCTGAGCAAAAATATTTCTGCTTCTCTGAGCAGGTTCCAAAACATGAATAATCTTTGGGGATATAGTTCCTCTGCAAAATCGTTGAGAGTACTGTGCAGATTTTAGCACCTTTGTCCTACAATTTAGTTATATGTGGGGTCCTTTCAAGCTAATCAGGCCCGATGGGAGTAATGTTAAGCTAATGTGCCTTTCTGTCAGACTGATATTGTTCAGATGTGCTAGGACGCAAGCTAGGATGCCTTGCAGTGCTGCAGTGCACTTTGTGGACTTACGAATTTAGATCTCTCCAAACTGCACCTGTGATGCATCTTTAAGTGTAGATATATCCTCAGACACTCAACAGGTCATCTCTCCTTTTACATACAGACTCCTAGTTAACTTATTCTAGTGTCCCTTATTTTCAAGTTTTCATTAATTGGTTTACTCTGGAACTGCTCTGCTTAAAAAGGTTTTAAAAAATTGTTTCTTTTTCTTTAAATATTTCTGTTGGTATACTCCGTCTGCAACTTTTGCTTTAGTAAGTATTTTCATATATAATTTAAAAATATTAATGTAACTTTTATAACTTTCTATATTAGTTTAAATAAAATCTTCACTCTTTCCTTTTCCCCCTTTTTATATTTTTGTTTTTTTTTCTTTTGTCTCCCCTCCACTCCTACTCTTTCTATTTTTCTCTTTAGGCTTTTAGTCTGTGTGATAATGATTTGCTCCTTTTTTAAGTAGATGTATTTGATTTGGATACAACTTAAAACAATCTTGAATACATTCCAGAGTGTCTTTTGTTGTTGCCTTTAAATGGATTTTTGAGTTAATCCTTTTGAATTAATTATTTTCAAAAAACTTTGAGGCTTCAAAAAATCAACAATAAAAATTGCTGTAGCTCTGGTAATGTTTAGAAAAATCACGAACCTTAATTGTTTGTTAGTGGTATTATAATTGGTATTGTTAAGCAGCTCCTGGACCTTGAGCACTGTCCTTAATTAGAGGCAGTAGTGTCTCCTTTCCCCTGGGATTTCTTTATGAAAGTATTTTTCCTTATAACACAGGGTTATCGGCTTTCAGCTGGCTTCTGGATAGAAGCTCCCAAATGACACTACCTGTTTTAGCTGCCTTCCTCATTTTAGCCAGAATTTCCAGACATGCTCTTCTTGATTACCTAAGCATTTACTTCTTTTTGCCTTCTAATAAATATTTTTGCACTGCTTGTTTTACAGATAGTACTTAATCTTACTGATTGTCTACTGCTTCTCATTTTTTCCTGAGCTTTATTTGTAATTCTTGGATGGTTTGCACTTGATTTGCTAGCAGCAAATGATGAGGTTTGTAATCTACCTTTTTTTAAACATTATTTTTTGCTTTCTTAAACTTTCTTTCATTTTCTGAATATGTATGAGATCTTGATTAAAGTAAACACCTACTCACTATACATACAATCTGACATATTTTAATGCATGGGTTTTATTAAGAAGAATTTAGATTATTTTATACATATCCAGTACAGTGGAATATTAATTTTGGGAAGGGCAAAGTAGAGTGCAGGGGCTGAATATTACGAAAAATAGGAGATGCTAACAGTGGGAGGGTGATATTGTATGGCATATGAAGACAGGAAACTTTCACATGTAAGATAATTGAAGGCAAAAAGAAATTCTCAGGTGAGGAAGACAAAAGGAGGGGGTAGACGAGCTGAGTTCTAAGAGGTCCAGTAGGATGATAATTGATAGTTAGAGATGAATAGCACAAGCAGAGTCTTGCATACTTTTTAGGTCAGGAGCAGGAAGAGGAAGAATCTGATAGAAAACTAAATTCTTGCTGGTATTTTAAAATAAAGCAATTAGATTATCATGTAGAATATATTGTGTGGCACATAGCTTTTGTTTGTAATTCAGTAATATATGAACAGGCAGAACATTCCTGTGCCAGCCTTTAAAATTCCAGCCATCCAATATTTCTTTGATGTTGTGTGTAGATATTTAATTATTTAATCCTGAAACAGATGCTCTCCACAAAGTATTCTATTTTAAGTATTTTAAATAAATAATATTGTTCTTTTCCCATTTTGTCTTAATGAAAAATATATGTTATGTTTTCAATTAAATAAATGATGTACATCATTGCTTTCATAGCATCTTCATTAGAGCCATACATATGAAAACTTTTGAGGTCTACGGGTCAGATAGGCCCATGTGGCCAGGCTCCTGACAATTCAGAGACATGTTTAGTAGATTTGTCCAAAACACCTAAATAGGTTAGAGTCTCATATCTGTTCAATTCAGTGGATGTTATGCACCTAATTGCTTTTGCTGTATGACAAAGTACCAGTGGGCACTTATGTATCGCTTGATGTGCACAAAAACCTTTGAAAATCCGTTTTATTGTTTCTTTTTTTCAAAACTATGTATTTAAGCAATGTTCAGGGCAGCAGGGGTCTTTCCCCTTTAATGTACTTTGACAAAATGTGTTTATTTGTGTATGCATGCTTATAAATTGTAATATGCTTTTGAAAAGCTAGATAGATAACAAGATTCTCTTTCCATTTGCTCTTTCTAAAAATCCAGACATTGTACAAGCTAGAAATAATTTAAAATTGCCCTGGCATTAGTGGAGATCCTCCATTTCAACCAGCTTTTCAAAGACTAGGGAAAAAAAAAAAGCATTAGTTTATAGAAATGACCAATATTGGTAAACTGCTTAAGCAGGCAGGGGTTACAGGAGTGCAGAGTTTTCAGTATTGCCTGAGCTATCTTAAAAGCTGGCTAAAATCCCCTGTTCTCTGGGACGCTCTGCATTCTACTTGTGGTATGGAAGCCAATGTAAAGATTTTGGGTCATGCTTCTTATTTAATAAAAGAATTAATTTTCCTCTGGCTATACTTGAAATCTGCACTTAAATCCACAGTACAGTTCAGCTCTTTTGTGTGTTCTTTTTTCATGTAATTGTGCAGAAATAATAATAGATAGCATCGGGAAAGATATACCAGAAATACATTTCATAAGAGATTGGGAAATAGATGAAGTGTTAATGAAGTAGAAAGTAGTTAAAAAGGCGGTCTGCATGCCCACACTTGTGTGATTTTATATAAGAGCAAACAGTAGATTAATGCTAAATGAATGGAAGAAATGTGAAGGCTGAGAGAGATTGAAGTTCCTAGAAGGACTGAAAAGAAAATAATTTAGAATTGGATCTCTAATAGCCTGAAAGCCGACAGGGTGATTTGGGCAAGCTAATGTGCACATGTGTTCATAAATGTTGTGAGGGTGAACAGTGCTATTTTGGAGTGTTCACACTGAGGGTCTGAAAGTAATGGGGATACATTTCATCCTACTATGAATACTTAATCCTCCTGTATGGCTTTAGAAGAGAGAGAATTGAGGTAATGATGTGCGTGTGTTATATTACCTAGATAAAGACAGGCAAACGTGTGCAAGCATGTTCAGAATATCTTGTGTGGTACATGAATATTCAGTATAGCTCTTAGTTTCCTAAAATAGAACATGTACTTGTTGCAAATAATCTGCAGAGCACTTATGGAACTAAATTGTGTAAAACTTTAACACTAAAGATGGGTAAGCAGTTTAATTTTTGTAAAGCACAAGAATGACAGTGAATTGGTAAAATGCATATGACTATTTCAGTGTTATGAAACAATATAAAATGGATTTATATAGCTTTATTTTTCTCAGGAGATATCACAGTATTACTGTTTACACAATAGTCTGACTAACTAGACAAAAATGCATTTTTGAATAGCTATCTAAGTAATATGTACTTATCTGTCAAATTTGGTAGTAAATGTCATGGTAGGATTAAATTAACCTAAAAGAGAATCTAATTCACAGTAAGAATCCGATTTTACTTAATTCTTTTATTACCTAATATGCAAAAAAGTCATAATGTCTGACTACCAGTAGTTTAATCATGATAGTTGCTTTATTTTAATGAAATTAACTTTAAATGGCAATTTTTATTTTGCATAATTATTGGATACTTTGCACTTAATTTAAAAGTGATAATTCTAACTCTACTTGTAGCCCTTTTCATGTATCTTCCATGTAGATGTTAGAATAAGATAGGCCTGGATGATTTTCATCATGTAAAATCAGTCTACCATAACCATAACTTTATCAAAGTATTATCTGTTCGCTGTCTTTGGTGGTTTTCCAACAGTGACCCAATTTCTTTGGTGCTTGAAAGTAATAAGCTGTATGTTTTTAAGTTTACCTTATGCTAGAGACAGAAACAAAAATGCATGGTAAATAAAATGCATGGAGAACAATTTCATACAAAAAATAAAAATTTCTGGTAAGATTCTGCCAAGAAATATTATGCCCAACAGCCATCTCAAGTAATCTGATTTGTGTTTACATAGCTAAAAGACAAACTCAGGCCCTTGACCTGTAAAGTGTACTATATGGGTCTATAATTCTTAACTGAAAGAAGCTAGAGTCGGACTTGAAGAAGTGAGTATAGATAAAGACTGTCTCCACTACTGTTTCAAAATTAGTATTAAGTATTTCTCTTGGAGGTTTGTCTGTCTTTTTCCAGTGCTAGCCCCACATTTAGTGCCCTTTTAAAAGAAGCATGTTCTCTCTTCTCCGATGAGGTTCTGAATCACAGCTAATTAACTGTCATGACAGCTTTTGAGATTTTTTTTGTTTCCTAACTATTCAGTTGGTTTGAAAAGCAGCATTCATTTTCTACTCTCATTTTTGCATTGTCCGTACTGCTGTACACCTCAATTTGGGGATGCCTCTCTCTTTTTTTGTTTAATAGAGATGATTTTCCCATTTATTCATACTTCATGGTACACTTATCCAGACAGTGTAATTACTAGGCTTAATAAAAAAGATGAATAAAGTAATTCTTGCACTGTAGTGATGTCACTGGAAACCATATTTAGTGAGTTTAGTACTTAGAAAAAGAACATATATAGGCTGATTTTCGTGTCTTGCTTTATTCCTTGTCTTTTGTCTTCTATGGATAGAGGAGACCCTTATTGCCCTATCGGACTTACTTGTTCTGGCACCTAGCTCTCACATTTCCTGAAATGCTGGAGGGTGAAATAAGTACACACTTCTCTAGGAGCTCAGTTCTTACTTGATTTTTCATTGGCAGCGATAGCCAAGACTGAAGGGATCAGCTGTGAAAACCTTGTTACTAATATGGGACTCTTCAGGTTTGTTTCCTTATCTTTGTGAACCCGTTTAGCTGGCTAGCAACAATTTTGTCCAGTTAAACAAAATCCAGACTGTTCAAGTACAGGCAGGCAGTCTCAAGGTGATATATTACCCCAAATGTCATGGAGGATCCTATCTTTGCATTGGTACTGGGAAACAGAGTAAATCTTCATGGCATATAGAGATAAAGTTAGCTTGGACTGTCAAAAGAGAAAATCATGCTGCGTATTTCATCATGATGACTGGAAAGTAGTTTTGCGTCGCGTGTGGAAGCACATTTTGAAGCAGTAGGCCGTATGTAGGTCAGCAAGTGTAGCCTACCTTGCTCTGAATTCAGCACTGCATTCAGCACTGCTTCCTGTGTGTACGGTTGTCCTCAGCATTTCTCTCTCTCCTTGAGCTCGAGCCTGGACACACAATTTTAGAGAGCAGTCCTACATTCAGAGCAGTACTTAGAACTCAGTACTCTGCAGATCTTGGTAACCTTTTTAATGGGTAATTCTTGGAAGGAAAAAGGTGATTATTTACAGTGGTAGCTGCAATCTTCTAAGGAGGTTTCAGTATGGATATATTTTTCCTTATACTTTCCTAACTTTCCATGTTTTTATGAAGAATTCCTGCTTACAAGAAATACTGGTCTGTGGCTAAGTATTGTCCGATTTTGTATTTTGAATGGGTGGGAGAGAATCCGTGAATTCAACTTCGAGAGTTTCATATTAGGGGGTATATTTTGTAGCAGTATGAATGTAAACGGTCTCGGATCAAGAAACTACAATTATTATGGTAAATAATATCATGTTCTTTTGGCCATTTATTCTAAATTTCCCTTCACACCTGAACACATACAGCATGTAGCTTTATGATTCCCAAAAGCATTAAGGCTATTTGGAGCACAGCATGAAATTGTCACCAGCACGAATAAGGAACAGTGGCTACGTAATGCTAAGGCAGATGGAGTTTTTTCCAGTCTTCTAAACTGTAATGTTAAAAAGAACATCAGCTGTTTTAGGATCAGGAATAGGCCATCTGCCCAAATTGCCTGCCCTTTCAGCTTTACCTTACTCCCACATTACTATTATTTTCATCTGAATGTCATTACATTTTTATGTTTTGTTTCCTTGCAGGAGACTTCGTGTCATTAACTGATTTGTTTTACACTAGGGTTCTCTTTAAGAATCCCAGGTCTTTCTTTAATATTTATATTTTGCTATTCAAATATTTTGCTTTGAAATATGATGTTTGCTTGATAATTTTGTTCATAAGTCAGGCAACATCTATCCTTACTGGCAGCGTTGGAAATGATGTGACAATTCTGGCAACAATAGTAGTGGGAAATAAGCAAAGGACTAACTGGGATTATGGAAGGGAGAGGAGCTGAGCATTTGTATCAAGGCAAATAAAAGGACTTTGCAGCAAAAAATGGCAAAAAAAAAATAATAATTGAAGCCAAGAGAAGAAACACTTCAGCAAGTGAGAGAAGGGTTTGTAAAAAGCATTTTTTAGCAGGAAGAGGAATTTCATTTGAAGGAATTTTCAGCTCCAGACGGATGAACGATTAAACAAGAGATTCAGTAGCTTTGAAGAGTGTTGAATCTTAGAGTTTGAATGTCTCCTTGGGATGAACATTAGAAATAACTAAACATTTTACAAAGGAACTTTTAAAATCTGAAAATAATAGGTTCAGTGAATACTAAATGTTCCACAAGAATGTCAACATTTCACGTCAGGATTTCTTTTCAGGTGTTTGTATTAATTCATGTTGTGTAAATACCTATATTTGTTCTGTAACAGTAATCTAGTAAATGTTTTCTTCTTTCTAGTTTTCTTCCTAAATATCTAAAGAAATGCTATTAATCCATTTTAATATTCCAAAAACACTGGAATTTTCTTTTTTAATTTCAAAATAAATTCTCTGTCCACTAACTTGATTCATATATAGTTAGATTAAAAAGCAAGATTCAAATGTATTACCAACTGATTTGGGAAAAAATAATTTTGGGAGCTATATTTTCATCTCAATTGCATGCTGGCAGTAAAGATACCAGTCACCATATATTTATGGATGAGTAGGAATGAACTCTGCTAACCATAAAATAACATTTTAGATAAAAGACAGTTCCCATTGAATAGTTCACTTTCTTTGGAAAATAATGGAATTTCTTTTTGTGCATGATTGTTCTTTCATTGTTATGTTCCTAAATATAGCCAGCCATTTTTTGATGCTCTGGTGGGATAAACTTGCAGAGCTGACAAGATCTACAAGAAACAGGTGTCCCTTGCTGCAGCAACTGAAAGTCAGGAGGGATGCACCTGAAAGTTTTGAGAAGAACACTAGATATTTATGCATTGTTATACATTTGGTTATGCCATTGGACATCACAGATACGGCAAAACAGTACAAGAGTTTGGAAGTTATTTATATCATTACAATCAAATAATAAATACTGTTTATGTCTGTAAGGTTTGTGGACTCTTCATAGGTGGACATATTTTGCCTTTTTTTCCTGAAGGATGATGTTGGGTATACTTAAATATTCTTTTTTTTTGCATTTAGTTAAATGTATGAACTGATTTGTATTCAATTTTTGTGGCTGTAATTCCCAGAAAAATAAATTTGACAGTCATAGTTTTTCAAGGACAGAAGTGATTTGTCCATTATTTCATAAAATAGTTCAAGATTTATGATCGTTTGCAACCTTCCTTTACAGTTGCCTTCTTTGAAGATCAATCTACTTCATTTTTTAAACTGAAAGTGGGAAGAAACTTCAATATAATTGCAGCTTTGTATCTCTGAGAATATTGCAGTCAAGCAGGTAGATGTGTATTGCTTGTATTTACAATTTTTCTTGAGTGTTCAAAATAACATGTCTTTTAAACATATTGTCCTGATTGGCTTAACCTTATATCTCTTGTTGAAAATGTTCTGGTTATAGAAATGAATTATTACTTAATGTAAACAGAACAATAACGTAAAAGGATTCAGTGTTTGTATATCATAGTCAGTCACTTATCATGGGGCCAGTTTTGATTAATCATTGGTAGTTCTACAGTGTGCTTGTGCCATTACAAACAATGCCTGTACCTTTTGTTTCAGAATACTGAAGTGATTTTAATCGTGAATAGAATTCAGTCTGATACGTTATATTCTTTTCACATAAGCCTATAGTACAAGCTTTTAAGAGGAACTCCTTCAGAATATTTATTGAACTTGAAATGAATAGCTCAGTTCTCAGTTGTATAGCACAGTTCTTGCTGGACCTGTAGGGTCATCTATTTTAAAATTCCAGTCATGCTGATCTCACCAGGTTTCAGTAATAACCCAAGTTCAGTTTATCCATATTGTCGCCTTCTGATGCGACACTCTCCCGTTCGCCTGAGACGGCACGGAGGCTCCCCCAGCCTCCGGGCCAATGAGCACTGACACCAATATGAGGATGCTGCAAATGGCGTTTATTGTACGCATGTATTTGCTTATATACCTACAAGCATACTGCTATCTCTACGTCATATCCTTCCTCTTCCTTCCTCTTTCCGTGCCATCGCGAGATCTTCCGATCGCCGTTCCCTACATCTCCCCCTCCCCATGCTTTGACTATGCTATTTGCTTTAAATTGCCGTGTCGCGGGTTAAGCGTTCATAGTGTGGGTGTGGGCGGCACCACCCCTTTTCTAGCAGTTGTCTTACCAAGCATCTAAACACTAGTCTACATACTAATATACCTAGCACGAGCATCAGTAGCAGGTGCAACTCTTCTATTAGTAATTGCCTGGCCCATGGTCCTAGCCCAAGCCAATTACCACTACTGAACCCAGAAGGTCAAGCTCTTGCGGGTCCCAGGGCAATGACGCATTCAGCGTGTCAATGCTCTCTCAGCTTTGGTAGGTCTACGGTCAAATTCAATGGGACCCCTATTAAGCATGTCTTAAAAGGGCTGCCCCACACCCACCAACATCAGGCAAAATTGCTTATTTCCTGTCCGGTTTGCCAGGTGAGTCATAGATTGTTACTACCCCATTTCACTAACATTGGTTCGCCTTTCACCCCTTGGAGTCCCAGTCCCAGCATCGCTACGAGGAGAGCTACTTGGGTTGCTCCCCCTGCCATCTTCTCGGGTTTTCTGGTTACGCGTTCTTCTTGTGGCTTCACGCGCCTTTTCTCATCTGTTCTTCTTCTCCTGTCTGTTGTCTTTGCTGCTAGAAGGGATCATCGGCTTTTCAGGGTGGTCCTCCCCTGCAATAAAACTCAGACATTCATTAATTCACCTGACTCTCTGCTTCCTGTCTTGTCCTTGCCCTGAGGTCTGGGCGCACCCACTTCATAGGGACCCATCTTACCATTTCTCCCTGCCTGACCGCTGCATACCCTCGTCCTTGGGTTACCAGCTGCCACCCCTCTTCCCATTCCCCTTTTTCCGGGATTCGAACCTTTACGTCTGGTCCCTCGTGCATCGCTCGGACCACCCAATGCTTTTCCGCTGGCGTCTTGTTCTCCTCCCCCCTGATGAACTGATTCAGACCGAATAAGGCGCGCATAATTATTTCTGATTGTTTGTGCGCGGGGATTCTTTGTGTATATCCTTCCCCCTCCCCAAGAATCTCAATCCTTTGCTTTAAAGTGCGGTTTGCTCGCTCGACAATGGCTTGACCTGTGCTATTATAGGCAATACCGTGCACTAGCTTAATTCCCCAGCGTACGGCCCATTCTCTCGTGCTTTGCGCTGTGAAACACGTGCCGTTGTCTGTTTTAATAGTTTCTGGGGCACCCAGCCAGGCCATTGCCGTGTGCCAATGCAACTGTGCCGCCCGCGCTGTGACTCGTTTATGTTGGGTCGCAACGATGATACCGCTGTGTGTGTCTACTGTGACAGCCAGCCAGGGCCGTGGTCGAAGTCGCTGGCACATTGTGAAGTCCGTTTGCCATATTTGGTTTCCTTTCAGCCCCCTGGGGTTGATGCCGGCGCCCCACAGGGGGGTTTTTTGGCAATATGGGCAAGCCGCAACCACTTCACGAGCCGTGGTGAGGGGGATGTTGCAGCTTTTTGCCAGTGCTTTTGCACCAACATGGAGAAGGTCGTGCACCTGCCTTGCCTCTGCGACTGTCCACACACCTTTGGCCGCTTGATCGGCTTTATTGTTGCCTTCTTGGTACACTCCTTGGATTGCCTCATGACTCCGAACATGAATAACAGAGGCAGTGGCCCGCCGTTGTTGTAGGGCTTCTTCTAGCATTAGCGCAATGGGCGATCCGGCCCATCCGGGATACGACATGTTGTGTAACAATTTAAAGACGAACATGGAGTCTGTCACTACATTCAAATGCTCTTCTGGCCACATTTGCAATGCCTGCGCCACAGCTCGGGCCTCTAGATGCTGTACGCTACTGTCCGGCTCGCTGATCTTCACTCGGTGCCATTGGGCCTTTTGATCTTGCCACACAACAACCGCTGCCCTGGTCACCGATGACGCGTCGGTGAACACTGTGCGCCCTGGTGCAGGTCGCTGTAGCACTCGGGCTTTCAGATGGGGCCGAAGGACGGTGAGGTGTGTATACATCTCCAGCACAGGTGATAATCTGATTGTTCCTGGGAATCCTTCTAAAGCTATTGCTATACTATCTTGTTTCTGGACCACGCTGTCCCATTGATTCCTTTTTACCGGCAGGTAAATGGACTCAGGCTCCTTCGCGAAGTGCCGAACGGTGGCGGTTCGTCCCTTCTGTATCATCTGTGCCAACGCTGTTACGATTGTGACGTATGCCGTACTTATTTGGTTTGACACTATCCACCATACGACTTCCGGACGCTCCGGTGTCCCTTGTCCTAGAACGCCTATGGCTCCTGTTCTTGTAACTGCCACGTACAGATTGATTGGTCTGGTCGGGTCGTATCTCGTTACTCCGCCCTTTGCCATGAGATCTTCTATTTTTCGGAGGGCTTCTAACGCGTTCGGTGTCATCTGCCTCGGTTCCCATGGTTTGTGGCCCTTGAGCAACTCGAACAGTGGCTCCATCCACTCCTTGGGAATACCTATCAGCCCTCGCAGCCATTGGAGAGCTCCAACCAATTGCTGTACATCATGCAACGTTCGTATCTCTTTATTGAGCTTTATCGGCTGTGGGACCACAGCTCTGGGGAGGATGGTGGTTCCCAGATAGTCGACAGATTCTCCCCTTTGCGTTTTCGCTTTCCGGACGTACAATCCCGCTTCATTTAGGCAGTTAATTACTGCCTGTTCTGCCTGATCGGTTTCTTGCTGGGTCTCTGCAGCTATTAGGAGGTCGTCCATGTAATGGATGATAAGCGCGCGCGGGAACTGCGCTCTTACCGGCTGCAATACCTTAGCTACTGCCGCCTGACAAATCGTAGGCGAATTTTTCATGCCCTGCGGGAGGACTGTCCATTGATATCGCGCTGCTGGCTCCTGCAGATTCTCTGAGGGCAGTGTGAAGGCAAATCGAGCTTTGTCCTGAGGGGCTAATGGTATAGAGAAAAAGCAATCTTGGATATCCATCACCACCACTGGCCAATTCTTTGGTATTGCTGATGGTAGTGGCAACCCTGGCTGGAGGGCACCCATCGCTTCCATCTGCTGATTTACCGCTCGTAGGTCGTGCAGTAATCGAAATTTAGACTTATCCTTTTTGTGTATCACAAATATAGGAGTGTTCCAGGGACTGTGGCTTTCCTCCAGGTGTCCCTGCTCTAATTCTCTACTTACTATTTGTCGGGCAGCCGCCAATTTGTCTGCTGTCAATGGCCACTGCTCTACCCACACAGGCTCATTGGAGCACCATGTCAGCGGGACAGCGAAATGAGCCCCGAGGAGGTAGGCAGTGGCCCTTACCCTAAATTTGTCAGGTGAAAGCCGCTTTGCAATAAGGCATCTCGCCCTAACAATGGTTCCCCTATGGCAGTTATGTACGGCCGCACACGGATGATCTGAGCAGGCCTATCCGGGTCCTCCAATACAATTGTGATATCGGTTTCAGAAATCATAGCCTCTGCCCTGCCTCCCACTCCATCTAACGAGCTTGCCACTTTTGCTGGCCAACTCGATGGCCACAACCACGAGGGTACACATGTAACATCTGCCCCCGTATCTAGCATCATTATTAAGGGGATGCTAGGAGGACCCGCCCCTGGTGGGCCTATCAGATGCGCTTTCACTCGGGGTCTCTTCTCACACCCTAAGACCAGGGCCACGCGGGGTTTCCCTTCGGAGTTTGGTCGCTGGAGCTGTCCATCAGCGGTGTGTTGTTGTTGACAGGGGCTACTTGAAGCCGGCTCACCGGGGAGGGGTGGCCCCCTAGTTGCCCTCCCCGCTTCTCGTTTCCCGACCGCCGACAATCTCGTGCTCTGTGTCCTGGTTTTCCACAGGCCCAGCATGTAAGGCTCCCCATACCCCTTGTTGGGCGCGCGTAACTTCCCTTATTCGTGCACTGTGCTCTCAAATGGCCCATTCGCCCGCAGCCAAAGCATGGGCCTCCCTTTGGACCTCCTCTAGCTCTAACCTCCGGCATTGCCATAACTGCTGCAGCAATCTGTAGGGCTGTGGTCTTGTCCCGGTGTTCTAATACGTACTTGATCGTCTGCCCTAGACTTGCTTCCTTAGGCGCTGTTCTTAGGATTTCTTTTGTCAACTCGTTGCCCTGCTGTTTGATACATTCCAACATCACCGCTCCTTTTGCAGCGTCTGGTAAAGATGCAAGTTCTACTGCTGCCTGTAGCCTGTCACAAAACTTGTCAAACGGCTCTCCCACTCTCTGCTTCACAGTCGTCCATGGGTCTGCCTGCTGCACCAGTGGCCCAATATCATCAAAGGCCTTTCGAGATGCTTCTGTTGTCACCAGTATCTCCCGAGGTGTCAGGCCCGCTGCCTGCTGCTGGGGTGTAGCCATGGCCGCATCATTTCCTCTTAACCGCATTAGGGTGGATTGGCCCAGTGGGTTCTGCGGGTCTGCCTGTGCGGCCATCAACGCCTGCTGTAAGCGCGAGGTCCACGCTTCTTTCCACATAAGGACCATCGTGGGTGATAAAACCAGTCGCGCGAGGGCGCGACAATCCCACGGTATTAGGCCTCCCGCGTGCGCCGCGTCCAGCAACGTCTGTGTCACTGGGTGTCGCAGGCCCTGTTCTTGCACTGCTTTCAATAGCTGTTGTACCGTCTTTGGATCGAGGGGCATCCATTCCACTGCCCCCCCCCCCGGGGCAATTCGTACTGGGAAGGCCCCTATTGGCGCACGAAACTTGAGGCCACTCAGGGCACATTCCGTCGCTATCAGTTTCCAGTCTGTTAGGGGAATTTCTTTTCCCCCTCCCGCTTGGGTGAAACCTGCTGTCTCTGATGGCCCTCTTTGTTTAGCTGCTGCCTCTGATAGCCCTCTTTGTTTAGCTGTTGCCTCTAATAGCCCTCTTTGTTTAGCTATTTCTTGTTCCAGAGCTGTAAGCAGCATAAACATCTGCTCCATATCTCTTGTAACTTTCCTCCCTTTTTTTTTCTCCCGCCTCTGACTGCGCGGGGAACTCCGCCCTAGTTGCTGCATCTTCGTTGTTATTCCTTCTAAGGAGTCAGTGTCTGTACCTGAGTCTTCAGTCTCCTCCTCCTGCAATGCTGGTCGACGCCCACTCCTCTCTCGGCCAGCGCCATCTTTTCCCGGGTGCGGCACCCTCGGTTTTTCCCCTGCTTCTGGTCTTTCCCCTGCTTCTTTTCTTTCGTCCTCCCACTGCACCCGAATCATGGCCCCCGGTAGCCAGTCTCGGGGATCATCCACTATAAGCAGTCTTTCCTTTTCTTCTGCCTCCTTCACTTTCACCTTGCTTTCTTTTCCTCTACCCGCCTCTGGCTTTTTCATATCTCGGTCTCCACAAAGGTCTCCTGGTTCTCCTAGTTCTCCCCCTTCCATCGCCCTCATTTCTTTCCACGGATACCGCGGCGGAGGCGGAGAAGAGGGCGTTATTGGGTAAGCCTCTGGAGTTTTTGCCTCCCCCTCTCCCTGCTCTGGATCTTGATTAACCGCCTCCTCCTTTATGTCTGTTTCCACACTCTCCGTTTTCACTTCATCCCCTACTATCGTCTCTCCCTCTATCGCCTCCGTTCGCTCCTCTGCGTTCGCTGCTGTCTGTGTTGCCATTTCCGCGGACATGTGTAGCGCCGCGCGGGCAGCCTGCCAGGTCTCAAGCTCCTCCCTAGTCCTTTCTAAAATGATCGTTATATCTCCCCACGTCTTAAGCTCTGCGGCCTTCTTAGTGGCCATAGCTCTCTGAGCAAGTGCACGAGTGCACTTCTCCCAGTTAGAAGGGGAAAAAATGTCCCCTGTTCTAACTATCGCTCCATCTTTCAGGAGCCGCCCGACGCAGTTCGCAACTGCATTCGCTCTCATAGAGAGCACCCATTCCCGGGCACCCACGCGTACAACCTTAAGTACCGCGTCCATGATCCGGATCCTCTCGACCGCCTGCGGTCCGCCGTCTCAGCTATCACGTCGGGGTCACCACTTGTCGCCTTCTGATGCGACACTCTCCCGTTCGCCTGAGACGGCACGGAGGCTCCCCCAGCCTCCGGGCCAATGAGCACTGACACCAATATGAGGATGCTGCAAATGGCGTTTATTGTACGCATGTATTTGCTTATATACCTACAAGCATACTGCTATCTCTACGTCATATCCTTCCTCTTCCTTCCTCTTTCCGTGCCATCGCGAGATCTTCCGATCGCCGTTCCCTACACCATATAAATGAGTAATTGCATTTCTCTTGTTTCATATTCAACTTCTAGAGTTGTCATATGGGTAATTTAAGATTTTTTTTTGTCTTCACAGCCTTTGGCATCTCGGTTAATTTAGTTCTCAATGTCTTGATTTTGCGAATGAATGCTCAGATAATCCTCCTCTTTTTCTGTTGTAGCTTAACATTTTCCTGAGTATCTAATCAGTTTTTTTCCTAGAAGATTGGTTCCGCTTGGTTCCAATGGTATTAAAATGTAAGCTATACGAATTACACAAACCTGTCTCTCAGGAGAAGGTGAACCAATATTCCAGAAAGATGCAATTTTTTTCTTACCTCACAGTTTATTCCAGCATCTTCTTCCTACTGTCACTTGTGGGATAGAAATGTGCTCTAAGGAAATCATTTGCTTAATTTTATCTATTGCTCTCATTTCAATCTTATTCAAAATGTCTGTCTGTAAGCTACATTGTGATAAAGTATCATGACCTTTGGTAGGCATCACCAGTAAATTTTTAGTCCAGATATGTTTCTAATCATCTTGCTTCTTACGTTTGCAGAAATAGCATGCTGCCGTTAATCTATTTTGAAGCAGAATTTCTCATCTTTACTATGAGGTGAATTGTCTTGGGTTTGTCTCTAGTGGTTTGTGCTCAGTGTCTATCCTCTCTATTCCATTTAACTACCTATATCTTTTAAATTGCCTTGTGTGGTTTTCATACTAAAGTTTTCCTACTGATTGTACACTTTCTGCTATGAAAAAATTCCTTGTCCCATCAGAGGCACACTTCCACTCTAGTCTTATCCTTTCAAGTCATTAATAAAAATTCTTTTATTCCTTAGTCTGACAGAATGATTCTTTCCCAGTTTTTGTCTCTGAAAGCTCCTCAATTCTTCTGCTGCTGTCTAGCATCTGAATTTATTTTCTAGACTATACATACTTCTTGAACTGTCTCTTCTGGCTTCATATAACAGACAATATTTGATAAGATTATTGCTGATCATTGTGTCTTTTTCATTATTTGCCAGCACAAGATTGAGGAAAGAATCTCCTTTTCTTGAAGTTATCTTGATGTCAGTGCTTAAGGTTACACAAACAAAATGAATTTTATTAGCAAAGTCCTTTAGGTCGATGTTTTGGGTATTGCCTAGCCAGATGTTTCAAAAACTGATGCTGCCTTCTCCTCTCCTTTGTTAGTAAAATGTTTCAGAGTAAGGTTTACTGTCAAATGCCAAGATAAAATTAATCCATTTATGACTTGCTATTTTCTGGTTTGAAAAATCAATAAATAGTGTTTTTAATGTATTGGTTTCCTGAGAGGAAACTATTAAATAAGAAGGAAACACAGGTGTATAACAATACTTTTATCCGTTTCTGAGGAAATTAAATGTAACTAGTTGTCAGTGTGTGCTTCAATTAAAGAGAGTAAACATTCCAGTTAATTAAGAAGAAAATAAGATTACATATGGAGCTTTGAAACAATACGAAATTAATTACAGATAATTATTCTGAAAGTTCTGCAAAAGTCATGATAAATTTGTTCTATAAGTTATGGAGTTGCTGGTCACATTAGAAAAAATTTCCTGAAGGACAGATAATTAAAAAAAATGTATTCAGGAGTTGGTCTCTGTGTCATTCATGCTGTCATTTTTAAAATGTGGACATTTTGAAAGCCATGCATTCCTAAGTACCACCTTGAGTTATTCACTGTGCACCAAAAAAGTCAGCAACGTAACCTTGAAAACTCACAGAAGTCTTAAAAAATAAGTGTATTACTCTGAATGTGTGTGTAAACATGAAGTAAACTGTTCATTACCAGAACACATAAACCTGCACAAAAAGGATGCAAATTCATATTCTAAATTTGACTTCTGCTTCCTTCTTATGATTTAAAAGCAAAGGGAGATTTGGCATAAAGTTGCTGAGCTAATTTGAACATGATTTTCCTGGAATAACTATCTCTCCTTGCTTCCCTCATCACAGTTAGAGATGTTTCCCAGAATTTAAAGGCTCTCCTGTTTTCCTTTGGCACCTTGTGCCAACTACCTCCTTACCTCAGAAGAATATAGTTAAGGGAAGTATATGGAAAGAATAAGTTTGAGATGTGAAGGTCTACAAGCAGTATGCTTTGCTCTTGGTTTACTAGATTTACTTCATCATGCTATATTGTATAACACCAAGACTAGACTTTAGCATAAATTAAATAGCATAAACTTTTGCAGTGAGTGCGAGTTTGGCGATTTACACAAAATGAAGGTTTGACTCTGTGTTAGTAAGATATTAAATGGTAGCATCAGAATAAAGTAGCATTTCTGATTGGTTTAAACTGGAATATAAATGGGGATTGCAGGGCTAAACTGAAGTTGATAAAAGACAGAGAAAGTTTAGGCTTTTACCTTGTGGAGGAAAAAAACCCTCTCTGTAAATGAAGAGATTATTAAAAAGTATATTACAGAACTATTAGGGAGTTCTTCCAATACTTTTAATGAAGTGTTACTTTGCTGGGAAAAAGTGTGTTTAGAGGTTTTTTTTTTTTCATAAGTCTACAATGTAATGCATGTTAAATATACTCTAAGATATTGAGGCTAAAAAGAGGACTTACTGCTTCCAAAAGACCTTCCAGGTTTATGGAGTCATATATCTGGGGAAGGATGAACTATCCATTTCTACGCATGGCTGTACAAGAATCCCACTGCTCACCCCCAACTTCTATGGGAATTTTAATGTGAAGAACATCCTTGGTGGTAGCATCTTTTTGGAGTTTTGTTAGGCCGTATCATGGATATCTATTTCTCTGTAGGTGTTAAAGATGATACATTTATGTGGATGGTAGGTGATTCACAGTAATGCCATTCTGAGCATTACTATGTATTCTACAAGATGCTACTCCTGCTCAGCAGATTAAAATAATGTAATACAGATATAATAAAACAAAAGATTGCAGCCTGGGTAACATGGTGCTAACAGAACACAAGTACTTCACACACAAAAAACGATGCCTGTAATAAAAGGGTAAAACAACCATTCATTGGTCAAAACACATACTGAAATCTGATTTAAATGAGTTTAAATGGTTGCACCTCCAACATGCTTTTTTCCTTTAACATGTTTTTATGGTAAATAGAATTTGATTGAAAGAAATGTCACTAAGCTTACTTTTCTGTTAGATACATGTAAAACTTCAATTTAGAGGTATTTAAAACCTCAGTAGAATACCAAAGAATTATAATGCTGTTGACATATACTTACACGAATAAATGGCTGCTGAGATTATCTTGAATGTGTTAGTAAGAATGTCTTTCAAAAGTTTAAATCTAATTCTGCTTCTCATTCTGCAGATCCCTTGGTAAGAGCAAGAACTCTTTCAAGGTACATCCCTGTTCTCATTATTGCAGTTGTCTTCCTCCTCTGTACCCCTTACATAGGCATCCCTACCAGATTCTTAAATGTTTTACTCTATAGGCCACCAAAACTTCTGTGATCTCATAATCTATTGCAGAGACACCGTTAACACCATACTTATGGACAATCTCCTAGTATTTCTTGAAGTAGTGCTTTTAATTTATAGCAGTGAAGGCATCCTTGCATAAATAAAGAATATTACTCAAAATGCTTAATTACATAAGGTGCATCTTTTTGGCTGTTTGATTACCAAAGTTTTTCTCCCACTGAAAACAAAAGCTCAGCACACTGTTTCAGAGATGGACAAAGGAAGGCATGAAGTTATCAGATGACTTCCTCAAGGCCATGCGAGAAGAGAATTGCAAAGCTACTTTAACAAAAGGCAATTATATTTTTCTTTTCAGGAGATGTAGGATATCATTCACATCTGAGCAATTAGTAAGAGAATAATAAATTTCTTCTTAAAATGTAAGGTATATTTTCATTTGATACCAGAATAAAGTATAGAATATTTCATTTACTTGTGAGAGGCACTTAGTTATATTTCAGCTACCTTTCTTTAGTATGAAAACTCTTCCATATAAAAAAGGCAATGTATTTTATCTGTCAAGAAGGCTTTTAGTGAGATATTTAAATAAAGCAAGTAGCATGCTTATTTTTCATGAACTTCTTTATTTATTCTACAGGGCAGTGGGGGAAATCTTCAAGTCAGTGCTCCCCATTTGGCTTGTATTCTTGTGCTGTTTTATACCATTGTGAGGAGATATTTTTGCCTGAAAATTCAAGATTCTCATTTCAAAGCTGTCACATTGTTGGTGCTAAGTGTAGCTGGAAACAGGTGAACATACAAGGTATCCTGGCAACTTTTTGCTGACATATATAATATCTGCTTTGTAATAGGTCATATTTCAGCTACCTTTTTTGATAAATAGCTCTTCTCTACAGGCTTTATTTGTGGTGCTGAAATCTTTCACACCATTGGAGTATGTCTAACTCGTAAATTTTAATGTGCTTGTATGTTTAGTAGTGATTCATCAGGTTTGTAAATGTTTTCTTCAGTGAAACTCATTGAATCTATCAATTCCTATTTTTTGTTGGTAATATAAAAGTAGCATCAAGTCTGCCTTTCTGCCTTTAACAACTTTGAAAATAACCTTTACATAATATAAAAATTCTGGGATGTAATTAGAAAAAGGATGTCTTTAACATGAAAGTGACATATTCATTAGTAATAAGTAAAATTAAATGGTCTTTCTGTATTAGAAATGTTTACAGACCAATGATATTTTGAAAGTATGCAGCAAACTATGAAAAAGTGTGAAAGTTAACATGTAGGTACAACAAGTAGCACTTCTGCTTCTACCTAGAAAAATTCTGTCAGTGATTCCACAGAAATGTTTGTTTCAGACATGTTTAGAAAGATAAAATCTATTTTATTATAGAGTTTAAAAAATGTTGAAGTTTATTAAAAACTTACAAGAACTGTTTCTTATTCCTTTTTTTACTTTGTTATGCAAGATACCTATATGCATGTTTTATTCCCTAAGCACAATATGCAGTGATAACTATTTTTTCTTCATTCTTTCTATTTGTTTTCATAACTATCAACTGAAATAACAAAAATGTTGCTATTGATTTCCCTATCAGGAGGTACCACTTCTTTTCACTAAGTATCTTAATGGTCAGTTATCCTTTCTGTACTGGACTTCTAGGTAGTCACTCACTCAATCCCAACAGAGTTGGATTTAGCTTGCAGTCAACATTGTGGTCAGCAGTTTGGGGTGCGCGTTTGCTGCTTGTGGGCCCAGTCCTGCTCCCATGAGAACTTCAGCTTCCAATTGAGCGGAGTCAGGTTTTCATCATTGTCTTCTTGTTTTGTTTCATTTCGTTTCTACTAATCGTGTTTCTGTCGGTCATTTATTTGCTTGTTACTTCTTGAGAGCTGAGGAGGTTTACAGACTCTGTTTATAGACTCTGTTTTTGTTGTTGTCCAAAAAGAAACCCTTAATATCAGCTAAATTGTTTAAACTGCTTGAGTACAGCACTACACGACCAACTTAAAGTTTAGACAATGCTGATAACTGAATTACCCTTTTGACTGAAGATTAAATACTGAGTTACATTATCTGAGTCTAAGAATTACATTTAGTTTTCAGGTGTCTGGAAAAATACCAAGCCAGCCCCAAACTTGATGATACCAGTATCTAATAGTCTATCTCTCTATCAGCCTGATGTCTCATTCCCACCCTTCTTCTCTCTTTCTCCTCCCAAAACAAGCAACGTATAAAGGACAGTTATTATTTCTTATATGGGGAAGTACTTTATAAAAGTGTTTATTGTGTGCTTTATTGCAGTTATACAGGCTAAAAAAGAGCAAAAATAATCCTATTCACTCAGATTGGCATTTCAACAGGAGAACATGTAAGGAGATGCTTAATCAGACATTAAAATGAGTTTGTTTATTGTCAGACCAGAATATTTTTTTAGAAACAAACAAGCCAAAAACTATTTTGATTTTAATCAAAAATGTATTTTCCTCATAAAAAAATTTCACATACTCACTGTGTCTACTCTACAGAATTTGTCCATTTCATTACACCATGTGTCAATTCTAGTTTATCTGTTCACTGCAAAAACTCGTGGCTAGTGTATGTAATACAGCACAGGAGGAGGTATTGCTCAGTTCCACTACTCTTATATAATAAAAAAAGAAAAATACAGAAAATGTTCTTGGCTATTTGCACTGTATTCCAGACTTAAAAGTCTCATGAAAGCTCTAGAAAGTGGAGTTAATTGTATTTGGTTGGTAGAATACCCTTAGAAGCCAGTTAGTTAAAATTCTTCTCTTACGCAGATTCAGTACATATTCCCATTTCTCAGCAGCAGCAAAGTCCAGGCATTCGATTTCTAAAAGAAATACTTTTTCTTGTGGCCTTTTTATTCAGCACAAATGCAGTCATGTGCTTTTTATTTCAGCAATTAAGTAATATACTGACATATTTATGATATATTGGTTGGTACACCTATTACAGTTGCCTTTACTTCCATGGCTGTGCTTTTTTCTTTGCCCATGTCCC
Organism: Dromaius novaehollandiae; assembly: GCF_036370855.1. Lineage (NCBI taxonomy): Eukaryota > Metazoa > Chordata > Aves > Casuariiformes > Dromaiidae > Dromaius > Dromaius novaehollandiae. The sequence continues at coordinate 27,080,157 of NC_088098.1, forward strand.
AGAGACTGATTAGAGGAGGATAAAGCTCATTGAATGAGAAGGATTGTTTCTTCAGGTAATTCTTTAAATAGCTGTGTCCTACATCATAGTTCATCTCTTGTGAGATGCAGCTGTAGAGATATACCACAGAGGTGATTCCCAGAAGAGCACCAAGGCAGGCAAGGAATCCCATTACGTTATTCTTTTCATAGTCTTTCACTGCAAAGTCCGGTCCTTTTGTGGTTACATTGACACATTGCTTCTTATTCTGTGGATAGATAGTGGGAATATCTATACAAATTTTGTATTCAGTTGATGGATTTAGATGTGTAAGATTATATACCTTTATATCGGATGGTATTCGAGCACTCTGTGCAGCCTGAGAGTTTTCCGCTTTCAGAAAGGCTGTCCATCTAACGCTGGACTTCAGAATTTTAGAACTTGCTTTCCATGAAACTAAAACAGAATTAGACTTTATATCTTTTATTTTAATATTCAAAGATCCGTTGCTGTCCTGAGGGAAAGAGCCATCCACTTTAATCAAGATTGACTTTAAGTCTGCCCCTACTAAATTTGTCGCTATACATGTATACAAGCCACTTTCTTTTTGTGTTATGTCACTTATGTCTAATGTTCCTTCAGAATGAATGTAGTATTTATTAGAAATAGTATTAGGCAAAAGTTTGTGTCCCGATGGTGTTATCCAGTAGATTTCAGGTTCTGGTTCTGCTGTTGCTCTGCAGTGTAAGGAAATATGGCTGCCAGATTTTATATCAAGAGTAGATGGAAAACTTTCAGGAGCTATCAGAGGGAGACAGATTTCCATCATTTCCCTGAAGTGTATCTGTCTCACGTTCTGGCCTTGGAATTCGGGAGGGTCTACACAAAACAGTGACTCTGGTTCCATGAAGCGAATGTTTGTTTTATTCATGTTAATCCAGCGGATGACACAATCACATCTAATGGGATTGCTGTGTATACTAATTTCCTTGAGGTTAGGCAAGGACTCAATTGTACTACGGTACAGGGCACTAAGCGCATTGCTGTTGAGCATGAGAGATTCCAGCTTGGGAAGTCTGCAGAATGCATTTGGATGAATGTATGATAATCGGGGGTTATTGGTAGCTTCTATTTTTCTTAAATCTGGCAAATTATCAACAGCAAGACTATCTATAGAAACGAGTTCAGGCATGTTATTAATTCCTAACTCTTTTAGGCGCAACATATTGCTAAAATCTCCTCTTCGTATTCTGTTAATGGGATTTTTATTTAGATCCAGAAATTTAAGATTTGCAACCTTTTGAAGAGCAATATGGGGCACTCGAGCAAATCTGTTGTCATAAAATGATATGCTTTCTAAATTGTCAAGGCCAACCAAAGCATTATCGGGTATTTCAGTGAGATTTATGCCTGCTAAAACTAGGCTGCGCAGGTTGATAAGAGGCTTAAAGTTCATATCTTCGATTCTGATTATTGGATTTTCTCCAATCATGAGAATCTCAAGATTAGGAATAGCTTCAAACCACTTACTGTCGATCATTTGCAGACTATTTGAATTGAGATGAAGTCTGAGAAGATTACTGAGGCCTCTGAAAGCTCCCGGTGCAATCACAGAAAGCAGGTTATGATTAATGTAGAGCTCTTGTAAATTGTGGAGTCCGGAGAGACATTCTTCAGGGAGTTCAATAAGTTTGTTTTCCTCAAGGTACACTGAAAGCAGCTGTGGTATCTTTCTAAGATTTATACTGGTCACTGAAGATAAATTGTTTTGAGATAAATCCAGACCAGTTAGATTCACTGGGAAGTCTACTGAGTGTTCAATTTTTGCAATATTATTAGTCTGTAGCAGTAGAACCTGTGTGTCAGCAGGCAGTCTGGCTGGAAAATTAGGAAGACCTAAATCATTACAGTCCACTGTTGGTGCCTCCATATACACAGACCTGGGGGTGAACCAAGGTCTGATCTCACATATACACGACTCTGGGCAGTCTGCTTTTTTTCCTACAGCTTGTACTAGTGCAGTGATAACTAGGCCAAGTAGAAAATTAATTTTGAGTTGCATGTCCTTCATCTTAGCTCAGATGTTCAGAAAAGTAACAGGCTCCTTACTATTCCACAATTATTGTTTTGGAATTCAGTATGACCCAGTCAATTGATAAAACACACGCTTGCATTTGCAAATGTTGAATACAAAAGACTTTCCTCTTGAGGATAAGTGATAACTTTGCAACCAACTCGTCCAGTAGTAAGAGGCATTTTGTGGAAATGAAGGTCAGTCTGCTCTTGATGACATAAAATTGATAAGCTTTGTGAAGATGAAGCATGTATGGATGGTCATAGGAGATTAAGCAATTCATTTATTTAGTAGTATTATCTTCAAATCCCATGATTGATTAGTGTTTCCAGGAGTGACAGGATGACCTAAAATGTAAGAAGAGGAAATGATTAGTATAAGAAACTATAAAGTTATAAATTAATTTAGCTATCTCTTGCTGTCTAACATTAATTATTGCAAGTAAAAAAAGAAAATGACTGCAGTGCCTAGAGTATTGTAGTGGTATCCAGACAGCATAAACGAAGTTAATATAGTAATATATCTTTAGACTTGTAGCTTGTCACAAATCCAGTTGAGCATTGCTCTGCAGAATGATGAAGATCCACAAAGTATAAAGCAGAATGTATCAGTGAGATTTCTCTACGTATTTTATGCTCCTTTAGAATATTTTCTTTTTTCTTACAGTTATCACTAGAAGCAGACTCAGTTATGTTGGCTTTGAAAATGTAAACACTGAGCAAAATCCTGCAGAGCATGAATATTTAACTTTTGAACATGAAGTTTATAAATATAAAGAACATAAATTATGTGTAATCAAAGGTAAATGGAATGGATGGAGTAATACACGTTCCTAATAATGATTTTCTAAGGCAAACCTGTAAGGTATTTATACAAAAATATAAAAAATTGATAATCCACGGGTTTTATCTTTTTCTAATTCTTTTTGTAGCTGCTGTTTAGGAAGAAACTCGCTTTTTATTGAAGAGATAATTAGAAAGAAATGTGTACTTCATAATAAATAGCTTGTCATCTTGGCAAATTCAGTCTAATTACTGGCTTGCTTATTTTGGCTTAGGAAGAAAAAATAACTTCAATGGCAAGAAATAATAATAATGGATAAATGTTTTTAGAGTGATTAGAAAGAAAAAAGTAAAAAAAGCCATGCTAGCAATTTCTGCTTTGGTCTGTAGCTCTGTAAGACTCTGAAGTCTGCTATGAAGTTCCTGGTCATCTTCATGTCCCAAATGATTAAATAAGGACTTAAGGCTTAGCATCTTGAAGGATACCCCATCAAATATATCCTCTTTTCAGATTTTTGCTATGTTTACTCACTTTTTCTGAGGAAAAAAATCCTACTATGAGTGTACATTGTATCCCAAATCACATAAGTAAAAAGCTTCCATGTCTTCGTGTATAAGGTAGTACACATTCATTGCTGTATTTACCTCAGAATATTGCCTGTACATTGACTCTAAGCAGACATTGTCTCAGAAGTCTGCCATATGATACACACTTATGACCTTTCTGCCTTTGCCTTTTGTATTAAAATTCACAATAGCATTGTTTACAAACTGTAAGACAAGATCAATACCTCATTGACTTTCATAAATAACTTTTGAGGTGTTGCTGGTATAGATAGAATTACTAAACACTTTAAGGTGTCAAGTGTCAAGGATTTGGATTTTAGGTTTCCTTTCCAGGCCGAGGAGGAAATGGACATGTTGCCCAAATAGGCTTTCCTTATCAGCTCAGAAGAAATGTGTTGGACCAGGCTGAGTGTCATATGAATTGGGCTAACTTGAAGTACATTTGGCAAGTCTTTGAGGTTGCTGTATGTGTTATGTACATTTAAGGACATTTAATATTTTACTTTAACATATGAATGTATTAATAAAATGAACAGAGAATGTGTGAGATAAACATGCAGAAAACATTCTGCTGTTTTGAAGATTAATAATATGATCTTATGGAGATGGCCCAGTTTATACTGAAATGCAAGGAAATGCTGATAGAAAATAATGACAATGTAATCTGCGTCTTTGTTTTGGGAAAAGAGATGAACCTAAGGCTTGCAGAAAAATAAAGGTTTGCGTGGACAGCCAATGCCTATAACTTGCTCTTAATTTAGACACCAGAAGGCAAGGTGATATGCTGATATACAGTACTGTCCCTTTTATTAGGATGTCTCTGTAGAAATCATTCTATGCCAAATGCACAGATATAATTTACTATGTTGGTAGTAGAGGTTTTGTGGGGGGGCATTTTTTGAGTCCTGTTCTTGATGTACTTTCTACAGCACATGTCCCGTTGACTTCTGTCATTTTATTTGGATTATATATTACAAATATATCTGTAAGCATGGCAGATGCAAAATATAAGCTTGTAATAATCAAAAAGTCATTGAAAATCTTACCTTAATAATAAATTAATTGAGATGAGCTATTTTTGATATCTACGTTCAGTGTTTAGAGGACACTAAGATGCTCAGAATTTCTGCTCAGTAAAGGCAGTAGGAGTGTATTCTGGGGAAGCATAACTACATAGTTAACCAGATTTTCTGCTCCTCTCTGGACACCTGCTGTTGGACACTGTGAAAGACAGGATGTAGAGCAGGATGGGCTTTTCTTACGTAAAGTCCTAGGTAACTGAAAGACTGTACCAATAAAAGCACATAAGCTACTCCAATTTTTTGTATAGGGAGCCACCATCTTCTTGGATTTTAGTTTACACTTCAGCTTCTATGGGATTCTCAAGCCAAGTACAGGAGTACCATGGACATTTTTGTATGATATCTGGGCATTCAACAAAAGGCATCAAAGAGAAAGATGTGGGAGATCCAGGTTGAAATCCTTCTTTCTTATGATTTAATCAAATGTCTTTCATCTTTCTGGTGAGTGCTGCAGCTGAAAAGCCACCAGCTCAAGCTCACATGGTGTTCTAGCATGAACCTTTCCTATTTCTCCACTTAAATTGCTTCTGCCTTGTATAAAATATTCACTGGGGTTGAGTGTCTTGAATAACAGATTGTAGAATAATTTTCACTCTCTCCCAGCCTGCAGAGTCATCCTTCCAGAATATATTCTTTCATAAAGATTTTTGGTTTAAATAATGTCTTATTTATGCATTATTTTATAAAAAAAAGATTTGCTATTGATTGTCATTCATGGTATGGAATAAAAGAATATTTTTGGAATATGGATATCTATGGTGGTTTAATTAATCAGAAGAGGATGCTCTTGAGAATACACAAAAAAGAGAGAAGCAGGGAAATGTACTGGAAAAAGTATAGAGTCATTTGAGTGGCAAAACATTGTTTGGAGGTTTTTGTTTTTGATAATATTTTTGTGTGAAACTTCAATATATAATATTGACAAAGAAAGGAAGAAATCATGGATTGCTGATACTAGGTTTTCTCATCCTGTTTGAAGAGATCAAAGCACAGAATCCAGTTATGCAGTATGACTTTGCTTATGTCAACTGATTTCATTGACTGTGTGTGTATATACGTAATTAATTTCTAACCTTGAGCCTTGAGCTATGTACAAACCATTTTGAACTGAGAAGTGAGCTACAGTTTACTGTAATAAAATAAACCGTATTTTGCACTCAACATTATAGACTGTAAGTAGAGTTCATTTTCCTTGAAGAATGTGCCCCACAAAGAAATGTTTATACTGGAAAGCAAGCATTTAACTTTGTGATACTTGATTTTTCATGAAAAGCTATGACCAGTCTCTCTAATGTTGGATGCAAAATATCATTTTTATAAGGGTGTATCTGGTGTATCTAAGTTGTTATTTCTGCTTCACATGCCTAAAAAATTGTAAGTGGTGTGTTTGGTGCTAAATGAACTGAGAGAGTGGAAACTGATGTACATTGGAACATCTCTTCTTACAATTAATATGGCAAAGAGTCTGTTCTATAACAGCTCCTATAAATGAAAGCTTATATATTGGAGAATTCTTAATTACGTAATTTTCTTCCTATAAAATAGCAAAAATTAATTTCTGCTGAATATGTCATTATTGATGTGTAGATGATTTTATTCAAAGGTGGGAGCCTCCTGAATACTTTGATTCCCTTTCATCATTAATGTAACTGATAACAGTAAATAAAGATGAAATTGAAATACCCTTACTGATAGTGATTTTCAGAGTTTTTTAAAAATGCCTTCTGATGATTTGAAGTTAAGTACTCTTTCCAGCTGGAGCTTTATGTAAAATTTTTGCATTTCAAATGTCTTTCAATGTCAATAGTTCTAAAGGTGCTAAGAAGTACAAAGAGAAACCAAAAGTCGTTTACCCTGTTCCTCTGAACAATTTTTAAGGTATTTTGGATTTACATACACCAGTGTTTATGTGAAAAAGTACATATTTTCTTCCCCCAAATGGTAATTTGAGTAATGAATTTGTGTCAGCATTGTCTATTAAATAAAAATATTATTTTTAATATAGCTTTCTCATCAGTGGCCTTTGATGAAATCTCAGGGTTTTTGATGTGATGCAAGGGATTCTTAAAACCTGTACCTACTATGGTGCACAATAGAAAAGCCTGTAGAGCTGGGGCTCAGCAGCAAATTATCACCACTAAGCTGAGCTCTGGGATAAGTGTTTTCACACAAGCAACGGCAGGGGCTTTGTGTCATAGTTTAGGAGTCTTTGATGTGAAATTTTTCATCCAAGTGCATTGATAGATGTGCACTCTGATTGTACGTGTATTTCTTCATCCAGATAAAATGTGGTTTGCTTCCTAATGTCTGTCATTAAATAGTCTAAATAGGAACTGCATCTAAATTAGTTATTATTGTTTATTAGTAATAATCATTATACAGTATTTTTATTATTGTTCTCCCATACTAGAATTTGTGTCCTAAAACTGTTTAAATCTTTGTGGACAAATTCTTTAATTTCTTTTGAAAGTCCATCTCAATTACTTGCAGTCCACAGTTACTGTCTTATGAAATATGGTGCATGTCTTCCTTTTAAAGTAATATTCTTTACTTAAAAAAAATACATCCTGGATTCTTGATGTGTTTGACTCGTGGCGGGCTAATTATCTCTTCTGTAGACAATAATTGGTAATTCTTAATTCGATTTGTTTCATTTACTACTATTGACAGCCGAAGCATTGGTTTACAAGAGGGTACACCATTATTTGAGCTGGAAAAGACATTCGGGGAATGAATAAACTGAGCAACGTTTCTCATCACTGGAGCAACAGACAGCTAAGAACCAAGTCAGAGTGGGCAGAAAGGAAAAGAAACACGTCAGGTTTTGGCAATCTTTCTTTTCCACTTCAGCAGTTAGAGAGACAGTGATAAAAACTAAAAATGCAGCAGCTACACTGCAATGTGCCCTGCTGGCAATAAGGCAAACAGTTCACTTCACAAGGACCAATTTAGAGGTGGCAAGCATTTTCAAAACACAGCTGTTCGTACAAAGCTACCTTTCAAACACATCAACTGAAAGAGCCACTTCTCAATTCTTGTCATTATAACCACTTTGAGCAGTTCTATGGACAGAAACCCTGGAAATGTCACTAACCAAAAAATGGGGACGAGACATTTCATACCTCGTTACAGCAGTTAGATACTTTTTAAAGTAGTAGTCATGGAGATATACAGACTTAAGTTTCAACTTTTAGTATTTTTCTGATTTTATAAGATGCTTGCTTCTTCCTTCTTTGCAGTATGATCAATAGTAAAAAAAAAAGTTTTCTTGGGGTATTTTGTTAATAGAGCACTGTTGATTAAAGGACACAACAACTTATTTGTACTTGTCAGTTCATTTGACATATTTGAAGAATTGGTGCAAAAATATGATTTTTTTCTGTATAAATATAACTAGGAGTTTTTTGTTGAAATATGAACAGAAAGTTTGCAACTGAAGCAAAAGTACAAGTTAAAGCACAAAGAGATTGAAATTATGTAGGCTTTATGAAAATGGAAAGGATTTTTGCTTGCATTTGTAGTCTTTGCATTCCACTCTCTGGAGCAGAGAGGTTCATGCAGAATCGTGTTTCTCTTTACAAATGCAAATTAAGAGTTAACTGTAATATATTCTTACTGTTATGTATTATGACATTACTCTTATATGCAGCTAACTGTTATATAGGCTCACATTAAACCATGAATAAGTTTTTTGGAAGTGACTGTGTTTCTGACAATCTCAATTTTGAGATGTTCAACTTGAGGAATGGGCAGCTGATAGTATCAGATAATAGTGGGACTTTTAGAGTCTTAGGCTGGAAACCTTAAAAATGACTATCTAAAATTCCTGGTTATGTTTGAAAAATTCAACTAGGGCTTCCTGTTAGGATGTTGATTAATTTTGAAAATCTACTTCACTTTTTTCTAATGATTGATTTGTAAAACTTCAGGCTTGCACTAAATAGGAAAAAGTGCAGCATGTATAGGAAATGGCAAAGCTACTTACATTTAACCCTGGGAACAATTTGCAATGTATGTATAACTATTTCAGCACGTGTGTTTGTATTTATTTTGTGGATTTGTTATGTCTTCTTTTCATTTTTTTCACTACTTGGAATAAATTTGCCTGAGGGAAAGCTAAAAGCTTCAAATGTTTAAAATGAGAGTAACACAAGATAAATTCTCGCATTTTACACCATTGCAAGACAATGGTGTAAAGATTTTGTATTTCATGTAAAGTTATTTATGCTCATGGACATCATGTACTTTGAGGTTTCTTTAATCTAAAATTAAAGATAGATTCAGAAAAATATTGTGATCAGCTAGATCTACATTCATGAGATCTACCATTTTTCTATCACTAATTGAGTCTGGTCCACTGTTCTTGTTCTCCTGTTTATTATATGTTAATGTAAATTAACTGATATCAGAAGAATTATTGCCATGTACAATTCATCAAGAACTTACTATAGCTTTACATCTTGTATTAATCAAAAATGGTGACATTAGAGTCAATGTTTTGAAAAGCATTGCAACAGAACAAGCTTTGAAGATACAGTATTTAAAATAGATATTATGAATACACCAGACTAAGATGGAAGCCAAAGGAACATTTACATATAGTACCTGGCAATTTATTACATATGTTATTTTAGAATAAATGAGCAGTTGATAAAGCCTTCTTTTAAAAATGTGGAAAAGATATAGCACTTTTCCTTAACCTATTTTGAACTGGATTACCAGTGACTGACCACAGAATGGCAAATAGCTGTAGGAATGCTTGTGTGTGAGGCAAGGCTTTTGTCAATCACAATCACAGTGCTTGATAGAAATACCATGGAATATTGTTACCATTATTAATATTGGCAGCAGAAGCAGCATTGTGCATCGGAGCCCTAGCTCCATGGATGAGGACCACGCTGGTCTGTGTGCTGACTGGCTGCAGACCCCAGCTTTACTCCATGGAGCTTACAGTTTGTACAAGAAAAGGGACAGCTGATGATTCAGACAGGGCAGGAAAAAAAAGGAGTCACCGTGGTATTCTCAGACTTTATCCCTGGCTTTATTCTTTTCCTCTTACTGTAGTAAAATAGCTTACTATCAACATCCGGGATTAGTGTGCCAGGCTTTGATGTTAGATTCTCTGTCTGCAGATCTCTCTCTCTCATGTACTTTTAAATTTTAGTTGCGTACTTCATAGCCAAGGTATACATCTGACCTTTTCACAAATGTCATAGCAAAAGAGAGGATGAAAAGTTTGTTAGCTGGCGTTCAGTAAAAGAAATCATCATTTCAGTAATTACAAAGTTACCACATTTTCAAAATTTTTCTCCAAGTATGAACTGTACAAAATAATTTGTAGGTATTCTTTCTGAGTGAAAAGATATTAGGAAATAATACTAACAGGGCAAAGAGATTAATTTCAATTAAAGTTGCACATTTCTTTATCAGTCAATTTCTAATTTATCAATTACGTTCCAATTTTTAATAGGCATTCCAAATTCCAAATAATTTTAATCTGTGACAGGCTACATATAGTACTTTTATATATTTGAATATACTTGTATATATACTTGTAAAAAACTTTGAAAAGAGTCTGAAGTGTGCTTTCTTATTTTATTTCTTCTTCAGAAATCACATATTGAATATATGGTTCTGATATTTTTAGCTAAAAATTTTACTCATTGCTAGTATTAACACTTAATTGTTTTGGTTTCTGCTAAAACAATAACTGCGCATATATATTTTCCAGTTGTCAGAAGAAATAGCAAAAGATTAAAACTTTAACTTTTTGAAGTGCTTAGATCTTTGGTGTCCTTGTCACTGTTTTTATCCTCAGAAATGCTTCACTATCTAACAGACTTATTTATTGTCACCATTATCAGGCAATTATGTCAAAAAAGTATTGCTGTAAGTTGGGAAAGTAATGTGTTAGTTTAATTTAGATGTATTCGTAGATGTTCAACTTCTTTTTGACAGTTGTCAAGTTAGTGCCGGTGAAGCACATTTTGGCAGTTACCTAGGCATACAGTTGGCAGGGAAGCAGTCACGTTTTGGATGTGGGTGATTGTACCAGTTACCAGATGCTTCAAGCAGATGGCCAGAACTAAAGATGAGGCAGATCAGTTTTGGCCTGATTTTATAAAAAGCTACCAAACTGATTCGGGGGTATATAATACTTTTGACTAGTAAGGAAACCTAGCCAAAATCAAGCAGAGCTATTGGCAAAGTGTGCATTTTATGATTTTTTTTCTTTGTGTCTCAAAATTTAAATGATAAACATGTGCTTGAAACATGAAAAGAGATGTCTACAGAGGGAGAAAGATAGTGGCTGTACTTGCCGCCTAATATTTCCTTGTGAATTTATTAATTTTTTTAAATTTATGTTATTACAGCAAGAAGGTAGCTGTTAGCAAATTGGCTTAATAATAAACAAGATGATTTGGGGAGCTGTTACAATTTCTATTCTATCATTTTTCTATACAAAGATTTAGGTTTAAAAGGCAATAAAAGTTTTTATTATTTGATCATTGGGACTCATTCATTTCTTCCTTGTTTATTTTAAATCACCAGTGTTTAATTGTAGACTCCTAATGTTTGGTCTTTTCACACTGTTGCATTTATGATTTGCTTTGGGAAATGGACATGTCAAAGTAAATGCGCTTATACCTAAAAAAAATAAATAATTTCTAGTATGCACTTTATTAGTTTTAAACTACAATAATCTAAAAACATAAAAGGGCTTAGTGAATGCAATTGTATCAGGAAAAGCAACATCCCAATCAGTACTTGATGTATTCATTCAATATGCTACAAGGAATATGGTTTAAGAACGATGCAAGGAAGTATTTTATTGCTTGTCATTGCAGTAAGTAGAAATTCCTTACTAAAAACAGTAGTAATTTTCATTTTGAGGTGCAGGTAATGGATGAGATAATATTTTCTACAACATGTATTTTCTGACTGGACTTTGCCTTAACTTCCTAATTGTGAATATAATTTCAGGTGATTACTTTTATCCTGAGCCACCTGGGGAATGATGTTCACAATGGATTGTTCAACAGAAATGGATAAATTTTTTTTAATCTTGCTTGAGGCAGTGTAGAGAAATGGATGGATGAAAAAACAATTTCATGATACAAAAACTGACGATGTGTGAAACAAAATATTACTTGTAAAGAAGATTAGGAAAAAAGAGTTCTGGTCTCTGCTGTGCTTTATATCAGTTGGAGTGATTTATGCATAATCATAAATTACCAGCTTGTAGAGATACTGTCATTTCTGATTACAGACAGTATTTTGATTTGTATTCAGTTTTAATTACAGTTTTTGCTTAGTTGAGCATCTCATTAATAATATTACATATTAAGTTAATTTTTGTATATGATTTGAAAAAACTAATGTTCTTTGCAGACCTGAAATTATTGCCTTTTTATGCTTACATGACCCATTCGTCAGCTCTAATCCACACTATAGGATTATGATGGTTCGTTTCTTATTTTCCTAGAAGTGCATACATTAAAGTGCATTAAATTCTTATTTTTTCTTTATGATTTGCTTTTTAAAATAAGACCAGAAGAGGAAACATACAAGATAAATAAATAACAATGCTTATAGCTAAGTACAGTGTCCCTTCTACTATGTATGACACTAGAGCTAAAGTAATCATATACTTCTAGAAACATTAGTTGAATCTTCTTTCAAGTGTTCATGTTTTCTTTTTAAAGTTGAAGTAATTTATGTTTGACTTTACAAACTTATTTAACTCTTTGTACCTCTTCAGCATGTTTAGACTCAATTGCCATTTCCCCCATGCCCTTTTTTGCCCAATGTATAATCCGTGGAGTGTTTACTATTATCTTAAAAGAATTTTTTGTATTTTGTTTAAAGTGACAAGTTCACTCAATCCCCTGGTATTACGTGATTTGCTCATTATCATGTCACTGACCAGGATTATCTTAGTTTAATTTCTCCCCTTGAAACACATATGACAATCACATTTTAATTTTGTATTTCCTTCTTAGTCCTCCAGCATTTATCATCATTTTACATCAGCTTTCTGCCTTTTGTGTACCAAACCTGAAAGCAGGATTTAAATTAATGTGCTGATATCCCAGAGATTTTTGACCAGTATTTACTGTTCAGGTGTTACAATCAAACAGATTGTGGTCAGTGCACTCAAAGCTTGGGTATCGGTTTTTCTAGTCAAGCATAATTTCCCTCATGTTTTGTTTTGATTCCTAATTATGATGCAAAGACCATGCACAGACATATAGGCTTTAGGTCCATGTGTAAAGGTATCTGGGAACACTGCCTTACATATCACCAGCAGAATGTTAGAGATGCACAAGAGTATTTGTGCAATTAAATGCATCTAGCTGTGGAAAGATGGCTCTTCAAACTGAACAAAAGATAAGTTTCAATCAAGGGTATTGAACACTGATATTACCTGAAAATATCATGTTAGTACTTGCTAGTGATGATTATGGAATGATAGACTGAACAGTTTTGTTCATTGTTGGTGTTGCTGTGGGATAGATGTACCATTTCAGATTTGTCCTTTGAGTTTATGCTTGCAAAGATTTAGGCATGATTTGATAATAATGATATTGCTTAGTCAAAGAAGCCTGTTATTTTATTAGAAGACACATTGTTTTAAGTCTGGCTTCAACCTTTCTGTTTTCAGATAATGGTCTGGTTCTCTTTTCCAGTAGTAAAACAACTTGAATGGGTATGAAAAGATAGACACTTCACTAATACGTAATTTCAACAGTGTGAAATTATGCATTTAGGGTCTAATACTGATTTTTGCTTCAAAATTAGAACTCAACCTTGTGAAATAAGAAGTAAGGAGAAAGCATGATGTGCTTACTTACTCGTTGGAGGATCTCTAGTATGTCTATTAAACAGCAAATATGAACCTAGCATATGCTGAAAAACATTTGTTTCATTCTATAAGGTGCAGATAAGAACTCCCATGGAACACTGTACAGTTCTGGTCACTCAAGTTCAATAAAAATAAACTAGAATTAGGGCAGAATCAGTTAGTAGGGTGAATAAAATGCTATGTTATTTTTATGAAAGGAAACCAAGAAAATGAGTGGCTTTTTGCAAGATGAGAAGAAAAGGGTTGCTTCTATAATTATATGAAGCTCAAAAACATCATAGAGTGAAAAGAACTATTTAAGCTAGTAGCCATGTGGGTACTACAACAAATGATTCTATAATGGATGTGAAAAAAATTAATGTAGACCTTGAAAATTATTGCTAACTGTCAGATGGAGTGAAGTTGTGGAACAGTGTCCAAAAGGACTGGGACAAAAATCACACATTTATTTTAAGAGGAAGTTTGTTCAGTTTGTTTGAGAAATTTGATGACCTCACTGCTTATAATAGTAAGTGATCTTCCGGTCCTCTGTACCTAAAAAAACCCCAATATTCCTCTGTGATGTTTGTGAATGTAAACATTATTTGTGTACAGTGAACAAACAGTCAAAGATGTTATGAAAAATGATGTACATTTTGAAAATTTACAGTATTTCCTAACCTTTAGTTAGAAAGAATGTTGTGTGCCAGTCATATTTATTACTAGTATTTGTACAAAATATTATGTACAGTGGTATATTATTTGTACAGGTAGATTAGGAGTGGGTATATGTATTGAAAAACCTGGAGCTGTTTCTCCATATACGTACATGATAATTCTAAGAAAATATATCAGCTGACAAGGACCTTTAGAAGATTTCATTGCAAAAATGTTATTGCAGTTCTTAAAAGTATTCTCACAATCTGTCCCACCATGTTACCACTGCGCTTCATTAACTTGCTCAATTAACAGTGTTCTCCACAGTGAACTTGGAGCTTCTATGGAAAAAATAATAGCCAAACGTTATGAAAAACACTGTGTCCTATGTAAATGTTGGTGCTTTGACAAAAATAAGGAGATTTCTGCATAGCTGGTCATAGTTCTAGAGTACATCCCATAAGTTAGAAACAAATAATAGAAGGAAATAGAAGCATAGAAGGATGCTTTTTCTTTGAGCAATATGGATATTTCAATGATCTCCTTAGAAATTGCTCTTGGAGTGTTAGAATTTTCCACTGTTTTCCACAAGAATGGAAAAGCAGTTGGGATACCAGAAATGCCTCAGTCTCTTTAAAGTCATTCCAGTAATTTGTGATATTTTAAATAATATATGTTGTTATGGTTCAAAAAAGAAAAGGGTATATACACAATGGAAGAGAGTAAAGCGAAGGACACATATCAACTCTCTGTGACATTTGGAATGGAGGATTTATCTTGTCCTTGGTCCTTTCTCATCCAGTATGTTAAAACCAGGCAGATAGTCTCTCAAGAATAGCTGAGCCATCATCTCAGAAGAAGAAACTCAGGTGACAAGGTGATTTTCTAAAAAAGTGTTCTAAGTATGTCTGCTTTTTGCAGTAGCGGGTGATAGTAGGAAATGCAGATATTTATGAATACTGATTAGTATTTACTTGATAGAGTTAGTTGATGCAGTACAAAAGTCAGATTGGCAATACTATTAAATGTGCATTGGGGATTAATTTGGTTAACCACAACTTAAGCAGGTAAAAGAAGATAATTTAGCTTTGATGTGGGGCTTTTTCTGTCAATTCCTATAAATGTTGAATTGAATATGTAGCTTAAGTTCTCTTGTAGTATAATCATCCTTCCTTCAGGCAACAGTTGTCACTTTGTTTAATATTACAGTGATGGAAGTTATAAACTACCTGTCTTTCTCCTTGCAAATGACTCTGCGTCCTCTGTTTATAGCTATGGAAATATCACCTTAAATTGCTTTAACGTTCTTAATAGTAAGAAAGCCAAGCATGGAAATCTTTTAAAGTCAAGAATCCATGGCTGTAGCAGTTATTAATTTAGTGTTGGTATGTTTTAAATTGTCCTTATCATGGTATCTGATTTCAGATGGAAATTCAAATTTTGAAAGTATAGCCAGATTTAGAATTTATGATTTGGAACATTGTATAACAGCAAGTGCAGAACAATGTGAGCATTCTAACTTTTATATCTTCACACCCTGACAGAGCAGGTCAAAATTCCACCACTGGTTATGCAGAATAGTCATGATCACTTTCCGAACTTCCAGTTTGGAACCTCCAGTGCCATCCGGTAACTTTCAATTGATTAAAGGCTGAGATTATTCCAGAATTAAACAAATAGGTAAAGCAACTCATCTGAATGGCTGAGAACTTGAAAAATCCTGAAAATATTTTCTTGAAAGTCATAGAATCTTCTTTTCTATCTCTTGTCATTCATGAGAGGTGATATGACTAAAAGAAAGAATCCAGGAAACATGAACTAGCATTTGAAAGTTATAGAAGTAATGAGTAGAAAGTTATGGCAGTTATGAGATGAAATGGTCTCATTTGTCAACATTTCAGGAACACAGGCTTTTAAAGTTGATTAACTATAGCATTAAAAGCAGTAAGGAAAATACCCTAAAGGCCATAAAAATATTTGGCTCTAAAATTGGGCATTATAATAGAATTATTGTATAGCCCATGTTGCTGATAAATGCTAGAATGAAATGATAATTGAGAAGTTATGTATAAATTTGCTGTTTAGTTGCTGTTTTTATACAAAAAATTATTCTTCAATGGTCAACATTTAAACCACTTTTATGTTCCACCTCAGTTAATAGAAGTCTGTCTTATCACTGGGTAAAATACTACGAATTATTGAGATCAGTTGTCTTCACACTCAGTATGTCTTAATCCCTTTTGTTGCCACTATGGTTTATGAAGGCATATGGAAACAGAAAACTGATTTTCACTGACCTAAACTTTTAAGGAAAAATGCAGAATATACTACAGGTGAGAACACACTCAATTACAGAAATCTAGCATTAACCTGAAAGAAATAAAACTGGAAGACTGTATTGACATATTGATGAAGAGGAGGCTTGGTGTTGCTTTGGATATTGTCCTGTAGTGATCTGCGCCAGGCCAGTAGGGTTTCACAGCAGGGCGAGCAGGTTGTGTTATTGGTAGCTTGGTCTATTACCAAAAGCTTTTTATCAGAGGAATTTCTCCTTTGAAATGGCTTGTTGTTTTGCTGAGAATTAATAGAGCTTTTGAATATGTCTCCTGTATGACTGTGCAGCTCTTTCCTTATCATGGCTGTCCAGAAGCATGATCTTATAAATAAGACAAGATCAAGGCTGTTTTGGATATAGCCAATTCTCACTTAACATTTATGGTTCAAAATACTATTAACTAAGCTCAGCTAATAAACACATTTCTTTCTTATGAGGAAGAATGTCATCATAATGCTCTGTACATACCAATCCAATAACCCACGAAAATTTAAATTAAAGGAGTCTTGAGGAGTTTTATTTGTTCCTTTTTCTGGTCTTCTTACTTTCTGGTCTTAATACTTTCAGGTGTTCCTGTAAGACTTTACCTTTGTAACTGTGAGTCAGAGAAGTACAAAATTCTGTTCTGTTAAAGCAGAAAGACTCCTATTGTTGTCCCCAACTACTTCTTCCCTATATATGGACTCCATTTTCAGAACTCTCAATGAGAGAGAGGCAACATTTCTCTTCCCTGAACTTGTTTATGGAACATAAAAAAGATCCCAACCTCACTAACTTTTGTTAGTGAGTGGCAAGGTTTGTTCTCCTTTGTTTTGCTTTACTATATTGGAAAAAAGCAGATTATATATGAATGTGATCCTTGAAATCTAATTGAAAGATATGTTTGCACATTCTAGTAAAAAATATCTTTCTCTGACAAGTTTAATATGTGAAATAGCATATTTTTCAGGCTGCTATTAAGATCTGACATGCTTAACATTCATTAGTTTGGTAATTAGTTTAGGCAGATTGTTTTGGAACAGACTCATTCCTATCTTACTGCCACTGAGTCAATCATATTTTTGTCAGAAAAGTTCACTCTCAAGATATTTATCATCAGTATTTTAATTGCTTTCTTTTTTTTAAAATAATACTAGCTAAGAAGCATGAAACTGAGAATTTGTTTCACTGAAAAAAAAGCTTTATTTCAGTGGCCAAACATACTGGTTTGTTATTTTAATGCTTATAAGTGTTAGGCTTACATTCTACATGTTATAGAAAGAATGTTGCAGGCTTAGATGGATTTTACAAATAGATACCAGAAAAATGTATGTAATTATTTGGCTCTATCAACCTTGGCAACATTCTTTTACAATAATAATTATAAAATACACTCCTTAATGAATATTCATTGTTATGTGCAAAATTTTTTTTTTTTCAGATTTCAGTGACTTCTGTCTGCTGTGACAAAACTAATGGGGGCACTGATGCTTGCTGTAGTACTATATCTACTTCTTCAAAAAATAGATGTTGTCAGCAGGGATTAAAAATAAAGTTGCAGAGATTGGCCATAGGAAAGGAGGATCCAGATGGAGTCTTCTGCAGTTAGGACATGTGTTAGAATCCAGCCAAGGTTAATTGTGGTCTCATTTAATTTAATGAGTGGAAAATGTTCAGAATACTTATTGACCAGAAATAAGCATAAGTTAGCTCCATCCCAACCTTGGGCATCCTGATTTGGGGGGTGCTGATATGTAGCATTCACATTTTTTCTGCCAGTCAGCTTCAGACTTCAGGAGAAAACCTAAGATTATAGATTATAGAATTGTTATCAAACTCTTCAACCTGACTTTGATATTTTGTTTTGTTTTGTTTCTTTAAAATTTGGTCATCTCAGTTGCTGCTTAGCTTCGTAAATTAGCTGTACAATTATAAGGAATTTGTTAACTTGCTTCTTGATGACTAGAATTCTAAGCTCCAAAATATAGTTTAAACTGGTTAACCTTATGTTAAATTAAAACTTTGTTTTATCCTGAAAGCTATAAAACAGTTATAACTCAGCTTTTGTCTGCTGGAGGCAGGCAGGAGAGAATAAGATGAGGGGAATGAGAAAAGATTTTTTTTTTCTCATTTTCTTGCTCATCATCTTCATATGTTGGAAGTAAAACTGAATTGATGTTAACTTAATTCTGCCTCTGCTCTAACTGCATGCCAGCACTTCTTAGAAAAACAGAAATTTCATTGGTATGTCCTTTGAGGGCTTTTTTTCTTAAGCGAAGGCTGTCTCTCTAATGGCTGTTTGGAGACCTATATAATAAAAATCAAAATTCTTCAATCCTTTCCATACACAAAAGAGTGAAGTGAAACCATCAATTACTGTGACACCAGCCTGTTACAAGAACTCAACTTTCATCAGACATAAGCTGAAAGATCTCAAATTCTAGCCTAAACTGTGTGTTTCTTTGGGTTATCAGTTTTTCATGCTTTCTGAAGTGTGCTGTTGTGTGTGTTATATTTCCTTTATTGATTTGGGATTATGAAATTTAATTGCAAATGGATAATTGGTAAATGTGACCTTTCCATTCATAAATTGTCTGAAAAGAGGTTATGACTTCAAGTATGTTCCTTTTAATACTTTTTTTTTTTACCTTTAAGTGAATAAATACAGTAATTCATATTAGTTGTTTGATATTCAGAGTTTACTATTTAATCTATGTAACACTTTCTGTTGGAGCTAATCTCTAAGTGAATGATTCACTTTTCACTAACTATTTCTTACAAACTTTGCTGAATCCAAACCCCAAACTTGCTTCACAGTTGGATAGTTTCAGTAATAGACACAAAATTCATTTTTCACAGCTTTCTGTATGATCACAGTTTTATTCATACAAACAATTTTGAAAAGCAAAGAAGGGTGTGAATATTGCTGAACTGAGATATGATTCAGGAAAGTCTCAGTAACCTTTGCAAATGTTTTTCACACTGTTTTTCTCCCAGGTTTTAGTTCCTGTGTTATAGGGCTTCTAAAAATACTAGAACTACTTCTAGAAATGCTTGTAAGCTATTTTCTGAATTCGTCTGTGCAAGGAACTTGAACGGAATGGTCCATTGCACAGTGTTTTTTCTGCTGAGAGATGCTTTTTATGCCACTCAAAAAAGTCCATTAATTCCTAAAGGCTCAGTCGTGTCTGGTTAGACATAGATTATAGAATAGGGTGGTGATGAGCTGCATTTTCTAAGATAACTGCATGGACCTAGAGTGCCTCTGAAGCTTAGACCTGTGCAGTCATAAAAAACTTTTCTTTCCAAGATAACCACATCAACCTAGAAAGCCTCTGGACCTTAGACTTGTACAAAATGGCAAACAACTTTTCTTCTCTTTCCTCAAGCTTATGGAAATGGTGGATGATATTCCCTGTCTGAGGACTGAATATGGGGTTCTCAAATCTCAGTTAATCTGATGTGAGGAGCAAAAATCATCACATCACTATTTTCCATATAAGCAATGCCTAATCTATTCCTTCCTCTCTGCCTACTCACAGAAATGTAGTCACAATCAGATTAGTTTAGTATCAGTTTGCTACTATTGTTAAAAATAAAAATGGAATTTTATTGAACCTAAACATACTGTAACAAAGAAACTGCAAGACACTAGTTCATGAAGTTTCATTGATAGCACTAGAAGAGTATTGTACAGATAAATCCTCTGGAAGGTTCATTATACACACAAAACTGTTGCTCACTCCCTTAGAAATAACATGTCTATGGCCTTGACATTTAATCAGAGCAAGAATGGCATTTATTGAATCTCATATTCAGTAAATCATCAATTAAAATTACTTTTTTAAGGTCAGTATAATGCAAAATGCTTGTTATTTTTGTACAGGTTTTTCTTTTATCACTTTTTATGCTTGTGCTTTCCCCTGAAGACATGTGTTCGGGACTTTATTCATAGGGTGGCTTTTTATATATTTATCTCTCTCCCTTTCTGTCTGTCTTTCTGTTCATCTTTCTTTTATCTGTTCATCTGGCTGTCTATCCATATCAATACAAGACAAACCATAGGCAGGATTTTGTTTAAAAAGAGAACAATTTCTAAACATATATATTTATACCATTAAAAACATTACTGAAACAGTACTTAAAGCGGGTATTGAATTTATATAAGGACTAAAGTAAGGAACATGTGCAGAGCTATAGCACTGTCTTGAATACTTAAAGGCAGACAGATTGTACAACTTGCAACTTCTGTGCTGTCATGAGTGGCTTTACATATCTATACCAAGTGTGCCTAAATTTAATAAATTCTTGGTAAAATCTCACTAATGAAATAAACTGATGAAGGGTTTGATACACTCAGCTACTCTGTATATTGCTCAGTAGAAATTAAGTATGTAGTAGTTGACTCTGGTTTTACTTGTTTAATAGAGATGTAGATTATGGTTTATTGGGATTTACATCTTTGGTAATTGTTTTGCATCTCAATATATAAAGAACTAGGCTGAATATATGCATAACATATTAGAAATGCCATTGAGCAAATGATTCTGCATGAAACTGTGAGATGAATTAATGCCGTGCCTCTTTATACTATGCAAAACACACATTTTCCCCAATTATTTTACAATTGATTGCTCTATATTGTGGCCCAAGGGAATTCCAAAAAAAATCTGTTTGCATGTTTCCTACTATTCTGTTTCTGTACTATGATTAAATTAAGCATCAAAAGAATACTTTAGTTATGTGTTACTAAAGGTAAATGATTTTAAATTGTGAGTGTGAGTGTGAGTGTGTGTGTGTGTGTGTGTGTGTGTGTGTGTGTGTGTGTGTGTGTGTTCTGGACTAGCATATTCTAAGACATTGCACCTGAATTTATTGTGTTTATTTTTATGCATCTGTAACATTTTTTAAAGTATGTGTTGGGATAAAAAGCATGTGCTTTTGACCTTTGGACTGCCAGTTTGGAAAGCAGCCCAACATAAAGCTGTGTGTGGTCTATGTGAATGTGCTGATCTTAGTCCAATTCATAGACATGACATAAGCCTTTATTAATGTCTGAGGTACTTGTAACTTGTTTGTCAAAGCCTAAATATATATTTAGCATATATTAGTCTACCCTCCCAATCCAAGAGTCCTATGCTACTTGATCTGTTCAAAGCTTGTCAGGACTTCTACAAACACTGTTGTTTTTCTTGTCAATTTAATATCAAAGTCTGCAGTTATTTCCCAATGCCATTCTCCCCAAATTTTACAAAATTTCCTTCTCTGATAGCTGCAGAAAACCTGTATCTGGAAATCTGTATGTATACTTCTCTTTTCTTACTTTTATTTCTCAGCTTTTATATTTTTTCCTGATGTCTGTCATGATATGGAAGAAATCAGCAGAGATGGGTGAAATAGGCAGAACAGCGTTTACTAGTTAGAAATTGTGAAAATAGCTAGTTGAAAGGGTATTCAGATATGCATTTGTATGTTTATCATGCTCATCTAAATCCAAACCTTTTTTAGTTTTGATAATTCTGTTTACTACATTACTTCTGTTTTCTTCTCTGAATGGGCACAATGTTCCTGTGTCTGGGATGAAGTATCAAGATTTAGCCAAGTATTTTCCTATATTATATACAGTAACAGTTTTATGTAAAGTACAGAAAAAGTTCCCTGGAAGGTGGGACCCCCCCGCTAAGATTCCGAGTTTGACCTTGTTAACTGGGGGGCTACGACATCAGAACCATGATGGCTACAACCATCAGAACCAACATCAGGCCATGTCTGGCCCAGTGAATCTTGTAGTTTTTGCCTGCATAGTGATACGTCTTCAGGAGACAGTGCAGACTGTTCTTGCAGAATTGCGTATGGCCTCATGGTTCTTACCTGCTAGATAGTAAAGAGTATGAGTAGAGAACTGGTCTAAATATTGGTCATCCATTTCTGAAAGAATGCCATAATCCATAAGGTGTTATCTAAACTACAAGTATTACTGGAACAGCTGATCTGGTCGCAGTATTACAGAAAAGGAGTATGAGTCCTGTGCTGACTGCTTGGAAGGGCCTTAAGCTGCTCTTTAGGACCATTTTATGGATGTCAGGTAGGCAAAGAGATGACTTTCCAGCCTTCAAAATGCAAAAGAATGATAAGATTTTCTTTAAAGCATGCTTGTTAATGGCTGTCTTCAGTTGGCTCCCTGTTAGCATGCTTGTTGTCTTGTAATAATGTTCCAGGACATCTCTCCACAATTTATACAGGGCCAAGGAGTTCACTTCATTTTGGGGAGCAGATATTAACTTTGAAATGCCGTAATTCCTACCTTGAACTAAACCTTAACCTTTGACAGGTGATGGGAATTGGAGACCTAACTTCTCACTGTGCTTTGGAAGATGGCATCTCCTACATCATTAAAGTGGTTTTAAAAGTTCTACTTGCTTAGTATATGGAATGAAAGTATAATTGAATAGCACTAAAAAGAGAATGCAGAAAACAGCTGTCAGGTTGGACAGAGTATAAATCCTTCCTCACAGAAGTCTTAATCTTTTTTTTTCTAATTTACACATAAAGCAATAAAGAAAATGGGACTGCAAAAAAGATAAATGCAAAATATATAAAACTGGTCTGTCTTTAATATGCCTTCTTAAATTCCGGCAAAATATGTGTACATGTTGTGACACTTAGTTTTCAATTCTCCGCGGTGTTGAGAGATCCTGATAAAAGTGCATAGCATTATTCTTTTATAGGCTGCTCGGTATCTCAGAAATAAACTGAGTAACATGTGGCAGTTGCTAGGGTAACCATTTTTTGCATTTCATAGAAAAAGTCCAAGAATAAAACACATGTAAATTGACAGTGTGGAAAGCAGTATTATATGCAGCCTCATATTCTCAATTTGTTTTCTGTGCTTTTCCTCTGTTAGTCCTTTTAGATCTGCTTCAGCTTTTACCTCGAATCTCTCCACACACTTGTATCTTGCTTGGCTGAGAAAATAAAATAAACATTTAGCTACTAAGCTTAACCTGTCTATCAAACTATCTATACTTACTGTCAATAAGTTAAAACTGTGATTGGTGTCAGTGCTGGCAATATTCTCTGTGTGTGATTATCAGGTCATGTGAGCGGAAATCTGATTTTAAAAGTTGTTCTATGCACTTAAATATTTGTAGTTATTCAGATGCCATTAAGCATCTATTTTGAATATCAGTATTTGAGTGAAAAGCCAGCAGGCACTTAGGGAGCTGAGCTTTCATTGTTCACAGAAGAGAACAATTTAGGACTTGAACAGGAGTTTCTTATTAAGGCAAGCTTTTCTGTGCCTGTTTTGGAAAATGTTTGGTAATGAATTCTGCAACTTGTTGTGTAATGAAAAATGTATCCTTATTACAAGAGGAAATAATTTTATAAAGTATCATTAACCGATATTTGATTTGAATTAAATCTAACATGTTTTAATCTCAGTGGGTGGCAACAAGGCAGATTTTGTCAGACAAATGTAGCAGTTATAGCTAAGAAATAGTCTATGGCTCTACATTGGTATTATTTTGGTAAAACACTTCATGCTCCTGAAACTTATTTGTACTCTTTAAAGTCTTCTTACACTTTTAAATCTAGAGTATGCTTGTATTGGTATATTGATTTAGAGACTTCATGTAATAGCAGTGATTAATATAAGAAATACAATTTAATTTTTGCAGAAATATTTTTCCTTAGAACTTTATCCTTTGATTTTAGTCATGGCAAAGAACAGAGATGCAAATTGCTCATGAAAGATAGATTCTAATATGAGAAAAATACTTTAAGGTTTTCTCCATCCTCCCTCTAAACTTAGTGCTAAATAAATCTCATTACAGTGATTTTATATATGTTGAGATCCTAGAAATGAGAAGGTTGTCTTATGCTGTGGATGACATTAGAGACAATTCTGTAATTTAGTGCTTGCAGCTAATTTCTGCCCTGTTTTACACGCCATGGCTTCAGTAAAGTTACGTATAATATTAGCATGACTCTAGTTTGTCGTCCTCTGCATGTTGCTGTCTTTTCTTAAAGAATAGGACTGAAAATGGTGTTGACTTAATCATCTATATGAGGGTTCTATAAATTTTAGGCTACTATAATTGACTGGTTCATGTTTCTTAAATTACTCTAGTATAAGTAATTACTGGAAGAATCTTGATATTGGAGATAACTCTGACAAACTCAGCACAAATTATAGCTTTAAACTGGCAAGATTTCTCAGCAGAATCACTCCTCATGAAACTCATTGCAGGTTTAAGTTATGTAAAGAGTGAAACAGATTAAATGTATTCACTACATGAAGAAATGAATAAATATCACTCTAGGAAGTGAAAGCCAAAGGTTGGCATGATAGTCAGAGCTTAATATGAAGAGGTCATTGTACTAATTCTAATTCACTCTTGCTCATACTGTATTTTCAAGACTGTATATAAAACTAATTTATTCATCTTCAAATGCGTGGAATACACTGAACACGTGGCTGAATAGAATAACAAAGATTAAAAATTTAGGTGGTAGTGTCCCAGAGAATTGTTCTCCTCCCCTGCTAGAAGACATCTGATTTCTGTTATCTGAATAAATGCAATGTGTTGCTTTCAAAGATTTAAACAAAGTAGGAGAGCATTTAAACAATTTTTGGCATCCCATTGGGATGTCATCAAATTACCCTTCTCTTGGTGGATAACAAAAAACAAATACTGCTTCATGAATAAATAAAGTTTTATTTCCTTTATAGCTGTTAAGATTCTGGCAGACCAGCTCACTTCTCAAAATTTTTGACTCTGTACTATTGGGCCAGAGGTGAAAATCAAAGCATGTAGCAAGAAAGATTGGCACCGTTCCTTTCACCTCTGGTAATATGTTAATTGCTGTCCTCTGGTTCAGTAATACTAAGACATCTAATCAGGCTCTGAAGAAGACAGTTGTGCTGTAGATTGTCACTTAAGTCAATGTGGGCAAAGGAGGAAGTCCCTCTACTTATTAGGATAGTGGGATCATAGGATAGCTCAGGTTGAAAGGGACCTCAGAGGGTCTCTAGTCCAATCTCTGGCTCAAAGCAGGGTCAGTAGTTATGTCAGACCAGCTCGTGGGAGGTGGAATCTGGCTTTAGAGTTTCTTACCAGTTGCTATGTAGGATTTATTAATCTTGTCCAAAGACTTTCCCATTACACAGAGATCACGGCTGATTTGGGTCCATGTGGATTCAATGCTGTACTTTAACTTGCCAAGCAAAATTTATTTTTAAGCAATGCTAATGCAAACAAGATTTATTTTTTATGGAATTGAATATTTTCCTCAGTCCTGAATATTAATTACTCCTTATTGCTTCTCTTGAAATATCTACATTTCAATTAATGCTGGACCAGAAACTCCTACAAAATGTACTCAGACTTTTGGAAAGTTTGACTGGCCTCTCTGTGAGAGATTAAATAACGCTGCTGAGGATTTATATGACAACTTTTATATACTTGCCATTGAGTAGTTCTGAACAGATAGTCTACAATCCCGACAAAACTGCTATCATTTCCCTGATGTATTTGTGTCATGTGTTTATGATGTGTATTTACATAAACCTACTATCCATTTCTAATGTCTTCTATGTCTTTCTATGTGCTGTTTCTAGGATTAATAAAATGATACACCAACATAACACATTGTTTTGAGAACTGATACAAAACAAATTAAAACCAAGGGAAAGACTTAATGCACAATGACTTGAAGTAATTGGAAAGATTTTGTTTTCTGTGAACTTTGGATAAGCCTCAGAGACTGTCAGAGCAGTGATGAAGAGTAACACTTGACATACAGAAAGTTTATGAGTTCTCCAACCTTTAAAAGAGCAAAAGGTACTTTAGTTTAGAACAGAAAGCCAAGGCCTATGTTGGCATAACTCCACTGAGTCTGATGGATCTATATACTTCTATACTTCGGTTGAGAGTTGAACCAAGAATCCTAAATGCACTTGAGAATTTGGTCAACGTATAAGTAATTTAACATTTTAGCAACTAAATCTTTGAAATTGCATATAATTTTACTTCTATATTCTAGTTATGGTTTATTGTTACATGACACCTACTGAAGGCAATATTTTCCATATGGAATGCTATTACGCTATTATGATTAAATTAATATTTAAATGCCTAAAAATGGCACCCAGGTCCGGACTGTATCGAGAAGCTTCTGAAGGTAGTGGGAACATTAGATGGTCAGCAACTTTAAAATGTAAACTTTCTTAGAGCTAGTTCTTTTATCTAAGTACCTAAATATAAACTGAAAAACCTTTCACTGACTACCACATTTAAAACCCTTAAGTTTTAATACATAGTTTTTTAAAAAAAGAAATTCTGTTCTATTTTAATCAGTATTTTCCCAGTAAAATCACATATTTTTAACTAGTGCACTATATAAATAATTCAGTCCTTTTTAGAGCAGCTTCTAAATGTAACTGGTGAACAAGATTCGTAATGTGAATAAAAGTTAGAAATTATATCAATCATAGAAAGACATATAGGTAAAGATCTATAACTTCTGTCTTTAAATTGAAAACAATATTATTGTATATCCCCCTTCTTGAGTGTTTGGGAGAATTAAATTGAACTCTTACTGCTACTGATGGTAGTAATATGAATATGCGCTTGATGCCCATGCTGCTTGGACTTAACTTTTAACTTTCTTCATACATTTGTCAAGGAGCCATAGAAACGAAAAACAAAAGGTAAAACTTTTTTTTATTTTCTAAATAAATTAATCATGGTAACTCTTAACAACTGAAAAATGCATAATTTTATTTCATACTCCCAGGTAATATGCTGACAATGTAAGCACTGTTGTGCTTCACTGAAAAATGTTTAGCCACAGGCAAGTGGAATGTAAAATAGGAAAAAAAGGTTACAGTGAGACCCATGTGTTTTTATTTTGAAACATGAGTTTAATTCCTATGAGTTATATTTCGAGGTAGGATTAATTCAATTAAATATTGAAGAGGCTCACTTCTTCTTCTCAGGATTGAGGATACACTGGTTTCCAAATACAAATGCTTCCTCACACTGGCAAAAATGAATGCACAATAGTGGCCAAATGTTTAGTATTACTCTGTTTAATCAAACTCCATTTGACCAGAAGTTGAAAACCAGGTTCGTTTCCAGGATCGCTCAGAGCATGGCACTTGACAAACTACCTTTTCCATGGGTTATGGACTGTGATTTCAAGCTTTTTATAACTGTCTGGGTGGATTCCCTTTCATCTGCAGTCCTGTTTTTCGGAAAGCTTTGGATGTCCCTCTGGATGCTTTAGATAGAGGCTTGTCCTTTAATGTGTAGAATAATTAAGATTATTCTAAACAGGAAGAAAGGTCTCAAAGAGTTATTTTTCTGTCCTTTCTTTTGCTGCATGAGTGGAAGTGAAGCAACATGATGAATTTTGTATACCTAGATAGAGAAAATGATGAAAACACCGAAAAGCAAAGAGAAAAGCTTTTAAGAATCCCTTCTGCGTCTGTTGACATCAATGGGAATTTTGCCATTTACCAGAAAGGGAAGTAAAATTACACCCGGGGATGGCAATTCCAAGGACCATCTGTGAAAGGTTTCTGGATTGTTCTATCTGGTGTAGAAATTTTAATGGTAATAGTTTCATTTTGTTTGTTTTTAACAGAGAGTTATAATTACTTTTACACAGAACTCTGTAAAAACAGTGTTAATGGGAAAGCAGAAACAAACACAATTAGCAAAAAGTCAAGAAGGAATAAAAAATAACAATATCAGTTAAGGCTCCAGCAATGTCTTTGATCCAGCCTGATTGTTTTGAGGTGTTTGAACACATCAGAAATCACCAGCAATATACAGTATCACCAGCTTTAGAGATAAAAGAGAGGGCAATTTATGCTTTAGTGTCTGTGCCTAATGAAGCAAAATTATAGATATCGTGCGAGTTGTTATTCAGATTTTCTTTGGCTTATATCTTAAAGTTGTTTTAATATACCCTTTACACCTTTTTCTATTTTGTTTTTTGTGGTTAGCTGTAATAGAACGTGTGTTATAAAAGGAAAGTGTACCTGTTGCAGAGTGGAAACTGGTATTTGGTTTTAATTATGCTTTAAAGGGATGGAGGCATCTGCACCAGTATAGACACAAGTGCGTTGGCTCTCCTAACCACTGCTGAGCAGGTGGTGAGGAAATGCTCCAAGTATACTGGAAAAATTGAGGCTTGATCTGAACCCTGGACTCTTGGAATCAAGTTTTAACAAGGTGTGAAAATGCAGTATTTTAAAGGTAGCACAGCGAAATATTGAGGAAAGCTCATTGTATTACAATTAGTGTAGTGCACTAATCCCTAAGGGGATTACTTTCTATCAGAGTGGCTGTAGGGTTTGCATGGAGTGTGTCCAAACAGGCAAACTATTTTGGGGTCTGTGGAAGTGAAAAATATAGGACCAGTGCTCTGCAGTTCTACAGATTGACTAGCTCTTATTTCTGCCAAAGAAAGACAGGGTTCAGCAGCTTAGCTGCTGCTCTTGAAGGATGGGCTTCTTTTGCTGTATGTTTTTGGAGTTTAGAGTCTATCCTTAGAATGATATACTGAATATCCCTTTTGTCTCTTATTGCACGACAAAAATGAAACAACTGAAAATGTGTGTTTGTCTGACATAATATTGATGACTAGGTAATCTATGTCCAAGCAACATTCGGAAGAATATGTTGCCTGAATTGCATGCACTGGGTGAAACTGCTATTCAGACAAACATTTCTAGCTTTATAGGTCATTATATTTGCAATTACCTCATTTTGTCTTCTCTCTCATCATGAGGATACCTCTATAAACTGGTATGATGGTCATTAATCATTTCACCTCTCTCAAGTGCTGTAGTGTTCTCGTCTCGTATTTGTGCTTACCAGTAAGTAACTGGCCTAGCAAACTCAGATGAAGTGAACAGTGAAATTACCACATTCCAGGAGTGTCATGAAGTATCTCCTATACAGTCTCAGCTGTCTTTTTTCAAAGTTAATATGGAGTGTTCTGCGTAAAGAGAAATATGTATGCAGAATAAGTTTCAGTAGTACACTGAAACTATCTAGGATGAACTTGCAACCTTCAGCATAGAGGATAACCTAAATAGCTCTGTTTTGCTATAAACTGGTATTTAATGGGAGTTATGCAGATAGTGTTCCTCAAGCTCCACTGGTAATGAAACACCGCTTGACAGCAATTTTATTTTTCATACTGAAAGTCTTGTTTGTTTAGAATTTGATAAGAGAAAATATTGTGCTTTATAAGCCCATTATGCTCTTTCTGAAACAGTTCGTTTCCTAACCCGTTTCTCTCCCTAATCACCATGGGGGAGGAAGAGGAATTTTTAAAGCACTGGCTGATTTCTATATGGGACACTTGAAAAATGGCATTTGCATGTCGCTTGGCCTGTTTGGAGCTGCACTTGCAGAGGGAAGAGGTTATTCTGGAAGGCGCAGCCCATGTGAGGGGGCTCACTCAAGCACTGCTGTAAGATATTTCTATTTATCCTTATTCAGGAAATTAGTTCAACTTACTTAAGGGCCTCCCAATTCCAGGATATATTTCTTGTGCTATCTTGAATAAAGCTGATTTTCTGTTTTTCACCATAATGACAAAACTAGCCAATCTGATGGTGAGCTGCAGTTTTCTCTGATCTCTCAAAACCGCAGCAGAAGAGCCCCAGTAACTCCTTGACCTTTGCTGCCACCGCATTGCCTTTTTAGAGACCATTAGGAGAGTCACCTTCTCTTATACAGGATGATCGCTATTCTGTGGTGATTTCAAAAAGTCCCAGTGCACAGCTTTGCTCTTCCTTGTGTGTTTGTATATTTGTTCTGCATTCTAGTACATGATGCTTTTTCTGGATTATTTTTCTGCAATTTGTTGGACAGGAGATTTCTGAAATTGTCAGGTCCCTTGGCAGACAATCGTATAAATAATCTTTCTTTTTTGGTTGTTTTTGATACTGGTAGGTAGTTGGATGTCCAGGGAATTTTTGATACGGCTAAACTTAAGACAGATATTTTTACCAAATGTTTTGGAGACTTTAATGTATTTCCTGGCAGAGTGGTTGTTATTCACATGGCAAGAACCCTCTTGTAACAGACTTCTGGGGTAAGACTAATAATCAGTAGACATTTTGAAAAAATTTCCCTGTAGCATTGTACTCAGCGTTGCAGTGTTTACCTCTAAATACAGATGCTTATGCAGGAAACAGAGCTGCTAAATTTCTTTTGTGCCAGTGTTGTCAAAAAATATTTCCCAGTTTGACTGAGGTTGTGGTAGCTGGGAACAGAAAAGAGGGGAAAATTCTTTTCTGATCTAATTCAGAGGTCAGTAGAGTTAAGCTACCATTAAATTTGGGGCAGATATTTTAATGAATTCCATAAATAAAGCAATTGAGTAGAAATAATGGGAATACAGAGAGCTTATTTATTTCCTTTGAATTATAGTGTTACTGCTTGTGGCCAGGCAGTTACAGCAAATAGGCTGGCTGAAAGGGAATGAATTTTATTGAGGCAAATCTTTGGTGAAGAATAAATATTTTGAAATGAAGGATAATTGTTTCAAGGATATATTGTATACATTTCTCTTTATGAAATTAAACTGTTTCCATTCATTTTAATGTCTTTGCATTTGTTTACACTTTGCAACAAACCAGTAAGCAGATTTGGGAATGGTAAGGGTGAAAGCATATCTGTAGCTTGTTCTTCCAAGCATTTTGTAAGTTAAAACCAAGAAGTCATAAAATAGAAGCGAAGGAGCCTGATAAATATAATCCTTTTTATCAAATGATACCTTCTCTGGCTATATGAACAGGAAATGTCTTTAAATATTGAGAGAATAAAACGTGCACATTTTGACTATCTCTTTTTATTCCTTTTCTATCCACTTAATTATGGTTGATTTATTATATAGCACCATGTTTCATGTGTAAAGAATATGAAATCAGGTCAGGAGCGGATATTTGGATCAAGCAAAACTGTGAAAGTAGTTTGTATTTCACCCATATGAAAATGCTCTTTCTCGCCAGGTGGCACATTCAACTGATCCACAAGGAAGCCAAAGTGGCATAATCTTATTGACATCCATGCTGGATCTTCATCTGATGCAGATCCGTATAGCGCCATGTGCTTTAATGAAACTGTGTCAGTTCAGGTCGGCTGAGGATATGAATTAATGGTGGTGACATTGGTGACACACCACTTACAGAATTTATGTATATCATTGAACTTGCTACTGTTTGTTTAAAAAGTTTTTGGCATCAAGAATATTACAGAAATGAATGAAAGATGTTTTACAATAAAGGCATTTAACAATTTGTGAACTGGTGAGTTAAATAAGTAAAGGGCATGGTAATTCGTTTTTACAGTTACATTACAGTTATAATGAGCAGTATTGATTTTCTATTAATACTAATGTGTTTATTGACCTTTCTAATGGCATCTGTCACTACTGTTTCTTCTCAAATTCTAGTGGCATTTTCCCTTCCATAAAGTAAAGGATTACAATTCTCATTGTATTGTTAGAATGAGAATTAGTATTCTTTTTAAAGTAATAAATAAAGTAATATGGGGGCTTAAAGAGTTAAAAAAGAAGAAATTTATGTTTTGGAAGCTCTCCATTTTTTTGGACAAATCTTCTAGTTGAGAAAATAGTTGTTTGAGCATTATGTGTCAGATCAGCTTTTCATTGTCAGATTTTGCTAGTTAGTAAAAAGTAGTGTTCGTGGAGTTTAAAGTGGAAGGGTTTACTAAGACACTATCTGACAGTGTATCTCTCAAGAGTTTCGTTTCTTTTCTTTCAGCTTTTAATAATACAAAGGAAGGATATATGAATTAACTAAAATTTTGATGAACCATAACTTACCAGAAACATATCTATAGTCCAAGAAACGTGAAATTGTTTCTCTTAGGTGCTTTTCCTTTCAGAATTAAGACAGAGCTTGTCCTAAAAAAAGCTCTTTGTTTTCCACTGCTTATTTTCTTTTATTGCATTAGGCACTATAAAACTTCAGCTATTAAACACCAACCATTTAAAGTTATAGTAGTTCTCACCAAGCAGTGAAGCGTTGGATTGTTGCTAGAATAAGTATTAAAAAAAAGTTTAGGGGTAAGAGTCATAGAAAGTAGCAGCAAAACTGTTAAATGGTTTGCTCTCACTCTTGGAAACACTTAATTTTGTCCTCTGTGTCTCGTTCATCACAAGTGATTTGCAGGACATCCATATTTTCATATGCTACTTATTCTAGATCTGTTTACAAAGATTGTACATGATATTTATGATATGCATTACAGGTAGAAACATCTTATAGCTAATCTGGCCTAATTCTGGTGCAAAAGAGAAATACATACTTTGGGTACTCCAAACAGGCACGCTGTGATGTCATTCTCAAATCTACCACCCTGAAAGGCGGTACTTTGGGGGTTGCCATAACAACATCAGCCAGTCATTGTCTGACACTACAACGTTATTGCAGGAGCTTTTAGGGAGTATTAACCAAAATACAGTCACTATGGATTTTGGCTACTGTGGTGAGTAAGAATATCTGAGCTGTGTGCTCAGACACAAAATATACATCCTATTTACTCTGTATGTGTATGATTGGAATGACCACATTTTTCTGAAACTCTTTGAAATATCTATGCGGTATTTTAAAGTAGTATATTAGAGTACATGTGGCAAAAATGGGGTAAATTGGGGTAAAGTTGCCCAAATTTACTTATTTTTATATAATAAAATGAATTAGAGTAAGGATTCAGAAAAGCTGAGTCTGTACCATGATATATAATAGAAAAAGTTTCATCTGAGTAGTCCTTTGCATACAGCATGAAGAGCTCAGAATCAGGTTTTCTTTCCTTATTGTATACCACGTTCTGCAAAAATCCAAACCAGTAGCTTGAAATTCATGTTTAAACACCTAAAGTACACATGCAATGTGGGTGAAAGAAGAACATTTAATTAATCGAACCAGAAATTATGGTTTACATAATAAAATAAGCCAGCTTGCTTTAAACAGATTTCATACATCTGAAATAGAGAAAGCAAGCTTGCCAATAGCAGGAGCTAATGCTTCAATACCTTTCATTTTGTACTCTGAAAAGGAAACCTCTTCTTAAGCTCATTCATTTACCAGAGGGAAAATCGAATGCTGTGGCATATTGTCAGAGCTGCTTTATTGTCACCATTTACAAAGGTCACCGGAATTAATTGACTTCTTACCATGCATATTGTTAAGCTACCCATTTCCTGACATTTATGGGAAGGTGGCAGGCTTACAGCCATTGGCTATCTGTTGAGGTCTGTTTCACAGTGTTTGCCTCTCCAAAAACAGTAACTCTAAAATTGCAAGCAGATGATTGCATTGCTACAGAGAAGCAGATTCTCTCTGATGTTCACTAAGGTGTGCATGAGTGGGGGGGGTTGAGGAGAGGTTCTGGAGAAATAATGTAAATACCGATCTGTTTTTAATATGCATAACATTCTGGAAAACAAACCGAAACATGCAGGAAGATTGAGGTTGTATTTCTTTTCACTTTGAAGCATGCATTAGATAGCTAACCTGTCCTTTGCATGGTGTAAATTAAAATCTCCGTCCGGCTTTCACTGATGCATGAATATCAGATCCAGGCTGATGGACTTTACTGAATGTGTTTTCATCTAAAGTACCCTAAATAAGGGACTAAAGTACCCTTATACTGAATGAAAGGAATGACGTGCACATGTATAAACACACACACATTAGGCAACAATAGTGCTGGCGTGGAATTTTATGTTGATTAAATTGGTTAAATAGAAAATAGTTGCCTCTTTCCTAGCCCCCTGCATTTACTGCCCCCTCAATCTCCTTATGTTGGGTTCTCTTTCTGACCAGCAGTGCTGGGCAAAAACTCAAACTGGACATGTGAAAACAAAGACATTGAAAGCAAAGACAAATAGTTTTGAGCCTTCCTGCACCAAGAGAGGCAAAGGTTATGTCGTGATGGATTTGCACAAACAATCTGCTTATGTGAAAATACACTTTAGGGGCCCCCCGCTGCGATCGTGTTAATTACCAAAGAAGGTTAGAACTCTTCTGCTTAATGCGATCCCTTTCAGCTAGTGCGGCCGTTCCAGCTGCATTAGTAATCAGACATTCACACGGTCCCCTCTGACTGGAAAGGGGATGTTTTTAAGGGAAGTCATTTGCCACAATGCTTAAGATGTAGCCTGGCAGAAATTCAATAACTGTTTGTGATATGCTCATTCAGCCTCACTGCTCAGTGGCTTTTAGGTCCTGACATAAACAGCATTTCCCTTAATCCTAGCACTGGAGAGAAGAAACAGGCTGTCCTGTATCTTGTTTTATTGGTTTAAAAACACAGAGCAACTGTGTAATTTGATTTTGCATCTGAAACATCAGGGGAAACGTTCTCCCTTTATAATATTTTACCCTTTGATGTTCTTTCAAGCTAACAAATGCACAAATCTGATACTCTTGCAGGCATATTTGGATTATCTCTGACACAAAAAACAAATTGCATATGCATTTCCGTTTAGAAAGTAGAATGAAGAAATATGCTAATAAAATAACTTTACAAAAAGAAGACGGGGAAAGAGTTTACATGGAAAGATAAAAATCAGGATAGCATTTTAAATAAAGAGGAACTTACCCTATAATTAGAGTAGTTTCAAAGCTGGAGGAGTTCTTGCATCTCTGTGATTTTGATTCCTTAGTTCGGGTAACCACATACTTGTATTTATGCCAGAGTCTGAATAGACGTGCATATGTGTATGTGCCTGTGTGGTTTTGTGTGTGTGCGTGTGTGTAATGGTATATAATATAAAGACGTATCTAGTGATATCCTACAACACGAGAGACTCTGTACTGCCAGCTGAGATCCCTTATGTTTGCCAGAGCGCTGTTGCTGCCTGGCTGCCTGAGGCTCGCAATCCAGCGGGGAGCAAGCGAGCGAGCGAGCTGCTCGCTAGCTCTTCTTATTTCTCCTTGTTTCCATGGTGGTTAGTGGTGCATCGTTCAGCCGCCCGGTTGTCACACTGACATGGTGCTGCCTGCTCAGCGGTCATTAATAACTGAGCCCCTTCCACTCCCCAGAGAGGAGCCAATGGCTCCGGCGTGCCCCGCTGCAGCGTCGCGCGCGCGGCTGCGCCAGCCTGGTTGGCCGTGGGAAGCTGTCTGTTACGTGACACTGCTGCTTCGGCGTCGGAGACGCGAAACGAGCCTCTCCACGCTTCCAGATTTCTCTTCCGATTTGTGGGAGTTACAGGGCACGCTTTGTGTTTTTATAGAACAGCTCCGGAGATTTAAACTCATTTTTGCCTGTAGAGAAGGAAGGATGTATGAGGCATATGAGGAAGCTGTCTGTGTTCGGAACAACTGATTAGAGATCGCTAAACTTCTGCAAAGACTGCCGTAGTTCAAGGGATACCGTACACTGAAACCATTCAGGAAAACCTCCCCCCCACCCCCCATGTCATTTCATTGCGTTCTTTTATTTTAAGAATGGGAAGGTTTTTTTGTACTCCTCCTTTTCCTGGGGTTATAAAAGATGAAAGTTTATTACATACATGTATCAACAGAAAGTAAGGGCAATAATCCAGCTTTCTGAGAAATGAAAATTCAGAATGAATAAGCTGAGGAAGGGAGTGGTTAAATAAAACCTGTTTCTTTCCATCTTTGTCTACCTGACTCTCTGCTTTATGGCCATCTAATTGAGTAAACAATAGACTGCACAGATTTTCTTCCCTTCTTTCTTTCCTTCTTTCCTTCTCCCCTCTCCCTTTTTTGTGATATACTCATTGGTAAAAATCTTTTTTTCTATTTGCTCTGTGTCTGTGAACAAAGGGCATGCAAATTACAGTTTGCTCCAGTGGAGGTTTCAAGACTTATAAAATATTTCACAAAAATATTTTCAATTTCACAGAAAGGTAGACTGAAAAATCTTCTCCTAGAGATACAAAACTATATGTGAAATGTTGTTAGGAAAAGCCTTTTATTTTACATATTATTTTATATGAATCAAATTGGTTTGTAATGGGGGATGAACAATAGTGAAATACAAAAGGCTGGTTATCAACAGGTCGAAAATAACAAAATACTGGCTATCTTGCATAAATTTAGTACTAGAACCCTGACTGACACAGGCCACCCTCTAGTGGACTGAAGTAAAATGTGGTTCTCATTTCACATAGGCTTTGTCTGGAGAAAGGCTCACAGTTGTGTCTAACAGTAATGCAAAAAATTTCTGAAGATTAGCAAACAATGTAAATTAAAGTACATTTGCAATGGCAATAGCACCAAAATTCTATTATAAAATGGTTATTATTTTATGAACACCATATATATCATTTTGATTCACTGTGAGTCTGAGATTGTGAAATGCATTTTTGTTTTCATTTTCTAAGAAAATGATTTTACACTTTATAAAATCACTTATTATGAAAAGTGAATTAAAGTGATGCCATCTTCTTCAATAAATTTCACTTTGTTATAATTGGTTAGGGTAAACTTTGCACAACCAATCCTGATTGACTCCCTGGTACTTACATTAGTTGGGCAGTAATAAAGCACTTTCCTTCTCCCTCAAATTTTTGAATACTGCACTTAAAGTAAGTATAGGGAGCAATGATTAAAATTCTTTAAAGATGTCTGCAGTTCAGTTTTTTTACCACACAGATAGCTGAGTAGGACAATCTCATATGTGAAATAATGGCTCTTAAGTGGCAGGCTGCAAATTCATGAAATATTCAAGTGTGGGAGGAATGCTGTGTGGCCCTTCCATTTTCTCCAGTTCTCTTATTATAGGCATTATAATTTTTTCTATTGGGAGTTAAAGGAGTAACAGGCAATATAACAAAAACACTTGGTGTTGACCTATCTTTGGCTGCCTCTCCGTTCTTCTTGCCCTGAGATGGGGACAGGGAACAGACGCTGCTGCAGAGAATGCCTCAGGCCAGAAAGATTTCATGTCACCTTCTTTCTTTAGGCTCAGGGTTCACCAGTGAAATCTTGTCTTTCATTTGCCCCTGTGAGATAATTCTTACAGCCTTTGATAGTACAGTTCACGGCTACGAGCTGTGAATATAAAACAATGAGGAATTTCCCATAGCAAACCTAATGCTCGAAGCCTTCCCTGCCTTCTGATGTTTTCTACCAAATGCTACACAACCTATCCAGTTTCTGATGGGACAATGCTCCTGGTGATGTAAGGAAAGTGCAACCAAAAGCCAGAAAAAACAAGAATTCTTGCCAAGGTAGCCACAACAGGAAAAATAGAAATCATTCCTGATCCCAGCCAAGTGATTACTCACATCTATACCATGACAAGAGATGTAAACCCGTGCTTCAGTTATGAGGTGGGGTGGAAGAAAGAAGATACAAGCATTTCAAGAACTCTGGGCAAAACTTAAAAAGAAGGAAAGTGTACTGTCAGAACAAATGAGGTACTGCTAGTAGTCCAGTGGAAAAGCAGAAGATCTGTGGATGAGGGAAAAGGTGGAGCTACCATTGTTCTGCATGAGTGTTCTCCTGCATTCTGCCCCTAATCTCACATAGTCATTGTCCTTCATTTAAAATCTGGCTTTCTGGTTAACATGAGAGTCATGCAAAAACAGATTCAATGATTTGACTTGTGAAATTCAGATGTGATTTTTCTTATGTGAAGTCTTCATTGTGGTTGATTGGTATGGCCTGTGTAATTGGAGGGCTAAATAATTAAATCAGCTAAAGCATGCTTGCATAAAAAGAGTGAGTTGTTATGATAGAATATATATGCAATTAAAATATCTCCTTGATAGATGTACACTTACATATTAGTTAAGATATTATTATATCATCATAAAGTTCTATTTTATAAAAAAGTGAAATAATTGATTTTTTAATTGATTTTTTTTGGTAAGGAATAATTTTTTTTTCAAACTATCTGCAGGAGAAAAATACCTTTTATAACTAATACAATTATGATGATTAAGGTTCATTATTTTCCTGCTGATTTTACTATGATGTTTGCTGGTTTTAAAATAGCAATGTAATCTATTTCACCAGAGTTATATATATAGCTTATTAGGTTACAGGATAGAAAAAGAATCCCTTAGACTGTGAGAGATATGATGAAAGTAATGTATGCTAACTCCAGGTATTTATTTTGCGTGCATTTTATCTGATTACTGAGTGCACATGAAAATAAACTAAATAATTACTCATTTGTAATGTATAATTAATGATGCATTAAAACTTTAGTTATTAAAATATAGTGGGTTTTGTGCATGCATTTTTGCTAAAGTTGGAAGGAAATTTCAAAATTTTTCCTGTTTTTATGTTATAAAAAGGATGAGTATCTCTGGGCTTTACCATTAATATATTGTTTGCTTATTGTGGTTCAGGGTGACCACCTCTAGTATTTTTAGGCACTGAGAACATAGCTCCATTGTGGAATGCAGCAAGTAGAGCTAAAAACTGAAATAAATACTATGCGGTTAAAGTAAAAAGCCAAAAGTATGTGATTTAAATTTTAAGGTGAAGCACTTCATATTAGGAACTGGCAATTAAAAAGTTTTTTTAAAGTAATTATCTACACAGTTTTTGCCCAAGTATAAAAGAACAGGCACTTTCTGAATAGCTGTATCCATTATTGAAACACACACCTCTCTCATGGTTTCTGAAATACCATGACTATAAGTAAGAGGGCTGAGTGGCGGCTCTTTGCTCTCTTTCTTCTTGCAGCCCTTAGAGTAAAAAAGAAAGGAGCTGATGTTTAAGACTGATTCTCACCAGTTCTTCAAAGCATACCCTTAGTGTATCTTCCGTGGGAGGCATGAGGAGGTATTCTCTTCTGAAGCAGGTTTCAGAATTGCTCTGAGTCAAGAAAATCTGTCCTGTGACTTCACTGAGGTTATTAACTATAGTTACTATAGTTATTATTTATTATGTATCAGTTATTATAACTGTAGTTATTATTAACCTTATCAGTTGTGATGCCTAATTTGCCTGGAAGAGAGATATAAGTGGCATCGCTTCCTGTAACCTCATTCTACCAGCATTTTCAGTGCTACTTATGCAATATCATCAACCTGACACTGTCATGTGCATTGTCTGATATAGTGACACCTAACTATTGGCATTTTCCTAAAGGCTATGCTTCCATATAGACAAGTGAAAACTTGTATTAATGTGTCTCCCACTAAAATTGAACCATTTTTTTCAATGATGAGCAAAAGCCAATGAAGTTCATTCATTGTCTTTTTTGAAGATGAAGGGCTTGCTGCCAGCAGTGGTAAGTTCAAGGTTCTAAATATGGTTGTACTTCATGATGGTGGGAAGTGTTATGCTCAGATCACTTAACCTGTTACCAGCTTTCTTTTATCAGATTCTGAGTAGTGTTGATGGGACAGAGATAATAAAGCAGAAGAAAACAAATTTAGGCCATGAACCTAAGGAGAATTTCACATAACGACAAGTTCATATCCATGCAAAGCACTAGCCACTTCATTAAAAGCCATGTAGATGTTAGTTCTAAGTATACATGACTTAGCAAAGCTTGGAACTGCGTCATAAAAGCAGCTGTGTAGTATAGGCAAACTCAAGCATGTGTAATATGGATGAATGAAAGCAGTGGTGATGAGCTGATGCTTATCTTGGTGATCCAGGGGATTTTGCATATTCCAGCTAATTCTCCTATTCATATAGCAACTGTGTTCTAAGAAACAGAAAGGACAAGATCCCAGGAAAGACCAAAACTACAGTGAGTCTTCCTCAGGAATGGTCTGAGGTCTGAAAAATCTTGACATATTTTATACTAGAGCCTATCAGGTCCCCCTCGTAAAACTCAGGGTGATATCAGAGTTCTTTTAATTTTCATCCCTGGATCTATTTTAATAGGCAAGAATCTCTCCCATCCCAGCATCCGCTGAAGGCTGGAAATGAGTCACACATAGCAACCACAACCTGTCTGTGCCGCGTGGGAATGTTAATGAAGATGAAGTAGTGAAAAGCAGCTAGAGAATTCTTAAGTGCAGCTGGATTAGATAGATAAAATATGGGATCTGTAAAGAGGTTTTCAAGCTCATGTATTTCTTTTACAAGTATGTTTTCCTTTTGGAAATGGATTTTATCTCAGTATGTTTATGTCTTACTTGTGCTGGCATCTTAGTTTTTGTGAACTGTAATAATTGGATGCCATTTTATAATTTATTGGGATTTTCTAGATGGTAGATTGTTAAGTCTGAGATTCCTGTGTTGATTTCATAAGGATCTGACAAAGATGGCTTGGATTCATTACTAATACAAAATTGATGAATGTATACTTTATAACCACTGGACACTAAAGAATTTTGCCTCTCTCCAGGCAAAGATGAGTTAATTGATAATGAAACACGCAAATGAGACAGTTTCAGTTTTTCAGAGTCCCCATGAAAAATTACCATATTTATAATAGGACCATCTAAAATTAAAAAGAAAAAAAAATCTTTTGAAAGTCCCCCTGAAATTATAGCTCCAGTAGAGCAAGGCCTGGAATTTCTTGAAACTTTCTTCTTCCCTGATTCTTAGCCAGTACTGTAGAGACTGAAGAGTTTTTTGTTCATGTCAACAGGGAAGGATGCCAAATAAGTATACCCAAGAAAATATGAGAAAAAATGGCTGGGAGCACTGTACTGATGGTGTCTGAACTTCATTGAATCAGAGATTTGTGCATACCTTTTCTTAGAATAATTCTTCTTCTGTTCCAGAAGATAGTCATAATAAAAAAAAATTAAAAGAGTCAATGGTACTGTTCTAGTTTGCCAAGGGAAATGAAGGAATTCTCATTGACATTTACTTTCTAACTAAATCTGATTACCAGCTCACATACTTAGAATTTTTCATGTGGAAGAGTTGGGTCCGCCCTACGCTGAGTGGTTATGGGCCATGGAGAACCCGCAGTTTATGTAACAGAAATGCAAGCTGTGGATATCTGTTGTTCATGAGCCCCAGTACATGCACAGGAAATGCGTTTTAGTTCATGGCTCTTTGAATTAGTCTGTGTCTGAGACTGATAAAGGAAATGGTACTGATAATGATTTCAATGTAGGGCCTTCCTTCCCCCCCCCCCCAGTTTTGAGGTTTTAGCCATTAAATGTCCCTAGTAATGTCATATTTATTTTTTGACTGTATATGGCAAGCCTCAGCGCGTTTATGAAAGGCAGAACTTCAGACGTGAATTTCTTATCTTTTCTGATGAAACTAAACAAACACTATTTTATTATATTTTTTATGTTTTAATACTGTAAATGAATCGACAAAAATATCTGTGGCAAATAGAGCCACCTAGCTGAATATTGGAACTACAATATAATTTTGGATTTATTTACTTTTACTCTGAGACTAAAAGAAATATCATAGTAATCCTCCCATCTCCTCAATAGCACTCTCAAGCTGTGGCTATGGAAAATTGTCATGAAGTTATCAAGGCTGAGACAAGGAGCAGCAAGGATGTGTGCAGTGTGTGTTGAGAATATGGGTAGCTAAAGATAGTTTAAAGCAAATACACTAAACTATGGGTGAAGAGAAGATCTTAGTAATTGGTTTTTTACACAATTTCATTTTTTTCAACTCACAGATCTAGAAAATGAATTGAAAGGTCACTGGAATGTACAACATCCTTACTGATTAGAAAAGTAATATATTTAATTAATTAAGTAATTAGGAATGCAGTAATTTTTCCCCCTCTTCTCTGTAATTTGACTGTCAAAAACTGTGGTGCATGTTACCTATTCTTTGTGATGTACTTCAAATGTTGTCTTTACAATAATAAGTGGAGAAGAATAGAAAGATCGTGTACATAATGACCTATTGGAGGAGGAGCTGTTTCAGAGGCTTTCACATGATTCCCATTACTAAGGAAACCACTTATTTTGTCTGTGCATGTTTTGAATAGATCTCTCATTTGAAGTCTGGTCCTCAAACCCTGAGGACTGCATTATAGCATTGGGAAAGAAGCAAAGAAAACAAAAGACAAGAGGCTTCAAAACACTACATCTTTAAGGAATAGAGTCTAAAACTATTGTATAACATGCTTATGAAAGTGTATAAATTTGTTTATATTTGAAGGGTTTATATATGTGTATTTTAATTACTTTGTTCCTATTAAAAATAAAGTGAAAGTATTAATGAGTAAATAGGGAAAGCAGATGTCATTCATTCTTCTATTGTAAGGACATTTGAGAAATCCAGTTTATCATTTAGATAGTATCAAATATGAGTTTTGATTTAATTCTCGGAAATGTAGTATTAGTTAGGAAGAGAATGAAGTGCCTGTCTAATGATAATGGTTAAAACAAGGCTGTCAGGTTGGCTATAAATTCAACAGTTGACCAAACATTTGCTCAGAAAACTCTTTTGGCAAAATTCCTGGCTGAAGATTAAGACATGACTGCAAATGCACATATAAACATATTTACATTATATTGGTGTTAGCAGAGTTACCATTTTCCCCAGGTGAATGTCCCATTTTGTTTTGATCAAGAACTGGACCAAGCACCTATATTAAAAATTGAATTCAAAGTCCCTCTATTATAAACTGTGCATGCTCAACTCAGGAACAAAAGGCTGATTTAGTATGGCTAGATGAATCTGGTTTGGGGTAATATGTATTTAAAGTATAAGTATTTAAATTGCTTGGAACTGAATCCAAAATATTCCCTTAGAGATCATAATTGTTCACAAATGGACGCTGCTAGTAACAAATGTAATAATCTAACAGATTACCAGAGAACTATAGGGAAATTAAGTATGTGGCTAATAAAAGTTCTTATTCAGCATTTCTGAGGTTACTATCTGAATAATATCAGTTAGTTTTTCTGTCAAACAGGATAGCAAACTGAAGACAAAGACAGAAATTGCTGTTTTTAAAGGCCTATGAACCCTATAACTATATTGCATCATTTGGTTTTGCATCAGGAAATGCAGGTTCTTTTTGGATCTAATCAAGAAATTCAGAAACACTCTCAAGAAAGACAACCATTTTATTAACATTCTAGAAAAGGAGATAGATAGCAAGTTATAAAATCTTACATCTCTTCTGATGCTGGGAACCCTGAGCACTGGACAGGCTTCTGGTCAGGTCCTTGCAAACTGTGCAGATCCTGTCCATGGTGAGGTTCACAGGTAAGGAGGTCTTTAGAGTTTTTATGGGATTTTCTTCAAGTGGATGTTTATAAGAAAACATGTTGCTTCACTTCAAGATAAAGACAAGGACATGCAGGTGGTGTCATCGCTGATGCCAACTTGGTGCTACCTACAGACTCTTCCATTACAAATTAGCTGGCTAAATTCATCGCATGTCAAGGGGGATTGTGCCACGTGACACAGTCCTGATGGCCAAGTGCAGTAGCATACAGCACGGCATAGGCCTGAGGGCCAAGTGGTATGTGCGGTACCGTACAGCATGGCACAACACAGGCCTGCGCCTACTCAAGTCAACTGTTATGTGTATCAGTAATTCCTCGAGGAACAGTAATCTTCTGGTTGAGACCTCTACAACTTCATATGCCATTGTAGGCGTATGAGCAAGAGGTTACTTTTAACACCAGCATGCTTTGAAGAGATTTATGTGTGTGTCTGTGTGCACAATTCATAAACGGTCAGTGCCTTATAGATTTTTCTCTTTAACTCCCTAACTGGTTAATGAGAGAGAGAATGACAGCTG
The DNA here is from genome assembly GCF_036370855.1 of Dromaius novaehollandiae. Classification (NCBI taxonomy): domain Eukaryota; kingdom Metazoa; phylum Chordata; class Aves; order Casuariiformes; family Dromaiidae; genus Dromaius; species Dromaius novaehollandiae. The sequence continues at coordinate 27,124,146 of NC_088098.1, forward strand.
TGGTAAAGCTGAAATGTCCTTGGCCTGACTTAGTTGAATACTTTCGGGTGAAATAAAATAAATATCTTTAAATTACATTGAGATATCAGAACGGAGTTCTGAAAGAAGCATAAATTTTTAATATTACAGAGTATTTCTGTTGTTTCAATCCTATACTGGTTGTGTTTACTTTCTTCTCTCTTATTGCAGGGATTCACAACAAGTCTCAAGGTACACTAAAAGCACTGCTATTCATTATCCTTAAATTTATGCTTGTAGCAAGAAATAAGATCTTCAGTGTCTGGTAATACTGACAATTTCTTTTACAGTCTAACCCATATGTTTCCAAAACAGTGCATTCAGCCTCTAACTCCCATCCGTATTATTACAGAAGAGATGAAATCAATATTTTTTTATGAAATAACTGGGATAGGCACCCTCAGAGAAAGCTAACATACATTTTGACACAACAGCATCAAGTTTACCTGGTGAGGATCATGAACGTCTTTGATCTTGAGAGGCAATTAACACTTAATAATTGAATTCATGATCCTTCTTGCCAGGGAAGAGGAATCAACATATTTTAATAATTTAAACATTTGAGTAAATAAAATAATAAATAAAACATTAGATAATACAATATAAATAGTAGTTCAGTGCCAAGTACATTTTGTGATGGCACCACTGCCAGGAGGAGGCAGAGGAGGAGGGAGTTTCCCATGGGGAAGCAACTCAGAGGGACATAGAGACACAGAGAATCAGAAACACTGTAGGAACTTTAATCATAGAAAAGAAATTACACTCAAAATAGTCTAGGATGAAAGGTCATTTGGAGTCAATAACATACAATTCTGCTGTAAGTTGTGGGCTTGTTAATTAGGAATAGCTGAGGAGGAGAAAGAATCTCTGTATTACTGGTCGATCAAGGAGTAACTATGAACTGACAGTGTGCTGCGGCTGTGAAAAGGGCAGATATGATCCTAGGATGCCCCAGGAAAGTTATTCCGGTAGCAAGAAGGAAGTAGTAGCCTTGGGCATCTCATCTAGAATAATACCTTCAGTTGTGGTTTTGTGTTGAATAAAAGGTGAACTCAAACTGCAACACACGCAATTAAATACTATTCACATGACTGGGAGCCCACATTACAGAAGAGTTCTTAAAGCTGTGCCATGTTTAGTATAGCAGAGTCTGAGAGATAATAAGATTGCGGCTGATAAATATGTCCTGCTGGTACACAGTGAGAGGTAAAGCTAGCAGAAGAATATGGGACTGTGATTAAATTTACATTTGGAAATTAGAAAAGGATTTTTTTCATATTTGAGTTATCACATCCTGGGACGGGTTTCCAGTGGAAACAGGCTGGGTTGTAGAGAAACACAACCAAGAACAAAATGAAACAACAACCCAGATCAAACCAACCAAACAGAAAAGCTTTAATGGTAGAGTTTGGTATGTTTATAAAAGACTTGATGCCTACAGAAGAAGGGGCTGGCTAGACATAGTACTTTAGGAAGGTCTTTCTAGTTTTCTGTTGCTCATCAAAGATAAACTCTACTTAGCAGATTTCAGTACAAGTCTTGTCCCAGACTCTACATTCTAAATTCTCTTATACTGTCTCTGTTAATCTTGTATATTTGGTACCATGGGAGTTATTAACTCTCCATCTTGTTGAAACACAGGTTTTTCAGTTTTAAAACAGCTTATCTCAGTATTTACCCCAGTAAGGATAAATCAAGCAAACAGGAATTTAGTAATTCATATTTATTTACCATTGTAAAATAGTGGTCTATGCATCTCTACTTTGTTAATAATTGAATGGCACTGGAAAAATATCAGAAGAAAAAAGGAAAGGAATAGCCCATGTGATAGCCTTGGATTTCCACTTTTCTTGATATTTCTGGAAACAGTAATCTCCTTGACAATATTTTCTAAAAAAAATTGTTATCCAAAGGCCTTAAATTTTACCTGAAGTTTTGTTCCCAACTGCCACATTGATCACCAAATAGAAACCTCACTTTATTGTTCAGTGTTTTCAGTATCTGCATTTGGGTTTTTTTTTGGTTACTATGACAGATAATGAGGCTTTCTAAGTTCAGCAACAAGGAAGTCACAAAAAGCCTTATTTGGAGTGACTATCTTACAAGCAAAATCCAAATTCCCCTAAATCACCTAACTTTTTTAATGTGATATTTTAGCACTCTGAATTCAGCTGACAAATAATTTTTCTATGGGTGGCTGTATGAAATAGCTGTAATAAACCCATTTTTTAAATACTTCAGTATTTCTTTGTTGGGCTTTATGTGAGTGTCTCTTTAGCTGATAGGCTTCCGATATGATCAGCCATCTACTGAAGTGTCTTTAAAAGGCAGGCACATTAACTCATTTCAGATTTTCCTACAGAGAGATATTCATCAAGGTAACAAACTTCATGATGGCAGAGAGCATTTTTCTCATTATTGCTAATACAAATGTTATGCTAAACAGGAACTGGAACACATATGGTTATGGCCTTAATGAAATAGTAAAAACATTGAGATTGGAAACCCAACCAGTTAAAATACATGGGCTGAGCAGGGAGAAATCAGACTGCTGACTCAATGTTTCATTTTGCTAACTGCACTCTCAGGCCACATATTTTTATCATGGCTACTGTTATATCAAATGAAAAATATTGAACTGAACATAAAGGAGACTCAATATTGTCATTTACAGATGAGCCTCAGGAGTAACCTAAACGGTGGATCATTCTGTATGTCAGGCAGGAGCACTAACTTTTGACCAGGAAAGGAGATTCTAGTAATTCCATTAATTCCACTAGCCCCTCCTGAGACTGTCCCAGTCCTGGGTGTGAGTGCAGCTACTTTTGGAGAGAAGCCAAAATCTACATTGCTACCTACACAGCACTTCCAAGCCTTTAATTGAATATTCCTAACCAGGCTATCCATAAATTAACTTATGCTTTGAAGCTCGCTTTGTACTAATTCATCATCCCTATATCCAGTCTTTCCTTCTTCTTTGTGGTTCTGCAAAGAAAGTTGAGTTGTTTCTCCCCATACCGCTCATTAGTTAGAAAAAAGCAATTCACCCTTCTCTTCTGAAGTCTTCTGCATGGAGGGCCCTGGCTGTCCACCAACTGCTTAGGTCCTTGTCCTTGCCCTTGCCAGCTTCTGCGCAGGCGGATGGAGATTTCAGTCCTCTGCTTCCTCCTTAAGCTTAGTGAAGATCTTTTGCATCTTTTGCTGCCTTATCAACATCTGTCCTCACTGCATTGCTCCTTGAGTCATAAGCTGCAACCCCATGTCTCAGTTTAAAGTGGGGGAAGGTGAAATCATGGATGCAGTCAATTTTTCCTCTTTTTGGTGGAAGGGAAGGGCAGAAAGAGATGTAGCAGGGTATATCATTCATGGTGAATGCTTTGTAAGCTTGTAGAGCAAATAAATTGAAAGGTCAGTGTTCTGGCTTCGATGAGCTGGTGAGAGAAGCTTTTACTTGGCATATGCCAGTATGACCATTCTCTTGCCCACTTTCAGCACAACTGTATTCCAAGAATTCTAGGATATTGATGGCACCAAATATCCAGTGTCTCTCTAAGCAAATTTTCAGACTGCTCAGTCCCTTGAATAAATTTTGGCTCTCTAAAGCTTGAAGGTCTATGTTCAGAATATACAAAAAAACATTTAAATATTTACTTATAAATTAGACTGATATCTTCAGTGTATTTATTGTCAACCTTTATTTCTGTGTTTTAAAAAAGTGCTCTGCTGATTTTTTTAAAGTGACTCTGACTTTTATAATATTGGCTAAGGAGAGATACAATATGAATTATTATCCCTATTCTAAACAGGTTTATGGTTTTTATGAGTGAACTAAATAACAAATACTTTTAAATGCAAATGTAACCAGCAACAAATTAAGCCTTTTTTTCCTTAACACACAAATCAATAAAGAGTTAAGATATGCTACTTGACTGGCTTCAACATAAAGCAACAGGCAGGGAGCAAAATGGTTCGTGATTTAAAACCAGGTATCCCATCTATCTCTTTTACAGGTTAGTAACTGTGCATTACTAACTCTGCTTGTGTTAGTTTGAGCATACATGTGTCATAACCTTTAAACAGTATGATTAATCAATCCTTTCAGAAGAGCTCCAATATTAGAGAACTTTATAATATGTAGCAAATCTTCTTGTTCCAAGAAGCATGCTTCTATTATTTCACCTGCATCTAAATCCTGTGATTATTAAAATCTTTATAAATTATTATTAAAAGCTTTACAAATGGTTTAAAGAAAGAGAGAGAAACTGTTTTTAAACAATGAAAGGCTGTAGGTCTTTATTTTTGAAAGCATTCAGTGTACTGTATAAACACATATCTTACCTTTAATGCTGCGAAATTCATTATTTCAGTAGTTCAGTGGAACAATGCTCTGGTTCTCTCTAAAGAGCTTGTGAAAATGAAACATTTTGCAACAGCAGCATGGGACTTATTAGGTGGCTAATTTGCAGTAATTTATAGATAACATCTCAAGGAATTGGAAGGCATGGAATCATTCTCACTTTTATTGACAAATCATTCCAGAATATGCTCGTAGGGAGTGAGATAGATGTATTAAAATCTTTTGCATTATAGGATTCAGAATTAAGAATTTATAATGAGAAAATCCTACATATTTTCATGAAGCCATAAAAATATGCCATGGCTACTGTTTTGTAGGTTTCCGTATTGTCTTCTTTCATACCCTTCGAAAGCAAATTACCCATATGCTACAAGAAATAATAGTGAGCAACATATTTAAATGAAAACATGGGCAAAGTTTTAGTTTTGTTGAAGACAGTTTTGTGATTTATTGATTTCAGCATGCTCAGAATTTCACATGTCTTGGCTTGAGAAGTGTTAGTACAGAATAAGCCTGATTCAAGAAAGAAGAGAGAGTTAGTTTACTGTGTATGTGCTTGGGTGGAATTTGCTGTCACACTGTTTTTGCATTTTCCACTGCCCTGTTCTCTGTGCGTATGTCTGTGCATTTCTAATGGATTTGGTTTTAGTGAATACAAACGTATCTGCAGGTGGGATGATCCAGTTTTCCATGTTCTAAAAGTGCAGTTCTGGTTTTCATATCTATCATATCAATGAGAAGCTACTGAGATTCTGGCTATACTGGAAAACATAGCTAACTTGTCATAAACTTCAGTGGTGCCTGGATTCCACAGTGCAGGAGGTCCACAGGTCAGTTCTGCAGAGATTTTGCTCATTCCTGCAAGCAATCTCTCCTTGGACTCCATGGCTCTCACAGGAATGGAGATGAGTAGGAACTCATTAGATGATCATTCACAGCCTCTTCTAATTAAAAAACCCCAAAAAGTAGGGTCAACCAATGAAAATATCAGGCTGCTATACACCTGTTATGGCCTGACTCTAGTTTCATGTTTTTTTGCCATCTGTGTTTATTCCACCTTAAATATTTAGTTCCTTATGATTAAGGTATTCTGCTGTTCGCTTTTCTCTGCTTCCACAGTGTACCTTGTTGCTATATATGCTATAATGCATATATGAATGAATATAACTACAGGTGAGATGTATGCCTATGTATATGTACTAGAGCATGTCTTCATTTTCCAAAAGACAGACCTCCAAGTTCCAAGCAGTGGCACATGCAGACAACACAGTGCAACACTATGCAAAGTTACAACCAGGAGTCCAAAAGAGGGTTTTGAAAATACCTAATTAGCCTAATTCTAATTAGCTTGAAAGGAGGACTGTACTGATCTAGCGTACAACTCTCAGTTTCAGTCCTGGCTCTCTACACTGAGTTCTTGAATTAAGCTGCAATATAATATGAACTTCTTTTCCAAAAGAATACAAGATGACAAATTTTCAAACTGTTTCATTTTGGTGTTCCCTAACAGGTTATGAAAAGACCCATTGGCCTAATGGGCAAAAGAAAGAAAAAAGATACTCTTTTGCATGACGGATGGTTAATTATTTTGATTCTGAATCTTCCTATTTTAAAAATTGGCTGATTAAATACTTGATTTAAGTTTAGGATTTGAGTCCATATGTAGTGCTACTTAGCTCATTGTATAATAATGATGAATGTTTTCAGCCTTGTTTTAAAATATGTTATAGAACAAAAGGCATTATATGACAAGTGAAGCACAAATATGCCGCCTTTGCACAAAACTAAATAGCTTAAATACCAGGTTTATGATCTGTTTATATTTAAAATCCATGTTTAGTTCATTTCCTTTGTTTGGAATTTTATATAGCCATTGCCCTATTCATAATGTCTCTTCAAGAAACTATAGCTTTTCTCTTTTATTTTACAGATTTTCTTTTAAAATATGGAGTTCCTTTGGAAAGAATTTATTTGGGGCAGATCTGGTCTAGCTGTCATTCCATTTCTAACCTTACTTCTCTGTCAGAACTACGAGCTGCTACATTTGCTGTGGTGACAAGGCTATTCTTCAGGTTTAAAAGATATATTGAAAAGGGGTGGTTTTTGGTAGCACTATTCTCCAGTCCAGCAGTTAAACTTTTCTGTAGTTTTTGTACAGTGAAAAGATCTACCTTCAACTAATGTAAACAGCTTTGATTCTCTCATCATTTTATTTATGTTTCTTATTGCAATTTATTTCCTTATATGAAATTTGATACTATATTATCCTAGGCCTGACTCTACAGTTTACGGACTTTGCATGTGGATAGATGATACAAATAGCTTTTTTGTGTCTTTTTTTTTGTTTTTCTCACCTAGATGAAACATAGCTATATCTTTTACTGTTCATTACAAAATTTTTTCCAAACAATTAAATAAAATGTGGCTTGGGCCACTTAGGAAATACATAGAAAATATTATTTTCCAGTAATATTTTGAAGAATTCTTACAATGCATGTTGTTTTATTTCTAAAAGGCTTGTATAACTTATCTCCTTAGCCCTGTTTGTTGCACTGTGCCTTGTGCAGAAGAAGCACACCCTATATGCAGAGTCAAGGATTTACTGAGAGTTTAATGAATACCTTATCAAACGAATACACTTAAAAGTGAGAGACCCAAAGTAGAACTAAAGGGCTACATACTCAAGCATGTAGATTGTATGCTAAGGGATATCATACAACATCTTTAAGCAGATAGAAACAATCATCTTTTTTATAAAATTACAATATTTTATAACAACATAATCACTGCATATCAGATATTTAACTAGCAATGTTATACACATTCAGTATAGATAAATGATTTTGATTTTATTGGACTGAATACTTAAAGTGTATCATTGTGTTACAGAACAGTCTTGTGCTTCTTTTCCTAGAACAATGTACAAATTAATAGGTTAGCAGATCTTTTCTTCTTTCCAAGTCTATTTGGAGTTCACAGCTGAGATGAAGGATGGCACTGCTGAGAAGAAGTAAAGCAGATAAAGAGATAGGGAATGTAAAAGATGGAAAGTGTCACTCAGCACAGGAAGTCATCCTAGCTGAGAAGATTAGGATATTTTAGATGACTGCTATCTTTAGTTAGTGCTTACACTGTCAGCACTTAAATTTTGGTCTGAAACTTTGCTTGCTTGATCTCCTCCCCCCTATGAGTTATTTTTGTGAGGTGAACAAAATGGTTTTGTTTATTTTTCAAGAAAAGTTAGGTATTCATAAGCAGAAAGCGCTTCGGAATATAACATAAAAGTTTCAGTACTTTACTGTGGTTTTAAATTGGCAAAAGAGCTGAAATTATTTTAAATTGCACAGGAAGAGCAACAACATTTTTAATAGCTAAACCTCCCAGATCTGCTATTTGCACAGTTATCTGCAGCAGCAATTGTAATGCATGTATTACACAAATGTAGAATGCTGCAGTTAAAATAGATAGAAAAATAGATCTTTTCGTAAGGAGGCTTTGTGGCTCAGGAGAAGGTAAATTTGTTAAGCTTAATCCTGGAATCCATTTCACATGTTCACAACAATACTTTGCGTGAAACAGAAGTTAAGAGCACCAAGAGTAAATCTGCCAGGGTGACTTAACTAACTTTATTACTTCTACAAGTTCTGTTCCTTACCTTCCCACCTTATCGCGGTGTGTATACATGTTTTCTGCTTATGTGTTAATATTTGGCATGTGCTGTCTGTTCTTGTCATTTGTTTAAAATCAAGAAAATAATGTATGCACAGGAGATGATTAGGTTATGGTACTTCTGGTATTCATTTAGTTTCAATTATAACCACTCTTCTTTGTGTATTCGTCAATGCTGAAAAAGTACTGATGGGAGCGGAGTTTGCAAGGTGTACAAATTCTGGCCTTCAAGGAAATACCACTTCTTATTTTTCGAAGAACTTTTCTGTAGGCCTAAAAGCTTAATTGTGTCAAAAAAGTGAAGCTGTTCCATGTTCCTAAATCATGTAGTAACCATGGGAAGTTTTCCCAGCTGCTAACCTGAAGGTGAACATAGAAGTCCTTTCACGAGTCTTCTTGCTCTACTGCCTTCTGTCCCCTTTTAAATGCCAGGATTTCTTAAAGCAGAAGTTTGCCTTTATACAAATAAGTAATTAAATCATAAATATTTGGACATGAGGCTTGATTTAGTGATACTTTTTTTATACCAGAAAATCTGCCTGTGCTCCTTTGTGGCTCCCTCTTCCTTCGCTGTTCCTTACTGGGTGTACCCATCACACAACTTATGGGAGCACCATCCCTCATTGTATTCTAAGTATTTTGTTGCTATGATGTGAGTGCAAGCAGATCACAGAAGGGGCTGAAAAGTGCCCAGAGCAGGACTGCATAGCTGGGAGCAGGAAAGATTAAGAGAAGGGAAGGGGAAAAAAAAAATCTCTTTCTCTGCTGGCAGCAAGCTCAGCTGTCCTGGGCCACAGGATGACTTTTGGAGACCTCCCTGCTGGCTGCAGTTGTCCCAGCCTTCCCCTGGCCACAGCTGCATATTCCCACCCACTCCAATGGGCTCTCCTGCTCCTCTGGCCCTTTGCTCAGCCCTTTGAGCATGCTAGCTCAGCTTAAAGTTAATTAATTGGCAAAAAGTAACTAGTGGTCTGCTTTCTTAGCATCCTGAAATAGTGCAATGATCCCACAACTGCCGGAGCGAGAAAAAGACCAGGGCTGAGGGCTGAGGGAAGATCTGGGCAATCAGCAGTTAGATAGGCTGAAGTTACTGAAGAGCTACAGCATAACACTGCAAGCGTAGTTCAGAGTGTCTGCAGAAGACACTGTTGAAAGAAGCACAGCCACCTTTATGGGGCTTGTTTTCACTTTGATGCTGACTGTTGGCACAAGAACTTGTATGAAAAACTGGATAGGGGAGTGGATCTGGCTGAAAAAAAAAGTCTTCTTTTCTTCCCTCTTGAATTAGTTTGATTTAGATCAGTGCTAGTGCTGAAAAAAAAAAAAAAAAGAATTATGAAAGAGTGACTTGGAGGCAGTAAGAAGTATTTCTCTCAGTAGAAACATGAAGTCTGGGAGACTGGGAGACTGGCTGGTAGCGCTGTGCATATGTGTATCAAAAGAAGACAAGTCCACACAGATCAAGAAAGTCAGAGAAGCAAGGATGAAATGAAAAAATATATAGTGCAGAGTACAAAGTCTAATTAGGAACTAATAAGATTTTTCTGTTATAAACTGGGAGGTTCTAATTGAAAGTGTCAGAGGAAGAGAAAGATCTGGCTTTATTAGACTCAGGATGACTAAAAGCCACAAACGTGACATGGCAATGAAAAAAGATATCTGTAAGGATATATCAGGATGTATTAATTACAGTATTTTTAGATACTAGCAGGATCTTATCTGGAACTGTGTTTGTAGTTTTGGTCATCTATGATGGAAACATGAATTCTAAATGGAAGAGGTGCAAGATGTATAGCTATATTTGGGGGAAATAAAGACTCTTTTACACAGGTGCTATAAAATAATTAGGCTTATTTTGCCTTGCAGAATAAAGAAACTGTATTGTCTTTTCTTTCTCCTCAAGAAGAAAAGCACTGGCAGTGTGAGAATATCTATTTAAGCTATAGGACAATGGGAGCAGAAGAACAAATTTATATTTACTGGCAGTGATGACTTATATTGCAGAAATTAGAGTCAATAACTATATGGGATTAAGATTTAGATTTGTCAGTATATGTACTGAATTGCTTCTGTGTCCTAGTACTAGGATGCCACTTAACCACTCTGTCAAATGGAACAAATGAAATAGGTAATTTTAAAGGCTCTGAACTAGACTTAGAAATGAAAAGGCTCGCTCTTTCTAAATTAAAAAGAAATTCATCTTTTTTTTTTCCTGCACCAGAAATGCTGGAAGTAGAGGCAAAGTGGGAGAAATTAGGCACATGCCTATTGCATTAGAATAAAACAATTGGCTACTCTTCTTTTAATTACTTATTATTTAATGAGGTTGAGGATTATGTGCTGAGACATGAAAGAGTGAATTTATGGGTGAAAGCTGTACATGGTTATTTTATATTGCAGTATTTCCTCTCTTAGGACTTCAAACTATGGAAAAGGTCAAACTGTATGAAGGTATGTGTGGTGAGAAATGTGGTTTCTGTTAGGAGCTGTAAACCAATAAAAAGACTAAACTTGTTCGCTAGATGATAGCACATATACATCTAATTTGAACGCGCTTTCTAAAAATTTTCCTCGGGATTTTAAATTGTGAAGGTTGACTTCTTCTGGTAGGACTTTATGTGCTTGATAATGGTGTGTTTTTGTTGGAGCAAAAATCAAAAAATTTCATGGCAGAATAAAAAGGTGGAAGACATTTTGCTCTCCAATAACTGAAAATTCTATTAAATGTTAACTTTCCGAATCTTATAGTGGTGTTCCAAAGGGAATTTCATTAAGATCTTAAAAGTAAGTTCAAATAAAATATAATGAAAGGAACAATAAGCTGAAAGATAGTTCCTGGATTTTCTAAAGAGAGATTAATGAAGATTATTTGTGGTTTAATTAGGACTTTCTCCATTGTGATTTTCTGCGTGGAATGTAAGGAACTGTGTTTCCTCCTCAAGACTGGCACATATACTGCTGCTTTCAGACAAATGACCAGGATAAAGAATATATATATGAAATACATAAATCCTTTAAAAAACTTCCTTAAATACTCAGCTGAAGAATCATTCTGGATATTAAGACATCTTTAAATGATTTTCTGCATTTCAAATTTTCCAGCAAATTGTACGTATTCTAAGGTTTTATTTAGAATAAAAATAAATGGTTCTCACATTCATTCTTGTAAATGTAGATTCATTCTAACATACACCCATGTATCTTCCCCAGTCCAACCTTGCAGAGAACAGTCTGTACCAAGTAGTTCATAGTCAACCCCAGGAGTGACTGTCAATGCATATGTAAATCATTTAATTCCTATAGTTGCTAAGAACATCCTGTCATTTTTTTTTCTAAAATGTTAGAGACATTGAATACATAAATTCTCTAAGCACCGTATATTTGAACATTTCTGTGCAAAAGAAGGAATAATGGAGGTTTTTATTTGTCCCTGACGCCGCAAGGCACTTAGTCTCAATTCAAGAAAGTATTCCTAGCCAAAAAAGCCCTTAGCGCATGCCTAAATGCTTTGCTGAAGCATGGCCAGTTAAAGCAGCTTGCCAACATTTCATGTCATGAGCAATAGTCTACTCTTACTTACGTTCGTCTGCCTTCACTACAGCTGATACGTTTGCTTAATGTGGTTACTGCTACAAATGCAGCACACTGTTAGGCATCTTTTAACAAAGTAGTTCCTTAACTCCTGAGCTGTTCAGAGTAGAGCAGACTTCCTCCATTTGGGTCGGGGACCCAGTCCCCATTTAGGACCTTTGGTACTATTGTTGCACGGTAATAGATATCTAGTTAGTAATTTAAAGTATCTATAAAGTATCTAGTCTACTGTGGCTGGGTCACCAATGCTATTTAACATTTTTTCCCCTTACTACAGTGCATTTACATTTGTAAAATTAATATTTTATTAGAGCTACATTTCTGTATTTAATATGTATTTTGGCAGCACGGTAAAGTTAGTTTACGATGAGCTTTAGTTTATAATTAGTATTCAAACCCTCTGAGGTAATTGTTTAATTAAGCATCAATGCTGGCCAATATTGTGTCTCTGGAGGTTAAACAGAGTGGTGGGTACTTTCCAAAGAGAGGGCTGACTCATATTTCCATGGTGAAAATGAGAGATAATATTGACTATAATGTTTGTGTATACTATAATAAATGCTTAGCGTGCATTTTAAAAATTTGTTTATGAGCAGAGAAGTGCAAATATGACTCTCTGCGGACAGAGACTTAAGCTGGGGTTTTGGAAAAATTTAATCTGATTAATATTTATGTAGTGCCTATTCCTGCTCTTGCAAGTCTTGACAGTATCGGGCCTGTCACTATTGATTGTTAAAGAGATTTGGGTTCATTAGATAAAAAACTAAAACTCCATTATGCCAAAAATTCAGATTAATTGGTATTTTATTAATTATAATCAAATTCTCCCTCTCACTTGTGAACATCCTCTTGCTTGTTTCTCTTCAAAAAAATTACTTGTAGAGTGGAATAGTTAAAAACTGGGTGCTCACATAGTATGGCTTTCTTACCTTTTAAATTTTCTAACTGCAGTCAAGACCAAACCTGCTGTCTTTCAGATGTGTAGGTGGTATTTAATTCTGACTGCAATGTTCTAATTAACATTAGGTAAGGAACAAAGATAATTATATGCATTGTAAGACTAAGCCATCTAACTTGACATGAACTTGACGAGGACATGTGCATTCAGTGCCTTGACCATGGAGTTTCTATGTGGCCTCCTGTAATATAACTTTTGCTTTAGTCCTCACCTGTTGAGGCATTGTGCAGATAAGGCTGCTGATTGTAATGTGCCAGAAATCACAGCGATAAAAATAAAATAATTGATTTCTTTTTCTGTTTGTCAGAAATGGGCTACTAACCCAAATCCATGTGTTGAAGAGTCAAAAAGTGGGACTCATGCAGGAGCCACTGGTTTGTGTATACATTTGTCTGTACTAATTCAGAGCTGCTTAGTACTCTAAATCTTGCTCTTTTCCTCATTCTTCCTTTTATTCTGCTCTGAGACACTCATGCAATTTTGCACTGTCTTGTTGTGCAATCCTTGAGCTTCCTTGTAGCAATTTTTTCTATCATAGGATCTATTAATTTTTCTATTAATTTTACTCATTTCTACTCATCTGATGTTACTATTAGTCTTCAGATCAAGGACTTTGTATTCTCTTTCTCATGTAAAACACCAGAAAACTCCTTTTGGCCATCACATTGACCCATTTTCTTTATTCCATACTTTTATAATTGTACTTTGCTTTCATATCAAGTGTTCTGCTGGTATTGATGACCCGTATCAGGAAGAGTAAAACTCATAAGATTTGGCTCGTTCTTAAACAGTATGCTCTGTAAAAAAAGTTTTTTACTTGTATGTGAGAAAGGCGTATTCTATTAAAAATAAAAGCCAAAGCTTTCAGCTTGTTTCATAATAGCTACCTATTTTATTAGAAGCAAAGTTTGATTTAGCTTCAGGAATGCTGGCCTATATATCTTTACCCAGCAGTGTGAGAAAGGAGTCTCAAATGAACAGTAAATTTTTTGCAGTATGTCTGCACAACTTACACGTGTAAAATTTTATAGTGATGTTTTCGTTAGTTGTCTTTCTTCTGAAAGTAAAACTACTGAAAATTGCCTGTGACTGGGGTGACACCAGAATTAGAAAGGACATGAATTTAATCTCTCATAGTGGCAGCTGTGTCTGGTATTTTAATATGGTTTTGGAGAAAAACAAAGGAAGGCTAATTAATGTGTTTATGTAAATTCTGCAGATTACAGTGTTTAGCCACAGTCAATTCTGCTTTACTATGGAAGGAAATGATGGTTGTCCTCTCCGTGTCTGTAGTGGTGATTTAGGGCCTACTCAAACGAATAATTAAAAAACTGTGAATGCTCTGGTTGCTAAAGACAAAAGCAATTAGACAACAGGCTGATGAGTGGAATCTTCTGACAAAATCATTTTATACTAAAAGAAGAAAGAAAGATTTCAGTTCAGATGGTGATAAGTAATTGAGTTTTTAAAATGCAGTGCTACATTACCATGAACATAAAACATTAAAGTTTGTTCTGTGATAACTCAAAAAATTGTTAAGGTTGATAACACTGACAGGTATGGATGTACTCAGGAGAAGTATACTTCTTTGCTTTGTGGGAGTAGTGAAAAGCCCTGTCTGCTTCTCCGAAGGTCTCATCCTCCTGCTTCAATTTCTGAGTTCCAGCAATGGCAGTAACGGAGGCATTGCCATTATAGATAAGACTTCAGCAACTACCTGCGTTATTGCTACCATGTTAAGCAAACTCTGACAGTGTATTGGTCAAATGTCTGTGTACACATCGTGAGGTGTGTAAACTACTGTTCATGTTGTAAGTAAGTTCGGACCTTTAATTTATAATCTGTCACACATGAACTATCTTTTTTTCTGTTTTTATTTCTCTGCAATTCCAGTTTCTAAAGCATATATATAATTTTAAGCATTTTGAATTATATTGCTACTGGTTTAGCTTTTTTTAATATCAAGGCTAAATAAATTGTCATAAACGATTATAGTTTTACAGGTGAAGGAATATATGAAATGTGAACAATTTAGTTCTAAGGTTCACCTGTCACTAAGATTCAAGTGGAAAAAACAGACCACAGAAACTCTGCACCAGCTAAGCCCACTCTGAAAACTGAAGTTTTGCAAAGACAGTAATACAAATGTTATTGTGGATTTCTTAAAAAAGAATATTTATACCATAACGAATAATGATACTAAAGGTTAAGAGAGATAGAGAAAACTTTGTTAAATGCCTTTCTTCATTGAGAAATGAAAAACCTGTAGGTAGACTGGTGAATTTGGGTCAAATTCAGCAAATAGTTTTGGCCAAAATTTTAAAATTCAAAAAAGTTATATATTTTGTTTTACTTTTCTTACATAGTATGCATTTCATTAAAAAGCAACAACTAGGTTAGTTTGTATTTGGAGACACAAAAGCGGGGTCAATCATCCTCAATCGTGTGTCTTACAATAGGGGTAGAGTCCAGTTTTTATTTTGTTCCCAGAAGCACCCTGCCTTGAAAGAATCTTTCTAAGAATGATCTTACTACTTATGCTCAATGCTGGGATGCCTTTCATCTCAAGGCAGCATTTTTGAATTTTGTGGAAGTAGTTGATCCCTTTGGTGATACTCCAAGCTTCATATCTAATTTTTCCTGTCTTGTAATGTTTGCCATTCCAAAATTCTCCAAAATCCATATAATAATTACAGTATTGTTCAAAATGCAAAAAATTGAGAGGAATTATCTCTCCTCACTGCGTAACTTAAGAATCATTCTTTTTCAGTGGGTAATATTTTGTCAGTGTAAAACTGGAGTGCAAATATGATCAAGCCTAAGGGAGCGGGGAATCTCCAGCTTCGAGATGTTTCACTGTACACTAATGAAGCTATCCTTTGTACTTTGTTAAACATGTGCATTCGTACTGACTTCATGTCAGTAAAAGTAGGAGTTTTGCCTGTGGGTTTTGCATGTGCCAATAACATGACAGTTGCAATGTGTTGCTTTAGCTGGACAGAGGGATCAGTGTCATTGGGACAGCCTTGGGACTGGGGCACTTTGGCTGCCAGTTGAAATTAGGCCAAAGAAAGAGAGAAACAAATACAAAAACCTGCAATGAGAAGAATTTTTCTTTTGCAGAGTGTTACATTTTTATGAAGTGAAAAATTCAATATGTAGAGGAACGTTAATTTTATTACATGTTAAAATTTTAACAGAGTGAGAGAGCGAGGCTTAATGTAGCCTTGGCTGGAATAAAGACAGCTGTGCTGAGTGTGCTGTCGTCCATGGGGGTTCCTCCTTTCCCAGGTGTGCTATATTCAGCTTTTGCCTATTACTGCAAATTAGCACTTCATTGATTCTTGCTGATACTAAAGATCCATAGATGACATCTCATTTCACTCTAAAATTGAGTTGCCTTTTCTAGATCACTTTACATCAGAAGCTGTAATGACTTTAAGTTTTTGATACAGAATGTAACATACTTAAGTACAATTTAAGTGTTTTAAGTCTTCATAGATTTTGATAATGTAATCATTCACTTTCCTTATCATCTGATGTCTAGAAATATTTTTTCCTAGACTTCAGATCAGTCATATAGTGATTTGGTATATGGTAATTTTTGTGTTTGAGTAAACCCTATGTTCTGTACCTTTTAAAGGTTGTGTGGTACCATCCTGGCTTCGTAGCAGGTAATTTGCAAATTATCTATTATTGGGCCAACACTATACAGTTGGTGTTGTGCATTTTCTTACTACTAGATGGTATGGCAGATCTCCAGAATTCTGTATAGGATTAGAAATATGTATGACAGTATCTTTTAGCAGGCTAATGCTATTAAACAGAACTGTGGAACAACAATTTTAACAGTTTGACTGATGAACAATGTTAAGGTAGAATATTTTTTTAAGGAAGAAAAAGAAGGGTATCCTAATGCGGTCTAAGGTAACTGAATGGTAAATACTTCTTGAAGAGGAAGAAATAATTTAATTATTAGATTTCTCTAAGATTACATACCTACTTGTTTTGTATGCATTCTCATAGTATAGTTTTGGCCAAGAAAAGTACTAAGAATAGAAACTGCACAGAAAGTTTGTTCTCATGTTATTTCCTAAGCAGATATTCCCATGTAATACCAGGTATCTGCCTGTATATGTGTTGGGGGGGGGGTGTCAATCTTGATTTCTGTGTTTGTATGTCTAGTATTTCTGTATTTATTATATAGATTTTTTTATTACGCAGGTTATCATGTATACTTGCCAATACTTAACAAGACTAAGTTATCAGCTCTTCAATGGCGTAGGATTAATTGCCATAGTTGTCATCAGTTTATTAAATGAACCACGGAAAATAGGACTACCTGCTCTCCTGAGGTTGCTTCTAATACCACTACCTCTTGTCAATGTAGAATCAACTTTATCTAAATTATATCTGACAGTTGTCTGCCTAACCCACTGTTAATAGCTTTCGGTGACTGAGTGGTTTAAGCTACACTGTATTTCTTAAATTTACTTATGCAGAGCAGAGACAATAGCAAAGCCTAAATTCATTAAGTTGTAGAATCATCTTTTTTTTTTTTTTTTTAACTGCCACCATTAACATGTAAGAGTGGGGTTGCACTCTTAACATAACAAAAATAAAAGAAAAAAGGAAAAGTTGTCATTTGTGACAAAAATGTATTATGATTCCAGACTATTATAATGAAGACAGTTTACAATTTAATATTTTATAAGTATGTTAAATTATAATCTAATATTTTGTATGTAGATCTATTAGATACAAGTTTTCAGTGACATATGGTAGAAAACAAGACACTTCATATCTGACCGTAGGTGCATGGCATCAAAACATGCATAAATCAGTATACCAACACGTATTTGCAATGACCCAACAAGTAACCAAAAATATGAGGATGATGGAAATTTTAAATTAAAAGGGAAACATTAAATACATGTTTACATATATATGTATGTGTGTGTTCACATTATATATATATATATATATATATATATATATATGATCTATATATGTCCATTTTTATCTGCATATCTATAAAGTAAATGTTTATATTGTAGCTGAAAGATGGGAAGACTGAAGAAGATGAACTGAGAAATATCTTGTCTGTATAAAGACGAAATGTAGGAAGGAATTTGTAGGGTGTTCCATAGGACACAATGTGTTAAAGCTAAAAAGGCATAAAATGAAGGCTGAATCTTGGGGGAAAATGTCTTCAGAAATAGATGTGTTAAGATGAAATAATCTCCCAAGAGAAACGGTAAAAATCCTATTGTTTAGCACTTTACAAACTTAACTGGTAAAGTACTAGAAAATGTACCACAGAGAATAATCTTGCTGTAGCACGGAGACAGAGTACTTGGCC
Organism: Dromaius novaehollandiae; assembly: GCF_036370855.1. Classification (NCBI taxonomy): domain Eukaryota; kingdom Metazoa; phylum Chordata; class Aves; order Casuariiformes; family Dromaiidae; genus Dromaius; species Dromaius novaehollandiae. Next base: position 27,142,101 of record NC_088098.1, read on the forward strand.
TGCCAGGCAGTTTTTATCTGTAATATGTACGATTCTATTCTATTTTTCTACTCAAATTTTAAGCACCTCTTTTTATAAAAGGCCTGAAAGAAGAGGGTGTACTGGGAAAAAATGAAGTAATGCAGAAAACAGACAGCATGCATATTAATTGAACATGCACCTATTATGTTAGTACTTTCCCAACAGTGAAGAACATTCCCTACTCAGAAGTAAACATTATAAGATGGGGAATAGGAAAAAACAATTTATGTATAAAATGCATTGCTCTGTTGTGTTGTAAATGCAGTAGTACCAGATTCTCTAGGAAGAGTTTTCATGTTGCTGTTGTGCAGATATTTCACTACAAGCTAATGGAAGTCACTGGGATTGCATGTGGAAAAAGACACTAAGGGGCAAGACACTTGTATAGAGAATATCTTAATTAAAGTTATGATTCAGTAAGATATTAAGCCAATTCATCTACCTTTAAGTACATAAGACTAGGTCAATGTGTTCTTAAAGTGAAGCAAGTGTTTGGGTACATGGGGCCCACTAGCTATTGTTGAGGTCAGTGGAATATATAATATGATGCTTGCCTAAAAGCATAATGCTACTGTTCCTCCTTTATATTTGGAAAAGATGCAAAAATGTATTTGCAGCTGGCGTCCCTTTTTCCTTTTCAGAAGACTGTCTTCATAGTTATCTATGGTAGGTATTGTGTTCCAATTTTTTCCATCTGCCCTGACAAAGCAGTTCAACCTTCGCATTTTTGTTTACTTTTTAGATCTTAAGCATCCAGCTGGGTTATATGGTACATTATAGGTGAGAGGGACAAATAGAGCTGCAAGTCAGAGTGCAAGTAGTTTCACCAAAATTGTAGTCTGTTTTATATTTACCACGTAATTTGATTTAGCCCTTTGATCAAATATTTCACTCTCTGTAGAGAATGGCCTTATGATGTATTTTAGAATGGGAGGTCCAGGAGTCTTAGAAAATGGGAGAAGAAGAATCACGTTTGGAAATTTTAGATGCCTTTCATTCCTAACAGAACTCTCTATGGGTAACTGTGCTATGTTCAGTATCCGAACTTGAGAGGGTATTACTCTAAACTGGCCAACAGAGATGATTCTGTGTCTACTGCAGAGTTTCATCCAGAACTAACACTTATTAAACAGGTGGGTTTGTTCAGCAGTTAACTCAGCAGTAAACCCAGTAAATAATAATATCTAATCAAATCAGATCTTCTCTGAGAAATCACAAAGACATTGTTAAACCTGGTGGTCTCATGGAATTTATCCATGGTCTTGGTGTCTTTTTTGTTTTTGTTTTTGTTTGTTTGTTTTTTTTTTAATATTTACTCAGTTACTAAGTTCAATTAATGGAAGAAATGCTTGAATTGGAAGGCTAAATAAAAAGGCCAAAATCAGTGTTTCATCTTTACTTCTTCTGCGTAAATAGAATAGCAGAGGAGATTATCCTGTTCTCTTCTGATTAGTGACTGTCATGTCTCTGATGAGTATTATTTTTTTCAAGTGTGGGCTTTATTGTGCTGTTCTTAAGCATAAGTGGTTCAAAATGTGGATAACACATTTGAGCCCTTGAAGGTTAAGAATTGCAGCTATTCTGACTGAACAATTTATTTGACTAGCAGTAATTCCATATTAGTAATGTGGCTATTCTTGCTATTGCTGCCTTTGGTTGTCCCACAGTCTTAAAGAGGGAATAGGGAAATCTTTGCTGTGACTTGCAGTATGTTTTCCTATAGCCAAGTGAAAGGACTTTGAGAACTCTAGAGCATAAACCAATATTAATTTCTATGCACACATAGCTAGGTATTCTTGAGATCAAAATATTAAAAAAAAAAAAAAAAGTAATGGTCCTAATGAGTAGGATTTTTTTTAAGATAGATTCTTATAAAGATATAGTTCAAAATATAAATGGGTCTTTCTGTTATTTGTGTGTTTTGGAAGGAGTAATGATTTCCACTTGTAAATTTAAAGTGGAGTAGGGTAGAATTTTCTCTTAAAAATCTACAATGAAAACATTAGAAAAGCAGTATAACCCAGTGAAATAGCTAATCATCACATGGTGATTTGAAAGATTAAAGAGCTTTTCAGGTAACATTAAAATATAAGTGGAGTATTTCAAATGAAGACATATAAGCATCACTGGAGACACACAAAAACAGAGAAAACAACTTGTGTCTGAACGTTAAAACAGGTAATAGGAATGCTTGTTTCAAAGTTTCATAATATGTTTGATGATAATATAGCTTTGAATTCTTTACTATATTTATAATTTGATCCAGAATAGCCACAATAATCTTGAAATGTAGATGATAATTAAATACAGAATATAATGAGAGATGTTTACAATACAGATGGTACTTTCTTTGGGGGAAAAATGCTGCTCTTGCAAAATTCCTTATGGCTGAAAGGAAGAGCGATGGAGATGTATAAATATATGGAACTAGTTAAATACTGCTAGCAATATGTATTCAAGTCTATGGAAAGTTTAATTAAAATCTAAACATATTTGCTGTTGCTGCAAGTCTTATGATTGAAACGCAATAACTGATCTACATACTACATGTATTATACCTTCACTGAAAGTTTGAATATGCCTCTTTTATCTTCTTTGCTAATTAAAAATAATATATCTATTAGTTCTTGAACTCACTATGTTTTACTTTTCTTACCTGGAGAGTAACTGACTGTTGTAGTCCAGAAATTTTCCTTCTCAACCACAGAGTAAATGTATACCTTTTTCTTTTAGTTTTAAGTACTTACGTAACACAAAACATGTCTAACCTCATTCCTACAACCTGCTGTTCTTCTGGTAGACAAATCTGTCCGTCAGTCAGTGGTGATTTGGCACTGAGGATGAGCTGTGGATGAATCTATGCCTAGAGATGTATTTACTTAGATTCTGAATTGTCAGTTCAGCCAACATGTGTGACTCAAAATTGCAGTGGGTAAGTTTGAACTGACAGATGCCGAATTTGCATTTCATTTAATGTTTATGTATTTTCCTAAAGGTATTTTTGGTACTATGTAAATAAAAGTGTCAAGATGTTTTTTGCTAAGTAAATTCAGAACCGTTGTTAAGCTGCTGGCATCTAGCATAGTGTTTCAGAACATATCCGTACGTTAGTAGATAATCTTTTGTGAGAGGTGTTCATGAACTTGGCTAAAACATTAAAGTAAAAACAATAAAATATATTTTATGGGAGGTTTTAGAAAAGTTTCTAAGAATTATAGAATGTGCCAAAAATATCTAGGCTCGCTGGCCTACTGCAGACTGGTTGGTGTCAGGAGGGCGATGGAGTCTCACTGTTGCTAGGTCATTACAATACACACCCATTTCTGTCATTATCCTCAAACAAACTTTGGAGGTTTTCCATTCCAACAAAACCCTTTTATTGCGTTCAGGTGAATTATATATTTACAGGCAGGAACTCATGAGTCTTGCGATAAGAGTCATTAAGTTTCCTTTTCCTTCAGCGCGAATAAGTATCACTTGCCACTAATATCCCTATACGGTACCATCTTCCCAAAAATTTCATAAAAAGGACTGGCTGCAATACACAATTTAGCCAGAATGAGAGTATCATCAACACACACTTCAGATTTTCTCTGAATGAATGCTCATTTAGTTTAACTGAAGCTGTGTGGTAATTTACAATTTTGCCAACTATGGTAACACTTTATATAGCCACCTAAAATTATACTATTCGCGAGCTAGATCTCTACTGATGTAGATTCACGCAGACCTTGCAATTCAGCTACATCACAGAGATGAACTGATTTACACTATGTGGAGACTCAGGTTGTCATTTTATTTTTAAAGGTATCTTCCTCTACACAAACGACTCTTTTTAAAAAACTCGGGCTTTGGTTAATTCTAAAGATAGCTAATACCCAAGGGCTCCATCAGTGAGGGGAGCAGGACTTCAACCAGCATCAGGCATAGGCACTGCTGCGTCTTATAAAGTGGTTGTGCAGTTGCTCTGAGGTGAGTTCTGTCCTTTCCTGCTGCGCCTGGCAAAGCAACCCAAGGCTGCTGCTGCGCTCCACAACTGCCTCTTATTTCTTGTGTGCAGGAAAGAACTGTGTGTTCTAGCTTTATGGTTCGGGCTTGGTGTGTAAAAAGGAGGGGAATTTCTTTTTTTTTTTTTTTTTTTAAATAGCAAAAATTCAAGTTTTATTGACTTGTTCTCTTTCTAGGAGCTACCAGCTACAGTCATGTAATTGCTGATTATTTAAGTCTCATTTAAAGCCTGAAGATTGTTAGGGAACTTGCAGTAATTAGGAACCCTAGCTTTTATGATATACATGTGCATCAGGAACAGCCTTAAAGATCTGATCTTATTACCGCCTGCCTCTATCTTATTTGTCATTAGCAAAATAGCTCTGAAAATATCTACTGTGTTCACCTCTGTCGCTGGAGATAAATTCTTTTATTTGTGCCAAATATGTTTAACGAATTTGAGATGGGATACATTAGATGGGATTAGTTTTTGTTGTTTGAAAGAGACAATATGTTAATAATGGTTCTTTAGGGGAAGCGCTGTTTTGCTATGGAGTAAAAGATTGATAGCTGAGTCTCAGCAAATAGTATAGAGTGCACAAGTGAAAAAGCCATGTACAGAAACTGATAAAATATGTCTCAAAATATTACATTGCATTGGTTACAAGGGAGGAGCTGTTGGCCTAGTGGTATCAAGTAAAAGTAACAGGGGATTTAATTCTGGTCCTCTCCTTAGCATAGAGATAGAGAATTACTGAGAGATGGCAAATTCACGAATGCAGCCTCCTAGTAGGATGAAATATAGAGCTGTGTATATCAAAGTTTCCTGATAGTATTTTCAGTCTTCACAAACTTAAGCAGGCTCTTGCATTTGTTTTTATTTTTAATACATTTTCATATATTTATAATAGAAGCAGTACAAGTGCCTGTTACTTCTGAAGCAGTTGCATTCTATTAGTTTAACGTAACATCCCTGGCAAAAAGAGAAGCAAACCAAAACAGTAGCATCTTCGGTTAAAGGAATATGTCTTCAGAAACCAGGTCAGGCTAGCTCTTCAGGATCTTTACACCATATAAATACTTACTGATGCCACCTTTGTGCGTGTATTTGTGGAAGTTGCATATGTATTGAAGCTACTTACCTGGGTTTTGAAAACACTATTCTTATGCAGGTATCAAACTGTCTTTCTGTTGACAGTTGATCCTCTGAAGCTTGTAGGAATTATAGTTTCCTATTCTGAGTAATTTTACTATAATAGAAATGTCCATCATTGTGTAATTTCTTGCTTTGAATTACAGCAATATTTTGTTCTAGAAAAAGACTTCCAAAGGTAAGGAAAAAGTAATGGATTTATAGCAAACAACTTAATTCTTGGTCAAGAGATTTGAACTCCTGAAACTATTAAATAATGACAACCGTTTATAAAGTTAATTTGGTAAATTAGTGCAAAATTTAGCAGTGGCAGAAGATATTGCACTAGTACAGTCTTCAGATAAATATTTTGAAGTTATACAGAAATAATTGAAGACTCATAATAATTCCTGTGAATACCAAAAGAAAAATACTTCAGTAGTTTCTAAATTCATTAAAGAGAGGACATCAGAATGTATTTATGCTGTAAACGTTATTTCACAGTTCAATCAGTTATCTTGCTGTGTAATAAAAGACCCTGAAATTAAAATGAACCCTCTTTGCAAAGTGTAACTGTAGGATTCCTTTTACTATGAGGCTGCCTTGATTTGATCTTACTCTTACTGAAATGGATAATGATATCCAACTAATGCGTCTGAAGTAGGTTTTTAAACTATCCAAGGCACTCTTCTGAAATTAATGGCTTCTGCTTTTCGCCTCAATTACATCTTATGAGTCTCCAATTGCAGACAGTTTTCCTTTGCTTTCTCCTGTGATTTTCTGTATCCTTCTGGTGATATCCTAAATCAATCTGAAGCACATGCATCTGATACAGCAAATACATTTACCAAAAAACCAGACCCACCCAAATTTGAAAATGTCAGGAATATGATTAATGTTCTATGCTGTGTGTAGTAGTTAAAGGACATCTCAATCTTCTAAAGCAGCTTGATCAAGAAAATCAACTTAAAGGAGAATAGTGTAATGACTGAAAAATGTTAATTAAATTTTTCCATGTTAAAAAAATTTGTTTTCAGTCTGACCGAACCTAGACAACAGTGTTATTAGCTGAAAGCTAAATACCTGCTTCCTAGCTATAACTACTCATTACTGCTTCCTGACATTTAGTTTACAGGCATATTTGTTCTGATGTAAAACACCATATCACTTAAGTAATATTTAGGAATAGGTGTTCCTTTCTAATTACTAAAGCCACATGGTGTATTTTCTGTTTGAGTGATATAAGTAGGGTATAATACAGACTATTGATTTATATAGACTGTAAATTAGTCGCTAGTTCCTTTTTTGATCTTTATTCTTTATAAATTTCTGAAAATTGCTCTATTTCTTCTAATTTAAAATGTCTTCTTTTTAAATATTTTAAAATTTAAAATTCTTTGCAATATTTAGAGTGCATTTCATTAACTAACCAAACAGAGACTTTGAAAGTCCCAGCATGATGGATCTCCTATTATGATACTGTAACATTGAAGGCACTTTATTTTTGAGAATTCCCTGCAAGTCTTCATTATTTTTTTTCTTCAGGAATTCAAAATTAATCCAAACTGCTTTGACAGTTAAATAAATGATTAGGGATGTCCTGATTCACTCTGATATTACCACATTTTCCATCTCCCATTTAAAAATGAGTTTGAGCGAGTTATGACTGTAATGAAAATTCTTTTGTGCACAGCGTTCATGTTTGCAGCTTCTTACTCAGTAGATAGAGCTCTCTCTTTGCTATCCTGGAGTTAGGGTCCTTCAGCTTTATTGTTCTGTTAGATTTCAGAACTGGTACTGAACTGTTATGTTTAGTTGGGTATATTTACTAGACTCTTTTGTCTTAGGTGTTCTCCCAGTGATATGAAGTCTAGAATTTTTATCTATTTTTTTAACCTAAGCACTCTGAAGAAGAAACAGAAGTAGAGATTTAGACTTGTACTTGGAATATTATTTTTTCCATGGAACTTGTGATCCTGGGTTATCTTGATTTCATTTTGTCTTGGCTATGTCAGTTATGAATGAATGATGGTAAAATTGAATATCGAATTTAAGTGATTGCTCTGTAAAGAATTTTTTGTACTTATGCTATGGATTTGTGCAAGATTAAAAAAAAAAAAAAGCCTTTCTTTTTTTTTTCATTATAACATCTCCTGGGTTCTAAAGAGCAGAAACATAATGATGAATTGACAATAGTCTGTTTTTAATCTGTTTTATGGGTTAGATCAATCTGATCCGGTTTAGTTGACAGCTTCTGGAACAGCAAATATATTTCTTGTGAACAGATGCACCTCACTGAAGGGACAGGATGGCTCAACTCTTCTTCTTTGTCTTATCCTTGAACAGGACACGAGTCTGTTATTAATCAATATTGTTTTTATTTTCCTACATAAAACCAAAAGGAAGCCTTCCCAAATAATCTCACTCAAATCTCAAATGCACTGCCCACTCAAGTCTCACTTGCAAATTTACTGATGGCCTTCAATATTCCTCATCTCCCTTTCTTAGAAGATTGAATGGTTGCCTAGATTCTCAAAACAGTCATGATTCTAGCCCACATCTTCAGACAAACTTGACCTAAGTTAGAAGCTGAGGTCTTCTCTTTTGTTATTGCCGGTAACTGAGTTAGTCATTTGCTTGTGATTGACTGTTTTAGGGACAACTGGTGGAAAAGGTTATTAAATACTCTGGCCCTTTCTCAGCACTCTCTCTGTCAATAGTCTTCTCTATTGAATTGCAGGTCAATATTTTTTTAGTTTTCACTCACTGCTGGTGTATTTACAGGATTTTTTCTCTTTTTAATCTTGATGTTTCTTTTTGTTATTTGTATCCCATAAAGTGCATTGGCCTTTCTTAATTTGTCGCTGTATTTTCTCTTGAATGAGAATAAAGTAGGACGAGTACAAGATCAAAGAAAGTTCTTATTTAGTGGAATTCAAAACTTTCCTTGCATTGGAAAAATTTAGTCTTGGACCCTCTCTTCTTAATGCTTTTCTCCATCTTTCTTTCTAATGATTCATCCAAGTTTAAGTTTGCCTTCTTGGAGTTCATTGTTTTCTTTGGTTGTTCCCCTCTCTCCTCTTGTAAGGAATGCAAATTCTATTAATTCCTTGTCTGTCTCAGCCAAGTTGCCTTCCACCTTCACATTCTCAACCAGCCTGTTAATTAGGGTTAATATCCGATCCAGAGGAGCTTCTCTTCAGTTCCTTTTTCTAGCTCATATTTGATAAAAATTACAGATTCATAATGTATATAACACTATCTAATCCTTAAAAAGTATATAATCTTTTTAAAAAGCCACCAGTAATTTCAAAGATCTTGCTATACATTATGTCTTTTTCTGTATTGCTTTTCCAAAATGTTCCTTGGTAGTTAAGGCTTGGTGGAAAGGCTGTATCTTATGCTTTGTGCGGTTGGCTAGCTGCCCACAAAACACTTCATCCACTTCATCATGTCAGTGCCTATGTTCTTTTCTTTTTTTTGTTTTTATTATCATGACTCGTTCAAAGTGTATGAATACAGTACATCCCAAGAGCAGGTCCATACACTGTTTTCCTACCAAGGGTTCTCCTAATTAAGGATTTACCAACAATGAAAATGACAGCAGTTAACAGCCTTAGCAGCAGCTGTGGTGGTAATAGCAGCTGTCAGGTCTGTGCTTGATCATGAATCCTATTTTATGAAACTCTGACCAGTCTAACTGTGTCTAGAAACTGCCAGAAATACTCTTTCAACAATTTTGATACTTGTGAAAAAGTTATTTTCTTTGGCTAAATATAACATTTTCTAGAGGTCTCACTAGCAGATAAACGCTTCTTTCTGGTGCCTCTCAGGAACATACTTTACTGTTGAAATCGGTAGACACTTCTGTGAAAATTCTCAGTACTGTGCTGTATTATAGCAGCCGTGAAAATGACTCGCTTCCACCCGCTCATCTGCATGTGAAAGTAGTGCTTCCTAAATCACATCCACTGATTAACACTGAAGTCACAATATCACAATAGTGTTGCCTGTGGTGATACTGCATATTTTTATTCTGGTATGCTAGTAACATGTCTCAATTCTTAGGTCCTACGAGAATGACAGAATATTTCATTCCTTTTGGCTTTACTGCCAAGGTTACTGATTTCCACAAGTATTACTTCTCCTTATCTGTCTCCTGGGAAGCAGGACAAAGTGTGTCAAGAACTCATTTCACATGGGCCACTAGGCAGCCATCAGATGTCCTGCGTGAATCTACATTCCTCTTTTCTGTAGCAGAGTCATACCTATTCCAACATTTGTACTTTATCCCTGTCCCATTAGCTAGTGGTTGGTTTTCAAATATGATAAAAACCATTTTGCTTGCACTGTGAGTTACTGACAGTCCTCCGAGAAATGGAAGTGATGACTTTTTATTACCCATGTTCTTAATGTGCATTTAACCAACGACTATGATGGCTGTGTATGTGTGCAGTAGATCATTGTATAGTGCAGGAATGATCTGAGGCTGGTTCCTAGCTGTGATGGAAGCTGAAGAGCACAGTATACCATTATCTTTCCCTGGAGCTATACAGAACCTACTCAAGACTGTACTTTGACATTTGTCCTGTCTCTATAGATTAAGCAGTTTGCAGTTTGCTGCAGTCTCACCATGAGATAGTAATCTGCTTTGTGTTTTCTATTCTTTGCCTTCAACCTTTATTGCCATCTAGTAATGTGATAATAATTTATTTACAATATATTTCCTCATGTGCTTTGTATTTCTCATAATATAAACACAATTGAAAATGCACTTTAAATGATTGATATTGCAGTACAACTAGAAAAACAAAGTGGTTTTGGTCTCTCAAAGTAATGAAGTGGCTGATTTAATACAGTGCAGGTCTTTAGTGGGATAATATTGCGTGGTAAATCCCACGGTCCCCCTCAAATGTCAAAGAAATGTGATAAATATACAAAAATCCTTCCTACCACAGGTGTTCAAATGTGAAAATGAAGACACTGGAATCTGGTTCATTTCTGTGATATGTAATGTGTGTATGGGTGCAATATCATAACTTTAAACTGAAAGTTTTACTTGTGAATAAAGTTTTTTTCAGTCTGATTAACGCTTCTTTTTCAGAACTGCATTGCCTGAGTAGCTGGAGGCATTATTATTTGAATACTGATATTTACTGTGTTGATACATATAAAAACAAGCCAGTGGTTTTTTTGTTTGTTTTTTTTTTTCAAGCAATATATTCACTGCCGATGGACTCTCTCTCTTATATATTACTGAATTAAAAAAAAAATGTTGGGCTAGATTATGAAACTCCGAGTAAGATCATTTAAACTTTCCTAGGTAATGCTCTTCAAAATTTTGAAGCCTGACAAAATATCACGGGTATGTCAATGACTCTCAGTTCATAACTCAGTCATTTCCTGTTCTAAAGTTGTGATATGATATCTCTGTAACATCATACCCTACTTTATGTTTTTAGTTTCTGAATTATCACTTGCTAAATATATTTTACATAAAATTCTTTCCTGTTTGAGCAGTTACAGAAGAGGCAGTCCTCAGATCCAAAGTGTGTGTATGGAAAGGGAAAGAAAAGGAGTTTCATCCCTTTTTTTCAAGGAGATTGCTATCTCAGTTGAACCTTAGAGGCTTCATAAAGGTCTTCATTAGGTATAATAAGATTCTTTAACCATCCCAGCTGTTCTTCCTCAGGTCAAGAGAAAAATACATGAAAAGCCTTGATTTTTTTCTCTGTCTCCTCTGTCTTTCCCCTCCTCAACCCTACGTTATTTTTTACTGAATCAAACTATTGTCATTGACTTCCCATTTTAGACCATTCTTTGTCTTTCATGTTGGGCATGCCTTTTACAACCTTTCTCCACACAGTTTTTGCCACAGCAGCATGTCAGATAACTGGTGGAGTACAAAAGTAAAGGAAAAAATAAAAAATTTCTAAATTGAGAAAAGTAAAGAATTATATTAGTGATATACGTGACCTTTACAAAAGCAAGGAATGGAAAGAGATTTTCCTAAGGGAATGAGAAGCATTCGGAAATTCGAGTTAGGTATTTAATGCTTTTTTTCCTTTTGGAAGAGCTTCTGTTCAGCCAGCAGTTACAGGAATGCCTGTAGAAGACCGTAGATATATTTTGAAGTGTTCTCTTTGCATGGGGATTTTGTGGTTAGTTAGTGGTGTTGGTTTATTTGTATATTCTTTAGAGGATGACTATTAAGCAGATTCAAAGGTGATGACAGCTGCAGTGCTTCTATGCTGATTGCAAAATCTAGTTTGTATAATTTGCAGACAAAATATGTGCTAAAAATATTTTGACAGTTTGCTTGCTGTAATATTACTTGCTGCCAGCGTTTGTTTTTTTAGAACTATATGCAAAGCAGGAAGTGACTAGAAAGCAACTATTATAATAGTAGAAACAACAGTCATATTATAGCTGGCAAAGTATTTTTTCATGTTTCCAAGCTATGCTTCAAGAGTCACATTCAGTGATTTGTTATCAAACATTATTAAACATTCATTTTTTTTTTCCTTTGGGAGTGTATTTTTGTGAAGGAAAGATTACAGGAAATTGGAGAGTGGTTGTACAGATACTTTCAGCAAAATTCTGGCTACTTGTCATACATTTTATCATAGTTTTTTTTTTTTAATTCATGACTTTTCAAATTTTTTCTGCTTTAAATTTCATTACTTCATAAAGCAGATGCCTTTACCATTCTATTGACTGCAGATCTCTCTTTACTTTTCCTGTTTGTTGTACGTGTATTATTTTAACTGAGATCGTTAAACTTAATATAATTTGAATAAATATTCTCAGTGATTTCAGAAAAGCTGATTCCTTTAGTTCCTTTCATGTTGGCAGAAAAAATGCAGCTATTAAAATCACAAGTTGCATTTGAAAATCTTTCATTCCTAGTGCATTTCTAATGCGCTTCTTTCATTAGTGCACTTCTTTCATTTCTAATGCATTGCTAGTCTCTGAAATTGTAGTCTCATATTTGGGATTTTGTCATTTAGTAGTAGTGCAAGTACTTACCATTTCTTTTTTTCACTCTAGGTATTTAAAGTCTGAGGAAAGGAAAAAAGAGGATAAATGTTCTGATCTTCACTGTTGCTTTTGAATTTGCTACTTGTTCTTGGTCAGTGGAAGAAGAGTGCCTCTGACCTTAGGCCTGCAGTAGTAATATACCTCTGTAAGAGAAGTGCAAAATTGTCCTCTTTGACTGAGAATCCCTGGATCAAGATACTGTTGGCAATCTTTCTTCCACTACCTCTTAGTGATTGAAAGTTTTGTCTCTCTGAGACAACCCATATAAAATTTTCCTTATAAAAGTCTGAGACTCAAGTGGTCTAATTAAAAAGAGGATTTATTAAGAGAACAGAAGCAGCTCAAGATTAGAAGAAAAGAAATATTTTGCATAGCATATCTAGTCTGACACACTGCAAAGCCCATTCAGATAGATCTCTCTGGGGTTTATTTATAGCGGAAAAAATCATATATATTTATAGAAAGTCTTTTCTTCCCCCCCCCCCCCCCCCTTCTGTGACTTTCCTTCTAGGCAGTTTATTTGCAGAAATCTTTACTTTCAGGGGACTCAGGCTTTCTTTTTCTTCCTTATATTTCTGTTCCTTGCATTTGCGGCCTTTTCTTTTGTTAAAGATTCATTTTCAAATTGTTATATCAAGTCACCGTTCGTGTCTTCCAAATGTCTTCCAAAGCCAGGTCACCCTACTCCTGGTGACAGAGCTCAGTGTGCTTTACAAACTCATGTTCAAAGTGATTAAACAGTCTGTCAGATATGAGTCGGCATCTGGCCATGTCTGCAGTCTGGGCAAAACCCACCTATGTCAGCTGAGAACTGAGTGGTCTTGGTCAGGGAGGAAACAGTTTAGTGGAGACAACACTGTTGATTAAAACCTTGCTGCTAAATGATAGCATTTTTGATGACATTATTCACTATTGCCAATAGGACTCGTTTTCTCTGACAACAACATGTCACTGAAAATAACATCTCCATAAAGGGTGTTGTAATTTTAGTGGTGGGTTAAAGACATCCAGATACAGTGGGACGTCAGAGGAGCTTCTAGTATTTTCTTCCATTTTACGATTTGTACCACAGTGGCTTTGTGAAGAATATGGAGTGATGGTCTATTAGAAACCAGGGTAGAATTATGAACTGTGCCAGCCTGGAGAACAGGGTATGAAGTGTTTTCTCCCAAATTTGTTGGCTTTGAGAAATCTTTCTTCCTGGCTTTGAGAGGGTGTTATTCGATCCTGGTGTCCACAGAACATATGCCAAAAACAATAATTCCTTTTTTCTGAGCTGTTTCTTAAAAGAAGAAAGTAGTTTTATTTATTGAATTACACGTCTCAGGGTGTACTAAACAAAACAAGAAACCTAATACAATTTCTATCTTGAAAAACAAATCAATTTTTAATTAAATTAAAAGAAAATGGGCAAACAGAAACAACACAATGGTAACAATTCTGTTTTATCGCTGAAATGAGTATCTTCAAGTCATTTGTCATATGCAGAGCAAGTTATCCTCTCTTTGCCCTCCAACACATAACAGTTAAATATGCTTAGCATTTACATACAGCTTAGCTCAGTAGTTCCTAATCAGTGAGGTCACTTCAAGGGCATGGTATACATAAATAAAATAGCATGGAGCCCAAGTGAATAAATACTGCTGGGTCTGCCTTGGCTCTGTGCACCATACCCCTTGGGCTTGGTAGACAGGAACTGAGGAGGCAGTAGCAACAATCTGAAGACAGAGCAAAGAAGCTGGACTTAGTGAGATTGAGATTATTGCCTCCTTTCTCAAGTGAGTCTACAAAAAGTTAAGGAACACTGGCTTAACCACAGATATCCAGCTGACTGGACCCTGGGTTATAATTAAATTGTTCCTAGGCAGAAGTACAGATATAGTGCCTTCAAACTATTTTCTCAATACTGTTCCTTTTACCTGTGTTCTGCTATGTAGAACTCTATATAAGCATGATTGACTGATATTAGACCCGAACCTCTCCAAAAACAGGCAAACAGAAAAATAGGAATTAATGATATTGGAGCTCTGATTGTTGTGGGAATACTTTTTTAAAAAAAAATTCATGATTATTTCTCTTCTAATAAAGACTTTATAATGGCTTTCTTTCTTTTGTTTGGTAGATACATGGTGGTTGTAATCACCTTAAAATTAAACTGAGATGCACCTAAGCCTTATTTTACTGAACTTCTTATTCTATGTCTTCAGGTACGTTTTGTGTAAAAAAAAATTCTTAGCAATTTATATGTAAATAAGTAAGTTTTCTGTAATTGCTGCTAGAATAGTCGGCTTTCAGCCCAGTAATCTAATCTAAGTTGCACACTTTTTTTGTCATTATCATAATAGCATAATGGCATTTGAGGGCAAACAGTTTGGTCTATCTCTCAACATTACTTTTCTGTGTAATAATAGAAGAGAAAAGAAACTTTGTTTTGAGGATTAAATGCAGCTATTTTTCAACAACATGTAGTGCAATACATGGCACAACAACTGAGTAGGGGGCAGAATATCATTAGCTTTTAAACGCAAAGAAGAAAAGGGGTTTAAATTGTTTGCTTCAAACAGGCATAGGAAGAGGAAATGGGAAATAATAGGGATTTATTTGAGATTAGAGAACAAGAACCGTATATTGTACATCAGACAAAATAGTTTCGAATATATTATTTTTATATTTAGCTCATAAAGGCATATCTTCCACCATAGAATTAATTCAAAGGTATTCAAAGTCAAGGGACAACTTTCACCCACTTCAGTGGAGTTAAATCAAACCTGTGTAAAAGATATCTGTGCTGTTACAAACAGGGAAGTCATACATTACATCCAAAGAAAATGCCTACATTGAATGGAAAGAAATGGCTACTGTGACACTGATCCAAATGACATTGATATTTAAATCAGTTTTGTTAGATCAATGCAAGTTTCTGTGTGTACATATTTAAATTTGTTGCAAGTGATCTATATCAAGTGAGTCTGACATGTGGCCAGTTGCCTAATTTGTGTGATTCATCTATAAATACCTTGATATAATCTTGTATATACAGCTGGGAAGTTATGATACCACTAAATTATGTTCCTCTAGAAAGAGCATTGGATTTAGAAGGCCTGAGTAATAATTTTGCGAAGGTAGACAGAGGAAAGATCAGTGTAACAAGAAAGCAATTTCAGGACTCAGAACAGAGTAGTTTGATTATGGAGATCTGTACTTCCAGATGGTATCACGCAAAGAGGCGTTTTAATGAGTCACTCGAAGTCATTTTATTAGCATGCTTAAGAACTCCATTTTCAAACTTCTAAAGGGTGTGGAGCATTTCAGTGGCACAAAGAGAGAGACGGCTGGATTGAGACAGGAACTCAGACCAAATGTTTGCCAAGTCAGCAGAAAGGAAGAGGGTAAGTTATTCATAAACACCTTGTGTATTTGCTATAACATGTTGGAAATGCTGTGTTATTACTGAAAGCAGAGCTCTACTTATATTCAGTATAGTGGGAAAGGGAGAGCTGAGTTTTGCCTAGAATATACTGAGAGTATTCTTTGACGAAAAAGCATGGGGGAAAATGGAAAATTTTTTGAGAAATGATTGCCTGAAATCTGGTTGCAAAGAAGGTGCGTTTCAGTGGTATATGTAGGCTCACTCATATTTTTGTTAAACTATTTCAGAATTGAAAGCGTTATGTGGTCCCTATATGAATTACGTTTTGCCTGCTGAGGCACAGTGTAGATTCATGAAGAGTATAATTCAGAGCTTCTAAGCTAGATATGAAGAGCCTGACAGTGAGAAGGTATCCCTGAATGTCTAGATGGCAGATATCAAAAAGTGATACAAAATGTCTCATTTTATGTTCACTGTCATTCATGCAGTTTTCATGAACTCTTACATATTTTAGTGAATGTTCATGTAGTGCGGTCAGTGAAGAAGTGTGAAGTATTCATGAATATACATGCATATTTAATAACCACTCCCTGGGGAATCTTCATATTCTGGTAACTGGTGTTTCTCATTCCAGCTCCTGTACTTGTGAAACAAATTGTGTCAGATTTGGCAGTCTGATAGACTGCACAAAAGATTGTACTGGAGGCTGGATAGATGCTTGGCATTTCAAACACAGAAACATGCACATTTTCCTCTCTGAACAGTGCACGGCCAACATTTCATTAGACTCTTATCCATGGGAGACGTCTCTCTATTCTGTCATCAATCTGGTAACCACCTTCTGTTCTTTCTCCCACAGAAGCCTTCTTAGCTAGATCCTGTGGAGTAGCTGTTTTGTGCCAAACACCTGTACAATCTGGCCTAAAAGCTAGTTTAATCAGTCTAAGCAGGCTTCTTCTAAGTCAAGAAGTGATTTTCCCGTGGTAGAAAGCCAACCAGTTGCCCTGATGTTGAAGTCTAAAAAGTACTCTTTAGAGCTCTTTGGCACTGATTTTGACTTTGAGTGCTCTTGTAATATAAAATAAATTAGAGCAGTCTTCAAGCGTGGGCAGAGGAAGGGGACACAAAGATGATAGTTCTGTATGTTTCAATCTCCTCACGTTGTAGCTTACCCTGCCCATGAGAAAGTATGGAAATAGCTGGAGATCAGGGATCAGAGTTTACTAACAGATTACCATGGTGGAGCTGATAGGAGAAACTATAGAAATTGCTTGTCTCCGGGAAGCTTTGCTGCTAACAGTGGTTCACTTGGAACTAGTTACCAATGCAAACTTGAAAACGTTATTTTCACTGGGAATATTTAGTTCAGTATTATTCCATTCACCAGGAAGTAGGAAAGATTGAAGGCATGACTTTTAAAAATCTGCTTACAACTCTAAAGCAGTTGGAGCTATTTTCCTTAATTAATTATCCTCCAACAATGTTTAGACTCCAGAAGGCACCTTGCAATCCTTGATAAAGCTTAAAGAGAAATGACAATGTGGCTACAAGTGCTACCTTGGATAAAATGCTTCAAGAGCATGGCTTTCAAACATGGATCAGAAATATTTTGTTTTTCCTTTACTTTGTTGTCTAAAAAGACTAGAAAATGGAGTAAAAACATTATAAAATACTATTCATTATATTAAATGCTTGGAAAGTATAAGTGTGAATATGTACTAGAAAGAATAATATTGAAAGCAGTATTTCATGTTTAACCACTTGTTTTTAATGATTTTTTTTTCTCTGTCAAATGTGTGTGCGTGAGAGAGAGATATGAGACTAATACTTTTTTTTTTAGATGATGTGCTCATTTACTAGGACAAATCCTCTTTTCTCTACAGAAGCACATATGGCACAAGGAAGCAAAATAAATCTGGTGCCTCTTTGTAGAACGGAACAGGATGTAGAAAGCTTATGTTAGCGTATAAGAGGGCTGCAGCCCTTCGCATTAGGGACATATGCTTGAAGGAGATCCATCTGTACTGCCATGCAGGCGTGTTATCAGGGCTCTGTGACTGCACTGGGCAGGAGCCAAGGTGGCTGCTGCTGTCAGAGACTCCAGCCACCTCCCCGCTAGTGTTTGGAGACAAGGTCCGGCCCCTCACTGAGGACTCCTTTGTCAGACCTGCCTTCTTCAAACTGGTACTTGGTTCACTCTGTGGTTTTATAGATGAATCTTTGTGTTTGTCCTCAGACACTTCCTTAAAAAAAGTATCTGAATATCTCTTCTTGGGCTGAGGCCCAGTGCCTCCCAGGAATACATTTTTATGGCTGAATTTTGAACCCTTCGAAGTGGAGAATTTTAATGAATGCTCAGAGCAGAACTGTTAGTTAGTGTGCTGTTGTAATATGTTATCTGAGCTGAATGGCATGCATAATGCAGAGCTTTAAACTTAAGTGCCAGGTGAATAGGAAGCAGGAACATTTCTTATTCTTATTCTTGAACTTTGGCTTTAAGCCAAAGTACTTAGCATGATATTATTAACACTTTATTATAATATGGATTATTGGACTCAGGTAAATATTATTTACTGAGGTAAATAGAGTGATTCAAATTAAAAAATACTAAACTACATAAAATAATTGCCATTCACTGACTGTAATTGTCTTTGGTCAAGGGCCTTTTAAGTTAGCTTGACTCAAATTCAGAGAACATAATTGTTGATTAAACATCATCTTTTAGTCATGGGGAGAAGGAGGTTTATGTCTCTCGTTACCAGGTCGTCCTGCTTTTATTTAATTTTCTTTTCATTTTTCTAGCACATGTTGTCACTATAACACTTCAGCTCCTCTTGCAATTGCTGCAGCAGAGCAGTTATAGGAAAAGAAATTCAATCATATTTGTATGTAAACTGCAGAACTGACATGTTTTATTTTGACTATCTGCCTCCCTGCTCTTTTCCATTCATCAATAACATACTTCTGTGTATTACTGGAATGGCCACAGTTGAGGATGATATGGATTAACTTTATTACAATACAGTAATAGTATGAGATTGCTCTTTCAGTGTGCTGAAATAAATGTTTTCATTACTGCCTTAAAATAAGCATGTTTGATGGAGGCTACAATGCAAGTAAAACCACAAAACTTGCTTTAGCAACCTTCACTATCGAAATATTTTCTGCTTCTGCTTCCTAGTGAAATATTGCTACCCTTTCCTTTGCCAAAATTTCTGTCCTATGTCAGAATTCTGTCTTACTGCTGATGAGCATGGTTCAGGACCAGAATCATCTTCCCGCACTGATTTCTTGGTGGAATCTCAACAGCCTACCAGTCACATAGTCACAAGCTGTTCCATTTTCAATGTGATGGGCTGCTTAGCTCAATCTTGTTCTTAGCGTCAAGGAGGCTATCTCCATCTGTTGAACCACAGGCTCACGCTCCAGCCACATCCCCATTCTACTTCAGTAGCAGTGTGTTCTGCTCTCCCTGGAAAGGAAACCTGTGTGCCTCTGCCAGAAAGGACATCTGCGTGCTGCCTGCTGTAGACCATCAGGAGACTAGACCTTCAGTGCCTTGCAGGGAATACCTGTCCTGCTCTAGACTTTGTGGTCGTGACCTGTCAGTCTTGATCAGAATAGCAGGAGGCATAGTGAGCATGCCAAACATGCTTGCCTCCCTGACTGGTGTCAAGCCAGAGTCCAAATATTGAAGAAAATAAATATACATACATGTATCTATCTCTGTATGTGTAGTGTGGTCTGAGAAGATTGTTTTCCTGCCTGATTTTAGTGGGGGGGAGGGGGGGGAAGGAGAGAGAGATTTATATGCTCAATGAGTCCCCCAGTTCCTTCTACCAGCATTGACTGGAATCCTGTATTGGAACAGGTGTAGGTGCTTCTCCTTGTGGCTAGAAGGCATTTTCCCAGCGGTGTCTTTAAATAAAAGTTAGTCTGTCCTTTTTCAGCTTCGGTGGCCCTAAGTAATTGTTTTCTTCAATGTCCACAAGAAAAGTGCATGTTGTGGGTGTGTGTGGGGGGTGATGGTGTTAATTACTGTTCAGTTTTCCTTTTGTGGTCTTCCTAGTAAAACCTTCTTAGTTTCATCTGAGACTACAAGCCCTTCAAGAATGGAAGTCTTTGCATTGTGCCTTGAACAGCTCCTAGAATATTGACAAAAGTTACAAATAATTGCATTATACAAATCAAACGAATTGTGGAAGTACTTTCATTTTACATAGGCAACAGAGGAGTGACTGATGGGATATGTGTCATTCAAATAGATAAAATTAGTTGAATAGGAGATAGTGAGAATTCGAAAGGGTGTATCAGATTGACGAAAGTCAAATGATTTTCTCTTTAGAATAATACTGAACAAATACAAATAGAAAATTTAAAGATACCAAAATGATAAAATGCAGAAGTGATAGAAAACAAATCATAATAATTTATTTTCAAGCTCTCTTATGATTAATATTTCTGCTAATTTAGTCCTATAAAGTCTTTGGTCTGACCTGAGAACACTGCAGTTAAAGTCAAGCAAAACATTCAGTTATCAACTATGATGCTCTTATTATAAATTATTATTAGGATTTTAAAACTGCATAACAAAGATAAGAGGGAAAAGCCCACCAATTCAGCTTTGTGAGATTTGGCATTAGTTATCTTCTCTTGTTTGGCTGGCTCACCACTTTCATGAGCTGGTTTATCAATTGGTTCAGGTATGCAGCAAATTCCTAATTTTCTTTTTCTCTTTCTTTTCCTTTTTGGTTCTTGTCATATGAGACTCTCAAAGCATCTTTAAGCTTAGAGTACTACATATTTTCTTGTACATGCAAGATATTGACTTTAGGCTTCAAGATTTAACAGGAGCCTTACATATCCCCCAAACTTCTGTTTTTATATAAAAACTTTGGCAGCTTGCATGGTATCACCACACAAATCCTGAAATGTCTATATAGCACAGGAAGTTTTACAGATGTAATCATTATTTCTGTATGTATATGTTTCTTAAAATTAGATGTAATAAAATATACACACATTTTCTGAACATTTTTAGTAATAGTGGATATATCTGTAATCTCACTCTGTTTTGCACAGTGCCGCTGAAAAGTTGCCAAAAGAGAGCAATTCAGAATTTAGCTAGCCCAGAGGTATCTTCCTTTGGAATGAGACCAGTATAATTTCTCCCTTTCTCTTAGCAAAGAAAGCATGTTAAGAGCTGACCAGAGAATGGAATGTACTGGCTTTTTTTGCTAATTGGCATCTAAAGGCCCACTTAGAAATCTCTGTTGGTTATAAAAGCAGATAGGCTGACCTCTGTTACATCAGAGAGCTAGTTGGAGCTATGACTTCCTGAATGCTTATAGAAAAGGGAAATGTGTTAAAAAGCCACTGATTTAAGCCTACTTAGGTGTTAAGTCTATCATGATGTCAGATAAAAAGTCCTGCAAGTCCTCTGCAAGATATGTATATAAATAGAAGAATCATTTGGGAAACAACTGAAAGACAGTCACCTCTGAGATATGTTAATTTTACCTTAATAATTCCGGCTACTAAAATTATTGTAGTGCTATAATGGTGCTATGGGGTAATACCATATTTTATCCATATTTTCTGAAGCTTTGGGGAGAGTAGTTAAAATTAGGATGCATCATGCTTTAAATTTATTCTATTGGGCTTTATTTAAAAATTAGGAACATTTAAATGAGGTCATTTTATTCCTATCCTGCATACGCTTTCACATAGAAATACTTAAAGAATTATCCCAAGAAGAAAGCTTAGTGTTCCTCATTAGTGTTGTGAATATAATTAATAGAACTAAGCAAGTGAAATAAACTGACATTTCAATAACTGTCCAATGGACCATGGATTTACTAGTCTTTTGTTTGCAGCAATTTTGATCAAACTTGGATCTGACAAGCGTAAAAATAAATTAAATCTATAAGTGGAAACAGTTGTCCGTTATTTTATATTCAGATGGAAAGTAGTCTTGCAATAATTGTAGTCACTTTTAGATGTTGAGGTTGCCTAGCCTTTCAATTTGTTATATAATTAGTACACCTGAATGGTACAACTCAGATTGTGCATTTTAAATATCAATACATGATTTTTTTAATAATTTGTGTGTATGTGTGTAAATGTAATATTTGTAAAAAAATATTGACACCACTGGAGGCTGTATTTCTCTAGTCACAAGATCATTATATCACAGTGATAGGCAGTGCTGGATTGTGTGTACCTCAGCCTTGATCAGTTGGGTTCATCCTTGAGAGCAATTTAGTTTCTATGTGTACCCAAGGATGTAATCAGGAGGAGGTGGCTGGAGCAGGGCTGCAGCTGGTAATGAAGCCACACTGACAAGTGTGGGCCTATCACTTGCTGACATTGATTAAAATAAACAATCTGTGTTGTAAGATTGATGTCTGCATGTATTGCATTTGTTCAGTTCATGTCCATTTTCTTCATATTGAAAATGGAAAGAGCAGATGATAAAATATGGAAGTTTCAGCATAAATATTGAAAAGTAACACCTTCAATACTCAGTCAAATTACACTGAAGATAGTATCAGTAAAAATAAACTGTTAAGATCAAAGTCATTTTTGCTAAGAAATTACATCTGTTAGGCATGATTTTAAATAATGCCTAAATGCCTAAAAAGCATGATTTTAAATAATTTAGTTGATTTGCTTTAGGTAGGGCCATACCAAGAGTAAATATTTAATTGCCAAGAAAGAAAAGGGAGCCATGACTTGCTTTTGTAAACTCCCAAGGAAGCTGTCACATATTTCAGAATGGCTGCTTGGGAGAGGCAAAGTTCAGTAACAGAAGTAATGGGTTACCAATTTGGTTTTGTAATATTTATTACTACATACTATTTTTTTTTTCAAAATTGAAGTTCAAAATGTGGACTCCAAGAGCACTACTGTTGTCACACACCATATGTTTTTCATTTTTCTTCACTTGATGTTAATTAAAATAAAAAAGAAGAGGAACATGAAAAGTTTGAGAAAAATGATTACAGGGTTACATTATATAGCTGTTTGCCCCAAAACAAATGACAGATTAGTACTGCAATTGTACTAAATGTTCCGTTCAGTGCTTATGCTAGTGGTGAGTGTTTAGTCTCGAGGGAGACTGATTTCACTGGGCAGACAAGTATAATTGCTCATCAACATTGATAAAGGTTTTGCAGTTTGCCAAAGTGATTAGATTACAGTAAGATTCTGCAGCTACCTCTGTGACTTGCAATATGCCAGTCTATCGTATCTTAAATCAGTGGTGTCTAAAAATATCTGGGAAGTACACAGTGGTGACTCAGGAGTGACAGTCGTATCTAGTTCATTATTTGTGTGTTTGCTATATGAGATGCCAGCTGTATAAAACTTGCTTCCACTTTTTAGAATGGAGAATATTTCAGCTGATTTTCACTTACTTCTCTGAGAATCCAGCAGATGAGCTACTATTTGATGAGATAACTGGATATTCTTCTTTTAAGTTCCTGTCTGAATAGAGCATTTAGGCAAGCTGAAATTGTGCCCATCAAATAACATAATATCTGCATTTCCAAGGAAGTGACGAGAATGAATGTAATTTGGTACTATCACAAAAGTATGTTGATCAGTAATGTACTAGCATTTCTAGGGCAATAGTACAAAGTTCTTCATATATTTGGGAACAGGCAACTAAAATAGACACTTTGCTTCATCAAAATCTGTTTCCTGCTGTTGCAGGCATCAACTTCATATACTTTAAAAAAAAGTCTCAAGCTTAATCTTGTAAATAGTCTATTTTGTGCTTACTACTCACATTTGGAGGCTTTTTTGTGAATGATTATAGCTTTTGTCTAATTCCAGTCTAAGTTTATTCATGGTGACTTTACGGCCACCAGTCTTGTGTCAACATTTTCTATCCTCACAGTAATTAAAGAGAGCAATAAACACCTCTTTTCACTTTTCACTCTACTTTTTGCCCCCAAATATATATAGAGAGGTATCAGATAGTCTTCTGTCTTTGCCTTGTCAGACAAGCCAAACCATGTTAGTCGCATCTGTGAAACGGAGTGTGACTTTTGGTCTCACTGTTACATCTTCTCATCATGTGTTCTGAATTGCTTCAAAATGGATGGCTGGATCAGTGTATGGTACTGCAGAGATACTTGCTGTTCTCATGCAAATGGGTTACACCTGTCTCTCCCAGCTTCATCACAGTGATGCCTTATGGTCACCTGTGACAATTATGCCACATTTTATTCTTCTGCTGTTTCATGCTTTTGGGATATATGTTCATGCTGCACAGATATAAAGGTATGAATTTCAGTTCTTTGCAGTGTTTTGTAGGATAAGACTGTGAACATATGTGATGTATAAACACAGTTGCACAAAGTTTGTGCAACTTTAAGTAAAGCATAGTGCAAACAACTTGAATGTTACTGATGGATTTTCAAAAAACAGGCAATATTTATAATTTGTATATTATTATTAAAGACAGCTTTTTAAACTGCATGATTTTTTAATATTAAGAATTTTTCTATTGAAAAATCCTCAAAAGCAGGCCTATAACAATTTTGCTTTTGCTCAACGTGCCTATTAAGAATAAGCTAAGGAACAGAAATTATATGATTTTTGTGATAGGCTTTTATTTTTGTATGGATTAAGGTATTTTATGCTGTGCTGGATCTAGCCTCCATCAAAAATATATATAGTT
Source organism: Dromaius novaehollandiae (assembly GCF_036370855.1). Taxonomy (NCBI): domain Eukaryota; kingdom Metazoa; phylum Chordata; class Aves; order Casuariiformes; family Dromaiidae; genus Dromaius; species Dromaius novaehollandiae. The sequence goes on from NC_088098.1 coordinate 27,166,341, forward strand.
CTTTCTTTTGCCACTGATGTCTGTGGAAAATGCCTTGAATACTCATCTACAGAAGCTGCAGACTTGCTGATATGGTTAAAACTGTAACTGTCCAATTAGAGTCCTAGATTCCCAGTCAGCCTTGTGGCTAGGTTGGTTTAATAATGGGCATGTTTATATAGAGATTTTATTTCTTAATTTCACGTGCAAATGAAAGAATGTATTTTAAAAATAAGAGCGTTGCCTTGAAGCAGTGAGACAGAGCATGAACAAAGTTCAGGAGTTGTTTTTAATTTCTCTCCAGTGGCTGTTGCATTCCCCAAAAACCACAGGATTTTTAATTTGCACTGAGAGTCCTCTATGTATGTAAAATAGATTTTCCTTAAGTTATTTTTGCTGTTCACACTGTTTGCCTGACCTTCCCTGGACAATGATATTTACTTTCCAGTGTTCGATGGTTCTCTGTGAGGCTCTGAAGTCTCTGCAACCAAGACACTGAAACTGCCTGACACAGGACGGTATAACATTCATCTTCTTGTAGGTGCTTAGTTCAGTGATTTTCAACTCTTAAAAAATTTAAAGGTCTTTTATAATTTCTGATGGAAGTGTACATCCTGGAATAGAGCTTCTGGCCTACTGAAAATAGGCTTGTGTTTCATAGTCACCTCTTGCAGACTCCTTAGAACAGGCTGCCGACACGCACGCCTCTCCCTCAGCCCATCTGTTCCCCCTTATGCATCCCTGTCCCAGTTAAGCCCCGGGGTTTAACAAACTACTCTTATGTCCTCTCTGTATCTTTAAAAACTTTGATCTGTTGTTTGTCAGATCTGAGGCCTGGCTGCCAGAGGGACCTGCTGCAGGAAGGACCCTGCTCCTCTGGGGAACCACCTCATCTGCACTGCTGCTGCTGTCTTTCTTCATCTCTGCCTACCCCATCTGGCCCTCCAAAAGTTTATCTCTGCTGACATGCACAGTTGTTTTGAGAGAGGCAAAATCTTTCCCTCCTTCCAGAGACTCCAAATGGAGTCAGTGTGCAGTGGCCAGGACAACAAAAAATGGCATTTTTTTCCCCTTGCTATCCAGCTGTACACTTTTAATGGTACACACATGCTAAACTGAAAACAAACAAATAGTTCCGTTGTCTCTCGTGTCTCTCCGAAAACGGAACATTTAGTACAATTGCAGTACTAATCTGTCATTTGTTTTGGGGCAAACAGCTATATAATGTAACCCTGTAATCATTTTTCTCAAACTTTTCATGTTTTCTTCCTCTTCTTTTTTATTTTAATTAACATCAAGTGAAGAAAAATGAAAATGTAGAGTGGTAGTTTGTTTGATGAGATAGAGCAGGGGCAGTCAGCAGAAGGAGGATTGACATGATCTAAGTGACAAATTAGGAGAATAATTTTTGTAGCAGCATTCTGAGTAGGTACGAGTGCAACAAGATTGCATTTGCTAAGGGCAGATAAATTGATGTTGCAGCAAATGAGACATGAGATGCTGAGTGTGCAGCTGGGAGTTTTCAGTGTGTGGATTTTCAGAGATAATAGAAATAAAGAAGAGAAAAAATTCCTTAAAGGAGGGAGAAGACTTCTGAAGATGGGAGAAAACCAAACTTACTCCTCCTCTGAGGTGAAGGAGGTAAGGAAGGGGACATGTCTGGTGTAAAACCATGAGCTGAAGCAAGCAAACAGGGCAGAGCAAAAGGTTAATGAGAAAAACAATAGTGTTTGGAAAAGATCAAGCCTAATGAACTCCTTTTCTGGAGAAGTAAGGGATTTGGAGAAGAACTGAGCTGGATTGATGAGGAAATGACAAATACATGTGAAGGTTAGGGAGAAGATGATTCATTAATATAGAATAAAGTTAAGAAGGACATAAGAAGAAGAATATGTAAATACAAGAATTGAAAACACTAGGGAACTGACAATGAAGGCATGAATGTACATTCATGACAGAAATGGAGGGGAAATCAAGAAAAGTCATTGTTTGCTGTGCAATTCCATAAGGCAGATATAATGGAGGCCTGAGTTGGTTTGGAAGAGGAGAAGCTCAAGCAGAGCGTCACCACAGTCTGTTTCAGGAGAGAAGCCTCTGTAAGTAAAAGCAAGCAAAGAGGATGCATGAAGCAGAAAGATCGAGGTCTCTGGGACAGGAAAGAATTTGGAAAGAACAAGACATAAAGAGGCTTTGGATAATTGTCAGCTAGCATAAGTGGAGTAGAGATAAAGTATCTTAAGAGAGACTTAAGGAATGAGGAAACTGTGGAAGGAAGGAAGGAAGTTTTAGAGCAGCTATTAGCAGAGAAGGAAGGAGGATGGAAGATCTAGCTGTGCCCCAAAAGATTAAAAGAAGGGATCTGGATGAGGTAGGCTAGAAAAAGAGATGGGAACTGTGGACATGTGACGGTAATTTGTGGAGAAATAGGACAACTGAGGAGAAGGAGAGTATAAGGGAGAAAGAGAGCAGAGATGCAGTAGAGGAGTGTGATGAGTACTACTGGTGAGTGGTTTTATCTTCTGTTGTTTACCAATAAAACTCTAGATGTTCAGGAGTTTACAGAAAGCAGTGATATTTCATCACATTTTCATACATGACTGAACATAATAATGTAAGGTATGAAAAACATGCAAGTTAAGAGCTATGCATTGATTGGTTTTAATTATGTCAACCTTTTCCACTGCCCTATGAAAACTCTTGAAATGCATTAAACATCGCCTTTATTTTAAGTCCTGGAAATAATTTGTTTATGCTAAAGATAATAGATATTACTTCAAAGCAGTTTGGACAAATTCATTAAGGAGTGGAATCCTTTTGGATTAAGTTTTCCACAACTGGAATTATCAGATAGTTTGCTTCATTTTAAGCAAACCTAACTGTAATATTGCTGGCTGCGTAGTTGCATTTCTGATATGGTCTACCTATTAAGTATTCTTTTTCTATGCTCATTCATGATATCTTTGCAAAAGCCTGCCAGAGCCTTATACATAAAAAAGTAACATGTTTGTGTGTCAAAATATTTATGAATGCTGCCATATTTCAATTTTCATCCATTTGTTTTTAATATACATCCTGAGAAATATGTGGTAATCAGGGTATGGTGGAGAATAAGCTGGAAGATTCTCCCTCCTTCATAATCTCTGTTAGCAATGCAAATAGAATAATTTAATTCAGATCAACAGGAATGTAGGCATGTAAATAGAATATGGCATTTTCCTTTGAACGATGTAAACAAGTTTTATTTTTGTATTGTAAAACAGTTTAATCTGATGTCTCCCCCATCTCTGACAGACTCAAATGGGCACTCAGGCTAGTTTCTAGGCCTGCACATGGCATGGTAGAGATAGTTGTCCGTATCCATGTGAGACACCTCTTCATCCACATGAGAAGTCAGAAGAGAAGGTTTAGATAAGGCGAAGATGTTAGACACAGGAATAAAATATAATATCTATGTTAATAAATAGACTGAAAGCTCAGTAACACATGAAGCCAGAAAGGTTGAACACAAATGAGATGTGACCAACTCCATTTCTTTAATTAGCCATCAGAGAAATTAAAAAAAATATTTTTAACACTGCAATCATGTCTGAATGACAGTCAAGGTTATACTTAGCCAACATTAAAAACAAAAAAATATTATAAATAGTCCTATTTTAGTACATTTGGACACTTGTTATGAAGGGTACAGCCTTAATAGTACTGTCAGAGTCAGTGGTTTGTAAACTGTTTGATTTCCATTTCTCAGTGCCTTGTGATTTGACAGTTCTATCTTATGAAATGTGTATTATTAAATGATAATCATATATCAGAATTGGAGTAGGTAGCTATTGCCATTGTGAAATGATGTGTTTTACTGCTCATGGTAGTGAGTGGTGCTTATGTAATAAATTACACTATAATAGATAATACACAGGGATTGAATTAATGATGAAAATCACTAACTAAACAGTGCTGAATAGAAGAAAAGGTGCTACATAGGGAAAGCAAGATGAAGAGAGCCACAATACTTCTTCCCTCACATGTGTGCTGAGTCCCAGTCCCAATGGATTCTATTGTTAGAAATGATTATGACACAACCTGTTTGGACAAAACAGGATTTCTTTGTTCCCTTGAATACCACAATATTACAAGGATGAGTTGTCTAATTTTCTAATTAAAATGCTAGTGGTTTTGAAATCACAAACCTAGTGTTTTCCAGAAACTTTTCAGTACATATGGAACTTAACTGATTTATTGATATAGCACTTAATGATGTACCTTCCACAATATCTGTATCCAATAAGGGCTTGCAACAAGGGCAGGAAAGTTCAAAATGGCGAGGTTTAATCTACGTATTAATCACATTCTGCAAGAGGGATAGAATTTTAGCTTTGTTAATTTTGACAGGTTTCTTTGATCCTTATCACCTTTATAACCTATATAATACCTTCCCATGGCAAAGCTCTGCATTCACTGTCACGCTAATTGTTTTCCCCACGTTTTTCTAACTTCTAACACTTACAGGGTAGTATTTAGGACTTAAGCTTTTTCTTCATCTTCATTTGCAAGGGAAAGAGGGAGAGGTGCTAAGAAAGAGAAGAAGAGTACCTATATATCACAGAATCACAGAATGGTTGAGGTTTGAAAGGACCTCTGGGGATCATCTAGTCCAACCCCCCTGCTCAAGCAGGGTCACCTAGAGCAGGTTGCCAGGACTGTGTCCAGATGGCTTTTGAATATCTCCAGGGGTGGAGACTCAGACTCCACAATCTTACTGTTACCCTCACAGTAAAGAAGTTTTTCCTTATGTTCACACAGACCTTCCTGTGTTTCAGTTTGTGCCTGTTGCCTCTCGTCCTATTGCTGGGCACCACTGAAAAGAGTCTGGCCTCATCTTCTTTACACCCTCCCTTCAGATACTTATAGACACTGATAAGATCTCCCCCCAGTCTTCTCTTCTCCAGGCTGAAGGGTAATTGATTGTTAAAATTAATTTAAATCGGATGGGAGTGAATCTTTGAGTCACTAGCCTGTTCTGATGAGGATGTTGGTACTGTGTATAGATACCACCATTTTGGTTTTTCCCTCATTTTCGCTGTGTTAAATAGAAGCCTTAGCAACATTATCCAGTCTGTGGGGATGTCAGAGTCAACACCCTCTAACCAGGTTATTTGAGATAATCCACTTGTGGAGGGTGCAAGGTTTAATATCAGATTTACTTATTTGAATATATTTGACGTTACATGGGATTTTGATTTAGCAGAGTGATACAGCGATATACTGAAATCACTTAGGAGCATATAGCAATTGCAATATACAGTTGAATCATAATGCAAATGTAATTTGTGCTACCGGTATCTATAATATGCTCACTGTCATGATGCTGGGTGTTCCCAATGGCCAGGAAGGAATAGGTGGGTTGAAAGCAGCTCAGGCCCATTACTGTCTTCTAAACTCCTGTGTTAGTTGTTCAGGTTTTATATTCTATGTTGGGCTGAGCCATGTATACACTGCCCCCATGCTGGTCTGGCCAACTCAGGGAGACATTCACACTCTTTTGAGTGACTTGGTTGACTCAGGGAGAAGAATTTACACAACCAGTTGATCCACTCAGCTGACATAGCTGTTTATCTAAAACAAAGGCTGCTCTCTGGTGCGCTTTGTTTTGAGATAATTCAGCTTTCTGTGCAGCAGCTGTGGTCAGTCACTCCCTACATTCTCCCCTGAGCTTCATGGGCACCTTGCCCTTGCGCATCTCCTCTGAGCCTTCTTCCATTGTAAGGGCTTATTGGTTACTCATATCTGAAAGATTTAGAAAAAATGATTTTTTTTCTTTATTTGTTACCTTAAAGTCTTTAGTCCAAAAATGCAGTATGGGAGGTACAGAGGCCTGACTTAAAGACATGATCTGAAATTAGATATCTGAACTGAAAATGAGAAGTCATGTATTTTACCCAATCTTTCAGAAATGTAGATTGTTATCAAAATATGCTAAAGTAAAAAGAATAGTAGCTATAAAGGAATACAACTGTAGATTTTCTGTGTGCCAAAAACAATCCCTCAAAGTTAGTGAGTTGTACACTGGTGCTGTTTCTTATTAACTGTTATTATTCATTACTTGCTACAAGTCTTAAATGCCTTTCACCAGAATAGTGCTGGATATAAAAGTAAACAAATTTATTTTGGGAAAAAGTCATTTTTGAACACTTTGTCTAAAAAGTTTTAATTTAATTAAATTATAATGGCTTTATTAACAGTCGTCTTGATTGGGATGCATTTTCTAGTAGATGCTTTTTGTCTCAGATCTAAAGAACTCCACATAAATATGTTGCAAGAATTTTACAGGCTAGCTTTAGGAATTGTTGGTATTCCATCCTACCCATATGTGCAATTTTATCTGAAATTAAAAGTATATTTGACTTTTTGTATTCAGAGTTCTAGCACTTTGCCTCTGTAATTTACCCATTCTGAGGGGCAGCCAAAAGACAAATCCGAAGCTAAATTTCTTGTACTTCCCTGCCTGAATGTCACTATGAAAATGTATTTGCCCTTTTTGAGTAAAATAGGAGATGCGATTTAATAAGTTCAGGTGTGAAAACACCTGCAAAATTTGAATTACGGACAGAGTAGGTTAGCAGAGCTAGCTATTGTTTTCTTCAGTTGCTATTACATAGGTTACCCATTTAATTGACAAAGTATTTACTGAAAACATTTTTGTTTTCCTTTGAGTTTTTTACAAAGCTATTGCTTTCTCAGCACTTTGCTCTTGTGAGTCACAGTGATCTCAGCTCTCTTTCGAACTCTTGCAAAAATTCACTTTAACACACCTGTTAGTGGGCATGGCTTGTAAAGTATCATGACTTTACATATCAGTAGCCATTTAGTTTATATACAATGTTTTATTTTGTATTAATTAATAATAGTGCAAAGATTCTTGCCCGTGAATGCAAAATAACCAATCATTTGTGGATAACAACAAGGTTAGGTTAAAGCTCAAGTAGCTACAAGTTGCTTATAGTCATCTTTCATATTACATTTCTTTTCTGATCCAGTGAATATTCACCAAGGGAATGATAATTTTAACAAAGTGATTTGTAGCTGGATGTTAGCCAAATTACTTTAACTCCAGGGACTGAGTGCAAGTGACATACAAGGGCAACACTAATATATTCACTATGAAGTTGTCAATCTGAATAAATATAAAAAGTAGTAGTATGCCTGAATGTATCCTTAATCATAAGTATCGTGATATTGGATTGGAATTTTGATGCATTTGGATGAACCCTTCATATGAACAAATGCTTGAATGATCTTATTAAAGCTGCCTAATGAAACTGCCATATACTGTGAAAATCTTGCCAAGACATTTAGAAATGCAATTAACTAAAAAAAAGGTATAATGACAAAAGTTATTTTCACAGAAAAATAATATATTTATTTGTTTTATTTAGATTTCATTCTTAAAGGCATTGGTGGTGGCTGGTTGCCCTAAAGATGTTTTATTGCGATATTTTATTGGCTGACAATAAAACATCTGTGTTATATTTAAAATGATAGTGAAGGAATAATTCCCATGCTTATTACTAACTAGGAAGTCTGTGGTTTCAAATGCTGTAACATATTGCTTATTCCCATTCAGTTGCCAAAATTAATCAAGCATCATTTGCTTGTCTGTAGATTGTTCAGGTAGATCCCCAGGAGGTCTAAAACTCAATTTAGCAAAGCAATTGCAAAGCAATTAAGAGTATCTTTATTTCCCTTCAAAGTCTGTTTCAGGATTGTATCATTTGTTTTAGTCAAAGTGTGTCTTGAAAATCACCTTTCGGTTTCTGAATGCAAAGGAAAACGTTATAGGAAAAAAAAGAGACTATATCTTTTTAAAATTCACTAGTTGGTTAAACTTTCCGGAAGCTAAAGTCTGAGCTGCATTTGAAGACAATTGGTTATAGTTCAACAGTTATTTTTAGGTTTTCTTCTTCTAGTCCTAAGGATTTCAAATGAGAATTATAGGCTTGGTCTTGGTCTAGCTAGTGGAATTTTTTCTACCATTTATTTCTATGGGAGCTAAACTGAGTACTGTACTTACATTGCATTAGCTTGATGTATCCTGCAAAGAAGACCATATTGTTTTGATTTTCTGTTGAGGTGAGCAAATTTGACCTTGGCTTTTAGTCTTAACAGTAGAAACCTGCTTATTTGGAGCTGAACAGACAAAATTCACATGGGTAATGAGCCTGTGTAATTTCATATTGTTTGAGTTTTGTTTCTTAAAGAGTACCTAATTTCTCAGGAATAAAGGTTACTGCATCTTTCCCATTTTCAGTCTTCTTTGATCCTCTTTTAATTAAAAAATAAATGACTTGTTCATTTTTCTTTGTATCATTGCCAATTAGATTTTTCTGTGTATTTCGATAATCCCATATTATATTGAACATCTTTTCAAATTGCAAATTAAATTTCAAATTGAAATATTTTCAATATTTCAAAGTTCTGGGTTTTGTGTGTGTCTGTTTCTGGCATTTCTTTTTGTTCCACATTTTACTTAGCAGAATCCCATTGTACCTCAAAATGAGGAACAGGCTGATTTGGACAGAAGTTCACAACAAGTAGCATCTTCAGAACAGAGAAAAAAATCACACAGTTGCTGGTATGTGGAAAATAGGCATTCTCCAAAGTGAAACTAAGGAAACAAAAATTACATGGCAAAAGAGAGTATTTTCATCAGAAGTGCTGTAATAAACCATGGTTTAAAAGGACAGTTTTAAATGATTCAAGCAAGGTTAGCTAGTATGACTTGTCTTGAGAGATCATTTCACCCTATCACTTTAAACACCTTTGATTTGGTTAAGAGTTCAGTATTTTCACTTGTTCAGTGCCTTTGCTAAATGCAGTCAAGTTGTTTAGCAAGGACTCTACCCAGGAATCACATGCCCATTTTCAGTTACAATTAATTTTTGTGAAGGTCTTGCTAAAGTGCTTGATACCAAATGTAGCCAAATAGTTTGGAGTCTCAAAGAGGATGACGCGGGAAATAGCAGACAAAGGCTTCTGGAAGGAAGGAATAACAATTGAGTAATGTTGTTAGGAGATTATATTCAACAGATATTAGCGGCAGGATTAAAATAAGAACAAGAAAGCACAGAAACCTTTTCCTACTGTTTTTATTTTAGAAAATATAAAATACTTGGGCCTATTCTATGCATATGAGCTTCCTCTTGATGCAGAGGAGATATAGGTCCTGCTGATGTTCTCTTTATTTTTTGCCCATCTTTGGAGATGGCAAATATGTACTGATAAGAGATCTCTAGGGATTGTTTTCTACCTGAGGATTGTTTTCTACCTACATTCTATTTTTTTCTTCTTCCTAACACATCTCAACAGCAGGGAAGTGGTTGTTGGTACTCTAGCTTTATGTTTGCTTTGGGGGTCACACATGAAATTCCCAGAAAGAAGGCTGGCAGGAGAAAAACATTGCTGCTGCGTTTTGTGCAAGGGGAATGGAGCAGGACAGAGAATTTATTCTTAAATACACAGCTCATTCCTCAGCCCTAGTATTCTGTGGGCCCATTCATGTGGTTTTATTTTAGCACTTTACTGGAGCAGAGCTAGAGTTATCAGTATATGCTTGCACAGTTGAATCCATAGTGAATAATGTGCAAGTCCATAGTACATAGAGAATTACTATGATAACTGAGATTATCTACAAATAGTGGTTAGCTGCACAGATTTCTGAAATTCCCATTTCAATCGAGCCTACCATTATAGTTACTCACATTTTTACTGTATAACATTATTTCAAGATTTTAATGGTGTACTTACTTTTTTTCTTTAGGTATTTAAGTATTGCTTGATATTCTCTATTTTGCTGAAACTTGAAAAGAGTAAATATCTTAATCTGATTTTTCTGCTGTCAAAAATCCAATATGCAGTTATATATGTAAACAGTATGTTTCGACAGTAGGATTTTATGTATGATATTTATCAAATCTGTTTATTCATTACCTCTACAGGATTTGACTTTTAACAAATATTATTCAACTTGTGAAAATCTATTTAGAGCTGTCTCATTGCCTTGTGTAATCTGTTAAATCACCTGTAGCCATTCTGGCCATTTATTGTTACAGTAAATCGTGTAAGAATATCCTCACTCCTAAAGTTAAGGGCAGAGAAAACTCTCAATCCATATCTCTACCAAGTTATATAAAACAAGAATTGCCCTTCCTTATATGTGCATAGAAAAAAGCAAACTGAAATGAACCTTTTGGAAGGGTGAAAGTAAGACTTTAAAGACTTCCTTGTATTAATTACAGAGAAGAAAAAAGTGCATAACCACTTCCCAGCTGTGGCCTGCAATCAGAGCCCTTTTAAGCTTTAATGAAGCAGAGTACTTGAAAATAGCAGGAATGTAGCTGGGTGAGTGAGTGGGTTGGTGATCTGAGACACAGTGTTGTTAAGTTCTACACAAATGATGATGAACAAAGAGGCATTGATGCAGGAGGCTATCAGGACCCATTCCTTCCCCTGCTGTTACCGTAATTATTATGCCTCATGACAGCCAAATAGGAAACTACACTTGGTATATAACAGGGTCTGTTTTTAGTAAAGTTGTTCCATTTTAACTTCTCTCACTAACTGAAGTAAACCAAACTTCAAATTTATAAACTGTTTTATCTGAGGGCTGTATTTGTCTGAATGCAATCAGGCGATTATAAGCAATTGAGTTAAAGCAACTAAAAATTTACCATCCCTCTACTGCAGTTGCTGCTCTTATGTTGTAATTAAAAAAAAAAAACTCTAATATTTTATTTCACATTGCAGTGGACTGGTTTCATGAATGCAGTTAATTACTGGCTTGTAACCAAAGCTGGTAGATTCTGCCTGAATGTTGGTGACTTCTTAAACTGTCCCGGTTGTAACTGTTCAGTTATAGCTGTCCAGCCATACCATAACTTGCATTGCCAATTTGTGCAAGATAAAACAATTTATTTCCTTCCTTCTGTTCCATAACTTATTGAATCTCAGTCTCTTGCCCATTGACAAGCTAGATTGGACAGCTCTTGGCAAGTGGTTGCCCATCATCTAGCACAGGTGGCAAAATGTCAGCAGCTTCCTCTTTGCTGCTTATAGTAGTGATTTTCTTTCTTGCCCTGAACTGCTCCTCTAGTTTTTGAAATAATCTTACCAGTTGGCAGAGGCAATTGTTTTACTCAAAACCCAGAAGCCTTCATTTATTTACCATCCTCTAGGGATGTCTGTTTCTGCTACGTGGAGCAGAATCAAGAACGTGCATGTGAATGAACTAGAGCTTTGTTAAGCCGGTTTAAACTCATCTACCTTTGGGAATTTGCATTTGTTTAATTAAACTAATTAAAAATTTATTTTAGCTATATTGGAGCCACTTTGTCAATGCCAATCAGGCATTTGTAGTACTTCAGTGCTATATATATGAATTAACACAAAGGCATTCTGCACTAGTGGGTGGCAATGCTGCCTAAGGAGTCACAGCTGAAAGGTATCCAGAGACAAGGGAGCTAAGGTGATGGCAGGGCAGTGCCCTGGCCCACCAGGTGCAGCCCTGGTGAGCCGGCAGGGCTGGGGACATGGTTGGGGTGGCCGAGAGCCCAGCTGCAGTGATGGGGCAGCTAGGAGGGCAAGCTGGGAAGTCAAATCACTGGGTCAGAACCAGCAAGGTACGTGGTCAGGCATGGGGAATGCTGCAGTGTAGCTCAGGCAAGGTCTTAAAGTTGAGCTTAAATGCAGCTCTCAAGTAAAGCCAGGGGGGTGCCAAAGGAGTCTTCAGGCAGCTCTTTCTCACAGAGCGTTTTTTTCCAGCAGTCCGATCCAAGGACACTCGGTTGTGTCGTATTAGGGCTTGGCTTGAGCATGGGGAGCCAAAAGCCCTGGTGAAGGGATAGGAAAGTGCTTTGGGCTCTGATTAAAAACACTGTGGACAAAAGTATTTACTCCAAGCTCTCAGAATTTTTTTTAATCTTTTTTGCTGACTCTGGAACCAAGCCATGCCTCCTAAAACCTTAGCAGAGAGCACTCTCTGTCTTTTTAAACTCATGATGAGAAAACAATATAACAACTAAGCCCCCTTCTTCTTTTTGTAGAAATGCACTTACCTTATTCCTTCTCTGTTTGGTGTAGGTGAAAGCTAGAAGACTGATCTTCCTATCAGATTTTCAAATTTTTGGTTGATTATGTTTGTACTTGATACCTTTTTTCTGACTGAGCACTGTCTGTATTTCTTCACTTCTCTGAGATATGTGACTTCTTTTTGTTTGTATGGCATGTTACCTCAACACTTAATAATGCATATGAAATAATGACAACCAGAACTGACCAGCTTGCACAGTCCCATGTCATGGCAGGGCAGATAGTAGAAACCTTCACCACTGTTTTATTGTTTTCTTTATTAACAAATTTTTCATCTGGAGTGGTTTTGAAATGGCTTGAATATCTGTATAGAATTATACACAACAAAAAAGCTGAAGGGTGGACCTATTTTCTGGGTTCTTATGGGACAGATAATCCTGACCTGAATGGAAGAGACCACCTTGGTACAATAACAGGATTTCCCCATCCTTCCCCCACCTCCCATGTCATGGAAGAAAGCAGGGGAGAAAGGCAGTAAATTGTTACAGCTTCATCCTGCAAGAAAATGTAAGGAAAAGAACAACAGGAACAGAAATTCCCCAACATTAAAAGTAAAAGAAGTAAAAAAGAAGCTATCTGCCTGTAAAGCATTCCAAAAAGGTACTATAGTATATCCTGAGGGCAAAGCAGACTAGATCTCTGGAAAATTGGAGAAATAATAATTATCTCAGCCTTGTCTTTGTCATTGAATGCCTATACTCACAGACCATGCCAATTCACAAATAACAGGTCAAGTGATGTGGGCCCCTACAACTTATGTGTAACATAGCGCCCTTCAGATAGGTATCAGTTGGTAGGCTCAGTTTTTTTCTGTATACCTAATGACTTTGTACCCAGTCTGAGCTAACTAAAGAAGGATGTCTTAACCCATGAAATACTGAGGCCCTAAGCTGTCTTAAGTTGGGTATCCAGCACCACTGTTCATAGTATAAAATTTCATTTGAGCTATCTTAGTACTTTTAAAATATGTATGGTTATAAATGGATAAGTTGAGTTTAGGGCTCACATGACAAAAAACATTAAATACACAGTACATGCTAGTGTTTATATAGCTAATTTTCTTTCCAAAGTTTATGGTTATTTTAGGGCTCACTGTACTGAAATGGAGAAGTACCTTTTAATTTCATTCTTATATTTTCTGCTCTACTACATGAATGACGAAATTGAGATTCAACAGTTATGGAGGAGACTGCATCTGTCTCATTAAGATACTTACAGTCTAAAATTTTTTTCTGGAAGATTCATGATACCTCACTGAACTGCTGCCAGCAATCTGAAACTCATTTATTCACGAATTAACTTGGCACTAAAAATGCTAGTTTATACAAGTGTTTTTTTCCTCTCTCTCCACCTTAACTCCAAAAGCAATCTCATGATGTCATGAGTATTTTAAGGAAAAAAAAATTGCATTCAAATTATGGTTATAATCTGTTATTGTAGCTTACAAAATTATTCTGTTAATGCTTAGCCTTTAGATATGGTAAAGCCTGTCTTGAGTGAATGCTGTTGTATGTACTGTTAAATGTAATCTCTATGTTCTATACTTATTTATGTTTAGACTTTTATGAGACTAGGTTGGGATCTTCTGTGGGCAGGGAAATATTTTGTAGTTTTAGGAGCACAAGCACAACTCTGCTGGCATTTGAAGAGGCTGTACCACAGCCCATCTTGTCAAGGTTGAGAGTATATTTAACAGAACAAATGTGATCTGAGATTTGCCAACCAAGATTGTTTTAGAAATTTATTTACTCAGACAATAGTTACCTGGGTGGACCAGCACTGGTCTATTAGGGGTCTGAAACCTTTTTTTATGCAGTCCCTTTTGTATGACTATTCAAATGAATTCGTAGTTCTTAGTTTATATTTCCTTACTAATAAACATTATTCTTTAGTTGGGTTATGTGCTAACTGTTAAAGAGGCTACCCATTAGGCTATCTGACCCAATTTCTAAAATTTGCCAGATAAACTGCTATATAAAAAATGTAAACAAGTCAACAATTAGAACACACCAAAATAAGGAAGATAATTAGAGAGAAACCTGTTATCAGTGTCCTCATTTCACACTCTCATGACACAAAATTACATCATTCCATTGTGGCATTTTTCACACCATTTTTTTGTCATTTTTTCAAGTCAGACTTTTGTCTGGCTAAAACAACCACTTCTGCCTGTTCACCCGTGGTTTAGGACTGCAGATGTAAGCTGGTGGAGCAGAATAAGGGAGGGAAAAGTTTAAAGAAATGGAAAATGAATACTGAAAGATGATCTGAGGAGAGTAAGAGTGTCTATATTGGTACCTTTTAAACAATGTGTTTGTATCATGTGCTTAAATGATCTGAAAAGAGCAGCAGTGTGTTCAGGATGTTCATAAATATCAAAAAGTGCAATATTGTTTGTGTTTAAAAGTTACTGTCAATTCCTGGCTGTGAAACCAGGAGGAAACCAGGAAATTAGTCTAGTAAGCTTCATCATCAAAATAGAGACTCAGTTATGTACCAAGAAATAACTGTCCCATAGAGGATGAAAGATTATTTGCCCTTTGTAATTTTCTCAAACACAGACAGTGTTAAATTATTCCAAAAGTAGACATGTAGACATGCTGATGGCAGTATGTATGTATATAAAAGAAAAGGATCTTGAATCTATCTCTTAGTTGGCTAGTGACTCATAGGACATAAAATAAATTTAAGTATTTGTTACCATTCTTTTATACTGCCACATATTCTTTTATACTTACCTACAGAATTTGTCATGCCTACACATGAGCAGTGGAAGTTTTTCCATTTGGCCCTATCTTATGCTTCAGACTTGTTTTCAAGGGGATATGCATAAAGTTTCTGACAACTTCAAATGTGAAAATAAGATTCACATTTTAAGAATGAGAGTGATTAACCAGTGGGAAAAAAAATATGGAAGAACGTTACCATTCATTAAAGTCTTCAAATGGAGGTAGGATGACAAGTTGTGTTTTAATTGAACACAAGTTATTAGGCTTAATATTGAGCTGAATGAGTGAAAGGTTATGACCTGAAGTCTCAAGCCTACAGACAGATTACCAGGCATAGTTGTTTCATAGTAGTTGTCCATATTTTTATTTTTAGGTCCCGATAAAGAAGAAATAATTGGATCTCTCTTTTACTGAAAGTTAGAGTAACTTGAATTGTCTCATATTTGGTGCTGACTGGTAGAAATCGTCAGGCTAATTACCACCTACCAGCTAACATATCTTGCAGTTTAGTAGAGCTGTACGGAGAAACTTCCAGTGATGGTGGCATTGCTCGCTGCTCTGTACGAGCTCTGGCGTGGATAAGAACTCAGAGTCAGATCCTCTTCCTCCCTTAGGGGGTCCTAAACTATAAAAACAAACAAATAAAAAACCTGGTGAATAAGCTATGAAGTCACTTTGAATTTTCTCACAGTTCTGCCAAGAGAATGGCATATGTATTTACATGATATGGAAATTTAGCCACTAAAAACTGCACTGGCACAGCTTAATATGGCAGGCTGCTGGTTTATTTTTATTTTTATTTTTATTTGCTCTCCATCTGAATTGCAGGCAAGCAACAGATCTAAATAACTTGTTCTCATTACAGAAGTCTGGTCCAGACCATGTGTCAAGTTTCTTTGAGATACCTAGCCTTGAATCTATTTTACATTCTTGCCTTCAGATTCGGGTTAGGTATGCAGGCTATATATTTTCATGATAGAGTCCACATGAAGAAAATTCTTGCTGAAATGATGCAGCTACCTTTATAAAACACAGGAGCTGAAAAAGAGCATGAATTAGCCACAGTAATCTCCAAGGTTTTTCAGCCAGAAGTGATTTGGTTGCAGGCGTTCTAATGCTTGCACAGTTAATGTATAAACTAATTCTCAGTAGAGTAAACTGTATAAATGATTGTACTTTCCTCTCTTAATTGAAGACATTTACTGTACTATACGGAGATCTTTTCATTATTCCCTTTAAGTATAATTCCCTATGCTTTCTTTATGAAAGAAAAGTATAAAAAAGAAAGTTAAGAGACAACATGTATTATTCAAGATAGCAAATGTATTTGTCTGGACTAACAGAAGCGTGGAGGTAGCAGGTGTTGCCCTGCTGTAGTGGAGCGAAGGCAAGTGGTGAGACATCTGCGAGTGGACCAGCTGTGTGCACCCTCCTCAGCTGTCTCAGTGAGCTGGGATGTCTCTCTGCGGGCCGGGGTGCTAGCTGTGCCCTGCATTCAGAGGGCCCTGCCTGATCCTAGCAAAGGCAGTCTTGCAAAAGACTAAAGGAAGAGCAGCTTACTTTTTTTTTCTTCTTCTTCTTCTTCTCAGGAGCTGATAAACAGCCTGGAATTCAACGGAGCTCCAGTCTGTTGCTATATGATGTATTTATGTCACGGACATCCCTTTCCTGCTGAGCAGTCCTTTTGTGTTGCTGGTTGTTTTGCTGCTGCTGACTCATCTTGCCAGCCTGAACTGATCACAACTTCATTTAAAGCAGGAAAACCTCTTTTCTTTCAAATGGGACAAGTATTTTCTTTAAAGAAAGTTTTGATTATGTTCTAATTAGACATCTTTAAAGACTAGTACCCTCACTTACTATCTGGATAGCAGACTTGAAGAGCAGAGCTGAGTGCACAGATGATCGTTTTTGATCAAACACTTTAAATACGAATGTTAGTAGTATTGTCACTTTGTGCTCTGAACATGCAGAGAGTTATGTTAAGTGCTAAGTGTTACTATTGTTATTTCTCAGTTAAAAAGAGAGACATGGCCTTATCCTGAAATTTCTGAATCATACAATCCTTTAAGCAAAACTGGTAGATGCCTTTTTGTACTCTTGTACAGTTTCTTTCAGAGTACTAAGGTTTTACTTGCGTGATCAAGACTCCAGCAGCCCTACTACTATACCATTTACTAAACATCTTGCCAGCATGAATTTTAAGGGACTGTGTTAGTAACTGTTTCTGTGGTGATGCATCATTTGGAGCATACATGCAAAAGCTACCTGTAGATTTTGAGCAAGAAGTTTGCAGTTAGTATCTCAAAACACTATGCCATACAGCTTAAATCTATTCTAGTATGTATTTTATATAGAACAAAGACCTATTAGGAATGGCTAGTAGAACATTAGTGAGGGAATGCAAGTGGAAAGGCTAGATTGTTCTGACTCACTTTGAAGTTTGTGATGCAGCAGGCACCAAAGTCTGAAAGATCTCTGTGATTTTCCATAGTCTTCTCTCTTGATATTCATCTCTTCATAACCCCAGGAATTTGCAGCATTGTTCTTGCTTCCTTAAGTTAGGCGTGGAAAAGCGCGTCTCTCAGACCTGGCTGCATTAAACTTTGTGTTTCAAACCTCTTTTGTATATGTACTTCTCATGAAAATATAAGGTCTTAATTTTAGAATGCCAAAGGCAATGTTGCCAAGTTTGAATTAACTGAGTTAATCTTTCTGTGCTTCTTACTAATACTGTGTTAACAAATCCCAGTGCATACAGTGTCAACGCATTTCAAAATATATGTCAGAACTGTCCAAAACATAAAGAATAATGTGAACTGTATATTTAAAAGATTCAGTAATATATTTAGTACAAATTCAAAAACATTTTGTTAATCCTGCAACATATCTTGCATTTCTTTTACCAGAATTTCATGCTGCTTATGCTGCAAACTTTTTCAACTGCTAAAAGAATAGAGCTGCTTTTTTCCATATGAGTTTCTGACACAAGCCTGTATCATCAGTCCTTCTATTATGCATTTTTTTTCTTGCCAACCTTCTGACAGTTTTGTATTTGCTGTGAGAAGACATCTTTTTTTTCCCCTAAAAATATTCAGAAAAAGAAAACCTTTCAAAAACACGAAAATGAATTGACTAGTTAAAAGAAACATAGGACTGGTGTAAACATTTTGCCATTTAGTAAAATTACAGAATTCACCTTGACCTGTCACGGATTCATTCTGAAAAGATATAGAAGATACAAAACTGATAGATATCTTATTTGAACTTTTCCTCATGGAAGGAGGGAAGTGGGTGAGGACTCATCAATCTGTGTGAAAAGTGTCTGTAAAGCTTAATTCATCCTTTTCCCTTTCCTTCATGCTTTTTCTGCCCGTCTTTCCCTTTTATAGCAAATACCTTAGCAGCCTATCATTTACTTGGAGAAAAAGGTGACAGGGACCTGCCACTGGAGACTGCCACACAGGATTGGGTTTGACAGGCTGGATGGGGCTAGGCTTGGGTTTGCTATTGCCTGAGACTGATAAATTCATTTTGGGTGGAATAAGCAGTGCAGATGGTAACTGGGGAAGGGAAGCAGAGTTGGGGAGCTGGGAAGCAAGTGTGCAGCCCAACTACTGAGCCTACGTGTACAGTTGGGGGAGGGAAGGGACGGCAAAATGAGCTTCGGTTCTCACAAAGAAGGGGAACGCTATATAAAAAGCTTATGAGCTGCTTTGTGGGAAGGGAAAATCATCTGTAAGGATACATATTTTACTCAATCATGCTGTTCACTGTTGTAGACACTTTGGATTTATTTCATTTTCCCTTTTTGTTTTTTTAAAAGAAACATGTTTATCATCATTAGAGAGCAGGTGTCTTGCAGCTCAGAATCCTACAGATCTCGTGGAAAAAAAACAGCACAGGGCACCATTTAGTCCTGACGGACTCTTAAAAGCTCTTTTACGTCTGCTCAAGTGATCAAAGTCTCTTAAAGCAATGTCCTCGCTTAGTTTCTGTGCAGAGTCCCCTCTGATATCTGTGAAAGCATGCAAGAAGTGGAGGATAATGCAATTAGTATCAAATGCAGCACAGTACTTGATGACCTTCCGACATATAAGCTCAGCCTTTGACAAAGAGTATCCTGTGGAAAAATACTCCCTATTACATTTCTCATTGCTCTTCTTTGCCAAAACCTCACCATCAGGTCATAGGCCCTACTACTACAAAGATTTCTGTCACAGTAGCCAGTAGGGTTAATTCAGCCTGGCTTTATCTGCAGGGTGCACGCCTGCAGCTAATTGTGGGTATTTTTCCCCAAATGCTATCTAAGCTAAAAGCTGAAGTTGCAAAGAAAAAAAAGTTAGACTCTTTTCTTTTTATTGTAAGAGTATTTAGGTTCTGCCATGTCCATTTGTGTTATTACTGGTCATTTTTTTAGCTTATGCTAAAATCTTTGCAAATTGCTGTTGGTATAAAATATGTAGGTAATTTTCAGTTTTGTGTTTTGATTGTGCTAGGTTTTGATTTTTTTTCTATATTCTGTTACTACAAATACTATGTTTTCAAATATGTAAATAGGTTATTCTCACCATTACTCTCTATTTCTGAAGTGCTACTGTGCCATATAACTGTGCATAAGATCTATGTGAGTTTAGTGTTATACAATATGGGAATAATTTATTTATTTTTGTGCTTATTGAGCGTTGAACAGAGATCTTTAGGATTATTTCCTATTGATAGTTGTTTTTATGTCCATAAATAGAGAAGTAAATCTGTTTCCTAAACATTTGTTTTTATTTTTTGATAGGTGGAAGATAACTGATTTTCATTTTATATGTTATAAATATAGAAAATATGTTTATATTATATACTGAACTATTTTACAAAAATACTTGTAACAAAGTCAAGATTTGTATTGGCCTCTGTAGGAATCTTTAAATTATTTTTCTGTGAATTTACATTGAAATAATGTCTCTACTCTTAAAGCGATTTACTTTTTTTTTTTTTTTTTCCTGGTATCTCAACCGAATGGTACATTATAATGCAAGAATTCAAAGTTTTAAGCAGTTTGTCTTTTCCACCTACTGTTAAAAGCAGTAATAGTCAATTCATTTTGCTTCCAGAATTTTGATGCTGATTTTAGCAGGAGAGATCACCTTGATCTTTTATTTCTTAATCCAAGTAATTTTTACTAAATGAAGTGTATTTTAACTATTTTAAAAGTATACTTTAGATTTATATTGCTCTTCCATTTATCCCAGCATTCGGATTTTGCTTTCCTGTGTTAGATCAAAAACAGTTTTACTACACATACTTATAAGGTAGATGAAATAATATTTTTTTGAAAGTTAAAAAGAATGATTAGTCTTTTATCTTTAATCATTTAAAATAAAGGTGGCTAGACTAAGCTGAAGTCTGGCTTCCTTTGTAGTCCCTGAAGAGAGAGATTCTCCTCCAAAGGGTGATTCATCCCACTTTAATTGTCTGTTACCTTCTGTGCACTGCCTATATGACAGACTTAACTCCTCTGGAAGGCTTAGTTTCTTGACCATGGTAGAGGTTAAATGTGAGAAAGTATCAACTTGCTCAGAAATATCAAGAATGAGATTTTTCTCAGCAAGTCTTTGAAATATTTGACATTTAGAAAGATTTAAAAAGCAGTGTGTTTATGAAGTTTAGGTGCTTTCAAAGATAGATGAGAACTTAGGATTCTTCAGGATCACTTTGTTTTTTTCCTGAATATTGTGTTAATAAGAGACGCTAGCCATATTCTCCCGTGGATTTTATGTGACACTCTAGGGTTCCTAATGTCTAAATTCCTTTTGAGGTAGTATGTTGGCTCCTAAGCAACTTTGGTATTTTTAAAATCTAAGTATGCTACCAGCGTTTTTTTTCTATAAGTGTGGTAGTGTTACCTGAAGCCGGAAAAGTTTTCTGAAATCCTTTCATAAAGGGATGATGATTGAAAATTACTGCACAGTGTGTAGTTATATCAAATACAATTGGCATTTTAGGACAGCTCCTGATTATTGGATTTCGTGTGCTTTGATGAGCTGCTGCTGAACACAGGTCTAGTCTCAGAACCAATAAAAATATAGAAGTACATCTTTCAGTGTATAGGACCCTTTAGAAATAAGCATGGATTTTTTTATTAATGCTAATTAGATTATGTACCAATTTAATTGATTATTTCTACCTAATATCCAGTATGACAACCTGAGAACTATTCTCAAGTATTTGATTACATTTGCAGGTTTCCGTGCCTTTCACTCTGTTGTCTGCTGCAACAGAAGTACGTCTGTGCTCTGTTTCTATTATAGAGTAGGATATTTGGGCAGCCACAGTAAAAATGAGGTTGAGTTCCTACCCTACAGCGATGGGTTAAACCGTAAGTAATGGGTTAATGAAACAGTCAATATTTTACATAACCACCCCCCCCCCACACACACACACTCCTATCCCTAGATCGGCTTGCTAGATCATGATAGCTTCCTATTTTGTAGATAAATACTGCTGTGTAGGCTTTCAAAGGCAAAGGGTAAGGTGTAGAGCTTTCCGACCCTTTTGGAAAAAGTGAAGGTAAGGTGAAATGTCCGGTTAAAACAGCAAGTAATTAATTGAGTCTCTCTGTTAACAGGGAGAAGGTCAAGTGCACATAACTGTTGCGATTACAGTCTGCATTCCAAGCCGCTGAGTCATTTAACCTCACAGTGATTAGATTGGAGGGCTGGGAACCAGTTAAATGAGCGTTTAATTCAAAATAGTAGTTTTGCTTGTGAGTTACTACGGTATTTCCAGGTTTTCAGATTGATTAGTTGCAAAGCTTTATAGTCCACCAATTAAATTTATTTCAGTGAAATATTTTAATTAGACTTTAATTTTCCATTTGTTTTGTGTTTTTTTTTCTTTCGCTTTGATAATCTGCTGAATTCTTGAAATGGTAACTCAGCTTCATATGAAGTTGTGTTTTTTGTCTTTTTGACTTTTGTCTTGACTTTTTTGTAATTCTGAAAATTATTGAGATGTACAATTTTGGCTGGTGGATCCAAAGTATAGAAAGATTTGCTTAATTTTGTCATGTAGCAATTATTTATCTAGTTTCCAGGTTGTTGTTCACTGACAAATATCCAAATTATTTGCAAGAGCCTTTTAACATCCATGAAAAATGATGACAACCCTTTGCTGCCGATGTCTCATCTAACAGTGAGACTGCAGCAGCTGTGGATATACTGGGGAAACCTGAATTGCTCAGAAAGATCATTATGCCTTTCCCTCCAACTCCTTACTCATCCTAGTGTAGGAGATGTCTGGTAAGTAGTGTCTGATACAAGAAGATACATTATAGATGGGTCAAAGAGAAGAGAAAGGAGGTATTATCATAGTAGTTAATTTTTTTCTGAATGTATTATTCTCAGAGAGACATTTTCCTGCTCTGTGTAAAAACTGTAGACTAAATCAGAAGGTAGAGAGGAGCTAAGGCTTTTTTTGGAGCGGGGGTCAGTGAGAAGGGGAGCGAAGGAACAAGTGTGGACACCCCAGAACTGCAGAGCTTGAGAGAATTTTTACATGTTCTCATGATTCCCTGGCTGCATAGCAAAGTATGCGACTCCTGTACTGAGGCTTTATGCAGGTGATATATTCAGATTGTTATTTCTGTTTGGATAGTGCTTAGAATTCCCTCTCAAGTTTCAGGGACACATTGTTTTAGGAGCTTGCAAACAGCTTAAAAAATAATAAAAATAAAATACTACCTTCCAACGGGGCTTGCTTCCAATCTGCAATTATTGTGAAATGCTATCTTCAGTAAACAGCAAAGTTTTTTGGCAGTGAGGGATTCTGTTTTTCTAAGAGAGGTTTGACTAAGAAATGCTAATTTAACGTGGAATTAAATAAAGAATGCCAGGATGTTATCAGAAGTATAGTTTTCCTAAAATTATTAATTATATCATTGTAACATAATTTCTACTGGAGCTCCCAATTAAATCAAACATCGCTGGTGCTTATGCTTAACCAGTTGGTGCAGCTGCTCTCTTGAAGGAGTTCATTTAATCAGTATTTATTAGGGCTAAGGCCTACTTCCTCAAGCTTAGCCTAGAAAGACCCCAGGATCCACTGAGGAATGTCTGCAGTTTCTCTCGTTATCTGTTAATATTGTCAAAATTATATGTGCTTTTTCTGTATAGTATATTTGCTTGAAAAATCTGCTAACCTGTAACACTTTCTCTAAAGTTGTTGGATAATAACGCCACTGAAGGTCAAAACTGGGTCAAACATTGCTACTGCCAGGTGAGAATGGACTCCAACACAACTTGTGCAGTACGGGAGACCCTTTTGAACATGCGTCTTCGGCAGTTTGAGGGGAAGAAAGACAAAAGGAGAACATGCTAATGACTGCAAGATTTGCAATAAAATTTCAGTATCAAAAAAAAAAAAAAAACCAAACAGAGAAGGGCCTTAGGAAAACCTTACCCAGGCAAAATGATCACATGGTTTATTTCTCACGCTAACCAGAGCGTCAGAAAATAAAATATAGTTAAGATCAATCAATTCAGAAATAGGTCTTGTCAGGCAAACCTGGTAGCTTTTATCAATAACATTACAAAATTGTTAGATAAAGGCCATTTTGATGAAGGCAATAATATACTACATTTGGTTTCTTCACCAATGTTTTTTATTACCAGATGATTTTGTGATCCAGAAACTTGCCTTTTATGGACTTAATGAGGGCCACATCAGAGAGATGATAAACTGGCTTAGCCCAGCTCTGACGATGTAGATACTGTTGGGGTGCTATCTGTGAGTGGGAGTATTTTTAGCAGGTTGCTTTGTGATCCAGAGCTAGGTACTACTATTGGCAGCTGCCTTCATGATGTTATAAGTTATTGGTTAAGCTCGCAGACAACATAGAGATAGGCAGGGCAGTAAATAATTAGGTCCCCTTGTTACAGCACGACCTGAATCACATGCTTACTATCCAGCAAGATACTTTAAAGAATGTGACCAAAACTGACAGGTTAACTGTTTTAGAAAGCAGTTTACTCAGAGAAGGCTCAGAGAAGGGTTTAAATATTGCTTTTTATCTCCTGTCAATGTGAGCTCCCCATACTAAAAGGATTAGCTTTCTGCCTGAATGTAGGATGTAAATGGAATATTAAGAAATGATAGAGATTTTGCACTGAGCCAACATAATAATAGCAGGTAAATAACACTAGGTTCTCATGTCTGTGTGCCAAGACAAACACAGAAATGTTGGAGACAGTTTGAAATACAGTCACAGGAATCGGAAAACTTATCTTGCTTAGCTATGTTAAGAAGCTAAATGAGTTCTAGCTGATGAATCAAAGAGAGATCTGAGTAGGCCTGTTGTGCCTAAATCTTTCTGCATCAAGAAGAAATAAGATGTTGCGAGTGTTTCTGCCTTGGAGGAAAATGCGTGAAATCAAAATTGAAGTTGGATAAATTCAATTTTGAATGCAGATGCAATTTCCTAATAGCAAGGATAATTAAACTTTGGAATAATTTCTCTGGATGTTGGACTCATTGTCACACAGAATCTTTGAGACGAGATTTCATAGCCTTCTCTAAAAATGCTTTAGAATGCAATTAAGTACTGTCCTAAAAGATAGATTCTGGGCAAAAAAAGTCTGTGAATTGTGAAGATTAAGATGATCAGTATGGTCTCTGCTAGCATCAAAGCCTGCATTCCAAGCAAAATATATTGTTTTTTAAAAAATATCAGCATCATGATTCCTCATATATTTGAAGGAGACTAAAGGTTCTACATAGTTAGACCTGAAAAATGATTTATACTGGAAGGCACCTCTGGCAGTCGTCTAATCCAAGCACCCACCCAAAGCAGGGCCAACTTTGAAGTTAGGTCATGCTGCTCAAGGCCTTGTTCAGTCAAGCTCTGATCATCTCTGAGATTCCCAATACCTGTACCAGTGCTTGGCCACCTGCACTGTGAAAAATTTTCTGATATCCAGTTTGAATTTTGCTTGTACCAGCTTATGGCAATTTCCTCTCTTTCCTGTGTTGCGCTCCTCCCAGAAAAGTCTGCTTCTCTTTTTCCTCTAATCATCCATTAGATAGTTAAGAACAGCAATTAAAGGCCCTGTTGCCTCTTCTGTAGGCTGAACAACCCCAACTCCCTTAGCCACTGCTAAGGTACATTACTCTTCTGTTACCGTTATTTTAGTGGACATTCGCTTTTTCCAGTTTGGCAGTATCTTGCTTGTACTGTTGGGTCCAAACTGAACATGGATACTTAGCGCAGTTACTGGATCCATCTAGTACCTGAAATCTAATGTAGCTGTTCCACATAATAGAATTTGGTGACAGGAACAACAACGAAGCAGGATAAACTAAGCATGGTCAGTTTTTTCCTCAGCTACTATATTACCTAATTTTCACAATGCAGAAATTGTCTCAGAGCCTGTGCTGTGATTTGAAAAATGTTACACTTATTGTGAGCTTCAATATCTACTGAGACTAGAAAGGAATAAAATATACCCAAAAGCGGTAAAAACAAAATTAAAAAGTGTAAGTCAAAGTATAAACTCTGATTTTTCTCTGTATAAACGAGTATGGAATTAAGAAAAAATTACGGACAGGGGAGAAATTTAAATGAGCTGATTAAAATTGATCTGTTTAGAAAATATTTGCATATATTAAGTAAATTTGAATTCTTATGCAACTCTTAGTATTGGGTATACTGGAACTGTTTTATCACAGCTATAATAGTGAGAGTGATGAAAGAGCAGATATTGCTACATATTTCCTGCTATTCAGAGCTTTAGCATCCACTACTATGCTGGTAAAAGGAATCTCCTTCATCTTAGACCAAGAGTACAAAACCTTTTTTGAAGGTCAGCATCTTTATCTAGGTGTGATGCAGCCAGGTAAAACCCCTACATATCTTTTTAAGCTAGGCCAGAAAATGAGAATGCGATAGCTTTACTATCTCTCTTTTTCTTCTTCTGCCAAGCCTGGTTTAAAAGTAAAGCTATTAAAATTGTACTTTGTGAGGTTCCCAATTCTTTAGGTATATTACTGTAATTTATTTTAGGCTCCAACTACATTTTAGGTACTGCTCTGGCTAATTTCTGGATCCCCAAAAGGCTCAGGAAGAAGATAAACACCTACTTCTTTATCCTGAAGCAGTTCTGGAAATGCCCAGAAATGGAAATTAACTGCACTGGAAATTTCAGATCGGGCAGGGAGTAATTTATGGGAAATTAAACAATCACTGAGGGAAGGACTTTGGATCACAGCTTTGGACAGAGATGTCAAAAGCTCACCCTCAGTCTGTTTTATGAAGTTAAATATTTCTCGGTATCTAGTATTAACAATATAAATGAAAGTAGAGATACCATTTATGAAGACGATGGCCTTCATTATTTCAGTCTGTTCATGCTATTAAACTGTTCATTCTTTCAGTTGCACCCATGTAGATGACTACCAAAGCACATAAATCTCAATCTGAAGTAAATTGAGAATAATCTGAAAGTAAACTTCTGGATGCTGCCTAAACACCCTCCTTTTATCTCATAGTAAAGAGTAAAGCCATGCACTAACAGTAATGTATATGCATATACATAGGTATATGACTACAAGCACAACACAGACTTCAGGCATCTTTCAGTGCAAATTTTTCATAAATACCTTCTATTTGGCATATTCTATAAAATGCTTAGTTAGTATCAGAATTCAAATAATTTTGAAATGTGAGCACAAAACCCATATTGGTTGACTGGGGTAATGGATGGGTAGAATTAAACATAAGTAGATCATCAAACTGTCTAATTAAATCTATATGTTTAAAACATACTATATGCTTTTTTGTTATGTGTTCACGATATAAGCCCTTCTCTTCTTTGTCCCATGTTTGCACCCTGAAATTCTGAATGCTCATTCAAGGAAAAAAGTATTCTTTTATGATGTAACATTTATTTAGTTGCACTTTACTGTTATTCAAGTCTAATATTTTTTTCTTTTGGTGATAGCTATTGTGCTAATATCTGTTGAAAATATAATTGCTTTTGGTATTTTTGCTGTGTGTCTCAGTATCAAACACTATGTTTGAAAGTTATCCAGGATCAATGGGGTTACTTTTTATTTTTTTTTATTTGTATTTTATTACAAAGGCTGCATGCTCAACAGGGAATGATGTCACATAGCATTTGGGGATACATGTTAGTGTATCTCTTTGGAGGCTAGAAATGGATCAACGGTCTTCCTTCGCTTATCCCGCTGGGATCTTAGGATATAGCCTAAAAAGCACTGTCTCTAGAAAAGCTTATAGCAATTTCAGTTCCAAGCTCTTAAGCATGGATTGCTGTGGGGACTCTTGAGAAGAATATAGTTAGACAAATCAAAGAAGGACAGAAGTGTAAAATAACACATACAAAAGTGGAAATATCATGAAAATTTAATGACTGAGCAAATGTTAATTAGTTTATGGAGCAGTTATTTAAAATTGTGCTAAGTAGTATCTATTAGGGTAAATAAATAATCCAAATGTTAGAAAAGTTTAGGAGCAATTGCATGACCGAAGTACTCAGCTGCTCAATAAGGAAAAGTGAAAGCCTTCAGAGAATTGTCAGCATTTTTAGCTGAGAATAGCTTGCTAAACAGTGGATTTTCCTGCTGGCTGTATCATTCCTCCTGTTGCCTTTCCTGGTAAACATATTTTGAAGTACTGGTATCCCACACTGTGCTTTGCAGAATGCAGTACTGAACACAGAAGAATGGATGTTTATATGGACATAAATACATGTGTGTGTGTTGGTACGTGCGTGCATGTATATATATATGTATGTTTTTACGGTAAGAGCATGTAATTAAAAATGAAAACATAAATGTTTCATTTTTATCAGAGAAAATGTCATGTAGATACTGAGGTAATTACTAGAAAATGTAGTCAGTGCTTTCCTAAAATAGAACAAGATGTCACTTTCTCATAGATAGTCGACTGTTGTTATATCCCTCCTCAAGAAACTACATCTTCTTACAGACAAACTTTCCAATTATTGTGTATTTCAGCCTGTGCTTTTGGAGATGCATCTCTGATAAGCTCCCAGGTGAAGCTGGGATCAATCTGACCAATCTTCTTCTCAGTATTATTTCTCCATGAGGATATGCAGTGTGTCTTCAGCTCTGAAATGCATAATTTGTAATAATGAAATTGAACTCTTTAAGGTTGTTCTGCAGAAGGACATCTTTTAACTCTGAACTGTGCATAGGGGGATTGGGGGCCCCATGTTCTAAGGGAGTCCTATGCCAGAATAGGATGCAGGCTGGAGGCTGGAATATTATTTCTTGAAATACTTGCTGCAGGTGAATAAGGAACCTGAATCTGCCCTAATCTCTGGGGTGATCCACCATCACCTCTGCTTAACTTAACCCATTTATTTCCTTTTCAAACAAATGGCCCCACATGAGAGGCTTTAATCTGAAGTTAATGATGTCCTGATGACATAGGCATTTGTTTTTCTTCTTTTCACTGTAGTGGAATTACTTACTAGTTTTTAATGAAAGTTTGGGTGTGGATGAAACTTGATATCCAATAAGACAAGTATATAGGCTTAGGAAAAGCAGCTAGGGTTACTATTGGAAGTTAATTAAAGGAACGTTGTTTATGCTGAGTTGCTAAAGCTGCATCTGGAAAACCACATACAAATAGATACCAAATATTTTATTTCCTCTTTGTAAATCGTTTATCTTAAAATTCTGAATCTGGATTTTGATGTCATGACTCATGCCTTTGTGAGTGAGGGTGGGTTTTCTGCATTGCACTGTATGTAAGCTTACAGTTCGGAACAAATTAGAAACTGTTGCTAAGGCAAAGTCAAGTGCTCCATTTAGCAAATGGAGTTTCAGAGAGGATATTGCTCTTCTGCTGTATTATTTGGAGCCAGCTATGAGGTGGTTGGTAGGTGAAGTTCAAAGAATTGTTTTGACAAATAAAATCCAAAATATTTATCAGTCCTGAATGATACAGAATCCAGTTCTTTCTTTTTGTATTATAGAGTGGTTGTTCTGTTGAGATGCTTGAACAAAGAAGAACATTTCTCTTTAAATGGTATCATGAATTATCCTCAGATTTGATTATTTGAGGGACACACTACAACTTGCCTGTTTTCCAGTTTTCTTCAGGGAAAAAGGAAAAGTGACTATGAGCAGAGTAGAATTCAATCTGCGTTTAGGAAGTGATTTTATTTTCCAGAGGTGTTTTTCCTAATACATCTCTCATGTGCTATTAACCACTATTTGTGCGTTAATATTTGTAATGTGCTTGAGAACTGCATGGCCATTCTGACCATTACTTGCACTATTGCCCCTAATTCATGCATTGTGAAAAATGGTTATATGGAGATGATGAACTATTTTTACTGAGGAAAATGTGAATCTAACTTTTTGAAAGGCCTGTTGTGAAAATGGTGGAGGAATATACATGCCAACCACTCTGTGAAACATAGTATCTGCATCTGGCTGTTAAGAGTATGAGTGATTACTATTAATCCATGTTAATGATATTTATATCTTCTGAATTCCATCTCTGGGAGACAAAATATATTCATTGTGTGTCAGAAATAATTCCTTGGCTCTTCTTACACAGTGTTTTTTAAAATCAGCATGTCTGAACATGGCCTCTATGCAAAGTGAATGAAAAAATATAGTGTAATTCTGGAGAGGTGCAAACCCAGGTAAATCAACAGTTTCTTTTGTTTCTAATTGCTTTCTTACTGTTTTCAACAAACCCCATTTTTAAAGACTACTGTTTGCTACTATATCCAGATATCACCGGAAGAAGAAAGTTGCTACCTTCTAAAGAGAAGTATGAACAATTGCTGGTTACAATGTTTTTTTTTTTTCCCATTGTTGTTTAATGAGATCTATTCCCAGAGCTGGGCTAAAATATTCCATAATGATGCTGAGAAATTTCAAAGCTGGGAATTGCCTATATCTGCATGTTATTTTTGACTTCCATAATCAATGAAATCTCAGTCTTGCACTAACGTCCTTTCAGGAAGTCATCAATATCCATCACTTCAGAAACAGTCTGTCCTACCGCCTGTTCATTATTGTGGCTCTTGAACAAAACCTTCTAATTTCTTGTTGAAAATCCATTGTTTAAAAGGTGCTCTCATCTTTTGTTGCTTTTGAACCTAATTCTCCTTTTCTTACAATTCCTTTGCCATTTTAATGAATTGTAATCAAAACGTTAATGTAATGTTTATTTTAAATTATTCTGGCTCTAAAAAGATTCAGGAGTTATAATAACCATCTATGAGGAATTCCTTGAAGTCTTTCTGACAAATTATGTGTTTTGCTTAAATATGTCATTACTGATGGAAAAGACACCACTGTTAGAACAAATACTCATAACTCAGATCTAGAATGATGTTTATTCAAGGTCATTACAATTTTTGCAGAATGAAGGCAAATTAATGGAGAGGTCAGTAATTACATTACAATATGTACATACTAACCAAGTGGAAATGCTTACATGGGGAATTTCAAAGAACCTTTGAAAGTAAGGTGTTAAACCAGAACAGAATTTTGAAACAGCAAACTTCAAATTTTTTTTCATTCAGTCTTTACAAAATGCACAGTGTATCATATACATTATGTATTATTTCCATTAGTTACATTTTACATGAAAACATTAAAATCTGAGCCTAAATTTCCATACAGATGCTCCAGTTTTCAGGCTTGGTACTGTGCCTCAGCCCCACATTGTTCTAACACACCTCCTAACTGACTTATTCTCTCCTCCAATCTTGAACTGAACTTGAATCTGAATAAAGCCCCATGAAGTTCCTCCCTTAGGGAGACAACGACTTGTATTCCCTGTCAGGTGAACAAGAAACATGATTCTGCTGTCTTTTCAGTTCTGTGTCCACGTACAAAATCTCACCATGTACGTGATGGCAATATTGAATAAAGTAGCATGATCTTGAGTGAGCTCCTTAGATAACTGCTTGCCCTACCTACAGTATGGGTGAAGATTGTTATTGTGACCTGTCACTTTATTCCTGTTTGTACAGCAGCTCTCAGTATCTACTAGAATACCCAGGCCTTGTTATCTTTTCTTCTGTTTTCTCTGTTTAATGCTAAAAAATTACCTGTTAGCACAGATGCTCATTGTCCTAGGACCCCAAACCTACATAAGTAACTGATCTTATCTCTGCCAGGGGTACTGAATGATTCTCTGTGTGTGTGTGTGTGTGTGTGTGTGTGAATTTTCTTTACATAAAATTTCTGAAAAATGTGAACACATCACACACTGACTTTTTCTAAGTAAAACTTTTTTTTTTAGTTCAAAATAATGCTTCTTCTTAAATTTTATTTAACTTTAAAATATATTCCAAATATATTAACACAAAAATGAAATACATCTGAAAAAATTTTTGGATTTATATTGAAAAATATCATCTCATGTTAACCTGAAACAATTTTTAACTTTTGGAACTGGAAGTGAACTGCAAATACCTTTATTCATGCACCACTGCTGGCAAGTTTTTAATCCAAACTCATCTCAGCTTTGCTTCTTCAAGAAAATGTAATCTTTTTGTGCTAAAAGCTGACCAGAGACTAGCTCAAAAATACTGGTCTATTGTGAGGATGGCATGGCCAATGTTTTCAGACACAAGAACTGTAACATAAAGCTCTAGTAATTACATTTCTAATAGACTGTGCTTAGAGTCTAATATACAGAACCCAAGCATCAGCAGAAAATCAAAACCATTTGTTCCTTCACTGACTTTCTTATATACAAGCAGCAAAAACAATTCCATTTTTAAAGAACACACTCACTCTACTAAGTTTGCATAGGTAAATAATTAAGAGTCAAGAATGAAAAAATGAGATATATAGCAAAAAAAGTTAGTTGTCGACGTATGTCTATGTTAGTCTATAAAAACTATGATAGAATAACACACATCTTTTAATATGCATCCAAGAAGTTCAGGTATTCTGGCTGTGCATACAGCTTCAGCTTTGCTTCTAATATGATGTAATGCGTGATCAGAATACACTCAGTAAAACATATTTATAGGAAACTAACTTGAAGTGAAAGTACAATATCGTATTAGGAAACTTTGGATCAAGTAAAAACTTTTGCAAATTTTTACATCTTTTTTTAAACTCTCTGCAATTCCCTAGGCAAGGTTTACCTAAATTAGAGTGATAAATATTAATGTGATAATGGAGGGAGTTTTTTTTCCCCCATAGTGAGTGACATGAATGTTTAAAAACAATATGATGTTAAAGTTGAATGGAGGATTCAAGTTTAAACATATGAATCAATTTGCAAAGGTACCCTCTTGATCAGTAATGGGGCATTCTAGTTTTAATGGTGTCAAGTGTATTTATCCACAGTAAAAGGAATGTTGATTACTGTAGTGTTTGTATGCAGGTCGTTGTTCAGTATCTGCTTTTCAGTGATGGTTTGTAATAAGAATGATTACAGTAGCTTCACACCAGGGTGGAACACCATGATTGATGCTATATCAAGGAGAACATGGAATCTCCTAATGACTTTAATAGTGCCTATTTCTTTGTGGAATTTCTTTTCATTTTCTTAAAACAACGGGAACATTACTGATTGTATAACCTTATCTCCTGTCTCAGGTCTCCTAGAAACCCTGAACAGAAGATCATTAAACGAGTGATTGCTCTTGAAGGAGACATTATCAAGTAAGTATTTTAAGCCTCAGTCTCTGAGTCTTTATAGGAATAGTGCAGCTTTTCAGTGGATTTTAAATCAGTATCCTAGACAACGAGAACTTTCTAGTATTTTCTATCTATTCTTAACAGAGATGTCAGCAATGTACCCGTCTCCTTTTTAATGAGAGGAGAAATGGTACACAAAACTACTCACTCTCTCATGAAAGGTACAAGGGTGCAAATAATGCTTGTTGCTTAGAATATCTCTACCACATACCATGGCAGTTAATTGTAGAGTGCTTTTTTAATAAATCAGGATTATAGGACTGTGCTTCTTCAGTTAGAGAGTCCAATTCCTGTTCATTGCAGTCTCTAGGAATCTGTAGAGCATATGGTGGAACTGATTTGGAGTAAATTATTCTATCAGAAACATTTGCAGAATGCGTAAACTCTAAAGTACTTAAAGGCTTGGGTTGCTCTGTCACATAGACCTTACTATGGGGGCTGTTTGGAAATAAATTGCTAGTAGATGTATATCGAAAGTTTTCATGGAAACGTTATCATTTTGATGAAAATGATTTTTTGAAAAGGATTCTCTTTCCTAGGTGAAGACTGGAATTGGCACAGAGTTGGGAGTGTAAATCCCTAGTTTCCCGCACTGGGATGTCAATGTCCTTGGGAACTCTCAGGCAGTATGGCAGACTGAGGCTCAGTTCATTTAGATAATGATTCTTGCTCTGGTGCAGTACTTGGCAGCTGTGATTCAAGCCAAGGATTTGAGTGTGGTCTCAAGGTGCCCTGGCTAATACCGGCACTGGTGGGCTGTTGGGCAGTATAGGGTATGCCTGTGTCCTTTTTTTTGCTTTCCTCTTGCAGTCAGTATCATTTCTGTTTTAATGAAAAATTCCAAATAATCTCAGTCTGAGAAATAAAAATAAATTCTGACATTTCTGCTGTAGCACAAAATCTAAAATAACAGACAGTAAGAAGAGAACACAGTGTCCAAAGACTAACGTTTAGCTATCAGTTTAGAGAAATAAAAACACAGAAATAGTGTGAGCTATTGGGTGATGCCCTTTGTAAGCCTATATCCTTAAGAAGATGCTTATTTTCTTGATGTAGTTGATGATGGTGCTGTAGTTCTTGTAAGCGATGAGTGGTATTTGGAATTCAGTATTCCTGATTCATTTCTGTGGCAATGTCAGAAAGAGATAGCAATACAAAGCCACTTCAAGTGTTGCTTTTCATTGTTCTATATTATTACCATGTGTCAGATTTTTGAAACTGAATGGCATTTTTTAATAACACTAAAGATGTTTAATAACTTAAATTTCAACTGTAGAAAATTAATTATACTGTATGCTTAAGTGCCCAAAGACTTTGAACTTTTCATTAACTTCTGTGGGTGTTTCTGACCAACTGGGAAAAGCTGTGGGTGCATATTAGCTGTGTGAGTGTATGCAGAATACTGAAGAGCCTGTAGGTTAGTGTATCACTTGTGGGTACAGAAGACTGTGTGATAGTCCTCAATTTGTCTGTGGTAAAACAGGTTAGGTTAGTTTATTGTTAGAAATATTCATGTCAATAATTCAGATGTGCATTTTTTTTTCTATTTGACCAAATGAAAATTGTCCCACAGTTTTTGCTTTGTGTGTAGAAACTAGTTTGTTGATTAAAGAACACATTATAGAGCCGCTGAGTATTTATTTTACCTTAATGGTGTATGTGTAGGGAATGAGTAATACTTGCCACTTTTCATAGCACTAGAATAAACCAAAAGCTTAGATAAAAAAGTAAAATGGCAAAACTGGCAAGTTATTTCTAAAATATAAACTATTTACTTTCATAATGATATCGCAATAGATATGGAGATTTGTGAGTAAAACAGATGACTGGTCACTGAAAGCGTGCTTAGAAAACATAAATGGAAGATTTCCTCTTGTGTTTGATAGATCTGAAGGTAGATCTTTATTACAAAGCATAAAGCATTGGTTTTGAAAGATATTGGTATTTTATGTTTATATATTTCTATACATTGAATTATTTCTGATCAGCATAAAATATAACTCTCTCAGTGAAAGTGAAAGTAATATGGAATATTTACAAAAAATATATTTGAAAGTGTTAAAATGGGACCTTTCTAGATTATTTTGAATCTCTTTTGGCACGGGTGGGAAGTGATGCAGAACTGATATATGCTGATCTTAGAGGAACGCTGAAACAACCTCGCTCCTAATAAGAAGTCTTTGAAGTAGAGAGTGTATGCCCATATGCTATAAATACACTTCTTTAAACCTTTTGCTGCTCCACTGATCAATCAGAATTGCTTCTTGCTGAAAGACATCTGGTGTCACTGCAGAGGTTATTGCTCCCTCCTTTTTCTCATTGCAAGAATGGAGATAAAGTGTTTGAGCTTGTGGCAGACATGGGGTAAGGGTCCTCTGTCTCCACCAGTCCTCATTCATCAAGAGAAATGAAGATGTACCAATACACTTACCATAAGCGTGCATGTGCATTGTGCAAGTGCCTTTATGATATATTGGAAAGTTGGTAGTAGAACTGAAAGGCAGTATTTCAGTTCTGGGGTATGGAAAAGTGGGAATCATCAGCTGGGTCTCGGGGTTAGCATTTGTGGGGCTACTTGTGATGATAACAACTTTGCAGAGGCAGTTGTGTATAGAGTTGTGCTGTGTGGGGCGTTTTATCTGGGAGGTCAGTGAAATGTACAGTCTGTCAAGTACAAGTTGCTCTGCAACTTCTGCTTGGTGCCAAGTGACAGAATGAATGAAGGTGGCGGTCAGACGTCTGTTGTGAAAAGAGCTTTGAAAACAATTGTGAGTTGGAAGGTATTTTCATGTAGCGCTCCACTAGATGGATGATAGACATTAGCATCTGTAGGTCTGTAAGCTATGCTTTCACAGACAAATGAAGTATGTTTAGTCAGCTTGTCTGGTGCATCATTAGGAAAAAATTGTCACAAGAATGCTGTGTTTTCTCATGTTATTAACGAAAATAAATTAGTTAACATCTTAGTGTTTGTTAATTACTCAAAATAATGAAAGAATATTTAGAGCCATCGGTGCCGTATGAAAAGTTGCTTACAGTTGATTTGTGTTCAGGTGTTACAATATCACAGTGGAAAAATCCTGTTTTTTAGTTCTTCATGTATAAAAGCATTAAATAGGATAAAAAAATGCTGCATTTCAAAAATAATAATGACTAAATTTCAGTTTTTGAAAATAAATGTCAATGAGAGATCTAAAATGGGTCCATTCTGACCTTTCGTTTTGTATTTTTCTTGTAGTCAGAAATTATGGAGCACACAGTACTTCACCTTTTGAAATATGCTCTAAGAGATTGAAAAATACTACAAACTCACTGAATAAAAATGCTGACATTTCAGTTCTGAGGTCTTGGTTCCACTCTAGTTGCAGTCCCAGTGAAGTGAGTTAGGTAGTGTCTTCTATATCCCCAGAAGAGTGTAGTACACCTCACAAACATACTCAGTTTGGATAAGCTAGTAGAACTTCCTCCTCAAAAGAATTTAAGGAATAGACAGAAAATCACCATTTAGTCCTTGAGAGATGATGCTGTAGGTCAGCCTGTAGATAGACAATATTGCAAAACATAGATCCCATAAATGAAATTTTGTTTTGTCTTCCATGAAGGCACAGAGAATTAGCTTTAAGTAGGAAATCATTATGATGATTTCTAAAGACTATTTAAATGATAATTCTTCCAAGGAAGGCTTCTTTTAAAGGTCAATATAATCTAAATTATTAAAAATGTTGGTGCTACAAAGCACTTTGTATATATTGAAAGTTAAACATATTAAAACTCATTTATCTTAAATGCATTAGTGGAAATGCAAAAATCTATAGTACTCTATCACAGATGGTTGAGTCATGGTATGTTTTCAGTAACTCAGATAAATGGAGCTTTATGAGAAGGAAACCAACGTTAAAACTGGGAATTAACTAGTAAAATTTAAAATGATGTCCATTCAATGAGTCGCTGCACAGTACTTTTTTTCTTTTCTGTCTGGCACAGTTGCCCAGGTCTGCAAGAGTCTGACGGACTGATTCTATTTCTCTCCTATTATTGGTTGTTTCTTAACACTGTAGCTGATTTAGGAACGATTTGTGAACCCTTAGAAAGCGTAGTTTTAAAAAGTTTTGTCCAGGAATATTGTTAGACTATGAGAAGTCAGTGTTCTGAATACTGAATAGTTCAGCAAAACAATGTTGTATTCAACTGTTGCATCTTGCAAAAAATGCAGTGAAGAACTGAATAAGGAAATACTTCTCTGTTTCTAAAAGTATGAAAGTGCAGAGGCAGGTCATGAAATTATTAGACTGTAGGTCTAAAATAAACAAAAGAAACTTTCTACTTTTACTACAAGGTGCATCATTAACTTGTGAAATTTACTGCCAAAGAGTGTTGGGAAGGCCAAAGACATAAATGGGTTGAAAAAAGTAATAGAGAATTCATAAAGTCCATCAGCAGTTATTAAATGCAGTGATCACAACACAACTTCTCGTACTCCAATTGTTGAGTTCATACAGAATGTTATATTTTTTCCAGTCACAGAACCTATCCTGCATTAGAATATGACCAAAATCTGGTCTTTCTGTCTCTTTATTGGCGAAGCTTCAATTTATTTAGTTATTATTTATTTATTTATTATTTTATTATTTATTTAGTTTCAAGCAAACTCTTTGCTACTCCATGCAGGTGTCTGGTTGCGATTTTTTTCCCTCAGATAGCAGGTGTGATCCAGACTCTCCAAATATGAAAAGGACAATCGACAACTTTTTTTACATTCACTGAACAAGTTCAGTTTCATCAGACACTTTTGGCTGCTATTTGTTTTCAGTTTGGACCTAAACTGTCCAAGGGAACAGCCATCTTCACACAGACTGTCACATTGGATAGCAACTTGTGTTAGATTATACTGAAAATCTACTGCCTGCTGCTATGAAGCAGAATACCCTTGAGAAAAGCTCAGACTTGGCAGGTGTTCTGGCACAAGAATATCTCTACCCTCAGCATCTTGAGGGCACCACCTGGCAGGAATTGCATCCACACCTCCACCCCTGAGGAAGCACACAGAAGTAATTTTATGTTCACTAGAGCTGTAGTAAGAGTCATTTTTTTCCCCCACTCAGAGGCCTCTTGGTATTGATCTTCAGGTACTGGTGGTGTTGTAAGGCACTGCTTGGCTCAAAGATGGCAATATCAGTATAAAGAAATATCAGGAAAAGACAGGGAAGGACTAGCAATAACAGTTTATCAAGATACATAGGCTATATTTATGTCTGATTCCTATTCCCTTCTTCCTCAAAGTCTGTTGTTTTTTTCTTTTGGATTGCATGTTTAGAAGATCTCTAAGTGTGGGGCTCCACACTGACAAGTGCGTTAGTGTGACTACTGAGATGAGAACTGAACACACTCTACAGATACACAGCACCATCCTCAGAGTGCATGACCACAGACACTCCTAAGTGACTGGCGCAGTCTTCATATGGTTCTGTCTTTGTGCTTCATATATCTAAAGGAAATATTAGTAGTCCAAGTTCACTTAAATGAAGAGCCTTAGTTTCCCAAAATGTTTTTGTTTTGTAAGTATATGCACAGAATGCATATCTCCTAGGATTTATGCAGGGTTTTTTGTTACTTACTGTTACACTGATGAGATTTTTTAAAGCCAATGAAAACTTTAGTGAGGCTACACCTGTGCTGCTCTGTCATGACTCTTCAGCATTGATCAAATCCTTGCCAGCCTCCTAAATAGAATTTCCATTGATTTCAATTCAATTTCCAAGCGCAGCATTCTTGCATGATTGGACTCTGTTTCTGTAAATGCAAATGATGGGAGTGTATATTAGTACAGTGTCTTTAAGTTGTAAAAACAATCTGACAAAATTGTGAGAAAGTTTTTCTATTTCTATAATCAATTTCTAAGAGTCTGTGGGTCTTTAGGCCCAGTGATGAAGGTCTGCAAAGCCAGATCTTCTAAAATTTGGCATTTTTCAGGCCCATTATAAAGGATATAATACTGGAGGTCCTAATTTTTGCACCTAATTTTTGAGGAAGGTGCATGAAGGGATAGAAAAATTAAGAGTAGAAAGAATGTCAAGAGTAGAAAGAATGTAAAGAAAAATGTATAAGTAAAATAATTTTTCACAAAAGAAAAGATGGAAATACATAGTTTTCCAGACTGATATTTTACTTCAAGTTATAATTTGCTTTTACATTGGAAAGTCTCAATATTAATAACACATTATAATATTTATTCATTGTTCCATGCATTGAAGTCTTCATTCCTTTAATATGCACAATATTTTAAACACGTATTTTCTTCTTAATAGTAGAGACAGCACCAATAATATTGCTAAAAGGTCCCATGTATTATCAATAACATTTTTAATAATATTTCAGTTAGTTTTCATTTGTGAAAATTCTGAAGGTAATGGAGTTCCAATGTAGACCCAGTGTGACCTCTGGAACTCTTAATAGTAAAGAAAAAAAAGCATAATATGATTCTCAGAGCTCGTACAGAATTTGCAGTGCTGGCTTTTAGAAAAAGAAACAGCGCAACCTTTTGCCTCTGAAGTGAGCAGGTTTGATTTGGATAACACTCAGAGAAAATAAAAGTAATACTGTCAGTAATACTAGTTTTTAGAGTGTTACTATTCAAACTGAAACCCAGAGTACAAAAAAAATTCAGTATACAATTACAATAAAACAAATGCTCAGCAACTCTCTTTTGGTGTGCCTCTAAATCAAAACATAAATGACAACATCATCTACAGGAGGGAGAGCTTTTTTTTTAATTGTTACCCCCTTTTTTTCTTCTTTTTGGTTTAATTATACAAGCAGCACTCTAAAATGCAAAAAGCAGATCTCTTTCAAGATGGCATAGCTGTGAACACTGTGCATAATGAGTCTCTGTAGTGTTCAAAGACTATTTTAATCTGCCATCATAATACATGGTGGGCAAGTTTTTTAAAGGCTCTGTAGAACATCTTGGAGTAACATTTCTCACTTTCAATAAATCCCTGCAGTTAAAGCAGCCCATGGTTATTTGTGCAGTATAATCCAGCATATGCAGGAAATGCTATCTTCGGACTTATTGCCAGCATTAGCAGCAACAGTGTGCAGTACCACTCTACCTCGTGCTAATAAGTGCTATAGAATTAAGAGGAAATGGACACACAAATACCCTATTATTTAACATTGCAAACTACAAGGATGGAGAATAGTAACGCGGGATAGGAGCTGGAAAAAGTACTTTTACTCTTGCCTGCCTGGGCTGTGCTTGCACCAGCATCTGCGAGCATGTAATCTCAACTATTTTGTTCTACCATGGTTTGGTTGTGAAGTTCTCTGCAGTGTAAATATCCAGTAGAGTTATGGTCATCAGTTTACTTTTTCTGGCAAGACTCCATGTGCTGGACACTGAGTAGAGATCAGCGTAAGAATGGGTATACTACCAGTAGGCAGGTATTTACTGCCTAAAATTCTTTTCTAGGACATTGAGGCCTCTTAATAGATTTTTCATGCAAGCACTGTGAATAGGGCAGTGACCACAACTGGCCTAAAATAAACACAAATGCCCCTTTAGGAAAAGAAAAACAGCTTTACATGTGGATAGACTACACGTAGAATTGCCATGTTAGTTTTGAGCAAGAAAGACATCAGTAACCTGGAGTGACTTCAGCAGAAGGCCACAGAGCTGGTTGGGGCCTGGAGCACTTGCCCTTCAAGGAGAAGGTTAGGGACTGGGTTTCTTTAGCCTGGAGAAGAGGTGGCATTGGGGGCACCTAATAGCAGCCTCCTGGTATCTATGGGGGTTGCAAGAAGACCGAGCAAGTCTTTTTGCAGCGATGTATGGCGGGAAGACAAGGGACTGTGGGCGTATGATAAGACAAGAGAAGTTCAGACTAGATACAAGGAGGAACATTTTCCCTGTGAGGGTAGTCAGGCAGTGGAGCAGGTTGCCCAGGGAGGTTGTGCCGTCTCTGGCCTTGGAGGTTTTCAAGATCTGACTGAAGCTCTGAGCAACCTGGTCTTACCTCACAGCTGAGCCTGCTTTGAGCAGCAGATTGGACTAGATACTTCCTGAGGTTTCTTCCAACCTGAATTACCCTATGATCCTATGATATCTGATGATAATTTTCAAATGTGATATGTCACATTTGCTGCAATGTTATTTTTGTTAGAAGCTTAAACAAATACAGTATATTAACCTTATTTAGGAGAGCATTTCTTTTGTAGGCTTTTTTCTCTAAAAAGCCTAATTTGATGGCTGTTTCACTGAAAGCTGGTGTTTTGCCAAGATATCAGATGGTTAGAAAATACGTACAAGTATAATCATCTCAATGGGAGGCTTAATAGGTTGTCTTTATCAAGATTTAAAAAAAATGAGCAGCAAGTGAATAAAATGCACTAACATTTAAAAGAATTTAATACTTAATAAAATGCTTTCATGTATTTATTTTAATTTTCACAAACTGTTTACTTTTTACTTCCTAAGCTACAGTTGCCTATGTCATTGGTGGTCTGAAATTTGGCACTGAAATCCTTGTTTTAGACATCAGAATAAATACTGGTTTAGTTAAAATAGTCTTTGCCCTAAGCAATCTAGGACTTATCCTCTCAATGTTTAGATGTCTGTTTAAGCAATTTCTGGATAGAAATTGAGTTCCACTTCAATTCTGAGTCGATCTACATATACCTCATTGAAAGCTCCAGTATGGCGAGAACAGCAAAAGGGCAGGAGGAAAGCAATAGCATTAAACCCATTTTATAGAAGAGGAACTCAGAATGAAAGATGGTGTTCTTCGATTATGCTGATATAAGAAATGTGTGGGAAAACCATTAACTGAACTCCTTGTTTTTCTCATCCCAGAAAATGAACAATAAGCTCACGTGTTTGTCAGCAGCAAATTTTGTTTTTTAGATGTCCTGGAAACTAGACAAGGTTCAGAATCTGACAATTCTGTGCATGCACTTCCTGTAAATCCAAAGGACAGCTTTGATTAAATTGAGCAGCGTAAGGCCAGGCGTATTGGTGTTTTTGCAGACTGAAGGAAAACATGCTGAAACAGAAATATCCCCTCTGAATAATGCAAGTTAATCTTATCATTTATTATTTCATTTTACACCATTGCAAAACTCCTGTTTCCATCTTACTTGAATATTTTTAGGGGGCTGAACTCAGCCAGTGATATGGTGAAAGAATCATATCCATTGACAAATACTGGCTACAGAACTAACTTGAGAAGTAGACTAAACATGAGGTTATTTCAATATCTACAGGGTTATCCTGGCTTGAGAGTCTCAAACCGTGACTCTTTTTTTTCTTGACCAAATTCCTTTGTAGGAAAAATTAAGCAGACTTTCTGTTCATTTCAAATCAAGTAATGGTAAGGTGTTTGCAAGTAACTAAGTTGGTGATTTTAAAAGGGTATTACTTCTCTCCTCTCCTCTTCACTTTCTCTCCACACGCACACTCTTCCCTCCCTCCCTGCTTCACAGTTGGAGCTAGTGGACCCTTAAGAGAGTCACATAAGCTGATCACATGCACCGTACTACTCCAGTCTAATGAGAAAGGGTAATTTAAACCTTCACTCAAGTGCAGGAAGATAATGGCAGTTGCACAGCTTTTGACGCCTGTCTCGATCCAATATCAGGAAAGTTTTGTTATGATCCCAAGGACGAGATTAAGACCCTAAAACCGGTCAAATATCGTACAACCTTTTAACTTTATTTTCAACGGAGTGGGGAGAAAAGGTGGGGAAAAGGCAAAGGGGAGAGGGGAACAAGGGTAAGGGGAAAAGATAGAGAAAGTTGGAAAAGGAGAAAAGAAACTAGCTACCGCCACTCTGAGTCCGATGGTGTTCCGCTGCCTCCGCCCAAGATCTCCAGTCGTCGCAAACAAGCCCCCCATTCCCCCCCCTCCCCCAGTCTGCAGTTTTTATAGGTTCTTGCCCTGCCTCAGGGAGGTGCTTCCTCACTCCCCATGCAGATTAGCTGTCATGCGCAGTCCGCCCTCTCGGAACCTTCCAGAAACGGGCTGGGGGCAGCTGGGGGTCTCCTGCTCATGCGCAGATGGCAAATGAGTACGTGCGGTTCGTGCCAGACGTGCTGTTCCCCTAGAGGCGGCCTTCTGCCCTTTCGCGCCCTTTTTCCCCCGTGCAGGTGCACGAAGTTGTTTACCTCGCGGACGGCTCCCCGGGCGCCTGCGCAGCATTGCCGGACGCGCCTTGGCAGTGGCGGCTCTGCAGCAGCAGCAGCAATGTTGAGACAAAACCGCATTTAGTACCAGTTCTCTACAATGCCGTACATAAAAAAAAGTAGAGCTCTCCCCTGAGTTGCTCTTCCTGAATGCTTGTCTTTCCAGTGGGCTCACCTGGGCTTCCTTTTGGAGGGGTTCCAGTGAGCACCCTGGACTTGGCATTGCAGTAAGCTAACGGAGACCATGTGTCTGCTTACCAGCTCGAGCTGGATCATAGTAACTTCTTAAAACGCACTGCCACTGCTGTTTGTGACCATTTGAACATGCTGTCATAGGATCAAAGTGTCATCTGGTATGAAGCATGCTAGCTCTGTTAATGTTAAGGGAAATAGGCCAATTTACTCTAAATTAAAATTTGGTTAAAACATTTTTTGTGCAGTATTTTAGTCCTCTTGCAAGGTCTTCCCTGGGACAAAAACGTATGTAAATACAAAAATGCCACTTCAAAGATTTATAGCTGATTTTATACACTCCATTTTTTTTCCTGTTGAGTGAAGTAATGGACACAGAATTATACACTGGATCAAAATACACCTAAGTAGACTACAGATGCTTTATCTAGCTTTTTTGTTTGGAAAAAAAGTGGAAATTTTCCCATTTGGTTGTTTCTTTTCCTCATTAGATTTGCAGCCTGACAAAGTTCTTTAGTTCTGCTGCATATTTTACAGCACTGTTTGTCAGCCGTAAGCAACAATTGCCCATGTTTTAATTTGAAAATTTTGAAATTACTGTGTTTGTTTGCCATTATTGTTCATTTAAAAAGATTGCCTCCATAGTTTTGCACTGCAAAGTGATCTTGCAATGAGGATCTGAATAGTTCACAGTAGCAGAACTAATAAGGTTTGGAAATTGATCACCCTAGTGGTTATGAGATTCAAATGAGAATAGGAGTGAAAATGACTATTATCTTTTTTTGTTATTATAGAACTGACTCTTGTT
The DNA here is from genome assembly GCF_036370855.1 of Dromaius novaehollandiae. Lineage (NCBI taxonomy): Eukaryota > Metazoa > Chordata > Aves > Casuariiformes > Dromaiidae > Dromaius > Dromaius novaehollandiae. Next base: position 27,210,081 of record NC_088098.1, read on the forward strand.
GACATTCTGTTTCTGGGAAGTAAATTGTGTGATGAAAATGTAGTGTATTTTGGGTATGATGGGTAACAACTCATTAAGCGGGGGCTTCAGCATCTGTGCATGGGAGAGCCAAAAATATTTTCTGTTTTAGTGTAGTCAGTTGGCACTGATTGCACAAATAATTTCTGTTCATTGACCATTATGCCATTATGCCACAAGCTTCTTAATATGCAGCCAAAAATATATTATGATAAACACTGTGTCATGTATCTGTAGAACGTCAGGTATATTAGGGTAGCCAAGGTAGCATTTGTGGTGAATAGGTTTCAATTTTGTATATGTAGCAAAAATAAATTACTGTTTAATCATTTATTATAGCACAAACAGGAGCAAGTGACATATGCTGAAAAAGATTGTGGTAGGATTTACTAGAATTGAAAACCAAAGCATAGTGCCCTACTAGTAGAGGTGGAAGTCTAATAAGTGATGGACCTCTAAAAGAGATGAATAGAATAATGGATGAGGAAATCAATGAACAGATTAGAAATAGATAGGAACCTAAAAAAAGAAAGGTGACCTTTAATGGATTTCAGGGGATTGACTTGGTGGCTGACTAAATTAATCACAGTTCCACTGCTAGTGCAACTTTCTGTCAAAAAAAAAAAAAAAAAATTGCATGGAATGTATAATTAAAAATAGCAGTATCCTGTGTCTGTTTTGCAGTATAATGGAGCACATCTTGTCATATTTCCAATGTAGTATATGTAGGGATGATCATGTTTAAAAGGAGGATTTAGATTTCTAGTAATAAAAGTCATTCTACTGTTTCTAAAGCTTATGCAGTAGTTAAAACTTTAATTAAACAGGTTTGCAAGAATGGGGAATGGAGACTAAGTTCATAAACCAGACAGATATGCTTTGTAAATGAAGAAGAAAGCTAATTAAGTCAAGCATAGCAGCATAATATTAATTTTTAAAAACACTTCAAGCATATTTGTAATAAATCTTGCCACAGCTATTACATATTTCCTAATGAGTTATTCTGCACTTTAAGTTCAGCATCTAAGCTGCCAATGTTCCATAGCCAGGTAAAAAAAGAAAAAAAAAAGAAGTAGATCTTTAGGCATTATGCTAATATTTATTTCAGCACAATTAACTCTTTCAGCCCTATTTTTGAAAAGGAAAGGGCAAAATTGACATATGGAAATGTTAAGTACCAGAATATCTTTCATTCCTGTAAGCTGGATGCAGCTAATGTTAATTTTAGTTTCTTTGCAAGTGCCAGAGGTTAATAGGGAGTGCTTGCTTATCTCTATCAAGAACTATCTCACGTGGGATCGAATAGGGCTGTGTTCTGTAATATGTGTGGAAGGTAATTAAGGGAATTAGTGAAGTGCTGCAGTTCTTTCTGTATGAAGATGAAATTCAGCTACGTGCTTTTACATTGTCAGATTTAGATAGTTGTTGATAGCACATTCTAATGTTTAGCTGCAGTTGGAGATTGTCAGGAAATAATCTGGGGGGTTTGACAGAGTGATCCTGTAAGTACTAAGACCAATGTTTTAAGGTGCACCTACAGCACCAATTTCCAGATAGTTCCTTGCATTTATTTATTTTCCCCCTATTGGAGTATGTCATGGTAACTGAGGAACAGAGCGACCATGTGGTTCTATAGACTGTCTGTATATCTCTTTACATTAAAGAGAACTTATATCATGTAGTTGAACATGTTTATATGTTTGGTTTTTTGAGTATAGCTATTTAAAAGAAACTGACAATTCTTTAAAAATATTTACACTTCTGTGTTCCTTTAAACTATTTACTTAATATTTGTATAATAATTATCTACTAATGTTATCTACTGAGGTCTATTTATTCCTGAGTTATAAAGTTTTAAAGCAAAAGCTACAAAGTGCAGTGTGAAAAGGAATGGAAGGGGTAATGGTGACCTAAACAGCAGTGACAACGGCTTCCTACAAGAAACCCAACATCAGAGACGTAGCAATATCTTGGAATTTGCTGGTGCACAACCACAAGGACAAGAACATTTGTGTGTAGAACGTAAAAGTATTGCCACAGCAGCCTCCGGGTACGTAGGTAAAAGGCTACAAAGTCAAAAGCAGACAGCACTGTTAACAGTGAAAGGCTGCAGAGCTGCAAATGGAAGACCCCTAATGTTACAAACCTTAAAGCACTGTGCAACATCTGTACCTTTTATTTCTCTGTGGATAATGTGAATTCCTATTATGATGGCAAAAAAAGAAAAGCCATGACTGTTTCATAGGTAATTTGAGACCCATTATTTAATGTGAAGCCTTAGAAAAATCTATATGGACAGAACTAACCATTTACAGTAGAAATACCTGCACTAATAGATAATCAGCTATTGTAGTGTATGTGTAACCTCCACTTCTTCCAAATTGCACCTATACTTCTTCCAATGCACCTCTACTTCTTCCAAATTTTTGGCACACATATTAGAAAGTGATGTTTCTGGGTTGTCCCCCCCCCCCCTTTATGTATCCTCTATGGATCTGTGTACCAGTGCTAAAGTTAGTCTGTGAGAGCTTCTATAGGTGCTGTACTTGTGTCCTCTTCCTGTGTTCCTTTGACGTAAATAACACATTTTGAAGAGTCTCTTAGAAGTGTTTAAGGGTTAATGTATACTCTCATATGCAGACATGTGAGGATCATTTTGAACATGCCAAATTATGTTGTATATCACTCCATGGACCACATTTTCCTTTTACCGGAGTTTAAGAAGTTTCATCTTTTAGCTGCTCAATTCTTATTTATTGAATTTAACTGTTAGATGCTGGCCTGTTGCCAGGATAAGGGCAAAAAATTAGCATATGACACTGAAGGCTTTTTTTTTTCCTTCTCTTAGGGCCTACTTATTTAGGGCTTGAAATAAAGTGCTTCCTTCTATGAGCACTTTGCATGTATTCAGTGTTGAAAGAAAATCATGTAATTCATAGTTGAAATTTTTGAATACAAAGTCTTCTATAAAGCCATTTGAATTATTTTTGAGTTTAAATACAAGCTCAGCAGGTATTGCTTTAGCCATTCACCTGCCCTGGAGGCTACCTTTTCCAGAGGAGGCCCAGCACTCTTCCATATCTGTTAGGCTCTTGGATATGACTGCAGAAGACTTTTATTCTCCTGTCGGTGCTTTGATATGAATCTAGTTGATAGGTATGTCTATTGTGAGTATTCTTGCTTAGGTTGCTAAGTATTAAAAACCAAACCAAAAAAATAGCAATGACTCTCTTTCTTTTATTAAATGTGTTTTATTGTGAATTTCTATAGAGATGCTCAGTGACAATTAAGGAAATTTCATGTTAGATAATCTGGAATTTCTTTTTCACTATTCTCATGCTCCTTCATAATCTGTTCTTTACAGAAAAATTCTCTTTTCAAAAATATTCTACAAATATTATCCACATGTTGTAAGCATATTCTGGTAATATCTTTTGTAACCACCCTGCAAATAAATCTCAGAAAAAAGATATTATTCAAAGTTTTGGATAAAGAAAGATTAGAAGTTAAGTAATGAAACAGAAATAAAATAGAGTTTTCTGTACTGCCTTTAATTTCAAAAGGAAAATAGTAAGTTTTATAAGTGTTATAGATCAGATTCAGTTGCTTAAACATACCTGCATAGTGGCATTTTAGATGCCGGGTTATCCTGCCTCATCTTAAAAGCTACAGTTTCAGAAAGGCACAGGTATCTTGCCCTTGTCATGAGGATGACTCAGGAGAGTATCTAAAATAGCACCAGTCACTTATGTTTAGGCACACAAGTCATTCTTAATAACAAATTAGATGTTTCATGAGAAGCAATTAAAAATATCATGCTGAAGTTTTGGCAAACTTTCAGCAACCTTTTGGGGCTAATATCTTTGAATCATTTACTCTATAGAAATTATTTGTGAAATTTTCTTATAAGTATGTGATAGTAGCTTAAGAATAGTGTATGTCTTTGGACTGTAAGGAGTATACCTTTTACAGCAATGAGTGAAAACTATGTATATTTGAATCATTTTCCATCTCCCAAGTGCCCTCACTGGCTGAAATTTGAAGAACAGTCAATGATAGAAGAATATCCCTGACATTAAGGCATGTGACCAGCTTCCAGGGCAATTGTCCTGCAGACATTATTTAATATATGATTGCTAGGTGCACTGCTAAGGCTGAATAAGACAGCTGCTTTGTTCTGGAGAAGAAATTGTATAGAACATCGGCTGTGCTAGCCAACTTGAAGGACACAAAGTGAGAAGGCTCTGTTTTTTACTAATTTTATATGCACTTCTACATATTTTATATAGTATATATCGCTTTTCAATTTGGATATAAAATACATATATATGTACAAATTTGTCAAGAAACAAGAAGTATAAGATTGGTCTGCTGGGAATAGAACTGGAAAATAGACTGAAATGAATCATGGTTCAGCTATTCAAAACCTAGAATCTGTGTTGTCACTGTACAGGGAACTGATGATTTCAGTGTAAATATAAATTAAGTGTATAATATATGCTTAAACACAGTGTCTTTAATTACAAGGAATTCAAAACATCCGTTACTCATTGGAGACAAATTATGATATTCTGCTTAGATTAAACAGAACCATATTGGAGGAATAAACTTCATGTCTATTAAAACAAGGAAAGATTGCTAAGCTTGTGTTCTGAAGTACCTGAAACTCTCCATCTGACTGTCACTGTGGCTGACAGTAAATGCAAGTATGACAATAAATTAAGTTGAACAACTTATATTATTTTGCTTTCGTTCTTGTGCTTTGACTGGTATGTTGTACAACAAATAGATTGTCATCAACAGGACATCTCTGAAAACAGGATTTGCATCCCAGTAGGCCTTCAGAAAGAGTTAAATATTTCACTTATTCTGAAAATGAGAAATTTGCCAGAAATTGCCCCTGAAATTCAGATTAAATATAACAGAGTTATTTTATTTTCAATTCTGACCACAGTTTTAAAGTATTGCACTGATATACGTTAGTGTGATTTGCTACAGTAGTTATTTCTTATGCCAGACATACAAACATTGGCAATTGTGATCACCCAGGAGGGTTCTGTGTAGAGTGGTTATTATTGGACAGGGCAGTAGTTGAGTGAACATCAGAAATGTTAGTCATATTTATTCTCTGTCAGATTTTCAGATGCCGTAATTGAATTAGGTATAACGATCTTACTCCAGAGTGGAATCTGCAGTCGCTGATGGAAGATACAGTGCAAAGCAAATCTTGCATTCCAAAATAGTCTGCGGGGCAAATTGCAGCTCCAGAAAAAAAGTCATGGTTGTGAAACAGTTTCAGTTTGACATAGACATATCTCCATTCCATCTCAGACACATTCTGATCACACTCATCTTTGGATATTTAAAATGAAAGTGAGTCTCAATTTCTGACCAAACCACCATCTTGTATTTTTTATATTGTTTTACAATTTTCTTTAAGTCTTGACTACATGAGTAGAGTTGTATGCAAAGCTGTAAAAGCAAGTAAGCTTTTACAACTTTAGAAAAGACAGTTTATCTACATTTCAGCAAAGAGATAACTAACTATTGCCTTTATTTCTCAATTTTGGAAAACACAATACCTAACTAACCTCTTTTAAGCTCTTCAGAGTAATTGTCATTCAATGTCTTTTCTGAAAAGAATCTCCTGCAAAAATATGAATCTGTTTATGCTCAGGAGATCAAGGGAGGCCAGAGTATAACATGTCGCTAAGGAGACCTTTCAGTGCCATTAATACAAATATCTGAAACCTGATCTTAAGTCACACATATCAATGGAAATCTTTCCATTGTGTTGGAAGATTGTGAATTAGATCTCTGTTTAATGGTAAGCATTGGAATTTCTGAGTAATATTTGCTGAGTAGGTATCTGAATAAGACGTGTCACTGGCTGAACTTTCATATGTTATGCGATTGAGGCATCTCAGTGCAGGGTTAAGATATCTCAATTTTCACTTTAAAGAATATGGCGTAGTTAGCTTAGAAGTGATAGTACATATTGTACTTAAATCTATTCTGGGACACAAAAATTTAAGAAAAGCACTACATCCAGTTAGTATAATCTAGTCAAAAAAACCTGTGCTGTTGTTGCGTCAGTCCTGTTCCAAACACAATTCCTTCTCAGCTTGCAGTAACAGCACAGTTGTTCTGTCCTTGTGAAAATGGAAAATCTCAGCAACAGTGACACTAAGAGGGACTGAAAAACCTGACGTGTGTTGCCACATCTCACTCAAAATAATAGGTGCAGTTGTCATTTCTCTGCTTTTCTTTGGAAGAGCCTCTGAAGATTTGTATGGAGCATTTCCACAACCACTGTATTACCTCTTTTGGGCAATGCCTGGAAAAAATAGCAAATATAATTTTCTCTTGAGTCTTGACAACATGCTTTGATTTATATGGATATTCTGAAACAGTAGTTTCAGGATCCTGATATATTAACATGCAGTTAATATAGCTGTAAATAATTCATAGCTGGTCTTCTAACACCTTCTATTTTCTGTGGTCATTGCTTTAAAAAAAGTGTTGAGCAGTAATCTCGGAAACCCCGTAGCAAATCCGCAAATACATCAGTGACTCTTCCCTTATATTATGACTCTTCCTAATATTCAAACTCGGTCATTTTTTACATGTCTTGCCTGCTTTATTACCGTGGAACTGCACAAAAATAAATTACACCTGAGAGTTCTAGGGTTTCTAACCCGGAGGATTTTTGTGTTAAGTATGCTAATCAATGTATTTCTCCTCATTTAGAGCTATGTTCTGTTCTGAGATTCACACTGCATTGTACTGGGAGATAAAATGTGTGTTTAAAAGGCTAGTAGTAGCTGGGATTGCTGCTCCTCCACCATCTACAGACTTCCAGAAGTGGCTTAAATTAGTTACTAGTGTCTACGTTGCCGTAGTTTGTGGTCATGAGTCTAAGGACGTATATGAACAAAAGGTCTGTTGAAGTTCTTAGTTCCGCACAGCTGTTCACCACACTTGTCCTGTCAAGAACTAGGTAATCAGTATTATATTATATGACTGTGTATTCCGTACATTTGTAGGTATAATCAGTGTAAATGAATCCTCCCAGATGTAAGGTCAACAGGGAACTAACATTTTGTATGTGATTTCACACGTTGTTTATCTAAATCAAAGATCCAGATGGCCAGATTTTGCACTGGGAACATTACGTAGATTTCATCCCAAACTAGGGGGTTTCTTGTCAATAAGCTGATGAATGAACGGTACTGGCATCCATATACGCTAGGGCTTTTTTGTCTTGCCATCCATTTAGGTTATGAGTAATCTTTTCAGAATTGGAGAAGCTAAATAAAATATAATCATAATGAGTAAATATTCAAAAGAAAGCACAGGATAATGTTATCTAACAACATAAAAATTGGGAATATAAAAATTTATCCCGGTACATAACATGGAATAGGGCAGATCTTTTCTCTAAGGAACCTCCATAAAAAATATCCAGAAAACAAAGAATCCACAGTTTCTCTCAGAGCAAACAAACAAACAAAAATCCACTGTGGACCATGTCTTTCCTGTACTGATGCATCAACCTAGGTAGTCTGTCAGGGTTGATAAGGTAATTTGTAATGTGGTTTTTACTTCCCTGGGAGGCATGCTACTTGTCTTCACATTTGTCATGAAAATTGCAAGATGTAGATTAATTGGCTAAGAGTTGATAAAGCAGAAAAGAGATTGGAGTGAGGGGAGTTTGTGCAGCATAAAATGAATAGCAGGCAGTAATATGATAGTTTTGCAGAAAGAAAATTCAATTACTTAACAAAAACATCATCTTAGGTTATAGAAGATAATTATTCTGTTTAGTTTAGTAATGGATAGGCCTCAGCAAGAATAACACCTAAAAGATATGCACAAACTGGATAGATGAGGAAAGGCTGAAGTAACAGAGTTGATTTAATTTAGAAAATACAAGATTAATGGTCTGGTAACAATTTTCAATATGTAAAAGTTTGCTGTGTGGTTTATGTGATTGGCTTCTCGCATAGTTTTATAGAATGGAACACAGAAGAGATTAGAAGAAGTGACTGGATTTTAGGAGTTAGGCATTAAATATTTAGAAAAACTTGCTAATTAAAGGATTGTTATATACTACATATTGTTGCATACAACATTTCTGCTACCAGAGGTTTGTAAAAACAGATTCAACAAACTTTTGAGGAGATAGTTAAAGTCTATTAGGCTTCAGCTATTAGATCAACTGTGAACACCTATGACGTAGATATTTAATGTGGAGAGATGAGTCCCATCCTATGTCACTTTTAGGAGAAAACAGAATGTGTGTAGACCAGCATTTCAATGTGTTGCTTGTGACCATATTTAAAAACAGGATAACTGGACCTAAAAATTCTTCCCTCTGGAAGGTTACTTGTGGCTCCATTAAAGCTCTGGAAAAATGTATGTAGACTAGACCTAGAAATGCTTCTAATCTACATAGCAGCAATGTATGATGTCTTCGCTTCCCCATAGACCATGCTTTGGCTCCCTTCTAGCCTGTGTGTGCTTGGTTTTCCTTTCCAAGGGGAGCTGGGAAGAAGAGGACAGGAGGTATTTGTGGCTCTTGTACTAACACAGAACTAGGATGGAGAGGGGTGATCTGGGAGCCAGGAAGTGTTCGTGAGCCCTACAGTGTAGCAAAAGCCTGGCATCTCACAATTTTAATGAGCTAATGGTTCAGTGGCCTGGAACTTAAAATACTGTGTACCACAGGGAAAACTCAAACTTGAAGATGCACAAGTGCATTAATTATAAGTCCCTGTGATAAGGGGCTAAACTGAAAACATAAGGCTCAATCCCAGCCATATATATTTATATATATATAAAATATACATATACACACACACACACACACACGCATACACACACATATATGTAAGTAAAGTTTTAAATATATAGTTATATATGTGTATATACAATTTTGTGTATATGCCCATGTTTATATATAGTTATGTATATGTAAAGTTTTTTAAATATATATATACATATGTATGTATACAAAATTGTGGTCATAGTTACCTAGTGGCACATGGTTACCTAATGGCTGGAAGAGCAGGTTTCTGTACTGCCATTGCTACCATTTTAAGGAGAGTCCAGCAAGAGCTAAGTCTCATTGGAAACAAAGCCCACAGCAATTTTTGCAGTCAACATGATGAGACATCATTATATTAAAGCCTGCTACAGCCAGTGAATTTGGTTCTCTCTCTACCTAGGAGGAGTAGGGAGCACAGCTATTTAGAAGAGTTGCAGCCCTTTTACATACATACATAAAATGTACCTCTCCAAGCAAGAGAGAATAGGGAAAGATTTAAATTAGCTGAACATTTTCTGAACCTGCTTATCTCTTGCTTTTTCTCTGTTTCCTTAGAGCTTTCTTACGCCAGTTGCTTTGTCAGGCACTGCCCCATTTCATGCTTTTTCCTGGATCCAGCTGGAGGAGGAGTCCAGAGAAAATTCCTCCTGGACAATAATCATTGTAATAAGTAATAGAGTTAATAGAAAAGGGTGCTTTGTGCATTGAACAGAAGGCCTAATTGAGCATGCAATTGCATCCTGTGTTTCTGTCTAGCAACATCCCTTTTGTGCTAAGGTAGTAACTGCTAGCAACTCTACACTCCCCCCAGTTTCTAAACCTCCGTAGAAGGAAACAGTGATAAACCATCAGAAGACAACTCCATTGCAGGATTTTTGCTGTCATTAATGATTTAATTAAATAAAATATAGACATTTCCATAAATACTATACATGTATATCATTCTTCTCTCAACTCTGTTAGTTTTTATGCGGGTGCAATGATTTCTATGGGATACAGGTCATTCCTGGTTCCCTCCTTTTCCCTCTGCTTACTTCCTATTATCCTACCACATCTTTCTGCCTTCCTCTCACAGATGCAACAGTTTCTTGTCAACTTTATTCTTCTGTCCTCTCTGTTCCATGGTGAGCTTGCATTCTTCATCATATTTTTTTTAATCCTTTGCTTGCTTAATCTTGTTTGTCTAGCTCTTTCTCCTCACTCTGTAAAGAATCATTATTGTCTGTCTCAAAGAAACCTAGCCTGATCCCCCATGTCTTTCTGATATGTGTCTCATTTCATTTAATCTCTTTTTTCATCTGTAAAATCACTGAATGAATATATGTTTTTGTGATCAGTGTCTCAAGTTCCTGTCCTACTGTCTGTCCCAGGCCCTTTCCAGTTTGATTTTCCCCCTTATGTTTGGCTGTAACTTCTGTCACCAAAGTCTTCCCAGCTAAATTTCGGGACCATTATTCTGTTCTCATCTTCCTTGATCTATCAGCTATAGTGTATTTCTCCATTGCATTCAAAGTTTATGTCTAGTATAAAATTCAAAGTATAACTATATTTTTTTTATTCATCACCAAGACAGCTTTAAATAGTGACCTGATACTCCACGTCTTTTTCTTGAGCCAGGGTTCTAGGTAATTATTATGCTGTAGCCATCGTTAACCTAATTTAGGTATCTTTCATATATATTTACCTTAGGTGAGGTCATTCATTTAACTGTAGTCATCTCTACTCCAGATCTGTTTCCAGCTGTCCAAAGTAAAATCTTGTTCTGCCTCCTGACATCTTCTGGATGTGTATTCCACAGTGCTCTTATTTGCCCTGCATCCAGGTTGTTCTCACTATTTCCTTTTTTCATTTAGGATGTGTCACACTATCTCTGCATGTATCCATCTCACTCAAGCGTATATACCAAAATCCACTGTGATTTTCTAAGCTCTCCTGTCATGTTATGATTAAGCCTTCTAGGCTCTTTTCACAAAGAATATTTCATAGTTATAAAATGTGTGGGTTGTTTATCTGCCTATCTTTAGAAGTAAAAGTCCAGTAAAGATTACGCATCTGTAGTTTTCCTTCCTGTAGCACTGACACCTCTGGTCTTGACAAATGCAAATCATTATTTATTTCCTTTGGGCTGTAAGTAACCACAAACTCTCTTCTAGCTCATGGATTTACATTGTCACCTCTCTCTCTTTGGCCTCGCTTGCAAATCATGTAGTCATAGACAAGTTGCAGATCATCAGTCTCAAGACTCGATTCTTTTTTCTTCATTCTCAGTCTGTAATTATTCTGAGTGTTGTCTTGTAGGATATAAAACTTGGCTTTGCCTCTTCTCAGCCTGAGGCAGAACTTCCTCTGTGCAGTAGTTTAAACGTTCAAGTAAATACTTTTCAGTTTCTTTCATGCTTCACATTAAAAAATAGAAAAAAGAAATAGACTGCCTGCTTGCACCCAGTGAAACTTTTTATACTTTGATTGCAAACCTCTTGAGACAGGATGATAGAAAAGCCATCAGAGTAGATTCTTGGTCTGTTGGCAGGAATTCTAAATTCCAGCACAACACAAATAATAAATAGCAATAAATTAGGGCTTTATTTGGTCACAAGCATCTGCGTGCATGAAGTTTACAGTGTGAATCTGCCATATATAATTGATGCTCTGTTTATTTAGAAAGCTTAAAAATCTTTTAATACATAACTGAGAGAGAATTTAGATATATTACTGCTTGAAATAATTAAAATAGGTTATTGTTCAAGAAGAAAACAAATGGTAAAGGTGTGTTTCTAAAAGGCTAGATAGGACTAATGATATTTTACCCTACAGTGCTTTCTTTTATTTAATACTTTTTTATTTTATGTATTTGTCTCTGTTGATTTTGAAAATCAAATCTGTTCTTTGGTAATGTGATTTGCAGGAAATGAAGAATAAAGCACTGCAAATGAAGTGCTTTTAAACAAACTGTAATTAATTACATGTGCAAATGCATTGACTAAGTTTGGGTTTGCAATTAGATAACTAATTATGTTGAAAATGGCATTGCATATTTAAATAGATTTTGGTGCCTCTGGCTCATCTAGTTCTCTCTAGGCTGTTATTTAAGTATGCAACTATTCTCTTGCTGCTAGGTGCCACCTGTTACACTTTAAAAGCATTGTTGCATATCTAATTAGACATATAATTGTGACATTTACATATGCAAAATATAAAATCTTTCTATTACTTTAAGGTACATTCTTTACTTCCCAGAAAAGCTGTCCATCAAAGGCTGTGCAGAAGAAGGCCTGTTTATATTGCAACATTTCTTAACAAAAAAATAGCTCTGCTCACTGTAAACTACAGAATCCAAATTGCGATTCCTAGTTTAATGTCTAGCAACTACCTAGTTAGTCTCTTTGTAACTCACCTTCCAGCTACCTGTTTCAATCCAACTCCAACCTTGTCCGGTCTTTCGAGGTAATTGTTTTTTAGAAGGAAGTTTAATCTTTCCATAATCAGAATAATTAGTGTTTTTTAAGAAAGGTGGTAGGCAGGTAGCTTTCAGAAATAGGTAAAATCCAGCCTAACTGCAAAGAGTAGAATGCATTAATCCTTTCATCTCTTTTTATTCTTGACCCCTATATTTTTATGCTTTAGGTGTATGCTAGAGTGTATATGAATCATGCCATCAGTTTCTTAGACCTTTCTCAAGTGATTAGATATACTATGCATGAGATCATAACAATGCCATTCTTAATTTTTATAATGAAATGTCGGCTTATAAGAAATGAGGACTATATTTCTTCTAAAGAATATCGGAGTTCTCAGAACAATCAGAATTAAGATAGCTTCAGGGATTTTTTTAAGCCGAATTCTTGCTTATTGGCCTGATAAATTGGATTCCAAATCCAACAGCAAGTACCCTTTTGATAGCCAATTCTTTGATAAGAGAACACTGTCTGCTTTATGTTCACATTAGCAGAAGATGTATGTGGTGTTAAAGTCAGCGTATGCAGTTTTAATACACTGCATATGCACATAAGTATGAATTATTTCTAATAAAACACAGTAGTAATTTCTTGTACAATATACGATATTTTCATTGTTTTGAAAAGAAGACAAGTATTCATTAACATTGTAGGTGTTTATTTTAGCATTACATTTAGGAGAGTGTTATACAAGAATCTGAGAACAATATTTGATTTTAAAGTTGGTCTATGGATGAGATCAGAACACCTATATAAAAAGCATAAAAATATTTAAAGAGATAGTATTGTATCTATCAATTCACAGACAGTGCTGGAACAATATACACTTGATATATCTGATGCAGGCTGCTGTATGTATAACCCAGACATTTTGGTGAAATAGTTTGCTCAGTTTCCAATGCTTTCTGGCAATTCTTTGCTTTCAAATATATCAGTCTAGCAAAACATCAGAAAATAGTGGAGATACTGTTGGCCAGAACATGCATGCTTTAGCAAGTATCTATAGTTGCATCACATTATTTCCATTAAGATGCAATGAAAATTAACTAGCATATTCTATATAGTTTTGTTATTAAATGCAATCTGAGAGTCTTAAAATTAGCACAATATATGCATTTTTTTTTGCAGTGAATGGTTCTGGAGAAGTTTCATTTGCTGGTGCACAAGCATGAAGCAAACAAAATTCACAGATCATCCTGATTGAAAACATCAGTCCCAGTTGCTACTTAATGAGGCTTTAATCCATTTTGAACGGTAGCTTTTTTTCTGATTTAATATCATTTCCTTTCTCCAGAACTCCTGAGAGAGAAAAATAGGAAATATGTTTAGAACAATAGCATGCCTCCTGTGTGGTCTTTAAGGAGAGCAGAGGTTGCACTTTTTTTCATGTCTGAATATTTTTAATAGATCTTTTTTGATCCCACTCTAGACCTCATAGAACTGGATTGTCCTTGTAAGCAGAAAAATATGCTTGGAGCAGCCGAGGTATCATGTGGGAATGAACAATTCTATGAAATCTCTACAAAGACAATCAGGTGCAAGGACTGGGCACAGTTCACTGATGTATAAAACCAGCAGAATCCCAGAATGGGATCTTTTTCTGTTATGGGGGTATGTTACAGGACTATCTTCTCCCTTCTTCCCCCAGTTTAAGTCTTTTGTAGAGATTCAAGTGGTTGGGATTGGGTAAATGATGTTTGAAACAATGTTAACTTTTTGTCAGGTATTCTACTTGTTGAATATTTTTGGTGTTGTACAAGATGCTAGTGTAGAGAAGACAAGTCCTCATTTTTCTGTGGCCTTCCGCACAAATTTAATAGCGCAGTTATGATTGAATTGTATAAACCTGAGATTATTGAACCAGTCCTCCCGCTAGCACAAATTTAGTGCTGTCTTAGGGCTCTATTCAGCCTTTTTTTCATGGGATACTGTATTCTCTATATATAGGTCAGAACAAAAATATTGTCTCCCCAGGATAAAGAAAACACATTTAAATTGAACTGCATTTAGAAAAGAGTTATCTAAGACTTTTTATTACTTTTTACACCCCATGTTAAATCAGCTTCTACAGGACATTTTTAAAATTTTATCCTTTTAAAGGAAAATGCAGTATTTATTAGTATTCCTCCATAAAATAGCTCTTGTATCTTTAGATAGACATCTGACCCTTTCCTGGTTTTTGCACTACATTGTCATCTTTTGACTGATTAGTTTTACTGGAATAGAGTGAGTTCTCATTTAGTTTTGAGATCAAAGTCAAAGTAGTTTCCTTTTGGCCAGGTCTATGATATCAATCCTGTGTGTTACTCCAGGATGCAAGACTCACGTTATTAAGTTCACATGCTGTGAAGTTATTCCATTTGCTGCTTTGAAAAGTTGGAGAAGAGAGTGGAAAACAACTGTTTTGTGAATAATTTCTATTCCTCTTTTAGGAAATAGCTGGATGCCCCTGTAGCAATAGATCCTTAGTAAGCAAACCTTTTTGATATGAATTTGTCTGCTGTCTCCTAGAAATTCTTGTGAAATATAGTGGGACTTCACTTTTACAAATGTAGATACTGATACTGCACGTGTTCGATTCTGACCAGGCAGAGAGTCTTATTACAGGACTGAGGCCACAAGAAATGCAATGTAAGGCTGTCTCTTTTATTTTATAGAATTTTAGTTAGCCAAGGATTCTGGTTTCTTTCAGTATTCCGGCCAGTAAAGCCATTTTTGAATGGTCATGCTTTGCAAAACTGCTGATATTCTACATGTCTGTATTGGATGGAATATTAATCTGATGTCTTATTCCACTGCATAACTATAGTTTGGTAATTTAGCATCTCTAACCATGAAAATTCTTAGCATCGGTAAGTATTTTGCCCTATCCTTGTACTAGGCACTGAAAATTCAGTACTGTGAGGGAGAAGTTTCAAAACAGTTTAAAATGTTGTCGAAACTGTTAGGAAAATACACGTTGAATTGTATTGAAGTTGCTGTGAAATAAAGAGCAAAATAAACATTCCTCTTAACACTACATTCAAAGCACTGCTGTTTTTACTTTGTACTTTAGAGTAGAAAGGAGAGGCAGTATCTTTTCCTGCATCACCTGCTGTTCAGCTAAGACTGTGCTAAAGAATTGTTTAATATTTGTGATTATTGTTCTGTGTGGAAAATTCTACCCAACAGTACTTTCAGAAAATAATTGTCTTTCACACTCAGTTTATTAAAAGTCTTCTTCCAATTATCTTTTAGAGGGAGTTCAACACTTAACAAGCAATTACTTTCCTTCCTTTCGTTCCTGCTTTCCTCCATCTTTTGGTACAGTATCTGTGCTGGAAAAAATGTTTAAATTAGGCCTTCTTGATAGATTATTTTAGTATTTTCATTTACAAATATTGCTGTTAGAGATGCACCTTTCAGTTACTCATGACAAGTTTGCTAGAAAAGGTAAAACACATTTATACAGGGAAAAATCACATAAACAGCAGTAGATTGTGATGATTTACTTCTAAAAGACCTAAACTGGATTGGTTTCATGAAAGCGTCTTTTATGGTTGACCAGTTTTGTACTCATTGTGTCAGTTGCAATTTGAAGGTTACTAAGCCTGACCTAGATTTTATTAGTGTACAGGTTAATCTACTTAGTTATTTTTTTGTGTGTGCACGTGTTTTAAAACTCACCAATTTCTACTTTTAAGTTAGTGATTTGAAAACTCTGAAATCAACGCAGTGGTGATGAGAAAGTGAATTACTCTTTGCAAAAGTCCATTAGGTACTTTTGTTTTCCTTTACGTTGCATCCTTTTTGAAAACAATTATCCGAGTATATGTTGGATAAAAGTAATGATTTAACAAGCACTGGCACCGTGCTTCACTAGTGTGGTGTAGCAGTAGTCATCAGAGGAAATCAGACCTTTATCTCTCACCCCACTCCATACAGCAAAGACAAGATAAAGAGGGATTCAGTTAATGGACCAACGCGCTCATTCTCTCTGATAAAAAATCAGATGATAGGAGGAAGTTGCTGGAAGCCCATCTATTCCCACTCTGAAAAGAGAACAATATTTCCTCTAGAGAGACCTCACATTGCCTCTTGTTTTGATCCTTTATTCTAGATAAAAGGGAAAGTTTTAAACTTAGCATCTTGATGAACAAAAGTGTTTTATTTTATTTTATTTTATTTAGTTTTGATTAATGCTGAAAAATGCTTCTTTTTTTGTGTGTGTGTTATCTGAAGTTCTTTTCTACTGAAAAGCACTGCCTTGATAGTACTGGAGTTTGAAGTGTGCTATATTTATCCACAAAACTGGTTCTGCACAAGGTAACAGCAGTTTATATATGGGCTCGTTCCCTCTTTTTTCGAGCGGTGACCTTCTGCTAATACTTATCCACTGAGGCTCAGTTCTATGCTCATATTTAATTTTCCATCACTCCTACTTCCTTTCTCTTGCTATCTAGTAGATTTTAAGTGATAAAACAGTGCTAGAACACTTTTCTTGTAAAACCTCCAGTTCCGTTCACCACAGAGTAGTCTTTTGAAAGAATGAAGCACAGTATGTTTCCTCAAACCTTTAGTTCATTCATTCATTCATTTTAAGGTGTTTTATTGAAAGACATCTTTAATTTTTTTTGTCTATTTGGGTAGCAATAGTAGTCATAAAATAAAAATGAGGCTGGGAGGTGCCTCAAAATGGTCTAATACCTTTTCCTGAAATGAATGAAGATCAACTATATTCTGACAAATGTTTATCTAATATATTTCTTTAAACCTTGCAGAAAGCTATTCTTCAACCTCCCTAGGAAGACTGTTCCAGTGCTTTGATATCTGTGTAGCCAGAATATTTTTTCCTAATATCACAGCTAAATCATCTTGGTGAAAGTTAAGCTATATTTTTTCTCTGTTCCCAAGGTTATTGAAAAAAATTGACCACTATTCCTTCTATAGAATGTCACATATGGCACAGCTGTTATTATGTATTTCTTCTATCACTTAGTCTACTTTTTCCAGACCAGAGAAGCCAAGATCCTTCTATTTTTCCTCTTAGATCTTATTTAGTATAGGATTATTCTGCTGGGTGACAGCAGAATCTGCAGAGAAGACACATATTTAGAGACACTTCTCCAGAATATTTTCCTAGTCCTGAACAAAGTCTTGAGAACTTTTTGAGGCTGATGATATCTTTGAATAAAGTTTTCAGTAGACTTTTCTTCCATAATTTTGATCACTTTCTGAACCCTTTAAAACTCGTAGCATCCACAATATCCTGTGCAAGGAGTTCTGAAGCTTCAGGGAGCATTGTCTGTGGAACGAGTTAGATTCAAATTTACCAATTACTTTTTATTTGATGTTCATTACTTTGTCTATTTACCTTCTCTATGCTGTTCATAATTTTTTCAGATGTTTATCATTCCCTTCTGCTTCATCTGTTTCCCAGGCTGAAGAATCTGAGTCTGTTTAACAGACTCAATGCCCTTCTCTGAACCTTCGCCCATTTTACTGTATCATTTTCTCTATCAAAATCTATCACAATATGCATCTATATTAAAATTGCACATAGTATTCAGGAGAAGAATGGTTATATATAATAACAGAATGACTTCTGTTTTCTTTTCTCTATTCCTTTCTTAATATTCCTGTTATTGAATTTGATTCTAATAAACATTGAGCTGACACTTTGATCAAACTGTCAATAATATTCCCAATTATACCCTTACTTTGTGGTAACAGTTAGATCAGAGCCCATCCCTGTGTGCATAAAATTAGCGCTGTTTTTTTCCTCCCCCATGTGTAGCACTTTGCATTTATACACACTGAGATGTACATCTGCTTTTGAAACCCAGTGTCTCTTGTGTTTGCTCTTTCCTCGATTCTCCCAGTAGGTTTCCCTTTTTCTTAAATTTGATGCAATACTTCATCTGGGACCTCACCAATTTATAGAAGAGCAAATGAATTGACCATTTCCCTAATGTCCTACATGCAACACATCTTTTAATGCCTCTCTGTTTTACACTCTCAAATATACTGTCCTTTTTTTCCCCCCAAACAATGTTAACTTGTATTTTGTGATTATATAACCACCAAATCCTTTTCTGCAAAATGGCTGCAGAAATGGAATTAATACATTTAGTTATTCCTTCCTAAAGATAGTGTTTTGCACATCTTTATTGAATTTCTTCGTGGTGTTTCCTGGTCCATCTCTAAAATTTAATGGGATCATTTCAAATTTGGATACTGCTCTCCAGAGTGCTTGCAATGCATCACACTTTTGTTTCAGCAGCAAATGTCCTTGGAGTACTGTCTATTCTGTCTTCTGTTTCTGCAGTGAAAATACTGAAAAGAACTGATTCTGTGCTTAGAAGTCCTTTTTACCCATCCAGTTTATCTGTGGGATCAGTGTCACACTAAAGTCTACTTTTCATTAGGTGAAATATTAAAGATACTGGAAAACAGATAATCCAAATATTAGGGAATGCATCAGGGAGCCTAGTTCAACGGCACGATATCTCCAGGTCCGCCCACAACTTAGTGCCAGTCTGGTTGGCACGAAGCTTCCTCTCGTGAAGGCTAATTCTGCAGAGCCACCTGGGAGGATATATACTGTGCACTTTGGTGCTCGGGAAGTAACCCAAACTCTGCCCCCTCTTCTTGCCCCTCGCAGAATCTAGAGAAGGGTATGGGCTTACACAGGGATGTGGCAGATTTATTCTCATGACTGCAGACACACGTGCACACACACACGCACGCACGCGCGCACACACACACACACACGCACGGCTGCTTACAAACCCTGCAGGTGAGTGGATACATTCTTTTGGGAGGATGCATCTGACTTGGGTTGCAATCATTGAGCTAGCCTATATTTTCCTAGCTGAGCATTATGAGACTGCTTTGGGGGGTACATGGAAAGCCTCAGTAGAATGAAGCTATAGCACTTCTACTGCTTTCCCCGTGTCTGGTAGGTCAGCTGTTATGTCAAAGAAACAAATTAGATTGATTTTACAGAATTTACTCTTGACAAATCCAAGCTGGATGTTTATTACTTCATCATTGTATAGATACTTTCAAATCGAATCTGTCATAATTTTCTCTGGCATTTTTTTGGCTTCTGAAAGTAGACCAACTGCTCAATAATTCTCTAGATCCTCCTTTTCATCTGATATAAACCTAGGTATTTTGCTTACTTTTTGTAGGCTTCTGGGATCTATTCTGTCCTCCATGAGTTCTTGACGATAATCAGGAACAGCTCAGAGACTGCATTGGTTACTCTGAAGTGAATTTTATTCTATTTTGCCTTCTTGAATACATCCGGTGTCTATATCTTTTGTAAGAAACTCATTCTGTATTCTGATTTGCAATCCTGGCATTAAAATCCTGTCATTAAAATTAGTTTAATTATGTTTCTTGTCATGAATTAAACTTTTCTGGAGGTTGATGCAAATAAAGTTTTGAGCCCTTTAAGCCTTTTCTCTGCCCTATGACACAGAGTAATAATTTTTTGTTCTATGTGAGTATAATAACTATATTATAGTTATTTGTTCTCCCATTCTCCTAAGTAATGGATATACACTTTCCTTTGCTTTTTTTCCCCATTTTTTATTGAACTGTTTGTTTTGCCTTTTAGGCCCCTTTTTTCTTTTAACTCATTTTGTTCTTTAGCCTTATTTAGCCTATTTCTAGAAATTTGTGCTACTTCTTTGTAATTATCCTTTTTTGTATACCTTTGTTTCTACTTTCTGTGCAAAAGCGAAGCTTTCCCCCATCTTTTAACAGTGTTCTGGTTTTTTTGATTACTTTCATATGAAAGACACGACACAGTCATGGACATGTTTCATTTTCAACTTTACAGTGGGTTCCTCCTTAAATAAAGTGTGGCGCTCTCTTCCTTGTTTATGTTATGAAAACAAAAGTATATTCCAAGATGTTGGTAGAATGTGTGTGACATACCCTGTTCCTTTCATAACCCTTTATTGAGGAGGAAAAATCCCCCTTTCCAGTTATCCCACCTGTTAAGAATTGATCCTAAAACACACACTCTACTGCTGTCTAAAGGTACCCTTTGATACCTACAAATACATTGCATAAAATAAGTGTCTAAGATAGACGTGATGAATGATAATTCATCTAGATTTTTCTCCACTGACAGTAATGAGTATAGGTGTACAGCATTTAAAGTTAACTAAGAGGAATCCCAGTGAATGGGTTTATGCAGTATCTAACAGTGAGTCTCCAGTCTTGACTGCTGTTTTTAACAGCTGAGAGGAGAACAGGAATTGTAAAATGCATAAATTTTATTTTAACTTCCAGTGGATAGAGAATCTTGGGTTTAAGGGTCATCAACTGTGGGTCTGAGCAGATAATTGGGAGAGGATATCACCAATTATAATTTTGGAAGGAAAAATCCTCTTTCATTCAGTTTACCCTTATTCTTTCACTTAGATGGCCTTGCTTAATTTCATATTACAATAAGGTTAAACTAATCACAGCAGAATCTAATCACTGTGAGGGTGATGACCCTGCCTGTAAGATGTTACCTGATAATAATCTTTGCTATAATGAAAGTTTTTCAAGTACATATCAGGAAGAATATTTACATACTCATTAAAAAAATAAAAAAATTAATAACGTATTAGAAAAAGATAATCAAATATACAACAATGGAAAAGATTTGGTTAGTATTTGATCTGCTGGTCAGCAATTGATGCTACTAGTAGCGCTATTAAGATAATGAAGGAAATAACTGAGAAAATATTTAGCTAATTGTTAAAAGAATAATGATTATGGATTTTGATTAGATAAAATGCATGTCAAGCACCACGGTGAAAAGTAAACATGTTGACATATATTTCAGATATGCCAAATACATATTATTACCCCTTCAGTCACTTGTTACACTTGTTACTGACACATCAAGTATGATAATGTCTGAGAAAGAGCCAGGCATGTACTGTAAAATCAGAGATATTTGTACAGTGTGACAAGATGAGTTGGACTGTAATACAATAAATTGTATCAGCAGAGAGATACATCTGCAGCTGAGCTGCACCAGTTATCTTCCAGTTTTCCAAGACAAAATAAAAAATTAGAAGAGGATATTATTTTGAAAAACCTTGAATAGAGAGAGGTATCACCAATGTGTTTTATTACAGCAAACTTTACTGGTATGCAGAACATAGCAGTCTGGATACCTGCAGAATTTCTAATGGTTGTATACAAATCCCTAAAAAGTATTACCCAATTAAACATTGGACTTTTGCTCTCTAAGCACAAATTACACACAAATATATTTCTACTGAAATCTGTACTATGGACCTTCACCCAGTGACTCCTAAACCAGGTTTAAGAACCCGGTCTTCCCTGCCATATGAACCCAGTCTCCCTTCCGACAAAGGGAGGAAAAGATCAGACTATTCTGGACAAGGGTCCAGAGTACACAGAGTATGGCCTGGGTGGCTGAAGTGACTCAAGAGGTGCCATAAGGAATCCTCTGTCTGCTCCCTTTTCTCTTACCTGGCTGAGAGGGAGACCAGCTTTGAGGCCACAGGATGAGTGGTGCAGGGCCAGCGCTCAACAAGAGGGTTTGGCGCAGGCTCGGTGCTGCTGGCTGGTGTGAGCCACATCAGCGTGAGCCTTGTGGGTGCGTGCAGTGCAAGGGCTTTGGTGGTGTGGATGGAGAAGTGCAGACTGTGTAAAAAGGTGGAGTTCAGGTCTATGGAAGTTGGTTGGGGGAAAGCCAGAGAGGAGTGGTATAGGTATGTGTCTGTAGGGGGACAGGATAGGAGGGAGCCCAAACAAATATGGAAAAAGAAGAAAGAAAAAATCTAACCTTTAATGATTAAGAAGATTAATGGTGAGAATGAAGATGCTTAATGTATCAGGACATAACATCAAGACAATAAAATGTGATGTCAATATGCTGTAATTTGCTTATAAGTATATCTCACTGTAGTATACTGTCTTCATGTAGTTCTTAGACCATTGACCTAGAGATGTGTTAAATATCACATGTGTATAATTGGAAGAAATCCATATAATATAAACATTTCATTTCAAAGAGCTGGCATAAAAGTCAATGTTTGTGTGATAGGTTAGCCAAATTAAAGAATCTGTTACTGTACTCCAGGAGTAAATGCTGTGTAAGTGAATAACAAAAAAAAAAAAAAAAAAAAAAAAAAAAAAAAAAAGAAAAAGAAAAACAGTTAAAGCACTAATTTTTAAAAGTAAGTTTTTAGGTATCATAATAAAGAATCCATTGGCTTTATCTAGAAAGGATAAGCAGCATGTTCTGACAAAAGAGTTGGCTTGAAACTCTGCTATGAGCTGTGTTTGACCAGTTTATTGAACGTACAATACAAAACTACAGACACCAAGATTTTAAAATGCCATTAAGTACGACTTACATTAGATAATGTAGTCCCATCAGCTTTTTAAACCTCTGATGTGTTTATCTCTTCTTTTCAAGCAGTTTAAATGTTAGTGAGTTATGTGTAAAAGGAAAGGATGATTGCAATTTAAAAGACTCGTATTAGTGTCAGGAGGCACAAAGTTAAAAAAATATTTGCTTTCTTTATAAAGTTTATGCCAGCGTTAATCATTAACTTTTCAGTATTTCTAATCTTTATTTTCTAAAGGCTTTGTGCATATGAACCTGGAAGAATAAAATCAATTTCATGTTTAAATTTATTTCCTTAAAACCATTCTAGTCTTATTTCTTTATAATATGCATTTCAGTGATTGTTCTATTAAAAAGATCTATTTTGCTAGATAAGAAAGAAAGACATGAAAGACAATTTCTTATGAATGTCAGATTAGGCTGAGAGAATAGGAGTTTTGTCATTCAGTCATCCATTAACTTAACCTCAGCACTCATCTTCCTCCTTTCAAAATATATAGGAGATAAATAACAAACAAACAAACAAGAGGCCTGAAATGATAGTATATTTGGAGACTGACATAGCCTTCAGTTTTCAAAGGTAAGGAATGTCTAGAGCTCCTACTGACTGTGTAGGGTGAAGTGTTCTGAGAGTCACAGAAGTTTTCAAATGGAGTATTTTTATTCATTCATGTTAAAAAAAATAACTTAAAGATAATTTTGAAAAATATACATAATTCTGAGACTTCTGTCTCCTTACTTAATATGTTGGAAACTCTGTTAGTTGGGGTTATTTGGAACTGGGATAACCAGGGTATGCATCTCTCTTGTATATCATACAGGATTTTCACACACACACACACACACACGCACACACAAATATGTACATACAGCATTCCTTTCAGACCTAAGCAGGCCTTCATGAAGCTTGGGTGCATCTCCATTTGTAGCACTCAGAAATAATTGGAAGGTGACTAAGGCCTTTAAAATGCTCAGCTGAAGGAGAGAAATTCTATGTCAGAGTCTGTAAATGGCAAAGTAAAGCAGACAGACTCATAAATTCAGATGTCAAATGTTTGTCATTAATGCTCTCTCTTTGGACACTATGGACAGTTAGATATGCCCAGCTATCACATCACATCTGAACTTATATTTAGAGCTTTAATAAATGTTGGACTTCATTTTGAAAAAGAACAGACAGGTCATTGACAGAAACCAGACCAAGTACTTCTTGAGATGTAAGAACTGTCCTGATTACATTACATTTGGATTTGTATTGTTAAGCTGAATCATGGGAAAATTGCCAAAGAAAAAATCAGCATATAAATCTGAAATGGAACAGAAGAATATCTTTTCTGCTTTCTCGTTCTGTGTTTCTTTCTTTCTGTCTGTATTTCTGTCTTTCTATCTTTCTGTCTTTTTCTCTTGTTCTGTCTTCCTGTTCTCTCTTGGTTCAGCATAAGTGAGATCAGAATCAGATCTTCAGGACATATTCCTAAGCTATTTGATGCAGAGGTCTGGGATGAAATGATGCCCCCCCACTGAATTTGATAGCAGAACTCCCATGGACTTCAAAAAAGGCAAGATTTCACCCACAGAGAGCAATCTACCTCTTGTGACAAAATAGTCCATAGAAGATTGGTGGGGAAAAGAAACAAATTTATTAGAAATATTACATGAAAGCAGCATTGTATCTGAGAATGTATGCACATAAATCAGGGAGTTTAATATTATAGTTCTCATAACAATGATAACTATACCACATTGCACAGTTATAATAAGGTGTCAGTTTTTTAAAAGCATGTAGTATAATAAAAAACTATTCAATATATAATGTGCAAGAGGAGGGAGCTATGGGATCTATAACTTTCAATTTTGTTATTTTGATGCATTTAAATCTTTATGTGTTTTTTTAATACTGTTCTTTATATTGAGTAGTCAATACCTTATTTACACTGTATCCATGTCTCAAGACTATTGTTGCCCTGAAGATATCACAAGAATCTGAAGAATGTCTTTGGCTTTATGCTTTGTACATTTTTGGTAATTGATAAGACTTTTGATAATAGTGCATCTGATGATGGTGTCTTGTTTGGGGAGAACAAGTTATCCAGTAATATTTTCTAACTATTAGACCAGGTTTAAATCTGTCAGATCAGGAGGAATTTGAAGCAGTGATTTAGAAGTGAAAAGATTCTCTAAATCTGAGCCACCCAGCCCTGCAAAGGAAGTTATGGTAATGTACAAGATTTAAGGACATTTGGGGTAAAGACATTGTCTTCATATTTGTATACTGATTAGCATGTGCTGGCAGTACTTAAAACAAATATGATACCCAGTAGAACAGCTGAGTGAACTCTTTATGTTCTTGGCATTTCTTCAGTTTATCTTTTTACCTTTTTCTATCATTTATGTCTTATAAGCCTTTGATTAATTATATGCATCAAACAGGCATAAAAATAGAGAGCTGATACGATAGGTGGTGAAATCTGGAAATTAGAACTTTCTTGAGATTTTCTAACCAAAGACATATTAGCTATTAATAATCAAGCTAGTCCAGTATTTGATTGATGGTTTCTTAGTGAAATGTTGTCTGTGCACAAGACACCCAAGGGCTCATCAGAGATTCTCCTTTAGCTCTACCACTCCTGCTTCTAGTAGGACAGTGCAGGTTAATCCTTGAAGAACCTTTTCTGGACTTCCAAAAAAATGTATGGGAAACATTGTTGTTTACTAGACATCTGAGAAGAGAAAAAACTTCTCACTGAATTCAGTAATCTTGAATCCCAAATTTATTCCTAAAAGAGATAGCTGGAATAACATGGTGGCTTATAGGAATGCTGTTGGGACTCCTGCCTTGAGCAGCAGTATGCAACAGAGCGTAGTTCTTTGCTTGTTTGCTTGCTTTTAGGGACCGTAGCTAAATCGTTCTCTATTGCTTCCTGGATGTTATGGAGCAAATTATTATTCCATTCTTTTAGTTTGTATTTTTGGAAAGCTGTGTTTGCCTCAGTCCGTATGTTGTATTTCCTCAGTGGGGATTGAAGTCTTTTATGCCATCCATCTTCAAAACCTACAGCAGTCAGACTCATAGACTGACTGCTGAGTTTCATAACTGCCATTAATGCTTTAAATTGAAATAGCAGACTGACGTACTCAGAAGGGTCAATCTTATAGAAAAGTTAATATAGAAAGGAGATAGAATTTTACTTGTACCCTGTGTATCACCTAAGTATCCACTGAATACAAATGTTCTGTGCATCAGACCATTATGTATTTGTTAATTCTTTTTAGTGACCAGTCTATAAAAAATCACATCTCTTACAGTTATTCTAAAGCCAGAAAGTTCACCCTGAAGTATTGTTTTCTTTGCTGTTCTCTGTCTTTCTTATGTCTTTGTACTTTCTTTTTTATGTGATATAGTAGTGGTAATGAATGCTGATGATAAAGGTGATGATATGGACCCCCAAAATGTTCCCTTACTAGCAGTTTATGGTATGAACCATTTCAGGCTTTTAATAGTGCTTTTATTTATTTTTTTTTAATATATTTTCACTGTGCTCAAAGGCTACACATACTATGCACTTTATAGATGGTATATGTGTCATATATGTATTGTATATATTTTTTTTTTCCTAATATTCTTTGACTATGGAAATATCAAGCAAGTGGGGAGTGCCCTCCTACCCTAAAAATTATTTCATCTGCCTAATATCTTCAGCCTGAAGATACCATGCCCTTACCAATGTGCTGGCTTATCAATGGCCTTTTAGGTATTGGTACCTCTCTTAATTCTCTTCTCAGAGCCACTATATTCTGCAAGCTTGCCATTTTGGAGAAGTGGGTATGCACAACAGCATAGAGCTGTGTTAATGAAGGGACTTGAAGTTAAAGAACACGCTTTAACATGCTTTTCAGAAAGCAAATCAGTGTCACCCACTGCACAGAACGGCTGCAGCTCGGAAGCAAGGAGGCACCTTTTGCTGGTTGTTGTGAGTAAGTGAGATCCTGCAAAGTGAGAAATGAGATGGAGCTGAATAGTGTGGCTCTATAGGAGGGTGGTATCACAGTGAAACAGTGCTAGAGGTTTTGTGGTTTGTTTGATCTCAGTGGGCCCTAAGAATTTATTTGACTGCTTCCTTATTAGGTGCATGCTGTCTCTAGAAGTATTTCTTAGGGTTGCTGAGAAACCTAAAAGCCGTCATAGATCAGGTCTAACATTTATTAGCCTTTCCTTTAAGGAAGCATAAAGGAAGGGGAGAAGTGTATGAAAGGAAGCTATAGAGGCCCGGAGAGAAAAAAGAAAAGAAGTAAAGAATTCCTAAATGTCTGAAATAGGAGCAAACCTTTTGACTGCTGTGGAATTCCTCTGTTTCATTTCCAAATTTGTCAGTAGCTGTTTTTAAGCTGTTATTTGTATAACTGTGAAGTTTCTTTGCAATAAAAGTACAAAAGACTTAGGCAGAAATCCTGTTTCCTTCCTCTCAGTATCCCCCCTCTTAAGATGCTTTTGAGGTTGCCAGTAATTTGCCTTTTCTCAGTACAGCAAGTGCTGCAAAGTGCTGTGCTGTAGTGTATGCTGTAGGTAACTTTAGCTATAAGGATGATCTCAGAGAAGACTCTCAGTTTATTTTCAGCCGTATTGCTGGTTATTACTTTCTACTGACTTTGCATACTGAGGCACTAGAGCTCATCAGGTGAGAAGCTGGAGAAGAGTAAAGTGGATATACACTACAGCAGAAGAGCACATAATGTCTTGATAATTTCCCCAGTAGGAGATGATGAAGTATGAGTGTTCCTCTCCTAAAATAGATATTAACTGATTCACTGAATGGGAGGAAGAGTTGGCAGTTACCTGACCATGACTCTGTTTCGCTTTCCTTTGCATCACTTTGCTCTCAGAAGGGTTGTGGAATAGAATTTAGCTCTAATATTGTCCTCTAAAGAAATTCGCATGCATTTCTTCTGTTTTAAAGCAAATGTTTACAGGGTTTTTTTGAGCTGTCACGTGTCTGTCGGATGATCTCTCTTGTAAAGACTCTCCATTTTGACAGGGAGAACTACTCATGAGGGAGTACCCAGTGCCACTTTCTCACATGGCATTAGGAATTAATTACAGTCTCAGTGCTCAGGGGAAGTGACAGATTATGAGTGACAGGCAGATGTGTCGGAGCAGCTCATGTGAAGAAAGGCCGGGAAGGTTGCCTCCCTTGGTTCCTCCTCCGCTTGCTGGTTAGCAGTAGAGATATGATGTGCTTTTTAAATGGAAGCTGTGATAGAAGTCTCCCCATCCCACCCTTACCCCCCAGCAAAATATACAGGCCCTCGATAGGGGCTCTTCTGGTATAGGCCAGAAAAAATTTGTTCTTAACATAGAAATTTTCCTGGTGGCCAAACTGCATCTCTGTCTGGGTAACAAAGAGGAGAGCAAGGTCCTAATATCTGAGACAGAAGCCCCCAGGTGATACTTGTGACTAGCCCTGAGTGGCTGACACAGAAACCACCTTATTTGTCTCCTACCCCCTGCTCTGTTGTGACGTACCTTTCTTCCTTTGGGATCAAACCCTGCAAACTGAACTCATCTATCGCCTTGAAGAAAGAAACCTGTGGAAGTACCTTGTGATTATCATTATTGTTTCTATTTCCTTATATAAATTCTTCATGGTCCATTGTTTGTGGTTCAGATGAAACTGATTTTTTTTCCAGTTCTGAAGAACAAATATGAACAGATGGGCCTGGATATTGTACAGCTAAGCTATTAGAACAATGTGTAAAAAATATTTTCTTGTAATGTATTATAGGAGTACTTCTAGAAAAATTCAAAAGAAAATTCTCAGTTAAAGGCTGTCTTTATAAATAAAGCCATACAAGTGGTCAAATAAGGATGATATGATCTTGTCTGGCACTTAGGAAGTCTGAGGTTTGTTGAAGATCCTTGTATGCGGCCTTTAACAAATCAATCTTTCTTTCATTTCCTCTTCCTCAATCTTTTGACAGTTTTTCTATATAGTATAGTAAACTTTTCTAAGACTTTACTAGTATACTAAGTATAGTAAAGACTTCTATATAGTAAAGTCTTCTAAGCAGAAGTTATTGTATAGTTATATTATAAAGTTACATATAAACATATATGTATAAATACATGTATAAGGTTAGCAATGTCATGTTTTTTGCAGCAAGCAGGAGAAAAGGAACAATTAACCCAGACTTCCAAGTGATTTTCATGTTGCATACATGAAAATAACATGGAAGTCTGGGTTACTTGTTCAAGGTCCTTTCCAATACCTCACAAGAAAAGATATCAGGGAATATACATACTGTAGTATAATTGGCAGCTAAGACTAAGTATGCTAGTGCTTTATCAGTGCTCGTTCTGGCCATCTTCTTGTATAGCTAATATGTTTATTTTTGTCTATCACCTTAACGTTAACAAGACCTTAACAAGTCTTTGTGCCTGGTAGACATTTCTCCTGAACCCAAAGACTGGTTCATTTCATCTGAGTCCTCTTTGTCATGTCACTGGTAAAAGCAGATGTTATCCATGTTAAGAATGGAAAATTTGATCAAAACTAGAAAGACTCATCCCAGTGACGGTGTAGTGCAACAGCAGGCTGTGCCCTGAAACTGAGTTAGGCAGTGCTGGAATGGCATGTGGGGGACCCGGGATGTTCTGTGATAGCCTGAGGACCACAGCTTTCATGCGGATCTGGCTAACTTTCTCCTCAGAGTGATGAAAGACATCTATTTCATCCACATGCAGAATGGCAAAGCAATTGAAATAGACTTTTTGTGGGGACACGAAAAACATTTCCTCTGGGTTGAGTCACCACCCTATGGAATCTGACATTAATAATATAATACTGAATTTTTAAATAGATTAATTCTACAAGTCAATATATTAAGCGTCTTATCCTTGATCCTTCTGCTTTGCAGCATGCATATAGAATTTCAATTTTTAGATGTATATTGACAAAAAGCAGAGGAAGTCATGTTCAAGGAGAAATATACTCTATGTTGATCTTATTTTTGTCTTGCATTTGTCTCCGTTGCAGATTTTGATGATGACTGACTGTTTACATTTCACAAAATGAGGAAAGTATGGGAAAGTTTAATGTTTGGGAACGTATACTGTGTTGTGTTTTGTTCCTAAATTATACATTGCTTCTGCCCATCATAAGTAGAAACGTAGTTTTGATTTTGGTTGAATTTTTGTTTTCTCTTCTATGGTTTGTAAATAAAAATGTGGAGGTTTCTGTCTGTCTCAGGCTGTTATCATTAGGACACTTTTCTGTGGCTTCCTGTCACTGTACTATCACTTCTTTAGAACCATGTGATCGTGCTGATAACACTTTTCTTTCCAGAAATGCCAGCATGCTGGGATTCTCTGTTGGTGTATAAAAATATCTCTATTTTTTTCCTACTTTCCTATTGCGAGATTATGTAAAGCGAAATCAGAAATACTTTCTATGTAGCACTTTGTGGCTCAGAAAGGAAATATAAAAATTCCCCTAGTTACCAAGTATTTCTTAACAAAATAAGACTCAATAATGTGTTCAACATACTTGTGTTCCTGCTGAAATACAAATCAATGACAGTTGTGCTGCTGGTCTGACCAGACATGAGACTGTGTTCTCTATTGACATTAAAAATGGCCAAAGAATAATTCTGAAGGTGTTTTCAAGAATTAATATTGAATGAATGCTTTCTTTGGTTAGTACATTAAGTGGAAAAACGTGCTTGGGGAGAAGGAGAATGGGGAAAATAGGCCAGTTTAATGAGAGATCAATTCACTCAATACTGTGAGGTTACTGAATGCAGTGGAAGTATTAATGAGGACAGTGCCCTTACCTTTTGTAGGTGATTTAGATTATTTCTTTGAGGATCCCTGGTTTGAAATTTTTACTGCTTTGCAAAGCAATATGGAATTCCAGTATTGTGAGAACAAAAGAGACCAGTCTTAGTGTCTACTCCTAAGAGCAAAGAACAGCTTTGTAAACCTTTTTAGGCTCACAGAAGCACTCTTTACCATTGTCCAAGACTGGACTGTGTGTAATTGAGCTCTTTCAGAAAAAATGTTTAACGATGGGCTC
Source organism: Dromaius novaehollandiae (assembly GCF_036370855.1). Classification (NCBI taxonomy): domain Eukaryota; kingdom Metazoa; phylum Chordata; class Aves; order Casuariiformes; family Dromaiidae; genus Dromaius; species Dromaius novaehollandiae. Next base: position 27,240,828 of record NC_088098.1, read on the forward strand.
ATGCAGCAAATAGTAGGCTGCTCTGAAATGTACCACACTATTCCTAAGTTAAGCATTTCTGTTTCTTAGCTTTCCACTGCTGTAAAATGTAAGGCCAAAACTGAACAACAGCAAACGTAGGTCTGCCCTATCAAGCTGAGAATATAAAGCCCCTAAAGAACATTGTCAATTCTTGCAGCTTGAGACTTGAGTTTAAAAATGGACTTAGAGAAGATACAGAGAAAAACAACTAAGATGTTGGTGTCTGACAAGGACAACTAAAAAGACTGGGACTCTTCAGTTTGTAGTGGCTGAGGGGAGCTATGCATAAGGTTTATAAAATCATGAAGGCAGTGGATAAGCTGAACTGGTCACCAAATCCCACAATACACAAGTGGGACTTCATGAGACTGGTAAAAGATTGGTCTAAAACACAAAAAATACAGTATTTTTTCACACTGCAGGTAGTGAACTTATGGAATTTGCCACAGGAATGGCAAATTATAATGATTTATATAATTTATAATTTATTTTATTATAGTTAATATTGTAAAATGCATTGTATAATACACACATACTTCCAGTATATAATACACTTACAATTATACATCATAAAACATACATTATACATATAATATATATTAGAATTATGATTTACCTCACGTTGCCACAGAAGATTGTGGAGGGAGACAGTATCCACAGGTTCAAAAAGAGGTTAAACAAATTCATGGACAACAGATCCATAAATGAATACTAGAAGAAGCAGACAGCGATGTACCATCAAGCATCTCTGGCACAGTAATTCTGCATGCAGGGAATGGCCCACAGAAAGTGGCCAGGCTAACATGCTTTTCCTGAACCTTGTCTGCTTTGCCATTCTTGGAGACAGAATACAGGGCTACTTTGACTGCTGCTCTGACCCAGAAATAAGTCATTTATTATATTAGTAAAATATTAAAGGTAGGTATACTTTTTGGAGATATCCTAATTTTCTCTTAAACACCAAGAAATATTAGTGTCTAAGTGTGCCTCTCCAGGAAAGGAGTTTGTTTGATAGGAAAAATGTTCCTCTTACATTATAAATATTTATTTTGATAATAATAATTCTTTGCACAAATCTCCTAGAATGTGCCTCATTTCAGGGATAAAAATGCTTGAACATTTGCTTCATACACGCTTATCACTTTTTTTTCCTTAAAATAATCATACAGTTGCAGAAAGGGACAGAAGTCACCAGTCAATCTGGATGATTACTCATTTGCTGAGTGCTTTACAGGGTGGTTGTGCACAAGAATTCTCTTTTCTTCTCTGCTAGGAAAAAATTAGAGAGGCTAGCACAGCAGTAACTCAAGGTGGATGTTAGCCCTCTAAATATAATCAAACAAGACACATATACATGTGTTCACCCACACATGCACACACCTGCGTTTATTTTAATTAATTTATTATAATTATGTATTTAGTATAATATTTTGAAACAGAAGAAAGAGAATAGTGCTTCTCTTTAGTTTTTATTTCAGACGAGATCAAATGGGGAGGAAGAATTTGAATATTGCAGTAATGTTTAGACAGTTGGATAGGAATTAAAACCAGCTGTTGTCTGCTATGGTCTCTACATTCTTTGCTTGTACTAAGTGTCAGGCATGAAGGCACCAACATCATTTAATTAATGAGTTTAATTAGAATTGTGAAGAAATCATGGAATTGGGCACCTGTGACTTTAGTTATAAAAAAATGCATAAGGATACCTCCTTTTAAAAATTGAAAACCAAAGTTATTGGCATTATTCAGTCCTTTTATTCAGTAATTTATATATCAATTATTTGAAAATATTTGAGAGGTCTCTTTGGAACAGAATGTGTATTAGACATGAATAAATTGGCAGACTTTCATTTAAAGCAAAATTTCTTCTCTTTTGTCCAGCTCGCCTTGGTTGACCTTTCAGCTTATAATTTCAAACAAAGTATCTTGAATAGACACACATTGAATTCAGTTTGGATAATTCTTGAATATATGAACCTTTCAACACAGTTTGTGGAAGGTCACAGGTTTTTATTGTAGAACAAAAATACCTGGGGCGTTACACTGCAGTGGGAGTTTGGGGGCAACGGGGAAATTATGGCTCCCCTGGTGGACACAGGTACACACCTGCACGGCATCCCAGGCAGGATGGGCATCCTAGGAGCAGCCCAGTTACTGTTATCTGAATTTGGCTTACTGGCATGCGGCAGTGGGATCCTCCTGGGGAGATCTGGAGGCTTCCTACCAAGGGCGGGTAAGACGTGCAGCCAGTCGAGGTTAGTCTGCCCTATGTTGTGTAGGCATTGTCAGTGCAAGCTGAGGCACCATCAGGTGTCAGTGGGGACACATGGATACAGGTCAGGTAGCATCATGAACTGAAAATTGTACAGATATAGCCAAAGAATGAGAATTAAGCAAGTTGCTTTGTAAAACTGACTCCAGCAACAACAATACATTATCAGCTCATGTTTTTTATGGACAGGCAGTAATCCATTTCTGGTAACTTTAATTTTCTGTTAACATGCACTTCAAAATTTCTTTTTTAAAGTCAGTTAAGGTAGCTGTGATGGAGAAGACATTAAACACTTTTTGTATTTTATAAAAGACATCTATAACTTTTGGTGGATGTTCCTCAGTAAAAATAAACTTGAAACCTCTCTAGAATCACAACATGAATTTTTTAGAGCCAGTGAGGAAAAATTACCTGAAGTATTTTATCAACCAAAATGACACTTTTGCAAAGTGTTTTGTGACAAAGGCTCCTGCAAGTGACTTTTTTTTGTTATGTGGAAGTTATGTTTTGGAACTATTTAAAGGCTGCTTAAGTGAAATTTCTATTACATTTTTTTTTTCATGCGCATATTGATTTCTACCACTTTCACAGTGTTTCAAGGCATGTCAGTAGTAGTAATTTATAATATGCTATACATTGATAATGCTGAAAAAAATCCACACTTGGAAGTTTCTTTTTTAAAATACCTGCTGGAAATTTGTAGATAGTGTTATAGGTCACTTTAACTTTCCAGAAATATAAATATCCTTTGAAATAATGGTGATAGGTAAAGCAAGGTTGAATTTCTTTGTATCTATACAATAGACAAACCTCAGAGGATGAAGAGTTTTGCAAAGCTGTAATTTGAAAGTTCATACTGAAATAACTTGACAATTCCAAAGCAGGTTTTTTCTGCAGTCTGATCTTCATATATGAACTCTTACATCTTTTAATAGAAACCATGTAAAACTTGCTGCTTTGCAGATTTTTTTGGAGAAAGTTTCTGATGCTGACACAGGCTTTCTGTTAGTTCTCTGGCATACCTAATGCTGAACCAAGTCTTTTTGATAACAGCTATTTTTGCAGAAGAAAATGCCTGAAAATTGAAAAAAACAACTTCTTTCTTTTATTTAGACTTTTGTTTTAAAATTTCAGGAAATCTTGTGGTGAATTTTATGTTAAAATTTGTATCTTTCTGAGTTTCCCATACATTTCTCAAACTCTGACCACTGATACATGCATAAAGTCTGCCCTGACCATATGATTCATTTCCTTGAGTTTATGTCAGTTATTCCAGGATTTGTTCTTCAGCAGAAAGTATTGGTTTAGTTTCTAACACTTACATCATCATTACTACTAAATAAATTTTCCTAAATATTTGAGATAAAATAAGTGGAATATTTGGTAGTTAAAAAAAACATAATTATAACTTGTATCAGCAAAGGAATACATTTATTTACTGATGCATAGTTAGCATCTTCTATGGCTTACTTGCCAGGTTCTCAGTTACTTATATGATAGTAGTGTCCTTTAAAAAATGAAAATGCACTCTTTAAAGAAAATCAATAAAAGCATCTTTTCTTTCTTTTTTCCTGTGAGAAAAATTAATAAAAGGAAATATAAGAAAGTTTCAAGCTTCCATTCTACAGAGAATAACAACTTTCCCCTTTCCATAAATAAAAAATAAATCTTGAAAGTCCTTATTATATTAAAGATTCACATTTTGATGTGCTGCCTAAAGCAGATTAGGAAATTTTAATACTTTTAATTAGTGTTAAGCAATAAAGAAAGTATAACAATTAGCTTCTGTGGGAGAAGCGTGTGGGTGGGGGATTATTTCTCACATTTGGAACTAGGCAGATTTTGCCAGATTCTTTTTAGACTTCACAGATCTACAAGCATCTGATTTTAACTAGACAGTTATTCAACAGTTGATCTTCTTACAAGGTTCAAAAAAAAAAACAAATGGAGTATTGTTCTACGTGCTATGTTAAAACTTCACTTAGAAGTTGCAAATGCCATTCAGACATGAGAAACTGCAGAATCTCTTTGCTATTTATTAACTAAGCTCTATGGAGTTACAGATCTTACTTTACTTACTTCCTTGGTCTTGAGTAAGTTGCTCTAGAGTCTTTGCAGAGTGGAAGACTTTAAAAAAATTGTTTTGGAAGTCAGGAATGCCAGCTCTGTGCAAGCTAGTATTTTTTTTCCTTGACTGTATAATTTTCTCTGACTGCACAAATATCTAGCCTTGACATTTGGGGTTGGTGTTTCTCCTCCTCCCCGGTTCCCGCTGCCTTCTCCCTCTCCTCCTTCCAGGGCCTCTTATTTGGGAGATTCTCCTATTATGTGGGAGATTTATTCAACTTCCCTCACGCTGAGGAGGATCCAGAAATCAGGATCCAAGATCTTTAATGTCTAGCCCATTATCATAATGAAGAAGAGGCACTACTGCTGAGACCGCCCCATCATCACTTTTTTTTTAAAAAAGAGATAGCTCTTCTCCATTAGGCGTCTCTTCAGAAGAAGAACAGGCCAACTGGATATTCTGTGGTGGCAGATGCCATGATTTTCCCTCCTAGAATACAAAGGATTCTCAAACTTTTTTTTCCTCCTTTCCTCTTCCCATCACACCTCCATGCACAGAGTGCACTTGTTGGAAGTGTTGGCCAGTGATCTCACCCTGCAGCTGAGGAAAGAGAGAAAGTAAGAAACCAAAGGGAAGCTACTGCTTCTCCTTTGACAGTTTCTGTTCCTCAGCATGCGAATACCTCGAACAGAAAGTGTGAAGGACGATGGATGCCTATTTCTTTCAGTCAGTTCTACTAATCAGTTTACTTACAGGGTAGACCATATATTCAACTGTGTTATTAAATTCACTTTTAAAAGAACATAGAAGATTGAAGAGCTCTGAACTTGCTGGGCAGAAGATCTGTTAAGGTAGAGCAGTTGGCCAAGGAGAAAAAGAGTGAATTTAATCAAAAAAAGCTTTATAGAGAGCTTTATGTAACAATTGCAGTGTCTGCAAGCTGGGGAGTAATGGTTGAGTCAACTTTTAAGTTCCATAGCTTTTAATCTGGAAAAAAGTTGGACCAACCCTTCTCTTAGTTTAGCATAGGTGTAAATGAGAGCAAAATTTATACATTAACTAAAGAGGGAAAAAGGAATGTACTGATACAGCAGATCATTAAGCCCAACAATTAAATATGTATCAGGTGAAATTCTGGTCTGTTTACAGTGTTATAAATCTTAGCTGTTTACTTCCAGCTGTTGTCTTCGGTTCTGTAAGACCTGTCCAGAGCTAAAATTTTGCCCAGTGATTTTTACAGTTGATCTAATACTAATCTAAGTAAAAAGAGGGTGGTGAGGTGGGGCAAAAAATTATTTTTTTGATAGGCAGTGAGCAGTACTTTTTTGACCTCTGTTTGTCATCCTGTTCTTACATATATATAAAATCTCCAGTTTGACAATGGCAATAGGATTTGGTAATTTAACTTGAATGACCCAGAATAAATAGTAATTTTTATCTTGGTAGAACTATGAAGCTAATGATAATGAATCTATCAAATGGTTCCTACCTAATATATGATATTATATTGTTAATAGCTATCTTCTAGTGATATACTTAATAATAAAAAGCTGGCATGTTAATTATCAATATCATTTAGTAGAGAAATTTGAGTAGGTAACAAAATGGTACAATCATTTGGTTGATGGGACTTTTATCAAAAAAAGCAATAATGATTTTTATAATCTTAACTTGGAAAGGCATAGTTGGTAGTTGGGATCGGACAGATTCAAAAGTAAATGTCTATAGTAAAGAAAAATGAGATACTGCATTTTTCTTTTTACTTAATCAGCAAGCTGGAGAGCCATGAAGTGAAATGAATCTAACAGATGAAATGTTGCACTTTTTTTGATACAAAATTACTGTTTTGTTTTTGTTTCAATTTATTCTGAAAAGAATTATGGTTCTTCTGGCTAAGAGCATGTGCACAGCAAAAGAATGAAGCAGCTTCAGCATCTCAAATGGGAGTGACAGATTTGTGTATAATTGTGTAGGAATATTTGTATTCACATACAGTACTTGCAGTTATCTTCAGAGAGCATCCAATATTGAACAAATTGCAAAATATATATTGACATCAAATTCAGAATTTTCTAAAACTCATTTTAAATAGAAATAGTCTCAATACTGTTAGAGGCAGTAATGCAGGTTGCACATGGACACTGAAAGGTAAATGGTCCACGCACAGGAATTTCACAGTATCACTTCAGCAGTCTTTTGCTACAAATTTTTCAGTCTGGAAGTAAAGGACAAAATTTTGCATTTATAGGTGTCATTGCAAATCCAGGTCAGCAGGGATCATCTATAATTTCATTTAAAAATCACCCAAACGAATTTTCTTAACAGAGTTAAGGAGAGCTGCCATGGAAAAGATCAAAAACTGAGAATGCTGTTAGTGCTGGAACGGACAAAAGACACATGTAGTGAAGAGTGGTGCACGATGTGAAGGGAATGGCGTAGCGGACACAAGAATGACACCAAGCACAGAAGATGAAGGAAAAAGGGTTGAAGTCACCTGGGGAAGGGAAGCTAATGTCAGCCGTTTGCTTTTAGCAGTAGGAGCAAAATGAGTTCTGCATTGCAGGAGCAAACAATATCAAATGCTTGAGTGGCCACATCCCTCCTGACTATGTAAGCAAAACTCCCAGGAACAGAAGGAAAATCTCTGTGCAACTATTATGTGTGTGGTATTCTGCAGTAGTCTTTTATATAGTTTCTAAAAGAAAGAAGAATGAGTTGAAAAAAATACTGTAAAACAATGGAAGCTAGAGAGTGGAATCATAAGAAGTAATTGCAAATGAATACAGAATGATTTAACCTGAGAAGAAAGTATTTCCTTTAAATCCGAATCCCCTGACATTGCTGGTTGATACCACTGCCTGCATCTCTGATGTTTACAATACTTAGAAAATAACTTCTGGTGATTGTAACTTCTTTAACTCAACTCACAGGGAGCTTGCCCAGCATCTGTGTTACAGTCTTTTGAGATGCTAAGGTGTTTAGGGAAATGGAGGGGCAAAACCTAAGCCCTAGATGTACAGTGTATCTTTGAAACACAGAGTGGAATATGAACCTGATATGATTATGAATACCAGCCTGAAATGAATACCAACCTGATAGCCATCTTGACTTCAGCAAGGCTTTTGACACTGTCTCCCTTAACATCCTCATAGGCGAGCTCAGGAAGTGTGGGTTAGATGAGTGGACAGTGAGGTGGATTGAGAACTGGCTGAACGGCAGAGCTCAGAGGGTTGTGCTCTGTGGCACAAAGTCTACTTGGAGGCCTGTAGCTAGTGGTGCCCCCAGGGGTCAATACTGGGTCCAATCCTGTCCTGTTTATCCGTGACCTTGGATGAAGGGACAGAGTGCACCTTCAGCAAGTTTGCTGATGATACAAAACTGGGAGGATGGGCTGATACACCAGAGCACTGTGCTGCCATTCTGCCAACCTGGACAGGCTGGAGAGATGGGTAGAGACAAGCCTCATAAAGTTCAGCAAAGGGAGGTGCAGTGTCCTGCACCTAGGCAGGAATAACCCCATGCACCAGTACATGCTGGGGGCTTCCCTGCTGGAAAGCAGCTCTGCTGAGAAGGCCCTGGGAGTCCTGGTGGACAATGAGTTGACCATGAGCCAGCAATGTGCCCTTGTGGAAAAGAAGGCCAGGGGTATGCTGGGGTGCATTAGGAAGAGCATTGGCAGCAGGTCAAGGGAGGTGATCCTCCCCCTCTATTCAGCCCTAGTGAGGCTGCATCTGGCGTAGTGTCCAGTTCTGGGCTTTCCAGGATAAGAGAGACATGGAGCTACTGGAGCGAGTCCAGAGGAGGGCGACTAAGATAATTAAGGGACTGGAGCATCTCTCATATGAGGAGAGGCTGAGGAAGCTGGGACTGTTCAGCCTGGAGAAGAGAAGACTGGGGGGGGAATCTTATCAGTGCGTTTAAATATCTGAAGGGAGAGTGTAAAGAGGATGGGGTCAGACTCTTCTCAGCGGTGCCCAGTGACAGGATGAGAGACAACTGGCACAAACTGAAACACAGGAAGCTCTGTCTGAACATAAGAAAAAACGTTTTTACAGTGAGGGTAACTGAGCACTGGAACAGGTTGCCCAGGGAGATTGTGGAGTCTCCATCTTTGGAGATATTCAAAAGCTGTCTGGACATGGTCCTGGGCAGTGTGCTCTAGGTGACCCTGCTTGAGCAGGGTGGTTGGACTAGATGATCTCCAGAGGTCCCTTCCAACCTTAACCATGCTGTGGTCCTATGATTCTGTGAATCTGTCTGAGATATTAGCAATATGTACTAATTATAACAAAAATAAAAATATCAAATATTTTATAATGCAAATGTCATTTATAAAATATATTTTTGACATAAAATGATGGAAATTTTAAATTCACTAAACAGTGCATATTTAAGAAATTGATGAATAGTGAATTATTCAATATTCATCAAACGAATAACTGCATGAAATTCTAAGAGCTGTACTTACCTAGATTTCCGACTGGGTCATCACACTGGTATTTTCTGTCCTTAGAATTAATATTTTCAGCACTCTTTGCTTTGCCAATGTAGTATAAAGAAAGCCCTAGTGAAAATGAGATTCAGGTTCTATTAACCTACATAAAGGACAGCTGTATTATATATACAAACTTTCACCTGACTATGTTTCTTCTGGTTTCACAATGTTAGTCTGTAATTGGCTGCATTGCACTGTGCTGCAAGAAAGTGATATAATCATGTTTGTATGCCTCACTCAGTGTGGTAGAGCTTTAGAAAAAATATAGTTTAAAAGATATCAGATACAATACGTGATGCATGCACTTGAAAATTCAGTTAACTTTCACCCAGCAGGCATTTGGCAAAAAGTGTAAACATCAGTGTTTGATTAGAATGCTTTTTAACTTCAGTTGAAATCCAGTAATTTTCCTGAGTACTGTGTGTTTTAAAGGTGAATAATTACTATTTTGAAGAAGTTAGTGAGACAAATAATAGCTAAATAATTATTTTGTTTTGAATGACATAATCTACAAGAAATTATCTAACTAATAAAATAAAGTTATAAATATCCCCCCTCATACCTCTAGGATCAGATTTCTAAAGATACTGGTGTTACCACCACTCCATCATACAAACCTGCAGGGATGCAACAAATAGGCTGCCACCTCACTTTGGTAGGAATGCGTTAGCTGGGAAAAAAGAGATACCAGTTGCAGTTCAACATCATGCTCACTTTAACTGTGTGGCTTATTTATTACAGAAAGTTGTGTATTTCATCTTGTATTTCTGTTCTGAATAAGAAAACTGGCTATGTAGTCAATTAGTTAATTAGTCTTCATTTCCATGAATCTTCAAAATAGCTCTTTTATTACAAAAGATGAAATTTTTAGATACTCAGAAATTTGCCCAAGTACAGGCAAAGGAAACCTCTGACTCATCAACTAGCTGCTGCTAGTGGAGTCTTGTATTTCAAATTTCATCATTTCTGTCACTGCAGCTTCTCTTATTTTGGGGTTTTTCTTCTTAATATGCCATATCTGCCAGTGTGCTAGGAGTAGAATCCCAAGCATAGGTTTCCTCCAGCACTTTTCTGGTTGAGCTTGGGTGCATATTTTCAATGCAGACCTCTCAATAACCAATTGATCCACAGCTTTTAAGAAAAACTCCTTTCAGCTCTGAGACAAAAGTTAAGCTGTACATACCCAAGGAATGTTCCCTAACCTATTGACATACCTTCATGCATGGCCTGGTAACCTGGCCTTGAGGCAAAGCTATTTATTTCATTTACATATATAACCCCGTTTTCTAAAATCAGCTGATTAGATAACAGCTTGTGGTCAAAGGAATATAGGACACATACAAGAAGGTTTAAAAAAAGGACACAGATGGCTGTATTTGTGTTTTGGAAGGGAAAAAGGAGATTTCTTAGGGTCTGGAAGGTGTTTAGTGTCATGTGGAAGTTTCCCTGTGGTGATACTAATACAATTTACATGACATATTACAATAAGATTCATATCTTGTGTTCTGACCATCACCTGTAGTTGAATATTTTAGTATTTTTTCATTCTGTGAATTTGATGAATAAGATTGATATACATGGAAAACTTCCATGTGCAGTGATTACAATGTTTGGAAAAAGTTGCTCTTAAGTACTATCTAGGTTACCTTTGCTACAGGAGAGTCTGTGTTTGTTCTCTACTGTGCAAACGCAGGAAATTATCCACAGTGTCTGTTCCCTGATGACACCCGTTATGGAGACTGCTGAGACCTTCTGATTTCTCAAGGTCAAATCAAATTGAAGGCAATCATTCTTCATCCAACTTAGCCGAGCCAAGTTGCTTGGTTTGGCACTCGTACCACATGCTAAAAAAGCAGATTTTTCTTGCTTGTGGGCAGGTGGTTAGAATACCATATAGAACTCATTTTTGACTGTCAAGATTGAATTTATTTCCCAGCCAAGGATAGATATAAGTGCATCTGTTAACTATTAAATCATGGAGAAAAAACCTTTGCGTTGGGTTCACAATGTATCTTGGATGTAAGAACAAACCAGAATTTCAAACCAATTTCTGTAAAAATGAGTAAAAAGATTAAAATAATTCTGTTATGTTCTGATCAGAAAAATTACTGCATCCCTTGTAGACTCACTGTTCCTAATGTAGTTAGAGCTTAACTGTGGTTTCAGCAACAGTAGCATGGGTGGTTATTACTAACCTGTCAAAGGCCTCTTACATCTGTTTAAACACACCAGTATGGGTCTTAACAGATGCTTGAATACTTTGTATATATTTACCTGTATTATTCCTAAAACAAACCTTTAAAATTGGCAGGGTATGAGCTGTTACAGGAAATTGTCTTTATTTTTGCTTCAAAAGTGGATTTCAGAAAGTGAAAGACTGCTTTTTACTCGGAGAAACTTTCACAAATTTAAAAGATCATTTTGTAATTATAACTCATGATAATGAACTGGCTATGAAATTAACAAATGCTAAGTTAATTATTACACACACCAATTATACTCTGAAGAATTCATTCAGTCATCTTCTAAATTTAATTAAATACTTTATGTGTGAAAGCTAACAAAGAGGTTAAAAGTACAGGCAAACTCAGACAAAAGCGGCTTTTCTTGAAAAAGAAAAGTAGGTATTTGCTTTATTTCAAAATGCACAGTAGATTATTCACTGCATTTCTTTTGTAGTAAAGGTCTCTGACAATCTGTTGATGCAAAATTACTGGTGAGGTAACTGTGATTTTAGATCTCAGTGACTTGAGGATTTTAGGGTTTTTTTGATGTTGTTGAAGAGTGCCAGAAGGATTCCTAAGTCATTTTTCATTTTATATTCTATTAATTTTCTGATAATAATACTTATAATTGATATTTACATGGTATCAAATCTGCAAAGTGAATGGAAGTTGTCTGCAAAGGTTTCCTTAAGAAAAAGGCTTGAATCAACACCTTCTCTTTCTTCTTGGAAATGAGGTTGCACAGTTTGTGTTAGTAATTTGGCCTCATATGATTGTATGGAGAGATAAATGGCTAATAGTTTTCTTTCAGCATGTCTGGCTAAAATGTTTAGCTAGTAAAATGAATGAATCGCAGTCTGCTGTATTTAGAGCGAGAGCCCTACTGCCAGTGTAGTACGTACACATGATCACCTCATTGTAGCTTAGGCCCGAAATTTAAGTGTTTAATTTCTACAAGATCCATGTGAGAGAGAGGCAGTGTTAATAACTAACTGACTAATTTTGATTATGAAGCAATTTATGCTATCTTTATAGGAGAGAAAACTACAAGTTGTTTTTGTTCTTAGAAAAAGTCAACATATTCTTCACAACAATAATTAAAAATAACCCACTGTCATTAACCGAATATGGATTTCTGAAGTCTATAGCCTGGTTTGCTTGCATGAATGATTTATAGATCCGTTGTGAAGTAATTCAACAATGAAATTATCTTGAAAATTAAAAACAATATTAGGTAATGGATGATCCAATTTACTGTAACATGAGCTTATTGCTGTAGTTTGTTTCTAATACATGTAATGAGAGGCTCAAGTAAAACTTTGTTTTAAAATTTCAACCTGTGTTCTGAAAGAGTTTTTTGCAAGAGTCTTGCTAAAGTGGAGACAAAGTCTCCATACAACTGCCTTATGCAAATATTATACAAACATTTTCAACTAATTGTCTTAGGAAAATAATTTTCTTGTCTCTGTTCTGTTCACAGATATGCAAGTACTTATTGTTTGCAATATAGCTTGAAAAATTATCTACTGCACCTGCATATGAGAAAAATCTGATGTTTTACACACCTCATATATGAAATGGCAGAAGGTTCTGCATTTATCGGCTGAGCTTACAGAATGATTTATCAGTGCAGTATCTGTCGTATCTACTAAAGTAGACAATTAAAAGCACTGCTTCTATTTCTTTTCCATTCCTTTTTTCTCTTCCCTATTCCCTTACTACATTTATTAACATCATCAATTTTAATTCTATTTTCTCTAAGTCAAAACATCTTGTATATTATCATCTCCTTTTTCAGTATGAGAATGTGTATATAATTTCTCTTCAGTGACTGTAAGAGAGACACAACATGTTTTGCATGATTGTAACAAAGTTTTCTGGTTTGCAATGGTTATTTCATGAGTAAAAAAAGAAATATATATTTTCCTATGACTTAGGAATAATAAAAAGAACCAGTGATAATTGCTTCATTCTATAATCTTTTTCTTTTTGCTTCAGAGCTTTAAGAACACACCGTATATTTGTGTTAAGACTTTCTGATTTCACTGTGTCTCTGCAAGATCAATCCATGTAGATCAAATAGCAATACTAAGGCCATTCTTTCTGTTTTTGTTTCCAGGTACATATTGCAAAAGCTTTTCACCTCCCCGTTAGAGATTTCCTAATCATAATAAAGAAGAAATTATTTGGGGGTGGGAGACTGTGTCTGCTCTGAGATGTTGCAAGTGGAGTAACTGACTGACATTTCCCATATTATTTTTTCTGATATTTCTGAAGTTTTCATTCCCTCCCGAATCTACTAGTCTGTCTCTTTCACTCTTTTGTGGGTACCTTTTCTAGAAGAGTATGTGTGTGTGGTTTGGGGCAGTGGAGATGGGAGAAATAGGGAGTACCAACCATTTTCAGAATTTACTCCTGAAGCACGGTAACTTCTTGAAGAAGCAGTAATATTCAGCTGGGAGCTATAACTTTGTATTTTAACACAGCACAGGCTTTTAGAAGGTAAGGGCTCAAGGCCTCAGAAAGGGTATACCCTAGCTAAGAAGTGAGCTAGCCTGGGAGCAAACACTGTAGCATGTCTACTTTGTTCATTACTTGCTAATGATTTTTTCACCTAATGAGCACCAGCTTTCATGTGGCTGGTGAACCCCAAGGACCATGGAAATAGAAATAGAAATACATATTTTTGTAATGAAAGGCATGTAAACATGTTGGCAGAATTAACTTTATGCAGGCCTATTCAAATTCCTTTCACCCTTCTGGGTGAAATTCAGTTTTGTGCATGGAGTCGGAAAAGGTGTAAAACCATATCACAATCTACTGTTCTGTATTCAGGGGGATGAATAGAAGAGAAAATTAAATATTTCTGAGCAATTGTTTGTCTTTATCAGCGATGGAAGTTAATCATTTAATAATTTTCAGTGTCTAAGCAGACAGAATAGAATTAATGGCCAACTTCTCTAAACCAATATATATTTTTAATAATATGTTTCTAGTAAAACATGGTCTTCTATGGTAATTTATAAAAGAAATTATTACAGAAAAAAATCATTATGGAACCTCAAAACATAAATAATCTTGTTGTCCAGATTGTATGTCATATTTCTAAAAAAAAAGAAAAAAGAAGGAATTTTCAGAATAATAAAACACTCTTTTAGCACAATTAAGTTACTACAGAACTACTGTGTGTGTGTTTGAGAAATTGTATATTTACCAGCTGAGGATAGATTTGCATTTTTTGTATTGAATGGTTTAGCAACTAAACCTTGAATATTACATAATATGAAATTGTTCTAAAGAAAGATGAAAATCTGAGTCTCTTTTTCTGAATACAGGCTATTATTTTGTCAACTTCTAAAGCAAGTGCAGGGAGAACTCCCATTAGAACATAGTTCTGTCAGCCTCATCCTTTCAGCTGCCTCCAGAACTGTTTTTAAAAACACTGGTTTGGTTTTGAGACTTGCAATGTAAATAATAATATAATAAATAATAATTGAGTAATCCTCATCTATCTTACATTTCATGGTTTCCAATCTATTGACTAGTTTGTCTTCAAAACATCCTCACAAAAAAAAAAAAAAAAAAAAAAAAAAAAAAAAAAAAGATTTTCCCATTTTGACCAATGGATAGCTAGAGCACAAAAAGCTGAGATAGTTAGCCAAAGTTAAAACAAAAGTTTCTGCCAAAACCTGGAATAAAACTCCTGTTGTGTTTAGGCAGCAGAGTTACTCTTTCTGAGCTGCTCGTTTCCTGCTCATGCAGCAGAGATGGTGGAACGGTGCTTGTGAACATTCCTGGTCAGCTTTGTTGCACAGTGTAGCTGAATCTCCTGGTGAAGGTGATTTTCTCTCTTTGGCAGATTTTCTTCAGTTCCAGAGTGTGCTTCTGCTTTGGGGGCATATCTTCTGGATTATGAAAAGGGCAGAGCAGCTGGAGGCGACAAGCTAGATCAGAAGACAGTGTCTGTGTATGGACAGACTTAGTTACCCAATACTAAATAAGAGGTTATATAATTCATAGTCCTATCTGTAAGTACTTTGCCATGGCAATAATTCAGTGTGCAAGCTAAAATTACCTCTATGCATGAAGGTTAGAGTAACAGTAACCTGACTGAAAGAAAGCAAAAGTGTATAGTAGAAGACAGACTGGAATTGTGAAAATAACAGCTGCTCAGGAACTAAATACAGGAATTTTGTATACTCTGAATCTCAGGTTTATGACTGCCCTGTAGTTTGTCATTTCTGTAATATAAGGGCATGCTGAGGCACAGATTCAGTAGGAGTGGAGTATGGCTTGAATCAACAATGTCATTTTTTGCAGCGTTTGACCTTCTCCTAGATGTTCCCTTTACGTTTCTCCTGTTTAGCTTGTTACAGCTAAAGAAATCCTACCCCCCGGTCATGAGCATTACCCGAATCTTAACTCTGAATCTGAGGCCAGGTCAGAAATGCCAAATTATTCCTGATGAATGCCTGTATGCCAACACTACCCCAGAAAAATAGCATTCCCATATGTGACTACAGCATGTGTCTATATGAGAGTACACATATGTCCACCAGATTTTACCTGAGATAAAATCTGATGGTTCAAAGAACTGTTACTACAGAAATAGGAATAAGAATCCCTTAATTATATTTAACTGAAAAGTCTCTTGTTCCCTGTTGTGATGTGATATTTGCCAAAACAGTGTAGTAAACATCTCTGATAATGCTACTAGCTCATACAAAATCCTTATGTATTTTCACTTGACTAGTGCTCTTGAAGTCTAGAGTACTTAAGCTGTTATTTAACAGCTATGGAAGGGTGTGCATATTCCAAAACAATAAATATGTTCACTTTCTTAACAGAACATTTTAGAAGTTTTTTTTTTTTTTTGATTAGCCATTTTTACATGTTTCTAGAACCATTGGATACAAAAAGAAGTATGTGAAAGTTCCACATGGGCATATTTGGGTGGAAGGTGATCACCACGGACACAGCTTTGACAGCAATGCTTTTGGTCCGGTAAGTCATTTCACTGCGTCATTTACAGTTTGCAACCAAAAAGCAGTGCACGTCTCTCTGTTTATTTGTACAACACAGCAAGTATGACTTCAGTGTAATTGTGTACTTTTATTTTTGTGAGAGTTATTAGAGCTTATAAAATATCTTGGTCAGCTGAGATTGGCTTGGCTTTGCTTAACTATTGTGAAAAGAGTAAAAACTCCTTTTAATTCCCCTACATGGAGAGAGAAGCAGTAGAGGTTTTAAATTTGGAGGGATGTACTGGAGGAGTAGCCAGAGGGCCAGCCAAGGCTCTGTGGATGACAGATGGTCCCTTAGGATACATTGCCAGCTGGTGCAATCTCGAGCGGCTCCCTCCCGGGAGTTCTGTCTTGCTTTACTGTCAGTGCTGGGATGAATTAGGAAACCATAACTATGCTTAGTAAGTGTTAACTGTTAAATTGGTCTGCAGACGACAGTAAAGGTATTTTAAATCTGTCTAAACGTTCTAAAAAATAAAATAGAAGTTTTCGTTATATACAGCCATTTTCATATTGAATATTGACAAAACATAATCTGAAAGATCTCTTTCTTGACTGGTAAAAACATGCATCTATTCCTCAGAAGGACAGTAAATGCTGCACTACAGTTTCAGTCTGATTTCATTTTTGTTACTGTTTGTGTGCATTCCTGTTGTTGTTTTAACTTAATCTATCATGCAGGAGTTAGTCTCATAATCTGTGCATTCTGCTGTGGAAATACAAATCCTTTTTGCTGTATTCCAAATGCATTTTTTTGACATGTGTGCTTAGAGATAATTATTTTCTGAAAATACAAAAATACACTGATTGTCATGAGGAAGTTGTCAGGGCTAGATTTTTTCACCCTTATGCATTTCATACCGATGTATACAGAAGTTGCCCCACTGATGCTAAATTAATTAATGATGGAGCAAGGGTTTTCCAAGTTTAAGTCAGGCTTCTAATAGTTTAGTCCCAGTTATTTACTCGAAATTATTTTTTCTCAAGAAAAAATGCAAATAAAGGCCTACTGTCTGTTTTGGAGTAGTCTGACATTATCTGATCATTTGCCTCTCTTTTATTTTGTCTCACTTTTTTGTGCTTTTATTGCAAGCTATCTTTTATTTTTTTACCCATTGCTCCTTTCTAAGATTTCTGTCAGCTAATTTTAGAGTGTATTTCCTGCAAGATTTCTTTCAGTCTGTCTAATGCATATATCTTTCCTCCCTCTCCTAGGCTTTTCCATGTCTCTATGGAGCTCTCTATGCTCTCAAGATACATCTTAGTCAAAAAATCACTAATCTTCTCTTACTTCACTTACAAAATGTATTGCCAATGTACACTCAGAGTATAAAGAAACTTTAGCAGTCAGGCATTCGTTCCTCTAAGGAAATTGTGTGCTTTCACATTTTCATCTGCTCACACGCAACTTAATGCTAGGCAAAATCCTCAACATAGGCAGCTTGCAGCTTTCATACAAGATAGCATGTTGGGGAAAATCTAAACACTCTCAAAGTTTCACTCAATTCACCAGTGTTTATAAATGCTATAAAATTGCCTTCACTAGGATTTGACCTCAAGTTAGTCATCAGCTGCTGGCTAGCATCAGATAACATGTCATTTTTCTTACACAAGTGGCACCTTTAGAGAGCTACTGAGATTGTTTTGACAGTAAATTCTTCAGCTTTCGATGGAAAGTTCGACCTTTGCACTGTTTTGATGAATACATTATGGGCAGGTATGAGCTGTAAATAGGTATTTTTCTCTGAAATTCAATTAAAGCAGCAATTATGAATAAAGACAAAAGGTGGCAGAAGAGATCACAGGGCTGGAAGCTAGCTTGAGGATGTTAAAAGGTTAAAAAATTGCATCTGTAGAAGAAAATGAAAAAGCACATTTAGAAGGATATACTGGACTCCAGGTTCTCAATGCTTTACCTGCATTTTAGGTTCTAGATTACTGGGGCACATTTACACCCCTCTATCTGCTGTGCTCCTGAGACCACTTCTGCACAAGCAAGTTAATATATGAAAATCACTCTCTTCAAGCCTTTCAGAAAGTATATTCTTCTTAATTTAAACACTTTTTCTTTCATAAGACTGTAACAGATAGTCGTAAGGAGCAGACTCCACAATGGTGACACCAGAACCAGTTTTCGCATTTTGTTAAAATATAGGTCACCTAAGAGATTAGTTTAAACACTATGTGCGTCACAGTTCTAATTTGGAAGAAATCCTGTATTTTCTTGGATCAAAAGATTCAGTATAAATACTGTATTTTTATAGTGGCTTATCTTTTAGATCTACCATTTTTTAAGTTTCATGCAATAGAAGAGCATGTATAGTACAGATAGTGTTTTGTAGGTGAGCCTAATGAGTTACATGGGGCATAAAAGGAAATTATGGAAAAACAGATTGAGAACAGATGTTAGAACCATTTTTTCACTCAGAGAATAACAACATGTTAACAGCCTAATGGGTTAAGTTGATAAAGCAAAAACCCTGTGATCATTCAAGATCTAAATTAGATGCACCTTTGGAGGAAAATGAATTTCTAAAATGTAAAATCTTGGCAGATTAAATTATCTTTACTTAGTTCATAAAAATATTATAGAATAAATTCTAGTATCTCTTTGTATTTGCATTGTTTTTCATAGGATTCAAATTGGAATATTAAGGTAGAAAGAGACATCTTACTAAAGTGAATGAAAAATGAAAATCTTTTAACTAAGATTTGGAAAGGTTTTATATTTTCTTTCTGCTTAGTGATTTCTTTGAATGAAATTAATACCTTAACTGAAGTTACAAACATGATATGACATCTGTGAATAGCACTTAATTCAGGATATTTTTCACTCTAAATATGACCAAAAAGTTAAATATTAAGTAGTGTTCTAGAATTTTTGATGAAATTAAGTAGCGTGTGATTATCATATATTGTCATTAAAAAAAAAATCTTTGTGCATCTCCAAGGCGGATGTTATATAATACTATTACTTCGCTATTGCTGCATTTAAAGTTTGGAAATATGTCATGTCAACCATTTATAATGCTGAAAATAGCTGTTTTGAATAGCACCCAATAAATGTTTGAAGAATTTCCATATTTTTTTTATTCTTTAAGGGGATAAAAATTAGATATAGCTGGAGTTTTTAGTTAAATCATCTGGGCTAGAATAGTGATTTCTACTCACGTAACTGTTATTGTTTTCAAAGAATGAGGTCAAGCATTTATTATATTACCTTAATGTTTAATTGGCATACTGCAGGCATGTAATAATGAATAGTTTATTTAACAAAGATATCATTATTCAAAGTTACACCTTCATCTGTTTAAATCTGGTAATATTCCTGTATTTTTGGGTGTTTTTACTATGAGGTTGTGGTTTGATGGTATAGAAAATCTGGCATTATTGTTCCTGGCAATGCTTCTGCTTTCTTAGATGACAACGCAGAAGCCACATTATGTAAAGAACTGATCTAGTATGAAACTCGCTCTGTTGCTACAAACTTTTTAAAGATTTTAATGGGTTAACTATATGCTAGGAAGCTTTATGCCAGATCAGTTATTGTCTTTACTTACACAGCCAGGATAATACTAGCATAAAAATATAGTGACAATTTATAATTTGGATCTGACACTGTGCCTAATTCAAGGGAAAAGTCATTATGGACTGTACTTCATCCAGATCAAATGTGTGAGCTGGCATCCCTCAGGGCTGAGATGATTATGCAACTGTCACATAGTGGTATCTGAGAAACAGTTCTTAATAAATATATGATATTTATGGGTTATGATGTGGACATACACACATGCAGTGATTAGCACTCTGGGATTTAAAAAACATGCTCAACTTTATCTTACGGTGTTTTGTTTTGCAAGTATAACACTTCTATAACTATGTCTTTATGTTTCCAGCTGTCTCCAAGTTGAGGATATGAAAAAGCTTTATAAAATTAGGGCTAGAAGTCAGTGGCACTCTTTCAACTGACTTGTAAAAGATCTGAACAAAAGCTCATTAAAGTCAATGAGAGATTTCTATTGGCTTTAATGGGCTTTGGGTAAGACTCTTTATGAGTTAAGCTTCACAATCCAGTATAAGGGCGGAAAGGCTATTATCCTGCTTATCTTGCTGGGAAACCTGAGACACAGATAGGTTAAGTATCTTGTCATAAAACATTTTTTTGGCTCAGTAGACTCATATCCCAGCCCTTCTTATTCTGACATATATTTAAAAAATACATCTATCTTTCAATGTGTTTGCTCTCAAAATTAAATCCAGTTGAACTAGTCTGGCTTTGTGTTTAACACAAGTTCTAAGTTTATGAGCTTCAAATGAATAAATTGCTTTTAGTCAACATTACTGTAAAAACTGTATTTATCATTGTCCATATAAGCAATTCTGTACTGCAAGTTCATGTAAAAACCTATCTGAAATGGATTCTTGTCTGTTTACCTGCTTCATCTTTCAGCCGCACAAACCTGTAGGCTGTGACTAGAAAACTCAATAGACTTTTAGAATGACATTCAAAATAGGTGACTATGCTGACTTTGTTAATTATTTTAATTTGCATTTCAAAGACTGTCATCATCTCTTTTAGATATAAGACAGAAATGGTTTAACTGTTAACCCTCAATGGGCAAATTCAGTTAATAACTGGCAGAGTGTGGTCTGTTATTTTCTTAAACTGATCCAGTATTTATCTTTGTAATTACTGGGAATGAATATAAGTAGTCAAAAATAGAGTGAAAAGTTCATTAGACATTAAGGTGAACTGAAATATGACACTCTCAGTGAGGTAAAGTGCATGACTTCTGATAAAGGAAATGTTCTAACCTAGAGGTTTGCAAACCGTGAGAATAACCTTGCCTCACATGCTCTGTCTTCTTCTAAGAGAGATTCAGATGATCTAAGTACCACTGAGAGAAGGGATAGATAGCTTTTTGGAGTTCTGGATTACTTACATAATAGGAAACATAGAATCCCACATATCCTAAAAGTGCAAATCATTGTGGTGATGATCTTGCCATCTGTTGAAGCTTTCATTTATGAGCTATAAACTAGTGCAAGAATCACATATCATGCTGAAATGCCGCAGCCTCTATGGCAAAAGGTGGGAAGAGTTTAGCAGCACACAGCAATTCTTCACAACAGTGTTTAACAGCACTGTGTTCAGTTAAAATTGCAGAGGAATGTATATAGGCAGGGCACATGCTTCCCAGAGAGAATTCTGCCAGGCTCTTGAAATACCCATTTGCATCCGCTTACCCCAACCAGGCATACAGAGAGGCTTAAGACAAATGGGTTCGGTAGCAGGATGATGACTTTTGTTCCAATCCTTATTTTTCTTAGTCTAGACCCAAGTCAAGAGAAGATGGTCAAGCCTTGTGAAAGAAAAGTGTGATTTTAGCAAAAATACACGTCTCTGCTTATACTACTAAAACTAGTGTAGGTGATGATAATAGTAAAGGTGGATGGAAAGTAGTCAGTGAAGGCTGGGAATGACCGCCTGGGGACTTGGATGCATCAGTTTGCTAGCTGGTGTTGCAGCTTCTTCTGCTGCCTTTTTGCAGCAATTTGACCAGCAGTACTTTCTAACTGCGCCTTCATTTTGGTCTGTAAACGTAGCCTTGGAGAGAAGCATGACTTTTATGGGATCTGTGACATTTCTTCTTTTTTTCTTGGATAATAAAGAAGAAATGAAGCTGTCTTAACACTGTATGTATAAGGCAAATATGTAATCAATGACATTCCATTATATTTATAACTGGCCACTGGCAAAAATGAAATAGGTAAAATTGTTTACAATCTGAAAGAGACTTTGCATATGGAGCATGAAGTTACCAGTAGTAAATAGCATGCATGCACAGCTTGAAATTATAAAAGTCAATGACGAATAAATGGATAGGACATTATGTGTTATGACAGATGATAAATAAACCTGGAAGAACAAATATGCTTGAGAATACTATATGAGAGATTCATTTTGGGATGGTGGCTTGTCTATTGAGAATGACAGCTCACTGCAGGAACTGCTAAAGGGTAGCCTTTGATAATAGAATTGAGTAGCCTCATCATCCACTAAAGAGCATGAAAAGCTGTTGTCATGACTAACTACATTTGCAGGATAGAGGATAAAAAGTTTTCTATGACTGTCCTTATTTTTTTGGAAAGTAGAATATTTAGCCAAATTCTCATGTAAATCAATGCATAAGCATTAATCTTTCAAGCAGCATGGCTATCATCAAGCCAGACAGCACTTTCTGTCTACCATATATACCTGCCTGAAACATTCCTGACAATATAGTCAGAAAGCTTTTCCCTATTTTTGTTATTCATTTTTAAATTAATGTAAGCAGGATGCTAAATATTATATATTCTTTAAGCACAGAATAGAGAGTTTTTTGAATGTTTTTGACTAAAAGCTCTTGATTGAGTCTACTCTATTTCTCTGTGATATAATGCTCATGAAAACTTGTAAAGTAGCTGAAGGTCTGGGGTTTTATCTTAGTTGTATCAAATCTTAAGTTTTACACATTCTAGCAAATTTTCTCTAGGACTGTACTTGAGAGCATTATTTGTAATTTACCATTCAAAATCCTTCAGACATGCTGTTCATGGAATAGGATGCATGTACCAACCCCAAGCACAATGAATTATTCATCTAAGTATTTGCAAATATTTATGGAGAACAAATGCTTTAAAAGGATTTCCCAACCATATAAAAAAGAATGGTAGGCTGAACAGCCTACATCTCTTTTTGACATCACTTACATTGATATGAACCAGGAAAAAAAAATTGCAACAAAATATTAGGCTAGATCAGTGAGCTGTCAGATTCACACCAGTATTTGTAGTTAACTAGTTTGAACAGCTCTGCATTCAAATATATACTGATTTGCTGAACCCTGAACTTATTGTGTACCTCTGCATCAGTTTTTTCTTTTTTTTTGGGGGGGGGGGGGGAATTATATTTCTTGGAGGTTACAGCTTGAAATACCCTTATATTTGATAAACTACTCTGCAGAACTTAATAGAGCTTAAAGAACTCAATCTCATAAAATACTAGCTTTAATTGAAATCAGGCACAAAAGAATCTTTGCTGACTTCTCTGTGGTTTAACAGTATAGGGAATTTTGATTCATGCTGGCATTCTTCCCAAGATTTGCTAGGATGTTGTTAAAAAACCAGTGAATGTTTTGTTTCTGTCTGTTTTTAGCTCTTTGTTCATGGAACGTTGTGAAAGCTCAGTCACTGATAACTAAAATAAAGTTCTAAATTTTAGTGATTGAAGTCTTATAGGAAAGTATTGTCTATCTGGTTCCATTTTTGGATAGGGGAGCTGCCTCGATATTGTCAGTACTATTGACATTAGGTTTCTCAATTCTAAAGTAGATAGTAAGACTATTTGGCCATAATACCTTGTTTCTGTCATTACAAGTCAAATCAAGAGGTTTAAAATTTATATTTATTGCCAGTATGTATTAATTTATAGTTTGTATAAACTAATGAATATTCATTTATTTGTTTAGAAATTTATGTTTATTGATTTTAAAAGCAAACTGTTACTGAAATATGATGTGTAATATTAATAGAATTAACAATATTAAGGAAGGTTTGGAGGGCTTTAAACGAGGAATGATGGAGGTGGGAGAGAATGACCGATGGTCAAGTAAGGAAGTGGTGGAGGGGGTTGGCAACCAATGGGTCTGGAGTGATGTAAACAGAAGAGACCTCTTAACAAAGCAGGACTGAAGTGGAATTGTCCTAAACATATGCACGTAAATAAGGACGTGCCTCCAGGACCACATTATGGGGGGAGCTCTCATGCCCTTTCCTGGAAGTCAGCACACCAGGGCGCCTCTCTGAATGAAGTGCCTGTACACTAATGCACTCAGCGTGGGGAGCAAACAGGAAGAATTAGACATCTGCATGCAGTTAACAGGTCTGTGATCTCACTGGGGTCACAGAGATGTGGTGGGATAGCTCCTGTGACTGAAGTGCTGCAGTGGGTGGGTAGAGGCTCTTTAGGAAGGATGGTCTGGGACAGCGAGGAGGGCGAGTTGCACTTTATGTGAGAGAGAAGTGGGCACGCATGGAGCTCTGCCTGGGAACGGGTGAGAGGGCAGCTGAGAGCTTATGAGCAAGGATTAATGACCAACATGGGTGATGTTGTAGTGGGTGTCTGCTATAGACCACCTAATCAGGATGAAGTAGGTGAGGCTTTTTTCAGACAATTAGGAGAAACTTCATCTTCACAGGCCCTGGTCCTCATGGGTGACTTTAACCACTCTGATACCTGGTGGAGGTACAACACGGAAGGGCATCATCAATCCAGGAGGTTGCTGGAGTGCATTGATGGCAACTTCCTAGCACAGGTGACTGAGGAGCCAGTGATGAGTGGTGCTCTGCTGGACCTCATACATACGTACATACTTTGTGTGTTCAACAGCACACAACATTTTTTTGAAGCAGCACTTCAAATTCTAGAGCTGAGTTATGGAACAAATATAAGTATTTAATCAGTATTTATTTTATACTAGGACCTTGATCCTGCAAATGGCTGTGTATAAATAATTTTATTCTTACAAGTAGTTCTTACTAAAGTGAAGGGACTACACATTTCGGATTGTACCTCTTTTTCTGCCTTGTTTCTTTTCTCTCTCTTATTTTGAAAGACTTAGTGAATAAAGTACCCCAATTTAAATCAAATCTTTTTACCAATTTTACTGGTTCATTAGAATGACAGCTATTTCAGTAATATCTTATTTTTTTTAAGTAGCTATAACATTTTTTTGGAAATAACAGTATTTCTGATGGCTAGCCATCAAAGCTTTTTCCAATTTTTACATTTTTTCAATAGAGTGGTAGCACAGAATGGAAAGATTTATTTATGATTTTTAAAGAGTTCAAACTATAGAAGTATAAATTTAGTTTTCTTATGAACGTAATCATGGTGTGACCTAGAGGTAGCTTTAAGACTCATAGTAGAATTTTAAAGTTATTCATTCTGCCTTTCACTTCAGGAGAGACAAGAATAAAAACATAATTATTGGGAGATAAATCCCACAGAATGTTAGATTTACTAAAGGAAATAATGCCAAATAACAAAAGAGTAAATATTATTACAATACAAATAGTAAAATATTTTCTATTTCCTCTGTTTGTTATTTGAGACTTGATATCACTTAGTTATTTTCATTTACTTGTTCTGAGGATTTGGGCGCTATAGATTAACTTTTATTAGTGTTTGAAATTTTATATTGGTTTGTATTAAGAGCTGTTCAATGTCAGATTGAGGGATAGTACAGTTCTTTTAGCTCTGGTCTTGTGAAACTTGAGGTTTAGAAAAGAGTTGTATATAATAAGAAAACTGGTACTGGTAACAGCATGAAATAGTAGTATCTCCATGATAATTCTTATGTCTTAGTTAATATATATTGCTTCCTCTTCCACTTATGTATCATTTATGTAATTATAACATTTGTTTTTATGTAATTATTGACAATATAGTTAACTGCATTTAATGCAGAATAGAAATCTACCATCAGGTGACCAACTGCTCTCTGTGGTCATGAAGACAAGTTCTGTGTGAACCTTTGAACACCACTGGTAAATAACCACTCCCGCAAGCTGAAGGACTGGGAAATTCTGTATCACATTTTCTAATTGCAAGATTGCTTTTTTTTCCTACCACAGTACATCTAGTCCAGTACGATTTCACTGAATGCTGTTCTGAAAGCTGTCCGTATTAGAGCTTATACCAATGCTGTGTACTCTTCCTTGAAATATATCTTTTGAGGCTGAGAGACCAGACTACAAGTTTTAGGAAACATTAATGTGTAAACCTAATATTTGTGAGATACCAGCTGTTGAAATAAGAGTGGAAGGAAATCAAGATTTTAGTTAAGGTGACATGAGAGTAAGGTCTTATATTTCTATGCTACCAAAGCTAGAAATCTGAGGAAGATGAATAATTTGCACTTTACAAGCATGGATCTTGGATCAATAATGGATCAATATTCAGAAGCAAAGAAAGAGAAAGAGAAAGAGAAAGGAAGAGAAAGAAAGATATCCTGTAGATCTTATTATGTATCAGCTGGTGGAAGTCATGTAATGTTAATAATGAAAATCTGTCCAGTGTCAGTCCAAAAAACCAAAACCAATCCTTTCAATATTTTATGACGGTAAAAATGAGTTATCTGATATTTTCTTAGAGTCATTCCATTGCATTTCTTGATAGCAAAGTAAATGGCATCTGCAATCATTGCCATTGGATTAATATATGTTAAGTGGTACTTATGCAATATTGCATGTTGTTAGAGCTTATTAAACACTTTAGTCAATGCTTGCCAGAATTATTGTTTGTAGGATAGAGTTTTGACTTGGAATATGACCAAGAGAGGAAACTGAAGAGCTACAAGCCTTCCCAAATTTACTTTTAGATCACTTTAGTGGGCCTCAGCTTTCTTTGTGGTTAAGCCAGTCAGAATCTCAACTTCCTCCACCACCAAAGATACACAAAAGAAAAAGTAGGGAGGCTAAAAAATCCTAACTTGCTAGCAGTTTAATATTTTTAGTTCTGTATTATACCTGATCATCTCCACATATTTTCCTATTATACAAATTAAAAATCAGGTTTAATTTGCAACTTATTAAAACCCAGGATTTGTATAATTTAGGTGCCAAAGTAATAGACTTTTGAACTGCTCCGTAACAGATGTGAAACTAGTATCCAACACTGAATTTTGGCCATATACATGCTATATCTAATGAAAGCCAGGGGAAGCCTATGACCGAAACAAGGTGTAATACACTGAAAAAGGAGGGGGATCAGAAGAAGTAACTGCCTACAAAATTCTCCATGACTGCTCCTTTGCAGGTTATGGCATCATCTATTGTAATAGCTACCTTCAAATTTCACAGAGTGTTACAGGAAGAAAGAATACAACAAAGGATTCTTTTTTTTTTTTTTTTTTTTTTTTTACAATTTTATTGATTGGATGGATGCATTGCAGAACCCCCTTTTTTTTCTTTTTTACTCTCAAGCTGATAATTTCTGTCTTCTGAATTTTTGTGCAAAAAGACAATTCAGTAAGTTTCTTTTAGGCAGCAAGCTCTTTCTTTTCTAGACATCTTGCTTTGTTAGTAGAGATATCTACTAGCAGCAGCAGAGGTGAAGAGAGCTGATGCAGATCTCTGATAATACAGTAGCACATGGAAAGTCAGCATGTGGAGGATGGAGTCAGCTTGTCTATGCTATGAAGCCTTTCTGGTCTTAAAAGCATTTCCTGTCACTGATATATTGATAGCTTTTTTAAATTGAAGGCTTTTACAGTGGCTCTGTCAATTGAAATGAGGATTTTAAAATAAAATCCTCAATGATGGGAAATTGGAGGCCAGTTTTGTATAAATGATTCTAGGAAGTTCTTCTGAGACATTTTAGTAAGGACCTGACACCGCATGATGAAAGAAAGAGATTGCCTCCTGGGGAATACCACAGTAAGGAGATGAAAAGTGGTACTTTATGTTGTTGGATGGAGAGTGGTCCTGTAGGAACCAGACTTGCATGTCTGGTTCTACCTGATTTTTGGCCAGGTTCCAGGTTTTCTGTGGTGCAAGGCCTCAATTTGTTGTGCAAGGCCTCAATTTGTTTAATTTTCTTTTTGTGCATATAGGTGAACTTCTCCCCTTTTCGGCTCTGTCCCCTCTGTATTGCTGTTATAATACAACTGTGTCATGTGGACACATTTTTAGCCTCCAAGACAATCCATTTTTCTCCTGCCTATGCACATTTCAGTGTTACTTCTCGGAGAGAATGGGTTTCTTCAGCAGCTTTACTTCTTCAGCCTATCTAGATGATGTGCCCTCTTCTCTTTCCTTTGAAGCACAGTCACAACCATGTGCCACTAATTCAAATTTGTTCTTCAAAATGTTGCTAATATATGTCTCCACACATATGTTAAAACAGAAATGTGTGTGTTACTCTTCCAGAGTCAATAGTACCAAAATGGCCAGGTACTTTAGAGTGATGGCATACGTGTTCCCCCTAAGGTTGCAGATATTGCTGCAATCACTGTGTTCTCTGTATCCTCAAGCTGCAAACAGATAAAAAACCCCTCCCCTTTTCCAAGCTCAGTGTACTGTTTTCACTCAGATGTGTATTGTTTTCTGATATAATACAGGAACTGTGAAGCTGCTTCATATGTACACGAAATCTGAAGATCTGCTCTTAGCTTTTGTATATTTTCAGCTGTTATTTATCCTCAAAGTAATTTTGCAGGCCATGTCAATTTTACTTATATCAGTAAAGGCATAAGGTTACAACTCAAAACATCACTTAATTAAGTGGAAGAAGAAGCATAAAATTTAATTATACTTAGTGAATGTAGTCATGAAGAAAATAAGACTGTCCTCCCTAAATTTATTGATAGCTATTAAAACGTTTGTAATATAAGAGTGAATTTTTGTTCACGTCAGTTTTCAAAATATCCATTGTATTTTGAATTGAGGCCAAGAGTTTGGTAGTATTCCAAAGCAATTAATTAACTGTTAAGTGACATCAATATTTAGATTAAACAAGATAAGAAATGCTTAGGAGGAATACAGTCTTCATGCTTACATTGAATGATGCAAGTTAGGAAGAAATTTTTTTATTTGCTTTGGATCCCACTCTGGACTGTCTCAAATCTTTCTGTATAACATCTGCTATTAGCTACTCTCAGGGAGACTTTTCCTGTAAATATTTCATAAGTATTTTTCTGATGACATAGTATCACAATTCCAAGTAGCGGAAGTGATAAATATGTATAATTCAAATTTATAGTTCATTCTTTCCTTATACTGGTGAGCATTAGGAATTATTGGTATCATTTTGTACACATACCAGTGCAAACCACATATGTTTGTAGAATGGGACTTTCTTGTCCTGGAAATGAATTTTAATATGTAAGTTAAAAATAAAGTTCTGTAATCTTACAGTCAGAACCAAGCCTAACTTTAAAGTAAATTGTTACCTGCCTTTGTTTGCGTTCTTCAGCTATATATACATCTTGGTTGTCAAGGTACAGAGATACTTTCTTCAACCTCCTGAGCATAGACCAAACCTATGAGCCTCAGGAGAATAGTAACTTAGCCCTTTCCCCAATGGGGCACTAGCAGCTTTTACAGTTGTGACATTTGCCCTCTACCTTCTCCAGCCAGGATTCCTGTCCTTGTAATCCTTTGCATATTCTAGAAAGATTTCCAAGATGTCTTGCAGTGCTGTGTTAATTAAAAGCTCAGTTGTTATTATTCTTTTTCAAATGTACATATTCTGAATATTAGTGTGTATTCATGACACTTTCTCTTTCAGTTATGAAGGACTTGATTTATCCATATGTAGCCATCAAAAACTTTGTGACTTGAATGCTCTTGGAGGGGATCTCTCCACTGCAGATATTCTTTTTAGCATATGTTAGCTAGCAGGCTAACTGTGTTGGAGGAGTTTAGGTCTGGTCTGATTCAGATGTTTCAAAAAAATGTCAATGAATGAAAGCATTATTCACGTGTTCACCCACTGGTCTGAAGGAACCAGACCTAGAATTTTGCACCATAAAGCTGATATATATTTCCTCATCTAATACTCAGTCTTTCCTTGGAAATTTTGGTAAAAAGTAAGTTTTGGCTGCTTTCCAGCATGGATAGGCAAAAGCTGACTGTGCTGTATCAGTATGCTTTATGCCGTCTTCCTCTTGCAGAGATGCTGCGGCAAGCAGCCTACCCATATATCTCCATATTTCTTGCTCTAGGAAGTATCTTATCTTTGTATAGTCCTTATGACCTCTATGGTTGCATTTCTTTTGGAAAACTAGCAGCTGGAAGATGCTCCTTTGGTATCCCAGACATCTTCACTCAGTATTTGATGTTATGTTCACTCTTCCAGATTGTTCTCATTATCTTTAACATCACTTCATTTTCTGATTGCTTCTGTTTGAATTAGGACAATTTAGTCATCTGGGATGATAATGAAATGATAAATGGAAGTTCTTCTGTGTATATGTATCTCCATACCTATATATAACCATAAATAAAAATTAATTATAATTCCTTTGCTTGCTGTACCAAATAAATATTTCTTGTGTGATGATAGGAAAGCACTGCTGTGGCTAAATAAACTAGGCACTCATTTCAAGAAAGATTCTAACATTAATCTTTATGCCAAATCCAAAATTGTTTTTTTCAGATAAACCATGAAGTAGAATAAAGTACTGTTCACATAATAGCAGAAGCAAACCTTCCATTTCCATGCTACCATTCATTTCATTTTTAAATTGCATGTTTAAAAAAGAAAATAATCAAGATATCATCTCGATCATTGATATTTGCCTTTGCATGAAACATGGGTTGTATGGAAGTCCTTATGTTACATCTGTGTTTTGGTTTGAAGTTTTAGGAAATACAGCTATATAAAATAAGTCACATATTAAACAAAGAAAAAGAAGAAAAAGGAAGTTATCTTTGCTGGGCTGTTTTCAGAGTTCTCTCAGGTACATTTTACACAAATTAATTTTTCAGTAACAAAAATTAAAAAGGTGTTTGTATTACTTCAGCAGTAAAATATCAACAGACCCCTGCCATTTCAATTTATCATTGGTGTTTAAGTGTGTGAAATCTTAGTTCTTCATCACATTGTGATAGGTTGCTTATATGTACAAAAAAAGTTGCAAACTTCACAGAGCAAAAAAAAAAGAAGGGAATTACTGATCACCAGCTGAGCCTTCACATTCTCCCTGACTTGCAGATTTTTTAGTGAATCTCACATTACCTGAACTAGAACAGCACAATAACCTTAGCTTTACCCTTGTTGCTATGTCTCAAGTTATTAGGGTTTTATCCATCAAAAAAGAGCTCTGGCCAAAGTGGCACACTGGGCCTTTGAAATTATAGCCTGAGAGACAAATCCTGTGAAACAGAACTTAATCTCTACAGCTGGCTTTTCTCCTAGTAGCATAAATCTATGTTTCTTCAGATGATATCTTCTTGGTACTCTGCAGAAATCTGATATATCCCCAGGGTTACATAGGAACAGGTCACAACCACTTAACTTATTCAATGAGTTTTTGCACAAATATTTTGAAAAAAAGAATTAAAATATTAGAAAATATTAGAAAATAATTGGAATTTTGAACCTTTCCCTGTGATAATTTCTACAGAGTTAGAAAAGCCAAAATAAGCTGGACAGATGATAGGTTATATGGCAATTGCTAATCAAAGAGCAAATGTTTCTTGAGTATTGTTTCCTCCAGGTAGATCGAGTTATAATGTATTTCTTATCTGAAAATTGAGAAGGAGCTGTGAGAGAGTACAATGTCTTCTAGCTTTGCAAATCTGAATGTTTGCCTTTCTTGTTGTCAAAAATTTATTAGGTCATAATAGACATAGTATTTTAACAGAATCCAATATTTTGAGTGTATAATTTATCTCCTGAAAATCAGACTTGACTCTGTTATGTGTAATAAAAGAACTAGTAAAGCTTATCATCTGAAAAAACAGTTTATAAATTCTTCCAAATCAATGACAGATGTCTAAATAAAATTAATAGTTTTATGGAACTTCAACATTATAGGTGGAAACTGTTTGTAACTGAACTGACATTCCTTTTGCAATTGCGTTACTGTATTTAATAATATACTACCTTCCATAGCATATGATGCTTTCCTTATTGATCAGTGCAATCTTGTGCTCTTGGTAGTTTCTCGCCATAGAGTCAAACATCAGCGATACAAAACTAACAGTAGTATAACACTGGATGAAACAAAGCATTGATCCATTTGATAAAAAATGGATTTTGATTATTTTTCAGAGACTTTTCATGTCAGAATAGTTGCTTTTTCTGAAAAGAAAACTATATAATCTAAGGAGAAATAGTATTGTGTAACAGTAGAGACAGTAGCAGATACCCGCAATATCTGGGAAAGATTCAGTTATCCTGAGAATAAAAAAATGAACTTTATTTTTCTGCCAGAATTCCACTTTAAAGCCTTTCTTCCTGGCCCTCTAGAGAAAGTCCCAATCTACATTTAAATGCATGTATTTTAAAATGAAATTCAAAAGGGACTAAAACTATCAAGGTTTCAAATGAGAAAAAGAAAGCAGAGATGCTGCTTAGAGGTTTTGAAATAAAAAATTAAATTATGCCTTTAAAATGGAACAGTGCCAGCTTTCTGGACAACTCTTCACAGAATATGTGATACATAGCATTAATGACTGATAGCTTTAGGTTTTGTGTCTTATATGCATCCAAAGAAAAACTCAGGATTTGTTTTCTATAAAATTTGGAGTTAGACAAAAGATACCTGTCTTTCACAATATACTCATCATCTATAAATTTCAGTAAAAGTGCCAGTTAAGCTCCAGCATTAAGTGGAGTCACAGTGACAGTGCACTAATGACATGGAGCAAATTCTTAGAGAATTTTGCGTTGCATGCAAGAAGGGCAAGAGAAGTCTCTTTATTTGTGACAAAGACCAATTATTTTGCTCGAGGAAACTTTTGAAATGAATCAGCTATGAAAAGGCTAAATAACAGACAAATCAGCCTTTTATAGGCAAAGGGGAATAAAACTGCCATACTGATGTAGGACAAAACAATGATAAAGCTCTTCTAGTTTGTATAGATCTACTCATGTATTCCATTTTTTAAAAATAATTTATTTCCTCCATTGAGGTCTGAGACATTTATGATAGGTTCATTACCTGATTCAAGAAAAAAAAATGTCAGTCTGTAAGCAAGAATGCATTGATTCTGAGTCTGAAGTAGTTAAAGTAGTAATAACTAGGGAAAAAACTTATCTCCATGGGAGTAACTGGGAGTTTTGCCAGTAAGTTCAACGAGGTCAGGATTTCATCCCCAGCAGGTTTTTCCTGCTGATGCTATGCTGTAGGCTCCTAGCACCACACAATCTCCTCAGCAAGGCATGCCACACAGCTCACCCTAGCATGCCTTTTTCCAGCCCCTGCCATGCACCATCTGCCTAGGGCTGGCAAAGAGGCTTTAGAAAAAGAGCTTTATGTCTTTCTCACACAATCATGCACCACAAGAAACTTGTTCTTTCTTCATACTTAAATGTCTCATTTACTATTCTGATACTTATTTGTGGTATATAGATGTTAAATACATAGATGAACAACTAATCTTCCTGTTTACTATATTAAGAACCCACCCTTCGAAAACCATAGTGAGGAGTAGGACTCTGCCAGTGTGGAACATCTTGCAGTTTTAGGGCTAAACTCACAATTGACCAAACCTGTTTTACAGAGTGCAAAATGGATAACATAGAGCATGTGGAATATGTCCTCTCACATTCCTTCAGTTGTAGAAGTCACAAATGTTTGTAATACCTGAAGCATTTGTTGTAATTCACCTCTGTGTATCACAAGCTAAAAATGGAAACAGTTGGCAAATTATGAATACATTTGCAGTTGTTTTAGTTAATTATAGGTATAATATTAAGCATGAAGCAGTAAACTGAAATTCCTTTAAAGTTTTGGGTAATTTACCAGAAATATACTTATTGTTAACATTGCTAATCCAGTTGCATAAAGTGAAAAAAAAATTGCTAATAATAACTTTTATTAGGTTAACTGAATAAAACTGATGGAGAACCTTTTAGGATAAAGGTTTTTTTCATTTTCCAAAGTTTATCTGTCATTATTAAAAAATACATTATAAATTGCTACAATATAAATTTATTATGAATTTTTGTTGTATATTTTGTCCTAATTCAGGCCTGTCCTGTCTTTCACACTTGCTCACAGACTGAGGTAGGGATTACTGAATTGTTTAATATTAGGTACGAATGTGTCTTTCAGGTCATGTGCACTCTAATCTTGTTCAATGTCCTATTCATTCTAACTTCCTTCTCTTTTTGAAATAAACTGTGTGAATGCTCATGGTCACCTTTCCCTGAGCATCTGAGCAGTGCTGGGTGCATTTGAAAGGCTTCTCTCACAAGATGAGTCTTCTGAAAGGCATTTCATCTCAGCCACAGCAGCCTTTGTTGGGTTGCAGCAGAAGACACCATAGATTTCTGTTTACAGGGATGCAATAGAAATGGATTTGCTTTTCTATAATGCTTTCTCTATTTCAAGGTATTTCAAAGGACTTGAAAAAACATCCCAATTGAATTCATTGCTAGTGTAATGTGTATGAGTAGGCAGCTGCATTCACACTTCAGCACTGCATATTTAGTAACTGCACAAAGACAGACAGTTCTACTAGTGTAGCAATAGAAGGTGTGTTGAAAGGACTGTGAAAATGTGTGCAAGGGATTTCACTGCGGGAAAACAGGCAAACACACAAAACCTTCAAGAAGTGTATGAAAGACATGACATATTTTCCTCATGTATAGAAGATGTCAAAGACTACATGAAAGTAAGACATTTCATGTTGAAGATATTTTCTTGCTTCAATAACTGCTGCTCTCTCAACTTAGCTTGTATAAAACTTTCAAGATCACCAAAAACATAAAACTCGCATTGTGTTGCACTCTTAGCCACCTCAGCAGAGAAGACAAAAAAGTAAAGCACTGCAGATATTGAATTCTTTTCCATTTATGAATGTGGCAATTTCTTCATTTTGGCCTTGCTAATGACTGTTCTCTACCTCTGTGGCACTGACACTTGAAAACTGACAACTACCAAATTAGCACCTTTGCATTAACATTGCATTAAATATATATATGTATATATTTAATGATTTCACTCTTGATTTTTCTGACGAGTTTGTCAGATTCCTAATGTTCACTTTAAGTGCAGGTTAATAGACTGTCCCAAGAAAATCATTGTAGTCAGCAATCCATCTGAAATTTATATGTGCTATTTTTATCATAGGAATGGAAAACTTGATAAACTATTAATAGTTGAGAATGCTTATCTGAACCTGAAAAATAGCATTTTTAAAGAATATTGCAGGATAAGTTTTCATAAATAATGGATAGTGGACATCAAGGTAAAGGTATGTGTTTAAATCTGAGTTTGTAAGAAGGCACTTAATAAGAGGCCTGATCTTCAATAATGCTGCATATCTGATTCTTTCCACTGTGAGTTCTCCAAAGAAAATCAGGACATTTTCTAAAGTCCTATGACCTTTGAACCTAAAACTCAAGTCCTCCATTTACAAAAACCCTTTAACTTCCTGGTTTTTAATTCTTTTTTCTGTGACTCTGTCTCCTTCCATTGACTTTTTTTTCCCTTCCGTTTTTCCCAGGAACAACAACAAAAAAATTCTTACAATGATTTTCCTGTATTATTCCTGTATATCTTACTAATGCTGATCAATCGTTTCTGGATAGGTTCCTTTTTAAGTCACATGACTTATGTTATTTGAGTCTTTTATTAGTAAGCAGATTTCTGAATCCACCAGCCACCTTTTCCAGTGCATTGAATCTGTGCAGTGGAAGCACAGCCAATTTTTAGTTGCAGTTCATGTCTTGAACCATGGGAAGAAAGGGAACTATTTGTTGCCTACCTGTCCCTTGAAAAACAGTTTCATCCTTCTTAGTGGAAGTAGCAGCTCTCAGATCCTGGGATCAGGAATTCAGTTTGGGCTTTGCAGACTAACTTTCAAATATTGCTTATGCCTCTCACTTCATTCCACTAAATGGGCACTGAAGATTCACTCCTTTGTTTGACTTTACCTCATGACTTTGCATTACAAATATTTATACGACTGTTTAATTTCCCTTTTTTGTACCACTTACATTGGCTCCCCAAGTGTTGTATTTTCCAGTGTGAGATAGCCTGTAAGATATTCAGAACGGGGAGTGTCTGTTCACACATCTTCTAAAGCTTCATACACCTTGGGCACTCTGTAGGAATTAGGAAAGTACATTTTCTAGAGTGATGAAACTTGACATTAATATAGAAAATGTCAGTCACTAGTTATATTTTGTCAGATAAATATTATTTGCTGCAGCAGAGTTCAGTGCTCAATAATACATTGTTCTTGTCAG
Organism: Dromaius novaehollandiae; assembly: GCF_036370855.1. Lineage (NCBI taxonomy): Eukaryota > Metazoa > Chordata > Aves > Casuariiformes > Dromaiidae > Dromaius > Dromaius novaehollandiae. The sequence goes on from NC_088098.1 coordinate 27,276,905, forward strand.
TACTGTTTAAAGTGCGTATGATTCATATGAAAGCTCTATCTTATCTGACAGTGAAAGTAGGCACTTAGCATTTTCCTAAACCAAAGTCAGTTCAGAAGTTTAATACACTTCAGTATTTACAGCAAAAGAAAAGAATATTCTGCCTTCTCCAGAGGTTTATTTATTATCTAGCTCAGTTGTATGGAAGAGGTTTACGCTGCCATTGCTACAGCTTCTATATGATCTACTGAAACATTATCTAACAATGCACAGTGTGACAATGTTGGGTTTGCATATATTTAAAACTGTTTCCAATTTAAATTCAGTTAGAACGGAAAACTGTGTTTCCTAGCAGAATGAAAACACAGGAGAGACAATGTTGCTTCATGTAAATATTAAGAAGCTTTGCAAGAATGCAATAGTAATATTTTAATAAAATACTAAATTTTAAACTAATTTTTGCTTTTTGTTTTTGTTCGGAAAAGTAAGAAAGATGTATATTATAGCAATGTTTTAAATTTATTACAGTATTTTCAATTTACATATGTAACATATATTTTAATTATAAGTACCAGAATAAGTAAGTTGTTTTACTTAAAGACACATTTACAGACATTTCTGACAGAAAAGACTTTTTACCTATGACTGTTTGAATGTCTTCTGATTTTTTTCCAAACCCAGTTAAGTCTGTAGCTATTTGGAGATAACCTTTTTTCTCCAGATTTGCTTGTAGCTTTGAGTGAGATGAGGTTTCCAAAGAGAAGTACCTTATAATCATTTTCACCATTCTGTTTAACAAGCTTTTCCTCTGCTTCTGTAAGTGAAAAGACTCAATAGCATATATTGGAAAAGGTTGTAATGGGAGATACAGTCTTGTAAAAATATATCTAGCTTTAAGAATAATGTTTGGTCATGTATTTCAAACCTTAATATTTTGTTATGTTTGCAAAATCACATCGATGTTAATTCAGTTTTGGCATGCAGACCAGAGATCTATTTAGACCGTCTAATCTAACTGCTGTCAAATCATGATTTGAAAGGTGGCTGTTCTAGTATTTACTTTGAGTCTATTCCACAATCTATTATCTAGCTAATAGACAGATTTTGCAAATATTAAGCCCAAATTTTTCTTTACATTTCCCTCATTTCTAACCCATTCAGCTTTTCCCTGTCTGTGTAGCCTGCACCAACTTCCTGACAGTTTTCCTGACAGAGGTTTTTATTTGGCTTTTGCACCTAACTTTGAAAAGATTATTATTATCACTCTTACTGTGTAATAGTTTCAAGGTGATGGGAGATGGAATACCTTAGATTGTGAATTTGAAAGTGTTTTGAATGCTTATAATGATATATTGATATTTAATAAAATGTAAGATCTTTCAGTAATGTAAGCCAGTATGCACATTACATTACTTTAGCTATTTAAAAGTTAGTTGAGCATTTAGTTTAGCTGGTCACCTAGCATAATGCATGTTACTGTTGCAGCTGAATATGTATCCATATTGAGGTACAGATATATATGTTTACATATCTCTCTATCTCACAGAATTAGAGATTGCTGTAATGCAAGCATATATAAGACTGACAAATCAGGCCAGTTTTAAACTTTGAAACAAAACTTTACTAAATTCATTCATTAACAACACACTTCATGCTAATGATTAGTTAGCATATATTATTAATCATCATTATTATGTATACAAAACTATTAGTTATTTATACTTAGTGGTCTTGTCTTCTTTCTTCTCCATCTTTCCTCTCTGTGCTTGATGGGTTTTTTTGCTATTTGCCCCTCTCCCAAAAGGGGGAATCCATCATTGGTTTTGCCAGTCATCCTTCTTCTGTATTCAGCAGGATGCCTATTTGCAGTCCCTTGTTCTGTGCTGGCAACTATTTATCCCTTGAGTGTCTTCTACGTGCAACTACAGATGGCTTTTTTTGCCCCCTTGGTGGTCACATTGCTCGCATACTTATGTAAAATGCTTATACGTTGTGTCTGGCTATACCATCGCAGTGCTACAAAATACTAATATACTGTTGTTGGTTACACCTTTTTAGTAAGGTTGCATTTGGATTGAAAGCAAAGGATATTAATTATGTGTTGTTTAATGCTTGGTGTTTGATAGGTGTCGCTGGCCTTGGCTTTGGCTGCATTACTTTCACTGTTTAGAGGTTGAACATTTAGTTTAACTAGTCATCTAGACTCCCCTTGTCACCCATGACATCTCTAGAGGATGCTTCATCCCATCCAAAAATAGGTATTTTAGATGGATGAATGATTCATCCTCCAGAAGTGCCACAGACAATACAGGGAGACTCAGTGACTAATACAGGTTAGACAGCTCCAGTCAGATGAGAGGAATTCCACCTTCCTGGCACTTTCAGCCTTTCTACTGGCTGAGGTGTTTGCATCTGCAGGCAGTTTTGTAACAGCTCTTAAGCTAAGTAGGGAAGATACTTCCCTGTTAAGTGCTACAAGGATGGATCTTCATATACACCCATTATTGCAAAGATATATTGGTATTGTGGCATTTCAGATAAACTCAATATAATCTGTGGATAGAAATCCTTTCCAGATTCCTTTCTATTTTACCACTTTCCTGGTTATTCTAAGGAACTATTCATTTCTGTTTCCCATTTGGTCCGGTTCTTTGAAGCTTTCAATCAAAGTTTGCAGTCTTAGTTGACCAACTTTCTTTGGAGAGAATGAAAAAGAGAGAAAACAAAAAAAAGATGATTTCATCTTCTACAAACTCTGTGCATCTTTTATATTTTATAAAAGTTGTTATGATAACTGATACTGGGTATGAATTGTAATACCAATGTGTAGTTTTGATCATAAACCTTTGGTTCAAGGCTGTGCTGTCTTATATAACCAGTGACCACACTTGAGAATTCTTTATAATCAATAAAACACAAATCGATTTGTCAGCTGATTTTAATCATGACTCTCAGGCTGCTTAGATGGGCTGTGATCTGACATCTGGAATATACATCTACATCTGGAGTATAGAGCATCCCAGTAATAGTGGTCTGATCATCCACTACAGAAAGCATTGTCCTTTAGATTTAGATCCTTTAGATTCCTTTAGTCCTGTGGCCATAAAGAATGGGCTTTTGTGTATCTAGGTTTTGCCTTGAAATAGTGTAGGCTGGAAATTGTGCCCAGATCTCACAGTTGACACACATACTCCAAAATTATCTTTCAGTCCCTTGAGTTCACCCCTCTCATATGGCATGGGATTGATAGTGTGGAGACACACAGAAGCAACTTCTTCTGAACTGAGTAGGATTTATGTGCCAGATAATTTTGTTACTTTTTGCTCTTAGTGCCACAGCAGCCAAAATGCGAGACCTGCATGAATCCTGTTCTGACTGTGCTTAGAATTCCTCAGTAATTTCTAAATGCTCCCTGTTTTTTCACTGGATGTGAATGCTTCTCTCAGCCTGTTTCTGCCTGTTGTAGCTGACAGCTTCCCCTTTTCTCTTTGAAGGGCAGACCTTTTAAAAGATCAGGTGTCCTTTGATCTCAGGTTTGATAATCTTCCACATTCTCAGCGCTGAGCTGGGGGGCTCCTCCTTGGTTGGAAACTTGGCTGTTATTTTGGAAGAATCCTCTAATGTGGGACATGATGTATTTCTGCTGAATAATTATGTTCTTATTACATGTTAATGGATGATTATAAATGATAGCACATAAATGTTATACAAATAAGCAATTAGGGATGACATTATTAGAAGAATCATGAATACAAATAGAATGGCACTCAGTGTTCAAACAAGACGGATGCCCTCAGTTCTCCACAAAAAAATCATCCAAGTTTTCAGAAGCACTAGCTGAAGCACCATCCCACGTAATTCTTTCATGGCTCAGTTAGCTCCCACCCCCATCATGACATGTTGCCATCTAATAATAATGTTTGTTTGTGATTTTTCAGACAGCTTTCAAGCTGTATTTTCAAGACAATCTGAACTAGTTCTAGTGTGGTGCTGTACTAATGCTTTACTAGCAACTTGCAGCTAGCTCTTTCACTTTATCCACCCACCTTTAATTCTGTCAGATTGTGCAATGCACATTGATTTTATGTCATTAATGTACTTTATGCTGTAAAGATATGATGAAAATCATTGTTTTCTTCCAACAAACTTCTTGTTTAATTGAACATAAAAGATATAAGCTCCTATATCATATATTTGGATACATTTATCCAAATTTCATAAGTTATAGATGTCAGATTCAGAATATAGATTCAGAATTTCAGAAAACTCATATTATTGATGCATTCATCTGAAGAATGTTCAAATACTCTAATACATATGCAATAGACACAGAAAAATTATCTTTATTTTTTAAAAAAGAAGCAGACCTCATATGTGTTGCATGTACTAACTTGTGGCCAGCTATTCTTTAGCATCTATTTCCCAGAATGGACTTTTATCACATAGTTCTGTGCCAGCCTGTTTTGTGCTGGGAAATCTTTTATCCTGATTAAATTTCCTTGAAAATCACTTAAACTGACCTCTCTGTTTAGAAGGAGGAATCCTGTGATAGCCCTATTAGTCCTTATAAGAAATATGAACAACATATTAGCTACAATTATTTTAGAGGAAATGGGACTTTTGTATTCTCTAAATAATATATTTTTAAAAGTTTATTGAGGAGAGGGGTGGACAGACGATCAAACCAAAACCAAAAACAGAAGAAAAATATCAGCTGCTAGATTTTGAAAAAGCAGAAATATAGGTTTCTTTCATTCATTCACTCATCCAGTGAGGATATAATGAGGAGAATACTTTATAAAAATAATGTTGAGGTACTTTTTATTATTTCAAGAGCAGAATTTTACAGTCCTCACTGGTGTAGGGCTGACAGTGGTTTTTTACACTTTTTCTTGCTGGTTTCTGAAGTGTAGCTGGGGATAAAGGCATATGGGTTGAAAGACTGTGTGTCTGTTGAATAGCCATCTGTTACAGTATCCCTTGGGGATAATATATCAAACAGAAATTTCAAAACAGGAATGCTATGTACCCATTGCAGTGATGCCTTAGTTCACAGAAAGACTGAAATCATGACATGAAAAGGTGTGAATTGCTCCTCCTCTTCTCTGAAGTGTTAGTTTTGTAGCCCAATGCTCACAGATTACATGCCAACACTGTCAGCCATCATCTTGCTTATCAAAGTAGCCAAAACATCCAAAATGTGTGTTTCCCAAATCCCAAGAAGTCTTCTTTGCTAGATCCCAGAATGCGCTCTGCTCAGCTCCAAAACCATCAGCTTCTCTTCCATTTCTATTACAGTGCCCTGCTGTGTCTTTGATACAAAAACATTAGCACCCTGGAAACTGAGCTAGAGTCAAATTAATTTAATAAAAAAATAAGGTACATAGTACAGAACCGATTGCATTAGCCAGTTTCATATTTAATTCATAAAACTTTTCATGTTTTAATTTACTTGCTGCTGCTATTGGTGCTGCAGAATTTACATTCTTCTTCACCACAGGCTTGCCGGAGAGCAACCATTCTCAGTGATAGAATACAAAATAGTAGGGAAAGATAAAGGATTAAATGTGGAAGTGAGTGAAATGTTGTCACCGTATTTAAAATAGATGAAATACTGCTGTCTACTAGCAAAACGTAATGCTTTAGAAAGAGTTTTGGAGTCTTACAATAGGTGAAATGAAGGTTGGCCTTCTCTGAAAAATTATTTTCACTATTATTATTATTATTATCAATATAGCACAAAAGGTGCAACAGGAACTTCACATATAGCACAAAACTGGTTCTGTCTAGACACACTAATAGCATGATTTGATCAGGATTTATGACAGGTCCCCCACCATCATACAGCCAGTCAATGAGCCTGTAGGCAAGATGCAAAGATCAGTCTATGCGCAATGCATTGCAGGCCCAAATCTCAGCAGTCCTAGGGCGTATCAGGAGCAGACCCAGGCGAGGACCAAGCTGACTTCCGCTTCAGAATTTCAGTAGCTCTTTGCACTGTGTGTTTTTCTGAACTTATTTTTATAAAGTGGTATTGATAAAAAGAAACCTTCCTGGGATCTCTTTCTGAGGTTATCTTAAAGGACTTGCAATGACTTGCAACAGTACTTTTGCTCTTTTCCATGTGCAATCAAAGTTACATATAAATGAGGCAGGATATGTGTTTAAATGAGGTCTTATATCAACTTTTATATTTCTGAGTTTGTCAGTGCCATGAGTGCAGCTGGCCCTGACCAGCTGACCTGGACCCCCACCCCTGCCTATGGCCCAGGACCCCACTTTGGCTCAGCCTGGGGCCATCAGTCCCTGGCCCAGCGATGCCGTAGGCAGATGCCTCTCTCTAGCCCTGTCCCCCGGATGGACTCTGGACCCACGTTGTAGTCTGGCCTCCAGCCCTGTCTCCTTTGGCTGCTTGTAGGACTCCCTGGAGGGACGTGGTGCTGGCTCAGTGCCTGCCGTGTCAGGGCTGTTGATGGAGCCTGTTTCCCGCTCCCAGCTCTGCCCGCCGCGTGTGGCCCTGCAGGACTGTGCCCTGTTGGTGAGGGTGCTGCCGGTGCTGGGGTCATCCTCAGCTCCCGGCTCACCTGCTCTTCGGGAGCAGCAGCCCTCACTTCTGCCTGGCAGCACTGCCTTACCTTTCTTAAAGATGCATTTCTATTCCTACCTGCCTTAAAAAATAATAAGCAGCTTACCAAAACTCCTAATACTGGTGGGAGGATTTTCAGAGAAAACTTCAATCTAGCTCAGCCCTACTGATTTAGCTTTTCTAATTTCTAGCTTCAGAATCTGGTTAAGACATCTTAAGCTCAGTGTCCTGCTTTGGCCATGAGTTAAAGTGTGCAGGACAAACAATGATTTTCAGCAAAAGCTTTTTTTTCTCTCTCTGTTAAAGCTGCCTACCACTAAGCACTGCTAGCCTCTGTTATGAGGCTGCATGGTAACCAAATGGCTCTAAGAAAGCTTTTTCTTTTATTTAAAAAGCATAATATATCAGTTGAAAATGACCAAATATCCCATGCAATAAATTCTTTTCTGTTGATTGCTGCCAGTTTGCTCCAGTGGAGATTTTGTGTGTGTCTCTCTCTCTCCTTTTTTTTTCCCCCATACACCTGGGAGGAGTTCTTCATGTAGTGATTCCTCTATAGTTGTACCAAAGAAGTAGACTCAGGAGGTGACTGGGAGGGAGAGGAAGGGAGAGAAGCAAGAGTGGGGAAAAGGAAAACAGAAGAACAAGCAACCCTAGTCTCCTACTGAACAACTCTGCAAGCTGAGTACAGTCTAAATTCTCCTTTTACCGAATGCCTTTGCTCTTGACTCCTACCTGAGAATATTCCACACGTTGTTATTACTCCTTACTGTGAGAAAGGCAAGAATTATGTGTCATGTTTAACAAAAACCTTCTAACTGGCAGTCTTCATTGCCTAGCCCTAGGGCCTTCCTATATCCTTTCCATCATACACAGCCATTTCTGTACTGTGGCCTGTGAACCAGAACTCAAATTTCCCAGTTGGTGAGACATCATGCTGTTTCTCACCATCTGGCAAGCCAGCATTTTCATCCAAAGAGGTTTGGATTGGTAGTGTAAAGGAGCTAATTATGTTCAGTGAGTGTTTCATGACATGCTATTTTAGCCAAACAAACAAGAAATTAATTGTGGAAATGTTTTCTCCAGCAAGTCCCTGTTCAACAGATTCAAAGATATAGAACAAAATAGTCGATATGCATAAAGAGCGGTTTGAAAAGGCTATTTAGCACATCCAGCATAACTGATTTCTCCATATGTCCTGAATTACAGTCCTTTTGGAGTTATAGATGGGCAGACACTCATAATATCTTGTGTATGGTTCATTTGCAGAGGATTTCACACCAAGTGCTTTAAAATAGTTCTGTAGTGGTAGCATTTCAGTCGTGGCTGTGAGGTTTCATACTGAGTTTCTCAAGCAAAACTGTTCATTTGCTATTTTTGTAAATACTCTACACAAATGCTCATTTGCTCTATAAATTTTTATTTTGCTTCCATTCCAAACTAAACTATGCAAGGATAATGTGTTATTTTAGAAAATATAGATAAAATTGCACACCACAAAACATTATAATTTATATTTGTGAGTCAAAGTTTATTACTTCTTTGAATTGAAGTTACTGTTCATGTTACCATTTATACTCTTTGGTTTCTGGTATGTTCCCCTTTTTCTTGACTAATAGGTAGTTCTCTTTAAAAAGTTAAAATGTAGAGACATATCTCTGCTTCAAATTTGTGATGTCAAAGAGACACAGAAATGCAGGGCTGCTTGAAACCTCAGGGACAACATAGGCCAACTTCTTGTCTGGAGACAGGACTGAGTATACCTGAACCTTCTTAAATGTCCATCAAATTCCACTGAAGGAATTTCCTTGTCTTTCCAAGTTTTTCACTACTTTTAGAGTTAGCTTTTTTCCCACAAACCAAGGTTTTTGTTGCATTCAGCTTATTTCTTCTTGTTCTTCCCATAGTGGAGATGGAGGATGGTTCATCACAATCTTTTTATGTGTTATTTTACTTAGCAAAAGGCAGTTGTATTTCCATCAGATTTCTTTTTTTTTTCTAGGTTAAACAAACACAATTCCTTCAATATTTTCTCAATTTTTAGAACAGAAAAGAGTGAGATTTACTGTTTTGCCAGTGTTGTGATGTTAACTTGTAACTGATTGTCACCTTCAGATCCTTTTCTGTCAATTTTAATGATTTTCTCTTGCATAATAAACTTTAATGTACATGTCCCATTGACATTAAAGACTTGTCTATCGTTTGAGTTCAGAATATGCAGGATAGGTTTCTGATGAATATGGAGAAAATGCTTGTAATGCAGATCAGAATACAGGGTTTTCCCACGCTATCTGATGTTATCATATGCTGCATCTGAAATATGAACAAGAGAGCTGCACTCCAATTATGATAGAAATTTATTGTATTCATTTATTCATTCTAAGTTCATAAAATCCAAGAAATACTGAAATGTTATGTACATGCTGTACTAAATTTTAAACATATCCCAACTGTGTTAATTTAAGATAACCCTGATAACCTAGTGTTAAACCTTATGTGCCTCAAACTCATTTCCACAGTCAGAGCCCTTGCACGTGAAATTATTGCTCACCCTTTTTAAAATGACTGTGAGAGAAGCTAATGCACCCTGTGTTTACATTTTAAATATGCTAAGAAATTTTTGGATAGAAATAGTAAACAATATTAATTATTCAGTTTTAATTATTTGAAATAAAACTTTAATTAGTCTGAGGACTCAAATCTCAATATGCGAGAAAAGGATGATGACTATGACCAGGCTCCTAAGCAAATGTGATATTTAACTCACAGCTTTTACTCTCCTTCATATGGGATCTAAATGATACTCACACAGTTAATTCTACATGAAAGGGTGGATTCCTTTGCATTAGGTTGGGAGAAAAAAAGGGACTGCCAGGAATCTGGCTGTGATTGCTTGAGACCATGCCCAGGTCAGCATAAGCTGAAGCAGCTGAGGAGCTACTTCAAAGTACATCACTAATTCTAAGTGACCTTTCAGTGTTCAGGAGCACAGTAAATATCTGATTAGTGCAAAAAGAAGTATTACAGAGTGGAGAACCATGAGAACATAACTGTATTTTTTGTAGTCTGACCTTCAGACAAGAGCTTATGATCTCCAACAGAAGAGGTAGTCAGCATGATACTCTGTGAACAGTCCAGTTGCAAGTTATTCCACACAAATAGCAGATATTAATGGTTATATTTCAACTTTTTATTTAAAAAGATGACACTAGAATTCACAAGCCAGCCTGAATAAAGCCTAATAGGAGAAAGTACTGCTTCTACTTCAAATGACAAATTCCAGCAATACAAATGAGGATCTTTAAGTCTTCCTTATATCTAAAGCCTACAGAATTTCAGTGTTATAGGATGTACACTTTTCCCCCCACCTGCCTGTAGTTTTCACCAAAGTATTGTGCCAGAGTAGAAGGAAGGCAGCAACAGTGAACTGAAGCCAGGTGATATGTAGCTTGATAACACATTCCCCAACAGTCTCAAATACCATAAGCCCTCTTCTGTCATACAGCCTGGTATAACTCGGACCGTATTGCAACACATTCTGATGTGCAGACGTGTCCATATCAGGCCCATCTATGCAAGACATCTTACACTGGGAGTCTGATAACTTGTGAGGCCAGAGCAAAACAAAAACATGACAGAAGAAACAAATAAATGAACTGTGTCCCATCTTGCTGTGCTATTCATTCCTTTTACCAAGTTCCAACACCTGTGTGTTGCCAAACCACAGTGGCTTCTTAAATGGAATTTTTAAAACTTTTTTAAACAGCCACAGCAGCAAACCCAGAATATATGTGAATTCCTGTTGCTATGTGAAGAAGTATTAAAAGACAAAGGATTCATCAATCAACTACAATTTTGGTTTCTAAGTGTGTACAGGCATCTGAGTGTTTGGACATCTACCATTGTAAGATAAAATAGGATTTTTTTAAAAAAAGGTACTTTTTGCTGCAAGAATATCTATTATTCACTGATACAAATGAGAAGAAGCAAACGCTGTATGTCCTTTAATGCAGGAGGTAATATAAATCAAATGAGCTTGAAAATATATTAAAAAAGACAAAAGTAATATCTGTAGCATAGACTTCATGGGTAAAAAAGGTTGAGGAGGAAATGAAATATGAGGTACTGATAGTATAATTCTTGGTCTCAAAAGTACAATCAAGAATTTCTTTGCTGACAAACCTCCGCAGTCTATTCAGGTCCGTGCTGCTTCACATTTATCTCCAGTCATTACCTGTACTTGAAACAAGAATCTGGGTTGAAAGAGAGAGAGAAAAATATGCAGTTTTTATAGAATCCTGAAGCTTAAGAAAAGGAAGAAAACAAAACATGGGAGAAGCAATCAATGGCAGGCAAAGATTGCAGTGTCTACCATAGCCACTTCATAATATCCACATCTGTAATCTGTGAATAAAGCCAGTTTATACAAAGTATTCAGGAAAATCCTTGAGTGCAGGAATCCTAGAAGAAACCCTTTTGTGTTGCATCTTAAATGTGTTTTTGAGAAAAGAAAGTAGTAGCAATAGCAATCCTGAATCTTTCAGAGACCTAATTAATTTGCTGTTTGTTTTAAGTTTATTATTGTTTCAGTGTGAAAGATAGGTCGAGAGTTTGGGAGAGACTCTATTATTAGCTGAACTAGTTCACTTTGCTCTGCTTTCCAAGTTATAATCAGTCAGGCATCCATTTTACCGTATATAAAATGGCATAGTAGCAACCAGTTATGATCAAAACTCCCATTAACATGAGACAGTATGCATTTCATACTGAAAGCAAAATGTAATTTGAAAAAATTTCAAACAAGCCAACATGATCACTGGTCGCTTTTCTTTAATTCTGAACTTTTACCCATTCTAAACTATTTGACTTGATAGTGTCCGAAGTATGAGAGGTCACTGAAATACTAAGTATCGCTCAAATATATAAAATAGAGATACATCCTCTGCACCTCAAGGACCTCAGTTTGAAAGGACAAGAGAAAAAGAAAAGGTGATGGAGAAGAGTCAACATTTTTTTTTCTTGAATGAACAGAAAATAAGGTCTTGACTTGCTTGAGTACCAACCTCTGTTAGCTGCTGAATGTTAAATTTCAGTTTTCTGTAAACTTCACTATAGGTATCACTCATGCGAGCGATTTGAAGGCATTTGAAATACGACTGTGTGTAGCCATGAAGAGCGGGACAGAAAGGCGTATGTGGGAAAGTGTAGGAAACACAAAATGACTTTTGGATAAGTGAGATGAGGCTGGTATCACCAGTAAAGGAAGTAGCAAAGTGAACCCAATAAAAAATGACAGAATGAGAAGTAAAAACAGTGTTGAGAAATTCTTTGACGGTTATTATCAGAAACATGAACTTTCTATGGTAGAAATGTGTAACTCAAAAGAGGTTAGTTATTGCAGGAGAAAAATAGGTGAATGACAGTAACTGTAAACACCTGAGAGCAGTCTAAAAAGAACCTGATCTCGAGTTAGAAAAGCTGATGGAGTAACAAAAGTGGATGACATTCAGGCTGCATAACACAAGTGAGTGATCTGAGAGCTATTATGGGAGGAGGAAAGAATGAGTTGTGTGTTCATGGCACAGGGGAGGGAATGTCAAAATGGGTATCCAAATCAGAGACCAGGTGCAGAGAACTGAACAGTTTTATTGCTGGTAGCAACAGGAATGGGGAGGGCAAGAAGAAGAAATTTGTGAAAGCATGAATCTAATAAACTTTAGTCCCATTCTGACAGTGCTAAGAAAGCATAAATACAATTTACGCTAATTTAAAGAACCTCTTTCACTGGATGGTAGTGCAAATGGGCTGCTCTCTAAAGAAGATTTGTGCCACTATAGTTCAGTTTTGCTTTTGTTTAGCAGATTTTAGCTGTGTGTCCAAATTGATTTGAAGCACAAAGTCTTTGTTGGCCAGTAGCCTTTTCAATTTGTTGTGTTTTTATATGATGACATGTCTACACTTTATTATCAATGAATTCCTCGAAATAAATGTGATTGTGTCACAGAAGGAGGAGAGTGAATCACTCAGTCCTGTTGGTTTTTGGTCTTGTGAACATTCCCAGTAGCATTCACTGGCTAGACTGCAATAATTCAGCTGTCGCCTGCAGCCAGACTTAGAAAATATTTCTTCACATTTCTTCTGGTAAATACTGTACAGTGTTCTTTTTATGAGGCTGTCAATAGAATTAAAGAAAGTTATGGCACAAATGTTTACAGCAGGTAAAGGAAAACAGATTTCTCCTTTGTTTTGTATTGTAGATTTATCAGTGGGGTAGGCTGGATACAATCTTAGTTTTGTTCTCTGCTTTTGGTTTGCCATTGGCTATGTCAATAAGCATTATGTGTTTAGAAAGAGCTTGCAATAAATAATTAAAAAGGATGCAAAATATAGAATATGAAAGCCTTTGGTTCTTTAAACAGAATTTATTATGTTCAAAGTTACATCTCGATAAAAGGCAAGTGTAACTTGCATTAAAATATTAATCCATCCATGCCATTTAGTTCTTTGAAATATTCATAGCTTTTTTTTTTTTTTTTTTTTTTTTAGTGGTGGTGGTTTGTGGTAAGGGGGGAGCAGTAAAGTGGGAGAGGCTTTGATGAAAAAAGCTTTCATTGAGACCAAGACAGTCAAACTGACATCAGTGTCCTTCATGGCTTTAGAAGACTGGCCCTGCTGGGAGTTACGCTGCTGTGGAAAATTCTCTTTAACTTCATAGTCCATGCTCATAAAGCACTTAGAACATTCTCAGTCTTTTCCTGAAAAAAACCCTCTTTATTTTCCAGTGCAGACTTCCAGCTTAATATTATTTACTCCTCCATTTGTTCTCATTTCAAAGTACTATCAGTACTAGTCAGCTGCCACTAAAATCTGTCCTGTATTTCCTGTGTGTGTTTAATGCAAGTTCTTTCCTTCTCTTTCCTCTCATCTTGCTTTCTGGTTTTTTTTCAAGGCAGAAATCCTATATTTTTAGTTGTTTATATTTATATAGCACCAGATATAACCATTGAGCACTTCACAGACAAAAAAAGATACTGCAGAAAAAAAGTTGACAGTCTGATTTTACTGTGACAGTGTAAGGTAATGTATCAAACAAAGGTGGATAGGAGAATGAAACATGCAATAATAGTGCCTTGGCATTAGATATTTTGGCTATCTCAACTTCTGCAATCCTTCTTTTATATAATCTGCTTCTGTTTTCAAGTCTTTTGTTTTTACGACGAGGGTCAGTTTTTGAAGTAGAAATTAAAAGGTAATTAAAAAGAAAATTAATGGAAATGTGAGCAGAAGATGTCAGCAGAAACAAAACAGATGTGGAGGAGAGTGTTCAGTAATACTGGGCACCTGAAAAGACAGGAGGAAAGACAAGACACAGGCCAGAAGACCAAAGAGGTAAAGAGAGGTTGGAAGGGATGGATGATGACATAAAATTAATTGATAACATTTGAACAAACAAAAGAAAAACAATCAGTTGTTGGAGTGAATGGAAGAAGAATGACATTGGGCTGCATCAGAAGCTTGTTTTCTTCTTGCAACAGCACAAGTGGAGTGTCCGTTTGGGTTCTGCTTGTATTTTTAGACTGAACCCCAATTATTATACTCCCTTGCTGGATCACTCATACTCTTGCCTTTGAGCAGAGAAAAAGTACAAGAGGGAAAGAAAAGATCTGTAATGCATGTTACAGCAAGAGCATGCACTGAGAAAAAGCCCCAAAAGAGAGACTGTGACTGTTTGAATCAATAGTTTAAAAGTTCTATTAAAAACATTTATGAAATTCAGTCAAATGTATGGGTTTATCTTTGTGTCGCTAGTGCTAAAGGGAAGAACAAAATCTTTCTTCTTTTTCTTCTTCTTGTTTTTTACAAAAGTACAGCAATCTGTATAATGCAGCAATCTTTTCTTGTCAATCAAAACAAAAGAAAAGCCGTAATTAAATAAAAGAAGAAAAGATAAGATAAAAAATACTGTTGCTGTAGACATATAAAAAAACTTTACATTAATGTCAAATTAGTTCAAGTCATAGGATTATCAGGCTTGCGTTTCTTAAAGCTTGTTGGACTGAGTTTTATACTTTGTGTAAAAATAAAGCGCATAACTTTCTCTCAGCGGCTTGCTTTTTTAAACCATGATAGGGGATGTTTACCAAAGTGCACACAGAAGGGAGAGAGTATGGACTTTTGCATGGACATTTTCAACTACAGCTTCTTTTCCTGTTGTAAAGTAATTCTCTAAAATTCCAGGGAATACTAAGCTTCTTGAATATATTTTTTTCCTCCACTGGAAAGGAAAATGATTGATGATATATTTAGTAGGTTATTATAAATACTCAGAGGACAGCACCTTCTTTATTATGGCTTTCCAAACAATGATGTATGTTTGCAGCAGTGTTATAGAACAGGAAAATTTTGTTATCCTCATCTTTTTTTGAAACTCAGAGATGCTGTGACCTACATATGGGTTTTGTCTTTGACTGTTACCTAAGTCTGATGAAATCCAGGGCTGCCCTTTAATCAAAAGATTATTCATTCTTAGAACGAATTCACAAGAAATCTCTTTAACTTCAATTTTAATTTTTGACTGAGCATGAACAGAGCATTCAAATTCATGACTTATTCCTATCTCATGGCCAATGCTGGACATCATGTTTGTCCTGTGCATATTTTTCTTTCAGATTTACAAAAATGACTCACTTGTGAGTATTGAATTTTCCTTCCTTTTCTTCCTGAGCAATATTATGAGTATAAGCAAGCAAGACAGACTTAAAAAGCATGTGGCTGTAGGGTATAAGTCCAGCTATTCAAAACAAATGTGACTTTCACTTTTATGAGGATCAATGGCAACTGCAAATGCACTCAACACTGATATTCCAAAAGACTTCAGAATTTGAGATTTTATACAAAGTGATAAGGTCATTCCTGTAGCCTTTATTCGTTGTTTGAGAGTGGAAGACATTAAGTCCTGAAAAAGTCTTTCAGTCATATTAAATAATGGAGACTGGATCACTTTCTAGTTCTCAGGTCAAGGAGCATACCCTGGCATTATACTAAGGTGAGATTCAGATTCCTCTCCCCGTCTTCTATAGAAAGGAAATTAGAGCATATGCACAAAAAAGGATTTATGGTTGCCCTCCAAGAATTAATTGTGTGATCTTGATTACTGGAGTATCCTCTGGCAGGCCACAGCTCACGTGCGGATTGCTTGAGCTGCTAATACAGTGCAGACATTAACGATCGTGATCTCATTGTCAAGGACTCATCTTTCAGCAGCTGCCTCACCTTCTGCCTGAGTCTGTCTCTGCCCAGCTAGTCTTTGATTTTATATTTCTCTTGTAGTGCAGTTGGCTCTGCAAACATTGGAAATGAAATATAGGGAGCAATTTGAAATAATTTATTTTGTGGAAATCTTCCAAAAGTTTTGTTGTTCTGCTAGGGCTGGCAAGAAATTTATTAAGCTGAGTAGAGAGAGGAAAAAAAATTCAGTAATAGTTTAAAGTGACATATATGTATGTGCATGTTTGTAATCTGAAAACCTCAGAGATAATTTGCAGGTTTCATGTGCTTGTGCTTTGGGCACAGAAATTAAATGATTGCTTATTGTGAGTGGGTGTCTTCAATCCATGTCTACTGTAATGCAGCCCATAATAGCTACCGGATTTGTGACATACTTCTTTTGTTTCTGTTTATTTGCTTGGATCTTTTGGAAGAGAAAGTGCCTTCTGAGAAATTTGATTGAATTATTATATTTGTTTTGCCTAAGGTCTCCTTAATCATTATAAAGAATGAAATAATGAAAACAAATACAAGTGAAATATGCTAGATTCGATCACTTCTCTTTTCTTTGAGAAGTTGATATACCTAAACATACCAATTAAAGTTCTTACTGCAGTAACTTTTGTAGTAGCTTCTTTCTGTCTTTAAATAACAACTTGTCCAATAAGACCAAGAATGAAAGTCTTCTGTGTTTGAAGAATTCTTTTTCTGAATGAAAGGAAATGTAAAGAAATTATTCAAGTGTTCTGAGTCAGCATATGTAAAAGACCATTTACACCGCTCAGCCAAGTGGCTTATATGTGGTTTCCTGTAAATTTTTAAAAGTGGTAAGAACAAGTATAAATGCCGTAGCAAAATGACATACACTACAGTTACAACACAAGTAAGCAAAGTCAAGTGTAGAAGTAAACAGTGAAAAGTCTGTTTGCTCTAAACTTTCTATTCATGCTAGGACTCTGATGAAATTGCAAAAAGCTGTTTATAGTAAGTTGTCATCTCTTAATCTAGTTTGTGAATATATTACCTTTTACCATGTTTCTAACAAAAATAATACTTTCAATAAAACCCTGTACATTGAAGTTCAAGGCTTTTCTGTGACACTTTCTTTTTTAGCCATTAAAGCCACTCCAGTACTTGCAAAATGACAACTGGTGTTTACAGAGCCCTACTGCCCTTGTAAAAATTCCAGAAAGAATTTCTTGTATTCTCCTTTGTGTTTTAGAAAGACTGTGCAATTCTCATATCTGAAATGAGTAATTTTGGTTATTGTGTCATGCTGTGAAGCTCATTTTTCCCAGTTACCAGTTGTTAATGGTATACAAGGATGCTCCATGCTCAAAACCAAAAAGTATCTTTTGAACAGAACAGGGAAAGGGAAATGTGTAGATATAATATCAAGGCTTTGATGACAATTTAAAATAATTTAGAAATGGGAAAAAGAACAATGCAGATATGCTTTCTCTTTTTATTATAAAATTATTTGCTAGAGCATATTTCCTAGTTATTTAATCCAGTATGAATGAAAATAATAGGAGTAATAGGGCTACCTATATTATTATTATCAAATGAAATATATCTCTTGAGTGCATCTGAGATCTGCCAGAGTACTGCTTTCGGGAAGATGTTTCAGACTAGCAGCCCTCTGCAACATCACACCTGACTGTGGGTACCCTTGAAGGCCATTTTTTATCTTTTATGCAGGAAAATCAGTGTTGATTTTGGCCTTTTAACTTTGCTGTACAAGTTGCCTCCCTGAAAGTCTGTGGTGGGTGAGGTGTCTTCCTGCTACTGGTAATATTCTTCTTGTGTGGATGTTTAGGGAGTGTGTGAACCTGGACTTGCTCTTTTCAGGGCAACTGTGAATACAACCAAGGTGGAACTAAAAGGGAAATAAATTCTGCTTGGTATAAGGTTGGCGGAGGTTAAATCCAGGATAGCAGACGCTAAATGTTTCCTTTTGTCACCGTTTGATCCTTGGTCTGCTTTTGGACAGAGTGGCTGTGCACTGCCTTCTACTCAAGCCTTTCCATTCCTACTTAGGCTGGCTCCTCATCATTAGATTCTTCTGTATTTAATCAACATGGCTCAAAACAAACATTTTTGTGGAACAGAAAATGCTGTGCAAGTTTATCTGACAGTTGTTACATTTTCTTCCTGCTTGTAAACTTATATCCATGGAAACAGCTTCAGTGTTTGCCCTGCTCTGCAGGCTGAAGGCCCTATTTTTTAAGAGGAAAGCAGTGGCACCGTGAGTTTTCTAGCAGTCATTTACATAATATGTAACTGGGATGGGATAATACTCTTTGAACTTTCCTGTGCCCCCAGCCCGACTGCAAGTAAAAGGCTGTCAGTTGTGCAAAGCGTTCAGAACAAGGAGGCAGCAGCAAAAAACAATCTCTCCTCTATCAAATCACCAGCAGAAAGCCAGCACTGTTGCAAGAATGGGGTGGTCATTAATTCCCCTGACAAGAAATTATCCCTATTCAACCCGCTCTGGAATTGCAACTGTGTGCAAGAGTTAGAATGCCAGAAGCAATTAAAGATGCCTCACCCCAGTGTAAACAGAGTTTTCCTGAAACTTATTTTTATTTAAGCATCATGCATTACTTTATTTTAGATATATGGCTAAAAGACCCCCTAAGAAGTTTAAGATATTTCATGTGCATAAAATGTGTCATTTCTTTGGCAGATTCATAAGTAAGTACTGACAAATCTGAAACAGGGAAAAACACATGAAAAGGTTGTTCCAAAATATAATAATTACAGGTATTATTTGAGGAAATGATATCTAGATAGCATTAAGAAAAGAAAACTATTTGCAGCGGTAGCTAATATGATCTACTTATTTACTAAGAGGAGAAATATTTTTTCTTCCAACAGAAAGTCATCTACACTTGATAAAATACTATGTGATCTGATTGCTTCTGAAGATTGAAAAATAAAATCAAGAATAAATTAAAATTTGAAATGTAGAAAAGCACTGCAAGATAACTAATGGTCATGCCTGGTCTAACACATGTAATGATATATACACCTATGTGCTAGAAGTGGGGCTAGGACCACATTTATTGTACACACTTTGATGATAACTTTCTATCATGTCACATGTGCTGAGTTCAAATTAGCAATTTTGAGTAATTTATGGTTGCACAGTTCATTCTTTCTGACAGCCACAGTAAGCTCCGTGGACTTTGGATCAGATTGCTATAAAATGATGTGTTGATGTCATTGTACTTAAGGATTTAAAAGGTCATGTGAAGTCAAAAGAATATGTGACAACCCGTTGCACCTCCAATACCTCCATGTGTTGCCTACCTAAAGTCATAGCTTTGTATCACAATGTCATATGCCACATTAAATGTGTATAACTGAGTAAGTTTGAAGTAATGCCTAGAAGTTGTCCAAATTACAGGTCACTTGGGTTACTCTTCCATTTCTATTTTGGCAACTTTCGCAGTAATCGGAGGCATAAGATACTGCAGTTCTATCTCGTCGTTACTATTCACAAAAGTTAAATCTGTTCATCCCACTATGAATTCCAATATGAATTCTTTTCTTTCGGATCTATTACTAAATACAGTTTTTGCACTGTTTTTAAGGGTAGGAGCCCTGCTGCATTTTGTTCTGCACAATCTAGAAAATCCTTTTACTAGTACACACAACTGATTGTGGTCTTTCTATTTTTCTTTCTCAGGGACTTCCATCAGACTCGTCTGTTTTATTAGTCATAAGGAGCATGTATATACAAAGTTATCTGTATTTTCAAAATCACTATTTCAGTGTTTTCCTAAAATAGCTTTATTGTTTTTTCATCTTTTAAAAATCTGGTAAGCATCCAGATATTCTGAATGTGTCTATTTGATAAATGCAGACAGCTTTTAAGCTCAGCTGCTTATTTACTATGTTTTCAAACGTCTCCATTTTCTGTTTAGCATTCAGTGAAATAGTGTAAGAAAAACCATCTGTACTGCAGCTGCAATGACACTACCTTTACTTTTGCTCTTCAGTAGGAAATCAAATGTAGCCATTTTTGTTGTTTTTGCTGTTATTGTATTTTTTAATGGTTTTGGGTTTGAGGAATGCTGAGAAAAGAGAAAATCATAAAATTAGCACTTTAGTTAAGTGAAACAGCTCAAGAATGTAAGTAATGTGCTGGCTATAATCCTCTTTTAATCTTCTGTCTTCCTGAGTGGATCTCTGCTAATGATCTGAAGATCAGTTACACATTACAGAAGTACTGAAGTGTTTATCAGCCCCAAGTGCTGTAAACGTACCTCACTTTATGCTGTGATAATGCTAGTGGAGTATTATAGGCAATATTTTTCAGAGAAGTTTAGACTGTTGTGAAAATGCATGTATTTTAGTTTTTGCACGAGTATTAAATTACAGCACAAGCACTGAAATTCTATCTATCTGAGGTATTCCCCTTGTCTTCAATGAAAGTTCTCGGAATAGTAACTATCTTCAGGAATGAGCTGTTAATTAAGAATTGCCCATTCAGAGAGGCTCTTTGTCACATTAAGTTGAACCTCTAGTTTGCATTTGGGCAGAAGCATTCTAGTTTGTCAAAATATTTTGTAAGGAATACCTAGAATAAAAACAAACCCAAAAATCACTCAGGTAAAATTTTTTCCAGTTGCAGCTCCCATCAAAATCACTGGAGTTAGGCCAGGAATGTGTGTAGTCTCTTGAGTTTAAAATTCTAAAAGTCAGTTTGCACATAATCCTTTAGAAGAAAATGAAATCATTTTTTAAATGGCTAGAAGAAAATTAAAACACATTGGAGCTGCCATTCTAATGTTTTCAAATTGATGTTTACAGACTTCTTTTGTCTGGAACCTAGTTTCGTATAAAACCTTTTCTGTCTGCCCTTGTTCCACAAAAAGACATTGATTAGCAGACATGTGCTGAAATATAATTATTAGATGGAAAGTTTTACAAGTTTTTTGTCCTTCGCACAAAGTACATCTTTTTTATATAGGTGAAGCCTGTGGACAAAACCTGACTGCTAATATTTGCATGCACAAATTCTGATTGATACAGAATTTGATGAGGCTGTTTATAGTGCCAATAGCTGCTGGTTTTACATTGCTCTGCATTAATCTGCAAAAAAATCTTGAGACCTCCACCAGGAAAACAGCATGTGAGAACTATGTACAACAAGAGCTGAAATAAGAAGGCAGAGGACATTTTCGGGTGAAGTAGTAGTTTAAAAGGTTGGGGGGTTTTTTCCCAAAAAATTCTAGTCTTGACAAAGGGCTACAAATATGCTACCCTAAAGCTACCATATCAATTTTAGTTCAGGAAGTACCAGTGAAATTCAGAAGGAACTGTAGAGGAAATTTCTTATTTTCCCCCAATTTAGAAGGGTTTAGAATGAGAGTTGGCCAAAAGAGAATCAAAATGCTATTTTTTGCAGATGCAGCTGTATCATTTCTACCTTGTTTTGATGGAAAGGAGATAGAATAAAATGGGTCACTCATTCTCAAAGAGGAGCAAGGATGATCAAACCACTGTATAAGCTATCCTTAAAAGGCAGAGTATCCTAAGGGAGCTGAGGTTGCTGATACATTGGTATATTATAAGCTTACACAGGAGCTGAATTGAGTACATTGCATATTGCATTTTATTGGGTGCTTTCACGTATAATTCCCATCACATCTGGATTTTCAATTTCCTATTCTCTGTGCATGTCAGTGAGTGAACAGTAAATAAAATCTCACTTGGTACTTCTGCACTGATCTCTTTCTTGGGACTGTATTTTGATATGAGTACCTCATCCATCTGCTTGCTCTCAAATTCCCTCTTGGGGTTAGAACACAGGTGCTATTGTAAGTGAATTTGTTGAATATTTGATAGAATTTGCCTTTGTTTACAAGTAATGAAAGGTCACCACCCTTGTTTATTGGGATTTTAGTTCTTGTATACTGACTGTCTGGAACTATCCATATAAAAGATATCAAGAAAACAGGCGAGAATAACCTTTAAGGTAAAAGCCAGATTAACCCAATATTTTTGAAAGATGTCATTTAATGCAATATATCTTTACTAGTATAAAAAACTGTAGTGGAGTGAAGACTGCGAACATTCCCCATTTAAGCCTGATGTTTTAAGGTGCCTGAGCAGGCTCTGTGTGACTGAACACTCCAGAATAACAATACACTTTTTTTGCTTTCTTCCCTGAGGAAGAGATTTCTGAATGTGTATTCAATATTGCAACTAATTAACACTTTTAAGACAGGCATATTTAGTAACATAGAGCAAGATTTCCTTTTCATCAGCCCCTTTGTGCACCTTGTCCAGTTTGACCTAAATTTATGAAGACCTTTGGAAATCTGCATCACTGCAGTGCAGCATACTGAAGAGCCAAATAAATTAAAGGGTCTGCTGGTTACAACACAAATAATTGAATGACCATAATATTACTTGATATTTAGTTGAAATGGAACTTTTTATACTGCCCTTTGTTTAATCTCCAAAAGGTTGTAAATTATTAAAGTGAAATGCACAACGGCGTCTTATCAAATGACAAATGGAAATTTGGGCTTGTAGACAGTCATGTGTAACACAGGGAGGGTCATTTGCATTTTAGAAAACATATCTTACATATATGGGTATGGGTGCCTCTGTTAAAATGATCATTAGGAAAATAGTTAAATATCTAATAGCTGTGCTTCCTATGAACGTTTTGACCTGTAATGCCTTTCTTCCAGGATTTATTGCAGTGTAATGTTATGGTCAGATCCTGCAAATTTTCTTGAAAAGAAGGAAAACTTCAAAAGGAGTCTCATTAAAATGATTCTGATTTCAAGAAAGCTGAAGTTTTACCTATTCTGAGAGCTGGTGTATAAAACCAGATCCATTTATTAATTAAGCTAATGGAAACATTTCTTTCTCATTTGAGTATGTGACAGTGCAATGATGATTGCCAATGCCCCCGCTGGGTGTGTTCATGCAGGCTTAGCCTCTATACATCAAAAATAAAAAATCCCCCCAAACTACAGAACTACATTTTACTATGTCAGTCACAATCAATTGTTCCAGCTCTTTGAAACCGACACTTCTAGTTAAATGTCTTCCATCTCTCATGGATCTCACTGCAGTATTCTGCAAGCTTTAAGCTTTGTCCGTCTAGCAATGGGCCAGTCCTCCTGACCTTCATCATATTGAACTTCGTAGCACCTTTCTTGAGCGAAAGCAGAGCTTAAGAGGCTTTCTTAAGGAAGTGAAAAAGGGGTTGGAAGACCTGAGCATATTTCAATCAATGCTTATATGGAATAGCCAGAATTATGCACAGTAGCAATCCAGTTATACTTTTTTTCCCTCACAACACTTCCCATTATCATGGAAGTCTTTTAAAGATAGGAATATTGTTTTTGCCTTAGGTTTCATAGAAGAGATTTTACTAAACTTTAGGGGAAGAGGTTCATACCAAGATATTTCTTTATTTTTAAGAAAAAAGGGAACCCTTAAAGAATGTTAATAAAATTATGTTTCAGGTTCAAAATGATGGTGATATTTTTTTCATTGTTGCATCTATCAGAGCTCAAGAGTTTTATGACTCTTGACTTACAGGACTTGCATTCTTCCCTAAAGATATTCAGCCAACTTACAGAAGTTGCCTGAGAAAAGCCAACTGCTTGTTCAAATTCTACCTTTGGATGGCAGCATGGCAATTCTGTCAGCACTTTGACTGAATGAAGGAATCCTTGCCTACCTGTATCTAAATTAAATGTAATGTGTAAATTAAATGTAATGTGTTGTGAAATAAGACTGAGATAGCCTTATACTGTATTCTTTCTACGATTTCAAGGACACTGATGAGGACATACATGAAGTACATAAAATTCCTGTCCATTGCATGGCAAATATTTGCTTAATTTGAGCTATGTTCAATACTCTGCTGGCTACAGCCTACTTTCTGAAGAACAGCTTCTCTATCCAGTTGTTGGCAAGTGACCTAAGATGAAATCCTATACGACTGAGCTAAATGTGTCTGGGACTATTGGCTTTATCTGAGACTCAAACAAATATGTTTCAAATCTATGTGCTTCTTATACCATGTGTTCTTTGTGAGAACTTGATTGCTGGTATGTCTGTCCTAGTGAGGACACTGAAAGAGGTTATCTTCTCAATCACCACATCAGTAAAGATGCTTTTTATAGATGCTGCTGAGACAAGCCATGAATGCCTGAGTTAGATGCAGATGCCAGGAAAGTAGCCTAATTCAGGATGATGTACAGTCACATATAAACGTCTTGAAAGCATCAGCTGTCTAACCTGCGTTGTACTCCCAGTCCTTTTGCAGAGCTCCACAGGGCAGGTTCTGAAAGTGCTTTTCATAAACATGCAAGGAGGCAGTCAATCACCTACTCCTTGTAGGGACTTATCAGGATGACTAATATGGCAAAATGAAAATGTTTTATACTTTTCACTCTGTATATAACAACCCAGAAAAAATTCTATTTAAATATTACCTATAAATTGTGATTTGTTATTGGCAAATAAATGTCTTCCAAAGCCAACAAAGTCCTATGATAAACTCATTTATCACAAAAGAAAATACTGAATGTTGGAATTTTGTATTCAAAAGCGAATCTGGTGTCATTGCTTGGATGTGTTCCATCTTGAGTTGTAATGATTTTTTTTCCTACTCACATGGTCCTGGAAGGACATTCTTTCCAAGTCACCTACAGTTGATTGACCCTGACGCATTTCTTAAAGACAGAATGCTGACTTAATCTACTCTAACTGTAATTCTTTCACATGGTGTTGCCCAGATCTCACTGTTCTCTCTTTGTTCCTGCTTTTCATTGTCTCAGACCCTCACCTTTTTTGTCCTTCTAGGGGGCAATGATTTTAGCATCAAGATTCATATTTACCCTACCTCCTCTTAAGCTTTTGTTTTCTCTATTGTTCTGTTTCATTTTGTGTTGTTGGTAATAATCTACCAAAAACTTTAAAAGATTTTTACAAGGAAAAATACTTTATTTATTCTGAGGTCAGATTATAAAATTAAAAATTTCAGTTGCCTTAAGCATTCCAGTTCAGTGAAACTCTTCTACATTCCAGCCCACTTGGTATAGATGTTTAGCCTCACAATGATATTTCTGTTTATGCAAAAAAGAGAAGGAGGAGCACATATTTCGAAAGAAATGTCTATTCAGGATTAACACTGTAAGTTTCCCAAGATGCAACCTGTCCAAGATACTCTCAGTGAAAAAGTGGCTACTTTTAAACATAAAATTTATATCACTTTGTTTTAGTGGGTGATTACTTGCAGTCTTGATACAAAAATTTACTAATGGTCATGAGTTAATATAACTAATACACCAACGTTATTTATCATACAGTCAGAGATAATTTTTCTAATTAGTGATTCAGGAAGTTGTCATCCTCTCTACCCTGAGCACAGGCTAAGGAACTGACTATTATTTTTCCCTGTACGTGTGAAAAACAGATTGGCTTAGACATCCTTTAATGAGTCATCTCCTGCATATCTATTTCCCATTCTCTGGGATTCTGTCTGCTTCTGTACCACTCCTATTTTTTCTGTCTATCTGCAAGCTAAGCTAGTCAGGGTATTTCTATGTTAAACTGTATTAATAGCATTAGCAGGCTAAGATGGACAGATAGTGTTATATTGGAAGAACGCTACAGTCATCCACGTGTCAGATTTTGATCTGCTGGGCACATTTCTTCTATTTCATTCTAACTCCCTTTTCATAATAAATGTAAACATTTCTTGGTTTAGACTTGGGAGTAAAATCTACAGGATTCCTATTGTCCATACCTATGAGACAAGTTTTAGTATGTAACTAAGTAAGTGTGATCCTGGATCTCATTGTTCAAATGAGAGTGTGAATCAACATATGGATCTTTCACCTCTTTCTAAATGAGAGCAGATTAATTCCTAAGCATATCTATGGGGAGAGAGAATTTCAGAAATGAAGAACAGCTGTCAAAAATACTGCACTCCCATTCTCCACAAGATTCATCGCTGAGTCAATGAATCCCACTGTGACATAACTTCATAAATTCCAGATATTTCATTCCATCAGTTTGTGCTGGTTACCTAAAAGTATTACATGACCAAAGATAGTGAGTTATATCAGCAAATGAAAAAAAAAATCAGTATCATAAAGTGAAAATCAGTAAAGAAATATGACTCACATATAGTAACTATGCAAAAGCATGGGCAATGTAACAATTTTGATTTTTAACAGCAAGCTTATGCATTAATTAATTTTAACTTTTTCATTTAAGCTTGTTTCCATGGGCATGAGAGCTGACCTTTGAAGTGGCCACTAAAGAGACCTACACTTCAATATAGTTACATCTTGAGAATGTATTACAATTCTAAATTGAAAATAGTTCATATCTACAGGGTATTTAAAAAGATTCATTCAAGTGGCCTGCATCACTGATACTACTGTACTGTGCAGAATCCGTGTAAAACTACTGAGTGAATGCTAAAGGATGAAGTAGGAATTGAAAGTTAAAAATAAGCTTGAAGAACTTGATTTCATTTGAAAATAATTCAAATATATCTGTATGGAGACAAAGATAATGTCAGGTCTTGATCACAAGTGTGTTGCTTCAGTTATCTGCCCATATATGCAAGTCTGTTAATGTTCACTGTGGAGAAATGTTTCTGTTAACCTTGGTTATGACTGATGTTGATTCAAGTTCAGATCAAAATGATTGAAATGCATAAAAATATTTAAAAATAGTCTTCCATAAAATTTTAAGGGTGATTTAGATAATTAAAAGGTAACATAAAGTTGCTACAGAGATGAAAATAAGTATTCATAAGAAGAAGCTATTCGATGTGTGAAGAAAGTTAGAGACCTAACCAATTGAATCAGTGATCTTTATTTTTGGCAAGCCATGGGTTGATAGGTGAAATTATAGTGATTCTAACAGCTGTCATTACATATGGTGAAGGGGATATATATATCAAGAGTACCAAATACATAATTTTATCAAATTTCGTTTAAGAGAGAGTAGTGATGCTGTCATATATTTCTTATTGTATTTCTAAAAGGTAACAAGACTTTGAGCAAATAGGCAGCATGTTATAAAAAAATACGAACTTGATTTCTGTATAAATTGTAAAATCAGTAAATACTAAGAATGCAGTAAAGATGATGTATTTGGAAGTTTTTAAAAAGCATTTGAAAAAAAAATCCTTTTTAAGTCTTAATAAAAAAGCTAACTTGGGTTGGCTTGGTTAAGAATATTGTCTTGTGATCCGAAAACTGGCTGGAGGACCAAAAAGAAAGGGCAGGTACTGAATAATAATAGGCCATGCTATTTTCTTTTGAGCTGCTGTAGGAACTGATTTTAGAAGCAGTCTTTACAAGTGAGGCTGATAAACAAAATAGGCCTTCATTTTCAGCTGGATATGATATCCAAAGTATGACTGGAGGCTAATTTTCACTTTGAGGCTACATACACTATATGCAACATCACAGAACTTAGTCTATATTACTTTAGTACAATTTACTTTAGTTATGACTATATATTACTAGAGAGATATTGACAAATAAGAAGTAATTCACAGAACTGCAATAAAATTTATCAAGAGGAAAGTTATAGCATTCGTAATTACAGAGAAGGAGTTGGAAATAAAGTTCAAAAGCCAGAAGGCAAATACAAAGTGCTGTGTAATAGAAAAAATAATAATTGATTTTTCAGGATCTGAATCATAAGTTTTGAACATAATGTTGGCAATACTGTCATAGGCAGGCTGCTCGTGCTGTAGTCCTTCAATTTCACAAGGGCATTTCATATTCTCATCAATACAGAATTCTTTTTGCATTACATGAGAGCTGGTAATCACTAAGCTAGAAAGTGATTTCATTTTTAGACAATTAAATAAATGAAAAATATTTATTTAACCAGTACTATTACTAATGTACGACTGATCTACAAACTCACGTAGGTTTGTCAGAATTTATCTTAAAACTAAATATGTTCAGTAAATGTATATCAATATGGTGAGAACAGGAACGACTTGAAAATTTGCGCAGATGCAAAATAGAATTATAGGAATCTTTCTTGTAGTCCAGAAGAGTTCAAACATCTTCATGCTACTTTTTATGTTTTCTGATTCCATAGTCCTAGGTTCTCATGAGTACCAAAAGTTCTAAAAATCCTGTATGAGAGGCTGTTCTTACAGCTTTTATGGGTGTACTGCAAGAAAATTCAAAAATCCTGCAAAGCTCTGTGCACTCATGAGATTTCCACTCCAGAGTTAGATTCCATAGACTCAGTTATTTAGGCAGGTTTCAGAGAGGCACTGAACTGGTACACACAGCTGAGACAAATCACATCTCTAAATGTGGAAATTTGCTTATCTCTAATTGTAATAACACTAATGAGCTATTATACCCTACCAGAAAGGGTAGGAAAACACTACATACAGATATTGCTGCAGTATTGAAAGCTAAGTTGTGTTTAAGTTAATAAGCCTATTTTGTTGTGGGGTGGTGGTTGTTTTGTTTGAGAGTGCATTCACTTGATAAGTGGCTGTATTCTCCTGGATGTGTGCTAGTTAGCTATCTGCAAGAACATGAAATATTTAAACATTATCCTAATTAAAGAGATTAAAATGAAAACAAAATTTGAAAAAAATCCATACATAGTGTCACAAATCTAGAGCTGTGCCTAAGTTTGAGAACATTATGAACTTCAGGGGTATTCTATGGCAGTGCACAGAAACTTCAAATCTTATGGCTCCACATTTGGCAAGCCCACATCTGTTAGCTGAAAAAAGGTCCATATGCGGTCCATAGAAGCTATGCGGTCCATAGAAGCTGTGTAATTTCACTGGGGATCTTGGACGGGAGGAGGCTGGAATTTGGCTGTGTACTCTGGACTTTTACCAATATTTTTTGCTCCATTAGAAAACAAAGAAATTTTTACTAAACTCAGAACACTTCAATGTGAGAAAGAGGTCTTTTACAATTTCTTTATTTCAGACCTAGTCCAGGGATAAGCAAAAGATGCCTAGGTAAGATTTGATGAAAAAATATGTTCAGAAAATATAATGTAGATGCATATATTTTCTAGGACATGCAGAGATTTTTTTTGAACATTGTAAGAAAAGTATCTGTGAGGCAAAGGAAATAGATTTTGAAGGCATTATGAAAATGATGCACTGCTGGTTTCCTGTCTTGTTTTTTTTTTTTTTTTTTTTTTTTTTTTTCCTCACTAATCCTATTTTGTAGAATTGACATGTGATTTTCTTATGCTATGAGCAATTTTTCATTCTCAGCAGGTATGCCATTATGAATATATGTTCAGTTTAACTTGAATTACAAAATAAAACTGCTGATCTTCTGGTAACTTATCACTATCACTGCTCCACTTTTTGGAAATAAATAGGCCTTTTCCAAATTTTTCTTAACATCTCTTCACTTAAATGGAAAAGGCAGGTACAAGGCAAGGAGTCCAGACAGGGATGACACTGTCCCTAAATATGGTAAGAACCATCTTCTCATAATGCAGATATTTTTATACCCTAGGCCAGCGGCATCTCAGCATTGTACCTGAGCTAAGGACAGATTTTGTTGTGGGTAGATATAGATCTGTAAAATTGTATCATTTCATACTTGTTGCTGTGTAGCGATTTTGAAATCAAATGTGTTCAGCCTGCCCATTAAAAACATTTATTATTAGTACTGTGACTTAAACTATTCTCTGAAGATGTATAGCTTTGTTTGTTTCTATGTCCTTGTCAGTACTAAAAGTTCAGCAGGCCAATTCTTTTCTCTTTTATTGTATTGTCTTTTCGATGAGTAATTACCGTTGTTAGAAGTAGGCACTATATACAAATAGTTCACATTGTTCCTTTTAACAGGCAATATTGTGCCTGTGTCAAAACTAAATTTTATCTATCACCTTCTTGTTCACCTATCTTTATTAGGTTCCTCTGAATTTTTTTATTGTCTTTTCCAGTCATTAGCTGTTTCATCTTGACCATAATTCTGAAGTTGCTCGCTGCAATTAGCACCAGCATAACCTACCTTGCTCCTGATGCCACTGCCATTTTGAGCACCATGTGACGTAGATATAATCTGGACAGGTTTAGACAACAGAAGGGCTGAACACTGGCAGTCACTTAATGAACGTGGGATGCCAGCTATTTCCAGATCATAGCTTTGGATGTGTGCCCAGCCACAACCCAACATGATCTTTGGATGAGACCTGCATGTACATCATCCCCAGCCCTCCTATCTTGGTTTCTGTTGACAGAAAACGTGGGCAAATGGTTTAGTAGTAAGCTGTGGTGTTCTCCAAGACTGGTTCCCTGGTCTGGTCTGCTAGTCTAAAAGCAGGGACTTTGGGGTGTCCACAAAGCAGGCAGTCATGAAGTGTTAGCTGTCTTTAGTGTTTTGTAGGGACCAGTGTTTCCACTGTGGCTAAGAAGGCAATAGCAAAGTAGTTAGCAAGAACAGAAAACATTTTGGGGAAAAAGCTGCAAATGCAGTCTAGATAGGCATATCTTCCCAGCAAATATCAAAAAAAGTGTTGGAACATAAATGATCAGATGTTTGGTTAAAGTTGCCTCTGAAATACATGCATAAGGATTGTGCATCTCTGGAGAGAAAATTTCTTTCCTCATATGCAATATAATTACCTGTATGAAACAGGCAGGTAGAAATTTATACTGCAGAACTAGAAGGCACAACACAATTCAAGGCTTTAAGAAAAGGCAAGTTTTAAGCCATTTCATATTCCCCAATCTCAAGTTACTTTAAAGTCTTCAAGGACTGTAATTACAGTCCTGGGAGACCTGTCCTGGTTGTGGTATCTCGCCTGCCTGCAGTGCCAGTCAACATCTCCTTTGGGTGGTGTCCAACCAGTATGAACTCACTTTCTCAGCTGCATGATGTCGCTGTATTTTGGGGTATTTTGCCTGTTAAGAAAGAATTCTTCCTTTGGCTGGATAGTATGCTTTGCATGCTCCCTTAGGACAGACAGTATAGTACTTTAAGTCTGTGTAAATTACTCGAATGAAGGTAAGGTTTGACTCCTTGCTTGGCTGAATATTGTATCCCAAATTAAGCCTTTATTTCCTAAAAATCAATAATTTCTCTGTAAATTACAAAACACCAATTCTCAAGCACACCTTTCTACTAGAATTCACCAACTGTGAATTAGTAGCTTGAATTTAATGCACTCACAGCAACACAGGTACCCAAGATGCAGGTGGTTCATGTAAGTTCATAAATAGACAAGATATTTTAAAAAGCGGTGCATTTCTGTTCATAGGTCTCTATATCTCTTTCAGAAAAGAAAGAGTTAACACAATGAACCATCCTTGTGCTTAAAAAAAAAATGTTAGCTTTAACAGGACAGATCCTCCTGAACATCTGTTTTAGATATACTGGTATGTCTGTTTTTTCACTTCCTCAAACATTATTTAGATATATTAACATTAGATATGCAAACAAAAATAGTCATCAGGGATATTGGTTTAGTTTATCTGATATTAAATGGATTTTTCTGTCAAATTTGAAAATCTCCTACCCTATTGATTTTCAATTTCTAGACATTGTTCCTAAAAGATATTGTGCCTATAAACCACAGGGATCTGAAGGGTAGAAAAACTGACTGTAAATGCCACCAGAAAGTTCCCTCCTAGGTTTTCCTACCCTTTATCAACGCACATACGTTTCAAACTAAAATGAACTATGAAACTCATAATCAGTTCTTCCTTGGATTATATAAATGTATTACCATAAAAACCTTTAGTGGAATCCAAAGGATCAGAATACAGCTCATCTTAATCCAGACAGCCATATAGGATCTCCATTTCCTGCCCTGGAGTGTGAGATTTAGAAGGTACTTTGGCTTCAGTACAGCTGATAAAATTGCATATGACAATGACTGCAGAACATTTTATACAGGGGATGATTAATTGCTTTTCTTTTCTTAATATCATCATGAAATCTTTCCAGGCACTGTTATTTTGCAAAAAGCTCGCCATATGATGTTGATGAAGATACAAATTAGGCAAGACATTGCATTTTGGCTGCTTTTTGACTGCTCTTTTAAAAAAGAGTTTAAAGAGTTAAAAGAATTTAGCTCTTCTAAATAGAGTTTTAGTTTATATTGGAGGTTTCTCTTAATATATGAAATGCATATATGAAATTTACTGGGAGAACAATTTCAGTATTTGCATTTCTAAGCTATGAAGCTGGTTGCAATCATTTCATATAACTGCATCTTTAAATAATTGCTTTCAGAGAAAGGTAAGTTGTAAGTTGAATAGTAAGAAGTGGAAGAACAAGACAAGTCACAAATAGAGGAAAGAAGGCTCCAGTGTAAGAGAAGCTTCACCCAGTGTCCCCAGTCTGTTAAACTTTTTCTATTTGACTTTCTTATTTAACCGTAGTTATTGCTTCTATATGTTCATTTTCTGTTTACAAAATAGGTGTAGTAATGCTGTCCTTGCTCATATTGATGTTATCAGGAGAGGTATATTTAAAATTTCAAAGTGCTTTAAAGTATGGTGAGGGATCCATATAAATACCTTAGAGGGTTAGAAGTAGCAACCACTGAAGAGACCTTAATATATTATTGAGCAATACTAGACAAAAGAGAGTAGACTGCAACTTTTCGTAATACTAAAAATCACTGATATATCTTTTATTTGTCGTTATCATCGTTCATCCTCTGTGTGGCATGTATCATGTTTTCTTTTGAAATAAGCACTACTAAATTGCTGCAAAGCAATAATTCTAGACTGCTAGGTAATATATTATATGCCGTGAGTATTAACTGTGGCAAAGTGATGAGAACAGTAAACAATTTTTAGGTACCCCCTGAAGGAACCATTCATCTTTTCCATGACATAAAGTAGAATTTCAGCCCGTAGGTTAAAAATAAGCGTCTGACCCTGAATTATAAGCTAACAGTTTCAACTCCTCCACTTCTTCAAACCTAATACCATTTTTCCTTGATTTCGGTATCTGACTTCCCTAAGTTTTCTTGTGTCTTGCTACTGTAGTTGGGCTATATGTAATGTACCAGTACTAGAATGGTTTGTCAGTGATTGCTAAGGGAGAGATATGATGAGTGCATAAGCAACACCTCAAGAGACCATGCAACTCCCAATTAATGATGACACATGTCTTTACTGTCACAAATACCTGAACCATTCCTTAGCCTAAATGCTCTACAAGTAGGCCTTGTAGCACTTCAGCGCTTATTTGTTTATGGCTACATCTGTCCCTTTGACAAGTTGAATGCTAAAATCATTCATAGTTTCTCTGACACAATGGTGAACATCAGGCTTGCCCTAAAGGTATTTTCTGGCCACTACCACATATTGAAGTTTAGATGACAAAATAGGAAATGAGGTAGCGTATTGGCTTCTCATTTAAGGAGGAAGCTTTAAGAAAATTCTCTTTAAACTGCTAGGATCCCTGGGACATACTGGTGCCTGAGGCTTCATGCAAAAACTTCTTTGGATACACAGAGCTGTGCTATTGCATACAGTCAATAGTTTCCCTGTCCTTGCTGAGATGTATATTTTGGCACCTATTTCCTGCCAGCTATCATGTGGAATTCAAAAAAAGAAGCTCCGTTGATCTAAGGCTTGGAGAAGCCTGATTTTTTCCATGGTCAGAGTGTGTTTAGCTTGGGATGAACACTTACCAATGGATGATACAGCTTCAGAGCTCTCCTCAGCCTGAGAGGATTTGAACACTTTGCTTCCAGATCTTGTGAGTGCCTTAATTGCTGACCTATGAGCTATGCTGGGCGAAGGCGGTCCCCTTCCCTCCTGTCGAAGATGGACCTTTCTGCAGCCAGAAGAGTAAAATTTGGGATTAAAATAGAAGAAATAGGTTAAAATTCAGCATTAAAATAGAGGAATTTAGTCACTGAATCTTAGAAATGGATGTCACGCAGGAGAGATTTTTCAAGAATACCATATTTTCCTGTTTGGTGATTTAGACTTTCAATGCTCAGCATGTTGCCTGATGGGAATCACAGACTAGGAACCTAGCTCTCTTCCATACATCTTGGAGGGACTTCAGGTGAGAGAGTTAGCACTGTAAATTCTGCAGGGACAGCCCTAACCATCACATCTCAGTCATATTTATGAATGCCTGACTCTACATAATAAAAAATAAGAAATATACAGAGCGACTAAGATTGCACAGCATCTAAATGGTCAAATTTTAGTCTCTGAATCTGACTAGTCCTAATGCTCATGAGGAAAACAGCCACTGACTTCAGCAAATATTTTTTCAGGAGTCTGGGCTGAGCCAGCAGATCACACTTTTAATGGCAGGAATTAGAAAGCACAGCATGAGTAGTGACTGAACCCAATCTTCTCAGAGGGAACTATATTTTATTTTCAGGAAAAAAGGAAGCTTGTGATCCCATTTTAATTCCTCAGTGGGTGATATTTTTTGCCCTTCTTCCCTTTTATCTTAATGCAGAAAAGTGTGATGTTTATGACACAATGGGCTGTGAGTTTATCAGAAACACATGCTGTGTACATGAACAAATGCTGGGCATAAAACCTGGGACACGTGCTGTTTAAACATGCAGCACACCTGCTAAACTTGTTGAGGTCGTTTGGATGAGGAACTTTAGCAGTGCAAATGACTTTGTTGTAGCTGTTAAAGTATTCGTAGCCACTTCTGCAAGGAAAGCCAGATATAAACAGGCTTTGAAGGCTTGTTGCAAAACCTCACTATTCCTTTCCTTGCCAGTAATCTTAAGGTGAAAGGGTTGTTATCTTGCTGTTTTCTACCATGCAAAATGCTTGGATGATGACATTTTCTTTTGCTAAAGCAGTGCTATATGTGATGATATATAACTTAATCTGACAAAATATCAAATGTGACATTAAGGACATAGAATAAAATGTACTACTATTAATGACCCTGGATTATTATCGTGGATATGGCAGTATACTGTACTTTAGCTTTTTGTTAGCAGTTTGTTAGAGAAAAAGGGAACATCTGAGCACAAGGATACCACAAATGTTCCCCCAAAACAACCTTACAAGCTGTTGTCCAAAGCTACATTTACTGTACAAAGCAGAACAGTCATTTGTAAGAGCAAGATACTTTGCTTTTGGAACTGTGATTTTTTTTTTAACTCTTGAAGTCTTGTTCCTCTTTCATTGGTGCCTTTTTAGTCTGATATTTCTGAAAGTGAAAGAATATGCTCTAAAATTAAAAACAGATAAAATCAGAAGAGCCTTCATTTATAAGTATTTGTTTAACTATACTGTCCGTGTCAGAATATGGTGGTGGCACTTATGTAGTATGACTTTGCTTCAAGTAGTTGGTGACCCATCTAGCAACTAAAGAAAAATAGTAAAGAAAAAATGTCTTAGGCTCAAGTCAGCCATTACAGTGAGAGTTTTAAAATGAATTGCAGACATAGAGTACAATGGTATTTTTCATTCCATGAGATTGCTGGCTTCCAACATTATGGAGGAATGCCTGATTAAAAGGAAGGCTGCAAGTTAATTCCCAACATGCTCCTTGGCAGCTTTTTCATTTCACTTAGAGGTAGGAGCAGGTGGTGTCATTTAGAATTAAATACTTCATGTCTAGGTTGGCAGGAAAACAGCATTTAGTGATGAAATTTCTCCAAGTTTCTCCAAGTTGTGATTTAAAGGCGAGATCTTCACAGCAGGTTAATTTGTAGTATTATTTTACAACCAGTTTGCTTTTTTGTACTATTAACCTATTGTGAAACATGAGAATTTATATACCTAATTTATATGCTATGTAGCTATTTTTCATAATATTGCATAAATGTTAATTATGCTATATTAATATGCTAAAGGTTGAATTTAGTTTTTGCTGTGGGTGTCTATTGGTTACTGGATAATATTGTGTAAAATAAAGAAAGAAACTTTTTTTTCAATTTTTTAAGCTATGGATTCTAGTTTTCCTCTAAATATGCTCAACATGAGCTCACCTGTGTCTTATTGGTGGTGCTCCACTTTGCAAGTCTACTTGGAGGAACTCCAGGAAAGACACAATGTGCTCCCTGCTTTGCTCCCTGTCCGATTCAGAGGTTAATACTGAAAGCAAGAAAGACCATACCAATGTTATATCTCTGTCGCCTGTGAGTCTGATATGCTTGAGGAAAGCACAGAATTCTTTTATCTACAAAATTTGGTCCATAATTGGAAAGGCTTCTGGTATTGAGTCAGAAATGGCACTTAACATCTAAACTATAAGAAGGAAGAAATTTTAGTCCCAGCTTGAGCTCCTGCTTGTTTTGTGCTCTCTATAGATTTGCTTGATGCAAAATTGACAGATTAGAGTGTTGTTTAAGAAAAATAATTGTATCAACAAAGAGTAAAAGGAAAATTGATGTAAAAACCATAATGAGAGTCAAATGATCTGTTCTTCTGCTTTTGTCCTGTTCTAGACATTCAGGTAGTGCTTCAGCATTTCCATTTTGACTAGTTTGGATCATGCCTACCACTCTAACCAGCGCTCGTCCGCCACTTTCCTGGAATTTCTTGTAACTAGGTTCTTTTTGCTCTATTGCTATCTCCGTCTGATTTACCTCATAAAGCTTCATAATATTACTCAGAGCAAATTTTTGTGTTCTGTAAAAGCAATTACTTTAAAAAGCACCTTAGTACTCTTATTTTCTAAACAAATATGTTGCATAATGAGACAAATTAGTCTGAGCAGCTCAGAGACTCTGTACAGGACAACTGCAGTTAGAAGTTTCTTGTCTAGATTTTCTTTTATAGACTAAATAACAAAGTATTAAAATGCTCAGGAAATATTTAACAGTCACTTTTTCATCTCCAGCTATCTGTTTGTTGAAAAACATTTTGTTAAATGAAACATGCTCTTTTACTGTTATCTCCTGTCTGCCTCTTTAAACTTCATGTTATAGACTTCTACAACAGAATAAAACTGACCTCAATATGGTACCACTTTAATACCACTGCATGATTTTAGTACTGACAGACATGATGATTATAACAATTAATGTTATCATAATGACTTTCCTGTTATTATTATTGTGATCCATTTTTTCATTATCAGCCAATATTAAGATCTAATTTAACTTACAAGATACATACTAGGCAATTAATGTTGAACTAAAAACAGCCTAGCAGTTTCATTATAACTCCTCAGCTTTGTGGTTAAATACAGTAAACAACCTGACAAAGCTTAAGAAAAATTGATTACACGTTTTATTTATTTACCCATTTTATTTATTTATTTTAATAGTTTTTTTCAGAAGATTTTTATTGACTCGTTATAGTAACAATGTAAAAATATTTAATAATAAAAGTGCATATACATATATAGGACATAAGCTCTCATATTTTCAGTTACATAAACTTTAGACACCTGAGACTACACTCCAAGCACTAATTAAGTTTTGGTATTTATGTTTTTGAAAGCCTCACTGAGCAATTCAAAGAAATTGTAGCTCAGTTGGATGCTTAGTGTTTGCTTGGATGCAATCCCTTTTAGAGTATACTGTTGAGCACTTCAGAACAGAAGCACTTAAAATCGTCAAGTTTATAAATGTAGGCCCTGTCTCCTACCATCTTTTCATTGATACTCAAGCTCTATCCTTTGAAAAAGTTCTGACACATTTCTTTTGAAATAAGAAACCTGTGAAATAATTTGATTTAAAGCCACCTATGATCTGTCTTTGAAACCCTTTCAAATCCAACCCTTTCACTGTCATAAACAATTTTCCACTATCGTGCCCCAATTTTTTCCTTCTACGTGCCATCCTGTTTGCAGGGTTACCCCTAGAGGGTTAGTGATGCCAAAACTTTCCAGCATTTTGCTTCCTCCCCCCACTTTGGGGTAAGCTGAATTTCAGCCTCCATTCCTGATAGAGAAGCTTCCCACACCACGGTTAAGCTTCCTCTGGCTCGCTGTCTTTTGTAGCTATTCCCAGCAGGCCTGCCTGCTCTCCTCTTGTGTACTTTCAGCCTGCACCACCAATATGGGAGTACAAAAAGGAAGAGAAACAAGGGACCCCTTCATGGGTTTTGCTTACGTGTGCCACAGCCTTGCCTCTATCTCACACGGCTGATCATGAAAGACAAAAATATTGGGGAATTTTTCTTAGCTCAGAGTAGGAAAAAGACAGTCCTAGGTGGAAGGGATGGCAGAGCTGAGAATATCCCTTTCTATAAGGAACTTAAGAGAAAGAAGGAATTGTGGCTCCTATTGTCTGGAATGTAATAGGCACTATTAAGAAGTGGGTAGTCTGTGATACACTATAAGTGGAAGGGGGGAAAGGGAAAGGATATGTGAAAGAGCACAACAGAAAAATTAAAAGAGAAATAATTAAAAAGCTACATGACCATGTTTAGCAGAAAATAAGAAAAAATGTAAATAGTGAATAAAATAAAAAGCACTTGGTGAGCTATTTTGCATCATAGTTTAACATAGTAAATGTCCAAAAAATATGCTGTTGAATGATGTAAATTACCTTTGTTCTAGTCAAATGGTGGAATTCTGAGATATTACTCTGTTCTACAGGATACAAGAACACATATTCGAAACACCTGCACGTTTGCTTCTAACTCATCAGTCTGAATCCAACATGCTTCACATAGAACAGGGTTTGAATTTCCAGATCCCCTTTATTCTCTCCTACAAAAAGATTGTTTCCTAAGCTTGGTGCTAACTCTAGTCGTGATTCACAGACCCATATGCCTGTTGGGTCTTACTCCTTAATTCCTTACTGTTTCCTGTTTAAATATTCATACACTGTTAACTCTTATCTCCTCATCCTGCTAGTTTTACGCTATTTAAACCGAATCTTTCACATATAAATCCTGCTAGTTGTATGCTATTTAAACTGAATCTTTCTCATATAAATGATTTTTACAGCCCACTAGTAATTTTGTTGATTTCTTTGATCTTCCTCTGTTTTGTGTACTTGATACACAGAGAAACAGAACTCAGATGATGAAAGTGCAATATAGAAGCAGAACAATTTCAGAAAAAAAATGAAAGCCAGGAGGAGAAAGGAAAGGAAGAGGGAAAAAGGTATGGAAGAAGAAAAAATAGCATTTGAATTAGATGTAAAAGAATTATTCTTATGGAAACCGGATTATGAGTGCATGATACTGAGCAGTTTTTACTGCCCCAGAGAGATACATGTTTACTGGCAGCCTCCAGCCTTGCTTCTGCAGTTCATTGTTGTGAGATTGCAATTACACAGCTATGAACTTCCTCTTATTACTTGTCATTAAGGTGAAAATGAGCCTCCAAGGGTACCGTTTACATGCACCTATCAGCCCATATCCAAGGTTCAATGGACTTCTGAGAGGTGTAAAGAGAGTTGTTACTCCCCTTTGCTCCCATGCTTTGGATGTGTAGCACATACCACAGAATAGCTCTTGAAGTAAAAGCAGCTGTTGTAAGTCATCTCCTTATAACTTTATTTTAAGCATAGGTTATTAATAAAGAAAGTCTTCTATACAGTTAAAGTCATTTTGAAACCTGATTTCCAATATAGAAAATCAATTAATCTGCTCTACCAACTGCAGTTTTTCAATTCTCCTTTAAAAAGGCCAGAGTTTTCATTAAATAGAGGTATATAAGTAGGACATTTGCAAGCAGTTGCATTTGGAAGAGCAGTATTACAGATGACTACCTTTAATGCACATACCCTCACTGAATTTGTTTTGCACTTCTTTTCATTATTTTCAAAATGTCTCAAAGGTAAAAATCAATAAGAAGATGTTCAGAATCTGTAGTTTGAGGAAGTGAAATGGACTCACCAAATAAGGTTTTATATTATTTGAAAAACCTAATATGGAACATACTTTAAATTTGCAATTTAGTGATATCTAAACATTGAAGAAATATATATGACAGTATGCAAAGTATTTTCACGCACAATAATACTCCAGATGAATGTAGATGTTATGTGCTATTATAAAAAGAGATGCATGTTTTTTTTTCTTCAACTGTCAAGTTAATAAATAAATTCCTTGAATGGCTTAGTAACAGAAGATGAAATACATTTCTGTGGAAAAATCAGCCTTTCTGATTTCTTCTTATTAATGTCACAGATGACACATTTACATAAAATTGGTTGCAGTGGTCCTTAAAGATATGCAAAACTGTGAACAATAAATAAAAGACTGTACTTAGATTTTGAATTTTCAAAAACATTATTGCACAGATAGTACTATGTGTAAGATAAAATAATTTTAGAGACCATTATCATACGTGACTACTGTAGACAGTCATCCTGGTCTGAATTTCCTTCTTTTACTTTGGATCTGAGTAATTAAAGTTATAAACTAGTTTAGAAAACAAAAAATAAAAAAAAATCCATAAACCCTTAGGGTAGGATTCATCTTATCTAAAAGTTAGACATGTGAGTCTGAATTATTGACCCAAGGCTGTCTGTGCAATCAGTGAGAAGGAAGAAGCATCCCCAATGACAGTTCATCTTGGTAGTGAGATGACATATCTCAAGATAAAATAACTCGTCTTTTGATTGGTTTGAGTAGCTAAAAAGGAAGCTAGGAATAAGTGTCTGTCATGTTTAAGTCCAACTTTTAAACAGTGAACAGTAGGTCAGATGAACAGAATCATTAAATAAAACTCTAAGTTTCCTACTCAGTTTGATAAAGTCCTCAGATTTGCTAAGATATTTACCAAATGCACAATGGTAGCCTACCAACTCTTGCAAAGAAATGTTGCCCTTTTTATTCCCAATACTTCTGAATTGTCCACAATTTTATCTTCAGTTTCACTGAAAAATGATACATTCATCTATTTTTATTTTATTTAGTATCAAAGGAAGTAAAAAATAAACTTGATTAAAAAACAAATACATTACTGCTCAGTGTACCTTGCACTAACATTAGCCATAGTCCCATCAGCCTGACTTTGATGCCAGTCAAAATAGCGGAATAGCTGACACACTAAATAGCTTGATTAATAAAGACTTAAATTAGGTTGCTTAAGATAATGCCAATCATCTTGGTATTATAGAAAATATAATGGATATTATGAAATTCAGGTTTTTTTAATGAACTAACAAGTAGGACTGTATGAATTACTGATTTTTAGTTCAGCTGATGAAATGAAAAATTACGTAGGAAAAGGGAATTGAAGTGAATTTAATTTTTGATATTTGCTTTTATCATACTAAAATACTGAAACCAGTAATTTAGGACAACATGAAACATTTAATTTGATATGAAACATAACCTTTCTTTTAGGGGGTAGAATGAAAGCCCCCAAGAAGCATGTATTTTAATGAAATATTCAGTGTTGCAGGTTAGCTCCCAATGTTCAGAACACCCTCTATCATCCTGTGCTCCTGAATAACTTTTTCTG
Organism: Dromaius novaehollandiae; assembly: GCF_036370855.1. Classification (NCBI taxonomy): domain Eukaryota; kingdom Metazoa; phylum Chordata; class Aves; order Casuariiformes; family Dromaiidae; genus Dromaius; species Dromaius novaehollandiae. The sequence goes on from NC_088098.1 coordinate 27,318,089, forward strand.
GACTTCAGTCCAGTGAGGTATTCTGAATCACCATTACGTTGCCCTGCAGCACTGTGGGCCCTAGTAGTTATCCATTCTGATTGATCGATGAAGAAATCTCAGCCCACTGTGATGAAAGTAATTCTCCAGGCCAAAAAAATAATAAAACCCCCCATCTTATTGAAACATTTTAGCTATAGAAGATGTTAGAGTTGGAGACCAGTGTTCTCTAAAATAATACATACATACAATCAAAAAGTTTCAAAAAACATTTCCTTACCCTGATAAGGTCTCAGAGGGCTAGAGGGAGATTGATGGTCAGTTAGATTTTACCTTAAAAATGAGTCAGAAGGTGACATCCAGACCCAAAATGAAACTGGGATGAATCTCTGGATTCAGTAACAAAGACATAGCCTAAACCATCTTACTTAAAAATGAATTGATTTTTTCAAGACATTATTGATTTCACTTGTAGAAATCAGGGTCATTCTATGTGGGTAGCTGTACATAAAGATGTATGGCTATTTATCCCAGATTGAGAGAATTTGGTTTTACTCAGTATATTATTAAATTTTTATTGATGTGGAAGTTTGACCGAGTTGAATACAGCTGGATTTTCTGGAAGATTATGCAAATTGGAAAACTTTGGTGATCTATGTAGGATAAAATAACATTTTTTTGCCAAAAAAACATTTTTAGACAAGACTGGTAATAAGTTTTCTCTTCCTTTTTTATTGAAGTCTTTCACTCAGAATTTTGATAATCTCTATTGTGTAAGCAGCATAGTATTATGATAGCACAAAATTGTTTTTTTAAAAAATAGTAACTTAATTCATCTGTTAAATATTTTACCACTGTTGTTTTCCAAACAAAAGCTAATTATCCTCAATGACATTAACATTCATAGGAGTATTTGTATATGCAGCAATAAGTGCCATTATATTAAGGGACATATTGCACTTGGAGAAATGTGTTCATGTGGTAATGAATTTTGCATAAATGCAAGGGGCCTCCCATGAACTCTCAGGAAAATGTGAAACAGAAAATAAAAATAACTGGCTGTCATCAATGTGTATATATGCATGTGTGTGATATAAGAAAGACTGGGTTTATACGATATAGGAGCACACACTCCATTAAAAGTCAAGCCAATATGCACACTTTAATATATTAGTTCTAGAGTTATGAAAAATAAACAAGAATTTTGAAGGCTTATGAGCAAAATGTTTTGATCTGCCATCTTGGTGCGGTTTAAGACCAAATGACAGTGTGAAGGCTGAATGAATTTGGACACCAAAATGCTTTAATCACAGATATATGCAATTTTATGAATTACACAACTTCCCAGTTCCATGGGGGAGATGGTGCAGCAAGGAAGAGAAGTCGTGTGGGTTAGCGTAGTGGTGTCTTACATGACCTCCCTGTCCTGTGGGAGAGATGCCGCAGTCCCAGAGAAGGCCAGGCGGGTCAGCATGGTGGTTCCCACCATCTGTGTGTGATCCTGGGGTAGGGTCATGGGGTCCCCTGGGCTCTCGTCCACTCCCTGCGCTCCCCGGAGGTTGGAGAGATGGTCCCCAATCCTAGTGGAAGGCTGTAAGGTTGTCCTCCCCAGAGCCTTTTCAGAAACTCTTAGTTAACCCCCAAATTCCTAAGTGCCCTTATTTGTAGCATTGGGTAGTAAATACCTTGTTGATGATTGGTCCAGTCAAATTGTGCTGTTGTTTTCTGATTTGCTGTTGCTGTTGTTGGTGCTCACAGTCTGTTTGGTCTGGACATTTCTGGACACTTTTGCACTTCTTGGTGGTCAACAGATTGTTGGCACAATTTTGCTGTCTATTGCCTTGAGCACACAAAAACTATTCATGGTTCATTCCATTGCTTGGGACAGGTGGTTGATCATATTTGGTCTACGTCTACTTACACAAAAGGCTGACTAAAGCTTGTCTACTTTTATTGAAACAAAAAAACGGCTGAAGTTCACAGGCTTATGCTAACAGCTATGCTAACCCGGCCTAACTCATGCTAACTGCTACGCTTGGACATACTGGAAAAGCAATGTGTCCGATGTTTCTGCTAGGCAATGGGGACACAAAAAAAGATTTTAATTCTCAGTATTGCAACTGCCCACGCAAAGGTATTCACACCCGGTCTCAGGGGTCTGCAGTCAGTACAGCTACCAATCAGTACACAGTGTGCATCCTCCTTCTTTGAAGTATCTCAGATGCCCTTGTAACCAGTGAAACTTAAACAGAGCTCAAGCCTGACTGAGCATGGTAGTTTCTATGTTCCTGGGTTTACAGCTCCATAATACATTTTGTTACTTCTCTGTGGTATTCAGCAATGGCCAAAATGCTGAGGGTAGGTTTTAATAGCAGTAGATTTAGCATTTACTTTGAAAGTGCAGGATTCACAGGGATGTGCTGTACATCATATTGCACAAGGATGATAGCTTTATCTCCACTTATACATAGCATCTTTTAAAATGAATACAGCTAACAAGGATTCCCACTTTTCTGACAGTAGGTTCATAGTTTATAATATGCTCTCTGTTCATTATTGGTATCTTTTCTTGTATGTCTCCTCTTGCCAATCTGGATGCATTTGTTTCTTTCTTGTAGCTCAGGGACTTAGGAAGCTGCATAGCTTTTGTTTCAAAAGAAAATCATAAAATTTTACTTACAAGGGAAAGTATACCATACCACTTTGAAAACTTTAATTCTATCAAACTTTTCATCTAAAAACAGAGCAAAAAAGTAAGGAAGAAATGCCTTTTCTTTTTAAAGTTCATTGTTTGGACTAGAGGGCTGTTTGAGTTTGAAGAAAGAAAGAAAGACAGTGAATTTTCCCGAGTATGGACAGCTTTGATTACAGCGTAAAAGTGGAAAGTAGTTGTTATAAGCTAATGGTTAATAAAGAAGAAAATGGAAATAAAGCAGCTTCCTTACAAGTAAGACTGAATTAAACTTCTGTGACTTCAGATCTGGAAAGCCTAGTAAAGAAACAACAGTTTTGATTTCTTCCCGATCAGTGCTGTGGTGACCTTTCTTGTTACACATTTATGCTGCTTATTCCTGTATTTGAGCCATAACTCACCTCGTTGGTGCTTTATTGACATGACATGTGTCAGACAAATAGGATTTTTTTCTGTTGTGAATGATAAAATGCAAAAGTAAAGGCCCTGAAATATTTAAAACGATCAGCAGCCTCCAGGAAAAATATAGCTTTATGTATTCAGCTATGCAACATTTGAAAGTGAGGGAACTTTTTTTTACAACTTCAATATCTTACACAGTAGGAGAACCATGCTGAGTTGCTGAGGACTTCCTGTTCCATCACTTCACCTGTGGAAGTATAATCTTAGTGCTGGAGGGAAAGAATGAAAAGATTGTATTAAATTGAAAGATGGGATTATTGAGGATATTAATGAAATAGATGGCCCTTGCAAAAATAAATATAGGTTATATCCATAGGATAGCAACAGAGTTTTGAAGAAAATGGTCTTCTGTAAGTGACTTAAGGGTCAAGATGGCCAATCAGCTGAACATAAGCAGCCTCCTACTTTATCTGAAATAATAATGTATATCATTTTGGAAGCAAAGGATTATCAGGTAGATTTGGGGAGGTTTATGATCAGTATCAATTATTATGGAATTAGTGGCTTTGTCTACTTTAGCAAGTAGTGGGGACCAATATGAGCTGCTCTGAACAGTGAAACAGATGGCCCTGATGACCTGTTACTCACCCTGTATACACTGCAGGGTTTTTCAACTTTGAACTACCTCCAGTCTTGTTCAGAGGTTTGTAACGGTCTTAAAAATCTGTGAATGTATTAAGAGTACTATATATGTATGCTTTAACTCTTTAAGGTCATGTAGTTTCTGTGAATTTTGTGGAGGCTAGAGGGGATCGTTATTCATTTAGTCTAATCTTTAGTCCATAGAATTTTGTCCCAGTAGCTTTTTTCTTTCAGACAGGTTGTTTCCTAAATCAGAAATGCTTTTTTAGAGAGAAGAAGGGTTATTTCAATACATGGAAAAAGTGACATGGACACAGTGCAGTCTGTGACAATGTTTCTTCTGTTTTTTTGTGTATATCCACAGTCAATAAATCCAAAGCACTCCTTATACTAAGATTAAAGCTGAAAATATATGTATAATTTTAAAAGAAATCTAATTAAAAGATTTTTTTTTGTAAGCTACAGATTTTAAAATCAGTGAAGTGATGCTTTTGAATTTGTGACACATGGATTTTCGGATGATATTAAAATGGCTGCAAAGACCATGCACTGAGAGAGCTCAGGATAAGCTAAGATGGAAATCTGGTTATACACAGTACAGGAAGCTCTCGCTGTCTGTTACTTTCACTATTTGTCTCAATAAGCTTAAAAGCTCTGCAGACAAACCTGCATGGACATAATCAGCTCGCTGTGTGGAAATTTGGCTGGAGGACTTTCATGAGTAATGCAAATAAACTACCATTTGAAACTGTGCATCTTTCAAACTGCTCCTAATTTGAGCAAGCTACAGCAAGAAAAATGTAACATAGGTACGCTGTCTGCTGTTTGGTCAACGATCATATACCGCTGTGGGGAAACGTACAGAGCAGCAGCAAAATAGACGACGTTTAGACACAAACTCATTCAGTCATATGCTGCCAAGAGAGGAATGCTTCTTCTCCAAGTCTGTGAATTTTATTTGTAAATTAATCAAACACAGGGATGTGACTGGGTTTGGAATTTATGTCATATAACTCCGTAGCTCTGTAGCCTGAGCTAGTTGTGTAGGCTCCCTCTATAGTCAGAGGAGGGAGAGAGCCTCTCCGATAGGTAATTCACTCCACTTCTCTTGGACACATCCTAGAATGGTACCAACTGACTTGTGACAGCAGAGGCTCTCATCTGGCTTTGTGCATCTATAAGTGAGGCAGTTAGTCTACACTTCTCCCTCAGACTATTGCATTCAGTGTAAATAATATATCTAAATGCAATTTTCCTAAAAGTCAATTGGAATAGCAAGATGCACAGGTTCCTCCTGCAGACTTGTCTAAATAATTCCTTTTGTAATTCTTATTGTAATCTGCACTCTGCATGATCAAGGGGACTAGATGTTATTGATCAAAACACAGGCAGTTTTTTAGTGGATAGTTAGGAAAAGATGGTAGGTCCTTCCCTCACAGAAGATGAGAAGCTATGAATTAGAGAAAGATTTGACATCTTTCTTTCTTCCTGCTTAAATATGCTCTAAAGAGCTAGATAACATATATAAAGACAATGTTTCTAAAAGTCAGATGAAGCTATTTTGTGCTTGATCTCCTTCTCTTAAAAACTATTATAATTCTAATCGGTGGGTGTGTCTGATCAGCTCATTTTCCTTGCTGATTCATTCTCAAAAAGCTAAGTAGGTTCAGGTACCTCTGCTGCTTTCTTTTGTGTGACTATATTTTAGATCAAAAATGCAATATGCAGCACACTTAAAAGCAGGCATCCTGTGAAGTATGTGGTTATTTTTAAGAGCATAAATGGTCTGATAGACAAGTTGCCTTCAATGGCAATATTAATTATTTACCATAGTGAAACATAAGTAAGGCTGTTCTTCCCTTAAAGGCAGAAGAAAGAGTACAATAAATCAACACATTCATTTATTTTCTGTTTTATGACATTCATATAATTTGCTGAATTAACTGTTTTTTAATTGAAACTTGGGGATTGACAGTGCATGCCAATCCTTAGATGTCTTTGCTGAAATCCCAAGGAAATGAAATGGCTTGGGAATGTAATTTCTGCGTGTTCAACCACCTTCTATTCTAAATAGTGATCACAATCCTGTGCTTATGTTTTATAATCTGTTTCCATGGAGATAGTACCATACACACAGGGTGGTTGTTCCATTGCATACAATCAAGTAGGATAAGAATGTTGATTCAAATGGTTGCAAAAAATCTTCCCATCCAATAATTGAAAAGGAAAAATAGAAGAAAATAAGATAGGATTTAGCTATCTTTTTTAAAAAAATCCTTAATCACATAATTGTTCAAATTTTCTGCTTTAGATTCCTTATCTTGCATTGTTCTTTATTGTAACGTCATACTTTTTATTTGGATTTACAATGAAAAATACCTTAACTGAGTAGTTAAATAAATAATGGTCTAATACAGATAGCTGTCTGACTACTACACTATATTTAAGGGTGTGTTTCTATTACCTTTGTATGACTCCATGGCAAATGGACCTGAAAGGCAGCAACCTCACAGTGTTCTTTCATCACATTTGAGAGAGAAGAAAAAAAAATCCCTTTCAGAATTATTTTGCTCATAAAATCTGAAATGTATTTTGCATATCTTTTACAAAAAAACTTTTCAGAATGTCTCATTCAGTTTAACTGTTAGTTGCTTTTGACAGTATGTTAATTTTTTTAGTACTACATAATAGTACTACATAATAGTACTGCATTTTGTATATTACAAAGCCAATATGTTATAGATCTATGTCCAGTACTATAGGCCTGATCTTTTATCATTTTGAATCATTATTGTTATTGTAGAAAACTCCAGTGGATTTCTGAGCACTGTACAAGGTATATATATATGTGCTGTGATTCAGAAGCTATTAAACCATGAACAAAATTTCATGCAAGTGTGACTATTCATATTCTTAAACTTTTTGCTAAATCAGGCTGCAAAATATTCCTTGCTTTGACTGCCTCTCAGTATAAAATACAAGCAAGATAAACTAAGAGTCTTGAAAAGACTGAATTGAACTTGCTACGTAAATTATAGGTTAAATAGTTTTGAGTATTTCCAGTAGTTTTTCAGATTTCTTTTTGCCTTTCATATATTGTTGGTATGTCCAAAACTTTTCAGCAGTGTGAGTAAACTGTTGTGAGCTTGTGGGAAAATGTTCCCTATACACCCTCCAACAGGTCATAAAGTGCAGAAGAGAGAGGATTCAGGACACATGGCTGTCCTTGACAGAAAGCAAAAGAAAGAAACAATAAGATTAAATGTACATGCCTCATAATGAATGCTTGCAATGTAGCAAAGATAGGATTTTGCATAAACTTTATCTCTGCACATCTTGGTTTTCATGGGTTTAGAGTAGAACTTGAACGTAAGCTAAATGCAGTTATTTTTGGTCTTGCTATATAGCAGTTGTAACATAACAATATGACTTCACTGGTGGGATGAATGTACCTGTTGTTACAGTGTATTTCAGTAAATGAATATAAAGGAAACTTATCTGGTGAAATGATTTGTATGAAACATTCCCTACTTAGGATACACAGTATGGGATTTTGAAGTCTTCACTGAAATACTTTACAAAAAAGCATATTGAACACGTATGTGAAAATAAAGAAATGTTATAATGTGATAAAAATTAAAATTAAAAATAAGGGTGCCAGGATGAGGATAAATATGCATTCTACCCTTCCTTATAATTGAATCTGTAATTGAATATGTTGCTACCTGAATCCTTCATTTGCCCCTCACCCAAAAAATCCCTTTTACCAGAAATTCTCCAACTTTTGCTTTAGCTGCTTACGGTAATAAAGTTTGAGTAACTGTTGTAAGTACTAAGAGTACAGGAAAAATAATGGCTATAGTGTATACTGGATGCCCTTCATATATTCCTTAGAGGAAACCCAGTTTGTGAAGACAAATGTTCTGCAAACTGAGCCCACAACCACTGAGAGCAATACATATAGTCCAAATCTGTCAGTATATCACAACAAAACTGTATAATCTACCTAACATGCTGACAAGAATACCAATAAACACAAAAGTGAGGCCAGAATTCTCACTTGCTGCTAAGCTCAATTAATTATGTTATGGAAGGCTTTTCAGCCTTCTGTTTGGATAGAGTAAAAAATTGCAACGGCTATGTGTGTGACGGTGATCTGTCTGTAAAACACATTTCCCTCACTGATGGTAGTTTGTATTCTGATACTATTTTAATAAAGAGATTTTAATTTTCAGTCATTTCTCACTCCTGAAGAGGTACCTGGCGTCACTGAAAATGGAACTGTACCCACTCGAGTCTGCAAAAGTGTGGGGTGCTATGAATTAATTGAATTGTTTGTTTCAATATGTAAAGAGTTTTAGAGAAAAAGATCCCCATAAACTATCTGAGTAAAATTATAAATTTTAATCAAATATCTTAATATCCAAATATTATTCCTATCTAAATCTATCCAAATAATACTCCTAAACTTCCTTTCTAGGTGTAAGGCATAGATTACAGCATTCGTTATAGCTTTCAATGTCATTCATTATGGCATTCAGTAAAGAATAGAGATAGCATTAGTTTTTAGAACTGTAGCTCTACTTTAAATATTAGAATGTGTAAAATATATTAATATTTCACCCAGATCTGGATAGTGGATTTCACCCCCTATTCACTGACCATATGTGAATCAAAAAAAATCAAGGAACATGCCTCAGTATTTTCAGAAGGAAAGAGCTTCTTTATATAATTGAACCCTAAAAAAGCACTTTTGAAGATTTGGGTGAGAAACTTTATTTTGCAGTCACTGATGAAAGTTCGGGTAGAAGTGGATGTTGCCATGACAGTTTCAGGAGGCAGATGATAACCTTAGTGTTTGGGCCAGCATTACTTGTTACAGAAAAATTGATTTGGATGTGAAGAGCTGAGCAATTTTTGAAATGATATTGAGTATCTGATAGTTTAGAATTTTTCATTTGCCTACGCTGGTCTTCTGATATTAAAGGGATTGATTATTCTTAAGAGTAAAGTGTTCTGGGAAAGGTGCTACAGAAGACCGAACTATCTTTAAGATGCACACTGAAAAAAAACCACTTGGTAGATAAATATTTAGGTAAATAAATTACTAGTTTTAAACTACTAGTTTGTCTGTCTGTCTGTCTGCACACTGCCCCAAATTCTGATAGCCTTAAAATAAACATTAGAACAGCCCTCAGATGACCTTCTTGATCATATTCACAGCATGCTTTCTTGATATAAAATTCAAGTTGACAGCATTGTGAATAGAGAAATATAGCTGTAGATTCTGTGTGATTCACATGTTACCTTGCAAATGTGCTCACATTTTGATGCTAGAAATAGACATTTGTATATAATGAGATAGACCCTAGTGGGCAGCAAATCAGATGAGTTTCCCAAGTGTTTAAAAAGAAGGATTTACACTTTGAAATTCAACAAACTTTGTGACAAGCAGGGGAAAATGTCCAGATTGTCTCAACATTGAGCATTTTGTTGCCACTTGGCTGAGTGGGAGTTGGATGAGGTGTTGGAAAGCTGCAAATGTGTCAGGGTGCAGAAAGCAGAAGCCTTTGGCTAAATGCCAGGCTGGTCTGTCTGGGCGAAAGGGTATTGAAGAGTTCAGGTAGACCATTTACCCCCGAAGTTGCCATAATGGTTGCAGACCATTAAGCCCCCTCCCCATACCAGCTTGGGAGCAAACTTAGAAAAAAAGAAAAGCTGTTATATCTTTTTTTAGATATGAGGAAGTTTGTTTAAGGAAGGAAGACATTTTGGAAAATCAATGGGGCAATTTCCCCTATTTGAGGACCTGTCAGTAATACAGATTGGTTGTGAGAGAGTTATTGCTAGGTTTTGTTGGGTGGGGGAAAAGAGGGTTTTGGAGAAGATCGATTTTGCCTGAAGTCTTTCCTTTAGCTATAATGTTATTGCTGTACACTGGGATACCTTTTACAAAACTTATTCTTGAAAGTGCCTTGCATCTGCTTTAACTCAAACATCTTCTCACTGTTTTATGCTTATTTTCATCAATTGCAACTTTAAGTTTCAGTTGCATGTACTATTTCTAAACCAGAGAGGAAGGGATGGGGAGGAATCTTTGTAATTGTACTCTTAGTACATAAATTGTTTCAAAACAAAAGCTAGAAATATATTTAAAATCTACTCAACATTTATTTCTATAACACTGCTGGAAATAATTTCCACACCACAGGGACCTCTTCTGGGGGAAGCAGGGTCCAACAGCCTAAAAGGCACCCCACCACTGCTTAGTCAGTAAGGCTTTTGCTTCTACAGAGTGTGTTATCCCTAATTATGAGAGAATCTTAGTTTGGCATAGGAATAACAGACTCATCTGTTTGTTAATAGGCATTTATTGTCCACATTATAATATGATGTGTATTGGAGAAGAGCTGCCTCAAATCATTATGGAAACCTCCTAAGAGCTCTCTGTAGTCTGTAAATCAATGTTCTCTCTGAAAATGGTAGTCTTAGTCTGTACTTAAGATGAGTAGGAAGGAATAGGTAGCTTATTTTGTCTCTCTTTTTTGATTGGTCTTATTCTTGCAATTTGTGGATAATCAGTGAAGTTGTTTAGGCTGTTGCGTCCTGACCCCATGATTAACTCTAAGCAGGTGGATAACTGTCACTGCAGGAAACCCTAATGAAGTTGGTGGGGATCTACACAAACCACACTGTTGCCTCCTGATTTTAGTTAACAAATGATAAATTGTTCATTTCATTTGTTTTTTTTCAGCTGATAATTTTACTGGGAAAATCAAATTACTGTATATTTATTAGGTTCATAACAAGCACAAGATATTGTGCTTGTTGTGTTAGAGATCCTAAGGCAGAATTTAAATAAACCTTAGGCATCTAAAACTAAAATTTTAGTGCAAAAATAACTGGTTGGTGGATACCTAACTCTCAAAGCACATAAGCTTGCAAGGAGTCTGCCTTTCTGAAATCAAATTTTCCAGTTTCCTGCAGTGCCATATATGAGTGCTGTTATGAATACTTTGCTTTAGTAAGTTCAGTCCTGCCATCCAGCTGGTCTTCTTGGGATCCAGAAAATAAAAGAATATGACCTGGAAGACCTCCCACAGGCTCAGACTCCATATAAGAGACAGCTGTTGCAGGTTTCCTCCTAAAACCTCTGATGGTAGAGCAGGTGGATGCTCCCATCTGCATTTCTCTATGGTGATCTCTTGGCAATTCAGGGCTCCTAGGGGTGACCTGTGTAATCCTGACTGCTGGGTCCTGCTGCCTGTGATATTTCTGCTTCAGGTAGCCAGTCCTCAGCTTAACATCTGGTCTGCAGAGCCAGGTTCACAGAAACTTCTTCCCATGGTCACGTGAATCTTTGTGTTGTTCTACACTTGCGTTCACCTTCAGGAGGTTAGCTCAGTGTAATTTTGTAGCCCTTTGGAGAAGGAACTCCTCTGGAAGTGTTTGGTGAAGGCTTGAATCTCCTCCAAGTGGGCAAAGGCATCTTACTTCCCAGGTCAGTGATCTGATCATGTAGAAGTGTTACATACAAAGAAGGCACCAAAATCAGCCCTTTAAAAAAGATGAGCTGTGCTCACCTCTTTCAGCACATACTTGGAGGTATCTTCCTATAGGATATTGACTGTCTGAGATGCTCCCCATACACGCGGGTCTCTAAGCTCCACAAGGGCATGGGGTTATGGGACTTAACGTATTTTGTTGGCTATCCCTATTTGCTGCCCACTCTGAGAACGGAATCCTACTCTGAAATTTTCATAGGATTATTTTCTTAATAAGATGCACAATGAAATCCTTCAATTCAATTGGGAATTATGTATGTATACTATAGCCTAGGTATGTATGTATACTACAAGTAGGAATGCATTCCTTATGTATGCAAAAACGCTTCAGGTGTTCATTGACAGTTTTGGAATTTTAAAGCTCAGAGGAGTAGGAGGTCATTATGAATGCACTGAGCAATTGATTTTGCTGGTATCCAATATCAGAGGAGACTAATTTGGAGCCAATCTTTCGTACATGGCAGTGCAACAGTAGGAGTAATTTGTGCTAAATAAAGGCCAACCAGGACTGCAGCTCAGGGGCTTCAAATACTTAAGAAAGCAGAGAAGCTTATGCTGAGATGCTTTTTGATCAGAATAATTTGGCAGTCATGGCTAAAGGAGAAGTCATATGGGTCCTTGTCCTTTTATATTCCTTAAATGAGTAATGTCAATTGCTTTACCCCTTGTAAAATGGGTTGGTGCTGTACAAGTTAGTAAGACTCTTTACTTGGTCACAGTCCAGTCAAAATGATTGCCTCCTTCGAACCTCAGCAAAACTCTGGCCTCACCGAAATTGCTCAGTTTGTCCACTGACATCACTGAAAAAGTTTCACACTTTTGTGCTTTTAATAAAACAATCTTAGAAGCTTTCCATCATTGATTTGCTATATTGTAAAGAACTGATTATATATTACATATGCATTGTATTTTATGATGCATGTTCCCTTAGTGTGCAAAAAGGAAGTTTATAATCATAGAACTAAGAGTGGAGAAGTTCTAGATTCTCTTCTTCCAGTAATCTATTTCCATTTTTTTCTGGAGGTTTCATCTTGTGTTCTCAATGTCTCAAGACCTGGTTTCTATGTGACAATCAATGTTTTCTGATTGTTAGATGTACTGGCTTAAGGCTCAGGAGAGCCCCGTTGTGCCTGTGTTTCCACACCTACTTAGTGAGCATAATGATATCGTCTTATGAAGTTCTTTGTGACTCATCGAGGAAAATCATTATAAAAACATAAGAATTATTAGTCATTTATTGTATTTATTCTAGCTTAGAATATCCATTTGTAGTTGAGATACTTTGTGCTTTGGAAAAAGGCCAGTATCACAGCTTATAATTTTGTTCCTGCTGTCCGTGTTCTGACTAGCTTTTGTTTTTATTTGCACATTGAACCTCAAGCCTGAAAAGATTTCAGGTTTCACAGTGTTGAGGTTTCTGATTTGCTTAACGGTCTGTGAGAATTTTTTGATTTTGTTTGCATAGTCTCAGTTAAAATAACCTTTCTACAGTGTTATAAAAGAGTTAGTGAAGTAATCCAACTGAGACGTCAGTTCCCTAATGCTGTGAGACAGTTTTGCTTGACAAACATGCTCTTGCAACTGGTTCCGATAAGCTGAATATGTTGATGTGCTCTCAGTGCACACAGATCAGTAGACAGTAGCTGTAACTATGCTTTCATTTTTTAAAAGTGTGAAAAATGTATATGTTATAGAGGGAAATATGCCTGAAAATCATAACTGTCATTTCAGATTTGATATCACCCTCAGAGTCTTAAGTGAAGTGGTCCCTGTGAAGTTTGAATACCAAAAACTTTTATTTTACAGACATATTTGTGCTTCTGCAATTAAAAGCCTGCCAAATGTGTTCAGAATGCTTGTTTGTGAAAAGATGGAATTCAGATATCAAGAAATGTTTCTGACCTGAAATGTGGCAGATAATCTTATTCCAGCAGCAATTTATTTTAAAATTGAATATATTTTTGTCAAGTTGCGATGTAGGAGTTGGTAGATTTAGATTGCAGGTCTGTGCTGCTAAAACAAGATCACTAAAAATGCTTTGGATTTTTTCCATACAGTGTTATCTCTCTTTTTTGGCACACTGTATCACAACTGCACATCATGTGCTAAGATGATGCACAGAAGTTAGGCATGTGATAACGCTCACTGTTACATGGTACCCTGAAAATCCTTACAAAACAGATATTAAGAAAAATAACAATTCAGGGGTCTTGCAGCTTGGCATGATCTTTTGATTTCTTTTCCGACTGCACGTACATGATTTAAAACATGACAATCATGTTTGAGATTGTAGGGAAGAATTAAACATATCAGAGGAATGCAGAGCACACAATACAGTAAAATGCATTAATATCATCAAACTCAAATATGCCTGTTCCCTAATATTCATGATTTACTGATTGAAAGGCATTTGGAATAAGATTTAGGAATAAAATATAGGAACAAAAGACATCATAATAGGAAACTAAATTGTATGTTAAACCATCAAAAAAGAAAAGGTGGAAGAGTAAGGAAGAGATGGAGTTTATTCCCAGTATCCAAAAGCAAAGAAATTCAGTATATAGATGCAATTAGTGTATAGTATAGTCCCACAGGACTCAGTTAAAAGGACAGATGCCTAGATGGAGGAAAAGGAAAGGGAGTTCACGTATATAGAATTTTTCGTGATAGCACACAAAGGTTAATCGGCAGTGAGATGAACAGAGACCAATCATTTAATTCTCAGTTTTTTATTTCAAATGTTTCAATGGGATTTACCAACCAGTAGGGCAGTTCCTTTGGAAAGAACCTGAATGTAAACAAGAGGCCTTTTTGTAGCAATGCCCTGTTTGTTTGCCCTGATATGACAAAGCCTAGTGTAAAATATTTTGATGCCTAACCCATGCCGCAGTCCCAATGTTGTTAACACAGGTGGAACTGCAAAAGTGGTGGGAAGGTTTAAGCCTGTGTTTACAAGACTAGAGATGGTCTTTGTATTTGTGATGATAGAGATGCCTGTCTGGCTTTTATATATTTGAATAGAGTATTTCAGCTCTTGAGACAGATGGTAAAATCATCAATGAATTGCAACTGTTGTGAGAAGCCTAGGGAGAGGTGGTAGCTAAAATTGCTGTATCTCAAGATCATTTTTGGGTTTATGAATGCTAACCCACACTTTTAACTGCACTGAGAGATAAAACAGGGTCCCAAGGAGAACACAGAATGAAAATAGCACGTATTTACTTCAGATTAATCTACTACTGTGTATAAGGATCATGTATGGATTCTGCATGTTTTAGGTTCCGAATGATCTTCAGGAACTGGCCTACACAGAGCAAATTATAATAGCCCGATATAGAAGAGTTGGTGAAGGATACCTAGAGAATAATCAGATTCAGGGAAAATTGTCACAGAAGAACTACTGAATGTAACAGAACCTGCACAGAGGGTTTGTGAGGATGTGTATTAACCATAAGCAAATGGAGATCAACAATTGCATTCCTGGATACCACCAAAAATATGCCAAACAGTAACATAATTTGTTTGTTCCAAAACCAGCCATTCAGATTTACCTACTGCTGGATATATAGGCCCTCATTACCACAGCCAACAGTTTAGAAGTAGTATAGTTTTTAGGCACTTGTGTACCTTTTCTGTCAAAATGATACATTATTATTTTTTCTACATCTTTGCATAGCAGTGTATAGGAATTCCTGGACCTCTGTCTGTAAAATTGGATAAAAAAGGCATTGGTGGGTATTCCTAAGGGCTAACTTTAGGGTAGTCTCTTCAGGGTGAATCCATGATCAGGAGAAAGACTAAAGGGATTCTCTGGATTGATTCAGATGGGGTCCTAAACTGGGTTCTCTGCATCCATTAACAGTAAAGGGAGTCAAGAACCTCTAGTGTGTAGAATTAGCTTTTATGAATATTCCCTCTCCCTCCTACACACATCCTCTCCTGTGTTTATTTTTGTCGAAATATGAAAGTCTATTCCTGAATGCTTTAATTGAATTTAGACTGTGGTGCCAGTTTGCATTGCTGATTTTTTATCCTGAGGCAGCTAAAACAAAGTACAAAATATTCAGTTGTGTTAATTAATATGCAATGAATAACTGTCGAAATAGCTCTACATTTGGATTCTGCTGTTTGCCTTTATGCCTTATATGATCTAAGTTATATAGAAGTAGCTAATTGTTTACATTTTTGTATAAATCTTAATTTTTATTTATTTTTTCTGCTTTCTAATTTTGATCCTACTTTCCAGGATATACAGGACATGTTTTCTTGTCCAATTCAATTTGGAAATAATTTCCTAGCTATGAGGAATAATTACCATATCCCAGCCCAAACGCCCCAGCTTTCCTGGGTTTTAATAAAGAATCTTTAAAATCTAAATCTGTGGAACAGTAAACCTGTGGAACAATAAACCTATTAATATTACATTTGTTAGAAAAAAAATTGTTCATCACAAGAATTTAATAAATTAATTATGAAGAATGAGAAGAGAGAGGAATGTGCAATAGTAAGTGGGATTACTTACAAACAGACTGGGATTGCTTATAAGCAGAAGGATTTTAAGATTCTTTTCCTTGAGGCATCAATGATAACAATGGAAAATGGCTTTTTAGAAATAATTCTGTTTGTTGTATCCTACAGGGAATGAAACAAATAAACGAAGAAAGGAAAGTGCTTGCCCTTTCATGGCCATAAATTGCTTATTGTTCAAAATGATTTGAGTTGTCAAAGGCACAAGATTGTATACTGTTACTTGAGAAATTATTAATTATCTTTCATATCTTGCTGTATTCTCTTTATATCATACTCTTTTTGGGTTGCTGTGGCTTGTCATTTTCAGTGTTTCAGACAAGGAAAAAGATGTTCTTTACATTAAATAATCAAAACTTCAAGATATATATTAGGGGCCACTAAATGGGGTCAGTATCAGTTTCTGATTGTTTCAATGACTTTGATTACCCTATACTGACTTACATGGACTTGTTCACCTCTGTGACCACCCACTCCACCCTACCCCAAATTTTACTAAAATAAGCATTAGCAATTAGCAGCTGCTATGGTAGTCACTCAGCAGTCATGTGATGCCATTGTGTCCACACTGTCCTCCCCCTCGCCAGTTTGACTAGAGCTGCCTCTGCCCTAAAGGTGAAATAGGAGGGTGCTGGATGTGCTTAACCTACTGCATGGCTTTGTGAAATTGTTTATTATAAATTTTTAGCATTTGCGTATATTCTGTAAGTTTACCTTCGATACTGCTTCTATATTTTCTATTAAAATAGCAATTCAGAAAACTGAATTAAACTTTCATCAGTCCTTATTAGATATATTGCAACTGGCTTCATTTCAGTAGTCCGATGGAGACCAGTTGTGTATAAATTAGCAATGCTGGCATTAGGATTTCGGTATTACACTGCTATTTAAAGTAGCTTTGCTTTGAAAAGGGAAAGGATTCTCTCTTGCGGTTTAGAAAAAAAAATCAGCTTTCAACTTTTGCAAAATAATTTAAAACTAAATGAAAATATGCATGTTTGCTAGAATTTTTATATAGTACATGTCATAATACTTCATGAGTTATTTGTTATAATAGCTACTGTTTCTTGCCTCTAGGTGAATTCATGTTAGATGTAGTATTCTAAATGTTTGCATGTAAGAAAACATATCTGATAGAATCTTTTTTACACCTAGATCATTTTCAGCACCTCACCATTAGTATAGAATCTGAACCTAGCAAATCTACTTTAACCTTGCTTTATTTTAAACTTTAGAATTGATTTGAAAGGATGAATAGTTACATGACTCAAATAAAGCCAATGGGTTAGATAAAAGGAGAATCCACTCGTGTTTTTTCTAAACCCTAGCTTTAGTTTATGTCTTGAGTAACGATGTCCTGTAAGCCTTGACTTTCGCATAGTAGATATGATGATTTTATTAAGGCCTCCTGGGGCATTCAGAGTCTTTGCAAAGCTGAAGGTTCATTTAGTCCAGAGAAACACAAAAGTTTGCAAGATTCTACTTGGAAACATGATGGCTAGAGGTATTTACTCACATTTTTGTCTGGACAGCAGATTGTGCCCAGTTCTTTTTTCCTGAGGGCTGGATGCAATGATTCATGCCTTCATGCGCTTCTGAATTTATTGTTACATCCTCCTAAGCATAAGAATAAAGCAGTGTTTCCAATGAAGATTCCAAATGGGACAAAGCAGAAGGGGGTGGTTGTTGCTTCAGTGTTATGGTGACATGGAGATAGATAGGATGTGATACAGTTTGAAAGTTATGCAATTTCTTACGCTGAGACTTGCTGAGTCTAAAGATGTCGTTCATCTTAACTCTAAAAAGTGGGCCTTTATAGTTTCATTATTACAGTGTGTTAAAAAGCACCAAAAATAAAAAAAAGGTGAAATAAAAAAGCTGCAAATCACAAACCTCTTGCAGCAAAAAGAATGCTGATAGGAAGAGAAAAAGTGAAAGGGAATTCTACTTATTTCTCAGCGTTTCTGGAATAGAATGTGCAATTTCCAGATTGAACGGTATTTCCAAATTATCCTAAAATTAGTCCCTCCTTGAAAAAATGGGTAGCACTGTCAAATGGAGAACATCCTGCTACATGAAATGTGGTAGGTGCCTTGCCATGCATTTTGCTTTTTGCAAAAGTGGTGCTCCCATAGCTGAGGAACTCACAGCATCTGCCCCAGATTCTGTGCAGACTGCCAGCCTTTCTCCAGTCTCCATGTTTTAGCTATTACTACTCTTCTAAATGTTATAACTTCTGTAGCTATCAAGGTTAGTGACCTATAAGATGCATGCTTTTCCATGAATTTTAGGTAAGGAATTACAATTTAATAAAAAAAGGTAAATCGGTTAAAAATCTGAAGCTACTTTTAGTGCTTGTCTATACGAGCTTTTCTTTGATCTTCAGCTGGAAAGACTACATTATTCAAAGAACTGTATCTTATTCTCTTTCTCCAATTAGCTCAGTTATTGGTCCAGTTGATCATTGTTGTTTTTTCCTGGAAATAGTGTTGCAGTCTCTTTTAAGCTGACTGTCTCTTATTCTAAAGGCTCATTTCTCAAGATAATTTTCTAGTTAATCCTCAGTTTTTCCCTTGAGGCAAGGCTATGATGGTACCAAGTGACTACTGACTGGGTGATTCAGTTTTTTTTACTTCAGTCTGGTTCTAAGGAGAATAGTGAGTCTTCCAAAATAACATATAGAGTCAATGTAGGTTCTTATATAATTCATAGGACAGTGTAAAGTGCAAGAAGAGTATATCAAGGAACTTCATTTCAGAGAAAATATTCATGCACTACCTACAGAAACAGAGTTCCAACATAAATCTTTAAATGTAACCACTTCGTATTCCCCAATTTTTTTCTGTATTTTTTTCCTATTGCAAACTGAAAATAGAAACTATTTCACTTACACTTAACAAATAATATGAAATAAAACTTTAAGTCCTTATAAACTTAATGTAACCATAAACAACAGTTATAACTATAAACCACTACAAGCATTACATGTTAATTAAGCCTGAGCTAAACTACTTTGTCCCATTGGAGAAATAATTACACTGAAAGTAAGTGTCCAGACAGGTGTCAATGATTTTATCATGTATCCAAAAGTGAAATAAAACTATATCCTTAATAAGCTTTCTTTTTTCATTATAAATCAGTTATTTCTTCTGTTGGAGCAATTCTTGATGAATTTTGTGTATGATAGTATATTACTATCTACCTACACTTTCATACAGAATGAGTATTTGTGCTGGACACACAGAATCCTCTAAAACTAGTGCCAAGAAACCCAAACTTTCTCTGGCACACCAGCTTCTGATATCTTCCAGCAATTATTTCTGCATCTCACAGTTGCCTCTCTGGCAATCTTCAATATATTTTTATTCTTCGCTGGCTTCAGATTGCTCTGGCTTCACACAAAACATCCAATCTTAAAGTACTTTTAGATGAAGTTCTTTTGACTGTGAGTAGTATAGAGTGACTCACTCATTTCAGATGTGGTCCCGTAGAGAAAACATGGCATATCTACTATATGGTGCATGGAATCTAAAAGAGAAAAACTGAGAATTGGGGTTAAACCAAGAGTTTTTTTTTTTTTTAAAAAAAAGAGAGAAAATTGGGTGATTTAATAGTAGCCAAGAAGTCTTCATTTTTAAGTTGTTCTGTTTTAGTTCTAAAAAGCAAATATTTTTAACTTAGCTTTGAATCAGTAAATTTTGTGTTTTTTATGGCAATATGTTCCTTGGCTAGAACAGAGGCAGTATACAACAATGCCTTTGTGATGGCTGAGATGAGGTGATTTCTACCACTGAGCTTAGCGGCTTCCTGAGCAAAGCATTTTAAAGCAACAAAACTAGATATAACAAATGTGTTATTTAGACAGGTTCTGCTACATTTTATCTGACTACCCCAAGGGACTTTGGCTTTACTATTCTTGTATTCCCTGTCTCCCAGAGCTGTCATGTAGTATAATGGTATTTAATGAATTGCATTTGGAAGCTGATGCTACTCAAGGTCACTAAGATTTCAAACCCCATAACCTACCCACAGTAATCCACCTGCAGTTATTATCATTCTACTTCAGTATTGCAGGATAAAAAGAAGGACTTGTGTCATACCATTACTGAGGGAAAAAAACACATTAAAAAAAATATTCATGAAACTGGGAAGAGCAGTATCAATTACTGTATACTGTACCTGGGCCAGTGAAGTCCAAAGGGAGTTTTGCCATTGTCTTCCCAAAGTTTAGTATCAAGTCATTTAGGAAGCTAAGTGAATTTAAAGTTAAATGATGTTTTGCATTTATTTTGAGCATGTCATTTGAATAAATGGATTTTAATGGAGAACATGACATGATTTTTAAGGCAACATAAAAGCTCAGATTCTTTTAATCTAATTTTAAGCCTTGCATAGAGACACCCAAATTGATAGCACAGTTGCCTAAGCTCCCTCTGTTGTCAATGGAGAGAAATGGGAACGAGTTATACAACTTACTGCAGGTCTGCATCGCACTGTTGAGGTCCTCTTTTTCTTTGCACTGGTTATCTGTTGAGCTTAGCATGATTTTTAATTTAGGCTGTAGCATTAGGTGGGAGAATCAAGGCTTGCTAATTTTCTCATAGGATCTGAAGTGTATGCTGAGGGAGACTTCAGTAAACAAACAATTCAGTCAGTCTTTATTTGACCTCAACTCTGATCCCCAAATATATTCTTTAAACTTAATTGTCTAACTTTAATTTCCTAAATTTAATATCTATTTTAGATATCTCCAAATAATCTTAATACCTTTATCAGTAATCATTGCACTCTCATCAGTAATCACAGCACTCTCACACTTGTGTTTTGGACATCAGAGCACTTCAGCACAAAGTATAAGTGCCCAGTTTAAATCACTCTGTTTCTTATGTTTGACTTCATGGTTTGAATTATGTTAGTTTGGGGCTGTCAAAAAAACTAAGGTATTTGATTTATTATCCCTTCAAGTACCTCTTTTTTGGTCAGACAGATGTAACAAGTTGATTTAAGCAGCTTCTCTAAAGAAGGCACAGTTGTAGCAAGCATTTCAAATACACTGAAATGACTTGAGACTTTTCTCTGATAATTGCCAGGCAACTTTTCCTATGTGAAGCTAAGTATGCTTGAATTAGAAAAAAGATTGCAACAGTATAAGCCAAGTGTAGCAGTAATAAAAATCTTATTTGAACTTGTCTCTCCAACCCTCAAAGAAGTCTCTATGGGACCTGCATATGCTTCCTTTTATGTTTATTTTTCCATGTGCTTTAGTAGACATTGGATCATACCAATAGGGTTAAATCCAGTGTCCATTGAAACAAATGAAATTATATCCCTTAAATCTAATAACCTCTATGTCAGGCTTGCTGTAATTTTTACAGTGGTCTGCACTATATTCTAATAGCTGTCTGAGTCTAATACCTGTGAGGCATTTGGCCACTCACTTCTCATATCTTATATAAATAGACAGGAGATTCAGAAAATTTGGAAGGAAGGAGAGTTCCTCCTTGTTTGCATAGGGCTTTATTCTGGTTAGATAAATAAGTTTTATAAACAAGTCCCTCAGGTCACTGCTGTTTAATGCTGAAAAGAATATTTAATAGTCTTCATATGTCTATAGTAGAACTAAAAGCATTTGGGGGGAATGTTTCCATTGCTTGGAAAACCTAGAATTACACTAAATTTTTTCCTTCTGTTTTTTTTTTTGTTTTTTTCTATGACTAAGAGTACGTTTACCTAGCACTTCAGTAAGTGCCATAGAAAACAGTGTTTGTATGCTAGTGACATTCATAAGTCCCATGTATTTGCTATGAACTCTCATGTTTCCCAGATAAGTCATGGCAAGCTGTGGTATTGTTAGGTATCATGCCTATTGGAGATAATAGTCCTCATCAAAAGCAAAATGCAGCACAATACTGGACTGTCATCTACTTAACGTTAGAGTAATAATACTATTAAGTCTTGCTGCTCACACTGCTCTATGCATTTATAGTTGAAACCAGTAAGATTCAAGAGGTGAAGTTTGACAGATACATACTTTAAAGTCTTCCATAAGTCCATTTTTTTATCTCTCTTTTTAAAAAGAAAATGGAATAAATCTTAGGGTCAGATTCAGGTGCCCTTACACATGAAGAATAGCACTGGTTTACAGGAACAGTCCTCTTGAATTTACTGCAACTAGCATTCAAATAAGTTACTACTCAGTTTGAGGAAGGATTGCAGACTCTCATTGTCAATGTTAAATTACATCTGAAACCAAGACGTTAAGAAATTCACCGCTCAGGTTGACATTTTATGTGTAATATATATCATTAATTAACAAGAACAGCAATATATATTATTAGCTCTGGGTAGCTTTGTTTTATCTAGGAAACACCAGTGGCAGGAATTAGTCTCTTAAATAACCTCAAACATTATAATCACAATGCAGAAATTATGAAAAAAATGTTAATACGCTATGGGTATCGATGGGTTATTATTTTTACTTTTCTGGTTTGTTTGACAAAGAGACTCTTGTTTTTATTTTGACACAATATTCATTTGTTTTATTGTCACCTAATTTGACTTTCTGTAGATTAACCAGTAATTATTATTAACAAAAATAATTTTGATATTTTTGTTAGCAAGCACATTTTAAAGCTCTTTTTATTTCAAGTGGCTTAATATGAAAAATAAGGGGCACTTTATATTTCAGAATATCGTTTTTCTAAAGATAGTTTTTATACTATGTTTTGAAGTCTGAGAAGTTTTCAGAATCCTAACTGCAATCTGCACTGTACTCTTAAAATAGCCAAGCAAAACAAAAACTCACACCTAAGCTTTCCCTATGGCTGAGATGTCATGCAAAACTTGTTGACTCCTGACTGATGCTATGTGACAGACTCCAAATGCAAAAAGGATTTTACACAGAAGTGCCATATCTCATATGATCCTGGTGTCTCAAACAGAGAAGAATTAAGGCTACATGGGCGTGTTGGCTGGAATATTTTACCTTTTCTGTGCAGTTTATGGCTCTCTTGCATTACAACAGTGGTGTTTGACAACAGACTAATCAGGAGACGCTAAGCAAGGAAATCGTGATTTGCTAGTGTTCAGGTGGATGATGTCAATGTATCATGATCCAGCAGGGAATGGGAAGGAAAAGGTACCTGGGATCTTTATTTTCCCCAAAGAATAATAAAAGTGTCACTATTTAGAGATCGACTGAGCCAAGGTATCAAGCATAAAATTATGTGACAAGCTGTCATCTGAACACTATTTCTGACATGGCTTTAGGATCCAATCACAACTTATTTATAAGCTATCATTTTAAATTACTTACAAATAGTTCTAATGAGCATGTTTCAGAATGTTGATATTTTAAACCCCTTTCAAAAAACCTTGTTAAATAGGGATTAATTCTGGCATGGCTCTAAGTAATAAATCTCAAATAATAATCATCAAATAGGTTCAACTTTGTTTGTGTAGCAGCCATAAATTTAGTAAAAGTAAGATGCTGTTTGACACAGTAGGGATTCTGATATCTCTTTCTCAGTAGCTTTGTGCCTATGATGTGCAACAAAAGAGACATTTTACATGTGTTTTGCAGTAATATAAATGAGTTTATATAAGTGCTAAAGAATAGTAAGTAGAGATTGAGCATTTTTCTTTATTGTCATAGCTTTGAGAAGATCTTGACTTTTCAGAGAAAGTCTCAACTTCCATACATGTGTAAGGGTTTGGTGTAGCACTTACATAAATGAATATTACCTGTTAAGAACGGTTGTTAGTTATACCATAGTACAGGATAGTAGGAACTTTAAATAAATACAAAGTCATAAGAGCTGGGCAAGAGTAAGTTCTGTTTAACAATAAAAACTGAATATATTATAACCTCAACTTTTTAAAACCAAAGTATTAAAGCTAAATAATTGAGGTCAGCTGAAATATTATCCCTAAGAAGAAACTACTTAAATTATTTTCTATTTTCTGGTCTGGACAGCTTTTGTAGCAAACACCATATATATTCTACAGATTTCATGTTTGTTTCATCTCCCTTTTCAGGAGAATCTCAACTTCTCTTTAAAAAGTCTTACTCTTTATGATTGAAAAGATGACCTTAACAATTTGCTTTCATTGTGATCAGACAGGTGAGATGACTTTCCTGAGTCTAGATGAGGTTTAAAATAGTAGCAAAGGAGATAGGACATGTCCGTTAATGTAAGTCAAGGACTAATCTCTGTTGTTCTGTGGCCACAGAATTAAAGATTTCTTCAGATGCCACAGAATTTAGCATTTTTGCTGCAGAACTCACCGTTTGGCTGAACCTGGAAATTAGTCTCTTTATTTCTGTCTCCCTTCTTATCCAGCTCCTGCTTGCAATTACGCCTTGCTCTCCAGTCTTCCCAATTAAACACTGTTGATTTATAGTGGATCCCCCTTCCACTGTATAATGGAGTGCGGCAGTTGAGATCAGGGAATGAGAACTGGGTCCTGCTCTGCCAGGCAGTGGAGGAAGGTTGGTGGGCTCTTCTGCCTAGGAACATGAGCAGTCAGCACCTAGGAAGCCTTAGAGATAAATAATTGAGGCCAGCTGGAAGTTTCTTCCTTTCTTGGTGCACACATGGGAAGCGTAAACAGGACTGCCAGAATGGCATCAGAGAAGTCACTCGGGAATTGCAGCCAGACTTACCAGACAGGAAAGCATCAGGCTCCTATCCAGAAACAATCAGTATATAAAAGAATTCCTTACACAAATGTGTATTAGGGAGCTATGCAATAGTAGTGAATTCCCTTTTGCGGAGGTCTGAAGGAGAGGATGAGGAAAGGTGGTGTGAAAGTGTTCTGTGATGACAGAAAGGATGGACTTGCTGGAGAACATAGCAGCTGCCTTGGCCGCTGTTCGCTGTTGCAGTGGAATCTAAAGATTACTGTTGCTCAGTGTAAATTTAAAGCACTTGGTCTCTCACTTAATACATTGATACTAACTGGGAGTGTTTTCCAATCGCAGCTAATGCTCATTGAATTTATGTAATTTACTGAGGCCTGGAGAGAAAACTTTCTTCTAAATTCAGGATGGAAAAAAAGTTGTTCAAGCAACTCTAAATCCCCATCCGCAGTTTTGCTGCCATTTACATCTTGTCTTTTTCCCTACTCTTTTGAGATTCTGGCCTTGTATTTCATTACTTGTCATAAGAACTATGCTTTTCTTTATCATTAGAGAGTTATAAATCTTCTGTCTTCTTGCCTGCTGCATTTAGAGTACCATGATTTTGACTCATGGTATGTATTTGACTCATGCTTAAAACCACATCCTTGTGTTTACAAACATACGGCGTGGCAGCCTCCAGCTTAAGATTGATTCACTCTTCCAATGGGTTAATGGTGCATACCACCAGGTGGTGAGCCTTCAAAGGACAAGGCAGCTTCAGATTCACCTCTGGCTGTGTGTGGCTCCATACAGACTGGGGACTTGGGTTTAGCGGTGGTTCTGTCTCTTCAGGAACAATAAACATTGGGTTCACTGAACAAGAAAATACACCAAATATTGTTTTGGAAGCAAGGTTGTATAGTCCTTACCAAGCTCATATTGGATTGTTTAAACTGTGCAGTAGTGGGGGAACAAAGATGCTACAGAGAGGTTGCCAGATCTCCATTGCAAAGCAATTGTGACTGCCGTCTTTCCACAGCCATTAGCAATAGCTGACAGCAATTTAATACTCTAAAGCAAGCTAGAAGATGAACTATTCATAATGGTCTCAGAATCATATTAATTTTAAAATATGGATCACTTTTTTCATCTGCTTTGAGTGCTAAGCTCCTGAAGCAGAAAAAACAGCACAGTAAACATACAGAACTATATTTTTTTCCAGAGCAGAATGATGAAAATGTATCAGATTGTGCTGTCTGCACATGCCACTACTGCTGTCTCCTCAGCTAATTTCAGAGACAGTACTTGGATCTCCAGGCATTGTAGCAATGGTGATGGATATGCAGTCTGCTGCTGACCTAAAACGTGTTCCCCAAAACACTGAGATACAAAATCAATGTTGGTTTTGCAGTGTATTTTGAAGAAGTTTGTGTTTTAAAGGTAAGCACTTAAAAGCAATATTTATTTAGTTGATTTTTCTGTCAGGAATTGGAATTGTAATGATTTAATGATGTTAAGTTTTAATATTTAGAACACTTAAATGTGTTAATGCTTTTCCTGTACAGATGGCCTGATGGTCCTGTGTTGCTATATTTTGCTAAAATAGCCTAATATCTACATATAATCTGAAAAATAAGTTATATAAAGAATTAATAAATCTGCATCTTCAGCTCACTGGAATTTGTATTCATTTTATTTTATTTTACTTAGTTTTAATAATGTGCTCATGTGTTTTACCTGAGTATTTAAAGTCCAGCACATGCTTTGCTGAACTATGGCTTGATTGCAAGTATGAGAGAATATTTTATTAAATATACAGGAAACTGAATTCATTAGTCTTCCACTACTTTCCTGCTCATGCTGTATAGCTTAAGAGCAAGTCTTAATATCTGCTTGAGATAAATATAGCTCTTAATAGCAAAGTAGTGGATTAAATCTGGTTACCGTGTTTGGCTAATGAGGCAGATAACTTTTTATATTGAAAGGATGCAGTCTCTGCCTCCGTTATTTGGTTTATAGTATCCTGTCTGATTGCTTTAGGATACATTAAAGAAGGCTAGCAAGCAAACAGGAAAGATGGCAAGCATATTCCAAGAATACTGAAGGTCTTGAAGAGAGCAATGGGAAAACTCTTGCTCAGAAGACGACTGCCTACAATGTATTTTCCGCTGTCCTAGTGAATCTGAGACATTTACATGCAGTCGACAGATACAGCACAGGAGGCTTGTGCCCTTCTGAATGAGGAGACGTGGCAGCCAGTAGAGGTTCCCTAGGACATCTCAAATGGCAGCAGATACTTCTGCTCAGGCAAATGAACTGGACCTCTAGGGTAATGGTCTACAAGCTCATAGTGAGCTCTTGCTGTCCCTCACAGTTCTCCTGATGTCCCCATAAGGATGGTGGCCTGCACCGTCTGGACTGCCTGTCTCCTGCTTCTCCTCCACACCAGTCAGGTCTGCCTGGGCCACCTCACACACCAGCCAGGCCAATGGGTGGCATCGCTATAAAATTGCCTTCTCCACAGGCACACACAAAAGCTGCTTTCCTCACAGAGCGAGCTGACTGCAGAGAATTAAAAGTCTCACATGTGAGATCCAGTCTTGAAGACTCAGGTGTGTATAAAAGAACTGCAGCAGTGTCTGAAAGGGAGTATGAATCTTATACTTCTGATTTATTTCTGTGAAGTTTTTTCCTCAGAAAAATCTGTTATGCCATTTTCATAAGCTGCTCAGGAGTTAACTAAAGAAATTAAATAGGAAGATGAAAAGGATTAGTAATATAGGATGTGGAAAGGATGTTTATAGGTAATAGTGTCAATTATTTAATGACAAATTCTGTTACAAAAGGAAAGGATAGCTATATGTTCTGAATTATACCAAGAAGCCAGTATTTTGACAAATGTCACAGTGTCTTATGATACTGTGAATACTAAAACATAGTAAGATTTATTAGGGAAAAATAAATTTTGGGGGGTTACTTTTTTCTGGATAAAGTAAAAGCTGGTTTTAGTACACTTAATCTCCTTTCTATAGGTTTAACAAATATATGGGATAAATCAGATAGAAGAAAAGAAGTATTTAAGCATTCTTAAATTATAGGTATTAAGAAGAGAAAAATCTTTGTATATACTTAAAGTATTTATGTGCTTTTTTTTTTTTTTTTCCTGTAAATCATCTCAGGGCAATTACATATACATGATTATCTTGATGAAATGTACCATTTTTGATGAGCTCTAGCCATCCTCACACAAAGACCTGTATTAAAAAGTCTTTTATAAATTTAATAACATATCATGCAGCTATTTAATGACATTTTGATATTCTAGCTGCTCATTGAATATTTGCTCCCTATTGCTTTTCATAGCTTATTTTGCCAACAGCATGTTTTCTGTAAGTCAAACTGTTTCTGTATGCCATTTTAGAAGAAAATATAAACAAGTCTCACAGTAGGATTTTTTTGAAATATTTAATTAAGTGGAATAGTCTATTGAACAGGACCATTTTTAAGCTAAGAGAAAATCAAAATGATTTTATTAACAATATTGCAAGAACCTGATTCATATCAGACTAAAACTATTGAAGTGTATAATAAAAAAAATGGAGAAGCTACAAGCCTGTTCCCACGACTGTTTGCTGAACGTATATACTATTTTTACTGAAAATTTCTGAACAGTTTTCCTAGCTTTAGAAAAGATTTGCCTTGCCCAGTAACAGTTGTAATATAAGTGTGCTGTGCCATTTTGTTTTAATTAAGAGGTATTTTCTCACCTATTCCCTTGAATTAGCTTTTCTGGCTCCTCCTCGCCTACTTAACTTTGTCTTTGTCTGTGTTACCTCAGCATTTGATAATCACTGTGATGTGATCATCTGCCAAGTAAAATTTAAGATACTGAACTTTTCTAGATGTCTGGAGTTTGCTGTTCCCAATGCCATCCTGTCACAGTCCTCATGAATGGAGTCACCCAGGTCAGAGCTGATCCTTACAGAGCAGACGAGGCAGCAGCAGGATGGGATGTTCTCCCTGAAATCCCTTAGTATTGGCACTTCTTTAAGTTCAAAAGTGGTTCTGATTTTTTGATCTGTAAGATCAGGTACTTTTCTGATCTTTTGGGATGAGTATGAAGAGTATAAATCAGGCACAATGGGTAACTAGTGTGTGGGGTTTTTTTCACTTCATTTGTCTTGAAGAAGAATTTGGGTGTATCTAATATTTGAAGTCATCTGTTTCCTTCTGACAGAAAAAAAGCACCGTTTGGTTTACCCTGAATGAGTCTGACACATCTCCTCTCCCCACCTGCATCCATACAATATCAGGCATAATCATATTTCTGGAAATATAGTGAAATTTGATCTTTAAGTTTAGCTTGTTTGCTCTGCTTTGCAATGCCAGTGCCTCTGAATTAGGGCCTGCTTTGTGAGGGTCAGATTTTGCCTGACTCTTGTGTGAGTGAGCAGTGGAACCAGAGCGGGAATATGAAAGGGCTCTCTCTCATCTAGCACAGAGCATCACAGTAAATCACAGAACTGCAGTCTCTGTGCTGAAAACAGTGCTGGGACACCTCTGTCCTGATCTCCTGGAAGCACATAGCATTGTAGAGAAGGGACAATGAGGCGGAGGGCATCATTTCACCTGTTGATTGAGCACGAGCCCACAGGGATTAATTGGGTCAGAAAAGGAGTGCCATAGAGTGGATGCATGTAATCTCTGGGTGTTTGTGAGCTTTGGGAGCTGTAGTGTGACTCCTTCCATTGTCCTCAGGGGCAGGAGGCTTCCACGCTGAACCTTACTGCTGTGTTTGCCAAAGCTTTGTAATGAAACTCTAAACTAATGACATGCAACAGAACAATCAACTTAATTTGTAATGTACAGCATTTCTGCATAATGTCCTAAGTATTCAGTCAAGAAAGACAATGCACAAAATCAATATCAGTGTAGTAAGCTGAAAAATATCACTAAGCCTGACATTCTCCTGACTCTGTTGACACTGACACAATACTTTGCTCAACAGGAATTCACACTGAATGCTTTTATGCATTCCTGAATAATTAATATGCACAGATTGGGATATTGCTTTCTATCTGAAGCCAATAAATGTGTTATAATAACTGTTTCCTGCCACTTAAATTACCAATTCTTTAAAATATTGAATTGCAAATATATTACTGCTTTATAATGTAGGGCTATTTCATGAATGCTATTAGTACATTCTGTTCTTCTGTTGAGTTACATGACTCAGTGACAATCCTATTTAGTCTAGGAATTTTGTGCATCACCCAGTAAAATATTAAAAAGCTTTTAACTATTAAATGATATTTTTGTATACGCAGCATGTAAAGCACATCATACTGTGCACTAAGCAAATTCTATCACCATTTTTGCAAGTAGAAATCTTTAAAATAAATAATAGATTGGTTTGTAAATCTTTTTGTAGACCTATTTAGCACACTGATTCAGTTAATCGGAAGCAAGAAAGAATAATTTCTAAGAATGTTATAGTTACTGAAGATAAAGGACTAGTAGTGCTGTGTTGTAAGTTTTTAAAAATGTCTTTAGAAAACACAGAAGAAGAAACTGGGAGGCAGTGAAGAAACTAATTAGCTATGGTTTCCTTTTCAATAATATATCCTTGATGATTTGAAGAAAATGCATTCAGATGGAAGTCAGCACATAGAAATGATTGTACCAAACCTGTTATTGTGTTTAATATGGTGACAGCATTGACAGCTGATTTCTTAGCAAAACAAATAAAAATATTCTCCTTGCTTCTTAATTCCTTTAAATCTGCAGTACTTTTATGAATGTAAATCAAGGTCCAAAGTTAATCAGTCTCTGCATTGTTAAATCTTGTAGAAAGATCTCATACGTGAAAGAGTATTTCTAGTGAACGTTTCCTTCCTTTGTCTCTTTTGTAACTTTAGGCTTAATCTAGACATGTAGACATGACTGAATGAAAGAGAATGCAGCTCAGTTATTTTGATATTTAGTATCTTACGTTTTTTCAATTCAATCAATAGCTTGAGCTCTAATTATGATGCAGTGACAGTGCCCACCTCTTCTGATATGAATAGCTTAAATTGCAAAGCTATGTTGGATTGGAGCAGTCACAGTTGTTATACTAATTTCAAACAGTTACTCTGTGCTATAATGCAAATTTTATTCATTCTGGGAATCATCTGTTGCATTTGAAATACATTTTGCTTTCTCTTTTACATCTTAGTTTATGATTATAATTACATCTTTGTATATATTCATAGTATATATGCATCATTTTTGAGTGTGTATTTTCAATGTTTACAACTGTTTCTCAAAATGAAATAATTGCCACAATGTGATTTATGTATTTTCATATATTTTTAGAATATATTTTCTATCTACATGAACACTTCTGAGTTTCATAACTTTAATAAAGATCTGTACTGCTTATACAGTAAGCTCAGTGAAAGCAAACACATGGAGTATTTTATCTATATCTGGAGCTGCTGCTTCAGCTATCAAACTAATGGAACAGTAATGGAACACTTACTAACAAAATTAATGGGCTGCATTCTTTTCTTCGTCACTAGATCTGTATGGCTCCATTAAGTCTGATTTGTTCAGGGAAGAGAGGAAAGAATGATTAAGATGCTAGTATTTTGCCATATAGTTGAAAGGAGTCTATCCTTTCTTTTTTTTTTTTTTTAATTCATGAGTGAGTTAGCATCTTGTTATGCCAAACTTCAGCAAGCTGATGTAAGTTAAACAAAATCTGTTGTGGTGTGATTTTATAAAAAAATAATTTATTGATTCTCATCTTTGTGTGACTCTTACATTCATAAAAGAAGGAGGTCAATGATATTTGTTTCTTCTGCCTTTGTTCATTATCCCAGATACTTCTACTAAAGGAAGTGGTTTCTGTGGGATTTTACTGTAATCCACAGGATTTTATTTTTATTGAGCCTTTTTCTGCTACTGTGCTTGATACTGGTTGTTTCAAAGTTCAACCATGTACAGAAAATGAAATGTAACAGCAATCATGTTTACTTTCTATTAAAGTATGGATTTTTTGAAGAGATTAATTTATTGGGAGAATTCTCTGCGAGATTGTTTTACACCTACAATCTAATATCAAAACCCAGTGTAACAACCTTTCTTAAAGACAAACAATCTAATTTGACACAGATACCTATCCCATGCTATGTATTTTTCTTAGTATTATAGCTGAAATGCTGCATAGTTACCTAAGTGTTTCTATCCTGAGATTTTGTTTGAGATATGGGGACTGAAATATTCTAGAACTTTTTTCTCTCCTTTCTCATTAATCTGGTCCCATTGCACACAGTTTTCAAACTCCACACAAATTTGATATTCCCAGCCTTCCACAACTGGAGTATAGGCAAGCTGCAGCTAATTGGCTAATAGGATATAGGTAGCAGGACTGTGAACTACGACATCTGGAGGCAGTCATTAAAGCTATATGTCTGCTCAAATGGTGCCAAGTTTAAATCATCCAGGATTTCTCCATATTAGGGCAATTTTTCACTGAGTGTTTATGGGCAGCTTTAAGAATCTCTGTGGGCAGTAGGAAGTATCTAGTCAGCAAAATGTGGTCTGAATAGACCTCTTGAACAGTTATACTGCTACAGAATCTCCCTCTGCCCCCCAAATGATGTTGCATTATGAAACAGAAAATTTTAAATACAGCTAATATTCCATCATGCTAGGCATGTAAAAGACTGTACATAAAGCTTCTTGACTAACCTGCATATGAACAAAAGGAATGTAGTAAGAAGATGCTACTCCAGAGAAAAGAAAGTATGATTTGAAACACTATGATCTTACTGTTTTTTCTCTTTTCGGTTTGAGACAATTGTAATTTTTGTGTTTGTGTGTTTATTATTACTTGGAATGCCTGTGGAATACTGGTAGAATATAACTCATCTTAAGAGACTTAAAGCAGAAGTGACTCCTCAAAGCCATAGGTTGATGTATGCCTTAGAATCTTGATTTTCTCCTTGTTGATGACATTTCTCGTGTACGCAGGTAATCTGTGGCACTTTTAATTTAGTGCTCTTTCTTTCTCATTTGTGTTAGGCTGCTACTGTTATTCTCTTCCAATGGCATTTTAGAAGCTTTGCACAATATAAACATCTATTATGAAGACGAAGAGACAAAACACAAATGAATATAGAATTTTTTTCCAGGCTTAAATATGGTAAAACAAGATCATTTTCAGATAGTAGTTTAAAGTAGTTTTTATTTCTTCTGAAGTAGTGTATTTGTACTCAAGTACTTGTTCAAGTACACATTCAGAGATGCTCGCTGTCGAGCTCCAATGTTAAGGATTGCTGCTGTGCTTTAAATGATTTGCTTATTATTATCTTCCTGTGACAGATCCAGATATTCCAGGATTTCTTTATACCCTGTAATCTGATTATTATAGGACCTACTGACACAAAGATTTAAATGTTTCATTTAGATGTTGTGTTTTTATTAAAATAACAAAGTTAAATTGAAGTAACATTCTGTCCCCAAACTAAAACACTTCATAAGGAAATAATAAAATTGTCTATTTAATTTTCTGTTTCTGATTTTGAATGTAATTTTTTCAGAAGCAGAAGAAACAGTGCAACTGAAATATGTTTATTAAGGTTCCATCAAACCTACCTTTTTCATTTGGGAAAAATGAAAAAAGAAATATCAAGTGAGGAAAAAAACCTACCACCTTTCTCTGTTCTGCACCAATTCTGAGATTTTATGTGATAGCGTAATGTTACAGTCAAAATCTTGTTGTGAGCAAAAAGAAGGTGGCACCTGATATGGGAAAGCAATAATTAATTGTTAGCCAAATGAATATCTTAACAGTCTAACTAAAATACGACAAATAAGTAGTTAATATGCTTAGTCCAGTTACAACGATACTAGCATTCACATTCTGAATTATCAAACTAGTAACACATCTCACAAATAATATAGTTTGAAAATGTTAAACACTTTTTGAAATCTACCCATTTCTCATTGTTTATACTCTCTTTAGGTGCTATGGTAGGCAGCAACCATCCTCCTCAAAAAGAAGGGAAAGTATTTTTTCATCATCCCAAATTCTCCAGGAGGAGTGTGATGTTGATGGCTTTGTCTTTCTCACTCTCAGTTCCCCTTGAGGTTATTTATACATTTTCTAACATGTTTTTATGCCTTATTCTTTCTTCATTGATCAGCAACTCCATGTTACGTATTTAGTGTATATATGGTTTGCTTTACGTATGCTTGATACATTCCTTGTTCTTCTAACTTGTTCTTTGTTCTGTTTGCTTGTCTTAAAACCTTTCTGTCCAGCTCCCAGGTCAATTTTTCTTTTCTTTTTTATGACCGTTGCTGAGTTGTTCATAAACTTGGGCTATACTCCCCTAAACCACATTATTATGTTAAGGTCATAAACATTTCATTCTACAAAGAATAATTACTTGTTACTACTACCTATATAAAAGCTATGATTATACCACAAGATGGTACAAATATAGGCAAAAGTAAAACAAATTGGGCAATAGCCACTTAGTCATTAGAAAAACTGCTGTTGCAGCTAAACAAAGTCAAAGCTCCAGGCAGGCAAGTAAAGCTGAGACAAGGCCTGAGAAAACTTGCTGTTAAGGTCTGGCAGAGTTGGTACAAAGTCTGCAACCTGTAACTAGCAATAGCAATACTGGTTACAGGGCTACAATAACAGTTGAACAAACATTCCTATATAGCTTTTTGTCTTTGTCTTATTATGTCTTCTCATTAACAAATTGACTGACTATGAAGCTGAGCATTAGAAAGCTTGAAAAGGTCTATTCTTTTGGTTCTGCACTGCAGTTACTCAGGGTATATTCAGTGGTGATGTACATTCTTGTTTTAATGTTGTCATAGAATTTGAAGTCCTGGCTGTTTAAGCTAGAGCCAAATCACCAAAGGTTCAAGGAGAGAAGAAGTAAGGCGAAACCTGTGGGGAATGCTCCTAATGTAAAATGAAAACAAGAGGTAGAAAATGAAGAAGCAGTGGTAGCTGAGTTCAGTGGCTTGGGTAGAGTTTACATATCCTGAGTAAACTGAGAAAATCCTAATTAGGGCCTCATCCTTATCTGTTATGTGGATTACAGAAACGTACTTTTCCTTCTCTTGGAATCTGGACTGAGGGTCTGGATTTCCATAGAAATTTTGGGATGCACTACTGCATAGGTACACGCAGGGTTCTCACACAGTCGCAATGCTGCTTTGTCCATTGTGATTGGGGATTTGAAAAGGCATCATGCTAACAAACAGTGAAGATGTCAAGTGGCTAATAGACAAGAAGAGGTGGAGAGTACAGTCAATGAGTATTAATAAATAACATATTTTGGAATTAGGGGAAGTAATAGTAATATAAGCCTCCATACTAATAGAGGTATATTTATCCCAACCCATTAGGACAGAAGGAGCAAGACAGTTACAGATAGCATTATCAAGCTTAAGCTTAGCTTGCCCTAATGCAGTTCCAAAACTAATCAGTCTCCATGCAACTAACATACTAACAATGAACAAACTTCCAGGGAATATGCTTTTATCACAGTAGCAGTGTCAAAACTTGTTTTACAGATAAAATTGCTATGTTAACAAAATGACTTCTCAGTTGGGCAATTAAATATTTTAAGTAAAAAAAAAAAAATAGAAATAATGCCTTAACAGCTTTGATTAGGGACAATACTAATAATTCGATTTAGTATAGTGCCTGTCATTGCCACAGCAAGAATAATAAATAGATCATAATGTAACAATAAGAATCAACTATTTATATTTCTGGCATCTCTTGCTCATGTTTGTAAATGAAAGATGCTCCTCAAAAAATGTATGCATATGAAGGACTAATTTTTCTTTTAGTCAAAACAGTGTTTCAAGGGAGTAATTTTCTTTTCTTAACTAAAGAAAGTAAATAATGATGTCTGTAAGTAAGGGAACTGATGAAATCTCTTTTTTCATAGATTGTTTAATTATTTCATTTTGCCAGGAGAAGTCAATTCTCTCGGTTTATCCTCTGCCCGTATCTAGTCTTGATGAGTGAAAACCCATTAGCAAAGGCAGCTTATTCTCTGTGAACAATTCTGTTCTTCCTCAGTGAAATTCATGGCTGCTGTAGTAACTGCAGAATAACAATAGGCAATGGGCAAAAGTTATTAAAGTTCTTTGAAGAAGTCACAGATCAAGGTGCTTTTAAAGTGAACATTTAAGTTATTATAAAAGAAGCCCTATAGAATCAGTGTCATTTGTTATCTTTTAAAGCCTTCCATAACCCAACAATACCCATTTTTTCCTTTTTAGCAGTAGTTGTCTTGTAGATCAGGTTTATAGGGAGGATATTTCTTTCTTAGTCTCAAGTCAGATGATGGTCAGTAGAAGTAATCCTCCAGGCAAAATTATTCCCAGACTGAACTTCAAACAAGTGGATTCATTTATTATATTCTTAGTATATGTGCACACATTCTATTGACACCAGTAACAAGCAATGCACTGAGAAAAACATAGAGCTTTGAAAATGAGATGTTATTTGTGTTCGACAGGAGTATTTTAGTGTTTTTCTCTGTATTAATACTATCACATTTCATATGCAGCAGTGGGGTTTCACCACCAGCCTGCAATATGTGTGCTATCATGCTGTATACTCACAGTACAAATCCCTATGTTAATATTACATTTGCAGACCACTTTATGGGAAAATTAAGATAAAGGATATTGTGCATTCTGTAAGTAGCCAACAAACTACCTAGAAGTATGGTGTGACTTTAGAAAATGTAGGCAAATCTTATCAAAATGCAGTTGTCACTTAGCAGCCTGGACTTAATTGCCCTTTGCTTAAATGTTGAAAGAAAAGCTGCAATGGATCCAAGGAATCAAGTGATCCCTACAAGGGATCAAGCAAGTGAAATATTATATTAGACTTCAATTTCAGTGTGATCTACTTCTGATTCTTTCAGATATTGTGGGTTATTAAGTAACCAAATTATATTCAAGTAATTCAGCACCTGCTTCATCAAGCTACAGATTATGGAATTAGATATAGACCACTTCAGTTTTACTGATTTGATTATGTAGTAGAGACTGGTGAATATACACTAATCCTATGAAATTAAATCAAGAAAAATAACTGAAGATATTCTTAGGGGCCTGTTTGGTGTCTATCTGCATAAAATGCTGAATTACCTGTTTACTGAAATCACTTTTTTTTGTGATGAGAAATGGAAGGGAAGAACTGAGTTTACATAAAATATTAAGCAGGAATGTATGGGTTCAAACCAGAAGTCCTCTAACTTCTGGCTCTGACAGCAGCTAATGCCAGATCATAAGAACAAAGCAAGTACATAATTTTTCCCTCAGTGTTTCCTCTCACATCTCATTCATCTCCAGATTACGAGTGTAGTTTGGAGTGTAGAGATTACACTGTTACTGTATGTTTAATTATGTACGATGGACTTTCTTCCTCTATTATAACCAGTTGGTTATTCTATTATTGTCTCTATGGTATCCTGTATTATGTATGTAATTATGCACACTCTGAAGAAACATTTCCTCCTTCTTTGCTTTAAAAATTCTTCAAGGCAATGTCATTTGATGTTTCTTCAGTCTTCCTTTTGAGATGTAATGATACAATATGTAAATAAGGCCTATACATTTTTTTTCTCCATTCCATTCATGATTTTGTAGACTTCTAACCCCATTGTTATTTCTTTAAGAGTCTTAATCATTTAGTCTTTTCACATATAGAGACTTCCAATACTTCTAAACCATGGTTTCATCCTGTTTATAACTTTTCTATTGGAACTGGATACTTCACAGTTGGTGGGAAATTTATTTCTGTGATCTCTAAAAGGTATGCAGACAAATCATTTAAGATGCAGAGGTCTATCCTGCAGACATTTCAAGTTGAATGAGATTAACTCCACATCAATTTTCTTCATTTCAGTGTTAAATATCGACATTGAGTGCTTGTATTATTATCCCGAAGAGTAAATCAGTGTGTTCTATTCTCAGGCAATTCTTAGTCTGGCCATTTTATACTGTAATTGAAAAGAATATTGTTTGTAATTTTCTTACCATTTTATAAACCATTCAGTTTTCTAAACAAACCATTCAGTTTTCTAAACAATTCCACTTATAAGTGATTTATTTGTAAATAATATCAGCATTAACTTTTATTTTAATTTATTGAAGTAAAACATCATGAATTAATAATAACCATGAATTATTGATAAAACATGTTTGAGAAGCATATGAATGAAGTGTAAGTACTCCCAGCACTACAAAAATCTTTGATTTGTAGGTGTATTTCATCAAATAATTCTGCCTGAAATACAGCTTCAATCTGACAAAATATTTATGATTTGCAGTAATTTCCATTTTTGCTTGGGGACAAAAAGGAATTTTGAAAAAAAAAAAGAGATAAATAGAGAGCACAGCGCGTTTAAGAAAAGCCAATATCCTCCTGTGGTTAGTGTACCTACCTGAAATCTGACAGAGACAGGTTCTGTTTAACTTACTCAGAAGAGATACTTGAACCATGCTCTACCATAGTCAGAGTAAGTAATCTCTTTGCTGTAAGTAATCACCACAAGCTTTTGGTGGATTATAAAGCGCCTCACCAATTTTGTCCAGTTGTTTCTACTTGAACCTGAAAAAAGCTACTTGGTTAATGCTTTTTATGACTACCGCATTTCAGAACTGGCATTTTAGGTTTCATGAAATATTTTATCAAGAAAAAACTGTCTCACTGAAGCAGTTTTTCGTTTCTCTTACATCATGCATCAAAATGTTCTTAATTATTTGCTTTGCATTGTCTCATCACTCTTACAAATCATAATGTGCTTTGTATTTACCCCATTTTATTTAATTTGCAGTATTTAATAATCTCTTTGGTTTATATTTTGGATACAGGTTTCTCTTGGACTTCTGCATGCCCGTGCTACTCATATCCTCTGGCCTCCACAACGCTGGCAGAAGTTACAGCCAATGCTACCTCCAGAACGCAAACCACTTCAGAGAGAGCAAGAATAACCTAAATATTCAACTGGAAAAACACTGAAGTGAAGTTTAACAAGGAAGAGTTGCAGTGATTATAACATCACAAATAAGAGCTTTGCCAAGTGTGCTATAACATCAAGTACCATATCAACAAATATATGCAACATATTCATGTTGAAATGCCACCTTAAGTGTAAAGTCTTTTTCAAAATCTCAAACATTGGT
The DNA here is from genome assembly GCF_036370855.1 of Dromaius novaehollandiae. NCBI lineage: Eukaryota > Metazoa > Chordata > Aves > Casuariiformes > Dromaiidae > Dromaius > Dromaius novaehollandiae. The sequence goes on from NC_088098.1 coordinate 27,356,745, forward strand.
ACATTGTGCATTCTTTCAGTTTGAAATAATTATTCATTGATTGTAGAAGAACTGAATGTTCAATTTTTCCAAGAGCAAACAAAACCCATGAGTTGTTATATCTGTACCTGTGCTTCTCTGGATAAGAAGTTTTAAAAACCTTCAATAAAATGTTTTAATCTTTTACATGTAGCTTGCTTCTTTAGCAACTGAGCAGACTCTTCATTATTAGCGTTGATTTCATATGAAAAAGCATTTACACATAATTTGCTTTGGATTGTCCTATAATTTCTAATATTGAAGAATCAGTATTTTTGAAGCTGAACAGTTAATCATACAATATGTCATTACATTTTTTTTCAAAACATAATGAGTTTTTTTCTTTTAATGCAGCTTGTGTTTATTATTAAACTGAGTACATATTACTTATTCTTAATCTCTTTCGGTAGTGTTTTATATAAACATTCCTTGTACATCTTGTTGAAGTAGATATTCAAGCAAAATACACATTATATTGCAGCATCTGAACAAAATGTTTCATTCATTTCTCAAGTATAGTAAATCATTGTTAGTACTGATTGCCACATTTCTTTGAAAATATGTAATTAATACTATAAATGCTATAAAATACTACAAATATGTAATTAATACTATAAGTACACTCTACGAATGTGCTGTAAAGCTTCTGCACCATTATAAGCGAAAATGACGCATTTTCAGCTGCAGATTAGTATAAACCAGCTTATTTTCATATTTATCAAATTTTACTTCAGACAGGATAGTACTTGAAAAATTCAACAAATCGCACAAAATGTCTTTAAACATTTCAGCTAAAATCATGCAATTATAAGAATTTCAGACAAGATGAACATAAGTCTGTAGGTCTTTGAAGGCAAAAGCTAAGTTGTATCAGTTATATAATAGGTCCAATCACTATGAAAACTATTACTGTACAGCTGCCGTCTTAAGTGGCCTAGCACTGTCGACTCTCTGAACACTATCCTTTATAGGTGTCCCATGATCTTTTTCTGTTCCAAAAAGCTGTTCTGCTGGCCTCTAAACTCTCCTTAGTTAAAACTAATGCAGTTTGTCTGGGTTTTCATTGCAGTAAATTCTCAGTTATTTTGATTTGTGCACAGTGACTGAAAACAGTAGTTTGCAATCCCTTTTTTCCCTCCAGATTAATTAAGAAAACTGAAATGAGTTCAAGAAATTTACTACAGTCAGAAATAATTTTGGTGACAAAGTCACAAACATACATCCATGAAAGAGGAAAGGAAGAGGAAAACATAAAGAGAAACAGAACCATAACAGAGTAAATCAGCTTTATTTCTCTTAGATGTTTAGGACTGTTCTTTCCTTTCCACTAGCACAGTCCCTCTCTCCTTTCTCCTCTCGAGTATCAGCTGGGCAGAAGTTCTTCCATATATTGACAAGCTGGAAAATTCTGTTGTCACTTTTAATTCGCTGGCACATATTCTCCAAAACCAATGTCAGAGAACTGTCAGCAATAACAAAGGCTTTTGTTTCCCAGTTGTTATCTTAATTATATTTCTCCTTTTCATGTTTTATAAAGATTGGTTCAGATACAGCCAAGCCTGTCTGCATCACCTACCTATAAAAGATTTTTTTTCAAGTTCTTTGGGTCTGCAGACCTCATTTTCCTATGGAGAAGAAGAGGACACAGAAATATGTGAGAATAATTACAGAGGAGACAGAACCAAGAGCTGCAGTCTGGTAGGAGCTGCCGAATCTGTTCGCTTGGTAGAGGATCACAGCTTCAAGTCTAGCTGGTAGCAAGGCTGGCAGATATTCCCTGTAGGTACATGTGCACACACGCGTGCACACACACATGTACATGCGCACGCACATGTGCGCGCGCACACACACACACACACACACACACAGATATTTATATACATATACATGGGACCAGCCACACAGATCAACACGAACAGACACGGATGGACAGCACCAAGGGCATCATCTTGTTCCCCCTCTCTGGTAGGTCAGGATGAATGTCTCTTAGTGGGAAATATATACAGCTATAAACAATGTGGATGGATCCCTCCAGTAGCTGGAGTTAGGCACACAGCTGGTCCTGGATGCTGCCCCCTCTCCCCCCAGATGCATCCCACACAGACATACATTTGTTTAAACGGGTCTCTCAGTCAACTCCAGACTCTTTGGTCTCTCCAGCAGAGCCATGGTCCCTCTGGTAGCCAACTCCTCCAGTTGTCTCATTCTCAGAGGTGCGTGCGCACGCACACACAGGACTCCCTGGCCACTCACCCTACTCGTTGGCTTGGTATTTGTTAGTGGGCACTCAGGCACACAGGCCCCCTGACCTGTAGTCCCACTCCAGCTGCTGGCATTTAGACCTCCACACACACACACACACACCAGCATGCAGAATAGACAGGCCCTCACTCAGTAAAATAGACAGAAATGGAATTCAATGAGAAGACAGGACAGCTGGTGCTGATCAGGCACAGGGCACGTCTAAACAAATGTAGCGACCTGCCCTGTTTACACACAACCAGCCTCTCTTAACCCTTTATCCCTCTATTTTCCCACATCTGTTCCTCCTCAAACCACTGTGATCCCTCCCTTTCCCTGCTTTTGGTTCCTCCCCTCAACATCCTACAGCAACTCTTCTGCAATCCCAAGATGCTCTTCCCCCCATCCCATAATGTGTCCCAAAGCCCCTTGGCAGTGCCCCTGAAGGCTGGGAGCTGCTCTGGAGAGCCACTCCTGTGGGCTCATCGCAACAGGCATCCCTCAGCCCAGGGAGTGATGCTCTTCTGGGTCAGCCCTGGCAGGGGCTGGGCAAGGGCTCATTTCTCTCACTGGTTTATTGGGGCCCCCCCACCTGCCATCATGCCTCTGTGCTGGTAGTGATGAGCCTCTTATGGGCTGACTGCACTGCTGGGATGGCCCTGGGAGGAGCCCAGGGGTATTATTTGGGTTCCCCCACCTGCCAGTGTTCCTCTGTCTCTTCTTGTGTGTATGGTGATGAGCCTTTTATCACATAACCTACCACAAGCTATGAAAGACTAAAAATCCCTGTGATATGCCTCAACGCACCTTTATTTATATATATATATGCATGTATATTTTTATAAATATGCATGAATTTATATGTATATATAGCATGTACATACACACACATATATAAATGACCTCAGTGATGAAATAGGGAATACTCCTGTTAAGTCTGAAGATGTTACAATGGTGGGAGAGGCTGCCATCATTTTGGAGAATAGACTGCAAATCAATAATGACAGTGTCTGGTGCAATAATTGCCTGTGCACATGCTGGATTAGGTTAAAAGAGAATTTGGAGATTATAGTGCAATTGAGCATGACAAAAATATGATGTTGTGAGTAAGGAAAAAAATGCACTTTATAAGCAGCAGTACAGTCTATAAAATGTAGGAAGCAATCCTTCTGCTTCATTTATTTACGGTCCACTTTTAGGCACCAGATTCAGAAAAAAATGAGGCACAACTGAAGTCTTTAGAGGGAAGCAACAAGAACAAACAGAAATCCAGAAAAATATAACCCATGAGAAGTGCTGGAAAGACTCAGGTTTATTTAGCTTGGAGAGTCTGAGGCAGAAACAGTCTTCAAATCCATAAAAGGCTGCTGTCAAGCGGAAGAGAATCATCTGTTCGTCAAGTCCGTCATGGATAGGAGAAGTGATGGACTTAAAATGCAACAATAGGACTTTCACATTAGGCACCGAGAAAGAAACTTTCCAATTGTAAGAATAAAACAACATTGAGATAGATTTTTTTTAATTGCAATGTTTTAAAAATTGCTTAAACAAATACTTATCAGGACTGTCTGTACTTTGAGACAGGAAGATGGATCAAACCTCATCCTGAGATCCACATCAGCTATTTTATACATTTTGTAGTTAGCAAACTTAGTGGTGCCTTAGATGCTGGGCAGGCAGGCAGGCAGTTGTACCAATACGTATTTCCTTTATACTTATTATATTCAGTACATGTAATCCTGAATGCATTAGAGTAGCCTCATGTACCATTTTCTGGAACTCAGAATCTAGAAGGAAACCTGATTCCTGTAGAATAAACTATTTTGCTACCTATTAGCATCAAATTAATGTGGATGACATTTTACATCATCTCATAACTTGCTGAATGAAAATAACTGAGTGAAATCATAAGGTGAACAAGTTACTGATCTGAGTAAGATAGGAAACAGATCACTCAGTATCCAGAACAGGAGGAGCAGACCATATTCCCCAACGCAGAAAGGACCAAGCAGCAGCAATAACACACAACCAGATATTAAAAGGTATTATTTTACTGCTATAATAAGGTATATGCTCTTCAGCATCCAGATGTGAAAGATGCATAATGAGAAGCCTGTTCTCACACTGATAAAATCAGGGGAAAAATTCTCATGGACTCATGCCATTGTGATTAGCTCTCTAAGCCAGCATCCTTCCTCTTTGAACACAGACATTTCGATGTTTTGGTGCTGGTTCGCGTCTGCAGCACAACAGGGAATTGGTTTCATGGCAGTTAAGTAAGAATGAGCACAAAGGACATATAGTACATGAAGAAATCAAAAGATGACATGACATTTTAAAACTTGATCACTTTCTGTACAATGAGCCACATAAGTGCTCTTTTATATAGCTCAAGACATAATTGTATCTGTCGCTGGACTCTGGACTTCACTCATAATGCAAGGACAGGTGTTGCAAGCTGGTCTGGCATTGATACTCTTGGCTAAGACAAGCAACTGCATTTGAGAGAGTGACAAAGCAAAGCTTTACACCTCAGCAATGTGTAAGCATCACAGCCTCATACAGAAAAAAACCCCACAACTGAGAAAGTAGAAAGCTGGTGCAATGAATGAATGATTGATCTAATGCGTAAGGGGATTCTTAATTAGCTGTTAAGGATTCCCTGTGACAACGAGGCATTCACTGTAGCAGAAGATGGGGTGAGTTTCCTTTCTCTCATCCATTCTTCCTGGAACATAACATACCTAGCGAATGAACAGTGATGACTAGTCACCTGTCATGGCACTGCACAAAGCACAAGCTGTTCAGGTCTGAAGCCTGCAGGTGCTAGGGGAAGAGTTTACACAATGGAGATGTTAGTGCAGAACTATCCAGGGAAAAGAAGACAAAGCCAAGACAATAGATTGTACTTTGGTAAATAACAGTTTACTGTAATGTGACCTGGCTCCGCAAGCATTAACACTAATGGAATAACACTCACTTTCATCCATTAAAGATCACAAATAAGACACATGAACTGAAATACAGTAAAGTCAAATGATGACAGAGAGAAATTTTGGATTTCACAAATCTTTCTCTTTCATTTAAATTTGTTTTACATACGAAAATCAGATAGAGCTCTGAACACTTTCTCTTTCAGCATCCTGCAAGGTAATTAGCTGACAGAGACATCATACTGTGGATATATTGCTCTGGAATTTAACAGCTGATGAATGAGAAGGCTCTTGTGAGACTTCAGTGAGCCTCTGGTCTTGTGCTGTAATCTGGAATGTCTCTCATCGTTCAAATACTTTACCACCATTACTACTCTATTCCTCCCCTCAGCAAAATTTCTTACTGTGGTCTATTAAACATCTTGTCCAAGGTCACATAAGATAATCATGACAGGCTTGGAAATGAACCAAGATTTCTTGGATCACAGTCTACCCTCTTAATGGCAAGACTATCTGTCATTCAGTGTTAATGTACAAAGTAAAGTTAATGTACAAAGTGCAGTTGATGTACAAAGTAGAAAACTTAGTCCCCCCACTCCCTGCCATAGTATGGTGAGGGGGCAAAAAATGAAACTTTAAAGCTAACGTTTCCTGCAGCAATATCAGCTGTTCAAAATATATTTAATGAGTCCATATGGTTGTGAACACTCTAGAAAAAGTCCTTCTTCTATAAATATCCAATCTCACCCCAGCACATTGAACTTGTTTAAATAATATGTAGCAGCACTTTCCAACCACTATGTTGAATTGTTGTGCAGAAATAAATCAAAGTTCTTGAAGAAAAGTGGAGGGCAAAGCCTACAAAGAAATCATACAGCTGTGCCTTTGTGGCTAGACCAGAAACACCAGAGGCAGCAGAACTGAGATCCTCATGCCTGCATCTGTGCTCCTTTTCAGTACTTGTTTTGTGTGAAGTACATAAACAGATTAGTAAATCCGATGTCACAACTTTAAACTTAATTTCATCTATTGATTTTCAATGTTTTCTAATTAAAAGAAAAATTAAAACAAAAATACAGTATGTGGCCTGCTGAGGAAGTTCTAGCATTATCTGCTATGCCACTGAATGCTGTGAGGTTTTTTTTTTTTAGTGCATTCATGAAATTAAAAATAAGCCAGAAGCTGGTCTGTGTAACTGCATCTCAAGAGACTTCTAAGCAGAACATTACATAAAAATATTGTCAATGCTCAAATTATGTCACTGTCCAAATAGCTCCTGGCTGGAATTTATTAACAGCTCCTGGTTGGAAATGAGTGGCTTACCTTTGGACAATTTAGTAGCTAAAAAGTTGTAGAATATTAAAAATTTCAGCATCTGCATCCGAATAGCAGGTTGTCCTGATTAAACAGTGATAAAAATGTTAACTTTAAAAATTGCTTATTTCTGCTAATTTGTTAGAACTATATTAGTTCATCCCAGCCACAAATGTCTCAGCATTTTATTTAACTTCTAATCTTTTCCAAATCCTTCCAGTTAATGTCAAAATTGAATGTTACATCCTTTGGGGTCTAAAATGTATCACTCTCATGATCTTTCTTAAATATATTTCAATTCACAAATGTAGCAGTTGACAGAATTTTTTTTTTTTTTTTTTACTCCCCATAGGTTTATGCAGTTGATTACAAGGGTTAATGACACAAATGGATCCTGAGTTTTGTGTAGGACTGTGAAGTCTCAAGATCTAAGATTAGACTATCCTGCTTAGCTTCAACCCACTTTTGATGAGCGTGTAATTTAAGGAAATGCATCTCCTTTATTCTCTTGCATTCCTCCTTCATTATGAATGGATGGTTTCTGAATCTGACATGAAATATCTTAAGGTTTCAGATCAGTGGTCCAACTGTCCAGTATCCTATTGCTGACAGGAGTCAGAAAATTATGGTCAATAATGATGAGTTTGGAAAAACTTGCCATAAGGGAAATTACTTTCTAACCTCAGGCAGTTAATGTTAGTGTTATGCCCCTGAGGCATGAAAGTTTAAATCCCTTACTTATCTTACATCCTTTCTAGTATAACTGGGTGTTCTCATTATCCATACAAATGTTTAATGCTTGCTTCAACAACGATATCTGAAAATTCTCATTTGGCAAACAGCTTTCAAATAGTGGACAGCTGAGTATAGTCTGAAAATTTTAGCCTTGACATCTGTTTACCTGTGTTACCCATTGTATAAAAACGGGAGCAGTAATTTCTTTGTTGGTTGTTTGTATATATTGGATGCTTGGCCCACAGCTTCTATCTGAAAAACCTGATAAGTGCAAATGCTTTTATTTCAGTTCTCTAAGGAGGAAAACTGTCACCTTCATAACCTACATTTTGAGAAGTATAGATTAACACTGATGGCAATGTTACTGATTGCTATCATGATGTTTTACACTTCTAAGAGTTTCACTGTTAAAGATTACGAAGATTCAGGTGGCAGATTTCTATATTTGTGCTGAGTTAGTGACTGTGGCCAAGATACATTCAGCCCTAACTTTTAGAGGTTTGCCCCTGAAATAGACTCTGGAATCTATGCCACCCACCTAGGCTCCCTACACAGTGCATGGGAAGACTCAGCCTCTGTGGAGTACCAGAGTCAAAACAGGTAGGCTGAGCAGGGAGATAGAGGATCATTGCTCTTAAACCGATGGAGGCAAGATTGAATCCAAAACTGCAACCTTCTCTGGAATTAAAACGCCTTATATCGAGGCAGGGAGGGTTGCTTGCTGGGAATCCATTGCCTGGGAGCACACCCTGGAGATTTTCTTCTAGAGCACATCTTGAGAGAAAGGTGCTGAGAGTGACCATCTTCTACATGATAGCTGAATGCCTAACTATATTCACCTACAAAATAGCAAGATTCAGATTCAAGACCTTCCTCAGCCCAAAGAGGGAACCAAATGCACAGTTTCCCCTTCTAACAAAGAACGTGCTGCTTTAGAAGTATCAAGTACTTTCTCCACCACTTTTTAAAGCTCTGCAACCATCCAGCAAATTACTTGTGGTACAAAGGCTAGCTAAAACCCACCAGAGCCTAACTGAAGAAACTCAAGAAACTGGGAAAGAAGAAACCTGGGCGTCAGGCGTACTGCCTGTACAGCTTGGTTTTGAAGCGATTTTTGTTTCTTGTGAAACAGAACTTGAACACAATCTGAACTCAGTGCTCTTGCACCTGTGGGCCTGCCCTAATCAACAGGCGACAGGTTTATTTTCACAGTAGTGTTTATCTTCTGGCATGCAGGGAGTATTTAATTTCTTTCATAGTTGCATTAAGTATATCTAGAATATTCTTTAATCTGATCGCTTGCTTACAAAGCGAGTACATGGTGTGTGTTTGACTTGCCATGGTCTGTACAGAGGAACTGAGGCTTCCCACTTCCTAGGTGGGTAGTCAAGCTGTCTGGTTGCATAGCTGTTAATAGATACAGATATACAGATATAGATATAAAGATAGTCCAATCCTTTTGCTATGGCTTAGGTAAGCTCTATGAATATCAACTAGACAGGGTTCCTTAGTAGCTTGAGCTAAGAAGCTCATGTAGCTTTGGTTTCCACATTGGTCAGGCACTAAAAGGTTTCATTAAAACTGCTGCAATTCTGGGCACATATAGATGTCTGGGAAAGTCCTTGAAAAACATCAGTACATATGATATTTAGGCATCATCCAGCAGTGGTGTTCAGTCCTAAAATTTTTTACTGCTAAACTATTTTTTGTCTAATCCTCCCTTAAATATCTAGAACCTTTATGGGATCTAGCCATAAATTTTCATGGACATTTTGGAAAAAACAAAACAAGAATTCTTCTATTGTGCCTTTTGATACAAAGAGTTGAAGCAAAACTTGACTGGCAGTTGAAAGAGGCAGGGCTAGAAATGATGGAGGTGCAAAATAATGACATAGTGTCACTTGATGCTAAATATCCTGGTATATTAGATATATATAGAAATAATATTCAGGGAGGAACAAAATGCTAAAGGCCTTTTGCAACAGAGCTCTCAACAACACAGTCTTTCAACTTGTGACTAAGATAAGGTATATGCCTTTTCAAATAATATCCCACAATGGGAAATAAATTTATGGAAATGGCTGGCAGAATCTATAATAGCATTACCCAAGGCCTAGTATTGAGGTCAGCTGATTTTTAAGGTTTTATTCTCAGTGAAAAGCAGGTTGTTAAGTCTCCAAAGGGAAAGTACAACTGTGCCTAAAAATAGAAGCAAGGTGAAACCTGAAATATAGAAGCTCACAAACACTGACAAAAATAATGACTAAGATGGAAACCTCCACTTTTAGGCTTTAGACAAAATGCCTCGGACTTTATTTCAACAATTATAAAGATTTTTTTCATCCTGCCAGAGCTCTATAGAGTGACGCAGGGTAAAGCCAAGCCATGGTCTTTCAAGTAGGACACGTTTTCGTGAAGAGCTAAGGGAATTATCTTCTCACGCTGTTACAATAAAAGAAGATCTGTAATGTGCCTGAAGGTTTGAGAACAGTTGGAATAAAATTCATTTCTCATCTCTTATTCTTTCCCTTTCATTTTATTAATCATCCATATCAGGTGCTAAGTGACACAAAGGCAAAAGTAAACAGCAGATTAACATTCTTTGACTATAAAATTATGTGTTTTCTTTCCTGAGAGATAACAATAATTGTCCCTAGGAAATGGTTCTGCCCCAAAATCAAAAGAGACCTTATGGTAGGTTCAGGAATCTAAATTGACTTTTATAGCTATTTCATGACGAGGTAATACAAAATCCTCCCAAAGTACTTTTAAGTCCAGATTCATCTACCAATCTTGCACCATTTAACTGAGGCTGTACTCATATCCATGGCACTACTTAATTGATTGATGAAGATAGGTCCCTTCAGAGCATATGGCAGGATTTAGGTGGACTGAACTTCTCTCTGAAAGTGCTGGTTTCTTACCAGTGACTCTAAAAGAGCCTTTGGTGGCCTCAGTTATGTTTCATGAACCTAGTCCATGTTTTTTTATATGGTTTTGTACTTTACACAGCAGATTAAAATGACTTAGATCTAAGTCAAAGTCAAGGCAGAATTATCTCCTAGTTCTGCTGCATTTTTATTACATAGATTATCTAGAACTTTGTGTCCCACAAAATTATGTAGCTGCAGGCTTCCCCAAGAGGTGATTTCTTTCTTGAAAGATTGTTGACAGTTTGAGAGTATTCAGGGATACAATGATTTTAGGATATTTTTAAATTTCTACCAAACATAATGTCTATTTTTTCACAGAAATGTTGAAATGAGGATTTAGACATTCTGCTTGGGCTCACACAGGTCACTCATTATATTACATTGTTCTGATTATCTCACATTTTACAGGAGAAAAACATCTTAATAAACACTCTATGGGAGTTAAAAAGTGTAGAATCCAAGCAACTTGTGTTTTGTGCTAGCTGTATTGTGGGTTTACTGTTAGCTTATCACTAAGAAATCCCATTGGTGTTGCCTACTCTTGAAAGTAGTTTTGTGTGAGCAAATGCAGCAATATGTACTTTTCTCATTTCTTGAATGCTGACACAAAAATTTTCAAAAAAATTGTTCTGGATCTTAGCAACTAAATCCAAAAGCAATTATATAAGCAGGCGAAGTCTTTAATCAGCCATGCTTAACACAGCAGTACCTAGCAAGTTCAACAAAAATTAAGAGTTTTTGTTCTCTCTTTACAGTTGGTTAAACTTACTTGGACTCTCTTAAGGCATGATTCCAAATCTGACTGTGATTCCTCAATAACTGGTTGCCAAGCTTGAAAGGGCCTGTTTTGCAGAAGTTGATTTTTCATTCCTTTTTGAGAATCAGGTCTTTTTCCTTTTAAGGGAACTCAAGTGACATGCTTGACTTGCAGAATCACTAGCCAGGCATGCAATAGTAAGCTTGAACATTTTTGCTCTTTTGTTAACTGCATATATATATGTGTATATATGGGTGTGTGTGTGTGTGTGTATGTATATAAATATATAAAAATAAATTTCCTCTATCTTTTCTCTTTTAATAAGCTGTATTTGAAACAGATCCTTCTCCGAGGAAGGAAGTTAACAGCTTTAAATACCATTGAAAACATTTGATGGGATTTTCTAAAAATACTTAAATGACTTAAATGCACAAGTTTGACTGAAAGTTAATGGATTTTTTTTTTCTAAATCATTTTGGAATAAGTCCAGAGAGCGACTTAGGCATCTAGCAGTCTGCACAAGTGCTTTAAGCTATCATTTAGGCACAGTAAGTCTAATCTCTCTTGCATGTTTGCTTTCTCTCTCTTTTCACACACACACACAATTGGATGTTACTTAATTCTATGTGTATCTAAGATACTCAAAGCTACATTCACAGAAGGTTTCAGGCACTGCACTACTTCTTTAGTGAATTAACATCTCCAATTTAAATAGCTAGGCTCCCTATACAATAAATAACAATTAGCTATGGAAGAATGAGATTTCTCAAGTACACTCAACTAGGAAATGTCCAGACTGTCCAAAGGCAGGCAAGTTAGCCACTAAGATTACATCCATACTAGTAAACTGAAAGTGTCTGGGAAGAGTCTCTAGCTCAGTTTTGACTCATGACAATTAGCACTTATTCAAGGAACTCCTGGAGTTCATTTTACATGGGCCTGTGACCATTCTTGAACGGAGTGACCCTATTTTGGAGAATAATAGCTGTTTAATAGTGTGAATGTGTATCAATGCCAGAGAATGGTCCTAAACACACTTAAGTTACCTTTATAGATAAAACATAAGGGAGCTGGTAGTCATTGCTCTTCTGGATTTAGCTGCAGGTTAAGTGGGTAGAGCTGCACCATCTACTGGAATTACTTGCTCAAGGTAGCTAATTTCCATCCTTCCTATTCATACTCCAGTTTTCCTCTGTTAGACTGTCTATGCTGTGGAACATCCAATATCTACTTCACAGGAGGAATATGAATATGTATGGTCCAAAAAACACCTTTATCTTTTTGCATTTTGCAGGAACTTAGTTCACAGCTTTCACATGGCTCCTGGATCCTGATCTAGATTATCTGAGCATTTGATTCTATGTTCCTAACATCCTTTTTTGTCTTCACACTGTCTTGACCTTCTGAGATGCCATTTAGTAAAATATTTTGGTTCTGAGAATCCTCTTAATCTCTACACTTTTACAAATTGATTCTGAATATTTTCCCATGAGCACTTCTAGAGTTTAAATGACCTTGTTCTTTCTTACTTTTCTTCCCTAATTTCCTTTCAAAAAGTCCTTCCTCAGGTTTACAAAGACGAAGCCATTTCTACTCTCTGATCATACACTTTCTCAGGTTTTGCTAATCTGCTCTGCCATTCTTACCTTCTCTCCTTCAGTTATTTTTCTCTTTCTTCTTCCCTGGGTGTGTGGGGGGAACTGGCTTTAGCTTTGCTTTACCTGTAGAGCAGAGGAATGCAAGCCTTTCTTTCACAGGGCAGCCTCTGCCCGCTGCTGCCTCAGGTCCTCTGACATAGCTGCCCCGTTCCCACAAACTGTGCCTTGGCGTGTTCCCAGATCAGCAGCGGCAGCTATCTAAGGCAACAGCTGTCATGACTCAGCGGCATCTGCAAAAATTGCTGTAAAAAATCAGAAAATATTTGTGAGAAAGACACACTATTTATCAGAGCATGCACTTGTAGAAGGCAGAGATGGAAAAGAGCTTTGGCCAAGGGAGCAACTCAGCATTATTCTAGAGGCTCTAGGTGGCATACACAACCATGAGGCCTGTTTGGCCCAGAGTGGTGAATTTGCTGTACCTGAGCAATAGTTCAGAGCTCAATGCTACTTCGTGGAGGGTTGGCAGTGACTGCTGGGTACCTCCCTGAAGTAAATGCACTATGAAGCATGGCGGTTTCTTGGAATTCTAAATTTATTATATAGCATTTTTTAAAACTTATGGTATTCTGCCTACTTTACATCTGAAACATAAACACGTCCTTTCAGAATGGAAATATAAAAGTATATGTAATTTAAATTAGCATATAGATTCAAACTCTTTAATTATGGACTGGAAAGTTTAATATTATAGATAATTAATTAAGAAAGCACAAGTTCAGTTCTGATGCTGCTCCAGCCCTTTAAACACCACCCAATCAACAAAACTGAAGAAACCTAACTGATGATCAGCGTTTATTTATAATAATCTGCCCTTAAGCCTACAGACAGGTTCAAATACATGTTTTCCTTGTTTCTATCTGCATGGATGAAAAGTGTCTATATGAATAAAACTAATTAGTTACCAAGGGAAAAACGACACTGTTACATTGCAATCAAAATTGATGGGCCTCATCGAAGATTTAGCATATTACATGAGCTGTCAATGCTTGAACAGAAATTGGATAATTCCCTTTATTAATGTAGATGGTTAGTTTTCTATTTAGAAAGATAAAGCTGCAGTGGTAGCAAAGATAAGCTTTATTTTTCTGACACAGAGAAAATATTTATAATAAGTCACAGATCTGTCTTTTGACCTACTTTCAACATTTAGTTGTAGGAATAGACTCCAGCCAGTGTTACAGAATTGTTAGTAATTCAGTTATGTATATATGAGAAATACCTTTCTCCATTGCCACAGAATATAGAACAAAAAAGGATTTACGATTTTTCTGAGTTTCATTTAGAAACTCCAATGCCTATGTCTTTCAGAAAGTTACATAAATTTTTTATATATTTAGCTCTTGTTTAACATTATTGGAAGGTCATGCTGCTACAAGTGCAGTAATGTTTAGTTAAATTATCTAAATGCTTGCTACTTATTGACTAAACATGATGGCTTGGTTGTCCTGTTACGTCAAAATGTTATGAAGAGGAATAATTAGAGTATTGGAGTAACAGGGTACTGGATAATGCATCTTGTCTCATGGAAAGCTCGTGAAAAATGCAAAACTACTTAAAACTTCCTGGAAGTATAAATAGAGTTGCTTGTAAAAAAAGAGAAAAAAATCTTTGCTGGCTCTGTCTGAAGGTACTGGGGTGGGGAACATTTGTTACATCTGCTGCTCTGTTGATGCAGCAGGATGAAAAAAAAAAATACCTTGACTTGCTGGTGCTCAAGGCCTTGGCATGCAGAGCTGCGTGAGGAAGAGGCCTCATCGGGGCCCCCTCCTTCCCTTGGGAACTGCATTTCAGCACCCACCCTGCCTCTGGTAACACCATCAGCCCCACGGCAGCCATGTCAGCACCGGCAGCATCCCCTCGCCCGGGCCTGGGGGCGTGGCCTCCCGCCCGCCCGGGGCCTGGGGGCGTGGCTCCCTGCCTCCTCGTCTGGGCCTGGGGGCGTGGCCTCCCGCCGCAGCCTCGGGCGTGTCGGGCGGTTGCGGTTGTGGGGGCAGTTGCCGTGTCGGTTGGTCCCGCGGCCCTCTCAGCCGACCCAGCTTTGGGCCCGGCTCTGGGCCCAGCCCCGGTCCCGGCCCCACTGGGTGCAGCTGGGCTGTCGGGGGCTGCAGGACTGCGCCCGGCGGGGAAGGGCACTGCCTGGCTGCCCAGCCACCACCTGGCTCCTGTGCCTGTCCGCCGAGCGGCCCCTTTCTGGCCACCCCCTGGGCACATACACGTGTTAGAGGCGCAGAGTGATGTCCCATGCAAGAAGTTTATTTTACTTGGCAAAAATAATAGCATAAAAGAAGCAAATGTGCTTACCTCCCAGAGTGAAAGTTCGCTTGATGGCTGTGTGTGCGAGGGGCGTTGTATCATCACCTCATCCCATACCTTGGTGTACTGCTACGTGCCCACGATCCATTCATTGCTTTTCATTTTTTTTTCCATTTACAGCATCTGTTCTATAGCTTTACCAGTCAGTAACCTCTGGCAATAGTTGCTGTCTCTAGCATGTAAACTAGAGACCAAGTGTTAATATTTTATGCTTTATGCATGTGGTCCCTCCGACTCTTCTTTTTTCCTATTAAACAGTGATTTTGGAAACTAAATATTTGCTTCTGCCTTCCATCACCAAACCAGTGCTCGCAGTGCGCAGAAAGCCTGCAGCCAATGCTGGGCCTTGGCTTATGCTCTACTACTAGCGTTATGTGGATGACAGGGCAAGTCACACGATTATCTCAGCCACATCCTGGCTGAATGCTCATTTACATTTGCAAATACAACCTAGAAGACTGCATTAAACATGATTTTAAATTTAACTATTGTACCCTTGGTGGAAGAGAGTCCGCACTTCAGCGCAATGGCAGCTGAAGGAGCTGTGAGATGAGGTGGGCAGTGTTACTGACGGTCCTAATGAGCCCTTTGAAGTGTAGCTTTGCCGCGGTAATGAAACATTTTAAAGTGTACTGCGTTTTCAGATCTTTCACCTTGAAGCAACTGTGTTGTCTGATGTTGTTTCTAGGTTTCTACATGTCACTGATAAAGAAAAATAGTTAGTAGTCACTGTGAACCCAAGAGCGGCTCACATGACCAACTGTGTAAACATGTGACAGTGACATGGTGAGTACGGTTGATAAGTCTAGCACAACAAGATATACATATATATATATATATAAATCCCCCTGTGCTTATGATGGCATTGGGATGTTACCTGGCCCAGGGTATTTTAAATATGAATTTTCTGAAAACTGTAGACATGTAGTAGTTACGAAAAGTTTTTAAGTTTGTTGTGTTGTTACTTAATTTGGGCCATATTTTCAAATCCTTAACGTCTTTGAGCAATTAGGCTTTCCCCAAGGATTTGTGCTGAAGGATATAGAACCACTTATTTAGTGAAATTATGTCTAAAATGAGGTGCAAGAGCCTGAGCCTATGAAATGTTACAAAAAATCTTTTGTATGTTTTGTTCAACTGAGAAAATGATTTGGGTCATTTGACAAAGAGTATTTCTTTTTATCCACTGTAACCTACCTTTCTTTTTTTTTTAATTGTATAATTAATACAGTAGACAGATAAATGTAATCATATACAAATACTTGAAGTTTATTCTTCTGCAAAAGATCACAATATTTTATGCCAATTAAAACTACGTAGACGAAAGATTACAAAAGAGAAATGAAGAGATCATCTTTAATCAGGTCTCTAGGGTGCCTAGTGAGAAAGAAAAGCTCAGAAGCTTGTGAACCACAAATATCTGAGTCTGTAACATTGAGTCAACATCTGATGGCTGTTGTTTCCCATTTTCCATAGCAAATTTCTCAGCTGAGCTGTTCCGTGTATTTTTAGACTGGATATATGCTGTCAGCTTTCACCACTGGCAAGCATGGTATTGAATATTATTGAAGCCAGCAGGTTTTCATGTTCAGGAAAGTCTCTGGCTAACCAATATATCTATGTACACATTATTTTCTCCTATTCTGTTCCACACTTTACATCTTTTACCATCCGACTGAAATATATTTAAGAAATAGATGCAAGTGTTAGTTTTAATTGCTTGTAAAACCCTCCTTTTTATAAGGTATGTTAATTGGCCATAGCCCAGCCCTTTCTTAAACCAGTGAAAAAAAGTAGTTCATGCTAGAAGAAAAAGAGTGGTTCATGCTGGAAGAATTCATGCTATCACAGAAAACTACATTTAAAATTTATTCACTTAAAACCTTGGGGAAAAAGTTAGATTCAGACTAATGCTTTTGTTTGAGATTCCAATACATGAGGTACTTGCTAACTCTTTAACTTTCTAATATGCTGCCTCTGCGTTTGGTATGCAGTGGACTGTGTTAGATCTGCATATCAAATACACTGTTTGATGTTAGGTTCCTTGTCCTTCGTTTCATTTTCATATTTTTCATGTTTCTATTGTGGTCATTGCTGTTCAAGACAGAGGCATGTCTCAGGTATAAAAGGTAATTTTCAATCTTACCACTTTGAAACGGAAGTATGTGAGGATTCAGGAGAAAAACAAAACAGTAATGGAGACACATTATCCAGATTTCATATCCCATTTTCATTTGGACACATTGTGCAACAGTTCAGGACTGAATGTTTCTAGTGTTGCAGTGTATCTGGGAGGATTTTAAAATCATGACAAAGGTAAATGCCTAGATAGATTAACTTGAAAGAGACAAAATATTCTGTGTATATGAAGAGCTGGTTGTGGGAAGTGGATGAGCTGTGAGAAAATCACAGAAGGATGTTGGAGAGGAAACTTTTATGTCACATAAAGGTTCTGTCTTGATAACTCAATGATAGTAACACATGACAGTAATACAGACACCTTACTATCCCTATAAATCGAGCAGGTGAAAGTATTTTGAATGTATATCAAGTATGATGAAAAAGTGACATGAAGCATCTGGAACCAGAAATGGACTTTCTGGAATTTTGCCACGCTAATAGCTTTAAAAAAAATGAAGGCAGAAAGGAGAGTGGATTACATAAAGCTGAAGGATTGTCTGTCTGTAATAGCAGGCACAGTATTGATCTCAGCTAAGTGTGTTAGACATTTTTGCTGTTGTTTTTAAGATTATTTTCTTTGTATTCAGTTGATCTTGTTTGATTTTAAGCTGAGTTTCACATTGTGATATGTGACATTTCAAGAGGATTGTCCTGTAATGGAAAAACAAATTCTGGATACAGAAATAGAAGCTGAGGGAAGAATATTTTGATAAATATCGTGAGCAAAGCTTGTCACTAGTATGCATGATTGCAATGCTAAATGTAATGCATCTCACAATGCAGAGGTACTAAATTAATAAGTAAGATTTTGTATTTAGCCTTTGATTCTAAGGAAACTTTTCCTGTGAACAGAATTAATAAGAATAAGTTAATACCCAAGCTTTGAGGATAGTATGGAAACCTCTCCTTTGCTCAGGCTGAACAAACCCAGACACTAGAACAGTTGATAGGACAGCCATTGTGGTGTTATTTTTTCATCAAAGATGTCAGACAAAAATATTTTTGGGAGAAAACACATTTTTAAAAATTTTGATGCTTTGATCATTCAATAACAACAAAAAAGAGCGAAAAAAAACAAAAAAGATTTTTAAAATCATTTTATTTAAACAGGTTAATTAGTTTTGATGGAACGTTTTTGATATTTCTGCAGGTCTTCCAAAGTTTCTCATGCTGATAATTTGCAGGAAAACAGTTTTTGCTGACTTTAGGTGAACCTCCACTTAAGAAAGATTAGAAGAGTTAAATTAATCGTGGCATGGGGAAATTGTATTTAACTCTGTGCATATGTCCTAGCTTGCATTAAACAAAACTGGATTTAAACTAGACTGGTAAAAAGCCGGATACATGACCCAGTTCAGGATCCAGTAGAGACTGGTGATATTACAAAGCAATAGCCCAGTTGCAACAGCATTTTCCCTGGAGGGCGATACTGCTTTTGTGAAGGGCAGCGGAAAAACTTGATGTGGGAAGATAGGGACATGAACAAGGACTGTGTATTCATGCAGATCTTAGAGTGGTTTGACATAACCCCCCCCAAAATTTAAAGACAGCCTGGATTTTAGAATGTAGACAAAGGATGTTACTGCTGTCCATATGAAGATGGATCATGAGGTTATCTTGCAATGGAAAACAATTAAACATTGTATTTTAGCTATGCTGAGCTTTAGGTGTCACAAAAAAAGAAAAAAAGGATTAAATTTAATATGGACAGAAGCAGATGGATCTGGGGTAAAGAGCTGGGTCTGTAAATTGTCTGTGTAGAGTAGTATTTGACTAGTTATATACTTACTTGTGTATGAGATTATCCAGGCAAAGGAAAAAAAAGAAGGAGCATACGCAAAAAGCACTATGAAAACCCCACATAAATCAGGAGTTTGGAGTGGGGGAATCTCTGAAGAACACAATTAATAAGTATCAATAGGTAGATGTAGATAATAAGTAAGAGATCAAGAAAACCCAAAGTCATGGAAGATGAGACAGAAGCGTCTCTATTTTTCTGGGTAGCCTAGTCCCATTTCCATTTTCTGTACTGGAAATAGCACTTCCTTTGCTTCTTAGGGCTCAGGCAGAAGTTTGCTCTTCAGCCAAGCTGGCCTCACTCTTTACTGAGGAGACATTATCAGAGAGCTGTCTTTTTTTCCCTGCAGGGTGGAAACCAAAAATCCAGATGAACAAGGCTGACGCTGGACAAAAGAAATTGAAGCTGATAATAGTACCTGGCACTTTCACTGAGCTAAGGGAGCCAGAGCTGAGGCAGCAATTAGAGTTGGAAGTGGTTCTCAATTTGGGTGGGATCACTACCTTTTCCTTCAGACTGAAAAGGTTCATATTGTGAAAAGTGGTAAGGAGAGAGCTTGTGGGAGGGTACCGAGAAGCATGTGCGTCATGAGAATGACTTCAGTTTTGGCTGTTTCATCTGTAAGTTTTTGCAATACATATTTTGAAGAATCCCCTCACCTATTTTAAAACAAAGCAATAGGCCAATTCAATCTACAAAAGTTTTTCAACAACTTACAGCTTTTGAGCTCCTTACACCGATATTTAGCTTCTACTTCTGTTTTATTTTAGATGTCTGTGTCCCAGACAGTAGTCTTTCCACTAGTCTTTCTATATTAGTCACAATCCTTAATTCTTTGTTCACACTGCTGGTCAGTCTGATCATGATTACATTTCCCTCTTACTGTCAGTAGTTAAAAATCCTCTCCTTTTTTTTTCTTCTTCTTACTGTTCCTAGTTTTCACTCTGTCGCTTAACCACTCACCCAGATGTTTTCCTTCTCCATCGGTGTTGTTTTTTTTCATAGTCTCCAAATTATTTTTTGGAGCTTCCCAATAATGTTATTGTGCAATTTTACTTTTTGGAAATAATGAATAAATAGCCTTAACAAAACCAAAATATAAACCTTTTCTTTTTTTTTCTGATAGTATTGCTACCTTTGGATATTACATTCATAAATTTAATTTTTTGTGTATCCAGGTAAGAAAATATAATTCTTCAGGTGCAGAATGGACCTTTACTGGTATCTTTCATCTCAGTATTAATGTATCATAAAGTCAAATGCTGCAAAGCTGTAAATTATATGGATCCAGTCAGCAAAGCAAGCCAAAATTTAGAGTACAGCTGGAACACAATAGGAGGAAAAATATCCATCAATGAATACCTTACATAAACAAGGCAACCTGTGTCTTTAAGTGTATCTACTCTCTCTTCTTAAGTTTTTTTGTTGTTTAAAAATGCCACCGGTTTTGGTCCTTATCATGTCAAAAATGTTCAAGAAAAGTGTGAAAACTGCAACAAGTTCTGTGTTTTTTTAAGGTAAATTATCATGTTTGACAGATTTTGCCTTTAATGTTTAGAATTAAACAGTGACTAATTGGAATGTCGCAGAGTGTTTTAAATTCTGAGAGTAAAAGAAGAGACTGATAATAACAGCAGGGTTTGAATCAGTGACTAGGTCAGAACCAAAAGGCCATGGACTATAGTTAAATAGGACATCATTAACCTATAAGTAAGTCTATAAACACATTATTGAAATATGGAACATGTCAGGGTTTTCAGTTCTAACAAAAATTTTAAATTAACTAAAGAAGGAGCTAGATAAATTGTTGAAGAAGGAGTTAATTGGAGGGCAGAAGGAGACTTTGGGGTTAAGAGAGGTCTTGTATGCATTGGTCTGATTTTTATCTAGATGAAAACAAATTAAGTGAAAGAAAACAATCTAAAGGATAAAAGGGTTAGGACCTAGTATATTACGTGGTTTCATGCCTTATATATTCCTACGCTGTGGTCCTAATCAATCTCAGTTTTACTGACAGAGCTTTAAGTGCCTCTAAAGCAAATCAGATACTGTAGGTAAAATAGGAATTATTCAACATCACCAGGTAGTTTCTTTAAAAATATATATCCCTGGGCTACAAGTGCTCAAAATCAGTGCTCTGTGCTCTATTATGAATGGTGGACAATGTTGCTGGGCATACAAAAAATATTCATGATGTTAACTTCCTTTGTCACTGAAATGTCACTGGATTGTCATAATGAATAACTGCAAACCTATATATGTGGTTTAAAAAATGATACCTGATAAGTTGCACAATGACATATTCCTATATGTATTTTCGTATTGAAAGAAAGCAATAATAAAGGCACTCTTCACATATGGAGTAGCGGAATACTAATGAAAACATATTACGTATTATTGAAAATATATAAAAAAAAATTATTGCTCATGATCATGTCCATGAAATAAGCATCCAGACAAAAAAGACCAGCTAGATTATAGATTTACAGTTGCTCATAGGTGAGCAGTACATATGCAGAGTTATGCCCAAGAGGCCACTTGATATGGGAACATCTCAGAAATACAATGTCAAGAATGGTTTCTATATGGAGACCCTGAAGGCTAAATTCAAAGAAGAGGAGCTAGAGGTTAATGAACAGTCAATATGTCTGCACAAACAAGTGAATATACCTCTTGAGTAACTGTATATGGAAATAAAATTTTACTAAATACATGTTTTCTTATTCAGAGTAAATCTCTACTAACTGGATATTTGCTTAAATATTTCTTTTATTGTTATGAGTAAAGGAAGTGTTCATATTTAGGTTTATCTGGGAGGATACTAGTACTAGGATACTAGTTTGATTTATTCAAACATGGCTTTGCCTTTCCTTTCCCTTTCAAGGGTTTGGTACCCAAATGTTTATCCATCTGACTGTGTGAAGCCCAATAGCTCAGATACATAGCAATTAGGCAAAATAACCAAACTATTTGAAAACATCCATGAATCCTTTTATTCCAGAGCTTATTTTGCTATTACAAGGTAAATGCCCATATGCAAATTTTGTCAGGATACTTGTATTACAACTCAAAAGAGAGTAACAGATATGTTCAGAATGCATATTTTTCATTTTCCTAATAAATTCCATTTCCTCCAGTTCATTCTTAGGAAATAGGTGTCAATATACATGTTATGGTAGATGTTACAAGATGGCGTCTGAGTGGGTATTTGTAGGTGTGTAAGGACTGTTCACCCTTTACAGACAAGTTGTGTTCATTAGTAGTGTTATACAAATTTCTGAACAAAAGAAACTGTGTGATCAGTATAAGAGTTTGTCCTGTGCTTTGATTGCTACCTAGAGTCTGTTTCTAAGTTGTAATTTATCCAGAAGCCAAGTCAGATATAAGCCTTTTTCTTTGATTTGTGAAAGAGAGGATTACTGAAGTGCTGTTTCTTTTCACCTCTGTTCCAGGACTTGTATGAGGAGTTATACATGAAAAATACAGAAACTCTATGTCAATATTTCCTCCTCTGTTGGGATTTGACCTGCAAGTTGTTGAACATCTGCTACTTGTGCTTATCTGTGATTTACAGAGTTGGAAAGTGAGTTCATAAAAGAATGGTAAGCACAATTAAATATAAATGCAAGAATGAGTAAGAAAAATAAACAAAACACTTGTCTGTTATTGTTTTTAGTTTACTGATTCTTTCTTTTCCTAGAACACTTTGCCTGTCATTGGTCAGTTAAAAGTGAAATGATGAATATGTATAAATTTTACTTACCAAGTGTGCTAGTGCTTCTGTTTCCTCCTATGGCATGTCACTGTAGCTGCCTCTGCAAATTGAAGTGTCACTGCCCTACAGCACTGCTTTTAAAAACAGAACTGTGGGCCTCTAACTTTCCATGTTTTTACATTAATTATGTTAATATTTCTGGCTCTCTATGAGATAAGAAGGCAAAAAGGCTATTATTGACATATATTTTCAAGTGAAATATTTAAAGTAAAAAATAATTTAAAAACTCTTTCTAAAAATATACTTTCATACTTGACTGTCTATGGCAAATTATATAATGAAATTTCACTTAGGACACCCAAAACTATAAACCCACTCTCCCATTGATATTCATGCACAGGGAGGGAAAAAAATTATATTCAGAATGTGATTAAGGCACAGTGATCTCCCTCTGAACATTCGTTTATCCTATTTCAGCAGAACAGGAAATTGTTCCATTAGTTCTAGTGCTTGAATTCTATAGGATAAAATTGAATTATGCAAGTATTTGCAGTTCTCAGTTTATTTTTCTTACTGAGATTAATAAGTGAATGCCACTGAATTTACAAAGTTTTCAAATGAGGCCACAGAGATTTGTTAGCTAGCTCTTGATTTTCCAGTGAGCAGATCATTCAACCTTTAATTTTACAATACCTATAGTTTCATTTCTAGCTAAAGACAATCACCATCATCTTAACTACCTTAATTTGTCAAAGATGCTTACAGATATCTTTTATAAACATGGTAATAGGAATTACAGTTGCTCATCAACTCTGTTCTCTTTTCTGCAGCTAGACTGGGCAGAGAAATATAAGTAATGACATCAGTGTGTATTTTCTGGAGCACTAAATAATGATGTGAAGTTGAGCAACCTCTTTCACTTCCTTTCCCATCATCCATCCTCCAGGACTCACCTCCATCCCTATCTGCTCTTGAAATAGGGTTTGAGATTCTTGAATTGTTTTCTAAACAAAGACTCAGGTTCAACAGTAAGAATAATGAATGGAATAGCTTCATAGATGGGAATATGCCTGGCAATGGGGTTTAAAATTTAATTCCTGAAGATCCTGTTTCTCGGAGCACTGACTAGTATGTAAAGAGGGATATCTGCTGTCATCTAGCAGCTTCACTTTAAAAGAAACCTTATCTGTGTTCAGTTTGGAAAGCTCTCTTTAGGTAGCTCTCCTGCTCAGTGTACTGACTTTGAAATCACCATTTCAACACACCTGATTGGGGGAGTTCAGCAGATTTATCCAAGAAATTGCTAAGGAGCTTGGAGGTGACATTTAGATGGAATTCAGGAACCTGAGCTCAAGGAAGCAATGCAGGAAAGCCATGCCTAAAATGTCTGGGGTCAGAGACAACCTGACTGCTTAGTATTCAAGCAGTGATTTTCCTAGGTACCTAAATTTGTGCCACTGGTTATAACCAATAAAACTCCTGGCTCAGAAGGCTGATTAGTGGAAATGGCAGTGAATGACTTGACTTTGTTCTGCATCAGACTGTCCCGCTGATACTGTCCCACCCCTACAAGGCTTTAAGGTATTTGGAGTAAGAGCACAACTCATTTCTTTGGCCTATTCTTCAATGAAGAATACAAAATTCATAGGGTCATAATCGTGCATGAGGTCAAGAGGAAGGCAGATTCTGCAGCCTGTTTGTAGAAGAGTCAGTTTAAAAGCAGGAATCCTAGGGTTTTGCTCTGTGGCTTAGTATAGATTTATATTTACTGATAACATACTTTAAAATACATTATCAAAGTTCTCCTCTCATGCGTTCTCCCTTGTCTTAGCCTCTAGGAGAGTTTCAGACTGTGAATCCAGGTTTCATACAATTCAGAAGTAGAAGCCTAAGAGCCAAAGTTCTGCACAAAACCTCTGCAATTTCTATTTACTGTGTTGTACCTCACCCACTTAGCACTGTAGCTGTTGTAAATCTCAGCCCTGTCTTCTCCCCATTCTGTGCAGAGATAATAGTTCTGAGCATGTGCTGAGTATTTATAGTTGCCTTATCATGGGAGTCTGGTTAGTCAGTACCCTGCAAGTGGTCATAAAGTCATGGTTGTTTACAGTTTCGCTGTAAGACAGGCCAACCTGGACAGATTCACATTAGGACAGATGTTTCTGTAGGCTCACTGCTTACTTCTCTTCATGACCCCAGATCCAGTAATTAGATGGCAGACTTGCACATAATGGTTTCTGCAAATATCCCTTTACTTTAGAGAGGGTGTGAACATATTGATCTTGTAGTTTGTAATCTGTATTTGTATACATATTTTATACCACGTGCAAATATGATTGATTAATGACATCACACACTACTAGACAGACGACTCAAGACTAAGGTCAGTGTGAGTCTAAATAAAGGATCCAGGCCCTGAGTACACATCAGCTCATGCCACATTTTGTAACAGTGGTAGCAAAATAAAGCCACTATTATGACAGAAATTAAACTGGACTAGTTTAGAATGAATGAGCAGATGCCCACTCTGTCCTTTTTTTGACTTTTTCCAAAAAAAGGGTTTATCCAGCTGGTCGGCTCATGAAAGGAGAGGATTATTGGTCTCACATGGGTGGTAGAATTCAGCAGCTGCTGGAACGATGCTTGCCAGTTCTGTTAAATTGTTTGCCTAATAAATTTGCAGAAAAATCAAAGGACTCCTAGAAGTCAGCATGGATTCAATTCTGGCTGTGCCATGACAGACATTTTTTTGTTGCATGGCACATTCAAATGAAACACCTTGAGGAAAGCCAAATATTTTAAGTGATCTTTCATGGTCCTGCTAAGGTTTTTGACAGTATGATTTGTTCTAATTTGTGAAGAATTTCTTTGGCTCGCCTAATCCTGCTGATCATAAGTAGATTAGCATTATCTAGTTCTTATATATGAGAAAGAAGATTAAGCAAAGAAGTTTTCTGAAATCTTTTTCTTTTGCAAATAAGCTAAATAGGCTTTATATTGGTGCTAGCACTGTGCTTGATGCAGTATTGGACAAATTTAAGGACAGCTGTTCTGGTATCTGCATGTGTTACTGCATATTCTTGAATCCTGCAAATGCAAAAAGAAAGGCTTATATTGGTGCAGATATCCCGTTGACCAGTGTGCTACAAAGCACAATGATTTTACAGTCCATCAGAAAAATACAGAAGTTATGCTTCCCACAAGACTGGGTAGCTTTGTAACAGTCCCCTTGGTGTCCATGGATAACGTGTGACTCAGGTTGCTGACATGTTTTGTTATCAGTAATGAAATGCGATGATTGCTGATGATATCACAAAGTATATCAGCATGCTTTAGTAAATGATGGCACCTGCCACTGACTGAACTCAGAATTCATTTTTGAACGTGAATACTATGCTGCTCTTGTCATAGTTTTATGGCTGCAAGATTTGGACAGATTGCCATGTAAATGCCTCATTTATTTTCACCTATGCTGTTTTCAGCAAATGCCTAGTATCAAGTGGCAAAATAAGATAACTAGTACTGAAGCTTTGCAGGTCTGTAAAATAATTGACATTGACAGAGTAATCATCATATCTCAGATGAGGCAGCACAGTCATATAGTTCATGTGCCTGAGGGGAGCATCCCTGAGGTCATTTTTTGATAGAAACACAAAAATGCAGAGCAGGGTGGCTGAAATGTTAGGAAGATGATCTCAGAGCTAATCTTAAAGCATGTAACTGATTATAGTGTAAACTTATATCCCAAGACAAACTTTGATGGCAACAAATTCTTTTGCTCATACATTGAGCTGAAAAATCCTCAGTGTGAAGCAGGAGAAGAAAATAAGAAAACGATAAGAAAGTAAAATCAGAAAGCACATAATTAAGGCTTTCAGGTTTTGCCTGTGACACATAGAGGGTACTGTGCCTTCCAACTGGACTGACTCTTACCAGTATATCAGAATTCATAAGTAAGCTTCATCAAGCTGGTACAGATTTTCATATGTTGATCACAAGGGACAGTGTGTTTCCCCTGTAATAGTATGGAATAGGATGTCCCTCTTGGATCACTCTTGACTACTCCAGAGGGTTTATTGTCTGTAGCTTGTTGCTTTGAATATGAATGTGGGAAAGGCTGGACTGAGTCCTGAAGTAGAATTCATATTGGTGGACTTTAGCAAGTGGGTGCTAATATCTAAACGGGATTTACCAGACTATTGTATTATTAGGGAGCTTTTTACATTTGGATGCTGAACAAAAACTGGAAATTAAAACTCTATGAACCATAATAGGACTAATTATAAAATGCATAACTACAGCAGAGTTTAATTAATGCAAACTACAGCATTGCTTTATATAGTTAGGAAAGATGAGTTGCTGTCTTTTCAAGCAGTAGAAATGTTCAAGTGCCCTACAAAATAATTACACTCTGAAGTGTTCCCCCAGGCTTGAACCAAGAGGAAAAAAAAGAAAAAAGACAAAAAGATTTCATCTTTCCTTCGATTTTTATCTCAGTTTGTATTAAAGAAATGATAATTGTAGTTTAAATTATAAAAGCTGAACTCCAGTTTCACTGCAGTGCCACTGAAATTATTAAACTTATTCATGTTAAAACAGAATAATTTGTTCAGCATAATCTGGTATAAAGAAAATTATCTTATGACTTAAAGGGGTCATAACAGTTTCCCCAGTGACTGCAAGAAACCTATTGCAAGACCTCAGAGAGAGTTGAAAAAATTGTATATATTAAATCTACACATCTGAAGGTTAAAGTAGGAGAATGAAACATGTTCAGGTTAAGTGATGCTATTAATGCCCTGATTTCAAATACAATATTTCTAACACATTAATGTAATAGCACATGATTACTTGTGCTTATATATCCCATTAACTAGTATTTCTCTTATATCCAGAAGAACTAGTACGAAATGGAAGAAACATTTTTAAAATAAAGCATGGATACAATAAATACATTTCTTTTCAATTCTGCAGTATCTGATCTTATAGGTTAAAGGTGCTATATCTTGGACTGCAGTCTTAAAGATCAGTCAAAGCTGCATCTCAGTCTGAACTTCCTTAAGTTTCAGTCGGTATTCAGATGCCGAATCTAGTTCTGAAATCTAGGGTATTGCACACAGATAATGCACTAGACACTGGACAGAGGATCAGGTTGCTTGCATTCAGTTCACTGAGGCTTTCTGTGAACAAGCTGCCCAATTTGCCATCCCAATATCATCCTTTGTGAAGTATTTCCTTACTGCTCCAGGGTAAAATATGGAGGACAACACCTGTTAATAACTAAGATGTCCTCAAATAGAGCAGAGAGAAATGCTGGTTCTTCCTCTTTGAATAAATCTCTGTTTAAGTCAGAATTTCTGTGGTGGATCAGATTTTGATAACAAGAAAAGACCAGTTTATTTCAAGAATACTATGTCCTGACTTGGACACACAAGAAGAGGAACCTCTAACAAGTCAAAGAGAGAAGCCAGGGAAAGGCTAGAATGGGATGGTAATACCCTATTATAAGATTTGCTATGGGTTCAATCCCAAAGGTTTGAAGTCAGTAGGAACTCTTCTACTGATTTAATATGTACTAGTCTGATCAGCTTGTCTGGCCAATCTAATCAGCTTGTCTGGTTATTCATTCATCTCCATGTGATAAGCCATCATCAACAATGATTATAGGCAGGATTTTCAAGGGAGGTTTTTTTTTTTTTCAATTTTAATGCCCTTGTGAGTGTAGTTGGTGAGTGTTTGTGTGTTTTTGCCAAATGCGCTTGTGCTCTGAATGATGCCATTTTTTTGTATCTGTAAATATCAATAGTCACAAATAGTTGTGACCAAGGAGAAGGGAGGTCTTTACCGTTTATAGAACAGATTTGAAACTCTAGCAATTTTGCAATTCTTAATTCTTTATATATTATGTATAATTCTCATTTTCACCACTCATACTAGTATATATTTTTATTTCATTTTCATGAAACTAGTGTTTGCAGCAGAGCAAAAATATATGTACATAAAACACATATTAGCATATCATATATAAATACCAGTTATTGCAAATTCATCATACAAGATCATTTCAGCTGCTTACTTCATTAGACAGAGAAATCTGATAGTGTTGGTTTTCATTCCTTAATCACTGAGGAAACTAACAAATACGACAAAGACTTTCTCATTTCTCCTTCTTGCCCGTTGACATTCATTTTTTTCCTACTCCCTCTTAGGTTCCTTCCTCAGTACCCCCACCTTGGATACTTAAAATTTCTTACATTCTATGGCCAAGATCTTTTCTTACTCTTCTCAGGCTCCCAAGTAGCATTTTCTTTCTGTTTTTTTTACCTTCTTTCTCTCCTCTCCCACTGTCTTTCAGAAATACTTTCATTCCTTCTATGCCCCTTGAAAGAACAAACAAAACACTGCTTACTTATAATGATTTCAGGCTGGCTGAGCCTCGTTTATCTCAAACAATGTTGTTCTGAATTTTCACAGATGTTAGAGCAAAATACATATCCAAATGCTCAGTAACATTCTTCTTTTCAGAACAGAGGATAGTAGGATAAGGATAGCTGGCTAACAGTCTGCACCTCTGGGCTGGGTGAATAAAAGCCTTTCATTTGGTTTGAGTGAAATATTGCTGATTTTATAGGTAGAAATGCCCTGTGTTTTGAAGTTTTTCCCTTCTTCTCATTGTGGACAGAAGCGGTCTTTAAAACTTCAGAAGTTGGCACTGACATACAAAACAGCATCTCTTGTTGCTTTTTGCTTATTCCTGAAAATACACCTCCCTAAATCCATCAACAAGCTAATCTTTTTTCCTTTTTTTTCTCCTACTTTAAATTTTTGGGGGGCATGAAAGCTGTTTAATCTTTGGCAGGGTAACATTCAGCAGATGGATTAGAGGTCTTATCTGGCTGAAACCAGCAACATCAGGAATCGATATAAGAGTGACTTCCTCAAATAATACCTCAAAACAGAGTACACAGTTTTCATAAGTTTACAGAAATGATCCTAACTCTTGCAGATGTATCTGTGAAGTGAGATGGAGAAATGTGATTGTGTCAGTACAGTTCAAGCTTACATCAGGTCACGAGGGATGAACATCTTAGCCCAGTCACATCTGCAAATAGCCTTTTGCTGGTTTTTAAAATTGAGTAGCTGATGCAGCTTACAAACTTTGACAGCCATAACCAAATTTCATCTTGACAGACTGGCTGTTACATTAATTATTTGTTTTAATTCTAGTATTTCTTCATCAGACATGATGAACTAAATAAAAACAGTGTCTTTTTCAGTCATCATGGTGTTCTACATGGAATATGCAGATTTCCATTTGCATGTGTAAATGACATCTATTCTGCACCACACTTCCATAAAGATCTTAAAATACCTTTTACAGATTTCCTTAATCCCTTTCCCACATGGACTAGCCAAGCTCCCCAAAGCACTTTGCACAGTAAGAGTGCAAAACACAGAGAAACTAAGCCACAATGGCTAAGTAAGCACTTACTGAATGGTTTTTGGTATAGTTGAGCCTGACCTTTGTCTTCAGTAATCCAATGTAGTTCCGCTGATATCAAGGGAGCTGTAACAGTTTATACAGGTTGAGAATACAATCCATAATATTTATGAAGCCTTTCTTCTACTGTAGAAATAACTAGGTACCCAACAGAGGTAAATCAATGTAGTTCCACTGAAATCTATGTAGACTTGCTGATTTGAAGAAGCGAGAGACCAGGCCCTCAAACCTTTCAAATAAATGTGCTATTTTTCCTGCTGTTGTCTTCATCTGCTTATGTAGCCCTCATGTTGCAAATCAGTTTTTCTCTTTTGCCATGTTTGTTTCTTTTGTAGCACTTCCAAAGTGCCAGCCTCCCTCCACCCTCTCTGCTGTCATCAGTGAGACAATGCTAAAGTCACTGACTTTCACGCTGGAGGCTTCTTTCATTGCTTCCTGTGCACACTTTTCATCATTGCCAGAGGTCTGCTATTGACACTGCGTGACTGCTGAGACCCTGGGCGAGCCTGTGCTGTAAACCCAAACCCAGCTTGGATGCAGACTGCCAGGTGAGGCAGTTTGCCTTTGTGAGAAGGAGCACAGTGCTCACAATCAGTGAGGTGCGTGACAAAAAAAGTTTTTGAAGCCACATCAGCATTTACAGACTACCCCAGCTCCCTATGCTGAAGCAGTAAGGGTCTGTTTTAATCACCTCACACTGCCTGAGGCAGAGTGTTAGCATATACTAGGAGGTTATATCCAAGAAAAATCCTGGCCTTTTTGTGTTGAGTGTAGTGTCTCAACTTAACAGGGCTGCTTGCAGCCCCTTTCTGAACAGGCTGTTCAGCTCCATCTTTGGAACTTCATCTCATGATATGGAGAACGTGCCAAAAGGTTAAGAAGATTAAAGTCCTTTTGATTCCTCTTTCAGGTGTTCTTCGCTCCAGCTTTAGGCCTCCAGAGAGAATGCAAGAGGTGGCACTCTGCAAAGCTCTGCTGCTGAGCTTTCACTGCTGTCTGGGGGCACAGGCATGAGTCTGCTCTGGGCCCTGGCTGGGGCTGTTGTGGTGGGGCAGCTCGAGGTACACCTAAGGGTGAATCGCAGGTGTCTGGAGCAGAGGCTCCCAGTGGGGAGCTCTTATTGTGAGCCTCACTAGTGAGAGACAGCAGCATGTGTGAAAAGCTGAGTCCAAACTGCTGAGCCCTTCCAAGTTGTGCTGGTTGTGGTAGAGATACAGAGAAAGAGGTGGCCTTCTTGGAGCTGGAAGGAGAGGAAATAAGGCTGAGGCAACAGGATCCAGAGAAGTCTGAAACATTGCCAATCTTCTTTTTTGAACCTCGCTGATGAAAATGACTCCATCCCATCCAAGTCTCCCCTTCAGATTTTTCTTCACCTCCAGGCCTCTGATGATGTTTCTGCTCTGTGTCTGTGTCAGAAGAATGAGAAGAACTACTCATATACTTCTTTGAAACAGAGCTGCAGCCGTCTGAAGTTGCTAAAGGGCATGTTCCACAGAAACTAGCACTTATTCTGCTTCTGAATCTCAAAACACATTGTACTGAACAATCTGATCTCAGGAGTCTGCAGCTGCACAGAGAATTGAGTTGAAAAGGTGGGTGCCATGACTTATACAGCACTCTGTATTGGTTAGTGAACAGCAAACAATTGCTATGTTTGTCTCTGTCTCTTCTTAATTTACACATGTGTGAAAGTGAAAAAGCTCAAGGGTAATGAAATTTTAAAAGTGCAGGAAGGACAAAGAAACATATGGATCAGAAAGAACACTAAAGTAACAATTTTTTCACTTTCTGTTTCTATCAACAACCTGTTTTCTATGAACAGAAAATGAAAAACATATATTGCCATAACAAACATCTTTAACTTATGCAGCTGTCACTTACAGCAGCATATGACTCGAGGTCTTCCTGACCTTGGCAGCTTTACAAGGTGTAGGGAATTGAGTTGATTTTCCTCATCGTGACATATGAAGCTTGAGAGCGTGCTTCCGGCCCTATCTCTAAGAGTGCTTGTGGCATGAACATGATGTATACACAGCAACTTTATATGTATCAGAAATAGAAATATCAGGAATGTCAAGAAAAGCAAACCATTCTGGAACACTTCTTTTCCTGCCAGCTGCTGAACACAGACAGAGCCTGTCTCTGCTTTTATTGAATTCTGTGCAAAGCTTTCAGTGGACATTATGGAGTAATTTGTTCTGTTTAAAGGTGAAAAGTGGGGAAATTCTTGAAGCCTCGTTTGCAGTAAAAGAAGCCCAACAACACTGAAACAGTCTTTATAAAGTTAGAGTAGGGAAATCTCTTAGATACTTTTTTATTTCACATGTATTCAGTAATAGCTGTATCTCGTAAACTTTATATCTATGTAACCATGTAAGTCTAACTAATGTGTTAGCCTCTGGAAAATTCAGAAGAGTTGTTACTTATCATACTTGCTGGATGCAGTATGGTAGGTATGCCCCTCTCAGTACCTAGTAGGCTAAAGCAGTAGACTGTTTATACTCACAGCACTTCAGTGAAAGTAACCTCTTGGAATAGGAAAGAAACCTCTTTTCTACTGGTATTCCAATCATAGTTCCCATGGAAATGCCCTAAGCTCAGTTTTCTGTCAGAGTTAACTATCAGAGACCTGAGATGTCTCTGTGTCAGATAGAAGTGACATGGGAATTTGAAACTCCTAAACAGTAAATTGGCTCAATAAATGAAAACCAAAATAATGCTTACATACTTAAATGTGCAATTTAGGTGCCTAAATCTAACAGAGCAATGCCAGGATGGGCTGGAAGACTGGGCTGGAATGTCTAGGCTGGAAGCAATGTACTGGACTAGAAGGGTAGACCATCAAGTGGCTTAAGAATTGGCTAGACTCAGGCTCAAAAAGGCTCAGAGGATCCAATAGCTGTACATGCATGTGGCAGCCATGAATGAGCATTGTACCCTGGCATCTGTCCTGGGTACCATATTGTTCAACATCTGCATTGACAACCAGAATGATGATACAGAGTGCAACATGAGCAGATTTGTAGATGATACTAACTAAATTAGAGGGAGTGATTGACATAAGGTATAGCAGAACTTCAGTTTGGAGGTACCTCCATAAACCTGAAGACAGGGCCAACAGAAGCAAGCACTGGGATCTTCAGTAGGGAGAAGTGCACAAGTGCATGCCTGGCGTGGAAGAATGCCACACATTGGCATGGACTGGGAAGCAAATGACTGAGTAATATCTGCACTTGCCAGTGCCTTGCGGCGCTGCCATCATGGGTGGGCGGAGCAGCCCGGTGCTTGCTTGCTCATGAATAATCGCAGATTCTCTCTGCTGAATGGCTCAGTGCAATGGGTATGATGTAAACCAGTCTAGTTCACAGCCAAAGAGTACTGAACTGATTCAACCAACATTGTGGGGGAAGAAGTTATCTTTTCTTATTTTAATTTACAATAGTCATTGAAACAACATTGTCTTTGTTTAGAAGTTTAGTGAACTTTCTGCATACAAACCCATGATCAGCTTGGCTTCCTGAACATGTTCGGTTTACCCGGGCCTCAATATGGTCCCAGCAAAGCTGCTTGTATCATCCATGGAACAAAATAACTAGTAAGTATGCCTTCCTTTGGTGCCATCAAGCCAGACTAGACTTATTTGATATACACAACATAGGACCTAGCTGATGTACTGCTGTGTTCTGCAGACTCCAGAATGTCCAAAACTCTGGGACAGCTTTAGTTTCCTGGATTTGTTTCACAGTATCAAGGATCAGTGCTAGAAAAGGGCAATTGCTAAGTAATTTTTCCTTACCACATCTGTATTTTTCCAGTTTAGTGTGATTCTTTGCTGTGGTTACAACAAAATACTGAGTTATGAACTTATATTTGCATTAGACATCATTTTCAGCAATCTTACTGAAGAAATAACTGCTATTGGGTTATGTAGCTATGTACTTAACACCAGTTGTTTCCCATGGTACGTATTTTAAGGACTCTCTTTTACTAGCAGTAGATAGCTGTAGGTGAGCACGATGATCTTCTTATTCCTTCCTACACGTGTTTTCACTCAACTGCTGTTACTGGAATATTGATTCTTAACCTTTAAGTATTATGCTAATTAATCTGTAAGATATTTTAATTTATTCATACTCTTTTTGCCAAATACCTTAATTTTTACTTCTCATTTCTTAAAATGTTTCTAAAATATGAAAAATTTAAATATATTTGTGCATGAATAGATATGTATTTATATTTACTCTAAAGTAGCTTGCTAGTCAGAACACACATTAGAAGTACAATGAAAAACAGCTGTAATCTTACACACTCTAAGGTACAACATGAGTTTTTCAGTCCTTTTTTGATAACTGCAGCTATAATATAATACAGTGGCAGAAAAGTAAAATACACACAAAAAATCCATTTCCATGCTAATGGAGTGTGTTGTATGAGACTGTTAGCATGCTTTCAGAGAGAAAATAGATGTTATTTAAGAAACTCACTCCTTAGAATAGAGGTGTACATTAAAATTACTATCAGAAAGATTCTAGTCAGCTAAAAAATCTATTTCCTCCTAATGAAAGCATTTATTTCTAAGAAGAAAATGCCAATGAGACCAATGACTAGCTAAGAACAGTGCATAACTGTAAAGACTGTGATTTTCCATTTCAAAGCCCTTTAACTAGTTTCACAATAATACTATACGAATGAATAATGTAAGATCTGGAAATTCTGTGGATGTCAAGTGACAACAGTATCTGCCAGTTTTTGGCCTGTAAGAATGAAATTCCTCTTGAAAAGCCTTTAACTGGAAAAATACTGTGGAAAATTTCAGCTGAAAACTGTCATAACTGTAGCTGAAAAAAGAAGGAGAAACAGCATGTGTGTGTGTGCGTGTGTGTGTGTGTGCGTGTGCACGTGTGTGTGAGTGTATGAGTGAGACTGAGACAGAGAAAGGAAATTGTGTATAGGTACCAGGAGTACTTTGCTAACATTTTTTTCCCCCATTAAATGAAAAGATTAACCCACCTCAGAAGGTAAATGGCACAGTCACAGCTGCCTGTTGATAAGTTCCGCTCTCCAGCAGTTTTGCTCAGTCAGTCCTTCTGCGCTATGGTGTACAGTCTATAATAATTCCTTATTACTAGAAGAGTGAGAACAGTGATGTCTTTAAAAGCAGAAGTGGAAGAGGGCTGGGAAATGCAACAGCAGAGTGATTCTTCCAAATGCAAGCTGGTGATTTGCTTTGCTGGATGTGGTGTTCACTACCACTTTTATTTGCAGTCATTTAGGGAAGTAAATGTGTGCTTCAATAAATGCTCACAGCGAGCAGAGCTATAATAAATTCCAGCAAGAGTGTTTGCATTAGAAGTGCTTACAAAACTGTTTTGAAAAGTTGTATTTTATCTTTCACATGCAGTACTAGCAGCTTCATATATTTGTAAATCATATCTTCTTTGTAGTTAGAGTACTACCCACCTGGTGAGTATTGTGAGGATAGAGTATATGCATGTGGATCTCATCTGTTGAAGTTCTACTTCACACAGGAGTCTTAAATATTCATGGGAGGCAGGTTGGAAGCCTTGCTCTTTCAGTTGAATCCCTTGATGTTTGTATATGAAGGTTTTTTCCTTCCGTCATAGTATATTTTGTGGACTTACTGGATCAGACCCACAACTTCAAAGGGGGAGGGGAGAAGGAAATCCACCTCTGTGGATCCTGCTGGACATTTCATGTAATCCAGATATCCAGCTCATTAGTGATATCAGTATGCACAGGTGATGGGCAGCAGCAGAAATAAAAGATAGACAATACAGTAGAGGAATAGAGACAACTGCTAGATGACAAAGGGATTTTGTCAGGGCCTTGAATATTGGACTTAGGCACATCAAGAAGTGCCTAAGTCCAAAAGTCTAGTTGGCCACTGGAACACCATCTAGATGACATTGATTAGTTCATCGCTGTCTTGGCTGTAGCTAAACTAGACCATTGTGAGTACGTCCATGCTAGGGCTGCTGATACATAGTTGAGAGGGGGAGACTGGAAGCATCATCCCATTTTGGCAGAAGGCTAAGCTTGTGCTGGATTAAAGTGACTGTGTAACTATTTAAACACGTTGACCATGATCACTGACCAGCCCTAAAAGTAATATTTTATTTTTCTCTTGGTTGTACACTCACACAGTGATACAGCAGTTAGTGGCAGGAGAACAGAACCGTCAGGAATGAGAATTCAATGTCAATTTTAAGATGGCACCATTCTTTCAGCAGCCAGATTTCAAGTTGGTTAAAGTGATCTGATGTGCTATAAGAATATCTTCAAAACCAGGCTCCTAATTAGTCTTGAGCTACTTCTTGTTCTTCCTTTCTATTTCTGACAGCACAATAGCTTAAAAACTAAACAAACAAACAAACAAACAAAACCCCAGTTGTCTATTTTAATCCAGCATTTAGGATGTGCCCCAAGGATGTGAGATCAGATTCTCACTCCATATCAGTTAAGTGGGATGTTTTGACCTTGAATTCTTCCCAAATGAATTCTCTAAGCACTGGGTAAATGGATATGTATGTATGGGAATTTGTCTTCCTGCTGCTTGTGTTATGTGTAAGAAAAGTAAAAGCAATTCCCTTGTATTATATTTATACCAAAACATATGTGTAGAGCTAGTGCCAATAGAGCTCGTTCCCAAAGCTGAAACAATATATGCATATGAAGGCAGTGTGGCACCTGAGCTGCTTAACTGTACTTAGAAGCAGGGTTTTCTAGCTTTCATTTGCTGCTGCTTTAATCGTTTATGATGCTTTTGGGACTCAAGCTGTTATCTCTGCATGGCACTGCACTGCACTATGTATTTGTGCCAGCCTGACTAGAGTTAGCTCAAGGGTCTTTACACCATATTTATTTCATGGAATAAGCATCCCCTTAGAATCCTGACTCAGGGCTGCAAATCCTGAATAGAAGAAAGATGTTACTCTTCATCTTGGAGAAATCTTAGACCCCAACTTTTTCTTTGTTGTCTTCTGCTATCAAGTAGGAGAGGGAGACCCATGCACAGTATATTGATTTTTGCATTGTTGATTAGTTAACACATGCTGTGTAATATACAGGGTCTGGAATCAACACTGCAGAATTGCCCAGCCAGAAATTTGGATATTTCAAGGCTGACTCTAAAGCATTGCTGGTCTAAGTTCTCCTGTGTAGGGTTCTGTAATATTTAAAAAGGGTGTTAAGACAACTTTGAGTTTTAGCTCAGCTGAGATGTTTTTTCTTCTTATGGTACCTTCTCTGTTGCCTGAATAGCATGCCTGTCCTCGTAGCAAGTGAGATAAAGTATATTCACTATGTAAACTGTGAATGCATTATTTGTATAAATTATTCTTTGGTTTTAATAGAAAACTTGAGTGATGTGTACTGCTTTGGATATCACTGACTTATACTGAAAATATCTGACACTTACAAACAAGGAAGAACTAGTTCAGGATGTGAAAGTCAGGGGCAACCTTGGCTGCAGAGCCCATGAGATGGTGGAGTTCAGGCTGTTGAGACGAGAGAACAAGGCAAACAGCAGGATCACAACCCTGGACTTCAGAAAAGCAGATTTTGGCCTGTTCAGGTACCTGCTTGGAAGAATCCCATGGAATATGGTCCTGGAGAGAAGAGGGGTCCAGAAGAGCTGGTTGATTTTCAAGGCTGTCCTCTTCCAATCTCAAAAATGGTCTATCCCGATATCCAGGAAGTCAAGCAAAGGCAGCAGGAGACCTGCATTGATTAACAAGTTGCTCCTCATAAAACTCAAACATAAAAAAGAAGCATACAAGAGGTGGAAGCAGGGTCAGGTGACCCAAGAGGACTATAGGGATACTGTCCAGGAATGCAGGCATGAGGTTAGGAAAGCCAAAGCTTATCTAGTGGTGACAGATGTGAAGGGAAACAAGAAGGGCTTCTGCAGTTATATCAGCAACAAAAGGAAGATTAGGTAAAATGTGAGTTTGCTGCTGAAAGGGGCAGGGGATCTGGACTTTCCAAAGGACTTGGAAAAGGCCAAGGTACTCGATGCCTTCTTCACCTCGGTCTTTACTCATTAGGCTGCCTTCAGGAACCCTGGGCCCCTGACACCAGTAAGAAAACCTGGAACAAGGAAGACTTACCCTCAATAGAGGAGAATCAGGCTAAGAAACATTTAAAGAAACTGGGCATACGCAAGTCTGTGGGACAGCCTGGGATGCACCTAAGTGTGCTGAGGGACCTTGCTGATGTCCTTGTAAGGCCACTCTCAATTACCTTTGAAAGGTCATGGTGACTAGGGCAGTTGTTCAAGGACTGGAAGAAAGCAAATGTCACCCCTATCTTCAAGAAGAGCAAGAGGGAGGATCTGGGGAACTACAGGCTGGCCAGCCTCACCTTGATCCCTGGGAATGTGATGGAACAAATAATCCTAGATGCTATTTCCATACACAAAATGAAGACAGGAAGGTGATTTGGATTAGTCAACATGGATTTATGAAGGGGAGATTGTGCTCAGCCAACCTGATAGTCATCTATGATGAGATGACTAGCTTGGTGGATGAGAGGAGAGCAGTGGATGATGCTTATCTTGATTTTAGTAAGGCTTTTGACACTGTTTCCTATAACATCTTCATAGTCAAACTGATAAAGTACAGGCTAGATAAGTGGACAGTGAGGTGGACTGAAAACTGGCTGAACTGCTGATCTTAAAAGGTTATGATCAGTGTGATCAGTGGCATGAAGTCCAGTGGGAGGCCAGTCACTAGTGGTGTACCTCAGGGGCTAATCCTGGGGCCAATACTGTTTAACATCTTCATTAATGTCCTGGACAATGGGGCAGAGTGCACCCTAGGCAAGTTTGCAGACTATCCAAAACTGGAAAGAGTAGTTGATAGACCAGGTGATTGTGCTGCCATTCAGAAGGACCTTGACAACCTGGGAAAAGTGGGCAAACAGGAACTTTATGAAGTTCAACAAAGGGAAATGCCCGGTTCTGCACCTGGCATATATATATAATAATCCCATGCACCAGTACAGGCTGGGGACCAACAGGCTATAAAACAGCTTTACAAAGAAGGTCTTGTGGGTCTTGGTGGACAAGCTGAACATGGGTCAGCAATGTGTCCTTAAGGCAAAGGAGGTCAACAGCATCCTGGGCTGCATTAGGAAGAGCAGTGCAAGCAGGTCGAGGGATATGATCCTTCCCCTCTCCTCAGCACTGGTGAGACAACAGCTGGGCTGCTGGGTCCAGTCCTGGGCTCCCCAGTAAAAGAGAGACATGGACATACTGGAGTGAGTCTAGCAAAGGGCCACAAAGATGATTGAGGGACCGGAGAATCTCTCATGAGGAGAAGCTGAGAGAGTTGGGACTGTTCAACCTCGAGAAGAGAGGGCTCAGGGGAGCATCTTATAAACGTGTATAAATATCTGAAGGAGGGGTAAAAAAGACAGAGGTGCTCAGTGACAGGATGAGATGCAATGGGCACCAACTGATAAACAGGAAATTCAGTTTAAATAAAACTATTTAACAGCTGCCAAATATATTGGCTAAATTAGATGTCATGTTTGACTCACCTGTTGATTTTTTAGAGTCAAGTCACAGGTTACTGTTGGTGCAATGTTCTTCTTTATTGCTTAGTTAGGAGGGAACTTTTAAATGTAAGTTTTGGCCACCTGAGAAGATATTTCTTAATATTTAAACATAGTGTGATGGATCTGTCCTTAGCTCTCGGAACATCTGTTCAGACAGAACAATGATTTGTCCTCAGCTTCCGTCTGTTTTGATTTAATTTCTGAGATTTTATCCTGGAGTCCTCAGAGTCAAGGTAAGCTTCCCCTAGACTTGCAGGTATTATTCTTCACCAGCAGTTAAGAGTTCTCAAAACAGAATTATTTCTTCTGAAAATACAGTTTTTGCAGTCTTTCTGAGTTTACAAGTGTGGTTGAATTTGCCACTGCAAGACATGCATTGTCGCTTTCTTGCAATGGTTATCTTATTTGGAAAACAGAGCTAAAATGCTTCTAACCTCAGTCTTATCATTGTGTACACATTTATGCAGTCTGGCATGGTCGATTGACATCTAAGTGAAAAACAAAGGAAGACCCATTTGCTATGATTTATAATCTCTAAAATCCTGTGTGCATTAGATTGCTTCCCTCTTTTAATCTTAACTTCTTTCTGTCTAACCTTTGAAATCGTTAACATTTTCTGAGTACTAAGACTGTCTGTTAAAACACATTGGGTGAAGCTGTTTTGTGCTTGTTACTGTTTGGATTAGTGAAAAATGCCATTAAATGATTGTTAGTGAAAATGCCGTTAAATGATTGTTCAAGACGTCCTGCTCACGTAATCTCATGAATGTTTATTATTCAGCTCTTCGCAATTTTGCTTTTAAACTATATTAGCAATAAAGTTAATTTTTTGGTTTTCCCTGGTATCTTGATTGCCAATGTTAAATCAGTTATGTCTACAAAATCTTTTTAAACTTTTTCATGATCCAATGGGATGCTATTTTATAGAAATGAAATACATACAGCCTAGTCTCTACCTAAGATCATATTGTCCTATATTTTGCTTGTCTTTTCTCCCTTGCTAAAATATTCAGTATTGCAGAAGGACTAAGAATACAAGCATAGAAAAAAAAATACATTGTAATATGCACCTCTGTCCCAAAGTTGTTTGTGTCATGTTCCTGTTGAAAGTCAAGGTGACATTAATATTTAGTGTTAACACTTATATAATCCATGCTGATTTCTTTCAGCTTTCCTTGAGATCTAACTCAAATTTATTTCTCTGCTGGCTCTTTGCTAAGCTTAGCTTGTGGATTTTCATGCAGCTTCCAGTGAAAAAAACAAGCTTTTGAAAGATCACTTAATAACTTCCGTATCACTGAATGATGCTGTTAATTCCAATGCTAATATCCCCAGGAACTTCTTTTATTCTCTCCCAAAGGCAGTAACTCCCAAAGTTCTTGTCAAAATATCCTCTGTAGTTCATTTTCCCCAATGACTTAGAAGAACTTTTTCTTTGAAATTATACATGAACTCTATCAACTTTAGGGTGAGTACCAACTCGCTGATATAACTCATCGGAATTATAGCAATTACAATGTAAGTTGCAAACAGTCAAAAGATGTTTTTATCTTTATAAGGTGCTTTTGCAGCTGGTAGGCAGTTTTGGGAAAAATCATTGTATTTCATTGGTCTTCACTGTCACTTGTAACTCTTGGAGTAATATACCTATTTTGAGTGAAGTTTGTCTCCTCTACAGTTAATTCTATAGTCTAGCCTTACAGACATTTATAATGCATGACTGAAAACATTTTTTTCTTATTCTTGTCAAACCTACTCCTCTTTAAATTTATTATAATCATGTATTAAATTATCTGCTGAATAATATGTATCCTGATTTATATGTATATATGTATTTAAGGACAGTGCCATAGTGGACACAAAAAGGGTGGAGAACTGTGAAGTTTTTTTTTCTAAATTGGCAATGCATAGAATGTCTATGCATATGTTGAAAATTAGACGTTAATAAAATGGCATTAATTGCTGTGGTGTCTAGAAAAATGTTGAAAAAAATCCTGATCCTACTAAAGCTACTTGCAAAACTCCTGTTATCTTGTTACCCTATCTTTGCTGTTTTTCTGAAGTGATTCAGTGACACACAATGGCACCCTTAAGGATCATCCCATATTATAAACAAAATGCGTTGTTGACTTTTAAGAAGGTTAAAGCAATAGTATTTGCTTGTTATACTAGTATAATGTGTCCATTAGTCTTACAGTGTTTTCAAAAGATCATTCCATTTTAGAACTGTTTTAAAGATCATATATCTTACTTAGAGATATCTTACTTACTCAAAAATACATGTATGGATTAAAAATGGCTAATAAATGGGAAATTTGGATTAAAATTAGTCCATTAGAGTGGGCACTGGCCAAAACCAGACACAGTCCGGATGAAGGTCCAGTTAAGGTCCCAGTTGAAACTGAAGGGCTATTAGACTTTGTCTGAGGAGGAGAAAAAAAAAACATTCTAAACACAGAGCATCAATAAGATCACTTTGCAAGATTCCCTTTTTCAAAGAACAGTCATGGGTACTTTGCAGAAAGTAGATGTTTGAAAGGGAAAGTATTAAGACACCATCAGCAGAGTGCCCAGAGGCTGATGACAGCCCTCATCAAATACAGACAATTAAGAAAATCATTCAAATAGAGAATTATTCCTGATAGTTCTTAGACTGTAAAAATTGTGACCTAATTAAAACAGATTCCTTGCATATTGTCTCTTTCATTTGTATCTAGCATAATGTTTGCTGTGGTCCTAAGCCCACTGAGAACTCATTCTGCATGGCACTAAAAAAGATTAGAGCTAGTTAGCAAGTAATATCTGTGAGGATTCCCAGGATGTGTTTTCCTGACTTGTACTGAAGCCTTCTTCTGATGGAAATTTTGTGTGCAGCATTACAAGATACCCTGGTAGCTGATTAAGTAAAGCTTTATAGAAATGCTTTTCCTAGACATAGATGTTAATAATGTGAGGTTATGGGGGCTTATTTCCCCTGTCATACTTATCTTTCTTCACTACAGCATCCTATACAGTGTCCCTTTTGAATACAAGGAGAGATTGCCTGTAGAAAAAAATTACTCTTGCATATTTTATTTACCTATTTATTATAGGTCTTTAGTAAGCCCTCTAGTGTAGATTTATTTTCTCTGCTTCCTGGGAAATGTTGTGCAAGATGTGTGTTATGACTGTGTTCATTTTGCCAAGCTCTGTTATGTTGTTTCATGGGCACTAACACTTCTGTAATCTATCTAATACCTTTTAGTCTACCATAAATGATATTTTCATGCTGTATTTAATGCTAACATGGTTCTCCCACATAGAAAACAATTTTTATAGCTTGTACAATAATGCTGTATCTAAAATGTTGAGAAGAGGGAATTCTTTATTTTTGTGAAATAAAGCACCCTTGACTGTTGCAAATTTGACTATACCCTAACATGACTGATGCTTATGTTGTATTAACTTCAAAACATTATTTCAGGCTGTTCAAAGTGTTGAGCTGGGAGAGTCAGAAGTTTTGCTTTCCAACAATTTACATTACTATTTTGTAGTATGAATATTTTCCCATATGAATTCACATCCTGTAGGTACTCTTATTTCAATGGAAGCAGAATTTCAAAGATTAACTCAGTCAAGTACTACCCAGCTTCATATCAGCACTGTGTGAAACTACAAATTTGAAGTGTGTTCAATGAAGGAAAATAAATTGTTTTAAGTTCACTCAAAGCTATACACTCTAAGTTTTTTACAGATCATGCCCTTCCTAAAGGAATCCAAAAGGTTAAGTGACTTAATTTCTATTGCAAGAATTTCATGCAATCCTGAGTAGCAGTTAAGCACTTAAACATTTCCTTGAAACCTGCTGCTTTCATCTGCATAACCTAATGTCTGATCCCTGGTTGCCTAGCCTGACTGAGAGCGTCAGACAGGGACTCTACAGCTGACTGTTTCTCAGCTTGGAAATTAAGTAGGCAGATATCATCACAGTGTATGCACTCACGATTCAAATCAGCCAATCTCTTTTGTGCTTATTTCTTTAAATGCTGTGTGTTTTGTATTAAAGGACAGGATAATCTGAATTGAATGGTAATTTACAAAACTAGGTTGGAAAACTCCAAAAGGATTTGGTTTTGTCTGTTTTTGAATACTTCCTTCCTCTGGTAAAATCAAAAATACAGAACCTACCCACAGCCTTTCTCAAAGTGGTTTCCTATCCTATTCTCCCCTCCCAGAAATGAAAAAGCTATGTGAAAAATAATTCAGACAATATTCTTGTCTCCTCAAGATCTGAATGGCTCAAACAAGGATAGCTTGGTTCAGTTCAGAGACTAGGCAAAAGTGTTTGTTCATTCACAAAGTGATTAAAACGTTGTAATCAGAAATGGTTTTGAACAGGCTTAACAAGGATGATCACTCAAGCTCCATGCCAAAAAGGTCACATCTTTTTGCTGGTATGCCTGGCTTCTGCAGTGTTGCAACTTCCCCTCAGCACATGCCAGAAGAGCCAGATCTGCTTGCCTCAGGTTGCTCTTTTGTGCAATGTTTTCTTTCTGGATAGTTAG
The DNA here is from genome assembly GCF_036370855.1 of Dromaius novaehollandiae. Classification (NCBI taxonomy): domain Eukaryota; kingdom Metazoa; phylum Chordata; class Aves; order Casuariiformes; family Dromaiidae; genus Dromaius; species Dromaius novaehollandiae. The sequence continues at coordinate 27,400,968 of NC_088098.1, forward strand.
TAAGGATCAAGTTATATTCATCCACAGTGACACTCCTAGAGAAGGATTGGTCTGGGACATTATTAGATTATTCATCTTCGGATTTTTCTTTCCAAGGCAAAGGAGGAGCAGGTGAGGATATTCCAAACATATTCCATGTTTATTTGGACAGGATTCTTTAGGAAGGCAACAGCCCCAAGGTAGGTTAGACTGTCTTTGATTTTCTACCTCCTACAGCTCACTTTAAATGTGCGATGGCTTTCTCTGAGAATTCAGGGAGTTTCCTCCTTCATACAGTTCTTGTTTAGGAATGAATTTGACATGGAAAGAGACAAAGATAATATAGTTTTTTTCCCTGCTCTCAGCCAGCCTCTGCATTTTCAAATCACATTTGTTCCCATGAGGAGCATTGTGTAGAGTCAGAAAAAATGAGAAATCGGACTTTAGACTTGGGATGTTTCCTTTGGCTTGTCATTTATAGATTCCTGCTGTCATAAATAAACAGGTGATATAACTATACATAATTGCAGATGCGCCATTTCTGGAGCAATCTGTTCAATAGAAACTTTGTTTCTAGTTTCCAAGTTTATAAATGTTTTACTGTAAAATTAACAGGTCAGAGCTGATGAGCAGTCCATTTAGCGTTGTAACACAACAAAAATATTACCTTCTTCAGAAAGAATTGTGATTTAACTGTGCGAATATGGACATCCGTGGGAGATTAATAAAACCTTGCATAGGATTTTAACCAAGGCTCACTAAATCCTTGTGGAGCTCTCCTGTTCTTTTGGGTCATTTTGGTGATCTCAGCATCTTGAAGAATGGCTTCTTGAAACAATCACCCAGAACTGCCTTTTTCCTTTCTTTCATTTTCTAGACTCAGGCACTGCTGCCAGCTTTAAGAATTTTTTATCTACAGGGGCCCTTGAGTTTTTTTACAGAACTTGATTAGCTGATGAACAGGCAGCAAACAGTGACTATTTGAACTTTTTGCTGTGGAAGATGAAATTCAGAAACCAACCAAATTTGTGAAAGCTTTTGACCATTTCTTGAATTTAATTGACCAAATCTATCGTGAAAGAAGTACATTAAAAGCTACAGAACATTTGCTCTGTGTTGGACAGCATTATACCTTCCATGTCTGTAGTGTGAGGTATGGTTGACAGGTTTAATTGTTCCCAGATTCAGCATTCCTCATTAGTTTGCATTCAGTGCTGTGTCTTTTATGGCTGGTAGATTATTTGACATGACTTGGCATTGCAGAAATTGTCATTTCCAAGCTGCTGCTGGGAGACCGCAAATGATTTTTATTGTCTAACACCCACAAATTTATACTTTCACATTCTTCTAATCAGTCCTAATGAACCTTGCTTAAAAAGGAAAATCTAAGCATGACTATCTGCTCCCTGTAATCTCACACACATTATCTTAAACAAATGGGAGTGTCTGGAGACTTGCACAGTGCAGGTGCCATGGAATATCCAAAAACTCATTGATTAAAGTAAGGTAAGGTTTAAGGCTTTTTTTTCTTTTCTTTTCTTTTCTTTTCTTTTCTTTTCTTTTCTTTTCTTTTCTTTTCTTTTCTTTTCTTTTCTTTTCTTTTCTTTTCTTTTCTTTTCTTTTCTTTTCTTTTCTTTTCTTTTCTTTTTTTTTGTATTTTGAACAGACAGCCAATACTGGCTGTGTCCTGTTCCTTGTTTCTACACTCTATTTTTAGAATTGGACATGTTCGCTACAAAAGAATTTTCTACTTAAAGATGAACACTGGAGCTAGCATTCAGACTGTGTACATACAAGACTGATTTCATGGTGCTGCCTTTCTCCTGGATTCCTTCTTCCAAATTACATTCACTTAGCTACCTCCTTGTATTTTAGTAATGTCTGTAGTTATCCAGTATCTTGTCTTAGTGTTGCTTGACTTGATGGGTCCAGAAGTGATTAATAAATATGGTATCATATGAACATGGTCTTCACCAGTAGCCCATTCTGCTGTGCTCACCAGTTCTTCGTATTTCCTGCATTTGAATCAGCCTGCAACCTACTTTTGAGTTATCACCATGGCTTCCCTCCTATAACTGCCTTCATTTTGTTGACCCTCTATTTTCCTAACAAACACTTCCGACTCTTCCATGTCACAGCTGCTGACAGTTAAAGATTTTATTAAATACTTCTGGTCTGGGCATTATTCCTCTGCTAGCAATATCATGGCCTGCGTTTGTTTGGGAAGTGTTCTTGATTTCATTGCCACTGCCCTGAGTTTCTAGTTATCTCACATGACCAGGATTAGTCTTTCTTCATTGCTCTGTGTGACTGTGTAGCTATCTTGAGGCGTATGTAGTGGCCATACATTTCTGGTTCCTGTGATGTTCAAGTGTATGCCAAAACTTGAAAAACTTACCTGAATTTTCTTGATCAGTTCCAGCCTCTAAGTCCACCTTTCAGAAACTTGAGTAGTTTGCTACATTTACAGGAAAACACCTGTCTTTAAAAAATACAGGTTTGCCTTAGTCATTTCCAGAAACAGGATGTGATTTAATGAGGTTGGAGAGTTTTCTGTAGCTGATGTCTAAACAGCTGTGTACTTCATGCTGTTCCATAGGCATGTTCAACTAATTCATGGCCTGCAGGCATGACTTTTGGCTTGCTCCATGCATATTGCTTTGTGTAAGTATGAAATATTCACTTGTCTCAATGTCAGCCCCTACATTACTGTTCAGGGCCATCTTACATCCACAACTCATCCATGAGCTGGCAGAAGGTGATAAGTCCCTCCAGCACTAGATCCTTAATTCCAGAGTATGCATTGTTTTAATGGATGGAGCAGCTTCACATCAAAGTCTTTTGGGGTTATTTGGGGACTTCCAAAGGGATGAATAGCAATTGTACCATGCTGATAACGCTTGTCTCCTGTTCCATAGAACTGTAGCCTGGAATGCAATCTGTTTTGGTCTGCTCACAGTGCTTTTGTTTCACTTACCATTTCATTGTATCTCTCTTGGCTGAGGTTGAGAATCCAATGGTGTTTTTTTCTGGATGCTTTCTTCATATGATGGATGTGCAGACTGTGGAAAAAGAATTTAACCATTCCCATAAATTACTGAACTTCATTTATTTCTTGTGATGTGCCTCAGCTTTCGGTGCCAAAATAACCAACACAGGAGACTTCAGGTCTCCCAGTTTCAGCTTGTCAGCATTCAGACTGTTACTGGAATATGGTTAGGAGTCATCTCATTTTGCTGTTGTGGTTCTGGATGGCTTCTTCCTTGACCTCTATTTCTCTTACAATAAAAATGCCATCAACAGTTTTAATTCCTGGGAGATCTTTCACTGTCTTTGCAACAGCCCAAGTTTTGGCCCCAATTTTATCTGACTCTACCAGAACGAATTCTTGACATATGAAGGTGTTAATACATTTGTCCTGAATAAAATGCATCTGATTTCCTTGGTTACTGTTAGTAAGTAGTTGTAATTACATTACGGCTATACTCAGATTGGCCTTTGGTCTGATATTATAGTTACAGTTCAATAGCTGGCAGGAAACCTCTACATCTCCATTGATGACATATACTGCTGGTTTTTTATTTTTTAGATATGTCTGTAACACAACACAAGAATTGCTTTCAGGCCATGTTTAGTGGTAAATTAATCCAGCTTCACACCACTACATGTTGACATATCTTCATGGCTGGCCTGGAGATGAATTCACTGGTACTGCTAGAGGGGAAGACAGATAATCTCTGGTATGACATGTAATATGTGCTCATTTCTTTAAGACTGAGTAGGCTACATAGCTTGGCTTAGCTGCTTGTGTGAATCTCATTTACCCAAATGGCAAAATCAAGGTCAGCTCAGTACCCTTTTCAGAGGATTTCCCACTTTCTTAGCTCCTTCCTAAAAATGCCCTGACATTACTTTCTATATGGGACTTGTAGGGAGCCAGAACCCAGTCTGAGTTCAGATGGATGACAGGAACCTTGTGATTGTATAGGACCATGTTTCTTACAGAGAGAGAGCCAAAGTTGTTTTCCAGTATACCTACACTGAACTCTGCTTCTGTATCTTCTATCATTTATTCTGCTTCCTGGATTCATCTAAGACAAACTGAAGTACTTTCTGTACACTAGTGGTGGCTTTGATCTCACCGCTGGATGCTTTAATTATCCTTCTTAACTGGAAATATTTTTCTATGGCTGAATCTGCTTTTTCAATAATTTATCACATTCTACAACATGGAATCTTTCATGTCTTCAAAGTTTAACAGGGCTTCTCCCACCTGCAGCTCGTGCTCCTCCCTAGAAGTTGCGAGCAGGTTGCAGCGTTATAGCAGGATAGCCTTCCCAATGCTTGGAGTAGGGCAGTTGGATTTACACTATCAATATAAAAATGTATGAGATCACTATTAATGTCTCACAATTCAGTTCTTATTTGATGAAGCTCTGGTAGCTGTTGTGTTTGCGTATATAGCAAAATGAAACTTTCTGAACTGACAGAATGGTAACTGAACAACTCGTTTTCCTGGTAAAGTGTAATTTCAAGATTTCTGGTCCCAATCTTACTAAACCAAGACATGAACCGTGGTTTTGTTTTCCTGTTCCAGAGAGGCTGTAAATTGCTTTTAGATCTTTACAGTAGTGCAAAGTAATTTTTTATTACGAAAAAAATCTTTCTTGCAGCTATAAAAAAACAAGGTTATAAACATATAATAGATGCATTTACAGCTATTTATGCTAATAATGTTTCTTATGAGATGGTTGCTTATTTAGACTATAACTTTCACTCAAATACTTTTTGACATTAAGTGAAAACAAAAAAAATTTTATCTTCAGCATTAAAAACGGTGCCAGGAAATATCTCATGATATCATGGTAATACGATATCTCATGATACCAACTGCAAGTTCTTATATTGAGAGTTCTTTGTGTTACTTGAAAATTAATCATACTGTATGTAGTATGTCTTTTTAAATTTCTGTTAATACCTTCCATAACAATTGTTATTATTTGCCAAAGAAATATATGAATGTTTTTAATGAAGCATTAAACCTCTAAAAATCACATTTTAGTGATATTAAACCTTAAATTTTGAAGTTAAAATATTTTTAAAGTCAAAATGTATCAGAAATATTTGTCTTTCTACCATACGTTAAATAGAATATGCCAATATTTTATTTAGAAACTTTTATAGCTAAAACTCATTTTGTTTAGTGTGGCACATTTAAACAGTTTTAAAAGTCAGAGATTAAAATGTTTTGAACTCATTTAATCAACCTTTTCTTTCCCCCTAAATTATTTTTGAAAATTCTCTATCAGAAATTTACCTTTGAATATTACAATGCTTTAAGTGCCAAACCAGGAAGTGATTTGTTAAAATGTAATTCTGGGGCAATTACAGTTTTTTTTAATTTTTTTTTCCATTTTGGAGGAGGCTACTGACTCAAAATAAAATATTCTCTTGCCAAACAAAAATCTGACTGTCACACAATTTAAAATGGAAAGGATAGTGCTTCCGTTCCTGGTTTTTCTTCAGAATACCATGAAGGCTGTGGGTGAAACTCTTAAAACGTTTACCATATTCCGCACTGAAATTTGGAGAATTATATCCAATGTTTTCCACTTACCAATCTGTTTAAAGACATATACTGAGAAATCAGGAATGGTTTGAAAATTTATATGTGTTTCTAGACCTTATGGAACATTTGGCCTTCAGTTGTTAGGTGAGGCCCAATAACACTAGCAGAGACAGAATGGAAAAGGAGCACAGCTCATGTGGTGTAAGTTTGTGCATGCTCCCTTTACAGTGAGCTTAGAAAACTTAGGTCCTTAAGCTAAAATTCTCAACTGTGATGTTGAGAGGAGTTGACTGGTTGGAAGTGACAAGGAAAAGGGTGTGCATTAAGCCTAGATGCTTTCAGCGGCTAGGGGCATGTAGCCAGCTGGCAGTCTGGATTTACGTATTGCATACTCACTGGAGCAGTGACTTTGACATAGGCCTATTCTTCCCAAGGAGCCTTTTATTGCTAGGCCGTGAAATCGTTCTTTCCGCATCTCTCCCTGTATTTTGACAAATAAATATTTCTGGCCTCCTTGCAATAGTGGAACATCCACACAGGAAGGACATATGAAGCACTCTGCATGTAGGACGTATGGTTGCTTAAGAGACTATTCCCTGCGGTGGTCAAATTTCTTCTGATAGGAGTCATTTGGACACATTCCTCATGAATGCTATAACCAAATTCATGGACAAGTGAAGTTACTAGCATCATTACTACCATTGCCAACTCTACCTTTTCCTGCTGTACTTTCTGGTGACTTCCGTCAGATCAGGAGAGAAGGTGATATGGATAAAGGAAGACCTCCATTATACCATCCACGGATGGGAAGAAGATGTGCTAAACATGCCAGTGCTGTTAGGATGATAGTGTAGACTTCATTTGAAGGACATATAGACTTCTGTGGGTATTTTCCACTGGATATATAGGTATCTACAAAGTTAGGCAGGGAGTTTGAGAATGTCAATGATGTCAAAAGAACCTAGCTTCCCATACTATGATTTCATTAACAATAATATGGAGATAATACCTACCTCAGTGGTCAGTATGGTAATTCCTTAATATTTATCACATTCAGAAATTCCAGGATAGAAGGAACTGTACAAATACGAGGTCATTATTCAAGGTATTGTTTGTTTCTTTGCAGTTTCTTTTCTAGACAAATAGCCATATACATTATGAGAGTATATAGGTTGAAAATAACAACTTTGGTAGATGTCCTAAAGTTAATTAATAAAGATGTCCTAGTGTGGTGTTAAAATATTCTTCTCATTTTTAGCATTGTGCGTCATTCCATCTGAGAGAATTTTAGGAAATATGCTTTTCACTAAGTTCGGCATTTTAGTTGAAACTCACTACGTAAAAGATATCTTCTTACTATTCTTATTTACTTCCCAGTTAGCTGGTTGGCATTTCACCATTATACTGTTAGCAGAATAAGGAAAAAAAGAAAGAAAAAGAGAAAATGAAAACTGAAAGGAGAACAAAAAGCGTACAGAACAAATTGTGTCTCTGAATGCAAAAGAATTGCAATTGTTTTAAATCTGTTTCACAGTGCTAATTTTTCACTAACATGAAAACTTCAAAAATTTTTCTTACAGAGAGAGATCATTGTACTTTACCCTGCCAATTGCTCAATGTTCTTATGACTGGTGTTCGAATTTAGATTGCTTCTGTGACACTTCGTGACATCTCATACGAATCAAACTTAAAAAACTCATATACTGAAGACAGATCAATGACAAGCTTCAGCCTAAATGCTGCTTCTATAGTGCTGGCAAAAAACACAGGATCACAAAGCTTTCCTAATTTCTTCTTCTTCTTCTTTTTTTTTTTTTTTTTTTTTTTTTTTTTTTTAATTTGAAGAGAGTGTTTTTGGTATCTTCCAGCTGTGTGTGTCCTTATATGTATTTGTGCATATGTGAAGTACACTAAGGTTACCCCTTTCGACTTCCCTGGTAAACCAGTGCTCGATATACATTAGACAGTAACCATTTCCTTTCGTCTAAATAATCCCATTGCCTTTAGTCAACTTGGAAAGCATTTTTTATTTGTATATAACAACACATCCCAGTGTGAAACTTAAACTATAAATTTAATGTGCTGGAACTTCGCATTAGAAAGTTATCAACTAATCAACTAATCAAATTGTTGAATAACTATTTTCCTCTAAATCTCCCAGGACATCCACTTCTCTTTCTCTGTACAACTGTTGTAGGTTTATTTTTCCTGTTTGTGTTTAACTATTAGGTAGGCAAAAAGCTTAATTAAACTTCAGCTATGGTTTAGCAAAGCTGTTCCAATATTTTTAACTAAAAATAATTAATCTTATAAACAAAGATGATGACATCATGAGAAATAAAAAAAGTTATGAAACTATACTGCTATTTCTGTAAGTACAATAAGAATATGTTACTGAAATTGGATCTCAGGTGAGCCAAGTTCTGGTATCTGCTCCCTTGAAAGAAGCCTATACTTCAGAGGAGTAAAAGAGTGATTCAGCATTAAAGTTTCTGAGTAATTTAAATAATGAATTTCAAAAATGTAGCATCATTTCCTAAAAAAAGAAAATTATGCAAATAAGGAGTGTTTTTTTTTCTTTTTAATGATTGGATGGAAACAACTTTTAACTGAATTCCTAATTCAGAATTACTGACAGATGCTAATAGTAATTTAAAAAGCTATAATAGGGCTCATGAGGATGATATTCTGTATTCAGAAGTTTGGTGTGATCTTCCCTATGATCCGGAATTTTGTATTTTAAAATACTTTTTGTTAGATTTGCTTATTACAGGGCAAAAATATTATTTTAGTAATTCAATGCTTGCAGTTACATTTTAGCAATTTAAAAGAAAAAAAAAATCAAAGTATCAAGACAATTAGCTGATCCCATGAAATAATCGCTGGATATGTTTTCAGGCACATTCCCAGTAACATGTGGAGGGATTTAGCAGCATGACTTCTCATAAATTTTACTGAAACTCACATGATCCTACCCCTGCTAAGCTACAGTTGAATGTTAGTCTTTATGCTTTTCTGTTTTTGCTAGCTTTCTGGTAATGCAATAATTTAATGACTTAAGAGATCTGGTTATCAAAGGGAACCATCCTCCATTCTGCAATAGAGTACGTCACACAAGCAAGACACTGGAACCATGAAATTTGGTAGTATTTTAAAGATAGCCTCCTTCAATAGCTGTTGCTGCATACAGGTAACTCCAAATTAAATCAAACCAAAGTACTGTGGTACAACAGAAAGACTTTTTAAAACTCTCCCACTAGAAAAGATCTGATAAGTTTTGGAAATGACTATATTTTTCAGCAAATATTATTTGATTCAGTTCTTAATCTTTTTAATTATAATTAAATGGTAGTGTTTTTTAATGTATTACAGTGTTTGTATGAGAACAAGGTTTCTAGATATGACTTATGAATTAAAATCCTAATCCTTAACCTGACATAAGAATATATTTTCACTTTCAGTTGATGAAGACAAAATGCCTGAAGGAAAACATGATGTGGAAAGGACTCTGTAGAAAGCAATTTTTTTGTAGAATGATGATCTGAGATTTAATGGACAGCTAAAAATCCACTGTTGTTCAATAGTGGTAATGCAAAATTACAAGAAAAGGAGAAATGTAATTAGATGTCTAGAATATGACAGGCTCACAGAAAACAAAGCACCAGTGTTAAAGTCTAGCAAAATATTAAAGAAAAGAGTAACACTAATGTCAAAAAGGGACAATTTTAACATTCATACAAACCAAAATGAAAGTTCTGTGCCCTACCATATAACATGTATCAGCTTATATTAATGAGCTTTGCATGTGGCATCAGTCTTAAAGTTCATATTTGTCTTTTTGCTATTAAAAGAAATTGCCCAATATTTCTCTGTAGGTGTTAATTTGCATTTTGGCAGCTGGCCTTCAGTAAAAAAGTTTGATGTTCTTCCTTTGCATAAGACTTTGACATTTATTCTTAGGAAGGTAAATAGTGTTCTAATGTCTTTCGTTTTTTAGAGTATCCTTACAAAAAGAAGGAATAAGTAGACACAGATGTGACCTGACCTTTCTAAAAAATATTTTAAACTACTTGTTGCTCTATTGAACTGGTTCTAATGATTCAAAACATGAATTCTAAGAGCTGATTAACACATTTATTTTTAAAGAAGAGTTCACCGAAAACTTTAGAAAACTTTTCACAAACATTTTTGAACAATTTCAAGAAGGTGAAGAAGAGTATATATGGCTATAAAAAGACTGCTGTGTTATATGCACAAAATCCAAACTTACATAAGTGAGTCTTTTGGTGCCTTTGATTCAAAATAATTTTGATCATAGTTGGTTGTAGAGAGGAGAATTTTTTACAAATAATTTCATGAAATCATATCCTTTTGTTTTTATACAAAAATGTCAGCATCCATTTATTTTTACTCTCTCACACTAAAAGATTTTAAATCTGGCTTTTTTTTCCCTTGAAGTAGGCTCATTTTCAAACATTTTGTAAATGATGAGTTAAATTACATGTTTTTGAATATCTGTTATATATGTCTCCATTCTCACAGATCTATCAAAAAAATCAAAATAACAGAAAGAACAAGACAAAAATTGTGTACACCCATCCAGAACACTTATAGATATACTCTGGATGGTCTTGTGTTGGGATTCAAATTGAACATAATTTTGCAATGGTTCTCATTTTATTAAAATTAATGAAATCTCATCCTCATCTAACACAAGTGAACAGGACACATTTTATTTTTCTGCAGAAATTATACGCTATTGATATGTCATTGTTGTTATTGAAACTACTCATTGATTAATCCTTTTGAAGCAGCATTATCTGTGCTATTAAATGCATGTGATTACTGACCTCATACAAGTATCTATTGAATACAATAAAATGTTAAGTACAAATTTTGTTATAAAAATTACGAATACTAGCTGTAGGCAGTTTGGGGTAACCTATTTCACCCTTCCAATCTCTCAAGAAGAATGCTGTGAATAAACCAGAAGTATGCTAGCTTCTGAGAAATTTAAAGTGGGAATCCCTTCACTTGTCTTTAGCCCCCTGCTCTCAGCTATTCCTACAGGCTCCCACTGTTGTTACTATAGACAGATAAATTTTTCCTGTATTTAATTTGAACATCAGGGGTTGGATTCGTCTCATCTATAGGCACCTGTAGTATAGAAGTTTCTATCTGACATTAGTTAATGTAAAGTCACCGTTTTGTAATCAATGGAAGGAAATAAGCATTATTCCACAAAGATGAACCGGTGATGACTTGCTGTTTTCAGCTCTTACCCAGAAATTTATATCTGCAAAACTGTTGGTTTACCCTGCAGTCTCCTATATTTTCTGGATACAAATATAAGTGGTTGTAAAGTTCCCTTCGTACCTCAATTCTGCTTTTGGCATGTGCGTTAATGGTGATGCTGAATTGTGACACATTGACTTATGGAATTCCCAGAGCAAGAATGATGGTCTTCCCACTTAGCTTTTCGTCCTTTCTGGGTAGGTGTAGATGTAGATGCAGATCTGAGGTAGTCATTGTAGGTTTCATTTTAGTCAATAGACATAAGAAATTGTACAGAATGATTACCTGTTCTGTTTTATAGTGAGATTTTAAGCTAAGGTGATTCATACCCTTAGAGTGCCTGTTTCTCCCCACTGAGCATAAAGGGAGCCTGGGCAACTAGCTCAGGCAAAGATGGTTCCACTACCTGGCATGAGTAACATAATAATTACAGTTCAGTGGCTTTAATTTATCTAAGTACTTTAATACCTAATTCAAAGTATAATCCCTTCATCTTGACAGACGAGCCTTTGGATATGTTGGGTGGGGTTTTTTGCTTTTTGTTTTGTTTTGTTTTGTTGCACAGGTAATCCTGAAGAAAGGCTGATCCACAGCAGTCAACCTCTCCACACTGCTTCATTGAGGAAAAAAAAGCAATGCTTGAAAAAACACACATTTCCTTATAATAGCATATTACAGTTGTCTGCAGTGGCCAATCCAAGTAAGCTTGGGTCTACACTGTAACCATATATATAGTAATATTTAGAGGGTTTTTTTTAATTCAAGCACAAGTAAAAACAAAAAAACCCTCTCTTCTACAAAGAGAGAAGAAACTGTTTTAATACAGTCTTTAATCATTTGCTTACTGTTTGAAACTTGGAGAATGGGGGATGCCTGAGAAAATTAGAGCTTATATGTGCCTTATAGTCACTTAAGTAAAATAAAATGTTTTCATTCGTCCCTGTAACCTGAGAAAGCAGTGAGCATTTCTACTTTCTAGAAATTTGCTGTTTGAGGAATAAGGACTTAGAAATTCAAACTCTTATTCCTACATAAGGAATTTAAACAGGAACATTTTTCTCCTTTGGAAATAATAGAGTAGACCTCTTGCCTTTGTAAACCCTCAAGAAGTATGTAAAATGATACAGCTCATGTTTAGCTGGCACAGGTCAATCAAACGTTGCAAAATCCATCTCTGTAGGGTTTTATTAACCCTTCTCCTTAGCTTTCATCACAGCATATATATATATATATATATATAAAAGTATTATAGCATGAAATACACTCCACATAGCTAAAAGAGTTAAGAATAACCTTTCTAAATATATAGCTTATGTAGAAAGTGTTCTGCACTTTGTGGGTTTTATTCAGAAACACAGAAAGTGTTATTATTCATAATGCCTCTTTTACTGGAAAATGTATGCTCACTAACTTAGCTTCAAATATTGTTAAAAGAAAATCTGCAGACGGAGCAAAAGGGCAAAAGGGTGACATCTGGCATAGCAGACTTTCTAAGACGATTTTGGCACACAGCCTGCATTAAATGGCAGAAGCTGAGAAAAAATATACCGGAATAAAAAGAAAAGAGAAGACAACACAAAATTGATTTCTAATCTTTAGCTGTTGCAAATCTGTCAAAACTAGTCAAAGTGCTTTGGTTTATTGTCTGTCATGTCTTCCACTGGGCCATTCTTTGATCTGTAAATGACCGCAAAACTGGTCTGAGGTGTGACATTTTGTCAGCCTGATTGCATCTTCCCACTGCAGCATTTCTTAATCGCTATATACTTGATTTCACCTTTTCAGTTTTCACCTGAATGAGCGATATAGAAAAACATCCTCATCATTACCAGACCTCATGCACTTCATTTGTTGGAATAACTGAGAGACAAAATACATGACATGCTGTGTGAAGTGTTGCCAAATGCATTTTATACTTTAAACAAACAATGCCATGGAAACTATGATATGTATGTCCTTGGAGGAAATCAGTACATGTGTTTCATCTACACAGTGAAAGAAAAGAGAAAGAAAAATATAGATATTGGAATTACTAAAGCTACTTAGAGGCATGGGCAAAATTTAGAGAGTGTATCTCACTGAGCCAAAACCCAGAATTGGTGATTTCATTGGCTCTTGATTTTCAGCGAGTGAGTTACTGCATTTTTTTTTGTTTTGTTTTAGATATGATTGAGGAGGAGTGGGAGGGCAAGCATTAATTTTGAGTGATCAATAACTTATTGCTTGACAGATATTAGGAGCTAATTCTGCCAAACTCTGAGTGACTGATCCTTTCTGTCTAGACTGTTCTACACACCTGGGAGACTTTCTTGCCTTTTGGCACTCATATGCATTTGGGAGGTACTCCTGTGACGTCTGCGTTGCTGATGCGAAGTCACTCTGCTAATTTGTTTTGAGCAATGTGTATTTGCATTAATGTGTGGAGGATTATCTGGAGGAGAACGGACATGTGAGCAATCCAGCCCTAATGCTAATAGCAAGAGTGTGAAAGTAGATTTTGCGGCCTACTGGTAAGGTTACTAGAGGGCATGCAATGTGGTGAGAAACTGTCCTTGCAACGAAAAAAACAACTCCCAGATGTTCAGTGAGAAACTTACGGGCTTAGAGGAGTTTCTTTGCCTCCTCGTGGACAGTACATGCTATCCAATCATATACTGTTTAGATGCAGGTGCAAAATGAACATGTACCAATCACTGTATCATTTGATTCACGGGATCACTGTTAAGGCATATAAAAGATGCTATTCGGGCTTAATAAAGTGTCAGCATTTAATCATATTGATTGGTGTGCTGTCCGTTAATCTCCCGTATTAATGTGTATATGTTCTATTCTGGAATCATATATTTCATTCTGAAACATAATTATTTTAGATGAAAAGATTTGAGTATATTCTAGAATTATTTGGATCTTACATTATTCCTTGATTTCACTTGTCTTTGTGTAGTACAAACTTGTAGCTAAATCATTTTCATAGCTTTGTGGGGTTTTTTTTTCTTGATTGGTTCATTGTCTCACCATTAGATTTCCTGTATTTGACAGAAGAAAAAAATGATTAAGGTTTTTGACCTCCACTCTTGGAATCAGCTTCATGGCCTTGGGCACTGCACACTGGGCACTTGTTTTATGATGCCCAATGAATCTCCTAGTCTGAGAATTCAGATAGGTGCTATGAAGCATTTGTAGGTCAGCAGATTCTATATTGTTGCTTATAGGATGTGAGAAAAGAAATTTCTAATCTGAGGTCCTTTAGTAGATTTAAAGTAGGTTCCATTCATGGAGTGCAAGGCATGAGTTATCATACCATACATCTATGGAAGCAGTGTATTTGGAGAAAAAAAAAAGTAACTTAGCACATTTCTTCTTCTCTGAGTCTGTAAGGAAACTTGGAAAAGCACGTTCACTTCTGCAGCTCTGTGACACACTGTGCTGTCAGATAAGCATACACAGTTGATGTGTATCGTAGACCAAATTTCTTTAATCAGTTTTTGATTGTATAAGTCACCATTAAGATATATCTTACACTTCTGTACTAGCATATCACCATCAAGAGCTATACTTTATAAAACAGAAAGGAAACATTAGAGATTGAACTCTTGCAGTGCACCATTTCTCTGGGGAAACAATGCGATTGAAATGCATTCTCTGCAGAAATAAATCTGGAAGTATCATCTTATTTTCCCATGGACATGTGCCTTCCATCCAACATCAACATAAAACTTGGCAAAGATTTTGCTCATCTTTGCTCAGATGAAGCCAAGGACTAAAATAAAAATAGAGAATAATAAAAAAAAATAAGAAAGTTACAAAGAACAGGCTTCTTGAAATTGTTTCAAACGGCCTTTTCATCTTCCTGCTCCCATTCTACAAGTAATGCTTGCAAGGAAAGCATATGCCAGTATCTAAGAGATTCCTGAAGATAACTATCTAATTTGGATTATTAAAAAAAATTGGTTCTTTGTCGCCTTTAAATGCGACAATCTCCCGTCCGTCTGAGACGGCACGGAGGCTCCTCCTGCCTCCGGGCCAATGAGCACTGACACCAATATGAGGATGCTACAAATGGCGTTTATTGTACGTATGCATTCACTTATATACCTACAAGCATACTGCTATCTCTGCGTCATATCCTTCCTCTTCCTTCCTCTTTCCGTGCCATCGCGAGATCTTCCGATCGCCGTTCCCTACAGTTCTTGGTAATGGGCTATAAATTGGTAGAGCGCTCTAAATGCTTAAAGTGGAAGGAGTTCAAGACAGGCAAAACTTATATACAAGAATGAAGAAAGTGTTTGGGGAATGCAGGATGCATTTTTCACAGGCTTTCTCCTCACTTTTTAGTGGTCTTAAGGGCATCCATATATTTTTAAACTTGCACCTATTTTTTTGTCAAGAATGTTTGATAGAGAGAAATTATACACTTACAGTACACTGCCTGGGATGATAGTAGTAGGAACCTAATTGTTTTAATCTCAACAGTAACAAATTAATCTTTTGAAAATTCTGCAGCTTCATTATGCCAACAGCTGTGCTATACAACCTGCCCATTACTAGCTAATGGGACGTGCTGTACGTCATGATCTGGGGGTGAAAAATGTGGGGGAATATTCTTGGCAGTTTGACTTCAGACAGCTTCAGTGCTGGCAAAGGAGGTTGCTTATGTTCTCCAGGGAGGAGAGGAGACAAAGGCCACATGCGAAAGGGGTTAGACTATGAAATGGCCATTGTCACAATGTCAATATGCCTCATTGTTGTGACAGCAATAGGTATTAAGGGTTTAATGTATTGATGTCATCTTGAATTGCACTTCAAATGTAGCTCCCACGTCTTCCTTTTTTCTTTAGTAGGGTTACTGTGGGAAAGAGACAATCCCATATCAAATTCATCAGTCTGAATACTTAGTGAAAGGAGTGTGAAAGGCATCTAGTCCTTGCGTTCCAAAACTGCCCTGCAAAATGAACCATCTCACAGTGTGTAAATGGAGTTTATTCCAAAACTGCACCAGTGCTCCAGAACAGTAATGTAGACCCAGACTTTGGTAATTCCTGTTGCATTAAAAATATACCATAGAAATAAGTGACCATTTAAGATAACATAAACGATGCTTTCTCTTCCCATATTGCAAACTGACATATTAGTAGCAAATACCATACGTAATTTCTGTGAGGGTGCAGAACCTAAAACAAACTCTAGGCCTGAGTATAAATGATGTTATTTTCATTCTGTGGAAATTGCTCTTAAAAATATGCAATACTATTCAGAAAATTATGTCCAGTTCCTCATCTAAATATCTAAATCTATTAAACAAAAAAGATCAAGTTTTCCAAAAGCCACCATTTTCCATTGTTTCAGTGAGATTACTATTATATGAAACCTGTATAGGGAAAAGAGTCCTGTATTCAAAAACCAAGATTAAAATCATACAAGACCAATTTATAGCTACACACTGAAATCTCAAATTTTCCACAAAACCATCTTTATTGTGCTAAACTGATCTTACATACTAGCTTCAGTGTCAGAAACATCTGACTTGTTCACAGAAGTCAGATTTCTCATATAAAAAACACTGCCTTTTTAAATCTTTTAAAGAAGGGCAGTAAATGTTTTTGTTTTTATTAGTTGCACTTGTCTGTCTCTGATATCTTTGTTATAGTTTCTTTCTTTTGGATCACTTCCAGGGAAATGTTTCTATATTAAAATGTTATTTGCAAAATTCTTATTTTGTTTGCAAACATTGCCTTGTTCTTATTTTGATCTGATGTGAAGAAGGAAACCCTACCTTGGGAGCAAAAATACAGTTTGGGATTTTGGGTTAATTTTGAACATTGTTCCTCAAATTCTGTGGCAGTTTTCTCTCTGTGTTAAAATTTTTTATTGTGACAAAAAGCAGGCGTCCTCAATAGCATTCTTTCAAGAGGTTTAGGTAGTCATTTTTGATTCAGGAACTTGATCCAGGGAGCCTAATCCAGGCAGCTCAGTAGAAGATGTACTCTATATTCCATGGGAAACTATTGTCAAGAGCAGCCAAAGCAGTGCTTTAGTTGTTTAGAAAGGAGTTAGAAAAAAAAGCTAAAAGTGCTGTAGTTTACATGAAAGAATATTGGGATATAATTAGGAGATTCATCCATGCTGCAGAAGGAAAATAAAAGAGGGGAGGAGGAAGTAGCAAGTTCATAGAGCAGGGTTAAGAGAAGAACTGTGTAATGTAAGCCATAAACAAAAAGGAGAAAACTCCAAAATTTGGGAAGTTTTGAATGTGACTGAAGAATAGACACTTAAGCTGAGTCTAGGACTATATTTTCTTCAGTCATTTGTTGGGTTCATATTCTTGGCTCTGATTTAGAGTAAGTTTTATTCTCATTGTTGCAAAGGATTTAAATAACTTTAACCTGAGCCAAAAATGATACAAAGCCTCTCTCTGAATACAACATTAGTCTCTGCAAGAGGGACAAATAGCAGATGCCAGAGACTAGACCTCAGCTCTGAGATTTAGTAATTGCCACTGGCTGGGTAGGAAAAGTTACCTGCTTTACATCTATCAGGGACCACGGTTTGATCTTTAGGTATAATAAAAGCTGCACAATTTCACTGCATATTTAGTGCATCTGGGACTCTCACGGAGCTGACTGTATCTTGTCACCATTCTTGTAAAGCTCTTTGAGGTCAGTTGATACCAATGTTGGAAACTGGACTCAGACATGAAGAGGACTGATTGCAGTTTGTAAATAAAGATCCACTAACTTGATTAACTTTAGAAGTTATTTTCCTTTTTCTTGTTGTTATTCTCATCTAATTAAGGTAATCGTAGTTAATTGAAAAGGCATGATTGGCTTAACTGGATCTGAAGATGCAACAAGAAAATCACTAACGATGAAGATGGAATTGATCTGATGGCAACTACTCCAAACAAAAGTGCGATCTGAGCATTATGGATCTCTAAAGAGAAAAACATTCAAGAAATCATAATAATCTTTTTCATCACACTACCTATGAACATATGCAGGACTGTTTTACTGCAACAAAGTAGAAATAGTGTCAATTTGATAGATTTATACAGCTTTGCTCTCTTATATAATAGGCTTCATCTTTCCCTCTAATTGTGTTGCAAGCTGCTTTGGTTTGAGAGAGGCTGTGGGGATGGAAAAATAATGGTGTTTAGGGAAGTAGGCTGCACCTATCAACTCTAGGAGGGTCAGGGCAAATCAGAGAAAGTTCAGACCACATTAAAATTTATTGCATTTTTAGAGAGTGGTCTCTCCTGATTTGTTTGGTTCCTTTTGTAATAAATGTATATCTAAAGACTGATGAATTAAAATTTGCTGATGCTGCCCCATGAGGAACTAGTCAACAGTACCTCATTCTTTGGTAGCCATAGAAACAAGTCCCAGACTGCCCTAATGGGATTCATGGAAGTGGGCTTTCAAGCCTCATGGAGGAGAAGCAGCAAAGTACTTAGTATAATTACTACTTAGACCAGTTGGATAGGAGTCATATTGTGTGACAAACATTTTAGCAGCTTGGCTTTGAAAGTACATGGCTTGTCTGAAGAGTCAATTTTATTGTTAATGATCCACAATTTGTTTCTAAGGGATTGAAGACATTTCTCAGTGGAAATGCAATAAAAGTGCAGAAGGTTAGGCACTGTCCACTCTAAATGGTGTTATAAACTATACAGGATCTGTTTTGTACAAACTCTTGCAGAGACACAAGGAAAATGAGAATAATCTTCAGAAGGTTATATTAAAAACTTCCTTTTTATGAAATTTTTCAACACAAGGTGCCAACAAAGGTATTTCTTCATCAGCTGGAAACTATTTTATCTCTTTAGATCAAATTGAACCAGAAAATTACACAAACATCATGGTGTAAAAAATCATAAATTTAAGCTTTAAGAAATATTATCATCAGACTAAAAGACATAGATTTAAATATAAAGAGGAATACAGTCAAGGGGTATTTAAAGCAAAGGCTTTGGAACCAGTGGCATTTACAAGTTGAACTAATTGGAGAAATAATGAAGAAACATTGACTCGTTGCAATTACAAGCATGCAAAGAAAGTAGACATGAAATGGATAAAGTAGCTGACTATACCAGATAGAGCCTTAATATTGTAAACTGAGGTAGTTTCTTTGAAATAATACCATTCACATCAGCCGAGCAATAATTTCTAGGGAAGGGATATTTTCTCTTTTTGACACCTTGGAAATTGCATCTATGATGATATTATTGTAAAACGGAATTTCACAAGCAAAAATATTACTCCAAAAAATGATTGGAAGGATTGAGAAAGATCTGTTCTTCCTGAAAAGGTCCCTTAAGTGAATGAGGAAAACTGTTCTGAAGAGGGTTTATCAGCTGTGGCCTTCTTAATGTAGGCGTACCACTGTGAGCCTGAGCTGGCTCACGTCAAGCAAACATGGATCACTTCACTCTGCAGTTTCGTGCACAGCTTACTGGCTTAGCTTGAGTCAGGTTGCACTCCACTATATAAACAGGCCCATAGTACCCTTCTAAATGGAAGTGAAAATAATTGGGCTGTTTTGTTTGGAAATGATCCGTGTATTTGTTTCTTTGAATAGGTTGATCAAGCAACCTTGTCAAAATTCCTTGAATATCTCTCAATCTCTTTGTGCCACATTTCTTGTGGCACAAAGGATTCTTAACTGGTTTGTTCCACAGAAGTGTATTATTTTTGTTTGGCAGTAAGCAAAGTGGGGATGTTGGAAGGAGCAATTCAAAAATAGGCATCTGCCCTAGAAATATAATGAATTGGTGAAAGATGGGAATTTAGAGACAAACCTTTTCTTCACCAAAAAAGTCAGTCACAGCTAACAGAAAATAGCAAGAAGCATAAAATGTAGTGGATAGTTCTCCCACAGATCCATCTCATGAAAGAGCTAGCTTACTGTTATAGGGCAAGATATCAGAAACAAAACCAACCAAGAGATCTGCAAATCACTTTTAATTCAACTTTTTATAGGTTCAGAGAACACTCTGATATTAAATAGATTTTGTTTTCCCTGGAAGGCAGTAGCTGTACTCATTGGACTGTACTCAGCTGTACTCCTTTCCCATCAAACAGTGAATTCCGTGGTAAAGATGTTAATCTTTTTAATAAACATGGTTTATCTGCTAGCATTTTCTTGTACAAAATACCATGCTTCTACATTTGAAATATTTAGTACCTGTCTGTGTAAAAATGTGCAAACTCTCCTACCTTAATGCCCCAAACTTTTGAATACACAGATTAAATATTTGGCAGAAGCCGACTCAGTTTAAATGATTTGCATAGGAAGCCTGCAATAGAGTCAGCAATGTAACCTGTGAAAGCTGAATTTCCGTGTTCAGGGCATAATGTCAAGCTACCTCACCAAAGAAGGGCAAGTGTCTGTGATCAAAAAGAAAAATTACTCTTAGGTCAGGAAATTATAAAGCCTACTAATTTGTCTCACAGCTGCATCTTTGCTACTCCATTAAAACAAGTTAAGACTGAAGACTTACGTTCCTGCAGTGTTGCACAAGAACTAGAGCTTTACATCTTCCTTCACTGTTAGCTGTGGATGCGCCAGGTACAAAACAAGAAGGCTGGTTGCTCTGCTCCAGGATGACTGTACTATAGTTCTATAGCAAACAGGGTATATTTTCAACTAGACAAAAAACACTTATTTTTCTTTGCTATTGGAAACAATGCACCTTTCCAAACCAATACATCATCACTAATGAGCTTCCTTGGGGAAACAATGTTGATATGAAATTTGAAAAATGCATTGTGGAGGGGGGAGGAAAGAGGTTTAAGAAGGGAAAATGGGCTGAGTTTTAGTTACATTAGTGAAAAGTGTGCTTGACTGAATTTACTTGGCTTTTTTTTTAAATATGTGGTCATTGTGAAAGAAAATCAAAGCTTACTCTGAATTTATGAGAAACAAGGAACATGGGAAGTGTTCTAGAAGATATGACAGAGAACACAGATATATAGATTATAGATTTAATTCTATATAGTCAAAGGAATAGAATATATTCAGCAAGCAAGTTAATGGAAGTTTTGTAATAGAATAATCCATGTATATAAAATGGAACTGTAGATTTTTGCCTTTTAGGTGAGATCTAATTCATATATTTGTCAACTACTAGACAACATTTAAGAAAACAGAGTTAGAAAGGACTAGAAGAAAGTATTATGGCATATAATTTGATCAGTTTATCAAGTTTATAATGTTTTTCAAGTTGGCCACCTAAGATATTTCTTTCTACATTGTGTAGCTCACAGTAGTCTGTGAGCTGAATGAAAGGGCCTGAATTTCAGCATGAATTTTTTTGATACTGAATAAAATATTGTGTACCTGAGTCCAATTTGATCTTGTAGATCCCAAAGAGTCTCATTTGGTTCTAGGATTGCTAAATATCCTGAATAATATGGGATTTCCTGTTTTGTATAACCAGTTCTTGGGCTTCTATCCAATATGAGAAGTACACAAAGAAGGGTAATTTCCCATGTGCAAATGAAACATGCATGTGCTGCTAATCTGTGCATGCACAAAGCAGTTTGCCATTTCATGCACAGCTGCATGATTAGAGTCTCTGAAAATGCAGTGTAGCATCTCTCTGTAATGAGGTGGTTTGGGCAAACAGAGTTCTCAAGGTGAAGTCTAGATACCTCTATATTGCTCAAGTATAGTTATGTATGTGAATGCAGGAAGAACACACTCTTGGAATGAAAAATTTTACCTATATTATTTTGGTAACATCTGGAGATTGGTTTTGTTTAAATTACATCAGTCACAAAATTCATTCATGACAGCTGGGCATGGCAGAACTAACTTGTTTTTGTCCTTTTTTAAAAAGCAAAAAAAATGTGCAAAATAGGTGAAAAGCCATTATATTACAAAGCTTAATTTAATAATGGCAACTCTTACATAAAAAGCAATGATAAGGGAAGAGCAAGCAAAGGAAAACACCATGCACTGCTTCTACTGAGAAAAAATGTGTTTATTTCGTGTTTAACTATTGATGGTAAAATATGACTGTTAATTTTGAGTGTTCTTTTTATACTAAGTAGTACTGTATAATAGATAGGTTTTTTTTTCTAAAATCCTAACATAAAAATGTATAAAATCACACCATTGCTAGAAGAAGTAATTACATTTTTTTCATGATCATATAGCACCCTGCCTGGCTGTGAAGTTCATGGGTTGTGCATTCATCTTTGAGGTTACAAAGTGGTACTGATAATAGTTTCTTCTAGTACCAATGTATTGTGTACTATTCCTGAACATATCTTCAAGCTGAAATCTCCAATTTATCTGGATAGCTGGATCCCAATAACCTGTCGTTGAACAATGCAACATCATCACTTCTGAGGTACAGAAGATTCCTACTGAACTTCTCTTTCAACTTAGCAGTTAGTGGCAACTGTGTACTTCAGAAATGCAGGAGTATAGAGTCTAATACGATATGCTGACTGTTTTTTCCACAAAATAAAATTACTTTTTCACAGATGGCAACTAGTACCTGATAAGTGTATGCAAACCATTGTAATCCTGTGACACTATATATTAGATCAATGATAAAAACAATTGTGTTGTTGTCACCTAGCAACAAGAAATTTAGTTAATATCACACATCTTGCTTTTACTGAGACTCTAAACATTTCTGCTAAGGTTTTAGAATTGTGTGACTGTATGTACCCACATAAATGTATTTCTCAAAACAGAGAGAAAGAAAATATAAGATGATGTGATACAGATTTTTTGGCGTTCATTCACAACCATGTTATTCACAGTGGGAACACTTCCTCTGCTTTCTATGGAAAACAGAGGTCACCACCTTCTGACCAGGAAGCTCCTCAGATATAAAACACTGTGCCATTTTTATGTATAGAGAAAGGTCATTACTGGTGGTTTTAAGTGTATTAGTTATGATACTTCTGTTCCATGGCAAGCTGCCCTGGAAAATTTATGGTTCACTAACATTTTCATAAACTCTAAAACATATAGAAAGTGCATATGTTTCTGATATTCTGGGCCATAAAATTAAATTTGTCTTAAGAGTTCTATTGCTACTTATTGGGATGACTCTGCTGAACAATGGGTAGTAGGTATAGAAGGTTTATTGCCAGTGATCCTTCCTAATACTTGACATTTACTCCCTGAAAGAAGTAAAGACAACATAGTCCACATTTTTCTTAAATATCATGAATATAGAATCAAATAAAGCATGATCTTTGTCAGTGAATGAAAGCATGATCTTCATAGAAATGATTGTATTTTATTCTCTACTGCTTCTCTTTGTGAGGATCAGATGCTAGCTACTTTTTAAAGGACCATTCATGCTGAGGGGAAATAAACAAAGAAACAAAAAAACCCCCTCAAGTTTCCACATATAGTTGTTTAAACCATCTGCTTGTTTTTATCCCAGATTCCTTGGAAGAGGAAATATCCTCCCCTAAAGATAATGAAGAACGGTTTGACTAAGGCATTCTACAGAGGATAGGTTCCCTAGTAGTGTCCTCTGAATGGTCCTTAGAAGGAGGACAAACTGAATTTCTCTACTGTCTTGAATGGTGGCAGTATGATCTAGGTAGGAATGTATGTGTATACATACATACATACATATGTGCATATATATATGTTTGATAAGGAAAAGAAATGCTCTTTCATAAAAGTTTTATACTTTTAAAAACAGAGCCAATTTTGAGGTGATATTTAGTACTGTTATGCTTGTAAAGCAGAAATTAAGTATGTCCTTCTGTACAGGTCTCAAAGACAGCCACTAGAAATCTCTGAAAGTTATAACCCCTGGATGTCACAGTGGGAGCCACAGATAAATATAATGGCAAGGGCCAACCCTTAAAATCAATAAAGTATAATCAGTGTGCATATACTATTGACTTGCTTATAACAGGAAACTATGAGCACTGTATACACACCATGTCAGGAATCTTTTTTAATTAAATGATGAATAAAGCTACAATGTTTCTTTCAGGAATATCAATTTAAGTTATTTGATACTTTTATGCTTATAAAATGACCTGTTTAGTTTGAATGGTAAGCAAAAGCTTGAGAGACCTCTTCCATGACCTGGACTGATTTATAGAGGGCTTTGTGATTAAGGCATTGGACTGAGACTGGAGAGACTTAACAATGAAGTAGTGAAAGGTAAGTTTGTTAATGTTTGAGAAATGTTCCAATACACCAGACTGGCAGCTGTATAAATAAATGTGCAAGATGGGCTTACAGTTCTGATGCTGTTTGGAAGAAATCCTGCAATGTCATGCATAAATCAAGATTTCATTAGAGGATTAAGAAAACTATTTATTTATGGACAGATTCCATATTTGCACATGTAAGCAGTTCTTAGATATATATGCAGTGCCTTTCTGAAACTGAATGGTGAATTACTGATCATCAGCAATGCTAAACAGTTATACCCCATATTACTTTATTTCTTATGACAGTCTGAACTTGTACTTTTATTCACATTGTGTGAGGATCACATTGATCCTCAACTTGTTTCCAATATCATTTCTCTATATGTTCTCTTAGACATGTCTTCTGTACCCACTTAGAATTTCCCTTCCCAGTCTTGTTTTATTTCTTTATCTCTTGACAATGTTATTGACAACTAGACTTGGAAGTATAGACTTGGAACTGTGGTGAACTTTTTACACTCCTTTAGTCTTTGTGTCCAGTTTCTTGCTGCTTCTTCCATGGCAAACTGAGATTCACAAACTTGTTTGTATTTAGTAGGGATAGTGTGGCTATAGTTCACAGCTTACAGAGACCATTTGGGATTCCTTACTGAAGCAGCAGGAAGCATTGCAGTTAAGAGTTGGAGGGACTTTATGAAGAAGTTAATTGCTATCCCCAAATGAGGAAGCAGAGCTGTTTTAGGTAACAAGCTTAAAATCTGAGAAACCAACAGCTGAAGGAACTAGTGTAAAGACTTAATACAAGTTTTACTATGACAAAGCTGTGACTCTGCTAAATGTACTTACTATGAGATTTGGTTATGGACTTCTATACCCCAAAGGACTTTTCACCAGGAATTACATCATTATGGTAGACAAACTTCCTGGGTTCATATTTATGAACAAATGCTATAAATAAGGATAGTATCTAAACACTGTAGATTATGTAGCTAACCAAGTTCTTAGTAGACTGCCACTGCATTAATATGAGGTTATTTCATTTTGGAGGCATTATAAAAAAATAGTCATTGAAAATACCCTTTAGTGGAATAGTCATGAACTATCTGAGTGCAAATCAGTGAAAGACTCAGAAAAGCATACTAGTAATAAAGATTCAATATTGACCAGATGCAACTGGCTAAACTGAGGGTTATTGTTATTGAAGTCAACTGGACTAAAGAGATAAGGGACCTAAGAGCAAAGGCAGTCTGTTTCTTTAAGAAAAAGAAGCAGCAACTGCTCAAACATCTGCCCCTAGCTAAAGAGAAAGACAAAGAAAGATAAAGAAAAAGAAAAAAAAAAACAAGAAAAAGAAAAATAACAAGGGAAAGAAAAATAACGGAAAAGAAAAGAAAGTAAAGCTAAAAGGAAAAACAAATGTAAAGAAGGGATGCAGACCCAGTGGAGAAAATGGACATTTCCTAAAGAAAGAGGGGAAATATCAATGGAAAGGAGGAATACTTTGGTGAAAACAATGCTTCAACCAGCAAACAACAAAAAATAAAGATGAATAAGTCAGGAAAACTGGGGATCACTGATAACAGAAATTTACATGTGGTGATTTTTCTGTTTATATCTGAGTTCCTATGGCTCTCTGATGATGGTGCTTTTGGAAGCGGTAACAAGACTCCTCCATCTTGCAGCTGTGTGAAGTTTGTAGAGGAGTCAGGCAAATCTCATGGTTTTGCTGGGGACTATACTGTTACGGAAATTAGGCTTGTCGGCCACCATAACAGGGCCCGACCCTAGGTTCCCGCAGAAAAGTTCAGAGCCAAATCAAAGCAAATTAAATAATTAAATTTTAATGATGCACATGCAGTAATTACAGCTCGAGCTGGGTGCCTCCGAAGAGGGACCCCGAACAAAGAAATCCCTGGGCAATTTTAGCTTTTTCAAATTAAGTTTCCCACCCCACACGTGGTAGTTCAGACCAATAGTACTTTTTAGGTCTGGGGTCTCCTGCTCCTTATTGGGTCTCATCGTTGTTCCTAGACAGGCTGTTTTTCTCCCGTATCTTTACTGTTGCGGTTTCTGCTGACGGTTGTACCTTCATTTCTTATTGGGTCTTACTGTTGTCTCTCAAGGTCCTGAGAAGGAGGAGGTGATTCTAAATCATAACAATTAACACTGCCCCAGCAGTGAGGGGAGGCTTTGTCCCTCAAGGTCCTAATGCCCTGCACTGGTCTTATTTCAAAGCCTTGACATTCTCCCTTTCAGACTGTGAGACGCAGGAATGCTGACTGCTTGTAACTCCCTTATCTTCCCAGCTTGAACCAGCTCTGAGGCCCTATTCTTACTGGACTAAGTAAAAGTTCATTATTTTATCTAAGTGTGGCCTAAGGCTTCAGCAAATTTAGCTACTCATGCTAAGCAAGTTTTATAGAAGCTGTGCTAAGCGGCTACCTCTAGACAGTTTCAGTTTGCTCTTCCTTAAAAATGCCATTCCCGCTGGAGACTATACCATCCCCACTGACTGCTGACATTTTTGTAGGCTGATTTTGGCCACTCATTGAAGCATCCTGATGCATAGAGTAACAACAGGAATTTCTCCTGGAAGATCTTGCACTGGGAAATGATTGGTTGTACTAGCTAATGACAAGATTCCAGAATGAATATCTACTATTGCAGAGAAGTGACCATGAAATTCCAGTGGTGCTTCTATGGTGCTTCAGGAGGGGTATTTCCAGCACCTAAATAGATAGAAGGAAACCCCTCTGTCATTGGAAAAGTCCCTGGTGAGATCTCATCAGCAATATCATGTTCCATTCTGGCCAACATATCGAGGAAAGGTGAACAGAAATTACAGCAGCTGCAGAGAGGGGACATAGGGCTGCTCAGAGGGACAAAGAACATATCTCTCAGGAAAAGACTTAAAGAGATTAATCCAGCAAAATGAAACATGAGGGATGATATTGTTACTGTATATGAGTAGGTCATGGGGGCAGACATGAGGAGAACTATATTTTAAACTAAAAGATCATCTTGTCACAGGAATAAATTCATATAAACTGGCTATGAGTAAGTTCAAGCTGGAATGAGAAGATGGGTTCTAACTCTCAGAGCACAGTTCTGGGTCAGCCTTCCAGGCACAAGTACTGAGAGCAATACACCTCCAAATACTTTAAAGATAGAATTTGGAGAGTTTATGAAAGTGATTTCACATTTGATTTGTCTGCAGGGAGCTGACCCAAGAGGTCCCTGGCAGCCCTGTGAGTAGACCATATACCTTCATATCTTCCTTCAAATCCTTTTGGAGAAATCTTTTCCTAGGCAATCTTCTCTGTATTACTCTTCTTATCACTATTCTCTCTCCACACTTTCCTATGTGTCCTGTGTTTTGTCTTTGTTTCTTTTGTGTGGCTTGTTATTATGATCTCTTCAGCACAGGGAATTTATCTTTCATACAGTGGCACTTACATTCATGGTACTATATAGACGATTAATAACAATTAATAATACCTTCTGGACTGTCAAGCAGTAACAACTATATGAGCATCAGCCTTCTCATCTGAGTCTTCCAGCTAGCTATTTCATTAACTCCAAGTTTGCAAAGTGTAATTAAACGTAAAAATTCCCTCAAAGGTATATATACTGAATAGAATAAATGGTCAACAGAAGCAAAATCTCATATAATTTTTTGGCTGAAGCTTGAATTCACATAGTATCTAAATATTGTACATGGATGCACACATATATAGCATAAATGAATATATATTATATTTAGTAAGTGTATATATAAAATAAATATACAGAGAAAAATCAACAAAATAATGTAAATATGGTGTAACATGTTACTCTATATCATTCAAGAAACAAAAATTAATGTAAAATACAGCTTAGAGTGAAAATGCACATCACTAGTGTAATGGGGACCAGGTGTGATTATGGTATGGTATAGTGGTATGCAACCACCTAATGACCTTTAAAAGAGGTCAAGCATGTTATACCCTGGAAATGCTCACTTAACTAATTCCTGCAGTTCTGGTGTAAAGAGGCTACCAACCTATTTTAGTGTTTGTAGTCCCAAGTGGGATTAGGCTGATTTTTGAGTTGCATTGCTCTCATATTATTTCTCCAGGTTTTTAGGGAGGTATATGGTCTATAGAGAGGGTAAAGACAGTTCTAATATCTCTGCAGATAGCATTAATTTTTCTGGCATTGAAGGATTTCCCCTGCGCTCCCGTTTCAGTTCCTTCCCTGATGTTGACTAATTTAAGCAGTATTGACAAGGCAGCAATGCTATAAAGTGTTATTCATGCCCAAGTGCCCAGAAAGCATTTGGCCACAGAACCTTTAAAAAGCAGCAACGGTTGGATCAAAAGCCTACAAATCAGAGTTCTTGGCACATTAATAGCACTCATTCATTAAAGCAAATTGAATTACTGCATGCAAATTAGTTTTAAAAGAGGGTAGGGTGACTAGTTACCACCTCAGTTGTCACAGTAGTCACACTGATGAGTTACGTGTGCTGTTAGCCTGACCTGTCTTTAGCTTATGCAATCATAACAATTAGAGAAAAGCTAAATTACAACCTAATTTCTTCAGCTATAGCTTATGCACAAAATTTCAATGAATGCTAATGACAGAAAGTCTAAACATCTGTTTTATTCAATTTCTATGATCATTTGGGACAAAATAAAGACTGACACAGATGCTAAAATTCTTAAAAGGCTCCAAGTTTTTAATTAATTTTAAATCATAAGCTAATTAATGGGTATTTTTGTAAGTTAAAAAGAAAATCATGTAGTAGGTGCTATAAATTTGGGGATATCTGATATGACTTCTGTTTAACAAAGAACATATTTTTGTTCTATAATAGCAGACACACATCAGCTCAACCTGACTGCACTTGGGGTTGAAAAAACTTCTCCAAGCAGCAGTAATATTGTATTGTATCTGTGCTCAGCTGGTGCAGGCATGGTGCCATGCTATCCTGGTCACATTGCTTTTTATTCTAGCTTTGAGTGTGTGCAGATGTTAGTTGTGCACACCCACAGCATAAACTTGGGGAAAGAGGCTGGCAAAAGACAGCATTTCCTTTCGCAAAGTGAAATGTAGACAGGGTATGTACCAGTAAGTCAGCATCAAAACTGAAACTTCCATACTACAAGTACTAAGGGGATCATTTAATGTTCTATGTTTTTTCCTAATGTTTCCTCTTTTATGTCCACATAGATACTTAGGTGAACATTAAATACTAATATGAATTCATACACAAATTCAGTCAGGTTTCTTACTAATTTTGAGTAGCACCTTGCTGCGTAAACTTGCCCATTGACATATCTGAAGAGTCAGATCTTACCAAACCAAAACTTGGTTTTAAAGGAGGCTAATCACATATAAAGGGAATGGGGCAGGGCTTAGTTTTCGTAAGAATTCATTGTACTTCCGTCTACCTCCACTGTGCCTCACTTGGTGAGGATGGAGGCATTAAGCAAGGAATATGCTTTAGCACTCAATCTTCTTGTCCCACTCTCCATGCAATGGCTAGTACCAGAGTAGTGCTGCCAGTTCCTTGAGAACCTAGTGAAAAACTTTTGTTTTTGCCCTGGGATGCAAATAGTGCTGTCTCTGTGGCAAGAGAACAGAGAGGAGGACTAACAAAGAGTTGAAGCCTCCAGATAAATTTTCCTGATTGAAAGTCATTTAAAAGTCATCCCTTCAACCACATTGTCAAAGGTTGCTATTAAATCATTTATTAAGTATTTCAGAGTCATTTTCTCTACAACATGTTATAATAGAAATAATTTATTCAGAAGCCTACTTCTAGGAATCATTATTAATGCAATGCTTATAAATGTTATTTTAGTTTAAAGAATCATTGTGAAAATGGTACTTTATAATTTGCTATTGAACAGCACCTTCATTTTCTGATGAAGCAACATTGATACACAAAATAATTTTCTGAAGTTCTAGATATGTTTTCCTGCCAAAGACATCAAAGATAAGAATTAGATCCATTGCCATTTTGGTGGGGCATTTGGTGGTGCCATTTTCCTACCACTTAGCTTAATTTCTGCTGAAGAAACAGAAACTAATCAGATACCTGTACTGACAAAACTAGAGAAGCAGGGAGGAAAGCCTGGTGTTTATGTCTTATGACATCTTGACAGAATGGTTCTCTCTGGTTTACAAAAAATTTGCTTAAATGATACTGTTTCTTCAGATTCTCTTATTTCTGATACTTATCACAATCTTATAGGCGACTGTTGAATATATACTCCTCAGCCTTTGGTCTGTAGTTCCTGTGATTGATGGAAAGACTAGAAAGATGGGATCAGATTTATCCGTGTCCTTCAGCAGCACAAAGCAGCTGCAAACCTGTCACAATGTTCCAGCTAAGGTGTTTATGTCTATTTTGTCAATGCAGATGGTTTCAAAGTTGCTTTGCGTTACTGCAGAAGCATGAAAGAGCCAAAACATGTCAGTGAATTTATCCTCTAATTTATACTATAAATTACATTTGCAAGCAAAAATGTGGAGAAGGCCTGTGATGTTAATCTCTATGGTATGTGCACCAAAACCTGAGTTTTCCACTGATTTTAATCTCTGAGAGATGGTTGATGAGAGACTCTTACTAAAGTGAGCTGCCGTTTCAGAGCTAATAGAATTGCATTCTGTCAAAGATTACCTATATGAGCCAGGATTTCAGAAACAAGCCTGTCATTCCCTAGAAAAGTGGCTAACAACTGGATGAATCGTATTTCGTTCAAACCAGATCATGCCAGGGATTCCACTTGTGTCCCAAGATCTCAGTTTCTTTTCGCATTAAGGAGTTCAATTCCCAGTGAAACAAGACACTCAGAATATATAAACAAGATACCTATTGGGTCAGAGCACACCTCTTTTAGTAGCTTCCCTCTTCTGCAGCTCTAAACTTAGTGAAACTCAGCATTTTTCACTTGTTCTTCCAGTGTTAGGTCCAGAGGTGATTTACAAGTGTGAATTTACTGCTTTTACATTCTCACAGTATATATCATTTATGCTGTGCCCTGTCCACTGTGCAGCATTCCCTATAATGGAGCCAATATGATATGCTGTAAATTCAAGCTGATCTTCATCTTTCAGTGCCCTTTCTAAGCAAATCTGAAGGCCATCTTCACCCAGTTATCTTAGTATTGGTAGATATATATATTTGAAACAAGGGGCCATGCCCTTTGTTCCTTGGCATCATATCTCCAACACAACCTATACATAGAACAACCTTTAGTGGTGATGCTGTGAACGAGAGAATTTTGTGTGAGACGCCATTTTCCAGTCATGCATAAAACAGTAACTGTCCATCAATAATTTCTATGGAAAAGACACACATGCTGATCTTGTATGGCACTTCTGATCAGCTAACCGAGAAAAGCCAATGCCAGCTAAAGAGTTTCTGCTAGTCTTCTAAGAGGGAGAGGCAATTAAACTCAGATGTCAGGAATGGGAAAAGTTTCAACTGTGTATGAGCCCTCCCTATGCTTCCTATGGCATTAAAGGATTCTTTATGTTAAAAGAAGCCAAATAAATTTTCCTCCTCTCCTTCTGTTCAGGCTGCATCCAAGCTTTTGTATTTTTCTGCCTTTTTTTTTTTTTTTTTTTTTTTCTACCTGGCTGTCATATCACCAACCTTTTCCAGAGAAAAATGGACAACTCATCTGAAATTGGATGAAAAAGCATCTAATTCAGCTGTCATATTAAGACAACACTATTAAGTTGTGTTTTGTGTGGACCTGATCTCATGCCTGTTGAGCACTAGAGACTTTTCTCCTTCGATTTTGTCTGGAGCAGGATCTGACCCACTCTTATCACTTGCACAAATGCTTATAGTAAAAGAGAGGGCTTAGCTTGTCTGTCCATATTTAAAATCCACCCTTGAATATATGATCTGCCAGGTCTGGATGAGCTTTCTGGATTGCCTATTCTGTTGCTGTTGAACAGCATGCAGCCAATGCACTCATTCTGCCATATCAAAGACCATACTAAAATGAAAGTAGCTGAAGTATTTATGATGAGGGAGACCTATTGGGATATTTTCCTGGTCAAAAGCTGTATGATTCACTGACATTGCTTTGTAACATTTTATTTACTCTTTTCATGAATTTTTGTTTTCCTTTTAATATATTATTCTCTATAATAATTTTGAATTTCCATATATTCATGTCAACCCTCTAAAATTATTTCATTCATCAAACTTTTGTCCTTTTGGGAGAAAATTCTGAGTTTCTCTGTACTTTATGTTAGATAAAGAAACTTAAAGATAATGTTATCTTGTCTATTCTTGCCAATTCTGGACCAGGAACATTAAGGAAGAATTTGTTTTTCCTAATGTTATAGTTCTGTTAAATTTTTATTGAGTTGTTTTAATGTTCTCTCCCAAATATTTTTTCATGTGCAAAGGAAAGGATCTTCTTTTTAATGCTATCACATTATTTTTAAGATATACATATGTTTTAAAAAGAGATCCTGAGATATAAACAAGATATTTTTGTATATATGGACTTATCAGAGAGGCAAAGGGATCTGTCATTCTCCCCTTGTACTGCTGGGAGTAGCAGATATTCCAGATTGCTTGATGGGGAAAGAGACACAGCTTCTTTTTTTTGCTTCTCTTTGTTTCTATATCAGGCTCTAGGTCCAATGAATTTAATGGAACTACATCAGCATATTAAAGGCCTAGTTTAATACATTCAGTCTAAGATATTAGAAATTTACTCCTCACTTTAGAAATATATTTAATCTTTTTTCCCATTTAAATATGTCTTTTTATTAATTTCCTCATGTTCTACCTACTTTCATGCCAACGTTAATCCATATAGGGAGCTCTTATTTCATTTACTTGTGGGAAGACCTGTATTTAGTTTTGTTCTCACTCTCCTTGAGAACTTAGCTGCCAACTATTCACACCATATACTTTTTTGCTTCACTTGCTCTGCTTGCTTTAAAAATCTGCACATTCTTCTGTTTATGCTATCATATCTGCATTTGAAATCCCTGACATCTGCCTTTTGGCTTAATCTCATTGATTTCTACACTGCTTTCTGACACTTAGATTTTATGAGTATTAATATAGATTTTACTCTTCTATGTCTTCCTAAAATATGTTCTGATTTTTTCATTACACGTGTTCTGTACAATAGTTGACTGCAATCATCTTTCTTGAACTTGTTACTTATTCTCTGAAAATATGCCTTTTAAATTTTAATATCTTCCGCTCCTGTCTTTCACAGATGAAGTCTGATGATGGACTCTGCAGCTATATGAGTGCTACACAGGGTAATTCAGAATGTATTTTCAAGATTGCTTCCTTGTGTTGATCACACACTATTCTAGTTTCACTAGGACATTGAAGTGTTTGTTTTTCTCCAATGAATTTTATAGTTGCATGGCAAAACGGAGGGGACTATTTCCCCAAACAATCCCTCAGGCAAAATCAGTACTTCACATAATTTGAAAACACTTACTCTTTTCTGACATTAAGCTATTATCCGGGAACAACATAATGTAGTACACATAAGCACCTACAAATGATACTGCAGCATGTATGGCATTTATTATTTTTGTAGAGCGTACACTATAAGGACAAAAAAGCACACAATTTATCTTTAAGCTCAGACCTTTCTGGGAAGAATATTTTACATGAAAAAACAAGTTTATTCATTAGTTATCTACTTTCTAAAATAACTTTGAATGGAAGATGAGTGTTTCTAGCATAACCAGAGATCTGGCTTCAGAGCTCTCTGAAACCGTTGAATATGTCACCATTTACCTTGAATTACCTTAAGTAGATGTTAGATAATGTTAATCTAAGACTTTTTCTACATACTTAATGCATTCCTTAGATTCATTTTTAGTCTGTCTCTCAGGAGCATTACAAATCTCATGTGATTGTGCCTGCTAGTGCAGTCTATATAGCAGTGCATTGGGTTCCACCCTTTCGAAATGTATATGTATGCTACCTTTCTTTTTGTCTCCTAGACTTGTAAGTTCCTTGAACAGCCAGGATGAGGGGATTTTTAGTACTTCTTGGAGCATATGCTACACTTAATGATTCTACAATTAGTGACTGAATCAATCCCATGGATGATAACTGAAATCCCCGATGTTCTGTGTTCTAGCTCTACTGTAGTTCTCTTTCACTGGCATTAACTTTTCTTCATGTATCTCCTATCCTTCCAAAGTGCTGTAACAGAATATAAAACAGACTGAAGAGGATCCATATCAAGATATGCTTAGAAAACCAATCAGAGTTTTTATGACCTCTTCTTTCCCAAATAACTTATTTTACCTTAGAGCTGTGTGGTTAGTGTACTTTCACTTTTCTTTGCAGTGTTATCTTTCATGTGCAGAACTCCAGTATGGATATTTATATGACAACTTCACAGAATTTATCCTTCTTATATGTTACTTATTTTGCCCTCTAGATTTTTTGACTTTGGCAAATCCTCAGTTGTCTCCTTACATCTTTTTATTGATTATTGTGGTATGCAGCAAAGCATTAGTAACACTATCAGCTCAGTAAACCACATATTATCATGGATTAAATGATAGACTATAGCAAGAAGAAATAAAGCATAGAAACAAAAAAATCCCTGATAATAAAGAAAACCTTGCAGTAGCCATGGCTGATATATGTCTATTGATTACTGTATGATTCTAGGTAGCATATAATGTGCAACTTGATACAATATATACACCTTAATATTATCCCAGACATAACAAGACTGAGAGAGGTGGTATGACATTGGTTAGTGGGTATGTAGAGCATACCAGTTCAGGAGCTTATCTGATGCTGCTGGTTATTGTGGAAGAGAAATTAAAGTAGATAAAAAGAGTTTTAATTGACCTTTATATGTTTCTACACCACTAAAGCAGACACAAATAAGAATAGGACTACTACCTCTAGGAATGTACATTTAGTAATAGCAACCTAGAAATTGGTCAGAAATATTAGTGCTCTGACCATAGCACTACACAAGGCACTTAGAGGAATTCTACATTTGCCAAAGCAAAACTATTTTGATTCCCAGTATGATATAATCGAGCTCTAGCATAAATGAGCTGCTGACCCAGAATATGCATTCCGATTATTGAAGGTGGATTCACACTGCTTGCATCACCTAGTTAGAGCCACCTAAAAGACTTTAGCTCTCTCAAACATCAATGGAGGACATATAGACATTTAAATTCATGCCCTGTCAGGGGATTATCCAGAGCAGGAGAATAATTTAGGTGAGATGAATTAATTCTTCTGGGGTATAATCACCATGGGCAAAACTGATTTGCTCACAGATATCAATTTAGTGTCATTTTTGATACTCTAAAAAATGTTACCTGGCCTTTAGCTCTCAGTCCTTAATGGCACAGGTCTCGTGTGAGCCCCATGTACACGTCTCATAGGAATACAATGGCCCTAGATGTCTATGTGAGGGCAGCTTCATCTCTACACTGACCATAGAGGGACATTAAGAAATAAGGTGCCTACATACAAACTAGGGAACAAAATTAATTTGTGTAAACAGAGATATCTTTGAGATCCCAGGGTACCTGAAAAACCTACACTGGCTTGGCAGATATGACACTAGAGGCACAGCTGTAAGCTGTGGTACAAATTCTCAGAGGACAAATAATGGGAAATCTGGGAAAATAATAAACTATGGTATCTCAGAGGGTGCCGTTATCATTTCTTCTGATGTTAACAAAATACTATGGGCTTGGTACCTTATTTTCTTCAATTTGAGGTCATAGACAGTCAGATCTGTGGGATGATGAGCAACAAGTAATAGTCAGAATATTCTGCTATGCTGTATTTAGTTGTTTATTATCTCTATACAAATACTTTGATGTATAATAGGACATATGTCCTTTCTGAATTTTCATCAGATGGCTTCCTTCTTCATGCCATTCAGGTTCCAGCAGACAGGACATGGAGAGTACAGGATAGCACTTTCTGAAATGTTAACCTTTCAGAATTTTCCACAATATGAATAACAGAGATTTTCCATAGTGGTGCCTAGCCCAAAACAGGAGAACAATTTCTGAGTTGCCATAGACTACAGTATCCCAAACTTACAGCTGTTCAATGACAGAAGGTATAACTGAAAAAGGTATTATTTCTGTAAACATTTTGTACTTCCAATAAACAAAGAAAGATCAAGGAAGGCTCTACCAAGTTTTCCAAAACAGTCCTCTGGTTCAGACAGTCTTGTAGCAGGTAGTAAAGTCTTGAAATTTAACCATCTTGGGGAATAAGATGGAATAAACAAAAGGCATAGAATTGGAATAAACAAAAGGCACAACATCCATAATAACAAAACTATCCCTCCATTGTTTTCAAGTTGTTGCTCCAAACTATGGAAGGAAAAGAATACTTTAAGTAAATCACTCAAGATTTTTTTTTCACAGTATAAAAGGCACATTTTTCCCTAGATTCTTTGAAAAGGCTAGTGTCATGGCCAAAATTAGAATCAAACAAATATGCAAAATCTCTGGTACTTTGTAAAACTTCACCTTGGTGGTTAAATTTTGGCTATGATAAAAACAGTTGAACATTGGATTCAGATCATATTGCAGAATGCTGAGCAATTCTAATAGTAGGTAGCGTTAACAACCCCACTCATAATTAGGTGTAATTTTTGCCTGTGCTCACTCTGCACAAATATATATACACTGTGAGTGTGTGTGTGTGTGTGTGTGTGTGTGTGTGTGTGTGCGCATTTGTAGAGAAAGAGGAAGTGTACATATATTCTCTTTTAATTATACAAATTTTTGAGGAAACAATATTAGGAAAAATATTCTGAGATGGGAGGATTTTTTTTAAAGGAGCTTGCCAGTATCCACCTCATAAACAGTTATTCCATACAAACCTATAGGATTATTTTAAACCAGTATATAAGAACAGAAAACTACTCCATTTTCAAATTTCCCCTTCTTTTGCAATGGCTTGCTACATTGCTGATATTATCAGACAACACTGCTTCAGCTATTCAAAAAAATATCTTTTGAAGACACAGCTAGGCAATTTTTCTTACACTAGGGAATGTAAATTACAAATAAGTCATCAGGGTCTCCAACATAACAAAAAAATCTCAGCAAGATTATTTACAAGAACTTTCTTCTCTTAATGGAAATATAGTGGAAGATTTTGTATTTTAATCCTACTGGGCAAATAATAGTACAGACTTCCAAAGTGAGCTTTATGCTATTGATGAAATACTTTTAAAAAAAAGGTGAGAACATGCTGTTGCCCACATTGAGACAGAAAAACTAAAGTTGTTTTGTTTTTCATAAAGGTGTAATAGCACAATAATGGTTGGTGTGAACTATTTCCAAAATGGTAGCTAGTATTTCATTAAATTTGCTGAATATAGTAATGTCACATCTGTTTCAATACTGCAAGATATTGAAAGTCATTAATCTTACTTGGCATATTACTAATCAGTTTTACAGGACTAATTGTATGTTTTATAATTAGTAGAAATAATGATCATATTTTTCAATTAGAAACTTGAAATAGCTCACATAAGTTATTTACGTCTTTTTAATGACATAATTGCCAATATCTTAGTAGGAGTCTATGCACAAAAAGGCAATTAAATAAAGAAAATCACTGGAAACTGAAGGAAATTTTCTTTTCATCAGAGTTTTCCTATCATTTTGGAAAGCACTAAAAAATGAGTTCCAAGATTGAAGTAGAAGATTTATTAGAAGATATCCTAGAAGCCATGTCCAAGCATGTGCAAGACAAGAAGGTGGCCAGGAATAGTCAGCATGGCTTTACCAAGGGCAGATTATATCCGATCAACTGCACAGCCTTCTGTGACGAGATGGCTGACTTTGTATACCTGGGAAGAGCAGTGGATGTTTACCTTGCTTTTAGTAAGGCCTTTGACATGGTTTCCCATACTACCCCTAGAGCAATACTGACAAAATATGGACTGGATGACTGGGTGGAAAACTGGCTGGACTGCTGGACTCAAAATATTGAGATAAGGAATCCAAAGTCCATCTGTAGCCTGCAGATCAGAGGAAGTTATTCTGATCACTGTGGCACTTGTGCAACCACATCTGGAGTACTGTGTCCAGTTTTGGGCTTCTCAGTGCAAGAAATATATTAACATGTTGGAGCTGGAATCCCACCAAGAAGATCTGGGGGCTGGTGCACAGGATACAGGAGAGGCTGAGGAGAACGGGGTTGTTCCAGTTCAGGAAGAAAAAGTGAGGTGGGGGATTTTATTGCTGTCTTTGACCAGCTAGTGGGAGGGTGCAGAGAAGACCAGCCAGACTGTTCTCAGAAGTACACAGTGATATGACAAGAGGCGATGGACAAAAGCTGGAACAGGGAAAATCCTGAATAAAGGTCAGGGAAAAAAAAAGTCACAATGAGAGCTGTCAAACACTTGTCCAGAGAGGCTGTACGATATCCGTCCCTGGAAATATTCAAAACTGGACTGGACAAGGCCTTGAGCAACCTGTTTTAGCTGAACCTGTTCTGAATAAGAGGTTGGACTGGACAGTCACCAGGGGTCCCTTTCCAAACTATATGGTTCTATGAAAGTAATTTTTATTTTGTATACAGTTAGGAGAACACAG
Organism: Dromaius novaehollandiae; assembly: GCF_036370855.1. NCBI lineage: Eukaryota > Metazoa > Chordata > Aves > Casuariiformes > Dromaiidae > Dromaius > Dromaius novaehollandiae. The sequence goes on from NC_088098.1 coordinate 27,439,563, forward strand.
GTCTGTCAAGAACTATGGGACTTAAGTTATAAGTGAGTTACACTTATGAAAATCAAGTTTTTGTTTTTACTTATAACTGTAAGCTATACAGTTATAACTTACTTATAACTGTAAGCTACTGTGTAGATGGGTATCAGGGTTGTGCCTGAATAAACATGAGTGTACTTAAGTCGTTAATTCCTTGAATGGTCCAGGAATGACCCAGCAAGTCATCTGCATAGATGAGATAATGGACCAGCCTGAGACAAAGGACCAACTTGAAACCAGGTGATGGTTCACCTTCATAGGTAAGTTATCTGGCTGATTGTTACAGTAGCCTTCGAGGTGGAAGTTTTGAAGGGGTCTAGAAATTCCACCTGAGGCAACTCCTGTTGTGTCTAGTCCAGTTTGTATGTTGAAATGTATTAATGTCCCTGCTAAAGAAGTGATCAGACTGTGCGTAGATAAAACATCTGTAAATAGTCAATAGAAACTATTCCTGCAGAAATGGTCATGTGGGACAGTCTTCTGTATCCAGTTAATATATTTAAGAGATATTCTGTATGTAGTTATGGTATATCAATAGCAATGAATTATGCATGTGCTGGAGTGGTCATGTTGGACCATGACCAGCTGGATTATAACAACTAAGCAAAACAGTGGTTTGAGGAGTCTCTCCTGATCCAGCTGAAGATGCTGCTGCAATGAACTTTGCAACAGAGACCCCCATTGTCACCTGACAGTGACTGACTGCCTTGTTCAAGAGATTTGGTTCCCCATGGAAACATTACTTTATGCCAAGATTCCAGTAAATCAGGTTTTTTTTCCTTTTAACAAACACTCTGAGTATCTGTGCAATGCAAATAATTTTTGTCCTATATGTTAAAGCAGATGGAACCACATTGATGAAAAGAGAAAAACAGTCAGATTATGTATTGTAGTAGGACTTTTCTATCATATTATAATACGATGCATCAAATTACATTTCAAATTGTGTAAGTGTTTACAAACATTTATCTTCATTCATTTGGTTCTAAAAGAAAAGAGTTATAAAGTGTATTAGGTGGCATGGGTAAGGTGAACTGACCTAAGCGCATGTAACATCTGTGAGCATTTAGGAATTGTAGCAACTGGTGTGATGATTCAAAAATTTTTCTCACTTTCTCTATTTCCCTTTAGGTTGTGAACTTATTCAAGTGAGCTTACAAGCACTTGATTGTTCTCTAGAGTTCAGATAGTTGCTAAACTGCTCATTGCAACTTTACATTTAAAACATGTTATAACTCCCTGCAGAGTAACAAAACATTATGTCTTACCCTCATTTGAAAATACTGAAGAATTCTTTTAACACCTTTGTTATTGCTGCTGCTCTAACTAATACCTTTTACTTTGTCTAAAACAATTATCCAAACTGCAACCATTTTGTAGTGAGAAAAGAGTGTGTGTATGTGGGGGGAACCCTCCATTAAAAAATAGCTATGATGAGCTGCTTATTTGTGAGGATATGCCTAGAATAAACAAAACTTACAAATTAACTGACAAATAGTGGTATAAACACGTGCTTATCACCCAGCAAAAAGCACTAAGACTTCCTTACATAGATGGAAGAACTTTGGATTCGAAATTATTTCAAAAGTTAGTTTCAAACAAGTCCACTCAAGGGGAAAGCCATTAACGCTTCACACTATCCGAAATCTATAGAAACTCTTTAAGGACAAGCCACAGACACACATGCACAAGGTGAGACCATGGAGATCACAGTCTGAATGCTAAAAATGTACCAGTAGGGAAAAAAAAATTAGTTCGAAAACATGACAGCTTGACATTGTCACCATTACTCTGTTGTCACAAATGTTTATAAACATGAACATCCAATACATGTACTTATTTAAGTCCATTAAAACAGTATTATGTTTCAGTGCTATAGGAAACTCAAAAACCAACATGACAAGGTCATATCTTCTAAATAAATACACTTTGCATTACATGGTCCAACCTCTGTTGATTTCCTAGCCCTTAAATACTGAGAAATCTCAGTTAACACCTTGGATATGCACTGGTACAACCTGAGGAACAGCTGCATCTGCATATTTTCCATTTCTTCTACTTCACTATACTAATGTTAAAGCTGATTTGTAATCAGAAAAATGATAATTTTGTTAATAAGAATGCCTATTCTGACTGCGGGAAGTATTCAAATAAACAGCCCGTGAAGCATCTGAATATTGCAAAATCAAGGTTATTTTCTGTTTCTGCACTTAATATATAGACTGAAGGTACAAGAAAAGTTTGTGAAAAAGATGACAATTTCACTTTGACTTGAATCAAAGCTAACAAATGTTTTGACTAAATCAGGAATGTCTTAATTTAAAACTCCAACCACAAAAAAAACCCCTCCTAGTAATATGACTTACAACAAGAACTATATAATGTTGATAAATTTTAGAAAAGTGGGGGAAGTGACAAAAGCCAGATCCATTAAATTATAAGATTGACACTTTCAGTACCTCTGATCAAAGTGCTGATCAACTGAATTTGTCTTTGCATTGATAGTGATGATAAGAGATGAGATGAAGAGTAACAGAAGGCCATTTGTGTAAAAACGGCATTACACAAGTTCCAAAGCATCTATGTCATAGGAAGCTTCACTGACAAATCTGTCAGTCATTACTGAAAATGCTACATGGAGTTGCTTTTTTTCTATGGTTGTCAAAGCTGTACACTTTGAATTCCTCATAATGCAAGACTCAGCCTACCCAGTTTAAGCTTCAGCAGGTTAGGCGCTTAGTTTAAATGGATATTCTAAGATCCTTCTTTAGTTAATGAGAGTGATAGGCACCTCTAGATGGTAATTTTTCCTTTATACTTTCTAACTGGCTAACTTTTTGATAGCATCAATTAAATATAGTGGATCCTTTCATAACAAACCGCTTAGAATATTTGTCTTAATATTATGGATACATAATGGATAACATTTAAAATTAGCCTATGATATTAAAAATGTCAAAGATATTTGAGAAAAATTAATATTAAAAACAACACAGCATATTTATATACTAAAAAAAAAAAAAAAAAAAAAAAAGAAGTACCTCTATGGGCATTTAGCAAACACCATATAGCTGAGTAGAGAACTTGTACTATCATGTTTAATAGATGGAAAGAGGGTCAGCTACACTGGATCTGAATCAGCCTCTTTTGAAGCCTTCATCCCTCCATGAGTAATGCATAAGCTTTGGATGCTTAGGCTTTCCACTTAACCATCTCACTGAAGTGTCTAAATTTAGATGAAAATAATCTGGTCCATGATCTGCACATCTTAACCTCCAAGTACATCAGTGTCTCTTTGTATAAAGACAGGCTAATAGGGTACTGGCAGGTTTTTGAGCATAAGTAAGATGTATTAACATTCAGCACCTTAGCTGGATGGAACGACAAAAACATTTGGTCAGGTCTGAGCTCTACTGAGTAGCATCTTACTTGGCAAGTTGTCTCCTTGAAATCAGAGTGACTACTCAATGAGTAAGGAATTACTACTCAGCATGTGCAGTGAAACGGAATCTGACCCATAATATATTACTTCTGATGAAAAGACAGGATATTAAACAAGGTACATTAAATAACAGTTATACCCAGAATGTCCTTTCAAAATTAGCTTTGTTGATTGATAGATTACTCTGTGTTGTGGACTACAGGATAAAAGGGTCATTTCGAGCATGTTATAACTGGAGTCCTGCTTATGTTTCCTGTTAGCTTCAAATTATGTTATTCATCCTGTTATAATCCCCTGCCTTACAATACAGAATCTAAAAAGTAATCTTACTTATTTATACTTTCCTGCAAGCTGCTGCTTTGTTTCCTTTCCTTCCCTCTCCTCTCTGCTCTTTCATTCCCACCCTCTCCCAGTTGCTAGTCCTATTTAATTAAAATATAAAAATGTCACTCACTTCTTTATAACATCAAACCAATTTAATCTATCTCATTCTTTTACCAGCTGCAAGCAAATTCCTTGTCTGAATATCAGTTGTACTCAATGTTTAGTATAAATCGGTATTCCTATCCCCTCTCCAGCTGCAGTCTCCATCTCTTTGTAGCTGTAGTGCTAAGAGATTGCAGAAACCTGGAAGGGCAGAGGGTAAAGGTTCTGGGAGATAAGTGCCCACAGACAAAGTGCAAGGAACAAAAGAAAAGGGTGGCTTTGAAGCTGAAAGAATGAGACTTGCATAGTGCTGGAAGAAATGAAGGTCGATGGCTAAACCAGTAGTTATAGAATCTATTTACACACAATTTCTTCTTTAGAAGTAAGGGAAGTATACAATTACAGGACAAGAGACATAAAAGCGCTATTATAAAGAAATTGCTTTCTATTACCCCCCTTGCTACAGGACTTTGTTCTGAGGACGTGATGATAAATAGCTTCAAGAAGCAGAGCAGCGAAGATGTTTTGTCTTAGGCAAGCATAGTTGTTTTCATGCTTGTGACCTGGAAGCAGAGGCAGTGGGTCTGTACCAGTAACACATACTGAATACAATACAAGATCTCTGCATGAGGAGACTTATTGTTCACTTGGTGATGGGGGAGAGGGAAGAGAGGCTGCCAAGCAGTGCACCTCTTTAAATCAGTGTAACAACAGCAATAAACCCAAAGTGGAATAGGCAATGTGTGGGCATAAAATATGTCGAGGCGTAAAATATGTCACTCCATGCTAACAGCATAATTTTGGGGCTTGTTTGTTTGTTTTCTTTAATTTGGAAAATGAAAGAATTAGAGACTCATTACTTTTTCTGTCTCCACTGGCCCATTTTCATCTGCTCATTTCATTTAATTACAATGTCTTTGTTTAATAGTCAATAGAGAGGTGATTCATCTCACCTAATTTCAGACCTCTAAAAGTTAGATGTTAGATGTCTATATGTAAGTAATCATCTTAGCCTACAGTTGTAATCATTGGAGAGAAATGGACACTTCAGAGAGAGATTCAGCTAACCTGTGATAGATAACCTCCTGAACCAAGAGAATTGCTCCTTGAAAATTCCTGTTTCTATCCTTGGCTAGAGATGACTAGCTTAGATCCAGTTGTCTCTTGAGATACTGACATTGGAGGAGATGAATCCCACCTTATATCTGGATTCGTTCACATTTGTTCTATTTTAGCTATTTCACATGAGAACCCCCCCCCCCACCACCAATTTTATAATAATTACAGTAATGAAGTTTGAGATGGCAGGAAGATTTATTTAGATAATTTTGGATTTTCAGACAATTATATGAAGACATATAAGTAAAGATTCCTATAGGAATGAGTATTCCAATGGATCTGAATAAGCTGTGTTGTAAAATGCTACAAGAACATGCTTAGAAGTCTACTCTGCTTAGAAGGATGCTATGTTGCTTTCTGTGTGCTACATCAGTCACTTTTGTATGCCATATATCCTTCCTCAAAGTGGAAGCTGAATATTCTTTTCTTCAGTACATCAGTGGTTATAATGCCTCTGTTTATAACTGTCTCAGCTGGCTGCTAAGACATTTTTAATCTGTGGGGCTGCTTTGTATATTTAATCATTATATTTGTATTTTACTCTAATGCTTAGATATTCATTAACATTTCTCATAAAAAGAAAAAAATAACTTTTCTTCTAAGGGCTGTTCTACAAAGCTTTATTTTTCACAGTCAATCTGGATGTTTTTCTGCCAATTTGCCATGCCATTTTACTTCTTTCCATCTACCTGGCAAGAAGCTGATATACAAATGTTATCTTTATACTAATTCCAAAATCTCTCTCAGTTTATGCCACTATCCATGGCTAACAATCAGTGAAAGGATTATTGTTTGAACTAATTTTGTAAAAATTTCATCAAGTCTTCATGAAACTGTTAAGCTCTTTTCTCTGTGAGTCAACAGAGAAAAAAATCCATACAATGTACAGTTTAATTCCTCTAGTTTTAACTTGATTTTTTAGTGTTAAAAGAAAATGTAGGGCCAGAAGAGAATGTTCTTTCTGTATATTATGCACACATTAAAGTGAAAAGGTTTTCATTTTATCCATCGGGATTGTGTGAGTAGAATTGAGTTCATCTTACTTCACTCAAAAAGTTCAGTGTCTAGACTAAGCCGGTTGTGTAGGCTTCTTAAATAGAAGGAAGTTCTTAGTGGAGAGATATAGACACCTGAAGAAGCCTGATCAATCAGAGACATCTGTTTTAGGAAGATGACTCACCCTTATGCACTCATCTCCAAACCGCATTATTTTATGGCAACATGTTATTCTGACTAATATTTTCAAAGTCTTCTCTGATGTGCAGGAATACTGAGACATGGTGAAACAAAAATTCTCAGTGTTCTTGAGTGTCCGGGCTTGGAGTAAAGTTAATCCCTTCCCTGACTCTCCTAAACAACAATCCCACTAACTTAGATTGGCAATAAACAGATGCAGAAATCAGAGGACTATGTCTTCTAATGGGACGTAGTCTTACTACAATAAGAAAAAGAATGACTCCCCACATAGAACTCTCTCTAACGTAAAGCATCAAAACTTGCAGAGCTTTTTAAACGAAGGCTGATATAGTTGTGAATTTAGATCCTTCACTGGTCATCTCTTAGTGATACTTTAGGATACGAAAGACAATGGCACACTAAGTTTATCCTGGAGGTGGTCAGTGGTCCATTCAACATATTTGAATGATACATACAGAAAGAAGCAGTTAGTTAAAATCTGAATTCTCTGCTCATTGACCGTGGTGTTTCTGCTTTACCTTCTGCTCTCCACTTGTCTTCAGGGTCTCATTAGAGTCTCATGTATAGAAAACCTTCCTGGTTTTCCATAGTCACATGAAACACTTCTCCCTCTCCTGGCTCTTCGTCATCTCCTGATGTCAGCCCTCCATCTGTTTTAAGTAGCTGAAAATGGGCGCTCTCTTTAGAGCATTCAGTACTTGGAATAATATCCTGGAGGTCTGGCTTTTCGAAAGACATCTTAAGAAGTTGCTGATTTATAGATTCATCTCACTTCTGGGTGAGGAATGCCTTATTTTCACCCAGTTGTGTTTCACTCCACCAGCCACTCCATTTAACTCAAACTGAGATAAGTATAATGCAGATTAAATGATTTTGCTTACAACATGAAAAAGAGCCAAAACAACTGCAAAAGTTCACAAAAGAAAGGGGAAAAGAAATGAAAAAAAAAATGCTTAACCTGTTTACATTAATATTAAGGTGAGAAATGACCCTCTTTTTCTTTCTTTCTTTTTCTCATATTTAGGTGACTTGTGATTGTCACAAGTCAGACAAGGTGATTGTCAGAGATTTTATATTTGTGCTTATCATGCTCCTCATGCTGCATTATTAGAGAACACCCTGTCTTGGTGATGCATATTAGCTTTTGTGGCCAATTTCTCCTTTGAAATTTTCCAAGGTTCCAGATCTCTCCATAATCTCTCTTCCCAAAACTTTTCTTATGACTTCCTTCTATAAGAGACAAACAGCTTGTTGATTCTTTTAGTCCAAAGAAGTGGATTAATCCACATTTTTGGAAATGTTATTGTGTCTTTGTTAAATCAGAGGTCATTTCATCTACTTTGCTAACTAATTAATAACTTTTGTCTCAGCCAGTGGTAAACCTTCCCTCTTCTCCCCAGCTTTAGTAATCCATTATGTAGGTTTCATCATAAAGTGTCGTTTGCATCAAAACTTATATTTTATATCAATCTCTTTTATATCAGTCTGGATATAAAGGTACATATAAAGATCTAAAGTGGATAAATATATGTAGCTTATTATTGGCACCTGAATACAGATCGAACAAGAAAATAATTAGCATCTTTCAGATGGCAATGGATCTGCATGATTGACTCCCATTATCTGCCTCTGAAACAATACTCTTGTTCTTGTAAAAACTAAAACTGGAGCTACAGGAGAGGCTCATAATACTGAATGATTAGGTAATAAAACGACAAATGAAATTCAGTGTGGATAAGTGAAAAGCAATGCATATGGAGAAAATATGTATACATAATGATAGACTTTGAATTACTTAAAACTACTCAGAAAAGATCTTATAGCTATTTCTCTGAAAAGCTCAGCACATGCTCCACAATGGTGAGAAAAGTAAATAGATTGGGGTTATTTAAAAGGAATGAAAAGCAAATAGAATAAACATTATGCTACCAAAAATCCATGGTGTGCCTCTATCTTAGAAACTTCTGCAAGTTCTAGTCCACCTTTATAAAAAAGAAATAGAGAACTAATGAAGGCACAAGGAAGTGTAGCAAAAATTATGAAAATATGAAACAACTCCCTATTAAAGAGGAAAGCTTACTTTTAAAAGGGACCAGAACACTTCAGATTAGAAAGGACACATTTGAAGGAAGATGTTACAGGAGTTTATACAATTGTAAATAGTGTGGTGAAGAAAGCTGGGAACAATTACCTATTATTTCTCTATGTATTAAATTGTGGAACTCAGCCACAGGGTGCTGTAAAAGCTGAAGTATAAGGAAAAAGAAAATATTCTATGACTCTTCAGATTGGAGACAGCTGAAGGGAAAGATGACAGAAGTTTACACAATCAAAAATTGTGTGGAGAAAGTAAACTGGGAGCAATTCATGACTATTTCTCCATTATTAAACTGTGGATATCATTGCAAGTTCATGGAGGCCAAAGTATAAATGGGTTCAAAAAGAAATTCATAAAGTAGAGTTCCATTGGAGGACATTTAACATTATGGTTCAAGCACAACCTCTGGCACAACCTCTGGCTCTGGCTCAAGGTGCTAAATTTCTCTTTTTTAGAAATGATCACTTTGTATAGGTCATGCTTCCTGTACTCTTCCCTGCAAATCCATGACTAGTCATTGGCAGAAGGACTGGCAGACTGATATTTTGTCTGATGTGGTATGGATATTCTTATGCTCCTCTGGCCGTTTTAACTAATTGCAGGACTTTGGGATACACAGGTATTGTTCATGGATCAAGGAGGTGTGCAGGTCGGAGGCATGCCATATCGCCATGTATATCCTTTGCTATTCTTCACACTTAGAATATGACACTGGCCTTTATTCCCTGCTGAGCTGCACAGATCATGGCAAATGCTGCACTTAGTAAAAGGAATAGCTTGGCTTTCTCTGGAAATTTTGTGATTTTTCTCATGCAGAGACATCCATTTTATGTCGAATTTTCCAGGAGTCTGGCAGATTTTCCAGAAGCTTAGATAATGACTCGTTGTTACTACAGCTCTTGTTAATAAAGTCTTTGCATTTTAATGGATCAGCTTTTTTTATATAATTTTGGAAAAGGGAGAAAGCAGATGATATCCTTAGGAGAAGACGAAACTTTATTTCTAGGAACATGCCTTCTGCTGGATATAGTCTTGAAGTTAAATACTTGTCACTTTGTTTTAAACAAATGTGTTTAGGGAAACATCACTGGGGTGGGATACAAGCAGGTAAGGGGTCGAACGAAATGAATTGAATGGCATGCCTATCACCTATGGTGTTAAAAAAAGCCCCCAAACCCTATAATCTTAAAATTAAATTATTATTGTTTATCAGCTATTACAAAATATTGGGCAGTTCATTGCAGGACCTTATGGGCAACTTATTTCAGGGCCTTGTAGACCATGCAGTCAAAAAGTATATGTTTTGAGGGACATGATATAACACCTCTCAGCAAAGAAGGTTTGTGGTTCTGCAGATTACTATATTTTAAGAATGATGCAGAAATCCCTAAAAGTGAAAATTGTTAAAGCAAGTTCTAGCAATAATGTCACAAAATGCAATGGCGTTGCAGGTCACAGTGAAGCAACAAAATTTTTTGCTCTCTCCTTTGATGTTAGGCTAATACTGTTTTAACTGCGGGTATTCACAGTATTTATAATTTAGATGTAATTTAACCAGATAAAGTGTCAGAAAAAATCTGAAATGTGTGGCAGATCATGACTGATGTGATGCTCATTTTGTTTAAATACATTTGTATGTGAACAGTCATTCAAATATATCTATTACAGAATCAGCAGTATGGCAGAATCATCATTCCTTCAAATCTCCATTACAAGACTGTAAGTGGACTGTTAAAACTTTGGCTCAAGGGCACAATAACCCTCACATCAGTATAATTTAATCATCAACATAAGCTAATGGAAAGTTAAATCTGATGTTCAAGACAGTGTAATTCTGTCTTGTTCCATATATTCCATGCCTATAGATTTTCCAAAATGGGTTAATTTTATATATTGAAATGTCTTTCCAGGCATAAATACTTTTATGCATTTTTATACTCTTATTATTTGATGGAAGGGAAAATATCTTATTTCTCTTTTATCTGCCTTGAGAATGATGTTTTTATTCTCCTGAAAAATATTTTCTGATATGTAACTTCCAAGAAATTGAAGTATATTGATCTTTACTCAGGATTTTGACAATAGATTCCTTTAGCTGACAAAAGTTTTCCTTGGGATGCTATTGAAAACTATATAAAATATGCTAGTGGCCCTAAAAATCCTTATGGAGATTTTCTTTTAAAGGGAGATGGCCTAACATACGTCCATAAATATCCTTTTGCTTTATATATTTTCTCTTTGACATTGTGTAGCCAAAGGGCATAGAGTGAAACCAGGATATGACACATGGGAAGATGGAGTGACCATAGCACATTAGCCCACTGATGTAGGTTAAGGAAGATCATGGCTTCTCTGAACTTTGTAGGGCATCTCTGACCTCAAGGAACTGCTGTCTATCTGTCCATCTGCTGGGTATCACGGAGGCATACAGACGCCTTCCTGGCACCTCTCCTTGTCTGTTTATATTCTCTGTGTCAGTAATAATGAGGTAGTTGTGCACAGCAAATATTATGCCTCCACATATGGCTGAATGGATTGTGCCTAGCAGGATAGTACTGGAGTTCTTTGTTTTCCTGGCGTGACAAATTAAATGAAGAGGATGATCAGGGTGAATATCTCCTTGCAACATTCTGTGGAGTTTAGATGAGAAAAGATATGATGGTTTTGTGGCAGTGACCCCATTAGATATTTTTCTACACTACCCTCAAAGTGATTTCACTTCTTTGAATTGTAGCATTGTGTACACTCAATCTATTCTTTCAAAACACTCCTTAAAATTGCCTCTTGTGTCTATCGTTGATATTACCATAGCTTTCATTATAGACACTAAGTTCATGTTTTAATACAGCCAGTGAGTAAAAAGATAAACCACAGATTTTCATCTTTAGCTTTTTTTCCATGCTTTTCTGCATCTTTCTGTTCACTGAGTGATTACTTGACCTCTTGTGATTTCATTTTCTCCTTAAAACAAGCTGCACCCTTCAGCACTGAAGGAGTGGCCTTGTATGAATCTGATTTTTATTCTATGTGTGAGTGCGTAAACCCAGTGTAACTTAATTGAGTTAGACTGTTGACAATCTGGTTCCTGTTAGACAAAACGTCAGGCCATCCAAGTTCTTTACAATTATTTGCCTCCCTTTAAAAATATCATTTTTGAAATTAAAATTTTCCTGTTAACCTGAAAAGCCTCTCCAAAATTTAAAAGATCTAACCAAGTTTAGAGTATTCTGCTGGAAGCTTGTCACAGTGTTACCTAATTGTATATGTCATTTATGAGGGAGTCTTCTTGTCAATATCTAATATTATATTATTATTTATAGTTCAGATTTATTATCACAGGTGATACACAAAAAATAAATGGTTGAGATTTTATTCTAGGCACTATGAAAGGGTTTTTAACCAAATGAAGTCAATTTTATTGTTTCTTTTCTTGTTATATATTAAAGGTCTTGTAAGTCTTGCAGTAATCTTTCTAATCACAAGACAGAAGAGTCCTGCATGACTGAGAAAGGAAATGCCATATTGACTAAACTGTTTTGAGTTTAGTTAACATCTATTTAATTCTAGTACTCTACACACACATCTGACATAAAATCTTTGTTAAAATGTCAACAACAAAGCCCATTCACATAAAGAATGAGCCTAAACAGGCTCATTCTCAAATGTATTTGAGACATTTTGTATGGTATTCTTGCAAAGCCTGGGAAGACCAAACGCAACTTTTTTATCATTTATAAATAGGAAAAAAAGGCAGGAATTAAGTCTTCAGGAAAAAAAATCTTATTGTCACCAGATACCCCTGTGAAAAGCACCACTCCATTAATTTGACCTCATAGTGTGCCAGACCACAGAACACGTACAGAAGGAGGAATTTACTGAAGTCACTGAGTAAATAGAAAATGGGACAAAAAGCAGCTAGATTCCTAGGGTGGAAGTGCCGGACTAATCTTCTATATTTCTTTGATAAAGTATTTGGTCTTGTAGAATAAAAAACATTTTTGTACAGTGTTGTGGGAAAGTAGTTAAATTAGAGATGGTGGTGATTTATAGAAAAATTTCTGTATGAGTATGAAAATAACTACAGACAAGAAGTGAATGTGTTGTGATGAAAAGATGGCATAGAGTGAGGAAATGTGAGTGATGCATTCCTCATCTCAGAACTAATGTTGACATGAAAAGTGGTTTCCATTACTACCATTTGGCAATGACAGAGCTTCAAAGATATTGTGAATATTGGAGGAGTTGGGGTATCCTATGAGGAAAGTTAGATGTTCTTAAGCTAATAGAATTGAGCTGAAATTCAACAAGCAAAATTCAACATGAGGCACTTGGCTAAGTCCATGACTTTCTGCACTGAGCCGAAACACCAGTAAGCGGAAGCAATACAGAGAGACAATGACTTAGGCATACTAGTTAGCCACAAGATACTTATGGACTACAAATACACTGTGATTCTGAAAAGTTAATTTATTCTAAGTTGCCTTAGGAGGAGTATTTTAGCAGACATAAAGAGCATAATAATTCCTTTTTAAAAAGCCCCATTGAAACTTCACCAGGAAAAATGTACACAGATTTTGTTACCCATATTTGAGACAGATGAATTTGGAATACAGATACAACGGAAGACTACTATCTGTATCAAAGAAAGGAATCTAGCACACAGGCAGAGACTAAATGAGTTTCATCTTGTTTAGCAAAACAGAAGCTGTGAAGGGACAAGACTGCTATCTGTAAGTGCACTGGGGAATACACGTTACTTAAACTGAAGGGAAATGTTAGCCCAAGAACAAACAGGGATAACTCATCATGAATAAATTTAGGCTGAAATTAGAAGAAAAAATTGTCTAACCCTCAGAGGGAGGGTTCTGAAAAGACTTCCCTATAAAGGAACACAAATCTTTAGTTTAAGGTAGATGTCAGATCACTCTGTTTAACCTAACTGAAAACAATCTGAATCTGAAATAACTCTATAAATTCAAAGGTCAGGTTAGTAACAGTATTTTAAATAAGTTCACGATAATCTACTCTGAATTATCCTAAATTAATGAGGTAGAAAAATACAGATATGATCACTGTGGTAACAAGCTGCTCCTTTTCTGTGGTCGATGTGAGCTAAACTGCGCTCCTGTCATGGAGGCTAACCTGGTTTTCATTACCCCACATACACAAGAGGGTCAGTCACAGTGTCTGCCCACATGTAGGCACACACTCGTGGCAGAATCAAGATGAAGTGAGATAGCTTTTCATTTACTGAAAGAGCGGTTAGCTGGGTCCCATTTACGGCAGGGTAGTAGTGTATCAAGCTTCGAGTGACCGCTGAGCAGCTGACAGAGCAGCTGCAACTTACTGTTCCAGGATAACTTCCTAATGGGCAAATCTAAAATAACCACTACATTTTGCATCTCTAATGGATGCAAAAATGTCATGTTGCATTTGGATGGCTATAGTATATGGCATAACATAATTGCCTGCAGAAGTACATTACTGGACTGAATGACCCAGGAGGTTCCTTTATTCATATATACCCCAGGTACGTATAAAAGGTAAAATTTGCTGCAGAATTTAGGGGGTTAAGCATCTGAAACTGTGCATCACCAAGCTCTTCCCAGTCTGCATTGTATTAATTCATTTTAATAGAGCAAAGTTCTTAAAATGCTTCCTGCCTTTATATAGTTGAGCTTATTTGAAAATAGCTGTTGAAGGACATGATGAATCTGCTGCTGAATCTTTGCATCATTTGTGAACAGATGCATAGAAAAAAGAAATTTTTAAACATAAAAGGTCAAGATTCTGTAGTGAGAACTGTTGCTATGACCTTGCTATTCAATTCAGAAAACAACTTGCAATATTTGTTTCCTATGGGTATAGGCACAATGTCATTCATGAGATAAGTTCTCCATCCAGAGGTTATACCTTCTGGGGTCTTCCAGAATAGAAAATGAATTCAGTTGGACCTTTAAAAAAATCATATGCCTTAGACAACAAACTTTAACCGAATGTATTACTGTTCACTAGAGAATTCAAACAGGACCTGGTGAGTAAATGCAAAGGCTAAGAGCTGCTGAAGTTAGACTATGGCTGTCAGGGAGCCTATTACAGAATTCGTTGCTCTGGTTCATTTGTTTCTTTCAGTCAAAAACTAAGGACAGGGACATCAGCTAGCCCATCTCCATGTCGGAGACCATATATATGCAAGAGTCAAGTGATTTAACAAAACTGGAGAAATCCAGTAAGAAAATACCTCCTCTGGCTGTGAGAACTAATGGCAAAGGTCAGAGACATCAGCATCAATATCTCTTCTGGCAAAGCCAAAGAAGACCAGATTTCATAATGCAGATAATTCTGAGGTGATAACATTTATAAACATTAAGATTATTGAATATCTCACAGAAAGGAAAGAAGGCACAAATCCAGTTCCTTCCCCTCACCCCCATACATTTTGTAGATAACCTTTTGGTGAGATTCCCAGATAAACCATGCATTGTCAGGCTTTCAATCTAGAGATTTCAGTACTTCCCCTTAAATGAATGATTTAGAAAATCACCTTGTTGAAGAGTATTTCCCTAGTGATTAATGAGATTCTTCCTTCATTATCCAGTTCACTGTGCCACTAAAAAGTTGGTCTGTTTCAATCTGATAATCCTGTGTGGAGAGGAAAACTCAATGAGTACATGCTATAATAAGATGATTTTTCTCAGGGATTTTGCAGCAGATGGACGAGACCTGCAAGTTTGCTCTAGTGGGGAATATGTAGCTAGTTTTTAATTTTCACTTCCTCTCAAATCATCACACCTCCACTGTCAATCTTCTGCTCTTTCAGAGTCTCAATTTCATATTTCTCTCTGTCCGTTTCTTCTTCTTTTTTTTTTCTTATTTTCTTAATATGATACAAAACCTCCACAGCATACCATACACTCCTGAAAATTTTTCGATGATGCACCCCTATCAAACAGAAATATTTCCTGAGCAACTTCATGAGCTAATGGTTACTTCAAAATACATCAAAGTTGATATGTTTCCACTGATAATCTGGTGATCATATTGCTTGGCCTCATGGACCACCAGTGGTCTGTAGAGGGCAGTGAGGGAGGCATCACCTTTGTTCATTTGTCCAGTCCGTGCCCCCTACTCTCCCATCTTTATTTCTCAGAGGTCCAAGAGTATGCTTTTCTATAATTGGTTTTGATTCTAAGAGTCCTTTATTCAGAGTTGTTGTCCTTCATGTCTAAACAGAAATCTATGATATTCTGGATGACTAGTGAAGAGATTTTGCGATGCCCTCTTACCACTGGAATTTTTATTTCAGTTGCACATGGGAAAGTATCTCAGAGTAGAGAATCCCAAGGAAATGCTGAAAGTTATAACCAAATAATTCCTGTCTGTAAGATAAATAATAACTCACTAGGGGGAAGGATCCAATCCTAAAACAATAGATGGGATATCTTTGTGGACAATGTATGCTGTATGTCTAAATGTTTGCCCTATTTTATGAAAAGAGAGCTCATGAACAGTTTATCTCCCATTGCTTGAAATGCAAAAATAAATTCAAGGAGGTAAGTGATAAGGATAGAGAATTTTCCTAGGCAGAATGGTCTGTTGGTTTTTCTTTGTGCTGATGAAATCTGATTATAAAGGGAAATGTATCTTTCAACTATATGGTCATTTCATAGCAAGGGAGGTAGTGGTACAGAGCAAGTGTTAAGATTCAATGGTATTACCAGTATTACCTCACTACCATTGCTTCATTGTTCAGCTCAGGAAGAAGTGGTACATCTTTCTCATGCTACTTGCATCTCTAGCTTCAGTTTTAGAGCCTTTTGTCTGGTATAGCTGGAATAATTGAGAGCCTCCCTCATGCAAAAGGTGCCTCAGAAAATGTGAACGTAAATATTACATCGCCTAGTGAAGAGATATGTTTTATTCCTTTGTGGTTGTAGTATCTGGCCTATTATATCTTGGTTGTTGAGATATGAAAAAAATAGTTTCATATGTGTTAGAATTCTTGTAATTTTCACAGGCAACAATTTCAGTTTTAAAAAGGAAATGTGTCCCTTCATGTTTGGCTTTGTATCCAGTTTCTGGTTTTCCAGAAGCATATTTTTGACTTTGGAGCATTTGTAGTTTCAAAACATTATGTCAGACAAGCACTACAAATATGGTATTCTATGGCAAGAAGGTGGGTCTACTAGAACAAGCGTTGCTGTCAAGTACATGCTTTCAAAATAAAGATAACTCTACGCAGATGTAACATGTATTTATAGACACATGGGCACCTGGTACCACAGATTTTTTGTTTCTAATAAGTCCAAAAAGTGTAATGCCTTATGCTAGTTTTACACTAGGGCCTTTTTCCAGTCTTGAAAATTTCATCTGTTCTGTATTTGTGAACATGAGTGAGCTAGCTTGTAGTAGGAGCCCTCCCTTTGCAAAATGTTAAAGACTGGGACTTAAGCAGTGAAATTCACATCAACTATTAGTTTGAATATTACTATTCCTTGATGTCAGGCTCTGAGTAAGGAAGTCACAAATCTGCATGAAGTATGTGAGTTCCCAGAATATATGCAGTACTCCAGAGAGGGTTCACATTGGTCCTCACGCTGAGGAAGCAGACCCCTAATCCAGCAGAAAATTATTTTCTTGATTTTGACATGAATTCAGTCTGAAGCAGTTTTCTCTGTTTAAGTACAGAATTCATGCCTTAGAATTTGGGCAAGCTGACAGATTTCTACCCTCAGCAATGTACACTTTGTTTTCACTCTAGTATAGATAGTTTCAGACTGCGCCTACTGGATTCCTCACCTCAGGAGATCTAGGTCTAGTGTTGAATCAGAAACGGGCTTATGTATAAACAATGCACTTCAAAGCTGCTGAGCCACACTATGAAGGTGCCTCTGGGCACATGAAATAGGCATCAAATTAAGTTTTCTAATCAAAATGTAGACCTGTAGAAGTCTGAGTCATCTCAGCAAATAGATATGCATACAATGTAGACTTTTTATGGTCAATGAAGAAGAATGGGTACATCTATGGCATAACTGATCTCATCCTAATGTCAATGTCAAAAACAGTAGAAATGAACTGCACTCTAAAAGTGTGTATTTTTTGTCACTGATATAAAGAGGTTGAATGACCAGCTCAGATTGAAATGCTTACACTGTAGATGTAAATTATGGACTCCTGGACACTTAACCAGCTCTTAGGTTAGTTAGGGTTCTTATAGATCTCTGTTTTGGACTTAGATTTCTAAGTTCTAGTTAAAATGCAATGTACATTCCAAAATGCTTTTCTACAGCTTGCCCTTAATGACTATGGCAGAATTGCTCCTGACAAGCTTTATGCTAAGCGATGGAGACATGAGACACTGTGAGAAAGTGCGTTTTGGAAGCCCTCCCATACCTTGATTTACATTTCACTTTCCTCATTGCATTGACAGAATTGAAATGTATTCTATTGGCCATAAAGAAAAATATATATTGTAAATCTCATCGGAAATAAAATCTAGTCCTTTAATGGCCTGTTTATCTCACTGCTTGTATGCTTCAATGTAGGTTAAGTGTGAAATAAATATAAACCCTTGAAGGTGGTTTTCTTGGTTAAAGTTAGCATTTAAAAAACAATTTTGCATAAATTCAAAGGGGGTCTTAGGTGGTTAAATGCCGCTCATATTTCTTGAAGTTAGATACTGCCTATATTTCTAAATCTCTGCCTGCCTCAGGCACTTTGGCAGTTAAGATACAACATTTTCCTTGGGTATTTATGGTTTAAACCTGCCTTGTGAATTGAGAAAGCAACCTAAGACTATAGATTTCCTCCATTCTTATTACTTTGTTCACAGTCAGATGCACCGACACCAAAGAAATAAGTAAAAGTGGTAACACGGTGTAAAGAAACACTTCATTGTAATGCTTGCAGCTTATTATGTAACAATTGACACATTTTGAATTGCTTTGGAGAGTCATCTGAAATAATTCCAGAGATACCCTAAAAGAGTTCACTGGTTACTCCTTGGGGTTTAATGATCCGCTACTGCTATTTATTGTTTGATCTAGTTTGTTCTGTAATGCCGGCTCTCCAGTGCATCATTCAGTCATTGCACAGGTGACTGGTTACAATGGCTCATTACTGTACAAAAGATCAATGTGGTTCAGAAGAGACTGCCTGAAGAGTGTACATAACTCATTCTGGTTTCATTGCATCAATGTAATAGGCAGAAAGTTAGATGATAAACTTTTCATAATGTGACTGTAAGCAACGTGTAATTACTTCCACTGGACCAGAACCATAGCTGATTTTGTGGTGCAAACTGGGACAGGTCAGAGTGCGTTGTAAAGAAGGGGTAGCAAAAACTTCATTTTTGCAGTTCTGCAGTCATAGGAGCACTCTGTGCATGATCATGTCCCAGAATAAGCTGCTGATGTTGTTGTTGTCATTATGCATATTAGCACCAGTCCTTCTCATGAACTACCATGCCACTGTATTAGGAGCTAATAACAAAAATAACAAAAGGTCTCTGCTGCAAAAAATCAATATTCCAAATGAAAAGCATGAGACAGCAGAGAGACACCAACACCAGAATGAGACTGTGCACATCCGTATGACAGACAGTACTGCTAGTGTATCTGTAGACTGACTTTGGAAAAATTTTTCTGCAGGCAATTGGATGAAAATGGGTTTAACTAAGAGAATTAAAGTAGCATAATGGCATATATAGTTGTGTACAAGTAGCTCCTCCTGAGTGGCAGTAGGTAGTATCCAGCTAAGCACAGAGCTGTTTGCTTGAAAATTTTCCTAGGTGGGTGATGGAGACTGTAATTATGGGCCAGTCAAGGAGAAATTACGGGCAAGACTGGATGCAGAGGATAGTGAAGGGACATACATTTAACACAGTACAGAAAGGAAAGATGGAAAGAAAATGGATGAAGAGGTGGGTAATGGGCAAAGTTTGATGGACTTTTCTAGTGTATGGTTATTAGTAGAGAGGACTGTCTTTGAATTTAGAAGACAAATCCTTGCAGATGTAGGGATGCAAGAAGATAGTGAGAGCTTGATCTTTGTGAATGGACAGGACAGGTTGTCTCTTAGATGTGTCACTCAGGCTGCAGGTCTTAAGGAAATCCTGAAGTAGAATGAGAGAACGGTTTGTGCCGAAGACGACATACAGGACGAGAATCCTGACTTACAGTGTTCCATAACAGAATTAGCAAGAAATGTTTCCAATGGAAATGAAGACGTCAGTTTAGCTATAATGACTAGCCAGCCCTAAAATAAAGTTGGAGACATGACTAATATTTTGGTTTGGACGAAGAAAGAAAAGGTAGAGAAATGAATAGTTGCAAAACAAAGGAGCTATAGAGTGGCTGTAGAACCACTATCTCTTCCAGGTGAATTCCAGAAACTGGTATCAGGAAATATGAATGTTTAAATATTTTTATGCTGGCTTTTTGCAATTAAACTGCCCCCATGCTTTGTATAGACTTTGGTTTTGGCATACCAGTTCGAGACCGGAATCTTCAAGTGATCACATCACATGAGAATATCTAAATTCTTACATAAAAAGTCTGAAAAATAAATTCCTTTCAGAAATTAAAAAAATTAAGATTTGATCCATTCATTTCTAAAGCCCGTGGCAGATATTTTCATAAAATTTAATAAAAATTCAATTATGTCCCAAGAGAAATTAAACTGAGAAACAGTACCAGTGATCACTGCATTTGTTTGTTCAAAATTTCCCTTGTAGCTGTTTTTCTGGAAAACAAGTAGTAGGAGTGCATTCTGATCTTTACTCTGGAAAAATAAAATTTTCACAAGATAACCAATTAAGTCCCACTAAATATCATCTGCCTGTATGCAGTGACCTAGAACTTGCCATTGTATGAATAATAGGGGCTAAACAAAGAACACAGGCATTAATTTCTGAAGTGGAAGAAAAGAGTAAATTACATTTCAATTTATCTCTACTTTGAATAGCTTTGCCTGAAGACTTTTCAAGCTTAGGATGAAATGGCAATTCATTCAGTTATCTAGTCTTTTCTCCTTTTCTGCATGGTAGCAATCAGATCTACTGAGACTGGTTAAAGCTACCAAATAAAAAATGTATTTGACAAGAGACAAATCCAGTGTACTATGAAATAGCCCTGTGAATAATTATGTTGCCTGGAAAAATAATAGTTTAAGACTTCAGGTGTAATTACTTAGAATGCTGATATCTGGCACTATAATAGCCAAATTGATATTTAGGGTTATTAAGTGTTGTGATTATTTACTGTGCAGTAACATAAACTGATTTTATTATTCAGGCTGCACTGAGTAGGATCTAAGGAAAATGAAGACACTGGCCTGGAAGATGAATTTGATAACATGCTGCTCATTTATTATAAAACAGTCAGAAATAATAACATAGGATAGGATTTCAACTCTCAGGTAAACCTTGATTGAGAAAAACTGTAAAAATAAGTCAGATAACTGACTAAGCTAATTCAATGGAAATATGTTTTCAAGCGAACTGTGGAGAAAATTTGCTGTGTCTAACAGCACATCAAAGTATCAAGTTATGTATGTATTTCTGTCAGAGAGAAAACCAGAGAAATTATTATTATCTGCCTGTATCTAGCGAGGAATACATGAATCTACCTGAAGGACAATAGCCTTGATGTAAGCGCTCCTTCTCTGCTGTCGAGGGAAGTGTATGTTAGAGCATGGGAACTGGGAAAAACATGAGGATTATGCTGAGCTTCAGTGAAACATGCATGTAAATGAGACTTTCAGTGTTCAAGTACATAAAGGTGGCTGAAAGGTCAGAGCAGAGACAAGAGGGAGAAAAGGCCACAAGTCTCACAGTGCTTGGCAGCCTCCAGGACACACCATTTGCCTAAGAAACACAGGCATGGCCAGGCTGCTTCTTTCCATTGCATAGTATGGAGGGGAGGAGAGGGCTTCAGTAATGGATTTATAGAAAGGGGAGAAAAAGTGAGGGGAGAGGAAGGGCAGCTATAGGGATGGTCCTCCTCTTTTCCGTCAGGACTCCCTGCCCTGAGCTGAGCTGTATGCAGGCAGCTGGGCAGGGAGCAGGAGCTGACAGACACCCAGCAAACTCGGTGCACCAGGCATGGCTGCTGTAGCACAGATCCCTCCTGCAGCCGTGCTGGAGCCATGACCGGAGGCAAAAACTGTGCAAACAGGACCCTGCCTTGCAGATGTCAGTGGAAGATGTCCCCTGCTGCCAAGAGCATGCCCAGCATGGAGCAACAAAATTGCTCCTCAGAGATCCAAAGGGATATTATAAAAAAAAAAAAAAAAAAGGTCATGAAAGGTATTAAGGAAGCGGAGACAGTTTAAGGTGTAGATTCAATAGACATTTGTCTGCGTCTTGGATACTTGCAACGAGGTAAGGGTTCATTTTAAAATTAAATTAGGCATGTGGCCTTCATGGGTCCAAATAAAATTCTGAAACTGCAACTTGAATGCAACTTGGGAAGTGCTGTGTGCATGAGTCTCTAGACAGTCTGGTAAAAATAGCTCCGATGGGCTGAAATGCCTGAGGCGTCTCATTTGGTGGCTTATTCAGGAAATTAAATGGGTTAGGTCACCCATAAGTGTGACCTAATAAATGACATTGAGTGCTATACTGGAACTGAAAATGAGAGGAATAGAATAAAATAAATGGAACAAATACTGTTGAGGCTGCTGTGTTGATGTTATTATTCATTTCCATACCTAATTAAATTCAATCCTTGAGAGTAATTTCAATTTCTTTGAATAAGATGCAGAATGTCCATGTGAGGCCATAAAATCCAGGGACTGTGTCATAGACTTTACATCTGGCTTTTGCAGAATACATGAAGGCTTGTCTGTGGGTGGCCATGAACAGGACCAGTGAGGATGCAGCCCAGCACCCGGTATGAGAGTAAATGATACCCCTGCACAAGCCCACACCAGTTCCTCGGGGACTTCTGTGGATCCTCACCACTTTATCAGGTTGTGGTAGGCCTATTGCTTGAGCTTTTAGGAGAGTGAGATTTTTGTCTTTTGTATCTTGTGATTTTCCTTCAGCAAAATACTAAATTTAATAAATGCTTTTTTAACTCACTGAAGCAACAAAATCGACAATAAAAGACTCTTTCAACATGTAAGCATACTATAGGGCACAAGAAGTATTGTCTATGAAGTATTTCTTTTATAAATTAATTTCCAGTAGCCAAAAAGACCTGGATACCGAGCTGACAAAAAGTAGTATAGTGTAGTCCATAAACCTCAAGTTGTTATTTATTGAAAACTACAAAATAATACACAAAGGAGTAAATTTTCAATGCACTTATGGGAGTTGTATAGCTAAATTCCCATAAGCACTACTGTGAAAAGATAAATACAAGTACATATAAATATAAGAATTTAATCACTCTTGTAATAAAATTGCAATTAATTTAACTGTAATTCCATTTAACTTCTAGTGTTATTGTTATAGAATGAAAAATTATTTTCATTGCTAATCGGGCACCTGTCAATAGACAAACTGCTGGCTTTTTTAATGTAGTACATATATTGGTACCTTATGTGAGCATTAAGCTATCTAAACCCCTTAAGAACTATTAACAAATAAATGGGAAACATCAGGCAATTATTATGCTTGTGGCCTGGATTTACAAATTTTAACCATCATACTGATCTCACAATATCATTAAATAGAATTTTATCCCTACATAATTACTGAAACTAGTTGAAGTACTGTCATAAGAAGACTTTTCACTTCAGTATGATAAGACTATTTCAGTATGATAAGACTATTTCATTATGATTTCATCATTTTTCATTTTTTACTATGAATCATAATTTCATTTTGACTGTTTGAATAATGTTTTACTATTCAATGTATTGTAAGTAATAGCAGATATATCCTCATACATATGATCTCTTGCAGTCTAATGATTCAACGTTGTTAACAAGAAACTTGTATTGAAATTCTGACATTTGCAAAGAAATATTGCCCTGGAACTGTATCTCAGAAAATGCTGGCATTTGAATTTTTCATTTTAATTCAGAATAAGATTCCAAAGTGTCAGAATTTCTTACAGAATGGGAATTCTTTTTCTGACCACCCCTAGCATAGCTACAAACTTTTGGTAATGGTTCAGTGGCTAATGTTCTGTAGTTTTTGCTTTTTTTGCTGAACAGCAATCTCATATTTTTTACCTTGAGATCATTCCACTGTACTATCTTAAGCCCTCTTCTTGTATTACATTGTTACAGAAAATTCACTGGGATAGAGTCTAGTTGCTTTTTATATATAATCTTCCATACTGTAGCCTTCATTCTTAATTACAGTGTTTGAGTCAAGTAATGGCAGCAATAAATGGTCTTCTGGGGACACCAAATTCCTATTCTGACACCAGGGTCACGCCTCTGACCATCAGCGACATGCTCAGAGCATGAACATGTTCAGAGATGGAACATCATCTTCCCCAGATGGGTGCATCCAGTTAAAACATCACATTAGCTGTATCTACCTTACAGTCTTCTATGGCATAGGCATCATGGTCCAGGTCATAACTGTTGGCTGCTGTAGCTCTACAAGAAGATGTGAGCAGGGAATGAAAAGGCAAACAAATAACATAAAAGGAAAATAATAAATGTATATACAAAATCCATAATGTTCTTGTGATCTTGTGCACCAGTAAAAATATCTGAAAATTCAGTTTTTTGAGACAAATAAGAAATTGATGCCAATCTGCTATCCCAAGAGACAGATGAGTAGGCCCTCCTTCAACCCCCTGCAGATCCATGCATTTCCTCCCAGGTTAGCTTTTCTGTTCTCTGCATTAAATGGGAAATGCTGCTTGTGCTTTTGTTGTCCATAAGATGGTGGCATTTTGGTCTGTGAAAATGTGGATCCTGAGGCTGTCTCATGTACTCCACTGATGTTCTTTCACAGGTTGCAGGAGGCATCTGTAACCCTCTTTCTCTGTAACATCTGTAAGACTTTCTCCTGTCCGGTGGTTCAGTTGCCTAAACCCCTTTTTTCAGAGAACTGAACTCTGATACGGCCCAGATGCATAATATTGGTGAATTGCTGAGACATGGAAGATATGCACGGGAATCTCTATATTCAGTCCTCCTAATGTTTTCTTCTCACCTTAATGCAGAACTGATGTACATCGTTAGTGACTCAGAAGATCTTACCCTGATCTTGTATAACATGAATTAACAGCACCTAAAGAGAGCAAGAGCAGAAACTTAAAAAGAGGTCATGAGAAAAACCTTTACATTACACACAGCAATTTTTGATCTCTATCACAAAAAGCAAACCTATTCTTAACAGGCAGAGCACTTCCCTTTGGTGTTATCTTGATAAAATCTGAATAGCTGGTACTTGCAGAAATGTTAGTCTTCAGTTACTGCTTAATTTGACCTACTTTTGTGAAATAGGTAATTTGGAAGGTTATTGAATATCTGTACAAAATTTTGCCCATGATTATAGAGCTATAATGACTCATCATCTACAATGAATTTTTGTGCCAGTGGTGGTAGGGTGAAAGTACATGCGACTGGAAGGTATCATGAGGCCATCCTGAAGTACTTAGTATAATATCTCATTATTTCAAGCAACAATACCATTGGATCCCATTCACATGTTCAGTAACCTGCATATTTGTCCAAAGCAAAATACCAAATTAATTTCAAGCAGATTTGAAGCAGATATCAGAAGAAAAATATCCCATGTTATTAACAAATTGAGTCAGGTGGGCTTGCCCATGAATTTGGTGACAGGCACAATCTTGTTGAAAAATGGCAAGATAGCCTATGGTGTCACTGGTTATTTGTCGTATATTGGTTCAACGGATTCTTAAGGACAAGAATAACATATCTCCCAGTAATCCTAACCCATAATTCCCAACATTTGGCGCAACAACTGATGAACTTGTTATTACTATAGCCTTGGGAAACGTAAATATAGATACTGTACTAAAAATATTTAGGCACTGCAAAGACTACTAGCTACTAGCTGCCTGTTGGATAGCAGAATCTGTTGTAAGACTTCATCTGTTGTAAGGTTTCAGATAGTTTTCTCTAAGCAAATGTGACTGAACCTAGGAACGAAAATATATAAATCTGAGTTAGGACCCTAAATCCTTGGCAACAACCAGTCACAGATAAACTATGGTACCCAGGAGCAGGATCTGCAAAAGCTGGCAATCAAGCAGGGAACTACATAAGCTACAAAGAATGAAACATTAAGGATGAGGATAAGGATGGTGTATGGGCCTTACTAGGAACTACTGGGAAAAATCAGGATACCTAAGCCATTTTCTAGAGGTATGTCCCTGAGCTAATTACATTTGATTTTTAACTGGGCTTGTGGTTAGGATCAGGGCAGACCAGAGCAGGAAGGAGTCTTTTCTGTCTATAAGCATTGACTGAAAGAAATGTCAATGTAACTTTTTTCTACTATTTTAGAGGTTAGAGCACTCACTACGGTGAAGAGAAAACAAGGTTTAATTCTCTTCTTCCAATGTAAATAGTCAGTGTGAAGCTCTTCATCCTAGTTTCATAAAAGTTCTTAACTGTATTCCTGATAGATTTTTTTTAGCTAATGTCATGCCAAAATCCCCCTCTTCTTTTACTTTTGTACTTTTTTTTAAAAAAATTTTTGTATGCCATACACTTCTTTTCTATAATTCCTATTGTTTGGGTTATATAATCCAACATTCTGGCATGTAAATCACAATGCATGAGTCTGATTCCCCTCCATACATTGCATATTTCAAGTGTCTAAACCACACTCTGACTTCCTTTCTTGGTTCACTGTCTAATTTTTTAGGCTACTGCATTGAAACTCATATAATCTAATTGTCTTATCGAAAGCCTGGCCTAGCCCCGAGGTTCAGAAATCTCAGATTCCCTTTAATTCATTCAAAATCAGCAGGAATGTCAACTGCTCATTACTTTTCAGTATTGGGCCATTTTAATTTAGGTGGCTATTTATAGGCATAATATCTAATTTCTGATGAGCTACTCTTGAAACTGTTAGCCTTCTGCTCTCCTATTCTCCTTTGGTAGCATCACTGTCTTATAGGCCTATATCCTTCCCTGCTTCGAAAATAAGCCATTGACAAATCCTACAGTCTCTGCTTCAAACCATTCTCGCGTTTTCTCTATAACCTTAAACTTTTACTGAAGTCCTCATCTTGCTGCAGTCTCTTTATTAGCAGCATACCTGTCCTTCAAAAGATATTCATCTATATCAGTTACTATAATCTACTTTAATCTATCTTTACGATTTATGTCATCCCCCCTCTAGCACATCAATTTAAATGGTTTATTCAAGTCCATATATAATTCTCTTCTCATGTGCTTAGCTACACATTTCTTTTTTCATATGTGCTTTCCATCTCTGTTCAGCTAATACAACCAACCTTAACATTGTGCACTTTGTAAATACTTTCCTTTTCTCTTCCATATTATTTTCAAAACTCTTTCTTTAGTTAAATTCTCTTCTAGTGTGGAAGACCACAATCTTGGCGTGGTTGGTACACTCATAATGACAAGATTATGACAGAATTTGAAACTGTCTGTATACTTTTATGATAAAAATGAAACAGTATATTCAAAGACCTTCATCATGGCTGCCATGCTGGTATCTTAAATGTTAAGAGATGCTACAGTTAAGGTGGCTTGCAAATCTCCACACACCTCTTCTTGTACTTTGTGCCTTTGCCATGATACATTTAATGACCTTAATTAATAATTTTTTCTTGGTAGGACCCCTGCCTCATTCAGGGTGCCGTAGACAGTGCTAACTAAATAAGCAAGTACTCACCACTTTCTTTTCTCCTCTTTTTGCCTAAATGGTCCGACATCTTACTTACATCAAAACATACGAACTGTTGTCTGAAGACAGAACCATTATTTTCCTCTTGGGTTTTTAATGGCATCCATCTCTACAATTATATTAAATGCTTCAAAGAATTAAATGAGTAACTGTCAGGTCTCGATTCTCCATGGATGGATTGTCTAGGTTGCAGATTAGCAGTGACATGGATGTGCAGACACGTAAAACAAGCATGTGTAGAGCTGGCCTGGGTCCAGCAGGGCTTTCTCGACAGGCACGGTGCCACACAGCCAGTGCTGCTTCCCGGGCTAGCTCAGGCTTGGCAGTGCAGCTGCTCTGATGGCGAGCAAAAGCCATGAAAGCAAATCTTGCAGTATACATGCTAACGATGTGTGTGCAATCAGTGCAGGTGCCTCTATGGTGTTTCCTTGGAAGTGGGAGCAGTGTTGAATGCTGTGTAGAAACAGCGGACCTGGCTCCACATGGAATTGCTTTGAGCCCAGCAGGTTTTATCGGCTTCAGTGTCAATACCAGCCCTGCCAGAGCCAGCCTGGCTCTTCTGGAGGCGCTGAGGTGTCATTGCGCTGTGCAGCTTCTCTAGCAGCTAAGCTATTACCCAGGTTTGCCTCCCTCCCTGATGCAATTATTCGTTCCTAGCCCCTGACAGAATTTGTCTCGGCCTCAGCTGTTTGTGAAGCCGTGCTGTAAGCTGGCTGATGGAAACAAGGGGGCTGAGAAACAAAGAAAGGATGCTGAATACCTGCCAGAAAGGTGTTGTTCTTTTTTAGTACTGGTGGTTTCGTTGGTCTGCCTCACAGTGTGAATCCACACACACAGCTGAAGCAGCATAACTGAGCGGAGAGTCAAAAGTGTTACAGGAGAGGTTTCAAACAGTCAGAGCCAGGGTAGGTCGGGCACCTCAATTAAGCAGCTTTGTTACTGCACACAGGGTAGCGCCAAGCTCTTCGCTAAGCAGCTCGTCTCAGCTCGTCGGACCTGACTTTTCAGAGCTCTTAATGCAAAGCAGCGTTACCTTTGACTCTGTCAGAGTTTTGAGAACTCAGCACTTTAGATCTGATTTTCAAGTCAAACTCACAGAAAAACAGAACTTCATAATTACTCCCCACCCATTAAAAGTTTGACATGAGGAAGTCTACTGGTATAGCAAAGGAACATTCTGGGAGATGGGTATAATATCTGAGTCTCAAAGGAGCATTCAGCTGCCCTAATCATGAAGATATCCTTTCTATCCCTACAGGGTCCCTGCCACTCTAACTGCATGGATACAATTTTGTTATGAATAGGTAAGGATCCTACAATATAAAATGCTTTCACTGTTTAGCTTAGTCCATCCGCAGAAAATCTTTTTCCGTTATTTTAGAAAAACAAGTTATGCAAGTAAAATAAAATTCACCATAGCATTCTAAATATCTTAATATTTAAGTGTTTGACTTTGTATTCTTAATAACATTATTTCCACATCTCCTTCCCTCCCTCTCTCTCCCTCTGTGCATATAATAACTTACGACCTGTAAGCCATGTCATTATAACTTTGTCACCAAGGTGGGGCTGTTATCTCCTGTTCATTTCATTTTATTTTGCCCCTCTTTTCCATGGATCTGTTCTATTCTTCTATGTTATTTATATGTATATTAATTTTAGAATTTAAAATCTCTGGGACAAGGATTTTTCTTTCTGTGATTGTGGCCAATATATTCTTTTTTTTTCTCGGGAGAATATTACTATTATTACTGCAGTAATTTTAAGACTAACTTCAAATCATTTTTTTCTCCTGTCAGCATATGTTGTTTTAATAAAGACAATGAATAAAGTTAAGTTACATTGTATAAGCTGCTTAAGATGATAAAGCTGTGTGTAATCAGTTATACAACTGAAAGTTTAGCAAACAAAGATTTGTCACAGCTTACAGAAAGAAAAAGGCAATTAAAAAAACTCCAAACCTCTGTTGGTGACACTGCTCTGAGGTATTTTGCTATTAAAATGACTTACTGCATGCAGAAAATTCTTCTCATTTTCCCCTGATTTATTTACTCAGTATCATAATTTCTGGAACAATTTCGTCTCTGCAGAAGTTAGGAACCATGACATTATCATCTTATGCATAGGATGGAATGGTGACAGTATTTGATTCCACCCCCAAAAGAGCTAGTTCATGGGGGAAAAATCCATCCGTGCCTGTTGGTAGATATGAAAATGCATACAAATGAAGTTACAAGCTTGGACCCAGGAAGTCACTAAGCTTTCAATTGCTGGAAACTAGAATAGTTCATTGGATTGTTATTTGTGCTATTTCCATAATTATTTTGCAAAAGCAGTTACTATTTGGCCACTATTGAAAAACCGGGCTGAATAGATTTTTGGTCTGGCCCAGCATGGCTGATCTAATGTTATTTTGGTGAGTGTATTACCTTGTCGTATGCCATCATCTTCTTTTGCAAGGTGCTGCCACAGAAATGGAATTATTTCATTCATACAAGATTTTATAATGCAGTCTGATTCCCTGAAACATTGTTTCCATGAAAGCAGTTGCTTTCTTAGAGCATTAACTTGTTTTCTTTATTACCTTATATGAATGCAATTAACTCATGTACCGTAGTGATAGTGTTATGAATGGACAAAAGTGTACTTCAGTACAATTGAATAATCTCTCAGTAACCCTGATATTCTGATTTACCCAGAATTTAGATTTAAAAGCCCATATTTTATTTTTAATGATGTAAAGACCAATCTAGAAGTTTAATAGCAAGAAAATATATAACAGGAATATGAATTGGAGTTCATTGCTTCACACAAAGGAGGAGTTAAAGATCCTCTGCAGACAGAAATACACTTATATTTTTCAGAAGTCCTTCTATGCTAGCATCGCTCTCTGCAGAATTTCATTACAGTAAATAATATTTTTTCTGGACTCTAAGTTATAATCCTTGCCACTTTCTAATATTCATATGCCATAGGTTGAAGCCAGATAAAGTAGTCTGCCTACAATTTTCATGTGCCCATCCTCAGTGTGCATACAGAAAACACAAATGTGTATCAAATACAATAGCCCATAAGTTCTCAAAACAGAGACCTTCTAGTACTTGCTCATAATGACCTGAAGTAGTATAGATTTGTCTATGCGTTCCAGGCTTTATTATTTTAAATTAATCTAGGATGCAACTCATTCTCTGTTCTAAAAATAGGAAAGTGGTAAGCACCTATATTTTTGCATCCTTGTCTGGCTTCTCGCAACTTACTTTGTTTATCGTTCCCATACCAAAATTACTATAACTTGAATGATAGAAAGTTGCCCAGATTTCAGGAACTATATATCGATCACCTCTTGAAAGATTACTAGAATATAATAATGTCTTTACTAGATATCTGCTGCTTTAAGCCAATTAACAGAAAAAGGTTACAGCTATTTACATAGGTAGGCAGGCTCTCAGCCCTGTCCTACTGAATAGAGAAATATTCAGGCTCTAAAAAGCATGAGTACACATCAATGCCTTTTTCCACAGGCAGTTGGATTATTTTCTCTGGTTTAATTGAAAAGGCCCAGACAAAGTTTTTTGTGTATGTAAAGGTTAGTGGTAGTGATAGAATACTGGTGACATTTTTATACTGAGCATTACCGTGATTTTTCCACTGACCAGCTGCAAGCCATTTTTTTCCTCTGGTGCTGTTAAGTGTCTGTGAAGCACAGCTGATAGCCCTTTCAGTTCCATCTGGATCTGTTGTGACACTACCTTCCTTGTCACACTTTAGGGGCTTTACACAGCAAAACTATGGCCTAAAATGGATTTATTTTCATTCAGTAGCACTCTTTCATGTTTTGTTTCTCCTCTCCCTGCCTTCTTTCTTCACCCCAGGAATACTTGACATCCTTTCTGGAGGAGCTGCTCTCTTTGCCAACAGAGCAAATAGACTTGGCAGGTAGTTTGGCAATAATTGATCATATCCAAACAGTAATTGAATTTTGTTTGCTGTCAACATAGAAGAAGCCAACACTATGCTGTCTCTTCTGTGACAATAAACATGAAATTACATTACTCATTTCATTGCTCACTCTCCAGTCCACTTCTCTAGACAGGAAATTTCACAAGTTACATGGATAGGAAGGGGCAAGAGGAGGAAAAGCCTGAGGAGCCAGCTGGGCTGTGACTGTACCAAGTGAGTAGGTGCAGTCAGATCAGTGAATGGAACTGTGGCCTCCTTGCTCATATCTTCTCCTAAATAAATCCACTATGCTTTAGTTTCAGCCAGGCTTCTTTTTGCCCACTTCACATTATCAATTCCAAAACTTTCAGGGCTATAATTTCAGATTACTATGTGGGGAGCTATCGGGAATATTTATTTTTCACTGGGCCAGATACTCCACTTTTGGCAACAGTGCCAAGCACCAGCTGGGATTGGGCTCAGTTTTTCTTAATCACAAACAGTGCAATTGACTGTATATAACAAAAGAGACATTTCTGTGTCTGTTACAATACAATATTTGACACCAAAATTTGGGGGTTTATTTACTGATAATTCTTTTGGATGATTAAGTAAGGAGTCTGGCAGTCTCCCCAAAAGTGTGTCTCTCCTGTTAGGTTTGCTGTTTCAGCATACTCTAACAGGGATTACCAGAGACACGGCTTCTTTTATGGGATTGTACTCCTAGAGGTAGGAGAGCGGATTTAAGTTAGGACTCAGTCATGTATATTCATATTTCATAAAGGCCCCTTCTGTGTGAGTTTGTGTGAATGGATTCTACAGGAACCTATGAAGGTAGAGGAGAAAATAGCAGGCAAAGGGAGGAAAAGTGCACGCAGAGAGGAAATGTGTGAAAGTCTCCCAAACATTGATAAGCTCTGGAGACTTGTGGTCCTGTCGCATCTGCAAGAAATGAAAGAAAACACAGAGTCAGCCCAATGTATACACAGCCACCAGCACATGCTAGCACCAACAACGGGCTGTGCAGCTCTGAACACATCCGAAGCGATGGTGGCTGCTGTATGGCGTCAAGCACTACAGAATTACGTGCACAGCTGGTGAAACAAGGGACCCCCATGAGGAGCTTTCTGAACACCTACCTAGCGTGTCAGTACAACTCTCCACTTCTCAGTAGATAGATGGGGTTGGCCTCCAGCCAGGTAACTATGAGTGACTGTGTGTGTGTGTGTGTGTGTGTGTGTGTGTGTGTGTGAACAGTGCGAGGGAATAAGTGAATGCACTGAGTGAATAGCTACCTGCTTTTAGTAAAAACACTGTGATCTGTATCTCACCCCAGCTCAATCCCTTACCAGAGAAAAAGGGTTTTACGATACACACAGACACACACACATGCATGCACATATGTATATGTATGGATGGATGTATAAAAGGATCAAGAGACAATTGCTGCCCTAGGTATGAGTGCCAGAAGAGATCTGAGGAGTTCTCAGAGACCCTTCCAATGCTTTTCAGAATCAATGGCACTACTGCAAGTGAAAGTCTCGGGTTAGCATTAGAACCGACATAATGTTGTGAGTCAGAATTTAACAGACTTCACTGAGATTGAAAGGAAGTAATTTAGAACAAAAATTGCTGGTACATGTAATGGATACATTACAAGCTGGTTTCCATTTCTTTTATTGAGGAAGTTGTAAAAATAACGCTATTTCAGAGCAGACCTTTTGCATTTGGACCAAATAAATTGGCCATCCTGTGTTTTCTCCTAACACATCAGTGCTCTGCAGCTTTTAAAGTCATTTGGCCTTGTGACTGGCAATAATAAAACAAAAAGGGCAGTTACTAGTGAAAAAAGCACTGGACTTATTTTGGAAGGTACAGTATGCCAAACCTATCTTTCTTTTGGAAGAAAATGACCTAGTTATGTCTGAACATGAAACCGATTTCTGTATGATAGCACAGGATTAGAGAGTTCTGTTTTTCTTTTATGTATTATCTTCAGTCTTCAGGGTTCCTAAACTGGGGGTGAGAATGAAGTTGACCTATGAGGCCAATCTATTATCCCCATCAAGACAAGGAAACCTCTGAGAAAAACTTGAAAAATATTGGTACTCCTGATTCTCTTTGAGCCAAAGAAAAGGGAAAGGTCTCAAAAGCACAGAAAGCCTTTGTTTTTGAAATCTGTAAGGCAGTATATTTACCAGAATTCTGGTGAAAATTGTTGCAAAATAAACATATATATTTAAGAGAACTTCCCAAAATACTTACTTGATTGTTTTTGCCTATTGGCAATAAGAATCTGGGAACAAATTAATCAGAATTCACTGTGATTGTAGAAATTCTGAATGATTCACAAGGTTTTGTAAAATATACGTATCAATTTGTGAATTTATTCTTTTGCCTTGCTTCCTTCTCTTATTAGGTTTTCTTTTTGCTTTTCTCTTAGTCAAGCTCTGTTTGATCCTATTCTGGAAAGCATCAGAGGTACTTACCTTTTCCTTGAAGCCTGCTGTGCTACAGTGTGTGGCCACCCCAGAGGGGATCAAATATTCCAGAAGTCTTCTGAAAGGGAAACTTAAATGCCAGAAGGTGGAACTACCCATAAAGCACCAAATGAACAAATGGTCAGGGGAACTGAGACCATGTAGGAATACAGAATTTCTAAAAGCCATAGATCTAAGGTGATCTTGCTGAAAGGGGAGCTGGAAACTTAAGGGGCAAAACCAGGCAGAAATTTGTTATTCTTTGCCTTGAGATTAGACTCATACATAAACACAAGTCTTATTTTCCTGTTGCTTGAGACATGATTTTCTTCGGTGGGAGTATGCTCTCTCCCATCTCCTAAATTCTTTCCTCCTTCCTCCCCGAAACAATATAGTTACCCGATAGTAGTAGTTAGCCTGATCTCTGTGGCCCCTGGAGTCTTCTTGCTTCTGGTGTCCACAGTGCCATTCAGCATATCAATATCTGGGCAGGATTTCACCTTCATTTCTTTTAACCAGATTTTTGTAATGGAGTGTGAAATTAGACAAAATGATTTAATTTGATCCTGATTTCTCATACGTTGCTACCAAAATGGGATAAAAATCTGTATTTCAAGAAAACCACAGTATTCTACCTTTTGAAAAAATCTTGTGTGTATAAGAACTCAGAACAGAACAGTTGTTCTATGACCTTGGACAAATCACTCAATCTTTCCATCTCACTTACATGCTTCAGAGAAGGTATTAGGAGCATTAGATAATTGATGTTGCAGCAACTCTTGAAAGCATGGCTATATTCAGTCTTGGTAAATACAAGCAGTTTGCATGGTTTAATTGCAAACATATCAGTGAATCTTTTCATTCACAGGATAATGGTAAACTGCAAAAAGGCTAACACTTTTTTCTTCTTTTAAATGCAAAGCATTTCAGTTAGTTAGGTCATGCATTACTAATTATTAAGTTGTTTTTCTGCTGAGGATATTTAAAAAATATCTTGGACCTCAACTCACAAAGGCAGCTCTGGCTGATTTCAGGATGAATTATCCATCTCAATACCTCTGAAGAGCTGGGCTTGAGTGCTTTTTCAAACTGAACCCTTATTATAATGAAAATACAATAAAAAAGAAAATGATTTTTTTTGTCATCCTCTTAAAGACCATCCTGAAGATTCAGAGGGCTTTTAATTTTAATTTAGGAAAAGCAGACAGACCTATCAATAGAGAATGGCATGTTACTATCTCTATTTCTCTACTTATCTACCTGAGTTTCTGTTACTTGAAATCTGATGACTTTGCTCTTTTTACAATATTTATACTCACAAGTTTCCTGAGAGGTAGCAACATGCATTGCCACTGTTCTACAAATCAGAAACTGAGGAATACGGAGACAAAGGGACAGATCTAAGCATTTTAGCAGTTTTAACACTCACTGTTATAATACAGAACTACCCTGTCACTCTCAGTCCTACCTTCAGCATCTGGGCTGCCTGTCTTCGTCACTAGTTTGGCACTAAAGAATAATGCCTTCAATTGATGTATATTGAACAGGAAACCACTTAAGATGAGCAGTAGAAGAGTTAAAGAGGTATGGGTGTGTGTAGGTTAGCTGTTTACTAGGGCTTATTGGCCTGATCTGGAGCAAGGTGATGTTTACAAAATAGATGTCTGAGCTAGGCATCCTATGGTAGTCACCAGTGGGAAATAGACACTTCCAAAGCATATCTCCCTGGACCAAAAAGCAGGTGTATGCTTTACACTATTTCTTTCCAATGAGTGTAATGGGAGCCAAGAGTGATTAGCTCAGGAAGGAACAACTACTCTGTAAATACCTATATGTACTCTGATGAATTCCATACCAGTTCAGCCAGACCACTGATGTTATCAAGCTTTGAACTGATGAGTCTACAGGGGAAGACAGGCAGAGTTCAGGCACCTGCATTATTTTGTGCATTTACTTCGAGTGAATAGCCCAAAGCTTTGCAGAATATGTGGTCAAGCAAGGTGTTATGATTGGGTTTTCTGAGTCCTTGTGCTAAATGACAAGTTCTAGGCTACACATCTTTTTCAAGGATATAAGGAGATACTGCTGGTTAAACAATATGTAATCCATTATAGTTCTAAATTAGGTCCCTCTAACTCCTTAGTCCTGGTTCCAGTATACTGTGAGCTCTAGACTGGGATTTCTTTCCAGTCTCTTGGGTTTGGCTCTCTGTTGACTCAAGGTCAAAAGAACTCAAATCTTTTACGGACTGAATCACTTACTCCAGATGTTGCAGATCTCATTCAGTTTTTAGGGATATTGGGCAGGTGGCTGCTATAACAGAACCACAGCAGTCACTGACATATTATCTAAAGATGATTTGCTTTGCAGGACAAATATGACAGGTGGACAACAATTCCTGTCCTGCAAACACACACCATGCACAAATCACAGCTTCAACCCCACCAGTCCTGTTTAGACCAGTCAATACAAATGACTGAGGGGAACAGGACACTCGCTCCAACAGACTGACGTGTGGGGTCCATGGCTGACAGCTCAGCTCTTACGTGTAGTGATACCTCTCCTCATGCTCCAGCTTATATACCATTTCTGAGGTCCATGCATGATGTTTCTCCTGAGGAGCTGTTTATTGTTTTCTGTGTTAGATCATCAATATAAGCCACTGACAGCTTCACTAATCACATAGCCCCAGCCCAGTCTCTGACTCCCTTCATTCCATGTGTCAATCACAGTTGCCACTGCAATTTCTAACACCCTCCAGCCTCCTGCCCAAACGTGTTGCCTAAAAATGTTATCTAGCCCTGCTGCCTTAATGTTATTTCAAGCTGGGTACATGTAGTGAAGTCTCCTTTGTGTGGGAAGGTAGGCTGCTGAGTAGTGTCACTGGGGTTCACTCAGAGCCTTTGTGATGAATGCAGTTCCTGAGCTGGAAAAAAAATCTTGCGCACAGATGCATCATTAATGAGTTTCCTGAAGGTGATGCTTTTGTTGTTCAGCACTATCTGTTCACTAGATTCATATAGGTTGAGGGCTATACAGTGATTGAAAAACAATAAAAGATCTAGATCTAGGTCTCCTCCATGAGTGTTCAGAATTACAAATTCTGATTTTTAAACTAGATTCTTGAAAGTCAATCTTCCCATGAATATTTCTCCCTGTACAATTTATTTATTCAGACCTTGAATAGAAAACATTCACAGATCTACAAAGAGTTTCCAACCTGCAGCAAACTTCATTGCTAGAATATTAATGGGAAGCATACTTAAAAAGGATATGAAAAT
Source organism: Dromaius novaehollandiae (assembly GCF_036370855.1). Classification (NCBI taxonomy): domain Eukaryota; kingdom Metazoa; phylum Chordata; class Aves; order Casuariiformes; family Dromaiidae; genus Dromaius; species Dromaius novaehollandiae. The sequence goes on from NC_088098.1 coordinate 27,476,395, forward strand.
ATGTGGAATAATTAAAAAAAACAATTAGTATTCAGAGATAACATTTTGCAATACCTAACAAGCCCTAATCCTGACTTTGCGATGATTCCTATATTCCCTTTTCCCATGCATATTGACATAATATGGTATAACACTTATATTTACAATAATTATCCTGACTTTGGTTTTTCAGCTAAAATTGTTGGTTTGAAATATAAAAAGGCAAAGCGATGAATATCAGGAAGCAGTAGCATGTCACAGTTTGCTACTACCAAATTCACTGGGATTTAGACAATCTTTTATTGAATCTTCATTAAACCCCCTAACACCACTGAAGATTAAAAAAAAAAATCCTGTCAGATCTATGCAAAGTGACACTCAGAAATAAAGCTTACACAAGAGTGTAAATAATATTACTTTAAACAAACACATCTTTACCTCCTTTAAGCCTTATGTATAGGAAGAATTTTCAGGGATCAGAAAGTGTGAATGCAATGCACTGAAAGGCCTTGCTTATCATAAACTTTGGAAAAAATGAAAAAGTTGTTAGAAAGGTTATACTGTAATTCTTAGCATTAGGGGAGCTTCTACAGATCAATGGGAAATGCATTTTCAGTGCAGATGGATAATAATGGCATCAGCTTTGTCTGTATGACAGTCATTGATGCTATGTTATTATCACTCTGTGTGTGTATGTTCTTGTGCATGAGTGCACATGCTGATATATTTACATAAAAGCAATCCTTCAATCAGTGGTTTGCTGTTTTCGTTCCTCTCTTTTTCTTCTTACACAGGAGAGATGGAAGTTTGCTTAGATGTTGACAGTATAAAGAATGCATACAAGCATCCTTTAGGAGGGTTAATTTTAATTCTTGACAATTTGATTTAGCCTTGATTCCAGTTGCCCATAGCAAATAAGGTGATGTAACATTTATTTCTTGCTCCTTCCTGCACACTCTCTATATTAATTGATTTATTTTTGTCCAGCTTCATTTCAGATAGCCTATTTTTTCCTGAAATATAATTTATTTCTATACAGTGGTTTAAGGGATTTTGTAATGGAAGATTAGCTCAGTGAGAAAATTATAGTGTCTTACATGCCTTGTAAGAGATGAAGGTTTAGAACAGAGATTCCTGCATATAGTTGGAGAAAGTCTAATTGCTCATGTCATGCTGAATAGTCAGTGTTTCATGAATTTTGACATGACAAGAACCCAGGATAGTTATGGATGATGAGGGTCTTTCATAAGCAGAACAAATAAAGGAGCAGCCATGGTAGGTAGTTCACATAGAAGCCATTTTCAGGAGTCTCTAGTGAGAATGGTTTCTCCCACCAAACCAGCTTCTGTGGAAGAAGCCATGGGAGGAAGGAAGAAACAACTGTGCCAAAGAGAAAGCATGAGAGAAGGTGTGATCCCTGCAATGAGATAGTTTTTTTCCATCTAACTTTTACATTAGGTACCTAATTTCCCAATGTGATCCTTGAAAATTCTGCACAGCTGCCATATAATCCTTGAAGCATCTAAATTCCATAGAACACCCCCTTTTTTTTTCTTTCTTTCTTTCTTTCTTTTTTTTTTCTAAAAGTTACCTAAAGTTAAGTTAAAGTACCTAAAGTTAAGTATCTGGCTTACTCAAAGCCACCCAAGCAGAAGAAATGCCACCTCTATTCCACAACTGGTAATATTTTATAACAATTTTTTCCTGTGCTTGCAATATCCAGGAAACATACTCTTGTATTTAATCTAATTTGCATAAAATGCAGATATAGCCACTGGATTTGAGACTACATTGTAGGTCTTCCTATTCCAAAGTAAGTGTTCTAACTGCGGGGAAATAGTTTTGCTCCAGTGGATACTATACCTTGTCAATAGGTCTGTAGAAGACGATATCCATTCTCCTCCAGATATATATGTTCAGCTTCTGTTCTCTTCTCCCTCCTGTTTCCCCTGCTATATCATCAGCTGCAGTGACTCATGCACACCGCCTGAAGCAGTGGTGACTGAGAAAGCCACTGGCACCCTTGTAGTATTTACATGGAAAGGCAGTGCTGCAGGCTGAAATACCTGAACCTCCAAAAGAAAGCTGAATTCCTGAGTGAGTGCTTTAAAGCTAGATCAGCTGGTTAAAATAGTGCACCAGGCACCAGCAACAATTTTGGTTTCTGCCTGTTTGAAAGGCAGAAGTGAAATCTGCTCAGTTTTTGAAAAAGGAGTACACAAAGGAGAATCTTCTTTTCTAGAAGTTTAAGGATAGAAAATCCTGGGGGGATGAGAAAAGACTTCCAGTACCTAAACTCCAGAGATGCATGGAATTTAAGCCATGACACTATTCTCAGTATCTTTCTGTGGTCATTCAAGCAACTTTGTATTTGAGATGAAGGATTTTTTAATCCTATTCTGAGATGGACAACTGATCTGTGGACCCTGTATGCCTCACTGCAGCGCCAGGCATGTGAAATCCAGGGGCTGGGTTCTGAGCATTATAACACTCTTTGTTAGTCTCTTTGTAAATCTGGGGTTATCTGACAGGAAGTAAAGCAAATGATTAGAAAAGAAGAAGGGGACCAGACCACAAATATAATTTTTCAGGTTAACAAAGATGATAAAGTTAGAGAGAGAAAAAAAAGTGAGGGCTGTCTTTATTTGGCTTCCAGTATAAGAAGTTATTTATTGTTGTCCTACAGATGCTTTGTAATGGTTAATCACCAGGCAGCTGTGTAGGTACATGGGTTTTGAGAAATTGAGAAATGAGTGTTTTTATCTGTCTACTTTGTCTTTAGAGATATTATTTCTTTGGAGGGGGGAGGGGGTGGGCGGGGGTTGGTTTATTTTGTTTTTCCTCTCTTGACTGGCTAGCTGTTCACTCAAATTTTGACTACTGAGTTGCTCCAGTTCCTGTTAGTGGCTTCTATGGAAACCCTTGGCTATCTTCTTCTTTTCCAAGTCAGCACAGACTGTGTCAGTATTTCTGCTCCCTGATCAGGTATGATCAGACTGTGAGGAGAATGAAAGCTGAATATACAAAACCCATCAGTTCATATAATTAATTCCCAATGTGCCTAGGAGTGGGAAGAGAGTGGAGAAAATAAAGAAAATCTTCCAAAGGGCCAGGGGGACTGTAAATGTCCATAAAGACAGGAGGAGATGTGTCCTGGTGTCTAAAGGGAAGGCTTTCTCATGAAAGCAAAATCTTGAGGACTCTGACCTCTGGGGAAGAAGCAGGGAAGCGATATATACAGCTGCCAACGTTACCAGGAAGGTGCGTCTTGGCTATTTGTCTAGGTTTTCTAGATGTGTGGAAATCTAGTAGATTCCTGCTAAAAGCTGTGGTCTGCCAACAGAAGTGGTAGTGTTAGCAGAAGCAGGAAGAAGTGGATGATTGCTGGGCAAGGGACAGTGCCTGAAGGACTGGCCCAATCTGGGACTCAAGAGTAGATGGAAATACTACACATAATGTGAAGAAGGCCAAGACGATGTTTTCCTGAGATTGTCAAGTACCTACCTTGCCTGTAGAAATTCTCTCCAATGCAAGGTGGGAATAATTATGGTCTAACATCTTCCTTGCACAGGTCCAAATGAATACAGAGGCAGCACAGGACAACAGTGAATCACACTTGCAGAACCTATTTCAGAATTGGAAGAAATTCCTGACTGTCCATGCCATTTATCAGCAGCAAAGTGTTTCTTTTTCACCTCTTCCTTTAGATGTCCTTTGTGCAAACTTCAGAGGATTTTTTTTTTCAGTTTTAGAAGAGTAAAACTTCACTGTAGCATTTTTTAAATCTGACACAGAGGCAAGAAATATAATTTATTTAAAACAGTATAATTAGTAATACAATTTATAATTTCATTTAACATTTGTGTTTTTTTAATGAGTAAAATCAGTAATGTTCCCAGTGTTTTCCTAATGACGCTGACATTCATAGGCCTAATTTCAATGACTATTGCACCTTCTAGACAAAAGATAGACTTCACATCAGTTTCAGTGAATGGCCTCGCAAGCATGATAAGCCCATAAAGAAAAGGTCCAAAATTAAGGGGATCACTGAAATTTGTTATGTATGCAATCTATTTTATTTTTTAATAAATTAAAAGTTTCTTCCATTGGGAATATCTCCTGGTGCCATCATGTTACAATGTAATGAAATATTGAGTGAAAGAGCTTTTCTGAAGTATATTTCTACTGAAATACTTCTGCAAGTGGCAGATGGCAGCACTCAGTAGACTGCAGGCTGGGAAGTCTTGCAGGAATTAATTACATTGCACTGTGAGGAAAATTGAAACTTGAAAAAGTTTTGTGTTTCTTTTTTTTTTTACAATGTGCCATGGGTCACCCTTCAGTCCCAGTTCTCACTGTTATTCTAAATGACTTGCTTTGATTATAACATGTCTGAATATGTTTTAGAAACATTTGACTCATCTCATTTTCTATTCAGAAAAAATAATTTTGAAAAAGGTTACATTATTTTTCGAAACAAATGTTTGTTTTCGTACTTCAGTAAAAGCATGTAGCAGGGTAAGTGGCCCCTTTAGGATGAGGATGAAAAATCTTAATTTAAAATTATTCCAGATCAACCAGACAGAGTCATCAAGGGATGATTTATATGTCTCAGCTATAGGGCAATGTCTGTAGTTGTGCAAACCTTGCTAGCTTCCAATGTGAGAGTGCATCTAGCCTTCTGTTATCTTTCTGAGATATGTAAATATTTTATTCTGTTTCAATTCATGCATGTTTGCATCTCCTGGGTATTTTTTATTTCTGTTTTAATCTTGACAAAAGTTCAAGATATACTTACATTCCACTGAATCTATTAGACACTGGCACTGATTTAAATGATTGTAAAGAGAGGACTCCAAGTGGGAACATTTTATTCCCATTTAGGAAGCAGTTTCATATTGTTAGAATAGTGATCATTAAGGGACCTGAGCTAGGCAATGCTCTTAAGCTTTGCATGAAATAACAGGACACACAGCACATAAATCCTAGAATGTTCCTTACAGGCATTTACCCTTATAATCTTTCATTCCAATGGTACGATAAGTACTCTCTACAGCATAAGCACAATAAATGCAGATAAAGATAAGTTTCAAAACTGAATGCTCAGCATAAAACAGAGAACGGTAAGGGGACAATGAGTAAAGACTGGGAAATATAGGCCAATGTTGATTTGGAAGCTGGTATTGCTTCCATGTGGGACTGAAAATCTGTAATTTCTGTATTCAATACAAAACACAAACAGCAGCATAGTAAAAAACACTTTTGAATGCCTAGGAAACTTCAGGAAATATTTTTTGAAAAAGTGTCCATCATTTCTAAATGGATCAATTATAACTGCTTTTATTAAATCTTTCATATAATAGATCCATACTGAGTGACACTGGTTCCATCTTGTCTAGTAACCTGACCCTGAGAGTGACTAGTAATGAATAATTATGGAAGGACGGTAAGATGCATGAATTCTGCAAAATGAACCTTCCCCCTTACAAAGTAGATTATATTACTTTTTTAATAATCACAGATCTCTATGGCGTACCTTATCTCCTATAAGCCTGATTATCCCTTGAAGCTCATCCCTCCTAGCCAGTAGGAATATACATTTGTTGGGAGATTTTTAGAAAAACACAGAAGACTTCCATTTTGCATATGCTTACACTTGGAAGCTATTATCTGATTAGCTATATTTTCCTATTTCTTTATTTATTGCTGCATTAAACATTGTCACAAAAGGTGTGTTTGAAGTGCTTTTGCTTTTCCTTGCTATGACAAAATGATTAGCCTGCCATTGACTGTGATAACAAGTTGCTCCCTCTGATGTATGGACAATTACACACAGCCAACACTTTAAAAGTATATCTCTCAAAAAAATTCCCTCTTCATTTGGTGAAATGTAACATGACTGGAATTGTTTGTCACCTCTCAAAAACTCCACGAAGCCCATAATATTCCCAGCATGGATTTGCAGTTTGAGGGCAAGAGAGAGGCTATAGCTGTGTCCGTTATTACCGATTATCTGAGCAAATGCGCTCACTGCACATGTCATGGTGGCCGAGCAGTCTCCCAGTGTTACTACTACTTTTCTTCTCAGTAGCGCTGACCCTTTTTCTGTCGATGTGAGATAACTTTTTTTGGGTCCCAGGAACATGAGGCAGAGGATTAGGACTCTTCTGGATTGCCAATCTCAGTCTCTTGGTATCAGAGGCATTTTAAAACCTTAGTAATAAACTCCATCTTAAAACTCAAGACTATTTTTTTTCCTTTTGTCCCCATGGCTACTCCTCTGAGATTGCTTAAAAAAAAAATCTCTTTCTTCTGAAGAGAAACCTTTCATTTAAAGTACATATGGTCATCTTGTTCCCAGCTTTCCGCAATGTTGTTTAATTTACATGTTGTTTACACTCTTATGTGCATAAAGAAGTACTTAATGTCTCTTTTCATTTGTCTAGGATAAACAAATCAGGTTTTTTTAGTCTTCTCTTGGAGGGCTTTTTGCTCCCTTGATCATTTTAAGTAACTGTTCTTCATTTCTGTTCCAGTTTAGATTTCTCCTTCTGGGTGACCAGAGTTTTACATAGCTTTTTCTGGAGGCGGCAGATATTCCTTAGCTAATATATAGAGGTAGCCTTTGAATTACAGGCAGACATGAGAAAGAAATACAAAAGGAGAGAGACTACAGTCGCTCCAAAAACTAGATCTTCAAATCTAATTTTCAAATCTTCAAATAGGGCTAGAGGGGAAAAAATGGGCAACTGGCTGCAAGATTCAATCTCCTTACACCTAACTAGTTAGTTCAGTCCATGTCCTCACCTTCTTTTGGGCCATTTGGTTGTACAAAGAAAAAAAATGTCAAAAAAGATTCTGTGCAGTGTCTTTCATGCAGTACTTGAGAAGCTGGTGCAGGAAAAGTCTTCTTGCAACACTCATTGGCATTGTATCTTAGCGTAGCAAGACCTGGTTCAAGTCCAAGCTTGCAGAAAAATAGTGCTACAAGCAAAAGCCTCAATTCTGCACATGAAGTTTTGGCCTGGAGTTGTGACAGTGACTGTAAGCACTGTCTGAGCAAGCAAAATCTAAGTCCAGTCTTTCCACTGCTTTGGACAGGACTGAGAAAGAGTAGCAAAATTCTTTAGTTTCTGTTCTCTAATTGGAGATTTTAGACACTGTCAGACTTTTCCTGCTGAAGCTGAATATTCCTGCTTACTTCATTTAATCTTAACATACTTATGAAGGAGTTGCAGCCTTTTTCTCCAAAAGTTTAACTTCTTCATCACATGCATACATTCACAAAGGAGCAATAGGAGACTTTTCAGTCTAAAACACTCACATAACTTACTTGTAACAGGTGCAAAATTTACAATTTAAATCACTAAGGGCTTCAGAGATGATCAAGAAATTACTATAACAGTGTCTGAACCAACACTGCTGGGAAGCAGCCAACAGAAGCACTGAGAGGTTCAAGTTTTTCCATTAAAATTATTGCATCAACTCAGCCATCAGACAAAATTACTTCCAAAAAAGAGGAAGTTACTTAGCAATTCTAAGGAAGTAGCAACATAATCCACTTCCTTGCTAAGTTCCTGTGTAAAACTAGTCTGTAAAGCCCTGTCAAATTGCCTTCTCTTTCTTTTCTTTTTCCTTTGACACAAACCCATTAACTTAACAGAAAAGCGGGAATATTGCCAGCAAATCTTTTAAGGTGAAATGAACTTGGAACTTAAAGCTAAAACCGTTAAAAGTGTGAGATTTAATGCAAACAATACACATTAGCTTGAATGTCTGGTGAACCACTAAGTGCTTTACATAATCATTTTGTTTCACCTGTACTGTTTAATTACCAGTTTCTTAACAATAGCCTCCTTAGGCTATACATTTAGCTGCTTGCCAGGCAAGTTCCTTTGATCCCTTAGTACAGAAATACTTTAAGGAGAGGATTTCTGGATGTGCCTGGGGGAACCAGACATCTAACTTCGATGGAGTGGTGATGAATCTTGAGAAAGAACTTAGAGGTTTCTGTATAGGATTGCAGAATACTCCTTTTACTTGCATTTTTATTCTGGTAGTGCTTGGAAACCTCATCTATTGTGTTAGCTATTAAACACATATACATAATATTTAAAAATTCATGTTCAGCATATAAAGACAAAAGACAAAAGCTGGAAGCCAAAGTAATGTGCTGAATAAATAGTGACCAACCCTTATCTTACGTGGGTGCATATAAGGAGTTTTACTTCCAAGAGCAAACATTGCAATGACACACAGTAGTTGGTCTACTCTGGGAAGTGGCAGATCTTTCCTAGGAAGAGGTGCCATGCAGACCTGTGGCTGGTGCAGTTTAACCAGATGCACCACTTACTGGAAAGATCGGACTTCCCCAAAGAACTGACATGACGTGGAGTGAGCACCTCGGCATCATCCCAGCCCTGTGTGGTATAGTCCCAAGCAGGTCCAAGGGTTCTAAACACAATCTGTCCTAAATACAGCTGAAACACTGTGCTGCAAAGCAATTAAGTGTTATTTTTTTCTTTACGAAAAGGTACATGACAAGACTGTAACTCCAGATGCGGTTTTATGTATTGGGTAAGAGTGAAGTATCTTGTGAATGCTTTGTGAATCACAACCAATTATAAATGCAATAGAGGTCAATACAAGGGCCATCTTAAGGAAGGGAGATGCTAGTAGAAGGAGAAAGTGAAAAGAATGGAGTAAGCTAGCTGTAGAAAAAAACTAGCTTGCAGAGATTGAATTACCAACAGCAAGCTACGGCTTTCATTTCTGCGTGGCAGCTGTGTAGGGACCATAGGATCCCAGACCAGCCTGGATCTTCCCTGCTACTCCTGCTAGTTTCAGCTGTTGTTGGAAACTCCCACTCCTAAGTGCTGGCTTTACCAGTGCTACTTCTGCCTCTCCTGCCCCATGTGATCGGACGAAAATGTAAAGGGGGAATTTTTATTATTTTGCATCTTACTACCTTGTGAAGAGGAATCTTGTTTTCCTTCTGGGAGTTAATTTATGTTGGAAGAGATTACCATTTTATATAGGTCATGTTAACTATTTTAATGTAGATTTCTAATCATTAAATAAAAGTCTCACAGTTGGGAAGACAGGAACCACAGAAAGGATTGATAGATTTAGTGAGTATATCTTGGAGGAAATACTGTTGTCTATAAGTTCAGTATATACTTTCAATTAAAAACACATTTTAAAATGTTTCTTTTAAAAATGTTTCTTTGTAGTCTTGACTATATTGAGTGAAGTTAAGTTCATAATTGTTAGAAAAGTGCCCATGACAGATTAGTATTTTTGAACCAACATGGAAAAAAATGTGCGATGTAGAAGCAATTTACACTTTTTAATAAGTATATTGTTCTTGCTGAAAGAGATTATTGTATTCACTGACAGCCAATTTTCTAGTGATGAATTGTCTAAAAACCCTTCTCTCTGATATTTTTAGTAAGTAGCTGAGCAAGTGGTAAGCTAATTTTTATATTTTCCTTTACAGATCAAAGCCTTCTTTTAATTATATTTCACACCAGTGTTACAGATAAACATATGACAGTAGCCACATTACAGAAATTGTTAGAACTTTGATTAGTCTGTGTTGTCATTTAGACTCATTCCCCTCTATATTTTTAATTATCTTATTTGTTCATCCAGGTCTTGAACCAATGACCAGGGAAATCAGTGAGAAAATCCCGGCCAGTTTCACAGATTTCGGATTAAAACTTAATGACAAAACTCTTTCCCTATTTATAAGCGTCTTTTTCTACGCTTTAATTTCCAAATTCTTCCCCTCCCCTCTCCAAGTATAAAGCAATCATAAAAGCTTTGTTGACAGGGAAGTGGTTTCTTCCTGAAAAAATTCTTAATTTAGTCTGTGAACTTGACCTCACACTGCTGAATATTCTGTGCACATTAATTCCAATTTCAGTAAAACTCTGTAAGGAACTGCAGCAAAAATATGGATCAGGAAACAAGTTATGTATGACGATGGCTTGTGTCCCTGAATGAGATAAACTGAAAATGCGAAAACTTAAGTTTTCATTTTTCTATCCCTTTCTTATAAAAAGATACAATAGTTCCGCAAGTGTAAAATGCTCCGCAATCCTCATCTGTTGAAAGGAGCAAGTAGCCTTTTGTCAGCCTCTGCACACTTGCCTAATGCAAAGGAGTCAAGTATCCTCCCTCCCAATACCTCTCCTTGAAACTCTCAGATTGGCTGTACGCCTGTTGGTGTGGCAGCTGCCTACAAAGGAGAGCTTGGTGCTGGCCTTCCCCGGGGGCTGCAGCAGAAGTCCTCGAGGCAGCGGGCCCTCTCCCGAGTACCAAGGAGTGCTTCTTCTTTTAAAACAACATCAGTTCTGCTGTGACTTTTCTTCCAGGCTTTTCTAGGCAAGGCAGGGAGCACCCTTCAACCTTCCTGTGCTAGGCAGTGTGTTGAAAATAATTCAATATCCCTTGGGGCAAAGAAGAGAGAGAGTGTGCAAATAGCAAACTTGACTCATTGCCTGATATTCTGGAATAATGTTATTTCTCTCGGGAAAACTCGAACACTTTCAAACAATGTGGCACAGGAAGGGTGGAAAGAACAGCGCACGGTCTGCAAGCAGGAGCAGTAACTATGAAGAGATGATGAGGATTTGAGTCACCTCAGGCTGGAATACAGTAGAATCTGGAGTCACTCAGAAGCTCAGTGCTTTTCAGGCTCATAATTTGGATGTAGTTATTAAATTTTTGCAGGAGTCCCATCTTAATTCCAAGTCTTTTTCTTTTGGACCTGGCCAATGAGGCTTCAGACTAGACTCTACAAAGCTGTGATTATATAGAAAATGAATACTAGAGATTATGGTCTCTTTTTGATTTCTCCTCTCCAAGTGAAATATGAGATGAATTAATAAAAGGGCACCTGTGCTGAAAAATGAGGCTATCTATCTACTTGATGTGAGTATCGAAGGGCTACATTTAGCATAACACCACAATGTGGAAAATTATAAGCATACAGCTACTGAGTGGTAATATTAGGACTGTATTAATAGGTATTATAACGTAGTGTTAAACATATTTTCAAAAAGTAGTAGACTACCTACATGCTTAAATTTTTAAAACAGGCACTGTGCAAAAAATTGAGTTAACTGCATATTCACAAGGCTATTTGTAATATCTGTGTATATGTTACTAGAAAATCATTAATCATGATAGCTAGTTCCAAAACATAAAAACTCAAATATTGATTTCATCTAGAAGCCTGTCAACACCACGTACTACCACTTCACAGAGACACTTGAACTCCTAGATTAAAGACAGTTTAGGTATCAGATCATTCGATGGCTAACAAGGAACTACTGGTGGGTCATATTGGTTTCAAAGAAGTATCCATCCTACAAAGAAATCTGTCCAGAGCTATTTCTATATCATAGTCAAATCATTTGGAAAATTTTGGGATATTTCAACACAATGCAATTCAGATACATTTTACGGATTTTTGTTTGTCTGTTTATTTTAAGGCTGTTTATTTGGCTGTTCTTGTTTATTTGGAGTGTTACTGCATTCACTGGTCAAAAGATCAGTGTGTGGCTTTGGGAAAAGGCTTATGTCAACAGACATATTTTGCAAAAAAGTCAAAAAGGCAGAATTTATTGTGCTAGAAAGCTGCATTAGGAAACTACGACTGTTCTGAGGAAAGAGAAGTCAAAAGTTCTAACCTATTCTGGTATTTCTATTTTTTTTGGCTTGGTTTTAATATTCTTGATAGTAGTGCATGGGGAAAGATGAACCTTCTGATAATCAGGATCTGCTCCCCTGTGTGCTGAACACCACAGTGACGAGTTTACCTGTTAGACTATGGCTGTGTTCAGCCAGAGACCAGTGGAGCAGTCCACCCCGGAAATCATAAAGATCTAAATGATAATGACTGCATCTGCATGCAAAAGGAAAATACATAATTATTTTTCCAAGCAGATATAAAAATAAATGATCACTGCTGCCACCTAAGTGCTCAGGGGAGGCATTGATTTGAAGAGCTCTCTGTGGCTGTGTGTCTTGCCATCATTCAATGGAATCCTTCAGTGGAATAAAAATATTTCACACTAGCCATATATTGTACACTTCCAAGGACTGCAACACATCACACACATGTCAATTAATTAATTCCCCAAACTATGCTCTGAAGCATTATGCCCTGGGAACTATTATTATACGTCTTTAGAGGTAGATAAACTGAACCAAAGCAAACAACATATCTGTAGAGGACCGGTTCTCTACATGTGGTTTTGTCTCATTGCTGCTGCTGCTGCAAAGCCGCTGCTGCCAAGGCGCATCGGGCAATGCTGTGCAGGCGCCCCCGGGAGCTGTCCGCGAGGTAAACAACCTCGTGCATCTGCACGAGGTAAAAAGGGTGCGAAAAGGGCAGAAGGTCATCTCTAGGGCATGAACCGCACATATTCATTTGCCATCTGCGCATGAGCAGGAGACCCCCAGATGCCCCAGCCCGTTTCTGGAAGGTTCCGAGAGGGCGGACTGCGCATGACAGCTAATCTGCATGGGAAGCGAGGAAGCACCTCCCAGAGGCGGGGCAAGAACCTATAAAAACTGCAGACTGTGTGAATAGGAGGGGGGCTTGCTTGCGACGACTGAGGAACTGGAGCGGAGTCAGCGGAACCAGACGGGAGCTTCCCGCTGCTGCCCCCTCCGCCACAGAGACTCCCAAGAGAAGAGGACCAACGGGACGCCGCTGGATCCACGGGTGGTGATACCTATCTTTCTCTCTCTCTCTCTCTCTCTCTGTCTTCTCCTTTTCCTCTTTTTTCCCTAAACGTGTGACGCGGGACGTGTCTAGTTAGTTGATTCCTTAATAAATCTTAAAATTGGTTGGCTGGTGTCATTTCACCTTAATTCAGTCCAAGGGCATCACGAACTTGGTCATTTGGCCCCAAGGGGAGGGAGGTCGTCCTGAACGACTCCCTTCGGGCTGCGACAATATCCCACAAAGTTAGCATCCAAGACAGGAACTGATGTCTGGAATCTAGATTTTTAGTTGTATCTTACTAACCACTACATAATAGTACTAGCTATTGGTCTCATTTACCAGTACACTTAATTAGTTATTCACCTTTTTGCAAACACAGAAAGACAGAGCTGAGAAACCATATGAAGATTACTTTGAAATATCTCTCAAAACATTAAAAAAAAAAAAAATGTTGTGGCTTTATACCGCTGCCTAATGTTAATTGTTCTACAATGCATGCTAAATGGCTTTGCTTCAGTCTGCAGTCACTGGGAAGTGCTAGGTTTCCACTATATTTCCAAACATTTTATATTCTTTAAATATGACCTCTGGCTCATGTCTCAGTTAATAACTTTGACAATCTCATTCAAACCATTGTTTGAACATTTGTGTTTAATCTAAATTGATATGCAGTACTGTTTGAGTATGACCTGTACTCTTTAATGTTAACAGTCACTTTGCCATATAGTTCTCAAACTGAAAGATAGACACATACAATTAAGATATTTGATGTTGAGATTTTTTTTTAATAGTCTCCAAAGCAAAATAAAACCTAGGAAAGTGAAATAATATAAATAAAGGAAAATAATGGATGTTGAAGTTATGGCATGTGGATATGCCTTTACCAAAGGTCTTTTTCAATTAATAGATTTTATGCTTCAGCACTAGAGACTCATCCACATTTTCTCCAATCATGTCTTATTTACTTGGCCTGATCCAAAACTTACTGCAGTTAGTGAGAGTGCAAAGGTTTGGAGAGTTGTCAAATTTTCTGCTTATGATTTCCAGCTGATGTTATATAATTGCTTAACTTATTGAAGCCAACTGAACATCACACAGAGAACCCAAGACCTAGACAGGAAGAAGTTGGGGGAACCATATCCTGTAACCTTGGATTTTGTAAAAATTAGGCATCTTGTCCCATGTGGAATTTCTCTGTGATGAGTGGTAAGAGATGTTCCAGAAAGCACTTTTTCCCAAGATAGGGGGAACAAACAGTAGTCTGAAGGCAGTTTTTCCTGTTGAATACAGAGGGACAGTAGATGACCTAGCCAACATGAGAAACATCTGATGTCTAGACTGCTAAACTGAGAAGAGCTTGACTTAGATTTTAATCAGCTGTAGATTCCAAAAGGCAACCAATTATAACCACTCCTTATAGTTAAAAAGCAGATTTTTTTCTCTTTTCATTTCTAAAAGCCAGATCTGGGGATCAACAAAGTGAATCTTTGTCTTTATCTTAGTGGAAGAATAATGTGTCTCTGTATTTGTTTCCTTTCCTTTCCCTTCCGTCCCATCCCATCCCGTCTCATTTAGTCTTCTACAGGCTTAATGAACTATATTGGCTATAGGAGGAGTCTGACAAGCACCAGAGCTGGTATAATATATGAGCAGGAGTGTGCAGCAGAGAAAAGCAAAGGGAGGAAGGGGAGGGGAAAGAGTAAAATTTCCCCTTTTTGATGGTGGCAAACTGTTAAATCAGCTTGTCATCTTGGTGCTGCTGCTGGTAATCATGGACTTTTACGCTCAGATGAAACACCTGGGAAAGTGGGAAGATGAGAAGAATGCACTTATAGATTACTAGGGAGAATTCCAGTTTGAAAAAGCTATTCTTTACACAATCAGGTGTGGACAGAATTTTTTTTTTTCAACATTATGCAAAAAATTTATCATACTGTGTTGGAAAAACCCACGCTTAACTAGTAAAAATTAATAAAGCTAATAGAAATGCTATTACTTTCAGGATAATATTTGAAAGACATTAGCTATTTCTCTTCTCAGAATTATAGCACTATTTGACCAGGGGCAATAACACTCAAACTGTTTTCAGTCCCTGCTTGTCCCTGCTGACTCTTGCAATCAGTAGAACACTGCCATGATGAACACTTACCTTCAAAGAGCTTTACAAATATAAAAAGCCTAATTCTGTGACTACTAATTGTATTATGTTGAGGGCCAGGATAGCAAAATCAGGGCTTGGGTCCAATGCCATTACTCATGTTGAACAGCCCTCTTCTCCACATAACTACTTTAGGCAGTGTGCTATCACTAGAAACAAGCACAAAGTGCAGTAGAAATGTTCAAATATATTTCTTTATATTATTTTTTGTTATGATGTTGAAGATGTTTCAAGAGTATTTGTCTCAGAAGAAAATATAAGAATTTGAAATATTTTTCTGGCCACAACTAACATAAATAAAGGCGCTTTTTAACTAGTAACCTTCCTGTAAGGTAAAGGCATATAAACCTAGTATGAAATGGGGATGAGAGGAGTACATCTAAAGAAATTAAATACTTCCTAAAATCTCAGACACTGTGTGTAAAAGAAACCTCACAAAATGACTCCCTATCACCACTCTCCAGCAATACACTAAAGCTTTTGCTCATGACAGATTGTTGGATTTAAACTTAAACACTGTTCTAGCAGCCCATTTATAATGTTCAAAGTAAATGCAATTAAACATATTGCTTTCATCATCTTATTTTCAAAAACGGTGGGTTTTATTCCCAACAAAACATATAAGTCTCCTGTTTGAAGCAAAACCTGTATCATCTAGTCGATGGATTTACTAAAAAAAGCAGAAGTTTAGGGAGACAGTGAGATAAGTGTACTATCTTCATGCACCATATATTATCTTCTAATAACTTGAGCAAAGCATTTTTGGAGTTCAGAGAGCTTATTTCTACACTAATTTGCTAGAGGGGTTATTTACTTATTTAATGAACATTTGTATATAATGTGCTGCTGCTGCTGTGGATAGGATAAAGTTTGGGTCCTTATCTATGATTGCATTTTTCTATGCTGAGTTAGCAAGTGGTAGGGCAGTGTTTTCTGCCTTATCATTAATATATTTATTTATGTTATTGATAGATCATTATCGAATCTGTGAAAAATTTCTTACGTGTGTATATATTTGGTGTAGATAAAAGGATTTATCTGAATGAAGTGTATAGCTGAAAAATAGCATAAAAGGAAGACAATTCATAGATTAATGCTGTTCTGTTCTTTTGAATTTTTGAATGAGTGAAGAGAAACAACAAATTCAGTGCATCCTTTCTCCTATATTTATTGATTTTCTTCTGGCAGAAAAAAGCAGCATCTTTGAGGGCAAAGTGAATAAAAGAATGGCTTCATTGTGTTAAATTCACATATTTATCATGAAAACAACCATGGATATATCTAAGAAAAAGAAGGATTTGTACAACTGACTGAAAGGTGCTGTGAAAGCAGAACCATTAAGTTGGAAAAGCAGATGCACAGAAGAACTACAATTTATTGTCTTGAGTGGTAGCTGGTACTATCATTTTTATTTTTTCAGTAATGAAGAGCTTGTAGAATGCCTCCAAAGCTTATCGTACCTGGCTATCTCAGGTTCCATTGGAGATTTATATCTAAAGATCCTGAGGCTCTGCTACTAGCTTAACCAAAGTACCAGGAATATTGTAACAGTCACCGATTGCCATGAGTAGAAAGTAGACTGCACACCCAAGTAAGAATGAAAATGCACTAGGAAGAAATGGAAGACTGGAGGTTTTCTACTCATCCTCTTCTTTATCTCAACCCCCTGGGTATTTGGATTTCACAGGAAGAAACTTCAGATCTGATTTCATCAATTTTTTGAGGTTTGGGCAAATGTACTCTGTATTAGACAAGGACCATCAACATAATGTAGCAGGTGGAATTGCTAACTCCTGCATGTGTTCTCTTTCAGCAATACTTAAGAGTGTACTGTCACTTCACTCAGCAGCCATAGGTGATAGCTGTACTTGGCAAAATGAAGGCATATTGTGCTGAACTGCTGAAGAAGAACCTTTGGTCAGTAAATATAAATATCCTTTTTGGATATGACTAGAGCAGAAACCTACCTTCTTTATTAATGTTGTTAAATAGTTAATTTTGTTTATGCTCTCTTGTAAATACTTTAACACACGGTAGTTGTAACCCTATTTCTTTAAGCCTATGGAAAGTTGTGTGCACAATGGAAAAGTTGCCTGGAACAGTTTTATATTGGAACTCTCTTGCTGGCTTTGCTGATGTAAATATTGATGATTTTTGGGCACTACATCCTTGTAATAGTAAAAAAGTCCCTAAAAACCTAAAAGATCCAGACTTGCATTAGAGCTTCAGCAGCATAGAACTATAACAAAAGAAAGTCCTTCCCTCAAAATGTTAGAAATGTAATTCCTTTTTCTGGGGATAGTTTACTGTACGTTTCACTAGGTTTCAGATTGCTCTGAACATAACAGTGCTGCCTTTCTCTCCGTATGCTTCTCTGTCGATTTCTAGTAAGATGGGTGAAACTCCTGCTTAATCAGTTGAATAGCATACAGCTGATGCTCTGATTGGGTCTGATGCATCTTGCATTAAATTGCTAACTAGGTAGAGTATCAAATCCTCACTTTCTCAGCATTTGATAAGACAAAAATGGGTCTCTTCCACCCCTTCTGAGGAGATATCTTACTTCCATATATCCAATTTATTAACGATACATAAGATCATAGCAGATGATAAAGAATGTGAGAATAAAATGAATAGGGTGGGTTGGCAGGTTTCTAATGGGATGATGCAATAGAGAGAAAGCCATGGAAGCAAAGATTAAAGCATCAGAGAAACCACATAAATCTCTATTAAAGAAATATCTATGCCTTGCTTATACCAATAGCCATATGGTTACAAAAATAGGTTTCATGGGGAAAAATATGACATATCCTGAGAAATAATTACATATTATGGAAAATTTTTAGAACACTTGCCAGGCTTTAGATTAGCATGTGTAACATACCCTAGTACTAGAACCTGATCAAATTTTATATACAACTGCACGTGCTAATACCACTCACCCATTTGAGCTGGTTAGTGGCCCCCCAGGAAGCTAGCAGAAGACAGTTTCTTCATAACAAGAAGTATAGGTACCTAGATTACTGGCTTCTCTCTAGGACCCAAAAGAAGATTTAACAGGCTACCTAGCACAGTCATGCAAGTCTTGGATCCTCATTTCTGCAGAGAAGACATTGTATGACACATATTTTAAAAGCTTTCCTTTAAAAGCTCCACAGAGGTCTTTCATATCTGCAGGTGTCTTAGATGAAGTTAGAGTTTGTTTCTCTGTTTGGTGTCTTTTTAACAAATGTGAGGAGTGTGATGGATTTCAATTCATTTAGACACAGACTATCTAGGGACAAACATAATATACTAATGTTCTCTGGCTGACTGTCCTAGCAATCATACTAAGAGAAGAGCAGATGAAGTCTGCACTCCTAGCACTTCATCTTAATAACGATAAATTGTGCCTGGGGACAGTACCTCCCAATGAACTATAGAATAGCGAGGATAGGCTAATTAAGTGGAAAGTGGATTTCTTGTTTGATCAGACTGTATTTGGTTGATCTGTGATAGGGATGACAGCAACGATAATCAAATCTGAGCCACCCACCCATCTGGTATTTCTAATGAGTTTGTTGTACTGTTGTATCTACATCATCAGTCATGGATGTAAAATATGTAAAGACTGCAAACATAAATAAGGAATGACATATTAATTGAGCAACATGCAAATTGTTGCATTTACAGTGCTGGGAAGCTGGTACTCTGGGGAACTTCTCATTACAGATCAGCTACTGATGTGCTGCTATTCACACCCAGATGTTTGCTTCTGCCACACAGAAGTTTGTGGTGATACCTATTGCCACTTAGTACCACACAATGTATGCAGTGGAAAAAAATCTTTGCTGGGCATTTAAATGTAATTATGTAAAATAAAAATGAGGGAGAGAGAAAACTGCTCAGCAGTATTTCACAGACATTATTTACTGTCTCAAAACTTTCTTACATAGAGAACTGTCTTCTACAAAGCTGACCGGCATGTCATTACCTTCTCTCACTTTCTTGCTGCCTGATTTGGGATGGCTGCACTCTCAATCAGTCATTCTTTTGAGCTAATTAATCTTCCAAAAAGTATTGTACTGTCCCTCAGGCATTAACTATGAAGTTCTAGTTTCCCCTTTTCAATCACTCATGTCTTATTCAGCCTTACACACTTATCTCCCTGCTCCAGTCTTATCAGGCTTTCCTTTTGCGACATAAATTCAGGTAATCTCTATAGCTTTGCAGCTAGTTTCAGCCACTACAATCAGCAGTTTCAACTCAGCTGATGGCTGGATTGCAAATTTTGATTCCTTTTTCAGATATTTAGCAGTCTTATATCCTCTTCCATTTCTTGAGCTTCCAGATTGAAGGTGGCTATTTTCAGTCTTCTTCAGCCTATTCATTTAGTTCAAGCCTACTGTGTTCCCCACCAAACACTCCAACCTGATCAGTACTTTTATTCTGAATTTCCTTTAACAAGTGTAAAGGTGAAAACTGATATATGAAAATGCTGACAAACAATGACTTTCATTTGCCTTTTTCATAAGACTCAAGTGCCTTAATAGCACTTAAGTACATTTGAAAGACCAGAAGAGATAATGCCCTTTAAATGGAGTATATATACCAGTGAGCTAAAAGATAACTTTGGTTTGTGTATGCAAATTACACATACATTCACACATGCATATATGTATATGCAGATACACACACATGCAAATGTGTACATTAACTTCATCTAGCTCCCAAGTCTTCTCATGATTTCTTGTACATGGTGGAAAATACACTGAAAATAGATATGAATTTCTGTTTATTCATGTTCTGTTACTTTTTGGGGTGGTGCATTTTAAAGACAAGAAATATGCTAGCATATCTTATCTGAAATGTGGAAGCACAAAGTTGTTTAAATCCTAGACACCTGTTTTTCTCTCTGTTGGACAGAAACTGCCATGAAGGAAATGCTTATGAAGAAAATAGCATTCAGCATTCATTTGCTTCAAAGAGAAGAGCCGAAGATGCTGAAAAGCTGATACTGGAAGGTTCTTGTTCCTGCTCTCCTAAACTAAACTCCCTTTGTCAATCCATTTTTGTTGCACTATATAGACTACAGACATATTTTGTGTTCAGAGCATTTGGTATCTGTCAGTTCCAAGAATCGGAGCTGTCCCTACGACTACCTAGCCACAATTAAGTTCACTGAAAGTAAGATATGGAAAGCATAGCTAAATAGCACCTATTTTGTATCTTAGTTACTGAACTTAGCCTCCATTACATGTTCTTAACATCTGTGCTTTTGGGAACACAACATCTGACTGAAAAACATTTCTGAACATAAACTGAACATTGATATCTATATGTGACATAAGTAAACCCAAATAATTTTGACTCACTGCTAATGTAAATGTGAATGCACTATTTGTAGCAATTAATGGTAGTGCCATCAGCTGTTGCCAGAATTAAGACACAGAATTGGAACGTGACATTTAACTTGTCACATGAACAGTCTGAAACAGCACAGTGGGTGGCATGGTATATCAAGAAGATGATTTTATTTTGCTGAGTATGTTCTGTGTTGTCCCTATTTGGCAGCAGGAGCCGCTAAATGATAGATTCAGTGAACATACAAACATGTATGCATGTAAATATTGGAGTACAAAGGGCATAAAATAAAACATAAAAATTTACTATTGCTTAAAGGAGGAGTTTTGAACACACCATCTGCTAACTGTTGCAATAAGAACTAGACCAAGAGGGACAGAAGACCATGTGTTACTTCTGCAATATTTTATAGAAAAGGAAGTTTTTGGAATGATCATTACCAGTTTCATGTATGTGATGTCCAAACTGTACTGAACTCACTGCTTCCTTTAAAATAATAATAATAATAATAATAACGACAACAACAATGGGGAACTTAATGGATTGAATTTCTGAAGTATTCCAATAGTTATAAAGTTTTAATGATCTTAAAACAGAATTCTTACACAGAAAAATAAGTTTTAGTGGGAAAAAGTACTCAGTTAGCAAAACATTATGTTTAACTAGATTATTTAAAAGCATTTTATATGAAAAATAGTTAAGAAAAATCCTGAAAGATACATTAGCTTAATATTTTTTAGGACATGTCAATAGTATTTTTTGCCTGAGCTGCAAGTCTGTAAAAATTGAGCATTTGCTTTGGAGATTTGGTAGCTATCAGAGAAAATTATTGTACCATAGGGAATTTGTATGAAATATTCATTTAATTAAGTATTCAAAGCCATCTGAGCCATTAACTACTCAGTCAAAATGAGCATATTCTAGGAGCAGAGACATTGTTTTTATGATAATACACACAAACTGATTTCGTAAGCAAATGCACTTTTCTGACTTGAAGATCGATCTAACAATTGTATGATGATAAAAGCTAGTTCTGCACTCAGGAATTCCAGAAAATGTTTTACTTGCTCTGCTGTGCTATAAACACAATCTGCAATGCTCTCAGCAGAGTTAAGATACTATGGGATGAGAGGTACTTTTCTGAGTTAGGGTGGTTTGGTTTGCTGGGTGTTCAAGCTCATGCTAGGATGCACAGCCTTCCAATTCAGTGTTTCTCTCTGATTAGCATATCTTCTGTATGCCTTATTTTCTATATGTTGGCTTTTTCCCCCTTTTTGATTAAGCTTATTAACATTGAGACATTCTGTTTTGAGATTTTTGTTTGCTTGACTTTTTTTTTTTTCCTCCTTGATTCAAATGGGAAATGGAGATCTTTCTTTCTTTTGATGCAGATTTTTCAGGATGTATTAAGCACCTTGCCACATTCTGATCTAATCTAATTGTAAGATTCAAGAACTACCACAATGAGCCTGTCCAAAGGTCCACTTACTCTGATTTTCCTGTGTAACAACGGTGAGTTACAAATATTTTGAACAAAAAAACAAGAAATGGAGGAAGTATGAGATGATCTTTCCTTAGGATCTCCTTTACCCTTTAATCATTTTGCTTTTAAAAGAGTATTAGTTAGCCTTTTACTTTTAGTTGCTTCTCAAAGGATTTTTGGCCTGCTTTAGTACTTCGTTTGCCATAGCTGGCATACTATTTCCTATTTTTCCAGTTTGTATGAGAAAAGGTTTTTTAAAATTTATTCTAACCTGTAGTTGCATCTTTTGCCCAACTTTTTAACTGTGTTGGATTTTTGTTGAACGTCTGCAAATCTTTGGGTGATTTGTCTTTGCCCTTTTCTTCCCACTTGAAATGTGTCCTCCATTGTGAAATGTTTAAGCAGTCTGTCTGCTGACTTTTACACTGTGATTATGCTATTATAGAGTGACTATTCTGGAAGGATGAAATGTGAACCATCCAGGGCTAAATAAAGAATTTTTTTCTTTTGGGGGGATCTCCAGTTGCTTCAAGAAGCAGTCCTGATGAATCACACTGAAATATGCAATTAAGAAAAAAAAAAAGCGGAAGACAAATGTGCAGGAAAGAAAAATGTGCAGAAAAAGGGAAGTCTTGCTCTCATAAGTGACAGGGTTGACGTGGTGGGCACATCTATACTAGTGATTGGTCTGGTTGTAAAGAAGAAATGTCTGGGGTTTAATTTCTGTGGTCCTATGCGGTCCCCAGAAAATGTGTCTATGTTGCATCTTTGCCTGCAAAGAAGCTCTTACCAGTTGCTGTGGTGAAGCATGCACTCACATGCATACAGAACTAGCTGCTGAGGGCCTGAAGTTGAGACTACCCGCAGGGCTGGCTTGGTGGCTTCTCAGTACATAACTTCAACCATGGATCTACAAGGAGGGAAAAAATTTTGAGAGCACTACTGCTGACCCTGTACGTGCACTTTTATTCTATTCTAGTTTAAGCAGAACAAAAGAAGAATGACCCATGAAAGTTCAAAATGTTTTAAAAGAGTACCATCTTCTAGATATCCTTGCTTTTCATGAAAATTTGTCCAGCTTGCTCTCCATCTATTTTATCTTTTTCAGTATCCAACCAACCTGCACATAATCTTTCTTGTTTATTTTTTGCAAAATAGGATTTGAACATCCTTAAGTGCTTTGTCTTATGTCAAAATACTTAGGTAAGTAGAACTTCCGTAGTAAATGTTTTAACATCTTTTTTCTATCTGTGCTTCTTTAAAGAGGCATGGAAATAAAAGAAAGCAAAACTCAATTTCAGGAAACATCGTGTTACCAATGCCAGACAGAATACAAGCAGCAATGCAATGAATGTAATAAATACAGACAGGCAGAACTTGTGCAAGAGCATCTATTATTTAACTACTTCCTCAGGCAACTTACCTTGGGTATGAAAATTCTTGATTGTTTCTTCTGCAACTGCATTGCAACTGCATGGTTGCGTCTGCAACCACAATAATTTTTTAGGACATTTTGGGCTTGACTGATTCAATGTTGTTTAATATCAAACTTTTTTTTTTTTTTAATGGGTGAGATGAGAATTCCACAAATCTATTCAAGCTGCATATCGGGTTGATTCAGAAGCTGTGATTCTTGTCATATTTTGAACCTTGAACTGTCATGGTAAACCTTAAATAAATGCAACTAAGGATAGTTATTTTAAATGAAACTAGATACAATTCATATACAGCATCCAAACACTGACCATCTGACTGCAAAAATATTAAAATTAGTGGTACAGAAAGCTAGTTTACATCTATTTCTAGATTACTTGGGTTTTTGGGTTATATGTTCAAATTAATACTTTAAAAGAAGGTTACAATCCTTAGAAAATGGCTAAAATGAATAAAAAAATTCTGGCAGCTAGAGTGACTTTCTGTATTTGCCTTTCATGTATCTGAAATCTCTGGTCTTAGGCCTGGGACTCATTCCACATAAGCTTACATACTTAACCAATGTGACTAAGTTAAGAACACATCTCCCCAGTGTTCTTGTACAGTCAACAAAAAGGCTTACCATCTTCACAAGGCTATTCAGCCCTCTTAATGTTAATTCTCTCAGAAGTTGGCACTTGGTCTCGATAGATCACGAGGAAACTTGACTTGCAGAGAGGACCATATTCCCACTTTAGGCAGCACAGTTAAATGCCTGTTTAAATGGGATGAATAGAATGATAAAGTCCAAAATAATGTGAAAAGGGTTGTAGCTGAAACCATGCATTTTAAAGGGTTTTGAACCTTTTGCATACACATCTCCATTTCCCCCCGAATGTTTCAGAGAACCAGAAGAGAATCAATATGGTCCTGAGCAAGGCAGAGGACATCATTTAAGACAGTACTATCAAGGAGCCATTTTGTAATAACGATGTTAATGTATTCAATTTCAAAATCCTTACAGGAGGAAAAAGCTGTAAAGCGCCGTTACAGTAACTTTGGACTGTAGAAAAGGAGAACTACACAAAAATGAGGAAGCTAATTAAAAGGAAATGTAAAGGAAAAGTTCAATGGGTAACATGCATGCGCTGGAGACGACTATTTAAAGTAGCCATATTACCAAATGGAAATATTCAAATGAAAAAGATTCCAAAAGGGGCAAACAGCCAGAATGATTAAGCATCACAGAAAAAGAGGTTAATAGAGGCAAAAAGATATCCTTCAACAAATGGAAGTCATCTTCAATGGGGAAAATATAAAAGAGCAGGCATTCTGACAAAGTAAGTATAAAACTACTGTAAGGCTCACAAAAAATATTTGAAGGAAAACTTGCTAAAGGCATAAAACATAATAAAAATATTTTAAATAAATCAGAGTGAAGCTGGTGCAGAGGGAAAAGTGCCTCTGAAGAGCTATCCAAAAAAGAAAAAGACACTATCATCTTTCTCTGGGACTGGTTCAGGACTACTTGTTAAAAATCCTGTCTATGAAAGAATAACAACGAGAGTCAATCTCCTTAGGGTTCACGGTTAGCAGAAAGTGTCTCACTCTCTAGAAGAAGAAAAAAGTGGTGGTTTTACTTTTACTCCTTTCTGAATAAAAAGCTCATGATGAATGCACTTGCCTAGAAACTGAGAAATTTGAACTCAAATGTTTCTCCAGCTTGAAGGGACTGAAATCCATGCAGAGTGTCCCCATGATTAGGATATTTGGAGACAGGAGAAAGACAGGGGTTGTTCTGATGACTTTCTTGAGTGCTTGCTATCCTCCTCTCTCCAGGTCAGGAACCTTATTTGCTGCCTGGGACCCAGAATCACCCACAGAGACAAAGTACCCTACCTGGGAAGGAAGAAGGAAAGCAAAGGGGAGGAAGAATTGAAAGATTCCTCCAGAGACCAAGGCTTTCTGGCGATGCAGCTGCGAGGGCAGGATTGCAGGGAAAGATCCAATTGCTGTTCTGAGGGGAACAATCCACCTACCCACGCTGAGCATCCCTTCAGTCTTCTGCTTGTAGCAACTGGAACAGCCAGCCCTCTCCTGTGTAGGCAAAATAAGTGATTGACACTATGATACTATGATACACTGTTACATTTTTATGCCTTGAGTAAGTGCTCAACAGAGCTCAATTACTGTATTTTTCTTCTGATGACCAAGATTTCAGATATTCACATTCGTATAATTAATTCATCATGGATAAGAGAGCATCATTTGTGGTAAATTGTGTGTTCTAATTCTTGTTAGAATTGGTGATTTGAAGTTTTTCAAAGACTAGACAGCTTCTGTGAGAATACTCATAGAAATTCAGATTGGTAGAAGATACAACTATTCTTATATTAAAAAGCCTTAAATCAAGCTAAAGGTGTGTACCACAACAAATTTTCGAACAACTCAGCTTGTAGATTGTTTCAATAGCTTCGCAACTCTTGGAATAGAAAGATTCCAGTAACTGTAATTATGAACATCTCTATTAAAAATATGATTTTGTACTTACATGAAAGCATTCAAATACCAAACATGTAGGTGGGTACATACATCATAATTATTTGATTTTTTTTCTTTTTATGGCGCTCATAAGTCTATTTTTGCTTTTCTTTTATTCACTGTTGAAAGCATTAAAGATTATTCTTTGATGTTCATGTTTCTATATTTAGGAAATGTTATGAAATGTATTAGGAAATGCTGTGAATGAAGTGAAATTTCTGCAAAGTTATTGGGAGTCACAGAAATTGAGTTTTCTCATGGTACCACTGGCACTTTAGGTCTGTCTCTATATCCGTTCATAGAAAATAGAACATCTTTTTTTGTTCTAATGCATCATTAGTTTTTGATGATCACCTTTCCACTGAGTCTGAAATTTAAAGGTTTTTTTTTTTCCTGGAAATGGGCTGAAAAGGAGTGCCCAGCTACTCTTGCAGTTAAAGTCTCTGTGGGGAGGCATATTCTGACTAAGGTTTACTTTGGATAAGAAATGTGTTAGCGAATGAGACACATTTAGAAAAGTAGACTTGTTACAACTGTAGCCTCCAAGAATGCGTACGTTACAATGTCTAGATCATAAGGGCTCTTTTACTGTTTCTGAATTCCCATTTAAGGTTGTACTAGAAAAGGCAAGGCCTTATCTGAACAGTCTGTGCCTCTTAATTATGAAATCTAGACAGCACAAAATCTAAGATTACCTTTCTATATAGCAACTCTGGGTGTGGATTTTGATGCATAATATTAGACTCTAAATGTGATAGTACTGTTTCTTTTCTGTGTCCAGACTTGATGTCTGTTACCCACCCTGTATTAGGTTCTTGCAGGAATCAGAAGAAACTCTATCACTTGTTAATGTGAGTGTCGCAGCTGGATTTAAACAACTTCAAGGTATACTGAAAGATATCTCCTGCTCGCCTTCCAAAAGTCAGGGCTACAAGAAAATGTCACAGCCACTGACTGGGCCCTGGCCTGAAGTTTAGCTAACTGAAAAGTACATGAAAAACTACTGGGATGGTTAAGGTCAAGTTGTATGAGAAATGGCTGAACTTCACAAAAAATTGGAGGGGAGTACAGGGGACCTTTAGAGGAGTAAAGTCTTGCAAAACCAGCAGTGCCTGGATTATGATATCATCTAACATCACTGAGGTAACAGCACTGGAAATGCCAAACTTGGATGTGGATGTAACAAAACTGGGATGAACGTGATATGTTGTTTGTTTGGAAGAAAACGTGACAAAGAAAGGAAAGATGAAAAGGCAGTACAAGAAGTAGAAAGAGGGTAAGTAAGGTGTGAATCACACCATTGGTGCTGTTTGGGGGTACCTGCAAGGCAGCCCTGCTCTTGAAGAGTCAGGACCATAAACCAGCTGTTCCGGCTGTACCACATGAGATGAACCTGCTTCTGCAATCAGGAGGACTGGGCTGGTGCAGTGTGTTCCCTTGTAGATGGGGGAATACCCAGGCTGATGGATCAGGCATCCTGGTATGAGCATGTTGCAGGCCTGATGGCATTAGCATCTACTCACCACTTCCTAACACTGATTAAGTCAGCTTTTCTTTTTTTTTTTTTTTTTGATTTTTCATTCTTAGACATTCCCAGTCTCCTTTTTTTTTTCCATTTTGTCCATTTTAGTCATTCACTAATTGTATGTTATCTGATACCTAAGTTTTCTGGACTTTCTGCCATGTATTTCTTATTCATTCATCCCTTGGTTTAGAGTCATTTGTGTAACAATGATGAATAATAGCCCATCCCTTCAAATATCAAACACAATACGTTCACTTGCATTTGTTTTCTGTAGGAAGGAATGAGATACTGATATATTTCTCTTATGATTTGTGAAGAGAGTGTTATTTTAAATATTTTTGCATTTTTAAAGATTTTTAGAACACTATGATACTGGAAATCATGTATAAATAGAAAGCTTACACTGCAATTTTCTTTTAAGGTGAAGGAAAATGGCAAATTGACAAGTTTTATAAAAACTAATTTTTAAAATTCTAGTTGTACAGTAATTGAAGATGCCACATGTAAGTCTTTATTGTGAAAACTGCCCTTTTTCTAATAGTTTTTGGATATTTAAAACATATGCACAGAAAATGTAAAATAAAAAATGTTATTTTCATTCTAATTTTCCTTGCCTCATGAAAAAAAAAAAATAGAATCTGAAACTTCAGTAACTTCTAGTAAAATATTTCTATAATAAATATATTGTAACTGAAGTATTTCTGAAAATCTTTATAGCCAAAAGAATGTCAGCATTCTGTATTGTGTGGTCTGAGAGAAAAGTCTGAAGATAAGTCAGTAGCTGGCCAGAATCTCAACAGGTGTCTATCTCTGTAGCTCTCTTGAATTTAATAGAGTAAGACTGATTTACACTAGCTGAAGAGCCAGCTAGTTTTATCAGAGAAGCGTCACATGGTTCAATAACTATGCTTGTACGGAGTGCTGACTTGAGGAAACTTTTACATGTTTTCTTAGCAGGGAAAAATGTGAATCCAATGAATAATTTATGGCACTGGGAGGAACTATAAAAGTAATTGTAGCAAATGAGGAGATATCTAGACAGACAGCAATGGAAAATAATACATGGACATGGATATATACAGTATACATAGAATACCATAAGGGATTTATCTGTCCAACTCTATAACATTACACTGGGATTTGGCATTTCAGAAATATGCAACTACGGCAGGACTTCTCAGTTGCATTGGCAACAGTAGTAAAAGTACACTGTACACAAGAACAGAGCTGGTAAGGTAAGCCAAGAGAAAATGCCCAGCCTTATTACTATTTCAGACATTCCACATGGGAGATCTGCGAAGAGATCCAATATTTTTCAGCTGTTTCTTAACAACCGAATATGTTATGCATCTGTTGCTGTTCTTAGACAGATGTAGCCAACGAGGGTGATGAGTGGGATATGTGATAGTCTTTTCCAGGAAGGGTTAGGACACTGGCTCTGGTATAAAACATTTCTCTCTGTGCTGAATGAGAGGCAGAATTCAATGTCAAGAGTGTAGTGTGAGCTGAGGCCTGTGCTCCCTCCTCTCTTCTCATCCTCCTGTTTAGTCACTTGGACGGGAAGCTCTCATGAGAGTAGCATTAAGAAGACAGATTTGCTTCCTTGGGAGTTCTGTAACTTTCTTTATCCTGTTTGTTTCAAATAAGAACTTGAAGTTTATTATGGGACTTGAACCACCCTCACAGGAAAGTTAAAATTAATGATGGCGTAGGCAGGATTTTATGGATAGCTGGGATATTTGTTGGCAGGATTGTGGGCTTATGCAATATTCTGTTGTTTTACATCTTCAGTATTTGTGCAGTTCTCTGTCTGACCTATTCTGTAAAAAGCCATTTGGCCAATATAGGATTATTCGTTAGCATTTTTATCCTTAGGGTACTCAGTTAATGATGCCACTGATCCGCAGAAAAGCCTGGTGTATTAGTGATGTGGTATGGCAACGGTTAGGACCTGTTGGATAGGTCATGGTTGATATGACCTATGACCTTATGACCTCAAAGGTGCTTTCCATTTGCTCTCTGTATTTACCAGTTGTACTAACCTGATATGAGTATTTGCTTCTGGGAAGTCAAGAAGAGAAAGAAAAGATTACGGAGAAGTCATGGTTATGGTAAGAGGTCTGCATCTGATCCATGGAACCAAATAAAATAATAAAATTCACAGTGCTTTCAGTAAAATGTTGGATGATTTTCCATGCAAATTGTTTAACAGCCACAGTAATCTTCTGGGCTAGATATTTGCTGAGATAGAAAACTCCTCCTGAAACTTTCATCTCTTACTCCAGAAAGATCATCAGACGATTCAAACTGACAGTCCTCACTGAGGAACTGGCTTCTTCAAATATGAATGAAAACTAAAGAAACTCAGTAAAAAACCAATGATGTTCTTAGCTAAATGAGAATCCTATTTTTCCTGTCTTACAAATGTGTTTTTCTCTCATATTGCAAGAGCTGCTTTAACGCAACACCTCTGTATGGCATTGCTAGATTGGTTTAAAAATAATGAGACTCCAGGTTCAGAGTGGCTACTTGCATTTAATACCATCTGTCATGTTTGCTTCTGAGATGTTGCTTGCAAACTAGAAATTTGTCATTTAAGAAAGGACAGTTCTGCATATCCATCATACATTGTGTTTCACAACGAGATAATCAATTATGTCTCTACATTGACACCAGGTTGGGGACAGAGCAAATGATCACTTGCATCAGAAATATACATTTCCACTCTTTTAAAGCCGGCCTCCTAGAAAAACAATGCTGTGTACGAATCAGATGCAAAAACTAATGATAAGGTTCATCTTGTCTTATTTAAGTCATATACAAATTAGGCATATAGGCTTCCTCTGTAGTCATTGAGACAGCCACAGGGGAAATCTTTGCAGATAGGTAGTTAACATCAAGTCATTCCAGAGGTCATTCTGACTCTTCTGATTCATATTTCTGTATATGCACGCACATTTATGCAACTGTGTATATATATATGTATTATGTATAGTATAACATACATAATATAGGAAATATATATCGTTTGTATTCTTGTTATTCATTATATATAACATGCATTATAAAAATCTATAAGTTTTCCTTCTATCCTCCACTCGCCACTAGCTGTAGTTTGAACCTTACGGACTGGCTTAGACTGGATTCCTGATTACATGATTTAGGTTAGGTAGGATAATTCCAGCAAAATCTATTATCTTGAACAGGACAAGAATCAGCTAAACAGAGCAGAAAAACCTCTTAGATATGCTATGTATTAATAACATGCATACATATTTAGATTCATTTTTTTTGCATGACATTCAAAACAATGTATCATCTCCTCATCTTTTCCAGGGAATTAGATAAAAGCATAACATACCCAGATGTTGAATACTGCTGCATGATATCAGTGCAAACAGAGCACAGGAAGGGTGGTTATATGAAAAGTTCATCCACAATGTATGTATGTTACCTACCCATATTCACAGTGTATGTATTTTTCCTACACAGCATAAACTGTATTTTAACTCTGAGTAGCATAGAATAGTAGCAGTGAAAAACTGTGTCCTGACAAATTTGTGACATAACTTTGTAGATATATAAAATACATTGTTACCTTGTTTTGTGATACTCTTAGGCATTATTACAGTACACAGAAATATGCTTCACAGCAGAGAGCTTTGTCCTCTAGGATGCATACGACCTAAGGAAGGAAGGCTATGTTTTAGGTGTGTAAGCAGTGCATATGTCATTGAAATGAGCCAGCAGGAACATAGAGCATGGTGCTGTATGGGGTCATCAGGCTCATCAAGTCCAGTTCCCCTGTAATCACAAGCAATCAGTTTATATAGTCCTACTGATACATGTATTAAGCTTCTCTTCATCTCCTGTATTGTGCTTAAAGAAAGCTGCATTATCATTAAAAAGAAAATATATAATACTTGGTTGCAGACAAAAAAAAAGTTAATTTAAATACTCAGAGGAACTTACACAAAAAATGACAGGTAAGATGAATGGTCTGCTTGAGTATGTCAAGGCAAATAACATAAGCTTTGATGCAGGGTTTCATTCTTGGCAAGACTAGTAAGCTAATGGATGTGTGTACTGAAGCAGTGAAACTACAAGAAAACTTCTGCCTTTTACTCTCAGTTTAAGGAAAACTGTGTGTTCTTCGCTCTAGCCATACTCCTGGACTTGGGGAATCTCATAACTGTTTTCTAAAGGAACATTTTATTGGTAATAATTCCCTTGCACAATTTCCAGAGCAGAAAGGAGGACTCAAGCACCCTGTAGCTGACACTTATATATATCCAGGAGTGCAAAATGCTGCAAGTCATTATACCTGTCTTAGAATGGGACAGCACCTGGCGATGTTCAGACACTTTCACAGTTTTGTTCCTTCTGCTCATTTCCCAGGCTGTGTGCCTTTGTGTATGTATACTTGAAGGGGTGTCCTTTCAGCTTGTGTTTTATCGTTGCTGACTTCTCTCTTCCTTCTATCCTCCTGCAATTTTTTTTCCCTTTTTGCTCCTGTCTACAGTTTCCTCCCTTAACAGTGGGCTGTCTTTCTATCTACCTAGGAAAATCTTCTTTCCACTGGCTGTGTATCTGTTCCCACTGTTAGGAATCTCCCCAAACGGAGATTTATGTTGCAGGCTTTCTGCTTTCTGTCACATAGGATTCAGAGAAAGCATTACGTTACATATGCGTTGTGTTATGTTAACAGCCTGTGCTGTCATCCCTATTTGGAGCAGCAGAGCTTATGTTTTACGTAAGGTCTAAATTTTGCTGTTACCTGGGTACTGTATGTTTAGCAGCTGTGCTTTGAGATATTAACAAAAAGAGTGTATCATCTGAGTATATGTTGATTTTAAAATCATTTTTGAAACTAGCCTCTCTCTCTCTGTGTTTTTGTGTTTAATATATTTACTGCCAGATATGTAACAATGATTGAAGTCTTTCAAGAACTTAATGATAAGAAAGATTATTTCAGAGTCTATACTGACTTTGAGACATACATCACAAATCAGGGGTCTATTTCCTCCTGCATGTCTGCTGTGCTAATCTGGGTAGGGTGTCTAAGTCTCCAAGTGGAGCAGGAGGAGACAATACTAACATATGACAAACTGCTGTCAAGCACTGCTGTTATTATTCATTTATATAAGGGTACAGAGTTTAGTACAATAGATGTCTTATATAAGCATGAATCTCTAGATCCTAACGCAATACAACTGTTAAATAATATTACTTTGTACAGATGTGCAGAAAAAGAAGCAAAACTGTTTGATTAAGGCATCCTGTTAAGGAATACAAAGCTGTTTCTGGGGTCTCATGCCTGCTGGTCTTTGGAAGTTTTGCCATATTTTTCATCTTATTAACATACCAAGTCAGATATTCCCTGAATGCAATCCAACTTTTTAGATACTTGCAGTATGACTGACATTTCCTCACTTTCAAAGTTTCATAAAAAGATGGAATATGTACACTAGCTTCTATTAAATGAAAAAAAAAAATCTGATTCCAGGCCATTCCAGAGCTATACATTCCAGAGAAACAAATTATTCTGGATAATCAACAGTTTTAGTTGAGCTGTACAGACCTGTTGGTCTAGTTCTTCAGTTCAGTTTAGTAACAGCTGGCAGCATGGGGATATTCTTAGATCACAGGTTTGTTTTGTCTAGCTAAGCCGAAGTAGCATGACTTGGAACTCCTCTTCCTTGGAACCTTCTTTCTGACTAGGTCTCTGATTAAATAAGGAAACAAAACAAAAAAATACAGGGAATATTATGCCAGTACCTTCCGATAGAAGATAATTCAAAGCAAATTTTATTCAGTAGGGCAATGAATTGGAGCAAGCCTGAAGCAGCCAAACTGCAGGTACTGCATATGGCAGACCCATCAGCAATTTCTGAGCCACCAGCACAGCTGCTTGAGGAACCTGCCAAGAGGCCAGATGTCACTTTTGGAAAGCTACAAAACACAGCTTGAAGTGTGAATCCTTTGATGGCAAACCATTTTCACTGGTCACATTCTGATGTCATTTACATTGTTTCAAAGATGAGGCACAATTAAAGTTAGAACAGTTTTTCGTATGAACATATAGGTGGCAAATAGAGTGGATTTTTTAAAAGAGAAACTGCAGAAAAACTGTTTTAAATTAGATTCTCAGTTTGCAGGACTGTGGTTTTTCAATAAAAAAACCTCTAGACATTTACATGTGTAATTTAAATAATGAAAGCAAGGAAAGGAATTAAAAGCATTACACACATCTTCCTAACAGGGTTTTAAAAATAATTCTTATCGCAGGTTCTTGTAAATTAACTTTTATTATCATTTGCTATGCTAGCAAATAAGTGTATTACTAATCATCTAATGAATATGAGGTGCTTAGCTGTGAATTCTTTTTAAGTATTTTTGAAATAGTATGTTTAATAGGAGATTATCAAGATGCTACTAATGGAAAAGTATAGAAGGACAGGCTAATAAAAATTAAGACCATTGGTAATGCACACTAAGCCCTGTATATGAGCCTTATGATGACTCTCACACTCTATTAAAACATATAATAAATTGCATAAATAAGTGACACAACAGCCTCATTACAACAATGTTTTAATCCTACTCAAGAGTTAATGAGAGAAGTTGCAGGTTTTTTTTTTACCTCTAGTAATGATAACGACCTGTAAAATTTTTAAAGACTATTTAAAGAATATTTGTGTTTACAGAAGCTAAGCTTTGCTTTGTAAGAAGAGGGAGACCATGTTAAAGTCTGCTTATTGGAGAACATTTCTCTTTTTTTTTTTTTATTTTTCTGAGGACAAAGCTGCAATGTGGCCTTAGCTTCGTCTATGTCATGTAAGATATTCAAAGCACTTTGTCTTTAGTATTGTCTTTAAATATAACTTTACCCACAGACATTCATTAAGGCTTCAAAGCTCGCATCCAAAACATTTTCACAATCCAGTTTTGATTATGGAGCAATAACAGGCTCTGCTTCTGTACTTCTCTCCATGTCTAACAAGAAGGCATCATGTTTTCTAGAAAAACAAGATTCACAGAGCATCTGAAAGACTCTCAGGGACTGTTACATCAGTGACATTGTATTCAAAAGAAAAACATAATGCATTTGGTTTCGTAAGACAAATTGGACAGTCTAAATACTATTACCAGAATATACGTTATTTCAGCTAAGATGATTTCTTTCTTGGAAAAACCAGTAATACAGGGATTTTCTTGCTCAGTATTGTGCTTCAACGTTTTAATATTTTCTGCACTTTCTAAGACAAAAATGTAGTATGATCATTGTTTTATGGTCTGTTCAAAATCCATTCATATGATTGACTATTAGACCCACATATGTCAGAATTAGTTTTTCATTAAATGTATTATCTGCAAAAGCTGTAGTTCAGCCCTAAACAAATGTGTTAAAAGGAGAAAAAAGGGAGTCCTACTGTCATATATCTTTTTCAATAATTAAGAATATGTATCTTCAGATGCATACCAGTGCTCGTTGAAAATTCACATGCATGAAATACAGGCTGAATAAGTTATTGTTACATGTGAAATTGATCCTTTGCTTCCATTCAGCTGGTAGGTGATAATTTGTAGGACTTGAAATTTTTTATTAACTTTTTCTTCTTGATGTGATGTAAGGTTTACTTAAGCCAATGTTCTGCAGGATGTTTTTATTCAAAACAAATATTGATGACAATATTAGAAAGGAATGTTTAATATCAATCAAAAAGAAAATTGCATAATTCTTGTTGAAAGGTTATTTGATTTTTTGCTGTTTTATAAAATCGTGCCTCAAATTGATGTTATTTCTTACAGAATGGAAAATTGGATGGCTGTCAAAACAACTATAATTTGCAGTTATAGTTCATGCTTCTGGTTCAATTATAGACGTTCATGTGACATTTACACCATTTTGCTGCTCTTTAACCCCTTAATTTTCTTACTTGATCACATCCCAATAAACAAATTATTTACATCCCAGTTAAGAGACTATTTGAATTGCACTAAAGAGAACATATATAACATGTCAACAATTTGGAAAATCATACTGCTGTTCATAATGTCAAAAAAAACTTTAGCAGCACATCTAGTCCAGTCCTCTCCCCCACGAAAAGTTCCAGTAAAAGACTGGACATTAGACTATGCCTAACAAAAAATTATCCAACCTGATCAGCCTTTTCAAGCTAAAAAAGAGAGGACAGAGAAGACATTAGGGAGGGTTGAGAGTGGCATGGGAAAGGTGAATGGGAAAGATAGTTCACTGTCTTTTTCAGTAGAAGAATGGGGAGGCATTAAATGGAGTTGTCAGATGGCAGGATCAAGACAATCAAAATGAGATACTTTACATAATGCTCTGAAATATGTTTATGCTGGATGTTG
This sequence comes from Dromaius novaehollandiae, assembly GCF_036370855.1. Taxonomy (NCBI): domain Eukaryota; kingdom Metazoa; phylum Chordata; class Aves; order Casuariiformes; family Dromaiidae; genus Dromaius; species Dromaius novaehollandiae. The sequence continues at coordinate 27,511,955 of NC_088098.1, forward strand.
CAAAAGCTAAAAACTTTAAATGGGTTTATTAAATTCAGAGAAGAAAAATCCATCCAAAACTATTAAACACAAAGAAAATACTCTGATGATTTGCTGAGCCAGAAATTACTGGAGGCTCAGTGTATTTTCTAGGAAAGGTGCTTACACTGACTGCCACCCTCACTTTCTCTTTCCCCATGCCCCCAGGACAATGTGAACACAGTCCCCCGCTCACTCCAGGAAAATTATCTCCCTCATAATGCTGTCTACCCTGCCAGGAGTCTTGGCTAGCTGGAGCTGTGGAATAACCTGTTTCAGGCATTTTTATGCTCTTATATCATTTAACCTTCCCTTAAAAATTTCCAAGGAATGCAAATTCCAGTGTTTCCCTGGGCTGAAATTTCAGTGCTTCTCACAATCAATATTAGGAAGTTTTTCATGGTATTAGCAATATCTTCTTTATTGTTAATCGAAGAGATTATCTTTTCGTCCTTGCCATAGTAGAAATGGAATACCCTTGATAATGATCCTTTTTATAACATACAACAGAACAAAAGGCAATTACCAAGTTCTCATCACATTCTCCTTTTCTAGAATAAAAAAGTCCTGTATAAAACAATTCATAAACCATATCTTTTAAATTTCTTTTTCTGCTTTAGACTGTCTTTGGTCTGTCTGCATCAGTGTATTCCCAAAATTGGATATAGGACTGCAGATAAAGCTTTCCCAGCACTGAGTGGAATAATTTCCTGAATCTTATATAGAACATTTGCTCAGAGAATCATTTTGAGGCACTGTCATAGCCTTGAATCCCATTAGCTCTGTGTTCTATAGATCCTTTTCCTGCCATACCGCTACTTATAGCCAGTTTGTCTCTTTCTTGAATTGATGCCTTTGATTTTTTCTACCATTCTCTCCTGAGAATGGTACTTTGCACTTGTCTTGACTGAATTACACCCTGATGATTTTTACTATAGTTCCAATTTGCAAAGATCATCTTGAATTCTGACACTCTCCTCAAGGGTATTTTCAATTTCTCATATTTTGGGGTCACTCATAGTGTTCATGCACATTTTCTCATCCATGTAAGTATGGAATAAAACCACGCTGACACAGACCCATATAAGAACCGCTTTGAACTAACACCTCTCTCTTTAGTAAAGAAGTGAGAAAAAGTCCAGTTTTCAACAGGATTTTTTTTTTCTTTTGAGCTATATTTCCCTGGTTCTCTTATAAGACTATCCTATACTGGCACCGTCAAAAGTCAAACGATAAACCACCTACTATTTCCCATTGTCCACCAGAGCACCCATTCTGACAAAAAACAAAATTAGATTCATTCACCATGGTCTGTTCTTGACATAAATATTTTGGCTGTCTGTTTCATATCTTATTATCCCCCCGGAGGTCAAAAAGACTGGTTTAAAAAAATCCAGACTCTTTCCATATTGAAATCAGACTGATATCTATAATTTCCTGCGTCTTCTTTCACTCCCTTCTAAAGGATAAATACTATGTTTGGCCTTCTTCAGTACCCTGGGACTTTCCTCGTGCTCCGTAGTTTCTCAAAGAGAATGATTAATCGTTACAAGATTGTATTAGCTAGTTCCATAAGTACTTTGGGGAGAATTTTATCTGAGTCTGTGGATTTGAGTGCATCTGATCTATGTGCACTTTTTAATCTATTTTTTACCCATTCTTCCTGTGCCTGTCTCCATGTTAAAATTAATTTTCCTAGGAGTCTGTTCACAATCCTTTTTTCGGGCATATGGGGGGAGAGTGAATTGAGACAGAACTGAATATTCCAGCTTTCTCTGCACCATCCTTTATGTTTATGTTTTCCTCAAATAAATAACAGGACTATGATCTCTTTGTCTTCCCCTTGGTTCTAATGTGGATGTTGCATTGTTTTGTCCCTTGGTAGTTTTAACTCGTTTTCATCCTTGGCCTTTTTTGATTTTGTCTTTTTGGACTGCAGTCTTTTCCAGTGCACTTCTCTCCACTTCTGTACGACTGCTCGCTGATCTGAAAGCTTTTAGAGACTCTGGAGCTCTCTGTCTGAAAGATAATCTGAAATTCTCGACTCCACTATGTTCAGAAAATGGTTTCTTTCACAGGAATCTTTTCTTTTGGTTTGTCCTCTTCTACCCTCATGAATCATTAGCTAAAGGAAAGAGTTCTCAATACAAGTCAATGTTTTGAATAATCTATTATTCATTTTTTCTTTAATCAATAGATAATCATTTTTAAATACACAATTAGCATCTAGAACTACATGCTCAGAGTTTTATTAACAAATCTTTAAAAATCATATTAGCTTAAGATATTGTAATTCTGAGAAACCATAGAAAAATAACTAGGAATGTTACAAATAATTCTGGTTTTAACTTATTTCCGTTCTTTTCCCAAGTGACATTCATTTTATTTTATTTTATTTTATTTTATTTTATTTTATTTTTTTGACAGTCACATATGTAATCATGTTGCAAACCACTGATGGGAACCTGCCTGTTACCGGCTTTCACATACAATAAAACAATTGTATACTATATTATAATAAATTTCTTAGAGGAGTGACAGCTTGATTATCTAGACTGAACAATGGGCTAGAATTGAAATACATCATACCTGTGGATAACGACACAGTTAATCTGATCAGAATAGTGTCTGGAAGACTGCAGTTTGGTTTTTGACACCCAAATTAATCACCTAAGAATAACTGCCTGAAAATGCAAACAAATGTTGATACAACATTAAGAATTCAGGAACATGGTCGCAGCCTAGCATAGTAATATAGTTGTAGCAGAGTAGATATAATGTAAAATGAAGAACAAGGGACGTGATAAACGATTTCTTAATATAGATTTTGTAGACTCAGCTCCCTTTAGCTCTTTATATGATGTTCTTCTACACGGTGTCTGAGTTTCTTGGAAAGATTTTTTTTCTAATCTGAGTCCACTGAAAGTTCCATGAAATGAACCTGCAGGAGTGACAAATCATTGCATACACACTATCTAGGAGACAAAATAGTTTGCCTGCATCTATAACTAACAGAACTTGTTCCAAGGGAAGGACAGAGGGAATAATATTAATCCCATTATTACTAGTGGCAAATTAATCCCTAAAATTTCAGTCAAGAATCCAAAACTTCAAACATCTATCTGCTAACATTTGAAAGTAGAAGAGTTCGAGATCTGACATGTATTGATGAACCTACTTTCTACAACCGGAATGAAATAGGAATTTCTTTTAGCCTGACTGTTGCTGAAATAATGCTGCTTGTGCGGAATGATTTTTACTCAGATTTTTGCAGCATAGGGCAGTTAAATACAGTCAATTCCATGTAAATTATATTGTAATATGGATGCAAAAACTCAATAAAAACAGAGATGGCTGGCAGGCAAGGTGGGAACCAGACTCTTTTGCAGATTACAGGAACCCCAATGACTTTGCAACAGAAAGTCTGGCCAGTAAGGTTATGAAGAAGAAGCTACATGTTCTATCTGTAATGGATATTGCTTTGTTACTCTTTTATTCATTCTGGGAATGGGTAAATATATATTGTACAACTGCAATGGTGTGGAGGCTTTCAAAATGTATTACTATTGCTCTTCATTTTGTAACTTCTTGTACAGCCACATGTCTGAGGAAAGCCTCCTGGCTTGCCTTCACAGGAAGTAGGACATCCTAACCCAAAATGTGGCAGGACCCTGACACCCTACATTTGATAGTTGTGGTGCAATGCAGGTCATCTGGGGCTACTGAAGAAAAATTGCTTCTGGTAGAGCCCCAATAGTAACAGTGATTACAGAGAAGATGGTATTTGCACAACAAGGCGGTGGTGTCTCCCTGACCTCAGTTTGGCTTCCCATACAGGAGGGGCAAGGCCCCCTAAAAGCAGAAGATGTACAACAACAAGAGGTGGATGTGAAATACAGAGGTAACCATGGGGGAAGCCCAAGAGTGAGCAATGCGCCAGTCTGCTACCCTATCTGCCAATTCTATCTTCATAAAATCAATAGAATATTGGAAAAACTGATAGGACAATAACTCAGTCATAAAAGCCATAGCCTACAGCCAGAAGCAGTATGACTGGCAAGTATGTAAAAATTATTCTCTTGGCATTCTCTTTGCAAAACTAGATTTGTCACTATTTTGACATTTTGGCTTCAATTATAAGAAGCTCATGGCAATATGAAATGGATAAAGTTAATCAATGTATATGAAATGTTTAACTTAAAGGGTGGGATACTGAAGCTTGTTACTGTGATTTTGAGAAACTAGTGATTTTAAAGTTCTGTATTATTTTAAATTTGTCTTACAGTATTGGAGAATTTTTGACATTCACTTCTTTCTTGCTGTTACAAATTTGAATAAAAAAAAAATATAAGCATGTTCTGGGCTGCCCCATTTTAAATATTTCTTCTGTCATAGAAAGAGATTCAAGATGATATGTTCAGTTTTCTTTTCCTTTCTCTACCAAACCATTTTTTTTGCATCAGTCCAGAACTTCTGAGATTCACGTCAAATTGTGATTAGTTAACTGTTTTAGTGAACATATGGCTGTATTGATACCGGAGATACTTGCTCATTGCCAAAGGAATGATTTCCAATAACACTTTTTAATTACATGTTATACACTGTAATTTGAAAATGTTAATAGCTTAAGGTCCTTTGAAAGAGCAAAGAATCATTCTATGGAATGTTTAATTGTGCTTAAGTGTGCTTCAGCACAATTAGAAGTGTGTTTAATGCTTACATTGTTCCCAGCTACAATCTGAATCTTAATCTTAAACCATAATGAAACAACTGAAAGGAAAATAGATTTTTGTGGTTTTCAGCACAAAAGCTGACACTGTATATCCTTCGTACAGGCAGTTCTTATTCAAATCAATAAGACTTTTGCTAAAGTGCTCAGAAATGACTCCCTTGCTTGTGAATGCCACTACTACATATATCAGGGAATTCCTCATAGTTTGCAACTACAAATCTAAAAAGAATGACTTTGAGGCAGACAGCTACCTTTTCATAAATATTAAGGTTGTCTAGTAACTGCTTAAATATGTTTCCCAGAGACTGAGGACTGGTCTTGCTGGTGGTTAAACTGGAGGGAAGTAATTCTTGTATGAATTCCGGGGTGACCACAGTAGATACCTAATGTGCTAACAATGATTTGTTTAGGATAGAAAGATCTATATAAGATGTATATTCTCTCTCAGCTGTGAGTGAATATTGTCACAGGTTCCATATCTGAGGTATGAGCTGAACAATGGGACATTTAGTAATGGGAGAAAGAAATATAACAGTATAACACGGTATTAGAACTTTAAAGCTCCACTCCACAGCATGGAATCACACCAAGAAATTGAAAATTTCACAGCATTCATAGTTAGAAATTGTGTTGGTTATTTTTCCCCCCTTGTGAGAAAAACCACACACAGCTTCTTACACCTGATTCACTTTGGAGAATAGAATGTCATGGTTACTCCAATTTCAAGAGAAGCTTCATTTTTGTAGTAGGCAGCTATACCAGCATTGCATCAGCCAGAGCATTAAACTAGTGAGCATGCACTCACCTGGGTTAAAACAATTCACCTCTCTTTTTCTGATAATACTCTTACCAGAAACACTTTCTTTCTAACAATGCCAACAATGCCTGCATATGCCTTCATATATATCTGGTGCCTAACATTGGAAATAATGGTCCATTAAATGATGTCATGTGGGTGTCATTAAGATTCCTCTGAAGATAAAATTTCAAAATAAAAATAATAACAAAGAAAAGAGTTTATAACCTCTTTCTAATCTTGTATTACTCAAGTATTCCACACTCCATCAGATTTCTTTCCTTCTTTTCATGCCCATATCTGTAAGACTGCATTTAGTGCACAAGTCAAAGTCAGAGAAGTGCCAGTTAACCCACTTCTTCCCAGTTTTCTAATCTTAACTTACCTCTTTCTCTCTATGAGCCTTGTGACAAGGAATCCATAAGAGAGATAGAGACAATCATGAAAATTGCCTTTTTTAATCCCCCAGAGAGATACCAGATCAGGAGGTTGGCACTGAGTATATTACAGCATCAATTATCACTACAGACTTTACTGAAAAATTATTTATGACACATTTTATCCTTGGACCATGTCTGATACGAAAGGTATAACATTTCATTTACATAGGAAAGATGAAATGGGTATACAGAGTGTCTTGTTAATCCAAAATTTGTTTTTTTCCTGAGTGTGACCTATCAGTAATACTGGCTGATATGAACCAATATTTCAGGTAGGTAGACAGGTCTTGTTGAAAATGTTATGGTAAAATAATGTTGACATGATTACAGAATGACATTTTGAAAGGTAGGAACATGATCCAAGAGAATACCTTATATTTATTAAATTTCACGTGATGGATGCAATAGCAGGATTCTAAAGACCTATTCTAACATGTGGAAGCAGTTGAATATTATTTTTACGTGTAAAGTATTTTCAGCCAGCCCACTCAAAAGCTTTTTCTACAGTTATATGTTTTTTGTTAGCAGTCTAACTGACCACATTAAGAAATAATCTAATACTGTTGTAGAATATGTGCTGATACTGCACAATTATGAGTCTTATCACTGAGACCTGTCTGGAGAAGTTCAAACAGCCTGGAAACAGTCAGGTAATTTGGAAGGACTATTATGAGAGGATAATATAACACTGGAACTTTAAACTCCAAATTCACAGCATGAAAACACATGAAAAAATACTAGATCTTTTGGAAGAAGAAAGCAACCAGACAAGAAAACTTTGATGAGACTTTGGAAAGTCAAAAAGATCACCTGGCCTATGGTAAGTATAATGAATATGATGAAGCTTGATATTAAACCTAACTCTCTAATATCAAACTATAGCCATTATGCATCACAGAGAAACATCACAGTTTTAAAAATTTGTGATTCAAACATAAATTTATGACTGCAATATTTGTATTTAAAACTCTCAGGCTTATTATTAAGAGCTCAGTTCTGATAGAAATACAATACCTGTATAGTATAGATACAGTATGTGTACAATACCTGTATCTGTACTGTATAATATAGATACAGTACTGCTACAATACCTGTATTAGTAGTGATGTCAACGATGTTAATATTTAGACATTAATGTACTTTATTGATGAAGTTTTGCCCTTTTAATGATAAATTCAACATTTATGTATCTCAGAACAGAACTGAATGTGGACACTGAATTTTTATTTTAGCTTTGTAATTGAGCCACATAACACATGGAACTACAACTGAAGAAATATCAAAAGCTCATTTAATATATCCCAAGCACCATGATTTGCTTTTATATAGAAAATCCTTCGGCTATTGCCTGAAATATGTGGTTCAGTTATCCAGTAATTACTTTTAGTTATCACACCATTATTTCTGCCATCTGGGCAAATAATTTTCTTTGAATATTCACTTTTCAATATATTCTTTTATTTGTACTCATTGCCTTTTTGTGAATATTCTAGCAAATGAGTTGTTGGAAGGAAGATGTGCCAAAGAGAATAATTTTCTATAGCATTCACAGAATATTCAAATAAAATGAATAATGAATTCAGCCATTTAAATATTTATAGTGTCAGTTCTGGGTTTATCTGGCCCTGGAAATTTTGTGTGTTTCAGAGAATTTCTTGTGTGTCCCATTTGCTTCAGTATTCTGCTCTTACTTATGTAAGAATGTGTATTTCCATGGATTTGTACCCATGGAAATTACAACAGAATTGTAATTTTATCTTTAAAATTGGGATCACAATAAATGTCTTGTGAATATGCTATTCACCAGTGTCTATAGAAAATAGTCCTTGAATAATGACTATATCTGAGAAGTATAATTGTGAATAATTCATACAGAAAGAGGAAGATAAATTAGAACATGTCTGTTAAAAATAATTAATTTCAGACGCATAGTTTTCTGCCTGAATAGATAAAACATATAAGGCAGCACAAGTACCAATTGTTGGTCAATGAAGAACATTTAAGGAGAATTACAGTGGGTGTGAACTATGTGGTTGTATTTGCCTATGTATATTTTAATATGGTTAGGCTTATCTCAGACCTTCTAATGGAAAGAATGCGTCGTCTTCAGGTTTTCTGTCTTTCATGTACGCCTTTGTAGAATGAAGTTTTTCTTTGTTTACACTGACATTAATAATAATTAAGAATTGTTAGGCTGAGTTTAACCAAAATGTTAATCACTCATTAAGGTCACCTTTTTTTGAAAAATTACTTGCTGTGATTACAAGATTAAAGAAAAGAAAAGAAATGAAACAGGGAATATGCAAATGAAATTTACATTAATTACATTTCTCTGCATGACAAGGACTAATGATATTATTTTAAAATGAGAGAGTTACTCCTGAACTGGTGTTTCACAGCTGACTTTAATTCTCATGGTAATTTCATAATGAATCTTAATAATATTATGTTCACAATATCGGCATGTCTTTCAAGTATAAGTACAAAAATAATTCGCTTTCTATTAGTCTCAAGACTGGGTTATTCTGTTCGCATCCAAACACAACAGAAAACAAAACAGAAAACAAAAAGCCTCTTTTTTCTCAGAAACCAGACCACAAGTCAATAGCTAAACCAAGTCAGGTAGTGACAGTATTTCATTCAGGTAGGGAGCCTTTCATAGAACAGAGTCTCTTTTTAAATGAGAGTTTTTCAAATGTTATATACTGTCTCTGTTACAATCTTCTCCCCCCCCTTTTTTTTTCCTATCCCACACTGACAATAAGGAATTTTAACAAAACTTTCTCTTAAGATAGTATAAAATCATAATCCCGTCTTTCCTTTATTTCTTCTGATTTGAACAGACATAGCCAGAATTAGAAAAGTATCTCATGGCACTAGGCTGATATATAAAACCAACTTTAAAAATACTAGAACAGTAGTAAAAGGAGCCCTCAAACTGAAACTTCAGAAATAAACTTGTAATTTAAACATAGATTTCATTATTCAGGAGTGTTGCACAGCCTCTCCAACTGCAGAAGATTAAGCCCAATTTCAAAGCCTAAGGACACAAGGGTTTTTTGTATTCCCTAAAACTGATGTGATATTGTTTGATTAGGACAAAAGACTGAAGTGTGTTCATTTCCAGCCAAAGAAGCCTCACAGAAGGTAACCTTTCTTGCTGGCTTTCCCTTTTAAACTGAAATGCTCACAGTGGCAAGCTATCCGTGATTGCACATACAACTTTGTATCTTACATTTAATCAGAAACTTTGGTATTTGAAGACTTCTGTGCGTGAGAGAAGCTGTCATACCGTCAAAGCCAGGTGTACATAGAACTCCGTCATCATGGTGATGGGAGAGCTGTTCGACATAACTTCATGGACCAGCTCTGGCAGCAGCAGTCAGATGCATGCCTGGTGACCTTTTAAGACACTTAGATAACATGAAAGGAACTATCACAAAGGTAGTAGTAACTGTTAAAAGTAGTAACTGTTAAATGAATTCCTTCTGATTAAATACACATATATACGTGTATATATATATATATAAATACATATATTATGAAGTAATAATTCACTGGAGGCAAAAGCTTCCTATGCACTATAATTGTGCAGTTGTTCTTTGTATTACTTTTTTCCTTCCATTGTTGTATTCTGACTTTTGTGAAATGTGTGATTGACAGACATGTTAAATGCTGTCAGAATGATAGATTAGGGTTAAAGGCATCCCCAGCCTTTCTGTGTTTTGATTAATGTGATCTTTAGAAATGTTCTATCTGCTGGCAGTAAGAATGCCAAAGGATGAAAACCTCTTACTATAGAACTTCTATCTGAATATAGGAATAGGAGATTTCTATATTTTATTTCTTTCAAACTAGATGAGAACATGCCATATTAAAAGAATGAGATGTTCATCCTAAGAGATAAATGTAGACTGAATACCTGAGATTGCCTCCTCTTTAAGCATCAGAATTATCTACAGAACTTCAACTGTCAGGTGGTCTTTATTTTTGAGACACTGGCTGATGGCAACACTATTCTCACTTGAACAGTGCATCCTCCTGTTACCACGAGAAATAGACAGGAATGAAAAATTGTACAATTTTTTTACTTTGGAAATGATTTTAGCAGAAAAGATAAGCTGCCTTCAAGGATATACAAATCCCTCTAAGTCATTTATGTTGGTTCCAAAGCAGTCCAAATTATCAATAGATGGGTTCACTTGAAGTAAAAGGAAAACAGCTCTATATTCCAATAAACTGTTCACCTTACAAACTCATTGGATCATTGATACACTTCAAGTCTACTACTCTTGTCCTTTGGACAAAGAGGACGTGAAAATTATTGCTATAGGCACACACAAAAATTACCTTCAAGAGAGAAATAATGAAACCTAGATGCAATTCTAATCCTGAGAAGACTTGTTCCTTAAAAGCAGCAGTTCATCACTTTAGGATCATTCCCAGTTCATTCATTTAGGCCATTTTCATAGCAATTGGGTTGAGACAGACCAGGAAGTGCCAGGGAACAGCAAGAACAGGGCTGCTCCATGAAGGGGGACAAGCCAAAAGCCAAGGCGGACCCCAGGACAGGCAGTGCCCTCATCTACTGGGTGCAGTCCTGCAGGTCTGGACATTGCAGGAAGCCATGGGCTGGCAACAGGGTCCATTGACAGTCTCAGACACATCAAGTGATGGAGCAGGTCCAGGGTCTACCCAGGGAGTGCAGACTGGAGCAAAAGGAGACTGGGTCAGAGACAGGACCAGAGACAAGGCTATAATATCTGTGATCCAAGAAGGAGAGAGTGCCAGAGACAGGGCTGTTGTTGACTTGTCAGAAAACTTCCTGGCATAGTTCTCTCTGAGGACCAACTTATTCCATCCAGTCAATTCCCAGGTGTGATTTGGGTATGGCCAGGAGTTGGGATCATTCCTGTAGACAACCTGGAAGTACCCCCTGTTTTGGAGGCTAGGATGATTCAACTGTATGGCCATGGCCAGATAAACCTTGAGGCTTCCAGGCCATACAAGAGGCTGCAACACTGTGAAGCTAACTAGTTTTGGTATACACAAAGGCAATCAGAAAAATGTTCTGTTCCTGTGTGGAACTGGAAATGGAATAGTTATTAGCAGTGAAGCCTCTTATGTTTGGAGATAAACACTAAAGGTGTGCAACTGAACCGGAAGTGTGAGACAAATCAGATCTTGAATTTGACCTGTCAGAAAGAAGAATCTTTTGAGAGCATTCATTTCATCTATTTTTAGGCAACTGAAAGTCCCCAGATTCCCCTTTGCTATTCAACAGAGAGAAATAAATACCTACAGATGTGATTCATTTCACTTCTGTGATACACATCTAATGTTGACGAATCACCCTCTAGAGATGTCTGCTTTTGTCCATTGGTAGGAATGGGAGCTGGGAGTAATTAGCTTAAGCTTCAACACGTATGTATTAGGCCTCTGAAATTAAGCAAAATAAATCATACTGCTTGCATGACAGCCCTTTTGTGTATTCTCTAGTCCAACTGCATGAAAATATGAGCTGTGCTTTCAAAGGTCCCTCTGATAGCTGCAGAATTTGCTTTGCTGTCATTCTGCTTTTTGGCTACTAAAGCTTGGAGTTCTATTTCTCATGACAAGTATTTTACGGAATGTATACATATGGTAAAGTAAATTTATAAGCAAAAGCTTTTTGTTCATAGAAAAAAATAGAGACTTATGGATCCAAGCAAAAAAAAAAAAAAAAAAAAAAAAAAAAAGCCAAAAAAATTCCCAATTTCCTTCTGGAGTATACTTACTAAACTGAGAAGTATTAGAACTATTATTTTATTAGATCTTTTAGGGTCTCCAAAGCCTCTTCTCCTTACTGCTGCTTACCCATCTGATTCTCTCTCTTTAGCACTACAACCAGCTGAATTTAGTTTGTTCAGACTTGGAATTGAAGTTTCTCTTAAGCTCAGACCATTAACAATAGCTTCTACCATTTTTTTCTTTTCCCCTTTTCTGTTGTGGAATTTTATTGTTCTTGACATTTAACAGCATTAAACTTCTCTTTGTCTGAGACAATTGTTTTTAGCATATCCATCAAGAAGTTTTTCACTATTAATTTCTTTTTTGATAGTCTAATACAGCCAAAGGTGTGTGGTGACTGACATGGTTCCTATTAATGAATCGTTGATCCATTACACACCAACGGTAGTATCGACAAACTTAACTATAAACTGCATATTTAACATGAACAGGGACTACGTTTAAGTGCTGCATTTATAATCGATGTGTTCAAGACCATACGATGGCCAAAAGCTGCATGTCTCTCGGTATGCTTTTTTGTATGCATGGCAGTACAGTATCTTATTATCACCATTTACATGAGCATGCTTCTTTAGCAATGTTTGGTGATTTTAGTAGTTCCTTTGTCCTCTTCCTGTCATGTTTTTTGTGTATTCAAAATGTAAAACTATAAATTGACACAGTAGCAAATGCAAAATAAAACAATCTACTATTTCCGATGTGCCAAAGAGTACTGAGCAATAAAAAGACCTGAAATGCTTATATTTTCATATAAGGATATGCTTTTGGTAAAATTTTCTGTTTTTTTAGTCTTTTGTATGATTTAAATTTTCTTTCTTATAGACATCTCAGAAACATATTTTTACTTCTATATTTCTTCTGAAATCTATTTCAAAATTATAGTGTTTTCTAGACACCTGTGAGACTTCTTCTTCTTCTTCTTTTTTTTTTTTTTTTTTTTTTTTGTTTACAATGCAGTTTATAGATATTGTAAAAGGATTATTCTGATTCTGTTCATGTCTTGGGCCTATCTCAGATTTCTGTTCATGTCTTGGGCCTATCTCAGATTTCTCTTTTATCTATCTGAGAGATCTTTAAACCTTTCAACAGTGTAAACATGTCCAAGGAGGACATAAGACCTTTGCATTGCTTCTACAGCTTGAATTTCTCCCCTAGTACTTCTGACCATAGCGTACAAAACAAGCCCAGGGAACTCTCCAGCTGCTATGTAAATATCTCCCTAGGTCTACAGTTGGCAGCAACCAGCATAATATTGGAGCGCCTCAGAACTGGTAATGGACTTACTATTAAGTCTAAGAAAAAAAAAATGAAATGTGAGTTTTATAGGGAACTACATCAGCGTCTCAGGGACTTTGTCCAATTATCATGCATGGTTCTAGAAGGTGGAAGAAAAACCTGAGAAAATTATTTTATGATCATTTAAAACCAAAAGTGATATAATCTGGAGACTAAATGTAATAACATTAACAGAAAAAGTCCTAACTTCAAAGAAACTGGAATGTGGAAATAAATAATGACCTCACTAAGCTCTGGAAGCATTGCTAGCCCTGGAACCTGGTAAATAGTCTTGCCATTGCTAGTAATAGGCCACAGGTTTTGTAGTAATACTGAAGGCCTCAGGACTTGTCAGATTTTCTGTGTACTTACCTTGCTCTACTTGAAGAAGGACTAAATGACCCATTAAATAATTAATTTAGGTTCTAGTTTAGCTTTGTGCAATTGTTTGGGGTAATGCCTACTGTTATTATAATGTTGCTATATTTATGTAATTAATAGCAAAAAATAGCTAGTAGTTATGCCACGTAGAATGAACTGTCTATGACCCTCAAATAAAAATGTAGCATAGAGAAGTGCAGCCATGGCATGACAGCAGGGCCCTTTAAAGTGCAGGACTGGGTTGATACCAGAGGACCCTGACTGTTAATCACAAATGGTCAATTGCTTGCCAATACAACAGTGAGTAAAACCGGTCTTCGGGTGCCAAAAAGAGCAACAAAAGAAATATCCAATATATAAATAATATAATTGCAGACAAATGAAGAAAGTGCAAATAAGCTGATGCTGTTGGCAAGCATACAGAAATAACCCCAGGTGGACTCAAGAGTGAGGAGGAAGATAAAGTCACCATCAGCATCGTACTCTTTCTCAACTTGGAACACTGACATCTTCCTTTCACAACACACTGGAAGAATGAGAATAACATTAGAGAACAGGGTGAACACCAGACTTTGTGTATAATAATTTAGCTGTATTATTCATGACAATTAGCTGTAACAACTGGATAATTTGGACTATCAGTGTTAGCATCAATTTAATTGGACTAGTAATAACTTTGATTAGATTGCTAAAACTTTAATTAGATTATCAATAAATTATTGCCTCTTCATGTAAGGTACATTTCTTTGGAGCCTGTGAACTGCAGGAGGTGTATTGCAGCACACTGAAAAAGTATTTCTCAAGAAACAAAATATCTGCTTAATGCACAGTGTCAGTCAGAAAGAAGAAAGAGAACACCAGGATTTATAGGGAAAAGATAAAAAGCAACGCTGAAAATATTATACTGCCGTTATAGAAGATAAAAGGCTTTTTTTTTTTTGCCTTTGCAGCTTCTCAAGCAATATCTGCATTAAAAACATAATAGATCTTATCTAACCATAATAAATATAGTCTGAGTTCAGCAAAACAGAGCTACATCAGAAAAAGTATATATTGTGTCTAATGTGTATGTATGATTAGGCACTCCCTTGTTACATTGCCAATATATATGTTTGAAAAGAAAGCTAAAATTATTATTTTGTCCTTTATTTCTTAATTTTTTCAAGTCCATAGCACAGCAAAGCCAATCCCTAGATCTCAATGGCATAAAAACACAAGTTTGCAAGTGTTTTACATTAAAAACTTTTGAAATTGGTAAATGACAGAATAATATTGGCCATGGGCTTTCTTCTAGGTCTCTTTGCCTGTCATCTCTCTGCACACTTTTCTGGTTCATCAGCCAAACCTGAGTAAGGCATGGCTGAGAACCCACAGTGTGATCTACTGCTGTGTAATATTCCCTGTCTCGCTGGGCTCCCATCTGCCAAAGGAACTTATCTTGAAGAAAAACATAGTGACAGCATCACTCTGCCGGGTAAAACCAAAAGTGGAGGAGAATACTGTCCTTTCTCTTAGTGAATCTCCCATTTTCATGCATGTCAAGGCAGAAGACAACTCCTTTTCAGAAAGGTCTTGTTGTATGAATTTTCCATTTGTTCAGGCTTGAAAAAAATTGAACTTGAATTCACATAAATTATTAAAGAAAAATCTTTGCATAGTTCAGTCTAGTCTTTTACTTCAGGTAAATTTATTTTAAGAAATTTGTTTCTTAGTTCACATTCTAAATTGTTCCCGCCCTGTACTGTTATTGGACTCAAACTCTGCAGAGCTTCTTTTGTTTGCTTTCTTAAGCAGTGAGCAATAATTTCATTGTGTTGTCTGGAACAGAAAACTAAACACAAAAGTAAAAACAGGAAAAAGACCTTCATAACCTCATATCCAAAAAGCACAAAAGTTTTAATTTAAAATATTTCCAATATCTTAACATAAAAATGCTATCAGTTTTCTTAATCCAATGTTATTACATTAAACACAATATTACAAATAGCAAAACAAAACCCACAGATAAGTTTTAAGAAAATGCTTCAGTTTCCTAATCTAGCTTCTTTTGTTTGCAAATATCCATAGGAAAAAAATGCATAAGATTCCTAGGTCTTTTGAAGAGATGCAATAAAAGAAATAGTTAATGTAAATCAAGCTGAAAGTTTTCATACTTGACAAGGAATGCAGCAGCCAGATGAGGGTTGCTTTCTTGTCATTCGCAATACTCAGTGCTTTTTATTAACAGCTCCCTGTTTATCAATGGCAAAGCAAGTATCTTTAGAAGAAAGCTAACAGCTGTCAGAGCATGAAGTTCTGGGAAAGCCTTTTGACCAGAAGAGTGAAGTGAGATAACCAGCTGATTTTTAAGTGGATCTGATAAGGTGATATAAGGGATTAGAATGATATAACTTCATGTAATAGCAAGGGACTGGCTAATCCAGGAGATCCTGTCCAGTTCTGTACTTCTTATAGTATTTTT
Source organism: Dromaius novaehollandiae (assembly GCF_036370855.1). Lineage (NCBI taxonomy): Eukaryota > Metazoa > Chordata > Aves > Casuariiformes > Dromaiidae > Dromaius > Dromaius novaehollandiae. Next base: position 27,527,848 of record NC_088098.1, read on the forward strand.
GGTCAAGAGCAGTGTTTTCTGAAAGTTCAAAAAATGCTGGAAACTTATAATCAGTTAACTTGTGTCTTCTGTACTGTGAATGAAAAAATAAAGAACTAGCACGAGATTTGTGGTGTTCAAGCAGATAAGCATTAAAGAAGATTAGTTTTCAGCAAATAAATTCTCATCAAGTCTTGAGAATCAGGGCTTTAAAAATTGTAGTAGGTTGTACTTTCTGGAGTATAGTCTCCTCAGAATAAATTATACAACTCTGAGCTCTTGTTTTGAACTTATCTTTAACATGTGGATGAGATGTTGCAGTCTAAAGCTATTACACAATCTTGGTTGCATTAAGTCTTGGAGCATGAATCCCAGCAATTTTCAATGGTTTCCACATTCACCTGTCACTTCGGCATTTAGCAAAAGGTTCTATAAGATTTGCAAGACAGTAATACTTTATACACAAATTAACATTGATGGTCAGATTGTAAATGCCTCTCTCTTTCCTTCTCTGTGGAAAGAACTGGCACAAAGATCTGATTTTTCGTGCTGGCTTCCTCAAATCAAAAACAAAACTGTTTCCCTTGCAGTTTTTCCATAAACAACTGGAACAAGCACTTAGAAAAATTCAGGGTCAGGACGCTTGCTTTTACGTCAGTTGGAGCAGAGGTAGAATTGAATTGTCTTTTGCCAAAAAAGTATACCAACCAAAGGCCGATATTCTTGGATGAGACTTGGTAGTTAGAGCTGCTGAAATACTTACGTTCTGGCTTACTAAAGAATTATTACTTCAGAATATCTTAACATTCACCAGGATAGAAAGAAGAAAAGAAAATTCTTCTACAACCCCATGGTTATGGAAATCTATTGAGAAGTAACATATTTTGGTTGCCACTGCTTCTTCGGTAAGTTCCTTGTTGTCAGTATAAAATAAAAGGTACTGTATTTTAGTTAGGAGGTGACATAATAAGGAATTAAATGTATTAAATAACCAATACAGTAGGGAGTACACTTACAAAAGAAATTATATCAATATATTAGGAATAGGATGATTTTCTGTGAATACCATTTTCTCTCAACGTTAATTGACATTCAGAATATCACTAAAGACCATCTTTTCTTTTTCTTTTTTAACAATGTCAGTTCTATATCTTCTAGATCAGTTCTACATTTCTCATATTATGGGTATATGGTATTGATATCTTCCAGGCAGTACATCTGGCATACGGCTTAGCATCTGGCAATTGTTTGTGTGTATTCCCTCATCTCTCATCTATAAATTCTTCGAGATTTTTTGGAATAAAATCTTTTTTTTTTATTTTTATTTTTATTTTTTTTTTTTGTGAGCCAATGACTTCTGCCCTAGAGATAAGGGCTAGTTCTTCATTACTAGAGCAACTGAAAATGTCTGGCATAGTTTTTCTACAACATATGCATCTTATTTTATTAAAAAATCTCTTTTTATTTAAAAGCATTTTTAAACAGTTCATATACCTCTAATGCATTCTGCAAAAGACTTCAAATTACCCTGCTTGAATTCTAAAGAGAGTTAACTTTAGTCTTCTAAAATGTTGTTTCTGGACTGACAGTTCTGCATCTGTGTCAGTTTCCAGTTTGGCGTTATAATTTCCAGGGATATGAATAACCAAGCAGTCAATTTGTATTGTAACTTGAAGGTACTTCCCTGAGAAGCAAATGTTCTTTTTTCTGTGAAGAACCTTTTGGTATCACTGAAATCTGTTCCATGTGGGAATCCTACCAGCTGAGCTCTCAGCTAGTAACTTACTTCATGCAGTAAAGTATATTTAAATGCATAATAGCCTACAAAGCTTTACTTACATACTACCTGTGTATTACCTTACTTGTAATATACACACACATACAAGATGTTCTGGTATTTTCTAATTTACCCCAGAGTTTGTCATCATAAGTCAGTAATAACAAAACCTTCAGGCAAGATTGTTTTGAAATGTTTGTCTTAGGTGAAGCAGTAGATGCAAGTTGTCCAAGATGCAGCACCCTTCTCTGCACTTCCTCAGAGTGTGTTATGGCCTTTACTTTCAGGAAACTTGATGCACTGCATTAGCACAGTTTTGGACAGAGGAAAATAGTATAGCAACTCAGATATTCTGGGTTAGCGTGAAGCTTACTGTAGACAAGTGGTGGAATGGAATAATGTGAACAAACAGCTATTACAAAGCTGTCCAGGCTTGTATCTTTGCAGTTCCAGTTGGTGCCAATGATATATTATGGAATAGGTGATGGTGTCATATTATCGTAAGTCATCTTCCTTTCCCTCTACCATTCCTTCTGCTCCCCCATCCACATCCTAATAGACCTTAGTTTGCCCAGTCATATACCTCATTAAGCCATTTTTTCATATACAAACATCATGGCATACATACCACTGTTGATGTCTTCTCATTATCTAATATTTGTTATTGCCTGTGGACATACAGAACTCTCAGACTGAAATGACAGCTGCTATCAGTTAAGCTAAGGATATAAAAAAAAACAAAGAGAAGATCTCATCCTACAAATGCAGCTCCCACAGAGTTAGCTGGTCATATTTGTGTTTGATGCATGTACAGAATTCGAAGCTATGTCCTTAAATCGGTTACAGCTGTTTGGGCAGTGGGTTCCCTCCTTCCTCTTACTATTTCATCTGGACCTGTGTGATTTCTTACTGAAACCACGCTATTCTAGTTTGTACTATCTTATATCATGCCCTTCTTGAAATGAATGACTGATTGACTTTACTGGATATTAGAGGTGAGATACAGTTTCCAATTTAAGACACCTAAATTTAAGGACATTACTAAGTTGCCTAGATATAGGCATCTAGTGCCATTTGAGATGCTGTAGGGCATACTATATGGCCTTTATCTTCCACTCCAGAAAAGTACAGGTCCTCTGTAGGTCTTGTGTCATATCAACCAGCCATACGTTGTTGTCTCACACATCTGACAATGTATTAGATAATCTAGGCAATCTAGGCAATTGGATTGTGTTGTAGGTATCAACATATGAGATAGTGTCTGAATTCATATTATGGCCAGTGGAGATCTCGAACTTGACTTTGTTTCATAAGCATAGGCCTCTAGTGACATTTGAGATGCCCTATGAATATCTGCATGGACTAGATAAATATGACACAGGACTGATTGCTGAAGGTCAGGAAGAATACACTGTATTATCTTAAATATCAGTAGAAGTCTATATTAGGCAACAAAATCTCCCCCTTCATCAAAACAATCAACCAGACTGAGAGGATTTACCTCATCTGTGTGTTTTTATGAGTAGAAATTTGGCTAGAAATAAACTTGCACTGTTCTTGACTTCGATACAACAAAGTCAGTACTTTCCCTCTTTATACAAGAATCTTAATGCTGCATTCTCCACTACTGGGCTACTGACTACTTCAACATCTCCCTAACTTCATGCATATGAGTCATCTTAGTAATTTCAATTTACTATACTTATATGAGAAGTCAAACATGTGGGGTGCATTCTGGGTTCCTTTCACCTTGCTTTTCCACGCCAACATCTGTCGCTGTCGCAAAAGACCCTAAAAGACCCCAAATCAGTAAAACAGCACGAGTGCAATTCTTCTGACCAAATGCTGACCTACATATGCCTGGTCACCTACATTTGAGCTAGTCACCCTTGATAGTCTCTGAACTGGTAAAAAAAAAAAAAAAAAAAAAAAAAAAGTCTGGCAATTTATCTGACGTATTTCAGATTACTGTTTTATAATAAGACGCATTGCACCTTGTAAGTGTTCATATCTCTCTGCTGATTCTAAAGGGACCCTGCAGTGACCAGTTCAGACTGAGATACCTGTATTTCACATTTGTTCCAGTAATTCCCATCTATGCTAACCTACTGAATAAAGGCTATTTTGTAACTCTTTCACAGCAACTACTGTTTCTGTTGTTAAATAGTGCAATGATATCACACCTGTTTGATGGTAACTTAAGGTAAAAGTCACACACCTATACATCTAAATGTTGGTTTCACAGAAATAAACTTTAAATGATTTCAAAATAATTTAGCTTGACTCTGTGTTCCCTATTATACCAGTATTTGAATATAGAGACTTCTAAATCTATATAGATACTTAGCTATAGTTGAAGAATACCCTGTTGCTATCTTATTTCAGTGGAACGCAGAAGACTTGACAAACCACAGCTTGGAAGAGTCAAGTGCAGAAAGTGACTACAGTTGTTAAGAGAGATCCAGAATGAGAATATCACTGCAGATTGTAAACTCCAAACCAGTAAAACATAAGTGAGATAAATAATAGCTGATTTTGTTATCTTTGCATATCCTCTCAGTATAAAAAATAGGATACTGCATAACTCAAAATATTTTTCATGCTCCATATTATTATCAAAACATGCTCTGAGAGCAAGGTTGATAATTTCTTGTGCTTCATAAATGGATGATCATGGATGATCATGAAATATTGGATATATTGTACTTAGAGATATGGTTACCACTTACAGAATGGTATAGAATAAGAAATGGAGAGACTTGAGAAATATAGAAGACATGTTATCTTTAAACGCACACATATCACTCTCTCCCTATTATTCATGCACTAAATTTATGGGAGGAAAGTAACACAAGTTAGAGCATGCATCCCAAAAACTCACACTTTAATAGTCTGCGGGACATTTCAGATGCTGTATTCCTTATCAAATGACTTCAGCGTCTCCAGCCATTCTTTTAGAGAAAAAGTTCTACAGAATCTGAGTATAGCATACCAGAAAAAACTGCTGAATGAGACCTGTGGGACATAAGTCTATTCAATCCAGTAGGATTATCACTTCCTAGGTTGCTGAAGGAAATAACAGTGAAGACTATCCTAATATCCTAAGGCATCTCACTATTTGGTTTTAAAGGCAGCAATTTATCCATGTCCCAGGATAATTAAGCAAAGAATATCTTAGAGCATCATTCTGATGCAAAGTCCAGGATATTTTGTGCTTGGAATTGACAGTATTTCAACCTAAAGGGCAACATTAAAAAGGCATTTTTAAATGATTTATAATATTCTCTTTCTATTTTCCTGTTCCCCAATAGACATAACAAAGTTCATGCTGGTATATCGTTTCGAAGCATATGATCAATTGTAACGGACAACATGAAAAAAAAAGTTTTTCATAAGTCATTCTATACATCCTTTTTCCCACTGAAATAAATCTTATTTTAGCTACTGACATGCATGAGAGTCTTTCCAGTGATTTTGTTGGGTTTTAGATAAGACTGTACATGATTAATGTCAGTCTTCAACTGCATACTTAGTATAACGGTATGCTGCTTGTATCAGATTCCAATGCCCACACGTAAGATTTTTCTCCAGCCTTCTCTGCTGTCACCAAGAAAGATGAAGAACTACTTTTGCAAACTCCCTCCCTGATGGGAAATGAGATCTTCTGATTGCAGTTGTAGCCTAAGGAATTAGAATATGCATCTCGAGAGGAAGAAAAAGAAGACAGGAACAGAACATGGAAATGTTTGTGCTGAAACTGATCTGAGCTCAGTCGAGTTGTGTATTTCACCTCACACCAGTGGACAAATACCAAGTACCTCAAGGGGAGGTGGGAAGACGAAACAGCATCTGTATAAGTAAAAATTCACTACAAGTCTGTCAGCTAATTTTGTATCTAAAAATAAGAAATCATATTGAATTCTAAATAGGAAGTTTAGTGTGCTTTCTTTCATTATTTTCAGTTCTTACAATAACTGGCTCATTTTTTTACCTGTCCAGATGTTCAATACTTTTTTCAAGACTGCCTTGTTGTGGTTATCACTTTCTGTGACACATGAGTCAGGGGTGTCTAATGCCATTTCTAACACCCTAGGGCACTGAAGACAGGCGTGGACTGGCAGACATGACAGAGGATCCACAGAAGGTGTGTACACTTCTGGACAAAGGGCTAGAGGCTAGACAGGATGCACTAGGGCATTTCAAATGGCATGACATCTGCATGAGGTAAATGAATGTTATCTACTGTGTGAAGAAGTGTTTCGTTAATACACAACTCAAGTTGGTCACCTATTCTTATTCATGTTGCTATGTTAAGAGACTGAGGTGAACATCAAGATTTTTCTTTTGCATATAATTATTTTACATATTTTTAACATGACTCTTACTGATTTTTTTGAAGGAAAATAACTGGTGTGTTCAGTTTCTCTTCCTAGAAGATTTTCCAGTATTCTAGGTGAAAATGCTGCATGGATTCATATTAAAATATTGTGTACATTATTTTCCATCCCATTTTTTATTCACTATAAAATCTTGTTCATCCTTTGGCCGCAGTTGTGTGGAGGATGCTTACATGAGAAAGCCTAAGAGTATGTTAAAAACTTAATGTATGTTTCGTTGCTGCTGTTAATATTAATCATGAGGGTAAACCTTAAGATGCTAGCTTAAGACTAGCCCTGCAACACAAACTGCTTCATGAAGTTTCCAAGAATGCCAGGTGTTCCATGCTGGCACAAGAAGTTTTGTTGTATTAATCTTTTATATGATTATTTCTGGGTGTTTTTAAGCTATCAGAATCATCTAGGTTTATTTTGTAATTTTGCCATGATACACAGGCTCATAGAGAACAAGTACACACGCACACTTCTGAGAAAGATAAACACAGAATTCCTTTAGTAGGAGGTAAAACTACTGCAGTGCAGAGTAACTCTTTCCATGGTAATGGTCATGGAAATGGCATCACATTAATAGGTTATTCATTTTATATTTCAAGTATAATGTTAGGTAAGAACAAGTAATAGATATGCACACTAATCATCTTTGTAGATCTTTCAATAGCTTTTCCAATACTTTATAGTAGAATATGGAATCCAGTGATATACCTGGCTCAGAGCAAGTTTCATCATTCCCTGAAACAAACACTTTTAGAGGAACTTGTGAAAATAAGTGGACATGTGATGATTTAAGGTATCGTAAATACTTTATATACATAGACCTCTATGTCTGTTGGGTATCTTTACTGAATGTGGAGATTTGGAGGGCTTGGAAGGACTTGGAAAAGCAAAGTCATACATAAACAACTTGCAAAGTTCCATGAGGATTTTTTTTTTCCATCAGCATAGGACATTGTACTATACCTCATGAATGTGATAGACATTTACTGTACTATGTAGGTGAGATGAGATGTGTTATTCCGAAACAGAAGAAACTCTTTGCTATTGTAAGGGAGAGACCTTTTTTTATGCTTACCTCATGGAAGTGTGAGCATTACAGCCACCAAGTTTGGTACCCAGCATACCACATTGCTCATTGCTCTTTTTATGATGATTAGAGGCCCTTTAATGACAAGAAAACAAAACAAAAAGAAGCAGAATCATAAATTTAGGCTCTAGTATTTGTCCTGTGTGATTAAGGGTTACTAGGATAAGGTTACTAGGTAAAGGCATGCCTTAATTCTCACAAAATGTTAAGGCCTCAAGTGCTCTCCTCCTCATGGGGGTTTGGCTGCCTATTCAGCTCTGATATGGTGTAGCTGTGTGGCTTTGGCTCATACTCTTGTGAAAAAGTGCCATGGGAGGCTGGGTCTGCTCATCTCAGGCACTGTATTTAAGCAAGAACTTGCTCTTAGTTTTTGCATGAGCTGTTATGATCATGGCTGAGCCTGGCTATGTGCCTGCTGATCTGGACTCTGACCTATCGACTTGATCTCCTAGCTTGACCTTAGACCTGCCTTGTCACTACTGGCTTGTCTGGCACCACTGGGCTCTTGGCTCTTGGCTGCTCCATCCACATCCCTACCCTGCTCCACTCAGCTTGCTGTGGGCTGTGCAAAGTGGGTGAGGGCACTGCTCTGCTCACCCTGCCATCATCTTGGCTCCCAGAGAGACACTTAAGGAGCAGCCCTCTCTTGCTGTTCTCTGACACAATGAAATAAGACTTTTTAAGCATTATTGTTTTTATTTCACAGATAGAGGAAAATGAAACTTTGAAGGCATGTTGAATTTTGCAAGGTGAAAGAAACAACCACAACTAATATAAGACTTTAAAAGCTTATGACTTTTAAAGGACTGAAGTCCTTAGATAGTACTTTTATTTCTGGGATTGTTTGCTAAGGACTTAAGGTAAGTTTTGCCACAGGAAAAATAAGGTCAGCTGAGAAATCTCAGCAATGAGATTCAGAAGGGACAACTAGAAACATGAATTGGAAAAAAAGAGCTTTTGCTGAATATTTTTTTGTTCTTCTTACTTGGCTTTGAGGCAAGCAGACAAGAAATAAAGAACATGAGAGAAGAGCATTAATAGTTTTGGGGGGTTTTGCTCTCTTCTTCCCCCTTTGGAATCTACTCAAGGGAAAGGTAATTGTGCAATTAATTTTCATTTGTGTTATAAAGCCCTCTTGTTTTTATAGACTGAAAATAAAAGGCCATAAATATATTTATGCCCTCAGTATTTTCATGCAGTGTGGTTGGCAACAACTCTGGTCCTGGCCAGTATTTCAGCTCATAAAATTTTAGCCATAAAATTTGCAGAAAGGCTCTGATCAACCACCATATATAATAATCAACTGGCACTGACCCATGACATTTGGATTGATTTGGAACACCTGCATACCTTCAAGTGTTCAGATTCTTCTTTGCTTAATCTCTATTTAATGCTAGAACTGCTTCTCAATTCTGGATACAGTTCTGGGTTTCATTTTCAAATCATTTGCTTCATCTTAAGATCTGGGCATATTCATTTTCTTATCATACTTATCTCCTTTTACTTACGAATAAAGTGTGACAGCTTTGTGCTGCTCTTCTGGTCTTTCATATATTTCAATCATATGTTTTCTTTCAGGCCAAGCGGCTCTTCTGAGCACATAAATGAGGTGAACATGGAAGAAGGTCACTGCTCTCTGCAGTGAGCAAAGAGGCACTGGTGGCAGCACAGGCAGGCACCAAGCAGCAGCAGCATCACCTTTGTTGACCTCCTCTTTGTTTTCTCTTACCAAGGATTACAGAGGCATGGGGAGAGAATAAGGTTGCAGATTGCAAGCCGTGTATTACATATCCAAGAGGGAGACCCTTTTGTCACTGATCCACAACAGTGGATCTAAAGTGAGGGGAAGTACTTAAACTGCTGGGTTTGAAAGATTAGGTGTGTATGTCTGTGTGTCTTCCCTTGCTTCTAGCATCTGTAATTCAGACTCAAGATTTGGAGAAAGATGCATTCATACCTAGCTGTCTCTACCCGATGGGGAAATTTCTCAGATGCAACTGTTGAAATTTGTGTACAGCTGTATTTTTTCTGAAATATCACGAATAGTCATTCCTGATGCATATTTCTAAGGACACCTTTTCGATGAAAAGAGATCAAGAGAAAGATGATAAATAATTTCTGGACTTGTACTTAGCTTGGTGCAAAACCAGAGGAGGGTGAAAGTGTCTTTCCACTGTGTGTGTGTGCGCATGCACGTGTGGTTTGTTGTGTGTTTTTCCTTTTTTTTTTCTTTCTTTTTTTTTTTTCTTTTTAATATTGAATCTGATAGAGTAGTACCTTCAGCACCTTGCCACAGGTTAAACAACCACAGAAAATGGTCTGAATGCTGTTGCAGTAAGCAGGATATGGAAACCTCCTGGCTATTTCCCATTCCCAAGGAACGTGTCACTCCCCCTCCTCCTGCAATGTAATAGTTATGATTTCTAGATTTTATTTCTACCTTAAGGGAATTTTATGCTAGGAGATTGAAGATCTTTTCACCTAATCAAGACAGCCTTGGGCAGCACTGCCAGATTTAGCCCTTATAACAAAAGATTTGTATAATTAAAAGGTCAAACTTTTTAACAAGAGGGCTCCATGTTCCCCTTTTTATCTCGACACCAAATCATAATGCAGATTGCATGAATATGCTTTTGTCAGAAGTCTTCAGTTTTACTATACTGATTAATAGGTACAAATATACATGCTGAATACTTCCAGTACATGGAAGTTAAATCATTTGGTCCAGAGAATCATGAGATTTGAATTTGCTTTTGATATTTTAAGATAACACTGAAATAATCTGCACATTCTCAAAGGAATGTGTTTGGTTATTACTTAATGCTGAGAATAGATTTCAGATGTTCATCCAAACTCTATGAAACTGTATAAACCTGTATAAAGAGATGCAGCCCAGACTAGCACAATCTTTGTCCACATAACGCATGGAATAGCATCATTTTAACCCATTTGTAAGTGGAGATCATGCAGATTCCTGTGACAGCCCAGTTTCCTTAAATGTTTATTTCTAGGTCTTGGTTAAAAAGCAAAGTGCTTCTCCAAGGAGTGTGAAGCAGTCATTGCACTGAAGCCAAAAATCAAGCCTGAGGGCTAAGTATCAGTAAGTAATCTCTCTAAAATGCAGTAAGCTCTGAAATACAGTTAGATTTTTCTCTGAATGTAACTTGTTTGTGCAGTGTTCCAAGTCCTCTTGAAGAGTTATGTTCACCTAAGGCTTTAAATTATTTTTAAATTAATTCTGTATGAAATTGAATTAATGGTATAAGAGTTCTGTTCCTTTGGTTTAACAGGTGCTTTTTTTTTTTTTTTTTTCACATGTTTTTAAGACAAGGTATATATACTATAATGAGGTGAAGACTAGCATTTTGAATGTAACCATAGAAGTAAAGTATGGATTACACTTCTAGTATGTGAGCTGACTAATTCATCCATATTCTCTCCTGTAGAAGATGGACAGTATTTATGTTTTCATATTGTAAAGTAGATAAAGTGAAATTATAGTGTAGCTGAAAAGGACACTGAACACCCAAAGGAATAATTTAAAGTCAGAGACTAACTTTGGGGACTGTTTATAATTTATTTGAAAGATTAAAGTTTAGTTAGACTTTTTATAACTGTATGTATAATGTATGTATAAACTGTATGTAATACAGTTATAAACCACTATTAGAAAGTCACAAACACTAAATTTAAGATTTTGTATTCTTATTTATTCAAACTTCAATTTTTTTTACCTGGAGAAAGAGACAAAACACAGAACAGTTTATCAAATTCATACTCACAATGACTGCATGAAATTCAAACCCTTAAGCAAATTTTGGTGACAAAAAGCAACTTTAATTTTCTTTCCCTAACCATTTCGTTTCTAGAAAAAGTAAAAATATGAACCTCCACTTATACCTTATAGAAGGTATAACCTTCACTTATAATCTTATAAAAGCCAACTTCTTAATCCTGCACTCTAGACTGACACTTGCCATTGCACAGGAATCTATGATAAAATATAACAGCATCATCTGACAATGATAAGCAGGGGAAAAAAAAGTAATGAATAAAAGACTGCTTTAGAAGATCTTTAAGATAAAACTGGATGAAAAATTGGAAGACAAGTTATAAGAAAAAAGTAATCAACGATGATTTAATTAACTTAAAGGTATAGTCTGATCTCAGATGTATTCCATTTGTAAATATCTATTTTCCTTCTATTCACTAAACTGATAAATAGACATATAATAGTTATGCTAGATTTAATTTTCTTCTGACCTAAACCCAAGGTCAGTGGAATTCAGAAATCTCTCTCCTAAAATGGTGGTGTTGCCATGGTATAGAAGTAGCATAAATCAAGTATTAAACCTAGAATATATTACTATACAATGTAGAATAGAATATTATGCTATTTTTCTCTGCTTGAATGAGGAAACATCTATGATATTTTACCATCACATAGGAACAGTTAGCAATGCTTCTTATGTGTGCTTATTGCTATATGTACAATTTAATTCCCAGTGCATTCAAAGGTTAACTTATGGACCAAGGTTTCTACAGGAATAAATTGGAACAAATTTTCTTACTCCAGCTGACATGCAGCAGCACAGCTTATTCTTGTTGTTCAATGACAGTTTTGAGGAAATTATTTTATTTTAGAACAGAAAAAGCTTGAGAGACATTGCAGGGTGCTTTACTAATTTTACCATTTTGTCAAACTTCACTGGATATTTAAAATACTAAACAATGAAGCATTCATAATAAAGAATAACTGAGAACCTATTTCCTGTATTAAGCAGAGATTTTTCTTCATGAAAATTTAGGTTTTCCTGGAAATATGACACTGTTTTGAATCTTTTGTCAGATGAACCATTAATTCCACAAAACTTTACTGATTACAATTTTATATTTTTACCCCATTTTTACTGGCTGATTGGAAATCCAAAGTGGAGGTATTTAGATGTATGCTAATACATAAGAAAAGAGAGAGGAAACCACATTTTTCCTTTCAAAGTTAAAACAAATCATTTGGCATCAACCACTTCTTTGATCAGAGAAATTTCATAGTCTCACTTTTACATGAGAAAACCAACTTTAAGTTGTCTACTAGCTATGATAGCTTTGCCATCAAACTGGGCATTATTTCTGCTCTGTCAGACAATGAGCCCTAATAGAAGCATTGCCAAACTGTGGGACACATTTCACTGGTGGTAGTCATTCCACAATAAAGTGGCTTGCCAGCGTTGATTGAGCGGCAAAATCCTTTTTCTGCTTATGTGTTTGAGTGCCAGCTACTGCCTTCACCACCACAGCTGCCAGGACTAGTAAGGGCAGAGAGAGTGGCACACAAGTAAGATACATTTGAGAAGCCGCAGTTTGAAGGATGACTTGGTTTGTGATCAGTTAGGAAACAGGAATATACACATCCATGCACATTGCTCCAAAAGAACCTGATTTGAGATGGATGATTACTCCATAACACAACTAAAGAGAAGATATGTTGAGTATAGTTTCAACAGAGTATCACATCCTTCAGGTTAAAGAACAGAAAGCAGATTTATTTTGGAGAAGTTGAAGCACTACTAAAGACTGTGCATAAACTGGGTGTTTTAAATTATTATATTAGGTTATTATGCAAAATCAAATATTATTAATTGTTTATTGTTTATTATTAAATGATATTAGCACTCTTCCTCTATTCTCCTGAAGGGTATAGTAAAGCCAGAAGAGATGAAGAACTAGTCTCTCATCTAGACTTAAAAAGAGACTCTTGGAAAAAGTAAAATACTTCCAAAAGTAAGGAGAACCGTTCCGAAAATGCGAGAAGTCATTACTGAAAATGAATGTTTTAATGACATAGCAAAACAGACAGAGGACAAAAAGGTAGTTAGATGTTCCAGTTACCAGGTGTTCAGTACTAAGCCGGGATGGATGTAGCAGAATGAAAGAGATGAACCATCCCACTGTCTGACAAAGTTGTAAAAGGGATGAAGTATATGCTGCACAGCGCTGCGTCTTCTCTCTTACTCTGTAAATGGCACACAGTGCTAGGGAGTTGGCTAGCAGCCACGTACTGCATGGGGAATGCATGAGTTCACAGAGTCACAGTGGGGAGCAGCAGATGGTGGTGAATGGAGAAGGGTAAAGCCCTGTTAGCCTCTTCCTCAACCAGCACAGCCATGTCTGACTCAGATAAAGTGCTTAGTGCAGCTGTCCAGTTACTTAGTAGATCCAGGTTTGATAAACGTGCCTGTTCTGATAAAAGTTAGTAGAGCTGGAAATTGCATTTAACTTAATAAATTCACCCAAAGCTGAACATCCTGTCTGGTGAAAAGAGATGTACTCTGTCATTTGGTTGTATGGAACCACTCTGTTAAATCATTTTTTAGGCTTATTTTGCCTCATAATGTTTCTCAAAGGAAAAAAGAACATGAAAAAAGAGAAAGAGAGAAGGAGGCAGAAAAATACTCAAACCACCTGATTTTGTGTGATACATTTTTGTGAGGGCTTGAAAGCTTCTGGAAAGTTTTTGAAAGAACAAATAAAGTGAGTAGACAGATGATAAGATCTGTAATACAAAAGAGGAAGTTAAACAGGGGAATTAAGTGTTATTCTCCTTGCTTTCCTCACAAACACCAGACCAGGACCACTCTAAAAACCTTTTAGTTACAACTGAATGAGACTTCAATGCAGTGTGGATACACGCAGATACGCAAAGAGCTATATGTGAGATAGTACAGGTACCAAGATCTATGTAGTCATGGCACCATGGAGCCTGGAGATTGTTTTCCCTACCAAAGATTTGGTCTCAGCTTGGCTAACGCCTTCTTTTCATCTTTGCCTTCTGCAACTCCTTGGTCTTAGTATTGTTTCTGTGGGGCTCCCTACAAGATCTTACTATGTATTCAAATACTTTTGCATGCTTTACTTTCTTACTGAAACTAGTACTCAACATTTCTGAAAAATCCTTTGGGAAGTTTTCTGACCTTTACGCAGCTTGCTTTAGATTCTTTGTTACTTTTATGAGCTTACTCAATTAATTTACTACCGTGCAATATAAAAGTCCCCTGCAAATTTTACATTTCTTTTAGAAGGAAAGAATAAGTACAAAAGCAGACATTGAAGATTTATCTACCAATTTCACCACTGTACTGTTGTTGAACAAAGAGACTACTGAAGGACAGATAGCTGAAGTCACTTTTATGTTCAGTATAAGAATGCAAAGAAGAATAAAGAATTGAATGGTTATTGTAAAAGGCTAGTGAAAAATGTAACATGACATCATTATTTTATGTTTTACCATGGTACACAACCCAACAAGCAGATTTCGTATTTATGTGTGTATCAGGCGTGTCTGGTGGTAAGCTGACTGCTTCTAAATTTGAAAATTTATCTTTGATGAGACATAAAAAGAAAGTGTTGCTGGTACTATCACTTTAATTTTCATAGTTCTGCAAGTTGTAATGCTACTATGAATATTTCAAAACAGTTTTATGTTGTTTCCTTTAGAGCTTAAAAAGTAATGATAGAAATAGCAGCGTAAAATCCTTAATGAAGACTACTGATCAGCATTAATTAGCAGAGAGGAAAATACAGCATACAACATCATATTGTCTTTGTTCCTGCAACATTGTTTTATTACTGAAGTGCTGAGAAAAGTCCTCACAACCCCACCTTTGCAAAGAAGAAAAGGTGATGTACATAACAAGAAATATGGTATATGACAAGAAATGCAAGCATTACTTGTGGAGCTCTTGTGATTTAATGGCCCCTAATTAGGTTAATTGCTTATTCTTTTATATTAGATGATTATTTGAGAATATGTTTTGTTATTTCTATTAGCCATTTAGATGCTACTATGTTTATTTGAAATCGCCATAGTATTCTGTACTTGTCCTCCGGTATTTTTAAGCTTCACTGTGTTTTCTCAAAAAACAAACATACTCAACTGTGTAGATTTACATAGGCCAGCAGAGTACCTTGCTACAGAATAGCTGCTTTTAGTGCCAATTCAGTTCTTTTCAAATGTTGAAGTAATGGAATAGAGATCATTGACATAAAATCTTGGGCTTAAATAAGCATATTTGTTGACATGATTCACATCCAGACGAAATTTTCATGAATGGACAAATGGGGGGTTATAGAAGTACTTTTTAGGAATTTTTTTTTTGTTGTTGTTTTGGTCTATATCACGTATAAGCAAAAGCTATTTAAAAGGGGAAGTTAGGAGTGACAGAGGGAGACATTTGTAATTGTGTGCTACAAAGATTGCTTTAGTGTCTAGAAAAGAACTTAGCAAGTTTCTTTCTTCTTGCAAAAATGACTTAGAGGCCAAATGTTTGTTCTGTGCTTACCTGCATGTTACATTTATTTCCAAGCCCAAATTACACTTTTGAAAAAAAGACATTTTACTCTCTTTAAATAAAAAGGCTCTATAAACCTTTTAACTTTAGCTGGTTACAACTTTTGGAAATTTCTTAACCAACGTTATAATATTTATATATTCGAACTATAAAAGCCAGTATGTAGGCAAACTATAAAAGCCAGTATGTAGGCAAACCCCTTTGCTTTTGGTTTCATACTTCTGCTTCCACTTCCTCTCCTTTGCAATGTAATGTTCTGTGGGTTCAGGTACTTGGCAATAGCATGAATAACATCAGAGAAATTAAAGTCTACTTTAAGCTTTGAGCTGAGTTCAAATGAGAGATTACAATGTGAAAGTTTGAGTTACTAGGAATCCTGCCTGTCACAGGACTGGCTGTTTGACTGAAAAGAGAGTTATCAAGTCATATGTGTGTGTTTGTGCGTGTGTGTATACGTGCATATCAGAATATATATGCATGTTTTATTATTTAAAATGCAGTAATGAATGATTAACAGGGTGGTTTTATAGTTTCTTAACACTAACTGGAGTTCAAGCCAAAACCAATATTTTAGGAGTGTCTAAGCCTTGTGAAGAAGCCAAATATTTTTCTGGTGCTTTGGTTGTCTTAATGAACTGGAAGTTACTGAAGCTTACTTTAATTGTTTGTGACCTGCAGCTGCAGTTATTAACAAGAATAAAATGTGCATAATGCAAGTTTCAAGAGATTGAGGCTGTCTGAAATGGAAATGAAATTTTGTTACTTAAGATTTTGGCTCAGTGATGCTTAAAATATATTTATCTCTGCACACAGATATTAAATGACCCATGAATAGAGTCTGACTTTCATACTGGAGGTGGGAGGAGGATCTTACCGTGCCAGTCATGAACTCCGTGCTTTCTTGTGCTGCCTGAGGAGATCAGTTTCAATTGCTTCACGTACACATTCCTGCATATCCAGCTATGAGTAGCTTAGATGATATTTCCATGGATGTCAAGGACAAAAAGTGTTTACTACTACATTAGTAGCAAAAAAATAAACAATGAAAGTATGGGCCTGCTGATTTATTGACAGGGAAGACAAATAAGACTGAGATTCTCATTGCCTTCTTTGCTTCTGCTGTCACCAGGAACATATCCCGGTGCTTTGTGCCTAGAAACTGGGTTCAAGGAGGAGAGCGATTACAAGCAATGGAAGATCAAGTCAGAGATTTCCTGAGCCATATCGACCAGTACAAGTCCACTCAACCAGATAGACTGCATCCAAAGTTGCTGAGAAAGCTGACTGATATCATAGTGAGAACACTCTCTTATCTTTGAAGGACTAGGGGAGGCTTCCTCAGTGACTGAAAAAAGGCAAAGTGCTCCATCCATCCTCAGAAAGAACAAAGAGGGTGATCTGGTGAAATACAGTCCAGGCAGCCCCACTTTGATCCCTGGGGAATATCATTGAGAAAGTTGTCTTGGAAGTCATTTCTGGCATATAAAGGAGAAGAAGGTGATTGAGGATAGCCAGCATGGATTTACCCAGGGTAAATATTTGACAAACTTGATTGCCTTCTATGAGGAAATGACTGGATCAATGGATGAGGAAGAACACTGGATTTACCTTGAGTTTAGCAAAGTTTTCAACAATGTCTCCCATAGTATCCTTGCAAATAAGTTGGAGGATTATAGTCTTATTTGAGTAGACTACTAGATGGGTAAAAGCCTAGCTGGATCACTGTCCTGAAAGGGTAATGATTCATTAATCATTCATTCATTCAAATGGTTGAGGCTGGTTACTGGTGGAGTTCCTCAGTTATCTGTCCTGGGACCTATCTTGTTTAATATTTTCATTAAGAATCTGGAGAAAAAGACAGAATGAACCTTTATCAGGCTTGCAGATGACACTGAACTGTGGGTTGCAGTTAATACACCTGAGGGCTGGGCTGACATTCAGAGGGGCCTGGGCAGGTTGGAAGAATTATCCAATAGGAAACCCTTTGGAAAATCAATAAAATTTTGCATCTGGGATGGACTAACCTCCTGCATTAGTGGAGGCTGGGAACTGAGCAATCAGGGAATATGAGCTAGCAGTGTGCCCTGGCAATTGATGACGGCCAACAGCATCCTAGGCTGTATCAGAAGGAGCATAGCCAGTAGATCAATGGAAGCGAGTATTTCCCTGTACTTGACACCTATTAGACTGCATGTGGAAAACTGTGTCCAGTTTTGGGCCACCCAGTCTAAGAAAGACATTAACAAACTGGAACAAGTGCAGCAGAAGGCCACAGAGCTGGCCGTGGGCTGGAGCACTTGCCTTGTGAGCAGAGGCTGAAGGAATGGGCCTCACTCAAGCAGGAGAAGAGGCAGCTTTGGGGACCTGCCAGCAGGCCCCCGGTACCTACAGGAATGTTATCCAGAAGATAGAAGCAGGCACTTTATTGGGGCAGAAAAACAAGAGTCAGTGGTCATAAATTGAAACAGGGAAGGCACCAACTGGCTATCAAGAAAAGAGAAAATCACTATGAGAATAGTTAAGCATTGTGACAGGGTGCCCTGAGACTCTGTGCGGTATCTCTCCTTGGAGGTTTTCAAAACCTGACTGGACAAAAACCCTAAACAATCTGCTCTGCATTCAGCATTGACTCTTCTTTGAGCAGGAGGTTGGACTAGAGACCTCCTGAGTTCCTTTCCAACCAGAATGACTCTATAATTTTATAACTGCAAAATAATTTTTGTGCATAACTTAAAAGTAACCCAAGAAAGGGGTGACACATATTCCAAACTTCATTCAGAAAAGCAGCAGATATAGGTTTCGCATAAGTCACCATGCATTCTTTTTTGTCCATGTTTTTTTTAAAAGACATCCTATATCATTTCTGTCCTTGTTATATTAGTTAATGGTTTGGAACAACGAATCAGTTTCCTAATGCTACAGGCATGAATTTCAAATAAATGTGTTCATTAAACAGTGCCTGGCCACTAATGGCATCAGGTTAACAGCAGGCAACACACTTTAGTACTGTTCATTTTTTATGTTCTATAGCCCATATAGTGTCTTACCTTGGTTATTCCCATTTAAGGAGGTAGAACAGTTGAGTATATCTTTGCTGGATTTCTAAAGTTTTCTTTCTTGAAAGAAAGAAAAAAAAAAGGAGCAAAGAAGGGAGGTGAGAAGAGTCAGATATCTTTTCTTCTGCTCTTACTCTTATGGCAGGATCTCATACCTTTTCTGTGCAGAGATGTCAGGAAGAGAAAAGGGCTTAGACCTTATCTAGACTGGAGGTTAAAAGTTTTGAGAACATCATGAATTAGCTAATATTTTGAACAGAAGTTATTCTTTAAGGTATAGTCAAATCAAGTTTTCAGCCTGGATAGACCCTAAATGCTCTCTTTTAAAAAAAGCTTTTGGATCTATTTTTGGTGTTATTTAAAGTCCAGACAAAATTATCATGTTGGGTATCTTGCTTGGCACCTCTACACTGTTTTAATTTGGGCAAGAATCTTACTTTTTAAAATGAAAGACAAAGGTGAATTCACCCAAGAGCTCACAGACTTCTAAAACTGCTCACACAATGGATGGCAAAGAGCACCTCAGCACAACGAAATATGGACTGTGAGAATGTGTAATTACCGAGGACCTAATAACATGGTGTACTGCAGGAATACTTGATCAGGAGCTAAGCTAATCTACATTTCAGTGTCAAGTGTCAATGACCCAGACTAGCTATGCAATGAAGTTGAGTGTAGATAACATAAAATTGTTAACAAATGTTAAACTGATCAGGATAAACCTACTGAATGAATGTAAGCTGGAAACTGAGCAGAGTTCTTCTGGCTTCCCATTTTTAACTGCCTTAACTATTTCTGAGATAATATTTTAAATTCCATGAACATAACGTCCCAAAATACATGATAACACAGCCAAGGAAACAGAGAGAATTCCTTGGGTGAGGAAAATAATTCTAAATCAAATACGGACTTGAAGACATTGGCCAAATTACCCCTCCATGTTACCCGATTACTAACGCACAAATAACACTAAGCTATTGAAACGAAGACAGAAAGTAATGCAAAACCAAATTTGAATGACTATGCATTGATCATTTAGAAAATAAATAAAAGGCACCGTGCACTACAGGAGATATCATTATGAGGGTTAACTCATGTATTGAAGATACTTACTTATGAGTGTGTGTTTAGAAGTCTCTGAAGAATTAATCAATAGCTGTTAACTCCTTAAATGAAAGGAACTTTGCTATACATGTAGTGAAGTCAAACAAAACTTGCTGAATATGAAGGCATCTATTCCATCAACAGCACAAAGACCAGTGTTGTTACCATGAAACTTTCAATTTTCCTTAATCAGAAGCTGGTAAATGCTCCATTTGACTGACTTCAGCAGCATCCTTATAAATAACAAAAGATTTTATAACCTTTCATGTTCCATATATCTTTTATACGTGACAGTGTGAGAAGCTGTAACCATGCTCCCAGCCTTAAGCCCCATTTCATTCACACAGCGGATGTGAATCTCTTATTTCTTTATATTTTTTCACCTATTCTTATCTAGGTTTTCAAGTGACTAATCCCTGTTGGGTTTGAGTTTACAATCTGCAGTTGTTTATGTTGTTTCTAATAACTGAATTTCATAATATCTGTAATAACAGTTACTCTCTACTCTCTCTGTGTATAACTCCAGCTTTTATTTGAACGCACTGTTATGAAACAGTGCATCCCTGATTCATTTTTCATGAAGTAAGAGAACACTTATTCTTCTGATCTGTTTTTTAAATACCTTTATGCTCTCACCCCATTGCATACTTCTTTTTTGGTATGTTTTGAAAGGCATAAATTTTACATTTGTATTTACTTTTGCAACACATTTTTTGTACATTTTGCTGTTGGGTGAGTGAAAATATAATTTCCCCAGGAGGGCTCATTCTTTTCAAACTAATCACAGAGTGTTCTTTTCTGTGACAGTGCAATTCAAACTGAGACAACAGCAAGCACACACAACATTCTTTTTTATATTTCTATGCTGTTAGCAGTGGCTCTTTGAAGTGTTTTCCCCTGTTTGTAAAATTTATGACACTAATAAAGTATTACACTACATATGGCTGTAGTGTGAGCTATGAATTCTGCTGAAACAGAGAGATAAAAGCCACAAGCATACATTCAAACAAGGACAGATCTGAATAATTCTAAATATGACTGAAAGTGTAGGTATTTGAGATAGCAACATGGTGACTGATGTTATTCTTTAAAATAGAGTGATACTCCCAAACATGTGCTGTTGAAAAGTCACTGCCTAGAATCCTGGTAGAAAGAAGTGATGTTTTATCTTTTGTTCTCACATTCAGGATGTTGGAGGGAGAAGAAATAGCAATGCTATGTGTTTACATTAATCTCAATATAGATATAATGGGAGGGGGAGGCTTCAGAAGGGATGAGAGAGAGATGTGCTGGTGAGCTAGCAATCGCATCCAATGAGTCACCATGTGACACTAGGCAATCATGCGCATGCGTGATCTGGAATTTCTCTTGGAGACTGATTTCTAGGTAATTTACTTCTTTATCTGTTATACTGCATGGTGCATGAGGAAAGTCTAACTTTATACCAGCATATAAACTTGATGATACAATGCTTTCTTTGTAGATAATTCAAAAATATTCTGTCCTTAACAGTATGACTGTGTTTTGAGTGCCCTATGCATAACATAAAGATACCTTTGCCAGCCAGGAAGTGATTGTTTCGCCTCCATTTCAAGTCTTGCCTCCAAAGTGAAAAAGAGGAAAATAAAAGGCCACAGGCTCTGCAAACATGCCCCTGATAAAGGAATATGTTTTCTGAGCTCCAAAACTGAGATTAGTTGCAGAGTTAAGCCCTGAAAGACAGTCAAGTTCAATAAGTGCCCAAGTGTATGAGTTGTTATTGCCATTAATGTAAGCTGTGAACATAAATTCAGAGTTAATATCTTGCCTTTCTTCTCCTTAGCAGCTATGCTCCATGTATAGCAATTGCTAAGAGAAAAAGATTAGTACATTTAGCAGTTACACCTTCAGCATGCAGTGGGAATGGGACTGTAGAGTTAGCTTCATAAAGCAGACTGACTCTATGATTCTCTGCAAGTACTCTGCTTTACTGGTTATACAGTGATGTGTGCTTTCCTGAAATACATGGCATAAGCAGCCACCATGTCTATCCCTAATTCAAATTTACGTTTAGATGGATTATTTTATGGAATGTTTAGTATTTTTGTTGCTTTAGATTTAGGTGAATTTCAGGGTCTTCGGCATCCATCGTAGTTTAATTTTTATCTGTCATGGAAAACTGACAATACTTCTTAATCATTATTGAAAAGTTGTTGTAGTCCCAGAACCTGTAAAAACAGAGCTTTATTAACAATGTTCCCACCTGCTCGAGTCTTAATTCAGCCAGTTTTAATTCAGTTTAATTTAACTCATTATGAAGAGTATTTTTACTGACCTGCTACTCTACTGATCCTATAGCACCAATGGAATTATAGCAGAATGCTTGCTTATTTTCTAATCAAATGCAGGAGTTAAATCTATGCAATAATAAAGATGGAATAATAATAAAGATGAGATGTTAACAGTTTTTAAAGTTTACAAAATGTATTTCTTTTAAAGTGTTGTTCAGTCATTGCTCTGAGGGTTGCATTTCCATAATGACTCAGAGGAACCATCACATGAAAATTGTACACATATCTCAAACAGGCAGAAAAATCTGATAATGGCAACACCTGTTCTGATGATCCATTGTTGGTATTGTCCCAGTGTAGCCAGGAAATTTATATCCAAGATCAAACCAAAGAAAGAAAAGTCTATCCATGAACAACAAAAGAGATACAGTATACCAGTTACCAGTAAGTTAATGGCCAATTAAACCTTCTGAAATGTTTGCAGACATATTTCTCTAATGGCATGTCTGGATTAGCAATTTATCCTGCTGGTGGGGCTGGGTTTTTGTTGGTGAATTTTCTTTTTTCCTCCAGGAGTTCCAGTTAAATCAAAGCTCAAGCAGAGCCATGAGGTACTTTGAGGAACACCCTGTCTGCAAATCTGTGTTCGCACCGCGCATGTGCAGAATTGTTTGTTATGGCAAGGCAATCTGGACTGACTGTGTAGAAATATGCTCTGTGTTTACTGTTAGGCATCTTGGTATTATGCACCTAAGAACGGCAACTCATGTGAACTTCTTTGCTGATAAATATGCATTAGGCAGGTATGGTCATGCAACCATAAGGGATAGTGCCAGATTGAAACCTGGTGCTCTTTGCTTTGCATCAGCTTCTAATGTAGATGCCCTTTATGGGTGCCTTCTGGAATAATTGCACTGTCAGATGCAGCACTGAGGAAACGAGCATATGAGAAAACAAAAAAAATTCTTAGAGAATTTATTTTATTAAAAATTATAGAATGTCCAGATTTTCATACATTTCAAGTAAAAATGTATACTGTTTTTCAAGCAGGTCCAACTGAAAATATTTTCATAATAATGACAAATTTCAATTTTTTCAGAGTGGTATTTTTCATTAACATGCAAATCCTTATAAAATTATGAACAGCTTTTCATGAATTTTCATAAATTTTGCTGTTAATATTTAAATGGTAGTCTAGCAGTCTTCCCAAATACTACTCTGAAATAGAGAATAGTTCTGAAAAGAGACAGAAGTTCTTTGATAATAGCTTCAAGACATAACATTTTTAGACACCGATTTATACTTCTTTAGCCAAAGGGTGATTCTAGCATGCACAGTCTGATTCACCACAGTATGTTACCTGTATCTAGGAAATCAGTTTTCAACAGAAAGCTTCACCAGCTTCCTCTCAACTTTTCACTATTACAAACCACACACACACTGAAACCTCAGTCCACCAGCAAGACAATGCTATGGTTTTTTTTCAGGAGCTATTATCTTGCTCTAAATAGGCATTGATTTCAGAGACAGCATTTGTCCTTGATCAAGCCCGTTGCTTAAATTTAATTATTGTCTTCCTCCTAAAAATGTCTAACCTAGCATGACGCAAAGTTAAATACCCAGGCCTCTTTTTTTTTTATTAAAGGTGTTCAATACTGTTGAGCCTTTCTTCCCATGTTTGATCTATAAACAAATGAATAGAAAATGAACTTAATAAATCACTAGTGACAGGTTCAAGAGAACCCTGCTGTTCTTTTTAACTGAATGTTAAATGAATATGGTTAAAGATATAAAAGGAATTTGGTAATGAGAGTATATTATTGCTCTGAACTGTTTGTAACCTTTGCGATACTTTTGTAAATTTTAATGAAATTCCAGTGCTGGCTTTGTCACATTGAAATCAGACTAATCAATTAAACTTCACTCAGTTTACATTTATCTTGCTGGTGTTTACCTATTTTATACGTGCTTTACGTTTTGTTGACTTGAAAGAAGCTAAATTGGCTCAAGAATACTTATGAATCTCTTTTGAGAAGGAGCATCTCATTCTGCTGCAAACATGCAGGTTGGGATTCAGCTCCAGATTAAATTACCTAAGTTTGAGTGACCCAAGAGGGCACTAGGGTCAAAGTTCTCATTTAAGTAAGTGGAAATTTAGGCTCAATTCAGTTTCCTTCACATACGTCTGGTCTGTAACTGTCATTCCATAAAGGGAATTAAGTGGGACATAATGGCCCATTCCTAGGCCTGCTTTAGGTCCTGTCCTATTTCTGCCAGCCCTGCGTGAAGGTCACTGATACTCTAGGGCACTTCACATGTCTTTAGATGACAATGTTGAGGCAAAATGAGTACCTAGGTCTCCACCAATTGTAAAGAGAGTTTGAAGACCAAGCACATGTGCAAACAACCTCACTTAGCTACCTCAGTTTAATGTCACACATAGGAATTGATTTCCACTTCTTGAGGTCTTGGACTGTTTTTCCTAAAATCCAGGATGTGTTTTATCATCAGAATTATCAATTGAAATTAAATCATATAAAATCGCACAAAATATATCAGAGCCAAAATTACTGTTCAAAATAATAGACAGTGACAGATAAAAATCACCCCCGCCCAAAGGTCAACTCCTTTTCTGGAGTCATCATGTTAACTTCAGATACCTGAATAGGGATTATAAATCAGATTGCTTTCATCAAACAATTTCTGGGATGCAACTCTCTTACTTTCTAGCAGCTGGTTCAGAACATCAGATCTGTTTATATCTGCAGATAAGAACCTTGTAAAATAAAGATCATTGTTTTCTTTATTTTCAAATGATTTTTTCTTACAACGTGGAAGCACCATACCCAGTGTGGCCCTTTATGTGAAAAAACCTAAGCCCTCTTTCATCAAGCCTGAAAGAAATTTTTCTCTCTTGAATGACGATCTATATCTCCCATGATATTCATTAAATTATGAAATAGAATATGAAATCTCAAATTTCAGAGCCTCTATAATCAAGGTCAGTGGAATGATTACAGAAGATCAAAAGCTGCCTTTGAAAAAGATCTCCTGATGCAATAACTAAACTCTACTTTCATGCATAGAGAAAGCAATGTGATCAGCTTCCTCTTGCCATTTTCATTTTCCAAACACTGTGGGGGAAAAAAAATCAATGCATTGTTTTGGACAACATTTAAATCCTAATTGACAGTAATTCCTTTCTGCTTTCTTGAGCATGGGCAAGCAGGATAGGAATGCTGGTAATCCTCTTGATTAGAAAAACAAATCTACAAACAGTACATCAGACAGGTAGCTGCACTTCCACCTTTACAGAACATTCTTCTGATAACAAGACCCTTATAGAAAACTGAAAAACTTCATATGTGGAAAAGTACAATTTATAATGATTAATCTCCATGAAGTCTTCCTGAAAGCACAGCTATTCTCACTGAAGTTTTATATCAACAAACTGGTATTCCTCTCAGACCTATTAATTCACTGTGCTATTGGGTAGTGCCAAGGAGAGAAACTTTGGCTGTTGTTGCAAAAGTATTTCAGCATTGGTAGGAATCTATGCAAGTTGCATTCATCGTCTTCAAATGAAAATCCTTGTTTGTTTGTAGAATTGAAGCAAACTTCAGGGGGTGCTAGCGAAAAACGCAGGATCGTATTATTCTTAAGGACAGATCCCCAAAACACATTTGCTGCTCATTTTTTTTCAATCTTTTTGTATGACTGGAATTCCTCTTTAAACAAAGTCTCATATAAATATTTCTTTACAATAGTAAGTCACAACTGACAATTAAACACGTTACTTTGGTTTTAGCAATAATTAATGCTATATAGCTTCAGAAAGAAACCTCTTTTTCTAAATGCATTTACTGTTAGCTGACAGAAACGCTTCTCGGGTGTATCTATCTTTCCTGTATTTCAGGGAAAAAAAGGTATTAGTAGACTGAATTAGTAGCTTTTTCAATAGAAACAATAATGCAGCTTGGCTTCATTTGGCTGTACGTTTCATAACTGAACTGCAGTGTTACCTGTGCCGTTATGTACATTCTCTCATCACGGTATTTTCAGCTTTCTTCTGAACTCTTTTTTAGGATTGCCAGTTGTGCACATACTAATTTAGTCAGTTAATATAAAGTGCTGATTGCCTGGCTGACCTCTGCTCTTGGCCTCTGTGTAAACTGCAAGATATTTCACCTCTCAGCTGCTGTTATGTCAAACCAATGACTGTGGCCCAGATAGATCTTCCATAGGAATTTAATATTTTTTAGATGTGTTCCTCTAACAAATCTGGTTGTAAATAGCATTCCAAAATCTGAAGCGAGGAAAGGAAGGGAGAAAACAGATAGACAGAAACACATCTGTGTGTTTAGATTCATAATAATTCTGACTACACACATCTTATTTTAGTTGGATTCTAAAATTAATATTTCCAAACTTCACATTTTTGAAAATAGATGTGAAATATAACAGTGGATACCCTTTTTAAATTTTATTCAACACTGGACCAGCTTATATCTCTAAAGAAACTAATCTTCCTTCCTAAACTCCTCTGGGGTCTACATTTAGCTGCTCAGCATCTGGTTTCATTGCAAAACTCTTATCATACATTTCTTTAAAGTTAACACAAATAGTTCCCTTGAATACAAGAATAAAGTTTGTTTCTTTAAGAAATTCTTATTTTTTATTGGTGTTCCATATTCCCAGAGGATCTTATAAGAGCAAGGTCCCCTCATATAAGAAATTGCAATAGACATGATGAAAGACATCTTCTCCTGCATGAGACATGTCCTCTATTCTATATAAAACAGTGTTTTGGGTCTTGATTTGGAAACACTTTATGTATACTCTTAATTCTTTCAGATTACCTACGTAAAAACTGTAAGTATACCAACTAAATTTGGCTTTAGATCCAATATTCCTTGATTATCATATAATCTTTTGTTTCTATATAAAGTTGGTGTAAAAATGCTAGCAATTAAGAAATCTTGGTACTGGGCACTATGTTACTCTTACTTTGCAAAACTTTATAGCTATAGAAAATGAGATGCATTGAAAAAAGATATTCATATAGTCCTAAAGATTTGTTTTGCTACAACAGTTTGCATCAACCTGTTAAAAGTTTGAAAACATCAGTAGAATAAGTTAACATCTTCTAAAACCGCTTTACTTTAAAATTATCTATGAAAGGCTCAGTGGTCCACTGGGCCAATTTTAATTTCCAAAGATTCCTTTGAAGGTGCATTGGAGTAAAATCAATGTTTTTAAGAGGAGAAGCAAGCCCATATTTCGTAACGCGCTATTATCACTTTTAGCATACACAATGTCAAGATAAAAAACCCCACGAATCTAAAAGTGTATTACATTCATTCTCACTCCTTTGTGTATGGTTGGCTTTGAATTTTCAAGAAAGTGCTGCTTTTCTTCACTCAGTCTGAGCTGTTTTGAAATGCTTCTTTTATGAATAATTATTTCAATATACATTTGGCATTAACACAATGTTTATTTTCACTGGAAGCAGGAATGATTTTTTTTTAATCAGGAAATTGCATATTGTCACTCTGATCTTTCTAAAGAACTTGGACCTACTGACAGTGATTACTGTATATCTGCACAGTTTCAAAACTTGGAACTCATAATTGCTTTTCGTGGTTAAGAGAAAATAAATGAACTGCAAATGCAGTACCAAAAGAAGAATGTTAATCGGTCTTTAACACCTTCTTGCCCTGCAAAGAAAAACAAGAGGATCTCAGGTCTACATTTCCTGAAACTTGTTTCTAGGCAAAGAATAAAGGATTTGGTCTAAAACTGTATTTTTTTAAAAAAAATCTTTTCAGGTTACTCTTTTATTGAAAACTAAATTGGTGAATTTACATAAAGAGCCATGAATAAGCTAATCATATTATACATACATGCGTTTATGAATTAAAATGAACTTTGCAATGTATTAGACTCCTCAAATTTTTAGGCATGGTCCATAATTCTTTGGCTACCTAGCCAGGTATTTCTGATAATCTTCATTAATTTTGAAAATATGGTAGCTTTTCTCATGAAACTCCTGTACCAAAAATCCATCTTTCAGTGTTCTTCTAGTAAAAGTCATTGAGCAGCAACGTGCAGCAACAATATCACGTGACTCATGAGACTAGCTGCACCATCCAAAGAGATGAGAAGTAAATGGCTGAAGCAACTCATATGCTAAAAGACAGAAGCTGAATATGTTCAGTTAGAGTAGACATATGTAGTTAGAGTAGAGCACTATGAGCAAGTAATGTGACAGAAAAAAACATTACATAACTGGAAGTAATGCTATTGGCTCTACATTTTGGAAGAATTCCAAAATCACAATTATAATGCTCTAAGCATACAGTAGGTGAGAGCTTTCCTGTCACATAGAGAAGACAACTTTAATTTTTTATCCAACTGTTAGTGTTGGGTTCAATTTAAATCAATACATATTAACAGCAAGATCATTTAGATAATCCTCAGTTCCTGAAAAAAGCCAGTAATTTTTATATGAACAATAGTTAGTTTCAGTAATGGCATATCTGAAGATTTACTTTTGCCAGTATTTTTTCTGTTGCAGATATTCAACAGAGATCTGATGTTTATCATAACTAAATAATGAAAATAGTTCTTAAATTATTCAAGCTACTGGAGTTCACATGGCTGAAATGCACAGTCAGCACAGCAATAAAACTGGGGACAATTTTATCATAGGCTCCAGTTCTGCCGTTTTGCTGCATGAGTAAAGCATCCATAAATAGAAGATATAATAAAGACTTTAGTAAATCTGATTGGGGGAAAGGGACAGCAATTCCTAATAAAGGAAGTTTGTTTGCTCATAGAATGTGTCAAGTTTTCAGAATAAAATGAAAGGTGAGGGTTATCTATTTCTCTTAGCATTTTATGTGGCTGCCTCTCACTCTCATAGTCCCAAATATATTTCACAGAGTTCTAATGCTGTTGCTTCGGGGGGTGGGGGTGGGGGGTGGTGGTGGTGGTGGTGGAATCTTTTCCTAGATTGCTTTTAACATCATCTCTTATGAAAATGGCAATATCTTTGTGTTCTGATTCCTCCTCCCACCATCCCTTTTACTGCATCCTAACCTTCAACAATAACCATTGACCTTTTGCAAATTTCAGCCAAATCGAATGGAGGGATAGGGGAAAGCAGCCCTGACTGAGAAAAGGTCACAGGAAGATTTCATACCCGCTTCAGCATGACAGAATCCATACAGAGGATAAATCCTTCAGCTGTGGGAAAAGCTCC
Organism: Dromaius novaehollandiae; assembly: GCF_036370855.1. Taxonomy (NCBI): domain Eukaryota; kingdom Metazoa; phylum Chordata; class Aves; order Casuariiformes; family Dromaiidae; genus Dromaius; species Dromaius novaehollandiae. Next base: position 27,557,124 of record NC_088098.1, read on the forward strand.
CACTTTCTTAGATATAAGTCAATGCCAATCAATCATAAGACACAATAGCATTGGAAACCAAACTTCATGGAGATCAGCACATCATTTGATTTATTATATTTTTTAGTTTTATCATGGGCTCTTGAGCATAAATTTTCCTCACTTTTCTCTGGGTGAGTAGGAACTATCATCTGTAGTGGTAATCTTTGACTGTTACCTTGTTTCTGCTCTGTTTTATATCCTAAAGTAGACAAACACAATCATTTAGCTTTCTCCATAGAAAGATTCTGATTAAGTTTCCATCCAAGAAGAACAAGCAAAGTTTCCAAATATGCTTCACTAAAACAGGTCTTTTTGTAGATTGATGATAGTCACCATAGCTAGGTGGCATTTGAGATTTTCTCAAAAATCTCACAAAAATGTGACAAAAGACAAAAAGCTTCTTTACCAGCCTGACAACAGAGTGCTGTGTGTGCTTTACAGAGCGCTTTACTGTGGTAGTAGTAGTGATTCATCAGAGGAGGATTGGATACATAGCTGAGTACAGCTAAGTACATGGTATTTCACACTCTGAGTGAGATACTTTCTAAGAAAGAACACATAGAAAAATCCCGTCAAGATTTTGCAGATATAGGATGTCACAGAAGTGGGACATTTATTTTACTCAAACTTCATTCTGCTTGAGCAACTGAAAACAGTAGGGTTGGTCCATCTCCTCCTACAGTGTCATATAGGAGTAAAAGAACTGCTATTATTAAAGGCTGGAGAGAAGACAAATATTCTCAGGAGATACTTTTCCTCCTCATGGTTCTTTTTTCACCAAGAATAATCTTCTTTTCCCAGAACTTTATTCTTCCTTTCTTTTTTATTTCCATTATTTATTTATGGATATTACTTCTTTGTGATGAGACAATATGTGGACATGTAATGTAGATCTAATGAGCTGTACACCAAAGCAATTTGTTCCAAATCATAAATAATGTGGCATAATGACATACAAAATAGAACAGGTAAACTCATCTGTTTGGGTCATATGAGGAATGGGTAAATGTCCAAATTATTCTACTAACCCATATTTCTCTCAATTACATCACTATTGCCTTGCAAAAATTTACCCAAATCTAGAGTCAAATGAATCTAGTAACAAAGTAGGCACACATCCGTTCTGTTGAGTTAAATAGCAAATAGAATAATTCAAATTACAACAGCACTAAAATTTCTAGCATAGATGAAGCATAAGGAAAGTCACAAATCACATGCGCTTCCTATCCCAGTGTGCCAAACTAAAGAGTATCTGTCTGCTTCTCCCACTTAAAACTCTGCATGTAAAATACTCTGTTGATAACAATGGTATATAAACCACCTTCTAAAGCAAAGAGGTGACATTTATATTGCCTTACAAGACTTAACCTTTCAAGAGTTAACACTCTAGCAGATCTTTTATCTTTTATTGCTGTCTGTTGCTTTCAACAGACTGAACAGTCACTTCATGTTTAGGAAGTTGCCTTCCCAATTCCCAGAGCTGGAATATGGAATTAGAAAAAAAATAGTGAACTAGATTCTTAAATGTAAGCTTGACATTTGTAGATACTGATAAACTGCACTGGAGAAGGTGGATAGCCACTTCCTCTTCTCCCCTGAGGTCTATGACTGAAGTACAAGGAGAATATTTGTTACTTTAAACAACATATATCTTTCCTTGACTCAGAATGAGTATTGGAAAAAAGATTTTTTTTTAAAATGAAGTGTATTTTAAATAAATCAACTTCAGAAGTGCTTCATTTTTTTTGCTCTATTTCTTACAAAATACAGACTTTCTTCCCCTTCCTTAAGTATAAATGAAGTCTTAAAATTGAAAGCCAGAAAGGACAAGTATAATCATGAGTCAGTTCTCTTGCTCATTTTTTTGCAGAAGCTGAATGGATATAAGCACAGCTTTCAGACTTCAGCTCAGAGAGTTCATGTGCAGGTGTGTTTCTTGCTCATATCTATTCTATACTAATTACTCTTACTGCTACAAAATTAATCTTTTTTCCAAGCCTGAATTCATCCAAGTTCAACTTCCAGGTGATGGGGCTTTCTATGCCTTTGTCTGAAGGACTAAGCATCCCCACTATCACACCTCTTTTCCTTGAATGAGCACCTGTACTCTGACTAAATCACCTTTTAACCTTCTCTGCAGATATGCTGAGCTGATGGAGCTTTTTAAGCCTCAAATAACAAGACTGACTCTCAGAACATTTTTATGTTATTTCTTTGAACTATCTTCAATATTTCCATATTTGTCCGGACGTGGACACTGGAGGTGGACACATCCTTGCAGAGATCTTTCTATTTCTCACACACTAAGTCAGAACCACTTCCCTACTTTAACTTGACATTCTTCTTTAATCATTCATGGACAGTATTAGGTCTTTTGCTCCAGTATGAGACTGAAAGATCATGTTAAAGATGCTCCTGTGATGATTTCAAGTCTTTTTCTGAATCACTGCTTTCTGAGACAGTCTCCCATTCTGTGCATATAGATCTAGTTCTTTGTTCCCTTAGATACTACCATTACCAAGCTGTATTAAAAAAACATTTTGGTAGGTTGTGACCATTTGTTTCGAAGTGACTCAGATGACTCAACCAATCATTTGACCTCCTCATTAGTCACTGTTCCATCCCTAAATATATCTAGTATAGGGTTCATACGGACACTTAATAAAATGTTGAATGTGTGGAAACCCAGCAGAAACAACCCCACTTATTGATCTCTCTTCATTAAAAAATATCCTGCCAGTCTGTCAGTAAGCCAGTTTTAAAGCCATTTATTATGTGCTAGGTTAATCCTCTACAAGTTTTTAATCAAAATCTAGTATGATAGTAAAGCAAAGATCACTCTATAGGATAGAGCTTTTTACCAGATGGACCTGCAATCTCATTAAAAAATAAATAAATAACACAACAATTGTTATGAAGGTGTATTTATTTCACTTGTTTTGTTTGCTCTGTTTTAGCTACTGAAATGACGTCAAACTTTGCATTATATTTCTTTGGGCTCTCAGCTGATAGAAAGATTACTTAAACCACCAGAAACTTACGGAGGAAAGAAGTCACTGGTTTTATTGGAATCAGACTCCTGATACCCTGTAAATTCATTCACCCATGTAATAAAACTTGAAGTGATATTATTAGTGGATCCGGTCCAGTGTTATTACTGAGCAGGCTTGGAAAGAAAAGGCCAGCATACCACTTACAGAAGACCACATACCAGGGTGAAAGTTAAGCCAACTGGATGGTTCGGGAAGTGTGTGAAGTGCAAGCTCCAAGGTTCTGTGGGGTTGTAGGCAGAATGTTTCGTCGATTCTTCGCTGCCAAACTACTGGTGACTGGTTGCTAAAAAATAGCCTATATCATATCAAAAGAAGACCAACCTAGTCTTAATAAAGTACACACAAACACACACAGCTTCCTGGAGAGTTTCTGAAAGCAGCAATGCAGTGTAAGCACATTTAGATATTGTCATCACAGCTTTTCTCATGAACATGGCCCAAGTGAAGCACATACTGTCTGAGAATTATTTGGTGACTCAGCTAGAGGCATAGGCATCAAATATGTAAGTTCCAGCTACTTGTTCTTGGTCTATTCAGGACATGAATTTGGAGTATTATATAGCATATAATGAAAAGGCAGAAGGATTTAACTCACTTGAGTAATCCTATTTCCTAACATTCATTATCAGTAACTTCACAGCTGCTGTATGGCTTACATATTGAAATAAAAATTAAGAAGAGAAATCTGTTGATGTCAGATTTATTCAGAGTGGCAAGACTTACCACCTGACATATCTAGGTAATTAAAGCGGGGCTTTAGCAGAAGGTTAGAGCTCAAATATTATATAAAGTTTATTGCTTATCATGCTGAAGTGAGAGTCACACAGAATAAGGAATTTTCCTAGTAATATTCTGAACTGACATTATGTAGATATGTTTGAATAGTTTCTCTCTTTAGAATCCTGTTTTTTTCTTCAAATAATCATCTTCCTTTATATCGTCATCTCTGAAGCTCCAGTTCAGTGATTCATCCTTAACAAGGAAAACACACAGACAAATGATTAAATAAAACCACGCTTCTTTCAGGGGAAGCATGCAGCCAAGCGTAAAGTCCTGGACAGAGATGATATCAAGTATATGCTTAAATATTTTGCTAATTTGGAACTTGCTCCACTAGTGTTTTTTTTTTTTTTCTTCCTTTATTCTGTTACTCCTGTTTCTGAGAACAACTGTTTTTTAAAATGGAGCACTCTAGAGTGTCTGCCTAGTAACCCTTCTGGAAGGAAGAAGAAAGAAAATGAGGATTTGTTTGGAATATGGTTCCTTGTGGAGTCCTGCTCCCTTTTCTGAATGGGATGCCCAAAGGACAGAGCTCTTCAAGGTGTGTTGTTTAGCACAGATCCAGTGGCCAAGAGGTACTTATATCAAGAGGTATAGTCCAAAAGCTACGTTTGTGCCTCCCTCATCCTGATGCTGGGTGGAAATCAGTTCAGTCCTATAGGGTAAAACAGAGCTGCATCCAGACACCTACATCTGCAAGAGTTATTCTAGTAGCCATAAAGTATGTGAGTCAATTATGCCCCTATTTTCAACCAATATGTTTCTTGAGTGATTTCAGAAGATGCTTTAGACCCATTTTACTAGCCAGGAGTGCTCAGAATGTCAGGAACAGGGGAGCATGATTTATATAATGGAGAATTACATTGGCATTTGGTCAAAATAGTCAGGAAAGAAGACAATTAAAAATCACATATCATCTTCGTTGCACTACGCACAGGTATGCAGCCTGGGATTTAGAAAATGGAAACCATGGTCATCCATAAATGGTTATATTAACAAAAGTGTGAATGAATATTTGCAGGAAGAACAGCTGTGAGAATACTAGAGGTGATAACTTTTGTAAACGCAGTCCTAAGCATGGCTTTAGTTAAAAGTCTGTTTAGCCTCAGGCCTTTGTCACTGCTCTTTACATTAACAGACCCAGGTGCAGCAGAGCACTCCCCACACCATGGGGTGGTCAGGCTTACTTTCCACCCTCATCTGCCAGGAAGGTGCCACTTTATCTGTATGCATTCAAACAGCTCCTTTAATGGTGCTTTCACAATAACGCCTATACATGGCAAGAGCACCATCTCTGATATCTGAGTAAATCAGACAACTGAGTGATAATGTTTTCATAATGAAAACATTTCTTTAATTTGGAATACCAGAATGTTTGTCACCAGCAGGATTTAGACATTAGATATATACATATGAAACTTACTACAATCATTTTTTTTCTCCAGATAAGCATCTGATTATAACTGTAAAAGAGAAGAAAATTATAAAAAGGGGAAATTATTTTTTGTTTTCATAGAGGGAACACTATGAAAGGGATGAACTGGATGTTATAACAGAATTTTCCCCATCTATAACTCCCGTATCTCACCTGTGTTTCTGTACTAGAATTATAAAGACTGTTTTGGTAGACAAAAAAAGAGAGTGATTATGAAAAGTGGAATTAAGGATAATTTGAACAGCCAGCTGTTTGGTTTAACTTGCATGCCAGCTTTTGAGCCATTCCCTCTGGTTTATCTGAACATATTTAATTTGCCATAACTCCTGTCAGAAGAATGCACTGCAGTATACAACAGAAACCAGCACAGTGCTGTGAGTGTTTTCCAACTGCGGATCTGTTCCCTGCTGACCCACAGCATGCAGTGTTTGATAAGGACTGCTTGATTTGTCTTAAAAATGTTCCTTAGAAAGAAGGAATTTATTCTATTTATTTTTAGGGTTTTGTTGTGTGGCAAAAAAATTAGGAGTTTGAATTGGTAGAGTTTGGGATGGGGGAGTTAGAAAGATTGTAGGGTGTTTTTCTTTACTTTTGGAATAGGCACACTTCAGAAATAATGACTTCAAAATATTCTCTTCATCCCAGCGCAGCTCACTGGTAGGAGCTGGGAGTAATGTTTTTCAGAACAAATCTTCTCATCAGGTCAATTAGGGCTTATTTCCAAATAGCAGAAATAAAAGTTGGTACCATATTTTACATGTAAATGCTCCTTAACAAGACATTTCTCTGGTCAAAACAAATGTGCAGCAGCTGCTATGGTATTAAAAAAAAAAAAAAAAAAGACAGTCACTAGAGAGTCTTTTTTATTTTTTTAACTGTAGTTCTTCAGGACTTCTAGGAGTCCATTTCGTTCTCTCCATTTAGGAGAGAACTTTCAACTCCAAGGCAGAAATATTGATATAGTTCCTAACATGAAATTATAAATAATACAGAAAGACAAATCTGAGTGAGAGGGCAAAGAGGAAAAAGTTTCACTGATAATTTCCCTTTCTACTCCCACAGAGTAGCTCAGAAACCTATTATTGCATCTTTATACTCCTACAAAAATTGCAAAAATAGATACGTTCATACACATGTATCTTTCAAATATTTAAAGCAGATTCCCTCTGAACACAAATAAACCTTAAGGAAAAGATTGGTTGTGAAATGGTAAACTCTGATATCTTCAGGTTCACTCAGAATATTTGGTAAATATGCTTGTTTTTAATTAGTAAGAGTTCAGTTTTCAAATTTGGGCTTACTGAAGAAATATGAACTTAGAATATTTATGTAGCAATTTGGGCTCTGTAATTCATAGTTGAGACAGCCAAATCTTACAGCTGAGGAAGACAGTATGTATATTCTATTCCTGTTCTGTCTTCTAAGACATAACTTCATTTGTTCTTTATGGATTGCAGTGACATTCATTAAAGCAAAAGAGCTACATCCCACTTCATGATGAACTGTGGTATAAGAGATAAGATAGTATTGAATTTGCTCCTGCAAATGAGGCAGAACATCTTTCTATACCAATACAGAGAATACTGTAAAAGATGATCCACTGTACACTAACACAGGAGGATATGATCTGTGCTATGAGACAGGGAACATCTCTGCACCTTGTCAATTAATGCACACGTTGGAATCAAAGGAGATGCCAAATGGCGAGTATGGTCCATGGCATGTCTCTGAGTCTTTCCAGTACAATTTCATACTTTTATTCTAATCTAAAGTAAGGGTTATATGTCCTACAGCACATAAACTTAAACAATATTACACTGGGAGATGTTATAATGACAGCAGAACATAAAAAGTGATCAAAAAGATACTGAAAACACGATCATAAATCAAACAGAAAGACTGACTTCAGGAAAAGCAAAAGCTGACACAAGGGAAAAAAAATAATTGGAAAGATTTTCAGTGAGAAAGAGAAACTTGGAAATCATTCCTGTAAGTAGAAGGAATTATTACATTAAATTAGCAGTTGTTTTTACTGTAAAATCTCAAGAACAATAATAAAACCCACAATGCAATGTTAAGTTCCGTAAGCAGTAGCATTATGTTGCAGAAAAAAAGGTAATGATTCCTTCTAAATGGCGTGGTATAACCAGGCATGGAACAATGTAGGCTTCTCTTATCATGAATAGAGCAATACACGGCATAAAATTTAGTCTTCTGAATTATCAGAATATTCATCAACAACTTAGAGGATTCATACGTAGGTAGCTGCAAATACAGCAATGAAAATGTTTTTGGAAAAGCTTCTTGCTCTACTTTTTCTTTATAATGTTAGGAAAAAAGATCTGAATTTCACATTTTTGAAGTTTCATGCTAATTTCAGATCATTTCTTTATCACAGTGACCAGAATCATACCTATGCTGATGTAGTTCATTTTATCCCTTGGAGCTTAAATCTGTAAGAATAATTTATCAATATAGCTGACAGTCACAGATAAACTTTCTTCAGTGTGGCACAAAGGCAGGAGAGCAGAAAGGATATAATAGAATATAATTTAGAACAATCTTTAGATTTAGCTGGGCACAAAAGTAGTGTAATGATCAAATGAATTTTTGACAGAGATGAAGGTGGGGGAAGAAGATAATGTCACAATTTAGAAAGCTCGGAAGTTGAGAATATGATTAAAGAAAATAAAGTATATACCTAAGATGAAATATTAATTGCTTGCATAAATAATTTTATTGAGCTAGAATGTTTCCTTTTGTCTCCCTAAACTTTCCTTAAGCCATCAATCCAAAGCATACTTGTACCATAAAAAGATGATAAAATAAATTATATGTGTATTTATATTCATTGTATTTTGCATCTCTTAACCACATTGAACCAAGGGAAATAATTCATGGAGATATTCAAAGAGAAAGTAGAGGTTTAACTTGGAGGAAAAATAGAACACTCTTTAAAAAATGGTAAATTTAAATTAAGAAACTTGTAACGTAATTCTGATTTCAGTGTTATTTTGAACATACTCATATATACGGCTATAAATACTAAGTGACTGCTTCATGTGGATATATTTTGATCTGCAAATTGGAAATTAATTCATCTCAACATTTCTGATAACTAACAAAAGTAGCGCAAAAATGGTTTGTGAGCTTTATCATAGTTAAACGTTCATAATGAATTTCAATTATCTGGTGGTCTTTATAGGATTTTAAAATACTGATATAGTTGCACGTGGAAAAAAATAATTATTATATGCCAGTTCTTAAAATGTTTTTAATTCCAAAAACTGCAAAAAAAAAAAAAAAAAAAAAATCAATAGAACTTTAGTTCAGAACAGCATAGTGAGAAATAGTAATTGGTTTGATCTTTGGAGGAATGAGAAAGCTTTTCAATTTGGAAGTCTGCTTTTTTGTTTGTTTGTTTGTTTATTGTAGAATTTACCAGATCTCCTCCAGCAATAATTAAGACCAGATCCTCAGTGAAAAATCAGATCCCTACATCCTATAAGCCCAGCTGCTACATTAGCTCACAGCCACAATCTATACCCTTGAAAGCTACTACCTACTATTTGAAACCCGTAATTTTTCCTGACATGAAACTCCTGAGGTACCAGAAGACCAAATTCACCAAGACTGTGGAAGCATGCCAAAATCTCTTGGCTTTAATTGCGCTGAGTAGCTTGAAGCCTATCCCTTGCAGATGAGTTGAGTCCTAGGCTGGTAATCTTGACTTAATACTAAAAGTCAAAAATCCTTTTCTGCAAATCTTGACTAGCTCAAATAAAGAACCTGGGCTCGCTGAAGTTTAGTAACACCTAACTTCAGGTGACTGTTACCTAGATGGGAATCCAGACCCTGCATTAGAATACAGATTCCCCAAAACAGTGCACAGGGAAGATGAAGCAACTCAGCACCACACAATAAGCAGGAATCTGCATAGATCAGGAATCAGCACCTTGAAGTAAGATAGCTCTCCTGTGCTTTCCTTCACTTTTCCACACAAGCAAGTCAGTCTTGACTTTGTTTAGCTTGCAGGGTTGATGAGAATAGAGATCAAAAGAAAACAGCTACATATTCACATGATGTCTTTTCTCTCACTTTGTCCTAACACATGAATATAATGGACCAGATGGTCTGATCCAGTGCCCTGATGTGTACACACACAAAATGAACTGCCCTTGAGTATAAAATCAGAATATATTTCTAAAATGAATGATCTTATTTATTTTTCTTAGCATATTTCTCTATATTGTGTAGCTTCTTGAGTTCTTGAGTTTTCTCTCTCATTTTACAGTTGACCTCTATGCTTGCTTCTGTACTGTCAAGTAAAACTGTGACAGTGACTTAGAAACTCTGATGGTGAACATGATTTGTTAGCATGCTTTACTTTTTTCCCTGATCTCATCAGGGTGAAAAAAGTATCTGGGAAACTGATTGTGCTGATGTTTGCACAAGTAACCATCCATATTGATCAATCAATAGTTTTGAGGAAACAGATGATTCCAAAGTATTCTCACTAGTATACATGTATTACATCCTGCAACCTACTAGCCTTACATAAATAAGTGATATGCATAAAACAGCAAAAGACTGAAAATGAATTTAAAGATAATATGATAGACACTAATAAACATTTCTTCCCATTTACCTTTTAAGTTCTATATTCAGCTTTTGCAAATACGTTTCTACAAAAATTCTGCATTCCTTAATTATAAGTCAAATATCATACATTATGTCTAGTAGCCGCCTTTGTAACTATAACAGAAAAAAATTGATAGAAGTTGATGTTAAACTATGTGAAGAGCCAAAAATTATGAAGTGTACTAGTCTTGTAAAATCCTGTATGTTGATTCTTAAGAATTCTACTAGCACATTTTCTAGTAATTATTACCTCCACCTCATTCCTGTCACTTCATACCCCACCTTACTGGAGTCTTCTGTCCTCCTGACTAATATGCCTGTATGTCATGAAGAACATAAGGTGTGTCATGTGTTTGCGCAGCATTTAGCAAAGGGGAACTAATCTTTTGTTAACAGTTCTAGGAGCTACCATAACACAAGTTAAACCATTACCAGTAAGTGGACCTTTTGTTGTAAGGGTAGGAGATGTGCACTTAGCATTGAAACACTAAGAATTAGATAAAAAAAATCTCCTCCAGTTGTTGACTGTAAACCAATCCTGATCAAACAAACTGCTATTCTTGTTTTCCCTTAATATCAGAATGCTACGGACAGCTGCAGGTTTGTATGGCTTAAGAAAGACTATCTAGCAAGCCCATGGACTGGCAGTTTCCAGGACCCCTGAGTCCTGGCAGACCAGCCAGTCCCATCTGTCCTGGGGTTGGATACTTCTCAGCTTTCATGTGTTAACCCAGTTTACTCTTGGCCTTTGGTTGCCATGCAGATTCCAAGGTCCTCAGGTCCAGGACAGGCTCCAGGCAGGCTCCCTTAGTCCTCAGACAAGCTCACTGCCAAGCAAATATGTTTTAAATAATATATTTGAGGGTTAATGAGTATCTTTTGAAACTCTGTGTTTTGCCAGAAAGTTTCTAGTCAGCAGTAAAATACACTTTATGATTTCTTAGACTTTGTTACCAAAAAGTAGTGCACAGATTGAATTTCTTCATTTGAGGTATTCAGAAGCTCCAAAGAGTAGAGCTGAGCATATGCGTGGTTTTGAAGAACCTGTCTTGTACACAGCAATTGCTACAGCCTTTTTATTTTGTGATGACCAGAATATATAAAATTACCCAGGAAAAACAGCAACAAAGAGATCATTTTATATTTCACCAAAATTGTCTGCCAATTGATGGAACAACTTGTTTTGTCTATAGTGGAATTTACATCATTATACAAAAAAGAAAAAAAATTCTCCTGACGGAACAAGACCTACAGCTCAGGAATTATGTTTGCATCTCTGCTTGCACAGCACCTTGCAAATGGTTCAAGAGGGAAGAATTTTGAACATAAGCATCTTTTGTTGTTTAATGATATTAAATTAATTCCTACCAAAATTGCAGAATAGAAAGCATGATTGATATTTATGCCACAGCATTGCAATTGTCTGGTTCACATGCACAACACAAATTACTTTCCTGTATCTCAGGTGATGTATTCCTCTCAGTGTTACACAGGGAGCTGATGGAAGACAAGCTAGTCATTCATGAAACACAGAAGAAGCTTTAAATACAGTAAACCTTTTCAGAATAGCATAAAGGTGACTAAATCCAGTCTTAGCTTTATACCCAAGGTTTGTTTGATTATATTTGATCTCAAAGAAAGAATATAGATAAGATTTAGGAAGGTTATATATATAGATGGATAATATCAAAGAGATAAGATTGCCTCTCTTCATCATGTTGAAAGCAAACTGAATCCCACAATTCAAGGGTCTCATCCCACAAGATAAGCCCATTTATGCTCATGAGACACTTAGGCTGAAAGCATGAGCCTGAGGATTCATTGGAAACTTTGTCACCAATTTCAGCCAGCGGTGAGACTAAACCTTGTATTAATGTGTTATTGTCTCTTAATTCCACTCCTGAAATAATAGTGCAGGTGAACTATTGTTTCAATGAGAGAAAAAAAAGACGTTTGTGGAAAAGGAGCAAAATCCAGACACAATTTCACATGCATTTTCATTTAAACTTAACCTATACTTGGGTATTAAATAATATATAATCAGTTCAGAAGTTATGCTTACAACAAATTAAAATCAATTGAATAATATTGCTAGAAGTCAGGTATATGGTCAAGGGGATGACAAAATGGCTCTGTTTTTCTCTAACATGATAAATAATGTATTTTTATTTCTTATTTAAATGTCTCATACTCTCCAGTATCTGAAAGCTATATGTAGTTATTTATTAATATTTTTATTGGAAATAACGTAATAAGTGAAGACTCATGTATAAGAAGACTGACAATATTTTTCCTATGCTTTGTCTAATCATTTTTTCCCCCTAGGTTGTATTAAAATGTTCAAAAGTTTAAAAAGAGAGAAGGTAATCTCTGTGTCTTTTGAGGTAATTGCCATTTCCCAATGTAAATTCTTGGATTTCTAACTCCCACCATAAAATCAACAAAGACTTTATCCCTTCTCAATTCCATGCTTGAAATAACCGACAGACTGAATTTGCAAAGGACAAGATAGTGTAGAAAAGTAATTTCAATGACTTGCTGTGTTATTGGCCCTCACTAAAGAGAAAGGTGAAGAGTATCCCATTTGCAGTGATCAGTTCAATGATGCTAATTAAAAAAAAAAGAGGGAGTTAAAAAAGTCAAAAAATCCAAGGAACACATTCAAATATCAGTATGACTATTTCTGACTTCCCTTTCAAATTGCTGAGAAATTTACTGATACATGGAAGAAATTAGAAATAAAGTGTCTTAATCATTTCTGTATAAACATTTTTGAAATTATTTATTCTGCACTTCATAAAAAATAGGATTTTAATGGTTACTAGACAAAACTGTCAGAGGAATTTTATCCACAACTTGCTTTGCAACCTAGGATAAACCATGGAAACTTGCCTTTTGCCATGGAGTTATCCCCATCAGTAGGTATAATAGCACCTACTGAGCTCACAGTAGTGGTGTGGTTGGTGGTTGTTATTCCTTAATATTTGGTGGGTGTTACCAGTGTTCTGTCTCAGTTACACCAGCAGTATCTGTGCCAGCTTCACACATGCCCACCTGAAAAGATGGGCACAATACTCATGGGGCATTGGATGGGAACCACTGCAGAACAGCCTTTCCAGGCCATGATCATGAATTAGGATACATTAGCACATACCTTCAGAGGTTTCTCTTCCTGTTCATCTTCACCTGCCTGCTAGCTCGCTATGAATTTTTATAGGAAATAAAAATGCAGCTGACAGAGCTTGGCTAGGATTATCCCTTGCAGCAGGCTGCCTGTTGCCTGCTTTGATTTTGTTAGGATCATCCCTGACACAGCTCAGGTTCAGGCCAATTATCATGTTCCAAAACAGTTCCCCAGCACCGTTCAGGAATCACCACAGATCAGGCTATTTTGCACATGACCATTCTGTTCTGCAGGATAAGAGATTTTAATGACACAGACATGGACCATTTGGTGCTCATTGGTTTTAATGCCAAAGAATAGTCATATTTTATTCATTAGTGTGGACATAGCTTTCAGCTCTATCTGTGGTTACTAAGGTATCGTAAACCAAGATTTGGCCTGACCCCTATTAGAGCACTTACTCATCCCTATCTATGCAGATGCTGATGGTGCTCCACGATGTGCAGACTTTGCAGGGCTACAGTGAAGTCAGTAGGGACCACAAGTAAGCAGGGATCTGCGTATCCCAACACGTGAAAGCCTTGGTCGAGGAAACAGTGTAAAGAAGGGAATCATCCCTTAAGCCCATTTAGTGGGCATCACGGAGATACACAACTGCTGAATAACCTTGACAGGTGGACTCCCAGAATGTCAGAGAGCCGCTGCTGTTTTAACTCCATGTGACTAGTCTCATTATGCTCCATTACTTTTTGTTGAGGATTATTCCACTGTAAAGGATTCCCTGGGGCATATACACTCACTCATACACCTCTGCAGAATGAAGGTGGTAGCCAGATGCTTGGTGAAGCTCCTGAGGCCCTTGACACCTGCCATAGTTGCCCCATCTCAGCTCGCCTTTTCAACCGAACCATTACTAGCCAGCCAGGGACATTTTTAGACAGTGACTTTTCCACCACAGAGGCATTTATTTCTACCTTACAATACTAAGTGCTTCTGCTTTATGAAGTAAATAAGTAACTTTCTGTGAAATATTATACAGATATCCAAGGAATTCAGGTGCAGAACAGAGTTCTACATAGTGGCGCTCATGGGATTTTTAAATCTCTATGCCTCTCAGTGACTACAGGAATGCTGCATTTTACTTTTGACTAAGGAAATGAATATCATATAAATAAACACACTCTGGCCAGCAAAAGTAACAGTGCTTTGTCTTTTAAAGTGACTTACTCAAATATTTCAGAAAAACAAACAAACAACAGAAATGATCCTTGCAGAGTCCCTGTGGCAGGGAGCAGCAAGATCAGGATTGCTCCTTGCTGGATGTCGAGACAGCCGTGAGTGCAGCCCCAGCCAGACAGTGGCCATACCAGTGGGGCTCAGCCCCCAGCACCCAAGCGGGGTGAGCAGAGAGAGGTGACGGGTCTATTCAGCTGCCCAGTGATCAGGAAAGGCAAGACAGCAGGTCTTAAATGGTGCCTCCATGCAGGGGTGGGGATAGTGTCTTTGGTGAGGCTGGCCGGGGCTGTTACCACCTCTTGTTGCCCTCAGTACTCTGTCAGTACACTGACACCGCGTACTCTGATGTATCTAAAACATTTCTCTCTTGTTCCCTGCCATATATATCTAAAAAGGTGAGTTTCCTCTCCAATATGTTCGAGCAATGCTAAGTTATTTATAGCAATACTCATTCATAAACTCTGAGTTTTTTTGAAGTCTAAGGAAACATTGGGGTTAATTGAAAATAAGTCACCTGGGATAATTAATTCACTTCCAGAAGCTAGGAACAAATTTCTACTCTCTGTGGAAACCTCTGTGACAGAAGATTGCAGTAGGGAATAAGGTTGTGGTACAAGCTAAGACACCTCTCTTAACCACTGATACGCTTGTTATATTTGCCTCTCCTCTTCCTGCCCCAGGCTACCTGTGCCTGAGTGTATGATGATGGAATTCGTTTTATCTAACTTTAATTGTTTAAAACTTAGGTTTCTAGTCTTTGGGGGTCTTCCAGGCTCTCCCTATATTTGTTATATAGAGATAAATATATTCAGCATTCTTTTACAGACTCTTTCTCTATATAAACCTGTTTTAAGGGAGACACTTAAAAGAGGCAAAAATGCAACCTTCTACTGTACCTAACCTTTTACAGCCCCTGAAGTGCCTACTGGCTAGCTTAGACTAAATATCTAAACTGTAGTTGGCTAAAGTTAGCTGAAAAGAAACTTACCTCAGATGTAAGAAGAATCCTCTCTGATTATTCAGTGAGTGGTAGTGTATAACATGAAGGAGCATCCTTCCCTAATTTTCAGTCTTCTATTTCCAACATGTGCCTCAAGTCTCTCTTTCTGGTAATGTTTTAAATGAGATATATTTTTCTTTTGCTGTCTCCCAGTCACTTATTCCATATTCTCACCACCTTAAAGTTGTACTGGAAATTAGAAAAAGGTTTCTTACCACTGCAGTAGTGAGGTTTCAGAAGTAACAGGGTCAAAACACAAACTAGTTAAGAAATGGAGCTGATCATTATATCAAAAGCTTTATATGGTAAGGTTGCATCTGACGGGAAAGAACTGGGCTTGACTGTCCAGGAGTCCAGTTCTCTTTTTGTGTATCCATATTGTCAGGGGAGGTATTACACTGCCCACTGTTAGGTACTGTGTGTTTTTACCTAGGTTCATTATCCTATCTAGTTAACAGGGTAAAAGAACGTCTCCCAGAGGAACCTAATTACTAACCTCAGAATCCCCCTTTGAAGGATTGTCTTTTATAGCAATTTAGGGAAATTAGTCTACAATTAGTCTACAGTGTAAGAGCCTACAATTAGTTGATGTGGATTCTCCACTAAGAAAATAATAAATTCATGATTTTTCATAAATCCTGGTATGAAAACAAGATTCTGACAGAACAATCATGGTCCCCATCATATGACACAGGAAATAAATTCTTACATGTACCAAGTCATACAAAAAGAATCAGGTTCATGATACTCTGATTTATAGGAAACTGACTCTTGATTACCACTTCAAAGTTTAAAAAGTCTAAACTTTTTTCCCCTCATTTTCTCTTTCAGAATTCTCCCAATAAACAATTTAAATATGCTATTAGACTGAAGATTGAGTCAGATTTACTGATATGCCTGTTAATCATACTTAATCCTCTGGAATTATTTTCTTATAATACAGAGAAGACAGCGCTTTTCCAGGCATCTGCCAGTTTTAGATATAGATGTGATTTGTCCTATAATGAAGTCTATAATAAAGAGGTGAATAGCATTTTCCACAGCTATATTTCAACACCTATTATGTAGTTTGAAATTTTAATACTTTCTATTTTCGTTCTTCATAGCAATCTTTTGTCACTTATCTTTGCCTATAAACCTTGTTTTTCTTATAAGAAAAAGACTAGTGAGACTAGCAGGGCTAAAGTGCTATTTCCTTAATTACGACTTTTAAAAAATATGTTATTTGGTAGTTTATAAAGCTAATATAAGACCAATGGGCGCATTTTTCAAATTAGACAGGATTAAAGTTCTGCAGTACCTCAACAATAAAGCTTTTTATAGAACTCTCTTCAAAACCTGCAGTTTTGCCTAAATTCACTAGGATTTTGCAAACGAAATTCTGATTCTGACCTTGCATAAGACCAAGATTTTCTCTACAAAAGTTTTAACAAACCCATCTCAGCATTTCAGGTCTGACCTTCTCTTTCAGCGGAAGAAAGAACATTTTAAAAAAATGTTAAGCAAATACCACGTGAAAATATGAGGGCTTTTTTTAGCTCCAAATCAGGCAGAAAGTTGGAGCTTTGACTTTTCGGGATGACTTTATCTGGAATAGTTGATGAAACTCAGATGAGGCTTTTCAGCTGAAGTAGATAAAATGGCAGGAATTTTTCAAATCTTTTTTGCTTGACAACATGCCTTTAAAATAGAAATACAATTCATTGTTCTATTTCCATGCTCAAAAGCTCTGTTGTCATGCTCTTACTACAGCTACTAAACTACCTGATTTTTGTCAGGACATTTAAAATGGTGTTATGGTATACCTTTTCGTCTTCAACTCTGCTCTGTGCTGGTATAAGTGCTTTCTTAATTTGTACATGACCAAGCTTTTAACAGAACGATGGACATGAAAAAGTTGGAAAAAATATGCTGCCAGAAGAGTTGCACAGGCATACAAAAACCTTAAACATCTTGTTCGTGAAAAGTGGCAGGATGAATCTCAGTATGAAGCGCTGATTTTTCTCAGAATTTTCTCTGGTCCATTTTAACCAACTTTGGGATTTTTAGTTTTTCTACATTTGAAAGTTTAAGAACTCAAATTAGTACTAACACTTGAAGATCATCGATCTTTGGCACACTTTTAGAGATTACTTTACCTCTCTATAGTGCCAGAATCCATGTCTTCTCTGTGATGTCAGTCCTCTTTCACTTCAACATGAGCTGCAAGACTCTCATTCTGCTAAGAAAACACATCAAGATAACTTTAATTGCAAAGGAGATAAGTGCGTGTGTGTTTGCGAGGACAAGTAAAACTATTGCAGCTTTTCATGCCAAAAGGCATGAAAGCTACCTGTTGTCAGCAAAAACCCTGCCTGAAACAGGATTTCTGACGCACTTAACATTTTTTTGGTGCGAAGGAATAATTTCCATCTTACAGAAAGCTGCTTGCTGATTGTGCTAAGACTTCCAAACATTTCTAACTTGTTTCTAATCAGCAGGCAAGACATTCACTGATGAGTAGACAAAGTACAAATCAAATCCTGAGGTGACTTACAACCTTGCATAAGGTTTCTGAAATTAATGTCTTCATATGTATTAGATCAGAGGTAAAATATAGTCCAAGATATCCAACCTGTTAATCAGATTCCTGTCTCTAAAAAAATGAAAACAAATTAATTAAATGATGTGAAGTAGTTTCGCTCCACTGATAGTACCTAAATTTATTGCATTAGTAGTATACAGGATACTTGTTTAAAAATTAGCTTTTCACAAGCAGAACTTACCTGAACTAAGTCATGCTTGAGTTCCAGTACTTATGAGAGTTATTGGAAAGTATAATACCTCGTAAGTATATTGCTACAGAAAATGCTCTTCACTCACTTTTCTTTTCATAAATGCATGACGTTTTTCTCAGATTGTATTATATTCATGGATCTATAATAAGGGGAAAGAGAAGGGAGTAGCTGAGATTAGAATGTCTCTGACAACTTAAGGACTATCTTCCCCTGACAACTTAAGTGCTATCTTCTCCTCTCCAAAAAAGCTTTTTATCTGTAATTGTCACATGCTGCACTTAAGTAATTGAGAGAAAGAACCCTTTCTCTGTTCTTAGGCTTCTACGTTACTTTCTGTACTCTGGGCGCCTGGTAACACTTCAGGAACAGGAAGATCAATTGGAAGATATTCTTTGATTTTGGCAGATTTGGAATCTGGTCCTTTGTACATAGCTGTTTTTATCATCCAGTTAGTCTGCTCCTTCTGTTTGGAAAGGATAACATCCAGACCCAGACTTTTTGAAAGACAGGAAAAATAAGGTAACAAAAATCTCAAAACCTATTATAGAAAAATCTTCAGTATGTGTAGTATTTTTATTGATTTTGCTTTCCCCTCTCTCTTCTGCTTTACCTTAAGCAGATTAGCTTCCACAAGTGTTAAAGATCCCAAGTGTGAAAGTCTATGTCATTTATCTGACCAAAACCCACCACAGAGAAACAGATACCCCTTTCATACACATACATGCGTGTACATGTATGTGTGTACACGCCGGCTTTACTTGCATTGAACTTTCTGAAGCTTTGTGTACCGTTGCTAAAAATTGCTCTTTAATCACCACTGCCAGTACTAACAAAACTATTTCAAATAAGTTAGATGAGAAAGCCAGCTTTTCAACCACCAGTCTATGAATGAGTTAACATTGTGGATGGCTGCTGGACTCTCTTATATACTTTAAGAGAGATCTGGCACGTTTGAAGGAGGATCTAATGAAGAATAATGGCTAAAGATCTGAAGTTAAATTAAGCTTTGCTTAATGTTTAAACTATGCTTTTTTAAAATTGAGGATATACCAGAAAATAAGAATTCCATCCTGAAAGTTGGTGTCTGAAACCACCTCCAATGACAAAAAGTCCTGTTGACCTCAAATTACAAATCAGGCATTTTCAGATCAAAATTACTGGATGAGAACTCTTTAAGTGAAGAATAGTGAAGTCTTCAGGATTTAAGAAGTTTTTGAAAAAATTACCTTGAAGTTGAATAAATATTTAAATCCAACAAGTCTGAGTGCCCTTGAGTGCCCTTCATTTGCAAAGTCACTGTAAACATTTTTATTCCTTAATCAGGTCCATTAAGGACGTCGGAATACACATCTGGCTACTGTTAGCAGGCGTTTTTTCAGAGAAAAAAGAACTTGGTCTCAGATGTTGGACTATCAAGTGACTACGAGACTGGTCAAGAAGAAAATCTGCACAAAACCACAGTTATACAGGTATGTGATGTGGTGGGAAGAGTACTAAAACAGGGAATCAGAGGACATTTTTTCAAATTTGTATCTTTCTTCGTCAAAGATATCTGCTAGAAAAGGCACCTGATAATGACCACAGACAATGCTGGTGGTGACTTAAGGAGGAGAAAAGACAACAGAAAGGAACTAATGGGAAAAAATCAGCATGATATGAGAGTGTCTATTCAGACACAATATATAAGCTTCTTATATTTTTAGTATCATCTGGCAGAGCTTACGAAAGTAAAAATCCAGGAAGTAAAGACAAAGCTAAAAATGACTGTGGAATTCGTTGACATTTAAAGATATAGGATATGAAGCTGCAAAAAAAGATCTAGAATGAGGTCTTCTGGGCTTGGATATTGACCATAAAAACATGGCAGAGGAAGAGAGAGTTACCAGAAGACTAGCAGTTCAAGAGCAAATATTCTGAACTGAAGTGACAGGCCTAGAGGAAGGAAAAAAAAAAAAAAAAAAAAAGGCAAGCCCAGTCGTGAGAAAAGATAATGGAAACAACAAAGAAGCAGAGCATAGGGAAGAAAAATCAAAAGACAGAATCATTTGCAGATAGAATGAGAAAGAGATGAGAGATAATTGAGTTCCACACCAACAGGAAGCACCAGATATGTGTGACTATGAATGAAGAAAATCAAAAGGTGTATTGCCAAAGCAGACTCAGGGAACAGAAGGTTTTTCCTGTCTGTCAGATGGTATATCAGAAGAGAACAATTCAGCCACAACAGAACAAAATGGCTGTCAGACAGTATTCTCTCTGTCAAAGCACTGGTTCAAATGCTAGAGGACAATTCTAATGACATACTTCACGCCAGGACTAATGTTGTTGGAGGTTCCTATTGAAATGGGTGAAAAGAGTGGAATTTTTATGTTCGAATACAATTCTCTAACAAGGAAGTTCAGTCGAGTGGAGTACGCAGAGAGGCCTGTGCTGTAGATTTTTAATGATAAGGTGCAATGAATTCCACTTAAACCAATTATACAAAACAAGGAAAAATAAAGAGAAGTTCAGAAGGTCATGAGCTGGATTTTGTGGGCCTCTGCAAAAAAAATGCTGAAATCACAGTGGGTTAATAACAACTCATACACACAAGAACAAGACTTATGAGAAGGACTTTATAATATGAATATTTTGTAACATCCACAAAACAGGAGCTCATCTAATGACAGAGAGACAAATACCAGACCACCTGGCTTTGGGACTGCAGCTTATACATAGACGAAGAGAGTTCTCAACTAAGAAATGATGCAAAGTTGAATAAAGTCACATAGAATCTGTTGTTGGACCCCCAGCTTAACTGTCAAGTCCTTTTGCTTACTTCACCCTTCCCATAACCCTCAGGTATTGTCTACTATTGGAAGTTACATAACAGAGTGATGAGCTAATAGTCCAATCTAGCGTGGCAAATAGCTGTATTCCTACTATAGATCTAATTGGAACTTTACTAAAAAAAGGTAACAGATTTGTTCAAATTGCCACATATAAAACAAAAGAAGAGATAATATATTTTCTCCTTTGAAATGTTTACAACAAAAAGGGCCACGGTAAACGTTTGTAACCTGAAAGAAACACAGCTCATCTTCCATCTTTAGATTTAACAACTTTATGTCATTGAATCCATCTACCTGATTGAACCAACAGAGAAACAATACATTTAACAATACGTATTTGTTTTAAAACATAGGAAGTGCTGTGATGTCTTCTGTTATCACTGGCACACTGAAATAGATCCAACATTTTCAGTACTATTTCCCCTAAAAAACAAACAAGCAAAAAATCCAGTGTTGTTGATATGGCATATTAAAATAGACTGTAGATATCCCTTTCCTATAGTGCATGCTGTTGATTTGTCTAAATTCTGTTTTTCTTTAGTCAGAATTGAAGGTATTCTAGGAATTTAAACACAAGGCTATAGGCAGAACTTGGAAGTTCTAAGCTTAGCACACAGAGTTTTGCTTCAGAGACCCTTTTAATATCAACATAATATGTAGCACCACATTTGTTCGAGCAACTTCCACAGAGCATAGCTAACAGAGGCAGCCAACAGATGCAGCAAATTGCACAGTTCATGCAGAAGAGTGCAAAAAAGGGCCTGGAAACACTGCTTAGGTGTGTCCTCAGCTATGGTGGTGAGATGACACAGGGGATAGTCTCTGACAGCTATTAGAGCAATTTCCCCTGCAACATCAGAGGCTTTGAATAAGACAGAGCTTCAGAAGGACGATGCAGCTCTGCACATCTCTACCTGCATGGAGTGCAGGTGGGCTCTTGGTGAGACTGGGGATGATGGTCTCTCTGCATGCAGGAGGTGCAATGGTTGAGGGGCCATGCCACCAAATCAAGGAGCTGTGGGAGGAGGTCAGCAGATTTTGCAGCATCAGAGAGGATGAAAAAGAGATTGAGCAGATCTTCTCTGACTTTGCAGCTTCAGCAGCTTGAACCTCTGACGGTAGTGGAGGGGCAGGCAGAGTCAATGCCTATTGGGTCAGAAAGTGGAAACTCCCATGATGGTGTAGGCTGGAAGCTGGTGACTTCTGGCACCAAGAGGAGGGCTCCTGTTCCACCTGAAGACTTGCAGCTTTGCAATAGGTTCACTCTCCTTGTAGCTGGCAAGTTGCTGGGGGCACTCTCAAAGGGATCATTTGTGCCAGGTGAGCCTCAGCTGCACAGGAGCACCAAGAGGAAGCTGCAAGTGTTAGCAATGGGAGACTCCCTGCTGCAGGGGATGGAGTCCTCAACAGTTGACCTGATCTGCAGTCTAGGGAGGTTTGCTGCTTGATGGAGGCTCGCATTTGGGATGTTGTGGAGATGCTGCCATGTGGGCACCAACAATACTGCCAAGGGAGACCTGGAAAGTATCAAATATAGCTACATGACTCTGGGGATAATGGTCAAGGGAATGGGGGCTCAGGTGGTGTTTTCCTCGATCCTGCCAGTGAGGTGGAAGGGCCTGAGGAGGACCAAATGGATCCTGCAGGTCAGCAGTTGACACCAGCACAGCTGATGTCAAGAACAGAATTTCTATTTCTGTAATCATGGGACCATCTATAAGGACTGACAACTGCTTGGTAGCGGTGGGATCCACCTGACAAAATGGGCCAAAAATATCCTTGACAACAAGCTGGCCAGCTTGGTAAGGAAGGCTATAAATTAGGAATGATGGGGGTGGGAGAGAATGACCAGTGATCAAGTAAAGAAGTGATGGACGAGGCTGGCAGCCAAGGGGCCTGGGGCGATGTGAACAGAAGGGACCTTCTAATCAATAAAACAGGGCTGTAGTGGAATCACATCAAGTGTATATATGTAAATAAGGAAGTGCCTATAGCACCACATTATGGGGGAAGCTAATGTGACATTTCTAGGAAGTCGACATGCCGGGGTGTCTCTCTGGAGTGTCTGTAGAGTAATGTACACAGCATGTGGAACAAATAAGAGGAATTAGAAATCTATATGCAGTTACAGGGTTATAATCTCTTCAGAATCATGGAGATGTGGTGGGATAGCTCCTATGACTGGATTGCTGCAATGGATGGATACAGGCTTTTTAGGAAGCATGGTGTGGGACAATGAGGAGGGCAAGTTTCCCCTTATGTGAGAGAGCAGCGAGAATGCATGGAGCTCTGCCTGGGAACGGGTGAGGTGGCAGCTGAGAGCTTATGGGTCAGGGTTAGTGACCAACATGTGTGCTGTTGTAGTGGGTGTTTGCTATAGACCAGGATCAGAAAGAACAAACAAAGAAGAACTGGTCAGAGATGTGAAATTTGGGGGCAGCCCTGGCTGCAGGGACCATAAGATGGTGGAGTTCAGGATCCTGTGAGGAGGAAGCAGGGCAAAAAGCAGGATCATAACCCTGGGCTTCAGACTTCAGCCTCTTTGGGGACCTGCTGGGAAGAATCCCATGGGATATGGCCCTGGAGGAAAGAATGATCCAAGCAGACTCAATGATATTCAAGGATCACCTCTTCTATGCTCAAGAATGGCCCATCCCAACAAGCAGGAAATCAAGCAAAGGTGTCAGGATACCTGCATGGATGAAGAAAGAGCTAAACAACAACTAAACTCAAGCATAAAAAGGAAGCGTACAAGAGGTGGAAGCAGGGACAAGTGAGGCATACAGGGATGGAGTCTGGAGAGCTAAAGCCCACCTTGAGTAGAACCTGGCAAAGGACATGAAAGGCAACAGAAAAAAAGCTTCTATAAGGACGCAAGCAGCAAAAGAAAGGCTAGGGGGCCCACTAAATGGGGAAGGAGCTCTGGTGACAAAGGACACAGAAAAGGCAGAGGTACTGAATGCCTTCTTTACCTCAGTTTTTACTGGTAACACTGGCTTTCAGGAATCCAACAACACAAAAGGGGAAGTCTGGAACAATGAATACCTACCCTTGGTGGAAGAGGACCACTTAGGGAACATTTAAACAAACTGGATATACACAAGTCGATGGGCCCTGATGGGGTGCACTGACGAGTGCTGAGAGAACTGGTCAATGTCATTGCAAGGACATTCTCTATTGTCTTTGAAAGGTCATGGTGATCTGCAGAGGTGCCTGGGGACTAGAAGAAAGCAAATCTCACCCCAATCTTCAAGAAGGGCAAGGAGTATCCAGGGAACTACAGACCTGTCAGCCTCACCTTGATCCCTGGGAAGGTGGTGGAGCAACTAATCCTGGAAACTATTTCCAGACATGTGAAGAACTCGAAGGTGACTGGGAGTAGTCAGCATGGATTTAGAAAGGGAAAATCATGCAAAACCAACACGATAGCCTTCTATGATGTCTTGGTGTATGAGGGAAGAGTAATGGATTTTTATCCTGACTTTAGTAAGACTTTCAATGCTATCTCCCATAACATCCTCATAGACAAGCTGATGAGGTACAAGATAGATAAGTGAGGTGGGTTGAAAACTGGTTGAACTGCCAGGCTCAGATCATTTGCACAAAGTCCAGCTGGAGGCAAGTCATTAATGGTGTGCCCCAGAGGTCAATACTGGGGCCAATACTGTTGAACATTTTCATTAATGACCCAGACGATGGGACAGAATGAACCCTCAGCAAGTTTGCTGGTGATAGAAAACTGGCAGGACTGGCTGATATATGCTGCTATTCAGAGGAACCTCGACAAGGTGGAGAGATGAGCAGAGAGGAACCTCAGGAAGTTCAACAAAGGGAAGTGCAAAGTCCTGCACCTAGGGAGGAACAACCTCATGCACCCCCATGTACAGGCTGGGGGCTGACCAGCTCAAGAGCAGCTCTGCAGAGAAGGACATCGAAGTCCTGGTGGACAGCAAGTTGACCATGAGCCAGCAATGTGGCCTTGTGGCCAATGGTATCCTGGGCTGCATTAGGAAGAGCATTGCCAGCAGGTTGAGGGAAATAATTCTCCCCCTCTACTCAGCCCTGGTGAGGCCTCATCTAGAGTGCTGTGTCCAATTCTGGGCTCCCCAGTACAAGAGAGACATGGAGCTACTGGAGCCAGTCCAGTGAAGGGCTACTAAAATGACTAAGGGCCTGGAGCATCTCTCCTGTGAGGAAAGGTTGAGAGAGTTGGGAGTGTTTAGCCTGGAGGAGAGAAGACTGAGGGGGGGATCTACTATCAATGTGTATAAATATCTGAAGGGAGGATGTAAAGAGGGTGGGGCCAGACTGTTCTCAGTGGTGCCCAGGGACAGGGCAAGAGGCAGCGGGAACAAACTGAAACACAGGAAGGCCTGTCTGAATGTGAGGAAGAACTTTACTGTGAGGGTGACTGAGTGCTGGAACAAGTTGCCCAGAGAGGTTGTGGAGTCTCCATCCTTGGAGATATTCAAACCTCAACTGGACCCAATCCTAGGCAACATGCTCTAGGTGACCCTGCTTGAGCAGGGTGGTTAGACTAAATGATCTCCAGAGGTCCCTTCCCACCCCAACCATTCTGTGATTCTTTGATTCTGAGAAGATTATCCAAAAATATATATTTCTGCTGAAGGTAGCAAGGCATCTAATGACCTTGTCTAGAAAAGAGAGACACAAGGTCCTTGGTGGGTGGGCTACACAAGCCTAGCTTTGATATTCTGAGCCCTGCCTGAGAGAGTCCTTTTTTCCTCTGTTGACTATAAATAAAGCTCAGGTAGAGTAGCAAACCAAGAAGAAAACTGGTTTCTGTGACTAATATCCTTCAAGTTAAAGTGTATCAATTGAAAACTTTGTAGTGCAGTATTTGTTCTTTGGTCAAAGCCTGATTTGAGTACCAGAGCAATTCAATTACAGAATTCCCGAATAACTTTCATTAGCTATCAAACTGACAAAGAAAGCAACCCCATCCAACCTAGAGTAGAAAAAAAACATTATATCCTTCTTCGAATCGGGCAGCTGGTCTCTTCAGCCCTCCTTAGAATAGAAAAGTCCTCTAGCTAATAAGTTACTCCCTGCATGAATCCTCTTTCTGAGCTGAAAGCCTTTTAAATCTGCCAGCTGGAAATTGAGCCCCCATGTGGTTTCCTATCTCCTGCACCTATTTGTCTTAGAAAACAGGGCCAGCTGCCCTTGTGGGTCTTTAAAGAACTACTTGGCCTCTTATAGTCTTCCCCAGCATAAATCATTCCAACTAGGTACAGATGTTTAAACACTCCAGCAAAGGACTCACCTCATGCAGAAACTACACTGTACTTACACTGTTCTTTCCATAGTGCTCCATGCAGGGTACAGCAAGACGATTTACTGTAAATATTCAAACCTGTATATATTAAGCTTAATAGAAAAAGTAGTTAAAACACTACATCTATTCTCAGTCAAAGCGAAATCTGAGCAGAATAAAAACAACTTTAAAATCATCTTGCTCCCTTTGACACCTCTCAAGATGTTGAGCACAGAATTAGACCCTCATGTTATTTATACTGCACTCTGAAACATACTGTAAGCTTTGTAGATCAAATACAATGACACTTTCTCTGACATTGGAAGAGTCTAATTTTAAACTCGCAGCAAGTTATGAGAACTGGATAGGGGGAGATGGAGTGAGGGAGAAAAAATGTTATGCTAATATAAAAACAAAAAGATCCAGGGACTTGCCATTTTCCTGAAAAAAGAATCTGCTCACAGTTTTTATTTTAGTTCATTTTCCATATACATTCCTCTAGACTGAAGGTTTAAAAAATGCCCTCTATATTATCTTCACACATGTTTTTGTGGCATCTCAAATTGCCATTTCTCTTCCTTTTGGACATTTATCCAAAGCAACAACCTATTAGTTTCTGCTTATATATCTTCTCAAAACCAGTCCACTTGGAGAAACAATCTGAGGTGAGTGTATGATGACTTAATAATGAAGGAATATGCTATATAGGGAAAAAAAAATTGCTACTGCTTATCTTAGTTTAAATTCTTTTATCAATGGCAAAACCAGCTCTATAGGAAATCAATGCTGAAAACATACACTAAAGGGTAAAGAAAGATTTATATTTTCTTTTTTTCTAAATAATAGGGTTTTTTATATGCACTAATTTATTGTGTTGATAATGGTTGTTACAATGGACATCATAGCACTACAGGAGCAAAAACTGGCCACAGAGGACAAAGACACAGACTTTTTACTAAATCTAGCACAAAGATACAGCAAATGTAGCCAGCTTTTCTCTTTCAGTGTTCAATTCACTCAGTTGCTGAATCAACCGAGTCAGAACATATCACTGGACACATCTTGTTTAGAGGAGGAGGTGTGATCCTGATGGTCAGTTCACTTGCTCTCACTCTCATCAGCAGAGATTTGTCTAGTTCACTGTATCTTGGTGTACATACCTGGTTATTTGCTTTCTGCAAAGGTCTGTGTTTTCATTTGTTCACACAAATCAGGTGTAAGTCTTACGTTTCATGGTGGAGTGGTATGCTTTAATTACGGGTGTAAGCATTATTTCTAATGCATGATAGAGAGTTTCAGTGTTTGTGATATATTTGCATAAAACTGTGAATGGGGACATGGAGCAATGGGTGCTGTGCTGAACTAATTGTTTGAAACAATGGAAGTACCTATTTTCTGCTGAGTATTTCTTCTACTGCCACAATGTTATACCACTGTACAGCAACTGATACTCACTCCAGCTTGTAATTCTCCACTTAGCACATGTACAGTCATCATGGACCTAGTCACTATTAATTGTACTCAGATTAGTGGCCACAAGCCTTAACATCACAGCTGTGTCAAACTTGTTGCCTACTCTGCTGCTCTTACTCCTCTTTTGACTCATGGCTGATAGTAAGAATTCAGTCCTGCAAACATTTTTTAATAGAAATGGTCCTTACAGTGCTCACTAACAGAGCAAAGCAGAAGATTGCTAATGAAGGATCCTCCCCTGCTAGCCAAACTAAAGCATATTCTTCTCACTGCTGGAGAGCCCACAGAGATCTCTTCTAACTCAAACTGAAGATATTTCATATTTCTACTCCTGTCCTACTTTAGATAGCTCTATGTCACATGACCAGGAGCAAGCGGGTACAAGGCTGATGTTGGGAAGACTGCCACTAAGTAGGACACCTTTGAGCTTGGGGCACTGGTAGATGCTACACTTTGTTACTGCAGTACAGAGCCATGTCCTGCCCTTGCTGTCCAACCTGACAAGCTTAGTGACCATCACTGTCAACTGAATCAAGTTATCAGCAGGAGAGAAGGTGCAGGAGCGCTGCACAACTGTATAAAAGTACAAGCTATATCCTTTGCTGTGAAAGGCAGTGTGAATCATGAGTCAGTGTTATGAGTCTTATATCTAACGTGTGACACTTGACAGGTCTGCAGTGTCACTGAGCATATCTATATTAAGCTCTGGGAAGACCGGATAGCCAAAATACTGGCAATATATAGATGATATACCAGTCTGTAACATCACGTTTATACCAAATAACCCAGGATTTCTATGCTCTAGGAAGATGGGGAACAGTTGACTGAAGTTGAAAACAAGTAAGAAAACTGTAATACTTGTAAAGCACTAAGAAGGAACTTGTAAAGAACTAAAAATCAGTAATTCATGCAGTCCTACTTGTTAGTTCATTAAAAATACCTGAATTTCATAATATCCATTATATTTTCTATAATACCAAGATAATTGGCATTATCTTAAGCAACCTAATTTAAGTCTTTATTAATCAAGCTATATAGTGCATCAGCTATTCCATTATTTTGACTGGCATCAAAGTCAGGCTGATGGGACTATGGCTAATAACTTTCTCTGAAAATTTTTCATTGCAAAACCTGTTTTGCAAGACTGACTCTCATTCTTCTTTTCGGTATTGCTTCCTCACAGAATACATAGTTCAGCTCACAATATCTCCTAAATTAGTGTACACAATCTGGCCAAAAGCTTGGTTAAGAATCAAGCAACTCAGAGAAAGTTACAAAGATTCTGTAACAAATACACTAACAATGTTATACATGGACTCCTCTCTTACTAAAATATCTTGATATGTGCCCTCTGAAAAACATTAAAAATAAACAAGTCTTGTTAATACATTTCTGTACACTCTTAAAATGGAAGCCAGTCAGAAAGTGTTTTCATTTCTGAAATTTGAATATCTTATAGAAACATTTTTTTTTCTCCTGAAAGGCTTTCCAGGAGAAAAAAATCTTTTATAAAGAACTGAAAACTAAAATACTTTCATCTAGAAATTGCATAGCTGTGTCTCCTTGGATGTTTAGTTTGATGTGCCTCATGCTTTCATTCCTGTTTCACTCCCTTATTCAGACTACTGTCTGTAATGCTTGTCTATGTTTTCTCTTAGCTGAGTATAATGTGTGCTATGTCCTTACCTACATCCTAGGAAAGAAAATCCAGTGGAGTAGAATGTACATTCTCATACTAATATCTGAAAATACCCTTCTCTTCTGCCTTGATCTAATTACTTTTCACAGGTCAGTTATGGAAAGAGGAGGGAGTGGAACACTCTCCACTAGTTTAGAAGTTACAGTTAAAAGCTTCAACACTGAAGAAAAAATAAAAGGAAAAAGTTTGCTTTAACTATGAGATTAAGCTAAGAGAATAGCATATATTCTTTTTGTTCTTTCATCGCTCAGCTAACTGAAAATTTTAATCTTTCCACTCTTTCTAACATAACCATAAATTTTAAGTCTTGAATTATAAATGGCCTTTGACCAGAGAAAAATTGTAAAATAAGTGACTAATCAGTATTCATCCATTTAACTTCATAATACACATAGTTATGGTCCTGCTTACTGTTTGAGAAAAAGCAATATCCATGCAGTGTAATTTAATTGTTATTTATTTCATATACACAGATTGCAGTATTACCCAGAACACAGTGTCTTTAGTTGAACCATTTGCAAATGTCACCATTTACTAAGGACATGCCATGAGATAAAGGTGAATGCATGATAGATGAGCAAATATAAAGGTATTTAATTTCCTGTCAAACTGCACTAAAAAGTTCATACAAGTCTCTTCTTCCCACTCACCACCTTTGTCTGAACTTACAGCACTAACGGTTTAAAGACCTATCTCCCTATTCAAAAATCTAACTATCCTTTTCACCTCCTCTTTTTGATTTCCTTCTGTTTCTCATTTTGATATTCACTTTGTAACAAAAAGATATCAGCCTTTTAAAGAAAGAGCTTGACATCATGAGTCAAAGATGTTCAAAAATGAAACACGTTCATCTGTTAGAAAGATGTTAATTTGTACTATCTTTATTGCAGACAGTTAGAAAAGACAAATGTCTATTCATATGAACTTAAAAAACTGGCATGTAACTCTGAACGTTTGCCTCAGGACAAAGGCTATACTTACTTGAACTACAGGCAAAATCAACTCTCCAGTTGATAACAATAGAATTTCAAGGTATTGTGGCACCAGAAAAGTCAGCCTGCTCTTAAATAGAAAAAAAAATACTTGTTGGCAAAAATCATGTGAATTTATTTTAATGTAGATGCTGGTTGATGTTTTTCTTTTGAGGAGGAAATTTTGCTAATTACAGCTAAATATAGGAACCTAACTGAAAAAATTTTGCTTTCCGTGATCTCCTGACAGATCATAATCTTCTCTGAATGCCTTTGGCAGTTGAAATTGCTCACCATGTGGAATCCCGATTCATACTTTTATTGCCATT
The DNA here is from genome assembly GCF_036370855.1 of Dromaius novaehollandiae. Classification (NCBI taxonomy): domain Eukaryota; kingdom Metazoa; phylum Chordata; class Aves; order Casuariiformes; family Dromaiidae; genus Dromaius; species Dromaius novaehollandiae. The sequence continues at coordinate 27,587,772 of NC_088098.1, forward strand.
ACTTGTATTTCAATAGTCATATAAAACAGCAAACAGATTTCAGTTTTTCTAAAAAACAACAACAAAAAAAGTGTGTTTTCCACTGGAGAAATATCAATTTGGTTGAAATAAAATTTTCATCAAAAACCAGCATCACCTGTGTGAGGAGCAGGAGTAATTTTTCCCACACGTTATCACAGTGCTAACCTGTGACATTTTGGTTCTGTTCCCCAAGGGTGAGATTCAGCGTTTGCCTGGGTCTTCTGGAACTCTGGCCAGTGCCAGATGACAACCAAGCAGTTTCACAGAAACTTTTCTCACCAGTTCACTAGCATGCTTTTTACAGCTCCTTCCTAATCCATTCTTCAAATGACCATTTCCAATGGTACTTTTGAGGAACTTGGAAGTTGTTCTGAGAAGAACCAGCCAAGACTTTCATGTTTCTGATTATCCCTCACCTCTGCTTCATGAAATATTGAAAGAAAGACGCAGGCCTTGCCCAAAGTGATCACCAGCATGGACTCCCATGGCCAAGGAGTGAGCACTGTTTGTGTGCTCATTGAGGCAAAACACTCCTTTTAGTTCTCTTAACATGAAATAGTTTTCCCCATGAAAAACTCACCTGTGTAGTAGTTTTTCATCTTAATATCCAATAAGTGTAAAAATTAAAATGACAAAATGTATAGGCTTTTCCATTTTCTAGATGCTATCAAATTTAAGGCCAGTCTGTGAGACATTAAATAAGCAAATACTGAAAGTTAGTCCAAACCTTAGAGCTTTCGGTCAAACACACACTTCTCCAGCAGCAACGAATGGGATTCTGTCCAAAGGTACTTCGAATTCATTTTTTGTTAAACAAGATAAAAGAAGGTAAGCATTATTCTGTTTTCTGGTGTGGTACAGTGAGACAAGAAGGAGAAATCAAATGGCTTGAGGAGGCTGAGGAAAGGAGATGAACTCAAATGGTTTTACCAAGGTTAAAATGAAAATGTATAGTAAATTGGGCATTAAGCCTACAGCTTTAACAAACGATTCAGTGACCTAAACATAACGCTCTCCACCCTTTATACATGAGTAACTTAATGAAAGTATTTGTTACCCAAAGTTCAAGCTGCTTTAGTTGGACAAAAACTTGTGTTTGATACACTTCTTTTTCTGACTCAATGAACACAAATTACTGTTCATATATTTGCCATTATTTATTTTGAAATCACCTGTGTGTTTTCTGTAATATTTGCAGAAAATACATGTTTTTATAGTTTTGACAAAAAATTCTACCCGTGTACTCAAATGCTAGAATATCCATAGAAAATGAATGAAAGGAGGTGAGAACACAGCTTAAGGAAATTCATTTAAATCTTGGAACATTTCCTCTCCATTTGAATAAAACTTCATTTGAATGAAATCTTGATTGAAAAATTTCAAATTGAAATTAAATGCATTTGCTTTCAGACCATATTAGTAGCATAAAAGAATATCAGTTTTTTGCAGGTTACATTTTCACATGTACATGTTTTGCTACAAATGAACTTGATCTATTCACATAACTTTAGGTAAACAGTGAAGAAGCAGCCTAATTTCCAGGTGCTAAAAATAGAAACTCCAAACACATGTATGCTAAAACACAGCCAAGTCTGTATGAGAATAATGTATGCAAGTTGCTAGTTAAAATCTGTCTTCTGCACATGGCTTAATTTACATTGTGAATGCGGGTTATCTGTCTCCTAGAAATTTGCCCAGAATCTCACGGGTGCACATTGTAACAAGCATGCCAACTGACTAGTTAAATATAAGTTTTTAATTGAATTCAAGTTGTAAAAATGTATGAGTGACTGACTGGGTCTAGCTCTCAGGTGTAACTAGGGGCAAGATCCAGCAGGTGAATGAAAACTCCTATAAATCTGTATGGGGAAGAGACGACCTTCAGGCTCATGATAACTTTCTACATACCCTATTTTCTCTTTAAGAATGAGAAAGATTAGAATTCACAAGCAAACAAAATCCAAAGTGTAGGCTGAAGTAAACCAGCCATTAATAGTAGTTATTTGGAATGCGGTATTTGACATCTTGCTAAATATGGTATTGTGAAATGAGGAAAGGGGAGATAATCCTCATCCTTATTAAGGCAGATATATAAAAGCCATGGCCTGATGCTTTACAGTCAGCCCTTCATTTATGTCTCACAGTTCTGTATGGCCTAACAGGCCCTAAGAATTTAATTTCTTTACTTCATAAATTAATAAACGCTTAGATGAAATTCAGAGGGGTTTTGTGTTTATTATATACATGCCAAGGAATTTAAGCAATAGTCTTGTTTAAACAGGATGATTATATGGGAACTAATTTAGCCTAATACACTTCTATGGCTCTTCATAATGGATTAATGGGAAATGCTATCCGAAAGAGCCTGCTTAAGAGATTTGCCAAATGTGAAGTTTTAATTTAAAGTGTGCGGGTGTTAATTGTGTCTAATTGCTTAAATCCCCCATCATGTGCCACTTCATAACCTTATCACTGCTTGCTGCTTTCCAGTGTGACTTGTGATGGCATCAAAGTGAGTTACTGTAATGAGGGTAAAAGACAGCAATTATTCAGCAGGGCAGAACTGCTTGATGCCAAACAAAACTTCAAGTTAAGAAGGAAGGTTTGGGGAAAGAGGAAAAAACAAACAAGCAAACAGTAACTGCAGTTTATATTAGTAAGATTCTAAAAAGCTGTTAAACTTTTTTCCAGCATTATCCAACGACTGATCTTGTATTTATAACTTCATAAATTAGTATCTCTAGTAATAAATAATCTATTAAATCCATTATACTCAATTTATTTTGCATATATTGCATGCAAGTAGAGAAGATTCTGTTAAACAAATATCCACAGGGGAAAAACTATAATTATTTTTTCATTTAGACATATTTTCTAAGTTGTGTATGTAAGAAGAAAATATTGAGTCATTACTGGTGCTATTTAAGACTTGAGTCAACTGGAGATCAGTTTTGTAATGTTTAGGAGGTAAAACAATGCAAGTGTACAAACCAGAATCCAAGACAATACCAGGTATACATAGCTACTGTATGGGATCAGACACTTTCCCATTCAGCCTCATTCTCTGTGGCGAGCTCTCCCAAATTCTGTCACTGTATTAGTTATTTTTTCCTCTTGAAAACACTCATCAGTCCCATCCCACTTGCACCCAGCATGTTCACATCTCCATTATAGCTCATAGTTGAACAGGCTTATCAACGTACAATTTTTGAAGACTTTGAAACTGTGAACTGACTTTTAGCAAGACATGAGTGTTGTGCCAAGAGCCCGAAGCATCAGCTCAGAAAGTGCAAACTGCTTCAGTGATCTCGCTCACAGTCCCAGATGCTGTTTCCTACATTACTACGTAGAGCTACCCTCTGGGCAGCCTCAAGGCCAACAGAGCTGTCCATCTACCTGCTTGCTTGTTGGATCACACCAAAGGCTAGATCTGGGGAAATCCTACTGGTATTCCTGGAAGGTAATGGGAATTTGGGATGTACCCAATCCATAGGTACTAGCATTCATGTGTATCCTCCAGCTACACCTAATCTGTTTGCCATTTCAGTGACATCAGGTGTGTGTGTGGGGGAACACAGTCTGGAGATTATTTCTTGAAGGTGCCCTCAGGTCCTTCCTAGGAGAACTCTCATAGTTGCTGCCTTCAGGGTAAATGGGATTTCCAGCAGCCTGAATTTAGGCTGCATACAAAAGATTAATGGATGACAAATATATACAACACCCTCTCATTCAGAGCAAATCTAAAGTCTTCACATTAGGGACAGGAAAAAAGCTATCCAGCTTCTGATGTAGTGAAATGCTTCACTATTATTTAAAAATATTATTTTTCGAAAGACATGGTCACATGATCTAAAGATTAAATTGTTCTCAATCCACTGACCATGCATGTATCCTTGGCCTGATAAGATGCCTTGTAAATACATAAACTTAAACCTTTAAGAACTACTGAAATTAGCCTAAGCTAATACATTTTGGTTCACAAGTAGAATAAGATAGGAGCATGCAAATGGATGACTACTGCAGTGTCTGTCACTCATTAAACTGTTTACTTTGAATTTTTTGGTTGCAAATGAAGATACCAGAGAAATCAGCATATTTGCTGCAGCTGTGTACTCAGCTTCTGTTTTTTCCTCACTCTAGCCTGAAGTGATATGCTTGAAGCTGATTTTCCCCATCTCCCACTCCATCTTTCCTCACAAGAGGAAAGCAACTGGATTACAGTACATTGTTTCCCCTGGAAAACAGGCAGGAGTCAGAGATATAAAAAAAATTGAAACAAGAAAACAGAGGGAGCTGGAAATGCAGTCTAAAATGCAGCTACTGAAATACAGATAAACTGCTTAAGGCAGCAGATAATTTGAAAAGGTAAATCGTGAAGTTAATTACCATGTTCACTCCCTTCTTTCCTACCCTGTCCTACTTATTCCCTATCATAAATGGCATGACAGAAGAGGGCTCTGAACCCAAACAAGGCATAATTTCAAGTGATAATCTTCAGGTTTGCCTTTTGGAAAACACCACCAAAAAATCCAGGGCTCAAAGCCAGTAACTCACAACACTTCAGAATGAGAAGAAAACTTGCTTTTAATGAAAGGTGATTTTGAGAGCACAGCTTTCCACCAACGAGAAAATTCTGTGGTGAGCTTTGCAGTATGAGACTATAATGGGCTGTCTCATTAGTTTTTTTCTGAGAGTTCATCACTTCTGGAAGCCATATTGTCTCATTTTAATTCATTTGATTAAAAATCCTGTTGGATCTTTCAAGCTTTTTTCCAGGTATACATCACAGAGGATCAAATAATCAAGACATGGAATTTTAGAAAATGTTAAACTTTTCCTTCCTGGACCACAGAAGCCTGCCTCAAAGAATTGTTCCTTGAAAAAAGAGTATGAGAGGATTCAGTTACATTTCAATCATTTTAAAATATAGTGATGCCAGAAAATGTACTCCCAAAAGTCCAAAAAGCTTTAACCTGGAAATTATTTAAATCAATTATATTGCTTTTAGTGAGTCTTGAAAAACTGGAGAATTTCAAAAGATTAGAGAACGAGGAAGCTTTTCCAGTGCTCAAAAAAGTACTTGAAGCAACATGAATCAAACAACAGAGATAGCCTGATGTCAAGCCCAAGGAATTTCATGGTATGATTAATTTGGGACTCTGTCAAAAAGGATTTAGAGACTAAAATTGCTTTCCACTGTGCCAGCTCTGGAAGGTTTAAATATCACATCTGTTGTCGATTTTCTGAATAATACAGGTCTGGTTAGTAAAGGGTACTACGGTAACATAGAATATTTGAGCATCACTAGGGCCTCTGACCTAGCACAACATAACACCTGATTTAAAACTTGCACTATATGAAATTAAGAGGGTATAAATAATATATATATATATATATATATAAAATACCTTACTGAAGGATCTAAAGTTGTAGGTCTTATAAGGGAGGTATTCACAAATACATCCAGTTAAGTGCCCTCTACTATATTCAATATACCTTTTACTAGATAATCTAGACAATGATACTGAAATTGTAACGGTCAGATGTATAGATGGCCAAATGGATTGCCGTTTAATAAATAATGAAGTTCACTACTACTACAAAAGTACTTAAAGCTCTTCTATCCTATGAAAATGTGCCCTGTTAGGCTGCATCTGGAAACAAATAATGAAGCCTATATTTACACAACTGGAGAAAGGAAGACTTTCCCTTGGTGGAGGAGGATTGGGTTAGAAGACCATTTAGGCAGACTAACATCTGTAAGTCCATAGGCCTTGATGGGATGCACTCATGAACGCTGAGGGAGCTGGCACACATCACTGCTAGGCCACTGTCCATCATCTTTGAAAGGTCATGGAGAACAGGAGAGGTGCCTGAGGACTGGAAGAAAACAAATACCACTCCAGTCTTCAAAAAAGTTCAGGAAGGAGCACCCAGGGTACTACAGGCCAGTCAGCCTCACCTCAGTCCCTGGAAGGGTGATGGAACAGCTCATCCTGGACACCATCTCTAAGCATGTGAAGGAGACGAAGGTGATCAGGAGTAGTCAGCATGGATTCACAATGGGGAAATCATGCTTAACCAACCCGACAGCCTTCTATGATGCAATGACTGGCTGGGTAGATAAGAGGAGAGCAGTGGATGTTGTCTACCTTTACTTCAGGAAGGCTTTTGACATTGTCTGCCATACCATCCTTATAAGTAAGCTCAGGAAGTGTGGGCTAGATGAGTGGAGAGTGAGGTAGAATGAGAACTGGCTAAACGGCAGAGGTCAGAGGGTTGTGATCAGTAGCACAAAGTCTAGTTGAAGGCATGTAGGTAATGATGTCTCCTGGGGTCAGTACTGGGTCCAGTTCAACTTACTCACCACTGACCTAGATGAAGGGACAGAATGAACCCTCAGCAAGTTTGCTGGTGATAGAAAACTGGCAGGACTGGCTGATATATGCTGCTATTCAGAGGAACCTCGACAAGGTGGAGAGATGAGCAGAGAGGAACCTCAGGAAGTTCAACAAAGGGAAGTGCAAAGTCCTGCACCTAGGGAGGAACAACCTCATGCACCCCCATGTACAGGCTGGGGGCTGACCAGCTCAAGAGCAGCTCTGCAGAGAAGGACATCGAAGTTCTGGTGGACAGCAAGTTGACCATGAGGCAGCAATGTGGCCTTGTGGCCAATGGTATCCTGGGCTGCATTAGGAAGAGCATTGCCAGCAGGTTGAGGGAAATAATTCTCCCCCTCTACTCAGCCCTGGTGAGGCCTCATCTAGAGTGCTGTGTCCAATTCTGGGCTCCCCAGTACAAGAGAGACATGGAGCTACTGGAGCCAGTCCAGTGAAGGGCTACTAAAATGACTAAGGGCCTGGAGCATCTCTCCTGTGAGGAAAGGTTGAGAGAGTTGGGAGTGTTTAGCCTGGAGGAGAGAAGACTGAGGGGGGGATCTACTATCAATGTGTATAAATATCTGAAGGGAGGATGTAAAGAGGGTGGGGCCAGACTGTTCTCAGTGGTGCCCAGGGACAGGGCAAGAGGCAGCGGGAACAAACTGAAACACAGGAAGGCCTGTCTGAATGTGAGGAAGAACTTTACTGTGAGGGTGACTGAGTGCTGGAACAAGTTGCCCAGAGAGGTTGTGGAGTCTCCATCCTTGGAGATATTCAAACCTCAACTGGACCCAATCCTAGGCAACATGCTCTAGGTGACCCTGCTTGAGCAGGGTGGTTAGACTAAATGATCTCCAGAGGTCCCTTCCAACCCCAACCATTCTGTGATTCTTTGATTCTGTGATTTTGTGATTTTGTCTTGAAAAGGAGTGAGTCAAAGAAGGATTTAGGGATTATTCTGAATAGTTGTCTCATTATGTAATCTTAGTGCAATAATTGGCTAAAATGGCCACAGAAATCCTACAAAAATGAAATTAATTTCTTCTACATACAGTGTCATTAAGTCTTTTGGTAGAATAACACATACTCTTATAGTATCCATTCCTCAAAAAGCATTAACAGGAATTCAAACAAGGTGTAAAATGATGCAGAAGAAGCTAATATATCAATTTATGAAATAGAAGGTTGAAGAATTTGACTAGGTCACTGACTGTAGGCATTTAAACATGGAGCAGAAGTTGAGGGGAAAAGAGGAAGGCTTCTTATTACTGAGAAAGGAATAAAAAGAGTCAGCAGTTGGAAATGATTTTAGAAAATTCAACTTTGAAACAAGACAAAATTTCCTAAAAGTGAAGATGATTAACACTGACACAGTTTATCAGCAAAGATTGTAGATTCTCCATTCCTTAGAGCCTCTGAGGCAAAATGCATGTATATTTTTAAACAGATCCTCTAACTCAGCTTTGGGAGGAATTCTTCAGTCCATTGGTGATTAGAAAAACAGAAGTATAGGTGCAGACCTCTTTTTAGCTCCTACAGGTTGTAGATATGAGTCCCCATTCTTCCTCTTCTTCCTTTGCCTCAGTTTATTCTCATTCTTAGTGAACTCTGCAAGTGCTTGTAACACTTCTATTAGTGTACTTTGGGGAAAAGGCTTTAATCAAATCTCTTGCTTTATGTCTTCTCTGATTCCATAACTTGGCTTCAGATTTTATGAGGGGTTTTATTTGGGTAGGTTTTAACATCATCGAAGGTGGCCTGATTGTAAATGACCAGTCAAATCTTTGTTTGGCTCATTTAATTGACTCGTTGATGGCCTCACTAATCACAGTCAACTACTTTCACAAGCAATGTCTAGGCCCAAGAAGAGATCAATTCTATTTAATTTACTTCTGTGTAATTTTTTTGTCATCATCTCAACCACTGACAAAGTAATTGCACAGCTGGTGTTAGCAGGATCTGTTCTGGTCACCTTTCTGCCTTGTGTAATTTCTGAGCCCAGGCACTGGTAAATGGTCTTGGGAATTCATTTCACCTTCAGGGGCAAACAGTGTTCTATCCCTGCTGTTTTACACTGATGGTCCTTCTACTCCCGTGTTCAGATTTAAAATCCCATTCACTTTGAATTCAAGGACAAAAAATTATTTCTTACATTGACTGCATGTGAGTAAAATTCAGAATTATTCTATTAGAGAGTATAGTAAGAGAATATGGATCACATAAGCAGAATCACATTAAAATTTCAGGCATTTTAACTAGACTTATTTGATGCTCCACTTGCATGTACAATTGTTCTGGCACTTTGCTTACAAGCACCACTCAAACATAGTTTCCCCCAAGGTCTGCAAACTACCAGAACTGAATTTCAACCCAAACTACATGCATGGTCCTTATACATACACACAGTATTAATAAGGTGATTATTTGGCTCTGGAAGAAAAATATACAGCTGGCAAAGTCCTTAAGCTGCTCCTTAGCTTATATTTCATTAATATATAATATGACAAGACCAGTATTCAAATACAAACAAATTAATTATGTATGTAAATGAACTTCTAATTTAGTTTTCCTGAAATACAGCAAGGTTAACAGAATTACACTGAACCTATTACAAACAAAATGAAAGTATGATGCATTTTCATGTTGCTGTTTTAGAGACTTAGCACAAACAGTATTCAAATGGTTTTCCAACTTGATTCATTTTACAGAGAACGTGTTCAAAGTAATACCATAAAATGTGCTTGCGCTCTCTCTAGGCTTCATACATCTGCTTTATGGTTTGCTTTAATAACAAACATTTTTATTGTTGAGGCATATAATAAATTTTACAGACCACATCCTACAGCTTGCAAGGTATAAGGAAGCACAGCCTCTATATGAACAGAGAAGATAGCCTGTAAAAGATTACAATACTGGGGCTCATTTGTCTTCAAATATGGCTAGTTTCCCTCTGACAATCAATACATAATTTGCTCCAGGGGCAAACATTCCTTTATGAACAATGTCCAAGCTTGTATCATAGGACTGATCTCACTTATCCATTGATTCAGCGTTTCTTTGCCAGTGCTAACAAAATTCTATTACTTTTAGTAAGTTTGGATGCATTTTATCGCCTAAATTATGTCAAAAGCTGATTTTTTTATTCCAACAAGGACATTAGATGGAGAGGTAGGTGAGGCTAAATCTATGATCCATGCTCTGTGAATTTAGGTACATTAGAGTGTCCCACTCGATTTCTGGCTGCCCTTCCAGAAACGTGCTGATCCTCTGTAGCTAGCTACTGTGTACCTGTATCTGCCAGCCCTATGGGGATGCACAGGACAACGAGAATCTTAAAATGGCAGATGGTTGTTTGCCTGGGAAACAGAATCCAACTTTTAGGATTTGAGAGAGAAACTTCTCTGTGCACGTGAAGCTGTATTATTAGGAATCTAAAGTTGTGTCCTGATCTTTGCTAAGCAGTGGGCCATCTGGATTACAGTTATCCAAGGCCCAGGAGAGAACCTCATGTTATAGGTTTGCTGAAATCATGCCTACCTCATTAGGATTTACATGAAAAAGGGTGAGTTTTCAGCAGGCCCAAGTTAAATCACAGTCTTTCTCAGATTTGAAAATCTACCTTTTTATTTAGGTACTTAAGAGTGGATTTATGTTTATGAATTGAACCAAATTAAGCATTAATAGAAATTGAACATTTTCCTCTTGCCTCTTGAACTATAATGGATTAAGGAATGCAGTTTACCTAGCACTTGTTTTTTAATTAAGACACCTGTATGTTCTGGAACTGTTGCCATGGGCATTAAGGAAACCTTTCAAGTACTTAAGTCATTTAAACTGGAAAAAATAAACAATTTCCTGTAGTGAACAATCTTTCATTGGCAGAGGCTGGACTTTAAGATCTAAGAAATATTTTCTAAGTTTAGTTTGCTGTTACGCCATCAATAAAATGAAATTTGTCCTTGGAGTTTGTTATACTGTGGTGTGAGTCTCTTTGAATCTCTCTTTTCAGTACTGAAAACATTGTATCAATAATTAATTTGGCATCTTGCATAAGTATTAGAGTTGAGTTTACAGCACAGTTGCTATTGTCACTGTTATATTTTATGTTATAGCTGTCTGAAAGTTGGGAGGTGTTAATCAGCAGAAGAATGCTAGGCTAGCAGACAAGATAATAAAAGGACAAGGTGGTAACAATCATTAGTTTAGAACTAATAAAATCTTTTGTGTCTAATTTACCTATAACAGTTAAAGCTGACTGTAATTGGTCTGTCATTTTTTATCACTGCAAAATACACTTTATTCTCACTATAAGACTTGTTGTTACAAGGCAGTTCCTAGGTGTCTTACCTTGATTCATTACTTTATTGGATTCAAAAACAATAACAGTCATCTCTATCAGAAGAAAAACAAAATGGGTCAAATGTGTTCTTGACATGACTGCCTCAGAAAGCATGTTATTAGTAGAGATGATACTAGTTTCTTAGTGTGCAATAGCTTTAGGTGGTTTTATAACACTAATGTAACTTAATATCTGAGAGCTTTAAAGCTAATCCTCAAGGAACATGTGACAGATGGATACGGTAAGATGAGGGTAATGGTGTGAAATATGCCCTTTAATAAATGTTGCATTAAATCTTTCATGGCTAATGAATACTACCATTTAGTCAAATTACTTGCTTCATCTCTATTTTTCTTACTTCTACCTGTGATTTTTGGAAATCAAGCTCCTCCTCTTTCTCAGAGGCCTGCAGGATAAGAAAAAGGCAAAAACTGCTTCCAGGAGGTTGAAATGAAGACATCTTATGTTCTGGAGGAAAAGAATAGAAACCACTATCAACTAATTACAGAAAAAAATGCTAGGCCTACTGCTAGCAAAATCTTTCTAAGAAAGAAGACTATTGAATTGGAGCACAGATTCACCATGCTCCAACCAGCTAAAGATTTAGTAATACATTGTTCCCGCAAGATGAAAACATGAGAAAGGAAGCAAAAGAAATTGTACTTGGTTTGAGAAAAGTGATGGGAGGAATGAGGATAACAGAATACAGCTTGCGTAAGTTTTGCAAATGAAGTATTTTCTGTCCCTGAGCTATTAACCTGCAACACTGACTGCTTGTGACACTTTAGTAGCCATCTGAAGGGTGACAGAAATGATGAAAGAGATCAAAATATTCCTACATATGTACTCAAGAAGTGAATCATGGCTCAAGAAAGAAATGGAATGTAGCTAGCTGCATGCATTTAACTCTAGATTTCTTATTTTTAAAAGGTGCAAAGTCAACAACTATCTAGAGTTTGTGCTTTTAATTCAGTTGCTGCAAGATATTTTTGTAACATTTGAAGAGAAACACTAAGCATATTTGGTATGATTATTGATATTGTCTCAGAAAACTGAACATTATGAAAACTTATTAATTGTGACTGCTTATTCTTCTTAGTGTTGTGGTGTTCAAGAATATTCCAGACATCACTAAATTAATTTTACTCTGAATTATCCTAAGATATCTATAAAATTCTTTCTGACAGCTTGTAAAATACAACCACCAAAACTGTAGAGCAGTGCAAAGATATTTTCATTGTGAATAGCATATCCAATCGATTTTCAGTTTGCAAGATGATTATTTGAAGATTATTGGGGTTCTCAATAAATTTATTCAAAATTAATCACACAATAATTTGAGAACAGTTCTTAATTTGTGCTTTTGATCAAGCTCACTGAACAGATTCAGTGTCTGTACTATTTAGCTGGCATGGAGATTTGATGTCACATTTGAATCCCCGGAATCAAAGAACAGAGCTCTTATAAGCGTTCTTTTAGTACAAACAAGTAATTCGTTAATATGTTGTTTCTGTGTGGGTGTGCATGGAGATAAAACTGTGTCTTTTTCATCTGCTCACAGAAACTCAGTGATTTTAAAAGGTCCTGAAAGTAGCATCTACAGACACTCTGATGACAGAATCCTACTATACTATATTATATTGTCTGGATTAAACAAAGCCTATGGCACCAAATGCTAGTAATCCCTTATTTAACACAAGGTTACCCAAAAATGTGTCCACGACACACTGGTTTTGATCAAGGAAAGTGGAGAAGTAGGTTAAAGGCTTGCTTTGCTCTCCTCACACAGCTGAGTGTAATCTGTAGAGAAAGCTATTCCTCTGAGTAAAATTTCACAATCAGTTCTAAAAGAGCATTCAAATTTCTGTATGAGAAATGTGTTTCTCCAAAGAAACCTCAAGTCAATGATGCACATAACAAGGTTATTAGGCCAACGGGCCTTTATCATAAACTTTACATACAAAGATCATCAAGAAGAAAATTGTTTGTTGTTTTCAATCTGACATCTTCAATAAACATTAAAGAGGTAGCGACACATCAGCTTCAAGCACAATTGGTTACACATGTGGTATTAAAGCCACAGAATAATGGAAACTGGAAAAGATTGTGCATCAATACATGAAGTACAGCTGAACCGAATGTTATATATTGGGTCGAGGCATTTTTCTGTATGAAGGAGTTCCACAGCTTAATTATGTGAAAACAATTCCTTTTGCCTGAATTAAACCTTTTGCCTGATAATTATATAATTAGGTTTGTGTGTTCTAAGAAATGGTAAGCAATTCCCTTCTGTATTCCATTCATAATTTTATTATTTTTCTACAATTTCCCTTTATCAGTTATCTCTTCTCCAAGCTGAAAATGCTAGCCCATCCTTCCATAGAAGTCTTTTCCTTTTCTAATTCTACTTTATGCTTTTCGAGGTGGTTGGATGAGAACTGCATCTCTTTTTCAGGATTCAGGAAAGACGTTAGATTTACACCAGTTTATACACCTATCATTATTCTTTACTATTCTGTCTGATTTGCAATAACTCCAAACATTTTTCCTGCCTTCTTGGCTGCTCTCAGGGATTAGGGTTTTTTTTCTCTGTTAAATAATCCCTAACACCTTCACAATATTTCGTACATTAATTATGGTGAAAGTAAAGTCCATGTATGTACCGCTAGAAAAGTTCCCTTCTCACATCCTTTCTTCCACCTCCATGCTTTTGCTTTTCAGATTTGCACCTTCATTTCTTTAGAGACCTTTAATGGCAGACCTCGTTAAAACCCTGGAAATACATGTACATTACACTGATTGGATCTTCCTCGAACACTAAGGATGCATTGATAGCAGCAAATGTAATGTAACTACAACTGTTCTCCAGCACTGGAGCTCACTGGCAAGGACCAGCCTGTGTTTTATAATCCCTGAAACATCGTGACTACTTGTTGTAAACAGTCTCTGGATTGTGTTAGCTCCTAAGTTGTAAGCAGGACAGTGATAGTTGACAGGATTCAAAAACATGCCATGGAGTATTCTAACAATGTTTTGGTATATAGAATCAAGTTCTGCCTGGGAACATTCCCAAAGTAGCCATTGGCTTTTTCACAGTACTGTATTGATTTTGGATGGGAAAACTACTCTCTATAGAATCTGTATTGATTCTTCCTCCTTTCCTATCTCATATTTTTTTCCTGACAGTTCCAATCTTTACATTTTGCCTGAAGTTAAATCACATTTACCAGTTCATTTCCTAATTCTCTCCTGGACTATTTTTAAAATTGATGTCCTATCTGATCCTTTCCATCCTTCTGGTGTTAGCTGGTACTTAGCAATTTCATATTTGATTTCCTTACAGTTCTTAGTTGAATATCATCTCTTCATGGCAATTTGTTATTAATCGTGTTATTGATTTATCTTAACAGTCATTTACTGACACCCCAGTTTGAGACAATTCCTCAGACTGTTCCCTCATAAATAAATGGCAACCATTATGGAGAAGCATTAGGATAACACAAATGCAATACATTTTTAGCTCTTCTACTATGGTCATTTCTTCCTTAAGTGTTTCAACATCATTTTTGGACCTCCATCAATTCTTTGGCAGGCTTCCTGACTTCAGTGTGTTTTTAAAAGCTTTATTAGAAGTTTTATATGCTGTTAGTAAGTCACTCCTAAACACTTTTTTGAACCTGCACTGTTTAACTCACCAGCTCATATACTCTTTTCTTCTAATTTCTTCATTTGGACCAAACGTTTACTTTTTTTTTGTTTTTTAGTTTCCTATACTCAACTGTTTATTAGCTTTTTTGGCTTTTTAGATAGGTCTCTTATAGAAACTCTAAGTCTCTCATATGGTTTTTAAATTTTTATACTGCCTGCCTGAGAGAATTTAGATATTTTGTCTTCCTTTAGCTTCTTTATAACCTTCATTGTAAATAACTATTTTATTAATTTTTAATCTAGTTTTCCTTTCTGAAGTTAAGATTATTGTGGTCGATTTTTGTAGCTCTTTTTAAAATGAAGAGTTGTCTAATACTTTGCAAAGGTGAAATATCTAGGTATTTTGCTGAGAGTTTAGCACATATAACTTAGGTCAAGGGTTCCCTGCTGCCTGAGCTTAGTGGAATGTCAGCTAGGCCTGTGGATTTTAGGTTACTGCAGCTGCATCACTGGTATTGCTTCAATTCACATGGTGCATGTTTGCTGTGGAAGGAATGATACTGTGTCTTGAGTAACAAAGAAAGTATTGGTAGCCATTAATTAAGATACTGCAACACCTCGGTTTAAAGTATCCAGCAGGTATTTAGAGAGGAATCTAGACCCAGGCTTCACCCACAATGGGCAAAGGGAACTAAGTATCTCAGAACGGGGATGATAAAAGGCAAATATCTTTAAAAAAAAAAAAAAAAAAAAAAGCTTAAGATGGGGTCTGTCTGAACTTCCAGTTGTCTTCCTGTCTGCAGCAGGAATGCAAAGATGATGTCTCTGTCTATCAAGGTTCCTCTGAGTTATCTCTTGCAGGCAGAGACTGATGAATATTCTTGGATAGATCTAAGCAGCGCTGAATTCTTTGTTGTTAAAATGATGATAATGACAGTGCGTCTATTATTTATACAGGAGCTTGGCAGTGAGATGGGCTTCAGTTTCTGGCCTTCTTCATCTTAGGAGATTTCAAACTTGTTTGTCTCCCCAGACAAAAGAGTATCCTCATCATGAAGTTATAGATACTTTCCATGTCTTTGTCCCTGGACAGAAGCATCTACAAAACAACTGTGGCTAGATAACCAAGGAAAAGGACATGTTCTGCTTCCTGTTGTGTTCATACATTTTGATGCTGCAAGGTCCTACAAGGCTCTCTTTTTACAGCCAAAAATTCTCTCCTATTCTGTTTTAAGGACATTTATTTATTTATCTATCTATTTATTTATTTATTTTTATCTGCTTCTGAACTATTACAGAGATTTCTGTTATTTAAACTACAGAAACAGGTGAGGGTAGTAGCTGGTTAATATCTCCTTTTGAAGAAGCAGGTGCTTTGCGACAAACTGCAGGTATCTGTTGACAGTAAAAGACCAGATTTAGAGAAAAAGACCTAGTGATGAGACCATTCCACTTTGTTTCTATCCTCCCTTCCAGCCTATCCAACGGAACTAGTCCTGTCACAATTCATATTTTCATGCCTATTCCCTCCACAGGAACTTGGTTCTTTATATAGATTAATTACAGGACATTCTTCTGCATCAGATTATCATGTTCAGTTTACTCCCTGAATATCATGCTAATACAATAATTTAATGATTTATATACTTAATATAAACCTTGAGATGTCCAGAAAATCTGTGTCTGTTTGTAAATAGTACTTAAAATATCCTTTTAGACAAAAGCACCTATGTAAGGGAATGGGATTGTACTTGTCAGCATATATCTAACTCCTAAAAATCCCCTTTTCTGAAAAGGACATTCAAGAGGATCAGAAGGCAGAAGTTCATGTTATGTGTAGTACCATATGACATGTTTGCTCAGGATGGTAATTAGGTTAAAGTTGTACACTTTTCCAGCAAATATATGAAATAGGTGTTTTTCTGTCAAACAGTGTTTCCTTCTACAGTTACATAAAAGTATTCAGTCAGTAGAGATACAGTTCAGTATTTGTCATATATATAGACTCTCTACATATCTATCTTACCCTCAGTAAACATTATTAAGTATATTGGATGCATGCGACCGAGAAGGTACTCAAGAGTTTGCTTAGTCCACTCACCTGCCCCAAAGCAGGATCACTTCTATCATTGTCATTTCCAACAGATGGTTATCTAACCTCTTCTTAAAGATCTCCATTGATGGAAATTCCACACACTATTTTTTCATGAGTTTTTTTTTTTTTTTTCCCCCCTACATTTAACTTGATTATTCCTGGCTTCTGTTGAAGTCCTCTCTTTTTCATCCAACTAGGCTGAACATGCAGAACAGTTTATCACTTTCCCTTTCGTAGCAGCCTCTTAGCCATTTAAGATTTACATCATGTTTTAGTCTTTTCTTCTTTAAATGCTGCCAATTTATTCTACATTTCATTGAAAGCCACAATTTTATAGATCTCTAATCTTCCACAGGTCTTTCTTCAGTTCTTTCAAAAAGTGATCCCTAAGAATGAAGCACAATACTCCAGCTGTGACTTATCTGTCCTGGAGTATAGCATGAGTCATTCACAAACCTTCCACATGGTAGCATGTCATTCCTGTTTATAAGACTTACCTTACTGTTCTATTTTCACAACATCATGATTTTATTCCCTGCAGTCAGCTTCTGGAACACTACTGAGATCTTACCTATGTGTAGTACTTTGTACTTTCTCCTACTGAACTGCATCCTATTTTTTTATTCTAATTCTGTCCTACAATATTATTCCATTCCCTTACAGCTCATTTTCATGCGCAACTTTACTAAGTCATTTTCTTTATTCTGTCTTCCAGACATTAAGGAAAATATCGACAGCTTCAGGACAGATTCATGTAGAACCTCACTCTACACGTACCACTATCTAAACAGTGTACTTCTGATATAACTACACTCCCTGGTTTAAAGCCAGGTTTGCACTTATCCTTGTTGCATCAAGATTGTTATTCTAATTTGTTTGGAATACCACATGAAAGGTATCAAAACTATTACCCAGGTAAAGATATAAAACTTCTATGGTTCTCCTCTATCTATAAGGCTAGTCACCCGTCACAGAAGGAAATGAAGTTGAGAAAGATTTGATTTAAGGACTTTTTTTTCAAGTAACATTTTCCAACCTCATCTGGCCCTTGTTTCTTTGCACAACATACGTTAAAAATGTATGTACCCTCCTTATACACTACAACACCTAAGAATGGTTAATCTATATGAAATGGTATTAAAACAAAAGTATGAAATACAACCTAAGGATAGAGGCTTTAAAGTCTAGTTTTAAGTAATAGCCACATTACTTAGGGGCAGTTTTGTTTCATCTCCCTGTCTTGCTGCACAAAGCTATGACAGTATATTGCACATGTATTAAATGGCACAAAAGAGTAGAAGTCAAATGTGTGCATATACTTGTCTCAGATGAAGTGTTTGCACACAACGACAGCATGAGATAAATACTGGTTTACTGCTGACCATATAAAATATTACTGTTGCTTTTAATGTTCTCAAGAAGATGGCAATGTAACATGGTTGATCTCACTTTTTTTGCTTAAACTTCAAACTTGTTTGAAGGGAGGATGAAGGGAAAACCTAGGTATGCATATCAGTTTAACAACAGCTATTACTTAAGTACGTGCCATATTTAGATGTAGTCATTAGCCCATTTTTTCAGAAAGATTTGTGGTCTTGAACTTCCTACAGAGTTCAGTTCATTAGGGCAGCAGTTCAAGATATCTAGTGGCATCTGGTTTTACTAAAACTGAACCTACCATGAACCTATCATGATAGATGAAACAGAACTCTCCATTACAAGGGAAGAGAGAAAGACCAAGATTATGAAAGCTGCTAGAAGCCTTACTGTATCAGTTAATATAAATAATACAATACATTTTTTTGTGTGTCAATAATCGTATTTTGTAAATGTACAATGTAAAATGTAAAGTTTTCAGAATAAACAGCTAAAGTTAGACACAGAGTTCATTCAACATCTCTTAAGAAAAAGGCAAACCTACACTAGTAGTATTTGCAGAGTGTTCTTTAAGTGAGTATTTCTAGATGATAACATCCAGAAACATAGATTGGTTTATTTTTGTAGCCTCCAAATGCTATTAGGACAAATACTTCTTACTGATGTTTATGAATAGAAACTGACATTTAAAAATAAAACTTAAGTCTATAGATTGTTCTTTGTTAGATTTCTACATGACTGAAGGCACAACAAAATGTCCTGTAATGAAAGTATTTTTATAGTGTTTGAATGTCAATGTGCAGTATGTTAAAATTCATTATAATGCCAAGCATACTAGGAAATGCATCAATTTATAATGCTTATGGCTGATAATGCCATCAGAATAAGTTCTGTTTTATTGCCACACACAGCAAGAGGAAGATGACACTTCTAAATAGAATTAAAGTGTTCCAATATTTCTTCTTATTAGCTTTTCTGCATGGCAGAAACAAATACTTAAAGTTATGAATGCTGAACATTACAATTCAATGCAATATCCATGTAAATATTGTAATTTATAGTATATATTTAATCTAGTACAGCCTGTGCAGTATGAATATCTGGAGAATTTCTTCTTATCTTGTTTTGTTCATTCATATATATTTCAGATTGCAATCTATTCCAATGTCTTTATTTAAGATGATAGAATGACTACCAACACTAGTTGTATTTTGAGTGTGATTCAGAGAACTTTAAGATCTAAGATGCTGAAAAAAGGTGTCCCTACTGAGTAGCCACTCTGAAAAGCATTAGGCATTTTGACAACATGTTGGAGTGCAGGAATTTGTTACAATTGATATGTGAGAAAGGAGACTGGGAACAACTTCAGCAACAGGAAGAGTCAGATGCTGGCAGAAAAAGCCAAGATCACAGGTCAATGCTGTGTTACTTATTCTGAGGAAGGTAGAGACATTTTATTTCCTTCCCAGGGGAGAAAGTAATTCCTTTGTTACCCTTTACTCAAATGAAACCCAGCACCATCCAGGTTACCTCTCTGTATTTCTTACCACAGAAAAAACAGCTTTGAGAGCTTAATGGTTTCTCAAGTGCTATCATAGTGAAGCTGTACTTTCAAAAGAAGTTTCAATGGTTTTGAAGAGTTTTATTTCTGTATGTACAACACAGTTCAGAAACTTGGCCCATACTTTGGGACTGTGTGTAGCAGATCATATTCCCTGTTCTGAAGTTGTAATTCCTGCAAGGATCCTGGTCTCCCTGCTCTCAAGGTGCAAGACAAAAATGATTTCTTGCAACTAAAGTTACTGGGTTGTGTTATCTGGGTCACAGAAAACTTTACAAATGAGAATAACAAGACTTAAGAACAGGAAAACAGCATTATTTTTAAATAATTCCATAAAGATACAATCCTCAGAGAGTGCTGTATGAAAAATATCAGCTTAGGTACAAGTTTTGTGTTAAGGTTCCTGACAGTAATTACCTAGTATTCAAAAAATTTAAGTTCAATCACCTCCTTCGGGACAGTTTATAAAGCTCTCTAGATTCCCACTCCTGCATATGTGCAAAGATATCCTAGCCAGACCAAGTAGGAGCTTTGGCCACATCCATGTTCTGTCACAAGTTGAAGTCAAGTTTGGAGGTGCTTAACAGAAGAGTCTCCTCTGAAGAGCTGGAGATGTAGAAATTATGCCTGGTGTCAAACAGTCCACTCCCAGTATCACTTGTCTGGCGACAGAAAGCTGAAGATACCTGCTCTACCTGTAATCTGCTTTACCTTCACAGTCCACATATTACTAAAGAACATGAAAAGAAATGTAGTAATAGCCATAAACTTACCAGTGTCATGAAGTGCTGTTTTGAGTGCTTCTGTACCTCAAACAGCATGTCACAGTCCAGCCACACATGGGAATTCTTCTTGGGTGCTCTAGTATGCACAGGGCAGCTTTGAATCACGGCATACCAGTAGCAAAGAGCCTCAAAGAGAATAAAAGAGAGTTCCCAAACGTGAGGCTCAGAGCTGTACAGAAGCCCCAATCTTGTAGCTGAAGGTCCAGGAGGATTTTGTTACCTTGCCATTACAATGAGGCAAAGTTGATTTGAGCTCTGCAAAGCAAGAGAAATCTGTTCTGCCTCAGTGCCAAAGATGGGTTCCTGTGACACTCATTGCATTACAGTGACAGAAGATAAGGATCAAGGTGAATGTTACAAACGTTTACTGGGAGATTTTTTTTCTAGAAGGCAGGACAGAAAAGGAAATAAAAAGTTGCTCACATGTTACTTATTAATAGCACTCCTTAAAAAAAGAAGAAAGCACTTCTCTGCAATGCAATACCTCATCAGCATATCATGTGTTATAGACTTCTCTAGTATTAGGCTCAGAAACATAATTTCCTTTTTTTTTCCCCCACAAAAGGCATTTTATCATTTTAATGCATGAATTTTCATTGGGTTTAGAGTAAGGAGAATGTGGAAGTTCATTATATTATATTATTCTCGTTACTTTTCTCTTTCTTTTCCTTGAAAGAATAGCTGAGTTCTTCCTGCCAAATGGAGATGGTCTCTGCAGATTCAAGGATCTGGCTTAGTATGTACCTAGTGATGGCTCATCCTTAAAGCCCTGCTATGTTTAGGACTGGGATGGAATGCTCCTTGTCTCTGTGCTGCAAAGAGATGTAGGCAAGCTGTCCTGAATGACAGGTCATTTATATAGTTTTTTTATATATATATAGTATAGATATTATATATATTATATTTATATTATATATAAAAATTATTATATATAAATTATATAATTTATAGCACTGGTCAGGAGGAAAAGGAAAAAAGGATGTAAGGTGCATTTGTGTCTCTGAAAGATAAAAGATAGATGAACTTCCTCTGTAGGTGAAGTTCTCAGATGCTGAAAACCAATTGCTTGGTAGAAAGTCTCTTCTACACCCTTCATAGTTACTGATTTGTTGAGAACCAAGAATTAATGAGAACTAAAGGGGCAGCCAGCTCCTTGCAAGTCCTCTGGGTCTGCAGTGGGTAGGTGTTTACTTTCCAGGCCAGACGAATGGCACTGAGTTGCCTGGGGCGGATAAGAGCTAACTAAGGGGTGGGTCCTGGAGCTTGTATGAGAACTGCTGGTCCACTACTTGCCTGTGAAATTAGTTATAGGTTGCTTGGCAACACATCTGGTTTGAGTCCTAGATTACAGCTGACACTTAGTGCTTCAGGGAAAACTGAGCAGGGACAATTCAGAAATCTGAAATAACCCCATTTATAATAAATATTTTTGAAAAACTGTAAGAGAAGAAGTCAGAATATACCTATAGCCGCCTTCTTTCTCTTTCACTTAATCCATTTTAGGTGTCCTGGTATTCCTCCTCCTCACAAAACTCACCAGAAGAGAGTCATTGCTCTGTAAGGCTTTCAAGTAGGAAAACATGTATTTTGCTTTGGGCAGAGTGGACTCCTGTGCATGCAACAACTATCCTCCAGTGTGTGTTTCGGCCAGGGCTGACATCGCAAGGCTATTAGTGCTGCCCAAGATCCTGTTTTTCTGGCTGAGCAAGGCAATGATACTTAATTCATCTGCTCAGAGTAAAGACAATTATTTCCTTCTCTCCCCTTCTGTCCTTCATGGCTGTGAAAGTGAATTTTGTTTATGTAAACTCTAGCTTTGCCCATTGCCATCTGCCCCTCTCCCACAGGAACCCCATCTTTCTCTATGTCCTTCTTCGATATCAGGAAATTCCAGTACATTTAGCCACTTGCAGCTGCCTCAAGAACACAGGAAAAAAATCCCACAAAGAGGGGGTAAGGAAGAGGAGGGATTGGATCAAGCCAGAAGATCTGCCCAGCAGACCTGTGGCCCCCACTCTTCAATATGCTTGGCAGGACACATCAGCAGCTGTGCAGTTTTGCAATTTCAGTTTAGCAACAGTCACGGTATAAAGCATTATCAGCCATGTCTGGTGAACACATGTGCGCTGGCAAAATTCAACCATCAGACTGCTTCAGCTGTGTGCCTTTTCTAGCAAACAGCTCTGTAAACCAAAGTTATTCCTGTAAACTGGAGAAATATCTGTTGACTTGAAGTCATCTGCTCAGAGGAAAGCCGTGATGACCATTCTGTTGAGAACTGTGTCTAACAGTCGTTAGACTCAAAATTTTGATTTTGTTAAACCTTTACAGTGTGTGGTATAATTTCTTCAGGGTAAAACTGTACAGTTGCACAAAGCTAAACTAAAGCTAAAGACAAGCTAGACACTAGCCACTTGATTATTGCACAATTTTCTGTTTCAGCTAAAAAAAGATAAAAAGGTAAAAGGTAAAATAAGGCCAGACAAGTCCAGACAAGTCTTTAGGCTTTATATTGTTAAGCTAGTAGAAGGTTGTGGCCCATTAATAGCAATGGCAACACCACATTGACTGTGCTACAGGGCTACAGAGCTACGCAGTTTTGAGCCTTTTTCTTCTGAGGGAATAAATTTCTCTCTTACAAAGTATTGGAATGAATAGCAAATACTAGTAGCCTTTAATTCTAGTTTCTTAGGGATGTCATCCATTTAGTTTAATCAAATCTATGCAAAATATCACACACTACTTCCCTCTCATAACTCATTTAAAAATAATGTAAGTGTAGTTGTTGATTTTAAGAGAAATAATTTCAATTGTGCTAGATTACTGACTACATTATTTTCTATTTAAAGATACACATTTTTTTTTTCTGGTGGAAATCAAAAAATAGGGTTGTGAGGCTAGGCTGGTGAATATTTTTGCAATAAAGAAGTTTTGTTTCACGCCACTCACAGGCTCAGATCAATACTGTGTTCCACTCAGTTCCGCTTAGCTAAAGGACTTGACTTCCCATTGTTCCGAATCTTCTGAGCAAATTTAGAGGATGGTGGTGAAAATACTAGCAGAAAGATTACACTAAGACTTCATGTGATTACTAGCACAGGTCAATTTACAGAGCTAGACGCTTCCTCAAAATCCTCACTGTATAGACGCAGATAATGATCTTGTATTAGAAACTGTGTGAGCAATCCTGATTCCATACTTCAAAATGGGGTGGCAGGTGCAGTGAAGTTCCTGAATGATTCCCTGTGGAAAGCCAAGTCACAAATTACTTAGTTTGGACTAATAACATGTAGTTTATGCATCAACAGACCTTGAATAAACAATCATCTCTACATTTACAAGAAATACTGAAAAAGTCTCCCTAGTATAAGATAAAACGAAAACATTTAAATGATATAACCCTTATTATAATATGAAATATCTGGTATATTAGGGTATCCCTGTAGTGCCAGTAAGAAACACAATCCGATGTCAGTGTTAACTGTATATTCTACTTATCATGGTTATTTTATTAGCAGACATTGATATTTTCTCCTAGGGCAGGTTGAGACTTAAGAAAGTGTAAACCTTGCTACAAATGCATGATGTCTCAAAGTTGTGTCAGGTGATATTGGTTTAAATGTAAAATACTGAAGTATTTTTATGTAGACTAGTTTCACAGAAAGCCTAGAAAGATATAAAACAACAGCAGAAGCTAAATGTTGAGTTATAGTCTTAGAAAATCATTATTATTTATCCTTCTCCCCAAAGAAGAACCCTGATTTTTATATCAATTTATAGATGTTTTTCACACTTCGTAAGGGTAAATAAAATATAAGCCATTCCTGCAGTCAATTCTAACCAAATCAAGCCTTAAAAAGTTATTATCCAATGTTGTAGAAGTGATTGCTATTAATTACATCCTTCAGAAAAGCAATTTATGTGTAGAATAGATGGCTCTTCTGAAAGATCCCCACCAGGCTCAGGGCTTTTCTGACTGACCTGCAAATAGTGTATCACACATTGCTTTGAAAGAAGCGGAGACCCTTGAGTTCACTATTGCAGCTAATCAAGTCAGATTGCTCATAGGGAGAGACAGTGGCACCTTCATTTACTGCAGCTCATTGACATGAGCTTGTCATCAGCTCAAGTCCCAACAGCAGGTGTCCTCATGACAGACAGTCTTCTCTTTCACAGCTAGGTTCAAATCAGACTGTCCCACTGCCTGCATGAAACGTCTGACCTTCCTGGAATTCTGAGTACCCAGAGTACATGTACCTAGAACTACTTAGTCCTAATTTTAGGAAGTTCACACTTCCCCTGCAAATATAGACTTCAGCACTCATCCCTTTAAATTTATTGGGAGTTATGTGCTTCAGTTACAGGAATCTGTCTAGGATGAAAACAAAATAAGTCAGTCAAACAACATGCTGGTTTATACTGATCAGAACATGAACAGTGTTTTCACTTTAGCAGAGTGGGGTCTTGGATTCATAGTCCTATTTGGTCCATTCCAGTTCTAGAGTGTGATTTCACTAAGCTCTCAGTACTTTTCTATTTCACAGAATAGGTAAATTCTCTAATCACATATTTTAGTGGAAGCAAAATGTGCACTAGTTCCTGAATATGCCAGTCTAATGATGGCATATTTGTCGAATAAAATAGATTTTTTGCAAAATAAGGAGTGATGATATATGTCTTTTCGATGTCAGTTGCCCGGTTGTATTATTCCTTCCTGTCAAAATAATGCAGCTGTAAGAATAGAAATGCAAATCTTGTAAAACCTACTGAACACTGTATACTTTCCTATGTATGTAGAAGTAGGAGGGAGATGGAACTTGGGGTATCTCTGAATGAAAATATCAGAGACCACTGGTCAAAAGTCACCAACAAAATCTGTTTATGAGAAAAACCAATCTTACAATGTCTTCTCAGTACACATAGGCAGGAAGTATGCCACACTGGAAGATGGTGGGGGAGTGGTATGCCTCTTAAAAGTCCTGTTCTTACAGTATAACATGTGACCTCTTACAACAGGCTCCCTTTGGGGGAGAAATCAAAAAATGGACTCATGGTGTAGCCTAAGTATGTTAAGTTATATACTTATATACTTGTATGTGTGTGAGTTATACATACTACTGTGAAACAGAGATTGTCACAAGCAGAAATCTGAGCCAGGTTTCCAGCTTCTAGAAAGCAATTCGGCTTCAAGAGTCAAAGACCTGTTGTTTCTTGCAGTTTCCCTTCAAAGCTATTATCAGAAGACAACAGCACAATATTAAACTAAATTCTTAAACTAAAAAAATATTCAGCCCTGATGAAGAAGTGGTCAGACAATGCATAACTGCATCAGCTAGTGATCCTGCCATGATTCTCACCTTTGAAGAGACATTAAAAATATCTGCATGTGTTTTTATAATGGCAGTAAAGTTGGGTTTTGATAGAAAATGAAACTTTTAGAACAGCAGCTGCTTTCAGGATAACAATATGTATTGTTACATGACATACAATTGGTTTTTAAGTTTGAGAGACATTGTCAATAGATTTGAAAAATGGTACCATTGCAATCTCCAGACATTTTTCCTGTGCTATCTAGCTGCTGGATGAGTATCAATACGTCCATGTTCCTCCAACAGCAAGAAGAAATTTAAGTTGGAAATATGCCATATATACCATATAAAGAATTTTTGCAGATATGTGTTTCTGTAGGTGTCCCTTCATTACATGCTGACTGGGGAAGTAATGTGCATGATTTGAGTTGTGTTCTTGACTGAAACCAGGTGATGGCTATGACTTATTTTATATGAACCAAAGGCTTTACCTGAACAGATATCTTTGCAATGGCATGGTCCTTGCTATTAACAAAAAGGAATGGTGAGATCGCTTGTATATTTTTCCTTTAGTAATTTCCAGAACTGTCTATTACATCACTTTGTAGCATGGATTCATTTAACAATTGTAACAAAGCTCAGGTAATGTATATTCACATATATCAGAATATATATATATATACATAATATCAGAAAATGGTTTAACAGTGATTATCTTTATATTCAAATGCTTCCTCATTTTGTCTTCTTTGCACGCAAGATTTATAGAACCTGTCTTCCTAAATTCCCTCTATCAATAATGGGTGCATTTTTTAAATAACTTAAGAGTTCAGATGTAGCCCTTGATCAGACTAAAGCAGAATGGAAACACTGTAAATTCTGTTTAAGCAAGATTCCAGCTACTTGGTAATGAATGCAGTTCATTCATATTAAAATCAAATGTAATTTTATCACTGCTGATATTACTTGCAAAATACTCATCAAGCTAATGTCAAATATTTTTGAAAGGCATTCTAGTTTCAAAAGAGACTACTTTAAGAATCTATCATCTCAGGTTTTCACTTTTCTTTATCCCAGATTTTCATTTTCCTCTGCTCAAACTGATGCTTACTTCTTTTTTGCTTGGTTTCCATACTGAAAACGGATGCCTTCTTGGAGATTTTTACAAGCATCTATGGGAGCTGCAGAAGAGGGAGAAGAAAGGTTTGTGGGGAACTTGGAAAGAAACCAAAAATATTTTTTTTTCAGGTTGACTTGAGCTGAATGATTTGTTTTCAGTTTTATTTTTGTTTCTATGCTAGTTAGAATAAATGGGCACTGAACAATACTTTATTTTACCTGAAGTGCTTATTTTATTTTTTGAATAGTTATTTTGTGTACAAACAGACTGTGCATGTACATAATGGCTTCTGTGAGCAAAGAGTAAAATTTGAGAATACACAGTGCCATTAAACATTGTCAGTTCCATTTCTCTCTGCAATGCTTTATTATTATTTATATACAACTATTATTTGTGTATTTATATTAACATTTGATGAATTGTAAGTGAAAATCTGTTTTTTTCCTTTTAAATTTGGAGCCATAAAGATCAAAACAGGAAAGTTTCTGCCTTTAATGTTTTCAAATTTTTCTTTCTTTGCCTTCAAGGGTTAAAGCATCTTTCCTTTCTAAAATAAGTATGGTGATCTTCTGAGTTTAATTCAGAATTTCTAGGCCTCATTTCAGATATCTATGTTTTCCAGCAATCATATGTACACGACAAGAACCAGTGAAGTAAATGGCTTTTTATCCAGCCACATTAACAGATTTTTTCCACACAACTACAACCAGGAAAACAAATTTAATTTTTTTACAGACCATCTAAGAATAGAAGAACAGGCAGTTAACTCATTCTTCCCAGGATGTTGTCATCCTTTACCTTCAGCCCACACAAATTATTAATTTATTCCATTGTTAATACTCTTTGCTA
This sequence comes from Dromaius novaehollandiae, assembly GCF_036370855.1. Classification (NCBI taxonomy): domain Eukaryota; kingdom Metazoa; phylum Chordata; class Aves; order Casuariiformes; family Dromaiidae; genus Dromaius; species Dromaius novaehollandiae. The sequence goes on from NC_088098.1 coordinate 27,615,256, forward strand.
CTGGGACACAGATGTGGCTGCTAAAAGGAGCTTAGTTCAGATACCTTATCCAGACTGCTTGTAGTTATAGTTATACCTTGCTTAATAATATGAATATACTTTCTGACCATAGAAGGAAGTTTATTCATATACTGCTCCCTATCATGAGATTTTTAATAACAAACAACAGTTCCTGGGTTAAGCTTCAAAGATCAGTTTGCCAAAATTATAAGCAGGTTTCTATGATCACAAGATAGTGGTCAGTCAAGTTAATGTGTCCCTAAGAGGTTACAGCTCTTTTACTAGAAGCTTCACTGCTTCACTGAGCCAGGATAGGAGACTTTGTATTTGCATCTGCATGTATGAAGGGGAACAAGTTTGTTTATAAGCAAGTACATTTTGCTATGAATTTACAGTAAGCTAAGAAGTGCACAGGAGGGGTTACTGTGGCTCAGATGATGGACGGTAATGTTCAATTGAGGGACAGTAGCTTCCTGAAGTCATATGAAGTTTCCTCTCATCTTCTAACATAGATATATGTATTTTCATTTCATTCTCTCTGACATTTCTATACTCCAGTTATGCAATAAATACATCAAAGTGATCTTGTTCTGTGAGATTTTTTCTAAATAAGAACTATGAGGCCATTTTCTAATCCAGTATCTTCACACTGGATATATGATTCCCACATAGGAGTATTCATTTCTACATTACAACATATAAAACACACCAATTCCAATGGCCTGAAGAAAAATTTCCTAGGGATAGTTTATGAGGCCATATTTTGGGTCCAGAATAATGGCTCAATGAGTGACAGTGAGCAGTGACTCCCTTGTAGTTATTTACCTGACTGCAGATTGAAAGCCAGCTTTAGGCATTTATTTTATTTAATATAAATATTGTTAAGGACTCAAGTCTGAGTCTTTGATTCCCCACTTCAAAGCTCACTGTCTTTAAGCTTGTTCCTTCGGATAAACAATTTTCCTGATTTGTTAAACGAGCTGATCCCCAAGCTGCAATGTCTTTAGCCTGGTTGGTAACATAGCTTAACATTATCTTGTCTATTTGCAGTAAACAGCCCTGAAATTGCTTTTTCCTGTAATTATATTTATATCTTGGCAAGACTCTAGAAGCAGCCATTTGAAGATTAAAGGTTTCAGCTTCTTGAGAAATTACTGTTGATTTGTCCTTTAATCACATTCTTTCTACAGAGACGGCAATCTTACAAGCATTTTGGCACAGCAAGCAGTGAATGGAAGACATTTCCAAACAACTAGCACATTTGTTTTTCCTGTCCCAGAGTCAGTACTTCAAAAGTCCATGAGAAGCCTTGTGGAATTTGAGGAGTGTTATTAACCAAAAAACCAAACCTCACCTGTGTGAGTGAAGACATGCCATAGTTGTGCTGAAACTGGTGCAGTTCTACAGCTGTAGTGACTAACGAAGCCTGGCCACCCTATATGTTCCCTGATTACAATAGAGCAGAGCAACATGAGGTGTCACAGTGTCACCCACAGGAAGAAACAAAATAGTGGATAGAAATATTTGAGGAAAAGGTGGCAGAGTAACAAGTATCACTGAAAAAAAAGATAGCTTATTTTTTGCAGGGGCAAAAGAGCTGCTACTGAAGGGGTGACTATACAGTAATTCTACTTATATTTCATGGCCTGCAGAAAAAGTTTTCATTTGGTTTGGTTTCTGCTTGAGCTTATCATTCTACCTGCTTCTACTGAATAACCCAGCATACTGCCCATTTACTTGGAAACAGTATTTATATGCCCATTAGCAGTTGTCCAAATAAAGATCAATAACAAGGATTTATTAAAAAGATCTATGTTTTGCCACATTACCTGCTGAGTTGCTGTATTGAGGTGGGTGAATAGCTTCTATCTGTTCAACTTGAAAAGGCTTGAAAAATTTAGAAGAGCAAAAAATCATCAACTCCCACCAAACCTTGTTAAATCAAACATGATAATCTTTGTAAAATCTCATTAACTGAGGGCTAGAATGCTCAAGTTTAGACTATTTCATAATGCCATGATCTGATAATAAAAGCCTTAATCTTAGATAAAAGCTAATCACAAATTTCAGAAAAAAAGGTTTCATGTTGTCCTAAAACTTCACTGAGTTGCACATTTGAAATAAAATGTAGCTTTATGTTTGAGAATTTGTCTGTTAACATCTGATATTGTGCCAGACCTCTGATTTTGTGCTATAAACCTCAATAAGGAGGTAATGGAAAGTAACAACTGGAAAGGTTCATTAATATCTATATGAATAATAAAAGCCTGGCATTTATGAACACTAATATGTTTTATTGGAAGTATTTTTAAATATGCTTATAGAATTGGGCTTTAAATAAAGGTATTAGGTCATCTTCTTCAGACACAGCCTGAAAATATCTAGGAAAGAACCAACCAGAACTCTCCACAAATATCCATCCAGACATGGATGAGAGCTCCAGTTCTTACAGGCCTTCATTATACTGTGCAACAGGTGCATTTCATGCCTGTATAAGATGATGGAAGGCAGATTTCATAGCAGTCAGCTTAGGACCTGGAACTGAGGAGAATTTCAGAAGGGACCTGAAATCAATGCAACCTTAAACCTCCCCAAAACTAATCAAATGATATACTGAGGCTGCTGCATGAAAACTAGTCAGTCAAGCAAAGAACTGGGAATGACTGAAACAATAACTGCAAGTACCCTCACCTGAATCTGTGCTTGCTTTGTTGAAGGCTCCAATTTCCTTGAATCAGTTTCTTGTTTAAGACCTGCACACTCAGTTTCAGGAAAACTCTTTAAAAACTAAAAATATGTCTGACATATATCAGATGTCTCTAAAATTCCACATAGAAAAAGATTTTAATCAACACTGAAATAAATCATATACCTTGAAATATATTTCCAAAACAGCTTCAATTTGTCTTAAAGAATTTGAGCTAAGTTCATTTCTATGATCACTCCTTCAGTATTTGGATTTGATTATATTAACAGTAAACTAAATAAAATACAGTGACTGTAGCCTGTTGGCCCAATAAACAGAGGATGGGAAGCAGATACAGGATCATGATCAAAGGTTGCATCTAAGTATCATTTATGCGCTTTTAGTTGGTTGACTTTGTCCTACATAGACTGTGGCCCTGACAGTGACTGTGATGGCAGTGTCACTAAAGGAGAAGAAAATTCCTAGAATAAGTAGAGAAATGATTTAGCATGGCTCAATAACGATAGAAATAAGTATCATGAACTGTAGTTTATGAAGTAGAAGTTTCTCAGCTACTTATAATGGACTGTCAGAGGTAAGACAGCATGTGAATGGATAGGACTATTAAAATAATTCTAGCATAGTTTCTGAGAACAAAATTACTGAAATATTTTGTATTTCTAAGAAGTATAAAAATACCCCAAAAAAGGCAAACTGGGGCCTGGAAAAGAAGTAACAGTATACTGTAGCATTATCTCCAGACACTCAAATGGAGCACTTAACAGTGGCCTTATGTTCCAAGGTCTCCCCATTGCAGAAAAAATGCATCTTGTTAGAACAAGAGATTCCTGTATTGCCCATAATGTGTAAGCACTTCTTTGTTGAACTGAACATCTTTTTTAGACTGCAACTTAGCTGAAAAGGACATAATTTCCTCTATAGTCACTGATGCCTTAAATTCATACAAATTTCAAAATGTTTCCAAATTTCTTCATCACCACCCAGCTGGAAGTGTAATAATCCATTCTTTGCTTGATGATTTTCAGAACAGTAATGAAGCAGCACTGGAACACTGAAAACATAAAGTGTACTCAACAGTCAAGTGATTTAAACATTGATATTTAAACATAATGTGTCATTATTTGTGGATGATAACTCTACTGCTAAATTTAGGAGACATAACTCAATCCACAAATTAATGGGAAATGAGAATAAATACAATTCCAGTTAATTATCCAGTTCATATACTGCATAACACGGAAAAGTAAGCTTTAGGTGAGCCATCGTTTTATCTTGCAGACATGAGTCAGTAATCATTATTATTCATTTGACAGAACATTTTAGAATTATAGGAGATATTTCTTCTTGTCAAATGTGAATACAGGGAAATGGTCAGGTGTGCCCTCATAAGTTAGCTATCTCAACATTCTCCAGTGTTAAAACATTATTTAGCTATAGAAATTACTTTAGTTACATTAAGGAAAATCATCTAACTGCAGTTTTTGTGAGAAGTATGATGAAGATAACAATGTTGGAGAGATGATTTTGTATGTTAATGTCAGTTAACTAAACCAACTTAACTTATTGAGTTAGGTTGTCCAAAAAAGGGAAATAGCAGCCCTTACTGAAAGATGAAAATGATGAAGTATGAATTGTTAACTTAAAAACTGTGTACTCCGAAATTTAACAGAATGTACACACATACTTCACGAGTCTTGTATTAGGTCTAACAATCTCTCTTCAAATTCTAGTTCTCTAAATTTCTTAAAACCCATAGAATTTGTAATACCTATTTCTACCTCAAATGCAGCAGAGAAAATAATATTTTCCTTGTGTAAACTGACATAGACAGACTGGAGAAATCTATTATTTACTGATATTAAATATAATCTTTAAATTCAAGTTAATTCTGATTGTATATTAAAATGTTTTTAATTGATTTAAAAAATAGAAAAATACTGAAATATATCAGAAATTATTACCCTATTGAACAATATATTGAAGTTTATGACACCAGAATTATTATTTTAAAGGAAGGAAAACTGAACACCTGAGAGAGATGTATGTGTTTTATTAAGGGAGGTAGTATTATCCTAAAAATGTCCATAAGATGAAGTGCTGTTTTTTATTTTTGATGTGGTCGTTCTTTATTTTCTTCTAAAAAAGAGCAGACAAAGCTCACCTTGTTGCTGTGTAAGAATATGTTCAGATTTATGATCAGTATGTAATGAGACAAAACAAAGATATAGATTCACTCTGTATTGAGAAATCTGCTGAGCAGTTGTTAATTTATTCAGGAATAAGGTCTAAAACCTTCGTTCTACTGGTTATTCCATAGAGGTAGACTTGCATCCTAAGAAGCAGCCTTTGGCTTCACTGGAGCATGATAGTCTCTCTTTGCAGAGTAACCTGCAGAATCAGCAGAATAATACGCTGGCAATAAAATAGCTCTTAACCAACCCTGCAAAATGTGTTAAATTCCGTTCTTCAAAATGAGCTGACTGTATCCCATGTCAGAATTCCCTGCACTAAGGGCTATTTAGAAATGCCCTTCAAGATAGAAATTGTTTACACATTGTTTTTACACTAGCTGTAAACAGAAAATCTGTTTATATCTTCTACGGAACAGAAGATACCATTTAGGAAAGATTGTCCATCATCTGAGTAACACTACAAAACCAGAACAGGAAGAAATAGCCCACCCCTTAATGTATTCATAGCACTTTAGAAATGTTAGGTGAGAAAAATCTGTTGTACATCACAGAAGAAAGAGCAAAACATTAGAGGAGCTAAAACAGACACAGACCAGACAACCCCGTAATTTATCTCAATTTTTTTTCCCTGTAGGCCTCGTGCAAGTGAGATGAAATTCTTACAAGCGAAACTAAAATTGAAAATGAGAGACTGAAGCAGAATGGGTGAGGATGTGGGAAGGATGTTTCTGTTATGACTGTTTTTAATTTTGTTTTGTTTTTTAAGAGGAAGTGTACAAAGTACCATTAGAAGAACCATTGCTTTGTGTCTTCTGAAAAAGTTTGAACAGTGGCTTAAATCATAGATTTTTAAAAATGTGTTCATGGGAAATGTCTGTTCAAATCTAAAAACTATCTGATTAACTGCTCATCCTTAAGATGGAGTAGTTCCCACATTTTGCTGTGTGCATTTGTTTAAAAGATCTGAAAAATCAGTGTGAAACCCTGGCTTCACCAAAATTCAGTGGCATGCTTCCACTGATCTCAAATGTCATTGCATCACATATTCTTACCGTGCACAAACCTTCTAATAATCAGGATTAGTTAGTATCACCACAAAATTCTCTGTTCTCCACAGTCCAGTGTAATATCCAAGTCTCAAACTGCTATAGCTCAGTTATTTTGAATGTACTGGGCAGTATTTTAGGAACAGTGATTGTCTATTAATACAAATAAAGCAAGGCACTACAAGTATTTATGTCATTAATGCAGCTTTATTTAGCATCTGCCAAATATATTGGCTTCCTCTGATAATGATTACCAGAAGTAAAAGGAATAACAGAAAATAGTCAGAAAGTCTGAGTCTACACTTGCTTTTTTTTATCACCCACGTTGGCACAGGCAGCATTTTCCTTGAATCCAGAGAAATACTCTGCTGATTTCATATTATAGAAGGCACCACTGAAGCTGGAACTGGATCATGACTTCTTTCCAGGATCAAATGCAGAGATCCCCTAAGATGACAGATCAATCTAACCAAAGCAGCCACAACTCAGCATGCATTTTGGGTTTCATATATGCAATTATGTGATGTTCTTACCAGAGATTATGGTTATAAGGCACTGAATCTGGGCTTAGTGCACCTTGCCAGTAAGCAAAAGGCATATGCAAATGACCAACCCTACTGACTCTATGTTCTTCCTTGTCAGCTACCTGGTATATTCGACTCATGTGAGATACTCCTCTCTTCCCCTTCCCTTCTCCAGTAGAGTCCAGTCCAACCAGCCGCTCCATTTTTATCACAGTTCTGTCCTCAGCCAGTCCGTAAATGCAGAGACATTCACCATGCTGCCTGGTTCCTGCTTCTCCTCACCTCCCACCACCAGTGCTTAGTGCTGTGCCATTCGTTTTGGTCCTGGGCTGTAAAGCTGGAATGCTCCCTCTGGAAGAGGGAGAAAGCATCATGTCATACAACTCACTCCTAAGGAAAGTATTGGGTCTCCTGGTCTCTAAGCTAGAAATTCAGTCCAGAGCACTTGGATCTCTTAGACTGGCTTGGTCATCTCTTACAAAGAATTGTCAGGGAGACTATGAGTAAATGTACCTCTGCCATGTCCACTTAGGAATCCCATAAATCTTTGATTTCTCCATATGGGTCCAGCCATAACCTGGCCTACTTTTTGCATAAGGCTAAATTTACAAAAATTTCATGGTTGCAGATTTGATTTCTCAGAGACAAAGACTGATACAGGATATGTCTTCCATCCTAATTGATTCACACCTGCACTGAGATAAACTTTAGAATTTGCAACATTCAGAGGATTTTTCAAGAGCTTAACTAGGGACTGTGTCTTTTTTATTGGTACTGACTTATATTTGTTTTCTCTTCTCCAAGAATGAAACACTGAATTGTCCAAAAATTGTACTGTTGTTCAGTGAGAGAATTATAATCTCCCTGATGAGTATATAACCCTCTCCTCTCCCCAGTAACTCCTATTCTTTCCAGCTCATGGAAAATGTCGAGTATGGACTTCAGAACATAGAGTTTGCATCCTCTGTTCAGGGTGCTTGATGACACTTCTGTTTATCAACTTACTTTGCAACTGATTTCTAACATATTAGGATATATTTAGAGTGCAATCATTGGCAATGAAGCCAGCAGACATTTTTCCATTGACATTAGTAGAGCTAGGACTGGTCTTTCTCATGTTAGTTTATTAATTTACAACACAAGTAAAAAAAATTTAGTCATTTGAATTGCATATGCAAACTTATAATAAAAAGTTTTTTTTTTTTTTTTTACCCTTGTTAACTAAAGTCTATTGAAAGCTTTCACATGTGGATGAAAAACATATTTCACATTACAGACTGTTTCTGAACCTTGCTTATCATCATCCTGGTGTCATTCAGCAGCAGCCTGGAACAATTCATTTTCTTCAAACAAATGCAATGTGGGAAAGAAGAATTACTGCAGCATGAAACTGTTACAGCAAGATACAATACAAATTTCATCATATATTTATTCCTTTCACACTATGATACATAAATTATTTATTTAAGCACAAGTACCTGTCCATTTCACCCATTCTCCAGCATGTCAGTTAATCACAGATAATTATTCTCAGACATTTTTGTCACTAGAACTGTATGCCAAATTATTAAGAAGAGTTCTAATTATACAGGCCTACTCCATGTCTCAGTTCTGCAGCTCATTACAGTGCACTCATCTGACTGAAGTGAATCATTATATTGGTGGTCAATGTTTTAGAAAGAATAGTTCACTTTCTTGAAACATATGCACACAAAAATGGACATCTGCTTAGGGTAGCAACTAATGAAGATATAAAATGCAGAAATGAACAAATGCCTTTACCTTCTAAGTGGCTGACCTTTGAATTTTCTGTCTTTATTATACATAGTTAAAAGAGGCCAGTTGCGGAAACTTTTATCTAACATCTGCTGGTGATAATAGAAAATCTACCTTACAGCAACTAGGTTGGCAAATTCTATGTTTTTTTTCCATCTTTTTAAGTGTAAAGCTGAATGTCCTCTTCATTATGAACGTTTTAGAGGCATGAAGTCCTGTAGCCCAGTTACTTTCAACAGGCATTAGAGGCACATTTTGATTCAGTTTACAGGGTGCCATAATGGACTGAAGCACCAGACAGATTCAAACCACAATACATTCTCCATTTTACTGTTACTGTTCATGGGGCCAAGTATAAGTGTTATAAGTGTTCTAACACTTATGTGTGTTAGGAAAAATGCAACTGGCAGAGAGAGAAAACAAATTTAGTTATTAATTGCTTACAAGTCATACTATTTATTCCTTTATGATACAAAAGTTAAAAAGCAAATTATTTAACTAAGCAGAGAAACACTTTTACGCAAACACAGTTAGCCACTGAAACCTATTGAACTAATACAGTAGCAATACTTTTATTATCATTTCAAAAATATTAAAGCAATAAAAATGTCTTGTGTTACACCAGGCTGACATAAAAACCAAATACCATTCAGTTTGAAACTTCATCATATTAAATAATTATTTGCATTACTAAGGTGCTCCTTCACCAGAAACAGGATGTCCTGACTGTGTAGATCTTTAAAACAAGGATTTAGAAAGTCCTTTCTCTCAAGGATTTGGCTTCCTAAATGTTACTGATATAGATCAACCTAGTGGTAGGAAAGCCCAGAATTCCAGCCAAGTGCTTGTCCTTATTGTACAACAGTTTTTCAGACAAATACCACTCCCATCCTCGAAAGGGCAAGAAGGAAGGTCCGGGTAACTGGAGAGTGATCAGCCATACCTTAGTGCCATGGGAGTTCATGAAGCTTCTTGGAAGGCTTGTTCAGACACATAAAGGACAAGAAGGTGAGAGGAAACAGCCAGCACAGAGTTGCCAAGGGTAAATCGTAAGTGGCTTTCATGACAACTGGATCTTTGGATGAGGAGAAAGTATTTGAACTCCCATAGCATCCTTGTAGCCAAATTAGGAAGATAAGGACTGAATGGGCAGACTGCAAAGTGAGTGAAAATCTGGCTTGACCTCTGGGGTCAAAGAATAGAAGTCACAGCTCAAAATCTAACTGGCAGCCTGTTACAAGTGATGTTCCTCAAAGGCCAAAAAGAAACAGGGATAGGCTGAGGGAGCTGGTTTTGTTAACCTGGAGAAGAGAATGGTAAGAGAACATTTTACTGCTGTCTTCAACTCCCTAAGAGAGATTATAGACAGGATGGAACCAAATTCTTCTCACAGGTATACATTGCAAGGATGAGACATAACAGTCACAAGCTGCAGCAACGGAAGTTTTGACAAGATGTAAGAAAATGAAGTGTTCATCATTATAAGCACTGGAAGCACTGGAATATTCTGAATTCTGACCTCTTGTCCCCAAATTTTTGCTGTCTAGCCATGGTCATTCCTGAAGGCTGAGATCCCAAAGTTCAACTACAATTAGCAAACTCAGTCCACCAGCTAGTATCTAGTGATTTTGGGCCATGTCTCCATGTGTGATCTTTGTGACTTAACAGCTTACTTAAAGGGCTTAAACTTGGCTTCACAGTGAGTCAGTGTGTCCCCTGATTGATGCTTGATAGCGTGATGTCTTTGTTGTTTTTTGTGATGGTTATGACTCAAGAATTTGTGTATATGTTTTGTATGGCCAAAAAATTGTAGATAAAGCTTGCTAACTTTGCTTTTTGTTCATTTCCCTTTGTCTAATTCTAAAAGATGATGAAAAGAGTTAAAGGAATCGGTTTGATTTTTTTTTTGATATCAAATGATTTCATCAAAATACTTCTTAAATGAAAGTAAAAACTAAGAAAAATCAAAATATGAATGGAACAGCTTGAAATATGAGAACTAGTCTCTGTGTAGGTATACTACGAAATAGTGAGAACCGCAGATCTGAATAAACATGTATGCAATGTCTGACCTTAAATGTGCCTAGCCCTGTTAGGGAAAATAGAAATAAATTAGTTTCTCACTCTTAGCTGTCACCTGATATGCAAAAAAAGTGAATCAACTTTCACTTTTCGGATAACTTTTAGTTTATTACTACTTGATAATGGAGAACAGTAGCAAGAGATCATGATCATCATGGCATTAACAATAGTTAGTTATACAGAGAAGTTTAGTTGAAGCTCAACTTTGCCAGGGATTGCTTCTTTTGGATACTGCTTTATTTAATCAGAGCTAAGACTATTTTATCTGAAAAAATAGCCCAGCTGGCTATCAGCTGATGTATAGTCATACAAAGTAGTACAGAACTGAACATTTTACACTGAGAACAAAGCTTGATTATAAGCACTAAGCGATAATTCTTTAAATCTCTGTGGGAGGAAGTGTAGAGTATGTGCATCCATGAATCCCCTAGGGATTGGTGTGACATTGGTGTTTGCTATGATGTAGAGTCAGGGAAAATCAGGAATACCTTTCTGATGGGCTAAAGTTCTGTATTACAGCAAAATTCTCAAAACTATTAACTAAGGGGAGCATAAGTAAAGATACATGCTGTTAATATAAATCATACCCAGCTTTTTTTTTTTTACATTCTACAATACGTCAGAGTGGGAACAAACATATTTTTAAATGACAAGTTAAAAAAAAAAACATTCAACTATTGACCTTACACATCCCAAGCTAAACTGTTGGATTCAACCACTTAAAATCACTTTGGTGCTTCATTACCGTATTTAAAAACACTTGATTTGGTTTATTTTTTCTCCTGGCTATTTATTTTCTCTTCCTCTCCTCTGCTTGAACTGCAGGGTTTTACCTGTGAGAATAAAAAGAACGGATTTGATCCTGTCTTGTGGATGAGAATCAAGAATACTTTTATTGAAAACAAATGTAAACATAGCCTGTATGAGAAGGCTTCCTTACCAGAGGCAAGGCAGGATGGGAGCTGTGAAGGGAGTAGGATTCTCCATTTCTACTATTCAAATCAGGGACTCATAAGAGAATAAAACAATGATTTTTAATGGGACACTCAAATATGAGTGCTAAGCAGAAAAGATCTTGGTGTGTGGTACCTTTGTTGATTTTAGGAAAAGGGTTCCTGATATTTCCTCATTGATGACAGGAAAAAACACACCAGGCCCTTCCTGGATAAGTCAGACTCCAAGCTGTGGTGATAAAGCACCGGGCTGACTGACGTGTACCCCTGATCAGCCTCACTCATGTGTTTTACCACCCTTTATATAGCCTTTTTCACATTCCAGTTTCTTCTTTACTACCCTAAGCTCCTTCCAAATCAGTCACCTGGTCCTATTTACTCTTTCCTCAGTGGTGTCAATTTATTTCTCATCAATGTTACCGCACTTATTTATTCTTAATGATATGGTTGCCCTGATATTTTTACCTTTGTTAGCAGTTCTGTAAGGTAATGCCCCACTTTTTTAGACATATTATTTCTCATTTCTGTTATTTCTCATGCCACAGTCATGTTTAGCCACTGGTCAGGGCTGGCCAGCAGCATTATTATGTCTTTGCTATATGCCTTGTATTTTCTCGTGCTCTTTCCTTGTTAATGTAGCCAAAGGCCAGGTTAAGCCATTTGTCTGCATAGCTCAGCATGAGGAGCAGTCTACAGACACCACTTGCATATTTGGCCTTTAATCTTCATTAGATAAAATACTAGGAGCTGGAAACAGAACTTACAATACTGTTGTGACAAAAAATGACACCTTTTGGCTTTTGATAAATTTTTATGGGAGATAAACTAAATAAAGTCACAAATCTGCATATGAGGATTTTGCGCTACTTTCTGATCAGCTCAGTACTTTTCTTGGAGGGCATGAACTTCTTTTCCTGGAGTACAGAGTCTAAAAAGTCTTGGTATCAAAAAATTAGTAGCTGGTTGGCACTGTTCCTTCAGCCACCTTTGAACCCTGGATTTGAATTACCCTAAAAATTACACGTTTTTGACTGGTTCCATCAGACCTTCACATAAAGGTCTCTTCTTTTAGGGTGTCACTGTGCTGAAGCATCAGTGTTCTTTCTGTGTGCTACCAGTGGGTGGCATCCCGCAAAGAAAACTGTGCTCTTTGCTTTAGTTTTTAACTTGATCACAATTCTCCAGAAAAAAAGTACTATTCAGTCACAGTCTGTAAACATGATATTTTCTGTATTTTCTCCACAAGGATGGAGAAAGAAGGAAGGAAACATTTCTATTTTTTATAGTGGGAGAAGTGCTAAGTGCTTGTGTTGCAGAGTAACAGAAAAGATGTAAAAAGAACAAAGGCCCTAGGAAGAAATCTCTTTTATCAAAACGGAGGGATTTGAACTGCTATCTGATAGTGATAGAGGCTTGTTTTCCTCTTTTATTTATAATTCTCTCAGTTTTTAAGAAGGTGAATGACATTGTGCATTGGCGGGTATGTATTGGATGAAAGAGACTACTGACAGAGCAAAACTGGCATAGCCTGGGAGCAAATAATATTATGCAATCAATTTATATTTCTATGTTAAGTGACTATGCCATAATTAACATGAAGTGATTGGGACCAAAAAAAAAAAAAAAAAAAAAAAAAAAAAGACAGGCCTTTCATTTTCATTTACTGATGATCCTCAAGGAAAAGGAATAAAACTGAACACAAGCATTTGATACATAGTACTTTTGTTATTGTCCAAGGCTTTCAGTGAAACAGACAGGGCCAAATTCTTCTCTGACATCTAATTCTTGATGCTCTCTACTTCTATCTGTTGGACAGAGCTTCACATAGTCTAAATATGCATTCTTCCATTGGTTTCAGCAAAGAAATAACAATTTATATCCACTGAAATTAGCATAGTATGTTTGCAAGGAATATAAATCAGAGCAGAGTTTGAGCCATTGATTTTCCTCCCACTTCCTTGTCCTTGCCTTGTGCTTTGCACTGCTTTCCATTTTCTCATCAGCTCTCAGATATATGATTGTCTGAAGTAGTTTTACTTACTCTTGTCCAGAGGTATAACCACTTCTAAACAAGTACATCTTTAAACAATTCATTTAACATTTTCTTTCCAATTAAGGAAATAATGAGCAATAAATTTGAATAATGAAGAGTGAAAAATGCTGAGCTGGGATCACTGTACAAGAAGTTCCTTCTATTTAGGCTATTACATTTTAGAGAGTGTTGCTGTAATTTAAATATGTATAGATGAAAAACCATAATCTATAACAACTTTGATGTTCTAAATAATGATTATGGATTTTATGAGCCCTTGACTAGGTTCAGTTTTTATTTCTAATCTGTATGAATGACCTGCCATCTCTACGTATCAGATCATTAGTGGAGATTTATACAGATAATATAGTGATTTATTATGGTGCTCTAAGATCTCTAAGTGTACTTGATGCCCTGATTTCAGGCATGAATGGTATCAATTATTTGTTTGAACTAAATAATTTATCACCAGAAGGAAAACAGAGATTGACAAACTGGGTACTGTACTGTGAATAAATTAATCTGGTACTGATAGATTGGAAAAAGTCTCCATTAAAATATTTTTCTTGCAATAGAACAATCTATAAAATAAATTCAAGAAATAATAGAGATGTTATTCAACACATATGGAAATGAATCATGTTTATCAGCAAAAAACTAGTATTCAACTTATATTGTATATTGTTATATATTTCTATTAAACCAATAAAATGCTGATCTACGCTTAAGTTCAGATGAATTAATTTCTTCAATAAATCACAGAATCATGTCTTCAGTTGTTTCAGTTTGCATCTGTGTTTACCATGTCCTTAACTTCTCTTTGCACAAAATAGTCAATGAAATATGATCCAATCATATGTTACTTAATCAAACAAAATTTTTGTGAACATCAAATATTTACCCTGTCTGGAAAAAGACTGAAGGTTTGATTCATTGATGTATAAATTAATCTTCTACTTTTTTTTTAATGTTGCAAAATTGGTAACTTCCCTCAAGAGGAGAAACTTTGCATATTTATTCCTTTGTAGAAATAGCCTTAATATTGAATGTTTTACCTTAATATGTTCTTTTAATTACCTCTGAAGAATTTTAGAGCTCAAAGGTATATATTGCTGATTTAACTCAACATTTTAGAATAAAAAAATGCTTTACAGTTCTTGATCATCCTGTAAATAAGACAAATATTTCACAATTTTTTTGTAGTACAAGGATTTTCATACCTGTTTGATACCAACTGTAGTGTGGCAAATTTTTAGCCTACTTTCAGAAATAATAAAGGCAGTGAAGGCACAGCATCAGAGTCATCATTTTGTGCGGATAATCAGAAAAAGTATTCATGGCACTGTATTCTTTGGCTGCTTTAATCTGCTGAATTCTTTGATATCGTGTCCTCAGATGTTATATTTACTAGTTAAAGCAACCTGGACTGTGTGCTTACAGATGCCACACTCAGGCCTTCATTTTATTATACAGAGAGACTGATAGAGACGAAGTGTCCACAGATGAACGTATTACATTTTGCATAAGTTGTCCATATGGCACTGTTCATTTTCAACCTTAAATTCCTTTCTTATGATTATGAATAAAGGCTGGTATGATTCTAATTCTGAGGGGTGAGAATTGCCAATAAACACTTTTTCATGGATCCAAGAAAAAACATTATTTAGTTTCACAGGCTTGGCAGTGCTATGTAAATTTTGTCTCTATGCAGAGGCCCTGCCCAAAGATTTAGTATTACTAATGTCCAAATGAAGCCCCATTTTGATTAAGGTAAGTGGCACCATTCAGTAAAATAGCAGATTTTAGAACACTGGTATTGGAAAATCCATCACTCTTTTCTGACCTCCCAGAGCAGTCTTTCCTTGTCCTAATTTTTACTTTATCCTTACACTTATAGATTTTGCTACTATTATTTAAAGCACTGCTACTTTGCACTCAACCATTTCCTGAGTGCTGAATGGAATGGTACTCACATTCTGTATTAAAGCATAGGTCATACTGTGTGACAATGTCAATAAGGCCCATTTTAAGACAGAAAGTTGGATACTTTTCTTTCCTATTTTCACTGGCTTATGGAATCATGAAAACTGCTATAGAAAAAAAAGTGCATTCTTCACACCCACTGTGTAATACAATGATTAAAGAATAAAGAATCCATCTTAGAGTTTCTAATGATATATAAATTAATTTGTAATCCATTCTTGAATAACTATAATGCCTATATTGCCCTCCTTGTTTTTTATACCAATATTTATATGTGGAAATCATTAGTAATGCAAAAAGAAATGTTTAATTTTAATCTTTCATTTTCTGTTGTGCTACTAGTTGTAGTATTGTTAATGCATTCCAGTTACTGCAGACAATTATTTCATTATTTTACGGGTGAGGTAAAATTTATACATGAAAATGTAATCAGTAATAGATAGGTTCCCTATGCCTATATTTAATTGCTGAGTGTGCAGAACTGCACACTTGACAAAGTCCAGCTCCTGTTTGGCATCCATGTAATATTTCATTTTAATTAAATCTCTTTGAAAAGATGCAGAGCAAAAGCTCATAACTCTGACTTGAGTGTTTTAGATGAATCCAGCCTGTTATGATACAGTACGCACTCACACACTCCATGCTTCTAATGTAAGTCCACAGGACAGCAAGAATTAAATGAAAAACTCGCTTGGGTACTTTAAACAATGGGAAGACATGAAAGTTTGTTATTTTTGCACTTATTTCCAGAGTGCTATTTCACTCTTACAGCTCCTCAATGCTCCATCTATTTTACTAGTGATGTCTTGTGAAAGCTAAAAGTGTGGTTCTATATAAAATGAAATCAAAATGCAGTTATATTTGCTCCAATATCTCTATAAATATTTCTCTAGAAGTAAAGAAATCTGCAACAAACCATTTCTTCAGGGGGATAAAAGCTGAAGTTTTTTTAAAAAAAGTGTCTCCTCATGAAATGAAACAATTATATAAAGGTGTGCCAGAAATGTTTATTCCCTTTTTAAGCCCGTTTGCGTAAGTTTTGATTCTTCATATTCAGTATAGCTGTTTTAGAAGATGAAGCTGCATATTTGAAGTTAAAATGACAAAACTGCTGTCAGAAAGTGAAATCTTAATTAGTAAATTTGAACTGTGATCATCCAATTAAGCAAGACAAAAGCAAGATATGACTTTCACCTTCCAAATTCTTGCTCATTCATTGCTATAGATGGAGAATCATTTGGTGAGTGATTCTGAAAACTAAATATGTTTAAGAATTCGGAACTGTTATAGTACTTCCCAAGTTTTAGGTGAAAACTGGTCAAGTGAAAAAAATCTTCTCTGCATGTTTTCAGTAAAGTTTTAGTTGTTTAAATCAAGAAAAAAATCTCCAGGAAAGAGTAGTTAGTATGAAAATCCACATTTACACTGCCTTTTAAGACAAATAAACAAATATTTTTCTCCTCATAAAAGCAAATCATCTATTTGACTTCAAAGCAAGTAATATTCAAATACAGTGAACAGTGAGGTTTTGGTCTTTGCAAAGTCAGTGGTATAGAAGATTGACCATAAGTAGAAACTCTTGGGCTATGGTGGCTAGTGGTCAATAAACTAAATGTGAGTTTATAGTGAAAAACTTTAAAATCTAAATATCATCAACTTTTTTAGGTAGTTATATATGACGAAAAGTCAAAATAGAATGGCAAAGTTGCTACTTGCACAATACCCTGGCCAAACTCTGAGCTGAATACATAATTGAAACTGCTTACATTTTCTTAAATGAAGATTTTTTTTTCTCTTTTTCTCCTGTAAACTCTTTTAATATTGCTGGTATGGCAAGACTGCTTTTTTTATTCATAATTAGCCACATTTGAATTGCATATACATGAACCTGATAAAAAATAATCTGCATATATCTTCTGAAGATCTTTTGGAATGGAAGTTGGCTCAGTAGTTTTTTATTGTTATAATAGATTGAGGATTACACATTTCAAGCAGAGCACAAAAATGCTGATGAAGGTTTTAAATAGATTTTAACAGGATTTGATTTGTAGGTGTTTATTGTACCTCTTCACTTTTCTTTTTGGGGTAGATTTATGATTTCTTATTTGACGATCATTTGTAAATCTGAAAGACATATGTCACTATTAAGCAATAAACTGGATACTATCCAGTTTGGGGGGGGGGGAAATCTTGAAAAGTGGTATGAGACAAATATTATTTCATTGATATGTACTAGAAATTTTTACTAGATAGGAACTACAGGTTTTGCTCAGGAAGACTGCAATTTGAAGATAAACTATGGCACAGTACCTTTGAAAGAATAAAATGAACATTACCGAACAGTTGTATTTGCCAAAGAAAGTATTTGTCACTATAATCTATTTTCAGCTTCTTAATGTGTAGTTCATTATATCATGATATATTTCTTAATTCTTCCTGAACTATTGTTCATTAAAGAATCCAGGAGATGCAGAATTAAAGAGGGGTACAGGCATGTAGACTCTACTTTTTAATATTTCAGTCTATGCATTTCATAATCACTATAGAAATTCAGAAAGAGCGTGTAAAAAACTTTTCCAAGTGAATTATACCTCCTGAGGCCCAGCTTTCCAATATAAAAGAGAGTTAAATGTTTAATAACTTGAGATATTTGTGAACTCTGATAGGACAGAGTTACTTTAATTTCATCTGATGTACTTTCAGTTTTTTATACCAACAAAGCCTGAGTTTTCCTTGTTGACCAACTCCTTACTATTTCTCTGTAATGGTGGAAAGACCTTGATCTCCATGTGATAAATATGATGGTTAGAACATAAGAATGTAAGAAGGACCATAGTGGGCCAGATCAGAGATCAATCTGTCCCAATATTTTCTAGTAGCAGATACTTGGAAAAGAAAATATGAACAAAGCAAGCCTATAGAGGTATGTCCCCAGAATGCTCACTTCACCTCCAATAATATAAAATTCAGCAGCTCCCTTGGCCACAGGGGGTTTGGTGGTATTTAATAACCTTTGCTAGGGCTTTTCTTACATGAATTACCCAGTTCTTTGTGATCCCATGTAAACATTCAGTCTCTACACCAGCCTGTGGCAGACTTTACAACTTAGCTGCACAGAAAGGAGTTTGTTTTCTGACTGAGAGTGGCTACTTCTCCAGCTTCCCTTCTGCAGACTGGAGGCTTAGCCCCTGCTTGCAGCTGTCCTTCTTGCTTTTCTGTTTTCTATTTTGGCTATACCCTTTTTGTTTTGAATTAAGTGTTCAAGGCACAATCACACAATGAGTTTATACAGTGGCATAGTGATGTGTTCGTTTTTTTCCTCTGTTCTTTTTCCTTCATTCCTAGCACTGGACTTACTTTTTTGACCATAGGTGTGCATTGAGCTTATGCTTTCACAGAACTGCCCCTTATAAATGCAAAATTTCATTTTTGATGTAAAGAACTAATTCAAAGCCCTTCACTGTGAATATAACAGTAAAGTTAGTGGGGGTTTTTCACATGTCACATTTATTTATCTTGAATTTTATCTGTCATTTTGTCACCTATGTGACCTTTTGACAAATCTTTGCGGTGAACCCTTATTTCTACCACACAGGATATCTCTGTGTTGTCAGTAGATATTGTCAGCTCACATTTTAATTGTTTTGCAGTCAGCTATAAATGTGTTGAGAAAAAGAGGAAAGAGTTAGGGTTTATTTGGCAGTTTTTCCATGACACAGGTTGTGCTGTTGTAACACAGCAGTTAATATGTTTCAGGACTTATTCTTTTCCCCTCTTCTTGCAAATAGTTTTGTGGTATCAGAAGCACAAATTCAATCCTTGGTGTTGACTTCAAGATCAAAGTCCTCCTGACTGAGCAAGATGCAAAAGACCATTCAGTCACTCAGCTGGCCTGAACGTAGGCTGTGCTGAACATCACAGCTAGGTATGATGCCAGCCAGACTCTTCCCTCGAGGACTTCTGCTCACAGATTGCCTTAGCTAAGTTATCCTCATCATCACATAGGTCTTGAGATGGCATAGAGCTGATTTCCAGGAAGGCTTCCTATCTTCTGCTGCACACAGGCTGCCTCAGGTCCAGACCGTCTATACGAGTGAAAAGGTTTGTTCACCTTTTCCTCTTCAGCGGTAAAGCATACGTGGTTGCAAGGGAAATGTAGTATTTCTCTTTACCCAAGCTGTTGAGAAAATCTCTATAATTGACTCCAGAAGGCTGAATTGTGCCTTAATTTCAACTCTGTAAACAGAGTTAGGAGATGTGTTTGATGTCATTGGGATGAAAGATGCACAGTAGAAGGCAGTAGCACTATCATTCCTTTAAAGGTTGCCTTGAAATGAATGAAACAAACTCTGAAAATAATGTTCAAGGGGCTGAGACTATGGGAGAGAATGAAGAACACTAACAAAAGTAATTTTTATGTCATTTAAAAAAACAGCAGATGATCCATGTGGTGCTATAGATTGATCAGCTCTGGGTTGGGGAAAAATAAGATTGCCTGTAATCAAAATGCAAAAATTAGACCATATCTTTTATTGACATATAATCAATCAGTAAAAGTGAAATACTGAGAAGTCCTATACCTTATCTCCTCTTCTTATTGTATTTCTCGATTTATGTCCTATTGCCAGTTTCTCAAACCTTTCTTTCTGCATTTTATAGTCATTGTTTTCACCATTACATGTCTCTCTTTCTCATTTACTGTATCTCTTTTTTCTTTTTTTGATAAGATCTTTTTTCTGCCTCTTGAAAATGTCTTACTTCAAAATGCTATTGCCACTACATTTCCTAGAAACATTTTTATGCCACAAATAAATGACGGTGCATGGTTATATAATAAAATACCCATTATATTACTACATATTTATGATATTTCTTCTCACAGATAATCCTTATTGTTAATTAAATTTAAGTATTTGAACAACTAGCAGCAATTTTTCCTATTGGTTTGAGTAGTTTGTAGCAGCCTGGCTGAAAGATACTTCTTGTAAATCTCAGAAGAAAAATATTGACAGCTGAATAATATCTAGTGGACTTTTTTTCCTGGTTGATATGCTAAACACTAATCTGCCTTATTACATAGGCCTACAACACATCTAGAAGATCGCTGTACATGCAAAATTACTGGCTAGGCTGAGAAGGAACTTAAAGGGGCACAACTGGTTATCGTGGCTGAAACCTGTCTGTCCTGCATAGCCTGGGGTCTACAGTGACAGAAAGTTTGCAGCCATACTAGTAATGACCCCGAAACAGTTATATTGTTCACTGTTGTCATGGCCTCAAGATAGGACAATCTCTATTCCCAAAATAATCACTCAATCCAGGGTGTTGAGATTGCATCTCTGCCTGACAGGTGGTTTGAAAGATAGATATGCAAATATTTGAGCAGCACACCACTGGCTGAAATTCTGCCTTACCCGAATCTCCAGATTTGGCTGAGAGCAGAATTTTACCTGCAGTTACCAGCTACAATTGTCTTAGGAAAGCAGGTAATTGTGGTTACAATTGTTCTCCTATATTGTCAAAGGTCAATTTGCTCCACATATAGCCTGAGGACAGTCTACCTCTTCTGTCTTTTCAGGATTATGTCTTTTTCCCCCAAACTCCCTTTCTATTACTTTTTACAGATAAAGTAATCTCATCAGTTCTTTTTTTTTATTATTATTTTATTTTTTTTTAGCATTTTCTCCTTTATCTGTGATACAAAGAAAGTGAGTCAGAAACTCTCCTCTGAGGAAAAGTGTTACATGACCTCCCTATGGAAGAACAGAGGGGAGAGAATGACATGACCTAAATTGCTCTCATTTTAGATAGTGTTGACAGAACTTCCTTCTGCTGACTAACACCTCTTTCTGTCTACAGTGTGTCACTGATGCTTCTTTTATTTCTAGTTACAGATAGAAATTATTTTTTTAATCTACCAATAGCTGAAAAATAAAAATAAATTAATATCAGTTTAGTCAACAGGTAGATCACTGAAGCCCATAGGATTTTTTTTAATACTTTTCCTGGAATAGAATTTGCCCTTAGAATGAATGTTTCACCTCTGCTCACTTCATACTTTGTGACAGTATGCATTCAAAATCAAATCACTACCTTGCATTCAGAATCAATTTCTTTTTCAAACAAGATAATTTTTAATTAAGTTTGTTGGAATAGTGAAGAATAAGTCTCAGAATTGTGCTAGAAAATATGACAGACATATAAAAGCTATAAATCAGATTTTTAATTTTGACTTAAATTTTTAATTCTCATAACACATTTTTATCAAATTTTTGTGGCAGAGAAAGTCAATCTGATTTCTTATGTGCATACACTTTAAAACATGTATTGTCTGGTATTTCTAATCTCTATAGCACTGCTAGCTTTCCTTTTGGCAGCAAGTAATGTTCCATTTCTTTTCTACAAACAAGAAATTCATTATTCAGAAGAAAACTGCCACTTTTCCTCATTTTTACATGTATCCTTTTTTTTTTTTTTTTTTTTTTTTTTGTACCTGGTTCACCAGTTTTCCTATCTCTGCAGATACCTAACTTTGTTAGCTAGAAAGTTTCATGTCTGCCAGAGCTGAAATTTCCCACGTATTTTCAGAAAGGGAGAGAGACAGCTGTCCTTTTCCTGTCCTCTGTAGGCAGAGATGGTCTGGATTTTGCCTACATCCCCAAATTATCCATGGTCAGGACTATAACTCTCTTATATGTGTTAGTTTTGCATTATGATCTAACTGTTAGGACTGTTGCTCAGAAAATGGAAAGCCCTGGGCTCTAGTCCCTTGTCTGAAAGACATTAGATCTCCATCTACACCCTTGAGAAGTGCCTTCCTGGAGTACTCCCTACCACAGTATGGAGTATTCTGATCTGGACCAACATAGATCGTTCTTCGAGTAAACGATGGCATAAAACAGCTTCCATTCGTTTCCTACATTTTTCATGTAAGAAGTAGACACCTGACTGTTCTGGATGGTCTTTGGTGATACCTAAGCTCTCTGTACAATTGATGCAGAGACAGAGGTATGTATGTTAAGCATTTGAAGGCATTTCGGAATTTCTCTGGTGACTACTTATAGGAATTTCAATAGCTATTTTGCACAAACTCGGTTATCGCAGTCCCCAGGCTCGGTACTTAACCTTTGGCAAGACATAAGGATTAAGCCAAAAATGCCCATTCTTAATTCACAAACAAACTCCATTTTGCCTAAATGAACTATACTACTAATACAAATGATTCAGTATTAACTATCTGTCCTGTCCTTTAGTAACAATTAGCTATTTTATTCTGAAGTATAAATGTATAATAACTACAATTGACATATTGCTTCTGTGTTCTCATGCTGGTCATTGAAATGTTTCAGCCTCATTTCTTGCTCCTGTAAGATGCTGGAAATGTGTTTTACAGAACACACTTCACAGAGCATACATGGCCAAATTCTGATCCTCATAGCTTCATCCCAATTTAATAACCTTAATAATTAAGCTCAGATGTAGAAAACCATAATTTAAGAAAATAAACTAGAAGAGAATAAGTGATATTTAATTCTTGCAAAAAGCAAACAGGATGGAGTGGAAAGAGATAATGGACAGTAGAGAAATAACTGCCATTTTCCACTTGTTCCTCACCTTCACACTTACTCTCTTCCATATAGATATCTTTTCACACAAAGACAATATCTTCTTGTTAAATGGCATTTTTGGAGAAAATACCCCTGTTATTCTCTTTGCTTCTTCTCTAAAATGACAATCATTTGGCACGTACAGAGAGCTTAGCAAGCTTTGCTAGGATGAATGTATTAAAAAATAAATTGCCATATCCAAGAAAACATTACAATAATGATGATTCAAAAGAATCCCCTTAAAAATCAAGACCTTTATATATCCTTGAATGTAAGCATGTAACATATGTATATTTTCAAAGCACAGCTGAGAGTCTGACAATTTTATAGTGCTACTGGTTCAACAACCTTGACATTCAATAACCCCATTCAGTCAGAAGGTGGATCTGCCAAAATCACAGGAGTGGAAACATGGAGAATAATCAATCTTGGCTAATATATTATAGTAATGAAGTTTTGAATAGTATATATAGTAATGAAGTTTTTAATAGTATAATGTATATTCACAGACTTGTTCAGACTAATGTAGATATGTGCACCTACACCTTGTATAACATCTGAGCTTTCAGGGTCTACTTTTAATAAAATAATACTAAAATAGAGAATTCAGACATGCAAAAGAAATCCACAAATTCAGAATGTTCTGCAATTGCAACAGCAGCATTAGCAATGGTTGGAGGGTTTTTTTCACTAGTAATATTTATTTGTTCACTAATAATATTTGTTTTTTATTTGTAAAAATATTTGTTTATTAGTGAAAGAGTAGAAATTGGCTTGTTCATGCATAATATCCTACTGAGGGGGACCTTTAAAGCTGAAAGAGTATGACTCTGGGGAACCAAAACCTGAATTAACTTTAATTAAGTCAGAATGGACTGAAGTACTTGATCCTGTGTTGTTAGATTATACATATGACCCTTAATTAGTAATGCAGTAACAGTGGCAGAAACATACATTGTGGTTACCTAAAGTAATCCAGCGATTTGCTTTGTTGTTGTTGTTGGGTTTTTTTTAACACAACTCGGTATAACTCAACGAACTGACCTACCCTTACAGCAGTTTAGAAATGGTTACTACTACCACCAAGGCTTTTGTAACCTATAAAGGCACAAAATTCAATAGGTGGGAAATGTAAACCCCTCCTTTTTCATCCTAGGGCAAACTCTCTCAGCGTTGTTGATCTAAGGTATGGGGCAGTTAACAAGCTTGCATTTGAAGACTGCAGAGTAAAATGAGGTTCAGGAGGAATCAATATTTCTTCTAGATAATGGAGCCAAGGCCAAATCATACATTAAACCAAACAATTCAAGTATAAATAGCAATGCTCTGCCTGACAGGATGCCAATATATATGCTTTAAAAGCAGAAGTATACAGCTTGGCTGTATAATTGCAAATAAAGGAAGCTTTACCAATAAACTAAGGGCATTTCTTAAAAGCATTGGAAATGTCTGAAAGCAAAAATTGACCAAAACACTTGGGAGAAACAGCGATACAGACAAAACACAGTCAACTCCAGCTGAAGATCAGACTTTGCAGGATGCCTTAAGAATCTCACAGAATTGGATCCAAAAGCCTTGTTATCTTCAAGACAAGAAATAGATCAATACCAGCAACATTTGCAAGATTGAAACAGGTCATACCTAGCAGAGGAGATGGTATCATTTTAATGAGGAAAGTGGAGCTCACAACCAGGACCCTTAAGAAAGGAGACAATGGAAAGTTATTTGCTGCACAATGGATTTAATTTTTTTTCTCCTAACGAATGTTACCTGTTTAAGACAGAGGTTTTGTTTTCTCCAGAACTAGAAGGTTAATGCAATTTTTTAGACATTCATTTTTTTCTGAGAAGAGAAAGTGAGAAAGATCCAATGAACTGTAGCAGGAATTTTGCTAGTACATGTATATTAAATGAAAGCGTATAGATAGAGCTACTAGGGGAGAAGCAATATAAAACTCCACTATAACCCCAATCATCCGTAAGATGGTACATCTCTGTAGGTCTGATTCATGCTGTCCTGTATCCTTTGGTACAAAGGAATCAGGGCCAAGAGTAAGCCCTAGTACAGAATAAATTAAGACAGAACACACTTCTGATATGTATAGAAAGATTTCTAGAAATATATATAGTTTAAAAAGCAAAACAAACAAAATCTTGTTTTTCATTTTTTCATAGAAAGCTAACATATTTAAAAAATGTACGGAATGCTACATTTTATTACCTGGAATACATATCCTTGTTACAGTTACCAAATTTGCAGCATTCTTGCATTCATGGAAGATTTGTACTAATCCTTGGAGTAGATGTACCACACCACAGAAGAAAGGGATTAGCATAAATCTGATTTCTCCCAAGTATACTTTCATGAAGGAAATTGGCTCAATATACTTTTTTAATTTTTTTTCACAGGTATAGTAAATGCATAATAAACACTGTGGTTACATGAGCGTAAAAATACATGAGGCAATCACAGTGAAGGCTATAGTATACAGTGGGTGGTCTCCCTCAGCTTTGTAGTGCAAAATATGATATGAATCCTCTACTCTGTGAAGGCTTTGGGAGGGCTGCCATCACACTTTGTTAGGAACTTCAAAGAATGGTTCCCTCCTAAGGATCCCTCCTCCTCAGGAGCTGCAAAAGCTAGAAAAGCTTCAGATCCTGGGGAGTGCAGCTCCTTCTTTTTATGTTTAGTCTTTCTTTTTTCTATCTTTTAAAATAGCATACAAAATTCTATGCAACATTTATGATAAGATAGATGTTAACTTCAGGTTAAGTTCTCAAACTTAAGGTAGTGCCAGAGAAATAGTTTCTTGCATAAATTACCTCCACCATTAGGGAGAAAAAATGGTCATATATATATATATAGGCAACACCTTGAGTCCTATGGGCAGAGCTCAGTTTCACAATTCCTTTATGGCCAAGAGTATATCGTCTACAGGTTTGAGTCATGTCACTTAACTTTAGCTTGTCTAAACATTAGATATCCAGTCTAAACTACAGAGAGCATCTTGGCTCTGTCTACAGAGATGGATAACTATACCTAAAGCATGACTCAAGCCTTTGAAAAATAGTCAGTTTTTACTGACTTGGTGAAAGTGAAAGTCAATTCTAAAACTACAAATTAAATTTTAAGTAGCTGAAGTTAGGCAAGCTGATTTCTGGCTGTAATCTCCCACTCTCTCAGCTACTCTATAAAATTTAGTATTAAGCCTATCCATTGGGGAGGTGGTATCGGTATTACCTTAAGGATTAAGAGATGCTCAGATACTTGTTTCTAAAATAGATATATAATCTGAGTTGTGTCTCAGTCATATTCAACTATGTCTCTAATAACTAACAGGTTTTCTGTGTGTGGAAATGTAGGGATGTTTCTGAACACTGTAATTCCTTTAGATACATAGTATTAAAGGAGTTCAAAACTATATTAGACATTAATTCATATCCTGCAGAGGACAGCAAGCCCATTAGCTCTTTTCCATCCCCACTCGAGCCATCTCAGTTCCTCACATTCCTTCATCCTTCATGCCATGGATCCATAATGCCATGGGTCCTACATCTTTTCTACAGAAGGGCAAATTTCCTCTCTCTGATCTACTTTCTTCCCTCCAGCATGCCTAATCACTAAGGCACATCTCACAAGAATCCACAGGGAATGGAAGGACAGACAGTCCAAAGCTGCTAGTAAAATTCAGAGGTTGTAAAAGTGTTAATTTGTTGTGGCAGCCTGAGACTAACATTTGGCACAACAGTGATGTGGTAGTTCTAATAGCTGTATTCCTACATGTATGTTTGAAATTTCCTGCCCATCATATTCTATTTTCTGTAAGGATTTAGGAGAGTTCCAAGGATATAGAGTTCTAGCAATACAGAATATTTCTCTACTGTCCTGGGGCCATTTTTGCAGATTTTGTCTAAGAGGTATCTTTAGATGCAGTTGCTTTCATTCACTGATAACTGAATTTCCAGTTTGAATTTTTAGCTCTTCTATAGTTTAAAAAGATGGAAAAAAATAATTATTCTAGAAAGAAAAACACTACTGATGACAATTCCACACTGAGCACACACAGTTTATTCTCCTCTTACATTGAATTACAACCATTGGAGTTTATGGGTTTCTAACATTCAGGTTAATTCTGACCAGTGCATTAATTATTGAAAAAGTTTGGACACCTTTGATGGGAACATTTGCAAGATATTACTTGAATATTCCTTTCAGAGCATTGCCAGTCACTAATTCAAATACAAGAGGCAGCAAGCCTCTTTTATGTTAGTGTTATAGGAAACATGCCAGTCATAAGATGCAAAATCCAGTCAATGCCCAGGCTCACACTTGATTTGTTTTTCTTGGTATCAAACACTGAGCTGCATGGCTTGAATGCTCTGTATTAGACTGTGACAACAACTCAAAGAAAGCACTGAGTATTTTCCTTCCTATTTTCCCTTTGTTTTTTGGAGTGCCCAAATAAAATGCTGTTGATGTTTTTTGCTATCAATTTCCACATAGTTATGAAGTTTAATAGCTGATTTATTGAAGAGATTTTTCTCATTAGGCATAAGAGAGAGAGCCAGAAAGAGACTGACTGCAGCAGTGTGAAAGTCTATGTTGTACAAACATGCAACTAATTTCTTTTCTGTATCACCCATGATGCGCTTTGTGATAGTTCTGCAGCTGTAATGAGAAAAATATATGTTCCCAAATTTTGTTCCACTTAGCTCCTGCACTTTGAAAGGTCACAATATGTACAGAATAAAAGATTTCCTTAGCACAAAATATAGTTTATGCTCCAATATTCTGGAGCAGCTTTAACTTTCTAGAGATTCTGTCACTTTTAGCCTGTTTCTAACACAAAAGCTGGCAAAATTCTTTTCTTCTTTCTTTTGTCAGCTTCCTGCTGGACAGAATATGCCTTTAAGTCATAATCTCTATTTACTCTAATTCTCAAAGCTCTGAAGAATTGTGGCTTCTTCAGTTGCCTTCATACAGCAGGTTACTAATCAGCATTTCAGCATATCCATCAACATGTTCCTCCTTCACCTGGGAAACTTGACAGGCATAAGTTGTTAATGAACAACTTTGTGAAAGCCCTAAATTCTCTATATTGCACTCTTTCTGTTAGCTGAGGATCAATCTCTTGGAAGATAAAGATTATGGATGACACAGTTCTGCACTAACTGAGCTCATAAGCTTAGATACCATTTTCCATTAGTTATGAATGCTGGGCTTTTAACTCTATTCAGCAAAATGGTAATGGCAAATGGATTACAGCTAGTATAATTCATAAAGCTATATTAACTTCAATGTCCAGTTTGCATCAGCTGAGATTTGGTGCATTGGGGCTTAGCATATAATGACAACAAGGAGAAGAATAAAAACCAGTACTGAATGTGAGATTAGATGCGTCTGAAGTCATCTGCCTTCAGAACTGCTAAAGCACTCCTGTAATACTGTATAGAGTGACAGCTTTTCACAGTATAAAGAGTGGACGAGCAGATAGGATAGAGTAGACAAGCAGAAAGAGAAGGAACAAATACACTGAGATGAAAGCCATAAAAAGATTAGTTATCTAACAAGTTCATATACAAAAAGGAAATATTCAGAATATGAATTTTATCCTTTTGGGGAAACAGTTTAAGAGTGATGGAGGTATATTTAAGAATGACCAGACAGGTAGGCAAGAATTTTAGGGCTGAGGTAAAGAAAGGCAAATCTAGACCAGAGAGGACACAGCAACACAACAACAACAAAGTTACCATTGAGGTTGCATCAGTAGAAAAATTCATGAAAAGACTCTAGCAGGTATTTTAAAGTTGAGATATCTTGGTACGCATCTGAACTATGCTTTTTATTAAAAAAAAAAGAAGAAGAATATTAAGTAACTGCTGATGTACTTTCAAAGACTCAGTGTCTGGAAGTATACTGGCACTATTAAAATCTTGAGTTTTACTAGTCATATCTTGAACTTCAAAAATGTAAGCAAAAACCTTCCTATTGTAATACTTTTACATTTTTACCCCCAGGACAACCTTCTTCACTCCAGCATCATTTCTGATGGAAAAGCTTTCTTTCTTTTTTTTTTTTTTTTCCATAATTGATGAAATTCAAAACTACACTTGATAGGAGTAGGAAGTTTTCTCAGAAGATTGCTGCTGTTGTTGACAGATTCTTTCATCAGGCTTCTAAAGTCAAAGATGAGAGTTCTGGCCAAGAACAAAATCTACTGAAAAAAATCTACATTTCATAAGTGCATTACAGAAAATACAAGTTTACATCTGTATTCAGTATCAGACAATGCAGTGAGCCATCGAGGAAAGTGATTCCACAGCTATAAAGTTATTGACTACTCTTAGATGGAGTTGATCCTCCTTCCCATGAAATATATAAAGAGGTCTAGAAGTCTTTTGTTCCAGTGTAGAATGAAAACAAATGCTAAAAACTCATTTTCCCATAAAGTACCTCAGTTTTGGTTAAGCCCTGCTATGAACATCAAGTCAATAAGATGACAAAGAGTAATAAGATGATAAGAAAGTAAACTACAGAGTAATGGCAAATATAGAGAGAAAAATAGACAAAGAAATTGGTTTGTGTCTGGCTTCCAGTTAGTTTCCACAATATTATTGTTTGCGTATAGCTTTTTAAACTGAATTTAGAGTCTCTGAACAGCTGTACATCAATAGCCCAGGACAATGAAATTCCTTCTTTGGGTGCAGTCCAAAGCTGTCTAAAAACAATGGGAAACTTCCATACATTCCAATGAGCTCTTTTTTCAATTCCTAGAAGTCTTAAACATTTCTGAGGAAATAATCTAAATCCGCCAAAAGCTTTTTTTTTCTTTTTGTTTCTTTTTTTCATTTCTTGGCATAGAAGTTAGTGATAATAGCATTAATAATACTTGTGAAGTAACTGTGCTCAAAACTCACACTTGCTTTGCCTTAGGACTTGCTAATACATGTTTAGAATGAACTAAGCAAATGCAAAGGTTTCTATTTCTGAAACACAGTCTGTATGTATGGGTCATTTACAGGTAGAGGCAGAAAGTCAGCATGTGCACATTCATGTTCGTGAGTAAACCAGTACTACAAAGCCTGAGCTTGCTATTCCTTAGCAGCTTTTCTTCTGAATGTTTTTCAACTCCTGTTATTCTCTGAAAGAAAGTAGGTTCCCCTCATCTAGTGACGGATGGATGCATACACCAAGTGTCTAGAAAAGACAGTCTCACTGCCTCACTCCTCATGGTGCTATTGTCACTCACCCTAAATAGTCCTTTTCTTTCACTGTGCTATTCAGACTGAGTAACAGGGTGAGTGATGGGAGCAAGACCAGATCTAAATTGCTAGACATCTAACTGTGCTCACCTTCAGAGCAGTTGTACGCTCCAACAATGATGTAATTCCGTAACAGAAAGTATCCTCCTCATTCTAACAAAAAACAGTTGTCTCATTAACCCTCCAAACACTTTAATGGAATCTATTGATTGTTAACTAAGGTAATCAGTGAGCACAGCATAGAGAAAACATCAGGATAGCACAATATGTTATTTTGGAGCTGAATGGATCAGGGCACATATTTTTCCATTCTCTTTAGTGATTTTTAAAAAAGAGTAACCCACAAATTTAAACAGTGCTCTTTACTTATCTACGGAAGTTGTTTAAAAAAGAAGAGAACAAAAAACACCTTTCCAGCCATGAAAAACAATACCAAAACCCACAGTCTCTCCATTTTGTTGTATATTTATGCATAGAACAAATGAAATCTTTCACTCATTTTCTTTATAATTTACGTTTCATGCCTAGCGTTTTAAATTATTTTCTCTATGCTGTAATTTACGCTCAGCATGCCCATATGAATGTCATCCACAGTCAAAAAAAAAAAAAAAAAAAAAACACCACAGTGAGAGTGTGTATCAGTAGAGCAGATAATTAACTAAGTTTACTCTTTATTTCTGTAGTTATAGTTTGCATAAAGAACTGGATGTATATTTAAGAAAAATAAAAATTGTGACAAAGCATACATGAAAGAGTGGAAGGAAGGAAAGGAGGAAGGGTGAGAGGGAGGGAGGAAGGGAGAAAGGAAGGAACAAATTAATGAAAGAAGGAAGGAAGGAAGGAAGCAGGGAGGGCGGGAAAGGAGGAGGGAGGAGCTGTAGCTCAGCCTTAAAAGCAGCTCCCAAGCAGAGGAAGGAGCAGCACTCCCTGAGGATATTTCCAGCTTTTCCTTTCAGCTCTTACCAGTGATCTGGCCTTGAAAAAACAGCTAAACTCCTAGAAGTGAGGGTGAGCGCACTCTGGGCCCTGATGTAGCAAAGGAGGTATCGTTTCCTCAGCTGAGATGTTGTGCCCTGCTTGCAGATAGTAACACACTGGACAGATATCCAGGAGATATTCCTTCCAGGGTGCACAAGCCCCTTCTGCCTCAAATTTTGCATACGCAACTAATCTGCTGAAGTAGTTCTGCACACATAAATGGAAAACTGTAGGACTGTTTCCTAAGAGACACTATTAAGATTTTCAGTATAATACCAGGCAGAATTTGATTAGCTAGACATATCTTTTTTTTTCCTGTCTCTTTATTTAATATTGTATGTTTAGCTTAATAGTATTTTTATTCAGGATTTCAGTAACATAGTGTGGGTAGCTCTGATCCTTCTACACGCTGCACATGTGCTACTTGGATCTGAGTCTACATTGTGTTTCACCTGAGTCACTGTGGAAAGGAGTTTTAAATATTATGAGAATGAATTGATAATATTTTACCCTTAAGCACCTTATTTGGTGCTCATTTTTCTGACTTTAAATTCTACACAGTGAGAAAGACAATATTAGATCATGTTATATATGTTGATTTGTAAACAATATTGGGTTAGAGCTACAGAGACTTTTGATAAGGATCTCTCTTAAGAAAAATACAGGCTTTTGTATATGTGCACCCGGACATACCTGGGCACTGGTACTCATTAAATAAAGCCTAGAAGAGCATACTAATACCAGCTCTAAGAAAGTTTTTGGTTTATTTGGGTTTTTCTTTCTGTAATTCCCCTGCAAACAGAGACTGTTTCACAGGAAAGAAAACAAAACTGTGTGTGAGCATGCATATTGCAGTTTAATCCCTGTCCCTGTCTGCTCTGTGTAAATTAAAGAGCAACATGAAAGCTGATTTTTTTAAATGTCAATGTACATTGTTAAAATGCTAATATGATGGAGCAGTAAGTGTCAGAGGTAGGGAAGGTGGAAGAGAGTGAGGGTTGCAAATACTTACTTCAAAACACAGAGGGGAGTTCAAATGTGTGGTGTTCTAAGATGTCCTTTTAAAGTGCATCATTCTTCTCTGTGCAGAAAAACAAGTAGACAGAGGTTTAATGTCTCCTATTCTTTTATAAATGCAGCCTGACACTAAGAAAAAAAATCTATCCATCACTGGCAGAAAAAGTCTTTCAGTACTTATTGACTTCTATATTGACTTTTCTAGGGAAAATAAGGCCATTCAACCATGAAATGTCCTGTGAGAGTAAGAGTATTGGAAGCCATGATGGTGGAGTTGGAGTTTGGTTGCACATCCCTTAGTGTTAACCACCTGCTGCTCACTATAACGCTTTTCTACGGTATATCCCTGTACTTCCTCCCTTATTACTGTCTCAGTTGGCTCTGTTTCCCCTTCCATGTTGGACTTATTCCAGCCTTGCTTTCTCCCTTTCTGAGTTCCACCCAGGTCTTCCCACATGCACTCACATTTCCACTTGCACAAAACAAGTCTGACATCCTCTTCGTACCTCCAGTGACTTCTGTCTCAACTGTGATGCTACCTCCCCTCCCCCTCCTGCATATCATCTGCACACATTCTATCACCTCCTCCCCTATCACCATTCAGATCATCACCCTCACCTCCCTCTCCTTCCTCCCATAACCATCTTTCTTGATATCTTTAAAATGGCCATCATACAGCCATGATCAACTACATCCTGTCTTGCTCCCTCCCAGCTTGTGGCTTCCAGATATCTTGGTTCCTTTGCTTGCCTCTGCAGCTGCAATTGCTTACTGAGGCTGCTCTTTTACTCATGCTCCTTATTTGGATCGTAAATTTGGGTTGTCCTGTTTCTGCTCCTTTTTTCCACCTTTAATTTCTGCCAACACATTCCTTCTCTACAGAACAACCCTGCACTCAGTTGTTTCTTTGCCCATTCCTCACAACAATACCCTGTCACCCATACATCTCTTCCCTTTTCCTCTGCTCAATCTTTCACATTCATCTCCAATGAACTTGACTTCTCTGCACACTTAACCAGAAACCACATCCTTTCTTTCCCCTTGTCTGTTGCCCTGATTGAATTTTCTCATTCCTCCAGATTGTTTTTGTCACTACCTTTGCACATTTTCATGTTTAAGGCTTTTGCTAGAAAGTTCAGCATTTTTTATTTGCAGCCACAAGACCTATGAAAGAAGCCAGGATTGATACTGTTTAGGCAGGACCAACTGCTCCATTCAGGAGAAAATGGAGTAGCTCAAAGGTTATTTTCATGACATTGAGTGCTTAATTCTGCAAAGCTCTGTCTCTCAGCAATATCTGGGACATGATAAAGCATCTGTCTCTCCCTTGTATACACCACCTATAAAGAATTTGGAAAGCAAGCCATGTATTGTATAATATCTCTTGTTCAAAGAGATAAAAAGGGTACATGGGCACTGTTATATTAATCCTTTGTGTCACTTAGGTCTCTTCATTATGTTATATGTATGATCAGGAATGTTTATTCATCTCATACCTTATGAACTTATGTAACATGATGCTGTTTCAATATTGTTAATTTAGTGAGGACTTTATTTGCAAAAGCTCACCTTCAGACTTCTATCTGTTCCTCTCACTGAAGACTCCTGACACTTGCACTGCTGAAGGAAACAACACCCCAAGAGAACTCATCCATCCTATTATCAGCAGCTAATTCTTCTCTTTATCAGAAAAAACACGTCCTTGTATCACCAATTAAAAGCTTCCCCACACCGGGCACCTAACCAACTTTTTTAGAGGACCCCAAATGGGCCAAAGCTTTGAGGTAGAGATTCCTGCAGCTTTTCATTAAAGTGAACACACCAAAACTGAAAAAATAATGTTCAGAATATCCAAAATTATGTTTTATCAGAACACAGATACAAAAGAATAAAGTAAGTTTTTAAAGACAGAGCACTCAGTTCTGCTGAAGAGACAGATTAAAATAAAAGGATTTAGAAACAAATCTCTCTTGATAGTCACTCTATCAGTTCTGGGCACACTTTTTCCTGTAGCATTGCCTTCCAGTGGCCTTCCAGTTTGTACCAAAGTGAGCACACCCTTGGGAGGAAAATTTCTCTTCTCTCCAGAGGATTTCAGGTTGCACTAGGCACAACAAAGTAAATAGGCAGCCTTTCTTTCTGGTGTTCAGCCACAACTTTTTTAATCCTGCATGATATCCAATAATATAGTCAGTATATTGACAACAAACATTTTCAACACCCACCACACTCACAGGGAGCAGCGCTGGTTCAGTGCACGCTTAGGTCCATGAACTGCAGGGGCCTGTTATCTGCCGATCATCCAACGATGTATATTTGTGCAACAGCTGTGTGATGTTCTTGCTGCTATGTTTTTCTTCCCAAAGGAGATTCAAAGGGAGTCTGTGATTGTCGCAGACCTGTCTGTGCAGGGCTGAGTTCCATATTTCCTGCTGGTTCATTCCACCACCAACCAGAACTCCAGATGGAGGGGAGGCTGCACACCTCAAAAGCACTGTTTTGTTTTCTTGGTCAAATATGCCAGATATCATTTTCATTTAAAACCGAGGGACATGGTTCAAAACGTAAATATCTGTGAAGGTGGCTTTCCTCTACTTTGTACACATAATGCTAACAAAATAAAAAAGACAGGACAGGGAACACCTCTGGTAGTGTCTTCTGGAAGAAAAAAACCCTTCTCTAGCTTGTTTATGAGCCTGTCATAATGAGTCATTAGCTGTCTGCCACATGCTCTATCTGCCATTCTGTTGTGTATGAAGCTTGCTTCTGAGGGATAAACAAAAACAGAGCTGAAAATCAAGCAGACAGTAATTTCCTCATGGACAGAGTGTTCACGGACACTGTGGAGAGAGTCAATAGAACCTTGAAAATGATTTTTCTGAAATATGGAGGCAGATGAATTAACTAAAGAGAGTAGTTAATCAAAATCCCAGATATAGTAGCACATCTGTTAGGAAAAGTCCTCGGTCATTGGATTTTAAATTTTACTATTGTTGTTACAGTAACCATTTCTTTTCCCTCCTTGTGCTTCATAGAAAGAATCTGGGAGAGGGGAAAAAAAAAAAAAAAAAACCACTTTCCTGAGGTAATAAGAGAATGATGGACTCAGGAGTCAGGGGAATGAAAATATAAAGAAATAAAATAATATAGGAAAGAAGAAAAGTCTATTTCAACTTATATATTTGAAAAAGAAAGAGAAAAGGAACCAAAAAAGAGCAGAAGGTTTTTCCAGAAGACCAGAGTTGCTGTGGAAGGTATCTCTCCTATCAGCCATGTAGGGAAGCTGTTAAGCTGCAAAAAGGAAATGAGTAGCAGCGGATTCTGGAGGGAGAAATTGTTGCTAGAATAGAATTTGTACACAGATATTACTATATTACCAATTCATCCACAGAATCTGATGCTATAAAATTGTAGAAGCAAAGAACACTCATATATTTTTGTTCTAAAGAAAATCGTTTGTAAGAAACAATGTCTCATTACCTCTGGAAGAGGTAGTTTAGTATAGGGTGATATCAAACAAATTCAAGTAAAGTCTCTGAAATAAAAATAAAACAAAGTAGAACAAAAACTTAACTAAAGAAAGACATATGTCCAAAAATCACACTGTATTCAGATTCTATGGAAAAGTTTTTGGTTTGTTTATAGCTTTGTCAAACACACGCAATTTTGTCTTCAATTTTCCCTGAAAAGCATCTCAGTCTGAATTTTGGAAAGTTTCAGCTAATAAAATTATTCCAAAGAATGAGGCTAGGCAAAATCTGTTGTTTTATTCCTACTGAGAAATGGTAGTAATTTTTCTGTAATGTTCCAGGTTTGTTTTTACTTGGAACAAAGACTGGAAATTTAGCAGTGGTATAGGAGGTGATTTTGTGATAACCCAGGAAATTTCTCCATGTTTGGTTAAGTGTGAAGCCTTTGAAGGAAAGTCTCAGCAGAGATGTGTGCATAACTATAAAGCCCTGAATATCCCTCTGCACCGAGAATGATGAAATCCAGAATTGCAGGGATCCAACACCGCACATTCATGTGATATGCCAGAACCAAGCTTTTGCACTGACTTTCTTTGCTTGAACAACAGAAAATAAACTCTGTTATTAAATGAGAATCAGAACAGAAGGGAAAAGAGCTTACCTGGAGGACAGAGAGACAATGACAAGATGACAGAAAGAAAAGACATGTGGGAAGATTAGGGATAGGCTATAGAGCACTGGGAGATAGAGCAAAGGACAGCGCAGGATAGAGACTGTGCAAAGAGGTGGAAACTGGGGCTTCATGAGCCCAAGGACCATAGAGTCCTTGCACAGTTAGGTAAAAGAGGAATCTGAACATCGGCTGGAGCAGTGACTGGACAATAATCAAGCAGGAGTGATGAGATATGAACAAGGTTTGGGGATGGACTGGAATTCAGTAGAGCTGGGAAAATAGGGAAATGTAAGGACATGTCTGATGAAAAATCAGACTGTATAGAATGATAACAGATTGTATAGATCGTAGAATGAGTCTGACAGCAAAGAAACCAGCACAGAGAGCCAAGAGAAAAAGAAATGGCAGAAGACACTGGTAGAACCAGAAGAAAAAGGACCAGGGAGAAAAGTGGAAATAAATGTGAGAAAGGGGCTTGGAATAATTGGAAGGGGATCTAGGAAAAAGCACTAGAAGTCATAATGCAGGAAATATCTGGTAGTATCTAGACACATAAATGGCATGGGCAGCAAAAGGATCAAGCTTGAAGAGAATAGGCAGAAGATTCTATGTCCACAAGGTCACTTTCAT
This sequence comes from Dromaius novaehollandiae, assembly GCF_036370855.1. NCBI lineage: Eukaryota > Metazoa > Chordata > Aves > Casuariiformes > Dromaiidae > Dromaius > Dromaius novaehollandiae. The sequence goes on from NC_088098.1 coordinate 27,652,188, forward strand.
CCAAGGGTCTGCAATAAAGACTGATTTCTCAGTTTCCTGCTTCCTCGACTAGCAGCAACCACCTGTAGAACCCAGGGAAAGCTCTGCTGCCTGGCGTAGAAGATAGCATCCTACTGCTGCTGTTACTTAATTCATTTAGCTGAAGTGGCAGAGGTCTGGCAAGGGATCTAAAGGTTCCAGACCTTCTGGTAACCACATGTGGATATTAATTTTGCTGCCACTCAAATATTACAGGATATGGTTTCACAGTTTGCTTTTTCCACTGATTAACTACAACTAGCCAAACTAAGTTAGAAATACTAGTGAGGATGCAGCATGTACAAAAAATGAGAATTAATGTTATGCATACAACACTAATCCCTCTCCTTTTCTTCCCTCTCTCACTTTGTGAATGTGCTATGTACGGAGTTCATTGCTTAATTATTCTCCTATGTCCAGCAGTCACACAGTTCACCCTGGGATTGAATCAGGATTGCAAAGTGAAGGAGTCTGTCAGATTCTTGATTCATTTGGAGCAGAAATACAGGCTTATGAGTAAATGAATGAGACAGGAAATTGTGGGAGCAAAAGGGATGTTTTTTTCTGGTTGATGTACTCACACACTATCCTGAGGAACTAGGCTGTATTAATCTCTGCAAAAACTCTATCAAATTACTTAAACTCTTTTTTTCTCCCACAGGTGACCACTGACTGACTGACTTCATGCTGTCTTTTGCCTCAGCACAATTGGTCAAGTTACTACTTGGTGCTATTAGACATTCTGTTCACATGTCAACACATACATGACAAATTTGGGTATCTTAACCTGGAAGTGAATCTCACCCGTCATATCTTATCTGCTTTGAGCTGTTCATTGTTTCTTCTTCGCATTATGCATTTAAAATTATAAGTAAAATTCTTCTTGTCTGTAACTATGGGAGTCTCAATTTTGAGAAAAGTTCTTTGAACTTTTTTGTTTGTCAGCTCTGTCTATGATAAATAGGAGGCACTGTAACACAGAGGCATATTTTTCCCCTGCCATCTGAGAATGGAGCCCAACAAATATATCCACACCGTGGATTAAGGGTGTAGAGCATCTTCCAGACACATAAGGAAGTCTAATATGGTCAAGAAGACAAAAATAGTAGGATCTTATATGACCAGTCACAGTCAAGATAGCAACAGTTTTCAAGAGCAGACAAAAAATATTTCATCACGTACTTGTAACTATCCTAACAGAGAGTAAAAAGTTGTGTTCAGTTCTTTTTTGGAAACTTAAGAAGTCAAATATCCTTTCAGATACGGTTATGCCAAATACTAGGCTCTCTGACCCAAAGATATATCTGAAAAATCACAAGCTTCCAAAAATATCTTAAAATAACAAGGTAAACAAGGCTATGCAGATTCTTAAGATACACAAATGTTTTCAGTTATCAATTGTCTGTTTCTAGTTGGTGTATGGTTATCAAGCCAGTGTCTTGCCAAAACTCATCAGAAGGCAAATGATGACATTTTGCATTATAAGATAAAAAGCAGGAGAAAAACTCATCTTGAACACTGTTGAACGTATATGCTGAGGTAGCAAGACGCACAAAAACTTCAGGGTAAAGCAGAGGCTGAAAGAGCCATGCTAATCAATACAGTGTGTGAAAGGATCAAGGAGAATAAAGTCAAAACAAATCTGGTCTGGGAAAGGTCTTATTCAAAAACATATAACTGCAAAAATGGAAGGGACTGCAGAGATATATTGGCAACCCCAAATAAATTCATAGAAATGCTCCCATTTATTTTAAGGCTGATTCCATATGGAAGCCATTTTAATCCCAGTTCTCCATTCATGGTCATGATATGTCACACAAGCAAGAGCTGTGATACCACTTTATTTTAACCAACAGTTTTCTTGAAACTGTTTACATTCCAAAAAATGTCAGCATACTTCTAGTGACCAAATGTGGACTACCAATACCAGCTCTTTACCACACTGTTAATACTTTTTTCAGAGAATAGGTTGGATGTTCTTTACAGTTCCTAGTTGTTCTTGCCCTTTCCAAATGCAGCTTAACTGCTTGGTCTAAATGTGATGTACCCAATCCAGGAGCTGGAGACTCTTGAGAAAAATGTAATAATATATAATTATATAAATTATATATATAAAAAAATATAATATAATATATAATAAAAATATAATTCCCCAGAAGCTAGATTCACTAGATTCACACCCCAGGTGCAACAACAGACATTTGAATCTGTGTGAGGAAAAGATACAGAAACAAGTGCTCACCACCACATGCAAAAGCAGCAGTTGTATAAACAAACTAGTATCTTGAAATTTCAAATTACAATACTTCCCCAGGGTCAGAGTCTGCAGACACCAGGGATAGAGAATTGAGAGATGGTCAGGGAACCATCTGCACTGGTGCACAAACCAAGTCCTGGCTTCTACTGACTATGGTCTTTTCAGTTAGTTATAAAACTGTTGCAAATGCCCACCTTGTTTTAAGGTTACAGTCTTTCTCTTTCATCTCCACTGGACTGTGGGCTTATCTTCGTCATCTGCAGAACTGGAAGCTGAAATCTCACATGAAGTCCTATGAGTTGGAGTGGACTTCAGCAGTCATCCAGCCACACAGCTCTGTAGTGGCCTCTTAAGATCTTGTTCAGAAACAAAGTCTCCATTCTCCATTTTATTGTGTCAATGTATACTGATCCCTTCTGTTACATTTAAATGAGGCCAAAAGACAGAAAAAGTAGGTACACAAATATTATCCTCAGTATATGAAAGCACTCCCCAAACAAAATCATATTCTTACATTGATGGGAAATCATCTTCGAAAGTGTTGGTTCATGCTTGGTCTGTGCATTATTTCCACAATGGTAAGCAAGATAAACCAAGGAAAAACATGAGTGTTACCATTCTTAATATGTTGCAGGCTGCACAACTATTGGCCTGCTGAATTGATCATTCTGAACTTAAACTTCAGTGATATGCATAGAAAATGCAATTTCAGCACTCTGCTGAGCAGAAGCAGACTGTAAAAAGCATTTGAAATAGTGTGGAATAATGGCTGGGGGAAGCCTTCCTAAGCATTTACTCAAGGAGACAGTTTTTCTTGATCAAAAATGACAAAGGATGTTGTTCCCCTGATTGCGTTAAATCAGAATTGTCAATTCTTGTAGTTTTCATTAGTCTTGTGACACCTGGCTTTTTCTTTTTGACCTAGAGATCCGTGATCATAATGACATCTTAGCTCTTTTATTTTAACAAATATCTTTCCAGATTTCAGAGTTGTAGAGGCTGAAAAAAAGAGATTGCAAGTAAGAAAGCAAATTATTCCTACACCACATGATTTCAAGGCAACCTCATGCTTTTGGGATTCTAATATGCTTGTGAACCAATAGCACTACGCATGCATTTCAGAGCTATATAGAAATTTAATGTTTCTGAAACGAAGGTTATGAGTTATTGCCAATATAATACCCACTACATCTTGTGAGGAGGAAGAGAGACATAAAATGATGAACCAAAATACTTTTACCTGTGTAATGATTATGATAACTTAAGACTTAGAGATAACACTGTACTGCAAATGAAAAGAATGAAGAGAGAAAAATTAATACCATTAAAATATATTTCATAGTACTTTCTTCGCTATATTTGTTTGCTTTTTAGCCTACTAGTTACCTGCATATCTGATGATTACTCACAGAAAAATTCCTCTCAGCTTCCTTGAATGTTATAACTTTCTCTGCTTTGAATTTTTCATCCATTGAATTTATTGTATATGTGCTCTGTCAGTCATGGAGATGGCTTGTTGTTACTTAAAAATATTATCCTCCTGTCAGCACCTAATACAACTAATGTCTCTGAACATTGTGGAATTTAACTCTTCCAGTTTTACTTACTTTCTATGCAGGTATTTGCAGGGATTGAGAAATGTCTCACAAGCAAGACTTAAAAAGTTGGTATTAGTTTAATCTGCAGCTTCCTTTGAGCTGCTTAAAAGGGCAAAACTGGCAAAAAGACCCCAGTGAACCACAGTAAACTGCTTATCCATGCTTTTCACCATAGAATTATGGAGCACTTACTGGATTTTCTTTTCTTTTTTTTTTTTTGCATAGAAAGATATCTTGTCAAAACTGATATTTTCAACGGAAATTGCTAGTAGTAATAAAAATATTTGCAAAACATTTCAAAATGAAAATTGTAAATAAAATAAATTAATTTTATTTCAAATGAATATCTTCTTTCCATTCACATATTATAAGCCAATATAGAATTACAATATTATAGTATTACATATACATTATAATTTGCATTGTGTTTCTATTCTATTTCTGTCTCTGGAAAGAAAATGGAAAAAATGTGATCTTTTAAAAACTGCCAAAAATGATTTAAAATATTATTGGGAATATTTTACTCTTAATTTATTTAATTAAAGATCTTTAATTAAAGGAATCCTCATGAATATTGGTTTTATCTGTGTGGGTTGTATTGCACGGGTACAGACAGAGCTAGAAGATGCTTTAGGAATCTATATAAATTAAACCCTTTACTGCAAAGCTGGGGATCCCAGTTCTAGTGAATGAATATATTAACACATCTCAGCTTTGCTTTTCTGAAACACTTTAAAAAGTCTGTACTAGAGGAGGTCCTCTCTCCCTTTGCAGGACTCTGCTGCTCTGGAACTGGAAGAACCGTTTATTTTCTCTGTAGCTGTAGGAAAAGGAAATGGTAAAAAGAACCATCACAGGAATTTTGCTGGAGTGTCATTAGCTCTAATACTGAAGGTTTTGAAACAATGCTTCAAAAAAAAAAAAAAAATTCTAGAGGAGATTAAAATATTCAGAAGGCAGTAAGATAAATCAAAGCCAAAGCTGCCTTATAATTCAAATCTTACAGGAATGAAAAAAGAGGTTTAAAATACTGATTTTTCAGATGGTGATGAATTACTTTTACTGATTATTTTAATTGTTTTTGGACAAAAAGCATCACAAAATGTCCTCATGCAAACTGTGGGATTTTTGACCATAGCAAATGTTTTTCTTTGCTTTATGTTTATTTCTTTGTTTTATGTTTTTTTCTTCCTGTTTAGAAAAATACAATTTCTTTTCACCAGAAAACAAAGCAACTTGTTTTGTTTGTCTGCAAAACTTCTTAAATATAATTGCCATTGTTGCAGTACCACAGCTAAATCCAATGCATTATAATGGATAATTCAGGTCAGTTCATGGTGTAGCTCATGAAACAGACAGACAACCTAGACTGAGTGAGGTTTGATAGATAAATAGGGTCTGAGCTTGGGGAGCCATCTGTAGGATCAGGTTTGGAAGATGATCTGAAATCAAAATAAAATAATAGAAAGAATCCAATTGAATTTATTTGGACCTTGGACTAGGAATTCCATTTTGCAGGAGAAATAGATATTAAAATAATACTTACTTGTTTAAATAATTTTAATAAAATTTCCTTTATCATTTAACACTTCTCATGTTAAATAGAATATTTGGATTATATCATTCCCAAAGCAATTAATTTCCATTCTCTTCACTAATAATACAGAATGCAAAAAGAAAATGATCATTGTAACACTGAAAGATATAATGAAATAAGCTATTGGGTGTTATTCTTAACTAGTGTAAATGTGAGTAGCAAAATGAGTGTGAAGACTTTACCGGATATTCTCATTAAACCCAGTTAAGGACACAGCATAAGATTCTGGTAAGAAAATAAAATTATTCAGGTTGTTCATGATACACAAACAGGAATACATTCAGTTTTGTGTTTAAAGAACTACAGTTTTAGGAGAATGTTGCATGTTATGTATATTATTGCCTATCCTCTTCTTTTTCAGAGTAATCTTCCCCAAAATATATACAGGTTAAATGTTTCCCAGTACAAAACCAAATCTGCATCAATCCTTTGGTTACATGAGAGTTATGTTAGGTGGGCAACAACTAAAACCAACTCTGGTGTCTTTGGGTAGGATGCCAGGGAACACGTGTCGAACAGTGATGTTGGTATGCCTGGCTTCCATCAGGACCCCTGCAAACACTGAGATGAAACTTTCACTTTGTACTTCCATAGAATTAGGGTGAGTTCATCTAATAGAAACTAACTGAATTCCATTTTTTTTCATCAGTGCAGCTAGGACCATAATTCTCTTCATCATCTTTTCCTGGCTGAGAGGAAAACAATGGAAAAGGAGAAAATCAATGAAATATATTCAGATGTTATGTTGAAATGAAGTCTGTCCTGATCGTCTGCCTTCCTTTTTCTTCTGTACAAATACACATAAACAAGAGAGTTTATTTAAAAAAGGAGAAAGCCAAATCACGTACTAATTTTCACTCAGTTTTCAAGCCAACAGATTCCACGGTGAGTGCAGTATGTATTCCCACAGATGTTAGTCCCGTGCTGCTTGGATTATGGATGTCATGCACTGTGGCCTCCCTGAGCAAAACATGTAATGCATCTCTGAGGCAGATCTCAGAGGCAATTTGATTTAGGAAAGGTAAATTTTCTCATTTTGAGACTTGTTTTTCAGAGAAGAACATGAGGATCAGAACTTTTACTCACAGAACTCTCTTGGTCCCTTACTTTCATAGAAACACTCAGTATACAAGCAGCTGACTCTTGGAAGCAGGTTATTAAAAGAGATCATGGGATAATTAATAGCATTAGTGAATCAAATTTTAAAAAATTAGCTTCTGTAAAATGACTTATTATCTCTTGCTTTGCACTCTAGTCATTATGAATGTGCAGATTTAGCAGAACTTTTCTCACTAAGGACATTGACAGTATAAAACATCATAAATATTCCTGTAGTATTTTCTGCAATGAAGCAAGTCTCCCAGATGTATGTGCAAAAAAACCCACACAAGGTGCTGATGGCCAATGATTACTCTTCCTGTAATATGTGCAACATAAACTAAATAATTTATCAAAAGGAATATGGATATGATTATGTATTCCTGAAATGCATTTCTTCTTCATCTAAATAGTAAATGGAATTAGAAAAAAGGCTAACAGCACTTTTAGAAGGATATAGGCATATTCTGATAGAGGATGAGGCTAAACAGATTACCTTTATGCATATAAAGTTACAAATCTACTGGTGTTACTGGTGACAATTATTTTTTAGAATAAAATGGTTACAATGTGGAGATCAGCATTTGCCCTGGGCTCAAATCTCACTAAACAGAGCCTTAGTCAGAGAAAATATGAAATAACTACAACACAGTAGATAAGGCACTTTGAGATATAAATGTTAACAAAAAGATTTAGATAACCATATGTATACTATAAATGCATACTGTACACAAATACTTTTCAATTAGTATAAGCAATTCTGGGGTAAATAAACATGACAAAAATTCTTATCTCTAATAAGATTTTTTCTACTTCAATATATATTTTAGCCTTCTCTCTTTAAATTTCCTGTCTGTGTTTGTTTTTTGTCTTAAATTACCACAGAACTTTGCATCAGATACCCAATCCCAAATCCCAAGCTAACATTTTTCATAGATAATTTGGTCATAAATAGAAGTAATATGTGATTCTACACGGAAGAAATATGTAGTACAAGGAAGGAACTGTAAGTATAAACAATAACAAAGTAAGTTTTCCAGTAATGACTCTGAAGAGCAAACCTAAACTATCTGAAGAATTTTTTTTCTGAAAATGTTGAGACATAAGTGGCAATTTTTATCCTCCTAGTATAATCCCATGCTAAAGAGGCTATTAGTTTTGCTGGATTACATTACTGTGTTGTTTTCAGTGCACGAGTAAGAATTGTACATGCAATTAGTAATGGTCTGGCCACTAAGCCCACAACCACGGTTATTATCTTCCCTGATATCAGCAGGACTGTACCTAACTCTGTTATGATTTCAATGTTTGAAAGATAAAGATGAACGTGTCTTTTTGTGTATATATATAAAATATATGAAGCGAGTTTTCAGTGTAAATTTTACTTATTTATGACCACAGAGTCACTAAGTCTTTCAACTTCATACCTTTCTTCAAAACTGCTGTATGTGCAGCTACTGCAGGTGCAGCTCTTTAACCAAACAGCTGGCCCAAAGTTCAGCATAAGCTCCATCACAGGCTGTGTTCATCTGAAGAGGCCAGGCAGCCCTTAAATGCAAAAAATCAGGAGGCCCCAAGGGCAGTGTGCCTACATGACCTATCATCACATCATTGACTATTGACACTGGCTTATGTTGCTTGTGTATGTGCAAATGCCAGGGCGATTCTTCCCTCAGTGTTGACCAACGGTGTAAAATGACAGCTTGCAGTGTCAGCACTGCTGTTGTAGCTGATTGGTCAGGAAGGACCGAGACCGAATTCAGAAGCAGATTTAATATTATGGAAGAGGAATAACCAGTGTCAGAAGGTCAATAGCACTCTTGAACAATTATTTACCGCAGATAAACGTGAAAAGAGTAAGTGCTTGATACAATAGGGAAGTACTAGCTATGCAAAGATACTCGTGACCTACAGCTAAGATTTTTTTTGAAGTCATGAACAAAGATGATTACTGTAAGCATTTTCAAAGGGAGGAAGGGATTGTTAAAAAAAAGAGATTTGCTTGTCCTGACAAGGAATTAAGACACTAAGGCCTAATGTAAAAATCAGAGAGCTAAGAATAAATACAACTACTTGAAAAGATATGAAAGTAGGACCACATTTTGACTGCAGGCTTGGTCCTCATTTTGAAAAATATTACTCTTAAAATGGAACAATAAAAAAATAGATGTGTGTATTGCTGAGTTTTTTTTCCCCATACTGCTAATAAGTCTTAATTTTTAAAATAGTTTTCAAAGTTGCTCGAACTCACTGTGTCTACTCACTCACTCACTATGTCTATAGGTAATTATATCTTATTGGGGAGAAAAGTATTTCTAGATAAATTAATATTTGGGAGGGAAAACAAAGTGAGGCTTATTAATCCTTAGGAAATCAATATCAAGCTCATTAATATATTCAAATGATTCCAGATCACATATTGGAAACCCTGAACAAATAATTTTAACAAGTATTATATGCATCTTATAGTGTAGAAATACAAATGATTTATCTTCTTTTATTATATTACTGTAATGGATGTTAGCGAGATGTATAAGCTTAACATAGTCAAAGGAATTTGGATTCTAAACTTTTGAATGTTGTTTCACAGTTTTTCTGTAGAGTGAATGAAATAGACTGCTACCCATTTTTACATCCCTGATATGACTTTTTAATGGAATAAGATGTAGATTGGAGGACAGCAATGTACTTCTTTCTGCTGCTTTTCCAAGTGCATGAGGCACAGTTCTTTAAAATAAATACTAGGTGTATTTCTCTTCTAAACTCTTAAGGTTCTAATGTATCTAGGGACTCTAATGAGTCTGATACAGTTTTATTTACACCATGTCAGTTACCCAAAATCTGATAGTTTCATAGAGTCTTTTGTACCCTTATTTGTACACTTACAAAATTGTTCATTTTATACCATGTCTGCAAGTATGCAAAAGAGGGATCACACATCTGTCAATGGATAATGCAAATGGGCCATATTCCTTCAGTAAGAAAGAACCTTTAAAACTATTTCATCTCAGGTAAGCACAATGAGTGAGTGGGAGTTATTATGTTCCAGTCCCCATTAAAGTGGAATTTTGCTGATTAAATTCCATTAAAATCCCAGATAGCAGTTCTGTCCATACACCTGTCAGATCTGACTAACAATCCTCTTGATGCCCAAATTAATTAGAAACTTCTTTGTTTAGCCTGTAATTTTCTTGGCTGCTGAGTTTTGGTTGCCTGTTTATGCTTTGTTTTGTTCTGGGGAAATACCTACCTTCCTCCTGCCCAAAGCTGTGCTAGAATCCAGGTTTAAGTGAACATGAACTTGAACTCTATCTCCCCAGCTCCCCAAGAAACCTAAAAATATTAAAACTAATTTTATCTGATGCTTTGGGAAAGCCCATAGTAGTAGTTTCAGTACTTTCCCCAGCAGTGAGAAAACTTTACATTACACAGCCCAAAAGGCATTGAAAATCCATTTTCCAGATCTGTGAAAGCATCATGCCACTGCAGAATGAAGATAATCTGAGGACATTTTCCAGGTAAACAGGAACAGTAGTGGGCTGAAATGAAAACAGCTGAGGTCATAACTTGCTTAGGACACTATTTAAGAGTGGATAAGCCTGGAGTGCCCCTGAGATTAGATCACTGAATAAAATAACAAATTTAGCCACAAGAAGCTGGTTCCTGCTTTCTCCTAGCTGAATGCTGTAGTCACTGAATGTAAGCCTTGTGGCTTCTGCCCTTCTGGCTTATGATTCTTGCATGTTTGGTTTGACAGAAAATTCATTTTACCTGGAGCGAAGAATGGGCCTGTGACATCCCTTTGATACAGAAAGTAGAATTTCAGCTTCTCGGTTTATAGAGGACTTGACACAGGAGTTGCCATTTCCCTGATAAATAACTGAACTATACAAAAACATAGCATCACCATTTCATCAGGAACTTACCCTCAGGAGATGAGTTTGATACAGCAAGCGAGGCTTACCTCACATTTCATGTCCATTCCCTATAGACACACTAGAAGCAGCAGATACCTCAGGAAGAGCGGATTTCTTTCTGAGGACTCTCATAAATCCATTGACTTTAAAAAGTATTCAGATAGTATTTTAAATGGACTATATTTCCCCTTGACTACTGATGAAGCAGCAGCAGTAGGACAGTATGCCAGCACATGCCTCCGTCCACTTGTATAAAGGAATGGCATAAATCCACAAGTGACCCACGATATCATTTACGACTGATTTCTAAGAAGGGGTATAAAAAATAGCATCGGACATCCCTGCCGATATCTGGTGATGTCTCTCAAAGCCCATGGGCCTCTCGAGTGATGTGGATATTGCTGCTGAGGGTGCTGTCTCTGGGGAGACATTGATGCCATTTGATTTGTGTAGCCTTGGGTAGGAATCGATATGGATGGGCACTGGTAACTGTTTCTGCCTCACAACATCGATGCCTATTGATCCCTTTGGATAGCTGTCGATCTCACCAGGCATGTTTAGCTTTTGAGCTGGGGCCGATGTTCTTCTCGTTGCACATGGAAGGAGTCATGACATCGATAGCTCTCGATAGCAAGGGGCATCGATGCCTGTCCAATTCCATACCTATCGATAGGTGTCGATATCGATAGGCGTCAATATCGATCGGCATCAGTAAATATGCCAATCGATATTGATGTCTATCCATAGGCATCGATAGCAGCCAGTCTCAAGAGGCATGAAGAGCTTTTAGTCTGTGTGCCATGTTGCTCTTGGTAGGCCCTGAGGTCTATCAACATTGACCGTTGTTGAGGTCGAGGGCCCTTCCTGACCATGGATGTCCTTTCGTGTCGCTTGGGAAAGACATCCATAGATATCGAGCGCTCTGGGTCTGCCTCGATAGCTCTGCATCCTGACAGGTATCAATGCTCTTAGTTGCCATAGCTATTGATCAAGTTCACTCTGCTTAGGGAGAGAGAGACATTGATAAGCATCGGTGGCCATGCCTGCCAATATCCGTGGTAGCTCTCAAAGCGCACCGGCCTCTCGAATGATACAGCTATTGCTGTCGAGAGTGCTGTCTCTGCGGAGGCATCAATGCCGTTTCATTTGCATAAGCTTGGGTAGGGATTGATATCGATGGGCAGGGGTAAGCGTGCATGCATCGTGATACCAATGCCTATCGATCCCTTTGGAGAGCTGTCGATGTCGCAAGGCATGTTTACTTTTGGGCCGGGGGAGATGACCCTCTCATTGAATATGGAAGGAGTCGTGCCAACGACAGATCTTGATAGCAAGGGCCTTGAACACCATTGATGGGCTCAGGCCTTGCCTGAGATTATGATGAGAAGCAGGGGAAGGAGTAGGGTTAGGAGAGAGAGCAAGCCTAGAGCACCATGCGGAGTGGGGTGAGAAAGGGCATGCCAGACATAATGTGCGCGTACCACACAATTAATGCCAGGACAACTGTTGTGTCTGAGGCTTGAATGGCACCGCTGGGCTCAGGCCCTGCCTGAGATTATGCTGAGAAGTAGGGAGAGTGTTAGGGATAGGGTTAGGGTTAGGGTTAGGAGAGAGAGCAAGCCTAGAGCCCCATGTGTGGTGGGGCCAGAAAGGGCATGCCAGAGGTAGTGTGTGGCTACATCAAGATTACTGGCAGGACAACTTTTGTGTCTGGGCCTTGAATGGCCCTGATGGGCTCAGGCCTTGCCTGAGATTCCACTGAGAGTTAGGCGTAGGGTTAGGGTTAGGGTTAGGAGAGAGAGCAAGCCTAGAGCCCCATGTGTGGTGGGGCCAGAAAGGGCATGCCCCAGGTAGGGTGTGGCTACATCAAGATTACTGCCAGGACAGCTTTTGTGTCTGGGCCTTGAATGGCCCTCGGGGGCTCAGACCTTGGCTGAGATTCCGCTGAGAATTAGAGTTAGGGTTAGGGTTAGGAGAGAGAGCAAGCCTAGAGCCCCATGTGTGGTGGGGCCAGAAAGGGCATGCCAGAGGTAGTGTGTGGCTACATCAAGATTACTGGCAGGACAGCTTTTGTGTCTGGGCCTTGAATGGCCCTGATGGGCTCAGGCCTTGCCTGAGATTCCACTGAGAGTTAGGCTTAGGCTTAGCGTTAGGGTTAGGCTTAGGGTTAGGAGAGAGGGCAAGCCTAGAGCCCCATGTGTGGTGGGGCCAGAAAGGGCATGCCAGAGGTAGTGTGTGGCTACATCAAGATTACTGGCAGGACAACTTTTGTGTCTGGGCCTTGAATGGCCCTGATGGGCTCAGGCCTTGCCTGAGATTCCACTGAGAGTTAGGCGTAGGGTTAGGGTTAGGGTTAGGACAGAGAGCAAGCCTAGAGCCCCATGTGTGGTGGGGCCAGAAAGGGCATGCCCCAGGTAGGGTGTGGCTACATCAAGATTACTGCCAGGACAGCTTTTGTGTCTGGGCCTTGAATGGCCCTCGGGGGCTCAGACCTTGGCTGAGATTCCGTTGAGAGTGATAGTTAGGGTTAGGGTTAGGGTTAGGGTTAGGATTAGGAGAGAGAGCAAGCCTAGAGCCCCATGTGTGGTGGGGCCAGAAAGGGCATGCCAGAGGTAGTGTATGGCTACATCAAGATTACTGGCAGGAGAACTTTTGTGTCTGGGCCTTGAATGGCCCTGATGGGCTCAGGCCTTGCCTGAGATTCCACTGAGAGTTAGGCTTAGGCTTAGGCTTAGGGTTAGGCTTAGGGTTAGGAGAGAGGGCAAGCCTAGAGCCCCATGTGTGGTGGGGCCAGAAAGGGCATGCCAGAGGTAGTGTGTGGCTACATCAAGATTACTGGCAGGACAGCTTTTGTGTCTGGGCCTTGAATGGCCCTGATGGGCTCAGGCCTTGCCTGAGATTCCACTGAGAGTTAGGCTTAGGCTTAGCGTTAGGGTTAGGGTTAGGAGAGAGAGCAAGCCTAGAGCCCCATGTGTGGTGGGGCCAGAAAGGGCATGCCAGAGGTGGTATGTGGCTACATGAAGATTACTGCCAGGACAGCTTTTGCGTCTGGGCCTTGAATGGCCCTGATGGGCTCACACCCTGGCAGAGATTACGCTGAGAGTTAGGCTTAGCATTAGAGTTAGGGTTAGGGTTAGGAGAGAGAGCAAGCCTAGAGCCCCATGTGTGGTGGGGCCAGAAAGGGCATGCCCCAGGTAGGGTGTGGCTACATGAAGATTACTGCCAGGACAGCTTTTGCGTCTGGGCCTTGAATGGCACTCATGGGATCAGGCCTTGCCTGATATTCCACTGAGAGTTAGGCTTAGGCTTAGCCTTACGGTTAGGCTTAGGGTTAGGAGAGAGAGCAAGCGTAGACCTCCATGTGTGGTGGGGCCAGAAAGGGCATGCCCCAGGTAGGGTGTGGCTACATGAAGATTACTGCCAGGACAGCTTTTGTGTCTGGGCCTTGAATGGCCCTGATGGGCTAAGACCCTGGTGGAGATTCCGCTGAGAATTAGGGTTAGGCTTAGGGTTAGGGTTAGGGTTAGGAGAGAGAGCAAGCCTAGAGCCCCTTGTGTGGTGGGGCGAGAAAGGGCATGACCCAGGTAGTGTGTGGCTACATCAAGATTACTGCCAGGACGACTTTTGTGTCTGGGCCTTGAGTGGCACTGATGGGCTCAGGCCTTGCCTGAGATTGCACTGAGAGTTAGTCTTAGGGTTAGGGTTAGGGTTAGGGTTAGGGTTAGGGTTAGGGTTAGGAGAGAGAGCAAGCCTAGAGCCCCATGTGTGGTGGGGCCAGAAAGGGCATGCCAGAGGTAGTGTGTGGCTACATCAAGATTACTGGCAGGAGAACTTTTGTGTCTGGGCCTTGGATGGCACTCATGGGATCAGACCCTGCCTGAGATTCCGCTGAGAATTAGGGTTAGGGTTAGGGTTAGGGTTAGGGTTAGGAGAGAGAGCAAGCCTAGAGCCCCATGTGTGGTGGGGCCAGAAAGGGCATGCCAGAGTTGGTATGTGGCTACATGAAGATTACTGGCAGGACAACTTTTGTGTCTGGGCCTTGATTGGCCCTGGTGGGCTCATACCGTGGCGGAGATTCCGCTGAGAGTTAGGGTTAGGGTTAGGTTTAGGCTTAGGTTTAGGGTTAGGCTTATGCTTACAGATAGGCCTACGGTTAGGGTTAGGGTTAGGAGAGATATCAAGCGTAGAGCACCCTGTGGAGTGGGGCAAGAAAGGGCATGCCAGAGGTAATGTGCGGCTAGGCTACATCAAGATTACTGCCAGGACAACTGTTGTGTCTGGGCCTGGAATGGCCCTGATGGGCTCAGACCCTGCCTGAGATTACGCAGGGAAGTAGGGGTTAGGGTTAGGGTTAGGGTTAGGGTTAGGGTTAGGGTTAGGGTTAGGAGAGAGAGCAAGCGTAGAGCCCCATGTGGAGTGGGGTGAGAAAGGGCATGCCGGAGGTAATGTGCGGCTACCTCACAATTACTGCCAGGACAACTGTTGCGTCTGGGTGTGGAATGGCACTGATGGGCTCAGACCCTGCCTGAGATTACGCTGAGAGGTAGAGCTATGCTTAGGGTTAGGGTCAGAGTTAGGGTTAGGAGAAAGAGCAAGCGTAGAGCCCCATTTGGGGCGCAGTGAGAAAGGGCATGCCGGAGGTAATGTACGGCCACATCAAGATTACTGCCAGGACAACTGTTGCGTCTGGGCGTGGAATGGCACTGATGGGCTCAGGCCCTGCCTGAGATTACGCTGAGAGGTATGGGCAGGGTTAGGGGTAGTGTTAGGAGAGAGGGCAAGCCTAGAGTCCCCTGTGGAGTGGGGCGAGAAAGGGCTTGCCAGAGGTAATGTGTGGCTACATCAAGATTCCTGCCAGGACGACTTTTCCATCTGGGCCTGGAACGGCACTGATAGCCTCAGGCCCTGCCTGAGATTACGCTGAGAGGTAGGGGTAGGGGTAGTGTTAGGGTTAGGAGAAAGAGTAAGCCTAGAGCCACATGTGTGGTGGGGACAGAAAGGGCATGCCAGAGGTAATGTGCGGCTACCTTACGATTACTGCCAGGACAACTGTTGTGTCTGGGCCTGGAATGGCACTGATGGGCTCAGGCCCTGCCTGAGATTACGCTGAGAATTAGGGTTAGGGTTAGGGTTAGGGTTAGGAGAGAGAACAAGCGTAGAGCCCTATGTGGAGAGGGGGGAGAAAGGGCATGCCAGAGTTAATGTGCCGCTACCTCACGATTACTTCCAGGACAACTTTTGCACCTGGGTCTGGAATGGCACTGATGGACTCAGGCCCTGCCTAAGATTACGCTGAGAGGTAGGGGTAGCGTTAGGGTTAGAGTTAGGAGAGAGAGCAAGCCTAGAGACCTTGTGGAGTTGGGTCAGAAAGGGCGTTGTCGTGGCCCGAAAGGCATCGTTTAGGACTACCTCCCTCCCCTTGGGACCAACGACCAAGTTTGTGATGGTCTTGGTGTGAATTACGGTGAAACTACACCAGCCAACCAGTTTTATGATTTATTAGTACAAAAGGCAAGGCATGTGGCTAAATATGATAACTCTATGGTGATTACTTTAACTAGAGAAACAAGTCAAAGTACGATTTGAACAGATCTTATTCATCAAAAGAGAGGGGAGACAGAGAGAGAGAGGGAGAGAGAGAAAGAGAGAGAGAAAGAGATATCACCACCCGTGGATCCATCATCATCCCATTGGTCCTCTTCACCCTAGGTGTCTTGGAAAAGTTCGGAGCCAAATCAAGGCAAATTAAATAAATAAATTGTAATGATGCGCGTGCAGTAATTACAACTCGTGCTTGGTGCCTCCGAAGAGGGACCCTGAACAAAGAAATCCATGGACAATTATAACTTTCCAATCTAAGCTCTCCACCCCTCACACAGTAATTCAGACCAATAATAATATTCAGGTCTGGGGTCTTCTGCTCCCTATTGGGTCTCATCGCTGTCCCTAGGCAGACTGTTGCAGTTTCTGCTGACAGATGTGTCTTGATTCCTCGGGCCCCACCATTGTCTCTCAAGGCACAAACACAAAGAGGTGCTGTTCCAGCAATTAGCACTGCCCCAGCAGTGAAAGTAGGTGTTATCTCCCAAGGTCCTGACGAGGGGGAGATAGTCCAGACCCCCCCTAATTAACACTGTTTCAGCAGTGAGAGGAGGCTTTGTTTCCCAGGGTCCTGGCACCCAAGCAGGCCTTATTTCAAAGCCTTCACATCCTCCCTGTCGGTGTGTGAAGCGCAGGAATGCAAACTGCTTGTAACTCCCTTATCTTTCCAGTCTGCACCAGCTCTGGGGCCCTTTCTCACTGAACTAGGAGTGCGGCCTAAGGCTTCAGGAAATTTAGCTACTCATGCTGAGGAAGTTTTACAGAAGTTGTGCTAAGCGGCAACAATTTACAGTCCAGGTCCCAAAGTCTCTACCCAATCATGGTCTGGTTCAGCGCAGGCTTGGTGTGTCCCAGGTGGTCGCAGGGAGACCACTTCAGGGGTCGCAGCAGCTCAGTCCTGTTTCTGCTGGGAACAGATGGCTTGTTCGAGGTTATGGTTTGCTTGCACCTTATGTACCAAGAAATGTTTAAGGCAAAAGCTTACTTATCTGTCCACCATTGATACCTCTTGATATCGAGGGGCATCGAAGCCTGTCCAATTCCACACCTATCGATAGACATCGATATCCATCGGCATCGATAATATCACTGCCGATGGATACTGATGCCTATCAATAGGCAGCGGTAGCTGCCGATCTCGAGAGGCATGCAGAGCTTTTAGTCTGTGTGTCATGCTGCTCTTGGCAGGCCCAGAGGACTGTTGACATTGACTGTTGTTGGGGTCGAGGGCCCTTCCTGAGGATGGATTTCCCTTCGTATCACTCGGGAACGACCTCCATAGATATCGAGCGCTCTGGGTCTGCCTCGATAGCTCTGCATCCTGACAGGTATCGATGCTCTTAGTTGCCATAGCTATTGATCGGGTTCGCTCTGCCTAGGGAGAGGGAGACATCGATAAACAGTGGTGGCCATGCCTGCCAATATCCGGTGGTAGCTCTCAAAGCCCACCGGCCTCTCAAGCGATATGGCTATTGTTGTCAAGAGTGCTGTCTCTGGGGAGGCATCGATGCCATTTCATTTGCATAAGCTTGGGTAGGGATTGATATGGATGGGCACGGGTAAGCATGGATGCCTCACCGTATCAATGCCTATCGATCCCTTTTGATAGCTGTTGATCTTGCCGGGCACGTTCAGCTTTTGGGCTGGAGCCAATGTTCTTCTCATCGCACATGGAAGGAGTCGTGTCATCGACAGCTCTCGATAGCGAGGGGCATCAATGCCTGTCAATTTGCATAAGCTTGTGTAGGGATCGACATGGATGGGCACGGGTAAGTGGGGATGCCTCGCGACATCGATGCCTATTGATCCCTTTCAATAGCTGTCGATCTCACCAGGCATGTTCAGCTTTTGGGCTGAGGCCGATGTTCTTCTTGTTGCGCATGGAAGGAGTCGTGTCACCCATAGCTCTCGATAGCGAGGGGCATCAATGCCTGTCGATTTGCATGACCTTCAGTAGTCAGTCTTTTTCTTGCCAAATCATCGCCCTATATACAGCCTTGCTTTTGTTGCTGTGAAATCAGTGTATAACTAATGGAGTATGTGTAACTTGCTTGTGAAGACCAAGACAAAAAAGACGTTGAATACTTCAGCTTCTTCCATATTATTTTTCACTAGGCTGTGTCCTTCATCAGTCAGTGGACTCACATTTTCGCTAAACTACTTTTTTGCAGCTAGCATACCTGCTGAATCTCTTTTTACCCTTCTTCTCTTTCAATCATCTTAGTTTCAGCTGAATTTAGTCCAGTTTTTGTCTCTAATTATCCAAGGAGTACTTCTATGCTCCTGCTTTATTACCTGTTCTGATTTTACTTCTCACAGGCTCCCTCTTTGTGCTCCAGTTCATCAAGAAACTCCTTGTCCAAGCAGGCTGTCTGATGAAATTCAGTCTTTTTGCACAATAAGATGGTTCATTCCTGCAATCTCAGTAGGATTTGTTTAAAAACAGGCCATGTAAACCTCATGTAGGAAGTGATAAAATCACTGAAAAAACAGGGAGGTTAGTCAGTCTAGCTGAAAATCTTTGGGTCTAGTCATTACTGTTAAGAGAGCTGGTGGAAGAAGGCAACTCGGCAGCACTGTGGATCTGTTCCAGGGACCAGGGGAGGCCGACCACTTCCTCTCCTTGCTGATGCTCTCCTGGCCAGCAAAGACCCTTTGGGTACCTTATCAGGAGTGGTGAATATACTAACGCTTAGACATTATTAAACATGTATTCTGTGCTAAGTTCTAGCTCTCTGCTGTCCATGTAAGCCAATAAATAATTGCTTTATACTTTTCAAGGACCACTGTGGATGTTTCAGATTCCCAAGGAATCTCAAATAGCACTGGATGCCTCTATGTAGGTAACTGAACTGAGCCTTCAGAGTCTGTTTTGGTGGGCTTTGTGTTGCTCATTTTAAGGACTGAGTCCAGCAGTTCCACCTCAACACATTCTGCAGCTCAGAGCTCTGTCACACTCACCTATTCACACACGGCTAGACTGACCAGAGGGCAAAATGGCAGTGCTGTAGTGAGGATGCCCAGGCACTTGAACTTCTACTTATTTTGGTGCCTTAATCTTTCGGTTACAAGGCCTCTTTGTGGCCTAGTACATCTTTAATGATTTTTGTAAATCAAAGTTCCAGTAGGGGTTTGAAAGAATCACTGTAACTGATTACTGAAGAAGACCATCTTCTATGGCAGGGACATCCAGCATACCTTCCTGGTGTTTCTAATGGATGCCCTGGTATCCCTTTTGATTTAAGAAAATTGCCTCCTGGATCCAACAAATATTTATTGAGAATAGTTTTTATAAAATGAGCTTCCTTCCCATCCAAATATAAAAAAGTTTCTTAAAAACAACTTTGTCACTGTAACAATGTTATATACAATATAAATCACTACATATTATGTATATATGCACATATATATGTGTTACCAATTCTAACAGGGAGCTGTAAAACATGTGAAAAGGGGTAAAACAGGAATAAAGGTCCCAGCTCCCTTCCCCTTTGCATATTTATGGCTATGAGTTCAATGAAATTTAGACAAATTGCAGCAAAAGTTTTCTTTCAAGTAAGTGGGGAATCAACTAAATCGTGTAAAATAGTTTATATTCATACCTGGAGTAATTCCAGAGATTTTAAAAGAGTTATTTTAGTGATTAATTTTCCCCAATGCATGTGAAAGCTCATAACCCTTCAGGAAGATTATACTCGCAAGTTTGACAGTAGAGTGCCCCGAATATCTTGGGAGGCTACAAATCGCCCCTCAGTGCTGATTAGCAGACTATGGTTCCCTCTAGCATGGATTTCTGAAGGAAAACCATTATAATTTAATTTGCTTGTAGGTTGCTTAAATGTTCTGGATAAGCTAATATTCAACATTATATATACAGTAAGATGCAAAAGAAGAAAAACACAAAAGAAGGAAAATAAAAAGGTCATAAAAGAATTTTTGTGTAAACACAGAATGCCATCGTAATAGAGAAATGCTCCCCGAGCTGGCAGAAATAGCTGCAAGACTAAGTACAAGACTGGGAGAATAAGAGTCCTGATGTTACCAGTTCTGTGATACTGAATAGTCTTAAGCTTGTTGTATGAAATTGCTACGGTTTGCCACAATCCTGGCAATTAAAGAGTTAGACTAAGAGGTGTTCATTTAACATCTAAGCTACAAGAAGAATTAAAAGGTTGAGCATCAAGTCAGTGGGCAAGAGACAAGAGCTTAAAGCTAGTACAGCAGAAACTTCGTGAATTATTAAAGGGATTGAAAAAATTGATTTGACATATTGTTCTCATTAGATGGATTGCAAGAACAGGGCCACAAACATGCAGAGTCACGCACAGCTGTTGTGAGCATACTTGACCTGACCTGTCTGAATATACAAACAGAGCTGCCTCTGGAGCCAGCTCAGGCAAGAGTTCTGCTCAATGGCATTGTCAGCTCATGAAACAGCTACCAGCTACACAATGAGAGCAGTTTTTCACAATACCTTCCTGTTCCTACTTTTTCTTACTGAGTCACTTTCTTCAATCTATTGTATTTCTTTTAGTATTATAAAAGCCAGTACTATAAAATATAAAGTTTCTTGAGAGCAAGTGTCTGTAATATAGAAAAATGTCACAAGATAATTCCTTTAAAGGCAGGCAAGCTGAATACTCTTTGAGAAATCCCAGAAAATTTAAATGCTGTACTCCTCTTAGGGCCAGGTTGTGAGCGTTTAATTGCATGGAGACTGGTCATGAAAATAACTGCTTTCTGATGTGAGTATGGAGGTCACAATATGGCCCTTAAAGAGACAAGGAGATTTCGCTACACGGTTTATTGATTCCTTTAAAGAGCAGCTCAGACTTAAGAAAATATTTGCTAAATTAAAAATTATAGTAGAAGTACTGCAGTACAATGTTTTAACTTTTAACTACTTTGAACTTGGAGCAGAATCCAGAGAGCAAAGTCAAATGCTTAGTCTTCCTCTTCATCAAATGGGAAGAGTTTAGCAGTTCAGAGTAGTCATTCAAAAACATGCTCTGAGCAACCTATCCAGTAGGAAATGCTATGGATGTGAGTGTGCCTGAAATCTTTCTGGAATCTTAAGACACCTGACTCTCATGGTTTGTCAACTCCATCCACTTTGAATCCAGAGCTCAGAGGTCTGGACTATCTCAGAGAATGGAAAGTGGCTTAGCACTTCTCCTTTGAAATACTAGTGATGGATGTCTTAGCATCTTTCCCACAATACCTCAGTGATCAGAGAAGACTATGAGAGATTTAGTTTTTAAACCCTCTTTAGCCTGAGAAAGTTTGAGCTCAGTGTTGCTGCCTCCAGAAGAATTCCTTAAATACTTGGTGAAGTAGAGGGGGGCGACCTGAGGAACCGTAACACAGTTTTAGCGTCATAGCTAACTGCTTGGGGTTTTGTACTGTCTGCAGTAAATCTCAGCTTTGTCTGCTGTGATCAGTGTACGTGTGCCTTCCTCTTCACAGTGAGCTTCCCTTGCTGATATGTATTAAAGAAACTTGGAGATGACTCAGAAATGTAGACTTCTATTGCAAAATTGTAGAGGACCTCTGAAGGAGCTTGTCTTGAAAAAACATACGTAATACTGTCAGAGTCCAACACTCTCTGACCAGTTTTTTTTAGATATTCCACATGTGGAAAGTGTAATCTTTAATATCAAATTTACTTATCATTGGCATCATTACACAGGTTTCTGATGTAGCACAGTGATACAGCAATATACTGAAATCACAATACAAGTGTAAGTTACGCTTAGTATAATATAGCAGTTGCAGTATACAGTTCAATCACAATACCATTGTGATTCCCGTTACTGGTTTCTATAATATGCTTACCATCACGATGCTGGGCGTCCCCAGTCACTGGGAAGCAATACATGAGTTGAAGCCAGCTCAAGGCTGCTGCTCTCTTCAAAATTCTTCTGTTAGTTGTTCAGTTTTTACAGTCTATGATGGGCTGAGCCACATATATGCTTCTCCCATGCTGGTCTGGCCAACTCAGGGAGACAGTCGCACCCTTTTGATGAACTCAGGAAGAAACACTGACACTCCCAGTTGTTGATCCACTCAACTGACACAGTTGTTTATCTAAAACAAAGGCCACCCCCTGGTCCCCTTTGTGTTGAGATAATTCAGCTTTCTGTGCAGCAGCTGTGGTCAGTCACTCTCTACATTCTTCCCTGAACTTCATGGGCACCTTGCCCTTGCTCATCTCCTCTGAGCCTTCTTCCATTGTAGGGGTTTATTGGTCAGTCACAAATACATGTAATAGAAACGTCAAGATTTCTTTTCTACTATTTCCATAATGTTCATTACTGGCATTTTCTTCCAATAAGTGTCTGATGTATAGAATGTTCCTGACAGGTTACAATCTATATCAATGCATCAGCAAAATACACATAATTGTCCCTCAGATACACAATGCATTCATCCCCAAGGCAACTAATGATCATAAATATGTATTTGAAATGTAAAATAATATTGTATGAAGTACTCCATCAAGAAGGGGCAATAAGAACAGAAATAACAACATGGACTATTTTGAACTAGACAACAAAATGGAATATTCCATTAACAGACAAAAGAAATATATCAGTGTAGTTTTGATGAAAGTTAAAAGAAACAAGAAGAATTAATGGTGCAAATTGGTGGTGATCGACAGAGTACCTCGCTGTGGACCATCTCAAAGACTCCAAGAGTATGAATAATTAGCTGGACTCAATGCCACCACAAAAATAGTATTGCAATGTTGCAGTCCTTCTTGCACCTAGAAGTTACTTAAAGTAACTTTGATTACAAGTAAAAATAAGGGAGCCCTGGCAGAAACAAAAGCTGTATCTTTTACTGTATATAATCATTACTTTCCTTGAAATACTGCTTCTTGTATTTATATAGCTATGTAGTTATTTTTGGTGGTAAAAGTCAACAAGTGAACAGAAAGTTATTATTTTACTTGAAAAATTTCTTATAATGTTTAATTCATATTTAGGAAGCCATATTTAAGATAAAGAGAGAACTTAAAAAAATAGTAGAATTCAAGCATTAGTATGAATGAGCAACATATTACCAAGTATAATCTGCTATTTTAGATCACTGTTCTCACCGTGAGAGATGGCAAAACTCCATAGAGAACCACCTGAGATATATGTGGCTATAGAACATATTAGTTATCATTCCCTTAAATCAATTCCCTTAAATAAAAACAAAGATTGAATTTATTGCCAGGAATGCTTCTCAGTGTGCGAGTTCAGAAGACTAAATGATGAATTCAGTTCAAATACCTGTAAAGGCAAATATCTCTAAAAGGAAAAGGGCTCTAGTAAAGTTGGCAATGCATTTCCTATTCAAACTCCTGGATTATAGGTTTCCCCAACACTGAAATAGATGTTAGCTATATAAATTTCTTACCTGACAGAAAATATAGTGAGACTATGGATTCATAAAGTCTATCTAGCAAAAGATAATGTTCTTAGGGAAAAATTCATGAATTAACAGCTGGAAAAAGTGAAAATGACATTACAAAAATACTGCATATAATCATTTCCTTTTTTTTTTTTTTTTGATACGAGGATTTCATTTGGCTTTCAGAAATTTCTTTTAAGAATGTAAGTTACAGATAAAATTATTGTAAAGAAGTTTTGCTGAAGTATGAAAAGTGTTAAAGGTTAAAGGACAAACATAAGAACTCCTGCGGTCTGTTCATGACTTGTGAATCACTTAAGAATGTCTGTTCAATTTTTTACTCAGTGACTCTCTTCAGCAAAAGTATTAGTAGGCTCTGTGCATGCACACACACACACACACACACACAGACAGACACACACACACACAGAAAAAAAAAAGTGATTGCCTATTTTCAACCTTTTTTCCAAATATCTCTAATAAATATATAGTTCAGTGTAACTTGCTGTTTCATAACATACTGTATTTCATAAATATTTTGGCGTTTTTAACTGTCACTGAAGCTAGTCAAAAATGCATGGAAAAAATAATTTTATAATGAACAGGATTACATATGAACTAACTTATACTACAAATATTTATTATTGGTATTAAGCTATTCTAACTCTGACTGGTTTCCCAAAAGTTAAGGTATGTACTGGGAAGTGGAGGTACTGTATAAAATAAAAGTGTAGGGCATGCCATGCACCCAGTAAAGGGTATTAAGCAATGGAAAGGTAGGGACTCAATGATATTAATTTAATTGAACTCAGTGCATCACCAGAACATATATCTCCAATATGAATAGCAAACAGTATTTCAGACAAGCATACATTTGCATTAATTTCAGCCAGTCTGGAATTAAATATTGCAAAGTATGGTCATTAGGCCAGCCTTTTCAACGCCGCATCTGGTGGCCAGTTTCGGGGCTACCATGCATGCTGGGGCATAGGCTGTTCCGCAGCTTTGGAGCCACAGAGGCAGCTCTGCTGCAGCCACTTCTGGTATCCCTGTGGCTGGCTGGGAAAATCGGGGCCAGGCCCAGCCAGCTGCACAATGGTGATGGCAAACCTTTTCCATAGGGAGAGTGAAATTAGCTCGCTGAGTGAAGGCCCAGTACTTAATATTATTTTGACACAGAGCAGTGCATTGCTTATATATAGCCATGTTTGGCTGGATTACAGTAGTGATGAATAAGTAAAAGAGGCAGGAAATGTATTGTCAAGACCAGAGGCCTACTTCCTTTTGTCTTCAGTCTAATTTTAACTCTTTCTTGATAACTGCTTCCATACTGACCTTCTTCACGATGTTGGCTAGCTTATTCTACAGTATAGATATCAAGTGTTAAGATATTCATAATTGTAACATCAACTTCAGATGGTAAATCTGGAGTTACCAGAGAATGACAGCTCTTAAATATCATATAAAGTCACTAAACCAGATGGCAAATGCGCTGGTGTTTACTTTTTTTAAGTGAATGCTGCAGCTGGCATGAAATAATTCCACACTGTTTATTAGAGGGAAACACAGAAGTTAAATATAGCTGTATAATTTTCCTTGTTAGAAAATGTCCAGATTTCATATTTAGCCACTGAAATAGCAGCAATATTTTGGTTCCCCATAATCAGTAGTACTGTATAATTTTTTGAATACAGATTTAGTGCATGAAGATACTATTTTGTTGGAGCTCTGTGTATGTAATGACCAATAAAAAAGAAATATGTTTAAAGGTTAAAAATACACATCTCATCTGCAAAGAGACTCCCACTTCCTTACAGCCCCACTTCATTAAAAGTATTTCTGGAATGTAAGTATTTTTTTTTATTTTAAAAATTTAAGAAAAATTCTTACAAGAAAAAATAAAATGACATTTATATTCTCAATGTATTTATGTAAATGACCTTAATCTTTGTGTCTTCGTCAGTTCTAGCTTTCTTTTTTATATGAAATTTTACTTATGTTTGTAGTGTTATTTTTCTTAAAATCATTTGGGATGAAATCCTTACAATTATCTTGATAAAAAAAGAAGAAAAAATGCCTTTTACATTTTAAATACAATTTTGTATCATTTTAATAAAACATTTTCTGACCACTATATACAATGGTCATACTTTCTTTTTTCCATTTTTTTCTAACACAGACATACCCCGCAAGGACTGTGTTTAGTGAAACACAGCTGTGACGGTGTGCTCCTTCCCCCTTCAATGTACTCTCTCCCTTTCAACCTGACCTCCTGGTAAACAGTGCATAGGCAGGGGCTAGCTGAGCATGCGCCAAATAAGGCCCATCTAGCATGCAAATATGACTATTAGTCAATCATCTCCTCCCTCCCCCATAAATAGCGGGCAGCCCAGAGCCCACTGAGCTCTCCTGCATGGCAGCGGGCTGCACTGCAGAACCTCCTCTTGAGCAGGGATGCTTCTCAGGGTTACTCCTTGAGGTCAAGACATTCCCTACTTGTGACAGATCTTCAGTAAGTGATTAATTGCATGCTGAAACTTTGTTAAACTTTGCTGAGTTAAATCTGATTGATTGTGCACATAATCCTTAGGCACCCAGACTCCTCTCCTTTGCACACTCTGCACATGATCCTTAGACATAAACTGTTGACCAAGCCTGGGACTAGGATTGGATCCAGCCACATCCAGACTCTTCTCTGAAGGAGTTTGAAAAGCAAGGGGGTCCTTTTTGAACCTTGCGACTCAACAGGAGAGTCTCCTTCACACATAGTCCTTTAGACATGAACCGTTGACCAAGTCCAGGACTAGGATTGGATCTAGCTGCACCCAGGCTCCTCTGAAGAGGAGTTTGGAAAGCAAGTGGCTCCTTTCTGAACCTCATGACTCAATGGGAGGGTCTCCCTGACACTTTCAGCTGACCCTGTCCTCCACACAGTAGATAATGGAGTGAACCCTGCGATTGAACCTCATTAAATCATTGTCTTATTTATGATTGCACTTTGTTAAGTCACTGTCTTACTGCAATAAAACATAGTGCTACTTCTCTCCTGCAAGGGAAGTGCATTTTTCCACTCATCTGCAACAACAGCCTTACATAGCCCATCTCTATCCCACTAATGTCCTTTTAAATGAGAATGAGTGAATTCAGCAGGGGATATGCAAGAATCACTTTGGCAATATAAATTATATTTCCCTTCAAAAATGTAAAAAAGAACAGGTGAGAGGAAAAAAAAAGAAACAAATTGAGGATATAATTGGAAATAGCATGGCCTAGTTAGTAGGATACATGGTGGGGATTAGGAAGACCAGAACTATGGTGTGACATTTTGATGTGTTTGGCAACAGTATCACTTTACTTGATGGCTACTCTCATCTGTCCCTTGTGGTTCATTCTTGTGGCCTCGCCTGGATGCATTGGCCTTTAGTGCTGTTGGAGCAACTGTTTGTGCAGCCTCACTATGAGTTGCTTGGGAACTGATTTGGCTTCTAAACTGTCCCAGCAATATATATTATACATATATATTATATATATATATTATAATATAATATATATTATATATATATATATATATATATATAAAATACACACACACAGACACACAAAAATATATATACACATACACATTTTAAGATGAATCAGTTTCTTGGCATAGTTTATATATCAGCTGCACATACAATTAATACAAATGAAGAACTGCACTATGGCACTGGGACAGAAAGAAGCAGCTAGAAGCAGTTTTAATATGGGATTTAAAATCACATTCTTGGTCCCTACTAAAACCTTTTCCACTGAGCTGTTACGTTACAAAGTACAGCAGCCTCAGCTATGAAGTACAGCAACACTGGTGCCACACATCTTTTGTAGATTCATGATTAGAATGGTCAATAAAAATGGGGAAGCTGTATTCCATAGTCTTCTGCTGAATGAAGTGAAAGGCACACCTCACACCTACTAATACAATGCTCTCACAATCTAACCCCAGAACAATCAACATAATGCACTGAATGAGGGGATCTAGACTTCCATTGTATCCCTTCCATCGTATCTGAGCTGCCTCGGAGCTAAGAAGGCAAGTGGATGTCAAAGAGGAGAAGCGTTATTATCACATTGTTTGTGGTCAGGTGGGTTCCTGTCCATGCAGCCAAGATGGCATATACATTTTGCACTAAACAGTAATTTAATAAAAAGAAGAAGACATCCAAGGATCCCCCCAAGGCACCAGATGCCAAATTCCTATACGATCCAATGTTTCATTTGGAGGCACTAGTTACTGTTTTCACCTTTTGCTTCTGTACTCTCTAAAAACTGAGGGAAGCCAGGTACAAAAGTATCTCACTAATTCTAAAATTAAAAAAAAAATATATAGAAACCGGAGAATGATGAGAAGAAAAGTTGAG
The DNA here is from genome assembly GCF_036370855.1 of Dromaius novaehollandiae. Lineage (NCBI taxonomy): Eukaryota > Metazoa > Chordata > Aves > Casuariiformes > Dromaiidae > Dromaius > Dromaius novaehollandiae. The sequence continues at coordinate 27,680,072 of NC_088098.1, forward strand.
CTCCTTGGAGTCTATATTCTACAGAACTGTACAGTCTACTATCTAGTTGTGATGTAAACTAATGGAGATGCGATATTAAGGGAAGCCCAAACTTATCAGCAAGCAGTATGGATGGGCATTCGCTTAGTTTCCTGTTCCTGAAGACTGCCATAAGAAATGTACATTCTGATCTTTTTCCCTACTCTTTCTAATAATTCCTTAACTTTTTTTTTTGCCAGAGAACTCCTTTCAAGCAGAATTTAGCTCAGATATAAGTTCACTTATACCTCTTGCCCTTGTAAAGTGTAATATTGTAACTGTAAGGTTTGGTATTTTCCTGAAAAATGCTATCTATGATTCGATGTTTTTATGACTATTTGATAGTTCAACCCACTGTCATATTCACTTTATGCAATGCTAAAATATCATATTTCTTTTGAAAGCAAGGCTTGAGATCAGATTCTTAAAGATGATTATGGTAACTCTTAACTATGAACAATGCATCGTCAATAGTTTTGATGACAAGTCCTCAATGTCTTTTGTTGTATCTCATTGAGAGTTGCAAAATGCCTTGCTACTTGAAAAAAACTGCTACTTGATTTTCAATCATGGATTCTCAATCAGAAGCAAAAAGGTGTTTTGCACTGAAATAGTGTAAAACACTTTATAAAAATAACATATAATCAGCAACACTGAGGAAAACCAACTATATTAGAAATTCTCAGCAACTTCTAGCTGTTTTGTGAACTGTTTAGAAGTTTATGGAGAAAAGCCATAGTTTTACGGGAAAATCATTTGTCACTATCCCTCCTTCTCCCTTTTCTAAGAGGCAATTAAAATTTGATTTACTAAGGAAATCCAATTGTCTTATTAAAAAAAAGCACATAAATACATCTTTCACAGATGGTGCTTTTCCTGGATGGTTCTTGTTGTACTGTAACTTCTTCTGAAGTTTTCTGTCCTTGGCAAGATAAACGTATTCCTATATGCATGATTAAATTTTAGCTCTCATGCACTTACTAATTCTTTTTAAATGTTTTGCATTTCTGTTCTATTTATGCATCCAGATACAATTTAAAACCAGGCTGTGCGTCCATTACAAACTCAAAATTCCCAGTGAAACCAGTATTTTCTGAATGTGCAAGGAATGTAAAACATGACTCAGCACAAAATTTAAGGCAAGCATATTAAGAGATATGGGAAATAGAGGAGCACCCAATGATCTAGATCTGAGAGACTTAGTTCTCAGAACAGCACTTTTTCTCTGTGTGAATGTTCCCATCATCTTAAATCAGCCAGCTTACCCCATGCCCCTTAGTGCTTAAATACAGATTATCCTTAAACATCAGAGGCCATTGAGAAACATGAGAACTGAGAGGGTATAAGGTTCCCAGTCTACAGCTCATGTCCCTGTCAATGGAAGTTTTAATATGAGAGTAGCTAGAGTGGCCCTTAACCACCTGAGGTTTCACTGGTACTGAGCAGAGGAATTCATCCTGAAGTCAAGCTTTAGGGTTGCTCTTTACAAGGCCAATCCTATATTCGGAGGTAATAAATATTTGGAAGAAGAGGAATTATTCAGGCTAGTAAAGTGTGATATAGCTAAGTGAAACAGGAGGCACTCAAGAAAGAGAAAAAATAGGATGAATGTCAAGAAACATTCCCAAAAGTGAGCTTTATTAAACTGAGGGATTTGCTGCCCTAGCTGTCACATTTTCTCCTTTTCACAAACTCAGCTCCTCTCTGCTGCATGTTCATATAAAGATTGATTCACACCAAATGTATTTATTAGTTACAACTATTTGCCAAGATGATTGGAAGAGTTTTTGTTTCTTTCACATTTGACTTGCTTCTAAGCTCTTCGCTGCTAATACAGTCTAGTTTGCTGCTGTTATTTATGTGATATTCATATTGTTTCAGTAGCCTGATCTAACTGTCTGGTATTTTAAAAGCATAATGATTTATAGCAAAAATAATAAATACTAATAATCATAAATAATAATTATGCAAACTGTAAAAAAAGGCAATCAAGTTCTGCCCCAATTACCACTATACGACATCACTGAGACGAGCAAATAGTACACTAATTAAAATGAAGATATAACAGAAAGCAAACAGACAACAAAAACACTTCACTATTAATCAAAGATTGCCATTTCAAGACATCTCCGGAAGGTCAGTAGAAACGTAGATATGCCAGTTGACCACAGCAACAAGGATGAGTCACTAAAGAAGCTGATATTGCACGTGACGTTCAATAAAAGAAAACCTTAAAATGAAAGTGGTCAAAAGTGCAGTTAACAAAGCAAAAGCCTTGCTAGCAACAAGCATAAGTGTCCTGCACTATTTTTAGCTTGAATAATATACATGCTAGTGCCTGGGGCTAGCACAACATTTTCAGACAATCTTGCAAGGAGAACTTAATGCTGCATGTGCATAGCAGAACTGAAGAATTAATGTACACTCAACTAGTTATTAACTTGTCAACTATGAGTCTCCCAAGAATAAGGAAGCACTTGCTTCAGTAAAATCTGACCTATGACATATGGATATTTGATGTGCTGAAGAAAAGAATCATTGAGCCCCATTACTGATTGGCAAACAACTGTCCATACCCCCAAAAAAGACATTTTACATCAGTGTGAGTAAACTACAAGACCACCTTTGATTTGATTCCATCTTCACTTTGATACAGAGGGTATCAATAATGAATAGCATGCAAATCACTGATTTTATATATACCTCTATGACTACATGGAAGAGAGATCTTACTATTCAGATTTTTTTAAAGATAGAGCACTGCTTTTAACTATCAAGGTATGTTCCAAAAGAGCTCTTTGTCCTGTCTGCTTTTAATCATTTTTGACTTAGCATTAGTCATTCTTTGAGCAAAAAAAAAGTCTCAGCTTCACTGTGGAAACTGTTATTTTGACATACTTCTGTCTGGACAGTAGAGCCATATGGAGAGACAGCCTAGACTCTCTGACAAAGAGAGTTAAAACCTTTTCAAATGATATCTGCATATACTTTGAGACATATGAGCTCCTGTACCTGTCAATAAGGACCAAACTGTAGGAGTGAAAGGTCTGTATTTAACAGAAGAGGAAGTCACTGAACTGTTCCCTTTTAAGAAAACTATATTATCTTAGTGCTACAGTTCAGGAAGAAACACTGAAGAACAACCAAAAACAAGCATACTTAGAAAATATAAAAAAGCTCCTTTCAGCTTCTTGTTTCCAAGGTCGGTCCAAGTATGTCCTCTCAACACGCCCTTCCTATCATGTCTCACTTGCAAGATAACATTAGATGGGACTTTGAAAGAACTGAGGCAGGTTGACCAGAAAACAAGTCACCTGACATTGGACTTCACACCCAGAAACAGGTGTTGACAGATTGAGTGCACTTAGGCAAAAAGAAGGAAGCATACTGAAGGACAGTGAAGAACTTTAGGGAACACTGCACATTTTTTTATATATCTCAGGGAAAGTACTAAATCATAGTTAAAGTGAATGGTAGAAAAGAGTGTGACAGGAAGAAATCATGAAGGAAATCCAAGTCTTCTATGAAGTCCAGAAGCAAAATATCTGTGGGTAAAAGAATGAAAATTCTTAAAAATATTGGTCAAAATTTGACATCCTCACTGTTTTGCTGTGGACTGTATGACTAAAAAATGATGTGCTGTTGAAGAGGCACTTCCAAAAAATCTACAGGAACTAGTAGTAACTCAGCCCTCAGCAACTAGATTAATTTTCAAGGGTAAAATATATTGTTATTAATTATTTTAGAAAATGGAAAATAACTTAGGTGCCTTTGCTGAAGAGAGAAGTGTTCTTGAACTTTAATTGAGGTTCTTAAAAGTAATGAGTAGATAGCTGAATGCAGGAAAAGGATCAATTTCTCCCCTGTTCCTTGCTTCCTGAGAGTCTTTTCTGACTTTCCAATTACAACTGTTTGTCTCACCACTACCCACTAATTCCTCTGTACAGCAAAGAACAGATGGTTAGATAGGATGATATGCCCATGAACAGAAGAGTAAGGAAAAGAAGACAAAGGTAAGAATAGATCTGAAGTACAGGAGGCTGCAAATATAAATTTAAGACTGGTATAAACCGTGAAGGAAGTGGCCCATGAAAGTAGCACTGAGTTTAAATTTAAGACTGGTATAAACCGTGAGGGAAGTGGCCCATGAAAGTAGAACTGAGTTCAGTCAATATACAGAACAGGATTTGCACACTCCATTTTATTAGAAAGGAAGATCTGATGGCTGTGTGGCCTGAATCAAATGAGAGTTGGTAAATGAGAAATCAAACTTATCTGTAACCACAACTATAGTAAAGTAAGAGCATTAAAAACCAGGCTGAGTTCAACATTTTCAGTGGATACCAAAGAAATATGAATGACATGTTCTCAAAAATAAGACAAAGGTATTTTGTTTGATACTGAGAGATAGTCTGACACCTGTTTCTTTCTGAGACGGACATGATATTGACATAGTTTAACTTCAACACTACATGGCAGACTGAGGTTGGGATTGTCTTTGTTGGTATCAGTAGTCCACATCCAAAGATAAATTGATGGAAAACAACTATACTACAGTTTCCATATTAGTTCAAGCTTTCTAAGGTAAACATTCCCTTTAGAACCAGTGCACTTTGTCACTAAGAGGTATTATATACTGGATAGAAAAAATATACAAGAAAAAGTAGGCTGTAAAGACATAAAATTTTCAGGCAGCTGTTGTATTTGAACTGCCAAGGTTATAGTAGACTTTTCCCAAATGTTGTACCTTTGCTGCACAGCTGTTGGATAGAACCGGTTGCTTAGGCTTCAGTTTTGACCTACATAACCAGTCTCCCCAAAAGGACTTGGCAGTTCTTATACTGTTGGTTTTTTTTTTTTTTTTTTTTTTTTTTTACATCATATCCCTAAAGGCTTTATTTAGAAACTTTATTAGTCATGCACTACAATGTTGCAAAATCCAAGGGAGTTAAATTATCACTTCTAACTGATATTTCTTGGTAACAAATTATCACTGTATTCATCAGAGAGATTAATACAGAATTAAGAAAAATACTTCTCTAAATTAATTCAACCAAAACAGTGATAAAATATTTTATATTTGACTGGAAGTCTGCCAGAGGCAATCCTGATATAGAACAAGCTTCTGCAGCTGTCAACGTTCTTCATATTTGTTGCAACTTGCATTCTTTCAATTTTCTGAGCAGAATGTTGTGAGAAAACAGTACTGGTGCTAAAGAGTAAATGGGATCAGATTTTGTAGTTATGCATTCTGAACTAAGTAGATACATTTGCTTGGTTAAAATTTATGCCTACAATTTCTGCAGCACAAATAATGTAACTTACTGACCAGGTGCACATGCAAAAAGCTTGATTCCATGGATTCTTGGATTTGTGCTTTTTTGTTCCCACTTTTAAATATTCAAGCTCTTATCTTAAAAAGTAAGAAAGAACACAGGCACAAATGAAATGACACCAGACAAGCCTTGTCCCCACAGTTGGTACTTGTTCCCACAGTTCAGTACTGAACACTTTCTGAAGACAATTCCTTTAAGGTAGTTTGAAAAATGATGTAGTGGGTATTTTGTTTAGGTGTTGGCATGTGTGCATATCATATTGGCAATTGTTCTCACAAAACCATATTATATTCTCAAAGACACTTAATTTTTGTGGACATGTTAATTTAATACATTTAAACAAGTATAGCTGAGCCCTGTGATCTACATAATTTAAGAAATTAGCAAAAGTTGACACAAGAGCTGTTCTCAGTTAATCTACAGTTCTTACTATGCTGTTAACAGTTTCTAATGAAAATTGTACTGGTGTATAGTGGAAATGATAATTAAGTTCAAAGGTACAGAAATATAGAAGCATACATTATAAAAACTTTTAAATGCAAATAGCAAAACACTCTATACTCTGTAGTAGTATGTTAATAAGCAAGGGAAAAGTAGTGGTTCATTTCTTTGAATGTTAAATACGACTTCATTCTCAAGCATTCAAACTAAGTCAAACACTTGTGACAAAAAAAAAAAAACCCTTCCCTTATCTTCTAATATTTGTATGGAAGGATACATGTAATGTGAGATTTCTAATAGAATTTTGCCTAGAACCAGGAGAGTATTTTAATTTTATCAGATTGCTGGTGAAGTCAATAAATAGTTTGCCTTGACTATATATCAGATATGTGTACTGCAGAAACATTTTCTCAGCTTTGTAATTTTAAGGATTTACAAAGAGAGCAGTTTTATCTATTTATTTTTTAAACTGAAGGGGATGTAATGAATTTTAGTGTTTGGACAAATGATGAACAAAATAGAGCTAGGCATACTGTGGATAGGTAGTATATAAATATTTTTGCATACACACATCCAGTCATCTATTTCTTTTTCTCAACTAGTCCTGCTATTACAGTTCTGAATAGCTGAGAAGAAAATATCAGTTTTGCCTGTCTGAGATTTTAAGTCATTGACAAACATTCTATAAAACATATATTAAAGCTCATTTTTTACTTGAAGTCTAAATTCAAATTAGGATTCATCAGCAGAAACAGAAAAGCAAATTTATCTGGATACTCCTCACAATGGGTGCTTTATTTTATGACAGTATTACCATAGCTGGTATGTGGTTATGAACTGTTAATAAACAGTTGGTGTCAAGCATTCGTGATAATTAGCCTTTAAATTGACTGATAAGCAACAGTCTTCTTTAACTTTAATTAACCTGCCCTTTCACCTATTAAATGCAATCACACTTTCACTTATAGGCTGAACATTAAACTGAACTGTATTTTATAATCTTGTTAGTATTCATGCTTTGCTAATGAAATTTGATCAGCTTATTAAAGATGTTGAGCTTTGTAGTTAATTCACATCTGTTGTCAGAAATAATTAGATCAGGTGGCAAATGACAGAGCCTTTCCTGACAGAGGCTTTAACATTGTGAGTAAGAGTATCCTAAGTGTCTCTTTGAATAATGCCAGGCTTTTTGGTCGATAGCTTATTTGCCTTGAGGTTTCAAAGTGACTAGTCCCAGGCATACGTATGTGTGACTTTCCCTTCCAAAGTTACAGAAAAAGAGAGATTACATTCAAGATGATTTTTAGTGAAGTTTTGTCTTAGAAGGATAGAAGATGATGGTATCACACCATTCCAATATGTCTCTTTTTAACATATATACACACATTGCTGTTAATACACAAAAGACATTACATTATGCACTTAAGCATATCACAGACTATAAATTACTCTTCACTCTAATGATTCCATTATTCAAATAAATGTGCTGACAAACTGGGACAGAGATTATTTTACAGCAGAGTTTCATCAGACAGCTATGAAATAATGCTGGCTCTTTAGAAACCATGGCATCTGCTATATATGCCCTAATTCCTCTGCTTGTGATTCAGAAAACACACTTTTGTAGTGAATTTACTGCTTATGTTAGCAGTGTAAATTGCACTATAAAAGGATCTCCTCCATCATTTATCCACAATGCAAGCATCATACAAGTAACAGCAGTACCTACTTTCCAACACTGTTCTAGAAAGACGCATCCATCCTGCCTGGTCCATCAGGCAATGAGAACTGCAGGAATGCCTTCAACCATTTCTCTACAGTGATTTACCCCAGCAACAATATTGGAATCATGAATGTTCACCAGACTCATAATTACTGCCAGTCATCTAACCACTCAGAGGAGGAGTTCAGATGCATGAGCCAGAAGGGAGTATTTTCCCTGTTACCAGCACTTCACACAATAATGTGAATTTACGTAAAGATTTTAGCAGTAAGGAAGCAACACTGTTCTCTGTGCATTCTCAGAGAAATGGACCAGAGTGGTCTTTCTCATGTCTCTGCCAGGTGAATGGCAATGAATGTTTGTCTTTTTTGCCAAGCATCTGTCATAGTACTCTCTGGGTGCCTGCATGCAATTAAAAATGCCCCCATTAAAATTCATAAAACAAAAAGAAACCCAGTTTAATTACCGTAATTAATCCCCTAACAATCTGCTAACTGATGACCAGAATGAAAAACCATCTACATACATACACATACCTTCTTCAGCCTAAAAAGATCTGTTTTCTTACAATTCTTCACTATCTAAAAAATCTCTCACATTCCTCTTTTTACTTACGTTAACATGCTTTTTGTTTATCTGTTACAGATGTTTATCACATTCCTTTTGAAACTGAGAATGCCACAGTTATGTTCTGAGATGGACACATTGTTTAGGTAAAATGAATTCTATTCCAAGTAATTTGCTTAAAATCCCACCGGATTTCTACACTGGATCATGACTCAAGTCTTTTGGGTCTTACAGTAACTCCCAGACTTCTGGATCAGTCCCTCCTTCCTTGAGATTAATTATAACCACCTCTTCTTGGGAATTTAGAAAACAGTAGTCATATGACTTTGAGCAACTTCCTTCTAAGCTGGACCTTAGAATCACCCAGTAACGAAATGCAAAGAGTCTGATCAATACAAAATATAGACAGAGCAGTACTGTATGAAATCATAATGTGCAGAGTGATAATAAGAGGATGATACTTATATGACCCTGTTTTTTCTTTGGCTTCTTTATCCTTATGTAAGACAGGAATAGACAGCACGAGAGTGGGCATTTATTGTAGGTCAGCAGCGTTCTCCACAAATGAGTATTCACATTGACAACAATTTCCTGGTCTGAAAATGGGAGTAATTCTAGCTGCCCTTTGGCATTGCGTTATGTCACATTTGGTTACATATATATGATAACACACCCCAACTTGACTCCTCAGTGCAGCATATTGGCTTAGTGTGATGAGATGAAGCATAAATGGAAAGTGACTGGCTAGGAAAGCAATGCATCATGTCCCAGACTAGAACTTGCAAAGAAAAAAAGGGGCAGGAGTCTAACTCTAAGAGAACAGGCAGAAAGATGGCCAAAAAAATTTACAGGTGCACATAAGACAAACTCCAACCTCAAATGAAAAAAGTGGATAGAAGAAACAACTTGTTTAATTTACAGCATCATGCAGGAGCAGAAACACAGTGCAATAGAGTGTCTTTTATGCATAGATCACTAAATATATGAAAATATCAGTGCATGATATTGTAGGGATCATTCACCTGACAGGGCCAAATGGAAGGAAGAAAGATCAATATGGTGTGTACATAGGGGAGCCACAGGATCAATATACCCTTAAGTATGGAAGGTCATACAGCTTTCTAGCTTCTCCTCCGACTGTGGTGTTTCATGTTGAATGCCCTGTGGTGTGCCCAATGCTGCTGACAGGCAACATGGGATTTATGCCAAGAAGGAGCAGCCTGAAGCACAAGAGACACTCTAGAACTGCCTGAAGAAGATGCAAAATACAGAGCAAATAGTTAAATGTGAGAGTTAGTTACAGCACAAGACGTGAAAGGTCAAAGTACATCCTTTTGTGGGAGCTGCCACAGCTCTGTTGGTGGGAGCACTACAAAGGACTGCACTTAGGGCATGCACTTTCTTTGACATCCTAGGCAAAAGGACCGTGCTGATTACACCAGGAGTACAATTTTGTTATCATATCCTGTGGTGACTTAAAAACTGGTAGAGCAAAAGTCCTATCATGTGATAGGCCTTATGCAAATATAAAGCAAAATTAATTACCTCATCTCTGCATTTGTCTTTAGCTATTACTTTCTGGAACATTTATTAAGGATCCATGTTTGAAATTATTATCTTCTTTTCAATCATATGAATAGTACTTTTTCTCCAGAATTCAAATACTGGAAGCTTTCAATACACTGGCTTATGGTGACTGGATGATTCTCACACAGATTTACTGCTCTCTGTGTATATGAGCTTTGTGTGGTTGCTGATCATTTTTCTATAATCAAACACTCCAGTTTCCTAAGGCTTACCCATCTACTGGATTAGTCTTGACAGTGAAAGTCCTACCTCAGTTTGAAAAGCTTAGGAATTAAAAAAGAAGAAGAAAAATAGAAACATTCTGGAAGAACTAAATTTCAATTCGTATTCATTTCACACTCTTGCATACCAAAATTAACATAATTTTTCAAAATAATTTCCATTTATGTGGTTCTAAACTTCATTCAGCTTAGCTCGAGGATAGAGCCAGTTTCTGTCATACAGAACTAATCTTGACCCAGAGCCCACATGCTCTTCCTTTTCTTCCCACATGTACACCTTATTATAGTAGAATGATGGTATCTGCAAGTTGAAAAAGCCTGGTTTTATATTTATATATTTATTATTTATAATAAATTTATATATTTATAAATTTATATATTTATTTTCCTTTTTAGAAAGTATTCTGTAGGTTACTCTCTTCATTGTTGTGCTGCAAAATCTTATTCTCTTATATGCTGTCACTTTCACTCATGACAAATTCTAAGCCATTTCCTTTTCCTCCTTTCAGAAGCACAGTAAAAATCCAGTGAACTTCAGGATTATTTCTTTCCAGAGAAGTCTAAGCTATTCATTTGCTAACTCTTGAAGTCAGACAAATTGTGCAGAAGTACTTTATGCAGTCAGTATGATAAATTTCAAGCTGTACTGCTGGAGCAATGTGAATAATCGAAAAATTATTCACAAATACATTATCCCAAAACTTTAAAGAAACCATGTATATTCAGTTTTCTTACCCTCTCCAGAAAGGGAATAAACAATAAATAAATATTTGATGAGTATTTTATTCAAATAATTTACTTTAAAATTATCTATGGCCTCATCCAATGCCTATTGAAATAATTGATCTCACTTATGCCTGCTCAGCTCCATAATGAAAGACACAAGAAATCCCAGTACTTTATCAAGAATCAGACTTTTCTCACTTCTATCAATTTTTAACCCAGTTAAGAGAGTTCCTTCAGCCACCTACTATTCCCTTTTCTTTTCAGTTTTCCCATACTTTCAGTTTTCCTTTCCAAAAGTTTCTATGGTTTAAAAGGATTATAATTTTAAATACAAGGTGAAGCAATTATTTTTGAAATTACTCCAGTGGTACTTTATATGCTTATTTAACCAATTCAGTAGGAAATTAGATCCTATACAGATATATAATTGTCCCCTTTGTGGCTAGTTTAGTAACTGAATTATGCTGAACATAAATACATGAAAGTATTTTCTATGTCTAAGTTTGTCTAATTTGCTTTTCCATATCTTGCCGACCAGACTTTTACCACTGCAGAAAACTGTGATGATGATTTTTTAAGTATGCAAAGATATAAAGAAGAAATTAAATAGACTTTCAGCAAAGCACAACAGCAACAAGCAGTAAAGCCCCAAATAAGCCCAAACCTGAGTAGATAAACCGTCACGCAGGATGTGGGAGTCTGGAATTAATTTCCTCTCTTCCAGGAACTGAACAATGTCTGCCATCTGATACAGCCATTCTTAGACCCCTTGGGATCAGTACGCTCTCATTGCCTCCACATTGTTCCATTTTACTTGTAGGTCTATAAGGAAAATGGAGACATCACATCACTAAGTTTGGCAGCACCTAACTTTTATAACAGTCAGAGTAGGCACTAGTGTTTTTTATGAAAGGCACGAACAGTATTAGGAATGGGAGCCACAAAAGCCATTGGCATATCTCAGTACCTAAAGCTAAGAACTAAGAAAAACTAAGAAAAAGAGTGTGTTTTCAACCCTATGCCTTTTAGTGTCTTTCCGCTAGGTTTAGGCAATTTTATTCAAAAACATGGAAGGAATTTATTTTTAGGGAGGATGATCACAGAATGTGTACCCTTTTAATGAGTACCTCAAGGATTCACACACTGATTTAGGATGCAGGAAACCTGTTTGCAGGCCTTGCTCCACCTGAATCAATTTAAGCCTATTCCTTTTAGATGAACCAAGGTAGCATATATGTATTTATTCAATAGGCCAAAGAATAAGCATGCTTTGGGTTAGCCTAGTTGATGGAGCACTTAAATAAGAGAGACAGATCTGAACCCCCTTCTTGATTCCAAGGGTACTTATTTTTATCTGAAATATTTAATGGACCAGGGACCAGATGTAGAAACTGAATATTCCCAGGTGATTTTCTTAAACATAGTCTAAAGTTATGTTCATATTCTATGGTCCAATGAATGTTGAATTATTGCTTGTAATGTGTAATTAACTTTTTGAAGGTGTTCAGAATACCTTAGGATGTAGTAATTTGAGTATTCACAGAAGAGATGTGCTTTCAAATTTTAGCAGCCAGAAGAGACAGCTATGTCCGTTTCTCCTCTCCCACTTTAATTTGCTCTTTACCATGGAGCTATTGAAAACCTTATGATTAAAGACAGTCTGGATTTCTGTATCTTAGTTAGAGACAACTGTTTCCCCTAAGTCCATCTTATTCAGAGAAACTCTACATTATGTCTGCATTATGACTGCACCCTGGTGAAGTCAGGGCATGTAAGCAACTGAGATTGTTCTGAGCATGCAGAGTAACTAAACAGCACCCCCATAGTACATCTAATACACTGACCTGTTGGTGATAGGTCTCCTTTTAACTGGGAATTTCACTTCTTGTCTTGAGACAGTATTTCCCTCTCGGCTCTGTAGAGTGAGACAGCTACATCCGTAAGAATGTCAGAAACTGAGCCAAAGTCATCTCCTTGACATTTCTTATAATCTATGTTAGTGGATATTCATTCAATATTGTGACTGCTGTGAGCCCCTTTATCACTTGTATGACTGTCCCCAAACATTCTGTATAATGTTCTATATCTAGTTTAAATTCTTGCTGCATTGGTAAGTACTGTGACACCTCTGTTGTTCTGCAGATTTATCACCAGGTGTTCCAGTCAATTTAAACACTCAATAAGATTTTCAACACACAGAAAAACCCATGACTAGTTTAAACCTCTCAAATTTATCTTTCATCAAAGATGCAAATCAAATTTCATGTGAAATACAATTATACTGCTTATTTCAGACTATTTTCATTATTGGGTTTTTTTTTTTTTCCACATTAACAATTTAGATCTTTAGTGTGCTGGTGGAAGAGATTGCTTAACGTATTCAAGCCTCAATCAGTGTAAATCGCCTGGAAGTAAGCGTGTACCCTACAGGTATTGCTCCTAGTTACAGAGAGCCCAAAGCTAGTAACAAAAAATGAGGAAAGGATGAATATATCCAATAATTCAGCACTCATTCCTTTATTTCTTTCTTCTTCAGAAATGTCTAATGGGAATTTGAGTTCAGAAAAGAAGGAAGGATTCATATAACTTTTTTTTTTTTCATTGAAAATGGATTTTTGTGTGGAAGTATGTTTGTATATCTATATACATATATAAACTTGGGTGTAAGTTCCCAGGCTAGAATTTGGTCAAAAGCGGGTAAGGCAATGGTTCTGATATTCATCCAGAATATACAAGAACAAAGAACAAGGCTCTGCGCTCTCTAATTTGGTATCTCCACATGCCACAATCCATTTGAGTGAGATAATCTGACCACTAACTATTCCACAGGGGGCATTTCTCCACTTTGAACTGTTCTTAATAAATACTAATCAGACAAGGTTTCTGAATCCTTTTTCCTTAGCTCTCGTGTGAGCCAAAAACTCTGATGTGGGAATTTCTTTGTACTTCTGTTGAAATGTTTAAAGGTTTTGCATTATCCCAAAGTGCCTTGGTACAGGATGTCTACAAAGAGATTCATCACTTTTCAAAATCAGGCCCTAAATTCTCATTTTATAAACTTCTACTTGGAATGATATGTAATACTTTTACAAGCAAAATGCAGGTGCCCTTTATCTGATAAGAGCCTCATCTCATTTTCAGTTTCGGCATTGGAATCATTCAGCTTTGCAGTTCTCTCAACTTACTTGCTCACTAGATAATATTCCTTTTCAGATAAGAAGCACTGAAGCTCTACATGGAAAATTATTCAAGATTACTACAATAACTCTCTTCCTATATATTTTTTTCATTTCTCATCAACTCTCAGTGAAATATAACTTAAAATCTTTTGACATGACATGAAGCACAGTATTGCGGATGATAAAAATGTCATGTTATTTCTTACCGAAATTGTTATCAGCAAATATTTGCAATTAAGTTAAAATAGAAAAAGTATTCATTTTTATCTCATTGAAGTAATCAATTTACATTTAACAGTATTTACAATTTGTTATTTTATGCAATAGAATAATTTTCTTGTTTTTGCCCTTAGACTCAAATTTGCTGATTTTCACAGTAGTTTTTAAAAAAATAATAATAAAAGGGAATCATTAATGTAAAATTCCTGTTTGGATGCAGTTTTGCTGGGTTTCTACCTAAAACATTCATTCACTTTTTATAATTCTTTCCTGTAAGGTACCAGATGAATCTGTCATAGTGCCAGATATTTCAGGTACTCTATCAAACATCACATTCAGAATAAGGCTCTTAGTTTCTCAAGACTTTGCTCTTCAGAGATGGTATAAGTCAATATATGTCCATTAAGTGCAGTGAAATTGCACCAATTATGTTAGTTGAAGATCTGACTAATATGCTCTCAGCAGGAAGTTTCAATTAATTTTTCACGCATCCTCATGATAAGTTTTCCCTGTGATTCCCTCTGTGGTTCACAATTTAATATTTAGAAGTAGGATTATGGCCTAACATCTAAGGGAACCCTTTAGACTGTCTTTCCTGTAAAACAGGTTTTACAGACCAAGTAATTCAGTTGTCCAAATGTTCTAGATAGATACCTTAAGAAATGAATTTCTCCTTTCTGATAGATGTCAGTGGAAGGAAAATAATGTGTAATGAAGGCTAAAATGCTATTGCTGAAGGTTTATTGAGAGTAGAATTTCATAGCAACATTCCTTAACAAAAAGATGCTGGGTCACAAAATGATGCTCACTCTTTTGCACCTACTAAGGACAGTAGCATCTGAAGGGGGAAGAAGGCACAATGGAATGTATTCAGAATATTTTTCCATGCAGAAAAAAGAAATGAACTATCATATGTTAATTTTTTAATCTAAAGGATTTCCTCTAAACTTTAAAACATAGTTTTATAAGCTGCAAAGACAGGATAAAATGTTTCCTTTGCAAAAGAAAAAAACAGCAGGTTAATAGCTGAATTCTATAGCTCCCTTAGAGCCTCAGAATTTCCTCTCCTCAGCTACAGAGACCTTTGACATGTTTAAATAATGGCACCATGGATATAATCTTCCATACCTCATCTCATGGTTTAGTATTCCTGCAATCAATAATTTTAATTTAAAGTAGTTCTATAGAAAGTTTTCCTAGGGAGATGAGGATGTCTCAGCTGAATGACAACTCTCATGTGCACAGTGGTGGGATAGGAAAATACTTACAAACTAAACATTCTCTGCTGACTCTCCATATGAGCTCTAGGAATATGAGAAAGGAACCAAACAAAGTTTTAGAAAAATGTGATAAGCAGCTGTACAAACCCTGAGAAATATTGAATATAAGATACTAAATTTATGATGTTCTTTTGGGAAATGTTCAGTATTTTTAGGCAGTAATTTATAGATTCAGTTATACGCTAATGAAAAATGCAGTGTCCAGAATCTACCGCACTGTGAAGACTTTTAAAGCTGAAGTCTATTATACAGTGTGATCTCAGTCCAATTAACATTGAAAAGTGACTCCATTTTAATCAACAGTTTCCATCTGTTGGTCAGAAATGGTAAAATCTTATCTGTTAAGCAGACTTATCCACTTTGCACCTGCTTTTGTTAGAAAATGCATTCAGAAAATATTGCACATTTCATAATAAGGCCAGAACCTGGAAAAGAGCCAGAAAGACTGTCAAATAAGACAAACCTTGTTATTTGTGTCAAAACCCAGATGTGACTTGATTTTAATGTTCATTCAGATGCTCCAGTACATACAAAATCCATATTAGCATTTCCTCTCCAAACTTCATTTGAAAATAGTTTAATTAAAAGAAATGAATTAGAGCTAAAACATAGAGGGCCAAACTGTGGAACATAAGTAGCCAAACTGCTGTTGGCTCGTATTTACCAACTGCCTAATGGCTGCCCTGGAGGCACAGACCAGAGTCAAGTCACATACAGAAGAACTATACTAGAACACATTACTATCAGCTCTGAAAGCTGTGGAAAAATCAAATTTAGTAAAAATGTACTTCAAATACAGATATTACAGATTTAGACTCTATACACTTTGGGACATGAATCATCTTTCTTTTCTGTGCTTGCTCAGTCTAGTTCATGTTTGTACAGCAGAGTTCATGGCTTAGGATCCCTACATGTTACTAAAATACAAACAAAAAACCTTGATAAAAGACATCAATTATTTGAAAAAGAAATGTTTTGCCTGGTGAAAAGGCATAAACCACTTAAATGTAAGAAGCCCTCTTTCCACTTCTGACAGTGCATGGAGGCAGAAGCTCATAAGAATCAACTTGACTTCAGGCTTCCAACTAATAAGAGACTATTGTAAACTCAGAACCAAGTAAATCTTCGTGTCCTTGTGTCTACACCATCAAGCATCCTGCAGCTGCTGCAGAAATAGAACAAGTTAATTGCAATATAGGCAGCTTACAAGATACAATAGTGTTAATAACCAGTGAAATATAAAAGATACATGGAAATATAATGACAGTTTAAAAGAAAATGAAAACTGTCATAAAATTGTCTTTTTATTTTTTATAAACCCTCATCGTCTGGCCTTCATTTTCATTATTCTGACACAAACTCATGAGAGCTTTAGATTGACAAAAACAGACAAATTTTCCACACCCAGAGTCAATGTAAGCATTACAGGAAAAGGGACTAATATAATTATACCAGTAGATATGAATCCAGACTGAGACATTGGTTATTCTTCTGTAGTGTTGATACTGTATTCTTTGTAAAAATGAAAAATGAAAAAGCTGTACTACCTTAAAAAAATCAAACTATAACATTTTTCTTTACTTTGGGCATGGTTCTTTTTTATCAGTTACTAAGTGAAATTGCCTGTGACTGTGAAATAAAGAAAACAAAGAAAGAATTGTCAAAAAAATAATGATTATTTGGACTATATAAACTTCAAAGTTTGGACACAAATAAACTTCAAAGATTGATCAAATTTTCTCTTGATTTTTTTTTTCTAAGAAAGATAATTTCTTAAACACATCAGCCATATAAATATTCAGAAAAATGCATTATTTATCCCATTTATCATTCGGTTGCTTACTCACAAATCTATGAAGAATTCAAACATCCTTAACCTATTCATCTATCTATAAAAATCTAGGAAAAAAATATGCATTACCTTTCCTTTTAGAACTCAATTCTCGGGTCATTGAAATGGATGGAGTTACTTCCACTGCCTTCCGCTCATTTGCAGTGCAACTCTAGAAATAGTTATTGGAGTTTTCTGAGCCTTCTCAGGTCAGCTGTACAGAAACATGTTTATTACACCTGATACAAAATAAAAGATGTACAAGATGCTCTATTGCATTCTCTTGCGAAGAAATAAAAGAATGGAATTAAGGCTTGGTGAACTATTTAAGGAAAAATTAAATACGTGAAAAACACTGGTTTTGTTCCCCTTTTCCTGGGGAAAAAGGGAAGAAAATAAAAGATCATATTGATAAAGTACCATTGGCAGAAGAGGCCTTATAGAGGCAAAGCGGGGCTGATGAGATGGATTACACAGCATTGGTGAGAGAGTCTGCACCTAACAACACAATGTAATATGGCACTTTCAGGAAAGAACTCTAAAGCTCTGCTGCCAGAAAGCAAACTGAAACAAAATGTTTCATACCCAGGGTGAGTGCTCTGGCCATTGAGGGATGGCAGTAGTTAAGTAAAGCAAAGCTTTTATCTAGACCTTACCGGACTCCCTGCCCGGGGCTCCCCCCACCAGGCCCGGCCCGGTCTCAGCTGTCAGTCGCTGCCTGGCGCTGCCGCCTCGGCACCTGCTCCAGCCCCGCCACGGCCTGGCCCTGCCCAGACATAGGACTCCCCGGCCCCCTGGTCGGCGGTGCCCAACGACCCCTGGGGCTGCCCCGGGGCCCTGCTCCTTCGAAGTGGCAGAACGGGCCCTGGCAGCCATGACCAGCCCAGACCAGCCCTGCTGCCAGCCCCCAGAGAGCCACCAGGCCTCACAGTGCCCTGACACTTCCCTGCAGTATTTGAGAGGGTTGTCTTGCCAGATTAGGGGTCAAGTGGGAAAAGGCTGCTGAGAATCACATAAAATTAATTAATCCTTATTTTGACAGGTTATCTGAAAAACTGGGATGGATATTCAATTGTTCAGTCTGTATTTAGATTCTTATAATAACCGTAGATAGATTTTAAGGGAATATATGGGCGTGCCATTTGGAAAATAAAAAGAAAAATTGAGGAAGCAAAGGCGTTAATCTTAAAGATAATGATATTAATTCATACTAGTATGGACTGCATCTTTTGGAAATATTACTAGCACTAAAGAAGTAGCAATGGTGTAGATATATTTCAGCATTTTCTAAGGGCAGTAATTTCTTTCTTAGCAGGGAAAGGGAACAAATGGAATAAAAATCACATGCTTTGATTTCAAGACTTTTGAACATCAGCCATATTGCTGATGTTCAGTTGTTTTCAGTTTTAATTACACAGCAGCTGCTTGCTGTCATCTATCATTACTTACATAGGCCAGTTCTAAACATTTTGGTAAAAATGAATTGCTGAGGATGGAATTTTTAATGATGCTAGATTTGTTTGGCATTAGACAGTCCAGGAGTAGTGGTGCTGAGGTTAGAGTTGTTAGAAAAAAGAAAAAGCACAGAAGTTAGTACAGTCCATATCACTAAAGTGTCTTGTGGACAGCAGTAAGAGGAAGAAAGCTAAATGTTTCTCACATTTTGCTGAATCATCTTGGGAAATATCTCCTTGCAGTGTCTTAAACTGATGTAAAATCAGATGGTGACTTGATCTGCCTAGCATGAAAACATTTGAGTATTTGGAGGAACCTATGCTGTTTGATTCTCAGAGTCCCAGGACCTATACACTGATGTTTTCCATTTACTTGAAGTATATTGAAAGTGCTACCTTTCAATAATTTAGTCCTGTGACTTTGTAAAGTAACAGAAGGTCTTCTGCTGAAACTTCAGTATAAATGATGCATGCTCTATTGAAAGCTGTGTATCGTAATGAGACGGAGATCTTCCTTATATTTGGAGGATATGAGTAACGTAAAATAAAATGTAAAAAAACCCAGATAAATGATAGAAAAGCATTCTTTGAGTGAAGATGAAAAATGTCATGGAAGTCTTCGTAGAAAACACAATGAAAAATGTCAGTACTTTGGGCATTTAGACTAAGAGGAAATCTTATCCTACCTACAAGGGCAGAAGAAATGCTAGAAAGATCAGAATAAATATCATCTCTCTTCACTTTATCTTTGAAGCGCTATGCCCTAACACATTTGTGGGAATACATTGTGATCCCAGAATCACAGAAGAGGAAGTCCTAGGTGTGTTTTGACAACAAATCAGTTGCCCCAGGACCACCATAAACTTATTCAGAATTGCCAGCTCAATAGATTCCAACAGCACATCTAGTAACATGGAAGAAAACTTACCTGGCACAGAGACAAATTTTCCTTACAACAAAATAATTTGTTATGAAAAACAGTCTTCTCTACTAACAGATATGAAGTTACACTCTCTCTTAAATCCTAAAAGAAAATGCTTTTTGGTATGCTATTATCATCATTCTTTCTGCTATTACTGTTTTTTTATTATTTACCATAGCACCTATGGACTGCTTCATAATCAGGTCTCTGAATTGCAAAGCACTGTGCAAGCACAAAACATCAAAAGCCAATGATCCATAGAACCTGCAGTTTTTCTTACTCACCTAAGCCAAAAGAGAGCAGCTCTTGCACTCTGCATGTGTTAAGAGAGCTGCCAGATTGGCTGCAGCTGGATCAAATTCTCTTATTTTTTCAATGAAACAAATTAAATCATTAATCAAATAATTAATCTTAAAAAGGTCTTTGGCTCTTCACTGGAAACAAGTGACTTCTTCAGTCACTGGAGAAGACAAGACAAGATTGCCCCACTTGCTTGGCTGCTCCAAAGCTCCTTCCAGCCAAGCCTGCTGGGTTCCAGCTCCACTTTCCATGCTGAACTCAGGCTCATCCCCCTCACTGCAGTCCAGACACATATTCTATGCCAGGAATCTCATAACCCCATTGATATACAATGTTAATAAGCTCTTGTGAACATGGTTTACATTTTTTTAATTTAAGCATCTCTGTGTCTTTTGCTTTTCTATATCTATGATAAACATTCTCCCCATCTTCACATAACACAGCTATTTTCTTTTTGAAAAGACATATATCCAATATCTGAAATCTTCCTGTATTTTTCCTGTACCACTGATGACTGTTATTATCTTTCAGAGGCACAATTCACTGGATGGCAGTTAACCAAAAAGGCACACAATGAAATTTTCTATCTATTTGTCTGAGACCCGAAGATAATTCAGCTTCTAAAGGGTGTATTTCAAAATCAGAATGCCTATTTTTTCTAGCCATCTCTGATGGAGAAGTCACAAAGTGCATTACTGTAGTAGCAGCTATCTAATCCAATGTGTCGGTACTTTAACACAATCTCTGATTGCCTATGAACAAGAGCTTTAGTCATGTGTGGATTCATGTCCCCTAAAGACGACATGCCAGAGTACACTTGCATGTGGCAGTTTTGCTCTACCATATATCTCTTCCTTCCTTTCTAGTACATCTCCTCCTACAGTCCTTGACTTTCATAGGCCTCTTTTCCACTTGTAATATTCATACAAGGAAATGAGTTTGCGTTATTTTGTTGAATCAAAATTTTCTTCTCATTATTGTGAGAAAAGCTTAAATTATTCATTTATCCTACAGTATTTACTGACTTATAGCTAATAATCTTGCATTACAACTAAAAGGTAAAGGTCAGTTTCCATAATTCACGTTTAATTTGTTTCATTTAAACTAATTTACTTATAATTTGTACAGTATTGGTTCTCTAAGGGAATACATCCAAAACTGTGACCTGATAACAAACAGAATCATTAAATTATAACAGAATTATTAATAAAAGAGCCTTTCTGCAATTTGTTAAAAATCTTGGGAGAGATGAGCAACTTATTTATGTAAGATATGGAAAGTACATCTGTAATAGAATTGCGTATAAATTAAAAATTCACCTAGGGAGGTTGTACAGTGGTCATAGCTTAAAATGATTGACAGATACATTAACATTGCTAGCCCCAGAAGGAAAATAATGAATTCCATTTTTTTATTTTGTTTCCCATCTCCAAGGACAATGTTAGTGTGCTCTTTTGTTTGTGATGTTTAACATTGTCATAACTAGTTGACTATAAAATGCAGTCACTTACAATGCTGGTCTTGTTAATAGCTAATTGTGTTGTCCGAAAAGCGGATTCGTTGCCCGGTGTGCAATGAGCCAATAATTACACACTCAGGAGAGACATTTATTTATTTATTTCAGAGTTGCGCAAGCCTGGGTGCTCGGTGGTCTCGGACAACAATTGGATTATTGTGACTTTCCTTCGCCTTAGGAAAAGCAGAGCGAGGAAAGAGAAAGGTTGACAGTCTCAGGAAATAGACATAAATTTGTTTCAAGAACATGTAGAAAGCATATTTTAAGTTTCAATTGATCTTGAATTAGAATGTGATTTCTTTTTCTGTTTACCTGTGGACTGTAATACCGGAGGTGCTTTTTAATATGTTTTTTAAATTAGTGCCATTGTTGTTTGGTTTATTTATGGCAACTGGAGCAGGAAGTAATACATTCATCAAAAAGCTTTACCAGCACATGATCTGGCCTAGGGCATGTTGTAATCAGCTGAAGGCTGTCATTGATTTACACGGTCTTGTATGACTATAGTATGGGAATAACAGGTTGCCAAAAGTGGTAGTAGCCCAAAAACACTCATTTATTTTCCACTAACAACAGAAACTGGCATGTTTACTCTGTTCACACATACTACTTAACGTACATAACTACATAAACACTTTATTCCCTTCCATAACATGGATTAATTTTTGTTAGTAAAGTCATATTTGGGTTAAAAAGTCATATTATTAGTTATCACATCATATGACAGTGATACTTACCATCCACTTAATTGCACCTCTACTGAAAAATATTTAGTGATTAACACTTTTCATAATAACACACAACAGGATGCAGTTCAGTGTAGCAGGAAATGCAGGAAACTAATAGATCTGGCATCTAATTTCTTGGAACTGACACACTTTCAAATCTTGCCTGAATCCCTTTATTTCTTCCTTTTCTTTTTCCCTGAGAAAAATGATGCTAATTCCATCAATAGAACAATACCCCACTTAGTAAGTTTATAATGAGAATTCTCAGAAATGTCAAAAACGTCAAAAGTTATACTTGATTTTCCACTTTATCACGTGCTTATAGAAACCAATGTAAACTGGTTTTCCAAGGTTCTGATCCAAAGTCTACTGCAATCAATGACAAATATTTTATTCTGGCTTAATAGGATTTAAACCTGAGTATCTTGCCCTTTTGTCATATAAACCCATTAGTGATAGATCCTAAGCTTAATTCCAGAACAAGGTAATAGCCAAAGTAATCTACTAACCATTAGAATAATAGCCTGTCAAGTCCAAATATTGGGAACTTCCCATAAAAGATGGATTATCTAATAAACAGGTAATTAAATGTTAGTGGCTGTGAGACCTGGCTGAATGTATGCGTATTCTTGTCTCATAATGTGAATGAATTTTATGAACAGAACTGTGTTAAATATGAATAATTTTTAAAGAACTTAGTTGATGGAGTGACCTTGCAATGCTTCTCACGTGCAAGCGAATTGTGGGCAAATTTCAGATTTTGTCTCTCCAATACATGTCAAGCATTGCAGGATATTTTATACTTTTACTTATTTCTGTGGAGCCAAATAATCAAATTATTTGTTTGCATGAGAGGAAGAAACATGACTTCTTTTTTTTTGTAGAGAGCTCTGTGATATCAATATGTTCCCCAAATCAAATTCCTATAGCTGGGAAGGAGCATCTACATGTGGCTGAGATCTGGTGGGGCTTGACTGTCACTCAAATCATCTGAGAGGAGGTCTACATGCAGAATACTTCTCCATGTGGTGTAGTTTATTAGTTTCAAATTTCAACCACCTTCAATAAATGATGTTGTGCTGCATTACGTACTGTCTGTTTAATTCAGTGTCTTGTCTCCTTCAGTGGGCAATAGAAATGCTCAGGGAAACATACAAAATAAAAAAGCATGGGGGGGAAGGACTATGGTAAAATATGTCCACATAA
Source organism: Dromaius novaehollandiae (assembly GCF_036370855.1). Taxonomy (NCBI): domain Eukaryota; kingdom Metazoa; phylum Chordata; class Aves; order Casuariiformes; family Dromaiidae; genus Dromaius; species Dromaius novaehollandiae. Next base: position 27,703,326 of record NC_088098.1, read on the forward strand.
AATCTTGTCCTAATCCTACTTAGGCTGTATTTAAAATCTGAGATAAGTATGATATTGTGTATTATAATTCTGGAAAGTCTTGGTATCATTATATGCTTTCAATCACTCTGAATTTTTCTGATTTCATGTCCCCAACAACACCCTGGATCATGACCTCCGCAGTCTTGTTATATTCAGTATAAGAATATGCTTTATGCTATAAGGAATACAAAGACTCCTACTTTATTATTTTTAACCTCACTGAGGACTGATTTTTCCAGACAGAGAACATATTCAAGAGGGTAAATAAACAGTAAAAATACAAATTAGCTTTTTGTCCTAAAGAATATTTACAGTATATTTTTTACTTGTAAGCTGTAAAGAAGGTATTAATCTTCTGTCTACAACACAGAGGTGTTTACAATAGACAGCTTTCTGTCTACAATGCAGAGCTACAATAGACAATATTTTTGTCATAAATACTTGGAATTCACTACTGTGAATAGTTTCCTTTGCTGTCTTTCAAATGTGTCTGTATTTCAAATATATCTATATATGTCATCTAACTAGCATTCATATTATTTATAAAGACCATTTTTTTATATTTCTCTAAGATTCTTCACAAATGGAGATTGTATAAGCAAAGTCATTTCATTGTATGTGTCTAGAGGCCGCATGGTCTTTTTTCACAGTTTTTCGTATCAAGCTACGAAAGAAATTTAACCATGTTACACTCTTCAAATCCATCACTGTAGGAGGGTAGAGCTTGTTGACCAAAGCGAAAGAGGGGAAAAAAGTATGCAACAGAGATAAAACAGGACAGTTTCTGGTGCGGCTATTTTCATGTGGTGAAGAAACCAAACGACTCCATTAAAAGGCATTTATTCTTTTTCCTCAGATTTGGATACTTACTTTTACAGCCTCACTCTTTGGTTCGATGACTGATTGGGCTTCCTGCTGTAATAAACCAAAGAGGCTTTTAAGGCAAGACATTCCATCTTTAAGATACATTGGCTTTAAATTATTCATCTTTCCTTTCAGATCTCTATGTTTTCTTCCCAAATGTGAAGAAGTCTTCTTTAGAGATCTCTTACAAATCTTATCCTGCTTCCTACATTCTGCCAAAGAAAGTGCATCCTGGATGGACTTGCAGACCAATAATGAAAGAGCGCAGTGTAAAGCATGCTAGCGAACATATAAAAACGACACAAGCCAGATCCTAGACTGGGGAGGAAGAAATGAATAACATCATCCTCATCCCACAGAAGTACTTGGGATGCTGACAGTTTGCCATAGACTCCCTTCCCAGACTGAAACAGTTGATCTTAAGAGCCAGAGAGGCAGTGGCTTCCCAGAGAAATCTACCCCCAGAGAAAGGGATAGATTATAGAAATCTTGAGCACATATATCACTTTAATTGTATAAAAATTGACCTAAAAGTGATAGCATAATTATAACTGGTCTAATAATAATTATTTGATTAAGACTTTAATTAGACTAACAGTAAATTCCTGCTTTGCATGTATGATGTGGTCCTTGCAACCATAACAAGATTTTGAGCATAACAAACTGGTTGGAATCCAAGCAACCTATTTGGTAACCCGGGTTCAACATGTATTATTCCAACAATTTGAACTGGAAAAAGTACACACAAAATAATAATTACATCTTAGGGCCACAGAGTCCTAAGCTAGAGCCAGAGAAGACCTGAGCCAGGTGCCCTATAATGCCGCAGTCCACCCGAGAGGGAGCTAGCTCTCGGCACTATGGGCTCAGGCTGCACTGCATCAGTTGGCCTGGGGGCCTGGAGTCATTCCCTGGGATGAATAGAGGGGGGATGTACTGCCTTTAGAAATGTAGATGTCATCTAAGATAGTTGTATGGTATGAAAACCTTCGTTTGCTTATCTGAATTTTTATGGATTAACCCGTTCTCTCTTTACTCTGTCTTTCTTTCAATTTTAAGTTCTTGTGAAAACAGGCTATATTGCAGTGTGCTTGGCTCTGCTGGGTTTTGATACTGGCTGAGACCTCTGAACACTACTGAAATGTAAATAAATAATAATAATGAAAATATGACAGTTTGTCTTTCCTCACAACCAACAATGCCATGTCATTCCCATCACTAGCTCCTTTTTTGTCTTTTGTTTTTCAAAGGGTGTTGCTGGGAATTTAGCAAGTTTTGTGAACAGAAAGTGACACTCATGACATAAAACCAAGCAGACAGCAATACAGTACCATGGCCACATCTGAAAATAAAGAAATTGAGGTACAAATGTATATTTTGAACTCAGTTTTTTATTGTAAATCAGTAAAGTGTAAATATGGCAAAAGAGAAAACAAAATCAGGCTTATATGCTGTGATTCTACTCTGCCAATATCTATGAGCTTTTTGTCATAGAAGAAGGAAGGATTCTCATGTATTTTTAAACCCTGACTTTTTAAACTGGATTTCAAGAATATCTGATTTCTACAAAACAAGGGGATTTCGTCAGTGTTGCTGAATATATTTTTATGGTATTTTCATATTTGGGGGTTTTTTTAAGTGTTTGAAAAGGCTTACAAATCTTAATGTATTATTGTTATCCTTGTGTATTCTGTATCCTATGTCTGCATTTTCATGTTAGGGTATAGTCATTCCTAACTGTTTCTTGCTATTTTATATATCTACATAATTTCCTATAAATATATATAGTTGTAGTATATCTATTATATAGAATAATTTGCTTTCCATTTAAATAAGAAACACCTAATGAGACTTTCCATTAGCAATCAAGTTATGCTTATTAGTTCATAGATAAAAGTATAAACTTATTGCAGGTAAAAATTATTAGGAATATTTTCTTGAAAACAACTGCTTTCAAGTTAGTATCATATAGGAAAAGTAGCAAGTCAATTTTCATCTTATCTCAACTTTCTAAGTCCTCATGCTATTCTGCTAATTACTTAAGACACAAAGAATTACATTGCTGTTCTTATGTTATTGTTCCTGATCCAAGTCATTCTCACCTTTGGTCAGAGCTTAAAGGAAGGAAATCATTATAAATTCTTCTTCAGTGATTCTTCATGATCATTCCTTAGGAAGGAGCTGGATTGACTTCCAAAAGCAGGAGCCATAGGCTTTCAAACATACATGGAGTTCTCCTTCACATACCTAATCAGGCTCTGTTGACAAAAACTGTATTTTACACAGTTTATGTAAGAATCCCAGGGGAAAGAGAAAGGTCAAGGAAAAGATAGTACATTTCATTGGAGTAATTCATGTTTTCTAAAATATCTGGAGATGACAAACATTTGCAGAATAAGAGGCCAACTATATACGTTCTTAATTAACTGTTAAAGAGCGAGGAGGAAAACTGGGAAAAGACCATTTCATGAAAAGAAAGGCAGGATTTGGAGAGGAAGAGAATAATCAGGTATGTTTAAGGTAGAGCGGGAGGCCAAAATAGAAAGACATAATGGAACCAGGAAAATTCTGAGGCGAAAAGGAGTAGGGTAGCTGAAGCATGCAAAACAGCACCTTATTGTATGTTATGGGAATGAAGAGATGAGAAACTTCAGAACTGGAAAAAGGAAATACAGAAGAAACTATGGAGACATCAAAATAAAAAAAATGTCTGGGAGTTGTATATAAAGTATCAGAGAGATAATTAGTTTCTACAGTTACAGAATCCAGATATCATTTGCTGCTAGAAAACAATAGCTAGAATAATTTGAGACATACTTTGACAGCCTATTAGTTTTAAATGATTGCTGGAAATATATAGTTTGTCAAAACTGCAGGTAAAACTATATAGAGAGAAGAAAATTGTTTTATATAGGGCAGTTAACAAAATCATAGATAAGGGGCATGGAAACCCTTGTTAATATGTTCTTTCTATGTACTGGAATCTTAGTGCACTCTTAGCTGCCCTCAGGAGGGGGTGGAGAAAATGTATCTTTCATGTCTTTTAAATATCCCTGACTGTTAAGAACTGTTTAGCTATCACCAATGATTTTCATAAGAAAACAGTGTGCACAATTTCCTTTTTGTCTGTGTGGTAAGGCAGGCAGCAAGAAAGGAGTTAACAACACTGATAGTGATGACACTTATAAGGTGTCTGGGTCCTCTTGCTTCCACAAATGTCATCTAAAATTGAAAGAAAATGACACAACTTCAGCAACTTGCTAAGGGTGAAATACCTTTTATTAAGCTGTCTACAGACTGAAGAGTCAGTGAAATGTTTGACAAGGAAGAATAAGTGTTAAGCAAAGTTGTCTGACTGATCTTTAAGGCAAAAAGCAAATTATATTTTCACAGGCACTTGATGGGAAAATGCTCTCATAAACAAAGATCTACAAGCCATGTCATTTTATTTGTCCTCCTTTTCCTCCTCCACTTCTTGCCGTACAGTACAATTATCTTTCTAGCTTACAGTAACAATAAAACAAAGATCAACTACTTAAGAGAAAACAGAACATAAATTAGACCATGAGATGACAAGATATAACTAGTTTGCAAAGGTGCAAATCATATGCCTAAAATTGCACCCACATTTTAAAAATCTCTTTTTTCTGATAATGCATCTCATTTTAGCCTCATTACTAACAAGCACATTTTTCAGTGCTCAGAAAAAGCAATGAAGCTTTAATTAAGGGCTCACTTGAGAAATAATAAATTAAATTATAATATATATTCAAGTTTTAGAATTTTTAATAGGATTAGGACTTTACTAACATCTTTTTTTCTAATAATTTGTGTTATTCTCTGGAATCTGGTGTATTTTCTGTTATTAATCTTACTGAGTTTTTTGGCTGCAGTCCCCACTGTGGATCTTGGAGTGTGGTGGGGCTAGTAAATGTTCTGGAAAATTGTCAAGGACTGCTTCATCTTAGCTTAGATATTTCCTTACAACACTGTTTTATCCCTGTTGCAGAGGTTACTGCTGAATGAATAAATTTCTTTTGGGATGTGCTTTGAGGATTGGTCCATGATAACATCCATGCAGATGGACAAACAGTACGAGCAAATGGATTTAATGGGGTCAGAGGACATAAAAGAGCTGAAATGATACAGTGGATACTGTGCCTTGCATAAGATATGATATAGTTGCAGCTGCATTGACCCTCTTTTTCTGCACCCTGATTTATGATGCAGCCATACCCCCAACTAACATATGCAGGGTTTGGGGGAATTTTTTTACTTTATTCTCCTACCTTCATATTATATCGAATTGTGTTCCTTTGTCTTGAATTTTTGCAGGTAGTTGTCTCTGAGATCAGTATTTGGCTATAGTGAGTGATAGTGTGAAGGTCAGTAGCTCTGTGCACTAAGCCCTGATAAAGTCAAAGCAATTTTAACGTGACTCCATTGTTAAATGGAGTCCATTTAACTATGTAATTCATTGGCTAATTTTATTCACATTCTGCCATAAGGTTGTTATCCCAAAGAAACTGCTTGATGATACAAGTTTTGTGAAAACAGATGCCCTGATGGAAAATGGAGAAATCATCTATAACCCCCTGATGGAAAAGTTCAGTGTATTTCTATTTGTCATGAGAGAGAAGACACAGAAGTCACCCACGCTCAAAATTCAGGAAGGGCATTAGTCAGAATTTGTATTTTATTAGAGAGAATCCAATCACAAGCTGCAAAACCATAGGAAACTCATCTACATTTATTTTGCTGTTCACAGGAGTGCTCATTTTACACTTTCGACAATTGTTAAAATGTGGCTATTTTAAATTCTTTTAATCTTTTCAATATCAATTAAAAGTTTTACATGTTTGCTTTTGTGTCTAAAACTACTTCCAGGGTTAATAAAGGTGTTACACAGATAATACTAAACAGATGAAAATAGGTGGAGAGCAGCTGGGAGAACTACTTACACGCAAATCGTTTATGCTTTCTGAGGTTCTTCATTAGTCCATTTTGCAGTAGTCTCACATATTTCTCTATCCATATAAAGACACCAAAGTGGTTTAGATGTTGATACGAACTTCAGGAAAGTGCTGCACCAAACAAATTGCAAGTAATGCAATCACAAATATGATGTCATTCTACTGGCTTCCACCACTCCATTTTTTTCTACATCTTGGTACTTCTACAGTGAAATCCTTAAACACATAATCAAATATAAAACTAGGAGATTCGCTGAATGAGGGCTTTGAGGTTAGCTTTTTTCCCATCTAAATTAGCCTTTTAAAAATCAGGTGTCTAATCTAAACTACACACTTCATAGTTACTGGATGGACACCTCCATGTGGCATCTACCTTTTGATAGTGTGGATGTTTGTGTGAAGATCTGTATCTCTCTGTGTTAACTAACTTATAATTAACTGTCTGAATTTTATTTGGCTGATGTTAACTCAAATGAATCCAGAGGAAAGCTTTAATTAGCTACTGTAAATTATATCTCTATTTTAAAGTGCAAAGAGAAGCATTAATTTTATGGTTGTCCTTTGTATCAAAATGAGACTAGCACTACCTAAGTAGGGTCTAGACATGCAGTTTCTTTGTAACAGAAAACCGCACAGAGTACAAAATCTTAGCACTCTACAATCACACTCACAATGGCGGTACTGATTCCCCCTTTTCTATGTAGGCCTTGGACGGGAATGACAATCATGGATACCCAATAGGTGCAATTAAAGTATTTGGTATCCCATGAACAAAAACCCAGGGAAGTTTTGCCTTTTTTTGTTGAGGAATATTTCTTCCTTTTCACTTATAACAGTTAACCACCTTTTAATATCTACTGGCATTTTATATGGTCATTGATATTTTGTAATAGGCGCCTATATGTAAAACATAGAAAAATCATTTATAAGTACAAATTATATTGGATGATTATAAGAAAAAGCATCAAATCCAAATACTATTTTCAAGTATTTTGGTACTTTGATCAAAAGTAACTGTACATATGACCTTTATAACTCTGCTCTATCCTCAAAAACATAATACCTTGCTATCAAAAAATAAAGAAAAATATAGAAATACAATAATAGTAACAAGCACATGTTTTTTCATATGTGTGCCAGAGATCGATACAATATTGATGTGTCAGGTAAGGACTTTTGTTCAAATTTACAAGGACCTTGTTCTCCCAAGAGTTGCTCTGGTGAAATTGAAGAATAAGAAAGCAAAACTGAGACTTTCCTCTTTTCTAGTATTTATCAAGTTAGAAGATAGAGAGACAAGTAAGCAGTTCATAACTGCTTATGGCAGACTGCAATAACACTGCAATGTTATTAGCAATGAAATATTGAAGATATAGTCTCTCAGTTTTACAGCTTGAGAAGAATACCAAGATTCATGAGTAGTATCTAAAAACTATCTTCAATTTTCAGTATATGTGTATCCACTAATCTCTATATCCCCTATTTCCTAGAACAGTATTTAACTTTTATTCTAAATAGCTCATTCATCACTATGTTTTCTTTTTTTTGCCCTAACTTTCTTTGCAAGCTTCTAACATTTCTTCACAGCCAGTGTGCCTATTTGTGTATTCTTTCAAATTACTTATTCACTTATCCATTTGTAAGGCTAGACAGGACAGAAGAAGAAAAGAAATTACATTAAAGTTCTAGAAAAGTATCTGGGAAGGAAAGACTTGTAACCAAATAGATCTGAAATTCTATTCATTGTGTTTGCATCTATTTTATGATATGAAATTTTAATGTGGAAGTTCAAGGTGAAGACTAGTTTTAATTCTTATGCTTTGCTCTGAGAACAGAAGTAGAATTCTAAGCTGAGTTTTATTGAGCCATATGTGGGAAATAAGTATTGGAGCTGCAGATAAAGTTAACCTTTTGTGCTGCAAATATCCTTTTTCTTTTGTCTATCTGATTGATGAAATATATGGTTGCTGTTTTTGTTTTGTGAGCCTTAGTGAAGCAGCATATGGAGCAAAGAAAAGTTTTTGCCATTTTAGATAATATCAGAGTCAGAACAGGACACAAGTAATCTACAGGTGCATGGTCCTTCTGATTCTGATTATCATCTTTCCAGTTGTCATCTCCGCTTATTGCAAAAAAAGATTTGAAGAAATTCTGTTGAGGAGCTTTCAAAACAGTATTACCAATGTAACATTATTCCACATAATAAGAAACTGGGATTGGTTTAGGGTTTTGTTTGCTTACTTTAATTTATTTTTCTGTATTTTTGTTTTAGTTTTGGAGTTTGTTTGTTTGTTTTTTAGAATATCCATATTCAGTATCAGTCTTTCATGTTTATTCTTTTAAGTATCCTTTTGAAGTCAGTCTGTTTGGGACTATTTAGTTAGGTTGTTTGCTTCAATATTGCTCGCAAGTGAATGTCATATAGACCAAAATGAAATAGAAATTCCTCCAAAAGCAAGGAAATGGGATGCATTATATTCTGTCCACATTCACAAAGCAGAAGAAACACACTATTTTTACCAGGACAATGTAGAGAAAGGAAAAGGTGATTTCTTTGATGCAACTGCAATAACTGATAAAAAGTAGGTCAGAAGAGGACAGAAATATATGTTGCTTGATTAAAAATAAAATTAATCTAATCTATCTAATATCTCAATGTACTATGGACTATATTTTGGCATTTAGCAAAAGCCTTGAGTAAAGGGTGTCATCAAAGCAGAAGAAAAATATAACTGAGAATCACAATTCCATCTTTGCTCCCAAACTGTGAGGGCAGAAAAATATCAATGAAATCAAAGAAAAGTAATTTTCTCATGGCAGCTCTACACTGGGTGCAGAATGTTTACCACCTGAGCCCAGATAGCAACACTGGTGTCCAATATGAGGAAGACAGAAAGGTAAAACATGGAGTCTGATCTGCTCATTTTGCTGACAAAATGAAAATTAATTACAGTAACTTTGGGGATACTGTCTTCAAAGGGCATTTCAAAGGAGAATAAGAAAAGGAATGGAAAAACTGGACTTATGTAGCATGAGCCATTGGGACAATGTGTCATCATTGTATCTGGAATTATAACTGACAATCTTAAAAAAGATATCATTGTAAATATGTATAAGCATAGCAGTAAAAGTCCTCTCTGCAACCTTAACTACCACTATGTCACTCCCGGATTACTGGAAAGCCACAAAAATGTCATCATCATATTAGAGTACTTTATTATCCTAGCTTGCAGCAGTACACTCATTTAGAAAATCACAGTAGTTGAACATTTCTAAGCATTAACTTTCCTAGTGACAAAAGTCAAGTGAGATTTGAGACTACATGTTTTAATTTCCTTAAGTCTCTGGAATTAAAAGTGGATAGATGTTACATTACTTGCTTCATTCATAAATAACTGTGTCATGAACAGTTGCAATAGCAACCCTTTGGGGACTGATGTAACGCACGGCTGCATAACTAGACTCAGAGTAGCTTTGAACAAATGAGAAAGTCATGCTACTTATTAAGTTTAACCTGTAAACAAGTAGCATAAATAAGCCCAGGCAGGGCACTGCAAAAAAGTGTTTGCATTGTTTGCAGTTAGCAGTGCTACTTCATTCAAAGCTACCTCTACACAACCTGTATTTTGCTTTGCAGAAATACCCTGCTTCCTCTCATATTGCTTGGAAAATCTTTTATTCATTTTTCCTGCTGTGCTGGGTAAGCTTCTGCAGCTTATATAGACTTCTGCAGAGGCTGTATAAACAAAACATGAGTGAGAACATGATACATTCAGACCAATGTCAACACATAAAAATGATTATGTATAGCTACATGGAGACTGGCGTATTTCTGGAATCACTGTCCAGAGGCTTTTTCAGTTGTGTTAGGATCAGTATTCTGGTTCACAACCTTTCTACTGTCAGCAAAAGCAGGGTAAAAAAGAGGCCAGATCCTTAGCAAGTGTAAACTGGAATAGCTCCATAGAAATCCAGTACAGTTACACTAGATTTGATAAGTGGAGAGTGTAAGCATTAACTGTCACTCTTTATACTAGAAGACAAAGTTAAACTAACAATAAACTTTGTTTTAGATAATTTCCATATGATGGGGAAAAAATAAAATTAAGTGAAATCAAATAATATAAATCATTCTATCCCAAGGAAAAGTATTTTAGTGCTAACAAAATCTGCAAGTCAAACATAGCAAAGGGAACAATTCAAATATGTATTAATGCAGGAAAATAGGAGTCCTGATTTACAGTTTTTAGGATGTATCTGTGACGTAAGGTTTGAAGAAACCCCTCAGGTCTTACACCTCCTCACTGTACCAGCCCTCTATCTGCTAATAGGAACATTTTTTTGCTGTTCATATTACCAGTCCCAAAATTGCCTCTCCAGCTTTGTGGATGGGTGCCCTCACTGAGGATCCCACCCTTTTGTTGAATGTTTGGCACTGAGTTATATACTCTCTAATGAGTTCATCATTTTCTGAGAAACTATATGCCTGAGGAACTGCAGACAACCTGAAATAATTTTTAATACCTAGAAAATCTCTAGGGTAAAAGTAAAATGAGTTTTTAGAGCTCAAAATACAAGTTTAAGAAAGCAAAAGAGATAGAAAAGAATAAATAATCATACACCTTATAGCCGCCACCTACTCTTGCTTGAATTGAAGGTAATCTGTTTCATTCTGCTAGTAAACTTTCAAAATCAGCCAGTTCCCAAGATGATTACACAACCCCAGGTCTCAAATCCAGGCCTTCAGACAAGAGCCATTCTTTAACTTTGCTTTCCATAAACAGGGTCATAAGTTATATGCCCTTCTCTCAATTTCTGTCATGGAAAAATTCCCCCTTAGGAGCTTTCTGCAACTTTCAGACCTGAGGATTGATTCAGCTCAATTCAGAACTTTAATGCTATTTGCCACAGCTTCAACGTCTGTTAAACACAGCTAGCTGCCTTTGAAACAGCCCTAGCTGTTTTGTGGACTCAGCTAGGACTCAAATCTACTTGACTATAAAAAAAATACTCACTGAATGGAATGAAAACATGGTAAGAGACTAAATATTCATCTGGGCTGAAAATAAACCATTTGCCTACAATGAATAAAATTCTTTTTGCTAACTAAGAAGACGGCATATATATTTTCTGAAGTGACATAAATAAGTGATATTTTAAACATGAAATTCATATTTTATGAAACTATAGGACAATATTTTATTTTATGAAACCGTAAAAGGAATGCACACATGGCAGAACCAGCCTTTAATAGAAACTAGATGTTACCATACAGTTTGGAATTAGAGTTATACAGACTACATGAACCAAAGCTGGCTCAAATTTGAGGACTACTGTGACAAGGACTGTGGAGCATAAACTTCCTAGCAGGTAAAACACAAGTGCTCAGCTCTTAAAAAGCAGTTCAAATAGCCCATGCTCATTTGGTTTGGTGCATCAGTAACAATAGCAGCTACATTTCTGGCCATACTTAGTGCCTTCAGCCTTGCTACTGTGGATTCCCAGGAGTACAGCCTTCAGATGGTCAGAAAAGCAGAAAATAATGAGACACCTGGGATAGGAGGAGGAGAGAAAGGCTCCAGATCCTACTATTAAGGCAGTTAATGACTGCTTTACAGTGCTTTGAATGTAGATGGCATAGACAGTCTCTTGACCAGGACTTTCCTAGGCCAGGTCTGCAAACACCAAGCTATTGTGCAATAGGTGGTCAATACCCTTCACTGCTGACCTCATCCACAGGAATTAGTTCAGTATCAAAGTCTAAGAAGAAATCATAGGCTATGAAGCAGTTTCGCATAGGTTTTACTTCAGAAATGAATTCACTGACTACACCCAGGATAGAGGCAGGATTTTAGACTTGGCTCAGACATCCTCCTTCCCCTCACACCCTTAAGACATCAGCACCTGACCTCCTTCTTCACTGTATAGAGAACTTGCAACCTAGTTCCACTCACAGACTCTGTGCCAAATGTTTTTGTTTTACTGATTTCTATCAATTGTCTTTAAAAGATAGATGTCAGATTAATATGAAAGAAACTTAGAGTAAATCAATGTTGCATAGAATTCCATTTCCATTCAGATTGGTAAAACTTGTTTCAAAGGTGAAACATTCATTCTCTTCATTATACCGCAACCCTGTAAGCAATTTTCTGGAGAAGAACTCCAGCAGTGTCACTGAATTCACAAACAGACCAGATTCCCCCTACTGAACAAACTGTAAAACCAAGCTAGATGTTTACCGTTCAGCTCAGAGAATAAGTGAACTTCCATCCCTCCTTTATGTTGTGCAAAATGAATGATTGGTGACATTTGCAATGAGATGTTTCCAGTGCACCTTCAATGGAAAGAAAATATTAATCATAGAGATGAACATCTCATAATTATGTCACAGTATCATTTTACCAAAGAAGCTGTAGAGAAAGGCCCATCCAGTGCTTACATATAAGCAATGAGGTAATTATCAAATCATTTGCTTTATCAGTTTACCAGGGCTTCTTCAGTGTAATTATTGTCTCTCTCCTTTTTTGCAGAATACTATAATGCAATGCTGTGGTAGTCAATTCATTAGACTATAGATACTATTTTTCAGAATCCAAAAGGTTACACTGCACTAATTTAAGTATTTACACCAAAAATTGTGTAGAGATGACAATGTAGCACAAGGAAAAAATATGGCTTCAGAAATCCTGAGTCCCTCACTTCTTGCTCCAGAAGGAATACTTTCCAGAATATATCTTATTTTTCCCCAGTGGTACCTAGAAGCTGTCTTGTGTCTATCAGAGGCAGTAACCATACAGGTTACTGTATATATAACCATCCTTAAGGACAGTTTGTGCATCTCTTTGCCAGCATTAACCCTGCAGCAGCAGACACCACATCTCTACCTGCGCCCTACATGATGCTTCTTACCTATTGTGTGGCTAAGGAGATGCCATGGGGTGCACATGCTTTATCTTCAGAGACACTGCACCGATACTCCAAAGGGGACATTGCGCTGTTACGGTTTTGTATGCTTCATGTGAGGATGGCACAGAAAGGTAGTGAATTTTCAGGAAGATTAATCCTACAGCACCTTATCAAAATGAACAGTATCCCAAATAAGTTTAAAAGATTATTTGCTTAGCAAGAGGCAAACAGCAGTCTGAAAGTGCAATCCAGCCTTTTAAAATAAGGATCGTGAGGGAGAATTGCTGCTGAATTAGGTTCACAGTGAAAAATTTCTTTATACTACAGTATATTGCTTGACTTCCCTTCCTGCCCACAGAAGAGGGAAATTTTGACAGAAACAACAAGAAAGCAAATAGGATCTCTAGGGTGAAATCTATTTCTGCCTAATGTGCTAATTTCTGCAGAGGACGGTTGCAGCAAATTCTCTTCTATTGGGACTAAAATGTAGTGTTTCTGGTAAGTGTAATTAAAAGGCTTTCTATGACAGCTTTTACCATGCAGTGGGATAATTTTAAATGAGTATTTAAAATGGGGAGCACCAGAAGAAATATGTGTCATCCTTTACATTTACCCAGACTTTAGGAAGGAAACAGTAGATGACATTGTGCTTTTTTCCCAGGCCCAGCAGTGGCTACTGTGAGCCTTAATGGAAAATCTCGCTTTTCTCCTTTTTTTTACCCAGTATATCACTAGCTTTCTTAGCATCTTAATGAATCAGTCATGCTAATGATGTCAGAATGGAAGGGTGAATTTCCAGGAAGAATATGATTAAGGCACCTTGCAGAGATGAACGGTGTCCAAAAGAATAAAGCTTCTGAATCTGCTTGTCAGGAGGCAGAGAGCAAAGGGTAAGGAGTGATCCCATTGTGCAAATTCCTTGCATTCAGTCAGTCCCAGGTGCTGAACTCTGTTTTCAGATGTACTCACAGCAAATCCAAATTCCTAAAAAAAAGAGAGTAGAAATACAGCTTTTCCTTGTACAGAAACATACTGAAAAAACATACTTGACATAGAAGAATAATAATGTTAACGTGAATTCAGCCAAATTTGAATAGATATTTCCTCTCCAAGAATTGAGGGAATTTTTATGTTTGACTGAAAGAGCTGTTCAAAACACAGGGACTTTTCAGAAACACAATTAATAACAAGTGAATATTAGCATCAAGAATGACCACAACTTTATTGTGGAAAGCATTTTTTGAGCTGCAAAGCTAAAACTGCAAGAAATCCTACATGTGACGCAGGTCTTATTTTTTCACATTTTAAAGGTGCCATTCAGTCAACTTCCAGAACTGCTTGAGATGAAAATGACTTCTCATTGGTTTCTCAGATAAATGCATGCAAATTTCAAAGCTTATCTCAGAATGCTAATCAATAGATATTCCAATTTATTATTTTGTACAACACAGGAATAAACATTGTTTTCTATTTTACTTCACATGAGAGTCCTTATGTGAATTTTTTCCCTTTCCTCCCTTTTTCATAACAGCTGTGCCTTTTGCCTCACAATACCCTTGGGATATCATTATAGCATGATAACAACATACCTCCTGATGTGCTGTATTGCTTTAATATACTAATTACAACAGAAATTGAGCAATATGTATTCCTTCCAAAAATAGTACATCAGAATAATCTCAAATCATTATTTTATACGCTCATCTAAAACTGAAGAGAAAAGGAAGACAGGGAAAAACAGTGCAATTTTAAAGACATGTTGTCCACCTAAAAGATTAACATTCAGAGGGTGAAATAATTGACAAGGATTCCGGTTAGGCATCAAGAAAAAAGATGTATAGAAAATGACAATATAGTTTTTTGTGATTCCACAAAAACTCAAGTCTGAAAAGGATTAATATTATTTTTCTCAAATTTACATATTCATTGAATAAGTGTTTCAGTTCACTGAATAAATATTTCAAGTAATTTGAATTTAATACAAAGATGTCAATAAATAACATTTTTCATTTTCATTATAAAAGCTCATTTCTCTGTCTCCTTCAATCTCCTGTTGAAATTATTAATGTCTTTGTGGCTAAAAACATGTTAAAATCTTTAGAACAGTGTGAAGTACACCTTGAGCCCCATGTCAATTTTATGACCCTCTGTAATCTGTAACTTTGAAAAACATCTAATAGCTTTTGTTTTTCCTCTCTCTACATACTTTAATTGAATGTTTTCTTGGTCTACAATGAAATTAACATTATTCCTAGATTCCAAATGTCTTGGAAAAGAAAATACAGTATACCTTTACTATCATTTTGATGGAGTTGCTTTCCTTATAAATTCAATAAAAAAGTGCTTTAAAAAGTGCTTGTTTTACTGAAATTGCGTAGCAGGAAAGGTCACATTGCCATTTTGAAACACTTTGCATGCAAAAATCAAGTATTATTTTTCATTAAAGCACAGGTGTGCAATTGTCTGAATTCTAAAACAAACAAACAATATATATATATAGGAATGAGAAATTTAAATTGTACATTGCGTAGTAGTATTAGATCAAAATAAACACAGCCAGTAAAATATGCCAACCCTATTTCTACTTTATATAAACTCATGCTCACAATGGAAATTTCAGTTAAATAGAAACATAGAGCTACTAATGGAAATCAATATTTTAAATAACAGAAAGCTGCTTGATATATTTCTAGTTGCCCTCCTGCAATTTTCTTTAAGTGAAAATTTCTTAGAAAAAACAGCAATCTGAATGACTAAGGGAGGAATGCTCTTATCTTCTGCAAAAGCAAGGCTTTACATAAGCAGACTTCCAGAAGAAATCTTATATGGGTTGGATGAAGGAATTCTCAGCTGCTTTGTGTATATCAGATGACCATTACTAACACTGTTATAGCCTGGGCACTGCTGTAGTCACTGTAGCTCTATTTGTCCACCATGTAAGCTTACATATGTGGTCCACATATAAGCCTACAAATCAGTCAATTAGTGTTACAGACTTACTTTACATAGGAGTTGGGAACTATAGAGGAAACAGCGCATAAGCCAATGATCTGCTTTATGATGAGGAATTGAAATGGTGAAGAATACTTGCTTAAGGACTTTGTGTTGATTATTGCACAGTGCACAGTCATCCAGCTGCATGAAAGACCCTGTGGTTTGTAAGGCAGTGTTGACATTCAGTGACATTTTAAGGTTTAGAAGGGTCCCTATTAAGTGATTAAACCAAACCTATGGGTGTTTTAACCTTGTTTATAAGGTAGTTGTAAACACTGAGCATGCTGTATTCTGAGGGGAGAAGAGAGGTGGGGAAGAGAAGGAAGGAGACACCTAGGAGAAAGTGACAAAAGTTAGAAACATACAGGGAAGAAGTTAGACAGGCCACTCCATTTTATGTAGAAGCTCTAGCAGTAGATATTGACCAAATGATGTACACCTCCTTCATTGTGCCTCAAAATCTTAGTCCATTCTCACTTTCCTCTGATATTATGAAAAGATAATTGTGAATCCCACATGACAGCAAAAGGTTTTCCATTTAGAAAAAAAAAAGTTTCTTCTTTGAGTCTTCCACATATCAGAATGAAAATCCACTGGTAACTACATAATTCCTTTTATGTATACTCCTCCTTTTAAAATTTGCCATTAAGAATTATTTCATTAAGAAGTTGAATGTCTCTTGTTTTTCAAAAAGCATTTAAAGTAACTTGGTGTTTGCACGTGTGTGTGTTTGCATGTGTGTAAGTAGTGAGAGTCCAGTAGCAAAGACGGGCATTGTTACTACCTCTAGCACCAACTATGCTTTTCCAGAGAGGATTAAAGATTATGAGACTTAGAAAGACCTGCTGCTAAAATGAGATGAATCTGTTGTCCTGTCTGCACAGCTGTATCAAGGTCAAACCCTGCTACCTGAAATCACACTGGCTAGAATCTCATTAACATCGGCAGGCTGCTCGTAATGAGTTGCTTTTTATTGTGGTCCTGGGATTGTAGTGTGTATTTGCACAATATGGAATTCATACACAATTCATCTTCAGAAATGTGTTCCTGAACAACTTTTTCAGTACTTAAGGAATTACAGAATTCATTGATTGTTGAAGATTCCCCCTCATACTTACAAATAAACCAATCCCAATATCAATAATAAAAACAAGAACAACAGTAATAATACCTTATTGTGGCTTTATTTTTTTATTATTATTTTAGAAGTAGTTTGTACCACATGAGAAATTAAGCATATAGGTCATTTCAATTTTAGTGGTGTGTTTTCAGTTAAACAGAGTCTGTTCAGTATCTGAAGACAAATATCAAAATATATTGAGAGTAAAAGCAACCTTGCTGAAAGTTGTGTCCTGGACCCTAACAACCTTTTGTTCCAGGTCTATTTCTGATATTGATAACTCTTTATGTATGAAGTCTGAATTTATTTTGGTTGGTGACTTCGAAACCAATAAAATTTAAAAAAATCCAAGAGAATACAAGTTTTCTAGAGAAAATTTCTTCAGGTTACAGATAGGAAAGCAGCAATAATCAATCATTTGCATTTTCAGGAATTTAACTTATTGAGTCTTTGCTAAAATACTATCCTTGTTTAAATATGTTTATTTTTCTAACTGAATTAGCCTTTCCTCACTCTTGCTTCACTGCTGGTTAATTATAGCTATTCTTCATAGTTAACGTTATTCTTCATGACTCCACTATTTTTTTATAAATCATTTCCTCTCTTTTTAACATATTTCCATAAAGATAGAAAATTGAGGTATTATTTTTAAGGCATCATTCATGTTTCCATTTATGTCAGGAAATCTTCCATAAGTATGGAGATAGCTTAACTCTTCTTTACCATGCTACAATGTGCCAAGGCAGGGCAAACAAGGAATACAGCCAATATATTGTTTTCCTGTGGTTAATTCCAGCTGTGAAGCAACTTTTCAGGAAAGCTATGTCCCAATCCAATATCGGGGGGGGGGGGGGGGGGTCGTTACGATCCCAAGGATGAGATTAAGACGCTAAAACTGGTCAAATATCATACAACCTTTTAACTTTATTTTCCACAAAGTGGGCAGAAAAGGTGGGGAAAGGCGAAGGGGAGGGGAGAGAGAGAGAGAGAGAGAGAGATCACCACCCGTGGATCCAGCGGCGTCCCGTTGGTCCTCTTCGCCCTGGGTGTAAATTTTAGCGATGCGTGTGCAGTAATTACAACTTGAGCAGGGTCCGACCCTAGGTTCCCGCTGAAAAGCTCAGAGCCAAATCAAGGCAAATTAAATAAATAAATTGTAATGACAAGCGTGCAGTAGTTACAGCTCGAGTTGGGTGCCTCCGAAGAGGGACCCCAAACAAAGAAATCCCTGGGCAATTATAGCTTTTTCAGATTAAGTTTCCCACCCCTCACGCGGTATTTCAGACCAATAGTAATTTTTAGGTCTGGGGTCTCCTGCTTCTTATTGGGTCTCCTCGTTGTTCCCAGGCAGGCTGTTTTTCTCCCTTATCTTTACTGTTGCGGTTTCTGCTGACAGATGTGTTTTGTTTCCTTGGGTTCCACCCTTGTCTCTCAAGGCACAAACACAAAGAGGTGCTGTTCCAGCAATTAGCACTGCCCCAGCAGTGAAAGTAGGTGTTATCTTCCAAGGTCCTGACGAAGAGGATATAATCCAGACCCCCCCCCTAATTAACACTGTTTCAGCAGTGAGAGGAGGCTTTGTTTCCCGGGGTCCTGGCACCCAAGCAGGCCTTATTTCAAAGCCTTCACATCCTCTCTCCTGGAGTGTGAAGCATAGGGATGCAAACTGCTTGTAACTCCCTTATCTTTCCAGCCTGCACCAGCTCTGGGGCCCTTTCTCACTGAACTAGGGCCAGGTCCCAAAGTCTCTGCCCGATCATGCCCTGGTTCAGCGCAGGCTCGGTGTGTCCCAGGTGGTCGCAGGGAGACCACTTCGGGGGTTGCAGCAGCTCAGTCCTGTTTCCGCTGGGAACAGATGGTTTGTTCGGGGTTATGGTTTGCCTGCACCTTATGTACCAAGAAATGTTTAACGCAAAAGTTCACTCATCTGTCCACCACAAGCTATAGCAAGACAGAAATCACAGCACCTCTAAAACCAAATTAGCCACAGGCTCAATAAGGTACAAATGTGGTAAAATGCATTTTGCAGAGGATTTCATGAGCTGATAAATAAGCTTCGTCTATATTAGCAAGTTCAACAAGGCTACACTCACTACAATTCAACTGTCTATCCTGCTATATTGTCTATTAAGTACTCTATGGCCTGGTTTTGCCCTGGGCCAAGTAATACTTTCACAAAGAAATTTGAGGCATAATCGGGGGTCTGTTCCCAGTAGGCCATTTGCATGAGGTCAGCCTCTTCCAGAGAATGAGAGAGCTTAATAGGATGGATGTGACAAGACCATGCCATTTGCCTTCAGGACAGAGAAAGGATCCTGGCACTGCGTAGTTAACTAGTTTAAATGTATCCACAGGGTTGTAACTGCTTTGGTCTGCATTTACTCCTCTTCTGAGGTCATCAACCTCTCCCAGACTTTTTGGGTGGGGAGCCAGGGGACTTAAAAATAATCAAATGTAATTGAAATCTGTATATATCTTTTGATGTCTTGCAATCTACTACTTGCTCCCTCTCTGTTGCTAACCTAACTCCTTTATGTTTATTGATCCCAAATAATCTCTTATCACTTCTTCATCATCTGCTATTTTATTGTAACCTATCAATTTTCCTATTTTATTTTCTTTCTCTGTTTCCTTTTTTAATTTCTTGGTATATTTTATAATGTTTTTCAAGGATACATAGTTAATCACTGAAACATATCAAAACATTAACTGAAAAGACAAGCTGACATATTGGTACATTGAAATTTTAACAGTGCCAAAATCATAATATGATATCTACACTTGGTGTTCTTTATATTTCCTTGAAATTAGCCAGTTCTGGAGCCTACATGGTCAGCTGAACTTTTTTAACAAAGTCCTGGAGTTCACTTTCTATTCCCCCTGCACCCATACTTTTCATACATTACTTTTACAATAGCTACATAGAGCTCCATACAGCACCTTCATCAAGTATCCATCACTCAGAATTTCAGATCATTAATAGTTTATATTATTGGAATTTGGATTAAAATAGACACCATTTACACTGAGTCCAGCAGCTCAGTTTCTTTACCAAGTTTCTAATATATATGTAATCTATGGTATCTAGGGTAGCAAATTAGATTTGTCCATTACATACGTTTAGTTCAAGAAAATTGGAGAGCCAGAGTAGAATGCTTTTAATTACTGCATTTACACTTTGGTTTTTACTACATAGAGAAGATGGAATTATGTGTTTGCCTTGGAAAGCAATTAACAGAATGTTGGATATTTTTAAAGGAATGTTTCAGAAGGCATATGACTACTAATACTCTGACTTTTCTGTGCTGAATTCTAGCTTTTTGAGTATTTTTCTTTTACAAAGTCTGAGACCTAGAATTGGGACCCAGATTTCTTTCCCAGCTACAGTGACAGTCGTTCCACTACCTTTTGAGGAGGTACTCTAAATTTACATGATTGAGAAGAGGGTATAGATTTACAAGCTCTATTTTGTTGCAACGTCATGGTTTCCTTGGTTTGTTTCAATAGTATTTTGAGATACATCCACTTCTTTCTTCAGGATATTTTTTTTTCTCCCACATAATTAAAAGCAGCAAAGTAAAGGTAGTTCAGAATACTACTCAGAACTGTAAACCTTCTACCAGATCTTGAATAGACTAGGATCTTTAAAATGACTTTTCTTTTAACCACTGAATTCAGTCTTTATTCTCTTCCATTCCAAAAAGCAGTGGTTTAAAGTGGTTTAAAGCAGTGGGCAAAACTTATGGTTCTGCCAAAGTAGTAAGTACTCTACTTCATCAGTGCTGAATAAGATGGAATTGGCTACAGGAAGATGGAATAGGCGCAGTCTAGACGTCCAGTTTCCCTGGTCTGCTTGCACAGTTCTCTGCTCCTTATGCTTCTGCCACTGAAGAAGAGGCAGTAGCAGGTGACATCTGTGGCAGCTATTGCTACTCTTAACCCTGGCAACATCAGAAACAAAAATCAGTGCCTTATAGGGTTTCTTCGCCTTCACCATCCTAGCTCTACCATTTATGCTTCCTCCCATCTCTATTGTTGGAGAAGCTCCAAAGGAGAGAAGTTGCACAGAAGGGTGCACATACTTGTTGCTTATGCTGCTGATGAGTCTGGAGGCAGCTTTGCTAAAAAATTTGTATCTTGATGAAGAGTTCTGAAACATGGGTAGCACACGCTTCTTCTCGGTCACACAAGAATTCACTTTGCAAACATACAGTATCACAGATTTGTGTTTGTGTGTGTCTGTAAAAGAAAACTGTACAAGTAAGTATTTTGTATACAAACTTGTATGACATAATGTTTCCTATCTTCTAAAATTAGTATTCCTCCTAGAATTCATATTCTCAGATTAAGAAGAACCCCGCATATACTGGAGTTATGAAGAAATTGCAGCATGAACATAGAACTGAAAAAAATCCTGTCTGGATAACTCTGAAAAACATTTTTCCTCTATCAGAATAATGCAGTCCTGTTGATAGAAATTTGTAAGGGTTGTTACCTTTGCATTATGGTTAATTCCATAAACAGTAGTGCTTGACTAAGATGGCATCTGGAAGTTTTGTCTTTTGTTTCAAACTCCTTTTCCCTTATCTTACCCATTCCCATCCATGCAGACTTGGTTTTAAATACATGCAGTAATAAAATGCAATATCATTGCTAGGACTACACAGTCTTACCATTTTACAGTACCACAGCATTGGCAATGCCCCTTGTACTGATCTCACCCACCATAACCAAACCCATATGATATTTTTTTGCTTGTGTCTCTCAAATGCATGGATTTCAGCTGGTTCAAAGCCACTAAAGCTGTCAGAGGAAAGTGAATTTTACAAAGCTGTATACATCCTGTATCCTGTATACATCCTGTATACAAGGTATAGAAAGGATCATGAAGAAGGATCAAGAGATTGGAAGTGATTATATTTGAGAATATGGACAAAATAAGCAAAGTAACAGAGTATTAACAAAATTCATGGTCTGTAGTACCATGACAAAATTCAAGGCTGTAAATATTTTAATTTTAGATTTATGTTTGAATATAACTTGAAGCATCCCCTTTAGGATGCTGAACCATTTCTAATTAATGTCCTTTAGGTTCATCTGTATCATTAATTTTAGTAAGAATTTGTCTGACAAAGAACTGCAGCACTTGTGTTTCTGACCTTAATAGAATTATAATTAATTGAGCTCTCATTAGTCATAACATTCCTTCTATTTACAGTAAATCTATACCAAGAATTTTGGCTCTCATCACATAACATTTACACAATTAATAAAACTGGTATGTTTTTTTCTCTTCTCTCTCTCTTTTTTTTTTTTTTTTTTTTTTTTTTTTTTTTTTTTTGGAGCTGGCCTGAGATATAATTCAGGAGACAAAGATCAGATTTCACCTTCAAATAAAGCAAGTCACATGTGAAAAATAGTTTTACATGCTGGAAGTGATCTAAACCTAATATGGTATAGATGTTACTGTTACTGCTTTTTTGATATAGTGATGAAGATAGGAAGGAGAGGAGAAAAGATGTAGTTAAGTCAAGTTACTTTTTTGTGAATTCCATGGCATTCACTCACCTGCTTCTATATAGGATGAAATGATGTTTTTTCAAATATTTCTATTCAAACATATTTTCATGAGATGAGTTTTCCTATAACTGCACTGCTAGCCCTAATACTCCTTACTACATCTCTTTTACAACTTTCATTTCATATTTCCAACTAAAAGACATTCATAAAAATGTACCTATTAAGTGAAACAACAGCTCATTACAATGGATGAGCAAACAGTTGAACTTGATAGGTAGAAGTCAAAGTGAACAGTAATGAAAAAAGGAATAAGATGCATAATAGAAATATGCTTCTGAACTGCCGAAAAGAATTGGTGGAAGACAAAAGGTTGTTCTTTAAAATCATGTAAAATATATCCTAGCTCCCTTATACAATTACACTACAGAAAATATAAAATTGTAATACTTATATGACTAGATTCATCAGTGAGTCATGGGAAATAGGTTAACATCCTGAAGAAAAGGGTCTATTTTCTCTCAGACTTATTAAATATTTTCTTAGTTTGACAGTCAGAAAAGCTGGAGGTGACTTAACCCAATGAGACTCAAATTTATAGGAAGATTCACAGTTTAGAAGCTCTGGCTCCTGTGAGATAAATTACTAACATTCAAAAAACTCAACCCTCATTAATCAGATAAGGATTCAGTTGACAAGGTTTAGGCCTAAGCACCTTAACAGTGGAAAAAAGCTGGGATAGTTATAGTCTTGCCAAGAGCATAAAACATCAGACAAGAAAATGGAGATCAAGTAAAACCCGACATCAACCTCCCTAAAAGATATTTATGGCACTGTGGGAATTCTTTCCAAAAATGGAAAGCTCTGGGAACATCAAGATAATGACCAAAAAAAAAAAAAAAAAAAAAAAAAAAAAGAGAGAGAGAGAGAGAGAGAGAGAGAAAGAGAGAGAGAGAGACTGTCCTAATACCCACCTAATACATGGAACATAGTGGCACCAAAGAAAAAGCACGTAGTCATTTTTATTCCTGTGAAATACTGACAGACTTGATAACAGTGTTTCCTGAAAAATATCAGTCACATCTACGTAGCTGCATTAGTAAGGATTACACCTGGAACTAAGTACTTTCTGACCTTCAGTGTGCTTCATTTACCCAGATACTAGCTTGTATTTACAGCATGATATAGAAAGATTTGAGTTCTTGAGTGTATTGGGGACACAGAAATTCTCATGGACCTTTCAGAGTTCTGAAATGGTGGTAGCATGGAAAGCATTTGTTTTACTTGTCGATTTTTGTCTTTGTGTTATTGAACCTTATAACTTGTTATTGAGCCATAAACAACTAAGAAGTATAGCATTGCAATGTAACAACTCAAGAAAATATTTTTCAGTGTTATTTTAATGTGAACATAATAAGTTAAGGGTTTCCAAACAAGAATACTCTTTATACCATGGATAGTTTTCAGTGTCCAAAACATTATGCATTTATTAGTACAATTGGATCACCATAAGCTCAATATTGTACCTGTCAAAAAACATTTGTAGGAAGACCTACAGAATTGGTTATAAGCCAGAAGTTTGTAAGTACTTTTCTTGTTGTATATCAAGACAAACATTTTATCCTTATAAAATTCAATTTATGGATCACCACGCTTTGTCAATAAATGACAGTCCTTGAAAAGCGGCTATAAAAGACGAAGAATACGTTGTTCCAGATGCAGTGTATTGAAGCATACAGTAGAAACTGCCTGAGGAAACAGTTCTTGAATCTTACCTGATTCAGTCCTAGTCTTAATTTTATTAAGTTTAAAAGGCTGAATATACTGGCTGCTTTGCACAGCTTCAGCAAATAGGAAGCCACTAGTACTGATTTAACCCACAGCCTGAATATTTTTGCTACTTAAAGGCACTGTGCTGCCATTGCCTTTAGTGCAGCTTCTGAATCATTTCCTAACAACCCACTAGCAGAAAATGGATGAAGATAAGATATCTAAGGCTAGTCAATATACTAGAAACATGATCTGAGGCAAAGCTGAGCTGAAAAGTCATCTGCTGTTCCTCCTGTTTGTTTGCAATCCCATGCTTGGTGCCAAGCTTAGGATGGGCTCTATGCAAGCCAGGAGAAAGCACCCATCGAACCCTTAGAACAGCCTGAAACACAGCTCCTCGCATCTGGGTGACAGAGCCTGTCATATCACTCTTCTTGACCGGGTGAGTCTGCCTGGGTTTCCTCCTTGAGGGACCCAGCCTGGCATACAGAAAGGAGTTATGGGATGTGCAGACTCGCAGGCTTTTAGTCTTTACTCTGTGCCTTGGAGGCAGCGTGGATGGTGTACGGAAGAGTAGGCACCGAGCATCCTGTGCATTAATCCAGCTGCAGGCCTTGCTCCGTGGCACTGCCTGCCTGTATAGCCTGCATGTGCTGATGTCCTAAACTCCTCATGGTCAAAACAAGAAAAGCTGGAGTCTATTACATGAGGGTCAGGCTGTTCTAAGACACTTAGCAATTTGGCCCCAGGAAAAATAGTCCTGTTTAAGAAGAAACCAGGATGGCTGAAAACCAATTTTCGATTTTCTCCCAAGTTGCTCTGGAGATGCCACAGAGGAACCTTTTAACTATACTTAAACATAGGATTTATTGCTATAAAGGCTTTAAGACTTCTTTCATTCACACTGATCTCTGACAGAAACAGAAGTCAATGATTGTGCAAATGCCTGTGGCTACCTGAAAGTATAGTTTTTTTTAAAGTAAGGCTACAGTAATGTAAGCAAATAACTACAGCAATCAGATAAGGGATGGCAATTTTTTGCTTACACAATATTTACCAACTGCCACATCTGTGTATTTAACATAAGCTTTTTTAATCAAAAGCTGGTAATTAATATATATGTTTCTTACAAACAGGTAAAGAGAAAAGTGAGTTTATACCTATTCAGAGGTTCCTTCAAAACTCAAAATACTGAAAAATGGAGACTTGGCACATTATTTTGAAAACATTCATACATCTGTCACACTCTCCTTTTAAATATGTCATGATTTTTTCAAAATATAAATGCATTATTTTTCAAAATACACTTACATAAATACAAATTCAAGTCATTGCCATCTCGATCATATGTTCTCTTGTTTTATACTAATGATATAAATATTTTATATAAAGTAATAAACACTTTAGACATCACATAAAATTTTGTACTTTCTACAGATATAAATTTAGTCTGTGGGCCATAAAAATCCAATTTAAAGGGTGTTTGCGAGCTAATGAGAAAGATGAGTTAATATTAGATATTCGGAATTACTTAAAATGTCTCATTCCTTGGATAAAAATGCTCTTTGGTAAACTGTGGTGGAGAGGTCTGCTGGCAACAGAGATAAAGCAAAGATGAATACAGAATTTATTTTAAGATGAAGTCACATTCTTAATCTTTGGATTTCACAGGTACTACGGATTAATATTTCTTTTAAAGTTTTGCTAGCCTATTGAAGAATTTCTTTAGAAAAGCAAATCACAGGACTTTCTCTGGAGTTTGTAGCAAACGCTGTATTTTAGAATACTTTTGTAATCATTGAAAAC
Organism: Dromaius novaehollandiae; assembly: GCF_036370855.1. Taxonomy (NCBI): domain Eukaryota; kingdom Metazoa; phylum Chordata; class Aves; order Casuariiformes; family Dromaiidae; genus Dromaius; species Dromaius novaehollandiae. Next base: position 27,729,297 of record NC_088098.1, read on the forward strand.
CAGAGCTCAAATTTCTAGTCCCTTCAGGGCTCTTTTGTTAATTTGATTGCAGATATATAAGATGACAGCTCCAAACATAAATGCCACCTGTGCTAGGACCTGTCAACCTCAAAAATGAAAATGTAGCATTTCTGAAGGAGGAAGTGTGCTTTATTTTGAAGGTTATATAAGTGAAATGCTTACAATCATGAAATGTCTATTACAGTCATTGAATATCCAGGAGATTAGTAAAAAGATGGCTTGCTTTCCTGTTTGATTCCATTTTAGAATATAGATACTTGGTATCTTGGTAGTGCTAGCTAGGCATGTATTTAGTACTTTGCATGTCTGAGCCAAAGACAGCAATTAAAGAAAGTAGCTACTTTGAAATTTTCCATCTTTTGACCTGTTCCTAATAGTGCATTGCAGAGGCAAAGCAATACGGAAATGTGTTCCATATGCATAAAAGGTGCTTGGTATACAAAAATGAACTAATGTTTCTTTTCTTTTCTTTTTTTTTTTTTTTCTTTTTTTAAAGATATCCCATATTCATCCTACAGGGATCTGTACATACTTGGAAATGTTGCTAGCTACATTTTACGGTTAAAAACACAGAAATTTTAGAACCAGCTGGTATGTGTTTGCTCAATTTACAAGGGCAGCCCGTGCACATGATCTTACCATTTCTTTATGTTCTGTAATCTACACAGTTTGATAGTTGTTTCTCATAATTTTTCTTTCTCTGTACTGGCCATTTTGTTAATCCAAGGTAGTGCATAAACAAGGCTTCACCATATGCACAAATAAAATTTTATCTTCTCAGTGTCATTATGGAAACATTTACTGTTTAAGTTTAGCAAGTCAGCTGTGATAATATGGTATGTTTTTGTTCCCAGAAATCAACTGTTTGTCATATTATCTTTCAATCAGTGCATTAAAAGGCTTTGAAGATTGGGTGCCCAAACATTAGACTCTCCTAGGAGATTGCTATGTCACTGTTATTGTATAAAACACTCTGCACGTGCACTCTTGCCAATCTCCACCACTTCTTTTTGTTCTCTGCACTCATCCACCCTTAACAAACCTCTTTGTCTATTTCTTCTACAAGTGTCACTGAACTTTCTTTTTGCCTTTTTCAGAGATCACTTACTGCCAGATTAACTCAGAAAGTAAACACTTCCTCTTTTCAACCCCTTGGAATACCCCAGTCATCTGGTACATCTATATCACATGAGTCATCATATCCAATAGCTAGGCTGAAAGTTAGTTTGAGAAACTGGCATTTACAGGATTAGAGAATAGAAAACCTATTTGAAATACAAGAGGCTTTTCATGAGTTTAAGATTACGTACCTGCTTATGTACCTTCACAAGCTATGTTTATATATGTAAAGAAAAGCATAGGAAAACACAAGTTATATTTATATTTTGTTGTACATACTACTCTGCAAGATCTTAATTTCCATTATAGGTTTATTTACCTAGATTGGGAGTGTACTATCTACCTTTCTTTGTTCAGTGCCTAGTTCAGTGGCAGCCTAATTCTAAGAGCATTACGTACATCTATGCAACATTTAGTCAAAGCACTCAGGTTAATTCGACACAAGTATGTGCCAGTGCATAGGCATGCCACTCAATACCCAATGGGAAACTGCAACTAAAAACTACTTAAAAAGGTAAGATAAAAATAAAGGAAGGCCATTTATCATGAGAGTAGTTTTTGCATCTTTGCAGAAGGTTATGGATTTGTTTTTGCAGCTCAGTGAAATTACAGATGTTAAACCAAAGACTTGTGCTCTTATGATGTTATCTTTCTGATTAGGTGTTTCATGATCTCCACTAGTTAGCATGTTTCAGATGTGTGCATGTGGCAAGAAAGCTGCCTATAGAGAGGCAGTATCTTCTGAAATGAGCCAGCTGAATCCCTCTACTCTTGCAAACATACATGGGGGGAGGGTAAATAGGGGTCTTCCCCCATATGAGTTCTGTACATTGGTTCCTTTCCAGCCTTATTTCCTAATACAGAAGTGCAGCCTTGTTTCTAGCTGAGTCAACTTACAATTTTAAACATTTTAATAGGAATACTCTTAAGAATAATATTCCTACTCCCATTAGAGGGATTATGGTATGAATATATTAAATATACAGTAAAAATATGATGTGAGCAATTTTCTCAGTGTTTTGTTTTGCTTATTTTTTTTTTCTGTTTTGTTTCTCAGTTCCTTGAAATGGCTGTTATAGATACATTTAAGACACAAAGCTGACCTCTCTTTTCCATGAAAGGTTTTGCCCTTGTGATTTTTGTTGTCTTGATTCCATGGTTACATTATGTAGACAATAAAGTTCATATTTTTTACAGCGTTGCAATATGCCAACAATTTGTTTAAATATGAAAGTTACATCTTTAAAAAGACTATTCTATCAATTACAAAGTATAGTGCTGCAAAGTCACAGAATAATGTCTAGAAAATAGGTTCATTGATGGTTATAAAGGCCATCTGCTTTCTCAAGGAGTTATAGAAAATGCGATGAGTACATTCTCTTCCCGTATATACTCGGCCTAGTCAGCATTGTCTTCTTCTCTCTGTTTACCACAATGATACCGTAAGAGCAATGTAGAGTAGCTTATAGCACTGAGATACTACAGGAAAATGGCTTAGGCAATGTTTTAACTTGCAAATCTATTAGTATACATATATTCCTATTCCACTCCTCAGTACTCAACAACAGTCCATGTAAATTCATAAATGCCATTTTCCCTGTTAGACCTTTACAGATCCCTCAGATAACTGAGTAACAAAATGCAATGTAATCCAATTTTATAGTAAAATGGCATAAATTGCTTTCCTAACCTTTTAATTTTATTTTTATTAGTAACCAAATAGCAAGTTTGAAAATTTGAGAATTATACTTGAGAAATGTAAGAATCTTTCCAAAGGTCAAAAGCAGGATTTAAACAAGGGAACAATAGCATCATAATGTACCTCCAGAATCAGAGGAACATGTCACGTCTCTTGATAGATCCACTTCTTGTGGATAACCTACTAGAAGAAGGTTGCAACACCTAACTTGCCAATAGGTCAGAAAAGAGGTAGGCAAAATGTCCATCTGCAACATCACAAAGAAACCTTGTACAGCACTACAACGAGCTGCCTCTCCTATTCCATTTCCTTTAGAAAGGGTTAAGGGCTGGTTCATGATGCTTAATTCTGCCTAACTCATAGCTTGGGAAGGTTACATGTATTGCAGGTGCAGATGGCTAGGTTACAAAGTCTCATGAACGTGGAGCCATTGGTTGCCGAGACTGAGGGCAGGTAAAGGGAAATCTCCTAGACTCCACTGGTTGCCACCTGAATCAGGAGATTGGTAGACTTCCGTACATGGTCTGAATCACATTGCTGGGGCCACTCTGGACCTGTGTTTGTGATAGTCTAAGCAGGTGGGTGAGCCACAGCTATTGAAAATAGACACACAGTTGGGTTTAACCAAAAGTCTAACAAAGAAAAGAATGTAAAATGCCAGAATCCCAGATAAATCAAGGAATATCCAATTACTGCATGTATTGCTCATTGTTGTACACTAAATGTAGCAATAACTCAGAAAATTATAAATATAATAAACATTACTAGTATGGCATAGCAAACGAATAAATAAGCATGTTGAAGGACAGCCTAATTAAATCATTTAGGCTCTATGAGCCATGTTCTTGTTTTTGGAGTGCAGCGATCATCAACATCACTTGACTTTCTGTATGTAAGGTATCAGTAACAAGGAGTTTAAGAGTTAAGGCTCCTTCTATCAGTTAAATTGAAGCCTATGAGCTGGGTAAGGTCACTAAGGTAAGAATCAGGAAGTACAGTTTACTCTTCTTTATATTGTCGTATAACCATTCTGCCCTGTATGTTAGAGACATGCTTTTCTATCAGTTTAATGATATGCAACTTACAATACAGTTTGGCCCCTCTATAAACATGGCACCTGCTAGCTTTCTTTGTATGCTGTATACAACTGATTAAGAGTGAGGATAGCTATGTATAACCTAAATTTTGTACTATAAAATGCAAATTGAGTTAATTTGTATAGGCTTAATCAATGGTTCCCATCATGTAGACCCATTGAGGTCAAATGCAAATAGATTATTATGTACAAAAGAGAATATTGATTAGGCTGACTGTGGACTACGTAACTTTAAAAAAAATTTCTAGTGAAATTTTTTGAAAATTTTCAAAAGTGTTGAAAATTTTTGTATTTACAAAGCACTGCTCTGATGCTGCTGGAGATATTACCAATCCAAACTTTATTCCCTGTACTCATTATCATTTGAAATAAATACACTAATCAAATTTTCATAAATTCCATCTTCTGCCTGTTGTTTTCCTGATCCTAGCTTTGAAGGCTGCATTTGATTTCCTCTTCAGAAGATGGAGATTTTCAAGTATTTTCATAGCACGTTCCCTGATCAGACACTAGCCCCTTCTGAAATGTTTCTCTTTATTTATTGAGTCAAATTCTTCTTATATCAGTCTGAAAATTGACAGAGCCATTCAACAGAGGCTGCAGCTACTACAATATCAAATGGTGAAGAATGAACAAAGGATGCATATTTACAATTTATTTTGCCAATGAACAGGAACACAGAGGTCCAAGATATTCACAGTTGTCATTATGGTATTAGATAACAACTAGATGACTCACTATATCAGCTTTGTGTACAGATAAAGATATTCTAGTAATTGCTAGAATAATGTAGATGAAAATCTACCACTCAATAAAAATCTCAAATGTGAGAATGGTACAGCAGTGGGTTTCAGGAAATCTTATTTATTTTGTTAATTTAGGCATCCCCTAGTCCACTTTTCACATTTTGTTAATAGTGTCTATATTTAATATGGACCAGTCACAAAGGGCTGGTTCAGCACATCCTAGACACAGCAGGGAGAAGAACAAACTGCTCCACAGAAAAAAAGATAGCCATTTACTAGTCTGTATGGAAAAGGGCATGACTATAGACTTTATTTTGAACCTACTATAGTCATGAAAAGTCAGGTCATCTGTCCATGGTGGCTTTATAGTAAATTAGTAAAAATTTCAAATTTGTCTTCAACCTTTCCCTTATTTCAGGAGTTACCTGAACGAATACAATCCAGGGTTGAAATCAGTGATAATATAGCATTTCTTTTTTGTTTGTTCTCAAATGCCATGAAAGCATGATAAGAGCTGCTATAAAATCATCTAGGAGCTTTCCTTTTTACAGCTGTACCATTTTATTTTGCACTCTGAAAATATACCTGATATACCTCTAATAATACAGAGGTATATATAATATATAATACTGTATAATACAATTATGCAGACTTTTGAACAGGTGATTTTTTTTTCTTCAATTCTGAGCAGGTGGCTAATAGAACAATTTGCTGTTACACGAGTGAGACACTGGTTTATGCAGCTGAAAAATCAGAGGCCACAGGGAGCTGATTCTAAGCCATTTCTGTGCTGCCCCACTAATGATGCTCACCTTTGGCTTTTAGGTTAGGAAAGAGATGGAAATCACAACTAAAACAGAAGAAGAATTACCAGAGAACATCAGTTTTCATAGTCTCTGTAAGCAGTGCAGTAATGTTGTAAAAACACTGTTTGACTCTAATTGCCTCGGTGTCTGAGGTTGTTTCATTTCTGCCCAGTTTCATCTGAGTCTTTGAAAGTCTGTGTTGAAACAAACTTTGACTTTTCTTCCTGCCTTAGGAAATGACTGGGTCTAGACTTTAACTAACTGTATACCTGAAGATTTCACATAATCTGTATTTCCTAAAACATGTAATGAAAATCTGAGAGATCTCAAGCTTCTTTGGCAGAAAAACACAGCAACTACTCTTCAAAAGACCACATGACATGCTTCATTTTTAATACTCTCATAAGCAAGAAGAAAAATGAATAATCCAAATGAAAATCTACTTAGTTTGTATTATCTTGCTACATAAGGGCTTACAGTTAAAAGACTTTTTACTGAATGTGCTGAAAACATGCTGCTGAGTAACAACCACATGGAAATTTTATTGAGCAGCTCTGCTTCCAGGTAGAAACACAATTCCATGGCTGTGGCTGAAAAAGAATTAAGATAAATTTATGAGTATATTTGCTGAAAATAAATCAATGGAAATCACAACTGTTTAAAAACATAAGGGATATTTTCTGGGAATTTTTGGAAATTAACACTGTGACTCTTGTGGAGGAGCATTATACAGTGGTATAGATTATCTTGTACAAACCCTTCAACTGTAGAAATTTTTCTCCAGATATTTCTAAAAGTAAGTATGGGGAGAAGGGAATCTCTTCTAAGCTGTAACGATTCTGTCAGATTTTATAAACTGACAAGGGTCAGGCCGAGCCAGTATTTGAATGAGAATCCTTGAACGAACATGTAGATATTTCAGGGAAGTGCTATTTATAATTCAGCAGGTGACTTTCTTTTTCCTGACATAGGATTAAATCAAACCACTTGTTCTCTGGGGTTCTATGCCATACCCGGGATGCAATTAAACAGTAAGGGTGACATTCATCTCACCCTTTTTAACATCTATAGTACAGATGCATAAGACTAAGTAAATCACCAGAGGCTTCTGTAATAGTCAGCAGGGAAAAACAGACACTTCTAGCATGCAGCCTGTCTGGCATATTTTAGATACCAACATCAGAATGAGAAGAATCATTCTCCTAGATTTTGACTGAATATGTTGATTTTAAGAGCTAATTAAACTTTCGATAAGCTTAAGAATGCTGAATTTCAATGTCCTGGCCAAGTTCTCAAAAGCAGCTTTATATGATAGAGAGATTTTTCGTTTCTTTATCACGTTCATTGATGCCATTTAAATTCTGTTACCAGCTTTCATGGACATTTTTTATTTTCCCACCCAACTTCAGTAAAATAAACTTTTCCTTGTGTATCTTTCTTAATTGAATATTTGTAAATGAAGAACTCAGTTGTCATTAGCGCAGACTGCTCATCCCTTTGTTCTTTCGTTTCTTTGTTCTTCTTTCATTTCTTCAGTTTTGGGGTGAGGGATAAATATTCATATCAACTGCTTAAGGTTACTTCTGGCATCTCATTTAAGAGGAACTCAAAACCCCACAAAGTTAGAACCCTCTAAAGCGAGGGCCCCAGGTTCCTTACACAGGCAGAAGGGTTACGAATATCCTGAGGTTGCTTCAGAGCACCTAAACTTGATATTTAAGCAGATAATTAAAATGGCATCAATATCCTGTCTCCCCTAGCTGTTTGTCTCATGGAGCCTGATAATTGATTAGATTGTCTCTGATATGCTCTAGAATCAGACTGTTTAGCATTATTGGCTCGAATACAAAATGCCTCACTCTAATTGCTTCCATTGTCTTTCTACATTTTTCATGGAAAGTCTAGGTGCTAATAAATATGAAAATAAAAACATATTTCTGTCTCCATAGAGTTCTGTTAGGTTTAAGAATGAGGCACACTGAGTTAAAAGGGGGAAATCCACACCTGCCTTTGCCTATATCACACCTTTTTGGCAGAAGAAAACTTTAAAATTGATATTTTTACCCTATCTTCTCTTGGAAGTCTAATGTTTGCTTCAACTAAATCTATAACATCTCTTTTTATGTGCTTTTAATTTGGGCTTTTCTCTTCTTCTTCTTCTTCTTTTTTTTTTTTTTTGTTTTAATTTGTTATTTTTCAGAAAAGGAAGATAATAACTGCTATTTTATGTTTGGGAACTGATTCTTTTTTTCTGAGACATTCATAAAATTCTAGTTCTTTATTATTGCCTTGGTAATGTCTCCATCCAAGGAATTTTGAAAAACCATTTGGAATAGCAGAAACTTTTATGAGACAACTTACTGATCTTAATTTCTTTATTACTGTAGAGCATGAGGAGTGGTACTTTTTACAAACTATATCTTTATGGGCTTGGTTTTCTTTCCATTTATTCTAGACTGATATGTAGTTTGGCACTTGCTTTCTTTTGCAGAGGTTCTTGTGCTTTCCATCAAAACTTGTTTTTTGAAAAAGAGAAAGGGAAATAATAGATGAGAAAAACCTCTAAAGTGCTCACTTTACATAGTCAGAAAAATACTTCCCTCTCTAGAACTGTCTGGTATGAGGTTGAACAGAGAGTCACAATTCCGATGTGAATAGTGACCCTGAGTACATTTTCTCCATGAATTTTGTGAATTCACTTGTTGTGAAAACACAAGTGTTTTCACAAAATGTTTGAATATTTTCATCTTTTCCAAATAGGAACAGATAAATAACCTTCCCTGCCCCCCTCCCCCCCCCTCCCCCCCCAATGCTGACTCAGAGGTGCCGAAAGAAGGGTTGTCTAGTAACCAGAAAGGAAAAGTAAAGGCGAGGCCAGGAGCTGAAAAAGTTGCTCTGCCAATCAGCACGATTAAACTTTAAGGGGGAATCATTTCCTCTAAGCTAATAAATGGCATCTAGACACTGTTATCTAGTTAAATCAATGATACTAGACAAAATATGAGTGAGAGGGATCTAAAGCATTAAAAAATAAGGGAGGCTGTACACTTCACAGTTTTGAGGATATAAGGAAGTTCATGTACTGATTATAATAATACTGATTATATTACTCTTAGGCAAGTATGGCTGTTTGGATAAATAGCATGGCCTAAATCCTCAGGCCTTACATTCTACTTCAGAAGAAGTGTGATCAGCCTAAAAGTGACCAAAGCAAGCATAGAAGATTTCCTGCTTCTGCATGACATAGAACTGTTTTATCTTCTTGGCCAGACATTGTGTAAAAAGGTGAAATTAACCACAATAAAACTAATGTTCATAAATTTTTGGGAGACAGAAGGAAGAGTCAATAAAGTATAATTTCCACCATGTCTCTGAGACTCTGAAGAAATCTCACATGTAAATACTATGTAATTGGGAGCTCTGAGCAGACCTGAGAGGAGCTGTCTGTCTAGACAGATGGAGCTCTATACACAATATCCCTTGGCAAGCTGAATGAGTTTCTTGACGAAGTCAGTGTTAATCCCAAGTCCTTACATATAGCCGATGCATTGGTAAATAGTGCTATCTGAAATCACGGGTACCTGTGCTAAGGACTGTGGCTGTGTGAGAGGTTTAAGACTCAGCCGGTGGGAGGGTCACTACTCTTTTTCTTCTTCTTATATTACTTCCTTGCAGAGAAGAATGATGCATGTGAAGCACATGTGATGTGACTTTTGTGCCCCTCTGGCCACACATATGCATGTATTTGTATGACTGAGAATCTGCATCTGCAAAAAGTGCTCGCTATCCGATCTGTTGTCCAACCTTCTCCTGAGAAGAGTTTCAGCATTGTATAAGCTTCCTTGCCAGTACCAGATTAAAAAATAACACTCACAGTTGGAGGAAGGATAGGAAATGGCTGGGTCCAGATGAGCAGTTTATAAGTAAGCTTTCCCTAAGTGTGGCTTTCCTGAGGCTGGAGTTGATTTAGCTCTCTGCAACTAGTGGTGACATAGCAGAGTCACTGGCTTCTGGGGGAATTATTCATACATGTGGAGGCTAAAAGTAGACTGACAATACACAACTATTTAAGGATTTATTTCTGTGTGTGGGCCAAGCAATGTTCAGTTTTCAGTCAGTAAATTTTGCATTTAAATTACTAAATCCAGAGATTCTTCCCCCAAGTAAATAACTTAGTTTTTGTCAATGTACATAGTATTCCCTCTACTCCAAGGAATTTACAGTGAGGATTAGATAAACAAGCTAGGCAGAAGGAAAATATTACCCAGATATAGTGGATTGCAAGTGGCCATATTCCCACTCCTCTAGGAAAACTCAGGTAAATACTGCTCTGGGAATATATCTGTGTTAATCCAAGTACTTCTTACTTTGGTAGAACTGACTTATACCAAGACAAAAGCAAACAGCATTGGGACCATTATAAAGATTCCGTTTTCTATATACACTGAAATTATGGTAATTATGGTGTTTTCTTATGTGCTAAACCTTTGAGTTTAGTCTGCTTGGAAACACATTTTTTTCCTATCTGTGCAGTCTATATAGTCAGTTTGATGTAAAGCAGGACAACCTTGTTAATAGTAAGTGCTTGCTGCCAAGGTCAGAACCACTCTCGAGGGCCTTGTAGAAGCAGTAACACTGGATAATAGGAATAAATAACAGGCCATTCCAGGTGCTGCAGGAAACATGCCTCCTGTTCCTACTGCTCCTCTTACATGGATGTATCAGTGATCCCCTGGAGCAAGTGCAGCAGGCCACAACAAATTATCTTACTGTGCAGAACTGACTTACAGAATGTCACCAGATATATACAGCTGATCATCCTGTTTTTACTTCAGTCTTACTGCTCTTTATTTGTATCATCCTGGATCATTCTACATATTGCATGTTCCCTTCCTCTCATTTTGAAAATAGGCTTTGATATAATGGGATGGCAAGGGATATTTTATGAATCCTTGTTCTGAAGATCTTTGAAGGACATGATCCCTATATGATTTTTTTTCTTAATAAGAAATATTTTATATATTTCACATCCCTGTACAGTTCTCCTGGCATACAATTCTATCATTCCACAGCTGAAAAACAACTGCTGTTACCTGCTTTAATATATATCATAAAAACCAGACACTTTTTGCCAAGAAATCTTCTGAGTTAACCTCAGTACAGTCACTTTCCTTCACCAGTTTCAAATCACAACATAATTCAGCACAGCAATAGCCAGCTATTTACTCCTTTTCTAGATACCATGTTTGAATTCCATTGCCAATAGTGAAATACTTAGTTTTGCTAACTACCCTAACCCTATTCTTTTTGTCCTTCACCCTTAATTGCTTGACCATGATTTATCTGATAGCAATGCATAGAGAGGGAGCAAGGATGCCTAAACTAAAAAATTTACATGGGATATTCAGTTTTATAGCTGAAGCAGCTGAAATCCTTCTAAAGGGGTCTCTCTCAAAAAGTCAGCTGCCAAAAGGCCTATACCTCCTCCATCTGACAATACTGATGATTCTCCATCCTTTAAACCATATAAACTGTGCCTGTGTATTTAGATGCAGTGTTTTCCTTTAGTCTCTGAAAAAAAATATATATTACACTGATTCTTATAGGGAAAATTGCTTTGTTGCTGTTGAATTGCTAATTGGTACTGTGATACTTTTCTGAATGAATATATGAAAGCTCCAGCCTCCATAAAATGACCAGTTTGATTCTGTTCAATTGCCTGTCACTGTATCAATCCAATTGTAGCCTATTCACTCTCATTGCTGGCGCTGCTGCGGCGCTGGAATGACTAAACATTTGCTTTTCCTTTAGCCAGATTCCAGCTTGTGTAGATGTACTTAGAAACAGAATGACATCCTCTGAAATGAAACACAGAGGGAGCCTTTTCTGTACTGAAATAATAATAAAGAACAACAATGCAGAATGGACACTGAACTCCTGCTGAATTATTATTGATTGAATATTTCATATGAGAAATATGTCAGGTGCTGAGAAGTCAAGCCAAACACTTTTCATGGAAACCATCCCAAAAATGTTGTGGAGCATTTACTTTTTAATAATCATCTCATTTTGCACCCATCTCCCATAGAGTATGCCACATCATATAGTCAGGCACTCCTCAAACTTTCTTTTGCGAGAATCTTCTACAAACTTTAGTGGCTTTATTGGAAACTGATTGTAACAGAGGAGTAATAGTGTCAACACTGCTAAAGTTGGGTTGGTAGTCTCACTAGAAAGATTGGAAGGAGACTAATCTTATTGTTACCTAAGACAGTGTTGATATATCAGAAAAACACAAAAGACATTATTTGGAAGTAAATGAGGTCAGTACCAGCTACACACAATGATCTGATAACTATACAGCATTAAGAAAGAAATTCTTATATAGCTAGGAATCATTAAATTCTGTGTACCATCACTGTAAGTAAGTCAGTCTGCTTTACAGAAGGTTCTTGGTATACCAAGTTGTTAAAACACCAATTTAAAGCTATTTTTGTCCATAAAGACATCATGTATCACCTCCAAATAAATACAAAATGACCTACCAACACTGTTAAACACATTATATAACAAGATCTTTCTCACATCTTCAGTTACTTGTTTCAGACCTATTGCAATTTTCTTTTCTCTTGACAGGCAAGGAAAAAATTATCGGCTGGAGGAAAAACAAATATAAACTGAATAATATTAATCAAAGAGAAATTTGACAAATGTTAGTTTTTCATTAATTTGAGAAACATTTATGAGGCATGCAGATTGGCTGTGAATATACCCAGAATTCATAAGCATTTTCTGAATGCTCTGGATGTGTTATACAAAGATGATGACAGATTGTTTATATTGGCTGTTCAGTTCAGCTGATCTTACGGTATTTCTGTTCCCTTACTGCCTGACAAATTTATTAGCAGGAAAAGAGTGAGTGATAAATATCAAATATTTGAAAAACATCAAATAATATCAAATGAAATTTCTGGATTCACAAAATATCTACTGAAAGCATTATGATCCATAGCTATTCAGTCACCCAGTATTCACAAATACAACGTATAGTCCTTTGAATAGGAAATGAATAGATTTCAAACACCACTGAATCACCTTGCCATTTAAGTAGATCCTATGATTCAGCAACACATAGAGGGCAAAGTCCTAAACAGAAAATTTAGATGTGTATTGGCATTGTGAATGTGATTGCATATATCCTAATCTATTTTTGCATCAACGACACTAGCTTCTTGAATGGTTCTTCAGAAAGACACACTTCGAAGAAATATTTTCCTTGACAACATTCTTGCATAAAACAAATAGGTGCAAACATTAATTTAGCTCAGAGTTCTTTTCTCAGAATTGCCTAAAAGACTACACCAAGCAAGAGTTACAGCAATCCTGGAGCAAAATGGGTGTTTTAGGCACATCAGTACTAGGCATGTTGTTTATCCTCAGTTCTCTTCTTCCATAGCATGTCATCAATGGCCGAAAATAAAGGCAAGCATCATTACTGAACCTTTACAATAATCCTGAAAAGCTGGTAGTGCTACATATGAATTAGAAAACCTTTGAAAAGAAAGACTAATGGAAGCAAGTCACACACAAACGTTTTCACACAGTTAAGAGAGATATGAGAAGTGCAAAATATCAGAGGTTCTGCATAAAGGAGTGATTTAATCAATGTTAGTCCTACCAAGAATGTACATTGCCAGCTGGCGTAAGTACAAGGAAATACTGTCTTTGTGGCAATTTTCTTTTTCTTTGTTTCTTCTTCCTTTGGAAACACTCGCTGTGCTGTTTACATTTTATGCATCTGAATGACAGTTAAAAGTAGGAGCAGATATGTAGGGACTTTGTCATTAAAGCTTTCTGTAATGAAGTCTGGGTTAAGTATATATTGGAGTCTGTACTGATTTTCTAATTGGCAAACCTGCTCCAGAAGCTCTATTTGCATGAGAACATGCAGAATAGAATCTTTTTCCTTGAAGAATTCTTTTGGCAGTAGAGATACACTGAATACCCTGCAGGAAATTTTAGAACTCAATGAAATTGCATGAGGCTACAAAGAAAAAGCCACAGTTATGTATCCCAAAGTTACTTCCAAAGAATTATCATCCTCTTTGCTTCAAGGAATACATTTTTTACTAGAATACTTTCTTACCTGCTTGAGTCAATCACTTGTTTCTACATTTCACATGTCTAGGTATAAACATGATAACTGCAAGTCACAGCCTTTGGTGTGATCATAGTTGCTACTCTGTCTGCTCCAAGAATGTGGCCAGACTTCCCCTTTGCAGCCATCTGTGCAGTTGCAGAGGTTACTGTGTCTACAGTGACTGCAGTCAGCAGCCCCGCCATGCTACTTTAGTGCCTTGTCCCTGCCAGAATATACTGAACCCCTAACCTGTTGACTGAAACTCCATTCATAACTCCATGACCCATTCCAGCAAAATAGGCTTAAGTTAAATAGAAGAGGAAGAGTGTTCTCATTCAGGCTGTGGTTCCACAACAGCCTTAACCAGCTGAAATTGGAGCCACTAAGGTCCCTTTCTACCTTGCCGCTTGGCCGCATGAGCCTTCTCTGTCCTTTGTGTCAGTACTCACACTTGCGTGAATCTTAGTAATGCAATTCAGTTTGCCAGATTGTCAGAATACTATTTTCCTGTATTTTTGTTTTGTCAATCCAAACTAGCTCAGAACAAGCTCAGATCAGTGCTGCCATGAGGGGGCAGAGAACTGCATGGTGGGGTCTGGACTCGAGGCATGAGCTAGACTGATTTAGGATGGCTCAAACTGCCATGGTCATGCACTGTCGTTTAGGCTGGCCTAGTTAATTTTGATTGAAATGAAGGAGGAACTCAACACAGAAGCTGCCCCTCCAGCAGATCTGGAGGACACAGTAACAAGGATCTGTGCTTGAGTTAGTGGTAATAACCTGCTAAAGAAACACACACTGTTTAAGCTAAACCAAATCAGGAAAGGAAAACTCTTCCAGAAGAGCATATCGGTTGACACACTTAGGCTTCAGTATTTATTTCCCAGCTTGTTCTCTCATTTATCTTCTGCTTTGGAGGAAGAAAGCCAAAAGATCTGATATGCTGCAGACAAGAGAGCAAGTTGGGAAATATTGTCCTTTTCTAAATGGTTGTGAATAGCACCAACCTTTATTGGTTAGTACATATCCTGAATTTGATGAAACCTGTCTGAATGTATTACCTGGTAACTTGGCTAAATTCTGAGGACCAGAAGGGCCAGATTTATTCTGTGTGCCTAAAGTACAGTTGTTATATGGCTATGTAATGTAACATAAAACTAATACATCATAAGGCTTCTGGAGAAAAAATCTCTTTTAAACATAGATTCAGTCAAAACACATTGTTTCTTGCTTTAGGTTTGACTTTATAGCTTTAGGGCCAAATTTGTTTTTTCTTAACACATGAATTTGATAGGGGCCACAAATATGCTCAGAAATGTCATGCACAGGGCATGTGAAATATCTCACAATGGCAATCGTCTGAGAAACAGAACAAAAAACTGATGCTCTTGAAATGACCAAATCAGTCCAACACAAATCTCTAGCAACATTTAGGCAGAAACCAATCTTTTCAGAGGCTTTGAATCTGAAAGCAAAAAAAAGTGGGGTGGAGGGAGGGAGGAAATGCAAAAAAATATTTGCTTTACAGCTTCTATAATGGGATGTTAGCCAAAAATTGCAATAGCAATGATACAAAAACAAGGCATAAATATAGGAAAGTCTACCTATTGTAAAGAATAGCAAAAAGTCTTGAACCTTTTCAAGTCAGATTGGTTTGAAGCTTTAGTTTGCTTACAATGAGTTTTAATACTCATATAAGCAGAATCTCCTGTGCTAACTCCCCTTGGAATGCAGCACTTCATGCCTGCCACTAAGGTAATAAATGCTCCATTTGAAGGGGATTATCTCCTCCCTCTCCTCTTCTGCTTTGCCTGAACAAAAAGGGAGGTGGAGAGAAGGAGGGGGAGATAATCCCTTTAGAAGGCAACACTTCACACCTGCCAGGTAAGTAATAAACGCTGCATTCCAGGGGGATTAGCACAGTATTTCTTGTTTGGAGTGGAATAAAATATTTTAACACATTGGACTGAGCCCTTGGGACTGAAGTCCAGCTAGGGTTCTGCTGTTCAATTATTTATTATATAGCTGTTGCTGCATTTGTATTTTTTCTGAGTTAGTCAGTACAACAGTAGAATGGATAGTCCAAGTCTAGGTTTGTTTGTGCGTTTCTCATGAGAATATTAAGTGTGTTGATAGGAATCAGTGATAACAAAATAACATTTTATGATTTAAAGATATGAATTCCACAAGGGGAGACTGAGAGGTAGAGGAATCTTCATGAAGCCCACATCCTATATACGAGTATGAATGGTCCCTGAACGGAAGATATCTTAAAGGAGGTTCCTGCCAGTCATTACGATAGTATCTGCACAATACAACTCAGCAATCTGTGACATGCTCCATCTGCAACTGACTCTTACAGTCATGCTCTCATCTTTCTGAGCTTCACATTGAGTTTTGTTATATAGAATAGAATATTATATTTTTTTTTGACATAGTATAAAAGCTGATATATACTTTGGTATTACATTTTAGTCATTCTGCCCAGAATTGCTTTGTTGGGAATTGCAGAAGTGGGTCTAATCTGAACAAAGAGGGGGGAAAAAAGACATCTGAAGCTCCAAACAATGGGAGGAACATAGTCTTTCATTCTGTACTCTCCCCTCCTTTTTTTTGGGGGGGATATCTAGGACTTGTTCCATGTAATTTGAAGATAGCATCAGAACTAGATTATAATATCCATGTCTTTCTCCATATCTGTGTGTGCTGCTTGAAGACAGATATCAAGTAGATGCCAGGCAAGAAACCCTAGGGCATCCCCAATGGTAACAGATGTCTGTGTTTACCTACCTGAATCATGCTTTATGTCGGCTATATTGACTAGGTGTCATTTGACTATAACAGAAGTTTAGATACATAATTCACATGTTGACATTTTTATTTGTGTGTCTTGATTTCAGCTTTCCCCAGGCTTCTAATATGGGTAAATAAAGAACCCATCCCTTCTCTTTAAGACAACTACAACTAAAACAGCTAATCTCTTACTTTTCTTCTGCCCAGGGAGAACAGTTTCCCCCTCCCAAGCCGGATGCTTTGGAAAGCCCACAATGTTGGGTTGTGTAGGCTTGACGAGAGCCTCGGGCATGGAACAGCTGAAAGTTTCTCTGTCCCTGGAGATGTTTTGGGTAGCCGCCTACATGACTCGCTTCAGAACAAATTGAAGTCTTACCTCAGGAGTTCAAAAGTCTGAACTAACTGGGTTTTACTTTTTGGAGATAGCCAAACCAATTGTTTCTGTCCAGATTCGGTAAAGAGCCATCGGTCTGTTAAGCCCTCTATTACAGTTCAGTGAAACTGAAAATTTAATAGCTAATCTATGTAAAAGGATTTTCTGTACCGCTGGTGGGGGCGGGGGGGGGGGGGGGAGCGGCAGAATGAACCTTCGTTCAAGAAACTCTGGAGATAGTATGCTGAAGTCCAACTCCAGTATAATCATTTCTTTTTTGTTTCTCTTTAATGTCTCCTTCCACAAGGAGACATTAACATGAGTAGCTGTTTGTGCTAATTGCTGTAAGAGGATGTGAATGAAAAGGAAAGTTGGGTACTACAGTCTCAAGTTTGTGAAACTGATGTTTCTACAAAGCAGGGGTGGATGAGGGTACACCATCTAGGAAGTACAATAAAGTGCTGCCTCTCTGAAAGTATGAAGTATTAAGGAGAAAACACACTGAAGTGACTTGATCAGAACTGAAGATTTTCTGCAGGCCCCTTTAGCTAAAATAGCATTTGAGAGGAAGTAAAAGCTGGTAAAGGGAATTTGATCAGGAAAGTAATGTGGGCTGATGGGTTAAGATAATATTGCAAGCTACATGTAGAGACTTAAGTAATGCCAGCGAAGAAAAGATTAGACCAGGTAAGACAGATGACCACAGCACAATCAAACAGTATTGTATCAGAACATGAAGAAATGAGTAGTACTGTGGAGGAAGAAGAGGTGGTTTATGAAAGTTTATATATATATTTTAGGTGTCTTTCAAGGAGAAGAAGAATCCCTGTTAAAACTATAATAAAGGCCTTCAAGCACTGCATGATATCTTAAACAGGTCCCCCAAAGGCAATTATCTATCTGTTTGTTTAATAAAAAAGATGCAATAGCTGATGCAATGTGCTGCTGGATGTGATCAAAGTATAAATTTCCATAGTATTCTCACTGAGAGACTATAGAATAAAAATCCAATCAAGGTATCATACAACAAGCTGGAAGGCACTTTGTAAACAAACTTCACCTAGTCAAAGGACCTGACAGAAAGGTTTGCACTTCAGTACATGGCTCAACTAATTGATTTTTTTTTTTAATATATATAATGAAGCTAAACATTTTCCACTCGTAGAATCATCAGGCACATGTACTTAGAAATTCAGGAGTGTGTGGGTGAAATCTAAAATGTAAGTGTCTAATACAGAAGCCACTGATGCGGACAGTGATAAATGATAATTCAAAAATAAAAATGTATCAAAGGAAAATAAATACATTTTCATAACTGGATGATAAAAATAACTTGACGACAATGCAAAGAGCAGCAGAATTTGGGATAAAAATACTTTTCATTTCTTTGCAGAGCTTTTAATTAGTTCATTTTTTTTAGTGCCTCATGGGCTTTTTTCATATCTCTATTTCTCCTGTTATTCTGAAAGATTCTATAATAAAGATCCCACTATGACTAATTGACAGAAGTCACAAAGCTGTGATAATTCTCTGTCTGCCAGCAGGGTTATGTTAAACTGTATTACATCTTACAATCTCACAGAAAAAAAAAATGATTTGTGAGGTTATTTATTTTGATGAGCTTTAGAAATAGCATAGATATTGGAAATAGGATATATATATAAATGGAAATATTTATAATAGGGTGTGTCACATACATATTTACATGCACATATATGTATACATACTCACAGGCACAAACATTTAGTCATTTCTCTTGGCATTTTTTCCTGCAATGTTTATTATGACTTTGTCCAATCTACATAAATGACTCAGCTCTTGTGGCTTCTGCTTTTTAGTTAAGGGGACTAGCATTCACATAAATAGGTAAAATTTTTGAAAAGCTTGTTCCTAATTTTAGATTACTAATTCCATTAGGTAAGTGAATGTATTTGGAAATGTTACCTTAGTCTACATTTGTGAGGTAGCTGCCATTATATAGGGTATCTTTTATTATCTTTTATTTCAGAAGGTGGAGATGTCTGCAGTTCCTATCAATCGCTCATTGCTGTGTTAATTAAGTAATCTCCTGTCCCAGTGCAAAGCAAACCTTATTTGTTGAATATGAGCTTGGAACACCTGCTTCCAAGGATCGTCATGAAACATTTCCTTGATAGGCATCTTCAGTTTGACTTAATTTGGTCCCATTACTTTCTAATTTTATCCTCACTGCCATCCCAAATATACTCTTTCAGGTAATTACCTATTTTTCCTCTTTATTTAATCAAAGTCTTAAAGTTATAAAATGGTTTATTATATCTCCTTGCATGCATTTACTTATAATTCACCAGGAAAAAAAGTCTATTTATAACAGTAATTTTCCATGTATTGTGTCAGTACAAGTTTTTATTATTATTATTATTACTACTTCTACTACTTCTACTACTGCTGCTACTACTACTATTATGTAACTTCAATGAATATAATGCACTGATGGAGAAATGTTGAGTTGCACATTTGAAAAAGCAGACCTCCTCTGCTCACCTAGTAGTCCAGTGTAACCGGTTAGATAGCTAAGAGTTGTTCTGTGAAAACTCTGCTGTGACAAAAGATTTTTGGAGCCAGGTGTAAGGTCCACGTCTAAATTGGATAAGAATGCATGAAGGGAACTAACCCATTTTTTTTAAGTTGCTCATTAAGACTAGGCAAAGAAAAAAACAACCAGGAAAAAGACAGTGGGATCTGGGATATAATATCTGAAAGGAGAGAAGGCAAAGCTGCCAAGAAAAGAAGATGCAACTAAAAGGCAAATATATAGTGAATCAAAATGAATAGAAAAATGCTAGGAACCATCTAGAAGCTTAGGGAATATAAAATCAGAATTAGAAAAAAAATACAAGGAAAGAAGGACTAAAAAAAATAGGAATTCATAAATTGAGAGTACAGGAAAAAGGACAAGCTCAAGATGGGGGGAAAAGAGTAGAAGTGACGAGTAGAAGGAATATGGCCTTGAGAAGGAGAGATTAGAAGGGAAAGAGGGGCTGAGGTCAGCAGGGCAGCAGGACAGGGCCGAGTGTGCCCCAGGGTCTGCAGGATCCGTGACGGGAAGCGGGAGAGAAGGAGCCCTGGGTGCTGCGCAATGGTCAAGGTGAGAAATCTGACGGCGAGCTCAGCAGCTGAAAAATCTCCCAACCTCCAGGGCTGTAAAAGACAAGAACAGTATGACAAAATTGGTGAACATGAAAGGCGAACAATTGGACCAACCAAAATGAACGATGGGAGTGAAGAGGAAATGGTGTGCTTTGGGTGGTCATCAGCATAGAAATAGAAGTCCTCTGTGAAGAGAAGTGAAAAAGGCAATGGCAGTGAGCAGGGCATCCCATTTCAAAGAAAAGGAGGAGTATTTACAAAGGGCATCAAAATGTTCAATGGTATCAATGTGTTCAATATTTGTCTGTGTTCTGTCTTTATCTTTTATTCAACAAAAGGATTTTGTTTTTCCTCATAGTCAAAAGGCAACATTTCTCAGGCTCCTCTCTCTCCTTAGAGATCCTGAACAAACTAGTGAGCATTACAGACAGAAATCCTGTCATTTTCTGTGACTAGGAAAGATGATTGTCCAGATCCTGAATTGTCCTATAAGCTTAGAGATAGCAGTATTTAAATGTATGTGGTTTATATATGAACTTCTCCATACCTCTGTGTTCTGCTTTGTTTTCTTGTGAGTATACACTTGTCTTGTGACCTTGCTATCAAATACTGACATAAATATGCACCACTGCTTCTGCTTCTTGGAATATTTATGTGATGCCACAAAACCATTATAATTATGCTCTTTACCTTCTCATGTGATTTATTTCCTTAGCAGGAGGGAGTAGCACTTAAAGTCACATTTAAACAGAAAAAAAAATCAAAATTTCCACTTCACATGCAAGACAAAGTAATAATTCAAAATGTAAAATCTGAAATAAAAATTAAAGATGAGAGTCTAGATACAATCAGAAATTGGCTCTGTTTGCATTAAAACAAAAAAAGGACTTTCTCCATTGCTTGAAGTAGAGAAATATAAAAAACAAGTCAAGAAAGAATAGAAACATTCTATGCAACTTTTGTATATTTCTTATACTGTGGCAAATATTTTCAAGATGTTCTTTTTCCATTGTTATGACAATGAATACAGAGGAAATGAATGTTATGCAAATGATCTGCCTTTCTGAACACTTTCAATAACTTTGATGCATTTAAGAGCATTTACTATTTGCAAAAATTCTCAAGTTGTCATCATTAGAAATTAATTACTTTATAATTTCATACAAAATAATGCTGCTTATTATTCTCTAAAGAAAGTCAACTATTTTGAAAAGATTTAATGAACAGCTAGGATTCCAAGATTTTATTGCTATGCAATTTTTTTTCCCGATTTTTTTGGCATGGACAATAATCAAAATTTTACAGTTATACAGTCTGTTTATAAATAACCAGGAAATTTGCATTTTTGTAATTAAATCCACATTTTCTCATTTCTTGTTTTTTAGAAATAAGATATTAAATCATGGAGTGAAAGCTTTATTCGTGGAAGATACATAAGCCTAACAAATTACATTTTGCTTTACTGTATATAAGTTTATATTATTTGGGATATTCTGTGTGCAGTTAAAATTTGCTTAGGCATCAATGTATTAGATGTTGCTTGCATTGTTTCTGTGCACTTTCGCACGCAAGAAATTGCAATCCAGACTGGCATATGATTACATGCAAAATACTTGGACCCCATGTCAGTTTTGCACAGAATTGCCAATGTCACCAGCAGAGTTTACCTAGAATCAGAATTCTTCCATATTATTCCACTGCTATATGAAGCTGCATTGAGATCTGATAGAACAATAAAAACAGAATTATTCAGGTGATGCCAAATATTGCATTTCTTTTCTATCCAACTGAAAAAAAATCCCACCATCAACCAGTTTGCTCACTGTCTAGCCAAAATTAACATTTGTGTGAAGAATAGCTTGAAGCCTTAATGAGATAATCATAAAAAAGAAGCAGCAGCTCAAAAACTTTCTTTCTCTGTAACATGACTTTCAGTGAAGGTCACCCGCTATCAAATTATGTGAACTCCAGCTTGGGATTCTTTGGAGTATCAAAAAGGCCGTGACAGCAAAAGATTTACTTTCATCTGAAAGTGACCAGAAGACTGCAGCTGAAGTACATACTATGGCAAAATGCAATTTTCTGGCATCTTGTTTTACTAGATGCAAATTATTTCACTCTGTAGTAAAGCTACAAATCTGGGAAAATCATCTAAGACTGAGGACCCTAGTTGCCTCCTTTCTACACTGCATACTCTTTCATAAATGGATGAATCTAATTCAGAAGGTGTCAATACAAACCTTCTAGCCCTTATGATCCATGCAGAGCTGTAAAGTATTTCTTCACCTTTGAATACCATTGTAGACAGTTGTGCTTCCCGTGGGCTGACCCCATTTTGTCTTCATCTTTTTGTCTTGATATCCAAATTCCATGATGGGACTGGCCCACCTACCAGATCAGTCACTTTCCCTTTGTGTTTTTATTTTGCATGATAGAGATATACCCATGTCATTGGAACAATTAGCTGTCACTATTTAGACAGCTTCTATAGGACAGAACTTAAATTAACTGGGCCTGAACTACTGGATTTGCTTTTAGTAAGAAATAATCACAGACTCTAGTTTCAGAAAAAAGGTCATAACTCATCTCCCTGGTTATTTTCTTTTCTGAGTAATGTTTTGTGAATCAATCAAATATCTCTCTATGTTTAAAGTGCAAATAATGATTTAAAAGCCTCGATTACAGTTGTATAGAATCTGTCTTTGAGTGCCACACGCTGCTTGTGGTGGAATGATAAGCACTTCCTCAGCAGACAGCCTACATTAGTGCTCTGATTAAAAGTCTCCCTTTTGTCTCCATTTTCAGGACTTCTCTTCTACAATAAACTGTTATTCTAAGAAATAGCCCTCTTCTGCAATTCCCTTTAGAATTGTAAGAGCTGTATAATGCCATCCACCAGCCAATTGTCTGAGGAAAGTAAAATCCATAACATTAGTCATTAGTAGATGATGTAGAGTCTCTTCCCCCTCTCACTTTTGAAACTTGAATTCCTTTGAAAGTAAGTGTTTATTGTCCTTTATGTTGGGGCTAGCGGAATGTGTTTCATTGGATTACTGCAAATCACCGGTTTCAAAGTTGAGTGCGAAAACAATGCACACCCTTCTGATGGTACAGAGTTTGCATTTACTCTGCCTTCTCTAGATTCAGCCTTGCAGCTCTCACCCTGTCTAAACTGCTGGTGCAACAAGTTCAGTCTGAGTGCTGAATGTAAAAGTTTGATGAGCATGGATCAATGGATATAAATGAATATAAATACAATGGATATATATTCAATGAATATAAATGAAGCATGGGGATGTCCTAGAAGGATCTTGGCAAGGGTACCATGAGGATGTTTTGAAACAGACTGTGTCTTAAATGGTGTAGATATACTTGGGGCAATCTGGAGATGGCAAGGGGCTAGCTGTTGCACACACGCATCCTTGTTCTAGTCATTAACAGTTCACTGTACAAAAATAATAAATGAATTAGAAGACACTCATTAGAAGACAAATACAGAAACAATACTAGAGTAACCGCTTACAAACAACAGCTACTAGTTATGAGAATATCACTGGCATGTTACCAAAATTACTTTACAGAGTATAGAGACAATAAGGCCCACCACATCGTAATGGTTTTGGGGAATGCCTTAGGAACTTCCTTGTTAGGTGGTCTACGCCAATTAATTTTTGCTAGAGTCTCATTGGAACCATTCCATTAGTTACCTGTCCATGTCAGGTGTTTATTAAAGCTTTTTTGGTACTAATACCAGAAGCAATCAATGAAGAAGGTTCTGGAGCTTCCTAGTGAAGCTATGAAACAATAGCAATCTTCAAGAGTCTGTCCCAGAATGAATGCCTACCTTATAAGTAACACCATGCCTCCTTCAAGGTACCCGACTCTCTACCCTAAAGAGTTACCATCATTCTCTGGATCATGACTGGCTGAAAGGTGGGATATCAATTCAGGCTAATTAGTTTGGAAATCTACCAGGCAGTAATGTAAATGAACAAGATCATTGGCCGCATCATCTGTTCCTGGGCATTCAAAGGCACAAAGTACAGCTTCTCCAAACTGTGCTGACTCCTGAATGAAATTTCTTCTCTAATGACTCATGCATCCCAACCGAACCATAAGCCAGAGAAACACCGTAGGTATTGAATTACTGTCAGGTAGTGGCTGAACATGCATTTTGCCTCCATTTGGAATAAGGCCTACTCTAAAAATCAGACTGTTTAACGGCACTCAGAATACCATATGACCTTCAGCCAAGACTGGATTCAACAGTGCAGTGTTACCTGGGCTTCTCTTCTCCATCTGACACAGCACAGTGATGTAGGTGTAGCCACTGGTGATGGGAGAAAGGTCCAGAAAGGCCATACATCTGTGCAAGCTTCCTTACATTTACCCTCTTTCACTGAACATCTTTCTCTCTCCTGTAAACCAGTTCTTTTGCCCCCTTAGATGTCTTGGTACAACTCCACCTCTTCGTAATGCAGATGAAGTTCACCATCCCCCAAAATCTCTAGATCTTCTTTTTCTTTTTTCTCCAATAATGTTATGTTATGTTATGTTATATAGTATTTTGTGGGTGTTATAATGTTATATGTTACCAGATAAGTTTTAAACAGGCTTATGCACTTAGAAGACATATGGTGTCTGGCCCCTTGTCTTTCTCTTCACTGCTTCCAGGAACACAAGTAGCTGTTCAATAATCTGCTAGACAGCTATTCACTCAGCCCCCTCTCATGCACTATAGATGACATCTGGACCCAGCTCTCGATGGTGCCTCCAGATAGGGAGACACAGGTGATGTGAATGCCTGGTGTACCCTGGGAGGAGATAATTTTCCTAGTCCATCTTCCCAGTCAGCTTCAATATTTCTGTGGCCAAAGTCACTGAGGACTGGCTCTGGGCTCTACTGGGCCCTGCTCACCCTCAGTCACAAATTCCTAGAGACTACCTGGCTGCTCAGATCTCTGCAGTACTGCAAAGTGCACCAAGAAACCTTTTTAATACAGGGCCTGCAATAAATCACCTTCAACGCTTTTCGTGTGAATCAATACTAGTTCACAGTTAGAATGACACCCCTTATGTATGCCTCCTGCGCAATGAAAGCACGGAAAATTTCCTGAATCCAAAATAATAATCTGTGTGTCCTTTGCAAATATTGAAAAGGACATGAGTTATCTCAGATTGGCTATATAGGTAGCTCCACCTCTAAAACAACTAATATGGCAGCTATGGATTTAAGCAGGAAAAAAAAGGGCTGTTTCACAGATCACCACCCACAGCCTTTCACAGTAGTCTTCCAATGCTGAGGCAGAACATGAGTGTTGAAGTAAGTGCAAAGTTTGATAGATAGCTTTAAAGGCCTTCAGAAAAATCAGATAGAGACAGATCTGGCAGAGTCATATCCATGTAAGTGTAGAACTAGAGTATTATTAGTCTTTTTGCTACAAGTGAGTTTCCTCTCAAAAGAAGATGGTTAGCAAGCACCAATGCAAAATTGAAATGTGCCCAAACATACCAAACATATAGAGAGTGTTGATGGGGGTGGGGGGAAGTGGGACAAGATGCAAATGTACAATTGGGAGAACAGTTCATGACAATGTAAATATACCCTGTGTGACTACAGTTTCCTTCCAATTGACAGTAAAGAAGCATATTCCATTACTTAAAAAAATACGAGGAAAACTGCCATTTCATTGTACTGTGATGTATTGTAGCAGGAATTCTTCAGTGGCTTGTGATTCTCTTCAGGCTGCTCAATTTCAGCTTCTGGATGCTGGGGAGATCAGAGGGCTGATTCTTGGTTATGCAAAGCACTCAGGGAAGGCTGCATAAAGCACTCTTCCTTTCTGAGATTTCCTTTTCTTGGCGAGCTCTGTAGGAGAGGCTATGACTGTAAATTGCACCAGCTAAAGTTTTGACTAGACTAAGCTCATATCACTCCTTCTCACAGCAACTGCTCTGTGAAATTATAATCTAAAGGTGAAATCAGTTGGTAAGATGTCTTCCTGTTTAAAGCTATCTTTGTATTTAGTGCTCAGCATTTTTAGGGGCTTTCCACACTCCTTTGTTGCCACAAGGGCCATTGATTGAAGAGATGCTGAATTCACTCCCAGTTCTCAGTAATTTTTAGTTACAGAAATCACGGCAAAGGCCTTTTGCTATGAGTACTAGCCCAGGGTTAAAGTCACAGTGTTCTACTCGAGTTACAACTTTAATTTACTTTAGAGAGGCATGCAAAGTCCGAGAAAACTGGAAAAAAACAGGTAACTGACTATGGAGGTGATAGTCTGGCTGAAGAGAAAACTAATTAAAGTGTTTGAACATTTCTTCTCTAAGACTATAAGTGCCTATGAAACCACTGCTGAGAGTTAGTCTGAATTTCCAAGGGAAAGCAGTGATTAAGCCCTGCCTTTTGTATGTGACCTATGTCTGTCATCCCCATAAGGTGAAAGATAGATGGTTATGAAGCTGGTCCCTGTTCCCTGAGAGACCAGCCAAGACAGACTTCACTGAGGCTCACCCACCGCTAGCACATGTATACTTCTGTGGCTAAATGTAGCCTGTTCACATTTTGCATATGGCTCACAGCTCAACCACAGCCACAGCTCTGCAGGGAAAAAAAATATGTGTTACAAATCTCTTACAATAAAATCCAGGATAATAGAGAACCAGTTGATAGTTTTGTAGGCTTCTAACCTACTGTACCCTCTCAAAATGCCTAGAAGATATCATAAAGCAAGAAGCAAAACATGTCATAGATAAAAGGTTGTCTAGGAGGCAGAAAACAAAAAGTTGGGTTAATGTTCTATTTTTATCATGACAAAATATTACCAGGAGAATGCTAGGAAGTTTCTCAGTTAGGGACTTTATTTTTGTATATTTATTAAAGATCTTAAAAGGGAAACAATTAGAAAAGCAGAGATGTTTGCAGAGTACATGAATGCTACCTGGATTACCCAGGAACCAGAGATAGCTGGGGCATTTCAGAGATCTATACAAGAGATATGCAAAGATAACAGGATAACAATGAGATTTAGTATCAATGAATTCAAAGTATCTGTCACTATAGGAGGAAAAATAAATGGCTTGTATGCCTTAGAAAGTGATATTATCTGTAACTTTTAAAAAGGGATCAGGCGAAAGTGAAGAAATCTCGCTTCTGCTCAAAGAGCAGCTGGTAGGAAAAAAATGCCAGCAAGATTTTGTTAAAAGTAAAGTATTGTAATGCTTTCAGAGATCAGTAGCACTGCCTCATTTGCATTGCAATTTAGCACAGTATTGAATACTCATCAAAAATATGTTTCTGTGATAAAAGTAGTTCCAAGAAGGGTGACAAGGTCACAAAGAAACCTCTCTTATAAGCGACTACAGCAAATCTGGCTTATTTTTCTCCTTTAGGAAAGAGACAATCAAGAGAGCAGGTACTAAAGTGTTTTAAACACCATAAGGAAGGCTATAACCAAAAATGGACTGGATAGCTCAGGAATCAGTGCTTGCAGTTCCTGAAGACTTAAGAAAGCTTTAGCACTCGTCTCACTAGCACCTACTCACATGTCACTTGCCTTGTCGTGTCTTAGAAGCTGTGCAGCACCCATTCCTGGTGAGGCTCCATATTCACCCAACTTAAGAGCAAGGGACTTTCAATTTGTATCTTCACAACTTTATTGAATAAGTCAAACACCCCACATCATTTAACTGAATGGTGAAATGTATTATCATATATGCTGGCTGAGATCAAGAGTTTAAATTCAAAGGAGGTTAGATAAAACCAATATTTAAAGCTACCAGTAATGATAATAAATCTTATGGAAGACATATATTAAATGTCATGGTTGAAGTTGTAAGTCAGGGTCTCTGTAGTATCAGAATGAAACCTATGCATAGATGCATACTTGATGCAGCAGTCTTCTTTTTTGAATGCTTATACCACTGTTGATACTACTAGATACAGACTTATACTGTTGTTCTTAGCTGTGACAGGTTACAGGACTAATGTTAATTCAGATCTGATCTCAAGTGCCGCTGCTATATTCTTCTCTTTTATTTCATCTCTCATCATTATTCTCTATCAGCTTGATATTTCAGAGGGACAGAAATCCCTGAAAAAAATGAGTGAAAATCATTCACTTCCCTAGAACTGAGAAAAGTCAAGGTGTATGGGTGAGAAGACAGTAGGTATTTACACAATTTTTCTGTGTGGAAATTTTATCTTACAAAATTCCCAAGACGACTGTCCAGGATTTCTCATCACAATTCATTTTTGTTACAAAAGAGTTAAAATTACTTATTTATTTGGTGCTATAATTCATTCTATGATTTGTAAGCTGAATAGTTGCTTCACGCCAATGACTGGTGCAAATATTATTTGTTCCTCCATTAAGGAACAAGACAAGCTTTTTCAGGTCTACATTGCAGACTAGTTCCTCATTTACAAACTTTAAAGATAACCTGTTTTACTGTAGACCAGAAGGATGATATTTCAGGACACAGCTGAAAGGATAGAAAGAAGCAAAGAGTGCTCTCAGCAAAAAAACTTAGAGTGCTATAAGGGAATAAAGTTTCTGGCATTCTTATCTGCCTTTCCACAGATAAGAGAAGTCAAACTGTTAATGCTGATATATAAATATATGCATAGGTCACCACAGTACAGCAAAAATTTCACCTTTGAGCTGAAATAGAGCCACTGAGCAATACCTAATGATCACAACCGCTTATTTGTAGCCCTCTCATTTAAAACTTTAGAACCTGAAAACCTATAATTAAGGTAAAAATACATCATATAATAATACATCAAAAATACATCAACATATCAGATACAAAATCATATATTTTAAATAATGAAAGGGCAAGCCAAACAAAGTTTTGCACTATTATAGCGAGCAAAACTTCAGTTTAAAGAATGTGCATTCTGGTTGACAGTCCTCAGATGCTTTGGTGGTATATTCAATAACTGTTTCCTGCTTGCTGAACCATTTTATCATTTTGTTTGGTAAACTTGCTAAGGTATGAAATTGGCTGTATTATTGTTTTCCTTATGCATAAGCCAAGAAGTTTTCTCATAACAAGATCTTTTGCTTCAGTTTTTTTTTTTTTTTTAATTTCCACAGTGACTAGGCTTTTTAGGGAGTTTTAGCCAAAACAGCCAGATGCTCTTAACTCCCATAACATTTCATAAAGTCCTCTTGTGGAGAATTGAACAATGGGATATATTCCAGTACAACCAAACTAAACCTGAAATACCAAACAGATGATAAACAAAAAACAGACAGGGGAAAGGAGAGAATATTCAGCACTTCAGAGATGAAAATCCACGTGCTTATTGCTTACATTTTTGTTTCTACTACTGGTTTGAATATATGAGAATTTTTACGCAATATTTAATTCCGTTAGTCCATATGGTTAAGGCAGAACTTTTAGCCTAAAGTTAGTGGTATTCAAATGTTTTTGAAAAAACTCCAGCAGAAGTCTGAAACAAGAATTTTTCCTTAGAAAGGTAAATAGGAATTGCTTTTAATATAGGAAAGCTATCTACCCACCGACGGACCGAGATAAGTCCCAGCCCATCTGCAGCAAGAGCAGAGTATCATCTTCATCCATGAAGTGGAACAGTTTGGAGGGGACATGCAGCTGAGAAGCCAAGAAGCTCAGATACAGGTCAGGGAGAGCCATATCTCCAGTGAGCCAGGTCCTCTGATGAGCCAGATGGGAACTTCGCAGATGCATGTTGTACTAGATACATTTTGGTGACGACCTATTGATTAGATTGAGGAAATGCAGTGGAAAATGTTAACGGCAATATGCTAAATAGGTACATGCGTAGGTCTGGGTGCCAAATTCATTTTTTCTTTTTCACTTCCATCCACTAAGATGCACTGGAAGTGCTGCCATCTGTCAATGTGATTAGAATTATCTTTGAATATTTGGACTGGATTGCACCAGCATCCTTGGATTTGCGTCTAATATGATTTTATGTCAATTTAAATGGTTTTATAATTAAATGTAAAGGGAAAGTGCCCATGCTTAAATTCAATAGACAGCTTTCTGAGGATGTTAAAACTAGATACTAAGTACCATTAATAATGACTTTACTGGAATGTGGTGTAACCATGTAGCCCTGTAATGCATTATTGCCATTGCTAGGAACACGCCATAAGCTTTGTACTGAGTTTGCAAGGCCTCAGGGCTGAGGCTTGTCAAGGTTTCTCTCTCTGAACTTTTCTTCACCTGACTGTAACTTTGTTTTACCTGATTTAGCTGTGACAGCAGTTTCTCCAATTGATCAAGCTGCTATGGCTAACTTGTTTTGCTTGTATTTATTGTTGTGTGGTACAACCATAGCTTTATATAGACAGCAGTAAAAAGGAGTTATTCTATGTAAAATGAGATTTTTGTGACTCTAACACAATGACACAATGAGCATACAGCCTGGCAGGTTAACAGAGGCCTTGAGAATTGGAGAGCCAGGATGCGGCGCAGAGGAGCACAGGCAAGGGATGGTAAGAGATGAGGCTTAGGCCTGGCACTGGGACCCCACGGCTATAAACTATTCATCAGTGGTCAGTTAAAGAAATGCAGACCCAGAGCTGGGCAGAGCAGGTTTGGGGGGTAACAAAGAGAACAAAGAAATAGTATCCAGCTTACATAAAGGGCACCATGTATAGCAAACTAGGATGTAACCTGGAGCTGCAGACCAGTGAAGAAAGAGAAAGGTGTAAAAGCATGTTGGCAAACGCAAAAATAACCCGAGGTGGATCCTACAGGAAGGACAAAGGTACCATCAACATCTTATTCCTCCTGGCAAAGGACTCCAGATGCTGACAATATCAGTAACACCCCCCCTCCTCAGGAAACCACCGACCTTAGTACAAAGAGAAGCAGTGGCAGGGTGAGTATACTCCAGGAAAAGTGGTAGAAACCAAGAACTGTGTATATAACTACGATTCCAACTGCATTATTATTTTTCTGTAATAATTAGAGTTGGACTAATAATGATTAGATCTTAAGATTTCAATTATGATAACAATAAAATCTTGGTTATACTTATATATAAGGTGTGCTTCCTCTTTGCTCGTAAATAAGATGTTGAGCATAACAATAGTAATATGTTATTTTGTACCACAAACTGAAACAGTTGCAAGCATTACATAGATACCACAGTACATTGCTGCTGTATCTAAAACAACTGAAAAGGCAAATGTGACTGTGAGGAAAAACACAGGAAACATACAAATATTCCACATTTATCAGCTGTTCTATTGTAACAATAAAGGATTTGTTTAGGTGAATCACATAGGAACTACCTCTTATCCATTCCAGATTTGCTTACATACTTCTTTCCCCTGGTCTACTGTCTCTGTTACAGATTTCTTCAGCACCTAAAGGACCGAACTGTTTAAGAGGCTGACAGATGAGGAGATGATAATTTTTTTGTTTACACATACACTCCAGTTTTCAGGATAATTCATTTTAATGCTTAGTGCTCTGGCTTTTTCTGCAGAACAGTCTGTGCTTTCCTAAAATGCATAGTATGTCCAAATATTTGAATATGAAGGTGTTCATGTACAAAATAAGCATGGAAAATAAGTATGTAAAAATTCAGATATATACTCCTAAAAAATTATCCACAACCAAAAAGACAACCAGACTAAATGGAGCAAGACATTTTTACAATCTTTCTCAAACTATTCTCTTTGAACAACAGGAGAAAAAGGATATATTTGGTTTCATGTTGTGTCCCTGTGTAGGAAGCATGTGATGACAAGTACAATCCCAAAATGTCAGCGCTGTGAAAAATCACCTGAAACCTGAAAATTAGAAATTAATGAGGGTTAAAAATTTAATGAAATTTAAATGACTCTATTTAAATAGATCATAACTCTATCAAAAGTGTTTTACTAAGTTGGTATGTTTAGACATGATTAATTGATTAAATTAACTTACATGCAACAAAGTAGCTTTTTATAAAATTAAATACAGTGAATTAAGATCTCAAAATTAAAGAGGAGTTCTGATTTGTCTTTCCTCTTTCAAACCCTGTAGAAGAGTATGAAAATCAAATCATGGTATTCAATATAATACAGAGATTTGTATCTGTAACACCCCAACACCACCACCAGAATGAAACCACCAGCCTTAGTATATGAGGAGCAATGGCAGGGTGAGCATAACGTCAAGAAATTGAGATTGTGTATATAACAATTCTAACTATTATTATTATTATTATCTGCATAGATATATTCTTTCTGCAATAACTAGATATAGACTACTAAAGATTCTTCAGTTGAACTGTTAAGATTTCAGTTATGCTAATAATTAATTCCTGGCCTTATATATGAGGTGTGTTTCCTCTTTGCCCATAAACAAGATTATGATTTTAAAAGTAGTAATATAGTACAGTATAATAGTTTTACAGATTAACTTACTCAATATACTTTGAAGAAGAAATATGGTGGATAAAAATATGCCCCATATATTTCTGGATATGATACTATTCAATACTCATGATGCCTGAAAGAAATAATGCTAATTTCTATGTGGAGTTTTGTAAATAGTAAGGATTATACAAGGTATGCTCGTAGAAAGTTATTTGAATCCAACCATCAACCATTGTTTAATAAACAAAAATTCATGGTTTAATAGACAAAAACTCATCCTGGAGTTAAGAATTTGCATTCCAAACTTAGTTTACTAAGTTTACTATTTACTGAAACTAAAATTTTCAAACTTTAGAAAAATTAAGAGAAGTAGTAAAGTCAACTGGACTGAAAAGCTCAAATGGAGTCTTGTTTTCTCACTTCTTTTTTTTTTGTTGTTGTTGTTGTTGTTGTTAATAAAGGATACACATATAACAATAAGGGAAGAAAATGCACAGAAGGCTACAGAAAAAAGATGACACTACAGACCTCACAAGGAATAAAAAAAAATGACTTGCAAAAGTACTATGAGGTAAAGAGTGTAATAAAGGACTAACCAGTGAATAAAGATATATATACATCAGGAAGCATGGGAAAGAGGTCAGAAATGTCAGCGCTCCATCTGTGGTAGACCATTTTAGAAAATTAAATCTCAGAGGTTCTTCACTCATACAAATGAAGAGAATAAGGAAAGAGAATAGGGCTGGTACAGTGAATAGGGGATCATGACTGAAGATAATTTAAATAATATTTTAATTAATAATTTTAACTGATACTGGATAAATTCAGGTTTTCCTGTTTGTAACACTGAAAGGAAACTTGCTCTGAAAGAATATTTATTCCCCCCACACTATGCAGGTTTTTTAGTACTATTAAATACATATAAGCATTATTAATAATGATTTATGGTTTATTGATGTACTCTGGGTTTAAACCCACAATCCTTGCACAACAATTGAATGCAGTCTAGGATCAATTGCTTTTAAATATTTTAAGTAGGAATTTTTCCCCCTTTAAATTATGCCTCAAGAAAGTATTTGGAATATCTCTTAGTACTATTGTTCACCTTGCATGCACAATTAGTCAGCTCAGTACTTTCCCATTATAATAAAGAAGAATAATGTGAAAGCTAATGGATGATTAAGGAATATTCTTAGATCTAATGACCTTGATTTAATGTGTCCTTGGGAGCTGCAATTTGCTTTAACTAGCTAGTTGTACCTCCTCTGTCAACCTCTGTCAACCAACTTTTTCGTCCTTTTGAGGCTATAGCACTGCTTCCTCTTATTATTCTATCAACAGACTTTGATGCTTAATGTTAATAATTCTTTTTAGGGCCCACGCACTTTTCACATGTATAAATGAGATTCTACTATGAGATATCATATAAAGCATGACTTATACCTCTGTTGTCTGCACCTCTTATGCTCTAAAGTCAACGTACATATCACCTAATAAGTTTGCTCATTTTAAATTCTTTGTCTTGGTTTTGGGAATACTGCTGCTACCAATGAGACTCATCTTACCCTATCTAGAAGCTACCTCTCAGTCCTCTATCAGAAAAAGCAGACATTGCTATGAATACTAAGACCCATTAATGCTCCCGTTAAAACTGAATCAAGCTACCAGAAATTTAGAAATGTAATGAGTCAAGGCCTATGCAGAAGAAAAGATCGTATTCTCAGAGCTTTTAAAAGGCCATTGTCAGGACTACAGCTTAATAACCTCTTGTAAATTTTTTGCCTCACTCCAACTAACAGAGTTTTATCGATTTCTGTCAAGCATGGACGTGGTTTATTATTATTCTTGTTATTATTATTATTATTACTAATAACAACAACAATAACAATTGCATTCATAGACATTTGGGATACTGAAAATAAATATTTAATACAATTTGCATTATTAAAAGGGAACATTATTTATCTTCACCTCCACTATTTTTCACTGGCAGATATTTTACACAACATAAATTGGGTAAAAGTTTCATGAAAACATATTGAACTGGTATTAAATTTGGCACTTTGGAGATAATAACAAAGATTGACTATATTTAGTAAAGTTATAAGCTCTTGCAGGGAGTATCTTTTCAAGGAGGTGTTGGTAATTTGATAGAGTTCTCTTAACTACTGTCCTTGAACAAATTCAGGGGCAACTCAAAGGGCAGGCAAATTAAAGAGTTAGAAAACAACTGAAATTCCTTTCCCCTGGTCAGCAAAGGAAGCTGGAGGCATAAAACGTGGACAGACTTCATGACTACTTTCTCCCAGCACACCAGGTACCAGCCACAGAGATTAAGATCACTTAGAGTTATGCCTGTTCTGGTAACCCAGGTGTACCTAAGCCTCACCCAGCTCAAATCACTTGAAATGTCCTTCCTCAGCTGCATCTTTAAAACCTAGCTCAAGAAATGAGACAGGCTCATAGCTTGATATTAAAAGAATATCTAAATTCAGTCTGGAAGGCTATAGAAAAAGGAACATAATAATCTTAGTGGTGATCTCTGTTTTTTTTCTTAGGTTAATCTTATCTATGAATATAAACATACATGTTCCTAATTCACTCTCCTTTTCATTTCTCTCTCACTGTTTCCTGGTAGCTTCCTGGTTGCTGAGTGAGTTTTGTGGGTAGTGTAGCAATACTAAGTGAATGGAATGGTTTTTTAACTGAAAAAGAAGGGTTATGGTTTGAAAAGTACGGTGTAAATTGCTTCTTCCTTTCATTCTTTTCTTAACATGATCATTCTTTAATCCATTTTTCTTTGAACTTTTCAACCTGACTTACATTTTTGTCTTGTTCCTATAGATTTGGTCATGTATCACCTGAGCTGCTGAGTTACTACATGTAGAATGGATTATGGTTTGTCTCTAATTGATTCACTTCATGCAAGATCTGCTGAACATCGAATATGTCAGTTCTCAATTTGCCGTGTAAGATTCAGATCACCTCTTAAAATACTTTCTCTTACATACATATATAAAGACATGTACTGCCTCAAAGCAAAGAAACTTTCAAATATTAACGAGATCACTAACCACTCAGCAGATAATACGCATTTTTTTCTGGAAATTTCTCTTACAGCTTGATTGTAAGTAGGGATGGGTAAACTAGTACGAGTAAGAAGGAAACTAAGACTTTATCCAACATAGTGCAACAAAAGTGTGTTTCAGAGGGGAAAAGCTGTTTTAAGAATTCCGAGGATCTATTCCCCATCAGTTCTTATAGTGGAAAAAAAGCATAAAATTCTGAGTCTAGACAAGGTAATGAAAGAAATCTCAATTATTTACAAAGGACAAGGTTTCACCCAGAAAGTCACAGGATCTTCATCCAGGTAGACAGACCCATGTAGACCCATTTAAGGCAATGCAGAGCACTGAGCTAAGCAGTCTGGCTCTCCAAACACTTAG
The DNA here is from genome assembly GCF_036370855.1 of Dromaius novaehollandiae. Lineage (NCBI taxonomy): Eukaryota > Metazoa > Chordata > Aves > Casuariiformes > Dromaiidae > Dromaius > Dromaius novaehollandiae. The sequence continues at coordinate 27,765,036 of NC_088098.1, forward strand.
ACCATACATGTCAGCTAAAATGTAAGCTAAAAACACAGGCACACTGTACTGCTTCTGTAATCAGTAAGGTTAGAAAGGGAGAGAGAGAAATCTTCAGAGAATAATTCATATCTGAACTGTTCTGTAGAGTGTATTTCTTTCTGTTGACTACAGCAGAAATCAAAAATAATGATTTTATTAATGTGAGATAGGTACCCCAGGTACCTAAAGACAGAAGAAGCTACACTTTGTGACTGTAGGTCAGATGTTCCCATTTCACCTCCTCTAAGACTGTTTTCTATTATATTGGGGTACTACACAGATCTCTTTAATTAGACCTTTAGTACATTCAACTGGTCAGTAGTAGGACCCAGTGTTATGTGACTAACTGTTTCAAAGTAATTCAGTGTGAATTCTGAAGAGCCATTCAAAAATCTTTATGATCTCAGTGGAGATCTGCATGCATGGATATCACGGAAGTATATTGAATATATAGTTTCTTTTTACATCAACTGGCTCAAGTTATAACAGCAACTGGGTTTTCATCTCTGGGATTTTGGTACAACTTCTGCCTGGAATAAATATGAAATTAGTCGTGGCAGATGGTCTCTGCCTGTCTCCTGGTGGGTGGATTTCTCCCTCATCTACTTTCCAGAAAAATAACTGTAGAAAAGAAGCAGGTCATAATAACCAACAGCTGTCAAGTGGGAGCAAAATAGCTGCCACATGCCACTCCAGGTGTGGCTGTGCTTCAGTGGTGTCACACTGGCTAAGTTGTGCAGTATTTGTAAAGCACTGTGAGAGTCTGGAATGAAAGGCACTAATAAATGTCATATTTCTGTATACCTATTCATAGTAGTAAAATATTTATTGTGAGCTAGTAGTTACTGTTCCCTTTTACTCAGGGTACCTATTTTAAAAATAATGTTTCTTTATTAGGCAAGCTAACCGTAACACTGATGTTATATAATTCTAGAAAGCAGAAACGGTTTTTACAAGGAACTGGATCCATAGTAACAGCACAGGCTGGAAAGAAAAAAAATGCTTTCTAAACAAGCTAGGCGTGATTCATCTCTGGCAATTGGTATATATTCATCATCTCAGTTTAATTATGAACCTTTTTCAGAAAGTTCTTAATCATACAAATGACTTTTGCTTGTGTCTTCAAAATACCTGACTGCTCATTTCAAAGTAAAATGCATCAATAATAGATGATATTATTGGGTAATGTGTTTAGCAAAACATGCTCGGACCCTGCATAGTATGTCACTGCAGTTCAGACATATCTGTCACAAACATTTGTTTCCAGTTTGGGTTGGGTAGAATATTCTAATTTGGATAAAATCCTGCCACTGAGAGTAAAAAAAATCCCTGGACCAGATTACTGGTTTGGTATTTACGAATTAGTCATGCAATTTTTGTTGGAAAGGCATGATGAATCACCACTGGCCTTTAAATGTATAAACAGATGGAAAATAGCCATAGTGATTTAAGAACTTGTCAAATGGCTTATTCGGAAGAAGTGTTTGTGTGTGATCTGGCACGTTAGCTGTCTTCCACCATTTCAATGTTTTCACTAAATTGGCTGTGAGAAGATAGAATAGTTTATATTCTTTAAGTTTGGACAAGATGGATTAAAAAAATAATGCAATTTAATAGGGACAAGTGAAAAGCAAGGGGACTAATCAGCTACACAGATAAGAGACAGAGAATGACTAGCTATACAGCAGCATTGGCAGAAAGAATGTGAGGCTTGTCACAAATCTGAAATTGAACACAAGATGACAATTTCTCCCTTTAATTTTGACCTAGACATTGTCATGCATCTTATCATTGTGAGCATGAAAGAAAAGGATGAATCAAGCCCAAACATTACCTGTTACTTGATGAAAAAGTGTCTAACACATAATCCAGTGCCATCAGCGTCAGACAGGTCTGTCCTCCTAGAGCACCCCTGTTGTTCTCCCTAAGCCCTGATGTGCTCTTTACAGCTGATACCAAGACACCACAGTTGTGTAAATGCATTGTACGGATCCAATATGATAAACCTACACTTTTCCCCAAGCTTCTGCAATTCAGTTTTTCTCCTGTGAAATAAAAAAAAGCATTTTGGATCAGGTATTACCCTCAGTTAATTTCTCTTGTCTTTTCTGTGGCACATTGACTGAAAGGAGTAAAAATTTTTGAGTTATCATATACATTGCTATATCAGGATGACTCACCTATCCAACTATGGGAGGCAGGACGTGAAATAGTCACTGTATGCCCAACTGTATGCTTACACTGAGGGGCAGGACTAACCTAACTAACTTTAGCTACCTAAATGCAAAGCATTTAATCAAAGATAATTATTTGACCTTCCTCCACAGTCAATGGAGACAGACAAAAATTCCACAAGGTCATTCATTCTGCCTGGTCATACAAGAGAGGTACAAAAATACCTTGTGGGATAAAGCAGATGAAGTTCTTGCTGGAGATGCCTGCCTCTCTTCCACATCAGTAGGGAGAGCCTAGACGACTTGTTCAGAAACCTACATCTTAGGTAAATAAAGCTAGTTGGGATGAATACTATTCATACAAGTAGAATAAGAGTAAGCCAACAGAGTGCAAACAGTAAACTGAGGTCTGCAGACCACTGTGTGTCCATGGGCTTATTCTAAGGAAGTCCTGAAAGATAAACAAGTGAATCTCTTACCAGTTGGCTTACATTTTCTGTGAGATGCTGTATCATAGATTTTAATTTTACATGTATAGGCCTCTGTTTAAGTAGTGATATATTGCTGTGTGACTATTCCTCTTATACTGGATTTACTTCACGCAAGGTAGATGAAAATTCTTCCTTCACAGGACCTTATTGAGGTAAACACAGAATGGTACTACAGTGAGCAATGCTGCTACAGACTCATGCTAGGTATTTTTGGAAGTAGATTAACATCAGAAAGGCACTTGATTCAGAACTGCACGTATTCACAGAGAGAATTTCTTCAAACAGCTCTTACATTTTAAACTCACTTGGAAGCTTTTTCCTTAATTATTTCCTGGAGAAATTATCCCCAAATGTTTGCACTGTTTTTGTCAAAACTATGGGAATGTTTCATGGTATGGCCCACAGTCCTCGTTCACTAGTTGCCCATCCCAATTGGAGACTGTTACATTTCCTACACCGCTGTGGTGAGAAATGGGGGACACCAGTATCTCATCCTCACATGAAGTCTGGATGCAGCGAGTCCTGGTTCAAGATTCAGGAAAGCTCTCAGACATAACAGTTAAGATGTAATACTTGAAACCTAAATTTTGCTGCATGTAATAGCTTTCATCTAAAATCTTCAAAATATACTTGCCTACCCTGAGGAAATGGATTTTTCTTTCAAAAATTGATTTTTTCAAATATTTTGGAACTGCAGAATAAATAAAAGTCAACAAAATAAGTTTCTAGAGATGCATTACAAGCAGGAAGGAAACAAAGAAAAGCATAGGTTTATGAAAAAGGAGATGAAAAATAACCAACAGTAAACTGAAGACTGAAGTGTCTACTTCCTTCATTGCTTCTTCCTTATTACCGTTTATGAAAACAGAGGTCTATAAATACACTAACTTTAGTGAGTAGAATAGGAACATAGAGGAGAACATTACAGGAGCAGGTTAAAGGATATTTAGATAAAATAGATTTATTGAGTAGAGTCTAGTGAAATTCACCTCAAAATCCTAAAGAACTAGCCAAGGAAAGAACCATTGACAATTATCTTTGAGACTTCAAAGAGGACAGGGAAAATCCCAGAAAGCTGGAGAAGAGCAAACATACTGTCTATTTCTACAGAGGAAGAATAGAAGTTTCTGAAGGAATTACAGGTCAGCCGACTAACTTTGATCTCACTGGAAATTTTACAGAAAAAAAAGCTTATTAAACAATCAATTTACAAGCACACAAAAGATAAGATAATTAAAAAGATTTGGACCTTGGATTTGTCAAGAACAGCTCCTGCTAGATCAGACTACCACCTTTTCATAAAATAGCTCATTTAGCAGATGAGGGGAGAGGGTTCATTTTGATTTCAGGAAGTCCCTGACATTGTCATAATGTCTGACTAGGAAATCATAGTCTAGATGAAAGGATGATAAAGTTGGAATATATTACTTGGAAGACTGCTCTCCAGCACTGCTTAACTATGCTTTGCTATCAGCCTGCAGGGATATTTAAACCGAGGCTCCAAAAAGCACTGGTATGGGCTCAGGTCTGAGTATTTTCTCAGCTTGATTTTTTCATGAAGAATGTGGGCAATGTACAAGCAAGTTTCTCTTAATTTGTGGCTTAAAACATTAAAGACCATGGATTTCATGGTTAACTGGTGTTGGGGAACAGAAAGAGCAGCCCAGCACTGTCTTTAAGGTGGCATTACTGGAGGTCTCCAGGATCCAAGGAATCCCTCAGCTAGCATCTACTGGTGAGGAAGGATGGCAAACAGAGTAAGATAGACCTCTCAGGCATGAAGTAGCTTGGGATAATTTTTTAAAGTATTTTTTTTTTCCTTTAAGTTTGGCAGCACTATATTATTGTTATTTACACATGATAATAACCAGATGAGAATTGTGTTAAATGTGCCAGGGGAATGGTAATTGCATTCTGTATTAGTGAAGTAAAGGAGCACTAGGAAAAACAAACGGAAAGGGAAAGAGTTGAGGTATTATAGTAGAACTGAAGTTGAAGTGATGTAGAGGTTCATATGTGACAATGAAGAGTAAAATAATTTAGATCCTTCACCAAGGGCTTTTCTACCCACTACCAAAACTGTGCTTCAGTGGGGATCACTGCAATGCCCAGAAGAAAAAGGGCTGTATCTGCCCAAATTGAACACCTTTAAATTGGTTAATGAACTGAGTGTATTGCAGTTAGGAAAGTAATAGCTATTCAGGATAGGCAGAGAAGGATGATACTAGGGTTGTTGATAAGAAAAACATTTGAGAGGCTGTTGTTTCACTTCATACTGTTTTATTAACCTGGCTTTCCTAAGAATATGTTCCCTTTCTATTTCTTTCCTTCCCCCTCCTCCCTACTTCCTTATCCTATCATGTTCTGTTTGTTTTCAGTCTCAAGACTCATTGATTATGAATATCTATCCTAAGAATACGTGAGTATAAATATATATATATAAAAGTATATAGGTATATAATATCTATCACTTTTTACACATCATATAATCTAGGTATATAATTGAACTCAAACTTCCTGGTAGGGATTTGCAACCATATTTGCCTTTTGTTTTAGGAGAAAAATCTAGACATTTAGCCAGTCCCGAATTATTGACCAACTGCACGTGGCAGAAGGGTGACACATCTTTCAGAAAACATGAAGATGCAAGCTGTTGCAAGCACTGCTGAAGACAAGTACAGAACTGAAAATGATTTCAAAAAGCGCACAGTCCAAAATCAATAAAATAAAATAAAATAAAACACAAAGAACTAAATTTAGGAAAGATAAATCCACTGATTGGCACAAAATGGAAGATTATTAGCTGAGTAGCAGTATGGCAGAAAAGAATTTCAGGATCATACGCTTAATAGGACACTTAATAAAAAAAAAAATGCAAGTGTCCTTCTACAATGTGATGCCAGGATGTTGGGAGTGAAATAAAGATGTTACTTTCTGTTCAGTACTGAAACAACCTGAGCTGGAATCCTGCATTCAGTGATAGCTCCTCTTTAAGGAAGATATAGAATGGATGGAAGGAAACTTGAAGTTAGCAACAAAAATGATAAGACATCTTAAGATTGCCCACTTTGCCAGCAGAAGGAAGAGCATGGAGAAAATAAGGTTAATTTGCTGCCAGGCTTTAAACTGGAAATTGAAAGAATCGTCTAACAGTCCAATAAATGTTGGAAGAGAGAGACATGTAATCCCTACTCTGATACTTTTAGGAACAGCTTAGTCAGCACAGAGCCTTTAAAATATTCCTCTCTAGCGACTGACAGTAAACAGTCTCTTTCCAGTTTTCCTTCTATTTCTCTGTCGACATACACTGAAAAACCATTGTTTCAGGCAAAGTTCTGGCAAGAATGATCCAGGCAAACCTATGAAGGAGTCTGGACTCGGTGATCACCTGTGGTCCCACATTTCTCTCCTTCTATTCTAGGTCACAACACAATGGTCATTAGAAAGGTATGAATGCTCAATCTTCCATCATGGCTGCAAACACTGTTTCTGTTCTTTTAAGAGCTAGAAGATACTAGAAAAGTTAACATTTGCAGTAAGTACTGGTAAGTCTGAATAAAGATAAATCAGGCTTTTGTGTAAAACACATTTTATTTTACATATTGGTTTTTCTTCCCCTAAATTCCATCATCCTATTTAGCAATAAAGATACATTAAAGAATCATAACTACTCATAACAGTGATGCTCTAAATACTGCTAAAAAGTTTAAAGTACAAAACCTCTAAAGGCTGAAATAATATGCAGCATAAATGTTGCCATTTCATTTAGTCAATATTAAATAAGCTGCTTTTGCTGGTACTTCCATCAGTTTATTTCATTAACTGAATAGTCTAATAATATTTTCATTAAATATTTATATCAACAATCAAACATTTAAAATGAAACACATATCGCTTGATAGTCAAGATGGTTTCCAGGCTTGTATCAGCAGTTTCCTAATACTCATAAAGCTCATTTGCTGTAATTTATAATCTCTATTATGTGCAGAGATCGTAGATCTGACCTTACATTCAGTTGTACTCATGGAGCCATTTATTTTTTACATGATTTTTTTTCCTTAATGAATGTTTAGTTACTACATTGTCCATAGGAGGTCAAATGTGATTAAACTTCCTTCTTTTTTTAAACAGTCTAATATGCTCGAATATGTTAAGAAGATGAGTACGTAGGAATCAGATCATAATTTTAAAAAGATTATAAAATTTAACTAAATAGTCTGAAAATCTGTTACTTGACCTGAAAACAACTTTAGCTAAATTGCACTTCAGGAAAGTTTGCTGTTTGATGCATGTAAGTTAGAAACTGGTGGTCAGTCAAAAGTTAAAGGAAGTTAAAGTTATAGGTCAGGTTAAACCATCTTAAATGAAAAATATACATAGTTTAGTACCTATCAGTTCATGAGAATTGACTGGTTATTTACAAACTTGCCATTCAAAATATGTCAATCATTTTTATGATAAAATTTCTCAGTATTTGTTAATAAACTTTTCCAGTTTAATTTTTTTTTTCCTTATCGTTAGTATTCTGGGTTGGATTTGGTTTTGATTTTTTTTTTTATTTTATTTTCACTTATGTGCATAAGCATATGCAAATAAACAGTTATAGAGGTACACACACACACACACACACACACACACACACACACACACAAAAACCCCTTTGAGTGGCAACCTAAATATCACAGACTACACAATGCTGATTCTGCTCTGTTGATTCTGATACTGTGATAAAATGTGTCTCATGCCTTCCAAACTATCTTTACTTTTATTGTGATTCAAAGTCCTTGATTAATGCTAGTTCATCTTGAGTTTACAAAAATGTTGGTTGCATGAATATTCATTTGTGGCATATTTAAAAATACAAACAGTGAATATCCAGCTTGTCTAATGATTTAAAAATAGGTTTGCACCTTGTTCAAAAAGTATTTTACAAGATATAAACAGAAAGATCTTGCATCACTTGACCCCGCGAAATAAATGACTCGAACCACTCATTTATCTCGGATGTCTTTCTCAAACTCGATTCTGGGAAGTTGTAAATTTTATATACAGCTCATTTTGGCATTCCACATAACTAGGTGTGAGCCAGCTGTTTAATATGAATTTGGCTGTCAGTTCCTTGGGGCAAGGGCTGTCTTTTTTGCTTTTAAAATAGTAAGTGCACTGTTGATAATCCATGGAGGCTATTCACATATCCACCGACCTCTCCTCCACATATATTTCAGTTACTCTAGGGGCTGTTTAACTCGTCTACCTAGTTTTCCCTCACAATGTTTAAGAATTTATTTAGTTTTGCTTAATAATTTTTAATTTTAATTTAATGAAATTTTTAGTTACACATTAGCCGTTTCTCTCAGCAGTACTGGATAATCCTTATGGTAATACTTTGTTAGTAGTAAAGGTGAATGAGGACTTAAAGGCTTAAATGTGGGATCCATACCAAAAGTTTTGTAATGTAGAGTTAGACAGGGTAGTGGGTAGAAAAAGATCCTATAGTCAAAGATATAGGTGCTTGGAAGCCATTAACCCTGCAAACATTATCAATAGTTCTGAGGCAGTTTATAGCTGCTTCATACCTAAGTTAAAGTAACAAAGAAGATAATATTAGTATGTAGGGAATAAACACAGAAAGCAAATGACAGGTGGTATAACACATTGCTGCATGAGGGGAAAAAATTCATATTGTGAATCATAACAGTAATCACAAAATTTGAAATATTTTCAAAGGACTGTGAGTCCTTGTTCAGGAAGGCTATGTGGCTCTAAAGGTAGGGCTAATGTAGGTTAGGACAGAAGTTCATAAACAAACAATGCTAGTCATTCTATATAAGATTTTTACAAACTTTTTAACAACTTGTGGTTTTTCACATCATCACAGGTTCATTTAAAGTAAGTTTTTTTTCTTTTTTCTTTTTTTTTTGAGAACAAAGCTGTTGGGCTGTTTTTCCTCTTGAAATATTACAATATTCAGCAGGGATTCAAAGTGACATTCAACATTTATCATTCCCATATTATTTTGTTTTTGCATAAAAAGATGAAATTAAGTTATCATCTGGTATTTTTAACTATTTGTTAATCTGACTGAATTTGTATTGTTTTCATACTCCAGTTGAATTACTGTTTTTGTAAAAATAGCATAACATTTGAATGAATATTAATAGAAGTATTTTTTAAAAAAGCACAGTGTTCTTGTATCAATCTGTTTTGAACAAGAGAGAGAGTGTGTTGTCCAGAAATACCAGTTACTGGTCTACACTAATACTTTTACTGTCTTTCCTTTGTGTATTTATCTTTTTAGTTAACAAGTTATTCTGGTAGAGAAAAAAAAATCTTGGGGGTTTTGATCTGGATCAAAGGTGAAGCAAAGCATCAGAATATTTCTCTCTGTGTCAGAATGTCAGAACACACTAAAAAATTTTGAGTATCACACAGCCCATATATGCAGTTCCAATGTCACAGTAATAATTACTAATAATGCAGAAAAATACCAGAAGTATCGATTCACTTGAGTGGTGATTTAATTCGTCGGCTTATGTAGAGATAAGGTACAATGTAAACTGAAAGACATATGGTCACATAACAGCGAGGTAGGCAATCATATGAACAAACTATTGTACAGTAATGAACTGTGTTTTTATGAGCATTTTCATTCTAAAAAAAGTTCAGTTTATTAAGATGCAATCTTTTCATGAATGAAATATTTTGATTTTTTTTAATAACCTATCTAAGGGTTGTGCATGTACACATAGTAATAAACTTACATTCTGTTGCAGGATACTTTTTATCTGCACTTCCTGAATGAAATTTTGTATGACATGAAGACCTTTAAGATGTACTTAAACTTTAGAAAAAGTCCTATTTATGCCTAAGTTTACTGCAGGTCAAGGCTTTTCCCATCTTATTAATCTTTTCATCAATACAAATTATCTTGTAAATCATCAGATTCCTAGGGTTTTACAGATCACTGTCCAGAATCTCACTGATCATGAGATTTTTGATCCTATAAAATAGTGAAATACAAGCTCATTGTTAACTAAGCATGCTGTTTTATTTACAGGATCCACTCCAGCACTCACTGCTGTTGTGTGTAGTATTACCTTTAAGAAACACTTATTTATATCTTTGTATTTTAAAAGCCGGGGAAAAAATCAGGTTTGGTAACATGCCCAACTGCTAGTTTTAACCTGAGAAGGAGACCTTGCATGCATTCAGACAATACAAACTACTGCTATTTGTCACAAAAAAATTCCTTGGTTTTCACTCAGCTATAAAATGTAAAGTGCTATCACTTGACAGGCCCAAATAAGAAAGAGGAACGAATTAGAGTCCTCCTCTCCTACAATGCCATCTTCTTTTGCCCTCACAAAGCCAGACTTTTACTCTTATAGTGGCTGGGTGAGTCCAGGCAAGCAAAATTTCTAAGCAATTATTTTGTTTCATTTTACTGTATTTTTAAGAATTACAGCAAGTAAAAAAATTGCAGTATACCATGATTTTAAAAAAAAAAATCTATTTGAATAATTTGTAAGGGAAAATGTATTACTGACTTTATTGACATCCTTTAATCATTACTTTATTAGTTAATCTTTTATTGACATCCTTTATTACTTAAGCAGCTCTAATATCAATTAGAAAAAAAATTAGCGGCAGAGAAAGACTTGTGGCCACTTCAGGTGGAACCAGACATCCTTTTATCAATGTGCCTGTGAGGCCTTTGAAGGCATTGCTCTGAACCACAAAGCTTTTTGGGGAGTATAGTTTTGCTTTATGTATTTAGACAGCTGGCTTCCTGGGTGACGTTTGCCATGGGTGATAACTTGTAGTCTGAATGATGCTGGTTGCTGAGCCCCAGCTGCCTCACTTTCACCTTTTTCAAGATACCTGTTTCTTTCTTCAGATTGCTTTCTGTTTATTCTGACATGCTAAATCAACACATGGATTTCAGCCTCCTGGACTCCAGCTGGCTCGGTTCCATCAGTGTTCAAAGATAAACAAAAAGAAAGCCTGCTTTTAAGAAGCTCCCAGTCTAATCCCAAGCAAAACTTGTCCTCACAAATTCGAAGGCACAAATACTACTTGTTCTGCTTATTATATGCTGATGAACAACGAAACACCTTTTTTTTCCCCATTCTTGGGCTTGTTTTTCTATGCTCTCAAATGAAAGAAATAGAAAAAATATTCTGTAGAGCAAATCAAATGCAAGAAATAGAAAAAATATGCAGTAGAGCAAAGCAGGCTATTTTTCTTTGCTGGTACATTTCACTGATATTTTAAAATTCAAAATCATATAATGTTTAGTTGATCTTTTTGGTGTGACAGCTTTCATTTGATGTCCATTTCCAGCTCCATTATCTTTGTACAGTATGCCCTTCAGTAGCCAGAAGGTAGGATTTATTACAGTAGTCTATGATTCAAGCAGATAAAAATATAAATTATCACAACTGTGAGAACAGCTTCAGCTACCCACGTTCTCCTGCTTTGTTTAATTGCACGTGCAATTCCTCACTTTGATTTGAGTTTTAGGCATCACCAGACACTTAAGTACTCATATAACCAGGTAATTGCCCTCAAGCAGGTGCAGAAACAAAACTGTACCCCAAATTACCTCAAAGATTTTTGGTGCAAAAATTTTTAAAAAAAGGAAATAAGGTTTTAGAAAAAAAATTTGTCAGACACCATGTATGCATGAATATTCAGAGCCAAGGATAGCAATGCATTCATTGTCTTCTGTCTATGATTGCAGTTATTAAGTGGGAACTTCATCTATAGCACAAATGTTCTGGTAACACCTACTTTTTTGAATTTGTAAATAAATTAACATTTTTAAAAATCCCTGTTGATTTGTAAAGTTTTTGTTATCAGGGAAAAATGCTACACGTGTTAAATTGCTTGAAATAAAGAGCTCAAGCACCTGGATTGCCAGCATCACCAATCTTTTCAAGCTGTTTCCATTTCTTTCACTTTTATTTAAGAGAGACAGTGTATAAGTATCTGGTTTCCCACGGAACATTGAAAGGAATTATGAATTATGACATTTTTTAAGCAAGTAGAAGGTTTTATGTGAGCAGATAGAATGTAAAGAGATGCACACACACTCATCTTATACACACGTTGAAACAAAATTTTTAGTAAGATACAAGTATTTCATATATCAAAACACAACTTCAACTGGAACAAGATTTCTAAGACTGGATCTAAATGAATGTGCCTTGGTCTTTAACTACTCTCTTTACTCCCTTGACACAAAATGGAATCTGCAGGGAAGGGCATGTTAGGTGCATTGCACACACCAGAAACCAGTGTGTTGCATGCGCAGAAAGCAAGAGTGTAACAAATGCTACAAATCCTCAGAGCTATTTCAGGTGAACTCTGGATAGCAAGACTGTGAAGGAAAAACAATAAGTGGAGGCTTCAGGAAATTGCAGCTTTTAAAGCTTTTTGTGGAAATCAAACCTGACCTCTTCGATGTTTTTGTTTTCCCTTGCAGATAGTATAGTGTATTGGTTCAGACTCAATTCTGCTGCCATAAATTTCAGTCTGGATATACAAAGGATACATTTGTTTTGTTGTCCATTTCTACTCCTACCCAATACTGCAGCACATAAAAACAACAAAGCTTTATTTCTCAAACAGAACAAAAATCTCTTTTATCACTTCTCTCTGAAGTATACACATATAACAGCCATCTCAGTTGGAAGGGAAAACATTGCGAACTACAATAAAGGAAGACAAAATCAGCACTCTGCACTAGCTTATATGACTAGATCAAATTGGTTTGCTTTTTTGTTTGTTGCTGTTGCTGTTGTTGTTGTTTTTGTTTGCAGTCATTGCTTTTCAACAAACTCTGTGTATCGATGTTTGTATAAGGTTGGGTTTTTTTATAGATTTAAAATGCTATTATACCTGAATGACTTGTTGCAAAACACACCAAAGTTATTGTCTGTACTTCCAGAATGACGCTTCTTTTTTGCTCCTTGTACAATTTCTTCTCAGCACAATATGACAGGGCTGACCAAAGCACTCATGTGGTATCTTTTGAATATGCAACACCTCTGAACAAATGCTTCATCATGCACATGTACAGTGCACAATTTTCAACCAGAACTAAACCCAAGGGGAGAGACTGCCTGTAGAGGCTGTTCAGATTATAGTGGATCTTGCTTGAGAGGATTTTTAATTTCACTATTAGGTGTGATGTGGAGTCACTTCTGTTTAAGAGACATTCTTGGAAAGGCAGTCTCCTGACAGCCAGATTTTTGCACTGGAGGGAACACGCCAGCATGCAGTGCCGAAGGGAAGGCTGCCTTGGCATCCATGAGGTGGCTGAAGGTCGATAGTCCTGCAAGGGTGACCAACAGCCTCCCACAGACAAGCTCTGCAATGCAGTACCCAAGTAGAGTGGAGTTAAAAAAATATAATAACTTGTTTGCCAGACATTCAAACTGGCATGCAAACTCCTCTCCTATTGTTAGGAAGAGTCTGCAAATTTCTCAACATAGCCTCTTAAAGTGGTTTTCTAAAAACAAATATTCTTTTTGCCTCCAAAAGAAATCAAGAATCTCACTTCAGGGAAGGTCATCTGACCAGGTGCAACAACTCTTGGCAGAAAATAGACTTGGTTTCTTATCTCGGTATGATAAAACCACCAGGGGAAAGTGAGCAAAGGTCTGTTCAAACTTGAGAGTTTATTACTACAACATCCTGAACAAGGGAAATGCATGAACATAGGATTGTTAATCATATAACATGTTTTAATTTATTTTAAAGCTTTGAACCAGGTTTTGAAACTATATCATTGATTTAAAAAAAAAAAAGAATTTTTTCTCTACTCAAAGTTCTTTCATAGACGTTTTACATACTTCACTTCTGGAAGACAAAGGTAAGTCCACATACACTGCTTTTGCTAGACTGCTGTCATTACCCAATTAAGCTATTTCTGAGTAAGTTCAGGTGTGCCTCCATTATAATTGCATCATATAATGGTGCTGTAAGAATATCTGTTATGCTCTTTTTTCCAGCTTTCCCTGCCAAGCATAAACATGTATATATGCATACTTTTTTTCCTTCTGTGTACTTACAGCCTAATTCTGCCTTCAGCTGCAGCTTTGACAGTGATTTCAGATGAATCAGAACATCATCCTTATTTTCAGCTTCTGGTGCTATTTTTATGCAATTCTTAATTTTCAATAATCCCACAATCAGTGGACATCCTTTACTTTCTGTCTGTAGTTCATTTAATCTTTGCCTGTTTGCAGTTGTGTTGTATTATACCTCAATCTGCTCTTTGGTTCATGTCCTATATTTCCTTAATCTTCTTTTTTCTTCTTGCTTTTCACTATTTTTGTCTTTCTTCTTTAATCCCTTTTCACTGATTCCTTCAGTGATTTTCAAAATGTTACATCGATTTACCAGAAAATCCCTGCAGGATTTCATTTTCTCACAGCATCATGGGAACTACAGTTCATGCTGAATTCATGTCACTTGAGAATTTACAGCTGAATAAACAAGATGCTGAAGGACCCCATGTGGAACAATTGAAAGTAGTATCTAATTTTAGTCTGATACTGTCAAATATGGTCTAATTGTACATCCATTGGTAAGGGAAGAACTCCAGGCGTGAAATCCCCAACCTCTTTAAGGTCAGTGGGAGAACTGCTGTTGCAGTGAGCTCACATATCAACTATATAATAGGGATATATACAAGGTACTTTTATAATAAAATTCACAAAAAGGAAAAGAAAACCTAACACCAAGGCATCTTCTTTCTTTCTTTGGGGAATTCTTTTGGAAGCTTCATTTCCCCCTGGTATTTCCTCCATAAAATTCAAAAGGCTGACGTTATAACAACCAGCCTCACTGACAGGTTGGTTGGGCATGGATCAATCTAGAATACAAGAAATAATGACTCAGATTATGTGCAGAGTGGTCACATGGAAGTACTTCACTCCTACAGTGACAACACGTTGTGTTTGTTCAGAGCTCTAGGTTTTCCTCTTAGAGTCCTGGTTCATGGTGGATCAGAAGGTTAGTCCTCAGAAAATACCTAGAAAGACTTCCAGTAGGAAATAGACAATATGATGGTTTTTTGAGCCATTCTATGATCTGACTTACAAATACTGCTGAAAATAGGAAGAAAGTAGTCTGACAGACAAGACAGATAATTCAGAGATAAAGGAGGCCATGCTTTTGCACATTCCCAGGAAAAACAAAATCATTTTCTTTTAAAAAACCTTAATATGTGTGTTTATTTAGCATCTTCAAATGTTTGGAAGCTCAAGTCAAAGTTTTTCTTATGTCAAAGAAGTCTCAGGAATTCTGTCAAGAAACATTTTTCTCATCTGGAAGTGAAAATTGCAAGCACTTAGAATGTAATCGCCAGAATCAAATATTCAGAGCATTGTCTCTTCAGCTTCTAAAGGTAATGCAAAAGGGAATGGGAAATCAGAGGCAACTGCTGATGAGAAATAATACTGTACACAAGCAACATCCCATGGCTTGCATATAAAATGTGAACAACTTATTCACTGAATGAAGTTAGCTTGGCAACTAGGCATTTCAGTAAAAACTGGGACAGAAGATGGAACTGCTGTCAGATTACAGAGGAATGTGTCTCAGACTATTTAATAAATCAAAATGCTCATAAGTTAAGAGTGGGAGTTCACCTTTAGTTTGGGAAGGAAGACCCTAACACGGAGCAACCAAGAAGTTAATATGTTTTCTCTTCTCACTTTGCTCCCCAATGGAAGCAGATCGTAACATACCTTTCACTTCATTTCTCTTCCTCTGCTTCATAACAGTGAGGGAAGACATATAACTTTGTGATCCTGACTCCATAGATCTTTTTATCTTCCAAATTTGGTGATGATGTGGAGCCATGTGACTGGATCCTACAAATGGAAGAAAGTGAATGATACAGCTCTCTGATGAGCAATTCATATAGGTTCCGTGTTTCAGCCTATACCTCAAATATTTCCCTTGATCTCCTGAAATGCTGATCTAGTCTCTAGTTTGCGATTTGGAGGGACTTCTACTCTGTAGCATGAAAAACTGCTTGCAGGGGTTTTCACTTCTACTCAACACCAGAGATAAGCTTTGGTGACTTTAATTTGCAATTACCATAATTTGGTGGATTCCTCTCCAGCCAGTGACCAAGAAAGTTCTACTGAAGGTTCAATAACCCACTTTACTGAAAGGTTTGGTTTTGAACGAGGTGTTACATTTGGGAAGGATGTACCAGCTCTCTGTGTGGTGCACTCCATGCCTCCCAGGCCTCAGTCCAGGCATGAACTTGTGCTCTGGCCTGCAGCTGGAAACTTTTGACTGGCATTTTTATGCATTTATACAGCCTCTAGGAAAGTCTTATCTGAGAAAACAGTCATTAATATTCTTGACCTTAAAAGTCCTGTAAAGTAGCAAACTATAATTATCCCATATTACAGCTGGTGCTATTGAGGCAAAAAGAAGTTCTAGGCCCCCAAGTCTGCAGTAAAGTCTTGATTCCAATGCCCTGAGTGAGCCCAACCACTGGCTGGCCTTCAGAGGGAAGTATCATCAAAGCCTTTTCTAGTGACAGCTGATCTCCTTTCTAGAACAACAGTCTCTTAGAAAAAACATAGGTACATAGGTTTGGAAGGGATCTCTTCAGGCAGCATCCAGCTACAATACCATGAAATTTCCATTGCAAACTGGTAAAGCTCTATTCTAAAACTAGTTAAGTGCATTATCTTCACTACAAATGGGAAACTCTTTCAGATTATCACTGCTCTGATGATGCTCCTCTATTTCACACCTGCATTTACTCATGGTCAGTTTATAGCCATCTCAAAATTTGGTCAGATGGGTCTCATCCTCTCTGTTCAACTACTGCGTTATTTCTAGTTGGTATGCTCACTTTATTTAGCTGATATTTAGCTCCTAAGTGCATGGCACCGCTCTATCTACCCTTTGATTCAATCTTTAAGATCATCTAGTTCCTTTTCTATGATGCCACAATTTTTCTCTGTTGTCAATGACTCCAAATTTTGTGTGGTCAGTAAATGTAATTAAACCTGACATTTTTTGTACCAAGTTGATTTAGAGAAAAGATTACAGAGACTCAGTACTAAGGCTGGTCCATGAGTAACTTATCCCAACCTAGTGTATTTTTTTTCTGAAAATCTGTTCCTGAATCCCCTTTGGCCAGTTCCTCTATGAACTATAGTTCTAGATATTCTTACCTAAAAATTTTCCATCTAGGATCTTATTAAACATTCATAGAGGTCCTTAGAGATTACTTTATTACAGTTCCCTGGGATAGTAATCACTTTCCTACCAAGAAAGGTATCAGGTCGAGTTAGCATTAACTTTGTAAACAATTAATAAATAACAATTTACAATTTGTCTTTGTTATCAAAGTCAAATTTTATTTTGTTTTCTGTTTTATGCAATATCTTCACTTTTTTCCCTTCAGAATTGGCTGTGAAATCTTGCATATGGTAAGGATGGAATAAAAGTCTTGAAACTGTCAAGTCAAGTCTCTTTTCTCACATGTAGATATTACATTTGGTCTTCTACAGTCAGTTATCATCATGCTGGACTAGTAGACTTATTAAAATTCCTTTTGCTTGATCTGTGTTCTTTTGGAACTCTGGGTTGAAGTGGCTGTGGACCAACTGATCCAAGGGTATAAAAGATACCTCACATTCCACTCTCTGCCTCACTGCTCTGTCCCTCTGCTTCAGTGAAAAAAACTTCTAGAGCAAGCAGGAGGTCTCTGTGGCATAGATACCTGTTTGTTGATCTTCTGCCTTACATCTAACTTGTAAACCTGAAGACCTTGGGTGAATGATTGAGCTTAATGTACTCAGTGCCTAGTTACATGAAAACACCTAAAAGGTAGATTCCTTTTCTTAGCACTGTGGAATGAAGAATGGCATTAAAATAAAATTCTTAGAAGCCAAGGCACCATCAAACAGCTTCAGGCATTTTCCCACTGATGTGGAAGAAAAGTGATGCCTGAGCAAATTTCAGTTGCTGTTCTTGTGGCAGACAACCTCTCAGTTTTATTAAACTCAGTATGTTATTCTGGATTACCTTGTTGTACATCTTCATATAACAACACAGATATTCAACTAAGTCAGTATTTTAAAACTACCTCTGACCCTACATGAGTAAAACTTGGCAATTCTTTGTGTAAAGAGTGCTGAGTCAGCCAGAAACTGGTACTCCGAGCTTACTCAGAAAAAACATGTGAGGAATGGTCCCAGACCCAAATGAATAAATAACCACATCCGAGAAAGAAGTATTACTAAGAAAAACAGAAAACCTATTGGGAATGGCACGATGTCCCTCTAATCTTGTGGAGATAACAGACACAATGTGATTTATCATGCACAGCTGGAAGGCAGGTATTCAGAATGCATACTGTTTGGAAGAGATTAATTTGCAGGTAAAGGTGGCAATGTAGCCTTAGGAGAACCTCCATGATTAAGTAGGCAGTACCTTTAAATTGCTAGCATTGTTAAACATTTGTGTAATTTGTTCTCTGTTTCTTTTGGAAAATGAACAAAAGGACTGAATCCTGGAAGTAAGTCTGTCTCGTTTGTTATGGAAATTAGGCCTGTCGGCCACCATAACAGGGCTCTACCCTAGGTTCCCACAAGTAAAGTTCAGAGTCAAATCAAACAAATTAAATTTTAATCACGCACATGCCGTAATTACAGCTCGAGCTGGGTGCCTCCAAAGAGGGACCCTAACGTAAACAAATCCTAGGCAATTACAGTTTTTTCAACTTACATTTCCCACCCCTCATGCGATAGTTAGACCAATAGCAATTTTTTGGTCTGGGGTCTCTTGCTCCTCATTGGGTCTCATCGTCGTTCTTAGGTAAGCTGTTTTTCTCCTTATTCTTGTTTTTTGCAGTCTCTGATAAAGGTTGTACCTCTGTTTTTGTTGGGTCTGGCGGTTGTCTCCCAAGGTCTTATTTTTCAATTGTTTTGTTGTCTTCCCCTTCGGAGTGGGTAACACAGGAACGCAGACTGCGTGTGGCTTCCTTATTTTCCCAGCCTGAACGAGCTCTGAGGCACTATTTTTTACTAAACTAGGTAAAGGTTTATTACTTTTCCCAAGTGCGGCCTAAGGCTTCAGCAAATTTAGCTACTCATGCTAAGCAAGTTTTATATAAGTTGTGCTAAGCAGCTATTTCTAGACAGTTTCAATTCACTATTCTTTAACATTGCTCCCACTGAAGTCAATAGGTATTTTGCATGTTCAAAAGGGAGTAAAATTGTATCCACTGGAGGAAATTAATCTGCATTTAGTAGCATGCATAGATTTGTTTTAAATTACAGAATTTTAGAACAACAGGTAAACACTAGTGGATCTCTGTGTAAGGAATGGTTAGTAAGTGTCATTCAGTGAGCCTCCATTGAATTGCAGGTAACCAGATTTCAGTTGCTGACTTAATGATGTGGGATGCTGCTATAGCCATCCACCAGTAGGAAATGTAGGTGTGGGGACCTGGGTCAAGAAGCAGTCTGGACAGAATCCTGCTCCACTGTCTTACTGCATGACATCAGTGTAATCAGGGATGAAGTGTTCTTAGGAGTGCGCAGAGTTGATAGGAAGCTACAGCTACCTTTAAGCAGTCTTATATGTGGAAAAGCACTGTGCACTCTGCCCTTGGACAAAAATCTTTCAGTAAATTTCCAGGATCCCACACAGTAGTATATGGGATTCATCTGACAAATGCAGGCTTCAATGCTGATAATCATCTACATCGAAAGAGTCATCCTACGCTCCCTTTGTAGTTAGAGAGAAATAGCCACTTTGGGGCACAATGACTCTCACCCTGAGGTGGGTGTCCAAAAGAGGTTAGATGAATCACTCTTAAAAAAGGCTTACTCCTCTTCACCAACAATGAAAAGAGCTCAGCCTGGTTATAAAACTGCGCTGCAGACCTCTGAAATTAAGTACAATGTATCCTACCCCTGGTGTCCAATTTTTTGCAGTCTGTATTTATGGAAAATGGTAATATTACAGAATATTACCTTTGGGGATTTTTTTATTTGTTACTGTACATATTTTAAGTATACCTTTTAGGAGAGAACAAGTCTATCATTACTTTTAACAAAACAGTGTGACAAGCCTTTTCCCACTAACAGCAAAGAGCAAAAGCCACTAAAAATGCTCTGTAGATTCTAGCAGCAGTGTGGTAGCAAGTGAGAGACTGCTTGTAGTTGTAATACCCAGCCATGAGTTATAATAATTGTTAGTTCTATAAAGTAGCATAAAACTAATTTTTACATTATCATTTACACTATCTTTTCCTCAGCCTGATGCGTTCCAAGTTGTCACAGACTTAAGATACTTATAAAGAGCATCAGTTATGCAGAGAAGCCAACAGAGAAACTGAAAAGAGCAAACAAACATATTATGCATGACTTAACTGAAAGGTCACAAAAATTATTCTGAGCTCTCTTGTCTACAGAAAACCTACATTCACTAATATTTATACTTTGACTCTTGACGTCTGAGATATTTCCTGGCAGACAATTCCACTTGCACAGAGACAGAACTATTGTCATAGGAATCAGAATAGAAGGTTAGAATTAGTTTTCTGAATAATCTTTCTCTTCAGAAAATAAAAGGCTTGGGTTTTGTTCTAAGTTTGTAGCAACAAGGGGTTATTCATTCAAATGCCAAAAGAGAAACCCTCTAGAGATGATCTAGGATTTATTTATTTCAACATTTTAATTAATTCTCCTCAGAAAGAACAAATCACAAAGCAAAACAGCTGAGAACTCTGGCTTATTCTGAAAGAATACAGTCTCCTTTTCTAAAATCAGGAATCTGTTTATTATATTCAAAGATTGTCTATAGTAATGACCAGGATCAGACAACTTTTCACAACTACATCATCTGAAATTGTTTTCCTTTTGTTCTTTTGCTTTCTTTTACAACAAAAAACAAGCACTGAGAAGTCTGGAAAAAGCCCTAGACTTTCAAGTGGTCTTTTCCCCTATATTGCATTTTCTACAAATCTAGGTTCCATTTTTAAGATGTGAATGTTAATAACCAAAATTACATTAAATTTTTTTGACAAATTTCCACCAACTATTTTAAAATCTTTTTCTGGTTAGCTTTAAGGTGAAATGAGGTAGTAGAGAATCAGGCCCAGATTTCCTGACTCACAGTGACTGCCTCAGAGTTTTCAAGGCTTAATGATAGCTGTGAAGCTTCCATAGCTTTTATAGCTTAATAGCAGGCTTGTTTTCTAAACAGTCCTGCTTGTAAAAATAAGTCAAATACCTTCTCTTCAGCTCTAATAAAAATGATGTTAACTGATTAAATACATTGAAATATGTTCTATCTCTGAAACCAAAGTATAACTCACAATGACTGTAAATTGCTCCCGTTACTATATTTATAGATTGCTTTGAGATAGTTCCATGATCCCATTCAGTGCCAACTAATGTGCTATTATGATACCCACTGCGAGGCAAAGCTGTTTGATATTACCACATTAATTCCATACATTCTGCTTTAAAATGTTTGAAATAACATTTATGTTCATTTTGCAGGAAATATTCATTATTTATTTATTCTTGATATCTTTTGTGGCCCCAGACCACATGCATATATTTCTCAAATATTATGAAATACAGTAAAGTTCATGGCAAAGCTGTCAGTAATCCTCGCTAATACAACCCCATGTACTGTGCAATGTTGTTATGATACTGACAAAACCTGTTTAAAGGTTTGGCCAGGACCATGACTTGTGGATCCTTTGACAGTGAAATCCTTTGAACACAGCTGCCACATTTTTGTTGTGAAGATAGCAGGTTGCATTTATAGAGAAGCCTCTGTAAAGTGCAGGGTCTGTGTGCTGTGAAATCAAGAGGGGCTGGTAACAGAAGGATGAGAGAATAGGTTCCAAGAAAAATTTACTTTAAAGAATTGTCAAGACCAGCTCTTGAAAATGGGAATGAAAATGAAAGTGATCTCTGGGGATCTGTGGGTTTTGTGGAAGAGTTCCTATTACATTAATATCGTTTGGTTTGGGGGAAGGTGGGGAAAGATATTCTATATCTTCTCTCTCAGCGATGATCCACAAGACTATTTCCAGTCTATCTGTTCTTTGGTGCCTTTTCTCATAAAATATAATTTTATGGCTTTTCCATAACATGATGATTAGCAAGATAAGCATATTTTCTTGTGGCTGAAATTCATAAATGATAAAACAGTGAGCTTGTTATATCAGTAATCAGTGGAGAGTCTGTTATTGATTTAGCCAGAGGGAAGAAAGACAAGGATTGTCAGAAAAACTAATGTTTTTTATTTTTTTTATTATTATTATCTTTTATTATTGCATAGATGAAAAAATAGGCAAGCTCCTTAAAGGGAACAACATTCCTTTTCTGAATTTCTCTAAATTGCCATGAACTGCCATGAAAAGTTCCTATGCTTACTTTTTTTTTCTTTTTCTGGTGCATTTTTTGCTGGTTTATTCGTATTTAAAGCTTTGTTAGAATTACCTGTGGTCATTTTATTTCCTCATTGCTGCATGTCCACAATACTGTTGTCTAAAAAAGGCTATCATTCCTACCTGAAGACCTTATGTCGCTTACCTCTTCAATCCACCATGATCTAGTACTAGCATAGCACAGAAAAGGTTGGCTTTCCAGTCTGTTTGTCTGAAGTCTCTCACTCACTGTCCCTTTTTTTTTTTCTTTTTGTAAATTACTTTAAAGGTCTTTATGCAATTGACTACAAAAAGCAGAATATTAACAGTCCAAGAATCCTGTTATTGAAATTGATAATGCAATACAAACCATTTAGCCTACAATGTTAACAGATCAAGCCTAACCAAGTTGATATTTCTACTCTGCCATCCATTCAGTAGCCTCTGTTAACTGAATGGGACTGAAATGGCAGAGGAATAGCAGAGGACTGACTGATCCTGTCACAGATGGAGTGAGACACGATTGTGCAACAATGCAGACAACCTTAAACTGAGCTTCATCATCATTTAATCCTTCTGCAAATAACATACTCCTGCTTTGAAATCAAAATATCAGTACCCCTTTAAAGAACAGCAATATGAAGAATAAAGAGGAAGATATAGGAGGACAAGGCACTATGTTTGACCAAAGCTGGCTACAACTCTGGTGACGTATAGCTTTCCAGTACTTTGATCTCACAACCCAGGTGAATATACAGGCAGACAAAAGTCTCACAAAAAACTTTGCATCTGCTGACAGCCAACCCCTGTTAACACTTACCTGTTATCACACATAAAAACTGTAGGTGCTTGTGTGGTTTAATGCCTATTTTATGATCAATGAGGACAAGATTTAATTGTGCTCCTAGTTGCAGTAGTAGAGTATCCCTGACTTTTTTTATTCTAAGACCTCCATTCCAGTAAATGGGAAAATATAAATAAGTATTGTTTCCAGTCATGTAATGAAAATACGTTAACTTTGATTTTACAGGCTGTTTTACTCAAAATGCATTATATTTTTATGTGAATTTCATCAACTTTGCAAAGGATCATCGATTATTCCTGCATTATCTTTAATGGCATAAACAGAAGTGTGCTTATTGAAAGACTCTACTATTTGCATGTTAAAAGGACTGATGGAATAAAATAAGCTGTTCACTACACTTGATTCATTTCTTACCAAAACATGAAATACGATTTTTGAATGGCTATCTGGTTTCAAAAGAGCAAGCAATTATTTCAGATAATAAGCGCCCACAGAGACAGTGTGGTAGCACAGTCTAACCAAACAGGACAATGTGCCGTTGATTTTTGACCTTCTAATGTTCCAAACTGTCAGAAATTTTCTAAGTGACCTTTTATGCTGCAATATATTTGCCATTTTGTGTCAGTCACTGATTTTCCTGGCTATGTGAGTTCACACAAGTGCCCCTAATGTAAGCTTTTCACCTGAGCAAGTGATTCATGCACCTGCCTGTACACACAAACGCACATGCACACATATGTGCACAAGCACGTGTGCACACACACACACACACACACACACACAGAATAGTAATGCTTTGCCAATATTCAGAGAATGAGATCTTAACTGTGCTGCAGATTACATCTCTCCCCTACTCTTTTTCATCCAGGAGCTCACTCCTTTTGTTTAAGAAAAAGCTTTTGATGTTGGAAAACTATTTTGCCAGGAATCGAAGAGTGTTTTCCAGACAAAAGAAGAAACCATACCTCAAAGTTCAGAAAGAATAAGGACTAATTTCTCCCTCCTGGAATTGTTTACTTACTTAGAAGAAAGGCATCTCCTTTCCAGTGTGAATAAAATCTAATGGTAAATGTACAGTACTCTCTAAAAATGTGTATTGTTTACCTTGACTTTTTCTTCACTATACACATGAAAAATTCAGCCTTTCAACTTCTGGCCTCTAGAGACTTTTCAATCATTAATGAATTGCTTTCAAAGGCCTATCACACTAATTCTCTGAGGCAAAGAGGTTTGAGGGGTATGGGATAAAGAATTTAAATCAGGCATCTGACAGATTTGAGGAGGCAATTTAAAATTGAACGGTGGGACTCCTGCTACCCCAGCCTCTCTGATAGATGCCAGCTTCCCCCATCTCCTCTTGGGAGAGGTATTCAATCCAGTTGTTTATCAGGCTGAAAGGAACCGACACTCAGGAGGATCAGAAGTCCCTGTCTGGAGTCTGCAACCTCTGTTGGAGAGGACAGTGGAGGCAGTAGCTCTGATTTTAATCTTCCTCCAGAAAACTGTCAAATCATTTGATTGCAGAGCCAAACAAGAATCATGAGCAACATTTGCTTTTATGTAGTTAGTTACATAGCAGAATTCCTCTGCTGTTAGAGGCCAGGTTGCCTTCCTGGGTAGTTCATAAGAAGTTTCACTTTCCTGTATATCAATTAATCACAGGTTGCTTGACTAAGTGATATCCAGACAACTTATTCCTTCACCATAAAATACATGTAATAAGCATGAGATTATTCAGAGGACCAAAATGAGTTTATTGGAGCTAATGGCCCAGGATTTTTATCAGGAAGAAAGGTTTCTAAAAAAGACAAGCATAAATAAAATTATTCATTGTGTTTCCAGCCTTTTTCTTCACAAACCAAGTTGGATCAATCGTTAGTGTTTTGGAACTTAAATTTATAAAAGATTTTATTTTGATATATAAGAGACCAGAAGCTTACTGTAACTCACTCTTTCTGTAACCATCTCTCCACAGAGGTTCACCTGTCTGTGACCAACAGTCCAAAGCCCTGCATGATTACAGTTGTGTAATCTTGACTCAGACTGCAGAGAAAATTGCAAAGTTGTGAAAAGGAGCAGTGAGAAGATTATAGAGCCATGCAAGATAAGAAGGGTAAATTGCAGGCAGAGGTGGAATTGTTGAGATGAGCGTCTTTAACAGCTCATGGATTTATGTGGAAAATCACCAAAATGAAACATAAAATTCTGAAGGAAAAAACAAAGGTTGGAAAAGAGAAACTCAGCACCATCAGGGATCCATTCTAGGGTGCAGCAGAGCCCAACCCTTCCCCACTCAGCTGATGTCTGCTGGCCAGTGAAAGCTCTTCTTGTGCTAGTGAAAGCTCTTCTTGTCCTATTAGGGTGGTGAGCACCCTAGAGCTTATCCTTGCTATCTTTGTGTGTTAACCAACAATTAATTGCTTTAATTTTAAGGTGTGTATAGCCTGCTTGCAGAGTCTTTTTGGGCACAGCCGGAGGTGCCAGAATGAAATTATCCAGAGAGGGATGGTAATATGTATTGAAAGGTATACTCCATTTAGAAATCAATGTAAATTTTCAAATGTTTCAAATTACACGTTTAATTCACAAGCTGAAAGAACTAGCAGCCTGTATACATTTTCTGTATATCACCCACTACGTGATATGACTTACATTCTCTGCATTTTCTACTTTTTTTATGACTTTTCTGATCTGCTTACCTTGGGCAACTCTGGCTATATCTGCTGTTATATTTTCTGCCTGTGTTACCTGAGGAATCTTCCATTTCACAAGGCAGACAAGGGATGAGGGAGTTGTTTTCATAGATGTAGAGGAAGGAGGATGGAAAGGTGTATGGTATATTCATGAGAGAGAGAAAAAAAAAATGGTTTGCCATGCAGGAATGGAATTAGCAAAGCCAAAGCTCATCGGGAGTTCAAACTGGTGAGGGACATGAAAAGCAAAAAGAAGAGATTCCATAAGTACAGTAGTAGAAAAAGGAAGACTAAGAATTATGTGGGTCCATTGTGGGGTGGATCTCTCCACATGGGAAAACCTGGAGTAACTCTCTCGAGTTCCGTAGTGATGAACAACAAAAAAAAAGACTGAAGTGCCTACTTTGCCTTGATCTTTCCTGGCAATGTCTGCATTCGGGCCCCACACATTTCTTTATAACTTTATGCCTTTATTTAGAGGAGAGAAGTACTACCCAGGGTAGAGGAAAATCAAACTGAAGGAGTATTTAAGTAAAATGGACATATATAAGTCCATGGAAGCAGACAGAATGCATCAAAGGGTGTTAAGGGAGCTCACCAATGCCATGGTGAAGTTGCTCTCTATCATCACTGAAAGGCTGTGGCCAAAGACTAGAAAAAGGCAGATGTTACACCTGTCTTCAAGGATGGCAAGAAGGAGGATCCAGGGAAGAACAGACCAGTCAGCCTCACCTCAGTCCCAGGGAAGGTGATGGAGCAAACCTTCCTGGAAATCAATTCCAAGCAATCGAAGGACAAGAAGGTGACTAGGAGCAACCAGCATGGATTTACCAAGAGTAAATTATGCCTGATTAGCCTGATTGCTTTCTACAGTGATAAGACTGGCTCTTGGCTCTGTGGACAAGAGGTGAGCAGCAGATGCCATTTACCTTGACTTTAGTAAGGCTTTCAACATTGTCTCCCATAGCACCATTGTTGCCAGACTGCATGATTTGGAGAGGTTCACTATGACAACTGAAAACTTATCTGAACCATGAGGCTCAAAGAACAGTGAACAATGATTCAGAGTCTGTCTTGTGGCTGCTCATGAGTGGTATTCCCCAGGTGTCACTACTGGCACCAATATTGTTTAAAGTCTTTATGAATAATCTGAACAATCTGGACAGAATGCTCTGTCAATGAGTTTCTGGATGACCCAAGCTGGATGAAGGGATGACTATGCTGGAGGGCTGCCATTCAGAGATTTTGGCAGGTTGGGGCAATATGCTCACAGAAATTTCAGAAAAGATAAAGGGAAAGCTTTACACCAGGGATAGAATAACCTCATGCACCAGTGCAGGCTGGGGGCTGACTGGACAGAAAGCATCTCTGCTGAAAAGGGCTTAGGGATCCTGGGGAGACCAAGCTGAGTATGAGTCAGTAGAGTACCCTTGTAGCAATAAAGACCAATCACATACTGGGTTGCATTAGCAAAAGCATAGCCAGGAGCTCAAGGGAAGTGTCTGTTCCACTATGCTAGGCACCTGTAGGCCACATCTGGAGTACTATGTCCAGTTTTTATCTCCTACTATAGGAAAGATATTGAAAAATTTGAGCAAGTCCCATCAAGACGTTTAGAGAACTGGCAGGAAGGCTGCATGACCTGGTTTGTTCATTAGGATCGCAGACGCTATGAGGGGACCCAATTGCTATTATCTATGATGAACAGTTTATGTAAATTAGAGCTGCACTCTACCATTCTTGTTTCTCAGGGAATTGCAGTCCATTTTCTTCTTAGTATTTGGTAGGATGCTGAGCTGATTCATTAAGCAGGAAAAGCTGTTGATACACTTCTGACTTGACACCTTATTTTTTAAAATGATCTTGATATGATTCTGACTTGACACCTTATTTTTTGAAATGATTGCTATAAACAATGAGTAGAAATATGTCCATCTTTCTCAAAGCATCTTGGAATATGATCTGGCAATATGTCATTAACATCCAATATGCAAGCACCAGTGAGTGACTCATGTTAAGATTTGCAAATTAGTTACATAAGATTAGAGTCATAGTATTGTCCACATCAAAACAGTGAACAAATAGGGAAGATACAGAAATTCTTCAAAGACAAAAAGTGGCAAAAAGATCCAGCACTGGTCCAGTCCGTATTGAGGATACATCAAACCTGGATTTAGGAGCAATATCCACATGGTTCCTTCTACAGCAACTATTGTCACCACAATATATTTCCCTTCATGACAGGTAAATTATGTTTTTGTCAAATATCTTAAAAGACTGCATGAATGAGATAGTTACCACTATTAAAATACAAGATATGTATTCAAAAATCTACTGAAAATCTAGGTAATACTATAACAAATTTGATTTATATTTATATATCACATATTTGTTATTGATAGAGAAGAAAGTGTTTTTCATGATATTTCCAGCTCCAAATTATATATAACTACTTAACTCTGCCCTAAATAAGCATAGCTGAGAGGTCATAAATTCATGGATTATTGCAGTTGACATTCACATAGGATGAAATAATCCCCAAAAATGCAAATTAATCAAGGACCAGTCAAAAACCACCTAGAGATTTTGATTATCTGTCTGTACATCAGAAATGCAGTAGAGGTTTTTCAGAACTGTGGCCAGAAAGCTTGACTTAATTATTCAATTAAAAAATTTGCAGTACATCACAGAGAAATTTATTGTCATTACCTCTTTCAGTAGAAGTGCTGTCACTAGAATTTCCCAGGAAGAAATCAGGTCTTTGCAGAGGTGGATACATAGTAAGAAATTGGGTAAAGGCTGTATTTTTTGAAAGAAATACTTCAAAGGTGTGATGAACCGTTATTCATGAATATGTGAAGTGCTGCAAAATTCATCCTCACCTGCTGGGCTGTACACACTAGGATCCTGATCCGTTTCTTCTGTAAAAATGGTCCTTTTACAAAAACACCAGCTGGCCCTCATATACAGATTTAATCTCCATGGAAACATGTTCATTGGGGAAGCGAATTGTTAGGAAGGGCAGGAGTAAGACTGGGCACTGTTTAGTCCTGCCCCCAGACTGAAGCCAGAACATAGGCAGGACATAACGAGGTGGAACTGGAAAGGGCTCCCAGATTCCCAAGTCCATCATGAGAGTGATCAGAGACAGAGGGGATGCTACTGAGGAAAACAAAACTGACCCCATCCACATGACTGCCTGGATGGCACAACCAGGGAAACACATCTTTTTAGACAATTCAGCTGGCTAAGGCAGAAATCAGCAGGCATGAAACAAACAACAAGAAAACTGAGCCTGACCTGGAGACAGACTTTGCCTGCCAGGTGGAACTGAAAGGCTTAGAAAAAGAGTAAGGCAAAAGGTCAGAAAGAACCAAGTAAGTAGTGAAATTTGATTGAGGAAACACTGAATCATCAGTTAGGGAGATCATGAGGGGGAAAAAGAGAATTTCAGGGCGGAGAGCAATTGTACCTGGAGTCGAGAGAGTGAGGAAGTTGACCCATTTAGTATATACTCAGGCAGTGTGTGTACATACCACACTGTCAGCTTCCACATACTTATTAGATCAGCTACGACCCCTTAAGCCTTTAAAAATCTTTATTTACTCCTCAGAGGCATACTGGGAAGGCCTATCCAATTAGACCAGTTTGCTACTGGTATGAGTAAGGATCCACAATCTTGTAGGCTGAGAGTCTGACAGAACCTCTGTCTCACAAGAAAAAGTATTCACCAAGCACAGCACTAACAGCTAATCAGAGAAATTAGAAAGAATCAGGCAGCATAAATTAAATATATTCCACCAAAAAGTCAAATTTCAAAGTGTGAAATAAAATATTTTCATTTTAAAACCAGAAGTTTGGTAGAAGAGAATAGCAGTGTGAGGGACCCATTATATCAACACTTGTATTTCCTGAAGATGGTCCACAGGTTAAGGGTAGCATCAAAGGAGTGTGTTATTAAGCACTGGAACAGAAGAGGTAAAAAAAAAAAAGTATGAATGCAGTGTAACAGTACAGTGTTATTTACAGATCTGAGAGGAGGATTTTGAGTGTAATTATACATTATTGCTAATGGTGCAGACACAAATGTTCCATGCATAGGTCACTGTACAAAGTGAAAATAAAAGGTTTAAAGGGTGGTTTTAATTTATGAGCACATCCATATAAAAGTCATAGAATGACTTTAAATAATCTGTTTGTTTGCTTGCTGTACAGATATTTAGGTAAGATAGATAATGCCATTATCTACCACTGATATGAGACAAATCAAACTCAAAATTTGCAGTTAATATCTGCAGTTTTGTAGCCAAAAACTTATTTATTCCTTCAGGACACAACGAAGGACAGGATCGTTTTCCAGATTAGCAATGTAGCTCAGAACCAGTGTACATTTTTGGTTTACTATGGGCAAAATCTGCAGGAAGGCTGTGGATGTTGGGAGTGTCATCAGTTTTGCTGCAAGGAATGCCACACAACTTGCAAAGAAACTCATAAATTTAAAATTGTAAAAGAAAGGAAGACAACAACCCTATTTTGCATATACACTTTGGTAAATATTAACCAGGAGAAACTGCATAGATACCTTCTCTCAAATACTGGTTACTGCTTTTGGAGGCAGAAGAAAGAAAAATTTTCACAGACTTACATAAAAATCTCTGGAAGTTAACACTTTGTTAGTTATCCTTTCCAGTTTTGTTAAACATTTCCTGATGTCGACAGTTTGTAATTTGAATTCAAACAAAAACCTTCATTACAGAGTCTGAAATTATTCTATGCTGCATGAATTCAGGTTCATCTTTATGCATTAATTTACCTATACATCACTTGAACTCTGTTGCTAAAATCTTGGCATATACTGTTGCACTGCATTTAATTATTTAAACGGACCTGTGGCTTTTGCAAGTGTTGCTCCTACATTTTGAATGACTGACAGACTCATCCATGGTGCAAGAAATCTTTTCTTGTTGTGCACCAGAACAACTGAGGCTGTGAACTCACTTTCTTTATCAGTTCCAACCGCGCTGGATGAAGAGGTTCCTGATCTGTCTATATCCAGTCTCTCAGCACCACCTTGTCCTCCCTTCTAGTGGCAGAATATCTTGTGTTCTCTCTCCCTGATACGTGTCCATAAAAAAAAAAAAGAAAAAAGAAATATAATATCTCACCTAATCACAGCATCTTTTGAATGCAGTGGAATAGTGTCATGAGAAATTCAGATAGCTGGGACAGGTAGCAATGTGCAGCTATATCTGGGAACCACCCCAGCTAATACAGTCGTTTTTGGAAGAGTGTGCGTGTCCTCTAGCTCAGGACAAATTCGCACTGTAATCAGTCCATATAAATAAGATCCATTAGCCCTGTGATGTTATGGCTAGTTTGGTTTCTGAAATGATTTACTTAAAGTTATGTACACCTTAGAGAAGAGGGGGGAAAAAAGTGCTAGAAATTATTTGCTAGGTTCAAACGATTAGGCCAGAAGAAAAATTTAAACTCCATCTAATGTCTACACACTAAACTGCTTTAGCATCATTACAAGCAATATAATCAAAGTCCAGATCATCTATGTATGCACTGTAAAGCAACTGTGTATAGAGCCTATGGCCTCCTGTGCTGTGTATGACACTAGACTGAGGAACTCACACAGAAAAGGAGTATTTGTTTCCTGGAAGGAGGTGATAATCCAAATGCCCCAAATCATTCTTTTATTTGCATACACAGTAGAAAAATGTTCTAGGATCAATGTTTGCCTCCTGTCAGCCAGCAAGCCGTGTTAAGACGCTTTACTAAAGTTGGTCAGAAAAAATTGTTCAAGACTTCTTTATAGAACTTGAAGTAGGTACAGGAAACACCCATACCATTTGCTGAGCAAATTGATGGCTAGCTCTTTAAGTGGTTTAACATCATGCTTATTTTGTAAGCTTACCACATTGTAGGTCTCTACTCTACAGCAGTTCAAAGCTCCACAGGGCTTCTGGCCCTGTTGACTCCAATGTGAGTTCTTTTAGCTAGTGTGTCCTCATTTTAGACTTTCTAAAGAAGTATAGATTTCTCAAGAATGGCCAATTTAGAGAGCCTTCTAAAGAACATAGCTCTGGCTTTTCTAAAGCCATTCTTACAAGCCTTGGAAATCCCTAGAAATTGAAATATTTGACTTATCACATTTTCGTACTACAGTACGATATCCTTAACTATTGAATGCTAAATGCTTGTTGGGGATGGAAGCAGAGGGGGCAGGGGAAAGAGGAGTAACAAAACCTCTTGGAAACTGCCAATATCATTTTAGGCTTAATTTTCATACTTGGCTTTTTTTCTGGATTTATGCCATTTACTAAACAAGTAAACTAAACTTGCCAGTGGAAATGTGTGAAAAAAACATATAATGCTCTCCAGTGTCTTGTAATTCAAAATTAACTTCCCTGATTTGGCTTTCCTATGATATCCTATAGTCTCCTATAGTCTGGGAACATTTCAGCTCCACATTAAGGTCTCACTGAAATGAAGATGAAAGGGAAGGTAAGAAGGATTTTGTATGGAAATAAGTCCTCAGCTTTAACTTTTTAACTTTTACAAAAACTACTAAGCATATGCTAAAATAATTTGCAGAGTAGGTATAGAGAGAATTCAAGCACCACTGCATGGTGGAACATAGTACTCAGGGGAGAAATGAAGCCAGGAGCTGGTTAATAGCAGCATCCTCAAAAAGGCAATGGAGAGAAAACCACGAACAAGGAAATGAAAGGGAAAAGCAAAAGCAAGAGGATAGAACACATTTTAAGGAAGACAAATTTCTTCTCTATTGAGAATAATAGGAGTTTGACAGTGAACAGCATTTGAGCCACAATTTCATGCCACAATGGGTAATGAACAACAATCGCAGAAAACAAGAAAGTGCAAGAATTAAAACAAAGGCAACAGAGCATGTATGAGTCCCATGACCACCTCTTGGCAGCTCAGCTCCTTGTAAAAACTCCTTGTTGCACTGTGATAAAGGGCTTCCACATTTGGCTGGCCTGAACAATAGCAGTTATTGGATTAAACTGAGGGTGTAGAATGTCTTTTAAATTTTCAACATTTTCCTGCAAAATTCCTCACAATATTGACAAAAAAATTGTAATAAGATACATCTGTATGGTTTTCTTTTTGCTATCCGTATCAGTTTACCAGCCTCCTTCAATCACAGAATTACTGAAGTTGATGGATAAACAAAAACCCTAGGAGTGCAAATGAAGAAGAAGCTAGTTTACTTGGTCTAATGATGGCTGGAACAAGTGAAACAATTGTCCAGTGTAGAGACTATCATGGTATGACCAAACTAAGAAGCTGTAAGGTAAGCAATTTACAATTTCTCTGGACACTGACTGCAAACACAGGGTTTTGATTACCAGAAATGAAGGTCCCGAAAGAAGGTTACAGAACCTGAGGTGTATGGGTCAGGTGTCAGGCTCAGAAACAGTTTGAAAAAACATTCTTCTTGTTTCTTTCTACTGTGCCTATGGAAACAGGACCTGGAGGGTTTTTTGTTTGTTTGTTTGTTTTTGCTCATTTGTTTTTCCTGAGAAGAGAGTGCAAAAGAAATACCCATCTCAAGACAGGTTTTTTTTTCCTCCTACTTGCATTATTGCCTGCCTAACAGCAAGATTCTAAATATGGGTTATATTATGTAGATTAGGAACATTATTAGGAAAAAAAACCCTCGAATTATAATGAGAACCAAAAAATTGATTGAGACCCTTTGCATTTACCTAAGACAGCAGTATAAAAATATAATCAATGTCCAACATGTCCTATCATTCTCCCATCAGTATTTTTATTTGCTGCTGTTTAACAAAGAAAAAACTTGGTTTACCTGGTCTTTTTTTTTTTTTTTTTCATTTATTTATACCAAGAATTGCACAAAAACCTCCATTTATTTTATTGATGTTCCTGACAAGGTAGAGTACTAATTAATATTGAGAGTTGGTAGAATTTGGCCCAGCATGAGATGTTAGACCATTGGTTCAGCTATTTTGAGGACTGGAAACTTCCATAAAAATGTACTGACTCCTTCTTGAGGAAGCAGAACTAAATGTGAATTAAAGGATGGTTTCCTAAACTTGCCATGTGGCTTCCTGTTTGCAAGAGGACAAGGCTGAAAAAAGACTATCAGTGGAGAGACTGAAAAAGCTAGAAAAAGATCTGTGAATCTCCAGCTTCTACCTGTCTTCCCCCGGTTTGATGGACATTGAATGGAAAGAGAAGAAAGTGAACCTATGATTAAGGTCATACTTAAGGATTTAAAATTCTAAGCTTTGGTGTTCTGATCTCTTAATTACCCTTTCTGTTTCTGTTTCTCCTCCTTCACTACACAAGTGCCTTAATGGGGAATATGTGAGTCTAAAAGGAGGACATAAGTCTTTAGATACAAAACCCAAAGTTATATTTTAAAGTACACTTATAATATCTTCTCTCATAAAGTTAGCTTTTAAAATTAATGTAAACTGAACACTGGGGGTTAAATTTAGTGGCCTTTTTCCCAATGTTTACGCATTTTCAAATCCCACTACAGTCACTCAGACTCGATCCTTGGGTATGTGAGAAATACAGTTTTTATGTCTGTAACAGACAGCAGTTTTGCATGAAAAATTTACCCCACCAAAAAAAGAGTAAAAAGTGTTTATCTCAAATGCTTACAGAAAAATAACATTTCCAAGTACCAAGTCAGCCCAATCAGAATAAATATTTCTTTATACAAGCTTTAATGAATCAAAAAAATCCATTTGTTTTTTCAAGTTCCAACAGTAGCTGTGTACGAAGAGAATTAAAAAATGAAAATTGTGTAATATAAACCTGCCATCTTCACAGCAGGGAGTCAAGCCTAACTGTTTATCAAAAACTCTAATGTGGTTTCTGTCCATCACTTATTATCCTCTGGGTGGCTGACTTTAATTCTTTGAAATGTGACTTTTCAATTGAAATGTTAATGATAAGGTAGTATAAAAAGTATTGATTAACATAATGTTCTAATTATTAATTATAATCTTAAAGCTCTTTTGGCATTGGATGTAATTCAGTGCCACAGAAATGGTTCATATCTGCTTTCCTTTGTTGATGCTATACTTTAACTACAACATGTTTCTTAAATGTATTTTCATGTAGCATTTTCAAAATCTTAGTCATTTTGTCTTTACTTCCCATCTCAATTCCACTTAAAAACTTTGCGACAAGGCACCCAGATCTCCCACCTGCCTTCAACCTCCTCTACTTTTTAGTAAAACCATCTCAATCACTGAAATCACTGGATTCAATCACTGAAGAATCTTTTCAATGAAGGAAAGGATTCTCTCCATTGGTGGTATACCTTCATTCTAGAGGCGATTGTTCCATATATGTCCAGGAGTCATAAACATCCAATTGATCAAGACTGTTGTAAACTTGAGCATAGGTCCTCAACTGGAATAAAATAAGTTTATTCCACAGAAATCTTAATTTTTTACATCAGTAGCAGATTTGTCCTTTTCCCTTGTAAGTCCTTTTGTCAGCCTTTGCTTCCCTTTTCTCAGGTTTTTTTACACTGTCTTGATCACAGCAGTAATGTTATTTTTATATAATAGTTGAGAAAATAAATTGTAAAAGGAGAAACGACCTCACTACAAATAAAGTGAAACACAGGCTGAGAGTCATAAGTACAGTGATTTTTTTCTTTAATAGGAAATATCTTTTGACAGAAAAATAATTTGTATAATCATATGTCACTAATGACACAATTATATGTTGCTAGTTGTCTTTATTTTTCCTCAGGCCGCATTATTAGCCATTGTAGATATGCAATAAGGAACAGTGTACATTAAAGAAATTAATGTTTTATGAGAGAAGATGAGGAAGAAATGGAATTTCTTTTAAATGAGAAGCTCTGATATCCACATTTTTTTTCTGAATGGACCTCCAAAATTTCCTATAGAACAAAAATACAAGAGTTTCTACTCAACAGCACTAAAATAGTTTAACATTTTGTTTCAAAACGTACAAATGGGACAATAAATTATTAATCCTTTCCCCTCTCTGTCAAATAGAAAAAGTCAATGGAAACAAAATAATGCAGCTCTAGCAAAAATATTTTTTTCTAAATTATGTTCCTAGTTTAAGTTCTTAAATCATAGAAATGAAAGATTAGGCAAACTATTAGCAAGCAAGACCATTTATCAGCCAAAAAGGGATGCATTACAATTAATGTCCTTTAAATACCCATGCTCTTCAAGTGTAGTTGGACTGTCTCAACTGAAGATGTCTTCATACCTTTTGTATGCTGTTCCACAGTTTCCTGTTTTTCAGTAATTGGTATCCAAAAAGGCTGACAAATAAATAAAACCAAGTTTGTTCTTATGAAGGTCGCTATTGGATATACACATTATATTCTTGAGTAAGTATTCCAGTTGCAATAAAAACACTTTAAAACTTTCCTGTCTTTCCATAACAGCGAGAAATTACTGTGATTATTATGGTTAGTATGAAACAGATGAGAAACTAGTTCAATTTTGTTTCACCTCATCTGTGAGAAGTGATAACAACTGTGTGAAATGATGAATTTCTAAATGCAAGATGAAGTTCTCAGGCATAGAAACATATTTTTAATGTTCATGCAGTAAATATAATTGTATTTTCTGTAGAGGAATGCAAGGGCAAGTGATGATGTGTGACATAAGTCTGTAGACTCATTAATTATTGTTCTAATTTTCATTCTGTATATACTAGAGAAGCATCATCACTGCTACAGACAGTGATGATACCTGATTCTATCAAAACATTTCATGAGAATTTTCTGAAGATTTTCCTATTCTGAAGCATCAATCATGCTGGTTGCAAAAGCAGAGATCCGGTTAGGCACTCCTTTTTCCCCATTCTTTCAACATTTAAGTTATTAATTATTTTCATCCTTAAGCTATCTAAAAGCTTATATCCTCATTGCAAAGAATTTATTTTGAATTATAAATCACTTCATGGGGCTGATGACAATTGACAATGACAATTATTGCATTGTTTTCTGAAAATAACAGCTCTAGGATAGTCTCCACTGTTGATCTTTGTGCTTAGGAAACTTCCAGCTGTAGAAATACAATTTGGAGAGGGGAAAAGAGAAGGAAAGGAAAAGAAATAGATGCTCAGGAAGGTAAAACCATGGAATAGAATCATAGAGTAGCAAGCTGGGAGGACTTCTGGGGAGATCTGATTTATCTTCTGGCCAAAGATGGGATCATCTTTGCAAAGGCCGTTTCTGACAGGACTCCGTCAAGATTGTTCCTAAAAACTTCTGATTCCACATTTCCTAGCATTCATAATCATATATGAATATGAATATATTCATATATTCATAATATTCTGTTCCAGAAAGTTTTCCTAATATAAATCTGACTTGCTACAACTAAGGTCCATTATTTTTTGGTGCATACAGATTTACCACAGTGTAACACTACAAAGTGATGCTGAGTTTGGATGCGCTATCATCTCCAGACCTGTCTATGCAGTTTGGTCACCCAGTTACAAAACTCCCATTTTATATTTGTGGAGCTGATTGTTCTTACTTACATGTAAAAACCTGGCATTTATCCCTATGGCACTGCATGCTTTTCCCGAGAGTTTCTCCATTTCTCAAGATCATTTTGAATTTTTATTCTCTCCTTCAGCATATTTGCAGCTCCTCCCAGCTTGGTGCCAACTCAAATTTAAGAAGTCATACTTTCTTTTCCTTTTTTTTTGTAAAATTTAGCTTATGCCCACAAGACTCTACATCAGTTATCTACACATTTATCTTAATTATGTGTAGCTCCAATTAATGTTTAATGCATTACCTAGAAACATGATCAAGCATTCTGCCTGTCACAACAAAAAGAATGTAACAGAAAAATAATAGAGTGTACATTACGTATTAGTGCCTAATCCAGCAAAGTTTAAATGAGATTGTTTGCATGAGTAAGGACTACCTAAACAAGAAGTCTGCAAAATCAGGACCTTGAGTTTTTTCTGTCTTTTCAAACTCCTCAAAATGCTTCTGATACACATTTTAGAGTGTAGAGGGAAGATACTGCATACATTGCTTTTTTGATATATTACTTTCCCAATGTTTTTCTATCTTCTTTCGGATTAAATCACCCATGCATTTCAAAATGCAAGATTGCACTAAATATCAGAATGTTTTAGCTGTAATGAAGGAGAATACAATTATACATGTTTATGGATTAGCCAGGAGCTGGCACTGAACGTACAATATTAAGAGAAAGGAATCATCCCTTATCACATATCTGCTATACATGGAAGGAATTATTTCATTCCTTCCCCTCTGTTGCAGGACCAGCATGCATTGCCAGATAAGAATTCCTTGCAATATTTGCAAATTAGAAAATGCATAATTGAAAGTGTTTGGAATTGACTGTTCACTTGGGAAATGGTATAGAAAGAACTTACTCAATTGTCTGCAGTGAAATGTAAGTATATTTCCTTCATGTTCTGCATAAATATTTGATTAACCACTGTGCAAGGCATTAGTAAAGCATCTGCTCAGCATGAGATCGAAGCTTGGTTGACACCAGTGAATAACAGGAATAAACTCCACCCTGTGGGGCATGTCAAATGGAAGTTTGAAAAATTCAGTCTTTGATATTCTGATCTGTTGAGTTGAAAAGAATAAGAAAACAAGCATTTGAGATGATGGAACTGAAAAAAAGAAGTAGGCGCTTACATTCACATGTTATGGTGATGTGACAACACAGGTGTTTTCTCATCTCATGATTACTTTGGGTTTCATATTTCCTTGGCAGCTTTCTGAATCACCAGCTTATCATCAAAAAAATACATTTACTTTCAGATAAAATATGCTTTTAACTTGATGAATTTTCACTTTATAATTACACTTCTATAGATAGCCTTTTGTAAATTAGAGGGCTACATAGCTTGGATCAAATAATTTGTGCAAACTGATATCCACCAGTCTTGTTTTTTTCAGTAGAGGAGATATGGGTAGTCTCTATTAATAGTGATTATTCATACAGGCCATTAAGAAATAGTAATTTCATGACTAGATGGAGGAAAAGGAAAATTATTCAGCATACATTTCTAATACTGAAGAAAAAATTATGACCTGTCTGAAAAGTTCTGAAAGTGTTTGACTCCAGCTTTTTCAGCTCCATTTCCAGGAATAAGAATGACTACTAACAGTTTTGGAAAACATACTTCAGTGTTATCTGTGAAAAGAAATGATAGGGCCAGGAACTGAAACAGAAAAACTGCTTATTAGAGATTTTTCATCCCAATATTACAGACTCAAGGTTTTGAAAGGTAAAGTGACTCTGGAAAATCAGGAAGGTCTAATAAACCAAAGCAATGCTGGGGGCATATTGACATTTTCTACTGATCATTGCTACAGTTTCAAGAGTTCTGTCATCTCAGTGGTGTTCTGATATAAAGCTAAGAGAGTGGCTATACAGATTTGTCAAATGGGAGCTCCGAACTTGTAGATACAGGAAAATGTAGAGGAGCAATTATTCTGCTAAAATTAATTCTTTAAGAAACAGGCAATATTCACATTAGTGCCACTGGGATTTTAATTGGTAAGAGATAGAGTGAGAATACAGCACTACATCTGTGCCTGTGGGGCATCATATATTGAGACATTCCTTTTAATTGCTCTCTTTAGCTCAAATCAATCCATAAGACTCACATAAAAGAGGTTTTTATACGTCTTTGGCTCACTATGTTAAACGGACAATTTTCATAAAAGATCATTAATAATTAATAAAGTACAAACTGTATTTTATCATATGAATTTTCACTCCTTCATGCAACTGGCAAAGCAAAAATTCATCACTTCTTAATATTTGTCTTTATTCTGTCATATTATTATCCAGTTATATTCACTTTATTGGTCTAATGGAGAATAATCTAGTCGAAATTTATGATATTTGGTTACATTGACAAAAGTCTAACTTATGAAACAAATTAATCAAATTGAATGACTTTATTTGTTTTAAGAAAAGTGTTTGAATACGGTATTCTGCTTTAATTTGTTAGACTAAATTCTTCACTCTGTTTTCTGCATGAGAATATTGAAGTGAAATGAATTAGAGCACTGTAAAAAGAAAAAAAAATGAAAATTAGTTATCTGCTGAAGTTTTCTTTCCAGTGCTCACAGAGTTCCAGCTAATAGCTGAGAATGAAGAATTATTGTTGAAGTATGGAAACTTTCCTTTCTGATTTTTGCTCACATAAAATGAAACTGTTCAGTAGGTCTATTCCAATTGTATTTTATGTTTGTTTTGGTCTCCCTAATGGCCCTAGTGCTTTTGTATAATATACCATTGCAGCTGTAACTTGATGTAATATGAATAAGTGATGAAATATATGGGATGATAAAAATTTAAAGACCTTTATACTATTTTCAACTTAGGAAATCTCTTTTGATTTACAGTGTGATGTTCTGACCCACTATTATTTATGGGATTTATTGAAGAAGAAAAAGATTTCTACAGCTTCCAGCCTATGAAGCCTTCATGAGAACCATGCACGATATAATGAAAAAGTAGAATAAAGTTTTAAAATGCACTGTTTGAGAGTCAGCAGCTAGGAGCACAGCGTTAGAAATTCTGCACCACAGCCTCCTTGACTGGATCCTTTTTTGGTTCCTACAAAATATATTACCAAGTATAACATAGTCAACAACTTCCAGACACACTCAGAGGTTTTCTCTAAGCAAACTCAAACAATTTCTTTCACTCTCTAAGCTCAGCCTGGGATCGTAACCGACATAGTAAAACAGCTGGTCTTGCAAATAAACACGGTTTGCTCTTGAATAGCTCCACTTCTTAGCCACATCCAGCATGTCTCGAGAATTGAATATCTTCACATGTCACCCCAGGAAATGGTGAGAGTGAAGACCTAGGAAATAATCAGCCCAAATTCTCTGGTTATATTACTTTATTTTAATATTTTAAAATTAATGCAAGCTTTGCTATTTTTACCAATGTCATCAGTGCTTGCCTAATTCTTTTCTTCAGTGTGTTTCATTATACTATCAAATCAGAGAAACTTTGATAAAGAAAGAAAGATAAACACGCAGAATATTAAGAACAACTGTTGACTAGAATGAAAATGGTTTTAACAACTTTAACATGAAAAATAAAAAAAGAAACAATTCAAATACCACTTGCGTGAAACAAGATAAACATGAAATAATAACAAAACTGTATTAAGATAAAATTTCATTGCATTAGATTCCAGCAAATTAAAATATAGTTATAGTGGTTTTGAATGCAGCCATTTTGCAAACTATATTAAAAGGATTCTTTGAAGCAAAATGAAATGTTCATACCCTTCTATCATCAAAAATATTTAAATTTTATCCCCCAAAGTACATTTGAAATACATCTCCCATGAAACAGTTAAAATTTTCTACTTTTTATAAAATAAAAGGGAAAAGTAAAATTGAAGGGAAAAGTATTCTAGCATTTTTAGTTGAAGAGAAGTCATGAATGTGAACTAGCTAATCAGGTATATAAATCCATGTTATTTTTTTGGTAGTATTTTGGCATCATAATTTTACACACTGATTTAGCTGGTCACTTTTATGCTCTCTTAGTTTTTATTTTCTGCTCTAGTTGCTTCTTTTCTCTCAGTTCCTTTCAGTGCATTATTTCCTGTGTCGTCTTTTCCACACATATCAGATCTCCCTGACTGTATTCTCACTTATGACAATCCTTCTTCCCTTCCCATCCAATGGCATCATAATACTGCAAACTAACATTCCAGTTAGACAAAGCACTTGAGGGTTGCTGGGTAGGATTTAAGTGTTACTGGAAAATTGCATGAGTATTTTTGTGGATTTCACTGCCTTTATCATCCTTCCCTCTCCTCTACATTGCTGCCTTTCCTTCCTAGGTTCTCCCTGCTTCTATGGTTGGGGCTTTCTGGTCCACCCTTCCTCACTTCTGTCCTTTTATCTTTAGCCATTACCTAACTCAGTCTTCGTAAGAATGGGTAACGCACCCAACACTGTTTTCATAACTGCTGTCCTTATGAAGTGTCTCTTTCTTCTTTGTTCTTAGCATTTGAATCTCTCATTTCACTAATTTTCTATTTCTGACATCTCAGCTGGTCCTGCTGTATTTTTTCCCTCCTGCTCGCACATCATTCACCATTCTCTTTTATTTCACCTCACTTTGTTATGTTGCTTTACCTATATCCCAGGATACTTACAGCCCGCCTGAGACTATAGCACTTTTGCTCTCCTTTACCACTTGTTCTTTTGATATTCTAATACAACTGACATTCTAATAATAATAATGTAACAAAAATTACAGATCTGTTGGAAAGCACATAAACAAACAAGCAATGTTCATTCGATCTCAAATAGACTCCTCAGTAGAAAGGAGAATAAATCCTGCCCTTGTGAAACCACCAAAAGAAGAAACATTTAATATTATATTTTGCAATATTAGGTTTTCCATAGTGTTTATAGAAGCAGCTTAAAAAACAACCCGACAAACCTCGATTACAGTATAGCAAGTACAGTACTTGTAAAAGCATTACCAGAAAGTGGAACATTGTACAAATTCACAAAACAGAGCTCAAAGCCAATATTTTTCGTATGTGCACTATAAAAAGTACTGTATCTAATGATTCAATCCTCTGCTGTGCGG
Source organism: Dromaius novaehollandiae (assembly GCF_036370855.1). Classification (NCBI taxonomy): domain Eukaryota; kingdom Metazoa; phylum Chordata; class Aves; order Casuariiformes; family Dromaiidae; genus Dromaius; species Dromaius novaehollandiae. The sequence continues at coordinate 27,807,322 of NC_088098.1, forward strand.
AGTGCCTCCTGGAGGGTGCCAAGTGCCTTCAACTCCTAAGTCTTTCTGTCTCTCTCCAGAAGCATTGGGAAATTGAGCTATAAAGCAGTAAGGTACTTTATAAAATAATGCTTTCTGTCTGACTTGAAGAGAAATCTTTCAAAGAAGGAATGAAAGCTACTGCTGAGACATTCTTGACAGAAAAGCAAGTTGATTCAAGTGGCCAGTACTTACGTTTTTGTGGTAACATTTCATCAAATCTTGGTAATCAAAAATGATAGAAAAGGAAATAAAGGGGAAAAATACATGGCAGCTAAATGGAGCTTTGAACCAACCCCAGACTTTGTGAAGTCTGACAGGATGAGAAAGTTTGAGATTTTATAGCTCTTAAAAAAAGTCTACCTCTTATATATTAAAGCCATTGTTTCCATAATGGTGATTTTGCAGAAGACTATTTCATTTTTTTGGTTTTCAGATAACATTTTGCAGTGATCCATCACTCCCAGTTACATCTTTTATGTCACATTATGTTACTTTACAAATGTAAGAGAAATGGTTAAACAGGAAATGACAAAGAGGACTTCAAACAAAAATCTTCAGGTATATAAGGGACTGGGTTCTCTGGCACGGTGCAGACACTTGCCACCCAGCTCCTGGCAGCCCCTACTTTGGCATGCCATGCTTGAATCTCCCAAGCATTGAAAAGAAAGGCCTGGTTCAAGAGGAAACTATACTAAGCTCTGTCACCACCTCAGTTCTGAAGTATATGAGCTAAGGAGAAAGGGCAAGCATAATAAATACTTTGGGATAAGCTAACTTGCACAAGGACCTAAATAACGTAGTTCACTGTTAGGGACATTGCTCTAGCAGTGCATACACATATATTTATATAAATCTTGGATGCTATGAAAGATCTAGCCTAAAAACCCTACTCCTGAAAACTGAATAATTTCTTTTTTTCTCCTCATATGCCATCTCCATTCAAGTACTTGTAACCTAGAGAGTTGAGAAGGAGAATCAGATCATCAAGGAATATGAGAATACCCCTAAGTCCTCAGACTAACAACAATTTCCCTGTATGCTTTGGTATCTATGCAACTGTAAATGCCAGTTACTTGGTACAGACGTATACTTTTAAAAAGCATGGAAAGCAGAAAGCTCGACAATTGCATACATGCTGATCCATTCTTGGTTAAAGAACGTTTTAATTTCTTTTGCTGAGTCTAGCTGTGCTTGACTTTTGGCAACTCTTATCTTATTTGTATGTTTTCTGACCTTTAAAACATTACTTTATTTCCTGAACAAACTAATTTTTCCATTCTTTTTAGGTGTATTGTTAAGTTTAAGACAATTTTAAGCTGATTAATCACCAGACTGCCTCTCTATGAATTCCCTCACCTCCCCACCCAGATCTGGGATGTAGGTTCTAGATAATATTGTATCTACAGCTTCATAGGTATTTGGAATGTTAAAATAGCTCACAGTTTCCCTCTATTCCCAGGAACATTTGGTTTTAATAATATTAAAAAGCTTTCTATCTATAGTTTTATGCATTGCATATAACTAGTCTGTAACAGATTTCTGCAGTTTTGAAGCAGAACATCTATCATTCTTGTCCAATGTGGTTTTTTGATACAATCAGTTTCTTCTTATCCAGGATAGTGTTTATTTCTCTAGAATAATTCAATTATTACAGTATAAGATCATTTTAATGGATGGTACTATCAAAGGTAGAATATACAGTACAAAGGGAATTCACGGTTTGTTAAAGATGTGTTCCAGCTATCAAGAAAAAAATTTGAGCTTGAGCTAGAAGCAGTTAATTCTGCAAAAATATAATATTTATAGTAAACATTTTTCTATATGGCTTAGAAATATTTATCCTATTCCTTCTCATACCAAGATGAGCAAAACTTTTCTGACTGTGATATCTTACTTGCAAGCACTCCCTTTTCCCAGAGTCCCTGCTGGCCAAGATGCTAAATTCTGTATTGAAATTTCATCATTTGCCTAGAGTTGGTGTTTTTGTATAAATATTTTCCAAACTATCACCATAAGGTCATTTTTTAGTCTCAGTAGGAGCCTGAAAACCCTGAGGAATCAGTGATATGATGAGCAGATATCCTGAGTTAGAAAATTCCTGAGACAAAAAAGGTGGCTCTTATTTTAATTAACCTTTATTTAAAACAGATTTATTTTTGGATACTTAGAAGACATGAGTGCCATGCTGAATGCCCTTCATTCTCACAGAGGGGAGGGCATGAGGAGATCTCATAGAACCTTACACAAGATTACATGCTATTGTTCCCTACTTTGGGGATAAGAGCGTTCACATTTGCTATTCACTCTCAATGAAACACATTTCTGTTTTTTCCTACCAGAGTGAATGTGGCCATTAATTTAAATGAAAGCTTCTTATCTGCATATCCAATGTGCAACTAGCTTCTTAGAAATAGCGCATACTGGAGATTCAGTATTTTAAATCCCTCAATCTCTAGTTCACAAGCAATCTGAATGAAATAATAGGTCATCTAAAGGTCACAGGAACAACTCATAACAAAAGACTTCTAATATAGTATTGGCTAAGATAACTTTGTCTTTCAAAAATCAGGATATATACCACCCATATCTGCTTTCTCCAGCAGTAATACCCAATAATGGTATTGGGTATGTTTAAATCACACCCTTTTATTAGGGTTGAAAATAGCAAACCCATTATTGTATAATAACAAATTAGGTTAAAACATAAATCATTCCCAATGATTTTCCAATATATGTCACTTCTATGTTTTCAAAGGGAGAGGAATGACACGCTAGTGTAATGTGTTGTATTTTTTTACTGCATTTGTAATTAATATACTAAAGTAGAATGTACTATGCCATGATTGCCTATGACCTTCTGGATCAAAAAGTATGCTATAGAAAATTACTGAGTGCTGACAAATACTGCAAAAATACTGTCTGAATAAGTAATTCCAAGGACTTTGAAGAACTTACATCTGAAAAACTAGAGAATATGAATAGTGTGTGTAGTGGTAAAAGTTCACGGTTTGAAAGTTCTCTTTTGCACTTAACCAAAGATAGATCTTATGTGTTTCTCTGCAATTCTATCGACATTGTCCATTATCAAGACCGAGGGACATTGATGAGTACTGATTTCCATACGTATCGGTCGGGAACGACATGCATAGATATTGAGCTCTATTGGTCTGCATCAATAGCTCTCAATTTCAACAGGCATTGATGCCTATGGGTTTCCATAGCTATGGATAAGGATCAGTCTCACTAGGGATCAAGCATCATCAATAACTATCAATAGCCCTCCCTGCCAAGAGCCAGTGATACCTCTGGATCTCAGCTGGCCTCTCAAGCGATATGACTATCAATATCGATGGCTGTGGCTATCAGGAGGCATTGATGCCTGTCGATTTCCATATCTATCTGTAGGGATCAATATTGAGAGGCATCAATAGTCATTGATAGTCATTGATGCCTCTCAATATATGCCTATATGATAGGCGTATGCCTAATGATAGGTATTGATAGCCATCGATCTCGACAGGAATCTACAGTTTTTGGACAGGGGCCAATTTTACTCTCTTTCAGCATCGAAGGAGTATTGACATCGATACCTCTCAATATTGAGGGGCATCGATGCCTGTGAAATTCCATACCTATTGATGGAGATTGATATCGATAGGCAGGAGAAATCTTGGTAAGCAATAAGAATAAAAAGGACTAAATGGATAAAGCAATCATCACAGACGAAAACATAATTACAGGAATTCTTCATTTTTTTGATAGACATATGGCCTTTGTAGGAGAAATGACCAGGTTTGTTCAGACTTGGATGGAGGAGCTTGAAAGAAGTTATGATAGAGATCAATCAAAAACAAAGTAGCACAGAGAAAGAAGTAGGGAATGATTCTTTCCATACTGGAATTAAGTGGCTTCAAGTTAAACTGGCATTTAGGGAGCAATGAACATAAGAAATTATTTCTTCATGTAATCTTATACTAAACTGGAATATTCTTGGTAACAGGAAATTGTGGGATTCTAGAATCGTAGTTGCTAAAATTTTGTGCAAGCTTACACAACAGCTGGAGAACCAGTCTGGATAAAATTCATGGACAAACAAATAAATAAATCTCTCCAGGGTCATGCATTACAATGTCATTACTTATGGTCCAGGAAATTTCTGAGCCACATATCACAGCAGGCTCAGAGAAAATTGTGGGGAAGAATCACCCTCCACCCTGTGCTCTTTAAGCATTTTCTGCTGGTCATTGTCAGCGACAGGGTGTTGGGCTTGATGGTCTAATCCATAGGAACATTATTCCACAGATGCCTCTTTAAAAATGTACAAACATTAGTATAATGTGTATTAGAAATCTCAGCATGAATGTAACCTCCAAGTTATGTATCTCAGTTGTACAGGGATAGCACAGGGAGAGAGGCAAGATCTCACATAACTCTAATCTTGCACCAGGAGTGAACCCTCCAATAAAATGTTCTTCCTCATATCCTCAGGTCCCTCTTAAATTTTTATTTAAAAAGCTCATTATTACCAATACTTCCATGAATTTACTATTGGCTGTAGGGTTTTTTTCCTCTGACGAATCTCTGAAAAAGAAATATCTGAAGTCATTTACTACACACCCATCACTAATTATATCCTATTCATACTCATCTCCCTTGTGGTGACTGCATGAATGAAAGTATTGGGTGTATCATAAAGACACTTCATCTTAAAATAATTTGCTCGTATCTGGCAAGAACAGACATGTGTAAAGTTATTACTGACTGCACACAGCTTTGCACGAAATTAACTAACCAAACCAGTATTGCTCCCAACAACTAGACACACTCCTGATTGCTTGCCCATCACCATCTACCAGACTGATGGTTGCTCAAGGAAGAGCAAACACATAAGGAATTTAATGCAGCTTTTCATATAAGTTCAGCTATGTACTCTGTATAAGCAGAATAAGAATCGAAGAAATCACCCTTGGCCAGGATTGATCAACACTGGTGAAGCTCCCCTCCACATATCAAACAATAGATCATTTTTTTCTGCTGTCTTTCCTTCTTCATTGGTTCAAAAAGGTTAAGTCATAGGATGATTAAAGACTTCATAATGCACTGTGCCATCAATTACTATCAGGGAAAGCATATATGAATAACTAGTATTGCGATATCATATTATGTGACCTTCTTCCTGAGCATTAGTTTAACATTTTTTAATTAATTAATGAAGCAGCAGAATGTAAAGAAACCTCTTTCTTATGCCAAAATCTGTTTTGAAAACAGATGGTAAAAGTCATCCATTTTCTTGTATCTGGCAATACTATAACATCTGGAAGAACATTTTGCAAATGGAGTAAAGAAAGATAAAAGTCAGTTGTTGCCACAGTGGGGCTGACATATTTGTTATTCAAAGCCTTAGAATGCCTCATAAGCGACTGTTGTTCAAAAAGAACATAGAAGCAACCACAGAAAGATTAGCTTGAAGTGTATGCAGTCTTCCTTTTTAATCAGTTATGTATAAGTCAGACTCCACTCCAGAGTTCCTGGGTCTTCAAACCAGCATGATTCTTGAGGTAGTGTGTTTAAAATAAATATGAAAATAATGTGTTCCTAGAAATGATTGCACAATATAATAGATTCCACTGTTCAGATGTTTATTTCAGTATTCAGCCAAAATTTTATTATCCTCAGTTTCCTCCTGTAACTTCTAGTACGACATTCAACTTCTGTAACTAAAAATGATTTTGCTGGTCATAAAATTATCCATTCCCTTAAAAATGTATTCCCAAAATTCATCTTCAGGAAGCAATAATGGATGATCAAGTATTGTCTTAAGTTGATAATTAGTTATTTTTAAGTCTGTGTGTATAACAGTTTCTATTTTTTTCTAAGCAGGAGTTTTATATTTCTTTTTAATAAGTTCATCTTCGATTACATCAATCCCCTTTTATAATATTTTATAATGAATTGTATTTCTGGTGGAGAAAAAAAAGGCAAAAATATGAAAAGAAATAATTGAATGAGTCCATGCTATTAATAAATTGTTAACCAAGAGTTGATGAAGTGGCTTTCTGATATAAATCTCCACAACGATGCTTTGGCTGAGTAAAGGACATCTTTGCCTTTTATTACTTTAGGTCTATAAATCTGGTGATGTTGTCTCTATAGTTAGCATAAATCTTCCCTAATGAAGATGGTGAAACATCAAGTAATAAGCTCATTTTGCTTCAACAATCTCCTACCGGTGATTTTTTTGTATTACATATTGCCAGTACCCATGGTGGTTCAAGACATCAATGCTGAGGGTAATCAAAATGCAAGTCCTTGATCTGATCAAGATGTTTTGCATCAGCTTAGCTTACAGTACACTTGCAAACCTGAGCAAATAAAGGTGCTGCTTTCTGACAGGGCTGAAAGCTTCTAGAACAGAACTTCTGTGCCCATTCCCTTCTGACAGCCGCCTCCTTTGGTATCATTCTATCTCACACTTTACTTTCAACTTAAAATGAGGGTCTGGTTTCTGTCTCTAGCATTATTTTTTCATTTCCTGCACTCCCTTCACTAATGCAGACAAGTTCCATGTTGCTGTTGCTCACTTTAGAACAAAGTGACTATCACTTTACCTTTTTATGACTGAATGACTGCTCTTAATGTGTGTTCTACAATCTTAAAAATATTTCCCATTACACTGAAATAAAACACATCAACTAGTGAGTCATTTCAAAAAAAGGAAAATCTGATTGCAACCTCAGTTTCCAGTTTATCACATTTTCCTTATAGTCATATTATATTATACCATTGGTGATTATGGATTAGTTAATGTTTGTAGAGTTCCTGAAGATAAGGAAAAAATGGTGGTTATTACTGTAACAGTGTTATCATTGCAGGACTTTTCTACTGACAAAGGTAAAACATTCTGTAAGGCCACTGAATATATTCTGCTATATCATAGTAGCAGGTGTCTTCTGTTAATTATCTGTATGGGTTGTTATTTTGCTTCCATTGCCTTATAGTTGAACATTAAATATTGTGATATTTAATACTTTTGGGTGTACCATACCTACACATTTGAGAAGTTCTATTTTTTCCATTTTATAGAAGAACATTTTAGGATAGAAGTGTTTTATAGAAGATGTAAATACTAGCTCACAAAATTATGTACTTTAGACAATAAAGTACCTAACTGAATATCCAAAACCTAATAAAGCTTAAGGTAGCTAAAGTCCATCGGGATGTAAATTTCCAACATTAAATTTCCTTAGGTGCCTAAAGAACTTCTTCTGATTATGTCCAAAACTGTTTCAGACCCGACTGTGCTAAGTATTTTGGCAAGGCAAGCATACTAAGCACTTATCTACAGGGCCAAAGTAAAACATTCTCCAAGAACTCTATGCAGATCAGGTCCCATACAGGGCAAAGATTAAATAACTACTGATAGTGTCTGGAAATTCGTTTAGCTAATGAGTGAATAATCAGTGTTCTCAGGATTCGGAAGATCTCGGTTCTTTTCCATTATCCAGCTATGGGGACTTGCACTTGATTTTCCATTGAGAAGCTCCAACTAGCAGGTGCTAGTAACTGCTCATAACTGGAGTGCTCTCTATTTTCTATGGAAGTTGTTCCACTTACATGGAGTAATTAAATATTGACTGAGTCGAAGATGATTAGAAAAATTATGTTAGTGGTCAGATTAAACAAAGAGGCGGAGGGTACCTTAGTTTCCCGTTCCTTTTCCAATATAAAAAAACAAAATACTAGTGGAAGAAGGAACTGGAACCCTGATTCTTTCCTCGAAGATGAGTGCTCTAATATGGATTATGAAATCAGTCTCTTTAGAGGATACTTAATTACTTATGAAGAGTGAAAAAATATCAAGAAGACTGATTGAGAGCCCCTCAGTTCCAGAATATCTTCCTGATGCAGCCTACTGATTAAAACACTCTTTTTGGAGATATGGCTTCCAATCTACTTGGACAAATGAAACATTTAACATAGGTCTCCCTGAACCAAAAGAAATATTAGGTATTTAATTCCAAATCTGGGATTAGATCTAGAATCCTGAAGGTAGGGTGCTACTTAAGCTCTAGAGAAGTGGAAGATGTATATTCCTCTCTTCAGCACCTTACCTATTTTAGCCAATCCTTTATGCCAGCCTGCTTGACTTTGTGAACTCAGGGCTCTGAAACCCTTCTTTCTTCTCCTCTTTTAGCAAATCAATTCAAAAGATTTACCCAAATTCATAAAGTCACTGAAAGACTGGGTACTCAATGTCCTCTTTCTTGACTCTTAGGTTAGTGTCCTTATCTCAAGGCTATCTTTCTTTTTGCCCTCTCAGAGATGAAGCATGGAAGTAATACAGATATTACTGTCTAGGTGTGTGACTAACTATGTCTAGGGAGAAATTTTCTGGAAATCTATGCATATGGGGGAAAATAAGGTTGAGTTTGTGCTCCAGTATTATTTGATTTTGAATAAGACAAAACATTTTTATTTTAGCACGGCATGTGTTAATATATTTTCAACAGTATGAAACTGAAATTCACTTAAAATTATATCTACTAGTGCAGAATAAGTGGGTGAGGCAAATAATGAATGTAATGCCAATTTTTTTTCAAACAGTTTACTATTCAATTTATAAAATAAGGAATTATTTCATTTACGAAGACTACCTAGAATATAGAATTTTTTGAAGGAAACTACTTTCATTTGTAAATAAAGACTTAGGAACCATCTTTTTTTTATCCTCTCTCTTTACATACCTCTGACTAGTTTGACAGGATGGTAGGTAGTTTTCTTTGGTCAGCCAGGAATAATGCGAAGTTTTGTTGTTTTTTTTTTAATACATAAAGTATTTTCCTTCTCTCTAAAAGCTACATACATCTCTAGCTTGCATAGGATTTGTTCCCACAGCCACTGAAGAAATCTGTTTCATTGCTCTGAAGAATTACAGATTTAGAATGAATTTTATTAGCCATATTTCCTCCATCTCTTTTACTTGTCCTGGGTTTCAAAAATGCCTTGACAAAACTGGGCCAAATATACCTATTATTGTAAAATAAGCAGTCCTAGATTACCTAGTCTGAGATGGGATAGTATATTGAAGCATTAAGTAGAGTAGGTACTTTTATCAGAAAGCTTAATGATCATTATGTTATAGAAATGAATATGATTTATTGTTTCTAGAAAGCTGTGAATGGAGAAAAAAAAGAAAGAAAAAAGGAATAGCTATTTTTAAAGTATTTTTGTCCATTGCCCGTACTTTTTCCCCCATCTGCAAGCCCATTTTCCCTCCAGCTACAAGCACATTGCACAACACACAAGTTTGTGTTTTAGTAATGGACTTTTTGGAAGTGCATAAACTTTTTGAAAGTCCTGAAAGTACTTTTAAAGCATTATATTTGTATTCCTTTATGCTGTATTATTTTTAATACTGGTTATCAAAATGTCATTTCTTTTAAAGAAACAATGACTTTCATATTTTTAATATCTAAATAATACAGAATCCTCTTTTTTGGAAGAAATATTCTGAAGGCTAAAGATGATAGTTTCCTTTTTGACTGAGATTTTCAGTTTGCTTTAATTTTGGATTTAAACATATTAATGCAAAGTACGTTACAGCTGATCCACTTGAAGATTAGGCTGAAACTAAAATTAGTTGAATGTCTCCTTTGAAGCAAAGGTAAACACTAATCAAAAATGTTTTGAAATAGTCTTAATGGTAATGGTGCCTATTTATAAGATTGATTATTTCACATCCTAAATAACAAAGAAGTAAGAAGCTGATGGAGGTCAAAAACCAAAGAAACATGTTAACAGTAAAATGGGAGAATGATAAAGACCAGGAGCCATGAATGTTATTGAACCTACAATGATCTCAATAAACTGATATTATTTGAAATACAAAGAATACAGAACATTAAAACTGCAGTATTCCTAAACATCATGCTCTCTCCCTACACAGTTTTCTATTGTGTATTATAATTCAGTGCATTCTTCTCTTTGTCAACTTCTAGACTTCTGAGTCTACATCGAAATGATGTGGTGGTGTAAGAGAGATGCTCAGCAAAAATAAAGTATCTGGGGGGAATGAAATATGGCACCTGTCACCAAATGTAAAGGGAGTAAGTTTCACTGTGTTACTTCAGGTTTTCTGTCTGCTTGCTTGCCTCATTACCTGTGGCTAGTGTTAAACTTGGTTCAGAAAAGAAGGAAGAAAAGGTATGGCATCAAATTTTGTCACGTTATCCTTCTATCAAAATTTACAATTGGCATTTTGAAATATAATAATTGCTTAAATTAACATAGATTTGGATGCCCTCCCAAATTTTGAAATTTCTCACTAAATGTTATTTGGTTTCAACTTTAAAAAAATGTAATTAATGAGAAATTAAATTTAGAGAGGAAAGGTTGTTTTGAAGAAAAAATTATTGAAGAACAGTGTGTTCCTCAGTAGAATTTCTTCATGCTTGTCATATTCTTATGTAAGGTTTTCATATTTATGAAATTGTTCTGGCTATTGGGCTAATTAAGTAATTAGCATGTTCTTCAAGCCTCAGCTCTTCAAATCTTGTAGTCAGAAGCAAAATTGAGCTTTGGAAGAAGAAAACTTCAAACTCTTACTGTTGTGAAATGAATGCTGATAATGCGATCAAACTTCACACCAAAAGCCAAAAAGCCAAAAGAAGACAAGTACAACGATCTCATTAATGATATGGATGTTTTTAGGCCTAATCTTTTTCTAAAGAATTGCATTTTTATGGGTCAGCTTTCTATAGGGTCACATACAGAGTGCAACAAAACTGTTCCCAAACACGAACAATATATACTGAGAATCTGCTTTATCTACAGTAAGGGATACCCTCTCAGAGTAAGCTTGGGAGGAGACTCAGCAAGAGTTTCAGAATTTCAGAAGCTGAAATTCTGTGAGCTGTGCCACTGCATGAGGAAAGATATGCTTTGACTTTTATGCCTGTATCTATGATGAATTTCATATAGAAGAATCCTTAAGGCTTCCTTGAACTTGATATGAGCATTCTTTTAGAGCTTTTTATATTGAATTTGAAATTAATTCAGGCTCCAATAGAATAAATATTCGATATTATTGATCTCCTACTTTCTAAAAAATTTCCTGGTAATGAAACTGAAACTGTATGGTGACTAATTCAAATGATTTATTTTCTAGATGCATCAGCTACATTTAATTATTATTATTATTATTAAAAAATAACTAAGCTATTTTCTTCCCTTGGTAATGTTGTTTAAATATGTATATATTTCCTATACTAATGTCCTAAAACTTGCAGTTTCATTACTTTCCTTTTGTATGTAAAGACATAGTAAGCAACAAAAGCATCTGAGTCTAAAAAGCATTTTAAAACACTTTACAGAATGACAGTGTGAGGTACTTAAAGCAGTTGAATCTGCAGGGGGTAAATTGTCCTTGAAAGACATGAAGGCAGCTTAAAGGGGAATTTATAATCTCTCTCTTGGGTTTGACAATATTAATTTGTCTCAACCATTTTAGAAGCCCTGGCCACAGTGACACTTTCTTAGGTGCATTCTAATATGGTGATGCTGTCTCATTAAACTAAATGGCATTCAGAAGAGAACAAGACAATAACTCAGAAGCAATTGTCATGGAATACAGGATGATATGATATTAATAAATGACAGTCACATGTAGTCTATGAGACCAGAATAATTATTCTGTAAACAAACCACAACACTGTGTGTATAGAAGTAATGCTATATTTCAAACTGATATATAGTACTGCATAGCACTGCTTTCTCAAGTAGGTTAGTGTTTTTCTACAGAGTATCTATGAACTGCCAAGAGGTCAAGTCAGTCACTGAATTTCCGATACTGTGGGTGCTACAGTGTCATTCTTACCTATAGGCAGCTGCTACCGGACTGATTATTGTCATATTCTTAGAAGCAATCATTTTAGGAAGCATTGGCATTGTTTCCAAAAGGTGTTTATCATTTAAACAGATCTTGGCAGCAAGCAGATTGAATTCCTTCCTTGGAATGCCGGAAAAGAATGATTCATAGATATACTGAGGATTTGAGATATGAGACAGAAAGAAGATAAAGGAAGTGTAGTTTATGATCTCTCCACCTGGTAGAAAGAAAAAAAAAAAGCAACAGCCAAACTTTACATCAGAACAAAAAGAGGGCTGAACAGAGTAATTTAGTGAAAGTTATCTTTGCCCAGGAGTGAGGACAGTAGCTGCTACATATTGAGGAGAACATTTTACCTTTTGTTGACTACCATAAAGCCACTGTACAACTCCTTATTTAGGTCATCAAGGTCATTTCCGCAGGGTCATTTCAGTCCTGGGATGGCTGCTGCCATGTGATTGCACAGAATTTTTTCCTTAGAAAATAACTAAACTACTGGGAACATAGATAACCCATGCATTCCTTGCAGAGATCGAACAATGGCTCAAGATTAACATTATTCTGGAAAGATTTTTTTTCTACCCATTTTACTCTAGCACAAAATTGCAAAGTTCAGTGGCAGTACTTCTGCCTTACAGAGTAGTACCACAACTAAGAGAATTACTCCCAGCAGGATGGAAGAAGTTGTAGAACAGCATTTGAGACAGTAAGTGTTTTGTTTGAAACTATTGACGTATTTCAGGCACAACTTTTTTTTTTTTTTTGATTTTCTACACTAGATCTCTATTGATTATGTATAGCTACTAAAAAGCCTATGGATTCATATATGTATCAGTGAACTAGATCTCTTCTCTCCCAGAGGTGCAAAGTATCCTGTGTGATAGATTATTGCTTCCCTTCATTCTGGGGAGCAGAAAGTTTCACATGCACTGTGCTTGTAAGATGTCAAACACATATAAGTTATGGTAACAGTATATTTCAGTTCATATGTTAATATGGTAAGATACTTATTTTACTGGGATAAGTCAGAAACAGACAATGATAATGAATGACAATAGTTTGACTGGAACAATATTAGAATCAGTCTGCCAATGTGAAGATGGTTTGTTCTATTTCAGGTACAGATGCTGGGTAGCACTTACTGCAGGGAATAAGAGAAGTCCTACCTCCTACATAGCTGCAGGAGGTTCAAGACACCTGCAGTAGGCAGAGCTACAGTAGACACGGAGTTGAGAGAGATGTTCTTACTCCACTTGAAAGAACAAACCAGAATCAACTACCATTTTGGTCTCTTCTCTTTCCTAGTCACTTCACTTCAAATGGTCCTACTTGAAAACTGCCGGTGTTCTGAATTATGGAAGTACAGTCTGTGAAGAAAGAACTTATTTCAGGAAATCAAAATCACTTTGGCAGTTATAGGTCAAAAGCCATATGTTATATTATGTTGAAAAGCTATCGGAGGTTCACACACTGCTTATAGTGTCAGTGTTATCCATCAAATCTCACCAAGAAGCCAGATACATTCTATATGAGCCCAGAATTCCAAACAATTTCAATCTTTGTGGCATACACACAATTTATTTATGCATAAGGCATGAGAAAATTCTGGATTTTAAGAGAAAATAGGATATCTATAACGCAACACAATGCCATAGTATCTCTTGTTTTAGCAATAATAGCGATGTTTCCATCTAAAACCCCACCTTTCAAAACAAACAATTTTGATTTCCAATTTTTTTTTTTTTTTAGTGGAAACTCCACTACATCTTTTCAAGAAGTTGCTCCTTACTAGTCTGCTAGGCTGAAAAGTCCAAGTCTTCTACCGTTAACTTTCTACTTTCCAAATTCCACTTTTACATCATGAAGTCCTTTTCCAGGAGACACTGACAAAAGCTGGTATTTTATATATAAATAGCAGCCTCTTGGAGCTGCTCAGTAATGCAGATACAAGTTCTACTGCTGCTCATAAGCAATAAGTATAAGGAAAAAATAAGGAAAACACCTGAAAGTGATAAATATGACAACCAATTTCATTTTTGTCTATTTCAAAATTTATCACAGATAATTCTTATTTAAATAAATTAGAATCATACTTATTGCAAGATGGATATAGGAACAAATATTTGTTGTGGGAGAAAAAAAAATATTTCTGCCACCAGCATGTGATGGAGCAGTCAAATAGCAACCAGTGAGACTCCATTCTTATATAACAAACAGGATGTTTACCATTGATTTTATGAATTGTTTTTTGTGAATTGAGAAATAGGAAGAATTAAACTAAATACCTAATGCCTTGCCCATTGATATGTCTAGAAAGGACCAGTTGCAGAGCAAACAAGAAGAGAAAGAATGAGCCAGAACAGAAGCTAGATGTATTTCTTGTCTCTGCAGAGCCTGGTGTCAAAGATTTCCTCTCATCCAACCACTTTTGGCTTGGGGAAACATTCAGTTACCAAAAGTTCTTAGCTCTAACACTTCAGGATCTCCAGAATGTGCACTTTCTAGTTGTGTCTCGTAGGTATGTACGCAACGCAAGTCTTTAAAATATGCCTATATGACTATAGGTTATTTTTATTTTATTCTTTTCAGACTGAGTCCTAGCTCATTTTTCTAGTTCATTTTTCTAGTTTCTAACTTTTCATTTGTCTGGATGGCTGGATGCAAACCAGCTACAAGGTACCATCCATTACCTAGAACCAAAAGTGTTTGTGGCCAAATTATTATCTCATGCACAATAATACAGTAATGCATCTGCATGGCTTCTGATTCAAGGCCTATTTTTGCAGGTACTGCACAACTACATAGCTGACTCATGCCTGGCCATCTAGGTACACCTGTCTGCAAAAAGACCAAGTAAATCTTCTGCTCCCTGGTCATGTACAAGCAATAAATGGCAAATGATATAGCATACAATTGCTGTATAGCAACAACATCTAGGGAAACAAGACTTGACTGTGTTTGCAAAATCTAGTGAACTACAATACAGCCAGAAGCACTCATATGGAAACACCAAAGAGCTGCTGCAGAATAGCCCCATCTATTTTTTGTACCCCTCAGATTGTGCCCACCTGCAATATAGCCAGTATGGGAGAGGAAATTCCCTACAGTAGTTTGTTTATGTCAGCCAGATCTCTCGATATGCCTCATGGGTAGCAGCAGGTGAGACAGTGTGGAGTCCTTGGTCCAGCAAAGGTTGGCTGTTTTGTAAGTCAGTTAAGGAAAGAGTCTCAGACAGGGAAGGGCAGATGACGCATGTTCCCTGTGAGCGTGAGTCTCTGAAGAAGGCAAACAAATAGGATGAACGCTGGCAGCTATAGGAAATGAGTTGGTCCATGAAGTAACAAGACCTCCTCACCCCCTGGGTGACTGCCCACCCTTCCCCCCTCAAAAAAAAGAGTAAGACTGTTAAGGGCAGTCAGGCAATCTTAGAAAAATAATTTTCTACATAATCCTTCCCCAAAGCATACTGCCTGGCACTAGTCACAGTGAGATTGTGGTGCTCCTAGCAAAGCATGGTTACAACCAAAAGCCAGGCTGTTTAGGTGAGTGGAGGGGATACAGATATATACTTTCCAAGATGAAGGGGGAAGCACTGATTTAAAAATCTCCACAGAAAAGCAAGTAATTAAACTAGCAAATGGGTCATTCAGAACAGCTGAGGTTCTGCATTTAAATGCAAAAGGTATTCTCTTTTTGTGTGATTTTTTTCAGTTTATTCAAATATCAATGCCTTGTTGGTTTGGAGAGTATTTTAACTGACCCACACAGTCTGTAAATGTCACGTTAAAACATGTATGCCATCGGTGACTGTTGTAGTTCAAGCTAAAATACATCTCACCAGAAACTCCAGAGACCTTCCAGCTTTAACTCTCACTGTTACTAATCTATTACCTAGAATAGTTTTTCCACTCTCCTGGGAGCACAAAGAAATTGAAAACAAATATGCATACTTTATTTGCTAAGAGAACTGTCATAAACTATAGAACAACAACTCTGAGCACCGTGATAAATCAGTAGATAATGGGTTTCTGTATTTATTAACACAGCAAAACAGGCTACCATGTTTGGCTCTAAACAGCCACCTAATTTTGTGAAATTGAAGACAACTGCCATTTACATAAGATCACAACTGAACAATAATAAATACGCCTAACTCTCAAATTCTCTGTGAACGTTAGATGACAGAACCCCAAATGTTTCAGATGTCTGTTTCCAGGGCTAGAAGCCAAAATTATTTTTAAAAACTCCCATAGCTCCAAGCATAGAATTTGCATCTTTATTACTCTGTGTGTGAATCTGGGAAGCCTTTTGAATTTTCTACTAAGAATGAGGACTGTATTTTGACTGTTTTGGACAGTGCGAAGCATTAACATTTTTTACTTCTCCAGAACTTTCTCTCCTGCCGGAGAAACTGAGGGATCCTACAGAGGTGTGCCCATTCAATTCCAGCATACGTTAGCTTTAATTAGACGCCTGCTGGCTGATCAAGAACGGCAGAGAACTCCTGCCTCTGGGTAGAAAGATAGAATAGCCCTAAATTACAGAGTCAGAAAAAAACATCTGTGATCAGAGACTGTTCAATTTGAGAAAGAGAGTAATGCAAGGATTAAGGGCTGTTCACACCCTCTAAGTGCCCACCGCAGACCTCCTCTCAGGCCTCTTCTCTTCCCTCTCTCTCAGCTGCCTGAAACGTCCTTTGACAAGAATTCATTTTTAGTTGGGTTGCCAAGAAGTTGAAAGAGGGCAAGGACAGCCAGCAGGCCAGATGAGGCAGAAGGACCAGGAATAGAGAGCCGAACTCTTACAGGTTCTCTCATCACTAGTGAGCACACTTTTTCATTGAAGAAGGCATACTCATTGATTTTCTGATAGCATAGAAGTAAGAACAGAACAGATCTAGCTTTGGCCTCGTTAAAAAAAAAAAAGAAAAGAAAAATATCTTCAATGTGAATGTGAAACAATTAATGTTTGTTATCCGAGAGCACAAAAAACACTTAAAAAAAAAGTGAATGTGTAACTAAGTGGCATCATCAGGGCCCAAAGATGAGAAACATGTTTAGACAAGCCTCTCAGAAACCTGGTTTTTGCAAAGGGTTTCGCTTCCACCAGCAATGCCAAAGTAAAACATTCTGCTCATGTTGTCTTTAACCTCAGTCTAAGAGAAGTGTTCCATTTTAATGTTGAGAGGTTTGGGTGTTTGCTTGCTTGTTTGTTTGTTTTGTTTTCTGAAGACTGTTAGTTTTCTCTGTATCACTTGACTGGCACCTATATACTAGACTGATTAATAAATTAGAAAAGCCCAGAAAGAACGTGAGATATAATGAATAAAGTTATTGATGTGTTGTATTATATAAAAGAAATAAATGTTCCATGACAGGAAGAATATTTATTTAAGCTTGCCACTCTACAGCATTAATGAACAGTTGCAACAAAATGGTTTTTAACACTGTCCATTTACTCCCTATGTGTAAGGAGTTATGACTCCATCTCAGGTAACTATTTGTAACTGGATTTTTAATAGAAGTCATTGTATAACAAGAGGCTATGGCTGCAAGAGCATGAGTTGCATAGGGAGAAAAAGAGTACCAGCATAAGAATATAACATAAGATAGCCATACCATTAATGAAGGATCCACCTACCTATTTTCTTGTCTCTGCTAATGGCTAGTAGCGAATGCCTAGCAAGAATACACTTGTCCTGTTTTAAACTTCACCTTCACTTCCACTTCACCTAGCCCTCCTCCAGCTTTCTGTCACTTGCATCTCAGGGATGTCTCTAGCTAGAAACATTCTTTTCATATGTAGTAACTCTAGATTTTTTTTCCATTAATGTACCAATTAAGTTTTGAACTAGGGTAAACTTGTGCCATCCGCAGCAACCCATGGTAAGGACTTGCAGAGAAAGAAGCATATCCTTTTGTTTGTTTTGAACCTGCTAATTTCAGTCGGTACAGTAATTCCTGTATTACAAAGGAGAGTGAACCTGTTCTTCTTCTCTATCTCACTTGTAATTTTGATAGACATCAGAATAAACAGCTCCCATCAAATCTTTTCCAGGTTGAAAATCTTAGTTTACTTAATTGTTCCTCACACAGGAGCCTTTCTGCATGTTTGCTCATCCTTGGTGTCTTTTTCAATTCTACTATGTTCTTTTGACACAGAGAGGAGGAGAGCAGAGCTGTAAATAGGATCTGAGACACTGATCGCAGAGACACTGGAGAGCTAGTCAGAGGATGATAAGGCAGGCTGAGATGCTCTGGAAGGCACTTAGGAACTGCAGTCTTCTGTTCATGCAGCACTAGTATTTTCAAAACCCTCACTGACCTTTTGCTTAACCCTCTAGGAATACAGCTCTACTGGTCCTAGTGACCAATCGTAGATGTAAAACCATGAGGACTATAGCAAGAACATGGTACCCAGAAACATCTACCACACATTCCCTAATGAGGTGTTGTTCTGTATCCGTCAGCTACAGGAGGCACGGGGCATTTGGGCCTGATCTGCTACAGGCAGCACAAATGGACTAGTTTTATGACAATGAACTTTTACTCAACTAAACTGATTTACATTTGCTTGAAAGCAGAGTAAACAAGAGACTGCAGACTTGCAGATTTCCCTGCTGTATGGATATTATTACCTTACTTTATCTATAATTCTTTCTTTTTCTTTTTTCTCTTTTTTTTTTTTTTTTTTTTTTTTTGAAAATGTTAAGAGGAAATGTCACTACTAAGTTACTTCAGATATTTTTTCATTGTGATTGAGGGATTTGGCTGGGCCTTGTCTTTATAGTTCCCTCAGCATAGCTATAGCTGAGTTCACAAGTACATACTGAACTGATAACTTCCTTAAATGAGACTGTTTGCATCATTAGCAGTAATGCCTTTAAACTGAGACACCCTAAGCTGCATGGATCCTTAACTAAATGTCTTGCCACAAGAGGCTTTCATTAGCTTTCTATATTTCAGAAGCTGTTAGTGAGGGCTCCTTGGCAGAAGGTGCCCTTAAAATTGCATCCTTGACAAACATCTCCTTAATATTAACTACATTAGGAGAGAGAGTAGGAGAATGAAAAGAAATGTCTAAAATGGCAAGGATCAAAATGATGTACTAAGCATGTTCGAAACCATATAAAATGGTTTCTTACCGAGAATTAATGAACAGCATTAGGACTTCAGACCAGCCATCAAAGCCACCATTTCTGATGGAAACAAGATTCTATGCAGTGTTTCAGCCCAGCAGATCCAGCAGTACTACTGAAATGTAGGCATGAAGTTTCTGCCTTCAACTGCATTTAAACAGTAAATGGCTTTTTCATTGCATGAGTTAGGAAAGTGTAATTTCTCTCATGTATCAAAAAATCTGCCTTCTAAATAATTTGGCTTAAAATTTTAAAGAGAGGTAGTAAGAAGAGTAAACTTCATAATAGTTAACAAAACAGTTATTTCTGGAAGAAAAGACTTAAGAATAAAAACTAGTTGAATCTTGCAGTGTTTGTGGTTTGCATTTTACTGTCTAGTTTTGTAATATCCTATTTCAATACACAAGAGAAGCATTTAAACTTAAGGGATTGAAGCAAGAATATAAATAAATTCAACATAAGTCTAAAATGTCCTTTGAAAGACTAAAAGGAAAATATTATGGTTTGAACAAAATATACAGAAATGTAAAATGCATGAACATTTTAATAAATGGCTGGAAAGGGAATATATGAATGAGATTGCTCTTAAGATGATGCATTTGCAGTGTCATTACTTAGCTTAGCTGTCTAAATTGGCACTGAGGTGATGCCTAGATGTGTAATTCATTTTGTGGATTTAGGCACCTTGATTTAAGTTTACCATGCATGAAGATAAAATTTTATCTCTCTCTGCCAATAAAGTTCATCTGGGATGAATCCTTGACTGACAGTAGGTAGCATTTCTATTCCCAGTCTCTTTAAAGTATTCTCTGAAACAGCAGCTTTAATTACATCTGGAACATTTTATAAATCCTTGCTGTTGGCCATCATGCTGGATAAATTAACTTATGCCTCTTTTACCCATATTATTCTTGCCCTCCAATGCAGTTTTAGGACTGATAACTGCCAGTTTGGGGACAAGTATACTCTCTTGAACAGAATACTGTGTACTATGTATATGCAAGCAGGGCTTGCGCTTTATGCTAGAAATTGAGCTAAAGGAAGGCTGCCAGTGCTCAATGTGAACTCAGGCAGAGAAATGAGGCTAACACTGCAGTCCAATTATTTTTCTTTAGCTTCAGAATCTTTCTTCAGAGAGAGTGGTCACTTTTTGTATGCTTTGAGACTGGAAGCCTGGGCATAACATTAGATTGGGACTAGACTTACTGCTTAATAACAAGCAAATACAATGAGCTATGGTAGAGGTGAGTCTAATAGGTGAAAGGAAAGCTAAACGTATGGTTTGTCATGCAAGTCAAAAGGGATTTGTTTCTAGAGCTGTGGCAAATAGTTCACCGGTGCTCTAAATAGCATTGCTTGTTCCTCACCAGGAAGGGAAAGAGAAGCTAGTAACCATAGTGTTATTTCACTTTCATTGCCATTATGCTGCAAGTGGTGTTCCTGTCAGTTCCAGAATATGCCTCAGTTAGTAACTTAGTGCAGAAGGGGGGAAAAAAAGAAAGTAATTTTTATGCAATCTCCATATAGTGAATATGGCCTTTTTCAAGAAAAAACTGTATTAATTGCATTAAATAAATTGAAAACAAGGCATCTTAATCAGTTCCTTTTGCAAAAGTGTTTGATTTTTTCAGAAACAAAAAGAAGTGTTATTTAGATATAGTCTATGGTTCAGATTCCTTTTTTCCCAAGATTTACAGTCTTGCAAGGCCACTTAAAATTTCCAGAAGAGGACACATATGTTCGTGCAGGTATAAGCATGTTTATTTATGCCTGAAGCATAAATATTTCATTTTAAGCAATACAGCCAGCAAAGAAAGCAATAGGCAATGAAAGTATCTTGGATTTTTAATGTAATTGCTTTCTTACTTCTGTGATATCAATATGCATATATTTTCAATTTGCAGCTGGCAATTGCAGGGATGTGAAAGCTATTTGAAAAGCAGTGGGAAGCAAAATTATGAAAAGAAGAATAGGGCAATGGTAAATAACATGTTTCATTCTGTAACAAAATATCTGCTGATAACACAACTTTATGTAGCTATTTTAAGATGGTGTCTTTGATATAAACAATCATCCCAGACTGATGTAGAGATTTATTATTTGAAAAATACATCATGAAATCTAGTTAGATGGAGATGCTGGAGCAGATTATACTACTTCTGGGTGGAAGGTGCTGGAAGATCTTAAGAAAGGATAATATAGGTAGAAGAACTTGACAAATTTTGCTGGTATTTTCAGCTGGCAGTAACAGACATAAGGAGCAGACCTTGAAGCATTTAGTGTTTTGTGTGCAATTTAGGCCATTGATAGATTTGAGGCATCATCCTGCCCCAGAGTACTCCTCTCTTTGACAATTTTGCTGTCACAGTTGCTTTCCACTTGAAGAAACAGCCCACCCAGAAGTGACCAGATTAAGATATAGGCAAGATACAGCCATGCTTAGGGCTCTTGTTAGCCAAATTATAGTATATTAGCATCACAAACTTTTAATTAAAAAAATACTGCTGCTCAAATTTTGAAATAAAGTATGAAAATTCAACCCAATTGTATCTCGTGCAGCAAAGTCTGTCTGAATTTTTAGACAGTATAATCATCGCTGAGAAGTACCGGCAGCCCCCCAGCTGTTTCCCATGAGGTGCTGCTGCGAAGCCTCATTGCTTTGAGAAGCTCCTTGGTGAAGGAACATGTTCCTTGGTAGGAACATGTTTGGCTATGGAAGAATGGCTGGAAGAAAAGAGTGCTACAGCCCCACTTGGCTTTACTTAAGTAATAGTTTTAAGTACAGGGAGGCCTTGCTGACATTCCTGTCTCTCTCAAGAGTCCTTGATACTGATAATAGGGAAGTCGAGAATTTTATGCTGCTGTTCTCCGACTCTCAGAAAAGGTTGAGAGGGGAACATAGTTACCACATCTACAAGCTGAGAGTTGGACCTCAGAGGCAACCCACATAGTGCTGTGTTTCTGGTCAAACACCGAACTCATCATCTCTGCTCTTGAACTCTTTCATGAAAGAACCTCTAGAGATTTTCACAGTTAAGTTGATTGTAAAAGAAAAGCTAAATAAAAGTATAGGGACATGCATCCATAACTGCACTATTCCCTACTGCCTCTTTGTTCTTCCTCAACACTGCCTGTTCAATAGCATTTACCATGATCAGACAATGATTTAAGTAACCAGATTGTCACTTTTTGCTTCGTTTCCTATAGATGAAGTTCAAATAGACAGTTTAATTCCATTGATTTTATGATCACCTCAGTAGCATGAATTGTTACAGTCATTCAAACACAGCATTCATAAGCTACTGAAAATATTAACAATAAAAAAAAACCTGCCCAAACAGCAATGTTTCTAGCTATGTCCACCTGAATGTTTTGGGGCTGTTGTGTTGCAAACCATGATGACCAAATTCATCAAAGAAAAAAACAGAGCAGAATTACTTTCAATACTGAAAAAGTGGCTAACTTAGACTGCATATTTTGGGAGTCAGCACAAGTGCTGGTTTGCTTTGAGACTTTCAGAGTTGTGACTGGACAGAGACTTCAGAATAGAAGAAATAGAAGAAATAGAAACTTACTATTTAAGAACTGACTGTCTAGTTTTGGGTGGGTTTTGCTGAGGTTGACACCACTAGAAACAAAGTGTAAGTTTTGAATTGTAGGAGAACTTGGCAGTACAACTAGGTCAGACGAATTGATAGCACAGCAGTTATGAGAGAAGTCTTTTACTCCCAGCATATGAATCAAGAGAGTCATTTAATCTACCAAGCACTTTATATAACAACTTGAAAGGCTTTATAAAACTATAAATCTTTCTTTTTCTTTAAAGACTGCCAAATCTGCTTCTTTGCACTGGAGCAAATGTACACTGAGCAGTTAAAGTTTTGGATTTTTTTTAATGAGATCTAGGAGAGTATCTGAAAACAAAAATGTAATGCTTTATTTGAGATGGATTGGAGTATTTCAGGTATAAATTAAAGAAGTGAAAATTTGTTACCAACAAAGACAAAGATGGCTGGAGGGCTGTTTCAGGGACTCAGAATCCTTGGCTCCATTTTCTAGTTCCATGGGTGATGTTCTAAGGGAAACACAGGTCTGTGTAATGCTTGTATCCCTGAGTGTCCTGTGACTGTGTACAAACAAGCACTGATTTGTGCAGGGAGAGCTGAACAGAGTGCAGGCCAGGCCTTTCATTAGCCTTTCTACTCCTCTATGGCCTTGAAAGTTCATACCTTTCATATAAATATACCATCTAGTTTATTAGGAGATGGAGTAAAGGGATACAATTAAGTTGCCTTAATACTGATAGCTAGAGCTGTTGGACACATTCAAAACATCTGCAGAGGCCAGAAAGCTGTGGATTTAGGGAGACCTGCACCCCTGGAGTGGCAGTATAGGCCAACAGCACCTAAAATGACTTAAATCTATCTTTAAAACATTGAATCTCACCCTACCTGTGGGCTCACGAACCCACACATGACCTGAATATGGTGAATGTTCCTATAATGTCACTAAACAAGGAGCTAAGGCTCAACCTTCTGTTATTCCTGTTGGGCTATGTCCAATACGAACCATTTAAATATAAAGATATATAAGCATCAAAAGAAGAAACTCAGGAATATATGGAGAAATTCTTATATTTTGCAATGCCCCTGCACACTGCTGATATGTGATACAATTGCTCTGATGGTGCAGCTGTTTTACCAGTTCTTCTATTTCTATTCTAATAGAATTCTTTTTTTTTCACCTGTATTTTAAAAAGCTCCTGAAAGAGGCCTTGAGGAGGAGACACCTCTCTGAGTGCTCCTCCACAGGGACCGTGCTTCTCAGCAAGTGGTCATATGGGGAGAACAAGTCAGATGGGTCAGCTTTCCCATGAGAAGGAAGAGGGTTATCACATTTCTGGCAGCAGCAGGAGGGGGGGGCAGAGCTGCAGTTGAGGGATCTGCTCTCCACTCTGCACAGAGAAGTGTAGAACATGGCTGACTGCAGGGGCACTGAAGTCTGGTGCCCCAGCCAGAGCAGCAGAGGATGTAAGGTCATGATTGTGTTGCCCCGTTGCACAGCAGTCTCATATGCCCCAGCTCCCTTCATCTCGGATTTGGCAAGAAAGACTTGCCAAAGTCAACAGTCAGAGTTGTGTCTGCCATGAGCTACATATATCAGTTTTCTGTAAGTGGAATTTACATACAAACAAGCTCTCTGCTATCTGAAGGCTACGGGAATGCTAACCAGATCTTCAGGCTCAAGCACCAAAGCTACAGTCCTCCAAAAGGGTCTTTAGAAACCCTCAGCGCACCATCTTGACTATGTTTCCTACCAATAAATGTTACAGGGAATATTCTTTAAGAAGTTTTCGGTATCCACCCTTCAAAATCTTAGTTGCCCATTCCTCCCATTCATGGCCTCTTCCATTGACAAACAGGAATTCCCCTTCAAATCACCTCCTAAAGAAGACTCCTTCCCCTAACTACAGAAGGAATCTATGAAAACTATCCAGTAACTTCATCCTTAAAGGCCAGCCAAATCTAGAACCAGAAGAAATTTTGTCTTCAAAGGCCCCTTAACTATTAACTTACTGGAGTTTACTTTAGATGTGACAGTAAGTTAATTGAAAAAAATCTCTCTTCTTGTTGATAAGCACGCATGGCTTTTTTTCGTCCCTGCTTTGTAATTTAATGTGCACCTCTATGCATTCTCAAGCCTAGCTTAGCATAAGCATACAGTTAGGTTTGAGGCCTTTTTGAGTTTTCAGCCAACCTGAAGCAGAAAGTGCTCCAAAATTCATGGGATATTAATCTCATAAGATGACATTGCAATATTAAAGTTTCTATTTTTTTTTCCCAGGCTCCTGAGAACTGAAGTGTTACTGTTTGAACTTGCAGAGTACTAAAAAGTCACAGCTGTAACTGAATTTTATTAAGAAGTTTTATATTTGCAAAATGAGTAATTCTTGTAAGTGCCATATTTTCATGTGAATAACCTACAGGTTATCTGTCAAAAAAAATTTAATTCAGCAGTATTGAGGGTTATACATATGGATGGGTAATACAAGGCAAATTTTATTGAACAGAGCATTTTCCCTGACATAAAGCAGAGTTCATTCTTCCCGCCTTCCCTGGCACATAGTGGAGTCTCTTGTCTCCCTGCAGCACAAGTGAAGCTAATGGCAATGGACACTTTTTCACCCAGTGTGGGTATCTGAGAATATGGTTTATCAGTGCTCTTTTCAAGGACCACTACTTGTAAAGGGGCCCAGGCTACATGATGGATGGATTCTATGTGTGAAAACACGGTTTAGCCTTAACACTTTATTTCTGATATTTCCTGAATACTTTGTTCTTTAGTGAATCATTCACTTCCTCAGTTGCACAAGATCTATACTGTTTTATTGTCAAAAATAATCTATTCTATTCAACTACATTTAGACAGTTCCTTTCCCAAGATCATTACGACCTAAAAGGCAGGCATATGAAATGCAGAGTAAAGTGGCTAAAAGTCATCAGGATAGAGTGCTTTGGTTTTAGTACTTATGCTGGAATCTAGGCAAATATTCAGCTCATTTGGGTTTGTGAGTTATACAAATATCCCCACATTTAGCATTTCAGAATCTGAGTAACCACTAATATCTGAGTAATCACAGTCTCTCAGATAACCTAAACATGATCAGTTCTTTGATCTATCAACTCATCTGGCATTTAAAATAGCTTTTAAAATATATCATTTCTCCCTGCATAAGATCACATTCTACTTATGTAAAGTTGGGTTATATTTATGCAAACTCAGTTTTGCTACATGAAATATGGTGAGTCTGAGTTTCCTCTTGGCATTCTGGAGTGTAAATTTTCTTTGAATTAATTATTTTAATTCAGTCACTACAATCAAATTCAACTGACTATCATAATTTATTCTAAGGATTTTTCTGGTTAATGTATTCCTTACCACAGTAAGTAACCCTAGTGGATAGGCCTTAAAAGTTCCAAATGTCAGAAGGCTTTTAAATGCTCTAATACACTGCTTTGAAAGTTTGACAACAATCCTCCAATTCCCTCTGCTCTTTTTCAGTCTTCTAAATGCCAGAGAGGGATTTTTTTTTAAAGATTCTCCAAATGTTTTGCCACAGAATTGCCTAATTAACTTTCAGAATTGTTGCTCAGATACTTTCCCACCAGAAAACATATTATTTAAATAAAATGAAAAAACATGTTGTGTTTGTCCTTCAGTTTTATTTCAGAGGGTCTACTGAGATTTCCCTTAGAAAGAAAATTTTATTGGAGCAGGATTCTCTAATGAATCACTTCAGAGACAAAAAAAACACAACATTATATTGAAACCTTTGTTTTAATTATAGTTATTATGACCAATTTCCTAATACTCAGTAGAGGGCAAAGTAAGTGACTCTCAGTAGCTAGGAAGACAATATTAATATATGTAGAAGGACAGCAGACTTCAAGAAAGCAGTTGTCAGATGATAAACAATTTACAATATGTAAAGTTTGCTAATCATATGTTAGTCTAGCTGCATAGTATATGGAATTAAGCCGCTTTAAAAAATTCACATCTAAGCAGCAGTAATTCAGATCTGTTTTAAATCTCTGCAACTATAGGAAGAGAGCTTCTCTGTAGCTGTTTAGAAAAAATATTCCACATATTGGCAGATTCTCATATACGGAAGCACTGAATGGAAGAGACTTACTGCAGTTTAACTCTAGAGTTACTTTTCCAATCTCTACCCTTTGAAGCCACAAAGCTCTTCTGAACTATACAGTTTAGAATAGTTATATGAGTGGACTGGATCAAATCCCAGGTGGACAGGTTTGGAAAAATGTACTCCAAAACATGCCATTTACATAGAGGGCATCAGATAAAAATGACAAGTCTTGTGACAGAATCCTTACCTGTACACTGAGGTCAGCCTTAACCCTCTTTGCTCAACAAAGCAGAAGAGGGAAGATTAGGGACCAAGATCTTTCCAGAAATTCTTTAAAGTATCAGACACATAAATGACTGTGAGATAACATGCTGGACAAACTGCCTTCTGTCAACCAGCAAGGGAGGCTGGTGTGAAAAACTGAAAAAAAGGCCAAGATGATATGCTGGAAGAACAAGTGAACACAAGCTGGACAGCATGTAAGAGTTGGGGCTATAAGCCTTAGGATATATATATTTCTCAAAATATGCTCAATAATCTAATTCCTGCAATACAACAGTATCCTGCTGTCAGTAAACACTTCGTTACATCCCTCTCTCTGCTGGCTGGTCGCATTGGAAGGTAGCAAACTACTAAAGCATTTAGCTCACATACAGCGTACAATGAATGAAAATACTTTATCTCTAACATTGAATTCTGTGAGGAATCAATATGATGTCAAATACATCTTAAGTTTGCTTAAAAAATCCAAACTTCAGAAATTGCATACTATGGAAGTTGCATCACTAAATTCAAATGCATTGGCATTGCAAAGTCAGATGCCCATCCAGTGCTCATTGTCCAAGCAATTCCAAATTCTCTGGTCAGATGTGAACATTTTGAGAATCATTATCCTTTTTTCTGGCAAAATTTACTCCTCACATGCCAAAAAATAGTGATTCCTAGAAATTCTTAATAGCCATCCCAGAACTTGGAACAGGGTGAGATGTGGCAACATGCCTATCTTTAAAGGAAGAGCATATATAAGCCAGGTATAGTGAATGAGAGATACTTTCATCTGACCTGATTCTCAAATGCTCAGTCAATTTTGTATGTACAGGATCCCAGACTAGTAAAATGCTACACTGTTTTGGTCTGAGAAAATTTCTTCTGCAATACTACATTTGTGAATTCCACAGGCAGTCTTAAAGACCTGTGAGCAATCTGCTGAGAATCTGTGTGTTAGGATGACCAGTACTGATACAAAAATACAGAAATTAATACTAAAAGGAAGGTATATATAATCCTTTTGCAGAATGTATTATATTTTTACGGTAAGATTTAAGCCAACTTGTGCCCCTCACGATAGCTGTAACTAGTACAGCAAAGGCTGTCACGATGTATATAGTTAAATCACGGCATTCAAATATCAGACCTTAGCACAATAATGTCATATAAGTCAAAATTTCCAAATGCCTTTTACTGTAACATCACTATCACTGAACTATTCTCAGTATTCCCAGGCAGCACTGTGTCAAAACCCCATTAAAATGTCTCAAGTTCTCCCCTGTGAAGCTAGTCAGACACACATACACACATACATGCACACACACAAAGCCTTGAAATGTAGCAAGTAACTGAGAGTAAGAGAGGAATTTAATTAATATTCGTGAGTCCTGAACCAACCTTAAAATGAGTGGTGGATGCTTGCTTTTCAGCTTGTTTTCTCAAGAATAAGAGGTTTAGGCCATCATGTTCTGGCTCTCCATCTTCACTTTCCTCTCAATTTCTTTAGAAACCTGGTCAGTTTCTATCTAGCTCGACACAGGAATGGAGGTTTCAGGACCTATTATGTTCCTACAAGTGTCACAACAGTTAGTAGAACAGAGCCCTGTCTAGCAGAGACAAAAGATGGAGGATACGTTCTTTTGTGTTTTGGCAATGGAGAATCGACACCAGGCAGAGTTCTTCTCCCAGATGTAGGAGCAAGTATAGGAAATGAAGTTTCACTGTTTCTGCTCTTCCCTGTCTTATCTTACCTTGCCTTACCGTGTACAGCAAGGGCAGAGAAAGGAAATGGAAAGAATCAGTGGAGAATTTTGAAACCCCAAATAGAAAAGAAAAGGAAAATATAGAAGCTACTCTTGAATAGAATTGTAATTACCTTCATTACAGGGTGTTTATGAGGTTAACTCATATTTGTAGGGAAACCATTTGGTGTCATTTTCTGCTGAATCTGTGCAGTGAATGTAGCCAAAACAAGTTAACGTGTGAAATCATTCTGCTGATCCACCACTGCTGGAATAGCTTCATGAAAGATTGGTCCATATCCCAGATGTTTCAGCTTGAAGGCACCCAGAAAGAATAAAGTAACTGTCTTCTGTTGCTGACTGACCTTGTACTAAACATCATTTAACTAGGATGAAAAATCTGGCCCTGTGAATCCAGAAGACTTAGGTTATCATTATTATGCCCTTTAAGGCAGAACTTTTTAACTTCTAGTGCATTTCCTTTCAAGGATAGGAATTTTTTAAAAAATTCTTATATATTTTATTTAACATTTGCAAAAAGTATTGTTTCGTATTTGTTTCATATAGACGATTAATGTGTTGATAAGCATATGCAGTAAATCAGACATTGCTAGTTTGTTATATCACTGAAATCCATTACAACATATGTGAAATACAATGCAAGCCTTTCTACAGCATTTGATTAAAATTAATTCTGAGTCCACTAACAGTGTAATAACATTTAGTGTCAATCATTTTAAAAGTATTCTGCATCATAGGAAAAGAAAGCTATTATCAAGTCTAGGAATTAGCAGAAGTGTCAAGCAGAAAAATAGCCTGTCATACTGCTGCTCATACTGATTAAGGTCTAAGATGCCCTCCCCTTTCATATACAACTTAACTGCAGATAGGAGTTGAAGTGTGTGCATTTGGGACCAATGTAAGCTGCACTCTTAGATGTCAAAGGATCATGTAATTGGATACTGCAATTGTAGGCTTTCATTTCGTACCCTCCTTCTCCTTTTCTCTCCATATAACATTGTCATGTATGCTTTCCTTTCTTTAGGCTAATAAACTCACAGACTTAATCCTTCTGCCTTAAGTCCTAGGCTCAGGGAAGTTCTTCTAACAAATCTCTTATCCTCTGTTATGTCCTCCAAGACAGTCTCACCTCCACTTCACTAACACCTCATCAATGCTTTGCTAATCTGAACACTTTCTGTTTACTCCTCCTATCTTCTTTCCCTGAGCAGAATCTGAGCTAGTTTCCTTACATTCAAATGCTTCTCTGTGTGCCATGACATCAGTGTAGTTGTGTGTCTGGCTGCTGGGTCAACAAAAAGCTAGGTTTCAACACAACGGTGACAGTGGAGCCAGAGTCCTAGAAACCTTCCCAAACAACCTCAAATGCATTTGTAAATGATCTTTGGGCATTTCTTGTGAGGGTTTTTGAAGATAATGAGCAATTACTGAAACAAATTTCTGTGATTCTTGTGAGGAATAAAGTTGTTCAGGTGGTTCCTACTCATCCATCAAAATGAAGCCTTGACAATACTGTACTGCTTGTCCTTACACCATTGCTCTCTCTCTCCTGTTCTTCTGATCCAAGATCCAACAGAATGAAAACCTCAATAGAGAAATTACTGCTTTAGTCACATAAGATTTATTCTTATTATTTAATACCAAATATTATTTTGTTAAAGAGGCACATTAAAGTATCATTACTTTTAAAATTCATTCTTTACTGCAGCTAGACAAATTTTAATAAGATATCACAAATTGCACCAGAGAAATCTAGCACAGGGTATTTCAAGAAGCAAATATTCATTTTACTCTGTTTTCACAAATGATAGAAAGTGCTTAAGCTGTAAAAGTGGAAGGCTATGTAACTATTGAAGGCTCTATTGAAGGCTACACAGCATCTTTGGCAGCTAAGGAAAAGTCAGAATGGATGTATCATTTCAAGCATATATCATTTACCTTTGTCTTCACTCTCTGCATTTTAGTGTCTCCTTACACTGTATTTTCAACACCAGAACACATATATCTGCTACTATTGATGAAATGAGAGGTATCTATTTAACATCCAGATTTATTCCTCTGAATAAAGTAATGTCTTTCCTTCTTGCTCCTTCTCCTTGTCAGCTGGACCTGCTTGCTTTAAAGATCCATACTATCTTTTGCTTTTGCTATTACACCAGTTTTCATTTGTTTCTTTTGCGTTTGGCATGGAGAAGGATGACATTTCCTGGCATAATGAAATGACATATACAAGACTAGACGTACAACACAAACATATCTCACAGAAATTAATGCAGTTCTTTTATTAGTGATGATGTTCTGTCATCCCCTTCTTTCTTCTCTCTGTAAACTGTATAGCTACAGATAAACTTCCAGGAGAAATTCTTAAAGCAGCCAGAGTGATGTTATAGTGAGGACTGTTCATTTTCATCCCCTGCCTTCATTCCTTCATGAAATTTTTCACTCTTGCATCTTACTTTCCCAACTTTAAGTTCTATTCTAAAAGCTGGACCATTTTTTGTGTAGCGTAGGAAAATAAAAAATAGTTTCCTGGATTTAAAAAGCTCTGAGGGTTTTTTGTTGTTGTTTGGTGGTGGTGGTGCATTTTTAGCACCTCTAGAAGAAAAACATTGAGAAAGAAAGTGAAAATTTAGGCATTAATATCACCTTCATGGTACAGAATCTGTGAATGATTGGGTAAATATTGATTTTTGCTTGACTAAAATTACGAAGAAAGTTGAGTGAATTTCTTTGACAGATAGCGAAATCCTCCAAAAGATGTTTTATAGAGAACTAAATCACTTAACAAATAAAATTACAGTTGGTAACTCTTTGCTAGGAAAAAATTTAGGAAGAAAATGAAAAGAATTTTTGGCATTTTTCAAATCTGTTTCATTAATTAAAATATTTTATTTAGAAATAAGTATTTTTGTCTTTTTGACTTTAAATTTGGAAGTGTGCTATTTACAAAGGATCCTAAACCTTTGTTTGATTCAAATCTGTGTTTGAAGTGTAAACAAAGATTTCTGAAATGACTAAAAATATGAAATGAATCCTATTATTTTGTATAAAACATTTTGGTATGACTCCAAACTAATGTGTGCTTTAGGCTGACCAGAAGCAAATTTCTTCCAGTGTTTTGGTTTGGCACAAAAATGGAAAATATTTTACATTCAAAAAGAAGCTTCTTAAAACTGTGGGCATTTTATAACTGTGTGCTAGTTGAATGGAGAAGATTTTGCCATTCTCTTTTTTTTTTTTTTTTTTTTTTTAAGCTGAAGCTCGATATGTTAAAAGAAAGCACTACTAAATATGGAGAAGGGTGGATGGCTTTGAGAGACTGTGTTGGGAGCAAAATAAAGACTCCTTTTTTTGTTAGCATCTGCAGACCTTAAGGGATGAGGAGGGTTCCCCCCCCCCCCCCCCCCATCAATCTCTTAAGGGCCACAATAAGAACAAAACAGACAGACAAAAAGGTAGATAGTGTCTTTCAGATTGAAGGAGTGGAAGTTTTTCTTGAAGGCTTCCTAAGAAATCTGGAAGTTTAATCACCAGGAGAACCAAGGAAAATAAGTAAATGTGCAAAACTGTGTGCATAAACCCTTCTGCATCCCTCATTAAAAGAGTTGTGTCACATATAATTCACTTCAGCAAATTCAATAATTCTTAATTTTTAGATTTTAATACTTTAGGATTTAACTGGAAACTACCTCATGGTGATTACAAGTTCAAGTTGGTTCAAATCCTTGATGTTCTAACCATGTATTATATTAAAATAAAAGAAATTGTTCTTTATAATTCCCACACATACAATCTGATGTTACCAAGGTTACTTCTAGTGCTAAAGCATTGGCCTCAGCAATGTTTGTTATTCCTTTTTTGGTAGAATAAAATATCTATTATTTAAAAGTTTGTTTTTATGTATTTATACCCCTTGCCTTTTTCCCCACCTCCTTTTCTCCTTCCTTATGCTCTCATTTGTTCCTTTGTCTCCAACAATATCTCAGTGGTGTTGAAATGTTCAGAAACAAAAGAGGGTTCATAAAGTTCCCAAGGCTTAATGCCTTAAAAAAAACACAAGTGATCTTAAGCAATAAGTAATACCCTAAAGACGTTAAGTGAATAAATCCCATTGAAATTCAATATAATTGGGTACACAACTCCCTTATCCTCTTTTAAAATTCCAGTATTAGTTAACAGGAATTCCAAATCTTGATGCATTAAAATACATACAATCTTGCATCAGTTGATAACTCCATAATTAATGTTAAAAAGGAAATTTTTGATTATGCATTTTTACATTTCCAATGACATGATATGTAATTCAAATTACATATTTCATTACATTTTTATTGCCCAAATCATATTTTAAAATGCCAACAGCACACTTTGCCCCAAATTACTCTTTAAAAAACATGTCATATTTTGTTCATATTGAGATTATGCCACTTGCATTTAAATATGCTAAAGCTATCTCTTCATCTATCTCTGCTTTGAATCTTGGTTGTTTTGTGGCATGCAAAACCAGAATGACATAAAGATCAGCTCTGAAAACCTGGGGGGAAAAGTCTAAAACTCAGTTTTCCATATTACTTTAAAATCATATTTTTCTAAGAATTTCTTTCCCTTAATCTGTTGACAAACATACTTTATTCTTGCCTGGAGTACCACTCTGATCCTACAAGAACTGACCCTGAGTGAGCTTACCATTTTCACTGGATTTCACACTGAAACAGAGGAGGCTTTAGGCAATGGCCAGCTTCACCTCTGCACCTGTAACAAATGTCAGAAAGTTATATAGAGCTTAGCACAGAATCAAATAAAATCTGAGTCGTGATCCAAAAATGTCAATCGGTCCACTTGAAGCATGTGAAGTAAATACGCAAGAACAGCGAAGACCCCTCAGCCTCATCATGGAAACCCCTCGGCCAAGAGGGATTCTCCAGAAGCCAGGGCTGCAAACTGACATACATGTGGAAGATACTGAATGAGCCTTGAATATCAGACGTTTTGTGCAGCAAGAAATCACTTAGGAAATCCTTAATCATCTTACACCATAGAATCCTGAAGTGAGATACATAGTGGCACTGCAAACACATACGTCTGAGTGATGTCATTAGCCTTCCTTTCTAGTTGATGGAGAAGTATAGATACTTCAAAAGCTCAAGTTTATCGACTTATTCTAGAATCTGCTTTAGGATGAGACGAAATCCTAAAGCTGCCTGTTTCAGCTGACAAAAAAGGTAGCCTAAACTTCCGTGACCTTACTATAAACTTGGCTAAGTCTTTACGATAAGTGTCAGAAGTTACATGAAGCTCACCTTTCCATTATCCCTATCCCACCCTTTGTATGATGCCAGTGAGTAGAACCATATCTGTTTGACAATGCATGCTTGTGCACGCTTTAAACTGTTATTCTTGTCTTTAGAAGTTTCTTTTTTAATAAATAATTTTTATTCGTCTGTGATAAAGATCCATGGTTGAGGTTTTTAAATCTTACAGTAATACAAAAAAAACACACCCAAACTAATGTGTCTTTTTTGTGTGTACATAGCATATATCTGGGAATGAAAACTGGATAGCTATTTGTGCAAGGAGGTATACACTTACATATTCATTTCCATTAACAACTATCCACTTTATATGCAAAAATAGGCTTCAGATGATATGGAAGTGTGTGCATTAACTGAAGCATAAAAATTTACCCTTAGAGACTACTACTAGAATTTTGAACCATTTATAAGAAAGATATTTATCTGAACTGATTTAAAAATATGTTTTCACTTTCATTTTCTTTTGCTTTTAATTGTCCATATGAACAGTGGCTTCAAGGTACAATTGTTTATTTACATAGATTAAGCACTTAAAGAACTATAAAATGGGGAAAGGGCATTGTAATTACATGATTTCAACTGCAGGTATTGGTATTCAAGAACAGTGAATTTTTCAAGGGAAGGTAAAGCCTCACAAACATGAATTAGGAGCCCTTCTTAACACAGCTGACACTGTAACTGTCAGTACCAGTCTTGAAAGCCACGACAGCTTTAAAATACCCTAGCTGTAATTGTGAAATTGTTAGCTGGCTTTCAGTTGTTCTATGGCTATATCTAGATTTACTTCCATGTAATGTTTACTTTGTATTAGAAAAGCATTAAAAGTCTTGACAGTTATAAAGTACAAATTTACCTACTTCCATTTATTTTTTAACTGAGGCAGAAACCAATTTCTTTCAATCTGCTTGAATAGTACCTCTTAAAGAGGACTCAGGTCATCCCTGGAAATACTTTATACTATGTCTATAGAAACTATATGCAACTATATTGTTATTGTTGAATTTTATTTCCCTAATAGGTCCCTAATTGACCTAAAAGCTTATAACCTGGAATGGCAACAAGATTTCCTAATAAAGTAAACCAGAAGCATATTAACAAAACGTTCAGTGACTTGAACATAATTCAAGCAAAGCTATCTAAATGATTATAATTTTCCCTGACCTCGTGGGGGAACAGTTTCAAAAATAGTTGTGAGTCGAGTAGAGAAATACCATGATGAAGGAAGCTTGTCTAGAGTGATGTAGGAAAATAGGGTCTTTTAGTGGTCATTGTGACTTCTGGTTTCCCAACCCCACCAAAAGGCTGGCGAGATAGGAAAGGTATTTCTTGAAAAAAAAGGCAGAGGTGGGGGAAATTTTACAAAGCTTTCTTTTGAGACAGGTTAACATCAGATACAGTACTGCAGGGGAACCTGTCACAGGCCTCGTTTGTTCCATATATAGATGCGATCCCAGAGCCTGGTTACAGTAATGAGAATTACTTGAAATTATCTCTGGATCCCAGCAGAGGCAGTTATGCCACCAGCAACACTGGCAAGCATCCTGCAGCAGGCTGGCAAGCAAGGGTAATTCTCCTGCTGGAGGATTTTCCTTTCCTAAAAGTCTCTTGACTGAAGTCTGCCTACTACCCTGGCCAACATTTCAGCCAGCTTCAGCTTCCCAATTTAGCCAGAACAACATAGCCAGGGGAAAGGAGGAGAGACACTGGAAAAAAAGCTCTGGCTTTGTGTGCATTACTCACAAGCCCTGCATATTAGGCATGCTAACGAATAATGCTTTGAACTAGTAGAGCTCATTTGATTAAAGGTTCTGAAAGTGATAGATGCACACTGATTGATGTAACTTTGTGCTAGATCTCTAAGCTAGGCAAGTGTTACATCTGTAAAATAACACAATAACAGTGGTTTCAGTCTTCTGTTACTTATAGAATAATATCTGACAGTTAGAAAAATGTTTTCGCATAGTTTATTTTTTTACCACCAATAAAATTCTAATTCATAAGTGTAAATTGAAATCACAACGTTGTAACCAGCTTTATTGCCCCTAAAACTAATGTGGGCACAATGAATAAATACAGGATTCTGACAGTGGAGTAGTGATTATGAGGAAAGAGGTAGTGCGATGATAAAGCAAATGTCCTGCCTTTTTAGCTTAAATGTCCTGACTACAAAAGCATTTCAAGATAGTACAGCAGAACAAAAATATTTCAGGCTTTAATTTCATCAAATAATTATATACATACATGTTATAGGTAGACATTAGTTCTTCTAAAGATGAAATTTTCTCTCAAGTTTTCTGGTTTGCCCATTCTGCTAAAGATCTTTTGGTCTGAAATCCTCCAATAACTTTGACATATTTGCAGCAGTATCAACAGAAAACCTCCATCAGCTCTCAGTTTATATTTACCTCGAACACTGGTGGGCAGAACAACAAATTTCTCAAGCCAAACCTCGAGTCAAGGAGCAGTGCAGGACGGGTGGCCGGAGGTCACAGCCAGGTTCAAACCCAGGCAAGTTCATGGGGATGGGGATGGGGATGGCAATGGGGTTGGGGACAGGGACAGGGATCCCATGTCCAAGCAAGGCTGGGCCGCGGTGAGGCTGGAGCCGGCACCATGGCGGCATCGTGGGGCAGCGACTGACGGCCCCAGGCTGGGCCAGGATGGGGCCGGGTCGGCAGGGGGGGCCCCAGGGATGGCACAGAGACAGGGAGGGCTGGGGGTGCCCTCAGGGGAGCCCCAGGGATGGGGCAGAGACAGGGAGGGCTGGGGGTGCCCTCCTGGCACCTCACACATAGGGAAAGCACAGCTTCTTTTGGCCTAGAGAGAAAAGGAAAACCTGTTTATCCTCTACAACATAATTTTGAAGTCCACACTCTGGCTACTACTCTTTGTGATAGGATGAGGAGGATTTTTTTTTCAATCTGTGAATGCAGTGTTTGCCAATGCATTGATCTTATTAGTAGATTAGAAAGATCTGAGTTTTGGACGGCTCTGGACTGTGGCAGAGCTGATGGCTACTATGGAGGTTGATGAAAAAGAAGGATTAAATCCACTTTTGCAGGAACACGTGCAACCCATCTATTTTAAAAATCTAATTTGTGTATCTGAACTGTTAACCCAGCCAGTTAAAGCTGGGGCCACAGTACCTTTAAATGCTGTTAGAGGTCAATCATTTCATACATACAAAAGATGTCAATTATGATGTTGATACAGTCAAAAGTTAGCAATAAGTTGAACGACTAACCTTATGTGTATGATTTTATAAAGTGGGGTTGTTTAGCTCTATATTTATATGAAAGGTAAGGCTCAATGCATGAAAAAAAATACATGCACAGAGATTTCAGTATCATCCTGGCAGGCAAAAAGAACATGTAACATGAAAATTTTTTTAGTCATTGTATTAAATTAGGTAATACCTGATGACAGAAGCGTTAAAATCATTTCCAGTCAATAACCTGTGGGAAACGAATAAAAACTATCTCCTAAGAAACCAAAGAAATTTTTAAATATGAGAGGGGGATGAAAGGAAGGGATTTGAATCTCAGCTGAATGTCAAGTAGTGTGTTAAGATAGCATGACCTAAATAAACATGTTGGTGTGTGACAGCCAGCCCGAGGTCTTAGGCTTACATAAGAGCTGGATCCCTAGCTGCTTGCAGTGGGTAAGCATTGCAAACAGCATGTCAGCTGGAAAATACGGAGTGATAGCAGCCTCTTTGATCTATACTCAGGACAGACAGATACAGAGAGGGTGCAGATACTGACAGACGCTCTCTCTGTGTGTTGGTGATCCTTAAAACTAGGACCACTTTCCCAGCTCCCCGCAGATATAACTCCAGCAGCTGCCCGAAGGGACCACCAATAGGGTTCACCTTCACAAAGCTGTTTGGGCCAGTGCAAGGAAGCTCGTTAACATAGAGGACTGGGGGAGGAAATTTAATCCAATTTTTAGCCCAGAAAGGTCTTTGATATGAATATATAAAAATTGGAAAGCGAGAGGGGTAGTTATACACTATTTAATAAATTTGCGAAGACTAATAGGAAATCATAACAGAAAAGTAAGGCTGAAATAATCTTCTTCAAGCACACAAGCAGAAAATTGAAAACATATGGCATAATATGTAGTACGATCACCTGTTAATTAGTTGTTTACCTAGACAGAACTTTAAAAATCTTAGGAAAATCAGCCAAACAAGTTTGTGACCTCAGAAAGTTTAATTGAAGCTAGCAAAGAAATGTCAAAAGGAAAAGAATTCTGCTTATATGAGATGTCCTTATCCCTCAGCATGGTCCCAGAACAACTGAATGTCCCATACGACAGTTATCAGCTTTGCTTTTCAGTCCCAGACAAATGGATGCATGACAACCAGTTTGTGAGCCATTATCACAGAATCTAACAAGCTCATAGAGAGTTCATACTTATCTGAAGCTTTAGCTTCACCTTCAAACTTTTAGCAAAGTACTCTGACAAGGGCTGCCTATTAAGGCTCCTTGGATACTATGAAGTCGTGTACAGCTGTACTTTGCTTCTTTACTACCTTCTTCTGTTGGAAAATGTGACATCATCTCCATCTGGAAGAGATCAAGGGTCCACACAGCTCTACTGCTAAGCAATAATATTTTTTTTGCAATTGTTTTCAGAAGCACTGAATAACTTAATGATGGCATACCCCAAGTCAGCAGAAATTCCATCCTTTCTTTTGCTCCACTTCAGGTGAGGCCATCATTTTCTCTCATTATTCTAATGCTTTTCTGAAAATTGTGAGAACCTTTTGCTTTGCTATTGGCCTTATAAACAGGAAATCTAAGGAAAGGAGGGGACATGCATAACTCACAAAAGCAGTGGTGTAAGCTCTTGTCATCCATGTATCCACCTAACAATTATAATAAAACTGAAAGATCAGATTCTCATCTCTTTCTCTACTTGTTTTGCCCTGTCGTGGCTGAAAAAAATGGTTTTGTTTCTTTTTTAAACTGTTATTCCAGTGGCTTGCTGTCCAAAATAGGTTATTGTGTAACAGCTGCTGTCTTTGCTTCTTGATTAGTTTAAAGGTATTCTGTCACAGAAATTGGATATTCAGTCACCTTAGAGTGTCCATGATGCTCTGTCACATTGCAGACAATTGTCAAGATTATATTCAACAACATTTCTCTTGTTCCTATCTATCCATCTCCAGGTCTGCAGGGTTTATTTTTTTGTTTACTGCACTATTTGTTAGCTCAGTTTCAAGTTCTTGTGAGCACAATTCAAGATTCTTTGCTCTGCAAAGCAATTTAGAAAGTTAAACTCCCTGACAAAAATCCCATGATTCACACAAAAGAAATGGCCATGGGGTTTGCTTCAATTTCAGTAATCAAAGAAGGTCAAGAAGGTTCATTTTAACTCTGCAAAAAAGAGTCTTACTGGTTACTGTGCTACAGCAATGAGCTAATTCTGTTCTTGCTACTGCTTTAATATCAGCCCTCAAGCAAAATCATGTACTTATTTCTTCTTTGATCTTCACCTACATGATCACTAATGTATAGCACCATACACTACAACTGCAGTGAGACACAGCATACAATGTAATGCTGATTGTGCTGCAAGATATTTGAAGGCAACTGAAAATATAGCTTATTTTCGATGGACATTAATGGGAAATAGAAGAAACATTTTTTCTTAGGTTTGTCTATCACTGCAGTATTATACAGTTAGAGTTTCATTGTTAGTATACATAAAAGCACCATTATCGTTACAGGCAGATGCTTTCAGCATGTGTGAACTGTTCTTTCAGATGTATTATATCTTCACGTGAAACCACCGTTATACCTACCCATCAATAGTCACAATAACTAAAAGTCAGACTACTTTTTAATTAGAACTGACACACTTATGACTATCTTAACTGCAGGCAGCTGGAACTATTCATAAT
Source organism: Dromaius novaehollandiae (assembly GCF_036370855.1). Classification (NCBI taxonomy): domain Eukaryota; kingdom Metazoa; phylum Chordata; class Aves; order Casuariiformes; family Dromaiidae; genus Dromaius; species Dromaius novaehollandiae. Next base: position 27,847,269 of record NC_088098.1, read on the forward strand.
ACTAACCTGACAATTTTTGAAAGAAATTCAGAAGACTTTCAGTAGCAGATATTCAAAGTATAGTCAAGCTCTTTGTGTCATATAAAGTTTAAACAAAACATAAAATTCAAAAGACATATCTTGAATAATAAAACATTCCAGAGAAAGAGATTATTTATGAAACTTATTAAGGCATCTACTTATTCAGAATTTGTTTTCAACTCTATGTAGTTCCTAAAATGTTGATACCGTAAATATTCTTTCTTTCTTCTTCTTCACATCTACAATTTGCCTTGTTTTATACAGTTATTAAGGCTCAAATGAGGCTAATTCTGTATGTACTGCTTCTTATGAAAAGTTTTTAGTGGCATTATAAATCAAGAGAACTTGCACGAAAGTGGAGGGAAAGAAAAATTTGATATATATCAAAAAATGTACCTACAAATATATACCCAATTAACAGGTTTTATATGCTTCAAGTGCCATTTCCCAAATGAATAGACCTTTCTGAAAACAAAGATTACAATGTTAGTGAACTGATGACTTTGAGTTCAGCAATGACAATGAGCTCAGCATGTTCATTGTATGGTGGACTGTCTCATACACATCTTAAATCAAATAATTTGATGCTGAATAACATGGTTATTGTCTTTGTACATCTAAAACATTTAGTCACATATCTAAAAATTTAGCAAATCGCACTATTTGTAGCAACGAAGGCATTCAAGCTTTTAGGAAAGAAAAGCTTGTGTGAGTTTGTAAAAAGCTAATAGATTGGTGTAGTAAAGAACAAAATAATGCAAGAAAAAAGATGGGTTATTTCCCATTTTTCTCCCTGGAAAAGGACCTGCAAGACTTCAGACTCTTTGGATTTCTGTAGGTAAATGAATTAGATGAAGCAGGCACAGCACAGAGATGCTACACTTACAGGCTCAAGCTCTTCAGGAATCAGACCTTAATACTGAGACCCTTAAAATATATTTAAGTGCTCACATGGATATTAAAAGTCTAAATTTAATTTCTACTTTTTAGAGAACTGTACATATGCAAATATCTTGTATTATTATAAGATGTACAAAACATCAAATCAATTTTCAAATCCCCTACTATACTGTTAAAAAATTGTCATATTTCAGAGTTAGGCAAGAAAGGTTATAGAATATCCATTTTTCTAAACTTTAATAATGTTACATTTCATTTAAGTAAATAGAGGTGACACACAAACAGCATCTGAAAACAACAGTTTCCATTAGGTTTAGTCACATAAATAAGTACACACTGTTAATAAAACTCCAGATATTTTTCTCATCAAATATTTTTTCTGAAATCATTAGCTTCTAATGATGTTCAGATTAGCATCCCTGAAGTTCAAATATCTGTTAATATGAAGGTGCCTCCTTCTCATAGGTGTGCTAGTAACCATGGCAATTTAGTTGCATACTTACTTAGGGTGTCTTTAAATAAGGGAGTATAAACGAGGTAGAATCAAATGATCTATAGCAAAGCTGGAAATGTTTGCTGCAAATTAATTTTCTCTATTTACTGATTTGAAAAAAAGGCAAAGTTAATTTAAAACAATTATTTCCACCAACAAGCAAATGGCATAAATCTTCAGCAAAGCCAGACAGAAGCAGAAAAATCAATTTATCCAAATACGTGGTAGTTTTTTGTGGGAAAACTGATACATCCAATATAAACATTTTAACAGTATACTTTTCCTGAGGACAATTTGGCTATTCCTTGCTTTCTGTAAATAGAAGTAGTTGCTAGGTACTACGCTGCAAGATTTTTCATTATTTTCAGTGGTTAAAACCACTGCATGATATGCACAAGTAAACTCCAAGACTTTTTGGATTCCCAGTCAGGTCAACAGGATTGCAAAAGGACAAGGATCTTTTATCATACTTACCATAGTGGAGCTCTGTACAGGCTGTGCTCTCAGGTATAATGTTCCAGGGTCAGACTGGTCTCTCTGTGGCATCTCTGAACCTCTTTCAGGTTGAAAAGAAATTTCTGTTCATGGACCTTCCATGGAAATGGATTCGACTGAGAAATATGATACTGGAGGACAATCCATGAACTTACAAAGGCTCCTGTATCCTACAGAGGGCAACAGAGAGACTGTGTAACCATATGCTATAAATTACAGTCCATGAAGTGTGAGGGGAAAATTCAGTCTCTTTTGCCCCTGGTCAGTAGCCCTCACACAGCAAGTTCTCTGTGCTTTGTGCTGAAAATTTCAGCTTAGATAAGGTCTAGTTTCAGTGATAGTCAATGTCTTCTGCTCTTTTGGAGGGGTGGTTGTTTCCCAGTTAGAAATAGTTTAGTGCACAGAGATGTGTCATTAACATTATTCTTTTTTATAAGGAAGGTAATATTTACAAAATAAGTAGAGTAGGAACAGTAAAGGAATTTAGAGCTTGGTATTTTTTGCAATGAGTAGGTTTCACTATCAGTAAAAAGTCATTTTTAGCATAAAGTGCAGCACAACAAAAATGCTGTGAGTGAACATTCAGTCACAAAGTGCAGCACAACAAAAATGCTGTGAGTGAACATTCAGTGGCATGTAGCCAAGAATGCACCAGCAGTGTAATTGAGGGTGAGAGGGGTGCTTTTGCATCTTCTGCTTAACCAAAGAATCTGTTCTCTGGTCATATGAGCCTGCCACTGTATGGCCACTATGCAAATGTAGCTATTGTGAACTCTATCTTAATTTTTCTCCACTACACATAACTAGATGTTTTTCCTGTCAGTCCTTTCACTGGGACCAGAGCATCAGCTGTTACAAACAAGCTCTAAAATATATATATATATGTATATATAAGTTAATACTGGCTCATGTTACATCCTGCTCACAGGATCAAGGTAGATCATGTGATCTACGCAGGTAGATCACAAGATCAAGGTAGAATTTTAAAATCTGTTAATGATTACATAGCTATGTGAGATTAATGAAAATAGTTATTTTTCTATTAATTTATCTTTACATATTTTATAAGTCTAATCATCTTCTCAGAGACTGTATTTCCATATGTAATAACATGCATTTTAAAAATAGTTTTTATAGTGAATGTTTAGAAAGATACTCAGAACACAGTAAAACACAAATAATTCTTTCAATGTGCTGATTTAAAATCACTGAAAATTACAACTGGCAGAATGATCTGAAGAAACGTTTGTACTATAATTTTCCAGATAAATCCCAGGTCTCCCATCAGCATGGACACAGTCAGACAGTCTTCTTGTCTAACTCAGAGATTTTTTCTACCATGCAGATTAACTGTCACAGTTACTGGTGTTATTAGAGCTTTTTGTAGTATTTAATGCAGTAGATCACAGCATTCTTCTAAGTGGTACAGTATTGCAGACAATATGGCCATAACTAAGCCTTCAGTTCAAGTCAAACCAGACAGAATAATCACAACTGAAATTAGCACCCAGATTTTCATCTGCATCTCCAGGGGTTTCATGTGTTTCTTAGTCATCTATTCTGATACAAAAAGTTTAGTTTCACGGATGCACTGAAATGCTGAATTTCCATTTGTGGAATAGCTTGCTATTTTATTTACCATTACACTGAAATTACAAAAAAGTTTTAAAAATATATGAGAGTATTTAATACATTAATTAGAGGAGCAATTGTTTTTAATGTTCCAGAAAATATGTTTTGAAATAGTATAACATTGATAATAGGTTATACTAATGGGAGATCATGAAATAAAGGAAGCATAATTCTCTGGGCAAACATTCCAAAGTAGTTTTTTCCAATGTGTAATTTCATGGGCTATGACATAATGAAAAAAAATTCTGTCAGCTTTATTTAATGTCATATGCTTTCTTTGAAGTGATTTTTGATATATCTGCTACACAGACAATATTACACTATATATTTCTCTATCTATAGATTTTGATAGGTCCCTGTGCCCAAGGAAATGAATTCCTGACATTTGAAACTCCAATTTATTTTCAAACTTAACATTAAACTCATGCAATACTGAAAATATATTGATTTTAGATTATACATATTAGAAGCATGAACTTTCTCCAGATTGCTCTATTTCTAATGATACATTTTAGAAAGGCTCTATGGCATGATGTTTGACCATTAATTTTTCATAGTTTATGAAGATGATTATCATGGTTTCAAACAGTGCAAAGAGTTTTCAATTAGTGCATGTTTTATTAAAAGGTGGACATTATCAGCTATTCTATTTTTGTATAAGTATGGTAAAGCCAGTATGTTGTAGACAACTAGACTCCTGTCAGATTTATTAAATTGGGTTTGTAAAATGCTAATCTAATTACTGTAATTACTGTACATATAACAATGCCTGTCATCAGGAGTAGACATAGGTAGGTCTAGGAAGAATCTACTGGATCAACGTCTGTAGTTTTCAGCTCTCACAGGAACTGCTACACTGCTTACTACACAGATGATTTAAGATCTATCTTTACATTAATTTCCTCTCATTGTTGCAGGACATCACTGTTGTGATGTTTAAGGCATCTTTGTGACCTTTCTGCATATCAGCTCATTTTTCTTTGATGCCCAGAATTACAGACATTCGTGGGCTGCTGTGAAGGTGGACGATGCCTCTCCCATTATTTGCTGCTAGGCAGTTTGAGGTGCCTGCTGAGGACAGTATGTCCCAAAACTCAGCTCCAAGAAGCCCTGATTGCTATCCTGCAACTTGTAAGGAATAAACTTCTAATCTTTAAATTTCCTGATTGGCCTCATATTTCAGATACCAGAGAAAGCTTTCTGTACATTAACTGGATCTGTTATCTTAGGATGAAAGAAACTTTATCTGCCTTTTTTTGCAAACATCTGACAAACATAGATTATTTCCAGAATTAATAATTATTTATTAGAGCAAGGTTTGATGATTTGACTGTGAATTTGGAAAAAAAAAATACAGAAAAAAAGTTTAATAAATGCAATAAATGCAACAGGTAACATAGTTACCTATTTGTCTATTTAAGGATCCTTGTATGGCCCTGTCATGTGTTTCTGTTGTTAGGACTGAAATCTGAATTCACCATTCAACACCCTGTCCATCAAATACTACTTCAAGCACTTGACACTGATGTGGGTAGCCATATCTTTATACATACTGAAATTTTGGGGAGCTCTAATTCAAATTGAAGATAAAAGTCACTCTGAAGGTCCTCACTTCTGTTTCCTTTGTCATCCTCTAATTTGGAAAGACATGACAATATTGCAAATTAGCTAATGAATTTCTGTAATAGTACCTTGAATTGGTCAGAATCTTTAGGCTCTTCTGCCAGTCCTTTCTTTATAGTGAGCACCCAAAAAGATCAAAAGACTTTTACACTAAAAAAATCCTGGTCTGGAAGCTGTCACAAGCTGTCAACAGCTGTACTGTAAAACAAAATATAAGAGTTTTTTCTCTAGTTTAATATTTACCTTCTTACTCATTACATCATTTACATTTTTCAACATAACGAGCTTAATTTTGAAGAAATTAAAATTACAAGCATCCTACAAATTATTGTTCAATAACAGCTACATTGTCATCAACATTTTCTTCAAATACAAATATTGTAAGTGTTCTGTTGTCCTAGACCTCTTGACAGTCTATCATTCACCTGAAGTCATATCCAGAGACAACCTCTGTACTTCCTAAGACTACCCATACAAGAATTTTCTGCATTACAGCTGGAGTCTCCAATCTTATCATAAGTAGCATTTAAAGTATTTTCTTCTTCGTACAATGTCTTCTATTCAAGGATTCAAGAGTAATCAGTCAGACCTGATAATTAGTTTCATAACAGAATATATTTTCCTTAATTTACAAATGAAGAAGTTGTGCTCAGGAGACTTAACCTATTCAGTCCCCTGGAAAAAATAAGATTGTCTGAACTTCTAAATGCCATTTTCCTTTTACTCTTTAACCTAATTCAAAATTCACTGAAATCAGAAGTTTCTCTTCCATTGAAACTATTGAGCTTTTGACCTAGAATAGAGCCTTTTCACACAGGCAGGTACTCTCAACTTTCACCTGAGACTGAAGATCTAAGTAAGGGAGACTATGCACCTTGTGTAAATCAATTTTAGAAGTCATGAACTCTTCTCCAGTCAGATAAATCTGACCTCAAGACATCAATGGAAGTTTTCTTGAGCATCAGCTAACAGTTACTGAACGCCCACTGTCCAGTGACTTCAACAAGGTATCATTCTTCATTCCGCCAGTGAGCTTCACTTTAAAAGGCAGAAAAGATTTATGGCTGACACTGAATACAACCAAATTATAAAATATTATTCTGTCATTGCAAGCCACTTAATGCCTCTACAGGGAAACAAAGAAACGAACATAACAGCACAAATGCACAACCTAGCCCAGCCAATACCACATCATCATACATCAGTGATTTATCTTTTATTTTCACAGAGTCCTAGATTGCATCAGGAGTATCAAATAATCATTTATTCTCTTATTTGCACATAAATGTCATTGGTGTTCATGGTACTTTACAAGACAGGTCAGACTAAACCCCATTTTCACAATGAGGAGCTAGCTACACACGCAGTTCCACTGCAAACCTTGCCTAGGGGAGGTTAAAGGAAGGAAGGAGGGAAATCAAGGGGTGTATTCTGCCTGATTACTTCACTATTCATATGTTAGAAGTAGAGTCAGTTTGTAGGGAGACTAAAACAGTATTCATGAAGCCACCTCTAGCACAAGATGCCAATATTATTCTTGGTAATATTAATTTCTGAGCTATGGAGATAAAATCCTTAATTAATTCATTTAAAAGATATCTTGTTAAGGAATCTTAATTAGATTAAATCATTATTTCAGGAAGCAACATGCCAAATTACGCAAAGCTAATTAGGGTAGTTGGGAAATTGGCCTAGCTACCAGTTTACAGGCAACGTGGGTAGTCTTCTATCTGTAACTATCTCTTTGCCAGTAGGAATAGTATTTTATGTGAATTTATCAAAAGCTTGGGAATAATCCTATTAACAAAGACTTATTAAAAAACAAGCAGAAATATTCTCCCTGGCATAGTTAGAATTGTTTCATTTATTTAGAATGGTGAATCATTCAAACTACCTGCTAAAAATTTTATTAATGATGACATCTCAGGATAAATGTTTTATTTGAAACATCAGTTTGCCTTTTTTTCCAGGAAAAAGACTAAATAGCTCCCTTTTCCCTATTAAATATGATTATAACACTAACACTAGCCATTAGCCTGTTGAAAGAAAGGATGGAAAGATTTCAAACTTGTACTTGTTTGCATACATTTTAACAACTTGAAACCCATATTCTAAATTTTAGCTTTTCAGTGAACTAGAGCTGCTCTATTAGTTATGCAGCACTGGTGCATTATTAAACAATAATTTGTTAATTGTAGCTCATCAGAAAAGCCATGCTGTTAAACAAGATTTACTAATGCACTTCATTTCACTTTTAAAACACCAAAACAAAATCAATTTATCACCAGGCATTAAAAATTAAGTGATTAAACATTAAAAATGACACTAACCAATGACAATATCTTGCCCACAACCATGTGATGGTTTCAATCCAATTCACAATTCACAAGTCATTTACTTAAGAATTTTAATAATTTAATTTCTGTTGCTCAGCACTAAAAAGGAAACCCATAACACTGAAAAGCAATAATATATGGAGAATACTGTACATGCCATATTGGCCCAAATGAAAAAGAAGATTTTTGTAAAGTCATTAAGATGGAGGAGAGAAGAAAAGGAGAAAAAGAGAAAAAAAACCAGTCAATCCTCCCTCCACAAAATGTTTCATTCACTATTATTCACAAACTCTGTCTTGGGGGTGGACTTACTACACTTTACATTTGAAGTCTTATATTACATCCTCTGGAGACCCAAGAGTATTTTGCAATTATGTCTATTAAGCTGTCACTGCTGGGCAGTAATCCTTCCCACCTTTACTCTCCCATTAACACAGTTCACTACGGGATGTTTGGACAACTTTGTGAGATGGATCCTTCATACTTAATGCATACATTACTAATAATACTTAAAACACAAAAATCCTTTCTCAGCTTACCTATTGCACTCATATAGCCTCCATATCCACAAAAATACAAAGTAAACACACAAAAGCATCTAAATAATCACCAGTAGAAATACTGTAGTCTAAGCCAAGCTGTGTATTTCATTCTTGATCTCATAGAGAATGCATGTTTTCCTAGGGAAATGGTCCAAAATGTTTTCTTGAACAAAGTAATTAAAAATGGTTTAAATGTGACTATAGTAAGCATATTTTCATATTAATAACAGTTCTAGCAGTGTTTCTTTCCATTAAATAAGAGAAAACAATTAGCTATATTTTAATATAAGTTAATTAAAAATGGATTTAATAAAATAGCAATATTTCACTTGCTCATACAAGCTTTCTGGTTCCATAATATTATACTCTGAATTGCTGTAAAGTTAGTACAAAATCAAAGAAATCATTAAGGGGAAAAAGACTCTTATTGTGCTTTATTTGGGGGTCCAGGCAAAGAAAAATATACTTGCGATATTTTTGTAATATTTCTAATCTCTTCTAAAGAGACAACCAAACCAGAGTTTAAGTAAACAAAATTCCTGAAAAATTGTCTTGCAAACTTCTTTTCTGTTATATTTTCCATGCAGTTCGTGGACTACCAGCTAACCTACAATGTTTTTTTTCTGTCTTGCCTTTCCTCCATTTTCATGACAGTTGGTGTCAATTCACTTAATATTTCTATATATTGATTTTCATTTAGTGCCACTGATGCTTATTTGGTTGCTACTATTTACAGAGGTGGTGAAACTTTCCTCAAGGTGACCCCCTTTAAACTCTATGAGTTTTTAAAAAATGTAATAGCTATAAAAAGCTAATATTTAGCTGATGTGCTTCAAGCCATTTGGAGAAAATATTCAGGCACAGTAAGGAATCAACATGAATCCAATTGACTAGTAGCAGGTGAGGTTGTGACTAGGAAGAGATGAACTGTTTCCTAGTGTAGGATTCGCTTTGCCATAGATCAGGTCAACCAGCAAACAAAGCAGAAATGGTTATGAATCTTGGACATTTTGGGGTCCGGGCAAGAAACACCTTTTAGTATCAAACAGAAGCCTCTACTGCCGCCTTGGTGAACTCTCCTATTTCTCTTTCCTTTGCTTGAAAATACTATAAATCTGGGTGGCTCACTCAATTATTTTGACTTTCCAGTTATGTGTCATACCAGCAATTTCCTTAGTTAGTTAAAGAGGCATGACCCAGCTGATAAAGGGAGCTGATTATTTCCAAGTTCCACCTTCTCCTGGGCAGTGTACAGCACCTTTTTAAAGGAGTTTTATTTCCAAAATGAAGTTCAGTTATTAGCAGTGAATATCAGATGTCTTTTCTAAACATTGTGACTTGGCAGCAATGTCACAAGCAGTGTTCAAGGTCTGAGAATGGCGGACAGTGAAGCTTATCTAGGACCTTCAGGAATATTCACAGGTAAATTCTACTCATGGGCTCAACAGTAGCATACAAAGCAAACCCAGTTTTTCAAAGGCCAAATACAAGTCAGTGCTGAACTGAAGAAGCCTTTTCCATTGAGTGGTTGATTTTCCTGAAGGGTTGACTTCCAAGAAAACTTTAATTTGGACAAATAGACATTCTCCAAATAAATATTTCTCCTATCGGTTCTATTATTTTTCATCCTGTAGCAAAGGAACTCTTAAATATCAACACAAGTCCATACAAATAAACAAGTACAGTCAGAACTGTCTTGCTATCAATCTGTTTTTTAACCCTTTCTAGCTACACTACCTTGTGTATTAGATGCCCACTGTGGGGCACATTGGAACTCCAGAATGTTGTGAACAATCTAGTTCACAATATTTTCATCATTATTATTCTACTACTTACTTTTATTCTCTCCCCTTTCTATTCTCCCACCTACTTGTCTCAATTATTTCTCTGTGTGTTCATTGTGCTATGCTGAATAAGACCTTGGGAGTCAGCTTTGCCAAGGGAGGAAGGGCCGATCATGTTATTGATTGTAGGGCACTCAGCACAGTCAGTATGCTCAGGCATCTGGAGACATCTAGTGAATATTTAGATACAGAGTACACTCAGTACTGGCGTTGGCATTAACGGTCTCACAAGAGCACTTGCGCATCTGCCTGACACAGTCAGACTTGATGCCTACCCTTTGAGAATCATATTTTGAGGGTAGATGTGCATACTGAGGGAAATATTATGTATTTCATAATCTACATGACATATTCTTGGTAAGCTGTCAGTTGGCTTCTCACCATCCTAGAAATCAGAGGAATCACCAAATTCTTGTATCATGCAACAAGACTGCCATGATTTAACATATCAGACATTAACTAGAGAATCTAGGAATTCAGGTTTTCACTTTTTTGACTTTGACACATTTGACCTTGAATCATTTATCCTTCTCTGTAGTTTTCTCTGAGATCAACAGAGAAACAGCACAATCTAAGCACTCTCTTAATTATAAAGTCAAAGGTTATTTAATGCTTCGTTTAAGCTCTTTAATGGTGAAGTACACATTTTACCAATTTTTCATATGTAGTACTGTTTTTTGTATTCCACCAGCTACTTTCTTACAGTGCATTATGGCATTAAATGTAATTTCAGAGAATTGCAGTTATTCTATGCTTAATTGACTTCAGGACACAAAATTAATCATTTCACAGGCCGTGTTCATTTTATTTCTCTCTCTCTCGAGTATAATTATGTCTTTATAGTGGATAGACACATGATCTACTGATAAAATTAAGATATTAATTACTTTCTCTGATTTCTTTAAGATCAGTTACGGCACTTACCATAGGACAGCCTAATAAGATCAATTACAAAGCAGATAATTACAAAGATTTACACTGTATTGTTTGCTGGTTTCACTTTTGGAACATCAATAGACAGGGTATTATTGTCTTCATTTTTAGGGCATGCTTCATAAATTGTGAAAACTTTCAGAGCCCCACTTCGGGTGTCAAAAATTCTTTTGATCTCTGTCACCCAAATCCTGTACTCCTGGCTATACAATACGAATATGCAGAGTTGCAGCCAGCGGACAGGTGAGAGAAGATGATAAAGTACAAGTTTTGAATCATTCAGATCTCTTGACTATGTGCATGAGATGGCATAATCAGTCAGAAGGAAGAGGGGATAGACAGTGTTTGTTAATAATATTTTAACCTAATTACAGTATTGATGCTATTATGAGTACTATTTTTATTAAATCTAGACTAAAAGAGCTGTTTTAGACAAATAAATATTTGGAATATTAAATTTCTGTATCATAGCTGCCATTAACACAGTCCACACATTTTTGTTTTGAGTTAAAGAGTATATACTTACATGATACTCTTTTTCAGTAAGAATCATTCTCTTTGGAATGCTGGACTTAATAGGCTAGAAAATTCTTACTTCTCTAGGCATGGAATATTGCCACTGCATTTGAAAAGAATGGGGATTCACCTTGTTCCCAGAAAAGAAGATAATTCAAGAAAGACAATTCTGAACAATTAATTCTACGTGTACTGCCTTCTTTTCAAAACCTTCTCAACAGGTTGCAACATGTACAGAAGGAAGTGAGACAGTTGTTCTTCTTTCTCAGCTGCTCCACAACTTTCTTCTTCAGTTCTTCAGTACAGCAGAAATGAGCTATTTTACAAGGCATCCAGATATACAGCCTATGAATAAAAATGAAATAAGAAGAGCCAACTAATACCATTTATTTTGTCCAGGAAGTGACAGACTGATGTTCATTTGGGATGAGATACATAGAAAACCCTCTTCTCTGCCAGAATCTGTGGGTCAATGAGAACCCATTTTTGAACCTGTGAACCCTCTTCCATGAATTCAGAATAATTCAGAAAATGTTCTTCCAGATGAATTTCATGAATATGAAAATAGCTGTGCCAATCTTCAGAATGTTACTAGATTACTGGATAGCTATTAAATAATACATTATATAGTAATAATACTCATTTTTCCAAAGCTTTGGAATGTCTGCTGCAGTTTGCTTGTATCTTTAAATCTAAGGTTGAGTCTGAAGGTGAGCTATCTATATAATTTTCAAATTATAGAAAATGGGATTATTTAAGGCACAAGGCTGCTATATTTTAAATTATATACTCATGCTATACAGCACTCTATTCTTCATCCATCACCCAGCCTGACTGAATGGCCAGTTCTGTCTTTTTGCATTTTAAGGAGCCTTTTATGTAGTTATATTTATGCAAAGATCTGCATGCAGAGAATGGTTGAATTAAGAATGCAGGAATTTGCATATGCAAATAAAACACACAAGATGCACCCAAATGTATGTAACATGTAATTTGCATGTGTAGGTATGGTCCTTTATATATATATATACATATATGTGTGTATATATATGTTTGTAGAAAAGATTTTGCATGCAGTCCTACAAGATTAATATTTTTAAAATATCTGTACTACTTACACTTACAATTTATATGTATTCCCTCTTAGCAGTAGAAACTTTTGAGAATCCTTTGTCTTTCTTACTGGAGTTATAACAGCAGGTTCTGCAATTTTATACAGTTTTCTAAATCCTGATCTAATCAGTTTCCTGTTCTGGTTAGAGCTCAGCATGTCTTTTCTATCTCGTACATGCTTTCTGCTTTTGTCCCTGCTTCCTAGACATGTTATTTTACATTTCTCTGTGTACTTTCTTACCTTATCTCAAGTTTTAGCTGTCTAAATGCAGCAAAAGCAAAAATACTGCTTGGGGGCTCCAAAAATCAGCTTCTATTATGCACTTTCTTCACTGCCTTCTGGCAGCTCTTGCATGCATTTTGCCCTGGTTAAAAACAGCAGTTCAGTCAGAGACCTCTCCCATTTTTCATTCTCTCTCTCTGATCTGGTCCCTTGCCTTCAGTCACTTAAACTTCCTGCATCTGTCATATCTCAAGCCTTGCTCACGGTTTATTTATTTATTTATTTGTTTAATGTCCATTTCTTGTACATGCTTTTTCTTTAAGCTTTTTGGAACTAGAGACACTAGAAATACATGTGTTGCAGCTAGAAGCTCCAGGAGCTAAGAATCTTTTCCTCTAGTTGGTATACAGGGAAAGAAATGGCCACAGAACTGCTTCACAAACATGAGCTATATGTGTCATTATTTATCGGAGCTCTAACGAGAAAGGCATGTGCTCTCTGCCTGAAATAAATGGCAGGAGAATTCTGAGAATTCTTCTCAGAATTTCATGGTTGGGAATATTTGGGAGCCATCACAAATAAAGATTCAGATAAACCGGGAAACTGAACTGGAAAAGGAATGTGACATAAGGTATTTTAATTCTTGATAAAGACCTTGCACAAGGGATCTGTGTGCTACTACAAAGAGCAGGTCTTTCCTGTTGATCCTGGGCTGCTGAGAAGACTGCAGTTGAGGGTGAGATAGGTCTCAGGCAACAAGTCAGTGCTTTATCAGGACAGCAGCAGAAAGACTGTTGGGGAAATTTCCATGTTATTTAAATAAAGGAAATTTTTGTAGCCGTATTAAATGGTGTGTCTGTAGGACATGCCCAGGCAGCTTTTCACCAGGAACAAGTGCTAGGCCTGCTTGGTTGCTTATCACAGCTCTGGGCTTATTATTATTATAAGATTCATGGATACTAATCTGTACGTATGAATTATTGGATTGGAGAAAGAGAATTATGGGACAAAAGTCTATTGAAGTTCTTATTGAAGTTTACGCTGATGAGTGGATGAGTTAAGCATCGGTAAATCACTAGGATAAGTCCTTTTCTTATTCTTATTCATCTATTGGTGCAATGTTTTCTTCTAGATAAAAAAATCTTCCCTGTTTCACACTTGTGTTTGGTGCTTGAGGTGGCCAGACTTTTCAGGGTCCCAGGGCTTCCAGAAAGGGGCTCAAGGCAGAGTTGTGCGCTTTTTTTGTACTGTTCTTTTAAGAAAACTCTAGAATGAAACCTGATTATTGGTATTCCTTGCAACAACAGACTGAAGGGTTATAAACACTAGAGCAGAAAATAATAAAATGTACCCAAGGAAAACATAAACCAGACATAATTCTGACATGAAAATCAATAGTGATGAAGTAGTTCTAAGGGCAAAGAAAAAGGGCAAAACCAGAATATTAAACATGAGACAATGAGACAGAGGAACATAAAATATCTACATGATCACACAAAGCAGCAAAATAATTATGCATTTCTACATAAACAGAAACAAGTTATAAACTTACAGAATACATGAAGTGAATAGCATAACTGAACTGTATGGCTACATGGTCACCATCTATAAGAACAAATGCTGATGGGAATAGTATTTAGCATGAATATTAAGGTGTAATTTATATAAAAGATAGAATAAAATTTGATGAGAACAGAATGTAGGCTGTCTTTTAAGAAAGCTTCCAGTCAGCAAGATTAGCTTGTGCAGTAATCTTTGAGGAAGAAGAATCAAGAATCACTTCTTTATCGTGAGCCTTACAGTTTTAAGTCTTGTTGTAAGCAGATTTATCCCCTATTTTCTTACTTAGTACTTAGTTTCAATGTTTAGTGTTTTATTTAGTCTCGATAGAAATTACACTTTTTGAATTAGGTAAACCTCTGCGTTATCTCTTTGAATCTCTTCTAATTCTCAGATGTGGGGGGAGCCTTGAAAATATAGGCAGAGGGTACCCTAAACATTCAGAAGCAGAGTTTCAAATGCAAGAATTTAAAATCAAGCTTTTATTTTTAACATTTCAATATTTCAAAATATCTAATTTTAGGAGGCCTGATTTGTGACTTTTGAATTTTTGAAAGTGGCAGTATTAAGATACTGGGAAGAGGCCAGTGTCATACCTACCTTCATATAATCTACTGCTCTGGAAGCAATTAGGGGTATAAGTCTTCTTTGTCTCTATTTTTGTTCATTTATTTCTTCGCTTCCTGTGACCATCTAGTGTCTCTTGATTGAAACTGCGGTTTCCTGTTCACTATCTTTTATCATTGCTGCAACAGTTTAGTTCATGGTTCACTCCATGGCTTGCTTTGTGCTTCATATTACAATAGAAATGAAATTCAACATGAAGGTAAAATATTGATGGTGTTTCAGCCTATTTTTCTATCTGAAATATAATGTGGTACCAGCTTGCTTGAAACTGGGCTCAGGTGTGAAATGAAGAAGGGGGAACATACAACATATTTAACAGTTTTCAAAAAGTAGAGCAAGTTTAATAGATTTAGTTTTGTTTGGCACTAAAATTTCACTTCCTTCTAGGTCTGTGATCCTTTATTATTCATTTCTGAAGAGACCAACTTCCATCAGAGTAATTATAAATGCCTTAAGCACTCGGAAAACACTTCTCCTACAATCACTCCCAAAGTTATTCAAATTATTCGAAAAACATTTTCAACAGAAAACATAACAACATGACGAATATAGAAATAGCTTATCAAAATAGAATCAGAGAAATAGCTATTGGAGAAGGAATAAACCTTCATGGTCCTTAAGATCAGAAGAAACATGTTGTATTTCAGGCTGCCTCATACTGCCAGGAATTCTGTGACAGCGGTTCAAAACAAACAAAAAGAAAAGTGTCATTTTTGTACATATTATTGCTAATGAAATGCTAAATTTCTCTTAGTGTATAAAATTCCTTTGAAAAGAAATGTAGCTACTTAGTAAAAAAGTCAGCTATGTTTATTTTGAAATAGTAAATCTCTTTGATTTTTCCTGGTGCCATAAAAGTTATAAAAACTTTTAAGATCATTTTTAAAGCCGGTGCTTCAGCTCTCTAAATAAAGTATAGCTCAGCTTTAGGTTGGTAGGGGATTTTGTTTTACTGGGGCTTGCTTTGGTGCTTTTGGACATTTCCAAATGGAGATATTTCTAACACTAAGATTTTGCTGTGATACAGAATGACTTTCATTTTAGATAGCAGAAGGAATTTTTCATGTTAAAATATCAAAATTTTTTTGAAAATATAACCTTTCTGAAACTGTTTTTAAAGAGTTTGTCTTGTATGTCACTCAGTGATCTGCAAATCCAGGTTAGTTTGGTAGTTCTGGAACTCTAGACAAATTATTCTCATATTTCCAGTTCAGTTATTCAGGATCCTTGGGGCTCTATTGTTAAGTGTATCTTTGTCCAGTATTCAAAGAATAATCAGAAATCTCGCACAAGATTGAAAAACCTCAAAACAGTGTCCAAAACGGAGGAACCAAAGCAATCCGTGCACTGAAGTGGTGCTCTGCCAATCTGATTTGTCAGATTTTCACGGCAAAGTAGGAAGGCTTCGGTGTAGGAGCTGAGCCATTGTTAAGCACCTTCAAACAGAGAACGGTTTAGGTCCATTTTACACAAAGGGGAAATCACGGCAAAGAGGCAAATGATTTTCCCAAAGGCAACTGTGTCTTGGCCAAGCCTGATTATCTGAGGGTGGACTGCAGTTGTGGTCTTCCTGGTTTCTATTCTTGGCTTCTGAGAATTACTCTCTCTTCTTAGGCAGTAAAATAATACTGAAACATGTCCTTAGCTCCTCATTTCAAAACGGACAGGAATCAAATGCAGTTTTTGGGATTCCTCTAAGATTGCTTTCTCTAAGGTAGCAGCACAGAAAATTATGTTTGTCAGTAATAAGAAAGAGTGGATTACTGTTTTCTTCTTGACTCTTTGCTATGGTTGGCTAGTCCTCTGCTTTTGCTTGCTTGTACTCACGCTGCTACGGACAAGGAAAAGTCTGAAATTATGAAAATAAATTTTTTTGAAAACTTTACAAAAGAGAATTGCATCCAAGTCACTATTACAGAAGGCCAGGGAAGAGACTTGCCTTTGTATAGAAGTGGCTGCCTCCAGCTGCTTCCTAACAAGTGACATGGAGGCTCTGGGGTTCTGCATGTGGTTCACTGCTCTTCTCATTCTCCATAATATCACCAGGAGTTTGCTTTCCTCAATAGGGTGTTTGTTACCATTGCTGCATCAATCATTCTCATATTTCCAGTTCAGTTATTCAGGATCCTTAGGGCTCTATTGTTAATCTTCATTAGTGTATACTGACTTTCATAACCACTTCAGTTTGGATTCTGAATAAATCAAGACTGCTTACAGAGGACATTTTCATTTCTCTTTTAGTCTGCAACTGATTTAAACTCTGGGAAGATCACGCACAGTTGCACAGAGTTCCTTGAAATTCTGGGCTTGCCAGGATAAAATATACATAATTAAAGAGAAAAAAAAATCTTAAACTTGGAAACTCGATTTAACCTGGCTTTTACATCTCTCTGAAGAGCTGTATGAACTGCAATTGTTTTAACTCAGTGATTTGTACCTCCCGAGCTGGTATTATTTAGTCAGAAGGTGAAAAGAAATCTTATGTAAGTAAGTAATCACTTTACTCACATAATACACTGCCTTTACCAAAACAGGTTTAATTTTTTTGCATTTCACCTTTGTTCATGAGCTGAAGCATACACACGGGATCCCATGTCTGGGCAAGACCGGGCTGTGGCGGGGCTGGGGCCGGCACCACAGCAGCATCATGGGGCAGCGACTGACGGCCCCAGGCTGGGCCGAGAGGTGGCCAGGCTGAGCA
Source organism: Dromaius novaehollandiae (assembly GCF_036370855.1). Classification (NCBI taxonomy): domain Eukaryota; kingdom Metazoa; phylum Chordata; class Aves; order Casuariiformes; family Dromaiidae; genus Dromaius; species Dromaius novaehollandiae. Next base: position 27,864,828 of record NC_088098.1, read on the forward strand.
GGGGGAGCCCCAGAGGAGGCTGGGCCAAGCCAGAAAGTGCCCCCGAGAGAGGTCCTGAACCCTTTAGGCCAAACTCTGTTGATGTTCTATTTTGTCTGCACTCAGGAGCCATCGTAATATGAGCACAGGCAGCCTTTGAGGTGACTCACTCCTCACTCATTTGACTCAGCACAAAAATAGACCCATCTTCGTGCACCACTCCAGCTGACTTCAGGTTGAATGTCAGAAGGCAAGGACTGGTTCTTTAGTAATGCTGAGAAGCTGGAATTTTCATGTCAAATTACTTGTGGCTTTTCACTAAGCTAAAGATAATTACTATGTAAGTTCCTTTAATAAGTTATGTTGGAAGATTATTTTCTCATTAATTTCCTGAGTTTTTTCCCCCTTCTGAAGGTGCTCTCTTTCTCTGCTTTTAAAGCCTATTGCTAATACACTCTGAAGGAATATGCTATATCTGTACACAATCAGGTAATAATTTTACCATTTACTGTGGTTAATAATAATTAGTTAGCATGTGCCATTTAGTTACTTTTCAGAAACTGAGTGTTTAGGTCAGAAATACAATGTATAAGTCTGTGAAGCTGTAAGGACTGCACACTGATTAAGAGCTCATTTTCCATATTCATTCCACAATTAAATACATCTCAAAGTGTCTTTTTAAGTTTGTTCATTCTTATTTGCAGTCACTTAATTTTTGCATAGATAAAAGCCTCAGCTGCGAATGAATAAATATATCATTTAACATCACCAGCATGGAGAAGCATATTAAGGCAATATGAAGAATGAGTCATGAATTAGTCAACTGACAGAAAGTGTCTTTTTACAGTTTCTTATACTGCAAGAATACCAGTGATGTGACCACTCCTGGGACCACAAAACAAAATTCCTTTCCTTCCAAGCAATAGTCACCAGATCATCTTGAATGTCATGTTTGGAGTCCGATCGTTTCTTTCCTGGATCTAGCAGATCTTGCTATTCCCTCAGCTGATGATTTAGAGTAGACCAGTGATAGATGACAGCCATGGTTGGATCCCGAGGGCTGCCCTGATATTGCCTAAACCTTGCCAACTTCTCTCTCCTTTTTTGGCTTCTTTTGGAACCTCCTGCTCAGATATATGTTGCTGAAATACCAAGCAGCAGTGTTTCTACTGACAGTCATTGTCTTGTGATAGGAAAAATGGCCTTTTTAAAGTTATAGGGTTATGCGGGGTAAAATTAACATTTTGCAGGAAATAAGTGAAGAAGCTAAAATTTATTCAATTTTCTTTCCTCTTTGGCAATCTTGCTGAGCACAGAAGTGCTTAACCTGAAAATCAGCTGATTGAAGGTGATCTCTAGTACAGGAGAGACCAATATAGCCTTTAGAGGAACTATTTAAACCAAGTGCATTCACTTCAGACTGTCCAGTAGAGCACAGAGGAATCAGGCTACACTATTCCCGAGAGCATGTATTAACAGTAGAAAAGAGTACAGGAAACCAGGGGAGACTTGCTGGTAGAATTGCTTCGGGTATAGCTGGATGACTGCCTGTGCTGAAGATGAATAGCAGCCAGTTAAACTCTGAACTTAGAAGGCAGAAATTTCTTCTAGAGGCAGGCAGGTTCCTCCTCAGAACATGCCTAGCCAGCGTGCTGAATAGGTTCATTGGTTGCGCTAGGTTTTTAGGCTAAGAGTTTCAGTACTTCCAGGCTTGAGGATGACAACAATTGTGACAGTAACTATAGCCAGTTTTAATAGCTGGTTAAAGTCAGTTCCCATTTCCAAGCTTACATTCAAAATGGTGACAGCTAGAATCCTAAGTAAGTTTAAGCTAATATCTGCTCAAGCCAGAGTAGGAAGTTGCCAGACATGATTGCAGCCTGACTATCACAGCACCTGTATGTGTATATTCAGAGGCTAGGACTCCTCTCCTGAAGGTGACACACAGCTTTTCTTTTTCTCAAACCCAGATGCAGACATTTTCTTGCTTTCCAAATGTCTGGGAATGCTAACTGGCTTCATAGTCAACATGACAAGACTGAAATGATTCATAGGGAAGTTACCACAAAGCACAGACAGGTGCAGCAATTTTCCTCCTCTCAGTTATAGCTTCCACTTGTAGTTTGTAGTTAACGTCAAGACAATCAATGTCTTTTAAGTCTCAGCTGACAGAGGAACATATGTCACCACTTTTAGCCAGACAATGACTATATTCTACCTCCAATATGGACCTGCAGCATAGTGATCCATAGCTGCCATTCCAGTCATTCACAGATGCTTTACCAGGATTCTCCCAAATCAATTCAGAAATCTTCAGCTCATGCATAATATTGTTACTTGCTTATTAGCAGCGGATTTCAGGGGTGCTCCAAGATTCCTGCTGCTTCTACAGATGCTGAAAACCAACATGATACATTAAAATTATGAGGGAAACTGAGAATGCAGCGACTTTGTCACTGACAGAGCTGTCTTAGGCAAATAGTTACAATTTTTCCATGAAACATTATCTATTATTAGGGTATTGAGGGGTTATCTGTATTTTAAATATATACTACATTCAATCTGAATAGTTTCTTTAAAAGCCAAAGTGGTTTCTGGTGTAATAGAGGTCATCTTCTGCCAGTGGACTATTTGCAGAGCTGAAGTCCCAGATAATGAATGGAAAGGTATTCTCAGCTATAAAACCCCATTTCAGAAGTCCATTTCCTTGAGGAAAGGTTTGACATCATCTGAAAGATGCATATATTCACTTGGAGAAACTTCATTCTGTAGATACCTCAATATATAGTCAGTATTTTCACTGAATCTTAAGGCATTTTTCTAGGTGCTATGTACTGTATATTACCCCAAATTAACACTCATCTTTAGAAATCCAGAACATTCTACCAAAGACACCTTGTGTAGTTCCGAGTTTGCTGTAATTGCTGCTATTATAGATGACAGTGTTGAGAAACAGCAAAATCACTTTCTGATGATAGGTCTGCTTCACTACCAAAGTAAATTGCACAATAAATGGATGAATGAATGAATACTTTGGAAATTCAACAAGGCAAAACTAATCTTGCTTCTCTTGAAGTGAATAGGAATTTCACTCTCCTGAAAACAATTAGAGTGAAACTCTTATGACTGGGCCTCAAACACATAGTCACTGACTGCTTCCCCTTGACAACTCCTTGGCCCCACAAAACCCTCAGTTCAACTGTGAGCTTACAAACTGCTTACAGTTCTTCTCACTCATAGCCATTAGTGCCTTATTTTTAACAGGGTTTATCTGCTTGTCACTTGTCTTACAACTAAGTTAAAGTAGAATCCATAAATTCCTCCTCTTCTTGAAGGTTAGGCATTGTAGATATTATCAAAGCACACTTAATGTAAGAGGCAGTCCTACAGAAAGTGCAGTGACAGCACTGTTTTCTTTTGAAAGACAACTGGAGTGGGATGCATATCCTTTTTTCATACACAATAAGCTAAAAGCCTAGTGCTTTTCTATAGTACAGAATCACAGAATCGTTGAGGTTGGAAGGGATCCCTGGAGATCATCTGGTCTGACCTCCCTGCTCAGAGTAGGGTCAGATAGAGCAGGTTGCTCAGGGCCATGTCCAGTCAGGTTTTGAATGTCTCCAAGGACGGAAACTTCACAACCTGTCTGTGCAACCTGTTCCAGTGTTTGACTATTCTCACTTATGTTTAAATTATCTCTTTCCTGTATTTCAATTTGTGCCCACTGCCTCTTATCCTTCCACTGGATATCACCGAGAAGAGTCTGGCTTGGTCTTCTTCACTCCCCCCAAACACAATAATGAGATCATTCTCAGCCTCCTCTTCTCCAGGCTAAAATACCCCAGCTCTCTCAGCCTCTCCTCATATGAGAGCTGCTCCAGTCCGTTAAGCATCTTTGTGGCTCTTCACTGGACTTGCTGCAGCATGTACATGTCTCTCGTACCAGGGAGCCCACAACTGGATCCAGCACTCCAGCTGTGGCCTCACCAGTGCTGAGGAGAGGGGCAGAATCACCTCCCTTGACCTGCTGGCAATGCTCTGCCTAATGCAGCCCAGGATGATGTTGGCCTTCATTACCACAAGTGCACATCTCTGGCTCGTGTTCAATTTGTTATTTGCCAGGATCTCCAGGTCCTTTTCTGCAAATCTGTTTTCCAGGCAGTTCAGTCCCCAGCCTGTATTGGTGCATGGGGTTATTCCCTGTCAGGGGCAGGACCTGGACATTTTCCTTGTTAAACTTCATGAAATTCCTGTTGGCCCTTTCTACAGCCTGTTGAGGTCCCTCTGAACAGTAGCACAACCATCTGGTGTGTCAGCCACTCCTCCCAGTTTTGTACCATTCGAAAACTTGCTGAGGGTGCACTCTGTCCTATTGTCCAGGTCATCAATGAAGATATTCAACAGTATTGGCCTGAGCATGGAACCTGGGAAACACCACTATTGACTGGCCTACAGCTGGGCTTTGTGCCATTGATCACAACCCTCTGAGCCCAGCACTGCACCTAGTTTTCAGTACACCTCACTGTACACTTACCTAGCCAGCAATTCATCAGTTTCTCCACAAGGATGTTATGGAAGATAGCATTGAAAGCCTTGCTAAAGTCAAAATAAACAATACCAGCTGTTCTCTTCTCATCCATCAAGTTAGTCATTTGATCATAGAAGGCTCTTAGGTTGGAAGACATGATTTCCCCTTCATAAATCTGTGCTGACTACTCCCATTTGCCTTCTTGTCCTTAGTACGTAAGGAAATGCTTTCCAGGATTACTTGCTCCATCACCTTCCCAGGGGTCAGCCTGTGGTTTCCCAGGTCTTCTTTCTTGCTCTTATTGAAAATAGGAGTGACATTTGCTTCCTTCCAGTCCTCAGGAATCTCCTCTCATCACCACGACCTTTCGAAGATAATTGAGAGTGGCCTTGCAATGACATCGCCAGTGCCTTCAGCACTGTTTGTATCTCTGAGGTCCAGCAGAGCACTTGTTGGCTCCTCAGTCACCTGTGTTAGGAAGTTGTTATCAATAAACTCCAGAAATATCCTGGATTGCTTGTGCCCTGCTCTGTTGCCCTTCCAGCAGACAGCAGGGTGGTTAAAGCCCCCATGAGGACCAGGCCCATGAACGTGAGACTTCCTCCAGCTGTTTGAAGAAGGCCTCATCCACATCTTCCCGATCAGACAGTCTGTTGCAGACATCCACAACAATGTTGCCCACATTGGTCTGCCCTCCAGTCCTAACCCGTAAGCTCTCAACTGGCTCCTTCCTAGGCAGAGCTCCATGCATTCCAGTTGCTATCTCACATGAAGGGCAACTCCCTCTCCTCACCTACCTGGCCTGTCCAGGGCCTATATCCATCCATTGCAGCACCCCAATTATATGAGCCTTACCACTATATGGTGTCTGTGATCCCAATGAGATCACAGCCCTGAAACTGCGTACAGACATCCTAATTTCTCCTGTTTGTTCCCTGTGACGCATGTATTAGTATACAGGCACTTCAGAAAGGCCCCCAGTCATGCTGATTTCCCAGAAAAGGTATGAGAACTTTCCCTATAGTGCTGCCCTCTCAGCACTTCCCTATTTGTGTGGATATGCTTGGGATGGGCCTCCTGCCCTGGTTTGTTGTTTTCAAGGTCTTGTCCACATCAGCCTACACCCTTTGTTTACCAACCCTGTCCACAATTTTCTCACTTGATTGTGAGTCGTTATTTCCATCTCCCATTATTCCTAGTTAGCCAGCTGGCTGGCAAAGATGCTTCTGCCCCACTTGGTCAAATGGATCTTATCTCTTCCTAGCACTCCTTGATCAGTCATCAGACAGATGCTTCAATCCTCCACAGCAGGGAGTCTCCCGCTTCTATCGCTGCCTTCCCATGGTGCTGCTGCATGGTCCAGGCTGAGCCAGCTCTAATGCTTCATTGGACAGAGTTCCCAGCCCCTCTTCTGCTACCGGGGCACCAAACCTATTCTGTAGTCACAGATTTACAGGTGGAAAAGGAACCTTCCTCCTGTTGCCAGTCACAGGCTTCCAGCCTTCGCCATCCTGGGACTCTCCAATTCCTACCCCAATAAGCACAGACTCTGCCTGCTCCTCCTTCAGTACAGGAAATCTGTATGAAAGCTTCTTTGCCTAAGGAAATTCAGGCACATATCTCCTTACCTCTCTGCAGCATTTTTAAAGCATGTAACAGTCTTAGAGGAAAGCTGAACCCAATACTTCTTAACTATCCAGATGTTCATAATATGAATGTTATGCTCATATTTACTCTTTCTCCTTACCCAATACACATATGACTTTTCTGATACAGTGGAATGGCTTCAGTAAGTGGTTGGAGAGTAAGTTACAGTGGGTTGGAGAAGGAGTTGTTTTTATCAACTAAATCTGTAAGGCCATCTCACCACTACTTGGAAGCCCTATCCAGCATGCCTCTCTCTCCATGCTCTGTCAGGGATCATAGGCACATAACATTGCATTTCAGATTCCACTCATGTCCATGTACTTGACAGTGAGTTGTGGAAATGTTCTGCTTTGCAGAAGCCAAGTACCTATCCTGATCTAGCGCTTTGGCCTCATCATCAGTTAAAGGATTAAAGCATATGTTGATATCAGCTAGGCTGACAACTTTAAATAATCAGTTTATCAAAGTTTCCATTTGGCACTTCTTTGCTACCTTCAGTAATGAAATGGCAGGTTATAATCAAGAAGGAAGTAGCATATTCATAAAGAGTGTGAGCATATCGCAGTAAACTTTATTTATGTTTGAACACTGCAACAATTACAGTGTATTGCAAAATTTGTATTGGCAATCTGATGTGTTCATCTCAGCACAGCTCTGAGGATATGTCTGTTGCTTAAATAACCTGAAAAGAAACCCACATGTGATGTTTGTCAGTATCATAACTGGAGAATGAAGGAGGACCTAAATACATTATCCTGGGACATAAAAGAACAGATTAAATCCAGAAATCAAACCTAACATTCCTTAATTGGGACTCAGAGTTAAGGCACAAGTATAACAGCTACAGTTTTTTACCCAAGAGAATGCTTCTCTTCTAGATTTAATGAATTTGCTTTTCTTAATACGTAAATACTTTTCTTACTAATTAAAAATGAATGTGGACTTATAGACATCATGTTATTTTAGAGAACCTAGGCTTTTTTTTAGCTTGCTCTCAACCTAAATATGTCCCAGTGGTAGGGGATCTGTTTGGAAAACTGAGCCTGAATCACTCACTTCAAGGTCATATATGAACTCCATGACAAGGTTTTCTATACTAAAGCAGCTAATATAATCCAAGCCCCTCAACCTCCAAGCCCTTTTTCCAGCCAGTACGCTATATCATCCATAAGATATACAGCACAGTGAAAACATAACAGAGTGGTTTGTCTGAATTGCAGGTGGCTCCTTTCAAATGAAGTTCCCAACCTAATTCTACAAAAGAACACTTATGGTGTAAGGGATCAGCACAGGTTCTTCGTCGTATGTATGTGAAGTATGGTGACTAGCTTTTGTAGTCAGGTTGGCCAGTCAAGCAGTATAGAGGAACGTGTATTTATCTGAGAAAATATTAATAGAACAAGGTGCATTGGCCTAGTGTCAATTTTCCCTTCAAGCTTTCATGAGAACTGCACAATTTACCTGGAAACCTGTCTTACTAGTGCAACTTCTAATTACAGTTTGCAGAGTCACAATAACTGTCTTCTCATTCTTCTTTTAGTTAAAACGTCTTTAAGTCAAAACTTTTAATGTATGGCTAGTCATTTTCTTGAATAAATTAAACTCCAGATGTCATTTTCTTAGCTATTTTTGCTTCTTAATAGAATCAGGTTTTTAACCGTTTAATGATGCGTGTTATCATTTTAAAATGTTTAATACTTTTCCTATTACACTGAGGAATGGTAACACTACACTGAAACTGGGCATACCAGCCATTGGGCTGGTATTATCCCATTTTAATGGCTGATACAGAAGAAATGCAGGACACAGTTGTTCCACTTGTGGGAAGAAGTAACCAAAACCGTGGCAACCCCAATTCCCCAAAACACAAACAACGGTATGTCAGCTGTCCTGGGAATGCGAAGTTTAATTAATACTGTTTTGATAAGGCTGTGTGCATTTGAGGAGATGGTTAGAAACATTAAATAAAAAGTCCCATTACTACTGCTGGACATGGGGGAACTTTCTGGGCTGAGTGCTGACAGTTAGAATAGGAGGTCTGGTGTGTCAAAGACATTAAACTTCTTTGACGATGACAAGCGAGGAGACTGCATAGTTCTGAAAATAAGTAGGACTACATGAAAAAATACCCAAATTCATCTTCAGTTTGTCCCAAAAGGAAACAGCCTAAAGTAAGAGCCAGGACAGAAAGGTACAAAACTGTTAATGAATTCAGTTTATCTTCCCTAAAAATGACTACCAAGTCCAGGATCAAGTTGAAATCTTACCTTCATTAGTTCATGCCTATCTAATTGTCCTGAGGACTCATGCTGAAAATGTTCTATTGAAAAAAATCTTAGTATTTTCCATAAACAGAGATTTGAGATTCTACTAGTGTTTAAGATCAATTCTGGTCTGAGAATTATTTCTTTCCATAAAAGGCAAATCTATGTTTTTCCATATTTTTGTCCGGTAGTGTAAAGTCCCTGTTCTGCAGATCATACAGTGCATACAATGTCTTGAAATACTCCCAGTTAGTCTTTCCTATTTGAAAATCAACGATTACCAGTAAGGACGGGTCATTACAATAGACATGGCAATAAAACCGCCAAAGGTCAGTGGGCAACTGGGGAGTAGTTTCATTTTATTTTCTCAGCGGTGATCCTCCAACACAATGCAAATAATTCTCACACAAGCAATGAAATGTACCTTCGAAAGTCTGTAAAGAACCAGACAAAAACAATTCTTTTTCTTTTTCCTAGGTATGAAGGCTGCATTCTTGAAAGTTGATTCCTTCCCAATATTCTCACTAAATAAACTTTGGGCTAAACTTAGATTTTGAGTTCTCACACTGACAATTAAATTTTGCTCCCAAGCAAAAGTTAATCTACAATTCCACAAAAATATTAGCAGAACTTTTCAAAAAGCAAGTATTTTTTGTTAGAGCAGAGCTTCTTTCCCAGGTGAGTTTCCTAACTACCAGTGACTTATACCAATTATTTCAGTTCAGACTTTGGAATTTAGCTGGAATGTTTATTGTTACACTTACCATGTGTGAAAGATATATAAGTTCATATAGCTGTTGTGTAAATTAGGAGCCATAATCCAGAGATGAGTTTGATATTGGAGCATGTAATTAATGAGCTATTTGGGAACAAATAAACTAGGATCAAATTATTTTAAAGGAAGTGTAAAAAAAATACAAATGTTACTGTTTGCAAGCATGGTGGAATGTAATGTTACAAAATAAGGGCTTGATCCTTCCAAACAACTCCAGGTTCCCTCCACTGCCATTGGCAATTGTAAAAAATCATTTATTCATGATCTCACAGGGTAATACCTGGAATCCTCATCTTTCTTCTTCTTTATCACTGACTTCAGAAACAGCCTGGCTCATATCAAACTGTTAAAAGTCTTTGGAATCCAAAATTTTATCAGAAATAATTTAGAAATTAATGTAACATAAATTCAATGATGTAACCTAGAAATTCATAAGAATATATATTATATCAAACCAGATCAAAGGTTCATCCACTGTTCTGTCTCCTCCTCTCTTCATGTGTTTTTTCTTAGCAAATGTTCTTTAGAATGACTCCCTGCTAGAACACCTCCTATCAGCTAAATCCTAATCCATCTAATTTACATTTTTCAAAGTCTTCTGAAAGATATTGAAATGTTATTTAAACCAAGAATCTGGAATAAGCTTATATCTTTTTTTTTTAAGTATAATTGGTCTTTACAGATTTCTTTATATTTGTGTTTCACCCTTACTTTTATAACCCATACAGTGTTGAAGTAGTAAGTCTGAGCAAGTGCTCCAGTAAGATGCCAGTAACAGGTAACTTTAAATGACTTTTCAGTGATGACACACTCCATAGGAAGAATAATTTTTGTTTAGCTTAGAATGCAATTATAAAAAACATGTTATTTGATCCCAGATTAAATCATATGTGGAGGATCAAGAACACCTAAAAAGGACAGAATGGACAACTGCCTACAGTGTAGACCATTTCTGTTAAACTTCAACTTGTGCATGAAGGATGGGATTTTTCAAAACATCATAGTCACAAGAGAAGATAGACACTAGAGATCTCTGAGACATACGCTCTTGTTTCCATTAAAGTACTTTGGAAATTTCCATCTGTACTCAGTAGTAATGAACCTTTTTCCTAAGCTTCATCAAATTTATGCATATCTGGATTGGAAGGGTGGTGATGGTGTGTTCAAGGAAAGGCTCTGGAATAACATAAAACAAGAATAGAAAATAATAGTATTACAGTAACAACTTGTTTTCATTGTAAAGGCAAAAATCGATGACATTTTGACAGTGGAATTTTATTTTGATATAAATCACAGGGAAATTATTAAAGCGTACACATCCCTAGAAGCATACATCTTCATATAGGTCTGCAATTTATCACTTCAGATATCCGAAACTGAACTAAGTCTTTTGCAGTCTCAAGTTTACAGCTGTGGCCTAATGAATGTCTTTGGGATGTCAGAACTGAAACAAAGTTCCAATCTGGCACATCTGTTGTCTTAAATTTCTTTTGTTTTTTTTTTTTGTTGTTGCAAAGCTGCTGATGAATGCGTACAGAACTTGCTATGCAGGCAGAACTGACTGTGCTATCAAAATTTTCCTCTAGTTACATATCCACCACACTGACAATAAAAATATGATAGTTTAAGTTGCTTCATTGTAATACTGTGAACTAGCATACCATTCATATTAATATAAAATTAAAAAATGTTCCAATACCATAAGTGCACAGACTTGATAATTTAAAATACCATTTTTCCTCCTGCCTTGGCTTCCATTAGCAATCCGTTCTCTACCACAAAGAAAAGTGCACAATTTGAAAAAAAAAGGTGGATTTACAATAGGGTTTAAATCAGTAGTTAGATTACAATACCTTTATATCAGAGGTGAGCTTTCAGCAGCCCATCTTCCTTGTGGATCACATCCAAATAATGGTAGTGTTCTAAGCCCCAATAATTGGTAACATTCATCCACTGAAATAAGTCATTTCCTGGAATGAATCATTCTGTTGTGTTTAAGCCTCTTGCCTAGTTAAATGCTTGATAATGCTTTTAAAAATTGATCCTTTAGGATAGCTTCTGATCACAAAAAGAATATTAGTTCATTTTTATCTCCTTTTGGTTATGTAGGGCAATTAGCACAAAATCTTGGCAGACAGTTCACTCTTTCATTGTGACTGTTAAAAAGGTGTCACAAGAATATAACCGAGCTCTTACAACACATGATGCGATGCAGAAAGCCAATTCACCACATATTGTAGCAAAAAAGCATTTATAACTAAAGCTGTCCGGAAAACATTCAGCAACCATCTGCCAATTAGGGAATAATCTGCTGTTCATCTGCAGCAGAGAATACCTATTTAGCTGGCCAGCGGGAGTATAGCAGACTAGCTAACAGCCACTTTTGGTAGTTAGTGGCACAGTTAGCACAGCAAGGGACATACAAGGGGCCCAGAAACTCCACTTCAGGCAGCACGGGGTTGCGCAGCTTGTTCTCCATCCCCGGCTGGGAGAAGTACCCCTCGGAAACTGAAGGCCTTGGCCCAGAAGGGCTCCTGAGGAGGGATGCCCCTGTGCAGGACAGGGGCTGCAAGTAGCACCTGGGGCTGGGCCTGCAGGTAGCCTTCCCTGTGGGACGTGTACTGTGGCTGAGGCACTGAGTCGCCGGTACAGGGGCCGCCGGAGGAGATGAGCAGACTGTAGCATCAGGGAGGATGAACAGCAAAACAGCGTATTCACCTTGCAGAGCGACACAAGGAAGGAGGGACACTGAGAGGCCAGGGGTGGATGGGGAATCCCAAATACAGGCAGCTTGTGACTTCTTGCAGCAGGAAAAGTGTGCCCTCAGATCTGAATGTACAGAATTGGTACAGTGCCCTAATACCCAAGGAAGGGGAATCATCTCCACTGTGGCGGGGCTCCAGAGCCAGCTAAGCCTGAACCATACCTTAGCACCAAGAGGGTGTGCTAGGTGATAGTGGTTGGAGATTGCCTGCTGCGTGGCAGGGAGGTGCCTATCTGCTGATTAGAGTTGCTGTCATGGGATGTTTCTTGCCTGCTGGAGGCCTGGATCCAGGATACTGCAGAATCTCATGATGCTCTTCCAACCCTCAAAGTTTTACCCCTCACTGTTCATCCATGTAGTCACCAGCAACACTGCCAAGGGAGACCTGGAGCAAATCATGAGGCACTGCAGAGCTTTGGGGCCAAAGGGAGCCCAGGCACTGTTCTTCTCAATTGCACAGGTGAATGGGAAGGGCTTGGATAGGAAGTGATGCATCCTGCGAGCTAGCAGCTGGCTACATAGCTGTTGTTGTAGTTAGTGCTTTGGCTTTTATGACTGTGGTTGCCTCTGAGAGAGAGGGACTTTAGCATGATATAGGATACCCAGAGTAGCAGATCCTCCAGTGTAGAGACTTTTCTGGGCAATTCTCTGATCAAATTCCAGGTCAAAATTCGAGGCCTCAGAAGAGTTTGGAGTTTGGTCTTTAAAGTACTTATCATAGTGCCCTGTGATACATTGAAAGTCTGGTTTCAAATCATTCCTGCTCTACCTCACATATCTACATCCTGTAAAACTGCTTCTAATTGTAAAGCTGGTGCCTACTTCCTCAGGCGAGTATTTGTTATTTTACAAAGTAGAACAATTTCAACAGGAAAAATCAGGAAAGTGAAAAATATTGAACCTAATCATGTGGTTATTCCCCACACCTAGGACATGAGAGAACAAGTCTCTGTCCCCATTATTTATACAAAATGAAACAGATCCAGTAAAAATGATTGAAAAATACTGGATATTTTGAATCCACTCTCTCTCCCTAAATATACCTCCCCTTCTCCCTGGTTCATCTTCTTTCTTCTCCCAAATTTATATGGCTGCCCCAAAAGTTTCTGATTTGTGCAAATGCAGACCATGAGAATTTTGAGCACTTAAAAAAAAAATCCACCCCAGAAAAACAGTTTCTTGACATACTCTTTATATAAATATAACTGAAAAACAATGTGCATAAATCTCTCTTACATTTTAAAATACTGAGATATTAATGCATGAAGGCATAGAAAGTTTTAGAAAATGACAGATGCTGATCTGGCTAATTGGATACAAACACTAAAATGCCTTCTGCAAAGCACAGGTGAAAGTAAACATAGGTAATCACTATACTTTTGTTCCCATCCCTGTAGCTATGAAATATATGCAATCAGTATCATGAAACTGGAAAAAAAACTTATGTTCTAAATCAAAGAAACAGGGCTTGGTCTAAACTCCCCTATTTAGAAGACATGGTATCACAAACAACGTTAATGTTCTTTGACAATGTGCACAACCATTAGAAAATTGAAGTCATAATGAAACTGCAGCTAACTCACAATCTTCTGGCCCTAGGATGTACATTGTTGATGTGTGTATTCTGGAGGCCCCATCTGTTTAGGAGCCAGGCTTTATATACTGAATAATTGCTAAATTCCAAGGAGACCAGGTGGCAGGCCAAATTAATTTGGAAAGAAATAGAAAAGTCATTGGGGGTGGGGGGAGCAGAAAAGTGGTAGGAGAAAGTTAATTCAGCATTTTCTGGATGTGCTGAATGAGGACAGGAATAAGAAAGAAAGAGAGAAAATATGCAACAAAATGCAGACTGGAAGGAGGAAGGCAGGAAAGGAAGGGACAAGTTATTATATCAAGGGCTATTTATGGGGATATTTGGGGGATTATGAGAAACAAGAATGTAAGGCAGATGAAAAACCTGAAGATACTACCATGAAATTTTACATTCTCATTGTATTTTACATTCCTCATGCTCTCAATCATCTCCCCAGATCTCCATGACAGTAAGTGGCCTTGCAAGGACATTATCCAGTTCTTTCAGCACCCTTGGATGCAACCTGGTTGGTCCCATGGATTTGTATGGGTTAAGGTCTCGCAAATCATCCCTGACTCAGTCCTCCTTTTGAATTCAGATGTTGCCTTGTATCTCTCATTCTCCTCACAGAGAAAATTTACCACGGAAAATTAGTTTTGGTCTGATGTTTTAGCCTAGTTTCCCTGTTCCTTCACTAATGGCACTAGCACTAATGGTGTCTGACTTTATTTCAGTTTATTTAGAGTGGGGAAAATATTTAAAAAATACTTTTTAGATAATATTTTGAATAACATGCTGCTGGAGGTTTATGTATTTCAGTGTGGAATAGTTTCCCTATAACTAGTCAAAAGAAATCTTTCAAGAAGAGAACAAGATTGAGCTTAGAGAGAAAAAATACGGGAATGTTTACCTGATGTTCAAAAAGGAAAAATTATGAAGAGCAAATGTGCCAATGAAGAGGCACTTTTGAATAAAAGTCATTGTTTCAATTTATCCTTTCAACAAAATTTTTGAAAAAAGTTATGCCATTACTGACCAGACAATCCATCTTTTATGTTAAAAAGCTGAGCAATACTCAGACTGTTTAAACCTCTTGCCTCTGCTGCATTACTAACATTGGTATTAGTTGCATCTAGATGTTGGAATTAATGTCAAAAAGAAATGCAGTTACTCAAACTTTGGTATAAAACATATGTGAGGTCATGTCTGCTTGCTCTTTTGAGACAAAGACAGACATTTGTTAAAAGCTCGGAATATCCTTCCCATACTTTAAAAAAACACAGAGGTTTACTCACCATATATGCAGCAATAAAAAAGTCAGGACTATGAAAGTGTGAAAGTGATACAACTTATCATTGACCAAGCAGCAAAGCTGCAAGCTTGGAAACCATTTTGCTGAAATTGACTCATCTGATTCATGATTATTGTTTTAAATCGCACATCCACATCTGTATTTAATTTGAAAGTTCTGCAAAGCATGTTGCTCAAGAATCATTGCAAAAATTTGAAATTGATATTTTCCATCACCAGCTGAAATTGTGTTAGAGAGAGAATAGAAAGTTCTGAAAGATACATCAAAAAAACAAGTAAAGTAGGAATTTAATGTAAGAATTTCCCTGAATAATCAAGGGAAATACTTATAGAACCTCAGAAGATGAGATGCTCGAGTAAACAAAAACAAAATTGAAAGGTACAGTTAGCATATAAGGTAGGTAACAATTCTAGGGATTAAGAAACTGAGAAAGATTGTCTCTGAGTTTAGCTCCTTCCAACCTGGTAATGCCAGATTTGGAAAATAATACACATTTTTATATATCTATACATGTATATGTGTGTATACAGGTATTTATGTATATATATGTTACACAAACATACATATATATTCTAAATGCAAATCAAACACCAATTTAGGCTGTTGCTGACAGATGACTACCATACTAATTTTTTCTGTATGTCCTACTCCCTTTGCCCATAAGTATTAGGTCTTTTCCTGTTAATGGAGCTGACCCTACTACAGCCTATCATGGCCACAGTATGACCTACTAAGGCTTGTTATATAAGAATTTTCCTGGAATAGTGCTGTGTTTTCATGTTATGTCATAGTAGGTTCTTTCAGAATGTGTGCAGTGTTCCAACTGATACATTTAATTGAACAAAGAAATCAATGGGAAATCACATAATTAAAATTGAACCCATCTGTAAGAACCTTGTTGGATGAGGACCAGAATGTTCAGTCCAATTGAGGATTATTATCCTCTTGTTTATTTAACCATTTAAGTTAAAGATACATAAAAACTCCGAAAAGCTTAACAATGCAGACATTTCTAATAATGATAATTGCAACAAATGTAGCAAAGAAGCAATGAGAGATCTTACAGAAAGGAAATGTGATTTTTTTAAAACAAAATCAATGTCACTCGTTCCTCTTGTCATGTCCATGTACTCACAGGCGCCAGGTGCTCTGTCCAGAACTCAGACGCCAAGATGCGTATATCAAGGTGGTCAGGTTGTGTTCCTTGTTTTAGGCTGCCTTTTTGTTTTCCAGGTCTGGATACGCTGAAGAGCTGCAGACAGAGGTGCTGCCATCTTCATGACCTCTTAACCTAGATACCAACAACACCTGTCGTTCTCATAACCTTTCTGCCATTCTTTCTGCTGCTTCCACAACCTGACATTCCCACTCATTACCCATTCATATCAATCTTAACATTTCTTCTGATATTCTCTATAACAAAAGTCTGTACAATAACTATCCAGGAAAGCTAGCCCACGGCTCTAGAACAGCAGCTGCTTGTTTGCCCAGGTATTAGAGCATGGGTGCATACAGCTAGCAACTGATTACTTATTAGCTGTATCGCATTAATGTGCAAACTGTGAAAGTTATAAAAGCAAGAATATAATATAATTCAGAGATGAACTGAGAGCATGAACTCTAACTAGATTATGGGTTATATACTACAATGGGATCCAGGGTGGCCAGAGGTTTGAAATCAATGTACATGACCTTTTTTCTCCTAAGAAGATCCCCCAAAAATATCAGAAGAATTTTAAAATTTGACATGTTGAATATGAACAGGTTCTGTTACAGTAGAAACTGGAATATATAACATTTTAAACAGAGAAAGCTGAAAGTAACTAAGTAAAAGAGAATGATAACAAAAAGGATGTGTAAACACCTCTCCTTCAGCTTTCCCTCTCCCTGCAGAAAGGTGCTCGATTACAGTGTTTCTTTCAGTCAGTTCAGTGGCTTTCTGAGTTAACGCTAACAGTGTATGCTCCCTTCCAGTCCCTGGAAAGCTTTATTTCTGTCACATAAGGCCCGGCTCTCTGCTTCCTGCTCCTTTTGCCAGTCTCACAAGGTCTGCTCAATCTGCAGGCTCCCATCTCCTTGCTGCTGCTCTCACTCTTTGCCTGCTTCTGCTTCCCCATGTCTGCAACCCGTCCCCTAAGCTGCATCCCTGGTTCACAAGCAAAGGAAGCCCCTGCCCTTTTCCACAAGCTCTGCATGAGCCAGGGAGGAGGCACGCAAACTAGCAAACCAACCAACCAACCCACAAATGCCCTTCATAACACAATCCAGTTTTAACTGTACTTCTTAACTAAGGAAACGCATGGGTCCAAAGCACTGAACTTGTTTATGTACAACCACTCATTTAGAAGTCGGAACAGGCTTCAGATGAAGGCTGAGTCACAATAATCAATGTTTGGATTTTATAAACACAATAAAGAGCAAGGAGGCCAAACCTCCTGTTTTCTTGATAGCTGAGTAGTTCAGAGAAGAGCTTAATAACAAAGATGAACACTATCCAAATCAAAGACACTGGCATCTTTTAGGGCTCCCCGATTTCATTCATTGCACAGCTTCCTCCTGGTGTGCCTGGCTTTCAGGACCCTTTCTTGAAAATATATGCTTGAAAAAACAACTTCTAGGAGCAGCAGAAGGAGGGAAGGCAGCAGAAGAGGAGGAGAGAAGATTGAGTAGAAAAAAGGTCAATTTTCTTTGGCCATTTAGCTATAGATATTTGTTCATATAGATTTCTATCTACAGCAGAAAGGGAAGGTTAAGTATGGAGAGGTTATTACCAACTGGAATTATCTTTGTATAAAGCATAGGGACAAATATCCTTGTGTGTATTGATGAATAACTGCAGGCAGCAAGGCAGTTCAGGCCATCACATGGAATCTTTATAAATAGACAGACTGAAAATATAAAAATCAGGCTACTTTATCAAAGCCATGTATGCAGAAATCTTTCATGACTGGGCATAATGCTGATGAAGGCGAATTTAAACCTGAGAGGTTTTCCTCAGCATACACCCTTACCTATCACAGAAAAAGGGTACATGTGCAGCTCTCTATTTGTCAAGATATTCTTTATGTTTAAACCTTGATGGCAAAATATTTTACACTTGTGATTTCAGCCCTTATACCTACCAGCAGAAACAACTGTTTTAAATATTCACACCTGGAACAACTTCAGAATAATCCTTTTCTCTACAATATTAGATTTTATTTAGCTTGATTTAGATGTAAACTGGACAAAATCTTTCCTCCCTCTGGTAGTAGGGAACCGCCATTCCAAAGCAAAGTGAGAATTATAAAAGCACAGCATAGTGTCACCATGATTTGTCACCATTTTGCAAGACCCAGTGCAAGAAAGAGGTCAGAGCAGGGCTGAAAATGAAACGTGGATATTATATGCATTGGCCCTTAGAGAAGGCACAAATTCAAAAGGAGTGAGGCAGTAAAGATCCTTTTTTTCCCCTCCTCCTAACTTGAATGAGCTTTCTACATTATATCTACAAGTTCAACAAAGAAAAAGGATAAGGGACTTCTTTTAAAATCTCAGATGGAATTTCCTGGGCATTGTCATGGTTCAGAAGGCCTCTAAGTCTGACTGACTAGGAATTTAGTTATATAAAAAGCCTACAAAATTCCTCATTTCATGACTCCAAGTCTGAATCATGTTGGTGCAATGTCAAAAGCTAATAATAATTCAAAAAGTTGAAGAGTAATACTTCAGCGTGTTTTGACGTGAACAATTCTCATTAACAGATCTAGTGTAATTGTTCTGTTAATATCAAACTATATTAGTTTCTCAATGTTGTTTTGGAAGTTGCATATTTACAGTTTGAGGTAAGATGATGATCCTGTAATACTGATTTGAGAAAATTAGGCTTGTATATCACTACAGATTGCCAATCAAGTCAAAAGCTCTTGTTTTCTACAAGTCATAAATATAGATGGCACTCGAGCATATAATAGAAAATGCGCTCTCTACATTGTCAATAGATTAGTTTATAATGCTAATTTGACTTCATATTTTTATGTTTTTGCAAAGTGGAAATATTAACCTGAACACCTAAATTAGTACCCAAAGTAATATTTAGCTACCTGCTTTACTTACAGAAAAGTAATGCTGCACTAATGTGTCTCATAATAACTCAGTGTATTCTAATAGACAGAAAAAAGAGATGCAAATATAAATTGCCTAATGTTTTGAAAAAAAAGACATGCTGAAATTATCAGATCAAATGAGAGAATAGAAATAGAGAAATGGGAGCTGATGCATGCAATGATTCAGTTTTTAGCAGTACTGATGTTTTGAGCTTCCAAAGTGCGTTGGCAGTCCAAAAGAGCAGGAAGAACACTGTAAGAAAAATCAGAAAATGACAGAATATATTTAAAAATACACATTTTCTTGTGAATCCTATTATTTTGTTTAGAGAGAATTCTGAATGGGTTGTATTCATTATGCTCACATCTATTGCATTCTGAAAACACCAGTAGAAAATTACCAGTATCTGAGTTTAGTGGGACAAAAATCTTTTGTCATCTCAAAGTATTAGAGCATCTTGGGAAACAGCACATGAATGGAAAATAGAGAAACTACCCTTCGTCCTCTACTCTGCCACACCTGTATCAATATATCTATGTACTTCTCACCGCAGTTTCCTCTAACCCTGAAAATCACCTTTCCAAACACAAAGGATAAAGATTTGCACCATTCATGTCTGATCAAATACAACTGACCTGTTGATCAGCAGCACATTATGATTGTAACACTGTAACTCATCAAAGCTGATTTTCTTAATCCCTGATTGCAGTCAATTTTTCTGTAGTGATGACCTGTATTTTAAGAGCAAATATGAAGGTCCTGTACAGTTTTCTTAACCATCCCATTGCTTATTACGTCATATCTCCCCTAACCAAAATAATTAACCAGACTTTCTAATTAGCCAAACTTTAAAATGTCTATTAGTTACAAAAAATTAACTGGACACAAACAGAAATGAAACTAGCAAGCAATATTCTCTTGAGTAGTTTAACAAATCATTTATAATTCACTGCATTCTTAGACTCAGTCTGCAGTCTAAATGTACTAATTTCTAGCTGACATGAATTTTTATATTGCCAGCTCAGTGTATTTCAGCTTTTAGTTATTCAGTAATAACACAGTCTTTATGAACGACAGTTCTTAAAGCACCAGATGCAATGAGTTCTGCATTTTCAAATATTAGCATGCAAATCAGTCTAAAACAGAGCTACCAATTTTTTTTTTTTTTTTCATATTTTATATTGCTTAACACCAGACTGATTACTACTGGAAAAGATGGAGGAAGCAGTGCTGTGTTCCATATCACTACACTTCATAAGTGAGCTGTGTGTAATGACTATGGACTACATCGTTAGATGATTGTTTTTAAACCTCACATCATACCATAACATATCTCTGTTAAACTCATCAAAACCTGTTGATTTGAATTTCAAACAGAAAGGAAAACCACTGGATATCTTTACCTAAATTTTAGGTTTTCATTACTTTCATATAAAATATGAAACTACCATTTATCAATTCAAGGCTCACTGAGCCAAAGGCTTGTTTTCCCCTCAAGTCAGGGAAGCAGATATGTCCTGCTAAAGGAAAATGGTGTAAGCTATGCAGCATATTCCTGATATAAAGATTATTGTGCTAAAAAGTAACTCTGGGGGGAAGTAACTCCTTGTAATTAGTGGAAAGAAATTAGTGCTTACAGGATAAGATTCATCTGGCCAGATATAAACAGTTACAGCTGGTCAAATGCATACTACCTCTGCATCTAGACAAGCAAAGGAACTCTTGCAATATAAAGCTATTGATTTGAATTTTAGTCTCACAAGGCTATCCTGAAAACAGATGCTATGCAATTCTACTTAATTATCTTCTGGCTAATTTTATCTTGTTTTTGCTGTTAAAGCTCAAAATTTTTAATCACTAAGTCTGGCTCCTGCTAAGCATTTGCTTGTTTTGTTTTGTTTTGTTTTGTTTTTGAAACTGTAAAGTATATATAATCAACTAACATTTAAATTTCTCCTGAGTCAATCAAACTAAACTAAATCATAAAATGAATTTATGCCTCCTTGCTCAAAAAAATAGCCTTAGTTTTAGAAGATATCCAATTCTTCAAGAATGTGGCGTTACAGCAGGACTTTAAAAAGTACAAAAATGACATGTTTGTGATAGAAGGAACTTAAAAAGCAAGAGGAAAGTAAAAGAAACTGAGTGTCTGGATCTTTGTTGTAGTGACCTGAATCATGTAAGGATTTTAATTTAATCATTTTGCCACGAATACTTTTCTTTCTAGATCCTAAATTTGCATACTTTATTGAGAGGAATGTTAATTCATTTATTGACAACAATAAATGAAAATTATATGTAAAGAACAGATTACAGGAATTTCTGTTCTTTCTGTTTCATTCACTGCTTCCTGAATAGCTAGCACTGTGTGAGAACATAAGGATGTCCATACCAGTTCAAACCAAATAACTGCATAGCCCAGTATCTGATCTCTGTAAATTGCTGGAAGTAGATGCTTAGGGAAAAAGGAGAGGAACACCTATTGCTTTCTATTACTTTGGCAAATTAAGCAATAAGTTACATATTTGAGTTAATACTTTGGTAATTTCATATTTGATTTCCTTTATAAATCCTGGATAAATACCGTCTGTTTTTAGCAGTTGTTATAATCTCTTTTTGGCAATTGCTGTTATTCATTTGGTTGATTTGCTTAGAAATGTTTTCTGATACTTTTATTTGAGACTGTTCCTCAACTTTTCCAGAGCAAAGAAAAGCTCTACCATAGGAAACTCTCAGTGTTTCTCTGTGGTGAATGGACCTTTATCTTCTCCGAGTTCCTCCTTCCATCTCAGCTACTTAGGAACTCTACATACTCTCGATCATGCTTCTATTCTTGTTGCATTTGAAAAAGTTTTTATTAGTTTTTATGCCTTTAGCAAGTTGTCCTAAAAAATCATTCTAGGAAATCCTTCTAGAAAAAATCTCTACTATTTCATATTTCACATTTAACTTTCCACAGTCTTTTCTATTTTTCTCACTTAGACACAATATCTGCATTTTTAGAGATGTCCTTCGAATTCAGCTAGTCTGTGTAACTTGTCACTACAGGCCAAAGGCTGTTCCCCACATAACCTATAACTGGGTCCAACTGGATCTTGCAAGAATCCCCATGTCCTTCTCTCTTCCTTCTCTTGCCAATGTAACAAAAATAACATTTTACAATCAATTTTTTAAAAGCCCAGAAATTAAGAGTAAAGAGCAGACTAACAACGCTTAGTCTACAAAGTGCCCTGGGCTATCCCATGGACCTGTGGATTTCCTCTGTTGTCAGACAACAGTAGGTTTGCTTATTCAGCTATTTCCAGCTCTTGAAGCAAGATATTCCCAGGAGAAATGATTAACTTAATGCTCCTTATTTTCCCTCTCTTTCAGCATTTGAGGGTGTCATATAACCTTAACCTGTTATTTTATGTGTAACAAGGACTGCTAGTTACTCATAAAAAACTCAGATTTCCTCATAGACTGCCTAAAATCAAACATTCTCAATAGTAATCCATTGTCAAGCATGGTTATCATAGTTATATGATACTTCCCAAGAACAGATGTGATATGTAAGATCACCTGTTTAGTTTCTGTCTGTACAGATTGATTCATATGCATATTAACTAAGGACTTTTCTCAGCTGAACTTCTGTCAAATGTCTTAGAAAATCAGCCTGGAATCATCAGTTTCCCTTATGTTCACATATATAATCTCAGTATTCTTGGGAATGGAAGAGAATGTGCTCCTTTTCTCGTTAAAAATGTTTTTAACCCAAGAATAAGTCATTTTCATCTTGGATTTGAAAGAAATTGTGTCTTTTCAATTTGATTTTTAATTTGTCTATTCCCTTGATAGAGACAGGATCCCTGTTCTAAGCCACAGATTTTATCTCTTCTCATTGCGGCTGTTGGTGGCTTTTCCAGGAAAATACACATAATAGAAGGTATATCCCATTTCATATTATCCATATGTGTGAAAGGAAATGCCTTTGTGTGAAATGAAATCTTTCTAAAGATAGATACTTTAAATGAAAGTAAGTTAACAAGCCAGAGGTACTAAAAGATATGGACAATTAGTATGAAAAAGAAGAAAATAAATACCTTCAGCTGTTGAAAATAATATTTGTCATTTGCCATTATGAATCAATTTCTTCAGTCTCATTTTACTTTTCCAAGCAGAGTCTATTTTTAATTTTATCTTTTGTGCAGGATCAATCACACAGTTACCAGTTATAACATGCAATGATTTAATTTGTGCAGCTACTGAAAATCACATGGCAGATCTTGTAGCTTTTCACCATTCATGACCTATGCAAGCAGCAGTTTTTGATTTCATTCATCACTCTTCTTCCATCTGTTGGGTAAAGTATCTGCTCTGACTTAATTTAACAATAGAAAGTTTCAGCTTCATTTGAGTGCTGTAAATGCTGAACTAATTTGAGTTTGGGAATGCTGTTCTTGCTTTGTTCAGCTTCTGCTTTATGCCCTTTCAAGCACATCTCTCTCCTGTAACTGGAAAGGGTAACGGTAATCAACCCTTTCAACATTCGCTAAGCCTCTGCCTTGTTCGTCATTAGGAACAGTGGTGCAGAACTCCTCATTAGGGCAGGAAGCATTCAATACATCAGTCTTCCTCATGCTGAAATTTCATTTGTGCTGATTGTTGCCAAAAAAAAGATCAATTGTTATTTGCCTATAGTTCATCTTTGCATCGCAACAGGAGGGCTTCTACTACTGGAAAGATGACTTCAAAAATATCACCACTTTGTTAGATCTTCCTATCTCCCACTGTTTTCGCAGGAGATAAATTTGGCTAGTGATTAGCACACTAGCCTAAAGATCAGGAAACTTGAGCTCTACTCATAATTCTCCCTGTATTTACTGTGTAACCCAATCTGTTCCTCTGACTGTAAAAGGGGATAATAGTACCCACTTCTGTAAAGTACTTTAAAGCTTCAGATAAAAAGTGCTGTAAAAGATAAGGACTATTATTAAAGCTTTCTCAATAAGCTGGCTATCAGCCAGAGGAACAGAAGGCTAGACACAATACCTCTTTGCTGTCAGAAAGACTACAGCAAAATAGAGGTTATTGTGGATGACAAAACATTTCAATTCTCACACAAACTTTTAACAAATTCCATCATCACTTTGACATGCATGTCATAGTTCTTCTATTAATAGCCACTATCAGAATCCGTCTGTCAGTCTTCAGAGAGATTTCATACTTTTGAAAAGAAAACTCTACTCACTACAGCTCTGGAATTTGTAGGAGCCTACTGGTTTCCAGCATCTCAGTTTTAGAATGGAATATCCTAGTGGAGCATCTCACTGGATAAAGATGAAAAGCTCAGTTGTTGGTATGGAAGGCTACAGAGTTGGCAGCCTTACACAGGCTCCACACCACCTAAACTGTGAGTAACTGGAAAAGATTTAGAAACCTATACCCAAGCAAGCGACTCAGAAAGCTTAATGTTTATCACTGCCTAGTCCAGGAAACATGGAAAACCCCACAATCTCTCTGGTCAGCCACAAACAGTGTTTGTCCAAAAGGGCTGTCCAAAAGGAGAAACTGAACCTATCTCCCAAATATAGTCAGTCTACTGCAGTCTAGGACCTCATAACTTTGTGTGGTTAAGTGCCTGCATATATCTAAGGGCTTGTCTGACAAAAGTTGACAACACTGAGTTCAAAACAGCATAAAACAGCACACAACAGCTGCAGGCATATTTTCTTTGAAAGTTTAGAGGAGAATAAGCAGCTGTTTCACATAATGGGACCCACCTATAAAGTGGGCAACCTGGATTCAGAACAAGGGAAAATGTAGTGGTTCTTCACATGGTGCATGTTTCAGCTATGGAGCACCTTGCCATAGAACACCATCAATGACAAAACTTTCCATTAATTAAAGGTCACGTTGGCCAGTTCAATGGAAAACAATGTATTGAGGCCCACTAAATGTATAGAAATCACTGCTGGATCAGGGAGTCCATGTAGCACAATTGCTGGAGGCTGAGACAATGTTTGAGGGAGTTACCATAGTATGTCTCCTTGATTCTTACACTTTTCACTAGGTATTCACCGCTAGCTACTGTTGGACAGGACACTGGACTACACAGACTTTTGGTTTTGCCTGTAGGTCTGTTCATAGGTTGTGTGCTGGATCTGCTGGAAGGCGTCTCTATTTTATAGCAATCAATGGATTGCAGGAAAAGCTCCTGGAACAGATGTCAAGTTTGCCTTTACATAGTTAAGACAACTAACCAGTAGCCTGGAGTTGGGGTTCTTCTAGTAATTTTCCATTAGCTATATGATTCTTATATTCTTGGTTTAACTTCAACTGAAGAAGTGGGAACCACTCTTGATGGTCAAGGCCCTCTCCTGATAAGGAAACCCTTCCTAGAGGTAGGATGGCCTAGAAATTTGTTCTTCTGCTACCTAAAGAGTATTTAAATTATTAGTAGAAATACATACCAGAAAGAGGTGTTTTTCATTTCTCTATTACAATTTCAGTTACTATGAAACATTTAGTTCTCCTTTTCATCTAAGAATGCCTTGTTTACTGTGCATTTTAGACTACTGGCTGATTTATAGCTAATCAATAATTTGCCCTACTCATACTGAGTACTCATACACACTGCTGATCAGTTGTCCCCAACTTCTCTATATAGAGCCAGGATTTGGGGTAGGGAAATAGAAACCTGCATATAATCTGCAATACGGCAGAGTATCATATGTCCACTTTTCCTGTCTCCATAGCAGAGCTTACTCAAATATGAAAGATGTAGCAAGAACGTAACAACTCTTAAACAGGCGCGACTTCACCAAGTCTACAAGTCATTTGCACCCAAACGAAATAGCATCTTGAATTTTACAAAAGCTTTATATTGCCAAACTAGAGATTTTTTTTCTGTAAATAAATACAGGCAATCTATCCTGTCATCTTTTACCATGTTTCCCTTGGAATGATTCCACTTTCAACGCACCAAATGAGCAGCACTTACTGAATGGACAGCTGTTCAGTCTTGGGGGGGCCTCCCTCCTCATTCTTTGCATGACACTGTATCTTATTTCCTGGAACCTATTCAAACTTTATTCTAAATGCAGGATTAGTCATTTTCTCCACGACCTTTCTAAAGCTCACTGCACAGAGTATTGCACAAACAACAATGATTTTTTTCTTCAAAACTCCTCCCTCGCCCTTCAAGGGGAGGTAGTGCTTACAGTAAGAGGTACAAGCTAGGTTTCATCTGTCCTAGGTGTTTTAGGCAATCAAGTCTTCTGCCAGAAGAGCTTTATTTTGTTCAATGCTGTGACCAGTCAAAAGAGTAGCTTACTAGGAGCAATTAGAAGCTGGTCATCTTCTGTTCTCCTGGGTGAGTTTTGGTAACCTGCAGGCCCTCCAGCAACTGGTTGATTTAGGAAAGACAGGTTCCTGCATCCAGCTCTTACTGTTACCTCAAGATGCTGCAATGCTCTCATTTTGTGTATTGAGCTGCTCAGTCTGCTCAGCAGTCTCTTCTGCCTGCTGCCACACTATGAAAGCAAGGGATTTGAGGAAGATTTGTAAGTGGTGTGCTGGCTTTGCTGTTAGCTGGCAGTATTGGGCTCCTGAGCAGAATGACTAGTCCCAGAAGTTTACTCATGGCTAGTAGCCACTGATGTAGGTTCACTGTGCTAGATTAGAATGAAAAATAAAAATATGTGCTATCAAGTTTTCTCTTTAATGGAGATTTTCACACATGTCTCTTGTAGTCAGCTTTTTGGTGGGATGTGCACACAGACACCATTCCCCAGGAACCCTTTCAGAAACTGGCAGCTGAACAAATCTGTTTGCTTGCATAGGTGGGAGTTCTAGGGAGTTAGTAGAAAATTTGACACTGATTATAAAGCTGAGCTGTTTTCCTTTATATAAAAGGTCAGAATTAGGCCAAAATGGGTGACTTCCTATGTTACAGAACATTCTCTGCTGTCTAGAACAGAAAAAAAAGATAAAGAGAAATATGTTGTCTGCCCCTTACTTAGTATATCAGCTCTTCCTGGGAAGAATCTGTTCTGAGAGAGTAGCCAAATGCCACTGACAGAAATGGTATTTTCCTCTACCCATTTTCTACCTGGATGGACACTTCTTGGTGCTTAAATATTACTTCTGTAACAGACCTCATGTCCCTCCACCATCTTTTTGTTCATTAACATTTGGTGGTCCCTCCTTCTCCTCCCCTTTTACATACACCCACATATAGAATATTTACAGTCTCAGACTGGTCCAAATTTTGTTCTTTGCAACACAGGAGTTGTTTTATGCCTCTGAAGCAAACATGGACATACCATATTCCAATATTCTTATATTTGCTTGGCTCTATTTGGGTTTGGCTCTGTATAACTGATTCTTCTGTGCCTATCTCCTGTTTAGTTCGTATAACCATTGAATCAAAGGAAAGTCCAGCTTGGAAGGGATATCTGGAGATCATCTGGCCCATCCTTCTGAGAAATCAGGATTAGGTTATCCAGGGTCCTGTCAAGCCAAGTCTTGAATATTTCCAGAGAGGAGATTCCATCACTGCTCTGGGCAAACTATTGCAGTGTTTAATTGTTCTCAAGCTGAAAAACTTCTCTATTACATCCAGACAGAGCTTCTGATGAAGTAACTTGTGCCTGTTGCTTCTTGTTCTGTCACAGTGCAACCGTGTGAAGAGAGTACCTCCATCTTCTGTACTACTACCTTGTATTGGAAGACAGTGGTTTGATCCCCTATGAGCCTTCTCTTCTCTAGGATGAGCAAACCCAAGTCATTCATACTTTCTTCATATATCAAGTTATCCAGCCGTCTAGTCATCTTGGTGATCTGCTGAGCCTTCTCCAATTTTCAATGCCTGTCCTGAACTGGGGCCAAAACTGGACAGAGTATTCCAGGTGTGGCCTAACAAGCACAGAGTAGAGAATAATCACTTCTCTTGACCTTCTGGCTATACTCTTGCTGATACTTCCCATAACACAGTTTGCCTTCTGTGCTGCCAAGGTACACTACTGGCTAACGTTCGGCTTACTGTACACCAGTGCCCTCACGTCCTCTTCAGTAGAACTGCTCCCCAGACATCCAGACTTCAACCTGTGCAGTTGCCTGGGATTATTCTGGCCCAGGTGCAACACTTTGCATTCATTTTTCTTAAACCTCATGCAATTCTTGTTGATCCATTCTTCCACCCTGTTGAGGTCTCTCTGTATGGTGTCCCTTCCTTCCTGTGTATCAGCCTCTCCTCCCAGCATGGTGTCTTATGCAAACTTGATGAGTCTTCATTCAATCCCATCATTCAGCTTGTTTATAAAGATATTGAATAGTATCAGAGACAGTATTGACTCTTGAGGAACTTCACTCCTGACCAGCTGCCAGTTTGACTCTGAGCCATTAACCACCTTTGAGCACAGCATTTTGGTCAGTTTTCCACCCATTTTGTGGTCTGTCTTAGTAGTCTTACCAGTTCATTTCTTACTAGCTTGTCAGCAAGGTTGTTGTGGGATACCTTGTCAAAGCCTTGCTAAAATCAATGTGGATGATGTCCATAGTTCTTTCCTCATCCAGAGAGCCAGTTTAATCACAGAAAACAGTTTGGTCAGCCACAAGGCACCTTGGCAAATCTGTATTGGCTTTTTCCTGTTTATCTAGTCCTTTCTGTGTCTGCAAATAGCTTCCATGAGGACCTGTTCCATAATTTTCTAGAGACTGAAGTGATGCTGACTCATTTGTAGTTTCCCAGACCTTTCTTATTGCCTTTGGATGTAATATTTGCTTTTTTCTGGGACTTCCCTTGATCTCCATAAACTTTAAAATATGACAGAAAGTGGCTTTCCAATGATCTCTCTTCTCACCTTTAGATGCATCCTTTCAGGTCCCATAGATTTGTATATGTCCAATTTGTACAGATAAGCCCTAACTCAACCCTTCTCTATGTATTCACAATTTGTTTTGTCATCACTGCTTGACAGAGACTTGGGGAATGTCACCTACCTATGAAGAATTTGAATAAAGTGAAGAAGGCACTGAATACCTCAGCTTTCTGTGTTATTTGTAACTAACTTGCCAGACCCATTCACCAGCAGACATGCACCTTCCTTATACTTATGCTTGCTACTAGCATAACTAAGCCTTTCTGGTTATTCTTGACATCTCTTGACAGTCTGAGATTCAGCTGAGCTTTTGCCTTCTATCTCTGCAAGCCCAAGCAGTACTCTATATTCCTCTTTGGGAGTCTGTCCCCTTTTCCATATCTCATATGCTTCTTTTTGCATTTGAGCTCTCTTAGTAGCTCACTGTATAATCAATTGGAAAGTTTTATGTCTCCTCTAAAGGCAGTCCTCCTACAGTCATTGTCGAAGTCTTCTGGCCCCAGATATAAAGGCAATGCACAGGAAATACAAAGCACTTTAAAATGACCCCAGACCTTACCTTGTCTCTAAGCAGGCAAAAAAAAAGACAGAAAGAATGGGGGGAATTATAAAGCAAATGGGTGACTATGAAAGCAGTGGAGTTAGTATTCACCATTATGGTGCTGATGTGCCATCCTGAAGTGTATGCAATAGTGAGTGATGTGTGATCTCAGTGCCAGGTCACACAGAATCACAGTGGTAGCTGGAGAGAAAGTGGTCTTTGACACCTTGATCTTGGTCAGGCCTTGATTTACAATACTGCCTTACAGGAGATACTTCTTGTTATGCACGCAAGCAGGGATTTCATAATACATGATGGCCAGTGGATGCAGAGCAAACATCTGTGCACCTAGTTCATCTGGAAAGGATCAATAGCTATTATGGTGAATGAGGGTGATGGGCTATACAAAACAGTATTTGGGCTGGGAAAGTATTGTATTGGGCATTTATTGAGACCTTGAATGCCTTTGTCAGCCCAGTGTCATGCTGAAGAAAGCAGATCGCACGGGGTGAATACGAAGCTTTCTAGATCATCTAATGCCACAGATATATGTGTGAACTGATAGTCTGACTGGGGAGTGTTACTTTTCAAGAAGATGCAGCTGGCTCTCCAATAGTTTGGAGAACCATTTGAGTGCAGTTTGGATACCTAAACTAGAAACAACGTCAAATAAGACGAAGCCAAAAACAAGGTTCCTGTGGTCTATATTTAACATTTTATATTAATGTATTTATTCTGAGCAAGGCTTGCATTTTGCTTTACCTACATATAACCTCAGATATAGTTAAAATAAGGATCCTGAAAATAGCAATACTTTTATTTAACATTTTGTGAGGTAGTACTTAACTTATCTGGGTCTCATTGTGCTTAAATCTGTAGAAATATGTGGTAAATGACAAGAACTGCTGGGAACATCTCATAATCTAAAAAACGAATGTAAAGTATGCTTGACAGCAGATACAGATTGGATTCCGATGACTGAAGGAGTGTAGCAGAGTGTTTAAAGCTGTGGGGTTGATTTGGGATGGGCAATTTACTAGGGAGAGTTAAACAGCTGCACGATTGCCAGGAACCCAAGCTTTGTCAAATGACTTTCCACAACAGAAAAAGATGCTTCAAGCAATGTCAGCCTCTTTAAGCATCCATTAGTGCCAGCAGGTTGAAGCTGAGATATATATCAATATAACCTTTTTTCATATTTCATACAGACATCTAGAATACATGCCAGAATTTGTGTGCTTATTGCCAAGGAAGCAACAGAGACTTATGGGTTACAAAATATTTAAATGCCACCCTGCAGAAGGGCAGCTGTCCCTAAACGACCAAAGATACGGTGTAAGAAATCAAATTATATTATTTAAGTCTTACCAAGCTAATTGGAGAGGTGTCTATACAAACTAAGGACAGTCTTTAATCAAAGTAGTGGTAAAGAAATTCAAAATAGACTGTAACTTTACATTGAGACCCATGTTTTTGCACAAATGCCCAAAGTCAGAGGAGAAAAGACCTGGGTATGCTTTTCCTGAATATTCTTCTGGGTTTTTCTAGTATTACCAGGAACGAAATTTTAATTTAAAAGTCATCTCTTCCCCCGCTAGTTGGACCTGTTGGAGTGAGAAAGGAGACCACAGTCATTTTAAAAATAAATGAAGGAGAACTGCACTCTGGAATGACAAGGAACAATTATAATTAATAACCTACCTACAACTTACTCCATTTCTTATAGGCAGGGCATAGAGGCTGAGACAAGTAATTAAGTTACCACAGTGTAACAGTCTAAATGACATGACCTGACCCCCACTGACTGACCAGATAGGCATTTCTAGTCCATAGCAAATGTAATGTAAGGCAACTTAGTGATAGAAGTTAGAGAAAACAGACTTTATTTCACATTTGCAATGAGTTTGCATAGCTTAGGTGACATATGGGAATCTCCTATGCTCTGGTCACTGCATCACATGATTACTGAGACTTAAATTTTTCATGGAAATTTGGAAGTAAGAAGTGATTTTTCCACAAGTAAGTTGTTACAGAGATAAAAGAAGACAAAGATGGCAACAGTTGTTTAAAACGGTCTTTGTTTTCTTCTGATCTACAGTCCAGAGAAAGTTTGGTTTTCTCATATTTTATAATATATGACAAATTCTGTCACAGTTTATAGTTCAGAGTTCTGAATCAAAATTACTGAGGAACTAATAATACAACTTTATAACGAAAGATATATGCAGCAATTACATTGGAGGGAGACTACATATTTTTAATATCAGCAGTCTATCTACCTCAGTTGTATCAGTGTAATTCTAAAGTATTTGTCAGATTTCATTTTGACATCAATTTCTCAATGATTTTAGAGCACTTTTTCTATTTCCTAATACTGCATGCTATATTTCACAAAAGAGATTATTTTAGACACAAGTAACAAGCTCTAATCACCATACTACCCTTGTTACATTTTTACTAATCTAATGAAACTTGCATTTATACCACCTTTGACTGTCAAATTATGTTTTACTCCTTGTTTACTCCAAACAAAAGAACGCATGAGTGTGACATAAGATGCTGATCTTCCAGCTCACTGTGCTTAAGCAGCCTGTGGGACTCATCCAGAATGCTATTGTCAGTCACATATTGTCAAGAAAAATATACTGCAAGAGGGTGAGATGATTTCCGTTTATTTTATAAAAGAGAGAGAGACAAAAAATGCCTGCACACCTAGCACTCTTACAAAGGTAAGTGCATGACACCTTGCACTCGTTTATACTACGGCTCATTTATACAGCAGCATAAAAGGATTTAAGTGAAAAGTGAAGTGTTACACAACCAGTAAACAGAACAGAATCTGGAGTCCAGATCCTCAAAGCTATTTAGAGACCAATATCCCACAGGATATAATATCTTAAAGTAGTGCCTTGTTACTGCAGGTTACCATGCCATATGGCCCTGCTCACTCATTAGAATTTTTTTCTGTGCCTACCATGAGGAAAATTCTAACAAACATCACTCCCTCATAGCTGTCTTGAAATTCCATTGAAAAATCTTCACAAAAAGGGATGCAACAAATATAATTGAGCTGCTACTACATATGAGTGTAAGTATTAACTCAAAATAAACTTTGCAACCACTACCTGATTTTAAATTTGGTATTTCTTAAGTTGTATCATCACAAATACCAACTCTAGCATGATATTCTGACGTATTGCAAAAGTCATGCTTACTTAAATTGCAATTGCTTAAAAGATGTATATCCACTTCTACAGGCATTGATAAAAAATATTTAGCCAGTATACATGAAAGAGGAAATTTTGTTTTATGTAGCAGTCTTATTGGCTTAGTTTCACTTGTAAAACCTAAATTCCTTGATATAAATCACACTGGACATTTCTGTCTAATAAGGGGAAAACCAGTAAAGAGGAATTATTCTACACTCTTTAATGATAGCAGTGGTTTTCCATTCTAACTAAACATAAACTACTAATTAGATCCTATAAGGTAAATCATAGATAATATCTAAAAAGTAATGATATAGCAAGTACTCACTATCTGTTCTTCATTCACAATGGAAACTTTAAAGTTACTTTATCTTTTATTCACCTAAAATATCCTAGTATCCTAGGAAAAGGCTACTGTAACTTTTCACTTCTTTTGACATTGACAAAGGGATTAGGGAAAGAGAGAAGATCAATGTATGCCAATATTGTTTCATTTTTCCTTAGATGATTCCTATTGGACCCAAAGGGTAGGCTAGGGTAAAATATTCAATTGACTCAAACGGAAGTGTAAGAGAGGTCAGACGAGGCTAGAAAAATCAAATATGAACATGAAGAATTATACTCCTTGGTTATCAGAGTTATCAGAGATTGTGATTTCATCCTATTATCCGTACGGTATCTGGTTCTGTCAAAGCTCTCACCTGTTCAGCAATAATTTACAGAGTAGGATGTTAACTTTGAGAAAGTTCCTATGTAAAAAGTTGTGGTATTTGAGAAAGTACCAGTTGTTCTTTCTTGCCAACATGTTATTACCTTCTACTCTCCCAGCAACATGCAAATGCAAGTCGGTCATTAGAAATTAATATCCTATCCTTATAAACACTTACTCAGCTACATATTTTATCCTGAAGAGCTCCTACAGAATTAAGCTTAGGGGTCTGATGCAAAGCTCATTGAAGTCAAGCAGACTGTTTATTTCTCTGGCTTGACATCAAATATAGACTCATCTTATTTCATTTTTTTTCACTACTGAGGGCTTTAAAAAAAAATCATAGCTGTCTGTGGATGCTGTTCTTCTTCACAACATATGCCGTTGGTATGTGGTAAAGTTAAACAGGGCTGCTGCTTATTTTTAAAATTGTAAGATGTATCTGTAATAGGAACTCCATTTTGTATTATATGCTAACAGCTGTCTAACTTGCACTGGATAGATTATTGAATTGCATTTCAAACACCTACTCTGCCCAAGAAAGGGCTTTAAAATTTCAGTAAAAGAGTAGTAGTTGAGAAATTGTCAGTGTCACAGTCAAGGGCTATTTGCTGTTTGTCTTTTAACTACTGCTGTGTTTCCATAGAATGCTGCTCAAGGAGCCTTTCAGAGAAAAGGACAAACTTGCCATACCAAAGACATGAATAAAAATGTAGGAACCAATTTTTAATGGGTATTGCTAACATAAGAAGTGGGGATGGGCATGGAAGATAGCAAAATAAGCATAACATGCAAGAGGGAGGAGGGCAGGGTGATGTGCTGACAGTCCTCAAGCTCACAAAAGATGAGAACAGAATGGGTAGAGAATGCATTGCAGAAAGACTTATATTTGGCAGTGAAGCGGTAACTTCTGAGCATTTAAAAACATGAAGTGGCAGTTGTAAGAAAATTCTTTGCTAGGCTTATGTTTTTTTTGTCCCAAAACACTGTCCCTAGAAAGCTTAAACTAGAGGTCCAGCTAGCCCGCAGCCTTGTCTGGGGGATAATGGGGAAGTGGATCAGGGCAGTCAGATGTTTCAGACCGATTTCATGGCATAGAGTGGCTGGAAGGCTGCACATCCACTTTCATTCGCAGAGTGCTTACCAAGCAGCCCGAACACCAGGAACATACTCTAGAGAACAGAACTATGACTGGCTTCTGCACGGACCTAGATACGTCAGAACCATGTGGGATATATCTGGCTTTCTTGCAAGAGAGATGTGGATTTTGCATGTTCCCTTGCCAAGTGGGAACAAAATGATGCAAAAATTTGTAAAGCCTGAGGTTATGTCATGGATCCCAGTCCTTTCTGTGATGGGTAGTTCATTGTTCAGACACAGACTGATATCTAGAGGAGTTACCTTGAAAGAACCCCAGATTCTTATGCAGAGATTTTAATTATTTAGGTTAAGTCTTTATCTAAATACCTTCTTTTTGCTGAAAATAGAAAAGACGAAAAGCTTTTTCGTGGGTGGTGTATTACTATTTCAACTTATTCAAACAAGTGACACTTTTTCTTCTCATATTTAAAAATAAATAGTGCCTTGAAATTAAAAGCATATGGCAAAACTTTTAAAGGGCAAACTGTCATTTCACTGAATTATTTATTGTAGTAGACATTTGATGTTCAATCCATAAATCTGTTTAAATATAATAATTAAATGATAAATATTATAAAGCTGGAATTATCTAGGAGAACTATAACCACAAACTTGCAATGTGACCCCATCAGCCCAGGGCTCTTTGCAGGTTTAAGGACAATGCTTGCATTTAAGAATGGACTTAAGTCCCATTTAAAGCAATATTATTTTAGCACATATTTAGAGTTAAGCATATAATTAAATGATTTGTTGTAAAGATGTCTGCATGCTGAGGCCCCTCAGTACCATTCACAATCAAGCTTCAATTTTAATTGCACTAAATATGCAGGCTTTGGTACCCCTGGCTGAAAAGAGGATAATGATCCATAATGTGCTTTTAAAGTATAGACAGTGAACATCTGGAGGAGTTGAGAGGAAATCAGGTGGCTGACTATGACGAATTTTTTGATTTATGATGATCACGCCTGCCAGAGTCTGCAAACCTACTATATATAGGTAAAATGAGAACATGTTAATCTCCATGCTATGTTCAGACATCAGTTTGTGCATAATTTTTCACTTTTATTACTCATTGGGTTAACTTTCAGATTTAAGGAGTTCCACATTTGCTTTGATAAACTCAAAAAATTGTTGGAATAAATAAGCATATCACATCCAGCAATATTTTGTCACTAATATATTATTTGTATTATGTTTGTTTTTCTAATGCATCTTTCACAGGGCTTTAAATTTTATCATACTCCCTGCGTAGTAATAAAGCCATTTCCATTGCAAACTTGTAACAATAATGGATAGCAGCCTTCAGGGGATAGGTTTCCGTGAAATTTATTTCACCTCATGTTGTTCAGCCACCCAATGAATGAATTTGTTTCCATGACAGATAAGGATTGCACAGATCACTTTTATAATGGTCATGGGACACCACAAATCAGTATCAGGAAAGAGAAAAATGTGGGATTATAATATTTCTTTGGTTTTCATTATTCCTCCCAATTCACACTGTAGAAGTGTCAACTTAGTAATGTTTTATTAACAGCCACTAAGAAATCTGAGAGTTACAGTTTAGATAACCTGTTAGTTCTGTTAAGTCTTGGATGGCTTTTTATTTAGTATGTTTAAGTGGTGAGCTGAACCTTTATCTCTAACCTATGCACGGAAATGAACAAAACTGGATTTCTGTAAAATGTATTTTAACATCACCATTGTTAATAGAGAGAGTTACAACTCAGAGCCTGATCAGTGCATGCACTTCTGTACATCAAAGATTTACTAAATAGTCTTATTTTGACATGCTATAAGTACCTATTGACTTGAATAGTCTGCTCAGACTACCTGAGATGAAGTATACATGCACTCATGAGTTCATAAACACCATACGCCATAAACAGATTTAACTCATCAATATAAATGCAAAAAAAAAAAAAAAAAAAAAAAAATCCTGAAGATAAAAGCCCTTAAGGCATGGGGAGGCTGTCAACTGGTTAGCTTACATTAAGGAAGTTATATACAGACATGCCTTTCATAACACCGTATGTGGGCTTTTTCTGCCTTTCTGACTTGGCAGTTGTGCTTCAAAGTCCATTTTGGCAGCACGTATTAATGACTTTGTGATGCTGTGTTGAACCATTGATCCTGAAAACTGTGAAAAGCAAAGAGGCATCATGTCGTTTCTTGGATTTCTTTTTCTTTCACACTTTCTCTTTTCAGAAGCAGAGAAAAAACAACTTTAAGAAAATATTTTCAGCATTTGCACTGAAGCACTTTTGACAAACCCTTGAAAGTTGTCCTAACCAACATTGGGAAGGTAAAAGGTAATCCCTGAACCTCATATTACTGTTGACATTCAAAATATTTTTAAACATCTACATGCCAAAACTGGTGTGCATTAATTTAAACTGGAATTTATAGCTGTAATAACAATCCTCGGTTTCAGAGGAAATAACGTGCAAGGCCATGTAAAGAGGCAGCTTGTTAAGCCTACTTGTCACCAAGAGGAAAAGTAAGAGTGAATTCTGTCCAATCTTCAGCAACGAAGCAGGCATACCTGCCTGCTGTCTTTGTTCACTGAGTGAACAGGTCAGCAAGAGGGACCTCATTCTCCCAGGCAGTTTTAACACTGTCTCCTGATAAATGAGCAGTAGAATAAATTTTCTTGATTTTGATTCCTGTCGGAGAATCTAAGACTCCAGAACAGCAGAAATATGTAGGTAAGCTTTAACAACATCTAGGTTGACCTATTTTCTCCAAATGAAGAGAATTCCACTGCAGACTACAGTAAGAGTGTACATGTTCATGTATGAGTGAATAATTTAATTTTCTTTCCTTCATATGTTCAGATGCAAAAGGCCTACTCTGGTATTGCTCTAAATGATTAGCCTTAGTCATTCTACCATGTTTCTAGCAGCACAGAAAATACCTGTGCTTAAGCAGAGAGCCAGACTCTGCTCTGGTGTTTGTGTATGTATATGTTACTTCAGTGACAACAGTGAAACTGGATTTGTGTATGTTATATATGGAATTTGGGCCAAAATCTCTAATGATTGTTTTTCCCATAAACCTTACTTTATAGCACTTCTTAATGCAAATAGATATCAATTTTCAATTCCAAAATAATGAGGCAATATTAGACAATATTTTAGGCACGACTACCTTGTGCTCAATCATCTCACCCTAGCTAAGGAACTCTTTGCAAATTTAAAAGTGTGGAGGAATTAACTTCACAGGTCTCCAAGACATGAATGCCAATATTACGTATGGGAAATGGCACAAAAAAGGGGACCTGTCAAAGTTTGCAGGGAGGGTCCTGCCATAATAAAAACAAGAAACCAAACCCGCTGACCTCCAGTCCTAGCTTTAGCTCTTGGGTTGTGCTTTGTTTTTATGCAAAAAGCAGCTTATTTGCTTCCAAAATAACTACTCCTTTCCATTCCCTAGTAATATTTAATTCCATCCTTTTATCAAAAATGTATTAGTTATATCACTCTTTTTTCAAGGCAGAAGAGGAGCTCCTTCAGTAAGTTCCTGTTGTGTTCTGATTGTACTTTTGCAACATTACTGAAGTATTTCCTGGTTTTCCTTATATGCAACATAGGAAAGGTCCCACAATATGAAAATAGAGAAAAACATTAGTTAGTTGCATGGGCAACTGAGAAATGTTTAAGTCTAATTCCTGGGAGAATGTGTTTGCAATGGCCAAGTGATGGAATGCATTGCTGTGTCAGTGTTTCGCCCCGTGAAAGCTGAGCTGCAGTAATTGCCTTTGTATTTAAATGGGGCCCTTTGCAGAAATGAAGTAAAATGTATTAAGCCCTGTAAACTAGTGTGGCTCTTATTCTCTTTGCAGTGGCTAAAAGGACGTGCAGTTACCTCACAGAATAAAGTTGCTAATTAAGACGCATCAGTTCAGGCTGTTATTGGAGCCCTAAATCAAGAGTAATTGTAATGCTGTTTTCTCTCCTTTCCTTTGCAGATCTGGCATTGTCTCAGTGGTTTCCAGAAACACAAGTGGCTTTCTGCATGGTTTTATCCCTTTATCTTTCTATCTTGGATCTTCTGTGACAGTTTTCACCTTTGCGTTTCATTAAAAGTCTATTATGTAATATTCATCTATTCTAATATGTTTCTCCATTCTTCCAATTTCTGAAAACTGCCAGGGTATGTAAATCCCTCTTGTTCTCCAAGAAAATCCCAGCAATATGATTTAGATGGGAAATCTGCAAAATGAATACAGCATTGTTCTACAGTTTATCAATGTAATTGATCATTAAGTATTGATCTATTATTTATCATTTTCTCTGATGGAAACCTAGAATGCTTGTGGTTATTAGGTTTGGGAGTTTGGATTTGTTAAATCTCCTCTGCCCAGCAATGCTGCCAGGAAATTGTTTCTGTTTTCCTCAGATTCTGGTTGAAATTATAACCACTAGGATCACAGTCAGACCTGTGATCACTTTTGATCAATTCAAATTATAAGATGCTGGTATCAGACTGATACCTCAGCTTCAACAAACTCCTTTGCCATTTTAGGTCTTGTATTTCAAAAGTTTTTATGGAGACCGGATAATAATTTCACTATTTATAAGCTGCAGACACATCTTCATGCCATTTTTTCCCCATTGTGCAGTTGCAGTTTCTCAGGTGACCTTAACTTAACCTCCTATACTCATTAATTGCTTGAACTGATCTTCTTCACACTGCATACACCATATAATTAAATTTAGCACCAATTATGCTCTCATTTTATGTTCTAATACAGTTATCTAGGATTTTAAACTCTTTAAGCTTCCTTTTTTTTTCCTTTTTCTTTTTACTATAATGCATGATAGGATGCTAAAAGTTTTCAGACCTTGGCTTATAAAGATTTATCAGGGAAATGTGTAAAGCATTACATAGATTTAGAGACCCTCCACACATTTACGAAATGAAGCGATGTTTGTGTCTCCAGTTCATCACAAGTATTTCCATACAATGAATCCTCAACTACATTTACAGCGAAGTATATCTTTCTGGCTGTTTTGGATGGTAGTGAAAGTATTTGATTCAGGAGCTTGAGAGTAATGTGGCATTCCTGGGTTTGTGCTGTTTTAACTTTTTTCTTTTGAAATATTAGTCATCTTTCTTACCTTATTCTCCTATGTGTGGTGATGTATTCAAACAAATTCTTATTTTCCTGCAGATGATTGCAAATTTACTAAGTCTGCCAATTTTTCTCTAAAACACAATTCTGGTGTTTATTTTCATAACTGCAGGCAATTTTTCAATACATAAGGATTAATTTAAATAGATATTTCATATCTAATATCACAAAAACAGAAAAATAAAGGAATTATACTAAAAGGTTAGACTAAGCAAACAAAAGCAAGGAAATTCTAAGCTCAGCTTCTCGGTCTGAATTAAGGACTCATGATTCACTGCTTTGGCAGTGAATGTCCCCTTCTACCATTCTGTTGAACAAAGACTTCTCTTGGTATCATTGATAATCCTGCATAAAAGATAAATGAACAATTAGGATCTAGACAGGGACCTGGTCTTTCAAGGTTTTATGGCTTCTACAAGACGATGATCATTATTAACTTTCGCAAGCGTTCTGCATGACTGGAACCTTAGCATATGGAACTATCAGCAGTATCAGAACAAATTCAGTTTCTGTGTGTCCGAAGCCAGGTATGACTTTGCTTAAGGCAAACTCAAAATAACATATCCTGTAAAGAAACAGCTGGAAGAGTCTCATGACATTTAATGAAAATTTCACAGTTAAAATTCAGTATGACCTTAAAGCATGGAGGACTAAAGACTTGGAGATGGATGTTATACAGTCTAAAGAGTGTTGCAACTTAATATATGTATATCAGAAAACTGGAGATCTATGGAACGGAGATGTTTAGAAGACCCGTAAATCAGGCCAGTTTTAAACTTCAAAACTAAGCTTTACTAAATTCTTTCCTTCACATATCATGATAATGGTTAGTTCTTACACAGTATTAAGCATTTTCACTATATATACAAAACTGCCAGTCTTTAACACTTGCAACCTAAATTAGCCATGAGTATACAATACCATGGAGTTGATGTCATGCAGTTAGCACTGATTGCTGCAGTCCATGGTGGGCTTAGTCACAGACGTCAAGGTGATCAGGCTGGAGACGGCTTTGACAAGAGAAGTATAACCTGGAGCAGGCTTGTCTGTTTTGGCTATAGTGGTGAGTCATTGCTAAAAGCAGTCCATTGACTGCTCTGTATGTTTCCAGTAACTTTCCAAAATGTGTTAGTCCATATCTCCTTTTATCATTCCTTAAAAAAACCCTTCTGCAGATTACCTACCAAAAGAAGTGCTGCCATACACAAAGTGAAATAAAACAATAAAACATTTAAAGTGTTAAAGTCACAGCATTAGCAGAAGCTGAACATGCCACTGTGAAAAGCACTTGCTTGCATAAAATCATGGAAAATGGGCTGGATGGGGATGTCAAAATGTCTAGTCTACCTTCCTGCAGAAAGCCAAGAACAACTTTTACTATGTAATTCAGGACAGATGGCTCTCTAATCTGTTTTTAAAGATTTAAGTTACAAGGCATCTGTAACATTCCTAGGAAAAGTACTCTGGTATTCTGTACTATTAAAACATTTGTCCATACGGTTGATCTAATATGTTTTCTTGCAGCTTAAGTCCATTATTTCTTGTTTTCACCAAAGCGAGCTTAGGAAAATTATCTTCCACTTTGTGTTTACCTCTGCAAATACGAAGACTACCATTATGCTTCTCAGTTTTAAGGCTTAGTCCATCTCTCATTTCTTTGTAGTAGGAGAGCATACTTGGAGATGATCATCCATAGTTCTGGCATTATTCATTATCAAAATGAAAGTATCTTTCCTTTTTATCCAAGCTTTTTTACTTAGTTAAGTGAAGATTTTAACAAATATATGTAACAGCTGAATGTTTTACCAAAAACTTTTAGGCAAAAAAAATATTTACTGAGTGTTTTGAGTAGTTTTGATTGCAGAGCAAGGGAAAACAATTATGGAATAAATTTATCAAAAGTTAAATACTGAATCAAGCCAAATTCTATTCACAGATGAATTTACAGATATTTTTTAGTTAAAATGAGAGTAGAATTTTTCCCAGTATGTAGTAGTGAATCTTAATCAGATGGATTAGCAGAGACAGATATACAGCTGTGTTTTTCTGGCATAAAACTGTACAATTTTGTTTATACTTGAAAGCCAGCCAAACATTAGACTAGATCACTTATTTTTGTTCCAGAGAGTGAATTTTCCTTTGATCCTAATGGTCCCTGCTTATGGGCATTAAGGGCCACCTTGATATTATTTCTTAATAAATCATCTACCATGGTTAACAGCTGGGACACAGAACCTGAGATAAAGTTTCCTGAAATTAAAAATACATGGTTGCATATATCAGGGACACCAGCTTCAATTTCTGGAATTCCTTTTTGAGAAATCATAGCAAGTTAACTGTAAATACAGGCAAAACTCCTTCTGATGCAGTATACACAAAAAGAAATGTTTAGTCTGTTTTTTAATATGCAATGCATCAGCAGTCAATTACAAATTTAGCTTGCATATAAAATATCTGAAAAACTGTATTCACATGCACACTGGGAAATTTTAAAAAAAAAAGTTTTCTTTATGGATTTGGTTCTATCTCCTGTAAGCCTGTGAAAATCCAGGAACAAAGGAAGAAGGAGGAAACAAGGTAAGTGGAATAAAATAATTATGGAAACCCTATTTTTTGAAATCATTGCGGCAAACTTTCCTAAGCTGAAAAGCTCAGCAGTGAAAGAACATATAAACTGATAAATGGGGGACACAGTAATGAACAGATAGTCAGAAAACAGAGATTCAGAAACAGTCTTTTTAGCAACTATTCAAAAGCAGCTATGCAAAGTTTCATACTAATCTGAGGCACTGGTGAAGATGTTAATAGAATGGATACTGAAAGCTACTTTCCTCAGCACACTAATCTGTGCTAATATTACAGACTCAAAGAACAGTTGGGATTGGAAGGCAGCTCTAGGGATCACCTGCTCCAATCCCCCTGCTCAGGCTGGGTCAGCTAGAGCAGGCTGTCCAGGACCACATCCAGTTGGGTTTTGAATATCTCCATGGATGGAGACTTCACAACCTGGATGGAGACTCCACAACTCCAAGGATGGGAACTCTTGGCACAACCTCTCTGGGCAACCTGTACCAGTGTTCAACCACTCTCACAGTGAAGAAGTGTTTTCTTATGTTCAGATGGAATTTCTTGTGTCTCAGTTTGTGCCTGTTGTCTCTTGTCCTGTCACTGGGCACCACTGAAAAGAGTCTGGCTCCACCTTCTTTACACTCATGGATCAGATATTTTTAAACACTGATAAGATCCTCCTAAGCCTTCTCTTCTCCAGGCTAAACAGTTCCAGGTCTTGGGGGAATCCCATGCACTTGTGGTAAGCTCCATTCACTTGGAATCTGCAGAAATTCCAAATTCTTTGGGACATCTTTTGGAATTTATTTTACCAAAATATGTGGAAATGCCTTATCCCAAAAATGAGAAAAAGTATTAAAAATTACATTGCTGTGGAGTGCCTACAAATCAAGAAGGAAGTGAGGCTTCTGTTAAAATGCAGTCTTAGAATGGGAAGTAAATTTACCCTCAGCAGTAGAGCTGCCATTCACTAGTATTAATTTGGAGTTAGCTCATGAAATGCTTTGGTGTGATGGGCATGGAGTTTGGAGTCTCTTCATAGAACAACCACAAAATAGGAAATGGCAGTACATATAGTGTAAAACTTCTCCTAGTATGTCTCAGTTAAGATTTAGATGAACTACATCCAAGGGCTATAGGACAGTTGCTCTCCATGCCCTTTCAGTTCTGCCTGGCACTCTGCAGTGAACACCAAGGAGATACAAAGAAAACTACAAAAGATGCTTTTGTTTTCGTGATATAGGAGGTGAACTGCCATTGAACAACTCCTTTCAGTGACTTTTCCCTTTTCAAGTTAGATGTACTACATACATATAAATATATATGTAAATGCATGTGTGTGTGTTTATATATATCTATGTGTATATGTATATATGGATGGGGGGGATACACACACACACACACATGAAATGACTGGCAAAGGAAGTTAGCCAAAGCTATCCTCATCATCCTAGTGATTTTATTTTTCCTCAATAAATATCAGGTGCACTTTGTTGAAAAACAATCTGAGACCTCTACAGAAAAGCTTTCAATAGTGTTCAATGGCTGAAGCACAGCAGAGGTGTTTTTGTGTAAGAGAACTTTGATTAGAAATGCTGGGAAATACTGGACTCTGAAAATGACATCAAGTTACCCATCACATCATCTGTCTTTGTTTGGAGTCATTAACTGGGAACAAACTAAAATCCCAGGAGGAGATCTCCTCTAGGCTAGATAAGCTTATGATGGGATTACATTTCACATTTCACAGCTGAGTGTGATGATAAGCATTTATTGTACCTTAAGTTGTGCTCCCCATCATAGTCTCATGGGATGCAACATCTCATTTTTAAGAGAGCCTTGAGGACAGCAGATAAACATATGGACATAGCCTGAATACAGAAACGTGTTCATAAAAGGTATTCATTGTTAGCATCCATGAGTAT
This sequence comes from Dromaius novaehollandiae, assembly GCF_036370855.1. Taxonomy (NCBI): domain Eukaryota; kingdom Metazoa; phylum Chordata; class Aves; order Casuariiformes; family Dromaiidae; genus Dromaius; species Dromaius novaehollandiae. The sequence continues at coordinate 27,908,848 of NC_088098.1, forward strand.
CACAACACCATTCAACTATAATAATTATGAAATCTCCACTTAATCAATAAAAGTTTGATGCCAGCTGTGATTGTTATTTTCAATGGTTCGAGTGTTTCAAGTTTGACTGGTTGCTTGTTTCAACTCTTTAGCATTGAATAAAAAGCAGTCTAAAACTAAATTACTTCCTTTCTTGACTCAGGTTTCATTAAGCAAGTAGCTAGAAGAGTGAAGAGCATATTAATGACCTAAAAGATCAAAGTGGGAAGGAATTAAGCTGATATATCAGCTGCTTATTTATCAGACATTTATGCAGTAATGTAAACACTCAGCTATTTTTACTTAACAAGATGAATAAATAGGTCAAAAATATATAGGCCAAACACACAGCAGACTTAACCTGCATTTCTTATTCCTCAGATCTAGAAGGCTGTTTGTCTTGAGAAGAATATTTTTATTCTGTTCCATTATTCATTTGCCTGTCTGAATAAGAATGAAATTGGTTTTCCTTATAAAATTGATGATTTGTCCCCAGATGAAGTTTAAATATTTGGTTAAAATGGAACCTAGAACATAAACACTTTTCCCATTTCAGAAGACTCTACTTTTTGCTTTTTTGTTAGTGTAATTTTTTCAAAACTACTGAATTATTACTTAGTAATTCAAATGTATTTTCACCTTACAAGGAAGAATGGCTGAAACTTTACAGTGATTTACATCATTGTTGGGTCTGGAGCCTTTTTATATACTCAGATATCACTTAGGTCATGAACAAGACTCTTTATCTGTTCATCATGCTGTTGAAGAATGCCCACATTGCTGTGGTTTCCTGATATCCACTTCAAGGGAGGGATAAACTGGGATAAACTACCATGTTGTCCAGCTTCTGCTTCATTTTACCAAGCTTGGCTTTTCTCTTTGGCACAGATTTCTTTCTTTCCACTAATTAGGCAAAGAGCTTGGATGTCAAGCACCAGCCTGTTTTCTATTACTCAAATACGATGCATTGACAGCAGACTCCTAATTTTTCACATTTTAAAAATAAACAAGAAATTTTGCTTCACCTGTGTAAAATTATCCATAAGCAGTATCTATATTTTGGGGAAAACTAGTGTGATGATGAAATCAGTTTCCTGTGGTCTTTTTTAATTCCTAGAAGTGTTTCTTTGCTCACAGGAATCTCCTGCTAAGCAAGACCTCTGTTCTCTAAGCATCGATCATTCTCTTCTTCTAAATCACGGCATGGCCTGACTTCCTTCGCCAGCCAGCTGGATTACATTCTTCTATATCTTTGCACTTTTTGAAACTAATCCAAAAAGAAGCAGCAAGAAGGAAGGGACATTGATTCCTTATGTTTGATCCATCTGCCCTCTGTTTGGTGAGGAGATTCTTACATGTTGAAGCTGATTGTGTTATACATTCAGGAGCTCTCTTTGCTTTAGAATAGTCATAACAGAGGTGGTGCGTGCATTGTTAGAAGCCTTTGGAGAGCATGTTCTCTGAGCTTGCTATAATGTAGGATGTACCATCTCTCTAGCTAGCTATAATAAAGGTTTCTTGAAACAGCTGGACTCCCACAAATTGCTCCACAACAGTCCTTAAAGTTTCTCACAGCCAATGCAGGCTTAGGAAGGACAGTACCTCTCTGCAAAGTATTGCACTGTTAGTTCTTTCTATCAAGCTATGCAGACAGTAATCTTAGTCTCCTGAATAGTTTCTGACAGAAGGAAAGGCTTATTGCTAGGAGGGAAAAAAAGGAGGTAGAATCAGGCATTTCTTTGCAGCAAATACAGTTAATTATAGAGAGGGCACCCAAAGCTGTATTCCTTCAAGAACATAAGAACTGCCATAATGGGTCAAGCCAAAGATCCACCCAGCACAGCATCTGTTATCCAACAACAGCCAATAGCAGGTATTTAGAGAAGAAAATGTAAGAAACAGGGCAAGAATGATCCCCCATCTGGTGTAAGCTTCCAGCAATCAGCAGGTCAGCGTTTGAATTAAACTACAGGTCTTTGGTCCAGAAATTCTTCTATTTCATTTTTAACCCATTTATACCTTTGACTTCCTTGATACTCCATGGTAAGGAGGTCCACAGTGTAATGGTGACTTGTACGAAAGCAGTATTTCCATTTGGTTTCCTTAAAACTTCTGCCTCCTACTTTCATTGGCTGAGCCTCACATCCTCCATGTGAGTAATCATTCCCATGCCCCTGCCATTCAGTAGTTATAGACTTCCATCATGTTTCCTCAGTTACCTCTTTTCCTGTCTGAAGAGTCCTAGTGTATTTGATCTCTCATTACACAGAAGCGGCTCTATAACTATAACAATTTTGCTGTGTACCTGTCTAATTCTATTATTATCCTTTTGGAACAAAGTGACCTTATACACACACTATTGAAGACAGGGTGGATCACAGATATAGGCAGATTTATACATAATTATGTGAACTGGATGATGCAGTGCCACATTAGTGACAGTCAAACAAGCTGTCAGTGTAGCTGAAATATAACATTTTGCAGAGATTTTGGCTTAGGTCTTAAAAGCAGTGTAGACCTAATAGTGTGGCCGCGCACTTAAGACTATCAGCTCTGCCTGTCAGTAGGGCTGCTTTGCTGAGGCACAATGCTAGGTAGCTGCAGAAAACCTGCTTCTGACTCTGGTACTAATTCAGCCACTCAGCTCTAGGGATGCACTGCATAGGTCCTGCTGTTTTGTTCTGCTTACCTCCCCTCCCACCCCTGACCTCCAGGTACAAATGATAGAACTCTTTAACTTGTTTCCACATTACAGTTTCGGAACTGCATATTGTAGATTTTGTTTAAAAGAGTAAGACTGTCAGGAAGGATGACCTTGTCCATGCTGGGTAAGACTGAATCCTATGGAGGAAAGAGAGATTGTTCAATTGCTCTCTGAAAAGATGCACACATAAATGGAGGAGCATTCAATACAGTGAGTATGTCTGGAAGGGAAAGATAAGCCTGCAGCATCAAGGCAGGCTACAGGAGCAAGGGGCTCATTTGCAGCAAGCAGCATACTGTAGCTAAGCCTCTCAGAAGTAATGCAAAGAAGGAAACTTTCCCAGAGATCTAGATGAGACTGCATGGACTCTGTTTAACCCAGGAAGTCACTGAAAATTGCTGGTCTAGAAGAACAAAACTGGAGAAGAGCATTTTCCTGATAAAGATGTAAGGAGGACATTAGTTTTCAACATTCTGTTACACCCAGCAGTTATCTATTGAAAGATTGGTCTTAGTAATTTATATTTTTGTGTTTTACCAAAATCTAGATTGGGAGCATCCCTTTCCTCTGACATATTCACCTGGAAAGGAAGGGAGTAGGGGCAAAGAAAAGACCTCCCTTCAAGGCCTTGCCTGATTCAGTCTCCATCCCATCTGAAAGTCTGTTAGCCCACGGCCTTTCCTTCATGTGTTGCCTGGCTCCTTTCTGCCTCAGAACGCTGCACAGCCTGGCCCAGGCTTTTCTACTACACTGTTTAAAATTCTGCTAGTTGTTGTAGGTGATCTTCCTTAGTCAAGGTCAGATAGCACCTTTGGGGTATCACAGGCTCACACCAGAGTGCTCTACAGCATTATACTATAATGCAGAAGATAACTGAGTGATTTGAACACCTGCCTTCTTCTAATTGTTTCATTTGTGCCAGGCTGCAGGTCCAAGAGCACCCAATTAATGCACACAAAGTAGATCATATTTAGCCGTCATGGGAAATAGAGGCCATTTGGAAGTGATGGCTTGCTGAGGCTGCAGGCCAGATGAAATGACGTCACAATGTCTTCTCTGCAGGCCTAGGTTTTCTCCTTCTTATCCATCTACAACTGAGAGAGGGTGGGTTTTTTTCTTTTTCTTTGAGTGTTTTTAAGCCTTTCTATTATCTTCATCTACATTGGCCATAGATACATCAGTGAGCCCACTGAGGTCCCTCATTATTCTCTTAGATGTTTCATCATGTAGTCTGTTGGTTCCTACTTTTTCTACTATATATGTACTTTCATGTTTTGTTGCCCCTTTCATATCTCTTTTTAGTTATTATATGCTCCTTCACTAACTGCAGAACTGTGGTATTTAAAGCACAAGTTATCACTGACCGATCCACAGTTTTGTAGACTCCCTGCATATTTGTGACTTCTAAACTTGAAGATGACCCTGAGATTCTCCTGCTTCTAGTACTGATAGGTTTCACCTGTCTTGGCTTATTTCCCATATCACTTGCTGTCTTCTTTCTTCCTTCTCGTGTCTACTATGATGCTGATCAAATCTGGGTATCCATGAAAGTTCTCCACATACCCTTTTTCAAGGTTTTCAGCTGATGCTCAAGCTCATAAAATGCTCTATTAAATACACCAGCATCTATAAATAGAGTCCATCATTTATTAGACAAGAAGAAGGGACATCTCACATCCAGTAATAATAACTGACCATAGTCAATCCTAGTTGCTGAGATAAAACTGTGCTAAAACTGTCCAAACTCCATTCTTTGGATTCCCACAGAAATACAACCATTAGCTAATCCATTCACCGTTTGTTGCCACAAAATGAATGTTATCCCTCAGAATGGTATTGCCATCAGAATAATGGCAAATTGAGATTTCCAGTCCCTGTAGTTTCAGCAGTACTATCTTTCAGCAGTTGTTAATGCAACTAGAAAAACTTTTTAAGCATATTTATTCAGAACTTCCTCCTCTTGAACAGATACCAGCAAAACCACTGTAAAAACTGAGGTGTCAATGTATAGGAAAAAAGAAATAACTCAGAAAACTTTATTCAGCTTGTTGTAAGAGGGAAACACTACCCCTGTTTTGCCACTTCATGTTCTTCCCTTTATGATTATTCTTAAAGAACCTCTTTGCATATTCTCAGAATTAACAATACGAAAATGGAGCAGAGATGCACTGCTATACCAGTGTAAAAGCATAAAAACTCTGTGGCTAACATATCCTCTTCTGCCATGTGTCTTTACTTCTGGTTTTGTATTACTCTTTCAATAGGCAGCCAAGTTGCCTTTTTTCTTTTTTTGGCCATTTTATAAGATATACAAATAACAGAGCTTGAACCTAACAAAAAACAACAACAACAAACTGTGGGTTATATCCCAGTAGGTGTTAGGGTAAATGTTAATAAATAAAATTAACTCTCCAGATGTATTATAAATTATAGAAATATGAAAGCTGACTGTAAGTACTGTAAAAGCCATCAGTGTTGTACACACACACACGTACACATGCACACGCACCCAGTAGAGCGTGCTCCTGTCCCCGGCTGCGGTGGATTCTGTGGAGCAGGACTCGCAGCCTGCCTGCAAGCCACTGAGCTGGGCCAAGATCTACCTGTGATGCTGTCTTTGAACGGGGCCCCTCATGCTTCTGCTCTGCTTGGACTAGCAGTACACAAAAAGAAAAATGTACCATCATGTCTGTAACAAAGACACAAACTGTTGGGTGCTTTCATTGTTTTGGATTTCATACATGCTCTGCATAAAACAAAGTGAAAGACACTGCAAAGACAAGTGAGTCTACTTTGAGTTCCTCTTCCCTTTTACAAGAATTTTTTCTAGTGCACCATGCAACAAGGAAGAAAAGTTATAAATTCACATAATCTTTTTTATAAATATGTCACACACAGGAGAGCTGATAAGGGCTGGATTTGAATTCCTTGGCCCTGTTTGCATGATATAGATTAAGATTATAATCTCTGCTCACAGAGGTGGGTATGTCCTAGTTCTGGTTCTGGTTTTACACTGTTCACAGTGTGAAATAAATGTCCTATTGTGGGTGTGGAAAAGTGAGACTTGATTGACGCTCCTTGATGAGTGTCTTACAGCTATGACAGCTGTAAGGAAGAAATGACCTATCACCTGGCGTGCTGGTGTTCTCAAGTCATGGTGTGTTGTCAAGAGAAATAAACAAGCACAACAGGAAAAGCTCTGTTGGTTACTTTATTGCTGACACTCTGTGAATATGACCCATTTACCCATCATTCCCATGGACAATCCTAACCAAAACTCACTTCTCTTACTATCTGTAGCTATATATTGATGTATATTTCCTATATATATGTATATATCCTTTACAGATTATACATATTTATATATATATATATATATATATATATAAAAATTTCTTATAAAACAATCTTAAGGATGTGTCACTGGATAGCATGATTCACAATACAGTAATTCAGATAGATCATTGTGATATGTGAGACGTATGTACTCCTGTCTTGTTGCAGATAATTTTAGGTTATCATACTCTGCTACTTTCTTAACCAATGGTACATGATGACCCAGTTCTCTGCTGCATTGCTTCAGTTGCAGATCAGAGAGTTAGGCCTTGTTGTGCCTCATTAAACCTTCTCTGTCCCACTCTCACAACTGCTAAAACATTTAGCACACTACAGTCTTTCTCTGTTACTCTGAATGAACTCCAAGACTATCACGGATCTCCTCATGCTTGGACTATTCCCAACTAGGGAGCAAGTCAAACAGAGCTTAGAAGCAGCCTGTAATGCAAGACATTACCATCTGCCTCAACCTATTTAAACAATACACATCAGAACTCTTATATTAAAAGTATTAATACAGTTATGGCCAAAATGTTCTCACCTGGAACTCTAATCTGTCTTCTATTGTAATGCACTTTATAAGCAGCAGAGGCCTCATTCAGCATGAAAACCAAAAACGTGTCTTTCTTAAGGACCACACTTTACTAATAGCCAAAACTCAGTAAGAAAAATGGTGTACACTACCTGGAAATACAGGTGGAGAGGATGATAATGGTCAGAGAAGCATCACTTACTAGGAATCAGAGGACATTAAGATCACTATAGTAGGAAAAGGCTTTTTTGAAATATTTTTCATTTCATTCTCATTTTTTTGCAACAAAGATGACTTAAAAACTATAACAGGCTAGCTGAGACTTTAAAAATTTGAGTAGGAACCCTTTTATTGTAAATCAGACAGAGTGATAATCAGTAGAGGTTGAGTCAAAGTGTAATCACAAACAAAAGAGTTATTAATATTTCACTGTCATTTCCCCTATAATATTTTCAATTTTTTTGAATTAGGTAATATATTTATCTTTAAAAATCTGCATAAAAGCAAAGACATGAAAAACACAATAGTAATAGAAATTTTGAATTTTATTTCTGAAGTGCTCCAGCTGATATGATATTTGTTTGTTTTAAAGTCTTATTTCTTATTTTCAGAATATTACTTCACTTTATGCTTTCTAACATAAGATATGGAAACACAACATGTTTAATTCTGAATATCTCCTTTACAGAGAAATTTTATTAACATTGAAATAGAAAAGAGAGCTTTGCAAATCCTCTTTCAAATTAATGACTGTTATTAACACGTGGCCCTGTGAGTAGCTGAAAAAAGGGGAGTGTTTTCCTCTGGATTTATTTCTGGTTTCTAAGAATATTCAAGATCCAACTGAATCTTTTTTGCATTTGGGATACACAGTTCTCCCCCACGTGGATTTTCTGGTAAACTGGTAAGGGTTAAACACACAAGTCACCTTTCCATGTTAATAGAAGGTCTTTTTGTTTGCCTGGAAATCTTTTCTCATTAAAATTCTAAGAAGTTGGTTGAAGCTAGCAAATAGGTTCAAAAACTAGTAGGGAAGACAGAGACACCCACACTATGCTATCATGTACATTTTATTTTCCTAGGAAGCCTGGCTAAAAATATTGCTCAATGAGAATTCTCAGTAAAGTGAAGTATGATATCCATCTGACCATTTGTTACTGCACGAGTTACTCACAGATTTGAAAAAATGTATACACTGTACTCTGCTGGAAGATAAAATTGTGTCATATGAGGCTTTAGTTTTTGGGATGAAAGATGTTCTTCACCTGAAGGAAATAATAAAGACAAGGTATTTTGAAGTGGGATCTATGTTGTGTTCTTGTTAGTGAGTCAAGGAAGCAAGAATTATTTCAGATATCTGGAAAAAAGCAGGATGCAGCTCTAAGGTGGATTTGTGTGACTGAAAGTTTGTCTGCTTTCCCCTCTCAGCCTGTTGATCCTGTATATCAGCTGGCTTTATTTGTGTCCTTAGATTATTACCACACAATTATAGATTTTATTTTTACCAGAAAGAATATATGACGGGAAGAGACCTCCCACAAAAATAATTCCTTCCAAAAATTATCTTTTTGGGGGGAACTTGAGTTGCAACTGAGTCTCTTGCTGTGCATGTATTTTACCATTAGCCTTCTCCATCATGTATCCCTGTTTAGACATGTCCCTTAGCAATCCAATTCAGACATGCTATGAAAGGAGCAGACACTTTGGAACATAGGAGGAGATCATTGCCACAGCACATAGCCCTTCATAAGGTTACTAATGTATAACTCTGTCACAAAATTGTCTTGAATTGCAAAGTGAAAAGAAGCAGTTCTTCCTTCCAAACCACTCAGGGGGACCCATTTTGACACGCTTGCAGATGGCTGAACAAGTTTCACCTGTGCAGAAATGAAGAATAATTAGAAACATAAGGAAGCAATATACAGTGCAGGTTCAGAATCTGCTATTTATTAGTGTGCCACTGAGTTAGGACTTGGAAGACTTAAAAAAAATAGTACAGCTTTACCTCTCAATGTTTGGGAATTTACTCCAGTCTGTAAAATTCCAGCAATTTTTACCTTCCTCAGCTTTTGTGTTATGTGAATTGTAGATATTACGAGCAAGTGATTGATTCTTTTTCATATCAAATCAAAACAAACTAGAAAAGTAAAGTAAAATGCATAAAACTACTTTTGTATTATTATTTACTGATTTCCCATAGGAGGACTACTCCAGTCCTCCATCAGCTGTTCTCAGAGTCCATGAGGTATTTATGATAGAACCTGCTGCCACCCAGAAGATCCAGGACTCTCGCAGTACTGTTTGCTTTGAATCAGGTGGAAAGGGGATTTTAATATGGGCAACTGTCAGCTTATTGTGTCTTACACACAGTCAAGAAATATGTCGGTAGCTTACAGGAGATGAAATAACTACAAAGAAAAAGAAACCAGAATAGGTGTCTCCCAGAATCATAGACTTTAACTGCGGATAATGCAGAGTAAAACACCCCACATCCTCTGTCCATGTTCCTTCTACTAGATTATGGAGAGAAAGGCAAGTATATGATGTACTTCACTTTCTGAATGGTGTCACTCTCACAGCCTCGCTCTCAGTTTTGAGAATCTAGTCCACTGATGTTTTCTTTCAACCAAAATTTTGTAATTAGTTTGATTTAGCATAATCAGAAAAAAAAAACACTTCTCTGGGGGGAAAAAAAAAACCCCAAAGCAAAACAAAATGAAAACTTCAGGCATATTCCAGCTTTTCAACCAGATTTCAAGAGGTCACCAGGCTTGTAGGCTTTGTTAAATCACCTTTTTCTGTAAAAAAAGTTCTCTCAGATGGTGGGTCACCTGTCTATCAAAAGCTTTTCCTGTGAACATTTTGATATTAAATTGGGCCTCTACTGAGTGAACACTTTTATGAGTGTCTACCATGAAGCATCTGAAAGTAATTTTAAATGCCTAGTTATAAATCAGGGATTCAAAGCCAGGAATATTGTGGTCTCATAATCTGCAAACCCTTTGGAGTTAACAGAAAGAGAAGAAATTAAATATACTTGTTTCTAGGTTATGTTGTCCAGGCAGGCCCAGCTTTCGAGTAATGGGTAAAATCTTTATTTTCTTTGTTTCTTTCTGACATACTTCTTCAGGAGCTTTAACACAAAATAAGAGACAGCTTCAGCCAGAAGGACAAAAAAATACAGTCCTGGAGCCTTTTGGACCAGCCCATAGATTCAAGTAATGCCCTCCCCTCAAAACCTGTTCACAGCAACTTGTTAGAGATTTTCCTTCAAGCCACTCTTTTCCCAGACTCAAAAGGATAGGAGGGGAGAGCTGACCTTTGATGAAGTTACTATCTATTTTATTCCTTTAGTTCAAACAAAGACTCCAGGCCTTTGAGCTGCACTAGTTTCATTTTTTGCTTGCGGAAAATCAAGATGTGAGGAAAGCCGAAGGCATAGAGAAAGAAATTATGTCAGTTATGCAAATTTGGGGGCCTAAAATAACAAAACAGTTGTGATAGTGTGCCCTTTGCATATATTAAAAATGTGTGTATGGCACAAACATGGACAAAAACTGAAAAATAAACTGATGCTGAACTGTGGACACCACAAGGTGTTAATGTGAAAAACACTGGAGACCTCAGCAATGCACACTTTAGAATGGCTACTGCTCTTAAGTAATTAATAAGTAATTAGGTGTCCCTAATGAAATGAAAATTATTAGCAAATGATTGGGCACACTATCTTACATTGGAGAATAATTCCTTCTATGGAACATGTTGCTGATATCAAAAAAGCATTTAACTTTCTAATGACCTTGTCATTCAGAGTTGATTAAGTCTGTAGTGCAGTTTATTTCCTGTGGTGCCCATTACTGCTAAGGAAGATATGCTATAATTACCTGACAGTATTAGAATCTTTTAAAAAATAAAATCTTGCACTTAACCATAAAATATTCTCTTTAACTCATCATGGAAATCTGTGTACTGCAGTGGAAACTAGCAGGAAAAAATCAGCCTGTATATTTGACATATAACTGACACTCCATATGTATATACATTGACTTTATATATGATAAAAGCAGCGTAAATGACAGAATGTCATCATTAAGAACACATATGGTTACAGTAACCTAGACTCCTAACTTTGGGGGGTAAAAATGTGATACCTTTATCAATGTTCAGTAATATCTACTTCAGCAGTCCCAAGGGACGTTAGAAAAAAGTACAATCGCTTGGTTGGATTCTCTATAACCATGAAATGGCTTCAGTGTGGCTGCTTCTGCAGCAGCTGGAGAAATCAGAGGAGAATCATCTGTATTTAAAGGAATGTCTCCTAACAGAAAGCTATTGCAAATGGCTATCCTCTTACCGAGCCTGCTGCCCCCAAATCCTCTGTGAAAGGGGACTGAAATATTTGAATCAATGTAGCTCCACAATAAGCTAGTTCATGGGGAAAAAACAAGTAAGTGTCTCTCCTCCTTTACACCACAACCAAGCTTATATCCTGGAGCACTTACAGAAGATGCTTGCTGTTAAGAACATCCTAGAACTGTGCTTTGCTGTTCTGTTTTTTTCTCTTGCAACTTTATTTCCATTTTTATGGTCAATAAATTAATTCTTTATTTTGATAGAATACGGATGTTTTCTTCTTCAAGCATGCTAAGAAGTATCTCAGATACTCTGGCAAACATGAAGCACATGATTTCTCCAGAAGCAACAAACAATCTTACTTTTCATAAACAAGCTGCAAAGTACAATCATGGAAAAAAAAAAAGAAATTAAAAAAAGAAGCAATCCTTGATTTGGCAAAGCCATATGGTAGAGAAACTCTCACCAGGTTTCTTTTACTGTGCAGTAGCAACAGAAACAAGCATTTGATGCTGATCAGGCATGATATCTGTGCTGTATAGATGTCAAGTATGAAATTTTGCTGAAGCAACCAAAATATGTGCATTTGTCCTTTTCCCTCTGAAGACCAAACATCACTGTCCTATGTGCTGTAAAAATCAAAATCTTCAATAGAGTATAAACTTTAACGTCATCTAGATTTAGCATCAGAATGTAATCTAGTCATACTGCTATACCATACCTGACAGCACTGCTCCATACACATGTGTTTTTGTATAGCCTTTTTTGTGGATTTCAGTCTTTCAAACCATATCAAAGTAACAATTTTCCATACCCATTTTTCATATTAAATACTATCCAAATCTCTTAAGCCATTTGGCTTGAAAAATCACTTCCTAATAATCTACCCTTTATTTATAAAGCAGCCTTTTTAATTCTGCAAAATTTATATGCACTACTTAGACCCTTTAATCTTCCTGAAATGCAGGCACTCTGTTCTAGAAAGGGGAAAGTCTTTAGCCATGCATAGCAGCATTAGACAAATAATTTAGGAAACATGGTGAATACTGTATTGTTATATCCAATAATGAAAACTGGTAAGAGGAATTCATGAAAAACAGTATGCAGATATCCAAAACTGAATCTCATCATGGTTAATTGACCACTACTCCTCATTAAAAAAAAATGTGTAAAGTCTCCCAGTCTACTTACCTGTTAGACATATCAGTGACTTCTTGAAACTGTTCCTGAAATTACGAGGCTCCTTATAAAGATACCCTCACATGAGCTGCAAAGGCTTCCTACAGGTCCAGCTTTAACTCATACACACTGCTATACATCAGGAATAATTCTACCGATAACCTAACGCTGCAGTGCCACATAGTTGTCAGTTCAGTGAAGCTGGAAGACCTAGCCCAGTGCAAAACAGGGAGACACCAGGAAGAGGCCTTGAATTTTCTAAACTTTCTACGCCACCATTCCTGCAGTTCCAGGCAGAGTTTCTTAGTGCACAGACAAACGTCCTCTTCCCGGTCTCGCTGGGAGAGTTCATGGCAGTGCTGTTCAGCAGCTGGAGGTTATCACCCTGCAGTGCAGTGGCCTACGCCGTCAAACAGGCACTTCCCTTCCAAGCGTTGTCAGCTGCATCTTCTCGTACCTACTTCCAAGGGTGGGAACTGCCTTCCTAGGGGCAAACCAGGAACATGCGCAGATTTTTAATGGAGGCAGCCTCTGGCAGAGCACTGGCAAAGGGTTTAGCGCTCTGCCCGAGACCTCCAAGGGACTAATTTAGATAAAATAATAATTTAACAAACGCTAGCAGTCAGATACTGTGCCACTTTTACGCTGTCTTTCTCCGGTAACTTCATTAGCATTAATCCTGATCAGAATCAGATTTTAAGTATATAAATTGGCTACATACCTTTGGGGAGAATGAGAAAAAACATTTTTTAACAGTAGAAGCATTGAAACACCAATTTTAGCAACCCCATCATTTATCTATGGCTGTGACTCAATGTAGACTTATCCTAAATGAAGTTAGGGCATAGTTTCGAATCATGTCAGGTATCATTCAAAAATTTTACATGCCAACTTATGCAAATCAATAGTAAATTACAAGAAGGGTATTTACAGCCAATTAGTGTCAATCTGGAGGAACTAAAGGCCCAGCTCTTGAGCCCTAAGATGCAGCCATTAGCTGCTTTGAAATGCATGATCTGAGGTTAAAAATATAAACCATGTGTAATGAATGAATATAAAATAGATTATTTGATCCATTTTTAGCCTGCTTAATTAATGATTTAATCCTATCTTTTTAATATACATTTAATTATATATGAAACATATATATATTTAATTATATAAAAATTATATATGTTACATGTATTATTTATATATTTTATTATTTACCATAAGTCAGGTTGGAAGGACTTGTGGAGGTCATCTAGTCCATATATACATATACGTGTGTGTGTGTGTGTGCGTGTGTGTGTGTGTGTGTGTGTGTGTGTGTATCTTATTTACAACGTTTTTCTTTTCTTAGCATTTAAGCACTGCTACAAGCAAGACAAGCTCCAAAAGAACATGTTGAATTCAATGCATGAAGTACCCTCCACATGACATTATGGAATCTAGACTCAGTTCCTCTGTATTTCTTATGGTCCCAAACAATATCAGAACTTCTGAATGTATTTCCTTAGCTGATGCCAAAGGTCACTTCACTGAATTTAGTGGAATATTTACACTGCATATTGAATGAAAATGTGCTATTCTGTGTATACCTGAAAAAGATGATACTGATGTCCTGAAGTAGGGAATATATTTTAGAAATAGCTGGTGACTGGGGGGTTTTCCACCATAAAATATAGCCTTTTTGCACTTAGTTCCTTTTTTTAAAATGACTTAGGAAGTATCTCTCCTGAGATGACGAGATAATAAGACATTCGTTTTTAAGGAAGGTCTTAACATGAAATATTAAAAAGTTGAAAGTGTACACTAGTTTTTACAGTTTGTGAAATAGATTTCCTAAAATAGAACATGATGAATTAGCTTGATTTTTTTACTGACTATAAACACCACTACTTTTCTCCTGGGGATCACAAAACAATCAGAAAAGATACTGTTGCAATGTCATCATTTTCATCATTTTGTTTCTTATCCAATCTAAAATTACTATAATTTAATCTTGTTTTTATACTGATTTCCCAAGGATAAATTATATTTCTCCTATATATTAATATAAAGAATTGTTACCTGTAACTGACCAGAGATACAATGTATCATCTTAAATTATTCTCCATATCCCTAATATCTTCTTATATTTGTGCAATTTCACTTTTTTCAGAGAACAGTTTCCCTCTAACTATAAATTTTGGCACAAATTAAGCCAAATCCTCATTGTCCAACTTTATTACCACAATAAATATTATAATATCTATTATATGGATTTTTATCCTATCTAAATAGGAAATATTGACATATAATTCTTCGCATATTTTGCCAGTTCTGCCATCCCCAAATAAGTGCTTACAGGCAAGTAACCCTGCTCATAAGTCACTCCTTCTATGCGCAATATGATTTTACTATTATATCATTTGGCTGTATTTTTTTTAATATAACTTCTACAGCAATACTGAAAAGATGTGGGCAAATTTGTATTCCACTAGTGTATGACATGCTTTAATGCTTTCATCTGTTGAGTAGCTGGTATCTGATTAAATTTCAGGGATGTTATTTACTACCTAGAAAATGTGGGGAAAAAATGATTTTGTCACATCAAAAGATGAAAGATAGATTGTTTGGCATACAAGAATATGGAGGAAGTTCCAAGCACACATGTTAATATGGAAAAAAATACATAATCAAGAGAATATAGAAAAAGAATAGTCGGGAGAGAACAGAGCGCAAGGTAAGAAGAATGGTCATTGGGACTGTTACAGGATATCCCTCTGGTTGGGCAGGGCTTTGAAAATGAGAAGAGGATCTCAGAAGGAAGAGGATCTCAGAAGTAGAGTAGAGGGGGACAAAGAAAGAGGAAACAACAGAGCTGGTTGTCTGACGATCAGAATGACAAAAAGAAAATATCTTACCTTTATTATTCTCAGCTGTCAAGAAGGTTGACATTTTTGACATTGTGCAATAAGTTCTTTAAATACACATGTAGAACTTGTAGGAAGTAGGCACAGCCTTCAGAAAAAATGTTTTTGCTGACTGATGAGAAAACCAACCATACCAGCAAAATGTTGAAGTCTCATATTAATTTCATCTCAGTAAATATGAACGATCTCTTCAACAAGTCTCATAAATGCTTCACATTCACAGCAGAGGTAATATGAAAAGTACTGTGAACTAGAACCTCCCGCTAATATTACAGTGGCTTCAACTTTACTACAAATTCATTAGCATATTTACAATACTTATCTTCTTTAAAATCTCTGGTTAAGTAAGGCACCAACCTTGGCTGACAGTAAGTGCTACCACAATGCTTACTACACTAACACGCATTTTAAACTCCCTGCAGTTGTTATGTTCTTCAAAACTACCTGCAACACATGACATTATTTTTGGCCTCTCTTTGAGAAAAATCTGCTACCGGAGAAGCAAGGAATAGTAGAGATCTTCAAAGTTGTTTTGCTTGGAGGACTTGTGTGTTTTCTGTGAAAGACATAGCAGTTGTTAGGATATTTGTTCCATTGCCTTTAGTGACGGGCATTAGATCTAGTATTTAGTTGCTCCTTTTTAAAAACAAAAGTCACTACAAAAATATATTCATTTTTTCTATTCATTTCAGTTATCACAGTTTCCATTCTAGTTATATTTTATTCAAGAAATAAAAGTATTTTTAAAAAAGGCTTCACAGTACATTAATTTAATGTTAAGGGTCTAATGAGAACTGACAAAAGCAAGGAAATTCAAGCTTAAACTGTCATTCCACTCACTCAAAGTGACAACCAACACTAGAAATGTCCTTGTTTTGATTTTAATTTGTATCTCCAATATTATTTTAACATATTGGCTGCAACTGTGTTATTACAGAGCAATAAAAGAAGTGTCTTTAATGGACATTCTAGGTAACGAGATACATGTTAAAACGTCAAGCAGAAAATAAAAGCACAATAGCCTTCATTTGCTTGATGGGTTTGATGAGCAATATATGCAAAGCTTTCAAAAAGATGCCTGTACATGGTTGTGAAAGTTCTAAATAATCTGTTGCAATTTGCACTGAGACCACCTTAGTGCATGTTGAGTCCCCTTCATCTGATAGAACCACACCACTCTCGCCCTGGGATTTAAAATGATCTGTTAATTCTGGACTGATATTTCCCTTTGACAAGAAAAAAAATTATATGAATTACAACAGAATGATAGGCATA
Source organism: Dromaius novaehollandiae (assembly GCF_036370855.1). Taxonomy (NCBI): domain Eukaryota; kingdom Metazoa; phylum Chordata; class Aves; order Casuariiformes; family Dromaiidae; genus Dromaius; species Dromaius novaehollandiae. Next base: position 27,925,142 of record NC_088098.1, read on the forward strand.
AAACTTCAGTTTGAACTGGGATGAAATTATAGTTTTGCCAGTTAAGGAAGAATTTTAGTGGTACAGATCAGGTTTCCTTTGAGGATGAGAGCTGGTTTGCTAGCATTTTTGTTATCTTAATTGGTCAGCATATTAAACATATGTAAAAATAATTATTGAAAATACGTATAAAGGTTATTTATAAAAAAAATAACTTGTTCCTGAACATTTCCAACTCAGGATATCTACCCTTGGCACTTCTCCCCACCCAGACGCATAGTAACAGAAGAGAACTTGTGAAACCGTGACTCCAACTCCATCTCATCAGGTGAGAGCTTCTAAAATGATTGATAGTTGGCCCTTTAGACTCTGTAACATTAAAGTGTATTCAGGATTTATGCACAGTACAGTCCTTTAAATAATGTGTGTCCTGTTTCTATTCAAATGCTAAATTGACAGCCCTGAAGATGGCAGTTCTCTGTTCCCAGATCATACATAAAGAACTGGCAACAGCATGGCTGTCAATCTGGAAACTCAGCTCCAAATTCACACATACAAAATAGTAAGAAAAGAACACACTCTGGTTACTTGAAAGACTCAGACCTCTCTCTGGGTTCTCTAGTTCACATAGGACTAAAATCAAAAAATGTCAGTACATTTCCAGTTACTGAGTTTTTTAAACAAAAGAAAAACCAAACCAAAGCACGGAACTCAAAGTACCTCAAGATCACCCTTTGAGCAGCTATAAATCCAAAACAGCATTGGACTTTTTTGGTATGGTAGAGGGTTTTTTGGGTTTTCTTTAAGGCCTACCAGCCACTGCTTTGCCCCCTGAAATGCCTTCTCTGCCAAATGATGCTAGCATTCAAATAAAAATAGCACTGAGTTTTACAGACACTTCTGAAATTGGCACAGTCAGCTCTCAGTAAAGTCACAGCATGCTTCAGCTGAAACTACCTTAACATCTCTTCTGTCTCTTCTGTCAGTCAGCTGGGTTCTCTTCAAAACAAGAATCCCTTTTTCATGTTTTTGGGAATATTCCAGAAAACTGAAGACCCCCATCAGATCTCAGAAGCACCTCTACACCCAATTAGTGCATGCGAACAACATAGGCTGGATAGGCGAGTCTTCAATTGTCTTGAGAGAAATTAAATTTCACTCACACATCAAGAAGATATAACTTATTACAGTATTTGAGACACGTTTTGAAAACCATTGAACTTATATTCCAACAATTTTTATGGACAAGTGTAAAATAATTCCACTAATGTGTTTAGAACAAGTTTATTTTAAATTCTACTAATTGATCAGAATGAAATGTTAGGCACAGGCTGCAGTTAGATATGTTGGTGACAGATGCATAGAAAATGCATAGCTAAATAGATCTTAGCTATATTTTGCATGGAAATTGTTGCTTAAAATAGACTCTGCACTGCCTATGGTCCACTACTATTTTAAACTCTAATAAGGAGTTTTCTCAAGGGGGAAAAGCAGCATTTATTTCTAAACAAATTAGCTTCTGCTGTGGTAGAACAATTAACTTTTTTAGTACTTGCTATCTGCAGTTCATGCTTTGAATACAGTAAGTTGGATGTTGCTTGTTAATGCTAAAATACTACATTTAATTCAGAGATTGTGGAAAGTCTGTCTGCCTATTATGTGTTATTCCATATATTTATGATGTCTTTATTGAATTAATTGTTTGCCATTTTTTTAAATAATAACATTTTGGTATTTAAAGTTACAAAGATAGAAAAGACATTGTATTATTCTGTTACTGTACCAGCTGTATTCCTGCCATAGATACCTCATTGCACCCAACTCTTTATAAAGCAAGAAAACTCAAAAGAAGGAATAAAAATGACTATTCATTTTCCTCAAGTAACATCTGGGATTCTCCATTAAAAATCATATTTCATAACTGAAACTATTTCATTTTAATTTATTAATAATTATTTTCTGCAGCATCTCTACCTGGCAGGCAGCTTTCTCTAAATCCTGGAAATCAATCATTTCTGAATTCCGCATCTTGTCTCTGCTGCTTACTAGCTTCTCCTTCCTGCCTTATATTCTTCCCAGTCTGTGTGCTTTAGATCACATACTTGTTTCTTAGGCTGGGAAAAAAAAAAAAAAAAAGAAAAAGAAACATGTTTTTAATGAGTTAGGGGGTAGCTAATCACATGCTCTGCAGGGCTACACTGGAGATGCTTCGGTCTGGTTTGGTAGAGGTTCATAACTGGTTCCCAAAGCAGCTGTTATCCATCACTTACAAGGTTTATGCCATGTTCTCTGCTGCCCTCAGAGTTTTCTCAAGGCCAATGGATTCACAGCTGCTTTCCAGTCTCTGCAGGCTCCTAAAAGGACATCTGCCGCTGACAGAGGCTAATGAATTGACCTGAGGACACAAAGCCCCAGGCAGCAATGAGTGAATCACAAGGCCTCTGGCACCCACTAGGGAATACCAGTTCCTTGGTTATCTGTAGCTGGGGTGATGAGTTTTTCTCCTACTATTATTTGCGTGGATGAAGAGGTATCTTTCTCTAGACCTGTTTCTTTCCCCACACTCCCAATTTACAGAGTCATTTGCTATTAGTGTGTCAATAAACTGCAAATATATTTCTCTTTAGAACTGAAACATTAAATAGCAGGTTGTTTGGTCCAGGTTCTTTATTTGCACGGAATACGTACAAAAGTTATAGCTACTAGAGCAAGATAGACCTGACAGCAGTCTGATACTCCAGACCTCTGCATCTTATAGGTCTCATGTCAGAATTTCAAGCCCCAGACTGTACAAACTGCCTATTTCTAAGCAAGTGAATCAAGCTCCCAAAGTAGGCAGAATGTGCTCTGTATATACCTATTTTGACTTCATTTCCTATCCAAGAAGTCATGCATGGCAACCTCAGACGCAGTCATCTCTGCTTGGTCAGATGAGCTGCACCCACTGTGTTTGTAGCCTTTTCTGAGATGTCAGCAATGCCAGTAATTTAAAGAACATTAAAACCACATGCAGATTCTTTGCACTCTTGCCAGAGAAAGAGCAAACTATTGGGCTCACTAGCCCAAACATCAGGAGCACTGTTGCCCAAAAGGAAGTAAAGGATGGAGAACAAAAGAAACAAAAAAGTAACTAGCAGATTTATTTCATCTAATTTCTGCTGCTCTTTTCCTTTTTGGTGTTTCTTTTTCTGAACTGTATCTTTATCTCAGTTTGTATTATTGTATGGTAAACTAGTGCTTTGAGTGTCTAATAAGATTTGTAAACAGGTATTTTCACCCTTTCTTAGTGAACTAAAGGCTGTACAATGGCCCTCGTTGGGGCCATTGGGGCCTCAAAGGCTGTACTATGGCCCACAAAGCCATTAGGTAATCTGTTTATCCTGTCTAGTGGAAGAGGACAGAGCCATGAAAAGAAATGTGCCAAAGACATACTGGCAACCTCTAGTTTGAAAATAGCACTCTGGTCATGCTAGAAAGTCAACTCAAGGCTTTCTACTCTGTACCAGGGACTCCATGCTAACCATTCTGGGGCAATCACAGAATCAGAGGCCCAAAAGGGATTTAAAATATCTTTGAATTTTCTCTTCTACTTTCTAGCTCGCTCAGACAGTCCAGAGCTGTAGTGATTTTGTCAAATGAGTTTGAAATGTAAATAGATTAAAACCTAAATTTTAATCAAGTCTCCCAAACACTGGGAAAGTCCTGTCCTACTTCTGAATGCTACAGCTTCTGCCCACTCTTCTTTCCATAAATTTCACCAGTATTAGCTTTTATTCTGTTATCTTTTAGCTGCATCTGCTACACAACTATTCATTTTTATGGAGATCTTCCATAGGAGATAGGCATGTTGGCTTACTACTGTGGGCAAAACAGCTCATTCAAGGCAGACAAGTGAAAATGGTGTGAGAGCAGTTCAAAATGCTCTGGTTTTGTGGATAAATAACTTCAAATAGAACTGTTATTAGTTATTTCCTGGCTGTGCAATCCACACACAACAAAAAGAGCATGTGTCCTTCATTGTGTAAGGTAAAGCAGTTCCCTGTCACACTGTGGGACACAGTTTGAACACATGCTCACAGAGATGTTTGAGTTCAGATCCTCTGCTGCACGCTTTCTGGAACTGAATCAAGGGGTTTGTTCTAGATTTTCACATGCCAAAATGTGGAAAATCAGTTTAAATACCCAAAATGCCAAGGCTGGATGTTACTTTGTCACTACAGATTGCCATTATAACACTGAAGTCTTCAGAAGAAAGTCCCAAAATGTGGACATAGACTTGCTACAAGTGTTTTGACTATATTTCTGTTGTAGGATATTACATAAAGGAAATGAGAATTCCCTTGCATTTTTGACAGCAAAGTGATATTTCCTGAAAACAAAGCAAGGGAAAGCTGTTGAGGCCTGTCTGAGCTATCATTATACTATCTGGCAATTAACCCATATGATTTAGGTGTTAAGAGTTAAGAGTAGTGTGTTTCTAAGGACTATATCACCAGAGCAGTATTTGCTTATCTTTTTCAAAGCATCTTGATAATTTCTTTATATAAATATCTGAATCTGATCTTTTGTATTAGCTCCTGGTAATGCAAATATGGGGCCACCAAATCCCACCAGTGCATAGGGACACCTGTATTAACTCAGCATGGGAATAAACTAGGCAGCAGAATAACACCAGTTCTTGATGTTTCAAACTCTGGTTGGTTCTTGTTAGCAAGCAAGTGCAGATGCTTATCCAACTAATGGAAGCAAAGACATTTGCATGCTACCCAGTTCCAGAGCAAAGTACTAGCCCTTAGAGGAGACAAGACAGAAATCAAACAAGAAAGAAGTCAGTATGACAGTCTAACCTGCCCTCCCCATGTATCTAGTACACATTCAAGAGTATAACTCGTGAAAAGATCATAGAAAATAAGATTTAAGTGTAATAACATTCAACAAATCACACAAATTATAGAACATCAGTAAAGCAGACTTTTTTATAGTTGTGTCTGTGTACTAGTTACTCTAGTTCCAACTGCAAAATGAGCCATTAAGGTCAGGTGTGAGGAGGTCCTTTAGTTGCATGTCATTTTGTATCTTTTCATCCTTGAGTACAAATTTGAAAATTTTAACTCATGCTGTGATATTCACCCTGTAATATAAAATCTTATCTACTCTCTCTTTAATTGCAGCAGCTTATCTTTTTAAGCCGTCAGCTTTGACAAGAAAATTCTGTCTAAGCTTACTTATCCCCACCACACTCCTTGTGCTGGGACTAAAGCATATCAGCTAGACCTGAGAGGAATGCTGTTATATCATCATTCCTTGTTTTCCAAAACCAATTAGAAATAAATTACAAATGCTAACAGCAGAAAGCAGATTTTACTGTACAGAGGGATATACCTTTATAAAATCTAGGGCACATTTCCTGGAATTAAACTAAAAATGTAATACAGTAAAGTTAACTCAACAGTGAGTTAAGCTATCTTCCTGTCATGACCAGTTTATTCCTTGCTATCAGTGTAATCTGGCTTTGAAATTATTCATGTCAAGTAAGATTCAGTGCTTCCACTCCTCCACCCATAGATTTAAGACAAGGCAATTTCAAAGTACCTAGTCACTGCATCATGGCACAACTATTATTTTTTAAGTATATGTTTATATTGCCCTATAGCTTAAGTCCCCTCAGGTCAAAATGGGGCTACCAATAGACAAAGTACAAGTCAATGATTAAGCTGAAAATGTATTAAAATATCTGTCCATTTATTATCATAATCATTGAACCCAGTACTCTGAGAAAGGGCAGATATTTTATATCACAGCACTGCAGAGCTCCAGGCAGAAAGCCTGATTACTTCGCTGTAGCACAGTTTTTCTGGAATAAGGATCTCTTTCAAAAAAAGGCTACTGTAGCTGGGCACAGGAGTGCAGTATAGTTTCAGTCTAGCAGCTAGGCATAGGAGGATTTCTTCAGGAAAAGATGAAATACGTCTTAATGTTTAACTCTCAGCATCTGAGATGAGGAAAACATGCTCCTCTGGGAACTTTCCCTGGCAAAAGGGACTATGTAACAAGCACCCTATATCCTTTTAAGGGGATATAGGGTATAAGGGGTAGGAATAAGGAATATATCCCTTTAGCACCACAGCAGAAGAGCACTGTTGGATTCATCTGACCAAAAATAAATTTCCATGGCTTAACTAGCTATCCAGATTCCCTCTATGTGAAAGCAGTGAAATGGGCATTTTAGATTACAATTCATCATAAAGGTGCCTGCTTGAGGATACAGCTATGTCTGTGAAACCAAACCCGTATCTCAGACTAGCCTGAAAAAAATCTTTATGTGAAGCTAGATGTATGATTTTGGATCTTTAACCTCTGGACCTTTAGCCTCTCACCTGTGCAGTCTTTTGAGGGTTTGTCCATTGGAAAAGTTTAGTGATCTTTTTTTTTCCTGTACTAGAGATTACCTTATTTCATTTCTCTTTACATAATATCTGATACTGTTCTTTGGGGAAAAGATATACTCCCAGTACATTCCGGGAAAAAGAAGAATAAAACACAGCTATTATAAACAGGAATCTATCCTATTCCAAATATACATTGGGACTCTAGAAAGCCTCTTTCTGTTGGCAGCATTTTGTAGTCATTCACAAAACTTTATACTTAGCATTTCTGAAATATCCTGGAGTCTTCAAAGCATATTTTTAGGATATCTTCAGAAGAAATACAAATTCCTAATCTTATCATCCAAATACACAACCCAGCATTAGTCTGCAGATCTGTTGCTGTCTCTTGAGGAGGGGAATATCTTGATGACCCCCTCAGGTATTTCTGAGATTTGATGGGATGTGTGTTTATCTTGCTCATATTTGCTTCCCTTTATGTTAGAAGCATTTTTTCCACTTCTCACTGCAGGGTAGAAGCTGTATATGATAGGAAGCCTCCTCACACCAAGGCTGAAGAAAACCTGTCCTAAGAGCTTAATTTCTTTGCAACTAGAGGAAATAGAGCACCTATTGTTAAAGGTTCATGTGTCACTCAGAGAGTATAAGATCCTGCAAGCAGAGACAGAAACATTAAAGAAGGAGCTTGACCACTCAGAATCCCATATTCAATGTAAAGCAGGACGCAGAGATGGAGAGAGTGACAGGACCCTAGGAGAGACGGAGGACAGACTGCTTCAGAAGACCATGTTCGCAGACAAAGAAAAAGCATGAGTGTCTGAAGAGCATCATCTTCTGGTTGAGACATACAAAGACCTACACAAAACACTGTCTCTGCCTCTTGTCTACAAGCTCCCCCATCCTCAGATCAGTCCAGAGGAAAAGAAGTTCTCCAGTGGACTCTTCTAACCTCAATCAAATGGCCAGAAAGTCTTTAGAAAGGATTCTCTTTCTTCCCCTCTCCAGTGTACAGAGAAAGGCCAAAAAAAAAAAAAAGCTAAAGGGGTCAATATGCACTTACATATTACAGCAGAGAATAACAAACACCTCAGAAACTGTATAAGAACGAAGTAAGCACACAGTAATGCTTCCCTAGAATAATTTCCCAGACACCAGCAGACTGTTATCTCCTCAGGCTAGGCTAATGAGAACTTGGTGCAAATACACTGGGACTACAAGCAGTGTCTCATCCTCAGGACAGGGTTACCAGGACAGAAAAACTCTCCTTCACCTCTAAAGACCTGCAAAGTAAACCAGAGGTGATTGGTACTGTAAGGAGGAAGCCATCACCTAAGGTAAGGTACTGTAAGGAGGAAGCCTGAATGACTACAGAATGAGGAAACCAAAAGTTTTTAGAGGCTCTTTGAGCCATGAGGAGGCTCATTTAATCAGTCCACTTCTGCCCCTGCCCCCTCCAAAAGTATAAAAGAAGAAAAAAGAAAAAGAAAAAGCAGAACAGATTGAATATTTGCAGGCTAAGTGCCCACACCAGAATGAGCAGATAGATGGAGCCAGAGCTGATCATCACTTCTTCAGCATTCAGTAAGAACTTCTTCATTAGTCCTTACCTCCACCTGAATGGCAAGATGAGGGGCTTGGAGGGAGAGTGCAGGAACAGGAGGAGTCAGATCATGCTTGATTAGGTCCTACAATTGCCCTAAAAAATGTACCTTCATGCAATATATGGAAAAAAAAAAAGACTAAAGGAACTGAGCTGTATCCTGAGTATCGGTTTTAAATAGCTACTATATTTTGCTTAAACTTGTTTTCAAGTTTTAGTTCTAATATGATGTCTAACCACCACATTAGGAAATACACAGTCAGACATTTAAGAACTTCCAGCTTCCCTTAAAACTACCAGACCAGTGAAACCGGCTGGGCACAATTCCAAAAATATGTGTAGAAATGCAAGGTTCTTTAAAAAATACTGTAAGTAAGAACCCCTATTGGAATTTATGTAGAAGTTGGACATTATCCTCCCAGAATAATATAATTAAGATATCACTAAAGAAATACAGGAACTGTAGCTAATGAAAAAAATGCAAATGTGGTTCATTACGTGTTAGCATTAAGTGTTACACTGAATAGTGCTCAATAGATGTATTCTTCAAATTTGGCAAGCTTTACAATTTCCTTGTAATGGCGATGGAGAAAAAATCATTCTTAATTGTAATATCTTTGGCTAGGAGGGAAAAGCAACTATCAACCATCCTGTAAAGGTTTTTCTTGAAGCATAAATAACCTCAATCTTCTTATATTTGATTTTTTCTGCTCATGAAAGTGTAAATGTCTGTGTGTGTGTGTGTGTGTGTGTGTGAATAATCCACGTAATTGTTCGTGAATGAACCTCCTAAAGCAGTAAAATTTAAATACAGGAGCAATGGATTTAAGTGATTATGTCACATGAGCCATGACTTTGGTAGATGAGGAAAGTCTGAATGCTCCTTATATAAATGCACACAGTCTGCTGCAAAACACTGCAGCCATGTATCATGTTTTGAATAGACAATATGACCAGATACCTAGTCTCTATCAAAAGGTAGTAATGAGCTATATTCTTTATTCTCATTAATATTTTGGGTAAGGATTAGTCCTACTTAGGTGGTCCAGAAACTAAATCTACAAACTCCAGGTAATATAAGCCTCCCTCAGGTACTGGCTGCCAGGATAAAACATACCTATGTTGAACAAATGGACTTTGGTACAATCAAGCTGTTTTGTGAACTCTTCAGCGTTCGGTAATGTGAGGCTGTACTACAAAGATTTCCTTATACAACAGCAACTGTGACAATGACAGATGCAGTGTTTGAGAAAGGGGACCCAGGTGATACCCGGAGACTAAACCAGACATCAGAGTGGGGTGCCTAGGAGTGAAGTTACAGTCAGTAGAAACACTAGTGAGAAAGGGAATGGAAGGAAAGTTTTTGCATTCAAATCTAGTTCCTTTTCAAGAAAAGCATCGACTAGGGAAGAATCCTGTCATGAAAATTGGATCCCAGCTCTGTGAGACACATGAATTATCCTGAGGGTTGCCTAGGCTTTGGAGTCTAATAGCTGAAAGGTGTACAAATACTGCCTTGAAGCCAAACTCAATTCTCTAATTGAGAGTACTATTATTTTCTTTCTCTGCACCTGTTAAATGATCAAGTGCAATATAATAAACTCAAGTTTCCTGTCATTTTAAAGATTGTCCAACATTAGGAGTGATTCCAGGGTTATGACAAACTTCCAGCATCCCAGCCTTGAGTTATGAGTACTCCTAAGAACACTGATTTCTTTTCAAAAAGCCAATCATCCAATATTCAGATCCCACAGCAGTGTATGCGGCTGACCTTCATTCATCTGCAAAAAGTGCCAGGTCTTCAGCTGGAAAATCAGAGTTGCTCATAAAGAAGGGCAATGGACCCCAAACCATGTATTTCTATTCAGCATAACAAGAGAAGGAATTTCGGACAAGCTCAGGAGTACAAATACACGACCTTTATGAAATAAATTAAAATTTAACTGTAGGTTGATCAAACTGGGCTAAAATGACCTATACAAGCTCACATTATGTTCTCTAGTTTTTCTCTTCCCCTTCACCCGTTAGCATAAAATATGTGTAGATTAACAAAGCTCTCTAAAACCACTTGCCAAGAACTTTCTGATTTCAGTTAGCCTAGGTACTCTGCACATGACTCTGAGGACCATTTAGTCTTCTCCTCTATTTCTGGATGAACAGAGTTAATGAATTTAGCATTCACATTCTACTCTTCTTCAAGTTATTTTACAACAACAAAAAGTTTCCATTTCAATATTCTCAAAACCTGTAATTAAAGCGTTAAAAAAATTACGAAAAAAAAAGAAAGAAAAACAGGTAACTGATGCTCAAAGTTCTTTGGTCAATTGCATTATGAACAGATAGCCAGATCTGATGTTCATGGGAATAAAGGGGATTTAAGGAAACGTCTGAAAATCATAAAAATCCAATATATTAATGGATTAAATCATTATGGTTCAAAGTGGACCTCAGAAGACCTTTTGACTAATTTAATATTTTTCCCTGTGAAGGCAGAATCACATTTAGATAAACTGAAAATCCAGTCAGAGTAATAGAAAACTCTCACCAAGTCTTGAGCAAATCATTAATCCTACACATTTAATTTAGAACCCAGTATGGTGCTGCTAGTTTCAGCCTTCATACAAATAGTAGTATGAGTTTCAAAGACATTAAACTTAGATGTATCACAATTACTGACAGCGTTATAACAAATGTTTTTTTCTGATCCACAGTGAGACCTCAGTGTTCAATATCCCTTAAATATTTCATTTCTTTTATGTAGTGTGGTGGTCTAATGTTTCATATGGGGGAGAAAATGAAAAACTCATGGGAATGAAAAGAAAATGAAAGGGAAAGGATGTGCCAAAGAGAAAAGAAATACAACCTGATGTAAAAAATCTTTCTGGTTCGCTTGAACTGAAATGTCAAATAACCTGTTCCTAATGCTTCCAGGCCCTCCTGCTGTTACTGACTCTGCTATTCCTAAAAGCCTACCTGCAAAAAAGAAAAATTTTTTAAATTTCAAAAGCCCCAAATGCTCAAAGAAGTATAGGTTTTTATATACGGTCAGTGTATATGGGTATACATATATCATTTGGGAAGTTTAGTAGTTCATACTGTGTCTGGACAACAAACTTGATAGTAGAGTTTGAAAATCAATCATGGTTTCCTTAACGGTTTACTTATTTTTCCTAAATCACAAACCATTGCTATCCATCTCCTAGCAACTGCTAGAAAGCCTAGCAACAGCGGGATTTTATTTCTGTACATCACTTTTGTAGAGTAGACTCTTTTATCTGTGATTGCATAAAGAAATAAGATGTCTTTAAAGCCTCTGGACATGGTCCTTCTCAGCTCAGTTGTATGGAACTATATTATGTTTAGATAAATATAAATATACATTTGTACTATGTAATGCTGCTACAGTGTATTACCGTAACATCTAAGTAATTAGGCAGCTGAGAGAAGTATTCAGAATAGATTTAGAGTTTCAAGTTCTGTACGTGCAAATCATTACAAAGTAAGAGATTCCAGTCTCTATTTACTCATAGCAACTCAGCAAACTCCTGCTTTGATGGCACCCTCCTTATCCCAGCAGCTGGCAAACATCCAGTAGAACAGGATATGGTTAACAAACATGCCATAACAAACATGCCATGTTCTTTGCAGGGGAAGAAGTGTGTAAGGTAAAGTCTCCCCTACTAAACCAGAAGATACTCCTCCAAACAGAGGATGATACTGCCATAAAGTACCAACTAAGGTTAAGCAGCCTCTTCAGGTTGGTGCTTGAATTTCTATATGGAAATCTGCCTAGTCAGAGAAGGATGGTACCTTGAGGAATGAGCTGTATCTTTCCTTGATGTTGGCCTTATCCTGAAAGTATCAGAGTTTCAGCACAGAAACTTTAATAGGTTCCCAGAAAACAGTAAATGGAGTGGAAAGCCTCCATTTATTGTCATCATTACAGCTAAACTGATGGACAGCAAAAAATCAGAAGAAGAGAATATTAAAAGTGAAGGCCTAAGCTCAGAAGCACTGTAGAGAGTCTGGATGTGAATATAGCCCCCACATGAGCCTTACAGCTTGCAGCCTTTTTCATATAAACTCTATTCAAACTAATTTATAAATGAATTCATTTCTATATAAACTATATAATCTCAACAGGTTAAACTGCTGAACATAAAAAGAAGCCAAATTCTCTATTGAGGTAAATGGATCCATTGGCTTTAACATCTAAGGATACTGTTTAAGATGAGTGATGAATTTTGAGAATGTTCTGAGGACTAAAATATAGAGAAAAACTGAAAAACAGAGTTACTGCTAAGAAAAGGTACGATTTCACACAAAGGACATGTGTCCTGTTCTCTCTTAGCCCCTGCATACAATGAAGCAGAACCCATCCTGGCTTTCCAATATCTGTCCTTTCTTTCTGGTATAGAGCAAGAATTGTTAAAGGGTTTTCCTGTCTTTTGCTGTTCTGCATCATTCATATACAGATCTCCAAATTAGGGACCAGTCAGTAGTGTAATTTAGGGAGACTCTACATGGATTTTTAAGGGATTTATTCTGTTACCTACCATTTCAACATTGAATAGACTATCATTATAAAAATCCCTAATATATATCTTTGCATATATGATTCTTTCTGATTTTTCCATTACAGATATTTCTGCTTTTTATTCATTCAGGTCTGGTTGAATTGTATTAGAGGATGTGTACAAAAAATGGCTGAACCATTTCCCATGTATTCTTCTAAGTGTTGAATATTTTATTCAAATCTTGCAAACATTTTTATGTTCAGGTTTAATTGTTTGGGGTTTGTTCCTTATGCAATAAATAGCTATATATGCTATCTATCTACCTATGTATCTATCTATAAAAATAAAAGTATATATAAGTATATAAGTAAGGCAGTGCTGGAGCCAAAAGGCTCCAAAAAATATACCAAAAGTCAATCTTATCCCATATAAATATGGGCAGAATATTCACCTGCCTAAGTGTAAGGGTCTGATACATTTTTTATTAGAACAATCTTATGATTAGGCAGAGATTATAAATTAGTCACAAAAATTACAGGAAAAGAAGGATAATATCTGAAGTATATTCAGATAATTGAGAAGCATAGGTCATGACAATTGCAAAATGTTTTTTGAAATATCTTTCCATGCTTACAGAAAAGAAATAATTATGAAAGTATTGTCTATTAACCCAGAAAAGGTGATTCTTATCTTATAGTCTAACATTACTGCAATACTTTTTTACCGTATCAGAAAAAAAAAACAAACTTCTTGAAATTTAATGACTAGTTTCACTATTGTGAATCACTACTGTAACAAAGAATGGGTCAGTGATTTTAATTCTGGTTGTATTTATTTTCCATTACAAAGCAGAATGAGGTATGGATGCTTTATCTCATCTTTATTAATTCCCTGAAACAGAAGCACTGGCAGGCTTGAGAATATGTCCTACAATTCTTGAAGGGATCATGAGTAGAAGGGAGATTCGGAATAGCCTTATAAGCAGATGATATTTTGCTGTCTGTCTCTAATCCTATCATGTCTGTCTTTGCCTGGACTGTTTGACATTTTGAGAGACTGTTGATTATATCACACATTTTTTTTAAGGCAGACATTCTGTTACAGGAGGATGCTTTACTGATAGGAAACAAAGGAAGTCTGTGCTGCCTTCTGCCTCTGCACATTCAGACTCTGGCAAGATTTTGCACAATTTTTCCTCCAAAACCGTGGAGTATACCTGCAGAAATTATACATCTACATTAACTTCTGATAACATGACTCACTGTTGTTCACTTTGTTTCCCACCAGAATCTTGTAAATACAGAGCAAGGGTCAGTAAAAATAGATGCACAGCAGAGGGAGTGCATAAGTCATGGAGTGAAGGAGTTGGACCATTGGCATTCCACAAAGTGGAAAAGGAAAAGATGCTCAGTAAGGGTGTGTATGTAAGCTTTTCATGAATAGGCACTGCTCACGACTAAATGGCTTGCCATCCTTCCATTATTTACTTTTTTTTTAACTAGGCATACAGCTACTTCTTAGAAAAATAATTGGAGATGTCTTCAGAAACTCAGTAAGAACTGTCTCACCAGATAAGTGCCTGCAACCACCATGGAGTAAGCTGTCTCCAAAGGCAGTGGCCCTCGTACCAACAAGATGCCACTGATCACTGGTATATGGTCTGTCTGATACACTGTGATACTTAATCACAGCCTCTGCTATTTTCTGTGCTCATCAGGATCTGGGAAATCTTGATCCAACATGCAGAAGGTCCAGCGATGCCTCAAGAGTGATGCAGGAGCCTTTGCTTTTGCAGGTCATTGTCTAAGCAGCCACTACAGGCTCACAGCTTCTCCTGTCCACAGCAAGAACATGGCCCATGCTGAGCTAAAAATCACACCCCCTTTTGTAGCATTGTATATATAGAAAAACTGGTAAACTTAAAGAAGTGTGGGAAGGTGGGAGTATGCTGTCTGGTGTTTCTTATCTTTCTGTTTGGAGAGTTTGTGCTCAGATTTGTATATTCCTGTACTTTTGATGAGGAAGGAAAATGTACTCATTAAGGAAGAGGCAAGCAGATCTGGAGAGATCAATTCAGTGTTTGACTACCAACAGTTTTTCTATATTCTTGGGATCAGATCCAGAAATGGATGGCAGGGATGAAGCATTTAAACCCAGAAGTTTCAGCCCCAAAGCCTTTCCCTCAATTAACTTCCTAATCTGTTTGCAGAATGAAAGTTTCTCAGGTACCTAAAGTTCTTCTGTTTCTAGTACTCAAAAATCACCTCAGCTGACATCTAAATCATGTATATTCTTATCAGGATTAACAAACTCAGCATATCGCCACTTCATCTGCATTAGAAGGATATTCATGTGGGGCAATTTTAATAATGTACCAGTAATACTGTCATAACTGGCAAATAATAGCAGCAAGGGTTTACCAGAATAATACCATTGTCCATATGCATGAGCATCTTCTAGAACACCACTGTATTTGGAATGTGAAGTGTTAATGACCTCCAAACAAGGATTTGTGATTTATTTATGTTATGAGAAAACAGCTTGAAATCTGTAGAAGAAAAACAGGGGATTGCAAAAACAGACCCTAAAAATACAGGCAAAAAGGATGATATTGGCCTTGAAAATGAAGGCACAGAAAGATAATAGAGTTCCCAGGGCTATAAATAAAAATCATAAGTGGTTTATTACTGCTCATTAAAGGAAGAGAACATTGGGAGCTGGGGAAATTCAATTTTAGGGCTAACAAAGAGAACAAAGTTCCAGTATCCAGCATATGTAAAAGATGCTGTATATAGTGAATGTAATATTGAATTGCTAACCGATGAGCAAAGAGCAAATAAATGGATTGTGTTAAGAACCACGGGCAGATATCCATCCCCGCTAGTCAGAGGAAGCTGGCAACTTTTGTCATTGTTAGTCCTCAGTGGCATTGATGTCACATGAGGGAGCGCATGAGATTTTTGTCATACTGGCACTCACCCTTCTCTGTTGCCCTGCTACAACTGCCACCCTTTTCATGTTACGGGTCATATACATCCTCCCAGGGAATGAAGTTCTGTTGTTTGAACAGTTTTGCTTACCCCATTTCTGTTTAGCTGCAATTGGTGCTTTCACTTGGATTTTTGGCCTTTACCTAAACGTGAAAAGAAAGAGGGGTTGGGGTGGGGAGGGGGGAGATGGAGATAAATGGGACAGAAGTTCTTGTCTTACTGGGGAAGAGAATAGGGAACTTTTCTGTGACAACAGGGTACCTTGGCTCCTTTGCACTCTGCAAGGCCTAATCATCTAGCTCTGCTTCCCTGGCCCTATTAAGTCTCACTACCCCCTGCTAGGGGTATAGCTTTGTCTGTGACCCAATGAGCCTCAGCCCAGCTCTGATATGGCCCACTTGCATAACCGTAGCTCAGACTGCTGAAGAAATTGCTAAGCTGTGAGAAAGAGAAGTGAGACAGCCAGGAGGCGAAACTGCAACATGGAAAAGTACAGAATCCTAAAGGGAAAGGCTGAAGACAGCAACTCAGCAATTTCAAGGCTCTTTTGCAGGGGGCAGCAGAGGCACACCCTTGCCTGCATTAATCCTAGTAGCTCACTAATCCTAGCTATCTTCTGCATGTATTAAACAATTAATAACTGTTTTGTGCTTATAAGCTGTGTATATCCAGTTCATGCAATCTCTTAGTACCCAGCTAAAGATGTCAGACAAAGTGACCAGCAAGGAAAGGTTACACCTGAGCCACAGTAGCTGCTGGCATAGACAATATTATGCTTCTGTCTCTTCCCTCCAGCAAAGCAGAGATCAAACAAATCCCTCTTCCTCTCTTTCCACCTTCTCCCAAATGGCATAGTGCTGCTACTTGTCAGCTATATTTTTCCCTAGTTAAGCACCAAGACCAAGGGCCTGTGAGTTACCCTGGAGCCTGCTGAGACAGCAGGCCCAGTTACATGGTACAGAAAAGGTCAAAAAGAGCGTGGAGGACAAGGCAATACATAGCTGGAGTAATTATGCTTGCCCAAAAGTGATGATGTGTGTGATTGAATGTAAGGAGAGAATTAGATTGATGACACGGACAGCAATTGGGAATCTATCACTTCTTATCACATCACATGTGCTTTGGCTCACTGCAAAAGTCATCAACATGTCATTGTGTTTACCCAGTCTGCACATTTACTCACACACCCTCAGGCTGTCCCTGCATGTTCAGCATGTCCCCTCTTCAACAAGCACCTATGGTCTGGATGGCACTGGCAATGTTCCTGTGCAGCTTGCTGCACAGATATTGCTGTCCCACAGCCAGACATCTGGCTGGACCCTGCCCCCCATAAGAGCCCCTACACTACAGAAGCTACAGAGTATGAAGGTCCAGATGCACTTTTCAGCATCTACCACTTGTGCTATCCAAAAGCAAAGGTTTGGTGGGCAGTCTTGTAAACCTCAGTCACAACTCCGTCCATCTCAAACTTGCTAGCCACTGATCAGTTAGAGTCAAGAGGTTCCAGAAGGCATTAGACACTCTCTAGTATACAGGTATGGGCTCCTGAAAGTTCATCTGGCAAGTCACAGTGCCTTGATGTTGACCCTCTGCTTCCAAACCATTGCTGGTTGTTCCATTTCCCAGAGATGATGCAGTCGTGCTGGTCTGAGCTGATCTTCTGGGCACAGAACCTCTACCTTAGAAGGGCCAAAGCTGTTACAACACTGAAACCTCCCAGAAGTCATTTTCTTTGTCTGATAAAAAGATGTCCAGAAGGGCAGGGGTCATGGTATCCTCCCAGAGCAGCCACCACAAAGGACTAAGAACACACCATTCCCCGCGTACCAAGCCTTTGTTTGGCCAGCAGAGGTTTGGCAGCTGGCACTAGGATGTCACTCATAAACAAGCATGAACAGAATGACTGAAAGTAAAAATAAGGATTGCTTCCACATGTGGGGCCTTATATGGGCTGTGGTGCTGAGGCACACAGCACCATCATCTCCATGGTATTTGCCAGCTGAGCAACCCATACTCCAGAAGGCAAAGGTTTGTGGGAGAGCTTTTTTCAAGCAGCTTCAAGCATCATATACAGCAGTGATATTCAGTCAAGGGGAGAAGACAACTTTATGCAAAGCAAAGCTTCCAAAACAGACAGACTGTAAACGTAGGGACCTCAACAGCAACTGCCTTAATCCACCCCTATTGAGGCATATTACTTGCTAATATGATTCTATTGCCGCTTAGAGTCAGGGAGAAGAATCACACATTATTAGTACTGAAGACTTTCAAAAACTATATGCAATAATATTATAACTTATAGCAACTCTTACGAGGAAGAATGACAATAAAAATGTTTGTTTCACCTTGAGTTCTACAGTGTTTGTGCTTCGCCATGTATCCCTGGTAATAGAATGCAAAATATTTATTACCTTGAGGTAAAAGGAAACTACCTGGCTTCCACAGAAATTACTACATGATCTATTTAAATGTGTCTCTGATTGAATCACGAATTGGCAAGAAACTTTAAGATTAAAATGGAAAAATTATCATCTCTATTAGTGGACACTGTTAACATGCCCATTTATTAGAAAAGACAAGTGGAATTAAATAAAAATGGTTTGCCCTTGGGTGGAAATTAAAGGGAGTGTTGGGAGGAATTAGAATAAAGGAGGGCAATTTTTTTTCTTTCCCAAGATCAATTGAATTTTCTTGTGGTTCCAAGGTGCTAGGCAGGTTATGCAGTAAAGATCATCTATTGCTTCAGGGAGGAGAAAATTGATAGATTCATTAATTCACAAAGAAAACTTGAAATCCTCCTAACTAGTCCAAGAGGGGCCTAAAATCATCATCACTTCTAAGGCAATATAACTTAAATTTAAATACTTATTCACAACCACTTAAATAATTTGTTTTGTTTTAAAGAATAACTCATAAAACTCTTTGATATGTCTTCAGAAGAGCTATAAAGTCATGCAAAATCTCTTACATATTTTTAAAAGGAAAAAAGACAAAAGGCTATCAAAAATGAAGAGAGTAATATTTGTATTTACACACATACATACATATATATGTAAAGAAAGGAGAGTTCATTTAATGGAGATAAATCTTTTGAGAAGTACTGAGATTTATTAAAGCACTAGATGTAACACAAGGAGTGTAACACAAGGAGTTTCCAGAAAGTGATTACATGGTTAGAGCTGGTAATCCCTCACTCAGGAAGTCATCACACTGATTGACTTCAAGGGAATTTCTAATGAGAAAGAAGTTCCAGGCACTTGCCCCAAAAGCAGTCCATTCTCTTAGGTTTTCAAAGTGCGGAATCCATGTATTTAAGGACAATATAGGGAGATGCAAAGTGTTTAAGCCATCATTCCAAATCTTGATTTTGATGTCCACTAGGTTGTTTGAACTGGAGCTGCCCCGAAAAGGGCTACTGCATAGACTATGGGTCCGACAGAGGGTTACAGTTGTAGTATACTCCCTATCCCATAGCTGTAGTTCTAGAATGGGTGGGAAGGATAGAAGTTAGCAGCTGGAATAGCTGTACAAATATACCTCTCTATACTGTAAATGCATGGAACCAGACACTGAGATGAAGAAGAAACCTGACAATTTCTGACCTGATAATCTTGTGTTGAAAGAAATACCTGAAAAATCCTCAGCTTGACTTAAGCAATTAAATGAAGAGTGACTTTCCAAAATTCAAATATATGGCTCCTATTTTTGAGTGTTCACTATCAGCCCTTCAGGATGCTGTAGAAGCAATACTTTTGGATGCTCTTGAATCTCAGTGGGAGTATGTTACAAATTTGCAATCAGACCCAATTAGAAATTACACTCAATACTACAGCCAAATAAAGTAACAAAGGTCAAGAATGTTTTGCTAATGCTGGGCCCCAGGTGCAAGATGGTCCTTATGTATATATAGCTGAAAGAAGATTGAAAAGATTTGCTCGTGTGTTTTAATGGAAAAAATACTTTCTGAATGTTTCCATTGCAAAGAAGGGCACAGAGACCTGTAAGTATAATGAAAATCCAGAAGATGAGGGCTTCATAGAGTTAGGGTTTAAGAGATGTACCATCCCCTGTATCTGCTCGAAGAACATCCCTTACAAAGATTTAATTTTTGTAATGGTTTATGAAAAGTATTGCTTATTTGTTCCATGATTATGTGCCTCCATAGCTGAAATGTGGTCATTATTCACACAGAAAAACATTCCATGTCCAGAGCCACATTCCTCCTTCCAAACAAATAGGAACTGAAGAGAAAACCTTTTGAGTTTCAAAGCTCTGGTTTTCATATACGCATTTTGCTGATACTATTTTATGGCATGACAACACAGAAAAGTTTGCCAGCTGGGTTTCAATTGCTCACAAATATAAGGTATTGCACACTGGAAAAGGATAAAATATGAACTGCTCATACACACTATAAGGCTCTAAATTAACTGCAAGTATACAGAGAAAGAACCCTGCCACCATTATGAATAGCTCAGTGAAAAATTCAAGTCAATTTTCAACCTTGGCTAAAGAAAGGTTAGGTGGTATACAGAGCAAGATAAAAGAGCCTCAAAATATTAGTGCATAGTTATATAAGAGCATAGCAGCCAGCTGCCTCTTATCTAGAATATTGCATTTAGTTCTGGTCATGCCATCTCAATAAAAATACCCTAAAATAGAAGGAAAAGATGAATAAAGGTAAACATCTTGAGAAACACACAAATTTTAGGTGTCTAGTCTAGGGGGCCTTCCTAAGTAATAATGTAGGTTCCCTATGCAGCTGAAAAGAGGGAGTCAGGCAAACTGAAGATCTGTAGAAAATGACTTAGCTGGACTTTAGATATTTATTCCTGAATTGAGTGTATAAGGGACCAGTAGGGGAAATTCAGTTCGTTCACTGAGAATCTGTTCTGCCTACTCCCTCTTGAGCAGAGCTCACTCAAACAAAAGTAAAAAAAAAAATTAAATAAAAGATTATGGTGGTCATAATATGCACCTTTCCCTAAATACTGCACAGTAGCCTATCAAAAACCTGTGTAAGAAGCATATCCACATGGAACTTGGACCTCCCTCACAGTGCAGGGCCACCCACCAGCACTGCCCTATGCAGCTAAGAATGCAAAGGCAAAAGGAACCACATTCCTGGATAAGAGAGGGTGCAGCTGGTGACCCAGATTCTGCTTCCTGAAACCTCAGGACAACCTTCACCAGAGTAAGTGGATAAAACTCTGGGAATATTTATGAGATCACAGATCAGCAGTATGGGTCTTCCACATTCATGGTTGGTTGTCTGAAAGACTAAATGTAAAGTCAAGTTCTGTCTTGCCTGCTCTTCTTCTGTTCCTGTAATTCCTTCATCCTTGGCTGCATGTGGCTCAGTTTCAACAGGAAAATGGAAGCTGCACCAGCCAGAGTACTCTGAAGCCTGTAGGTAGACCATATGGTTTGAATGACAAGATATGAGTTCAACCTAGCTAAGACTGGCATGGACTTAGAATCAAAGCTTCCTACTTTCTGGAAAGGAGTCTAAAAAGTTGGCTGCTATACAGAAAATAAATATCAGAACTAACTAATAAGTTTCCCCATAACTATAGTGAAGTTTTAGGCAAACAAGTCCTGATTTAGGTTGACTAAATAGCAATATAATAAAGATATAGGGAATAATGACTACAATCTAGAGAAGATAAATACCCTTAGTAATTTTCTCTAATAATACAAAGGACAGAAAATAAAATAAAATAAAAAGAAAGGGAATAGAAGTAAACTAACAGGAGGAAATTATGATTTATGCTGTACAATCAACAAGTCTTGAAATGGTGTCCAAGGATATAACAGTTCAAAAGATTGCATACATTTGTACATATATATGTACAGTATATTGAAAACATACAGAATAATATCAAGAAATATATTTAAAAGTGTGCTCTGGGGGTAATTCAAACTCCCTGAGAACATCATATAGAATAATCTATAAAGTATTAAACTGACATCCACTTCAGGACTGTGCATACATCCTTTTGAAACAGGTTGTCCTGCCCATTGCAAGAAATAGGCTACTGAACTGGAGAAATCACTGATCTGTGTCAATATGGCAATTTCTGTATTTTTTCTCTGTTTAATAAATTCTACATGCTCTTGACAATTACTAAGAAATATTATTCATTGAAATAATCCCCCTGCATTCACATATGGCTTACAATACTGCTGTTGCTAATGTAAAAATTAAGATTAATTGCTACTTATCATCAGATGTGTATTTCTAATATAATATAGAGTTGTCTGCATGTCTTCATACATCTGTCATGCCTCATTGATCTAAATTATACTCAAAGAGAGTTTTTCTCAGATTTTTCAAGAACTGACAGTGTCTTTTTTATCTTATCTCTGTAAAGCTGTAGCAGGTTGTGTTTATTTCCTGTTGACTTAGAAGCTCACTGCAGTTGCTGCTGTGGTTTAAAATGAAATTTGGAATCATCAGGACAGGCATTAGTTTAAAGGTATCATCTCTCTGAAAGGACATAGAGGATTGCCATTAACTCCTTTGTAACACAAAAGAAACGAGAAAGAAACAAGCGTTACCATTACAGCATTCTTCTTGCTTTCCTGCTATTTGAACACGAGCATCACTCGAAAGCATTACAAACACAGTAGCTTATAAGTTGCCTAGAGAAAGGAATATTACTTATTCTGTGTGCTAGAAATACTCCTCCTGGCACAACAGGTGCAAACTGCATTTCTCTTTGCTAATAAGGTTTGTCACATGAGGAAAGGAACCAACTCTAGTTCTGTCAGGAAAGCAGCTTTAGTTTCCATCTCAAACTCTAGATGGGAAGAGTGCCAAAGGAGTATCTGGAGTCAGAGCACAATTGTCTTCCAGATGTTGCCATACCACTCTATTATTTTGGTGGTCAGTGCTGGTTCTTACAGCCCTCCTGTAGAGGGAAGATAGCAGCTATTTTACTTCGGGAAGCTTGTTTGTAATGAAGAATATAAGTATAAAACATCTTTGCTTTTCATCTTTGTGTTTATATATCTGCAAATGTTGCCTGATGGGGTGATCCTTTAGCCTTTGACAAGACTTAGTGCTTCAACCTATTCTGTATATTGTGGTCAGGATAATTATGAGTTGAAAACCAGGGAAACAGGAGAGGGTAGGAAAAGAAATTCTGAAAGAAGTTGGACAAGGAAAGTGTGTGCTTGTTTGCTTAAAAACTAGAGTTTTATACAATCTACTTTTGTAGGAGAGTTATAATCACCTGCAACTAATGGTGCATGTTTTCCTTCTTGCCTGAAGACAGATACTCCTATTTACAACATACAAGCTGATCACTGCACTGGAGAACAAGATTCATACTTTTGAATGGCTGACCTTTTGAGGCACCCACATGGACAACAACATTTAAGATCCCATCAAAAACTGGACTGGTTTCAGATAAACTGGAGAGATTAGAAAACAGAATAGACTTGTAGCATATGTTAAAATTCTAATTCATGTAAGCTAATTATACATACCTGATACAAACAAGAAAGAATTTAGTCATTTTAAGCTCTCCCTGTAATGAATGAAAAAAGGTATGCACCTCCAGAAAGCAATGTAGACTGCCTAAATTCTGAATCCAAATGGAGATGCCCAGGGAATACAGAAGATTTACACCCCAGTGGAAGACTGTGTAGCCTTTGGCCCAGAGGTTCAAATGTGTTTCCTCATTTATGGATTACAAAAAGTATATAATATGAATGTAAACAGCAAAGATCTTTTTGCCTCCACAGCATCAAAACATGGGTTTTATGAGCAAGCACCACAGTATTAAATTTTTATATTCAGCAACGAAAAACTTAGTCACAAACCTGGCCAGTAACTTAGTGTTATCACAGCCTAGATCATAACCAATATTAAATTTTATTAAAAGAGCAAAAACCCTAACACAAGCCTAAATATCTATGTATGACTGTGAATCCAATAACGTTAGTTGTTGTTAGGTGACAGTTATTGTAATTATAACTGTAGTATAAGGGAAAAACTCAATAAGCAAGTTAATAAAACAACATACTCCCAGTAATTCAGTTTCTTTGTCTCCTTATCATGACAGAACAGGCAACAAAGAGACAAATATATGATACATATTTGAAAACTGTATTAAAGAACCCATGTTAATTGTCTCTATGGTCATTCCCACTCTAAATTAATTTTTTGATGTCATGCTGCTAATGACATCAACACAGAGAAAACGTCTTTTTCCTTTTATCATGTGCCTCAGAATTTGGAGCCAAATGCTTTTGTTGTATACAAATCAGAGAAAAAAACCCACAGTGAAGCACAAAACTAAGTGTTCAAAGAAATCTAATTTGAATGTGCTGATAGTATAGTTGCTACCATTTGAGTTAGCAAAGTTATGCTGAATAATATCCTTCAGCCTGATGTGTAGTTATAGAAGCTGTACACAGGAAGAGAACACATGCCTTGACAATATGTGAAAGTATGGTGCCAAGAAGAAGAGCAGCCAAACAAAAGGGCTTCTTTCATCTACTGTGTGCCACCTGGGAGCTTTCCACAATGGATCTCCCTGAAGAACTTTCTTTGGAAAACCATACTGTGGGAGGCATGAGCAGAATGACTATGAGATGTAAAAACTCATTTCCTAGAGGATAGGAAATATCCATATCCCATAGCCCAGAGCACGTATTATTAAAAATAAAACAGCTCCCACACTGCTATGAAGTGATTGGAACCGAGGAGTCTATTTCTCCCTTTACATGTCCAGAATATGGAATAGAGAACTTGGTTCATAAATTTCCTCAGGTAAAGTTGATCCTGAACCTGTTTAAGTCAGCAAGGGCTCTTAAGACTTCACTGAATTTGACATCACCTATACATGGGACTGATGGAATACATACAGCAGAGTTTGCTGTGATTTTTTAAGCTTGAGACTCACCCCCTGCCTCTTACTGTTTAAAATATGACAATTTAGGGCCAAGACTTTCAACCCCTTCAGAGCTGTGGTCTGAATTACCACTCAGAAGGAAAAAAACATCTTGTGACCTTCATCCCCTCAATTTCAATGAGCAAATTAAAAATATATATCACTTCTATTTCATTCTTATTTCTTCATAATTCTCACCATTTTCAAGGTAGAATTTTTACTATTGCATATTTTACTTTTCTGACTAGGTACTGTGATTATGTTCTAATTAGATATTAAAGCCAATTATTAGAAGTAGTTTTTAAAGGGACTAATATAAATGCTGTAAGTAGGATGCCTGTACTTGCCAGGCAAAAGTAAACCATATGATAATTACAATGCTAAACTCAATATATCTGATGTACAAGCAAAGTTCTTCAGCCATGAAACGGGTTGGATATTTTTTTTTTTTTTTGCAGGCAAATCATCTGACAGTCCACCTCCAGGCTGATGAAATTGTCCGTGTTATCTTAATGACTCATTCAATAACGCAGTATTATTCATTCTATTCAGCCTGCACTCTTTATATCTTTCTTAGAAAAAAACCAATTACATGATCTCATAATTTCACCAACTGTATGAACCCAACATAGACATATTTTCACCTTCTTCAGTGAAAGTATAATTCATCAGGCTCAAAGCATCTATCACAGAGTTGCTATATCAAACTTCATGAACATGAGCCATTGGCTTGCTTGTCACCTTAAGACACAGGATCTTTTTTTGTCTCAAAATCTGCACACCAAATACATGTTTTTAACCTGAATATTTTTGATTGCAGAGTTGTAGCACCAAGGAGGGGAGCAGGCAGGTTACAGTAGCTCTGAAAGGTGCTGGGCCAGAACTTCCCACTGCTATTCCAGAAAAAAAGAAGAAAAACACAAAATACGCTGACTGGCACTCCGCTAGTCCTGCCCTACATGCCTTACAAAACATTTTGACTATCTTAGGCTAAAAGGCAAATATGAAAGATGAACACCAGCCAAACCTTTACTTTAGGAGCTGAGAGTAATAGGACTGAACACATACATATTTCTGCGTTTCCAAAATGAAAATCTGATAGATTTGTATTATGGAACTGAAAGTGGTAAAAGCACTTTCCATCTCAAAAGAAGAAAACTAGAGCCTTAGTTTCTCCTCAAATGTTGGAGACACTGAACTGGACACTGAATCTCTTGCATGTGAAAGAATATTCACCTATCATTTCATGGACAGTCAGGAAAGAGAAAGTCATGTCCCAGATGGGGAACAGAGGGAGCTTCAGTACCCCAGCGATCAGGGAACTCCATAGGAGAGTAATGTTGATGGGTCCTTTTGGGCTTAAAGTCCTAGATAAATTTTGCTTGTCTCCATTATTGATGTGAAATGCAAACATATTAGAAGAAGAGTAAGAATTTCTAAGGCATCTCCTAGGCACATGAGTGACCAACAAGGGTCAGACTCCTTTTAGCAAAAGAGCCAACCATTGTTACACATGACTTTCACAGAGATTTCCTGTTTCATATTTTAATGATATGTACACTTCCATCTACGCTGTTATTTTGACTTGCTGGCTTGAAGATATTTCCTCCAATATAAAGTTCATAGAGCGTTCTCTCTAATCTGCTTGTGTTCATCTGTTTTGCTGCTGCAATAGTGAAAAGGTTAGGCGTGAGGAAGGAGAGGTGGAGAGGGGAGAAGTACCAAAGCATTGCCCCATATTTGACACCTTCAGTTCTGCGAGTGGATTTGCTTTAAGGAAGGTTTATTTCCCCAGTGGATGCTCCAAGTTAACTATTTGGATTCACTGTGAATTTGGTCCATACAAAGGAATAAGATCTTAGAGTTTTTAAGAAAGGTCACAATTCAAGTTCTCCTTCCACATCATATTCCTAAGGACAATGTAAATTAATCTTCGAGAGTTCCCTGGTTCTCTCAGGACTGAACATCTGAAGAGCCATTCATGCCTCCAGCCTTACTGGATGCTCCTTTTTCAGCCTCAAGAGACTGACAAAGGAAGAGACAGATCCCCATTCTGCTGGGTAGCATTTTCCTCCCGAATGCTCTGGGCAGAATGTGTTGCAACTGAATATATGTGTAGACACAGGTGTATAGAAATGTAGGGAGTTCCTTTTAGGGAAATTCCCTTTAGGGAATTAGAGATTGTGGTACTGAGAGTTTTTAGAAAACTGATAAATCAGGCCAGTTTTAAACTGCAAAACAAAGCCTTATTAGATTGATGTTCATTAACAACACATGTTAACTGTTAGTTCTTACACATTTTCAATCATTGTCACTACATATTCAAAGCAGTCAGTCCTTAATAACCATGCCTAAATCATCTGTGAGAGTAAAATACCACAGATCTAATGCCATATAGCTATGGTCCTAGACATTCCTCATCTCCAAGCTTTGATGGTCAGGTTTGAAAGTTCATCAAAGCAGGAACCAAAGTGGATGTCTTCCTTCTTCCAGTTTTCCTCACTCATCCTTGATGGGGTTTATGTTCCTTGTCCAGTTGTGACTGACCAATAAACCTCTATAAAGGAAGAAGGCTCAAAGGAGATGGGCAAGGGAAAGGTACCCATGAAGCTCAGGGAAGAGTGTAGGGAGTGACTGACCACAGCTGCTGCACAGAAAGCTGAATTATCTCAACACAAAGGGGACCAGAGGGTGGCCTTTGTTTTAGATAAACAGCTATATCACTTGAGTGGATCAACTGACTACATCACAACTGAGTGGATCAACTGGTTGTGAAAATGTTTCTCCCTGAGTTCATCAAGAGAGTGTGAATGTCTCCTTGAGTGGCTCAGACCAACATAGAGTACAAAAAACTGAAGAACTAACAAAAGAATTTCAAAGACAGCAAGGGTTTGAGCTGGTTTCAACCCATGTATTCCTTCCCAGAAAATGGGTATGCCCAGCATCACAAAAGTGAACATGTTAGAGAGACCCGTAATGGGAATCACATTTGTACTGTGATTCAATTGTATATTGCAATTACTATATTCTGCAAAGTATGTGCACTTGTATTGTGATTTCAGTATATTGCTGTATCATTCTCTTAAATCAGAAACCTGTGTAACATCAAATATCTTCAAATAGGTGAATTTGATATTAAACACTATACGCTCCACTCATGGAATATCTGAAAGAACCTGATCAGAGAGTATTGGACTTTGAAAGCAGTCCAAAAAGGGATATCTCATCTCCTCCAGATGCTTATCTTGATTTTGGCTTTACCAGTTTGTTTTCCCAGTTCTTGGGAATTCAGTAGGATAGGTGATTGAATTCAAAGCAACCTAATATTAATTACATTCTGATTAATGCACTTCTAATTTATAGGTGTCACAGGCCTCTGCTTTGCCTGCAGACAATTCTAGATAACCTGTCTACATACAAATGTAACAGAATGGCTTCACACTTTGAAGGGAGATGTTCTCATATCCATTAGTCCCATTTTCAACAAACAAAAAGCTCCACAACTCACAACCCACCTCCACACAAACTCTCAAAAAACAAACAAAAAACCCCCACCTTTGACTTCCCTTCCAATTCTGAAGTGATTTCACTTCTGCTCCCTGCCCCTCTGGTTACCATGACCTATTCAGCAACCAGAAGTTTATTCATAACACTTCTCCATCTAACAGCCTATTCAAAGAAATTATTCCTGTTCAGATTCCTGAAACTATCCTCCTTTTCCCTCAAGATATCTCAGACTTGATGACACCAAAAGATTAGACAGCCACATTTTGTACCTATTTTTCAATGCCACCAGAATAGTGAAGAATTAGTCACACCATGTTTAATTGTTAATAAGCTAGAATGGAAATGAATGTAAATAAAATATCTCTGCAGTATTTATATAACTAAGCACAGCAAAAGAAGGCCAAACTAGAAATATGCTGAGTGTGAGAAGGAAAACGACACTTTATCAGCCAGCACAGTACCTTCAAGTGAAAAGGTACTTTTTATGAAGTATGCTTGAACAAAGCTACAAGTCTCTGTTAAAGAGCACTAGCCAATTAGGCCTGGTAATGTTTTTCTGGATCAATAGGCTTTGGCAAGAGTCATATATTTCCTCACCTTTATGATCCACAATTTCTGCTATTGATTATATTTGGAACCAAGCATGGAAGAGCTGCCAGATCTTTTTGCAGAATAACTGAAAGTATACCATCAATTTAAAAATATATATTGTAAACCAATATATGCATCTGCTATTATCTTCGATCTTTAAAGACAGAAAAATATTTTTATTTTTTTTTATTTTTATTTAATATTGATTTAAATTTTCTACAATGTTTTGTATTAGATGGTGAAAAGCAAGAATCAGTTTATTTTTGTTTTAATTCCATTTAAATTAGTTTTCTTTTAAAGTCATATTCTTGATGTTGCATTATTTGTGATTAAAAGACTGCAAAAGAATCTTTATCTGCTAACATGGGGTAGTTCAAGTCTTTTTAATTATGAAATCTTTCCTATGACTGTTAGATTTAATTAAAACTACCTTTTCATTAAATTTAAATCTGGGGCCAAATTCCAGGTGACAATGCTCTTTGATTCCTGGTCTCACATGAGGAACATTTCATTTGTTGTGAAGTTAAAGCAGAAATGGACCACAGTTTAAATAATGAAGAATAAAATGAGGGAAAACAATTATCTAGCTGGTACTTTATTTACCCCCGCATTCCCTTGCTTTCCTGAATTTTGCCCATCTCACCTGCATAAACAGCACATTTGTTTAAAGCACATCTGCAAAGGAAAGTGCATAAACAATGATTTGTTGCCTTTTGAATTTTAACTGTTGACTCACTACAACAGGAGGAAAGTTCTATTTGTGTTTAAAGTTAAACTCTACTTCAGTTCATCAGTTTTTGTAAAACTGTGTCTATATTCCTGAAGGAAACAATTACATAAGCAGACTTCTTTACAAAAAAAGTAGCTCAGTCTTCATGTACCCTGAGCGAGTGTAAGGAAAATTGAGACAGGAAACCTGAGTGAAGGCCAGAATTCTACATCTTCATATTCCAACATCCTTAAAGGAGATCTATTTCTTTTTCTGTCTTTCTCTGTTTCTTTTATTCATGTGGCCTTTACATATTCAGTGGAAACTTCTTCACCATAGCCACTTCCACTGAGTTTTCAGACCTGTGCAGCTCCTGCTGAGAAACTATTCTAAAAACGTCAACATCTGGGGAAAGAAACCTCTAAAAATCTATTACCCTGCAAAAGTGATGGAAGATGACTATTTGGGTTTTTTTTCCTTCTACTATCAGATACACCTGTAAATACTATTTATATATAAAACAAATAAAGTGTCACTGATTCTGTCAAGATAATACAGGGTGGAAAGGACAGGATATGGAGAGAGAAAAGCTACTTTTTCACCTATTCTGTTAAAAATATACAGTGAGACACTGCTTGAAATCTTTAGTGCTTTCTGGGAATAAAAATGGAAAAGACAACAAAATAAAAATAATTCATTTTAACATGAAATTCCTATGTGGGAGCAGTTCTCAGTAAAAATGTTTCTCTTGGCTTCTAATTATTCAACACATGTCGTTGAAAACTAATTGTGTGCGTTATACCTTGATGGGATGTTATGGCAATCAAGTAATCAGGACAGTACTTCTTTGTTTAGTGTTTCTATCTGTGCCCAGTTCACAGAAACAGAACTTGAGACTGTCTGGCACAGCTCAAAGACACAAAGTAAGACAGATATTCCAGTTCTCCTGTACACTGAGCATCTCTTAGACATAAGTGGAAAGAAAAGCATCCAAAATGACTTAAACGCCCATGTGCAGGAGAGAGTAAGGTCTAACTTTAATCTGCATCAACCAGAGACAAATAGGTACTCTGAACATCATCGCCGGAAGCAAGGTCTGCCCTTTGTGATTGACAAAGCCACACAGGTAAGCGTGGGACTGTGGATGGTGCAGCTCATAGAGGAGGGGTTTGCCCTGGGGTGCTCCCCAAGAGTTAACGAACCCGGGGTGCACCACTGCTGGAGCCACCACACTGTGGGGTTGCCAAAGCCATACAGCTTTTGTGTAACTGTGGGCTGGCATTGTTTTGACTGGCTATGAAAGAGAGTAAGCATAACATATCTTTGTTGTGGACTTGGACCCACTGTCAGCTGGCCTGCGGACCCGAGGACCCACCCATCAGTGGGGATACCTCTTACCTCAATGGCGTGGTGAGGAGAAAAAGTGGAAAACTATACCCATAAAGGGCCAGAGTGGTCGTTGTACCCTGCACCTGTTTTTTGGGAATCTGGGGAAAATTATACCAGAGGGGTGGCCCTCAAGGAAAGGAAGAGAGCGGTTGTTGCACTGCGCACCCGAGGTTTAAGTGTAGAGCTCTGATATGTACATATATTTTCAGTTGTTATATTTCTCACTTTACTATACCTTTAGCTTTGTTATAACCACTTATCACTAATAATTTCTCCTACTTGACACATAATGATCTCTCAAGTTCAGTGCAGCTAATGCCAGCATCCCAAAGAATCCCAGACGCCCCTCTGTTCACATGTCGCAGTGATAAACACCAAAACACCAACTGGGTAAACAAAAACTTCTTACCTTTCTAATGCAAAGGATCTGACTGAAACATTTTATACATTTTCCATAACTGGACACTGAGATAGTACGTGCATAAATTTATATAAAGAATAAAAATAACTTCATAAATATCCACGTGTCTTTTGGCCATTGTTTGCTTTCATTTTTGACCATTTCACATCCTTTTGCAGAAGTGCAGAACTTTTCAAATCCTACTGTACTCAGCCAAAGGTAGTAAAGCCAAAACACAGGTTCTTATTTAGTGTTCAAAGCAGAAAAGGAGCGAGCCAAGACAGTGCAGTATGTAAGGTGCATTCTTTCCTCCACACATCCTCTTCTGTCCTGTTAAGCCCATTCTGAAACTAAAATTCTCAAAAATCAATACATTTGTGAAAATAAGCATACTACCATGTTATCACTGTCCCTTTAAGAAATCTCTCAATTGGAACAGATTTTAACTCACTTTTATTGTGTGCTTTCAGTATTTGTACCAAATGCTATTCAGACATAATAGAAAACTCCACATTTGCTGCCTGCTCTCTGCTACGTTGTGGAAATTTGCAGAATCTTTGATTATCTACCATTCCTTTTTATTCCTTGTGTTACCATTATAGGCTTTGCATTCATCTCAGTCAACAGAAACTTTGGAAATATAAATATTGTAAAATACCAAGTACTGCATTGTAACAAGTCTCCAGATATCTCTGCTTAATTCTGATTAAGCTAAACCATGTCACAGATGATATTTCAGGTAGTGGACACAATTTTTTTTTTGCATGAACTTTGTTTCAACAAAAAATATAGATTTCCCTTAGTCAAAGTATCTTGTAAATTTTTGAGATTCTTTCAGTCAAAAGGAAGCATAAAGAAATTGTATAAAGGACTTTTTTTTTTTTTTTGCAAAATACATTAACAAAGAGGAGAGTGAGGGATATGGGCTATACAGGCTGCTGGTGTGGGCAAGGTATTCTCTCCTACAGATATCATTAATCGATTACTTGGGTAGAAGATACTTGTTCATGGACACCACCAGGAACATTTCTGTTAGCACTTGTTCTGCTGCCTATCCATGCTCTTGCTTTCTCCCAAGTTCAGGACCATTCTGTTCAAAATGAGTGAGTCCATACTGCCATTTCTAGCTTTCAGAAATATTTGTAAGAGCATGCAACACCTCAAAAAGCTGAGGCTGGCTATCTAAAGACAAATCAGGAGATTCCTGGAGACAGTAAGTTTCTTTTAGTTGGTTAATAGTGTTCAGTCATGAACAAGACAAAATCACAGCCTAACAATAGCATAACTATTTATCCTTTATATTATAATTCTGTTTCAAGGATTCCTAAACTAACACTGCTGAGTTTAAAATGGTATAGGAAAATCTTAAATAGAAGTTTAAACTTTGTTTAATGTCTAATGTGGTTTAAAAACAGCTCTTAAATATTCAGAACCACATCTTTGCATATTCAGGTTGATTTGAGGGTAACACAGCCCCAGCAATACATGACACAAAACAAGCACGAGGGTCTATAATGACAAGGTTAACAAGAACCAGCACAGATGTGGGCATTTCACTTTCCCAGATTTTCTAACAATTTGGAAAAGACAACATGCCCAATAGAAGAATTATATACACCCGTCCACAAACATACATTGTTTTTGAAATTTGCTGTATTTTAGACACAAATAAGACATTGAATAATCTGAACGACTTTTTATTTTTTCTCCCTGCAGCCCGCCTAAGGGAAGAACTTGTGATAATGCGGAGAGAAACTTGTGTCATCACTGCAGGAGCATTTGTTTAATGGCACTCATTTACATAGAAATATGCACACTAGTAGGAACAATTCAGAAATTCAGCAAACAGCTTGTGATTTCAAGAAACTGTTGACAATGCTAACAATTTGCACTGGTAAAATGCCTTCTGAGTAGTTTACATTATTATTTGTTTGCATAATTGTCATGCTGAATCATTCCCTGCCCACTGTTCTCCTATTTTCTGCAGTGGTCATTTCCTCATTTTTATTCACTCACAAGCAACCTTTACTTTTTTAAGACATAACTAAGCTTTCTAAAAAAGGTTATTATTAGTTGCTGTAAGAATTTAGAGCAAATAATATTAACTTTGCAACCTTATGCAAAAGTAGAAGAAATTAGCCTTAGGTGGGAAAAATCTTGGAATAAGATGCTTGTACAAGTGCTTGTACGCAAGAGCTGCGTGGAGACATAAGTGCTGTGGTGGTCAGCACTGCAGTGTCACAACAGGACTCATCTCCAGAAATGCAGTTCCTTCTATGGCTGTAAAGATGAAGTTCATTGTAAATCACATAGGAGTTAGACATTTACAAATGAGCTTTACAGTATGCAACCTAAAGATGCCTAAAGGTAGGGACACCTAAAGATGATTTTGTTGGTGACTTCATCATGATGATATGACCTACATTACTTCCTATGAAGTTAGACATATGGGGTTCAATTCCTTCCCCAGTCAGAGAGAATTCAAAGGCACCTTTCCCATTTCTTAAAACACACAGTTGCCAAACCATTAAGCTTTAGATCTGTATTTGAATCCAGAGCCTGGAACTGCCTGCTCTCTTGGCAGTGGGAACTTAGATTTGGTCTTGGGGAGCAAATTTCTCTTTTCTGTTTCTCTCTCTTCCACAGCTGGAGGAGAAAGGAGGAGAAAGTGGTTGATCATCTCTTAAGGCTCTTGTGGCTACTTTTCACTGTTTTTGTAGATACTAGAAAAGCGGTGAACACAAGGGGAAATATAACTTTGTAGGGAAGCGGAACTCACCATTAGAGACACACATCCTGCTCCCTGATACATTTATTCTTCTTATATTAGAAATAAATCCAGGAGAAAGGACTGCAGCCCAGCTAAAATTTTAAGATTCAGGTGTGAATCAGTGGTTGCTTGATATGCTGGAATCTCCAAAGAGTGTATTGAAAGGGTGGTTGTTCTCTGCCTATTGTTTCCATCATATTGGTGTCTTGTGCTCAAAATATTGTTTATGGGCAAAGAGGAAGCACACCATATATACATGTGTGTGTGTGTATAGATATGGATAGATAGATAGATAGATAGATATAAGTAAAGTCAGGAATTATTGTTAGTACAATGGAAATCTTAACAGTCTAATTCAAGAATCATCACTAGTCTGTTACTACAGAAAAAGAAAGAATAATAAAGCAATTGAAGTATTTGTATGCAGAAAAAGCCACAATAATAGTAATAACACAATTAAAATTGTCACAACACTTGTTGGTTTCTACCACTTTTTGCTGCTCATTCTTCCACTGCTCCTCTGGGTCCTAAGATCGATGGTTTCACTCTGGTGTTAGCTGTGTCAGGGTGTTGCAGCAGATCATCAGGATCTGGAGTCCTTTGCCAGGAGAAATATGATGCTCATGCTGATGGTTTCTGCTTTCCCCTTCCATCTTGAGTCATTTTTGTGTGTTTGCTATCATGCATTTACACCTTTTTCTTTCCTCATTGGTCTGCAGCTCCCAGTTACATCCAAATTTACTACATATGGTGCCCTTTACATATGTTAAATACTATTTCTTTTTTCTCTTTTCTCTTTGTTGCCACTAAAACCTGCTTTGTCCAGCTCCAGATTTCTTTAACTAAAAACTGGTGAGTAGTTAATAGCCGTGGGTCCCAGTGCCAGGCCTGAGCCTGGTCTCTCACCATCCCTTGCCTTTGCTCCTCTGCACCGCATCCTGGGTCTCCACTTCTCAAGGCCTCTGCTCTCATACCGGGCTTGTATTTCTCTACACTACATGCTTGTACTAGAGCTGTAAAAACCCTGTTCTATGTAGAATAATTGCTTGTTACTGTTATGCATATAAAACTGTGTTTGTACCACACACATAAACACAAGTAAAACAAATTAGCCATAGACTAAATTAGACATAGACAGGTCAGTTAGAAATTGCTGAATCAGGTAAAACAAAGCTTCTGGCAGGTCAAGAAAACATCAGACAGAGCAGGTCTGGCAATTCTTATCCCTGAGGTCTTGCAAACTCGGTACAAAACTTATGGCCTGTTACTAGCAACAGCAATACCACGTTACAGGGCCACGTGGATACAATCGTACAAGCTTCACATATCAGATGGGGATAAGGGAAGAACAGGTCTACTTTTGGCTTCTGTGATTTGGGAGCTGCTCTAGGGTGAGATGAGGCAAGGGGGAAACTGGCTTTCTCCAGAAGCAGTGCTGGACACCGAACACTATTATATGGAATTTGTGTTCATTGTCCTCCGGTCATGGCTGATAGCAGTAGTAAATCACCTACTCCAGGGTAATTTTTGTTCTGTTATTTCTTGCCACGTGCAGAGAACCTGCTAGCAGGACTGTACACAGATTATGTGTACATAGTAATCCTTTACTGGCTAATGCACAGAGTCAATGCCTGGGGCTCATATGCTGGAAGGCCAAACAGCAGCACACTCACCCCAGGGCAGGCACCTGAGAGGTCTGCTGGGGCCATCAGTGCTGGCTGGGGAAGGGTGCTCCTCTGCTCCCTCCCTGAAAACTGATCTTCATTGTTGCTGGCTTGCCACTCTCCAGTTCTCTGCTTTTTTTTTCTCGGGTTTTATAACCATATGTGTCCGCATTTTTCTCAAATCCTCCAGGTACTAGCTAGTAGCATCTCAAAAATTTCACTTCTGTCTATGTGTTCTTATCTTTCAAGGCTTTAGCTCAAATACTCTCTTGCAGCTGAACATTAGGGGTTTTTTTACACAGCAACACAAAACTGGACCTTGGGTCACAGGCAGCTGAACAACTGGAGACAGCTCCAAGAGATACATAGTTTTCCACTGGAGTATAAACTCATAATGGGCGCCGGTACCATTGTACAAGGGTACTTCCATTTGTCTAAGAATAAACCCAAACTGTAGCATCAGGCACCATCATTACAGGGAAGAAAAAAATCATTACAAAAAAATCAAAAGAACTGTTCATCAACATGCAGACTTTTAGACCTTTTTGTTCTAATGAACGCCATGATCAGAGTGACAGCTCAGAGAGACACCCCGGGATGTTACCTAGCAGCACTAAAAAGCAAGGCAAAAAGTACTCCTGTTTTGCCTGTCTGGCCTTCTACTTCCTTCCACCATCCGCAGTAAGGATGGCTGCAGTAGGATGAAGGAGCTGGCAGCTTCCATAGCCTATCTGACCACTCCAGGCAAAACCTTGTCTTGGCTGACCTCCACAATGACATTCCCCTCACCTTTCCTCCTCAATTATGGCATGCAATTCCTTCTGGCAGGAATGCCTCTGTTCCAAAATACAGTGTCATAGAGCTTAAATTAGCATTACTTACTCAGGGGTGGCTCCCTGAGACAAGGGAATAGCTCTGTTTTGTACCTATTGGAATGAGGTCATGGCCATTTTTGGTCTCCTACCTCTTGCTACCAAAATAAATAATAAATCATAAGCACTACTAATAAGAAAGCTAATGACAGCTATCCAGGTGGTTTAATCTGAGCCCCAAAACTAGAAAAACAGAAAGAGATGGAAGTGAGGAGATTATTTTACCACAATGTATTATTTTATTTTGCGACAGAAGAGCTTAACAAAAGGCTACCTCCATCATTAAAGCAAAAAAAAAAAAAAAAAAAAAAAGTCATCATGAAATGTATGTGAACAAAAGTGTGCATACACTCAAAAAACTTTTAAAGTAAACCAGTATGCTCTAAAATACCAGCTAGCTCCACTACAAAGGAAGGATGGCTTTAATTTTGCGCAATAGTAATGAAGTATGATTATTACTGCCTATATTATAGCTACAGCAGGCAGTAACATTGAATAGAGTTTTTCTGACCTTCTTTAAAGAAGAGAATTGCTGGTCAAAATGGCAAGGAAATATTGAGCAGATTTGCACAATATTGCTTGCAAACAAGAC
Organism: Dromaius novaehollandiae; assembly: GCF_036370855.1. Classification (NCBI taxonomy): domain Eukaryota; kingdom Metazoa; phylum Chordata; class Aves; order Casuariiformes; family Dromaiidae; genus Dromaius; species Dromaius novaehollandiae. The sequence continues at coordinate 27,962,011 of NC_088098.1, forward strand.
AGTTTGCAAAAGAAATGAGAATGTAATTTTCCTTATAATTGCCCTGGTGTCTAGACACAGTGCACACATAACCATGAGTTCAGTACATTTGTTTCTATAAAAGAAAACATATCTCCAACTTGTCAAATCAACTTTATAATGTGCTATTGATCAAGATGGCCACAAAAGTATTAGTGATGGATAGTTACAATTTCTTGAACTCTCTGTGTATTTTGAGTCCTTAAAATATATTTTATGACAGCTTTGTTATGGCTGGGCATTCTACACTAGACCTGTATTAATTATCCTGTTTACTGCAGTTTTTATGGTAATAATCCCACAGCTTGATTTTTGTGGGTTTTGAGCACAAGACATTGCGTTTAGTGGAATGGAGCCAGGGATTCTTCAGTTCTAAAAGCAATTTTGTCACCACTTTGCTATATGACCTGGCGCGATTCACTTCTTTCTTAATTCAGACTCCCCTCCTGTAAAATGGAGTTAATAATCCTTATGTACCTCACCAAAGTGTCATGAAGACCAGTTAACATTTGGACAGTGGTTGTAAAATGTAAAGCACTGTGAGCTACATTGAGACTTAGCCTATATAGCAAAGCTGAGAATCCTCCTCAGATCGTAACGGGAACTACACTGAAAACATAGGTGGGACAAACAAAGAATGGACTCAGCAGGGATACTTCCTGCCAAATTGTGGCTAAAATTGTGTTACAATTTACTACTTCAATTGCTGAACAGCCTAGTTTTAGCAATCTTTTTAATCTCTACCCAGGAGAAGTGGGGAAGGGGTGAAAGCTTCTTTCTGTTTTCCTACAATTTTCAAATGCAAAACAGAATAATAGTAGATTAAAATGTCCTTGAAGTATAAGAATGCTTTCTTGAACCAAAACTCTGCGGAAGATGAGATCTGAAAATTGTACCTCACTGGAAGTAGTCCAAGGAGGGACTGTAAAACTGAACATGGCTTCAATATACATACACTGTCATTCACTAAACAGCTTGACCATCATTTAACAATCATACATGTATAACAATGCATATAAACATATAACAATGTTCATTATATAACAACAGCCTCCAGTATAAACCTGCTCCCCTTATAGTATCAGTGACTACTGTGTGAATGCTATGGAAGTCAAAAACTAACGTTTCCATAAATTTTACAAATTTCTAGTTTATTCTAATGAGGCATGCATTTCTATATCATCAGTCACTGAATGCTAATACACAGTTATTTTTCTCTCTCTTACTGCACTCTACACAGGTGGCCTCCAACATGAAGAAATAGCAAAACCAGGCTAAATCTAAATCACAGCAAAGCAGCTTCCTGACTGTTTCAGATTTGAATGGAACATTTCCTGAATTCCGCTCCTTGTGCAAATCACTGAGTGGTTTTGAAATAATATTTTATTGCAATCTTTATTAAATATAATATATTCTATATAAAGTACATGTAACAATTGCAAAACTTCTATCAGTGTATTTGATAGGATTCCATTCAATCCTGATGACCATCTATGTTATTTCTAAGTAGTTATATAAGAGCATAATGTAAAATGTGCTATTTCTAAAACACATACTTTAGAACAGATTATTTAATCTGTGGGAATACATCTCCAGTAAAGACTGACATCTAAAAGAAAATCTATACTAGGAAAACAGATATGTATAGTTGATATCGAAAGGCTGCTCTTATGCTTTGCTTGGCTAACTGAGAATGGAATGACCCCAACGACAGCTACTTAGCTCTAAAGATAAGCTTCATCTTTGAGCTGTTTATACACGTGTAGTACTTCCACTGACTTAATTCAAACTACTGAGGGGAAAAAAATAGTAACATGTATGTGTCTTTGCAGATAGAGTAAACTGTGTTTTTTTCCAAATTGGAATATAGCATCTCAGGATTACGTTCATTGTGCAGAGATTAAGACATATGAATACATCTTCTTTGAGCAGTTAGGCAGGATAAGTATTCTAGGTATGAACATAAAAATGTCTTGAGGCAATAAGGTCCATCTGCCATTGCAGTGATCTGCATCTAGCTCAATCACTGTCAGAGTCTGTTTCCCAAAATGTCCATGGATTCCGTATGTAAATATTGCCTGTGCTTTAAATGCAAACATAGAAGGCCTGATATGGAAGTATGGAAGCATTGACCTGTAAGAAGCTATTAATCCTGTCGTAAAAAGCTAGTAATCCTCTGTAAAAATCTTCATTTGTATAACGGAAACACAGACACTGCCTATTATCAGATATTAGACCATTTGACAGTTTGTCATGTTATAAAGTGCTACAAAGATATGATGTCTTCTTGAAAACACTAAAAGTAAATCAAAAAGATAGGAAAACTACATCAGTCCAAAATTCCATCATAACTGCTGGCCTTAGAAAAAATTTTGCAAACAGTAAACACTGAAGCTGATCACTGTATTTTATACTCACTCCACTTTTTGTTTTGCCCAAAGAATGTTCCTATGCTCATCAAAAATGTCCCTTCTTTTAGGACCATAAGTCCAATTGTTATATATGAATATCAGACATCAGATGAGTGGGCTTAAAGAGACTTCATGCTGTTTTAGAATCATTACATTGCATGAAGGGAAAAGGTTTATTCCCAACTTACCTTATCTATCTCCTCAGTTCTGACAAACCAACCACTCGAAAAAGCTGTGTATCTTGATTGCTATTGCTTAAAAAGGCTCACAGGCATTAGTATTATGCATTTTTCAAGCTTCCTATTTGCAAAGGTTTTAACTGGACACTATTAGTCACCAGTCTTTAAATGCTGTAGTTTTTAGTTTGTGAGGCTTATATTACTGGCAAACAAATGCACACAAAATACTCTAATTAAGAAGAAAAAGTAGACTTTTTTTCCATTTTAGACATTTTACAATCATCGTCTGCTGGGAAAGGTTTTTTTTTTTTTCCTGTTTCTTGAGTTTGGTATGATGTTTGAGAACAAAGCCTTCACTTCCCATGCACCTGGAGCTCCCTCTAGTGATTGAGCCAGCAAGCAGAGAGAAACCTCATCGTGACATTTCTTCAGAAACCAAACGTTTAATGAACGTCTGCATTTCTAAGCAGTTTGCCTCTCCATAAATGGATGCCGTTTTAAATGTGAAAACCAACCTGTTATTAAGGAACATGTGTTGATTTCAACCACGGATAGCTTTAATTGAGAAAATGTAGCCAGTCTAAATAGAAGAAAAATACAAGGGAAAAGACTGTACAAATATAAATTAATATATGATCAAGAAATTACCCGTTTCATGAAAATTAGAAGAGTGCTTGGAAATGTTTAATAGCTTTTGTTATTTATTGATTTTTTTTAATGCAAAGGAGATAATCACATACTATAATAGTTGGATGACTAAGGGTTAAATTCTACAGGCTAGAGATACCCAGCCATGTTCCCAGATGTTTTCAATAACATGGAATAACTTTCTGATTTACTATACCTGTCCTCTCTGTTCTTTTCCTCTCAAATCTGTTGACTTCTTACACAATCAACACCAGTGCTGCTGCATAACAAGAAAAGCTGAAAATAGCTCCCAGGAGATCCATTGCACTAGATTTGAAACTCTTGCACAGCCTGCCAGTTCTAATTCACAAACTGGAATTCATGATTAATCCTCAACCAACCACAGAGCTGCATCAGCCTTGTTTATTTATTACTTTTTTTTTTTTTTTTTTTTTTTTTTTGTAATTTTGAAAATCACAGCATGTTATTACAAGTAAAGAATTAATCACATTCCAGAACTGGGACTTGACCCAGCAAACTTTTATTCCGTTGATTAATGCTTAATCATGCCAGGAGTCCCATTAAAGCAGTAAGTGGAACAAGCACACAAATAACGGTTGCAAGATCAGGCTCTGACTTCCATCTAGAAACGTGTCCCTCTAGGAAACATTGATTCTTACTACTGAATCCATGCCGACAAACCCTTCAACAAACACAGAGCCAGGGGGCTTCTGCAAGAATACAGAAATTTGTCTGTACCTAGCTACAAGGTCATAGAATAAAAGATTTCTAACGAAGAATTATAGTCTTCTCCATCCAAGTACTGGACAACAGCATGACTTCTTATCAGAATAAAAGGCTTTCAGAGAAAATAATTCTTCAACATATAATATACTTCTTCAAAGTATGCAACACTATATTCAAATAAACTATTTTTCTAATGGCACCCAAGTGGTAGACTTAACATAAACTTAACTCTAATTTTGTACTTTGCATCTAGAAATAAATGACATCCACTACTGTTCCTTTTCAGTCTCATAACAATTCACTGTAGCCATATAATACAGGTCACTGCTTAACACTGTATAAATATTATCCTCAAGGATATATAGTATGCTTCAAACTACACCAGAGGATAATGTCAGGGGACTAAAAATGTTTGGCTATTCAGTATAGTAAACTATACAGCTAACTGATCAACAGCCTTGAAATAAGCTTTCTTATTTATCTTATATGTTTAATCATTATTTTTCAATACAACAGTGGATACATTATTTAAAATCCTAAATAGTGCAGTCATATTTTAAAAAGTGAAAACTATTTAGAATAAAACATTCTGTAAATCAAAATAGCTATCCAACATACCTGTCTGTGCAACTGACATCCTTGAAAATCTCAGGAAACTGAGAGCCAGGTGTACGATGGCTCTTACATGGCTTTGTCCTTTGATAGTGTAATTGATGGCTCATGACTTTTAAGTGGCCATTAATTAATAAAACAGGAAGTAAGAAATTTTCTGGACTGTGGACAAATCTTATATCTAAGCCTGGTTAACTACGACAGCTACACAGCATAAAATTATTATAGAGTTTTCAAAAGGGTATGCCTTGGGCATTTTGAAGAAGAACTATTCAGTATCAAAATAAAAAAAAAATTGCTATTTCAACTGATAGAAGGCTCACAGATGCCAAGTAATCTGGTAAATCTCAGTTGGTTTTATAGGGAATTTTGCTTTTTGCAATAATTTCTCTCAACCATAACGGCATTCCAAACACCACATGATCAATGTCTGTGATAGCAGAGGGCCACTACATGGGCCGCTCTGGAAATACTGCAGCATTTCTGAATTGTCAGCAGTTTCTTTTGCATGGAAATCATAACCTCTCTTTAAGAAATGATCATTAGATTTTCTGCTCAAGAGGCACTTCTTGGTGCTCATGGCTTTTGAACCTTTCTCAGGAAAGCTAGAGTGAGCTCATTCCTGCCACACACACAGAGTAGCAGAAGTGCTCAGACTAAATGCCACCTGTTTTAATAAGTGCTTATGGCAGAGCAGTCTTGGACTTTGCCCTCAGCTATCTGAAAGAGCCCCACACTGGCTGATCTGAAGGGCAGCATGATGCTCAGAGCTATGTTCTCTCATTTCTTGAGGAGGTTATGAGCCAGAGAGAATTGTGTAGTAACTTGTCTTTCACAGCAGTGAAAAACTGATAGGACACGGTTTGGAGTAGATTGCAGATTTTGTATTTTTATTGCATTGTTTGTTCTTTCTTTTGCATTGTTGATAACAGCCCCCATGACAATTTGGTCATATTTTTTGAAGTAACCTAAACAAATGCCTTCACATAGCCCACAGCAGAATATCACCTCATAATTGCATTATGCTATAAAATACAGCAGATATAAAAGCTTAAGGATGGCGTATAATCTTTGCTGGTAAACTTTGCAAATGACATGAAATATGGTGGGACAGTAGATAATGAGGAAGCCAGTCTACTGTTGCAGAGTGACACATTCCCTGGTCAAATGGTTATAACCCACCGAAAGTTTTAATATAGTCAACGTTAAGTAAGTCTTGGAAGTTTCTAGGTAAGAAACTGCTGCTGTTTTAGAAAGTTGTGACTGAAAAGTTAGTCTTATCACATCACCACCTCAGTGTGAGGTATCAATGTAATGGGGGTCAAAAAAAGCTGGGGAGACCTTAGAGATCAAAAAAATGAGTATATCCAGTACTGTGCTGGGGGTGGTTTGGTCCAGTTCACCCAACTGGCTGTTGAAATCACAGCTGGCTCTGCAACTGCTTGTGATACCACATTTCCAAGTTGCTCATGTCCTGGCCACTGCTACCATCTTTTTGGAGCCATGATCATGAGTATGAGTCACTAGTGCTTCCTCTTATTATAGCTGATGGAGCCATATCCTCCTCTTCAGCTGTTTATGGTCCCCAAAGCAGTTTGAGGATTGGGGCTGTTCCTTCCTAGGAAGCCAAATCCTCCTAATGTTAGCAGAACTCATGTTCCCAGCAAAATGCTACCCTTTTAGGAAAATGTCACGTGTGACTTCTTAAAAGACTGTTCCCTGACATGGCAAATGTTGAATCCAAGGCTGTCACAAAAACTGAGCAGAATTCAAAATGGAGTGTTCTATTTTTCAAAACTGGGATAGTTCTACGATCCCCAGTATCTAGCTTATCTCATTGAAGGATGTGAGCAGAATTCTACCTAGAGTTCTGCCCTAACATAGCAAGTAAATTTTCTGTGAAAATACACCAGATTAAATTCTAATGAAACAATTCCTGCTCAGAATTTGGGTTTCAACTACACCTATTAAAAAGTTAAAGTAAAACCCTATTCCATACTTCTCATCTTTTATATGAGTGGTTTGTATGTGATCAAGGAGGCCTCAACAAGCTAATGTGTTAACTTCAGCTTAAGCTTAAGTGTATCCTTAAGAGCTTTCCTAAATGGAGAGAGACACAAATGCATAAGTATTAGCATTGAAGTGCAGTAAAAAGTGTGATCTATTCCTCTGTAGGCGACTACTGATCATATGTCCTGTTTTATAGAGACCGTCAATTTTTATTATAATTTATATCTTCTTTGCAACTGGAACACTCAACAGGGGTCCTCTTTTTAAAAACTAGATTTTGCCAGCTGTTCCAATGAAGTTAATTGTATCAGAGATACTGCAATTATTTTTTATAATAAATGTGAAGCAAAACCACATTACAGAACACTTGCTATTGGACAAGGGCTCTGAGGACAGCTGCAGTCTCCTTCTAGTTTTAATAATAAAAAATGAACGTAATTCAGAAATCGCAAAGCCATTCTTAAATAGAAGAGAATTCTCATTTTTCATCTCCCAGCCCCTTGCTCTAGGACTCCTGCAGTTTCAGAATGTAAAAGTATTCACATTGCCTTACTTTTACTCCTCATTTTTACAAATAACTAGATCTAAAAAAAAAAAAAGAAAAAAAAGGGGGATGACCTTCAGATAAGGATCCAAATGTCACCAAGCTTATCTGAATGAAACTTTTGAACCCTCTGAGGTTCACCTCGTTGTAGTTGAAGAAAGTTGCCTCACCACTTTTCTGAATTAAGCCACATATGTTATTATTGTCGCACAGCAAGAATACCAGTGAATTGTTCCCTTACTTAATACAAGCTATAGTGAGTGAATCATTGACATGCTCCAGTGTAGGCAATAGGTTCAAATACAATCACTTGCATCACTGGGATCCAGCATAGACTCTATTTTTTCTTAAAATTATGTACTTTCCACAAATTGGATAAAACAGTTGAGGCATGTTTTATTTAGCATGGGAAGTATGGAATTTCATTCTGTATAGGCCCAGAATGTCTGCAGTTTTGAGGATGATGACTGCCTTTGGGAACTGATGTTAAAATTCTTTTCTGGCACACAAACACCTGGTCTAACTCATGCAGAGATTACGGACAAATCACTTTTACAAGTCTCTTGGCCAAAATGTTGCTTATAAATTCAGGTAAAAGCATGAACAACTGCATAAGCAGTAAAATGTCAACTTGCTTACAATAAAAATTGTTACTTTCAAGCAACTCCAAAAGTAAGGAAAATACTTATCAAATTCAGCTTAGCTGTGTGTATCTCCAACTCAAAACTTTGATGTAGCTAGGTACCGTTAAAGTGCATTTTAGAAAATCATTCATCGTCAGTGTGACCTCAAAATATTAGCAGCATAATCATATTTGGGTAGCTTTTAATGAAGTGTCAAAGTTGCTTTTAGTTCTGGATCATGGATTTAAGTTATGGGGAAAATTGTATTTTACTACATTTTTTAAGAAGACAAAAACTTTCTTGAAAAGTTTTTGCTATGATACACTACAACATGAACAGCTGCGCTGCAAGCAAACACTGAAAAGAAAGTTTTCGATATCCGTGTCAATGCTCCAATAAAATCTACCATTACTACATTGTCTAATCACTTCCTTTTTATCTCATTAGCGCACCTAATGTAAAGGTGATCCTGTAAAAAATAAAGTAATGATATCTAGGGGGTCACATTTTCACAGGCCTTGTCTACTTGCTTAAATGAGTTTTAAAAGCCTTATAAACTATGTCAAATAGCTATGTGTGCATTCGTAAATCAACTTTTAATTCATGGCAGTATGGCTTATACATTGTCTTTGCAAAAAGTTCAAGTGGTTAAACTGGAGTGGTCTACAAACTGCTCAAATTGCTCAGACTGCTCAAATAACTGGTCTGCAAGTGAATGGGCCAAATGGATATGAGTGTTCCTCATTAAGTTCAAGGCAAAGCCAGATTACTTGCCTGAAACTACCGGTGAAGGTGAAGTGAACTGGCTGATTTACTCCCACTGAATAAACTGTGAGTTGGTGGACAGGGATATCCAATAAGTCACTCCCCTCTCTCCTCTCCAATGCAAACCTTGCAGTTTACTGGCGATCACTGGTTCAGCAAACTGTCAGGTTGGAGACCATCAAGACCACAGTACCGAATTGGCCTGGACAAGCCCATTCTGTTGAATTTGCCTGATCTTTTTATACTTTTAGACACCACAACATCTTGTGGCAGAGTCCCATAATTTAATCTTTCACTAATTATACCTTCAGTTTGTTTTAAACATGCTGCCCAATAATTTCAATCAGTGCCATCCTTTTCTTGCATTGTGGTAATTATTGAACAAATTCTCCCTCCATCTTTATATAGATTTCTATTTTATTGATATTTGGTTGTTTCTTCTCCTACTCAAAAGTCTTAGTCTATTCAGCTTCTCTATAGAAGCGCTTCGCTGCTTCTGGTGACACTTGTTGCCTCTTTCTCTATTTTTTCTATTTCTATTGCATCCTTTTGAGATATGATGGTATGAACTGCAGATAGTATTTAAGAGACGGGGCACCCTGGGTTTATGTAGCCATACAGCAATGATTTCTGATATAGTCTGTTCTTTTCCAAATAATTCTTTTGAGCTTTTTGACCTACTTCTTCTGGTGCCGGAAACCCCTAAAAGTAACAGAACAAGATAAAGGAGAGGGAAAATGGTTTGGACAAAACACTCCTCAAGCCCGTTAGTGAGTAATAAAGGGTGGTGATAGGTAGTCACTACCAAATCTAAAGCTGCAATAGCAATTATGAGTTTAGTCAAACATATGTGTATCTAATACTTGTTACGAAATGTAATTTATGGAAGATTGGAAGAGGCTTCAGACTATAACAACCCAGGAAGTGCTTTAAATAGCAAAGTTAATTTTTGTCTCTGTTGCTGCTGGATAAGCTCTCAATGCTCTATTTAGATTGAACGGTACTGCAAGAAGATATTAGAATAAAGGGAGGAGAGAGAAAGGAAGGAGGATTCATCATGAACATAGAAGGTGTAGAAATAATTAAAGGGGATGTCCATAAAGGGCATACCTATTGGTATTTGTTGCCAACACAGCTTTTCTTAACTGAGTAAAGGACTGGGGTCTGACGGGGCTGGCAGCTGGAAGGAGAGAGGGAAGAGGGTGTTCTTTGAACTCTGAGGTCTTAGATTTTGAAGAAACTCTAAAAGAATGATACAAAAACAGCTCAGAAAGAATGTTTTGCTTTATGTAGCCTTTTTCCAGCTCTTTCATAAAATATCTGACCTGAAGTTTTGCTTAATAATTATTGTCTTTTTTTAATTACTGAGCCTGCTTAGTGTTGTTGCTGTATATGGAATGGAATGAAGATGTCAGATTGTGTGTGAACTGCCTCCTCAGAAACAACAATTTCAGAGAAGACAATGTGGATTTGTTTCCTGGATGGATCTAGGAGAAGCAGGGGCTTGTGCACGAGTCATGTCAAACTACAAAGACCTATGTGATCACATATTTCAGGATGCTCAGTTTTAGGAAAAATATTCCTCTTGCATTTACAGACCAGTAATCTTTCTGTAAGCTCCGATAGCATCACATTATGCTTTGTTTTGAAAGCCTTTATAGTACTCATCTGTAGAGTTCCATTCACAAAATACCTGCAATATGTGAATATTTCAGGGAAACACTATTTTCTCCCCTTTTTCTCATGTTTCCTTTTTTTCCAGGAAGTGTCTTTAAATGTTCACCAGGTTTGCCTTTCTTAAAGCTCACTTTTGGTATGATACTCATAATTTACTCTATTTTGAGGCATTATGACTACTTCCTACCTTAGATTTGGAGTCTTATTTTCTTAGCGCTGCTTCATCTGTCTGTCTGTATTCATCCAAGATATAATGCATCTGGTCAAATGTAAACTTCTACAATGTATATGTGCATATGTGAGCAATTCACCCTGGTTCCCGTTCTTCAGTAGAGCTAAATCAGCTACTTCAAAAGTAATTTCACCCAAAAATGGAGGCTTAAAATATGGCAGGATGAATCACACTCTGACAGTACCTGTTTATTACCCATAACCAACTGCACAAGAAGCCTAGAACCACTAGCTTAGATGCACAGGTTCAGTGAAAAGAATCCCATCCCTCCATCTCTCTTCTCAGGGGTGAACATTTGAAAACAAGAACTATCTTCTTCCTCTTTGTATATATTTACTCATAGACAGCATAGCAATATCATAAAAATAATAGCAGAATACTACCTGGTTTTAGATGGATTTTTTTTCTTATATTTTTAATAGCTTCCACTCTTGTGAATTTCTACAGTGTCTAGTTTAAGCCAACAGGTCCAATTCTATTCTAGTTGCTCTCATATCCAAAACTACAGCATACTTAACCAACAGAAATACATTTCTTGTAAGCTGTTATATGCTGTGGGTGAAAGCCACTCATACCTCTTGTCACAGCTGCAATCATTGTAATTATGTTGTTAGTGCATTAGTTGGCTTCAATCTGGAGCACAGTGTTTGTTCTCAAAAGATGTCATATGGTTGAAAGGCACCATTTAACTATGAGTCACCCTTTATTGATGTAATCATTCTTACTTTATGAACACAGATAATTAATATAAAGCTTGTCTGTATGCAGCAGTGGCAATCTCACTTTGGCAGAATATTTTTTTGAGCAGAAACATCTTTCTGAAACACTCATTTCATTTTTTTTTCCCCTGCATTTGTCTGGTACCATTCTGTTTAACTCTCTCATGCTAAGGCAAGAGAACAGAATAAGTTGTTTATACTTATTTGAATTTATCTGTTTCTTACAGAAGAGCTAGCAGTCTTCACAGTAACCAGGACCAACATCTTCTTTGACTGCTAAATGCCCAAGGAAAACCTTATCTTTAGACCCACAATTACATTCTCCTTTGATGAATGTTCTCTTACTGTTCATGTTTATATCACTATGGGAGCTGGCATAGCTACAATTCTCTTAAAGTCTGAGTGCTACATTTAGAGCTTGAAACACCCTGTAATCTGCACATCTGAGAGAACACCTCTATTCATATCCAAAAATGCCTTCATGATAAAATTAAAAGAGGTCTGTTAGCAAGGGAGTCCTAACAGTGGCTGAGGACTCGGGAACTTGTGCCCCTGTGTTGTTCCAAAATAGCCCAAATAGAAGTACAAGCATGATGCAAAAAGCCAGGTGTCTAAAAGCCCCATGGCAAAATGGAAGATAAAATGACAAGTAGGATAGGGAGAGTGGCTTCTCCATGTCAAGTGATACCTAATTACTTGACTGTCTGAGACGAACGTTTTTCCCCATTCATTATTTAATAGGACTGGCCAGTGAGTTTTGACCACTGCTAGGCAAGCTAGCACTGCTTGGAAGGCTTATTTAACATCAAGGCACTTAACATAATTAAAAGAAAGTTAAATTCAAGGAGAAGAAGAAAAGAAAATGAAATAAAAATCACCATTTATCCACGCGATTCTGGTTTGGAGATTAGGACAGATGTGAACTCTACATCTCATGTGAATTTGGCCAGCTGAAACCCAGAAGAGAAATGCAGCTTGATGAGTATTGGTTAGCTCTTCCCCCTCCTCACCCCACTTCTCTTGCTTCTTTTGCTTGCTGCATCACATCTGAATCTGGGCCACAAATTTCTCCGGGGAGAAACCTTACGCTTTTCATCTGTTCCATAAAGCACTTTTGGGAACTCCCTAAATAATAATAAAAACATATGTAATACTAAAATATAATGGGTTAGATAAAGGTAGGTTATGCAAGGAATCAGAATATGTCCCTATTTTTATTTGGGGAATTTACCTATTGTCAGGTATTTCATTGTGATTTGGGGTTTGGTTTGATTTGGTGTTTGGGCTTAACTCTGCTATCATCATTGTGACGAAGTAAAAGAAGCAAGAGACTGACTTTTCAAGGCTAGCTGGCTTTTCTATTTGGCAACAGTCCATATAGTGTCGCTATTGCTGAAAAAGAAGCACTTTTTAATTCTATATACCCTTGCTAAAATGCCTACCTTCCTCCGTGGGCCTCCACTTAAATTTAAATTATCTTGTCTCCACTTCAAACTCCCCTATCACTACCACAGAGAGCCATTGCTCTACCCTGCAGCATCGGCCATGATATCATCCCCTTCTGCCCATCAGTTCATTTTGAATTTCTGACCCTTTGACCTCACTATGTAGCTCTTCAAATTTTTTCCCCTGCCAGCTTCTCAGCTTTCAGACTCTTCTATTGTCCTTTTCAGAAATCACTTGCTACTCCTTCTTTTTTCCCCTTATATTTCCCTTTAACTTCTCTTCTACACAGCCCTTTGCCAGTTACATACCAGCCCCAGTCCTTGGACCGAACTCTCTTTTTCTTTTGCACTAAGTTCACTTGCTTCCTCTTGATCTTTCGCAGTCACCTTCAATCATCAACTTCCATTCACGACCCAGTGTCCTACTCTGACACAAGACCATCAGAAGCTACAAAAGCAAGATATCCAGAAATGAGCATTTCTAAACTGGGAGGGAAGTGGAAGATGTTGATTTGAATGAATGCCTAGATTTCAAAATAAATCAAAAATTAGATAAAAAAGGAAATACAGCATTACACAATATGGTCTAGAAAGTATCAGCAGGGGAGGGAAGGTGAATGAGAAAGAGGATGGGAAAGAATGAGAAAGAAAGAGAGAGAGAAAGAGCACAGAAGAGAGAAGGGGAAAGAGAGAGAGAGAAAGGAAAGAAGGAAGGCAGGCAGGCAAGCAGGCAGGAAGGCAGGAATGAAAGAAAATTGCTCAGTTATTTGTTTGCAAAGAGAATTCCAGCCCAGCTTAAGACAAATATATCTGGAGGTCCTAATCAGATGAACTAAGTAAATGGATTGAATGAAAGTTAAAGAGGCAACATTCCAGAAAAAAAGAGAGTATATTCAAAAAAAGAAAGGTAAATATATATATATATATAAAAGGAATATGAAATTAGAAATATTTGGTAAGGACTACACTAAGGTTTGGACAGCTTTCCACTGAGGCAGAAGCAAAGTATGAAATAAAGACATCAATGGGGTGCCTGTTTAGGTGTTTGCTTCCTATTATATTTTGTTATTACATTCTTTAACCATTTAGTTTCTTTCCCATCTAAATATTCCTGCTTTTTTACCAGGTTGATGTATTTATAATTTCTGTATTGGAATTCAAAGAAAGATCCAGCCAAATTGTATTCATAGTCATGCCCATGAAACAACTCTAAAATAGCAGTAAAACAGAATTTGTTTCATCTCATGCAATTCTATTCAGTATCTTCAGGATACGTTGAAGATAATGCATCCATTCTTCAGAGTGCTGATGTTTCTCTATAACTGTAATACATTTGTAACATCTGCCCTGCCATCTGCAATTACAAAGTGGTTCAGCCTCTATGTCTGTTTTGCATATACACATTGATTTCTGGAGATATATTCTGATGAGTTAAATACAACGAAAAAGTTTCAAGAAATTATTTCTTGAATTGTTGCCAGCCTCTGTAAAAAAAAAAAAAAAAAAAAAAAAAAAAAAACTGAAGAAAGCCTTAATTAATAGTATTAATTTGCGTAAAAAAATACAAGGCTGTTGAGTTCAGCTAATATTCCCAATTGCATTATTCAACAAATCAACACCCAATAATATTTAGAAGCAATGAAACAACAAATTAAAATCTTCTTTGATATTCCCAAGATATTTCTACCTTTAGAATAATAAAGCAAATCAAATAAATAGAATAAAAGGAGTAGTTTTAGCCTGTAAGATGAAGACTGAAAGGACAGTCAGTGTTAAATGGAAGAAATGCTTGCCAAAAACCCTATTGCCCAGAGGAAAATCTTGACACAATTTAAGAGCAAAGTAAAGTTCAGAATGTTCAAAGTTGGAACACATCATTTTGCTGTGGAAAAGGGATGACAGGTTAAAAATGGAAGCATTTTTAAAGTATGCAATTAATAACAATCATGAATTTCCATTAATAATACGGCACTTCATTTTAAGAATAATGTAGGTTCATTTAATGAAAACTATAAATTATCCTTAATCATACATTTTTGGTCTGCATGCATTTATAACATTAACAAGTCTCTGCCCTGGTTTTAGAGTGGAGCCCTGTTCCATATCCCATTCTAGCAGCAGTACCAGCCGGTTCTTGCCCAACACTAAAATGCAGGAGAAAGAATTCTATAGGATAGAAACCCAAACACTTTCAAAAATGGTTTTAACACATGCATGTTGAAAGTATTTTCTCAGTGATTTACAATGATTTTTTTTCTGATGTCTAATTGTAAGATTAATGCAGATTTCAGAATGGCATATTTTTAGCTTGTACATTAAAGAAGAAACATTTCTAAGAAGAAAGAGGAAAAGAACAATCTAATGTGCTGTAAGTGGGCATAACTGCACTGATTTACACTATATTTTAATATGGCCAACCCAAGCTTTTGTCTTATCTTTTGCTTCCCTGTAGCAGTCAAGGATATATACACATGCAACACAGAATGTTCAATTTGGCAAAATTGCCTTTTAAAAACTGTGTAGTCAAATGTGTAACTAGAATTGTTTGGGGAACAGATGGACTATTTAATTGTTGGTTTTTTAAAAAGTTCTTAGAGCAAATAAATAGCCTATTTGAATGCAGTTTTTCTTGAAATATTCTCAAGGGTATAGCTGTTAATATATGAATAAATGTGTCTGCAACTACATTGTTACTGCTTAGAAAAACTTACAAGCAATTGAAAGAAAGTGTAAATATCACTGCATTTAACATAGTTTCTCCATGTTACTAATGCTGAAAAGAATACAAATGTTAATGTCTTATATGTTTGTGACTGCTATATGTGTTCCTTGAGTGAAACACTGTGGGCTCTAGGGGACTGCTAAGTTTCCCATGTTTCCTACTGCATGAAGAAAATGTAATAGTACAGCATAAGCACGTCCCTACAGCAAAAAAAAGGCTGTTTTTCTCTCAGGTACCAACAGCTACTCTAATTTAGTTTTGAGCATCAACTCTAAGACTAAAATAGAGCACAGCATCTAAACTTGACCCAAGGAAGATGTCATTTGTGAGATGTTTTCATATGTGTCATGGGTATAAATTAGGCTAGAAGTAGACCTGGAGTGAGTCATGATGGGCAGAACTAAATCTCTGTACTACCTTCATAAAACATTTCTTCCAGGGATTGCAGCAAACTTGTAGACGTCCTTTGAACATGTTTTTCACCTTCCCGACAGTGAATTCAGGCAAACTAGAACAAAATGAGGTTTAGATTTGGTGAGGGAGAACACTTTATTTGTGTAAAAAGTACTAAACTCCTCAAACAAAGAGATCAAATTTGTATAATTAACTTTTTTACAGCACAGTTCAAAATGACATATAACATTTTGACAAGGCTAGAGCAGTAACTGCTCTGAGATATGCAGCCCAGCAATCACTGGCATTCATAATGTGAGGATAGGGTAAGATGTGTCATTTAGTTGTAGGTGAGTTGCCTCACTTGTCCTATTCCCAGTTCAATTCTTCCTCTCCTAAGCAGCTGCTCACCTCATTTTCTAAGTCAGTGAAGGAGCATTACTAGATCTCTGGGCTTCTGAAACCAGTCAGATTACACACATTCAATAACTTTCTTTTCTCTAAAATACCTGCCAAGATTTTTTTGTTTGAACAATTTTTTAAACATTTTTATGGAGAAAAGAGGCTCATTCTGCCAGGGATACCTTTCTCAGAGATGTAAACCTGCTCAGCTAAAACACATTTTAGAACATGCTCATTCATGAAGTTTCTGCAGCATCTCAATTTTTTAAAAAATGTTATTAAGACAATGACTAATTTTATTTGCTGCTCAAGGTAAAGCACAAACTGTTCTAAGTGGACTGGTGTAAAGGCCACACAACTACTGAAACAGATGTGGCCATATAAAAACAAAATGCAAGCAGTCTTTGAAGCAAAGCATCCTAAGGCATCTGAAGATACTCCACTGACTAGAAGTTTTTTAAACAAATTAAGCAGCTTTTAGATCCTCAACAAATCTCCAGGACAGCCTAATCCTGATTGTGGCTATATCTATATTATCTTCAGTATTTCTGAGTTTGGCAGAGGTGAATCCAGGCCCACTACATCTTTATCGCATACATCTTCATTCTCCATCGTGACAGTCTTCCTAGGCTTCATCAAACTTGTCTCGCCCACTGACACTGAATCAAACACGCCATATAGCAAGTCCCCTGCCAGTGTTAGCCTCTCTCCCAACGCAACAAACATGCTGCACAAGTAGATGCTGGGAAACCAGAAAAGGGCATGACCAGGAGCAAAGGACCTGTCAGAAGACACCACGTGAGGATAAGGTGCAAAGGAGGCAGGGAACCAAACATTTCCTTGTCATCTCCTCTCCCCTTGGCACCAGTCTCTAGTCTCCCAGCTGGGACACTCTGCACTTCTTCCTGAAAATCATAGCAGACAAGTTCAGTTGTGTCCTTCTCCTTCTACCCTCCCACTTCTCTTTGGGGTAGAAGTTCTGGAGGAATGAGACCAAATCCTCTGATTATAACAATGTTTGTCACATTTTCCATCGACAATGAGCACTGAGCTCAACCTGTGGCAACAACTGGCCCCTTCCTTACAACACCAGCATACAATATGTATATTCCACATTCCAGTGCCCAAGATGGTCATTACTGATGTCCAGGATCTGGTCATCTCTGATCCCTCCCACAGAGTGGTCAGGCCCATGGTATTTAGGGTCTCTTTATCTGCAGGTGGTTTCCAGTCTCCCACAGCAGAAATACTACTCACAAAGCTGCAGGCTCCTATAGCACCTCACTGGTAGCTGCACCATGCATGCAATGTCTATGTTAGCCTGTCAAAAACAAACATGAAGTCTTTTAAATCATTCTCTAGACTTACTTAAATCATTCACATTCCCCAAAGTATCTTGCTCTTTTCCCCCTGCATGCTCTCTGCATTAACAACATGCCAAAACAAGCTGATCTTCCAAGTCTTGGACCCATGATTACTCAGGTGAAATCCTCCAGGGACCCTCATTTCTTTTTTCTTGAAGATGATAGAGGTAAGATTATTTTCACCTAATTTAATATATCTACAGTGTAAATAGTTACAGTTCACTTAAGCTCCCTTTATGGTTAACAGAAAGAAACAGACCTATCTGTAGCACAACTCATACAAACTATTTTACACATCAATTTTAAGATGAGATGAAACATGTTTTAAAAGTGCCTGTTGCTCTCCATTGAGAGTCTGACATTTATGTAATTGATGTGGCCTACCTGTGCCAGAGCCTGAGATGTCCCTCTTTCTCATTTCCCTGCTTCCAGGTGGTCTAATTCAGCTGTTTTTAGTCTTTGGTGGACAGCCTAAGACGTCAAGTGTTGAGAATGTGTAGGCACCGCTTTCAGGCCATATCAAAGAAATGTTCCTGTGACTCTACAGAATAGGATACCATCACCCACCATTTAGACTATGTGTACAGGCCAGAGTTCAAATTAGAATAAGTGGGGAAGGCCAGATAACAAGGACTCCATGTTCGTTTTTTCTAATTGTCCAGCTACCCCTGTTTCTTTAGCATTGGCAGTGGCAGTGACTAATTGCTTTTTAGATGAGCCACTTCTTATCAGCACCTGCATTACTCCTTATTCAGCCTGTTAAATAGCAGGGGTGCTTTTTTGCTCTTTTTTGTTAGTAACTGTGCTTGTTAGTAGACTTGTTTATTTTTCTTTTTTCCTTTCTTTTCTTTAGTTAGGCTAGGTAGCCTATCTTAAAGCTATAAAATGTCATTATTGTCTTTAATTAAAATTGTTGAGAGAAGAGTAAGAATAAACTCAGTAATGAAAGTAACTGTCAGTGTAGACCAAAGACCAGTCATGTTTTCCAAACAGAATAAAGTCTGTCTGGTTCAAAGAGAGGAGAAATCTACACATGAATGAGTGAGAAAGTCTTCCCCTCTGTTCCTCCACCCAGTGCTGAGAACTTGCTGTTCCCTGGAGAGCACATTAACTTCCTCACTTGTTTTACCTCCTAGCCTCCACAGAAACTTAGGCTGACACCAGAAGAGTCTTGCTCACCTGTCTCAAATACCAGCTCTTAGGAAATGCCTCAGAGAGCATCAACAGCTCTGCTGCTGGCTGGAGTTTAGGACCAAGCAGACTCCTCCAACGAAGTCCGTCCAGTTCCCTTTCCCTGGACCATATGGTGATCAGGCTTCCTGCTTCCACTGTGACAAACTGCTTCCACAAGCCTCCTTGTAGAAACTGCTTTGTACCCTACAGAGCATCACTATCTTTACCTGGCCCACTGCTGGAGCAGTCTGGGACTCAATGTGTCTACACAGAAATTTTTCTTACACCTGGAACCAATATTGCATAATGTACTGTTAGCTACACCGCAACTATCAAAGCACCCTCCTTCCAAGGCAATACTTTGCTACTTTTTAGCCTTTAGGCTGGATTTATTCTTTGGAATCAATCTTCCAAGAAAATCCATGGGAAAGGAGTTCTGAATGAGCTAAATGCTGATGTGTGAGAGCCCAGAGAGGTGGCAAAGCCCTGGTGCCAGATCTGGTGATCTCTTCAGTTATAAAATGTGAGGTTAGCTGACTGTGGAAGGGAGCTGGAACTAAAAGGTGGCTGGTGAATGCGAGGAAAAGGAGGAAGAGGAGTCGCTGGTCTGAATCTGTGAATGTAAGCTTAAAGCTAAGATAACATAACCTTGTGCACACTACCCTGGAGTGAAATCAGTTATCCATTGGATGCAACCTGCTTTACCCCAGCAACTCATTGGCAGTATGAAAACAGTTTAACAATATATTTTCCCTCCAAAACGAGTACACACCTTTGCTCAGAGCATGAACTAGGTTTTGCAGTGATATACATACTTACTCAGCACCAGCTGAAATCTTAGCATTCTCAATACAAGAGGAAGAAAATGCTATGATTCATGTAACCAGCAAAAAGCTACTAAAGGATGTAGTAACAGTTCAGTGAAGGTAACATAAATAATTACCAATTAAGGAATGCAGCCTTAGCATATCGAAGAAGATTAGTGGCAGGCTTCGTAAGAGGAAAAAGCAATTCAGCAGCTCAGGTACAGCTTGCTATACAGGTACAGTTGAATACACTTAAAAAATCAATCCTAGATACCTTTCAAGACCCCTCAGGACCAAAAAGTACTCCAAAGATACCAGTTAAAAAGTTGAAACACAGAACTTCCTGACTGTCTTCAATTTTTACTTTTCCTCACACCCTACAGCAATAAAGCAGAGCCTCAAGTAGCAAGGAGGCTTGGAGAGCATCCCATCTCTGCATGCTCCATCTCAGCCTTCCTTCCTTTTGAAAAGGCAGCATCGGGCAGCACTGAGGATGCTGCAAAGGTGCAGAGCAAACTGCAATGCCTATGTCTCTCCATGTCAAATCACTGGTGTGAACTACTGATGTGAATACATTTTAAATTTTTCACAACAGTTGCAAGAAAATATCTCTATGCTAAGAAGTATTCCAGCCATATGGAATGATGAGGCAAAGGACAACAGCACTTCTGTGGGGCTGGTGTAAGTCAGGTTTTATGTAAGCATTTAGGTTCAGAGGTGGATCTTTCTCTCTCTTGCTTTCCAGTCCCTCCCCCCTCCTCCCCGAACCCTGCAACACACACACACTAAGTCTAATATTTCAGACTTAGGTATTTCAGACTCTACTGTCCCTGTAACAGTTTTGCCTAGATTTGTTGAGAACACAAGCTTTAAGATTCTTGCCCATGGCAAATTTAAATAGACATGATGGCAAAAGAAGCAATACTCTGTAAAAGCAATCTTAAATTAAATGGGTGCTTTGATTTAGTTGATTGGATTGGCAGGAAAGATTTTCCATTAGAAATCACTGATTTCCACTTTTGAAAATCAGCAGAATTAAATTATTGCCTAGGAAGCTTGGGTGAAATATTCACGCACAAAACAGCAGTCACCCTCCACAACTTCATGAGCTTGGGTGATAGCCTAGAACACAAGTGCATTAACCCTGCTGTACACAGCCGCTGAAAGGCTGAAATGCTGCCAGAAATGTCTGTCAGTTCCCAGAAGGATCCTGAGTAAGAAAAGAGCTGTTAAGAAGTGAACAAGGAGAAGTCTCTCACACTGTACCATTTCCTGGGGTCCAGAACAGCAGCAATGAAATTTCACATATAGTGAGATGCTCAGATGTGCTAAAATTGATTCCAGCTACCATCATCCACAGAAGTTACTGCCAGCTCATGATAAGTCTTTGCTGTATGGCCTCTTGTTTGGGAGGCCTCTTCTTTCCTACCTTCTTTGTCTTTTTCCTTTGTTTTATTAACTGTGTTTGTGGATTTTGTCATATCCACCCAATAAACAGTTCTTTGTCTTGCAGGGGAAAGGAGCAGGTTTGTTTTTTGTCCTGTCCTCTGCCTTTTCAGTATGCTCCCTGAGCGGCTGCATTTGCATCTTCATTTTTTTCAATGATATTTGCTTCAGTTGTTGTTTTGCTGCTTTTATTGCATAAACCAGTTTCTGACCCAGAAACATCTGTCCTTTGTTGAAGGATGTTTCTGTTTCACTCATGCTCTTAAGAAAAGTCTCCAAACTGTCTACACTCACTAGTAGATATTCTTTCAACTACTTAAGATGCTGCTAATCAGGACATCTTTTGTCAAGCAACAACAGCCCAATCTGGTTCTCCTTGCCTTTTTTTTCTCCAGTTTCTGCTTCATCTCAGCAAGGATCAGATCTCCTGTAAGTACAGATAAACATTACTTCTGCTTTTTTGGAGTTGAAAAGCTTAGATTTTTCTGATGATCTAATTTATTCAACTGAAGTTTCTTTTTTTGCATAAAAGGCCAAAAGTACTCTTAAAGCTTCAATCGCCCAGTGAGTGAAATAATTCCTGCTTAGAGAGAAAAGTTAAAAAATACCCCCATCACAAACAACTGTCTCATAAACCTTAGCAAACATCTCATAAATGCAAGTAAAGAGGACTAGGAGAGAGGGAAGAAGGAAGCAAGCTGCATCCACTGCCTTTTTTAGCAGGCTGTCAAATTTTACTGCTTTAGTGATAACAAACCTTTGCATTTCCACACACGGTGGCATTCCTTGCCAAGGCAAAGTTCTTACTGATTTGTTAACTCTTCATTATAATGGATATGTGTGGGTTCTTCTGACAGATCACACTTTCTAGTGAATCCCGATAAATAAAACAAAGAGCCAATACTAATTCCATTCTATCTTAGATATTCAGTTCTTCTGTGAGGAGCAGTGAAGTAAAAGATTTAAAAACCTAGGTGCACAAATGATTAAGGCTGATAATGAGATCTCTTAAAGAACAACAGAATAAGATGTCAAACTAGAAAGAAGGCCAAAATATTAACGTAACTCAAAGCCTAGATGCATAATAAGAATATCCAGACTCTGATTAAAGGGATTAAAATAGATAGAGTTAAAAAGAAGTAAAAAACAACTGGGATACAGATTTCATCTTTCAGAGTATATATTAGATGGGATAGGAAGAAACTGATCCGGCAGAAGGTGAGCCAACATTTGTCCCCAGGTATTTCTTCCTCCTCCCTTTGCCACATGCAGTATTGACCCCTGGAAGCTGTAGGATGGGCCTCTGGAAGCCAGCCTGTCTTTCTACGGATGTAGTTCAAGCATTAAACTGAAAGATTTGCAAGAAGACGACCCCAGCATGCCCCAGGAAGTAGGGGAGAAGTGACTTTTCAGACCACATGGCAAAACAAAAATATCAGGAGTCCATCACAAGTGCTAACAGGGTAGGAACAGTAAGCGTAAAGGAAAGATACAGAATGTGGCGCACAGGAGGACACTTTCCATCCCAAAATGGCTGGAATAAGCTAACATTCGAGCAGACTGCTATGCTGACACTTTTGTAAAGGACTTTGATGTGACAGGTTGGCTGACTGAAATGCTGAAGCTAAGCAATGTAAGCATTTTCTTCTGCAATGCAACTGCACAGTTTGTGCCTATGTAGATTAGTCCTTGCCATTTGGACCAGGGGTTGGCCACATGGTTTATGGCGGGGGGATATGATTCCCACTTTACTGAATGCTGTTTCTCTTAAATCTATGTAGTTTTGGATTATTTGTTGAATTTGCTTCATGTGGATTCAGAGCTGACATACAAGAATCTATCCATGAACATACACATTTCTACAAAATTTAAAAATTGAATTATAAAAAGTGGCCTACGAATGGCTGCTCTGCCTGGACAAGTTAAAGCACATTCAATCCAAAAGAGCCTGCACTGCAAACCAATAGGACAAAAAACAGTCTTATTCTATTACAGTCAGTGAGATACCATTAGTCATATTAAATAATGTCTTACACTGAACAGTAAGCTAGACAGTTTGTGAATTAGATTATAATATGAACTAAGTACCTACACAGTAAGCTGCAAAATAAAATAAAATAATTAAAATATAACAAAATAAAATGTCCCACTGGTCAAATATCTTCTCCTGTAGGAGCTAAAATGATCATCCTGCTATTGCAGTCAAGACATTTAAAAAACCTTTCATTGCCTGCAGATGCTTGTTTGAGGCTCCTTAGAAAGTACTGTGCTTTTAAGAGAAACCACAAGCAATGTATATAATGGAACTGAGTCAACGACATTGATTTTAATTGCATTTCAGTGTTTCATTATTCCAAATGAATGCTTGTCACAAGCATAGATATACAAAGTTCAAAATAATGTTGTTTTTTAAAAAATCAAGCTACATACAAAACTTCTAATTGCTTACAGGTTGACTTTGGTGGGTTTTATTTTTGTTTTTTTCTTTTGTCTTTTTAATTCTTATTCTGTTTCCAGGTATAATCCACTGATTCACTTAGAGACCTGGAACTTGCATTCCTGATTCACAGAGTAGTTCCACCTTTTTTTCTAAACAGTATTTTGACGGTGTTCCACATTTTTGCAATTTAGTATTTTCTTACAGCTCATTTTAAACTTTGCTTTATACTTTGAGCAATTATGTCTGCCCTCCACTAGTAGAATGAGATTTCAAGGCATCAGAGATGGGATTTTCAAAAGTGTTCATTGATGGATTAGCTCTACACCCAAGCAAAGGCGATAGGAGTTTTACAATTGATTTTCAAGGGAGCAAAATGGGATGACACCAAAGGCTTTGCAATACCCTGTCCTACTGGACTGATAGTTTTGCCTGTGCATACCAATACTGCCTGCACATATGCATTTTGTTGTATACATGCAAATCCTTCAAAAGAAGATTATGTGAGCAGAAATCTATGACCAGTGAAGATGCAAAACTACAAGTGCAATGTCAGCCAGTCTCAGGTTTCTACCACATGACATCCTTCACCCAAGGAAAATCAAAGGCTAAAAAAGTGGGCATTTAGTAAGGTTTAATAAGGTGGTCTGTAAGGATTTTATGCTTTCCTTCAGAGTGTATAGTTGCAGCCACTCCCTGAGCAAAGTACTGGAAGAGATGAGCAGCTTGATTTGTTTGACTACAGCAATTTGTACTTATTGTAAATGTGAGCTGATAGCATTTTATGTATGCCAACAATTTTATCCAGTTATGAAAGCGAATCTTTTTTTTTTAATAAAGGCAGAGGAAGTTTCATACATTTTCTTTACTATACCTCCCATTGGTGTGATACTTGAGAAATGGATACCAAACTTAAACTGGGCAGTATATTCTCAGTATCTTCAAGCGGTCTTTCACTTTGTGCCCAGCAGAAGGACAAACAGAAATAACATTAGTAGATGGTTAACATCAGGGGTTATTTGGCTGTTTTAGTATTGTTAGTTTTTTCAAACACAGGGCAGAAAAGAGCTCAACATAAGCCACCTTCTTCAAGCTTTGGCCTTTGTTAAAGCTTCTCCTTGTTGTGATGTGGTTTCCTGTTCATTAAAAGCAACTTCTTCTGTATCTTCCTTGACAAATCTTCCATCTGATCTCCTCTCCTTCTTGGAAACCAAATGGTCATCCCAAGACACTGAGTTGCTGCAGCCAAGGTTTTAAAGAGCGATGCTGGAGAACTTTGTTCAATTCAATCATTCAATTATTGGTAGCGATGATATGGTTTCTACATGTAATGCTGGGAGTTAGGGAACTGTGACAGGGTCCACAGACATTTTTTTCACTCCACCACGAGAAGGCTTGTCTGCAAAGAAGGGGACATATGAAGAGCTATGAAGAAACGGAATAAAAAAAAAAAAAGCTATGATCATTTCCATGATGTGAATATGTGCCAGTCTTTTAGCTTAGAATATTTTCCTTTGTGGGTATTGATAAAGATTCTCCCCTTCTTAATAGATTCTGCAGCAACAATATCTCTCAGACATCCCATGAGCTTACAGAAACCTTAAAAGCACTTCATTATCTGAGTAATATCTGGGCCAATTAACAAGGCAACACTTGAGTTTCAGCCTTCTTTAATTGAATGCTACTGTTCTGTCTCCAGGGTGGCAAAGCCTTTGGGATTCCGAATACAATAATTATTAGCACTCTATTTTGATTCATTGAACTCAAAGGGCAGAAGTTAACATTGACCGAGGCTTAAATGAATGCTAAAAAAAAATAGGTTCATTCCACGTTGCTGCTATCATCTTCAGAGGACACTGGGGAGTAATCTGCCCATGTACAAACACTTGGCACCTTCAGCAGGAATATCGCGCACATATGAAGATCTTTGTAGCATAACAGATTTGGACGGGATGACATGATAAAGCCCTAGCATTGTTTTCCCTTGTTTTAGAAATTCTTCCCTTTCCTATGCCAGTAAGTATCTACATTCCCCCACAAGCATTTTCTGCTTTGATAGATAAACAGAGAAACTGCGTAACTATTACTTGTAACACATAGCAAATGCTGTAATTGAGAATAAGAGCTGAGTGCTACACACAAGCAAGTAAATATATACACACAGGCTCAGTTTCACAGATAGGTTCATGTTCAGCTGTGATCTCAGAATAAAAGGTGATTTATTTATTTTTCTGCTTCAGCAAACCAGGTCAGCTATTTTGGCATTATACATGTGCTCATATTGGGAAAGAGAGGATCATTTTGCAACTGTCTAATTCAAGTGGCTGGTATTAAAACTTTTTAAGGAATTTGTTTTATTGCATCAAGTGAAAAAGATAAACCACCCAAGCCAGGACATAAATCAGACCAAAATTTTTGTAGTTCGATTATCCAATAATGATTAGGTACTATGAAGAACAAGACCTCTTCCATATTCCCTGTGGTCCCTCCTGAAGATGTGTTATATCTAGATTGATTAATCTTCATGATACAGCTATAGAGTACATCAAAATTCTGAAGTTGCTCACTTGCCTATGAGCAGCTCTAACTTGTCCTTTAGTTCACTGTGAAAAAAAAACTTATGCCATTTTACATTTGGCACAAGTTATTACTTTTCACTAAAAATAATGGCATTTGCCTGTACACCGGACGGGTAGGAGGAAGCAAGGTAATTCTTAGATTCTGCACAATGTCCCTCTGGGAGGAGAAACCTATGTGAAACTACTCTTGCTTTAAATAGTAGGAGCCAGCAGTCTATGGAAATAAGTTGGGGAGAATCCAATACTTGGGGGAGGAGGGTCAAATCAATTTGAGCAAAAAATTATCCTATTTCTATTTATGAATTGGCTTTATTTTTAAGGAAAAAAATAAAATGGCTTTATTTGTTTTGGGAATAATGTAATCTGAAGTTCTAACAAACAAAAGAAAGGAAAAGTGACACTATTGATTTATGTAGTTATATCTAAGGTATTCTTTTAAATTATGAAAATTATTAAAGGTTAAGTATTGCCAAGCTTGCAATACTTTATTGCATATTAATAATCTAACTGCAGATTAGGACTGCTTTTTTCATATCTCCATCTCTTTGAGTTTAAAATATTTGGAGGAGATGCAGAAATCGTGAAGAAAAAAATGAAAATAGAAGTTAAAATACGTGCTACTTTCCTTTGTAATTATAAACTAAACAGCATGAAGGAATGAAGATCATAGTATAACTGAATGTGAACTGATGAACTGATAGTCATTATCAGGAAAGATAACATGGATAACTGTAAGAGATAATAAAAATGAAGTGGCAAGGGGAAAATAGGAAATTCAGTTTAAGAAATGAACTGAGATAGGTTTAAGAACGTATTAAAGCATTATACCTATTTCAGTTTTCCCTAGAGTGAAACAAAAGTCCCATTCATCTAGATAGTTTTCAGGAAAAAAAATAGTTTTAGCTGATCTATTTCTATATATACACCTGATCAATCTGTTTACTGAGTAGCCTGCTTCATGTTCACTGGGATAAAGACTCAGGGCATTTTGAGAACTTTATTTGATATACCATATGGCTAAATACACTTAAACTAAAAAGAGATTCTTTAACAGCTTTGTCATATCAGAAAAAATGCACCTCCCTCTGTGCTGCAGGGTGTACCAGATATGTAATGACAACCATTTTGATTTAAGTATTCAGACGAAATGTCAAAAGGATGCCATGCCGTAGACACAAGAAGAGAAAAAATAGCAGTTTAGTACTTAAGTACATGAGAGCTTCCTTCTTCAAAGGAATCCTGAATTTAACATATCAGACCAAGCCACTGTCCCTTCTTGCTTAGTATCCTTTCTTGGGCAGCAGCCAATATGTAATGTTCAGAATAACAGAGGGAAAAAATCTGCCTGCTCCTCACAAGCAATTTACTTATATTATAAGCTATAAAATTTAATTACATTGCACTACTTTCTTAGCTTGTGCAGTTCTATGATGATGTTCCTTCCTCTGTTTAAATAATTAAAACTAACAATGAAAATATATGAATCAGAAACTTTCAAAATCCCACTTCACGACTTTTTTAAATAATGAGTCATGAAAAACAATCTTAGATCACATGTATAATAGCCTCACTGGTGAACACTTTATTATCACACACACGTGAACAGAATGGCACATCAAATACTTTGAATGGGATCTGGTCTTAGCCACCTGTGTAATCTGTCTAGTTGCCTGCTTTCTGGGACTGCTACATTCTTTGGGCAGCTAAATTATTTAGATAATTTTCTATTTAGTCTAACTTTGTACAACCATGTACAGAAACTACTCTGGGAATAACAAGGCCTAAAGCTCAATAGTAATCCCAGTTTAGGTGGGATAAGTGAATCTCCTGGCAAACTTTAAAATGAACTGTCATAGGACTGATGGCACCAATCAATGGAAATGTGATTTCTGGATTCCTGATTCTAATCAGCCTGAATAAGTACCATCCTCACCCCTTTTACTAAAGTTCAAATGTGCAAAGGGCAAGAGGCCAGAAGAGGGAAAAGAAACAGGGATATGACTGCAGTCAAATTGAGAAAGGTCAAAGTAGGAATTCCTGATCCAGATCCCTGAAGTGTGCATGCATTTTATATTTAAATCCATTTAGGATTAAAAACAACTTAAAACCAACCTTGGGGTAGGAACCTTGGATTTCTGTTTCCCCTCCTCAGTACTATCTTTGGTGACTTCAGTCAATAAACCTTTTCAGCCCATAACTGCATTTCTTTCAGCCTAATCTTATTATTCAGCTTGCAGCTCTGCTGTTCGCAGTAAAGGTTGTTCACAGGGTCTTCTCTAAGCACCATTTTTTTTGTTGTTGCTGATTACAACTCTCTTACTGCTACCTCAGCCCCTGCCTTCATGCCTTGCCACATTATGTTCCCTGGCCTCAAACCCTCCAATGTCACTGATTTCTCATCTTCTGCTTTCCTGTCCTCCACTGACACACTTGTTGACTCCATTTGGACTTCAGTTGTCCCCTTCACTCTTTTGCTCCTCTCTCCTATTACAACATTTACTCTGTTAGTTGTAGATGTGGCTCACTTTTGACATTACTTCCTCCATTCATACTCCTATACTGAGATATATCTCTGGCAGAAATTCTGAGATCAGATGCACAGATTTTCTCCTCTTTTAGTCTTACTATCTTCACTTTTCAGGTTTGTTGCACATGGCCGTTCTTCTGCCTGCCACTCAGATCTACAGTCTTTGACTCAGGCTTTACCGACAGTCCTAGCTTTCAGACTCTAAGCCTTACATACTCTTTCATCTCTAAGCTCAGTCTTCTCTACGAGGCCACCCAGCCTGTCATGCAGCTCATATTCTTTCTGAATGCCTTTACTGAGATCATTTACGAAGGCCTCTCTCCTTTCAAGTCTTGCCATTAGCTGCCCTTCTTCATGTCACATACAAGCTGATAGTTTTCATTAGCAAAGCCCTTTTTGCTGTACCCTCACTCTATCAATTCTTATTTGATACAGCAGCAGTCTCCCCCATCTGACTAGCTAAAGTTGACAGTTTTGCTACTGTTTAAAACAGGCACTTCTGTGAATTTACAGGTTTCTGTTCACACATGGAAGGAGCTACCCCTGAAGATCTTTCTTTGTTTTTCTCAAATTCTCCTTTAAACTTTCTCTTGGTAGTATCTAGAAAGAAAAATGGACAACAGCTTGGCTGGGATCAGTGTTTTGTTTTCCCCCATATCTGTCTGTATCCATCAACTGAATCTCATGTTGGATTTCCGTTGCAAGCTATTTGAAATAGGGTCTATTGTTACATCCTTATACACTCTGTTTATACAGCACCTTGCACCAGCCTCTGGGCACTGTGATAATACAAATTAATATAGTAACAGAAACAAGCACTCAGCAAGTTTTGACTCCAGTTAAAACCAATTAGAGTAAAGGACTATACTGCAGTTTGGAAGAACATTTCAGGGTAGGAAATACAATGTGCCAGTACCATGCTATCCCACCAGGAGCATCTAGGGGCACAGTGCCGAAGACAGTATGCTTCCTGCAGAGTAAAGTGGGATTGGGACTACTGTTTCAGCAGTGACAATGCAGCATGTGCTTGATAGGAAAAGCAACAAGCCATTTTCCACCTTTGCTGTCAGTGTAATGCCACTCTCCACAGCAATCCTTGCTGCTGGGGAGAAGCATGAGTTTTAGTTATAACTTCTCCTGGCTTTTGCAGGGGTAGCATGCTTTGTTGAGTTCTCCCATCCTTATATCTATCTCTGCTCTACTGGGTGCACACTAGCCCAAAGCTATTAATAATTCAGTGTAATGAGTAGAACATATACAGGGTACTTTTCTTATTGATTGTACATAATTAGAATATTAATTAGGGTTTGGATGTATACACACAACTAAATCCTAAAATTATCTCTGGAAAAATACAACTCCCTAGCTAGCTGTGGAGGGATGCTCCCAGCTTCCCCCCCTCCATCTGGTGCCAGTTACAAGCAGTCTGCATTCCTGCACTTCACTCTGTGAAAGGGAGGGTGTCAAGGCTTTGAGATAAGGCCTGCTTGGGCACTGGGAGGATGTCAAAGCTGTGAAATAGGGCCTGCTTGGGCGCCAGGACCCTGGGAAACAAAGCCTCCTCTCACTGCCGGAACAGTGTTAATTAAGGTGGTCTGGACTATCTCTTCCTCGTCAGGACCTTGGGAGATAACATCTACCTTCACTGCTGGGGCAGTGTTAATCATTGCGGACTGGAATTAAATCCTTCTTACCCAAGCTATGGGATCTCTCCTTGGGACCACCACTGCAAGAGTAAAGCAGTCATTCGCAGTCACTCAAACTCCTTTCTTCAGTGCTGAAGAGTGCTCAAGGCAGCTAGCCTGCCATTAGGGGGGTGTTCGGCTATTTCCCCCCCACCACCCCATGAATGTGGGTGCGATCGTCATAACAACGGAGGAGAGTTGAACCCTGCAGCAGCCAGGAGCTAGGGACTACGACTGCGCGAAGAGAACTGCAACTGGCCTTGCGACTCCACCTCCACCTTCCCCTGAAGGGTATAAATAGGTTGACCCCAGAGGCTGTCTTTGGCTCTTTGCGGGTGACAGCGGGTCTGCCAACTTGCGGATCCCCTCGGGATGGGGATGCCCTCCTGCAGTTACTTCCCTGGGATGGAGTGTACGTTGGCTGCTCAGGCAACGCGTGGGTAAAAGTGTACGTTGGCCACTCAGGCAACGCAGGGGGTAAGATCAATTAGAATTGGCAAATAAGTATTCTAGTTGAACTAAGTTTATGTTGATAAGAGTTGTTGCTTTGTATTGTTTTAACTTGTGTAGTAAACTTAGATCTTTAAAATAAGTTGTGGAGTCACGCAGTAAATTCCTTCCTCCCCTCCTCCCCTCCCTCATGCCACACGAAACCCTCATGGTCCGGGACTGTAAAGATAGTCGGTCGTCCCACGACACTGGCTTGATCCATTTAATATGCCAAAAATCAATTACTCCCTACAGCTTTCCAAAAACAGTCTTTCCTTCTTTGAAGATGGCATCAGAAAAGATCCAGCAGCTTTAAAGGTCTAGCGGTGATTTTCTGGCACCTCTGAATCAAAAACTCTGTAGGACACAACACACAAGCATTCACAATGTGAATTCAGTGTGTGGTCAAGTGGTTGCATATTAAAATGTCTTTGTGTGACTATGTGGTCACTCAAATATAAGTCACAGCTAGGATTGCTGAATTTTATTACAGTGTGTTGGGATGACCATGGGAAGCAAGCTTATAATCTTCTACCTTTTTGAAAGCTCTGGCAAATTTTCCCTCCCTGTTACAATTCGGCAGTACTTACTGAGATGTACCCCAGACGAAGCAATGTTTTATGCGTTGAGTATACCAAGAGTTAATTCAGCTATTTGATTTTCCTTTGAGAAGAATGCACTCAAATATATCTATGTAATGAGGATTTCTATCTTATACAATGCCACAGAGCTATCTCCTTTGTAACAATGAGCTATCAAAAATAAATCTCTCATCTCTGTTATTTAATTCAAGCTGAGAGGGAGAATGAAGACAAGATAGGGAAGAACCGTAGCTGTAGAAATGAAATCAGTTTGGTACTGCTAAAAGATCATTAAAAGGAGCAATACAGAATAAATTAATTGTGATATAGCTGATATCCTGGCGAGTTTTGGCACTTACCTGGAGCCTGCAGAGACCACTCCAGGACTACAGGAGCAGTATATTATATCCAAGGCCTTTGTACTTCATTTCATTGTCAGTCTAAGCAGCCAAGAGCAGGAATAAATGTTTCAGGAAATTAAATATGAAATATTCTAGTGTCAAAGCCTAATGTATAGCTTATCATTCCTGCTTTAGTTGCTCAGAATGATCAGAAGGAAAAGTTCACAGTTCTTAGGAGCAGAAGCATCTGTTTTTCTTTGTAAAGGTATGCATTTTAATTCTCAGTTCTATGGTAATTTATTTAGCCACTAGCTTAAGATGTACAGAAAATATCCAAAACACATAGGGATTCCAGCAGTGAGATGGAACGGATAATAGGTTTCCATATCAACTTTGCTCCCAGGCACAGACAATGCAACAAAGAAATGTGGGCACTGAGTAACAGCCAGTGTTTCTTTCCCAGGATCTGAAGCTTTACCTTTCAGAATATCTTGCTTTTGATTCATTTGCTTTAGGAGCTTGCTGCTTTTTCTGTATGTGTGCGAATTAGGTGTGCAAGAGTAAAAAGACTTCCAATAAATTATTTACAACAAAAAGTTCTGCAATGTCTACTAACATGACAAGGCCCTACAATAATTTCCTAAATCTGCAGAACATTGCTGTACATAACTTTGAGCACACAAGAAACCCCATCCGAAGACAGTGAATTGTGGAATGAGTCTAACACTACTATAAAAAGTAAAAAAACCTACACAAATAAAAAAATAGGAAATAATATTTGATACTTCTGAATGCTACTCTTCTTCATTCTGCTAATTGTCATTAGATTCTTTGAAAACGGAAACAAGAAAGAAAGTTAAAAGAATCATAGAAATGACCTTCTACATCTTATTTAACAGCACTGTGATAATTTGGAGAGGGATTGATTTGTCGTCTGGGATTCCTGAAGGAATACATAAAGTCATTGCAAAAATACAGCCAGGAAGTAGATATGAAAGTAAAAGCTACTTTTATTAGTAATAAGGAAAAATAAACAATTGTGATAGTTTCCATAAAGTCCCCACATTTCCTAGTATGGCAGTACTGCTACCATAAAGGAAATCTGCAGGGAGGAAAATTTATTCTTAAAAGTGTTATAGCTGGTAGAATATTCCTTTCTCAAAAAAAAACCAACAACAACAAAAAACCAAACAAAACAGAAATGACAAACAAAAATACTTATAGGCATGCACTGTCTTTCTCCAAAACTATATATCTTGTTTACCTCCCCAAAATTCCATAACCAGATTTGTTGTTTGTTTGTTTCTCATAATAGAAAATTATATATCTTCACGTTACAGGCCAAATTCTACCCTCTGACGTTTGCCTATGCCAACTGTCCCACTCTTTTGCTAGCTTTCTACATCTACATGGGAAGACAAAGTTCACCAAGCAGCTTCCAGCCAAAGCCTGAGCTTGAAAGACTCCCATTTACTTCAGCCACATCAGGATCAAACAACAGGCCTGATTCTTCAAAGCATTTGGATATATACTTAAATATATCTGTAATTACATTCTTAAATGTTCTCTTATGTAGGGATCAGCTGTTCTCCCAGTCTATGCAGGGAATCTGTTCCTCATGAAGACCACAATGCAGAGCAGAGCACTGCTCTCTGGAAACCATTGACTTCTGTGAATTTTAACCAGAGACCAGCTGAAGGAAGTGTCACTTACTGGGAAGTGACACAGAGAAATTGGCAATAATACCCTGAGTGTTCTCATGCCAAAATCCAATCAAAGTGCTATCAAATAAAGAACCATATTCTAATCTATCTTCAGCACTGAGCACACATTTGCTATACCAGCAGAGTGTTAAAAGAGGAACAAAAGTAACAGCTCTATTTCATGATGACGTATCTTCTAGCTGTTGGTCCCCATCTTGATCCTCTGCTTCCTGAACTCACAGAGAAACCTGATGATTCCAGAAAGAGTATAGCTGTGCCATAAATCTCTAGTTAATTGCTGGCTGAAAGAAAAGGAGAAAGGGGACCTATCTATATCACATCTCAGTGCCATTTGTTCTCTCTGGGAGAGATTGATTCTTCCCTCAGCCCATCTCTGACTTTCACACTCCTCTTTTTCCGGTTGTCGCTTCTCTGTGGCTTTGCTGAACCATCAGTAGAAGTGGTGAAGGAGACGAAAAGCATGCAGGAGGCAGGCAGGGAGGGCTGGCCTCACCACTGCTAGTCACCTCTGGAGCCTGACAGCAGATCTGCCTGTCAGCAGAAGCTCGTCGCTCCAAATTGCTGTGCAAAGAGCAGCTACTTATTAGATCATAGGCAGCCATAAGAGTGACACAGAACTGAGGAAGTCATTGCAAGTTCAGCAGGCAGCCAAATTCTCAGTTGTGTAAGTCAATCTAAATTTAATTAATTTTAAGGGATCTTTGTACCTTTATGCCAGCTGAAAGGGAGGTCTATGGAAGGTAAAGCTATAGCAGAGCTTGTCTGCAGGCTGTGTAGGATAACACACGGCAGGTTAGGAAAACAGGCTGTTGGCTGAGCCCCTAAAGCTGCCCTGTCAATTCTTCCTGCACTGATCTCAAATCAACCAGTGAAGAAGAGGTTTGTTCCTGCACTGAAAGGAAGGTTATAAAGAAGTGAGGGGAAACACATACTTTACATAGTGGAAACACCTTTTCTCCTGCTCTCCTCCCTGTACCATGCTGCAAGGTGGGAGGGAGCTGTCGGGCACAAGAAGCACTAGACCCACCAAGAAGGTAACTGCGGAGGAGGCTTTCAGTGGGCCAACAGCACCTCTCATAAGAAATCTAAGATACTGACTGTGGCGGACTGATGAATGAATTTTTTTGCCTTAAACATTTCTTGGTGCATGGGGTGCAGGCAGGCCACAACCCCGAACAAGCCATCTGTCCCTGGCGGAAAGAGGACTGGGCTGCTGCGACCCCTGAGATGGTCTCCCTGCGACCACCCGGAACACACCGAGCCTGCACTGAACGAGACCACAATCGGGCAGAGACTTTGGGATCTGGACTGTAAATTATTGTCCGTTTTTAGCACAACTTCTATAAAACCTGCTTGGCATGAGTGGCTAAATTTGCTGAAGCCTTAGGCCGCACTCCCTAGTACAGTGAGAAGGGGCCCAGAGCTGCTGCAGGCGGGAATGATAAGGGCGTTACCAGCAATTTGCATTCCTGTGCACTGCTGAAACAGTGCTAATTGCTGGAGTTATCACCTTCTTTGTCAGGACCTTGAGAGCTAATGGCTGGACCCAAGAATGGAGACACACCTGTCAGCAGAAACGGCAACAGTAAACGGCCTACCTAGGGACAGGTAGCCTCACCCAGCTTGAGCTGTGATTCGAGCGGAGTCAGCGGAACATCATCGGCCTCGGAGTGGTGGTAGCTAGCTTCCTCTCTGCTTTTCCAACTTTTCTCTATCTTTTCCCCTTACCCTTGTTCTGTTCCCCTCTTCCCTTTGCCTCCCCTTCGCCTTCCCCCCCACGCACACCTTTTCTCCCCACGTCGTGGAAAATAAAGGTAAAAGGTTGTACGATATTTGACCGGTTTTAGCGTCTTAATCTCGTCCTTGGGATCGTAACGAAACCCTCCCGATATTGGATCGGAACACTGACATTTTCAAAGTACTAAAGCCCAAGACTCCTTAGAAAGAAAAGATTTATATTTCAATCTAAAAGGAAAAGGAAAGGGGGACTCCTCCTCCCATTAAATTAGATTGGAGAGGAAAACTCACAAATTATTTTTTGAGTCCAAAGCACTTGATCAAAGGCAAGAGGAACAAAGGTCTTAAGCATCAAGTCATGTTTAGCAAATGCATCTAAGCACTCTGTAGACTCTTTAACTAACTATTCAGGTGGATTATCTGCTAATAGGTAAATTACACCGAGTTTCATGTAACATTGCTTTGCCTTTTTCTGCAAAAAGTGCACAATGTTACCAGATATTTCCAAGAGCACATAAACTCTTCTTTATCCTGTCTGATCCTATGGCAACACTGTGAACCTGCTATTAATATCTTTTTCAAATGGAGGGTCACTGCAAAATAGAGAGCTTTTAATGAAAAGAAGAATACTGTACAAGCATTTGATAAATATATATCAGCTTAATTAAAAGTCTAACACAATAACACAGCCTTATTAAACTCATCAGGAAGCTTAAAGAAAATCCAGCAATGACTTTCAGTGCTTGCCTTGTTCCATACTTTCCAGATGTGAAAGAGGCCTTAGCTACTGAAGTATTATTCAGCGAATATCAGGAGACTCTGGGGACTTAATTAGTTCAATACTCACTACCAGGTCTTCTCTTCCCAATAAAAAGCAAAGATGGTATACAATCCATGTGTGTGGAGCACAGGCTTCTTGCTTACAGTCTTTGCAGTTGCTAATACTTTTAGGAAAGCCTGGTTTTTGTGGAAACAGACAACTGTTTGGTAGAATACTATTTTAGAAGGGACACTCTTTTATGAATAATGTTATAAAAGTCAAAATAATTATGAAAAATATCTTCCAGATGGAGGGACAGGAAGCATTATATGCAGTTGAGGAAGCATTATATGCAGTTGTTAACCAGGCTCTACTTCTATCACTGTCATTAGTATTTTACCACAAAAACCAGAGAGAATGCTGCGTGGTATCTCAGCAGTTTCTCTACTTGCTAAATAATTGTAGCTTGGTTTTCCAGCTGTCATCTGGGGACACTGTGCTGCTCTAACGCATTCAGGAAGTGGGAATTTCCAGACTATTTACTGCCATCACAGAATCTAACAAATTATAGATTTTATCCCCCTTTATCCAAAATCAGTTACAAGTTACAAGCATAATGATAAAAAGCTATATTTAGAACACAGGTAGTTCCACATTGCTGTTCTATTATCCCTCTTCTCTCAGTTCCAAGGATGAAGAGAAATCCTGGGCTGCAAACTTACCATTTACTTCTACACCACCATTAGTCAAAAGATACAACATGAAACAATCCAATACGAGTATTAGAGCCAATACAAGTGGTCAATAAATGTGTTTTATTGTTCCTAGAAAAGACTGATGAAAATATCTATTTTTTCAAACTGGCAGTTATGCTTATTAAGAAAATGATAAAATGTTTTTTTCTGGGCTGAAATCTCCAACTGCAAGCTGGATTTAAAGGGAGTAGGAGCAATGCAGAATTCTCAACATTACCTCCGTTCAACAAATTGCCTTTTCAGAGATGAGAGATCATCCTTTTTTTCCCTCCGTTTGCATGTCCAATAGTCTCTCCAGTGGAAGGGTTTTTCTAAAAAAAGAAATAATAATAAAGAGTTCTTTGGTCCTTCTGTTCTATGGATTGCAGCTCTTTTTAGTTACCAGTCATATTCACCTGTGATTTTTTCTCCAAAAAGTTGAAGGTTTTAAAGGACCCATTACATCCTTCACTCTGGGTCTCTTATATGGCTGAACATTCCCTTTAGGCTTTATTCAAGAGACTATCCATATTATCTAGCAACAAATAACCAAGAAATAAAGCAAGTTTACAATTTAACAGAGGTCTTAAACATATGCTTGGGGCCATTTCTATTTACCAAAACACACAAGGACATGATAAACCGTATCTGTTTAGGAACTGAAGATTACAGATAAACTATTCCTTTTAAAATTTTTAGATAAATGTATCTAAAAACAGTATGCCCTTGTATTCCAAATCAAAAGATATACAAGAATACTTTAAAAGTTCCCTAGAAAGTGGTAGGAAATAAATTCTTTATATACTCTTTTGTATCCAGTGCAAACTTATGATCTTCTCTCAAAAAAGAAATTTCCAAAAGAACTTTATTTTCACATAGAGGAAGACTTTCATGTAGACTCTCTATAGTGTGTCTTCCACAAGCAGTTGAAATCTTGATTTTACTGCCCAAATTCAATTTTGTTTCCTTTATAGCTTAGTTTCTGTCATGAACTTTTTAGCCTGTGAAAAGCACTTTCTCATTAGGAAGGAGTTCTGCCATCCATAGACTAACCTAGTTCAGTGGAGACACTGGTGGGGTGGAGGTGAAAGTCAGCTCTAGAGAGAAAAGCTGCCCTGAGGGAAATTGTTATGATAAAATAAAAACTCATCTTCTTCCCTGTACTAACCGAGATCTGGTGGCTTTCTCACAACATAGCCCAGAGGTAGGTAGTACTAGTCAGGAAGCTTATTCTTCTGAGCCATCCATATTTTCTCTTCATCTTTCCCATCCTGAAGAAACCCCTTGAAAGGCACTCAGCAGTGTTCACAGTTTTCCTTTGGAAAAAAAAATACTTTTAAGCAGTGAGTGCAAAGAGTCTAACAGATGCCTTTTTGTACAGTTTTGGTCCTCATAGCACACAGGACCAGAATTTGTTCATCATTTGTTCCTTCATTTGAATATGATGACTATTGACACTGCTTCCAACCACATATTGAAAACTTTAATCCAGATCTCAGAGGAACCTAAGAGTGGATATTTGATGTGGGAAATGTGGTGGAAATATGCAATAAAATATGCTAATACACTCTGAAATACTTGCTTACCAGCTGCTCTTAAGAACATACTTCCCAGATATCTGGGGACCTCAGGTTTGTCCTACTATGTGGCCTTGTCATTAAAATAGTGAGTTGAAATATACTAATGACTTTTGAACCTGTTTCATTAAGGAAGTTGTGCCATTTTCTAATGGTTTAAGTTTATAATTAACATATCTGTTATCTAATCATGGCTGGAGGTCTCTACAATATAAGTCAGAAGAGAGATGCCTGTGCTATGATCAGTGCCAAGGTCAGGTCTTTTTCCAGCATCATTTTTTCCTCACTAGTTTCCATTTTGCTTGTCTGCTGCAGAACCTAGGTGAAGCTGGCCTGCCTGGAGCAGGTCTGCTCCAGTCCGGTGAGACCTTACTGCTGCTCTGAAAGAGAGAGAGAGATCTACCAGACCTCTTGCAATACTAGCATTTTTATAGAAAATGAGAAGCTGGATAAACAACTGCTCTGCAAATAGTCATTTCCCAAATAGAAATGTCCAGTCACTTCCTAAATACAAATGTCACCCAGTGTCTCACCTCTCAAAGGAACTAATCTATCACAGAATAGCCAAAGCTGGAAGCTTCCAAGCTTTGACTCTATTATGCTCTGAAACCCAAAAGAATTGAGATCAGTAGAGGGGATTGTGATCCTGTAATCATAGATATTCTCTGCAGACAGTTCCATATCATTCATGGTGGCCATGTGTCAGAGAATCAGCACATTTGGAAGATTTAATGAAGTGACTGAAGAAATGAAGCTAAGAACTGGTGGACTCCCATTTGCCCTTGCTGCCATGAAGGTAAGAAGAACTTGAGGAAAGTTTATAACCTCCCTAGCCTTCAGATTTTTACCCCACAATATGAGGATGTAAAAGGCAAAAACCAAATGCATAGCTGTAGCGTTTTTTTAAAAAAACAGCATGATCAAATACCACCCTGTGAATCATTGGCACTTGTACCTGATTTGGCACAGACCTTTGGTCTCAACAATAAACCTTAATGCTTTTCAAAATAAACTTGTGATCATACAACAAAAAGTATTTTCATCAATGCATTGCTCCCTTGGCAGTTTGAGAATATAGAAATTTTGGTTTCAACAGTAACTACAATGAAATTTACCTTCTTGAAAAAGTGTTTATACATCTTGTATCATAGAGGTATTTCCAACCCACTGCCTGTCACACACTATTGGAAGAGTTTGCCTAAAAATAATTTTCCATTTTCCATTCTTTTGACTTGGAAAGTTGGAGACAGATTCTGCTGCCCCTAAAGATATTTGCTTCTTCAGATATTTTCTATATTCTTTTGCTTATAGAAACAACAGTCAGAATGTTTACAGTA
The DNA here is from genome assembly GCF_036370855.1 of Dromaius novaehollandiae. Classification (NCBI taxonomy): domain Eukaryota; kingdom Metazoa; phylum Chordata; class Aves; order Casuariiformes; family Dromaiidae; genus Dromaius; species Dromaius novaehollandiae. Next base: position 28,001,434 of record NC_088098.1, read on the forward strand.
AGAGACATCTAGATAAATCCAAACACTACCATAAATCGTAAAGTCCAGAAACATCACACAAAGAACTGTCAGAGCATTTGCACTGAGTCAGGATTGTAATACTGGAATGTATTACTAGCAAAATCCTAGTATGGTCACACCTCATGTAACTATCTAAGAATTTATCATTAGTATTATGATTAGACTAATAATTGATAATTAATTAGACAAGTTAATAGTCCAATTACAATAATCATAACAAGCATAGTTCCCATTATCTAATTACAGAAAAGCTTCACCGATAATAGTTAAAATCACTGTATATAAACTTCCTAGGATTTTCTCTGGTGTTATGTTCACCTTTCCAATGTCCCTCTGGGTCCTAAGGCTCACACATTCAGTCTTTCCCAGGAAGAATGTTTATGGCAGGAGGTGAAGGGTTGGGTATGAGTCATCTGTATCCTTGTTTTTTCACCAAAATCCTATGCTACTCATTGGCACTGAAAAGTTATTTTTACTTCCACTTCTTCCAACCTTAGGTTGACTGGAGGTTATTTCTCCTTTTTGTTGACAGAGTCAGCTTTCTCTTTATTCACTGCTTCCCCACTAAAGTTTTGCTATCTTCACCTGTTTGTTATTAAAGTCATACAATAGCCTCCCCCAGTCCTAATTATCTTATTCTAAAGGGATAATGTTTGTTACTCAGTGACTATTTAGGTTTGCTAGCTCTTTACCACAGAGAGGTACAGCAAAAGAAAGTAGTCAACCTCACCACTAGGTAATACAATTTCTCACAGAGAAAACCTAAAATCAGTTCTGGCTAATGTAAGCCCATACCTGGCCTGCAGGAGAGAGTTAATACAAAAATCTGTGGTCTTCTATTAATATTAGAAAAATAATACTTACAGAGCTACAGTAGCTATGCCTTACAATATGCAAATACACCAGGATGTGGTATCTGAGAGTAGTGTTCATTAAAATTAGTGCTTCTTGAAATTATAGTAATGAAATCAATATACAAATTAAGAAACATTTAATCTTGATTTGGATATCATTCTGCTACTGCAAATTGTATCTATCTGATTTATCATGGACCGTTCTTTAAGAAATAAATATAACCTCCACCCTCAAATTATAGGGTGAGCTAACCATAAAAAAATAGATATGGGCTTCCTGGAAAATTTCTATTTCAGAGAATGTGGAACACACTAGAGAATGGCATTTGGTCTGCAAAGACCTACAGGGCAACTTTAAGAACAGGTAAGTGTTAGTGAAAATGTAAATATCACCTTTTATTTCATTTCACTGAGTTTTATTTAATTTTTTTGCTGCTGCCTACATACTGCTGTGCTTCCACAGGCAAGCAGCTATATCTTTCGCCATTTCAGTGACAATTTAATATGAATTCACAGTTCTGCTGCTGGACATCCTACAAAGAAACGTTCTTCATGATAAATTCCTGTCATTTTTGATCCTCAGCTTTCCTCAGAGGGCCATATCAACAATATTGATAAGACTTCATATTACCATCTCAGGAGTATAACAAGGTTAAGACAATTGCTGTGTCAGCAAGATGCTGAGCTTTTGATTCATGCCTTTATAACAACAAGGTTGGATTACTGCAATTTATTGTTGGCAGCTCTCCCAGACTATTCAGTATGTAGGTTGCACTTCACACAAAACTCAGCAGCCTAAATGTTCAAAAAACAATATAAAAATATCCAAACGTGACTAGTAGTAACATCACTACCAGAGACATTATGGTAAAATCCCTTATTTGATGTTAAAAACTGTGAAACAAGTACTTGCTTTGAATCCTGTGAATAACCAGGACCTATGTCATCTAAGTGTTATCTGCAGTCACTTTAGAAAGTAACTACTGTCTCTACTGCTATGTCTCTAGCAACACTTTGTCTCCGTCTTTCACCCATTCTGTATGGAGCATTGTATTATGTTGAGCTCAAAGCTTCTGTTTCATTTCATTTTAAAGTTGAACATATTAATAACCGTAGTTGTGATGGGTCGGTCATTAGGAAATCTGAGTTGTCATTATGCTGTGAAATTTTAGAAAAAACACTATGAAAACAATAATAAGAGGGTATCTAAGTTAAACACTCATTTTAAAGTGGACCACCTTGCATCTGGACAAGATAAAATTTACAAATATTAATTCAACAATATCTGGAATAGTTTAAATATATTTATCACTTTTCATCTCAAGCTTTGAAAATGCCTTACGAGTATGCATATATATATCTACTCATATTGTATATTTTTGCAAAACAGAGCACTTAATAATTCTCTTATTCAATTGCTAATATTTTAAATGGCAGAAATGTTATAAAACATGAAGGTCTAAGAAACAAGAGGTAGAAGGTTTATAGGGAGGCAGTATCTTTTCTTGAGCAGCTTACGCAGTTGAAAATGCACAAAAGCTTTCAGAAACATTGTCTTTTCATGGGGTTTGACATAGTAGCAACCTTCCAGCTCAATGGAAAGAAGAGATCATGGGTTTTGCTTTAACTGTAACTAGTACTGCTAGACAATCTGTGAGAGAAATATCAATTAACACCTTTGAAGCAGAGAGAGATGTGGATTGGGGAGAGCTGCCAGGTTCCTAATCCCAGCAGATAAGGGAGTCTGGTAGTTCTCGTGAAGAATAGGAAGGTTAGCAAATCTTGTGGTTTTCATAATGAATGGCCTCTTATGTCAGTGCCATCAGCATCAGCCCATATGGAAATATCCATTGTCTGGGGCAGCAGACTGTGAGGACAGAAAAGATGTCCATGTAAAGCCCAGCTGTTCTATTTTGCCTGTACCAGAGCTGGGAAAAATAATGGAAAATGGTTGCTCCTGCTGTTCTGCAGGGACATTCTAATGCTTCCCTTTCTTCAAAATCAGTTGGAACACTATCCTCAGTTCCTAGGAATCATAGGTACGCAGAATAATTTATGTTGGAAAGGACCCCTGAAGGGCATCTAGTCTGATTTGCTGCTTAAAGCAGATCCAACCAGATGAGGTTTTCAGAACCTTGCCCAGTCTTGTTCTGAATATCTCCAAAGATGGAGATGCCACAACCTATGGGCACCCTCTTCTGACTGCCCCCATGGTGGAAAAGTTCTTTCTTATTTTAATCAGAATTTCCCACATTCCAGCTCGTATCCATTGTGTCTCATCCTTTCACAGAGCATCTCTAAGGAGAATCTTGCTGCAGCTTCTTTATATCCTCCCATTATGTAGATGAAGACAACAAGAAGATTGCCTCTTATCCTTTTGTTCTTACACAAACCCAGCTCTCCCATCTTCTCCTTGTACATCTGTGCTCCATCCTCCAACCATCTCAGTGGCCCTCCACAGGACTCACTCCAGTATGTCCATGTCTTTCTTGTACTGTGGAGTCCAAAACCAGACATAGCACTCCAGATGCACTCTCACAAGTGCCAAATGCATGGGAAGAATCATTTCTCTTGCCCTCCTGGTTATGTATTTGCTAATGCATCCCAGTACATTTCGCTTTCTTTGCAGATGCATTTTTGGATCCCACTTCTCTGTCTGTCATAGGTTTGCCCTTTTCATTCACCTCTCTTCCTGCATCTACAGCAGGACCAATCTACTCTGGAAATGATCCCTCATGCTGGGATGATAACACTAAATTCTGCCTGGGCTGAGAAGTCTTAGGCTGACTCTGGGTTGGGAGGAGAAGAGTACACCATAAAACTGGTGTGTCTCCTGAGCCCATAAATTTTAGTAGCCCATGGAGTTATGACTTTTAGTTCCCAGCCTCCTCTTGTGGAAGTCTTTCATAGCCTCCCCGAGGGTCAGGACTGGCAGGTCAGTGATTGTTTTTGAAAAATATTCCCCTGACAGTGGCTATTCTTTATTGACTGCTTGTGTCAGATCCAGTCTGGTGTGCAGAGGCTGTATGATCTCATGTACGTACTTCCCATAATGGCATTTGGTATAGTGAATGGAGTAGTCTGCAGGTAAACCTGTGTCTGATTTATGGATGTTAATGGTCCTGTTCCAAGAGGGCGCCGATGATGGTGACTTCAGTCCCCACTGACCTCTCTGTCACAGCTGCTGACTACCCATTTTCTCTCTCACACAGCTCTAACAGCCTGTTCCCTGCTGATGCCTGGCTCAGCTCCACCAGCGCTGATCATTTTTTTCTCTCAAGTTGTTCAATCAAGAAAAACAGCTTAAACCAAGACCATCCAAATATGATAACACATACGTCCCTAAAATATGTGTAGTCTTTACTTCAAATAAAACAGTGACGCCCTTTGTCCTAAGTATACAGTGACAGCAGTTTCACTTTTGTTTGAATTATTTTGAGTTAATTTTATATGAATTATCACAATACTAGAGAATAAGTACTTTCAAACCCATTTGACAATATGATGTTCTAATATTGAAGTTGTACAATGGCACCTGTAGTCATTTACATGGTAACAGCAAAATTACTGGGTAATCCTTTTGTTGAAGGGATATTAATGGCCTCATAAAAATATTAGCTTCATTTTTAAAGTTATGGATGGTCATTATTATATCACAAGTGGGAGAGCTTATATGACAAATTTCTGATGGATAATTTATACTTTACAGCAGAAGAATGCTTGAAAATATTGGCTAAAACAGAAGAGAAATAATGAAACTTTAAGGACCTCCATGTATTTCAGCAATTTCAGTATAATTCTTAATAACATAACATTAACTTCATGAACAATTACAAAGATTACTACAGTTTCTCTTGTTCCTGTGTCTCTTGATGATTTGTGTAGATATAAAAGTCAAAATAAAATATGTGGATATTTTGTCTTGTGCAGTATGGGTTATCAAGTATCAGATAAGGATTTTTCTTGATTAAAATGGAAGATTTTAGTAAGGTGAGACAAATTCTCAATGCTATGGAGAGTTGCTGTTGTCCTGTGTCTGGCTAGTTTTCATCCAGAATGTAGGAATCAAGCTGATTAGCTTTGTATGTCTAATAAGCGCAGACCTGTCCTAGGTGCTGCTAAAACTGCAATGTCTTTCCATTGCATACAAAGTATAGGAAATTCCTACTACTGTCTCTTTATCTATAGAAGAGACAGCAATGACAACTGGATGGGTACTGTCCTAAAACTTATGTGCTATAAATATGAAACCAGGCTACCAAAGGTAAACACTTTTTCTTTTCTTAGATAATAATAAGGTGATCTCATGATATTGAATCCTGTGGCTATGGTCCATCTCAACATAAATCTAGAATATCCTGTAAATAAAAAGAAACTGTCTTCATCTTTTATGACTAGATTTGGCTAGATTTTCTGAGATTTATTGTAGATATGATCCTTAGAATGCCCTAGCTCAAAATGAGAAGTTAGAACAGACATGTCTGGATATGATATCTGATCCTCCTCTGACCCAGAGGTATTTAGCAGGTCTGTCGGAGTGGCCTCACACAGTCCCTATAGCAGCTCTTTGCTTCACAAGCAACCAAAGGTGCCTCCTGGATGTAGGTAAAATGCCACACAATTAGAAGCAACTCCTTGACCATTCCTGACTCCTTCATTAGAGGTATCGCCCTGACAGAGGAATTTAAGCACGTCCTCCAATTGACGGGCGCTTCATGTTACTAAGGCCCAAGCAGGTTATAGAACTTAGCAGAGCTCATGTCACTGTCCAAATGAATGATAAGTACCCAGTTCACAGGTAAGTAACAGAAATCCGTGGTTTTCTGATTTACTGTCAGTAGATTAATTGTTAGAATCCTAATCCCCACCAGATGATCAAAATGGAAATAAAATAAATAAAATAAAATAAACCAATCCAGACCAAAACAAAACAAAACAACAACAAAAAAAGAAAAAGACTGTTACTAGTGCCCCTGAAGATGAATTACTTTCAGCTCTTTTTGCAGAGCTGGCATTGCTAGAACTCTTCATTCATATAAAAAACTGAAGATATTCTTGCATTCCAAAGCATGGATGTTATCTTTTAACTGAGACCATGTTTGATGATTTTATTATAATCTTCAAGACAATTTGGTTTTACAACAGTGGCCATACAGTTAGACCAGTCAGCTGGTCTCTGAATTTACTCAATATGCTCTTTTTTAACCATCTAGACAAGTTTAGTTTTTATTTCATTTCTCTGTGCTAATGGGACTTCGTTTGGTGCATGCAGTTTTGGCAGGGTACCAATGACTACATCCGTGTGGTACATTCTGCTCAGAGTGCTTGTTAGCTTGTTAATCATCTCACAGAATTGTTGAAGACTATCCCATGAATCCTGTTCAGAAATGATGTATATACTCATTTTCTTATCTGTGTTTGCAGATTGTGCCTTAACTCAAGCTCAAGGTAGGTATGTGTATGATGGATCTCCACACAGATGTGAATTTATTCATAGAAGTTTAGGGGTAACTTTATAAAATGGTGGTGGATAATGGTCTTAATTGCATTAGCTAGAAAGGAAAAAGATAGAAAATTTAAAATCAAGTGCAACAATAATACAAACACACATATCTACATGGTGTATTTGTACTAGTTAAGGTAAAAATGTCAAATGCGTAACTTTTAAAAATATTTATTACTGTTTTTAGCTAATGTGTTTAAATTGCACTAATTTCAGTCATCTCTTAATGGGGCTTAACACTGTGTTGCAGCTGGCATGATCTAATGGCACAGCTAACAATTTATTATGTATTGTAGCCCAGCTTGGATTTTAAATACTATTAGTAGGGTTATAAAACTGTTTTTTTCCTGTGACATAAATCTACATTTTATGGATAAGAGGTGTATCTATCCCCTTTATGGTGTACTAAAATATTTAGAGTAGAACTCATGAATGTGTTTATGACATTCAGAAATTTGCTAGCTGAACATTTATTCCTTGAGTGAAATTTGTATTTGGTAATGAAGATAACAGGTATTGCAGGTATTAGTTGATTTACACAATGGAATTGCTAGAGCAAATTTCTTGCCTGTGTTGATGACATTTAAAATACAATAAAAAATTGCAGGGTTTTTGTTGTAAATTATTCAGTTTAATCTTCTGAAGAGATTTTTATTGGCAATATTTGGAAGCTGACCTTTACCTGCATGACACTTTCAACAAGAAATGTCATGAAAGTTTACAAATTATTTTTACAAAGAATGAATACTTTATAAAGTTTGCTTTGGATCATTTGAGGAAACCAACACACTGCATAAGCACCTTGCTATAACAGAGGTGGCTGACTCTTTGGAGCATTACTCAAAAGAAATTTGATTTCTTTCAAGCAATAAAAGGGATATGAGTATTAAGGGCCAAATTGTGCCACCTTTAGTTGTATTAACTTATATTAAATCAAACATCACTTTACAAGAACACAACACTTGGTATAATGGAACAGCTGAGGGGTAAGATGCTGTCCAGCGTAAGGCAACAGCTCTGCCTCTCACAACAAGAGTGCTGAATACGTCAAACCTCTTGAGAACTTGACTCAGGAAGATACTTCTGTACTTTCACTAGAGAGAAAACTCTGGTAAAAGGGATCCAAATCAAAGAAGTGAGAAGGTTCTGACTCCATGTTTCTCCCCATACTTATTTCAAAGTCTGACAGATTTTCTTGAGAAGTTTTGCCGGAGATGGAAATACAGGATCTAATTCTGGGCCAAAAAGATAAACTGTATGGGATTCATCTCACCTAGCTGCAGATACTGTACACCTCTTCAGCTGTATACCTCTTCAGCTGAGCTATTCATCCTATCCTCCCTTTATATTCAGTGGAAAAAATGGACACTTTTAGGACACAGTTAATCTTGTCCTGAAATAAACAGCTAAAATAGCTCAAATGAATCTCACTATGAAAACACCCATTTCTGTCCACTGAGTATAAAGGGACCCAGGCTGACAAGCTTAGATGTAGATATTTATCTTTCGGTGAGCTGAATCTCACCTATCATGTTTATTTAATGAGAGAAACATTAATGAAGGTTTAGTACAAGACCTCCTGGGTCATACAATATTCTCTTTTGCAACAGAGTGGATTTGCCTAGCACAATAAATCTCCCAAAATTCTGCTTTGCAACACTGCTTTTTTTAGGTCTCCTCTTTTTAGTTCTCTTGGAAAGGAGTTCAACTGCTATATTGATTTAACTACCAGGTCAATATGATTAGATAATATATATTTTAAGGAAGTATTATGTTTCCATGCTTTCTCTCATTTACTTGAGAGCACAACTACCTGTTTTGCTGCATTTAAATAATTCTTCAGACACATCTATGTTATTTCCTCTCAAGTATTGATACAACTGTTCAATATTCATCATGAAATATGATGCTGAAAGAGAAAATTGCACTTACTTGGCTTAGCACAGCAATCAGAAAGTTCATGAGCAGCAAGCCTTTTATTTTTTAGTATTTATAAATGTAGAATTACAACATTTTTTATCCTAATTGATCTTTTGAGAAAAGTGCTGGCTGTGGCATTCCTGCTGAAGAATCACCTCATTTATAAAAATACTTTAACATCAGTGATGATAAAACAGTCTCCCTTTGGCTTTATTGCTCAGTAAATATCAAGTATTTCCTTAAAATTTAATGTTATATAGCAAATGATGGAAAAATGCTGAAGGCAAATTCAGTCTGAATACAGAACATTACACCAGAAGCAAACTATCACATGAATCAGATGAAAACAGGTGTGCAAAGCTTGTCATCCTTATTTGCAGAAATATCTAAGGAGGGAAGTACTACTGATTGTACTGACAGTACTACTACTGCAAGGTTTTGGACTAGAGTAGTTCATGCATGTTATTTTGAATTTCATACCAGAGGGCTGGAAAACAAAAGTAAGGTTAAAATTATCTGTCTTGGTCTATTTCAACACATATCCAGTACCACTGTGGTGTCCCCCCGAGCCCTAAAATAACCATCAGAAGCTCTGTGGTCCCAATTAGAAATACTTCATCTGAGGCATCAAATGTCTTTGCGGATGAAATCAAACAACTCCTGCAAAGCAGAATAAACCTGCACAGAGAGGCAATAAAGGACAGAAACATCCTGTTAGCAATAAGGAAACACTTTCCACCAAACCACCACACCATCTCTGACCTCTCAGTCCTGATCTTCAAGGGAAAGCAATAAACTCAAAACAACTTCAACTTCAGAAGAAGACACTGGAAAGTACAGTTCTTTATTCTACTAGATACCAAAAGTAATGGATTTAGTAGAAACACTGGTTTCATGGCATATAAGAATTTTTGCTATGTGTGTCTCCGTCCCACAGGTTTCCAAACATTGTTTCTTCCCTTTGCTGCCGTGACCCTGTGTTTCATAGATGCTGAACATCTTTTTTTTTCTTGAATTGTCTTATTGGTTAAATAACTAAATTAAACTGAAAGTAATTATTCCCAGCCTGTACTTAGTTTGAGGTATGTTCTATATCTGACCTGAAGGAGGGTTTATGTGCCTGAAACTTTGTCTCTTTTTCCTTCCAGTTACAGTCATGGGTCTAATAAAGGATACCGCTACTTTATAAAACTCTTGCTTTCTTTATATCGCTGTTACAATACCTTTGGCACAAAACACAGTTATTCCATATTGTTTACATTGAAATAAAATATAAAAAACATCAGAGAGATTTTTATGGTGGATTTTATAGTAAGGTGGATTCCTGTTGAAGTGATATGTTTGATGTTGTTGTCTTGGATATTTCATTTTTGGAATACTACAAATAGAAGATAAAAGTTATTCAAAGAAGCTTGCAGTGTTCTACCCTTAGAAATTCACTCCAGGATTATAAACAAGCACTTATTTATAAACCACTAAGGTTGCAAAAGGATGGTTTGGCATTTATAAGCAGGTGTTTTGTCTGCTCAATTTTATGTGTATGTGTGAACACCCATAGAGTTTACACACAAGATGATATAATTTCCAGAGATGACTTTTGAGCTGTGTAGAAAGAGAGTAAATTTTGTATGGTACCTGCCTCTTCCTAGCCACTAGTATTTCCACAGCTAGTTGCTGTTTTGTTCACCCATAGTTTGCTATTGCCTCCTAGTTTTTCAGCAGCCCACTTTTACTTCCCAAGAGGAAGAAAATATTTATCCATGATAAATCAAAGGAAGTAAAAAATGCCCTCGAATGTGTGCTGTGTTCTCTTGTGACTGGAGAAACCTCACACCTTTGTTCTTTGGACTTCACTGACCCGAAGTCATGATTTCAAAACTTCAGGTGTAAAAAATTTTGAATTCTGTTTATTTACACAAATAACATCAATATTACTTTATTGCATTAAATAACCTAGCTGTTTTACTAACACACTTTAAAAACCATTGTTTTAGCTAAAGTTTTGTCATGCTTTTACTATTGAATTTGTCAGAATTTTTTAGGAATATCTGTAACTGAAGTACTAAAGCACTGCCATTTGAAGAGGAAGATCACGTTATTTCAATAATAGGGACAAGATTAGAAGGAGCTTGAGAAAGTGATTTTGAGATAAAGCTCAAATTTCAACACACAAAAGGGGCTTTATACCTTCTGTTGTTGACTCCTATGGAAAATACATTTATAATACATTTTTTAATAAATATTTTTGAAGGACTGAAATGATTGACAGTTGTGTTAATGCAGGAAGAAGTCACGAATGATAAATTAGTGTGAGGGCATTTAAAGCTTTTCTTCATTCTAATTAACTGATCGTAATGATAGATGCAAGCTCAAGGCAATGACTTTGTCACTATAGGCAAGGACAAATGTTGTCTTGTTTGTTCCAGTATAGGTAAAGATGATTTGCCTGTTTACTATAGTAGAATTGACACAGACTTTTATCATTCAGCTGATGAATGAAGTGATGCAAAGCTATAAGAGATGCATCATTTGTTTTACAAATTAATAAATGTCATAAGCATTGACTATCACCCTGTATTAAATAGCCTATACTGCTTTCCAAGCCATTTTGATCACCAAGAAAGTGAGGATGACTTAATGATTACTCTAGCATATTATGCAGATCTGTAGACAGAAAAGCACTCATGAAACCTGAGCTGTCCTCTGGCTACTTCTCTCAGAAATTATTCCCTCTAGAACGGAGTCAGCTGGAAGGATTTCATGCTTGTGCCTCAGGTGTCCCTGTACAACATCCAGCAACTTAGCGTGAATGCCAGGCAAAGGTGGTTTTAAGATGGATAACAGACTGTGCCCTATGGCTAAGGCGCAAGCACACACCTCATTCTGTTTACCCTCGTTGGGGAGCAGTAAACTCCAGCAGGAGGAAGGAGGAGACAGTCAGGGATAGGATCTTTGCAAGGTATTTCAGGAAGACTGATCAGATCTCCCATGTTAATTCCCCATCTTTGTGTATGTGGCATGTGAGACCATTTATAGTGACAAGTGATATCTTACAAGGAAGAAAGGATGGAAGGGAGGAAATGAAATTTGAGCAGAACATTTGTTGGGCTATGTTTAGAGATCTTTTAGTATCTCGTTCCCCTTAGAGCTGTCATTTAGCATTAAATATTTCTAGAAGATCCTGTCTATGCTAATAGCTGTCGATTGATAACTTTCATTGGTGTTCATGCTTTTTATGACTCAGATGAATACCATTTTCATTACACATTTCAAAGTTTATAGTTCCAGTGATGAGGAAGTCATAAGCAAAGTCAGTGTGCTAGTTCATATCCTGGCAGAGATTATTGTACATCACTTAGATTTACCCCTGCTATTAGTAACCATCATTTCCAGTATTTCCAGACACACAGCAAAAGTATAAATAGGAATACGCAACTGACTCCAAAAGAGACCTCCTGTTCTTACATAGGAAGCTATAGTTTGTAACTAAATTTGTTATTTCTTTTCTTCTAGGATATTGTTCAAGAATAGACTGCGCTGGCTGTAAATACTCCTAAATCATTCCATTGATATTTTTTATTATTGACTACTCTGTTGTCTTACATCAACAGTGTTTTCGACTATGATCCAGACCAACCTTTCTTAATACAGCTAGATTAAATGCAGAAGAGTACTTAGCAATGTGGTTAGAGATACAGTGCTTGATTTTAATATTTCTAGTAGAAGCATAACATTAACAAATGTTCATTGACTTGAATTGCTTCAGTTTTTCATCATGGTTGTTGACAGGACACTTCAGACTATTAATTTTTTCCCATGCCTCGAATTTTCTGAAACTAGTCTTTACTGATTTTTACTTTTTGATTTAGGAATGCAGCCATACTGTGCTTGATTCCCAAAAGCACTGAGGTTTATTTATTTGGCATGAGTGGAGATTAATCAGTCTATGCTTTAACCTGTAAAGCCAGTACAGATTGTGTAATATTTTGCTCTGTTCATCTAATGGTTCCGTCTCGGTGTATGTAATCCTAGCACATTATTTTCAGGCTTTGTTTCCTGCTTTACATCCATCATTTTGTTATAGAATAAAGTGTTTTCAAGGCTTTTTTAATCATGACAAGTAAGGTTAAGATCATAGTCTAAATTTTGCTGTCCTGCTAATACATCTTCCTCAGCTCAGAATATGTTATTTCATATTGTGTTCTATCCCCTGTCATGGGAAATGAAGTCTACCTGTTAGTCTCGTAATCCTTCTATTGATGAGACAGATTTACTGCACTTCCCTGATCTTACCTATGTCAGTTCCTTAATCTTTATTTTCTCGGAGGAGAAAAGCTGCATCTCTCATATTATGTTCTCATATTATGTTCTCCATTTCATAATGCTGCATTCTGAAGCCTTTTCCAATCTCAAAATTACAAACCATTTTCCCCTAACAGCTGTTTAGTACCATCTTTCATTGTTTAGTTTCTCAGATTCCCTTACATGTTTCACATTTTATTCCAATAGCACTAGTAAGGATCAACAGACATTTAATAGATGTCCCTATATTATTTCTTTTTGCTCTTTCAGATATCATGACCCTACACTTGAATTTTCCACATTAACATTCTCTCCTATTCTTTCTTCCTGCTCTAAAGATTTGGTAACCATGCCATCCCTTTCTATTGCCTGCCAAAAAATAACTGCAAAAGTAAATTTCAAGGAATGGAAAAGATAGGTAAGAAAAAGCATCATACATATTAATAAACCTAAAACAATATTCCACTAACATCCTATTTTTATTCCTTACATCAAAAGAAAATATACAATGTGAGCCTGAGAAACCTCAAAAGTAAAACTGGAAACTGGAAATTACATAGTGCTGTCTGACAGAAGACAGTCCAAGGAAAGAAGTCAAAAGCAAAACAAAGTAGTACGCAAAGTTATACATGCTCCAGATAGGTAAGTGGTATATACCTATAAAAGGGTAGCAGATACATCGACCCTTAAAAGACAGGCATGCAGGGTTTTTCAGCTTATAACCAGCTATTCAAACCCTATGTAAAGCTTCTTAGTTTTATCCATTCATGCTTAGGAGAGGGGGAAAGGGATAATGACAAAATTAAAGGAATACAGCAGTGAAATGTATCATTATTCATAGAGCTACCCCAAAAGCTAAATTCCAGTAAAAGGCTTGACCTCATGTAGGCCAAGCTGTGCTACACCCAGGCTGTGATACACTCTGACATGTTACTCCACAGTAAGCTCCAGTGGATGCAGAGCGCATGCAGAAAAAGTGTTCTCTCGGTGTGGTAAGTGGGTATTGCAGTCTGGCCCATGGGGTGTTAGCATATATCTGGAGCAGACTGAGAACACCGCTTGTTCACACTCCCCAGAAGCTTGGTTAATAACTGTATCAGAGTCAATTTTAATGAAAAAAATTTAGGAATCAGCTTTCTCTGCTCACAGACTTCTTGTCAGGTCTGCAGGGTGATTCAGTGATACTGGGAGTTCTGCCTAGCAATGACTCCCACCTCTGTGGCCCCAAAGCAGGGCAGCCTGAGGCCAAAAGGGGTCATTCCTTCATCTGCAAAACCTATTGGGTTAGAATCAATGTGAAATAAAAGCCTAGCAGAATAGGGTGGGACTGCAAATCAGGGTAGAATTAGATCTGATTCCACATTCCCCTATACATGACTGTATTGAATCACACTCAAAGAAGCCTACCTATATTGATTTCAGCAGTTACTTGATATAGGAAAAAAATGACATAATGGAGACTTGGGCTCCATAATAATAACTAATAGTACTGAGCACCTTGACCATACTGACTTTCCCAGATACTATAAAAAGCTGCACTTACCAGGCTTCAGCTGAATTAGCTTCTATCTTCATGTGTTTCTTTAACTTCATTAAATACCAAAATAGTACTAAAACCCTTTCTGCAATAATTTGCTTAAGATCTTTAAGGGTGAAACACCAGAGGTGGTTTCTGAAACCACACCTGAGCAGTCTTCAGTTTAGCCTCAGAAGAACTATTAAGTACATTCAAGGATGAAAATCTGGAGTACTTACCTGAAGTCATGAACCTTTTCAGGTTCAAGATAATTTCATTTTAAGGGAGAAATGCATGGAATAATCAAACAAAAGATTACTGAATTACTCAAAGAGATGCTTTTTAATTTTAAAAAATCAGTAATATCTTTATTCTGTACCAAATGATACGCATGCATCAATGCTACTTTCATAACAGTGGAATATAACTAAAAATTGCAAAAGAGAATGATATAGAGGCTGGATGCATCAGAAATATCTAAGCCCAAAAGAACTATAAAACCATAGAAATCCATATTTCTATGGTAAATATATGTTTAATAGAAGAGACTCATGGCTATTTATAAACTCAGAGGAACTGTGCCTTTTTTATGGAGAAATACAGAACCTTCCCTACTGTATCTATTAAAAGCAAGTCCCCTAAGGCACTGCATAACTAAATATTTTTGTACAACACTTCATAGTCAGAACTGTACTGTATGTGAAAATAGGCTTCAGGGCAATAATACACATCACCAAATTCCCTCTAGGGAATACAGGTTGGCTTTGTACTTTCTGGCATACAGATAAAACAGAACAGTTACTTTTCAATTCAGAATTGAAGCGATGTACTATTTTCTTTTTTTGAAGGTGCATTTGATATGTTGAGGTTGTTTTTATAAGTGATCAGCTAATGTCAGCATCAGTAATCTCATATCAAAAGAGCTCTGTTCAGATCTGACAGCAGAGAAGGAAAGCTTGATGGGAGCTGTTTGTTGAATGGTATGCAAAGAGATGCAGATCTTTGTTGTTCTGTTCCTACAGTCAGCTACAGAAACAAGTCTGAAGAACCTGCACCGACTCCAGAAGTATCATACATGTTAATCACATTGAATCAATAAGGATCTAATCCTGCTTTCCTCTAAGTAAATGGTAGAACTCCCATTGATTTCAGTCAGAGCTCAATGTTGGTTTTCTAAATACAAGAAAGTGAAAAGGTTTTAAAAGTGAAGGAGAGATTTATTGTAGGTCTCCTTATATAAAAAATTAGACTCTGTTTACAAATAATATGCAGAAATGAGCTTATAGAAATGTCAACAGGACAAAAAAGTAATTTTATATCTGTTGCAAAATACATGAACAAATTACAGCTCTTTGAAAATAAAAAGACATTGTGGGTGGAATTGTTTTCTGCTTTCTTTACCAAAGGATTATCTCCCATGCTCTGAAGTTTCTGGTCTTTAATTTTTATGGGGCTGAAATCACCTCGAGTTGTGTGAGTTATTCTTCACCCACTTTTAGGAAAAATGCCACAGGAAAGAAATAAGATGATTCTACATAGAGCGTGAATGAAATCTTACATTTGAGCTCACGTTGTCTATTTGGAGAAGAGTTACATAAGAAAATAGGCTGTAAGAAATGTTTTATTCTGCTCTATGAAGAATGTTGTCCCCATTCTCCTTTTCCTTCACACTATCAGCCTGGAAAACACAGTAATCTTGAAAAAAAAGCAGTTTTCTTTGGGCCTGATGGCCATTGTTTTTGGTAGGCTTTGTATCAGCCTCCAGGAGGAGGACTATCATACTACATCCCTTTGGCTAATTACCTCAGCTCATTAAGCTGGGCAGCCACTATAACGCCACTTAATACAGCCCCCACCACCTAGAAAGAGATTTTTCTCCAAGGAGTTGGTCTACATATGTGCACACATACATACACACATGGGAGGTGGGAGGGCTGTGAGCTGGATGCGCATCCAGCTGACATACAGCCAGCTTGTGCTCAGAGTGCTCACACTTCTCCTCCTGCCCTCCCTTCACCCAGTTTCCAAAGGCAGGAAATGTGGCACATGGGCAGGGAGTAACAGCACTTTCCAGAAGTCTTCCCAGTCTGGGTGATTTCGGGACCTGGACAATGGAACATACTATGCAGTGCACCTGCCCTATAGGTTAGCTGCAATAAAAGAGCAGCAAGTAAATTAAGGTTCTGCCTGGTGAGGAATTTCATTGACTCATTAGCGACTCAGAGAGAGATTAGCTTCCTATTGTACATACCTAGTTACATGCCAAATGTTTGCTGATACAATATCCATCAGTTCTTTGAATAGCACTATGACTGAGCTCCCTAGGAAACCAAGAGCTGAATCCATATATTTCAGAAGCTTCAGATCAAAATTATACACTTTTTCTTTTTGCCAGCTAGAATTGGGGCCACCTTGGTGGAGATCTATATGATTACTGATACATAAATATTTATGGTGTATAGCAAAGTCATCTTTACAATTGTTCTTGTGGTGCTGGGAAGAGACTCGTTTAAATTTTATGCTTTTACTGCTCATTTTTGGATAAAAAAGTTGTCCCTAAAGATGACAACAGACTAAAAAGGGCTAAGTACACAGCATGTTACTGCAGAAATGTTTAAAGAAGATGAAGGAAGAGAACATAAAAATGATCTTGCTGGATCAGAAAGAAATGTCAGTCTAGCCATAAACTCTGTCTATGATAGCAGACAATAGCAGATGTCAGGGACAGATATAAGGACAGTAGCGATACTTTCCCAATATAGCCTCTAGCTGCATCAGGAATCCTAACCTAAAGATGGCATTTTTGAGCTTATTAGCCTCTAAATAATTTTTCTTCTCTGAATTTGTTCAACTATTTTTACCATCCACGTAAAATTTTAGCATCCAAAGTGTTGTATGTCAAAGAGTTCCAAGGCTATATTTTGTACAAAGAAATATATCGTCTTATCTTGAACCAGCTTAATTTCATATAGTTCTGGTTTAGGAGGGGGTAGTTAAAAATCTCTGTTTAATTTCTTCATGTCCCTGAGGATCCTATAGATTTTTCTCATATTCTTTTCTTAATCGTCTTTTTTTGAGGTTTAAGTGTAATCTCCTTAGCCACTCCTCACACTGAAGCCCATCCATCCATTTGACAGTCCTTATCATCCATGTCTGGGGAATCAGAAGTGCAAACAGTATTCAAGATTCACCTTCCATTTCTAGAGTGGCAAAATGTAGTTGTTCTGCTTTCCCTTCACTTTTTGTGATTCAGTTTTGGTTTGCTAGTCCCTGCTGAGCACTGAGCATGTTTCCTAGTTCCTTTTCCTGAATAGAGATATTTAGTTCATGCTCTGTCACTGTATGTATACAATTAAAAGCATTTCTTTGGGGAGTTTTTTTACATTTTTTACATTCATTTACATAGAATTCTAAGTGCTATTTTCATTCTCCAGTTCCTCATTATCATGAGTTCCTTATATAATTCATAAATGAGTTTTTGGTTTCATTATCTTAATAACTTAGCATCATCACCAAAATGTCAACTGATCCTTCAGCCCCTTTCCTGGATATTTTCTTTCTTTCATTCTTTTATCTTCAAAATGTAAGGAAATAGTAAATCAAGCATTACTTTTTATATTAAGCCAATATTTGTTTCAATTTCAGCCGAGGAGCTGACAATTTTTTGTCCTGTGTTTAAGGAGTGGAGGCTTCTGCAGTTTCCCTGGGTCTGCCACATTATCTTCTTAGCACGTTCTTAATAACTTCTAAACCTGTTGACCAATTTCATTCAAATTTAACAGGGGTTAAAGTCTTCAAAATAAAGTTCCTTTTATGATTGTCCGAAAATTCATATTCTTGAAAAGGTAATTATACAAACACAACTACATCTGAAATGCACTTATTTTGCAGAATAAAATGAGGACTTAATGTAATGCCTGAATTCTGATCCATGTGGATAGTATTCCAAAACCAACTTTAGCTGGAACAGGTGGAAATGCAGAAGAACTGCAATCATCATTTCCAGTTGCTTGTAACTCATTAAACTTATTGAACCTTTTTATAAGTCCATGAAAAGACAAAACGAGGTAAGAAAAAAAAAAAAACTTTGAAACGTAATATCTGTAGTGTTGTGCCTTCAGAGCACACAAGTCATGGAAATTAATTCGTGCACTGAATGGAGTCCAGACTCCTGAGTAATGAGCAATTAGTACTAAGCTATACTACATTAAGGACCATTATGGGATAATACTTCTCTCTAGCCCAGCTTTACTGGGGCATTTCTTTCAGACTAATTTCTTCTATTCCCAGAAAAAAATAAAATAAATTAAAGATGATGGAATAGATAAAAAACAGACGGAAAGCAGTAGCAGTAGCAATAAATGACTTCTTCATAATCTTGTGCTGGTTGCCTTAAAAGAGGCACCAGCGCAAAGTGGAAGGCCTGTGCAGCTAGAAGGATTTAGGGAAGGGAGGGAGAGGAACTGCAGATGAGTGAATGACCAGTTGCCTTTCTCACACCTTGTTAATGCAACGGTATCAACAGACTGGGAAGGATACCCTAAACTAGGGAGATCTCTCGTCACAGAAGAAGTAGGAAAGAAAATATGATGTCATGATTCACCCTTTCTTCTCAGACCACCCCACCACGATCATTAACCCCTCCCTTTGGAAATGTGAAAAAGCCACAGTGCAAAGAGATAACTTCATGCGTTAAACTCAGCTTTGAGCTACGTGGTTGTGTTGTGGTGACACTTCTTTAATTTCCACTTCTCAAATTTGTTATAAATCCTGGAAAGTTGTGGCTCATCTTTTGATTTGTCTAAGCCTGAAGGCTCCCTGGTGCTAAGCTCTCTTGGTTTTGTGTAACTATAGACAGATTGTAAATGCTGGGTGCCTTTAAGTTGGATATCAAGCATAAACATAAAAAAATGCATTTGTGATTATCATTTCCTCATGATGTAGTTATCTTAAAGATTTCTTGGTAGCAAGCAGAGAGTATACTGACATACACTGCTAAAGTAATTCACAAGCTGACAAGTACTATCTCCCTATGTCTCCTCATTAGAGGATTTTTAAGACTAGGAAAATCTGACTTAACATGCTATGGAATCCATCGTTCCTATTACACAAGTGAGTTCTTTGTGCTAGTGCAAATGTGCTACTTTAACTAACCAATGCCTGCTGATACACATATTTTTGGAACAGCTACTGCTCTGCCCTAGATACATACTGGGTAAATACAAAGCACTTAGGAATCTCACTTGGGCACTCTAAATTTATCTGTTGTACACACAGATGTTCTCCATTGAACGGTGAATTAAGATTCTAACTTATTTCCTCTTAAATATGTATTGTTTAGGTACCTACTGGAACTGATGTGAATACTTTTCTTCCAGTAAATAAATTTCTGAAGTATATATGTATCCCTCACTACTGTGGCAACTGGGACTTTGCAATCATGGGAATCACATACCACAGAGAACACATTTTGCACATGCTATACTGGGAATGTGTATTTCTTTTTGTCAATAAGTGGAGGGTCCTGATTAACCTAGGAAGAATAAGAAAAGTGGGAGATGGAAAGTTGATGTTTTCAAATATGCCTGAGTAATTCAAAAGCCTAAGGATTATTTTCAAGAGTAGATAAATTGGATTTTGAAAATTTCAAAACTATTTTCTATTTGGAATTGGAGTGGGAGGAAGGGAGAATTTACCAGTCCTGATACACAACATTCACACAAACTAGTGTGAAATTTTGAAAAGAAAGAAACTTATGCTACTTTACAATGTCATCTTTTTTTCTCAAAAACAGAAAATGGACTTAAGAAGTTGAATATTTTATGTACATTAAAAACTAGAACCCCAAGGGCTAGAAAATAGGGAAGCTACAATTTTATAACACATCCACTTAATTTACCTTTTCACCAGCCCAAATGTGGTCATAGTAGGCAACTTCACTCCTAGTTCCCTGCACTTCAGTGTTAGCTGAATTTAGACTATATCTAGTGTAGATGAAGGGATGTGCCATGTGTTCAAAAATCACCTTTTATTTTTCAAAACATTTCAAGAAAAACATTTTCATCAATTGCACTGAGTGCCCGGCCCTTCCCTCTGTTGAAACATATGTGGGGAAGAATAGGCAATGCTCTTCTCGTGTGACAGCCAAATCAACAGTTCGGTTGGAAGAAGACAAGGATATTGACACCCAAGCAGGTATCTAAATGAGAATTGGATGGATTGCCCTCTGGCAGGGCCAGCCTCTCTTCACAGAATATAGAGGAAGCTAGGATAACCAGCTTAGGGTATATGCCTAATGCTTACATGGCTGAAATTAAATGAGATGGCTAATTCTTGCCAGTTTGTGGCAACTAGATCATTGTTAAGAAAACACAGCTCTGTCAAACTTCATTCCCTGGCTTGCTTCATAGCCTAGAATCAGTTTAGCAGCTACATTTCGACTTTTAATGTTTGCATTGGTAGGATTTCCATAATGAAAAGTATTTCCTATTTTGTTTTCATACTCAGATGAAGAAATCTTTTTGATTTTTCTGATAGTGAAAATTATAGTTAACTTGAATTACATCAACTTGAATTACCTTTACTGTCATAGACAGTTATTTTCACACCTTTTTTTTTTTAATTATATCTTTAGAGTACCATATTCTGTGAAGGGATAATGGAAGATGGTATGAACAGAAAAATAGTGTAATATTGTGCTTTGTGATATATATTTGCATATATCTGGAGATATTTATTGATAATTACTCACAGAAGAAGGAAAAATTTCAGCAGTAACTGATGTTATGGTTACTCCTAATCTTAACAATACCTACAAAATATCCATTAATTCACAAGGCCTGACATTTTAGGGGTATATGGCCCTGATTCTTTGTCTAACATTTCTTCTAGCCTGAAATTATAACCACTGTAACATGTGCTTTAGTTGTCATGCAGAAAAAGCTCTGAGGCTTGTATTCTCTTCCTTTTCCATACTATATCTCTGCAAGGTGGAAAAGTAGACTGTAGTTATGATGATAATAATTAAATATACTATGAAAAACACTACACTAAGATGTAAGTATTACTTACCAGATATGTTCAGAAACAAGCAAAGTTAAGGGATGAAAAATTTAATTCAGTAAACATTATCTTTGTTTTGTAGATTAAAAGCTCTTTTCTCAGAGAAACAGTCTGCTTATGGTTACTGTGGAATAAATGTTTTCCATATAGACACTAGAACTATTATTAGTTCCTGTTCTTAACTACTAAGAAAAATAATTATGTGATCTTATTAAAAATTAATTGTATATCTAAATATGGAGATATCAAGGACTTACTTTAAACAGGCATGAAATTAAAAAGCTCAAGCAGCATATTCCTTTGATTTCCTTCTGTGCTCGGTGTTGCACTGCCTTATGTGCCTTAGGTCTATAGTTGCTGTACTGCAGGCTTCAGCGGCAGCAATGCAGCCTCTAACAACTTCTGTCAGTTATGGAAGGGTATGGCTGAGGTTTAAGTTATTGCAAAAAAGTTATGTGACAGAAATGCATGAACAGCACATGCACCATGCTGCCTAAAGTTATTGCCTGAGACCAGAAGGCTATATTTACTCTGCAAAGTGGAGGGCACAAGAAACTTCATAATCAATCTCCTTCCTTCTCCCTTTTTGTTTTTGAGCTTGTTAGTTGACTTGTAGTTGATGCAGAAAGCAGCCATGCTCCGCTTCGGCAAAGGCGAGCACGGGATATGTGCTTGTGGCCTGAGCTTTGTCCTTCACTGACACTTAAAACCAAGATAAAAAGTTTTCCTAAAAGACATGCTCCCATGCAAACATGAATAAGTCAGAGAAACGCCACGGCCTTATTATACAAGAACAACTGATCGCATAACTTCCCAAACGATTCACATATGTGAAAAAGAGGCAGATGCACAAAGGACCTTTTCTACAGCAGCCCAATGCAAGGAACCCTAGAAAGTTTGCAGAATTTTCTAGAAGGGGCCTTTCTAGATTTACAAATGTTAATGTCAAAAAGACTCATTTTAATCATCTAGCCCAACCTCAGACCAGAGATGCCTGATGTTCACACAGAAACTTCTGGATAACTTGTGGTTGCATTAAGCATTCTTGCTGTCTGGGGTACCAATATGCTGTGGTACCAATATGCTGTGGTAACTTTGCTTTTGAGCACTATCTATTGCAAGAGCTCAACCTAATCCAAAGCCCACTCGGAGCAGGGATAACAAATGCGATGTCTACCACATAAATGTCTACATCTGAGCTACTTATTTTACCGCCTCCATAGTTAGTGAGCATAAATAGACACTGAGGACAGTTTATTTAGATATCTAAAAAAAATCTATAAGAATCACACCTAGAAGTGCTGCTTTCTTTTCATCAGCTATAAAGGAAGCTTCAGATTAATAGTTCAGATAAACACATCTGCACTCTACACATCTAAAGGCAGGTGAAATGAAACTATAACTGAATGTGGTTCAATTGCATTGTTATTGCATATGAGAGGACTTAGCAACACGACAAACACTGCAATAATTCTTCATAGAGAGAAAATACAAAAAGTTCACCTGAAACTATAGAAGTTTGATGGGTTTTGCTGCAGATAACTTTTGAAATTAAAAAAAATCACTTGTATGATAGCATCATAGCATTCTTCTGTGAAAATACTGGCTAAAATAACCTTACAAATCTGTTTCAGTGAAGAACTGATAACAAATGCATAGTATGAAATCTGAACAAAATCTGCTGATTTGTAGCAAGTTACAATATATTAACTGATCTTTTACAGGCTACAAAATATTTGTGCTTATGATAGCAGGATGTTTTGAGTCAATATTTAGTATCCTGGAAGAAACAGAAATAAAACTATAAAAGACATATAGATAAATCATAACTGTAACATTTCAAAGTCCTGTGTTTAAGTAATCTGCACATGCAACTTCTCTAAACTGGAATGTTTTTAATTTCTTCAACATACTGACTATAAATGTTATGTGAGATTGATGACATTTTAGTCAATGGCCTACACTGGAGATAAAAAGCATGCTGATATGGCATTCTGCTCAAGAAATTTTCATTTTCATCTCCCTGGTGTTATCAAAAACTTGACATGCTTTAAAAACTGTTAAAATTAACTGCAGTGCTTCCTTTGTGTACAGACATCTTCATAATTTACAGTCTATCTGCTGAACTGAGAAAGTCATTTCATATCAGGTCTAGCTTGTCTAGATGTGAAAAACAATCTCATCTGGCTTTATTATATAAAAAAGCTTGTGCAAGACATTCAGTTAAAATGAAGTAAAGAATGTGGAGTTTCAGAGTAATGATAATAATGTCAGCTATCTATATTTATCGACTGGATGAAAAATCATTATTCTATTTCAAAACTGCAGAGGAATGAATTTTCTTAAATCTCAGAGCTGTATTTTTTATGAGTACTTTATGTGGCTAACGGCAATACTGCTAGATTTAATAGGAATGTTATGCTCAGTATTTCTAAGAACTTAAATCAACAATATTAATCCGATAATGTTAATTACAGAGCTACTTTTCAAACTCTCATAATTATTCAGGATCAAGATTTAGTTACACCACAGTAAGTAATTTATTCTTCTGTCCTTTTTTTAAATAATTTTGAAAGGATCACCGTAATATAAAATGGCCTTCGTAACTGTTAAGCAAGTATGTTGATCCAGGGTAAAAAAATCCTATTTTTAAGAATGAATTAGGAATTTAGGAGTAAGAAACCCGTTCACAGTTAGTGAGATTTACCGAGGCTTATTAGTTCCAGTTCAACACTGCAGTAATGTAGCTATACAACTTCTGCACCAGAGCTGGCTTGCATCCAGCCAGCTCAGAGCACAGCAAAAGCAGGAGCGTCTGCTGCAGTCCGCAGACATGCACCATTCGGCACTCAGCTTTTAAAGGCTGCATTCAGGCCGCCCACCTCAGCACCAAGGGTGGATGCTGGCTCCTGCCATAGCATGCACATTCAGAGCAGACATTAGCAGTTTGCGCTGCGCTATTGGTTGGTCTGTCAAGTCCTTTACACATTCTTTCTCAGCCTTTTTGGGAAGACCACATGCAATACAGTGTGTTCCCCTATGTTTGGTGTTTGCAGAAATAGGGCTTATACTTAAAATACTTAGCATGCAGCTCAATAAATGTTAATTTTTTTTTTTTAGAACACCATAATTTTACTGTTAAAAAGAGGATATGTAAAACATGCAAATCACTGGTACTTAAATATCAATGCTTCCACTAAGATTTCCTCTGGTAAACACAGTCCGGATCCTGGGTTTCCCTTCAGTGGACAGCTTTGAATGGAGAAAGCTTACTTTCAGATGACGAGTGCCCCACTCTGGTAGCATCCCTACCATTCCCATTTGCCCCCCGTGTGGCCCTGGACTGGAGGCAGCCTGAATTGCTCACTGGTGTCTTAAACAGAGATGCCTCAGCAAGCATGAAGGCAATTAGCTGAATGTGACCATAAATTATTTTTGAAATTTGGTTGCCTAAAGATGCAGACCAGCATCTACAGGGGTTTTCAAAAGCATGAAGAGATCATTAGACCATTAATTCCACTTAGGCAATTCTGAAAATCATATATTAGGTTTTTTACTTAGCATTAAAATAAATTGATAGAAAGGCTAAACACTTGGAAACAAAAGCAAACCCAGTGTGAAGGGTTTATCCACCTATACCATAGTTCCAAGAAGAAATGAGAAACCATTGGAAAAGAAGAAATGTTTGGAGGCTGAATTTCACTGTAGTTTAACTATATGAGGCTTTTCCTCCATATGAAGCAAATATATTTTTCTGTAATGGCAGGATAAAACCTGCTTTTCTATCTTTCTTCGAAGGTATTGAAACATGCTGCTTCAAAATGAAATGAATTAGTTGCAAAAAAGTTGAATTTACCACAACTGAGGATCTGGATTAGCCTTTTGGAGAATTAACCAACTCCATTTTTTGCTTCCGCTATGCTGGGAAGTCTCTCTTCTGTACTGTAAATCAGTAGAGAAAATATTATTTTTACTGCACATGTAAAATATGAAATATTTGAGGCCAGTTCCTGCTATCCCCAAATGATAAGAGAAAATTTCCTGAAATATTTAGAGCCTGATCTGTGCAGAAAGAATACTAATTCACAGCCACAGAACAGATATTTGAAAGATAGCTCATACTCAGGGAGAACACAGAGGATTTTTTAAATTATAAGTAACAAAAATTATTTTAATCACCAATATACCAGTATGTTGGTGTGGTGATCTGTCGTAAGCTGGCAGTATTAGTGTTTAAGAGGAAAAAAGTGGCAAAATCAGTACTCTTGGAACCTAGAAGATGGACTCTCATGGCTGGAGTCTTTAAAACTATGCTATAATCCAATTAGCAGGGATGAAATAAGCAAGTGTCTGGTACCTACCATCAAAGGTGCAATTCCTTTCTCTGGGTAAAAGAAAACTCCATCCAAGGCTTTTGAATGTTGATGCAATATTGATCTAACTGATATAGTACAAGGTAAGTTTTATGTACAAGTCAAATGTAAATTCCAATCAAATTAGAGAATAGATGAGTGACACGTTAAGTGTCTATCATCTGCAGTGTAGAGAAAAAAGAGATTGCATTAAAATGGGACACATAAATATGAGGCCATACCTCTGGCCATGCCAGAAGCTCTTCCCAGTACTAGTATTATTTATTTGGAGTTTCTACAGATTGTTGATAGCTATTTTCAACCACCAAGGTGAAAGAATGCAATGAGAGAGCTCATTCTGATAGGGAAAGGTGAGCCAAACTACAGCCAATGATCCAGACCAGCTTGTATCAGTACTGTCCTAAAAAAATATTTCCATCTGAAACACAGGAACAGGTTACCCATGATGTATGAGGATCAGTTTCTGAGGAGTAAAGAGCTCAAAATAACAGGTCTAGTGAGTAGGGAGGGAATCCATGGAGGAACCAGATTTTCCCACTGCAAATCTGAGATTCAAAAAATTCCTCTTTTCTCAAGGAAACTCTGTTTCTGTGTTGTTTACAGCCATTCCCAGCAATAAAACACAAATTATTCCTTATTTGGTAAAAAGTAATGGAAGAGCAATCCTATGTTAGGAAATGAATACACCAATGACACTGCAGCCTAATATTTTAGTAGAACATTAGTTATCATGGTCAATTGTTCGTGGTCTAAAATGCTATGACAGTTCAAAAAATAGCAGAACGTATTAAAATAATGACAATATTTCTCATTTAAAATGCACGTTACTTTCATAGTGCACTAGAAAGTCATCATCCCTGCTGTGATCATAGATTACAAAAAATAGAGGATGTGGACTGTTATGCTTCATTGATTACATTTTTTTTGCATTTAATGTTATTTAAATGATTGCAGGGAATACTTGAAAAATAGGTGCTGCATACTTGCCCAGAACACCTAATGAAAGGCTATGACTAGAGCAGTGAAATATTCTAAAGGCTATCCAGTTATTGGCTTCAAGATCACACTTCTTTTTTCTATTATTATTGTTGTCACTTTCAACTGGTAATTTTTAGGCACAGTTTATATAAAAAATGAAATAAAAATAATGTTGCATAAATCTTTTCTTTTTCTTTCCTCAAATGAAATAAAACCCCTATTTTATAATGTGAATCTGTGAGTATGGAAGATAAAATGTAATATAATCTTTGCTACAGACTGTTTGGATTTTTCAGACCTGCCCTTCTTCATGTGAAATAATAGTAAGAAATGGCTACACTTTTTAATGGGCACAGGTAATCAAAAGAAAAAAAGACCTTTATAGTCAGTCACCTTTTACTAACCAGAATAAAGCCTCCTGGAGGGCACAGAAGGCCTGAAGGATTTCATTGGTTTTTGCTTTACAAAGTTTAGGTAGCCATGAAAGGAAAACCAAAAGATCAGAGAGGCTGTGAGAAAAGACAGCAAGGAAACCAATGCCTAGATTTGCATTTTGTTATGTTTGCATGAAAAAGGAATGACATCTAGTGGCTGATTAAATCAGTTACTACTCTGCAGTAGTAGTAAGGGACACTGTAAGGAAATCCATTTGATTGCAGCTGTATGGATTAAATGGAGTAAATCTGCTCCTTGTAACATTTATCAACATGATTAATTTTGCTCCTATCAGTGCAATTACTGACCAGGTCTCTTCTTTTGGCAAAATTAAGGGTGCATCTATAGGACTAGGTCTATGGGGAAATAAAATATAAAAGGGCTATAATCTTGAAAGAAAATATTTAAATTACATTAGCAAATATGACTGTAGGCAAAAACGAACATAAAATATTTGTCTTTGTACATGCAAAACTACCACCAGTCCAAGAAATTCCCTATCTGCAATTTTTGCTTGCTTATGTTGCTTTTAGTTTAGCCCAGGCTCCCTTTTTTAAGACAGAATAACTGGGAATGTTTTCTGGATTCATGTTGCTATTTTTTCAAAAGAAGGCAACATCTTCCCAATACCATTGCCCAATCTAAATATATCACCTGAGGAAACTGCTACTTTTATATTATCACTTGGGGGGGGGGGGGGTTAATAGGTACAACTAAAAAAAAAAAAAAAAAAAAAAAAGCATCCACAGATATTGGCCACTTCTGAAAATTTAGATCAGAACATTGAAGAAATCAGGTCTGCTACAAACCTGATGTTTTTGGAAAGTACACATTCTCTTAATGAAACAGCATTTATGGTCCACTCTGGAATATTCAGTAATTCCCTTGGCAGGTCTTATGTTATGATAGTAAAAGTAGGTTACTGGGCCACTGCCATTTCAGGTGGGAGAAGGAAAAGCAAAGGAAGATTTGGTGTAGTGTAAAACCACAAGTAAATTTATCAGTTGAGATTCTGTTGATTTCTTCTTTGATTGTTTTCAGAAAGCTGGAGTATTAATAGGTAGAAACCAGTGTCTTCAGTTGACGCTGAATGAAACATGCTCTGAATAGAGATGAGAGCCCCTCAAACCTCATTTATTGCCAGAACTTGACTGGTGTTGCAGCTTTGATAAATTACAGCAATTTCCAAATGCATGATTGGGATTCAGGGAGATATGGCATGTATTATCCTGACTGATATACAGCTGAGGACTTTCAGGAAAATGTAAATCCATAAATGCATTATTTTTAGTTCTTGACTTGGTTCCTATGTAGAATATTGGCAGGTATATTTTGCTTGTCATTTTAATCTCTACTTTTATAAATAAGAAATTTTATGAATGGTTTTTTCATACTTTGGAAAAAAAAAAAAAACTAATCAAGGCACAATGACAAGCCTTCCAATAAGACTAGCTGACAAAAAATATGTTTGCTGTCCGTTTTATCTAAACATTATTAAACTTTTACATTGATGTTGTCATTTCATCTGTGAAGGATCCAACTTCATAAAACAGCTTGGATGAAAACTAACAACTGACTGGTCAAAGACTGCTCCAATCCTAATGGTCAATCTGCAGACTAGAACAATAAATTCTCTACATCCCTCATACAAGTGTCCCACTCCATAGATAAATCAGTTCAAAATTACCAGAATGGGCACAGGGCTCACAAAAGCTCAGTGAGGGGTTGCAAAAGCTTGGTAACTAACTTTAAACCTTCTTACTACCTGCAAGTGAAAATCCCCATTTCTCCAGACGGCTGCAATATGAATGCCTAAGTGGGGAGACTTGCTAACACCAAGTGATCATGAATAATACATTCACAGCAATAGCTCTCCAATAGAAGCTCTCCTTAACAAGTTTGGAACTATCATTTTTAAGCTCCATTTCATAAATAACTGAAAAGTTTTACTTAAAATTTAACCCACAGTCTTTCCTCAGGTGTAAGAGTTCTTGATGTCACCTCTGCATAAGGCAAAGCAGTTCTCTGTAGAAGCAGTCGTAACTTCATCACCACCCATTGTCACAGCTGCTGTTACAACTCTTACAGGTAGGGCAAACTGAATGTCGGTTTCTCTAAACAGAAGAACCAGAAAATGGAATTATATTCTTCAGGTCCTTACACCCTAATACATTATTTTCACTCTAAGCCCCTTTCCCATCTAGCTTCATTAGTTCTTTCACATCTTCAGTTCTCTGCTTTTGTCCCCTCATCCTCTTCCTCCACCAAATGCTGATTCAATTCTGGCCTTTATGCCTGCCCTCCATTTCTCCTCTCATCACATCAGTTTGAATCTGAAAATTGTTCTCAGACAGTGCATCAGATTTTTAGGTGCTTCTGAAGTCTATTTGTTATCTGAGATCTATTAACCTGGAATGCTGAGGGCATAGCACCTATTTAGGCAAGTCATTACCAGGCTCCCATGTATCCCATTATTGATCTGATGAGCCTCATATGGCAAAACAGCTTAATTCTCTTCTGAAATGAGAAAAAGGAATACAGATTTTAAAAGATGAAGTCTTATATTAATAGATTAATATCTTCACAGTCTGAAATCAGAAACACACTATCTAAAGGTTTGATCCTCTCCAGCCGAAGTTAATGTCAAATCTTCTCCAAAATTTATTGAGAGAAGACTAGGCTTCAAATTTCAAATGAGGTCTTCATCACAGATGCACAGATGAGAGAATTAATCAGCAATGTCCTTGATTTTTATTTTTCCTATCTCTTTTAATTTATTGCAGCAATTAGCCATTTCACCACAGCAGATGTATGCAAGTGAGATATTTTGCTCTAAACCTTTGGTTTCAGGTTACTACTGATAAAGCTTACATTGCACAACAGTGCTAGACAAACATTTAGTATACCGGCACAGATGTTTGATGCAAGTTAATCGCACACGTCTTTTATTGTGAATTTCTTACAATAGATTAAGCATTACACAAGCTACATCAGAAATGTACAAGTAGCCCACACCCCAACTTTGTAGAAGTAACTGCCTCCACATTTTCCCCCAATTTCCAAATGCTAGAACAGCAACACTTACTTAATTCGAACCCACTGACAGAAGGCAACTGACAGCCAGACATGACAGAAATAAAAACAGTTATACAATGAATAGCATGGACTTCCAAATGCTGCTTCGATGATAGCAATCACTAACACACGTTTTTTAACTGACTTCAAACAATTACTTCTGTTCCAAATAAGCAGGAAACTGCTACATGCATCTTTCCCTGCCCTCCTTTTTTTTGATTTCAGGTGAAGATATAGACAACAGCTGGAAAACAACTCTTTTCTTGTTATTCACAACTACTGTGCTAAGTGGTGAGAAACAATTTCCACTACTCCATTTTTTCATGTTCCAAAGAGGCTGACTTTCAAACATCTAAATAGATACATAACCTTTTCACCTTAGAGGTAAGACGTGTTCTGGATGCAATTATTCTGAATCTTAATGATGTATCTAAAGGAAGATGTAAGCAGCTTATTTTTGTAGTAGTTGGCATATTAAAAGGGCACAGACAAAATTCTTTCCTGCAATGTTTCTGGGGTTACTACAC
Organism: Dromaius novaehollandiae; assembly: GCF_036370855.1. Classification (NCBI taxonomy): domain Eukaryota; kingdom Metazoa; phylum Chordata; class Aves; order Casuariiformes; family Dromaiidae; genus Dromaius; species Dromaius novaehollandiae. The sequence goes on from NC_088098.1 coordinate 28,032,000, forward strand.
TATTTTACACTCAGAGTGAACCAGGCACAGTAAGAAAGGCCACAAGAATATTTTTGGCTGGAGGTAATGCCACATGAGAACTATCTTCACAGGAACCAAGAAAGCAATGAGATCTATGGGATAGCAAAGTGGACCAGGTGCCAAAAGACCTGGCTATTATTCTTGGCTGCTGCTCCTTACTCAGCTGCTTGCCTTCAGCCAGGTTACATCTCAACATTGTGTCCTGACCCACCTCTCTTGGTAATCTGTTTTTCAGATGGTCTAGAGGGATGAGATTCTGGGATGCAAGAAATAAAAATCACCTTTGCCATACATGCACCATAAGAGTACTGTAACACTTGAATGAAGGAAGTTTAGTCATGCTTCTAGACTTCTCATTTCCCATCAGCTAGCTATAAGGCAACTCACTTCTCCACGTTTTGGCTTCAGAGACAGGTCTTCAAAGACATCTAACTTTCTGTATTACGGAGCCTGTGCATCATAACTTCCATTCTGTATATCAACCAGGTGTCTCACTGCTCAGTGTTGCAACACATAAGCTGCAGGCTCCTTAAAGAGGTGCCCAAAATCTCTCCCTTAATTACATGAGAAGTAGCTAATTCTACTTTTGGTGCTTGCCTGCTGGTGACTGAGTCCTGCTTACGGTCCTGGCTCTGTACTCATTCAACAAAAATTAAATGTTTGTCCCGTTTGCAAAGCTTAGTTGACTTCTTGAATGAGGCTTCTGGTATCAAGCCACTTACTGAGTCTGTCAAAAGATCTGTAAGTCAACACTCACAAGTTATTCTATTGGCTGCTGTCATCTGTGCCCTTGCAGATTGCTACAGGCATATTCCAACATGTGGGCTTGTTCCACGTTCTCCAGAAACCTGTGGTAAACTCTTTGTCCTTCTCCTGCAAATGATGTATGGATATTCAGCTGGAGATCCCTGTCCTAAAACACAGTAATCCAAAAATAATGTAATGGCTCCATCTGAGTTTTATAGTTTATTAGCTACGTGCATATTCTATGTAGAGACTTTTAAAAAACACATTATTTATCTAATAGACTATAATGACTCCTTCCGTGCCTTTATAGTAGAGTATATAATTTCTTCTTACTTCATGGATCATTGACATGATAGATATATTCTCCTTTCACTCTCCTGCAGGCACATAACTTCCATTATCATTAATGAGACTTACAAACACATACTGAGAAGAGAATATATCCCTTATTGGTATTTGTTACCCAAAGCACCACATTTGAATTAACCTCTCTGCTACAAAGCAGCCAAGGACAGACACTAACAATCTGATCGTTCCATGATATTCACTATCCATTGTGTGTTTAGTTTGTTATTTATTATCACCATCATACTTGAAAAAATGAATAGTGAAAGAATCATTAGAGCACAGGGCAATTAATTTCTAATTCCATCTCTAGAACTAAATTGCTGTGTGACTTTCAGCAAGTCGGAACCTCTTTATTATTTGTATAACAAGGATAACATTACTTACCATATCTGCCTCAAAGGGGCCCTCTGATGCTTAATTAATATATGTTTGGAAAACTCTATTAGATCTTTAAACAGAAGGCAATATCTGTGTGGTAAAAGAGCTCCTCATAGGCATCTTCATAATATGAATACAAAGAAATGATGATTTAAAAAAGCATTGCTGCCTGTGTTAAAGCTTTTAATAGCCTAAACAGAAAGTGAGTTGTTGAAGAGGTTTGCTATTAATATACAGAGATAAATAGAGCTAAATGTAGGATAGTATGCAGTGGTTAACCTTTGACGTAGAAGAGGTCAAATGCTTTCATTAATGAAGTAACAAAACTTTCAGTGTATTAATTCATTAGATTAATATATGTAGCACATATAGAGTTGTTTAAGCACTTGAAGTCTTCAAAACATATATCTGAAGCTTGGCTTTGTTGATATAAAAGCAATGAAAGGTATGTGCAAAGTTAAACACTCATAAAGCTGCTGCTAATGTTAAAGTGATATAAATATGATATTAACAAATACAGTTAGGTATCCTAAGTAGATTATGGTGCACGTAGCTCACAGGCAAATAAATAAATTGGATGAATTAGGAAGGGACATGGAGGTTTTGTCCTGGAGCTGTTTTCCCAAATTTCACAGCTATTATTATTCATTTTGGTTCTACAAGATCAAAGAGCCTGTTAGTACCAGAAGAACATGCTATAGACGTTATTTTATTAGAATGGCAACTTGATTTTTCAATAACTTCTGTGAATCTTATTTGTTTGGGTTTTTTTCTGATGTGCAAGTTAACCTTCAAAAAGTAAAAGTGAGGTTAATTTGCTTATGGAAATTTGATATTGCTATTTTATCAAATCCAGGGGCAGTTATAGCCCTTCTCATTTAAAATGTGAATAAATCACATAAATTCTCTCTTCCTGTTCCAAAGCAGAAAGAGTGTTTTTTTCAACTTCTTCAGTAACATATAAGAGAAGGAAACAGAACACTTAAAAAGTCAAAAATAATGTATGATGCTCCTACTATTGCCCTATTTCTCTTTGCTCAGGTTTCTGGTGACATACATTAAACCTGAAATAGAATCTCACCTCACTGTTGTCTTATAAGTAATGCACTGCTTGAACTGTACAAATAACGCTGCAGTAGTCAGCTGTTGCATTAAACAGGTCATCTGGGTATAACGGGGTTCTTGATTCACAACCATGTGTCAGGGATCTCCACAAGAAATCAAAAGCAAAAAAAGTTGAAAAAATAAAGCAAAAAATAAAACTGGGGTTTTTTTCTCCTGATTATGCTGGGGAAAGGATGCAATAATAGAACCACTTACACTGTAATAAAAATCAGTCCAGGTGGCTTTTTCTGGCTCCTAAGTACACATGGTCGTCTTGGGAAGTCAGGGAAGCAGAAGGCATACAGGATGATATTACCTACTTGATCTCATGTTGTCACACTAACTTCAGATTCAAACATAACTTCTGAAATGTGGTTCAAAATTTCCACGGGAATCCACAGCATGCAAATATATTTGTAGGCAACTTTTAAAATGCACAAATTCATTAAAGTAAATAGATTCACAAATAATAGCTGAGGCCCAAATGTATCACTAGTTTAATAACATATCTAAGTACTCTAGTGATGCTGATTGACAAAGAATACCTGTAACTCAGTGGGAAGAAGTAGCACTTTAACCTTTGTATAAGCTTTACAAGAAAAAGAGTATGGAAGTCAGGCAAAATCAGATGAAATCAGTTTCAGAGAACTGAAGATATTAAAGGGCAAGAATGCGTCCTTTGCCAGAATTCTTGACGGGGACTAGGCAAACCCTCACTAAAAATGTTCCAAAGGGTGGCTGTAAACAAAGCATGAACATTACTGGATAGTATGAAAAATTAAGAAACAAGATACCATCTTCTGAATGCTGAAATATTATGCTTGTAACAAGCAGTCTGAAGTTAGTTTAGGGGATAGAATAATGTGTTTACATGTGGTCGACTGCCCCTTGGTTCTCCTTCAAAGCAGCTGGGTGAGAAAGTACAGCTAAAGGTCTCTCTTGTCCCTCCCCAAACGGCAGGTCTATCTAGCCTCTGGGACCAAGAGCGTGCACAATGATCTTCATTTGCTCTCCCCTTCTCCCTCCAGTTCATGCACACGCAGGGAATGTCCACAGTCTTATCGGCAGTGAAGAGGGAAAAACTGTGTTTCGTAAGCTTCGACATTTGTGCAAGATCCAAGAAGTTAAAATGCCCAAGTTTCCCCATCAGGGAAACAGCACAATCAGTTTCAAGGCATCTAGTATACACTCCTGTTTCTGCTGAGTCTTTGGTAAGATACCTATTAAAATTACATTGGTCTAAAAGTGATATTGCTAGGCATGTCTAAGATTCAAATAGATTGATATTTAATTGGATGGGACAGCCTGACACCCATGCTATTTTCCTGAAAGACTGAGAGAGAAAATATCATTACCACTGCAGATCCATCTCCCAAGGAAGGAACACGACTAATATAAAACATCCTCAGCTCTCCTTTGAAGTGCCAGTGACACAGAATAATCCAGGAGTGTTGTGTGTCTGTGACCAGGCTGAAAAGTCTGCTCATTTACAGTGAAATACTCATCACATGATCATCCATCTTATACCCATATTCAGAATTAAAAAACGAAGTTGTTAATGCTGTGGGAACGAGCAGAAACATAGATGGATTTCCCTGATTAATGGGAGCAGCTGCATTGCCTCACTTGTTCCCTAAGCACAGCTACTCTACATAATGCCTAGTTTTCCATCACAGCACATTTGTTGCATTTATGTTAGCTTTCTATATGTATCTATCTAAATGGATTAAGCATCATTTATATTTTACTACTCTACTTAGACATACAGACAAGGTCTTGTATTTTCACTTATATTTATCCAGCAGCTTTCAAGCAATTTTTTTCCTTAATAATAAGCAAGATTAGTCTTAGATGGCTCTGACATTTTATGTAGGCAGAAAATGGAACATCTTTATTACCTCCTCAGGGATGTAGCTTTCTTCACTTATGTTCATCTACCTCCCATTAACTTTAATGGAATTTCCTTTTGGCAATGTGCGTGAGAACAGGACAAATATATATCTCATATATGTAATCCTACATTCAAGGGTATTCAGTGGGCCACAAGCTTTAAAATCATTTATTCTGAAGGGCTTCCTGCATTTAAGGCTATACAGTAGTAAATCCTTCAGGTCTAAACATACATGTTTTGCCTCCTTCTTTTTGCCTTTGTTGAATTACCCTGAGGAGATATATGATCAAATTGATGGCAAAAAAAAAATTACATTAATACATACATTAAGAGCTAATCTACAAAACATTCCAGAAATGAAAGGGGAACTAATGGTGTAAATCTACCCCTTTTCCTCACTACAGTATTGCTCACTACAGTATTGCTCACTGTGCCTTTCTCCATAAGGAGTCAAAATGAAATCAATGAGATGCATCAAAGCACTAACATGGAAATTGGTAGAAATTTGCCATAGTTCCTCATAATTATTTTTAAAACTGATGACAATAATGATTAGTTCTCATCTAGAATCTTACATCCAATGACTCTAAACATTAATGCATTAATTCTCACAGCCCATCACTGAAGCTGGTATCAGCATCCTCATTTTATAGAGGAAACAAGGTTATGCTATTCCCCTCTAGAGTTATCTAAAAAGGGCATCTGAGTATTGAAAGCTCCCATGGGGATTCACTCGTATGCCTTTCCACTGATTCTTCTCCTGGAGTAAGGCCTGCATCTGCAGAATTGCTTCTACCTTCAGCAAAATGGTAAGACCTGTAGAGTTTTCCCTGACAGCCTTAGAATCAAAGTGAAGGTGGATTTTCTTTATGCAGGATAACGTGCTTCCAAAGAGCATTATCCTGCAGTGTAAGGGAGCTGTTGTGCCAATGATGAGGCACAAGAGAACAAAATAAGTACTTATCCCAAACTGTGCGGTTTTCTTTTTTTTAACACATTTAGGAATCACTAAGGGAATGACACCTTTTTTTCTTTTTATATAGATTGGCTAAATACCATGAGATTTTTATACTAACACTACTACAGAAAAACTGAACACTAATATTTTTAATGTAGTCTTCTCAGACTTATTTAAAAGGAACAGTTACTTTGTTATCTAAGAAGTAGAAATAAGGGGTACAATCAGAATGCCCTCTTTCAAGGATTGTTATCTAATTTACAATTGCATGACAGGAAGGATAATTCTATTATAGATAAAACATAGCTTTATAAAATAAATCTATAACCTTTTTATAGACCCATATAATCTATAGACTCTTTCTTTTCTTCCTTCTGACAAGAAACAGAAATTTCACAACTGCAAAACTGTAGCAAGCTAGACAAGATAACTCTCTAAAATCAAATATACTTTTAGCTATTATCAAAAATCCAACTTAAAACTTATTTTTATTTCTAAAGAAGACAGAGCTTCTTAAACAAACTGTACTCTTCCAGATAAACACTAGTGATATTTCCGAAAGTATTTGTATAGTATAAAACCACAAGTCTCATAGATATGTTTGCCAGTCCATCCCTAGTCACTACAAATACCAATATAGACTTGAGAATCCATCCTGCATGTACACAAGTTCTGAAAATATTTCTAGTCCTTGTACTTAGCCTGAGAAGCATTTCTCAGGTATCTCAATAGTCACAAATAACAAAACTTTTGAAGTTCTTCTGAGTAAAAATAAATATATTCATATGACTGCTGTCTCAACAGTGCATTACTATTCATAAGAACACTTGCGGCATGTTGCGGCATTGTGCTTAAAGCCAGATTACATCCATGGCACTTTTCTGGAATTTAAGCATTTTTTCCTTAGCTGTTTTCTGAACCAAAGTCAGAGTCAGAGTTTCTGAAAGACTACTAATAACTGATTTTTTTAAATATGTTTTCTATTGTTATTCCGCAATAGCCACTTACAATCAGTTGTTCCCAGGAATGTAACTGCCACTAAACTTACTTGAAGCATTATTTAGGATGCACATAAAGGATTTCAAATACAATCACTGTGAATCTCTGTTTTTAATACTAGAACTGCATTCATGCACAAGGAAAATAAAAATGAGAGTCACAGACTGAATTGATTTTTATGAATGCAATAGCATCAAGGAGCGGAGAAAAGCATATCGTCATGGCTTGATGAGCCTACACAGCAGGTGTTTTGAAGCACAACATGCTTTTCAGTTCTGCACCTGTGCAATGACAAGAACTCAACAGTATAATGTTAATGAGGCCAGTCATACTGGCATCAGAAAAGAACTTATAGACCAATCAAAGCAATTTTGCACAGTGATACGTGCTAAGTCCTCTAAATTCAGACTATAGCTCCACTGTTGAAAATATCAACATGTAGATAACCACTGAAAATTATATTACTTAAGTTGTATGCCTTGGTATTACTGTTCCCAGGGAGTTCTTTTTAATTTGTTGTCATATATGCAAATTTAGACATAATAATTGGAAAAAATGGTAGCAGCTGAACTACTGAAAACTAGTTCTGGTGGAAAATTTCCATCTAAATTACTCTTTGACTAAAAATACATTTTCCACCAAATTCAATTTGGTTTCCTATTGCTGAATCAAATACTAGGTGTGAGAAATCTCAGGAAAATATTTTTTTTCTGCATCATACTGCATTTAAATGTTGCATTTTAGGTTTCTTCTGTCTTAATCTGCTCTTTTCTGATCTGCTGTAGTGCTCCAGGGGAAGTACATTTTGGTTTTGTCATCACTTCAGTCTCCTTTAAAAGTAAAGATCTCTGTCTAGATTTATATGCCTCTCAGTGTACTGCCATTTTCTTCAGTCTGCACTGAATTTGCTATGTGATTACCCATCATGGACAACAGAGGTTGCCCTGATAGCCCAGTCCACAAAGAGTCGTATCATGAGATATTCAAAGAAAAAATTGTATGAGGCAAAACTGCAGCAAAACACATAAAAACATAGTTCGAATCAAAGGAAGACAAGAAGCCAGAAAAAGCATCTTAATTTGGGAATAGTTAAATGTTTCTATTCATTAATATATAGTGCAAAATGAAAATAAATCTGAATTCAACATGTTTCAGAATTTTCCAGTCTGTGAAAATTTTCAAAATTTATCTTTTTTCCAAATTAGAGAAGAGACGATCTTCGAAATATCAAATTGTCCTGCAGAATACACATTCCAATTTTTGATCTTCACTCTTAAGAACCAAATAAATTCCAAGTTCAGGTCATTAAAGAAGCACTCTCAGAAGTTGTGGTAAAACACCTTTAAGGGGCAGTAAGTCTAAGCTCTGAGTGCTAAGTTCTAAATGCCTCTTCTAAGTAAAGAGAGACTCAGTGTTGTCAGTGTTGTAGTTTCCCCATCATATTAGTCACTGCCTCAAAATGACCACATGAGAATATATTTGACACAGAAGAAATCATTGAAAGCTGTGAATAGCAGATGTTTGGACAGCTGTGGTTTGAATATATTGTTCCAGAAATACTGTTTTGAAATAAATTCTTAAAAAGTAAATCTCATAGTTTTAGGAAAATTGAACTCAAGGTAGCACAATGGCTACCACATGAGTGTACAGAACCGGTACGAAATGCGGTTTTGTCTCGACATTGCTGCTGCTGCTGCAGATCTGCCGCCGCCAAGGTGCATCAGGCAATGCTGCACCAGCGCCCCCGGGAGCTGTCCGCGGGGTAAACAACCTCGTGCACCTGCACGGGGGAAAAAGGGCGCGAAAAGGGCAGAAGGTCATCTCTAGGGGAACAGCACATCTGGCACGAACCGCACATGCTCATTTGCCATCTGCGCATGAGCAGGAGACCCCCAGCTGCCCCCAGCCCGTTTCTGGAAGGTTCCGAGAGGGCGGACTGCGCATGACAGCTAATCTGCATGGGGAGTGAGGAAGCACCTCCCAGAGGCGGGGCAAGAACCTATAAAAACTGCAGACTGGGGGAGGGGGGGGAATGGGGGGCTTGTTTGCGACGACTGGAGATCTTGGGCGGAGGCAGCGGAACACCATCGGACTCAGAGTGGCGATAGCTAGTTTCGCTTCTCCTTTTCCAACTTTCTCTATCTTTTCCCCTTACCCTTGTTCCCCTCTCCCCTTCGCCTTTCCCCACCTTTTCTCCCCACTCTGTTGAAAATAAAGTTAAAAGGTTATACAATATTTGACCGGTTTTAGGGTCTTAATCTCGCCCTTGGGATCGTAACGAAACCTTCCCAATATTGGATCGGGACAATGAGTTCTCTCAGAAATGTGTGTGCTGGATAGGCACTCGTCCCATGTTAAGTGAGCACCCAAGCTTCTGTCCCATCACATGCCATGGCTCCTCCAGAGGCTGGGCTGGTGATCCTAGGCAACGCCACCTCTCCATCTTCCACTGTCCGAACCAGGCAGGAGAGCGGGATGTCAATATTCCAGCAACAATTTGAATCAACCAGCATCAGCCTGGACAAACAGCAAACATGGCTCTCTGTGAGCTGTGCCTCACTGGAGCGGGTGGAGTGTTTCTAGGAGATGATCCTGGGGTAGAAAATCTTGCTAGCGCAGTACCTGTCAACTGCTAGAATTTATATATTTTCATTTTAAATAAGTCAATTATGCTCCTTATTAGCATTTCAACGTGGTATATTAGCATCAGTTTTAAGAATCTATCTAGAGAAATTAATACAGCTTTTAACTACTGTTGCGAAGAAAATTTTTAAATATTTGGAAAACTTTAGCCTACCTTCTCAGTTTTCCCGTGTTTTTTTGCTAACATATCCTCAGTTAGCTAAGGGATGTGTTTGCTGTTATTCTAACATCCCATCTTTTGTGTACAGACTATCTGTAAGATATGAAATTGGTTTGCCAGGAAATTCAGGAAGTGAGAGGAAAGAGGCATTATCAGGATCCATAATAATGATGTGTATTGAGAAGACATTTTAGCCCGCAGCTCAAGAATTTTTATAGGAGGTGACTCCCGGAGCAGAAGGAAAGGGAACATAATACTACTTCTGCACATATGACACATTGAACCCAACAGTACAGATCTAATAGGAAACACTGTCAAGTCAGATAACTGTTTCATAAAGGCTAACATCATCCTGTGGAAAATGATGGACAGCTATTCACACTTCCAAGTTCCCACATTCAGATGCTGTGTTCAGTAAAGACGATATTCCAAAGCCTCAGCAAATGTGAATTATCATATGTCTATTGATTTTAATGGCAATGTATACCAGTTGAGAATGTCTTGTATTGTCCTTAAATTCATGTTTTCTGTAATATAGAAAATTGCAACATTAAGCTTGATATTAAGCGTGGTAGATTACACAGGTATGACAATTGAGAACCCTGTTAGAGATAAAGAGCTGGAACTCTTTTAATAACTGTGGTAGTACTAGTAATGCATAGTCTCACCTCAAGTCTCAATTTGAACTTTTGAATGATGTGCAAAGTCAGATATCCCATGAATTTCTTTAGAGACATTTCACCCTTTAAGTTTGAACATTAATGACTTTTCTTTTGTGCAATGTCGATACATTCTCTAAGACATATGTTTCAGCATTATTGCTCTATAGCAACGATTATGGATAGCCACATTTTCTCTGAATTAAACAGAAATCTGTAACTGAAACATTTGAAATAATAAAAATATTAGGTTTTTCTAGTCTGTCGTCCCAGGGGGTTTTAAAAAGTCAGATGGAGAAACACAGCTAGCTTAAGGCAATAACACTGTGCTTTTGACAGCATTAATGTCTCGATTGCAAGTTTTCACCTGACAAAAACATCTAAAGACAGAAAATACGTTCATTGCATTTGTTCTTTAAATCTGGATGGGGATTCAGTTCATTCAGTCTGGAAAAAGGGAGCAACTCCTTTCAAGGCTGGCCAAGAAAGTAAGAGAGAGAAAAATGTGACTTGAACAACTACACAGACTCTGGCACACAAGTTTGGCAGTGTCCACACCTTGAGGTGAGGCAGCTGAACCTTGTTCCTGCAGCCCAAACTCTTTCTCACATTTTGACTATCAATGGCAAGGGGAGAGCAGAGATTTTTCCGTGGTAACACTGGCTATGGGTCTGTTTCATCTTCATTCAGGGCCTACACAAACCTCAGATGGCTGAACATCTTCTAAAAAAGTCCTCTGATGTGGTAATCCCAAATAAAGCACGTTCTTTGCATCTTACCCATCCTCCTACATATCCAAGACAATGTTAGGTAACCACTGAAGCATTCTGCAATCAATTTATCTATGACTTATACTATATATAACAGAAGTAAAATACTATAACATAGTTAATGAATTCTAGCTAAAGAAGACAACTGCTTAATATGAGAACTTCAATTAAAATAGTGTAATTAATAGTGTACTTCATTGCTTCTAGTTGTCAGAGATGTTTTGGAAATGCAGTTCTTGCCTCCTCTACTTAATGTAACAATAGTATATCCTGATTCAACAGAGCATTAAACATTCTCACTCTTATGAGGAATGGACTACTTCAGTTATGCTTAAAAGAGCTCCTGGTAATCATGAATGATCCTCCTTCACAGAGAGAGTTACTATTTTCCTTTACTGCCTTTTCAAAAGAAGTTTATTCCATACAAGAGTGAATTTGAATATGCCAATGGGCTGGGAATAACAATAAACCCTTGTCTGTTTTATGCAGATTTTATCTTAGAAAGAGATGATGTCCTAAAAAATGCTTAAAAAAAAGTTTTCCTTTGTCACTTGTTAAAGTATTAGGGAAGGAGCTTTATAAGAGCACAGAAGTTATTTCTATCAACAGTAAAGGAAGGCCTGAGGCTAAACAACCAGTTTTTCTTAAATAAATTTTGCAATGGGTTTGAAATGAAAAAAATGTTTGTCTGGATTGCCTTTGTACAGCCAGACCCATTTATCCTTTCTTTTTCCCCTTCAACTGCGCTGAGATTTCCCCGCAGTTTATTGCCTTCTGTGGGTAAATGCCTATAATATCTCACTACCTTTACAGAGTTTCATATATGTTCATTAACTGCTCCACTTTTATGAACAAAAGAGAGGATACGTGCAAGTTCAGATGGAATTCTCCTCAATATACTCCACTTTGCTTACAGTCAGTTTTCAGACTGAGATTAGCTGACTATAAGCCATTCTATTCCAGAAAATAGGGACACAAAGTTTATATTTAACATTATTTAAAGTAAAACAATGAGAAAATAATTTAAATAATCATTTAAAATAAATTCTAAAAATTATGTTGGTTCAATACTATGTATAGACAAGGTCATCTGAACACAGCAAAAAGAAGAAAAAAAATGTTAATAGGTATGTCATGTAATGAAACAGAATGATGTATTCCCATGTAATAAAGTACTTTTATCTCATTAATTACAATTAAATTAATAAATCCTGAATTTTCTTTCATTAACAAAATCTAATAAACAGTTTTTCTTAATCTGAAGGATGAGCTAAACTAAGAATCACAGGTATTAGAAAAGGTCAAAAAGCTGTCTGAATCTGTACTGCTGTTTTTAAACCACTCTGAACACCAAGAATGTTCTTATGAACATAAAAAAGGAAATTTTATACTTCAGAACAGTAAACAGGACAGATCACACGTTAACCCTAAATTTGTCTCTCACATGGCCAATCATGCATTTTGACAAAGGATGCAAGCAAGAGCACATTCAGGGAAGACAACATAATTAATGCAAATCTATGTGGTTTTATGGAAAACAGAGCTTCTCAAACAAACTTTTTTTTTATAAAAAGATCCCAGAGTTGATAGAAGAAAGTATCTGTAACACAGTTTACATCTGGAAATTTCAGAAACTGCAAACATATGGAGGATTTTATGAGAAACTACTAGCTTTGCATGCAACTGACCATGATTCACATGCAACCCCCAGATTTATCTCTTCTCTTCTTAAAAAGACAGCCAGGATATCTCACAGATTCAATGTTAGCGACTCCCTTCCCAGCCTCTCCTTCTTCAGCTCCTTGGTTTCATCATCACTTGGGTTGCCATGTGAGAAGAGAGGAGGCACCTTGTCTATGCACCACCAGCAGGAGTCTTCCAGGCAGATGCTTCCAATGAGAGACAAGTGAGCAAGTTTTGAGAGATGCCCTTGGACATCAGAAGATTTGGCATCTTGGGATCTGCATATCTTTCCAACTTGTGATCAGATGAATTCTTTGTATTCTTTGCAGCTGGAAAGAGCCCTTCCAGATAATAAAAATAATCCAGCAAAGGATCTGGCAGAGAAAGCAGAGCAAATCAGGTTTTGGAAAGTATGACAAAATTTTGCTGCACAAAAAGGGGTGCTAGGCACAGGCCTGCATTCTCAAAAGACTGTTTGAGCATGCTTCCAGGCATGAACTCACCTGCAGCACTCACTCACACCTTGTCCTGATGGCTCAGGTCTACTGCCTGCAGTGAGCGCCTTCAGCAGCACAGGAAAAGCCAGATACCTCTCTGCCAAGTGTTTTGCATAGCTTCTGGACGATAACAAGGTGATGTGGTCATAAGAGTATTGTGCTTTGAACAAAGCCTTTTGTTTGTCCAAGACCACTGCAAATGAGACAAGCAAAGACAATTGGTTAGTGAAGGTATTTGGTTTTTGCTAGAAATAAACTGAAGGACAGCTACTCTCTTGTTAGTTGACTTAGTGTCCTAGGAAACGGCCTTAGCCTAATTCTATACATCTTTAACTCAGGAAGGGTCTTCTTCCAGGTTTGTTGACCTGTGCTACATAACTGGGTAACTTTGGGCCAGGTGTACGGGAGAGGGCGGTGGAGATGCTAACGTCATACCCTGAGGACAGGACAGGGATACTCCTAGCTCTGATCTAGCCATGCAGCCTTGAGTGAAGGAGGTGATTACCTTCTCCAGGCGATCATGTACACCAAGCCTGGTTCATGTGAGTGGTCTAACGCGGGCTTGCAAGGAGCACTGAAAGCCAAGCAGCCCGTGTCCGGCTGCTGGGCTCCCTGAGTAGATACAGGACCCAGGTCAGGCAGGCAAATTTAGGGATATGGCGAGCGCTGGGAGGGCCTGGTGAGGTGCCCTGGAGTGCGCCCACAGGCTATGCAACTTCTTCTCGCCCACTTTCAAAGAAAGGACTTTGCTTTTCCTCAAGGATTCTGGTGGAACAGAGAGAAGAGTGAGAGCAACTAAACAGTTCAAAGTATTTTAAGGGATACAAGCTCATTTCCATGTGTTACAAATCTAATACAACTATGCAAACTATATGTCACAGAAGCACCTCATGCTGTCAGTTTTCATCAGGGAAATTACAGTTATTGGCACTCGAATAGATTAATAAGGACATTTTCTCTTTTCCTTCTAACTTTTATTAAGACCCTATATAACACTTATATAAGATGTCAGATTTTCTTCAAAATATTAATGCTTCCCTAGATAATAGTCAAAATGAAGTTTATAAAGACTTTTCCTATTATCTTTTTAATTACATTCTTTGTGATTGGCTGCATATTCCTGCAGTTAAACTCAGTACTATACATCAAGAAAGAAAAAAGTAAATTATAATGAAAAACATATAAAGAAAAAACCTAAAACTATTAATATTTACATCAGCAAAATCCAATTAAAAATGTTCTTGAAAACTGCTTTTCATAGAAAATTGCATTTTGGCTTATAGCTTTTATTTTATTTTTTCCAAGAAGTATCCAGAAAGACTGCGTTTCCATGACCAAGAGATGATAAGCTGATAGGGAAAGCCATTGCACAAAGGCTAGTCAGAAGCGGTGAGGGCAGCTGGGTAGTTAAAATCTTTTCTTCAGGCAACTGAATATTGATCAAAAGATATGTATGAAACATACAGGCACTGTTCAAGGCTTAAGTTATTACATTTTTAAGACGGAAAAAAACCTTGTTCATTAAAGGTAAGAGGGGCATCCACTGTCTACCTCGGGATTAATATTGTCTGAAGGAAAATCCTTAAGTTGTATAATTGTTATTGATTAAAATAGCCAAAGACTCTTCCTAGAGTCTCAGCTTTACTGTATGTTGAACTTTTGCCCACCTTATACATCAAGATTCAGTATTCTAGGTAATTAAGTTACTAAGGGTCCACTGTTTCTCCATACCAAAATGTCCTACATTTTAATATATCATCCTCTCTCAGAAGAATACAATCGGTGTAAGGGGAAGTAATGCCTTTCGCATCTGAGCAATTCAGAGCCTAGCAGCTAAGAAGAAGAAATCTATTAGTACTTCACAGCACAAACTCTTTAGTAGGGAAGGCTTCCGGGGAGAAGCTATCTTTTATTAGACTAACCAACACAAAAGGGAGCACAATATCAGTAAAAGACAGTGTCTTTCATTTCAAACCTTGCGGTGTTTATAGACAATCACAGCTGCCCTAACAATGCTCTGACTTGCTTAAGAAAAATCATTTAGCAGGCCTGCCTGTTGGGGGCTGCTGAAGGCTCTGAAAGGACATTACCACGCACAACAGAGCTCCCTCCCAACTGGAATATTTGGATCCAGGGGCAGAGCACAGCGTCCCTGTCTCTCTCTTCAGCCTTTCTAGACTAATGTCTCACCAGTAGAAATACATGCCGAGTTCTTCCTGGAGGGAGGTACCATATAAAGAGTGTTAAAAATATATATATATTTTAAAGATGTAATTGGAAGATTAATAACCCTTGTACTATATCTCCCTTCGTTGCTCCAGCTGAACTGATTCCCCATTTGCTTAGTGAGGGGTTAGTACAAATTTCTCAACAAGGTTTCAATTATTTCTCCTGTCCCAAAAGTTGATCTAACAGGGTGGTTAGCCTGGTTAGCCAAACAGAAATAAATGTTGCACGGAGTTTAGGGAGGAAATCCTTATTTCTAACAATAGTGGTAAATGAGGAGAGGGTTGCATCTTTTCATACTTATCTAGGAATCTCAAGATAGCCTCAATAAAGGAATTTCTTTTTAAGCATTTTGGCCTGAGTTTCTCTCTTATTCATCAGCCATTTAAGAAATCCATTTCCTCATAATATTTTCTCTCCATTTTAATCCACAGTTTTGAATAAGCTTTCAAACTGTTTCAGAACATCCTTCACCCAAATTGCACAATAATATGCCACGGTGTTGGAAGTTGCAATACCTCCTATCTTGGAAAGCCTATTTAATACAGATATGCAAATCCTTGTACTCTGTTTTCAGAGGAGCACCGTGCTGAGTCTTTGTAGTGTCGCCTGTGATAAAAATTCATGTGAACATAGAAATAGAAAATGAAATTTGGGGAGCATATGCATTTTAATAGTAACCATTCTACCCACTAAAAAGTCTCTGTACTTTCCCATTTTAAGATCTTTCGGTTTTTTTAGACTAGATGAACATATAATTTGCCTTTAAAATCCTCATGATCTTCTGTGGGATTCATATCCATTTCTTTATCATTTATTTCACTTTTAACCCACTTAAGTTAATAGCATGTTTTATAGTCCAACTGGCTTTTCTCAGAAATTAGGATACCCAGCAACTGAAATTTAGCTATTTATTTCCCAGCATGGCACAAAGTCCACATGTTTGGAATACTATTATTTTTAACTGGGAAATTGTGCAAAACTCTGCTCATCAGAGGACTGCCAAATGTTCTGTGCCTGCTCTCAGCTTTATTCCTTTCATTTGAGGGTCCTCGGGCAGCCAGCAATCCTTGGCTGTAGTAGGCAAAGCAGTGGGACATGAACATCCCTGCCAGGGACCCCTTGCTCGGTGCTGGGTTCCCCTCGGGGACCGAGCGCAGCGCAGGGCAGCGCCCACCCAGCGCACTGAAGACTGAAGCACACTGTAAAGAGTAGGAATGGGAATAGCTCAGCCTCCTCCAGAAGTGTCTGATCACTCACCAGTCACCATTCTGATTTAGGCAATTGCTACCTCAAAAGGTAGTTAGGCTTTAAGCGTCTTTAGGAGTGCTGGGGATCTTTGAATCTTACTTTGTTAGCCTGGAATAAATCTGGATTAACTTGAATGTTCTTGTCTAAATAGACTCCCGAGTCTGCCAGCGCTTTGGCAAGGACTTTTGCATCAATGTTTATCACTGAAATGCGTCTCTATAATGAGCAGTTTATTCACTTGCTTTAGGTATCACAATTTTCTTTCCTTCCTTCCAAGAAAAGGAAATCTCCTTCTTGCATGATCTTATTAAATGTCTACCATTGAGTAGTATAAAATGCTCCATAAAATTGTCTGAAACTCTCATATTTCTTCCAACTAGTTATCTTTTGTCCTTTTCTATTGCCAATTGGTGGGTTTGCTAAAATACCTATTTTCTCTTAAGCTTTTTAGCTAGAAGCATATCTGCCTTGGTGCCCTTTTCAAAGTACTTTGTCATACTTATCTTAGAGTTTATTCTGCTTTACTGACTTGTCATAGATCCAGTTAATCTCAGAACTTTTAAATTGTTGTATACATTTCTTGAAAGTATCAACTTATGTTTGAATACCAAGCCTAAAAAGATACTGTCAGATACTGTTCATCCATGGCTCTTAGGTTTTTTGGGGGGCAGGGGACTTGCTCTAGTTTTTATAGCTTGGGAACTTTTTTAAAACAATACTCTTCATCACTTTCCTTCATTCCGTTTATCTTTTTGATCTTTCATATTTTCTTTAAAATGTTTTTCAAAATTCAGGCATACTTCTATTCTTAAGGGACCACTGACCAACATTCTAGCATGTCTCCACAAGAACTGCATGCTTTGATTCCAAATGTTTTAACATTAAATATGCTATCATGTATTCAGACCAGCCGACTACTCCTATGGACATTAAGGTAACTTGATTTTCTGGAATTTTGGAGTTACAGGATAGAATCCTAGAATAGGTCCAGGTAAATCAACCCTTGAAGCTGAGTCATGACACAGACTAGTACATACAGTCCGTAAATTTCAAATATCATTTAGATCTTCACCTCTGCTTCAACCAAGATATATTTCTTGTCTCAACATTTCTCAAGAATCCTAAAAAAAACCTATAGAACAAGAAACTTAAAAGAGAGACAAAATTGTAAATGTAGGGTTAGGATAGCTATTGCTAATAACTTTCACTATGAATGATACTGCATTAGAATGTCTCTTCATCCATCCATCTCTTCAACAGAATAGATTTGTATAACTAATAAAGCTGCTATTTGACTGGCTTGCAGAACAGTATGGTTGGTGCCTGACTCTGTTATGCTCAGGCAGGTTTTATCACCATCCCACATACGGCTTTTTCGTAACAGCACAGTGCAACATTCATCTTTCTTTACTGCTTGTAAAAAACTTTCTTTTCACAGGGACATTCAAACCTTTTAATGTTTATAGGATATTTTTTATTGGATCACCCATTCCATTATAGTTTAATAGCTTGTATCCTTCTATTATTCTTCTTTGGGGAATATAACTCCATTCCTACAAACATATGTCCTGTCAATATTTTTATGAACTGTTAAGTATTTATCACCACTCATAATAACAGGTACATTTGTTAAAACTTTCTTGACCTTTCTTGATTTTTATATATATACATACGAAACTCACCTGATCCTCTTTATGCAGATTCAGCTCTGTATCTCACCAGTGTAACATAGTACAGAAATAAGGTCTAGCAGTATCCAGAAGAGAATGGCTTTTTAACAAAGATCTTATTTTCCCAGGGAAATATGTTTCGTAACATTCAGTTTCATATGTTTCTGTTTCAGAAATTTCTGACTACGTCTTGATTCTGCAAAGGTGCAAGGTGACTTCATGCGTAGCTGAAAAACACAAGTAATGCCACTTTTCTTTCCAATTAATGAATTTATCTTTTTACCTTTTATATTATACTATTTTACTACCTAGTATGCTGCATAAAAATTAAAGTTAAATCCTGGACAATGCTTCAGTATGCCTTACAAAACTTTTCTGGCTAAGATGTGGTTTTCCAAAGCCAAAAAAAGCAATGATTTGGCATTATTATTTTTATCTAAGCCATTGTGTTTACAGTCTGAACAGAGCGGTATTCCATTATAAAGATCTGGTGTTTGTCCAGTTTCTATAGTAAGTAAGACGATCTGGACCATATGACTTTTTGTAAAAGAATATTCCAATATTATATCTAGGTTTCATTTCCCAAACTGTCGTGTGTTAGGGAGGTGAATGGACTGTTTCAGATAACATTTGCAGATTTGTACATAGGATAGTTTTATTACTGAATTATCCCCATCTTGTCCCTATCTTCTAAAACATAACTCTTTTTTCTAACCCCCAAGCCATACAAGTCAAAGAGTGAATTCACATTGCCTAACCTATCTTGATTTCAACACCTAATGCTATTATTCAAACAAATATTTTTCATAATCTGTTAAAAACGTAGTTGTATTAGAAGTTAAAATAGAACTCCCTCTGCCAATGCTCTTAACACAGGTTCCAGCCATTTCACTGTCATAAATGCACCTTAAGTATATAAAATTATGGGAAGTCCTCTATCTACTGTACAAGTAACCCTTCATTTGAAATGTTGTAACAACCTATAGTGGTGTTACAAGAAGTCAGAAAATTTAAAAGTTTTTTGTTTTGTTTTGTTTCCAGTGGCTATCTTGTTTACATTATTAGTAGACTGCTCAAAGACGATCACCACCAGCCATTGTGGTTGTTTTGAGCTACCCCATAGATTTTAGAACTGGCATATCCAGAACACAGAAAAGTATTAATGGTGTAGCTGGAGTTATATTAGTCTTTGTCTAACAGTGATTATATTTGACAAAAGAATTTGTACAAAGTTGTACCCTATGTTGTATCCATCTACCCCCCTATGCAAAGAAAATAAGTTAAGCAGAAAGCAGTAATAGTGTAAAGAATTTCCTCACTTTCAGGATCAGGAAACTATATGCATGTGATCTATTTTAGAATAAAAGTGTGCTATTCCCTCTTGCTTTTTCCATGCTAAGTTTTTTTCAGAAGCTTTTATGTATTACATATATTCTGTTTATAGAAAATCTTGCCATCCACTTTCTTCAAATCCCTGTAGAATTTAGTTTTAAAAATGATAACACTCTATATATTGCCTATCAGTAACTGTGTTACTGTTCTGTTTCTGAAAACAGTACCAGTTTTCATTTCTAACATCTGTTAGAAAATAGTTCTGTTAGCTCTATTCTACATGAACTCGCAGTATCTGTCAAATTTCATTGTTTGATACAGCATGCATTAATACACATTGTTTTCCATAATCCTGAATTGTCATTTAGTTAATCCTCTTTTGTGATTAGTAACTTATTCATGAATTTATCCTTATGTTTTAGTATGTTTAAATTTCTTGTTTACCAGTTTAGGAATTCTCTGCACATAATTTTGCTGTCACTGATCACATAAGTTACATGATATTGGCACTGCACTCTGATGGAAATAAAGATGGAGTCGTAAACATGGAATGTAACAGATAACGTTTGCTGATTTGTACATAGGATAGTTTTATTACTAGTATCTCTGCTATTAGTTTTATTACAACAATGGAATGTAAACATAAGAATAATGAATAAGGAAAATACATAACTGATACAGATTTTCTTTCTAAACATGTAATGATTCTAGGATATATAACCAACTCAGCTGAGATCACCAATATTTATGATGGGCCTCAGAGTCACAGGAAATCAAATTTTGCAACTATATTCCTTTTTCCTTATAGAATACAAGAAAAGAGGATTTATTGCTTTTGTAAGCTTTCTCAAACTGATCCCTTTTCAAGGGAAAACATTTTATGTGTTACTAGACATTGATCCTGAAGAGGCTCTTTAGACATCACTCAGCCCACTAATAAACCAGATGGTATTCCACCCTTCTGAACGTGCTACGCAAAATACGGAGCCTTCAAAGACCGTAGGTTTTACTGTGAGGCTGAACTATCTATTGACATTTGTCTTTTAGAAAGCTAAGCAGTGTCAGAAGTAAGTATAACAAATTATATATAGCTCTCTTTTTTCCTCCCTTCATGCTGCATGATTCTAACTCATTTATTGTTTATTCCAGTAATTTCAGTTCTTTGATTAGAAAAGATTATTATCTTCTCTGCACACTAATACTAGCTCTCCTTTCTGAGAAGCTGAAGTCTTTTGATAGAACTGACCTGCTTCAAACTTCCGTTTATGTTCATAGTTTGGTGTGGAAAGCAGCAACATTCATTAGTATGCTTAATGTGCAAGACCTTTTATCATGGCATTTATATAATGGCATCAAGACAGATCTCATTAAAATTTTAAATGTCTCTTGTAAATACCCTTCTTGTTTCGCTTCTGTTTTCCAATTTTTTTGCTTCAACTGTAGTGATTGGCATTAAGAGGAATATATTGATCTATCAAAGTGCACGAGGTGTACTACTTAGCACAATTTAAAATAGTGTTAAATTTTACATGCTTAGGGTTTGGAGAATTTTTTTTTTTCCTGTGGTAATTTCTGTTCTTCCGGTAGAGAAGACTCAGATGTCTAACAGCTCCATTTTGCAGTCCGACTGTTCATCATCATTTTCTACCTTTGATCCAGACATCATGAGAATATTTCTTTCCCTACACTAATGCAAAGTAAGTCTTGTTGTCAGTTAAATAAATTCAGATTTTGTTATTGCCGTACTGTCAAAGTGGTGGATAGAAAGACATGGATCAATATTCATCTTTGCCAGTTAAACTCGGAAAAAATTAAGGTGCCTATGATTGTTTCTCACTATGAGCTCAGAGAGTACTTGGTTTTGATTGATATATAGAGCATGAGAGAGGTTCATTAACTAAAAGTCTGAGTACAATCTGACTCCAAAATGTAGTTTGAACAGCAAATTTGGCAGATTATTAAGAATACGCATTATCCTTTCAAAAGTGCTGGCAGCCCCTAGAAATGTTTATCTTTGTCTGATATTTGAGAAGCCTCTTCATGCTTTTATCTCCTGTAGGCAAGATATGTTCTCCAGTGTTCTCGGGCAGACTGCATTCTGAACAGCTTCACCATATGAAACCATGCTGTCAAACAACTTTATTACTGTGTGAAGAAATGTACATACTAGATTCTTCCAAGTTAGGTTAGTAGGACTACTAAACAGTAAAACACAAATCATTTTAAGAATTCTGAGATAACTGCAGAAATTTGTCACTTGCCAGAGACCTTATTAAAAATGGTATTTAGTTTTAGAGAATATTCCTTTCAGGCTTCTTTACTACTATCCTTCACTAAGGATGCCCCCTACAACATTTACTGTTACAAGATATCTTAGTAGAAGTGGTTAGATTAACATCAAAGCAGAAATGTTTAGCAAAGAATGCAGCAGCCAAAAATCAAGCAAACATAAGAAATTACAAACATGAAAATTAATGGTTCAGGGAAAACAGACTTTATGTCTTGACAATTCATACAATATTTGAGAGAAAGGAAATCACATTGTACAATTCAAAACAATCTTAAGCCCCAAGCCAAAAGTCTTCTAGAAAAACAATCATAAATCTCTCTCAAAATTCAGACTGTAAATGTACACTCTCTCATCTGTTCATTTCTCATCTTTCCTACGTATCTTTAGAGTATAGCCAGCCCCAGACCCGAAAGGCAGGCAGATCTTCGCTGTGAACTGGAAACATCATTGTTTCCTTGTATGCTTAGAGTGGAGACTTCGGCTTTATCAGCCCAGAATATCTAGAGGATGAATTAGCCCACGTCTCGAGCAGTTTCCACTTATGAGCCATTACTATGTCCTGGTCCACGTGTCAAGACACAAAACTCAAAGGCTGACTGCAAAACTCTCTTGGGAGATCCTTTTATTCCTCAGGTTTATAAACACCACTTAGATAATCTGCCACAACAGGACAACTTAGATAATCAAGCAGTTGCAAATAGACTGTCACCCAGACCTTTTCCCTAACTGCTCATGTCCATCAAGTTTCTGTCTCTCCCATCAGCTTTTCTTCTTGCTGATATTTAACAATCCCACTTGCTCTGGCAATTGAGATAGGTGATCCTCTTTGCCACAGAGGGTATTAAGGTAATTTTGGCAGGTGTCATCTTTGCACTTTTTTTCACAGATATTTGAAAGAAATAGTAATAACATAAAACTCTTCAATTTTTGTGGGAAAAAAAATCTGTCTTTCAGAGTAACTCTAGAGCTTTTTTCTGACTAATTTTCAAAATTTAAGTTTGAAAGCAACATAAAATAGAGCTTAAAAATAGTCTTGCAGTCTTAACAATGGAACCATGACAAGGACTTCATTAAAAATACAGTGGTAAAATGTGTGTCATTGTAGTCCAAAATTACTGAGTGTGATGCTCTCATTTTCTTCAGAACTAAAGAACACATCTGTTTTCACATCTCATTTGAGAACATATTCCCCTCTATTGCATTTTATTAAATCTTGTCATTGTGTTGTTGAGTAGTGAGACTATGATGCAAAGATGCCACACAAAACAGAGCTGCTTTGCTCTGCTGTGAAGCAGATGTCAGATTTAGCTTGCCTCTTGACAAATTCTTTATTTTCCCCTCTTTTGAGAAAACCAAAACACATACATTGCTGCAGTAGAATTCTACTCATACAGAAATAAGGAAGCATTAGGATGTTTAGTGATAATCTGTTTTGTTTTTATAAAAGAAAACTAAGGACTACCATGGGGAACAGGATGGAGTGAGACTATTTTTATAGTGGTATGAAAAAAATGATGGAATGTCAGTTTTAATTAGAGTTTAATTCCATTTTCCAGTGTTGATCTCACTTACACCAGTATTACTTCATTGACTCCAGTGATTCTCTTTATTGAAGAGTTGATTTAGCCCACTATATATATTCAGCTTGGTCTGTCTATTTAAGCATGCTCTCATCGAATAGTCATTGGGATCCAAACGTGAGCTTAAACTACTCTACTGAATAGGGACATGCACATCTATATGCTCTCTGGAATTGAAGCTTTATGCAGTGGGGAAAGAGCAGAGAGGCAGAGAGACAGGAGAGAGAGAAAGATCACAGTAAGGCCTATGAATAGTGACATTAGTGACAAAGAAAAATCCTAACTTTTTCCTCAGAGTTCATTTCCAGTCAAAAAAACAGCACAATTTTTCAGAGCATAACAATGAAAAGAAAAAAAAATTCTCATCTCTGTCACATAGTGTCACATCTGACTTTTCATGAGATATATTTTTTTCTTATAGTTTCTTCCCATCTTGTGGATGTGCTAAGAGCCTACCCACAGCTTTCAGCCAGAGCTCTAGCAGTTGTCTCTCAGCAAGATACAGCCATTGCACTTCAGGGAGTAGGCGGTTTCTCTTTCACTGGGAGTTTCAGGATTCCAAAAAATTGTTCAACTTGAATGCCGACACAGCCAAAACCTTTGGAAATAGGAGACAGAAAAACAGCCTGCTTACCGCAGAACAGCTGCGAGCCAGCCTAGCTATCTGGAATGGAGGAGACCAATATTCAAGTCCCAGCTCTGCATAACCCAGACCGAGGATATGGACACTGATGATATAGGTGAATGGCTGCTCTGTCTCTACCCGGCCTAATTAACATTGATAAAGAATGGACAGTGACACTGAGATCAAGAGACTGGCTTGATTGCCCACAGTCAGGTCTCTCACTCAGAATATATGAGTTCAAGAAATCAGTCTCAGTCTAAGAAACAACAGACCTGAATCTGCTTTCTGTATTCTGGTTTTCTCTATCACACTTTAGTATTATGTTAGTGGCCACTCTGTTTATACAAGCTCTCCATCTGATGACAAATCCCATCCATCCATTCAAAAATCTGCACAACTTGACACAGAAACTTTCCATCTTGGACTTTTGTTGCCTGATTTTCACTTGAAAACTCCCACTTAGTAATGTCTACTGCCTCAAGTAAACATATCATTTGCCTCACAGGTCTCCTGCTTGAAAATTCAGCCCGTATATTACTTCACCATTTTCCACGCTACCATACACACAGCTTCCATAAACATGGATATCACACAGGCTAAATAGACCTGTCACTACTTTATACAAACAGTCATGCAGAAACATGGATCTTACATTCCACATTAATGTTAAAGTTTTTTTGACAGTGGCACTTTCTACAGAAACTTCTGATTTCTCAACAGCTTTTCAGAAATCCTGTATCAGTTGACTTTCTAAGTTAGGCAAACTATTACTGCCAAAGCAGAGTCTTGAATGTATCTAATTTCATTCTTCTTTGTCATTCTTCCAAAAGTCATTAATTAAGGACATTATTCTGAAGCACTGGTGCCTGAGTACACCAATGAAAATTCATTTAAATGACTCAGCTTCTCAGAACAAATTTATTTCTTTTTAAACAACGAAGCACTAGGCCTTCATGACTGCAGAAAAGCAAAAGGTTTAGAACAATCTGTTCCAATTTTGTGAGCTACTTCTAAGCTTTGTTTGCTGCCAGTTAATCTGTGGCTTTCCCAATCTGCTGAAAGCGAAGTGTAAGTCAAACTCTTCTGCTTTTTTTATCCTGAGAAGTTCATAAATCACAGCTTTACTGATGGTCCCTGCCACAGTAGCAAACTAACTCACTAGAGCACTAATTGATTCTGATCTTCCTATGGAATACTTACATTTTCAGGAAAAAAAAAAAAGAACAGAAACTTTTAGAGGTGGTGTCATTTCCATGTAAGTAGAAAATATAGCTAGAACAAACCATTAGACAAGCTTTGTAACAACTGCCTCCGTGGCAGGAACATAAGGAAAACAGATTAGGTCCACAAAGCACATCTCTTGTAGCTGTCTGCAGAGTCTAAAGAGAATGGATTGTTTCATTTCCTGGATTCATGGATCCCTAATGAAGTATAATTGTATATCCATGATGGCTTCATGCTAATTGAAGGAGACTACAGAGGAAGCCAGCTTCTGAAAGGGATTTTTTACAATGGGTTGTTAGCATAAGTCTTTTTTCAAGGTAGTTACAGCTATTCTTCTCACCACCTTTTCTACCCTCAGTCTCATCTTTTCAGAGAATAATGAGAACTGAGAATATCTAGCCCATAATATATATTTATAATATAGAAATATTAAACTGTTAATATCTTCTTGCAAACAAGTCATGTTTTTAATTGGATTAAAATTTTTCTTTAGCTTTCCTACACTGGTATAAAGTCAGCCTCGCATTTTGATGCTATAAATTTCTATGTCATATTTCCTATATCATCTCTTTTTTCTTTTCATGCTGAGTCTTAACACAATAACTTAAGGTCCATTTATTATTTCTACTTCTGACTTCTTTTTTCATTCCAGAATTGCTAATTGCAGATACAGAAAATAAAGCCAGGCCTTTTCTGGCTATTTTTCTCTCATCTCCTCAGACAGACTAATTATTCTGAGTTCAAAGTTACACCACAGAAATTTTGGGACTCAAAAGAAGGAGCTGCAAAGCAAAGGTGGTGTACACTCAGTTATTTTCTTTATGACAGTCGCAGGTTAAGATCTCACCCACTCACTCGCTTCACTTACTGTGGCTCAGACACTGAGCAGCATCTTGTTATTCTGTGACAGCTTAATCCATTTTCATTGCATCACCATAACCTCGGGCCCCCCTTTATACTTCTCAGGCAACATGAATTAGCCTGAAAGTGTCTGTATATGGAATTCACAGCTATTCTGAGCTCCCTTTACTTGGCCATAAAGTATAAGGAGACCCTAATATAACCAGAGTCGAGCCTGAGCTCTTCTAACTGCACCCCTTGTTTTTCTCTGTGGAGGAAGAGCTCCAACAGTATTTTGAATAAACACAAATCCCTCCCTCGTCCTTGGCAGAAAGCCAGGCTAGCCACTGTCCTTCCTGTTTTACCTCCCTTTTGCCAAGCCGAACTGAACAGCCTCAGTGAGCCACATTCAGCAGCTTGTGGAAAGGAGAAACTTTAAAAAATCTGAAATTCGATGACTAATTATTTATCACAGAAAATCACAAACACATTTAGAAAAACGCTATATTTAGTAGTTGTTACTAGTTACTGTGCCCAAGTATGAGATAGTATCATCCCTCTAGTCCTGAAAAACAGCTCCCTTCTCCCATCACAGTAAATATTTTCTCATTTACCACTTCCTAGGAGCTAGATCATCAGGAAGCCATTTTAGGATCACAGCAAATGTATAGCGCTACATACCTAAGAAAAAAGTTACATGTTCTTAGATGATATTTTTCATGTCACATATTCCAACGTATGCACATCCATAACTCTTATATACAAACCTCCCATACATCATCCCAATACAGAATAAATGACCATAAGAAAAAATACCCTTACATCCCCCCACTGTGTCTTTGGATTTTTCCCTGGAGTGATTGCCTTTGAATACATAAAAGTACTGAGCACAAAGCATCATCACTCTGGCAACTTCCATAAAAATACATTTGCTTAAGAAACAGTCAGACTCCTTTAAAATCTTTTTTCTTATGCAGCTATGCCAGATGACTGGTTATATTGAAATTCTCCCATGTACATGAAAAAAACCTGTACTTTTTTATACATCATTCTGTTACACCAACTTTTACATTTACTCTTTCAAAAGAATGAAATTTTAGTTGTATGGAAAAAAAATGTGCACACTAGCCATTCTGTTCTTTACAATACCCATTTTAAAAGTATAGCTTGCCTAAGCCTCCCCAATTAACTCTCTAGCAAAGTTCAACTTCACTCCTTTTCAAACACTTTTGAGATTTCCTTATTTTTGTAGAGAATTACAGAGGTGTCTCTGACTGAATTGAATTATGCTCCAAAAGCTTTTGAAAAGAAGTTCAGTCTCTCCAGGCATGCAGAATTCTCTTCCACAGGCTGAAAAAGCTGAAGCAAAGGTTTAATCAGGTTTGATCAAAGGACCTCTCTTCCAGTATCCAGATTTCCTTGCATACAGTAGAACTGGAATAATGAACATTAACATAGTCTGTACCGTGTATACATTTAAAAGGAAAATAACTCTAGGTATTTTTATTGTGTCATAAAATGTGTGTATAATCTATACTTCTAAATTTGCACATACAGTTCAATGTCACTATACATCATAAAATCATCTAATGTTTCTATAAACCAGTACAATTTCAATAAAATGTCACATTTAGGATTTACAATTCAGAGATGTAAAATGGAAAAATAATAAAAGCAGACATCATAACCAACTCAGACAGTAAAAATTAGCACTGGTGTTGAAGGGAAAATAAACACCATAACTGTTTCATTATGGATGGTAATTTGTGCATTTCAATTTGTGTTGATTCAGATGTTTTCAGCATTCCTGGAAAAGCTATTTTACTTAATCAGCTCCTGATTCTACCATTAAGATCCTGACCCTGAAAGCACAGGACCCCACTGAAGTCAACACGGCTCTTCCTGGGCACCGGAGCTCAGCTCTACATCATCAGCTTGATGGGTTAGTACCTCCTCGGCTGCTTAGTCGTACAAAGCAATTCCATTTTCTGTGGGAAAACACTTCTCAGGAGTGTGGTGGCTGGAATTATTACTAAAGAGTAGATTGATTAACAAGGGGAAGTTTTATTTTTAAGGCTCCAGAAATGTCTGGAAAAAAAATTTCTAAAAATTTTCAATTACATTTTTAACTATGCATTCCTTAATACGATCAAAAACATTAACATCTTTAGGTTCAGGGTTTTTATGTTTAAACCACTGATATACCATCAAGCAAAGCTTCCACTGCAATTCTTCTATTTTTCCCACTGAAAGATCACCGTAGCTAAGTCCCAGCTACATTCATCTCTCCTCAGTCCTGCAGTCCTGTCAATTCATATCTATGCCACTGCAACAGTTATTTGCATTGGGGTACTCATTTCCAAAGAGCCCATGCATTTATGTGCTCGGATTCCCTTTCAGAGCAAGATCTCTGTGGTTAGTTATGTGAAATGTCTCCACTTTTAGCTATCCCATTTTAGATCAGCCCGAGCAAAGCAGAGAACCAAAAACTTTATTTTGAGTCACTGTGGACGGTAAGTTTTCAAACAAATTCCAAAATTAGATCCAATGTATTTCAAGGTGTGCCTCCAAACCATAGCTACCAAACTGGTATCCATTCCATTAGCGTGTTATTGACACTATTCTTACGGAGATAAAATATTCTCTGCCTGCCTTTCCAAACCAATGGGAACATAAAACAAGCCTGACAAGCAACTTTGAAGTAAGGCTATAGTATTAGTGTTATGCTGGTCTTGGTTCTACACATAAAGTTGCTTGCTCTAAAAGGAAGCTCTTTTGGCATTTAACATCCCCATCCAAAATAGCAAGAAACTTCAACTACACTTAGGGATTGTAGAATACATCATATTTTTATCTAGCCATACAATGTAAAATTAT
Source organism: Dromaius novaehollandiae (assembly GCF_036370855.1). Taxonomy (NCBI): domain Eukaryota; kingdom Metazoa; phylum Chordata; class Aves; order Casuariiformes; family Dromaiidae; genus Dromaius; species Dromaius novaehollandiae. Next base: position 28,060,773 of record NC_088098.1, read on the forward strand.
AGGGCTTACTTACAATCTTGATCTCTTTGTTTCAGCAGAAGCAACTGATTTCACAGTTTTTCAAGCTCTTTCTCACCTGACTAGATCTTAATCATTTAAGTAACACCAACAACTTACTTGTGGTGGGGAAAAAAATTCAAACACTGGAATGAGGTTGTTCCAGCAGTGCTGGAATGCGGCTCAGATGGAGTTTGGGCTGATGACACAGGTCTCAGCAAAGCACTGCTCAAATTTGCTTTTGGCAGTCAGAAGACACAAGAACAAGGGAAAAGAATAAATGCATTGGCAGCTGAAAGCTTATCTACAGCAGGGCTCCAGTAACACTTTTTCTGTGGATGGGTTGTTGGAAGTCTGGGGCCTAAGTGAGTAGTTTTTTCCCACGTGGCTGTTCGTTGTACATTGTCTGATGGCTTAAGCAATAGTTTTTCTTTTTTTTTTTTTTTTTTTAACATTCAGGATGCTTTGTCGGTGATATGCAATAACTTTATCTACTAGGCTTCATCTACTACACTTCCATTAATCACCGAAGGTACCTGAGACTTTTAAAGTAGCCACAGGAGGGTTCTCCCATCTCCTCTTTTTCACAACTGAAAAACATCAAAAATTTTAATGAAAATATTTCCTGAAGGAGAACAATGTGGCCTACCAAATATTCCATAATTCCTATTAATTATTTCTTGCCAAAAACACTGTGCATACAGAGGTGCATGCAAATCAAATATAATCTATCTTCTGTGCAAAAAAAAGAGGAAGAGCGTTATGCTCTTTTATTTTCACTCTTCTGTAAGTAAAACATCTGTTAAAACTGTTTTTGTGTAACTGAAAAATGTTCTAATAGTTAATGTTTTAGGATTAAAATCATCCCTTAATTTGCAGCTTTATGAATATTCTCTTATGGGAATAACACTCTTCCCCTAACTACAACTTAAATACTTAACATGGCTCTGGGTTCCCCTTTCATATACCAGGGTCCTGTTGGTAAACTTTCTCATGGTCCTACTGCATATTTTGTTCAGCTGATAATCAAATCCCAGAAGCTCAAGGCAGTCTGGAAACCTGAAGACAGCTCCCAAATTGAAGAAACTCTAGGTTTAAATAAGTGAAAGACCTTGCCTTACTCAGCGTAATGTTTATCCCAGGTAATGGCAGAATTTTCCACAGTTGCCCATGACTAGGAGCTTACTCAAACACTCTATGAAACCAGAGCAAATGCATCACTGCTTTGGATTCCAAGTTTGGATTTTTATCATTGTTTCAAAAATTATTTTCCAGGGTAGGAAATACTGCCAGCCATAAGAGTCTTTGGGCTGTTTTGTGATGGAGCTGCAGGGAGGGAACTAAACGTGGTATTTCCCTCTGGACAGGGGAGCTCGAGCGGCACATGACTGGTTTGGTCGGGCACCGCACGATCTGAAAGATCATCCGTGAAGAGAAATTGGATGGGAGAATGGGTGGTGTACAGTGAGGTACAGTTTACAGTGAAATGTGGGTGACAGAAGTCACATGAGGAAATGTGTATGGAAGTGCCAGTTACTGCCTCACACTTTTGTTTACAAAAATAATTCACAGATATACTGAGTGTGGGTTGCAGCTATTCTATGAAATTGCTTAACTGCATGGCGTTCCTCCCGCTTGAAATTCAGCGGCGAGGTCTGAGCTGTGGGAAAAGGGCAGGGGCAATGGTGGCCAGGGTAACTTTACAGTTATTCACCTCGTTACATTGGCCCAGGCCCTCCACACACAGATGTGGCATCAGCGTGCAAACTTGCTTTTCAGTGCTATTGAAAATAACCAGAATAAGCTATAGGACAGAAGACAAGACATATAAGCTCACCAGAGCATTAAATCTGTTTAAAGGCACACAGACATGAACTGTTTAGTCCTGGGAAAGCAGAGGCAGTCCTACACAAACATCCTTATCCAGCGCCTGATTGGATTAGTAAGCCTATCTGTTCATCATCTCTTATACTTTATGGTAGGTAAGAATACTGTGCATTATCTTATTATATATCCCCCAAAGTTATTGCGTCAGCTGCATTTATCTACTATTGTATAAGTACATATAGACATATATACATAATACGAGTATAAATTCCTATTTGTCCATAAATTATTAGCAATTCAGATGTATCTGAAATATTTATAGTTACACATAATATTTCATGAAAGCTTTCTGCAACTCAGAAATTCTTAACTACTGAATGCAACTAATTTTTGCATTTGATTCAGTTTGCATTGCAGCTGACTTTGCTAGTGATTCCTTAAATTAACATTAAATATTAAACTTTCCGGATTTTTTAAAGATTCTGTTCTGGATCTTATAGTCATGATACTTAATTTTGTTTGCTATTAAATTAGCATGAGAGGCTTAATAATTTCAACTATATTGTCCTCTGATACATAAAAAAATAAGTCCTTTTTAATGGAAATGGTAGATTATGAATCATGAAAAGGTTTGGGCTTGCCAGAGCTATATCCAGCTCCTATTCAGCTCATACACATAACTTGCTCCTGCAACACCAGGTGAGATATTTTCTGCATGCTTGCCTGTTTCCTTGCAAACATTTGTATGTGGCAAAAGTGTTGCAATGTTAATATGCTTTTTCTTTTTAGTAAAGCTCCTTTCTGGCAAATGGGCCTAAGAATTCCTTTAGATTTTTAAGTGGTCCTCCCCTCACATATTTTCCAGTTAATATTAGAAATTATATATGACATTAAGCTATGTGAGATTTATTAACTCTTTTTTTCAGCTGAAACCTGAGTAAGGAAGCGACAGTCGTTGGAACTGCAAAAAGCAGAGTGCAGTGACGACCACTGGACACAAAAAGCAGTCACGTATATTATAGGCTTGCAAGAACATAAAGTCCATCTAAAGGCAGGTGGGGATGAGATGTCTAGCTCTGGGAAGGCAGAGGCGGATATCCTCAAAGATATCCTCATCCAAAGCTAACTCAGTTACCACATGTTTCTCTTTATCTGCTACTATTGTTTATAAAAATACTATGTGTTCTTGTATCTTTATCATTGGATATGTACAATAAAGGTGTTTTATATGTGTTTAAATATATAAAATTTGGGTAAATATCCAGTAAAGATGCTGTAGCTTACTTGAGCCTAGATCTTGATCCTGTTGGTAGGATCTCTTTACTGTTAACAGTAGTTTAGCTATATAGAGAATAATGAGGAAAAATAAAACTTACGATGATTATCGTTACTGATCATAGTGATAGGATATTGGTCCAGAATATGAATGTTTGTGTTTATTTTAATCCAAGAGATCCTGGTATATTTGAGGTAAACCACAGAACATATTTTAATGGCAGGGAAGGTGAGGAAAGTTTTGACATTAGCTCTGCAAGGCAAAAGCCCATCAGGCAGTCATGACAATACACATATTTCTATTTTCTGACTTGCTACATTTGCTGAAGAAGGAAGTTTTCAAAAGAAGCTAGACATCTAAATCCAGTGAAGTTAGATGCTCAGTTCCCTTAGACTCTGGAAAATTCTACCCACAAGCATAAATATTTTAATACAAGCATACTGACTTTATATTACGAAAATCAGATGATAAGTTGAATCTTCACTGATAGTAGCTAGTATAATTTTTCTTCTCTTTCTACAGATGATCAGTTCTCCTGATTATTCTTTAAAAAAGTTAAAACTGAACATTCATAGATTTAGTAAGACTTGTCATGACCATAGAAAGCAATCAATGAAGCAGGGGAATGAGCTGCTTACAAATGCATCCAAAAGATCAGGAAACAAAGATTTCATTTGAAAAAAACAATCCCTGCTTTTCATTTTTGAGCAAAAAAAAAAAAAAAAAAAAAAAAATCAGTGTGGCTGAACTGTCAGGCTTTAATTGTTCGAAAAGTCTAACGACAAAGGGAGAGAAGTGCCAGAAATTCACATGATTTATTATCTTCCTACACTTCAATTTCTAGCAAATGTACAATCCCAGAGGGATTCTCAACCACTTCCTGACAGCCCTCAGCAGTGAATTAATACACAAGGTAAAAGAAAATTTAATGTAGAGTATCAGAACTGATTAATGGAAGTCATGTCAGCTGTCAGTCCTCTGCAAACTAATTAGGCAAAGCACTCAGGAAATCTTGGTGCTGCATATTAAACTTACCAGAAACTTAAGTGGGATCATAAAAATAACAGTAGGTGATAAAAAAAAAAAAAATCCTTGGAAAATGTTCCTTTGATGTTTAATATGTATTTATTTGACCAACTGTCGGATTTGTGTAAAGAAGATAGATATTAGTCCTCCCAAAATTTGTTCTAATGATTTCTGTTTGAGTTTTCTAATCATTGGCATAAATTTTACTTCAAGCTCTTTGCTTGTTTGTACAATGGATTACTAAAATATTGCTGAAGTAATAAAGCCCAAACAATTCATCCAGAGTGTTAGAATTCTTGTCAGCATGGAACTATTTTACCAGAATACTGAACACTGAATTACTCTGTCTTGAAAGATCCCTCCCTAAAAGCATGTTCAAAATCAAACTCTGTAGCCACAGCCACCACCACCATGCTGGAGGTGTCATGTGACAGGACATAATATGCAAGGGAAAATCTTGTAGTTGCTACATACAGGACAATCCAGAACATCTTCCTGGTCTGGATGACCCAGGAACCCAAGGAACATCTAGGTCTGAAGCTGCCTGCTTTTGCCATTGCCTGTCCTATAAAGCAGCACAGAATATTCTGCATCATCAAAGCCTTAGGTCACAACCCAGGACCTTCATGAATGTTATTCTGTGAAAAAAGTTGGGAAAACAGTCCAGCCCTTTCATTTACTGGACAGACCGAGCTATTACACCAGTACTGAGTACTTCCAGAGAGTAACATCCCCTCTAGTACAGAACAATATCAGCTGTGAAATTTTCTGTAGAGAGAGCATGTCCATGTGGAAATGTCAGAAGTTAGTGCTCACTGCAGTCCCACAGCTGTGAGCAGAACTGACATGCCTACCACATCCATGCTGTTTTGTTTTGGTATGTACATTCTGCATATAATCCTACAGGGAGCCCCTGCTGCAGCACTGGAGACCAAAACCCAAGCCCATGGTATCCAGGCAACCTGTACCCTTTTTTATACCATGTTTCTCAGAGGAAAATGGTTGAAGCTCATGGGCATATTGAGCTAGTGAAGCAGGCAGTCACAGGCCACTGGCCTGACTCTGAAAATGTTTCTTTGTCTGCTTAATAATTGCACTGCCTGGGGTTGGGTCAGTTCAGACCTTAAATAGCTGAATCTGTAAGTTTCCTAATGTCGTCCACTCCTACGCAGAGCTATTCCCAGGATTTCTCGTAGCAGCTTCATCAGCCCATTTCCAGTCCTCGTTCATCAGTCAGGTTCCAGAGGAGACAATGCTGCAGGCATGTAAGAAACTGCACATGACCCTGCTATACTTAGGCACAGCGAGGGACTTCATTTCGCACAGAAGTTTCACCACAAACACCCTTCTCACCCTGTTTCTTGCACGGTATGCCAAGTTCCATTTCTGCTTAAACATCCCTTGAATTGGTACCTTGTAGTACATATCTAGAGAGCACAAAAGCTATAAACATAGAGAAAAGGACTCAATGAATGAGAAGATTTTCTTGTAGCTGGTTTTGACACACCCTTTCTCCATCCCCAGATCTTAGTCCCTTGCACGTCCTTTTTCTCCTTCTTAAAGAGACCACTAGAGCACCTCTCAAAGCTAATGTTTGCAAATTCTTCTGTTCCAGGACACCTTAGACTCAAAATCACTGGGGATGCCACACTGGAGTGAAAGAGAGGCTCGTGTAACAAGTTTGCCCTTCTGGGTTTTCCAAGCACATTTCTCCAGTGGAAGGGGCAAGACAAAGCTATCACATTCAAAGAGAGGGATCTCGTGGACATGTCCCTTCTGCCTGTAGATATTTCAGTCCATTGTGAGAGTCCGAGGATGACTGATTAAGTGTTTGCTGTGTTTAGTATCCACATGTCTGAAAAAAGAGCTGGAGAAGTGTCGCCCTTTAATAGTCTTTTCTTTGGCCATGGTCTCTGTAACTGAAGGGAGGAAAGTCCCAGATGGTAAGGTTTGGGGCAAGTGCCATAATTAAGTCTGAGGCATCTAATGATGTTATGTTCTTGGAAAGTAACAGATTCAAATTCACCCATACACACCCAAGTTAAGGAACAACATCCAAGCCAGCCAGTGCCATATCCATGAGTGCTGGCATGCTCTATACCAGTATTAAAATGTGCCAGGCTGATAGGGGCAGGTGCTTTACTTCATCTGCCTTGTAGGTGAAGAGATAGGTCCTGCATGAGCAGTGGAGAAAGGTGGTAACTGAGATGTCATGGTGCCACAGCCCCAACTTTAAACCCTCTTCTGTTTCTCTGTTTGTGCTCCCCCAGCTGTTCCCTGGGAGAAGAGGAGCTGGTAGATAATTGTCCCTGATTTAGGACTGCAGAGGGGGGCATGCATGATAGAGGTAAGCTTGGTATGGCTGGATAGTTAGAAGCAGTTAGGGGCTTCAGAAGTCTAGGCATGGCCAAGGCATCTCACAGGTCATAAAATGTGGACGTGACCAGAGTACGCTGAGGTCACCCGCAGCCCCCAGTGATCAAATGACTTAACAGGTGCCAAAAAAACCTTCAAGAGCTTAGATCTACAGTAAACTTAATTAATTCCCTTAAACTTTTTTTCTAATGCCTCACATGTTTGTGGCAACAAATGTAAAACTGTAGCCAAAATGCACTCTAAAAAAAAAAGCTACCTAGCATAGTCACAAACACGTCAGCTTGAAATAATTAACTGAAACAGCAGAGTAGCTATTAGTTATATTTTTCCATCTGCCAATGGATTATTCTTCATTAATATTAAATATAAAAATGTCTTGGAGTTACAGGCAAGCCCTGCCCTCTCGCCCCAGTTGTCGTATTTTGCCTGCACCACTTGACCCCTTTATAGCTCTCCTTGGCTGTCCTTCAGAGCAAAAGTGACAGAGAGAAACAGCACAGCCACCAGGGGCTATGGCCTGTTCAGACTCCTTTCCTATTTTACAGTTGATTGACATTAAGTTTCCTGGAGAAGAATCTGAGATCAATGCTCAGAAGAGAGTCCCACAAATCACGTCTGCAGAGGTAACTTGGCAACCATAGAGAGGCTGTTTCTGACCGCAGGCATCCTGGTGAAGCTCCATCCTGCTAAGCCGTGAGGGCCAAACTTCAGCCTGCAGCTGTCAGCATGCAAAAACTCAGCACAACACCTTCCTTAAACTCAGTGAAAGGTTCATATTCCCTTTGTATAAGGGAAGCTGCTGTCACCATAACAGTTCCTTGGTCATGCCCACTGATGGCCCAGGGTGCAGGACAACAGATGTGTGACCACCATGTTCTTGCGCCTTGGGCCTGGGGATGGCCACGACAACTGGTTAAAATGGTAGCAGCTTTTAAACCGTTCTAATTTCCAAGAGCAAAACTGAAGTCCCACCCTAAATATTCTGCCAGACTTGTACTTGCACGTTCAGGCATGTTATATTCTTCATCCAGCACGTCAGATGCTGTCAGAGGGATTATGTCGGTGAAGCTGCGCAAACACATCACACTAGGATGAACGCACCCAGGCGATCCTTATTAGGCAATTGCCAGTGGATGAATATTTCACACAGAATAATCATTGTATTTCTAATCCCCAGCCCAGTAGTCTAGGGAAAACTCACAAAATACCTTCCAAAAATGAGCATGGGAGGTAAAATTCACAACTCTACTGGAAACAAAAAAGAGGGACTCCACAGAGCTATCAGTTATACAGTATATTATAAAGCCCCTCCCTCCAGTAAAGCAAGTGACAGTCTGTTAACTGTGTTCCTCCCTCTCCTTCAAAGGTATGAGTATCTTTCCATTTTCTCCCTCTACCCTTTCTTTCCAGGATGGTCTACCTGCTACATACCTAACTAAACTCCAAACAGGTGTTCCCAAAACATGTTTCATTTTCAAATCTTCTGCCTTTATTCGAGACCTGAAGTGTGCCCAAGTGTTTGTCTAATTTTGCAGATGATAAAAGAAATTAGCCTCTACTGACAAACCCTGCCCAGTGTCCACCATCCATCCTATTAATAATATTTTAGCTTCCCTTCAATTAAATGTAGGAGTCTATACAGGCTGGAAAGCAACAGTAAAAGGCCCAGTAGACTTCTATCACTGTAAAGCCATTGCAATAGCAAAATGGACTACATAGACTGTTCCTTTGACAACAGGGTAGGAAGGGGCATTCACAGTCACAAATATTTTCTGAAGTAATATAGTCATGAGCTCTGCAGGCATTTAATTGCCTAACAGGCTGCATCCTTGTAATTACTTTACCTTGATAACAGGCTGTTAACTTAAAGCAATATATCAAAGAACTCACTATCAATTTTTTTCCTCTGTTGCATTGGTGGAAAAATTTCCACACTGACTATTTTGAAGGAAGATTGGATTTTTGACTAAATATTTTTTTCCAAAAAAAGGGGGTGGAGAGGTGACTGCTTTCCTTGCAAAATGTCAGTTTCCAAAAAAAACATCTTCGAAGCTTTCCAGGTAAAAACTTTTCAAGCAAGAAGCAACAAAATTCAGCCTGTGGAGTGGTCCTTCTTTTTTATAAACATCTGAAATTCCTTTGGGCAAAACACTCCAAGCGTATCGATTTCTGATCGCGTCCATTTTGTGAGCTTGTACCACACTGTGAAGGAATACCTAACAAGTTGTGTAATTTTAAGATATCCTTGCAAGCCAGTGAAAGGGCATAAATACCTTTTACACAGCTGACCTGCAAAAAATGAGTATGTTACAGAACTGCGGACGCATTTGGCAGCATGAATCTCAGTCAATATAAAAAGCTCGAGAGTGCCTAATAAGCTGTATGAGAACAAGACTTGAGGGGACATGTTAACTAGCAATATCAGCTATGACTCTGCGGCCGGGGTTGACAGAGACAAGTCTGTGGTTGGTGCCCAGCTGACTGCTACCCTGCTGGCTGCTGCAGCCATCTCTTCATGGGGGTTTGGAGCCAGGGGTCAGCATGTAAGGTAATAATTAGAGATAGCTGCAGCGCTTTCACGGCTAACACCCAGCACCCCTCTCTTCCCTTCCTATATATAGGGAGAACGTCTGGCAGCCCCAGGGCCTGCTGGCCTGAATCTTTTGCCTCTCCTGAGCTTAATAGGCACTTCATTCCACCCTTGACAGTAAGAGACCTCCAGCAGAGTTTTAATTTTATCATCTGCCTATTTGCCACTTAGGAGGTTTAACCCTCCCGCATCTCCTAATGCAGCTGACTAAACCAGACCGCAGCAATCACAGCACTAAGCAAAATGTGTATTTTCAAGCAGGATCTGTAAAATACTTCTTTTTTTTTTCTGTTTTCTTTTTTGCTCAAAAAAAACAGTGAGATTGCAGGTCTCTGAAATTAAGTAAAGGCACAGAATATAGGTGTTGAATGAATGCCAAATGAGGTCTGAAATACTCTCAGCTACTTTGGATTTTGCTAAGCATTGGCTCCAGCAAAACTGATGAGTTGGATAGGACAGCCTGCGAAGCAGGAAATGAAATGGAATTTCAATTAATTTTATTTCATCATCTGCAGCAGATGGTCATGTGCTTTGCTGTAGGGATTCATGCAAAGATGTTTAAAAGGCACGTACTATTACCTTTCAGCTCATCACAGCAGTCCACTGTTCACAATGGCAGCTAAAGGTGCTAATATGTGCCTAAATAAAAAGATCAAAACAGCCAAAAGAACGTAGTAACTAAATCATTCTCTCTTGATTAGTGAGATGTCACTACCAGCCCAGCATTTTATCTCAACTCATCTCAGTCTTATTTTAACTCCTTTTCTCTTAGTTACCAGACAACAGGAGTGTATTTCTTTCAGAAACTTTTTATGCAACTACAAAAATATCCATAAAGAACAACAGAGACAGGATTCTTGCTCAGAGATCACCTAACAAAAGTTATAGTACTATGCTATTAGTGGAAATAGGAGCAGAATTTGATTCCAGAGATGACCCTATTCATTAGGTACCGGTATAGCCACCAAAACATAGCACATCTATAATACACAGTATTATGATATCTAAAATTACATATTAAAGCACATATAAATGTGTTCCAGGGTAAATAAACTTGGAGCATCTGTAAATTTCTTTTATATTCTCTGAAGGGGTATTTTAATATCTTACATCGAGCTCTGAAACAAGCTAAATTTTTTGACCTAAAGCAAACCAGAAATATCATCTTTTGCTTTCAGTTCCTTTCCTACTTTAAAACCATTTACAGCAAACTCTTCTATCTGATCTGCCTCGAACAACTCAACACTGCTGGGAGTTCAGCATATTCGGGAAGAACAGAATGTCAGTCAAAATTGGCTACGCGGGCCTCAAAGGAGGATTCTGACCAGAAACAGTAATTACAAAGTTTTGCTAGCTGGTTATTTTTACTGCTACTCAGTGTGTTACAGAAGATCAGGTCAGAGAAGACAGCTCGGGTCATTTAGTCTAGCCTCTGCACTTTACTGAGCTTTTCCCTACCTCATTCTCACTAATGCCTTGTTACCCTGCATCAGTAGTGGCCCTGGCGGTGCTGCAGTCATTCCCATTATCAATTATAATTCTTCCTTAATGCACCGCTTTAATGCCGGGCTGCAGGGAGGGGGACACTCACAGCCTTTACCATACCTACTACCCTGCGAGTCCCATGCAGGGGCAGGCTGCAAAGGAGACAGTTGTCTGCTGTGGAGCTCTGTGGTTTGATCCTGCCACCCCCAGGGAGGCAATGCCCAGCCCCTTTTGCCATCTGCCACCTTCTCAGGAGTTCAGTTTCCTGCTCATGCATACACTCTTCCCTCCTATTCTCACCAAGCTTTATGGTAGAAAAGACACAAAAAAAGAACACTGTGTATTTTTTTAAATAAACTGAACACTTATATTTCTGATACAATGACTAATATGAAAATAGTATGAAAAATATGAAGAATTCATAATAATATGGAATAGTGTAAAAGTTCTATTGGCCCTCAACTAGAACAAAATTATGGTTTGATGATAGCTAATGATTGTTCTTTAATGCTAAAGAGGTCTGGAAGGGTCCTCCAGAGGTCATCTAGTGCATGTCCCTGCCAAAGCAAGATTAGCAATGCCTAATATTTCTAACTCATGTTTGCATGGAAGGATGTGGTGGTCAGTCTCTTCTTAATACTAAGTAATTTGAACAGGCCCATTGCTGAACTAGGCTTATTATTAGAAACTATTTCCTCATGTATAGACAGAATCACCCTTGCTACAATTTAAAACTCCATCTCTCTTCTTCATACTACATAAATACTTCTACATACCCTTCTTCAGACATGGGGACAATTCTTTCCTTTTTTCTTTGCAGCTTCCTTTGCATAGCTGAAGAGTGTTATCATGCCCCCATCTCTTCTCAGCCTTCTCCAGTCTCCCCTCACAGGCCATGTTTTCTGTTCTTATTGGTCTGTCCCAGATTTGGGGGCATTTGTCCACATCGAGTCACATCAGTTGGTTTTTTTCAGGCCATTTATCCAATCTGCTAGTTATTCTGAATTCTAAATCCTGCCGATCAAAGTCCAACTCCTTCCAGTTTACCATCTATACATGAAATAAATGTACTCTTTAATAGCATCATCAATGAAAACTGTGACTGGCACCAGAAAATCCATTTAGAAATCCATTTAGATCATTTGAAATTTTTTGCCATTTTTCTGGTATTTGTTTTGTGAGCACAGTTCTCCATTCCTTTTTTTTCATATCACAAGAATTCCCTGCAGACAGATTTTGCCTAAGCTTTTATAGGAGAAAACGAGCTATGACAAAGAGCCAAACAGGTTACTGAAGTCAGTTTAGTTCTCTATCTGAAAAGCCTTCTTTGGCTTCTTTGTAGAAAAAAATTCAGTTGGCATGACATGATTTTTTTCCCAAAATATCTGTTCAGGCTGTTATTTGTCATTTAGTTGTTTTCCAAGCATTCTGATTATTTCTTCTATAACCATTCTAGACATTAAAGTTAATCTGACTGGTCTGTAATTTCCTTTTTCTTTTTACCATGTTTAAAAACAGGTAATATGTTTGCCCTTTCTGGAACGTCATCCTTTCTGAATAAGTTTACAGAAAATTGTTAATGGATCTGACGCTGTTTCAGTCTGTTCCTGAAGTACTCTTGAAAAAGTTTTAAGTCCAGTAAAGACACTAACGTATCTAAATATTTGGCTTTATTCTTTTGCCAGTCTGCTATTCTGGGCTCCTTGTCCCTGATGTAAATGATATTAACCATCTGATCAATGCACACTTGTAGTGAGGGCCTAAACAAGCTTTATGTTTAAAACTCTTTCCACCTTTTTAGCATGCTCTCCTGCCAGCTTTTTTTTTTTATCCTTTTGAGTAATTTCTTTTCTTGGTTTTCCCAGTACTATTAGTGTACTCCTAAAATGTTTCCATGTTACATTTTGCCCCCCTTGCTAGATATGTCTCAGTTGGTGCCCTCCCAGGGCTGTGGATACAAAGTCTTCTCATCCCCAGTCAGCTCAACTTGCCGGGCAGGTCAGCATTTCGCTCAGGTCCAGCAAGCATTCATGATTTAGTGAAGTCATTTTCTTATCTTTCCTTTGCACAGACATTGTACACACCTTTTCCTTTCAGAGGCTTTCCTGAAAACTTTGTTCCTTGACCTTCTTCCTGTAGAATGGCTGACTTTTTTTTTTTTAATCTGTGCATTGCCTTTATTCTGCTCTCCTTCCTTCCAAAAAAATCATGCACTTCACCTTTACATTCCCTGGAATTCATAATCAAGAATAAGTAGTTTTTAACTACTTTTTTTTTTAACTTCCTGTATCAAGAAATTGCCTCCAGCACACTGCAATAGTTTTTTATACAGTTTGGCTACATCCATGACTCAGCAAATAAGCTTCTGGTGCTTGTACAGCCTGTGATCTCATTACATATTTCCTTGGAGCGAAGAACGGCCTTCTAGCTGGTGGCTGGAGGTCCTCCTAGGTCCCAGGAAAGCCTGTCTGATGGTATGCATCACATGACACCATTGCAAGGACTTGTGCAGTATAAGAAATTACTCTGCTCCAGGATACTCCAGGTTTTCCCCGGGAGTATCTACTGTGCCATCTCAGAGCTGCCTGCTTCAAATAATTTACAGCAAACTTGGCCTCTCACCCAGTCTGGAAGCCTCTCCTGCCCAGCAGTGTGGAAGCAACATCCATTTCTCATGCTCTCCTTCACCAGGAGATGTGAAACTCTTATTGTTGGATGAAGGTTCATTGTAGAGAAAAAAGCACCCTCTGCTTTACCTATGTAAACTGATCATCACAGGTGACCCTTGCAAAGGGCTGTCTTTCCTCCTCTCATTGCCAGCAGAGGCTTTCCATGGGTGTGTGTTCAGGCCTGTGTCTCCTCTTCCTCTCCATATTCTCAGTGTCAGACCAATATACTTTTCTCTTTTTTATCAGGCCAGACTTCTTGAACTGGCTGTACCCCTGTATATAAATATTGCAGTCATGTGAGTCATTCCCTAGAGCCTGTGTTGTGCCAATTTAGTAATGATTTTGATTATGTGCTGAGATTTCTATTCTTGCTCTTCCTAGAGACACATATTAGACACATGCATCAATCAGTAAAGCTGTCTGTTAATTCTTACAACAATTTAGCTTTTCTATATTTATTACCTTTTGCATTGTCCTTGCCTAGATAGTATACTTCTGTTCCATGCACTCATTGGTCTGTTTGAGCCCTCTAAATGTCCCTGAATAAGAAAACTATATTGTTAATTGATAAGAGTTATATTTTAAATTGAAGAATGCAGTTAGCATATATTTTAAAGATATGCCCCAATAGTTTTAATATTTGCTATAAATAACAGTGCACAGACTCATATAGAAATATCAGAGAATTTTGCTTATGCAACATGAATGGCTGCACATTTACTTTAGTACAGCAGTCCTTCCAAATGTTAAATTCAGTTTCTTGATCAAGAAGAAAAAATACACCTTTGAGAGACCAAGGGGGAAGGGAAGATGATGCTCAGTTTGTTCTATTTCTCGATGACTTTCAAAGTGCTAGAGCAACTTACACCAGTTCAGTTTCTCTTCCTGGATTGCTGTTGTCTTCTTTGTATCCAATTTCCAGCTAGTCAGACATAAGTGGTTTAGGCATAAGATATACCTTAGGCAGCATTCTTTTTGGTCTCCACTAGTGCCTGAATAATGTTGCAGGATAGGACCCTCTTATAATTGCATTTTACTTCTTTTTATTCAATTTTTGCAAGAAAAGGCTCTTGATAAAGGCAGTTTCTCCACACGTTTTGTCTTTAGATTTTAGCTGTGAGATTTTCATTTGAAATGAACCCGTATTCTATAAAGGAAAGTTCTGTAAGTTGTAGCTACAGATGATACGCGGCAAATGGCAGTAAATGTACAGAATACCTAGGGCCAAATTCTGCTGTCAGTTCTTTCCAATTTCTTTGTATCAGTACACTGAAAAAAGATTTACAACCTCAGGACATGTATCAAAAAAGGGTTACTAAAATGTCAAATTGAAAAAGCTAAACAAAAAGATGAAGCAGGGTTTGATGTTTCTGAAATGGTATCTAAAGCATTATTGAAGTCATTAAAGTCATTGGGGTTGTAAGGGTGCTACTGAGGGAAGTGCAAGTTAATAGTAATGTATTGCATAGACTGCTCTGCCAACGTTTCTTACACGAAAATGTATATTCAAGTTATGTTTACTTATGTGTCTTCTACACAGATTCTTATTGAACCTTATAAGAAGTCTTCTGCTTCAAACTAACAACCTCATCCTGCTCTTCTAACTCTTTGTCTTAATAAATCATGCAATTTATAATAACTCATATTTTCATAAAGCAGAAGAATGATCTTCTTAGCTGATTCTCCACAGGGATTATTTATCCAGCTTTCTTTTCCAGGTCTGGAAATAATATAGACAGTAAACTTTTTTCCATTTCTCTTCCACTGAAAAGAAAGTTACTTTTTAATCAAGTGACACTGATCACAGAGAAGTCCTTTTAAAGAATGTTTGTTATTTTTTTAAAGAATGTTTGTTATTTATTCAATTTTCTCATGCGGCACACATATAAGGTATTAATTGTGTTACTTTATACTGACGAATCCCTTTTAGGAGTTCTCTAATCTGCACAGTCATTAAGTATCATAGGATGTACCTCAACAAAAATCTAACACTAGGAAAAAAGTACATGTGGTAAATCCTATTATAGCTAGAAAGATGGGTTACCTTCCCCTGTTTATTTTTTTAATCATCCTTTGGCAGGGACAACAAATTTTCATTTTTTTTTCTTGATTTTCATTTTTACTTTTACCACTTGAAAAGTGTGAAGGGTGAACATCAGGGTTATCAGGACTTGGCTGAACGTCAAGTCCTGCACCTGGATCAGAACAACCTCATGCCCAGTACAGGCTGGGGGCCAACCTGCTGGAAAGCAGCTTTGTCCTGGTGGACAACAATTTGACCACGAGCCAGCAATGTGCCCTTAAGGCAAAGATGGACAAAAGCCTCCTGGGCCGCACCAGGAGCAGCATTGCCAGCAGCGCGAGGGAGGGGATCCTGCCCCTCTCCTCACCACTGGGGAGGCCACAGCTGCAGTGCTGGGCCCAGGGCTGGGCTCCCCAGGGCAGAAGAGACATGGACCTACTGAAGCCAGTTCAGCAAAGGGCCACAAAGAAGCTGAAGGGACTGGAGCATCTCTCTTTGTATGAGAGACTGAGAGCTGGGGCTGTTCAGCCTGAAAAGAAGGCTCTGGGGGATCTTATCAAGGTGTATAAATATCTGAGGGGGGCCAGGGTAAAGAAGGCGGAAGCAGACTCTTCTCAGTGAGTCCAGGGAAGGGACAAGAGGCAACAGGCACAAACTGAAATACAGAAAATTCCTTTTAGACATAAGAAAAGAACTCTTTTACTGTGAGGGTGATCAAACCTGGAACAGGTTGAAACCTTGGAACAGGTTGTCCAGAGAGATTGTGGAGGCTGCATCCTTGGAAATATTTAAAACCTGACCGGACACAGCCCTGAGCAACCTGCTCTAGTGGATGTTACTTTGAGCAGGTGGCTTGGATCAGACAGTCTCCATAGGTGCCTACAAAACTCAGCTTCTCCACAATTCTGTAAATCCCTCATTTAGTTGCCTACAAATCTAACATGAATTACTAGAATAGAATCTCATTCTGTATCACTAATTTCAAGAAAAACAAAGCAATCAGATCCTGTTTCCTTACTTAAAGAACATATTCAGCAGATTTTTCAACTGTCTACCTTACTCAAAGTCAGGTTCATTTTTATTAGAAAACAAAGTCTCCAATATTGATGTCTTCTGTTCCATTACTGCTGCTATAAAAAAAACAACAACAACAGAGCACTTGAAAAAGAATTATGAACTTGTGGCATGAATCAAATACAGGTTATTAGAATGTCAAATCAGAGCAGCTTAACAGACAGATGAAGTGGGTTTGATGTTTCCAAGGCACCATCTCGAATGTTGTTCACTGAAATGAAAAGCAACATGCAAAAAAAGATGGAGAGGCTTCGAAGTTCACCTCATGCTAATTAATGGCAATTTTACACTTTTTTTTTTAATGCTGGCATATTACCTCAACCAATGGACAAAATTACTGTCTCTTGGAAGGGCGGGAAAATGAATTCTTTGTGGTGTCATCCAAAAGTAAGAAATTCCAAGCCTGGCTTCAATAGAAAGCGACACTTAATTGGGCAGCTTCTGTTCTAAGGAACCCAAGAGAATAAAATATAACATGAGACATACAGCTGAAACTCAAACAGGATGAAATTCACTTTGTTGACACATCATGAGGGGTCCAGGTCTTTGGCACTGAATATAATCCTCATTTTCTAGTTTTGCAGTTATCTTCTATCAAAGTGTGCTGTCTTACAAACGAATTCTTAGTTTTTGGCATATGTTCCTGGAAACACCACTTACTCTAGATAGGTAAACAGCAAATATTGTGTAATTTTCATTTCAGTACTTTTTGTTGTTTCTTTGGCTCATATAAAATTTAATCTTAGTGTTACTAAACTTTACTGTTCTGTAGAGGACCAGTTCTCTACATGTGGTTTTGTCTCGACATTGCTGCTGCTGCTGCAAAGCCGCTGCTGCCAAGGCGCGTGGGGCAGTGCCGCGCCGACGCCCCCGGGAGCTGTCCGCGAGGTAAACAACCTCGTGCATCTGCACGAGGTAAAAAGGGTGCGAAAAGGGCAGAAGGTCATCTCTAGGGCACAAACTGCACGTACTCATTTGCCATCTGCGCATGAGCAGGAGACCCCCAGATGCCCCAGCCCGTTTCTGGAAGGTTCCGAGAGGGCGGACTGCGCATGACAGCTAATCTGCATGGGAAGCGAGGAAGCACCTCCCAGAGGCGGGGCAAGAACCTATAAAAACTGCAGACTGTGTGAATAGGAGGGGGGCTTGCTTGCGACGACTGAGGAACTGGAGCGGAGTCAGCGGAACCAGACGGGAGCTTCCCGCTGCTGCCCCCTCCGCCACAGAGACTCCCAAGAGAAGAGGACCAACGGGACGCCGCTGGATCCACGGGTGGTGATACCTATCTTTCTCTCTCTCTCTGTCTTCTCCTTTTCCTCTTTTTTCCCTAAACGTGTGACGCGGGACGTGTCTAGTTAGTTGATTCCTTAATAAATCTTAAAATTGGTTGGCTGGTGTCGTTTCACCTTAATTCAGTCCAAGGGCATCACGAACTTGGTCGTTTGGCCCCAAGGGGAGGGAGGTCGTCCTGAACAACTCCCTTCGGGCCGCGACACTGTTCCTAACTGTGTTTTTAGCTAGTTTTCAAAAGTAGCCTTTATTCATCATGTACATACGATCACATATGATAGCTTGCCTATAGCTTAACTTACCATACAGATAAAGCTTTTATATGGAAATATCTGATCTAGAAACCTTCACAAAAGTTGCCTCTGTAAAAATTAAATTAGCTAAAACTTTGGTATAATAATCAGTAACTGTTTTTTAGAATGATTTTTTTGAGAAGAAATTAATGGAAAATGAAATGCATGCATGAATAGTAGATATAGATGACTTTAGAAATAACTTGTCTTGCAGAAGAAATCACTGGGACTGTTAGAGTAGAAATTACTATTTATATGCAGTACCATAGAATCAGGAGGAAAAAAGCAGGCTTTGGCTCCACACTCAGTAAAACCAGAGACTAAATACCGCTGGTCAGCCTACTCATCCTACTTGCTTCTGAGTAATGTGTCAGCTTCTCCTTAGTCCTTGCAAGCTGAGGAGCCAAAAAGTTGAACCAACAAAGTCCAACAGAAAAAAAGTCCAGCAAACAAACCAAACAATGAGTCCAGCAAGTTGGACTCTCTCTTCTCCATTTGGCAAAGGCTCTTGTTGAGTTCAGAGCTCAGGAAGTCCCTCCCCAGGAGGACTGGGGCTTACTGGAGTCTCTGCCTCACAGCACAGCTAAGCCTAGCTCTCAGATCTCCATCTACTATGCCCACACCAAGAGCAGGAATGGCCACGTATCTCGATCTTAAACCAGGCCATTTTGGCATACCAAAATTTTCAAATGGCCAAGACCATCCAGGCACTTATCATACACCCTGGAAGCTATGGGGAGGGAAATACCACGAGCTGCAAACAGGTGAGGATGACAGCCACTCCCTGGAGGTCCCACATGCCCATTTCAGGACAGGGCTGGGTGTGCAGTAGGGTGGCCTCAGCGACCCCTTCAGTTTACTCTAACAGAAAAGCTCTAATGTCAGCTCCATGGTGGTAGGCACTCTACAGAGATTTTAAAAGGGACATCTTGCCCTATTCTTAGCATGTAATAAGACACAACAAATAAATAGAACAAAGGAGGTAAGACAAGGCAAAAATAAAATAGATGCAATTAGAATAATGAACAGAAGGAAACTATGGCTTTCTCTCCACATAGTTCTCCTACCCTACATTATTAGATCCTGCACAGAAATGATAAAACCAAATAATCCTGTCTGCAGCTTTACATGGGAACCCTTCCTGATACATTTTAAGGTACCAGTTTAATAGCATACACATTCTCCACTGAGGACTATAACCTCTTGTTGCAATGGGAATGAACTCTCTCTAATTGTTTTTTCCATGCCTAGTTATTACACTCTGTGTGTCCATGACCCACTAAAGTATAATAGCCATTGAGAGGAAGCTGCAGTATATGTATCTAGAGAGAATGTGTATACATACACATACATATTTGTATATTCACACACAGTCCATACACTCATATGTACATGCACGTATTATTTTTTACAGTATATATTATATAATGGGATCCCAATGCAGTCCATAGGAAGACTAGCTTTTTGCAAATTAGATTTAAAATTATTTATTATTTGCTTTTTAAACTGGAACCAGAGACACCATAGGAATTTATGGGTACAATTTATACTGCAAGCCTCAGTGGGGTACTTGGATTCTCCAAAATTAGCACTAACACCTGCAGATTGGAATTTTAATCCCTACTCTGTAAAGAAAAGTTACTGAATTAAAAGCTGGGTTACTGTTATTTAGGAATCCATTTCACAAGATAATGGCATGGAAAATACAATGCAAAAGAAAGCAAGGTGAGGTGAAAAGAAGCAGCATTCCCTAAGGCACTATTCTGTTCTACTTCTGTTGTTAGTTTGGTAAATTAGGAAGTTTTTCTTTTAATTGTATTCTCCGTATGTAGCTGTCCGCTGATGAGCTATGTGGTTTTGGTTAATTGTAACATTAGCAGAATGGAATGCTTTATTTTGTGTATGGCATTTGATGGTTACTTAAACGTAGTTTTTAACTAGTGACTCATTTCTGAGTGGGCTTCGCCATGAGTGGGCTCTGTCAGAGAAAGATACGGTGTCATCATCTCTGAAAAGATCATCTTATCATCCTAGGACTCTGTTTGAATACAAGCCAACATGCCTGGGCAGGGGCAGAATGACTTGTGAGCTTGCTGGTTTAACTCCTCTTCCTGCATCAGAAACCCACGTTGCTACTATGGAAGGAACTTCTCCTCCTTTATAATGATACCTCCACAATTTTCAGTGACATGTGGAAACAATGCTACAAACAGTTTGGGGTTATTTAACTGCACTATTCAGCAAATAGCATTCAGTAGCTCTTGCATTCATGAGATATTTTTCCCCTTTTAGCTGTCATTACCTTTCCTTAGCAGACAGCTTATGCAGAGAAGGGGATATTTAAGATGGCCACCATTATCCTCAGTCTGATCCCTGTCTTGGTGATTCCAGAGCCAAGTCCTGTGTGCTGAGCACACGCCACTCCTCCCTCCTGTTCCCTTAGTGCTATTAACCACCCAACCCCACTGAACAGAAATAATTGCTAATAAATATGCTGTGCAGCTGCCTTGTGGATGGGGCTGTTCCCGAGCATCATACTCTTATGCAGACTGTCCTTCTCTCCATTTGCCAAACCCCAGGAGGGGGCAATGACAACTAGAGAACAGGCAGTGTCACAGTTTCCTGTCACCTATGCAGCCTCCAGTGGAGCAGAGAAAATAATAAGGAAATAAGCTGCACCCCACTGAGGGAGAAGCTGCATGTCCAAGGAGCCAGGCAACATTCTGCCTTTAATACTTGTGTAACCAGATTCAGGTCTTTGCGACTTCTTTTTAACGGTTAACTAGGGACCCAGTGGAGTTTATGGGTACTGATGCATTTGCTCACCTCAGCAGTATGTTAACTTCCTTTAAAATTAAGTGTCCCATAATAGAGTTCCAGAGCCTGCAACAGAAAGCTTGTTCCTACTCTGGGGATTTCCCTGCAGGGTACTACACCACAGCACTACCTATTAACACCCTGGTGGTCTGCAGGGTCCTAGCCCAAAGCAGTCACAGACATTCACACCGGGAACTTTTGTTTGACCGTGCCATGAACAGAACAACGTTTCCATCCACCTTCTCTCCTCAGAAGGCAGGTTTCTGCATCTCACAGAGCTGCATGTTCCACAGAGATGCCACCTTTCACTCGAGGGGCACTGAGCTGCAGGCACATAGATTTTAACAGCATGTGTCAGTATTGAAGGAATGCAACTTAAAGAAGAAATGTGATTAGGTCCCACTGGCAGGAAAAAAAAATTGAGTATCATCCAGGAAAAATGGATGTAAGAAAGGAAATTTCATACGATAATGAAATGTAAAAAAATAACGCAAGCAAATAGGGTGTCAATAGAAATCCAACTTTGCACAAGATGTGTCAACATTAGTACTTTGTATAATTTTAGATACAACAGGAGAAATGCCCTATGTGCATTTTATATAAGAATAGAAGCCATTTAATAGATTCATGAAACAGGATGGGAATTTACTATGAACCAGACTGAAGCACTTTCAAGTAAACTTTATGTGTTTTGAATATATACTGTTCTTCACAGTTCAAGATCTATTTCTGAGTTAATTTTAAATCTTTTACTTTAAGGGAATCAAGTGTACTTTCAGTGACCGCCCTTGAAAAAAAAAAATCCCACCTGCTGCTTTGGGTTGTATGCCTTCAACACTGCCACCTGCCTCCTTACAAAATAATATCTGTGTGTGACTGTGTTCATAAACTGACACTCACCTTCTTTTAAGATGAAAGTTTTCATACAAAGTTTCAGAAAGACTTTAATGACATTTTCGTGTAAAACTTCCAAATCAGAGAAAAAGTGATTCTTGGAAGAATATTTTCGCAGTTTGAGAATCCACAGTAGCTATGTCCAATTCAAGGGACAATGAGCTCATATATCACTTTGGAGGTTCATGATCAATCCAAAATTTCTTACTTAAGCTTTGGGATGATTCTAAAACTGAGACAGGAAAGAAAGTTCACAAGCGCTTGAAAAGTACACTCCTGATCCAAATTAAAACAAAAACATATATTCACCCTTTGTGTAGTAAAACTGGATTCTCAGGGATAGTCAGAGAACTATCTTACTTTTGGGGCATCTAGATTCATCATTAGAGGTGAATAGTCACGGAGGTTCTCAAGAATGCCCTCCAAATCAGGTAGGCCACTGAGAACGGTGGGCTGGTAGTTGTCCATATGCTCCAGGATTTAGTCTGCAAACTCATGATATCCTAACTGCCCATACACACAAATGCATCCTAGGCGCTAAGAAAACCTGTGGTTAGCTTTCTGTGTGAAAATTTGTACTTTTTTTTATATCACCAAAAGCAGAGGTTTTCCTGTTTGACATGGCAAGCCTCTTTATCAGTCTGGCATGCTGCCTCATTGAGACTGTTCACAAGTGGATGGAATGGAACAACCACAGATCTCCTGACAGATCTCTTTACGGCTGTGGCCTAAGTCATTCGTCAAGTGGAGTGGTCATTTAATGAGACTGGAAGGCTTTTCACGATTGACAGAGCTGTGCCAGGCTGGAGGAAGCATAAGCTGGTGAGGAACCAGACACGACTGATTTGAAAACACACACTACAGATTAGTAGATTATGATGCTAGACAATTTTCTCCTTCTCCTCGAGCAGTCACTGGCATTTCTGAATCAGAAGAAAGAGCAGTGAATGGCAGGTTACCACTGTTTTATAGACATGACTCCTGATCTCCCTTATGAGGAGGGAGAGTTTCATAGGCCCGTCTGTGGCACTGCTCAGAGCCCTAACCTGGCATGAGGCTATTACCTGTACCAATCCTGCACATAATTTTTCCAATGTATCTACCTCATGCCTATGCTCATCAACACTTTAAGCACGTTCTCCTGATGTTCCTGGCCTGCCTCTCTTTCCATTTCCAATTTCTAAATCCAGGCTGTTAACTCCATCCAGTAAATCTTCCTGCTCCCATTTCAAGCACATGAGAAGATTTTGGTGTTCAACATATCTCTGCAGAGGGCTTCTCTCCTCTGAAACAAAGTCCCCTGATGGAAGCCACAGTGCTTCATAATTTCACACTGACTAGACATATAACGGCATATCCCTTCCCTGGCCCACTCCCATGTTAGAGCTTCCCTCAAAAACAGTAACAAGGATAGTGGATAGGAGCACTGTTTGGTTCCCTGTACTCTAGGACAACTGCAAGTCAAAGCGCTCCTGCAATACAGTAAGGAAAAGTTTATTTTCTATATTCACCTCAGTTTATGAACAGCATACCAGGATGAATAAGATGAGGTGGGTATATATCCAACAGCTGAGCAGAGGAATGAGTAAATAACACAGCATGTGCTTGCAAACATCCATCTGTCACTGCAAATATACCCTACCTGCAGAAGGTCAGCACCCTCTCATGTCTAAATACTCTGCCTTTCTCTGTAGTAGTTTAGGACTCTGCTCATGTGAGTGATCAGCTTTCTTACCTCAGCACTGGACTTTTCTCCTGTATTCCCTAAGGGATCCTGGATGTTGAAATTAGGCAGAAAATTTTACCCAGGAGTAGGACACCTAAATACCTTTAAGGATCTAGCCTTGAAGACCTAGTTCAAACTCAACTACAGACAAAGGAATTACACTCAAAATCTTGATTTAAGAGAAACTGAAGAAATTTTCATATAAATTCATCTATAGATGATCTAACAGATATTGTATTTGGGGAACAAAAGTGACATCACTGTGTACATCAGCAGCTGTGACACACACTTACTATCAAACTTCCCTCCTCATTCCCTTGCTCCAAAGAGCTTCACTCCACTGACTACTATGCAGTATCAGATTTGTCTGAAAATACATTTCCCAACCATAACAAGCAGGTATATGAACAATCAGCTTCAGTGAATATTACTTTCTTTGTTGCTTCTCTTAGTTGTGAAAATTCTCAGTTTTTAATTTCTATACAGACTCTGTGACCTGGACACAGAGGAGAGATGATAATGGAGCAGGTCAGCTTTTCTGATGGTTGCTTTAAAAAAAAAAAAAAAGGTTCTAGTGCTCACTGAACTAATGAACTGTGGTTGCCTATGTTTTTTTGTCTTGTGGTTGATTGCAAACTCTGATTAAAACTTCTCCCAGGACAGGGGCACTTATAAGAGCTCTCTCCAGAATGGGCTCTCTAATATACAAGCTCACACTTCAGCCTTTCCGTTACTCAGGGCACTTCAAGAGTCTCCAATCTATCCAGTTGCCTATTTCCACAAAATTTATAAGAATGCCATTATCTTTGAGTTAATTTAATTTGTCTTTAATTCATCACCCAAATTTCAAAAGTTACTGCCGGCAACAGAAAAGCATAGTGTGATTACATAACAGGCTAGGCTAAAAATCACCAGGGTCCGTCCCTCCTTCCCTCTCTCTCTCATGTGTGCACACTGCACACACACTCAGAGAAAACAAAATACATGAAAATACCAAAATATATGAGAATACCTTAACATATGTGAAGACAGAAACAACCTTCAGCTGAGCAGGATCTCTCCTGCCCATGCTCTCGCCCCCTGAGCTGCAGCCCTTCCCTCTGAAGACCTTCCTACCTCAAGTCAGTGGAGACCCCCGCCCCGCTGATGGCAGCCCCTCTCTGAACATCAGGTGGGGGAAGGAGGTGAGAAGAGGAGAGCAGTGGAGCTGGGTGGCAACTTTGTCCATTCCTGTGCAAATATGCACAGACATGCACAAGCAAGTCGATGGGGGGTTGCTTCTGCTGCTGGCTCCCACCCAGTGGTTTCCTCCCTGCTCTCCTCCAGTGAGGGAAGCGTCTCCATGGCAGACAAGACATCTCACAGCAACCATTACTGGAACAACCTGAATTGTCATGAGCAGCATCGAGCCCTCAAAGCCAGACCCACAAAGCTGAAAGATCCTGTTGTCAATGAACCTGTCAGGAGGGTTTGACAAGCAGGTAAAAATATACTGTGACCTGAGGAAGCAAAAGGACGATGCTAGAAACCTTCACTTTATCTTCTTTTGTTTCTTGCTGGTGTGTGTCATCACAGCTTTTTGTGTGTGTAGAGAGGAGTGCAATTAATTTTTTTTAACTAAATTGCTTCTTTCCTCAGTGTGAAAATAGGTCAAGCACAAATCTAAGGGATGTGCCTTCAATATATTTTCTGCCAGAAATCTAGCTGCTGTTCCACTGTTTGTTGCTGCAGTGTGTACTAATCTATTCAATCTCTTTATCATAAGGGATTTCATTACAGTCCCATTGGTAATTGCTCACAAGTTTTAGAGTGCTGTCTCCATCCAGTGGTATAACTTTAAAATTGCTGCTTTCCTGGAGTTTCAGTTTTTCAGACTACTTGTTAAGCATGATATATGCTAGCACTAAAGTGCTGACCTTAAATTGCACAACTATTAATTGAATAACTACATTAAAACATCATATATGAGACCTAAACATGCACATGCCAGCCGTAAAAAAATGGCATCTTTTTATTATGATAATCTCAACAGCAAATGTTGTGTGTTTAAATTCTTATCCTCCTTCTGTTTTCAACTTTCACTGTGAAAGCAAATATTCTTCTGCCAATATAGCCATGTCTGGTGATAAGGAAACAGGGACTCACTACCTGCCTGTCCTGTCCCTCCTCCAGGTTAGTACAGCTACCTCAGTAACCTCTTCTTTGCTAAGGTAACAGAAGAGCGCTTCTGGCAGCTCACATTTTCTGGAGCTGTGGCTGAACTGTGCCAGCAAAAGAACTGCTACAGACTGTGCTATGTTAGATGAACTAATGCGGTTTCACCAGCAGAGACTGTAATTAGTCAAGCTCCTGCTTCACTGCCTTTCTTATGCTGTGTTGATTTTAGCTGCCACAGACAAAAAAGAGAAGAAAATGCAGACAGAGTCGGCTATGAGAACCCAAAGGAATGCCAGTCTTTTTCCTTGCTGCAGCAGCCTGTGCCTTAAGCCTTTTAGAGACAAGATGCCCCTGCTTGACTCTTTGGGGCATACGCTCTTGTTTTCCCTTCTCTTTGTTTTTGGCACGGCCTGAGCAAACATTTGGTCCCACATTCCCTTCACAGGAAAGAAAAAAAGCTGCTGAGTAGGACAACAGCAACTTTATCAAAAAATGGTGCGAAAGGTTAATTCAGACGATAAATGGTCCGTGCCAGACTCTCAGTGCTGTTACATTGACCTGCTTTTGGTTTTGTTTTGTTTCCCCTAATTGCTCTCCAATATGCCAGGGTCTGGCTGATCTCCAGAAAGCAGGAGCAGAGAACAGCGTAACTCCCTTTCTAACCCCTCTCCTTGGAGTTCCCTCAAGGCAGTGCTGGCACAGTTCAGGCTGTGGGCCTTTATATTCTGAGGACGCTGGTGAAGTCTGTAAAGATGCACTGTATGTCCCGTGTATGTATAAAGCTGCAGTAGGGGACCTGGGGAGAAATCAATTTTTCGAATGTTAGCTTTCAGCATTTTAAATCCAGGTATGGTGCCTTGTCTTTTGATAGTATCATAGCTTTGAAGTTGATAAAAAGAATTGGCGGCATATCTGTGCCTAAGAGTTTTAAAGAAAGAGTTTGCTACTTAATGCTCAGTTGCTATTCCCATCGGCTGCCAGGTCATACCCTTGATTCCAGAAAGTTTTGAAATTAGTCTTGCCAGAAAGTTCAGGAGAATGTAGACCACTTCCTTGTTTTGGATCTGTTCCTAAGTTGGAGCCTTAGAAAACAACTTTATGCATTCAAATGGTCCTTCTAAACTGAACAGGATTGGCAAGCCACTAGGAACACATGCAGTTATGTACAAAAATATGCTTAGAATCTAGTTTTAATCTCTCAGTAGGCCAGAATGCAAACCTGGAAGTAATGAGGGTATTTCTCCTTTTATTGTTGAAGTGCTAAGGAAAACTATTAACTTATAAAGAAGGAAACCTACCTCCCTCAGAGAAAGTGCTAGTTTATAATAAAACTCAGAATTAAAAGATCTTCCTTTTAATTTCACACAGATTTCTTTAAAACAAAGAATCCAATTCTCTGAAAAGACATGACCTTTTGGACAAATTTTCTCCAAACTTCTGAGACCTTCTCAGATGTCTTCCTGGCCAGCTGGCTGTGCAACTCTCCATTATCTTTAGGTTTAAATTTGCACTTTTATTTTGGGAGAAGTTCCCTTTCTCATGATTCCAGCTTCATGGGATGAAACCTGTTGGGTTTTCGCTTAGCACTAGATCCTATAAGGCTATGCTTTCTGATGAGACACACTCAAAAAGATCAAGACAGTTTGCAGCTTTCACCTTTCTCAATGACATGGTACCTCCTATTGCAGTCTCCCTTTAGGAGAGGAGACCTGCTCACGGACTAAATTACAGTGCAAGATAGGAGGGTACAGCTACCCTTAGCACAGTCACTTAACTCCCCACCCCACTCTGAAGAACCCACAAATCGCACATTAGCTCTCCTGTGCCCCAGCATTTTGCAGAGAGAGGAGCATCTCCAGACAGAAGAGCATACCCTGTACCCAACCCTTTTCAGAGTATTAGAGAAGAAAGGCTGTGCATATCATTGCTTTGGCTCTGAAGTAAAGGCTGATTGGAGAAGAGGCTGATCCACAAGGCAGTGCAGATTGTGGCTCATGAATATTGCTTTGCTTAGACATTATTGGTACCTAATCATTTTGATATTATCTGGTTTCCAGTTATATGAAAGTGCTATACTGCCCAAATATGAATAATTCAGGTATATGAAATGTAATAAGGTTTTCAGAGATTTCTCTTAATACTTTTCCAACTGTTGGAACAAGTGGCTTTACACATTATCAATTAGATCTTTAGTACAGGATGCTGCTTTGCTCTGTAATGGGCAGGAGCCAGGCACATCTAAGCTGCTTGAGGAAAAAAAGATTCTATACTTTCAACAAAGCAGTTTCTTTATGGCCTTGTTGATAAGGAACTAGAATTTGGAAAGACAATGATCTTTATTTTTAGATTTCAGTTTTAGATTTCTGTAAGTTTCTGTACACTTCTCGAGAGGTACAAGACCTCTCAAGGTCAAAGACCTACACCCATGCTGTCAAGGCTGAAGGGGCCCTGAGTACCCAAGGTACTGGGTGCTGGTAACTAAGCAAACTAGCAAGGCAGACTGTGGAAAGGAAAGCATTCGGGATGGAATGGGCTGTTGCTGGCTCTTTGACAAAGACGGTAGAGGGTGAAGGACATCTGCGCACCTTGAACAGCCAGATGAGGGCAGCTGAGAGCAGTAACCTCTGTTCAGGAGTTTGGAAATAAGTATGTCCAGCACTGAAACAAACCCACCCTTAGACTTTACTATTATTTAAATATGCCGCATATGAACTGTACTACCCCAAAAGTATGTTTATTTTTCACTTAGAGATAATCAGAAGGGATACAATTTTACTATCCTTATAATTAAGGGAGAAAAGCATGCTGCCAAGGAGATGGTTTAATTATTAATTAATCTTGGAACTACAGACTGCAGAATCATTTCTAAATAGTTTGTATCGAGTGGGGAGGTGACACCAGGCCATAATCCCTACTCATCACATTACTGGCCCCCTCCCTCCTCCATTTTTCATGTTCTTTAACAGACGCATTCTCCTAAACCATTGCGATAAAGAGAACCCTACAATCACCTACCTACATTTCCAGACAATTACAGTGCTTATAAAGGCATATACTCCTGTAGATGAGACAGAGGCTGACTATGAGAGTTAGCTGATTTATCAGTTCACAACCTTGCTGCCTGTGATTCACAAATCTCCTTGCCCTGTCAGCCTGCAATGACCTAAGAATCATTGCAATGACCATACCTTCCATGGAAGCAATTCTGGACAATTTACAATGCCCTTGAGAAAAGGCCCTGAACTGCCCAAACTTTCTAATAAATCATTCACTGTATTTAAGTCCTCCAGTACATGGAATTACACCTTCTCATCTAGATGGGGAAGCCCCATAGCATGTACCCTTTGTCCAAAGAAAGAAAACTTCAGATCACAGAATTCCTTTCAAGGAAAACTTTCCTTTTCTATTAAAACAAAACAAGTCAAGGCAGGTATCATTAGCCTCCTCACTCAACAGTGTGCACAGCTTTTACTGAAGAGTTTCCAATTTCCCACATCTACTTATAGGGCTATGACCAACTCTGTAGGGCTTTTCAACCACACCAGGAATCAGCATCAGATTTCTCCCTCATACTGCACATCCTTCATGTCACAGTCCCACTGAAATCCTTCCTCTCTGAGCTCCTGGTAGGTCTGATCAATCCTCCTCACCTGGCTAAGTTCTGAGGTGACCGCACTCATGTGAAATTGCATGAATCCCTTTCTATGCTCCTGAATGTGCAAAGTGCTGATGATTTTATACATAGGTAAAATTGGTCAGAAAGCAAGATTTCAGAGGGATAGCTACACCCTAGCTGGTTTGTAGCACCAGCTCTCACATCATACCAGTTTTGTTCTGAGTAACCAGAAGAACCAGCAGTCACCATGAGTCACTGGATCCTTGCGTAGTTTTGTTTCGGAATTCTCTCTCTTCCTCATTCTTGTAAATAGCTCTGGGCTCAAGGATAAGCAGAGTTGAAGAGTTTATTTACCTACCCCAGCATTCAGAGATGGGGCGACTTCCCTGTTCTTTCCAGCCAACCTCCTAATCCCTGCTAGGGAGTGCCTTAAAATCCACTGCCTTTTTTCCCAGTCCAGACAGTGACTTAGAGGGTAACAGCCTCTTAAATAGGCAGTAGAGGGTAGGGAATAGGAACCCTGAGTGACCTTCCAAAGAACTCCTCCCCTGGAGTTGGCTGCAATTCAAAAGCCAAGTTTACTGTCTGTCTTCCAGGCCTGCACTGCTGTCAACGGAGCTGTTCTCTGCTAAGTGAAAATACTTTGGGCCTTTCTGATATATCATTAGCTACAGGAGCTGGTAAACATTGACTTCCTTCTTATGCCTAGGAGATTAAAATCTTACAATTACAGTCCATGATAAATAAATGGAACTTGAGGGAGAAAAGAAAAAAAAAAATCAGTTTCTTGTCAGAAATCCTTTCTGACATATCATTATTGCACTGGGAGCTGGGACTTCTCCACCTCTATTCCAGCATTCCGCAGTTAGGACATATTTGTTTCTTTGAAAATATCTTACTAATACATTAACTGAGGAGGCTAAAGTTCATCTTGGCTGCTAACCTCTGCAAATTAGCAGAAGTCATTTTAGATAAGTAAGAGTCCATTGACCAAACCTTCTTAACAACAGTCTAATTTCACAAGCCAGGACTCAGCGTCAAATGACATGTGATATATAACAAATCTCTGTTCCTGATTTTCTGTCCTCCTGCACAAACATTTTCATAGCAAACTGTAAAAATATGAGGAATAGAAATAAGACTCAAAGTTTTGTATTATTTCTGTATATACGTCTGTCTGAAATTCTGATTTTATCATTCAGATTGTATTACTTCCAGTTAGCCACAATTTTTATAATTTTGTTCTCAAAAGATTAGGCGTAGTAGTCAGATCATAACAGATTACCACCATGGGTGAAAAAGAAGAACAAGACTGAAGTTATTTCTTCTAATGAAAAATAACATCAAGTGTGCAGTCAGGATTTACCTTAGAAAGTAACAGTACTGAAAGATAACTAGGAGCAATAGTAGACAGAAATGAAATCTGAATTTATATCATGAAGCTGTAAGAAATGACCATCACAATTGTTTCTGCATAGAGAACATCACATCTAGTTGAGTTACAAATGCATCTGCAAGAGTACATTTGTATTTTCTGTTCAAGGAATTCCCAAGTCTGAAGAGGTTTATCTGTTTATTAACCCCAACAGAAATCTCTTCCAAGACTTGCGCAGTCTCAGTTCAAATCTGCCTCAAAATCTAGTGTTCATCCTATTCTTTGGCAACTTCTACATGACTACCAACCCTTACATGAAGAACTGCTTTTTTTCTTTTTCTCATTACTACTTACGGTCCTGTAGGTCTCCATCATATCCCTACCTGGTCTACTGAATCATTCCTCATATGATTCCATTTGATTCTTCCATTTGATTATACTTACCATCATTTTCTGAATCCTTTCCCTGACCATAGCATTCAAGGGGCAGGTGAACCATGGATTTATATGGTGGCATAACTATGGTCTTTTCGTTGCTTACTCTTTCCTAATGTTTCCTTTGCTTTTCTGATTGCTCCTGAGCACAGAGCTGATGTGCCTAGACCCACGTCCTGTCTCCCAGATCTTGTTCTTGAGTGGTAATGGCCAACTCTAGGCCCATCATTTTATGCATTTTTGCCCTATAAGCATCACTTGATATTTACCTACTTTGAATTCCATCTGCCAGTTTACTACCCACTTATTCAGGCTTCTCAATCAGAATTACTTGTCATGTAATAAAAAAAGTTAACACTGACACAGCATCACTGATGCTATTGGTTTCAATGCATGCTATAAAAGATACAATTCAGAATCACGGGCAAGGAAACAATTCATATAAATTTTCCACAGTTGTATGTGCTTCAAATTACGTTTTTACTCTTACAAGCTTTTAACATTATGTCCACTTCTGCTTCATAGACCTTTACAGATCAGCTGAAAAAATACGACAGGTTTTGCTTCCTGAGACATTGTTATATTCACAGGAAGCTAAGCTTTCCTAGAGTTACAATATTCACTGGAAGGATTGCTAACTTACTGTGTAAGAAATAACTGTGAAATAGTCACTCCCACTGAAGGAACTATTCTTTCATGTTTTCACTTCAGCCAAAATTTGAGATTTTTTTTTTAATTTATTAACTGTTTATTAAAATGGTTTCAGCAAGAGAAAATGTAGTCTCTATATAAAGAGGAGTCTTCCCAAAGCAGAAAATTTGAAATTTGAAAAGAAATAAAATCTTCAAAAATGTTCTGTAGGAAACAAAGCCTGTATTTCTAGAATGTGTTGGGTGAATTATATCTTTTTGCTGCCTAATTTGTGTATTTATTTGTCTTGAGGAAACAACTGCATAGATTCAAAAAACACACCAAAGGATGGCTTGCTATTTATTTTGCAGGGAAGTACTGCTGTGTGATGTAGCATTTCTGTGGTCTTTAGGTTTCATGGACCGCAAGTAATCAGATTTATGGTATTGTTAGAATAGACTGTTGTTCTCATGAGATGTGACAGCTGTTATTTTATAGTACTTAAGTTAGTGTGAAGTGACAGTCAGCCACCTACCGGAAATAATACCTACAGGCATAAATAATGTGTATCCACATGATTCCTGCAGCAGGTAAGCATAATAATGAAGTCATACTCCTCCTTTCAAATTCCATCTCCTTTGCATATCAAGATTGCTTATTGGGTAGCCATGATGTTCCAGGACAAATTGCCTATTTTTCACACTCTTCCATTCTTTACCACGGAACCAATCCTTTTTCAAATGTACACTCTTGTTGCACTTGCAGCACAGTACACAGAGTGATTGAATTACTGGTAAATCCACATATGTGAGAGTGACCACCTGTTTCTTCTCTGAAAAAGATCTGCATATGGAAAAGCAAAGCTTCACATTATTATGAACATGTAACTGGCATAGCTCCCAATCTACCTTCACCACCAGTTAAGAAAGGTACTCCAGGAGACAGCAGAAGCACTGCATACAAGGGGCACACTTTTCTAACAAAGCCAAAAATCATCATCTGATGCAGCATGTTAATTTGACTGTCATTCAGGCAGTATGTGATTGTAACAAACACACAGAGTAAGGCAAGAATAACCCTATGATAAAAGCAAAACGTCGGGAGCCAAGAAACCTTGCCTCTCCTCCTGGCTCTCTCACAGATTATTTGTGTAACCATGGGTAACTCAGTTCAGGGCTCAGACACATGATTGAATTATGAGCATTTAATAAGTTACTGTGTCTATGCAGTGATAACTCATGATAACTATTTGCATTCTCATAGCCAGTGAAGGACATTTAAGCTCATCCAAATACCTTGGAACAGAGCAGACATAAGACAGCACTTAGAAACAGTTAATTCAAATCAGCTGACCAGGGGATAACATAAGCAACATGTGGCACTTCATGAAGTTAGGTATCCACAAATTGAAATAAATCATTGTTTTTAAGCAAGCAACAAACTGTGGAGTTTTAAATGTTTTAGCCACTTAATTCCAGAATCTCTTACAGAAACCCATTTATCTATCGCATTAAAAAAAAAAAAAAAAAGTTTCCCTGCACACAGAAGAAATTATGTAACAGAAAAGTTGCCTCGCTCAAGTTAGCCTAGACATTAAGGTTTTTTTCCCCCTCAAGGTTATCATGTAAAGTGCTCAT
Source organism: Dromaius novaehollandiae (assembly GCF_036370855.1). Taxonomy (NCBI): domain Eukaryota; kingdom Metazoa; phylum Chordata; class Aves; order Casuariiformes; family Dromaiidae; genus Dromaius; species Dromaius novaehollandiae. Next base: position 28,093,986 of record NC_088098.1, read on the forward strand.
CTGAAAAACTCATTCTGCCAGGTCAATTTTTTTTTTCCAAAAATTTTGATAGGTTAAATATATACCAGCAGATTTTATGGACGATATCTTATGTCAACATCTGTCTAGCTTCACACAAGATGAGGTATCATTTTTCTTGCCAAAGATGGAATAAAAACAGAAAACCTGGATAAAACACAAAGCTGAGTATTTGGCTTACTCAACAGGACATGAGGAAAGAGAAAGGAGAAAATTAGAGAGGTTGCACTGAAATGGTTTGTACCATTTCAAAAAGTGTCATGGAGTTGCAAAGTATTTCTCATATGTGCAGAGGAAAGTAAACTGATGCAGATTTGCAAAGCAAATAGAAACATAGTAACTATGGCCATTGCCACATAAGGAAAATAGACTGGAGGCAGTGTAGAGCCCACCACCTCTAAAGAGGAAAGAGGTGTGAGGGGAGAGGAAGAGACAATGTCTGTTTCTTGTTTGATAACATTTAACCACAAGCTCTGCATACAGTTCCTAGCAGAAGCAATTCAGCAGCATCTGCCTCCAGAAGCAGTGAATCAAGGTAAAAGCTGTATATATGCTCCATCCGCATAGCTATTTATTTACATCTGCATGCTTAACTGACTCCAGCAACGCACCCTGCACTCCCTCCTCGCTGCCTACCTGCCCGTCGCCACGTTTGAACTACCAAAAGGTAGTAGAGCTGACAACCTGTATGTGGGTTTAACAGACCAAAGATGCACATTATTTTAGAATGACTCCCATGTGACCAATTTCTAAATTAAAGCAGAATGACTGAATCAAAGTCATTGTTCAGATTCATTAAGTAATTTGGGCCAAGGAGAGAATATCTTCATTCTCAGTTGGAACTCCGTGTATTTAGTATTAGCATGGTGGCATTGTAACAGGTTCCTGAGCTTCAGCCAGGCAGAGTCTGGAGAAAACTGCCCCAAGACAGGCATTTCAATCCACCTTGTAATTTAATAGTTCTGTCATGCAACAATAAGTACTTTACGAAGAAGAGAAACGTATGTTACTCTTGCCCCGTGAGCATAAAACACTTTACATTAGATTAGTACCTAAAATTCTGTACATCAAAAGCTAACACCTGGCACTTGCAAGATTTTTAAAGTTAAATGGATTAAAATCAGTGGGACTCCTCAGACAAGGCTCACTTCATCTTTCTTCTTTCCTGTTTAGCGTACTCACCCCTGAGCCAGTGGGAGATGAAGAACAGATGATGGCAGTGTCATCAGCAAGTAACCACCTACAACATATTTGCTTTCCTTCTCATCTCCAGAAGAAATTCTGCTAACAAGAGTGGTGCCTGCAGAGAGGGTTTCACACAAAACTGAAAACTACAGATTCAGAAGACAGCAACAGAGTCGTGGGTCAGTTGCTGTGGGACTGACTCACAGCCATACCATTCAGTATTCTGCACCTCTGGGGCAGATTGACCTCATCCACCCTGAATAGCAGATGTTTTAGACTCTGACAAAACATTTGTCCCTCCATCCCCCTCAGGGCTGAGAATACCATCCTGCAAGTGCATCTATACCCTGCAGCACATCAGTGACATCTCTGAAGTCACCCTGACCTTCAGCTGGCAGGACTCATCTCCACACACTGCCCCCCATACAGTTCACCTTATTGAAACAATTCTCCATTTTGCATTGCATGAGATTCACATGTGGGAAGACAAACTGCAGGAGCAGTTTGTACCAACTGGGTCTTCCACAATTTCTAGTCTTTCTCTGGAACCAGGCCAACATTTCCCCTCCCCGCAGGGCTCCAATGAAATCAGACTGACTGTGTGTGTATCAGGGAAAACTGCACACTCCCTAGTTAGGCAGCCATACCCAGAGAAATGAGACACACAGGAACGCTTCATCTGAGTTTTGGCCAGCAATCAAAGCCAAACACGTATGCAACAACAGACCCATGAAACGAGCTGTTGACAGAGGTTTTCTCTACACATAACTCAAAGAGCACTTGTTTTCCTCTCCCCCTTCTTGCCACTCTGGCTTCCTTGACAGAGTCCTCCACCTGTTAAAAAATAAATAAATAACAAGATCCATTTTCCCTAAGCATTCATGAACTTAGTCCCTTGATTGCATTTGCAAGTCAAAGGGGCCAGGAGTAGTATTCAGAAAGCCCCGGCAGACCTATGCAATGGAAAGCCCCATCTAAGTTAGCAGATGGAATTGCTTCTGCTGCTGCTCACACACGCTCACATACACGCACTTCTCTGTCCCCTAGATCCAAGTCCTGAAGGCAACTTGTACTTTTTTATTGTATATAATGTAGAACTCTACCCAGTTCCCCATCTAAGTTGTCAGATGGAACTGTTTCTACTGCTGCTTGCACACACTCACATGCAGACTTATCTGTCCCCTAGATCTGAGTCCTGAAGGCAACTTGTACTTCTTTACTGTATATAATATAGAACTTTGTCCAGTTCCCCACCTCCACCACCAAAAAACCAAACAAGACACACAGGTGCCTGCACTACAGAAGCCTCTCGTACGGTTGTATGAATCCATGCTTGAGGGCAGACCAGTCAGGTTTAATCCATGTCAGTGACCAAAGCCAAATAATCCACTACACAGAGCTCTATGCTGAAGTGCATCCCATACATTGAACAGTCAAGATACTCTATATAATAAAGTTTTTTATTGCACAGTCAAACTCTTAATAGACATTCCTGACACAGATCTGCCATTAGGTCTAACATATTTAGTACACAAAATTTGTTTTTGCATTGTTAAGATGGAAAATTTGCTTAGGTTCCAGGAAAGCAGGTTCTAATGACAGACAATCTGATGAAGAGACATACTGAATCCTGACACTTTCAGATTCTCCTCCTTCTTAGGAGGAGCAAGAAGTTACCAGCAGAGTCATAAGGTCAACTCTTGAATCAGCACGGCAACATCCAAACCTTGACTTCAGAATCTGCACTTTCCAGTGGGAATCCAAACCAATTACTGTTAGTCACACTGCTGTTACACACCTTAGAGGGGTAGACAGAGCACAGGCAGCAAGGAGAAATGCAGCAGTTCCCAAGGCCTTTATGCACAGACTTTTTTTGGCTGCTTAGTTTATATGCATAATCCCTAAACTCCAACTGATTCCTCATGTCTCTTTCTCTGTTAAGAGACCAGGGAAAATTAATTTATTCTTTTTCAACTCCACTCCTGTCTTCCCCCTCTCCATAATCCCATAGATTCTTCCAGGGAAAATGTGGTGGTCTATAAAATACAAGTGCTTGAGACCACCTTAAAAAATAATAAAATAAAATGAAACATGAACATTTTCACAGATTTAATGTAATGGCACCCTAATTAAGTTTACAGTAGTTTCATCTCTACTAGATATCAACTGTTTCAAAAGTAAAAATGGAAAAAACCCAACATGTAAGTAAAGCACTCATCTTTCATGAAGTTTTAGGAATTCAAGCATTTGAGTTATGTATGCATACATATCTTTCAAGAAATTAGAAAGAATTGTATTTTCCACCCTCCAATAAAAAAATAGCTTCTGCTGGGTCTTTTCACAAGATATGGAAATCAAGGATGACAAGATTCAACCCAAAAACCTGAGAAACTTCAGAAGTCGGGGTGTCATATGGTTGTATCAGGACTTCCGTTAAAGAGCCTGTCATGAAGCACACACAATAAACAGGAAAAGAATGTGCAAGAGCTCTGAATAAGCAAGAAGTGCAACATGTTTTGCAAGCTTGTATTCTGATGGAATTAAAAAACGCTGACGGCAAATAGCTGCCTGCATTCCTTCAGCTAAAAGTCAATTAGCTAGAAAACAAGCAATCCTGTCATTTTATTCATAGTTTCATACTTTAACTTTAAAAAGGAAAACAAGCATACTTTGTATTAATAAAGTTTTGGACATCCTTAATGAGAAGCTAACCTAGAAGCAGCCAAGGACCCTGATCTTCACCTAAAATTAACTCTGAAAGTCAATGCACTCACTCACCCACTAAAAATGGACTTAAATTTGGGGGGTGGTTGTGTTTTTTGCAATTTTTAGAACTCATTTTAGTTCCTATTCCTCTAATTCAGGATTATGCACATAGACTTCTCTTGCAGAAAAGACCCAAGTTCACAACGAGAGAAAACTACCCTTAGGGGAGATGAGTAGCTTGTTTCTAGTAAGGACTATAAATCTTCCTTCACCCACGCTTAAGAATGGCTCCAACTCTGTTGTTTCTGGAGAATTTTTTTTTAACAGTTAAAACATTCCCCAGACTAAGAGATTAATATTTTACCTTCCCATCCTGCTTGTAGGGTTGCCTTGCACTTCTAAGTTTCAGCACTTATCATCTCTAAAGATGACTCACTGATACTCTTGCGTTTAATATTAAAGGCCACATCCTTCCATGGTAAGTCTTTACTTATCAGTGTGAACAATTTTTCTCAAATGGATACTGAAGCCTCCTCTTAACCAAAAGAAAAAAAAATTGATTTTTGTGAGATAAAGTAATTCAGAGCTTGAAGATAATAATTTGTTCACTTGGATGCCCATGTGGTATGAATCAGGCAGACTGATTCATGCATGGGACTGATAGAGCACATTAAAGAAAAAATTGCAGAAATCTACATGAATTATATGTTTAAGTTGAGTCATATATTAATTATATGCAAGAAACTAAAATCTTGACTTGCACTGAAAATAGGTGGAAACAAGAAACATACACATACCCCAGCACTTTTCCCACTATAAGAATATTGCACATTCCGATAATGTTGCACAAATTATTGGCTTTTTATAAAGACCACATATGAGGTATTAGTCTATTAATAAATAAAGAAGAACATGGAAAGGAAAAGCACTTAATATAATGCAACAATCCATTCTAAGTATTTAGTGAGTGAAAACTGAACAAGTAATAATACATACCCTTGTGGGGAAGGTTAAAGTTACTAACAAACAGGCAGCTTTCAATATCAGTCTGAGAGGTAAAGGGTTAAATCTCTTTCTGATAAAGATTTTAAGAAATCAAAGCCTATTGAAAACACTGCTGTTTAAGATGCTCATTTTGCTCATGCAATCCATTTGAAAGGTAAACTCTTACCTCTGAATTCTGCAGGGAAATCCCTGTTTGAGGGTGATAGCAATCTTATTGAAAGAAACCAGTTTAATATACTAGACCTATATTACTAGTTAAGAAATAAAGCAGAACTTTCAGATTGACATCAATTAAAATATCACTTTTTTCATCTCTTTTAAGTAGTTTATACTGGCTATGGATTTCCACAGTTCCAAAATTGTTACCCATTAGTATTATCTCTATTATCAAATTCCAGTACCACAAAGAATTAGATGAATACAATTGTAGTTTTCAGTTTTACTCTGTATTTACACTAAGAGCTTACCTTTCAAATTACAAAGCTGAAAAATTCCTGCTGACGGGTAATAAGTCTGTCATTCTAAACACAATATATTTATTCCTTATTTAGAAACTTCCAGAAACACTATGCATCTGGAGCTAAGCTTATCTTGTTTAAGTTCACCAGAGCACTGAGGAGTATTTAAGTTCAATAAACTGAGCTATGGAAAATACATTTCACATGTGGTAATATAATAAGCATAAAACAAGAGTATATTCAGTCTGCTCTTTCAAATTTGGTTAAAAAGAAATTTGTATTAAGGAAAAAAAAAAAGAAGATGAAAGGAAAGACCTTGTGTGCATGCAAACTTGCATCCATGAATAGCCTTAAAGTATTCAAGTGCTATTCACATCCTAAAATCTTTAGAAGCCTATGTAAGGCTACCTGGAAATATAAGCGACTACTACAGTACTTTCTAGGTGAAGCACAATCTTAACATACTCCCTCTTATTACTACCCAATTTTTAAAAAAATGGGTTTTATTTTTAACACGTTTGCAACACTGGACAGAGTATTCAAATTGAGACCCACACAAGTCACACTTCCACTTCTATTTTGTGCAAATTAAGATAAGTCACACAGTAAGCCCATATCAGGTGAAAACTGCAAGTGAGAACTTAGAAATACATTTAAAAAAAAAGCAACACTTCAGAATAAAGCAACTCCTTTCTCCTCTGCTGAAATTCATGCACCACTAACTCAAACAGTCCTGAATTGGCATATATAAGTAAAAGAGTTTATATTACATTTCTAAAATTAAAAATGTATCATGTGTTGAAGTTCAAATTTACGGAAAGTGTTTACTAAACTGAAATATATATATTTATTTTCTGTCACATGAGATCACTTCTCTCCCCTTCCCATTCTAAGTAGCTTTCAAGACATTTATTTCCCAACTGCATGTTGTTTCCATTAGAAGAATTAGTTTTATCTAAAATTTCTTTATACTAGTAATGTTAAGTGTTTTTTTTAGAACGGACAGCTTAAAGAAATTTCTCCATATTAGCACAAAACCAAGATTATGAAGATGTTGAAATGAGAAGAGAGGAAAACAGAAAAGAAACATTATTGTCCTGAACAGTCCGTATAAGTAGTAACCATGTTTCCTCGTCGCTGAGTGACAGTCCTACAGTGCTTGCTAGATCCATGAAACCTGTTATCAGTTCGCACTGCATGTCGGTGTGCATTTTCAAAGTCACTAAAAGAAAACATTTTTTCCATATTTTCAAACACATCATCAAACAGTCCACTTCCAAAGGAGAATTCCTGGAAAGAACGTCTTTGTCGATTGTGAGCTTCCCGATGACTTCGGAAGTGACTTTCAAAGTGCTTTTTTGACCGTGAGTTTTGACTAAATAGGTCAAAGTCTTTGAACAAATCGTCAAAGTTGAAATTAAATGACTGATGGAAAGGGCTTCCATTACTTCCCTGTCCTCCGTGACGGCCAAACTGATCATATTCTCTTCGTTTATTCTCATCTGATAATGTTTCATATGCTATTTCCATTAAAAAAAAAGTTAAAAAATTATTATTTACATTCCCATTTAAAAAAAAGAAAATCACACCCAAGTGTAAGCCCAATTAAACTTAATTGTTTAACATTCTAAAATCCAGAATAAGCTGTCTCAAAAGAAATCTAGCTGAACTATCGGGACAGATTACATTCTCAAAATATTAACTTCACATTATATATACAATACAGTTAATAAACCAGCAGTAAAGATTAGTACTTATATTTGAAAGAAAAGAGCAATGACACATGGCCATCAGAAAGATGGAAGCAGGGAGGAAGGGAGCTCTCCCTAACAAAATGAGCTGCCTACTGTATTCCTTTCACAGGAATGCTGCGCAACCTCCTGCTCAAAGTAGGGTCAGCTATGAGATTGGACCAGGTTATTCAGGGCTTTATCCAATCATTCCTGAAAGCCTCCAAGGGTGGAGGTACAGCCTCTCTGGGCAACCTGTTCCAGTGCCTGCCTGTCCTCAATGATAAAAGAGTTTTTCCTTATAGCCAGTCTGAGCCTCTTGTGCCTTTTGTTTCTTGTACCACGTGCCACCGAAGAGCTTGCCTGTGGTTTCTTGATAACCTCCCTACAGGTACTGGAAAGCTGTTGTTAGGTCTCTCTGAGGCCCTGATAATCCTAGTAATCCTGAGCTGGATCTTACTGGACAAGTCAAAAGATAAGAGTAATATTTGAAACAGCCTCCTAGTGCTAAGGAAAGGACTTTGGCCTACTGCCAAGAAAATCTGTGCTGAGACATAAGCCAAAAAGCCCAATAGGCGGGAACGCCTAAACTGTGTAAAAGGCTTGCCTATGCAGGAGGACACAGAAATGAGTTAGATATTGATACTGTACATTTGACACCACAGAAGCAGAAACGAGGGAAAAAAAAAAAAAAAACACACACACTTTTCACCTCTTGCCCAGTAAAAGCAGAGCATACTTAAATTACTGCATTTGTTCACAGATACAAGCCATGTATCTAGTTATTATGACTACAGTTAGTATATATTACCTTCAGCAATTTCTCTAAATTTTGCTTCTGCACCAGGACTCTTATTTTTGTCTGGGTGGTATTTCATAGCCAGCTTGTGAAATGCCTTCTTGATCTGGCGGTCAGATGCATTTTTTGGAACTCCTAGGATATCATAATAGCTCTCTGTAGCCAGTATTAATTCAGTTATCATTAAAATGCAGAGAGCAAATGTGAAGACAGACTGCGTAGTTGCCATGTCTGTGGTTCCTAGAAAGAAAAAGAAACATACTTGAAGAACAAGGTCTTTTAGGTTTCACAACTTAAAGAAAAAGTACAACTATAAGCTATAAGAGGAAGACCTGTACATTTTAGGAGTCACTCGGCGACAGAGATGAAAGTATGTAGAGTTTCGTGTGTGTTAATGAACTTAGTTTTATAGTCACTGAGTAAGAGATGAATCAAGACTCTACAAATTCCTATTTTACCTGCATCGCAAGTGCACTTCAGTATATTTCATCTTTGTTTTACACTTACCCTTACCAGTACACTCCCCTCACAGTCCTGTTTCCAGCTGTTGAAGTTAATATACAATACATTTCACTGCAGCAAACAGTTCATGCTGGCATACCTGAACTAGCTTGAAACTAAAGTCCTGAGTTCTAGGACCACAGCCATGACAGCTCTAAATTAAGTGCAGGCTGCAAAACCAATTCAAAATACTAGGTGAACAATTCAGTCATTAACCTGCGCAACAGTAAGAGTCTGAAAACATAACTGGCCTAAAAACTGTTTGTGAGGTGCAGGACAGTAAGACTTAAGACACTCATGCTCAGCATACAAAGGTCATTTAACTGACCTAAAGTGAACACAACAGAGTAAAACACTCAGAGTACAGAGTTCAGTCAAGTAGGGCATATTTTTCTTTACAAGGGGCTGGGCTGAACACACTTTCATAACAGACTGTGTTTATAATAAAAACAACCACCATATATCTTTTATATCAAAGAATTTATCTGATAAATATCACTGTATGTGAGGGTTTACAAATGCAACTCTGTCTGAATTGACCTCAGAAAAGAAAGTCTTCTATACAAGACAAACGTAGCTTCAACAATGTAATTAAGAGTTTTTAGCTATTTGACAAATGCAATGCTGATGAAAAGAAGTCATTTAAAAACAAGCTGATGCTAGAAGTCAGGGTAAAAGAGGCACAAACAGCAGTCATAAGAAAATCAGCTCCACAGAGCCACACCATCTTTCATGATTTATATAAAGGACAAAAAGTGGGCTCTTCATATCAGAAGAGGAGACCAAATGCTATTTGAACGCCTCTGCGTATTAAAAGCAGTATTTCAAAACACACAGTATAGAAACATGAATGTTCAAAGACAGAATGCTGACTGTCACCCGAACAGCAGAATGTCTGACAATGCCCTGAAAATATGAAAAGTAACATGCCCCCTGCACCAGATTACTCTGATTTGAGAGTATCAGAAGCATAACTCAAGGAAAAAAAAAATCTAAGACAAACTATCATACTAGTATCCTGATGAAGTCATTCTGTGAAAATTGAATAAACTAATATTGTTGTCTGAGCAGCATTAAAGTTAGAGTACTTTCAGCTAGTATGTGGCAATAAGACAATTATGCATTTAGCAGAAAGTCCGTAACCTCTAAAGAAAATTAACATCCAAGCATTAAAAAGAAAAAAACCCCACCACTCTTCTAAAGGGTAATTCAGGGACTAAAATGAATGTTGTGACATCAGAGCATAGAGCTCATAGAAGATTAACATACCCATGCCCTCTTAGGTATTTGTTTGGCTGGCAGCCTGCATGATATCAAGTGTTAAGGGATAGCAGTTGAAACAAACCGTATTTTGATCAGCATATTTAGCTACCAAATGGACAATTCTTTTCAGTACTCTTCTTGCATGACACCAAGAACATCTTTAGTACAAGAAGTTTTCCATGTAGTCCCTCCCACCAGTTCACTAATCTCAAGCATTGCCACTTTGGCACTACTCACTCATACAACCTTTCATTCCTTTTGTGCTTTCTTCTTCTTGGCACTTTGAAGATATAGACTTACATCTTAATCTCACACCAGAGACTTTTTATTTTATTTGCTCTCCCCACAACTGTATTCTGCTTACATAATTACCTGTTCCTTTTTCCTATGACTAACCTCTCTGCTTCTACTATTTAACACTCTTTTTAGCATCTTTTCAACTTTTATTTCCTTCACTAAGAGCCAAAACCTCTTCTGTAACTCCCAAGATCATCAGCACCCAAGACCACAAAGTCACTCCTCTAAAGTTTTCTGCTCTGCCCAAGCTTCTCAACTTCTGTTACTCTGACAATGAATTCTACGTAAGTTTTCTTATTTCTGTAGTTTTACATTAGGGTTCTGGTAATGGAATTCTGTGCTCTATTGCCTCTAGTTTTATCTGGAATTCTAAAGCATTTTTAATGAACCTGTACTGAAGAATTTTTAAATAAACTAGATACAAATGATAATGGAGATATTTCTTATTTCTTCACACTTTAAAAAGAAATTCCTGAGAACCTCTTCATCAAATCAGTCAAGCTTTATGCAAATGAGCCTTCAGAATGTAGACAATTTAACACTGCCCTTAAACAACTCAATAAAACTCAAATATAAGAATAAATTGAAAAAAAATCAAATGAAGTGAAATATAAATGAAACTCAAATAGAAGCATTTTAAGCAGATAAAGGTTAGCAAAAAGAACTAGCAAGTCTTATATTTAGGCATTATCATCAATTATTGATTTTTTTAAATCTATTTTACTTATTGTCAGTATCTCAGCATTGCTACTAAAATGCTAAAGGCCAGATCTCTCCCACACAGATACCACTCCCAGCTCTTTTTATAATCATTTTAAAAATAAAAAGTCTCTTTTAATCACTTACTCAGCATACCTCTCCTCTCCTTCAGTTTCCAGATCAGAAAGAGACAGCTAAGTTTCATTTTCAAGGCCTTAAACACTGATTATTTATGACATTTTCTGTTCCAGAACTCTTAAGTTCTGTGTATACCTTGACACTAAGCTCATATTACAAAACTGCCCCTGAAAAGAATTATTTTTAAGAAATACTGTAAGAACCTACTCTCCACATTTTACTTGGGTTCATCTAGCAATAAAGTTGGAGATTTCAGTAACAGATTAATTATTCAACTGTGTTGGATAAGTAGATACAGATCTTAACTACTACAAGGCTTGGTATAAAAAGCACGCTGTCTAATCTTTATCAAAAGTATTAAAGATGTGATAACACTAATTCTCAGTTCTTCATCAGTTTATCAAAATATATCAATTACCACACAGAGTGAAGATTAAAGCATGCTATATATGGATTAAGATACACACAGAAAATAAGCAGTTACTTCCATTTTGAATGTCAATACGCTATTCCATCCCTCTTTGAAAGGGGCTAACAAAGACCTTAGTCAAAGGCTTACACACAAGAAGTCTCACATACTCCAAAAATCCACAACAGCATCATTGCTGTGATTACATAAGATGTGATGAACCACACATAGTGATGACTTTCACATAGTTATTTTCACAGATACTTTATTATTCGCAACAAAGTCACAAAAGTTTTCCTCGGTTCTTGCATCACAACCAACCCAATGAGTAAGCAAGTCTCCTTTACCACAACTAGCTACAAAAAAGCCTGACAAACTCCAGGGCTTGTACTTTCCCTGACCTCTCCTATACTGACCAGAAAGTAAAACCAGGAGCGGAAGGGTGCTGTTTCTTCCTCTCGAGAGTAGTGAAATGAGACAGAGCCTCCCCTGACATCTTCCCTCGCCAGACCCCAACCGAGCCTCACTCCAGCTGTATCCCAAAGCGATACCGAGCACAAGCTGGATCCGGGACGCACTAAGCGACACCGTCCCACCGCCACATCGGCCACGCTAAGGAAGATCCCAGAAGGGCCTGGAGAGAAGGGAGAGGCTGGAGCCGCCCCGAGGGCGCATAAACCCGCCAGACTTCTCCCGCTGCCCGCCCCCCCACCTCCATAGCAGCCCAAGGCCTCCCCTCCCCAGGCTCCCCGTGCCTCCCCTAATCTCCTCGACCCCCCCGCCCTGCCCCCAGCCGCCTCAGCGCCCCATGTCCCCCCCCCCCCCCAAGCCCTCCGCCACAGCCCTCCCCCCGCCGGGGGAAGACGCCGCACCCCGTCAGCGCCGCCGCAGCCCCTTACCCGACCCGACCCGCCGCCGCCGAGGCCGCCTCCCCTCAGCGCTCCACTCGCGCCGCTCCCTCCCAACGGCCACAAGCGCGCAGGCCCCCACAGCCAACGGCGATTCCTACACGAAGCGCTGCGCCATTGGCCCGCCAGCCCCCACGTGACGCAGCGGCCGGGGCGCACGCGGACGACTGTTGTTGCCGCTGGCGCGCTAACGTCACCGCCGGGCGGGGAGGGAGGGGGCGTGGCTTCGGCTGCAGCCGGGGGCGGAAGGAGGAGGGCGGTGGCTGCCGCTTGTCCCCGAAAATCCTGCCCCCCTGCACACTCCATCCTTCGCTGCTGCCGTGCGGATGGTTCCGCTTCGCGGCCGGGCCGCTCTGCCATGCCGCGCTACTGCGCGGCCTCCCGCTGCAAGAACCGCGGAGGCCAAAGCGCCCGGGACCAGCGCAAGCTCAGCTTTTACCCGTAAGCGACTGGGCTGGGGACGGGTGGTGGCGGGGTGGGGGGGGCGGGCCTCGGTCAGGGTCCCCTCCCCCGGCCCCGGAGATGGCGGTCGCCATCTCTGGGGCCGGGTTGGGGGGGGGGCAGCCCTGACTGAGGTGCGGCCTTCCTCGGCCCCCTCAGGAGCCGAGGGGCGAAAAGGGGGCAGTTGTGGCCGAAAAAATTAACTTTGGGGAGGAGGCGAGAAGGAGGCAGCCCCGCGGGGTTGAAGCCGTGCCCGGTCTGGCGTAGCTGGAGGGAAATGCACTTTTTTGGGAGGGGGAGTGTGGAAAAAGAGCTGCAGAGGTGAGTGTTTAAGGGCCCAGAAGGCTGTCTGTGCTTCCCGAGAGGGAGTTTCCCTGGGAGGAATAGGGGAATATCAGAGAGCTCCTCAGCAGGCATAAAGGGGACAAATAAAATTGAAACCAGAGGGAGTCTAATAAGACATAAAATTTATGCTTGTAGGCGTGAGGCTGGCTAGCTGTTAGAGCTAACTAGCAAGGGTGATGGTTACCCTGGTTTTTTCAAGCCTGGCTGCCTTTCTGGAAAGGGTGTTTTAGCCAGACTAGCGCCTCTGCTTAATGGTGGATTAGCTGAGTGCAACTTCTGTATCTGTCAGGTTGCCAACTAAGGGCTTAATAAAGTGAAAATGTAAATATGTGCTGATTTTCCAAAATAATAATGTTCTCACTTAAATTAATATCTTGCCTACGCTGTGGGCAGAAGCATTACTAGTTTGTATGGAGGCATTTGAGCTAGTCATAAGCTAACTAGCTTGGTTACTAAAAATCAGTTGATGGCAGCTGCAGAGTACTAAGCACTGACAGGCCACCTGATTAATTATTCACCATCCCAGGCCCACGCTAACCTCTGTACTGTTGCAGTTATGTGGCTGACCACTCTCACAGTCATGATTTTAAAAGTGTTTCTCAACCCTGAGAGGAGCACAGTGTAGGTACCTACATGCTGAGGTATTTCTGTTGAAGAAAAGCACAATATCATTTGTCAGTGGAAAGAATTTCATAGCATTTAAGAAACATTTCAGGAAAAAACTTCATAATAAAGCTCAAAGGGAAAATTTATTTTGGTAAAACTTATACTGTAAGCTGCAAGTTTAATTCAATTGCTGAGTAGTAATTGCTGTTCCAGGATGAGGAAGGCTGTATAGGAAGACTCTGAGGAAGACCACTGCTTTGAAAGGGATTTTTGTTTGGACTGAAGGAAACCTCTTTACCCCAGCATAAATACGTCTGCCTCTTAACATCCCAAAGAAATCCTCTGCTGCGTTGTGGTCTTGGGTCCGAGTCCCTTAACTTAATTCCCTGTGTCCTAATTTCAGCTGGCCTAACTGGCCTTCTTTGCTATCTTTCTTCATCTCTCTGACTTCTGTGGTGGTGGCTCCCAAATAAATTCTATATAGTCCTTCTTTCCATTTTTCTTTTTTTATCTCCTTTACAACAGAGAACAGATTCTAATGATGAATAAGAGAATATGAGAGGAGGAGCAGGTTCTGGCAAACTCGCTCTTTAACTAAAATAAAGAATTTGCCTACCAGACATTGTCTCTTGCTACAGATTTCTGTGTTTCCTAGTCTGAAGCAGACTAACTGTGACAAAGGCAGTGAAGGCTGTGTTGCAAGAGTAATGGCAGTGGAGGCAAATGCTCTCAAGACTTTCGTGAAGAGGAAAGTGCAATTGCTGGCATGGCCTTCAGTTTGTGAAAAGCCCACAGTGTAGACAAGATATTAATTTAAGTGAGAACATTATTATTTTGGAAAATTTGGCCTCTCGCTGAGAGGCCTCTTCAGAGCTATGTAGTTACATCCCAGGCTAAGCTCTGCTGTTCATGGGATGTGCGGTATCATACTTGCAACGCTGCTATTGGGTGAATGCTATCTAAGTAGGCAGGATTTGAAAGGCTGAACTCCTAACCTGTCCTTGAGAGGTTATTTTGTTCTCTCCAGCGTTACTCTTTGCATTCCTACGTATACTTGGAGCAAGTTGCATCAAATGTTTGTTCTATTCCCTTAGTACTTGAAAGCTTAAATGGCAAAATATTCAGAAGATCAGGGAAGGGGGAAGAAATGCACATTTACCTATGAATTTCAGGTATCATGATCCAAGTTTGCAGTTTTGGAATACTGTAGGCCTGCAGGAGAGAGTCATTGCCATGTGCAGCTGTTTGGAGGAAAGCTGCAGAATTGGGGGGCTGAGGGTGAGATGTAGGGCTCGCCGTCAAGTTGCCCGACTCGCAGGTGCCGTTTGTAGAATCCAGGCAACGCACAGCTCCTTCGTGTGCCAGGCTCTCTGCCCAACTTCCGCTATATGAGAATACATCAGCACAGAGCCAAATTTTATGTGTGTTGCAGGCCTATAAATGTTATCGTGGTCTATTAATGTTCATTGATGTATGGTAGTAACTTATCAAAAGAATTGATTGTTAATTAAAAAAGAGCTAAGGGAAGAGGAATGGGGTTAGGAACATCTGTTCATGTTTAGGGAGTAGATGGAAATGGCTCTTGTAAATAGGCTGTAGGCAATTGTTCACTTCTGGATATTTCTGATCACCATATAAATCTGTCTCCAAGCATTTCATATAGACAACAGCTTTTTATCATTGCACATGATTCTAAGGAATATCACTTTCTTAACAGTGGTCATGTAACACTATTCAGAATTCAAATTGCAGTTTATGTACCCTATGTTGTTACATGCTAGAGTTGGAAGAAACAGAGACATCAGTAAGTGCATTCAGATACTCTGATGCCTGTCTAGTAAGAGGTGAGAGCTGAGAGTGGTCTGAATGTTGATGTTGCCATTACCATAACTGACTGTGCATGTATCATACTGAGCCTTTAATCTCTCTTTAATTTGTATGTATGATGATTCGTTAAGTAAATTACATGTCTTTGCTTGCCTTTTTTAAATTTAGTTCTCTCTCTTATGTGATTTGTCTGACCATTTGCATTAACTTTTAAAATCTTTTCTTTTTTTTTAATGTTTATGCTCTTCATTTTCCTTTTCAAGTAGGTTAGCTCGTTGAAAAGTTGCGGATTACACAATATTGTTTTTTGGGTTTTCAACACTGTAAGAAAGCTGGAATACAAAATCTAGAAATGCTTTGCATCTCATGCATTTACTTCTTGAACAAAGTTTAAATTCTGCACTGGATTTATTATTCACATTTCTGAGTTAGCAGATAATCAGAAGTATGACACACATTAAGAGACATTTTGTTAAACAAAAGTTAATAACAAAAATTGTGTTACTAATTTTGCCTAGTGAGACAAAAAAGCCCAACAAATACTATTTCTAAAACATTTTTTGACATTTTTTAATGAAATATTACCTGTGACTTCTGTAGAACTGTTTTCTGAGCAAGTGTTGGAGGATCAAGCCTTTTTAAAGACCTTATGTGAAAGTCTTGGCCTGAAGAAATGAATAGAACTTCTGGTGTTGAACTCTGGCACTAGAAATAATTTGGATGTTTACTGGATTAACATGTATGCAGCATAACAATAAGCATTTTATATTAGAAAAAAGAAGAGAGAGAGAGAAAGAAAGGGATCATTTGAATCCTTTTGTAAGGAAAGACTTCCTTGTACAGAAGAATAGGGTATCCTTTATTTAAAAAAATAAATAAAAACCAGTATTGTCTTTTTTTTTCTTTTCCAACTGTTTTAAACAAGGTTTCCACTTCATGATAAAGAGAGACTTGAGAAATGGCTGCGGAATATGAAACGAGACGCATGGACTCCAAGTAAGCACCAGCTTCTCTGCAGTGATCATTTTACCCCTGATTCCCTTGATGTGCGATGGGGCATACGCTACTTGAAGCATACTGCTGTACCAACAATTTTCTCTTCCCCAGGTGATGAGGTAACGTGGAGGGGACGGGTTGTTTGTATTGTTTGGTTTTTGTTCTTTATTGTAGGATAAAGGTAACCAACTATTTATGTAATACAGCTGTTTATTTAACTGTAATATATTCATACTTTATTTTAACAATAGAATTCTGGTCCATCAAAATACTTTGTCAGCAGGACTGACACAAAATGAATATGTGATTGCATAGTGTAAAGACGGTGAGAAGGAAGAACAACTTTCCATTCTTTGATTGGTTCAATATTTTTTTTAAACTAGCAATTACAGAAGCATTTCTCATAAGTTTATTTCCTGTGAGAATATTATTATTCCACATAGTTTTTTCCCTGTGCAGGTATTCTTAATTAATAATCTAATGTTCTTTTAAGTCCTTCTATTAACTATACCTAAATACTGGCTTTAGAATGTTTCAGTTTTAAACTACGGATTTCTCTTTCCTGTCTCTAACCTCTCTAATACCCAAGTGCTCAGGAGTATAGGCTGCAATGGGTGTGTCAAGAAGACTATTCTGTCTTGTCTTGTACAGAGTTTTACAGTTGGTTACATAAAAAGCACTGTTCAACACAGGCACCTAATTTTCATCAAAACTGTGCTAATTTTCTTGTGGCACATAGCTATCTTCCACTAGATCATCAAGAAGAGAACAATATTGGAGGTGGGAGAAATGCAAGGACTGAAGTCTCTAAATTACTGAAACTGAAATTTATGGCTCATTAATTTACCAAAATAATCTATTTTTAGTCATAAAGCTCTGTCTCCTTGGATAGCTGCATATGTTACACAGACTGCTTTTGACTGTCTAGAGTGAAAAGTTAATTTTGAAGAATTTCTCAAAAAACAAAAAATAGAAAAATCTTGCAATTTATGACAGCAGTAACATAGCAATAAATACCACCATTTTCTATCACCAGACGTAACGTTGTCACTGTAACAGGGAGCCGTAGTTTTGGAACTGGACTTCATGCACTGCGTTCTGTGATATCACAGAGAAAAAGAATGTGATTTCTGCCCAAAGGAAAGTAGACTTTCCCCTGTCTCTTCATTCTGTCTCATTTTGACTGTGTCCATACTCCATTCGTAGTATACTTACAAAGATCTTACATGGATAATTTTGAGTTATGAAGTTAAGCATTTAATGCAATGATGTTGCCAAGAAAATGCCAATGACCTCTCTAAATTATTTTTGCATGGGTAAAGCAAATGAATTCATTTTTTGGTATACATTTCTCAGTCCTTTAAGACTGGAGTTTCCTATAAAATCAAATTACAGATATAATGTATTAAGGATACTTCAGCCGCTGCTAAAAGTTTCATCACCTCAGAGCACGATGAGGAAAATGCAGAGCGCTCTAGAAGATCCTGACTGTGCGTGCTTTTATGAACATACACTGAAATTGTCTTTTTCCATCATAATCTGTTTCCTCAGTCTGTCCTGTTGTTTTTCTTTAATGTTGTTATTTGCCTATCTTATATTTAGGTAGCAAAGTTAAAGTTGCTTCTTGTTCTGTTTGAGGGTTCATTTTGTTTTGTTTTGGGTTTTTTGTTGTTGTTTTTCTTAGTCCACTGGTCTAACATAGCGACAAGCTATGGTCTCTTCCTAATCAAGCCTACTGGAAACTAAAGCTACTCAATGTTACTGTATTTTTGTGTTAGTGACTGACATATCAAAAAGCTTGCTTGGATACTGATCTTTAATCATGTGGCAATGCTGTTTATATAGAGGAGGGGAAAAGAAAGTGGCTAAAAAAAGATAAGTTTCAAATTATCCCACCTGTAGTAACACCTTAAATTTAAAGTCCCGCTAAAATTCTGTCCTTCTGTCAAAATGCTATCCACTCAGAAAACTATTCCATTTTCATAAATTGCAGAGTTTAGCTGTTGTAATTCTTGCTTGCATGTTTAAAAATCTGCATATGTGATTGTACATGAATATGTATACCACTCATATATTTCCATTTTCTTCAAGCCTGTGTTCATAATCTTTTTTTTTTATTGTTGTCAGTTCTCTTTGGGGTGAACCACCTGACTGAAGATTTGCTGTAACTTGCTAAACCAACTTTAGTGCATGTTTAATGCAAAAGTCTTATACCATGTATATTTAATACACATATATTTGATACAGTGTTTCAGGTTGTAATAGGAGATGCTAACCAGTTAGATTTGAATAGCTGCTTCTCCTCATTGCTTTTTAAATTATTATGACTCATGTAAATCAATAAAGTTCCTTAGAGCTTGAAAAAGAAAAGGATAGTGTTACTGTCTTCTGAATAATGTTTAAGCATGTAGGACCTGTAACAAAGTTATGGAAGACAGTTATGTGATTTATCAAGTTTCTGGTTTGATTTTTATGCACTGCTCATCCAAATTATTAGTTACCCAGTACCATGCCATAGAATGAGGGTTGTGCTTTTTTTTTTCCATTATTATGTTCAAGTGATTTTTAAGTTACAATATGTCTTTTTTTTTTTTCCTCTCTCTCTCTCCAGGAAAAAGACTCTTCTCAGCACAACCCACAAGAGGTAAAGAGAGAAGACCAGGAAGAAGCAAGTGGAAATGTAGAGTCAGATCAAGTACCTCTATCTCTTGAACCTTGTACACCAAAGAAAAACCTTGTAATTGCAGAAAATACAGATGAAAAAGCAGAAGCAGTCTGCTCAACTGTATTGAGTAAACCTCTGCAAATGGGAAAACTACAACTTCAAAACAGAGAATACTTTCAAGCAGACAGTGTAATTCTTAATAATTCATCTAAATGGCATATACATCAACCTACACCCATTTTAATGGCAGCAGCAGTCCAGAACATGGAATCTACCAGTGTTCATAATTCTGTAGAGAATTCAGTAGGTTGTACAGCTACAGTCTTGCAACTTACAGACCCTGACTATCTAAATTCAACTCTGAAATTGAAAAATGCTTTAGGTTCAATTACTGACTATCCAACTGAAAATCCTAGCTCTCATATTGCAGGCTGTTCTGTTGAAGTACAGCCAGCAAGTGAAAATGCCATTTTAGTCAGTACAATCACACAAACTATTGAACAGTTTAATGGAAGTGAAGAATCTGTCATTGCTATCATTGTACCAGCTGAGAGTCCTAAAAAGCCTGAAATAGCAAACAGCTCTTTCCTGCCTATTAAGCAAGAGTTTCTTGACATGGAAGAAACAGAAACAGAAAAATCTGCCTATATGAATGCATATAGTGAAATTGAAGTATTGCAAACTGAACATTCATACTGCAAACAAGATATAGACAGAGATCACCTTTGGCAAAAAATTTCGAAGCTCCACTCTAAGATAACTCTACTTGAAATGCAGGAGATAAAAACTTTGGGGAGACTCAGATCCTTGGAAGCTCTCATCGGACAACTGAAACAAGAAAACTTGCTTTCTGAAGAAAAGCTCAAGATTGTAGAAAACTGCTTCACAACACTTGAAGTGACTATGATACAGTAAAGGCTTTAAATAACTGTTCTGAAATATCTTTATTTCGCCTCTCTGATTGTCCTTTTGTACAAATTAACTTTTGTTTCAGTGATGGTATTTTAAATATCTAATGCAAATTGTGTGAATAACAAACATTCTTAAAAATCAACCAGTACCAAAGCTAGGTGGTAGAATATTGCCCTTAAAACATGACTTGCAAGTAAGCTTTAAAAAAAAAAAAAACTTAAAGTTTTGTTACAGTATATAAAGTGGATAAATAACAAGAAGTTAAACATTTCCAGGTGCAAGCTTCCTGAAGCACGTGAGCCTGGTATTCAGTGCAGGTGCCGAAGGGGTAGCATAACTGTGTAGAGTGAATGATTATAAAGCAATTGTAAAATACTGTGTTCCAGTTCTCTCAAATGAGGGAGGAAGTATGTAATACACATTGTCCAGTGAGGCCACAATTGCTCCTTAATCTTCATTTAGCATTCATTCTGGTACCTTTTTGTACACTTTGACCTTATTAAAATTGTTTCTGCAATAAAAGGGGTGTCCTTTTATTTAGTTAAAAAATAATTTTTGTCTTGCTGACTATTACAATGAGCAGGTCTATTCCCTGTCTTTAGCCTGATGGAATATTCAGCTCAAATGGCAAGAACTGTCTTAAACAGTGATATTTTTGCTGGTTAGTAAAAGGGAAAGTTCTAATTATTCAGTGAGTGCTATCTGCTCAAAAGCATGTTTGATCCTTATACAACTTATGCCTGGATAGTGCATTCCCCCCCCCCCCCAATAGTACGTTGAAGAAAAAACAACTCTTTGCAGAGTAAGTTTTTTGTAAAAGTAGCAAAATCTGGCTCACTATTCTCTGTAGCTTACTCCTCAAGAAACAGAATTATGAGATTGGAAATCCTCTTCGTTATACTGGTTTTATTAACTGTTTCTAGTGCCCAGGATGTCCCTACGTTGGAAAGATTAGAAAGATACTGACAATTCATTTTGAGGGAAATGAACTGACGGGCTTAAGTACTGTGTTTACATCGTTTGCATCCTACCCCTTCCATCTAGATCTGTCTGTACAGTGATTAGATTGCTAGCGGGACTTGCTTGTATCTCCCTTTACTCCCCAAATTCAGTATAGGACTGGAACAAATGGGTTCCCTTAGAGTCTCTTTTCTGTACTGTTCATCAGTCACATTCTGAACTGTTCTGTGGAATTTTTGATAAGGGATTGGGGATGAAGCAACACTGATTGCAAAGTTGACCTCCAACTAAATAAGAAAAAATTGCAGGGAATGTTTGAGAATCACAGAGTAGCTGCTTGGAACTTGGTCTACTGAAGTACAGTGTTGTAAGAGATTAGTTGTTTTCTGAGTTCAGGAACCACCTTGATAGGCTTGTTTTACCCTCAAGGAGTATCTTTCAATAGTTAACTTTCTTTAGTCTTTAGGCATAGGATGTGATTAGAAAAATTCCCAAAGAAGAAAGAGGTCAGTTATGATGAATTTTTTACTTGGACTCCATGACCCACACGTTTTTTCCTCTTCAGAGTCCCATCCCTGTAACAGAGGAAGTCATGCAAGGGGTGTCCCAGTCTCTGAAACATTGCTGTTACACAAGGTCCAAACTTGTGTAGGTTGTCCAGATGGCCTCTTTGAATAGTATATTTTGTAATTTTTATTAAGTAAGAGATCTTTCAAAACAATCTACAAAATGCTATATGAGATTGCTAAATGATTTGGCAATTTTAGGAGTTTCGTGAATGTCCTTTTATTAATCTGCTAACACTTTATATTTTAAGACTTGCCTGCCCAGTTCAAAAGTCTAAGGCAGATCTCAAATGGCAGTGAGAGTTAAGACATTGCAAAAGAGTTTTTGAAATCCATTAACTTTAGTTCACCTACATAATACCCCTTACAACACTTCAAGCTGCTGTCCCAGCAAAGTTCCTTGACTGTTCCTTAAGAAAATACCTTTTTACCATGGTATTTAAAGTCCTGATATATTTTTGTTTTTATTGACAATTCACAGTGTTAATACAGAGAACAGTATTTGTGACATAGATGGCTTTAAACTTGGGGGGGAGGGGATGTTCAATTTTCCTTTTCTTATTAGAGTTTCATGGCAATATAGCACAAAAACTCAAGTAATACCTCTACAAGCATGTCACCAAGCCTAGAGATTTCCCTCCTATAGGGGTGATTTGGGCAAATGGGACTAGTGTAGATTTTAAAGGCCTGCAGTGGTCAGCATCACTTCAAGCAAAACAAAAAAAAAAAAGCGAAAGATTGTCTGAAAGCAGATGACCCTATATGCCGCCTTTCTCAGGGCCAGTCTCGTAGAGATGATGAGCTTCAGTTAGCTTCAATGATACCCTGATGCTGAATTACTCAAGCTAATCGTTATGAGTAAGGAAAAAAACTATCCTGAAAATTGCCACACCCCCTGAATTTGAGGTTGCATGTATGTGGCGCTCTCAGTGTTTCCTGATCATAACTGTGTATAGCTTTTGCACACAATTTTATTTCCTGAAATTTTATGGACTCTCAAAGATGCTATATTACTCACTGAGATCCAATCCACAAACTGTTCTTGCACCATTGCAGCCTAGCATCAAAATAGCACATTGAATCATTATTCTTCTGCATTTTGTCAAGCTTACCTCAATCATAGTTATATTTCTTACTTAATTTTTCTATAATTTTGCATTTGTATCAACAATTTTTTTAACTTTTGACCTTACCTGTTTTCACTGATCTCCTTAATCATTTAAATGCTTTCCAGATTCAACCAATGTCAGCTGTTTTCTTAATTCACCTTTTCTATTTTCAGTTGAATTTCATTTCCCTGGCTACTGTAGGGATTCGGTCAAATAGCTTTCACATGGATCTTCATTTAAATTCCAGCAATTTTATGCCTTTGGAATAAACTGGTGCCCACTTCCCTTTGCTTTTCCTCTTTACAAGGTTGGCTGTGAAGTTCTATTTAACTGATTCCGAATGCTGGAGCAGATACAGTCGATTTTTTCTTTCTGTCAGGCTAATAAGTATCCAGGACTTTGTTCTATCAGGGTGCCAATACTGACTGCCTTCTCACATTCTTCACAAGCATTCGTTAGCAGTCTGTCTACATCTCTCATTAGTCATCTTCGATCTTTTGTTACTCTCCTTTATTTCAGAGAAGTTCTAATTATTCTTCCTTTCCACTTCAATCCTCTCCTACTCCAAGACTTACTCCTACATTAGAAAAACTAGCAACAGATGTGGGCTCAGTTAAAATGCCATCTTTGTTAATAATGCATTTTCTTTGTCCTCTTCTGCTTCGCCTGCTTTGGCCCCAAACCAGTGTACACAGACTGGTGCTGTGAGCCGCTGCTGTGGGGTCTAGCCGCGCACAGCAAGGCCATGGGCCATCATCTGAACCGCTTTCCGCAAAGTGAATTGTGGAGACCCAGCCTGACTGTGATGTTGCTGGACCCTGAATGACACAGCTCATAAATGGCACAGAAGGTCACGCTAGATGCTGTCTTCCTGTCAGTACGTTTTAAGTCTCAGGCTGTAAAAGATTACACTTTCCTCCAGCTCCCAACTTCTGTAATAGTCCATTTCTCATAATAACTAACCCCAGTGTTCAAACTGCTTGTTTACAGCTTGAAGCCTCCCCTCACTTGATAATATTGGTTTACTAGTTAAAGTCACGCAAGCAGATCCTCACTCCTGCACGTCAGCCAGCAGCCAGCGCTGGCTTGGCCCAGCGGTAAGCACGGCTAGCCCAGCCCTTCCCTGTCCCGGGGACATGGGCTGCAGCTCCTGGAGCCTCTTGCATTGCTCGGTGAGTGCTCGCACGCACGTGGGTGACCTGCGTTCTCTGCATCCCTATTTCCTATTTAATTGTGTCAATGACACTGGTAGACTTTGCTTGGTAGGATGAATTGTTTCTAAACCCATTGAGGTAAAGACTGAAATTCCCTTAGTCCTAGATGTTTAAGACTTCATAATGATGGTAGGGCAATGAAACCTAGAGCCTGCTTTTGTGAGAAATCATATCCACCTAATAAAAGATACCAGGAAACACCCACACGATCTCTGGGCAAACCCAGAAGACACAGTGAGCAGCGGTCTGCAAATTTCCTAACTGCCCAGGCAGAGCTAGAAAAGGTCCGTATCCAGCCTCAAGGAACGGCACAAGACACAGCAGTCTTGAATGACTCAGGTCTCTCGCCTTCCATAAATCCCACAAGTGAGAAGCCGTGTGCTGTAGCGTAACGCTGGAAAGGAAACGTCACCTGCCCACCAGGGCCTTGGGAGGGCTGCTCGGGCTCGTGCATGGCCATGGGGACGAAGGAGGGGGCTTTGGCACATCGAGTGGCTGTCCAGGGACCAGGCCCCTTCTTTAGGATCCCACATGCCTGGCACAGCCCAAAGCTACCGGGAAAACTCAGCAATGTGCTGGACACGCATGAAATACCAGCACCAGTGTTTTTTTTGTTTTTTTTTTGTTTTTTTTTTTTTTTTTTGCTCATTTGCAGTGAATTTTTTGACATTCCAACACAAGCTGATTTACATTTCTGCCAACTCCACTGGATCTCAGGAAATGCTTTAGAGTTTTATTCACACTAAATAATATAAAAATATCACTGCTCTATTTTCTCCTTCACTGAAATCAGCATAATGATTTTCTAATTTGCTGCTTCAGTGAAGATGTGAGTTTTTGCTAAAATACTTCCCACAAATACGACATTGAGATTCAGACCTCTAAACAGACTTCTTTCCAGTAACTACACCTCTTGGCATTATTAAACATTATGAGGCATGGTGCAGAAAGTCTGTTGCTGTTTTAATATCTACCTTTCCTGCACAGAACACTTAGAATAGCATATCTGAAAGCATAAAAGCAATTTAGAAGCCCATGTCTCATCCCTTCTAAAAGAGATTAAACTTTATAGGTGCTATTGAAATACAGAGGGATATATATAACAGCAGTGTTTCATGTAAACAGCAGGTGGTGCTACTGGATTGCTCTGTAGAAGTCAAAATAAAGAGCCTCATTTTATTTTCATTCTGTTGGCCTCTGAAACATATGCAAACAGATTATAGATTAACCAAGCAGTTTTTCCTTGTATTTCAAATGTAGCTGAAAAAAGGAGTATCTGAATAAAACAGCACGACCAATTTTCCTCAAACTTACAGAAGTAAAGCTTCAGACAAGAACTCATTTATATTCTGAGCATAAAACATGAAATTCAAGAGCCTTCTGCTCAAGTGAGTGGTGTAAAAAGATATATTCATTGTCCTCACATGTAGCATGATTGCATCCCTTATTTCTTGAAGTGGGTCAGTGATTAAAGTTTCAATCCCATAAACAGTTTAGTATTGCTTATTTGCATATTAATCAGGCTAATGGTATGAGTGTTTAATCATACCCTTCATCAAGAATGTGAGCTTTGCTACGCAAGTATTGCAGACGTTTTTGAAACTGGGAAGACAGTGCAGAATAGCTTTATTCATGGCATAGTGCCCTCTTAAAATGCTGTGGGAGAGACTTGGAGATTATGCAGCTTCAAATGATACCAACAGCACTGGAATACAGGAGCGCTTTTGAAAGTGCTGGAGGGAAAAATTCTGGAGGGAATTCTGTTTACTCAGGCATACAAGCACCAAGTTTAGATGCTTTATTTATATAGTTGCACTCTTTTTCTGAAGACTTTGAAAGCCACTTTGCATATAGGAAATTTGGACAAGTAGGAAAACCGATTCACCAGATGCCTAAATTAGACAGAGTGGATCCTAGCCACAATCCTCAGTACTGCTGAGCATCTTCATATGGTACATATCAGACATTAAGAGCTCTGTAATACTGCATAAGTAACATAAATTGATAGTACTCAGGTACTTTTACCCTTTTCCAGCCCCTTGGGATCATAAGCAACCTTGCGGCTGCTATAGCCTGACCCTGGAGTAGTAGCTAACAACATAAAAAGGTCTTTCTCAGCGATATCTGTTTGGGTCAAGCACATTATAGTTCATAAATACCAGTAGCCTGACCTTCAGTCTGAGTCAATAGACAATGAGGCCACATAAGAACAGGCTTCAGGGGCTTTAAACGACCAGAATATTTGGAGATGGGGGGACAATAAATATACGAGGGATGTAGTTTCACAGCATGCAAAATGCATCAAGCCTTTTGGAGCTTATACTTACCAGCAGATGTTATTAAACTTTCATCAAAGCTCTTCATTCAGTGTTTCACGTGATCAGAAACCCTCTACAGTGTCAAACTGGCTTTGGCCACAGAGCAGAGCACAGACCCCGTATCGCCTCAACTCCTATTGACCAACTATGAGTACTCTTAAAATTCCTTAGCATCGGCATCCGCCAGGGCTGGCTTTGGCAGACTGACCATTAGTTTTCAGGAAGTAGCTGGTGTTCTGCTGTATCAGATATCTGCATATACCACAAGATAAAGGTGAGTACAACAGCTTATTGTCTTTTCAAGTCAGAGCCCCAACCTACATCTTTCGAAAGGCATTCACACATGCTACCACTACCGCAGCCTCACTCTGCAACTCAGTTATCTGTATAGTCCCTTAAAAAGGGGGGCAATCGGCTTTTCACAAATATAGCACAAAACCAGACAAAATCTGGCAGTTCCTACTCTGTCTTGGTTCTGACGCAGAGAAAGGCCAGGGGTTGAACGAGAAGTATGTCTGATTGATGCCGGAGGGACTATTTGCTGCCTTATGAAATCATCAGCCTCACATATGTGCTGTGAAGTTTGCAGTCAGCAGCTACCAGGGGCGCAGGCAGCCCGTCCCTGCACCGTGACCGCGGGTGCAAGGAGCCTCGCCTCAGCATAGCTCCACACGTCAGCTGGTACAGAAACACTGCATTTTCCCACTGCCGGGAGAGCAAATATGCAGGGTTTGGCTGGCACAAAGGACATCAGCTTTGAATTCAATCATAGCTCGGGCTTCCAGCAGGGACTCAAGGAAGAAGCAAAATGTGGACTGATGCCAGCTTTTATCCTCCTTTTCCTCCCCCTTTGGTTTACTTAGTGTAGTAAAAGACGGACTAATAAACCAAGCTCCTAAGACTCGCTGGGGTGAGAAAAAGCTGCAAGAAGAAAAACATGCAGATAATGAGCAGAGAACTGCATTTCATTTAAGGAGATTAATTAGAAGCAATAACAAATCCCAATTAGATTTTTAATTAAAAATATATTAGAAACTGACACTGAGATAAGAGTTGCTACAGAAACATGAGCTCCACCGCGATTGTATTTGAGTGGACTAATTTCACAACTTTTAAACATATCATTCACCATAATGAGATCACAGTCATAAATCCAAATGAAATTGCATTTCACGTCTTTGGCATTAACACCATCAATTCATTTCTTTAAGTATCCATTTTGTGAGATCTCAATAAAAATATTTATACATTTTGCTTTGTAAAAATTCAGGCATTTTATTTTGTTCTTAGCATCTGAAATGAATTTGCAGCTCTACCCACAGTTTTCAAAGAGTACCATTGTCCTAGCTTCTCATAGTACAAGAAAGCCTCAGTCTCACCAATTAGATGAATCCTTCGTTCAGAGAGACTCCACAATGGGTGATTGCAGACACTCTTTGCTTGTCTTTATTAAAGCACAATAGTTAAAAAAAGGCAGAGCCATAATTTTGTTGTTGTTCACCTATTACACTAATCTTATTTCAGGACTACAAAACACAGCTTCCTACTGAATATCCCTACCCAAACTGCTAGGCGCCGGCTGCTTGTACCAGGCACTGCTTTTCAGCCTATATGTCTTTGTCTAACCTCAACTTACTCATTAAAATCATGGGGTAAGGACATGCACATGCCTTATTACTCTGAAATCCTCAGCTCCCCTTGACTGCACTGTGGCTGGAAAGGGGAATTATCTTCCACCGGCTAATGTAAATAGATTAGGGCTTGTCTTTTCTAATGAACAGGGTATCTTTTTAACCTACTTCATTTAAAAGGAACTACCTGTCCTGTCTGAAAGGATTTTACTAGTAGTAATCTGCCACTATCTGTTCAGTGCAGCTCCAGTTCCTGCATGGTGTACAGCAGATAACATGTGGGAATGGCAGAATAAAAGGGAAAAAAAAAAGAAAAAAAATTACTGCTTTTTTTGATTGATTTGATCTGCTTCCTTGACAAATGACAGTTTCAAAACTTGACACGCCTTCCCTTCTCCCTTAACAGCTGCAGAAATAGGGTAACAGTGAAGCCCTTGCTCTAGTCCCCCAGCATAAGAGACATAAAAGCCAGAAAGATTTTTGCAGCTGTTGTGAGAACTGCCTGTTTTAGAAGTAAGGCTCTACTTGAAGCATAGCCTTTAGTTACTTCAAAATTTGACAGGAGTGATAGCCTTCTGGGAAATTCTCTCTTTACTGCATTCTAATCAGCAAAACTGATGGCTTTTGGTACAGAAAAAAGTTATCTTTCAGACAAACTATAGTTGTGAATTCCCAATCTGAAGTTAATATCGACACCTGTTCACCAGTCCATGTTTCTGCAGTACTCTAGGGAGAAAGCAGAAGCCAATAGTAGTTAAGAACTACAGGGATATGAAAAGCATTGAGTGCTCGTTCGTTTCCCTTCACAGAAGATTTGTGGCTTTCAAGGGAACTGAGGACTATAAGCAACAGTAGTGTCATGAGTTTTTTAAGTTTAAATCAACCTTGGCATTTTCCATTTACCACACAGAGAACTGCCTGTTCTCTGCAGTAGAAGCTGTGAGAGAAATTCCGTGGGTAAAGCTGAGGAATATGGCGGTATGCTGGATCAGGCAAGCAATGAGATGACGCATGGGAGAACAAGCAGGCAGCATGAAACTCCTGGCTACTTTCTAACGCATGGCCTTGCAAAATCTCCCAGTTGCAAAATAAGGACAACGCATTTCCCCCATCCCTTCCTCCAGCCCCCTTGCAGAGAATAAGATAGAGGTAACACCAGACATTGAACCTATAGCTTTTCATATTGTTGCCCTTTCCTCAAATATTTATACTTCTCAAGAAGAAGCTAAAGATTGAAGGTCTGATTTTTGAAGGTATTTAGATGTGTAGGTGTTACACATCAAACTGTGTTTATGAATCAGGCCACTGATCTTTTCTATGCACAGATGATCTGAGATGCTTGGCCAGAGGCTGGGCCTCCTGTGCCAAGGCCGGAGGTCTGTGGCTATGGCCTGGAGGCTGCTGCTTTTGGGGGAAGCCCCCCAGGCATGCCTTGTGCCACACACTCCTGCCCCCATGGGCAGAGCAAGAGCTGCTAAGAGAAGGTAACACAATTTGTACAGCCTCAGGGCCGGGCAGACTCTGCAGACACCAAAAAAACGAGCTGGTACCTTTGTCACTTCACACAATTTATCATCAAAGCACTCAAGCACTAAACAAATGAAAATCTTATGTAGGTCTGGAAAAACAAGAGAACAGCAAACTGGCCTGCATATATTCAGTGTTTCCTCTGAAAAACACCACTTCTGTCCTCCCAGAAACAAAATTTCCCCTTCCACTTTAATGGGAAGTCCTTATGCAGCAGAAGCTGCCTCTGAGCCTATGGGGATCCCTGCAGAGCTTGTTCCAAGGGGCTACAGAGCAACCCCAACAAAGGACAAATATTTGCACTCTGCTGAACTTAGTGTCACATCTGCTCTTGAAAGGAAGTTGCTGTAAAGCAGCTCCTAAAGGCAGAAAAGCAAACCTTCCCTTACACAGTGAAAGCATTTTATTCATTTGAGAGGTGAGAGCTGTTCTTTTTGGAATACCATGTACAACACCCAGCTCTACAAAAACAAGAATACTGACAAAGATAATCACCCAGTTTTTCACCATTGACAAACCACCTTAATCCCTTATTGCAAATTGCTTCCTTTAAGAGCAGTTCCACAAGAATACATGTACAAGTATTTTGGCATTTCCTTTTTACTTTGTCTTTTTCGTAAGTTTCTACATGGAAAATATTTTTTGTACATGTGATCATTAATAATAAATATTCAGATGATTTCATTTCATGTATAAAGCATTTCTGCTCAAAATGATTGATGCACAGGGAAACAATATTCTAAAACCTGATGGAAAAAATTGTAACTAAAAAGATTTACTTTAAACTTGAGCCAATGAAATAAATCTAAGACAAAAACATAAGATAAGAAGAGGAACCAACTCACTGTCATCCTAAAGGGACTATGAAATATACTATAAAAATCGTTTGAAAGGGGTTAAGAAAGAGTGAGGGCCAAAGTAACACAAAATACCAAGCTTTGATCCAAATTCCATCTCTTATGACTCATCATAACAAGGCCAGAATTGCCTGCTGGCTTCATTTTTATTACCGTTATGAAGGGAACATGTGCCTTAGGGGAGACGGGCCCCAAAACATACCCAGTAATGAATCCAACAGAAAAAGCAACCAGCTAGTAAAAGAAATATGATGTTACCATCCCCATTCTATAGATCTCGAGCCACACAGGGAGGTGGATCTCCTTGGGAAAGATGGGCACAGACTCCAGAGCTTCCAAAGGCCAATCTGGTGTCTTGGTCACAAATCACAGAACCACAAAAGCTCAGAAATATTGGTTATACAAAGCCTCTGGAGACCACATAGTCCAATTTCCCTCTCAGAGCGGATCCATCCATCCTACAGCTGCAGCCCTGGATGCAACTGGGCTTTCCGAGCTGGGCATCTCCCCATCAGGATCAGAGAGAAGGAAGGGGCCCCAGGTACTGGCATGGCCTGCAGTACCATGCTGAAATGCTCTCTGTTTTACAGACAAACACTGCATAAAATAAAAGGCAGGTGTTCCTAGTCATAATTTCTGAATACAATATAGGTGCTAAGATGTGTTTGCATTTACAAGACTGGGCAGAGTAGGTAACCACTATTTTTGGTGGAATATTTTTAAATGGCTCATTTTTAATACCTCCCTGTTTTGGGGGATGAGTGAGACTATATTCAACGGGAAGGAAAATAACATGGAACACAAATGGCAATGGCTTTCAGTAATACCCCAGCTCTATTAATTTAAGACTGAAAAAAGTTATTTTAAAATGGCAGAGAGAGCTCCTATTCTGCTGGGTGAGGTTATGATACTTTCCTCAAAAACCATCAGAATCGATGGAAAGACTCCCATGCACTGCACTGTAGCAGCTCCAGCTGGCAGAAAATGTAAATAAAAAGTGTGTTCTATCCTTTGACACAATTTCACAGAATTAGTACAAATATCTTGTCACTAGCAGTTTGTTTTTTCCGTCACATATTTACTTCTGACTTTATATATTTTTACAGTTCTTTTATAAACCTTCACATGGCCACATGTAGTAAGAAAAAAAATAAAACTAAGTCAAAGGATGGAGAACAAGGGGGCAGTAGCATCTCTTGCTTAGAGGGCTTAAAACATGCAGGCTTTGAACTTATGATGGCATTAGAGACATCCCGGTATGATTAAGGGAAAACTAGGAACATCCATTTGAATCGGTGGCAGTGGAATGGCATAATCCCACCATACTAAGCCCCGCTTTGTTTTCAGGCTGCCCTGCTGATCCAGAATCAGTTGATGCTCTTTGGGGTAAACAGTGTGATGTCTACTTCTGATAGCATCCCCCCAGGCTGAAAATTGCTTCTAAACCCTGCCTTTATCTCTCAGTTTCTTAGTGCGGTCTCAGAAATCAATTGCCAAAAGCTCAGCAGATGGTTTATAAATAGATCTGCATATATGTTTATGTACAGGTTGCAGGTTTTTTTCCTACAAAGTAAAAATGCAAAAAAAAATGAAAACAAAAAGCCAGCCTGCCACTTCCATGGAGATCATATGAAGGCAATGCCATCACTTTCCGAGCTTTATTATGTATTTTGACATACTCCTCTGATTTGAGGCAGTCTCAGCATATTCTGATTATAAGTATGAAAACATGTTCTCAGGGTAAGAAAAAAAAGAAGGTCAAATCCTTTCCCCAGGGAAACTGAAACTAATTAGCACTGTATTTGCCCAGAAATTACTGAGACATACCAGAGACCTTAAATGATGGAAAGAAAGAAAGATCCCATCATTGATAAATCCACTTATTTCTCATATGCCATTCCACTTATTTCATTGGGTCACACACCCACAAATATGAATAACTCTTGTGTATCTGAACACTGGATTTTAAAGGAAACCTCTGATTTTAGCAGCATGGATGTTATAATATGCAAGCTGTTCTGTTCAACAAATTGAGTAACCCTTACTAAGTCTGGTAGGCTGCCAATAGATGCTATTTTCAACACAGAGACAAAAGCTGCCTTTCTGCTTGAGCAGCTCTTCTCAGATGTCACCACCAGCAGCACAACATGATTTCCAAGTCAGCAGCTGCCAAGCTCATCAATAAGACATGGATTTAATACTCAGGCATGAGGAGCAGACAGTAGTTTCCCACCTCCATCAGACTCAGGGATCTGTGCTGGGATGATGCAGCTAGAGCTTAGCTTTTGACAATTTGCAAGCCCATAAGAAATGATGCTTCAGTGGGAACTAATTATTAGGACTCTCTCGGTTTGAGTTTTCACTGAGAATAAATTGCCTTGCAGATATGTTTTCCCCTTCTGTAAGCTTTCACTTATTTTCTAGGGTTTTTTTTCTATCCTTTGCTATTAATATTTAAGTGTAAATAAACTTTACACCACGATGGAGGTTTCCTAGGAAATACCATTGGGACACTTTTTCCTCCACCATCTCCAACATGTTTTCCAGGATCAAATAGGGGTTGCCAACTTGCTAAATCTTATGACTACTACGTTTTCAACTAATCTTCTTATTTGGTTTCCCCAGCTGTCGTCATACTCAATGGGATTTAATTTTTGTAGCAACTTGCTTATCTTTGAAGTCAGTGTTATCCCTTCACAAAATCCTTTGTGTGTCAAAGCTCAGAGGAGCCACTCTTTAGCAGGCTCAGCTTTTGCAGCTCTTACAGCAAACCCAGATACTCCTTGCTAACCACTGTAGCTAGGATGATGTTAATTCTGCTCTGGAGATCAAATATGCCATTCAGCAGGCCAGCTTAGCTGGGAAGGCTAAAATGAAACCAGTTTTGGACACTGCTGACAGACAGCTATATTTTTCAGAATTGAGAGGAAATGAAGATCCCTTTTGACTGAATGGGCTGAAATACCCATGCATTACTACTCAGGCCATTCTGATCACATCCAACAGTCTGAACTAATTTACTTATTTGTCTTAAAGTTTCCCCCCCAAAAGTCCATTAAATTCAGAGAACACATTTCACCATTATGGGGCCTTATATAAGGCACTTGTTTTAGACTGACATACTTGTCTAGAAAATAAAGTGGAATAGACATTAGAATGAAAGTAACACATCAAATAAACTAAGGGCAGACTTGGTGTTGAAAGAGTTACTTTACGTTATAGGGAGTCTATCAGTCTGGCTTACAACGAAACAGTTTGATAGCTTCTAATCAGACTAGAATAGCTGTCATCTTCAGCAGAACATTTGTATGTCAGGATGATCGCCACTTTCTTTGTAACTTCCCAGGCAGCAAACTAAAGTACAGCTCCAGAGGCTACCAAGTCCATACCTCTTGCTTCGGAATCTCATGGCCAAAGAATAACAACAGTTCATATACATTTTGAAATGAGAGTTTTTAAATCTATCGTGCTATCCACCTACAAGGTGTTCATTTACAACCTTTCTATTAATTCCAGTACCCAAGTTTCCTTCATGCCAGGGGAGCCACAGCGCCAGCTGGGCAGCAGCACCTGCAAGGCAGAAGCCTTGGGAGGGACCCAGCCTTTTGCAGCTGCATGAGGAAGTGCAAACAGCAACGGAGACCTGTGGCATACAATGACACAGACCTGAGGTAGGGTAGTGCAAAAGATCCTTTATTGAAAACACAATGGCTGGTTATATAGCAATCAAGCTCAGCCACTCCTCCAAGTATCTCCTAGGCATTGTGGCATCTTGTGATAGGTAGGAAGACATATTCTGATACCTGGCAGGCGGGCAGGACAGTCCAGCAGGACAGGCCCACCACAGCTGATGGCACGTAGGCAGGAAGGCACACCGTGACTGCTGGCACGTAGGCAAGAAGGCACATGATCACTAGCAACTCACGTGCACACATTCTGGCCACAAATCATAGTTACCACATCATCACTTTCTGTCTTAAAGATTCTCTGCTGTCTTACACAGTGCCAATAGAGACCCACTCCAGGTGGTGTTATAAACCATATGGTTTATTTCCCACATGGCTCAAGCCTTGCTCTTGAGTTTAACCAGGCCCACTGTTTCCCCCGCTAAAATCTAGGAGCTGCTCAGATATTATGTTGACCATGGAGGTACATATTGGATTGGTTTGTTCTGCAGT
The DNA here is from genome assembly GCF_036370855.1 of Dromaius novaehollandiae. NCBI lineage: Eukaryota > Metazoa > Chordata > Aves > Casuariiformes > Dromaiidae > Dromaius > Dromaius novaehollandiae. Next base: position 28,128,254 of record NC_088098.1, read on the forward strand.
GTATGGTAAGTTTCAGTCTTGCAGGTGTCATGCCTTCAACAGGGATTACAGCAAACAAATACATAGACATATAATATAGAGGAAAATAGTATATTGTAAACATTTTTGATTAAATTATCTGGAGGGCAGCCATTCTTTTCCACATCTCTCATATATGTAGAACAACCAAAAGAAGGTAGTTCTTCATGTAGTTGGTAGAAACATTTTGGAACAGGGAGTTTTTTGAAACTTGGCCAGAGAAACTGTGGATGCAAATAGTCCACCTGGACTCAAGAGGAGACTGAACAATGAATTGGAAAGAGCCCCACTAGGAGTTACTAAGTAGGCACATTACATCTGGGAGAGTAGGAGTGATGTGTCACATATTTTTGCCCTGTTCTCACACTCATTACTATTGCTGGAGACAGAATACCAGGCTAGGTGGACATTTGGTCTGAGCTGCTACAACCATTATAATGTTCTGATATTAATTTATGATAATTACTACAGTAGTTTTTAAATTATTATTCAAATGAAATGCATTTGAAAGGGCTTTGTGTACATTAAAATACTAACGCTTGGTTAATGACATTTAAGAATGACTTCAATGGGACCATCTGTGACAGTACATACTACCATTGCAAGAATATTTGCAGGATCAAAGCCTTATTTTGGGCATCTTTTATGTCTTCCAAACTTTAATGAAAAAACTAATTTGTTTTATACGTGTCGTGTAATAGCAATAATTTTGAAGCTGCTTTGTTAAGGAGTCATCAAGCATATCTTTCTTTCTCCCAGCAATAGAAATTCAGTCTTCATCTAGCTTCCTTAAAATATGGGGAAAGAGAGTGGCGTGCACAGATCTGAACCCAATGTACTGTCTTAAAGCCTTTTCAAACCATCAGCACAAATATCTCCTGAAACTTAAATCAAACCAGCAGCAGAGAAAAAAAGTAATGCCATGAAATTGAGCGTTAATAAGCTCATAGCTATATGGTCTGCATCAGCACTCTCCATGGAACTTCAGCTGATGCACATCCACTAGGATTAAGATTTTCTCTCTCCCATAGGGTACATTATTGTCAATTTTCCATTTAGATTTTGCTGACAGGGAACAAACTCAGTGAACTAAAGTAGAATTTTAACAGTTTCCTATAGTCACTTTTAAATTCTAAGTTGCCTTTTTACTTTGCTTTGTTAATAGTCTATCATGAGATTGGAAGATATTAAAGACCATCAGTTAATCAAAACTCATTCTCTTATAAAAATCAGTTTCCCCAGGACAAAAGCACAGTGTTTCTTACAAAGCCTGCAACACTGCTAAATTCATGTATTCAATGAATTCATAATTCTTGGTGAAGAATGTAGCCCGTAATATCTGCTTTGGCCCATTCCTTTTCTAGTTTTCATTTTATGCTGACAGGAGTCTTGAAGCTCTCTATTACAGAGACAAAGAAAGTGAACTGATTCTCAGACAAATAGAACTGCCACCTTCTTTCACCTTCCAACCCTAGAAAACAAAGCAGCAAAGCTTGCACTGTCACCAGTAGGCATAACTCAAATACCCACTTCCCACTGCAGCCAGCTACACAGAGCACGGAGGAGATTGGCAGTGTCAGATTGCCTTCAAACCCTTCATTTTACCTAAACCACTTCATCATCTAGATGCATCTTTCACCAACAAATTGCCTTGCTCCCTCCTGCATGCAGCTCTCTTCATGTGTTCCTCATCGGCAGGATGCAGCATGGCGCACAGTGACGCAATGTAGTTCTGGGTAGCCCAGTGCGCAGACAGCATATCTTCTGCGCCACCTAAATTTAACCTCCCAGGGATTCTCCACTGCCCTGCACCAGTCCATGTCTCTTCCATAGTTGGTTAAATGTCTTTTCTTCATTATTTACTTTAAATATGTTTTTTTAAAGGTCCTTACAAAAAAAAGTTTATTCAGCCAAAGCAAAATTGGATGATAACTCTTCGACTCAATTTATTATTCTCTTCATTTCTTTCAGTCTGATCATTCACTATCACTTTTTGCGATTTACAGGCAAAGGTTGGGTTTTTGCTTTGAATCTTAATTTCTTACATCATCTTTAAGTTTCTAGCAATTAATTTATACAAAATAATATTTTATTGAAGACACCTTTCAAAGACTTTTCTTTGGCCGTAAAATGCAATCTTTTAATAAAATGTTCTATGTTGTCATGTCTAGGAGTCTGGGTAAGTATTTTTCAGGTTCAAAGTGAGTATTCATCTCAAGCTGTGGAAGCCATACAGACATATGGCCAAAGACTGTAGTTTCAGTAAACAATATAGTCGATGATCTGAAGTGATGATAGGTGCTGAGAAGGTGTTATCTTTGATCTATCATCCTTGAAAGGGTGGCACACCTGACACTTCTTATTCAAGAAAGTCACTCTTTGCTCAGTAGTTAAACAGTAGCAGCCACCACCCAAGTGGCTGGCAGACAAGCTTTGGTTGGCTAAAATAGAAGGTGAGTCAAGTAGGTAAAGATGTTTCTAGTCGATTGTCTGTAAAAAAGCTGGAGCTGTGGCACTTATTAGTGCCTTCAGTCTTGGCACATCAGAAATATGAACTAAGGAAGAGAGCCACTGGGGTATGGATAGTGCCATCCTAAGAGAAGCCAACAGAGATCTTTTCTGGGACACAGGTTTGGTGGGGAAGAATCTCTGATTTCTGAAATAGAAAACTGTCTCCTGCTGCTTGTCCCGTCTGTGCTCCAGGAAATGCAGTGCTGACTGCTACAAATACCCACAGGGAAATGAAATATCAAATTCTACAGGAGAATTCAAAGAATTGGGAGCACAAGATATGCTTGGCCTACATTCTAGTTCCTCCTATTTTCACACAATTAATGCCAAAGTGATTTGGTAGTGATTCTCTTAACGTGACCATCTGGATCTTTTGGACCTAAAGGAAATGTATACCAAGCAGGACAAAGGCCAAAGATTACAGAGGGAAGGAATCAAATACAGTGGTTAATAATGATGTTATCTTATATATTCATTTGCTTGTTTTCTTAGAATTTGTAAAAATGTTAAGGAGGGTTTTTATGGAGAAAATCTTGATTATTAGAATCCTCTAAAATAAAAAGTATCTTAAAAAATTCTATTCTTCCTGCTGTTGCTTTGCCCCTAGATATAGTAGAGTTCAGAAGATTTTAGGCATGGAAACCAGCTTGTCCTGCCCACTGTGCGTGGGCATCTGCCAGGGAAAAGGAACCTGAGGAAAACTACAAATTACCAAGAGTCCTGTCTTGCAGGTCCTAGGTTCCTAAAGGACATTGGTGTGCTTCCTTTGATGAAGCTCAAAAATATGAGAGAGAAATCCATCAGGGAAAATGCAACAGGAGCTTCACAGATGTCCTCATTTCTGAGTTACTTTCTTTCTTTTGCTTTCCACTTGCTTTCTTTGTCTGCTAAAAGTAGAACTTAACCTGCTATGTTACAGTTATATCGAACGAATCATTCTTTCTAAATTGTTATAAGAGAACATATCACTCTCCCAAAACCAGAGCGTGGGTCTAATTAGAGTGAACAGCAAATCTCTGCAAAGGAGATTTCCTTGTTTCCCACCACAAACGGTCTTGAATTTCTGGGACATAATTCAGCTGTTGGACATGTGAACGCAGCTTAGCATTCACCTTGGGAATTCCAGTATTTGATTTCTGTAGGGAGGCCGATTTTGCCAACGCAAACCTGCACATTAGAATGAGAAAAAAGGCTGGTTCAAAACACCTCTCCAGACTGTAGTGGATTTTTCTTTTAAGCATGCTCACACAGAGGTCTGAAGCCAACATGTTTAAAGTCACCTGAATTAAATAGGCATTATCAGCATTTACTAATCTGTTTCACTCAATACAATTTTTTGCTCCTACTCACAGATTTTAACACCCTTCCAATCAACACTTACAGTTCAACTTTTGGGAAATGTATTATGTTCCCCTCATTAACCCAGTGTATTTTAATATTTTTTCAATTTTTTTGAACAGTTTTCCTCCAAAATCTTAGCTTGCAAAATACCAGCAGCTACTAATAAATGTAGTTAGCTGATTAAATGAAATTCTGTTCTTTGCACTTTCAGATCTCTAATCATCTAGAGGCAAATCAAGAGCCATATTCAGAGCCTAGATGTATTCTTTCACCAAACAGAGCCCAGCAACATACTGTTCCTTAATATATCTATTCAGTGGTAGCATACAGACAGTGCTTTAAGTTGTATAGGAAGTTAATGTAGTACGCCATGTGCCCTGGCCTTATGTTTGACAATTTTTCATCAAAACAAATTGCTGCAAATACCCTAAAAACATTTTATATAAAAAAGCATTTGAACAGATTTGTATCCAGGCAACAGTTGTAAGCTTTAGAAAAAATGCCTATTACACATTGCTTGTAAATTAGTTGCAGCTAATTTCCCTTAGCAAACGAGGTCTGCAGAGCCCTGATAACGGAAATTGATGAAAGCGGGTTTTAGGAAAGCTGGCAGAACAGGTATTGTTTTACTAGATCCTAGGCCCTTCTTTTCCTGTGGATTACAAACCCCAGAAAGACCCCAGTGAGATTATTAGCAATGTGGCACACATATGCAGATTCTGATTATTGTCGAGTTATTGAGGAGGCTGCATGTTTCTTCTTTGTAGATGAAATGCTGACTATTATTTGCACTCCTAGGAATTTTAATGATAATATAAGTGAAACATAAACCAGTGAAAAAGCATCAAAATAGAAAACAAGTAACAAGATGAGCTCAAGCTCTCAGGGCCTCTGTGACTGCAGGAAGACCTGCCTGGGTGACTCTGAGCCCTGCAACTGGCTACGTGCAGGCTGGGCTAAGGCGCAGCACAAAGGCAGGCAACAGCAGAGCTGGGCTTTGCCATAAACTGACCACAGTTATCTCTAACTTCAGCATCTGGTCTGTGGCACATGCCTTCAGAAGTTAATATAATCCACAGTAGTTTAGAAACCACTGCTTCACTTACAGATCAGTCTCCCAGTGGCTTGCTGGACTGTGGTCACATCTGTATTGGTGGGTAAAATGGGCTGGGAGCCCTTGCCTGGTTCTGAGACCAAAGGGTATGACAGAGCACAGCTAAACTCTCTTACCACCCAAAACAAGGCAGCTATACTAAAAACTGCTGTTTGGGAAAGGTCTTTGGCTTGTGCTAAGCCCATAAGCATGCCCAGAAATTGTTTGGGGAGCACTAGCTGACCAAGGCCAAAACCAAGCCAGAGTCTGCACAAACAGTTTAACAGACGGAGAGCACCTACCAGGGCTCAGACATGTGACCTGGCCCTGTAAATTTGCTGATATACACAAAGCCTATAATGCCCTCTTGCCTTAGACAAATGCCTCATAGAAGGCAGATTTTCAGTTTAATTCTGTTGGATCAGCACAGCTTTCAGGAGACCAGCAACCGACCAAGGAAGACACATTTCCTGGACCTGTGGGTTTGGAAAGAGAGGCAGAAGACAGGCTTCTCGGTCACCCATACAACAGTTCTGGGCAGCAAACAGTGTGAATGACCTCAGGAGCGAAATATGGTATGTCTCCTGCACTCCATTCATAGGGAAAGCAGGTGTGAGGCTGCTTGCCCCATTGCTAAGTTTGAAACCCAGCCACTGCCTTACTTGTGGAGACCAGATCAGGAAACCACATAGCAGACAGACAACAGTTTGAAATCAGAATCTTTTTGTCTGGAGCTGGTGGACATGTATTTGACACTATTATCATTTCAAAAGACCCAGAAAGGAGCAATGTAGTGTTTCTGCATGTTTTCAGTCTTTTCTTCTCCTGTGCTTACATGCTTTGAAGTGTAAGCCCCCCAGGCGGACCTTTTTTATATTGAAGAACACTCATCTGTAGGAACTTTTGGAAGAAAAAACAAACTTCTTTCTTTGACAACAAATCCACTTCAATCTACAGTAAAATGAAATCATGCAAGATGGCAAGAATAAGTGTCCTTAAGAGAGGAAATCTATTTAGCTCTTTCCTCCCCTCTCTTGAATTAATATACATTAGTATTCACAATGTATTCTCACAGTATATGCTTTCTCTACCTTCAAACATTTGCCCCTTGCAATTATTCAGGTATAAATCATTTAGAAGTACAAATCTAAATGTAAATCTATGCCTAGAATCCCAGCTAAAAACTATAATACAGGAACTGAAAAGTCTTTAAACTGTTAAAATACAGAAAAACTATCCACTTGCACAGACATGCACACACATGTTATTGTCCCACAATAGCTCTGATTATAATTAAGACCTTTTGGTGTTTCGTTAGTGTGACCTGATTTTTAAAGGCCTTATTTTCTTTCAACCCTCTAGGTGTTTCACATTTCTTTGCCTTCTGCTAATAGTTTTGTAGAGGGCTGTAGTAGAAAAAGTCTTGACTTCTATAATGTCACTCTTAAATATACCCAAGGTCTTGATCCTGAATGTGAGTTGATTTATTCATGCTCTTCCAGTACAATCTTATTGGTTATGCAATAGACGTTTACATCTAAGTGCTCCAGTCAGAAGTATTTCCGTTGACTTTAGTAGGAGTTGGATCAAGGTTTAAGTCAGAAGACAAGAACAGATTTTCTATATAAATTGTTTCTTCTCTTCATAATTCTATGCTGACCCAACGAAGACATGCGTAAGAGAACCAGTTCACCTATGCCCTTGCCATTGATCGTTAATAAGCACAAGAATGTCATTGGGCCACTGCTAATGGGGAGGTGTATTCTAGACAGGGGGAATATAAACACATGCCAACAGAGAGAGATAGATTCAAAAAAGAGTGCATAATTCACTTTTAACAGTATACCACAGTATGCTTTTTGTAGTTGGCCATATGTCCTGAGTACAGCTAGCATCCTCTTCCAAGGCTTGCATAGCAGTGCAGAAGGGATAAAAGGTGATGTTTGGCTTCTTATTATTTCTCTGGAAAATTCTGGAAGGTTTTCAGTCTTCTCATGCCATGAAGATGTGGATATAAGGTGCGCAACCCGCTGAAAGGCTTGGTCATTAGGACATGAGGAAGGAGTGAATGCTGGCAGCTGGCTGCACAGGAGGCCTCATTTGGTTCTGTGTATCAAAACCCCTTTTAGCCACCCTTTGCCAGGATCCCTGAGGCATTGTTCTCCTTAGGGTTGACATGAAAAATGCCTCCATGCTGAGTAATCCCAATCTTCTATTTGTTTTAATCAGAGACTAGCTTTTCACTAGGTTTTTGAAAGTGAAGACAAGCCAGGAATGAACTATTTAAGCTATTACTTATAGAGAGATGAGGTTTAGACCATGTTTTGTAGACAGTTATTCAGCAAGGTTTCACTAAAATGAGGCCCTTTTAGGTGTCCTGTCTGCCTAACTAAATGTTCTGTCCAACCCACAGAAGAAATTCTTGGACATCTGAACAAACATGAAACTAAATTTAATGAAACTGATATTGATTGCAATTTTTAAAATTACTAAAATTGCCCAAACTAACCACTTAACCTAGAGTAATGAATGACTGTTAAATGGAATTATTACTAATGATTAAGCAACAACTATGGAAAGTTCATTATCACTACTAGACTAAATTGGTCTCACTTGGAAGACAACCCAATATATCAGTTGTCTTGGCTAAGCCAGTTACAATTAAGTGTAAAAATGGCACCTTTGAATAAATACAGAAAGTGAATTAAGGGTAGCCTCTATGTGGGAGCTGTACCTTTAAGGGCTCTTGTAGAAGACATTCGGGTGAATTAAGGATGTTGAATGAAGCAGACTCCTGTCAAACTTCTGGCTTTAAGTGATCACTGAACCCATGATCAGAAGTGTCAGGCATATAACAGGAATAAAACCAAGATAATTCCCTAAGTGGAAGAATAGTAACAACCAAAAGCTTTAGCAGAACCAAAGCTTTCCACTATACAGAAGACATTTAAAGAAGGCTTCAAGGGTCATTCAAAAAAATGACAGTAAAAATGCTTGAGAAGCCAATGAAGTTTTCGCCATTCTTTATTCACTCAGAAGGAAGAAACTAAACACAAATCCTTCACATCTGAGTAGTTTGATGCATGTGGCACAGCATCCACAACAGTGTCTGGGCCTAGAGTAGGCTAGGGTGGGGAAGCGGGAGTTGTAACGCTAGCAATATGTGTTAAACACAGTATTTCACTAAAAACATAAGGCAGGGTACTAAAGAGAACAAGATTCAGGATATCTATTAAAGAATAGGGGTTCTTCAAGAGGAGTTAAGGCATTCTCAGCAAAGTACAGAGCAAATCCAAAAGGGCCCACAGTCAGCCATAAACTGTGTTTCATTCCCCTTGCCATAAAACAGAGTCTAGAAGAAGAGCTGAATAAGTTAACTGCTCAGTAAGTTGCAGAGTAATTCTTTTTTCTTCACTGGAAAATTCCTTTTTCTTTGAGTAGAATGACCCGCAGTTTTTTCCCTGAACAAAATTAGTACTGGTAACAGTACTAGTAACTAGGAGCATTTCTACTGTTCATGTACTCATCTATCTGTTCCAGTAATATCAGCACACATACGCATACATTAGAAAAGGTCCTTTGTGGCCACTTACCTACCCTGCTGAACTCTACAACAGAACTTTGAGTAAATTCACTAAAACTTTCGACAGAAAAAATGGACCCCAATGTGCACAGGGTCATTCTCTATGCAGTGTGATTTGTGAGGCTGAAGCCTCACAAGCTGAGCGGAAAACTGAACATAAATCTCCCACCTCCTGGACAAGTATTCTTACCATTAGACTATAACTTAAGAATCAGACACCACTAATGGCCCACCAAATGGGCAGCCTTTGGCCCACTTGAAGAAGAAGCAAACTAAATATCAGTTCAGTTTTCTGGGAAAACAACTGAGGGCAATCAGCCCCAATGGCAGACTCAGCTTTGGAGTCAAAGTTGAAGGAAGCCTCTATCTTCTCCTTTGTCTGAGGCACCTAATTTTTGCAGAGGAGAATTTCAGGCCTACCTGAAAAACCCTTCTAGGGTATTTGCTTGTTGGCTTGTGTGGGCTTTGACACCTGTCCTCTTGCTCTCTGCAGGGTCCATGCACCTCACACCAGAGCTTTAGGGTCCATGCTGCATTCAACCGCCTAACTCTTGGCTAGGTGTGCAAGGTCCCTCAGCGGTTCTTGCTCTTACTTCCCACTCTTCTTGTATATTCAGTTTGCTAATTTTAGTACATTTGTGCAGCCATAAAAAACAGACTAGACAATGAAATTGCAGTAATTCCTGCTGACATAAAATACAGAGATGATGTTCAATCTTCCTGAAACCATTTAGTTATATATCATTTCTTCCAACCATCCTTCGGTATATTTGTCAGGTCTTTTTTATACTGTCCACGTTAAAAAGCATTCATTACAGAAATGAATTATACCATCTGGTCTAGATGACAAAAACCTTTTTAGATAAGAGCATTTTCCATCTAATGGATACTAAAAGACCAAACTCTGAGATAGTTTATTGTCAAAATGGCATCAAAGTTTACAAAGTGTTGAAGCAAATGTGAAAACAAAATGATGTACGTTGTGCAGTTCAACTCCTTTTGTACCTGTGAATGAAATCATGTCTTCTTATCCATTCTAAGCAGCAAGAGGAACAGATGAATTCAGATGAATTACTGATCCTAGGACACACTTCAGCACAGGGCAAGATTCCCACTGCTTTTCTAGGGTGGAGTTGAGCTTGTTCCCAAGTCGAAATTTGCTTCTCACCACCTGTTTGCTGATCAGAGAGTGATCAGAAGCATACTCACAGGGTGACAGGGACAGATGCCTCCTATCTTCCGAAATACAAGAAAAAACTGTCACCTCTCAAGGAGTGCTGCTGAGCATGCACATGAATTTTGAGAGCAGTCTGCAAGTCTCTAATGAATCTAACCAGATCATTCCAATGGGAAACACTACATTTACATCTCTGTATATCATCTGTCTATTAAAAATATCATGTAATGATACCACTGCATCCCTTCTAGAAGGACCCAACATTTATTGCAAGGATAGCTCATAGAATTTCTCAGCAAAGAGGTTAACATATGTAGGTTAACAGTTAGTATAAACAGAAGTATAAACTAATAAAAGAAAACAAGCTGTATTTCTCTGCTGATGAAATATAAAGGATGGTCAGAGATTATTTTTTAGCTCTATGTAATGGAAGGAAGATATATTTTGGAAATAAAATGTGTCACATTTGAAATGGCATCAGGAGATAGAAGGGAGACTATTTTAGTTCCTCTCCAGTAGTCTCTGTGCATGTATTATAAAGCTGATGCTCCTCATTTGAAAGTCTGTCTGCCTATGCCTGCCAAGGTACTGCTCCCCTCTGTTCAATGAGCCGTTGCGGAGAGCCATATCAAGGCTCTGGGATCAGAACGTTATCTCCAAGGCATGCAAGAGTTAGCAGAAACTCTATGTTGTCTCTCTCTCTCTCTCTCCTGTATTTTCATATTGGGCCCATGGACAAATCCCCTATAAATAACCCTAACCTAGACTGAATGTATAATATAACATAGTTTTATGTCAGAAGGCTTTTCTGTACATCATTTACGCATATATGTGGCAGAAGCTGTGAAGGAAAGTAGTGGGAAGTAAAAAACATCCTATGGTACAGTTTCCTTGTTTTCATGTAATCCCTTTTGTCCTGTTATTTCTTCAGCTACACTGAAGAACATACATCCTGAACTGTATCATTCTCTATATCACTCTGACTATACCTATTCCTAAAGCAATACAGTTAAAGCAGAAAAAAAAGGTGTGTACCTCAGCCCTATGAAAATATTTTCCAGCTTCTTTGACCTCTAAAAGATGCACAGTCAGCAATTCCTACATAAACTCACTTTTACTGAAGCAGCAAAAGATTAGATTCCAGTGCCTCGTGGTAAGTGCCATTTCAATAGGAGCATTAGTCAGGTGGTGTAAGAAATGAAGGACAAATTTCCAGTTTTCTATGTTCCATCTCCTATGCCTGAGACAGGCCTTCTGGCTCTTTAGGATTGACTTCTGTGATCCCAGTCCATTTAGGATAGCAATTAAATTGGCTTTGACAGCTATCCCAAAAAAGGAAGAGCTAAATACAGAATACATTAATTCTGCCTCAAATTAAAAGGGTTCCGGCACTAATTTCAGTACAGTTTCAAAACTAAAGCTATAAGGAGAGTTTTGCCAGCTCAGGTTTACCAACTGTGATTATATAATAAAGTGTTGCTAAGAAGGTATCTGGGTAGCACAGTAGTCAAGCTGTATATTGATATGTTGTAGAACGGGATGGGTGTAAAACCTGAAGCAGCATTTTTCTCAGTGCTTAAAGGTACAACCCCCTTTGAAGTACGGTGCAATGGCTCCCTACCAGTTCTGCCTCCTGGCATCCTCCTTTATGTCTGCTTTGTAAATTCAGCAAGTCATGTGTTGAATATGGACGGACATACACTGCGCAGTAGCTCTGAAGGGAGGAATAATATGCTCACTGTTCAGCATCTGTGTCCCTCTCCTCTGGGTGGGATGATTGCCTGCATTTTGGTTCCATTTGTCTCAAGAGAGCCTATCTTGCATTTGTCATAAATATCTCAAATAATTTCTTTGTCTTTTCCTTAATTGCATATTAGGATGCATATTAGAGCTGCATATTAGAATGAAAGGCAAAGAAAGAAATGGTTATTTATTTCTTGATCCGGCTCCTCTAGAAATAACCTTTTCAAATCCTTTAGAAATCCTCCAGACTTAGAAGGCTCCATTCTTTCCCTGCATTCACCCCTAACTTATTAACTTCTCAAAAACACAATTTGTTTTTCAAAAAAGGATGATGTAATAATTATACACCCTATCCTCAGACCTGCTCCATAGTTTTGCTCAGAGTCATTTCAGTGGTCCTCAGTAGCAAAACAAGCTTATTCTTATTCCTGTTCTTATTTACTGCAAAGTGGACAGAGCTATCTGAGAATGATCTGAATCTGACTGTATATCATTGTTTATTATCAACAAAATGGCTTATTCATGCCAAGATTCTGTGACAGGATGGCTTTACTTCTTCTTTTTCCTTTTCTTTTTCTTTTTCTTTAAACATCAACAATCAGATTTTCAAAAATGCCAGAAATGATAGCTGCTTTGTGCTGACTGCTTGGGAAAATGAGACTACCCAATTAAGGAACAAAATGAATTCTTGTGAGCTTTATCTTTAGGATCTCTTTCATCAGAACTCAGTTTTTCAGTTACTTCACAGTATCCATACTAATGATATCCTGTTGTATGTGAGCACACGGCTGGAAAACAGCAAGGTTCCTTGGCTGGACTAACAGAAGAACGCACCCTGCAGAAAGTTTCTGCAGCTGATGAGGAGGAGGAGGAGTAAGCAGGAGAGCATCCAGCTTATTTTCACATGTTCTGTCTTTAAAGTATTCATTCAAGCACATCTGTGTGCCTCTAAATGCACTACAATGTTGGATGACGAGTCTGTTGCTAGGCTACTAACAACATGTCCTTTTATATATCTAAAAATACATTTAACTTCTGTATTTAATGATGATACTTCCTCTGTATTCTAAAGCAAACAGGATTATTGCAGAGCACCTTGGGGCTTTAGAAGGATGAGTGTTTTATTGCCTGCTACATAGCCCTATTGTTAAGATTGCTACAGAACCTGGAATGGGGCACAAGTGTTCCTATTTCCTAATTCATATATTCTGTTCATTTCTTGGCAATCACAGTAAACAGAGCTGGAGAGGACTTTAAAGGTCATCTTGCTTATCTGTCTATATAAGACAGGATCATCTAAATAACTCCTGGCAGACATCTGTCAAACAAGATTTTGAAAGTTTCCAGTGATGGTGATTCTATAACCTCCCTAGGCAACCTAATCCAGTGCCTAAATATCCCCACTGGAAGGTGTTTTCCCCATTTTCCAAACTAGATTTCCCTAACTGCACCTTAAATTCATTACTGCTTTTACAACATGCAGTTCATGGAAGTTGCCTGACTAGACAGATTGAAAAAACACAGCCAGCAACAGCAAGATTAGGTACCAGGCCTTTTGCAGACTACAAAAATACAGTTATTTCCAATAAATAGAATAAAGGCAACTGTCACTCCTGTTTCAAACTGAGATACAAGTCTTTGAAACATTGTGAAAGAGGAAACTTCCGTAAGTTTAGAGTTCTGTATCTTGTTTCTTCTCTGCCTGTGGGAAAGAAACCCCAAAGAAGAGATCTGATTTGATTTTGAGGGATTATTGAGGGAGCTCAGACTAGAAGCTCTAATGGAAAGCTGCGTGCAGCCTTAACGCCCTACATTGCTCCAGTCTGCTTCAAAAAGATACCTGCACAAAGCCCAGGGACATGAAGAGGGTGACTGGAAGCTGGCAAGGCACTTCTGGTATATCACTATGAATAATCTATTCTGGGCAAAAAATTGGTATTTTGGCCTAGTTGCTGAACCAGAAGAAGAAAAGATCAGAAAATGAGGTAAAAATACAGAAAATAAAAAAACCACAAGCAGTGGTACCAGTGAAGCCTTTTTATATATAAATATATATAAATTTGTATCTTAAGGGCATGTATTCTCCACAGCCTTTCCATCAGGCCACTGAAAGGATCTTTCCTCTGTCAAGCTACCGATTTTCATGAAATGTGTCAGTCCCTATCCTGCTTTCAGATTTGGCCAGCCAAAAGTTATCTCCATGACAGACACAGATAGCTCACATACTCTGATCAGGCAGGCCTCTAAAATTAGGCCAATATTAAACACAAATGTTGCTCTGAAGTATACAATAAGCTGTACTTTGAAAATGTCACAATGAAATGGTATGACATTTTAAAAATGAGAATGACAATCACAGCCTCAGAACACATTAAAAATGCTAAACTGAGCCCTTATTAAAAAAATATTAAAATGAAAAAAAAAAAACCCTAATTAAAAAATGGCATCATCTAGCTCTTGGCAGACTGGCATCCCTGCCCTAGAAAGTGAGAAAAGATAGAGAAAACATGTACAGTACTAGAAAATCTGAGAGAGGATGAAAAAATATCACAAAAGAAAGAAATGTGATGGAGGATTTGAAGAGGTGATGTGATCTTTTGATGTGACTTACTGGATTTTTTCCTTTTGTTAGGTGCTCAAAGGAATCTATTCCTGAGAGGCCTCAGGATTAATTAGGGTTTTTACTCAGCGAAGACAGCTCTTGATGCAGAATTTTACTCAGTGACCTCTTCACTCTCAGCATAGTACAGATCTTATCAGCCTCTCAAAAACATCTTCATTCACACTCCCCCAGCCATGCTTTGCAGACAGAAAGCAATATAAACTCCAAGTAAGCAAAAACCCTTTTGCTTGTCAGCTAATTGCTCTTTATACAGTCATTTGAGCTTGAAATTTGCCTGTATTTGCCTACAAAAGCAAAACTCTCCTACAAGATACAGATTACTGGAGGTGCTAGAAAAAAGAACATTGGAAAGAAATGAAACTTCATGTTTCTTCTGTGTATTCTCCAAGGTGCTCATGTCAAAATCCCCTTCCATGACAAATGACATAGTAATTATTTCAGTAATAACAACCTCAGTAACTCTCCAATATAATTTTAATTAAGAATTCCTCCTGTTCCTTGGGCTGTAGCAAGAAGACACTATATATCAGTTGCAGCCTTTAGCTGTATGGCTGCACTAAGAAAAAGGACAGTGTCAGCTGGGAGGTATCATGAGAACATGATTCAGTCTCACTAACCAAGAGACCAGAGTCTCCCTACTTCAGTCCTCCAGTCAAACATCAAATTAGCGGCTGTGCTAAAGAAGCTGTGCATGCTCTTAGGGATGCCATGACCTTAAGCAAGCAACGTATTGCCATTGAATAAATTGTTTTCTCAGAGAAAGAAGTTTGCCAACTTCAGCTGGTGAATCACAAAAGCAGAATGACCAAAGAGAGGAGACATCGGAATGCCATCCATCCATCTGCTCCATATACTCAAGAAACCTCTTATCCCATGACCTGTTGATGCTGCTGTTGTTATAGAAAGGTATTGTTTTGCTAGTAACAGGCATATTTAATGTGTCACATTTGACTACACCCATGGTTTATTGATTGCATCAAAAGTAACATTAAGCAGCAGAGCCAATGCTTCCAATTTCCTGATTTAGTTTCAACATACTGCTTCAAAAAGTGTTATTGGTGCTTACCAGGTACAATTCGCTTCAAAGAAAAGTATATCATATATTTGAAAGATATTATTCATGTGCTGAACAGCACTACATGCCCACCAAGGCATGTTAGCAGTAACTTTGATGTCTAAATATTTTTCATTGACCCCTGTACTCAGCATGATGAAATTATTTTTCTTTTGATTGAGCAAATTCATCTTAATTTAATTCCTTCTTATCTAAGTTGCACTACGAACATAAATTTTAGAAGAATATGGCAATCGCTGGTAATAGACCAAGCTTGTCAAAGCTGCAAACAAACCAGCAACCTAACCTTTCCAACAGACTAGCAACATCACATATTAATTTGCAAAATAAATCAATTTTTATAATCCCTAAACATTTCTTTGCTTTACAGGAATTTGATTAAGATGAGAGCCATTCAGACAATGGTATGCACTTGGAATGCCATAGGATGCACTTATCAACGGTTTATTTGAGTGTAAATTAGCTGTGGGCCACAAGAAAACCTTGACTAAACCACTTACATTTTGGGGGGAGCTAAAATTCTAATGTCAACTTTTCCAATTCTAGTTTGGGAGGAGCTAAAATTAAAATGCACCAGAGCTTGGGCATCAGAATCAGATGGTGGAGATAAAAAATGCAGTTCTTTTTCCTTTTCAAAGTGTAAATTAATGGCAGCATGTTTCAACATTGACTGTCCTTCCAAAAATCATTTTACTTGTTCAGAGCAGTGTGGCAACATTTCAACAGCTGTGAGCTGTAATTCCCAAACAGATGACACCACCTTTGCTTGGGTGTTGAAGACAATATGAGACACAAACCTCTGAAAAAGAACTTCTCATTAGCGTTTAATTTTCTTTGTTTACTGCTTTCCACAAATGATGGTCATTGCTGGCATACCATACTCAGAAGTACATTCAAAGGCAGATTTCAGCTGTAGTAGAAGGGAAGACTATATTCAAGGAGGAAGGAAGGCAGGCAGGCAGGCAGGCAGGAAGGCTATGAAGGAAGGCAGGAAGGCAAGGAAGGAAGGAAGGAAAAACTGTCTCTTGGATTCATCTCAACCCATTTTTAGATGCCTAACTCTTGAGGTCACCATAGACTCACTTTATAATAATAATAGAGTCTTCCAAAGAGGTTTTTTCTCACTGGTCATAGACACATATTTTATGATGAGGTGAACTGCCTTTCGGAGGGGCTCATTGACTGGAAGAGAGATTAAAAGCAATCCAGTTCATTATGCCCTAACTTTCAGATGCCTAAATTGGGCATATCGTGTATTCCGTATTGCAACCTTAAGCATGTGAAAGAGGAATTACGGCCCTCCACACAAACTTGGTGATTGCCATCTTTTTGTCTAAAAGTTCCCTAGTTGCCTGTGGTTCAGCATTGCGCAAATGTCCAGAACTGCCTTGTTCGAGGAGCTAAGCACATAACCCCCATTGAAACTGTACTAGCTTCCAAAAATAAGTCCTCTGAAGGGACCAATCATTTTCTATTTCAACAGAGTACCCATAATATGGGGTGTCTCACTGGACAGTGTAAATGAGTCTTGGAAGGAGAAGAAGAATGTTCCCAGGAGTAGCAGTATTTCTCATACAATTTTGTGTCTAACTGATTTTAGCAGGCTGAAAACAGTTCCTGGGGTCAATGCATGGATTTTCTGGATTGCTTCCCTAAATCAGCTTTCAGTGCTGTACAAAAGCCCTGGTGTTACTGGGCTTTGCACTACACTCTGAGATCATATGTATATGTAATATATCATATGTAAGAACTGCCACAACTAACTTATACGAATTTATGGGAGGGATCGCAGGAGCTCTTTCAAATACACTTTACCTTTTGAAGAAGTGGATGTCCCCCACATATTTATTCCTGTCTTAGACTAGAGATTACTGCCGCGTGAGCAAGGCACTGGAATGGAGTGTGGATCCTTTTCAATGCGCACTTACTGAAGTTAACTTGAATCACCTTAAGCAGCGACTTAGCATACACTGGAACAGATCAGGCACCCTTATGCTGTCTTTAATAAAGTCTCGGATTAGTTGGCCAATACTTTCCAGCTGAAAGGAGCTATGCCCGGGGCAAAAAGCTGCCACAAGGGGTGCAGGTGAAGATTTACAGCCATACAGCCATGTTGCATCACTTGGAAAGCGTGAATTTCAGTGCATACGATGAGTAATGCTCCCCAGTTACCTATTCTCCCCAGTACTTCTCAGTAATAAACAGCTGGAGTTGGGGAGAAAGATGTAACATTTTCACCTCCTATAGTTGTTTCCAAAGTAATCATGCCCTTACTGTTATTTCAGATTGGGCTTTAAAACTGTGGAGCCAGATTCACATTTATGGAGCACTTTATCATTGAATGCTGCTGTTGCGCAAATGATGTTGAGACAGTTTCACATGTACAAAAGATTTAACAGTGGGGTCCCTAGCTGGTTGCGTACATCAACTCTAACAGTAAAAGTTACTTTTGAGGAAGATAAAAACCAAAAGAAAGAGAGAAAGGTAAAGGGAAGGAGGAAGGGGAAGGAAAATTCTCTTCAGTAGCTGTCTGGGAAGAGCAGTGACAGTCGCAGACAAGCTTCCTTCTCTGGACGCTCTCTCCATTGCAGCAGGTGGCAATAGTGAAGATAATGAGTATGATGATTTTTGGCATGCTTTTCCCCCTGGATTACGTACTTTTCATTGCAACTCACTCAAACTCCATACTATTTGTTCCTATTTATGACACTGTTAGCACTGATTGGAGTATGCCAATAAAGTGTAAGTGTTGCATATTGATTAGCTGCTAAGTTTCTGTGCACACACAGTATTGGGAAATATTTATCATATATTTAAATGACTGCTATCTACTTTGCTGTGCATTGTGTTTTTTCTCTGCTGTAAACTAAAAGCTGCAACACAAGAAGCAATGCAAAGAGGGGGGAAAGGGGGCAACTGTCATGCTGGTGGTAGTCACATCCCATGAGAACTCACCATAACAGCAATATCAAGGTTTGCAGGTGCAAGGCCATGAAACCAGAGGTCCCAAAATAACAGCAAGGGAAAAATACTGCCATAGGGGCTCTGGAGAAACATTGCCATGGCAACTCGGGAGAAAGGTTGCAGGGCTGCAAATAGCAGCCACCCAGCATTACTAAGGCTGAGACACTAAGGCACCTAAGGCACTGTGCAGCAGCACTGTGATACTGTCTTCTTCAAAGCAGAACAGGATTAACAGGGAGAGGACTGCTCTTCAATTTGTCAGGTGAGAAATTTTCACCTAATAATATGAAGACAACCCTAGAATGCAAATATAAAGTCAGCAGGCAGACCTGAACCAAGTATTTTCTTCTCTCATAAGTGAAAAAACAAGCAAAAAAGTAATAATAAATGTAGTCACTGGCATATATCTGTGAAGCGATGCAGATTAAATAGCATCTATGAGAAGCAATCATTAATATTTACAAAGAATCTCAGCAGCAGCTGCCAGAGCATGAAGGGAATCTTCAGAAAACTTCAGACTATCAATAAAAGAAGTTAGGGCGCTAAGAGTGGAGGGTTTGCATATTACAGCAAAATGTATCAGTTTACTGAAAGTTGTAATATGTGTTCCTCCACAATCTCAGTATTCCCATACCTAGAGAGATAAGATGTTTTTAAAACAAACCATTGCACTGACATGCAACAGGTTCTGGTGACTTGGGAAATCAGTACCGGTATTTTAATCATGTCCTTCAAGATATATGAAGAAATTCAATTCAAATATAGCCAAAAAGAGTCTGCAGACAAACTTTCAAAAGAGGAATTAATGACCTAGTGTAGGATTTGGTCCATATACTCTAGCAGTAAAAAATATTTTTCTGTGCCATCTTTCCTACAGAACTGCTTCTTGTTACAGACACAATTACTGAACACTCAGATAAGATTTCTGCAAGATAAGCAGCAGAGGGAATACTCCCCTCTATAAATTGCTACAAGTGGTAAACCTTATGTGTAGGAGTTTTATAAACCAAAAATGCCTAAAAACTTTTGACTTGTGAAATTAAGTGGAAAAAATGATCTACTGCAAAAGTCTGTAAAAGAGCAACAAAGGAAAGAAGTTAATAAAAAGACTTAAGAAAGGGTCACTTCATTTGCTGGTAGTAGCAGAGTGTGTCCATGCTAATGCATACTACACTTGAGTCTCAAGGGCCCTTTTATACATGAGAAATCCAGTTCTGTGTAAAAGGCTAGCACTTGTCCTATACAAAACTTTCATTTCCACTTAAACCCACATAACAATACATGTCACAAATCATGTATAGGCTTTTTGCCTTGGAGCCAAGCTAAGAACATTGACAGAAAAATGTGTTTTCATATTGCCTGACAATTTTCCTGCCTTACAAATTTACATACTTCATGTTCATACTGTTTGCTTCAGGCAGCCATGTTACTACCAAAAGACCATAGTTCTCATTTTGTTCTGTAGATGTGTTCTGCCCCCAGCATATCCCTTCCCCAGACACAGGCCGCATACTTCCCAGATGCCATTTGCCTGGATCGAGAAAGGGAGAATGCTGTCAAGGAGGTGACAGCACTTCTCATTCCCCTTCAGCAATGATGAATGATATCAGCACTGATGTCTGAGAGGAATAATACAGGTCCCTTCTTAAATCATATTTCTATTGGTCAAGCAGAAGCCAAATTAAATGGATTAATGTTACAAGAGCTACTTCAGTAATGAGTTGCTGTGACAATCTTTCCTTTGGAGTGATTTCAAGCAAAAATAATTTTCATGTCTGGCTGAAATGACTGTCCTGGGCAACACACAGTTTGTTTTGTTTCTGAGAGACCATGAACAGTACCCTAAATATCTTGGAAATAAACAGAAGCAGATACAGAATAAACGTGCAACTAAGAGTTACAGGTATAATTAAGCTCTTATCCCCACCAACAATGGTAGGAAATATGGCTTGTAATTGCAGTATTTTTAGACAGATGGGATTCATTTATTTCTCTGCAAATGGTGCACCTGAAATGCTTGAAAAAGAAAACATACTACCATCGTACTTTTTCAAGGTCACAAGCAAACAGCACCCAATGCACTGACACCCAAATGGTCAAATGGATGCATTAATGGTACAATGATAGGAGCAATGTAACTTTTGAAAGATTGGCAGGTGCAGTGTCAGAAAGACAAGAAAATGCTGTCCTATTCTTGACAGGCATCAATACGAAAAGATTTATATGTCTCTTCAGGATAAGATACAAACAAACATTTCATGCCTTCGTTAACAGATCTTAAGTTCCAATTCATTCATTTAATTTCCCTCACCTATAGAGGACATTTTCAAATCAGATCATGGAAATTCAGGTCTGTGGGTCAGTGTTAGTGAATACTTTGCTGATACACGCCCCTGTGCCATGCGAGAATGGCTACTCCAGTGCCAGTGGCTTGGAATCAACCATACTTGACCACAAAAAAATCTCCAAAAGAAGATACTATGAGTATCAGCTCAATACTCATGATCTGATGACTTTTTAATTTATTGAGATGGAAATACCCTATAAGAATCTTTGCTATGGCAATAATAATTGAAGTAAATGTAGATGAACTTTCTATAGCTGATAACAGAAAAGATACAAATTAGATAAAATACAACTATTATACAAGACAGAAAATCATCAAGCTATGAATATTGTCATTTGAAGAATAAACCACATTTGGCTAAGGATTCTGGTGATGATGAGAATGATCCTGTGCCTACAATACGGATACAATTTAATGTCTAATTTGCTATTTTTTCTATGAGATCCTTGTGTCATTTCATAGGGAAATAGAGTTCAAATAATTTCTTTTTTTTTGTTTGATGATCAGCTTAATGCTTTAGGTGTTGCATTGCAATCCCACTTTGCATTGATCATTGGAATTCCTCATGCATTTCTCCCATGCTATTCACCTTTTCAATATCTAAGCATTGCATAAGGACCAGTGTATTTTCACAGCATCCTGGTGAGATATCAGGTCCTATGATCCCTATTCTACATACGTAGAGCTGAGGTACAAGGAGAACAAACTAGAAATAGCCAACAATTTTTGGAGCCTGGTTTGAGCTGTATGTTGCTTGACTTTTCAGAGCTTTTACCCTTATACAGAAATTTGTATATACGAAACATACAGTACACTCCTTTTCATGCACCTGATATGACATAGCATATAGAGAGGGAAAGATAGTCCTCATCCTCAAGCTTCTGATGATCTTTCAGATTTGCTGGACTTAGACTTTTGAATGATATAAGAGCTGAAACTCTGAGCTCAGCTGCGGTAAGCTGGTGTAAAGAACTGAAGGCAGATCAGATGTGCCTATAGTAGCCTGTGCTGCTGAGGAACACACTGTCACATTCTGTACTATTTTTCTAAGAGCTGTAAATCTCTTGGCTAAATATATCCAAATATACTCTTGTTCCATGTTTCCCACTGTGCTTTAGCTGGGAAACGATTAAAAATAGATGCAAGTATTGAAAGATGGCCAGAAATCTGTATTTGACTGCAGTGTCTTCCTGTGGAACTTTTAATCAGAAATAAGTCTCAAATATGGTTTTACTGAATCACTAAAGAATAGCCAGAAAGTGAGATAAGTCTACAGTGATGTATATTCATTCGTGTGGTATATGAAGAGCAGAAGCCTTGCATTTCATCTAATTTCCAATATCATCATTAATGAGCTAAACAGTAAATTATATGAAACAAATTGGAATAATCACTTTTAAAACTGAAGATCATTAGATATTTTTCACTTTGCTTTTACATTCTGCAGGACCTTCCAATGATAATGGTGATAATCAGTGATAAAACGATGGTTAGTGCTGTAAGTGATTGGCTGCAAAACGGTGAGTATATAGGCAGGCCTTGCAGTCCTTTTGTGACTACATCTCATGACATACTGATGTTTTTACATTACGTAATGGAAAATTAAGCCCCAAATTAATTGGAATTAGTATAAATTTTGTTTATAGATTGATACTTTTAGAAAAATATGGAAAACTTACAGATTGCTGACTATCATAGCAATTATCATTGGGAGATCATTGAGCATTTTAATATATTTTTGTGTTTATTCAGTTGTGAATTCTCTTGTTTGTTTTAGAATGATTCCTTGAAAAAAAATTTTAAAAGATCTACTCATGCAGTATCTGACTTCTATTATCAACAACTTCTAACGAAATATTTACAGTCGTTCCTTTACAAAAGCAGATTTTAGTATTCACCAGGTCAATATGTATCAAGCAGGAAATACTTCCAGGCTATAACTGAAGCTGCCCATTCCTGTTAAATTCTGACAAATTCTATATCATATCTATGTTCTTCTCCATGTCAGTGGCACAAGCTAATAAATAATATATTTTAGGGAGTCTATTGCATTGGCCAAGTTAGGAACTTAGACAAGCTTCAATCTTTTAGTTTCCAGCTAAACCTAAGAAATGGACTTTTTCAGCTACTCAGCATCTATGCAATTTAGATATTCATGGAATGCTTTGAGGATGATTTTTTGATACAGGTGCTGTCTATGGGAGCTACTCTGCTTGATCTGCTACTCAGAAACAAGGAAGAACTGGTTGGGGATGTGATAGTCGATGGCAGCCTTGGTAGCAGTGACCATGATGTGGATCCTGAACAAAATAAGGAAGGTAAGTAGCAGAGTACTTAGTGGGAGGGGTATAGGGAAGATGGAGCCAGACTCTTCTTGAAGGTGCCCAGTAACAGGATGAGAGGCAAGGGTCACAAGCTGAAACATGGGAAATTCTGAGTAGATAGAAGGAATTTTCTTTTTTTCACCATGAGGGTGGTCAAAAACCTGAAGAGATTGCCTAGAAAACTTGCGGAATCTCTATCCTGAGCAACCTGAGGCAAGCTGGCCCTACCTTGAGCATAGGGTCTGACTCGATAACCTTTAGAGGTCCCTTCCAACCTAAATTATGCTATGTTTCTGTGACTAAAGAACCTGGACTTCAGGAAAGTGATGTTAGGCTTGTGCAGGTTCTACTCCACCAGTCCTCTTGGGAGGCTCTCCTGACAGGAAGAGATGCCCATGAGAGTTCCCTGATCTTCAAGAACAACCTCCCTGAAGTATAAGAAAAATTCATCCTAATTTTCAAGAAAATGGACAGACAGAGCAGAAGGCCTGCTTGGCTGAAGAGGAAGCTCCTCAGCTGGATAATGACTGGACTGATGACCAGAAAAAGACAAATGCTACACCCATGCTCAAAAAATGGCAAGAAAGAGGAACTACTACAGGTCTGACAGCCTAACCTCATTCCCAGGACAATTCTAGAGCAAATCTGCATGGAAGTCATTCTACATGGAGCCAAAGTGCTTTATTCAGAAATGCACGGACCACACTTGCATAGAGAACAGACTTAATACAGACTTCTTAATGGACAGCTCTAGACAACCATTAGATGCAAAAGGAGTGCTGAGCAGATAATGCAGCAGCTTGGCTGTATTATTTAATAGATGAGATGTTTCAGTTTCTAGTTTCTAGTCTGAATGTTATGCTGAATGATGAGCAGCCTGCTCACAGGCTTTGCTGTACTGAGGTATTAGCTGTATCCCTGTGAGGTTTGTGTATTACTGAGTTGCCAAGAGCACCTAGGAATTCCTTGTTTCACAAGCCTCAGTTTGTTGATTCAAGTCTTGTTCTTTGAATAGCATCAAACTATTTGCAGCCACAGGATGAGTCAGATCAACCAGCTCACCTGACAGAAAACTGACACGCCTCCCAAAATATATTCATTATTCCTGTTTTTTGTTTTGGGTTTTTTTTTTTTTTTTTTTTTGCATCAGGTCAGTTTGTAAACATGATTGATAGATCCAGCACAACACAGGGTAGGACACAGACAGCTAGGAACAAGTGAGAGGTCATGGTCCCACTTCTTCTGGAGGCAGCCTGCAATTATGCCATATTACATGCAAAAGTAAATTACTTCCTTCGGTTCAGAACTGACAGTAACAGAGCTGAACCAATTGGACAGTCAAATGCTGGCCCTCACCCTCAGCCATGGTCCCCCAGCCTCACCAACCATCTCCACCACCTCACTTGTCTGGCACCTGTCTTTTCTTATACCATAGTGAGCTCGTTCAGGAAACTGAATGAGTAGGAAACAAAAATAAAAGTAAATAGTTTTTTCATAATTTAACTTCCTGAACCAGCTCCCATCAGAGTCACTGTCAGCACAAGGGAGAGGCTGGGGATGTAAGACATAAGGATGTAAGATGTAAGGGGGATGTAAGATGTGAGGTCCGGGAGGGAACTGCTCTTTTCAGCAACCACAGCCTGGTAGATTAACTTGACAACTGTGCAAGAAAACCTTCAAAATAGATATGAAAGATAAAATGTGGAAGAAAGTAAAATTATTATTCCCCATTCACAAAAGGGAAACTGAGGCAACAAGTGATTAATGATAAAATTTCCAAACCTGCTGAGGGATGTAGATGCTCATTTCCCACTCATTCCCTTCCATTCAAAGCCATTAAAGAGCTTTGTAAATCCTAACCAGAATGGATTGACAAAAGCCTGCCTGAAAGTTAATGTATTTTCTTCTGTATATGCATTTGAAGTAGCACGTGTATATGCCTATTTCTGTATATGTTTGAGCACTCTCTGGCTTCTAACGAGCAGTCCGTTCAGCATACTTTTGCCTGAGCTGGATTTATTTGTACTGCTTCTTAGACTATCACATAATCCAATGTACAGAACAGTGTGTAAATACTTTGGGTAATGTACATGGTGAACAGTTTATCCTTTTATGCTTATCCAGACCTGGGCCCTCCTCTGCTTGTTCCACTGACTGAGTTTTCTAAATTTTATGGTCAGCTATTTTAGCCTTGCAGGACATCTCAGGCAAATTTTCCATACTGCTTTCAATGACAATGGTCTCTAAAGTAGTTCACTCTTTACAGGGTGTTGACCAAATAACAGGCTTAAGCAGACTCCACGCTATACAGTCACCTTCTAACCACTTGCTTGGCCACTGCACTCTTTTCTCTGGCCATCCCAGAATTACTGCCTGCCAAAGCTGCCCCCATCTAGACAGACTGTCCCTCACAAATATATGCAGTAGACTTAGAGTCACTAGAGAGCTTGCAATATGGTCTGGCTGGCCAGTAACCTTTGTTCACCCATCCCTCCCAGTCATGCCTGCAATCCATAAAAGATAGTTCTGGTTGGAATATGACTCACGTATCCACACAAATCCCAGTGAAGATTTTGCCTAACATTGGCAGTGAAATGAATATGCCTGATGTGTGCTGGAGATTAATTGGAGAGGAAGGAGACAGAGTGAGAAAAGAGATCCTAAAGATGGAAGAGCTTTCTGGGGAGATTCTGGAGTAGCAGTTAGGGTTTAGGCTGGGAATTAGAAGGGAGACAAGCAGATGGTAAAAGACACATAGGTATAAAAGAAGTTTATTGTAACTGGGTTAACTTTGACCTAATAAATTGAAGGAACCTTGGGTGGAAGGAGCAAGGGAGAACAAGAATCATAGCAGCTTTGTTCTCCTAAAGAAACAATAAGTGACTGAGGAGGTGGCTTCAGAACTGGATATCACAACCCTGTAGATATCCATCACACATTCTTCCCTTCTCAGCCTCACCAAGGAGGCAAGCTTAAGGTAGTATTAAATGAAAGCAGACACCCTCAATTTTCTGGAGGATCTGACATGACTTCACCTCAACTATTATGCTGACTGCTTTGTCCTGACAGGCACTTGACATGGGGAAAAACTGTTTAGTCCATATCATAGTTTAAATCAGATCATGATTAAGGCAGTTTATCAGTTTATTAACTACACATAATTAACTGGCAACCAATGAACTATACACTTAGGACCAACGCGAGCAATACAACAGATACACTAGCAAAACACTTACTATATGTTAATATATACCTACAAAATCCTAAACACTGTTCTACAACTAATACCAAAATGTTCTGCTCACCCCACACACACATCAGTACCCAAACACATGCAGGTGCACACACACACATATCCCATGCCCCTGGCAGTGTGGGTTACGTGCACCTTGCTCTCCTGGGAGTGCGGGTCCCTCCACTTGCACACCCCTCCTGATGCACGTGCGGGTGCTTCAGCTTTATGTGTACCCATACTGCTCTCTACAGCCTGCTAATTCGCACCTCAGGGAAACAGCACCCCATGAGGACACATACACACATCCAAGGTGTTGGTCCCCACTTGGTGCACTCTACACTGTCACTACGCTAGTCGGATGCAGGGTGCTCACCACATCCAACGGGGAGGATGTGCCAGCAGGCCTATGAGCAGGTCGTGATGCTGGCAGTGTCCAACCAAGGTTTTATTACTGCTTTGTTCCTACTCCAAGGTCTCTCCTCTCTGTTACAAATTTTCATGCTTCTCTTCTGCTTCTCTTCTTTTTTTGTTTCCAAAGACTCTTTGTAATTTCTCAGCTCCTGTTTAATCTGGCTGATAATTGTCCTCCCCTTCAGCACTGTCAGTTTGGACAAACACCCTCTCAGACAGTTTTTTTATGGGGTATTTTATTCACACAGACTGTACACGTTCACACTCCCATCACATCACTGGTTGCTGTGCAGGCCAGTCTGCCAAGGGTGGCTGGGCAGGCACCCCTGCAAGCACTGCTGACACAGCATCTGAGCTGCAAGATCATGCCACTGACTTGATGAGCATATGGCAGCCACCAGTCAGCCTCAGGGAAACCTTTGACAGGATGCCAGTAAAGTTGGTGGGGAAATACTTCACGTTGCCTGTGGAGCCTGAGCCCCAGATCCAGGCAAAGCAGTACTCCACAACCTCAGTCCAAGCATCAGGGTGTTGGGATTGTCCCTGGGGTGCCTGGCTGAACACCTCAATACATGGATCCCCAGAGATACGACTGTGCAGAGAAGACAGAGCTATCAGCTACAACTGCAGACCCACTCCCAGCAACTTCCTCAAGCAATAAACTCAAAAGAAACCCACTGATTCTACTTGTCCATCCTTAAGATATGTGCAAAGGTCAGTCATCAAGTTCACTCAGCTGTTTATTTCAAATAAACCAGAAAGCTATTTTATAACCAGACTTGGTTGTCATCAGTCTTCAGTGCTTTGTGATGACAGGTACAGTATAAATACCATGAATAAATAGAGAAGTAGGTCAAAATGATTGTTGTAGCATTGCTATCAAACAAGTTCTAAAAGATCCCACAATATTTTTTTATTTAAAGAGCCCATAAAGTTATATTCTTTCTTCCATTTCCTCAAAGTACTAGAAAAAGGAAATAGTTTAAAATGGCAAGATCTTAACATATAAATCACCAACCCTGTTAATATTTTATATTTAAACGAAATAAAGGTGTAAAATATTCATCACACTTCCTTTGTTCACAGATCTATCTCAAAGAAACAAGGACAAGGACAAGAAATAATCTGTCACTTGATGATTGTCACAAGGATTTTAGCCATTTGTGACTGCTCCATGTGTAAAAATCTAGCCTACTTGACAGTTACTGATAAATGAATCAGCTTTTAATGCAGTCTTCCCCTCTGTTGCAGAAAAAAAAATGTTTTATCTAACCTGTCAGGAACTTTTCTATCCACTGAACATTTAGCAAAACAAGAAGGTCCTGCTATCCAAAGCCCATTTTTTTTTATTACCTGCAGCATTAACTTTTCCCCTTGAGATGTTATGCCTGCTAATCCCTTACCTACCTTGCTGTTATTCTGGACATTTCTGAGACACATTTTCAAAGATTTATATCCCTCTGAGCGTGGATCAGAGACATAACAGAGGTAGCATTCACTGGGTAGTGCCCAGCTTTAAATACCTGTATTAGTCAGCTAACCTGCACAGGCTGTCTGAATAGTTAATAGAGGGAGCGATTCCTCTGGAGATGAGCTCTGAACATCTAAGAGAGGCTCTTGCTGTGAACTGCCCTCTGTAGGAACCCCCCACCCTCCCTAGACTATATGTGAAATCTCCTGGCTAGGTGTCCCATGCCATCCCCACTGCAGGGCCGGTACACCGTCATCATCCTGACTGTCCAGCCATCCAGACTGCGAAAGCATTGGAGTGCAGCATGATCCCTCTTCTTATTTATGGAAACCAGGTCAGTGGCATGGGGGCTAGGAAGGGTGAGGAGAGTACAGTGTGACTCCAGGTCTCCTCCCACCACCATGTTCAGATGTGGCTGAGCTCATACCTGAACCCAAACCAAGCACTCCCAGGTCAAAGAGTAGAGACATTGCCTGAATTAGATGTAGGCTTCTAAAATATGTACCAAAAACAAGACAGTGTGAACATGTTTGTGGGCCAGGCTCAGACAATCAGTCACAAAGGGTGACTCCAGAGACATGAAAGATCTTTTTCTCTCTAATCGCATAAACCTCCATTCCAGCAGTGTACTAGTGGTAGTTCAGCACTAATGATGAACTAGCTCTGAGAACACATATAGACTAATCCTCTCATCCTGTTTAAATCTATGCTGCCAAGAAACAGAAAAATAGAAATAGAAATAGAAATAGCATAAATTCTGATCTCAGAGGAAACAACAAAAAACAGATCAATATGTCTGAGGAATCCATAGAAGGTTTTTCATTATATTGTCAGAACTTCTCAGTCTTCCAAAACCATGTCATGTAACTCAAGTTCAGATGCAGAAGCAAAGATTAAGCTATGATGAAATCCAATACAGAAGCCTACTTCTTGGCTATTTACATATTAGCATAACTCAAGTATGCTTGGGAAACATAATACACGAGCATTATGGTATTTGAAAATTGACTGGAAAAAACAGTATAAATGAGCTTCCTTAAATTCTCCATCAGTAGGTCGTCTACTTACATGCACAGGGCTTTGAGCTAAAAGTAGAACTGATGACGTTTATAAGGCAGCATGATCTACCGGACAAGTACCTAAGCAACGTGGTCCAGTTAGACCTGTTTTGAGCAAAGGGTTGAACTACATGACCTCCAGAGGTCCATTCCAACCTAAATTATTGCATGATTCTATGATACTAATAATACATTTCATTTAAAGCTAATCCTACTACAATTTAGTTCAAATTCTTAATTTTAGGTGAATATGTTCTTCATAAAGACAGAGCATCAAATGTGATATTTAAACAAATTTGCAGAGGAAATGATTGCATGTTGTAATATAGGACTTGCCTCTCAGTGAGGTGTCTTTTAAATGAACCATGCCATTCCTGTAGGTAGCACTTCCTGTGGGGAAAATATCTTGCCATTTTCTTTACTATACTATGAAGTATGCATGTGCTAAAAATTGCTCGAACCCTCACTTCATACTGCTATTGTGCCATCTGCTATGGTAAGTTTCAAAATACAAAGCCATTACTTATATACTGAAGTTTTTTTATTACTATTGCATGAGACATTTATGATGCAACCATCGTGTTGCTCAGTTATTGCTTCCCTGTTCATTTCCATGTGAGTCTAAGCAGTTTCAGACAGTAATTCTTTTTCACATAATACTGGTTTTAATAGCTATACTGAAGAGCACTATGTCTAGCAGAAATATATTTCAGAAGCCCAGATGGCTGTATCAGCATAAAGGAAACACAAAATTAACATAGACATAAGGTTATATGGGGGTTATAACACTATATTTGCTGACTCCCACTCATCTGTATGGTCTTTTCGACAGATGGTATGAGGGCAGAGCTGTAACTACCCAGGCAATGATCTCAGAGCACTCTTCTGAAATTGGTGGCATACCGACTCCTTTCATATTTGGCAGCACATTGGGCCAGCAAATGTCCCAGAGATAAAGCTGTTCAAATAATGAATATTTCTGAAACTGGGGCATAGGCAATATTAAAATCCAGATCAATTCAAAGTGGAGAGATTATTTTCATTTGTTGAAACAGAAAATGGAAAACTTATTTCATTTTGCAAATTAATGAATACCTGTTTACTTCTTCATAAATTCTTAACTTTTAAAAATAAAACCAAATTTTCTGACATTTTGCAATTCTTTGTCTTCCACTTTTTTAGCTAAAACTGTTCACCCAACTTGAACCAAATTCTGTAGTTGATTTGAGTCTCTCAGACAAAACCAACAACCAAAGTTCTTGCCCATACTCAAAGGTGAGCTCTAACTGGCAGTACCTACACCTAGAGTATCAAATGAGGGATTCCCAGGAATTCTCATAAGTTCCTTTATTATGATAGCTATAAACTATGAAAAGTTCAAATACTTCATACACATTTCTCTGGCAATGTTAAAGGAAATATAAACCAACAATTCTTATCTCAAATCTCAGGAACAACCCAGTATGGAGAATGAAAGACAGCCCCTCTGACTCCATGAATGCTTACTCAAGCCTGCCCATTTTCCTTCAGGTAATCACGTGCTTGAACACAGAACCACTGCCAGCATTCAGTTCTGCTGTGCTTCTTGTTTGGATTAGTTGGCCTGATCCCATCTGCAGTCAAGTTCCAGAGATACACACTGCAGGTATCACTGCTTCCTTGCAAGCAGGAAGCTACTTCCTAGCTCACCTTTCTGCCCATCAGACAGCTCCAAGCTCCCCAGAAGCCATCTGTCAGGCTTCTCTGCCTTCCCAACACCTAATCCCTGAGCTGTCTTATAATTTCTAGCATTATTTCTTCCTCCTGTTTGGTGCTCTCCTTGGTGGTTGAACTGCAGCTAATACGGTATCCAATAGTAATCTAGCATATTCACAGTGAAATTCAGAGATAAAGCTATTTTGTGTAATTGGATTTTTATTAGTTTGAAGAACTTCAGTTGATGTGGCGGTCTGATTCACGGACTCCGATGTGCTGGATCAGAATCAACTTTATTCAAGCAAGCAAGCCCTTTATACAAGCTCTAGCCCGGATCGGTACTTTCTCGAAGGTCAAGTTCCCATCATCACTCCTTCTCATCCCATGCGGCTACTACCTTATCTACATACTGCTATTTATTCCTCCCAAGGCTTTTGGCTCCTTAATTCTATCTTGTCCAATCCCTCACTGTCTGCCCCTACAAGTTGACATTGAATAAGACAAGTATGGCATACTTAATGAAAACAGAGATGATATATCAGCACTTTTATTATTTAATACCTAGCTACTTTGATGTAGGCTGGCTTGTTAGGATATTGAAATTAGGAATGAGGCAACCTTACAAGCTTCAAATTTTTAAAAATTGTTGTAGTTCCTGTTGGAGAACACTTTATGAGAAAATTAATGTTGTTGCCATGAGATAAAATTCCTCAGAATAATCTACCAAAATGCTTTCTTAAATAGATTATGTCACACACATACAAAAATTAATGTGATGTAGAAGAAAGCTTATATCTGAAGCTGTCAAGCTAGGCTGAACTTCCGAGGAAGTGCATTTACTGGTATCCTTGGTAGAGTTTCTCTTTATTCTCCATGGTCATTGCATTCTCTTCTTTATTTACAGCAAACTTGTAAGGCTCTTACTCCATTCCTCCCTGTCTCATTTCTTTCTTTTCTTGCCCCTTTCAGCCCCACTATTTTCAAATTCAGCAAGACAAACACAAGTAGCTAGGAATGAGAGTATAGTATCACTGGCTTGTATTTAAAATTACATTTCTGAGTAGTCTCTGTTCTTTAAAAAAGAAGCCTTTATTTAAGAAACTAACATTTCAAAGGCTTCTTTTTGATAAGATCCCACATATCTTGGCCTCTTTAACCACATGAGTACCTAAAATATACATTGTATATCACGCTGAATTGTGACATGAAAACACAGAAGACCTTACATGATGTTATTTCTTCTACGGGAAGAACCTGATGAAGCAGAAAAAGATGCGCTCTTATTTACTTTCTGAAGTTAATTCCCAGTGCAGTGCTGCTCTTTGGTTTTGGTAGCTGGGCTGAGACTGCTGAAAGACAGGACAGCCCAGAAGCCTCTGTGTTCAACAGCTGATGTATCTAGTGCAAATAAAACAAGCTATGTTAGGAAAACATTCACACTTTCAGATTGCTGCAGGACTGAAAAGGACTCACGATTTATACCCTTGGTCAACTGCTAGTGTGTTTTGACTTAAATAAGGAGGCAAATGTTTTAGGGAAGTAATAGTGTTTTAGGGAAGGGATAGTGTTTATCTGCTTACACAGCACTCTATATAATCATCTTCAAAAGGTGATTTTAAAGGCCTTTTTCACAGCATAGATAATAAGGGGATAATGAAGAGAATAACAGGTGTACATCCTATTCTCTCCCTGCCTGATAAACAAATCAGTAAGAACCAGAAATCCAGTTATATGCCTAATGCCCCTTGCCTATGAATGCCCTCCTTCAAATGCCATGTAGGGGGTCTCAGAGAGCAGCCCCTGAGAACAGCCTATGAGGCTTCTTCCAGACCCTTACATTATCCTGAATCCTCATGCCTTCTGCCGGACCTAAGATAAGAAGTCCCAAAAGATGGCAGCTTTGTATCACCCACTTGATACTCCAAGCATGTCATCACCGATTTTGACAGCATGATTCAGACTTTACAAGTTTGTTTTCTAACAGAAAATTCACAAACTTTAGGAAAAGCAAGGTTCAGGAAGAAATGATTTGCCAGATTGTTCAAGCAGCAATCAAACTCAAACTGCAGATATTAAACAAAAAGAAAAGAAAAAAACATAAAAGGAGTTTAAAGTTTGAATTCTCCATATGCCAAAGAAAAAATTGCAAACTTTAATAGTTATTAAGCAGTCTGTAGATGTTCTCAGGGAGGCAGGAAAAAACTAGCACAACTGCTTCTGTAATTGTGTCATACAAATCAGCATTATTCACTGACCCTCAAACCTATATTTTCATGTCAGTTACAACTTGTTACAATTTGCTGTTCCAGAGCATAGGCATTGCAGAAAGCTTGCTTAGTAACCAGTTGTTTTCTACAGTCTATGCCACCTTAAATATATTAGCGAGATATTGATAGAGGCTGCAAATGTGCAAGTCAACTATACAGCAAACAGAAAAAAAATGGCAGGTCACATGACCATTATGTTAACATTGTGTTGTATGGAAATGGTTCTGACACTTTCATAAACATAGTTTTGCATATGTTACATATTAAGGTGTCTGAAAATAATGTTTTAAAAACTACCCAAGGAGAAATAGACCCATTTTCTCCACAAACCACATAGGGAGCAAAGGAAACCACAGGTTTTGATGTGAGACAGCCTTTTGCCAAACCTAACTTCAAACCAGAGAGATGTGATAAATCTGATCCTGATTAGGATGTTATGGGATTGGGCAACAATTATTTTTGCACTTTATTGGATTTTGAGGCACAGTAAGGTTGTAATAAGTAGTCTAGCCCTAAACAGCCTAGGACTTAAAGAAGCTTTAGAAGTACCTTCTTAGATTTGCTGTTATATTAAAAGCAGAATCGGCTTGTGGGTTTGAAGGTGTATGTGTGTGTGATACATTAAGCACTCTCATCTCCAGCTGGTCATGCAAATTCTGAGCATGCAGCATGCCTTGGGGAGCACACCGAGTGCAAAAGTTTGTGCCATTAATGAACACTCATCTAAATCACTTGCATCACCTTATACATCAGAGAGGTGAGACATTCCAAATAACTTGAATTAATAAAACTTACCAGTTTTTAGAGTTCTGGAGCATTCTGTAAAAAGTGGAATTTGAAGTAGCAGAACGTAAGAGAATTTTAAGAGTAGAATTTGAAGAAGTATTTCCATTCCTATTTTCCCATTCTCATTATTGAAGGGTAAATCATCATTTGACGATAACACAGTGCTCAAATACTAACTTTGGGGGTAAAGAAAAGGATGATTCTACCCTATTATATTGTGATAATTTCTCGTAGCTACATAACATATTCTTAATACATTTTCATAATCTTCAGTGTTAATGAAAATGCTTAAATTCCTAGGAAAAATAATACTGTTTACACAATTTCTTTCTCTTATAGATGCAGGAGGTTAATGAACAATTTGCATGCAGTTCAATACCGAGTTTGCTGTCTGAATCAGCTGTACATTTCCATCCAAGACAGAAATACATATGTATACTTGTAATTGGTTGAGGGCAGAGATGGTATTTCAGCTCTGGAGACCATTATGGAAAAAAACAGAGTATTACAACTTATGCAGTTTGTATCAAATCACAAAATTATATTTTAACATAGAAACACACCTATTTTTGACTTAGGTTTTTTATTATAAAAAGATAGAATTACATTAGAAATTGATTCATAAATGAGTATTGAAGAGCATTCTAAGGACAGCTCTTTTGTGCCTTCAGATATTTTACAGATAGCACACACAAAATACTATATTTCTTTTGATCAAAGTCTCAAGTTAATTCTTTGTCTGATATCAATGAACTAATTCCAGCAGCCTCACCGAAGCTTCGAATTCAATAGGATTAGCCTCATTTTACATTTATGATATTCCTCTCATCTGCTTTGATTTATAGAAAGGAATCTGTATTAAAGTAAAACCTGAATCTACTGAATTAATACATGTCAGGTATTCAGCCTGGTTCCTTCATTACAGTGTCTTAAAATGTATTTTTTATAGTGTCCCAGGGTAACTAAAAACAAAATTCAACACTTACAGACTCAAAGACAGTCCTTGCTTAAATTCCACTAAGATGAGCTTAATTATCTCATCCTCAGCTGAACAAGAACTCTATCATATTTTTACCCTCTTTTATTACAGAATCATTAGAGAGCTTCTGCTGGAAGTATCAGATTAAGGTAGCATTGTGGGGAAAAGGAGTCAAAACAGAAAGGCAGTAGCAGTAGAAAAAAATATGTTTGAAATGGATATTAATGAGGTATCTGTGCCATATTTCTAGTATGCAACATTGGATATTTGTGTGAATTTAGAGTTTCAAAAAGCAAGGTAGGAGACTGATTCCCTTTGCAGCACTTCATATTGACATTTTTGCAGTTAACTGATGCTTGCTTTGTGCTCTGTTGGCAAAAGGAAGGCAAAAGAAGTCTTTGCCAGCTGCTGTCTGAAAATATTTAGATCTCTTGAATATAAAAAACCCTGAGCCAGAGATACAAGCATGCAGCGTCTCCTCCTTTTAGCCCCATGGAACAACACAGGGGTCTAGGCAAGGAAGTCTTGGCCCATGCACCTCCACGCTGGGGCTCCTGGAACAGCCATTGGCGCCTCGGTGTGACTCGCCTGCAGAGAGACATCCACATGCACTAAGTGATGGGGTCCATCTCCAACACGCTAGTCGCTCACTTCACTGTGTTCCTGCCCCAGTGCACTGCTTCGTTAATAAAAGCACAAGAAGCAGCTAAGAACGTGCCTGTGCTAGTGCCTTCAATATGGATAGTTCCTGAGATACTTCTTGGTCACTTTGCAAGGTTGTGTATGCATATATGTCTGTGGGCAGACAGCCTTGTTAATAATACATATATTTCATTCTCATCATGTTACTATTACAGCTAGCAGTCTAAATAAAGACAATATGCTTTAGCCATCCAGCATGCACCTTAGTGCAGACTGAGGCGGCTTTTATGTAAGACGTCTTTCTCCTATTTCAGCTCACATACCCCCATTACAGACTCACCGTAGTTTGCAGGTAGATTCTCCAAAGATCATGTAAAGGCTGAGCATGCACCAGCCAGGATTTGCAGCAGCAGCAAGAAAACCCGCCTTATGGGGGGCTCCATGTGATTAAGCAGGGTGTTATAACACACACATTCATTATAGCACCCTGACATTCAGGCACTTCTGGAGCTCTGAGCATTTAACTTTCCACCGTATCAATCCTTTAATAACGGCTTTGGGTATAGGTGTTACACAATCCAGTATTACTACCCTGTGTGAATGGAAAAACAAATCAAGCCCAAATGCTACAGTGGAGCTTTTAATCTCCTCTTTTACAGCAAATGCATCATAACTCCAGATACCCAGATGCTTAGGAGAAAATGAGGATTCCTTTCCTGAAGTTTTGCTACCATATTTTTTGTGAACAGATAGTTACAGCTGAACACATGCCATCTCAGAAAAGAGTTTACGTCAGTCTTGTCAACAGAGAATCAAGAATATGAATCACATTACCAGCAGACTGGAATTTGTATTAAATGTATCAATAAGCGGTGTGTTCACATCATGACTGTGCTTGCCAGAAGGCTTGTACTTCTCTATGATGAAGTACAATTTTCCCCATCAGTAAATCAAAAGCTGCAGCCACTCAGCATTAAATCATTTGAAGCCAGACATCTATTAACACATTTAGAGACATGGGCAAACACTTCTAATATAGCATGACAGTTAGCAGATAATTTATTCCTAGTCTTTCCTGAAAGGTGATGGTATAGATAATAACTGAACTCAAGAATAAGCTAGGGAATACCAGACTAGCATCTAAAGCTTTGGTTTAATATATACATAACCAAATGTATAAACATGAAGCAAATGTTTAATGTTTTGTGCCAAAATTTGTCTTTGTGTAACTTCCTGGAATTCAGTGGCTAGAACACTCATCTTGAAATCCAAGAACATACCTATGTTCTTTCTAAATAAAACAGCAACAGCTGAGATAAAAGTTGCATTTGTGATTGCAATCATGCCTTTTGTAATATTTTAGGTCCAGAATTGCTCTGCATATATTGCACAGTGCCAAGTTTATGTTGCATTTAAAACTCAATGTCGTTTATAAGTTGATTTTTTAATAATAATAATAATAATATCAGATCTTTCTCATAGCTGGTTTTGATATCTGTTATTGCACAAATTCTCTTGAAAAGGGGTTACTGGGATGTATGGATCTACTTTATCTCTAGCTGTGTTCTCAATCTGCCAGCAATAATTTCCATAACCCTCAAGGTCAAATGTTTATATTTGGCACCTTTCCAAACCTCTTTCCCAGGCTATATTGAAGTGTTTCCTCCACAAGGTCCTACTGATTCCTATGTTATTACCTCAGAATTCAGGAGATTTTGCTGCTAAAATATGGGTAATATACGATTTTAAATATAAAGTAATACTAAGTTTTGGTAAGCATAATACAATGGATGAAAGAAGTATTAACACAATTCTAAAGCTTTTTCAGAGTGTCACTTATGATATAAAATCATCTGATGAACGCATTAGCACTTGGATATGCTTGCACTGCATCTCCAGGGCAACATTTGGATGGAAATTCAAGAAGCCTTTTGGTTAGAGTTTTATTACCTCTGAAGTTCATAATGGAGCTGGATGATAGAATAGATTAGATGAATTAGTTGCTATGGTTTATTGGTGGAAAGCATATGCTTTGGTCTGCTCTGTGTTGGCAATAACAGAAAGCAGGAGGAAATGAGTATGGCCTGCTAAGTTTCAATTAAGGCCATTCCTTCTTTTGTTCCTGTAAAACTGAAGTGCAAAGTAATGGAAATTTTACAAAACGTTTGTAAAGATGCCCAGAATTTGCCCTCTTAACGAGCTGACACTCAGAAAGTCCTCAACTAGCAATAGTAGCAGTATCAATAAGTCCAAGAATAAGACACAGCTTTTATCCTTTTACTTCAGAGAGGTGAAGTGAAGACAGCCTATGGTATGACTACAAGAAATTAGGGCAGGTTGAGTTTATGAACTGTATCACAGATTATGAGGTTCTGCATGGGACCATGGGAGGCCTGTGGTAGTGCACATAGGACAGGAGATATAGGTTTGGGAATGGCAGCTGGAGTTTTAATAGTATAAATTATATCAGTTTCTGATATTTCTGATTTCATAAAAGTGAGATTTGCTTTTGATTCAAGTTTATATGGATCATCCAATAAAGTAGCAAATAAAAGATTTGTGACCACCTTAGTGTAATGCAATTCCCATTTGAAGTATTTTCCTTTGCAATCCTGTTTCACGTAATGCATGATTCATGTGGTTCATAATCATGTATGTTTTCTGTAGATACCCAGAACATTTAGGACAAATCCCTATCTTATGAAGGCAACAGAAAGTCGTTGTTTGGAGCACTACTAGCCCAGACTGGATTTGACTTGAGAACCTAATAGATGAATCATCTTTGTCTGCTGATGACACTCTTAGGCCAAGAATAGCTAACTTCTGCACACTCTTGAGGATACTTTTATCCTGGCCATGTGTTTGCAAAGCAGACAATACTGTCATGTCTGCATGCCCTGTCTGTCTCACATAATAAACACAGACAATTCCAGTTTGGGTCTTCACATTACATCCCCCAATAGCACAGAAAAATGAACAGTTTATTTGACCTTGCTAATCAGTTACTATTCTCAGGACCAACTAAGATTGCCTCATTAGAGGAAGGTGCTATAATGCCGTCTAGTCATTGCCACCCTAAATGATCAAAGTGAAATTCGCAGGATATCAGTTTGGCACCATCTTAAAAATGTCAGCATGATTTCATCAAAAGGTGAAAGATAAGTATTATCACCCGACAGCTCTGACTTCAGGATTGACTACTTACAAGTATCTGAGATGGGACACAGCTATGAAAGTACAACAGTAGTGCAGCAGAATAACAGGATTATCAAAATAAACTGTAAAGAATGCAAAACACAGGTTGGGATCTTCCTTTTATTCTCCTAGCTTTTTTTTTTTTTTTTTGAATAAATGAATATAGATTTGACTGATAACATTGTCTTTCATGCTTATATCTGTATTGAAAAAACATGAAATAATCATTCTTAGGAAAGAACCTAGTTCCTTTTTCTCAACTGTACGAAGTGGTAGCAAAAACTTAGAAAGTTAAAGGAAAAACAGATAACTGGAAACTTTATTGCAGTCCCAGTATCAGCAAGACAGCAGTCACCTCAAGAGAGCAAACTTGTATACTACATATTTTTTGGCTCAGACATTACTTGGGTGAGAAACCAGAACCGAAACATTTACAAGGCGAGTTTTCATCCGATAATTGGATTTTTTTTCATTTGCAAGTGCTTCTACAGTGCCTCCAGGGACCGATTCCCTTGTATGGATGAAACCACCTGGCCAGACTACAGTGATATCTCTCAGTCGTGCCTCTCAATGAGACACTGTAAAGCCTATTGGAAATCTAAGCAACGGTGAATTAGAAATGATAATGTAGTAAATAGTCTGGCTGGAGAATCAAAGCACAGAGGAAACTGAGGGCATGAGACCTTGAAACTACTGCTCCCCAGAAACTTAATGACCAAATTTACAGAGACAATTTTCACTGTATTTTGAAATATCTTTCTTTAAAAAAAATGTTCTGTAAAAACAAGCATTTCATGAAAAAAATACTTTATCAAAATGAATCTCCCATTAGTTGAAAATAAGTTTGATAGGAGAATTGTCAGCCAGAACCAAAATCTCCCCTTGCTGTGGTTTTGAAGGCTCCCTGGGGCCGGGCCGGTGGTGGCAGGGGGCTGCTGGCAGGGCTGGGCCAGGCCGGTCCAGTCCAGGCCGGGCCAGGCCAGTTGTGGCCCTCAGGGCCCATCCCACTGCCCCGAGGGAGCAGGGCCCCAGGGGAGCCGGGGCAGCCCCAGCCCCGGGAGGTGTCGGGCCCGCCGACCAGGGGGCCAGGCCCGGGCTCTGGGGCTCGGCCGGGCCCCGTGGCGGGGCCTGGTGCGAAGCGGCTCCCTGGGGCCGGGGCCGCCCCGCTGCAGCCTCGCAGCCGGCAGCCACCCAGGAGCGCTGCCTGTGGCGGCGGGGGAAGGAGCGCCCTGGTGGCTCCGCACTGTGCCCGGGCCCCACGGCCAAACCCCGCCGGGGCAGTGCAGGCCACAGCCCGGTTCTCCTGGAGCACCGCCAGCGGCTGCAAGGGCCTTCCCCTGCAAGGGGGCAGCTCTAGCAGGAGTCCGTCTGCCCCCAGGTATCGATGAACAGGCAATGGTGGGGATAATGAGTGAGATCTGGAATATGCAGCCCAACCTTGCTATAAAAAAGCCAAGGCAACTGTTCAAAAGCAGGAGAGTTCATAGCCAGTGCATTTTGACACTAGTATTGTCACAAGAACCTTTATTCTTTTTCTTCCTATTTTAACAACAAGACTGATCCTTTGAAAAAAATAAAAGAAAAACCAGAAAGAAAGCACTTACTTGAGAGCCTCAAATATCATTGTTTTGAACATTACAGACATTGAACATGCATTATTTGCTCCCAAGAAGTTGAGGTATTTCACTCACTTAGATGAACAAAATATCTGAAATACTAACAGTTAATATTGCTCCAAGACTTTTATAGAAGCTACTGGCATTTTGGAAATCAAACTCCACCAAATTATTTATAAATCCAGTTACTAACACATGAGAAATGCAGAAATGTAACTACAGAAGTTGCCCTGTTTAAATAGCAGAGGCCAAACCAGCTGGTGTAAAATGGCATGGCTCCACTGCAGTCTCTGAGCTTTACTGTGACTTATGTCAGTTCTTGAGCTGGATAAGTACTTCCACAGAATTTGAATACCTGTTTTCCTTGAAAATATATACCTGCTGAGGCTTTTAATGAATAACGGAGGATTTCCTGATCCTTTGTGTGTCTTGAATGGTAAAAAGAAAACAGTTGCAAAATATAGCTTTAGGACAATATACAGATATGCAGATCATTCCCTGCAGTTATTTAAATGAGTTGCAAATTATATGTGCTTTGCTGCAAATCTGGTAGTACAATGACATAGGTAATTCCCTGAAGCATTTCTATGTACAATTGCACACTGCATATTTTGCTGTTTTTTGAAATGTAACAAACTGTAATCAAAACAAGCAGAAAGACAGAAAACCTTTAACCATGGGATTAAGTCATAAGAGGGAACTTAACTGAGAGCCAATTTGAATTAAAGTCTTAGAAAGTCAATGGTTACATACAAAAAAATCCCATCAATAGCATCTTCATACCCCAAGTAAGTACACTGTCATTTGAGTTAAAGAACTGCTCTTAACTGGGGGCATGTTGTGGGCTGGAATTAATAACTATTAATTAAACAGAAAAAAACAGCAAATAATAATTATGAATTGCAATTACCATGAAAGTCTTTCTCCAGAAACTTCTCCCATTCCTGTCTGGCTCCAGACACTCTCTCCACCCTTCTCCTCTTCCATTTGATGGAAACAACTTCTTAGCTGAATTGGGACACTAATTTCCCCCAGTCATAAAAAACAGCAGTTCTTGGTTATTACTCCTATCTGGCGTAGTTATAGGGAATTGAAATGATAGGAGATTCAATTACATCAGTGCACATTAACCTGAAGCATGTCTGTTCACTATCCATTAGCACTTTTCACAATTCAATCTCCATTTAGTTTAAATCAGTATTTCTTTGAATACAATTTAAAAGCTATTAAAAACTAGTTCCATAGCTTTTCCTTTGAAATCTGAGATTGCTAGCGCTCATAAAAATGAAGCATGAATAGCGCTGATGAGGGGTAAATATAACACAGGCAGGTGATAAGAAATTATCACCAGGAATCTTTGCCGATGCAGCTCTACTCTCACCTGAAAGAGCCTTGCTGACATTTCCTCTGTACTTTTCTGATTAGATTGCAGGCACTGAAAGGGGAACAAATAGCTATCTGCATAAAACACCCACAAACTAGCAAGCAAATGGCATTTCCAGACAGATGCAAATTTATTTTTATCATGAAAGTGAAATAATTGCATTTGAACCTGAACTGGTTCTAAGCACACTCTATCAAACAATTGCATGCCAGAACAAATAGGTCTGAATACGACCTGCACAAAAGTATGCAGAATACCAAACAGAAGAGTACATTCACAGCGTCCATTTTTACTTAAGGGGTGTGTGTGTGTGTGTGTGTGTGTGTGTGTGTGTGTGTGTGTGTGTGTGTGTGTGTGTGTGTGTGTGTGTGCAGAGTTTCAGTTTACCTGCCTGCACATCAGGGGGTGCATGGAAGATCAAATCCTATTTTGATGGCTTTGTAATA
Source organism: Dromaius novaehollandiae (assembly GCF_036370855.1). Lineage (NCBI taxonomy): Eukaryota > Metazoa > Chordata > Aves > Casuariiformes > Dromaiidae > Dromaius > Dromaius novaehollandiae. Next base: position 28,170,238 of record NC_088098.1, read on the forward strand.
GGAAGCCATGAACTTGGAATCTTACTATACCAATGACCGCCAGTGACCCACAAGAGCATTTGAAACTGAAGCAGATGGCCAGCATCTCAAGGACACTGTATTTAAAAAAAAAAATCCCAGATATTAAGACACTCAGCATTTTATATATGTATATAAGGAGTTTATTTAAAGGAGGTATTAATTATAGCTGGCAAAGGACTTTACTGAATTTCTGGTGCCATCTTAAGATTTGTCAAATTGTCCCCCAGTCACATTAGAATCATGAACAATTCATGGTTCAATTTAAACACACATTCAGATCTAATTATGTCAGATTCCTTTCCAACTATGACTCAATTTGTTGGACCAGTTGTAAAAATTTACTACTGGGAAATCCAGAATCACAGAATAGAAAGCCATTTATGACACAAAACATCTAAGATACTATTACGTATCTTCATCAGTCCATATAAGAATTAATTTTGATAGCACAATGATGATCGAAGTATTGAATCAGGCTAGCATGATACAGAAACCTCCTGTAGGGCAGTATGTGCTACAGAACTTCAGAGAAATATATTTATACAACAAAGGACAATTTTCCAGGTTCCTTATCCACAAAACAAGGCATCGTGGTAAAATATTGATATGACTTGCAAACATAGCAAATGTAACAAAGCAGCAAAAAGCATTCAACATTTATGCAGAAGCACTGTTTTCCTCAGGGTCTCTGTCTACCAGATGAATGCTTCCTGTGATCACAGATTCATCTTGAGCTGTGGTGTTCTCCAACTGCTTCTTTGTGCAATATGGAATGTGCCCACAAAAATACATGTAAATCCATGGGTTGATACAACTATTCAAATTACCAAGGAGCATGATAATGGTGAATGCTGAACCTAGAATAAAATAGTTAAAGGAATAACAGTTAATAAAGCAGTCATTGAAATTAGTAACATTACCACAGTCTGATGCTTTCTGGTGTACCTGTTCACATACTAAAGCTAAAGTAATACCAGGAAACTTCCATTTGTTCAATGCAATTTTTAATTGTCTAAGGTGTAAAATATACTGTCATTGTATGCATTTCAGAGTTAAATAGTTTTGTATATTCTTTTTTGATGTAGATGCATTGTTTTTAGAAGTTAATCAAAGAACTGTTATCTTGATATACAGATGCAGATAAAAATAAATACAAATACAGATATTGACAGAAATATAGAGAGAGTAAGACTCAGAATTCACACTTACAGAAAGAATTCTTAAAACAAAGACCATAAGATTTTTTCCATCAGGCTATTATCTAATTTTCTTTGGTTTATATCTGTGACTTTTTAATAGGTTAACTTGATAAATAAAGTCACATCCTAAGTCTGCCTTTCACAAAGAGGCAACAGTATAAATTTGACAAGATTAAGCTTGTTTACTACATGTTGTTCTTTGATATTTCAGGCTTGCTTGTTTGCTTTATAAACAGCTGTTACCCAACTTTTAATTGTTTCATACTTTACTGCAAATACTTCATTAATACAATTTCAATATTCAAAAATATTTCAAATGTCTTGTACCATTGCTGTTCTATACGTTAAATAATTTGAATAATTATTCCTTTTCATCTCAAGAGCTCCAAATGCTATTACTCTATTATCTAAAATCCATACAAGTCTGAACTGAACCCTTGCTGAAGCAGATGATACTTTTTACTATACTGTGTGTTAATCAGTAAAGATTAATCAGTCTTGTTTAATGAGTCTTGCCTGCAGGAAAAACCCTTACTTAGAGCATACATGTATGTGTACAAACATACCCAGATAGACACACACACGTACACATTCACATACAAAATACCCACAATATCATGTTTTGATCATGTAATATAAAAAAGTTCTCTGTACCTAATTAAATAGAGTAGGTAAACAATTCAGTCATTCATTTTTAATCATATTCAAATGATTACATGTCACCTTACACAAAAGCAAAGTCCACATACAAAGCCATGTAGCAATGTGTTAGCCTGCTATAAAGTTATTAAAGAGGATGGAGAGTATCTTACCTTCGGTAACGCCACTGGGGAACCAAACAGACCACAGTTGTGCAATGAAGAAAGGTGACCAACAAAGAACATACGCAAAAACGGTCACCACTGTCATTTTTACAGTCTTGATCATCGCCTTTGAAATACAGTTAACACTGCTTGCTCGGGATGGCAGGACTTGCTTCTGATTTGTTATTTCATATTCATTCTGTTTTTTCACATATATATTCCTTTTGATTATTTTGCAAATCTTAACCTGACATGTGATAAGGACGGCTGAGGGAATGAAGAATATAACTACAAAAATCCAAGTTACATATGCCCTTGGGCCCCACGGTAGAATAAATTCACCCCAACATTCAAAGATGCCTGGAGATATTTCAGTCTTAGAAAAGATAAATACCTGTGGAAGGCTAAACATCAGTGATATAGACCAGCTAGTGCAAATGGGAATGTTCCACAAGGCTCTCTTCTTTTGGAAAGTGACCATAGGGTAGCAAACTGCTTGGTATCTGTCCACTGTCATGACCACTATCATATAAGTAGAGGCAAACATGCCCAGCAACTGTAAATATTTGATAAGTCTGCACAAGAAATCTGGCCCTATGAAAACATCTGTAATATCCCATATTAATTGAGGCAGAACTTGAAAAAATGCTACCACTAAGTCAGCTATGCTGAGGTGAAGCATGAATACATACATTCTAGAGAGCTTCTTTCTTCTTCTCCACAGTACCAGTATGAGAATAAAATTGCCCACAGATGCTGTCAGAAATATTACCCCCAATACAGCAATCTCTGCTTGAGCCAACTGCTCGTCTCTTTCTGGTCTTCCAACAGGATCTGACTTATTTGTCAAACTCAGGAATCTGTGAGGAGGAGGACTTTCAGTCTGATGTGCGTTATCTTGCATAGGAAATGAAAAATTCTTCATCGTGCACAGAAGCTACTTACAGTAGCTGTTGCGACTCAGGTTGACAGCTGTGAAGGACTGGCTAGTAAATAAACCAGCATGAGTTCAGGTTTCAGTATGTCTTCAAACAAATCTCTTCATGCATGTGTGAACCTAAAGCACTGGACCTGTATCTTGATAAAATTCTGGCTCTTGCTGGAGTGCAAAAAGGCTTTATATAGGCTTCAAATAGAGCCTTATGTAACTTCAGAATCATCTGGTAGGCTGCAGTTATCTTAGCCAATAGGAAAGCAAGTAATACAATTGGGTGAAATATATAAATAAAAGGAGAACTTCAGAGGCTCGGCATAATTAAGTTACTCACTTCAGCCAAAAACCTAAACTGTAAATAGCTGTGGCCAAAATCATACTTCAATGATATTACTCATGAGAGTTCTTTCAACTATTTTTCATGTCAGCCATAAGTGTATGCTTCAGTTTAATAAGGAATGCTTATACATAGACGGAAAGATAGGCCCCTGAGCTCAGATGCATCATAACTGCAATTCTCTAGGCTCCTGGGGCAAAGACCACATCCTAAATGCAGCATAGACAAAGAAACATATTTTTCCATGTTTTTTTCCCTTTTTTTTTTGAGATCTAAGTCACCTGATTCAGAAAAAAAAAAGCATTTTAACTGCCCTAAAAATAATCTTTTTATTGCAAGAAGGGTCAAGATTTAGATGTTTTTTCTCAGCAAAATGAAAAATAACACATGTGAAATAAATTACTTTTATTGGGACTGTGAGTCTGCTGAGAATTTAATAGAAAAGTAAGTGAAAATTTAGGGAGAAACGCAGTTGAGGAAAAGGTCCACATGGCAAAACAACTTTAGGGCCTCTTTTCTACTGTAGTGCTAAAGACTGGGAGAACATTTATGACTATGTAACCCTTTTTCATTTTGTGGAGTAAGTCGTATCATGACTGTGACAATTTCATTCATCTGTCTCCAAGTATGACTTTTGCATACTGTTAGTGGCAGATAGGAATAGCAATTTTGATTTAATTTCATCTGTTCTCCCTCAGTCTGTCCCCTTAATCACAATAAATTCATTTAATAATAATTTTAATATGAATGATAACACATATTTGTATGCAATCTTGTCATAAGTTAGGGCACTCATATGCTTTTAAATGAAGTCAGAAGACTGGTAATTTGAAGTCTTTATGAAGAGGAAACTGATAAGGTGAAAAGTATGTCCATGCTGTTCACACACACAGTGCACGATGCTGCACCTATACTACCTTTGTGACCATGACTACCTTATAAAACCAGCTGAGGACTCTCATGAACAGACTTACATCTCCTTGGCACTGAATGTTTTCAGGTTTCAATTGCCAGGGGTAGGATAAAATTCAAAGGGACACAAACAGTATGCTGACATAGACTACAAAGGCTTATAAAAACAGTGTGATCTCTTTTCTTCCCCTGTTTTTTTCCCCTAATCTCACCGCGGAACTGCAATTAGTATCTCAGGCAAGGGTGCAGCTATGAGAATGGACAGTGGACAACCAGAACAATGTCAGTGAACAGCCACTTGCAACAGTAATGAGGATACAGGTAACCCAGATTTGGCTGAACGCTGCTGCAATTGCCTAGGTCCAAAACAGCTTTTCGCTGTGACCATGTTGCAAAGAATCTGAATTATCACAACTTAGTCTGAAATACCTGATAATTTTTTCCTAACAGGAAGCCTATTTGTAGCAAAATTGGATCCCAAAGGTTGTTTCTTTTAGTTTTTCCTCAGCTTGGAATCCATCTTGACTAGTGGGAAACAGCATGGCAAGACTGTGAGGGAACAGATGTATTTCCTTCTGCCCTCACCCTCCCTTCCCTCAATAGCTTCCAGAAGAATAACTGAGTTGGCCATTGTCCAAGAATCCCTGGCAATTCTTCTGATTGCAAACAGTGTGCTGTAGAGCAGGCTGGCTGATCTCCATTTCTGCCTTCGAATGAATACAGAATTTCTGGTGTGTGTTCCAAAATAATTGACCCTGACATCCTCACACCATGCGTTAACAAAAAGCCAGGTGTGATCTTTAGCCCACTAGCAGGATATTGGGTAAACACCTACATCTAGACAGAGCTAGGATTAGGTGGGTTGAAACAGGAACACATTGAATAGAAAATTAAACCTAAGTTCAAGCACGGTATGCAAGCTTACTTTTCATGACTTAAACAACAATCAAGAAGTTATGAGTAAAAAGACTAGAATATGCAATATCCATCACTTCCAGGATGGTATTGGAAAACTAACCAGAATACAGTATCAGAATCATATCTTCATGTGATTTCCGCAATGCATGGTGTATGGGTAGACATATATTTCAGGAACATGTGCTCTACCACCTACGCCTAGAATAGTTCAACTAGATCCCTGGGAATATGCAAATCTTCCTAGCTATACACGTGTGCGCAGCACAAGACATCTGGGCAGCACATATGCTAGGTATCAGACCCAGCATGTGGACATGGGTTAAAGGGCAAACAGACGGTGGAACATGTCATCTTTGCTATGTTTATACGAAGGGAAGTGGCCCTCCTTGTACAAATTGTCTTGGTGATGTAAGATTCCACTCCATCTTACCTATAATTAGTTCAATATATGTTAATAGTTTCATAACTTTACAGTTATGCCTTTTCCATTTTTTTCATTCAAGCTAGCTGACATTCAGGATAATGTTTTATTTAAATTGAATCCATCTTGGGAATATAACTCACTGAGAAAATAAACGCAGGATAACAGATGAAAATATTTAAGTAGTGTCGCGGCCCGAAGGGAGTCGTTCAGGACGACCTCCCTCCCCTTGGGACCAAACGACCAAGTTCGTGATGCCCTTGGACTGAATTAAGGTGAAACGACACCAGCCAACCAGTTTTAAGATTTATTAACACAAAGATAAGGCATGTGGTCAAACAGGATAACCAACTAGCTAGACAAGTCCCATGCCACACATTTCCTACTGATTCAACAAAGGAGAGGGGAAAAGAGAGGAGAGAGAGAGGAGAGAGAGAGAGAGAGAGAAAAGATATCACCACCCGTGGATCCAGTGTTGTCCCGTTGGTCCTCTTCCTTTGGGAGTCTCAGCGGTGGAGGCGGGGGTTCCCGTCTGGTGGTAGGTGGGTCCTCTTCACATGGCTCGAGTTGGGTACCTCTGAAGAGGGACCCCGAACAAAGAAATCCCTGGACAATTATACCTTCCAGTCTAAGCTCTCCACCCCTCACATGGTAGTTTGGACCAATAGTAATTTTCTGGGTCTGGGGTCTCCTGCTCCTTATTGGATCTCATCGTCGTTTCTAGGCAGGCTGTTTTCTGCTGCAGTTTCTTCCACGGGTGTGTCTCCATTCCTCGGGTTCTGCTATTGTCTCTCAAGGTCCTGACAAAGAGTTGGTAACTCCAGCAATTAGCACTGTTTCAGATGCAAATTGCTGGTAACTCCCTTATCGTTCCCGCCTGCACCAGCTCTGGGGCCCTTTTCTCACCGAACTAGGGAGTGTGGCCCAAGGCTCCAGCAAATTCAGCCACTCATGTCAAGCAAATCTTATAGAAGTTGCGCTAAAAATGGACAATAATTTACACTCCAGATCCCAAAGTCTCTGCCCGATTGTGGCCCTGTTCAGTGCAGGCTCGGTGTGTCCCGGGTGGTTGCAGGGAGACCATCTCGGGGGTCACAGCAGCCCAGTCCTGTTTCTGCCAGAGACAGATGGCTTGCTCGGGGTTATGGCCTGCATGTACCCCATGCACCAAGAAATGTTTAAGGCAAAAAGATTCATTCATTGGTCCGCCACAATTAGTCATAGTTGTTCTTTTACTCTGAGTATTCTGTTGCCCAGCTTTACTGCATTCCCAGCTATATCTGTCCAAGTTAAGTTTTTTGCCTAAATTATTTATTTTCAGTGTAGTGGGAAGGAGCATTTTAATTAACTTCTGCTGAATTTCTCAGTGTGGGCTTTCATCTAATGTTTGTCAGTTAGCTGGTAGGGAAGGATTCAGCTCACAGATTAAGACACCTAAATTTAGGTGTCCACTTCGAATCACAGAATGAGAGAGTCATGTAGTTTGAAAGGGATCTCAGGTCCCTAGTCCAACCTCCTGAATTCAGACCAGTTTTTGTAGGGCTTGTGCAGTCTGGTCTTGCAAACCTCCAAGAGCAGAGACCCACAACCTCCCTGGGTAATCTGTTCCAAATGCTTAATTATCCTCATAGTGAAAGAGTTTTTTCCTTATGTGCAGTCAGAACTTCCCCATTTCAATTTGTGACCACTGTCTCTCATTCTTCTGCCATACACCTCAGTTAGGAGCCTGGCTCCATCTTTTTAGTAACCTCCCATCGGTACAGGGTGGCTGTGGTTAGGTCTCCTCGAAGGCCTCTTCTCCAGGCTGAAGAAGCCCTGGTCCCTTAGCCTCTCCTCATGGGGCAAGTGCTTCAGCCTTCCAATCATCTTCGTGGCCCTCTGCTGAACTCATTCAAGCTTATCTACATCTTTCCTGTACTGGAGGTTCCAAAGCTGGACGTAGTATTCTGTATGTCCACATATGGTTTAATGAGTATTGAATAAAGGCAAATAATTGCTTCCTTGAATCTACTGAGTACATATGCGCAATGTGTCTAAACTCCTATTTCAGCCAAAGGAAATGAAGGGTTCAGTTCAGTCCCTAAAATTAGGTAACAAGCACCGTTTGAGATGCCCTAGCATATACTGCTTGCCCTGCAGTTATCAAACCAGAAAGACACAGGACCACAGGACTCATGTCATCATCTATCTAGCTGTCTAACATATCCCAGGACATCTCAGATAGCACCAGATGCTTATGCATATACAACTGCATTGAACTCACTGTGCCCCCTTTAAGCTTATTGAGAGTTGAATAGCCCTCCAGGATTCACTGACTGCATTTCGTATAGGCATTTAGATGCTTAGTTCACATGCAGACACCCCCATTTAAACACCTACACAATATAAAATCTGCCTTACACCCATGATGCATCTTATGCAAGATATCTTTATGCAACTCCATCTACTTTCCAACTACTAGGAAATATATTTTAAAACATATTTTTAAAATGTGAGAGACAAAAATGTAATAGAATGGAAAAATTGAATAGTTTATGAAACCAATCATCTGTTATCACTGGCAACCATGTTACACAAAATATTTCCTAAATTTTTCATGCTCCATCTTGGAAAGTAGGTTTTTGATTCTCATTGTTTGACAGGTGTTCCAAAATTTAACTGTTCAGATGGATAGAAACCTTTTCCTCATTTCTAACTTAAATATATTCACGTCTGAAATGCTCACTGTTTGGCAACAGTCACTTTAAATTATTCATGTGTTTTCTAGTACACATCTATGTGAGTCTTATTAATAAATACGAGTTTTCTCCTAAATCACAGATTTATTGTACATACAAGTGCATTTTTTCAGGATAGTGTTGTATTAGACACAAAGATTTATTTAGCATAGATTTTACTCTATCACTCTGTTAGACTGTGGAACAATTAGACTTTTCAAAAGTCTTCCCATATAGCTTCCTCAATTATTAATTTTCAGATGTATCTTGGGAGATTTCATATGGCCCATTTTGTTGTTATTGTTCTGATTTGCATAATTCCAACATTATCCAAATAATAATTCCTTTACCTTTCCTCTAGCATGCAATACCTGAAATCTGTGGTACTGCCAGGTAATCCACCTAAATATACCTAGGCTATACAAGATGTAAGTCAGGTGAATTTTTTCTGTATCTGTAGCTGCATAATCATTTCAGGTCACTTTTCTTAGTTGTTCAACTGGAGACATTTTCAAAGCTAGGATTTAGGCAAATCTCAGCCACAATTTCTCCTGTGGCTACATTACTGACTATACAGAACTATGTACTTTAATCACAGAATCACAGAATCATAGAAATATTATTTGGAAGGGATTTCTTTAGTTTTCCTCCTCCAGAGTGTAACTGTCCCTTGAAGTGGAGCTATCACTAGATCAGGTCTGACACAGCTTTGTCCAGCTGAGTCTTGAAATCCTTCAAGTATGGAAATTCCACCTCTCTGGGTAACCTGTTCCGGGGCTGCACTACCCTCTTGGTGAAGAATTATTTCCTAATATTCATTCAGAACCTTCCACAGTGCAATTTGTGGCCATTGTCCCTTACTAGATCATCTGCCACTATGGAGAAGAATTTGGTTCCATCAACTCCATAGCTGTCCGTAAAGTACTGGTAGGCTGGTATTAGATTACTCCTTAGCCAAATCTTTGCCCGCTCTGCCAAGCCAGGCAAGGACATGTGCTGAAGTAGAATTACATGCATTTTAGAGTTAAAAAAAAAAAAACAAGTGTTTCATCCCATGGCAGAAATATAAACAACAGCTACTTTAGAACCTATTGGATGAAAAGGACCAGAACACACAGTAAAAGATTCAATTATGGAAAAGATGGTAGATACATTTATTTAGTACTACTTAGTAATATATTCTTGGAGAGATAAAAAGAATTAACATAGTATTAAATTAAAATACCCCCAGTGATAGAAAATACATTATGGGAGATGTATTAAGAAATACAAATACATATCAGTAGCAAAAATATAATGAGAACTCCTTTTGGTAGTATTATAATTGCTAGCAAATGGATTCTTTCATACAGGAGATCAGTGAAAGTTACATGAGCATTGTTCACGGATTTAGCCTATAGTATAAATGCACTTACAGCAAGACATTAACAAGATGGAGGTTTTTTTTTTTTTTTTTTTAGTATTGAAATATGGCTTATTTCCAGATATGGTAGATAAGCTACTCAGCTTATAAGTACTAAAATTATGTCCACCATTGCTGCTGTACTGGTACAACCTTCTACAGGTCTGCTTTCTTAAGAAGAAGAAAAAAAAAAAAATCCGCTGTTTATTCAGTAGTTGCATTAATACACAAAGTTGTTTAGACGAGGCTTAAAGATTCATCCAAACCCTTGGGAAGTTATTAGGGAGGGTCTATGGAAGTAAAGCATTCTTAAAACAACAGCTAAATCCAATGCATCAACATAAGATAAACATATAGAAAACAGTATTGCAGGCAGCATATATAAAGTCATGCAATATAGACTGCAACTAATGCTGTTGTTAAGACACCAAAAGACAAAAAATGATGAATAAGGTCAACAGCTCCATTGCTCTGAAAGAGTTAAGCTTTGATTTGGACAAAACTTACTATGAGTGGGAAGAAGAACGTTTAGGGAAACCAAAAGAAGATTAAAAAATAAGTCAGGACAATCCAAAACCTTATAAATTTCTAGTCCAGATGTACTACCAAATGCATTCTCTTAACTTTTCAAATTAATATTATAATGAACATGGGACAGTTTTCTGTACTGCTAAACTTGTTCCCATGTCAAAAGTTAAACCCTTCAAAGCGGGCTTCTCTTAATGTGTGCACACGCAAATGTTTTGTGTACATGTGTTTGTGTGCAAAAGCTTCTCCCATACACACACACAACCTGGATGCCTTTCACTTTCTATGAAAATATATTCATTTCACAGATAAGTATGTTAATTGTGTATTTAAAGGAAGGTTAAGTTACTGTAGTACAATTAAATGCTAGATAACAAATCCAGCTTTATATCCTTAAACTGCAGGACTGCAACACATCAAACCATTATAATTACTGTTAGGCAATATTTTGGATCGAGACTCTCCTAAAGTAAGTATATCCCTTCAGTGGGAATTAGCCAGAGGCAATAGAGCAGAGAAAAAACAATGGGCCCCCTGTGACTTGTAACTAAGAGTGTCACAGGTACCAATCGTAAAAAACTAAGACTAACTACGTAAATTACTGCGTGCTTCTTTTTAATCCCTAAAGAAATTTCGTCTGAAAGGATAACTTTTTAACCTGCTTCAGTAAAACTTAAAGCTTTGTTGTTTGCTAGTGGGCCAAATGCTGACCTCAATTTTTTTTGTGCATGTTTCTGATTTCAAATTTGTTCCTGACAACAGTAAGTAATAGTCCCACTTGCACATCTAATGGATTATTGCTCCAAAGACTGTAACTGGTTTGCTTACTTCATGTACTTGAATTCTGGTGGTAGAACTATTTTTTATAGCTTGTAAATGATTCTTGAAATAACACCTTCTTCCCATTGCTGCTGAAAATTTTTGTGCAACTTTAATAAATAGTGTTTACCTGTACAATACTATATAAAAAGTGCTTTTGCTGTAATTTCTACAACTTTCCTTAGGTTACTTTGAGATCTAAATAAATCATTATAATTAGATATGAAGGCTTTTGCTAAAAAGTATCTTTTTCACTTGCAGCGCTCCAGATAGTCCAGATTTGCTATTAAGACACTAAATGGCCTGCCAGCTCACCTGCCACTGGTGCTGTAGGAAACAACTGACAGACAGAGGTACCCACAGGAGCCTCACTGAGGTTCTGCTCAGAGCTCACAAAAATGGGGACGTAATAGCCTGGAAAGAGGAAACTGAAAGGATATGTAACTTTGGGAGGAGGAACTATGACATCAATAAATGGACTGATGAAGGATGTTAAAGTACATTTCCCACAGATGAGAAGTTATAAACAGAGTTTTTTAATAAAGGGAAAACTGCTAAGATGAACTCTAGTAAGACACTTCAAGGCCTAGTGTAAAGTTCAGACTTACTCGATTTTTTAATTGAAAGACAAAATAAACAGCAGTGACTCAGTTTCTCAGATGATCCTGAATCCGCAATTGCAAACAATGAGGAGAGTGAATTAATTACAGTGCATCTGAAGAGACTGTGTGTTTTGGCCCCCTCCCGTTCATGTCAAGTATTTTGTCTGCATATATACAGTCATACTTTAGCCAGATGCTGCAGTAATGAAACTCACATCTATCAGTCTTTGAGTGCTGAAAAATAACTGCACAACTATTATGGTAATCACAGAGGGGTAAAAAGGAATTGTAATAGGACCTTTAGCATAAGCCTGAATTTCAAATTCTAAATAATCTACTGCATTATTAATAATTACTGTAGAATAATGTGATTAGTACTTTATTTTTTAGCAACTAGATTTCTAGAAGGCAAAAAAGCTCCGATCAAGGCCAGAGACCTTGTACTATGAGCTGTGGAGGCATGGGAAACCGAGGATAACTATATAAAGAACTTAGGTACCAGTTCCCTCAGGAGCAATCCAAAACCCTGATTTAGGTATCCAAGCTCCCTTATATTGTGTGGGAAGCAGGAAATGGCTTAGAACTAGCAAAGCAGGAAAATGAACAGAAGGGGCATAGCTCAAATCCTAGATCCAGATTCTAATCGAGAGTTTATAACACTTAACTGAGGACAACAGTCAGATATTAGTTATTCAAAATGCAGAGCGTGAAATTCTAAAGGTGTGTTACAACCACTCCTTCAGCGAACAGGCCAGGACTCATCCAGTTCTCTTAAATGGGGGAGAAAAAGGTCCATGGGAGGGAACAGGAGGGAACAGCAGGAATCCGAGGAAAGAGGAACAGGAAGAAGGTCTTTGACAGTATCTTGTATTACACAGTTCTGAACGGAGTATTTGCCCAGGTTATGGGAGAAAATATGTTCAGTGCTCTTTACAGCATGAGAAGCTTTAAATACACTTCTCTGATTTCCTAAGAGAACTTCCTGCTCACCAATTTACTGGCAAGGCAGAATGGAGATTGCTTTCTTTTCTCCCTGTTGAAACTAGGTGACTACACAGAAAGGAATGAAAGATTCATGGGACCAAGAAGAAACCATGGAAAAAGGAATATGGTTCTATAGCCTTGTGGCTAAAGCATTCCCGTGAGAAGGAGAATTCTGCAGGCTGGTGTTTGCTCCTGTATATGCAGTTTATATCACAAGCTATTGCGTAATAAGAACCTGAGGAACTAAGACCAAAAACTATGTCCATGTTTCTAGACAAGTGCCTAACCATGGGGCAGAAAAGTCTTATGTACTTTTGCACTTACCCTTCTGTTTTGGTACATTTACATTTTGCATTGGGAACAGCCTCAACAGGAAAGACACAATGGGAATAATTTGGATCTTTTTTCATTACAGTTCACTAGGTTGCCTGCACTGTGCAATGCATCACTCAAGATAGCTGGGCTGGTTTGGAACCTGCATCAACAACAAACAGCAGCACAAACAGGGAAAGACTGGTTTTGATTTGGTGTGATCAGTTATGGTTCTAGCAATGTTTGTCCTCATTGTGGGTTTAATAGCAATGAAGTCTGTCCTGGTTATCAGTCCTAGGAATGCACTGCACATCTATACATAATAGGCAATGCAAAGCAGGTTTCTGTACAGCGATCTGAGACTGTCGTGCCGCTAGCTAGCAGAATCTTGTGCATGCACAGAAAGCAAATTGCTCCAGCCACGCTGCAAGTGAAGTGCTCCAGGTGGCCATCCATCATACGGCTTTGACCTTGGCTGCACAGGAGAGAAACTGCTCCCTTCACTCCAGTGGTGCCCTCCAGTATGTACTGCAAGACTCCAAGTATTGGCACAAAATAATCTGCACCTTAAAAGAACTCCTTTAGTGCACTAAATTGCTAATAATGATGACTCCAGTAACTGGAAGGTCTACATGGAATAGCTCAGTGAGGCACAGACAGTAACTCAAATCCTGCAAGCAGCCACATTAGCATGGTGCTGCAGCTAGATAAAGTCACATTTTGATGTATTATGTAGTGTGGACATACCCTTCGGGACTCTGACCCTTCTGCTACAGGAAGTGCCAAACACTTCTTTTGCAACATGTAACTGGGAGATGATTGGGGTAATAGGCCAAAATATTCATCTGCTGCTATGTGAATTGATTACACAATGTTTAGTATAACAGTTTATAACATTCTATCAAATTGAGCTACCTCCTTTACAAAGGCATTACTTCTCTACTACTATCTGCAATTCAGTGACAATACAGTTTTCAGCCCTTTAAGGAGCAGAGCAGCCTAATTCTTCCAAAAAACTAATGTAAGACAAAGATACTAAGCAGTTGCAATGTAAGTCTTACATCACCTCCTTTTTGACTCTACTGATGGCAAAAACAACCATAAGACTACCTGATAGACAGCTTTCTCAGAAGGATTTTCTTCTTTTTCAGTTGTTTAAGCCTTCCTAAAGCCTCAACAATTTTTAATTCTTCTTTGACATGAGCTAAATATTAAAGGGAAATGATTTAGACAAAAAAATATGAAAATAATGTAGAAAATGTTCCATTTAGCAGTATTTCTGCCAGAAACTGCACCAAATGAAAAGCTGCAGAAAGTATCTGCTATCAAAAACATGACCTTTTGTATCTGTGTCCAGTGGTCTTCATTCTTATTAGTCTGAGAACTTTCACTATCTGTCCATTCAAATTGCGATTTTTCCAGTATCGTGTGTTTGAAAACAAAGAAATGTTTTCCCATTTTGGCCTGCCATCTAGCGTTAAAACGCAGAATATCTGTGTTATGTGTTTACAAAGCTTAAAATACACTGACTATTCAGCTTCTGCATATGTCAGACTACACTGAGTGTGAATAGAAAACAGCATTTTCCCTAAGGCTTAATTGGAGATGTTAGATTTAAGCAATTATCCCAGATACCATTATTAACAGAATACTACTCTACCAGTTGATGTTAATTTATGCTACTGCTTTGAAATACTTGCTTTTTTGGTTCGATTGAGTCTCTTAGATGGCTGTACTGTATTTCCAGGATACCATCCATAATCAACAGGACAAGTAAAAAAAAAAAAACTAACTGTCTGTATATATTCAAATGATATAAATATTTACCATACCTTTATATTAAATGTACAGTAAAAATATTTTCTCACAATTAATATCTCACTCCTGAAGTTCTATGGAGGCTTAATTCATCTAAGCTGAAGTCACTGAACTCTGCAGCTCAAATAGCAATAAAGAATATTTAATTTTGCAAGGAATTCCAGAATTAATTAATTTCAGTATTTCTTCTCCCCTTTTATACAGAAGAAGACTGTAAGAAAATAGCTTGTTTAAACTTTGTTGTTGCATAGATCAGGCTAGGAAACCCTAGAAAAACAAACGAAACGTATACTCATGGTAAAGATCCATTTTTTATCAAGTTGCCTCATAACACATTATGACTTTCTCCCCAAATAGCAGTCCAAGATAAACATACAAATGTGAATGTTAGAAATTATTAATAAAATTTAAAAACATAGCACACATGTAAATGAATATAGCTCACACACTTGTAGTGAGAACATCACAGTACACTGAATGTGTATGTTTAAAGAATTGTACCATTCTGATATTGCAGAAAACATTTTGAAAGCCTTTGAATTTTTTAATTAAGTTAAAGAGATGGCATTCATTAAAATCAAACCACCTTCAGTATTATCCTAAAGTGGAAACTATCAAACTTTAGTGGGCCACTCCAACAGATCCTGAGTGCTGGGTATACAACCTAATACAGATCAGCAAACAAAACATTAATAATCACAAATTCTTGTTTGAGACTTTCCATATCAAGTATTGAAAGAAAAATAATTTTAAAAGTTAATGTACATCCTATCAAAAATAAAATATAGCTCAAAATGTAGTGAATGGGATCATTTACATACTACGTGAAAAATACTCTAATTGGAGTTAGCCACTCTTGGAATACCATGGGTAGATTCATTTATCTTATCTAAAAATTAGGTGTTTAGTCAAATGGGATGAATCAACTCTCCTTTGACTACCAACAGAGCCTATAAAATTAGCTTAGTTGAGGTGTCTGTCTTTTAGATTAATAAATTTAAGATCTATTCCTCTCAATGTCAAGACCACAGTAAAGAGAAGGCAAAAAGAAATATTTCAGAGAGATGCAGAATCTGTGCCCGGGATATGGAAATTTGTCTGTTTTGTCTGTGGTTTTTTAGTTCTTTTGGAGAGTTGCATGATTGTGCTGTGAGAGGTAGTAGATGAACCATGGCCTCTGAACAAGTCAGATCACACAGGTCTGATTGTCCTCAGGGAGAGCTGTGCAGCATGAATGTGTTGGTTTGTGATTAGACCAGAAGTGTGAAACCTCTGAATTATTAATCTCTTCCCTTAGGAAAGTTACAAATCTAGGCAGTATATTCCAGTCGTAAAACAATGCCCTGAGCAAGCACAGGAGGGAATTTCACAAGGAGTTTAGGGGAGAAAATGTGACTCTGTTTAGGAAGTAACTACGTATAGATAAAAGGGACCAGCTGTGATCTACCTTGAATATATAACTTGCCAGTCAAAGAAAGGTAGGATGTGCACTGGCAGCATGGAGCTCAATGTGGCCTGACTTCCTTCTTACTGAAGTTGTTGGTCTTGTTTTGCCTAACCCTTTGTGATAGTAAGTATGCACATTATCCTACTTAAAGCCAGCTCAGGCTGTTGCTTCAGATGGGTGACTGCTTCTTAAGCCATTTATGAAATCCAATTCCGTTCACCATGCAGCCACACAGACAGGAGTCCTGGGGCTTTCACAAGGGGAGAAACAGCTGTGAAGCTGCCTAAGCAAGCGCTGCTGCCAAAGAAACTGCCCCTGTACCATTGCCCAAGATTTATCAGTACTATATTGGTGTCATAATAGGGGGTGGCCTTTATCCAAAGAAACCTTCATAAAGCAATAGGTAGCAAAATCTCCACGCTTAGCTATGTCTTGCATTTAGGACAGAGGCCCCTACTGTTTCAGCTATTTGGTTAAAAAATAAGCTTAACTTATCATGAAAACACACGATAAATTAAAGAATAGCACACAAGTGTTAAAAACATTTGGAAGGAGAGACCCATCACTAAGTAATACAACCAGATGTATCATCATCTAGAAACAAGAAATGCAGACCACACCTGCAGAACAGAGTACTGTAATCCAGAAAGTGGCAATTTTGAAAAGATTTAGGAGAGAAAAGATGAGGACCTCAGTGTGAATTGTCACTGTGTTGTGCTTAAAGGACCCTAGATAGTCCTTGGCTCATGAGCTATTTGGAAGCACTGAGTCCTCACTAGTAAAAGTGACAGCAGAATACTGCCTGTATGTCTTGCCTTGATATTCTTAAGAGTGCTAAAACTTTGACAGGAAGCAAAAGCAACTACAGAAATATTCAGTTAATATTCATGAAGTATTCAAGAGCTGGATAATGCGCCTTACATTGGGAGATGTAGAAAGTTCTGTTTATCAAAACTAAGTGAAATTAATTACATGTGATGGGTATAATTTTTTCTTTTGGGATGAAAACACAAGGTAAGAAAATTACTTTTTTTTTTTTTTTTTTTTTTTTTTTTTAACGGGCAAGAGAAAGATCAGAGGCAGATGACTGGAAACTGAAACCAAACCAAAACCAAAAATGAAGCATTATCTCTCCAATAGTGGAGGCAATGAGTTCATCAGTCCACCAAGGGATGTGGTGGATTCACTGTCTTTCAAAATCATCACCTCTGGTCCAGACACACCCCAGCCGCAGGCGTGAAGCTCACAGACCTGCCACCCTCCAGAAGCCTCGCCGGGTAACACAATGCTGCCCCTTAAACACCACGAACCTACGAAAAACACATTTGTAATCTCCAAGTATTAAACGTGAAGCGGGAGGAGGGGGACACATGCCCAGGGCACAGCTACGCGGCGGTGACGGACCCGCGTCCCAACGGTCCCTTCACCTGCGTCACCGGGAGGGCGCACAGCCGCAACAGCCCGCCCTCGGTTCCCCGCCCCCCACCCCGCCGCGGCCCTAACCTTGCCCCGCCCAGCCCCCTGACGTCACGCCCCCCGCCCGTCACTCTCCCTGGCGGCCGGCGAGGCTGTGTGCGCCTTAGCTGTTTCCGGCGTGCCGCGCGGGGCGCATGCGCAGGGGTGCGGCCCAGCTTCCTGCTCTGCGTGGTGTCGCCGTGGCCGTTGTTGCTGGTCCCGCCGCCCTGGGCCCCGCTCCGCGAGGGGGCACCCGCCTCGGCGCCGCCCCTGCGGGCGAGGGCGGCAGGCTCTGCCCGGTGCCCGGCTGCGGGAGCCGTTCCTGGCAGGTAGGCGGCGGGGCGGGGCCGGCGGGGAGCGCGGTGGGGCCGAGCGAGGGGCCCGGCCCCCCGGTCCCGCGGCTGCTCTCGAAATCGCTTCTGCGAAACGGCTCAGGGTACAAACAAGAGGTGCTCCGCTTCTCGGAACAGCTGGCCTGTGCGTGTGTGCGCTTCAGCGCGGGTCGCTCCGTAGAGGTAGGCTAGCGCCCGGCTGCCCGGTTGGACCGGTGCGACCGAGGTAGAAGGACAGAAACAGCTTAAGTTCAGGCTGCCGCTGAGGAAGCAGTAAGTAATGAAACATCCGTCTGCAGTTATATCGCCCGTGCTTTTGCTTTGGCTTCAGCTGCCACGGATTTTGTCCTGACCTCTTGTGGCACTTTTCACAGAACATAGAGAGGGCTAAGGTCAGAGTTTGGTCATTTAGGTAAGTAACGGATAAGTCAACTTGCTCTTGAGGTTTCTGTTCAGCTCTTGTTTAATGTTTAAGGTTACTCAGTTCCCCCCTTGAAATGCCTGTATTTTTCATGTAGAGTTAGGATTATTTATATGAAGAAATTTTAAGACTGTGCTACTCTTATCTCTTAGGGCAGGGACATTGCAATGAACTCATTTGTGGCTTTTTACTGAAATTTTGTTCGAAGAATTGGTGCACTTCCTCCTCTGAGAGGAGTTTGTTAATGGACTAGTAATACGGTATCAGTTTCATTTGAAATTTGGTCTCTTTGCATGAGATAACTTGTCAAAGAGATGGTTTTCCGCTTATTAGAAAACCTACCTAGGAATTTTCTATATGCCACTGCGTGCTTTTGACAGGTCTTGCATATTGTGCAAGAGGGACTTAAACTGACATGTTAGGATGAACACGTTGAAATTAAGTTGTTAAGATGATATTACCAAATGTCCTGAGCAGTAGGTATTCCCATGGGATTGTTTGATTTGAATGTTTTCCGCCTTTAATAGAAGGATAAAGAAGTCACATTTGCTTTGAACAACTCCTAGATTTTAGTTTAACTTGCTACCTTTTTTGTTTTGTTTCCCTTTCTTTTCTATTTCAGATAACACCATGATATGAGACTTATTTTTTGAATTATTTTTTCTGGAATGAAGTAGACAAGCAACACGTGGGAAGTGTAATTATTTATAAGTAATGACAGTTTATTTATCTTTAGATACATATTTGTGCTTCTTGATTAACCCAAGAAGTCTTTGGTGGAAGCAAAGAAATAAATACCTCTATTTGTATAGACCTAAACCCTCCTGGAGGATAAATCATGCCATTCATCTTAGAGTTTTTCATACAAACAGACCTCAATGTAAATGGGCCAGAAGCAGAACACTTTGGTGTAACAAACACGTTTACAGCCATGACCCTTTCTATGACAGAGTTTCTAAACTTTTAACTTCTTCTTCCAAAGGACTTACAAAAGTGAACAATCGCATGTCACGAATCAAGAGTACTATAGAATCTGTTTCAAAAGCAGTGTCTGGCACTCACAGTGAACTGGTTTCACGGATAGCTCGATTAAAGCCACACTCGGGTACTCTGGGAAAAACAACTAAAAGTAATGCAGATGAAAATAACTTCAAGGCAAATCTAGAAAATGATAAACAAGTCACAGATGCCAGAACTCAGGAAGATTGCAACAGTGGCCTAGCTGCCAAGAAATCCACTCGTGAAGAAGAAAACTTGGCGTCTGCATTGATAAGTTCAAGTGGTACTAACGAAGATATTCCAGAAGATTCAACGTATGCTAAAAGCCACCTCTTTCATATAAGCTACTTCTCTACAAATTTTGGAGAGACTTACAACTTTGTAGCAGACCATATCAACTGGTACTTTAATAATAGTTCTGTTATGGATCACGAGAAAAAAAGGAATGCTTTATTACAGGACTCTAAAAGTGAAGTGAGGGATAAGCCTGATTCACCAGAAAGTACTGTAATGAGTGAAGAAAATAGCGTGAATTCAGCAGCTACGTTACTTCCTGAAGCAGAGACTCTGGGTGCTGAAAAAACAAATGCTGCTCCTCCAGTTTCCACTAAAAAAAGTATTGCAAACTTCCTTTCATATCCCAGTAATAGTGTACAAGCTTTTGTAGACAGCTACATTGGTGGGCTGGTTCCCAAGTTAAGATCTGATGCAAAAGTTGCTTCAGAAGTGAAGAGTAAACAGCTAGAACAAGGAGTGTCTGAGAAAGATGAGGAGGACCAGACAAGTGAGACTAAAACTGCAGAAGAGAAGGAAAAGCGACTGTCTCTTCAGAGAGAAAAGGCAGGTCTTTTCTTCGTGTTTTTATATGTGTGTGTGTGTATACATATATGTTGTAGCTGCTATAGTAATTTTATGTTTTCAGTGCAACCCTGAAATTATAATATTTGGACTATGAAAGAGCCTATCTATTTCAAGTGGAAATACTGGAGCTAGATTATTTGGTGTAACGTTGTTGTGAGCCTGATTTATTTATTTCCTAATAAACAAACAAACAAAGGATTGGGTGCGTACTTTTAAGACACCCTTATCTGGAGCCTGTAACAGATCTCTAGCACAACATGCTGTCCATTACTTCTGAGAATTCTTAAAATAACCCTTTGGAATTAGTCTTGACAAGTTTTATGCATGTATTATTGGAGTAGTTCTTATGTTCTCTGTATGTATTTTTTTAGATTATTGCAAGAGTGAGTATTGATAATAGGACTCGGGCTTTAGTTCAAGCCCTACGAAGATCCTCTAATCGAAGAGTCTGTATCAACAGGGTTGAAGAACTGACTTACCATCTTCTGGAATTTCCAGAGAGCAGAGGCGTTGCAATTAAGGTGCAAATAATTATTATGCTTGGGCAAGCAATAAGTACTTGATAGAAAAACTGTTATAGAATGATGTGAAATTTTAATTTTGTTTTGTTTTTTTGTGACTTGTCATATTTTCTACTTGTAAAGATTACAATTTTTTTTATAGCTACTCTTTTAGCTAGTTCAAGCAGATTTATGTGTAAATTATGAAGAGCTTAGGACTCTTAAGATTGGTATATTAAATTTAGAAGCATACAGCATTGACATGTGGATAAATAATATAGGTTATTGTAGTGGTAGATGAAGGTCATACACTGTGTCCTCTCTTGCAAGTGACCAGACCAGATGGGAATGTACAGTTGATCTACATATGCACAATAGTTTTGATTCTTCTTTGCATGCTCCCTTTGAAGAGAGAGGAGTGGAGACTAATCATCAAATAAGTTAGTGTAATCTAGTCCTACACCTTCTCTTTCCTACATACAGTGCGAGGGCGTGAGGTGGGCAATAGATTATTCTAGCAGTACTAGCCAAATTCCAGTGTATCTCAGTCCCACGTCTTTTTCTATATGAGGTGACAGATGCATGATGTGGGTTGCAGCATTGCTGAAAGAGAGCTCTCTGGGACCTGAGTGCAGGCCAGATGAGTTGTCCTGGCAGGGCTATGGTTTGGGCATGCCCGTGAATAATTCTTAAGAATTATTTTATTATGAAAAGAGTATACTCACTACTTCCATCTTGATTATAATCTTCTGAATGCTTTTGTGAGAGTAATTGTAAATTTAGGAATTATTTAGTGTGAGGAAAAAACTTAATTTTTATTTTGTTATAATATTAATGTACTTTGAAGACACTTATTTTAAAACTGTGATACTTATTCAGCAAAATCTAGGCTTCTAGCGATACTCATTATACTTGATATTTGAGTTGATATTTGGCCAATGTAACAAATTAATGTTAATAAAACTAAACTGCTGGTAAGTATGGTTTCTATACCTACTTTAGAAAGATTTAAATTTCACCTTGATTGTTTAATTCTGATAGGAAGTTACATTGAAAATAAGACCGGGGGGAGCTACATTGTATTGAAGTCCTTTCTTTCCATCCTTTGTTCAAAATAGAGATAATAAATATATATTTTAAAAATACTTTTTTGGACTTTAACTAATATGTTACATTTACACTTAAATGCCAAACTAGTAAATTCATATTTGGATTCTTTTGGTATAAACGTTTGCATAATTACAAAGACTTTTCATTTCAACTATAGGAAAAATTAATTCCATGCCTACTGCGCCTGAGACAGGCAAATGATGAAAGTCTTCAGGCTGCTGTTAGAGAGGCTTTAGCTGTAATTGGATATACAGACCCTGTGAAAGGCTGGGGAATTCGAGTACTCACTATTGATGGAGGAGGAACAAGGTAAAACTCTGGGGTGTTTTCTTTCTTTTTGTTTTAGACTTTCTTGTACTGTAACTCCTAATAAAATTTCAGTTTCTCTTCAATAATTTTGTCTAAACCTGCAATTTATGATTTACAGTTCTGTTGCAGATGAGTATGCAAGTCATGGATACTTATTTTTGTGTGTATTTGTGCTTAAACAGCCATGCATCATTAGTGCCATGAGGCTGAAATAATTCATCTATTTAAGGTTAACTATATGCATAAGTACTTCTTGGTTTGGCTCTTTCTTCTCTGGAAATAAATTAAATGCTTATTTGGATCAGACTGCTCATACTGATCTCAGAAATCCAAAACTGACCGTGAAATGCTAGAATGAGTTAATACTTCTATGGTTGTATTCACCTAATAATGCAAAAATGTTCCTGAAATCTTTCTGGAGGGTGGCCTACCTTAGCAGCACTAGTCTCACATGAAAGAATGAACAGGCTAGTGGCAAAAGCTGTGCTACCAGTGCTCTTGATTTATACTTCTCCTACAACTAGCATCTTTTTTTCTTGAATACATCTATATACGCACCCCCCAAATGTCCTTAGTTACTTGGACTGTAGTTTTGCATGAATTTATGCATCTACCACAATTTGCAAAGAGTAGTACGAAAAGCATGTGTGTTTAGATTTAAGCCTGATGCTTACAAAAAGTTGTGTTTTCAAGCATTTTTGAAGAAATTTGCTTTGCAATTATGTACTGAATCACAAATGTTTATTGATAGGAATTGAAATACAAAGCTACTGCAGTTGCAAAACCATGTCAAAAACAGTTTCACAAGCTTTTTGTTTCTCCATGGTATTTATTTACTCACATCAAAATTACTTGTCCTCATTTAGGAATAAATTGTGTCACAACTTCAAAGTTATTTTTGTTGATATTTTCCAAAAGTCATCACCTTTTAAATTGGAGATTAAAAGTTCAGTGTAAAATACACAGTTCTGAGCAAGTAGAAAGATTAATTCTTTGCAGATAATAGCATGATACTGTGCATGTTTTCAGTCACATGCTTCATTTAGTCCTGCAGGCTTACATAAGAGCTGTAAAATTAAGTTTCAGCCTTGAGCAAATGTAGTTCATCATGGTATTGTCTGTGGCAGAGGAACTATAATGCATGCTCATTGGTTTAGTTTTCAATAATAATGTGCCTATATATAAATAAAATACTTTATTTTGTTAGATTTCTAGGGGAGTGACATTATAAGGACTTTTTTTGCAATTTACCTTCTCTCATATTAGCATTTTGCTAACAGATATGTGAAATAGTTGCCTTCATATGTACTGCATTCATATTTTAATTAATCAGAACTGACTTTTTTGTAAATCTGGTGTTTGTGCTAAACACTAATATTTGAAAATATGGGACTAGTGTGTTATTTAATGCAGTGTATAATTACTATTAAAATATTTTAAATTTAAGTATTTATGAAAAATATCCAAGTTCAAATTTATTCTAAAAGAAGTATTCTGTACTTTTGAATGTAAAGATACTATTTTGTCCCAGTAAAATATGAAGACAGCTTGGTAGTACACACTTGATTGTTAATAAATTCATATTAGTTTTATGATACTATAAATACAGAACTCTTCTCTTTTCCTGTGTGCCTCCTTGTCAATGGAGGAGTGTTCTTTGTAGTATGTTTTACAGAACAGTATCTTGAAAAACTCGCTGTGGATTTTTGGGTTCCCAGTTGTCTTCGTTAGGACATCTTATGTTTTGAAAGCAATAGCTACGCCTGTACCACCAAATGAAGCACATCCAGAGAGTGAGCCTGAGCACTGGCTACTGATTATTGTGCTACTTAACTGATAGCTTTCAGCTGGTTATAGTTTTGAACTGGGTTGACTAGCTCTTCAGCTCGCCCAAGCCTCGACAGATTTGGAGGGATAGCATGCATGAGAGGCCCTTCTCAGCAGAAAGTACTGACAAGGTGCACTTGCTTTGGCACTCCTCCTGCCTTGCACAATCCCCCAGTGCTCTTCCAGCAGAGTTTGCTCCCTTGCATGCCCTCACATCATGCCTCCAGGCATGCAACAGATACTCTCAATTTTGTGCTATAGAAGCACAAGTCATGGGCTGGAGCACATCTCTCCTGTTATTTCGGACACATTGAATTGAGGTGGAAAAACATACAGAAAAATAATTGTCTTTGTGTCGCAAGGGGTGCTGTGTGGGTCTGCAGAGAGTGAGGGCTAAGTGCTATGTAGTGTGGATGCAGCCAGAATTGATCCTGAGTCTGCATCCCCTGAAGGAGAACATTCCTCAGGCTGTGCTACAAAACAATATAGTTGTAGCTGTTGAGCACTGAAACTGAATTGTACTTTTTCTAGCACGCCTGACACTTATATTTAGTATACTTTTTTTCATTTCTAATTGCTCCTTTGATCCCTGAAGTCTTCAGGGGGATTCTTATGGTTGTAGTTATTAGTAGTTATAATTAATTCTAATTAAGCAAAGGTGGACTTAATTAGAGCTATATAAGATAAAGCTACCACTGTGTATGAAGTTCTGTTTTCACATTCCAGGGGTTTAGTCGCGCTTCAGACTCTACGGAAACTAGAGGAACTTACGGGAAAGCCTGTTCATCATCTTTTTGACTACATTTGTGGTGTAAGCACAGGTAAATCTTAATCGACGAGTTGGAATTTTGCTATGAATATGGTAGAAGAACATCTGAAGACAAATGTAGATTTTGAAGGATTTGCCAGGTTTCCAACTTCGAGTGTAAGCTGGGAAAATACAGGTGTGATTTCTAAAGGCTTTCTTTTTTCTTAGAGTGATTCATGATGTACTTGTTGCTTTTAACTAAAATGGCAAACTGATTTGTCATTTTTCAGTGAATATGAAAGCCTCCTTTTGCACACAGAGGTAAAGATATTAGATATTTCTGGGGCTTTCCAGAAAAATAAGGTAACATTCCTCAGGGATTGATACTGGGCCAATATTGTTTAAAGTCTTCGTTAATGACCTAAACAATGGGATGGATTGCACTTTTAGCAAGATCGTGGATGATACCAGATTAGGGAGAGTGGTCAGTACACCAGAGGGCCTTTATTCAGAGGCTGGAAAAATGGCTTGACAGAAACCACATGAGGTTTGACAGAGCCAAATACAAAGTCCTCCATTTGGGGTGGAATAGCCTTACCTAAAAGTACAGTCTGGAGGCTGATTAGCTAGAAGATAGCTTTGCAGAAAAAGACCTGCTTCTGCTGGAACAAGTTGAACATGAGCCAGCATTGTGCCCTTGTAGCAAAGAAAGCAGACCACATACTGGCTTGTATTAACACGAATATACCCAGCACATTGAGGACCCTCTACTTGACCCTTGTACCTCCTGTTTTGGGCTCCCCAGTATGAGACAGACATTGACATACTGAGCAAATCTGGCACAGGACCACCAAGACAGTCAGGGGATTGGAGGATGGGACATGAGGAGAGGGTGAGAGAACTGGGTTTTTTCACCCTTAAGAAGAGAAGGCTAAGGAGAGACCTTATTGCTGTTTCTAACGTGAAAATGTGGAGAAGGTGGAGCCAGACTCTTCTTGAAGATGCACAATAGTAAGAGAAAAGCCACCAGGCACAAGTTGAAATGAGGGAAATTACAGTTAGCTATAAGGAAATGTTTTCATTGTGAGGGTGGTCAAACACTGGGAGAGGTTGCCCACACAGGGTTTCACATCCTCATCCATGGAGATTCAAAACTCAGCTCAATGAGGTCCTGAGCAACCTGCTCTAATTGAACCTGTTTGAACAGGGATTTGGGCTAGATGAGCTTTAGAGGCCCCTCCCAACCTTAATTACTCTGATTCACTGGTAAGTTGCTTCTCCTTCAGAAGGCAAAAGCTCCAAAGCATAAGTTTCTTCTAGAAAGGTCATAATGATTAATGTCTTTTGGAGATGATGCCAGACCAGTAGCAGCATAATACTGATGTCTAACATAATGCCGTAGTTCAGCAATTCAGTTTCCTTTAGAAACCCACCTTCTCCACTTTCTCTGCACTAAACTTATCTTCCAATACAATTTTAAATTCTGAAATACTTTAAACACGGGATCACCACAGGTAGTTATATTGCAGTCTGTGTTTCCAAAGATGTACTTACTAGAGTCAAAATTGTAGGGAAGGAGAGAATGTTCAGGTCTACTAGACTGAACTCATTTGTGGGTGCAGTGTGATTCTGTGCTTTACGTTCTTAGTAGTCTTTGAAGAATTTGTATGTAAATTATTTTAGCAGTGAGGTGTTGTTTCTTTTGGAAGATAGTTTCACTAACAAAACACTTTTCTAATGTTTCCTTTAATCATGATTAAGATTTTTTTTTAATCTTTGATAGAAACAGTGTTCTTACTCAGTTTGAGCCCAGTACTTTGATTAGAACTGACTTAATTCTTCTCACCAGCTTTCTGTTTTTTGTAACTGCTAATAAATACTTAACAAGTTCTTTTAATGCCTCCCTAAGTTCTTTTAAGCTTTACTTACTCTAGCAAGCTTTTGTCTGCACTAGTTGAACTTGCAGCAGATGACAGTACATAGTTGGGAAAGGTAGTACATAACTGTCGGCTTGTGCTAGCAGTTCACTTTTCCATTATAGTTTGCATTGATGATACACTAGGTTCAGGATGGAAGAAGATAGCAATTGGTTTTGTAGAAGCTAGCAGCGTGATGAGTTGTAGTTTACAAGAGTGATGTATTAAAGGATAGGAGGAATACCTTTTGGATATTACAGTTCTTCGTGCTGTGCTGTTCTTATCTTTTATTATCCTTCAGCCATCCTTCCTTTGAGATTTAGAAAGAATCAGTTTGTAAAGATTTCAGCATCACAGAGTCTGTCCTTGTAGTTAGCTTCGCTGTACTTTTCTTCACTGGTGGTCATAGGGAGCAAACGGGGACAGCCACACAGGGGTTGCTGTGGTGGGCCCTGCATATTTAGGTCACAAGGCTATTGGTGAGCATGATTCTTGGACGCGGAAGCATCAGAGAATCTGTGAGCCTGAGAAATGCAGTGATGTCGGATGAATTAAAAATAGATATATATTCAATATTTTTTTAATGGGGATTCAAGTTAATGTGAATTCTGTACTAAGTTTGTGCCTGTTCTGTGCAAACATCCAAGGATGAAAGCAAGATCTTTTGAGAGCAGGAAGTGCCATTGCCCCATGAACTGAGCTGCCTGAGAATTCTGTAAGTGAGGGCGATTATCGCTGATCTCTGTAGAATATGATGTGCTTTCATAGACGTACACAACATTGAACCTGCTGAGGACTTCTTATCTGTAGGGAAGCTGTGGATGTAGCTTGTTCTTCCTTCCTCACTCACTCACTCACTCGGTGTCCAAATACATAAGTCAGAAAGACACTTCTCAATAAGGGTGTGCTTTTGATTCGATCATGGGGAGCAGCTTATAGCATCAAGATCATGTGATCAGGCAAAGTACATACTACTACATTTTCAAATATGCTAGCCTCCTTGAAGAATTGCAAAAAGACACTTTTTTCCTAAATCTCCATATTAATGTAATAATTAGTGGCATTCAAATCCTTCCTGTGAGGGATTTGGTCATTGACATACTGTGATGAAAGGTTTTGCAAGCATTTGTTTTCTGGTGTATTTTACTGTGAGGACATCTGAAGTGCACTGGTCTTTGTAATCGTCAGTTTTGGATGTGTATGAAGTCTGTGTACACAGATTTGTGAGAGATGAGACTTCTCTCCATTCAACGACTTGCACAGTGGGGTTACTTTTGTTACTTTTTCTACTAGGAATGCTTAGTCACTTCTTGCTCTGCTTCCTGGCCGCCTCATAGCTCTGTGACGGTATTCTCCATGATGATACATAGAATTAATCCAAGATCACTGGTGCACTTCTCAAGTCTCTCACGCTCAGGAATGATAATAGAAGATAATTTTAAGATTGCTGGTAGAGAGACTAGATTAAATGATTACTTGTTGAAAGTTACTTAGTTATTGGTTATTTTTCCATGTGTGGCAGTGCAGAGGACATTTGATGACAAGAGGTCTTGCTTAAAGACATCTTTAGCACTGCTCCCGTGATAAGTTAATGATATTTCTTTTGGAAGTACATTGTGGCTGGGGATTTGGTGGTTCAGTGCAGTTTGCTGCTAGTGCTAGATGCATGCAAGTTCTCCATGTGCGGTTTGTGATTGTGTTGAATTGTTTGTCCATGTTGTGACTAAGAAAGAGAGCCTGAATTGCTTTGCTAATAGTTTCAGTTTTCCTGTAATACCTATTTAAGGCCTTTCTCCACCATTTGCCAAATATTTACATGATTGGGAAATGTCTAAAATAGCTATGGTCCAGAACCTCAAGGAGCACCTGAGAAAGTGTCTACTGGGAAAGTTCTGATGGCTGCAGCTCAGGGTAGAGACAAAGCTGGTTAAGTAAACAAGGAAAGGCACAACCTACTTAATCTTCATGGCCAAATACTTTATTTAAAAAACAAAACAAAACTCAAGACTATGCCATGACACTTCTTCTCATACCTGCTGTTGCATTCCATCTCTGAAATGTATTAGAGTGAGCTCCAGAAATCTGTACCCAGGCTGTTGTAAAACTCTTCCTTCTTAACTCAGCTAAAAAAGTCTTAAGAACTGCCATATTATATCAGCCTGATCATTCCATCTAGCTCAGCATCTTGTCTTTATAGAATATAAGATGTTAGAAAGATAAGAACGTTATCCCAAAATATTCCCCTCAAGATGTTAAGAACCATATACAGATAGTTTCCCCTAGTGTATTCTCCCTGCCTTCCGTGAATTGCAGATTGGGAGCCTCCTGAGACAAAGTTGGCATCTCTGCTGATGAATTTTTCCCCCCATGGTTTCTTTCTAATTTTGAAATGCATTTCGAGCAACTTCCCCTTCAAAGAAGTATTTCTTTCCGGAAAACTCATTAAAGTCAAGTCATGGTATTACAGAGCTGGAAGTCTCCTTAGGAGGCTGTCTCTTTTTTCCAGGGTGGGATCAGTTATGCCTGTTTCACTGCTGATGATCGTCTGTCTGAGATTTTTGAATCCTATCTGTTCTGGTGCTCTGCTATCTTTATATTTGAAATTTTTTTCCAAATGTTTAGTGTGAATCTTCCTGTTACAGTTCAAAACTGTTTCTTCCTATCCCTGCAATGAACATGGACAACAGGTTCCTTCCTTTCTCTTTGCAGCAGCCTCTTGTGCTTTTAAAGGCTTTTGTCATACCCAGTTTACTCAGGCTTTCCTTAGAGGCATATTTCCTTGACCTGTGATTGTTCCCAGACCTCTCCTTGTTTTCCTGAGTCTTTTTTTTTTTTTTTTTAATGGGTCCACAGCCCTCTTTTGAAGAACATCGCTCAAATCCAGACATGGTACTTCAGCTGAAGCCTTACCAGTCCTGAATAAGGAAGGAATGCTTTTTACTTTCAGGTTACTCTTGTCTGTCTCAGGTCTTATTATCCAACTGTATCCCTACGTTCTCTAACATATGCTTCTTAGCCTTTCAGGATTTATTTTTTGTTTTTGTTTTTTTTTTCCCCCCCAAAAAATGTTGGCTTTCAAGTGATGGCTGGAGTGTAGAAATTTGTGATACAGAGCAGGATGTGGTAGAAGTATCAGAGATTTTTTTATCAGGACCACTTAATATAGGCTGGTCTGTATCTTTGAGTTTTGGCCTTGCTCTTCTGTCTTGCTTGAAATCCAACAGATTTCAGCAAAGCCCTTTAATGTGTACGTTACCTCTGATTATTGTGTAACGCCACTGTGTGCTGACATGGATTGCAGTTTTACATGCTGTTTCTTAGGAGATGAAGGGAAGATGAGCTTGCACTTGGTATGAACTTTGGCCCTTTGGCTTGGAAACTTTTGACCAAAATAACAAATGCGTGATGTTATAGGGTTGGTGCTGGAGAGTTAAGAGGAAAAGAAGGCAATGGAGAATTTGTGTGATTCAGGAAAACTGTGTTTTGCTGCTGGATAGATGCTTGGTCTTTGAACATAGGCATTTTGTAATTTGGCAGGTGGGTAAGTTTCTTTTAACAAAGCTTTGTGTCAAGTAAGCCCAGGTTTTAATTAATTAAGGATGTCTTTTACGTTTTTAAAAGTTGATACCGTGAATACCGTTACACTCTGCCATTATGGTAGTATGGTTTGGGGGAAAGAAAGAAGTTTAGTAGTCCTGTTTTCTTTAAATTCATCTGTAATTTTATTTGTGTGTGTGTTTTAGTCTTACTCCATTTCAAGTATTTACTCCTTTTTTAAATTTATTTTATTCAAATATATTGGACACATTGTATTCGTTTCCAAATTGGAAAAATCTTATGCCATAACTATTTCTAATGCTTGTAGTTACATGTTCTCCCAGTGCTTGACAATTAAATTTAAAGTTTGTGTAAGCTTTCCATTCCAATTTAATATACTAATATATCTAATATACCTAAGAGTTGAAGTGATGCATTAATTGTAATTTTCCAAAGTCTGTTCAATGGCATTCTGCAAGCATGCTTTTCAGATACTCTTATGTTTTGTTCCTTCCGGACTAGATTATGCTCTTTCTAGGCACACGCTAGATGGCAGTATGTATGAATGACTTATCATTATGAATGATTGCAAATATATGTATTACAAAACAGTCAAAACTCCCTTCTTTTTTTCAGAATTTTCCTAGAATTTTTCTTTACTGACTTAATGAGCTTGCCAGATAACATTATGCTCCAAATACTTTTTTTAAAACCACAGTATGTAACTGTCCTAGATTTCTCTTACTTATCTCTTTCCAAATAAAGCAATGGATTTCAGTTGCTATCTGCCATATATTTTTTGCAAAGATGAAATCTGTGAAGTAAAATAATGCCATTTTTGAACCTTTCGTAATTTTGTCTTTGAAAGTAAATGCTCCCTATCTTGAATACACCCTCTTAAAAGATAGTTTGTGATCTTTGAGCAAGAAATTAGTGATTTGTGCCAATTGATCTTTCTTTTTTACAGTAGATATTCTCCTAACTTATGAATTGTATTAAATGGTAATCCATCTTTATAAAGTTATTCCAGGTTATATTGTAAATTTCAAAATATTTCTTTTCAGGGGCTATATTAGCTTTTATGTTGGGTTTGTTCCATATCCCTCTGGATGAATGTGAAGAACTGTATCGCAAGTTAGGATCAGATGTTTTTAAGCAGAATGTCATTGTTGGAACAGTCAAAATGGGTTGGAGCCACGCTTTTTATGACAGCGATATCTGGGAAAAAATGCTCAAGTGAGTATTTAAAAAAAAAAAAAAAATCAGGTGAAAAATAATTTATTAATGATGTCTGAGAGTCTTCAGTCCTGTTATGTTTCACTGTTAAAGAAATTCTTAAAACAATTAAAAAGGTTTAGTATATGCTCTCATTCTTTTGAAATAGCTCACTGTTTTTATATTTGCCAAAATGTTGGAAGACTTTAATGTAATGATTTCTGTTTCCAGGGAATAAAGTAAGGGTTAGTACACTAATTTATGATTATATGCCTGTATGCTTTCCAGCTCTGCTTGATCTGACTTATTATATAGGTCTATTACAAATTTTACTAGCCACTTGCTGTGCCTTATTTCCTTATGGGAGATGTGTTAAAAAATTAAATGATATGCCCTACTAGGATTTATGATCTTAGCTGCAGTAGTGAGGCATTTTGCACATTACCTCGTTCTTTGAAATCGAAAATGAGCTACAATGACTGCATTGAAAAAATATTTTTACTGTGTCAAAGTTGTCAATGAAATATATTTGTTCATATATCTGTATGGAAGTGTATTAGTACATAATTAGGAAAAAGCACTGGAAGAAATTATCATAAGTTTTATTACTTTTATTCATTTCCATTCATGTTAATACAGCTTCATTGTTTATAATTCTCAGCGAACTATTGTCATAGTTTCTGCGGCAGTGTAAGTTGGCACTGCTACTGAAAGAACTTAAATAACCTGCTCATTCCAAACCCTGTGCCACACCACCTCCTTTGTGGCAACCTAAGTATGGATGTAGTTAGTCAGCAAATGAGGTCAGAGAACTGATTAGAGTTAAAACTTGGGCTGGGGAAGGGGAGGGCAGGGGAGAGGCAGAAAAAGGAGGGAAGTATTTTACCTCCCCAGGTGAGTTAGGTGGGTTTTAGCCAGTTCCGTAGTTTTGTCACTACTGCACTACACAAATGTTTGTGCTGACACCTGAGGAAGTGTACCATAAAGTCAGTGTTGCTGCTTTTAGTGGTGTTCGGTCATAAAATGATTATGAAATTATCAAAGCAGAAGGCATCTCCTTTGAACTAAGGCTGCTTATTTTTTTTAAAATGCAGCTTTTATTAGAAATGACAAGCATATTTCAGATATTTTAAATATGACACATTATCAGTTTTCCCTACTAAGCCAAACACAATTTCCCAGATTTCCCCCTAAGCTTTCTCAGGCAGGTCTGCTGATATGCTTTAGTTTTGATGGTGTGTGTGTGTTTTTTTTTGTTTTTTTTTTTTTAAGTACTCCTTTTGCTCCTTAGTTTATTTTGGGTATATTTTATATCACCTGATATGAATGTCAGTTCTTTCTGCAGGAAGACCTTCCTTCTTTGGATATGTATTAGTCATCAGGTAGATGGAGAAAGATGTGGTTGGTCTGTAGTGTATGCTACCGTTCTGGTGCCTCTGTCGCCTGAACTGGTGAGCAGTTGATCTTTATGCTGGCCTCAGGAAGGTGAGGAATGGAATAGAAATAGTGTCTTCAAACACGGAGGGAGTCAAAATGTATTAGGGCTGTACTTACATATTGGGAAACTTTCCTGTGTTCTGCAGTATAGACAGTGTTTACAGTATTTGCTAGAAATGGAATAGCATTATCTCCCCAAGATATAATTTGCTGGGTAATTGTTTTTCAATTACTGTTACATTACTGAGTTTAAAAAAAAAAAAAAAAAAAATCAGTTTAAGTGTTTGACCCTAACTCTTACAGGGCAGGCATCTCTTACTGACGGAGAAATAAACAGACTATGAGACAAATAATGTATATTCTTCTTTCAGGTGATGGATATTAAATTAAATTGTTAGTAGACACTAAATTGTGTCTACTAACCTAAAAATGAGACTGCACATAAGAAAGTTTCTTTACTTGTTTCAATAGTAAAATAGAAAATTAGCTAATCTTTTGTCATGGGAAGTACACCTTTATGAATTAACATTAAAAATGCATCATATGGAAGATGCAATGTTTTCTTAGGTAACAAGAAAGGTCATATTTTAATTGCTTTACACGAGTGTTGCTTTAATACTGCAGTCCGTAATTTAGAGATGAAAAATGTGTAACATAGGGTCAATGAATAAGTTCAGTTGGAAGGGACCTGTACAGATGACCTGATCCAAGCCCCCTGCTCAAAGCAGGGGCAGCTTCAATACTAGATCAGGTTGCTCAGGATCATATCAAGTTAAATTTGAGCAACTTCAAGGAGATAATGTGTTCTTCTGAAAAAAAAAAAAAAAAAAAAAAAAAAAGTTCACTTTTTCTCGGAAGTGAGAGATTCTTAGAATTATCCTTCTCAAAACTTTAGTCACAATGGTGATGAGATTATTTATATTTACAAGACTCTTTAGATGCAAATAAGTGAATATGATATAAAAATGGTATAAAAGTAAAACCTGTGAATCACTGAATCACAGAATGGTTGAGGTTGGAAGGGACCTCTGGAGATCATCTAGTCCAACCCCCCTGCTCAAGCAGGGTCACCTAGAGCAAGTTGCACAGGATCGTGTCCAGGTGGGTTTTGAATATCTCCAGAGAAGGAGACTCCACAGCTTCTCTGGGCAACCTGTTCCAGTGCTCTGTCACCTTCACAGTAATGAAGTTTTTCCTCATGTTCAGATGGAACTTCTTGTGTTTCAGTTCGTGCCCATTGCCTCTTGTCCTGTCGCTGGGCACTACTGAAGATAGTCTGGCCCCATCCTCTTGACACCCTCCCTTTAGACATTTGTATACATTGATAAGATCCCCTCTCGGTCTTCTCTTCTCTGGGCTAAACAGGCTCAGCTCTCAGCCTTTCCTTATAGGGGAGATGCAGTGAACTGGAGTTATCCTCCAGTTGTTTGATTGTAAATTGTATTTCTTTCCGTGAAATTGGTGGGACTAAAACCTCTGTGTGCACCAATCCTATCTGGATTGGTGAATCACTTTGGAACCAGTATTAAACTTCACTGTTTAGGCCTTAATGTCTAAAAGTTACGTAATAGTTTAAGGGATTTCTTGTACCTCTTCTGAATCATCAGGTGCTGATCTTCCTAAGAAGCAAGATTCTAGAAAATAACCTGATTCAGTCAGACAGTTCCTGTAATTAAGCAGTGGCTATTGCTTATGCAAGTTTTTTTTTGATCTTTGCAATCAGGATTTAGGAAAAAAAAATCTTATACAGGTATTTAGAAAGAAGTAGATCAAAATGATGCAAGTCAGTAGGTAAGTGTTGCTTCTCACCTCTCTTCATCTCATCTTTCATTTCTGATTATTCCTACTTACTGGTTTGTGTGCTTTGGTCTCCTTGTATAATTAGCGAATGCAGGTGGCACTCTTCCCCTTCTGGCTAGCTACTGTGAGATTGGAATTAATGCATTTATTGGCCAAAAATTGAATAAAACAGAGCTATTGATGTAAGGATTGTGTCAGCAGCAGCCTTTGATCATAAGAGTATAGGTTGTCTCCCTTCCTCCCTCTCCAGTGCACTTATGCAGCCATCCCCCTAGCACAGATATCTGTTAGTGGAACAGTAAACTATCCTACCTCCAAATGCTTGCTACAATGGCAGGAGTCCTGAATGTATTTAAATCTTCTGTCTTCTGACCTCACCAGGTTAGGTGGATAGTCATTGTTCTTAACAGTGGAGGTGCTCCTACCTACTGTCACAGTAGTTGCAGCAATAGATGCATGATCTCTTAGCAGCAGCAGCAGATGGAATCACCATACTTACGAAGTGTGGCAATACTGGAAATGGCAGAAAAAGGAGAATGCACCATGTGTGTTTGTGTGGGGTCTGTATGAGGGCAAGGGAAAAGCTTCTGATATTAGAGCTAAATTTATTTATTTAAATTAAATCCTATTTGGAATTTTTATGGAGGAGCACCCACTCTGTATCTCTGTAGACTTTTAAACCTTTACCATAAGCAAACTGAAGTTGAAATAGGTGCTGATATGAGATTGTTAGCTGTTATGCTGGTATCCTCCAATATCTTGCATTATGCAGGAGGGCTACCTTGTAGTCGGTTCTTGAAATACTGACCCTAATGCTGATGTGATGATAAATTACATTTCGTATCAGTAGTGTTGTTTCTCTGATCTAATAGCCGTGAGATTTATGATAACCTATACATATGAGAAAATTCCCCCTCAAAAGGGGATGTTAAATGCGTGTTGAATTGTCTTTGTGGAAAATTAAATGAAGATGCTTTCATTTTCTTCTAAATCATGCAGAATAGTGTGTTCTGTTCTTAGTTTATGTTCTCATAATGGTAAACAGTTTGAGAGCAATTTTCATCACTATAAGACTTTTTTGATAAGGATATTGATTTTGAGATTCTTAAATGTAGCAAAGTGCTTTTTTTTCCCAGGAAGTATTTCACTGTAAATCAGTAGGATTACTCAAGTATGTGATTAAGTGAGTGGCTGAATGGAGACCACAGTCACTTTTTCAGACTTATTTCCAACAGCTTAGAACATATGAGATACTGGTCTATTGAAGTCAAATGCAGAAATCTGATCATTAAACTGAAATCCAAGGTTTCTTTCTTTTAAATGCAAAATTTTAGAATTAGGGTTGATAAAATGCTTGTATTGTACTGACTTATTTGTTTCGTATTTGTATGATGCTAAACTGATGGAGCATTTTCAATTTTTTTACATTTGCAGAGAAAGAATGGGCTCAAATCTTCTTATTGAAACTGCAAGAAATTCCAAATGTCCAAAGGTAAGGGTGGAGCTTTTTTTTTTTATGTAGGAGAATTTCATTGGTACGCAGAAATCCTGTCATGGCAGCTGCGATCTGTTACTGTGTAGTGAGAAAAATGAGTCGCTCTTCCCTTTATCTAGATTACCCGGTTTTCTCCAGTCACATTCACAGGCCTTAAGATCTCTACTTTCTGTATCATCTGAAGGGCACCAATTAATTGGAGGGGTATTATATACAGCAGCAGCATGAGAGTGAAAGATGAGAAAGCAAGGGTATTTTATTTTTGGTGGAGGATAGAGTGTGAGGAAAGAAGAGAAATATAATAGCACATGTTTTAGAACAATCTGTAATTAACAGGTGTTTTGGTGTCATAGCACTATATTCACTGCTTTGCTATTAAATGAAAGACATTAACATTTTTCTAAACATAGAAACATGTGCTTGTCTGACTGTGTTCCTATTCCATGTCTAAAATGAGGACATGAAAAGGCTGGACTGGCATGTTACTTTTTGAGAGAGAAGCTGTCCTATGTCGACTTGGAAGTTATCTTTGAACTGGTCTCTTTGGCTTCCTTCCATGTTCTTCAGTAATAAAATGTGTATATAAATAGAGTTGAAACTAGTAATTACGGTAACCACTTTGTAGTGCTGGCAAGGGTGGCTCTTTAACAGGGCACAGTAAAATCAAAATAAAATGCACAGCTTTGTGATCTTTGCTGTTACTGGATTCACTGAGAGATGGATCTTTCCAAAAGGTGCTTATTACTTTACAAGTTAGATTGCATCATGAAGTGGAAACATACAGGGGAATTATCACATTAAGAGGCTTATTTTTTGTAAGTTTTCTATTAAATTCTCTGAGGTTTTTTCTTATTGCTTTCAGTACTGCTAAGAACCAGACCCTCTTTCTGACAGAAACAGAAAACTTTTTCCTCCATCAAATGGAGTACAAACCGTGTATGTGCATGCATTCCTCACTTTCATTTGAAGTTTTACTTTGTTTTTGCTTTTCTAAATACAGACTTACTATGAATTAAATGATTTACTTAAAATTATGTAGTTGAAGAATGGAAATTAATGCAGTGTTATCACAGCATCAGCTGCTAGTGCTGTTGAGTAGTATTTCACAAAAAGAAAGGCTGCTGTATAAAACAGTACAAGATACAGAATAGGGCACCCACTTGTCTGCTAAAGAGTATTGTTCTAAACAGCGCCAACCAGGCTGGGTGCATCATTGCTAAAAGGTCTTGCACATTCTTATACTCAGCTGTCATTATAAGTACTCTCACCCCATGTGATTATATCTGTAAAGTATGTGGATGTTTGCACTCTTACGTTTTGATTCATGACATTATGATTTTGGCTTTTCCACTTAGAATTACGTACGTGGCTTTTTATTAAAGATATTTCAGTGTCTTTACAAAAAAAACTAGAAAGCCTTTATGTATGATTGTCATTGCCCCCCTGCCTTGGAGAGAGCTTTTCATGGCTATTTGGGACTTTAACTGAGGGGCTACAATAAGTAATTATTTCCTAGGAGAAAAAAATTGAGTTTACACTTCTAACATATATTTCATGCCATTGTTACATTGCTGTTTACTAACTTGTGAGAATTGCACGTAGGCTTACTTCTAGTGCACTTTTCACATCAATTAAGACTCTCTTTCTGGAGCCCATAGGAACTTGAAATAATGAT
Organism: Dromaius novaehollandiae; assembly: GCF_036370855.1. Classification (NCBI taxonomy): domain Eukaryota; kingdom Metazoa; phylum Chordata; class Aves; order Casuariiformes; family Dromaiidae; genus Dromaius; species Dromaius novaehollandiae. The sequence goes on from NC_088098.1 coordinate 28,208,049, forward strand.
TAATTAAAATAAATATGTAGGATATTATGTGTGTAGCAAACATCATGTATATGGAGAATTAGTTTTAATATTTTCTGCAGCATTTGAATTTGACTGCTTCAAAAAGCTAACTTTTTTTAATTTTACATCTGACATCCCATTTTTGTTTACGTGTCAGTGGATGGATATTGATAGAAACAGAATAGCCAGTAGAAATAATTTAATGTTAAAAATAGCAGTTTCTTTAGGGAGTACTTCAGAATGTCATTTCCTGTGTTGCAATGAAGACGTTTTCTGCTGACTGTTGTACTTGGAGGTGCCAATAGAAGGTTGGTAGGAAGTTGAGTCTTTATGTTCTTCTAGTTGCTGTCTTCTCCCATTTTAGAAACAAAACAGAGTAAGCGTCTTTCCCACAAGTGCTGTTCTTTATTCTTATGATAGAAGAATTCAGGGTGCTGTTTGTGTCTAGTTCAAGCTTCTCTGTTTTTTTTTTTTTTTTTTTTTTGTGGCCTAGGGGAAGATTGCAAGGAGGTATCTTAAAAACTTTGCAGCTGTGACTCAAGTTGATAGGGAAGAAGTGGAGATGAGCTCCGCAGGAAGCTATTTCTGTATCTTACAAATAGAATGGCAATAGACTATGACAAACTTTATATAAGGACAAATTCATAGATGCGGTAAATTTTTTTTTAATTGTTACTGAATAACGTTAAATATAGTGGACTATATCTTAGTGAACTTGGATGAAATTCAGATTACAGAGAAATATAATGGAAAAAATAGCATTGTTTTATTACCAGATTACACCTGTTATGGTTTCAGCAAGTCTTCATTTTCATGTGATCAGAACTTAATCAGAACTAAATCTTTGCCCTCTTCCCCAGGTGTGCTTGAAAAAATGCATTCTTCTTTTTGCAGATCATTCTTCACTGCAATAATTGAAGCTATCATTTTGTGCTTTAAAAATGTATGTTCTACTTTTTTTAATTTAAATAGGCATTATGAAAGTGAACAAAATATAGCCTGAGTAGGATTCCAGATTTAATGTATAAATTGAATTTCATAATGTGGGAGATTTGTCATTAATCAAATCTTCCTAACTTTACTAGGTGGCTGCGGTGAGCACCATTGTAAACAGAGGAACACCGCTGAAAGCGTTTGTTTTTAGAAACTACAATCACTTTCCTGGAGTTAAGTCTCATTATATTGGAGGCTGTCAGTATAAACTATGGCAGGCCATTAGAGCCTCATCAGCTGCACCGGGTTACTTTCAGGAATATATTTTGGGTAATGATCTTCATCAGGTAAGTTGAAATCTTCTCCTTATATAAATATTTTCCAACATTATACCTGAGGAAAAAAAAGTATGAATTTCTGAATCGGAAATAAGCCGGTTATGTTAGTGGCAGATGGAAAGTCTAGAATAGGTAGGAACAAGAAAGGAAATTCTTAGCTTACATAGCCCTTGCAGAACTAGAAAGAGTAGAGGCTTTAAAATGTTCATTTTGTTAATACAAACTTGAGTTCTTTTGCTGTCCCTTTCTTCTTTGCCGGGGAGGAAACTTTATATGAGTTGTAAACTGCCTCTGACTTCCTGCTTACAACTGGTGTTTCATTCAGCAGTATTTCACTAAACAGATGGTATAACTTAATATCTAACAATACAAAAGTGTGAAAAATTCAAATTGGGCATTTCAGTGTTACTTTTATTAGTGCACAATTTCTGTTTACACTCTACTTTTAATTCTCTCCACTTACTGCTTGTGAAGCTCTGTCTTGGTTCTGAGCTAGCAAAAAGAGTAAGAGATGCTGTGGCAGTAAAATTGCACTTAGAAGACAACTGCAAAATAAATCCTTGAGAATGAAGTTATGTTTCCTATCAACAGAGAATGCCATTTTAATGATCCTGAGCAGTAAAGAGGAAGGGAAATTAATTTTTTTAGTAGCTTTCTCTAACATTTGTGTTCTCGTCCTCCAGTGCCCGTTCACTGTTTGTTCCCCAGTTCTCTGGATTGAAAAGAATCCTTTTTTACAGTATATATTTACTTAAAACTTTATTGTTTGTTTTTTTTTTAAAAAAAAAGTGTTGCAGATTTCTGACAGAAAGGATTAAAGAGGCCCTTCCAGAAAGCATAGGATTCTATCCCCTAAATTTAAAGAGAACTTACTTAATTTAAGAGAATTAAAGAGCAGTATTACATTGTAACTGTATTAAGGCTAATCCCATCAGATGAATTAACTATTGGAAAGTGACATTAGCGCATTTTGAGTAATAAGTTGTACCTGGATCATGTGCTGCATTTCTCATGGTGTCCATTAAAAGGCTGTGTAAACTCATTAGCAAAGTGTAATGTGCATAAATAATGCTTAGGTAACAAATAAGAAGTGTAAGATCAAGTAGTGAAAAATTCAGAAGCAGTGATACAGAGGCAATAAAGCTGGAATTTAATCTGAGAAAAATGAACATTCTTGGGAGGAAATTTCTCAGGAACTTAGCTGTATAACATTCTCCTAAAGAATGTGACAGAAACTCAGTCTGGGCACATTTTCTATCTGACAGAAACTCAGTCTGGGCACATTTTCTATCTAGACTGATGAAGCGGGAGAGTTAAGTGTGAGCATATGCGACAGTAAAACTACTTAAGGAAACTGCAGGGTGTGACTTCCAGAATCTTTGAGACATCTTTTGTTTGTCTATCTTCGCAGCATCTTTCTTTCCATGTAGGATAACTTTTCACAATATAATATACTTTTCTAGCTTGCCTAGTTAGATTGGATGAATTTATCTAGTTTTACATGTTAGTCAATGGCGACCATGTTCGTGTGTTGGTAACTTCGCATGCACATTGCAAAAACATTAAATATTCGTGACGTATATAATAGTTTAAAATAATAATTTCAAAAGTTAAGCTGTATTTTGAATTAACATTTATGAGGAGATGGAAAGGAGATGGATTAATTATATTCAGCTATATAAATTAAGGACCACCAAAATTCTACATAAGCTGGGGGAGAGGTGATCCTGTGGAGAGTAGGGTGGTTCCACTGGTGTGTGTGGGGTTTTTTTGGTAGGGTGCATGTGGTAGCCCTAAGAGCATATATATATATTTTTTTTTAATCAAATACCGCCTGAAATAAGCATAGAAGGAAACTTTTTTGTTTTTTAAAGCTGAAAATGGAGTCATACATCATATATTCCAAAGCACTGCTCAAAATCCTGAAGCATTGTCATCTTCCATCTGGTCAAGCAAAACTAGAAAGGGAACTACTTTAGCCTCTGGAGCTGTTCCAGGCTGCTCCTTAACTGCTTGAATGGGTCAGTGTTTAGCTATGTGAGGAACTTTTCTTCCTCTTCTCACCTTTCCACCCCCTCTTTCCTTGAATTGAGAGCACATCAAAGTCTGGTTTTGCTTCTATATGAAGAACAGCTAAGCAAACAGAATGATTTTTATCTTCTGCACAGTAGTTAGACGATTATTTATCTTAATGTCATTTTTGTATTGCCACTACAGTCTGGCAAGTCTGACAGACTTGTATTTCCAGAAGTGCAGTAAGTTGGATATTAATTTTCAATAATACTAACCATTCCTTTACATTCTCTAGTCTGGTAAACTGGGCTTAAAGTGAAAATAGGTGAAATTAAGTCCAGTATTCTCAGCTACATAGAGCTAGAATGACATCTAGTTCATTTCTCCTTACTCCAGTCTCTTTGGGCAAGCCCTTCTACATAGACTTTTTATTAGTGTTTCACAGAGTCGCAACTCTTTTTTTTCTTAAAACATCCTACTAGATGTATTTTAATTATTAGAAAGCAAGAACTTAGGGTATGGTTTGATTAATTCTGTAGAATTCACACCTATGAGGTTCCAAGTCTTTAAATTATATATTCTCTTAGCAGGAATACTTTCGCTTTTGTAAGCCATAAAGGACTAAGCATATTTTCAGTACTAAAACTGTTTACTGTAGTAGAACTAGATGATAAATTGATTGATTTTAAATTTTCACTATCTGAAAATATCTCTTCCACCCATGCATGATATTTTAACATTTTTAAATTCTTTTAGAATCTAAAGGCCATCATCTTTCTTGTGTTTCGAGCTCATCTTTACCCAGATTATACTTCTCTTATCACATCTGTATTTCCATAACTTTCTATTTTGTCTGAGATGTGCTTGTTTTTTAATAGGCAGAAGGGTAACAAACTGGTACATGACAAATGCTATAGAATCTTCATGCAGATTTTTATCCCAGATTATGTTTCCACTACTTCACAAGCAAGCTACCTTGAATTACCTTGTTTTAACCCTGAGGTAAAAGCCTTCATGCATTTAACAGACTGTTATCCTGATGTTCTTGGGCATAATGGTACCTCAGTGAAAATGCAAGGCAATCAAGTATTTATCTCTAATAAAGAATCCAAGGTGACCCTTGAGTCATGTATTTCTCAGGTATTTGGATTAAAGACAATGTATATGCATAAATACATTTTTAAATAAATAGAATGGTAAGTGCAATCATATTTCTTTTTAAGGTAGCTTTTTATTAATCTTCAGGTTTTAGATTAAAAAAAAATGTTAATAAATTTTACTCAGTTATAGCTCGTACCCAAAAACTAAACGTGGGATAGGTAGGTATTCATTTAGCATCATTATTGTAAAATTGCTAGGATTAGGTTAGTTCATTCACTATAATTGTCGTGTTAAATTCCTCCTCCTATATGGAAATACTTGTTCTTTTCTGTTTTATCACTCTAAGGTTATACACTGTCTAACAGGTCAGGCTGCTTTTGAACTATAGCAATAAAAGAAACACAGCATTATGTAAGACACTGCAGTAGGAACATGATTTTTGTAACATGCATCAGTGCAGTATGCATTAACTTTAAGTAATTTTTTTATAGTCAGCCTGCATATCTTCCTCTGTTACCTAGCTTTTGTTGAAATTGGAGCCCTTTTTCAAACTGCATAAAGTAGTTGTCTGAGAGAGATATGTGTAGGGTTCTTAAAAATTCTGTGTATAACTCTATAACTGTCTATGTTGGAATCATGCCTGAGTTGAATTGTATCTGTTTTTTATTTTAATCCTCACTTTTCTGTATGTGTGTATATTTACACATGCATGTGTGTTTGTGAGCAATACATGCGCACCCTTTCTCTGAGAGCACTCCAGTATGACTTTCTGTACTAGTCACTGCAAACATTCAAGAGGATTGTAAAGTGTCTTATTTAATCAATAAGGTAATAAATTATTATTTCTATAGCTCTTCTGACATAATGATTAAGGAAGACATTTGTAGGTTCCTAAACATTTATTTCTGTTTGTGCTGTAGATAAGCTGATGCAAAGTTTGATAAATTTCCACAAAAAGTAGCTCAAAAACCGAATAGCAATATTTACATTTGCCTCAATCATGCCATGCTATCCAGTTCCGCTCTGTCAAGTAGAAAAAAACAGTGCAGCTGTTGGTAGATGAGGGGAGGAGGATTAATATTCTTTGTGGTTCAAAAGAGGAGCACATTAACATTCAAAGGGATTTAATCCCTGTAACATGCTTCTCCAGGAACCATGCAAGTCGAGAGACACCAAGCCCTGATGTCACAATATAGAAGCTTTATTGCCACATATGTCAGCTTTTTTTATATTAACCTCTATTTATGAAGCCCTGCTCATCACTTAACCTCTCCCAGCCCTCTTAAAAAGAGCGATTCACCCCCCACCCCGCCACTTCCCACAGAGGTGGGATTGTTTCTTATTTCTGTTCCTCTTTTTTTCTGTAGAGTGAAAAGCTTTTCTTTTTCAGACTGTTCAGTAGTGTCACTTCAGTAGGCAGTATGGTGTTTCAAGCAAATTACCAATTAAATAATGGAGCAGTTTAACATTTAACAAAATCATTATGCACACTTCATTTATTGGGTTTTACAGAAAAAAACTAAATTTGTGCTAACAGATTAATTAAAAGGGCAGCAGAATTGAGAAGGGATTTAAGGAACTTTTTTTTCCCTCCTTCTCTCAAAATAAAATATACTCAATACAAAGGGTTTGGTATTTTTTTTTCTTGATAATTTCCCATAGTTTCATTTCTACTTTAAAATTAGTTTTGTTAAAATATTGGTGCTGACTTATGCTAGTGTTCACAGACTCATGTTTTCTAGAACTTTGAGGAAGAACTGATAATAAGGAGGTTAAAATGTTGGCAGCTAGATAGTGGAGCTTTAATAGTGCAGGTGTAACAGTATGTGTGGTGAAACTACAACCTATAAATATATAGATGTGCGGAGAGAAAACAAACCATAATATGCTGTAACTAAAATTTCAAGTTTCATCTTGATAACACAATATGCAGTGTTGAAGACTCTTTACCTCCTTTCATTAGATGGTACATCTGGAAAGCTTGTTCATCTTTGTAATTTGTTACAGGACGGGCCTTTAAAAGTGATTCGCTTAGTGGATCCTACCCTAATTGGTTTTACATGGTAGCTTTTAAAATTAGATTCAAGGGTGCTTCCCAGGCTCCAAGAAGACATAGAATATAGGTCACATTGAAGTTCTTTTCATTCTTAGGATATGCCACGGTGATCAGTATGCACTGGAGCTACATGGACTGTGATTTAATAGGTATATCTTGTTCTCACAATGATAGAAACAAATATTTCTTTGTTTCTCTATCTAGCTGTTGCCATACACATTTTCCTACAGCCTTTGAGGCAAAATCACCTACTGTTTAAGGAAGGGAGAATTTACTGGCATGTGTCAGCTACATGGATATGTGTATTTCTATTTCTCTTACAGATTCTAGAGGTTTGGTTAGCAGCTTTTAAGGTGGATGTACATGATGCAGTTTACCAACCTTCCCAGAATTGCTCTGTTTATTGTACCGGTGTTAGTTTGCAGAGCAGGCTGCTTGCAGTGTCTCCTGTAGAGGACTTGCTAAGTGAAGTGTTTTGTGAAGGTTTGTTTTGTGAAATAAAACTGAGAGTATGATTTCTTTAGGTATTTAACTTGGAAGCATTATGACTTTTATCTACTATCATTTAAAGTGATATTATGATATAAATGTAACTTTCAGAGTGCTTATTTAAAAAACATCACTCCCAAATGAACTATATTAAAATATTTTTTGCTTAGATTTCTGAGTTCAGATATCTTTATTGACTCTTTTTACCAGCTAATAATTAATGCAAAAAAATAAACCTTGCAAAATCAGAGGAAGCTGGTATAGTGAACAAGTAAGAGCTAAGTCCATTCAGTAATCTCTGTAGAGTCAATGTAGACTCCTGCTGTCAGGTTCTGATCTTACTGGCCACCATTTCTGAGGAGAGCCAAAGGATTATTTGCAGTAAATTCTTGTCGCTTGTAATCTTTTCTTTTTTTTTTTTTTCCTTTTTCCTCCAGGTTGTCTGTTTCTCTAATACTGACTTAAATGAGACCGTATTTCCATTTGAAATAGCTTTGTGGTATTCATTGCAAATAAAAGCCTAAGAATGTTTAGAGCAACTTTTGATACATTGTTACCTCTTCCATTAAGGAAGATTGGACTGTGATATATATAGTGGTCTATGCATAATGTGAACGGTCGACCATGCTACCAGTTTTGTCAGCCACTATCCACTCTAATTTTCCTTCTGTTTTGCTGTTTAGGAGGCTGCCCTCTTTTTGTCATAGATATAGATCTTAGTACTGTGATGGCATTAATTATTAGCACGTATGCAAAATGTGCATAAAGTTGGTTAGTTTAATACCCAGTATCTTCACAGTAGTTGAATAGGGCACAATGTCTGTGTCTTATTTCCTGTGCTGAGCTCTGCTTCCAGTACGAGGATTAATCTGTCATGATAATTTTCCAAATCCCAAGCATGTTGGAGATGACTTCAAAGACTCTTTACCTTGTGGGTTTTTTTTTTTTTTTAACTTTATGTAACTTTATGCCACTGTTTTTATAGCAAAGATACTTTAGACTTCTGGCTGCAGATCCTTTCAGAATTATTTCGGCAGGCATTTCCTTAGGAAAAAAATAGCTGAAGTATAGAACTAAACAGTTTCTCTTGGGTTAAGTCAAGTTCTCTGTCATAGCTGCCAACTGCATCATACAGTCTAGTTCATAAACACATAATGCTGTCTTTGCTTCTGCTACCCTTGTAGAAGGTTATTTCAAGTTCTCATTTTTCTGATAGCGAGACAATTTCCGATTTTTAGTCTGAGTCTATTCATAGCTAATTGATACCCATTCTTGCCATGCCAGTGCTTTCTCCAGTTTAATTAACTCTCCTTTTTGTAGTATTTACCCTTCTGATGTGTTTATAGAAAGCACTCATACCCTTTTTCATTTTGCTAGTCTAAATATGCCAAACTGTCTCAATCTTACAAAATGGACTCTGTGTTCTCTTAATCATACTAGTAGTCTTTCACTGCACCTGCTGTAGTTTGAGTAATCTTTCTTGAAACTGGACTCTTCAGTGTGCTTTGGCATGACCCAGGGCATATCGTACAAAGTTGGATGATATACCAGATTTCAATTCACCAGATTTTTAAATTAGAAGCAAAATTCAAAGAATTTGATCAGGCTGGAACGCTGGATGTATTCTAGATGTTTTCTTAACTGTGTCATATATTTCCCTTTTTTCAGGAGAAGATACAGCAAAAATACACATTTGCCTTTTCAACAGCCACTCCATATAGATGGTTTTAAATCATTCCATGAAAGTTCTGTACCCAGATCTTTCTCCTTTTTGGTCTGTGTGATTCCAGGTTTGTTCTGAAGAGGATAGCTTCATGTTTATAAGCATTTTCTTTCATCATACATCATCTCGTTTGGGTTGCCCCAGACCTGAAGGTCATTCTGTATTCTCACCAAGGCCACTGTATTTACTATACCTCTAATTTTTGTAGTAACAGATTCCATTAGCACTTGCATAGTTTTGAGAAAAGATGATGAGCCCAAAATGAGCCTTTGAATAATTCTGTTATAAAACAGTCTCAAGCCAAAGAGCTCTTCATTCAACATAAACTGTTGTCTGTCTGATTAGCCAGTTATTTCTCCACTGTAATCTCTTTAACTGTTTTCCAGTGGTCTGGTATGTGATGTGATTTACAAGTCCAGATGTTAATTATCTAAAAAAATCTGTTACCATTTCTATCTGCTTTTGATAAAACCACGTTATATTTTTCATCTAGGTATGTACTACTAAATTTAGAGAGTATAAAATCCTGTGAGTCTCATGAAATTGCAGTCTAGCAGCAAAGAACCTTAATTAAAAAAGTATCATTGCCTTAGTAATAGTGACTATATATTTTCTTTACAAAAGAGACAGTGAAGGAGAATGACCCTGGCAAATATGGTCTAACCTCAATAAAATGCCTATCTTTAGAACAGTAATTGAAGAGAAGAAAAATTGAAACAACTTAGCGTAGCTAGAAAGCTATATAGTCGTAAGTTGTTCGCTGTTGTTTTTCTTAGGTTACTAGTAAGAACTTCTTAATATTTTTACAAGTTCTAACTGATTGATTCCTTTTCTGTTCCTCCAGTTTTTGACCAACAAGACATTGTTTTTTTCCTGCTCTTCATAGGCTTTCTTCTTGCTTATGATCTTGAAGGAGTTTGTTCTTCATTTTGGGTACAGAACTTTGCCTTCCGTGTTTCACCCCTTCCCCCCCCCCCCCCCCCCCCCGCCTTTACTGAGGATACAGGTACTAGGTAGTTCATATCCAGATCCCAAATCCTTCATGTGAGTTATCTCCAGTAATTATTTTCCTCTATTTCTTAAATTTTAAGATAAAATACTTTGGTTATGACCCTGCTTTGTTTCAATTTCAACAATTCTAATGTTTACGTCAATAAACGAAGAATAAAATTATATTAAGAAATTTGAATAGCTTGCATAGTTGTATAAATTAGTTTTTTTAATGGTAAATCCAATTTTGGTTTGAAATTACAGTATGAACGGTAAATATTTGTGTTGTTTCTAATACACTTAATGTAAGAGGTCCATAGAGGGTGCTTACAGCATTCTGATTATTGTACAGATTTAAACAGATGGATGATCAGCAATTTTTGCATAGCAGTTGTCAGTAGTATATCTAATAATATGGCTAACCCAGATTTCCTATGGATCACTACTACTACTACTCGTACTCTTCCATATTTTTCTTGAAGTATTTTCAGTTTCCTGTCAGTTTTACTACTCCTTGATAAACTGGCAGCTAAAAGCATAGACCAACTAATTTGCAAAACTAGTATCAATAAGTAAATTATAAATAACATTAGTCAGGTTATTGATATAATAATATATTGTGTCCTTATATTTACCTGGTTGCCTTGGAAAATAGAACTTAAACAATTCTGAAATTCTGAAAGTCTAATACAGTCCATCTTTTTTTTACAAGCATTAGGATTTATCTGGATCTGGGATTTCTGCTCACTTGTGGAGTTCTTTGTTTTAATGTAATTCTTTTGTAAGACTACTAGAGCTATCTCCTTACAGTCTGATATATTTAAACTCTACTCACTATCAAGAGATTTATTATATGCTTCCTAAGTTAAATGTTGTCAGAAAGAACAAAACTTCTAGACTTAAGCCCCCTAGCATCATCTGAATTCAGAAGGATTTTATTAAGATCCATTTAGATTTTTTTTTTAACTGGACTCTTGAACATTTTCTGTGCTTCACAAACATAATATGAAGAACCCAGGTTTGGCCCTGTGTTTGGGTCCAGCATAGGTCCAAGCATGGACCAGCTTCCTTTCTTAGTTTCTGCACTGTGCCTCACTTGTAATGTATATGCAGTTAATCATTTGGAAGCTACAGGTACAATAAAGAATATTTTGTTGATGTGTGCTGTTGTTCATTGCAGAATATATGCAATTAAATCTATGGTATATAGGTAAAGTTTTTAATGAGATATCTGACAACTTATTTTATTGTCAAATGACCTTTTCTTTCATGAGGCCCGCTAATATTTAGCAAGTCTTCATCAATAAGATACAGGAGGGCGTTTTCAGTATCTGACATGTAAACATGAATTCCATAGTGTTTTCGGGGCAACTCGGCATTTTCTATGAATTAATGACTAGCTGGGCTGAGCTGATAACTTAAGATAATCACTTAGCAGCCTACCTCACTAGACCATTTATCCTGAAGAAATGTCAAGTGCAAACATGACTAATGTGAAGTAAAATATATTACTAAATTGTTAGTTCATATTAGTGATAATATTGATAAGCTCTGTGAAGCATTTAGGGTAACATTTGTGTTTATGCAAACAGTGTAGTAAGGTATACTTGAGTAATCATTAGAAGAATAATGATTAAAAACTGTAGGGGAGAATGGTTGTCCTAAAAAGTAAGCTCTTAAGTAAACTTTCAAACTTTCAGATATTTTTATACTTAATATACTTAGGTAATGTGATCTCTCAATAGACAGTATCCTTTGTTTGCAACTGGTGTGTCAGAAGTACAGATTTAGCTAATGTACATTGTAATTGATTTTTTTTAAACTATCAGACAGCAGTAATGAAAATTTTGATATTGATGTCATTCAGTAATATGAATACAAATTTATTTAATTTGTTTTCTCTACAAAAATCTTTTAAGGATTTTTGCCATTACTCAGTTCAGCGGGAATTCCTTTTTCAATCCAGACCTGAGCAGTTATCACAGTTCTAAAATGTTTCTTTTCCTAGTGTCTGCAGAAGAATTATTTTTGACTTAATTTTGAGATAGCCTTATAAAGTAATGAGCAGATGTGTATTTGACATTGTTGCCTCTCTGTAAGTAATGGAATTGGCTCATTCTTACATTTCTCCTACAAATTTCTAACAATTTAGAAGGAATGCATTAGTATTTGTCACCAAGTAGGGCTCTTGAGGAAGCAGCAACGTGCAGAATACATTATAAATTGTATGTAGTGACCTAATAGTATGTCTGCTAGTATGACTGTGGAGCAAGAGTGATTTTCTTCAAATACCTTATTTTTGTAAAGAGCTAACTTTAGGTCATTGTATGCTTCATAGAAAATGGTTTAATTATTAAAATTACTTTTCTCGCTCATCTCTTGTGCAACAAGGTGGAACAGACCTACCATTAGAATGACGCTAAAACAACTTGTTTAAAATCCACGTTTCAGAGATCTGTTAGAAATATTGGCACCATTTTCCACTGCTAGCACCAAAATAAAGATAAAACAATTCTACTTCTACACTCTTTCATGTTTGTAACAATATTTTCTAGGCTCGAAAATAGTTTGTGTAAGGAAGGATATAAAGACTTCCTGTGCTTGCTGGGAGCTCCTCTTCAACAGTTTCATCCTCAGTAGTGCTGTGACCAAACTGACTGATTGCTCACAAGAGGAGAACCATAATTTATCTAAAAATTAATGATCTTTCATAGAACAGTGTAATCATGTAACCTTTATGTTGAGGAAAGCATATTTGTACTCAGCACTGCAGGGACTAGTTTATTATACAATTAAATCTAAATTTATAGGTTCCTTTTTCATTAAATAATATATTTAAATGTAACATGGTAACTCAGTGATAGTTGGCTAAACAAGCTTTAGAATAAGTTAATATTCTTATAATGGCAATATGTGCCCAGTGCAATCAGAGGACTAGACTGGGTTATGAATCCTGAAAATATCTGTCGATATGTTACCTGAGTAGATCTCACAGGTACTAAAATAACCCTCTCATTTCTTAATCCTGTCTTCTACTTTGAGGACACTTGCTGCTACTTATGTAAATGTATAGAGATGATTTTATGGAATAATTCAGCAAGGCATACCCATTTTATTTATGGAAACCAGAGTAAATGTTTTTAGCTTAAAGATTTTTATTTTCTAAGAAGTAACCCTTTGTAATAGGGCAAAAACACTTCAAGCTCTTCATTTAAAGCAGTAAGCCTTATTCTTAATCTGCTTCTGTTCATTATTTTTACGTTGATTTTAAACACAGGATTTGAAAAATACTTTTCAAAAGTCTATTCAAAATCTTGTCTTAGACTGTGATAGCCTTGTACTAATTCTGTCTCTACTTTTTCACAAATACAATGAAAGTAAACAACAGAGCAAGTCTGTAAAAGTGAACTAGAATGCAAAGCATGTCTGCATAGGCAGTGAGGTGAAATGGTTACTATGGAGCTAACAAACTCAGCTTCCAAATATCAGACTTGGCTTCTGTAAGTCATGTATCCCTCACCCAATGCTAGATTATTTTCTTCACAAAGTTTAGCATCATTTAAGTAAAACTATGCAGCACACTAGATGTTGCTTAGAACAATTACGAGGCACAATTGGAATCTGACAAAGTTAGGAAATGGAATGATAAGCTATGAATGTACGGTGTATTCTGAACTTTATAAAAAACAATTGGCCATAGTAAAGTATGACTGATTTTTTTTTAACATGTTAAGTTTAATAACAGCTTTTAAAGTATTGACTTTAATATTAGAATCATGTTTTTATGCATCTTCATAATAGTTGTTTATGTGATACAAGATTTTCGGAAGGTTCTGTACAACCAGGCTCCCAACGGGTCTGGAGTATTTGCTGTCTTTGAGGCTTTCAAGGGTATTTTCCTTCTGGTTGTAGAATTTGTCTCCATCTAACTCATATTGTTTAATCAGGCCTTTCTTTATCCCTCAGATTGGGGAAGGGGGGTATCTTCACCAGAGTTTTAATTGAGGTGTATGCCTACAAAAGGTGCATTTTTCCTGTTTTAAATAATTTATGATCTAGTAGTCAAATCATGAGGGAGCCTTTCCTGACTATTTTGCAAACATCAGAATATTTATAGAAGATATTAGCTACAGCTTTAGACTTCCAGCTAATCAACACTAGGCCCTAAAAATATGGCTGCAGTTGCAATAGGAATATTTTTGGAAAAACTTGTGTGGAAAAAATATTTCCTAAAGTTCATTTAGGAATTAGTTCATACACTGTTAAGCAAGACATAGCAATTGAACGTTTACCCCTTGGAAACGCATGGCATAAGACAGAAAGTAATCTCTCACTCCTCAAGTTTATTGCTTTGCTGTCAGAGATAAGCTTGTTTATACATGTGTTAAGCTCCCTTTTAAGATTAATTCTTTTCATTGCTTCCATTGTTTCTATTGGAAATTAAAAAAAAAATAGCTGCTTTCGATTGCGTTTACCTCCGTGATGACATTGGGACGGTTACACACCCTTTTTCAGCGCTTACATTACCATTCCTGCTATGGCACTTTATTCAGTGTACTGTCAGCAAATCAAGTTGACTCAAGTGTGGAGTGGTTTTGCAAAGTTCAGAATATTAGGAAGTGTATAGTAGTTGCCAGTGCACTGACCGTAGCAGACGTTGGTAGACGAACACAAAAGGTTTTTCTGGGGTGACTCATGTATGTTTGGGAAGTAAAAAAGGTGGCTTGCAACTACAGAATTTACTGAATAAGAAGAGGTGGTGATATGTAGGCAAGGAAAGACAAGCTAAGAATGGGAGAGCAAAGGGAGTGAGCCACTTGTCTGTGCTGGCCGCTTGCGCTGGCCGCTTGCCCAGTACGTAGTCAGAACTCAGGACAATTGCACATTTCTGGGGATGCTGGTCAGCACATGAGCCATTTGAAGAGTTCCTGTAAGTTGAAGCCACCCTTTCAGTTCCGGATTCCAAGATATGAGTTACATATGGATAATGCATGTTTGCATTTTTTACAAGTCTTCTGACTTGCACTGGCAAATGTCAGTTTCTTACAAGACCGGCTTTTAGAACGTAAATTCATATTACAGCTAAAATAAGATTTATGTACAACAATGATGCACGTAATACTTTAAATAGCATGGAATCATAGGAAATTTGAAGTAATAAAGGACCTCTGGAGGTCATTTGGTCCAACCTCTTCTTCAAAGCAGGATAAAGTTAAAATTTAGCTTAGATAGCTCAGCCTTTCTCCACTTGAGTTTTGAAAATCTCCAAGGATGGAGGTCCCAGACTCTGTGGCTCTTGCTCTGCACTTTTAGAGAGAGTCTGGCTGTATGTCCTCTGTAGTGGAAGATTGTGATTAGATTCAGCCTTAGCCTTTTCTCTCCAGGCTAAACAAATGCAGTTCCCTGAGTCTCTTCTTATATGTCACGTGCTTCAGCTCCCAAACCATCTTCGTGGTTCTACACTGTATTCATTCCAGTTTTTCAGTATTTTGTAATTGGGCATCCAAAACTGGATGCAGTATTTACAATTTTTCCTCATGAATGGTAAGTAGAGGGTAATAATCACTTCCTTTGACCTGCTGGCTATGTTCTCTAGCCCAATATGATATTAGCATTCATTGCTGCAAGCGTACATTGATAATGTAGTAGCATATCTACTATGCTGTTCAAGTTGTCTCTCCTCTTCTGTGTGTGCACATCCGTAGGTACTATACCATGGCCATATAATAATACAGATAAAATGGGAAACAAAGTGTATTAAGATATTTCAGTCTATCCAAAAGGAGCTGGTAAATTAACTAGGAATGGAAAAGATTTGGTGTTGTACATAGTCATCATTGCTTTGTGGAACTGGAATTACATCTGAAGATTATAGTGAAATTTAAAATATAAACTTATATTGACAAGGTAATTTTTATACCATTGTATGTGGCATAAAGCAAAGACACTTTCTCCTCTGTAGTATTTACTTATATGAAGGCTTAGGGGAGCAGAATTATGCTATGCTAGTATGGGTCCATGACATTTGTGCTTTTCTACTCTAAATTACATTCTGAAAATATATTGAATAAAACAGATAAAAGGCAGAGGGATGCAACAGTACATGCATATACCTTGGAGGTTGCATTTTGACGTCTCACTGATACACTTATTAATCACTATATTTACAAACTTTCTAAAATGCATTATTGTACAAGTGCAGTTTTATTCATGGAAAGTCAGATATGTGGAACTTCCCACAGTCAGTTCATAGGCTGTTCAGTGCAGTTTGCCACCTGTATACTTAGTTTCCCTGATCTTTCAGTGATTGCCACATTTCTCCCGATAGCATGTCACTGCTATACAATTTACTTTATTTCTGTTAGTTCCACAGTTGTGTGTTTTAGTTCGTGTTCTGAATCAGTACATTATTAGCTTGAGTGACACTTCTTTCTTCTAGTTTACTATTCTTGTTTGCCCTTTTCCCCTCCTGCAGAAGCATGCTGAGAAGATCCTAATCCTACCATCCTAGTAACTGAAACACTTAAAAATTAAAATTGAAAAGTAAGAGGATCAAAGACAACAGATGAAACCAAGAAAACAGAACATTTGAAAATGAATGGAGTCAAAAATTGAAAGACTTCCTTCTGGAAACAGAGACAAACAAGAATTCAGATTTTGGCCAGCAGACATCTCTGGTACCCATAGATTAGATAAATTGACCTTGTTTGCCTCCAACTCTTTAACTGTATGAAACTTTAAAGTGGCAAGAAAGCTCTAGAAACTAATATGGAAAAGGGAGGAAACTATTCTGATACTCCAGGAACATTCTATACAGTTAGCAATCATTCAGTCTTCTAGTTATACTGTATTTTGGTTAATGCATTTGTATAAAAATATTTTAAAAGCTAAATGTTTGCAACAAAAAAATCATAATTAGTAAGTTAGAAATAATTTGTACTACTTCATGATATAAATATGGAATAATGTCAACAAACCCAGAAAAAATTAAAGTTACTGAACAAATTTTAGCACATCTCCAAAACAAGTTGCCTAACTTGTTTTAGGAACTCCAAAGCAAGGATCAGCGAAGATCCCAATGATCTCTATATGTGTTACATTCACAAACATGACAAAACTGCCTATTGAAACACTTGAATTGTATTCTAGCATCTCAAAGACAAATGTGAAGAAAGATATGTCATGATTCCTTAAAACAATATTTTCTTAGAATATTTAGATCTTTCTGTCATATTTCTGTAATGCTAGTTTAACATATTTCTCGGGCAGGCCTTTTTGTCAAGTTTTATGAAAATAGAGGAAGGAAACAAGTATTTTCAATCAGAAAGGTTAGTTACTATTTTCTTAATCTTAGAGCTGGAAAAGGACAAAAACATCCTTGTATTTAGTTTTCTGTGTAGAGTCTAACTTAAACATAAGCAAGGTTAATAGGCACTGAAGAGGCCATTCATTTTAACAGTGTCTTGAGCAAAGTGGACAGTCCAGAATGAGTTCAAAGAGCTTTTGTAGATTGAAATGAAAGCTTAATAAAAAAAAGAAATTCCCTCAGCTCAGTAATCCTGTTTTTACTTATTTATCACAGCTGTAGTTAGGAGTTTCTGTTAAATGTGCATCAATGCCAGAAGACTTATTATTCCAAGCTATTCCTGAATAGGTTGCTTTTTTATTATTTTTGTAATGTGATGGTCAGGTTTTAGTATAGGGAGCTTTTGTAGAATGTTTATTATAGTCCATATTCTGTTTCTTTTCCATTTCTAAAATTTTCTTTATAGAGATTTTGAATGGATATAAAATCCTTATTTTCTGCTGTGATTATTTACTATTCTTAACATCAAAAATCTTAGAAACGAAAGCCTCCGCATGTTTTTGCAGTCTACCTACTTACATGCACAAAGTATATCCTACTATGCTTTCTTAGATGCCCAGGAGACAAACAAAATTAAGCTATTTTAAAGCAGAGAGAATGCATTGTAAGGCAGTGTGGAAGCTTTATCTTTTTCTTATGTACCAAGGTAGCAGAGATGTACTGATTAAGCGTTCTCTTCTGCAGACCACGGGTACTGCCTGTGCTTAGCCCCTCTGCCAGGAGAGCGTAGGAGTTCATTCCTGAACTAGGAAGAAGATTTCTTAGCTTAGCACACGGAAAAATAAAAAGACATGGTGGTAGTTTTGTTTTGGTTTGTTTACTTTGAGGAAAACCACTGTTCTTAAGAGTAGTAACCTCCTCATCTGATTATCGTACTTTTAGGTTTTGTGCGGGGCAGGGGAATTTGCCAATATGTCAGACCAGCCCCTTTCCAATTAAAGCCCCTTTCCAATAAAATTATTTAATTGAGGGAAGACAGAATTGTACCCCTACGCAGCCCACGAAGTCTACAGAATTACTGGCAAATGCAGAACAGGCACAAACAGAAAAATGGGGCTGCTTAAGTAGCATTAGAAATCAATTTTCAGCCTACTTTAATTCAGTAGTCTGCCTTGCCATCAGGATAGGCTTTTGAAGTGGTCTCAAATCCTTGGTTAATTTTAATCTTGCTGCAATTCTAGGGGCTTTTTGCCAGCCAAGGAAAATCATCATGCCAGCAATTGTCTGGTACAGCTGTAGAAATATGAAAAACTGCAGCATCTATATTTTACAGTAATTTTTAAAAAATGTTTAGAAAGATTGTCATGATTAATGGCAAAACGGTCTACAATCTTAGGTAACTCAGTTTTGCATAGCGCATAGAAGCTCATTATTTTGATACTGTAAATAAATAATATCAAAGGAACAGCAAGTACAAAAACAAAATAATTTTCCAAGCCATAAGATTCAATTTTTAAATGCTGTAATAGCCAAATCTATCACTACTTGTTGAACTTGATGTTTTCATGTTGTTAAATTTTGCTTTTATAACTGCTTTTTTTTTTAGGCCTTCCCATTATAGAAAATCCTGTTGAATTCAAAATCCAAAATAATCTATTTTTTATCAGAATGAAGATAATAGGTATTTCCAGGAAGTGCTGAACATAATTTTAAAGAATTGCTGGATCAACATCATCTCATCTGAATGCTCCTCTGACTTCTCAATAGCTATACTCATTCATACTGATCCAAAAGTATTTTATCCCAGCATAGTCACCAATATATTTGACGTTTCACCAGCAAAAGATCATCTCTCTCCTCACCTCCAGATTTGTAAAAGTAGCCTTTGTTGCTCTTTTAGTCCTGGGCTGAATTCTGATATTTTCCAAGTCTTAAATCTGGGCCATAGCATCCTATATAACAACTGTGTTTATTATACAGCAGCCCTGGCCAAACTTAGCCTTTCTCATTTTTTATTTTAAGAATCTACAGTTAGTGATAAACTTTGGGGTTTTGTTACGGAATATATCCTTATAATAGTAGTAATAAAATATTTTGAGATGCAGGCTTTTTGGTCATTTAAAAATTTTTCCGTGTTTATATCTGCGTTACCTAAAAGGTGTTCGTTCAGAAGATGAAGTAGTAGCTTCTTCAGACATTACAGTGCATGCTGCTACGTCAGCCTACCTCTTCTATACACTGCTTCACACAAGCAGAACTGAACCCAGACAGTAGAGCCACTCACGCAGTGTCTGTGAGCCCAGGAAGCCCAGCTACACGGTGCTGCGTAGCCCAAACAAAACAGTTGTACAAAAGATAGTTATCACATGTTTCATTTAATCGATTTGGCATATTAGTGCTATGCCAGTGTAGATTATAATTGCAATTTCTTTTATGACCATATATTATGTATAGTATTAATATAGATATTTTTATTTTACAGGATGGTGGTCTGCTGCTAAATAATCCTTCTGCATTGGCAGTTCATGAATGCAAGTGTCTCTGGCCAAATGTTCCATTGCAGTGTCTAGTATCACTGGGCACTGGCCGGTATGAAAGTGAAGGGAAGACACATGTCACATACACCAGTTTAAAAGCCAAACTCACAAATGTTATCAGCAGTGCAACTGATACAGAAGGTTAGTGTCTCAAAATATATTTTTATTGTGTTTTTAATTGTTTATGATTCTTTAGTTTCAATTCAGAGAGCAATCTGCAACTTCTTCCCCATCTCCTCTCTGCCCACCCTGTTGAAACTTCTGTTTAAGCCATACTACTCATAGCAAGATCTCAGATTTCATTTAGATGAAAATTAAATGTAGAAAATTAAATGTAGATTAAAAGTTGAGTTTAAATGGTTGTTCTCAGTAAGATATTTTCATCATACTACTTTTATTATTTTATGCATATTTACTATATTTCAAGCATGTTTCTTCTTGTCTAATTTTGTATAGTTGGTGTTTTTCTGGAAATAGTAGTATGAAGGCATTTCTTAGCTTTATCTTCATGAGTCTACATCTTGATTATGTTGTTGTTAAGCTCTTTTAATTGATGAACTTTCAACTGTTAACATAAGGTTGATGACATAGGTATACTAAAGATAAAAGATACCTTAAAAATCAGAATGACAGTAGTAATCCAGTAGTGTTTATAGAAAGGTGTATATTTTTGTGCCTACTCAGAAATTCATTTCAGTAGAAAAATCGTATTTTCTTAAATTTGGTTTGTTTTTTTTCAAACAGTAAGATTTAGCAGTTAATATAGAACATTGATTAGTTCTCAACAGCTTCTGAAGTACTTTAAGTATATTCTTTTTCATATATGTTTTTAATATGCAGGTTCCGAAGGGCTAGATTATATCTGCAAATGCTTATGGTTTCCACTGATGTCAGGAGGAGCAAAGCATGTGGTTTCAAAAATAAACTCTGATCCTAGATTGGGAATATCTTGTAACTCTATCATTAGCTCTTTCGTTTTTATAAAGTGAGGAAATACTCATATACAACTGCTTTCTTCCTCTTAAAAAATTTACAGAAGATTTTGTAAAAAACCTGAGGTTCATAGGGAACTGTTTAATGCTGATCAAGAAATATTCTTACAGTCTATATCCCTTGGTGTAAAAGTATGCATGATCTCTGTCAACTGACTATTGTTTAGTAAGAAAAAGCTAGATTTTATGCCTTATTTGTTTTTTGCACAATTGTGGGAACACCTATCAAGAAAAAGAGAGAATAAGTTTCCATGCAGCAGAAAAATTGGTGGGGAAAATGAGAAACTGAAGGAAAGG
Organism: Dromaius novaehollandiae; assembly: GCF_036370855.1. NCBI lineage: Eukaryota > Metazoa > Chordata > Aves > Casuariiformes > Dromaiidae > Dromaius > Dromaius novaehollandiae. The sequence goes on from NC_088098.1 coordinate 28,228,824, forward strand.
TCATTGCGGAGACCAAAGGAGAGGAAATGGAAAAAGGGGCTTAACACAGTAGACTTGAGGAAATGGGAAGTTATATTATGAAGGAAAAAGGGGAGTGTATTAAATAGAACAAGAGAGAAGGGAGATGGTGAGACAAGAACAGAGACACAGCTGAGTAATTTACAAGACAAGGGACCAGACAGAGGAGATTTCAGGACAAAACTGCTTGACTTATCATCTCATTCGTGATGTTTTTCACTTTAAAATTCTTACATAAAAATAGATGTTTAAAAGGATGAAAGAGAGTGGTAAGAATGCAAAGGAGGAGAAAATAAAAGAGAATAGACAGGTGAAAGAAGTCATGGAAATGGAAGATTGAGTGAAGAGCTAACAAAGAGAAAAGGAGAGAGAAAATAGGTTATAGAAGAGAAGGTGTAGGAGATGAAGAGAAGAATATATAAATATATTACATAGCCAGTTTATTACTGTACTTGTTTACTGAACTTTTAGAATTTACCATGAAAATTTTGAATTGAATAAATATTAAATTCAAAACAAAAAATCTGTAGTAATAAAAAAGAATTAATTGCAAATAAAAGAAACCTTCAAAACTGCATCTTTTTCAGTGCAGTCTTTGATGTTAGAGAAGAATATACTGCTGTCGGTTTCATAATACCTGCTCCTGTTAATCCTCAGTGTAACAAATCATGGGTGTCCTAAATGGCAATATGTAAGTTACATTACTGCTCTTTAGAATGCAGTCTTATTTGCAAAGGAATTAGAATGTACATTTAACTAAAAATTAGTTTCTAGATAGCTGCAAATCCTTCTTAATTGTCATAGCAGTGAAGTTGTCTTAGAATAAAAAATGAAGCTTTTCCGAAGAAAACAGCTACAGGATCATTTGCAAACCACCTAATGAGAGAGAGGGTTTTTTTATAAGCTGATGGTGTAGAAAAACATATACTGAGCCAAGCAGCACCTATTTACACTTACAGCATCACTCCAGATCACTTACTGTTCAGAGATCATAAGAATTTGTGTGTTTCATTTAAATATAACAGTTTCCTACATTTGTTTTAAATACAGAAGTTCACACCATGTTGGATGCGCTGTTACCTCCAGATACTTATTTCAGATTTAACCCTCTTATGAATGAAGACATACCTCTGGATGAAAATCGTAAAGAGAAACTTAATCAGTTGCAGACCGATGGAATTCGTTATTTAGAACGAAATGAAGAAAAACTGAGAAAAGCTGCAAAAATTTTAACACAGGAAAAAACAACTTTGCAGAGGTTTAGTGACTGGATAAGATTAAAGGCTGACATGTATGAAGGCCTTCCATTTCTTTCCAAATTGTGAATATGTAATGCATGAAAGATTGTAAATGTAAATCTTGTTCCAGAAAAGTACTGTAAAGGGAGAATGCTTATTATGGTAAATATATGGCAAACTTCTTTGGAGAGCTATCTAAAGCAGTTCAGGACAGCGACTTTATGCACATTCACTTGATACAAGGTTTTATAGTGTTAATTATTTTTTGAACTTTAGGGATCTTATTGTTGTACTGCCTAAGTTTGTTAAAATCACTAAAACTAAAAACTGTGACAACAATTGTGCTACGCATTTTTGGATGTATGTACCATAATCATGTTGACAGTAAAACTTTATTTATTAACTACCACGCTTATTCAAGATTAACAAAAAATAAAATCTGCATTAACTTTATTGTAGGCAGTATACCTGTTATGCTCTTGTATTGCTGGTCAATTTAAAACATTCTTACAAAAACTTTGTCTCTGTTAATTGCACTTTAACAGTTGAAAGATAGCATTAAAATTCGCTTTTTTATTTTCATCTTTTTTGTACATAATAGGAATAACTTTAGATAGGTTCATTCATTCATTATTTGAAAATAATCCCAAGCCCCCATACTTCATTTGAGCAGATATTCTTGTCACAGGAAAAAGGAAGTAAAATCTTGAAATTGTAGTAAGCTTACCACACTCTTACTATTCATTGCTTTGCAACTTGCTTATGTCAAGAAAGGTGGTATGGTGAGCTATGACAATGTACTACATCAATGAAAACATTTTCAGTAACAGGAAAGTACAAGTCAGTTCCTAGAAACAGTATGACTGCAATGAAATGTGAGTTATGCGCAACTGCTCTCACATGTTGGCATATACCCATCAATAAGATTGCTTGATTGATTTCTGGGTGAGATTTTGCCTCTTAGTAGACAACTACAGTGCATGAAAAAATGTGTATTTTATACAGTGCATAAAATGTCCAGTTTCACCAAACACCAGTGCATTCAAAAGCAAAAGCTATTTTGTCACCTTGCCTTTCAGGAGTAATCATCTGCCATTGCATTATTTACTAAAAAAATAACATTTCCTTTGATTTTCACCCCTTATACTTGTCGTCTTAAATCACTGAAGATGTTATTAGGCTGTCTTTAAGAGCATGACTTCGCAGAAGGCAGCTGAGATCCTGCATTATTTCAGGAGTTTCTACATAATATTCTGTGACTGTGGAAGAAAACATTTGATTTGAGTTCTTTTTCTAACCTGAGAAGTAATTTTTACCTTTGTCCTTTTACTCAAATATACAAACTCCTCTGCATGCTCCCTCCATTCTCTTGTTTTTGTCACTGAAGCTATTAAGTCATTGGTGTATAAGCTGTAGCCTTCAAATTTTTTTTAATTGTCCCAAATGCAAGCAAATTATAGATGTATAAGGGCTAAAAAAGCCTTTGTCATTCAGTATGTGAGGAAGGAAAAAGAGGAGAAACAGCATAGAGAGGCAGGGACATTAGAATGCTACAGTGATTTAAAGATAAGTGAAAGAATGTGTGTGTGGTCCATTCTCTACTTTTTTTTTTTTTTTTTTTTTTTTTTTTACTTCAAACACCAAAAGTAGCTCCTCCAATTGGGCAATAAAAATATTGAAAAGGAAAATCTTATGTTCTTGGTGCAACTGTACTTTACACAACTCCCCTTTTATATCTTCAATCTCAATTGCTAAAAAACAAGTAAAAGACTAACAAATCCAGCTTTTCCACTTGGTTTGATATAGCTTAAGCATGTAGAAAAGAAATGTCAACATTATTCTGATCACGGAGGTGGAAAAGGCACCTTGTCTAAAGTAAAGCTGTGCTGCCAGCATCCTTCAGTATAATAGACAATGCAGGGTATTGTCCTATGATAGCATACATTTCTTCCTGCCCTGGCAAAGGACAAAGTCATTGCACCATCCATAAGGATATCAAAGACAGTATTATGAATTCGTACTTTCCAGTCATACTTTTTTGAGACAAGCAGTTATTTTAGAAAACACTTGTCTGTAATGAACGGACTGGTAAAATTTCAATTTAATTTTAATACAAATAAAACCTGTACATTCCTAATGTTTAGGCACTGATGTAAGAGCATATACTGAACTAGTTCCTTTAATAGAAAATACCTTTGCAGATGAAATATTATTTCTGTTTACCATAACGCAGGACATTTTTATTCATTTGGAAGTTCTCTGAGTTGTCTTCTCATAGATAAATTCAACATTATAGTAGGAGTTGACTAAAGGATGTAGAACAGGGAAATTAAGAGTGTTCCAAATGAGGTTGCAATATCAGATTAGCTATATTTAAATATTGGGTTACATGTAGTTCTTTGCTAGCTGCCTACGAAGCTTCAATTGCAGCTCTGTTAAAAATACCACTCATTTTGCATAGTGCCTTGGCTTATCTAATCAGCCTTTCAGAAGACTTCATTAAATGTATTCTAGACTGCTGAGGGGAGCTATTTGACTTTTGAGATCTCATATTTAGAAAATCGCAATATACTTGCTAAAATATATACCTTATCTCCGTGTTATTTGAGGTGGCCTTTCCAAGTGGATATACGTCAATGTATTTAATCAGCTCACAGGAGTGAAGGCAGAATGGTACTTGGAGCTGGTCCCTTTCTCTGTGCAAAGTCCCAGTATGCTTCAGCCCACACACCAGGACATTAGAAGAGTGTGGGCTTCATGGTAGACCTCTGTGAAACTTGATTTTCATCTTTGATGTGCAGTATGGGAAGCCTGGTTATGAATTACAAAAGTATAAATATTTGAGATGGAGTAGATGCATGTAAAGATATATATAATAGCAACAACACTACATAAATTGCATATGAAATACCGGTTTGCTCATGTGACTAGAGTGGGAAAATAATTAAAGCTCTTACATCCGTGAGGTCAAGGCTACATATAAAGAAAAGCAGGCTGTGTTTTAACACAGGTTCATTCTACCAAAAGGTTCTGGTTCAGTTTAAACATATTGCTGTTTTTTTGCACATTGATGTCTTGGGGAGGGGGAGGAGGAATTTATTTCAGTTGGGGCAAGAGCTGGATTACACTTTTTTGTAGGAAGTTATCTTCATTAACACTTTTCTTCCTCTATTACTGTAACAATATTATTTCACTTCTTAGCAGCGTTTTTTAGAAGTACACATAAAATTGAGCTGAGCTACAGAGTAAGTAATTCAGACTGTTTCAGGCCACTGTGTATACATTCCCAAGATGCATGTATTGAAGCCCTTCAAACGAAACTCTTTGATCCTCAGTATTGCAAGTGCTGCACTGTCTATCAGGCATTAATTAGGAGTTTTCTCTCCCCTCTAAACCACTTTAAAAATATGCAGGTGTGATAGATTTATCATTCTAGCTGTAATTAGTTTTTTAGTTACTTCAAGAAAACAGCAGTTTGCAAGGACTCAGACCTATCATGGATGTATTCCTACAACACTGTTTATAAAGTAAAACTATTTGCAGGAAGGTTACTGACAGACATGAGAAGAAGGTGGAATAGGGAGAACTGCAGAGGACTCAGAATTTGCTAAACAGGGAACAAGAATTTTAAATTAAAGGGGTTTATGAAGAGAGAGCAGATGGACTAGTTCGGGGTCAAACACTCATATTTTAACAAATCACTTGGATGGACAAGAATATAATTCACATTGCAGGTAAATCTAGGAGGGATCATGAGTATTTTGAACAACAGGCTTTCAGTGCAGTATGAATTTGAGAACAGGTTAGAATGAAAAAGAAAAGTCTCTTAAAATACAAAATTGACAATAGAAAAAGGAATAACTTAATGCAGAGGCTCTAGTTAAAGGAATCATGCTTTGAAGAAGATCCCCTGGGAATGATGTGTAGTTAGTTATCCAGTCAACAGATTGCAACTCAGAGTCAGCAAAATGACACCGACAAAAATAAGTGGGTTTGTCAATACACCGCAGAGAATCCCATGGATAGGATAATGTGGATGAATCTGAAAAATGAGACATTAATGGGAATTTTAAATCTAGAAGAAAAATTATACAAAGATAACAGATAGCCATTCCAGATTACTCATTAAATCAGAGAACTGAAAAAGATTTGTCTGCCTTGATGAGTGTTCACATTTGAATGTGCCAGCTTTACATCCAAAAAAAAAAAAAAAAAAAAAAAGTTCATGCTTTAGTTCAGAAAGTAACAGTGTCAAATCTTTGCAAAACACAATGCCCTCACTCTAATGCTCCTCACTCTGGTTTCGAGGGGCAGGAATAAAGAGTCCATACCAGCAAATGCGAAAGTATACACATAAAATTATCTCCCTTGTCTTTACGCAATGCCTGAAAGAAAAAGCCCATAGGTCATCTGTTACTTTCCAGTTATCTATGCAGAAGGAGATCTTTATACATGAAAGAGGTTTCATTACCGAAAGAAAATAAAACTTTAAGCCGTAGAGTTTAGGATGCCAGGCTTTATTGCCCACAGAAGAGGAACCGCATGAGCAGAGGAGTGAAGACAGTGATTCCAGTTCTGGTCCCCTTCCTCAGGCAAGGAAGCAGTGTGCCACTTCCCTATTCCTCCTCTGAGCTCATTTCCTTTTCTTTCTGTTCTGGCCTCCACAGTCCTGGAATAACAGAGGAAAGAGCAGTGCATATGTCACGCGCAGGCGACCATGAACTTCAAGTGTGATGCACTGCTTTTAGGATATCTCCTGTCGATGTCAATTCAGGTAGTGATACAAAGATACTGATTCTGTTGGACACAGTGCAGGCAGCAACAGCTGAATATGATTGTAGTTTTGGTCACTGCTATAAGAGAAAGCAATATTCAAACTAAAAAACATGTAAAGAAGGACTGGAAAAAAAAGGTTAAGAGACTGTGGCTTGTTCCAGCTAACAAAACACAGGCTGAAAGGAGGGTATATGCTGCTGTTCAAAAATAGTTCAAGAAGGAAAAGATACCTAAGGTAAAGGAAGATACTGGCATAAAACCAAAGACGTTCAAACTGACCAGAAATAAATTTAGCCTGGAAACAAAAGGGTTCTAAACTCAAGAAAGCAAGATTATGGAATAGTTATACGGTGAATTAATGTAACAAAAGAAACCATGTTTGTGTAAGTTTTAAGAGTTAAATTCGTGAATGTGGCTATATAATGCAATAACTGCAATATTGGAATGGCTATGGTGTCTGTGGCCAACAGGATCCCTTTTAAGCTATGGGGTCGGTAAAAGCCTTTTATATACAACAGAAGCCTTAGGCTTATAGAACTGCACAAGGGGGAAAAGAGTATATCAGCCTCCCTAGCGTAAGCTACTCTGTAACCTCCGGAAGAAAAGGGGGCATCCCCCTTCTCTGACTCCTCTATGCACCCATCTCCAGATCCTGTAGGTATACCCAAAGCACAGCAATACCAATGACGGAGATAGCTGTGCTTCTTTTGGTCTTGTCTAGCAGTTGTCTTGTCTACATGCGTTGGTGCACAAGCAGTTTAAAGGACAGAAGTTTAAAAGGCAATTTATTTTGGAGGAAGCAATGTTGCCATAGAAAGAGGTAAATCTGAAAGTTCTGCATCTAATGTGCCTCAAAACTACAAGGCTGTCTTAGAAAAGCTCTTTTAACAGCTCCTTCTCATTAGATCTACTAGGTGAGGATTATGTCTTTTCTTTGATCTACAGATCATATAGAGCATTTGGCTTTGCTTGCCTAGCTGAGAAAAGGGAGCTAGCAGAGGCTGAAGTAAGACAAGACACATGGTGGGTAAAAGAAGAAATTTGGCTTGTGCCTGCTACTGATTGGTACCACTGATTTTTCATCAAAGATTAAAATACTTATATGCTGCTGGCTCAACAAATAGTCCTGATTTTCTTGCATTAAAAGACTGTTTTCAAGATGACAAGTATTAAACACAAATGTAATCTTTTGTAAGAGAGGCTTGCTTAAGGTTTCCTGTTTCTGCTTAAGGGCTGGACTCCCAGACACAGCTGTGATACTAACCTTTAGTCTTTTACACTCAACTATACAAGGCAAGAAGGCAAAACCCCTTTTTTCCCCATTGTTGCCGTTTGGCCTGAAAAGTGAGTCAAAATTTCAGACCTTGCAGAACTGTCCCATTTGAGGGACAGTAAGTGTAAACATATTCATTTACAGAGAAAATCAAGCATGCCAACTCCCTCTTCCTTAAACACCACAGAAAAAAAGATTACTTTCCCCCTAGCATGCCTCCCCACTGAGGTGTGCACTCGAGGGACTGCCCCTTCGACTCCCTGTTCGCCACTCAGCCTCCTCACTCCCAGCCTCCTCGTTCCCACGCTCACACTCATGTACACTTCAGAGTAAATACTGTTTAATCCAATGTGCCACCTGGTCCAATACTTCACTGATTGCCTTCATTGTTTGCAGCTAATTCTCTAACAAAACAGAAGTTTGATTACTCCTTCTTCAAGTTTTAATTATGACAATGCTATCACTTATTTTAAAAGAGTTTGCAGACTTCACTGAGGGGAAACCAATAGCAATTTTCAGGGAAACAATATAAAAGTGAAACAAGCATTGAAACAGTCCTGTACTTATGTCCCTGGTAATGCATGTTTAGTCTTTAGTAGTAATGAAATTCTGCTTTTTATTTACAATTGCATTTAATATTTCAGTTTCTCATACATTATCATCTATGTTTATTAATTATTTTCCACTGAAGAAAAAAAGATTTACCATATAGCTGCAGCAGCATAAAAAAAATACACAGTACAGTTACAAAATCCTTACCTTTCAGGAGGCATCTGTGATTATGTTAGTATTTTCATATAAAACCATAGAGGCAAACTGGACAGATTATAGGTACCATTAAAGTGCAATGCAGAGCTCAGCAAACTCAGGATTTTAGCATTTAAAGACTTCCTTGGTTTTCAAAACCTCAAAAACTGAAAAAAAGGAAAAAAAAGAACAGCTTTTTGTGCTCACATCATTATTCCATTGTTCAATGAAACAATAATCATCACAACAATTGTTGTAGGACAACATTCCTTCAGAATGTCTCAAAATTTTGATAGCTATCTCTCGAAAGTAATTCTTAAAGACCCAGTCTGTGTCCACTCTCAGACACAATCTCAGCAAAATTATTGCTAATCAGTGCTTCCTCACTAGCCGCTCTCAGAAACATAGTCCTGTCCCATCCTTTTGCACACTTTGTTTGAGTAAATTTTCAGGCAGGCAAGTCAGGCAGTCAGGGAATTCTTTTAACATTGAAACAAGACAACATATATTGTAGAGAAAAATATCAGAAATGTTTGAGAGTTTAAAAGCCAGGTATTTCTTACCCTCCTACAAGGAAAGTAGTACATCACGTACTCTTTGAAGTGTGGAGTCAGAGGACAAAAAACATGTACTACTAAATCTGAACCCTAAAGCATTTCTTCACAGAGCTTGCTAAGAATAAGCACGTCATAACTTCAAAACTTCAGCATTGTGTCCATTGATAAGGATGATGAATGAATGTTACTTTTTTATTTCTAGCTGTTATTTCTTGATAGATAATAGATTTAAAAACATCACCAAGCAGGACTGAGCAATCCTTAGACAAATCTGGATATGAATATAGCAGGAGAGATAATAATGCTTCTATAGCAGACTGAGTTTTCAAGAATATGCACTGGATATAAAAATGTCATAAATCCTTGGGAAAAGATACAAATCGGAAAGGAAAGTTTAGCTGAGATTGTCAGGAAGCAAGTGTGTTCTGGACAGCTCTGTATTGCTTGGGTACATAAATGGTTTTGTATATCAGAGAAAGGAAAAAGAAAAAGCAAAACAAAACAAAGTACCCTGCCCAATTCTGATGTTATGCTGTGCTTACATATTTTATGTCTGGCTGGTACCGTGCATTCACTTCAGACTCTGAAGCGAGAGCTTTTCCTTCTGTACTATGCAGGGCTCAGCCCCCTGCAGCCTCTCAGTTAAATGTGTTTTCTCTTTGCAAACCAATACAGTTATGATTACAAAAGGTTCATCATAACTCAAGTTAAATTAAATACTATTAAAAAAGAAGTTGGTTTTGAGAACTGAATATACCCATGTGTTAAATCAAAACTGTGGGCTTGCTACTGTCTTTTGTCAGCAACTGGTAGTAGGCTGTTGGAACATGCTATCACTGTGGCACAGACAGAAAACAGCATTACTTCCATTCAGTTCATGGTGCATGGTCTCTCTGTAAATGGCCTCTGCTAAAGTGAGAGATTGTGGTAGATGTACTCAGGAAATGGTCAGTTATTCAGCAGATAATCTCTTCTTCCAGATTAGAGATGCAGCCACTTCGTATTAGTAGTCACTCTGGCCAGTCAGTCCTTTGAAAAGCAAACCACACAGAGAAACAGACTTCTTTTTCCTTCTGGAGATAATTAGGAAGAAAACTTAGATCATTATTACTGTCCAGGACACAATGCCTTTGCCTTCTCCACTCATAATAGCTACTTGTAAAGAAAAAGCTCTTGCAGCCAGGCCTCAGAAAACAATATCCCCATAGTCACAAAATCAGCTAGAAGTCACTAAAAGCACCAGACAGAAGACTACTACTCAGCTCCCCAAAATACTTCGAAACCACTCATTTGCAGTGGAGCTTGAATTGCCAAACCCTGAAATAAAGGCAATGTGAAATAAGAACTGACGGTGCCAAGAGATCCCTCTGCAGAAGGTCCCAACATAAAGTTCCCAGCCAGCCTGACCCATCCTGAAGCAGCACAGGACCTTTAAGCAGGGCAGAGCTCCTGCTGTCTTGCTACTATGGTCTGAAATCAAGACTAGGGGTACTTGTGCTCAAATGTTCAGGCAACTTACCTGCAGAGAACTAAACTGGACATGCCATCTCCTAAAGATGGACTCTGCACAGAAACCAACACATCTAAATCCTTCTGATTTCCTGCAGACTTGTCCATAGCACCCACTCTCAGCCAGCGGGTGTTTTCACCATTCAGATTCCTAACTGATTGTAGGACAGGACGTATGGAGAGCTGTTTTCAGAGACGAATGCGCATGGACTTTCTTCTAGGTAAATGAATATATGGTGTGCAATAAGTGAGCAACTTCAGTTAGTCTTTCTCAGGCCTTCCAAAATGCAACCAAATTCTGGGAAGAGGAACACAGCCCCACAAATTCCATTCACATCCAAAGACATTTCTCAAACACATCACTTTCCATTCCCCAGGAGCATTTGGAAGACATTAGATACAGAAACATGAATAGAAACCTCTTTCTGTCTTTAGCTTAGCAGGTCAAACAATGAAGAATCTAAGTGGTCACAGTGGAAGGTTGCTTTGGGTCATGCAACTAACATGGACTCTATGAGGTGATCTGATCTGGTGTACTAAGAAGATACCACTTTCCCCAAGACTGCTGGAAATATCTGAGGATGTTATTGCAAAAAGCACCTTAGAGGGGCAAAGTCCCCAGAGCAAATAGACCTCCAGCTGACAGTAGGTATCTTCTTCTGGTAATCTTACTCTGTTAAGAGCATCCCTGTCCGCAATGGGCCAGCTGACATGCAGAGATGTTAGTGGAATGGGCAGAGAGATATTCTTAGCATGAAGCTGATGGCAAACCTTCTCCCTTCTGTCTTGAACAGCTCCTCAAAAGAAGACTCTAAAGTCTCCATGACTTCTCTCCTGGAGAAATCTACTCACCAACAAAATAACAAAGTTCCCAGTCTTTCCAGGGAAGTGCACAGCCTGTGTGAACTTTTCCCTGGGAAAGCTAGGCTGGCCTTGGGTGAGAACAGCTGAGAAAAAAGGAAGATGGGTGCAGGTCTAGTAACCTTGACCCTTTATAGTACGCTCCTCTTGTGACTCAAGCCAGGTTGGAGAGAGAATCACAGCAGCAGATGTTTGTGATAGGCATCAAGGAACAAAAAGGCAGCAGGCACATGCATGATCAGCTGTTGACAGACACTATACTTGGCTGGCATTATTTAAGGCTGCAATAAACTTGCTGCTAGGCAGATTTAGCTCATTAAGCAAAATGAGATTCAGTGCTCAGCTGATGATGTTAGAGCAGGCTCTCAGGTGTGGTGGGGAAGGGAGTATTTTCCCCAAACAAGCTAAAGGGTAAGTATAGGTGCTGCTCTGCTAACCTTACAAGTGTCTTGTATGGCTTTTAGCTCTCAGTGTGGGGTGATATGGGATAGGCAGACTACTATTCCAAATGCTGTCAAGTTCTTTATATGGTGGGAAGTCACTCTCCTGCTGGTAGTGGAAAAGCAGAATTGGTCCAATATGGGCCTGTGACACCATGTTTTAGCAGAGATGGGCTATGTGGGCAAAAGCATGCACACTGGAGTGGCATAGAATATGTGCTGGCAATCTCAAATCGCTGCAGTCCATGTGAAGAGGGGACCTGAAAAGTACCATATGGTTCCTTGAGGTTTCCAAGGACACAGGACATCAACCGGGGCATTCTCCATAATACCCAAAGCATTCTTTAGACATACACATGGCTGTTTATGGATGCTGCCAGTGGCACACTAAGGGAAGAAAGCTTCTGGTCCTCATTGCAGAGAAGGACTTCGAAACTACGCAAAGCAGATCCAGAGCCTGCACAAAGTAGCAAACAGAACTTCTAATTAGGTGCTCTTAGAGCTTTCTAAGCAACAGCTCAGAAGTATATACTCTGTTTATCATGACAGTTCCCAGACAGCTTTTTTCTCCAGTTACCTAAAAAGAAACAAGAATAAAGAAGCTTCTTTAGAAGGTAAGTCACCCTGTCAGACTTTATTTGTAAAAACAAACGTATTGCATCTCATAAACTCTATCTCCACAACAGTAAACAGCAGATTAGAAAATGACAGAATGTAGTTTATTTTCTAATCTGCAGATAGGCTCAAATAGCTTTACAGAGACAGGCAATGCAGCCTCCATTTAGCTTGAATTAAACAATACTTGTTACAGCTATCTTTTATCTTAATGCTGGCCTCCCGTCTGCAGTCACCTACTCTCAAGGTCAAGGAATCAAATTACAGAAGTTTCAGTCTTACTATCTTACATTTTTGAGCTTTTATTCAGATAGAGATACTAGGTGTGTGTGAGAGAGCAGTTTTTTTCTAATTATTTTTATGCCTCTGTTGTTGCAAAAATGGAGTGTTACAGTAGATGGTGGCAAGTAGTCAGCTGTGCTCTCAGCTACACTTGCTCTTCCTCATCTCTGTGAAGATGCTTAGGATTTCATATATTTGCTCAGACAAGTCATCTTGCCTTGTTGAAAGTGCAGTCTTGTCTTGTTTTCAAGGCCTAGAACAGTATCTGGTACGAATCAAGACCTAAGTTTACTCCCTTAGGGAAAAAAGGTATGATAGCATTCCTGTATGAGTTCCTCCTTGACTACTGCTTTAAGATCTCCCCTTTCTCCTTCCCAGAAAAGATCTTTTTTTCCATGTAATTATTGCACATTCTGAAGAACTCCTCTTTTTTTCTAGCTGTGCCCTGTAGGCTTGTCTATGTCTGGTTTGTCCTCTGATTGACTTCCCTATCTCTCTAATTTGGTGTACTTTAAAGTATTCTCATTAATGACTACATGCCTAATTTTGAAACCTAATGATGCTGTTATAATCAATTGTTAAATGTCTCATAGAACAGTTTTTGTACTCATCTATTATTCTGTTTATTTCTGGACCAGAGCGTACTTGCCTAAGTTAGCTCTCTTAATGTTATTGGTATTTGTACCATAGAACAAAGACTGATAAAAAGGTGTTACAACAAAAGAGGCAACAGCCTTGTATCTACTGCTCAAAAACATCAATGTTAGTGCATTTCTAAAACTTTGAGCTGAGCACAAACATTTCTCACAATGATAGATGACCGGAGAATCAAAAAAGTTATTATAACATAGCTAAAAAAACAGAAGATCATTGGTTGTGCTAATGGATTATTTTTGGTTATGGTGAAAGGTTCCTCCCTAATCACAACAATAAAAATAACTTCAGAAAAATAAGGGAATGTTAGGGGAAACAGCAAAGTTTGATGTCAAAGGAAATATATATAGCAGGTTTTTGAAGCGAAATCTAGATAACAGATGGATGTATTTGGCTTGAAGGCACAGATTGAAACAGTAAGCCACAACTTAATTTATGTATTGATTGCACATATTCATATATCAAATATGCAAAAAAAAATCAGTATGTTAAATAAAATGGTTATATAGCACATTTAAACATGATAGGGAACTCAGATTTAAAGCTCTTTCTGATGTTCCACAGTAGTGTAAAATGAAAAAAGGTGTGTGCACACATGCAGAAATAAAACTGGGTGTATTCCGCACCCAATTAAAAGTTCCCCACAAGGAGGGAGCATTGCCATTCTCCTGAGTCCACTTTAGGGACCATACTAGATAAAGAAATTTGAGCGTTGGTTCCCTGGATCCATTCCCTCCCTTAAGGTCAGCTGACCCACCTTGCCCCCAGCTGTGCACATCAAAATCCCCCAGCCAGACCTGTGAAGGTTAATGCTGGACTTCAGACCATATTTCTTGTCACCTGTTGGGATTTACAGCACCAAGGAGCAACAAAACTGCACTGTTTGCCTTCCTAGGCCTGCTTCCACTCTTATTATTAAGGAAATGAAAAATCTGGTTGATATGAGCCAGTCTGGGTGTACCAGGAAAATTTCTTGGCTTCTACCACAGTTGGTAACAAAATATCCCATTGTCTGTGCTCTGTCACTTCAGTCATCTGATTTGAGGGCAAATAGCTGGAAACTACACTAATTTTTAGAAAGCTCTCCTTGAAAATACGCAAAGGAACTCCTGAGCTGAGGAAGAGGTGGACTCTCATAGCAGTCGGCATCACAGCACGCAGGTTCCAGCACTGAAGGAGATGAAGGATCATCCTCTGAATGTAAACTCTGTCCAAGCACTTTGGAGAGAGCAAGGGTAGTTAAGGAAATGGAAGAATGATAATTTTAGGGATCTAGGGATCATGTATCATTAAGTAAGGTTTTTAATTTATTTTAGTGAGATAGGGAAATTTAGTGAGAGGAGACACCCAAACACCATGATGATTGCTGTATGTGATACTAGTTGTTTCAGCAAAGTGTTAGTAAAGAGTGAGACAGAGCAGACTCATTGCCAGTATTCTTCTCAGAAATTGCGTCACTTTCCTTCAGTTTGTAAAAAGATAAAATGATATGCTCTTGCCATAAAAAGAAGGGAAAAATAATGAACCTTATGGACTAAAAGGATGGGTGGTTAGGGGAGATCAAGCAGAGGAGGAAATAGTGCTGCATTCTCTTGCTTAACTGAAAAGTGCTATGTCAGTACACTTCAAACTGAAAATGATCAAACACAATACAAACACACAGGAGAGAAGCTATAGCAGTACGTTTTTTGCCTTAATTTGGCTAAAAGTAACCACAGGCTATAAGATCAGGCTACTTCATATAATCTCAAAGTGATGAAAATTAAAATAAAATTGGATCTCATCTGCTACAAATAGAATGGTAAAATTAAATATATCCACTTGCTGTTTATGTATTAATGCAACTTAATATTAGGGATCAGAAGATAAAAGAAGGATATTCTTTATGCTGAGGTTCCCACCTGCACATGCAATGGGATCTTTGTAAGCTTGCTGCATCTCAGTTTAATCTCTGAAGCATGAGTAGAGTTATTTCTAACAGGATGTCATCTGGCACCATTCTGAACATCTTAGAATCTTTTTGTTTTAAAATTCCTTTATTTTTGTTAAATGTATATATATTTCTGGTGATGTTGAATGCATTGCTTTTAATTTTCTTGTGTTCCATGTGAAATGTTTTCTGTAAATTTCTGAGTCCTCTGAAGTATTTGATTTCTTTGGCGCAAGTTTCATCAACTCTTCTGAATTCTCAATTCATAGGGAAAATGATGATTAATTACCTTCAACTGTTTTCAGAAAGCCACAAGGAGTATGAACTGCTGTTCACTGACTTCTCTTCTCTGAAAACCTAGTAGAGCCAGGAAATTTATCCAGAGATTTTCTCACTTAAACTGCCTCAAGGAATCCAAACATAAGCCTTTAGGGCAATAGTCTGTTAGTAATTTAAAAGCAATCTCATCCTCAGAAGATCCAAAAGACTTAGAGAACAAGGTATATCTTAAGAAAGCAGATTAGAGAAGCCCTTTTGGGCATTCTTCTAGTTCAAGACTACAGGATAACTTCAAAAAAACTTAATTTATGTAATTTTTCACTGAAGTTTTCCTCTCTTTCCTTTCAATTTCCCAGGCAAAACCTTTCCTTCATTCTAAGCTTTAATACATGCGATCAGAAGTCATATTCATGTGTTGGAGAAGGGCGCACACCTTACTCTTTTACCAACTTCACTTTTTCTTCTCTGTCCCCTGAAAAGGCTTAGATACACAATTTTTTATAGTGTGAATCAGTAAGTTTATTCACAGTATTTATACACACAATAAACAGGTGCATGAACATTTGGTGGACTAGAACGAACAGCTTCACTAAAGCAATTACAGCTATAGCTCTAATATTTACTATTAGCCATTTTCCAGAATCTTGGAGTTGCTTCCTGGCTCGTTTCCATAATGGAAAACTTCCCAGAGAAGGCAGACTCTCTCAACCTGTGAGATATTTAGCCAAAAGATGCAACAGTTCAACCTTAGCTCTAAGCTGTTGTTGAAAACGGAGCTGCTTACTGATCAGCACTTTAGAAGTCCCTTAGATAAACTGACCAGTGTCTGTAGACATTTAATCTTCATGGAACAGCTTTTGAAGAATCTTGAAATACGAGAGGACCATAAATTTAGACTTCTAAGAGATTTTTAATGGTCTTAGCCAATCTTTCCTAACAGAAAAATGTGAAATCTAATCATGCACATGAAAAATGTCTTTGGTGTTTGCAGACAATTTAATCTGTTGTGCGTGAAGAACTTATTGCTTATTTATTTATATACCAGATAAGGCATTGGTCTTGTTGAAATCAGTATCTAAATTCCATTGACTTTGAGCCATTTCACCATGTTGTATACTGCTGTCAAAAATGTCTGTAGTTTCTGTAATACACCATGCATCACATTAAATATGTGTTTTATTTAATCCTTTCTCTGTTAAGTTTCTGACAGCTTCCAAAGGTTCCTTATTTTCCTTGAGATCACCTTCCAAGCATGGCCAAAAGTGTGCTTTGACATCTGTGGAGGTTTACAAAGTTCATTCTCTCTTTCACCTGAAGGACTTGATCTTATAAGCATCCTCAGAGTACATCCATCCGATTGATCAAGCTTCACACAAAACCAAGCTGACAGTGATATTTTCTTGTGATTAGAATTGTCCAGGATGTGCAAGAAGTGTTTTTAACTACTTTTTCAGCCTTTCATGTCTAGAAGCTAAGATACTGAGTATTCCAAAATAAAACAATACTCTAATCTCTCTTTCTGAAATAATTTCACTTTGCACAGAATTACTAAATACTCATAGGCACAAGAGAGAACTCTAATCACTAGTCTAGACAGTCAAGTGATCTGGGAAAAGGGAGGCCAGCTGCAACTCTACTTAAAAAGAAACAGTTAAGTATTTGTAGGTATAGGTTTAGAACTCAAGTTTCCCCACACATAGGCAAATATATCAATTAAAGAGTTTTAAATTAATTAAATATATACTATTTAATATAATAATAATAATGGAATATGTAATATATTATACAAATATAAATAAAATATAAAATATATAAAATATTAATAATAAATATAATATACAAATAAATAATAAATTGAGGTATGTTTGTGGGAGATGTATTTTATCTGTGTGATCTTACTTCCTCTCAATATTTAACTAGCCTGTACAAGGGGAAAAGCATCAACAAGATGAATTGCATACTCTATCTTCATCCTTAGATTCTTTTCTAAGATGCTGTAAAGCTAGTGCCCTGAGAAGTAAGTTAAATTCCATCAAGCAAAGGAGGGAATTGGACTGAGACCTCCTACTTCCTCGCTCTGCACTCTAATGATCAGAGTAATGGAAAATGGGAGAGGTGATAGCACCGGCAGCTCCTTCACTTAAATCACTCTTCAAAGAACAGGATCCTCTCTTTCCATTTTGGGTTCAAGTATCTAATTCCTGAAGGGAGCTTGAGCCTGGTGAACTTCCAGTAGTATCTCCTGGCAGCTTGCAATATCTAAAACCCTAAGAAAGGCAAGATTTAAAACACAGCTTTATCACTGACATTTCTGTCTGGCTGTCACTAATAGGCTTTTTGCTAAGCCTGCTAGCCTGCCTAGGTGCCTAAGCTGGCATTCCTAGTAAGGGAAACCTAGGTTATAACTTACATATCAGGCGTGGCAGTACCTGTCTAGTCATGAATTGTCTTTTGAGAAAATAGCTCTGAAGCCTTAAATCAAGTATTGTTTTTAAATTCTTGACAACATATCAGAACACTTCTGTGCAATATCTTTTCTGTTTAATCTCTTGCTAGCCCAGTTCTCTACATATTTTACATCAAAACACATCCCATGCATACGAATGTGAGGGCTCATTTTGTTACTGTATACCAAGCAGCGCAGCTTTTATATTAGGCATCACTTGAGCTTTTGATCTTATTTTTGGTCTCTTTTTCTGCTTTGCAATATTCACATTTTTGTTGCTATAGTAAATAAACACTAATTTCCAGAAAGTGTAAGTCCAGCAATAAGGGCATTTATTTTACTATTATGGCATCGCGAGATCCTCTGAAATAAATTTGAAATGCCAATAAATAAAATTAGATTAAAATTCATCATACTGCTGGGTAGGCTACTCCATCTTGAAAGATTTTCAGTTTATGACTGGGAAGGACTCATGATCTCCCGAATAAGATTAGCCTAAATTTTATTGTCTTTTATCGTCTGACATTCAGTCAGGTATTTCTTACCATTTTACTTTGTGTAAAGAGAAGTACTTTATGTACTGCACTGTGATCCATTCACCATTGCAAAACCTCAAACCAAGTGGAATAAAGGGTATCAACTAACTCATGTTAAAATCACATGGGTGGCATTCAGCCGACTAAATGTAGACTTTTACAATGTAGACATTCACAGCTGAACTAGACACCCTCTGGTCCTGTTATAGTCAATGGAGAGAAACAGGCATTTCTAGGATGCAAGTCAGCTTATTCTAACATAGATATCTAAAATAGGTCAGATGAATCATACACTAAAAGTGCCTATTTCTGGTTCCCTTTAAACTTAATGGAGAGAGTGACTAGCTCAGATGCAGACATTCACACTGTAGACATCTAAAGTTAGGTGAGATGAACACAACCCTG
Source organism: Dromaius novaehollandiae (assembly GCF_036370855.1). Lineage (NCBI taxonomy): Eukaryota > Metazoa > Chordata > Aves > Casuariiformes > Dromaiidae > Dromaius > Dromaius novaehollandiae. Next base: position 28,247,390 of record NC_088098.1, read on the forward strand.
GATGTCTTTCCATATCCCTTGAAAGGTCTGGTCTATGAGCAAAATGCCAAAGAATTCTTTTCAGCTAGCACTAGCCCCTTCCATCGTATCAGCCCACTGAATATTTCAGTTGGTAACTTCTTCATAACCACTCTTTCCATATGTCCAAATCATGATTGATACCCATTATGATCAAGTTACTCATATCTTTTTTTTGTGTTACAATACTGCAATCATGTTATAGCCTTTTGTGTGTCAATTAAATGAACGTGCCATGTATCTGATCAATGCTTCCCTAAACAAAGACTACAAAATACCAAAAATTAAAATAGGGGATGGCAGTAAAGGGCTAAATGAACAAAGGTTGATACCTATGCAACATGAAGACTAAAATGCTGCTTTGTAACTGCCCATTGGTGGATATAACTGCAGCAGGCAAAGTGAGGAGAAATGCTACAAAAAGTGGAATGGTAGTATTATGACTACAAAAAAGATGCAAGGTGGCAGAGAATTACTCTGAAAGCTAACGTTCCTTCAGCGACACAAGTTCTGCTTACCATCATGGGCCAACGAGCCCACCTGTTTCTTTTTGCTTGATGCCACCATCCTACTTCCAGCAATGATGGCACAATAGGAGGTGCCATCAACAACAGAGGTACCTTCTAGCTCCGCAATAAGCTGCATAAGCATTTGAAGTAACTTATTTATTAATAATTGTATGCATGACACCATTTGGAAAGCTCTGCTTTATGCTATTGAATGTGTATATTAGTTTATCTCAGTAATATAAAAAACAATATGGAGTTTAAATTCTTAGGAGAATCACAAATGAGTAATCATACCAGTTGCAACATTTCAGCTTAACCAGATCTTAGCTTCTACATCTGAAAAAGGTTCAGCTTTCAGTTCAAGTCTTGCCTGTCCTTCCCCTGAAGTGTGCCGAAGCTTCTCACTCCACTTCCTCAAGGTTAGGCTCGCCATGTTCCCTGGGAGTCCAGCAAGGACACAGATAGCTGTCTGAGAAATGATGCTTCTCTCAGCATTTTATGTCCATATTTTCTCAAAGGCAGCAGTGGCTACATATTGTCCTTGTGGAATGCAGTATTGTGAAAGCAGACTAGGTAATTTCCTAACATTTTAGGCCTTTTGTTCACACATTGCAGAGTGTTTCTTTAGACTGCAGTTTTGTTATTTTTAAGATTAAAATAATTTAGTTAGTTGGGAATCTAGGAGTGTCATAGCAAGAATAAATGTAAGCAAGTAAGCAAGAGTAAACATTTAAGGCTACATCGTAAATTCAAGCACTCACTTGCCTCACGTTATAAAAGGGATTTTCTCCACATCCAGCTAATCTTTACATATTCATGTCTCAAACAATAATACCCTGGTCTCAGATTGATAGGAACATGAAAATCTCCAAAATCTGAAGCAGTAGTGTCTGACTTACTGTTTAGCCCTTGGATATTTATATGCATGTGCTGTATCATTTATAGAGTCTGTTGTTCATTTAGTGTGTTGTTTTTCAAGAGGTCAGCTGTTCAGATTTAACTTGCTAGAATCATAATGGAGTTTCTGGGGAGATGCAGGATAAGGGTTTTTTGCTCATCATGGATATTGTGTTTTGTACTGTAAAGCTACTAATATAAAGGTCATCTTGAGAGCTGTTTCTTGGAATGTATAAAGAGTTAAACACTATAAAAGTTGCCACCTTGCAATGAACAAAATGGTATATCTATTCCTAAAATGGCTGACTGAAAAGCAAGGTCAGCAGTGGTGAATAATCACATTTACCACACGTTAAATGTAGACAAGGATTAATTTTGAACAATATTGAGCATAGCCTGTATGTGACAAGAAGCATTATGTTTGCTTTTAAGTGTCAGTAAACAGCAGTCTCAAAATGGTATTAAAATGCTTTCTGGCAATGCAGTTTAAATGAACTGCAAGACGTGGAAGGGAAGGTGCAGAAACAAAGGTGTGCACTGCGAGTGCTTCTTAATTAAGAGATGCACCTGAAAGAAAGGTTTATTTGAAATAACCCTCATCTGAGGCTTTTCTCTAAGTGGTCTCATCCAGAGTTTCTCTTTAAATGATTAGATCCAAGTGTCCGACTTCCTGAACTTGTGAACTGAGAGATTCCATCTAATTTAATCTTGTTCTCACCAACGAAAACCGCGCCGGCGGGAGCCGTGGGCAGCCCGCTGGCAGCCCCCACCACAACCACAGCACAGCGGATTCCACCTCCCCCGCGACGCGCCCAGCAACGCAGGCCTGTGCCCTTTTAAAGTCACTGCAATTTACTGTATTGTACCCAGAATGGCCGAAATTATTGGCTCCACTCCTGCGAACACTCGTGTTCAACCACATGCATGTGAGCAGTGCTGCCGAGCTCAACAGAACTATTCTCGAGCGTGAAATAATATCCTTGTCTCCAGTTCGGGAACTAGCTGAAACCATGTATTTAGAGGGAGCACGACGAGGCTAAAATAGTGCCTCTATTTAAAACAGTCTTCACCAGCACCCGCACCGCTGGCGGGTGGGGGGTGCCCCGACGAGCCGTTGGCCCTTCCGCAGCGGGCTGTCGCCGCGGCCGTTGCCCTGCACAGGCTGCACGCGGGCGCCGAGAAAGGCCCCCGCGGGCCGTGGGACCGTAACGGCTCTTCTCCAGACGCCCTAGACGGGGCGGCGGTTACAGGTAGAGGGGGGCTGCGACGGAGCGAGGCCTGGGACTGCCGGCAGGTCTGGAGCCAGGTCCCCTCGCGGAGCACTGTGCCGATTTTGACATTTATCCGGGTGGCGGAGGGAGGGAGGTCGCCAGCAGGGTCCAGTCGCTCTCTGGCGGCGGCCACAGCCGCGGGGCACTGCCCAAGATGGAGGCTGCCGCCCCCCCTCGCGCCACCTCAGGTGTGAGAGGGACCCGCGCCGCGGGCAGCGCTGCCCCACCCGCCGCCGCCGCCGCCGCGCGTCCCCGCTCCGCGGCGAGCCCGCGCAGGCGCGCTCCTTCCCCGCCTACCCCCCCCGCGGGTGCGCGCCCCGCGGTGCGGACGGGGGCGGGGGCGCTGGGGAGGTGATAGGCGCGGGAGCGCGCCTGCCTCGGCTCTTCTCGCCGGGCTGCCGAGCGGGGAGGAAGAGAGGGAGGAGGTGCGCGGCTGCGGCTCCCCCCACCGCCGCTTCCCGGGCGGAGGGGCTGCAACGACCCGTGAGTACCGGTCCCCGCCGTCCTGCCGTGCCGCCGCACCGCGAGGCGACGGCAGCCCCCCGCGGCCGCCCCGACGGCGGGGAGCCGTGTGGCAGCAGCCGCAGCGCCCGGCATCCCGGGGCCCGACCCGGCGCCGGCTCGGCGGGTGCGTCCGTGCGGGCGGGCGCGCCGTGCGGCGCTGCCGGAGGCCCCTCTGCGGGGCCGAACTGGGGAGGCGGGCACGGAGCCGCCCGCGGGCGGCTGCAGGTGCGCAGGACCCCGCCGGTCCCCGCAGGACGCGAGCGCGGCGGGCGGGTGCGTGCGAGGCACCTGCCGCCGCAGCGACAGGGCCCGCCGGCGGAGGCGGCCGCTGTCGCGGCTTTGTTGCGGCTGCAGGTGGGGGCCGGGCGGTGGCGGCCCGGGGCCGCCGCAGGTGGGTGGCCGGGGACGGCGGCGGGCGCTGTGGCGCCGCAGCCGCGGAGCGTCTCCGCCCGGCATCGCGACGGGGGCGCGCACCCTCCGCCCGGCAGCGAGGCGGCGGCCGGCCGCAGCCCCGCCCGCGCGGCGGAGCGCCCCCCCCCCCCGCGACCGGGCGCGCGCGGAGGGGCCGGCAGGGCGCCATTTCGTGCGGGGCTCCCCCCCCCGCGGCGCGGTGCCGCGCGGAGGCTGCGCGGCCGCGCTCGCGGGGAAGGAGCTGTCTGTGCTGAAGCGGCGAGCTGGCCCCGGATTAGGGCTTGGGGGGCGGCTGCCCGCCGCTCGGCGCCTCTCCATCTGGAGCGCGGGGCGGGGGCGGCGGCGGCGCCGGGCAGCGCCTCTGAAACCCGCCTGGGCGTGCGGCTGATGTGTTCAGATGGTCACGATTTTTCTTTTTACACGTTTATTTACCACGTCTTTTCCTTCTGCGCTGAGCTCTTTCCAGTGAATGACAGTGCCAAAGAGGCTTAAAACGACTAAAAGCTGTCTCCATCCCGAGATGTTCGTATATGCCCGCGTTCTGCTTTACCTCTTCTAAGGGTAACTTAATACAGAAAACCAGTGAAATCTGAGTGTCAAACGTACTTGCTCTTCAGTTAAACAGTAATAATTAACTAAACCTTGAGCTCTTGATACACTTCTCGGCACAGGTGTGTTATTTTTGAAGTCTGAAATGTGTTTAAACCAAGGTTTCTGGTTAGTGTGTATTCCATCTGATTAGTAATGCCAAGCTGCTTAGATATTTAAGGGCTATAGTGTGCTTCAGCCCAGTCAATAAGGCTGTTCCATATTGACAAGTACATTGTGAAAAGAGTACTGCTTGCTAGCTGTCTGTGTAGTCCGTTAAAATAATGGAAATGTGGTATTTAACTCTACAGTGAGACTTGTAGATCATGATGAGAAGTTCCTTTATCCATAAAGGTCCAGTTTTTCACTGTTTATTCAAACAAACTTCCTGCTGAGTCAAGAAGCCAAGATTAGCCACTCTTTTTTTTTTTTTTTTTTTTTTTTTTTTTTTTTTTTTTTTAAACATGTTCATGCCCTCTGAGTTTTGCTTTCTCTTTTCTGAGTATTAAAGCATATTTCAATTCTGAATTCAAAATATTGTGGAAAGTAAATGAAATGATAAAATTTCATTGAATCTAGCAGGCACAAGATTATACTAAAAGATGAAAGAGGTTGAAATGATAAATCAGCTTGACAATTCTGGGTTGTAATTATGTGGGACTGTGCATAGAGCAGGTCCCTATGCAATATTGGAAGGCATCTGAATTTCGTTCTGAAATTGAGAGCAGTATATGTGTGAAGAGACATCTTGCAGGTATTTTTTTTGCATGAGATAATCAGCTGAAAAGAGAGAGATACTAGCTCGAAGAACCTGCAAGAATATATAGGAAAACTGACTTGCAGCACTCCTATTTTTAATATTTGTCTAATCTGTTCAGTATTACCATTCATACAAATACACCTCAGGCACCTGTTTAGTTGATGGCTATCCTTATTTTTGAATATAAATTGCAAAGCAAGTGACCAGAGTTGCTTAAGAATTTAATATTAAAGTCTGTGAAAATAACTTATTTGAATTTAGAAGTACTTTGAAATTCTCTCAGGTGTTTGATACATTTTGACAACTAATTTTAGTATGGAATTGGTAAGATGTTGAATTCTGAGAATATTGAATGTTAAAAAAAAAAAAACCCTCATCGCCTGATGCTGTCAGAATCTGCAGCATCCATTGAACGAATTTAAATTCTGGATTGTGCAAAGGAGATGTAGCTAAAGGATAAGTGTACAGCTGTGTGACCACATCAGATGATGGGCTAGTGTGTACAAGCCGGTGTTAATGATGGAGTAAAACCCTCTTCACTCGCAGAATAAACTTGCAATTAAGCATACTCTTACTCTGACCGTTATCTTCTGTAATAGGTCTTATTGGCCTCAGTACAAATACTCAAAAGTAATATTGATCAAGGTGAATGAGATCACCACAATCTGATTCTTAATTACTATGCCTTATCTTCTTGCAGAAAGTATATTTTTATCATGTCAACAGATTTATTTATTTGTTTGCTTTGAGAAAAGTTGTAATAAGAAAATTGGACTTTTAAAAATGGCTTTTATATTCAAGAATGGAATGAAATAATGAATCCAGTGGATATTTACTGATATCTGCTGTAAGCTTGTTGTGCTTTGACATTTCTTTCTGCTGCTTAAAAAAGATGATAGCAGAAGCTCTAATAACCAAATTGCAGTTTCTTGGAGTTAATGAGATGTCTCCCTAACTGACATATTTCTTCGCTTTGGGGATTCCAATTTCAAGTCAGGGGAAGGTAATACTAATCTTTTCACTTGATATAATAAAAAGAATGAGATGAATTTCCATATTATCTGGTTATAAAACATACTGAATATATTAAGGGTTTGGTTTTTCTAATAGATTATTACACAACTCAAATGGCTCCATCAGCCTAAAAAGTAAATCTGTTTTGCTTGGAGCTGTGGAGTGGCTGTTACTCTGTAGTTTTATTCAGTTGTCCCAGATCACCTTGGCCTGAGACTATTTACCTTCCATTATGTCTGAAGAGCACAGTAAGAACTGTGCTATTCAATTTTTACTGGATACGTTAATTTTGTTATGTTTTATGAGCAAAGTTGGTAAAATGGGAAGTCATAGAGGAAAAAGTGCATCAGTAATGTAAGCTGAGGGAATAATGTAGGAGGTCATCTGCTGGGCAATATGCAGCGAATTTGATTTCGCCTTCTTGAGTGGGTTGATAGTATTCAAAAAATTCAGTTATACTTTCTCTACAGTCATAATTTGTTGCATTTCAAATTGGTAAATATATTTATTGCCTATTCAGTTTAGTATAAAAGATACTGTCACTTTATGCATATATGAATATTGTCTCCCACATAACAGTAGGAGAATTTGTAAATAAACCTCAATAGTAAGATTAACATGATGTGCCATAAGTTTTGTCATATTGTTTGTTAACCAGGAAAGCTTAGTTACGAGCTAGCTATATTGCTTTTTTCTGAGCTGGTGAGGGCTGGCTGAGCTTTCAGTTATTTACCTCAGTAGAAAACTGAAAGGAAAAAGTGAACAAAGGAGGTCTGTTTTGCCTGTCCCACTTGCTGGGCTGTTGTCTTTGCCCTTTTCAGTGAAGGAGGGGGTAGAGCTGGGTCAAAGTTGAAGAACACTGAAAAGGAATTCAAGTCTCATATTGAAATGTGAATGATAGCTTAGTTTGAGTGTCGAACGGATTTGTTTGAATAGTAATTTTTGTATCTGTGGAAGCTTTAGCTGACAGATGGTGATGGACCTGCACAGGGAGAACTAGAAGGTATAGGTAGAAGTGTGTTCAGACCCAGATTAATATGCTCAGTAAACGAGTACATATCTGATGAGACTTCTAATACTGGAGATACTGATGCTAGACACTGTGCAACACACTAGACATTTGATTGTGTGAATTAAGGGCAGGCCCCTGCAGCTGGCATACATTCAGACTTATTTGTCTAGCCTAATTGCATTGCAAATACTTCTCTGGATTGCTCCTTAGCTTCTCCCTTCTAGTAAACGTTGAATAAGTACAGAAATGTTCATCTGGATCCTCTATTAACTGGTGTAAAAAGCTTTCAATTTTTTTTGTTTTGCTGTATGAATTGGGATAAATGTATCTTAGTATTTATTTTGTGAATGCACTGTTTTCCTACACTGTTTCATTTTTTTGAAATGGCTCAATTCATAATGTGATTACAGCTTTCCCCTTGTTAACTTTTTAGTATGGAAGCATAGCAGCTTGAATTATAAAATGTTTCTGTAAGAGCTTACAGTACCCCCATTCTACTTTAAGCAACCAAACTTTTATATAAAAAGCAGCATTTGATCCAAAGCATCTCGGATGCACAAAAATAGCCAAGGGAGGAAAAAAGACCAGTTCAATTTATGAGGACGTGATAACTTTAAAAAACCAGCCCCATTAGAAAAGCTGTCCAAATTAGCTGTCTAAATCGTCAATTAAATAAGAGAATTAGTACTAATTTGGTCTCTCTAAATTCTGTAAATTCTCATGCAAGATTTCTGAATTTGCATGAGGCCTCTTGGGATTACAGTTGTCTTAATACTTTGTCTGCACCATTAAGTATATATGACCTTTTAATTTCCTCTGGTTTAAAGTATGTAATTGTTACTGTTTAACAACGTGCTTGAGGAGAACAAAAGTTGATCCATAACTTCCTGGTTATATGGGTTACAATCTTTGGCCACTGTTCAGGCTTTTCTGGACAGTCTCCCAAAATATTAACATATTATGTCACTTTACAGGTCATTATTGAACTGAGGAGCTGATGGTGCTTATACACTAGTATAGATATTTTTTGTCTTTCGGAACTGAAACTCACTTCTGATTTCCATTTTTTAAATACGTTTTCAGCCTTTCTGCATTTGTCAAGCTTGATTCTGAGGGTTCAAGTAAAGTAATCCACTTTTCAGTGCCAGAACTGTAAGGCTGTGTGTGTGCATGCATGCACATGCGAGTAGACCAAAGGGTATTGCATATGATCAGTTACTGCACAAGTCAACTGTATGAGACTGGAGGCTAGGGAACAGCTCTGCTGGCAGATAACACTAGCAGTGAGTTAGCTGACCAGTTCATAGGGCAGTTTTCCTGTTGAATATTGCACTGTAGCATGGGCAGGGTGGTATAAATGAACAAAGTCTGAAGTAAGAGGCTGAAGAAGATAATGGATCAAAATCTGTCATGAGGAGGGCTGCTTTATCAATAAAGGTATGAGGAGCAGAATGTATTGAGTTTTGGATTAGAAAGAAGTGATAGAAATGAGGGAGTTGAGAATAATACTCACTGGAAACCTTAAATAGGAAAGGGAGCAGTCTTCTGGAGCTCCAGGTAGAATAGATTGAGAGGGAATGTACAACTTAGAGATAAGTTTGTGGGATGAAGTAGGGATAGCTTTGAGGCATGAGGTGGGAAGCGCAAACAGTCCTGAAGGAGAGAAGAATCCTGAAAAGCATGCCAGAATCAAGGAAATCAATTACATGAAGGGGAGCAGAAAAAGGGGGAAATGGTAAGTTTGCCTTGTTATTGGTCAAGTGGCTTTTTTGTTTTCTTAAGGACTTATCAAATCAAGCAATTTGAAGGAAAACATTAAGTGCCCCAGTTATTTGTGGCATGTTCCCCATCAGTCAAAGGTATTTAAGAATTTAATATTGTTGGTCAAATTCATCTCAGCAGTAAGGTTGTATAGCACATAGCTGGATAGCCAGTCTCTTCACTATTGCCCCAGTGTTTGGAAGGACTGAAAAGAATGGGATTTCCTTCCCTACTACAGCTCACATCTCTAGGTGAATCAAAATGTAGGAGGTACCTTATATGCCTTCCTCATTACAGTTTTCAAGTGATAAAAAGAAGAGGTAAGCTTCATGTGGGCAATGGCTATTCTTTGTGTGGGATGAAGAGGTTCAGTGACTCATTTACTGCCACTTCAAGTAAGCTGGAATCTGTGGGTTCCTCCCCACCACCCTTTGCTTGTGGACCAATGCTATGGTCTCTGGACATACTAAATACAACAGGAAGTTTAACCCCCTTGAGTTGCTTTTATTTTCTGGAAAATGGAAGGCTTTTCTTCATCAGCTTCCTGAGTTTTGTAATTTTGCCACGGTTGTTACATGACTACATACTACTATAATCTGGTTTTTGCCATGGATGAGATGAGATAGTAATAGGTTGTACTAGCCCTTTTACTGTTTTTTAATCTTTTTCTGACAAGTTATATCATATTGTTTAAGCTTAGAAAAGGGAGATGCATTCCTTTTCTTTCCCATGCTGTCAAAATTGTATGTAATTTGAGTAGGTGTACGACAGAGGAACTTTATATTGAGAGGAAAGTATAGAAATAGAGTTTTTGCATGCAGTGTAGGATGAACTGAGGCCTCTAGTCATTCTTGTTGTCTTGCAGCAGTAAGTTCCATGTTCTAGGTCCAGCTACTATGAAGACTACTGTCCTCTGTAGATGTGAGCCTTTTTCAGTTGTCAACAATTTGATGGTTCCAATGTGATTAGATTGTTGTTGTTAAACTAGTCATAGGCATAATGGCAATCCCGTTCAGTTCTGAAATAAGATCTGAGTAAAGCTAAAAGCTAGGACAAGAAACTGGCTTCCCAGAACCTGCAGCATGATGTGTTGTAGAGTCTTTGGGCTGTCATGTTTTAAAGAAGCTGACACTTTTTCTGGAGTGTGGGGGAAACCATTTCGATAGTGTCATGATCAAGCCTATAAGTCATAAGGACATGAACTTTTGTGACCTGGCATGTTGGATAGGAAATGGCCTTGTTTGCCAGATGTGAAAGATTCCTACTTCTGTTTACCACCATATTTATTGAGGTGTTTGTTTACTGAAGTTCAAAGATGCCCAAGGATAATGAATATCTTGGTAGTGAGGGTGGAAAGGGGACCAAATATGTTGGGTTGTCACAGGGAATCCACAGTCTTCTGAGCTTTTCTTTCTACTGCAAACATCATATTATTCTTGCCCAGGCACAGCTTTGATTAGGACAAAGGAGCTGATGAGGACTATTACTACTCGGTACAATTCAGTCCAAGTAACACTGCAGGTTGCCTGTGATGTTTGTGGGGATGTGAAGGAATGTACCGTTCATAGCAGAGCTCTACCTAATTTTTCTGTTGTCCAACTCATTTTTGTCTACTCACAAACAGATTTTGGTTTGGTTTTATAATAGCAAACAAACAAAAAATTTCAGCCATTTTGGGTGGTCTTTGTTCTTGTATATGTGGTTTTTATTTCGTCTGATGCCCTAAAGGCATCAAATAATGAGAGAGGATTGCACCTACTATTCCTCTGAAAATGAAGGCTTAGAGTTGGGAAATAGTTTTCTGTAATCTTTTCCTGGATATATAGTACAGTGTAAAAGAGGAAGTTGCATGACTGCTTCCCTGTCACATGTTAGAGGAGCAGTGTTAATAAATGGGTTACAGTCAATGGTTCTTCCTAGCTAAATGTTTTTGTCCATATTGGTCTTGTGTAATGTTGTAGAGGTTTACTTGTAAAGTAAATCTGATGACTTAAATTCCAAATCCTCTTTTAAATATCCATCTTTTCCCTGAGAAGCACTTCATGTCTCTATGGACCTTGGAATCTAATGGCCAACATTTCAGTGTACTACAGGATATAACATCTTCCCTCAGATGGTAACAACTGTCTTCTCTCAATAGCAATTGAAATTTAAGGTGTTACTGTTGGTGTCTAAACTTGGTTGCAGATGCTGAAAAACTAGGAACATCTTAAAAATGACAGTCTGGCTATTTCTGTGAGATAAAGTTGAAATATAAGCAATTACTTCACTGAAGGGAAAAGCAGGCAAGCCCAAGGTGACTAAAAACTAAACAATCTGCTAGAACTTGTAGGTGGTGGTTGGATAAAATGCGTTTGTAACTTAAAAAGTAGGAATAGATGAAGGTGAGCTTGACCACCAGAGGGCAGACCTACTGTTTAATGAATGAAAACAAAAACAAAAAAAAGCAAACAAAAAAACACCATAGAAAAAGACCACCTATGCATATAAAAATATAGGGAAATAATGGTTGAATAAACAATGTATAGATACAGAGTTTCATAAACATAAGATAGTGTTACATTCTGTCAGTAACATATACAAGTAAATACAGCTGCTTATAACTCAGTTATATTTTTGTATTCATACAGTGAAATTCAGTGCAGACCATCAGATCATGTAGTTCAACCTGTCATTAATAAATTATTAAACTTAACCCATTTACCTTTATATTGAATCCAGTAGTTTTAATTCAAGTGCATTTTCCAGGAAGGTGTTCATTTGAAAATGAAAAAATAAAACACTTTTTCAGTAGCTTATTTCTTTTAAAGAAGAATTTAATCCTGTCTGAATGTGAAGTGGCTGGAAAATGACCCTAATTTTCATGTTACTATAAAGATCCCCCAGGGTCTACCTATTCTTCTTCTTCTTTTTTTTTTTTAATAATAACAATAATGCCCTTGAAAAATAAACAAACTTACTTTTCAGAGTATCATGGAAAATCTTATAATATTATGGTCCTAAAATTAAGTACTTCAATAAAAGCAGCCTTTTCAGGAGGTAGGATTGTAGTTTTCAGTGGAAAATGGTGTTCAGTGATTTTTAATTAAGCACCTAACACTCCTAGTAAAAAAACCTAAATAAAGAATATCATATGTTGCCTTTTACTGCTCATGAACCTTCTCAAATTTTTAGTTTGAGTCTCTTTGAATTATTTTTTCCTAAAAGGTAGGCAGTTTCTATAAGGGAAGTAATACTGGTCCTTATCCCATTGTTTCAAAGTTACAGAGCTCCTTAGAGGCAACACCTAGGAGCTTTGTTTGCTTTCTGTGGGCGCTTGAACCTAGTAGTGGTAGTTGCTGGAGTGAAAGATCATTCAGAGAGCCTTAAATGCTGCCCCAGATTTCTGTTTTTCCCCACTGTCACTTCCAGCAGGCAGAGTCCCCCTCTAGTAGCAGAACTTAGAGAGGACTTTCATAAGATGACTTGCAGATACCATCTGCAAATCTTTAGCTGGAGCAATTTCCCCAGTTAGTTTCAAGACTTTAAGAACTTCTTCACAACTCGTTCCCCACTTTGGCACTGAAATATGGTAGCAAATTTCTCATAGCAGCATGGGAAAAGTACTGGCAGAATTGACAGCATCAGACATTCAGGAGGATCATTGAAATCCAAGATTTAAGATCTTGTCTTCATAGGTAGTACACTTGGCTAATGTGTCTTGGCTTCTCTTCTTTTTTCTTTATTACTAGAAGGGCCAAGAAACATTTATTGCAACCCTGAACTGCTCTTAATATTTGGTGGTTTTTTTTTTTTTTAAATTTGGGTTTTCAGTAAATCATTAAAGTTATGAGACTTGACAACGCTCTACAGGGACTGAATTTTGCCCTTTGAAGAGAGACATAACACTGTTTGCTGAGATCACACACTGTAGTTCTAATCTACTGGCAGTAGATTATGCTTTTTCCTTCTCCATTGATGGATATTATATTGAAAGACGTGCCAACTCTTAGAACTGTTTATTCTCTTCATTGCTACCTTTAACCCTAACTGCGACAAAAGCATTTCTCACAACAAAATAAAGTAAACAAATGTCAGTCTCTTTGTTATTTGAAATAGGAGAATTTCATATTAAAAGTTAATATGCAGCTTCCTAGTTTGATAATAAAAAGATGTAGGAACATGGAATGGAAGAAGAAAAGGTAAGAAAATGCTGAAATCGGAAGAAGGTGTGGAAAAGGGCAAAAATTAGGGGAGACAAAGCAAAGAGACTGGATCTACTTAATTACAAGCAAATTGCTATTCATCGGACAGAGCTATGATTTGTTGTTTACTAAAATAAAACCTCAAGCCACCATTTTAATGAATGATGCTCTTAACTGTAAAATATGGTCTGGACTGGCAAAGAAAACAATTGCATAAAAAAAATTAAATGGTGCAAGAAATAATATTTGTTGAAATTGTTCTCATACTATGCATCTGTTCCTTGTCTTGCTGTTCAAGTTTTGCTAGTACAAAAATGATGGTGTCTTGATCTAGATTCTAGTGACTTTTTTCACAGACTGAGGGAAAATTGCTTTTTCTTGTATGGAAAATGATTTCTGAAGAGAGAAAAACAATTAGACAAGCTAAAGACCAGGAGCACAGAAACAGGAATATGCTGGTTACACCCTTTTAATATGTGAAAAAGTGTTTTTCTGTAATCAAGTATTATCCTGAGCCTCCTACTTAACGTGGAAACTTCTTCCTCTACCCCCCCCCCCCCCCATAATTGACTCAGATAATCAGATTTTAATGTAGCTGTATCTTGGGCAGAGGCATACCTTACTGAAGGAACAGATTTTTGGCATAGGTAGGATAAGTGGGGTAAAAGTAAATGTAAGGAGAACAGCAGTTTTGAAACAACTTCTAATGTTTCAGTTTTATTTTCTGGAATGGTTTTCTAGAGCAAAATCATGAAAGCCTTAATTTAAGTCACTGGCAGATAGATAGGACACATCTGAAGAAACAGCAGCTCATACAGTCAAATTAAACTAGGCTTTTTCATCTTTTGATGATTGAAGCTAGTGGTGTCACTGCTCAGTCTGTCAAAGCAAAAAGAGCTGCGAGGGCATGCAGCTACAGTCTGCCTTTTACACTTACTGTAGATTGTTAAACTGTGTGTGAAGTTTGTGTATTTTCAGGCTGTGGTTGGGAGTGCAGAGGAAATGGGGATTGTATTTTCCTTAACTGAGACCGTGTAGGGCAGGGATCCCATAGCGGTATGCTCTGTTTGTGTGGACCTGCGTCTCCAGGCTCCCTTTGAGCATGCAGGAAGGTGCTCTGGCTCTCTGAGCTCTCACAACGGTGAGCGTCAAGCTGCAGAGCATCCCCTGTGGTTGTATGGTTTGGCTCTCGGCAGTATGTGTGATATCAGTTGAGGAATCAGCTCAGATAAGGTAGTTTCTGAGCATGCAGGGAGCATGTCTTTATTTGGCTCGTCAGCTGCAGAGGCCTAGGCACTAGGTTATGAAGGCCAAGAAGGCAGGGATGAACACAAGCACACGGGTCAGCTAGGTCTGTAACTCATTTCTCAGTCTCCCAAGTGGTTATATCATTCTAGTGAATAGCGTAGTGGGTTAATATTCCCACTGTACCTAGGAAGGCTGGACTTGCCAGTTGTATCTGAATTGTAGACTGTGCCACAGTTTGGTGTAACATGCATGGATGAATTATATCACTGTTACTGAGTTGGCTTCACTGAATGAAGCCAAGATCTTTGAAAAAGTAGTAGATGGAAAGGGAGAGAAGGAAGAGAGCTATGTTGGATGGTAGGTAACTGCTGCAACCTCTTATGGTTATAGTCTGAGAAAGGGGTGAGAGAAGTTTAGGAAAGTTATAGTTTGAGGGGAGAAACTAATTTCTCCATGAATTGAACTGTTGTGATGTATGCTGATGTACTGCTGGGAAAAGATTCTGTATGATGCATACAACCCAAAAACCTAGAGAGAATACTGTGAATCATTGATATTAACCTGAAATGGAAGGAAATAACATTATTGTAGTGATGAAAAGACATTAAGATGAAATATTGCACTACAAACATGGATTGCTTCCAGAACAGAAATCACAAACATTGTCTTTCAGCTTTCAAATTGAAAAGAGCTGACTGACTTCAAATGAGGCCCCTGGGGCTCACCAGAAGGCAAACAGAAGCCCCTGGGGTGGCCCTAAAATGCAGGGGGAAGACTATAGGGGGTTCATACCCTGTTGTCTAATTATGTGTGAAAAATATCTAAATAGACCATAAAAACAGTATTAATGAATAAGGGAAAAATCACTTTCGCTAGAAAGTTTAAAACCTCCTAAAGGACTCTCTCTTGTGATCTCTGTGTAACACTTATTTAAGATCCTAATTGTGACAATATGCTGAAATGAAATGGTAGTTTAAATGTAAATGTTACAAAACACAGCTATTGATAATTTTTCAACACTAAATATTTCTGGAAAAAATAACTCTTCATCTTTCTCAGAGAACACAAATCGGAACTCTAAACCTGTATACTGCAACTTAATTTCTGAACACTAATCCTCAAAGAAAAATTTGTGTAGTGCCCAGAATAAAACACTGGCAATTCTCTGAGTAACACACAGAAGAGCAACATTTTTGAGTTCCCTTGTCTCATCTATCCCTTTATTGCTCTTTCTCCCATCCTATGGTAGATTTTTAAATACCTGCTATTCAGGCAGAGGGGAGTAATTAGTATGTAAATCTTACTTTTATGAGTGCAATCATGTAATAGTAGGCACAGAACTGTAAATATTTAAAGGTTCCTTCTAAGGATGCTTACATACTTAAATATAATTAGACAGCCAGACTTTGAAACAAATATTTTAAAACCTCTGTTTGTTGTATAATGACTTCTGTATTTTCATATGAAATGATTTTGCAAATTTCTGAAAGCTCTTTGATGCTGAGCCTCTGTCTGTACACTACTGGTCAGAATGAGATTGTAACTTATGATTAGGGTGTCTAGGCATAATTATTATGCAAGTACTATGCAATAACCGTTTTTTTAGAACTAACGTCTTTAAAGAATATTAAAGCTGGCCCTGCTAAATGTGTTCACACTAGTCAGAAAAAGTATTGTTCTATTGTTCTGTACCAGAATTTAAAATACTGTATGGAAGAACATGTTTATTTTGAGTACTTCTACTTTCAGATACCTTTCATGTAGTATACCTTACTCATCAGAAAGTTTTGTTTGCTATTAAAAAAGGTGGATTTGAGACTTTTAATGTTATTGAGAATGGAGAAAGGAAGAAGTGGATTTATATCCAAGAAGTGGATTTATATCCAAGAAGTGGATTTATATCCAGCTAGTAGAATTCTGAATAGTGCTTCAGTTCTAAAAGACTAACAACTGTACTGTCAAGAAAATACAATATCCTGCAGACAGCTTAGGGAGACAGCACCATTATATAGCTTGGAGAACCAGAATGGCCATATTATCCTCACTGACTTGATCATCAGCATGAATGAATGATGTTCTGTTTTCAATAATCAAATTACTGACTGGACTAACAAATATAGAATTTGGTCATAGAAAGATGGTGAATTTTGAGACTTAGTCTCATAGCATTTTGAAGGGAGAAAAGCTTCCTTTACACATTACGCCAACTGCCTTCAGAATTCCAAATGGTTTTAATGTTACACTGGCAACTTCTAGAACTAGTGTCACATAGTAGCTTTAAATAAAAAGCTTGCACTGTACATATTTTTACTTATTCTCAAAGCTATGTTTTTTGTTAAGCTAAATTTATTTGGTTTTGGGGACACAACTGTTCTTCAGTGTCATTATGATGTAGGCTTAAAAGGCATGCCAGTATCTAAATATAGAAGCACAATTCACTGTAACAACAAGCAATCCAGGCAACTCTAAACAGTTTCTTGAACAGGTTCCTTATTCTGACTTTTTCATATCAGGAACAGAAAACAGCTTTGCAGCAATTTCTTGGAAGTTGTAATGTTTGAGCGTGTTTTGATAAGATACAAAGTGAGTTCCCAATCATGGGGCTGTTCATCAGATAAGCTCCATCTCCATGATGGGAGCAGTGCCTCAGTATGAGTTTGTGGTGTGTTGTGTGGTGTTTTTGTTTTTGTGTGTGTGTATGTGTGTGGGATTTTTATTCTCCAGTGATTTTGGTCTGTATCAGGTCTTTGGGGTTTGGGGGGGAGTGCTAACATAAATGCTCCCAGAAACCTTCTGGTTATGACTACCAGCCACAGCACTGAAACTGAGTATATTGAACTCTTGGTTATCTGTTAGTGGATCATCCATGTTCTGTGTTAGCAGTGCTGTAAATGTGGAGCTGCCCCAGTTGGCTTCCTGTGAGCAAGCTTAGGTCAGAAAGCAGCATAGCTTCTCCTATGTGATGCGGACTGGTTTTAGGTCAGGTTTAGTTAGACAATTTCTGTACATTCATAGTCAACAGTATCACTGGACTCTTTTGCATCTCATTGAGTGCTCTTCTGTAACTTAATACGTGTACATGTGTATTATCCATGGTTTTTTCCTGATTATTTGAGCCTTGTATTGCCTTGTATAATTGAGAATTAACTGTGCTGTTTAAATTATGGGGGGGAGGAGGAAACGGAGAATGACACCCTATGAAGTGACAACTGTATAGTATATCAGCTTCAGTTCCCATCTGGTCTGAAGGTGTAATTTCTGTGGTGGATATACTGCCATCCATCACTATCAATTCAAGACAGTATAAAGCTCCATATCTAAAGGAAAGTGTTGGAATCACTTAACCCTTTATATAGGAAAATAAAAGGCAGATTTGGCTGTTGTTGATAGCTGGGGTTTTTTTGTTTTGTTTTTGGGTTTTTGTGTGTGGTGTTTTGTTTTGTTTTGTTTTTTTTTTTTTGAGAAGCTAGAGTTGTGAAGCCAACTAGACTTGAACTCATCTCAGAACTTGTAAGTGGTATATGCAGCCTTAACGCAGGAAACATTTCTAATCGTATCTGTGTAGTATTTTAAAGTACTTACAGGAACACTGCTGATACACTGAACTTATTTAAAGTATTTGAGAAAAATGTGTGTGAAATGTGTGTGTGGGGGTTTCAGTCTGCTGTCATTACTTCAGAATTACATGAAAATATTCTGGTCTTTTGGGCTTTTTATGGCCTACCATCTACATGAACTGGGAGTAATCCTTCTAGAATTGAAGTTTGAATGAGAATGAAAGTACTCACAAGCCTGTCATTCATTAGTTTGGTACAATTTGATAAAACAAACATTTCCAGGTTAATTAGGTATTATGCCTAAATGTTTAATCTGGAAGCCATTAGGGAAGCAGCACAGATGCAGAGGAGCTAGGCTTAACGTGACTGCAAAGGCTGGGAAATGACTTTAATGCTTTCCCTGAAAAAGACAATGTAATCCTTTGTCTTCAAGTAACTTTTAAGATGTACAGTCATACAGCTGTGGTGTGTCTGTGTGTGGTGTTTTTTAACAAGTAATTTACTGGGATCTGTTTAGGGTAGTGCTTACCTGGGGAATTGAATCTCAAACTGTCTAGGTGATTAGTCACTGACCAGATAGTGATGGGAGTCTCTTCAGCTGGATGAGATGAGACTCCACAAAATGGGGTTTTTTTGTGCTGTTTATGCATGATCTGTTTCTATTGGTTACCTTAAACTCTATGTAAAACATCTCCTGACTTCATTTCATATGTACAAAAGACTGGGCTACGTGACCATATCTGCATCTGCAGGAACAGTTTCTGCTGCCTGGAGGAAGTCGGTGGGAATGGCAGATCCTCTGCCCAGGATGCTGATCATACATTTAAACATATGAGTAGTGCTTATCAGCTGGCCTCTGCATAGCAGGAGCTGCCTGCGGAAATCTCTGGGACTGTCCAAAATTCCCACCTGGAGAAGTCCTGTAACAGTAAGTCAGCTGCCTTGGCGTAAGGGCAGCTGAGGGTTCAGTCACCACAGTCTCAAGTCAGACCTTTGTCTCAGATCAGTCCATTGTCTCATCCGTGCAGAGGTTAGCTGATGAGTTCCTGGACCACCCTAGGAGTTGCTGACTAAGCGTGCTGGATATGCGCACAGACACAGCTCTGATACCTAGCTGCATCAGAATCATAACTATAGCACAAACTCAAAATTCATCTTTTTTATCATAATTATAACTTTAATTCCATAGATTTTGCCACAACATACAGTACATTGTTTTAGACCATAATCTGATAGTAAAAGCAAGATAAAGGAGCTGATTCATACCTAAAGTTTGTGGGGAAAATGTTAGTGTTTTGCATTTTATGTGAAAACACAGTATGTGCTAGCTGTAGTTTCTGTAGTAGTGATTATTGCTAACTTTATATGCTGTTAGTGGCAATGGCTGTAATGTTTCAAGCAGGTTACTAATACAGCTTATGAAATTGGAGGCCATTATTCTGATGGCAGAAATGGTGTGAAAAAAGTCAGTACTTCATCGAGACAGAGTTAAGCAACAGAAAAATGCAGGAAGCCTCTGAGCTTTCACTTGGTGAAGACTGGGAGAGTATTGCCATAGACATGTTCTTCTATAGCCATTTGCTTTTAGCTGCTGTCAGAGGTGAGGCGTTGGACTATATGGATCTTGGCTGTTACGCTAAACAAATGCCAGACTTGGTAGGACATACAGCAGTTGTATTTGCAAATTTAAAGAGAAAATCAGACCTAAACTGACGCAGCTAATGACTTGGAAATTTGCCGGACTCTTTGGGTTTTTCTTTTTTGAGAAATGTTAGTGCATATCTGTAAACAGTGGTGTATGTGTGTATGTATATATAATATATATGTACATATGTGTGTGTATATATGCGCACACACAGAAGTTGTTAGCCTTTGTTGCATGATGTAAGGGTGAAATCCTGTCCTCCTAACTTAAATTCATCTGTGCCAGAATTTGAACTATTTGGAACAGAGTAGCAAGCTAGCCTTCCTAGTACAACTGTTTGTTTTTCCTATTTTGCTTGATGATGAGAAATAAGAACGGCCTGAAAACCAATCCAATGAAGTATATTTAAGAAATGGGAGATCTTGGTTCTGGTTTTTAGTTTGGCCTTAACACAGTCTCAATTGCTTCTGTTCTGTGTACTGGATGCTGCCCTAGGTGCCAGCGCTGAGGGTGTACTTTGTGAAAGTTGCCATCCACTCAGAGCCCCTGTGCAGCAGGGAAAGGCTGGGAGAACTGGTATGCAACATCATGCTCTCTGAGTCTGCAGTCTGTAGTAAATCGTCATGAGCCCTGCTCAGCCAGCTCTTCTAATACAGAGGTTGAAGTTGGATCTCCCACTGCTTGGGTATGTGTTCTACTACCACACTGTTGAGAAGAAAGTGGGCAGGAGTACTATTTCTGCTTCCTCTCATGGAACTGGTTGTGATCCACGTCACATCTGACTTTTCCAGTTCTTCTAGACAGTTTGGGTAGAAGTCAGGTGCTTCATTGTATCTCTCTAGAGAGCTGTGGAGCCTTAGGCAGAAGACAAGTGTTCGTCTACCCGGAATGTGTGCTTCTGAGTATAGAAGGATGAATGAGGTCAACTCCCTAGGTAATTCTAAGGCTAAATTGGGAGTTGTTTAGTGTATTTAGGTATCTGCCTACATCCTGTGACTACCTGATGCTACAAACTGAATTGCTGTCCATGCTACAAACTGAATTGCTGTTCAGGATTTAAGTGGGATAACATGGGTTAATATAAGGTTTATTACCAACTTCCCAGCCTGAAGTTATAATCTGCTTTACTAATGGCAAAACTTTGTGTTGTGTTATACTATCCCCCAGCGGTGTGAATAATTCACCAGAATGGAACTTCGGACTCATGTAGCTTAATTTCATAGGACTATTGATAGTTCTCCAAATAAATTCATATTTGCATTAAAGCGTTAAAAATCAGTTCATACCACTGTACTGTTTATGTATATCATAAATGCTATAAAAGAGCTACTCATAAAATAGAAGGAAAAAACCAAAACAATTAAACTGACTGAGTGCAACTCCTGGTTTGGACATCGCATTTGTGAATAGTAAACATTGATTTGATGTCAAAATATTTTTAACAGGATTACAAAATGCAAATGGATTTATGTAAGACAGATTACCTATGGTTTTAATACAAGATTGCTCTTAAGCCAGAGGCTGCATTTTAGTGGGTTATGTCTGTCTGTTTATAACCCAGCACACTCAGATTAGGCTCTGCAGAATACTGTTTTCCAAATCCTTGATATTTTGAGGTTAGAGCATTCATTTCATTTTTGAGTTTAAAATTACAAACTTAAAATCTGAATAGTGATTTTTCAGTAACTTTCAGGCTGGATAGCTTCTTCATCTAGGATCATTACAAACAGCCTGTTATGTGTAGGTAAAATCAGAAACTGCTTTTCTTCATCATACCCACTATAATTATTTTCTTTCCTAAGGCAGAGGACTACTCAGTTCCCAGAACAGCACAAGAGCTAATGCATTTCCTGTACAGTAGACAGTATATGGATGAAATGTCATATTGCAAAGCAGATCAGTGAAATGTTAGTTTTGTGTTGAAATACAAGGAAAATCTTACAAGCAGTTAAACTCTAAATAATTTATGAAAGGCCTCATACATACAGTACTGCAAGTTCTTGACCTTTTGGTGAATGAAATTTCAGGAAGCTCACCCAGCTGGTGCAGAACTGCTTCATGTGACTCTGCATTGTTGTCATTGCTTTATTCTCTGAATGCCTGAAATGTGCCACTCCCTGTTAGGGGGACAGGAGAAAGGAACTCTCTTACATAGGTAGTGTTTCTGTTTAGAAAGCTAAGATCTTTGAAGTACTCAGCGAGCTCTGTTCTCTAACAGGTTTAACTGGAAGCATGCCTTTTTCTCCAACTACTTTCAGTTTTTGTATTTTACTGTGGCTAATGCTCAGTTTCAGTCAAGTGTGCCGACATCTAGTTCAGGCACCAAGGCTTCTACCAAACCTTTATTATGCTGGTGTTTTCCCAGAGAGGAAGCATTTGGCAGCATTTCCTGCATCACAAGGTGAATATAGTATATACAGGCTAAGAAAGGAAAAGTAGAAACTTCAGAGGAAGGAATGGATTTAAACAGTAGTAAACTATTCGTATTACATATAATAAATGTGAAAGCAAAAAATAATTATAGCTTACTCTTAGATAAAGTTTATTCCCACTTGTTTTAAAGAATTAATAAATGTTTTCTTACATCCTGTGACTTCTGTTCTTATCTCTCTTTTCCCAGTGGTTCAGTTTTTACTTCTAATCAGTTCTGTTCTCAGAGGATCAAAGTATGGCTTCCGTATGCTGCAGATCATAAGGAATTTGAACACTGTGGAGACAACTAGAGCCTACCTCTGTAAGAGAAATTCTTCTAGTATTCTCAGTCTACCATTTCTAGGCAGTGTGCAGGTGGATACTGATGTGCTCCAGGGTGGGGAATATTCATTTCTGAGAGACCTGAGAAGAGAAATGCTGACTATCAGGAGTTTTTGATGAAAATTCCTGGTAGAAAGTGGCTGGAGGCTATCTTAAGAAAAGCTCCTTTTAAATGATTGTGTATGATTTGTACTTCAGAGGTGAAAAATCTAATGAAGTAGGAAGTTCAAGGTTTCTTAAATATCAAGGAACCAACTGAAAAAGCCCATGGCTTCCTGTTAGGCTCTATTCTCCTTGTTCCCTTCAGTTTCAAATAGACAGGAATCAGTTCTGGAGACATGGTGCACTCAGCTCTTAAATGACAATCTGATTAAGGACGTAGCTGTGATTTGCATGGGTCTCACATCTTGAATATATAGGACTAGTGGTGGTAATGTTTCCTAGTTTTGCTCATGGTCTCTGTTATGGTCCTCACTGTCCTAGGCACCTGCAGCATGTGCTGTGTCTAAAAGAGACCTATCTGGAAAGAGAGGAGAGGGATAGTGTTTGGAAGGGGATAATGAAACCTATACAAAATCTTCTGTCAGCTTGTTACAGACAGCAGTGATGCAGTTATTTCTTTTAGGTTAAAAATGAAATGCAGGTGTTATCAATTAAATAATCTTACAGTGGAAGAGTATACTTACTTATCGCATTCATCTGAAATAAGGAGAAATGGTTTATTTGGTTCTTTTTTCCACCTCTTGCGGTTTGGTGGTCCCACACTTGCCCCAAACCTGTTCAATACACTATTTTAAGGGTATTTGAGCAAATAAGATTCTCTTGGGTTGTGTGAGAAATACTATCAAAATAAGTGCTTAAAATTGTATTTCAAAGTGACAGTTTTGAAGTGTCGCAAATGTCCATGCAGGATAGACCAACTAGGCTGTTCTTGTTTGCCACTAGACTTACAGATCATGAATTCTTGATAAGACCAAGCTGTTAATTTTTCTTAATCTGTGTGGCTCAGGACTATAGACATAACGTGCTTAAACAAGCCTTGTGAAGAATTTTAAAATAAACTAAAAGCCGGAGAGAATAATAACCGGGAATTTTGTCATGTGGACTCTTCCTTATTGCTAGATTAATGTTAGTGCACTTATTGAACTTCGTGGATTTAAGCTGCCTCCTATGGTAAATGTCTCATGAGAGAGGGTGAAGCAGGAGGAAATACACCTACAATGTAGTTGCTTCCCTCTGTTCTTCCCCTCTCCTCCCTGCATCACCAGCTGATTCTGCATGGAGAGGAGGAGGAAGAATTGTACCATCTTTCTGAAATGCGTTGGGCACAGCATTGCCAAATGTTTTCTGTGCTGAACCTAGTGAATCTATAAAGGGCAAAATGATATGCACTGTGGGCACTTATGTGCTTTAAGTTATGTGCTAAGTGCTAGTTTATATTAAACGAAAATGTTTGTGCACTTGTGGGCATTTAAATGAAATGGTTATCATTTCTGCACGAAACTTAGGTACTCACCCTGGCTTTGCATTACTGGGGATTATTTGAAATTCACACTGTTTTTGTTTGTGTCTGTTCTTCTGGAGGAGGATTTATCTTGCAGAGTCCCTAGAATAAAGTAGTCCTGTACTTAATAGGATAACTTTATGATGGTCAGGCAAGAGGGAGCAGAACTTGCTACTCTTCCGTGTCTTGAATACACAGAGTAGTTTGAGGCCTAATTTCTTCCCTTTCCCCTCCCCTACCTTTTCTTGAAGTAGATCTTCTGAAGTTTGACAGGTGAGCTCATAATGTAACTCTTCTTTTTTCTGGGGCGGGGGAGAGGGGGGGGAGGGAGCAGGAGGGAATATGTAAGGTCTGTCTCTGTCCCATTGAGTGTGCCTTTGTACCTTTTTGTACAGAGGAAGATGAAATTATTTCTATCTGTTGTTTCTGATATGAAAACTCTAAAAAAATCTTTAGACTATATCCATAAAGAATGCTAGAGCAAAGGGCTACCACGGAATAGGGCAGCTATTCTTCATTATGAAATGACTTCAATTAGAAAAACATTTTTTTTAGATTTTTAAGCTAAATTAACCATAGATTTTCTTTGCATGGTGTGTGTTAACTTGTACACTTTGTCTTATGAAAGACACAGCTTTTCTACAAAAGCTATGTCTAGCAATGCCTCATGTTTAGAACAGTGTATATTCTTCTGTAATATCTTTTGAATTTCCATTTTAAGAGTGAGGTCTAGGAATCTTGCCCTTGTACATGCATACTTTCAGAAGTATATTTTTCACTGCAGTTGAAGTACATGTCGAGTGCAACATCAGTCTTTTAAATTGAAAAATGTCATGTTCAGTATTCTAAGCCTTGCTATAAAAAATAGCTAAACCTACTATTTTGGTTCTGAACTAATCCATTCTGTAGTTTAATATAAATACCTGATATTCTCATGGCATTCTGTCCTCTTAATGAGCTAATTGTGACTCTTAATTTTCTAGTAGTTGTGTATATGCATACATTTTTTCTGGGACATATGGGGTACAAATGAGGAGACTTTTGGATTATGAGGTTTTCCTAGCTCTTGTAGCGAAGATGACAACAGTTGACATTTAAAGATATATTTAGTATCTGTGCATATGACTGAACTTTTCTTGTTTTGAGTTCTTCTGTTTCCAAATTTGGCATTTATTAGTAAATCTATTTAGGTTCAGGATTGATATGTGTGTTTGATACAAAGATAACTCTTTAAACCCAACATGATTTCTTTTTAGTGTTTGGGTGATCTCAGTGAATGTGTGGGACTCTCTGGTTCTCAGAGTAAACAGTCTATTGGTATGACACAGTCCAAAAGCTTTCATGAATACTTCCTTCTCCAAAGCTTAGCATGCTTTGCCCTTTCTTGCCTGCAAGTACGAAGCTTTTGATGCATCCAGGGGTCTGAGATGATGTAGCCCTTCACTGTTGTTGCTGGTTCTTGGCCTCTCCAGTTACCTGGAATGTGTGCGAGATATATAAATGTGAAAGTTTGTGAGTACATGTGAAGGAGCAGGTTTGGATTTCTCAAGCCAGAAATTCCTTCCCTTTCTTCTGACTCATGTAGGGAGAGGGTATACATAAAGGACAAGAATAGATGCACCTGTGGAGTGACACCTGTTAATTTCTACCAGGTCCTTATCCCATAAGTTTATTTGCATGACTTCATGAATGCTGAGGCAGGTGACTGCTCTTCTCATTTGTACAAATGATCCAGAAATTGAAAGCGAGTTGTTTAACAGTAGGGCTAAGGTAAATACAGCACATCTGGTCAGTTCTTTACTACTTCCAGCTCACCTCAGTACATCTCATAAATAGCTTCTATTTTTTGCCTCAGAGAGCAGAAAGATGTCCATCAGTCCGGAAAAAGTGGAACTAGTGGTTTGCCAGCTCTAAAAAGGTTAGGTCCTGGAGCTGAGTTTCATCTTTCTAGTTGCAGCCTTTCCTTGGAGAGGCTGATCCCAGTCTGACCAAAAGTTCATGGGTTCGTTTTACTCTGTGGATGGGAGAATGATGATGATCCAGCCTTCTATACCTCTGTTTTCCAAAGCTGTGTTAAACCAGTGCAGCCCAGTCTGCATTACTGCTTATTCAGCCTGTTCTGACAACTCAGACCATCAGCTGTAGATGATATCACCTAATTCCACTTTGAAATGGAAGAGAATGGGTGGTAATGAACCTACTGACAAGAGCTGTTTTGCCTAGAATAATGCAAATCATGCATCCTAACCCAGTGAGCAGGGAGCTTTTCTCCTGTTGCCACAGGTCTTTGTTTCTTTTCCTGATGGACTGCATATTCTTTCATTTGAGTGATTAGGAGAGCTGCTACTGCTGTCACTCTGAAATGTTAAGTGTACGTCTAGCTGACACTGTTCTCTTTTGCGTGTAGGAAGAGGCAGCAGAACATGCTTGTTTACATGTCTTTATTGTCCACATTTGTAATGGACAGGAATAAGGTACTCTAAAGTGATCTGAAGATCACTGCTTATTCCAGTACTTTTATCATAAATGCAAGGAAAATCTGGTATCTCAGCATAATAAAACTGCTAAATGTATTGCAAGAAAGGGAGTATTTAGCAGAAAATCTGTTTTTCAGAGGCAAGTATTATACTTAATATAATCTCTCCCATAGTACTTTTCAGAAAGCGGCAGTCAATTTTTACTAATTCATCATGTGTTTTGCTGAATCTTAATGCGAAAGTAACTGCATCTTAAATACAGTTTTACAGAGCTCATTAAAAGTCATACTGCCTTTTTTTCTGGTGAAAGAAATAACAATTTCTATATGTGGGTAAAAATACAGGACTGAAATAGTTTGCAAAAATAAAATTACTTCATAAACATCTCAGACCTAAAGTGTTTCTTTTGAATATTAGTGTAGCTTACTGAATTATCTCTATATTATAATGTAAAAATATATTTTAAAACTAGTATCAAGATGGTCTTTTAACTTGAGCATACACTATTATTGCATGCAATTTTAGTAACTATAGAAGTTGTTGGATGAGTGAAGCTGCACTCATAAATATGCAAAGAAAAGTACAAATATACTGAAGAAATTCACAAATTTTGATATTTTAGCCTCATGTCTGCCAAGCCTCAGTCTTAGGCAGTTCTGCTTGCTGAATCACATGTGTGGAGAGGAAGACCAGAAGAAAGAGGAGGTTATATAAAGACTCTTATCTAGCTCACTGCTCACTGGTGAGCAGTGTAAGCTCAGTGTAAGCTTTCCTTTTTGGAAGTCTCTGAAACTCTCTTAGGTTTATTAGTCTCTGATCAAACTAAGCATATACTTTAATTGCCCTGCAAGACAAAAACAATATGAAGAAGTCAAAGCCTTTCACACCTGACAAAAATGCTTTGCAGATTGCTGACTGTCATTCCATTCTTAGCTTTCAAATTTTAATGTAAAAATAGGTAACCACAACTTCTAATCTGGAATTGTTCTGCTAGACTACTATTGCTGTGGTCAAGAGATTAGGATTTACATATTTAGTAGGAGGATCCTATTGTTTCTGAATTTTACTACTTTGTCAGATGGAATCATTTTAAATATTTGAAAGTCTTTCTCGCTTTGTTTTAAAGAGTCAATCCTAAGAAATAAATTCCCATGGCTATCTTTCACAGGGTCTTTTTGCTGCCTGTAAATGCCCCTATTGGTATGCTTGGTTATGACATGTATTTTATATGTAGATAATCCCAGTTAGTCCTTTAACTGCTATTTGGGAGTGATGCAATCTACTCTATCAGATACAAGGGAGATGGCAGTTTCAAACTTTGTCAAAATTTATTTGCCAGTTGCCCTTTGCATGGGCAGCTGCATGTGCTCTAGGTGCACATGTAAACTTCCAGTTTAGTCAATGCAGATAGAAAATTCCAGCCAGCAGACTTCAGAAAGCAATTCAGCTTACCTGTTGCATACATTAGGACAAGCTAAATCAGTCCTGAGCTTTTTTGGCTAGATCACCTATGACTATTTGGTCTTTAGGCCCTTAAAATTAGGTGTCAGAATTTTCAGCTGCATTGCTGACTTGTGGCTGTGTTCATAGTGATCACAGCATTCTCACTGGGGAGCACTCAAAAATCTGCCTTCTTTAAACCTTGCATACTGGCCAAGCATGTGTTAAGCTTCTTAGGCTGCCGTTGCAGTCTCTGTCCCTGGTGGCTTGGGCATAGAGTCAGTTTGTTTCTTTCTTTAGTTGGTTGCAGTCACAATCCCATGAATGTTTATTCAGTGCTGCTGTAAAAGAACTGGTCTTATGCTTCTATTCTGGCTGCTCATTCCCATCTCATATTTATACATCACTTGAGAAATAATGACATATGCATGATGAACCAAACCTAGCAGAGTTGAAAGCTGGCTGACTGGGGTTTTTTTGCTGAGCATAGGAATGAGAAGCTGGCTAAAGAAGATGACTCACTTTATCTATGAATCTAGAGTCTTATGACTGATGCTGCTGCCTTAGATTCATTTTTAAATACATCATTTCATAGAACTTCAGCTTTTGGAAACTCAGTTTGCACCTTTTGGGAAAAGTGTGATATTGGAAACATGCAGCCACAAGCTTTACAGAGGGTTCTTCCAGAGTCAGTTGCCTTTCTAGTACTCTCCTGCACTTAGAGGCCAAGTAAATTCGGCATCCGCAATACCCTGTGACAAGGAGTTCAACTACATGCTATTTGAAGAAAAATCTCTTCTTACTTGATATTTATACTTGTTACCTGCTAGTTTTATTGGTGTCTCTAATCCTTGTGTTGGAAGAGACAGCTAACAGTCATTCTGGTTATTCTCTCTGTGCCATTCAAGACTCTATAGACTTTTTCTGTCTTTCCCTTTTCCTTTTTCAAGGCTGAAGAATCCAAATCTATTGGATTGGTCATCCCATTGTATGAAATGATTATAATTAGCCATGAGAATAGGTAAAGTTAGAGTTGAATGAGAAAGAGTAGAATGGAAATTAGAATTTTAAAGTCATACCTCTCATAACTAGCAAAATTGGTAATGCTCCAGTCTTGAACTTTTTCCCCTTCATTATTTAATTCCTAGTCTGTATTTAGCAACTAGTGCCCACTGTTTTTTGAATACTAATTCTCTCTCTCTCTTGGTGGGTGCAGTTCTGACTTGTCGTGCTATAGTAAAATACAGACCAAAGCAGCAAGACAGCAATAATACTAAGATATTGAAACATGGAACAGGGAGAGGGGAGAAGAATGCATAAGGAATGACGTGGATAAGGTCTGTTTTTCATAGTAACTTGTTAGAAATATTTGGGAGGAAATTCACAAATGCTTACAAATCAATGTATCTCTTTCCAGGCACTGATACTGTGTTAGGGTATAACATATGTTAGGGTTGTTTTCCTTAATGCTTGTCTCTATAAAGTAATTGAAAGTCTGACACCTGGTTTCCCATATTCTTTGATAGCAAAGTTCTTTTTTTAATATATTTAATTGACATTTTAAAAGAACCTTTTTGTAACACAGAGAAATGCATGCCCAAACTGACACTTACAATTATTAGTATAAATTATTTTAATTACTTAGGGTATACATGCCTTATTCAAAAAGTATGTGATTTCTCTCCCTCGCAGATGTAATCATTTAATAATAGTCACATTGCTTGTGTGTGTATGTGTATATATAACTTTACAAACACTTGAGTTGCGTTAATTGTTTGATTAATGTGTTAATGGTTGAAGCTGAGATTATTCTATGCTCATTCTTTTGTCAGACATCATTTGCCTTAACATCAAACTAAAAGCAGAGAAAACAAAGCATGTCAGACTCATAAAATGGCAATGCCAGTTGTTTGTGAGGAGTGATAGTGTATTAGTTGGTGCATGTGTAGCTACTGGGTCCCAGAATCCAGACACCTGGCTGTGGAGACAAGGCAAGCTGGGGTAGTGGCTACAGGGCAGAACCTCTCACCAGGGTAAGAGAAAGGATTATTTGGCTCCATGGTCTCAATAGCATTCCTCAACTCTTAAATTTACTACCAACCTTTTTCTGTATTGAAGTAGTTGTAACTTCAGGGCAGTCTGCCAGCATTGTCTGTCTTTATGTAGTTATGCTGAGAAAGCTGACTGATTCAGTCTTCTGATTCTGCAGTGCCTTGGTTGTTATGTCCTTGGTAGGACTGACAGCAATTCTTGTTATTATGTGGTCTCTTGGGTTTTTTTTCCCCTCTCTTATGATTCAGGTTTTCAGTGAATTGCAAATAGACATGTTTGTTCTTTATTTCCCCCTTCCTTTCCTTAATCAAAGTAAGTTCAAGAGTTTCACTGTACAGGACAGTAAGGAAGAATGGACAGTTGGAGGCAATCAGAAAAAGAAAACTTGGAGCTCTCAAGAGGTAAGTGACTGGTAATGTCAAGATGACAAAAGTTTTCTTTCAGAGTTGTATGGATGAAGCAGAAAATGGAAAAAGTTTTTGGCTGTATTGATGGAAGATACTGTCTGCAGACTAGAAAACTTTGAGAAGAGTTGAGAGGAAAGCCTTGTGGAGGGAACTGGGTTGTCTTGAGGACAAAATAACTTAAAGTGAGAACAAAAAAATACATTTGTAGTTTAATTTCTTATCAATATTTTTACATGATAACATAGTCTTCCATATAATAAGTGACCATGGGATCGAACATCAGCCTTGAACAGAGCATACTGTACTGAATGATGTGTTATATTGCTTTCTAGTTGATCAGCTGATTCCAGAATGTGCAAATTGATTCTGTATAGAAAGATAGAATTAGATGGCAATTTCATTTCTTTTATTTGTCATTATAGACTAACATTTCTGAACATAGGAAGAGAAACAAATCATTAGCCTAATCAAAAAAGTCCATTAGGTGAAGGGAATTTCAGTTTTGCTGTGTCCAGAAGTGAGATTACATACCAGCTATCTGTAATTATAGTCTTTATATTTATCTATAAGATACCTTTAAGAAGAAATGGCCAGTAGATTATGAAGTAGTTGATTTAGTGCATTTAGACATCTGAACTACATGAACAGATGCTTAAATATTGCCCAAGGGATGAATTAGAATGACCTTGTCAGCACCCCCTGGGAAGAGGGTGGCGATGTGTGGTTGTTGGATTTATAGATTAGCAGAGAGATTTCTTATTGCTGAGGAATTCTATTGGAGAGAATGGATAAGGCTAAGAGAATGGATACTGCTTTCTGATAGCACATTTGTCTGAAGACACTTTTTATAGGTAGCTTTCCTTTTTTCCTCATTTGCTTGTTCTGAGGCTTTACATAACACAGTATTTCCATTAAGTTAGTCTCATCAATAGATGTCCTGCCTCTGCTATCATAATTTCCTTATTAACCAGGGCAGCCAGTATTTTTACTGATAGTGTTAGTGCTCTGGGCATGCTTCAGGTCTATACAGTTATGGTTAACTGCAAAGGAAGCAGTTGCATCTGGTGATTTAGCCAGATTTTACACACATGCACATGTGCACACAGTTTGTGGATTTGGGTGTGCAGCTAGTTGAATTCCCCAGTCAGGTGAAGGATAGGTGTTGGAGGAGATGTTAAAAAGAAACAGGTGGGCAAGCCTCCTTCCCTCACCCCAGAGAACACAGTTCCCAATGAGGGGCCAGCAGTGCATCATGTGCCATTTGTAAAATGTAAATCGCCCCTGCTAGGTTGAAGACTTGTATCTGTGCTTAGTCTCCTGTTTTGGACATTGTACCCATGAATATCTGTTGCCTGACAGAATTTGAGCTGCCTTTGTTCATGCATAGTTTGTCTAAAAGTGTTGATCCTTGCTTAATAAATTTAATGGAGATAAAAATCGCTTTTGTGGATGAAGGAAGAGGAAGAAACTCTATGTATTTTTTTCCTACAAATTCACAATACTAGCTGTATATCTATTGCCTCTTACTGTCTCATCCCTTCTGTTTGCCTCAGACCCATTTATTCAGCTCTCTTTTTTTTTTCAATTTTATGAAGCTGGCTCTAGTAATATCTTTTCATTATATTATATTATTTAGTGGTAGGGAAAGCTTTTTAAATTGGTAAATCATTCACCTATAAATGAGATGAGTGCAGCTCTTATTTCTGTGCTTTCTGATTCTTATTCTATCAGCAGTTTAATATCAGCAAGAGGTTTGCACAAAGCTGACTACAACTAAAATATGAGGGAAAATAAGAGTTACTGTGGATGAAGAATGAATTGTTTAATATAAAAATCTTTAATAAAAGTGGTTTGAAATAGTATCTGGCTTTGCTGAGCTCCTATGATTTTGTCCATTCTGTTTGGCACTGTTACTCTCGAGTACACACATGCTTGAATTTAACCTGAATTTGTGTGCTTTGAAAAGGAATTTAAAGGCTTCACAGTGTCTCTAGTAGCCTAATGTGTGAGCATTTTTTTCCCCCTCCCTCTTTTTCTTATCAAAGAAAGAAGCAATTAAACAAAACAGGAAGGAAAATCCTTCTGTAGTCTTCTCCTGGGTGGGACTCATCAAAGGTGTAACAGGCTGTTGTAGCACCATCTCTGTGATCATAGACATGATGATAAAGAATAGACCTGACAGATCAAGGCAGTGTGATGCACTACTGAAGATGAATCTGTCCCATGTTTTTTTCCTCTCTTTCCCTGAGGCAGTTCTTCTGAGCACAGTAACCTATTTCAGTCTTACTGGGCTATATGGCAAATCTCATTCAAATATGATTAAAATGAAATGAACATTTAAGACAAATTTGTTTAGAAGATAAGCTGTTAAATTCATGTTATACCCCTAGGTGCTACTTGATAATTATAGTTTATTTTTTATTGATATTGGAGAGCAATTATATGCTCTGGTAAATTTTGATTTAAAAAATTAAAGTTTAAAATCTTAAGTTTTGGAAGCTTTAAAATGTCTTTTTTTTATTGATTTGTTTGTTATAGGCAGATTTTTATCATTTTTAAAGATCATACCATGCATCATGTTCATCTTAAGAACTGAGATATGTCTTGGGTGTAGCTAGAAATTATGATGATTCTTCAGTTTATCATTTGGGTCAATCTTATACTTTTGAAATAAAAGTAATTTTTTGTTTTGATTAAATGGGCATAAGTGTTCATTGAAAAAGATTAATTTATTAACCAGTCAGCTCTTGGAAAAATCATAAATGCATAAAATTCTCTTCTAGAGGGGATCTGGATGCAGAGGGGAACAGAGTCTGTCATTCCTTGACACGCAGAAGTTCAGCCATGGGGAGCTGACTTTTCTCTCTGGTTCTGCCCCCGAATGCAGACTTGGGGCCTCTCCCCTTTACTGCTTTCCTGCTGTCCATGGGTTCTCCCTGTGTCCTGAGTTACATCACGGATTGAAGTCAGACGAGGTGTATTTTATCTGAAATTAGAGACCTAATTTATCATCTGCAAGCAGTTGTTAGGGCTCCTGTGAAGGAAGGAAGCGAGAATACTCCTTAGAGGTCCTTATCTGTCCCCATCCCATCTGTAACTGCAAAGGGTCAGGTTCTCTCTGCCTGACTGGCTCAGCAGTGCCTTGGTCGGTGGGGTAGGAACCCGAGCTCCTGGGAGTCTGAGATGGGCAGCGAGCTGCTGGAACTCCAGTCAGAGAATGTGATCCACTATTCCTGCTTAGATCGTGCCCAACTCTTAGGCCTGAATTCAGCTGAATTGAATTCTGGCTTTCTGCTGCTTGGTTTACTGTTCTCACTACTAAGCCATCAAGCAAATAAGCCCTTCTCCATTCCTTTCCTGGTGAGATACCTACCTGCCTTTGACTTCTGTTGATTAGACAATTTTTTGTTAGAATCAGCTTTTTAGACCAGACACTTTTTTGAATGTGGTAGTGCCTAATTAGTGCTAATTAACTTTAACATACATCTGAAGAACATGGTAGTAAACCTGTCTGCCAAAGGTTTTCTGCCCTGGTGCAGGCACCTACATTCAAAATTCAGTCCCACTTCCATTTTTAGTGCAAGTATACTGGATTAGACCAAAGGTCCTACTAGTGAAGCATACTGAGTCTGACAGTAGAGGTCTAAGAGAGGGTAAGTGAGAGCAGGTGAGAGTATATAATACTTTAGCATTTTTTTCATCTCAATAACTACAGTAACTTTCTGAGCCCTCTCTCCCCCCCCCCTTTTTTAAACTTCAGTAGTTTCTGCCACTGCACGAATCCATGCAAACTCTTGTTCAGTGACCTGTGTAAAAGTTCCATGGCTTATTTACACTTTGAGTGATGAGTCACTTCTTGTTCTTAGGCCTTGTCTTGGATTTGGATCTGTTTGTCTAGCACATAACTTTCATTTGATGTTGACTATATCCTATACTAGAAGAAACTGCAAACAGTCAATCTGTATTTATCCATTTAATGCCATCTATAATCTTGTAGGCCTGTTTTATACCCTCTAGTCTAAACCACCTTAGTCTTTCCTCTTTTTTTTTTCTTCATCCTGAATTTTCTTACATTTAAGTAGCTGTTTTCTTTTCAGAAATGATTTTGTGGTTATGATCATCCCTGCTGATCACTTTTAAATCAGATCTAACAGTTAACTTTTTTGAGCTGAGCAGATCAGAATTGTGTGCATAATTTAAGATATAGGTATGCCATGGAAGGTACTGTAGGGTAATAATACATGTTTTTCCTCTTTTCTTTTCCAACCAGTTCCGAACTTCCGTTTTGCTTTTTTGGATTGCTTGAGGATTGAACTGATCTTGTTGAAGAGCTAACTGTTACAATGCCAACTTCTTATTCTTGGTAAAAGCTTGACACTTGCTACTGAATCTGAAATTAAGTTTGTGGGCGGGTTTCCAGTGCGCATTACTCTTTTTGCTACATTGAATTTCATTTGTCACATTACCCAGATGGTCAGTATTATAACTGCCTTGCAGTTCTCTACAATTGGCCCTTGTCTCTGCTACCCGAACCAGTACCCTCCACCCTTTGTCATCTCCTTCCTTGCCTACTTCCTCCTTGTTCCAGGTGACTTCTGAATATACTTAACTCTGGGAGTTCTGGCACAGACTCTCTAACCTTTTCTAGTGTGAAAATTAACTGTTTGGTTTTAGTCTTTATTGATTGAGGTTTCCCCCCTGCTAATCTCTATCCAGTTATTTATATACTGCGGGACCTTCCCTTTTAACTCTTGACTGCTTAGTTCCTTTAGAAGACTGAGAGTATTATTGAAAACTTTTGAAGTTTGAGTAGTGGTTTTGTAGGTCACATCTTTATGCTTTGCTCACTTGCCAGTTCCTCCTAGTTTCATTTGTAATTTTTTTTGAAAGATACTTTTTTGTTCTGCTGACTCTAAGGTCTAAATTAATGTCTCTGAAGGCAGTTAGAGGCATAATTCTTTACACCCTGTCCTGAAAATAGAGGCCTGAATACACAGAAATGTTTACTTAATTATTTAACAAAGTTTGTTGGAGATTATGGAAGGGATGTTTATTTTAAACCTCATTTCAATCTAATTCTAGCTAGACTGAAATTAAAATTCTGTTTGTCACTAGTTTCCTCAGATTTCAGTCATTCAGTCTTTCCCCATACGCATACTCACAAGCACCAAGATTTGTTTGTCCAGCTGGTCTGAGACCTGGCCAGAGTTGTTCATTTGCACCATGGAGGACAAGGGATGCCCACTACCAAGTCTCCTCTACATCTGATGGGTTTGTCTTGATTTGCAGCAACTGTTTGGGGGGGGGGGGGGGGGGGGGGCTGTTCCTTTTAGGAGTCAGTTGTTATGGCATGAGCCTTTCCTTCACAATTGTGCTTGCATTATCCTCCATAAATGGGAAGCAACCTTGCTAAGATCGTTTTTGTTCTTAATTTGCGTATCTTAATGGTTACAGTCTGTCTTCCTTGTGGGATAACAGGAAAAAGCACAGCAAATACCGTATGCTGTGAATTTTTTGCCATCCACATTTCCAGAATTAGCAAAAGAGCTGCACAAGTCACCTGTACTGTATCTTTACCAGAGTGCAGGCCTTCTGGTACTGATGTAAGCAACAGATTCATCAGTGTTTACCAACTTTATTACTGTAGATCAATGGCTATCACACTATACCATTCTTCTCATCCTTCCTCTGCAGTGTTTTTTTTCTGGTGCTTTCGTGCACAGACATTTCCATTCATACCAATCTTTATTTCTATTGCATAATTCCAACTTCATGGTTGACAGTCATGTATGAAATGTCAAGAACAGTAGTAAGTTTATAGAAGTACCTTGCTATACTCTTCATTAAGATGTATTTAGTGGTAAATTGGTAATTTGAGCTTTATTTGTGCTTGTGGGTAAGATATTAATCAGCTATTTTTATTCCAGTCAAACTATCTGTTTTGTAGGAGATTATACTGTTTGAGATCTGTACCCATCCATGTTCACTAGATTCTGAAATTCTGCTTAAGTTTACTGTTTTATCTATGGATATGTATGTTAGATTTGATACCATTAGCCACACTGAGTGGAGACTTATATTAACTCAAAGGAACTTTCTGGTGATGTAAGCTACTGTAAATATTTGAGTATCAATATCTGTTCTGTCAATTTTGTTTTGTCTTGAGGTTTAATATAGAAAGGTACTAGTCCACAATAGCAATGATAATTTGGAAGTGAGAAAATGGTTCAGTGACTTTCGTATATACTGCTTCATGGAAGCTCTTGCAGCTTATCACAGTGAGGCTCAGAATTCTAGTGAGATTTAAAATTTTGCTTTTTTATACAGTTTCAAAATAAAGCAAAATGATTACTTTAAACTTTTTGTCTAATCATTAATCTAGGAAAAATTAAAAGTTTTATCTAGGAAGGTTCTAAGTATGGAAGAATTTCACGGTTCCCAGTGTTTCACTGGGAAAACGTTCTCTGCTATTCAGGGTTTAAAACTAAATTATCTAACTGTTCTTATATAGTAAAATCTTAACATACCATAATCACCAGAGTTCACTACTGCCTGAAAACATTTCATACCTTCGTCTTTTTTGCCTTCTTACTCCCCACTAGTTTCAATAAAAGAAGTCAGTCTCTTAGGTCTTGAAAAACATGTTTTAATTTTGGGTGTAGTTGTTGGCACAGATTTTGTGATTTGTTCAGCTTCTTGTCATCCGCTCTGTGCCCCTAAAAGGGCCCATCTGATAGTGGTGTGTTCTGGCTCTTTCTCTTTTCTTACTACTACTGCGTGTATATACAATCACTTCTTCATTAACCGAAACAGTGGAGATGCTGAAATGCCCAGCAGAGTTGGGAGAAAGCACTGGCCCTGCTTGCACCTGAGTTGGTTTCTGCTGGCTCTGAACAGCATGTTTCTGCTCTGGGTTCCCCAGCAGGTGCCAGGAGGAGTTTGGGTTAGGTTCAGTAATAGAGCCAAGCTGGAGTTAAACAAACATTGAAAGTGCAAGGTCACAAGCCCTTGTAGCAGTCAGGGCACCTTAGATGCGTCTGTAGACGCTTTCCTGTAGTCTGAGTTCCAAGCACCAGGTTGGGAGACCTGATCTGACTGGTCGCAGCTGCCTTGGGCCTGACGGGGTGTGTTAACTCAAGGCTAGTAGGAAAATCCTGAGTAAATGTGTCTGGAACATACCAGCAGTTTCTCAAGAGGTATCTGAAAGGCTGTTTATATACACGTTTTCACACAGAGCTGCTTTACCTTGCTGTTACTATGTTGGACATACCTGTACCAAACCACCTCTAATACTGGAAGCAGCCGCACAGACCTCAGAAGGGGCCAACTTAGCTTTTTCTGTCACTTTTGAAACCTGTGCCAAATTCTATGCTGCCGTGAAGATAGTTTCTAGTATTCAGGCTGTTTCAGGTGTAGCTACCTTGTGCTTTGCTGTCCATGTTGATACACATTCAGAGAGAAAGTGGTCATTTGAGACAGTCTGATGCCATACACCATCTCAGTTTTAATGGGAAGAAAGAATGAAAGTGAGTACAGACAGCTGATAACAAATGAGGGAGGAGGAGAAGCAATAACAGAACAGGGAAAAAATGCCAAACCAAGTAAAACCTTTGGCACCTTTTCCATGGTAATTTTACTCTTAAATTTACTACTTTTTTCTTCTAGCTTGCACTTTCTTTTGCCTGATTAAAGCAGATTGATATGGACATACTGCATCTCTCTACTAGCAACTAGTAGCTGATCCACATTTCCATATTTTCTTCAAGCCC
Source organism: Dromaius novaehollandiae (assembly GCF_036370855.1). Lineage (NCBI taxonomy): Eukaryota > Metazoa > Chordata > Aves > Casuariiformes > Dromaiidae > Dromaius > Dromaius novaehollandiae. The sequence continues at coordinate 28,285,172 of NC_088098.1, forward strand.
CCCATTGCTGCAGTTAGTGCAATGCTTGAGAGTGGAATTTGCTGTAGTGCTCAGATCTAGTGTATTATGTGGGGAAGTCAGGTCCCTTCACTGATGCTGTTGGAGCATGCTGAGCCTTGCACTGCCTAGGAAGTGACAAAGTGAAGATACTAATGCATCCTTAGGCATCCCTCTTTTTAACATTGTGCTAAACATAATCCCTCTGGATTGAGAGCTGGAAATCCTTTTCACCCTAAGACACAGATACTCATAGCCTGGTGTAATGATGATGGCCTGTTGGCAGCCAGATGCTAAGTAAAAGAAAAACTTTGAAACTTTGTTTTGCATAGTCCACATCTCTGGTGCCAAGAATTCATTTTTTCTGTCTTACTGGCTGTGTCACACAGTGGGTGAGACCATTGTTTTTTACATTTTAGTGTGTGGAGCTGCAACCCACCAGCTTTGTCATATGAGAAGAATAAGGTAAATGGGAAGTGTATGAGTGTGTTTCTACACTGTGGAGAGACAGATTTCTCCCTCTAGGGAGCAGAGAGGATGAAAGTAATGATGTTTCCTGACTCTCAACCCTGGACTGTTTCTGTGTCTTTCTGGTTTATAGTAGCTTGATAGAAATAATTCAGGGAGCAAACTGTATGGTCTAGCCTTCAAGATGAGTATCTTAGCCCTGCTTAGTGTCTCAGGCATGAGTGTCTGGCACCTGCTGCTGGACTGTTGAATTTTTGTGTTCTAGAGCATGAAGGGACCCAGTTGCATGAAAAGAATTAAGGAGTACTCTCAAGTAGAAAAATGGCTTGCTATGGCTTAGAACAGTGTCCTGGGTGTATTCTGGGTTGTATTCCGTCAGGGAGAACTGGGTTTTGAACAAGGCAGATGGTGCTGATGGTGTTAACTTCAGTTAAGTCAAATGTGCTGTTTAAATACTTGTTTAAAGATTTGCCCTCATGACTGAGGAGCAAGAGAACCTCTCTAACTTTATGCAGTTGCCAGACAGTGGGAAGGTTGTCTAGCTGTACAGGGGCTATTGAGCTTTAAGAACAGGAGTTTCAACGCAGGGCAGAAAAGTGGCGGGTGGGGTGTATGGTTTTGTTTTTGTTTTGTTGTTCTTGCTTGAGGCTAGAGGGTCTAAGCAACTAAAAGCTCCAGGAAGGAAAGCTTAGTTTTAGATGGAGAAAGGCAGTCTAAACTGACTGTTTCTGTATGATAGAAAATGTCAAAATATGCATTTGTAGTTGAAGGCCTAAACATTTGAACACTTCTAAAATAGAGATGTGGTGTTTTGATGTGGCATGGGGTGGTGTTGTTGCCGGATTTTTTTTTTCCCCCGGTAGTAAGTTAAAACTTTCATTTCATGTTTATTGAAGCATGGGAAGGAAGGGAAAGCAGAACTTGCATGTTGTGCTCTGCGGTGATTTTTATGACTTCCTATCATGTTTTCTTCCTGCTTAGTCTCTTTAAAGTCAAAAAAAAAAAAAAAATCTTGCTATGCTTCCACATAATCTCAGCATTTTGGGCCATGCTTAGTGGGCTTGATAGGCTTCCTGATTTCCTCTGTAAATAACCATGAACGACTAAAACTAAATCCTTTCTTTCTGCTGCATTTTGTATGCTGTTTGTTAGGGAAACCTAAATAACTATCTCGGTTTCCCTCACAAATTTTTCTGACAATGTTCCCTACCAAATATCTATTTTTTTTATAGTTTTCATTCGATAATAATAATAAACTGTCATTACTGCGCTCTATTGAAATCTAGGATATAATATTGTCGGTTGTTTTGTGAAAACTCTCTCATGGAGTTTCTCTATGGAAGACAAATGTGTGTGTAGTTGAACTACCTGTGTTAAAGCGCTCAGTGAAGTTCAAGATGATTTATGGGAAACAGCAGGTGATTCCTATTTGGTGGAGCACTCTTTGTAATCCTAAGGATGGCATGTCAGTGTGGTGAAGCAGTGGGCTGTAAAGAATAAGGGTGCAGATGGGGTGATTTTTGTAGTACTGAAATTGTATGATATCAAGAGAGGCTTTTCTAAGCTTAATTTCAGAACGCAGAGAAACTTCTGCAGTTATAAACACTGTTGTGAGAACATGTCAAACCCATATTATTATACATTTTTCACTTAAAGTGTTAAACTAGCTTGAACTAGTTCTTGAGGCTGTACCTTCTCTTCTCTTGGTAAGTGCCTTGCCTCATTCAACTTTCTGGCTCAATGATAAAGACCTTGTAAGGACTTCTGTGCATCTCCAGACAGATGATACACTGCATAAATACAGCTTTGGAAACATAATAACATCTTCAATGTCTTCCTTAGAGAAATTTGAACATAAAGGTTGACATTTTTAACTGGCAGGATTTTAAAAGACTTGCATCACAGTTTGAGCCTACGTGTAGGGTTTTTCTTGCTGTACACTGATTATGCTTTTGAAAACTGATGTAATGAGAAATGCTGTAACTTTTTTCATGCAGGGAAGGAAAGTACCCATGAAGCCTGAGTACTGGCATCAGCATTTTATAGTGTGAAGGAGAATGCTGACAATAACCTTCTGTTCAGATAATGATCTCCAGTTTTAATCATTACTTGTGAGAACATACTGTTTTAAAATTGTTTATTTTCCTGATATCTCTTTTTACTGATTTAATAGCTGTTAAATTGGACTGGATCGCTATGCCTTGCTAGCATGTCTTGCTTTGTAAGGCTTCTTTGTCCTCATGAGCTCTCTGTATCTTCAATCATGTTCTCCTGGCATACAATGGAATTGTAATTTAGTTCATTATACTTTCTAGCAATCAATATTTGGTCAAGTTTCAAATGTTTTTTTGAAGAGCTTAAGATTCCCTCTTCCCTTCAGATGACTTTTCAAGGAGCTTTAAACCTGTGTTGCCTTCTAGCACCTTGACCCATTTGAGTATAGTGAAAAGAGGTATTCAGTCAAGGTGTAAGAGGAAGCATATCTAGTTTCTTTCTTTATGCTGAATACTTCCAGAGCCTTTATGGAACAAAATGATCCATTCTTCACACCTTTCTTACAATGGACTTGCTCTGGATGGTTCCAGTATTGTTACTGAGAAGTGACTAGAGCATGACAATACAGAAATTGAAGACAACTGATACAGTAGGGAATGTATTTGCTTCCTCCAAAAGACCATTTCCCTTTTCAAACCATCAATATTTGACTAAACAGCTTTTTTTCAGATGAACAGCATAATGTGAAATGAAACTTTTTAGTTACATTTCTGTAAGTGCAATTCCTTTATTTCATTTGAAAGAGGAGTACATTTGTCCATTCTCAACATTATTACCATGATTACTTTTCTGTTTGGTTAATTGTTTAAATGTCTCCAAATAAACTGTAGTCTCTCTAATTATTTAAATTTCTTGAAGGAAATACTTACATCAGCAGATAATATGTTAAACTATACAAACTGGTAACTTGTTGCAGGTATTCTCTTAACAGTAGTTTTTAAATAATCCCAAATAATAACCCCCAATTTAAATATCCTCCCCCATAATAACCTTCAAAAGCTTAACTTGTTTCAGTATTTAAAAAATGTTCTAAGAGATTTTTCTCAACATGTATCTATCTAATGATTGGATTTAAGAGCTATTTAGATTCATCTTATTAATTACATTAATTTTGAAAGATGTAACAGATCTTTAGGTTCTCTTCCTTATTATTTTTGAGCTGTAGGCAGTGCAAATTTATGGCTACAAACTAATCAGAGTTCAGTAATTTTTTCAATCAACTAGAAGTCTTTGATAGTATCTATTCATAGGGTGGAAACAAGACAACTGTTGCCAGCGAATTCAGAAATAAATGCAATGAAATACCTACTTTAATATAACATAATGTGTATAGCTTTGTTTATGTATGTACAAGTTTAAAGTCCTTTAATAATATTTGAGAGACCAAAAAAATTGACTTTTTTTAAAAGCTCTTTACCTCTTGGTCTAAAATGGTATGCCTGCCTTTAAAAATAATTAACATTAAGAATATTTTAATCCTTTTTGCTTATTGCATTGTTGAAACAATTAATTATGAGAATGTATTATATGGAGTATATTTGTACATAAAACAATTTACATGTAATTCACTGGGTATGGAAAATGAAAGTAGGAAAAGTCAAAGTCCCTCCACCTGTGTAGTCTCTGTCCAAGTGTGTAAACTACACGAGACATAGGAAGCTATATATGAGAAATCTGTGAAAGAAGACCACCTTCCCCCAATCACTTGGTTTTAATCAGATGTTTACGTAAAGGATTTGTGACAAGGTGATATCAGGCCCATGGGCAGTTACAGAAGGATATCTCCGCACAGAAGGGAAGCTGGCAGAAAAATTAAAGTGCAAAACTGATCAAAACAGGAGAGCCTGTACAGGATTGGATCTGTCATTTTTAATTTGTGCATCTAAATGAGAGAATCTGAATCAGTGCTCAGTGCATCTCATCCTGGCATTCAGAGCTTCCTAATTTTAGATTTCTGCTGTTTCTTATGAAAAGCTTCTGGATGCTACATGGGGGAAGCCGAAGCATCAGTTTTTGAAGCATGTGGGCACTTAAAGCTGTCTCCTTTAGGTGTTTAGTGTTTTCAAGTGGAAAAGGTAGCTGTTGATTAGATTGAGGTGCCCCTTTATCTAGAATGGGTTTTCAGCCCCCACGTAGATAAAAGAATGGGACACTCTCAAACTATAAACTGCTCTAGCTGAGTTATGAGTCTAGCTTATAATCAAAACCAGAAATTGAGGAAAAAAATTACAACAATACTTAAATTACAAATTTCCAATAACCAAATATCCAGTGCTGTTATAGCTACTAAATACTCACCATGTTTAAACCGTTACATCTTTAAGTGCTTTTTAAAGACTAGAGCAGGGTTTATTGCATAATTGAAACTGTAAATTATATTTCAGTTCCTAATTATTGATCTATTTTATTTAATAATGTAAAATGAGTGCACGTGGTATGTGTGCAGGAGTCTGACTTGCATGGTTTTGCTGACCTAGTGTATATTGCAGTTTATCTTGTCTTTAAAAATATCTTACTGGAGCTCTATGGTGGAGGTTTGCTTTGGTTAAGGTCAGCCACTTGGGAGTTCTCTATTTAGTGAATCATGTAGGTTGGTGTTACGATTAGACGCCAAGTCACGATCTAGCACTTTGAGCTAATTTTACTTCCAGTGTGCTGTTTTTGAATGCAAGCTCTTTTAAATGGCCCTGTTACTGACAGGAAAAGAAGCCTTCCTTAGGCTGATCGAGGTTGCTCCTTCGTTCAGGGCCTCTTGCAAGGGTCTGAGCATTACCACTAAACAGCTGGAACTGAGGGCATGGAACAGCTTTTAGACTTAGGCTGTAAGGATCCCTGCTGCTCTTAAGGTTTAGATTCCCCCATGAGTTTTTAGTGGAAGATCTATATAGCTGATAATTTTTATTTGATGCTAATGATTGCTGCGTTCCTGAATTATATACTGTTCAAAGGAGGCTGCTTAGAATGTGGGATACTTAGATGAAAGTTGTTAGGTATTACTTGCTCTGACCAGAACAGATGCTACTGAACTGTCTTAACAGCTACATCAATCCTATATGCAGTCTTTCTTTCAGTGTTTTCAAAAGTATTTGAGAACTTGAGTTTAATACCTTGAATAAAATTCTGCCTTCAAAAGAAACTGTTACACAATGATGAACTAAAATTAGAGCTCTATTCAAAACTGGAGATTAGTTTTTATTATGTGTTCATTCCTATTTTGAGTTATTTTAATTCTTACAGGCACAGTAAAAAGATATCATATTGTGTGAAATAAATGTGATTTATAACAGTTTGTCATGTCTTACTCTTTATTATTGAGGGAGGGGGTGGTTAGTGCTATCTGTTGCTAAAGCTGTTCAACATTAGTGTTTGCTCCAAGCTACATTTCTTCAAAAAACTTCAGCCAAAGTATTTCAGGATAGAGTACAAGATGTTTAAAAAAAAAAACCCAAAAGATACACACACACCAGCTTTTTTTATTTAGAAGCTTTTGTCTTTCTGCCAAAGATAGCCTTTTGACATCTTCATGAAAATTTGCCTGTTGCTGGCTAGGTTAAAGAACCTTGCATATGTTTCAGCTTGCCCACTTTCAGTAGTAACTCATCAGTTATAACATATATTGCATCTACACTGAATACATTCCAGACCATACCTGCAGAGGTCTGAGAAGGCTTTCTTTGTAATTACAGGAATAAGCTCTTGGGGACTGGTCAAGTCTGGGGTTTGGCAAAAGAATGGGTGGCTTAGGGGTGAAAAGGAAATTTTCTCTTATGCTGATAATGTTGCTTGTCAGAAGTTTAGAGGGATGAAAAGCTAGTCACGTGGAGGAGCAAAAAGAATAGGCAAAAGGGTGAATAGAGGGATTTGAAACTGAGAGAAACTGTAGAGCTGATGAAACTAGGACTGGGAATTGCTAGCTGAGAAGGGGATGCTTGGTTCCCCAGCCAAGCAGTGTAAAGTGGCTATCTTGGCACTGCTCAGGGCTGCATCCACACAACATAGCATTTGGCTCTGAGTCTCCTCCAAGTCCAACATGGTATTCCTGTGCCTCAAATCACTTGATTTTTGTGAGGAAGCAGGGAAGGTTCAGTTCAAAGTGTCTGATATAACATGAAGACTATGCTGCAGCCCCGTAGGATATTCTTTTCTGTGGTATGTGTTGGGTTATGTATATCATGTGTCCTGGGGAGCTTGAGGGCATATCCGAGAGTACAAGAGCTGCCTTGGATGGTGTTGGGGCACTGCCAAATAAACCCAAACTAATGCAGCCTTATGAAAAACTTAAAGCTGTCTATTGCCAATAGCCCCAGAGTGAAGTACTATTTTTTGGAAGCCTATGTGGAGTGACCTCTGAGAGCCATGTAGTGAACTACTAAATAGTATGGATGATCTAGCAGCTCAGTGCTTAAGCTCCTGCTCTGGCCTTTTCTGTGAGTAATATGCTTTTATTCAAAGTGAATAATTTCACTCAAAGTGAATCTCTTCACTGATTTGGCAAAGAGATTAGACCTGTAAGGTTGGAGGGGTGGGGAAAAAGGATTGCCCTATAGGACCAGAGGCTTGTTTATGTATGTGTATTTGGGGGAGGGAAAAGGGGAGTGGAATCAATAAAATGAAGAACTGGGAAGAGGGAGATACCAGCAGAAACCCTGAGGGACTAGAAAGCTGAGGCTTGAATAGGGGCAAGCATGAGATGAGGGTAAGGAGCCTGCACTGTAAGAAGAGAAGGAACACAGATGTACAAAAAGTTCATCTAGGCTGAAATGTGCAGAAGAGGATCTATGGCTTCTGAACAGTATCTGTCACAGAGCTTCAAGGTTGATCCCAAAATCTCGGGGCTGTCATTCTACTGCTGTGTAATCCACTGCAAAGCATATGCTGTTTTCTCTACTGGTATACTTTCACAGAAAGAAATTCCCTTCTTGCAGTTCCTCCTCTTTAGATCACTGGAGAGGTTTGTAATAACAGACCTAAAGTTTCTAACTCTGCTTTTAAGCTGTGTTGTTATTTATAATGGTGCTATTTGATAGAATTTCTTTCTCTGAAAATTCCTCTGAAAATCTGTTGTGAGGATTTTATTGAAAAGAACATTAGAAAGCTTGCAAAAGCAAGCACTCGCACAAGCATTCTTTTTCTAGTGTTTCTGTTGATGTAGCTTTAGTCTCTAATGCATATTCATTACAATTGTTATGTGATCAAGCATGCTGAAGTTGATGTAATAAATGATCTGCTTACATAAGGAAAAAGGATAAAATTGCTGCTGGAAATTTTGGTTTAATTATTGACACGGAAATAGAACTCATTTTAAAGATAACACTTCTGCCATATGCTGTTTATGAATTATAGATGAAATTGGAGGGTGGGAGATGCATACATATAATGAACACACACTGATTGTTAAATATCAAAATCTTCTAGAGAAACATATTGCAGAAACTCCCATTTCCTAGGCCTGAATCCCTTATCCCTTCCAGCATGAATGATTTTACTTTTCTGTTTTCAGATATTGCTCGGTAGTTTTATGGATCTCTCTCACTTTTGTGTCCCTGGGCTGGATCTTGCAGCACTGCTAACATCCCCGCTTCCCGGCTCGGTGACAGCGCTGCCATTGTTGGGGTGGCGGATGCGCTGTCAGCTCTTTTCCTGCGAGTCAGTGGGGGTGCGAAGCAGACAAAACCCCAGCTCCCTCTGGCTTTCTGGAGAGCACAGATCTTGTCAGTCTAATCATCTGCCAGCTCACAAAAACTTGTTGGCTTTCCAACCGTATAGCCAAGATAAAAATTCGACTCTGGAGAAAGTTTCATGTTTTTGTTAGTATTCCTCTCCCCTCCTCTTGTGCCAAAAGCAATCCTAGAAATAGTGAGGAAAAGGGATGTGGGGGAGTTTCTTATTTTTATTTTTCATCTTGTGTTGTGTTTCTTGTTAGAGAAGCCAGGTGGCTTCTCTGGATTACTCACCTTCTCAACAGGTGGTGAAAATTAATTTCATGCCCTGTAGCTTTGGCAGGTGTCATCAATATATACTTGGTGCAAAAATATATACAAGCAAATTAAAACACTTTTTTTGTCTGTTTGCACAGTACTGTAGACTGTTAATGATTAAAAAAAGGTGGGGGGAGGATCTAGATGTTTTACTGTGTTGGTGCCTGTTGTGGCTGCCTAAGTCCAGATGCGTTAGTCACTTGCCTCTGACAAGTAAAAAGGGAAAGGATGGATGTGCTTTGCAGTGATTTCAGTAGGTGCAACAGAGTCTGGTTTGAATGGGAGAATAATTTGTTTGGACTGTGAGGTTTGCCGAGCAGGAACCACTTGATACAGATTTATTGCAGCGCCTGCCATAACGGGCAGGACTCTTATCTGGAGGCTCTGGCTACTGTCGTGACATAGGTATTTCAAATAAATACCTGGTTCGAACAGAATATTGGGAACTGAGGATCAGAAGACTGGGGCTGGGTAAAGGGTGCTGAGTGCGGGTAAGTACAGGGAGAAAGGGAAACACAAAACAGAGCCAAAGACGTCTGTATAGGACCCTGCAGAACAGGGCAAAGGACTAGTACCTATTACCGTGGTGATGTTATTGCCTAAGTTTTTTGTATTTTTTGAAGTCTGTGTAATTGTCATGCTGTAGTATATCATCTGTTGCTGCTCTTTAGCCCTGAGTCATTTGAACTCCAATAGGATAGGTAAATTAAGAGCTACTGTTTGACTGTGTCAATTTAAATGGTGTTGTGAAACAGTCTGTAAAATGCTCTGTGAAATAGTCTCATATTACACTTACATTAAAGAGATTTTGTAACTTTCATTTACCAAATAATAAAATCAGATGTACGCAACAAGATATAAAATGAAGTACCTTAATTATCTTGCATATTAGCACAGGAGGGATGAGGGGATGTACATATTTCTTCACCATCTGACAAGTACTGTTTCTCTGCTGTCTGATGTCACCTAAATCAATACAAGTTCAGCATCATTTACCTGGTTATACTGAGAAGGTCAGGGCCTTTGTAAGGACAGAGCAGAGCAGTGTGAGATATTTTAACAACAGAACTGCCCTCAGCCTGAGGTTTCGTTGCACTAGTTCTAGATCAGTCTAAATATAAAGCCAGAAGTATGTTCTGAAACTGTCAAAAATCTAATCCAGTGCTCACCAGCATTTCCCTGGGGTTGTTTTTATAAAATATATTTTGAATTATACATTTTTTATAAAGATATCTTCATCAAGTATTTTAACTGTCATGAAGGCAAAATTCTTCAAATATTCTCAGGAAGCTGGAAGTTTTGCACTGAATGTGTTAAATCTTTTTTTAAAAAAAAGTTCAAATGCTCTTTTCATGTTTTTTTTTATTTAGATAAAATAGACATCTTGTCAGTGTTTGAAGTCAAAATAACCTTCAATATTTAATAACAGCACAGCTTTAACTTACTGCATGTTTTAAAAGTTACCAAGTACTTCAAAGTGAGTTTGTTTCTGTGTGTTACCCTCAATTAATATATGCCTATAAAATCCCCTCTTTTTTTAAAGGAACCTGCAGTGGCTATTTTTTTCTTATAATCTGGGTTTTTCTTTTCCCTTTATTCTATTTGTATGCCAGTTCCTATATTGGATTTGGCTTTGTCAAGCATATATATTTAATCTCTTGCTGCTCTTAGCATTCTGAGGGTAAAAATATATATTTTAAAAATTGCTTGCTACTTGTCCATTATGTGTTTTTTCTGATGACAGAGAACAGTACCTGAGTATCAACAATGCCTGTGCTGATGAATTACCCTAAGACATTAGAGATTACAACACTGTGGTAAAGGGAGGAAAAATCTAGTTCCACTTGGAAAACAGTTCCATAGCAACACTGGGATGAAATATATTTTTGGTATTATTTACTGGATTGGTATGATATAACTTAAAGTCCCAGACCTTCACTTTAACATCATCATCCTTTAACTATTCCTAACTAGTATTTAAACTGGTTAGTTTTATTTCAGCTACTATTTTATATTTCTTTAAGTAAGGTAAAATTTATTAACAAGAACAGAAAAACAAAAAATAGAGGTTTAAGTATATTTTCAAACAAAAAGCTAATACCTAGCAGAGTAAAAACACATCTTTATTTCTGTATTTGTAGAGCTTCTGGATTTAAAAGAACTATTAAAAGCCTATTCACCAAGTCTGGAGGCGATCTACCTGAATAATGTCTTAAGATCAATAGAAAGGATTTTCAACTTTTTCACACTAGCTCAAGTTATTTGTAATAGGATATATTTGCTGAGGAAGTTTCCAAGTACATCTTGCAGAATTTCTATAAGATTTGGGGGTTCTGTAACGTGGCATTTGGCCCACCGCAACTTCTGAACCAAAATATTCCTTTATTCTTTAGTTCCTGTGTCCAGGCACTGAAAGCCATTGACTTGTGCATTGCTGCCTAAAAGCAAACTAAAGAAATCAACTGCAATATGCTGTGATTGGTTACTAGATACTTGCTTCAAAGGAAAAAGAAATTAAGGCTCTATATATGGGTATTGAGTAATCCCCCCTAATTCTCCCTAGAACTTAATTTCTCATTAAAATTTGATCTGTGAAGATAGCATTCTGTCTTGAAACACACTGCATTTGGATAAGTAAATCAAAAACCTTTGTCAATGAGAAAGGCAAAATACACCCACCATTAGTAATGTTGCCTTCCAGATCACCAGTTTGGATTAATGTATTTTCAAGAACTTGATTTAGCCTTACCCCCAGTTTGATGGCATAAGATTCCTCTTGACTTGAAGAGGCAGACTAAGACCACTGAGTTAAAAGCAGTCATCAATCTTAGGGTGTAGTCAAGTAGTAGGTTAAAAGACATCCCTGTGCCAGAAGCTGACAGGCTTGACAAACAATGTGCTGTCATGTCTGACGAAGTAACATCCCTGCTTATCAGCGTGTGATTTTGGGAAAGACAAATTAAATGTATTCATATCCTCGGACCACGTCTGGAAAATAGTATAACTAAGATGGTTTACTTTGACTAAATTTCCAGGCCTTATTTTTCCTTATTTTTTGTTAATAAAGTTAGAAAAAGACATGAAGTTAGTTGGAAAGAAAGGACTATATAACTCATTGGAACTAGAGACTTTATTAATTGGAAGAGATGTTTAATGCAAAAGGTGAACTAGATCAATAAAATTTGTTGATTTGTATTTTAGAATGAAACTTTTAATGAAAACTTAAACCATACTTATCAATACAATTTTTGTCCCAAATAAGTGTACATCCTCTTGTAATTGCTGAATCTTAATCTCTTAAATAACCAAAGCATACACAGAGAGCTAGGAAGGAAAGTAAATTTGTGGACCATGTTATGAGCAGATGTTAAAGCTTTAGTGGGGTCTTCACAGACCACTTCTATTCCATGATTTGCTGTATGTGTGAGAAAATAATGGCTGATACTAGCATACTGAAAAAACAACACAGCAATGTTAGTCATGCCTTTAGAAGTCTCTCAGAGGCAAAAACAAACAAACAAAAAAAAAAACAACAAAAAAAACCTCCTAAGATCACATTTGATTACTATATGTTTTGTAAGCTCATCAAACTTTGAGGCTCAAAGCTGCATCTGTTACATGCGTATGTTATCTGCCCTTTTGAAGGGTAACACTCCTTTTCTGTTACCTGGGCAAACTACTGGAGATGCACTGATTTCTAGGCCATAACCATTTGGAATCCAACACTGCAGGCTTTTTTGTACAGGTAAAACTCATCCTTTTTGTGGAGAACTCCACTGAATTTAGAAAGTTGATAGCTGTTTCACAATTCTGTATGTGGTATATAATTTGGTAATCAAAGTGTGTTTAAAACAGATTATATTTAAATAAGGAAATATGGGTAATACCTTTAGGCTGATGTAACACTTCTAATGAAGTGAAGAGGCTCTGCATTATTGTGAAGAGACTACTTCACTCCAGGAGTTAATCCAACAAGTTGTACCTTTGGCTTAATGAAGTTACAGCTGTGCCGTTCTTCCAGCTGCTCTTTCTGTGTAGCAGTTCTAGGTAAGGCTGGTCCAAAGCGGAATTGCTGTACAGAATACAAATACAGAATGTAAGTAACCAAACTGGACTCTTGACAACTCCAGTCTCCTAGATGGAGGAGTCACTCCAAGCACCTTTTTTCCTCAAGCTGCTATGAAAAAGTGGTGCATCTGCTGGTAATCAAGTTGGGTGTGACTTGAAAAAATGTTTAGCATATTCAGTAGTCCTTGATGATAGGAAGATGATGATTGCCTCTTTGTCCTGCTGCTCCACAAGAAACATCACTTTAATGATGTACAGATTTCAAAGTAAAACTCTTGAGTACCAGGTTTTCTACTTCATAATATACCCTCTATTTAATAGTAAAACTGTAATACGACTTTCAGTGGATTTGGTTGTAAATTTTAATCTCTAGAGTTTTATTTTTGGTCTTTCTTTACTAAGCTTTGAACTGATATCTAAACAGTCAGGTAGTTTGATAGCTATAAAACAGACTTCTGCAAAGGTCAGAGTCTTATGGAGACTTCTTGGCTTGCTTCTTTTAAACTGATAGGAAAAGTAATTTGACAAAGGACTGAAATAAGGAGAAACTACAATAAAAGGTGAACAGCTTCTCTGGCTTTTGTAAACAGCAATAAAGCCTGTTTTTTGTGTATGAATACTTTCTCTCTTACTGTAGAGAATACAGAAATCATGCAGTCTGTGCAAACGAAAGATTGAGCCTGATGGGAGTTTGGGTATGTGAGAATTTGGCTATAATGAATCTGGTGTTAATGAACATGAGATGGCTGGAGCCAGACTCTTTTCAGGGTGCTGTGGTGCCCAGTGGCAGGACAAGAGGCAGTGGGCACAAACTGAAACACAGGAAATTCCTCTTGAACACAAGAAAATGCTTCTTTAATGTGAGGGTGGCTGAACAGGATTGCCCAGAGAGGTTGTGGAGTCTCCTTCTCTTTAGAGATAGTCAAAACTTGACTGGACATGGTCCTGGACAACTGCTCTAACTGACCTTGCTTGAGCGGGGGTGGGCGGTAGGAGGGGTTGGACTACATGATCTCCAGAGGTCCCTTCCAACCCCAACTCCTACAGGATCTGTTATCTCTACAGAAAATCCATATACGTCATGTTACAGGATCTTTAGACAGTGGGGGAAAAGGGGTGGAGAAGAGAATCTTTTTTCTTTACCTTAGTATGTACCCCACCCGTGATCTACAGGAGGTAGATGGTATCTTCACTGTCTCTCCGTGGAAGTGGTACCCCTTAGGAGAAAATGTTGAGATTCACTGAGCAGAGACAGCCCTGCTCTGTGTTAAAAAGAAAGTGCTACCACACAGTCTTTCTCTGGTTGTTGTTTTAATGAAAATCACAGCTGTGCCACTGCTTTGGGGAGCCCAGCCCTGTTGTGTCTTAGGCATGCTCTGTGTGCACCTATTGAAAACAGCCCTTTAGGAGATTTAGGTGGATAATTTTAGTCTCAAGCTGTCAGTCAGAACGTGTAGGCATGACAGAGGCAGAGAGCTGCTAAATTCTTTCTAGTTGTGACTGGAAGAACAGTAGACAGCTAGAGAGCCTTTGAGTCAAATATAAAACACCAGTGAATTTAGTGCTTCTAGGTTTGATAGCAGAGGAGTTTGGACAGGGGAACAGCAGAAATAGAGCTAGGCCCAGTTCTAGCCAGGTCCCTCTTTGGGCAGTTCACTTTTTCAGCTGTAGGTGCTAATATATGCATCACAGGTAGAAGTTTAAAAAGTACATGCCTTTCCAAGAAAAAGAAAACTCTTGGACAGCTCGAGCATCCCAAAAATATTTCTGCAACAAAAAAAGGCTTTGTATTTTTTCTTCCCCTTGAGAATGGATCGAAACTCTCATACCCCAGAATCTGGGGGAGCTTCGGGGGAATTAAGATTCTAACCTTGGTTTGTAGCTCTCATCTCCCTCCTTCTCCCCTCTTCTTTTTCTTCCTTGATTCAGACTTGATTCAGTTCCTCTTTCCGAAGTATTTGATGTAGATTCTAGCTGTTTGGGAGGATTTTAGGTTCAGTACCTTTTCCCCTTGTTAGCTACAGGCGGTTCAGCATCAACAAACTGCCTTGTAGCTGAAGCTCCAGTTGGTAGTGCCGCTGCTGATAGATCTCCTCACCCTGGGGACAGGAGGTGTGTGTTTGTCTCTGCTTATGCTATGTTTTTGTGCCCCATGCATTGAAACTACCTTAGACATACTGAAGTCAAGGCTATTCATCGTGCACAAAGAGAAAGGGCAAAGCATTTCTCCCTTAGGGTAGAGAACAGTACTAGGGAAAATCTTAGTATAATTGAACTTAATGCTGTGAATCTTATTATGTAACATTGTCATCAAAAAGTAACGTGAAAGCAGAAGAGAAAACCTGCTTATTTGAGACTACAGCAACACTAAGCTGTTTGGCTATAGGTGGTGAAATAAGGAGGCTAATAAACCTTGAGTTGTTTGAAGAGGGCTTTTCTCAGTCTGTCATGCTGGAGTCACTTCTGGGAAATTTCACTCTTCTGATGACTTCTGTGTGCGATAAACAGTATAAGCACTTAATGTGTGGGAACAAAGTCGCTGCCTGTAAAAAGGTTCAGTGGAATCAGACCAGTGAGAGTCTGCCTCCCAAAGCCTTCTGTAAGTGATTTTCTGCAGCTGGCAAATAGCCAGCTTTGGCTGTCGCAGTGAACATTAAGAAAATACAGAAAGGAGAGAAGGGAGTCTAGGAATGATAATCAGGATATATATGCTGTCATGATTTTTGAAATGAAAAAGTAGGTTATTTGGATCTAATTTTTGTAGTGTCAGGATGCTTGAAAGAGGCAGAATCTTCCCCACCCTAGTTCAACAATTGTAAAGTAAACTGTATTAATGAAGTTCCCCCTAGCTCTGGGAAATGCCTTTTCATTTGAAATAATCCCTGTAAGTTATGCAGATTGATTTGTATGCTATTAGAAATGGTTGGAAAATGGAGTAAAAATAGCGTTCTCCTTTTTTCACTTAAAATCACTTAGCCTGTTTTGCTTATTATAATCCACTGGTTTTTATAATAAGGAATCACTGGCTAAGTCTGGCATAATATCCCTATGTACGCTTACAGAAAAGAACACAGACCAAATTTATACTTAGGAAGTGATGGCAATGGGTTTAATTCAGGCAGGTCCATGAAGTTTCAGTTGTAACAGCTAAAACCAGTAGAAGTGCTTATGATGATATTTTAAAGTAATATTGTTACTGATGGTGGCATCTTTTCACATTTCTTTTTAGACTGTTAAGCTATCTCTGCAAGCTTGTCATTCCATATACATACTATTAGTTTATTTACCTAAGAGAAAAATAGCATTTTTTCTTACGAAATATTTTGGCATATCTAATATCCATATCTCCCGCATACTTCCAACTGTTAAATTTTTTCTTCCAAGTTTTTTAGTTTTCATATTAAAAAAATCAGTCTTGTAGTTTGTTCTTAATCTAGATAGAACATTATGAAGAAAACATTTTGCTCTATCACATTCATCAGAGGATCCTGATCTTCGTCATTTTAATTTCAGAATAGCACTTAACTTAATAGTCACTCTTTAAAATTCACCTCCTAACCCAAATATGTTGAATGGAGCATAGACAGAGAACTGAATTCTCTTCTCATATGTCTTCATATGCCTGTGAAGCTATGTTGTCATGCCAAAACTATTTCTTCAGTCTTTATTCTGCATTACTGTTTGATGTTAGATGGTCCACATCTCCTGCTTTTTTCCTTCTTTCAGTGTTTTAGAATGGCCTTGGTGGGTCCACTTGCCTGTGTTTTAGCATTTGGGGATCTATTGCAGAACTGAGTCTCTTGCATTTCCAGAAGGCTCTTGCTTACTACTTCTTACTGCCTTCCAACAAAGTAAGTTCTCCTAGGATGTGCCGGGAAGGTCAGGAAGGATGGGGGAGTTACCTGAGGTAAATCAGCACAACCAAATTCTGATACAAGGCATACATATTACTTGAGGCACTCAGTTGTTGAAATGTTAATAAAAGGTGCTTACTGGATACTTAGATTTTGCTCATAAACAATTCTGTATAGTAGCAGGCTGAACTATTCACATGTGATTTAATATTTCTTAATGTATTTCTTAGAAATCATCAGCTAATTTGGTGATTAACAGTTACCATGTATATTTAATTGCTAACTTTAGACTCCAGCCTTTTTTTCAGTACTGAAGAATTAGACCCTTTAAAACACAGCATATAGCATGCATATGTTGTCCAGATCAGTCTTACACATGCCTTTTTCCCCCTCATTTCCCTCCCCCTCCATTATGTATTGTATTAGCACAGTGTCACTTGTATATGCAGTAGACTGTGCGTGCATGTATCGTATTACTTAATACTGCTTTCACAGATTGCTACAGCAAGGGAGATATTAGGAGTTTTTGTATGTTGTCTATACTTTAATGTCTTTTCAAACTCTCTTAATTCTACAGGCATTTTTCACAAAGAAACTGCAAACAGTATGTATTTTACAGTTTTATGCACAAAATTATGATCCCAGAACTTACTAAGAATCTAAGGTAAATTGAAAAATGAATGCTGAAAAAAAGCTGAAAAATGAAAACAAATCTAGAATTCAGCTCGCATATGAAGAAATGTGAAACATAATAATAGCTAATCATGAAATTTAGGACTCTGTCCAAACACATGGAGGGAACAAGGCTGAATCAAGACTGCATTTCATAAATTCCCACCTAGGAAACTGAAGTCTCTTCACTTCTCTTCAAAGAAAGAAAGAACGAAAGAATAATAATTAAAAAAACCTTCTAGCCACCTATTTAGCATACCTACTGCTGACTGTATAGTCATTAAAATTGAATATTGTCCTCCTGTCCTCTAGGTGGACATGCTAGAGGACTTTATGGGTAATGATACACCCAAGCATGCCTTTTAATACATCAGTCTTTACTGTGAAGAGCGTAATACCTACATGATTTCTGTTGTGATGATTAGGTATGCAGAATCTTTTAAAACATTGTGTCCAAAATAACAAGTGAAAGCAACAGCCCTATTTCATTACAGTACCATGATTCTTCTGTATTACACAACTATTTTATGTTAGCACTGACCTAACCACATAAGCATCTTTTATCTTGGATTTATCTTTCCTATATCTTTCCTATGTTTGTACCCCATCCCTGGATACTGCTGAATGACCCTGTCCTTGCAGAGTTACAAATCGCGCAGATTTTGACCAGTCTGACATACCATATTCTCTAAAGTGAGCCTCTGGCATTAAATTCTAGTTAACTATTGAACTACTAGAAGATCTCAGCTGAGTATTACACTAGCTAAATTTTGATGGAGCGTGACTTTGATCTTAGAAAACACAAATGATTTGTGGCTTTTTATGAATATTACCATCAGTCTAGAAAAAAATGGAGGACATTTGGGAAGGAAAATGAAAAAATCATGAAAGAAGAGATGGGTGAGATATCAGTGTCATCAGGCAATTCTAGTTTTTTTCAGAATCTGATTTTCACCTGATAGGCAGGTCTCAAAGTCAGGAATGACTTGTCTGTGTAGTGTATGTGCGCATCATAGTTATTTCCAGTATGTAATTTCTCGCAGAAAACACCTTCTGGTGGTAACTTCATTCACAGTCTAAATAGAATTTTGAAGTTAACTACGTGAATTATTTTTCAGATGTCGAAGACATCTTTTGTCCTATGATCTGTGTGAAATAGTTGTATTATGCTTTACCTATTTTACCTTGCATAAATTAATATAATTATATTAAGTACATATTAAAAGCATTATAAGGAAGCTGTACATTAGCAAAATATTTTATGTCTGATTTTGCCTGTCACCATCTTTGAAAACCTAAGAACTCTGGAGTCAGTTGGCACTTAAGTTTAGTATAACGTTTTTATATTGTTGTCATTTATTTTTAGACTGAAACATAGCTAGTCATGTTTCTTTGCTTACATGTAGTCAATATAGTAAAGGGACTGTATGAACTTTTTTTTAAAATGAAGAAGAGAAATTAGGGCAGTGTGTATAAGTCCAGTTAGTCATCTGTACTATAGAACTAGCTTAAATAGTTTAATAGGTTAAAAAAGTAGTTTTGTTATTATAGAAATTGTGCAATAAGACATTCCTAGTGGTTATATTTGTTTAAAAGCTTCCTGAGGCTAAGATGGTAATAAGGTGTAAAACCAGATGCCGCAGAGGATATTATGATTACTAGAAAATACATGTATCTCAGTGAACATTTTCAGAGGTAGACATGGTTATTTTTGTTGAAGAAAAAAATAGCTGCTATCACTGAAAACCTTCTCAGAAAAAAAAATGTATCGCAAGGTAAGAGAACCAGTTCAAAGGGTTCTTTTGTAACTCTCCGTCACAAAGAATCTGTTTTATTATGATAGCTGCTGTCCTGACAGTCAAGTGACAGATTTTGTTATGGGTTTTGAGCTGTCCATTAAATATAGCACCTCCATTTTTTGAATGTTTTGAGTAGCCCACTGCGTAGCTACTGTTTGAAAAGTGTGAGTCGCAGTGGGAAGCTGAAAGGGAATGGGCCTCTCGAAGCATTTAGTGTTTAATGGATCCACAGCTGTAGTGAAGCAGTGTGCAGAAATAATTCTGATTAGGCTTGGTCAATCAGGCTACAAAATCAGACCCATCCCTTCTTCATTCCGCTCTAAAATTCAGAGAACAGTCTCCTGTTAAACCCAGTTAAACAAAAAATCTGTTCAATCTGTTATATTTTAACTAATTTCTTAATATCGTATGCTGCCAAAAGCAGAGGGGAAAAAATAGTTAAGATACTGCATTGCCAAGGAAGACTCTCTTTTTCGTTTGGGACTTCATTTTAGAAGGAATGATTGAAGCTAAGAAAATAGCAATTTTGAAAATTGAGCTTTTGCAAGAATTAGATGGTACTGAGTATGAATAATAGATTAATATTGGACCACATTTGTGATGTGGTAAGTAGCTAATTGTTTACGTTTCATGTCAGCTGGTGTCATTAAAATATACAGCTGTAAATGTGCAATTAAAAAGGAATAACTTTGAATGGCAGAGGTTTTTGCCTAATCAACACTATATTATTTGATGATAAACCTTCAGATCAAAAGCAAATCGCCTGTAATTGTAATTTCTATTTTTCTAAGGCTCTAGTATGCTCAGCTAAGTTAGTTGCAGCTTTAGAAGCATGATATATATGTGAAGTGGGAGCTCAATTAAGATGCTCTGGCTCTGTTTCGTTGTGTTGAAGAGGTCAGGTGGTTGCAGTCATTACTGAACCTCACTGGCAATCTGCTTTGAAGTAGATTCTTATGTATAGATTGTGCTTTTGTGAAGAAAAGCATTATTCTAAATAAGCCTTGAAAACAGAATAGGTTTCAAAGGAGCAGATGAAGGTATTGTTCTGAACTAATGCTGTTGCTAATAAATGCTGTCAGAATACTTAGACTGTTACCTATAAAAAGCAGCAAGCCCCTTAAAGTTAGAAACATTTTTACTGAACTTAAAAAAAATCTTCCTTTGTGACAGAACAGAAATTAAAGGTTTTGAATAGGGTTTCTTTCTTAAACAGTTTAAAAAAGCCACTATTTTGAATCAGTGTTGCTTCAAGATAGTTGTTTGAAAAGCAAAGGTGGTTCAGAGAGATTTGTATGAAGTAAGAATTTGCTGGCCTTAATACCGTGGGCAAGCACATTCAGCTCTTCTAAAATGTTTTCGTTTATTTCTGAGTATGGATAAATTTGCTTGCTTGTATTGGAATTTCACCTGTCAGCATATATAGCAGCTCTAGCAATAACCTGCCCCTCCGGCACTACCAATGGAGAACTGAGTGTTGCACTATTGGCAATTCATCAAGTAGCATGTAAAGGGAAAAATGAGACGAGTTCTTTAAGTAAAAAGAGGCAAGCCACAGACAGTTATTTAGGGGAAAATTCTAGATAAGGAAAGATCTGGAGAAAAACCTTTCTTGATTTGACTGGCTGCATTGTTTAACTGCTGTGTATAATGAGGAACTATAGGGTTTTTTTCTTTTCTTAGATAGAAACCACTTACTCTTAAAAACAAACAAGCAGAAAAAAGCCCTAATGCAGTGAGCATCATTTTACTAAAACATTCATGCAGCTTAGCAGATTTAGCTCTGCTTTTAAATAAATACAGGGAAATGTTTAACCCGTATTGTATTGCCACAAAGCCTGTGCTGATCACACAGAAGCTTGGGAGGTCCAAGGACAAAGGGACTGGCTGCTGGAAACAGCTCTTTTCTGCACACGCTTCTGCACACAGTCCAGCAACAGCAGAATTTGGTCAAGATTACAAGGTGAAGGAGAGAGTATTAGCAATTCTTACCTCTCACTAATCAGAAAATGCGAAGAGGATTGTATAGCTGCATGCACAAGGTAATAGCCAGTTTTCCTTTTCTCTTCTGTTTCTTTTTGATGGTCATTTAAATAGTTACAATTCGTGTACCTTAGTATCAGTTAGTTTGGTTTCTTTAAATAGGGGAAATGTAAGGATATGGAGTTTACACCTCTGGAAATGGAGTTTATACATCTAGAAGGGGAAATAAACCTCTTCTGTTTAATTTACTGAAACATTTGACTTTGGTTAATACTCTATGAATTAAAATCAATACAGCTATAATTTAATTGGTGTCTAGGGAGGAAGGGCATGACTTTGCAATGTATTAAATGAAATTCAGATTCCATTTTGATTATTATAATACATTGGACTAATTTAAGAAAAAATAGCACATTGTTTTAAAGGATATAAGTATAATCTAGGTTAGACTACGTGCCTTAGTAAATGTATTTGTGAGGATGTGTATATGAGAAACAGAAAACTGAACAATTATTTTTGGTGTACTTCCAGGATATTTTTTCTATTACTAGTTTGTCAGAATGATCTGGGGTTGGCAACTGCCAGAAATAAGGTAGATAGGACAGAAAGATGGATTACTGGCCTCAACCAACAGAGTAGTTTCTCCTTTTCAGAGGACTACTCAT
Organism: Dromaius novaehollandiae; assembly: GCF_036370855.1. Classification (NCBI taxonomy): domain Eukaryota; kingdom Metazoa; phylum Chordata; class Aves; order Casuariiformes; family Dromaiidae; genus Dromaius; species Dromaius novaehollandiae. The sequence continues at coordinate 28,306,711 of NC_088098.1, forward strand.
CAGTCCTTAATTGTGAAAGAAGGAGTGACATGAGAATGAATAGTGGAGCTCTGCAATACTGAATAGCATAAAACTGTGCTTAAATATACTTAAATAAATTTTATATATCACAAAGCAAACTTTTTTCCAGTTCCCCATGAAAATTTTTTGTATTAAATAACTTTCTGTGGCACTGTAAAATAAAAAGAAATGCTGAATTTATATCTATCTATGTAATTAATTTTAAGACAAAGCTATGTATTGCCTTTTTCTACTACTTTCAAGATTTATGTTAAAACCATTAAAATATCTTAATTTTTAATGACTGTCCTGAATACATTTAATCTAAAATCATGTGGTCAATCTGATTATAAAATGAAAATGGAATTTTTGTTCTGGGTTTTTTATATTTGAACTTTTTGCATAATTTTGTATTAGCGTCTTTGCTCTGTTCCTTCTAAATTGTGCTCGCCTGAGGTCTATCGACACAATATATAGTAGCATGAATGTTTTTAAAGCAACAATGCAGTATAAATTTTAGCTTTTTCATGAATTTTTAAACAAGTACGTATACAGTAATTAATAAGCATAATACTCAGGTGCAAAAGAGTAAAAAGTATATATTACCCATTCACAACGTTCTAGTAGCTAATCTTATAAGAAGAAAATAAGAAATTACTTAACCCCAAATATGTCTAATATATTATAAAACATGTTTTATCTGATCTTTAGGCTTTCATATAAAACAAGCTGGGTTTGGATATGTTTTTAAACCTTCCCCTTTGCTCACTCCTCCTTGTTTTTTTTTTGTTTTTTTGTTTTTTTTGTTGTGATTCACAATAGCTCATATACTTGTAATTGTTCTGTAAGGGTGCAAATACCCCTCTTAATCTGAAAACCAAACATCTGGTTATTAATTAACAAGTTTGGACATGGCGGGTATCCTGGCCCCAGTAAAAGAAGCGGAACTTTTCTTGTTTAAATCCATGGGACAACGTCACCAAGACATTCAAAGTATTGTCTTCATGTGGTTAGCCCTGTGAATAATAATTTCAAGTTTTATGTTGACTGTCAAAGAGCAAAAAATGTTGTACAGTATATTTGTAAGCTGAGATTGCTTCTTTACTTCTTCATTTATATCTGAGTTGAATTTTGGACCTTCAAGTGCTCTTCTGTACATGTTTTACAGAACAACTGAGGGCTGTGATTTCACTGGATTTTCAAGCTTTTGTTAAGCTCCCTCCTAAGAGACTATCAGAGAAAGTAACCTCACAGAGAAGGAATCTGGTCATGGACTGTAAATAGGTTAAAGCAGCAGATGTCAAGAAGAACTATAGCAAATATTTATTTTTGGAGTAGAATGAATGTAGTCCAGACATCCAGAGAGACTGATATTCTGACCATTTCACACACAACAGTTCAAAACAGTTCAACAGTTGTTCTGGTGCAGTTTCTTTTCTCGCAATAAAATATTAAAAATTGTAGTTCATTAACGTACATCCCAAGTCGTATATATTTAGTTCAAAAGTATATGGGGAACTGTTTTTTAATCTCCTTCCCTCCACACACCCCCCTTCTTTAAAATATGCCTTTGAATTATCTGTGAAAAATTATCCACAGTGTCAGCATTGGTCTGTGGACCTGCAAAGCTGTGTTTTTTTGCTGTGAAGTCTTTTGCACAAACCACCCCTGGATTTAAGACCATGCCCAACTTTTAGAAATAGCCCTTGAGGCTACAACTGTTCTTTACTGCTAGTAAAAGGAAGATGGACAAATCTCTGTCATCAAGGAAGGCTAATTGGCAAGGACTGGTCTACCTCCACATTTCAGTTTTAGAAAACTAGTCTCTTCCAAAATAGACTGGCCAAATACACCCTGCATAATCTGAGTTTCTTCTGGGTAATGTGATGTCCCTGCAGCCCTAAGATACAGCTATTTCATGCTTTTAGTTCAGAGTGAGATACCAAAAGCTGTGTTGCAGCCCACCAAAGTGATGGTTTTGCAGCGTAATTCAGTGTGGTGTGTGCCCTGGGGTATTGCATGCCAGTCTGTGGAGTGTTTGAGGGTGCAATGCCTTGTCGGGTGGGCCCCTAGGACTGTCTAGGATGGACGGTCAAAATTTATGCTGTCTGCTCAACACTGCCCTTTGGGAGTGGCCCCTGGGGTGGGACAAGGCCTAAAACGTGCTCTGCTTTTATCTCAGAGTTGGTGGTCCAAAACAGAGACAGGAAGCAGCACAATGGCAGAGTAGGTGTATCCGTTATCTTCATGTGAGAGTAGGCTGTGCATGATTATTGTCATACTTCAGTGGTTTGGTAACCCAGGAGTTGCATGCATATAGCAGTTCTGGGTGCGAGTTCAGAGCTGACTTTGGCTAATTGAGGTCATTCCTGTTTACAAGCGGCTGCTCCAGCTGCAAATATAGATTGGGGGGGGGGGGGGGGGAGGGAAGGATTTGAGTGCCAGAGTAAAGATGGAGGCGATCACATGAATTACCCAAGCCAGTGAAATATATGCCAAACTTGCAGAGTTACAAAGATAACATATTCTTTCTAGTGCTTTGTTATGAGAGCAACAAGTTGATTTGAAAGAGCATTTTGAAGAGTCGTTTATGAGCAAAGTGCTCTTTGCTACTGGAAGAAACAGTTACAAGAGACTTCTGGTCAACACTTAAGGATTTGCCAGGTTACAGAGCAATTTCACAGTAAAAAGTCTTTTTTAAATTTTCTGAAAGAAATTGTATGATGACCACTTATCAAATTGACAGGAAACTAAACTGATCTTACTGAATCACTAATAAAAGTTGAGATTTTGCTTTCTCTCCTGCTTTACCTTTTAATAGGGTGCTAAGCAGCCATAAAAGTGAACAATAAACTATAATTACTTTTCTAAAGATAAAATTCATATTTTAATGTGCAACATATACAATAACAGGTGGCTAGACTGATGCTACTCTGTTGCTTTTAGCCTTTTGCTCTACCAGCAGTTCACTGAAATAAGGGCTGCTCAGAGGGGTAAGCATAGCTGAGTTTGCAGAGGAGCACATGTACTGTAAAATAACTGGCTGCACTGGGAATTCTCAGTTAGAAATTTTGAGACTCACTTCCAAAATTTCTGATCCTTCTTGAACCTTTCTCACTTGAAAGTTCAGCTCCACACATACTTTAATGTGGAAGAATAACCAACAAAATAAGCTCCTCCTCAACAAAACTTCCATCTGTTTAAATTAGGGGCTTAACGTAACAGATAGTTGGAGGAGAGAGAGGAATTGAATGAAGAATTCCTCTGAATAACGGAACGAGGCAGCAGTTGATTTCCAGACAGAACCTCTCCTACTGGTTCCTTATGGTTTATTTTGTGTTTTTAATTTGGAGGATTTGGGTGTGTGGAGGGGGTTGTTCTCTTCCCCTCCTCAACTAGGGGCAGAGGTCTTTTCAGAAGCCTATGCAGGGTGTAGGCCCATGTTTCCCAAAGAGCACTGCAGCCTTTGGTCCTGAGGAGATAGAGATACCCAGTGGGCCTTAAGTTAGGTTACTGATTAGGTTACTGAATGTTAGAAAGATGTGGTGGGATTTCCTATGGGCTCGATCAGGATGTCTCTCTGAAGCTTTCAGAAGCACTGACTGTTTTTCATTCGTTAGTATAGAAAACGTGGATACCTGTATGGGGTGGTCTGGTTCGATCTGATGGGGCTAGCTATGTTCATTTTGGGGTGCTAAATGCAGGTAATTTTGAAACTTAGGAATCTTAGTTTTGTTCCTGATGTTTCTTATTTTTCCTTCAGCTCCACGTTCCTGGTAAAATACCATTCTGCTTAACTTTACTTAAGCTACACTGAATTTAGTATTGCAGCTATATCAAGACATATATGATGTATTTGTTATAATTTAATAGTGAATGTTATTACTGGCTTGTATAAATATTTTGGGTTATATGTTATTTTTTCAGGCCAGGCAGTAACCTAACGACCTGCGATACAGGGGATAAGAAAGAAAGCAAAGACATAGACCATCTTGCTCTGAAGTTATTCATACAAAGGTAAAATAGTTTTTTCCTGCTAAATTTTAATGTTTCATGCTAACTTTGAGAACGAAAACTACTGGCATTACGTTTACATACTGTCAGGAAAGTCATATAATGTATTCTGCATTTAGCTGCATTTCCATATTTATCTGGGTAAACAGTTTGTGATTAGTATAAATTTTAAAATGTCAGCTCAGCTTCAAACTGAAGGGCTCAAATCAAATATATTAACTAGGAAAGCTGCTAAAAGTATTTCATAGCTTCATGCGTTTGAAGGTAAGCTTAATCATCTCTGATGTTCGTAGCTGCAGAGAACAGGTGTCAGGACAAGTCAAATAGTAAACAAGTGAGTGTCTGCAAAATAGAAGCTAGAAGGGTCTTGGGATATTTTGTACTGAAAAAGTTTTTCTTCTAGTGTAGATCACGGTTTTGGTCATGGGTGCATTATGAATTCTTCAGTCCCGTGGTTTAGATCCTAAGGTTAAAATGCCTGTTTTGAAAGTTTTGAAGTAAGCTTTCATTTTTCTTTTTTTAATCCTCTCCCTCCCCCACCTCGCTCTTGTATTTGAGTAGCATAAATCTTTCAACATAAGAACAGAGATAGCCTTACTTGAAGTCGCTAGTAGCTGCTGAATAGTCATCTGTGTTTTAATATATGACTTTTCTAAAAGAAAAATTTTATTTTGGTGTCTTGAATGCAGTATTGTGTGCAGTCTACTGGAACAGACCTTTTTTTTATAGTGTGTGTAGGCGTGGATGGCTGTACAGTGTTTTATCCCTCGTTTATGTGTTCAAGCAGACAGCATCTGAAAGCATCAATAATAGGTTTAAAACAGAGAAAAGAGGAAATAAGCAATGAAATGTATTGATTTCCGAACTATATGCTGGTGGTGTTACTAAAAGTATCATTTAGGACATCCTTTCTCTCCAATGAAGTTTTTTTTTTTTAATCTTTCAAGAATCTCTTCTCACATGGTTCTTGTGTTAGTCACTGAAGAGTTAAATGTAGCTTTCCATAGAGAGGACTGTTACTGTAAGGTTTTCAAACTGGACTGCTCCGAAAAAAAGGATAACCATTGAAGATTTTGAAAAGCTTTTTGGATGGTAATCAAGTTAAGGAAGCTGTAAGGTTCTTGGCTTTGCTGGCGGCTGCTCTTGCTCACCAGGATCCTGGCACCCTATCGCTGTGCCCTTATTGCCTACATAGCTCCAATTCTCCTGTCAGGCAATGCCACCATACAATAGGTCCCTGAGGCTACTTGGATGAGTGACAACCAGCCAGCTCCAAAGTGACAAGTGTTTGAATGTCTAATTGGGTCAGTGCACAGGTGCCTGCTCCTCATGAGTGAGATGTTCTAGCTTTTCTCTGTGACATTTTATTGGTTCCTCTCATTTCCCCTGTAGTTGTAAAGCATGACTGTCAATACTTTGGTGCAAGAGAACAGGCATTATAAAAGTGGAAGGATGGCTTCCTGTCATACATTAGACTGTTCTGATTAAACTAACCTTAACTCTTGAGGGCTGACTTCGTGGGGGGCGTGCGAAAAAAATCCTTTCAAGTGATGGATATGTGCTGACACAAATAGACAATGTAATAACAATGCCATTGATTTGATTGGTGAAAACAAATACATTGTCTTAAACTGTATGTTATGTAGTTCTCATACTGGCTAGACCTTGAGTCTTGGACATCAGGAAATGCATGGGAGAGAAAAACAGCTGGATAGGCTGTAATTGCGTAGTCTATTCCTAAGTCTAATGAACAACTTGCCTTCATAGAATACAGTCACATACAGGCAACTGATGTGCAAGAGAACTGTTTTATGTTATTGAAGGCTTGGTCTGTGCAGAGAAAAAAAGTGATACTAAACCTATGTTATTCAGACACCGCTGCCCTTGTTTGGTCTCTTCCTAATAGCACCATAGAATACTTGGGTTGGAAGGGACTTCTGGAGATGCAGACCCCTCAAAGTACAGTCAGCTAGAGCAGGTTGCTGTCTGGGCAGCCTGCTCAAGTATTTCACCACCCTCACAGTATAAAAGCTTTTTCTTCAGTGGAATTTGCTGTATTTCAGTTAGTGACCATTGCCTCTTGCTGTTTCACTGGGCAGCACCAAGGAGAGTCTGGCTTCGTCTTCTTTGCCATCTGCCATCAGATATTTATACACATTGATAAAATCCCCCTAAGCCTTCTCCAGGCTAAACAGGCCCAGTTCTCTCAGCGTCTCCTTATATGACAGATGCTCTAGTCCCCTAATGATCTTTGTGGCCTTTTGCTGGACTCGCTCTGCTATGTCTATGTCTTTCTTGCCATGGGGAGCCCAGGACTGGACCCAGCGCTCCAGCTGTGGCCTCACCAGTGCTGAGGAGGAGGCAAGATCGCTCCTAGCTCCTTCTTGTAATGCTGAAGGAGCGCTATTGGGGGTGCCCTAACTCCTTCTCCACTGCCCGTTTCCCTTCAAATGACTGGTCACATTGGTCTGACCTGCTTGCAGAGGCACAGCTTTAAAAAACAATTTAGCTTTGCTAGGATTCTCATAACTTACTGCACTTTCTGAGATATGATTTGCAAAGCAAAACGAGAAGTTTAGTCCCAGCAACATACACATTGTGGATGCTGAGTGGGAGAGATAACTAATGTTCAACTTTTTGGTGCGGTCAAGTATATGAAACATTTAGACATTGTTACCTATTTGCTTGTCCTGTGACACTGATCCTGAGCCTTTCCTTAGCCTCTCCTTTTGGTAAAAAGCTGTTTTTTCTGCTTCCATATGTTCATTTCATTTTTTACTAGCAAATGTTCCTTTCTCTCTTTCCATGTACAATCTGCCAAACAACTGCATTAATAGATAGTTTCCTTTCTCTCTTTTCAAGCCTGGTCAAAGACATTCTTGGGGCTTTTTACTTTTGGCTACCCTGTGGTGCTGCATGTGACGGTGCAAGAAACTGCCTGAGGGCAGATAGAGAGGGAAACTAGTTGGAGATGTTGATCAACAGAAGTAAGTTTAAAAATAAAAAGCTAATCTAGCAAAAGACCATGGTCATCACATTTTTCTAATAGGGAGGCATCAGATTTTATTTTATTTTTTTGAGGAAATATTCTTTCTCAGTTCTTTGAATGTTTTAAAAAGCGTATTTTAGGAGTCTGATTTTATATCCCTTACGAAATGCGATGTCTTCCATTTCCGATCCATGCTATGCTACAGATGTGTTCTGATATGGCATGTAGATCTGCAGATTTCATATAAAGAAAAAGTACTAATGTGTTCAATGCATATGGTTTTGCTTTCCATTCAAGACAAGTCTAAGAGGGAGATTCTTCTTGATGAATTGTGTGCCTGCAAGGGAGGGATAAGTGCCAAAAGTTTTTCCTGAAAGAAAATACGCAGCTTATTGAATTTCTTAGCTATTAATAACACGTATTTCCCTCTGTGTGCGTGTGCGAGAGAGAGAGAGAGAGAGAGAGAGAGAAGAGGTGGTCTTGAAACCAAAAGCTTTCTGTGGATATAAAAGAATCTCTCCCTTCTGGATATCACTCAAGGGTTGAAGAACCAAGCAGTAATCGATCCCAGAACTTCCCTGTCTGTGTTCTTTTTCTGTCTCTCTTCTTCTATCCCTTCTTCTTTTCCTTCCCCATTTTCTTTACCAACCATAACAGGTGCTTCTCGCAACTGTAGGCCTATGAAGTGCCTTTTGGGGCTGTACATACTTGATACAGATATTAGCCATATCACATGGATCAGTGGATATCAGCCAGTCCTATTCTTGAAGTGAGCTATTTTCTGAGTCTTTTTTTGATTGTATTTGGCCTAGGGTAGGTACTTTTAAATCCCATTGATTTCACATCATGGGAAGTCCTCAAAAACTTACCAAAGCTTTTTTTTTCCCCTCAATATTCTATATCCATTTTACTCAAGAGTGCCTCTGTCCAGTTCAACAGAAAACCTCTCCAGCTTTTTAGCCAATACTGTGACTGGCATGGGGACATTCACAGTTACCAAAAATTGTGCTTAAAAAATGCATGTTATTGTAGCAAATTATAGTGAAAGAGGTACTGAAATAGTTTGAAGACTAGAAAAGCCCAAAGATGGCTGTTAAGGAAGGGGCTATAATATTCTGTACGAGGAATGATTTTCTTTATTCAGAACAAACAACCTAGGTTAAAAGATTGGTATACTTATAATAGGAAACTGTATAAGGAAACTGTTTCTTTAAATGTAACACTTTTTGGAGTAGAATAAAAAACATGACTTCAGAACTTCATTCATATTGTTTGGTTTTAGTGTCAGAAACCCCAGCAGACATTTGACTATATAGAATACTAGGATTAAAAGAGGATGTGTCCTAATGGCCTTCTAGTCATGTAACTGCTCTGTTAGTGTGATTCTAACAAAATCATCCCATTTGTGGATGGAAGAGTAGGTGAGAATTTGGTTAAAATTTTATCTTCAGAATAAAAATTAAACTATGATTCAGTCCAAGGGTTTTTTTGAGATGTGGCTTTCGTTAGTATCATATAACTTTCAAGGTAAATGATACTCTTTTTCCGACTACAGTTTAAAAGACCCCTTCTTGATCCTCATTCCACTTCTTTTTCCTACATGTGTACATGTATTTCAGTATTTAAAAAAATGATGGAGATTTCAGAGACAAAGATCTGAGGAATATAGAGGCATAGAGATTGGAGCTTCTGAAGTTTTTTCATTTCCACTGTTTCTCCTAAATTTTTTACCATATTTATAGATTTTTTTAAGGTAAAACATATTTATCTTTTATTCTTAGTAACACACCTGGTGCTCTGTTTTTTTCTGTGCTTTTTCAGCCAGCGTGTTGCTAGGGCATACTCATTTAGATTGAGGCGTTACAGAGCACTGAGTGGGAGAAGCTTCCCAGTGAAGTGGGAAAAGCAGTAAAATTATATTGTGTTAAAATCTGAATTTGAGCTACTTAAGTGATGTATTCTTTTTCTGTTAAAGTATGGGTTTGTTTGCAAAATGCTTATCCTTGAATTAAAAGCTAAATAAGGCAGTTAAGGTTAGACCTTCATAGTAATGTATTCCGGCACTGTAAACAAGCCTGAGTATCTGGTGTTTACAAATCTTAATTTTTTGAATTGACAGTTTAAAAAGAATTCACTAAAGTATTCATAATAAAATGTCATGAGTGATTAACATTCTGTATTCTGGTATAAACAATATTTTTTGCTATGTAAAACAGTTGTCTCCAAACTATATAAATTAACTGGATTAGTCATATCATGTTAGGCATTACTGCAATTCAATATTATTTCAATTTACGTTCTCCTGTCAGACGATACATTTTCTTGAATTGGGTGAGCTGCATAATTTACAGTATTGTGCAATTATGTCAGCATTTTGAGGATCTTTACTACAGTTAATCTGGCTTTGTCTTTGAAAAAAACTTTGCTTGGTTTTAGCCTTCACACTTCTTGTGCTGCAGGAATTTTGAGTCCTTTTGCATTGTTATGAAGGATTATTTATCTCAGAAAGCTACAAAACTGAGAATTTAAAACCATTTCTGTAAATAAAAAAAATTAGCAATTTTATGCTCCTCTCCCTCTATCTTTCCTATGTTGTGTTATCATTTGAACCTTGGCAACTTGAAAAGCATGATGAGAAGCAGTCAATTTAAAGGACCTGTCAAGAATGATAAAACTGCGTAACAGAGTCTAAATAACTGTAGAAGTCTAAATTATCAAAAAAAATATTTTCAAATATGAAACATGAGATGTATAAGTTGTAATGCTTATGTAGCTAGATCCACTAATTATCTGAATAAATATGCCAGTTCTCAAAAGTATTGCTTGAATTTAACTTCAGATTATATTCGGTGAGAACTGGTAACTCCTGTATTTGCCTGTACTTAGTTCAGTGAGCTCAGTCTAGTCACAAATAGATTTTGTGGCTGGAGGCCGAGAGAACAACTCTTCCTCACTGACTGTGGAAAGATGAATAAGTATTCTAGGCTGTTCCCTCTGGAGTCTCTCAGGGCTGGTCTACAACTTGAAAGTTTTGTTGGCAATTTACTAGGCAATTAAATTCTCAGGAAGTACTTCAAAGGGAAAATGGATGTTTGGCTGGCAGGAGTGGATGCTATCCAGCCAGAGAAAAGAGAGTAAAATGTTATGAGGAAGATTTAAACCCTGTAGGTATTTTTTAAATAACCTGCCATCAACTGTCATACCTTCCCACTTGTTTATGGTTGTTCAGACACGTTTCTCTAGTCCTCTGCCTGAAATGGTAGCTCTCAGGCCACACAGTTTTTGAAGCTTCACACCCGGAACAGTTGAATTCAAAAGAACAGTGTGCTTCCACCAATTAATGTTTTTCAAGCAGTTGTAAAACTTTGAGATATAGCTGTATCTTGGATGGTGATACGGAATAACATGCAACAACTGTTCTACAAATCTGTTTGCATATGTAAAAGACAGCATCAGCTCTCTTGGACTGTTTGCACAGCGCTGAAGAATCGGCTAATTTCAATTCATAGAAGATAAATGGATTAAGTTACTTGCAGTACATTTTAACATTTTTCCCCAAACTTACCGCTACACTTCTGCATATTTCATAGATTCAGCTAACACAATACTTGCTATTAAAAGAGTAAAGATAGTATTTTGTTCTCTCTGGGACTTACTGTAACTTTTTTTCTTTTGGATGGGTGGAAAATATTTACCAAAACAATGAGATGGTTGAGGAACCTGGAAAAGCATAGGCAATTAAGATGCAACACATGAGACTTTGATTAGTGAAATGTTTGTGAATTCAGTTCATTCATAAAAAGTGCTGGTAAGAAACAAAATATTTCTGCAGCCTGCAGATATTAAAAGTGGAGGTGGGATTTAAAGTGAACCATAAAAAAGTTATTTTTCTAACTAAACAATTGAATCTTGTTTCTTTTCTTTACACAGCTCTCCTAAAACAATATCTAGTGTGAAATACAGTTGCTGTTCTCAAAATTTTCATAACGTATGATGCCATCAGTTTTTAACTTACTTTGTAAATCAGCCTTGTAAGTTAAAGCTTTTGCAAAATCAGTTTGCTCACCACAAAAGTATGCTTTGTTTAGCGCTTGAAAATTAACACAAGTTTAGAAAGGCTGATGGGGCATTTTGTTTGACTCATTTTTTGGCACTGCTGTAGAACAGTGATTATCATCTCACTCTTAAATTATAAGGATACTAGATCAACATCTGCACTTTTTAAAAACAAATTAGTCCTTTCAAGGTGTTGAGCACACTTGCTCACTGGTCTCCCCAAAGCAAGTTGTGAAAAAGATTTTAAGAGTTTGATTCTTCAAACTGCTCTTACCATAATCATGGAGGTTGCCTGCATAAGGTTGCTGGGGTAGGAAATGCAACTGGGAAGGGCTCATGTATTCTACAGAAACAATCATATTAAAGGCTTACCACAAATACTGATTGAAACAGTCATCGCTGTCCTTGGATTTTCCCAGCATTATTGTGACATTTAGATAATGCATTTTAAAACTAAAATGGGATCCATTTATTAATTTAAAGCATTACCTTTAGAGGAGCTGGAAGGAGTGGTGAAGTGAGAGAGATTTTTATGTAATTGCATTTTGATATAAAGAGCTTCCCTGTAGTATTTAAAAGGGAAAGAACCACAATAGGCTTCCTTCAACCTCTGAGTTTATTATCAAACCAAGTAAAGATATTTTTTATCACTATGACTGTTCGTTTTACTTGAAAGTTCCACAAAGAATGCTTAATTTTATTCTTTCTCAAAAACCAGCTGCAGCAGGATCTAGTATTTACCAAGTAGGACTGAGCACTGTAAGCATCAGAAATGGTTTCCACAAAAGAGCAGCTAGGGTATTAGAGTATTGATTCCTTGAAGAGGGCAACGCTACGCATAAAGTTACCTAGATTTTGGACAATGACATAGTGTTATTGCTTCTTCTTTGTATGTAATGAATAGAAGCAGTTACTCTTGTTTTCTTTACTGTACAGTAGCACAGCTTCAAGAGAAGCATGGACTCCTAGTATAGACTTGAAGTCTTGTGATCATGGCCTTTCGTTAGCTTAGGGACATCTGGACTGAACAAGCCTAGAATCCAGATTTCCTTCTGTTTCACAGTTGCATTACCAGGCTGCTGTGCACAATGTTGCTGCTTCCTCCTTCCATACTCAAAGTCATGGCATGGCCTCCTGACTGGTGTAGAGGTTTTAGGCTCTGATACCTGGTTTCATGCTGGTATAATAGTATTTAGAACTCTCAGGAGAAAGAGAGAATTTTAAATTTTTAAGTAGTTTCTGTTGGTTGAGGTAGGCATGCGCAAACACCTCTCTCTTGTGTTTAATATAATAGGGAATATAGATCCAAATTAACGATGTGAACTCCGCTCTGGAACTTGTTGCTTTTGCCCTTACAGTATTCAGTGCTGGAAAGCCTTTGTCTGTTTTTTCTGGGTTTGGTCCTAGGTTTTCAGGCAGGATCTTGTGGCTTGTGCCTACAGTATTTGGATTTTTCAGGCTGTTAATCATCCAGCTGTTGAATATCCCCAGTGTTGCATGGGTTCCAGCAAGCGGAAGCTTCCGGTGCTGTATGACCTATCCAGTCAAAAACAAGATACTCTTCTCCAGAAGAATATATAAATGATCAAATACTCCAAACATGAAGTTGCAGGTTGTAACAGCTCTTGAAATGTTCCTGTCCCCGTGATTTCTCTTGCAGCACAACAGCTCTTCTTTCAGAGCTTCAGCTCTTTTCCTGAGCCTGTTGTTCAATGGAGGTCTCTGCTGTTGGCTGTGAATTTTTTATTCAGGGCAATAGGCAGTCTTCAAGAAGAAAGAATATTGCAAGGAGAAGTGAGCGTATGAGAAAAAAGATATCAAGGATGCAGACTTAAGACACAAGCATACTGTAAGGGCAATGTATGATATGTGCGTTTGTACCTTGACAGATGTCAGCATTTATCTCTGTTATTCATGCGGTTACCTTACTTGTCTGTTTGGTACAATAACTGCCTGTGACATCTTCTGTGTGTGACAGTAGTTTCCCTGTGGATCCTGTAAGATGTGGTTTGTACTGCACCTTTGCTATCAGGAATTCCACTGCACCCTGCCCTCTCCTCACACCTGTCAGGATAAAAAATTACTTGACGTGTATTCCTGTCCTGAATTTAAAACATAGTAGTATAGCATAACCTCTGTTTTGTTTCCAAGATGCACCCACTTTGTAGTAGGGTGTATAGTTCCTTTGGTACTTGTATTCAGCCAGATAGTTCCCTTGTTCAGTTTTAGAAACATGTCTAGATGCAATCCTGTCTAACTGAACTCAACAGCAGAATTCCTGCCGACCTCATTAGAGTTATGATGTTGATCATTATCGTTGTCTGTCTGCGATGAGATCATTTTGATAGATGGTGTAGGAAAACTGAAGGGATAAGTTTCAAATGATTTAATTGCCTTTCCTAGTTGATTTTTGACAAGTGCTTTTCATCTGTAATACTCTATGTATGTAGGAAGGCACACACAAAGATGTATATGCTCTTTTCAACTGAATTCATTTGAAAGGAGAATGGCCATGAAAGGATATGAAAAGCCTTCTGTGATACAGTGCGGCACTTTGAATAGCGAATACACCTTGCCCTTATTTCAACATTTTCACTAAACAACACTTAAAAAACCTTTGCTTTCTAAGATACCATGGTTCATCACCATTCATTCACAGTAGGAAATGATTGAAGCAACACACTGTGTTGACCTAACTGTTGCTTTCAACACATCTCAACATAGCTGTAGACAGAAAGATGTTCTTCAAACAGCTTCTTCAAACAGCTAAGTCAGCAAAAGATGTTGTTGCCCATTAGCCTGCCCAGTTTCTCCTTGCTGACGGGTATTGCCTGCCTTTCTGTGACAGCCAGCTAAACTGATCATTTGATCTTTTCCCTGTTTAAGCCTTGTTAATCCTCTGTATTAATTGAGCTAGATGGAAGAGGACATTTGTCCATAACCTTTCAGAACCCCTAGTATGCTGCTGATTAGATTAATTTGGGCACAGGCCTACAATAGGGGACCCGAAGCCAATATAAATTGAAAAAGAATTAAGGATAGTGGCTCAGTTTTTCTCATGTGGATTTGTGCATGTATAAGTCTAAACATGGAGAACTAAAAGTCTTGACTCTAAACTTATTTATCCCTAACTTATTAGGCAGAGGCAAGAAGAGTAACCTCAGTTTAGACTGGAGGCTGATCTGAAGTCTCATTGACTCTATGCTTGATAGTAAATCAGTAGAAGATTAGATTGTTCTCTGTGGGCAATGTCATCAGAGAAAAAAAATGCGTAGAGTACCATTTCTGTACTTAGCTAGGATCAGTATTAATTAGTAAAATGTAGCAGGTGATTTCAGACTTCTAATTAAACACCAGGGATTGCCTGCTCTCTCTGTTCCAAAAGATCAAATCTAAAATTTGTAATACTAAAATTCTCCAGTTACGCCTTTGCAGCCAATATAAGCCTTTTGTGAAATAGGAAACTAGTATATTCAGGAAAGCATCTAAGGAGCATCACCGTTTTCAGACTTTTATTAAGTGATTAGTCTATACAAGATTTGTGGAATCCAAAGCAGAAACACTGTTAAATAATGCATGCTGAAGAATATGTAATCTCATATTTATTCCTCAGAGGCTTTTGTTTTGGGATTCATCAACTCTTATGGATCTTCTAAAAATTAGCAGATGAGAGTACTCTAATGACTCAATAATGTCATCTGTCTGGCATCAGGAGCACTCTTTTGCAGTAGCTAAGTGTCTTTTGATATGTGACATGGTCCGTTAATGTTATAAAGCTTTCTGGCTTCACTAAAGAGTAAATGACTGAGTATCAGCAGTTTCTAAAGCCTTTTAATACTGCTGAAAGAACAGATAATGACAGTGTACAGTGCTAGAACAACAAAACAAAGACTGAATATAAAAAAATGTTGATGGCCACTTAGTTTTTAAAATAATTACAGTTCGTGTGGTTTTGGCTTGTAAAGTTCGGAGCAGAATTTTTATTGTTCAGTTTCTATTAAGTGTTATTCAGAAAACTTACTTCTGCAAGAAAACTGTCAAATGTTTAGCCACAGAAAGCTAAAACATTTCTTTGAAACCTGTCATCCAGTCATCTGTCAGTATACTCATTAGTTTTTGAAATGTCACGAAACAGCCATGAATTGAACAGTACAAATATTTTTAAAGAGGATATATCCTTCTCATGTTAAAATTTATACTAGTTTTATGTGTAGATCATTGAACTAATCTACTGGCAAAATGGGAGAAAAAAATTACATATTCTGCTTGACAAAACACAATAAAATGGAATCAGTGGATTAATCAAAAATGCTTTTTTCCCCCTTGTTTTGTACTTCCTCAAAGCAGGTCATGATTGCCTAGGGGAAAAAGGATGGAAAAGTTCTCTGGGCATTGTAGAGAGCCCCTCTTGTGTCTGCCTACTGCAGCATTTAATCTCAGTCAAGTGGCAAAAGGAAAGACTATCTGCTCTCACTAGCAGAGGAGTGCATTCACCTCTGTTTAAAAAACATACTTTCATTAAAAAAAAATTGATGTAATTTGCATTGAGTTCTGTATTCAAGAAGACCACGTGTAAGGAGTTTAATAACAAATTTCTGACTAGAGTAGCTTTAGAAGTACAAGTTTAATAGAACACTTCCTTCAAAAGTTCTTGTGCATCCTTCTGTAATGTGCATCCTTGGACATCCTTCTATAATTGTTAGCAACACAATTTTTAGTTCTTTCATGTTTAAAGTAGTTGACTAACTTTAGAGTACAAAATAGGTATTTGATGCTGTCTGGGAAAGCTTGATACTGATAGTCTTTGCTGCCATTTTTTGTTTGTGAGTGATATAAGAGAGCTAAACAGCTTCCCAGGAAAAAATATCTTTCTACTTTAAAAAAAAAAAAAAAAAAAAAAAAAAGGCTTCCTACAAATTTGGAAGAGGGATAGTTTGCATTATGTGCTCACTCACACAGGCGAGAATCTGATCAGTCGAAGACAACAGCACACTGAAAGGGAGGAGAGAACTTCAATGGAGCCTAAAAAGCATCTCTGCATGGACCTGGCAGAAGCCTAGGAAGTGACCTCCTAAGTCAGGGTGCTGGCTCGAATAGCTGTAAGGCTTTGAGCACAAAGACTGCTTCTGTTTCATTTTTGAAAGACTATCACATTCGACTCTGGTAAATAAAGGAAATGCATTTTAAAATTTCTATGTTGGCATAACCTACACACCCAAATACTTCTTATCATTCATGTGAAAAAGCAACATTGCTCTTACTTTACTATATTAAGGCAGTGCTTTCAAAATTTCTGTTTTTCTTTTAAAAGCGTACCAATAGATGAAACGAGAATAGCAGTCAAAACCTCTTGAAAATATTTGTTCCCCTTACATGTTTTTATTTAACATGTCACACAGTTTAATTGATTATTTAACCAAAGTAGGTTTAAATTTGTGATATAGCTCAGTGACTTTTGATGGAGAATCTTGGGTTAATTTTCCCCTACATCACATTCCAAACAGAGTAACTAACCAATGGTCTGTCAAGTACCTTCTTTGTGTGTACCTCTTTCCCATGAATAGCTTAAATCTGACTTATCAACTTTCTCTTTAGTAGCTGCTGTAACTTTTTGATACTTAATGATTCCCATATCAACTGCAAACTGGTGTGCAAATGGAAAATTGTGTTGTGCCAGGCATGTACTCCAGATGCAAGCAGGCACAGAAACTACATGAAGCACTTTTTTAAAGGAGAGTAGTCATCAAAGCAACAGGCTCCCCAATTTGCCAAGCTGATTAAGATAACTGAATATTCTTTTCATATATATGTGAAAGTGTGTGTGTGTATTTACATATATATATGTAATAGTAGAAGACATATATAGTAACGTAACTAATTATATAACATATATAATTTTCCTATTTTTCGAGGAAAAAACCTTCAAATATAGTATTTGCAGTGTATATAAAATGCATCCTGGTAAATATATGTGAAATACAGTACTGTGATAGAATTATTCTGCAGGACACTGCATATACTGGTCTATAGTTGTTGCCTACAGTTATTGTAACTATTTTATCCTGAATAAAAAAACCCATGTTATTTGAATAAAATAAATGTAAAAGGTTGGTGGATATAAAACTCAGGGAAATGCAGTAAATGTTTGATACTTACTCTGTTTGTACAATGTATAACACTTCTTTGACGGGTGCTTTTCAAAATTAAAGGTTCATGTTCCTGATGGAATGCATTACGAACAATGCTGCAACTCATTATGAAGAAATACAAGGATATGTTTTGAATCATAAAGATAGTAAAAGTAAGATGTCACTACTAGTGTTCCTAACAGAAATGTGCAGTGAAATTTATGAGTGTATCTGCTATCTTCTGAAAGTGGCTGAGATGTCGTGAGAAAAGGGTGAATATTGGCTTTCAGGCTGCCTGCTTTAACAAAACAGACATGTCACAGGGGAGCATATAAGGACAGTGGACCTGATTCTGTTCTTCTTTCCAAAATATATCAGGAGTAATTCCATTCAGATTAGTGGAATTCTACACATGTGAAGTCATATAAATAAAGTAGAAGTAGGTTCAGTATTTAAAGCAATAAATCTAAATATTTTATTTGGTTAAATCGTGTTCGAAAGAAGGCACTCCCGGAAATTGCAATGTTATCTGAGAAGTACAAGCGAAGGATTTATCACCAATGTGTTTAAACATTACAACTGTCATCATTATTTATGTGGCTGAGAACTTGATCCTGTCAACATATATATAAATTTCAAGAATTCAAGGACTCCTAGTGAAGTCACCTGAACTACTAATATGCTTAAATTAAAACATGCACGTCTCCTCTAGTAACTTCAAGATAACGCCATGGGCATTTCTCTGCTGGTGTAGAGTTACCTGAGTTGTCTGAGGCCAAGCTTGTTCTAAAACTGTAAGCAGAATAGCATTGTCAAGATGGCACTGAACCCACTTACTAGTAAAATCCAGCATGGTAACACTTCTTTTAGGACCCAAGCTGGCCAGGTATGCTCTGCATCATTGACAAGCTTGATTTGTGCCTCCCTCAGAGACCTCCAGGTCATGTTCTGCTATGTGATATGAGCAGGCCTTATTTCAAAAAGCTGTTTTGCTATTTATGAACCTTATTTTTGCCATATTCTGTACTCTGTGGGGCGAAAGTACTATTTCTCACCTCTGAGAAAGCACTGCTAGTGATGCAGGGAATTCTCCTATAAAGCTTTCCTTTTCTGCCTGACTGGTGAAGATTTAGTCAGAACAGTAGCAGGATGGCTGAGACCTCAAGAAGGCAATACTTAGGCATGCTGGAGGCTAGCTGCCTCCTTTTTCTCATGTGCGTATGAGAATGTACTTACAAGGGCCTACTCTGTCTCCTGTTGATGAGCTTGAGGAATCTGTGGGAACCCATAATCTTCATGGGATTCTATTTTTCATTATAAAACCCTCCTGGATGTCCTGAGTATTTTGTTTCTTCAACATGGTTGAAGTATTGTTGTAGTTTTCTTCCATGGGTCTGCCTGAGGGTTGAACTAATCATCTGTTCCTTGGATCAGATGTTTTTTTCTTGTTTAGCAGATTGCTGTGTCTGGAAGGACTTTTCCTGACAATTTTGTGAGGTCAAAGAAATAAAAATTTTAATGCAAGACTTTGATGGTAAGAGGACTTCAGGAATGTTTGTTTATTGCATCCTGCAGAATGTTTTTAAAGGCTAAAAGTGTTATCTTCTAGAAGCAAATGTGATATGTCCAAAGAGCTTCTTTTTATGAAGGAAAGTGGGGAACGGTCCCAGTGTCTTTGATGGTTAAGGCCACACCTCCATCCCTATTCTTGAAAGAAGTCAAGAGGAATTCAAAGAGGACATGAATCCTAGGGTTTAAGGTGAAGTGGATCTATTCTGAATTATTATTTACATGATCTGAGGCTATTAAAGCCTATTTTGGACCTATTTAAAGGCCCAGTAGATAGGGAGAATTTTATCATCCCTTCCCATTCTTAAGTTAATATGTTTGTAGCCTGCTGCTTACCATCTATCCCTGGATCATGTTTTATTCAACATCTTGTCCTGAACATGTGGAAGGAGGTTCAAGACTGTGCTGTGTGTGTATTTTAAAATTGCTAAATATGAGATAAGGATTCCAGTGAGTTGCATCAAAATAAAATATATCTTTGCTTTCCCAAAATTATAAGCATTAAATGTTTGAATGGTAGAAGATTCTGCTAAAGTCAGCAAATGCAATGTTAAAGTGAAAAATATTTTTAAAAGGAGTGAATGCTAGAAGTTATGGACATAAATCACAGGGACATGAAGAAACTATGTCCTAGCTGAAGGCCATGCAAAAGAATGATCATACTGAGTAACTGATTAAACTGAATAAAAGGGCTAAGTATAAATGAAATTCCAAGACTTTACCAGCAACATGTCAGAATTCCTTGTGAAATACCGTAAGAAAGTGATTTTGAGAAGTTAATAGTTTTCTGTAGCAAAATGGGTGGGTAGGGAAACCTACTTGGGAGGTTGTCTTTGAGTAACATCTATTTTTACATTTTTGGACATTGTAGTGATTTAAAAAATTGTGTTCGTGACCTTTTCCTTGCATAAATGGAGGAACTCAAAGACATTAGGATCTTTCTTTGATTAATTTTTTTTTTAAGAAAAGCTTCTGCTCATGAATATGTTTGCAGATGTTCTACTCTGCTCATTTTCCTTGTTTTTGCAGAGTATCCCTCACCAGTGCCTCAGTGGGGAGGAACAGAGTAAACTTGGAGTGATAGGAATAGTTTATTATGGTATTGTCCCAGCTCAGTTGCATGAAGACTTAGACTGAAGGTATAGTTTCACGTGGTATGTCACCGCATTTAATTCCAGGCTGCCATCCAAAAGAGGGAGTCCCTTTTGGGCAGTCTCTGTCAGGTCAGGAGCTAAATATTTTTTTGTGTAGGTTTGTTTTCTCTTGGATCAAAGAACTGATCTAACTTACTGAGGATACTACAGTTCTTAAACCAAATGGAAGGAGAGGGTACAGGGACGTGCAGTGAGGCACAGGAGAGGAGCTCAGGACTTCTCCATTTTCCCCTGTCTTTTTAGTAGCAGCTTATCATTAGGTCAGAGCAAGCCTAATGCAAAAATGCGCCTAAACTTCAGTTAAGTACCAACCCTTTCATTTTCAGTGGAAGGCAAAAACTGTAGAGGAACTGTTTGACCACTCCTTGCAGAAAAAGGAGTATGGCCATTGAATGGATAGTCTAATTTTTTTGCACAGTTTCCTGTTTTAATTCTGGGAGGTTAGTTGGTTCCATAATGCTGTGACTCTACTCAGGATAGCAAAGAAAGGATGACTTCAAGAGTAGTTCTTCTAGTGTCCATGAAGCTCCCTTTTCATATTGCAGTTTTTCAGGTTGTTTGGAAGATTAAGTACCTAAATGGACCTTCAGATAAAGTCCTTTGGTCAAGGGACTGCAGTAATTGCTGGCAGAAAAGAGAAATTCTGGCCCTTAATGCTGTTATAATAGCAAAAGGAATTTTATGGCTGGCTTCATTTTTTTACTCTGCAGTCCAGTTAACTAAGGTTTAATGTATTTGTTTTCTCAATTCAGATTTCAATGGATGCTTTTTCTGGTACAGGTACTTTGACCCAAATACATTAAGAGGGTTTCATTTTTAAACAGTATTTTAGCTATCTGTTTTAAGTCTTTTGAGTCTTTTTCCCCTCTTTCAGCGTGACATTCAATATCTCTGCTAAACCAATGCAGTGACTCAGGTAAACTCTTTCTGATTTAAACATTTAAGAAAGCATATGTTTGAAGCTCAGAATGTCTCAATTATGCCAACTGTTGGCTGTGTCTCTGGAAATTCTGCTTTATGATATTAAACATGAGGTATATCACACTTTTCCCAGGATATACTGATGTGAATACATTTTGCAATGTTAAAAGTAGCCAAGATTGTCAGCCATTGAGGAAGAAAGGAACTTGGTTTAAGCAGAAATCTTATTATCTTACCTGGCAAATTATCCAGCAGCAAGCATTATGGTGTCAAAATTTTCTTAATCACTCTTTGTTGCTAGATTGGCCCCAGCCTAATGCTGGGAACCCACTATCAAGAATAAAGGAGAGTGGGAAAAGGGCTTCCTGCATCTCTGCCATCTCCACAGATTCCATCTAATGCCTTCTTATACCAACCAAGTCCAGTTAGAACCAATTACAAAGTTTAAAATGAGTCATGAGTGTGAATTCTGAGATCCCCTACAATGCAGTACAAAACCTTAAATAATAACAGGTTGGAAACAGGTCACTTGCCTTTCTCTTCCACTCTCAGTTGAAATGAAAAAAAACTAAAGGTGTAAACCTTAAAGGAGTTGCGGATTCTCTTCCTTTCAGGGTTATGAGTAGAGTATTCCTATGCCTTATTGATACGTGATCCTAAATGTCTTGTCACCTGTTTATGCTTTTTTCCTTCTGGGAGAGGAATCTTGCAAGGGTTTTCCCGGAGTCCAGTGACTGCTGCACAGGAAACCCACATGACATAATGCCTTTCATGAACTTGATCCAATTCCATCTAAAATATAATTTAACAAGTTTGTTCCAGGATCTCAAATGACCAAAAAAAACCCCCAAAACAAGTCCGCAAAGTCTAAACAAACCAAAAAACCCCCCACCCTTCAGTGTTAGTATCTAACTAATATCTAACTAACCTAATATCTAACTTGATATTAAAAATATTGTTTTCCTGCAGTTAGAGATGTAAGTTGATTTTCTACGTTAAATTTTACTCTGATGATGAATGAAACTTAGATTTAGTCTAAATGCTGTCCAGGCAGATTGAATCCAACTTAATTATGGAATACAATTATGAACTAATTTAACATCTTGTAGTTTAGTCTAGAAAATGGTGAACTACCAAATCTTTGCAGTGAAACAGCTGAGCTAATTTCATGCTAAAGACGGAAGAAATAAAGATCCATAGGAAGAGTGCTCTAATTTTGTCGCCTTGTATCATCAACCCATTTCAGCTGTTGAAGCTACCTGATCTAAGGAAAATGTATTAATTATTAATTCTGACTGTAAGAAAAGGTAAATCTCAGCATGGGTTACATTGCTCTTATTCAAAGACTGACTTTTTCCTCTCAAGACTTTATGTCTCATGACTCTCCTTGTTCATAGAAGGCTACTCTTCCAGCAGTATGGAGAACAGCCTTCCTCCAGTCTGTTGGTGGCTAGCTCAGTTTGCAGGGAGGAAGCAAAGGCAGCCATCTGTCTGCCTCCCGGAAAGGAAGGTGCTTAGGAGAGATCAGGCTGGGGAAGGGGAGAGCAGGTGTGCCTTCCCACTCGGTGTCCAAGGTCCTGCCTTCATTTCTCGCTCCGTACTGGAAGGAGGTACTCCAGTCTTGTAGCATACTTGCGCAGCAACTACCCTCAGAAGCACCACGAACCTACATGCAGCATAGGTCTGCCATCCTCCTTCTCCATCCATATGCTGGTGCGGCATTTCCCAGGAGCCCTACTTCACGTGTCAACATTTTCCCATAGGCCATAAGGAAGATTTGGTAAGAAGTCCCCATTTCCAGAAGTCTGACCTTCCAGAATTACCACTTTGAGATATATTACTCTTCTGAGAAAATTTGAATTGGGAATTAATGTTGCGGAACCCTAGGGAATAATGCCTGAAGGGATGTTAAAGGTGAGAATAAAAATCAGGTTGATTTGGAAATAAATTTAAGAACAGGAGATCAAAAACTAGATTCATCCCAGTGGTGTGGTAATTTCTGCATGTCCTTAGAGACCCAATTAAAGTAACATTTGATTAAAATGAATACAACAAAGCATAATTTTAAATGGTGCTAAGTCTCTGGATAAATTGGAAAAACAGCAAAATTCAAATTTATATTAAAGATTAAAGAGTACTTTCTGGTCTTAGTTATATTATGGTTTCTCTGATGTATAAGCAGTAAGACAATTTAAAATTTAAAATCTGTAAACATTGGCATCTTTCTCAAATTAGTATGGCTGAGAAAATCATTTTAGCCTTTAATGTTGATTTACAGCAATTTTGCATTCTTTACGTGTTGAAATCCAGAACAGTATTATGCTAATACAGCTGAGTCACCTGCAGGTATGACTTGAGACTCAAGTGAGCAGTTGTTTGTATTTTCTTTGAAGGATCAATATTTCAAGATGTGCAAAGGAGAGGGGTCTGACTGACAAGCTGCCTTGATACACTGTTATTCTAACTATGACTGGAAAGACTGAAAATTCCCTCCAAGAATAAGATAATTTGTCAAAACTATAAAGCCAAGCCAAGTGTTTGAAGTAATCAGCGAATTAAGAATATGATATATTTTCACTTTTTAAAGTGTTTATAGTTTGTCAAAGTTCAGAAGTGTTCATATTTTGTACTGCATTTGCATGAAAAATATGCATTAAATGTTACAATTATACAAAAATTAAAAATGGTACAATATACTAAAATAATTTCTAATAATTGTGCTAAGAGAAATTGCTATTATGTGTACCCATACTAAGAGAAATCTGGTTTTAATTTTTTGTGCATATTTAGAAATTTAGCAAATAACCTGGCTTCAGTTGATAGTTTATGGAGATACTGTGAATGTGTAATTATAAAACAGTGTATTTTCCTGAGAAGAAGAGTCCTGCTGTGGGGTGAAATTGTGCTGCCCTGTTTCTGTATTGGCATAACGGTATTGGTGTAAAAAACAGATGTTTCTTTGAATGGCTCAGTGTGTGATAAAAATATTGTGTGTGTGTGTATATATAACTATATAATGATATAGTTTTTTATGTATATGTGGTTAGTAAGTTTTTTATTTTTGTATGCTTAAATGTATCCATTCTCAAATGTGGAAAAAATAACACGTTTATTAGGGGTCTGCTATTACGAAAGTACAGTCTAGATTACAAGTTTTGTAGTAAAGTGTTTTTTCAGTGGTATCAGCTAAATTTCAGAAAGGTTGTTTTGAGTGACTTTGCGATTTTGTTTTATCTTTTTCTCTTGCAATGTTATTTTCCTTTCCCTTGAAAAGTCTTTCTTCCTTTAATTCAGTATTTATTACTAATTTTGTGGGGTGATATCATTTGTACATAGCCTAATATTTATATAACATAAAAACAAAGTATTTGGTAGAATTCTTTGAATGGAAGAATGGTTTTCCCTCGACTGTTGGTGGGACAGTGTAGAACTGTACTGAGCTTAATTTAAAAGAGAAAAATAAATTATTATTCTTGCAAAGTAAAGTATGCTGTTTTAATTTGAGATCTTGATTTCAAAGATAAATTAGTTGTAACAAGCCAAGAAAACAGTAGTAAACATAGCAGTAGGAAATAAATTTCTTTTATCTCCTTGGTGGTAATGTGAATGTGAAATTCAAATGAATCTGTTAACCTTGTAAGTTTTTATATCAAAATGTAATGTTTACTACTATAATAGGTTTGAAACTCAGGGTAAGTTTCTGTGTTTCATTAATAGCATACACATCCAAAAAAACACAGGGAAAGCTATATGTGAGCTAGGGAACAAACTGGATTAACTTCTTGATGAATAAATGAGGGTTTTTTTTTTTTTTTTTTTTTTTTACCCTAAAGGTTTGAATTAATGATTTGTATAAAAAAGCTCACCCAGGCTTACAAATAGTTATTGGCTTTGTCCCATTGCTGATTTGTAAAATTGAACCTAAAATTACATTATTTTAGTGGTATTAAGTGCTTTCTCTGATTTTTGTAATCAAATTTAAAATATTCTTAATGTATAAAATATATTTTAAATGAAAGGGCAGCAGCATGGGAATGTAGGTTAGCACTTCTCATTTAGAAGGTTTCAGTTTGATAATGGTATTTTTAAAACTCTTATTAGAAGCACAAGGTTTATTGTGAGAATTAAGCTGCAGGGCTTTATTTTTGATACATTGAAATATATAGTCATATTAATTCTCTAACATTATAATAGCAGGAAAAATTTCCACATTTATATAAATGAGAAACACATAAAAATAAGTCTCTCATGGGATTGCTATGTTTTTATGTCTTTGATAATGCAGGTACAAGAAAATGACTAGGGAAGAGAGAAAAGAATCAGCTGCAATAAAAATAATAGAACAAATCTTAGAGTTTTAATCAAGCCAGAATTTAGATAAAGCCACAGGCAGATCTGGTTGAATAACACCAGCGACACAAGGTGTTAATCCTGTAAATATAAATTTCAATACATTGTATATGTTATTCTAGGTCATTCCACTAAAATAACATAACAGCATTGGGTCTATACATTTGTGTATTGCATAGATGAGTTTACCCCATCATCTTCCAGACTATGCTTTAAACTCTGCTGGAGAATGATTGTTCTGCTTGTAATTTTCCTGTTAGTATCTCTTAATTTCAGTTTCTCTACATCCTTCTGGCTTCATGCATGCGATTTTAACGTGTAATTCCAACCTTAATGCCTTTAAGTACATCTGCACTTCTTTTCCTTCTTGCCTTTCCCCCTCCCCCCTAGTGAAACAGAAAAGATACTATTTACTTGGTACTTTCTTCTGAATCCCATTTCCACATTTTGCCTAAAGAGTTGCCTACCCACTGTCCTTCACCCTCTTCTGCCCCAACTCCAAACTCAGCGAAGCATCTACCCTGTCCTCGCTCTGGGTCAATCTGCCACCTAATGGAGGACTGACATTATTGTTGATATTTTTAAATAGGAGACACTATCTGGACTGCTGTGTGCCCTATTCATCAAGAATGGAGGAAAAACTCCTGGCAGTGCAGCCAGGAAGAACTTGCCCTTGTTGTAGTTTATTATATCTCTGTCTCCCTGTGTCAGCTCTTGAGGGAAGACATCAAGTCTCCTCTAGTTTCTCAAGTGCCAGCCAAATAAGTCAACTCTTAACCTAATGTTGCCAATAGACAGTGAAGTGGTGTCATTGTTCACAGTGCGTTGTTGTACGGCCACAATCCTTGCTATGTCAGGCTTTGCCTTGTTGTATACTCCAATTTAGAACTACCACAGTTTCTACTCCTGTAGATAAATACCTCAGCAAGCTGGAGGTATTTATCTGCTCTACAAGTTAATATTAAAGAAAAAGAAAAGGCAACCAAAAAAAAGGGGGGAAATCGAACGCCAACCTTCCCTGCTTTACTTTATCTATACAGTTAAGGTTTCCAGCTGCAGCAGGCAGTTTTTATGAAGGTGATAAGCTGTTTAGCACTTCACATTTTGTTATGAAGTATTTGAGAGTGAGAGGGAACTAGAGATACTCAATTAGAGAAGTGATAATATTGGAAAATCTAAAAATTGATTAGTTTTTTTTGGCTGTTAGGGCACCAGTCATCCCTGCATATAGGCTTCTAAACAGCAAACCCTAGGCATAAGTTATGAAATGGCCTGTTTATGAAATGTAGCACAGCTCTGGTGATATCTGCAAATTTTGAGGGGTTGGTTGGTTTGTTTAAGCGTCACACTTTCCTGTTGGGAGCAGTAGCAGCATGAATTAGTGTTGCATTATAAAGCTGGGACAGGCCTGATTTGCACAGCTGTAACCATCTTGAATTCTATCAGTCCTTTCCAAGAAGAAGGTAGGCATCTTTCTAAAGCTCAGAAATGTTTGAATCTGAGCTCTTGGTTCATATTCATTTCAATTTTTAATGGCATGCCAAGAGTTTTCAAGCTAACAGATATAATTGTAACTCCTTTAAGAGAGTGATTTAAAATTAAAAACAGCAAACATGCAAACTTTTGCCTTAACTGTATGTGTTTAAATAGATACTACATATAGGTGACCGGTGCCCCATCTCCTTAAAATTTCCCCAAGGCAACTAGCTGGAATTCGTACAGCTTGTTCCCTCAGCGCTGCTTACCCTCCTTTGTTAGTGTACTTGTTAGGGCTTTAGATCTGACAGAATGCCTTAGTCCTCAGTTTCTGGCACTGTCCCTCTTCTAAGCGACCTCCTCCCTAGCATAACTATTCTGGCATTTCATGCTAATATTAGTGGTTTCTGCTCTACTTCCCAAAGGGAGGAGTTTCCCCATCTTTGAATCAGATTCTGTTCTTTTGCACAGTAAGCTTTTCACAAGAGTATCTCCAGCATTGCAGGCATTCTCCTAGACAGACAGTGCTTTTGGTAGTTAGCTGCAGGGATGTAAGGAAAGTGATTAACCAGAATAATACAAAATGTTTTACCTTCTTATAGGCCCTTTGAAGCCCCTGCTCTGGATTCTGGATGGTTAAGAAAAAAAAAAGAAAGAAAGAAAGAAAAAGAAAGAAAAATCCTTCATCATATTTCCTAGGCAAAGAAATTAAGATTTCAGGGAGTATTTCAGCTGAGCATCCCTTCTGCATATTTACAAGAAACTGTAGACATTGAGTTCAGAGCTCTCCTTCAGGTCAGTGGTACATTTTCCTTCTGCCTGTTCTGCAGTTTTCCTTTAGGTTCTGTTTGCACTAAATGGTTTTGCTGTAATAGCAGAGTCTGATGATTCATAGATATTTTCTTCAGTAAGCACTTTTTTGCTCTAGTGCAAAACCTTTCAGTGGAAAAGAGGTGGACTGCTTGAAATCCTGTGTCTTGTTGATACCCGCTCTGAATTAGGCCTTCTGAAAGTGAACTTAATGGTTGCTACCACATTTGCATGCTTGTGCAAATGTTAAAAGTACAGCCTGAAATACTACCCTAATAGTGCCATCATGTGGGTACCTGTTTCTGAGTGGCTGTAAGAATGCATTCTTAATTTGTTTTTGTGCCAGATTTCTAACTCACTGAGAAATGTAATAATCAGGCTGAATTCTTTACTTCTTCTCAATTACCATCTCTAATAGTGATGTGCCTCAAACCAAATTATGTGTCTTTCAACGTACGCAAGGAATGTTTTCACTCCTTCCTGAGTACTTCCATTGTCTTCAGCAGATTTGCAAAGTTGTGCTCAATTCAAATGCTTTAATGTCTTTGAAAGAAATCAAAACATACATGTACGTGCACAAGAGATGAAGCATATTTGCTGAGGCTGTAATTACTCTAAAGGACTGCTGAAAAGAATGGCATTAAAACATTGTTTTTATACTCCATCCCATCTTCTTTTATAAGGGAGGAGGTAAAAAATAAGGTTATAAAGACTAATTCTGGTGAAGAATTTAGAACACTTGAGCAAAATTGAGACATCTGGGTTTAAAGTTGCAATCCAAAAATACCATTCACCTGCTTATCTGACTCTGGCGTTATCTAAGCTTACCAGGCATCTCCCTGTTTGAGAGGTACCTACAGCTTTGCTGTACCATGTATGCAACTGCCCCAGTCAAAGCACCTTATAATTTAATCTGACCAGGATCTAGAAAGTAAGTGGTCCTCTGTTTAAATCCTCTGAAGGGCCAAATAGGGAATCTGAAGGTCCTCAGGGAATATGTAGGACAACTGTAAAAGGAAAGATCTACCCTGCTCTAGTCTTTTAAAAATCAGCTGTAAGTGGCTGCTCTCAAGAGAGGATTTTAGTCTGTGGACCATGACTGATCTTACATGCTTGTTTGCAGCCCTTAATCAGACATTTGAACTCTGTGCTTAATGTTTCTTATTCTGCACTTCTGGGCACTTCTAGGCAAGGACACTGGCACTTCTAGGGCAGTCACTTGAAGGAAGACTTTGCTGTGTGGAATTTTTAAGGACCAGTATCCTTGCTTTTTTGGCTCTATCTAGTGCTCATAGTAATTTACCAGTAAGCTGCAGCTAGCAGCTCCAAGATTTTACAGCATTCAAGGAAGAACAACACTAATGACTCCCAAAAGAAAAAGGGAGATAGAGTTGGAGAGAAGAAAATATAAAAAAACAAGTGAACAAGACTAGATCCAGGTTGCCTGTGTCTTGTCAGCGTGGAAAAGACTGAAGCTGAGTAACTGCCTTTCTATAAACTAGAAGCCAGGTTTCCTCCTGTCTCCTGTTCAATGTATGGATGACTGGAGTATGACTTACAGAATTTCCAGAACAGGCATACCTTCATTTACACCTCTTTAGCCCTAATAAAATGCTGTTACAGGACTAGATCCTTTGCTGAGTGTGCTTCAATAGGACCTTCATGCTCTCATAGGAGCCTGTTAGTCCTGACTGGACCAGAGTACTCAACCTCATGCAAGGTTGTATCAGCTGGGAGAGTGTCAGATGACCACGTACAAGTGCAGTTCAGGGGTGACACAAAAACGAACAGATCCATAATGAAGCTGTTTAAATACCAGTTCAGCAGTTTACACAGAAGTTGCATTAGAGGCAATTGGATCCCATTGTGCTAGAGCTGTGTAGATACATGGTTAGTACTGGTCCATGTGTGAAAGGGCTTCTATTCTAATGACAGATGTGTTGGCCATTGCCATGAAGGAAATAAGTAGACAAGTGTTTGATTTACTTTACAAGGACAAGCCTTAAGAACACAAAGGGGAATAGCACTGTTTTGTGTGCTTTTAATGTTGATTTTAATTATTACAAGTAAGATGATGCATTTGAGGAAAAAGCGTGATATATCAGGTTAGGATGAAGAGCTCTCTCAGTCACTAGTAGCCATTTGGGAATATTAAATATTATGTATTGGAGATACATATTTTTCAATCAGCAGGCCTAGGGATGATAAGTTTATCTATGAGTTCCAAAAGAGCTGGTGCGGGAGATTTCTAGTTCACTGGTTTTCATTTTTAATACATTCCTTAAGACTGGAAGAGAGCTGATGATCTGCCCAGAATCAGAGCAGACAAGCAGATTGAGCAGGGTAAATATAGGCTGATATAAATCACAGTGAACATATGGAAAAAGCTGATTGAGGACACCGTTGGTAGAGAATTAAAGGCCATGAATGAAATTAATTCCAGTCAACATAGTTTTATGGAAAGTAGGGCTTGTAAAACAAACTTGATTTTAATCTTTTAATATTTGCTAAAATTACATGTTTACTAAGATGACACTGTTGATGTAATAGACTTTGAGAAGCATTTGACTTAGTACCATGTGACACTGATTAACGAATACATAAATTGAACTATATAATGTAACAGACCAGACTTGAATGAATAACAAACTAGCTAGCAGGTCTAAATATATGATTGTCAATAAAGAATTATCAGTGACTAGGTGGTTTTCCAGTGGCATTCACATGAGCAGCAATGTAAAACCCGATGATATTTAGCATTTTCATTGTTGAATTTATCAGCTGTAATTTTACACTTTGAAATTAGCTGCTAATCTGAAGATTGGCAGAACAGCAATAACCCTGAAGACAAGACAGTCCTAAAGAGAGATGAAGCTGACTGAGTGAGCCAAATTTTTATTTTTAAATATTGAAAAATATGAATCATCTAGCTAGGAAGAAGGAAGCTAGCAGGCTACGCTTGAAAAATGGGGGAGGAGAGTACAGAGACAGGAAATTCTGTCAGGGTCGTAGGAAGAAGTAGACCAATAAGAAGGCTGAAGTACAGTGTTGGAGCCAAAGGAGTAATGCTATGTGTAAGGCGAGTCAATAAGCATGACAAGGCTGGTGATTTTACACTGTATATAGAACTGCAGTTTTGTACAGAACCCTGTTTAGATCCTGCACACAGCTCTTGACGCTGGCATTCTTGAAAACAGGCTTGAAAATGGCTAAAGTACAGATAACCAGCTAACAGAAGTAAGTACCTGTGGTATCTAAGTTAGTGTTCAGGAGTTCCATATCGTATGCAAAAGTTCTGTCTGCATAGTAGTCGTCTTTAAATGGATGCCCCCATAGCAGGTATGATATAGCCAAAAACAAAGCAATGGGCTTCGTAAAGAGCAGGTCAGAAGAGAGAGTTTAATACTTTGTGATTTCTACTTTGGTGTATTTTGGAAAGCTTTATACATTTTTTTATTGTACATCTGTATTCTGCCACCCCAGAGGTGCGTGTCCTGTGTCAAGTAGATTAAGACTACCTAACCGTAGATATACCATACCTTGGACAATTTACATCTATTAGGTAAGAAAAGACAGGGAGAGAAAGCAAACTGTTGCGGGTTGAATTGAATATGTGATTACGCAAGGGTAGAGTTTTGAACAGGACTCAGGTCTCGACTCCTACATGAGTGCTTAGTCTATGAAGTCATGCTACCACCATAAAAATAAGTAGAATAAAGGTATATAAGTGTATCTAAGGTAAGGTAAATAAATATATCTAAATAGCATTTTTGTTTCTATTAGTATTTTGTCTATACCATTTAGGTAATATGATGCTAAGTGCATTATCTGTTTTTATTTGAAAGATTTCAAATGAAATAGTTGTTTCTAATCAGAGTTTTTAATGTTACCTAACTTATGCTGTAACTGCTGGGTATGCTGAAAAGGAAGTATTAAATTTGAAACTGGTTCAAAAAGTTTCTAATGAAATTATTGATACTTGCATAGTTCACATATTTGTATAAAACGCATAAACCCTACAAAGATCTGTCATTAACTGATAAGGGAATTGTAGTTATCTTCAAAAGCAAGCACTGTGCTTTTTTCTGTTAAAATGTGTGCATAGAATGTGTGCATTATCAACACACACATTATTTTTTATGTATAAGTCATAAATTCATTTACCTTGTTTTAAAATGCTTTTCTTCATTGTTTCTGTGGAGCTCTACATAAGGCTGCCTCAAAACAGATTCCCTTGAAAAATGTTTTTTTTTCCCTATATTCTAATAATATATGTCTTTAGCTCCGAGAAAAAATAAAGGTATTAAACAAATGAAGCAGAGGAAAAGTTTTGTGTTCACTATTAATTTTTCCTGTCATAGGTAGTGTCTAAGTTGTTTCCTGTTAATTTAATCAAGACTGCATAGCACAGAATGCTTTTTTTTGTAATGTGCATGAAGTATTCGAATTGTTTTTTCTTGCAGTTTTATAACCCTTTCACATTTCTGACATTGTCTTTGATTTCAGTTCACATTCAGACAGACCCTGATATCTTAGAATAATCTAATCAAGTAGAAATACATAATCAGTTGATACATCGAAGCTCTGTGGAGCAAGATTATGTTTAAAAGATACATTCTGTTGCTCTGCATTACTCTAAATAGTGGTAAATGCACTTCCTTACACTTCTTATATCCTCTTAGAGAAGCATTGCAGCTGCACATGGAGGAAATCAAAGCTGCAGCGTGCTTATGCTGAAGATGATGTGAGGCTGTTCTGCCCCTGTTGTAGCCACAGGAAAAGTATGTTTCCTCTGTCAGCTGCAGCCTTAATTGATTGAACTTTGAGATGTCTGTTGAGAGTGTGTAGGTATTAATACACTGATTAGTGATCAGTAATACTAATTACTAATATAGTATAGTAAAATATATGTATTTTATGTATGTTCCATGATCATATATACTGTTAATCCTCTCCCTGGCAGGTTTTGGTCTGGGCAAACCGTAATTCTCCCAGACAATGCCTGGGCAGGGGGGACTGAGGGGATAGCGCACTCAGTGGCTGTTGCCAGTGTGTAGGTGGTATGGATGAGGCTTCCTTGTTTCAGAAGGGAAGAGAGTTTGTATGGATGCAAACCATGGTGTATCATTTGCTCTTAAGGCCGGGAGAAGGTTCCTGGCCCATTTGATCTGTAGTGTAAAAAGCACTCTGATTCTGCCTTGCTTCTATATGCATGCTGTTTTTCCTAGCTCCTTCACGGTTTTCAGAGTATCTATTTTCATCATTCTGTTCTTTTTTTCTGACCAAAGTGCCCAGACATGTGAATCACAGCAAAGACATCACTGGCATCGAACCATGTGCTGTGACACTGCCAAATGTTCTACCTCAGGCTCACTGGTGCTTTCACTCTTACGGTTATGTCTTTCTGTAGCTCATCCATGACACGTAAACATATCCTTAAAGAAAAAAGGAAGAAAAAAAAAAAGTAGATGTCTCTCACTTGATTCTAATCCATTTCTAATGCACAGAAAGCCCACCCTTTGAGATTTGATATTGTATTTCATGATGAAATATTATTACGCTTTGCTTACGCATTCACATTTACCTTGATTCATTTGTTGAACCATAGCTTTGACCTTTGACCTCTGTGTTTTTACTCACTAATTAACATTTCAGCAAGAAGCATAGGAAACATAATGATATTTTATTATGTAAGTAAGAGGTATGTAGGTATATAGAACTTTGTACAAATCTGTGAATAGCCTGAATGAGCTGTCAAAATCTATTTGTTTTCCTGTGAAAAAAGTAGGACAAAGTGACTGAGTTAGGAGATGTTAGACAAATTATCTGTAGGAAAAGGCAGTCTGTTGTATAAGTATTCTGAGTTCTGAAATCGAAGCTTATACATTAAGCTGCATGTATACACTTGGCCTTATTTTGTAGCAGATAATATGCCACAACAATGTTTAGTTCTAGTCAGCAGCTGTTGTATTCATACTAAATTGTGTCAGATTTAATCTTGAATATGTTGAACAAGAGCATCCAGTTGTGCTGACAAACTTGCAATCATTTTCAGTTAAATACGTTCTATCACAAAACATTTGGGCGCCTTGCCTCTATGAAGAATGACAAAGTCAGTGTGTCAGCTCAGCTTTATAATTCCCATTGCCTCTTAAATTCCCATATTATATCCAGACATAAGAGCAGTAGACTAAATAGGTATCTGCAATAGCAGATGTAGACAATGTGAAGTATTTTCTCAAGGGTATTATTTTCACAATCATTTTAATTGCACATGTATGAGCCTGATTCACCACTGCTTGCGTATCCATTGGTACTTGTTCAAAGGGAATGCAATTTAATTTTCAAATACTCTCAAATCACTGCAATAGGATTACTCATTTTACATGATGAAAGAGCAAGACAATAAACTGGATAATCAGGTTCTCAGTACTTTTGTAAAGAGAACTGAAATTTTGCTTGGAGAAGAAGGAATAAAAGTCAAGGTTCACTTGTAGAATCCTTCAAAGACTGTCCTGTAAATCCTGGGTCAAACATGTTGTTCAGAGAAAGCATCTCTTAAATCATCATTCAGCTATGTAGTTCATATCTGAACTTGCAGTGATGTAAAAGAGAAGACTGCGTGAAGATCAAGAGAGTAGTCTGTGAAAACCTAGCTTAACTAAAGGAGAACAGACAACTACAGTCAGTTAAATGAAATCAGCTCTCTGAAGAGCTCTTCAGTGCAGGAAAACAAGTTGAGTGCTTTAAATCACGCTCAGGAGAGGCCTTTTTCTTTGTCTTTACTGACAGTAGAGGAGTCACAGGAAACTAACCAGCTAGTTTATGTGCCTGAAACGGGATGGAAGAAACATTTTTCCGCTCCCCCGGCCTCCCTCCAAATGCATTTATGAGCAGGTTTTATGGGTATTTATTTTGGTTTCATCTGCCAAACTGGGGGGAAATGGGAGAGTGGGGTCGATTTCATTGACATGATTTAAGATGCACATTTAAAACGTAGGAAAGCCTAGTTCACTTTCTTTTTCTGACTAAGAGAATCTGAATCCACTTACATGCTTTCCTGCTGTATGCCTTAACCACTTGCTGGGTATTTTTGAGTTAGGCTCACCAGCTTATCTGTTCATACAGTTCTACTTTGTACAAATAACTATACAAAGGCTAGGACTCCGGTGTTGTCTCTCCTGATGAGTTTTGTAATCTCCCTTATCTGCCATGTGGAATACTTAGTAGTTTTTTTATGGCGTGGTGTAGTGTGGATAGCTTGGAATGTGAATAACCAATTCCTCCTCTCACATCGTGCCTTAATCAGCAGTTCTCAAGATGTCCAATGTTTCTTTCAAAGCAAACATCAGTGTTAGAGCCAGCGAGAGTGAGGATCCGTGAGTTTGATGTGCTACGCTGGGTCTAGAAATTGAGCTTCACACCTCAGAGCTGTTTTCCAATTCCAGTCTCTGATCAGAAAACTATACAAAGAGAAAGTCCATTTACAGAAGCAATTAGGAGACATCATTTCTTCTGTAACCTAAATATTAAGGCAAATTCTTTGCATAGATTGGCTTAAGTAACCGTAGGAAATACAAGTAATCTTCTTCATTTAGCCTAATTCAGCTGCTTCTTTGCAACTTTTACTCCTTGTGGACTTCATAGCACTGTGTTCTGCATTTGTGTGCATGGTCTTGGGAAATGCTGTCTTCAAGGTAAATTAATGCTGATCACTGTGAATCTTCTGATCAGTCTGGCATCTGGAAAGTGGTTTCTCAGCTGTTGTCCAATTACTGAGAATGTGTTGCATAAGAATTAGAGACTTCTGTCATGGATTTCTAAAGCTTCATTCTTACAGCTCTTTGCAGGTCACCTGTAATGATGATGGGACTCACAGGCAGCTAGTTTTTAATCCTTCAACATTCTTTTTGGTCCTGAATGCAGTAAAAATAAGGAGGGTGTCAGAATCATTCTTCTACCTTGGTTTGATATGATCTCTCACACTTGCTTGAGAGGGAAAATCTAGAACATTTCAAAAAAGAACAGATTTCCCTTAAATTTGATTTCTGCCAACTCTTGACCCAGGAAAGGAGAGAAGAGAATTTGGCAGTGTGATGCCAGTTAAATTTTGGTTTTCGGGGCTAGATATGACAGCATATGTCAGTTATACATTTTGTGTGTAATCAGAAGCCTACCTAACCTTCAAGAAGGTTGTAAGTGTTATTCACTAGCTTCCTTAGGAATTAAGGGAAGTATCATGATCTAGGTATGTTAAGAATTTCTGAATCTCCACTTGTATTTCATTAGAGCACATTGTGTAATTGCTGTTCTCTGCTTTTATCCTTGGATATAATGCATAGAGTACTGGTACTTCATAACATTACTAAGATGTCATCATTCGAGTCTCCATAGTGTCTCCATGTTGTTCTCGTATTTTTATTTACCAGGTTTCTTGTCTATATTTACATAACTATTCCCAGCCACTAATCTGATGAAGTTGGACATCATTCTTCCAGTGTGAGTTACTTCCTACATCCTAAAATCATGATGAAAAAGAAGAGCACATCTGCAAGCAGAGCTTCCTTGATTCTCTTTCTGTGCCAAATGATTTCTGCATTGGAGGTACCTCTAGACTGTAAGTATTAACTTGCTAAGTAAGTGCAGAGTAATGGCGAATTAGTTGTATAATTTATATATAGGAAGATGAAGATAACTCCAGCATGGGACTAAACATGGAATGTGTTTGCTCACTTTGGTCAGGACACTGTGATTATGAATACTTATGTGAATTTATTTAAGATTTTCAAAAACTGTACATATGAAATACCATTATTCACTTGAAAAAGGTTAACAGAGGATTCTGAGAAATACATCACACTTTTGTATGCCTTTATTGAACACTTTAGTTGATCAAAATGAAGAAGGGCAGAGAAGCTAATTTTTTGTGGCACTAAGGTCATGTTGGCAATTTGCTGAAAGCACCAGGACTATTCCTAGTTGCTGTAAAAAAGTCACCCTTATCTTAGGAAGCTACAAGAGAGTTTCTAGGGGCTGAGGTGACATCCAGTAAAAGATTCAAATACACAAACCAGAGACATTGGAAGCATCTTACTTTTTGACTCAGAATACTGAGTTAAGCATAGGTTTCCTAAATTACTGGAAAGAGTCAAGTATCTACCTTTAAGATAAAAGTAAGTGTGCTGAGCAGGGAACTCTGGAATTAACCAGTGAGGAAACACGTATATGGGGGAAAATCCCATGGTATGAAATTCTGTTGTCTTACTCAGGATTACGTTAGTGGGGAACCAGAGCCTTGAAGGTATCATCTCATGTTGAAAAGGAAGAAATAGTAGTTGCTGCATTTTTTAGGGTCTGTTAGCATTGGTGACTGTCAAGCATACTCAGGATATTCCTGCTGCACAGAAGAGTGACCAGTTTCCCTAGCCAGGTCAGGCACAACAGCAAGTTAGTTGTTGAATGCCTCATCCCTCTGAAGACTGGGCTAGATTTAGCTCTGTTAACGTGGGGAAAATTTAGAGTTAGGCACATTAGGCAGGTGAAGCTCGTGGGATATTGTATTTAGAGGCTTAAATCCTATGGAAATACCACTTTAGATACTGTCATTTGTCATTGCATCTGGCTCTAATAGCTATTTTTATGAATTTATTCATGCTTCAGGTGTTCTTTTCATTTTAAGATAAGCATGATCACATTTTCAGAATTCAGTGAGTCATATTCCACCTCACATGGACTATTCAGTTGTAAAACTAATTGCCAGAGAAGAGAACATCAGGTCTGCTGTTAAATTCATGGATTAATGCATCAGTAAATTCACCTATGATTCTAATCTGCATGGCTTTCTTTGCCCCCATATTTTTGGTACCTTTCTACCATAAATGCATGTTTTTCTTTAATAATTATCAACAAAGCTTGCAACCGCTTTGCTGAGTTTTTTTTCCCTGTACATTTTTCCAAGCCTCTCAAACCATTGACCTCTATTTCTGTAGCAAGATCAATATATCTAAATGACATCAGACTTGTAGCGCTGTGAATGTCTTTAAAACAGTAAGCTGTGACTTACAGACAGCTTTAAAAGCACGATGAGCAAATGTCTTATTTTCTAAACTTATTTTTTCTCAGTAAATACTTTTGCAGCCTATAAGTAAGGTTTTAAACTGTTCTTATAGTTTAGGAATGTATATTAATTGTTCAATACTGTGGTAGCTTGTGCACAGAGCAACACTTCAAGCTAGATTAACCAGCAGTGCATCAACAGATGAGAATGAATAGCCCTTTTATAAGTGTCATGATAACTCTCAATTAACATGTTACCTGCTATATGTCATCAATAAATGTGTTAGATCTGGTTAGATACATGAATATGTAGCCAAAGATCATATTAACCAAAATTATGTCTATAATTATATTATTGTTTTCATAAATAATGGTTGGAATGGCTACTGGGAGAGCACCACAAGGGAAGGGCAGGGTTGCATTTTCTGTAGCTCTTCCCTACACACCCACCACAGGGACGTGGTAGTAAGAACATCCTGGATAAGCTGAGCCTTTGGTTTCGTCCAGGTTGGCAGTTCTTATGCTTTACAATGTCCCAAAGTATGCAAGGTATGACCAAAAGTGTAGCTGACCTAAAGCAGTTTGACTTGCTCTAAAATGTTATTGATGAGGAGCCATATATGCAAAATGTTTAAAATAAGTGATAAGTATTTTTCAAATCAAAAATAATTGCATGTCTGTTGAATAGAATTAGATGCTTTTGTCTTTGTAAGAGTAATTTTAGCCTGAAGCATTCCCTTTGTTCTTCCATATGGTCATTTGGGTAGATTGATTTTGGCTGCAGCATGAGGGCAGCGCACTCCATTAATTCTGATTTCCTGTCTCCTCCATATCAGTGC
The DNA here is from genome assembly GCF_036370855.1 of Dromaius novaehollandiae. Taxonomy (NCBI): domain Eukaryota; kingdom Metazoa; phylum Chordata; class Aves; order Casuariiformes; family Dromaiidae; genus Dromaius; species Dromaius novaehollandiae. Next base: position 28,345,073 of record NC_088098.1, read on the forward strand.
TTCTTGTCCTTGTGGGGCCAAAGTCACATACCCTGGTTGCCCTTAAAAAGTCAATATTTCAGAGAAGTTTCTCATACCGTGAAATTTGTGATAAATATAGCATTTCTGACACAATGGAAATCGTTGGAATTTCAGGAATCACTGCATGGGTTACAGTGCTAAATGTTTTCTTTTTAATGGTGACCAATGTACTTGCCAGAGATACTTATCTTCCCTCTCAAAAATGCTAATTGTCTTTTTACTAACAAATGTTTCTTTTTAATCTCCATTTTGCCCATTCACCTGCTGTTTCTGATGGGGGAATAAAAGCAAAACTTCTAGAAGAATGTAAGTTCCTGTCCACAAAAATTAGACTGTGTGCTGCTGAAAATTAATACTGATTGTGTTGCAAATTGAATTTGCAATCCAAAATGTGTGATTCTGGCATTTTGTTCATAATTTGGTTTGCTGTGGCTGAATGTTTTGTGCATGCAGAAAATACTACTGTACATAAATCATTCTGGTATTTAAAGCAATGAATTGTGTATGGTTTTCAGTAATATGCTGTCTGAACATTAAAATCCATATTCAATATCAGCATGAGCAATGTTTTACTACTACTTTCAGGAGTAAATATATTTGTTTAATTATTTTACATGTCTGAGTTGGAGATACTTTTATTTCCATTAAAAAAAGAGTGTGTTCAGTTAATTGAGTTGACCTAATCTTTTATGGGATCTCCTAACTCAGCTGTAGCATCGTGGTAAATTTAACAGTGCAGGAGTGAAGACTTCAGGTCTTAGATGTGCATCAGGTAGAATGTAGTGTACGTTGTACAGTGCTCATATCATATCCCTTTTCGGAGTGTGCTTTCTTGTCCCAAGTGATCGTGTGATGTCTGCTGATTCTGAGAACTGCCTCTGAGAGAGAAAAGACTATCTTCAGAGTGCTTCTCTAAAAGAATACCAAAGATTCATCATCCTGTAAAAATGTTCCCTCCCACTTCTGATCACTTCCCTTCCGCAGCGAGGATGAAGAACAAACTCTAGAACAAACTGTTTTTTTTCTGCTTAGCTGTTATATAACATTACAATTCCATGATCTGAATATTTTTTTCTGGCTATTTCGTGTGGGTAGTGCTTTACAGACTGTTGCCTCTTTCTGTGTAACAAAGAGACCTTACTTAATGTTTAATGATGCTCAAAATAAAAATCCTAGTTTTACCATTTTTACGGGCTAAGATAAAAGGGTGCGACATGAAAACACAGCAATCTCTAATGATTGAAATATTTTGCTCAAGTGGCTAAAACAGATCCCAGAGCAGTAGCAGAGTATATTGGTGGACAGATAGTTTACAGCATTTGCACAGGGATGTTCACAGGGATGCTATTAGCTGGTTCCTTTAGTTGACACTTAACTATAAACAGATTTACAGTGTTGAGGAAGACATGCTTATCACTGTCTTAATGTAATAAAAATAATTTTTCTATGCAAATGTCTATAGATAGTGGATATAGGTTATAAAACACTTCAGGAAAGTACCAGCTACTTTGTCAGGCAAAATTTCATTTTATGCTGCTCATTCTGGGATGTTTCTCCTGGATCAATTCAGAAAATTGCCTTGTTTTGTTTTGTTTTGTTTTGCTTTAGGAGAATCAGTACTAGACCTTTCTCACATGTTTACTGTATTTGGAAACTTCTAATTACTATTTTTTTCTTACCTGGTTCCTCTTGTATCTTGGCTATTCAAACACAGTTTTTACTCCTGAAAAGTAGCTCCTAGAAGCATGCTTTGTAGATTAGTTCAACCTGTTGAACACAAGAAATTTGTAAAAATTTTACACGCATAGAGAATATGGAAATAAATCCAATGTTTAGAAACAGCATATATTGTATTTTTTGTTATTTCTGTCTGTTAAAAAACATCTTTTTTGTGTGGAAATAGGTACCATGGCTGTTTATTTAGAAATATATATTGGACCTAGAATTGAAGTGTCCTTTGACTTCATGAAAATCGTTTGAAATCTGATGTATAGCAAATGGTGTTCATTAAACATTTCGATCCAGATCTTAATCTGCTGTAAATTGGCATAACTCAGTTTGAAGGTGGTAGAACTACACTGATTTGCAAGAGTAGAGTGTTTCAGCCAAACTACAAAGGATACTTTAATTCCAGTCTCTCATTGCTGATTTTCTTGCCGATTGTAATTCTGCTTTCTCCACTTACAAAACTGTTGCTGATGCTTTGAAAATATTAAATTCTTCTCTGTTTCCTAATTATATTCCATAATGAAGTGTCTCAGCCTCCAACGATAACTCAGCAATCTCCAAAAGATTACATTATTGACCCCCGAGAGAATATTGTAATACAGTGTGAAGCAAAAGGAAAGCCACCGCCAAGGTTAGTAGTATTTATTTTGCTTTTTGTGGCCTAACAGCATAGGAGGAAATAATGTAACTTTTGTAAACTAACAAGTTTGTGCATGTATGTGTGCTTGCACACACACAGACATGCACGCACCCATCCTCTGTAATTTAAACATCTACCAGAAAGTGATATAAATTTGAATATTTCTCATCCTTTAGTCTCATTTCTGTACCATCAAGCAACTAGTATTTTTTTTCTCCTCAAAGCTCCAATGACGTGATAATACTAGATTATTACACTAATAGAGATAGGTAACTGCCCATGGAAAGCACTACAGAGCACACCATACTATGAATTGGATCACGTTCCAGTCTTTGGCGTGACATGCAATAAGTATGCACAGTGAATAAATTCAGACTAACCCTAATAAACACAAATTTGGGACGTTAGCCATTTTTTTCTTGTATATTTCATGTTTTCTAAATCACTCAATCCTGTGAGGTTCATCTTAAAATACATAAGTATTCTGTAAGAAGTTAAGGAATGTGTATCGGTTTAAATGATCAGTAAGCCTTGATTTACCAGGTGCATTTTACAGCTTTAAAAGAGTTTTATTTTTGGCAGAAATAGTAACCCTGTGTGTACGTCAGATTCCGAATTGTCTTCCATTAGAAACACCTGTTTCCAGTACCATGAAATAGGGAGTTTCCAAATATTTTTGCTGGGTACCTGAATTGGAAAAAGCAGTGGGAGTGATGCATTCCATCATTGCCATAACTGCTTCTGATTTCAGAGATTATAAGACAGAAATGTGCATCTCTGAGTTTTCAGTAATGTGTTTCAGTAAGCTACAACTTATTAGCAAGGCTAGCCTATAAATGCTTGCTCAGATTCACACAGAGCTCATTATATATACTTCTACTTACGACTAAGGAGGATTTTTTTCTACATTATTGCTTCTGGTTGCCTTGGGGTCATGGTCATTATCATGCTGAGCAACAGAATAGAGAAGACAGATTTTCTATGATGCTCTCACCATTTATAATGTTCTTTTAATAGTAGGAGTGCAATAACACTACTGTGTTTACTACTATTTTAAGTTAATAGGCATAATGCTATTCTCAAGAATCTGGATGTTGACCTGGGTGATTATGGTGTGCTTTGGGACCACTGTCCTGTTTCTGCAGGTGCTTCTCCTAAACTCCTTTTTGGGGTGGATTTAGCTGAGAGACTATGAGCACTGTCCATGAGACTCAAATACCTTAGTCATGTGGCAGGGCTTACTGCTATACAGCCTCACCCTTCTCATCAAATCTGGTTGCCACCTTGTTCCCCTGCTACGGAGGCAGGATTTAAGTGCAGAATTTTCTAAGGAGGAAAATAGCTTGTACTTAGTTTTGCCTGTTTTTAAAGTTATCACATCCAGCTAATTTATTTCAATAACTGGTCCATTAGTCCTGAATCTGATCCTGCAAATGAATATTGAAATTTGAACAGCTTCAAAGCTCTGAAGCTGAACTTTCTCAGTCCGAATGAGTGTGAATTGTTTGTTAAAGCAGGGTGACTTTTTTACTGCAGAGAGTTGGCATAAAGGCTTATGGATGGGCTGCTACATATAGCTTTAGCAGCAAAGATTCCCACTTTCAGATATCTCAAGTTCAGGATTTTGTACCCCATTGGCACATCTCATTTGAAGCTGTACTGTTCCCCCATGTCCTTCAGTGTTCCTGGTAGCTGGGGGTTACAGAAGCCCCACAGTCTGTGACTTTGCCTGCAAATTCCTAAGGAATAGGTTCACACTTCGAGCTTGGAGGGTTCTAGTCCTCCCCAAAACACTGCCGCTGTATTGTGGTGCTCCTGATGGGCCCCTGTTTCTCCACTGTCCCGCACTGCAGTGTACAAACTGGACACAAACTGTGTCCTGATGTGTAACAAGTACAAAAACTGCCATTCATGGTTTGGGAAACTGAGTGCTCAACACTTCACAGACATTGCTGTAGCTCTGCATTACTTTGTTAACGGCCAAAAGTATAGTATAAGGCAGGAATTAGTGCTTACAATAGTAGAAGTTGCACATGGTGAATCTCTACTTTCTACAATTTTTTAATGAGTTTTAATAGTCTTCGTTTCTAGTGGCTCCTTTACAAAACATCTCTGGCTTTGAGTAACACCAGTATAAACTTACTAGATTAGTTATGGACTATCAGACTGCAAAATTTCTTTCAATGAATCACAGTCATTTGAGTTGGAGTAGTGAAAAAAAATCAGACTCACCACTCAGTCTTTAATTCACTTCAGTAACTTAAGAATGGCCAAACCAATCAAGAGACGTGGTCTCCTGCTGAGACATATTTCAGCCCAGGGCAGATTTTGAAATGCAGGTTTATAAACCCTTTTGACAATAGGTTTTATAAGAGAAATGCTAATGCAGCTTTAGCAATATCAGTTCTAGCAGATGTTACTGTATCATCTTTAGTAAAAAGGAAAGCATTTCTTTTCAGTATATGATTAACTTTTGGATCTTTTAATGTAATTTTTAAAATAAAAATACTGTCTTTGAAATGGCCACGTTCTGCCAACCCCTTTATCTTGAAGTATTACCAGATTTGTTATATTAAAGAAGTGCTCTATTACTTTCTTTGTTGATATAGTTTGAGAACCAATATTATTTATAGACTGAAGGAAAAATGCAATGTGTTAATAAAAATGAATTTTTTCTCTCCCTATGATCTACAATAAGGTACTGAAGAAACAATTTTTATTTTTGTCCTTGTTATTGTAGCTTCTCATGGACACGCAATGGAACTCATTTTGATATAGATAAAGATGCACAGGTAACAATGAAACCAAATTCAGGAACCCTTGTCATAAATATTATGAATGGTGGAAAGGCAGAAGCATATGAAGGAGTATACCAGTGTACAGCAAGGAATGAACGAGGAGCAGCCATTTCCAACAATATTGTCATAAGGCCATCCAGTAAGTGAAACTCTAATGTTCTTGAAATGTGAAAAACTTCTGTTTACTTATTTTCTTAGGGACATTTTGCTTTAATTATTCTGTTTTTTCCTTTCTTAAAAAAAGACATCTTTTTAATCATCAAAGCAATCTGGTTAGAAGATACTGTATTTAATACATTTAATAACGTATTGCATGTTCTCTCCAAAATTTCTTAGAATATTAACTACCCAGAATGTTTTCCTGATTTTTTCAATAGATCTGGATGACCTGCCATGTTAAAAATTGGGTAATATATAAAACATTACAATTCGAAAAGAAAATTGTAAATCTTTAATGCGCGTCTTTGATGAGGACCATTTTTACTCTCTTTTGCTGATGCACATTGTTCATAGTTTTTGTAGTAGCTTTAATATAGAACAGATAGGGACCAAAAAGGAGATGAAGCTAATTTAATTCATTTAATTAATGATAAACTGTTTCTACTGCTCTTTCTGTCATTTTTATTTCAGATCATTTTTTCAAACTTCTCAGCTTAAAGTGTATTGTTCTCACATATTTCATTAAATCAATTATAATACTACTTCATGAAGATCTAACTTTTCTTTTAATCGTGTGCATCATTTATTTTTTTTGCATTGCCCAACTTCAACCTGTCCAAGATACTGTTGTAGAACCTGCAGTGATTAACCAAAATAATTTGAGTAAATTGATTATACTTTCAGTGAATCATTGTTGTAAGAAATATTTTTAAAAAAACTTGCTTTTCTCCCAGGAAAACATAAAGAAGAACAAAAATTAAGTCTTTAATAAATATTACAGGAGCTAATTTTTTGATGTATATTGTTATTCTATATTTCTGGAATTGTGTGGGCAGTTCTTCCTTAAATTCTGGAATTCTTGTCAATCCATAGTTTGTATGCATGTTAAAATTATTTTCTGTAGGATCCCCTTTGTGGACTAAAGAAAAAATAGAACCAAATCAAGTTCGAGAAGGTGATTCCCTAGTGCTACACTGCAGACCTCCTGTTGGCTTACCACCACCTATAATATTTTGGATGGATAATGGTAAGTATGTTTTCTTACGTAGACCTACTATACTTGTGTCAGTGTTTTTAAGGAGTTCATCAGTGCTCACTAAGACTTACCACAAATGGCAGAGTTTCCCTCTAAGTTAAAATTCAAAAAATTTCCTGTTATGTAGAAATGAAAAAGCAAGCGTAATGCAGCCCAACGGCATAAATTCAAAAGTGGCTGGAGATCTCAGTGTGTATTTTAGATTAACACACTGGGGAGGAAAGGGAAGACAAGGGTGCTCCAGAAGAAACGTCCAAAAGACTATGGGAAAGTTGCAAAGAGATAAGCTGTTACAGAAAGCGTAATGAAACAAATATGGATTCTGCAGATCATAACAACAGCATGTGTATTATAGTTGAAATAAATGTGTTCTTGTTTTTGCTTAGCTTTCCAAAGGTTGCCTCAAAGTGAAAGAGTTTCCCAAGGCCTAAATGGAGACCTTTATTTTTCTAATGTACAACCAGAAGACACCCATGAGGACTATATCTGCTATGCAAGATTTAATCATACACAAACTATACAGCAGAAGCAGCCAATTTCTGTAAAAGTTCTTTCAAGTAGGTATTGTGTTACCTAATCACATCCTAACATTGAATTTATCCAGAATTCATAGTTATTTTTCAACGGTTAAATAGTTTTTCACTCGGGAATTCTCATATTTTAATTCTGAATAAGAAATTAAATTACTCTGTAAAATTTAGAATGTAATCTCCAATTTTCTTGATATGTAGTTTGTTGTAAATGCCGTTGATTTTTTCCCCTTTATTAGGCTTTTTTTGTTTTGAAAAAGTGTTTTGTAAGATTCAGTTAATGAAAAATTACGGTGTAATAAATAACAGTTTTGAAATCGTTTTCATGTGTAAGAATACCAATTTATTATTGTCGTAACTATAGAAACAAATTAATCGATCATTTGATTAACTCACCATGGCCCTATCATCACCTTTTGATTCCCAGTACTTTGATTTATCCCTCTTATATGCATTCTTCATGATATTCTGTTTATTTCAGTGGATTCATTGAATGACACTATAGCTGCTAATTTGAGTGACACTGATATTTATGGTGGTGAGTTACACTGGTCCCCACTGACACTCCCTGTTTCACAGTAGCATTTAGTGAACTAACTTCACCTCCACGGCTACTTAACCTTTGCTCTTTCCCAGTTTCTAATAAAGGTATCTATTAGTACTGGTGATAATAATTTGCTTTAGAAAGGGACTGCACAGTGTGATCCTTTAAAATATTTAATGTTTTAATGTTATCGTAATATGGCTCATAAAAAAATATCAACTTTTACAATAAATGAGTCCTTTCACACTGGGACAGATTTTGCAAATTGTCTATTTAATTGCTTCTGTAATGTGTTGCTTGTTTATATTTTTCCTCCAATTTAACTGATAATTGGATGTATTCATTATCACTAGGACTATTCAATATCACATGCTGCATTATAAGTAATAACAGTTAAGTATCTAACAGATGCATTTCACATGTAATAATTTCTTGAACGTACCATTCACTTTGAATGTGTTTCATGAGTGTAAAACTGGAATGAATTAAAATCTAAACACTTTAACACTATCTGTAAAATTAACTTTGTAGGGGAAAAATTAGTTGTATTTGTTTGTTTGAGCTGATCTCTACATTAATCTAAGTTGAATGGTCTTCTTTTGTATATTGTGACTGAAATCCTTCTCAACAGGTGTACATGTGTTTAGTGAGGCTGCTTTGGAGCAAGACTGATTTCATACGGGTTGAAGTTTTAGCTGCTCCCCCAGTTAGTGTTGTATGCGATAGTTAACGAAATAGAACTAATGTAGTTTATTGTCCTTTTTTCTTGTCAAATGAGGCTCTGTAGATATTAAACCTTAACTTACTGAAATCTAAAATATAGCAGGGGCATGGAACCTTTTTAATTCTCTGCATAAAAATAGTTTTCTTTCAAGAACAAACAAGAAATATTTACCTGAACATAGCGTAGTAGGTTGCAATTAGCAGAGAGAAAACAATTCAGTTGTCTCACAGCTCAGAAATACCAGAGCTAATTCTGAATTTTTAGAATCTCGTAATGTGAGTCAGTGGCCCTTTGCAGAGTAGAAACTGGTCAGATTACCTATTGCCTGTGACTCTTGGCTGTGTTCATCACTCTAGACTGCCTTTTTTGTCTCTCAGTTTAAAGAGTATCATTCATGTATTAGTTTTTAAGGAATTCAAGGTACATACTGTATGAAAATTGTTTTAAGTGTTCTATTTATATTAATCTATCAGTAAATACTATATCATAATAAACAAGAGAGAAAAATATTTGGTTTTGCCCACATTTTTTAAAAGGTACAATAATTTATTGTAGTAATTTAGACTACTACACCTCACAGCAAGTTAATTGTATGTTATGAAATTGCTGTTGAACTTTAGTATTTATGGAACACAGTCTATTATTCCAGTTTTCATGAAGGCACATGAAATATGGTAGACTTTTGAAGCCAACAGAGTATAATTTCTGGCTATCTGTTGACTGTGGTTATTTCTTGTGGAAAATGGTTCATAATTATCAGACTGGAGAATAGTTTGAACTAAATACATAGCAAGAGAAGACATGACTAGACTTCACAAGAGACATCCGCAGTCTAGAAAATAATGAACAAAGCATAGTGCAAAGTGGAGTATACCTCTTATCACTTTGGTTTATATTTCTGCATACAATGACTTTGCTTTATTTATGTTTTGATGGAAGCCCCATAACTTTTGGTAACTTTGAGTCTTACAGTATGGCTCATATCGGTTGTCCCTCACACTTCAAAATAGTTCTGCTGAAGTGAATAGTAGCTGCGTAGGATTAGGGCTCTGTGTGTACCCATCAGGCCACATAGTTGCCTGTGTAAAAACTGTATCAAATGCTCCCCTCTTTTATAGAAGATTTTTCATTTATGTGTTCAAAACTACAACATTTGTGAGGTTGAGATGTGATTCTGTCTGTCAAAAATCTAATTTGTTGAATTATGTCATTGTGTAACATGATGGTTTTTAATTAAATGGCCACTGTGCAGCAGAATTTCTGTCCAAAATGTGAGAATGGGTGTATGCATTTGATCAGTATTAAAATAAAGTTTAGAAATTCATTATTTTAATTTTTTCTTGTTTCAGCCAAACCAGTTACAGAGAGGCAACCAATTCTTCTAACACCAACAGGTAGCACAAGTAACAAAGTGGAACTGAGAGGAAATGTGCTTTTGTTGGAGTGCATTGCAGCAGGATTGTGAGTTACTTTTTAGCCAGTGTTTCTTTAATTAAAAATAAAAAACAGAGAGAAACAGTTCAGAGACACTTAAGAAGTTGCCATTGTATAAGACTAAGTGTTTTAAAGTGACAGTATTACAGCCTCAGAAACAGACAGGTAAAATAAAGTGGATTTAAACAAGTCAGCCATTTAGGTAGGCATCAATAGGTTTTAAAACTTAGAACATAAATATTATAGCCTCTGCCTTCTCATATCACCAGCCCTCTATACACTGGATTCAGGTTGTGCTAGTGTTCCTTTTCAGGACATAAGCAAGAAGCATCATAAGGTTACCTTGGGCACACATCTGCAGAATTGTACTGAGGACTTTGTCATCATGCTCTAATAGAATGCCTGAATCAAGCCACTGTTTTTATTCTCTTAAATTTACCATGATTAGGCCCTCAAGTTATATTACAATAGATAAGAATATGCTGGTCTAATCTAAAAAAGGTACTCACACATTTGCTAATAATTACTTACTAGGTCAGCTAGGTGGGAGTTATTAGAACACACTTTCAGCTCCTTGCATCCAGCATCCCACTGTAATTGAGTTTAATTGGTACTTGTTTCTTTGATGTAATCCATGTTCACCTCTGCTGGTTATTGTGCAAGTAGAAAATGACTAAATAGTAGTCTAACTTCATGAACTAGTTTGATCTTACGTCAGTTTCATCCTCAAGAAGAAATCAGAGAAGTGAGCAGCCTTGATGCAGAACTGGAAAATCTTTTACTGCCTATTTCAGTACTGTGAACATGTTTACAGTGCACAGAACAATACGGTCCAGAGCTCTCTGAGATAGCACCAAGGCAAGCCCATAAGTGCAAGTGATGCAGCAGAGCATCAGGCAGATGTTTTCACCTGTGTAAACTCTGCAGGGCACGATGAGGCATAGCTCGATACAGTGTGATACAAGCATGAGTGCATTTCTTCTGTCTCAGCTATGGTCAGTTCAGGTGTCTTTGCATCATGCACTACTGCATAACCACACCTACGAGTGGGAGTAGAGTCAGCTCTCGTAATCTTCATTTACAGTTTACTTTTGTTCTTTTTGACAGCCCTGCAATAAAAGTATTGAGTGATCCAAGCTCCAGTAAAATGACTGAGTAAAAAAGGGAAAAAATTGGAATATTAAACAATATAACTAGCCTTATGTCTTTAGCCTTCATGTATTTCCGTGTGGGAAGCTCACACAGTTGTCCGCAAGGGGCCAGATTCAGTTCTTCCATTTGTTTAGAGCAACTATTCCTAATTATTGATACCATGATTTAAATTCAGCTTTCCTAAGTGTCTCTGTTATAAAATATGAGATATTAGACTTCTGAGGGAGTATTTGCCTTGAATCATGGTATTTGAGAGGGAATATTTTACTCAGTAAATAACAACTTGCAATTTGTTACAATTTTAGAAGTATATCTACATGAGTTTGGATAATTCTCAGCTTCCATGGACAACACGGAGCTTAGCCAAGATTTAGGCACACTGTGGTGTCAGGTAACTATACCTGAGCAAGCACTGACATTTTTTCTTTAATTCTCGTAGGAAAATTTTCTGTCTGCTGGCAGCAGTGCTGTAAAATTTATGATGATCATGGAGCATGAAGGGCAATTATAAACTTGTCATTATTTGGAAGCTACCTTTTAGGAGCATTATTTTACCACAAGAAATTGTATAAGTGCAATAAGATTTGAATTATATTTGTATTCTTTTGTTAGCCAGCAGGGATTCCAGGTTATCAGCAAACAAATGTATTCCATAATTATTGAGCCTGCAAACAGATGGCCATTGACAGTGTTAGTGAGGCTTGTCATTTCTTAGAAACAACTGCTGGCATATTTTGCAGATATGCTGGACATGCCCCAAAATCTGGGTAAAGGCTCTTAATACAATTATTTTTAAAATATTTATTGGAAAAAATGAATGGTCTCCTACTCTCCTTTTTTTCTGGTCTCTAAATATGATCTATGTTTTTGCTTCTCCAGACCCACACCAGTAATCCGCTGGATTAAAGAGGGTGGGGAACTGCCAGCCAACAGAACATTTTTTGAAAACTTTAAGAAAACTCTCAAGATCATAGATGTTTCTGAAGCTGATTCTGGAAACTACAAATGTATAGCAAGAAATATATTAGGTTCTACTCATCATGTCATTTCCGTAACTGTTAAAGGTAATACTCAAATAATCCCTAATTTAATAGCATCAGCATCCAAAATGCAAGAATGAACATACTCTGTTTGACAATCTTTCTAGGATGAACTATAGCTGCAAGAATGAATGATAATGGTAAAAAAAAAAAAAAAAAAGTGAGGAAATGATCATTAAACCAACTAGTTCTACCATGTGAGGGATTTCTCTGTCTCTAACACATTTCTCTTTTTAATTTGTTATTTTATCAGGCAAGAAGCGAAACTGAGACTGTACTGTAATAAATGTAAAATAATTTCTTAGCTTGTACCTGTGCTACATTTACTTTAGATCCTTAGATTACCTGTCATTAGACTGCTTCTTTCCCTTCTTTTTTATTTCCCTCCCCATCTTTCTTGATCTTTTCTGCTCTCCACTAATATAGCCCTGATTCTTTCTCTACTATATTTTTCTCATCTGTCTATTTGTCTCATATCATTATATTCTTCTTTCTTTTTCTCCTTTAATCTATATTTCTGTTATTCCTTCTCCTTCATGTTTTTTTACCGCTTGTATCCAATGATGATATCTTACTGGTTCTAAAAACACAATGTGTTGATCTAAGTATGACTTGTAAGTATGTATTTTGAACATCATGAAAGAAAATATTTGGGATGAGAGCTAATTAGTCTTTTAAGTAATCAGCTGTAGTGTTCATTCGGCATGCTAAATATACATTTTTGTTAATGTAATCTTTTTGCAGTCCAGTCCATTCTGCTTTTATGGTCAAATTATACCTCCTTTTTAAGAGTAGAAGTTTAATTTTCTGTTTGCATCTATCCATCAATCTAAAAACTGAATTAATGGCAACATGTGATAGCATATGCTATTTGTGGTGGTTTATTGTACAAAAGGTGATGACATAGATGAAGGCCTTTTGGTCAGGAAAATGTTTCATCCGTTTTGATACCTGTGTGTTTTTCAGCTGTCCTAGGTAAACATCTGGCCCTACTTCAATCATCCATTGAATTCAGAGAACCAGGAATTTTGCCATTTCTAAGTTTCACTCTTGACATTAAATCAATTTGCATAATCTAACCGAACTCCAGTTCTATCAGCCTAAATACTGTAACCATGGATATCTCTAAGTATAATCAAAACACCACTCTATCTGCTGTAGATGCCATAGTTTGCTTTCTTTAGGAAAAGCAAATTAGATTAAAAGCAGATAACAGCCTTAAAGCAAAGAATCTCGTTACTTATCCCAGAATTTTGAAGTAAACAGCTATCCCCTTTTTCAGTGTAGTGGGTGGTCAATAGCTCTGTTTAGCCAAAGTGCAGTTTTACCAGTTAATTTTTGAGTATCACAGATATAAAAAAAATAACAGTGCAAGTGTATATGTATAGCTATATATGCTTTTTTGAATTGTTTTATTGTTACAGTGACGGTACCATATGATTTTCTGTATATCATTTCGGAAAATGATTGCTCTGTTTCTCTTCCTAACCTCAGCTGCCCCATACTGGATAACAGCACCCAGAAACTTGGTCTTGTCTCCTGGAGAGGATGGGACGTTGATCTGCAGGGCTAATGGCAACCCAAAGCCTCATATAAGCTGGTTAACAAATGGCGTTCCCATAGCAAGTAAGATCTTTAATTATCTTATAAAAGAATGAATGGGGGAATATGAAGAATGTCAGCTTTTTCTAACATAAATGAAGACTGTATATCTGAGTAGTTTTAGCCCGACGGCTAATACTAAATTATAAATGAGGTGGTAAAAATGTTGGCGTTCACAAAGGTGGCAAGAGAAAATGTGCCTTTGATGCGCTTGAGAACATTAGAATTTGTGAGTGTACACGTGGTTGTCCCATCTGGTGTTCTGCTAATGGTATAGCTGCAGGGATGGGTCATAGCAATCAAGCTATGCCATGTTCCTTCGACAGGAATATTATTGGGGTAGAATTTCTGCCATTGTGTTGCTTTGGCAGTCATGTTTGCTATCTCGTTTGCTGCCCTAGTGGAAAACTAATTTTGTCTAACAATTGAAAAGGTACCCTAAAAGGTTAGGAACTCAGCTATACAGAGCACTTTTGCACGGTTTACAGCTTAGAATATGTCAAGGCTTCAACCCTAAAAAGCAGTAGCAAAACTGATTGGATGAGTCAGCAAATGCCTGGAAAACAACTTGTGCCAAGTAGATGTTGAAGAAAAGGAACCACCAAGACAGTGAAACAGCTGGTTCCCTGTATATGGATAAGAAAAGCAACCCTGAATTGGTAATTGAGTCACTTAATTGGTAAAGTGTTATGACTGGCAATGCTGTGTGGCAGACACAAAGTAGCTGCTATATATAGTGTAATGCAACTTAAAAAGAACTTGCTGGAGAAAACTACGTATGTTGTCAGTTTTGTCGGCACTCAGCATAGCCTGTACCATAAAATCAGTCTTGGTCCTTTTACCTTTATCCTTCTTCTTTCTTGAAACAATGTTATAAAAACCAAGCAATCTACCCTGTTGCCTTGTTAGAGGTAATACATTCTAAAATACTGGCGTGTTGAAAGTTTGGAAGAGTAACTGGAAGACTGAGTTTCAGGAGATGTTTAAGTATGTTGATAAAGTAAAAGTCATGGAGTTTGGGACATGGAGGAGAATTCTCTGCAGTGATAATCTAGGAAGTAGCAGCAGGAGAACAAGAACAAGATATATTTGAAGTATTTTGGATACAAGAGAGATGAAACTGAGCTGGAGGGAAGGAATATACAACTTCAGGGAAAAAATGAGGAGATATATATACATTTAAACAGAAGTATTTAGCAAGGAGTCTCTTTCAAGAATCCTAGTTAAATGTAAGTTGAGACTCTAGCCTGAGATTTAAAACAAGAAGTTTCCGTTTGTTAAATAAGTTATGTAAGCTGAAGTTGACTAACACCACCGTTTCAGACCACCATCTTTTGCAACTGATGATGAGATTCCCCTTTGCCCTGGATTGCTTCCTCATCGATGCCGTAGGACATGCTATTCATCTGACAGACAAGTACATTTTCCAGAACAGCAATGATGTGTCTTGCATCCTGGCAGGATAGCAATAGAACATTAAGAAATACAATGTTTTCAGAAGCAGTTACAGGATGCCACCAAACTTCCCAAATATTAGGGCAGCATATATTGGCTGACTGGCCATGAGGAATCAGTATACAAAGTCTGATGAAAGAGAATTCAGTAAAAATTAAGAGACTTTAATGAAATTACCCACTCAACCTCAGTTAAAAAAGAAGAAAAAGGAAAGAATAAAGAAGACAGGAGAAGAATAATTCGGTAGCTTAGCCTTATGTAAAAGGTCACCCACTACTAAGCAAGACTGAAGTCTTATCCACTTTAAATATTTAAGTAAAACTTTACTGGATGCTCCAGTACACTGAATCTCTCAGGGCGTCTAAGAAAGAGAAGCGGCATGACCACAGAAAATGCGGTTCTTATGAATCTTTTGATTTTGTAATATTCTGAGTTACCAAAAGCTGGTCTGGAGACTCCTAACTGCAGTGTGCTCTTTTGTTCACTTGTTACTAAGTGATAGAATTGAGCCCCTGTTCTTCCAGCTGAATTATTAGTAAACTGTAAAAGGAAACTAAAGCAGCTGTTTCAGCTTCAGGGAAGTGCTGAGAGTGCTACACCCATGGCAGCATTTCAAAGAAAAAGAGGTACATTTGAATTTCAAAGCCCTGCTGTCATCATGTATGTCACAATGCACCTCCTGTGGCCCAGTAATCTGTTTGCAATCCTTTAATTTTCTATTGGAAAGCACAACTGGGAGATGCTTAATTCTTCCGGTTTTGTTTTTCCACAATAGAGTTAGAAAAGGAAGGGGGAATGTTGAAGAAAAAGCCATTTGTCCATATCTCAGTCAGAGGGTGAGGCTTAAATACCAAAAGGGGAAAGAAAGAAGGAAAAGGGAGGAAAGATGAAGAGTGACTTCATATCAAAATAAAGAAAAAAAAGTAGTGTATTTTAAGTATCTGTGAAAAAGAGCAATGCTGTGCATTTTGCCAGATTATATTATCCAGAGTAAAAACATTTTTAAAGGAAGATTTTAGGTTCCTTTTCAGTATTTAATTCATTTTCATTAACAATAATACTTAAAAGAAAAAACTTACTTAGATTTACAGCAAGCTGTTTCAGACGTCCTGGAATGATTAGGACCTAACCTTATAATGTTTACTCACAGGAGTAATTTGAACTTACATGCACAGTCCCACAGAGGTCAATTGGAATTACTTTTACAAGTAGCAATTGAAAGTTCAGGCCATGACTCTGCTTTGCCTTATGCCTCAATTAACGCTGAAGTTCTGCATTATTTATACTGCTGCATAATCCATTGTGTTTTACTGCTTGGAAGTTCAGCATGGTTTTACAGAAGGGAAGCCATGCATAAAGTATCTCAACTTTTAAGAAAGTAACAACCCAGAGTAATTGGGGAGGGGAAACACCTTCATAATTGGACTTCAGAAAGGCATTTCAAATACTGCACAAAAGACTAATTTATTGGTTCAGTAGTTTATAGTTCACAGTGAGCTATTAAATATTAAATACACACACTTAGATTTAGACAAAGTAGTGCACTGAAAGGCGCTGTTTATCTTCTTTCAACATGTCCTTTGCTTGTTTATATCACGTTTCACATTAAATCTTAATTTTTAGTTAGTCTCCATTAGTAATCACATTGAATTTAAAGGAAAAACATTAGCCCTTAGATTTGCTTCATGAAAGGACTTGATAATCCCTGGCTGGGAGATTTGTCCTCCATTGCGTTCTCTGCGAGTACACACACACAGGCTGTTCACCGCAGCTGTGGGAGGGTGGGGTGACATCTACTGGACTCTGATGCCCCAAGGAATTCAGTTTCAAAGAGGAGAGAGCTGCCAGGACGGATATTTATTTATCCACCACTTCTGCTATCGTTATGTTGGAACTATGCATCTGGCCAAATAACTGTAGCAGATGCAAAAACCTTTGATACTCAGTTTTATGTATTTTGTGTAAGATAGTCAAAGGACAGTTGTGGCTAGTGCGTGGAATAGGGAGAGGCTGCAGGTAATATTCTGCTGTCCCTTTTGGGGTCAATAGTATTGTTAAAATCAGAAAATTGCCCTGGAACAAGGATTAGAATGGTCACAGGAAAATATTTTTCTGAGGAGCAAGTTGGTTTAGTAGAAGAAGGAAAAGGACATCTTCCATGTCCCATCTCTTCCAAAATTGTCTGACAGTTCACTGTAAGAAGTAGAGTAAGGCAAAACTGGATTATTATACTAAGTCTCATTTTCATTGCTTACTTTCAATCTTGGTTTTACTATATAGTTTCTGAAGTATGTCTGCTGCACTATACTTATGCCCACCCTTGCATTTCACTACCTGTTTTTGTCCTGCCTGTATTCAACTCTGAAACCATAACCCAAGCCTCTGCCAGCTCAGAACTTCTTCAACTTTTGTGCATCTATCACTAGATCAGTGTTCATCTGCATAGAAATACATCTGTAGTTCCATGTGACCATGAAACTTAAAGCCAAGTAAGGTGAACCATTGCTTAAATTCCCTTTCTTCACCTTATCCTTCCTTCCTCTTCTCTCCAGCTTCCCCAAAAAAGGCAGGAAAAGGATTCTAGTCCCATAACATTCTCTCAATGCATAATATGATATTTTGGCAATATGATCACAAATTGGAGAGGATAGATTTGTCTTGCATAGTATCGCCTGATACTATGGATCGCCTGATACAACTGGATGCTCATTCATGCACCTTATGGTGAACCAGGAGGTCCCTGCATTAGGGACATACCTTCTTATCAAGCCACCTCAATGACTACACACTGGAACGTTCCTCCCAGTTGTATTGATTGGTTGGTTAATAAAAAAGCAAAAGTTACTGTAATACAGGTGACTCTGCAGTCCTTTCAGAACTTGAAAAGCATTCATGAACATCACTAGACAAGGACCATATGTTTCCAAATTCATATCAAGGAAGAAGAAAAAGCTAATGTCTTTGCTTTCTTAATTTTTTTCACAATAGCAGGGTCTTCAGAGCAATTTCTGAAGTTAGAGTTGTTCAAAATCATGTCTTTGAGCCATGGTTGGTCTCAGCCACCAGTTTACTTTCACCATTATCTATATATAAACTTAAAGACAGAATTACAGTAATAGTAGAACTACAACAAGCATTCTGTATGAAAATGTAGATCAAATAATTGTCACTGCTTCTCTGAAAAACCAGTATGTTCCTACTGATGCAATATGATAACATAGCTTTAATAAAGACTGACTGTGCACTATAACACATAAACAACAGACTTTCTGTTATTACATTGCTGTCAGTTTTTGAGAGGTACTGCATAGTTCTGTAGTCCAAAACCATATTATTCATAAATTTAAAAAGCTAACAATTACTGTAAAAAACCTTTTCCAACAATCATATGTAGTCATATATAGTAAATGCATAGCAGGAATGATTACCTATGGTTTGCAGGTAAGGTTTGCTAAAGGGGATGCAGGCATCTAAAGACACACAGTAATGAATTGTTCTGCTTTTTTCCCGAAGAGAAATTCTTCTCTTTTTTCACTGTGTTTTTCTGTGACATTTTACTGATCTAGGTAAGATAACCTGTACACATGCCAACGTATTTATGTATGTATTCTCACTGATATGGGGAAAAGCAGTCAAGTAATTTTGTTCCTTTCTCTTCCAGCTTGTTTTCAGCTAGAGGAAATCTCTAGTACATCTGGGGATGGCATCAGCGTTTTCACTGTAGAATAGAAGCAGTTAGTACTTACATATCCTAAAAACTATGACTAATCTCATATCTTAAGCATTTTCTGTGAAGAAATCCTATTCTTCTTAGAAATCAGGCTGAAGTTTGTATTATTTGTTTGGACTGATGTTATGTTGTATACTGTGTCATCAGTTGACAAGTTGTTCTGATCGTCACTGTGTTTAACTTCCTGAACATGCACAAAGATACATTGAACAGCAATTAGAATTGGTCAGGAAGATGAAGTACTTCAGCAGAAGAGGGAAAAAAAATCCAACAAAATCTGTTATTTTTCCTTCCAGTTTCAAGTATAGTGGTGTGTTTTAACCAGTGGTGTGTTCTAACCATATCTGTTCAGAAAGCACATTTGGTTCTGCCTTTTTTTCCAGAAAAAAAGAATGGTGCCATAAGTGGTTATTTAAACATACTAACAGAAGTAATTGTTTGGGCTGTCTAAGGTTTAGGAAAAAGAATGTGAAGGTACACAGACGGTATTTGGGGTGCTGATGACTAACTGCGACAAAAATATCTGATGGAGGCTATATATTTGCTGTACAAGAATATGCTGTAGGTAGCTATAGAATCAAAAAGCTGTCTGATACAGTGATGGAAAAATACGGTGAAACAAAGCAGTCAGATTTTTGTCCAGAAAAGATGTAAGCATGTTCATAAGTCTTTAAAAGGTTGAGATTTGATAATTTGGGGGGTAAATATTGGCTTTTACAGGCCATGTGTATAACTATCTGTTACAGCAGCAGAACTGTGACAGCAAATGCTCATTTGTTATCCTGATTGTACACACCCATTTTAAGTGTTAAAGTATTGTTTGATACTTAGAATACCAATGTCTAATTCAGATTTGTCAAATTTCTCCATAGCATTATCTTTCTTTCATACAGCCATCCTGTCATGTTGCTATGTGGCCTGAATCCCAGTAAAGGCAAATAAGCTCTGCCTGAGTATAGCTGTCAGCTGAATGTTTAAGATCAGTAAAGGACTTGGACGATATAACATCTAACTTTTGGGGTCTGGCCATGCAAAATGAAGTGTAGCACACGGGCAAAGATATGTAGGTCCTATTTGTGATATGTGGGAGAATTAGGTGTTTCAGAAGACAATCTGTAATGGGCAGCAATCTCAAAAGGCAGCTTTCTAAAATCCCTGCTGTTCAGCCTGCAAATGGCTAGACTGGTCCAATGGAAACACTGATTAACCCGGTACTTTTCTCAGGTATTATTTCCCCTCTAAGGACCCGCAGGTTGAAACCCTTTTCTGAAAACAGGCATCTACTTCTTTTCCTTGAAAGGACTGAGGAGGGATTTCTCTTTTTCTTCCATAAGTGCAGCAGAGGGAAGAGAAGATGCTACCCTTCTTTTTAAATGATAATTTAATGGTTAGGTGTTTTTTTTAAGATCCAGTTTCATCTTCAGCCAGAGAAGTTTGAACTAATTAATGGCTTCCATCTCCCTGAAAGGAGCAGCCATATATAAGTTGTTACATACGGGAGTGTGTGTGAGGGAGGTATTCTGTGCAGCCATTAAAGCTGTGTCAGCATATAGAAAATGATTCAAGATTCAGTGGACAAGAAAGGAAAAAGTAGAGCAAGGGGCCGAGAGTAGCACAGTGGTTAGAACATCCGCTTGGGTGTGGGAAGTTCTGCTACTTTTGGGGAGGATGGTTGTAAGTTTTTTCCATTTAGAAGTGATTTGTATGCAGAAACAGACCACTTATCACAGATGACTGGCTGGCCTGCTAGGCTGCTCATCTGCTCCATATTTTTTCAGGCCATAAATCTTAATGCAAATGGCATGTAAATGGAATATGAAGCAAAATGGAACACATAACACAATAGGAAGTAAAGGAAAAGAGAATAAAAAAGTGCTAGCAATCCAGAAGCCCAGAGAAAAGTTAAGCATTTAAACTTCTACCAGTTCCTTCTTTTTCTTCTTTTTCCCTTTCCAAATTTTTAGATTTGTGTTATTGATTTGAAATCAGAGTGGTTTAAGGTAAGAGTAAAACAATAGAGTTGAAAACTGTTCTTGAGGCATCTCTTTGGAAATTAGTGTAGTCACTTTACATGTAAAATGGCCTTAGAATTCAACCAAGACAGAAATATCCTCAAGAAGGAGCTCAGAACTGTAGTCCCTTTCATCCAGTTTCTTCCCTCTTATAGCATTCAGTAGTAGATATCTCAATAAAAATGAGAAGATACAGGAAAAATTTCTCCCCTTTCTTTACAGTTGAATATAGATATATTGTCTGAAGCATAAAGAGTTATCACTTATTTTATATTAATATATCAATTTTATTAACATGTTTCAATATTAATAATGCATTAATAAATATTTTAATATTTATTTAAAATATTAAATGATGGTTTGCATTTTTATGCATCATGGTATTACAAGCTAAGTTTTTTCTGTTTTACCTCTGTAACTCCATCCAGTTGTATCAAAACTGACAGCTATTACTTTTCAGAAATATATCACAAATTTATTTTCTGTTATATTCTTAACTCTCCTGAGATACAGCTCGCACTACTACAGAACAGTTGAGGAAATGCTTTGTTTAACACTTACTCAAAGGAAAGGGTGCCACCTACTGAATTACTATCACTGCTTTCGTGAACATCCTTTGTTTCTTAATTTTGTACTAAAGAATTGCGCTTACTTATATTTTACTCAGATAGTTTTCAACTGAGCAAGGCTATTTTTATATTTGGAGAAATATTTATGCATATGACAACTTATTTGAAAAGCTGAAACCTTTAAGTCGCAGAAAATTCTAAAGTTCCAGTGTCATTCTAATGTCATTTTCTTTTGACAGTCAGAAATCTTCCCTTATTTTTCTAGATATTGCCTCTATTTGCCTAAAACTGGTCATGTCAGTATTTTTCCTCCAAAATGCAGACAGAATATGTCCTTGAATTCACTTCTTTAAAACACACACACACACACACACACACACACACACACACACACACACACACACACACACACTATGAACTCTACCATCCTGAGTTAAATATGTGTAAAATTGACAGAACTTCCTTAAGCACATTGGAATTCACATCTTAATGGGTAAACAGTCATCCAGGAAAATAGTATAAAGAGCCTGTGCTCTTTCACATTGTTTCTTCTTTTCACAAGTACAAAATGAATAATCCAACAGCAAGTTAAGCAAAACAACTCTTTTTTTTTTTTTTTTAACACCAACAGTTGCCCCAGAAGATCCTAGCAGAAAGGTAGATGGTGACACCATAATTTTCTCAGATGTGCAAGAGAGGTCAAGTGCTGTCTATCAGTGCAATGCTTCTAATGAATATGGATATCTGCTGGCAAATGCATTTGTGAATGTTTTGGGTAAGAAACAAATTTTTAAATTTTTCAGTCTTCTTCACAGTATTCAATTGTTCCCTGCTAATACAGAGATTGCATGCTCAAACCTTTCTTAAGGTCTTTATGAAGTGGGAATGGACATATTTCCTGAGCAGTGTAAAAGCTGTATATATACCTCGTTCTTTGTAAGATACTCATGGATCCTGGAGGAAACTCAGAAGAAATTTTATCCCTTTTCTTTGTTTATGTAAATCAAGCAAATGTATGTATAACAAATAAGGCAGGAATATTAACTTTAAGTATGTTTTGGTTCACTTTCATTGTTTGTTGGTGTTTTGGATCAGTTAAATAATCGTTTCATTCTAAAATTACAGTTTTAAATACATTGTGTTCCTTCTGCGAAGATCCCTCCTTCAGATAAGCCCCGAAAAGGACTCAGCTAAATTCCATCATAGCAAAGATTTTGTAAATTGCTTTTGCAAGGGGATATGTTTCTAGGTAGGAGATACTGTGAACTCTCTAATTTTTTCTCTGAATTTAACAAAACTAGCAAAAAAAATCTAGGCAGAATGACCTCTAAAGATTCTCCTAAAGGACCTGGCAGGTCCTTTGATGGAAGGTCACTGTCTTTTAAATGAGAGAGCTCTTTCTGAAGCCAAGATACCTTTCAAAAAAGCAGACGTTTCACCAAATAAACATCCTAGCTTCTTTCTGCTTGCAGGTTTGGAAATGTGTAGTTCAGTCTGTTCCCAACAGTTTCTTTACTTGAAATACATTCTGATTAAAGTTCTCCAAATGAAATTGTTTGTTTTGGTGCCCATCACTACTACTTGTAAGCAGGGAGGAAGCTTTTTTTTTTTTTTTTTTTAACAAGAACATTCTCCTGTACTAAAGTTTCTTCAGGCTACTGGCAGCAGAACATATTTGGACCTGGGCTAAGACCAGAAATCACTTCAGAGAAAAATGTTAACATGTAAATCTTTAGGCCATTCTTGATGTCTTAGTATTTTGTATTTTCATCTTTGTATCTATATGCAGATTATCTTTGTCTTTTCAGCTGAGCCACCAAGAATTCTAACTCCTGCTAACAAACTGTATCAAGTCATTGCAAATAATCCTGCATTGCTAGACTGTGCTTATTTTGGCTCACCTAAGCCTGAAATTGAATGGTAAGCTATTGTTGTGTTTAAAATATTTAAAAAAAAAAGCAGTTTTATCTATGAAAACAAACATTTAAAACTTTAAAACTGTTTTACTTTATTTACAATTTTAAAATAGTATAGTTAAAACATAAACTTGATTACATTATGTTAATACAATACTTAGCATAACAACAGTTAAGTTACCCCTACAGAGTCAAGTTTACTTTTCAGTAATGTGATTCTGTCTATAGCATCTCTAGATTCTGTGGTAGTCCAAGTTTGTGTTTTCTCACAATAAAGTGTGATAGAATTAAAGTATGATGTTGGATAATGATATTACTTTTAATATAAAGGTTTAAGGGAGTGAAAGGTAGCATCTTGCGTGGAAATGGATATGTTTTCCATGATAATGGAACCTTGGAAATTCCGGTGGCTCAGAAGGATAGTGCTGGTACATACACGTGTGTAGCAAGGAATGAATTAGGAAACATGCAAAATGAGGTGCGGTTGGAAGTGAAAGGTAAGAAATGAATCACTGTTTCATCACAGGGTTAGTATGGAATTTCAGACTTTTAAAATACCTAATAGTGATCTTAAATTTCAGATCCAACAATGATAATTAAACAGCCAGAATACAAAGTGATTCAGAGAGCTGGCCAAGTTTCATTTGAGTGTACAATAAAACATGATCCTACTTTAATACCAACAGTTATATGGTTGAAAGACCATGGAGAGCTGCCAGATGATGAAAGGTATGGACAAAATAGTATTTCTTTTATTTTTCCTTTTCAGTTTCTTCCAGTTGCTTTTTTTCCTGATCTTTTCTGAAAGACATGTATTGAGGAAGACTAATAAATATCATCACTATCGTATATTTCCTGACTAAAAGCCCTATTTACTGTGGAGACAATATTAAGATAGAATTAAAATAAAATGAGATGTAAAATTTTTAAATGTGCACATTGATAATGTGTATCAATTGTAAGGAGAAGATAATTGGCATAAGAAGCCAAATAGATGATAGAAGAAATATTTTGCCATAGATCACAAAAAATTAAAAATAGATTCAGCATATTTGGAAATAAGAACACATGCAAAAGAGAGGCAGTTACTGTGGGAAGATGGTTAATAGCAATGCAGAAAAGGCTGACATAGTCCCATAACTTACATTCATCTCTAGATATTTGCTGAAATATACAAGTACAGGGGATTTGACAATATTTTTTTGCAAGTTTCATATGAAAGTACCAGTTATTGAAAAATCAGTGGCTGAATTTATTGTATTTACAGGTTTCTAGTTGGTAAAGACAACTTGACCATTATGAATGTAACTGATAAAGATGATGGAACATATACTTGCATAATTAATACCACTCTGGACAGTGTTTCAGCAAGTGCTGTGCTTACTGTTGTTGGTAAGAATACTCTAAAACTTTATAATAGCAGAACTGTGTTTAATTTTGTTAAATTTGAAAACAGTATTAGATCTGAAACGAAAAACACAAACATAGTTTTGGCAGCTAGGATAGGACAAAGGAAATTTCAGCTCTTTGTACATGTTTCAGGTAAAAAAAAAGAATAGTTTTGCTCTCAAGTTCACCATTGACTCAGCAACTTATAAAATGGTTCAGATAACACATTCAGTTTCATGCTTACAGGTTTTTATTTATATCACACCTGAGCTAACACAGTGGATCAAATATTGCAGAATATCTGAACATAAACAGGTTATCACAAGAACCTTGTTGGCTGTTAAATTCTGCTTCAGAAAGACTGGGCATGCTTGATTATAGGATTTTTCAAGGCTTTCCTTTGTAAATTAGTTCTCTCTGTTAAGTTTCTATCATTGCAAATGGCTGTAAAATGTGTTTCTTTGCCCCTGCTCACAATTTGTTAAGAGTCTTAAATAATGTTCTATGTGATTCTTACCTAACGAAGTTAAGTTCAACCAAAGTTCAACCAAAAAGTTGAAGTCAAGTACACTTGTGTTTCCAAATTGTGTTGTGATCTTATACCTATCCAAGAATGACGTACATCAAACTTCTAATATTTATTTACAAGATTTTGCAAGATTGTTACTTTATTTATTTTATTAAAGAAATTGGATAAAATATTAAAGAATATTTTTATCACTTTTCAGTGAAAAATTACCAGTATATGATTTAAAGTCAACAATATACTGTAAATTAATTATTTTTTCTCTATTAATTGTAGTCTTTAACTACCTGCAGTACTCTGTTTCTTTGGCTACTAACTGATTAAACCATTTATATTAATGTTCTTTTCAGCTGCTCCCCCAACTCCAGCTATCATTTACGGTAAACTAATGCAAAGTTCTCTTTCTACATCATCTGAAAGACATATTTCTCATTTGCCTATTGCAAACCGCAACATCTTTTTTTCCTTTTTTTTTCCTCTGTGTTTCTGTGTGTGTGTGTGGTATCATTCCATTTTACCAACTGCTTCATTACTGGAATAATAGACTTTGGAATAATAGAATCAAAGCTTTGTATTTTAGTGAATAAATAATTTGCAGAGTTCAATTATTTTTAATTAAGGTTGGTTGTGGTATGTTTTTTTTCCTATTGAACACTGTAATGCAAATTAGTTCTATAATAAATGAAAAAAAAGATTCAAAAGGTAAATTCACATCTTGGCTGAAAGCTAATTCACTATGAAAGATCTTGCATCCTCCAAATTATGGTATATTTTTCCATCGCTTTCAAAGACAACTTTATAGGTGTGATGTACTTTATTTCATAGTGTGGCTTCATTGTACTTCACTATAGAAGTGGTTAGGACTGTATTGCCCAGTCAGTTTGTGCCTGATGAAATTTCTGATACAGATCTTTAAATTAAAGTTACTCTATTCATTGGTCACCTACAGTCTTTAATTTGACAACATTTTTCTGAATTTGCATTTGAAGATACAACATAATATGCCTGCTTCTGAAAACACTTTAAAGTATGAGTAACTTGGGCACATTTATGTAAGTTCTGTCATGTTCAGTGGAAATGCCTATATTTATTTAAATGAACCTACTCGTTAGTCTTGATTTTGAGTAATAATTCATATAATAAATTATTTTCAGCAATTTGGAATGGACATTTATATCGTTATGCATGATGAGAATATACATTAACAGCTCCTTTGATATTTCAGGGTTCTTAAAAAGTACCACAAGAAATAAATTGCTTAGTGACTAGCAATTAGTTTCTATTTGCTTTGAATTCACATGCAAAATATTTGCAGTGATTCTGAAACAGCTTTTTTAATGTCAGTGCTTCTTTATTTTCCATGTTTTATTAATTATTTTTAGTTGCAATAGATTACACTCATGTTCACTAAACATGCATTTCATATTTCTTTGCTTCTCATTACAATTCAATCAGATGTAGATAAAATCAAACATAGATTCTTGTTTTTAAGTTAATAATAAGTTAACAAGATTCCAGATACATCAGTTCTTCTCCATTTTATAACAATTGCATGCTAATGATCATTTAATCATGCTTACATAATTAAAGTAGATCTGCATTGCTGTATTATTTTAAATGTTTTGATTTGAATATAAGGATTGTTTTGAAGAAGAAACTCCATATTCTGGTTTGAGTATTTACTTTGTGTTCATTTGATTTACAGCTCGGCCAAATCCACCCTTCGATTTGGAATTGACAGGTCAGCTTGAAAGAAGCATAGAACTCTCGTGGATACCAGGAGACGAAAATAACAGTCCAATTACAAGTATGTTTGTCTATATTTATTGTAACAGCATTAAATTCACTATTTCTAGATTCCAAAGAGTTCTGAGATAAATATTGTGTGCAGCATGTAAGAATAGCAAATTCATTCACTACACTTGCCATTTATTTACATAACAAAAATTTACTGAATGTTCTCTGCTGTGCACTCAAGCAGAAAGATTTATTTACTGCCCTAAGAGCTGGGCTTTTGATCCAAAAAACTGTACTAGCCAACTGTTAACATAGAAGTTGACACTAACATGGGCTTTTTCTGACAAGGTGGAGTCTTAAGAATACATACCGAGTAAACTTGTTCAGTGGATAAAAAGTTACTCCTATATGCTTTTGAAGGAGAAAGAGATCATTTTTTTGTAAGAGATGATACTAGGTAGTGTTGGCTCATGTCAGAGCTTTTCTGGAAGTGAGATATTGTCTTACACTCTGAAACGTAAATTTGGAAATTGAACTTTTCCTATTAAATAATGCTGTTTTTAATTACGATACAATTCTAGTTGTTTTGTGGTTCCTTGAGTGCCTTCAAGAAACAGATTTGCTTCAAAAGTAAGCCTCTTACTGCTGCTGTTATCACTTCAAAGTACAGGTCAAGACTAGCACTTCACAATGAATGATCCCTTTACACAGGTGATACGGTTCACATGCTAGAATTTGTCTGAAAGCTCAGGTAGAAAATTTTTCTTTGAAGTCTCATATAAATTGTTCTTCCACAGTTGCAGGCAGAATGCCAGTTACAAGAGAAGCAAAAAACAGTAGTGAAAACTTTGATGGTACTTGTCCTTTTTTTTTTTTTTAATATAAAATATATAACCTTTCAATGAAGAGTCTCATCAAGAAAGCATTGCATCCCAAAACCTTTATCTGTGAACACTGAACAACTAGAACTCAGATAGTAATTTGGGGCCAGTTCTCCCTCTTTCCTCCCACTCAGATCAGGATTAAATCTTTAAGCCCAGAAACCTATACTTAGTACTAGTTAGACATCTTGGATCCTCAGATACTTGTGAGTGACTGCTAGACAAATATTATTTCTATATAGTACTATCAGTTTTCTTCTAAAAGCAATTTCAAAAAGCCCTTCATAATTAATAGTGCAAAGAGAATATATTCTAAGTCATAATCTGGCTTCTTGTCCCTATCTATAAATGAAAAATGGCAAAATTTTCAACGTAGCACACATTTGATGCGGGTCTAAAGTTCAAATATCAAAGCTTAAGGTTATGTGGAATGTACTTAGACTACTCATTCTTCTCCCTTTTCTTTACTATATCCTGCTAACTCTTGTTAAGGGTTTCAGAAGTTTTGTCTAATATACGTAAGAGCAAGAAGCTCTTTTGGCTCTTTTACAGCTGAAGAAAATGTCCTTTGTTCTTTGATAATGATCCTCTTTTTGGGCTTCTACAAACCTATTTATCCCTGAGTTTATATATTCTGTAGGGGTGAAGCACAGGGCCCTGACAGCAATCATAGTAAAGTTCACACCAACAACTCACAAGAAATCTAGTTGCTGTACGCACACTCCTTGGCTTAATTTGAAAATACTGAAGATTGCACTCAAAAACCTTCCTCAGGTATTGGTTCTTGGCTTTAAATAGTTTTTTGCTAAACCAATCTTACTGGGGAAAATGGAATATTTAGGCAGTTTTAATATTGTATAGATACTTTATTATCAGCTTCATACAATTAAGAGCAACATACCTGTCTGCCAGAGATTACTTTTACATCAAAATTCCAAACCTGTCCCACTTTCTTATTGTGATAGTTCACATGTTCCCATTACATTTAAATCCAGTACCTGAGAGAGAGGTCTTGTAATAGCGTGTTACCTGACAGCTACACTAGTAAGAATACTTAGTAATAAAAATAAGGGCGCTTCTATTACATTTCTGTTTAGGCACTACTTTTGAGATCCACACTGTAGATTTTGGGTGAGTTTTGTGTTCTCGGATTTCAATTTCCGTGTTTAGAAAAAGTTGATTAGATCGTTCCGTTCTGATTAGCTCATTTAAAAATGACTATGCGTATCTCGGAATGTATTGGAAATTTTGACATAAAATCGGATTCAATTTTTGTTCATAGATTTTGTTATTGAATACGAAGATGGACTGCATGAACCAGGAGTGTGGCATTACCAGACAGAAGTCCCTGGAACTCAGACAACAGTACAGTTGAAGCTGTCTCCATACGTCAATTATTCATTCCGTGTGATAGCTGTCAATGAGATTGGTAGAAGTCAGCCAAGTGAATCATCTGAGCAATATCTGACAAAAGCTGCAAGTAAATAAGTATTCCCATTTGCAAATGATTGATTTATGCTTTGAATGGCATTGAATTTGCTTGGAACACACACAGAAGTCATCCTTTTCACATGTAAATATTTAATTTTTAGACCCTGATGAAAATCCTTCTAATGTACAAGGGATAGGCTCAGAACCTGATAATTTGGTGATAACATGGGAGGTAAGCTTGGGTTTGGGGGTTTTTTGGTTTGCTTTTAAGTCTGTGAGTAGCATTTTTTTAGAGAAATAACAATGATGTAACTGTGAATACCCCATGATAAGCTATATTTGTTTCTTGTTGGAAACATTTTTGAAAAAGAATAAAAATCCAGACATTTTCCTTTGTTCACTTTCAGGGAAAAGCTTAATGTATTATCAAAGAAAATATTTTTTTCAAGGTGCTGTATTTTCATTGAGCAATTATTGTTTTCTCCAAGACAAGTCATTAATTTGGTAATACGGGATGTTTTCCTGCCTATGTAGAAAATCTTGAATGTGTAAATTATGGTTTATTTCAAGTAGACTCTTATGTTTAAAATGAATTCCAATGTAAATCCTAATTCTCCCCTCAACTTTTGTGATGAACTAAATTATTGTGCATTCTTCCGCTACAGACCCTTGTGTCTGTGTCTTGTCTTTACCATCATGACAGGAACTCATGAGAGTCACATAAAACCAGTTTCCCATCCCAGGCAAGAAACATTCTCTAGGGAACATGGTTTATATGGAGCTGGTATAGGTCTGTATTTCCTTCTCTAACTTCTGAAGAAATATTTGAAAACAAAATATTTTTACAGTAATCTCACTGTATGGTTGCACGGTGATTAGCCGGTCTCCTATTCAAACTGTTCTACGGGATTTTTACTAATGAATGAAAAGCAACTGAACTATATTCATGTCAAGATTAAATAGTGTAGCTTGGGAATTTCAACAGTGTTTCTCAGTGATAGAATGTAATGATAAATTTTCAGTAAAATTGTAAAAAAGATCTCCTTTATGACTTTAGATTTTTCAGATGCTTCAAAATACTTTTAAAACAATTTCATTTATTCTTTTCATTTCAGTCTTTAAAAGGTTTTCAGTCTAATGGACCAGGGCTTCAGTACAGAGTCAGCTGGCGTCAGAAAGATTTTGATGATGAATGGACTTCTGTTATAGTTGCAAATGTATCTAAGTATATTGTGTCTGGTACACCAACTTTTGTTCCCTATGAGATAAAAGTACAGGCTTTAAATGACCTGGGATATGCTCCAGAGCCTTCAGAGGTGATTGGACATTCAGGGGAAGACTGTAAGTTTCCTAGACTGACTTAATTTTACTAATAAAAAAAGCAAAATACATAACAAAATGGGTTTTTAAAATATTGAAATATTGAAAATGGGGGAGTAGTAGATACTTTTTAAATTAAACTGAAGTAATTTGAAGATAATAAGGCTTTATAAAACACTGCAGTATTAATCCTAAGGTCAACTGTTTAACAAACAGGAACAACATTTTAAACTACTCCTTGAATGGAACGCAAAGAGTCTTTCTGAAAAAGTATATTCATATAGTGTTGAATTCTAACTAGATATTTGTTACATCCTTTCAACACAGTGCCAATGGTTGCTCCAGGCAATGTGCAGGTTCATGTCCTTAACAGCACATTAGCGAAGGTGCATTGGGACCCAGTTCCACTAAAAACTGTCCGAGGGCATCTTCAAGGGTACAAAGTAAGTACAACCAGAAGCTTTATGTTCCTCGTTTATTAAAATAGATCACTGTAATATATGAAATTGTATCCATATTGACATAACTGATACCTAAGAGGATTATTCTTGCTTTCCGGTGAGCTGACAAGTTCTGCTGCCAAGAGCAACAACATTGATGAGATTCATTTAAAGTTCTGCAAATTTTCAGCCTTGTAGTATTAGTCTTGTCTGATATTGTTATTGAAGAAAAACAGCTGTGCTTGCAGTTAATTTGAAACACATTATATAGATTTAAAAATTATGATAGTATCATAGATCTTTTTCCAAAAAGATATTTAGAGGATGAGGAGAAATGGTTTCTGTAGGAATCCCTTCTGGGTCTCATGCTATTGAATGCCAAGATTACTAATCTTTTGCCATTGTATGGTTAACCATATCTTTAATTGTGACTGACTAGCCACTTGTTAGCTGATGCTGGATGGTTTGTCTTTTTGGAGGAAAAAGCTCAGTTTAAAAGAGGGAATGGTAGAAAATTGCAGAAAATTTGGAATGTATGTAAAATTGAAAGAAGTTTAGTGGAAGGTAATGTGCTGGCTTTGATGATAACTGAGAAGGCTATGTTGGAAACAAAAGGCTGCAAATAATAGAGAATGGGAGACAGAAGGACTTCAGGGTAAGAAATTGGGGAACTCATGTCCTTGGGAGAGCAGAGAAAATCTGACAGCACATATTGCTTCAGAGGTTGCACTGGAAGCCCAGCGGAGGAAACTCAAGAATGGAAACTGCAGGACCACGGTAGACTTGTTGAAGAGGGGAAGGTGGAATGTGAGAATACTGTGACTGCATATGCAACAATAGAAGAAAATATAATATAGTTACTTCTGTACTCTGCAAGCGTACTAATAAATATGTTCCAACCGTATAGATGTTACACAGGCTGACCTAGGTTACTTGATAAGACAGGCTAATTTGGACTATTTCTGTTTAAATGCAAGGCCTCATTTAGAGGAAAAGAAATGTATGTCATAAGATGGAGGACTAGCATTCTGGAGTGCAATTATGTTGAATCCGAACTTGAGCATATAACATCTGGTTACCAAATGAATGTGAGCTCCTGGTATTCGGATGTCACTTACCTGGCACAAAATATCGCCATGAGAGATACGCTAGTTTTGTATGAGCTGTCATAGGCATTCGTAGTTAGCGTGGTGCTCTGCCCTAGACAATAAATCCTGCTGAGAAAAAGGATTTATTAGGTCTGTTAGACTATCATATCAACCTGGTGTTACATACACAAATGGGCAACCAAAAGGACATATACTATGCAAGGATCAAATTAGAATTTAGTGAAATTAATGATTACTTTTAGTTCCATTACAGCAATGCTAATGCCCATAATCCAAATCACCAAATTTCTGTTAAAGATCATTAATAATACAGAAAAAGCCATAGACACAAGCAGTTGGCCTAAGTGGAACCAGGATCTTACCCATTTATATTATTTTATCCGTTTTAGTGTATAATCATGTATGCATACATACACAAAAAATTGCCCTGTGAAAAATGAATGATGGTGTATTTGAGAGTAGCATTTCTAGGAGTAACACAGGTCTTTTTAGAGACAACTGCTAATGTCTTTCCAAAAGTTACAGTAGGGATACTGAGTGGTAAAGAGAGAGTAGTCAAGGAGGTTCCAGTAATTACTTGTGAGTTTCTAAGAAGCTGAATCAGCAAAATGGACACGGAAATTTGTGTACTTTGTACTCTGAGCTTATGATCATATAAAAGAAGAATGGTCTTCCTGCCTATCATTCCATAATTGTAGCATCAGAGTCCTTTCATAACTTGCCTGTTTTTCCAGCCTAGAGAAATCATTTTGTTTCTTTCACATTTAAGAATGTCAACTTGGCTTCCACGTCACAGGCAATATATCTGCATGGTTATGTGCATGACATCTATTTACAT
This sequence comes from Dromaius novaehollandiae, assembly GCF_036370855.1. Classification (NCBI taxonomy): domain Eukaryota; kingdom Metazoa; phylum Chordata; class Aves; order Casuariiformes; family Dromaiidae; genus Dromaius; species Dromaius novaehollandiae. Next base: position 28,377,834 of record NC_088098.1, read on the forward strand.
AACAAGGTGGCAGAGTGCAGGTTGCTTTAGAAGCTATGTAGACACGTTAGTGCAAGAACAGACAGTATGAATAAATCCTGCCTCTCAGATGGACTTGCTAGCATGAGAACTGTCAGGTACTAATGCAGCTTCAAACCAGAACTTGTGTCAAACTGACTTTGATCATAAGTGGAACTGGCAAGTGCTAATTTTTATCCAGTCATGTAGACATGACCCTTTCTGGACAAGGTCTGTTTCTGGAGTTGCAAAGGTCTATGCTGCTTTTACCCGAGCTTATTAAAATTTCAGTTGTTCCTGCCTGTGATTCATGGATATTCATGGAATTTTTAGTCTGCAAAATTAAAAAACCTCTATGCTCATCATAGGTTTTCTTTTGTCTTTAGGTTTACTACTGGAAAGTGCAGAGTCTATCCAGGAGGAGTAGGAGGCATGTAGAAAAAAAGATCCTGACTTTCAGGGGAAACAAGACTTTTGGAATGTTGCCTGGACTGGAGCCCTATAGTTCTTACAAGCTAAATGTTAGAGTTGTTAATGGTAAAGGAGAAGGACCAGCAAGCCCAGACAAAGTATTTAAGACCCCTGAAGGAGGTATGAAATAAGAAGGGTAGAGGATAAACTTAAGTGTAGTATATTCCGAAACAGAACGCTAAGGATGTAATTGCTGATTTTGTGTCTTAGAAATCATAAAATAATAGTCCTTCTTAATATAGTCATATGATTAATAATTAATAATTCATGAGCTGTTTTAAGGTCATCTACTTTGTATTTACTATATATTCTTCTTGTAAGTTCCCAGCTCACCCTCCTTTTTGAAGATTACTAACCCAACATTGGACTCTTTGACTCTGGAGTGGGGTTCACCTACTCATCCAAATGGTGTTTTGACATCATATATATTGAAGTTTCAGCCAAGTAAGTTAATAATGAATCTATAATTCTGTCTTGGACTATATGCCTACCAAATAATAATCCGTTTATTAAGAAGAAATTACAGTAAATTTATAATGTGGAAAAGGTATGATACTCCTATAATTTGCATTGCAGAGGTTAATTTTGAAAAGATTAATATGTTGACAGTATAGATGACCCTTTTTGGAAAACCTCACATGCTCACATACATGTTTGGGATTTTTCTATTTCTTTCATTTCTTCAAATCATGCTTCACAGAAAAATGGAGATAAAGTCCTACATATAATTGACAGCTAAGTTAGAAGCAAGATGCTACCACTGGTAAAGCTTATGTTCTAATTGCAAAGAAAATACCATTATAAGCAGAACAAAATACATCCAGTTCTATTGCTGTCTGCTTCTCCAATTTTCCTGGTGTTTTAATTTTCAAATCAGAAGTTAATAAATAATTGACAGCTAAGTTAGAAGCAAGATGCTACCACTGGTAAAGCTTATGTTCTAATTGCGAAGAAAATACCATTATAAGCAGAACAAAATACATCCAATTCTATTGCTGTCTGCTTCTCCAATTTTCCTAGTGTTTTAATTTTCAAATCAGAAGTTAATAAATGTAGTTGTATAGGAATCCTTGGTCACAGGACCATTTACTGATACCAGAAATGCACTAACTTTAAATTAAAATGTGCATTATTTCCATTCAGCTAGTCATTTCCTTAGAATCCACATGCCGCTGTTTACTTGCCCTGCCCAGAAATTTGTCAGCAGTGACACTTGAAATCATGAGTCTCCTGTACATGGAAGAAGTTAAGGCAGTTTGTTCTTTTCCCACTTACCGACTTCCTCTGTTCTTTGGCATAAGATAGAAATCATGTCAGTATTTTTATTCCAAAACATACTGAATTTGTTCTTAGGCAGTTACTTCAGAGTCATTAATTACCAGTGTTTCAAAAGTGTATTAGTTCAGGTGATTTGATGTGGACTCAGTTATCTCAGATTCAGATGTTCAATGTCCGAACACTTTTGCTATCAGCTGTGTTCAAATGCTGACATACCTTTGGACATTCTCAGCATACGTTGCTTACAGGAGTGGAGCTTGAGCTTGAAAAACATGTAGGTATTTCCTGTCTCCATGTGAAATTTTTGCCCCTTGCATAGATCCTATTTACCCCATACATGACTTTCTTTGGAAATTGTAAATTATCATTCATATAATCTGAAATGAACAATGCAGCAAACAAACAAACAAAAACAAAAGATGAAGCCTGATTAAACACAATGGTATTTTTTCTAACTAACTCTGTTTTTCTTTTCTTGTAATAACAGTTAACAACACACATGAATTAGGTCCCTTGATAGAGATAAGAATTCCTGCCAACGAGAGCAGCTTGATATTAAAAAATTTAAATTACAGCACACGATACAAGTTTTACTTTAATGCACAAACATCAGTTGGAGCAGGAAGTCAGATAACTGAGGAAGCAGTAACAATTATGGATGAAGGTAAGATGGGTATGTATAAAGAAAATCCAGTGAGTTTTTAAAAAATTGAGTTTTATTAAAAATATTACCACTTTTTTGGTACATTGAGGAAGTAATCCCTATTAAAAGTTTTTCTAGAGCTTTCTTAACTTTAGTGTGCATTAATGAAAGATTTAAAATAGTTTTTAAGAAAAGATGTGCAAAGGTTTTCTACTGCAGTGGAAGCACAAAAGAGGTATAAAACCACTTCATTTGATCAAAGACTCTGCCTTTTCTGAGCTAGAATGTATCCAGAAACTTTCAAAGTTTGTTTCATGTAACTTGATATTTTAAGTGGTCTGCCTCCATTCACCTATTCTGGTTCAATGACCTCTTCTGGTCACAGAGAAAAATACTGAAATGATGCAGCTTTTTGGCTAGTTGAGACAATTATTTCTCTTTTGAAGTACGCAATAGCTTTTGTAAGGTCTAAACTTTTGCCACAGAGCTGGCAATAACTTGAAAATGCAGTAATAAATTTATCATCTAAGGCCTCAAGGAACTGGTGACATTGTGTAATGTTTAAAGAATCGTAATTTTGGTGTTTGATTCTATCACTGTTGATTTTTACATTTGCAGCCACTGTAGATCTGAGATTTTGGCAGTTCTTCTGTTGAAGATGTTATTTAAATATGAAAATTCAATTAAAGAATAGTAATTTAAATCAAGGGGAAATTTGGAGGGTAAACTTTTTATGATTTTGCACATCTTAATATTAAAAGCCTATTTTGTTACCATCTTTTCATGTGTTTCTTATGGTTAGTAAAATTGCAGTTTATTGCAATTGCTGTAGGTGGGTTGATATGCAGTACAATTTCTCTAATACTATATTAAGGTTGTATATGAACTGTGTTTATTTTAAACCATGAATCTTAACAAGCATGAAAATAAAATTTATTAAATGCATGTTTATTAACTTTTTGTCTTGTAATAGTCCGTCAATGTTCAGCAAAAGTCTATTGTTTCTAATTTATTTGAATTAGTACATTTTATTTAGTCTGCATGCTTTTATGGTTTATAATGAAATTATATTTGTATGTTCCTTTTGGTGTTGTATCTAATTATATAGTGTTCCTATTTTTATTTTCCTCCATTAAAGCTGGTATTCTCCGTCCTGCTGTAGGTGCAGGCAAAGGTAAAATAAAACTGCATGATCTGTTAATGTGTGGATTTTTGCAGTGTTGCAAATGGGGAAACTGCAGTGGTAAGGAGAGGAAATCTTGGACTACATTTTAGTATACAAAGTATTAATCAGTACTGGGAGGAGACATTTGTGATAAAAATCCAAAATACTTGTATTAATACCTTTCATCTGTTTATTTTGCCACAAAGTTCCAGGGGAATTCATTAGCTTTGCTTCACTAAAGTCTAATTATTTCTCAACATTTAACAGATGTATGTCACTGTCATAAATATTCAGGGTCCAGGTGCACTAGCACTGATTAGCCAGGGCGGAAAAAATGGCACCTTTTACAGAGCATATTTTTTTACTGTCTGTACCATGTGCTTTTTTTTTAAAAAAAGAAGTAGGTGCATTCTTGTTCTCACTGCTGATTAATGTTATTCATTTGATCGCATTTATTTCATTTACAAGCCAACTGTGCAGAGGAGACAGATGACTGACAACACCCTCTGTGTACTTCTCAGTTCAAGTATCAAATTGAATACACAGGCAAATGATTTCCTGCTCTCTTTCTTAGGTTCATGAATCTTGTGAGTGTGCACTTGAGAATTTTTCATTGATAGAAACATATTATCATCTTTCTTCTTGACTTTAGTAATATTCAGCTTTTTGTGACGCGGTTCTTTTGTCAAACATGGTATTCTTCATATTCTTTCACACAGTTTTTATGCATTTTGATAACGTTATTGTGAGAAACAAAGATAGTCCTGAGGACTTCTAAGAAGCCATAAAGGTGTCTTGATATGTCTGTGTCATTTTACCACAGAGGTGTCATTAACACCTGTGAACATCCATGTTTCAGATTCTCAGGCTATAAAAATCTCAGTTCATATCTGTGCATGAAAGTATCCCATCTGACATTTTTTTTACAAACTTGAAAGAGACAGCATAAACTGTATTATACATATTTTTCCCACTTGATTATTACACATTTTGAATAATAGAATTTCAATAAGTTTGAATAATTTGAATAAAAGAATTTAATTCATATAAGCGAAGTCAAACTATACATGTATGCATGTATGTATATATGTATATATCTGTATGTGTGTATATATAATATATAAATATATTTTATACATATTTATATGTGTCTATAAGGACATTCTAATATCAGAATATTCTAATGTATTTCTGGTAAGTGTATGAGGTTGTGGATTTATTTTAATGACAAATCTTTCTTACTGCTTTTTAATCAGCCCAGGTAGCTGGCAGGTCAGCACAGAACAATAAAACTGGCTTGTAGTCCTGGACATTATAACAGAAATGAAAATCAAATTCTTATCATTTGTAGCTAGCTATAAAAACTCATGCAAGGAAAAATGGATTCTCTGTGTGAAACTGAGATCTAATTATAGCTGTATCACAGTCCATAGTTAGAAGAAAGCATCTTATTTGTAAGATCAGTTGGGACAGCTTATGTTTCAGAGCTGTCAGTTTAAGTTCTCTGAAAACTTGAACAGATGCCTTCTTTTGGTTCCATTCCATTTATTGTTTCAAAGTTTTCAAGTATTCCTTTAAGTATCTAGGTCTTATATTCGCAATGAAAACTTTGTAACAGTAAACAGAACAGAAGCAAAGCCATGACATCTGTTAGGACATCTGAGTTGCTTCAATTTTCAGATGAATGTTCTCAGTGGTCACTTATGTCATCATGATTAACTATTTCACTGCTGATCAGGGACTACCAGGAAGGAAAAGGAGGATCATATTACCAAGATCAAGTGCCAAATCATTTGGTTCCATGAGTGGGTGGGTTTGGAAGGCAGAAATACTCAGCCCACTTAGGAAGAAGCCATACCCAGCAGTGAACTTTTCTCCCCTGTCAAGTACAGCAGAGCACTTGATAATCAGTTCTCAGTAATGCGGACCCAAAGCCACACCAAATAGAATATGAAATTTAGATATTCACAGCTATTTTGTAATCTATCGAAAACATCATCTCAGTTTTTCTTTTTGAAGGGCTGGACTTACTAGAACAATGCAGTTATCCTTTCTTTTTACAGTTTGAGCTCATTCATTCTGGAGGTTAAAAAGACAATAGGATTCAGATTCAGACAGCCAAAATTCAATCCAAATTTCTGTACTTGGTGTTGTCTGCTGGCTGCCTGCCTCTGAAAGCCTACAGATGGCCAATCAAAAACATTAAACACAAGGTCCTGGAAGAATTCAAATCATTTGAACTTGGGCTAGGTATGCTACTTGAGACATGTTTCACTTCTCAGAGTGAAAAAGGCGCAGAAGCAAATAACATAACAGTACTCCTAAGAATCTTGTGGTGTCTCAGGATTCTTATTGCAGTCCTGAAATATATTTCCCGTTTCTTGGCACCGTATGTATAGACAGAAGTGTTCCCCCCAACACACACAGACACAGACACACACAGACACAGACACACACACACTGTACTTAGTCTTTTGTTACTAATAACCAACTGCAGCACTTGACATTCTTAATATTTCCCGTTTCTTGGCACCGTATGTATAGACAGAAGTGCCCCCCCAACACACAGACACACACACAGACACACAGACACACACACACACACACACACACACACACACACACACACGCGCGCACACTGTACTTAGTCTTTTGTTACTAATAACCAACTGCAGCACTTGACATTCTTAACATTAGCTCTAGCTGAGTTTCTCTGATCATGACTGTGCTGATGTAGGTAATTTTTCTAAAGATCCCCAAATTTTCAAGATCAGTAAGTAGAGAAGCAAGTTTCGTTGCATTTTTCCCATAAGGTAAAACGACCATTTTAGATGGTTATTAGACATGGAATATGAGGACAAGGATAAAAGGTTTAGATAAAGGAATCATTTTTTCTTGTGCCTTGAGTAAAACTTAGAAGGACAGAATACTGCAGCAAATGGGGCACAAGATAAGGAGGTAATTACTGTCTTCCTTTAAGGTGGCCACCATTCTCACCAAAAGGTTCTTTGGACTAGAAAAGCTATTGCGTCAAATGACAGAAATACTGTGGATCTTGGCAAATAACAAAGAATTGAGTTTTGGTCTTCTCTTAGGCTCTATATTTCAGGGAAACTTAATGGGACAGGGGAGATTCATGTCATTCTCCCACTAGTAAATGATGAGACACACTATTCTACTGAACATGGGGAAACTACCCTGTTACACCATTTATATTCCAAATTACGCTTCCTTTTCTAATGCTGTGATACTAGGCATGACTTATGACATTTAAGTTTTGGCACTACAAATAAAAAAAATGCTTTTAGCAACTTGTATTCTAAATGTATGTGTCTGAAAACTGTCTAGGTAAAACATAATGCATTAAACCCAGTAGTGTATAAGCAGTATGCATTGATATTACCATTATGTATTGACATGTGTCTGACAACAAGCATGAGACAACAGTTGTGAGAGAAGAAATTAGGGAGTAAGAAGCTGATTATATATATAAAATAATATAAAATAATAATATAAATAACAATATAAAATAATTATAGAAGCAGCTGAAAATTGACTGGGGTGATCACGAGAGTCAGGTCTTTCCTACTGTCTTCCATCGGAAATTTTAAATAGACTATAGAGGAGGGAAGAGAATGCAGATTAGACTAGTGGCAGAAATGAAAGATATGATTGAAATAAACATTCATAAGAGCTCATTATGGTGTTTTTTTGTAAGCTGAAATGTAGGGAGTCATGCCTGTATAATTACATGCCAATCTGTACATTTAACAAGCTTTCTTGTTTTAGTATTCAGTTTCTTTTTTATATAGTGCATTTATTTGAAAGCAATTTCTTGTAGTCTGTACGCACACAGACAGTGATAACTGGCAGTTCGGAACTGCAATTAAAACAGAGACGTGAAATCACAATTACCTTTAACTGAAACGAGCACTTCCAGTCAAAATGGTACTTGCTTCGGTCTGCATTCTTCGTATAGTATCTTAAGAATTATTGACAGAAATACTTTTGTTGCAATGAAAAAATACTCAACTAATCTAACTCATGAGTTTGAAATTATTCTTTTTCTGACAGAATCTCCAAGTGTAAGATACAAACTCTTTTCTTTAGGCTAGAAATCATTCTCAGCTGAGTTCATACCTCTGATGTCTTAGTGGAAGACATGATCATTTAAATTCTTTGTTCCATACAAAATGCTCTTTTTCAAACCATTTTCCCTGCCAACCATCTTGTTGTACCTCCTCCTTTGAATCATTTTACATAGTGTCTCCACATTTTTCTCTATCAAGTTCAATCTTCTTTTTCTTTTCAAGTTGATTATAGTATTTTTCCACTGCTCTTTTGGCCACTCTGTCTCTGTGAACTTCTCCATCATGCATCTCTGGTATTCCCTCACTGTGGCCTGCTATGCAGAACCAGTGCGTTCTCCTTTAAATCTACTGGGCAAAATGGTGATGCTTGGGATGCTAGACTAGAGAAAATTATGATGATTTCAGTGTAAAAATTCCTTCCCTGCAAAAACCTTTCTCCTTGTAGACATCACGCAAAATCCATACCAAGTTAAATGTTTAACAGGGAAACTGTTTATTGCATTTCTTCTTTTTCTTCTGTATTTTTTGCACTACAGGAATGCTCTGCAGTGGCCTACATAACCTCAGAGCTGACTAGTACCCATCTCTTAATGCCAACAAATGGAATTTGCTCTTGTTTTTATCTTGAAGCTTCAGTTTTGTAATGTAGAAGTTGTAGATTAAGAAGCAAACAAACAAAAGCAAAACTATTCTCTATTTGTCTTACAGATTCTGGCAGAACATGTTACCTTTTTCTTCATCTTTTTTCTGTATTTTTTTCATATGAATTTGTTTTCCACTTTACTTATGTATTTCAGCTAATTCCCTATGGTATATTTCTTTGGAGTTTTTCTCCATTTGTCACTATCCTTTGAATGTGTGCTTAACACTTACCTGCCATTCTTCATGGAGATCTGGTGAATCCCATGAAACTTGCTAAAGTTTTCATCACTTTAAAAAGTATTTAATTTGCTGTTCTGTTAAACTAAATCTTGAGAGAGAGTATATCCTGTTGTTAAAATCCTGTCATGTCTCATGTCATGGCTTACTAAATTTTGTTGAATCTGCAGCCCAGGTATAACTGTGTTATTTGGAGGAACTGTGTTCCTGAAAGGGTGTAAGCTTAAATATACAAAAAGCATTAAAGAAGCATAAGAATTGATTTAAAAAAAAGAAAAATATAACTTTGGACCTTGGTCTCTTTCTCAACGATTGGCAAATGCTTGTATAACATATCTCACTACCAGAATGAAACCATACTTGGAGATGCCAACTGAATTTTGCATTGCATTATAGCATGGTTAGCTTAATTTACTGGAGATAGCTGAATAAGAATTCTTTTGTAAAAATTGTAATTTATTAACAATCCAGTCCCACCTTTTTTAGAGTCCATCTTTTGTCAGTAATGCTGCACAGCACTGCAGTATGGTTACAAATCTAGAGAACATAGTGCTTTTCTGGTAAAAAAGCACTTCTTTCAGACACAGAGCTTTTCTGCCTTTTAACAGCTGACACTTGCACACTGAGAGTTTCTTCCAACTGACAATTACACATGTTGCATTTGTGAGGAGTGCCAAGAAACATATCAAAGAAAAGGTTATCTGTAATCAGAGGTGTAATTAGACTGAGAAGACAAGAGCCTGGGTAGATTTGCAACAAGCTTTGACTACAGCTACTTCGACTGTAGGCTTTCATCACCTCAGGATCCATCAGCCATGTCTTATCATGTTATATGTGTCACAATTCATGTTCCAAATATGGCACATGCAACAGACTTAAAAACAAAGCTTTCCAGGCCTGCTGGAAAAATTAGACCAATTAGTAGTGAAAAAGGGGAAGAAAACAAAATTGATGATTTTGAAAATAGGTGTGCTGCTGAACAAATTCTTTGGTGTACTGTCTTCAATAAGAAAAAATAGAACTTGAATTTGACTAAATATTACACAAGGATAACTGTACAAACAGCTACTGATAAGAGTCAGATAAGAGTACACCTGAGAAACATAAGCATAAACCCACTTGAGAGGATTTGGAAACTATAACACCAAGAGAATGAAGATAATTTTCAGAGCCAACTTGTTGTATACATTTATATAAGCAGAAATTTACTAGCCAGTAGGTACTTAATCTAGCAGACAACCGTTTAATCAGAGAAGAAGCTGGAAATCTGAGTTAAAAGAAAAAAGATGGAGATAAGGTGCATTTTTTCACAGGGAAGGTAGTTATTTGCTGGAGCAGTTTGCCAAGTGGTATCAGAAGCTGTGTATCATTTGGAGTCTTTCACACTAGATGAGGTGGCTTACTTCATCCACAAGTGCCTGGGCTTGCGGAGAGAGATGTTAGATGGAGTTCAGGGACCTTTCTGTGCAAGAGTTGCATTATTGCTGGTAGTTTCTTCTAGCTTTATTTGGTGACAAATACCAGTCTTACAGTTCTGCTGTGAGTCAGTCATGTCTTGTGGAAGACCAAAACACGGAAAATATTGGTTTGAGAAAACATGATTTAATGAAACAAAACGGAACAAGTCATATTTAGATTACAAACCTGTAGTTTTCTTTGCACAGAAAAAATACTAAGATCCTGACTGTAGCTTACACCTGTTCCAATGCGCAAATGAGGAAGGATCTCAGACTCTGCGCCCTTCTGAATTTAGAACTTGCTGTTCTTCCCTCTCACTACCTTGAAGTGGCACAGAGTAATAGGATCTAATCCCCTAACATCACCATACTGTATATGATTGCATATTAGATTCCCCATAGACAACCCTGGCTCTTATATTTCTTACTGTTTTTGTTGTTGACTTAGTAGCCTTGATGGCTTTTTTTAAATCTACGGTTTTCTATTTGATTTTCAATTAGGTCATTTTAGAGAATAAATAAATATATTATTTTTTATTTTTGGTTGGTGAAAGGCATTTGGACTGATACATAAAGCGTGTAAGCACAACTTACCTATAATGAATAACAGACTGAAAACACTTTAATGACATAAACATCAAATGTGGGAATAGTTAGTTTAGTTCTCATTTCACATTTCAATCTGTATTAATGGAATGAAGTTAAGAAAAATTTGATGCACGTGTGAAGATAAAAAACTGCTATTATGAAAATTTGTAATTGCTAGAATACATTTTCAGGAGTATAGATGGAATTTGCATTATTTAGGTCTTTTTTAAAAAGACTAAGAAATTATACTTTTCTAGGCACTGTACTCCTATTATTTACTCTGTTTCAGTGGATTATATACAAATTTATTTATCTTACCAATCTCTTTGAATCTAATTTGAAGCTATTTCCTGTCAGCCAAATGAACAAGGTCATCCTATTTTGAGAGGAAAATAATTTAACTACATGGATACAAACTGTGCAGCACCACTTGCCTTGAGAACAGGCCCTTGCCTGTTTTATTTTCTAGTATATGTGAAGCCATTGGAATTCTATTATTTGACTTTACTGAGGCAAGGATTTCACCTCTGATGTTTTATGGTCCTTTGAAAGCATTTTTGATGTGGTTTCCAGCAGAAAAGATATTTTTTTAACAGGATAGAAATGTCAGGTGCAAACAGTGCTACAGTAATGAGGCACTTCTATTAAAAATTAATTTTATGCCTTGTTCTTTGAGGAACATCGCATTCGTATCTGCACCAGACTATTAAAATCTATTTTTGGTAATATTAGACTTTTCAGAGATATGGACATTGTGCATATTTGTGTAAAATACTGCTGTTGAAAGAAGATGATAATAAGACACAGTACTTAAAAATAGCTTTTTGCATTCCAGTGGTTTGCATCCTACAAGTCAGAATATTTTGATGCTAGCTTTCCAAATATTTTACTACTACTACTTTTTAAGATAAACTTTCATCAGCAGGAAGAAAGAGGATCATCACAAACTCAATCTATTCAAAATTAATTTTACTATTTTTATTAGTTTTATCTTGTCATAACTCAAGCTTTTTCAAGTTTTGTTTTGTTTCTTTAATCGTCAGCTACATCAGCAGTGTAGTTATCTGTACCTGAGGTTTTTGACACAGAGATCTGTTTTTCATAGTCTAATTTAGTAATCAGGTATTTAATAAAAATATATGCCCTTTTTTCTGAGAAAAGGTTTAAACAATCTTAGCTGAGAATTCTAGTCTTTGAAATACAACTTTGAAAATGCTAATATTTTCTCGGTGACATCACTTCTATCAATCACAAGGCCCTTTTATTTATATCTGAACTGTATGTACACACAAGTTAAGTATGAGTAAAAGTGACCTTGGAAATTCTGGGCCTGTAATTCTCTCTATTTGTCTTTAAAGTTTATATTACTGGAAAAACAACAATAATAAATAAAAAGTGGTCTAGATTTATCATCACTTTCTCAGTTTCTGTGTTTGACTGAGATTTGAATTAACGTTCTGGTACTTGCTGCAGGTATTGGAGCCTGAGCACCAAAAATACTCTCTGAAATAAATGGAGATTTGAAAATGTGGGTTAAGAGAAAAAAGTCTTACCACACAAAACCATAACATTAGTATCTTTGGTTTTAGATTTATCCTGTTTTAACTGATTTTCTGGAGCCAAGAAATAAAATTCTATGGCTAATTGACCCTGTCCTCCTCTGAATGTAGCGTCTACCCAAAGACCACTTGCTCTTCAAAGAGGTTTATGATTTCTATGCAAAAAGTAAAACATGCAAGGAGTAAATTTGGTATTCTTGGGTTCGAGGGAGCCACTGATGGGCAGAAGAATGTCTGTTCAGGGTGCAGTAAATCCCTAATGTTAATGAAGCTAATTTCAGGAATGTTCTGTAAAAGTACACACAAAATTCAGTTTGTTTTCAAATACACGTGTATCACTTAGCCTCTTCATATTTTAACAAGTAAAACTGATTGAATCCTGCATGAACTTAGAGTGTGCATGTGTTATTCACTTAACAGGTAAGGTTTTACTGCATTATTTAAATGTTACTTTCTGATGTAAAGTGTTTTTACTCTTTATTTTTTCTTTCCTACGATCTCTGATGGTGAAGGATATTCAGAAACCCTTTTTGCAACCTCCCCAGTCATGCATACTGTCCGTCCAACATTCTATAAGGGTATTGTGTTCCTTTTTTATCATTACCAATACAGTAGAGACAAAATCCTTAAAGGGCTTGCAGTTGAGGCATTTGCAGTCCATTCAGTGACACTTGGAATAAAGGGAGGAGTGTACCTCCTTTATACCTCCATTCTCTCCTATTACCTTTAGCATATTTTCAGTTTTCTGCTGTATGCATTTTACTTTGAGATGAATAGAAATAATGTTTTTCAGGATTTTGGCAATTAGGTATTTTTAAGTATTTGGCAATCTTGGTGAATTAGGGCATGCTCAGTAGAGTACAGAGACTCTACTTTCTAATTTCATAGTATAGTAACTGCTTATGATTCCATTACCATACATGCTAATTCAGTCACTAATTTCCCAGAACAGAAACAATGATGAATTTACTATACTTTCCCTGAATATGGTCTAAATTAGCATAGTAGATTCTTAAATTCAATTATTTTTATAAATGAAGTCACAATTTCATATTCTGCTTTGTTTTTCTATTGTATATTCAGTGCAACCACTTTATCCAAGGATCAGAAATGTTACAACAGCTGCTGCTGAGACATATGCCAATATCAGTTGGGAGTATGAGGGACCAGATCATGCGAACTTTTATGTTGAATATGGTGTAGCAGGCAGTAAGAAGTCATTTCATTAAATTATTCTAAGTGTTCAGATATGTTTTCAAATATTTTAGTAGTAAATGTGGTCCTAAATTGATCCAGTGTTCATGATAGCTCTTAAATGTCTAAAAGAATTATTTTTTAATTTTATTGGGCAATCAAATCATTTTCATTATAATAAATGTCAATGTGTAGTAGCTATCTAATGCTTAGATAGAAAATCCATCTTTGTTCCTTTGTATTATTGTTTCAATTATTTTGAACATGAACTTCTGAAAACACAAATTGCTTTGTTTATCATACAGTGATTACATGTATGAAAATATGATTACTTGTTATTAAAACAGGATATAATGGTTCTCTTAAATTATGTCCAATTCAGTAAAAAAAAGTAAATAGAATGAATTGAAACAATTGTAGTAGTTAAATTAAACTTTAAAAGAGCTCAAAGAACTTACATACTTTTATTGATATAAAAATATAGTTTTCAATCTTTGATAATACCTTTTTTATTTTACTCCTAGTAATCATTACAACATAGAAGGTTAGTTAATAAAACCAAGACACTTCTGTACAAATACATTGTCCTTCTAAAATCCTGACTAAAGATAGTCTGAGAATTGGAATATAAATGCTTTTTTCTGGATATTGTCAAAGAGGCAGCTGAGACTATTAGAAAAAGATACAGGAGAATGTTCAGGAAATATGATGTGTTCAGATTTTGAAGTAGAACTTGTCAACCAAAATAAATATTGACTCTAACTACTAGAATCATAATCTAATTAAGTGATTAAAATCTATTTTCATGTTTACTATAATTGAAAATTCAATAAGGCTTTAAAGAAAATAGATGAAAGTAGTATTTCTATAATACAATGGAACAAATGTTTAAAATAGTTCTCATAATTCATTTACAATGTCTTCTTGATATTGCATGCAATATATTATTCAGAGTTGTAATTTTATATAAGATGTTATTATTTTTGAGAGTAGTTACTTCTTTCTTCCAATTAATAATTTACTTAACTAACCATTGATAGTATCTTGTCTAGAAACTTTCAGTAACACATAGAAAATTAAAATTCCAATATGTTGTTTTCCTAAAATTTTTGTAGGCAAAGAAGATTGGAAAAAAGAAATTGTAAATGGTTCTCGAAGCTTCTTTGTGTTAAAGGGTTTAACACCAGGAACAGCATATAAAGTCCGGGTTGGTGCTGAGGGCCTGTCTGGTTTTAAGAGTTCAGAGGATGTGTTTGAGACAGGTCCAGGTGAGGCACACCATACCAGTTCTGTGTCGTAGTCAGAATTGTGATAGACCAAGTGCTGAAATACTGAACTAGTTCTAGCAAAGAGATGTTGTAGCTAACATCTATGTATGTTCTATTTTTAGAGCAATGTTGAACTATTTTATAAATTGCTAGAAATGCCAGCACATTTATTATGTAGGTTATGAATGTTTTCATCCTTGCAGCTCACTCTACTTGTCTGTTATTTACATTAGGGGCAAGATACTCACTGCTCCCACTCTGTCTATGTGCTGTGCACTGGAGATAAACTACTTCATTTGCTTCCACTTTATATTTTAATTAATATAATTAGAGTGCTGTATTTAAATAGTGTATACTTGCAATACAAAATTCTGATCTAAAATGTTTGCATAATCAGAAGTGCACATTCAATTTTATGTTTCATGTAATCTATTTAAACTACTGTTAAGGGATTTCTAGTTATTAATGTGTCTTTGCCTGTCATATACCAGTTTCGTGTAATTTTTTATTTCACAAACTGCCTGCTGTGAATCAAGAAGACTGTTTTTAGTTCTTTATGTATATTTTCCATAGAAAAATAATTCAACATTCATTGAAAGAAAGGGTGCAACAGTCATGTCTTCATAAGCAAATTAGTGATACTTGTTCATTTAACTCTAAGAAAGGGCTCTATTGGAAGTTTTTTGATGGTATGCTGAATAAGTTGTTGCCAATGCAGCATGTTCTTGGTTAGCCGTTACCATTTGTTGTGTATTTGCTAGCCACTTCTGCTCATTCCAAGCATTTTGGCCCATGCATAGTTATTTAGCAGTAGCCTCACCAAATACAGAATGTTATGATTTAAGAAAGTAGTTTAAACATGAAAATATGCCTAAACAATATGAAATAATTATCAGACAACAATAATAATGAATAATAATTCATATGTCAGTTTGAAAGTGAATGCTTTCTAAAATCATAATTTTTTGCTTTCTTTTGTTCCATTTCTGTTCACAGTGTATCATGTTGCTATAGGAAAGCTTTGAAAATGTGGTACCAAATAATAGTGCCAAGCAAATATGTATGGACTAAATACAGAGGTTGTTTATGCCTAGAACAGCTAATGATATAAAAGCAGATATGTAAAACTCCATGCAAATATACATCCAAAGCCTAAAGTGGCAGTAAGTAAAGGATCAAGACTGTAGTGTGATTCAAAACAAGCAGAATGGAAACCTTCCCAGAAGCACCTTGCTGAACAAGAAATACTGAGTCAGTAGATAAGCAGTCCTGTATGTACCTCTGAATGAATCAGTTGCCTTGTCTTATATCCTTGAGTACTTAAGGAATAAGGGAGTTTAAAGGTAGTCTTTTCTGATCTTGATCAAGGAAAGGTTCAATGCACAGCGCTGTGATTCCTAGCCTAGTGATATACATAGCATATTTCTTACACAAAAATATTGTGTCACGCTGTAGCCTAGATCAAAGCTGTTAAACACTGGGAAAAAATAAAATGGAGAAAAGAGCAACGTACTGGAATATGGAATGGAATATGGAATAAGGAATATGGAATAAGGAAGGAAACTGCAAGGTTTAGTATATGAGGCTTTTATTGCAACTTTTTCTTTAGCAAGCATTCCTATAGAGCATCTTCATAGTGTGTGCTTTTATTTTTTGAGCATACCAGCATAGTTTATTGCATTGACTCCTGCATTAGCAGCTTCTGCATTCACCAAAAGTAAGTGTCTTTCTGCCTGAAGCAGATAATTTGTTTAGAGTAAACAGGAAATGTTGTGCCGTTTTTAAAGTAGCACTGGGTTCTACAGGCTGTAGAAACCCTTTCCTACTAGATATACAATAAGTTAAAGAATACAGGAAGCTGTATAAGTAAGTTTTCATCTTTACTCTTTCCCATCTGTCTTGCCTGTTTTTACGCATGGGTTGTTTTGCTCAATGCTACTTCTTACTGCATTTGAATGTTAAATGTGCTTTTATGTCTTGTTATGGTATTTAATATGCAACCCTTAATGCCTTATTATAAATGCACATTTGCAAAAATCAAAATAATTTTAACCTTAATGTGGAAACAAAAATTTGTATTAATTTGATTTATAGTTCAGAGGAGGATGGCCTTTGTGATTTTGTTTTTTAACATTGCCTTTATATATATACACACATATATAAAAACCTTAGATATTTTTATCCAAAAATGGTTTAAATTGTCAGGCATAAAAGAAACAATTTCTCAAATATCAGAAAGCATAGTCTTTACCAAAGGCTGGGAAATCTGCTAAATGTAATCCTACAATAACCAAACACATTCATTTATTATCTATTTAACTGAAATCAAATCATACCTGTGCTCAATAAAACCAAAAACAGGCAACAAATTAAAGAGTTAATTTCAGCCCCATACTTCTCTGGAATAAGCACTGGTCTTCCATATGGAATGGAGAATAGATACTATCGCCAAATGTCACAGGTACTTTTAGTTTTCATACAGCCCATGGAAAATCCTCAGGAATCTAGGACTGTACAGAGCCCATGTTTCCAGGCTAGCTCAATCTCAGGCTGTCTTTACTAAAAAATAAAGTGAGACTAAGACAGGGGTTTAAATTCTGGCCCATAACTGAATATTGTTATATTTTATTGTTAGTGTGCTTGCCAGCCCAGTGACAATCAGCTGTATGCCAAACAAGGCCCAGGTAGTTCAAAGGACAGCCACAGCCAGGGACTCTTCCCAATAGTCATCCCCCATGTTTTGGAAGTGGGAGAGAGTTTGTGCTGTATCATCAGGACCTGGGGCTAGAAAACAATCAGAGCTCTGTTGAAAATAGGTTCTCTGTGACATGTCGCCATGAGCCTTCACTTAAATATCTTCTGTAAGGAGAGATGAAAATCTTTATGGGGCTCTGGGACTTTCACGTTTCTGTGAGTGCAGCTATGCATGCATTCTCCCCACCACTTGAGTGGAAACAGGCCCAAAGACCTTCCCGAGCAGATCTGGGTGAAACACGTTCTGCAATAAGAGCTGATGTACTCACAGACACCAAAAAAGAGACTGACTGAAGGTGTCGAGTATAACTTGTCCTAGTGCAGAGTGTCCACTAAGCTGATATCTGAAGTACTTTTGACCCTCACTAAAATCCTGGGTAATTTACTGACTGCAATCCATCTTACCTTATCACATGAAGTCAGAAAAAACAAGAGATGCTGGACCAAAATGCCATGTGAGCTATGCACAGAAAGCCTTTTGCATGTGACTGTCCTTATTCATGTGGGAAGAGGATCTTTGTCTCTATCTCTCCATCTAGAGAGAGCTCTATTGGGCAACTCTTCATAGGAGTTTTGGGGCTGGAGGCGAAGGTAAAGAATGAACAGATAAGGTTGGATGGATGTTCATCTTCCTCCCATTTCATGTTTTCTATCTATAGCACTCCAGTCACCCTTCTGATTTTATCTCAACAGCAAATCTTAAGGTCAGGTGTCTGTGGTGTGTTTCCAATTAGCAGAGTAGGAACAGGCTTCACCAGGAAAATCTACCTAATGTCTTGGAGACTAATAGGAAGGTTCTGGCCCCCAAACCACACAGATACAATTCCTGCCCTTCTTAAAGTCTGTAGTGTTTCCTCTGTAGTGTGCTTCTCACTTCCAGCCAGAGTAAAGATTTGGACAGAAAGAGTGCCACTGAAGGGCTTCCCAGTCACACTGCGCTAAGCTCTACCGTAATGCTGAATCATGGCAATCATGAAAATTGTAGGATGAGATATGAGCTTGAGGAGAAGAAGAAACCATAATGCTTAATAAGGCTTTAAAGGATGCTTTGTTGTTGATTATTAGTTGAAATTGAATGTTAAGGTCTTGAATGACCCATCTGTTGCCCTGTTTCAGACTAATGGGTGTGAATTAGCTAATGAGGATTGGGTTTTTATTCATTTTGAGAATGCTATCCAAATGTTTGTATTAATTATAATTTGCAATTTCATTTCAGTAGTTTAATCAGTGTGAAACAGTTCAGAATAGTTTTGAGATTTGTGAAAAGCAATGTAGGATGTATATATGTTTTGCAAAGTAGTAGTAGTAATAGTTGCTAAGCCTAAATGATGAACTAAGTTGGCAGAATGCTTATATATTCAAAAGGAAGTTCTATGTATTTGTACTTGCAAACATTTAAAATAATGAAAATACTCACAAAGTATAGTACCATTTTTTTTTCCTATTACTGATCTTCACAGTGAGTGTTATTCTTGTGTAATTAATGAACAGTGGATACTGGCTTTTATATGAATTACTGTAACATTTAAATGCAGAAAAAAAATCTCATGTTTTTTTTATTCTGCAGCAATGGCAAGTCGGCAGGTAGACATTGCTACTCAAGGATGGTTCATTGGTCTTATGTGTGCTGTGGCTCTTCTTATCTTAATTTTACTGATTGTTTGCTTCATAAGGAGGAATAAAGGTGGCAAATATCCAGGTATGATATATAGCAATAAAAGTTACTGGTAATCCTAATAGGACAGATCTCAGTTTTATTGGAGAAATTACCTTTGTTGATGGTTTACATTTACATTGTGTATATGGGAAATCAGTCCTATCATTTGGTAGGCTTGTTGGGAGCAATCTGCCTATTGGTAGAAAACTCCAGTCCACTTAAGTGTAAGACAGGTATCTATCTCCCTCGTTCCTGGAGGGTGGTATTAGTACATTACCACTCTAGAGAGGTTGGAGCTTTGTTTGAGGATACTCGGCTCTCCCAGCAACTACTGTATGCCCCAGTTTCTGAAGTCTAATACAGATGGGTTTAACCCACTAAATTGAGTTGAGTTAGAATTTCATTAGTCTGAAGGCCTGGAAACGTATGCCAGATCATACCTGCCATGTTATTTAATGTACCAGGAAAACAGCATTTCATAGGAAAATTCTCTTCATAGATTATTTTGTTTCAAATATTTTACCCTCCTTAAATTCAGATTTACTCAGAATCTTTTTCTTCGTCAGGCTCTGTATTGTTGCAGCTAAATTTGAAGTCTTCATCCTCCAGTTAGGGTTGTTTTTTTTTAAGAAGGGTTTTTCTTTTTAGTTTATTTGAGTGTTAGGCCTAGCAATGGTTAAATATGTTTCATAATTTGTAATTAAAATGGGACCTATACAATGTGCCTTTTCTATCAAAACTCCAATCCCTCTGGATGTGTATATTATAAAAGACATATATGTGTGTATGTATGCGTGCATATGTTTATATGTCTTATATATATCTTTCCCCAGTGATCTCATGAAATTTTCTGTCCAGTACTATAGACTCCAAAGATTTGGAAAATGATACAAGTATCCAGACTTTGGAATATTTATTCAAAGTCAGCTCAAGCTTTACTTTAAGTGTATATTGTCAATTTGGACATGAACAAAATGGATATACTTATACAAATATAAAAAAAAGATCCATCCTATATTTTAATTTCTGCCATTGTTTTTGATCTATGCCTTATTGCAATTAGCACTTCTGAAAAGTAGTGTTAGTGAACATTTAAAGCTTTTCTTCTGTGTATAGGCAAATTTTTCATAGCAGAACTTAACATATGAGATGATTTTTACAAGAAGGTAAAATCACCTTGATAAATACAGGACTCCTACTTTGCCCAGACAGTCTAACTATTTCATTGTTTTATGGTGAAGATGAAGACTTGTAGTACAGCAAAAGTAAAGTAAGGGAAGCTTCTGTCCCAAATGCTTTTGCCCATGCAGAAAAGATGATTAAGGAATGCAGTGTTGTATCCAAGTTGAATGACAGGCTGAAGACATTTTAGTTATTTTTCCTAATGTTTGGAGTTTGTTAAGAGAAAATGAGATTAGAGAGGATATGGGAAAAGTGACTATTAGTTGAGAGAGACTAGAAGGGAGGGTAGAATAAGTGAAGTGAAAGAACTGAAAAGAGGGGGAGGACTTGGAGTGAGCCAGCATTCAGAATAGGGTAAAACATAGCTAGAGTAAAAGTGTAGAAGGCCGTTGGATGCTGATAATGGTATTAGTTTGTGGAAGTCCTGTTGACTATCCGTTGACTAGATATGGTAGCCTTCAGCTGTGTCTGATAAGATTTCCAGAGTCAGCCTATATTCATTTGTACCGGTGGCTCTAGAACTAATGATGTTTCTGGTATCATTGCAAACATCCTGTTCTACAGATGAACTGACAAATGCAAAGTACAGTTATCAATGCTTTTTTGTCTTAATTTTAGCATGTCATCTTGAGCTTGCCTATGGTTAAAAAAAATTAAGTTATTTCAATATGAAATTATAACAGCCAGATACATTTCAAGGTGTTATGCATTGTCATCATTTTACAGTTAGAAAATACTGTCAGGAATTATTCGTAATATCTTAAATAACAGCATGTAAACTAATGATGTACAGATGAAGTGTGTAAATTACCAGAATATGAGATTGTATGTTGAATTGCATGTTGGATATAACTGTCTGCTAAACAAGGAAAGGATTTGAATAACTAGAAAAACAGAAATGAAAAGGCACAGGGGAGAACCATTAAAAATATTCTAGAAGTCAATATGTTATTATACTCTTGTCCACAGTCTTAGTTTATAGGAATATCTGTTTTATATGAACAAGTCTCTTCTCAGGTACCAGTGGGTTTCAGTGCCAAAAGACAGTGCTGCATAGGTTTTTCAGGACTAGTTGCATGCACTTTTATCAGCAGCGATTACAAGATTACTAAACCTGTAAGTAGGATGTGTTTAATTGCGATTACTGCAGGAGATGCAATTATGTTAAATTTAGGTCTAGCGTAGGCATTTTTGTTTTCCTTTGGATCATGTTATATAAAAGAAAGAATGAACAGACTAAAGGACTTTTTCACAAGTTTAATAATTTAAAAAATACTATTTAATATTCCCTTAGAGTGTCTGTTAGAGAACCTTTACTGCATTGTTAGTGCATGACATGAAAGGAGAATGGCTACAAACTAACGGTGAACGCATGTGACACTGATTCAGTTTTATCAGTCAGTATGAGAGGCATATCAAGAGTGAAAAAGGAGTATGGATAAGTAAAACAAAATTATTCAGATTACAATAAAAAATAATTCTATTAATAACATAAGTAAATTAAGTATTTTAGTAGGCTTTTAACAGAAAACTCGCTTTAACGCTAGAAATGAAAGGAAGTTTTATTAATGCCAAATGACATACAGTGTTTTTTACTTGAATTAAAATAAAATTCTATAACTAATTAAGAGATTTTTTCCTTAAAAATGAAAAATGTAACAGCCTAAGGCCTCAGTTCAGAGAACAGCTTTTACTCAAATATGTTCCTGCCAAATGTGATCAGTATGTGAAATTAGGATCCTAATTTCTTAGCCTTGCAATTTTATGATAAAAATTCCAATTTCAAATATTTTAGTGAAGGAAAAGGAGGATGCACATGCTGATCCAGAAATACAACCTATGAAGGAAGATGATGGAACATTTGGCGAATACAGGTGAGTAGCTGATGTGATTTGTCATGATCACTACTCATATCATACATGTGCTTCATATAATATCTCACTTATTAATTCAAAATTTTAACTTTTTTCACTCTGAAAAATACTCTGTATCCAGCGTTTTATAGAACTACATATAGATAACATTTCAGTTAGACCATTAGAAGCAGTATTAAACACCTAATATTTATGAATTGAGAGCTTATAATGTATTCTAAGGATTGTCCACTAATACAAGTTGAAGTCCAAATTCAACTCAAAGTGTCTGAAAGTGAGGAATCTTTGTTTACAAGCCCATCTTTCAGATAATTAAAATATCAGATACTGTGTGCTTTTAGATACTGTGTGCTTGCATCCTTTGAGTTACGGCACATAATTGCATTCTTTTTTCAAAAATACGTTTCTTATAGAAATTTTAAAAAGGCAACATGGTGTTCCACTGCCTGGAAAATAAATTAATTTAAAATGGCTGACAATACTAACACTTAATCCAATAGCAAAGAAGAGATACTAAACACAGAGGTGGGAGAACGTCCTAAAAGAAAAACAAATCTCCATTTCATCTGTTTCTGTGCAAGAAATATAGCAAGCTGCTTCTAAGCATGCCACACAGCTTTTATTCCTGATTGTCTTCCTTTATCCTAAATATATGCTAACTGAATCTCCTTGCAACACAAAAAGCATGTTTTGGCAACTCTGTTCATATAACAAATATGGGTGCGGTTGTTTATTAAAAAAGCAGGATTTTATATGGTGTATTTTGATTAGCTCAGGAAATAATGTTATTATTTTCTAAATATGTCAATGCCATTATATTTTATTTGGGTGTTATAATACATTTTACAGTGTATTCCTGTGTCAAAAAATTGTAAAGGCCTTTTATCTTTCTGTAGCTGGAAAATTTTCAAAAGTGCATGGAAATACTGATTTTTTTCCAAGAAGGATTCACTCTGTTTTGTAGTTTCTTTATATAAGGCAAATAGGCATCTTAATCTGACTGGAAGAGGCTCACAATTCTGAATGCCAAAGATGTAAATAAGTATTGTATAAGTTTTCCTAGGCAGCCCAGTTTGCATTCTACTTTATAACTCCTCTGCCTTTCTATATCTGAAAATTTCATTAGCTGAAACTGATCTTCATGCAGAATTGTACAAGTTATGTGGCTTGAATACATATTTACTCAGGTGTAGAGTAAGATTATTCAGTCTGTTTTCATGTGTGGTCTGTAGCAAAATTTGAATGTGTATCTCAATATTCAAATGGCTTCAGTTAATCTATAGAATCATCTAGTGCTTCATTAAATGATTGTATAATGCATTTATAAACCTTTTGTCTGGTGAATATGGACAATTGCATGCATAGCTT
Source organism: Dromaius novaehollandiae (assembly GCF_036370855.1). Lineage (NCBI taxonomy): Eukaryota > Metazoa > Chordata > Aves > Casuariiformes > Dromaiidae > Dromaius > Dromaius novaehollandiae. Next base: position 28,401,259 of record NC_088098.1, read on the forward strand.
TCAGAGTTGTTCATATGAAGAAACTCATCCTATTGACCATGCAAAAACTCCTTTCTACGTGTTTTTTTGTTTGTTTGTTTAATTAGTCTGTATTGGGCTTTCCTCTTTTTTCCTTAGAGACAGGGCAGCAGCAGCAACCAGTCAGATTACAGAAGATATCTTGGCACCCTCTCTGCAGCCCAACATCACTGCAGTCACTCAGTTCCCAGTTTGTCTGTCTCATATGGCACTGGTCACAATGCAGTGCTTCTCTGAGGAAAAAGGGTTTAGGTTTTCCCTTAAAAAAAAAAAGTAAGTAATTTTTGAAAGGTCTAGGAATTCGAGTATTTTGAACTTTTTTCATCACTTCAGGTCCATGTCTACTTGGACAGTAAAGAAAACGGACAAGGAAAAGAAAAGACAAGGTAGCTGTGCCAAATCTCCTGAAGCAGACTCTGTCTTTACCAAAGCAATTTCTGTGAGATCTGACAGATCCAACTTCTTCAGAAGGTCAGGGGATCAATACTCCAGCACCAGATCAGAGACCTCCTCCTCCAGGAGGAGGGCTAGGCAGTCTTCAGAGCTTACAAGGGTTAGTTCTGTCTCTGCTTCCCTCTGCCAAGAGGAAGAGAGGTCAGACGAATGGAAGTACAGGCATGGCTCTAGACATCATGCTTCCAAGCAACACATAATGGGGTCGGAGGAGGGCTCAGATTCTCAGGCAGGACAGCCTCCCCCTTTCCAGCAACAGCTCAGCTGCAACTCAATTCGTGGCTCACTGGCAAGGCAGCATTCTTCTCTCCAGCAGTGGTTCATCCAGACCCCAGACTACAGCTCAGATTCAGAAGACTCTCAAAGCTTCTACCACAAGAAGGTAAGACCTTCTACTGCTACTCATTTCTCTGAATCTGAAAAAAATAGATTAGTGAGATCTATAATATTGCCTGAGTTGGCTACTGTGTTAAAGGATGCACTGACTGCAGCCAGCCAAAGTATAACTTCTGTGGCACAGGCTAGCTCCCATTCAGTAAAGCATCCCCAGGTACCAGTTACAGAAGTTCCTGTGGTTCCCCTAAAAGCAACTGGGAGCAGTTTCGAAGCTTTCAAGTCTGACTGTGTGGGCAGTTTAAAAGAGCAAGCAGCTTCTAGTAAGGAGAAATCTAAGGCAGACAAGGCCTTGCATGATGAGTCATTCCCTGAAGATGTGGAGGTGTCATCTCAGCCCCCTACAGAAGACCAAGAGGAACCAGATCCTGTGCGTAAGTTTGACATGGAGAATCAGAATTATCTGTTCAAGCATATTAAGAGAGTGCTAATGTTGAAATCTTCCAAATGTGAATGCCCTTCAGAAGAACTGCCTATGCCCTCTGAAGAAAGCAAGGTAGATAATGCCCTTCCTATCCATTCAGCACTGGAAAATCTTGTCTGTAGGATTTGGGGTAATCCTGAAGCAAAACACGAACCCCCAGCAGTGCTACGTAAGGTGTATCCTCTTTCAGCGGATAAAGCTGCTTTGTGGGGGGGGTTGCCTGAGGTGGACAGGGCAGTGGTTACTGGGGATTCTGCACCTGCTCATATGGATGCTCTACCTAAAGATCCTACTGATAGAAAGGTTGAGGAAGCAATCAAAAGGTCTTTCAAGCTAGTTGCAGCCCAACTTGGAGTATCCATCTACTGCACCTACGCTTCAAGAGCCTTGCTAATATGGCTGGAGGAAGAACAAGACAGATTCAAAAAGAAATGGGTCCAATCCACTGCCAGGCAGAGGACACATAGGCTATGTAAAATTGCAACTAATCATCCATGATGCAGCTGAGGATTCTCTAAGACTCACAGTTAAGAATATGGCCTGCCTCACATTAGCGTGGAGAGCTGTATGGCTACGGCCTTGGACCTCATCGCTAGATCTAAAATCTCAGCTGCTATCTTTGCCATATACAGGTGGCAAGCTATTTGGTGAATCTGTGGTAAAGATCATGAAGGATTTTTCAGAATGCAAACATTCCCTCCATCAGCTGAGAAAAAAAAGATCTGTTGAAAGCTCTTTGTTTTCTTATCCTTACAACTGTCTGAGCTCCTTCCATTCTCCTCCTAACTTTAAAGGAGGGAAGGGAAAGTATAAGGTCTCACAGTCATTTCACACTAACTACAAAAGGACATCTCATTTTCAGAGAGACATCAGAGCCATCAAGAGGAACTTTCTGACAATATAGACTTGCTTACTTTTTCCTCAGGAGCTGGGAAGAGTGGAAGATTTGGAAATTTACAGTGAACAGTCATCAGTATTTCTGGACAAGTAAGCCCAATGCTTAGGAAATTAGTTGTTTCAAAGTAAGATTTAAATAATTTTGGCACTAATTAACATTTTCCAGAAAAGTCATAGCTCTCAGATTTAGGAGGTGTTTTTGTCAGATTCAGTTGCTAGGCTTCCTGGTATTTTTGAGATGGTCTGGAGCTGTTTGACGTTTTTCACTCTTCAGCTGTGTTTCTTCACCTAAGAGCATACTTCCCGCAGAACCTGCCACCATGGGGTTTTTCTACCATGCCAGTCTAATGAAGGAAAGAACGGTTTAGGAAACGCAGTTGTTTTTGGAACCACAGAATAACTGGATACACAATCCCCCTGTAGCTGGAGGCATAATCAGATCTTCACGTAACAAGGGAAAACAGTGCCTCTGAAAGTCCATTTTATAGCAAAGCAATTGCATTACAATCCTGATGGGTTTGAGTTATAGAAGACTGATACAGTTAATTGTGAACAGTGAATGATTACACCAAGACACTGCAAGAAATGCCATAAATAAATGTTTGTTTAAAGAAAAAAGAACAAAGACATAGAGCTCCTGTTCAGGCCAGCACAGGTCTACTTGTAATAAATCAGCCTAAATTTCCATCCTGGGCCGTGAATCAAGAGAAATTAAGGAGTTATAACATCGTCAGGCTTTTGGATTTGAGGATGGGGAGAGATTACAAGCATGCATTTGTTAAACTTTATGGGAAGTATGAAAGGGAAGCTTTTCACATCTTTTATTACATCATATCTATGTATTTTTGTGCTCTCATTCCAATCTGTGAAATGTGTCCAGGAAGATCAAACAGGACAAGGCATCTACAGTGGTAGGACTGCTAGTGCGGTTGCACAGGCTGTTTGCACATTTCATTGAATTCTTTTGCCTCTTTTCTCAAGTGTTTTGATGCACAAAGGTTTTTTTCCAAGAAATTCCTAGCTACTCTACAAGAGACTTTCTGAAAATGGTTGGTGGACAACTCTGAGGTTGTTAAGTAATATGCTAGTCTTCCATCTTTCTCTAGGTTGATTAACAATGTGAATATAGTTTATGACCTGCAGTAGTATTTTTCTCTATTGTATTTTTTCAAATTTTATTGCAACCCAGATCTGTTACTGAAGGATCTGCCAATTACTTGTGCCCTCACCACTCCGAGTCTAAGCTCAGTTGCTTCTAACACAAGAGATAATGTCAATAGACTGCCTGAGGACTCTTATCTCGGAATAGTCTGATTGGATTTGGCAGCAGTCTTACTGTGTTCTCATTCACACACACATGCTTTCTTTGACGGTTCCTAACTTAATTCTTGAACGTCCATGTCACTTCTTTTTTGAATCATTGCATTGATTTCATTTTATATGTTTTTGCTTCAGAAGACATAGTAAATATGGAAAATTTTATTAACTTTATCTCAAGTAAATTTTTCTTTAAAATTTTCACAAGGAGAGAGTTGGATTCTTTGACTAACAACTTTTTCAACCTGTTGCCAGTTAGAGGAAGAGCTCAGTTTTTCAGTTTTTACAGCTTCTGCTAAGATTGAAGATCAGTATTGCGGAGATGTTAAAGACAAGCTGCTTGGAAAACTAATACAGATGCGTGTATTATCTTAGCTACATTAGAAATAGTAAAAAGTTCTGAAATCTGGATTGAGACATAATGCTTAGGGAAGCATATGCATAACTGTATAGGGAAAGAGTTTTTCATCTACATAGTCTTCAGGATCCCTAACAACTTATAAGCATGAGCAGAAACATGTTAGGTATTAGGGAAGAGTTTCTCTTAAAATTTACAAGGAAGCAATAGTCCAAAGTACTCCTGTAGCTTTATATGAATGCTTATACCTAAACATTTCTGGGCTGTTGACCTGAGGGTACAGAAAAAGGAATTTATTCCCAACAGATTTTTTCTGCATCCCCTTTTCCAGCAGCCCGGAATGCTTCACCATTTTGTTTGTTTTGTGTTACCTCTCATGCAACAGTTGTGTTATAAGGAAAAGTAGTGTATTGCTAACCATATATTGAGTTGTTTTGCATGTCCATTAATGTGGCAAAGTTTAGTGGGAACTAGTTGCCTGCTGGACTGCAGAGGCATCGTAAAACTGTCCTCCCCATTCTGTCTGGTTGCTGCATGTACCCATTTCTAAGGAAGAAAAATTAAAAAGGTGAAGGAAGAAAGGAGATTTGAAGGTAACACATTTCTTTCAATAACTATGATAAGCTTGTGAAATAGAAGTACTGTTTTTTAAAGTAAGTTTGTACTTTATGCTTGTCATTATCACCTTCCTACTTCATCATATCTTTTAATCATTAGCTGCAAGTTTGCTATTTGTTTCATGAAACTAAGAAGAAAAAGAAATATGTATTATATTAGCAGTACTTTATGAAAAATATTTAAATCATGCTTTCAGAGTGTACTTTAATATTGAACGCACTGTTCTTACTAAAATGGCAAGTTACTTACTGAAATAGGCTGATTATCTGTAAGTGTCAGTCTTCATTAAGAAACTGTCATCTTTAAAAAGCTAATAGTATGAAATTTATTTGTAGGACAACAAATAGTAAAAGTATCACTGGACTTAACTTTCATGGCTGTCTCATCTACGTGCAGAATTCATACACATGCTCACTTCCTGTTTTGTTCCCAGTACTTACTGTCTCACTATTAATTGTATGCACAGTGTATGTGACATATTTGAAAATACTTTTAAATTTTCCACAGTAATTTTATTCAATCTGACTTGTACTTTATTTTCCATTTCAAAATACTACATAAGTATAAAAGTCAGCAAACAAACCCACAAGCAAAAACTAAAACAAATTATGATCTATCCTGATTGCATTTTGGAACAGTTTTGTGAAAGATCATAAACAAGATTAGCAAGCCACAGAGATACTATATCAGAATTTCTGGCTTTAACATGTTTCTGCAGTGTAGTGCTACACATTCTAAAGCCAGTATTTTATAGCTCTTTGGGCTTCAGTATTCATAATGAGACAATCCAGCTACTTTTTCAGATTGCTTCTTGGCAGCACACAGAAAATCCATTCATGTCCCCAGAGCACCAGGGACCCTTCTCTGTTTGGCACCCCCAGGGTTATAAAATTGCTGTCCAAAACACTGGTGTCTTCACTGCCTCTGCCTCTGCCTCTGCCTGTCTGTCTGTCTTCTCTCTCTCTCTCTCTCTCTCTCTCTCTCTCTCTCTCTCACCTATTTGTTTCTTACTCTTTCTTCCTCAGTTTATTCGCGTTCCATCCAAAATTCTGTATTCATATCTAATACAAGAGTCACATAGTCCAATTTGATAAAGAATCATGGTACCGTGGCACGTTTCCTCTTCCTGAACAAGTGGAAAGCACTCTGGGTAATCCCACTTCTCTTTTTACTGCCAGAGTCCAGTCAGAACTTCTTTCTGGACTTTCGTGGTGCAAAGAGGGAGGGAATCCCCAGGTTCAGATTTGAGTTTTACATCTGCCGTAATTGTGCACTTACACCAGTAGCCACATCCATGCAGGTACACTCCTGGGTCAATCTGCAGTTTTGTTTGTTTGTTTTTTAATTAAACAGACAGTAGAATCTGCATCCTTACTAAAATATAGAAAAATCACAGAGACAATGCAGCCATCTGTGTAAGTATTTCTTCATTGTTTAGATTATAAATAAACTATATTTATTTGTAAACAAATGCAAAATATTTATAAACAAAAAATACAAACAAGAAAACTCTAAGAGCAATGCAAAGCAAAAGTTCCTGTATCCAGATATATCTAATTTATAAATTAACCTCTAGTTTTGTTTTGGATTAAACACAAAGATGTCTAAACTGTAAATACTTTTAAAACAGTGATGGTGTACTTTTTATTTATGGTATATTCCAGCCAACTGAATTACACTGGATAGGATCACACTTCAGAATATTTGCACATTTTTCTGTCAATTCAGAATGTGATACAAATGCAATTTTAATTTATTTTCATTCCTACTTATGGTGTAAAACCATTTAAACAGTAAATCGTATGTACAATATTCTTTACCAGATACTCGCACACAGATAGCGTTGAACACTGCAGAACATTTTCCTTCTGAAGCAGGACCTAGTACTATTTAAAAGTGAGGGACTGGTCTCATTTTATTTGTATTGACTGTTTCTGATGACTCTGGCGCACTCTAATGAGGACAGTGGGCAAACTACATTTCTATCTGACAAGGACATTCATACTTAAGATGTTTAAATATTGTGTTCTGTCTTTGACCTATTAAATGCAGTGTCCTTCCAAAATGATCTCTCTTAAGAAATATTTTTTAAGATGGTTGTGTTTGTAGTATTACAAACATTTTCACTTTGCTTCCGGAGGCTTGACATTTTGAAGTGGAATTTTTGTAAGTGTTAATACCCTGTCTGTTTGCAATACCAGTGGGCGCAGAAGATCAGTGACACAATATTTATCCTCGTGCCACATGCACAGTAGCAAAAACAAAGTCAAGTTGATAGTCAAGTTCAGAGTTTTTGCCCTCTTATATTTTAACATGAAGGTTTTCTTAGATGGAAATGCGATTATATTCCTACCATTTCTCTCTTCCTCTGTATGTATAGAAAAATAAGACTTCTGTTATGCTTTTCTTTTTGTAAGTATATCCATATTACAGATGTATCCTTTTAGGATATAATAATTCGGTATCTTCCAAAGCCAAAAAAGGATGATGAAATGAAAAGTAGCTTAATGGAAAATGGGTGTAATGATTTTTAGTGAAATGCTTCTTAATAGGGCATTAATTAATCTACGTGATCTTGTATATGCTGTATAGTTTTGGCCTATCTTTCCTTTCCGTTTTCTGTTGTGCTCCAAATCATCATCATCATTGCCAGAACATGTTATCAGTTGAGGATTAGGGTAGGGAGGTTGATCTGATAAGTAGTGAAAGTGCGGAAGTACCATCAGGGTGAGGTTAGCAAAGATAAATGGAGTAAAGTATTTCTTCGTACCTGACGAAAAAAAGCTAAGCATGCTCGTAACTGCTCGGTTCTAGCCAATATAAGCTAAATTATTGCTTTACCTGTACACAGTAAATGTTTTAGCAATTTTAAGAGCAACTTCATAAAATACTGATCACTATCAGGATATGGACTTTGCTTTTCTTCTTAGGCTGTTTTCATTTGTTTCTTCTGCACCCTTTTAATGGAATATATAGGTCTCTTGAAAGGTAAGGTTGAAAATTGCAAGTCTGGCCTGCATTATATAACAAATTATTTAAAATGCAGCACTTTTATTTTCTTTTTACTAGTAAAAAAAGCAGTATATTTCATTTAACCAAATTCATTCTTCATTCACGTTCAAAGAGTCAATGAAATTAAGAAGTTTAACAGACTAACTTCACGGCACATTATAAGCTGTTTTCTTTGAAGAACAAATAATTTTTTATGTAACTTTAGAACCCACTTTTTAATGCTTGCAGTTACGTCTAAATTGCTCCTGAGCCCAAGGGCACAAGTCTTATCACTGAAAAATCATGCACGATGAAAAAAAAAGAAACCGCGAAAACCCCCTCCCTCCACTGAAGATACTCTCTGTTTAAACCATTACTACACCATGTGTTCATGTCAACTGCATCATATTGATTTGTCTCTACAATGTGATGTGGGTTTACTAAAGGGTTACAGGGCTGTGCACATGCTTTTTTTTAAACTCTGCATGCATGGCTGATTTTGCCTGAAAAAATAATACATTCATTAATTTCTTTCTCTCTCTCTCTTTTTTTTTTTTTTTTTTTTTTTTTTTTTTTTTTTTGGTGCATATGTGTGTGTGTCTCCAGTGATGCAGAGGACCATAAACCTCTAAAAAAAGGAAGCCGGACACCTTCAGACAGAACTGTGAAAAAAGAAGACAGTGATGATAGTTTAGTTGACTATGGAGAAGGTGTAAATGGTCAGTTCAATGAGGATGGCTCCTTTATTGGACAATACAGTGGTAAAAAAGAGAAAGAACCTGCAGAAGGAAATGAAAGTTCTGAGGCTCCTTCTCCTGTAAATGCTATGAATTCATTTGTGTAATCAAAGAACTTGATCCCCTTGTCACAGTATCTTCAGTTATATTTAAAGCACTTGTACATCCTGCTTCTTGTAATATGAACATACAAGTAACAAAGGTCCTCACCACAAGACGTTTATGCTGTGAGAATATGCAGGCCAATATAATTATACAGTACAATGACACATTAAGTGGTATGTTAGTCTGAATCAAAACAAGAAATTCAGATTTGGTTCCAAACTTGAGTATTCTCGCTTTTGTTTTTTTTTAAGGAACTGACACAAAAAATAACATTGACTGATAATATTATTTCCTGTTGAAAATACAGTATAATGCATGAAAAAATGCTACACAATTCACAGATAATCTTGTGTACACTATAAAAACATGGTTTGATAATTTGTTATGCGGTCCTCAGCTGAATCCCTGGATATGAAGTCCATTTTCATTGTCAGAGTGTTATAGTAGTCTTATATAGAACTTCAATGTCTTTGTGGACATTGTTGTGAAATTGGTGACTTAATGTCTAGCTATCATATGTCTTTTTGTAAGACAGTTAGGAGCAGTATGTACAGTATATAATTGCTAAATGATTTAAGTATGACACTTGCATTTGCTGATGCTTAATGAGACCCTATTATCTGCTCTTTGCTCCTATTACTTTATAGCCTTTTTAATCTATCAAGTGTTACAGCAGTACAGTGTTCTATTTTTACATCAAAATACATTGGATTGATTTTAGGGCATGAAAGATATGCATTGCAATGCATTTTGGAATTTGTACAGTCACTGAAGGAAAAACTTTAAAATGAGAGAAAATATTCCAGAAACACAGGGCAAAATACATTCAGTGCCTTTTTACAATATGCATTCCATAATGCACTGTACTACTAAATCAGTTGGTGCAGTAAACTGTGATTAGTGGACTACTATCATTGCCAAATAAAGTAACAATGTAAAAAAAAAGTGTTATGAAACTGTTGTGCTAAAAAAGGAAGGTTTTCAATGTTTTAAATTACACAAAAAACAGTATGATATTTTGCCCTTGCAAATAAAATATTCGCTTTATAGGCAGAGCACAACAAGTTTTCATGGCCTTAGAAGATTTGTTAAAAAAAAAGTCAGAATTAAATTATTTACTAACACAGCAAAATTACAAACTCTTTCAAAATAAATTGTTAAAAAAAGAACCAACCCACTACACCAGCAAGAGTGCATTTTCCTCTGTATCACAGCCAGACGAACGTGGCAGCTTTGGAATTATCCACACCCAGAAGCAGTGTGAGAGTTACCACTGGGAACCACAGAATTCAAGGAATCTGACAAGTGCTAACATGGTTTAGTGGTGAAAGAGTACCGTTATCAGTTACAAAATTATTTTCTCACATATTATGTCAATCAAATGTTTACCTCCAAATATAAATTTTTTATAACAACCTATGGTTGAAGGAATGCTCAGTTTCATTTGCCAATAAATTGGTTTTTCATAACTTGCATCAAGTTTAATTTTAAGTAAGCTTTTTATATGTAGATATTTTGTTGAATTTGTAAATACACTTAAAGTGTAGATGCTATATGCTTCTAGATGTTACAAATAAGAAATTTTATGTTGTACTGTGTAAGAAGTACTATAGCCAATGGTGTGCATGGTATTTTAAAGCATCTACTTAAATTTTTTTTTTTTTGCTGTGAAAACGAAATAGTGAACTGTTCTACTTATTTACTGCAGATTCCTAATTAAACCATTCAGAGCTTTTGCCAGTGCATTACATTAGACTGTAGTACATCTTGCAGCTTTCATGTGTATATTCTAGGTAAAGCACAACTGAAGTAAACACACATCTAAGTTAGCTCTAAGAAGCTTCTTTTGCACCTCTGAGCCTTCCATGGATCAGTTTTCTTAATGGGAGCTGAAATAAGAAATGAGTAATGCAAACAGTGATTACAAAGCACAAAGAGAATGTTTCTTAATAAGATTGGCCAGTGGTTTTGGTAAAAGAGAAGTATAATTTTACTCTTATTTAATTGTAGATGCTGAATTATCTGTGCATGTGGGGGTAAACATACAGGCTCACTTCTGTAATAGTGCAACAGATTTTGTATTAAAAATAAATGTGGTTTTAAAATTTCACTGTTTGTTCTGGTTACATTAGCAGTAAAAATCACATCTGATTCACCAAATAAGAATTAAAAGTGGAAAAACCATGAAACAACTCTCTCAGAAGTTATTCCCATGATATTGCAGGAGTTTATGTACTGTAACCAAATTATTTGCAGAATGTTGCATATCTTTACTTACTACCATTTGAAAAGTGTGAATGTCTCTGACCATTTCCATTGAAATTAGGTGCTATTTACATTTTCTTCCATGAATGCTTTAGTCAAAATAGAAAGGGAGGGGGCAAGGAGGGGAGTAGGGAAGACATATTCCATACCTGCAAGAGCGAATAAGAGCAAGTAAAGAGTATATATTCCAAAATATGAACCCTCAGATAGGATCCTGAATCAGGAGATTGCCTGACATAAAAAATTCTGAGCATTCATTTTTTAAATAGTATGTTTAACAGTACATAAAGTGAGGAAAACATCTTTTACAGTACAGAGAATCCAGTGCAATGCTCTTTTCATATCTTGTCTATTCAGTGTTTGAATGGAAACAGATGGGGCAGGAGGGCAGTTACTCTGAACAGAAGCTTGAAGGAGAGGTATGGATTCCAAGAGATAGAAATGCTTCAGGAAATACATCAAAAAATGGATGTTTGGCTATGGTACATGAAAGAAGGATTTTTATCAGAAGCCATGCTGTCAGCTCTCCAAGCTAGCTATGTAATTGAAACCCCCTGGCTATTCCAGCTTCTATCATCTGCTTAGTCACAGTTTCTGGCACCTTCAAATACTGGGCTGCCTAGTTTTCTGTACAGGTATCTCTTGATTTTTCCAGCAATATGCACTGATTGGGATGTATGAAATACAATTGTTTCTGTTTTGATAATTCCTGGAAAGAGGGATTTGAATTCCCACAGTTTTGTTGGAATAAAAGGTTTTGTATGATATAACCATTTTTGGAGACCCACCTTAGATACATTCTTTTATGACTTTTCCCTAAAGTGTATTAATGCATAAAGTCACTGGGTTTTCCATCGAGTGATTTACTTTTGCTTTTGGTTTTATTCTTACTGAAGTGGTTGTACAAATCCAGAGGAAATTAAAGAGGATATCCCAACAATAATTCCTTTCTTGTAATCTTCTCACATTGTTCCTTGGAAAATATAATTTCCATGTGCTTCTCATATTAGAAGCAAAGTAGCAAAAGATTTGTGAACTAAATTCTCTTCACTTGCAATCTGACCCATATTTAAGACAAGGCCTAGAGAGGTAATATATGAAGAAATATGGTCTCTTGAAAGCATTTTTTTCTCTGAAAAAAGAACTAGAGAAGGCAACAAGCAGGAAGAGGATGAAATTTCAAGTATTTTTCAAAAGTAGTTGTCCTTTGTTGTGTGTTTCTGTCTCCCTGCCTCTCTCTCAGTCTTCCCCTCTCTTCTACACCTTAGGAAAGAACATTTCAGAGAGCTGGCAGAAGCAATGACTGGTATCATAGGAAGACAGAAATAACTGAATGTGCTACTGGTAGGAATCTATCCCTGCATGATGCTCCCTGGGGTGCACAAGTACAACCGGCCATTTTTTTTAATCTCTGAGGGGAGTAATGTTTTCCCTTGCTGCTCTTTGTACACAGAAGGTGGAAACTTTAGATCAAACTGTCAAGATAAATACATGTCAACAGGACTTTGACAGACAGTAGATGTGATACACCATGACTGTAAGCAAGCAAGCAAATTTTGACCCTTGTAATCTCACAACTTTTGATAACAAAAGAACACACAGAGTTGTTTGCTGTATGGGAATGTAGGTGAGTCGATAAGACTTTAAAAACATGCAAAATAGCTAAAAGATAGAACCTTTGTTTGGGGACTGGAGAATTTTGCCCAACTGTGAATTTGGCAGCATTGGCTTTACCCTCTGGGGAAAACCAGCAGGATAAAATTGAAGCCAGCTTGCACGTAATGGGGTTGCATATGTTACAAATTGAATGAGAGAGGGCAGTTGATAGTTCCTGTCAGCAGAACCTGGCCAGCCTTTCATCCTGTTCTGTCATACCCTGAGGTGCTCAGGTAAAATAAAGAAGTTTAAAAGATAGTGATGTTTCCCTGTCGGCTGAAGCAAACATGACTTGGAGTCATAATATAAGCCGCTAGTCTAAATTGGGTTTAATTGTGCCTGACCTTCTATTACATTATAGATACAAATGAAAAGGAGGAAAAACATCCAGTCCCCAATCCTTCCAAAGAGGCAATGAAAATGAAACTGTTGGGACAGGGAAAATGAAAGAACAAAAGGATGATATTTGAGGTTTCCTTTAAATATTTGAGAAGTGGCAATTTAGATAGCTGGCCTGAAGGCAAAAAGAAAGAAAGTTACCAAAGACTACATTTCTCATATCAAAAATGAGTTCTGTGAGCCTTAGAACTGTCAAAACCTTATTTTCTGTTGACTTCTATCAGCTAACTCACCCTCCCAAGCAGTAACCTCTCTCCCATCTGTGTGGGAGACTGCAGGAGCTCTTGCTAGTCTGGAGGCCCATGACCGGCTGTCTGCCTGGTCCCCGGCACATAGACCCAACTAGCTGTTGCTGACAAACAACATATAATAGATTAAAGCTTGTTCAGCTTTCCTGCCAGGGGATATTATGTTTTTTTCATCTATCCAGCTACTGTTTCAAGGGCCTTAAAAAAGCTTACTGATCTTTGAAACCTATCAAATTTAGCTGAAGATGGCCAATAGGTTCATAGGTTTGGGGGGAGCGAAGCACTCAGATAGATGGACAGATGCAAGGCAGTTGCTTTAGTTTCCTTACTTTTGGAAGCCAAGGTAAAACCATGCCTGGGAAACACAGTGCTTTCTTTACATAGAGGGGCAAGGCCTAATAAAGGGACCTCTTTCTCTTAGCTAATTCAACTAGTTTTGCTCTAATAAGAGTGAGGAAAGTGGGAATTTTCCAAGCTCATTAGATAATTGCAGGAAGATAGATACAAAGGAGCCATGCAAATTAGTTGGTAAATGAGAGAACCTACATGATGAGGACTTCAAACTTGGAGTACTGAAATCAGTATTTTTTGAAGAGCTTCTTGAGGAAAATTAGGAAAAACAAGGACATTTAATTGGAACAATTTCTGGCCTAGTCAGAGGACAGATTGAACAGAGAGCAAAGCTGACATGGACCAGAATATTTTGATGTTCCATACGGAGAGGAAAAGTGTCCTTTGTTCGGTCATCTGACGGTCTCTAGAAACAAACACCACATAAGGAAGCACCAGAAGAGTGGTTAGTTACACCTCCTATAAATGAATACTATAGCCTTGATTTTGCAAGTGTCCAGAAACGATAGTTTTAGATATGTATCTTGAACTTTTAGTGAACCAATCATCTAGCAAGAACTTTTATTCAGCTGAAAGATTGTTTTTTCTTCCTGGCTATTTTGCAGCAGATTCTTGGGTCAAATTTTTTGCTTTGATAAGACTCTACTGTTCTATTAAATCTATGCAGTGACCATGTTTTTTGTTTTGTTTTGTTTTGTTTTTTTCCAAAATGGAAGCTGATACATGTTTTTCTAAAGCAAATCAATTTTTTTGATGCAAACAGGCAGCCCAGTCTTCAACCATTAGAATTTAGAAGTAACAGTTGGCCACCAGGTGAAGTCACAGTTGTTTGTTACCAGAATATGGAAAACAGCTATCCAGACCAGTGCATCAGAGTTCATATCAGCTGTGACCCTGCACCTCAGACATAAGGAAGCCACACTCCCATTGAAATGAGTGCCGAGTTAAAAAAATAGTATAGGGTTGAGCTTTTCATTGTGTAGGACTACACTGTGTCTAGAAAAGTGTCCATCCAAATGAGCATGCCTGAGTCACTTTTGTATGTGTGAGAGGCAGTGCAGAGATGAGAGAAAACAAAAAAGTACAAGAATTTGAGCTTTTTGATGCTGTCTGTACTATTTCTGCAATCAGGTTTGCTGCCGTGTAAGCAATAACATGAATGATCTTGTTCTTATTTGCCCATTTGCCGTCATTATTATAAGTTACAGGGACACTTTGGGCAGAATTGCTTTTTGAAAAGTAAGCTGATAAGAAGTGTGGACTTGTGAGCAGTATAGGGAAGGCTTGGCCTGAACACAATACAGCACCAAAGCCTGTCCTGCGATACCGAAGGCAAGCAGAAATGGCACTTTTTGGAGGTAGAGGCAGTTCTGTGGATTACCCAGCAAGATGCTGGAGATCAAAGCTGGAGAACTGCCACAGAAATGAATCAGGAATCAGCTGAATACCTTTCTATTTTGTCAGTTCCCAGACCAGTGTAGGTATGAACCAGTGCGTAGCAGCTATACAATGATAAAGGTTAAAAAAAAGCTGTTGATTTGGTTTGTTTGTAGCCAATTCACTCAGATCTTGTTCAGTTAAAGGCCCCAAACACTCAGACTATGTTCAGAAAAGGGCGATATATCCCTCTCAGCTGAATTTGCAAGAGTAAAAGTGACACACACAAGCTTGTGACAAGTGCAGGTTTCCAGCCTGCCTTCGTTAGCAGTTCCTCTCATTCAACTTGGTCTGGTATTTGGTCTCGTGAAGACTTTGCCAGGATTGTGCTTTATCTGTGTAAAAGAAGAAAGGATTAAGGCCTCAACGCAAGAAGATTGGAATAGCTTGGCACGTATAAGATGTGCTTGGGTCACCACTGGTACCATCACAGTGGAAGTGAAGATGAGTGCTGTGCTTGCTCTACCCTGTGAGCCTGAGACTTTTATAAGTCACTCCTTTTAAAGTGCAGCCAAGAGTTACTGGATGCACAGCACTTACCCATCACCTTTCAGGCAACGAAGAGCACGTTTTTCGTATCACAACATGAGGAGTCCCATGCGTCTGAAAGGAGATGAAGAAACAAGACGTTGATTTGGCCTGAGCCATTCATGTTGTCAGACAGCGTTATCTTCAGAGCGGCTCTGCCAGCAGTAGCAGTCCAAGGCCATCAGGACCTCTCATCAGAGGAGCAGAGAGGCTCTGCCCTTTGGGATTAACATCAGGTCGTCTGTGCAACGCCAGCAGAGGTGGAGGGGAAGAGATTCCCGGGACGTGCCCAGCTTTGTAGCAGAAGACTTGTTGCATGGATGGAATAGAACAAGAGAGCCTAAGACAGCAAGAACATAAAAGTTGGCAAAACATTACGTAAAGGTCTAAACCAAACAAGATAGAAAAATCGTCTGGTATCAGTATCATGCAAAATACATACGTGAAGAAGTTTGAGCTTAGAGATGGGAACAGACACATGGTTATTGTTTAATAATGAAAATGGTTTAGCAAATTCATTCTTTTAAATTATTTCTTCTGCTGGGGATGAGAGCAGAGTAGCTGAAAACTGGAATCCAGGGCAGATTTTTCAGATGGCGCAACAGCCCCAGCCCCACCAAAGCCAGCGAAGCTGTGTTAATTTACACCAGCTGAGACTTCTGCTTGTGGCGTTTTTATGCTCGTTTTTGGGCAGAGGTTTGCACAATGAATATTTTTTTACTGAGTGACTGTCTAATAAAGTGTCAGGGTTTTTCCACTAATGACAGCAGCCTCCAGCGGGAACATAACAGGGACATAACTGCCACAGCTAGTTTACATGCTAGAAACAGCCAAATCACAGAACAGCAATCTTTCTTTTCTGAATTATGTATTTCAGAATGCAGCTTAATAACATTGTAGTACAAATGTTAAAAAAGCAAAAGACTTCAACTGCATGGGTAATTTTTGGTGAGATTATTACTAGTCAGTTGGTCACTAAAGATCTGTAATAATAAAAATAAAGTAAAAGAACCAGTGCAGGAGCATAGTTCCCCATGTTTTCCAGAGGCTCATTCTGAAAGCGTAGCTTTTAATCTTACACACAAAAGCTTGAGGAGAAATGTTGCAGCATCCTTCTTAACTGTAGATAAAATTCTCTATTTTTAATGGCTGGAATTTGATCTTGTTTGTAAAAGGTGACAGAAGGAATAAGATTACTTTGCCTTGTCACCAGTTTAAAAGTTGTCTGCAGGTTTGGTTCTGTTTTTGGTTGCCTGTCAGGCATTTTTGGTTTTTGATACATCTAGTAGGATAGGTCTCAAGAGTGATTTATATCCATTCATCACAGGAAGATGAGGTTTTCAGTAAGATGTTCAGAGAAAAATTGCTACATAGCATAAGCTGATGTCTGTCAAATACCAGATCTATTTATGACAATCAATACAGCCTGGTTCCACATTTAGCAACAGTCTTTTCCTGTAATTCATTTTTTAATTTCAAGTAAACTTTCCATGTGAGACCTAAACTGATATAAAATACACAGATACTGAATCTGAAACGTTTAATTACTTCATCTGAGAAAATAAAGGCTAATGGATGAAATATATGGATTGCTATAATTCAAAGCCAGTGGAAAGATGATAAATCTTTTAGGGTTGATTTCTACCAAAGACAATGTAAAGTGAAGCCTATAGGAATGGAAATGATAACATAAAAATTTGCTAAAAATTTTTGTCGTAAATTATGTCTCATCCCAACAGCAAGAGTTGTATTTCCTCTATTCTATGCTCAGCCCTGAGAAGTCGGGTCTCCTCTAGGGGTGTCCATGCATTTTCAGTTCGCAATTTCCACAGCTGGGAAAACACTCCCAAGAGCAATAGTTGTTGAGGAGACATTAAAGAAAGGTTAACACCTAAAGTACATTCTCCACATACTTCCACGTACGCTTTTCCACCTCTTCAAAACTCGGTACAAAACCTCTCACCCCGTAACTGGTCAGCCGCTGGGAGCAGCCCCACAGATAGCGCTGCTGCAGCCACTCCACTATTTTAATAAATACTTCATTACATGTTTTAAGTAACTGGCATCTTTATAAAGAACTAACTGAGCTGGAATTATTTCTTCAAGCAGACCAAGGAATGGAGAGTAAACGCAGGTTCCTGGCACCTCTCACTCAGGCCGGCAAGTACAAATAAACAGGTGCGTTGTTAGACACCAAGTCAAAGCTCCTCCGAGAACAGCACCGATAACTCACGCTGGGACCACCCGTTTCTCCCTGTACGCGGCAGAGGGAGCTCCCATCAACACGTACACAAATATTTATCAAGACGATTACGAGAGACCACTCCGGCCACGCTAATGAGGACTGTGGCTGTGCAAACAGCCTGTGAAGCAGCCCTCACGCGCAGTCACACACGCTTGCTCGTGCCTCCAGCCCGTGCGTGTGCCCAGGAGACCTGGAGGGAGATGAAGACATTTAGTAGGACACAAAGTGGACGTGAGGGTGAGACCGCTGCAGCCCCTGCTGCCACATGGCCTCTGCAGCCACACGAGCGTGGGGTGACACGATGCACCCGGCACCTGCTCGAGGGGAGCCTGGGGCTGCCCCCGGGAAGGGGCCAGATCCCAAGGCCACGCGCACCACCGCCGGGGGCTCCCGGGGGCAAGCGGCAGGGCAGGGACACGCGGTCCTCCACTCCTGTGAGGGGAGCTGCGGCCTCTCCTGAGCCAGCACCCTCACACCAGACACCGCGGGTGCACCCATCACCCATCGGTGTGACGAGCTGCCCCCGGCGTGCAGGACCCCGGGGGCCTGGGATTCACAGGTTCTGCCAGGGACGGGGGTTAGAGGAAAAGAAGCAGCCGCTGGCTGCTTGCGCCTGAGGTATAATACATGAGACTTAACCGGTCTGTTTCTAAAATGGTGTAAAGCCAGGTCTGTTTTAGCAGCCAAACGCTCTGCAAACCTGATTTTAAGGAACACCTAGTTGCTGGGAACTCTGTATCTTTTCCTCTGCTGGCCTCATCTTTCGTGCTTTTCTTCCTAAAATGTGCGTTTCCCCACCTCGCTGCAGGCTCTGTGCTGCTCTCCATGGCACAGGGGTCTCTGCCAAAGCAGGGCTCCTGCCCCCGCTGCAAGGGCCTGGCAGCTCCAGCAACTCCTGCTGCGTTTCGGCATGCGCGGGGCAGAGGATAGATGAGTGGAGGGTAAGTAAAGAGAGATCAAATCCCTCTGTGCTGTGTTTAGTCACAGTGTGTGTACAAAGGAAAGCTTTCCCGGACTCTTCATGGCAACCACTTACATATTCAGATATTTAGTGCTAGTGTTTTATGCGGTTGTGCTCCTTTTCAGCCGCCGAAACCCTCTTTCTGCTGGCGAGCCGGGTTCCTGCAAGGCAAGAGATGGCTTGCTGTACGTGTTTCTGGGGTTTGCCAGGCATTATCTTGCCATTTTCTTGTAGCTTTTCACCTTCATATTTTAATCCTTACTAACTGCAGACTTGCAAAATGAATCATTCTCCTCCTCAGCACAAGAAAAGAAAGTGCTGCATTGATTTCCAAGGAATTAGTTGGTGCAGCACCTCTGCCAGCCTGGGAGCAGCCTACCTGCTCAGCAGAAAGAGGCAGCTCCTGGCGTCTGGTTCAGATGTGCTCTGGTCCTTCTGGCTGGCGGGACGTCCGCTGGTGCTGGCGGTCAAGCTTTCACCTTAGCAAGCATTCAGGCCCTCTGGTCCAGGACAGAAAGGAATTGGATTGCCAAAGCAGGACTTAAGCAGAATTATACACCTAAATCCACACTAAATCACTCTTGGCCAGAACTGATTACAAGTGGACTGGACTAGAGACCAAGAGCAGGTGACAAGACACCCGCGGCCTCATTGCATTAGTCCAGGTAGGGCACGCTCTGGTGCGAAGGGCTGTGCTTCTTCCTAAGTAGTGTTTATGCATTTCTATAGCAGTTACTTTTGACCCCTTGAATAAGCACTGACTTTTTTTCAAAGTCAAGTCACTGGATAGTTGTGCTGACTTTCCTGTTAATTCATACTGTTGTGCACAATAAATGCTTGCTATGTTAGCTAATGATAGGACAAATAATCAAACCTAGTACTGAAAATGAATCCTCTGAATATTTTGTGCCACCATCCATAAGTAATTGTTATTGACTTTGTGATAAACAGATGCTGATTTACATACTACTTCATTGTGCTGTTCAATAGCACACTTATCAAAAAACCCAAAGAGAATAGTTTTGTGTCATTCTGACAGAGACACTTTAGACATCTGTGAAGGACCTTTAAATAATATATCATCAAGGATTTTTGTAATTTGTAAGCAAGTTAATGTTGCAGTATACCTTCAACTGCAAAACACCCTTCAGAGAGGAATACACCCTTATGTTATATGAAATGAAAATCATGTGGGATTATGTTGTCCTAGCAACATAAAACAATCATCGCCCTAAATCCTGACAAGGCTTGCGCACACAGGGAGCACCCAAGAGGAGGACGTTGCTGAGGTGCAGCAGGCTGGCCACAGTCATATGCTCTGCATCACATATTGCTGCACAGAAGTGATCTTTAAATCTATTAGTGTTCCTAATGAACAACACACAACAAACTGAAAATGCATTAGTGCAACTCTTCTGAAGCTCAAATGTTTTTATATTGGAGGGCTGGATAAATATGTTCATTGAAACCTTATTGTCCAGATTAAATAACCCCAGGCATCCTAGTTCAATTATGTTATGGGTCTATGCATCATCTTTGCAGGAAGTGTTGTCAACGTCATTAAAATTTCCAGTATCGATTTTTCACCTTCCAAGATCCTAATAAGAGGCACACATGCGGACGCTTGAAGTGATATCCCAAATCATATTTGAGGCATTGTCTTCTTGAGTAAACCAACAGATAACCTTGAAATATAAATTGATTAAAGTAAATGTCAAATAGCCTAGCTGCATGTGATGGAGTGATAGTAACATGATATTGCTATTACCTATTGCACCCCTACCTTTTCAACAGGTATGCTCAAACAGCATCTAGAGTATATATATATTTCTGCTAAAATATACATATTTTCAGTCATAATTTCTCAGAAAGCTGGAACAAGGGCTGAGGACTCTCCTCAGTTTCTGTCTAAGAGCTTAACATAATTTTGAAACCTGTTAGTCTTCCTAATGCTGCATTTGAGCAAACAACTCAAGTTGTCCAATTCCTGTTGGTTTCATATGAATTCATCATGAATTTCCTCGCTGTCCGGGTGCTGCCTCCAGGCTGATCTCAGTGGGTTTGTGGCTGCTGATGGGAGGCTCTCGACGCCGAGCTGCCATGGGGCCTCATCACCAACCCACCTGTGCTCCTGGCCTGGGGGTTGCTGCCTGCTGCCCAGCCCTCTCCCCTCTGAGAGCATGAGTAACGCCGCGCTGACTTTCCCCCTTTATTAAGCTCACTGCCTCAACTGTTGCCAGTGTGGTAACCGTATGGGTTATTGTGGTAATAACCCATCTGTGTGTTTTTCTTAGTCCAAGGCAAGCAATGGCCACACTTACCAGAAAGCGAGATGGCAAATCCTGCAGAATTTATCTGACGTAAAATTATAAGTGGTGACGAGGGAGAATATCCTACTTTCCTCTGAAATACTGGAAACTCTCCACAGCCAAAGACAAGACACGGGAGATCCTGATGACAAGAACTGTTTTCTTGTGGTCAGTGTGTTGTGCTCAGCTTTTGCCCTGTTTGCAATCAGTAGTGAGTTTTACCGCAGGTTAGATCACCAGAGACTGCTTTTTTCTCTACTCATAGGGCATAGTCTGTTTCCTAAGGGATTTAATTGTGTATCCTCTTTACTGGCTTGGGACACAAGAAATTAGCACTATTATACATGTTTATTTAAAGTATATTTTTCAAAGAGATCATGAACATCTGTGTAATTACAGTGAGAATGGGTATCCTGAGAAAGCCAAAGTATTTTTATTTAAGAAAACATGAATTAACAGTGGCAATAAGCAGGAAAAAAGCACACACGTCAGGTGACACAAATGTATTGTGTGCATACCGGGTATATGGTATATATGGTGTAGGAATAGCAGATATCAGGTATGTATGTTTGGTGTAGGCATTATACTCCCTGGTACATTCAAGCGCTAGTGCCTCAAGAGCACCCAGGGGTGGGTGCCAAAGAAGAGGGCACAGGAGGAATAAGGACAGTGGTTAATTTGGTGAGCAACAGAACAGAGAAAATGGGCAGAGAGATAAAGTCCTAGGGATCAAGACAAGACTTTTTCCGTATCACAGATAAAGTTACTTCTAGAGCTCTGCAATACATCTGTAAGATCTTCACATTGGGTTTATAGGAGTAGGCAAGAATAAATCAGTCTGGAAAGACTTTCTTGCCACTAAAGCACAATGAAAGGAGACCCAACCTTGAGGAAACAAAAACCAGATGAATGGCTGATTGCCCAAACCTAAAATGAGACTTCCTGCCCACTGCTACATGTACGCTTGTGCGGTGCCTTAAAAGGTTTTTGTTGTAGGGAGAAAAAACAATTTTAGAGCCAAGTAATTGCCACTCTTTTACTGAATGGTAGTTAATAAGACATCCGGGGAGAACTGGGTTGATTTAAACACTTTATTCTAAAGCGTATTCAGCAATCATGTTCTGACTAAATGGATAATTAAATAAGTCACACTCTCCCTTCGAAAAAATACCATCATTGTTAATGGACCTAATATCTGAGACTGCAGCTTTTGTCACTGAAGCCAAATGCTGGGTCACTTCAAAGCGCAGTTTCTTTGGGCCTTTGGCCCACATCAGCCCTGAGACCAGTGCTGAGCACCAGAGAAGCTCCTCCTAGAAAATTGTGCATGTGTTTTGGAGAGTAAAATTATTATAGGTGGTAGACTATGAACAATTATGTTATCAGTTTCAAAATGAATATCTTCATTATTAATAATCTGAATTGTAAATTGATCCCAGTTAGACTTTGAAATTTGTGTGGCAGTGAAGTTAATGCAAAGATCACATTCTCACCTTGTTTACCATATACTTTGCTTTCCTCTGTGCCCCCCCCCCCCCCCGGGGGTTGGCCAAACACCAGAGGCAACTTGTTCCCCCTGTGGTGCCTGGATCCTTCTAACAGCAAGAGTAGATCTTCAGCTAGTCCATATTGACCTGCTTCCAATGAGCTGGTAGGACCAGACTGACTTAAAATAGCTGAGTAGCTGAGTCAACACACTTTGGTTTTCTCTTTCTTTTTTTTTTTTTTTTAATAGGAAATCTGGATCATCAGAACCCAGGCAACTGTGAAAAAAATCTCAAAATAATTGCATCTGTCTGGTTTTCACTTCCTTCTGCATCTGTGGTTTTTCTCTTTTCTAGTTGTTGCTATTGTTGTTATTTATGTTACAACAGCTCAAAGAGGCTGTATGAGATCCCAGTGTGTTATTATAAACATAGGATAGGGCTTATCTCATCTCATGTAAGTAAGTTGTGTAAAAAAAGCTAGTTGTCTTCTTTAAGTTCAACTTTGTCCTCCCGCAAGAGTCAATGATGCCAGATAGGGATCTCCAGAAAACAAGTCATTCCCCCTATTTTTGACAATTCTGTTAAGTGGCAGCCAACCATCAGACTCAGGCCCATCCCTTAAATACTTTTGGCAATAGTAACAAGGCACATTACCCATGGGGAGAGGAAATGGAGTGGCAAAGGCACTTAAAACTTGCAGCTATCCGCTTACCTGGGAGGTTTATGCTAAACAGCCTTCTCAGCAGGAGGAAGCTGCTTTGATTTTTCCTACACTTCAACAACAACTAAAGGGGTTTTGATCAAAGGCCAGACATATAAAAATACTCACCGCCAACTGAAAGCAGAAGCTAAAGTATCCAGCTTGCTTTGGTGATACAGTTCATAGATGCCTGAGCAGGCTGGGCATAGCAGGACAGCTACTGCTGCAGCAGCACAGCTGTGATCCCTGAGGTTTGTCCAGGCGAGCTGAGGAGAAAAACAGCAGGATTCTGGTAAGGGGCTGTATTTGGGGAGGTCAGGGAGATTTCAAGGGCCCTCTGTGGGGCTGTGACATGGTAGGGGAGAAGGGAAATCGTGGGAGGTTCTCAGTGGTCATGGAAAAGGCTCTGGTTTTCTTCTTCTGCCCCCATTCTCAGACCTCTTCTCCTTCTCAGGGTCTCTGGGCCTCCCCCAACATTTGTCTCCATCCAGCTCCCTGATCTCCAGGATCTTCCCCCACTTCCAGGATCTCCAGCCAAGATCACCTTTTCACTCCTTTTCGGGAGTGCTTCCTCTTTTCAGGAATACCTCTTTTTGGTACCAGCTCTTCTTTCCAGAAGCCCAAGCCCCCCATTTTCCCAGTTAAATAGCCGATGTGCAGAAGCACAAAGCATGACCAATCTCCTCCTTGGTGCTTCTGTCTCAGGTCTCTTTATTGATGGTAGTGTTCAGGATGTGCCACTTCTGGTTATCCAGGAGTTATCAGAATTTGTGTGCAGCCCACACCGGCCACAGCTAGCAAGTAGCAGGCTTGAGAGTTCAAAAGTTCAGTCATCTCAGACATTCACACACATGCACAGAATTATCTGCTGCCTCTTAGCATCCACAAGACCCTGTATTTTTGCCTATGATAGAGTGTCACTGTATTTTTGCTTTCATCTCTTACTCTTTTTTTTTTTTTTTTTTTACACCTCTGTCTTTCCCCATAACTAACTGCTTTTGTTCACACATTGCCAAGTAAGTCCTGCTGAAAAGCCACCAGCTGCTAGTGAAACTTCAGCTCATCAGGACACAGGAACAGAAGCCTGACTCAAAAGGCAAGAATAAAGTACTTCAAAATAATGGTACCCGATAGCTTAGAAACTGAGCATCCTCACGCAAATGTCAGCAGTGTGTAACGAGGTCCCACACTTTGTCAATTATCACTGTCATGGCATGGTATATATAATATCATCTTTTAGTGACTGATGAGGACAGTAGCAGGCTTGACCTGAATGAAGTTGCAATACCAGTGAGCCATACAAAAGATAACTCTGAGAGCTGCTGAGGAGGGAAAAATATAGGCTCAAAATGTCTTGTGCTGAAGGCATTGCATTCAAAGGTAACTGAATGGTAGTTCATCGTTGCAATTTTACTGTTTGATCTCAGGAGAATTTAATTTATTAGTTTAGAAATGAGAGCTTCCCTTTATTACCTTTAGGGTATACAGCCACAGTGGTGAAGGCTGTAAACAGTATGTATTTGTCTTGTGACTGCTGTTAAGCTCTTGACCCTAGAAAATCTAGCTTCTGTGTTCATCAGTAAAGTTCAGGTACTGGTTTAACAAAACTTCATGAAAGCAAATGAAGTTCCTGAAAGCTTAGACAACTCAACACTAGATTTAAAAGTAAGAGGATGATTTAGCAGCTCAGGTTAGCAAACTAGTTTAGGAGCTGTGCTCTAAAAAAATCAATTCAGGGAAACAGGAATTTAATGTCAAATTCTGGATAGTTTACATTCTGAATAGTAACAGAAATCAATGGGATTTACAGGTTGTAAACACCTATAGAATCTGACTATAGGTATCAATGATAAGCAGTCTGGTACCAGGAAACTCAGGATGTGGGGAGGTTCATCAGCATGGGAGGATAAGTGGGCAACTACACAAAACATCTCAAACATAAAGGACACTTGCTTCTAAATCACTAAGTCTAAAGGAAATCAAATCTATGACCTTGGAAAAAGTGAGACAGTATTTTGATCTGTTAAATCCTGGCAAGGGCAATTTGAATTAGTTGTGTCAGAAGTATAGCCCTCCTATTGGAAGAACTCCAGAAAAGAGATTAGCAGTTGTTCAAGCAGGAAGCAATAAAAGCAATTCAGCCTCCTCCAGGGAAAGGTAATACCACAACAACGTGATGGTCCCAGGATAAAGGAGCATCAGGCTGGTGAGTGAGCCGATGGCATTGATAAAAGATAGACTGGAAACCATGATTACTCCAGTGAAATAAGTTTCACTCTAACAGAAAGGGCATAAATCATGTCATATCCCTGAAAAATAGCCTGACAGTACCTCCAACGAGATAAAATGGCTGCAAGAGCACCTGGGTATAAGAAAGAATGTTTTAAAGATTATATTGATAGTGATATTGTATCACCAAATCTCCTAGGTGTTAGGTGTGAACCTATAGATATCATCAGAAATCCATGGGTTACAGATAACATAGGATTTTATAAAATTTCCAGTTGCCCTTACAATTGTGGAGCAAGAAGCAAAATGCCAGCTCCGGCTCCCTTAGAGACCAGTTTTGTTGTGTCTCGACACCTCTCAGAGCTGAGGTCACACACTCGTCTCCCACACTGGGCCCATAGCTATTCCTGATAGGATTTGCAGTGTTGTACTTTGACAAATAAGCCGTGGAATCTAAGTAGGCACCTCATCTCCTTCTGGACTTGCCAATAAAAAAAGTATTATTTCTAACATTACACGCTTTTTAATTACAATTCCTGAAAGAACACAGAGCACAAAAAGAAATGTTCAAACTGAGCCAGTGGGATGCAAAGATAAATATAAACTAAGAGTAAAAACACTGATGGCAATTTGCCAACCTAAAGGGCACTGGAGAAACCAAGGAAGGATGATAATGAATGGAATCGTTTTTCCAGGCACTGAATACAGCTACTGTGATTCAGATTTGGAAGCTGTATAAAGGTCTTGAAAGAGTAGATGAAAACATTATCCAGACTCCAGTTCTGAGCAGATCCTACATAACCCCAAGGGGCAGAGCTTGGTGCTATAATAACAAGAATAACTGCTTAACCAAAATGTTTTCCCAGTAATATAAAATAATTTCTAGGAAGATGGACCTGCAGCTGAACCGTTTATCACTATTTATCACCTGGATGGGTCCAGACCATGTGTTACAGCAAAAGGTGGCTCTCACGGCTCTAGCTTCAAAGTGTTTGTATTAGTGTGTGCATCCTTTACTCCTATAGTCTTCACTACTAAGCCTGGCACTCTTTCCCTCTGCTTTGGAAACGTAACAAATCCGGACTCTGCAGTGGCAAAGGATTTCTTAACGTCCTTACTGATCCAAAATATTCCCTTTCCAAATTTCATGGGATCCACATTACCAAGTCTGCAAATATATGGGAAAAAACACCTCAAAGAACTCCAGTTACTGTCAGGATGATAACTTTTCTTCCCCAAGAGACAGAGAGAGATAGAGAGAGATCTGACAGAACTAGAAATATTTGGACTGAGATAAAATGTAAAGGAAAACTCAAATCTGACTGCCAAGTTATGGAAGTGTTAGACGGAGAACAGTAATGTTTCGAATTGTGCCAAGGAAGAGAGATCAGGGGGAGAGTCTGGAAAGATGATAAAATATTCAGTTTTGAGCCTACGAAGTTTGAGATGCTGGTACTCTATCCAAGATAAGGCAGAGGGACTGGCTGAGGTGCGAGTCTGAATGGAGGGAGGCAACAAGCAGCAGTAGATCTGCAAGGCGTCAGGTTAGAAGCTGAAATGGACTCCGAGTAACGAGATAAACTAAGTAGGCACAGGAAGAAAACTGAGCTGAAGTGTAGGAGAAAGGAGGATGAGTCACAAAGCAGAAGGAAATACTAAAGAGGGATCAGAAAAATGAAGGTAGGCTGGGATATCAAGAAAAAAGATGCTAGCCACTGTGCAGAATGCAGAAGAGACATTAAGGCGGGTGATGCTAACCATATCTCTTCCTCCAGAAAGGCTGTAAGAACCCTGGGCAGGGAAGTTTCGGAAGGGAGGTGGAATCAAACCAAATGGAAGCAAGGAAAGAGCTGGGAAGAGGAACTCAATACAGCAGTCATAGATGGCTCATTTGGTAGAACTATAAAGGTAAGGTGAAAAAGGGGGAGAAATGGGGAAGGCCAGGAACCGCCCTTTTGTAGCAGAGAAATGAGCCACTAAAGCACAGGGTAAAATGGTTGTTGTATTTTGGTATGTCTATTGCATAAATATACAATGAAAATGTGTTACAAGTTTATATAATAAAACTGGCACATAAGCATTTTAAAAATGAGATAACCAGTGTATTTCAGAATTATTCACTCAATAAGGGTCTGCATTTTGCAAGTATGAAGGCTGTAATGTAATTAAATGGGTGTATAAATCAACTAGATATCATGGTCAAACAGATATAACCTATTGCAGGGAAATGCAATTGAACTTGCCCCATATAATTAACAACCAATCATCAGCTTGTTCAGCCCCTGCAGAGATGGTGTTTTCATTAGCTTGAAATGGATATTGATAGCTTCTTGTATTCTCAACATCCCCTGGAGCACGAAGAACCCTTTCACACATGCATGTATTCAGGACTGGTTGATCAGATGTGGGAAAAGAGTGCCAGGGGCCAGGCAGGGTAATGATTTTTAAAAGCTGAACTACAGAATCCGAGAAGATTATATAAAATGAATTCAGTTTGTGAATCCGATGAAAAATATGTTTTAGCTCAATAAGAGAGCAATGTTTTTTACTGCAATTCACGGAAATACTTTTATGCTATTATTTTTTTCTTACCGTAATGCAAAACAATATTTAAGGAACACAGTTCTGCACTATCAGCATTTCTCAAATATTGTTGTGTTCGTTTGAAAGCTCAACACAGGTCAAGTGACAAATGAAGCTAGTATGACCAAGTTCCCATATAAAACTAGAAAATGGATCAGGCTTTTGATTTAACGGCTCCAAGAGCTGCTGAAGGTCTGTAGCAAAAGAGTTTCTCACAACTGAAGAAGCAGCTCATTGTTTAGTAATTTTAAGCTGCCCATTTAAACTGGCTGGTAGCCACAGTTAGAAAGCAAATGAGTGCAGCTTTTGTAGGAGTGCAGAAGTGGCTCCCAGTGCCTGTGTGATTATTGTTTTTGGCATTCATCTAATGAACAGAATCAGGTTATATATCCTAATGTAACATGTCAATGTTATACAAAATGTGCTCAAATAAGCCTGTAAGAGTCCACTGCATAATGAATTTTTCCTGTTGCTACTGTATGCAATATTGCATATCTTTCTTGTTACCAATGTGGCACAGCAAAAATAATAAAACCAAAAGCTTTTAAAATAGTCTAATTCAAAATTCCTATGAAATATCCTGTTTCCTTTATTCTTATAGGAATGAGTACAAATTTAGCATTCAAGTCCATAGACAACCTTGTCAATCTCAACTTACATGCCTCTCTCTTCAAGTATAAGGATAAAGGGTTGTAGGATGGGAGTTTCCTCAGAGATGAGATATATCTTATTCACAGATAGCACTAGATATATGGACAGGCACAGACCTGCTTTTCTTGAGGACTGCTCTGAGTAGGCAGAAAAGAGCTGATAATTGCAGTGGAGTCATGCACTTTTGAATGTTGGAATTAATTAGATGATTAAAGTACATCTGAAAAGATCCAGATATTCATTGTGGCATTTAATTTGCAATTCTTATTCAACTGATAGGATATCTGGTTCTTGCTGCCTCAGGATGGCAAACAGCACAGCCACAGTTGCTATATGCAGATAATTGAGTAGGTGGAAGACCCACATAGCCATTTTCCCTCACCTGCATTGTCTCCTCTTCTTCCCCATGTCTCTTTAAGGTTGGCCTTTCCATAATCACTCAAGACCTTTTATTAAAACCAAATGTTTTCCAGGTCTTTTTTGCTGTGTCCTCACAGTCCTTAACAGCCTTGACAGCCTTGACCCAGTATTTAGCCTACAAGACTCAAACAGCTCCCAGTCAGGGAATACAGAAAACGCTTGACAAAATGTTGCCAAGCAGTTGGTGCTGGAAACTTGTCAGGAACCACAGCAGGGCTTGAGCAACATGACACTTCTTGGAGAGCTCTGTTGCTCGGGCTGTGTGCTAATTTTGAAAACTGAATTAGTCAAAATCCCGCTATTTATATTTTCATGCAGCTGGCTAAGACTGGAAATTGGGGTTAGCAGATGGACTTACTTTTGTCTGTAGTGGTTTCACAGTGCCTTGTGCACTCCTGTACCAAGGAGACAATAGGGAATTTTGCTTTGGGGAGCTCTGGAGGCAGGGCGAGCATATGGAAGGGATCTGGCACAGAAGTGTGGGCTGCCCTCAGCATCATTGGACCTGGTGAAAATGGGGGCGGCAGACCAGCCCTTCCTGAAAGCAGCAGCTCTGCTTTTGAACAGAGCTGCTTGATTTCAGCTTGAATCTTTTCCCAGTGCACTGCAATAACCTGCATTTCTCAGATAGTCTGTCTTCTACGAGCAGTAAGATGCCACGGTTCAGGCCAGTCTTGGCCCCTTCCCCTGTGGGGTTTTGAGCCCAACCACCAGTGAATGAAGTGCTTTTGCTGCACAGGCATGAGATGCCATTAGTTTCATCTGAAGAAAACTGCTGTAAAGTGAGATATTCAGAGTTTCTCAGAAAGGATGGTAATCAAACCCACTGTCTTTGAATTTAGTAAGGTAAGATAATGTCCTTCTATCTTAAGGAGGATGTGCTATGGAGATAGTATGGAGATGATGAAAGATAGGACCTTTTGCTGAGAATATCTGTTCCCTTTCACCAAAGCTGTGAATTCACTGTGGCCCCATCACCCTGTCTGTTTAGCTGAGTTATCTGGACCCAAGCGAGCCTGAAGGCAGTCTCCAAGATGCCCCTGTGCACACTCTCACTGCCCTTGCAGGTAAGCTGAAATCAGAGCTGCATCCCCAGCCTTATATTATCCAGACCATGCAATGGATGCTAACCCTCCAGTCCCCAAAAATCTGCATCTGCAGAGAAATTCCACATTCGTTTTGGTAAAAGAATGGATACTTTAGAGTTTAGAGCCCAGATTTTAAGAGGCATTGAAGTACCTAGGAGTGCAAATAAACATCTACATATGGCCTAGGCCACATCTAAGAGGAACCAGAGGGCTGGGACAAGAGCGCCTGGATAAGAGCCTTGCATAGTTAAAAAAATACACCATTCATAGTTAAAAAAATATACCATTTCCTGGGGGGGAGGGGGGGAGCTTGCACTCCTCTGTTTTTAATGTAGCTATAATTTGAATGATTATCAGTTGTGTTACTAATCTCTGCTATTCATCGAGAGCAGTTCTCTCAAATAGTCATGCGTAACTGCACAGTTTGTCTAATTGCTCCCTCAATGGGCATATGGCCACAGTTAATTTTGAATTTTAATCCTAATTGTGACCATTTTTTTCCTTCCTTGAAACAAACATATTTCCCAAATCCCAGTATTGGTGCTGTAAGAATCCAAGCATCATATGGTATTTAACTGCTATCCAAATGCACATTAGTCTGCTGGCTGTTTAAATCACATCATGACCAACATGTTGAAATGGTTCAAGAAAAATAAAGGCGGTTCATGGTCAGGAGATGGTGCTATTGTCTGATAGCGATGTTAACCTATGTCCTCACCGTGGCGCTGCAATTTCATCAGTGCATCCGACTCTAAAATACACAGAAGAGTGTGAGAAATCATGAAGTGTGTTCTTATGAGATAAAAGGACAGTTTTTATTATTAGGGAAGCATCTGGATTCGTCTCAGGATATGTGCATGGTTAATCCATTTCTTATGGAATAGGACTCTTGCATTTTAAGACATGGAAATAATTACTGAATGCCAGATGTGACAAAAAATTTAATCATCCTGAGTTTGACCCTATTTTTAATCTTGTGTGTTAGATTTTTATTTAAAATGTACTTATGATTGATTTCAAAGATTGAGGGGGGGTTCATATTGTTGTGACAGAATGAGCACCTACTGTATGTCCAAATCTCATAACTGACATATGGGGACTGATGAATAAATAAAATTTAAAGTAAGCTCTGTATTAAAAGGTCATACCATTCAGCCTAAGTCTCTCCATCTGACCTATTATCTGTGAATCGCTCATATTGCTACTGTAAAGCAAAGGCTTAATTTTATTAATTTATAGAACATCTGATTTAATTAATATTTAAAAGGGTTCCAAATCCTTTGTATTTTTTCAGAACATTAGATCTCATCATTTATATTTCCATATTTAAAACTCTGCAAAGTTTTGAACTAATTTGACACATCTTCCTTACCAAAAAAAGCAGGAAGCATTGTTGGAGGACATTCTCCTTTATGAATAAAATGAACACTGACTTTCTTAGTTTTGAAGCTGCACAGATTCTGACACATAACTAACACAAGAGTTCACGTAGTGAACGTGATACGTTGTGTGCCAAAGTTCTCCACTATGTCTGGTATCAAATATAAAATGTTAGCTGCAGTCCCTATTGGTATGTTTATAATTAACTACAAGAAGCTGTCTTTGCTTTAAACTCATTTTTTCTGTATTAAAGCAAAACCCTGGTGAGCAGCTCAGTCCCACTGCTGTAATTGGGTGATGCTAGCAGGTACAAAAAAAGCAATGCAACAGTACATGTTCCATCCTTGCAAAATGCTATGTAAAGGATGGTCTACAGCAATTCTATCTGAAACAAAAAAGCACAAAGTGTTTAAACCATTTAACTGCAAAATTTCTGTAGTTAAATTTGCTATTTCTAAATGGTATTTCCTTGAGATTCCTGACTTTACCAAAAACCATACTACCCAGAACACTGATGTCATCCTTAAACAGAGAAAGGATAGCTTTATGCAAAGGACAAATTGAAAAGTTTATGAGTAAAAGCTATTGTACACACTAACAAATGCATATACACATTTGCAGTTGCACATGTGTAAGTATATATGCCTTAATGTATACCCACAGACACACATGTGCATTTTTATCTTAAATGAAAAATAAAACAGAAAATCTGTTTTAAAAGTACATTATTAATATTGGAAAGACAAACTACGGCAAAATCAAGCTCTCCTGTGAAACCTTGATTTGCCCTTTCTATCTGTGGATTATAATAATTTTTGATAATATGACCACTGATACTTTTTTTCCCCACCAAGATCTTGCCTCCTCCAGCACCCTGTGTAGCACACAGAGTAGCATCATGGAGCTACTTGGTTACATGTTGGGGGCGGGATGGGACTTTTCAGGAGGGAATACTCCTCTCCCATCTCCTACTAATGTCCCCTCACAGTGCCCTTCGCTCTGCCTTTCCCAGAGCCCCCTCACGCTGCACACCAGATCTAGCATGTAGTTACCCACCATGTACTGGGTGAGGAAGCTTCTTTCTGCACGATGCCCAGAGCCCAAGCGGGGAGAGGAGTTTTCTAGAAGGGCAAAAGGAGCCATTTCAAGTAAAGTTTGGCTTTCCGCTGATAAGTCTGGGCCAAAAAGTGTGGGGATGGTTCATGCGCAATTCAGTCTTTTCTAGGAAGAGTGGGAGTTTGAAGCATGTCTGAATGCAAGGATGACACATGGATAAGTTGTGGCAGGAGCTCTGAGGTTAAAGCTGTACTAGTTAAGCAGTCTCAGGGCACCGAAGCTCAGCAGTCTACACAGTTAGGTGGTTAGAAGAGTCCCTGGCCTAGTTTTGCCCTGGGTCAACCAGCACTCTGACAAACAATTCACACAGTTTGGAAGTTAGCGCAGCCAGGGACCTTTTGCAGTAGGCAGCTGAGACGAGGCACTCCTGCTTTAGGGAGAAAGAGAATAGGATAATGAGGTGGGCAATGCCAGGCCAGCTGGTCTCTGCACCAGGCACAGGCACATGTAATTTGTTAGCCTGAATATAGTCTGAGAAGCTCAATCAAGCTGACTTATCTTTAACTTGTAAAGCAGAAGCAATCTTTATTCACTTGGGCAGTCAGTTTGCCTGAGTTTGAGTCAATGTTATGAAACAACAGCACAAAAAAAAAAATCTCCCTATCAGATGACATGTCCTTGTCCAAAGGATAAGAGCCTAGTGGTTCCTAAAGAAAAACATTAGCATCTTTTGAATACACTAAAGACTATATGCTGGGCATTTGGGCATGGAAAAATGTCAAGCCATACACTTGAAAAAAATAGTCTGGAAAAGCTATATGCAAATGGAATAAAATTTCCTAATGTAAAATATGAAGAAATATTAACAATAAAGTCTTTCCCTTAGCCATATCTGTAAAAAGCTCCTTTGCATGAGCAGTAATGTTGCAGAATTTAGATTTACTGTTCTAAATACCACTAGGAGAGCAGTGGAGAGCTCCTCAGTTTTAAGGCTGTCTTTAACCTGTGGTGTGGTCAGGGTTTTTGTTCTCTCTAGCAGACTGTTAGCTAGTAATTTATCTTTGGGATACACCAAAACCTTAAATGATTTTCAGCATTTTTGCCATCCTCTGTCATGTAGACAACACAGTATTCCTTCCCCAGTATCTCTCCTAAAGGTCAGACCACCAAGTGTGGCAGTTAGAAAGATGCACAAATTGCATGTGGGCTGCCACATGAGGAGCCTGCAGCTGTGGTTTAGCAGCTGTGAGATGAAAATTCTTATGTTACTTTGTTCCATTTGCTTCTAGCTTTGCAGTCAGTATAGTCCTGAAAAAGGATTGTTTTCTGCCAAAATGTTAGGCTTTTTTGGATTTGTCTTACCCAACAGGGGCCTTTTTGAGCTTGGCTTTTTGCTTGTTTAATATAAAGCATTAAAATTCTGATTTGCTATGCAACCATTACTGGCAATTCTGTATTTTGTGCTTTATTGGTGTCAGGTTTGTACAGGGAGGGAGCTTTTCTGGAGTACTGCTGTAGCATTTTGCAGAGATTACTGGTTCTGTCAGAAACTGTATCACTTAGTATCAGGGTGTCACCCATGATGTTTTAAACCTAATCTCATGCACTAAAAAAACTCTTGGTGCTTTTGGACTTCACTGGACAACTGATTTTCAGATTCTGCTGGGAAGCAGAAACTCAGTGCTGTTTACCTGTAGTATCATATGAGAAGTTCTTTTGCAGGACTCAGGAAAACAAGATCAGTTGGTATCGCAAGCTAATAAAATAACATCTGATCTTGCTCAGCACCCATGGCCCTGATGTGTGGTTGCTTCAGGGGCATTTGCATAGCGTGGTAGCGGTCACCATGTAGTGTGCGTCCTGCAGCCTGAGGCCAGGTGAGAAGCTGCACCCCAGCCAGAAGTAATATTCACATCTGCTTCTGAGGGGGTAACTGCTTACTCACACAAGAACAATTTGCAGGCTGCTTGATCCTACAGCAGATACCAGAGAGAGAAGCAGTGTCTGCAGTTACTTCTGCACTCCTTTCTGACTTGCACTTGTTCTTTTCACTGATATTTTATTTTTGGTTTGTATTTCTGTTGTGTTATGAAATAATCTCACAGGTATTTGCGTTTTCTAACTTGACGTACCTTTTCTTTTTGGAAGACATTTTAATCAGTCATAACAGGATGTATCTTAATTTCCAATGTTATCTCCAGAGAGCGATCACCATGTAGAAAACTTGCACCTACTTACTTACCCACCCGTGCATTCAGCTTTCAGTGTCTATATTGTTTGTTTATAATGCATTTTCAGTGACTGCTCTCTGGAAAACCCCAGTTATCTGAAGGCCACTGGAAAAATAAGCAAATATGTAAGTAAAATACTGATGGATCATTTTTCCTATGCTATTTAAAAGCAGGAAATTAAGAGCTTGCTCCAGCAAACTTCATCATGGAGGTAGTTTCATTGACCTCAAAAGAGATGGTAGGCCTTTGCGTGTAAGAATTTTTTGAGACTTTGCATGTGACAGTGACATGGAAGTGCTTTAGAGATGAATAAATACCACTAGGAACTTCTGAATTTCAGTTGCTTGGCAGTTTACTTTAGGGAACCATGACATCTTATTTGTGATGCAGTTCAGCAAAGCCATATTCAGTGTGTTGCTGTGTGAGAGGACCTGTTGATGTTTAGTGAATATTAGCATACAAGGGTCCTACAGTCTTTTCCCATCTCAATACCAGTACCCAGTATTTCAACACCCATATTTGAAAACATGTTTGTAAGGAAGCTCTGGGGACTGCTGCATAGTCCTCTGTTTATTCAGAGGAAGGTTCTTCAGTTTGATTTTTCAGGGCTGCAATGTATGTGTCATATATATTGAAATTTCAGAAATCTTCTAGGGATGCCTAGTTACTTCGTCATGGCACTTATCCTGTTATATATACAAACTACGTCCTGTAAAACCTGATGGATTCTATTGGAAAGCTTAAAGGGTCTGATGCCGTGTATATTTTCAGTTGTCCATGAGGTCTAAAGCGTGGTCTTTGTCAATCTTGATCTGCTCCTCCATTTTGGATCTTCAAACAATCAGATCCTGTATGCACTTGAGAAAACTTTTCTCTCTAGTAACCCCAGAGCTAAAAGTTTTCTTCTATTTTTCTCCTGCAAGTAAGTGACTGCCTGAGAATGACTGCAGCATTGCGGAAAGCAATGTTCAGAAAGGAACTTGAAAATTAAATGCTTCTGCTAATTCGGTTCCGGCTAATTCACTCTGGCCATTAGCATGGTGTCCGAGTGGCAAATGCAATCCCAGAACAGAAGACTGTTTTATAAGAGTGAAATCTGTAAGTGGAAAATGCTGAAGAGGGAGGAAGTGAGGAGAGGGGAGAAGGGCGAGCTGGGAGACTCACGGGTCGTGGAAGCAGTCAGGATGCCTGGCTTTTTGGGAGGAGGCACTTACAGTAATACCATGTGAGTTCTTGGTAAGATTTCAATTTTATTTCATTTAACAAAATTGTTGAGTTCAGAGTAGAAGAAAACTATCTGATTTGGAAGAGGTGAGCAAGGTTAAAGCCCCCAAAACTGTGGCTGAAAAGTGCACTCTGCTCTTTTCTCAATTACAAAATACAGTTTTACTGAATATACTGAAATAGCAAAGGCTGCCATTTTCCATCAAAAAAACTTAGGGCTAGAAGTGACACAGAGTGCTTCTGCCTTTAAAGGCAACTTTTTGTAATGATTGAAAGTATAATAATCTGAAAATGAATATATATCCTCAGGTGCTCCATGAACCTAGTGTTAAGACCTTGGCTGGACTGTCCCAGGAAAGAAATACCATCTTTTTCAGTATAAGTTGTAGTTGTAATCTAAAATTAACATCAGTGCACTGCTGAGAGATATCATCTCTGACCTTACATATTCATTTGCTAGTTTTAATATAATTTGAATGATGATACTGCTTTCTCATGGGGTCAGTGATTTCAGCACAGTTTAGAAATACTATTTCCTAGCTTTATCTTCTCTTAACAGCTGTTGGAGTTCACTGAGAAGTGTAGTGATGTCTCCTCTCTATTACTTTCCCTTTCAAATAGTTGCTAATCGGCACAGTTGTGCATCTAATGTTGTTATACGGAAATTGTTGAACATTGAAATTGGCACACCGGTGGAGTTTATTTGACAAAATGAGAGCGTTTGCCATGTAACCACCCTGTCTGAGCTATTCTTTCGGTCTGCCTTTGCCCAGTCAGCAGAGAGGAATAGCACTTCTGTTCATCTCACCCTAATACAGACATCTAAAACAGATCAAATGAATTGCCTAGTCTTTTCTATTCACCATAAATGGAGATTAGTTTGGGTGGTTCAGATGTAATGTTTATACTGGAGACATAGGAAGGTAGGTGAGATGAATCTAGCCACTGTCTTCTCATTTTCTTCTGTTTCATAATTGATGAGTTATGCCATGGCTGAGGAATTGATGAGTTATGCCATGGCTGAGGAAGTCCCTGGAAGAGCAACAAATGAAGTAAGCACTGTCTATGCTGCAATATGTTCTTACTGAAAACAGTAGGTGTTCCTATTGCCATTCAGTTACTGCAGAACATGCATGCACAATAACCTTTTGCAGGTTCGGAATACAATATTGCTATGGTTTGAATAACATAACAAAAACCCCAAACAGAAGACTAAGTTTTCAAGTCTAAGTTTTGCTATTACTTGAGGCTTTTGCAAAAGAAAGAGTGTAGCTGAGATTTAGACACCAATAAGACAGTCAATCAGAGGGCTGAAGGAGCTTTGAAGAGATCACCTAGTCCAGCCAAATTCCTAAGTAATCACCTTCAGTGATATTATTCTTGCTTTTAAAAAGCTCCCAGTTTGGAAACTTCAAACCACCCAAGCTTGTCCTAGTATCTAAGCTGATGCTTCCATGTTACAGTTTACACCCATTACTACTTCTTTTCTCTACTATAGGCCTGAAGAACAGACTAACCAGGAGGTTTCTTTCGCCTTTGACTTATTTGACTGGTATCATGTCACCATATGGTCCTTTTTCTCTAGGCTAAACAACCTCATTTTGTTCAATTTTTCCATGTGGAATTTTGACCCTTCTCAACATATGTCTCTCAGTTCTGTTCAACTGGTCCACATCTTTTAGATATGTGGTGTCCAAAACTGGACACAGTATTCTAATAAGGCCTTACCAGTCCTGGGTAGGGTGGAAGGATGAGCCCACGTGTTCTGCAGGTTTAACTATTATTATTTATTTATATTTATTATTATTAACATCAAAGTCCCAGTTTGATGTTTACTTTTCTTGCAGCAGTATGAT
Source organism: Dromaius novaehollandiae (assembly GCF_036370855.1). Lineage (NCBI taxonomy): Eukaryota > Metazoa > Chordata > Aves > Casuariiformes > Dromaiidae > Dromaius > Dromaius novaehollandiae. The sequence continues at coordinate 28,438,874 of NC_088098.1, forward strand.
ACTGTATTGAGGAGTCGTCTTGGGTAACCCACAGAACCTTCCCCACAGGACAACGCCTAAGCCAGTTGATTTACTCTCCTGTATTTATGTACTAATTTGCATTTGTCAGTGTGCAGCATTTTTCTCAGATTAAATGTCCATTTGTCAAGACTCCATTTTCAATTAAAACATCCTCCAGCAAGCTAGCCCCCTTCCATCTAGACCATCTTTGAATTTAATAATCCATGCTGTCTTCCATCACCCATCTCTTCAATGCAAATATTAAACAATACCTTTCCCAGGACAGGCCCTCGATAAGCATATCTCAGTTCACCTCTCCATTTTGACTCTGAGTTACTGATAATTGCCCTGAATAAAACTGGTTGCAGTTCTATGCCAACAAATAGCATTTTTTTAATCTAAACCTTCTTCCCCAATTCACTTGTGAAATAGTGTTAAAAATTTTAATAAATTCCTAGTATTTGCATCTACTACTTTTCATCTATCTACAAGATCTATTAGGCTGTTATATAAGGAGATTAGACTGGCCTGATGCAATTTGTTTTTGATGTATCTGGAGAGGAGCAAACAGATAGGTTAACAAAAGGACTGAAGGGCCACCTAACTGCCACTTCAGATGCCTAAGACCCATATCCTCAAAACTCAAACCTTCTTACTAACTCCAAATAATCTAAGTTACCTGGCTTTTAAATATGTTCCAGGAAGCATATAGTCTCCCAAATCCAGGCTGCACCTCACTAGCATTTAGTTCTTAAATCTCAGCAGGACAGCAGGATTCAGAGTCCCTAATTGAAGCTATGCAAAAAAAAAAAAAAAAAAAGGGGGAAGACAATTCAGTGGGAGAGAGACGAAGAAGAAGTGATGATGTCACTTACCCAGGACAGAGAACTTTAAATTCTGGTCATTGTTCTGAACCATTCCTCTATTCTACTTTAGAGTGTCACTGGATTAAAAAGAACAGATGGATATTAGGCTGAGTTTAAATTTCTCTTTCTGAACCACCCTTTTAACAGAGGAATTGTGCATACTGCAGTGCAATGATGCAGCTTACTGTGATTAGTCACCCAATTTCTTAGGAACTATGGAGGCATTAATTGTAATTGGGGTTTTTTCCCCTGAGGTACAGCATTTGCTAAATACAAAAATCACCAAAACACCAAGAAACAAACACTAACCTCACTGGAGCTGTAACTTCTGACTTCACTAATTTTTATAGACTTGTTGACATGAAATAAAATATTATATGGATAATAATGCATTTGTCTTAGAATTTTTATTTCTGTTGTGCTTTTGTTGGCTTTGGTCTGTCAGGGTTAATCAAGAAGAAAAGTATACAAGCAACACTGTTTAAGCAAAAAATCAGGGAGTGGTGGAGGGAATCTCAGACACTAATTCATCATGGTTTATACACAAAGCAGACTGGATCATTAAACTAGGTCATTGCACCTTTGTTTTACTCTGTGAAAATCTCAGTTTTGAATTAGTACTATGCTAATCCTACAGACTCAGGTAGATTTTTCTTGTGGATAAATTTAACAAATTATCCTAGAAGCAGCTTATGTTGAATTTCAGACTTTTATAGGGACTTTCTGTTTCATGCAGATTTTCTAATAGAATGCAGCTTTTTAAAGTTAAAGCAAGCCATTTAAGAAGTATTTCTCCTCTGCCCTGTGTTCATAAAATGTGTAAGAATTTGACACTTCAATAATTCAAATTTGGCCAGCAGGTCAAAGCTATTCAGATGGTCACATTTTAATGCCATATATAGCAAACTAAAGACATTCAGTGAAAGATGAAAAAATTCAAGTATCATGTACCATGCAAAAAGAAAAGGGAAGATCAAGGGTATCATTCATGTCTGTGTGTATGTGCGCATGTGTGTGCATATGCGTATATTTCTTCTAAAAAGAGATTATTTTTGCCCTTGCTTCTGAAACTCATTGTGCAGTGTTTCTAGTTCAGAATTGCTTATCATGACATATTCCATTCAAGAAAGAGGGTGTATTTCAGGGAGGAATTAAGTAATACAAGCTGTAGAAAGATTATGATTTGTGTAATGAATACATATGAATGCAAATAATAAATGCCTATATGAATGCATATAATGAATGAACGAATACGTAAAAAGACAATAAAAGCCTCATTTCTGCAAATGTTTCATTATATTATACATACATATACACATGCAGACAAATATGTATATAAGTATCATTGTGATAAGAAAAACAATATGTGCATTTTGAACACACAGCATGAGCCAGATCTCGAAATTATGTGAAGAAGTATCATATAGGAGTCTTGAATATGTAAAGATTGCAAAATTATATTCCCTATATTTTAAAAGTTCAAATTTCTGTTGTTAAAAACACATACAGGACAATATACTGATCACAGAATCACAAAACAGCTGAGGTTGGAAGGGACTGCTCGAAATTGTCTAGTCCAAACCCCCTGCTGAAAGCAGGAGCACCTAGAGCAAGCTGCTCAGGGCTGTGTCCAGTCAGGTTTTGAATATCTCCAAGGATCGAGACTCCACAACCTTTCTGGTAATCCATTCCAGAGTTTGATAACCTTTACAGTAAAAAAGCTTTTTCTTATATTTAAATAGAATTTCCTGTGTTTCAGTTGGTGACCATATCATTTCACCCTGTCACTGGGCACCACTGGGAAGAGTCTGGCTCCTTCTTCTTTACTCTCCCAGCATCAGTTATTTATACACCTTGATAAGATCCCCCTCAGCCTTCTCTTCTCCAGGCTAAACAGTCCCAGCTCCCTCAGCCCCTCCCTGTATGAGAGATGCTCCAGTCCCTTAATCACCTTAGTCACTTTTTGCTGGACTCGCTCCAGCAGGTCCAATGTGTCTCTTGTACTGGGGAGCCCAGACTGGGCCCAGCACTCCAGCTGTGGCCTCACCAGTGCTGAGGAGACGGGCAGGATCCCCTCCTTCAGCCTACTGGTGATAGTCTCCCTAGTCCAGTCCAGGAGGCTGTTGGCCACCTTTGCTGCGAGGGCCCGTTGCTGGCTCCTGAGAGTTAATTCCTGACGGAAATCTCACAGTTCCGTTTTCTTTCACTGCACATGGGAAAATATTTGAATATGTTACTTAATTTTAAAGCATTTGAAACTTGAAAATTTGAAACACATTATGCAAAACACAGTACAATAATTATGTTAGTAGTTTCACAAAGGACATATTATAAATGTCAATTAAACTTTCACATAACCAAAAGTTTAAGAATTTTTTTTTCAGTATCTTACTCAAAGGTAATCGTTTTTAATTCACCGCTAATATTTCCCTCAGGATTAAAAAAATGTTAAGTCTTTCACAGATGTCTACAGGTGTTGGGAATATGTATAAAGTTAATTTACAGCTCCAAATCATGAATTTCATATAAAACTCTGTTCTTTTAATACACATTAAAAAACTTAATTTCAGTGCTGAATTTCTCTTAAAATAGATTATCTCCACTATTATTTGGTCTTCCACAGCCTCCATCTTCCACTCTGTGTATTCTGAAGAGATGATTAGAATTGTTTGACAGCTTATGAGTGAGCATCATATGATGAGATTTTAAACAGAATATTATAGACAGAAGTACTGAAGGGCAAAAAAATTTCTCATGGTTTTCACAAAATAAGAATGTTCTTGTTTTCCTTATTATAGCCTATTTTATTCTCAGAAAGGACAGACATGAAGGATGATAGTAAAATTCCTTTAATAAGAAGAATCCAGCAAACTGTGTTTCCATACCCCCCCCCCAAAAAAAAAAAAAAAATTGTGAACCTTGTGAACCCTCAGATATTGGCTGGGAAATCATGAGAAAGCCACCTGAATGAGCTTAGACTTTCACAACAACAGCCAAGAAAAATTCTTCTTCAGAAGTTAATCATCCAATATCAGTAAATAAAAAACAATGCGATAGAGATAAGACATGGCAAATTCATGTACCACAGAGTTAGAAAATGTTTGTAAATGATTATTATATGGATACTGACTGAAAATAATAGCAACTCGATAATAATATTATTCCAAAGAAATTACCTAGTAGGGCAGAAACCTCACCTATGTTCAGCCACTCAGTTTCAAATAGGTTTTGGTGTCTGGAAATAAGAACCTCCACATGAATATTGGTTAAAGCCATGGGAATGCAGTCAAGGTATTTAATCCCTCTTTATTACCTTAATCATATGAATAGCATGAAATATGTTAATCTATATAATATAAACAGATATGATCACGCCATCATACCAAATAAGGCAGAAGTATATTTATTGGCTACTTGGAACTCAAATAGTTTTTCCTAACCTTTTGCCTGTGGGAAGTCCTGGCACATCTGTCTCCTGCTTCCAGTATATCTGATCGTAAAACTTCTGCTCACCCTAACTAAAGTTAAGCTGACTTAAGATAATACAAATCGTTTATATATTTATATTTATATTTATATTCTTTGTATTTATATTTCTTTATATTCTTATCCTGCTGTTCCTGTAATCATTATTTACTATTTCCTACATTATTTTATACAGTACTTAGCCTAGTAAACAAGTCAGGTTAAATAACTGATGGATAAATAAATTCATACATACTTTTTTTTTTAACTTTTACTTTGTATTATTATTAACAGGTCTTTTTTCTGTGGGGTTGGGTTTTCATAATCCCTCATCTCAGTAAACTGTTTAAGCTCTCTGTTTCTTCTCTTTGTTTTATGGGGCTTGATATTTCTGCTCATACGTAAGGAGACATATGTGTATTCTAATTATACAGCATATTTCATCCATACCTCTATATGATAAGCAGACATTCCCCTTAATTAAAGCTGGTTGATGTAGTGTACTTAGGGTCTCATTGACACCTAAATTCTGTTTTTCTGAATGCAATTTTTTTATTACAAAAATATTGCAGTGAAAGCAGAGGAATTATATCTAAGCCATTCCCTAGGTGTAGGCCGTGTCTCATCTCACTCTAGGCAAGTGATCTAAGCTAAGCATCTAAATTCCATCCTTGGAAAGAGGTGGGGACTTCCAGATGGTGAGTCATCCTGTCCTAAAATAATTTGAGCTGGGGACAATGGGAGATATACCGCTCTCTGAAGACATCTCCCTCTCCCCCACTGCAGTAAACACAAATACCACACACACACAAAGCTTAAATTGCTAAGATTTAGAACACTAATGTTAAATAAAATGAACCTAGAGACAGTGAGCATGGTGCTACTGCTGGACGGATGACTTGTCTGAGCTAGTACAGCAGTTCATAAAACCCGTTCAAAATGTGGTAATAGTTAAGTAACAAAATGCATAAAAACAAACTGACTCCATAACTCGCAGTATATTTGCAGTACTATCAGTCCAATCCTGCCATTAGAAAGATAATATTCCAAATGTTGGAACAGAGGACCAAACTGTTCAGAAGCTATGACAGTTAGCTATATTCACCCAGTGAATAAGTGACAGAAATGGGTTTGAAGGACAGGAACTTCTTGATTCCCAATAATATTTTCTCATTATTAGATATTTCTATCCCCTCAAGATTTCCATTAATCTTTTTTTTTCTAAACTGAACTAATTCATTAAAATAATTTCAACAAAATTACTTGTAAAAGGTGTTAAATATGCATAAATATTAAAGACAGTGAAGGAAACTTTAAAACATCTGAGGCTTTTACTGTATGCATTACATTTCCCTTACTTGCTTGTTTGCTTTTGTATCCCTTAGAAAGAAAACACATTGCTTAAGCATACATCAGTGACATTAATATAACTTTAGAGTGAAAAAAGTATAATCTTTTGAAGTGGAAGTTCTTGGTCTTTGTAATTTAAAGGTTAGGCCCTTATTAGATGATCATGACTACTGAGCAACCAATTTGTGTCAGTCCCATGAGCATTCTTTAAATTAAGTTCAGCGGTACATTGCTGAGAAGATTAAAGACTTTCTGAAGCCATACAAGAAAAGAATGTATTGGGTGAAAACTAGGGCATAGTCCCTTCCAGGTTTTTTTCTTATAAAATCTGTTCTAAATTAATTTATACATACACGCATGTACATATGTATGTATGTGTGTGTGTATATCTATGTCTATCTATACACACTCACAGCCAAGGCAAGGCAAACACACAGATTTCAGGTATGGAGATTCCAAGCCTTTAACCTTCCCATTAGCACTGCTAGGGGCATGACAAATTCCTGTGTCACTTAAGTTGTAGCTGTAGGATTTGCGCATGCCTTAGACAATGTATATTGCTCATGTAAAAGCATGCTAAGACATTCATACAATGTACAATCTTATCAGGATGAAAGGAAAGAAAAATTGTACTAGATGCAGTTTGATCCTGATAAGGCTGGAACAAGAGTATCTAAGACAGGATATCAAGAGAACAAAGACAGACGGATATAGATGTATGTTAGATGTAATGGTCAAGTTGCATTGTTCTGATCATAAAATAAGAATAAAAAGTAAGTGCTGATTGTGGTAGTCTTAGGGCATGCCTTTTGATGCTATGCTAAACTCCTTGCCACCAGTAGATCATTTTCATGGGTAGCTATAACTTAACTCCTATACTGAAGATCATCAGGCAAATATGTTAGGGTTGTGCTAGCATGCAGTAAACTCAGCCTCATCTTTGCCACCAAACTGACCTTGTGGTTTTGTATAACAAGTTTGAATGCTGAGATCTTCTTATGGTGACTTTGCTAGCACTGCAGCACTCCAGATGTGACACGGACATGTCAATAACCCCCAGCTGAAGACAACAGCAATAACAACACAGATTACTGACCTTGATGGCAACTAACAGCACAAGTGATAGTAACCATATAGTTTTTTAGCACTAATGTGTTTTTCCCGTTTCCTCCAACAGTCAGATGGGGGCTGTGCCTTCTTCCATACCTTGTCCTGTCAGACTGATTTCAGATCAGATTTAGGAAACAAGGGAGGATAAATCTCAACTTGCTAATATGTGATGACAAGCACATTAGTGACAGTAAAACTAAAAGTGACCCTCTGCCACAAGTTAGTGGAAAGCATCTGACAGCTAATGCTAAGTACCTAATCTCCAAATGCCTAGAATGACTGACAGTCTTCTCCTGTCAGAAATGTTCATTCTAAATGAATTTCTGAACATATCATCAAAGAGCAGTTCTATATTCTTTAGAAATTCAGAGCATCTCTGAGCCTCAACAGATATGCTCAAACCCTACTGCACAATGATTCTTATCCTTTGAAGTGAATTCTTACTTTCTTTTTTAGTCTAATTCATATTTTCTCTCAAAAACAAGTAAAAAGTAGCATACAAATATGTGTTATATAATTCCATCCAAAAATTACACTGAAAGAACAATAAAATTGAAAGTTCAAAGTAAAGATTATATGTGCATTATTACTGAAATGTGAATGAAGTTATTTTCTTTGAAATCTCTGCCTAGTTTATTGTGAAAGTTTTAAACTGAGTGATTTGGAACAGCAGAAAGTGATTAAAGCAAATATGCAAGACGACAAAACTATGCTATATGTCTGGATCTTCCACAGATTTTGTATTGTTGCATGAACCGCTTCAGTTATTCTTTCTTTTCAAAAGGCAGCAGACACATGTTCTTCATTTTCTGATCAACCAGCTTGAGGTACCAGCCTAAGGCCTGATTCTTGGTAATCCCTTCTACCCTCAAACCTACTTGTAAAGAATAAGAAAAATGTTCAGCACTTCTGAGAAAACAGACTATTAGTATTTGTGCTGGATATCCAACTGCTGAGACAGTTGTGATTGACTTAGCAATGTTCGTATATGTCTCTTTGTGTCTCAGTTTCTTATACGGAAATGAAGAGACTAAAAGCTTTTCCTACCTGTGTTTTTGGAAGAAAAGTTTCAAGGCTAGGGAGCCTTGGAGAACCCTAGACAACTGTACTCATCAGCACAGTAAAGAAAGAACATGAGGAATTTTTATTTAGCACCATTTAGATGTAAGTAACACCTGAGAGAATGTAAACATACTCTCATTTCATCCTCTTACTCTCTGATCTGCTCAGATTCTTTGCCAGATCTGAATATTTTCATTGAGATAAAAAATCAAAATCTCAAACTATCTTTCTGCTATATCTCAAGTTCCTGTTCCTTCCTAAGGAGGACAATACAGCAGCAGTATTCCTGTTCAAAGATGTGGTTAGAAAAGGTATAGCTCATTAAAATTACCTAATTTTGTCTTTTCTCATTCTGAAAAATGCCTGAATAATTTTCCATAAACATTTAAGTCATGAAAGAGGCCAAGCATAGGAAATATTAAGTTATGAGGTATTGAAAATAGACTTGTAAGGTACTGAAGCTTACTTTAAACATAGGTGTTGCCACACACTATATTTTAAGGCCTGTAATGAGAATGACCTTTCTGACACACTTCATTCACTTTGGAGAGTTTAGAATTCAACTAGAGTGAGGTTCAGCTCAATGGTTTCTGACTCTATAAAGCTCTAACTTTCATTTGAAGATCTTTAGTACAAAGAGAAATATTTTGCATCATTTGGGAGCAATAAAAAGGAACTTGCATGTGTCAACTTTATGGATGGTAGGCTTAGATGCAGTGTAGAGTTCAAACGATCTCTGTAAATATATATCTGGAATTCAATATGGGAACAGTGAAAAACCATGGATTTTTAAATGCATTGCACTGTTAACCTTGTTATGGTAGTATATACTGCTGCAAGATTTTTCAAAGAGAATGCTGTTAAGCCATTCTAATAAATGTGAAACTCTCAACTAGTCAAGATGGTCCACGGTAAAGTTGAGGAGCAAATTAATTGTTTCTTTTAGTAAAATTTGCAGTTGGAACATGATTTTCAATCTTTGTTTTTAATAGTATTCCAAGGCAGCATTGGAGTGGGGGGTAACATATGGCCATTTCTGTATGTTTACAAGAAAAGCCCCTTTTCAAATAAACAGCCATTAGCTAAACAATATGGCTTCTAATCTTATTAATCCTTTAAAAGATTGCTTGGGTAGGGGTGAATAAAGCTCACACTGGCCTGTGTCTCCACTTTATTATAATAACAAAAAGCTGTTGTCCCTGCTTCATTTTCCCCTGCCACCCCTTCCTCATGGTGGTGGATGCAGTGAATGTTTGCGGTAGGAGGCATAAAGTGAGGTCAGTGGTTGCTGTTCTTCCCTGGGTGCTGGCTGGCTGCATCTCTGCCTGTTTTGTCCTTAGGATCAGATGCTTAACGACCTCTGCCTCCTTCCAGGCAGCAAGTTCCTCACAGAAATCAAATACACGGGGATATAGGTATGTGTATGAGCTACAGAGATGAACTTCTAGGAAAAGAGAGCAATAACTGACAGTTAATGAGAACAAATGCATAGTGTATTGAATCCACTGTGTTTCTGCTTTTTGCATGCTTTCTGTTCCTTGCTTTGCTGAGCCCCTGGCTCTAGTGAAGGATGTTTGAATCATGCAAGGGGAAAGAGAGGGATGTGCTGTGCAGTGCAGAGACACCCACTGGTATACTTCAAGCAAAAAATTACACTGCCTCAAAATGTGTATGACAGCCATCTTAACTCCTGGCAATGAAATCTGGAATTAAAATTACTGAGTGTTACGAAATAACATGCTTCAGAGAGGAATGTTAACCCTAAATGTTAAATATACCGCTGCAGTGTATAGATGTCTGTGTTGCACATCTGAGAGGATGTGCTGAGCAGCCTGGTGCTCCTTCAGCAAATCTTCATCCTAAAGTTGACTTTCTTGTTTTAGTGCTGCTTGCTGCAAAATGCACCCTGAGGCAGTTTTAGAACTGAATATCACTTAGTGCTGTCCTGAGGCTGCTCTAAACTGTGCAGGGGCTGAAATGGTTTTGTAGTCCTCACTATAAGAAAACCACTAAGGTGTCTTAAAACCGTGGTTCAGCTGAAGTCTGTGCCAGAGTTTCAAAGCGTTTTTTAAATTTTAAATGCCTTCTGTTCTGTTACCATACACTGCTTGCCAATATGTATCATCTAACCTGTTTCCACTAATATGGTCTCCTATTCAGCCTTCATTTCCAAATTTCCTTGTACCTTTGGTAGTACATACTTTGCTCCTTGGCACATAAATTTTATCTCCATCCTTGTTGCTTCAAGTGCACACCCACAATGATAGCTTTTCTCCTCTTGCATGTTTGTGTACACAAGCACTGCTCAGTGTTGGATTAAGACACAGGAATTAAAGACCTAAATCTCCAGCTCTGGAGTGATTAAATGATACTCTGTAAGGGCTTTTTATAGTCAAGTATTTTTTTTTCCTTAAGCAACTAGCTTCTGACCCATGTGGTTGTGAGAGTATGATCTCATTGTAACTGACATAATGGTATCTGCTGTGATCTGCAGACTGCAAAGCAGTAAGGTGAGTGGTATTGTCTGTTTTAGGGGATTGAGTTCAAATTCTTTCAGACATGCAGTAACTAACTGAGATGATGGCTCTGGGTAGCGAGCTGAGGTGAAAAGTGAAGCAGGCCTGACTTACTTCCCTCTTTACCCTACAGCTATATTCAAATTGCTGGAAAAATACTGCAGACACCTTTGGTAGAGACCAGATTTCTCATGAGGGTGAACATATGCCCTTTGGTGTTACCCCCCACAGCAAGGATCGTTATATGTGCTTGATTGAGGCATGGAGCAACAAGGGACCGGCCGCAGGCTGTCAGGACCTGAGGGCTTCAGACTGGCTGAACTTCTCCACCTTCTGGTCCTTACTGCCGTGCAAATGGCATAACCTTGTCAAGTGTTATTTGTGCTCTGCCAGCTTATGATTGTGTGTTATCTGTCACTCTCTGTAGATATGAAGTGTCACGGTTTCAGCACTGCCTCCCCAAAACAGCTGTTTCACACACGTATACAGCACGAACTCATCTCTTCTGGTTGTGCAGGCTCCATGTTCAACCCCTCATGAGTCCTTCCTGCAGCAGCTGCCACAAATATGTGGTTCGTGCATCATTTCTCCATGCTGGCCCTGCTTGCCCTCCTCCAAGCAGGTACTGAGGAAGTCCCATACTTATTTTGGGACTGGGAATCTTCCTGTCCAGGCATTCATGCAAATCCTACCCAGTCTTTTGCCATGTTTCTTTTCCCTGTAGGAGTTTCAGTTCCTGCAGCCATTTACAAAGTGGAATAACCGCAGGACTTGTGCTAGAGGAGAAAAAGGAAGAGTTCCTAAAAATAAATTTCTAGCCTTTTTGATAATGAAGAATTAAGAAATATGATTGCCTAGAAGACCCAAAGTCCAGAAAATAAATAGAGGCTGTCCAATTCGTTGCTTAAGAAAAATCCCATCATTTTTAAAACGCTCTCCTGATCAGGGAGGAGGGTATTATCTTGGAAGCTTGGAGCCGGCGTCACGGGGCACATTTCTCCACAGCAGTGCCTTCCACGCGCGGCCTCGCCTCCCGGCCCTGCTCTGCTTCACAGGGCATGCGTGTGTGTGCGCGCGCGCGTGTGTGTGTACACATAGGTATATGTGTGTGTGTGTGTGTGTACCTATAGGGGTGTGTGTGTGTCACACCCACTGCCGTCCCCCCTGTCACGATGTGTGATGGGGCATGGCGGGAGCCCCCCGCACGGCTCCCCTCGCCCTGCCGGGCCGCCCCTGCCGCTGCCCCCCAGCCCGCGCCCCCCGGCCCTGCCCGCTGCCCCCTCCCGCGCCTCCGCCCCCCTCACAGTGCCCTCGGCCTCCCCCTCCCCCTCCGCAGACTCCCCTCGCGCGCACCCCCCCCCCCCCACCCGCGCTCCAGCGCGCGCGCACGAGTGACATCACCCGCGTCCAATCAGCCGCCGCCGCTCCCCGCGCCCCGCGCGGCCCCAGCGGCCCGGCGCCCCCGCGCGCGGCTGTCAGGCGGGCGCGCGGGCGGCGGGCCGTGCCGTGGGCTCCCGGGTGTGCGCGGCGGTGACAGCCCGGCTGTGCAGCGGCACTGCACAGGTAGGACACGGCTCGCTTCGTAGCGAGGACGGGCGTGAAGCACTGCCTCCCTCCGCGCTGTGCGCAGCGGGTCCCGGCTCTAAACATGCAGCTGCCGTGGGGATGAGACGCGCCGCCGTGGCGTTGGCTGTTGCTAGGGGAGCGGGGGAGGCTCCAGGTAGCGGGCCCGGGGTGGGGGGCTGGTCCCGGGAGGAGGGCGCCGCCGCGGCGGGGGTCGCGCGGCTGGGGGCCGCGCCGCGGCGGCAAGTCAACTTTCCCGGTGCGTTCACGGCGGCGGGCTCTGACTGGCGTGGCTGGAGATCCGCCCGGAGGAGCGGGGTCAGGTGCTGGGCTGGGGGGCGGGCGGCCGGAGCCGCAGGGGGCTTCGCCGGCGGAGGGGAGGGGCGGCCGCGGCCCCTCGCCCTGCCGGCTGCGCGGCGGCAGAGCCCGGAGCTGCCTCGCGAGCCGGGGCCGTGGCGCTTCTCCATCGGAGGTGACGCCGGGGCGGCGGTTAGGGGCGGCGGCGGTTGGGGGCGGCGGTTGGGGGCGGCGGCGGTTAGCACCGCGCGGGAAGGGGGTCAGGGGGCGCCTCCCCCTCGGGAGGGCGCCCGCGCCTCGTCCCCGCGGTTTTGGGGGCCGGACCACTCGCAGCCCCTGCCTGCAGAAAGTGGGACGCGTGCCCTGACTGATCCTTTCGTAAAATGCTGTCGCCTCTCTAGTGCAGTCTGCCAGTCTGCCTGCTTAAAGGGGGAAAAAAATGCGAAATGCGATGTATCTCTTCTGCAGTCTTCTGTCTAGCTCGTTGGCATGAGCTAGGTGAAGATACTGCAGGGGAAACCTAATTCTGATTTTAGTTTCTGGTTCTTTATTGGCGTAGGCGTGAATTTTGGCATTTGTGGGAAATGGAGCTGTATTCTGTTCTTGTATCATCATTTCAGCACCACTGTTGCTGCTCGGGTGTCTTCAGAGCCAGTCTGTACACCCAGAGGCAGCCTCACTCTGTCTTATTTACTCGTTCGGATTTGGGGTGTATTAATGGTAATCAGTTTAAAAAGGATTTTTTCATCGCTCCTTTTTGCAGTACAAATGATAGCATTTCACTTTGTTTTCTCCTTGTAAAATGCTAATTATGCTTCTTTTCTGTGTCACTTTAGTATAAATGGCAGTAATTCAGACTGACTGTAGTAGCACCTGCTGGTGAGAACAGAAATACCACTTGCCGACATTGCCATTGCTGAGCTCTGCTAAAAGTCACCTGAAGGGGCTGAGCGTGTCCATGATGCTGTGCCTGAGCTGCAGGCTGAGGAGCTCTTTAGGAACTCCATCTGGTCTATGAAGCAGTATTTAATGTTGCTTATAAAACGTACTGGAGATTATCTATGCAGTTAATCGACTACACTCCATTTAGTAATTAAAGTAAACGATGACCTGTGGGCTAAGAATATTTTTAATGGTTATTATATTAAAGCCCATAACAATAATTTAAAGGGATCTTTCAGGTTTTAAAAATAAACCATTATATAGTTACTGGTGTGTACAACTCAGCCAAAAAAATTACCTACAAGTGCAATGTAATTCTGTGCTGAGGAACAAAGGAGATGTTAACAGGTATACTTTACTTTGATACTAAGTCTTTCATATAAAATTACTTGCTAAACAGTAAAAATAATGAACACAGGACTTCAAAGCGCCTAAGCACGGGGGACAGCTTTCTGAAATAACTTGAAGTTTAAAAAATTCTCCATTTTTGTTTTCTATCACTAGTAACTTTTTAATGTCTATCTTGCAGTGCAAACGTACAAATCCATATGTCATGATGATCTTTGGTTGTTGTTGTATTAATAATAACTGCCCCAAACTATTTTAACAAACTTTGTCTAATTTGCAGGACCCTGTATGTAGTATGGAGCTTTTGTGTACTTGTTTACCTCTGGATACATATTATCTCCGTTTGCATCAGTTACTTAGTTTTTACATTTGTGTTTAGTGATAGCTGAAGTTGCATCAAAATATACATCATCCATCCTTAAATTTTGAAAAAAGTACAAATGAGATATTAAGCAAAAGACTAATGTCTTTTTCCATGTTTGTGTTATTTACAATGCTGTTCTAAACAGACAACAGATTTTGATTTTGACTTCTGGTGGACAGCAAAAAGCAATACAGCCTCAACACAGCTACATCGTAATGCAAGAACTTAAATAAGTTCATAGGATCTTAAATCCTTATGTGTATATGGCATATGCACTCTGTAGAAGAAAACCCTCATTAGTAAGTTTATGAAGTAAAGAAATCATAAGTGCTTTTTTGAGCATGTCTTTTTGATACATTCCTTAACTACATGATCACATACTATTTTTTTTTTACAGGAACCCTGCCTCAATCAGTGCACAGGATGGATGGAGCTCACTTTACACAATTCAGTATCTTGCTTTTTTTTATCCTCCTCATTGATCGCTAAGCGGGCCCATGATTTATTTATTTCACATTACCCTGCTTTGAAGACAGAACTGATAACGACCGTATGGGCTTTGCTAAAGTGCTTGTCCATACATGGTCTGAATGCCTTACAGATAATTGTTACAGTGTCAAAAACTATGTCAGATGGGATGAAGATGGTGAACAGAGGTACAGAGAGGTTTAGGTAAAAAGTGTTCACTAATTTTAGGTGTCTGATTTGAGGCCTCTGCTATTCTTTTAAATAGCAATATTTCTATGTATGCTGAAGTTAAAACTGTTACTGATTTTAGTGACAGTCCAGGGTGCTCCACACATCTGAATATGTTTGCAAAGTGGATAGTAAAAAGAGGAGTTCACAGTTAGTTACGAACTATGGAAAGTTTGATTTAAATCGTGTGCATGAGCATGAGAGGGATGGGGGAAAATGCAAAAACAGAGCCTCATCCATTTTTCTTTCTGCAAGCCCTGCCTCATTCACTACACACACTCCTGTCTCTTTGATAGGCGAGACAAGAATCCTACGTGCATAAATCTCCTGTTTCATTTTCTGTGCATGTTCATCCTGTGCACTGAATGAGGCAAGGTAACTCTGAAGAAGCAGTATGTGATTATGTATTTAAATACTGTATTATAATGTACACAGTCAAGGGAAATGAAGTATGGTTGCATGGGTAACATTGTTTTCTATCATTTCGTTTGATTTTGCAACTCTAACAGTATTCTTCCACACTATTTGTGGGGTAAAATGTGCATATATGTCCCATATACTCTCTTAAAATCTAAAAGAAGTAAAATTAAAAGAAATCAAAACCGAAACAAGAAAACCGGGAAAATTTTCAACTCTAAAAGTAAATTTCATCTTATGTTACTGTGTTGGGCCCATAGTGGTCATTAGCAGGATTGGAAAAGTTGAATCCTTTGCAAAAGCTCTTTGCTCTAGAACTGAGAGTTAGCGTTAGAAGAGTGTAGTCCCCTATATATACCACTGATAAAGCAGATTGGAATAATTTGTCGTGGATTTCCACAGATACTTCTAGGAGTGGAGATACGGTGAAACAGTGGAGTCCATTCTATTTTGGGCTTTGATGAGTGTGTGTCACGGTGGGTGGGGGCTCCCTTGCTAGTCCTCTGCAAGCACAGTTCTTTTCACTGTATTACTCATCCGTGTCCCCTAATGACAGTCTTTTTATCCTCATGTAGCCAGTCTCAGTCTGCTCTTTTCAGATATTTCTGCTCTTGATCCTTCCAAATTTGTCTTCAGTTTCTTTTCTCAGCCAGTCCTGTGTCTCCTTGCGTTTTGCTTATCAGCAGTCTTTCAACTTACTTTTCTTTGTTCGCCATAGCTTCCTCTTCTTGATTTGGTAAATCAGTTCAGTCTTCTCTCCTTCCCTTTCGCTCTGCTCTCTCCAGTCACTTTTTCTGCACTTCTACCAGGCCTTGGTCTCAATTTTTACTTCTCTTCTTCTCTTAGCGTATAGTGTGGCTTTTGTTTTTCTGCAGTGAGACCACACAGTACGCTCCTCTTGTAACTTGATTAATTTTTGGTACATTTTTAGAGGTAGAGTTGTCCTGCTGCCTGGTGTTACTAGCTTCAAAACATAATCACTAAACATTTTTGAAATAAAGACCGTTTTGCTGAAATAAATAATATGTTTTCCCACCCTTATTCACTTTTAAAACTGAACTTGTGGACAAGTGTTTCAATGAAGCAGGTAAGTGTGTGTTGTGCTTGTGTATGTGTGTTGGCAGAAAGCAAGGAAGATGGACAGGATACCTGCTTTGTCAAAGCTGTAAGTAATAGTAAACATCAGAAATGCTGAGCAACTTAAATAGGCCCTATAATAAAGAGATATCAGCAGTTCCGAATGGAGCATATACTTTTTCTGACCGGAGTTTATACTTTTTTTTTTTTTAATGAAGTTATTTTGCTTAACTCTGATAAGGTTTATGGGTTTCTGGGGCAGCAAATGTCTGATGAGGTTTGTGATTTTATATGTATGTATATGTATTTTTTTCATTTGATGTTTATGTTCTGTGGTTTTGTTGCAACTATTTTAGAGACACATTTGTGTCCTCTCCACATCCTGTCCACAAAATGAGGATGTAAGCCTTTTGCTGAATTGAAATCTGAGTATAACTGTGACTGGTGGAGTTACCACTATACAACCACTACACCACTGCACAAGTTACCACTGCACCATAATATTTTATTTGCATAAGCAAGCCCTTTTCTTACAATAAAATATTACTTTCAATAGCTTAGTAACTCGCATGTTTGAAATGGGGAGGGATGGATGAGTTGTGATTCACACCATAGACTGAATATTGTAATTAATATAAGACAATATGTAAAAACATTTTCATGTATATGAACTCATATGGGCAGCGCAATGCTGAAATGAAGAAATATACATATTTGACAAGGTCTTTGCTTGTATTTCTGTATTCTGTTCCCTTTTATAATTGAGATGTGCTGGCCAGATTGTGGTGTTCCCTCCGAAGGGAACTGCACTGTAGTGTAGAGATCATGACTTAGTCATGAGACAAGTGTTCTTTTTTTATAGCTTTATTGGAAACATCCTGCATTACCATAAGCAGTTCGGTTCTCTCTAGTTTAGCAAAATGTTTGAACACAAGCCTAACTGTAAGGGATAAGTAATGCTGTTGATTCCTGATCAAGCAATCCTCAGTTAGGCGTGTACTTGAATGCTGTGCTGTATTAGTTTCTTCATGCATTAGTTTTTCTCCTCTGTAAAATTAGAGTAATATACTTCAGTTTAACAACTGCTAAATTTAATTTCTTTGCAAAGATCAAGGAAAGTCAAGCATTGGAACAGGTTACCCAGAGAAGTTCTGGAGTCTCCATCCTTGGAAATTTTCAAGAGTGGTCTGATCTCATAACTGACCCTGATTTGAGCAGGAGATCGGACTAGAGACCTCATGAGGTCCCTTACAACCTGAATTATCCTATAATCCTATTCTATTGCCCCGTATGAGGAGGAAGATATCAGTATACAGTCTGAACAGTACTTTCGGAAGGGGGAAGGACAGCTGTGCCAACAAAGTGTTTAATGTCTGACTGAAATATTTCACATCACAAACTGCCTCCCCTCTTAGGTTTTCATTGGTAACTGGATTCAAGTGCGCTGTCAGAGGTGCTGTGCGCATTTGTTAGACTTCATGTTATATCATAGATCTGTTTTATGGGAGAGAATTACAGAGTATTCAGTGGTTTGGTCGATATGTGTAGGGCAGTTAACATTTATACATTGTTGTAATGAATTGTACTACTGAAGCAATGATTCCTCTTCAGTTTCATTTAAAAAAAGGGTCTCTTTTACTATTACAACTCTTTTATGTTATGAAACTCTTATTTTTCAGACAAAATCTCACACATTTAATCTGGTCACACTGTAAATGTTTAAAACAAGCACTGAATATTAGTAAGTAGAACAAGCTGTTAATGTTATCTTACTATTGTACCTTGTTAACATGTGCTAATCTTTCTGGCAGTGATTAGTGCTTGCTGAACGAGGGAGATGATAACTTGGTGCCCTGTCTCAAGCAGAGGCATGGGAAAGTAGAAGAGTGTCTGGTCCTAGCACATCAGCTGTGCTGGGGTGGGGAATCGAGCAATTACCACAACTGGGAAAGAAGTCCATTCTTAACTTGAGTGTTAGATCCAGTGCTTTTCTGGAGTACCTGTTTATAATTTGGGTACTAAGTGATGCAGTAATGAATAAACCATTTTTTTTCTTCTTGAAAGTTGTCTTGATTTTATGAATATCTGTGTAAATTCTCCTTTTCTCATACAGTTTTTTCTCCAAGTCTCTTCTTCAGGGTCTTTGTCTTCAAGCCTGATCACAGCATAAGAGAAATAATTTGTTTTGTGTTTCTTGTGTGAGAAAAGAGAAATAGCTTTATATCCTAAATATTTTGTAAGGAAGACTTCCTTTTAGATAACCAGATTCTCAACGAGTATGCTTTTGTTGAACCTTGAAATAAAGTTGATTTTATTTTGACAGAAGCAGTCAGTTGTCTTGCCAGCCACTCGCTGGTAAGACCTAAAAAGCTGGAACAGACAAACAATATTTTGGTATTTTTGAAGATCAAAACTGTATTTTCCTTTATCCATCATGTTCAGGCATTATTAATGAACTTCTAGTTCCTGGTAGGAGAATTTATCTGCTGATAAGGTTACTGTTACTAGAAGTTAGGAGCTTCTCTGTTACTACTATTCCTAATAATATTTTCAGCCGAAGTGCTTTCACTACAAAAATTTTTGAGCAAAGCAAGAAGAAAATAGTGATTATGATAGATAAGAAAAAACAGCTAAAAATAAATATTTTTTGTTTTCTGTATTTCTTTTTATGAAGAATAAGTCCATCACTCTTTTGTACTATTGCCAGAAGCCCAGCTTTTCTTTCATCAGCTTTCTGCAGTTTAGTTCTTTTATAAAAATGAACTTTGGAATATTGAACAGTTCCCACTTTAGATTTTCATTATAAAGGAGCTCAAAGGGACACTAACCGCTGCTGAAATGCATCTTGGGAAGGCAGACATTCTGAAATGTGCCGTTTTCCCCTTCATCTTTTCACTTCCTGAACTCTGCTTCTCTTTGCTCTTGATTTTTATTACACTTTTTCCCTCTCAATTTTCCTGGCCCTATGATTTTTTTTCCAATAATTGTTAACATATTAATGTATTGACAGAGTATCCAGTGCTGCCATTCACGGTAGGTATATAGCCGTGATATCACTGGAAAAGGCATAATCAGGCTATCACAATGGCAAAAGGAATTCACAGCTTGAATGTAATAGGTTGTTTTTGAAAGTCACAAACTGAAGACTGATTTAATGTGCGAGTTCAGTATTAGCTGAGCTTAAACAATTATGTATGAATTTCATTTTGATTGCTTTCACTTCTTCCTTGACTCTTTATATAGCACATGAGAACTGTTCAGCATCTGCCAGCTATTGCAAAAATATCGCCAAGGAAGAAGTAGTGGAATAGTGCCAATGCTGACTTTTATTCTAACAAACTGGGGTGATAGTTCAGTTATATTTGGTTGTTTAAACATCTTCCATTTCAGTTTTGCCTTCAGTCTTGCCAGATAGTTACAGTATTTTTTTCCTTTTTTCTTTTTTCCTTTTTCCTTTTGTGCTTTTTCCTTTCTTTTTTCCTTTCCGTCCATCTAGGAGAAAAAAGATTATAGTTGGAATTATGGAGTATTTGCTGAGAAAGTTTCTCAGATCTTTGACTCTTCATCCTGGTTTCCTGGCTCTTTCATTTCTTAATGTCAATCTGCCCCTTTGGAAAGTTGATTTTTTAAAAAGCTTATTGGTACATTAACTGAAAAATTACGGTGTATGGTGAATGGTTCATGACACAACCCAGTCCCTTCAAAATTCTTGTCTTTTTGTAAATTTATTATCTGTGTATTCATAGTATTAGTGATTTAGAAGAAGTATTTACTTCCTTTTAAGCAGTTCTTATTTGCAAAATAAAGATCTGGAAAGCATAGGACAAAAAATAATTAAAATTATAAATAAACTTATAGTGGAAAAAAGTATGTAACTGTCAGATCAGATACAGTGATCTCACTTCTATTTATCTGAAGATACTGGCCTTAAGGAGAAAGTTATCTCTAATTAATATCCCAAAATTAGAGAAGGAAAGAGAAGCAGATGCTGTCAAGTAGAATTATTTCCAATAAATGAGTTTAGAAGTTACTAATTGCATTATTAACATTTTGAAGTAAGTAATACTTTGATGTACCTGCATTGTATTAAGGAAACTAAGAAGAAAAGTAAATTATACATACCTGATAATGGATGCTTTTTATTCTTCTGAGCACCTTTCTTCACCTAATATATGCAAAGAGTGAGTCATTACTAGAGGGATTTCCTTGATATCTGAAGTAGTTCTGTCTGTTTCTTCTTGGAAAAATCATGTTGAATATGAATCAGTAATAGGAGTAAAAATGGTTAAAAGTACTTCTTGGATGGTGGAGTGGTTTAAAAATGTTGAATAGCTATTTTTTTAATGTGATGGTGATCTGTGGTAGATTTATTGGCTAAGAATACTTGGGATGACTAAAGGGTTTTGAAAGAAAAAGATTTGATTGCATTTTCATTACTAAAAAGTTGTTAGCTCATTTATTATCAGACTGTGTGATTACAGAACATGATATTGGGACTTAGAGAAAGTCATGTATGTGAGAAGAAAAGATTAATTTGCACTTCATTATGTAGATGAGATATACAGAAAAATAAATTTGATGTCTGACTGAATCAAGTATTTTGTTTTTGTGGAAATGGGAGCTTTGAACCTCCTGCTCAGAATGGCATTGAGTCCTACAGAAACCTACAGGCATAAAGAAAGTTTTGTAGTTAAAACAACCCCAGGTTTGTAATAAAGCACAGCTGTTCCTGTTTCCGCTCACATTCGTGTATTGTAGTATGTTCTGTGGGTTCTCTACAAACCAGCTGACCCACTCTTTAAATGTGGCTGAACCATAAAACCTGTTTTGTTGCTTTTCTATGAGATCTTATTTGAATAGTTCAAAAGATATAAAGATTTTTTTCTTCAGAGTGATTAACTCAAATGTGGTATTTGTATCTGAAGTTAACAATAGCTTCATATAATACCTTGCCTGTACGTATTCTGAAACACAGGTGTTTGGGATGGTTGTTCCAGCTAGAACAACTTCTGAAAGAACCATACTTTTGTGTATTACCATCTACTTTATTATCTCAGTTTTATTTATGTTCATGTAGCATGCTTTTATGGCCTGCTGAACATTTGGTTGATCTTATCCTTGGCAATGTTGCTGACAATATTTAATCTGACACTGATTATATAAATCCCAGAAATAGTCACTAAGATTTTCCCTGTTTTTTTTTTTTTTTGTTTGTTTTGTTTTACCAAACACTCTATTTCTATGTTTGTGCTAATGATGTTTACTGGTACTAGTGTGATGGGGGGAGAAAGGAAAATGTGGAAGGAATGTATTTGCCTTCTGGGCTTCTGTCAAATAAATTATACTATATTGGACAACTCAAAACCAATGAGAACTGGTCAAAATTTATTTTCCTGCTATTATTTAACACTGTCATCTTTCAAAGTCACTGTTCTTGTGAGAGGCATACCTCAGTGTCTGCAGACACCTGAGGACTGGAGGGTGGCTTGGCCATTTCTTGAAGTCTGTGGCCATGTTTACTCTTAATTGAAATGGTAACTTCAGAACAGCAGCGCATCAGAAGGTTTGCCAATCCAAGATTATGGGCTTCCACCTGATCCCTGTATGTAATGTAGAAACTTGATATCTAATTCATAATTTGAGCTGTAAACCCATCGCATCTCAAAATATCTCAAGAATAAATAATGAAAAATGAAGAATGATACTAGAGAAAAACAGATTTTCCTGTTTTAAATATACAAGCATATAACCAAAACAAAGGCATAAATTAATATTGTCGGATAATTATTTATAATCATTATGTGATGATTTGGCAGAAAAAAATATGAGGCTTGCTTAATTCAAGCCAGGCAGAAGCTGTATGTTGATTGAGTATACTAAAACTATGCTTTTTACTAAATCCTTTCACTTTTGCTTGCACAGAATGCCCTCTTTCCGTTCAGTTGTTGGTTTTATATCTTAAAGACTTTCATTACTCTACCTATGCTGCTAAAGTAATAAATGCTTCCAAATAAAGAAGATCATCTTTATTTGACACACTAGACACAGTTTTAGCATGCATTTGTGACCCTTAATATATATTTAAACCACTTCTTTGCAGGCAGTCATAGTCTGCCAATTAATTTGTATTACATTTCAATCAGTTTGTAGGAAGATGTGGACACTTTATTATAAGCAGCAGCTTTTTATTTGCGAAATTTTGCATTATTGCATGGAGATAAGTAGAAACATCTGTACTCTTGCTTTTCAGTTAGCCAAAGCTAGAAGGCTGCCTTAGAAAACATTTGGAAGCAATGAAAGAATCCATTATAGATCAATTTCTTATATTGGTAATCCAGATCTTTGGGTTTCAAAGTCTTCTTAGTTCAAATGTGGTATAAAAGTAAGAATATTATTTATTTTCAGACTTTTAGAAATATTTCTCGTGTGGTTTTGACAGACAATTGAAAATAGTGCCTTCTTGTGTTAACTCTGACTGCAGAACTGTGTATATACATTACTGTGTTTCTTTCTTTCTCTGTTGATTTGGTGACAGTTGGCAGGTGCTAGCTCCCAATAAGTGAGAGCTGTAAACTGCACTGCTTGGTAATTGGCATAGAAGTTGGGTGAGGAAATGGCCTCCTTCTCTCATGCTACAATATAGTCTTTGAAGACAAGTTCTTTTTCTGTTCCCTTTCCAGAGAAAATCAGCAATTATCCAGTTTTCTCAAAGAAAGAGTGCATAGATATAAGGAGCATAAGGAAAGAAGTACTTATCCTCAGAACGGCGTGTGTTTTTCTGCACTAGTTAAGGGTTGACAGCTCAGTATCACCAATATATTTGAAAACCAATCTAAGAATGTTTGAAAGTTAAAGTGGGTGCCATTTGGAAAAATAGGGGTATATGTGTGAAGCGAGTGGCAAAAGATAATCTTGTAAAAAAAACCCAAAAAACTTCAGTTAGGCAGATAATGGCTCCTTTTCTCCCTCCATTAGGAACAACATTTCTGTACCGTGCATCTCAAAATATGATTCTTTTCTCTTTTTTCTTCCTGCCTACTAGAAAATGAGGAAAAAGAGGTTCTCTCTCTGCAAATTAGAGGAGAGGTTAATGTACTGGTTAGTGAGAGTAACTTCTTATCCTGAGGTTCTGTTACAAGTCATTTCTATCTTTAAGATGAATGCTTATTAATTAACTTTCATTGGACACATTTGTGTGTCACTCAGAATCACGACTGTATACAAACATACTTTGTATGAATGTCCACTAAGTAGGTGTAGAAAGATATGAAAGACTGGGAAGTGAAAATGTTACTATTAGAAACATGAAGGCATGTGTATAAAGGATAAAGGATATCTTGGTGTCTTCCTCATCAAATACACCGATTCCTCCTTTAGATTCATGGTACAGGGAATTTTCTTTCAAGAAATACATGATTCTTAAGATAGGTGAATAGCTCTATTGTTTATATATAACTATTTATATTTGAAACCGTTTAGGAAATTCTAACAAAATACAACTTCTGTCTTTACTGCTTGTTTAAAGTAAGGTAATTATATATGTGTTGCAGACTCTAAAGCATTCTTCTTGAAGGTTGTATCAGCATATGCTAGAATCCCTTTGTAATGCTTTCTGACTGGACGTGTATCCTATGTGGCCTATGTTACTGTTGTTACCTTACACCAGAATATCGTGGTCATATTCATCCAAAAGGAGGAAAAAAAATTTTTTAACAATACAGCTTTAGTACAGCAATTATGAAACTTATTCTGTTAATACGCTATATATTCTGGCGAGCTATGTAAAAATAATATTGCATAGTACAGTCATATTCTGATATCACTTAAAGCCTATTAATTACCAAAGAATTTTATGTGTCAATATAATACTTCTCTACAAGGGTTGCAAGGGCAGTCTTCGCAGATGATTCAGCAATGTGCCTTACATGACATCAGTTACATCTGTTACTTACTTATTTTTAATGGAGCACTGCTGGAATTAAACGTCTTTCAGCAGTAAGATTCTGCAAAACAGAACTCACCTTTAAGTGTCTTTTGCTTCTGACAGCTTTTGAAGATTTTGGCAGTGTGAATAGATGTAAAATCAGTGTACTTAATGTTAGAATGGCAGAATTCACAAAAATCTGTGCAATTCCGTGAGCCTAGAGACATGCATCCCCTCATGCATCAAGTACAAGATCTGATTTGAAAATGTCTTGGAGTTTGTCATGCATTTTCTTCTAACTCTTTTGCTAAATACTTCTTGGAGTCTATTCTCAGAGACAACTTCAATTGTGGGAAAAACAAATTCATATATTAAAAAAAAAAAATTATTCTGCCAGTAAGGTAATGCATGCCTGTGTGCCTAGAAGGTTGTGTTCTTATCTCGTTTAGAGCATCCAAACACTGTTGTAAATTCCCTTTTCCCTGAATAAGGGAGTGAGTCGGGGAGAGACAGATCACAAGCAATATTAACTAGAACACCTTTTATTAATTAAGCTGCTATTATTAATAGAATCAAACTATTAGTAAAAGCAGGTCACTGTGCAATACATTAATTTTTTCCCTCATATCATGCACACGGTCACTCATAGTTACCTGGTTGGAGGCTAGCTCTCCCTGTTTGCTGAGAAGTGGAGAGTTGTACTGACATGCCAGTGGCTTATAGGTCAGTGTTCTGAAAGTCCCTCGTAGGGGTCCCTTGTTTCACCAGCTATGAATGTAATCCTGTAGTGCTTGACCACATACAGCAGCCACCACCACCTCGGATGTGGTTGGAGTTGCAAAATCCGTTGTTGGTGCTAGCTGGTGGCTGTGTATACATTGGGCTGACTCTGGGTTTTCTTTCATTTCTGGAAGATGCAATAGGACCACAAGTCTCCAGAGCTTATCAGCATGTGGGAGACTCACGCACTTCTCAGCACATACCTACCTTTTCCTCTCCTTAGCAGGCTATTTTCTGGTCACCATTTCTCAGCCACACCCATAGAGTCCATTTACACAACACAAACTCACACAGACAGGGTTTTCATGACAACACAACTCTGGGACAGCTATTAATACAGTGTGAAACTCCAATGAACAGTCATTGACTTGTGAAACATTTTCCTCAACCTTCTTTCAGGTTTAGTTTTACCTTTGGGGTTGGACCTCAATCATTTTGAAACTTGCATTTTCTTTTTGTGTTCTTCTGTACCTTTTTGAAAGTTCTGTTATGTGCTCCATCAGGACCATGCCCAATGCCATTTTTGAATGGTTACAAAAATAGTAATGGAAACTTGTCACATTGTTTCATGACAATTATCTGTATCTTCTTCTTAATCTTATGTAATTCAAAAGACTCTAGCAATTTTATTTAATGTAACTGAGTGAACTATTTCTGTAGTAGTCACCTTTGTTTCAAGATGGTCCTTCCCCTTTCTCAATCACAAATGTTAATAACTTTTGTGTTTTACTAAACTTCTATAATTTAAAATTCTGCTCTTGAAGCTTACATTACTGTGAAACCTTCCAGCTGCTACTGATAATGTAAAGAACTTCAATCTAGCCATTTACCATGACCTTAAGGTATGTTGAACCCTCTGTGAGAAAGTATTATAATTCCTAAAAAGAAATAGCGGAAAATGTTATGGATGTCTACTCTGATTAGCTGGTTAATAGGCCTGATATTAATCTCACATATTAAAGTATACATTGCGAATATGAGTGAGCTGACATCAAGGGAGTGGCACTGGCATAAAAATGATTTTAATGACTCTTATCTGCAGAGTACATTGAAGATCAGAAGTAATTTACATGGCAGATCTTACTTTACTCACAGAAGAGTAGATTAATTCAACTTCTTTAGGTGCTGTTAATAACACAGCACTCAAAGTACTATTTATTTGCTGTAAGTAAGACCAAAAGATCTGACCTGGAAACAGTAGAAGCACTGCAACTACTGTTCTATCAATAATAAAACTACTTTTTATATATAAACTTCTTTTCATATATTGCTACAGTAGCAATGTCTGAACCCTCTCCTAAGAGAATCCTGTTATGGCTTACTCTCTTCGTTGCTGGAAGTTGTCTTTGAGTACCTATGTAGAGTCATGTAATGTTGGCCATTATATGATCTCTGAATTTCCTCATGTAATGCTGCATTACAGATATGTATGTAGAACAAGGACTCAAATTAATTTAACTTTACTATTTTGCAGAAACCATTTTGCTAGCTCTGTTTCAAACATTGATTTGGCTGCAAATGTGATAACAATGCATTTGAAGATAAAATTTTAAGTACTGCCTCTGATCATTTAATTTTTGATGCTTGCTAAAGGCAGCTTGAATGCTCCAACGTGCCAGTAAATACAGGCCCAGTTTTTCACCTCTGAAAAAAGCTGGATCTCTTTTGAACATTGGCATTTGACATCAGACTGGTTGGGTTTACCATTGAACAAGGCAGGTAGGTTATTCTGTGCTTTTTGGTGTGTGTGTGTGTGTGGGGGGTTTAATATTTCATATATCCTTTAGGTATAGATCGCAACATGAAACTGTATTTTAATTTAATTTCAAGACTCTTTAATTGCCCGAACATTTCATTTGGCATGGAATATATGTACCTTTGAGCATTCTGGCTGTGGAGTGTTCACTTGATGGTTTTGCTGTATGAGGTTGTCAATTTTATGTGATGAATAGCTTGGTGATTATGGAGGTATTTTGTAGTTTGTAACTGTATAGTGGATGTGAGTTCCATTCGTACTTAAAAAGCTAATTCAGGTTCTTTAGGAATCATTACACTATATTTTTATATAGCACATTTTTAACACTTTCTGTGTCTTGAAATGATTTTCCAAGAACCTGCAAGTAAATTAGGCAATTAGTTTGAATTAAAATTAACTAAACCCTGTGTCCTTGCAGGTAATTACTATCTTTATCTATCTTTTTTTTGATGCTGTTTTTGTTGTGAGTGATTATGGTAACAAAACTATCTGAATTTGTCACCACTGCTAAAATTGGCATGTGTATAAATATTTGAGTACATTAGCTTGTAATAAGAAAAAAATTTAGTGTATGACACTATAGGCTACCAAAATGCCATGCAACGGCATCAGCAATGCTTAACTAAGGGTACTGTGACATTAAAGAAAATTGGCTATTCTGTGACAACTAATTTGTCTATAGCAGTTCTTGGCTCCCTAAGTGGACAAAATTAACATCTATTCAAACTGAGTGCATAAAGACCAAGCGTTAAAGTATTTTGGTCATATTTACATTGTTATTGCATGGTGACACTAAAGAAAAAAGTAGTGGCTGTCCTACAGTCCTACAGATAATAACTGTACTTCTGTTCTACTAAACTTTCTTTGATTTATGTGTAAATGTAGTGCTGAATATTTGGGGGAGGGGAGAAAAGAGGTTTCTGTAGCATTTGGTTTTTGGATAGTTGTGACACTTTTGCAGTATTTCTGAGTTTTGACTGTTTATAAACAATTCCTTATTTTAATGGAGTTATTCTGTTTTTTTTCCCCTCTTTTTTCATGTGAGTACTGTATTATTAATCCTATCTATTAACTCTGATTTTTGCTACCACAAAGATGCAGAAAAGGAATTTACCAAAAGACATGGTGCCATATTTTCAAAATGCTTGCTCATTGTTCATTTGGAATAGAATTAAATATGCTGTTTATAAATGATTAACATCTGAGGAGGAAAAAGTAAAGCATTTTCGACACAGATCTGAATACCTATTTCCTGGCTCTTTGAGCTATAGTTTGAGTATTGAAATAAACAAATAGGTCAAGGGAATGAATGCTATCTCAGGTGATTTCATCTGTTATTTGCCACAGATGTAATGTATTCATTTTGACTAAAATGCAGAGAGTGATTATTTTTTTTCAGTGGATGAGCTGATGAAAAATTTAAAAGCTATGGTCCCCCGCTTAAAAAAATAAAAATAATTACCTTACAATATCTTGGCTTTATTAAATAGCAGTAGGTTAAGGCAGGATTTTTAAAGCTATTATAACTGATCAGTTATTCAAAGTAATCCTTCATATAAGAAAAAGCAGAAGAACAGGAAGATGACAAAGAATAGCTTTTAGGGCTTTTTTCCCTCCTGAGGCTAATTTTTTTCCTTCTCTTGAGAATCTCAGGTTTTTTTATGTGAATAGGCTTAAAAGAGGTTGAGCCCCCTTTTTTATCAAAATGCCAACCTCCTCGCAGTTTAATATTTTTTCCATATTTTAATATAAGCACCCGATTGCACCATTTAGTTTGGGAGAACTCTGAGTCCTTAGCTGAAAAAAAAGAAACACACTCATGGGAATCAGGAAGAACACACTGACCCCCCAACTAGTGTCTGCACAGTGAAAATCTCAGTGCTCTTTTAAAAGCAAGTTCCCTTAAGCTATTTGCCAATATCATTTGTCTCCTTTCAGATGCCTCTGTAGCTTTAGTTTAGCTCACAGACATGCACAAAATCTCACTAGATAATCCCCAAAAGACACTGCTTGTGTTTGTTATCTTCCTGGGCACAGTGTTTCATTGCCTTTGAACCCAAGCATTTAATATGAGTGTGTCGGGGTCCTCACCTGAATAATGATATGTATATATGATATGATATGTATGAGTAATGCTTTTAGTTGTTCAGGTGGAGGACTATGATGGAGCATGCTGTTCTTGTTGATGTAATTTTCTTTCTTTTTTTTTTTTTTTAACAGCACTTGGAGCTATTGCAAGGTGTGTGGACAGTCAAAAAAATAGAGCAAAGCTTGAATAATTTCCATAGATGCAAAGGAAGAAGAAATTACCAAGTTTCATTACATGAAAAGAAGATTTATTTCTGTTTAAATTAATAGGAAATGCTTTATTTTGCTGTATAATGCAATCATTTGGTAGTCTTAAAACATTCGTTTAATCTAGAATAAATGTTATTTTCTGTTCCAAGATTTTGGTAGCTGTTCAAACAAGAACATTCTATAGCGACACATTTGGACAGATGGTTGTCCCGTACAGTGTGTGCGAGGATGTTCTTTTCTCAGGGATTGAGTTTCAGGCTTGACTACTGAGAGTTGGGGATTATGTTCATTTTCTATCTCTGATTTAGACACTGATGTGGTCCCTGGAGAATAGTCTTTTGGTTATCGTTAGAGGCAGTAAATGAAAACTCTAAGATGGAAGAAGTAGGTCATTTTTTATGTTCTGTTTTTGAGTTTATCACTAAATGAAGTAATAGAAAAGTCAGTGCATATTGAAACCTCAGGGCATCATTTGCTGGTGCTGATACTGTCAGGAGGTGAGGTTTGCCAAGTCTGTGATTAAATATTTGCATGATTGGATTTTATGAGAAAAGAGGTGATGTTGATGTTTCCACTGGCATTTGTGTATGATTCTAGTCTAACAGAAGTGGGTTTTGCCCTTGACTTTTTTTCTGTGTAGATGTTGAATTGATTTTTAGTTTGTCTCTGAAGAATTTGTTTTTAAAAAGAGATCACCATTTTAATGAATTGGTAAATTCTGGGAAGAGAGCATTAGAGAACATTTTAAATAACTGTCGCATCTTTTATTTAAGAACCTCCTTTCACTTTTAAGCTGGATAACTCTTACAACAAACAAACAAAAAACCCTCCCAGAATCCTTAAATTATTTTTATTGAGATAAATAAATTCATGACTGAGCCATCTGAATAACTGATGTGCTCTCTAATCCTGATGTATAAAACATCTCCCACCGAATCAAAATGGATGCATTAATAGTTATTAAAATATTTAACTTTACTTTAAATTTTAGTGTTACTTGTAAATAATTGCATGAAAGATTTGTAATTTTATTCAACCTTTGCTTTTTAATAAAAACAGAAGGCAGTAGGTTCGAAATTAGCTCAGTATCTTAGAAATATGTTTCTGTCCTACTGAGCACTGTGAAAGTAAATTCTGTTTACTAACATTTTTATGGGTACCTATGGGAGGTAGCAAGTAGTACTGCAAAATCACCCAGTAGAACATTTACAAAAATTAATTAACATAATTCCCATCTTCATCATGGTGATAGTTTATCTTTTCACTTTCATTTGGTAAGACATAGGTGTAAGGAAAAAATGAGTAGAGGAGTATTTGACAAACATGCTTTCACATGCTAAATTTGTAACTGAACAAAAGATACTAATCATACATCTGTCTGCTCATTTCAGATGAACAAACATGAATGTAGCTATTATCAAAGATTTTTTCAGTCATTTCCAACTTTTTATAATTGAGTACTTCTAGGTATTTTGATGTGACACTCTCCATTGGCTCATGCAAGTAGCAATCGTGTTGCATATGCAGATACTTTCACCAAAATATATAGTTGCCTGGCAGTGATAGAACTGACTAAACACACAGTGATACCAACTAAACAAAAAAACAGTGATTGAAGCTTAATGTTCCAGTAGATTTTAAAAAAAAGGGTGAGGGATTTGACGTTTGGGAAGAAAAAAACTTCTGCATACTAATATAATACTAAATCTGTATTGCAGCCTGGAGAGCAAACAAGCACGGGTAACTTAATTTACCTGTTCTAAACCAACCTAAGGCAGTGGGGAAGCAATGTTGCTTTGTGTTCTTGTAAGATTGGTTTATTTTGTTTACAAAATCTTTTTTCTTCTTTCTTTTGTTACTGCTGTGGATTTTTGAGGGACTCTAATATTAATGTATTTTCTTGGTCTTGTGCTTTGGGTTTCTTTCAAAGTAACAGCCTCATGGATTGAGCCAACTGATTGAGCAAGGAAATAAACTGACAGGCACTCTGAGCTTCTCAACCAGGTGAACGGCATGATAAGAGATTTGTGGGTTATTGCATTATTGTAGATAAGTGCCTGTAATAAATAGTGCTAGTAATTATTAACTGTCACTACCATCTTTGCAAATCCAGTAAAAGATAAGTTAGCGTATCTGAGTTATCATTTTATATGTATTACAAAATTATTATTTTGTCATAGCGTTGTGCTATAAGTAACAGCTGCTGGAAGTCAGCATATTTCAGTAGTAGTGTACTGGTTGTAGCACACTAATGGACAGCTGTCTTGTTGTTTTGAATAGTTGTGGAAAACAATCCCTTAATTATTATTTACTTTCTATTTTTAATAGAACAATAGGATTATGGGTTAAAAACTCATGTTGCTGAGATATTTTTATTCCTTCTTCACTCTGAGTATACCTGTGACTTGCAGTTAGAATTTATGTTCCATAAGGAAAGCTGATAGTCTGCCTCAGAAAATGTAAGTGAGAGTGCAGACTCTGCATTCGTTAAACATTGCTGTGCCACATACAAATTTCACAACTGGCTTTAATTGGTAGTCCTTTCTTCTAGAGTGTCTGATGAACCAAATTTATCAGATTCGCTTTTAGAAATGTTTAGCCTGAGATCAACAAAACAGAATAGCAACCTGTCTTTTTTGATCTACTGGCAGTCATCAGTAGGTAGCTTGGAACTACCTCTTGCTGTGCTGGAGGATTCAGGATATAAGAGGCTATTGGAAAGCTTTCAAGAGATTAGATGAAAACTGGGAGGTATTTCAGGAGTAGATAGCATCTTTAAGGAAAAAGCCTGGGGGATCTGTGTTTTGCTATAGTAGAGCATAGAATATATTCCTAGGAAACTTCAGTAGCTCTTCTCATGGAACAATTTGTTTACTCCAAAACCATCTTTTACTGAATGACCGTTGTTCATTGTAAAAGCACCTAGTTCTTTAATATTTATATATTTAAGTCTCAGCTCCTTCAAATCCACTGAAAGCATGAAAATATATTTACAAAAACATGCTTTTTGTTTAATGTCCTATGTGTGAAATACTTTGCTGTTTAAGTCATTCCCAAATAATGCCAAGTAAAGTTTATGCCGTATAAATTTTATGTTCCATAAGCTGTCTTGTTTTTGTCAGCTTCTATATGTAGTGATTACTAATATATATGTATGTGTGTGTGTGTGTGTGTGTGTGTGTATACATGCATACATATATATATGTATATGATGGTCCACTGTTTCTTAGTGTCATCAGGGCCATGTTACCTACTTGGAATTGATACCTGTGTTGCTGTGCTTGGTTTCAGTCTTCTCTCTTAAACAATGAGAGATTTTTGCCATGTACTTCAGCTCAGATAGATTAGGTTGCTAAGCCATGCTTTTATTAAAAAGAAATCATGAAGATAATAAAGCAGTGATGGATAACGTGAGGAAGGAAAAATGATGCATTGGGGAGAAGTAATAACAGGCTCACAATCCAGGGGTTGATCAGATGAATTTCATAAGGTGGTTATGGTAGCTGATTTCTTCTTCAGTGAGAAGAATGTTATCTTGGAAGAAGAAAATTAAGGTTTGGCTGGCAGCATGATGCCTGATCCTGAAATTCCAGCAAGTATAAGGAATGGCATTAGTTTTGATGATAAAGTTTCTTGCTACAGACTGTTCAGTCCGAAAGCTGACTGTTCAAACTATAAGTTAAGTTTAATTGAGCTTCACACAGTGATAGAGGGAGGAAGATTAAAAGCTGTTTAGAGCCTGTCTCCCCACTGTGAGTAATTTAGGCATCTAGTTTGGTTGTGGTGGCATCTAGCTTTTCTTATTCACTGGCTAAGAAGTCTGAGCATTTAATGCAATATTCTGAAATGCCGCTGTGCATGCTAGACCACTGCAGGCTAGGTGTAGTGGCTCTTTCCTTTCTTGGACTCAGCACAAAGTGATTCTGAATAAGGCAATGATCAGAAAAGGACTGTAGTCTCCCATCAAGTGATATCAATCAAATTATTTGTGTGATATTTCTAATATGGAATCACCTCCTCCTATTTTTTGAGATTTCTAACCTCTTCCTTTTGACATTCTCTATCTATAATATCATTTCTTTCATGTGAAAAAAATCTAACTGGTATGGACCTATTTCCACTTGTGGGATTTTTTTGGCACAGGGAAGTGAAAGGGGATGCAGGTTAACTACTCTGAGCTATGCTCATCTGTGTAATTTTCTACCTCTGAAGCATCAAGTCTCTTTCAGATGGGCTCAGCCTCTTCTTGAGTTAGTGTTGTTTTACCTTTCCTTGAATTTCCTATGCTCTGAGCAACAAATAGGCAATGCTACTCCAGTGGCAGCTTTCTGCTAAGGTCAGTGCTACTATAAAATAAAAATTCTTTCAGGGTCCAAACCCTTCCCTAGTGGTTACCATGGAAATGGAGAACTGAGTGAATATATAGATTAATGTTTCAGTTACATATAGATGTTCTGCAACCTTTTCTGTGTTACCATTTAAGAGAAATGATCATTCTATAACCACTGGGCCATTAGTGCTTTCAGCTCCGCTATAGCTAAGATTCGGGCCAAATTGTTAATGCAGAAAAATACCTACCTATTTAAATAAGTGGTTTGGTTTCATAGAGTTCTGCTGGTTGTTCAAGGTTTTATAAAGCAAGGTTGTTTTTCTGTTGTTGTTGCATAAGATGCATTTTGTAGTTTAATTTCATATAATCGATGTTCCAAATCCTGGACCAGTACCCAAGGAATATTACTTCTTACTCCCTCCCATTCCCTAATGACATTTCTATTAAAAATGACACATTGAAAAGGAGCTGCAAGACAGGAGATACAGCTAAATTTATCAGAATTGTCTCAATGTGCTGCTTGTTATATATGGACACAAATTATTCTAGTGCATTCTGGTCAGATAGATGAGTCATAGTACAATGCTGGCCTGTCATATTCCTCCATCCCAGAAAGAATTTAACTTTTTTTGGGGAAAAATGACATGTTAAATGTAAATTACATACTGTCAACTGGTTCATCTTTAAGTAAAGTACTGTACTACATTTAAAACTTTTTGAATGTGGCATAACTTCATGACACTAGCTGCATAATCCAATTTTTTTTGGATTTTTCCCCATTTCTATGGGGTAACTACCAAGAAGTGTTATCTTTTAAAGATATTTTTAGCTTGCATTTATACGTAGAACAAGGTTTAGTGGTGTATTTCATTTTGATACAGAGCTTTCCACTTTTCTAACAGCAAGGTTTTTCTTAAAGTGGACTCTTACACTAAAGGAAAAGATTTCAGAAAAAGATCAGTCTTATTCCGTTCTTATTTTGTTTGTCAGTTCTAAGTTTTGCTTTATACTTGGATTTAATTATTTAAATGCTGTTTAGATTTACATCAAAAATTGCAGTATTTCCTTTGAATGTGCTGGCCTTTATTAGCTTGTGCAGTTCACTCCAGCAAGGCTTAATAGGTGAGTCTTTGTGGTTAGGGGCATAAGTCAGGTTAAAGTTGAAGACGTTTGCAGAAATTCAGTCACAAAAGTCTGTGTGCTGCAGAAGTTTCAGGCATGAAAATACTTTAAGAATTGATTTCAATATGTTAGTTTATTCTACTTTGCTGGTAGCTGAAGACATAGCTTGATTCATACTGTCTTCTTATAGTGATTCTCCTATCTAACATCCAGCTATTTTTGTTTTCAGACGCAAAAGGCCAAATTGTGTTTGAAGTGACATTTCATAATAAAAAATTCATTCTGTCATAAACATGTGACAGTCCAGATAGAAGAATATATAGAGAAAGTAGTCTGGAACCAGAGAATGACTTTCATTGTACCTTGAGAGCAATGTGTTCGAGTATGGAGTACATATAGAGCCACAGTGACTTTGGTGGGGGGAATCTAGATGCACAGTTCTCAGTGGATAATGTTTGTTATTTGTAAAGCCACTGCGGTCAGTAATTCAAATGTCAGTTTCTCATAACAGTTAAAATTTCGTATTGGCATTACATGCTTGTATGAAACTTGCCTGAGTATTCTTGCCAGGTGCTGTATAGCTTTAAGGCAATCTTGGCACTGTCAGCAAGAGTATCTCCCTTTTCAAGTGCATTTATTACACTGAGGCAAAGTGGATAGCACACAAACTCAGTTAGCACCTAGATGCTGAGAGATAATGTTCAAACTTGTAATAGGCTTTATAGCTCGAGATGAGCACCTTGAATTTGATATGAATCTGACAGCTTACACTTGCTATCAAACTGAAATTGCCTGTTCAGTTTCTCTGATGAAGACAGCAAGATGAGCATTTGAATATTCCAAAAGAGGTTAGACAAAGGTCTGAATAACCAAAGAAAAAGGTGTCTTTTTAAATGGAAAAATGCAATTTTCACAGTAGCATCTAGATATTTGAACTATAGGTGCTGTCAGTGTTCAGTTAGAATAAGAAGCTATTAGCTGCATGAGGTCTGAACTATTGGTTCTGTCCATTATGTAAGTGTGTAGGAGTAATAGTCTGTCTTTAGACCTCTTGCTGGAGCTGATCTCTGGGACACTTACACTGTAACTGTACTACTAATCAAAGAGTGATAGGGAGTATTTTTGTGCACTAGAACTCAGTTGCCTGTACTGCTAATTTGCTAGAAGAGCTTCTGGGTGCGGGGGGCCATGTAGCACCCTGCAGAAACAATTTTGAGTGTAGTTCAGGTATTAATATGGACCAGGAACCATTTCCCAATAGACAGTTTGAACGTGGCCACCCTGTTCTGGTGTGTGGGTTTGGGCTGTTGGATAGCATTTTACTTCTGTGTCTGGTTCAGGGCATCTTTAATTTCCTAATGTAGACAGAGCAATAATTATGTAGAGTAACTTGAAGGATATACTAAGTTTAAACAATTGCTGAATATTGTATTGATTAGACAGAGCTATAGCAAAAGTGACAGACTTGTTTGAAGGTCTGGAAAATCTTAATTTGCCAATATGCCTTCCCCATCCCTCTGAACAATATGCTACAGTAGTGTTTTTTGTCTTTTATTGTGGAAAACTTTAATCAGTAACTGGGCCCTGTATTATCATTATCCCATTGCGTTGTGGTGGTCATAGGATTTATGCATATATTTGTGGATAAAATAAGGTTGCACTCTATGATGTAATCCCACTTCAATTTCTTCTTCATATTTTTTTCACCCACTTCTCCAATTCAATAATTTATTTGAAAGTCTGTCATCCATTGCCTGGGGCTTACTGTCCTGGAAATGTATAGCTGTTAGCTGTAGGTGGTGATGCTCTCTGTTAATCTAGCAAGTTATCCTGGTTTGGGGAAAAACTTTCAAAGCAACCTAAATCCCACTGAAAGGCAGTGCAATATAGGTGCATAACAGCAGGTGCCTGTTTGACCCTCAAAAGCATTATTAGCATTTGTAGACATGCATGAGCTAACTTTAAGTAAGCTTAATTGGGTTAGTTGCGAAGAAGGCAATCTAGGAGAACAGGGTTCAACAATGGCTACACAATGTGCCTGAGGTTCTGGGTAAATTCTTGAGCAATTAATTGAGTTTCTCCCATACTGCCACTGTGGTGCTACTGTCAACACTGGGCTTAGTGTAAATATGCTGCGATTACAATTTTGCATAAATCACAAGAGTCATTTTAGAAGTGGTACCCCTATGATCAAAGCACTGATTTGTTTCAAAGGGAGATTTTGCAGCCAAATTAGAATGTTGTTTTTGTCATCAACTAGCGCTTCTGTTTTTTCTTCATTTCAATTTAGGATATGTACTGTAGTAATCCAGACAAAACTGTTCTGGAGGTGACACATACAAGTTTGGCGGCGGACAGTAATTGAAGGAGGAGACAAATATTGTCAGTCTGCAGAATTATGCCAAAGAATAATTATGGGGAAGCTAGAAACGAGCATTTTGGAATAACAGGATTCAGGGCTGTTTCAGTAGTTAATGCATTACCTCGCCTCCCTTACCCAGTAACACCTACCTCTCCTTTTGCGTATGTGTGGGAGATGGGTTTT
The DNA here is from genome assembly GCF_036370855.1 of Dromaius novaehollandiae. Taxonomy (NCBI): domain Eukaryota; kingdom Metazoa; phylum Chordata; class Aves; order Casuariiformes; family Dromaiidae; genus Dromaius; species Dromaius novaehollandiae. The sequence continues at coordinate 28,475,702 of NC_088098.1, forward strand.
TTTTGGCTTTGTTTTCATTCAGCTCAGGGTAAATAAGTCCTACATCCCATTAAACTGTTCAGTTCTGTTATTAATCTTATGAATTAGACGTTCATTTGAAAGCAGTGTCAGCATATGAGTATTTTAAAGTAGGTCATGCTAGCTTTTCCATTTTCTCAGAGTAAAAAGATTCTCTAAAGCAATGACCTTGAAGCATATGTTTGAAGAAAGACTTACGCAGGAAGGCCTAGTATAACTGGTATCAAAGAAAAAAAAAATCTTGTTTGGTCCTGGAAAAATTGTTCCAGAATGTAATGTTTATTTTAAGTGAAAGCACTAGCACATAATACAGATAAGACCAGTAGACCTAAGGTGTGGTCCTGGAGAATTCCTGATGACCACCAAGTTAAAGCCATTCACTCTACACATTCACTTCATTATAGACTGGAAGTAGAACAAGGAAAGATGGGAAAGGCAAAGAGAATAAGAAAGCACCCAGGCAACAATGATGGACTTCTTTGTGTACTGGTTCTCATAAATTTCATCACCAGCTGTGTTAGATGTACTGATTTATTGTTGGAGTGCCAGTATTTGATTATTTTGTTTGGTCTTGTAAACTGATCAATGTTTACTTTGTCTTTTGAGTTCTGGAAGAAATATCATAAAATCTTTTAGGCTTGCTGTACTTTTTATTTGTGTACCATTTATTGGTGTCCCTGCAGAGATAAATGGCATAGTAAAGTAGAACATTAGATTACCTAATTAAGTATTTCAGAGGGATGTGCACTAAAAATAAAGCTGATGAACAGTACCAATTCACTGTTCTTAGTAGTTATAAATGTGTAAAATATAGAACGTGTATTCAGGCCTATACTTGAATAGGATTTATTTTAAGGGCGTTATTTACAGCCTGCATCATCGGGGGAGTCTTCAGTGATTTCAGTCAGATTTGGATCAAGTCCAGCAACAACTGAACCACTTAAATTTCCCAACACTTTAATTGCCAGTTATCTTATTTTTTTCTATGATGTGGTCTGAAGACCTTAGTAGGATACTTTATACAATTACAGGCATGGGAGTAGTAGTTAACCCTCCCAGAAATATGACTTGCCAGTGTTTTGCATGCAGCAGTTATGGCACAGCATGACGCACTGAGCACTCTGTGACATTTGTTTGCCAGCAATGAGAATCCTACCCATTGTAGTGCTGCTGACAATCAGCTAAGTGATTATGAATTTATCTAGTACTGCAGAATTGTGTGGCACATGACTGACAGCTGGAAAAATGATTTAATTTTAAATCAATGCAAGCATACAGCTAAGTGCTTATTAATAAAGCAGCATTTATAAAGTAAATGTTGCGGTGACTTAATATGCCCACAACAGTCTAATTCATTATTCTCTTGAAAATGAATGTTAAATTACACATATCATCACATATGACAAAGAATATTAGAAAAGGATAAGACATAGGTAGATGATTATAACAAATGCTTTTGTTGGTTTAACACAATATAAAGTTTACTAATCCTGTGGAAAAGTGATTCTCTTTCTTCAACTAAAGAGAGCTCCATTAATGGCATTTAATATTCCATAAATCTAATAAATGGAAGAACCTTATGATTCCCTTGACTGAAAAGAAATATGATTTGTTGTGTGTTGAAATGCAATTATTACTTACTAGCAGTAATCCTAAAGTTATTGCAAAAGTTAAATCGAGTGGGCACCGTTAAACAGAAAGAGTGTGCATGTGTGTGTGAGAGCATCAGTTCACACAATGTTAATCAAAGTGTAACATTAGAGAAATATGTAGTGTTTGCCTGACATTTGTGGATTAAAATGTTAAGTATTAAATGTGGAAGGCTAAGCCCAAGAAAATCCAATGGACAATTTGAGATTTTGTTCAAAAATAATAAAATCGTTCGATTTAAAATACAGTTTTTGTGTGTGTATGTAAAATGACTTATCCAATCTAATGTAAAGCAAAATCTGATCTTTACAAAAGATTTAGTAATGAACGCAGAATAACCTGTAAGAGTTTGAGTTGAGTTACACAAATTGGAAAAGAATGTAGCTTCTGATTTTCCTATTTAACTTTGACTCAGCACAGGCAGGCTAATGAAAAGGGCTGTGAGTGACTCCTTGATATTCACCTTGCACCATGCTTCTAATCTCTTTTGACCAAAACTCAGATAAATAATTCACAATATATTTCACAAGTAGTTAAAAAGGGGCGGAGGTTCACAATTTATGCAAGCAGAGAAGGGTCTTCACAGGTTGGTTCCTTTTTGAAATCATCAGCCTACCTGTAATAGTAATGTAGTTCAGCCAGTGAACTGCTTGTCAATCAATTATTTTATCTTAAGATTGAGAAATCTTTGATGTTGTGGTTAAGATAGATTGCCTAGTATCCTCTCATTATATAATTCATAGATTCTTACTACTGTTTGAGCACTTTTGATCAGTAATTTCAAAAGGTATTCAATATTGTTTTTCTTTCTCACATTACAGCATTTCACGTTATCCTAAAGTTATTTCTTATACACTGGAGGTAAAGTTTGTTCAATATTTAGAATGAATGGTAGGGGGAAGACAATTTCAAGTGAAAATACTTTATTTAGGCTGAAGCTGGGCATTACTTGAATGAGTATCCCATGCATATTCTGTACCTTGGACAGGAATTGCAAAGCTCCATTTAATGCAGATGGCAAGATTTCCATATGGTGGTTTAATGAGCTGATAGCAGACTGTTATTAACATGAGATTTGCAGATCACTAGAAGCAGTGAGACATTCTGGATTGGAAATACTCTGTTTATTTCCATTGCCCTCTGTCTGGTTTAGTTATATAGCAATTAGCCTCCAAAACAAATGTACTAATCTTGACATCAATACCATCCAGACTGATGAAGAAAAAAATCCAAGATGCATCTTTATCAGTTTTCTTTTGTTTCTGTGTTTGATTCCTGCTCCTAGTAACTGAATAATCCTGTGTCATTTATCCAAATCAGAGATGTGTTTTGCATCTCAGTAGCTTCATTTTTTTCCTCAATTAGAATCAGTAGTTGTTGGGTTGGTGTTAGTAACCATAAAGGGAAAATTAATAAGCAGAAAATCAAGAATGTTGGTATTTGCTTCTGTGTACTGATTCATTTTAGTATATATTAAAAAAAAATTACAACCAAAATAATAGCCATAATTATTGCTAGAAGTCCTGTAACCTTGAGAAAGAAAATAATGTTTGCCAAAAGGAAAAAAAAAAAGGCAAAAGGAAATCTCAAACTTTTGCTTAACATATCAGTTGGAGGAAACAGTATAGCATCTTAGGTGCAATTATTGAGAATTATTTTAAACAAAGTCTTTTTTTGTTCTGTGAGCATTTGCTAAGGTGTAAATCTTAAATGTCCTTGCATACAAGTATGCTTTGATCATGTGGCAGGTGTCTCTCTGGTTCTTCTGCTTCAAATTCATTTTTCAAAGTTGTGGCTTGCCTAAATATTAACTAATTGCAGGTTAATTAATGCTTTATTTTCTATGCTCATGGATGACACACTTGTAAATGTTGTAAATTTTGCTCTTTTTTTGTGGCCTTTTGCTTTTTACTTTTATGCATAGTGATGGATTTTGCAATATTCTATCTTGTGTCTATGTCCAACTCCTGAAAAATTTCAGAAAGTAAACAAAAATCATTGGGAAGTCCATTCAGAAATGAAAGGCATTGGAAGAATCGGAACGAGATGCATATAATCCCACTTTAGTTTCCCAGGTCCTTAAAGAGGATGGTACTTTGCAAATCTGTTTTAGAGTATCTTGTAGGCAAGAGTACTTATTGCAGAGGCGATACATTTTTTTGTGACGTTCATGGTATGTGTTAGATGTTGTGTTTCGTCAACATGTACCTGCATGAAAGTTGTGTGAATTCATATTATATCCATTAGCTGAAATAATAAATGTTAATTATGTCACAAAATTATGTGGGAATTTTGATTTAGTTCTCTTACGTGTATTCAAGATACATGCAGATTTTAAAAAAGGCAAACGAAGTGGAGTTTGGAAAGATCACTGTCATTTTTTTCACTTTTTTTTTCATGGTTGTTCTTGTAGTAGAAAGAACTGCAGGTACTTAGCTCATTACAGGAATGATTCATGGTCTAGTAAATATGCCTTACAGTGATAGATGTAAAGAGCTCCATTTATTTAGTTTATAAAAGAGAAGCCCAGAATGGCTTGAATAAAGATTGTAAGTACCTACAGTGGGAAGAGAGAACTTTTACTAGAGGGCCCTTTAATTTGGCAGACAAAGATGCAGTATGATGCATCTGGGATTTGGTAATGCAAAAAATTACAGTAACAATACATTAGAAAACTGTTTTTACAAGGATGAGGGTAATTTACTGTTAGTTTAGCCTTAACAAAGATAGTCTTTCAGTGAAAAAGAGATATCTTGTAAAGGATGTGTTTTAGTGTTACCAGAAGTTATTAGACTCAATGCAAGAATTACTGGTTCGTGACACATGTTATGCAAGAGATGAAACTAAACTATTACTGTGGGCTTTTTTGGTTTCATAATTTCTATTTCAAGTGCATGACCTAATGGTACTATTATTGCTTACTTTTACAATCTGCAGGAAGGTGTAAATGTGATTTGTTGTTTACTGTCCTTAAGAGTTAGGTACATTCTGTATCACAGAAAATTTCTCTTTTTTGGCCTTGGCATATGTGGCTTAGTATATTAAGGGAATATATTGGCAGAGAAGATGAAAGCAGAAGCATGTTGCCTAGTAGCTGAGACATAAGGACGAAAGTACTAAACTTAAAATAGTAGCGCAATTAGTCCAAATAGAAAATCAGATTCATAAAATTTTTAATTTATAAGAAGCATAAAAATTTGTATGTATAAAAAAAGAATCAATGATGTAACCCATACGTACAGAATGTAAAGACCTTTTAGGGAAAAATATCTAGTTCTTCAAAGTGAATAAAAATGATTCCCATAAGACACTTTGGAAAGAGACCATCTTCAAAAACAAGCCAAAACAAAAAAACCACAAAAACCCTCTTCAAATCAGCATTGGAGGCTGAAGTATAGCTTTATATTTCATACTGTGAAGGATTCAGGACTGCTTAAGCTGATTTCCTGAGTCTTGAAGCAAACAAATGAAACACTGCAGTCTATACACGTGTGTATACATATATGGAAAAGAAAAGGATAAAGTCACAGAACCACAGAACACTGGAGGCTGGAAGGCACCTCTGGAGATCATCTGGTCCAATCCCCCTGATCAAAGCACAGTCAACTAGAGCAGGTTGCCCAGGACTGTGACCGGTCAGGTTTCGAATACATCCAAGGATGGAGACTCCGTAACCTCTCTGAGCAGCCTGTTCCAGTGCTCAGTCACCCTCACAGTAAAGAAGTGTTTTCTTATATTTAAACAGAGTTTCCTGTGTTTCAGTTTGTGTCCATTGCCTTTTATCCTATCACTGGGCACCCCTGAGAAGAGTCTGACTCTGTCTTCTTTACACCCTCCCTTCAGATATTTATACACATTGATAATATCCCCCTGAGCCTTCTCTTTTACAGGCTAAACAGTCCCAGCTCCCTCAGCCTCTCCTTGTATGACAAATGCTCCAGTCCCTTAATCATCTTAGTGGCCCTTTGCTGGATTTGCTCCAGCAGGTCCATGTCTTTGTAGTACTGGGGAACCCAGCACTGGACCCAGCATCCCAGCTGTGGCTCATCGGCATGGAGCAGAGGGGAAATTTCATCTCCCTCAACCATCTGGCAGTGCTCTCCCTAATGCAGCACAGGATACCATTGGCTGCCTTGGCCGGAAGGGCACATTGCTGGCCTATGTTCAACTTGTCCACCAAGGCCCTCAGGGCCTTTCCTGCAAAGCTGCTTTTTAGCCAGTCAGCCCCCAACCTGTACTGGTTCATGGGGTTATTCCTCTCCAGGTGCAGGACTTTGCACTTCCCTTTTTTGAACTTCGTGATGTTCCCCTCTGCCCATGTCTCCAGCCTGCTGAGGTCCCTCTGAATGGCAGCACAGCCCTCTGGTGTATCAGCCTCTCCTCCCAATGTTGTATCATCTGTGAACTCGCTGAGGGTGCATTTGGTCATCCAGGTCATTAATGAAGATGTTCAACACTGTTGGCTCCTGTATTGACCCCTGGGGGTCACCACTAGGGACTGGCCTCCAGCTGGACTTTGTGCCACTGATCACAGCCCTCTGAGCCCAGCAGTTCAGCTGGTTTTCAGTCCAATTCACTGACCACTTTATCTAGTTTGTATCTCATCACATTGTCTGAGGATGTTCTGAGACAGTGTCCTGCGAGGAGGGAACTCTGAACTGACGCTTTGCTCTCCTGCTATATTGAGGGGAAAAAAACCCCCAAACAAACAACCCAGATCCTTTTTTGACTGAAGTATTTAAATCTATTGTAACACTATTAGTTTACAACATTTCCATTATTTGTTTATCACAGAGTGACATACTTGTTTTCTTACCCTACAAGGCTGCCATGAGATAAAATATATGCTTAAAAAAGCTCTGACGCTCTTAGATGTAAGACACTACAGAAGTATACAGATAAAGTGTTAGATAGAGGTGCTTCTCAAGAGTCATATGGAAAGAGAATTTTCCTCTGAGATTGTTCAGAAAGCCACTTCATTAAAACAATTTCCCATTTTTCTTTTTATTGGCCATTTTCCAGCAGTTAAAAACAATGACAGTATGCAACATTCTCAGCATAGTACAATGAATATGATCCAGCAAGTATCTGAATAAAAGTTGACCGCTTCACAGTAGCTAGACAAAGCTTCTGACACTTGTTCTTCAAAGTGTTTTTCTTGGTATCACATTACATTTAAGAATTAGGTCTTGCAGCTCTTGCAAAATCTTCAAAATACAATTAGGTGAATTCTTCATAAATTTCACTTCAGTTCTTGGATGAACATAAGAGTCTTTTAGAGCTGAAGTACCTCATTCAGTAATCTAATGAGCAAGGAAAACCATTCTTGCAGTAAGAATTACAAAATAAGCTACATGAGTCCGAATCAAATTACTCTTACACTGCGCTGTTATGATTTCAGTTGATGGAATAAAAATGCCTGTATTCATTGACCTCCAGCCTTCCATGTCTATTAAATCTTTTAATGTGCTTGATTGCTAGAGAACTACAGTATCGAGCGCCTTCAGAACATATAGAATAGTTAGCCTGCTTTCAGTTTATACGTATTCCCTTTCCTTTTAGACATAGCTTTGTTCATTATATGTAATCTCTGGAGAATAATATTCAGTAAACAGTTTGGAAACAAATTGTGTTTAATCTTTGGAAGTGTTGCTATGTATTTTTACTATGTCTAATTGGGAAAGTGAGACAAGGTTGCTATCAAGCATTATGCAGAGATTCCTTTTCTTTCAATAATTGGTTCTCTTAGCAGATTTCATCTTCCTTTTCGTAACAGACAAAAGATTTGTGTCAACTGAAACTCAAATGCAAATGATTTTCTTTTTAGTAGAAGCTCAGAATCAGAAAAATCTGGACAGTGTTTACAATATGAAGCCATTATTGCTAACTTTTCATTGCTCATCGCAGCCTAGTTCACATTCAGTTCCATTCTCACGGCTTGTGAAGGGAGAGGAAGTTTGGGGAAGTTTTCACGATGCCTTAGAATGCTCTAAGTATATCAGCAAAATCCATCTAACCTAATTTAGGTATCTAAAAGTTTGATATTTAAGCCTGAGTTAAGAAGGGAGAAATAGGCATATTTACATGATGATTCATTTATCCTGGTCCTCTCCTCTGAACATTATGTGAGTCTAAGGTACCTGGATCAGACCTAGATATTTAAAAACTAGGTCAGAGGAATTCATTTTGTTTTCTTAACTTATTTTTGGTGTCATCGTGTCTCAAACTATAGAGTGGAGGTATGTGATAACAATATTCCCGTTACTCAAATTTAGCCACCTAGGTTTGCCACAGAAGTTACCTGAGTAATCTTCTTATCTCCTGCTGTTTTCAAAAGAGAGGGGATGGAGGGACCACACCAGAGAGGCATTCAGAAAAAGAATTAAGCCTTCCTCCATTGAATAGAAACATTGCTTAAGGAAACTAGTTAGTGATTGTAAGTGATAAATGTTCTTTAATATCTCAACGTGGATTTTTAAAAAACTTCTATTACTGAATTTATTCAACCTGTTAAGTCTTTTTCTTAGGCTGAAAATATTCAGAAAGGCCTGTGTAGTGACAGTTGTGCGATCATAAGTGTGGCATGCAATATGCAACATATGTAAACCTGTACATGACACGATATTTCTAGGAAAGCTGAAAATATGTTTCTATTGGTTTGTGGACATGTCTGTACATATTTGTAAGATTATTCCAAAATTGAGCCTGTCTGCTAGGCACTTTTAAGTGGAATTGATTGTGTCCTTAACTCTGTAACAGGATGTAGTAGATTTCCCCCTGTAAAACTATTGCTACATTTGTACCTAAATTCCACCCCTATTAAAAAAAATCTTTCCTCAGAATCCCTCCAACAGAACAACGAAAATCACAATTATAAGTACAGAAAAATAAATGTGTTTAATTTACTTGAAACATTCAATATGGATCCATTAAATGAAAAACAAATATTAATAATGTGGCCATATGAAGAAATGCTTCTGGAATGGTATGCTGGAATAAATGTAAAAAAAAATACTAAGTTTTTAATGTTAAAATAAATCTTGTATGCAATATTACTATATAAGAATCTATAACCTGTATTTTGCTTTCTCAAAACTGGATTCGTTCTGTTGTTGAAAATTATTAAATCCAATTCCTAGTTTACAAACAGCTCGCAGAATGTTCTGTAGGTCAAAGCCAGCTAAAAGCATTAGGTACACACTTTTCACGTTAGGTTTAAAAAGTGAAATAGGTTCGTCATTCTGCATATAAAAAGGAGGGTAACTCTATAACCATGAGACACAAACAAAAGAGACCAAATCCTCACGTCTTCAGTTTATATTTGACACAAAACAATGTTTGCAGAAATATTTTTAAAAATTGCTGAGAGCATAAAGGAGGAGAAGGAAGAAGATATGGCCCTATATAGATTACACTTCCATCACCAATAATTTTGTTACTGGTGCTTTTTTATGGCATTGTGCTTATTCAGTAAACATTCCAGAATATACACCAATTTGTATAACCTGATATTACATTCTGATTAAACTAATGCTTTTAATCAAGGTCAGTAGGTAAGTGGCAAACCCAGGTCCCCTTTTCATCATAGACAAGAATGATTGTAGCAAGTCAACTACAGACCTCTCTCTATAGATCACTGGTGTAATTATCCAGCCGCGACTGTTCCCGGAGGCCCGAGGAAGGTCAGTGTAGTTTCTTGGGCTGTTCAGTTCTACTTCCGGATGTACTTTATGTAAAGAACATCTTTCTCCAGAACTCTACAGTTTTCTGCTTCTGAAATAGAGATGGGTTACAGATTGATGTTGATGGCAGTGAGGAAAAAAAAAGTGTCACTTTCTTTGTAACGAAGCCTCAGAGATTAATGAAGCAGAGGAACGATGGAATATTTTGATAGTGTGACATCACAGATCAAATTCTGATTTTTTTCATTTTGAATTTTAAGCTTTTTTTTCAAGTAAAAGCCAATCTTTAAATTCTCTTCCAGAAACAGTTAACATCACAACATTGTGAGTGTGCAGTCAGGCTTTTTATGTTGTCCAAATTAATATTATAAAACTCAAATAATTTCTTTTTTCATTTTTTGTCCCTTTCAAAGAAGGTTCAGTCCCCTTGCAGTTATTCAGAGCAGTGAAGCAGTTTTAACTTTATTCTTTTTGATAGAGATACAAGGTCCTTAAATGAGAAACTCCAATCTTTGAAGCCTCTGTTCAGCTAAACCCTGTGAAGAGTTTTCTACTGCACATGCTTTTTTTAAGTCAGTTTTCCATGTTGAGCTTTCTTTGATAACTCTGCTTCAAAATGAGAACAAAGATATTACTATATTCAGTTTAGTCACATGTTTGTAAGTGATGAGCTTCTGGTGCCAGTGATGCCTTTGTTTGATGTTTATTAGTCTGTGCTCTATTTCTGTTTAGCCTGTCCTGAATTTACTCCACTGATTCAGAGCAACACCGTGTAGAGGAGAGACTTCCTCCTTGAATAACTTCATGGAGGAGAATGCTTTTCACTCACTTTGCAGAAAGCTCAGCAGAAACATGTAACTTTTGATCTTTAAGTGCAAGATTGTTAAATGTTTGATTTTCGTGTTGTTTTGTGTGGTGTTTCCAATTTTCTTGTCTTGCTATTTCAGTAATATTCTTAGACTTTATTTGGGAATTTCAAGCATTATTGCACTGACACCCACTTTAACCACAACCAAGGTTTCATTACTGTCTTTCTCTTCTTGTCTCTCTTTACTCTTTCTTTATTTTGATAGAGGAGTTCAGTAAATGCAAAATGCTGTGATGCTGTGCTGTTGGGAATAAAAAATATTTCCACTTTACTGATGATCTTTGCTCACTGGCTGTTATTACATTGAATGTCTGTTGGGGTTCAAATATGATTTGACAAGAAAGGTTATCTTACATCTTTCTGTGAGACCTGTTAAAACACTTCCTTCTCTACACTGTTTTTATGTGTGTATATGAGACTGCTGGTACTTGTACTTAAGGTACCATTTTGGATGTACTTCATACTTTTTTTTATTTTAAGCATTTGATAAACACAGATGTAAATCATAAAATTGTTCTAATTGTTTCTTCACTTGTAAAACCTTTGCTAGTTTTCATGTGAGCATTTTTAGCTTTAATTTCTGAAGTGCTATGAAATTAATGCATATAAAAACACAGTTATGCGGTGCTACATTTTATAAGCAAATCAACATGCTTACATCAATTTGAGTTTTTAATTATATAGAATATAGTTTCCATGCTGAAAAATAGTAAAGTTAAAATGTTATTTTTGCAATGACCTTGTCTCTTCTTTTTTTTTTAATCATTGTGCTTTTTAGAATTTTTCATTTGAAAACTGAAATATATTAGACCAAATAGCAACAGTTGAGGCTTATTTTGTTAAAGAATATAAGTATTAGACCCTGTGTGCTATCTGGTAAAGCTGCTCAAGAGTAGGGAAATGTTTTAAAGTAATAAATGGGCGATCTTGCAAGAAGTTGCTTATAACAGAGTAATACATCTGCCCCCCTCATCAGTTTTGTGCTTGGAATGATCAAAAGCACCTGGCTTTCACGGAAACTGAGACAAATATCAATGCATTGGATTAAATATTATATCTATCTGTGCAAGTGTTAAACAAAACATTTTTGTTTACTAACAGAAAGTAAAACAGTACTATTATAAATGCAATATCTGGTTTTGTTCTTTTGTTTAATATGCGCTGTTGTCATCTATTTTTGCCCATATAGTAAAAAAAGAAGTTAATGTTAGAATATCATTCTCTCTGAAATGTGTTGTCTCTACTAAAAGAAATTATTGGATAACTTTACTAATCATCAAATTTCAATTCATGATCTGAAGAGATCTCTTTACTGTATAGTCTATTCAGTAAAAGTTGGTAGCTTTATTTAGAATAAATTGCAATCTTAAAACTGCCTCTTGTAATTTTAAATGACTTCACTAAATATGAAGTCATAATCAATTGAAAAATAAATGGTTTTAAAGCAAAATTATTTCCTTTATTTTTTGTTACTTGTCTCAGTGCTTACAAAGGCATTCATTAAGGAATGCGACAAGGATACAGACTTTGCCCAAATTGTATTCAGTTTTTTTTTTGTAGTGTGCACTAGATTGGAAAAGTCATTTTTATATAGCTTATCTGCTCTGAAAGTAACTGCTAAAATTAGGTAACTTTCCATTTAACTAAATAAATTTCCAGCTCACTGCCATGCTGCTTGTGGTGGAGGAAATATAGTCCATTACTATTTCTTAAGTAGAGCAGATGCTATGGAGATTATTTCCTCAAACATTGTAGATATTTTTGTAATCGTTGTGAAAATGGATTGATACTTTTTCATATATTATTACTTCAATGCATTTACAGTATTACCAAATGAAGCAAAAGCAGTATGCTTTTTAATGGTGTAAGGGCTTGGGGTAATGACCTTTCTCCTCAGCAGATGAATTAATGTGGAACCACATTTTTTGTTGCTCTGTATCTTCCCATTCACATGGTGACATAAAAGATTGCAGAATCTGTGAATTTAAGAAAACCATTAGTTAGGGGGGAGCCTCAGAATGAAACCGTGAAAGATGAATCCCCTAGTGGGGGTAAAAAGTAGGAGTCTCTCTGCAGCACAATAACGAGTGATGTATGGTCCCTTGCTAAGAGAGGTGTGGGTGTAATGGCTCTGTGCTCCCATGGCACTCTTGGTTGCCCTTTGGCACTTTGGAATAGGGTGAATGTACCCTTTAATTTGTTGATGCAGGAAGGCAGTAAATCCTTTTATTGACCTGAAAAAGAAAGCCTAGACTTTAATGATGGAAAGCAGCACAGGATTTATGAGGACAGGGTTGACCCATGACTTTTTATGTCACTGAGAATGACATGAACAGTTGTGTTTCTGTACGTAAGGAAACTGAGGGCTGTGGAAGGAGGAGCTGTACTTCTGGGAAGGGGAGGAAGTGCTTTTTTTGGTTTTCTAGCCTGGGAAGCTTTTAAATCGTATGGAGATCATAGCAGCTAGAGAATTAAGTACCATAACTGAGAAACTGGAGGTTTAAACCAGTGGTAGCACATATAAAGGTTTTATTGAGTTCCTCTTAGTATGTTAAGGAAACTATCCTGCATTTATTGCTTGCTGTTCTTCACTGAAGGGTCAGGATGCTGAGGCTAGAGTATCTTTTTTTGAATCTTCTTTCAAGAGATAGCGATTCCTTGAAGAAACTGCCTTGGTGTGCAGCTGTATTACATAGAACATTGTTCCCATGATGCTGGTTGTTCCCTAGGCTCTCGGTATTTTACAATGTGAGCTAACTGTAACTGATGCCATCATGTTTGCTAAGCATCTGAAACAGCAGATCTGTAAAGCTGCCTCAGCAGCCACTCTGCAGATGTTGACTCCACTGCTGTTTTTAATATCCCTTTTTCTGTGTTTCTTTGCTTCTCGAAGTGTGAAGAAAGGACTGTGCACTATGCAGATCCAGCAATGTCTTCGTAATCTCTCTCTGGTGGCTCATTTTGATGCCTTGAGTTGGTGAACTTTGGAGGGAGCTATCTTTTCACCATTTTCAAAGACAAACTCCCAACAACTGAGCCTATCTGAGCTGAAGGGTTCAGAGAGACAGCTGTATCTACCATCTGAAGTTTGGCAACTAGTTTTGGCACTGGCAATTGGTAAAGTTGTAGAGTTGGCAGTTGATAAATTCTCCTTGTTTCCAGAATTTAGCGTGCTTTTATTCTGGCTGAGCCTTCCAGAGTCTATTTTTGCAACTGTCCCTGTTGTCCTGCCTGCTGCCATGGGGCATGCAGGGGCCCTGGTCTGCTACTGGCACTCTGGTGTGTAGCCGCGTACTGGCTACAGTCAGCTGTTCCAGACTTTGCTTATGATCCCATGTCTTCCTGGGAGTAGACCTGTGCAGCTTTGACCAGAAACATAACCTGGTTTGACACAGGAATTGTCACAGCGGCTTCTGTATTCAGGACAAGCTGATAGGGTGACCCTAAGTACCCACAGTTTAAGAGTCGCTCAGTGGGGCCTAGCTGGTGAGGAGCTTAGATGATGACTGTGTTTCTCCTTTATATACATTTGGAGCAGTTCTTTATGCCCTGTATCATGCATCACCTGCTAGTTAGTGTCGAGTACTGTGGATTTTCAGCTGATTAATTACATTTCCCATAAAGTAAATTTGCATGCACAGTCTAGATGGTAGCAATTTTGGTTTTAGTTCAGATTATATATCTTTAAGTGATATATTTGTACAGTAACATCAGCGTCTTTTGTAGAATTTTTAGTCTTTCACTGGATTAAAGACATCCTATTTACTAGACAGTGTATAATATTTATCAGTTAAGCTCATTGTTACTGCCTTTGCACAGCTACCTTTTCAAGCCTTCACAGAACTGCTTTACCTGTTGCCAGCTTCCCCTAACACCTATCCTTTTTCTTCCCCCCATAAGGCACCAGAATTTGAGAGGCTGGTAGAAATCCTGTGTCAGAACAGGGAAATGGAGGGTCCTTTCATCTGTTCTAATAATACTTGCTTGGGATGTTGCCGGTTTCTATTCAGAGTTTTGTGAGGAAACTTACTGTTGGCACCTTTTGCTTCAGTCTTGTCTACTATTAATTCTATGCCAGTTATTTTTTGGACCACTAGTTCTATTGTTGCTGTTCACAAGCATTTCAGACTTAGTGTTTCTTTAGCATATCATTAAATATTTCAGATTGTATGTTGCCTTTTAATTACGAAATTACAGAGAAACAACTTTGCAGAATTTCAGTGTACCTGTCTTAACCAATAGACTGTAACTCTGTATAAGACTGTTTATTCATAGGTGGTATTTCTTTTGTCTTCTCTCATGCCCTTCAGTGCCTTTTTAAAAGATTTGCCTGCTTAAAGGTCCAAGATCTTTGTTCCAATATCTGATATTGGTGATGTCTAGAACTGTGAAGTTGAGAAACTGACTTCTTTTAGCTTGGAAAATAGTAATGGTGTAGAGAGCATAACTGTTTGTAGATCACTGGTTTGAAATGCGTTCTAGTTAGTAGTGCCTGAATTTCAGTGTCCAGTAGCTGTTACCTGGTGGAATCAATCCTCCCTAACAATCAAGCAGAATCGTGGGAGTTGGCTGAGTATGACTGGGCATGAATTGCTGTTGTTTAGTTAGTGAGTTATCCAAAATAAACACCAGAAAAGTTAAGTACTAGTAATCATTCTAAGAAGGAGAATTTCATACTTCTGAGTGGAAACATTACTCAGTGAACTGTGTACTTGCACAGTCAAAAAAGATATCTGTTCAAAAACCACACTAAGGGAAGAAATGACATTCTTTGTACTGTCAGCGACCATTTTCTTTCTTTGCTGGAAATCTGCCCTGCCATCACAACAGAAGATCTGGCATCCTCCTTGCCCTGAGCTGGGTCATTCTTGTTCTCTGTCTCATGTTGGTAATAACATTTGTAAAGCCTCTGGGTCATTGGACTGGTGCAGTAAAAAAGGAAAAGGGATTTACACCCTGAGATGCTGGTGACAACCACTAACTCTTCTGGAGATTGAAGCACAGAATAGGTGTCCTCTTCCTAATCACAGTCATCTGAACGTGTGTGTCCAGTTAAAATACTGATCTGTGCTCCCTCTGTAGTCAGCAGTGAAAAGGAGGCCCCCCTGGGGGGGATCTTTCGTCCACAATTTAATCAGTGTTTATAAAGGTAATGTAGATGACTTAGATGACTAACTAGACATCAGACATTTTTAGATGGCAAAATTTAGATGAAATGAAAGCTACACTATGTCTCACCTTTTCAGTCCTGATCCTTGCATAGTTAACATAATTGAAAGAAGTTTTAATAGATAGGTACTGTCTTGAGCAATTCTAATTTTGACTTTATGAATCTATAACACATCTAACTAATCAGCAGGTAACATCATACATTGTTCCAGAGAAAAAGGAAGTTTGGTAGCAAACTCTCAGAGAGACAGTAAAAGGGAGAAGATAAATTCTGCTTACTGAACTATCATTCTCTTCTAGAGAGAATTTCATACAACCGCTGCTCTTTTCTTGAAAGCTGATAGTATATTTAGAATGAACACAATTGTATTCTAGCTGAGCTAATTAAAGTTAATATTTTGATTGGTGAATACCTAGGTGTTAGTACTAGATATTTATCAGATTTATCAGATTTTGAGCAAAAACAATGAGCAAATGTGGCATATGCATTCTGCTGTTTCAGTCCACAAGTGTGTAATTGGAGTATTTTATAAAATGGAAAAGAATAGATTAATAATTCATGCTTAAGAGCTATTCAAGGATTCTTGCACTTGAATCTTTGAGCCAGTCATCATTTGTCAGTGTTGCATAAATTGTTCAGTATGGAGGAGGTTATTATTTTATAGTTGAATATGAACATATTTTGCCTAGAATTTTCAGTACATAATTGCATGTCTGAAAAAAAGTTGGCTTAGGAATACTCAAGAAGGCTGCAGGTAGCCTGAAAACAATTATTTTTTATTAGAATTCTAATCTTAATTAATAATGTTGTTAAGTTTCACTGTCTCTTATAGCCTGAAATCCTATGATTCCACTTCAGTGGCATGTGGCTATAAGTTATTAGTGCATTGTGCCTGTCATTGTTTATAACTTCTAAAAAACTGTTTAAAATAGGTGGTTCCATCTCCAAACGTTCCCAGTCTCAGCAGCCAGATACCTACCTGATATGTGAGCCACAGCCTGAAGATGCCTCTCTCTCTCTCTCTCCCTTGTTTGCATAATGAGCCTGCCTGGAGCAGTTGTGCTTAATAACTTGGACACCCCTGTGAAGTACTAGCATTAGATGGGGTGATGGTCATGGTTTACGTATTGCTTCACCTAAATTCTCTGAAGAGTTCATGAATGTGTTCAGTGAATGTCACATACATCCTTACAAGAGCAGACCTGAGGCAAAATGCAGTATTGACTTGGTGATTGTTTCTGTTAAGATATGGTTGGAGGATGTTAGCTGTCTTTCTATGCAGAGCGCTCATGCAAGAACTGGAATACTTGTCTCTCAGCACAGTGGAGTTTTTTCCACCTCTCAGAGGAGTTCCCTACCTGCTGTGGTTTAAGTTAAATTGGGGGACAGGGAGGAGCTTAGCTCCCAGTTTTGAAGACATTTCATTATGCCAAATAGAGTCCTTTTTGAAAGACTATAAGGAGCCCTGTTCTGTCTGCTCAAACAAGGAATGTATGCATTACTTGTATGGGAATATATAGTGCTGCAATATGACAATGCAAATGAATTTCTAAATAACCCTGTGATGTTTCCGTAGCAAATTTCGCTTTTACTTAAACACTTTACTTCACACTTAAACAGGATGAAATAAAAAGTGTGAGAAATGTGACTGATAAGTGATTTTTTTTCTTGGGAGAAGGCTTAGATCTGTGCCCTGAATTACAGAGATGGCAGGAGAACACAGGCTAACTCTGACTATGAGACATTTAATCCTGGTTTTATTTCTTACTCCTTTCATGCAATCACCATCTGATTTAACATAAAAAGCTCTTGCTCTTAATCAGGAGTCAAGAAGTAAGCCAGTAATTCATGCTCCTTGACGTGCTTTCAGAAAAGGGCACCCCCCTTTTTTCTACAGATAGAAACAGTAAACTTGTATGAGGCTTCCATCATCTTCACAGGCTTGCTGAGAACTATCCTGAACACTTTTGATGGAAGTCAAGTGTCCTTGAATCTCTTTTTCTATAGAATCAAATTTGTGCATAGAGTAAATTTCAACCATGCTCAAGAACAGAGTGCCAGATGGAAAGTAATGCAGAGAGAGATGGATCACTGATTTTCTCTGTTGTCATTTGGTATGGTAGAATAACTTCACCCAGTACTCCGCAAGTGGAAGCTGTAGCCTAACAAATACATTTAGATCAAATGTTTAGATCTCATCACTTGGATAATGTAGATCCTAAGAAATCATATGGTTGATTCATCTGTGTAGCCTCATGGATATTTAAGTATTGGAAGGGAAAACAAATAAGCTGCTAATTACTGGGAAAGGCTGATATATGCAATGGAAGATCTGCATGTATAATTAGTGGATGCTGATACTCTGTGGGTGTGATAACTGATGTTTATTGCTCTTCAGTCAGATACTGCAAATAATATAGGCAGTAACAGGGAGAACAAGATTTCTCGCATCAGTGCTTTTGTGTGTTTTACTGAGACAGACCACAGCCATGTGGTCCTTTTGGGCCCAGTGCTAGCCCTACCCAGAGCAACTTTGGGCTTAATGGTTTTGTCTGTTTGCCTGTTTGTTTTTCACACAACCTCCTACACTTTCTCTGTCACTGCATCAAGTGAAAGTTATACACCTCTTCAAAATATGCTGGCTCCTTTTCATTCTCCTCTCCAGCTTAATCATTCAAGCGTATACTAGAAAGAAAAACTATTGGTTTTATCTCACCTCTGCTTACCATGACCAGTCTTAAGTACTGGTTCTTAAAACTAGGTCCAAATCATTTTGATCTGTTTCTGTACCTGATACTAAATTTCCTTGTTGACTCCTGGAGGAAAATTATCTTCTCAGGAGCACAAGGACAGCAGCACTTCCCTGTAACGTCTTTGAAGATGCTTGTTCCCAGCAGAGTCAAGGTCTTTATGAGAAAACAGGTGGATTTTCCAGAGTTGCTGAAACTGTTTCAGCATGGAAGGGTTCCTCCCCATGACATGCTGTTGGCATAGTGTTCTCTTACATAAAACACATGACTAAGGACATGACTGTCAGTTTCACTGCAACCAAAGAGACAATGAATGAGGAGCTTCTGGTCCCAGTGAGAAGAGAAAGTTAATAAGAGTGAAACAAGGTGGGAATGGGATGTGCCTTTGTACATCCCACCTTTTCCTTAGCTATTTCTGAAGGTTTTAGGTGATTGGAAGGGGAGGGATTATTTACATGGTCTGTGTTACAGCTTGTATTGTGAATGAGTTGGGACCACATGTTTAGGATCTTTTTCAGGTGATGAAATCTAGCTGTACTCACATTAAAAGGGCAAAGGGCATTTTCTTCAAGGTGCCGTTGTGGTACTTTGTCTCTAACTGAAAATAGGCCTCCTCATCCCGCTGCATCTGCTATTTCTGTTATGGCAAAAATACCCATTCTACAGCTTTTGAGTTACATGCAGCTCATGAGATGGTTGAGATGCCTCTCCAATGCTGAGTCTGACGTGGCCAACACCAAAACTGCTGTGGGGGGAAGCAACTCAACAGGGGCTGGGAGGCCAGCACTTCACATCATCCTAGAAACGTATTGTGCATTTAGCTCAAGGCATCCAAAATTTAAATCTTCCCCCTAGAAAACAGTTTTCACCTCCCCAATGTGCTATATGTCTTTGTGGCTTTCAGTGGTATAAAGCTGTTTGTAGAGGTGCAGGAAGGTTCTTTGGCTCTATATTGACACTTTGACAATTAGGCAAGAGTAATATAAAGTGAAAATTTAATAGTTATCAAAGCACTTGGCTCAATACCTTTTCAGTCTATCTAGTCAAGACCGGAATGATACAGTGCTAATGTAGCACTATAAAGATAACAATTGGCATTAAAAAGGGCACTGCTTTTAGCTCTTGCTTCTTATAACCGCAATACAAGGAATAGTCATAGGAAGCTACAAGTCATCAAACAAAAAGGTAGATCACCTTTGAAACAGGTTCACAATAAGCTGGTGAAACTAAGGGCACAAATATCACCAAGGGAAGAATAATGAGGAATAAATAATGACTAGTAATGCTGTCTGACATTTATTTGGTAGTTAGGTTGAAGATATGGAAGACAGAATTGTTGAAGAAATAAGATTTCAGTTAGCTAATAATGGTCTAGGATTTGAAAGTATTTTCCTGGGGATGCACTAGTAAAGAATTGTCCACTGTAGGGGTGTGGGGCTTTTAAAGGCTTTATCTACTGCTCCTCGTAGTCCAAAATATGAAATTAGTCAACTTGGACCACAGCCTCGTCAAATATGGTTATAATTTTTGGGATGACTGAGTGTAGGAGAAATAAACTCCAGAAATGTAGACACATATCATATGACATGGCAGGATGCCTAGAGATGGGGAGCCTATATTGAGAAATCACAGGGGAAGCATTATGTCCTCTCCAGCTGTTTGAGGAGCATTTTGGGGGACAATTGACAGCAGTTGTCAGATGAATTGCTTCAGTATTTTTCTAATACCCATAGCAACACCAAAATTTCTATGTCCTGAGAAAAGGACCTTAAATACCACTTAGCTATAGAGTTCACTTCCTCTATCTGGCTAATGAGAGAGGTTCACAGTCTTCCAAACAATTTGATACCCTTTGATTCCCAGACTGTAATAAGAACTGTATTGTTTCTGGAGTTTCTTTAAATGTTTTCTGTTCTGCCCTTGAAATGTGTAATGCGCAATCCTGGCAATGTTTTTTTTTTCTTTTTTTTTTCATGTCAGGTACTTCAATGACTTTAGCAATTTTGGACATGTTAAAAGTTACTACTTCTATTAGGATTGTCACAGGAGAGTCCTGCTTTAAATTTCGGTTCTGAAAACCCACAGACACTTAAAATTGCAGCTCCAGCAACAGATTTGTAATACCTGTTTGGTCAGAAGGATTTAATAAAGTTGGTGACTGTAGTCTACAAAGAAAAGTACAGCTATGTGGTCTTCCTACTTCATTATAGTGAACTAAAAACTATACACAAAGGTTCTTTTCACATATGAACTGGGGATCAAAAGATCAAAGCTGTTGGTCACTGTGGAGTAAAGTTTAAATAGAACAAATTACTTGCGGGGAAAAACTAGCATTAACTCTGCATTAGAAACCCTGATGTGGCATGATAAATTTGCTGATGACAGATCATGCCTGGAAATGGCACAGCCTCCATTTCACCTGCAGATGGAACTTCAGTATGAAACAGGCTCAGTCTGATGCCTGTCAGGACACTTTCCATATCCATCTTGTTTGGGCAATGATACCAAAGGAAGGTGACACAGTGCTTTCTACTCTGCTCACGCCACTGGTTGTTGTTTCATCTTTTCCATAAACAGTTTGTCTTTTTATAGTTATTCATGTGTTGATACTTTTTACATTAATCAAAATGAAATTTTAAGCATTGCTCATTAATAAATCACATTTTAAGGGGTTTAGCTTTTGCTAGTTACAGATCACAAATCAAATGAAGCTCTATAATATATTAGATTTTCTTTCTTCCCCTACCTCCTTTCCAGCTTAACTGTCTTTCAGTTTGAGATCTTTTTTTTTCTCTTAAGGACATTACTGTTCACCTGTTCAGGATATATGTGTATGTATGCATGCGTGTATAAATATATTTCCAACATACTATATTGAAAAATAATATGGTTGCCCCAATAAATGATTTGAGTTGATCTAAGTTATTACTTGTATCATCACGTGTAATACTGCTTGCCCCATATTGGCTATAAAAATATTTACAAACAGATTGGGGTGGACTGTTGAAGCCTGATGGAAGTTCTCTTAAGCTGCTTTGCAGTGAGGTGTTGGTTACTGCCTGACAGTTCAAAGACTGTTTCAGAGCTTTGGTCAGCCAGCAATGACGATGTTATGCCACATGAATGACAGTGATACCACTTATGCAATTAGTCGTATAGACATTTTGTTAATGATTGTCTATGTATTCCAAATGCTAACTTGAACATCTGGATATGAAAACATAAGTATCTGGCTATGTTCAACTTTGAAAATAAAGATAATGTCAATATGGCAAAGCAGGACTGGCTTTCCTTAAAGAGGTCTTTTGCAAAGTCTGCTTTATGGAGTTGAATGAGAATGGTCTCTTTGGAAATTCCAATTCCTTTTAAGAAATTAATAAGAACATGTCTTCTCAAAAGATCTCTTAAGGTAGAGAGCTTAATTTGGATCACAGTCTTCTTTTAAGGAAATTCCTGGGGTAGTGCACTGCAGCAAAATTTAGATCCAGGACTATATTTTGGCAGGTTTTGTTGCTGACAGTCAAGATATATTTTTCAGAAAAAGATAAACACTTTTTGCTGTTCAAATATTTAAACTAGGACTTGTGGTCTTTTGGGAATTCTCCTCATGGGGAAACTCAGGAAAAAAAAAGGGTAATAAGGCTTTTGCTAATTCATTTTAACATTTCTGAATATTCCTGTTTCAAAAAATCCTTGAAATTTATGGTCTAAACACTGTCTACCATCTACCATTATGCTATAATGACAGCTATGGTTTGCTTTCACCATGTTGAATTACAAAGGTATACCCTTTATGGGTTTGGTTTCTGTTGAACTAAAATTACTGGGCATAATGAGTGATTGTGTACAAAGACTTTAATATCTTTTTCATTTCCATAAGACATTACTGTTTTTTATTTTTTTAACTAAAATAGAGAAGGCATAAGAAGAGTTTAAATAAAATGAAAAAACAATCCTTAAATGGGTTCAGAATTTTGTGCAAAAGAATAAAGAGCTTTGCATTGTCAGCGGCAGTCCTGTTCCACATTGTGGCAGAAATAGGATCTTTTCCCCCTGTGATTCACAGCCATGTATCTTCCTGCCCTCAAAGTACTGCATTACAATTGTGCTTCTTCAGGTAACACTGTTTCTAGAGATAAAACTAAAAAATCGTGCTAGAAGTCTAATCTGCCTTTGTTTCTAGGTGGACAGTGCATTTCTGTGCAGTAGGCCACACGATAGAGTTCATGTAATCGTAGCATAGTTTTTATAATTTTTGAGAATTTGGAGTTTAGTTCGTCTTTGCCAGCAAAGAAATACAAACGCACTTTAAAAATTCCAATTTTCAAATGCTGATGTATGTTTAAAGCTGCCACTAGATTGGCTGTGCTGTTAAATATTTCAAATCTTAGCTTTTTTTTGGAATTTGTTTTGTCTTTTATTGCTTACGAGAGTTCAGATGCTTATAAAATTTGATGAATAATTGCATATAATTGCAGAATATCTTCAGTGACAAGAGATGACATTGTTCTTTTTGTGATTAACCCTGGCCAGACCATTTTTGTGATTCATTTCCCCATATGTAAAACGGAAATACTGGTACTTCTCTCTATCTAAAGTGCTTTGATATTGCTGATGAAAAGCACTATATGAGAGCTTGATATAAATATCATTATGTATTCATTAAGTCATCCAAGTGCTGCCAGGTTTGATTATTACTCTGTGCTATCCTCCTTCACTCAGAGGATACTGTATTCATGATTTTATGTACAAGTATTTCTGCAGTGTATAATACCAACTGGCTTTCATTAAGACCTTATTTGTTTCAGTTAGACTAAGAAGTAGTATACTGAATTCTAATGCTAATACTTTAGCTTAATACGTAAGCTAAAATGTGTTAAGAAAAGTGTTCATGTGCAAAAGTTAGTATTTGTTAATGAGTTAAAAGCACTCCTGACACTGTGGAGTACTTCCTGTGCATCACTTTGATACTTTGTTTTTTTTGCAGGTGAAAATTCAGAAATCTTAGGTCCCTGCTTTGACAGTGATACATTTTATCATCCTAACAGGGTTTTCATTATGCTCAGTCTTTTGATTCATTTGCAAACTTTGGTTCGTTCACATATTTCCGATAGATTGGGGCTGAGCCACATTTTTTTATCTGAGCGTCCTCATGCTTTAGGGTTATCTGATACTTGAATTCTGTAGATCATTCCCTCTTCGAAAGGACAGTAACATCAGAGCTTCCATGTGTTTAGTTTTTGAAGGCAAATTGTAGCTTAAATCTATTTCTCAGATTTCTCAGGCATTTGCTAGATTTAAATTTAGTCTTTTACTTTCATCTTTAGGTTCTTACTTACTGCTTATTTTATTCCTCCTTTTGCCTCACATAGCTAAATTATGCTAGTTTAATAATTCCAGAGTGTACGGTAACAAATCCATCAATGAAAGTTATTGAATAAGCACTAAATAAAGTCACTTTGTTCTATTGCTAATAGTAAACATTCAGGGCATGACTAACTGCTTTTTTAGTTCACCTTTTTGTTAAAACAGATAAAGGTTATTTTCATCTCTGGCATTTGCTGGCTGATCACTGTGTTCCGTGTTAGAGAGGGGCTTGAATAATCTCTTTGAAGGCAGTATTGAGGCAGAGAATTAGCATTCTTTCCAGCTGGACTCCACTGCACACAGGTTGGTTTCTCATTTGTCAGGGCAGTGTTTTCATTAGGTCAGCTGAAAAACTGTCCTTCTTTCCTTCAGAATGCAAAATGAGACGGGAATAAAGGAAGACAGAATTATAGAAGTAAATGTTGGACAATGTGTGTCAATTAACCATGAAAGCAGTGACGTTTTAATCTTGCACAAGTTTTAATAATTTGCATGTGCATACATGAAAACATTTCAGACACATTGAGCTTTAATTAAGTTTAAATGAGGACAGTGTGTGGCCCACTAGTTTTAAATAACACTGCTCTGACTGGACTGAATTTAAACTTTACTTTTAAACATGCAGAATCAGAATTTAGAGAGTCTAAATAAGATTTTGCAAAAGTACTTAGCAATGGAGATTTTCCTTGTTATTTTGTGATTTTATGCCGTAGCTCATTTTTGCTTGTGTCTTCCAAGCCTAGACTTCTTACGTTTGTATTACAGTTTACTAAAGTTTCTTCCATTTTGAAAGTGGCTGTCTTAAGAGGTGTTTCCCACTAAAATAACAAAACTACTGGTCTCAAATAATGCATCAGTAACTCTAAATGATATGGGAGTTGAGAAGTGTACTACGTGGGATGCCGATACTTTGGACAGTTACTGCTTTCAGCTCTTTACAAGTGTGGGAAAGCACAGTGTATATCTTCTGGAGTTGCATCTTTTAACCTAGCTTCTTGAAGCCAGAGGGGAAAACCCACACACAGTTAACAATTGCAGTTCACTTTGGAAGGTAGGGAAAAACACAAATATTTTGTAGTGGATTTAATATTTACCCTCTTTTCATGAACAGTAGGGAATAAAGATGGGTTCTCTATACACAGTGAGATTAGACAGCAAACTTGATGATGAAATGAGAAAACTTCCTCCTCTCTCTCTCCTTTCCTTCCCTCCAAAATCACTAAACATATAATCAGATTTGGAAACAGGAAGGTTTGACAGAAATTGTGATCATATGATACAGAAAAGTGAACAATAAAACTGTAATATTTTGTGGCACAACAGTAGCTTAAACTTGCACTGCAGAATATAAACTTCATGCATGTTTTACAAAAATAATGAAACAGATATTTTTTAACTAAAATGACTAAAATACGAAAAAGATTTCAAAAATCTGACCCTCTGAATATGAAAATCATATTGTCTTTATTTAGCCAGCCTACACTTAAAACATTCAATTCGAATATGCCATTTCGTGAATTATGTTGGAGCATTTTGGTCTGAAAATACTGTGTATGCAGAAAAAAATACAGAGAGGCGTAAGAACAGACAATGACAGATGATGAAGGAAGATCAGATAAAGTATGAATTTTACAGTGTAAAGTTATTTATAAAGATTTCTCTTACAACAAATTTCATATCCAACCGTTAGTTCCAGTGCTTCCTGAGCTGTCATTTTGAGTTAAACAATTACTTGCTAGAAATCCAATAAACTAGTATTTTGCCATCACTGTTAAAAAAAAAATCTTGGTCTAGTCAATGCTTTGGACCTGTTCAGACGAAAACGATCCCTACCATGTGCTGGATTTTAATGGCATAAAGAATGTAGACTTCTAAATTACATAAATATTGCAGACAGTTGACAGCTTTGGAAATAACTCCTACGTGCAGCTGATGGAAATTATTTAAAACTATTTATTTTGCATGACACAATTCATAAAATAGGGGAAAAATTAGTGGTTTGCTGTCCTGGTTCTGTGTTGCTGATCAGTTCTCTTTGCACACTAAAAGTATGGTTCAGGTTCATATTTACAGAAGTGATTTGGCCAGTCTGTCTCTTCAGGACCAAAGGAAGAAGTTCTCTGCAGCCTATACTCCATTGCTGGGCTTCAGCTCTGTGGTTTAATATTCTTGTACTTTAGCCACAGTTTTTCTGGTTTGTGATCCAAACAAAAAAGATGCCACAAAAGTGCTAGATTCAGTCTTTGAGATCGAAAGAAGACTAGAATATACACCAGTGAGGAAGCCTTCGTCTCTGGTTAGTTTTGCCCTAGCTGTGACAACAGCACTAGAAATGTGGACGAAGAACTGCACTGGAATGCTTAAAAATGCTAGAGAGCCTGTATTCTTTCCTTTCGCATAACAGAAGCAACACTGACAGATATAATCCACTTGTATGTATAAAAAAGCTACCTTACAGATCTGTCAAATCTTACTACTTTGGTGTTGCTCTGGAGGGCAACTCAAACATGCTCTCTAATCCTTGGCAAAGCTTAATGTATGTTTAGGTCTAAGTATTTGTTTTTCTTTTGTGTAACTTCTAAGGAAGTAAGATGTCTCTCGTGTACATTTATGTGAAGAATTCATAATTTTACAAGAGTAAAATATATCCAGCCTCATCGGATGTTTTAAAGGCTTAGCCTTTAGAAAGAGCCTGTTCTAAAACCTTTTGTCTTCCCCAAGTGATTTCTTAGGCAAGAGGTGCCCAGTCGGGGTGTGGGGGGACACACATTCCAGGACCAGTGACCAGCAATCTGTGTTGTACCATCTGCTAAATAAAACCTGGTAGTTCTGGCATTGCTTGAATGCCATCAAATCTTTATCTCCAAATAAATGACTGCCCCAGCAATTATAAAGGAAAATCTCCTGAATGAAAGGCTTTAGCTATCTAGAAAAAGAAAGAAAAGTTGCTGATAGTTTTATCTTTCCATTGTAAATTACCACTAACACTTTCTGGAGGTCTTCAACTGAGAGGTTATTGCAATGACTTTTCAAACCATATTAAAATAGAAGAGAGTACTTATGTTTTTTTCTGCAGAACTAAGTGATTGGGCTCTATGCTTATAGGTGCTGTCAAAGTGTATGTTAGATTGCAAGTCATGTTCCAGCCTTGTGGCTTTGGTGAATGCTAAGACTAGAAAGCAATCAAATACTTCAGCCACGGAGCAAAGATTGAAACAGGGCTGAAAAGAAGATCTGAGACATGAATTCCCAAAGAGCTTAAAGAATGCTTCAACTAAGATTCACTAGATTTTTCTTCTGGAAGGCAATAACAAAATATCAATTTTAATGCTTCATATGAAAAGAGATATTAGAAAAACTGAAGGAGCTTTGATTTTTATACAATTTGTTTGTGTGTGTGTGTATAAATATATATGTGTGTATTTTATTCATGTTTAGCATGCTCAGTGATGACTGATCAGCACACAGTTTTTAGGGGGGTGCTCTCCTTTTGAAAACATAACCAGCAGTATGTTATGTAGACTTTAGTAATAACATATAAATGCTACATAAAATTCAAATAGTGCAGCACTACAATCTAAAGATTCATACAGCTGAACAGTGCTGGGCTGCAATGTATTTCTTGGTTGATTTTCCTTCTTATTTGTGTATATTTCTCTGTTTTGATTTGACATGTCAAAGCCATGTGCGATAGCAGAGTGTCATTAATATTTGCAGGCAGTATAATCCAAAATTTTTTTTTTCTTATTTTGAATCTTTCACAGGGCATGTGTAAGCCTTGTTCAAGGAACTGAGATATGGTTGCTTTTGAAGGAAGAGGATGGGTTTGCATAAATGCATACCTGTATTATCTGCGTCCATTTTGTTCTGACCCCTTTTTCAGTACTCTCAGGAAGTAAAATGTGATACCAAATGAAAGGCTTATATATATGGGAAATATAACCCGTCATGCAGTGAGAGGGAAGTTGTCCATTTAAAGGTATAACTGGAATAACTGCTATTCTGAAAACCATGCCCTGTATGTTATTTTAAATGAGCTTTTTTCCCCCGTTGTGTCTCATTTTAAAAGTCTTTTTCTTTAGAAATTACCAAAACCAAAATAAGAGTAAAGCACAAATGATAGATGAAACCAAATAATATAAGCTTTACAGCCATATTTATATGAGAAAGTAGGAAAATGGAGGCAGGGGCAATCCTGAAGGGTTTGATTTGGTACAAATAGCCTTTCCCTCCAAGAGATATTCTTCAGTTTTAAACATGGCATCACTTACGTGTTTTTCCTGCTGCTTTATATTTTTCTTCTGTCTGCTTTTGTATAAAACCAACATCAAGAACTTTTTAATATCATTCTCATACTGTAGCTCATGTACCTTAGGGCATTGCTAGTCACCATATGACAAAACAGTCACGGTAAGTGTTGTCTGGTATGTAGGGCACTAGGCTGAGGACGGAGAAACTGAGTACTATTCCCAGTAGTATTCCCAGCTGTACCTCAGTGTTAGTATGTAACTTTGGACATGTTTTTTAATTTCAGTTATTTATACTTCAGTTCCTATATATAAAACAAGGATATTAGTGTTTTAAGATATACAGTGAAAGAGATATATATGTGCTGGTTATTTCTTATTTGAAGATAAAGTTAGGATTTAAGATAACTATTGTATAGCATCTTACATACTTACAATCTGTTTATACTGACAAGATGTCTGTCAGGGTAGTGATGCGAACTACTGTTCAAAAATGAGGAGGGTAAGTCCAAATGATGCAACATAACCCCATAATGGGATAATAACATACAGCTATACACCATCCAAGAGAATCAGTCCCTTTGAGAAACAGTGTTCCCAGGTTAGCCTGGGCATAGTGCCCTGCTAACCCAGCTGTACTAAGTCTAGTATTCATGCTAGTATATTTATATACTCTGCACTGAGTCAGTCACTCACTGAGTTGTAGTAGCATGTGGAGAGTTAGTAGTATCAGCTCTGACAACATGGTGCATCATGACATTTTCATTTACTATTGAGGCACTGATGGGTCCTGGCTCATATAGGAAGAAGCTGTGAGTCTCAAGTTAGGCAGTCCACCTAGTGTACCTACCAAAGTTAGATGGCATGGCCACTTTTCTGTATTACAGTATGATAAAGGAACTTGGATAGTGTGCAGTCTAAATGATTTATCAGTTATCTGAACTTAAATCTTATAGCTGACTCTGTTTTATGCACCGTATTATATTAAAGTATAGTGAATATGGTCCCTGCCTGTTGCTCTTACAGCGTACCAGAATGGTAGCGAGGGTGGGAGAAGGGGTTGCAACGTGGAAACAGAATGTAAGTTGGCAAACAGGATGCCAGATTTTCCTGTAGAATATACTGAGTCCTAACCAGGTGACATGCTAGCAGCGTGAAAGTATAAAAAGAAAGGGAGGGAAAACAAATTGGTAGTGAGGGGAATTAAATTGAACATAGAAGGATGAAGAGATACAGGGAAAATGATGCTTGTAGCAGAGAAGAATAGTTGTAAAAGCAGTCTTGATTTATGTTGTTCTATTCTGATTTATGTTTCTTTTCTGATGATTTATTTTTGTTCAATACAAGACAAAATTAATCACATATAGATCAACATGTTATTTGTCCTTTAAGTTTGCAGTCTGTAGAATTAATTAAAAATGCAGGTTTGTAAATGGATACCCTGATATCAATATGCATGTCTTATTCAACATACTGAAGGCTAGATTCACGCATTTCTAGAGATATAGTTTTAATAAATGCAACTGATAATGTGAGAGATAAGTACAAAAATCAGAGTAGTTTTTTAAGTAGGTAGGAGAGGGATATATTTCAAAAGTCTGTCTAGAAGATCTAAAATAAGGCACTCATTTTCAACTGCATTATGTATTTTGTGGTAATGTCAAATAGCTCAGGTATGTCTTCTTAAAAAGGCTGTTTTTACACAGCCAAGTTCAGTATGATGTATTTATTTTCTGTGAGTCAGAATGCTGACAACTCTGTCAGAACCAGGTATCTTAAACATGACTGCAAGTTCATTAGCCACAATACATTAAAATATATATTCTTGTGGAAACAGATGTTTGTTGCCATGTGCACTGATCTGCAGCAATCTTTATGGCAGGAATGAAATAATGTAACATATTTCACCCTGTGATCAAACTGCCACAATGAGGACAGGAAGCACCACCTATGATTTGCATCCGTTATCCTCGCGGACAGGTGGAATGTAATGCTGAGCAGGCCTGGAAGAAGCCCTTTGGAAAATGGGACAAACTGAAAATTTTCTTGTATTTTTTTCAGAATTCACAAATTCAGTTGGCTATGGCTCCTCACTCCTCAGTGCTGATAATGCTTGGAGTATCTTTTGTGGCTTACAATGTACAAAATACCCATTGTGCACCTTCGAAGTTGCACAGCTAACACTGTGGTCCCACTAAACCCTGCCAGATGTGTACAGTTATGTCTAGCAGAGCTAATGCGCAGCAGGGGCATTCTTGGAGGCATTTTGGTTTGTCTGCAGAGCTTCTACATTGCCTGAGCTGTCTAGCATTTAGAGTAGGATGCAGTTCTCTAGAGACAGCGATATGGAGCCTTGTAGAAAAGTAGATGGATGAAACAGAATTTTCTTAGAGTTTGCATTAAATAAAAAAAGATTCTTCTTTAGTAAGGAGCCTTACAAAAATGAAGTTTATATTCTTCTTTGCAGACTTTTCTTCATTCAGTCTTATTGTAATTTCAATTCACAGTGCTTTTTTTCTGTTAAAAATTCTTCTGTAACCTAACTGGCAGGCATTATATTTGGACTATGTTATTTGAATGTAAAGTATAAGCTTTACTTTGATAAACAATCAGAAGTATAAGCATATTAATAAATAACCGGAGTGATGCAGGTATGATATATTTTTCTGCTTGTCATTCTCTATTAGGATATTTTTGGCAGAAATGGCTGATAACTGTCTCATTATTGTGTAGAATCTTAATGCAGTAAAATATGTCTTCAAATAAGCTGTACATTGCAGATTTAACTGAAAACATAAGGAAAAAATAACAGAGGTTGAAACATAGCTTTTTACACCTTAATAGAGGAAGATAAACAACTTTCTTTTAAGGTACAACTTCCTTTTAAGAGGAAGATATATACACAGGTCAAATTCTTAAATCATCTTTGCTGTTAAAGAGAGTATGAAGGTTAATCCTGGAGCCACAGGCACTCTGCGGATTCCAGCAGGTTGTACGAGTCACTGTGTGTGAGAAACTGATGGTGCAAGTACAGTAAGCTGATAGCCCTTTTTTCCTCCTTGCCTGTCCCAAACTTGCTACTCTGCTTTGATAAAATTACAGCATGGTCTAGTGGATTTCATTTTTATGTGTGCATTCATCTGCAGTGACAGCAAGTAGCCAAGCATCCTTTTCATCGTATCATTTCAAAGTATTTAATATCTATGGAAAAAATGTGCAAATCTTTTCATGGTCACATTTTCATTCCTATGCACTCTAGTGTAGCTTTACTGTAATAAAACCATAGTGCAACTGCCAGAATCAGCCCTGGGATTTGGCCAATTCACGTACACGGTGTCTATTTTGTCAGGGCAAGTTTGGGCAATGCTATCAAATGTAGAGCTGTAAAAAAGCATGCCATTGTGGAAGCACAAAATAACTGTAGGAAAGCTGGAGTAGCGGTTGCTATACAGCATTTAGAGAACATTAAAAAATAGTTCAAAAGACAAAGAGTTCGGCTGCACTTTGGTGTGAAAGTGGTAGAAGAAGGACCTTAATCCCACAAGTGTGATTCAACATAACTGCTCCTTTTATGTTTAGCATGATTTGGGGCTTGTGTCTCTCTTAGTAGTGCGGTCTGGCTGCCAAGGCTTGTGGAAGTCACTCGTGATCCTCCCCTTGGGGGCAGGTACCTATAGTACTGTGTTTCTCCAATGCATCATGTCACATACAGAGTCTGCTGTAGTTCTGCTTCCACACAGAGCTGTGCCTGACCTGTATAACAGACCATCCTTCCACCCCACACACTAGAAAGAATTTATAAGTGTAATAACTGTCCTGAAATATTAATAAGCCTTTTTTTTCCACATTGTTAGTTCTTTCATATTAGTTCATTTGCTTCAGAGTGAAGTTATTACTGAATTATTGAACTTCAGTATAAATAAAAGTCTTTACGTGAGGGGAGATGATTATGCTGTCAACATCTGCTGCAAATTGGGCTCTGTGATTTATGCCCCAGAGTCCTAGAAATACTTGAATTGGGGAGGATTTGGAAAAGCAGCTATTGAACAGGAAAAAAAATGGAGGTTTTAGCATTTTTTCCCCTGCATCAGAAATACACAGCTCTTAATCCTCCTGTGTCAAAATTTAGAGCTGGACAGTGAATTCTTACTTAGAATGTCGGCAGTTCCTTTTAACAATTAATGCTGTACTATGCCGGCTGTATTCTCTTTATTATTTTTTCCCACCATTCATGGTTTTCTTGCAAGGTACTGACATATGGGCTAAAATAATTTTCTTTAGCAGTATACAAAATGATGGAGCAATAGAAGAAGATGCAGAACAATCATCCATTTAGAAAGTACTGAGGGCAAATTAGGTACTCACTCTCTAGTAACAAGTAAGTATCTGTTTTTTCATTTGCATTAAGAGATGTTACAAGGTGGCAAAAGAAGTCAACTGTTCCTGTAATAAAAATGTTCAAAGCTACTGTTGTGCTTCCTCCAAGATTCTGCTTCCTTCTTTTGGCATTCAGTAATGCTGCATAAACCAGTTTATTTTGAAGGCCTGTACAAACACAAGCAAAACTTAGAGCCAAATTGCTACAAAACGATATGACATGAAAGTAAGTGAGGATCCATAAAGTAAGCAGAAGTTATGATTAGAAGTAATTTTTATTGACTTTATATTGGCATTGTATCTTCTTTTACTCAGGAAAGAAATAGCTTCTTCTGGCATCTGTGGAAAGTATTCAGGCAAAGTACCATGGTTAGTAACTGAAAAAAACTTCGATATAATGGTTTCTTCTCTTTGAAGTGGAAAATTATTAGTGGAAGATTTTTATTTAAAAGTAAATAGCAGCAAAAGTGAAAAACAAAAGTTCGGAGAAAGGGATGTTTTTCCAACGTGCAGGCAAAAATGAGAAATACTGAAAAATTTCTAAACATCAAAGAATCAGGACTCATCTGCCTTCTGATTCTTCTTTCACTGAGGAAAAGTAGGTTTTTTTTTTTTTTAATTGAAATTCTAAGGGTCCAAGTTCAAATTCTTCAAGCTGAAGCCATTCTATTTGTATATATTTAAACTGGGGGTAGTTAAAATGCAGATTGTTTAGGATGACCAAGAGATTGCAGTTAAAATATATGAGAAATAATTTTGGATGTATTGAGGGGCTCCGTAATAGCAGTTTATATAAAAGACAGGAGACTTAGTAAACAATTTTTTGAATGTTCAGTGTGCCAGCTGTGCCAGTCAAGTACTGTGCAGTTAGTTAGAAACATAGAGCTTTCTTCAAGAGCATTCAAGAGGATGCTTAGAGAAGTGTGTCAAGAGACATTTTGGGATATAAACAACTTTTTTCAAATAGCAGTAGCTTGCTAGTTTCACAAGTGCTTACAATTGAAGATGTCCTCCAAAGCCATATCTTATTCCTCAGTGTTTGTGGGTGCTTTTAGATGTCTAGCTAGATCTGCCAGGAATGCAGAACAATCCAACTGCCATCAGCTATGATCTCTCAAGGGGGACTTCTAAGGCAGACTTTTGTATAAGTAGTGTTTGAGGTGAGGAAAAAAGATTTTTTTGAAGGTAAAGTGACTTAGCAAAGTCTTCAGATATTTTCCTAAATCAATTCCAAATCAGTCATGCTAAATGTAAGATTTGGAGCAGAATTAATTTTGAGTTAGAAACTGAAAAAGGAGCTGCTATAGCAGCAGTGGCCAGCTTTGATATGCTTAGGGACCATTTAGCACCTTAGCCAGCTGTTCAGGCCAATGGTGTGACTGTGAAGCCAACTGCTTGTTTTCTAGGGGAGCAGAAAGGGAGATTATCAGGGTAATGGAGACTCCTAGTCATTTTTATTTGGATTAGCTGGTTGAGAGTTTATGCATATCCACTATCAAAGTCAGCTGTGGTGTATAAGGACACATTAGCTTTGACACATCACTGATCCTGCAAAACTAAGGCTAACTCCAGCAGAACCACTATATCTCTGTATTGTTAAGAGGAAGCATGTGCTGATTCACTGTAAGGATGCACACATTGATTTTTTTAGAAAATCAGCATGTGCTTCTTCTCAGCCTGTTTTATTTCCTGCCATCCTTTCCTTCTTCCTTTTTTTCCTTCTCCTAAGACTATGCAAAATCTTGAGACTCTTGAGTGCTTTGCAGCTTTATTTTACAGGTTTAGGCTTTAGACTGCCTGGAATACTGGACCTTGCCTACTACTTGAGCTGGTCTAAAGCATCAGGCAGAACTAAAATACGTAATTTCAGAATATCTGTTTCCTATTCAGATAACAAGCTGCCTAGGGGATTTTCTAATCTGAGAGTAGAATGATGATTTTGAAATAGCTTCAGTTTTTAAGGGTGCCACTTATTTTGGAATTGAAGAGATAATAGTGTCGATTATATTAAAAAACAGATGATCAGAAATTTAGGATTTCTTAAGGATATACAAGCAGCAGAGCATACCATGACAGGATTCCAACCTCAGGGAGATGAGAATTCACGAAATAAATACTAATATTTTTCTTGGATGACATCCCATATACAGAACTGAGCTCCAGATTTTGTGATGTATCAATTAAAATTAAATGTAGCATTTAGTCTGTTGCTGTATTTTTGGTGATTCCCAGCTGTCATTGAGTCTCACTTACTTGAATAGACATAACTGTGAAAAAATTCTATTAAAAGCATTCCCAGTTTGAATCTGCCCTACTTTTAGCAATGAATCTCTGTCACCATGTCCATCTGAATCTCAGCAAGTTTTTTCTCCTGTTTGTTTTCTGCTAAGTGTAGCTTTCTTGGCAATTATCTAATTGTGTGAATTTCAGAATTGTAGTTTGCTTGCTAAGAAACACTGTAGTCTGGCAAAATAAGTTTCTAGTGAAAATTCTCTTAAAACCATACTGGATTTTCACTGGAGTTGGAGAATTATGTCCTTCTGCTCATTTTCCAAGGTTTGAAAAAGAAAAAGCACAACAGAAAATATTCTGAAGGGAAAAATATGGCCTTTTAG
Organism: Dromaius novaehollandiae; assembly: GCF_036370855.1. NCBI lineage: Eukaryota > Metazoa > Chordata > Aves > Casuariiformes > Dromaiidae > Dromaius > Dromaius novaehollandiae. Next base: position 28,510,446 of record NC_088098.1, read on the forward strand.
GTTTGATTGTTGAGTTTCCCTAATTAAAAAAAAAAGGGGCGGGGGATCAAGCAGATTGGACTACTCACAAAAGTGAAAACCAGTCTTTCTTGGGGAATTTATTTTTGTTTCAATTGTGCTATGTAATCATAGTGACATGTATTACTAATACCTCCTTAAATGGCAATGCTATTTACATTAGGCATTAAATATGTCATAATTACTAGAATCTTTTAATGTACAGCTTTATTTTTGAAAATATGGACTGAAGTAATGATGTCTATGTGTATATTATAAAACAAGTAAATCCTTCTATATAATCTTTTGCTACAGTTGGGGAGGGGAGGAAACATAATGGCTAGCTCTTTGGTGATTTTGGCTCAGCTGCTCTTGTTCTTTCTGACCTGACATTTAGAGTGGTGGTTTTTGTTATGAGCCAATATATCTAGCTGAGTCACTAATGAAAGATTAGGGCTCTATTAAAGTGGAAATTAGGGGCTAGGTCATGAAAAAATCTGCAGAGAATCTGTGGACAGCAGAACAATCCTGTGGAAAATTGTGAAACTGAAGGGCTGTGAGAGTGTGTTGGTAGCTAATGCAAATTTGGTGAAGGAGCCTCCCTGTCTGATGAGAACAAAAATATGTTCCCTGCATTCAAAGGACCATGCTGGAGATGGCAGGCTTCAAAGTACCATTCTTGAGAGAGCAGGATTTTCCTGTGCAATGTGAGTCTGTTCTTGAAGTACTTCTTGTGATACAAAAATATGAATGACCTTCTCCTGCTTCATAAAATAATGGGAAACTCAGAAGTTCATGGTCACTGTTGAGGTCAGAGATCAGAACTACAATTAGTGTAGCATCCTACTTCCAGTCTGATAGTGAGGATTTTATCAGTGACTTCAGTCAGAGCAGTATTTGGCTTGTTTTGCAAGGTCTTGTCAGAGCCCAGACGGACAAAGTGATTTCTTTATTGGTATAAGCTTTCTAGAAGTAACTAGACAAGCAGAGAAGATCCTTGTAACTTATAAACAGCATTGCATAATGAAACCAGCATTTCTTTTTCCTAATTCCTATTGTTGTTTAGATTTAAGCACTGAAAGACTTCAAGCAATGTAGTTGTTACAGCCATAAGAAAGGCACTTGAATATATCTATAACAAAGACAGGGAAGGAGAATGGGGCCAGGAATTTTGTTTTCACCCTGTCAGGTAAGATCTGACATCAGGAGAGATGGGGGAAATTGGTTCAGTAAAAGGGATTGCACCAAGGATCTTCTCTGCATAAAAGGGGATGCATGTTCTGAGGCATCCAACATACTCCGTAGGCAGAGAGGAAGGAAGGCCTTTGGCCATGGAGGGGTGTCTGTCCTGCAGGAGCTCCTGGTCTGAGTTAGCCAGGCCTAAACATGGAGCTCTGTTTGGAGCGGTATGAGAGAGCTCCTTTCTGGGCAGGTCCCAAGAAAGCCAAGAGACTCAGTTTCATTCCTGTTTTCCTGTTTCTCTTCCCAGAGAGAGCAGTGTCATCGTGGTCACACAGAGAGAGAAAAATGAACTTCGGAGGGCTTTGTTTCCTCTCCCTGCAGTCTGCCATGCTCTGCTTCCAAGAGCCAGTAGCAACTGCCATGATGGGAGAGATCACGTTGACCTAATGCCAGCAACTGAACGGCAAAGCACGTAACCCTGGCTTCTGCTCCGGGAGTCCCAGTCCTGTGTCAGATCCTTGTGGCAGGTTCCTCCCTTCACACCTCTCCTGCTATAGGACTACTTGTAACCCCAGGTAGTCCTATGCCTAGTAAAGGTTCAAGGTATGATTCCAAAAAAAAAAAAAAGGTATGTCAAATGAGATAGTTCATTCACAAAATGTTGAGGTATTTGATTTGGAAAATGTTCGAAAGAGAAAGTTAAAGTCTGAGAAATCAGAACAAAAGAAAACTCAGTAGTGATTTATTGCTTGTTCCTTCTCATCTTGTGTTCCCTTGTCCTTTCTAAGGAGAAAGGGTGGAAGGCAAAGCAAAGGTAAATACTGTTTTCTTAACCAAGTACCTGATCAGGGAATGCTTTGGGATTTAAACTGGCTAGTTTCTTCCCTCATAAGGGCACCCACATTAATGTTTGTCATCAAATTACAACCGATGAGTCAGAGGAAAGAACAAATCAGTAATTAACTGTGATTAATTTGTACAGTTTATAAATTTGCTTTTGAAAGCAGTCAGAATATGTCTCCTTTGAGGGACGAGAGCGAGCTAGAAGCCAGCTCTTCTCTCATTTGGTTTGTAAAAACTTTTTAGTTTTGTGATTCACACGTTAACAAACACCAGTCCACTGGTCTTAGAATGAAAGACACTGTGTATGTTGTATGCACTGGAACAAGCCACCATGTTGCTCTGTGCCTTCATTCCTCATCACCTATCATTTGTTTGTCTTGCTTCATCTGACTATAAAGTCCGGGGGAATGGGTCCTGCTATTTGAAATGGCTGAAGCTGTGCTGGATCCAGTGTTGTGACTTTGCTGGCAGCTGTAGCAGCAAATTTGCACTGTTCCATGTCTGGACAGAAGGAAATATCCCATCGCCTGTCATGCACTGGCAGAATGAGCAGCAGAAGCTCAGTGTTGGACTGTTTGCAAGCACAAGAGGAACATTGGACTGTTTGAGCTGTGTGTGCCATTCAGACAGCTGCTTCCTCAGAAAATAAAGCCACAGGCTGGGTGGAAGCATCCCACAGGCTGAATCTGGTTTACAGGCCATCAGTGAAACCATGCTGTGCTGCTACAGCATGATGCAGATAGCCTCCTAATGGATGCCCAGGCTCACTGGGCTCTCTGAGCTCTAGCATAATATCCATAATATTAATTAGGAAGACTCTCATAATGTTTTACTAACAATCCTAATCTCATTTTCCATGCTGTGCTGAACAGCACAGGGATATAACAGCAGCTATATCCCTGAGGAATATCTCGCTTTTCTTCCTGTCAGTTGAGGGCATCCCAAATCCTAAAATTCAGTACTTTATTTACTCTTTTCCCGGTGGAGAAATGTGTATGTTATGAGTCATAGAAATGAGAGACAGATGATCATAGCTTTGACACAGTTAGTCTCCCACTTTTACAGGCCTATAGTTAACTTAATCATGCTTACATTGTCATCGTTCACACTCCCCGCCACTTTGGGGAAATTGTGATGATGGCTGTGGAGCTCTGCAGAAAAAAGAGAAGATGCCTTCTACCCACCCTGAACGTTGTATTTCCACCTATTGCCACTAACCAGTTTTTTTTCCTCTGAGGTAGGCAGGTCTAAAGGTATGAAGTGTTGTCCAGTGTATCCTGGGGACCAGTCAGTTTCTGAACCAGAGAATTGGAAATTTACTCTGGATCTTATCTTTTTATTACTAAGCTAAGCAGAAGTCCAGATCTATATTCCCTACCATTAGGATATATATTGTCATGTTTTCATTGTATTGTTTCAGAACAGAGATGACTCCCTGCTAGTGTAAGACATCCTCTAATGGATCCAAGAAATCGGGCTACTGCGTAGGTTTGATCTGGCTGCATGCCTAGTACATGGATATTCCTCCTGTAACTTTAAAGTCTTAAGCCCCGGTATGCGTAATAGAAAACTGAGGTGATGGAGTGTTTGGGATGCTGTGGTAAACAGAGCTAGCATTTGCTGGGTCTAGAATGCTAATTCTGCCAAACCATGTGAAATTATATGCAGTGGTTTTACAGTGGGGGCTTTGGTTCACTAGGGACCACGATAAAATCATTAAATTAAATCATTCAATAGAGAACAGAACTGGTATCTCATAAATGGGGCAGTGAGGAAAAAAAGGAAACATGCATTTATTATGTATGACATTTTAGATTTAGTGGAAACATTTTTGTTTTGTGTTTCTTTTCAACATCAAAAATTGCCTTCACGGAAGGCCAGTTTGATCAGGGAGTGTGTAATGGAACAGAAATGCTTTTAATTTTAGTTCAGATTGAATCCAGCCCAAGTGATCAGTATATTAATGGGATGAACATCTGACGTTTGTAGACAGTAGTTCATGTGACAGAGGTTGATGATTTAGTTCAGTTCTCAATGGACTGATTTTACATGAAAAAATATTTTCTCCAATCGATTCATTTCAGAGAATTGAAGAAAAAAAATGTGGTAAATTGGCCTTATTAACCCAAGAAGCTGATTTACACTGGCTCTTTGTGAATGTGAGATTTACAGCATGGCAAAGAAAGCCTCTGAGTTGCTAAGGGTTTCAATCAGTATCTCGTTTTCCAGACAAACATTTAACGAAAAAAAATCTTGATTATTATTAAGCCTCTTTTTAAGGAAATGTGGCACATGCCAATGCGATGTCCATTCATCAGGGCTTCCCTGGTAACTTTGGAACCTCTTGTGCAGTTTCAAATTCAGCCCTGACGAAGGGATAGCATTTTCGAAAACGCCTGCGAATGGCCCCACCAAGGCAGGGGGTAGCGCAGCAGTTCCCTGCTCTGTGTCTCCTTCCACTAGCTAGGCAGCACCCGTGCAGCCCTGATAGCCCTGGTCTAGACGGTAGGATACACGTCAGGGTGTGGGCATACTGTAAATAGAGGGCGTTTTACAGAATGGGGGGATGAATTGTGAGTCCTATGGAATAGAGTAAGATCCTGCGGGGCAGGAAGAAAAGCTGGGTTTGTTGTTGAGGCACTGGAGGGAGGTAGGATTACAAGACACGTAAGTTTTCTTCATTCATCTACCTGGCAGCAAGCTATGTCACTCAGCAGGCATTTGCAGAAATGCAAAGAAAAAATTGCAAGTATTTTCTCTTGCACTGCACAGAGCTGAATTGTTAAGCAATATGGAAATGCAAACCAAGCATAAAAAAGGTATTTATTTTCTAGTACCGCTAGAAGTCTACATTATTCCTGTCCTTATTTTACAGGTACTTTTTCTTAATAAAAATGATAAATGTTTTTACAGCATTTCAAACATAAAAATGAACTGCCTTTAATCTTTAATGTATAATTCTTTTAGAGGCTCTGTTCTGTACCATGCACAATAAATAAAAAGTAAAACCCAAATGCATTCTTTCTTTTCTTTTTCTTTTTCTTTTTTAGTTATTCTATGGCATACCATTTAAATGGTGTTATATTTGCTCCTGAGGCTTCATACTGGTATCACATGATAGTAGTATTTTGAATATCATATTTGATTTTTGTCAGAGGAAGAAATTAGCACCTTGGGGATTGCAGAAAGAGTTATCAGTGATTTTTCTTTTCATCTTCCAGATAGGGTTCTCAACACTGAGTAAGTTATTTATCATCCATCAACCTGGCAAAAAAGGTTTAAGGCAGTTCTACTCCATTTATATCCAAGGCATGACTAAAGACCGTTTGTTAGTTCACAAGGAGCAGGTATAACGTGCTCTTTTGTTATGTTAGTATACCCAAATTCAGATCTCTTTGTAGCTCTTGAACATGCACTGATTAGCTGAAAAACCTGTAATGAAGAATCACATCATTCATTTAATTGCTGTTGTACGTGATAGAAGCAAGGGCAAATGCAGCTTCTCGCCCTTCCCAGTAAATCCAGGCCTGTGAAACATATTTTGAAATGGTGACAGTTTTACGTTCTCTGGAGTAGAAATGAATTATTCTTCCTATAGTAGATGAATTAGGGTTTAGAAGGTAATACAGTCTGCCTATGATGCCCAAAAGTCAGCAATCAGAAAACTTAAATGATGTAGAACCAGTAATTTTCAGCAATCTTTCTTTCTATTGATTTGGCTGATAATTAGATCTGAACCTTGTGGCAGTTCTTGGAACATTTTTATCAAATTCTACAGTGGCAGATTGAAGGTCTCCATGTGCAGAGGTGAACAGGGTTTTTATCATAAATCTGTCTGAGCGGGTTGAATACACTTGCTAATATTACTCTCCAGGGTAAAAGATGGTTTCCTTCTTATATTAACAGAAATATTTTACAGGTTTTTGACAAACCTAAGCTTGGAGGCCCTGGATAAATCGTTTGAGCATGGTTCACTCTGGCAACCCTTTTTGGTTTGATACTTTCATTTTGGCAAAGTCTTTTACTGTAGCTATTTTTCCAAACTGTCAAATTATCTTTCTGAGCAAATATATTAGTGTTAGAATACATGAGAATGAAGGAGTCAGGAGACATGTTTTTTTTCATTCCCAGAAATGTTCGGTCTGAAATAGGAAGCACTTTTCTTATATAGCCTCCTCTGAGTTAGTAATTGCTCTGGTCAATGTTGAAGAACGTTCTTTTTAATGAATCAATAGGATTGAGACTGTCTCTCTGAAATACAACCTAATTATATATTGGTGTGTAGTTGTAACACCAACTATTGTACGCATGGCTGTTGTTGTATGCATGCTCTTCTCACTTAACTAGCATGCCCTGCTTGTGTGAATGAAATCCACCCCTTCACACAAGTCCTGAATCATTTGGGATTGTGACCAAGATGAGACGCAGCTGGAATAGGGAAACCCCACACAATCTGCTGGGTCTGATGCTGAAGGTACATGAGCAAAATCTGTTTACAGCCCAAACACCCCAGGATCACTGAAAGCTAGTAATTAATGATCTAGCTGCTTTGTCCCTCACCCAGTTCAAGGTGAACAGGCTTTTTAAACATATATGTCAGTGAAGTCAGAACTTGAAAAACAATCACCTAGTAATGAATGGCAAACAGGCAACTTTTTGATGCTAAGTGTGGAATAAAATTTACCATTTCCTGCAAAGTATTGGTTGCCATTTAAATATCCTGATCTTTTCAGAGAAGCTTATTTAATTGCCTGATTTACTGTTAAGCAGATGGTGAGGGTAGCTATGCAATAGATGATTTTCTTCATTTTCTAATGTTTGATCAGCATGAAAGTAATGTAGATTAGAGGCAGGTTTGCAGTTCAGAGTGGTGCCAGCTTGTTCTCTATTAAGACATTTGGTAGAATACTACATCTTACACCAAAAGGCAGTTACAAAGAGCTTATTATGTTTCTAGTACTATAGTGTATATCCAGGTAGACCTAGAGCTAGAACTTATTTTATCATATGGTTTCTGGAACAATACTAGCAAAACCAACTTGAAAATTTTCTAAAATAAAGGGCAGTTTAATCAAAATAAAAGCCATTTTCTTTGTGTCTTTATAGAACAGCAAGCATCCTTGTCTGTCCCTTTTCTAGCCTTTTTTTAATATATATCAACAGAAATTCATATGTATACTTAGTTTGCCACAGGCTGATATTTCTGGGGTGGTCAGAAATGTTTTTTTATTACATCAGAAAGGGTTTAAGTCATGGAGGAGGTTTTGAGTAGAGTTTTATACCTTCAATTAGGTAACAGTTGCCTGTATAGTGGAGAGTTAGTGATTTCCCAGTACATGGAGGAAATTCTCTGCTGTATTTTTCTTAGACTAGTTCATGTGCTGTTCAAATGCAAATTGGTGCATATTATTTTAATAATTATAATATTTTATTATATTCGTCTCACAGCAAAAGTATAGCTAAATCAGAGGTGGAACAAGAATATAAAATGAATGGCTTGGTATTGGAAATGGAAAGATTATCTGTGTGCTGTTTCTTTAGGCACAAATTTTAAAGAAAAACTAAATAAGATCCCAGTTCTGCAGGATTAGGTGCATGAATAAAGTTTCTTATGTGTAAATCTTCTCAATGTAAGAGCCTTTGACTGTAATTTATAGGGCAATAACCATATCTGTCTATTTGCTTTGTGATGCACCTCCAGTATGAATTCACAACTAACAATATTCAATTTTAATTCCTTGTGAAAGCAGCCTCCAGCTCTGGCCAGTATAAGTTTTTCCATGAGTTAAATTCAGAATAAACAGGGAGCAAGCGTTGCAGAAGCTCTTAGCGCATTAATGGTCACACCTTAAGGAAAACTGTTGTGACTTCTACAATAGCCTCGGCCTGAACAAGATTTGATGGTGAAGTCTTCCTGAAATAGTTTTTATGAGAGAGTTTTGAACAGACTCAGTTCTACTCCATACAGCTATGATAGACTGGACAGCCAGGAAAAGGAAATGCATGAGAAGAGTTCCAGGGATCCCTCCTGGAAGTGGCATGTGTTTTATGCTATGTGCTAGGGAGTCAGTACCAACTATCACCTTAAGGTTCTATTCAAACCCAAGCACATCCACAGAAAATAATTTCAGATCAAAAAGGTACTCTATGAGTGAAACAGTTTGCCTGAGAAAAGGTGAGTGTCTGCCACGGAAGGGTGTCTGGATTACAGACTTTGGATGGAAGAGGTTAAACCTACATCCTGATTTTTCTTGTTGCTTTTTGATACTGATGTAAAGCTCTTCATGGAGTAAAGGTTAAAAATGACATCCTGATCTCCAGTCTCAAAAGATGACAACTTGAATGTTATGTTTGTTCACTTTTACTGTTGATCATTTTAGAGAAAATATCCAGCCTACTGTTCGTGCTTGTTAGAGATGGATACAATAATGATGGCAGCTGGTAAATGCTTACCAAAGCATGCAGTCCTTTCCTTTGCTTATGCAAATTTTCCCCCTTGCATATGCATTAAAACTTCTGTGATCACAATTTTAATAATGATTTTGGTAAAATAAGCTCTCTGAAGATTTACATGAACAGTAGGTTTAATCAATAAATTATGTTTTGTGTGTCAGATTATATTTCTAGATTTTGATAAGCTCATCCTTTGCATGTTTTTCTTCTTAATCTTTTTTTTCCTGTCTTAGTGTTGATTCTTAAAGTTGCTCTCTCTTAATAATAACTGCATAAAGTTTAAAATTGTACCTGTCAAAAGAAGCTAAGTAGAGTCAACATATTTTACCAAACAATCTTTATAGCTGTATTTAGTAGTTTCTTATAGGAGTATCTTTCTTGAAATGATGATTGGTAAAATGGAAATCATTTTAATATTCTCAGAATTATATATTCCAGCTGACCAACCTATATCTTTTCCTTGGTATGCCTTTTTTTCTTCATAAAAATTTTGATTCTCTTGGACCTCCTGTCAGAGTAAAACTCCTTTTTAAAGTAAAAAGACTGATTGCACTTGTAAAAATTCTTGTGGGAATCTGAAAAACCACACAGTTGTGGCCATATGGGAAGCCTGTGGCACACAAAGCTAATAAACTGTACTGCCTGTGTAATAAGCTACAGAACATTTCAGTATCATCCACTTGTTGGGTATTATCTTGAAGAAAATGAAGTGTTTTGACTAATATGTATAATGAACTCTCAGTTGCTGAGTGATAACTGGAAACTACTACGGGGGAAAAAAGGGTTATCTGAGCATCAGATAAAACTTACTGTCTGAGGCACTAGCCTCAAGAAAATGAGAACATAAAGCATCATCTTTGCAATTAAATTAATTTTCAGTTCCTGTACTTGTTTCTTGCTCAAACAAGAAATTTACAATATATTTGAAACTTCAAAAATTACTTGAAAATGCCTTTAAAATAAAGTATTTTAGTCTGCCATATATCAATGCTCAACTCATACAGGTACTTCCAGAGTTTTGCACCATATCACTTTTTGTTATATGTGTTTTTAATAGTTTTATCTCATCAACTCAAGTATGGTGTTTCTTGCCTTTAACATAATACTTTTTAGTGATGATTTTATGTGTGTGTGCATATCTACAGGCAGCTATAAATTAGCATAAATATATATGGGTGGGACTGATGTTAGGCATATATGTATGATTTCTAGCTGCTTCAAGATTTCTTTTTCTAAATAATACACTGTTTAATCAAGCACATTAGCAAATTGTGCCACAGCCTCTTAAACTACTGATAAGTTTGAGGAACTTTTTGAAGCTTTCAGAAAGCTTTCTGGAAAAATCTGAATTAGAGAAAGAGTTCCTTATTCTGGTCCTTTTTTAACTAATGAAGGTAGTCAATCTACACTCACATGTTTATTGTAAATGAATGGGTGATTCAGTAGAAGGGATTACGTAAGTCAGAGTTGTATATATATTAAATAAGTATCAAAATGCCATTTCAGACATTTTACAAGGTCATGTGGGTATATAGCAATGTTATAGGAGAAGATTTTCTGAGAAACAGAAGTTTCTAGAAGTTCCTGGAAATGTTTAATATGATCTTTGGCAGCAGACTTGGTTAAATTCCAAATTTTGCTGACCTCTCAGACTTGCCTGTTTCTCTGAAAGAGTCAAAGCTAATCTGTTCCAGGCAAAACCCCATACAAGAAATCCTGCCATCGGTGAAACCATTTGCAGGCTGATTTCCTGTGGCAGAGCCAAGAGATTCTTCTTATATTTTTGTTTTTTGTGGTTCTTCAGCAAATTCTGAAAATGCATTTTCAGAAATGCAGCCTCCATTTAGCAGTATTTCAAAAGGTCCCACTGCTTTTTGCGACTGTTGGGTATATTACCATTATAAATCCAATGGAAGGATTCACTGGCCTTCAGGAAAAAGCTAAACTCTGATAGAAAAAATAATACATGGGAAATTACTTGCAAAAATAATACGTTAAAAGAAGGTGATTTAGGCAGCAGAGCACTTAGGAGTTACTATCAGCTCTGGTTGCTCATATAATAATGATGAGGAGACAGAGAGTGGTATTCTGCAAGGCTTGGATGCCCACAGCCGGTGCTGATTCTGGCCTGCTGCCTTCCTGTGTAGAGCAGGGACAGATTGGAGGAGCAGCGAGAAGGTGGCCAAGTGCTTGGAGTAATGGTTTATGTGATGCACGCTTCATCTGGACATGCAATCTCCCAGTCTCCTGTCCAAGCAGTTCCAGTCGGCTGTCTGTCTCTCCTGCTTCTACAGCTGGGCTGGGACTGGGGCAGAGTGGACTGCTGGGCCAATAGGTTCTCCGTCAGGTGGGGAAGACCTTCTGGTTTCTGTCCTATGTGGCACTCCCTGGAAAGATCATGGACTGTAGTGTTCTCCCAGTCCAGCGTGATGAATCCATCACAGATTTCTGTGTGTTCTCAAATATAGGTGCTTTGACATCCCATATTTAATGAAGGCTACTGTTTGTGTTGGACCTCCTGCTGCCCAGCAGTGGCATAACCCAGACTGTAGAAAACTAATGGGTTTAGTGCTCACATTGCCCATTCTCTGATGAATACTAGTTTTTAGGTGGAAAATAGCAGTTGCTGATGGTATATCTGCAAAATCTCAGTGGCATTTTGCAGGAAAAATGAATGACAATTTTATAGCCTGAAGATGTTACTCCTGCAGAAAACATAAGGCCTGCTACAAACATGAGTGGTGGGTTTACTGCTCTCAGAGTGTATTCAAAATCACTCTTGGTGGTAGCTATCTTTTGTAATTTCTTTTTCTATGAGGAAGTGTTTGCTAATGTAGCTTCCTGACATCTGAATTAAAACAAAAAAAAAAACAAAAAAAAAAAAAAGAAAATGCAAAAGGAATAAGCTCTGAGCTTTTATTACAAATTCCCTAAAGGATGGGAAGTGAAGTTAGACAGCTGATGTAAAACTCAATTAGTGTCTAAACCAAACATTTAATTTATAATTTTCCAGCAGTGTGAGATGAATTTATGTGTCCTTTTGTGCTTGCTTTGTGTCTTTGTAATGTGGCATCAAAGATTTTTCAGGTACATCTGTGACTTTACTGCCTAAACTGTAACTTAGAGGACAGAAATGGAAGATTTCTTAAAAAACTATCCCGTTTCTGTTTTCTGTTTACTGGAACTGTGCAGTCCACAAAGTTGGATCTCTGTTCTAATGTTTTCTAATATTTCTGTGTTGGTCCCATGTCCTGTGTTTTACTGGAACTGCGTTCTTGCTGGAACTGTGGAACAGTGTTCTTACTTACTGCTTGGATAGGCCAAAGGGCTCCTCTCTGTAGAGACCTCTCTAGCTCTCTTCTCTGGTTTCTGTTTTTAGACAATACAAGAATGAACTTTAAAATTTTTGGAAAAGACATACATATACATTTTTTAATATAGGTCCTTGTTCACTTTATTTTTTGTGCTTCATTGCTTGTTTTATTATTTTCTTTCATTTTTCTTATGGTACAAGTGATAAGAGAAAGTTGAATATTCTAGCTGTGATGATAACAGAATATAGAAAGAACTAAACTAGATAATCTTTTTGAAGTTTTCAAGAGGTTTTTTTGTGAAGGACTTATGGGAAAGGCCATGCATGTAGGCACATGAAAATGGATACTTAGAAGGATTAGGTGAAAAAGCACAAGAAGGCTCTTGAAATGTTAAATGTCTCAGATGATGTGAAGTGAATGACACTGTAAACAATGTTTTGCCTAATGTTTATATCTATTGCTGGGATTGTAGCCAATGAAAAAATAAGTTTTTACAAATGCCTGGACTGTAAACTTTTTGGAAGAAACTTAGTATGTACAGCTTAGAGGTCTTTTCTTCGAGAGAAAGTTCTATGGCCCTTATTTTTTTTCTGTAGTCTCACATTTCGGAAAATGTATTTCTAGTTCCCTAATATCTATAGTTTCTCTTTATTTTAGCAAATGCTTAGCTTTGACAGGCTTTTCCATAATATATAGTTTACCAAAGGTAAAATTAAAACTTACGGAGATGAAATACAAATGGTGGAATAGTAATACCCAGCATTACTGATGAAAGGAGAAGATAATGTTACAGCTATTCCAGTTTGCTTCTTACCAACGATTGCCTAGGCTTCTATTAAGATTGAAATTAATATGTGTTGTTTTCTTTTACATTTGTTTGCTTCTTACGTTGTGCAGCAGCTGTAAGCTTCATTCGAAAAAAATGAATTTAGTGGCAATAAGTGCAGAGTTTGGTATAACATGGATGGGTCTTGGAGACTAATATATTGAAAGATATAGAATGATTGTTGTATTTTACTGTTATGATGTGTCACTGAATATCTTAGGAAATAGTTCTCAGTCTTTTACATCAGAGAACTATATTGTTAACAGAGGGAATTTTAATGAGAAGTTGACATGCTTTAAATGCTTGTGATTAAAAAAAAAGGTTTGCAATGTTGAGATTGACTTTTCAGTGTCTTAGTTTATTTTCCACCCCAGATAATAAGTTATGAAGCAAACCTGTAAAACTTCCTATTAGTGTCAGAAGAATGATAGAATATATTGCATCATCCTGATAATGTACCGAATAACTTGTTACTTCAGGAACTTCCTACTCAAGATGTGTTGCTTGAAAACCAGTTTTTAGAGACTTACAACCATACAAGTAGGTACACTAGCACTGAGTTATGAATGGAGTCTAAAATTTAGCATGGCAAAGTGAGTCCTTTTGTGTATGTAGCTGTGTATGATTACGTTAAGTTATTTTTGTCCACATTCCCTCAGTTTGTGAGGGGCTAGAATTTATACAAATATTCCTTATAGATGAGAATATTCTAGGTCAGCAGCTGCAGAAGGATTAAACCCCAAATATCCTAACATCTACACCTGCTTATTTTATAATAAAAGCAGCTCAATTCCATCATGGTCCCAACTAGAGGGAGAAAGGAAGAGCATGGAGGTATAGTCATCATCTTTCTTCTCTCAGCATAGTCAAATGACTGTGATGTTAAACTTCTAGACATAACGTGCCCATTAATGGGAAGGCTGTCGGGGTCACAAGAAAGTGGTTTCTGTTTACATAGACATACAGCATGTGAAAAGAAATAGGATTGTAGAGCTTAATGAAGTCTTATGAAAAATTATTACATTGACAGCCTTGTAAACAGTCATGAGATGACTGATGGCAGGTCAGATTTTGTGCTGAAATAAACCAAAGTTCAGTAGAAGAGTAGTTAGCACACTTTGACTAAGCTGCCTACAAGTAGTATCCCTTTAGTTAATGCCTAAGTGCTTGAGTCTTTTATGTCACCTATGTAAGCTGGAGCTTTTAATTCTAAAAGATTCCTTACCTCACAATCACCTGCCTGAATAATTGTCCATTTGGCTACTAACACAACTTAAAAAGCCTGTGTATAGTAGCAATGAACTGCAGTTACAGAAAGCAATACAGTCATGGAAGTGACCTGGAAATCTGTTCGTTTTTGTAGCCAGCTTCTGAAGTAGTATCCACTTGGGTTATACTAGATCTTAGAAGCATTTGAAAAATTGCAAGTAATGCCAGGGTAGTTGTTACCTTGGATCTGCTGATCCAGAAGTATGTAGGTATTACACCAAGACTGATAAGGATGGAAATGCAAAGAGCTGAAGATAGCTGGATGACAGCTGCAGCTGTGAATCAGAGGAGGTCTGGGAAGAAGAAAACAAAGCAGAGGTTATGTAAAGATTTTTGAATCATTCTGGAAGGGCTGGGAGAGATTATTGAATGAAGATACATACAGGGAGAAATCAGAGGAGATACTATAATGTGAAGAATGAAATGTAGCAGAGAAAGCAGGCATTTGATAACAGTAGAGCAGGGATCTCAGCAGAATTTTCTGCAGGATACTAGCTCCAGGATGACATTTTTGTGATAAGATATTAATGACTTTTTCAAAATAGCTGAATGTGCATCTAAATTTATTTTTAAAAGCAATCTGTAATGGCTTGCATATAAAGTAATCAGGAGAACTAAAACAATACAAGCTCACTCTGCTTTTGAAGTTTAATTGTGGTAGGATTTTATTAATGCCTTACATTGTCTTTATATAAGCAGGTGACTAACTGGAAACCCACATATTTATAAATTGCAGAAAGCATCTGGGAAAAGCTGATCATAAGTGAATGTTATGAAAGTATACATATATAACAGACCAGTAATTGAAGAAGTAAGTTGCAAATTTAGCAACCTGACTGAATTCTATCTTTATTCAATTCTAGGTACTGACTCTGGACCCGTATTGAAGCAGACTCCACGTTATTAAAGGTTGGTGACTTCTTTTTTCAGTTCTCACATCTAGTTTTAAAATAATTATTTATAAGAATGTTTAAGTCATCAGGTGAAATATAGGAGCTGTTTATTAATAATAAAAAAATCACAGTGCAATGGAAAATGTAGCAAAAAGATTTTTAATTCAGAAACTTATGCTGCATTAATACACAATAGCAGCGTTGTGTATTAATTTTTAAATGTTAACTATAGCAACATATAACATTTTGACATTAGGTCTACGTACAAGTTTTTTTGATTCAAAGATTTCTCTGGTTTGAATAGAGGATCATAGGACCTGATCTGTACTTTTGTTGACTATTCAGAAATGACGTATTAGCTCTACAGTGTCTGTCTGAAATGTGTAAGGTGGCACCTGGTGGTCAGGTCAGAGCAAGCTAAAGCCTTTCCTGATCTGGCTCCATATAAACACATTGCTGGGCAATAGGAAGCCCACAGCTCAGTCAAGAGTGTATTCACTATTTGAAGATAAACCAACTTTGGGCTGCCTATACAGTCACGTTATCCCTGCAATAAGCAACATGACATGTCTCTCATGAAGCATACTGGTCTGGTAGAATGGAATACCGTTGAATATTGAAATTGAAACTGAAAGTTGAAATACACAGTGATAGCTAAATTGGGCAAAGTGGTTCCTAATCCATCTAGTCTGCATATGGGAGTATGCTTAGATTTTCATTAGGGGGTAGGCAGGCATGATTTTTTCCCCTGAAGATCACCTAAAAAATGGCATTAAGTTAATGTAGTGTTCCTAAGACTAGGTAAGAACAAACAAGAAGCATTTTAATACAATTTTGGAAATTATTTTCAGTATATTGTTTGAAATGCTTGCAGTGACATCCACTGTCATGTTCTAGTATAGGTCCAGAGGAAGTCATGTCTCCTAATGGCAAAACATAGCTTTTTGGCTTAAAGTTATTCAGCATTGAAACTTTTGACTTCTGTATCTTTTACATTGCATAACATCATTAATCCTCTGCTTCTGGACAAGGAAGACCACTCAGAGCAGTGCTGTGGTGGATCGTATAGGTGCCTACTTCTCATCCAAATGCTTTTGGGAGTCTGAACCTTGCTGCTCTTGACTGATATATTGACAAACTTTTTTGCTGGACATTTGTATGGTGCTAAACCCAAGGGATCTCTGCAATATAAAGAAAACAACACTAATGCTTCTTACACATTTTTTTTTTTGTGAAATAATACATCGTTGCAGTTGTTTTGCATACTGCTTCAATTTATTTTAATTTAACTAACATTCACACAGATCAAACTTATTTTTTTAGTCAGCGTTAGCTAACCTATCTGAAAAAAATAGCCAAGAATCTCAGTTACTCTTTAATTCATTGTTATACAGTCAATTATCTGCCCAGTTGTTTTGTATGCTTCCAAATTTCACTGACACGAGTTTCTGAATACTGTATTGTTCAGTTTCAGTGAAATGACATATGTTGTAGACATGATTTCAACCCAAATGCGTTCCACCTTTAGAAATACTATGTTTTTGAGATACATCTGTGGGCCTTGATTTATTGCTTAATCTCTGAAGAGAGCTAGCTCTTTTGTTCCACTAGTTTTTTCATGTTTTGGAAAGCTGATTTCTATACTAACAGAGACATAAGTGCAGCTTATTAATAGAAATTTGTTATTACCATTGCCTGATCAAGGGTATGATCAGAGTTCCTGGAAGTCAGTGGTTGTTTTGCACTTGTATGACAAGTGTCAGATAAAGCCCATTTAGATCTTGTTTGAGTATAGAATGTTACTCCACTGTGCTCGGTGTCATACAAGAGTGTAATAGTTTCTGTACTTACAAAAACTGAGATTAGGCTCTTATTCTGATTCACAAATACAAAGCGTGAAGCTTCTTATGAGCAATATCTGACCAAAAGCTAGTAACTGGCCTTGTGTGGGGATGAGGGAGGACAGTGTGCTTCTCAAACCTGCAGCAGTATATGCTGCTGCAAGTAGACTTTCATAGCCATCCTGTTTTCTGGACTTATTAATGCACCTTATTACAGCTTTGTTTTCATGGGACAGATGTTCATGAGGCATATTTTTCCATCATGAAAGCTGTTTTACCTGAGATTAGGTCTATCAAATCTCCAGCATGCACCTTTTCTTCTTGAGATAGATTTTACCTACCTTTGCTGCACTGTCCCTCATGCTCACTTGCTCCATGTACATGTCATTATACCTTTCTTTGTAATAACCCCATAATGGGCAGGACACATGTTATTATTCTCTCATTACTGTTCCTAGCTTCCTGTTCTATACAAATCAGCTTAGGAGCTCAGGAGCAGCTGGATATACCTGATGCTTTTTGTCTCCATTCAAAATGGCCACCATCTCCTGCTGTTTCTGATTTATAACTGCCATCAGTGAAGTTGAATAGTACTTGTATTCTTTGGGCTTGTAATTCTGTTACGATATAGGGAGGAGGAAGGAGAAGATGAGAGGGAAATTTGGGACCATTAAGAAAGGTGGAAAAAGAATCGTAAAAGAACGGAGCAGAAAAAAGAAGTAAATGAAGGATGAAAGGGTTTACAGAGGAATGGGAGGTGGAAATGCAGGAGTCTTCTCCTGCAGCAGTGTCCAGCTTTACTGCAGCGGCAGATAGCATTACTTATTCGCCTGCTGTGACAGGGCACGTGGGTGCTAGTACATCAGGTAGTATTGTGAGTCTGTGCAGATGCAACAAGCCTGGCATATATTGAGAGTATCATACTGGGTATGTGCAGATCAGCTCTAATGTCTATGTGCAGTTCCCCACCCATTACTTTTCCCTAGGGAAGAAAGCTGAGGGTAAGCTGGCTGTCTCCTGCACTGCTTTTCCTGAGCTCTTTGGATGCAGACAGAGAGCGGGCCACATCGTAGTAGGTGAATAGTTCTGATCACTATCTTTTGACAGTACCTGTCATGTAAAATGACAGAGAGGTTGTGGGGAATGCAGAGCAGTTGTAATGCCACATTGCAGCCTCCCTTTCTACTCTGTGACCTTATGGAGTTACTCAGGCTCATCTAGGATCTGCCAGTCAGTTGTGTCTGGTTTCCGACTGGGAGAGAGGAAGCCATGCCGCGTGCTAGCAGAGGGGTGGTCTCTAGTAGGGCTCAGCACTAAAAAGGCCAACTGTTCAGCTGCAGGCAACCAATGCAAAGTGTCTTTTGTGCACCTTTCACGTGATCTGATTGAGAGAGATGTTTCCATCATATGACTGGGCATGGTCTCATGGTCTCATCTATTGGAAGAGCAAATTGAGAGGCAAGCGTATTATTTACAGGGTATTCAGCAGTGGTAATGGTGCTGCATTGCGTTTTGTTAATTTTTGTGTAAGCTGTGGAACCTCAACCAACAAAGCTTTTTGAAGGATACTACAAGCAAATTAAATGCCTGTACAGTCAATGGTAATGCTTACCACTGTACTTCTGAGATTAAATAGGGTCTCTTCCTGTTAAAGCTAAACATTGTTATGTCTCAAAATTAAAAGAGTTAGATCTGTATTTGGATATAGCTGTTGCTTCAGACTAATTACTTCTTGACAATCTTGCAGAATTTAATTTGAATGTGTTAGAATGAGTAGAAGCAGTTCAAATCAACATTTTACTGGAAAGGCCTTCATAGGAGATGTTCTATTTATTATACATTAATTTCTATAACTGTACGGCTGCCCTTTACATAGAAAGCATTATTTTTGTATTACTGAAGTGTTTTAAGAGCTATGCTCTTGGTAAAGGCATAAACAAAGCACAAAGGCCTGTCTGTTTTCTACATAGTAGATTTGTTGTTGAAGAGTTTGTGCCAGCCAGTACAGAGAGTGCAATCGTGTCTTATTCCTCTCAAGAGAGATGAATTACTCAACTGCCTCAGCTCCTGCTGTTTTACATTCTTATCCTTGAATTATATTGTTGAAGTGGTCTACCATTCTTTGCTGAGCAGCTTGTGAAAAGAAAATGCTTTTCTAGTGTAACTGGCAGAAGTATAAATATATAGCATTGTCTTCTCCAGGAAAAGTTTTCACCTGTGTACTGTTTTGGATCTGCACCAGCTATCCCAACAATGTAGTTACTTGTCCTTTTGATTTTTTTAAGAAAACCAACAGTTTTCTTAAAACAGCTCTTTTTTCAACAAATAGCATCACACACACCAGTATCTATTAAAACTGTTGCAAATTTGCAGACACTCTCTATTGATATGTTTTGATATTGCAGGTAATCTATCTTGCTATTTTTCTATTCGGGAAACTTTTTCAAATATTCTAATTTACTCTATTGCTTAGTACAATAGGAACTGTGAAAAGATGAGGTATTTCCACATAAGATCACTTGATTCAGGTGTATTTATATCATCTACTTTAACTCATTCTACTCTGAAGTAGATAGTATTGTGTGCCTTGTACAGACAAGTTTTTTAAAGTTTGTATTTGCAGCTAAGTAGACGTTCTAAAGTATCCACTGCAGGTTTTTTAGCATACCTTGGCACTGTTGCAATACAGGCCTGACCCCTTGGGGTTAAAATGGGACTGGCAGGCTACTAAAAGGCTCGTACTGATGCCAGTGCCACTGGTGATAAAAATCTTTGATTTTGGTAGGAACAATATTGTGTATGCTTATCTTCAAGCAAAGCATTGAATGAAATCATTAGTAAGCTAACAGTAAATACTGAGGGATAGGCATACAAAATATTTAATTGGTGGTCTGCAAAGAATTGCTTGCCATGTTGGGTCGCAAAAACTGAAACACTTTGGAGGAAACAAAGTAACTGGAAGGACAGTGACTCTGTATACAAGTCACCATAATAATTCCTAGCCCTTCATTTGTCAAGGGAAATTAAACAGATATTTTGCTCAAAGAAAATACTTATAGCATAAACAACATAATTTATTGTAGATATTGTAGATTATGTAGATTATCTGATCATCCCTGCGGATGATCAGAAGTTTCATTTGCTCATAATGTTACCCATGTTTACTTGTCAGCACAGCGTGCTCTATAGGCAGAGCCAGTTTAAAGATGCTTATCCAAATGTTTGTTCATACAGCTTTTAGTATTAAAGTTGGGGTGGATTCACAGATATCATTTCTTTCTTGAGTAGGGAAAGGAAAGGGACTGTGTCAGGCACTTATATCACAGGTGAGTTAAAAGCTATTTGAATCAAGTCAAGAAAGTAAAAGATGCGTATTTTTATATGTCATTTGTGCTGCCAACTTTCACAACTGAAGAAGAAGAGATTCATGTGACTGAAAATAGAGATACCAGAGAAGTAATTCTTCGTGTCACTGTTAAGGAGCCTCCCAGTCCTCTCTCCAGCAAAAGAGAAACAAAATCAGAGAAACAAAATCAGACACAAAATTATATATCCTCTTTGTCCAACTAATCAGTAAGCTCATCTTTTTCACTGTATCTGTAGTCAATGATAAGGATGTTATGTGTTATCACATTAAATATTTGTAGTAAAGATATTTTCCTTCATAAAGAAATTAATTAATCTTAATTCTTCCAATTTTCTAATCCATTTTTTCTTCTGACACATGGCTTTGGAGCACAAAGTAGTAGTTAATTTAATTGGTTATTTATATTAGTTGGTTATGTACCTGGAAAGTAAGTAACACACAGGCATTTCTTCAAAAAAACCACAGAAGTTTCAAACTCTGTTAAACAAGAGTTGTGTTCCTATACCACTTTTCTGTCTGTGCCCATTATTCTTTAATAGTAGGCTGGACTCCCCATCTTGCAAAGAATATGTAGCATGCACCAAATGACCTTGCTGGACTCTGACATCTTAGATATGTGAATCTTTCTACATAGCATCAAGAACAGCATTTTTTTTCATTATAATGAGATTAACTCTGCAAAAATAGCTTCGTAGAGCTTCCTAGAGATATGCACAGCAGTAATTATTCATACATTTTAAGACGCAAAAACAGTCCCTGGACAATGCAAACCACAGAACTTTACCTAGTAATTTCTGCAGATACACACTTTAATTTGAACTGCATGTTTTTTTCAAAGAGATCTCAGTAAAATGTTCCAGTTGTTGATTTTTTGCACTATTAAAAATACTCGTTGACTATAAAGGGACTCTAGATGAAGAGATCAAAGATTAATATTTACAATATAGACTTTTAATGATGGGTTAGATGTATCCCAGCCTGTGTATATTACATTATACTAAAATATAGGTGGTATTAAATCTGTTTTTGTCTGCAAATATGCTGTTTCCTCTTAGCTTTCTCTTAGAAAAAGTAGATAGGCTGAACTTTAAGTGTTGCCTGAGGTAAGTTTCAAGAATCAAGTAGCAACTATAACTTTTCGGTAAGCTCTTCGTTACTCTTAAACATGCTTTTGAGGTGTTGACCTAATGACTAAACACAGAATATCAGTAATGACTTTGCTAATACCATACTGGTCCTAATTATACCTAATATAAAAGTATAACATATATTCAAAAAATAATTAAGTATTAGTAAATAGTTCTTCTGCTTATCTCTCCAGGGATGGTAGTCACCATTTATGCTAAAAGTTCACACCAAAAGTGCGTGTTCAACTAGTTTGCTGGTCACTGCTGAGTTCACTTCAGAGCTTTTCAGGCTCTGAATTAGAAAAGGATAGCAAAAACGTGTTTCCTGATAACTGAGGATTGGTTCAAAATTTCATCCAAATATGAATTATAAACAGATTCACTAGTGCCTACCTGATTTTGCAGATGGAGTGAATCAATTGCTGAGTGACATGTTCTCTGATCCCAGCATCTGTGTCAATAATCCCAACTCATAATACTTTGAATATCAGTGTTAAATGTTCCCTGTTTCTTTCTCTCTCACATGCATGCATGTACATATGTACAGATATGTACATGCATGCATGTACATATGGGCACACACGTACGTTCACACGTACCCATGAGCAAGTTACATTCTAGTTGTATAAGTCTCTTCTGGATGATAACCTGTTTTTGTTACTCAGGTGGATAGAATTGGTTTGGGGATTTTATTTTCCTCTGTCCAGAATAAACTTCAAAGATCCTCAATAATCTCCTTGTAAAGTATGTGGCTAATATGCAATATATACTGGCCACTGTTCTAACCTTTGCAAGTTTCTCAGAAAGTAATTAGCTTGTCCCCTTAAGTACAGAGCATTGCAAATGCTGTAAAAACAGTCAGTGGCAAAAGCAACATTAAGATTTCAGTGATGACTACTACATGTAAATTAGATTAGGAGTCATTGTGCTGCTACTGAAGTAACACAGCGAAATATAATATTACTTTGAGTAATAGCGTTATGAATTCTGCTTCTGGGCACTCATCAGATGTGGACAGAGAGAGGCCATCTGCTGTCTACTCTGCTCTTCTCTCCAGTGAGAACTATGTTGGCAGCTGATGGGCAAAGAGGAAAATTCTGCTTTGCCAGCAGCCATGTTGGCTGTTTGTTCTTCCAGGAAATAAGCTCTGTTTATGAGTCAGAAAGGTGGTTTCCGCGTATAGAATTGAGAATTGTGTTGGTTGGATCTTGTAATGTTCTTGATAGGCTTGACTCCAACATCACCACAAACTCTTTGATTGATGAGCACTTGTGGAGAGCTAGCCACAAGCTTCATCTGAGTAGTGGCAAAATAAATTTGCGTAGCCAAAAAAAGTAATTACAAATGGTCTTTTCACTGAAGAAGCATGAGGGGCAGTGGCCTGCAGGGACTGCTTGTTTGTACTGGAGACAACTTCATTTTGAAATTTAAATTTATTTCTAGGACTCTGTCAAAAATAGGTGTTAAAGGTGTGAAACTGTGCAAGGTGATGTATGTATACTGATGTCAGATACAAAGTGACAGGTGGTACAAGTGTTTCTTAGGTCTTTTTTTTCTTCTAGATTTTTTTTCATTCTTTTCCTTTCCATATACCCCCATTTTTCTTCAATCATTCTTCTGTCTCTTGCTATTCTCTTCCTTCTGGAGTAAGTAGTTCCACTGAAATCCAGTGCTTATTAACCTCACATTAGAAACAGGATTTTAGCCAGGATCTTTCTTGTCTATCCATGTAGCAGTAATTCTCTTCTTCTTTTAGACTTGCCTGATAAAAGCTCTTTCTCCACATCAGCTCTCTGTAGTTTTTATGGGTTCCTACTAACCTGTTTATACCCCTAGCAAAAAATGGCGAATGTAGAAACCCATGTTTTTCAGATGAAACTAGGTTACCTGCAGAGCCTGTCTCATAGTCTACCTTTATTCTAAGCTACTCACATATGTGTGAAGATTTTAGATTTATGAAACATCCTACATCCAATGAGCAGTTTTTCTGTGCAAAAATTGCTGGAATGAGGCACTGTTGGTGGCAGGCCCACCATTTATCCCCTCTCTACCAGGCTGACAGGCCCATCATTTACCCTTTCTCTCTACCAGGTCAACCCAGGAAAAAAAAAAAAAAAATTGCAACAGATTTCAGGTCATTGCTCTAGGCCACAGGCCATTTTGTAACTTGAAATTCTTCCTTCTTCTGTTTCTTGACAAAACTTGAGGGCAAAAATATTCTTCTGAATGAAAATATTCTTCTGCAGCCACAACACACATTTGACTCAATAAAGGATTTAGTCTTTAATTAAAAAGTAATAAAAAAAACAGAACAAGGGTGTATGTTTCATTTTACTGTGGTTTAAAAGATTCAGCTTTGTCATTTAAATATATTCTGTCCTAAGAGTAAGTTTGCATGAAAACTGTGGCTTATCGTTGAAATCTGCCTGTTACTTAGGTTATTGATCTACGCTCCTATTTTGTAGCGGTGTTTATGTGCATGTATATTCTGGGTATGTATGTGTTTTTGTGCCTGCAGCACTATTTACCTTCTGGTGAAGTATAAACCCAGATTCCTTTTATCAGTTTTCCTACTGAAATTCAGACCAGCAGTATGGAACCAGACTGGTCACGTTATTGTATGTTATTGTCTTTGAATATTATAATACATGTTATTGAAATTTCAGCCATATAGTTAAGAAAATTCAAGTGTTACATTAACAAATTCACTTAAGTGCTTTGCCAGACTACATGGGAGTTATTAGAGCGGATGTTACCGAGCCGCATTAGCTTGCTGTCAGTTACTTTACTCCTGATAACCACTTATCATGAAAATAGTTTTGAGAGTCACATTTAAGGTGTGAGAGGCAACTCGATTTCTGAGCTATCTTTCCCTTCTATTTTATAGAACAACGGAAAAATATGTTTTACTTTTTATAGTAAAATGGATGTTTGTGCAGGTTGGGAATATGCCTATGCAGTTTTGGTGCTGGTTCTATGAACATCATCTTTATCACAACCTCTGTTTTGACAGCGGACTCTAATTTAACTTTGTACATTCATTTTGTAATGGAATTTGCATGCAATAGCCAAACAGCATCTGGGAGATTGTGACAGAGACACAATGAATGACTCTACGGGTGAAACAAGAAGCTTGTTGCCAACAATATTACTCAACTTTGAATGATTTCTTTCAGAAATCACCAGAGTGGAACTGAGAATGGAAACATGGAAATTCCCTGTGAGAAGTGCAAGAATGAGAATAGTGTCAGAGATTTTTTTCAAAGAGGTTTTCTCTAACTGAAAACTAAGCAAATGGGAGACCTATGTGTCCAAAGTGTTCAGACCAAACCCTGGACTTGTTATTCTTCAGGGATACAACTAAAAAAGCATATAAGATTATGGGAGGGTTTAGGAGGAAAATATTGAAGCAACTTTATATCTTAAACAGCAGGAATTCAGAGTCCTGCTGTCCAAGGCATCAAAAACTGAGTCTGGTCTTGGAGAAAGCATGAAAGAGACAGAATTAGGGTGGATAAGACAGGAGTCATTTGCCCTTTTTTAACTGAAGGTGCAACTAAAGCTTGTTTATTTTCATGATAAAACTAAAGAAATAAGTAAACTCCATACAGATACTAGTACAGAATAACTAGTAACATGGGTTTCTGAGCTGGCTTATGAAAAACTCTGGTTCAACTCCTTGTTCTGTCTGATTTAGACAGGGTCTTGAGGCTGTGTTCAGATGTAGCAGTAGTAGAAACAGCAATCAGTTTTTACTTGGACTGAAGTCTCAGAAGCATGTGAGCATAGAAGCTCACAGAACGGTCAGAAGTATCCAGTCACCTGTTTAGATTGGTTTCTGTTTAGGTGTGGACCTAGAATTAAAAAAAAAAAAAAAAATCAATACAGTTCAAAGACTTTGGGGGTTTTATTTTCTGCTTTATATGTAGTTACATAAACATGCGTTATATATAAACACTACAGTGTGGAGGGTATATAAAATCCAAAATAGACATTTTTAAGTATTCTTTTAATATATTTTAATGATATTTTGCTAGGCATTTCTGCTATATGCATGAATAAATGTAATAAGCTGCCAAAATTTTCATAGAGCTTGTGTGGCTAGCACCATTAATACAGTGTGGCTTTAATTTAGTGCAACGTTTTCAGCTGTTTCCTAAGGAAATAAGGTTTATGCAATCACTTTCTGTCTGTCAGTCCTCCCTGCTAGGTTTTGGACTGCTGAGTTAGCTCCCACAGCATGGGAAAGAAGGGTACGAGTCTTGAAGATAAGTAAGTTCTTACAGGTTCCATGATATCAGTGGCTCAGTAAAGGGGAAAAACCCAAATCAGTGCCCCACTGAGTGGAAAGCTGTTAAATATTCTCTTTTGCAGCAATCGACATATACATACCCCCAGGCTAAGCACAGCAGGTGCTGTCTCCTGCCCAGAAGAGATGTCAGAAAATATGTGCAGTGGGAAGAGAGGGGTTTTTTTTTGGTTAAGGCGTGTGAGACAAATTGGACACAAGCCTGTAGGAAATCGGATTTCATTACATCAGACAGTCACAAAACAAATCATTATGTTTTTTTTCATTTGAGGAAGTGTTCACTGTTTATATTTCAGTTTCCATGCAGTTCAATTACTGAGTTCACTAAATACACAGTTTTCGAGATAAGATACCTCTGGGATGAGAATTGGTGGGCTATTGGGGTTTTATATAGTATGTTTAATACAGCTAAAGCTTTTTTGCTTTGTATTTTATCTTTAGAATTATTAGCTATAAGCCATTTTTTGGTTTTGCTCTCTGACACTAGTCTGACTTGCAGCTTCAGAAATCCTTTTCATGTTTCTTTGAACAGATTTGCGTTCACTGCAGCGTGGTTAGCATGTAACTTCAGAAGGCCATTTCTGAAAAATCAGATTTCAGTATGGAGTCACAGTATATTTAAATATTTAGCTATTGGCAGTATTCTAAGATGCAGTAATTTATGTTCTTATTTTCATTAATACCAATGTGTTTACTTACTGTTTTGTGACAAAAGGAGTTGAGTATTATAAATAATTGCTAAAACCGAACAAAACATAAAATTGGTTCAGAAATCTTGCCACCTTCAGTGGCCCAGGGCATCTTACAAACCAGAGCAAAAAACAGTGGAAACAAAAATCAAATAATGTGCCTTCCACAGCCTGAGTGAACAAAAAAGCCTTTCAGTGTGATGCGAAGTTTGTCAAATTTGGCTTCTGAGAGGCAGTCAGAGGTGCAGCTTCCAGAAGTGGTGAGTCACAGCTGTGACCTGCAACTGGCCTGCAGTTGCCTATTTGAGTCACTAGTGTGCTGGACAACTCAACAGAATACTTATGGTAAGATGCAGAATGCAGAAAGACTGTTACTACACCTATTAACTGGAATAAAAATAGGAATGCTTTGAAATAAATGTGAAGAACTAGAGGAGCAAAACCAAATAAAGGTAAATGACTTGGCAGTATAAAGGCAGTTGAATTTGAGTGTTGTCAAATGGAAGTTAAGATATACTGGGAAGATTAGTTTGAGTTAGTAGTGTGCGTAGCTTTCTTTCATTGGCAATCATTACAGGGAGTTAGAGACCATTTTAGACAACTCAGTAACAATTGTTCAACACAGAAAGGAGAGGGGGAGAAGGAAAGGAAGTAAAGAAGTGTTATTCAGCTCTCATCTTGAATCAGGACACAGCTGGAGTGTCAGCATAACCATACAATATGGAAAGTCCTATGTGTGATCTAGTTGTTGCAACACTCGCCTTTCCTAACATCCGTTCTATCCTTATTTTTGCTATCCTACTCTCTTCCTTTATAGCTTGAGTTGTATGAGCCAGCCTATGCAATGCCATGGTATGTTTGAGACGCCTTACACATTTGCACCACCCAATATATATGCCAGAAGGACTGTTGTATAATTGTAGGGCGGGAACTGCAGCAATTACTCCTGTTTCTCAACAGGCTGGGCACAGCTGTATTGCTTCTCGTTCCAGAGCTAGTTAAGTATCTCTGTATAATCCTGCACTGGATGGCATAAAGATAAACTTTATGGTCTAGACTATCACTGTTTTCCTTTGTAGAGTGTTTGCCTCAAGTTTGGGAGCTATTTAGAAGTGCATATAATTAATGAAATGTCTTCGGTGGCATTTTGGTTTGGGGGTATTTTTTCCTTTTTATACATGCTTTTTTATACTTGTTTTCTGAATCCTCTAAGATTAATCTTCAGCCTGAATGAGTCAGGCAGCCCATTTAGCTTCCACCAGCATTGCAGTTTCTTTTCAGGAACTCAAATATAATTTGTATTAATACAGTTAATGATATTTGAAGTCATATTTTCTGGTGCTGACTGAATTAAATTTAATAGAGTTGAAACATCATGCAACATGTAAACAGTAAAATGGCCCTTTTTTCTCAATTTCTTGACTCTTGGTTATGATATCGTTTTTCTATGGTTCTTACATGCTCCTTCAGATAAGTAACAAACAGGAGAGGATGGCATGATTTGAGATTAAAGGTTATAAGTGTTTAATAGCAGGTTGTAACCCATAGGCATTAGTTTAGTAACAGTAATAATTGGAACATGAAGGTAGTTGTGAAGGCTAATAAAAAAAGGATATTACAGAAATATATAGTGGGTTGTGAGATGGGAAATGTGTACCTATCTGGATGGTTTGTGCAGTGGTATGGAATCTAGTGTTAGCTGGCTGTTAATGGAGAAGAATAGGGAGGTAAGAATCTTTAATTATAATTTGTTAGGTAATAATTTAAAAGTTTCTGGAAAGTGAACATAACATTTGAAATGTGATTTTTTTGTGAAACCTCATCTTATGTTTCATTCCTCATTGTGCTGATTTCAGTTAGAGGGAGAAGTTGCTATCTGGCATAGTACAAGTGAGAGCTAAGTGGTATAGGCATAGGTTTAGTTATCAGATACTGGTGATAAATTTATTTGACTCAATATATATGAAATGAAATACTTTAAATATCTATATACCCATGTATACAGAGAATAACAGTGGTCTGAAATAAGAGCAAAAGTAACTCTTAAAAAAGTAAAATGAAAAGATGGTCAGACGTTGAAAAGAAATATAATAAATAGAAAAATGAAAAGAAATAGGAAGAAAATGATTCATGTTGTTCTCAAACACTGCAGAAAATTGTTTTCTTTTGATTATTCGTAATTCATTCTGCTGCAGCTAAATCTAGTTTAAATTGTATTACAAAAATTCGAAGAAATTCTTCCTTGACCACTACTGTTTTTGTGGTTGAGGGAAAAAGAAGAAGATACATGCTCCACGTGAGGACTCCTAAGAAGGTACCTTTTCTACATTTCAAGCTGAACACCATAATTGTTTGTTAAACATTCAGTGAGCTGAAGAAAGTCTTTGGTCAAAACAGAACGCACTTGTGGAAGGGATTCTAAAGAGGGCACTACTTCTTTTAGGTAGAGAGAGAGCTTTCAGAAGCCTTGACAAACTTACAACCTTGAATATGGCCTGTCTTTATCAGGTAAGATGGCAAGGACAGGAGCCAGAAACAGGCAGAATCCCTTCCAGAAAAACTACAGAATCTTGGCACTTGTTTTTTGTCCATAACTATTGTGGTCAGCTCCTACCCACTCCAAATGCAAACATCACAGAGATGGACAATAAAATGTGATCCTGTGTTTCTTCCTTTTCTACAAATTACAGCTGAACACCCCCATATCTAGCCCAAGTCTTTGTCTCTGGAGGAGCTTGTGCAAGTGTTCTGGAAAGATTTTATGGATTACTTTTTTTAATGCTTCTACTTGATTTTCCCATTATGGGCTTAACAAAGCCAAGATTATCTTAATTTAAGCATGTCGGTCCTGTTGAAATCCACTTGGCCATTTTCATGATGAGAATTAGCATTTTTTAAGTGCTTTGTTGGATCAGGGCCCAGATGATTGTTATCTCTTTCAAATGAGTGTTTTAAAGCTTCCTTGATCATAATAAAAGGGAATTATACCAATAATTATTAATTAATGGTATTCCTCTGTAAATTCCTCTGTGAATCTGACTATATATAAGAATAAGAGCCTTAGTTCCAGTGTTTCTTAAAATGTACTTTAGCAATCTTAATGCAATTTATTTACTTTCTAGCCTACTGATAATACATTACTTTTATTATTATTTCTGGTAAAGGCACATCCTTTGAGACCTAAAGGTGAAATGTTCTGATAACACATGACTGGATGATGAATCTTCAAAACTTGTCTGTTGAGAAAAACATGATAAGCTTTATGGATTTTTTTTTAAATTGCTCTTTAAAAAGGGGAAATCTCTTGTTCTTCGAATCTAGGAAGGAAAGTAGCAGAGACTCTTTGAGAAGTTAGGGACCTAAATAAGGACCTTGGATCTAGGTCTTTGTATCAGTAAAAAAGAACATTTGCGAATAAGAATGACATTAGCAAGTGACAAAAACCAAGTCCTGGTCATTTTGACATGCTCTTCCTACTTTTCTGAAAGCATTTCCACATTTATTAGGGAGGGATATTGAAGAAAAATGGTAGAACTAACCTCCTTGATCCTCCCCGGTGAGTTATACATTGTTTTATCTTAATCCCAGTTTTGAGGAACATGCTTGGGAAGAGCCTCTGCTGAGGTACAGCAGGTGTCTGTTGCTGTCAATGGCAATTTTGAATGCAGGAGCAGTTTAGGATAGGACTTATTCTGTTTATTTGCAGCAGCATATAATGAAATGCTATTTGGTATTTATTTTAGTATCCTCAGTATCAGGGGAATTGTAGTGAAAGTTCTGGACTTCAGCACCCAGGACAACTCATCGCGTTTCCTCATTCAGTGGTGTCATGGAGCTGAAGCCCTTTTTCCTAACAGCAGCTTCTCAAAAAACACAAATCCTGAGTGCTTTTTGTGTTCTGTGCTGATCGCAAGTTGTACCTCTTAGTTTCCTGTACTAACACTGCTGCTAGTGCAGGAGGGATTTGCATCCAATAGGAAAAACTTGATGCTGTGGCTTAAGGGAAGTTGGGAAGGATATGGAGAATGTGACTGGAGTCACATATGAAGTAAATGGTGTGTTTAATAGCACCATGCATAAACTGAAGAGACCACTGAATGGGGAACCACGGATACTGGAGATGCCACAAGATTTTTTTTTTCTTTATTTGCATAGTAATGAAAGGAGTCTGAATTTTTAAAGGAAAAATCATGAAAATTACTTGGATTGGTTGAAGGGCAAATGCTACCACAGAACAATGTCTGAACTATTTATATTGCTCTTTGCCCAGATGATAGTTTTTTAAAATATTCTTTTAAAATTAAAACTTTAGGTATTTTTCAGCTATTTATTTTTCAGGTACCTTGTAGCAGTGTACAGAAAGTCATAGAAGCCAGGCATCTTCTTCAGTTCACCTCTAGTGTTTTTGTTCTTTTGTCTTCCTCATGTTGTGAAAAACTTTTTTCCATACCATCTTTCTGACAAGTCCAATACAGCAGAAGCTTGATATTGTTTATTGTTTTCCTCTAACAACAGTTTCATTTTTCTTTTCTTGGATAAGACTAGCTATATGTCAGACTAAACAAACCATCAAGCATACCTATCTATTGAGGAGTATTCCTTGGTAACAAAATGATGGACTGAGAAGTCAGAGACTTTTTCATAATGCATGTATATGACCAGTGTTTTTCAGAGAACTGAGGTAACATAACCTTATCTTTTTCCC
Organism: Dromaius novaehollandiae; assembly: GCF_036370855.1. NCBI lineage: Eukaryota > Metazoa > Chordata > Aves > Casuariiformes > Dromaiidae > Dromaius > Dromaius novaehollandiae. The sequence continues at coordinate 28,541,261 of NC_088098.1, forward strand.
ATATGATGACATACTCAGATGCTCCAAAAGGGTTTTATTACTGAAGACAGGTTTCATTAGAACAGAATTTAATAAACTGCAACATGTAAATCACTAAATAGGGTAAACTGTAGGTAAAAGAGGTTAAAATAAAAGGCTTCAAAAATGAATCCCTTCCTCTGTGTCCTTGTGGAGGTAGCTTTTTTTCCAACTTGGTATGGTGGTGCAAACTGCAAACAGTCCTCTCCAGTTGTCCCTATTTGTGTAACTAACTACTAAAGGTTGGCAGCAGATCTACTCCTTACCGCAAGCATGTCCCTGATCCTCTTAGGTGTTTCCTACCTGCCTTGGAGCTGGAGGCTCTCTGCTTCCTATATCTCTCCCTATTGCCTAACATCCTACTGCACATAGAAGCTACTTCTGGCTGAGTGAATTCAGGGTAGAAAGACTTTCCTAGGAACACAAGGGGTAGTGTGTGTGTTTGCTCAGCTTGGGAAACAAAGCTCTTGGAGAAGTCACCCCCTCCCCCCCAAAGATTTCCACTGTACACACAAGACCAGCATAGACACACGATCTTACTGTCCCCTGCTCTGCAACACCCTGTTGTGCAAACATACGCATTGTTATGCTGAAAAGATAAAAATTAAATCGTCATACTATCCTTTAGAGTGCATACATACCCTATGGCACTAGAGGTGGAGACAGAGGAGATGGTGAAGCCTTGGTTATCAGAGAGTTAGGAAAGGTTTGTTTTTGATAGCCTGTGTTGCCCTTTGCCCAGGATGTCCCTTACCCAGATTCATTTTTTCAGAACAATGTAGTCACTGCCCATGATACAATGCAGTAGTTACTGCTTGATGGTGTAAACCACCCCCCCGCCCCCATCTAGCTCTAGATAGGCATGTCCTACTAGAAAGTGTTATCATGTGTCCCTCAGTAGCCACAACTGAAGTTACACTGTTTCTTTTAAAGAAAAGACCCATGACATTTGCTGATATTTCAGCTTGTTTTTATGGAGATAGCAAACATCTTTGCATGTCTTTGAGATAAACATAACTAATACCTAAGAAACAAAGTTTCCCTGCAGTTGAACAACCGTGTGGTCCTGCTGAAGTTAACAGAAATTGCCTATATCTCTGAGGCAGGATTTGAACCTATAGGTGAAAAATCATTCTCCAGACCCTGGCTACAGTTTTTAAGCTTGCCGTTCATTTAAATGTCACTAACTTGTGCTCCGTGTTTTGTACGGCATACAAAACAAGAGCAGTTTTGTTTCATATTAGGAAATGAGAGCAACACTCCAGTAGGAGACATCTAGCAAATTCTGTGCTGCTATCACAAAAGACTGCTAACTTTTTAAGAGGTAATAACATACTAGCAGTCTGGTAAGATCATAATGGAATTGGCCAGAAGACTCCTGTCCTTTGTTGTCAGGTTATCTTAGGACATTACTCAGTCTGATAGGGATGAAACCTTTTACAGTCTTTGTTGGCAAGAGGTACGCTGTAAACAGGGTGAAGAGATAGCACATGGCCGACTCTTAACTTGAAGAATAATTTTTATTTATTCATCTTTAGAGAGCACTAAATACAATTATATTTCATTCTGCAATGGTAAATTCTGTTCTTTATTTTTAAAATTGTATGCTGGGAGTTGTCTTATTTTAGAACACAGGAAGTGCATCTTCATGCTTGAAAAGATTAATAGTTACTATGTGAAATTCAGTGAAACATATATATAATGAAACTGTTACAGAACAGTTGGGCTGCATCATTCAGTTTTCGTCAAATCTTAAGCGCCAGATGGTATATTTGCAGTTGTGTTTCAGGATACAATCACAGATTCATTATCTGTCGATTGTGGTAGCTTGTACTGCTGTGGTAAATAAAAGCTTTATGTACAGAAAGGAGCCCATCACTTTGGAAACCCTAAAAAGTGTAGCTTCAAGTATACAATTAAGTTAACATATAAAAATACTATCTTCTCATGTTCCCCAGAAGTTAAGATCTTCATCTGGAATAACTAAAAGGCTTGTTTCTATTTGGTATATTGATATAGATTGCACTTTTTATTAATGTTGCTACACATCTTCACGGACAGGTTACAGTGGGTTACTGGAGATAGTCCCTCAAGGTCACATCTTTCTTTTCTTTGAAATATGTTGGGCTTGTTCCTCAGAAAAAGCTAGTCTCTGTTGCTTGTTAGTGCTTTAACTCTGTAAATAAAGGTTTACCTTTGTAATGTTGAAGACCCAGTTAACTTTCAATTATTTGCCTGAATAGTTTGATGGAGAGCTATAAAAAGGTGGTATTGCAACTGCTATTTCTTGCTGTCTTTTAGCATATGTATTCCATAAGGCACAGTCTTTAGTCTTATATGGTATAATAGTTTGCATGAAAAGTGTTCCCCATATTTGTCAAGGCGCAGCTACTACTTTCCTCAGACCTCAGTAATTGAAATGAGCAGTTTGGAAGTTTTCTTTAATTACCATTCACACGACTCTTCACACTGCAGTAAAGCTACATGAGTATCTCTAAAAGTAGTAAAAGAAGATTGTAGTCCTTTAGCCATCCCATAATTTGCCTAAAAAAAGCTTTGGTCTTGGAACTATGGCAGAAAAAAGAACTGTCCAGTCAGTAGAAGTACTTAACTTACACTAAATCGCTTAATTATTTTTTTATAACTGTTTATATCTGATTAGCATTGTTTTTGTTTATTAAAATGATGAACATTTATATTTATGTACGTAAGATGTATGTATGATACGATGACATTTAGATTCATTTTTGTTTTCTTGTATTCCTTGATTTTCTACCACTAAAGTCAAATAAACTGTGCAAATTTAGTCATTTGACCGAAAAGTATTGTTCTTCCAAAAAACAGATGACACACCTTCAAAGCTTTTCTTCATTTGTTATTTACATGCTTAAAACTTGTTTGTAAATAAGTAATACTTATTAGTATTACTTATAATACTTATTTGAAAATAATATTCCTCTGAGGACTGTTTGATATTTATAATACCTTTTGCTGAAACAAAAACAATACATAAAAAAAGAAAAGTTTTTGTAGAATTACAGTTTTGGATGTAGAATTACAGTTTCGGATGGAGGAGTAATTCTAAAAGCCATGTAAACCAATTACATTGGTATAGATTAGAACATAAGAATTAAAGGAAGGAATGTGCTTTTCATTCCGAATTTTAAGCAACTTGCAATCCTGGTTTGGCTGGATTTGAGATTTTCCCCCAAAGTGGTAAAATTTGCAGATTTCATTGATTCCACACCAGATTCTCACTGACAAGTGAGACTGGTCTCTCCTACTTACATTAAATGCTAGACTTTTTCCTCTGCAATGTAGGATGTATATTTAAAGCTATTAATTTTATGTTATCTGTGTGTTTGCAATAAGTAGTTTTTCACACAGCCTTTCTGATGAGAGGGCAGAGGATTAAAAACATGAGTTGGACCTAGGAATGGATATTACTGTAGGGGAAGATCCTTCCTAAGAGAACCTGAATGTCTGATTTGGTGGTTAGCTGGAGAAACGTAGTGTTTCAAAAGCCGAAAAGAACTGCTTTTGTCATTTGTATTTGTATGCTTATATTCTTTCTGGTCAGAAAGGACTAATGGTGTCTGGTGTGTAGTGGAGCATCTGTTCATTCAGAGAACTGTGAATAAATGGAGATGATGTTCAAAAGCCATGCTCTGGTGAAGATGAGAGAGGGCTGTATGCTGGCGATGAGCAAAAGTGGATGCTGATCGTCACTGACAACTCAGCCTGTTGGTGTCAGGAAAGGAGGAGGCTTTCTGTTTATTTTATGTTACTTTTCCTCCTTTACTGACAAGCTGCTGATCTAAGCTGACCTGCATTTGAAAATGCTGGGTGGTACTGACTGGCAAGTATGTTTGACATGAGGATGAAAATTAACTACTGGCCTCCCACCTCAGTTTTCCTGTCATTTACATGCAGCCAAATGCTATCCCATACTGTGTACAGGGACCACACTGACATTTTCTTCATTCAAAAGTGCAGTGTGACATGCAGAGCTAGCACGGAATGGAGAAACATTAGGCAAGCAAATCATTAATTTCTTTTCACATTCAGTGGGTTATTATGGGAGAAAACAGCCTTGTTTTCTCCACCAGTAAGATGGGCATGATAGCAATCCATTCTGAAAAGTAGCTATGCCGTATGTCCTTCCTGAGCAGTTTGCAGAGCAGACCAAGTAGAACACAGACAAAAAGACAAATGTGCAGATCACCCAGTGAGCAGAAGAAAAACTCCTCTGGATACTGTGTTCTTTGTTAAGAGTGTTTATTTGCTGCAGGCAGTATAAATCAGTACCTTGAAGGTTTGTCATCCAAAACACTTTGTCAGGGCACCAGATTTTTACATGTGCTTATAGGATCTTGCTTAAAGGCTAGGTTGCTCTTTATATTTCTGGAGTTGATTGGGTACATGGAGCTCATCTTTGCAGGCCCAAGTTGGAAGCCAGCAGAGCTGTGTGCTGCAGTGAGGCTGGGGGGAGAGCGGGCATGCTTTTACTCTCTGTGGTTTCAGTTTCTCCTTTCTGACATCCGCTGTTTCTCTGAAGATGCCAGGAACACTTTACAGGTAAAAGAGAATTCATCACCATGGCTGCCTGGAAACAGGAGACAAAAGAAAATAAACTATGTTACAGTCAGTTCTGCAACCTTGCATCCTTTTTGTTCCTCTCTTTAATCTTGACCACCCCCTGTTTTAAGCTCTGTCTTGTCTCTCACAAGGCTGCCATTGAGTCTTTTGTTTTTCATCTGCAGTCATTTTTCTTACCACAACTGCCTCCCTCTGTTAGTGCTCTCACTTTTAACTCCCACATTCACTCGCTTGTCCTCACCTGCTCAGTTAGCCTTCCTCTCTCGCCGTTCTGTTGATGTCATTGACATTTTTGGTAGGCTTCTCAGTTTCACACTATTTCCATAGCTTCTGTTTCCATAGCTTAAGACCAAATGTCACATCAATTTGGATACTTTTTCCTAGTGCTTTTTTGCATTTTTTCGCTCCACTCACCAATCTTCATGGAAAATCCCATTATTTTTCCTTCCTTCTCAAAATAGATGTCAGCACCCTGAGTGCAGCAACAGCCTCTGCAGCCTCTTCCCTTTCCTGGGAGTTTAGCTGCCTGTATTTGAGAACAACTCTGGTATGGTGGAGCTGTGTAACCTTGGATCAGATTTGCTTGAGAGCTGTGAGAAGCCTTTTCGGGAGTCTCCTCCACTTCCTCTGGGAGCTGTTTCTAGGGGCAGACCCTGCCCTAGGTCCTTGCCTGAGGTGCATTTCAGCTATGGCTGTGTCGGGCCAAGTACCTTGCTGTCCCTGCCCTTGCCCCTCTGCCTTGATTTCCTGGCGGGACCTGGTGCCTGCCTCACCACTGTGGCCTTCCCGGGTGATCCGGACTCTCAGATGCCTCTGGTTATTGCCAGCCCTGCTTGTTCAGGAGCTGTGGGGCTGCACCCTTGGTGTGCACAGCATGAGGGCACTGCCCTGCCCTGCTGTCACCCTTGGCTCCTGTCTCCCTTGCCCTTTGGAAGCAGCCCCCTCCTGCTACTCCCAGGCTGCAGATCCCTTTTCTCCTCAGAGTGACCCCAGCAAGATCTTTGCATGCAACAGTTTGTCCCTTGTTTGTATGATAAACTGCTTGTAGATAAAGCATTTCAGTCAACTGGAAACATTCATTGGCTTGAACTGCACACTTAAAGAGCTGGCAACCGTTGATATGTTGCTATGCTATGCGCAGGCAGTAGGCTTGAATTTCTTCTCGTACTAATGGATATTCTGTTTTTTTCCAGTTTTCACCAAAACACATAATTCAGTTGATTCCTACAGTGTTCCCTGAATTTTTCTGAGTCTTTGGATGAGAACATAAGAAAGATCTGGCTTTAAAGCCAGGCAACCCAACAGGGAATGACTGCTGGGTCAGGTATAACGGTTTTCTTTGTTTATCCAGTAACTCGAGTCGTTAGGTTAGGGTGATGAATGAGGACCAATACTGTGCTGAAGAATACACTGAAAGAAGAGTTCTTTACTAATGATGGATAGGAAAATCAATCCAGAGGTCAGAAACGTCAAAGAGAAAACATTTACATTAGAGTGCAAAACAAGCATTGATGAGGATGTAGGAGAAGATCAGATCAGACGGATCATTTTTGCTGAGTACAGGAACTCAAAACTTACGCAGAGGTCCAGATGCTGTAGGGGGTTTGGGCTGTAGGCTCAAGGAGAATGATGTAATCAGAAAATTAGGTGAAGAAAAGAACTGAAGGAAAGTATTTTCATGTCAGTTTTATGGACAAGTCTGTAGAGGGATATAGTCTCAGTCATGCTGTACTTTATGCTCGTTTTGGAGCAGCAGCAACCTGAAGTAAATCATTCTGCAAGTGTGGGAAAGTGTTTGAAGGGAAGTGTTGCATGTTATCTTGGATACAGCCTTTGTTGCTGTTTGTGACCAGAGCCCTAAGAGAACATGAAAGTATTATTCTTTCCAGCTCTGTATGTGTCATTACTTCTTGAAAGGCAAATGACGTTTTAAGTAACATCTCCTCATACTGATGACCTCTGTAGAAGGAAAAAAAAGGCTTAGTGTTTATGTAGAACATATACACAGTAGTATTTTTGTCAGTATATACAAAGTCTCTTTGGCACCTGAAATAGGGCAGATACTTTGCAGTACAGAACAAAATGCTTGTAAAATAGTGTGTATATATCTAATAGACTATAGTCTATTTTAATAATAACTGTAATAACATCGTTATATGTATTTGATATATATGTATTATATATGATGTTTACTATATAGTGTGATATATTAAAATTATAATATATAATAGAATACAATATAGGATGTATACTGTGGATGTAATTATGTTTGCAGACAATTTAAATTATTATATTCAATATATTGATTGCTTAAGAAAGATGATTAAAGAAGGCATTTTAATGTGATTAATTAATATCTTTGATATCTTTGATATCTGTGAACACTGACATAAATGATAAAGCAGAACATGTGCTTCTTTTGTGGGGAGCATGTCTTAAGTATTGGTAGCAAAGTGCTCCATACAGGAGCAAAATTATGCTTCTGGCCTGAATGACTGAGCTAACGCCCTTGACTTCTCTCAGCCTCATATATCTTCTCAATAGGAACTGCAGGCTTACACAAATTCTGTTCTTGACCCCTCTGATTCTATTAGATAACCCCTGTTAGATTCCCAGTCTGCTTAGTGCTGTATGCCCTCCAGAACTGTTGTTTACTGTAGTATGGAAAAGCCATAGTCATCAACCAGAGAAGTTACTCCTTTGAATGACATCCAGAGCAACAGTTAGGTTAGGATAAGAAAGTGTCAAAGAAGCCAAAACTTCAGAAATAAGAACTTAGATCTCTTGACCATAAAAAGTGGTTGACATGTCAGGAAGAATGAAGAATGAGCCTAGTTCCTACCATCTGGATAACTGCACATACTAAAGATTTCAGTTGTTACATTTGAATGCAAAAGGTAAACTTGGTAGGAAATGGACAGAGGAACTCCATTCAGTAGTTTGAAAACTATGTAAAGCTGAAATAAAGGAGGAAGATGTACTGGTGTCTGCAGAAGTGAAGGAGGTGAAGAAAATGACAAGGGAATGTTCGCTTTGTGAAAGGAGAAAAAGAAGAGGAGAGTGAGAGGTGAATGAAAGCAGACAAGGGTGGGGAACTGAGGGCTTGTGAAGGAAATCATGAAACTGTGTGAAATGGTGTGGCTCTGAGTATGGTGGAACATATAGCAGAACTGAGCGCAAACATTGTGGGTTTCCATGATGGGGTAGGTGAAAGGAAGAGAAAGCATAGTAGAAAAAAAATCACATTGCTATTTTGTTGGATTTCTGGTGGAGAAAGAGGCATGCAGAAAGAGAAACGGACAGGAGGGTTTGAGAACAGGAGTCAAGGAGGTGACAGTCATTATGGATGTGATAAATAAACAGGAGAAGCAGTTATTTAGCTAGAAAAAGTAAATGAGGACAGAATTAATTTGTTGTGGAAGAATAAAGCATTTTCTCAGGGTAAGATCAGGAGCAGAAGAAACAGATGTTGTGAGGAACCAAGGCTGGTGTTGGACTACAGGAAGGAAAACAACAAAACAATAACAGAAAGAGGTGCATGAAACTTAGTGGGATTTGAACAGCCAGTTACTGGAAGAAAATAAAGATTTGCAATACATCTTCAAGAAATGGCTGCACTAATGGCTTTGTACTCTCAGAATATACTCTGCTAGAAATGGGATCCTGAGATTGAGAGGACCTGACAGTCCTCAGTATAGCACATCTTAAAACCTAGACCCATGAGCACTTTCCCATTTCAAACGGGGTAGAAGGTTCCCAAGTTTGGAGTTTCTGCTTTGAAAGGGTAATGTACTGTGACAGCTGGGAGGCTAGATGTAGTGTACTGAAACTAGTACTGGTGGTGAAGGATATATCTTTGCATTTATGCCTGTGAGCTTCTGATTTCCCTGTAGACATAATAAGAATGTGATCACCTGATGTTGTATGCTTTAGATTTATTTATATTAGAAGCGTGGAACCAGACTAATGAAGCAAGGGGAGTAGGGCATTTTCATAACATGTTTTTCATCATTGGCAAATCAGGGAATGCTAAAAATAAAGACAAATAGATACATATAATGTTCTATCAACATAGATTGTGTGATTTCTTTGGGATATGTGCCTAACATAGTGAACCCTTAGGCACTAAATGCATCTATAACAAACATACATACTTGTGTTTGCTTATAACAGTAACTTTAACAAAGCACTAATTTGCCCAGTTTTTAGACTATATCCATCTGGATGGTAAGAGCCTTTTTATCTTTGTGATATTCCAAAGAAAGTGGCAATGATTTCTCTTTTTATTGTCCGTGTTTCGTATGAAGTCCTCAGTGCAGGGAAAACTTACTGACCTTTTATTGCCCAAAGCTTCTAGCCTTGCTTTGAGGAACCTGCAAAATTACATATAAATTCCAAAATACCAGGTAAATGTTAAAGAAATTCTAAGATTTTTTTTTGTACCTATAATATTTGAAACTGTTTTATTACAAAACCAATGGCCAAAACTGCATCCACACAGATATGTTTTCCATTTCAGATTTCGAATAGGGATATCAACTCTGAGTTCAATATGTAGTTTATTTTTAGCCCTTCATAAGATCTAGAAATCTAGTTTCTTTCTGATTCAGTGATCAAAATTAGCATTCTGGACTGAACTGTCTGAACTGGCACTAATGGTATGGAATTTACATGTGATACCACTGTAAACAGTTACCCAGAGGCTCCATGGAACCGCAAACACAGCTTGAGGAAAGAGAGCAGGAGATATCAAAGTATGTAAGTGCCAGAAATGACCATGTCTCCTGTCCTCTGTCTAGGGAAATATTCTGTTAAACCACATGTGGGGTGGATACAGTGCCAGTTAAGACATCTAAATTGAGCTGTCTGCATGTTGGTAGCTACATGTGAGCTACATGTTTACAGTCTGATTGTGATCAATACAAGTCTCACCAATGGAGGTGAGAATGATTCAGCTCACCCTTAAACAGACAACAAGAGCTGGACAGCTGAATAGCTTTTAAGAATCTTTTGATGAATGGAGAACAGGCATTTTGTTCACGTGTAGGCATTTACTGCTAACTATCCAAATTTAGGCATCTTTATCTGAAGCACAGACCCAGCGTAGCAAAAAGTGGCGTATGTCCACACTGTAATGGTAAGCGTAGGATGAGGTATCCTATAGTGCTTAAATGAGCATTCTTTTCCTGAAAACTTCCCAATTACAACTGATTAGAGTGTGGGGACTGTACGACCTGGGGCATGAATCTCATCTCTGTGAGATTTCTTCCCATTCTAATCTGATTAATTGAGCAGTCAAGTTCACAATATTATGTTTTCTGATATGGCTTGTAACTTCTAGTCCAAACCTTGTCAGAGACGACAGTGACCCAGCACTCGGGATATTATAATGAAGAACTTGACAACCTGAACTTCTGTTTTTGACTTATCAGGAAGTATCATTGTATACTTCCCGTGTAGCTGTTGAGGAAGGACATATCAGAACGGCATGTGATCACTTCCTGGTGTCACCTTTGCCACCTCAGTGAAACGTATGGGTGTGCCTTGGCATGTACTGCATATACTGAAAAGCATTTGCTTTGGTGAGAGACAAACCAAACAAAACCTCTTCCTGGTTTTCTTCTGAAAAAGCCCCTATTCATTCTGGTTTCCACATAGTATGCCAAATCTTGCTACACCAGACAATTTTCCCTTAACTTAGTTGGGATGACTCTAAATGTATACAATTGCAGTAGAGTAGATAATTTAGCTCAACTTCAGATTTTCATGAATGCATGGAGCATCCCTGTTAATGCTGGCATCCTATCAAGATTTTTTGTTTTAGCCAATTGTACCCTTTTGAATCCCAGAAGGATGTAATTACTGAAGCTGGTACTAACCTCTTGATTTTTTCTCATATAAACCTCAATAAGAGTTCTTTATTTTAGTGATAATGACTGTATTTTAGTGATAAAAGATTAGATCCAAACTCCATCAAGACTAAGGATTTCAGGAAACAATAGATCAGCCCCTGAGTGTGATTCAATCTCTGGTGACTATGCTGTTTGTCAAGACCACAGTGATTATGCAGATTTGTATTAATTTCTCTAAGATTCTGCTTTGGAGTTTCATCTCAGTCATTGCTCTAGGGTTTTCCTTATGTCTGTCTTTCCTCTCCCATCTTTTTCTTCCGAAACTCTGTGTGGGAGTCATGTTTTTTCTGTGTGTGGAGAGAGAAGCATGTGGCAGTCGAAGGGTGGGGTTGCCAGAAGCTAATGAAGACAGAGGCTGCAGATGGAGCTGGTAAACTGTTGCTGAACCTTCTTGTTTAAATGGTGGGGGTGCAAGAAAAGAGAGCGTGCTGGAAAAGCTGGAAGATGTTCAGATCTGTGGGAAGAAGTAGAAAGTTCAGGACTTGTATCATTTTAATTGATCGGTCAGATACAAATTATGTAAATTGTGCTAGACAACAGTGGTGCATGTACACATCCTTATTCAGAGTGAACATAATATATACATTTTAATAAAAGGATTCAAGTGAGTGGCTTTAATCCCCTGGTACAAATAAGCAGATGCATATGGGTCAGAGAATGCATCATGGGTTAGAAAGCTCTTAGTGTTTTTTATATGTGCTCTGTGCTTTTGGAGGTTCACTGTGCTTCGAATGTGGAGTTAGGAAACCATACTTGCTTCTCATATTACATGGAGTTAAAAGGAGAAATAGACTGCAGGGAAATATACTTCAGATAAAATGCTATGATAATGCAGCATTTTTCGAAGGTCAAAGAAATGCAGAGTCCAGATTAAACACTCTGCAATATGTAAATGCCACGCCACGTATGTTGGAGTTAGGCTTGAGTGCTGCAGGGGTAGAAAGCCTGTGTCTGCATCTGATTTTGGATGGAATATTGTTTGTTGCAGTAAACCAATTGCCTAGCCCCGATTGTTTTAGCGATGAGCTGATCAATATCCCATTACTGGATGTAACAGGGGCTGCAGGAAGTGCACGGAAGATTTTAATGCATGAATTATGCATGCTGTGCTCATTCTTTAGTCTCAGAGCAGAGTGACAGAGATTGTAAAGATGACTGGGATAGTTTCTTGCACAAAGTGACTGCAGTGAAATGCTTCATGTTTTCATGCACACAAGCAGCATTGAGTGGGACGGCCTATTTAAGAAGATATAAATCCCTGAGTTTACAGCACAGAATGCTTGATTTGAAAGCATTGCAGCCATGTACAGAGACAATTTTCCTGCTGCCTAACCTGTTTTCTAAAGAAGGTTGGCTGAGGGATGCTAACGGCTGTGCTTTGCTCTGAGGTCACAGCTTGAAGTCTTTTTTTTTAATTTGCTTTCTGCAGCAGGAGAGGATCTGTGAAGTTTATTGGTGCAAACATCCTTGTATTTTTCAAAAATACACACTCGGAATAGTTATTATGAAAAAGGACAAGAAGGAATTCACCATCTAAGGTAAAGAAGAGGTATTTTTTATTTGTAGATTTGAGTGCAGAAGATGGAATATGCTGAGCAGGATTATGATGATGCAGTGTGGTTACATTGACTCAGATATCTGCTGGAATGCAGAGTCAGGTTTCTTAAATAGATACAGCTGCATGGATCCTGCTAGTGTGATTGTTTTAAAATGATCGTTTAAATATTATTGAGAATAACTATTGTTATACTTTCTGAATCCTGCAGTCTATTCAAGAACGTGCATTTCTGACCAGTTTGTATCTACTACAGATGACTGCATTGTGGGGAGGGGCAGGACAGTCACCAAGCTCAAGCCGTATGATAACATGATCTATTTCTTTTGAGTTCCTAATAGAATAGTGACAGTGAAATTTATTTGAGTTTTATTCATATATCTGTATATTTTCTGTAACATTTGCAAGCTACAGTAAAATGTGTGTCAGGCAAACAAGGTCCCAGAATCTATTCCTTGACTGTCCTGTAAATAACTAAGATGATCAAACTGTTACATTTTGGATAAAAGCCTGGGCTGTAATACAGTCAAGAAACAAACCTGTCCTTATTGTCCTTCAGAAAACTATGTGCTGTCTGAGGTTTTACATACAGAGAGATCTATTTCCAATTATGTATTTTGCTGGAAATATAAGAAATTAGAGATTTTAAAGCATCCACAAGCTTTTCATTTGCATATTTCACAATTCAGAATATATTCAAGAAAATTGTTATCTAACCAATGTATACCAATATAACCAATCTAACCAATAGCATCTTTTAAAAGAAGGGAAGTTAAATTACATTATTCTTGCTTATTAAATGTTTTAACACAATAAATGCTTAAATATTTATATAGCCTTAATATTTTGTGTATTTGTAAATGCAATATATGGAGAACGCAGGCTCAAGGGTAGTACAAATAATTTATATTCTGTATTCAGTAGCTTGAAGATTTATCCATACTTGCAAATAGAAATATTATCACAATGAATTAAAAATTGCTGATTTAATAAATCTGAAAACTGTTTACTATGGGATCAGAATTAACTAGGTATTGCCAGTACATGTTTTAGACAGTCACAACAGAAATCCCATGTGCTACCATTCTTTGGGTAAATGCCTTTTTTCTTTGAATTCACATTGTTATTTGACATTTATATTTAATGACCCGATGGATCTGATTAGAACCCATGATTCTTTGTGCTACACTGTGCAGAGACACGTAGGGGCCCCTGCCTCAAAGGACAGCTTGTATTTGGTTATTAATTACCTGGATAAAGGTCCCTTAAGGAGTCTGTGAGGAACTGAATAATCACCCAGAAAAATACTGTACCAGAAATCAGTCATTGCTAATACTGCCCATCTCAGAAGAGAGGACATTATGATTACTTATTTGCTTTCTGCTAAAAACATATCAGGCGATCATCAAATTGAAGTGGCGTTTTTGAGACATTCTGTGAGGACTGTGTACGGCGTCGCCCGGTCCCACAGGTTAGCAATTTCCTGGTTGCCTTTACGAGAGCTACTCTGCCGGCCCTTGCAGGGGGATGTGTGCTTCTGTCAGCCTTCCTGGGCTGGGGGAGGCTGGTGTGTCTCAGGGCGAAGGTCTGTTGGGCCTGCGGGGACGGGAGGGGCTGCTTGCCGGCATCCTGCAGGCCTGCTGCATGCTGAGTCACCGAGCAGTTTTAGGAGGTGCTCACTAGCCCCCTGGCTGTAGGCACATCCGCTCCTGCAGAGAGATGAAGCCTGTGTGTGGGAAAAAAAAGTACCTGTATAGGGAAGAAGAGTATCCAGGGTGAACGGAGAGAGGAAGCCTTTAAAAATCCTCGCTGGCAAACACTGCATCTTGAGTGTGATGAGTACAAGCATATTTCTGGGTGTGTGAAGTTGGGGCTGGGAATCCTGGCGGGGGAAACAACAGTGGCAGAAGTGAAGTGGAGAGCTCGCACCATAGTAACAAGAAAGATGTATACATTAAGTGACCTCTTGGAAATGTGCTAGTGATTCTTCATTTGTCATAAAGAAGCGAATATATTCTCTCAGCCTCTGACATAAAGTATCACTTTAAATGCATAATTTAGAGATAAAGCAGACTTTTAACAATGCAAAGGGATATGAAAAAAGAATAACTAACAGGAGAAAAAAACTTCCTAGACTCCTCTCATTTGATTAATTAGGGAATGCCTAACAGTGTATCAGAGTAACTAAGTGAAGGAGTGGAAAACTATGAGAGTGACACATGTGCACAATTAGGGGTGTGTGCATTCAAATACTGAATGCAGAGCATGCGTGCCTCTCCTGAAGTCACCTTGATCTGAAGAAAGGGCTTATGTGTTTCATTGCTTTATTAGTTTTTCCAGATTTATCAGTCAGTTGAATAAACATTGCTGATGTTCTTGGAGCATTGTAAGTATAACACAGCTACTGTCACAGATGCAGATAAGTGTTAATAACTACCTCCTTATTTTTCATGATTGAAAGAGGCGTACTTAAGTTTGTGTTTAAAGAAGAAACAGATATACTAATAAATGGTAAAGAAGTGGAAATACTAATTTTCAGTAAGAAGTAATGACTAGGATTTTCAAGGCATTTTAGGTGTCCACTGTCCATTAAAATTCACTGGGGACTGGGATCTTAAATCCCTCTGGCTGAGATTTTCAAGGAAGCGCATATAAATATTTAAGTGATTACAGAGAAAACAGCTTGAATAGGAAGCAAGGAAAACAAAGGCAGCCCAGCAACTCTTTGCTGTTAATATAGGTAATTAGAGGAAGATCAGAAATTGTTTTTTGTTCTCTCTCCCATTCCCTCAGACAACTGTATGATTGTATCATTAAAAACATCAAGAAACAGTCCAGGATATTATTCGGAGAAAAATGCAAGGAAGTGAAGATCTTGGAAAGTATCTTATTAGAAAGGAATATTGTTGGAAAAATGCAGTGCAATGTGGACAGAAGTGTCCTTTATTAACCTTTTGGAATATTTCTCTCTCGTTATAGTGTCAAAGATTGAACAATGGAACATGGTTTTCTCAAATTCTGACTTTGCAAATTTTGAGTAACTAATCTGGACTTAATTTGGGGAAATTGTCTTATTATAAATAAGTCCGTAATCAGAGAATTGATGCCTCCTACCACATCTCATTGATTTTGTTCTTGCTCTGGGCTTTAGAGCAAGCCCATTCAGTACAGTTAATAACTGAATGGGTGGCTACTTACGAAAATCAGAAAGTTCAAGAACTGATGCGTACGCAGCATGTGAACTCAGATGAACAAAATACAGTTCTCAGTCGCTGTTGTAGTAAAGTGGCCTTGTAATCCTTTTGGAATATGTCTCTGTGATAAATAAGATGGAAGGTTTGTTTTTCTGGTTTATATGGTTTTTATTGTAGGAGAGGTGATACTGGCAAAAAATCACAGGAATTGATGCATACTAAGTGATCGTGCTGTAAGAATAGTTCCAAAAGCAGCAAAGTAGTAGATAGTAGGTATGAAAATTCTTTGTTGTGTATGTCTTTGTTAACAGGAAAATGTTTATAAGGTATTAATAACATGCTAAAAATTACTTTTTTCTGTAGCTCAGTGTGTTATACACTGTTACTAGTCATTTATTTATTTCACATTTCCTGCTGTGGTTGGGAAGAGATAAGTGAGAATAATCAGATTGCTTATCATTGAAAACATCTTCAGAGAGTTAAAAATTGGTAGTTGCATAGAATCAATTTAAGTAATCTATGAGTACCTCAGCAGTATAGACAAAAATATGTCTGTATATGAGTATATATTTGTGTGTCTTTGGTACCTGCTCACTCAACAAATTTGTTCCTTTACCTCTATTTTTTCAGCAGAAACTAATCATAGCTACTTTTTATTTAATTTGTTAGTATATGATAGCATTTCCCTGTAAATAACACTGAAGGGATAACTGAGGTGAGTTCTGTTAAATACCACTCATCGATGGCATTGAACACACATTTGACTTAGCTGAGCAGCAAGAGAGCTGAAACCTCATTATTCCATTTGCCGAAGACATTATACAGAGTACAGTGATATTTCAGTATGTTGTAAACAAGCATTTTAATCTCTTAGGAGAAACTGTTAAGAGGAGCCAGTGCCTTAGGATTTTTACTGGTAGCAGTATATTTGCTATAAAAGTGCTGGTACACTAAAGATTACTTTGTAAGAATAATTATTCACCTGCCTTTTGAGATGGAAGCCATTGATTAATGTAGATAAGTGAAGCTATATAGAGTTTTTCAGACTGGCTCTTGGTTACATTTCTTTCCTTAGTTTAAAAATTAGTTTAGTGTTTTCTTACAGCACTATTCTTTGATTTGGAACAGGTATCCTTGTGCCTCCTACAGTAAACTTGTACTAGGGACATGTTAACTGGTGGAACAACATGACAGAAAATAAAAGAGGGGTCTTACCAAGGTCAGTTCCTCAGGTTTAGTGTTTATAGCAAATAAAATGTATTAACGTAATAACATAGAAATTAGCAAACCTTTTAATACAGGGAGTTCAAAGGCCTTTCTTTAGGATGTTGGAGACCTGCATTAGCACTGTATTCTTCCCTCTTCTGCCCAGCAACTAATTTCCTATTCTGAACCTTCTTCAAAGGAGAAGGGAACGATGATCTTATTCATTAGATATAAGGTTGTTCCCATTGCACCATATTACAGGATGAAATTGTCCTTAGGCTGTTCTCTGTTTGTTTCTTTGTGGAGAAACTCAGTTTTCTCAAAATGTCTCACTAGTGCTCTTCTGATGGTGTGAATGTCAGTAGCTTGATATTTTTTATGTTACAAAGCTTTGTACTAGTTGTTACTGACTAGCAAATAATGTAAAAATATAAATACCAAAATTGATTGAATTTACCCATTGAAAGGAAGAACTATTTTAATAAGTCTGCATCTCTGGATACAGCAGTGATGATTAGTTTTCATCAGTCACTTTGGGAAAGCATAGGCTTATAGGAAAACACTGAAATCAGAATAACTGGAATCTCTTAACTTGCTAGACCAGCCAAATAATGTGCTTGCTAGAGACCATTATGACAGTGCTCTACAAACTTATGTAACTTGTATCCAGCCTGTGCCAAATTTTAGCTTATGCTCTGTGAGGTAGGTTCAGCTATTTTTAGGGACCAAAGTAAGTAGCTTTTTGTGGAAGGGCTGGAACTGAACTCTTCCTAAACATGCTTTATTTAAGTTTCTAGGTTTGGAAAACTGGCCCTTTGGAAAATGTTCCTAGTGGGTGATGAGCAGGATTTCATAGCTGCAGGGAAGAGCTGCAGAGTAGTCACAATACTGGCCAGTGTTTGTCCTCCTTCTGGGGCAGAGCACACTGTTCTCTGCCTTTCTTTGGAAAGCTTCAGGGATGGAAGAAGTCCCACTGAGGGAGCCAAAGTTCAACAGGGAAACAGCCAAAGGGCTGGGAACTGGAACCTGGGCAAAGACCATTTTCCTGTGCCAAATGGAGAGACAGGTATCAGCAATGTTTCTTCTCATTTTTACTTTATAC
This sequence comes from Dromaius novaehollandiae, assembly GCF_036370855.1. Lineage (NCBI taxonomy): Eukaryota > Metazoa > Chordata > Aves > Casuariiformes > Dromaiidae > Dromaius > Dromaius novaehollandiae. Next base: position 28,558,847 of record NC_088098.1, read on the forward strand.
TTCTTTTTGGAAACCTGTTTCTTGGAGTGACTCAAATTGAACCGCTACTACTACATTCATACACAGTTTCCTGGGGATAAAAGTAACATTGTGTCTACAGTGACTTTCTCTGTGTGCAAGGGGTAGAGGGTATGGGAAGGAGGAAGGGAAATCTTGAGAGAAAAAGTGAGAGCTTCTCCAGACTCCCTAGGATCTAAGCAGGGAGCGGCCGAGGAGTTTTCTACTGTTTGTTTGAGGCATCTTGAGGATTATTGATGTTTAAATGGGGTTTGAACCTCTCTTAAGCAGTTCTGAAGGAGCCTTTTTGTCATGCAATATCTGGATATAATGAGGCTCACTTAGTCAATTTTTCATAATAGTTTAAGATCACAAATGAGGAGTACGTCATAGCGTTGGCTGGGATTTGATGCTGTTGATCAGAAATTTGGAGAAGCAGAATCACATTTATCTAAATCGAGATTTGAGCAGGCAACCCAAACAATCATTTGTTACATGATTATTGCATCTGCTGTAATATAGAAACTTCAAAAGGAAGACCAATATGAGTAGAAACAATGGAGTAGAACATGTCAGTTCCTGAGGAACTCTGCTGCTTCCCCTGCACAGCGGTTCATGGGGTTCAGTATAAACAGGCAGTGACAGCCTCAACATCACGTGTTGGTTGTTTCCTCCCACAAGACAGGTTTCAGATTACCCAGGAACCCTATTGCCAGTATAGACTTGTCTTGCGTAGGAGTTATACCTTAACTGCTTGTGCATTACATGCAGCTCAAGAACCTCACATTGGCTACTGATGCTGTCGCTGCTAATCTGTTCTCTTGCCTGTAGTAACACCATAAATTGAGAGTATGCAGGTTTTCGCATGGACAATACGAGAATTTTTGCTGTTAACTTGCATAAATAAAAGCTTTTTCTAGCTTAGGATCTAGAAAAATCCCCGTTTGACTCTTAGCCATCTTTTTTTCTCTCTTGAACCATTTCATGGCAAAAAAAGGAAGGGAAAAGGACAAAAGATCTAGGCTTGTAGGTCATTACCGTGTTCATAGCAAATGTACTTAAACATCTATCATTTTGCACATTTCTGTATTTATTGGCAGTGACATGGAGTCATGTCCCTATAGAAATTATTCCAAATGTGTGTTTCAGGTTCCTGATTATTTTTGCACTATATTAGAGCTCAGAAATTCCTGTTACTAAATTTGTGATGGTGATGTAGCACTGTATTAATCGCCGTGGCATTTGTAGAATTACTTCTGCACTTTTTTTCGTTATTGATTTTATACTCAGCTTGAAGCAGTGAAAATTCTGTGCTGGAAAATAACTATGTAGTTCTATTACTGTTCCAGAATAAAAGATTTCTTTTCCGGATTGGGTTCAAATGCTTTATCTTTTATCGGAAATGCACACTGCAAAGGAAGTAAGGGTGCTCTGCTATCTACCTTTTGGAGCTCCAAGCCTGTTTCTTCCTCCTCCCCAGATTGTTCATTTCTGCCCTTGCTGTTTCCATATGCACTTTGAGACATGCTGTTGAAAAGTATCTGCTGGAGGAAGAAGAGCGGGCATGCACTTTGCTGGTGTTAGAGGAATGTCTATTAGTTACTACTCTTATCTTGTCCCACTCATGAAATTTTCTGACGTCATCTTTGTGACTAAATCTGTGCATCTGAGGTCTGTGAATTCTAGTTGTGGTGGTGTTTTCTTTTCCTCCCTCTTTCACCATTTTTACTTGTTAAGTACTCAGTGCATTCCAGTGGAATATATGTGCATTGATTCCATTCAACCTGCTGGGACAGGGAAAAAAAAAAGATTCTTCCCATCTATCCATCCTGCTATGGGAATGGAAACACGCTCCAGCAGGGGTTGCTAATTCAGCAAGAAAAACAGGGACCCCAGTCCCTTGGTGAGTTCCTCCTCATCTTCATTCTTCCTTCCTCCTCATCTCTCAAACCCTGGTCTGTGCAACAACCACCTTTAGTCCAGAGGCCTGTGAGCTGGTCTCCCGATATGTTGGGAAAGGCTTGGAGGGGAAGGAGAACCAAACTAAAAGCTAACTATATCTCTTGCTTCTATGGGTAGGGGTGCTGCAGTAGTTCCTTACTCTAAATGTTCTGTCATCTTTGCAACCAGCTAGCTATGTAGAAAGCTAGCTCTCTCCCTGGTCTCTCTCTCCTCTGCTTGCTTGTTCCAAGGGCCAAATAGGGTTACCTCACCTCAGCCCCCAAAGCAGATTAACAGCATTGGTGCTGGGAGCCCAGGCACTTCACTCCCACTTTTCCCCAGGAAATTTCAACACTTGAGGTTGAACTCTTCATCGTCTTATTACGCAGCTCCAAAACAGTGGGGAAGAACATTGTCCCCATTTCTTCTATCTCCCTTCCCCTTAGCCTGCAGAGCTGCTCTAAAACCTATAGGTAGCTTACCCATCAGAAAAGTTGAACTTAGCTAACTGATGATTTGACAACTAATGACATGAAACACTGTCCTGTGTATTTTTTCTTCATGATTTGGGTACTAAGCAACACAGAAAAATCCTGAAAGATAAATTTAGCATTCAGTCTATTTTGGCCTCCCTGGTTTTCTCATTTAGTATATGAAGTTGTAGTTTATTGATTACTCCATAAATATGAGAGCAAGAACAGGTTCTCATCCTGGTGGGAAAGTCAGTCAAGTGTCGACACTTACAGTTCTTGAAAGGGTAATATAACATATCATTGTCAATGATGGCAGGACTGCAGTACTTCCAAGCAAACTCTTCTAAAAAACATCTGTCTTGAATCTGATAGTAATGGCAGAAGTGGCTGCATCTCACAACGCATCAGCTTCAAGATGGAGACAGCTGAAATTCTGAGAAAAAACGTGTAAAGAAAGTTTTTCAATGGAGGCTTATATGTCCTCTTATGATCCTAGCAACCCATTTTGGTTGGAGGACAGAATGCAACAATCCTCTTTCTTTGTAATACTCCGTTACTAGATAGTTCTTTCTGCCATGAAAAGGGTACTTTTCCTTTTGTGCACTGGACTTGCACTAGTTCTGTTAGCTGGATGTGTTCTGTACCTGCAAAGGTGATGGCAGCATCTATCTCAAAAATTGCAGCTCACTGCTGAATGCAACAGTGTGAATTCAACCTTTTCCAGCTGTACTTTGGGTAAGTCCTCTGGATTTGTTCGGTTCCCCAATTTAGACTAACACAGATAGTAGAAGAATATGTAACACAGATAGTAGAAGAATATGTATATATCTCCATTTGCATTGTACAGAAGATATAATTACAGTGTTTGCGGATATTTGGTGTACTACAGTAGGTGCATTGTCTAGGTGACTAAGGTTCTGGCTCTTGTGCACAGTAGCACTTTGCTCATGAATTTTGCCCATACTGAGCAGGTAACTCTCATTTCACTTTTAGAATGTGGTAGTGGCCACCTGCCTACATGTAATAAGCACCCCAAAAATAAGTCTGCTTGATTCATTGTGTATCATTTTCCATATTACATTTGTCTATGACTAATCTGATTAGCTCTCTGATATTGCTAAGAAGACCAATACCTGATGTGACTTTACAGGAAATAAGTCTGACACAAAAGAAGGAAATATTTTCATGTGAAATATAATATCCAGACTCTTGAAAACATATGAAATAGTATAGATGTAGAGCATGATTCTTCGGCCTTGGAAAGAGCTGTCTAGGGGAGTGAGAGGAAGGACATGATAGAGCTCTATTAAATTATGAAGGGCATGCAGAAGGTGAACAGGGAATGACTGTTCACTGTTTCTCATAATAATTTCATTTGAAGCTTCCTTGTTCTTTCATGAGAAAATGTTCAGAATGAACAAAAGAATATATTCTCCATGTAATGAATGGTCAAACTATTGGTTTTATTGCTACAGGATGTGTTGGTCCAAAGTATTTTCACATGGACTCAAAAAGCAATCAGACAAATATGCAGAAGAGCAATCCATCAAAGGCTATTTAAGCAGAAGGGTACTACCTCTGATTCAGGAAGTCCCTAAATGACAAAGCTCTGGAAGGAGAGTGTTTGGAGGAAACATCATGGTTATATCATCCTGGTCTCATTCTCTTGGGCACTGCCAGAGGCAGGATACCAGGCCAGATGCACCATCATCTTATCCAGTGTAGTTGTTCTTAGGTTTGAAGGTATGGTTGGTGCCAAAGGTGTGGTTGGCAGTTGAAAAAGCTCCCATATGTAGTGCTGTGAAGGCTCTGGGCAGTATAGCTGTGCCATATGCAGGTGATCACAGGCTCCTGGAACTCAGCCAGACCCCTCAGGATTTTCTGGGTTGCACCACAAACCGAGGCTGCAGCTCAGAATCAGGAGGTTTTTATCCCTGACCATTGCCATAGTTTCTTCACAGAAATCATACTTGCTGTCACCTACTCAGTGAAATTAAAATGTAGATTCATTGTTTGTTTTTTCTTTCTTTTGACACTTTGCTATAAAGTTATAGATTTTAGAATAAGTAGCAAAGAATACTTTTAGATGTTGTATGTTCTATAAAATAAATGAACATGTGTTCACACAGTGGGTCAGATAAAAAAAAGCAAATTGGCACAGAAACACACATGCACACGTGGCAGTATAATATTTATATATACAAGAGGAATCGTAATAAAGCTGTATCAAACAGCATACTGAGACGGTGGAATCCTTCCGCCCCCCCCCCCCCCCCCCCCAACATCTGCTACTCTATACCTCCATTTGGGACATATTTAAAAATAAAACAGACTACATTAATTTTCACCTGAAGTGCAAACAGTAATGAGCTAACATATTGAAGAAGAAGATGTCAGATAGTTGGGTACCATCTGGCATAAAATATAAACCTTTTATGTGTTATTTGTGTTAGAAAGATCTGCCTGGGCATTATCTACCAGAAATCTACTGGTGGCCTGGTAATCATCCAGACCACAATGAATTTTTTTAATGTTTTTTAGTTGAGAAAAGAGAAAATCATGATTTTCCAGAGGCTGGTAAAGAACCTTTTCCAAGAACTGAATCCAAGTAAACATTTAGTGTTATTATACCAATAAAATTGGGTTACTTTGCTGTTATGCTTCCTACAGTACATTTCATTTAGCTCATCTACTTAGAAAAATACATTTCCAAACTGTCTTCTTGCCATACCTTAATAAGATGCCCAGGGCTGGCCTGTCATGTGACAATTTGACTGAGAGTGGCCACAGTGCAGAGTGGTAATATAACATAACGCGAGGCCGTAAGGAAGGCCGTGCTGAGTTAGACCTTGTCCAGCGTCCTGCCCTGAGCAGGAGCTACCAACAAATGCTTCTCCTGCTTCACCTTCCAAGCTTCTGGCATTTGGCTATTTACAGCATTCCTCATCCAGGGCCTGCAGGTCAACCACTGTGTTTAATAGCCACTGGTTAGCCCGTCCACCAGGAATTTATCTAATCTCTTTTTGAACGGGTTTCTCTCTTCAAATGCTCGTAAAAGTGTTTTCATGAAACTCATCTCTGTGCTTGTAATTAGAGCTCTTTTTCAGCCCGATGGGAGTTTAGACAATCAAGTCAAAACTTCCTCAAAGAGGGTAGGTATGAGGATAAAAGAATTTGTAAACTGAAATATGTGCTTTCACAGAGAAACTTCATTCTCTTAACTACCAGTGTGTGTATTGGATGCTGTTATGTGTTTCCTCTTTCTTCCCCACTGTGACAATGAATGCTGTGCGTCAGTACTTTTCAAGGTGACTCTTTTAGAATTTTTCTCTTTTATTTTATCTGCTGTGATTGCAGAGGTTTTACAGGTGACTTTTTTCCCCCGGTTCTAGTGTGCATCTGGTAATGAATTAAAGGATTCTGTATACTCTCAGGTGTTAATAATAAAGTCCATAAAAAAGAAAAGGAGAAATAAATTTATATTGTTCATTTCTATACTTGCCATGTTTATTTTCTTTCTCAGCCTGATAGAAGTATATACAATTGAGGCCTATATAAATTTTATTGTTTTGCATTAATTGTTCATTTTTTAAATTTTGTAATTGTGGAAGCTTTGCTTTGTTGATAAGACTGGACTTAAAAGAGGAGTTGTGTTCCTGCTTTTGCTAGGAGTTTTTTGTGACCTTGGAAAAAACACTAGAGAGGGCTTTTTCAGGGGTGAAAGGAAAAATGAAATATGATGGTCTCCATAAAAGGGCTCCTTTTTTCCATAGCCTGATTTCTTTGCACATCCAAACTTTTCACTTAAATTACATGAAATTTCAACCCAAACCTCTGATGGTGCAATTACCTTGAGTAGTTAACAGCAGAAGTGCTCAAACTACTGGCAAAATCAGAATGCAGCAGCTGAGGTTACAGCAGGTTATCAATTGCTAAACTAGTCACAGTGCTAATCCAGTTGCCTGATGCTGTGAATCAAGTCATTTGATGTAGCTGCAATGTAGCTGTGCATACAATCACTCTTTGTTGAGCTAGGCTACATCATGTGGAGTAAATACAATGAATTAGCTTTGCTATCTGTCACAGTGAAATCAGAAAGATGAAGCATCTTGCTTTACCTGAGTAAACCTACATTTCATGTGGGAATAACAGTGCTTCCTTCTTCCCATATTTATTTGTCTTGCTTATTTAGAATGTAAGCTCCCTGGGGCAACAGCTTTCTCTATTACAGTTTTGTTGTAGTAAAAATAACAGCTTTTAGCCTTGGTTGGAATCTTAAGACTTTACTGCAGGACAGATGATAGCAGTGGTCATGAATTTAATGGCTTTTTCAGCAGTGGAAGATACCAGAATTCTTTTAGTGAATATTCTGTATATCTTTACCAATATTTCTGGCTACACGGAGCCCGTATTATGTCCTCAGGAACCTGGCAGTAGCTCCATTCACTATACCTAATTATTCAGAGAGATTTCTGCAGTAGTATCTGTGCTGGAACATACATGATGGAGTATATAATCTATAGGCTGAAGTGCAGCAGTTCATGGAAGCCGGAAGAACGTGGAATTAGTAAAAGGGGTCACAGAAGAAGAGGGGAAGAGGCAATGTCTTTGGGACAGCAGACTGAGACAAGGGCCCTCTAGGAGGAATTGAGCCTACCTCAGCTTCAAAGTGAGGGTTAAGCTTTAAGGTTTGGACATTTTAGCTGTTTGGATCTGATTTCTGTCTTCCTATAAGTAAATAGTTACTGCTTTCATTTGAAAGAAGTGTTACTGAATCACGTTGCTTTCACCCAGTAGTCACAGGCCGGATTTGCGGCTTGCAAACTCAATGAGACATGCTGTGAAGTCGTAGCTGGCAAGCAGGTACGTGCAGTGATGCAGAGCCCAAAAGAGTGAATGGGCGAACATAGCCAGGGAGAGCAGCCGCCAGAGATTCTGAAGTCTGACACGATTGAAGTCCTCTTTATTTTGCCACCATGTGATACTCCTGTGTATGATTTTTGAGAGAACAAAAACACAATTCACCTTCAAGTTGTGTTTATTTAATTTACATTCCCTCAAGGACATACTAGCAATTCTAAACATGTGAGAGTTGAAAGTAATGTGATATATAATCCTTACCATTTTAAAATATAAATGTCTTATAGGCAAACTCTATAGGAAAGTTTGAGGCAAATTGGTTGATCAATCACTCTGTTCTTCAAAATGTGAAAAATAAGCAATTCCCATATTTTTAGTCAGATTTCTTTGGTGTTTGTTTGTAATTGGTGAAAACAGCCTACAAAATAGAAAATATGAATGCTTTTCTTTCATAACTCAGAAATTATTCAAGTAGGAAGACAATTTGTTAATTTTAAAATTAACTTTATCAGTTTTACGTAAATTCAATTTAGAACTTTAAGAGAATTTAAAGACTTTTAATGTCTTCTCTGCCAATTTTTATAGAAATTATTTTTACTATGTGCAGCATCCATATAATGTTGATCAGTATATGTAAAGATAATGTGGTCTGTTGATTTATGTCAGTTAATTATGGTGAGGCCGAGAGCTAAATACTGTGAGAATCATAATTCGTGCTGTATAAAGTTCTTTGGATGCATAGTTAATCAAACCTGGGTTGACTTCAGATTCAGCAAACAATTCCCTCCCCTCTTTCCTAAAAAGGGTTTAAAGGAGGAAAGTTGTGCCCTTCACTTCCTTTAGATGTCTTCACCTCCAGCATGTAATTTTTAAATGATAATTATGTTATAAATTCAACTGTTTTTAATGAAAAAGTTAAAGCATTGAAATTCAAATGGAATGTTTCATTTAGGGATCAAGCAAAATACTTGGCTTGATCTGAAAATTTTGTTGCTGTTTTGGCAGAGAAGTAAATAATTAAAAATATTATTTGCTCAATTCTAATTGTACTTTCTGGAAGAGGCATAGCTGTATATCAAGTAATTAGCAAGTTCTGCTCATGACCCATCACTTAACTACTTTGCAGTGGCCTAGTATGCCACCTAGATAAATTTTCAGAATTTATGCTACTATTGTCCAGTTCATGCAATATATGTAAGATAAACTTTGGTCCTTAGGTGTTCCAACAGGGTGACTGAGTCCATATACCTCATATTGCACCAGTATATTGAGAAAACAATCCAAAATATTAAACTGAAGGTAGGTATGTTTATATGACTCCATTTCTCTCTGTCATCAGGTAACCTTGATTATGCTAAATCTGGTGGGAATTTTTTCTGACATAACATTTCTTTATGGCTATGTCTGCACCTTATTAATATATGCCAGAATTGTGTCCTGTGGCTGCAAACAGGCTGTGCAGCCAGGATGGGGAAGCAGGATGTCAGCCATGGGAAAGGCTTGAAACAGAAATCCATGTGATGCATAGCTCTGAAATTTAGAAGACAACTTCTGTAGCTATTTGGTAGCTTCCTGGACTGGTCCTCTCACATTAAGATTCTTTGTGAAAACACTCAGAAGTGAATGTTATGGACTGTCCTGGGTCCTCTGCTCTCCATCCAGAAGTTTTAGTATGGAAGTGCACAGTCAGATTCTCATGCTTAATATTTCATTAAGCTTATTTGAAAAATGATAGTATTACATTTTATTATGGCATGAAAAATTTCCTTAAGCTTTTTGAACCTTTGATGCATGACAAGCTAATCTTAATGTAAAGTTGAACAGCTCCATATAATTACTTGTACAACAGGTAAGGATAGAGTTTGACACAGTGATCTGGAAAACAGCAGGTGCTTGTGTAAGGGCTTAAGGTAATCAAAGCTCAGAAACATAAACTCTACTGTATTCAAAATGTTGTTAGTTTATTTTTTAGTTCGTTTTTTAGAACATTATGTTTTTTGGTGCTTTATTAGTGGTAGATTTGTTAAAAAACAGAACCACAGAATAAGGAAAGGCCTTGTGCTGTGTGAAACCACAATATTCTTCAATCTTGTTCATAAATATCTCCATTTTTAAAATTAGTTCTTTGCTCTGACTTCAGAAGGTCCAGAATCTTGCTTCCTGATGGTTATGAATTTCCTTCTAGGCAAAGCTGATTTAATTTTTTTAAACTAATCCCTGAATCAAATACTTTTTTAAAGTTATCTATAAATGAAGTGTAGTTTCTAGCAACCAGCCCTGTTCTCATTCAAGTGCTTGTGCACATTTCACTGCCTGGATGCCTTTTATCATATACCCAGGGCTGGAAATTTTGCCGCTATTTGATTTTTTAAGTTCCACCACACACTAAATTGAAGACTTCGAGGGTGGCATGCCCCAACATCAAACCAGCTCTTTCTTTCTGCTTCTTCTCTCACATAGTATGATTGTCCTCAGACACTTCTGATGTTTTGTGGTTATAGTTAATTTGTAGTGCAATTTAGGGCAGCCCAACATGTTTGGTTGGGCTCTCTCTCTCAGAGATTCTCTCTCTCTGAGATGCTTTCTGCAAGTCCCTTCATCGCTCTTCTATCCCAGCTGCTTTGTTGGCACATGGGAGCCTACAGGGCAGTTTACTTGGGATAACACATCATTAAAGATTCCACTTAAGAAAAATGGTAAGTGACTTTTCTATCCCTCTTTTATTTTTCCAGACCAGAAATAACTCTGCTGAAGTCCTTAGAGTTATAAAACTAGCATCTCTTCTTGCCTTTGCATTTCATCTGCCCAGGCGTTAGGCATCGTGAAGTCATTTATTCTAAAGCACAAGCAGGGATAAGTCTGGCTCTTGCTTGCTACCGTTCTAGCACAAGGAAATGGGAGAGCATGTGATGAAATGCTCTATGGAAATCTCAGATCAACAAAATGTCCTTAAGACGGTTGTGTCAACTAGAGTATTTGTCAGGCTAAATCTGAGTAAATGTCAGTAAAACATGGCATTGGATACTTCCTGTTAAGACTTCGGTTGAGGTTCAGCTGACTGCAGCGACATCAGGCATGTCAGCGAAGCTCCTTGTGTGAACCTATCCACTGTCTCATGCCTCTGAAAGACTGTCAAGCAGGATTCCTGACAAACGGAAAGAGAAAGATCTGGTGGAGCACTGTCTGCAGTGGTCTGCTTCATCACAGTTCTGGAGTTCAACACCGGGGGCACCCAAAAGTGCCTTCTGGCTGCAGAGGCAGGGAAGAATTAAAATCCAGTGGCCACGCATTTCTCTGGAAGCTCTAATTTTAAAATAAATCTTAAAGCTTCTGTTATTTCATTCTTTCAGAACTGAGCAAGATCAGATAGTTGGTTGTGTTTGTGCCGAAGCCTTAAGCCGCACAGTACTGGCCTCTTTTTCTGTTTCAGTTTGCTCACCTCAAACTTAGGTACAAGCAGATGGAGTCTGTAAAAAGCTAATGATAAGATATGAAATTCCTTTTAATCTTTGAGCCAATTATTATTAGAATTTACTTAGAATAATAGATTATGAATATGAGACTAGGGATATGAATAGGAGATGATTCAACTTAATTTTTTCTTGATTCTGAGAAAAAAAATCTGTCTGGTGAGTTCTGGAAGAGGTTGCAAGTGAGGAGATGACGAGGATAAATCAAACTACATATATTAAACTCACTCCATGTTTCAGTTTTAAAAACAACAAGGCACTGAAGAAAAAAACTGAAAATGAGTTTTCATATATTTTTTACACACATTTGTCTCTAAACGTATCCTTTTTGACACTAGTTCTAGAAACCCTAAATTGCTGTGGTCAGAAAGGCTTTTTTGTGGTAACATTTATGCCTATTTAAACATTAATAGAAATATTCCCTTAGGGTGGTGAAGCAAATTAATATACTGATCAGGCTTAAAATAGTGAATAACCAATGAATCAGAATCAGAGAATGGGTGAAGCACTCAGTTAATTTTCTTTATTTTTATATTCATTTTCTAGGGTTGTATTAATAAAGTGTGTAGATACACTGGGAGTTTAAGGACTTTGCCGTCATTTTGTGCATTAGTTTTTAGCGAACTGTTCTGAGATTTGTTTGTTTTTTGTTAAAAAGAATTTCCAAGAGCTGTAAAATTCTCTTGAGATGTAGCAACACAATCATTAGGAACTGAATTATTTCATCATGTGTTACACAAATCAGAGCAGTTTACAGAATTGTTTTTAGCTACATCAGCTAAACCACTCAGGGACCATAATAAAAAAAGAAAAGCCTTTGATATATTTTAAATCAGAATAAAAAAATGTTTTAAAGACCTTCAAATGGATTTCTTTAACAAGTCCTAGTATAAAAGTAGGGAAGGAAAATTAGTCTGTCATTGAAAGTGTTGTTTAAAAAACAGCCATTGAAAATATTGTGATGAGCCAAGCTAAGTTGCCTTCCTCTTGCTATCGTTAATAAAACCAGATGGAGTTCCAGGTTACCGTAGTTACAATGCTTTTGGGAGGCAGACTCTCTGCCCTTTCATTGTCTTCATTCATACAGTGCATTTCAAGACATTTCTGTTCCCTGCTGTACTTCATGTATAGATTCTGTAGCAGCAAGTCCAGAATTGCTGCATCACAAAACTGCAGATTTATACTGCTGCCAGTGCTGTCAGAACCTAAAATGATTATATGCAAATACATGTTTAAATGAGGATGCTTTCCTCTCTGATCTCAAATTATACAGTGCATCAGTATATTATTCATGGAATTGCAGCCTATACAGGTTATAAATCGCTCATAACAATAATCTGTGCAGATTCTTGATCCTAAAACTTCAGGAAATTAAAAATGCTATGGAGCCTAAATAACTCATAATCATACCTACTTGAAAATTATAAGTTAAAGATTCATTTTCTGTATAATGCACAAATCTATGTGACACTGTGTGCCAAAACCTCATAGTAAAATATATTACCAGTCATTAGAAAAGTGATAGACTAGAAGAAATTTTGAATATAAAATGCAAGCCTTGCAAGGATGAGTGTCTTTGAGATAAATGTATATAAATTCGCTTCCTCACCTTTAGATCTTTAGAGATTGAAACAGTGTATGTGAGAATGCATTTGTATCATTTGCAGCTAAAACAAACAAGAAACTCTAAAGTTAGCCTCTGAACTCTGTAGATTAAGTAAATGCAATCAAGCTTTCAAAAATGTTGATAACTTAGTTCCAGTCAACTTCAGATGGATATGCAGATGCACAGTGCTTAAATGCAGGCCATTTTTATTTAAAGATTATATCTGAATTTAAAATCTACTTTTAAGAACCCATGTTTACAAAAAACACGAGCTACGAGTTATACCTGAAACTGGATCATTCATGAGCTGTACTGTTAGGGATATATTATAGGGATATATATATATATATATGTATATATATGGATATATACACATTCCCATTTTGCCAGCCCAGATGTTTCCTTTCACTAATTATTTTCTGAAACAATCCCTTCTTAAGGCAAAGGTTTTTGGCTCTGGTCTTTATTTAAATATGAGATAGGTTTGTCCTTCTTTGATATCAGGAAACTGAAAAATGTATTTTTCTCCTTATAAAAATGTGATTTCTATAACTACTTCCACAACTGCAACAATAGGTTTGAAATTGCACAAAGAGTGGGCTGTTATCAGAGGAAATTACTTTTGATGTCGGGGTAAAAATTGATGTCATTCGATTGACTTACTGGCTTTGAAATTACGTGAGTGAACAGCACTCTTTTTTTCTCCTCCTCCAACAGACAAAATATGTACCTTAAAATGCATTGTCCATACATGGCTAATTTCATTATAAAATGTGTACTGAAGGCATACCTGGGCATAACCAAGGGCACACTGTGCACCTTCAAATAAGCCTCATGCAGCCAGAGAATAATTACAGTTGTATTACAGTATATGGAACTATTTAAAACACTGTATGGGGCCATTATTATTGCTATTTTAATGCAGAAGTACTCAGAGTTCCCTGATGTAATCCTGACTTTTTTATTTCAGCTCTATACTTCTTTTCCCAGGGAGCTCATGTAATCAAAGATATTTTAACAGGACTGAGTTTTGGGGAGTTGAGGATATGTTGCGGATATGTTGCACACACAACATTTTGTCATGATCCTAGAAGCTTAGGCCTATGATGGATACACAAGTGTGGACTGGGTTAAGTTGCTTTTGACATTTTAGCATAGTAACCAGTGGGAGAAGAAAAAATATTCTTTATTCAAAGGAAATTGTCTTGTCTCTGGAAAAAAAGTCTCTGGAAGACAGTCTTCAGGAGTTTTCACAGAGTTTTCAGGAGAAAGAAGTGTATGCCAGTGTGGTTGTGGCTAAACTGAGTTGCCTGGTTATCCTAACTTTGATTGACGTTAGCATTTGAGTGTTTTACTGTGTGTAGACAGTTTTTATAGCATATGTACAATAGAACGTAACTTTTATGTAGTACTTTAGCAAAGGTATCTCTCTGGCCAAGTAAAATGGCATTGCTACATGACAAGCAAAGTAAAATCAAAGAAAAGGGCTCCAAAAAGGCTCACATTCTGTAGTAGGAAGATGAAAGGAGATTGTTAACAAAAAAACCAACTCTTTATCACTTCAGTATATATAGGGTCGTGTATATAAGATTGGCTAGTTTATGAATAGTGATAATACACATGACAAAACACATAAAAACTTAAAAATGGTCATATCAAAAGTCCATCTGGCCTAGCATTTTGTCTCCAGGAGCTTCAGATAACATATATTGAGGGAAGAGTATAAAACAGGGAAAAGATGATAGAATGATATAATCCTACAGTTTTCTCTTTGTTCTCGGCAACTTGTGGCTTTTGGAATTCCCAAATCGGAGATGGCATCTTTGAATAGTATTTAATAGATTTCTCTATAGCACTCGAGTAATTGCTTTTGAAGTCATTGAAAAATTTTTGACATCCTTACATAATTAGCAGTAAAATCCACAGTGCACATTGCTCACATGCAGTGAGCTTTCGATGCAGATTTCCCAATTTTTCTCATTTACTGTAAAGCAGCCAGGGAACACACAAACTGGATTTCCTCTGATGAAATTAAACTGGAAGTTGTGCTCCACATACATCTGTGTTTCAGATGAACTCTCTCTCTGGAACATTTTGCTTGAGCAACTTTTACCATTCCTCAAGAGATTCTGTAAGCAGGATAAAACAAAACCTATGAGTACAAAGCATTATTTGTTGCTTAATACATGCAATAGGTAGGACTAACAAGCTACTAGCTACCATTCTCAAAAAGACACCCAGTGAGTTTTTACTAGCCCAGCAAGCCTCAGTCACGGGGAAATGGTTAGCCTCTGTTGCTCCTTGGAATAGGCTGATCTTTGATGTTGCTGAGTTGCCATCTTCTGATTCTTACTTTTTTTCTTAGAGTTTTAAACCTTTCAATGTCGTTACCTCTCTTCTTGAATCATTGAGTTGCTATCTATTACCATCTCAACAATTACACTTCTTTCTGTGCTTTTACTTCTCCTGTCTTGCATAATTTTAGGTCACGTACTGTCTCACACTTTCCTCACACTTTAATAAACCTGAGCCAAGGTCACACTGGTGGGCTGTGCTAGACTGGGTGTTACCTTACGGACAGCTGAATTGCTGGACTGAGAGGCACTGACAGCAATGGCTGTTCAGTCCTGGGACCACGCTAGTGCTAGTCAGAAGTAAAACATCCAAAGTGCATGTTGTGCATGCAAAATGCATCAGGTCCTTTCTGGCAGTTCTCTCTCACTGTTTCTAATATAGACACTGCTTCTTTGTCCTGTACTTTTCCAACCGCATCATTTTTGAGAGGAAGGGAATGAAAAGACCAGAACTCTACACAGTGTTTAAGCTGTAGACATCAGGGATGTATAAAATGCCATCAGGACATTTTCTGGTGTGTTTTCTGTTTCTTTCCTAATCACACTTAGCAATTTTTTTTTCACTTTTAATGAGCTCTGAGTTGACATTCTTGTTGGCTTCTTCCAAGAACTCCAGCAGAGTTGGAAGGCGTGATTTCCTGTAAAAAAAAAGAAAGAAAAAGAAAGAAAGAACAGATCTTCACTGATACATCACACATACCAAATTACAAGAATATATATGCACTTTTGAGCTACCATTCCATAAAAGATTTCATTTTAAAAGAAAAATGGCTGCTTTTTCTCATATATACATAAATACCTGAATGTGTTTATTATTTGTAATAAATAAAAGGATACAATTACATACTGTGTGCAATTCCTAATTTTTTATTTACTTTTACAAAACACGTAGCATCAATGACTGCAAAAGAATATAGAATACATAAGGAGTATAAAAATACTTTGGTTTTTAATAGTTGGAGAAAGAAATATTATACAGAAATATCTCCTCACTACGTCTCAGCTGTGGCTTTACTATGAAAGGAATTAAGGTATTAAAAATGTATCTTAATGCATTTGTATTAATTTGTTATGGTAAATTTATTAGACATAATATAAATGAATTATAGTGTATCAACTCAATTAATATTCTCAGTCGTGTTTCTCAACTGATTGATTCTGAACACATGAGGAAGGCTTTAGATTTTAAGCAGTTTTTACAAAGCTATGGTGTTTTTTGTATGATGTTTACAAAATACTAGAAAAAACTATTTAAAAAATCAAAACATCTTTTAAATTATTAATTGCAACATTAGTGCAATTATAAGTGTAAAACTTAAGAGAAAAACAATAAAAACATTATTCTGATTTACTTTTCTTCTCTCTTTTCCTCCTTGGGGCATAGGATCAGCTGTAATTACTGTACGCAAATATTTACACTTACCAGGGAAAAGCTAAATACATGTAATTGATAGCAACAACTCTCTCAAGTGAGGAGAAGGAGTATTTACACTTACATTTAGTAATTGCAGCCAGTTTTCACTTCCCAGTCTGCAGCAAGTGGTCCTGCTATTGCTAGCAGTCAAAGAGAGCTGTTCCCTTGCTGGGGGAACAGAAGACAGATTAATACAAAAGCAGGTTGAGTTTACAGAAATCACAATAACCAAATTCTAAACGAGGAAGCAGAAGCTGGTGTCTCAATAGTCTCAATAATATATCTCCTTGTATGCATTCTGAGTTTGCCCTTTGCCTCAGGTAGTAGCCTGTATCCTAGAGGCTATGTGGGAAAAAAAACAGCAAAAAAAAAAAAAAAAAAAAAAAAAAAGAATGTGGACTGTGGGTAGAGACAGGATGTGGGTAACATGTAATGTTCTATGCAGTTTTGGGAATAACAAGATTATAGGATTTCCTCTTAAATGTTCCTTCAGATTGCAGACCAGTAAGAACATAGATTTTGGCTTAGCTATACAAGTTCGATAAAGGAAAACATATGAGCCGGACACCCATTTATTCAGGGCATAAAGAAGGTGTAAGGATTTCTACCTATTATGGGTTGTCCCTCTGTCATTCCCGACTGTGCTGCCAGTGCATCTGCTGTTCCCAGCGGTGGCACTGTGAGGAGAGAGCAAGAGGTGCCAATGCCACAACACAGGAGCAGGGAACAGGGTTAATGAGGACACTGAGACTGAGTCTGCTCCTAAGAACTGCTGTGTCACATCCCAGGGGTTCATAGCAGCAAGGAGGTAGAGCAGGAGAATAATAAATGAGGCATGAGCAGAGAATGAGTCTTTCCCTGCCCATCTTTCAGCAATCAGCAGCTTTAAGGCATTGCGAGCCAGAGGTTGTATCTGAACCATTGTTTTCCATAACCATCAAGAGACCAAATTTACTGTTGACCTACTCAACATCCACTGACAATGAGCTCTCCAATTATGTATTTCTTTTAAATACAGTGCTGGATGATATCATGGTTGTATTTGTTTTCTCTGGATCATTCACAAGGCTATAGACCTTTTATGAAACAAGGAGACCAGGTTTATGCATTTCTTGCATGGAAGACATCTGATATCTCTAGTCCTCTTTTTTCTCCATCTCTAATTTCTCAGACTCTGCTTTTCCTTTTGAGAATGAGTGACCATAACGGCAGCTATATAAAAAAGATGGAACAGCACAGACTTACTTACACAGTAGCATAATGACTTTTTTTTGTCCTCAGCAACTTTCATAATAATTCCTGAATTACAACATCAGTCTTTGAGGCTAAATGTAAGTCAAGAACAGTTGTTTTATGTTCAACTTCATTGTATAAGTCAATTAGACTAACTGGGAGAAAAAATAGTTTGTACTTGTGGTGGAAGTACTTAAAAATGATGAGATCACTTATTCTCATGGGAAGGAGAGGCAATGTATTGCCTCAAGAATGTGGCGGGACTTGCTAGGAGCTGGCTGGGAATTTATATTAGCTCCAAAAACTAGTATCCCTATTGAGTCCAAGATTTTAGCATATGTATTTTAGTTCTGAGGCTTATCTTTAAAAAATGTTTCGTATATCTTCTCAGATGAAGAACACAAACATCAGAAAGGGAGAACTTGTTTTGTGAGGTGTGTTTTCCCACTAGTAGTTAGGTGTTTCTGTCCTTTATCAACTGTCCCTGTGAGTTTGTTCTGGTGCATAATAGTTGTTTAGTTTTAGACACCTAGATGCATGTGATAAAAGCATTTGGTAAATTGTACAGAGTATATCACATTCTTGAGGTGCAGTGGATGGATCTGGGTTTTTTTGGTATTTGTGAAGATAGAAATACTCCTTATTTAGATTTATGGTAAAGTTGCGTATCCCATTTTAACTGGAGAATAAAATGCACAATATGGAAAAACACGAAGATACTAGTATACAATAATGAAAATTTCAAGTCTTCATTGAGATGGCACAAGAATAGATACAAAGATGATGTTCCAGAAGGCCTAGAATACCTAGTTTAAAGAAAAACCTGACACAGTGGTAGGATTAGGATTAGTATGATAACTGCAGTGGTACTGTTGCTGGCTGTGGAATTACCTTTCCTTCTTTCATTTCCTTTAAGTGTTATTGAGGCTAACAGAACAACTTCAACTTCTGAAGTAAGTTGGAGAGATGATAAAAGTGAAAAGCAAGCTAAAGAGGAGTGTAAGCCTGATAATATTTGTAATTCCCAATACTGCTATTTCCAAGCTCTGCAGCCTGATAAACGTGTGTGCACTGGCTTTTCTTTGAGGCAGCAGTGACATCCAGCGGTGACAGCCAGTTAGACTAACCCAGAATCTATAAATTAATAGATATCCAAAGTTCTTAAATGCTCATCTATTTGAAGTTGTAAACTCAGGACCATTTTACTTCCTGACCCATTTCAGTTTATCTTTGTTTTATTGTTTTCATTTTAGTAAAACAGGATTTTTTTAATTGCTGCATTGACAATGAGGTTCAATGAATGCCTCCAGCTGGCGTTGCCTTTTTTGTTGCTCGGCATGATATCCTAATTGACTTACTATTCTGGAATTTGCTTGAGATTATGAACTGTATACTTTCGAAAAAGACTCTAGGATCATTAAGATTGCAGAATTGACTTCCTGCAGTGCGTGTTAGGGATGAATTCATGTTTACTGAGTGTTGACAATAAGAGCTGAAACTCTGTATCCTTCTACTTTATTTCATTTTTAGCACTTTATTATGAAGTAAAAATATCCAAGATTTGTAGCAAATAAAATGATGCATAATAGAAATCTTAAATCTCAGCTGGTTACAAGTTGTTCTTCCTATATTAAATTTCTCTTCAGGTTTATAATAGGTTTTGCTCAATTCTGTCTCTTGGTACTCAATGTTACCACAAGACAAATGCAATTAGAGTGTTAATTGTCACACTTACTAGAAGATAAATCCATGGCAATAACACCTGTCTGGCATTCAGCTGCCCTCTAGATGTATTATATCAATTAGAAGGACTGACTAATTTTTAAATGCATACATTTTCAAAAATGATTTTAGCAGTTTGTGTGGTTGTTCTTTCCAGATACGTAATGAAAGTGGAATATGTTTCAGTTATATGCTAGATTCTTCTCTCATAGTTTAGTGTTGTTAGGTCTGTATAATTTCAGCAATAGAACTGAGAATATTGCTTGCCAGTAGGGCTTTTCATACAAAAATACTGAAAGTAGCAGCTCAGATAAACTATGGGCTTTTTGTTTGTCTTTCTCCCTGAGACATAATCTCTCTGTGATATGCACAAAGGGAACAACCCTGCAAAGTGAGGTGTCATGTCCTTACTCCCATTTTTCAGCATCATTGTTTTGTTGAAAGACCTGTTCTTTTCTGAGCCTATGCAAGGACCATAGCTGAGTCTGAGTAGGAGGGGTGCTAAGGGATACAAAGTGAAAAACAGACCTTATCACTAAATCAGAAATAGTTGGAGAACTATGCTTTTTGTAAGCTTTTTTGTCTTACTCTTTGCTGGTTTGCTACTTCAAAGGAATAGAAGATACAGATCCCATCATCTTTAATATGGCAAGCTGCTAAGGGCCAGGGACCAGGTTCACTCCATCTAACTTCAGGCATTTGAGTGAGGTTCATGAGCAAGTAGTATATTCTCTTTTCCCTCTATAAATGGGCAAGTGAATGAAGACAATCAGGTACCCACTAAGAGGTTTACATCTTAAGTAGGCTGATGTGTTTTTTAGCGATGCAGATCCCTGTCCTTTAACTGTAGAAGATGCCTTGAATGACTGTGCTCTTAAGTTTGTCATACCAGGGCTTCAGGATATGCTTCAGAGCATTGGCCTTTGATTCTGGATTATGCAGCCGTGAAAAACAGATTTATTCTAGAAAGTGCCTATTAAAATGCTGTTTCCCAAGCATTTATCTAAGTTTATAAAATAAAAATTACATCTTTAAGACCATTAACTGTTTTTAATTATGTTTTGAAACGATGCATGTTTTTTAAATAGATAACTTTATTTTAAACACAGTACAGCATTTGTTTTTGTTTTCAACTGAATCCATACAATGTTACACTCGGTATAGCAAATTTTTGGCTTGTGATTATTGTTCATAGCACACCGATAGTGGTAGCCAGTGTCCTATGTATTTTTCTAATGAAACAGAACAAACAGTCCCTGAATAAGAGAAACCCTTCAGTCTAAAAAAGATAAACCAAGACCCTCTAACTGTTTAGGTAATTTTTCTAAATTATTCATTCAACCATTAATGTTGTTATCTGTTAGATTCAATTCCTGTAATAACTTTATGTGTAACTGTTGTGTTTGCATGGGGAAAAAAACCTGCAAAGCAAAATATAAACAAAAAATCTTCATGGCTGAAATCCAAGCCATTTGTAACAGCACTCAAATTCTCTCATATTCACAATTTCAGCATGGCAGAATAGAAGATCCCAGCACAAATCATAACATCGTCTGGGGGAAAAGCCCCAAAGAGCCATTTCTTAAACCATTTTATCTTCAAATTTGCTAATACACTTTTATTTGCTATATATAGCATATGTATGACTGTACGATAAACCCAAGAACCAATATTCCATTGTTTTACTGTAACTTAGTTTGCATTTACATTCCAGTTACATGGTATTATAATGTTTCATTACATATATTTGTGCAAGGTGAAGTACATATAATTGTAAAGCCAAAACAAATTCTGTTATAGAATCTTACCAAGTTTTTTCCTCTACTTAAAACATATTCCCAATGCCAACAAATTAATGCACCACAAGCTTTATTTCTCTAATATCTCATTGATAGAAGATGGACATTCTGCACAGCAAGGGCAAAAACTCCTCTTCCTTACATTCACTCTAGGAGTTTCTAATTCTTTAGGTTGTTTCTGTTACAGGCCTACATTTTTCTGGCAGTTTCCACAAAATTACTAAACCTGAAATCTTTACACACAGGCAGCTCCTCAGTGGGAGGAACACAAACTTGCTTAATTTATATCAACAAATAGTTTTTGTATAACTGTTGCCATGATTAGCATTAATGTCTTTAAATAGGAGAGTAGAGGAGGAAAGGTGCCATTCCTTCCGATAAATGATAGAGATTAAGAGCTTAGTAATTCTTTCTGGAAATTCAGTAGAATTCATCAAAAAACCTAAGATGTAAAATTTATTTAAAAACAAAATGTGTATACAGACATTTTACTTATAAGGATAAATCAAAGCCCCAGATACACCAGCAGACATACTCCCTTTAAAATCGTCTTTCCTTCCACCTCCTAGGTCAGCTAAATATATTCCTTATAAGTATACTTATTCGTATAGCATTTACTCTGTGTTTTCATTCATCAGAAGCTCACATCATGGCCAGACACTTGCAGAAGTATGCAGTGCAGAAAATGAAAGCAAGCAGATCATTTACAGCAACAAAGACCTTCATTCCAAAAGATGCTGAGCATCTGTAACTACCATTGACATCTGTGGGAATAACATTTTAGATTATGGGCATCACTAGAAGCTGGAGTTCAGTATTTCTCTGGATTAAGCCAGCTGCAAGCAAAATTGCATTCTATACCATATTATAGAGGGAAACCAAGAGATTTGCACTCTATCCCTCTCTCTTTAAGCTGTTTATCTTCAGCAAGAAATAAAAAGAATTTAATAAGCAACTTAGGGCACTTAAGCAATGTCCAGTACACTGCAGTTTGTATGGCATATATTTTGGTTTTCTTCTACACTGGCCCTTAAGGATATTTCCATTTTGTAATGGTTAGTTTTTGAAATACCTTTTGCTAATATTCAATCTCATCTCTCTAACATTTTCAAATGCTTCTCCATAAAAGAGGCAATCTCCTGAAAGTACTGTTTTCCACCAAAATTGTTTACAAGAATACATGAATGAGTTATTAGATGATGCTAAGCAATGATGCTAATACATTTACTGAAAATAAATGTAAGAATGGACTCAGTGCTCCACTTCTGGAACTGTTCATCACTTCTGGAACTGTTCGTCCTCCAGCTTACATGAACAAAGCGCTGCTCAAATCAATTGAGCTGTGACTCAGTGTGCATATTCAGTTTAAATGATTATTTGTAAAGATCACTGTTAGGTGCCAATTTCATCAACTGTTCCAATCATATTTGTCAGAATAAAAGCCCAAATGTGAACTATTTAAAATAATTCAAGAGAATAAAGCTGAGACATGGAAAGATTGGAGGTTCTTTTAGTTACATAGTGAAATTTGATACCATTTACAGTAGTACATCAGTCTATACTGTATAAATGGAAAAGTGTTCCATCCCAGAAAACACTGTCATGACTATTTGATGTCGTTGACCACAGTAGATAGCACACTTCACTAATGGTCTTTTCTTCAGGAGAAGTTGAGTGGATTATGGCAGAATTGCCACTGGTGTTGCCTCTGCTATTTTTAACCCACTCAGGACTTTGGTTTCTAATGCTATCTAGCACATTTTGCAGTTTTTGTCTTCATGCTCACTGTGTGTTTAAAAGCAAATAATCTTCCTGTAGTTAGCCTTGCTAAGCAGGCCTGCAGATCCATTAGACTACAGAAGGTTGACATGGGCATACTTCTCTGAGCAGTTCTGTATAGCAGGCTTACTAAAAGTGTGAATTTTGCTGGCGTGCCTGATTACCTTACCCTTAAGACCCTACAAAAAGATTATCACCATTGTGTCTGATGTACTAACACAGCAAAGAAGTGGGCTCTAAAGGCGCATCACAGATATCTGCCCCTTGAAAAGAGGTAGGTTTTACTGCAACGGGTGTCTAGAGTAGTTTTGGTCCCCTGTTGGATGTCCAGCCTCCTGAGCCCGCTTCCTGTCAAAAGTGCCCTTTCTGACAAAGTCCTGCATTGGCTCGTGACTGCCACAATCAATTCCTGTGAGAACAGTGACAACTGGTCCCCTGGAAGTTAAGTATTCGAAGCAGGCAGAGGCCAGCCAGGGCCTGGTAGCTGCAATCGGATAAGCCTGGTTGCTTCCTCCAGGAGCTTTTTCTGGTTGTGGACTGAGGAAATATTTCTTCTGTCTTAGTGACCAAGGTTATAACAAAACAGACTTTAAGCTTTAGCTTCTATCACTACTGTCTTCTTTGTCTATTTGTTTTGTTGTGGCATTTGTAATGCAGATGATCATCGTGAACAGAATGTTAATTTATTCCGGCAAAAATTACTGCTTGATTTTGTGAGCTATTTTGTGGGCTTGTGTGAATCTGTCACACTTTCATTCATTGAAGAAAGATATATATGTCCTAAGGCATTATCTTTGGGGAATTATGTGACCTTGTACACCACGCAAAATGGACAGAGTTCTGATTTAATCTGGATATGATGTTCTATTCTAAATTATAGAGCTGTACTTCTTTCTTTCTTGCGCTTTTCCGAAGTAAGCAATTGCCTTTGCGAGGCAATTGCTCTTCTGAGACATTTAAAATGAAATGGGTACAAGAAATCCTTCACTACAGGTTGAATGACTAGGCAAAATGGGAGGTTAAAGAGAGAACTGAAAGACCTTGTACCACTTATCTATATAGAAGTACATTTCACATTTTTATTACCTAACATGAGTGTTTATTTAGTAGTAAATGTGGTTACTTTTATAGCAAAGCAGTTGACCAGGTCTTCACCTGTCTTAACCAAGTCTTAACCAGTTTTATTTGGTGTCAAATAAGGAACATAACGTTGATGGTGCTACATAGGATTATAATACAGAGGACCTTGAGAAATAAAACTACCTCATGAAATGACTTGTCTTATGGTTGCTGAATTTTTAGTTATCCCTGAAAAGAGAGGGACGATAGCAGGGAGCATAGCAGAATCTTAAAAGTGACATAAAAATTTGGGGCAAAATGTAGCATAGAACTGTATGAAGATTTTCAGTCAGCCTATGCCTCTTATAAAACTTTAGCTTGGGAAGCAAGAAGAGGCAGGACCGTTAAGTGAATCCTCTGCACGTGAATGAATTTCAGTCACTGTGGGTACATATTTTTCCTTGAACTAGGTACAAAAGGTATTTATAAGCACTCTGAAATTACTTGTTTATACAGTACAGGCACTGCTCTAATTCCTGCAAGTATGGAAAATCATAAACTAATTATTAAGTAAAGAATGACTTTCTATCATTGTGTACTGAATAATGATAGTTATCTATTTGGCAGAACATCACCTAAAGAGGGTGGACCTCTTCTCACCATCATTGTTTTGCCTTAATTATTTTTTTAAGACTTAAAAAAATTCTGTCTTTACTCATTTTGACATGCAGAATTATTCTTTTTTCACATCATT
Organism: Dromaius novaehollandiae; assembly: GCF_036370855.1. NCBI lineage: Eukaryota > Metazoa > Chordata > Aves > Casuariiformes > Dromaiidae > Dromaius > Dromaius novaehollandiae. Next base: position 28,583,308 of record NC_088098.1, read on the forward strand.
TTCATTGTCAAGTATAGAGATAGACTTTTTACAAGTAAGATAGCTGTAATGAGCAAGACACCCAAATATTTGTTTTTCCTGGGTCTGTTTTGTTATATGTATGTACTTTTTCAGGCAGTTCCAGAGTAACAGAAGATATTATAGAATGTCTTATAGACTAGTAATAGATAACATCAGGTATTGCATACCTCTAAAATTTATTTTTAAACAACTACCTTTGCTATAAAAATCTTCATTTGTAAATAGTTGGTAGTTCAACACAGGCTACTAAAGATGAACCCACTGCAGAAAGCTAGGAGAGTGTGAGTGTCTGCTCTATTTTGCTGTAACTTACTGAAACTAGGACAAACAAGCTTGGCACTGGGGCATTTGGAACTCAGCAGTCCCCAGCTGCTTTCATGGCATAGGAAACTTGCCACCAGACTACAAAAGCATCTATAATGCTTCAGTGATTGTCCTGGAATTCTTCACTAGCTTTGCAAATGTGACTTGAGGTTTGGCTAGCAATAAGCAACAACAATCCTCTTGCTGGATGGTTTCACAGAGCACAGAAGAGTTTTGAACTTTTTATTTCATTTTATTTCCTGAAGACATGCACAGAAAGCAAGTGTCTCCTTGACATGAGAATTATTCAGTTTTCTTCAACAAAGAAAAAAAATCCACTTAAATGTACTAAACTGTTGGATGGAATAAGATCAGAATGACTTTAAATTATCATACCTGTTGCAAATTGTTATGGTGTCCAAAAATTACCTGTTCTGAGTCTTTTTCCCCTTTTGAACAAGCTCAGCTCTTCATTTGCCTTTAGCAGGAGACCATGCAATCTGTCGGGGAGTGGGAGCAAGCGTGGGTTGCACTGCGAGGGAAGGCAAAGCAGGAGCCAAGGGAAGGGCAGTGCCCACTCAACAAGGCCACCCTTTGTCCTGACCACTTTCTCAACTGTGATGCACTGGAATGTCCTTATGGCTCCTATTTATACTCACGGCCTGCCATGACAAGCCACTCATGTTTTAAATATATACACACATACACAGACATATAAATCCTTTTGTTTTTTATATGTCAATCCATACTAATGTTTGCATGTTCACATATATAGAACACAAGTCTCTTCCTATACCTGAACAAGAAGAGCAGAACAGGAGGCGGTCCAGTGGTAGAAACCAGGGTCAGCCAAGAGTCCAGACTGCCAGACAAGTTTGCAGTGGTGAGGCAACCGCAAGGTCAAGTCAGCAAGGCAAGGTCAGGATTGGCAAATGTAAGGCTGGGCACAGCATGCCTACAGTATAGCTCAGGCAAGAGCCTGAGCTTAAATGCAGCTTCCAGACCAATAAGAGGAGCATGCAGGAGTGGAGGCTCCAGCTAAGGCTTCTCACAGCTCTTTCTCGCAACTTGGCTGTTCTTGCAGTCTGATCCAAGGTCACACACATGCACACAGTCAGAGTTGATCTTGAGCACAGTCAGACAAACTCCTGGGTTGAAGGGAAGAATCTGCAGAGGACTACAGAGAAACATGGTCATAGACTGCTCAGGGCAATTAGAGCTTGTTGGTGTACTTAGGTCCATGATGCAAACTGACTGACCTCTGCCTGGGTCTCCAGTTCACCTTTTTCTGGTAATGTACTATGTTACCTAATAAATTTGATGAACTGGCATCTGTAAGAGTTTGCTAGCAGAACTCTGTGGGCTAAATATGTGCACAGAATTGAGAGATACTGATTAAGAGCCACAAAAGTTACTTTTATAAGAAGTGTTCATGCTATTTGTGGTAAGCATCTAATTTTAGTGTGACATGAATCTAACTACTCTGTGTGTCTCTAAACAAATCACCGTAAGCTTCTTGCTGGAGAACTAGGCACTGCATTCATCTACACATGCTTACATTTCATCAGGTGAGTTGAACCCTAAACTCCAAAATAAATATTTCCTAAGCATTAACTTTATCAATCAAAACATTGTTGAGGTATAAGAATATATATAATATTAATTTTCTGTAATATCAATATTAATACAATCTAGTGAACTTAGAGATACATTATTAAAGCAAAATTGTTCATCTTAATATTGTAGCTGAAGTCAGGGGGATTTTAGAGGCAGTAATCTGTATAGGCCCCACTTATAAAACTAAAAGATGGTTGACTTCTCTCCAAGTAACTTACAGCCACATGATAAGAACATAATTCATGTTTTTATCATCATCTTCAATTATAATTTTGTATTTTTTATTTTTTGATCTGATACTTTATTTAATTATACTATACTTAGTTTCTTCTAGACTTTCATGCAGTGTAATTGTTTCTTTCTGCTTCAAAATCTATGTAAAATACTCCGATTATCATCTTTAAAATTCCTTCTCTGTCACACAATTTCTCATTGAATATATAAAATGGGCATAAGAAATACAATTTTCTTTAGATCATAACTAAATTCTTTGGAGAAATACGATTTTCTCTTTTCTGTTGTAAGCCCATTAAGCCAATGCTGTTCATCCACGTCTAGCCCATTAATTTGGATTTAATGAAAAGTTAATCTATAATGAAGATAATTTCAAAACAATTGTTTATTTTTCTGCATAAGTTTCCTAGAATTAGAGTTCTTCTACTAAGTTTCAACAGACTAAGCAGAAAATATCTGTTTTCTGTATTTTAGAGGGACTTCTTGTGACTAGTAGTCTCGTACTATGAAAGTTTTTTCTGATATACCTCTTGCATGCTTTTGTAGTGCACAGGTGTGAACCTAGCATGGGATTGGGTCTAGTACAGTAGTATCAACAACATTTCATCTTATGGAATTTTACTACACAGGATGCTGTACAGTAAAATGGAGGTTAGAAAACAAGTACTTCTGGTGGGCAGCAGAATTTATGAAACCTGGTTTCCTGTGACTTTGTGTGCTGTGCTTGGATTATCCCATCTGTGGCAAACTGCTAGCCCTGAACATGCTTTTCACATGGCTGAGATGTTCCTAACTGACCTCTTTCTTGTGCAGATTCTTTATTATCATGGTTGCATCAGCGTTTCCCTTAGTGGTATTTACAAGGCCTGTCGCCTTGTGTCCAAGTAGATATTTTCATGAAACTTTAGGAAATAAACTGATTTGTATCCTGTAGCCTTCTGTCAAATGCGATTGAAATAGGCCACTGAAGATAAAAGTTATTTAGGACAAAGAAACTGTCAGATCGATAGACAGAAACATAATATGTGTGGTAAGATTTCTTACGAATCATTTCCTTAGGAAATCTGTCTAAAATAAGGTAGTATTCTTGCAAACATCGTCTGATTTTGACAGGTTTTCTAGCCAGCGTCAGAGTCCAGTCCTCTCTGATCAGGTTCTTTTAGCTATTCCACACATGAAGGGTGTAATGTTTAATACCAAAATTTACTTCTTTGAAGATAGTTGGTGTTACTTGGGATTTTTGATTTAGCAGGGTGATACTGAAGGATACTGAAATCACAATACAAGCGTAAGTTACACTTAGCAAAGTATAGCAATTGCAATATACAGTTCAATCACAATACAAATGTGCTCCCTATTACCGGTCTCTACGATATGCTCACATCACGACGTTCAGCATCCCCAGTCACTGGGAAGGAGCATGGGGGTTGAAGCCAGCTCAAGCCCATTGCTCTCTTTGAAATTCTTTCGTTAGTTGTTGAGTTTTTATGCTCTATGTTGGGCTGAGCCACATATCCACTTCCCCTATGCTGGTCTGGCCATCTCCGGGAGACAGTCACACCCTTTTAATGAACTCGGGGAAAACATTTACGCTAGCTGATCCACTCAACTGACATAGCTGTTTATCTGAAACAAAGGCCACCCTCTGGTCCCCTTTGTGTTGAGATAAAGTCAGCTTTCCGTGCAACAGCTGTGGTCAGTCACTCCCTGCATTCTTCCTGAGCTTCATGGGCACTTTGCCCTTGCCCATCTCCTCTGAGCCTCCTTCCATTGTAGGGGTTTATTGGTCCATCACAGCGGGAGTCTGGTATAACTGGTCAGCATTTGCCACAGTGGGAATAGATGTGAGAGCATAGAGCTAAAAAGGAAAGAAATGACAAAAAATCCGAATGTTTCCATCATGCACAACACACAGGAGAACAGGGCTTTATGTTAACAATAGTTGGCATGGTGAGTGGTGGAAGAAGAATCAAGTCTTCATAGAAAGCATATGGAAAGGGAGCATTTTCATGGTACCTGGCAAGCAAACATCTATCGACAATCTCTTTTCTTTTTTCTTTTTTTTTTTTTTTGGGGGGGGGGGACTTGTTCTTTTGGCAAGAAGGCTTGTGAGCACTTGGAATTGGAGTCAGCTTGCTTTCCTTGTCTGTATTTTTTGTGGCTTGTTATAGTACCAGCTCTTGTTTAATAGTTTTCTGCATTATATTTCTAGAGGGCAGATAGAGGCACTCCAAGAATATTCCATTTTGTGGACACTGTCATTTTTCTCCTCATCCATGACAATAAATGCATGCCAGCTCTATGTTTCCTATGCTAAAGAATGAGATTATTGATGTAACCTTCTCTCTTTACCTGAAATTAAGTTTTGAGGGAAGATTTTTAAAAGTGTTTTGAGATCTGACAGAGAGTGGTTTACTTTATTTCTAATGGTATCTTTTGAAAAAAAGCAGGTAGATTTCTAGGTGGTATGCAAAGCAATATACTAGACATGCAGGGAGTTGTGAACATTGAAAACTGCCTGAGGATTTGCTTCTGAGTGAGCTGAGTAATATAAACCACACTTTCCTGAAGAAGATAGTTGTGCTGTGAATCCCGAAATGTGCTATTATTTATGGTCATCTGAAAAGGTGGAATATTGATTGTGAGACAGGTTCAAGAACAGGACCTAAAGGAAACAATGAGTATGTGATTTGAATCATTTATTACCTAGCTCTTGCATATGCTTGCCTCGAGTGGCATCACTCATTCTGATTCCCAAAAGATTCATATTTTATATCCATTACAAGATAAGCAGTTGACAGAAAATTGGTGATTTTCAATTATGTTTCTCTCCACTGCATTTTTTACATATAGATTAAGTCAAATCAAGTGCCTTATGCCATAAATTACAAAACTAACAACACCATATGTACTGTCATGTTTTCTGCAAATTCTAAAGAAAAAAAACATGTACGTATTGCATTAGCACTGCCACTCATTAAATAGTGAGTAAGTTTGTTTGCTGTAAGCTATTGCACATGGTAAAATTGCATCTGTGGGAGAAATCCTTATCATCTGCCCCTCATTGTTCACCCAGTATACTGGGGGGAACATTTATGAGCAAGTTCCAGAATAAGAGATGCCATGTATTGAAACTCGCCTGCAGGTATTTGTAATAGTCAGCTTAGTTCTACAGCTATATATTTTTGTAAAAAACGAGTTCATGGAGTAGCAAGAAGCAATGCTCTTGTTTGGCATAAAATAGTTTAAGGGAAAGCTAGGCAAATTTTTGCAGGAAATGAGCTGTATCTGATCCAGTTTGATATAGCAGACAGTGTATTATTAAGCCAAATCACTGTGTTTATTTCTTCTTTCTTTGCACTCTTGGTCCTCAGGCCAGTACCCTTCCTTCCTCCAAGCAAGCTGTAGGAGGTTTTATAATTGCAGGGATCAGTAAACCTTCCCCTTGTCCCCTCGCCTTTTCCGCCCTCACTGCCTCCCAAGTTCATGCCAACACTTACTGCTCAATAAGATGCAGCAATCCATTAATGCCCATCTTACTGAAATAATGAACTGGAATAACTTGCCAGGGGGAAGCCTGTTTTGTTAAGATACCAAAAAAGATCCATAGACCAAGTCCACAGGGCCCTAGTCTTTTTTCTACTCCCATCAAATGCAAAGGAAAAGAAGGGAAATTGGAACAACCACTAGGAGACTATCCTAATTTTAGTTTGTAGCTTCCTGTATTTTCAGCATTAAATCCACTTTCCCTTTTCTTTCAGTTGTGTTTTCTGTCATCTTTCTGTCATCTTCTATTGCATTGCTTCTTCCTTACTTTCTCTGTGGAGTGGTGCTACTCGGCTGAAGGATAGTCAGCTCCTGTTAGGCCAGCTCAAGGACATGCAATTTATTTTTGCCTGTCACCTGTTGAAATAAGAGTGGAGATTTCTTTTCCGCCAGCTGAGGAACCCATTAGTAACAAAAAAGGAGCAGTTCTATCACTGCAGGGATGAACAATAGTTACAGACATCAGTTACTTTTTATCTGCTTTGAGACAGGAGGACAGATTGTTCCTTTTAACTCTACCTAGTAACAATGGGCTAGAGTCCGTACCCTGCTTAAAATAAGCTGCTCTCTTTTAACTAGTAAAATGTCATTTCTGACCCCACATCACTCTCTTGAAAAATGATTTGAAAACAAAATTATACCAGTTAAGACATAGTCCTAATTTTAATGCTGCATTACTCTGATTTTATAGTTGTATAACCTCTTATAGAATGTTGAGTAACTCAGTGGTAAATCAGGCAGCTACTCTACACTCTTTCAAAATCTGAGATTCACTTAGGCTGCCTTGGCTGAGAATTTGGGTTATAGCCTGAAGCCATTACTGTCTTCTTGGTACAGAAGAGAGAAGAAACAGCCAACATACTGCTTCTCTTATCCTCCATTTATTTTATTGCAGTTAGAAACATTGTAAATATAAATGAATGCATGCAGTACTTTCAGTTTGCATTAAAAGGAAGGAGATAGAAGAAAAATTAAAGCTGTAAGATTTATAAGGTGGCTACAAGCCAAGAAATCTGAAGAATGCAGTGGTAATTTTTTAAGCTTTTTTATTCTGTTCTTTTTATGCAGCATCATGCTGACCCTTGGCAGGATATTCCCTATTGAGACAGTGTTTTCGCAATCTGTTAGCCTTCTTCAGTCTTTGCCAAGTGTTGGTAGTGATGGTTTTCAAACACTCTTTTCCAGTGATGGAATTTCATATAGCCTTTTCCTTTTCTTTTAGTCCTTTCAGAAAAAGTACTTTCTGTCCTGGTTACCTGGTAACATCAGCAGTGTGGTATGTTGAACTAATTGCCAATTAAATAATAGACAAGGCCAAGATCTAACAGAAAATCATTATGCACAGTTCATTAACTGCATTTCACAGAACCAAAATCATGGCACAGGATTTTTAAAAACAGATTTAAGGGAATGCACAGTTTCTTCCTTAATACTGGATAACTACAAAATGGAAAGATATTCAAACTGGCATTTCCTGGGCTTTTGAGTTCTTCCTCCCATCTGCTACATATCTGTAAATATCAGTCATTTCTGAGGGTTAGTTTACCTATTGAAATTACCTGTATTGAAATATTTGAGTGGCTTCACAGAAAACCCGTAAGAATAATGAAAGTATCAGCGTGCATTATGGCGAGGGAACCACACCATGGAGTACTTAACATACAGTTAAGGCCTGTAGGAAACTAAAAAGTACTGTAAGAGAGAAATCTTCAGTTTAGCGAGTAAAAGTATAACAAGACTGGTTCTTAATGCTAGACAAATTTAGATAAGAAGTGCAATGGGTATGCATGTGTGTATATGAATGTGCTTAAAAGCAGACGAAATGGCCAAAAATATAAAATGAGACATTTGAAGCAAGTTTTGCTTGGGGAATGAGTGGATGTATAGAAAGTCTGAGAGTGAGCAGAGTTTGATCTAGAGTAATGAGGTTTTGAAATAAAAGTGTCAAATGCGTGGGTCGAAATGGGTAAAATTATTAGTAATAGGAAAGGAAGGAGCCCCCAAAATAACATTTGAAACATATTTGGTAAGATGCTGGTACAGTCTAGCTAGTCCAATGGTCCTTTCTAGTCTTATAATTTCTGATTTCATAGCTTGTAGTCAGGAATGTAATGAAACATAACTTGCAGAGTTCTGATAATTTGGCATCTCCTCAGCTGTATGTAGAATGCCAGAAAATAAACTTGTAGTTCCTGGTCAATGTCAAATTACACTGTCAGTTGTACTCCTCATTTCTTTTGACCTTAGTGGGAGTTGCAAACACATGGCTCAGAGCAAAATTCAAATCTCCATTCCTTGTCTTCTCAACTGAAGCAATATATTTCTCAATGTGACTGTCCCATTGCTCAGCCTATTTTTAAAAAAAGAAATTGTGAATGCAGTTGTAATTTGCTTACTGGCTACCCAGAAATCTCCCTATAAGGTTACCATTTTCTCTAAATTTTTGCCCCATTCTCACTGAACTCACCACATTTCAGAACGGAATCCTTATTATCAGTTAGCTTACTACCAAGAACACCAACATGCACCTTATCATTCCATAATAATAGAGATACTAGAGCACTGTGTGTTCCACATTTGTCATTCTAGTGTTTATATTCTGCAAGGAATTTTGATAATAAAAGAGAGAACATCCATGGGAATGCAGAATGTATTTGTCTATATTGATACTTTAATTATTTTTATAATAGAACTAAAAGCCTATCTTTAATGCTTTAAGATAATCTTTAAAGTTGGAAGTATCAAGACAGAAACTTCTCGAAATAAGCTATTTGACTTACGGTCTATTGCTTAAACATAAAAATTACCATAAAGTTAGTTTTTTAAGAGAGAAACAGTGACACCAGGGCATAATATGTTGAGAACTATTTTTAAACTTACTGATGAGGGAATGCTGAGTGGCTGCTGCTTCTAAAAATCTTTTTCATCCAGTTAGTTCATTGGATTGAACTTTTAAGATAGTAACATAATATTGTCTCAAGACCTTTTGTTACTGATACAGCTGTATCAAAAAGTTTTTTTACAAACAGTTCTTTTTGTATTTTTGATTTCTTGGTCAGAGCTTTGTTTGCGTTGTTTGTGGTATTCAAACCCCAAATAGGTTGGAGATGTTTTGCTTGTTGCTTTTTAGTAGCTATTAAAATTGCTGCTCGCTGAAAATGGCCTACCTTGAACCTCGCTGTAGCCTAGCAACTTAGTCTGTGGTCTAATAATGGCCTTTCCTGAAAGCACTAAAAAGAGATGCTGTAAAATGGAGTAATTAAAGATCTCAAAACCTAAGTATAATAGGTAAGCTAAGGAGACAAGCATTCGAGTGAACAAACCTTTTGAAAAAGACTAAAGGTTCTGTCTTTTGGAAAGGTAGCAAGACTTGCCAGTGTGAAAATGAAGGCTCCCAGTGCAGGGAAACACTGTGCCAGAACATCATTATCCACCTTTGTACTATTGCTCCAGTCCCTAAAGGCTGTGAGAGCTCAGAGCTTTGTAGGTCTGTAAATTTCAACCAGTTACCTTAGTGCTAAATCTAGTATTTTATGCTTAGCTAAAATGTACCTTGCAAGGAAGTATTTAGTAGTTATTTGAAGACCTCAAGAGCTGGGAATGTCACTGTATTCTTTGCTAAAAAATTCACCATACATCCAGTCTGAATCACTCTGGCATCAATTTCCAGCTTTTTATTCCTGTTATGCTTTTCTGCAATTGATTAAAGGATCCTTTTGTATCCAGTGTTTTTTTCCCCATGGGAAAAATATATTCTGTAATCAGGTTATTCCTCAGTCTTCATTTTGGTATGCATAACAGGTTGAATAAGGGAACAAGAAAAGTGCTTGCCATAGGGCTTTTTCTGCACTCCTTTAGTGTTTTCTTTATTACATCTCTTCACACTTTTTTTCAGTCTCTTTTAATAAATATAGTCCAGCATCATAATTATTTTCAGTGTTCTAGTATCAGTCATGCAATTCCGTATATGGAGAAAATTCACATCATAATTATACTTCTTAATCATGTTATACCTAAGGGTCACACAGTTTCTTTAGCCACAGCATTGTCCTGGAAACTCAAGTTAAATTGCTTGTCCACTGTCTTCCCTAGATCCTTTTCATAGCTGTTACTTTCCAGAATGCAGGCCCATTTTGTTTTATGACCACAGTAATTTATTCCTTACTGCACTGAATGCCTTAGTTTTCTAAGTATTGTAGAACACTGTGAGTGCCTTGTTCTTCTTGTTAATTTATTATTTTGCCAGACTTTTGTCATCTGCCAGTATAACAGCACCGATTTTACACTTACTTCCAAGTAACAAATATTATCAGGCTGAACAGGTCAAAAAGGTCTTGTTAAATGTAATTTCCTTTTCAATTTCTTTCTTTGGTTTTATCATTTGGGAAATACCCAAGACTTAGGTGCTTTGATTTTAGAGTGTAGTTGTGTGCTTGCCTGTTAGAGTGATCAATAATGTTTAGAAAGGGAAGACACCAGAAAGCAAATTTCCTAGGTTAAAATGGCCCTAAAATATAGTCTCACAAAGATACTCGTTAAAACGTATTCTTGAGTTGAAGGAAACTTTTACAATGTCTTCTGTAAGATGTTGGCAGGAACTGTCAGACTTCAACGTGTGTGTCCTTTCAAGATCTATCATGTGTCTGTTGGGAGTTAGGAAGAGCAAAGGGTTCTATACCCCATAAAATGAAAAATGAATCGAAATCTGCAAAATCACTAGCTACAAGTTTGTGGTTTAAACACTAAATAACCATTTAGAACCATCTTCAAGGTATAGAGTCAGTTGATTTTAGTTGAATTCATCGGTTTGTTTCACAACTTAGCAGATAATCACTTCCAGATAACTCTTCTTAGACTTTAAAAAGGTTGATTACTTGATATATACCAATGTGAAGACTTAACTGATTTGATATTTTAACTCTAATTTTGATGCTAACTTGTTTGTGTAGCTTTGATTTGCAAATATGTTGCTTTACTCTTAGTTAATTTAGTGTTAAGAGCTGTAGGTTGTTATTATGTTTTCTATATTTTACTCTAGTTAAATGGTTTAAATCAAATTTATGAGACATATGATGGGTCATATTTATTTCAGAACATAATGGAGACCCAGAACTGTTGCTATCAGTATTTGCCATACTAACTGACAAGGGACTGTATGCTGTCTATCTTTAATATCTTTTTGCTGCTTAGGAGTCCAGATAATGATGTGCAGAAATTTGGGCATTAGATCCTTGTGGTAGCTCACAAATAATGAAATCTTAGCTCTTCAATATTGCCAATCCATTTCTCTGATTACTATTAAAAAAAAGCCAGATTACACCATTAAAATAAACCACTGAATCTGACGCAGTAATGTAGGATGCCATCTCTCAATCAAGATAACAAGCCATACTGAAGGTCATGACTTGTCCAATTTTAATATCCTAGAAGAGAAATTTTCAGTTACTCCGTCAGCACAGAAGCTATTCAGAATTGCCTCTGTGACCTAGAGCTACTCTGTGTTAATGAGAACAAGCTCATATGTAAGCCTGTGTTGCAAAAGACCTGCTGAGTTTAATTGTATATTTCAGATATTCTGCAGACAAAGAACTATATGCATGGCCCATGTTTAGAAGATTTTTTCACATTGTTTTTACTGGCTGTCATGTGAACTAGAAAATTTTCTCATCAAATAAAGGAGACCTCCAAAGTTCTCAGAATTTTTCAGAACATAATCAATATTGTGATACAAATGCTGTATATTTTAAAAGTGATTTATTGTAATATATTGGGAAATAGAATATGCAAATTTGTATTGCCATAATGATTCATTTGACAAATGCATTAGCAGGCCACAGAATGTATTACACATTTTGGTAATTATAAATGTTAGTCTCTTTCACATTGCATTTTCATACGTACCAGTAAGGCATGCTAGGCTACCTTCTCATTTTATCTGTGTCAATATAAAAGCACAAGGATGCCAGTGAAGGTAATGATGTTACTCCATTTTCTGATTTTGGTTGCTGTGAGTAGCATTTTGTCTGTTACTTTCTTCTAATTTCAGCTATATATCAGGGAGGTAATTTTATCTATTTTTCTGAGATAAATTGACTGTGAAAGGTACTGTATATGCCTCTCCAGTTAAATAAGCTCAACTGAATATCTGAGGCATTTCAGAAAACTTGAACACTTTAGGGAAGAGGTGAGGGGGGAAAGACAAAGGCAAGCATGGAAGAGAGTATCCATAAAAGCTTGTAAATTAAATTATTTGTAATTGATTTTTTTAAAAAGGTTAATATGTGGATACTGTTAATCTGTAGATGCACTACCAAGTCACCTAACATATCAGAACATGTACTTGGCTTTACTGAATAGAACAATGTCTGCAGGTGATGGTGTGATTTTTCCCTTTCCTTACACCTTGAATACACTGTCCTTCAATATTGGGGCCAAGAAATGAAAAATGAGAACTCTTACTCTTGTATGAGTATTTAACAGTACCACTGATTAGCTTTGGAAATTTGAATGACCACCTTCATTTGTTGAGTACTCTCTACCATCTCTAACCCCCAAATGAATCCAAAATAATTGAAAAATTTCAAAAAAAAGAAATTACATTTTCTTACCCAAAAATTGGGCATCAGATATTTAGAAGCATTGCTGATTGGCCATAGTATGAACAAGTATAAACAAATATGAATAAAGTATGAACATAATGGGGGCAGATACTAAAATTTCACTATGTTTTTCACAAAATTTTAGTAAAGGCCATGAGCATCGTGATGCTAGAACTCTCTTTAATTAATGTGGAAAAACAGGTTTAGTAAACGCATTAACCACAACATTCCATATGGATTATCTCATACACTTTCAAATTAAAGATGCAATGAGACAGCATGTTTTGAAAGGATTATCTCTTCCAGATAGGCCGTATTATCATTTTCATTATTCGTATTTTGTAAGGAGCTCCTAAACAGAAAAGGCCTATGTCAGAAAACATGTATTCCTTCATTTGGATTCTTCTATGTCTTTGTCAGAAAGACAGTACATATGGAATAGGTGTGCAAGAACTCTTGGTAGTTATTTAATGGAGTCAAACTCTATTTTATTGCTCGGAAGAAACTGGAGTAGTTGAAAGATGTTATGGAGTTACTTTGCAACCAACATCTGATAAATGACAAGGTTGTTTTGATTTCTTGGCATGTTATCGTACTAAAAAAGCATCTGTGAAAGAATGCACTCATATATTACATTGAACAGAGCACTAATCACCTAAAATATCCTTAACAGTTTGAAATTTGTCTATTTGAAAGAAATTTCTTAACAATGCAGCTCTGATATGTGAAGAAAAGAAATGTCTTTTTTTGTGGCTGACTTGCATAATCTGTATTTACCTACATATCAAAATGTATTTTTTTGTCATAGCAACATGAAACTTGGATCAAGATCTCTAAAATGCAGTTTTCTAGGCTTGAATCCTGAAAACTGATGAGTGCCTCCTGTGATTTTGCTGTATGTGTTCATCTTATACTTAAATATTTGCAGACACTTCAGTAGATCAGGCCTTTGGCTCTCATTTATCTGTTTGGTTTTTTTATTTAACTTTTTTTCCCTTGATGTTTAAGAATAAAAAGCAAAGCAGAGTGGTTTGTGTCTATAAAATCAAGTGCTTCTCTCTTTTGGCTTTATTTATGGAAGTATCTGTTGCTTAGATGTGATATTAAATGGTTCTTTGGATTCAGTCATTAAACTGATTATTCATACTTTTTATAATATATTACATATTTTTGCACTATTTTTCATACAAGTACATATTTTATACAAGTACATATATTACAAAGATAAGATCCTCATACAGCGCATTTTCAGATCTGAATGGCACTCTCATGAAGCTAGTCCTGCACATCATTATGAAAATTTGGGGTGAGATTCATCTCACCAAACTTTTAGATGTTTCTGTTATGGGTTGCCAGTTCCGGTAACCTGCTAGAGATGAGACTGCCACAGCTCCATGTGCCCAGGTCCAGCCAGCAGTGAGGCTGAGCGTGTGCTCCACGTGGGCACACAGGCCCCCATACATACACACACACATATATACGTACATGGCTGGCCACATAGATCAATACAGGCAGAAAACACAGCACTCCTGCAAATACAAACAGCACCAACGGTCTCATCCTGTTCCCCTCTCTGGCTGATCAGGGTGAAAGCCTGTTAGTGGAATATATATGTACGTATATATCCATATGCACAATGCGGATCCCTCCAGGAGACACTTGTGCTACCCAGTAATTTGCCCCTGAATGCCCTGGTCTCCCCAGTTGCTGACACCGGCTGCTCCAATACCTGATCCAGCCCCTGCTCTGGAAACGGAGGAGAGCTTTTCAGAAAAGCAGACTGTACCACTTTCACAGAAAGGTGTGAAGGAGTAGAAGGGGCTCAGTGTCTTGTGGATATTCTCTCTTTCTCTTCCTTACTTAAAAAAAAAAAAAAAAAAAAAAAAAAAAAAAGCAGCAGATTGATTTATTTTCCCCTTCTGCTCACTGGTCTGGCAGTGGCTGCCCTGGGGGAAGGAGCCCACTTCTTACAAGGGGAGCTGAGATGCTTGGCAGGACCTGGAGGCAAATGTGAGCTTTTGGGGGGACAGATCTGGTGGGGAGACAAGTAGGGTATAGTAGTCACAAGCTGCAAGCGATGCCTTCTTGCGTGCTAGACTGAAGGACGCACGTCTAATTAACAATTAATTCTGGTTTTGGGAAGAAGTTGGCTTTACCTCTCCTTGGGGAGCTATTCAGCTCTTGCAGCAGGAGCCAAAGTCATCTTACCGTGCACTTCTAGAAAAAGCTGACAGCACTGTAGCTATGTTGCAAATATTAGGTCTGGGCAGAATAGTTAAAAGAGGGAAAAGGCAGATCTGGTATTTTTTCTGATCTCATTATTTCTGGATCAGTGCCATAAACTTGGGGCAGTTTCTGATACATCTTTGAATATTAGAGACTCATGATGCTCACTTTTTGTGGAAATTCATAAATTTGAAAAGCTCAACCGTGATAAAACTCTCAGAACATTTGTAGTGCAAAGCTTACAATATGGAGAATTCATTAAGTATTTTAGAAATAGAAACAAGGGTTTTGGAGATTTTTAAAGTGTGAAAGTGCTTGTATAAAGTCAACAAGTAGGGCTAATACTTTCCACACTGCTGTCACAGACTAATACACTGTCATCAGTAATACTTTTCAGCATCTCAAAAATAAATGACTGGTAGTATTTATAGAGGTGGTAGCATATGTGTAATTAAAATTCTCTTGTGTTTCCCTTTGTAAGCACCTGCTTTTGGTTGCCTGTAACTCTACCAAACTAACCGTTTTAGTATGGAATTTTCAATGTTGTATTGTAAGCAGCAAATATTTGCTTCACTCTTGGAAGTTAGATATTGTAATGAGGGGAACAAGGTTCCCTCACTCATTGAAGTGAGCCTTAAGCTAGCAAGATTAAGTCATAGAACTAGATGATATTCCAAAATCCTTTCTAACCCAATTTTCCATGATTCTAGGTTGTTCAAAATTCTTGAATCTGATTCACTGAAGGTATGTTTTCATTAGCAAATACTGTTACTCAGTGGGAGCAGACTAGTAGAGCAAAACATCTGATGTTGAGGATCTGAAGTCTGTATTTTGCCCATATTAGGAGGTTTACTTTAGAGGAACTTTGATCTGGTCCTTTGGACTGAATACCCGTTAGCAGTTGGAGCACATTAGGTGCACTTCTGGATGCATCTTCCCATTCAGCTTAACGTAAAACAAAGCCAGTTTTTGCACTTGAAGACCATGTAAGAATGTATACTAAAAAATGCTTCGATGGAGATAAGGAGATATGCTTCAAATGCTCAGCTGTCATACAAGCTCAAATACTAACATATATGAACTATGAGAAATCTCCAGCTCAGTTCTTCTGAACAGAATGTAACTTTGGATAGGAAACGTGCACCCTTGTTGTTCTGGCAAAAAAAGGTCAATAATTGGCCAGGTTATATTTCTAAAAAAGTTTAGTTTACACATATTCTACAGAGATTTTTTTAGTTCTTTGCAGCTCTGTCGAGCTCATTGGTGCAGAGACTGGGGAGGACTTTCCCTGCATTTGTCTTCAGGCTGTTGCATCCACTACATGTTGGGTACCCTTAATAGACTAGCTGCAAACATCTGCACCTCGAGAAGGAGAATAGATATAACATATGCTATTGTAATTAAAAATATAATAAAATATATACTCTCACGGAATCAAATTAAGGATGTAGAGGCAATTATTATTACCTCTTGCACTTGCTCTTTTTTGAACTCATGATTTTGATAGCTTAATTTATTTTTAATATTTGTACATATTTGTGTGTATGTGCACATAAAATGTATGGAGACATACTCATCATTCTATATATAGTATTGTCATGGTTTTCTCATTTGGGTATCATGGGATCTTTCCAGGACACCCACTGTTTTATATGATAGATACCTGACAACATCTCCAGAAACTGGTGATTTCTTCTGCTGACTCTATAGCAGAAACCATTGAAAAGAGGACAATTTTAAGCTTTCTTAATTATTTTAAGGAAGAAAAGGGAGTAATTCTGTGTTTCAAATGGTAATTAGAGCAAATGGACACTTGTTACTAGTAAGACAATATAACTTTCATTTGCAGTGCTCTGTAACATATGATTCTAAAGACACATATGGGCAAACAGCCATCAAGGTAATTATCTGATCAGTTATCGGTAAAAGTATGTAGAAAGTTTGAGGTTTTTTTCTGAAGAATTTCATTTTTAGTTTTGAAAGAATTTTCGAAAAAGATTTTAAGTAAGTGTAATCATGAAATTAGTATTTTTTCCTATTAGCATGGAAAGATATGATTTCTGATATCTCTCAGGTAGAGCAGTCAGTTCAAAGTCTGGAAGTCAGCCAAAGGCTGTTCTAATGGTACACATCAATGCATTTCCCCTAGTTGACTAAGCATTAGAGATATTTCTGTCTGTTTTATGTGCCCCTGAGATTATATTGCAGTTGATAGAGAATATATGTATGAAAAGTATCAAATCATAATTATCAGATGACAAACTCTAAGCTTTCCAAAAACTGTGATTCTGAAGACAACAGAAAAAATATTTTTTTTTACAGATAGTGAAACCTACCATAAGAATAATTTATCTTTTAAAATGTTCGGAATACAACAAAGTCTGTCTCATAAATAAGTATCCTTCAAAAGTAGACTTTAAAATATACCAGATCTTTAGTTCCATCTTATTGAGATTAAGAGTATTTGGAGTGGTGTATGGCAGCTCAAACCTGTAAAAAATGACCATGGATCTCACCAATTCTGAAATACATAATCTTAAAACCAAAAGGCACAAATAACATATTATTTCAAAATCTACTAGCAAATTCTAGTAAACATTGAATTGATTTTCCTTTTTTCTCCTGTTTGCAGCTGCTTGCTAATCTAATTCTAATTGTTTATTCAGAGGCTGAAAGAGATGTTTTTAAGCATTCTCAACAGTTGCAAGTGATTGATGTAAAAAAAGCCACTTTGATTTAAAGAGAGTTGCTAGGAAACATGCAGTTTGAAGGTGAAATCCCCCACTGAGCTTGTCTTTAGCTGTACAGCAGAAAGTATGTTATAGGGTGTCCAGAGTTACAGATTATATGGATACACAGTTAACCTTTTATAGATATAAATACATCTGTTATAAATTTACTGAACATATGTGATTCATTCTGATAACTTTATTTTAGTGATGAAAAACAAGGTATTACTAAATTCAATAAAATATTAAAATCAGATAGAAAAAAACAACAGTGGTGTAAAGGTTTTCATATAATCTCATTTTCATTTTTTTGAAATATCAAATAAAAGTTTTTTTAGAATTGGATGTAGTGTATTTAAGATTTAATTTTAAGATAATGTTCTGAGTAGCCAAAGCAATGAGCATAACAGCTCTTTTCTGTTTTAAACTTCAACAGAAGAAAACCTCCAAATGACAACAAAAATTAAACATTCAAATTGACTGGAGAAAATAACTTTGTTGTCACTTGAAAGTTAATGGCTGAAGTAACAAAAAAATCCTCTGTATTGTATGAAAGAATGTCCAGTTTTAATAATGAATATTTATTTGTATTCATGGTTGACTTTTTTTCACTGAATGATCATTTCTGAATAAAAACTTCGTGTTGGTTTTAGAACCTTGAATATGTTTGCTTATTTTGGATTCAAAGTTACACTAAATAGACTTTGAATGCTGAAAAGGGGGAGATGCAAATGACAGCAACTTGCAAGTACAGGAACAGCATAGTATTCTGTTCTGTATGATATTCTGTGTTTGACAGGAGGTTTATTGATTTTTGTTTGCTGAATTTTTTTACCAGGCAGTCTTTAAGCAGCATAGGCCTTGCAGCATGCTTGTAGAGAAGTGTGAGCAATGGCTGTGAATTGTAGCAGCGAGTGATTTTTTCTTATTTATTACCCAAGAAGAAAGAACGGCCAGTTGCTGATAGAGCAAAATATGTGAAAAGGGCTTGGAGGACTGGCTGCCTGACCCTTTGCTACTGACACGATGATTAAAGACAGTGTTTAAATACCTCTAAGCAACACTTCATTATCTGAAGGTATTTCAAAACAAAACCTTTTTGCAGTTCAGTGACTCAACAAAAATAACCAATCTGTATTAAGAATTAATAGTAAGGCCGACCTGCTGATCTTACCACAAATTAGGAGATGCTTAACCTTCCTAAAAGAAAAATAAACATTTATAATAGCAACATTAAATGACCCTTTGTTACAGTCATTGATTACCTGCAAAGATAAGATAGATGTGTGACCACTGTAAAACTGTAGTAGGGAAAACAATTAATATAGATTCATAATGAATTTTTGAATGCAAGTAAGAAAAATAAGACATCTCATTAGTTGCATGAAATATCTGAGAGGACAAAATAACGGAAAGCCAGAAGAAAAAATGAAAAAAAAATGGAAAGGATGATGTAGTAAGCAAGCAAAGAAGGTGCCATAACATTCCTTAATTGCTTAAAAAAAAAGCAAAAATGCCTACCGAGCACCTAACTGAAGAAGAAACTGATACTTAAGGTATTAATTCTTTGATGTGTAACTATAAAAGAAGCAGGAGAGTTAAATTCACAATGTGTTGAACTACCAGTATATTGTCCTACTTGAAAAAGTGGTGCATTAAAAAACTACCATGGAAAGCAGCTGTCCTGTAACAGTAGTTACCATTCCGTTCCATGGTATCTTCTGCATTTTATAACAATCTTCTGCAAACAATATTATACAATGCTTTTGTTTCTTGTTACAGACACTGTTTTTTCTTGCTTTATACAATAAGCTCTATTACTGACAAGACAATAGGTATGGCTCAAAACATGTCTAGAGAAGGAATTTACCTTCTTTGTGGTTGATTCTTGGAGGGAAATTACAGCTTCCAGAGAAGAAGGTGGGGGGTGGAGAGGGGAGAAAAAGGATAATTCTGAGCCAGGATATGTTTTGGTGTCATTGGTGTGCCAGGATGTTAGTTCTGTCAGGACTGTTGACTTGAGACTTTATGTAAAAAAGAAAGCAAGAAGAGGAAGTATATAAATATTTCTAGAAGAGTAATAGTTCCCTTGTTGTATTCCAAACTTCAGATGAAATGTCCTGTTGAAACTTGTGTCATGTCCTTTAACAACTCTGGAGTCCTTATCACCTCTGAGACATTGGCTCTTTGTGTTTCCAAGCTAATGTTTAGTAGGAGAAAATATCCACTAGTGGTGGTATCAGTTATTATTTTAGTCTGTCTTAACATATTAATGAACCTATCCTGTTTTTTTTTAAACATCTGTAAACAATTGCAAAATAATTTGGAGTGATTTTTTTTTTCGGGTTTAGACTGTTCACGCTTTTTGCTCAAACTTGGTGGGTGTTTGTTTATGTAATTGTATGTTGTGCTTGAAAGCGTAAATTCTGTTCAAGAATCTATCCTGTTCTGTTCAAGAAACTGTGAACCATCAAAGATCTTGCTTAAGCTGATGGGCTTGTTAGGTAGATTTCATTCATGAGAAATGGAAGAAGCAGCTCTACTCTTTAAAGAGGGTGGAATGGAGAAATACTAGAAGCATCACTGGAGATGACTGTTTGGGCCAGTAGGCAGCACTGTGGGCAATGGGCTGTGTTTTGAAGGGGAGACATTTTAACTTGCATTTCTGCTTGAACAAAGGTGGCAAAAATGAAGACTATAATCAAAAAAAATCAGAGATGATCAAAAGGTAATATAGAAGTGTTTTTACAAGCCATTGTGAAGGAAATTAAACCCACTTGTGGACTGTAAAAGATATCAGTGATCATCTAAAATCTTTTGTAGACCTATCAGTGCTGTAGGGCTGACTTGGAAGTTTACTTGCAAAAATTCCAGACCACTGTAATAAAATAAATCAATGTAGGGCAAGGAACTTGACTGTCATGACTTTTTTGGTAATAGAGAATGCTAGTAAACACAAGTGGCTAAAGTATCCATTTCAGAAGTAAATCAAAGGGTTGTGGATGATGACTGAGAAGCCAGATTTTTTGCGTAAGATACAGTCCCTTTCCTAATGGTACAATCTAATCTAACATAGGAAACTTGTTGATTGATTAGAAAATTAAATTGCTAAGACCAAAATTGTACAAGGGGATAAATGGAGGTACAGTAAATAATATGCAATGTACATCATTATTTTCATTAAATGCAAAATTTTATTGGTAATTCTAAATGCTGAGCAACTCTAAATGCTGAGCAACTAATAAGATTTGAGAAGTGAGTTAGTTATAGTAGTGAAAAATGCTAACTCTTCTAAGAAAATCAAGAAAACAAGCAATTAGATGTTTGCTGAAATCGCTAAAAGAGCCAAAAATAAAAACAAATACAAAACACTGATTAGGTTGAAGTAATGTGTTGCTCCTAAGAAGCTTTGATTATAACTTGCTACTGTGTTAATTTACTGGTGATTTATTGCAATTATATATATTCATGTTTGAAAAAGGATGGAGAACCAGAGATTTTTCTCTAGATTACTGTATCTATTTGTAGTCTAATCTGAATGGAATCTCTACCAATTCTAAAACTTCAATATGCATAATTGTAATCATATAGCAGGAAATGAGGATCATAACAAGATTCTTGATTTACCTCTCTTAGCAAGATTTAGTAAACCAGAACTTGTAAACACTTTCCTTTGCCCTCACTCTATCAGTTCTGCACTGGGGATTCCTAAGAGGGAGCCTTGAACAGATGCCAAGGGCAGATGTAGTTGTCAAGCTGCTCCCATGCTGAAAGCCACAGGAGGGGAGATTCAGGGAAGAGCTTGTTACGGTAAAAGCTCAGACTTACTGACAGGCAATGTGACAACCTTTCTTACACTGTCTTGCAGTCTAGAAGTATCTATTGTTAGTTTTCCTATGCAACTGCAACATGATTCTCTGCTTTCATAACCAGATTCTCCCTTCTTTACTTTGGGCTAGTCTAGTTGATCAAAATACAACAGATAAAGT
Source organism: Dromaius novaehollandiae (assembly GCF_036370855.1). Taxonomy (NCBI): domain Eukaryota; kingdom Metazoa; phylum Chordata; class Aves; order Casuariiformes; family Dromaiidae; genus Dromaius; species Dromaius novaehollandiae. The sequence continues at coordinate 28,604,572 of NC_088098.1, forward strand.
AATCATCTTCCCCATCTATATCACGTATATTCCTTTAGTCCTATGGTCTCTCGCTGTGGATAGTGCAAACCCCTCATTCTCATGCATCTGTATTTGCCTCTGTTTCTATTTCCATTGCTTTTTCCTCTGCCTTGCTTTGGGACAGCTCTTCTGGCTTGGTTTGTTGCTTTCATTCTCCCACACTTGACTTGCATGTCCCCTATCATGTCCATCCCTTTGTAATATGAAGTTCTGTATCTTTGCTTCCTCTTCGCACCTTTAACATTCCCCACTGTTGCTCCAATTGCCACAGTAGACCTCTCTTGCTGTGCTGTTCCTTTGTTTATTCCTCATCCACCCCTTCTTGATTTCAAATATAGTAGTTTATGCAGTTTATTTGAATTTATTTCACTGCCTTCCTTTACTTCCTGTTTTTAATTTTGCTTTGTATCTAGATTATGATTGATTTATATCCTTGCAAAGTGGTAATGTTATCTACATGTTTATATTAATTAGGGGAGTGATGTAAAACACTGGCTACCTTCATAGCTGTAAAAAAACAAGTATCTTTTTCTCCTTAATAAAGGCCAAAGCATGCAATACAGACCTGAACAAGGCCACAAAAAATACAGAAGAAAATGTAGACTTTTTCCTAAAGCGCTTTTTTTGAGAGATTAAAGAATCATTACATTTTGGTAATATAGAGAGACAGGTCTTCCCTTTTGTCCTGGGAACACCTCTCATCATAATGAAGCATCATGAGACACTGCAAGTCTCCAAAAAGAGTTCTGGGAGGTCCTTGTGTTAAAAATTGAACATGCTTTCTATTCAGCAGCCAATGTCCCAGTTTTTCCCCACTTCCTTTGGGATGGTTTGCACTCCAGACAGCTCACCAAGAACAGTTGTCTTGTATCTAGCAGGATGAAGGCCCTGCAGTCGTGACTGGCTCATTGGGGAAACAAAATAGTCAAAAGGGAAATAAATGTGTTAATGAGCATTAGATAGTAATTAAACTTGACACAGTTGCAGTTAAGCACTTTCTCATTTTATTACATATTTTAAAAATCTCTTACTCATTTGCTAAAATTATGATACTCTGTTGTGGGAAAAAGAGGATAGTGTACTGTGTAGACCAAAAGGAGTATATCTAAGCATACAACCATTCTGTAATTTTACAATGGAGTAAAGTGAGTTGCACTAATAACTGTTCTTTTGTTAGGGAATGATTTTTACTTAGGCAGCAATGTCCTCACTCTGCAAGGAAAAAAGGTAGAGAGCTGTAGAGCAGTAAAAGGCAGTAGATATGCTGCATGAGCATTGCAGCCTACAGTGCTGCCTCCGGTGGGGGTGCTGCTGCCTCAAATAAGCTTGAACTCTTGAGCAGCTGGGTGGTAGCATTATGTACAGTCATACTGCTTCAGAGGAAGGGAGGATAAGATAAGCCGTGTGCTGCCTCCTCTAATTGCAGACGATTCTGCTGAAATTCGCCAGAGCCATGTGAAGCAGCCTCACTTCTCTTCGCCAAACTGAGATAAATCAGGATAGATGTACTCTGTGTGCAGAACTTACTCAGCTGAAATAAATGAAAGTAAGGAAAGGATTTTAATCCTGGCAGGATGAATACTGTTTATCTGAATAAAGTGGGGTGATTATAGCATGGGATTTACTGACAGAATTTTGATTTACTGTAATTTGAACCATTGTGATTGAGCCAACAGAAATGAATTTTCAAAGAGCTAAAGAAGAGACTTTCCAGAATTGAATCTAAATTCTGCAGAAGGGAGGGAAGAAGGATTTTCTATCTGCAGCGGTGCCTGTAATGTCAGAGAGAGAACACAGGTTTATTCTTAACAGTTTCATCTATCAATATATTTGAACACAGTTATTATCATCATGAGTTACTGTGTAATTACCATTGTTCCAATAGAATTACTGTTTCATTGCTATTTAATTATGTGCGTTATTTCACAGTAACTATGCAATTTAACTCATGTCACTTAGGAATAAATGTTCTGGAGGAGGCAGTGTCATAACATAATCAGCTTCATAGTCATGACCTAGTTGCAGGAAAAGTATATGAAGTGATTTGTTGATGTAGCTTACCACTGTCTTTTTGAGGAGTCATAGATGGAGTAGTTCATACCTCGGTCATTTAAGTTAGATGGCTGAAGTAGTTGTGAATATCCTTCATCATGTGGTAGAACAAACGAAAATGCCAGAGTTTGAAAAAGCTGTAGTGTCTACAAAAGCAGGAGGGCAAGGCTGTTTAGTAAATTATTCCACTTGGATAGCTAAATCCAGCTACAATATGCATACACATTTGTTGCCAACATAACAGCCTTTTTTCCAGGCTCTTGTATGTGTTTTGCTGAACACTGTTTTCATGCAAAAGCCATGATTGTCAGGGTGATGGCAGCTAATACAATTGCTACCTGTTCATTAAAGATTTTGTCTGCCAAAATAAGGGTAAAGAATGAAGTTCAACAAATCTGGTAATTTCTAAGCCAAAAAGACTCTCTTGCGATATTTCGTGCCATCCTTCCGTGCCATAAGCTTAATAAAAGACCACATGAAACTCCCTTCTAAGGAATGCTCAGTAATGTAATTGAGCTGTTGGAGGCACATTCAAATGAACATGAGGGCTTCTTGTCTTTTTAGCATTATTTGGCACTCTGCGTGTGCAAGCATTCTTGTACAGGGAAAATCGCAAACCTGCATTTCTCTCAGAGAGCTTCAAGTGATTCCTGATGAAAGTGGGTGAAGGAGGCAATGGCTGTATTAGGAAAAATTTGATGCTGTGGACCCTGAGATCGCATAGTGATAGTGTTGTGGGGTCTTTACTTCAGACCAGCTGTCGTCTGGTGCTGTGAACTGAACACCCCATTAGCAGTTGAACACATGAGATACACTCTTTCGATGTGATTTTTGGGTTTGTTTCATCCAAAGGGAATCCAGTCTCCTTTCGGAGTCTTCTGTATTGGTTGAACCAGAGCACTGTGAGTAGGGGTGATTAGGAGATTCACTTCATAAGTGCGCTCCTGAACTGAACAGAAATGTCAGTGTATATGCTAAGAGAAGCAGTTGACACCGATGTCACTGCTGCCACCTACATCTCCTGCTGCCTAAGAAAAATCTGGGAGTCCCGAGAGAGAGCTCAAGAGGAGAAACAGAGACAGCCTTTAATGGCAGTAAAACAGCAGAGAAAAAAAATTTCCAAGATGAAGGGAAGGGAACAAGTATAAAGCCTTGATGGCTGAAGCATGTTCCTAGTCCCCTCGGGGAGGGACATGAGACTAATACACTGCAACAGTCCTGTCCGGTAGGAACTCGAACCAGAGACTCTCTTGATTAGAGCAGCATTTATCCCAAGAATACTTATGGAGTTAGGTGTGTATACAGAAGTACTATGACATTCAAAACTGTCTGTTCCTGGCTGCTGGAGGTGAGAAGAAGAGCAGTTTTAAAACAAGATCTAAAACATCTGGATTTTGGAAAAGAGAACACTAAGTAAAAATTTTTAGGTGGAAAGAGCAAGAGTCTAGGTAAAAGGTAGAAGCCACTATCTGAGTCACAAGTACTTGGCATGGGAAGCTGGAACAGAGTCACATGAAGATTGCATCCTGCAAAGGAAAGACAATGCCATATTAGCATACAAACCTGTCCTAGATGCATCTTACTGAACAGTATTCAACTATATGCTGAGCATATTTGTATAATGAAATAGTAACAGATGCAATAAACTGAGACAAATGGATGACATCAACATGTGACTGAGATATGAAAATATTCCATCACTGATAAGTTGCAAACCTTACTTTGTGTGAAGGTCATAGTGTAACTAGTGCTACAGCAGAGCCAGTCAAGAGAAGAAAAAAGTAGCATGAACAAGATGTGATGGACGTAAAGAATAATTTTATACAAGCATGGCAATACATCCGTTAAAACTGAAAATTACACATGCAAACATGATGACTCAGTGCCCTAAAGAAATGGATAGCAGCCACCAGCAAGGAAGAATAAGCTAGCAAGATATTCTGACTTAAAGAGGCAGAAAATGTTATAAAAGAAAAGTATTGTGGAAAATGGTATCTAAATTCCTAAAATATTCGAAAGAAGCTGCATATTTCTGTAGCTTGGTAGTAGGGTTTATACAGGCAGAATTTCTCTCATAGGAGAAAGAAAACTTTAAAAATGACATTATAATAATCATTATATTCAAAGGAATTAAAAGGAAACTCAAAAAAACTAATACTGACTTTCCACAAGATCATGAATTATATGCTGAGAGTCTAAAAGAAATGATAAACTAAACAAAGTAGATGAATTTTGGAGGAGATTCATGTTCTTCAGTAATTTTCTTCTTACAGACCTTGAAATGATTAATTATAATCTACTACTTAGATGACAGAGGACAGAATCTGGACTTTTCATATTTACTGTAAACCACATAATTTTCTAATATTTCTAATACTGTGAAGTGTTCTCACAGAGAGGATTTAGATTCAGCCCAAACCACAGTTTGGGTTTAGGAAGATGGGTCTAAAAGAGAATGTTTGGTATTAAGTTTTGCCAAATTCATTATTATCAGTGGAAAATATGAGTGCCTCATAGACCTTTAAACAATGTGCACTCTGAATAATAAATGCACTGTCAAATTTGCTGGATCAAATTAATGATCTCTTTTATTCAAAGGACTCTATGCTATATTAACTGTAAGTATTCAGTTTAGAGAGATAATAGGGCAAGTTCAATGTGGTATGAGATACAGCCTTATGTCAGAATTATTCACTGCTTTTTCTTTTTCTCCGATCAGGTGTTTTTAGTTCTCTGAATACTGGTGTTGCAAGGCAGAATTCCTTTTGAGATAATCTCTGAATAGAAGATAACCATGTGCCTCTTAATCAGTCATCTTGTTGCACTGTGTTTCATCTTCTGTCTCGCAGGTAAGATGACCTCTCATGTTAATTCATTTAACTGGCCTTTTTCCAGTTCTGTACATTTCAAGGTCATTTCTGCTATTTGTATGAGTTTATTTGTGCAGATACAGTGAACTACTAAATGTGAATAATGAAACTGTAAGGAAGCCATAATTAAAAGCTTGAAAAAAATGCTGATCTTGACTTCAAATTCATTTTTGTCTACTCCAATTTGATATATGGAATTAATTCTTTCTCAGATTCATCTAATCTCTAATTCATCTATAGATTCATCTGATATTATAAAAAATATATCAGCCATATATTAGTGCACAGATGAGCAATAAGATTAGAAGACTGGAAATATGCCGACGAGATGAGAGATTACACACAAAATTCAATGCTATACTGTGGACACCACTTAGAATTAATATCAGCATTTGCTACCAGCACAATACAGGGTAGTTTTTGTAACGCAATGTGTTAATGCAGCGTATACTGACTCTAATTTGAGATTACAAATTGTAAGACTTTACATAAATAGAGATAGGGCCATAAACTTTCATACTTTTTTCATTCAGACCTTTTTTCCTATTTGGAAAATTAAAATTCAGGATTAAAATCTAGTGGCCAGTGTCTATTCCAATAATACCAATAAGGAATTTTGAGACTTTCTAAATGAATGTTAGTTTTAATTTGCCATTGTGAATCAAATGGCTATCATAAGCAAAGCTCTTCTCAAGAAAGAGAATGCTTTGCTTATATACTAACTGCATGAACTGAGATCTGAGCATGGAAGAAGCAGGATAAAAAAGTTGTGCATACACAAAATAATACTGAAATATGTTTTGAAAAATCCAAATATTGCACACTAATGATTTGGTTATTTTCTAATGCATATCAAGCCAAGTTGTAGATCCTTCCCTGCTTTTAGGCGCAAGTTACTGATAAGGATACTTCTACTGCATTTTGGTTTTTTTTCTGTTTTGTGGTTCTTTATGTAATTAATGGGTCCTTAATAGCAATAGGCAGCCCATGGTCTTGCTTTATCTGACGTACCATTTCAGACTTTGTAATGTTATCACTATCATGAGATCATATTGTCTATATTAATGAGTCCAAAAATCTGATTAATACTGTGATATAAGCTCATTACCTTTAAGAAATCACTTCATAGCTCACAGGAATGCTTTTTGGTTTAGTGAGAATGCAACTGTATTCTAAAAAGGATTTGAACTACTCTGAGCTGTTTATTCCATGACTGAGTTCACTGAAGGATATACTGACATCTAATCAAAATCAAGACCTTAAAAAAGTTGGAAGGTAACGATGGCTGCGTATTTCAAGGTCTTTTTCTTTGTTCAGATCTGAGGGTTGCCGATGGCACCAAAATTAAAAATTAAAATTCACCATTTTAATACTGGGCTTTTCCTGAACAAAGGCTGTCAATAGCAATCAGTAATGTTACACATGTAATTTCAGTCCTGACATGTTGAGATTTGTATCCAACAAAATCATCAGCTACAGTAGCCAAGTAAGTGCTGGACTTTGGTTCACAATAAAGTTGTAGGAGTCAGCTACTGAGAACAAATGCTCAGTTATTTTTTTGAAGGGTAGCACCAGATGATTAATGCTATTACTTGTGTATTACATATATTGCAGTTGTGCCCAGAAGCCAGAAATCTTGGCAACAGGACATCTCATGCCTAGTGCCTTAGAGATACTTTGGAAGATAGTGTGCTATTAGCATCACTAATAAGTGACATGGAAAGAACAAAGATCGGCCACATGAGCTTGCATGAGTATGCATTGGTGTGTTCATCGCAATATACGTTTGATCTTTTGCTTGACTGTAATTGACTGTGTTAGATTAACATAAGAAAAATAGGAGTCATTGGTGTGAGGGGTTTTGCATGGGGAGAGATTCTAATAGTGCTGGCTGTAAAAGGCATTTGAATTTCAAAGAAAATTCCTAACTTATTTTCCAGTATGCATAATCCAACCCAGTGCAGTCCAGGACTTGTTCACATTTTTCCTCGAAAGCCCAAAGATAAGACCTCCTACCACCTCGAAAGATTATGGTACTCTCCTCCAATGTGGAAGACTAGTATCTTCTACAGTCAATGGGATTGATAGCTATCCAAGGCTGGGTAGCACTCCACTCTCTACCTGCTTTACTTTGCTTAAATACTTAGATATCCATTTGAGTTGAGAGAATTTCTCCCTTTGTCTTCTAGTCATTATTATACCCTTCTGGATTGTATAAAGTTGAAGTTGCAGTTCTCGCTCTGCCGAAGCACTTGAGACTTGCTAGAGGATCTCTCATTTCAAATGAGTGCCATCATTTCTGGCAGTTAGTCTTAGCAAATTTTCTTCTTTAATGTATTTCTTGGCAATGTGAATGTCATGGAAACCAGAAAATACATAGCTGTAGTAGTCAAGATGAAATATAAGGCGTTGTTTGAGAGCTTTGACTATATGGTTAAAAAGTGAAGGATAGTTGGTGTGAAGGAAGGAAGAGTACACTTAGGGCAATCTGGTCAAATTTTAGGAGGTGTTCTTTCACACATGATATTATTAAGGGGAATGCCGACAAAGTCAACAGTGCTAGAGAATGTGGGAATTGGGGACGATATCAAAAAAAAAGACGAAGAGTTCTGATTTCAGTAACAAAACAGACTAAGGGTCAGAGTGAGGAGACAAGCTAGCGCTGGAGTGGGTGTTGAAAGCAAAATGTTCTTCTCCATGGGGCCTGTTCAAAAAGTTGCTTCAGCAATTTTTAACAAAACATGTAGTTTTGTTGGAAGTATATTTGGTTCACTGGACACCTTGCCTCCTGTGATGCTGAGTCCACATTTCTAGGCGGTTCTACCGTGGAAGTTGCCTTTGGGTTGACAGATCCATGACCGTGGAGGCATCATTCAAGGTTTCTGCAACCTGTGGCTCCAAAACAGACCTACTGTATGAATTGCTCTGGAGCCAGGAAACTTAAAGCTTTCAGGGTCAATGTTTTTGAGATATCTCACCATATGGTCTGCCTCAGGTTTGAAGATAACAGCCAAGAATCTTGAAAGTGTGGAGAATTCGTGCTTTAATTGAGCTTTGAGAGCTTCCAGATTTACCTGCTGGAAATATTTGGGAAATGCAGAGCTAGGAAGCTGAGAAACTGAAAGCCACATTGACTTGAGATTTTCAGGATTTAGCCTGAAAGGGTCATATTTATTTTGACACTTAATGAACCAAGATTTTCTACCTGTTTTCAAATAGATTTTTTTCCTGCTGCAGGAAATGTACATTTTTTTCCAAAACTGAAATACATATTTTTTAGAATTTTGGAATTTACCTGGGATTAAAGATTTTGACTTTTAGCCAGTTCTGTTTCATGGTAATCAAAGGCAGAATTAAAAAAATATTACAATGGCTGTCCGTTGCCCATCAATAGGGAATCTGCACTTACTTGAATAACGGGAAACAAACATTACATGATCAGTGCATCTGAAGTGGAGGCAGAGATTGTCTTCTGCAGTGAGACAGGAAAAATATTTATTTTCCAGGTAAATTAGTGCTTTAAATGTAGTCTTGCAGATATAAATCGATGAAAAAGCCGTAAGTAATTGGGTCTTTCACTTACTGGATATAACAGACAGTTATAATAAGGGTTGCTTTTCAGAGTGCACTTTGAGCAGTGCAAGGCAAATGAGAGCAGCAAATCACTCCTCAGGGAATATGGTGATGATTGTCAGTCCACTGCCAAAAAAGTTATTTCATGCCTATTAATGGTAATATTTGACTCTTCTCTTTTCCCTGATGTCTGTGCTGTCTCCAAGACACTTCTGAGTTGCCTGACTTCTTGTTCAAATTCATGTCTTATTGCTGAGTCAGGATTTTAGACTTTTCTTTCGTCAAGCTCATCCCATACAAATCAGTTACCCAAATGATGGGATAATAACCTTGGGCCAAAATGATTAAAAGTCTGTTTCAGCAACAGGCTTGTTTTGTTTCTTTCTCAGGAAGCCAAATTAAAATTGCAAAGTGTTTTGTTGTACTCATGAATATCTGATTACATTTGGCTATAAGAGGAATCAGTAACAAAAAATGTTACTCTGTTCCTCAGATCTTTTCTTTCTAATCAAGCCATTCCTTTTTTTTTTTTTTTTTTTTTTTTTTTGGGGGGGGTGGGCAGGGAGACTTTGAAATGCAGGGCCAGGTACTACCTGAGGTCAGATCAGGCTTCAAATAGCAGCTTGGCATTCTATTGACAATTTTGGCTTGTACAAAACGAGCTGATAGTCCAAGGGCAAAAGTGTTGAAAGTACTTCTATTATTTACGGAACGTAATGCCTTATATTCAAAAATCATATCTCTGTTTAGGATCTCAAGCCAGAAAGCCAGTAAGACGCAGGGCTTATCAATACAGGACAGTTTATTCAATCTGTGTATGAGGAAGTGATTAGACAGTACACTAACTTTCTGAGTATGTGGCTGGTATTTCATATGCATTTGGAATGGCTATGTAGGAAGATCATGCAGAATAGCTAGTGCACTCTAAATTCATTCCCAATTTGCTGAGTACTAGCCTTCCCATGAGATCAAGCTCTTAGGCTCTTATGTTGTTTCCAAAATAACACTTAGGTTTCTAAGGAAAATGATCTAAATGACTTAAGTATCTGACTGACAAATGTGAGTATGCTTAAAACTACTATAACTGGTATTTGTTGGCATTCCTATTGGTAGTCTCAGAAGACACACAAACTTTATCCTTTCATTCTTAGGCATAAGTGAAGAAACTTGCTTTGTCAAGGGTTGGCACTTTTCATCCTTGAAACTTGCTATAAAGGAGAAACTACATAATTAACTGCATGGCTCATCAAGAACTTCAATGGCACATAGGAGAAGGTGATAGATAGGAGCAATTCTTCTGCCCTTTTCAGTCCAGATAAAGAGAAGCAGCCTTTCCCAAGACAATCTAACCTTTTTGTGTAACATGAAGTGGGACTACTTGAGTGGTTACTTGTTCTGTTTGAGTGCTGATAAGTTCTTGGGAATTGGTGACCCTTTAACCTCTTAATGGCTTGCACTGGTACCTCTTCAGGATGACTGAATCTTCTTTCTAGACTATGAAATGCTACATCATCAGTGTTATGGTCATGAAAACATTATTCCTTTAGCATATAAGCTTCCCGTAAATGCCAAGTGCAACTTTTTGCACTTGATTATGAAAGAAGTAGAAAAACCCAAACCTTAAATTATATATCTTGGATTTTTTCCAGAATGGTACGTTCAAAACTACATGTTGAAAACTGAGGACTGGAATCTACATTATTTAAAGCCTTTTATCACAGCATATGGCATTATTCACAATTGCTAAAGAGAGATATGCATTTTCCTCTAAAAATAAGGAGTGGGTTAATATACTTAATAACTGTTTGTCTTGTCTGCCACATCCTTGCTTGGATCTTAGAAGACCATTTTGTGCTGCTGCAGAGGTGTTTGACATTTATAAACAAACAATCATAATATGTTCTGTGATCATAATGCTCAGAAACCTGAAAGTGCCTCATTCATATTCCTGTGAGCCTGGCAGAGATATTTTGGATCATTCCCAGACCAGCTTTGTACTGAGCATGAGCTTCTCAGATACTGGTAAATTCTCTTTTCTTTGACATATTGAATACTGTATGAGATCCATTTCTAAATACCAAATGGTTTCTACAGTTGTGGTAGTGATATGAAACCTGATGACTTAGTGATAGTTAAGATAATGAATGAGTCCATGGCTCTTCTGTTCAGTAGCTATTAGCATTCAAGGTTAATCTAGCCATGTGCTGTGTCAACAGATCTTTGGTCCTCTGTACTGTGGAAATATGTAACAGGATACGACAATGTCAGAAAGATCAATACTGGTGAGGGTGATACCGAATGTCTTGAGCAGCCAGCCACTTTTAGCAATGTTAAATGTCATGGAAGTAGCTAAGTGTACAGGAAGCAGGAAGAGAAGAAGTTGTTGCTCATTAGAAAAATAGAATAAAGATGCTAATGCAAATAATTTTATATTTGTTTTTTATTTAGCTTCTTTCTGACATTGATCTTCAGAAAACATTTCACTATGATGTACTATCAATATTCACATCACAATTTGTGTTGTTTTTAGAATCAAGTTGATTCAGCACAGAACTTGAGCACATGCCTAACATTACATTCATACGTAATCCTGTTGATTTGGGTCAATTTATGTGCTACGTGTTGTGATGGATCAGGTCCCTAAAGAATGTGAGAGACCTCTAATGAGAGACCTTTAATGAATGCAGATAAGTACATTCAGTGCTGTCTCTTTATTTGCTTTAAGAAAACAGTAGTACCATTTTACCTCTTCTACAGATGAAGTTAAAGATCTTAGTATTTCCAGGGGAAGCTCTTGTAACCCTGCCTTAGTAAGACATCTTATGCTGAAAATCTATTTTCATAATAATGGAATTATTAGGTGTTTACCTATCATAAAACTACTGTGGAGCTATCCTTGATAGCCTTCTTATAATTATCTTCAAAATGAATTGTTTTATACACAGACATGCTGAAAGGAAAATTCTAAGAGAATTATGTTTTCCATTTTAAAAACAAAATAAAAAAATTTTTTAAGCTTTTTTAAAAATTACATGATAATACTGTATATCAGCCATTAGAGTTCTACTCTGAAGCCAAATCTGGTCCACTTCAGTACAGTCCAGAAAGATGAAACATCAATAACTTTGTAAGTAAGGATAAAATAAAAAGATTATGAAGGATTTTCCATAACTACTGCATGAAGTATACATTACTGTGAGACAACATGAAAAGGCATATGTTATGAAGAATGCAGAAAATGAAGATGTGGTTAAAATTATCTGCTCTCACTTTATGATATAAAATTAGAAAATGAGAGAAAATTTTAATTCATAACATTCTTTGCTTATTATCATACAAGCAATATGAAGACAGAATGATACACAGATGCAGATGTCCTAAAACAGTTTAGTGACTTATCTTGACTGAGACATGTCGGAGAAAATCATTATAAAACACTAATAGTAACATTGCAGTATATTATTCCCTTTGGGAGTTTTCTGGTTCCCTCTACTTTTTTATAGTCAGATTAGATGGAGGATTGATTGCCTAGAATGTGAGAATAGACAGGCAGAAGCCTATACAAAAAATTTAATTACACAAATAAATTGCAGGAATAGAAGTGATCCTTTTCAGGTTCCCTAGAAGAAAAAATCTTAGCTCAAATATAGAGTATCTGCCTGTGCACTTGTGGCAACCGTCCCAATAGAATAGGTATATTTGAATTATGGTGGTTATTAAATGTTAACTCTAAAGTAATATGTAAGCTAATTATTGTTAGCTGCATCCGCCAATAAACATAGTGGTCTTTGTTTCCCCTTTCCAATTTTTCTTCCATGTAATATGTAAGTCCTGATTAAGAACATCTACTCTTCTTCTAAGCATGTATTTCCTGGCTATGTGATATATATCAACCTTGTGATTCCCATTGCTGAAATTAATGGCAAAAGCCTAAGGAAATTTAGTGCAATCAGTTTACTGTACTTGAACTTGCTCCCTCAGCCTCATGCCATGTAAAACATGCACCCTAAGCCAATTGCCATCTCAGTGGTATAGATCCAGAAAATTGCTAAGTCACTAAAACTATCCAAGTGTAAAACTGATTTTAAAAAAATCATGACCAAACCTAGAAAGAATCATTACAAATTTGGGCATGGGAGGAAGGGTTCTGACTTCATTGAACGAAGTACTATAGCGTGACTAGGATCCCTTACTTCAACAACGCTGTGCCAGGTGCTTACGGTTACCGCTTGCTTAGTGCTTAGTTCTTGATGCAGTTACTGAAATGTATTGCTGCAGATTGAGTAAATTCTCATGGGTGGTAGCTGATGGTGTTGTCTCTACATGTTATTCATACTTTGATTGCACAGGTCTCTCCATTTTGTTACTAATTAAAGGTACTTAACTGATCTCATTTTGCTTTCTCATTAGTATATCCCTGATGCAGGAGAAGCACTAGTGTGGGCTAATCTCTCTCTGCCTCCCTGTCCTGGAAGTAATGCAGTTAAGTCTTTCTGAGAAATAAACAAAGCCTGACAAGTTGAAACAGACCCCAAAGAGCAAAGTAAGAAGCAGCACAGTCCTCTCTAGCTCTGCAGAAGTAAGGAAAATTTGTGTGGGCCAAGTTTCCCCTTTTTCTGATTGAAATTCTAAAAAGGAAAATTGCCAAAATTGTGTATTTGTTTTATATGCATTCACTTCAGCTTCATGTATAACCATTTGTCACATTTAATCCAAGCAGTAAATTCTGCTTTATAAATGGATTTAGCAAAGCTTCTGAAACATTACAATCCCACCAAGGCAGATACCCAGAGAGACAGTAATTTTACCCCCAGGCACTTTATGGATTAAAGCTATGCTTTGAGATTTATAGTTTATAGATCTAAATGTAGTATCTGTCCTGGCAGTAAATGATCCACAGAGGTATTGCATCAAAATAATGGCAATTTTGGAAAAGAAATTGGTAAATTATCTGGTATGTTGGAAATTTTATTCCTGTATGTATCAATAAAATCACTATTTTAACATAGTTCTGTGTAAGGTTCATGGGGAAAAAATGTTTAATTTTGGATATTTGCATGGCATTCACTGGATGCCACATAAATATCTCAGTAAATAGCTCAGTTTTGGCTGAGGAGCAGATACACTGTTATATGTTTGGATATGCGAGGGCATTAGGACAATGGTTTCACTTCATGCTTGACCTTCTCCATTTTCTTTGAGCATCTGAGCCTTACGGAATAAATCAGAAGCAGAAACTACAGTTCCACTTCTGATGCACTAGAGTGAAAGAATAATTTCTTCAGGGCAAAGACTGTTTCCTTGGCAATGTATCTAGGTAGGGCCTAACCATGTGCTCCTTGATCTTCCATAGAGGTTTCTAGCTGCTTCTGCAATACAAGCAAAGCAGTTATATAACCTCTACTCAGCTGCAGAGGTGTGGGCAAGGCCATCATTGTTCCCTCCCTCCTGAATCCTTTTAAAACTTGAAGAAATGGGAGATAAATTGTTAGCTTTCCTGTTGATAGTAATAGTCCTAAAACTACCTCAGAAGACTGAATTGCAGGAAGAGGCTTCAGCACTGGATGCAGTGCCAGGAGTAGGCTTCTGTACAGTGGGCTCGGCTGAGAGCTTCTAGGTCATGCTGCATGTAGGTCACAGTTGCGGTCAGGTAAATCCTGACTCTGATATGGGAAGATTCATCTTGCTTTATTTTAACTATCTGTAAGTTAGGTATGTAATGTAATTTGGGCGTTTCAGCTTCCTCTGTGGTTGATGAAGGACAAATGGGATTCATTGCCTGCTGCAGATGCCTGTCTATCCCCTCTGGTTGTCAGGAAAACCTATGTGACTAGTTTGGACAAGATCCCTAGGTTTTAAAATTATGTGAGCTAAATCCCATACTTAATGCCAAGAGACTCTGAATTTATAACTACACAAAAAGTAGAATTAGTAGAAAGAAGAAAAAATAAAGAAGGAATTACTATTCTTGCTATTGCTGCATTTATTGAACTTTTTGTCATCTGTGTCATCTCAGTAAGGTTTGAGACATTGGAGTGCTACAAACCCAGATCTATATCTATTATCTGCAAGAAAAGCCTGTTAAAGCATTTTATGTTCCATGGCTTGCCACACATATTAAACAACTCCTAAAAACATTTGCAGTATGTGAAATCTGTAGTTGAGAATGAGTAAGACAAAAACAAACAATTAGGTTTTATTTATTTTTCTATATTGGAAAAAATATGACCATGTTTTCTGTGAACTAAAAAAAATCATGATGGAACTTTCCTTTCTGGTTATGATCACACACACAGAGGCTTCTGTAATTAGCAGGAGCTTTACTTCATGACACTATCCTTAATCTATGGATAAAATTGATTTTCAAAATAAATTAGATCCATGTAAGGCCTGAATTAGCTGATAATAAAATAAATTGTTGTGACTGCAAGTGATCTGGATGACTGGTGATGAAGCAAACAGGCTAACACTGGTATCTCTTAAGAAAGAAATTATTTCCTCAGCACTGAACCCACTGACATTGATGTTTTGAGTTCAAGATTATATATTGTCTATGGTAACAGGCTGGCACCATTGTTTAATACTATGTAGAATGTAAATATTATTTGTGTAGATAAAGACCTCATTGTACATGAGGAATGGGATGAGTGATTGTGCAGAGACCCTCTTGGTGCACTTTTTACTTCAGTATTTTGTACTAATAGGAATAAGCAGCCAAGAGGCCAGTAAAATACAAGATGAAACTCAGATGTAATATGAGAATTTTTAGTAAAAATGTGGATGTTCAGGAATTTTTTAGGAAGTTCATCAGAAAGGTCCAAATATTGAAGGTAAAGTTTAGATGTTAAAAGAAAAAAAAAGTCTTCTAATTGTAAGGTTCATTAGACATTGGAAGGGAAGTGCTAAAAAAATTATGGAGTCTTACTCACTGGAGGGTTTTTATAACTAGTCAAAAAGACATCTTTTGGGATGATTTGGTATGGCAGATCCTGCCTCAAATAGGGAGAAATCAGGTAATCAGTCACTATTTTCTGTGTTTTTATGATAAAAGAGGAAGCAAGCAATTTGCTGTAATATAAAGAATTAAAATTCATGTGTTTAGAAAATCAAAAGTGAAAACACGGCAATCTTGTTGCCCTGAATATTAGGAGTACATTCATCTTGCGCAGGTCCAGAACGGAGTGGTACATAGTCATGGAAGGTCTCTAGATAACTGGAAATTTGACAAAAACAAGTGTGTTGTCACAGTAGGGATAGCGCAGGCCACTGAATCAAGAAAATGCAACTGATAAGGAGTTTTCTAAACAGCTAATACCATCACCCAGATCTCAAAACACAGAGAATTTGGTCAGAACAGGGTTTTTCAAATATTGTTTAACAGGACTGTGTGGGAAAAAGGGTTGGGAAGCGATAAGAAGCTGAGCTCTGCGTGTGCGTGTTTGTGTGCACGAGCCCTGCTCACCCTTTCCTAGGCAGTGAGAGGGACCTGAAGCTAGTTGCCTACTGTCCATTTCCTTCCCCTTTCCCCCGACCTAACACCATCCATATTTCTGCCCAAAAATCGTATCTGTATTATAATATATATAATATTGAGCAGTATTTTCCAGGTACCTCATCTATATCGCATAAATTTTCCTTTTTGCCTGTTTCAGTTCCTCCAGTTGCCTTCCCACTTGTCTCCCAAGCAGTTTTCAAGTTACACCATCTCCTCTTCCTAGATATCGCTATTTCTTTTCCATTATGCTAATGTAAAGGCATCTCACAATCGCTTTCCCATTCCCACAGAATAGCCATAGGCCTAACACCTGCATCCTCTCTCTTTCACCGTGTCCCAAGCTTCATCTCTGGGAATGTTTTTATCACATATCTTCTCCATGGCTCAGGCTGCTGAGCCTCAAATCCCAAACTGCCCATGTGCCTATACTTCTCCCATGCTCAGCGTTCTTCCTGTCTGTGGCAACGCCATACAAAGGACAGATAAGAGACCCCCTGTATCATGAACAGTGTTTTCCTAATCTGTTTTTGAATGAAGACCTGCAAGCTAAGCTGGAATGTTACTTCGTTAATTTAGGGTATTTTTAATGTACAATAACTGCATTTATTTTGAAAAGCCCATCCCTTCCTTTCCTCCTACACCTATAATATATCAGTTCTTCAGCTAGAAAAAATGGAAATGTCACACAGGGTCTGCAGAGTCTTTGTCTTTCAGAGGTCAGTTAAAACTGAAAACACAAAGTTAAGTGGCTTACATCCAAGGCAACTTTGCTGAAGTCATTCATCATTCAAAAATCAATTTAGAATTTCTCTGCTATGTTTGTTAAATGTAAGGCAAATTTGTTCTGATGTGAATAATTTAGTTTCAATGCCATTTCAGCAATAGATAGAATTAATAAATTATACATAGAATTATATTATGAAAAAAAATACTGAATTAATGAAATATGCCATCTAGCAACAGCAGACAATGAGCAGGATATTGGAAATAAAACACAAGAAGTGGGCCTATATGGGGGACATATTTGATATTTTCCATTACCTTTATATTTAAAGATAGTAACTGTAAGCATAATTTCCTTCTCAAAGGGGAGATGGATATGAGAGACAAGGGAAAACCAGAAGCATGGAGCATAGAAGCTGCAAGGCCATTTCAGTGGGCAAATGGTTAGGATATAGAAGAGATTTATGGTGAAGGGTGGGAGTTCTGGGGAGGACTGATCCAAGGCTGATCAGCTACTGATTTGTTGTGGAATTTTCTTTTTATGACCTGAGTAATACAATAGGGGTGTATATGGGTCAGAAAACCTCTTCCTTTCTAATATAAACAGGGAGCCATCTTACATTGGTGTATACCATTTATCATTTACATTAACCAAGAATTTGATCCAAGATATCATAGAGTCTACAAAGGAACTGAAATTTCTGCAGTGTTGAAATAGTAATAGTAACTATTATAACCGTAGCTGAGAATGCACATTAAGTCAATTGACAGCTATTTCATTTTTTTGTAAAATATATTTATATGGAAAATTTTGACATTACCTGAAATAAATATACAGAATTAGTATGCACTGATTAAGCCTTTTTATTGTGCCTTTTTTTTTCTACTTCTGACAAAATTTCATGAGCTGACTGGAAAATTACTGCCTTAGGTTGTTTCTGATTGTTATTTTCAGACATCTTTTTCATATCTTTTCTGAATGTGTTGGATATTTTATATTATGATCTTTCACAGGCTTGTGCTGTGAAAATAAAGGTGTACTGATATAGTATGGTATTTCATCTGCAAGTAGTGGTAAGGCTTTCAGATATATCTGTCTTACTTAGGCAGTGCCTCTTTCAGATGGTTCAGTTAATATGACAACCTTTTTCATTTCCCCTGCTCCTGCACTGTGCTGCTCAGTCTTATCTCATCCTTTGTACCAGCACGGATATTTATCAGTGAACCAATTCAGCTCACTGAGCTGGCAGAAAACTGACTCAGAAAGCTAAAAGTGAATAGACGTCCACTTTCTTTAGCTTTATCAGCTACCCTAGATGTCAGACAAGCATGAGAGGTGTTGCAAGAATGGCTAGAGGGGAAATGATACTGCACAGCTAGAGTATCAGTTGGGGAAGGGGGCAGGACTACCTTCCAGCAGCATCAGTTGTTATAGAGGATCCATGATCTCATCCGGCACACACAGGTTTGCCTGACTTTCACAAAGACTTCCTACTGCATTTTAACACTGCTGAAAATTCTGAAGCTCATTTGCAGAATTCACTGTAGGAAGCCTTGAGCAGCCAGAATTAGGTGACAGGTTTTGCTCCAATTTAAAGTACTAATCACATGAAATGTACCCAGAAAACAAGGCAGTAAGAGTCTTTGAGCGGTCATGTAGTCCACACTCTTGTCTAAAGCGGGACCAGAATTGGTCAAATGTGTCTGTCTTCACATCCCTGGTTTATCTGGTACATCCATTTTCTTCCTTTCTGTGCTTTAACCTCTCTCCTTTCTCCTGCAGGCACAATTTCAATCAGGTCTTTCAATCAGTCTTTTTCCAGGTACTGTCAGTCTACCTTCCTTCAATCCTCAAACTGAGTTGCACATGCGTATTTCTTCACATAAAGTGTGAGCATTTCTTGCTGGTTCTTTTCACAAGACCTTTCTCTTCCTTTTTCTCCCCCATGCTGTTTACAGATTGTTGGTCCACACTCAATTTATGACTGAGAATGAAAGGTTTATTCGTTGCCTCTCCTAACATTCATTCTGCTCATCTTTTTCTGCTCAGCTAGACATCTGAAACTGAATTCAGAATAGACTGCAGCAGAATTGCCATTATAAAGCATATTTGATAGGTGTGAGAAACAGACATTCACTCAGTGTAATTAATAGTGCTGGAAGCATTAAAAATGCATGCCATGAAATGCCCAAGTGGTCTGTAACATCATTTGAGTCCTAAGGTGAAAACAGTCAGCTGCATATGATACGGCTAGCTATTTGCTGCTAGCAGCCATTGTTATTTTATATTCATATTTAAGAACTGCACAGAAACTGCCGCCAGGTTTGTGGCTCAGTCATTTTAGGCTCTGTGCAAATACATGATTCCTGCCTTTACAGTCTAGCATGACTACTTCTTTTGATCTAACAGTATATAAGTTTTTATGTAGGATTGTGCTTTAAAATATCAGAACAAGCAGATCATTTTCAAAGCTCTGCCCTTTTTTCTAGTGCTCTTCTTTGCGTCTTTGAAAGGCTTCTCTTCTCGGAATTCCTTCTGCAAATGAAGTTGCCTGACTGTGCATATCACTGCATAACGGTGCCTTTTGGACCTGTTCCTGTCCCCAGGGGAAACAGTGATTATTTTCATGCTAACTAAAACTGGGAAGGGGTCTTACTTTTTATCTGTGTGCAACCAGTTTTCTGCTAATGCTATAATCTACTGTCTATCTATGAATAAGGATTGTTTTATGCATATATGTTATTTTAACACTTAGGTAGTTTACATGACTTAATTACATAAACAGGCTTGTCTTGTCTTTTAGGTTTTATAAAACCTTCCTAATTTAATCTAAAAAGTATTAAAACCAAGGCCAAGAATTTTAAAGTACAAAATGAGTACAAAATCATAGTTTGATTTAAGGACATTCATCTATTACATTGCCAATTTACATGTTGATCTATGAAGATTTTTTAAAGTGTAGCATTATAGGATATGTAGTGCTTTTTTTTTTATCAGAAGCACAGATAGTACTGCATAATACTAGGATTTCCCTACCCTTAGCCTTTTTAGGGGAAATTCTTAAACTAAAAAGATTCAGCCATCTCTAAAGATCGTATTAGGAAAACTGTGTTTGTTTTTCTGGTATTACAAGATCCTTCCAGTCATTTTCACAGGAAAGAATAGTTATGTCCTGGATTTGCTGAGCAGAAGTTTCCCCGTAATTGTCCCACTTCTGCCAGAAGAGTGTTCAACCTTTGCTCCTAGTTTTCATTTTACAGATACCCAGACAAAAGATCAGCCCTATATGCTTGGAGGAGATTAAGGAGAGAAGAAATGCAGTAGGGGCAGGCAGACCCTGCAACCTTTACAGCAGTATCAGCAAATGGAAGATAAAGATTAAAAAAATAGTTAGTTGTCAAAACTGAAGTTTGAATTTTATTCACCTTTGACTGCTTGACTGTGCAAACTTAAATTATTTTTAATGTGAGGCTTTTTTTTTTCTTTTAGTGGTTTGGGAGTTCTTATATACATATGCATACATACATGTATATGTATATACACACACACACATATACCTGAGCTTGAATAAAAGAACAGAAATATGTTTTGGAAACAGTGGAATGCTCAGCTATGCTCCCCAAGATTAATATTTTCTTTGTACAGTGCAGTAAAGATTCCTTCAAAATCTATGAAACATTTGGAGCTAAGTAGGAGCTAAAGAGCACTTAATCTTTAGGGTGTTGCTTTGTGGCTAGACCTGTTTGATGAGAATTCATTGGCATCTCTGAAGCCAGTTTTCACTTATTTTCTTTGTATAGTGCAGTAAAGATTCCGTCCACATATATTTAAAGCATTGGAACTAAATAGGTCATAAGATAATGAACACTTAATCTTTAGATTTTTGCTTTGCATTTGGATCTGTATGATGTGAATTTATTGGCATATGTGAAATAAGTTGGTCTCGTCTGCATTCCTAAAGGACATATCTTCAATTCATAAATGTTTCCATGAATGGCATAAACTGTGACAAATACTTGATGATGTCAGCAGAGAAGGCAGGGAATGTAGTTACTTGGGAACATAGTTTAAATTACTTTTGTTGTCAGAGGACATGAATGAAGCAGGAATCATAGTGAAGGAAAACCAGTACTTTTGTTATCCACACTGTTGGTTTTGTTGATGCTATAAAAGTTGATTTTGCAGAGCTAACTATTCAGCCCTCACATTTTTAATGTGGAAGGTATGATATAAGTTCGTCCTAGGTTTGCCTGCTACTTAACTAATAATTACTTTGAAACTACCTTTTTTTCAGAGGAAGGAAACAAAGGTTATGGACCTGTTTTTGAGGAACAGCCCATTGATACCATCTACCCAGAAGAATCTTCAGATGCACAAGTTTCAATGAACTGCAGGGCTCGAGCAATTCCTTTTCCTACTTACAGGTAAGAGCTCTTTGTATTTTACATAATGAATGTTTCAGGTTTTGGTATGGAATGATTGGCTGTCTTAACAGGTGGATATAGTCTTTAATGCTGGAAAAAATTGGGAGATTTGCTATTTTTCAGTAAGAATGAACCTTCACTTGTTTTGGCAAAATGTCTAGACTACAAGTGTTGAAAATATTCCATTTCTGTTGCACTGAATGTTTTTAGCATTTAAAAGAAATATTGTCCAGATGCAAAATAAAAAAGAGATCTTTAAAAAATAATAAAGAAGCTATCTTTCTAGCTTAGGTTAGGGCTGACTGAGGTTCAAGTCCCTGCTCTTCTTGATTCAGTGCAGCTTTTTTATCCCACTTTACTCTGAAAGAAGGACTAGGTATTGAACCTGGATATCCTACTTCCTATGTTGCTTCTGCAGCCACTCACTCTATTATAGAGAGACACTCATGAAAGTGCCACTGAAGACCTAAAAAACTTTCTTCTGGGAAAATATTTCATCTAGTTTTGGTATACATTTACATGTATGACCTCTTCCATGATACTTTTGCTTTTTCTAAAAGAGCAATTCTGCTTCTTTGTGAGATCCTGTGGCATCCTTATGAGTTTACCTGCTCATATTATCATTATTATCTCACAGGATTGAAGTGATACCTCTAAAATCCAGTAAAAGCTAAATACTATTTATTACATCTTGAAAAGCCTGTCATTTATTTATTTGGTTTTATTTGCATTTATTGTATTTTTTGTTAAGATCACTTCTATTATCATATCTTTCTATGACAAATTGCAATTTTAGCTTCCAAAATCATTATTCTGGAAATTTTGGTACAACTTTTCAAAAAGGAAGCGACACACAGGGTATGCTTTCTCATTTTCAAAAGCTATTATATGTTTTTAGTTTGTTTACACTGCCAGACATTTTTACTCTTCAAATATAGTGTTGTATCTTTCCTGTTTTGCTCAGGAAATTTAAAATTGCTTTCAAACAAGATTATGGGCTCCTCCTTGTGGCCACACTAAGAGATATAAATTGCTATAGCTTGTACATTCTGGTTCACACACACTTGTGTTGTTCTGTTGAAGTCAGTAGACGTAAATAAGGGATGTACTTCATCTACTAAGTTCCTCCCACAGTCTGTGAAGTGAAAGTTACAGCAACTCAGTAAGCTAACTGCAGGGTTTTACAGTAATTAAGATGGGAGTTTCTAGCAATTTTTTTTTGAATGTAATAAGTGGGTCTCGCATTAGGTTTGCCACTGGCTTTTCACTGACTTCACTGGAATTCAGGCTTTACAAAACATTTGCAGCCCCTAGAGCAAGCTGGAAGCTCTTGAATATCACACGAGTCCATACTTTAAAGATGCAGAAGGAATGCTTTCTTCACCAATGTGGCCTTAGATAGCTAGCTATTTGAGGACATTTTTAATCCCAGTGCTTGATGTGCGCTGTATCTGTACCTGCGCTGTCTTTTAACTGTTTGACTCAGGACCTGGTGACAGGGGAGCTGTGGCAGAAAGGAGCTGAGCAAGGGCCACCCCAAAGCTCAGGAAATGCAGAGCGGTTAGCCTGTGCCGAGTTCCTGCTGTTGTGACTCTGCTACTAACAGACCCTGATCTGTAGTCAGTGTTGTGACTGTGGCAAAGACACGCTGTTTCACAGCAAGATGAATCAGCTTGTCCTGAGCTCTGTGCAGCTATATTTACGTTTTCAGCACGTGAGCTATCTCATTTACAGCCAGCTCAAGTACCCTGTCCTACTTGGCCAGCAATCAAGTTTTAACCTAGGACACATCTCTGAGAAGGCTGGAGCAGACTGAGATAACTGTCATGGGTAAAGGACCTATGAAGTTGGTCAAGTCGGTGGCTTTTGTTGGAGAAAAACTTAAATGAAAACATATATAGAAATATATTAATAATCTCACATATTGTTAATCACAACATATAAGCCCATTAGAAAGTTCATTTTCAAATCATATTTCTTACCAGATTTGTTTTTTGGGGCAAATCTTACATCTGTCTTGTCTTTTTTAATAGGTGGAAACTCAACAACTGGGATATTGATTTAACAAAGGAACGCTACAGTATGGTGGGAGGCAGACTGGTAATCAATAATCCAGAGAAATCGAAGGATGCTGGAAAATATGTCTGTATAGTATCGAATATCTTTGGAACTGTCAGAAGCAGTGAAGCCACTCTGAGTTTTGGATGTAAGCAGATGTTTATGACAAAATGTATAGAAACATTCCAGTTAGCTTGAGATGCCCAGTGTTTTACACTGCAGCGTTTTGTGCTTACATGTCATATAGCTGTATTACTCTGTAAGAACAATCTTAAATGCCTTAATCTGCAGAGATATTCTTTATTATTCAGCTCGCATTAAAGCCTTTTCAGTAATTTATTATCAAATTATTAATGAAAAAGACTCACAAAGCCAGATCTTGAAATAATCATGTCCAGACTTTTTTTTAAGTTGTGGTAGAACCGTAGGGGAAATAGGCACAGAAGAAAGACACAAGTGGGGACATATGATGGCCAGGTGCTGGTCTAGTGAAGCTGCAGCTGGGCTGCCTGCTGGAGGCATGACACTGTGTAGTAAAGCATGCCCCCGACTCCTACTTTGCAGTAAGGCCCCTGCCAGGGGACATTGCTGTCAACTTCATAAAGTCGTGATCTAGTCTTGTGAATAGCTATGTATGCACAGATGTACACCATCAACAAATACATGCAGTGCAAAGAACTGATATGCTACATGAAGTTTAATGTAAAATTTTCTGAATGAAGACAGAGGATTTGGGATTTTTATTTTATTTTGCTTTCAAATGTTTTTTTCTTTGGAAGTATTTTTTCATCAGAAGACAAAAAAGAAGTTCACTCCTGGTTGGTGACCATTCACAAAGCTCTGTGTGCCATTTAATCCCTACGTTAGAGCCCCTCTTGTCTTTCAGTAGTCTCCCTGAGCTCAACAGTTTCACTCCTTACTGTATAAGACTAGAAGTGAAATGAAATCTTCCTTTTTCTGCTAGTAGTTGTAATACTGTGAGATTACATATCTCAAGTAGACTCAAGAGGCTGTAAAGAGCTGATAGATCATGTAACAATTGATATAGGCTTAGTCTATGTTTTACACAGTGTATTTTCACTGTGTAAATTCCAGGCTGTTACTTCCCTCTGATGGAGATGACATCAGAATTCAGTTTACAGGATAAATATTCCTATAATCAGTGGTAGAGGTACCTCAGTGTTCTATGCAGCGGGCATCAGTGATGTCAGTCTTGAACACTTGGTGGGATAAGAGCTACAGTGACACCTGTAGCTACTTAAAACTAAACAAATAAATATGATAGATAAAAAGAGTAGAATCACAAAAGTCCTAGGCATCAGATGAATTTTATAGTTAGTGTACTGGACAAGTATAGTGAACAGAATCTCAATAGGTAATATTTAAATTTGTAAATGCTAATAGGGCAAAGAGCTGAGGAAAGGGATTGAAAAAATACCTGGAAACTGATAAATGGCTGTACTTTTTGTTTACCCTGTTGTTACCCTGTGTGTCTTCTCTTCTCCTTCTATCATAATTTGTAAAAACTATCTCCTTTCACAATGACTATGATAGTTTCAAAAGAATTGAATATAGAGTTAAAAATAATGCGGAAAATGTCTGATCTTTAGTTGAACTTTTGAATGTGGATAAGCTGATTGAAAAATGACAACAACCTTTCAGAAGAATTCAAAAAAATGTTGACCAGCTGCAGTTTGAGAGACACCTTTTCTTTCTATCCTAAGATTAAATTTGCAAAAACTGTGGAACAAAAACCACACTCACCTGTAAACTTTATGATTTCAGATGGATGGTGATTAATCCATTTGAAGACACTGTATTTAGTAGAACTGGATTGCCTTCCAGGAAGAAAAGAAGCAATTCTTTCTAGATCCAGTGTTATAAAACCATTAAAATCTTTTTTAGCTGTTATACACATATCCTTTAAGGAAGGAATTTTATTCTTCAAGAATATTTAGTGGCTTTTTGGTGTGTGCTGAGCAAAATCAGAAGCTGATGTACTGTTCTTTTTGCTGGAAAACAGTTTCAAAATAATAAAATGTAGCAATTTCATAGCAGAGAGGCTATAAGAACCACAATGAAAAGACATTTCCCTACTCTCTAGTTATTGACTGTATGCTTATAAGAGTGCAGTGATTACGCTAATTTTTTCACTCTAGCTAAAAATGAATGTCTTTCAGTTAAGAGTGCACAGATCCATGTTTGTTATAATTATTGAATAATAACCAAGTAATGATTACGCAAAGAAGACATCAAGACCCAATCAGGGTACAGAGCATTTCATAAGTGGGAAGAAAGTGTACAATTATATCTTCGTAATCGTACGACATTGCTGCACCTGGCATAGACCATTCTATTTCAGTAGTAACATAACGTTTTACATACATAAATTGCTTATCCTATCCTATGTCTTCAAATTTGTAGTGATGGTGCTTAACGTTAAAAGCTTACTCAAACAACACTATAAATAAAATGTCTAGACGTAAAATATAAATTGGAAATAACTAAAAGAATTTAAAAACAGTGATAGCTTTTCTTTTCCTCAAACCTATCACTGCCCATATGCAAGGCAGTATCAAATGAACAATAAATTTATTGCTAATGATTATCATTTTGAACGTTTTCTGGTTTCTGTAACAGATATTAAACATCAAGACATTCCAGTGAAAGCAGAGATGAAAAATAGTGGCAACTTTACAAGATGATGGAAAGGTCTGCAACAGAGGGAATAGACATTTGGGGAAGAGATCAGAAAATGTTCTGAAGACAGAAAGTAGTTCTTTAGTAAGGTCCATGCTGACAAATGGAATGGGAATATATTCAAACTTTTATAGGTTTTATATGAATTGAGGTATTGCAGACTGTCAAGAACTTCCTTGAATTTGAATACCAAATTAGTGTGGTAATCCTTACTAATTCAGTCTGATAGACTCACTTTCTTCTATAATAAATAAAATTTCGTCAAATTAATTGTGAGCTAGTTGTGGACAACTGTATACATCCATTGCGTTAAAACACAGAGTAAAATTATATTGAATACTAATATCGGAAGTCCTTAGAATGGTCCACTATGATGCCTATCATGTACTGTCTAATCAAAAGATCCAGCCAGTCACTGTAAAGATCTATATTATCTTCTGGTCTGTCTGAGCAGAAGAAATATTAGCTTTTCAGAAGATGGGAGAGATGTCTTTCAGTGGACGCTGACATAACTCTCCTAGAGTTATTTCCATACATTTAACAAAGAGTAATGACATTTCCTTCCTAGATTCATATAGTCTTTGAGGCCTTACAGCTGTGATTAGCCTTGGAGGAGTCTTTTACCTGTTCTGTATTTAGCAAGTATATGTTATTGCATGTTAGGTTTACAGATTTATCTCAGCCCACTTGTTATGAGGTTAAGAAATTAATTATTTTTGTATAATGCAGAGTGTCTACTGGATCTAACTGTACATTGCAATTTACAGTGGTGAATAGTTCTTGTTTTTTATTTAATTTCTTTTTGTATGTAGCTTTGTGCTATTTTTTCTCTATTGTTTCTGGCTGACTACTCTTGAACTTAAGTTTTAATTAGATCCCAGAGCCAGACAATTTTAACAGCCTTGGGAATTTAGTAGAAGGCAAAGGTAGCTGTGGGCCACCTAAAAATATAAAAATATTACATTTGTAGATTGTACACTTTGCTCTTACTGTGTTATTATTTATACTGAAATAGCATTTAGAACAAGATTCCAGTCAGGGGCTCTTCATTCTCACTGTACTTGGTGACATGCAGATGCTTCACAAGGGGCATTCTCTGCCTCAAGATGTTTATGGTTTAATTTCAGACTAGACACACAAAATGAGAATGGTAAGAAAAAGCAAAGTGTAGTTATTGCCCAGCTGAAGGTTATTCCTTAAAGTAATAAAATAAGTTGTGACACGCAACCGTTGTCTTATCATTTCAGATACCATTACTGTTCTTCCAAGGTCTGTGGGATCATACACAGCTCCATGAAGAACATGTTTCTTTATTCTTTTACAACAGCTCCCTTAACTTGCTGCATGGAAGTTGCTTTAAAGAGGGTCAGCTAAGGTTTTTCATCAGATCTGAGCCACTTCTGTCCCAAAGCCTTGGCACAAGAGATGTGTCTGTACTCACTGTTTACCACTCCTTGGCTGCTGAAGCTCTCAGGGAAGGTAGCCAGGTCATTTCAGAGAAGCCACTTTAAGCTACAGTAAAGAACTGAACTGGCATTTTGGAAAACCTGGTTGAAACATAGCTTTAGACCCTTTCTCTTCCTGAGATTCCTTCTTCAAATGTAGCTTACTGGCCTACTCTCAGCAATACAATCTTCACTACTTTTTTCTTTGCTGGCATTTACAATTATGGGGAGTAAAATATTGCAAGAAACCCACTGAACTTCATAATGCCCAGATTAAAACAACCAAAATGGACATTATGGGTCTACAGGTATCTGGCCAACATTGTGGCATGTCTATATTCTTCTCTACGGGGCTGAAATAATAAAAACAATTTTAAGGTAGTGAAAAAATGCAGCTTTCCTTCTCCTTTTTTTCTAAACTAGACCTGGATCCCTTTCCACCTGAGGAACGCTATGAGGTTAAAGTGCGAGAAGGTGTTGGAGCAGTGCTTCTGTGTGAGCCTCCTTACCATTACCCAGGTAATTTGTCCAAAGTGCTTCATTTTCCACTGCTCAAGAGTAGAAGTAAAAGGAATATTTATTTTTAAAAGTGTCATTTAAGCTAAATGGAACAAAATATTAGTGGCATTTGCAACAGATAAGAGTATGCCTACAATAAAAAAGGCATAAATATACCTAACTTGATTAGTGCAGTTACTTCTCTTATTTGACAAGTAACCACCAAACAGGAGATTGCTGGATCACTTTTCATTTACTAGACCAAGGACAACTCTTGAACATAGCCAGAGGTATTTTTTGCCTTGGATATATTTAATCCTGGGAAGATTAAGTAACCCATTCTGTAGACAAACTGAACTGTTTAAATGTGTCTATTCTTTAAAAAAATATTTCTCCAAACCTATGGCTGTGTTTCTGTCAGGGGCATGTGGAATATAGGCCTCTTTTGTGACTCAGATGGAATTTATATAAAAATGTAACTTTTATGCAGCTTGAGAATCACTATTTAGGTTAGGCTTCTTTTGAATATATGCTTGCAGTTGAACTTATGCAAAGGATATTTTTGAATTTGCAAACGGTTTTGGATCTTACAAATAACATGACTAAAACTAATCTGGATAATGGAGAGGATGGGAAGCACACCCTTCAGCAGACCGGAGTATGTGTCACTGTGTCATCCCAGACTTTCTACTGGCCCTGGGCAAGGCCCAGCTTCGTTTCATGCACCACAGTAGGAATGGTCATGAGCTCCCATTAAATTCATGGAACATCAGCAGGGACCCCCAGAGGATCAGAGATGAGATGAAATCTCTGAATCTTTCATGAATCTCTGGAAATGTCTTTCCTGAAGCATTAGCTCCTGAAGAACTCTGTAGGGATTGTGCCCTTAACTTCAAGCATCTCCAGTTCCATCATGAGGGGTGAATTTGGCTGTTAGCATCTCTCTTATTTGTAAAATGAGATAACATTTTGGTTTTCATATTTTGTGTCTCAGTATCACAAGTAATCTTGTGAGAGGTACTTTCAGTTACAATATTTCAAAGTCACATCTGAATCACAAGACTGACACAGACTTCCCAGCTTCTCAGTTGTGTCAGTGCAAGACCCAGCTGCACATCTCCTGTCCACCCCCCACTCTAGTTCTTGTGGAAAGGCCAGAACCAAAGGGAGCCATGCTCACTATACCCACATTGCCAGGGATCTGGACTACTGGAAGTAGTACCCCAATGTTCAGTGTAGACAGCTACTGTCTGGCTCCTGATATATATATGTTCTATCATCTCATGTAAGTGTCTTTCCTGAATAAAAGATTTATGAGCTAGAAATCAAAGGGAAGTAATTTATATGTGGAGAGTCTACCATGGTTTAAGTAGCTGGTAGTATTACCATTGTTTTCTAATATTAACTAGAAAATATTTTCCTCCAGATGATCTCAGTTATCGCTGGCTTCTAAATGAATTCCCAGTATTCATTGCTTTGGACAAACGACGATTTGTGTCACAGACGAATGGCAATCTCTACATTGCAAATGTAGAAGCATCAGATAAGGGCAATTATTCGTGTTTTGTGTCAAGCCCTTCAATAACAAAGAGTGTGTTCAGTAAATTTATTCCACTTATTCCACAATCAGACCGTAAGTATTTATTGGAAATACTGTAATGTTCTAACTGTTTGTATTTTGATTTTCCTCATTCATTACAATATTTTTACCTATGTAAGAAGAATTATATGGCAAGTCATAAACCAGCGTTGCAGAATGGCTACTGCACAGATGGTTTTTAGTGTTCCACATACAAAGGTCCAAATCATTCCTATGTACAGCGAAAACTCTGTAAAGGAAATTTCCATTGATTCATTCACAAAATTTCTTTTGTATCATTCAGAACATTGAGAGTTTTCCCCATCTCCTTCATGAAATAAACCCCTATACCCATCCCAAAATATTTTGTATCTTTTCTGATGTTGGAATTGGTTCGAAAGGGTATAAGTGGAAAGCAGAAACTTTATGAGAAAGCTGATACAGCTTCAGGAATTAAAATATTTCCAGGAAATCCCACATGAAAAATGGAAAATACTTTTTCCCCTATTGAAATCTCCTATCCAATGGTGGCCTAAGGTCTCTGCATCTCATGGGCCATCCCCTGAGCCACCTATTCAGTTCTGTGTTATTAGATTATTCTCTGCCATTCTTCATCAAAGCTCTGTCTTTTCCAAATGGTAACCAGGTTCCCTCTTGCTTTGCCACTTTAGACTGTAAGTCACTAGGGTCTTGTGAACTGGAGATCACCAGAATTTCAGTCACCCTTTTATCTGATAGATTTCCCTAATGACAGTGAAGAACTGTGATTGAATTTGGGTAATTACAGATCAGAGATCTTTGTCCTGCTTTTCCTTGGCCAATGCCTACCCAGGTTCTTCATCTAGTGGTACCAAGAAGAGTCCTACAGAGATCACCAGTAGGTAGATTTGATTGCATACTGTTGCCACATGGATTTCTGGCACTTCCCTGTACCCTCATTAAGCAGTGTTTTTGCTGGCTCCAGTTCCTTCTTACCATCAGTAAGAAATTATTGACAGTATTCTATCCACTAAAAGAATCTGGAAAATAGACTGGAAAATAGACTTTTGATTGCCCATATGGACAGGTCATCATCACACTTAAAATGGAAATAAATGAATTTATGTTAAAGAATTGTGCTGTAGAAAAAGTTAAGCATTTCTCTCCAAAGAATGAGTAAAACAGTTCTGCCTTATTATTAGAAGTTTAATGCTAAATCAGACTTCATGTATCTGGCCAGGTAATTATGCATTGTAAAGAACAATTGTGTCTGCAATTTTAAGAAAGGTTTTCCAGAACTGTGGAAGTTATAATTGCTGTATTCATTTCTGCTAGGCCATTTCTGAGAATCTCTTTTTTAATGTTAGGTGCAAAAGTATATCCTGCTGATATCAAGGTGAAGTTCAAGGACACATATGCACTCCTGGGGCAAAATGTGACACTGGAGTGTTTTGCTCTTGGGAAGTAAGTGTGTTTTAAAATAATTGTAGAGCACTGTATGCTTTCATATTTCAGGGAAGGAAAATATACATTTCATTAGCAAATATTTTTGTGTAGTCTCCAATTTAACAACCAGTTGTTTAATATACTGATTTGTACTTCATTGTACCTTTTCAAGTCCGGTTCCTGAGCTGAGATGGAGTAAATACCTTGAACCCATGCCAGCCACGGCTGAGATAAGTATGTCTGGTGCAGTTCTTAAGATTTTCAATATTCAGTATGAAGATGAAGGACTTTATGAATGTGAAGCTGAAAACTATAAAGGAAAAGATAAACATCAGGCAAGAGTCTACGTACAAGGTAAGTAGGGCAATTTTATTCTTCACTAGTTACATTGCTTTTTCTTATGTTGGAAGTATCTGTGTTTTCACACTTGATATCAGTGCTGCTTCACTGCATCATCTCGACACACTGTTATTTGAGTTAATAAACAAAATCAAAACCCATCCATTGCCTGCCAGGCGTAACATTCGTGTATTAATTGAGCAGCTGCTTGGCTTAGATGGTTATGATAACTGAATATACGCCTTGACAGCAATGTGTGTTAGCATTCATATGATTGTGCATAGTGGAAATTATTTAATTAATAAGAGTATTTGGGCTGAAAGAACTGCCAGGAAGAAAAAGAAATCATTAGAAATCATTCTTGTTTCCTCATTTTGTTCGTTTTTTTTGTCTGTCTTCTCTCTGCCTCTTCTCAGCTACAGTAAAGTCTTTATTCTGACGGCCTTTGTCCCTTCCCTTCATGCATTTGGGTGAATGAGAGACCAAAAAGTTGCACCTTATTTCTCATAGTGGAATGATCCCAAGTAACATGACTCCTTGACTGGGACTTATGCCACCCAGCTGTGGCTTCCTACATAATATCTGAATTACCTTCAGAACATTTTTCTCTCTTTCCACTGACAGTACAAAACATGTTCTGAGTTAATATCCTCAGTTAAGTGTTTGAACTTCAGTAGGATAAATTCAAAACCTGTATGGGAAGGTTGTCACTGCTTGTTGTATGTAAAGCTAATAAATAGATTAATTTGCTTAGTAAAAGCAATAAGGCTGGAACATTTTCAATGTTAATTTCTTAAATATCTTCTCTGGATGAAGAGAATATATTCTTGGAAACACTTTCAGTACATTCCTGGTTTTGCACAATTTTATGTCATTTATCATTTTTATGGTGATACTGTATAATTTACACCTAGTATAAACTAGTCAGTGTAAGTGGTAATACCTTGCACCTTTGGAAATTCATGAATCATTAGCTCAGTTCCCTATTAGCTTTGCATTAAATATGACTGGTAGTTATTCTGGGGACAATGTGGTAACACACAAACATCTTAACTTCATTCTTGCTTATATTGGTATATTGGTACATTGTTGAGCTACCATCATTAGTCTTTGTGTCCTCTTAATTATCATGGCAAAAGCAGTGGAATTAATAGATCATAATGTTAATTAAGTACATCTCTGATATATTTACAAGACATCATGTGTTTTTATTCTTTAGCATCTCCAGAGTGGGTGGAACATATAAATGATACAGAGAAGGATATAGGCAGTGACCTCTACTGGCCTTGTGTAGCTACAGGGAAGCCTATTCCAACAATTAGATGGTTGAAAAATGGTGCCTCGGTAAGTATATTGCTATAGATAGTGCAGTATTGGTTGGTTACTAGCCAATGGAAATGATTTTTTGAAGCATGCATTATTAAAAGATTAAAAAAATTATGAATCATAACGATACAAATTTCCACTGATTCCAGTTGCATTGGAAATTTAAATCTATTTTTTAAACATTTATCTCAAACTCCTCTTTGATTTTGAAATATGTTTCTTTACACTATTTAATATTCAGCTCTGAATTCTGAACTTGCCATTTGACCATGTTTAGGATATGGATACCTCTTTTTCTCCAGTCCTTTTTAAGTAAATGCTATTTTATTCTCTCTAGATAAAATAGTGTCATCAGCTTCCCTCTAAAAATAATTCTTTTTACCACATTGAACATGAACATGTCTTTAAAATGTAAGACAAAATGGAGTCAGTGGAGACATGAGAAGAAAGACTCATTTTAAAATGATTGGTGGTGTTCCTATATCATATTACTTTTCACATTTTTTGGTAACAGAATATTGCAAAATTCAGTTCTTTTAGGTAATGTGAAGTTTAAAGGAATGCCATTTGATAACTGAGGTTTATTGCTCTGGATTTTTTAAATCAAGTTGATTTTCAATCCAGGCATTTCAACAATGTATTTAATATCCATTGCTTATACTATACTGCTTGCACTGTTTCCAGCTGTTAAAGAACAAACAAAATAGAAGAAAATGTAACACTACATCTGTTGAGCCCTGGTGACACTGATCTTGACATGCAGACAGAAAGAAGACAATGAGGCAGAGCTGTTTTGGCTGTGTATCTTGAGAAAGATGTGAGAGGTTGGAGGGAGAACAGAGATATCACCATCTGCCACGTGGGTTAAACCAGAAAAAACAATGCTATTTTCTACCTTCTGTAGTTATTACAAACAAGTAATTTAACAAGCAAATTACTTGACTGTCCCCACTGAACTTGGCTTTCATGGACAAAATCTCCATACTGAATTGCAGAAAGCAGTATAGTTCTCCAGTAATACAGCAGAAGATTATGCTGTGCATTGAAACTATGAGACGATTTCCAAATGGAAATTAACAAAAATATTTGAATTGTCTTGAGAATATAACTTGTTCATGAATCAATTAGAATTATTAAATTGGCATTTCATGTAGCACAAAAAAAAATTCCTTGAAAATATTGTTTAAATGTTTTTTTAAATAAAATGGTAGAGGAAATATTTTTCTTTTAATCCATTCTTTCTTCAGATAAATAGTATTCTTTTAATCTTCCACTACTCTAGGCACTCTAACTGACTCATATACAGGATTAAAGGATTTCAGCTTAATTTTCACAAGAAAAGAGAATTTAGTAGTGTCGTTTTTGAAAAACAGCTGACATCTATTTGTGATTTACAAAATATCCCATCACATTTTGCTCATTTCTAAACATCTTTTTAGAAATAGATCCAGTACTTACTTGGATTTACCAGATGCTTTTTCTTTATATAAACAAGTGGTCCATACTACTTCCCTGTGGAATCTTGAAAATTTTCTGTTCACCTTGTGAGGACTTGGATTGACCTGTTACTATTGTTGTAAAATGATGTACATAAAATATAACATACCAAGCCCTGGACATGGCAAAAAAAAGCTTATGTGAATAAAACAAATTTCACTTCTTGTTTATAAGTTCTGAACCAATAATGTGTGAATTTGTATGGTAAAAATGGACTGAAGAATAAATGTTTGTAGGTCACTCAGCTATGATTTTTCCAGAAACATAAAGAGCAACACTGAATCTTTCTTTCTTTGAGAAAAGAAGGTGAATATACTGCCACAAAGACTGAAATATAACAAGGCAAAAATAAAATCTCATCAGTGTCTTAATGTTATGTGAGAAACTCTTTTCTGAACACTGTCACTAAAAAGAAAGTGAAGAACTGTCAATGGGTATGAATTCTATAGCATATGTGGTCTAAATGAAAATCTTACTATTTTATTCATTTTATGTTTCAGTTCCGGAAAGGCGAACTAAGAATACAAAGTCTGACCTTTGAAGATGCTGGCATGTATCAATGTATAGCAGAAAACACACATGGAATTATTTATGCAAATGCTGAACTGAAGATTGTGGGTCAGTGAGATTATTTGCTTTTATATAATTTGGGGTTTGATTAAGATAGTAGTCATATTTGCAAGCATTGCTTGATAATATATTATTGGAATAATAAAGTTAACTGAATCTAGGTGAGATGGTGCTCTCTAGTTGGGTTGTGACAATGAGCTGAAGAATCAGATTATTTATTTATGGAGAACGTTTACTGGATTTTTTTCTGATGCTTGCCTGCTGCTGTTAGCACACAGAGAATTGCTAGTGTAGAAAAGATTTAAAGTGCTTAGAGCTGCTGACAGCCCAGTCAAGTTTGCGAAACTGGTTGAGAAATGTTCTCTCTTTTGCTCACCTACACTCCTCTGTTTGGGCAAATTCTGCTTTTCTGGAAGCCATGCTGTCACTCAGTATATTCTTTTTTTCACCAGACCCTTAAAGCTCTTCATCTTCACTGTCCCCTCTCCCTTTGCCTTCTATAACCCTTCGAGACCAGCTGCAATGTGGATCTGCAATACAGCTGTCCCATTTGGTGGCTACATATAGTTAATAATCCAGTATTTTTTCCAAACTATCATCCTGTGTTAGAAACTTAGATTTTTCAGATTCAGAGTGCTCAGATTTAAAACAGTTTCTGACCTTTCTGCTGATGTCATTATAGCAGATACATTGACTATATGACCATGGACATGGCTTTCATAGGGAATTTACCTGCAGTAGTTACCCTAGGTTCTAACTCACGCCGGCCTTCAGACTTTCCGAACAGCAAAACTATTCTTGATTTCACCAACCCATCACACAACATCATCCTTCCTCCATTGCCATTTGCTCACTACCAGCCAGGATTACCCAGAATTTATCACTGTTTGCATGCACATTTTTAAACTTCGGTGTCAGTAAGATGTGGATGTCTATCAGAGTTTTTCTCTGCACTGCTGCAATTAACTGATAGCTGTATTTCCCCAAGCTGTGCACATATTTGCTGGCATCGTCAACAATGATGGAACACAGAAAAGCAAAATAATTGAAGGCATTTTCTCTTGTGTTCAGTTAAAAGTAAAGAGAAAGTTAATAAGCCAAGGTCTGACCTCAGGCACACGTGTGTGGTGCTTACCACCGTCATTTGTCGTTGCTCTTGTACAGAGTGCAGGATTTGAGAGAGGAGTTGGCTAAACAGAAAACTACAAAGAGGAAGAAGGGAACAATCTTAAAGTTGCTAGACAGAGTTTAGAACCACTGAAAATTAAAACCAACTATTATTTGAAAGTATGACTGAGTGAGCAAGCTGAATTTTTACAGAAATTGAGCTCTAGGAATCTAAATGTTATTAGGTCTGATCAAAAGGCCTGTGAGAGGGAAGAGCTTTCTATTGATTTCACTGGGCTTGTTAGGTTAAACTTAGATGGAGATTCAGAAATCAACAGAAAGAAACCTGGTGTAAAATGGCATAGAACTATGTAGTGATTTTTCCTTTTTCTTTCAGAGCGCCATCTGCTGCTCCCTGCACTTCTGTATCATCAATATTTTTCTCAATAGTCTGAATAATGGAAATTTATATACAACCAATAGTTCTGTCATTTACCTTAGTCTTAGTATTGCAAACAAATTGTGTTCTGCACAGAAGTCGTTAACAACAGTGCTCATGTGCTAATTTTTCCCTTCAGCTTCACCTCCTACTTTTGAACTGAACCCTATGAAGAAGAAAATCCTCGCAGCTAAAGGGGGCCGTGTAATAATTGAGTGCAAGCCTAAAGCTGCTCCTAAGCCAAAATTCTCATGGAGCAAAGGAACAGAATTGCTCATAAATGGGAGCCGGTTAGTATTTATTGTTAGTGGACTCTGTGATTCTTAAAAATGCTGCCTTATGTTTGTATTTATCCTGCAGGCTAGTTCTGACTTCTGCAGGCTTCAGGGGCAGGAGAACAGGAAGGCAACGTGAAGCTGTCCTTTATGCTGACAGGCTGAGCACTGAAGCAGAACGCCCTGGCAGCTGTAGAGTGGATGGGACGGAGTTAATGCTAAATTATAACGTTTGTTCCACCTGATTGCCCAAGGAATTGACTAGTATTATTTCATTACGATTCTAACAGTCAGTTCAGGACATCTAAGGAATCCATTTTGTTAGAAAATCTCAGCAAACCCCTAAGGAACAGTCCTTAGCTCCCCTGCTGTCTCTGCTCTGTCTGACACAACTGAGAGGTTTTTTTTTTTTCAATACTAAGCATGATCCTAGAATAATGCCTATATTTTAAGCAGTTAGTCTCAGCACAGAACCCAGAAGTTCATGTTAAGTGACCAGAAACAAAAGCTTTCTGCCCTCTAACCACCTTGGCTGGTCAATAGCAAAATGTGAGGGATTAGAAATGTTTTAAGCTCTGCTTCTTCAGATGGTAGGAAGTCCTTCCCCAGTATGGAGTAAACCTGGTTCTTTTTTTGCATTGGGAAATGCAAACCTACTTCTTTTCACAGAAGAGTACCAGAGTGTTTTGCCAATCCAGAGTCTTGTTCTGAGCTAGCGGGAACCCTCTCCGCCTCTTGTCTCAAAGCAGTTGTTTAGCAGAAGAGCATCTGATATGCCAGACTGTGACTGCACTTTACTCTGTGACCTGGTGATGAATGCCCCCACTGAGGAGGAGACCTGAATTTCAATTCCCATTCCCAAGCTTATTCATACGTTTTAGGCGGAACAGTCACATGATAAAACTTGTCTGTGCGTACAGCACTTATTACTCTTATTTGTGCAACAACTTAGGAAGAGGAACCCCAGTCCAGCGGTGTATTAGTAGATAAGAAAGTGGGTAAGTGTGGTTGGTTTAGTATTTATGAGAAGCCAATAATCTCTATAATGCTTGAATTAGGATTTAGTTTACCTGACTTTATTCCCTACTGTGCCACTGCCCTGGTCTCTGAGGGAAGTGTCTAAGCAATACTGTAGTACATTTTTGCTAATGTTAGCAAACATATATATTAATGTTATATAGTGTTATGTTATTTAATAATGTATAATAATATACATTATATAATAATAAGCTAACATCTGATGCCCTTATCTAGACCATAAACTTGATATTACTTGAAGAAAGGCACTGAAATTGATATCAGAAAATGGTTTTGAAAAGGGATTGTGGTGGGAGA
The DNA here is from genome assembly GCF_036370855.1 of Dromaius novaehollandiae. NCBI lineage: Eukaryota > Metazoa > Chordata > Aves > Casuariiformes > Dromaiidae > Dromaius > Dromaius novaehollandiae. The sequence goes on from NC_088098.1 coordinate 28,642,324, forward strand.
AGTCTAGAAGGAGATTCATTTTATTATAACATTTCTTTTCATCACGGGTATGCAAGATTTCACTTCTAGCATATTTCAGATTTGAATTGTGTCACAAAACTGTAAGAAAAATATATGAATGACTATTAATAAATGAGAATGCCCCTCTTGCTCCAACAATGTGAGCCATCTAACCGTACCACCATCTACTTAAATGCTTCTAACTATAGGAGTGTTTTTTATAAATGCAATAGTTAGACATCAGCTTTCAAGAGAGATTTGTGATCTTCTAACTTATTACAATTCCTACTGAGAGTATTGCTTTCTGATATAAATACCTAACCTCCCTTGCTGTATTTTTTATGTTTTCGATAGCATACGTATTTGGGATGATGGGAGCCTGGAAATTATCAATATCACAAAGCTGGATGAAGGTCGTTACACATGTTTTGCAGAAAATAATCGAGGAAAAGCTAATAGCACTGGTACTCTAGAAATGACAGGTAAACTTCTAAATTAATTTGTTTCAGAAAGTATCCCTTAATTCAAAATCAGTAGGTTTTGTTCCAGCATTGCACTACTTCTGTGAGCCATTTTATATCTTTCTTTTCTAATCTGATTGCTCATTAAAGGGTGAATTGTGGCTTTTAAAGCATACATCTCAATAGAAACTGTATGTTTGCATCAATTCAGAGACTGTATCTCAGTTTTGAGTGTTTATTCTTCTGTAAGAGATTATAAAATCTGATCCATCAATTCAGATAGTACATTTTGATGCAATCACTCAGCTTGGTAGCGTAGCTCAGACAGAGGAATGAAGCCATGATTCTGGGGCCATGACTCAGAGAAATGGGGCTCTTATTGTCCTTGTTTATTTTTTTTCTCTCTTTTTTTTTTTGATGGGGGAGCTGAGACTTACAAGACTGAACGCTTTGCAGTTAAATTAACATTCATTATATTTGTGAGGTAGGGTAATATAGTCATATAATTGCACTACACTATTCCCTTCTTTTCTGGGGTATTAATATTTACCGATTGAATACTGATATCCTTAGTTGTGTATTTTAAATATGATGTCAAATAATTAAATATCTGTTGAATAACGAAATACAGCATTCATGAACAGTTATACCTACCAAGCATCCAGAAGTCTCACTGATAGTAGCAGAATCATTTATTAAATATATTTTTTAAAGTCTGTTCCAGAAATCATGCTGAATGTGGCAGCACAATACCACAATATTAATGTACTAATGTAAGAATTAATCTATACCAGCAGGTCATATGAAAGCATTTTTGTGGCTGCTTTATTATACCAAATGAGAGGGTATTGTAAGATTTTTTTTTTGGTTAATCAGATTTGTTTAATGTTTGCAGTTACTTTTTGTCATCTTTTGCAGTTTTATATGTCTAAATATTTCACTCAGCTATTTAATTATTTTGAAATATTATGTAAATAAATACAGCCCCTTGACAGTCATACCATACCTTCTACAATCAGAAAGAACTTTGACATAATAAGGCCTCATGATGAAACACTTAAAATGTGTTTATAAACTGTATAAACTAGTCATAAAGAATTTTTAAATTCTGGAGTATTCTGCTGTGGTTCACCTAAAAGGGAACGCTGGAAGACTAAGATGCCTCCCTTGATCTCACAGCAGAAACAGAAGGATCAGATGGCATATTTCAGAATTATTTTCACATTGTGGACAAGGATGATGGCTGACTAACAATGCTTTGAAAATGGTATTCTCAAGCACTTTGTGTGTGGCCCATAAAACTTCTCAGACATTGCTCAGGACTACAGGAAATTAAAAAGTTAAAACTAAAGCTGACAGACGCTGTAAACTGTGATAATTTTTCCCATAAGTTGTTTGTTCACTGCCTCTAGACCACTGTTTCAGGGTCTCCTTAGACTTATAGAAGACTTTATGTTAACCTCTGGAAAATCACTGCTGATAGAGTCAAGCGCTGAATATACAGCCATGACGTTAGAATGCAATCCCTCCTTCCATGAGGGTATCCTAAGGCATGTTCTCATAGCTAGGAATTTAGAGATCAGATGTGAACAGGTTGCTCTGACGTACTATGAGATGTTGAATTCTCAGATATCCAATTGTTGTGCCAGACTCCTATGCTAAGGATTAAACAAGTTTTGGATTGCTAGACTAGGATCTGGGGGAAGGGCTTTCTGCAAGTCAGATTGACAAGAAATATTGGGTTCATCTAGAATTGTTGCTGTCCTGTGTGTGGTTGGCGAGTAGTGCACTACCTGGGAGCATTTGGGAGTTTTGCATAGCAATTCCTCTGTTGATACCTAGATCTTAACTAGTGGCAATAGCTCTTTTCTTGTGGCTCATTATCTTCCAAGTTTTAGTATCTTACTCCCTCTCTCGTATCTGTGGGAAAGATATTGTATGTCAAGATGTGACAAGTAGATACTCTGTGGGTTTTTATTTTATGATCATATTTGACAGAAAAGGAACAGGTCTCACTGATCCAGTGAGTCACTTCCAGAACAGTGTTGCTAATTTGCCATAAGAATTAGATGCACGTACCACGATGTCTAGGAAGCACCATGAAGTCTCTGCCTTTTTTTGTTGCTGTAATGATAAGCAGCATTGCTGGGGGATATACAGCATTATTCCTTTTCTTCCACTCTTTCCTCTTTCATTTACTCATGTAGCTATCTGCACAGTTTGTTATACATACTTAATATTGTTCTCACTAAATACATTAAAATCTCAATCTCTGCAGTGCTCTAATGGAAATCTCAGACTCAGTCTGGCAGCTGTGCAGAACTTCCCATTCATTAATGAGACAGGTTTTAAAAAATGAGAAATATTATTATTAAAAAAAGAAAGCAACACAACAATTGACAGAAAATTGATCATCTCCCTGAGAGATTATCAATAAATAAAAATAGTTTTACATAGTAATATGGACCGGATAGTGAAACATAGCCATTTTAAAAGAGTAAGTACAAGTTAGGCATTTCAGTTGTAAAAGCATTTCCTTTGTTCTCTTTAGTTTGGTCTTTTTAAATGTAGTTGCATGAATAACATGCAAACCAGAGTTTGGGGGAAGAGTTTCATGTACAATCAAACAGTTATCAGTCTGGGTTTACATTTAGATAAACACTTATTTATTGGAATTTTCCATGTTTGCTGTTAACTTTACAGAGGCTACAAGGATTATTTTAGCTCCATTGAATGTTGATGTCACTGTTGGAGAGAATGCTACCATGCAATGTATTGCATCCCATGATCCCACGTTGGACCTCACATTTATTTGGTCTCTAAATGGCTTTGTAATAGATTTTGAGAAAGAGCACGAACATTATGAAAGGAATGTTATGGTAAGATACTCTAGATCTTATTTAATATGTGGAAGCCTATTTTTCTTTTTTGTGAATAGTTGTCTTTTCTGTTTTACTATTTCTATTCTACTGGTTCATGTCTAGAAAAATGCAGTAGGCTAAGGATATAAAATAAAATTACAATTTAGACACCTTACAGACAGTCATGCAAGATGCTCACAGGTAGACACCTGCATTCAGAAATGTGAATTGACGTAAGTATTTTGGTACCTGAGCTGAATCCCACTCTGATGACTGTAGTGTCTGAAATGAAAAAATATTGAGGTCCAAATGTTGAATAATGAATATAGCTGGTAAGCAAGTAACATATTATCTTGTAAAAGGGTGCATGCGTATGCGTTCATTTTTACTTGCCCATGTTTTTCTGAAAAACATTTCTGGAGTTTGGCACAAGACTGGGCCAGATGGCAGGTAGGAGTCAAACAGTCTGTAAATACTGAGCAAGAAAGGTTTGTGTGAAGGCTAAACAAGCTAATACCAAAATGCTTGTTTTGGCACATAGAAAGAGGAATCATGGACCTTTTGTGTTCACATGTATGGTTATCTCTTTATAGTCTTATATCAGACTTATGCAAGATTAATATCTTGAGTAGAAATCCTTCTCAGTTGTATCTAACGGTATCACAATTTAACGAACACCCAACAACAACCCCAGAGCTGTTGCCGATAGGTATATATATTTATGTTGCATTTCTGGAGTTAAATGATATAAAAATCCTCAAATATAGATACAAACTCTTTACTGTTTTTTAGATCAGCTGTAATTTCAGTTTCATAAAAATTATACTCTCAACCTTCAAGCCACCATGTTTTATTGCTCTCCCGAGAAACCGGCTATTTGGAGAGAAGAGGCTGTGGAAGCTGTCCACAACTTCTGAGAACCACGTGGTAGTTGGTCAGTTTCTGCTCCACTGTCAAAATTAGACCTCTTTTAACAGTACAGCCGACAGAGTCTTTTTTCCCAGACCTGCGGTGTTATTTGGTTTTCCATGAACCAGGAGATTCTCTTTCTCTCTTTATTTTTCCATATCTGTTTATCTCCATGTCAGGAGATATTTCAAGCTTAACTGTTTCAGCCTGATTGGGAACAAACCAGTGCTCTGGGGTGTCTGAGTTGCCTTAGCCTGCTCATTTGCTGAGTTGCTCTAAAGGTTCCTAAGAAGGCGCACTGCTCTCTTTCGGCCAGAGAGCAAGTCCTTGTCCAAAAAGCCAGGAGCAGTATGCTAAGACCAGCTGAAAAACATTGAAACCCAAAGACATGTAGCCCTTTGTGCAGTAAACCTCACAAAAGCCTATGTCCAAACTCGGCAGCAGGGTACTAAGCAATTTGAAGAGTGTACTTTGGGTTGCCTTAGGAATTACAAAGTGTGTAGATCTACCCTAACACCATCCAGAAAATTTCCTGTGTGTGGCTGCCAAGCATACCGCTATCGATAGGTTTAAATTTGCACTTCTGTACTACTCAGTGCACGGGAGTACCTTGCAGAAGCTTGAAGGCCTCATAATGGCATTCTTTTTCTTTAGATAAAAGCAGAAATGAACCTGATTGATTGCCAGTCAAAATAAGAGGTGAAAGAGTAAAGAAGATCCCTCCATTGAATGTATTCCTTGTAAAAGAGCAAATTAAACCAGTCCTGTTTTTATCAAATTTTGTTTAGTCAATTGCTTTTAGCCTCTCGACAGAAGTCACACAAAGAAGTTACATTCCACTAAAGAACAAATCGCACTGAAAGAGTAGATAAATCATTGATTTTGATGTGTAAGAAAGATAAAAATGCCTTACCTGAGCTTATCCTGGACTATGTAATGCAAGAGAAGACTAACCTTTTTCCATCTGTAGATCATGTGATGAACAAAAGTTTTTATTTCAGTGGCATAAACTTTTGAGTGTTGGTCTTAGTAATAAAAATAAAAGGAAATTGGATAAATTGTTTAGAAAATTAATTCTGAAATTTAATCCCAGTTTTATGGCACTTTCTAGCATAATACTTCAAGTGAATACGTCTGTGGCCAAATACGGGTTTCAGTGAGTGTCTAAAGCATAAGTCTCTCCAAAGTTGATATTTAGATCCCCAGTCATCTGATTCACCTTTCAGAGATAGATAGACAGTGGTTCTGGACCTCCTGCTCCCAAATTCTGATTAATTCACAGTATTTTAGACACTGTACTGAAGTGCTGTTTTTTAAAAAACAAATCAACCTGGCTGATTTCTGTGGTCTGGAGAGAGAGACACACACACAGATCTGAGGGTGGTTCACTTCATGTAGGTGCTGAATCTTGTGCTGGAAATAACTGCCTTTTTTTCATAGATTTTTGAGATACACCCCATAGGATGTAGAAGCAGGTGAAGGGTGACTAACTCTTAATTCATTTAGATACTTAAAGTTAAGTAAGTTAAATCCAGACATCAGTTAATTTATTTGTCAATGTATAACTCTATCCTCATAAGGGCTATTTCGTGGTTCGTTGCGTACTTTTTGTGCTCAATCAATACAGGTGTAACTGCCTGAAGCAGAGGCAGCTTCTTCGTATGCATTCCTGAGCCTCATTTCTGGCCTTTCAAATACAAAGCAAGTGCAGTTAATCTCTGTTCCTCTTCCACAGACAGCTCAGTCTTCATCAGTCAGGACAGAAGGGGGCGGTAGGACTGCGTTCCAGCTCTGCATTTGAGATCTGTAGTTATTTTGGGATTCAACACTTATAGGAATAATGAATGTAGGAGAATTTTTTTTAAATGTAAGGAATTCACTACAAATGTTTATATAGGATGTAAATAAAGGAATATGCACTTTCAGCATTTCTGTTTCATTCATTTATTAGCTTATTCTTACATGAATTTTTTTTCCCCCTAACTGTGTGAACAAAGGTATTTTCTCCTACTTCTTAAGTTCTCAGCTCAAGTCACTCAGTGGCAGGTTTGCTCAGACTTTCTCAGGTGCAAAGGGGTGATCTGTTGTGCATTAGACAGCAGCAGCCCAAACTGCTGTGCTTGAAGCACTGGGGTCCCATGCTACCACACAGCTCTTTGTAAGCATAAAAGAAAAAATATCCCATCATGAATATTACAATGACTGGATGTATCATTCATGCCCTCTGTAATTTACTCTTGATGAAGGAGCTTCATCTGTCTTCCTGATAATATTGCTGTTAATTTATAGTGACAAACAGAGCAACATGCTTAAATTTGATATAGACACAATACTTCAGTTCTCAAAATAATACTAATAATGTTGTCTCATACGCATAATGGAATGCTAATGAAATTCATGTAAATACCTGCATAAGTCTTTTTTCTTTAAATGAAAGCTTTGGTAGCTCCATCAATTGCTGAAGGCAAAACTAATTTGCATTACATTAGTGCTATAACTCATTTCTCAAAAGAAGATTTGTCAGTGCTGTTTTGATTTCACATGGCCAAATATGACAGTAGTATTTAAAATTTAAAAAAAAATTAATTGGTTAGTGTGCAGTCTGAGGAACAGCTGTCAAATGGAGTCTTCTAAATTTTACTATTAAACTAATTGTGTTTGACTTCATGTATGGTTATTCCTCTGATTATTTGATTGAGGAGCTAAATATTAACATATCCTTTCAAGACCCACAGCGATATAGCGCTTGAAGTAATCTGGAAACCTCTGATGTTTTGTCATTTCTTATTTATGGAATTGCTTTTTGCTGTGTATATTTAAAGATTGAAGGGCTTACTTTTAACATACATTTAAAAATTTAGTATGCACAATGTAAATAAATATATTGCTTTGATTTTAAGTTTTTATTTTAAGTAGTCCCTAAAGTATCTGAAAATAAAGATGTATGATTCTATTTTTACAGTCTTTTGAAACACACTAATTCATGTGTATAGCTAGTGAGGAACAGGAACTCTATAATTTAACTTGTTCCAGTCAGAAACTCAGAAACTTATACATACACTTAAAAAGAGTCCGAATGTAGGCTGTAATAGCCTTAGTCACATGTAGATATGCACACAAACTTTAAAATACTTTCTGAACCATCGACATTCCTGTGTTTGCTACATTGTTAATTATTTTTTGAATTAAGGAAAAGTGAAGTTAGGTATGTATTGTGTTAAGCAATATCAGTGGACCTGAAACACTGATATTTTTATCATCATTTTATCTTTAATAAGTTAAATTAAATTGGAGTACACCTCAGGAACTTGGCCTCCTGGAAATTAAATTTCTTTTGGAAGAATTAAAATATGGAAGATTGTTTATGGATCTAAGGACCTGTTAGCCATTTCCAAGAAAGAGGAGGTGGTGATGATGGTACAACAAAGCAAGAAAATGGGTTTGTCATAGAGACAATTTACTGGTTACTTGCTAGTCTCATATTAGCAATAAGATCATCAAAAGAACATAAAGAAACAACTGTGTTTGGATACCTGAGTCCGTTTCATAACTACGAAATGCAGGCTTATATCACCCCATTATGCATTAGCTGGATCATTAAGTACTTTCCTGAATTTGTTTGTAAGTTCTGTTCTTGGCATCTAGTTTGTTTCTTCCATACCAAAAAAATGTATTGCCCTTATTTTTACATCAGGTAGCTAGAAGACTTAATGCTGTTTTGTGATTATAATTTATCAAAAAAGCAGTTCTCCTAAAGGTGTTGATTTCCTTTATTTTCTGTTTGCAAAAACTAAATAAAACCAGCAAAAACAGATTAAGTTGATTAATGGTTTAGAATATTTGACTTATCAGGAGAGCTGGAGGAAGCTGGGATTATTTAGCCTGGGGAAGAGAAGGCTTGCGGAGATTTTATCAACGTGTATAAATACCTGGTGGGAGGAGGAAGGACAGCAGGCAATGGGCACCAACTGAAAAACAGGAAATTCCATGTAAAAGTAAGAAAACACTTATTTTTTACCATGAGAGTGATCAAACACTGGAACAGGTTGCTCAGAGAGGTTGTGGAGTCTGCATCCTTAGAGATATTAAAAATATCTGGACTGGACAAGGCCCTGAGCAATCCGTTCCAGTTGAGCTTGCTTTGAGCAGGGAGGTAGGACTAGGGACTGCCAGAGGTCCCTTCTGACTTCAACTATTGTGTGGTTGTGTGATATTTTAATATAATTGTGTAAAAAAACATATAATTAAATAAAATGTTTGAAATATGGTACTGAGTGTTGAAAACAGGTGGCAGTAGTTTTCTGCTCAGCCAATACCCTTATGTGGTGGTACACAGTATTTGTATTATGTAATATCCGCTCCTTCCACCGTAAGCCAAAGCTCTTGTCTTTGAAAAACAGAGCTAAGGTAGCCTGGTACCAGCAAGAATGAGGTCATTTTAGAAAAGAATTTTAGAAAGAGTTTGATTCCTGTTTTGATGGAACTTTGAAAAAATAAAACATAAAGTTCATGTTTGAACTTTAACATTCTGAGATACTGGAAAATCATTTCATAATCTTTTCCCCCCCCCCAGCATTTAGAAATTAATTACCTTACCAGCAGCTATAATGATGGACTTTCCACAGAATTGATAGGGAATCTTTGCTGCGTAGTTCCCAGGCCCAGAAAGGTGTCTTTAGCTGATGCTGGGTGTTGTGTAGCATTGCATCCAACTAAAGAGCTCATGCAGAATGAGGAGCATTGTTTAAGGTGGTGCTGACACACCTCAGTGTCACAACTGCTCCTGCACTGGAATTAAGAGCTGCTGAATCCATGCTGGCTCTCTGAAGTCAGGCTTCTGCATGTGTCTTGCAGTATCCTCCGGTTCAGGGATGTGCCCTAGAGACGTCCAAACGTGTTCAGTGCAGACCTGGCAGGGCTTGTTAGCTGAAGCTGTGTTCTGCTTTGAGGTAGCTATACTGCTTCTGAGTCCTGTCTGTGCATAACTAGCTCTGGTGTCTCTGCAACCATAATACAGTTAACCTGCAACAGTATTGACTTACTGCATTCTCAACAGCTTATTTTGCTTATACAAATGTGAGTTTATCCCTCTCCATAGTCAGAAAGTGCAGAAAGCTGTATGTTCTTCTAGGACCACATTCGTAATACTCTGGAGATGAGTGGCCAAAGCTACCTGACATTGAGGTAAATCACACCTGGAAGAGCCTGTTTCTTTGCTTTTAAAAGGTGGTTAGTTCAGACACCAACATCCACACTATAGATGTCTAAATTTAGGTGAGATGAAACCTAGAATGGAGACACCATTTGCCAAAATTCTCTCTATAACAGAAGTTTTTGTAAACTATACAGAGTAATTTGGACTATAAAAATCTTGTTAGAGAAGTACAGCCCAATATCTGCTTGTTTATTGTAAGTTATATTGTAATTTACAGATAATGGTAGTTCCTTGGCTGCACATCGTAGGCAAAGATGTATTACTACATGTTCCTGCTTCAACAGATTACTGAAGAGACACTTAGTTTTACTGCATAAAGCTCTCCCTGCACAGTTCACGGCTTTCTGCAGCAGAAAAGATACAAAGCTTTTCATTTTAATTTTTCTTAACCACTTCCCCGGTAACCCTCCTTGCAGAGTATTGAGTCTAGCTATAGTTATATGACAGGAAATCAATAGAAAATTTAGTCAGAGAACTGAAGAAGGAGAAAGAAAAGAACATTTACATAGCAAAGCTCAGTTACCCACTAAAGAGGAAGAAAAGGCTGTATGGATTGGCACAAAACCTGGGAGCCAGAGGCATAGTGAACTTGTTCAGCATGGTTTGTTGAATAGTTTGAGGGGGCAAATGGTCATTCACAAAGCATGGCCAACTAGATTAGCTGAGTCACTGCTTTTTCTGAACAGGAATCTCACGACTCTCCAGAGGCCCTGCGTCAAGAAGTTTCTTTTAGTGCCTTAACCTATTAGTGAGACACTCCAGAGCCACATATTGTGGCTAGGTTTTGGGTAAAGTTTAGAGGAAAGAGCCTAATGGTAATGTAGTGAGCATGGAATGAGAAGGATGGAGTCAGTGGTTAAAAGCAAGAAGGGGATGGAAAGCAGAAAATGTTGTGCTGAGGGTGAAGCCAACAAGCAGTTAGCTCTGACAGAAGTCATTGAGGAAACCTATTATTAATCTACAGGACTATTTCCAGCACAATGAAATGTAGTCTATTTAGAGGGAACAAGACACATGCTGACTACTGTGCTAGCAAGAAAAAAAATACCCTTAAAAATCAGTTCACTATAACTTTATATGCTCGTGAGATTTCACAAGCTACCAGAATCCATGTAGCATGCCTAGTTCGATAAGCAGGAGCTCAGAAAGCCGGATGTTTTCAGCAGTACCCATAGAAATGTAATTTGCCGTTTATTGTGGATTTTCCTCATCAGCCATAAGAGTGTGAGCCATGAGTACAAGTGAACAAGTATCTAAGCTTCTTTTGCTCTTGGAAGTGAAATAACTGGGCATATTACTGCAGGGGTGCCGGTGCAAAGCATAGTATCCCAAGGCATTCACAGTGGAATGTTGAATGGGGAAAAATAATGTATTTGTTGGAAGTATTTCCAAGTCCACATTTCAGGGGTAGCATTAGCACCATACTTCCTTTACATATAAATATAGGTCACTGAAGGAAGAGATTCTTCAGTGGGAATGACTGTCCATTAGCCTGCTGGGTTTTTTTATTTACCCACAGCTTTTATGCCAGCCCTGGCTTATGAAACAAAGTGAAGTGAGCTCTTCTGCGAATAGGATCCAGACCATAGAACTGCATTGATTTCTGCCAAGTTAGTTCTGTTAGTACAAAGGGCTCATTAGCTTCATGCTAACATAAAGTTTGACACACTGTCTCTGAGGTCCCGACAGGAGTGGAGAGTGCTTTCAGTCAAAAGGCTAAGTCCCTGTGAATGATTTTCAATCACACAGAGACATTTTCTGATGGCTTTTAGTAGTTTAATGCCCTGGCAAGGATGATTGATTGTCAAAAGAGAGGAGATCTCAGAAACAGAGCATGCAATGCTATTTTTGACATCACTATTAGAGCATAAATACAGGTTTCATATGATGAAAGTCTTTGCTTTAAACTTGGTAAATATCTGCGTGGTGAACCACAGATACACTTGGAACATCCCTGAATACTTCTATCACAATTTCCAGTCTGTGATTCAGTTTTCTCTGTATTAAGGAAGGCATTTTTTAACTCAGCCAAGCTGAGGTTTTTGAATGAAAATATACAGTGCTTTCATATCTTAATTTGTGGACAGAATCTGCTGATGCCCATGTTCTTTATGTGCTTTGTAAGCTCTTCTTTTGCCACCAAGAACCTAGGCTTCTTATGAAGTATGGAAAGCTTTATCACCAACTTCATAAAACCTTGCTCCAGGAGAGCTTCTGAACCAACAGAATGCAATACTATGTCTATGGATTGTTGATTTTTAAATTGCATTATATTTTTGCATTTTTTTTTCATGATTTAAATTTTCAGAATCGAGTTCCCATAAGGGAAATTAATGTTAGCAACTGTATGGGCACGCGATTAATAAATACAATGAAGTGTTTTAATTAAAGTGCTAAAATAGGAATTAATGACTACTAAGACTATTAAGAATTTGTAAATCATTTGTATTGAAGTAATAATATGATCATGAGTATTCTGAACTATGCAGATTTTCCAGACTTTATTGGTTTGGACCAACCATGCTTATGTTTATTTACAGATCAAATTGCAAGCAATAATCAGAGATTCACAGACATTATGGTTCTTTCTAGGATGGCAATTAGTGCTAATAAAATGAAGGTTTATACAGAGTACTAAAGTAGAGAACTGGTTCTTACTTTTATTAAATCAAAAACAAACAAACCAAAAACCCAGCAACTGGAAATTCCAGGAGTTTGAACTTCTTTGTTGTCTTTTTCTTTTTCTTTTTCTTTTTTTGGAGGACAGAGGAGCAGGCATTTGCCCTACTCCAACTGAAGTGCTGACCTGATGTTCCTTACTGAACACTGTTGACAGCATTGCTTAGCCCATTACAGATGAAAAGGGTTTACATGTGGTTTGTTAGCCAGCCAGCCAGTGTTCTTTTAAGTAGTAATCCCCGTAGATTTTCAAAGGGTGGTGTCCTGGAGGGCAATCCTGGTGGAATTCTCGTGAATGAGTAAATTGCAGCAAAATCAAATGCCGCTATTCCAGATTCACCTCATGTCTGCATCCTGCTTCCACTTTGGCCAATTAAATTAAAAGGCCTGTCATATTAGTTTTGAGTGAAACATGCTAATAATGTATGTCTTAAAGTTTAGTAATAATTGAAAGAAAAAAGTCTTCTAGAAATATACCAAGAAAACTAGCATTCATATACTGGATTGGTCACTGATCCAACTAGTCTATTTGATCCTCACAATAGCACTTGTGTCACATGAGCTTGGTACAGGATAACCTGCATTTCTCGCTGATATTACTTGGCAATCAAATGAAGTATTGCTAGCTGGGATTGAGAAGCCTGTCCATGTGTGCTTGATTCTTGCTTTTATCCAATCAACTCTTTATCTCAGTAATTTCTTAAAGAGGTGAATTCTGATGTTGGTCCAAAAAATTGGTTTTAATAGATTTCATTTTGTGCTGAAAGTTTATGTCTGCAGAATTTGACAATTGGTACCCCAAATCCTGACCAGAGTTTGGAAAAGACAAGGGTAGTTTCATCTGGCTATTTTAATCTCCCTCCAAATATAGACACATGCAACTGGCAGTGTAGCTTCAGAGTATTTGGAAAGGATTTAAACTTTACTTTTATTTTTTCCCTCATTTTTGATCAGGAAAGATAAACTGGATGACTTAGTTCTCTTTCACTCTTTCAAAATGTCTAAATTCAGAGACGTTAATGGCATCTCTTAATATTTTATATAGTACTGAAGGCTTTTGTTGTTCTCTAGAACCTTCCAGTGATGAAAACACTAGTTCTTACACTGAAAAATTCAGCAATTTTTCTTTCGCATATTATTCTGCATCTGAATTTCCTTTGTTCCTTCTTGTGAAGGTTTCAGGATTGCAGAGAGCTATTTCAGGGTTTGCTTTTTATACAAAATGAGATTTCAAAACAATGTGGAGTAAGTTAGGAAATGTGAATGTTGCCCTTTCAGTGTAGTGTGGTATTGATTCATCCATCTGTTAATGTTTTGAAACATTTTGACTTTCATAAAAGCAGTCAGCTATATTTTGAGAGGGTGATTGAGTTTTTTTTAAATACTTTAAAGACTAACACATGTATAACTCTGAGGTTTAGCCTAGTAATCCTTTTTGGAATAAACTGCAGAATAGATAAAATATTTCAAATGTGTTATTTTTAAACATTTGTATAAATGTATTTCTTAATATAAAAGGTGTTTTTCATTAAGAATAGCTGTGGTATATGTAGTGGTCTGTGTTCTACTCTTTATTTTACAAGTGCCCATCTAGTTACTCAGTGGATTCACAGAAGTGTCATAGGATAATAATATTTTACTCAGTTTGCATATCTGTATGACCGGAGTAGCTGCAGATAGTGGGCATTATAGCCATCTGAAAACAACGCTATATATTTTTTCCAAATGTAACCATTTAGACACTTTCTATCCATTGTTTATATAAAGATGTTTCTTTTCTTTTTTTCCTTTTTGTTTGTTTCTGCAAAATGATTAAACCCTAGAATATGTTTCTGGGGATGGAGGGAGTAGAAAATTCCTACATATGCTCCATTAAGAGGTTTTAACTCTTTGTACCTTCAAAGCAAGGGCTTGAAATTTGCTTTAAGAGCTTGTCATGTTGTCAGAACATACGTTTTGCCTTTTACCTAGTCAACTTACAGGCCTTTGATCACTGACACTTCTAATATTTGTGTCTCTCAGCCTCCGTTCCTTCTCCAGAAACACTCTGGAGTATTTCTCTAGAGAGGAACACTCTTCTCTGGAGTGCTGGGTCCAGCCCTGGGCTCCCCAGTACAAGAAAGACATGGGCATACTGGAGCGTATGCAGTGAAGAGCTGCTAAGATGGCTAAAGGACTGGAGCATCTGTTGTATGGGGAGAGGCTGAGGGAGCTGGGACTGTTTAGCCTAGAGAGGAGAAGGCTCAGGGGGACCTTATCAACGTATATAAATACCTGAGGGGAGAGAGTAGAGAAGACAGAGCCAGACTCTGGCCCAGAGAAAGGACAAGAGGCAATGGGCACAAATTGAAACACAGGAAATTCCATTTAAACATAGTAAAAAGGTTTTTTTTACTGTGAGGGCAGTGAAACACTGGAACAGGTTGCCCAGAGAGGTTGTGGAGTCTCTGTCCTTGAAGATTTTCAAGACCCAACTGGACATGGCTGAACAGCCTACTGTAATTGACTGCTTTGAGCAGGGAGTTTGGACTAGATCATCTCCACAAGTCCCTTCCAACCTCAATTTTTACTCATTTTTTCTGAGTCCATGATTCTGTGATTCTTACTCAATATTAAAGTTTCCCTTACATTCTTGATGCCATTTCACTGGTTGCCACAAGGGCCGGCTGCTCTGCTAGGCATGGTGAGCTAGGAGCTGAGGGGGATAACACAGTCAGCAGGGCAGGCCCAGTGACACTTACCAGGGTCAGACACGGCCCAGTGACCACCAGGCAAGTCCACAGTGAGGAGGCAGGCCCAAGGTCAGGCTGGGAAACCAGTCAGGAAGTCAGGGTCCAGGTCCAGATCAGTGGGGCCCATGGCCAGGCACAGGCATGGCTGTGACACAGCGGAGGGCCAGATAGTAAAGGCTTAGCTTAAAAGCAGCTCCCATGGGAAGAGGAATCAGTCCTGGCCAAGGCCTCCCCGCAGTGCTGGCTGTGTGCCATCCATCCAGGGTCACCAAAGGAAGGGGCAGCCCCCAGCTGTGCTATGTTGGAGTTGGCCCTGAGCCCCAGCAGCCAAACTTCCAGGAGGGGGATGCTCGCAAGGCCCTCACACCATCAGCTCTCACACTGAGGTCTTCGAGCAAGCGCCTTCACACTTTCTCCGGTGTTGTACAACCCACTGCAAATATGCTTCATCACCCTCCTTCAGTCTTCTTTTTAGACTTCTTGATTTACCATAACATTAGTAATTTGAGAACAGGTTGTGAGTCAGTATGTTTGACTAGTGCATGCCATTACATTTACTACAGTTATCCTTTTCATTGCCAACACTGTTTTGCAGAATGAAATCTAGTCTTTTCTCTAAGAAACTGGGTCACATGTTGATCATTATTCTTTGTGGTCTCTGTCTTTTAATGTTGTGTGTAGTGTCTTAGTGTCTTTTATTTGGTGTTTATTTTGGCTTTGATTGTAATCTCTCTGCGATAAAAAGTTTCTTACTGTTTTAGGTTTGTAAAGGAAAAACTCCATGATATGGTTATAACACAAATATGCATAGAAAAGCAAATATTATTATAGAGAAACTATTTGACTGCCATTTACAAAAAATTTTTGATGAAATTTAATGTTCAGAAATGTGCTTCAAACATTGAAATAGTAATGTTGGCTTGTGAAAAAGCATTTTTATTTTTAAGACATCTGGCAAAGAGCAGCAGCTCTTCAAGAAACACAGGACACTTCCCACAGCTGTCATACAAATCAAATATATCTCTGAGGGTGATCTGTTCTCAAAGACAGCACTTGCTTTGTACAAATAGCAACCACTATATATCAGTTGGGATGTATGTGTAGATAGACATCACATAGCTATATAGGGATGTTTTCCAGTTTCATTAAGTACTATTTTTGTAACAGATTAAATCCAATGGTGAACTGCTCATTAAAAACGTTCAGCTGCGGCATGCTGGAAGATACACGTGTACTGCACAGACGATTGTTGACAATTCTTCGGCTTCAGCTGACCTTGTTGTAAGAGGTAAGGTTTTCCAGGTAAAAGCGAAACATTGCTGTTTTTCATCTAGATAAGCAGAGTGTTTCTGGTTGTTTAGAGTATTTTATTTCTCATCAAGAAATGACAGAGATTAAAAAGAAAATTAACATATGAAATCCTTACTGTCTACTCAGGATGCTGAATATATTCCCAACATTTAGATATCTAGATAAGCATGTGCTTTCCTGAAAAGCAATAAAGATTCTTTATTATGTGTATTTTCCTGATGCTAAAATAATTCTTAGATATTTTAAGTTGGTCTCCATTATATACGACAAAATAGCTTGTATCTTTCAGTTTATCCATTGTATAATATTTTTAAGCAACCACTTCTAATTTTCTGTAATGCTTTATCGATTAAATTATTGTGTATTAAACTAAGCCTACATTAAAAGTATCCTAGTTTTCAAATGACAGAAACAAGGATATTTGGAGCTAATGTTACCATTCCATTGTTAGCTCATTCTTCTTAAGTATTGCTGTGGTCTCAAAACACTGTGCTTGTTCATATGATATATATCCTACAAGATATGTGACAATGCCTAGTTTCAATAGGGTGAGTTAATTTGTGTCCTTGGAGCATTTTACTCCTTTTTTTTGCCTCCAGATATAACATGTTCTGAAGTGCTAATGCTCTGTAGCGTTGACAGTTCTAAGCAGACATAACTTGTACTTGGGGCTGCATCACTATCATGTTTTTCCCCACATTTCTGTTATGTTGTATAGCAGCATATAGCAATGTGTCCTGATTCTGAATTTCTGTCATCTGAGGATGTTGTAACTTCAATATTTTTGCACTTAATATCAGTGAAGTTAATTTAATCAGAAGCAGCTTTTTGTCACTATGCTCTGAAAAGAGCCATTACATGGTTCCAGATAGCTAAAAAATTGCAAAGCTTTTCAGGCACTTCTTCTTGTCCACAATAGAAATAGAATATTTCACAGAACCATTTTTAATGAAGATATCACTTTTGGAACTTGAATGGAATTGCAGTCTGAAGAATCATTGCCCATCTCCTATCATGTTCTGGAGGTGCTACACTTAAGTGCCTCATTTATTTAAATACTTCCAGTGGCCTACCTTTGTATCTGTGCCTGGAACTACACTACTACTACTGAAAAAAAATGAAGATCTCTGTTCCCATTTAGTGCCTTCTCCTAATAATGTCACAGAAAGTAGTAACTCCCCCAGCCCCCAAGTCCACACAGAGATCAGATCCTTGAGGTACACTTGCAGCAATTTTAATAAATACTGAGAGACTTAGAATCTCCATGAAATGCGATTCTGGCTGCCTCTTTTCTTTGAGAACTGGGCTGTCTCAGTGGTGGTGATGTCCGTCTTAGGTCAGGGGCCTGTGGCTGCTGCTTGCAGGTCCAAGCATCACTTCAGAAGTGTAAGACCAACCTCGATCCATTCTCATCTTGACAGGATTCAGCTCTCCTCAGATGGGCTTAGTGGCTCAAGTTCACCTTTGCATTAACACAGTATATGGCCTGTACTTTAGCGCTAACGGTCCTCTTGCCAGCTCAACCTTCAGTGTGGAATGATCACATTTATTTCTTTTTAAACAATATATTTTTTGAGATACCAGGCTAAAGTTGAATACTTTTGAGGTTTGGAGTGGGATTGCTTGCTGGGTAGAAGGATAAGGTAGCATACTATCAAGGTATGATTTTTCTCCAGTGTAAGTCACAAGCATTTAATTATTTCCATACAAATTTCAGTCAAGGCCAATATGTGACCACCAAAAGTGTATAATCAAAGTGGGTCAGTGATAACATCATCATTAGGTGGAATTTAGAAAGGAAGATTTTATGATTTTTTTCTGATTCTGAGTTCACTGGATTTTCCAAAAAAGATCAGCAACAGTTAAAAGTATCACCTTCTTACTGAAGAAAATCCCAATATTACTTCTAAGGCAGCAGCCATGGAAGTTGCATTTAGTATTTTTTAGCTGCAAATGCAGTTATCTTCTGAATCACTCTGAAGAATATTAAAAACTAATTGTATGTTTCAAATCTGTTCTTAAATAGAAAGCGAGACTGGAAAATGTCGTAGCTGATCAACACAAGTAGGAATGTTAGGAAATTTTCATTTTTAGAATATTTAATTTGTGAATTGAATTACCAAATTTTTTCTCAGGTCCTCCAGGCCCTCCTGGTGGTATAAGAGTAGAAGAAATTAGAGACACTGCTGTAGCACTTACCTGGAGTCGTGGAACAGACAATCACAGCCCTATTTCTAAGTACACTATCCAGTCAAAAACTTTTCTGTCTGAAGAGTGGAAAGATGCTAAAACAGGTAAGAGTAATGCCAGGTAAGAGTAATGCGAATAATTATAAAGTCATAGGTTATAGAGAGCTTGGCTATTAGAAAACATGGCTAATCAGAAAACAGTCATGATGAAAGGAAACCAAGGATGCTATAAATGTCTGCTACAGGGTTGGGGAGCAGTATTGTCCTATCAGTAGATATACACAATATATAGAAAATAAAGATATACAGAAAAGAATAGGCTTTTTATTCCCTCCTGTTTTACCTCTTCCCTTGTTGTGTAAAACATTCCACATCAGCTACTAGAATCATAAAAAAAATTTTTTTCAAGGATAATTTTATGACAAACAGGTGTCCTCATTTCTGTATTTATTATGCTGAGAGTTGGTCAAAATTGTCTAATGTTTCCTGTGAGAAGAGCAAATTCCAGTTGCATCAAAACTTGCCCCCCTAGAGAAAACATAGCTAAGAATATCCTCCTAACCACTGGATGTCATCATTGTGCCACATAATTGCAGCTGAAGTGGCACCTACCTGAACACACAGCATGCTAATGAATAATAGGTCTTTGTAAAATTTAAAGCAAATGCATAAACTATGAAAATATTTTTAAAATACTATTACAATTATTAAAAACAAACTTTTGTGCTCTGTCCGTTATGTTACTGCTTACATCAAACACTGGCTTCTGAAATGTGGGCAGTAGCAGTATTAAATATTTTCAGATAAGATACACTCCTTTATGGTCCTAACCTTGTTAAGAAATATAAAGATTCTGCATTTCACTGCTTCTTTTGGACTTCTAACAATGTAAACTTTTATTTTAAGCCTTCCTACAACTGGGCTGAAGAAACATATTTCTATCATATTCTCTTCTGGATATCTAACAATATACTCTATGAAACCATCTACATCATGGAAATAGTAAGAATGATTTATAGGCAGAATTTTGGCCCAAGAAGAAAGCTGTGTGGATTCTGAACTGGGAAAACAGTTCTTGCACACACAGGAGAGTTGAAGACTAAAACTGCCATATGTTTGAATGCTTTATGATGGATAGCATTGCTACATGCTATACAGAACTGTCATATAAATATGATTCATTATACCACTGTAAAAAGTTATAGCTTAAGTTCCTTTCTGTGGATTTATAGCATCACCTACTCCTGATTTCTTAATATCAAGAATAGGAATAGTTTCAGGTATTGTTTTTCATTTAATTTGTCCTTTGAAACTAGAGAGAGAGATGTCGAAGAAATAGTTTGACATACTGATCTCAAAATCTCTGTGACATCAGTGAGAATTTTGGGGAATAAAAAGCTGAAAATTTTAGGCCTACTGCCTTAAATCATATTTCTTTTCTCGAATATATAGTTCTATCATATATAATTGTTTCCAACAACCAGCATTAGTTTATGACTTATGTTAAAGTAGCTAGGGAAATAGAACTAGAAGGTCCTGCAGTTCCTTCCTATCTCTGGTACCATGCTAAGTAATTTCTGTGAAGTAGATTTCTATGAACTTTTTAAAAATAACCAAGCTAAAAGTTAGTGCTGTTCAAATAACTAAGTCACCATAGTAATCACTCCCGGCATTATTGCAAGTTTTACTTCATTTCTGGGCTCCTCCCAGTTTGGCTCAGTGTTCACTGTCATATGAAAGAAGCATGATAAACAGTCCAAACTGATCTCTCAACAGTGTTAAGGCTATCATTTATAATTTTCAATGTGTGGAACGAAAAATACATTTTCGCATTGCACTTCTGAATTATTATTATTACTGTTACTGTTAATAGTAGCTATTACTATTACTGTTTTTCCCAAACCAAACCCTTTGTCTCAGGTTGCATAATATTGAGTGTACTTTATGAAAGTGTGTTCTACTTCACAATGTGGAAATATGTGTGAATAAGTTATATAATATGTTGTTCACATTTATGTTGCTCCTTCCATTTAAGGGGATCAGAGCATTTTGGAAGGATTAATTCTCACAATGTTGATCATTCATGGTTATTCTGAGAATATGACACAGTAAGATTAAATCAAGAGATTGAAAGCAGTCCAGAAAAAGGAATGACAAATTCATATCAAGTCTTGGATACCATGGAAGATCACCATGGCTTTATTAACTGGACAGAAAAATAACTTGAGCAAATATAAGGGAGCTTGGTGGGCAGAAAGAAAGAAAATGGAGAGTGCCTCACTTTATTCTGCAATACCTCATTTTGGAATGAAAAATTTGATTAGGGAAAGGAAAGCTCTCTCATGATCTAATGCTTACTCTGCTACTCCTTTTTTTGTAGCCATTTCACTCATATTTTAATTCCAAATTAGCTACTTTCCCAGCACAGAATATGTCATTTCTCATCTCCCTCTAAACCCAGGATTTTTATTTGACTAACAACTCTTGGCTCATTAAAGGAACCAAAAACCTCCATCTTTCTGCAGCTGCAGACTAACAATCCCTATTGTCTGTGAACTGTAGACAGAAAGAGACCCAAGAGTTATGCATTTCAGTTATTGTAAAGAAACTCACCCTTTTGAGAATAATAAATCTTTTTAGCAGAGATTGTAATAACATTTGTCCTCATTGGGTCAGAACTAGATTGCAAGTCATAACACACCACTAAGAAGGTGCACCAAAATCTGACCACATTTTATAAACCACTCCTTATCCACTTATGATGGATCCTTGCATTTGCACATGTCTATCCCTTGGCTATATCATGAATTTTTATTTTATTATCTTTGCATTCCAGATTTCTCGTTGCATTTGTCTGTAGGTAAAATGAAGTTCTACAGCTACACTATAAGGATATCTCATAATTAAATGTATTTCTGGTGTTAGTTTGTACCCAGTTAAAACTTATAGGCTTGTAAAGGTTTATCCAAGATAATGTCAGATAAATAGTTTCCAAATTCCCAGTCATTGCCAGGAGTACTCCTTGTAAAATGTGATATCTCTTGTGTATAATCATGTTCCTTCTGTTGGCACTGTATGAATGCAGAGTAGCGATGATTTTGCAGAAATCAACGAAATTACTGGCTGACCTTATTGTAAAAATGCTGCTTTCTAAAGCAATTTTTTATTTCTTTTAGAGCCATCAGATATTGAAGGAAATATGGAGGCTGCTACAGTGATTGATTTAATTCCATGGATGGAATATGAATTCCGGATAATAGCAACAAACACTTTGGGGATAGGAGAACCTAGTATGCCGTCACAGAGAATTAGAACAGAAGGCGCTCGTACGTAGACAGAAATTGTTTAGTTCTTTTTTTTAATGTGCTTTATGTTCTCACATTTTTATTAATCCATTTTGTAGTTTTAGTTGAAAAAAGGATTTTAAAAGATTCAAATCCAGGAAATGTTTTTCTGGCCACTCGCTACTATAGATTATAGTAAGCAAATACCAAACTGTCTGGATACACTGAAATCAAAACAGACAAAAAAGAACAAAATAGAAAATATTTTAAATAGTAAAATGTTCAGTTGCTATTTGACTTGTATTATAATTAAAGAATACAGGATGGGATGCGTGTTTTACTGGATAATGCCATTCTTCTGTGATTGAAGGTTTGGTCTGGTCTCTTCTCATTCCATGTCAAAGATGTGACATTATCCAACACAACACATGCCCTTATCTGTCTAATTGCTCAGTGTTAAAATCACAGAGCACATTTAAGGCTATCCTTTAAGCTCAGGCAGGTACACTATAAAATGAATTCTCCAAAATGAGGAATTAGATGTTGTACTTATTATTCAAGATAATACATTCCATTTAGACTGTAAAAATGAGATAACAGCAGTGCTCTGGGAGGTAATATGTCACTGCAGAAAGACTGTGTCCAACAAAGCCTGTACATCAGTATATCCTCCTTAACACTTATTAGCACCCATTTGCAACCCCAATCTATTTATAATTTTAAAATATCTGTTGTCCCATGGCTTGAGATTTTTAACTAGAAATGCAAAACCAAAATGTAAGAATAAAATTTTACAACTGGACCTGCTAGGTTTGTTTTGATTAGATACACTTTATCAAAATAAAATCTATTTACATTGCAAATTTCAAAACATTTACTAAAAAAGACCCACATTTGGTCCATTAAAATTGTATTACTCAGGGGGAAAGGAAATAGAGATTGGTTAAATTAATCTAGATAGGGAAGAAAAATCTACAAAATGTTAATACTAAAGTAGAAGGAAATTACAGCCTATAAAATTGGCTATTAGCTTTATATGTTTTCTGACTCAACAGCTGTATTTAAACAAGGCCCAGAGGTCTAAATAAGAAACCTATTCAAGCTCCTTGGAGAGCCTGGCTCATAATGGACGTTTTCGCTTTGCTGAATTAAGGCAAAGATAATGCTCACAGGTAGAACAATGGTAGCATCCTGCAGTGTGCAGTTTGTCACATTCATGGAGTTCCTTTTAGCCTGCTTCCCAGCCTGAAAAAAAATGGCATATCCTCAGCTTTTGTAGCAGGATATAATGCTTTTGCAAGATGTAGTCAGTTGACTCATTCCTCATGCCCCAGCACCATTGTCATCTCTGTCAGACTGTGACAGATATTTTTGGTGAAACAAAGCAAAATGCTAATGCACACCTTCCTAGGCAAAGACATGGACACCTCTTGCTGTGCCAAAATAAGGTTTAAGTCAGTAACGGTCTAGAGATGAACCTCTGTGTCCAAGTCCATTTTCTGCCAGGAGCTGGAATTTGTTGTGGGCAGCGACAATAGGATTAGGGCAGCCTCACGGGGTTGCACTGTCTGGACTTCCCGGGTACCACAGAGCCAGTACTGTGTGTGACTTCTCATGTAAACCTCTATTGGACACATTTCCTGAAGAAGGTAAGTATTTCATGGCACAAACAGCAACCCATATCCACATGCTGTAATTATTTGAATAGCTCTTCTATGTTACACAGCAACTAACCTCTCCATTACACTGTATCACTGATAAATTATGTTTGTTAAACTGTAATGTTTATCAGTGTCTTTTTCAGTTCTGAAGTCTCTCTTCTTTACATTTAGATATAACTTTAATTTTAGTAACTAATATTTTTAGTAGCATGCTAAGGATGTGTGTTATGGG
The DNA here is from genome assembly GCF_036370855.1 of Dromaius novaehollandiae. Classification (NCBI taxonomy): domain Eukaryota; kingdom Metazoa; phylum Chordata; class Aves; order Casuariiformes; family Dromaiidae; genus Dromaius; species Dromaius novaehollandiae. Next base: position 28,665,858 of record NC_088098.1, read on the forward strand.
GAAAAGATTTGTTTTTTTCTTTCTTAATAAAATCTGCCTGTTTCTTCAATAACACCTGTATTTCACCACACCTTCTTGGAATTCAGTTAGTCAAAGGCTACTTGTATATATTGTAACTTCTACACACATTACAGAATTGTCTAAGTTTGGCCTCATTTTCCAGTGATTTATGTTCTGGAAGGCCAGAAATAAATAGTGCAGACCATGCACCAAATGCTGATTACAGTTTCAAAAATTTTTTACTTTTTTTTCTTTTCTAGAAGCATTAATTCTTCTCTGCTTTTCTGTTTCTCCTAAGCTAACCCCAAGAAGTCCTCAGTGAGCATCTTCTTTAACAGGGGGACAGCACACAGGAACTGTCTTCTTAATATCTTGTGACGTTCATTGAGTAGTAGGCAAAATGTCTGATGATATAAGAATTTTTAACACAAAAAAACATGTTCATGTAGTTAGAGCACGTAGTTAATGCATGATCACCTGTGGCATATGTAATATACTACAGGCAAGGTTAACCATCATTTTCTAAGTTTTCAGTGGTACTTTGTGTGTCCTTAATATTGCGAGACAGCAGATAAGTACAAAAAAAATCATGGAGGATAGCAATGAAATCACCATATTTAGTGCAAAAACATTCCTAATTCCACAGCTCTATTCAAATATTTTCTGTATATAATTGTAGCGAAGAATTTTAGAGACATATTTTTACTGAGCTTCTGAGAGAAAAGACCCTGCATACCTTAGGAAGTGCCTAGATTTGATTTTCAGGTGCTTACTGTATTTGAGAGAATTTAAGTACTCACAGAGTCTTACAGAGATGAGAATACAGGAATGTCTTGTAAGGAAGTCTCAGAGAATGTCTTGCTTTACCACTCAGTTGTGCACTAATGTTGATCTCTGAATCAACACAGTTTCTTTCGTTACGTGGGATATCAGTATAAAATGCAACCAGTCAATGACTCTAACTGCTAGCTAACTTCCATCCTGAACATCTGCCCTTGCCAGCCAACAAAACATCTGCCACTAATCTGAACTAGAATAGGATCAGGGTGCCAATACTTCAGAGATTTATCCATGGGTTTAACTTTTCACATTGTGAGGAAATCCATTGAAACAGGTGGAACTGATCAGTTTGTTATGTTAAATACATGTTCAGGTCCTGGGTGCTTGAGCCCTCAGAATAGTAGCATGTAAGGAAGCAAGAGAACACTGCATTGTGCCTCAGTTAAGATCTATGAGGAGTGAATAATCAATTAAATGTTTATAGAGAATATGGTTAAAAAGAAGAATGATTGATTGCTACCTATGGTTGGAACTGGCATGTTTCCTGTGGCAGAAGCTATGCGTTAGTCTTGGCAAAACCACAGACTCTCACAACTATTACAGACTATCATTACTTTAATTGTGTACGTGTGCTTGTTGGCCCTGCTAGTAAAAAGAAAAGTAAATAATGATTTTTTTTTACTGAATGCATACTACGGAGTCATTTTCCTTGTCTCTTTTGTTTTTCTAGCTCCTAATGTGGCTCCTTCTGATGTTGGAGGAGGGGGTGGAAGCAATCGAGAGTTGACAATAACGTGGATGGTAGGTATTGCACTGTGATGGTATGAAGCATGTAGTCACTTGAGCCTGATCTTGCTCCTGCTGAAACCGGTGGAAGGTTTGTCACTGGCTCCTGTGAGTGCAGGATTTGAACACAGTGTGTAGGTTTTCAGACTTTTGTCATGAAAACATATTAGAAGGAATGGGGAATATGATATTCTAGATGTTTAAGTGTTGGGCATTTCTAAAACATGCTCTAAAACATACTCATTTTCTGAATATGTTTTGAAGAGATTGAAACATAAGAGGTACAGGTTGTGATAGCGCATTGATATAATTGCATTTGAAGAGGCTTTTGAAGAAATGAAGATGCATTTGAAGAAAGCATCTTCAATGCTTTTTTTTCTGAAGTTACAATCTAAACAGCATGCAGCTTCACTTAAATGCAATTAAAGGTTTAAAGTCTTAAGTGTGACTTTAATGTGCTGTGCACAGATGTGCAGGCTTTATAAAACAGAAGGACAATTACATCGTCATTCTATAAACAAACCCATTATAATTAATAGGTAGACTTTCTTGTATATTGACAATTCATACATTTCATTTTATGCTAATGTAACTAGTAACACAAAGGAATATTGCATCATACTGCAACTCAGCCATTCCTCCATTCACACATATCTTTGTTCCTTATCTATAAGCCATTCATTTCTCTTTACTGGTTGCCTATTAAGCAAAAGGCAGGGGGGAAAACACAGAGACAGAGATAAAAAATAAAACACAGAAATAGTGGAAAGAAAAGTTTAAAAATTTATAGTGTCATAAGGAAAGCTTTGCAGTAAACAAAGACTTTTCAAAATTTCATACCTTTCATTCTCATTATTAACTCCATGATATTGTGTCTTTAAAAAGTCTTCTCTGCATTTAGATATATATAATTGCTGTCTTCATTCTGGTACTGAAGCAATAATTTTTAAAATTCCCTTTTACAGTGGGAAAGAAAGCATCTGAAAGTAAGGAAAAAAGGAAAAGAGGAAAGAAGACAGGAAGGAGAAAGAGAGTAAGGGAAAATAAGAATTTGTAGGCAAAGATGTTGTGTAGACAAAAATTGCATGGAAAAGAAAGTTGAAGTCTTTTGAAGAGTAAAGTGGAAAAGTTAGGAAGAAGAAATAAAGTAAAAAAAAAGTCTATCTATCATCTGGTTCATGTTGTCAGAACCTTTCAGTATACAGTAAAAACAGTTATAGAAATGAAAGATGATGAAATGTTATGTTTGAAACAACAGAGTTATCTTGCTGCTTTTGATCCCTCTGTTCACCTTCGTAATGCTGTCAGGCATAATACGCCGTTTGTGTCTTTTTGGGAATGGTTCATGTAGGTAGTAGTTTATTTACCTCTATCACAAATGCTTTTTCTTGTGTGAAGTAAAATATAAAGATGACATAATTACAACAGCAACTATTTCATTGTTTTAGTAGGGATCTGCCTTATGCATGTACAAGTTTTAATGCATATATATATTTCATTCTTTTCGTACTTCAGGTTGATACCTCTTTGGAAAGGTTCTCAAGTATGACACAGAAATAGTCAGCTATCATATGTTTAGACCAAGGGATCTGGGGTTTTTGTTTTGTTTTTTGATTCAAATCAAAATGATTATTTAGTCTTTCTAAGTATTTTAGCAGTGAATTGAACTAGAGAAAAAATGTCTTAAGTTTGTAAAAAGGATGAGCTACACTTTTGATAAAATAAACTCAAAAGTTTATTTCTCAGTTCCAATAACAGTAAGTCGGAAAGTGGATGGCTTTTAATTGTTTCCATTTAGGTTTTTATTTATGCTTTGAAGAGCAAAAAACAAATAAGAACACAGGGACTGAACAGTTGTTTAAGACCTAGATTATTTTATTATTTATTGACAAATGCTGTCTCATTAAAGCTTTAACAAGTCACAGTTACACTGCATGTAAAGACCCATGTTAATGGCATTGTTGTTACAGTGAAAACTTGGCTGTGACTAAATTGAAAAAAGAAAAGTATAACTGTGAGGATAGTGACTAATGTAAGATCTGAAGTACAAGATCCTTTCATTCTTTCCTATGGGCTCAAGTAGATTTATATTCCAAGTATTTATTACCTAATGTAAGACTGTTTCCATCTGTTCTACAATGAGTAGCTCATTTAGTCAGGCAAATTAAGTGGGGCTTCAACTATTTATTTCCTTAAAATCTTCCATTACTGCATCTAGCAAGTGCTTTTGAATAGAGACATTAATTTACAGAGTCTATCTGGCACAGGGTAGACAGACACAAATGTATCTTTCTGTAAGTCTGCAATAAAGGTGTTTATTGATTTCCCCAAATGTGCTGAAATTTGCATATGCTACTTAAAATACTTCTTAATTAAGTAGAGCAGGTTCACATGTTGCTGCCAACTCCCTTTCAGCTTTTGCTGTGATTCATAAGTCCTAGTTGAACAAGACTGCCAGAGATGCAATCACAGCTCTTCTAAGTCTTGTTTTGAAAGAAGAACAGAGGAAGAGAGCTAAGAGTGGCATGCCCATTTTTCCTCATTTTTTCGCCATTTGTCTTTCCCTCTTCCAATCTGTTTTCAAACAGGTTTTGGTGGATACTGCAAACTATTCAGCCACTTATACCTAGTTATTTTGTGTAACTGTTGGAGGTCAGGCTGCTTTCAAATCTTTTATAGGACCTTCTGGAACATAATTTTTTAAGTTTCAGTCCTGGCTTTCTAAAGTTTGCTCTGGCTGAAAATCATTCTGAGACTAGGGCGTCATTCAGGCTGCTTACTTTGGCATATGGGTTGGGATTCTGGTTGAATTTAAGCAGCTACATACAGCAGGTAGATTCAGAAGACCAGCTCTCAGAGGTGACCCAACCCATGAAATCCTCTACATTTTGAATTGGAAGGTTCTCTATGAACCTAGCTTAGGTACAGGAAGGTACATTAGTTTTTCTGGGCGGTTAGGTATCCAATTTTCACATGATCTCCAGTCAGACCTGAGGTGAAGAAAAGTGTAAGGTGTCAGTTATGCCCCATCTAATAGGTACACTCAAAGTATGCCCAACACACATAAATTAAGCACATAAAATAGGTTATCTGGGTTTTTCTTCATAGCTGACTAGTAGCGTCCTCACTCTAAAGTCCAAACATCCATCTCCCTTTTGGCATGAGGGGTTTTTAGAATTTCATCTGTCGGCAATTGTCTTAATCACTGAACTATACAAGCTGTAGAAGGCACTTTCCATTCCTTCTCCATCTGAAGCTGTGTCACTGTGCAGAAAGGAATATAAGATTCATCAAGCCAGACAGAGAAGTAAGCAAAAAGAGAATTAGGCTAGAGAAAAATAAAGGTATCCTTAGCTTGGACTGACCCAGCAGGTGAAGTAGCTTCCAGTTGCCTGATTTTTGCCAGAACAGAAACTTAAGCAGTTAAAAGTCACCTAACTCACCAATGGTGAGTTAAAAAAAAAAAAAAGGTGATGCAGGAACTCTATTTTCAAAAGACAGCTTTATTCAGCCTTCAAATGCACTGCTGAATGACATGATTTTGGCCCTTTTGTGTGCACTTTGTATAGTTGTGGTTAAGGCTGCATGAACTGAGGAGGGCTCATCAGAAGTGGAGCTCTCATAAATGAAGCAAAATTCAAATAGTGGATGGTCAGTAGTTTTCGGTTTTACAGTACTCCTAGGTATAGGAAATCAATTGCAGTCATAAAGAATATATTTGGATAGACATCTTTAATGCTCACACTGAAATTGGGAGTCATCTTACTTAACTTTTACCAATTAGAAACTGTGTAGATAGTCTAAACCAGCTGACTGGACCCCCTTCATAGTCAGTGAAAAGAGGTAGGATGAATCATTTTTTGAGTGTATCTCTCTCTCTTCATCATCTGTGCAGGTCACGTGGGTGGCCAGCTTTAGCTGAATGACTATAATTTAGGCCAGACACTTAAATTTTCTCTTTCTCTGTCTTGCAAGACTATCTCCACACATGCACATTCACCCATATACTGGCACAGTGTGTCTGTGTTAGATGGCCATTACCACTCTACTCCTTAAGAAAGTCTTTTTTTCCTAGACAGGTGAAAAGAGTTTCAGTACAGAATCATCTTTAGTTTCTTTCTGTACATGATGTGTATTGCAGTAAATTTGGATCAGGAACCAGAGCTTAAAATGTATTAGTAGCAGTTGTGCTACAAATGCAGATCTCCGTAATGAAGATGATGCATTTTAAAGGTAGGGGGAGCAAACCAGAGAAAATGGGCCTTTAGTTCAGTATTCTTACAATGTGCAGATTGATCCCTTCTTTATTATTTATTTTTCATTAGAGATCCATTTGTTTGATTAGCTACAAAAATTAATGTTTTATCTTTTGCCTCTTTAGCCCTTGTCAAGAGAATACCACTATGGCAATAACTTTGGTTACATAGTAGCTTTCAAGCCATTTGGTGAAAAAGAATGGAGAAGAGTTACAGTTACTAATCCTGAAATTGGCCGATATGTCCACAAGGATGAATCAATGCCACCTTCGACCCAATATCAAGTAAAAGTGAAAGCCTTTAACAACAAAGGGGATGGACCATTCAGTCTCACTGCTGTCATTTATTCAGCACAAGATGGTGAGTAAAGGTTCCAGATGAGTTCGATACTGAGGGCCCAAATCAGCAGTAGCAACATCAGTAGAGAACCAGCACCACAGTCTTTGATTAGACAATCACATATGCCTTCAACAAGGAGGGTGCAGTTTGCTCACACAAAACACCTGCCGTTGTTCTGAATGAAGAACTTCAGGCTCTCCTTTTCATGTGATAGAGGGCACTTGCTGGTACTTTCTGTCTGAACAAACAATCCACAGAAGCATTCAAGATTTTTCACACAGCTTGTTAAAAGGTTTAAGAATTTGAAAAACAAATTCCTATCTCCATATTCGTTGCCTGAAACATTACATTGTAATCCAGCAATGTGTCTCTGTGATCCTGATTAATACATACGGTTGGCGTAGGAATTCAGAGGTGAATTGTTGTAACTTATTATGGAAATTTAGACTTTTTTGAAAAATAATACTCCTTTTGATCCATGTGCAAAATGCAGGTGAATTCTTCAGCTAGGGCTGCTATCTACATTTGTTGAGATTAGTTAGTGACAAAGTTCCAAACATGTAAACCATTAAGATGCATATTTGCTGTTGAGCCTACTACTAAGGGTTATTGCATGTGCATTAGATTTAGTTAATCTTAAAATACTTATGTTATTTTCCTCTTACCAGGCCACACTATAGCCTATTATTCTAGCAGATCGGTGGCAGAATTTAACCCCAAAACCGTTCCTGTAAAAGGAATGATGGTTCAGTTATATATCAAGCATGTTCTGAGTCAAACATAAATTAGCCCTGCCACATTCTTTTTTCTAATTTGGATATTAGAGCTATCAGGTGAATAATTTAATGAAAATTGTTTTCACATTTCAGTAAAATCTTTTTCTTAATTCTTGCTGGAATTATTTCACCTGCTGTGGTCTTTAGGATGGAAGTTTACATGACATTTCCAAACTTAGTGGGGGAAAAGAATCACTAGAAGAAAGTGTACCTTAAATCAGAAGAAATATATATAAAATCTTAATTGCAATGTAGTCACTCAAGTCTGTTTTTAAAAATTACAGTGTATTAATTTCTGCCAAAAACCCAAAGAAGAATTGCTCACATTTTGCTTTCCATACAATAGAATTGCTTTCACAAAGTCAGGAGATCCAGACCAAAGAACCGAGAGGAGGGGTATACTCTGTATACTTTACTGGAGATTTATGTTCGTGACTCCCATTAACACTAATGGGAACTTTGCACACAAATCGCCCACACACAGAGAAAAAGATAAAATAGCCCTTTTGTTTCTTATGATATTTCAGGATCCAAACTAGCAACACTTGGCTATCTGAAGTGATTAATACTAATCCTTTTTATCAGAAAAGTGTACCTTAGGATATCATCTTCAATAGCTGCCGCAGCACCAGAATGATTGTTTTTGCAGTTGTATAAATGCCTTAATAAATTGCTATGGTGTAATAAAAGCCGTATCTGCCAAATAACATTTCAGTATCCATCCTTTTTCAGAGACATTATCGACAGCAGACTGATAAGCTGCCATGCATTTATGTTAGGATTATACAAACTATGTCAGGGTTAGGAGTGTGTTTGTGTAGCTCTCTAAGTTCAGAGACATGGCAGAACCTAGTAGCTCCAGAAGGCAGAAGCAAAGCAAAATGCATATTAGTGCCAACTTCCAGATAAAGAAGTCACTTCACTGATTGCTGATGTTCTAACACAGAGTTTAGCCAAATTCAGACACTTTATTGATAGAAACACTTGCAGTCAGATTGTGCCAGTTCCAGCCAGCAAAACCAAGTTGGCTTAGTGAACCTACTTTCTTTGCTTACCAGCACAAGAGGCATCGAAATAGTCTGAGACTCCCGCTGTTCTGAATATTGCTGGTAGTGCTAACAGCTCCTGTGCAGGGCTATGACCCTGACAACTGACCACATCCAAAGCAGGAACAGCAGGACAGGTTAGAGGCAATTTTTCCAGCAGGTGTAATGAAAGTTAGTCCAAAGGGCATTCTGCAGAGTTTTTTTGCTAGCATCAGGACTGCCACAAGGTCGCCTCAGTGCTTTGTAGCACTCCTCCTGGCTCCCAGCCCCAGCTTTGTGAAGTGCCGCTCGGAAGATAAGTGTGTGATGCGCACCGTGTTTGCACTGAGGTGCACTCGATCGCTTTTTTTAATTGGTAGAATTACTGAATTATAAGGCTGGAGAAAAGCAGCTGATGTCATCTTTCTGGCTAAGGAGAGACTGTCTGCAAAAATATTTATAGAGCATAATTACCAAATAGGGAAATAAATTATTTAGAGCTCATAAAAAAGCATAAGCAGATGAAATACTGTTTATAGTGTTTTATCAGCAAAATCACCCTAGCAGTTGGAACTTTTCAGTATGAAACATTCTGGCAAATTCTGCAATTGATACAATGGGGAAAAGTCACTGATTTGGAAATGGATTAGACGATCAGATCTATTCCATCTGTACCTCAGTATCTGTGATTCAGCAAATGTTATTACTACCATCACACAAAAGAACTTCTCAAAAGTATTACTGAGATTTTAAAGCAATATAGTCATACAGTATTCTATACATATATATAAATATACATACATATCTATATAAAGACAGCATTTCCACAAAGTTCTGTGTTTTTTAATATATCTATGCATGTCTAATTATATTGTGGGCATCTTTATTTACTTTAGACACTGGCGGATTTCTGTGTTCCCACATGCTTTAAGCCAAGCTACGTGTCTGACAACTGCGGTAGCACTAGTCATACCTGCCATTGCTAGTAATGAGTAATGATTGCTAGTGATGAGTGCACAGGCCCCTTGCTTATCTAAATTCCTGTCATTGTGAAAAGAGTTTTGCAATAGTGTCTCATTTTTAATTATACATTTGCATTATTAACAGTCATTGAAAGACAATTAGAAAAAGTAACTTTGCATATAAAATTAGCTTGTTACCTAGGATACTTTTCATAAGAAATATAACTGATTTTTTTCTTAACAGTGGCTGTTTTGATGCGTAGTTGACTTGTTGCCCAGTTGGAAGATGAAGTGCATGAAAGCTTTCCTCAGCTCAGGCTGCCATGCCTATCTGTTTCAACTTGTTTCAAAAGATTCATAAAAGAGTACTGTTCTCTAGCTTGAAAAATTGAATCTTCCATAGACATTGCTAAGTTAATGCCTTTTTCAATTCCTTACCTTACTTAAAATGGAAGCAACAGTGAAATTAACAGCCCCTGATAATTAAACTAGAACTTACTATTCTGAGCCCTGAATATAAGCATGCCACATTGTAATTGTCTGTATTCTGCATTGGCTGGTGTCCAAAACGAAGAACCCACAGAAAAGATCAACTGCCTGATATATGCCTGCTAGAAGGGTGCTCTTGGATTATTGCACACGTATGTTCAAGTTCATATGGCCAGCTCTCTTATCTGATATCTGATCTCATACAAATTTTATATCATTATGACTAAATGACATGCATATGAGTATTTGTGTGTAGCTGACTTGAAAAATCTGGTGTATATGTTTTAATCTGTAGAATGCTGTCCAGTTTAGTAGAAGATCACTGAATGCTTCCTTTTATTTTTATCTGAGCCTGTTTTTAATTTACATAGATTCCAGTGTGTAATCTGTTGAAGCATGCAAATATATAGTCTGGGCCAAATAATATGATCATTATTTCATTTTTATACAGTCCCTTCCCATACAGATCATCACTGAATTTAAAGTTTATTCAAATAAAACCAGACTAACGCAGCTGGAGCTGTGATATCAAGAAAATAATACAAAACATTGAAGTGAGAGAAGTCCCTCCAAGTGAGTGTAACCATATCACTGGATGAGGTTGAATATTTAACATATATTTCATCTTCCAGCTCCAACTGAAATACCTACAGATGTGAGCGTAAAAGTTTTGTCATCTTCTGAAATCTCTGTTTCTTGGCACCATGTTTCTGAGCAATCTGTGGAAGGATATCAGGTGAGTTTAGAGGTGATGTTCATAACATGTCTTCTTATTCATTTAATTTCAGTAGTGAATGCAAGGATAATTCCCACTCTAGCATTCTGTCTCTTACGGTTCACTCCTCTTTAATTGTTGTTTGCTGTGAAGATTTCACATCCTGAGTAATGTATTATTTTTGGTGCTACATACTTCATTACTAAGACATATTAAAAAAATCTATTTGCCCACTGTTCAGCTGAGAAAAGGTGTCATTATTTCCCGGAAGAATGTTGTCTGTTTATGTTAGGTAATTGAATGCCCATCTCTACCTTCTCAAAACACACTGAAATTAAGTTTTGGGTGTAATTAGCAACATAGACATTGTAATTAACTCATGACCCTTCTAAATTGTTAGCAGCTATTGCTATAATTCACTTGCAAAATTTACAATAAGTGGGACTAGGCGACAAATGCCCAGAATCCAGTATAACAGATACCATGCTATTGTGCAAGAAAGCAGTGTTTTGTTCATGCTTTCTATTTGCCCCCCACAAAAAAGAGCTTCAGGATGTCCAGTGTGTATGTCCAAGAATAAGTAGTGGTACTCATTAAAATTGTTCCTGTTCTTCTACAAAGATGAGAATAGTCACAGGGTGGATGCAAGCAGAAGCAGCCACGTGGTTATCCAGCAGAGGAGTCTTTCTTCATCCACACATAGTGGATGCTGAAAAACTTTGCAGTGTAGAGCCAGCTTCTTTTGGCTGCACTCCAAAAAAAGGGATGTGGGCCTTAGTATGTTAGTGACTTGCTTGTGATTTAAGTTTTCAGCTGCTTGATTGTAGCCTGTATGTTCCAAAATGGGCACATACAAATGTGAAGTAACCTCACGGAATGGATTTTTGTGATTGAAATATATGAATAAATGCTCTTCTAATTAGTAGCACTTGTTTCTATATTTCCTGATCTCTTTCTGTCTCCATGAGATTTATGTAATACTTCTGGGATACAGTATCATAGCATAGATACAGGTCATAGCAAAGAACTCAGTCAGAACTAAGATAGTGTACCGTATAAAGCTTGATTCTACGTAATGCACACATAGAGCTTAGAACTATAGGTATAGGACACTGGGGTTTATAATTAAGACAATGACATCAAAGGTAATTTTTCTTAACTTACTAAAGCAGACCACTGGATTGAAAACCAGCGTATAATAGATTTGCGAGCATAACTGAGATCAGCATGGAGTGCATAGATCCATGAGTTCAAGCCAGCCAGCTATGTAGTAATGTTGCACTTCATAGCTGGACAGTATGCACAGAAATTGGGCTGGAAGCATGCGCTTTCGGAACAATCAGAACAGATGTGCAGCTGGCACACTCTTGGGGCTTTCTGGGGGGACAAAGAGAGCTACACAAAGGGGGAATGGGAGGACACTGGAGCTGTAGGGCATGGTAATAGGTGTGGAGGGTTGTAATGGGGAAGGAGATTGTGGGTATGGGGGGTGCTGAGGATGAATGGGGAAAGAACATGGAGAGAGAATGTTCTTAGGCAACCCATCATTGATCACTATTTTATTTTACTTTATCAAGCTATCTGAATTGCTGTGGGGGAAGATCAGGGGAAGAAGGGAGGGGAAAGGATTCAGCAAAAAAGAATGGGGTCTGGAGGAAAGTCAGTGGGAAAGAAGCATGAAGGAACTTGGGACTGGAAAGAAAGAAGTATTGCTGTTCTGAAAAAAGGTGGGATACTTTGGGAATGGGTGGAGAGTTCTATTACATAGAATACAGAGGTGAGGGATGTGGCCTTAAGTTGTTAGCTGGAGCCTAATTGTTCATCCGCTCATTTGAAATGAATATGCCCAGTTAGGTATTCCTATGAGAAGTACTACACTTCCACAAATCCAGTATAAATTGGATTTCCTGAATATTTACAATGAGTAGCTGCATTAAAATCTCTAGTTTCTTTAATTTTTCTAAAGTAATCTTCTCATTACCATAACTGTGAAAAAATTAATATCCATCTATGTATAAAAAAGGCATGAATTATTGCCCCATAGACCTCAATAAGGTATTGATTGCAAGATCTTTTTCTCTAGAACAGTTATCAGCTTCATTCTAGCAGAAGGAAAACCAGCAAGGGGAAGCATGTGCTCCTACACTGAGGGCAAAAAGAAAGTCTCAGGTTCTTGAAGATCGGAAGAACCGTCTGCCATCAGTCCTGAAGAAGCCATGGGACAGGAGAAAGAGAGAGGGCTATTCTGGAAAGTCAATGCCATGGATTGCCTTTGTGAAGCTACAGTAAGAGCTGTGGGGCAAGGCACACAGACTTGGTCAAACTGCATTACAAAATTCAGATGAATATGTCTGGTGGGACCTATCTGTATAGCCATCAAGCAATATTCCAATATGTATAACACAGATTAGCAAAAATCCCTCATTCTCCACAACACCTTCTCAATTTCATTTTAGTCTTTATTATTACCTGAAAACGGCATAATTGGCCTTTTAAATGCTAGCGTTTAAGAGGTGGGAGTACTGTAAGCAAAGTACCTGAAGTTATTTTACTTATGATACAGGGCTTTTCACAGCAGGAGGACTCAGATTTTCTTGACACTAATGCATACCATCAGGATGACTGCCCTCATGGTGATGAGTGTGAGCTGATAAATTTTGCCGTTACAGAGGAGTGGCCTCAGCTCACACTTAAGAGAGATAAAATATGAAAACTATCTCCATCCGTAGAGAGGATTTAAGATTTATGAGTTCTTCCAGTGTCGTCTTCAAAAGCCACTGCTCTTCAGTACGTGCAATACCAGAGACACTATATTTCCTCCTGCTTCTATGCAATAAATATATTTTTATTTTATTAAACAAATTTATCATTATTAACCACTGTGGACCGAAATATGGATCAGCATATTCTCTTCATATAGATGAAGTATCTCTTTTATGTCTCCCATATGTAAAACTTTCATGAATATGAGAGCTGTTGTTTCATGACACTTGTAGAAGCACCTTTTGGTGTTTTTCAGTATACTAAAATTTGAATAGAGGAAAGAACCATGAAGAACAGTGTTTCTTCCCTGGTTTTAGCACAGGGAGCTGCACAAATTTGTGATGGCTAAGGTACTCCCTACCCACAGATTACTAAGTGGCCGCTTTGTTGGTTTTGGATTATCTCCTACAGCAAGCTCTAGAGTTGTAATAAAGCACCCTCACGGTGTTCCCTGGGGATTTATCAGCTATAGGTGTCCCTGGCAAGGTAAATGAAGGGCACCAGAGAAAACCAGGCTGCCTGAGATTATGATCCAAGCTCTTTTAATAAAAAAGAGAGATGGGCCACTGAGCAAAATTGAAAAATGTGGATGCTTGAAAGAATGGGTTACATAATTCTAGATATTAATTGCAGTGCACTAGCACTGAGACAGCAGAATATTAGTAAATCTCTGAGTATTTCAGGGGACTTCTAAAATATTTAAATAACATGTGAGAAGAGACCTAGGAATAGAGTAAAGGAGACAGTACTTTGTCTTAGCCCTCAAGGGTATCATTTCAAATTTTTGATTTTCTAAGAATAGTTACTATAATCCAAACATATCGATATGACTGTGTATTAGATGAAGGGGTAAAGAAGAGCATTTCGATTGTGAGACATGGCTAACACTGTAGGAGTAGGTAAGTCTGTGACATTGCAGCCAAGATAGGTAGTATTTAGGATTTAATTTTAATTTCATTTTTAGATTGTATTACTCCTGCCTGGAACTCAGTATGCTCTCAGTGAATTAATTTACATTTTCATTCATTGTTCTCATTTGCCATGTTTGATGCTCTATATTACTTTTTTTCTTATGCCCATAGTGTAGTGTAAATGAACTGTTGTGTAAATGAACAGCAGGATTGTAGAAAGTTTTGCAAGTCAGAGGTTTTCAGGGGCTTCCAGCATATGCCCCATGATTAACAAAGCTTTCCATGTAGTGTCATCATACACAGAGCAGATACATTGACGTATTAGAACATATCAGAAATGAATTATTCTTCCATAAGTCTTCAGTAGGCTTCGAAAGCCAGTTAATATCAACAACAAAGCTATCATTGTTCTCATCATAGCTAATAAACTTTTGGCCACCTAGAACTTCACAGACATCCCTTCGCTGCAGGCTGGAAACTCGCTTGAACTTTGGGACAGAAATAGACATGATGTCCTCTAGCCCTAATGTACAGACCCTCTCACTCTTGAGACAGACCTTGGTAGTTGTTAGCAGCTTATGGCACACAGCTGGCTGTATTCAACGACAGCAGCCTACCTACAAGAGTTAGTTATTACCATACAAACAAATGCTGAGTAGAAGACCACAGTCAGACTTCTACTGCAGAAATGACAGTGGCAGTTTAAGATCCCATGCCAGGTCAATACCGTTCATCAAGTGGAGGCTACCACTCCTACAGAGAAGCTTGCAGAATGGGTAGGGTGCATGTTCCACATGCAGCTCAGGGCTATTCTGTTGACTCAGTAAAATAGCCACCTTGATAAGTGGGAATTAATGTGACACAGTGTCCGAAGACATTTGAAGTAGTTGAAGATAAATCCTCTGCCGCACCTCTCTTCATTCAGCTGCCATGCATGCTCTGAGGTAAAAGAAAGAAATGTTTTGATTCGACATTTTAGTGCAAATGAGAAGGAGAGATAATAAAGCCTTGCCAAACAACAAGTTGTACCCATAATCTGTGAAGAGTACTGCAATATTAGCACCCTGACAAACTGTTGTAGACAAGACTATCTGTTCTTCTAACATAGTCTTAAAATGAAGTTTCCAAGGGAAAACTAGCATCAGTAAAATAGAAGATTAAAAAGTTGTTATTTAAAAGATAAAATACAGGACAAATGCTGTCACCAGTCAAACCTTACAAAGCAAGATTTTTTCCTAGAGCTTGAAATTACCATCAAAATCATCCTTTTCCTAAGAAGACTTAAAAAGGTTCTCATGTAGCATACTCTAAAATCATTATGAAGAAAGGGAGAAGCAGAAGAAATGCTGAGAGTAAAAATACTCAACACCAAAACATAATGAATGTGGCTTTCCACTCTTTTAGCTTAGTGCAATCATTTAGTCTTAAGCAAATAGGTTATAAAATATACAAAAAACAGCGATTGGCAATGTTTTACTCTTCTTTGCATCTCACAAGGCTGTGCAGAATCAGACCCTATGTGTGTGTCAGACCCTGTGGAATGTCATCACTCCACAATAATCAGTTCATTTTAAACCAGGGTGATTTGCAATTGTCTCTGAAATCTAAATCTAAATATCTATGTCAGTACCTTGTATACTTCTTTAGGTGTTGCTGGATCAACAGCACTTCTGAAACTCAGATTTCCTTTTGTTACCTATTTAAATATGAATTTAAGAAGCTAGCCTCAAGTACCAACTTTTGAAACTATGGTCAAAAATAAAGCCACAGAGATTCAATGTGTTCTTTTCTTTGGCTTACTCTTTGTGTTAATCTTAATCTGTCAAGGCTATTTTCAGTGAATATACCTGAGGCAACACACAGCTTTTTTAATAGGTAGTGTTTACTTCTAAAAATAGTATAATATTCCATTCTTTTTCTTTAACCTGCCATTTAAGCTTTGTGGCCTAGCTGAAGTGCCCTCATATATGGATAAGAGCAGGGTTTTTTTTTATATGCCCTTACAGTTCTATAAAAATATTTTTCTACTCAAAGGAAAAGAACTTCTGACAAGTCAGTTCAGTAGTATGTGATAATGCTTTGAAGTCTAAGGGTCAGTTCAGCAGAAGAGCTGCTAAGCACATAGCTCACAGAGAAACAGGTAAGTAATAGACATCAGTTCAGGTCTCATTTTTTAAGTCATGCTACTTTACTAATCATTTATTAAAACTTTTTAGTCATGGAAAGAAGCAGTCTGTATTCAGTAAAATCTGTAGTAGTTATGCTTTTTGAAGAAAAAATCTTACAGAATTTTTATGCAGTTAATTGACTTTGCTTTTAAGATTTCACAAGTTTACACTGATACTTTTCCTGCAGTTTAAGCATTTACAGGTCTTCTCATCTACTTTTACAAACATAATACTCTATTGTGAAATCTGATTGAATATAGCCAGAGAACTTCAGAAAATGGTTAGCGGTGCATATCTACAGACATGCACACACAGATAACATAACTGAATATTTCTCATTTCCTTAGACAGAAGTACCAAAAGGTGGAAGTTATGAGATGTGTTACACAAAATATCAGGAAATCAACAGCAGAGTTTAGTCTATATTGTAGGAAAACAATATTAAAGTTCAGAGTAAAATGCTCAAAAATAGTCTTGTTTTCTGAAGGCATTATCCTGCTCCCAGACTTCCACTGGCTTAGCTGAAAGCAAGCTGAGCCACTGGGGGCAAAGATTTCATAGTAAAATATGAATTATTTTCCATTTCTTTATGTCTTTATAAAACTTGGTTGGAATCATAGTCTGGAGACTGAATTCCAGGCTATGGCATTTAGACTTGTTTCAGCTCACTTATCACCCAGAGTATGTAGTAGAGACATACCCACCGTACATCAGTTCTGATAAACTTTCTTTGTACCTAAACATGCTAAATTTAATTATTCAATTTGATTGTTTGCAGATTCGTTACTGGGCTGCTCATGATAAAGAAGCTGCTGCACAGCGGGTACAAGTGAGCAATCAAGAATATTCAACCAAACTGGAAAACCTGAAGCCTAATACACGATACCATGTAGATGTTTCTGCTTTCAACAGCGCAGGCTATGGACCTCCCAGTAGAACCATTGATATTATCACTAGAAAAGCACGTAAGTAAATGGAGCAATAGGTTGCTTATAATGTTCTGTACTTTAATATTGTATGTTGCATCATACCTATTGTATCTTCAAACTTGGCTTCTCATCCATATACCTGAAGTTTTCCCTTTACATGGTATTGGTTCTTGGTATATAAAGTTCTGCCAAGGCTCTTCTTCCACATTTCTCCTGCCATATGCAATGTGGATATCTGGCACAAGGCAGTAAGGAGATACAGATTATAAGATGATAGGATAATTCAGGTTGGAAGGAGCCTCAAGAGATCTCTAGTCCAACCAGCTTGTCAAAGCAGGATCAGACCCAGTTGTTCAGGGCTTTATCCCATTCGGTGTTGAAAACCTTGAAGGAAGGAGGCTGCACAACCTTCCTGGGCAACCTGTTCCACTGCCTGACTGTCCTCATGAGGAAAAACATTTTCCTTACATTTTCTTACATCCTGTCTGAGTCTCCTTTATTTCAGTTTATGCCTGTTGTCTCTCGTCCTGCTGTCGGGCGCAACTGTGAGGAGCTTGGCTCTGTCTTTTTGATCGTGAATGCCATTATTTTATGGTTGCTACAGCATTAATTATCACATCCCCAAACAGTTCCTTCATGTTAATGGATAACAGATCCAGCTGTGTGTCACCCCTGGTTGCCCATCCAGTACCTTTGTCAAGAAATTATCCCTGATACCCTCCTGAAATCTTCTTGACTGCTTGCATCCCACCATGTTACCCTATAAGGATACCTCAGGGAAGCTAAAGTTCCCCATAAAAAACAGGTCTGCAATCCAAAGACTTCCCTGTATTATTTAAAGGCTTTGTGCACTTCCTCACCCTGATCAGGTAGTCTGTGACACACTCCCACCACCATGCCACCCTCACTGGCCGCGCCTCTGATCTTGACTCACAAGCTCTTGCCCAGCTTGGTGTCTGTCCCATAGAAAAGCTCCGTACATCCAAGCTGTTCCTTTGCTTAAAGGGCCACCCACCTTCTCTTCTTCCCTGCCTGTCTGCTGAAGAGCCAGTATCCATCCATCACAGCACTCCAGCTGCACCAGTGGTTCCACTATGTCTCAGCTATTGTAATGATGATCAGCCTGTTGGCAAAGATGCTTTTCCCCCACTTGTCAGGTGGATCCTGTCTCTCCCTACCAGTCCTCAATCCTTAAAGAGGCCACCATAGTTGTAAAAGCCAAATCCTTGTCATCAACACCAGCTTCACAACCAGATATTAATTCACAGGATCCGTCCGCTTCCCACTCACTGGCAGGATTGAGGAGAAAAATACCCAGGTCCCTTTGCCCTTGACCATCACCCCCACAACCGTGTAGTCATGCTTGACTCTCTTGAGGTCTCCCCTGGCAGTATAATTGGTGTCCACATGGATGAGCAGCAGGGAGTAATAGGATGAGAGCTGGACAAGCCTCAGCAGTCTCTTCACAGCATCTGGGATCCAAGCCCCCAGCAAGCAGCAAACCTCCTGAGACAGCAAGAGGTCTCCATCTTCCACTGGAGGGAGTGTCCCACTGCTATCGCTTGTCACTTTCTCTTGGTGCTGATGTGTGGTTCAGTTTGGTTGGCTCTGATGCTTCCTTGGACCAAGTTCCCAGATCCTCATCAGCTACCAGAGCACTGAACCTATTCTGCAGTTGCAGATCTGCAGGTGGGGAAAGACTCTCCCTCCCGTTGCCAGAATTCACAAGCCTCCAGCCTTCCCCATTGTAGGAGTCTCCATTTGCCACTCCAACTGCATGGACCATAGTGTGAAAGGAATGCAGCCTTGTCTTCATAATTAGAAGCAAAAATGTTGTTCACATGGCTTATGCTTTAATACATTTGATTATTTGGTTCCCTACCGTGAGACTGATGGGACATGATTATCAGAATATGCTGAGCACCAATCAGTTCTGGAAAATCCACTCTCATTACAGTATATCAACCATGAAATACAGAAAATTGGAAATTTTGTTACCTTTCTTAACTGTGCTCTCTTTCTTTGGGCTACATTCAGATTGCTTATCATACCACCTAAAACTGATTTTGGCCCATGCCGTGACATCTGTGATGAACAATTCAGACAAGCTACTACTTAGGCAGCTATACCCTGGCTTTCTATTTAATCAGTAGCAAGAAGTGAGGGTTGCACTCTGAGTAATAAAAAATGTCCAACTGCCTGTTTCATTAACAGTAGAGGGAGCCAGAATCAGGCAGCCCTGTGGGTGATCTGAATTTTAGTCTTGAATTTGCATGCCATAATAGGTTTCTGAATATAGCTCCTGATTTAATAACGATACTTAGCACTAGTGTATTCTGAGCAATATTCCATTAAGACATATATCTTGTTTATTTAAAACACACTTATATGGGCTAAAAATATGTGCAACTAATTTGAGGCTTTCTGTCAGTAAATAGTGCATTGTGCAACTTGGAGCTGCAGGGTTCATTTGTGTTGAGTAAGAAGACTCCATTTTATAAGTTTATTGTGTGAACTATAATTAACACTTTCTGCAGTAGGATACTCTGATTATTAGTGGGTTAAATGCTGTAGACATGCCTTTAAGTGGTTAATTAAATATTTAATCTCAATGAATAAATATGACAAGCCACATTTCTGGGAGTTCTGGACATAGTTGCATGCCAGCAAACACACATGGTCAGCAACATAGCAGAGGGTAATGTTGGCCATTTCCATCTTGGCAACACAGAAAAGCAAACCCACAAAGCAGCCACCGTATAAGCCATACAAAATTGCCTGGTTGGAGCTGTAGAAATTCATTCCAGGAAGGAGGCTATCCCATATGCATATAAAGATCAGCCATAATCTCCCTTTTTACATGTCTTAATAAAAATGTCATTGAAGGTTTATGAAATCTCATTTATGTACACTTTATACGTACTTGCTTTTCAGCTCCAAGCCAACGTCCAAGAATTATCAGTTCTGTAAGATCTGGTTCAAGATACATCATCACCTGGGATCATGTGAAGGCAATGTCAAATGAATCTGCAGTTGAAGGATACAAAGTATGATCTATGAAAATATTTTTTATCTTTATGTATCCTACATGAGGTATATTTTCTAGCCAATGTTGAATTTTGATACCTAATCAGGCTTAAACACAGTTGCATGATAAAGATGAGGGTGTCATGCTCAGAGATCCACAAACATCCAATAAGCTGAAGGTAAAGACAGTAGGCTTTGTCAAAATGATGAGAAAACATTGGAGCACTGAAATTCATCTGCATGGCAAGCCATATTGTGAGAAAGTTTAGATCTGTGACTGCAGCAACCTGATTTCTCCTATGATGACATTAATTGTATATTGGCTAGAAAGAATCTGTTTCAAAAAATGGTAGAGTTTAATAGTTTTTCCTTATACTAATATGCATTGTTCCAGCTTTCATTTTCTGTCTTCAAGTTCCTAGAACAATTCCTAGAACACTAGTTCTTTAAAGTCCAGGAAGGTAGAGGAAGAAAAGGAACACGTCATCTCATTAGATGCAATTACTGAATAGCTAGAGCAACTGTTTATACTAACTATAGGCCATATAGAAATATGCACTACTGGCATACAGAAAGCTTCAAAAGTTAATTCCTATTTAATTTTGCTGCTTGCTTGGCAGTCAGAAAATTGGTATAATGTTCTACATGTACGAATTTTGTTTGATGAGCTGATTGCTTCCTGGGAGTCACAGAAAATGCTTCACAGACATGATTCCAGAAAGAGTGGAAATCTTTTCTAAAGGTTTTGCAAGACATGTACTGTCACATTTGCAATAGTTTAATGGCACTGAAAATTAATAATGATATTAATTGTTTCATTTATAAAAATGGTATTAAATTATTTATATCCGAGAACACAGCTGAGAGGTGAGGTTTTTATTTGATGCTGTTTACCATCCTGAATTATATCTTGTATCATTTAAGTACTTAGTTTGAATCCAAGGGCAGAAATTATTTTTCAAAAGGTGGTGTCATTTTATAACAGAGAAAACAATGAAGAAACATCCTACCTAGATTTACCTTATGTAAAAATGAAGAAAATAATACTTGCTACTAAGTTTTGATTTATATAAATAAAAACCTAGTACTTTTTAATCCATACACTGTACTTATATAACTGTTTTCAAGAAAATGTAGTTTTTCAATAACTATATTTACTGCGTCTTTCCTAGGTGCTGTATAGACCCGATGGGCAACATGAGGGCAAGTTGTTTTCAACTGGAAAGCACACAATAGAGGTCCCAGTCCCCAGTGATGGTGAATATGTTGTTGAGGTCCGAGCACACAGTGAAGGAGGAGATGGAGAAGTAGCTCAAATAAAAATTTCAGGTGAGCAGATAACTTCTTTTTCTCCTTCCCACACTCCTCGAAAATCTTGGACTAAATATTTTCCTCTTCTGCACTATCTGGAATGAGCACACCATTGCTGTCCAGAAGTAGAGAGCTAGCTCTCCTGCAGTATCTAAACTGATGGTTGGAGTTTATCTTAAAAATCTTGCTGAAGACTGATAATCCACTGAGGAAACTTCAGCAATAGTCCAGCTAAATCCTGGAGACACTGCTGTATAAAGTAGAACATGGGAGCAAACATCAAGGACTTGGACAGTGCTTTTGCCAGGTCATGGTTCAAACATTTGCATTGTATTCTTGTCTTTTTTTCTTTTTAAAAAAAATTAACTTAGAAAATAGTAAGGATTGAACATCAACAATATTCCTTGTAATACAGGCAATTTAACAGTTATTGTGTCCTTTTAAAAAGCAATGCCTTTGCTATATTATATTATCTGTGTGCTGTGAGGGAAGCTGTCCATTCCAAAAGGAGTGGAGCTCTGATCAGCAGTTTTTCATTAGTATGTACAATTTATGTAACCAAAAAGTGTGAACTCATGGGCATCACTGTTTTGGTTTGGGTAAAGCATGTATTTCAGTCTTGCTCAAATGGAATCTAGAAGTGGAGAATCCATCATTTGCCTCATACTTCGTTCTAGTGATTAATCACCTTCACTGTTGACAATTTTTTGCCTAAGTTTTTATTTACATTTATCTGGTTTCAGGTTCTGGCCATTGTTTTCTTTTATAACTTTTCTCTAGATTAAAGAGTCTTTCAGTGCCTAATATTTTCTCTACATTAAGATCTATATATATATAGCAAGCAAGTGACTTAGCAGATGCTAAACAGCTGAGCTCCTTGAATCTGTGAGTGATGATAGCATTTTCTTCAGTTCTTAAACAATTTCCACAGCTCTTTTCTGCACATCTCCAACTTCTGAGAATTCCTTGAGGGATGCAGATACTAAAACTATATGCAGCATTTCAACCCTTCCCCTCTGCTGTCTGCGGAGATTATCTCTCCTCCCTGCACTTACTATGCCCTGCATTATTCATGAAAGGCTTGCATTAGCCCTTTATTCCACTGCAGTGTGCTCTAAAATGGTGTTCAGCTTTTCTGCCCAATACCAACCCTAAATCCTTCCTGGAGTGCTTCCTTTCAGAGTACAATCTCCCATTCTGCTCTGTGTGGCATAACTCTTTTCTTCTTTAATGTATAATTTTGCCTTTGGCTATGATAAAATAAAGTTGGTTTGAATAAGTTTAAGTTCCCAACCTACCTGGATTTCTGTATGAATGTATTCTCCTCATCCTTCCTTACTACTTGGTCATTTTGGTTCATGTGCACATATTCTTTGTTTACTTCTAAGTCACTGATGAAGATGATTCTATAGTGTTCAGTCTAATAGCATTTCCTGTGGAATTACACTACAAATTTGATGATCATTCTTCAATAACTGTGTTTTGAAATGTGAAGAATGAAATGTGCCAGTGATTGAATTTTTAATTTGTTTAGCATATGCTCTGTTGAATGTGCGTATCATGTCTTAGGGGGATATCTTGGGGTACTAAGTCAACCACTTTACAAACACTGTAATATATTGCATTGTATACTCTGGAGGAATCATGTTTAACATATTTTATGAGTTGCAAAATAGTTGAAGCAACTTCTGTCTTTAGGACATGTGTTAGGTCATCTTTTTATCAGTCATATATCATCATTTATCATCAGTGTGGTGCAAGGACCCCTTAGGTAGCAGCCCTGGGTAGATCACTTCTCAAAATGGAAACATAACTGTTGCATCGGCATAATGTTGAGGCCAAGCTAATAAGGCTTGCCCGTAAGGCCTGCCCCTAGCTGATCTGTACAGAGCTACCTTCTCTGTGCTGCACTGAGGACTTGATCAATGCTAGTTTATTGAGTTTTGTATTGCTTCACAGTGCAGACAAGTTTTCAGCCCTGACTTCTACCATACTGCAGACAGGGAGGCAGCATGACCTTTTGGGGGCCTGGATAAAGACAGCATGGCCTGGAGTCAGTTTAAGAGAGGAGACTGAAAAAGAAACAAAAGACAGGGCAGTTGCTTTGGAAAATACACTATGCCGATTACTGGGCAAGCATTTCAAGCTATTGCTAGGCTCAAATCATCTTTTCCAGAGAGTAGAATGAAGCGCAGTTTTAAACCTACATGTGGCAAATTGTGCCTGCTAATTTTTATTCTTCAGGAAGTTTTCCAGTAGTAAGAGAAGGTTTAGATTAATTGCCCCGAAAGAGTGGTTGAGAGTTATATGACAGAGTAATGAGGAGCTTTTAAGCAATGACAATTTTTCTTGGAAACTTGCAAAGAAGGGAAGACCTAGTTTCCCAGAAATGTAAGTTCTGGTTGTCAGCTGGCCAGAATGGTACTTCTAATATATACACTGAGAGAGTATCTTATCAGAGAGGACTATTGCTTTATTTGACCTTTAGGCATCTGATTGCTGAATTGACAAAAAAAAAAGAAAAAAAGAAAAAAAAAAGAATTCCCTGTATAAATGAATGGGGAGTATCTAGGACAGGGATTCAAAATAGCCTGCAGGCTGACCAGGAACTGCTAAATCCTAAGCCAGATGGAAGGATACACTCAAGAGAGAGGAATGTCTAGAAACTGCATGCGTCTTCCAGACTGGTATTTTCCTGCTATTGATTGGGGTATCTATGGGTTGAATTCAAATCTAAGGTAATATATGTGGTGAACCTGTGAATTAGGTTTATAACCTTGCATTATAATCAATTGTGATCTAGGGTCTACTTCAGATGCTAAAACATAAGCTTCTTGTAGTATTTGAGATGCCCTAGAGCAGCACGGACATCAATACAATGCTGGCAGGCCTGACAGGACCTAAAGGAGACCTGAGGTCTTCTGGATCAGCAACTGGAGGCCAGGCGGGACACCAGAAGGCATCTTTTGGCCTATATTTCAGGCATCTGAATTGCACCCTTTGCAAACTAAAAATCATTTCCCTGGCTTTGGTGGCTGCTATGCTGTGCTAGACTACAGTGTTGTCAACATGCCACAAGATGGGCTCTGAGCACTTCTAAGCACTTGCTAAATTAGGTCTTTCAGTGGTTTGGGCGCGAGAATATCTAGTTCAGGAACTCTAACGGGCCCTGATGTCTACAACTTTGGTATTAAAAATACAACACATTTTAAGTAGCATAGATTATATTTGAAAGTCAAATACAAAAGAAACTAGAAACATATATTATTTCTAGTTCCACCCTTTGTCTAAGGCACAAACTTTGTTTTATGTTTTTCTCCTTCTCCTCATTCTCCCAGAAAGCCTGGGCATAGGCTGAAGTGGGAGGTAAACATTCAGAAGCAACTTTGCTCTCATATAACCAGTCAGATTCCTACTGGATACGGTTTCAGTTAAGTACAGTATAAACAAAGTTTGCCAAACACAGCCATCACACATGCTTTTCTTTTTAGTGTGTATCCTGAAATGTAAGCGCTTATCATAAAATCATTCACTGCATATATGCTGAGCTGCATTTCAGCATATTGGTAAAATCAATGTAAAAGATAGTCATAAACTGTTGCCTTTTATTTACCAGTGCCTGTTGTATAGTTAGGGATTTGAGGATATTTTTTAAGGCTACTATAAGAAATTCATGGGCTACACAATTTAAAATTCAGTCTTGAGATACCACAACCAGCTGAAGGTTGGAAGTACTTGTTTAATCGATGGAGTCAGTTTCAAGGGCTAATAGTAGGCTTATTTGTTTTCTTTTAAATATATTAAAAGCTTAGAATTTTTCTGTCTCTTGCATGCTTTCCTGATTGCATGCTTTGTCATAGTGCTAACATTAATGTACACAACAGAGATTTAAGAGAACAATGTCACACAAAACAAGAGCAGTATAGGTTATTCATTATCACGATGATACTAACAGGACAGGAATCCTTAGTTTCCATACACTGGAAAGCAGAAAAATGGCCACTGTCGTGTGAAGCACCTTGTACCTTCCTCTTGTGCTCGGCTTTTCATGTTCAGTCTCACTTGCTACATGCCTCTCTGTGAGCTTGGGAACTGCCAGCAAAACCCCCACTGAGGGCTATTGCATGAATTCATGAGAACTCTGTAATGCCTTTAAAGATTAGCAAAAAAGAAATCTATGGCAACTGCTTACGCCTTGTTACTTGTTTTAACTTGCTACATGTTGGAGATTTTGCTGGCTATCCCCAAGCTTGTGAGGATGTTATCGGAAGATGTGACTATCACAGAAGAAGAAATATTCTTGGAATTGATGTTAGAGCACAGAAAGTGTGGCACAAAATTAAATTATGGAACTTCCTGTGACAGGATGTTGTGCAGGCTACAGTATAAATGGAGATTGCTCTATCAATCTTTATTTAAAACAATGTCTTACATTCAGCCTTTGACTCAGGAGCTGCTGATTGACAGAAATGGGAAAGCATATAAGGGAAAAGTCATATTCTGCATGCCGTAAATTTTATTTTCCTTTCCACTGTTATTGACTACTGTTGGAGTCAGTGTTCTGAGTTAGACAGGCCTGTGGTCTGACTCACTAAAGCTGATCCTGTATTCCCAAATTTAGGAATGTGTACTATTAAATACTTGAATAATATTTAGTTGATGAGTGAAAGATTGGTTCTTCTTGTGAAATCTTAATGTATTTTCTTTACTGTTTTCAGCAGCTTGGATATTATCCACCAGACAATGACTGACTTTTAAAATGCATAAGGTGAAGGAAAAAAAATAGATTGTGTTTCAATGTGTAGTTAGTAATTCTTTTACTAAAAATTCCAGCAAGCTTTCGATTGCCACTCTTTCAATAGGACCATCAATGAACTAAAGGTTTTGAATTAAAGGTATTTTGTATTCATTTAGCCATATCATTAGAAGAATGTGGAAAAAATCTGAAAGATCATTATTTACATTAACTTTCTTTTGCCTAAATGTAGCAACATAGCAAAAAAAAACACAGAAAAAAATCATATAGCTCATAGAGTGAATGCCAAGATTAATATTTTGCTTTAATATTGTAATTTCTTTAATGCATAATGATTTAATTTATTACAAATACAAATTCTGCTTTCACCTCTTGGTAGGACATTTAACCATTGAATTACATTTATACAATATTTCTAATTGCTTTGAAAAATAAAAGCTAGCCAACCAGTGTTTAGACTGATTTAAAGTAATCTTTGGAAGACTCATGTCATTAAATTTTTCCTCTTAATAAGCTAGACAGGATTGCAGACATGATCACAAGGTTGAAAGAATGGAAAAGGGAATATTTTCTAGTCATGACAATTCTTATATGTTTTAATTTTCAGTACCAAGGAGTGCAACTTCATTATTCAAATTCTTGTGGTATGTTAAAGTGTACAATTTATTTTACCTTTTGCGGGTGCATTGGAGTGGTGGCACACTCATACCTCTCAATTTTGTGCACTTAAACTAGCCAGACTACTTTCCTACTCAGACAATGAAGAGAGTGATTCAGAAGTCCTAGGTTAGACTGCCTTCAAGAACCCTCTTTGGTAGCTGGGAGGTGCACAGCTCCTTAGCTTAGTATTAAGGAAGTATCACAGAATCTAGTTCCTTTAATAAATGGAAAAGTTTTTTAGTTTGATGGAGAGGGGCAATCTAACAGAAGCATATACCTGCTTAAAGAACAGTTACAAAGGTGAGGGAACCAAATTCTTGGTAATGGCAGATAACTTAATAGGGAGCAGTGGCCACAAATTGCAACTTGGGAGCTTCAAGTTGAACATTAGGAAAAACTTCACCAAGAAGGTAGTGCAGCACTGCAGCAGGTTGTCATGAGAGGCTGTGCAGTTTCGATCTTTGGAGATTTTTGAGACTCAGCTAGACAAAGTTGTGGCTGACATGATCTAGTGTTGGCGCTAGTCCCGATACAAGTGGGAGGTCAGACCAGATGACCCCCAGAGGTAGATTCCAACCAAGCATTTTGTGCTCCTATGAACTGTGAAACTTCTGAACTTCAGATTTACAGATGGAACAATAAACAGTAAATGTTTAATTAAAGCCATAGAATATATTGTGGTTATTTGGCAGCTTGTAGTAATGTGTAAATAGATGCATATCTGTAGGTGCCGAGAGTAGATACAGTCATATATTTGCTTGTGACATAAGACATATTTGTAAAATACTAAGTGTCAGTGACAATATGGGAAATACTTGTGTGTATTTTTGCCTTCCTTCCATAAATGTATTAAACAGTACATCTTATTACATCCAAAAATGCTCCAGGCCCTTTTCAGACTACTTAAAGGACTTTAAAAGATGAACTCATTTGTCAGGTATCTGATACCCTGAAAACATTCTTGCCTTTTAATATTAATACCTATGTATTTTATTTTAACTGTCTACCGTATTCTAAAGCTTGTTATTATATTCTGTGCCCGTTGAACACAATTATATTAAGCCAGTAGGGAATGGAGGGAAGAATATTAATTCTGTCTAAGTAGAAAATGTCAGAAGTACTTTTCACCTAAGTTGATGTGAATGTTTGAGATTGTCAAGTTTAGTGTTTATGGCTTTTAACTATAGAGTGGCTGAAGTAAAAAATTTATCAGGAAAGAAATTCTTACAAAAGATTGATTTAAAAATTTCTTCTTCAGAAGTATGAAAATTTGTCTGACCTGAGAACTTCTGTCATTTTGGAGACTAAATTTATCCCTGAAGTTTCAATTGAAGAGACATTAATCTTGTGGTTTGTGTAAATCTTAATGTCTAGTGTCATCTTTACATGATGTAGTCACATCATGTGACTTTTTAACAGAGATACTTCCCAAGCATAATAGCACAATACATGGAAACCAGCTGGGTTTTGGGCTGCCCATTGGTCCTTTCCACTTATCCTTTCCTTGCTCCAGCAGAGCACTTCTATTCTGGAGTTCCCTTGCCTTGGGAGACCTGGAAGCCTTGGGCCACTGAGGTTAGTGGGGATTTGGGAGCCCTTCATCCACCACCTGTATCCTGCTCCACCTCACAGCCCACTCCTGGGCTATTCCTAAAGGGTCCAGGAGAGAGGCTGTACTAGCTTCCTCGACCTCCTTGTTTCTCAAGGGACGTGCAATAATTTGACTTACCTCTATGTGAAAACTATGTAGCACATGAACAGTTTCATGAGTGTTCGACCTGTGCTGTACTCTATGGGCTATGTAAGCCTGGTCACATGCTGGCGAGAGATGGTGGCCTCTCCCAGCCGTGAGTGCTGTACTCCAGCCGATTGAGACTGGGCGTTTCTGCTGTTGTAGATGCTGAGGGTATCATTCTTTGTCTTGGGATGTGTGAGCGAGGCTTCCAGGCTGAAAGATGAACACTTTTAAAACAAGCTTTTAATGTACCTCAGTATTTAGACATGCTACGTCTGCTCCCAGGATCACAGAAATTCTAAAATTGTAATACTTTTGCCATCAATTCATCTCCACTGTGCACCTGAATTGTTTGCACTGGTCACCCATTGTACCATGTGTCCGGTTAAAATATAGCTTATTTGCAAAGTGAGGAGTGATACATCTGGTATACACTTGGGATGTATTTATTTGCAAAAATGTTCACAAATCCCTATTTTCTTGAGAAGAAGCAGCAGGATCCTTAATCCCCAGGAAGAAGGATCCAGTAATCCCCAGATCTGCCAGGTGGCCAAACAAGATCTATCCCTTTTCTTCTTTTCAGGATTAGAGCAAAAACTTTCTTTCTTGGCCTCCCTTTTTTTCCTGAAAAATTAGCCCTTCTTGATGAAGAACCTCTCAGTGATTGTCTCAGGGGAGGACCAACTTTCTTTGAACAATCACCAACCATAATTTCTGAGGCAATGCAGAATACATTAATGTGTGGAACATTTACAGCCAAGTGTTTTGCCACACTAGACAATCAGCATAATCACAGATAAGCTTTTTTATATGAATAAGCTACTAAAATTGGCCTAAAGTAAAACTCACTCAATGCTTCTCCTGCTGTTCCAGCAGGCAGTTTTCAGCAGTGAACACCTCTTCCTAGCTGAACACGGTTCAGCCTTACTTCGGCTGGCAGTACTCTTAGTGCTTCTCGTGAGCCAGTTTGTCAGGAGTGATTGCTCGCAACTAGAGAGACAGAGCAGAGGCTGAGAGGTATGACAAGCCTTCAGGTCATATCTGACCCAGGCCATAATTATCCTGAAGCTCACAAAGTGTGTATGAAGTACAAATAAGATTTTTTGCATGGGTTCATTAGTCACAGAAGAACCTCCAGAGTGTTCTTGCTATTATTTTTTGGGTATCTACTTTAAAAAAGTACATATAAAAAGTTGTAACTGTGGGTTTCTACTTAACTCTCCATGCAAAAAGAATCTATAATGAACATTAATACATGTGAAGGCAAAGAGGCAACTGAGAGATAATTTACATTTATTGGCAGTTAAGTAATAGTCTGTCTATTGAAAATTATCTCATTTTTTGGAGTCCAACGTATCTTTTCATTTTGGCAGCAGGGGCAGAGTCAATAGAAAAGAAGCACATGCAAGTGCCAGCGGACACTGCCAGCAAGCCAGGTGCCACTGCCAGAACAAAACAAAAAGTTTACTTGGTTCTGGCATGTGGCTTTTCAAGTAGGAGGAAAAAGATTAGCATAGTGGGGTGAACAAACCACCCAGACCATCAGCAGCCCTTGAAACATGTTTTTAATGCTCTCTCTCTGTCTTTTGCTTTTTAATAGTTTGAAAACTGTTCCATGGCTACACAGGAAACATTAACATGGCACAAAACATGGGCAAATATGCAGACAGCATTATTGCCACCATATACATCTACTGTGCTACAAAACAATAATTCACAAAGCTGTGAATTACTCCATAGATCCTTTCTTGAAAGGTTTATGGCATAGGCAAGAGGAACATTTCCTCATGACTAAACAAGGGTATTCCTGGACAAGGAAAAATTGGATCCAGGACTTAGCATTGATGCCAGTCATACAAGATAAGCATATTCTGATTACTTCAGTTATTTTCTATTTACCATGAATAAGGATAGCAGAATTTAAACTGTCTGCCCATATTTCCAATTTCTTTTGCAGCAGTCTTCCATGGAGACATTATTTCCACCTGGGACAAGTATAATTTCTATTCTGAAGTCAGTTCACAGAACTACAAACCCACAAACTTATGTAGTTTAGTTTAACCTAAGAAACTATATTTCTGCCCTCCACTTCTCTGTGCTACCTGGGTAAATATGAAAATATGAAAATAGTCAGAAAACAGATATTGATGCAGACTAGTTGATGCTAAAGAAATTAATGAACAGTCTTCAGAGGTTCTGAGCAGCCAAAAATCCCTTTAATTTCAGTTAGCTCAACTTTTTCCTACAGGAGTGGAAGTGCTTAGTTAGAAGCAAGGGGAAATAGAATATGAAAAGGTTTTGAGCTTACCTTTCTTAAAGTAAAAAGGAGAAATATAAAAACAGACAGCCCTGATAGAAGATCAGTCTTGGGCTGTGGGGTAGCACAACAAGGAGAATATTATTTACGTGAAAATGGAAAAGACTTGACCATTCCTTCAAAAAAATATAATCCATTTTGCAGAACAAACACAAAGGCACACTCATTTCTTAACGAGCAGAGTAAGAAAACCTTGGTCTGTTACAATCTTACATTAGTTATGAATCATATAAAATACCAGTTCTGGTAAGATCTCTCTTTTTCTTATTCACTCTCTTACCAAATGTATGATAACTTGTGTCACAGAAACTGAATTGTTGCCACTCTATCATTCAGATGGTCAGTCTTCATCTACCTGAACAATTTGTACAGCACAACAGGAATGTATCTGTAGAAAGTTGGTGCTCAGGCTCCAACTCCACCCTGTATCACAGAATCACAGAACGGTTAAGGTTTTCAGGGACAGCTGGAGATCACCTAGTCTAACCCCCCTGCTCAAGCAGGGTCAGCTAGGTCACATCATTGCCTAGGACCATGTCCAGCTGGCTTTTGAATATCTCCAAGAATGGAGACTCCACATGTGCATGTCAGGGTTTACTATGGACTAACTCTGGTCTGGTCCTGAGCGGTATATGTAAGACAGCTCCACAGTGCAAAACAAATCACAGTAAAGGGAACAGCTGAGATATTCACTTTAAAAATGTAGTGCTTCTCAAACTAGAACAGTCATGTAGACAGTCCCCGTAATTTTCAGTTCCTGGAAACTAGGAAAACTGATGTCATTTAATACATATTTATACGTATTAATTCTTGAACAACCTTTGCTGACAACAACAGAGAAAGAGTTTTGCCACAACAGGATCAGCTTATGATTAGCTGAAGAATAGCTAGACATTTGTGTATGTTGGCAGGGCAAATACTTTCCCCCTGAGAAAAAAAGTTGTTATATATGACAGTTTCATAGATGACTGACCAATAACTATTTTCCTGGTTCACTAGATTCTCTTCCAATCTGGTATAAAAGGAATACTGATGTGAAAAGGAGGAAAACATTATGTTTTAAAGATAAGTAATGTTTAAAGAAAATAATGACATTTTTAATAACAAATCATTACAACATCTTGGGAAATGTGTAGAAGTCTGAAATGTTTTATGTAGACTGAAGTCTGAAATGTTTTGATGCCCAATTTTAATTTCATTTGGGCATTAAATTCATTTCATTAATTTTATACATAATTGGAAAAGTGTTGAATACTGTTCAAGATGTTAGTAAAAGCTGAGATCTCCATTCAGAAGTATACAAGATTTCATCTTAGACTTTATGTGATTGAGGTGGACACCAGATTTAACATGCAAATAGAAAGCCATGGATAAGTGGGACTTTACAAGGAATTGCTGTAATATGCAGTGATCTTGCTGAGGTAAAACTTGTCCAGCAATTGTTCCCTTCATTTACTCAGATAAATCATTTGTGAGCAAGTTATCCGTAAAGGTTGTGTAAAACAGAAGATAGGAAAGAAAAGTTAGGTTAACCATATGCACCACATAAAACTGTATTATATTTTAAACTACATTCTGGGTATATGCTACTGTAGATGGTTTAGTCCTAGGCTTAAAATGCCAACTACAGGAACTCCATAGCAGACAGTAGTAAGGCCTTCATGGGAATATAGAGAGTCCACAACTAAAATTTTACAACTGCTTTTGCTTGGGACTGCTGGAAGAACAAATTAAGTTGTGCATTTAATTGTTTATTTGAAATAAGTGAGAAATCTAATTATTGAATCCACACATAACATGTTAGAACAGTAATTAGGTCCTGTGACCAGGATCCTGATTTGGTTTTGGCCTCTATTTTGGTGACGGTAGTTTGCAATTGTATGTACACTGGGCACATGAGATGCTGGTTCAGAGACAGATCATGCATTATAATACTAGGAAAGAATGAGGCTTTATGTGCGGAATATATCCAGCCTGTACCTGGCCGGACTTAGAAGGAATGTTATAATTCTTCTGTTTTAATTTGCATCCACATGTTTATTTGTACACATTCATTAAGTCTTTATCTGGCACTTTTCTAGTTTTTCAAAGATTATTAAAACTGACAGATTGCAATTGCATTACTCTATTGTACAGTCTTAAATCCTGCAGTCAGTACTTGGGCAAAACTTACATTAAATTTCCATTCATGAGCTACAGCAGAGTACTGGCTGTCACACTCTGGTGATCTATATTTCAAGTAAAGTATGATTCCTGACATGTGGGTCAGTAATCTAACAAGAAAAAAGAAAAAAAAAAAAGAGAAGATCTCTTTAATGTACATTTGTCCTCCTAATGCTCTGTTAATGGGCTGTCTAAGAGTTAGATTGGCTTCGTCATAGAGAGCTGTTACAAAAATCTCTGCAACAGCCTCTGAACCTTGTATGGATCAAGGTGAATTGCTAACTATTAAATCTGGAGTCAGAAGAGCACTTCTCAGGGGAAGATTTATTATTCTCTTTGTAAAATAGTTCTATTTATTATTCTCTTTGTAGAATAGTTACATGCAAATAGAAATTTCCTCATACCTGCTCATTATTCAAGTTCATTCAGCAAACTTTTTTTTCATGTTTTCTTACATTAGAAGCATTCAAAATACGAGTTTAGTTTTGTCTTTCCAGCTGCATTATCCTGTCTGACAGAAGTAGAATATATTTTGTGTGAATATTCTTAAATACAAAATCTGGAATTTGTTTTCTGTGGCTGTTATTCATTTTTAAAGAACCACTGCTTTGATATTTGGGAATAAAGACTACAAAAAGCCTCATGTGTCTCATAAATCAGTAAAAAGTACAGATAAATATATCCCAGTACTTCCATGATTGCCAAAATGTGCAGTTGTTACATATGAGAACACATATCAACATACATTCATCTTAATGAATTTGAGAGGGAAGCAGAGTCAGGAGGAGTAGGGTGGTGGACCTAGAAAGAGGAGGAGAATAAAAGGAATATGGCTGAAGTTGAAAATAAATTCTATGGGAAAAGCCCTGCAATTCTGGCTTCATGGCAGATGCTGTGGACTTTCTCTCTGGCTGGACAATGGAAAAACCTGCATCATGTAAAAATAGTTGTTTCCACCTTCTGTGTTAAAAACAAGAGTGGAAACAGTTAGCCACATCTCGGATGCTGTCTTCTGAATATATCTTTGATGGAATCCGCATAAAGCTTCAGCGATGGATCAGGACAAAAAGTCTTTTCGATCTGCCTCTCTAACAGCACTGAAGGCCCCCGTAAACACATCCGGCATAATTTTTTTTCTCTCATTCTTCTGTCTGTATTGTTTACTTTTACTTTTTCATGTCCCAATAGTCTGCTTTTGCAAAATCCATGTGTTTTTGATGTAAACCAGCAGAGTTCCATAAAGCAGGAATAGGAACTCTTGAGCCTATCATTTGGTCCATCAGAACTATTAATCACTCCCTTCTGCTCTTTCCCCTATACCTTCAGAAGTGGGCAGCAAGCATTGCCCCTCTTTCTGTTAAATGATTTGTGACATGACAAGCTGCAGGCATGTCCTGTCATGTAGTACTTGGTCACCTCAAAAACATCCCTCCATTCCTGGGCTGGGGAGAGCACACACTCCTCTAGCACATGCATTAGAGGGGGTTTGGCTGAAAGGTATCCGTGGACCAACCTCCAGTGATTTACAGGTACTCTATATATCAGGTGGCACCTGATTCTTCCCACTTTATTCAGGAATTAGTTCTGACTTGGGAAGCCCTGTAACAAGTCAGTTGTGAGGAAAGAAGCAGCAGCACACTAGTTTGACATGTGTTCCCAGCTGGCTTTCAAAACAACTGCCTGAAAGTGGTCATCGTTTGAAATGGCAGGACCATTTAAAGCCGAATGAGGAGAGGAGGTTGTGCTATGAACATGCAGAAGAGCTGATCAGAGCTCAGTTAAATGACTGCAAGGAGGCCCAGATTTTCCCTGAAGAGGCCAACACAAGTGCAGCCCTCTGATGGGAGGACTCCGTTAAAATAAAAGCATTTGTTTTGGTTTGTGCACATCAGTTTCCAGACTCCACAGCTATAGGCACCCAGATACAGCATTTGCTTGCACTGTAGCATGCTGTGATATTTTATGGCCCAAGCCATACATTTCGATTTTATGGCTTAAGCCATGAATTTGTTTGTAGAAAAATAGATGACTGGCTTTTGGCAGTGGGTAGGACAGTAGCTGTGACTGATGAATCCTCCTCCATTCCAATAGGAGACTTATGTTGTTTTTACCTTTATTTCCTCTGTGCTAGTTTTCATTCTATTAGTCCTTGTCTGAGTCACCTTTTCCCCACTGGAGACTGAATGTTACATCTTATTCTAATACCTTATGCAAACCACAGAAAGGTTTCTACTGGTGTGCTTTGGCCCTGCCTCTTGTTTCAGCCTCCAGAGAGATTTGCTTTTATGGAGGTATAATCCTCTAGATATTCCATGGGTAAATAATAAACTCAAGAGCTTTCAGTGTATGCATAGAAGTTACACATAGCTGCATATGTATAGAATTCAAAGGAATTGCTGCCACGAGTTGAGAACACATTAATATATCAGTATGCAAAAGCTTCACCTAGTGCAAAGATTAAGACTCTGTATGTGATCATTTATTGGGTAAGACTTGTTTGGGGGGCAAAGCTTTCATATTGGAATTGCAAATAGTACATGGATAGTACATCAGAGAAGATGGTGATCAGAAGGAAGTCAAAGTGCATTGAGACATACTATGAAAACCATTTCAGAAAACAAACCCTGCAATTATCTGTGTAGGAGCCACAAATGACTGAGTATTATCAGTTTCATATATACACAGCTAACTGCTGAGCTGATGAACTTTGGAGTTTCCTGATTTGGACTTAGTCCACGTACTTTATAAAAAATGTATTTTGTTATCTGTCCGTTCTATTCCCATCCAATTTCCTTATTACTGTGGGCAGGATCTACTGTAAGAAATAAATTCTTGAAGGTAACTTTCAGATATTTATTTGGGCATATTTTCATTTCAAAACAGTATTTTTTCACACTCAGGATCTTGTTTTGCTAACTTATAATTAGTACAGCACTTTATTAATAGGAGGTTCGAGATAGACACAAAGTGAAGAATCAAGGTCTTTATCCTGAAAGATGCAGAAACTTACCAGGCACACGCATAAAACCTACAGGCCTGTCCTTCTAGAAGCACCTGTGATGGTGGGTCAGATGACATAATTTACTTGTCCTTGCAAGAGGTCTGATGAGAAATGGGAGTGGTCTTTTGGCGCTTTAAATTCTATGAAGGATTGCTTGAAATTTGGCACACTGTTGCCCTGTTGTTAGCTAGAATAGGGCTGCCTGCTGGAGTCTTTGCTGTTCACTTCATATGCTGCCTTTTCTTCAGTCAGAAGAACTTTTTGCTGCAGATCTCTCCAGCAGGTAGGATCCAGCAGCTCCTCATGAGCGTCGCAGCCAATTGCAAACAATTCTATCCTTAAACTGTATTCAGCAGCAGCAGCAGCAATAAGTTATGGCCCACACTGCCCACCTACACGCTGCCACTGGAAGAACCTCTCTACGATGACAGAATAGCCCGTTCTCCAGCACCTTTGAGATAGTCTTTGGCTCATCTCCAAGATGGACAGCAAAGCTGCCAGTTGGTCTCAGTTTGGTTTCGTTATTTTGTAATATAGAAACTTCTTTACAGGGAGCTGGACCATGAAAACACAAGTCATTTTAACACAATAGCAATTCTTACGGCTGTTTGTCAGAGCAAGTCACGTAAAGTTTGTAAGCTCTCAATTCATACTTCTTATCTTAAAATATTTGCCTGAGAAAGACTCCTGTGACCTGAACAGACATAAATGTGCAAATGCCAAGCTGTTAGAAATCAGCCATCTGGACTTTGTAAGCCAGCAGGTAAACAAATGGACCAAGGTCTTTGACATCTCTCAGATTATTGCTGATCATAATAACATTAACATTTCCAAAGGTGTCTCTTTGCTTTGTCACATTTCAAAGACTCCATTAATTTTGTTTTCACATGTTTAAATATTTATTTTGACCTTTTACCTCCTGGTATAACCTCCTGGCTTGTTGGACCATCCAAATCAAAATACACTGATGCGTTCTGAATGGCCTTGCTGGCTGTATAAACACGCTGAATAAACAACTCTTGCAGAACAAAAGACTGAGTCCTCCACGGTACTGTAGCAAGTCTCTTTATCCATTTCAGATTATCCATACAGGTAGAAGCTGTGTTGAGATATGCCAGCTGGCTTTCAAGCGTTCTTACACTGAATTCTTGCCTGCATCCAGGGTTGTTTGCCATGGGTGATGCTGGAGTAAAACCAACGCTGTGTTATCTGTTTGATGTGCAGGTGCCGCCACTGGAGTCCCGCCGACGCTTCTCGGCCTGTTGCTGCCGACCCTCGGTGTCCTTGCCTACCTGGAGTTCTGAATGTAGCCCCATTTATCCTGCCCTCCACCCAAGGCAAAGGACTCCCTTTGAACATGAGGACCGCAACTCTTTCCGATTCCCGCGGCACCATCCTAAGCCAAATAAATTACACTTTAAAATAAATTACCCTACTGATTTCCTATGAACTTTAAGAGGACTGAGGCATCCAGGAACTCCTTCATTAAGTAAATCAACTTTTGAAAGGATAAGAAATGATTTTTAACTTGTTCCAATATGCCTTATAAAACACTTACGCTGATCTGTGACAGTTGCATGATTCGGTCCGACGGGGCAAGTTACAGTGTTAAAACCCAATAACCTAGGCTGTACAGTGAAAGTAAAATCACCATATGTAGGTGCTTTAACTTGAATAACAAATTGTGAAATATAATAGAGATTGAAATCTTGATTGTATGTGATAAATGTAAGAGTACTACGTCTGTCTGTACTATCTTGTATGTTTTGTGTACTGCATATTTTTGAATGGCTCCATCACCATTTATTGGGATTACAAGTTTTTAGAGATACAGTCAAAGCAAAAACATTTATTTATTTTTAGAGCTGTATTTCTTGAGGGTATTGAATATAATTTCAAGGATTTAAAAAATAATTCCGTGACACAGGATTTTTTTATTTTAAGTATGTTCAGAACACCTCAGATATTCATAGCATGCTGAACTTGAAAGAATTTGCCAAGAATCTCAGTGACACTAGATTTACCATATTCTTTTCTTAAAATAATTCTGTTCAAAAATGCTGATTTTTTATATCAATTACTATTTCAGGTTTTTTTTGTAGAGATAATGCTAATGACTGCACATGCCCCTCTGTTGCAGTTACTTTACTCTGATCAGGATTTGCTGCTACAGTCTTTATTGCTGATTGTAGGAGTGAAATGTCAGCTTTCAGAGAAGCAGCATCGTATATTTCTTTTTGATTATTATTATTACTGCTATTACTAAGGTATTAATAACAGCACTTAGTAGCTTGAAAATGGAGTACAGGATAGGATCAGCCAAATGGACCATGAAACGGTAGGAAACTTATGTTATTTTTTAAAGTGAAAAGATTTAAAATATAAGAAAAAGATATAGAATAAATGGCAAAAACAGAGTAGCACACTAAAAATATTATTATGATATTTACATTTTTATGCTGCAGATGCCAGGTGTTACCTTCCTGTATCGAAGGCCTACATTTGGGAGAATTATATGCTTTTTGAAGAACCTGATATTATTCTAATGTTGATAGTGTTGTAAATAAGAGTTTTAAAGTTCTGAGACTGTTTCCCTATTTGATAGAATTCTGAATGATCCAACTATATGTTAATGCATGAAGGTCAGATCCCAACTGTTAGTTGAATCTAAATGTTAACTATGGCCTTTGCAAACTGGGAATGCTATTAGAGGTAGAGAATGTTTTTGTTCTGACTGTGTCTACAGTGTTTCAGTGTTTTTTTGTTTTTTGTTTTTTTAAGTTGTTAAAGAAAGGCACATTCCTTTCATTTTCCATGGTGTGCTGGGAATTCAGTTTGAGCGTGAATGTTGAAGAAACACAGTGATATTGAATCAGCTGGCTCAAGTAATAGTGCAATGTCTGATGCTTCAAGAATTATAAGCTTTGAATCATATTTTATTAGCACAACCTTGCTAGCTACTTAGAAATAGATTTTATCTTTTTAGAACTGATACTGTAGAGGTCCGTAATAATAATAATTACAGGAAGCAAGAATAGGTCTATTAATAATTTACACCCCCTTCTTTAATTTGTATAATTTTGTACTATATATTTACATGTAAAAGTGTAGGGTCTTCATTAAGAAATATCAATAATGCTGTTTTAGTTTAATTTTAACTATTTGTTACAAGATGAAACTTTTTTAAATAGGTGAAAGTGCTAACTTCCCTATAGAGGAATGTCAGTGTCAAACACTACTGAGTTTCATAAATTGTATAATTATTTGAAAGAAAAATGAGCTGTCTTCATACATAAGAAACTAATAGGCTGTAAGCCTTCTGTACAAAAATTTATGTTTCATTGTATTTTATTCAGTTTGGTTCTTTTGCAGTATGACTCATTTTTATATAATCTACAACCACAACTAAATCTTTTGCCAAATGCATGATTGCCTTTTACTTTTCTAATACATGGTGTAAGAAGCAAAACTGGTTAGTTTTTGCATGAAAATGACCTGGGAGGGAAAGCCACTTCTTTTTTAAATCAGCAACATGGATGAGGTAGATCTCACATAACGATCAGATAGTTCCAGATTTTTCATTGTTTCACATAATTGTATAAATTTGACTGGGACCTTCAGTTTCAAACTGTTGTCAAGAAAAACTAACTAATGTATCATCTGCTTTAAAATGCAAGGTTCTTAATTAAAGTTTATATAGATAGACATATTTGTTGTTTCTTTATATTTCAGGAAACTTGATATTACTATTATTTGATACTGATGAATTTTGAATTGTTTTTTAGTTACTTTCTATCATTTTTTTCAAATGAGTAGAGCAGGACCGTACTTTGTCCTTTTTATGAATGAAAAGTAAATTACAATTAAATAAATGTATTAATGTTACTCAAGATATAATAATTGTCTTTTGAATTGGAGCTTTCTAATTTTATAATGATGATGTGCTTATCCATAACAGTAAGGGAGCAGATGGAATGAGGTCATATGTATCCAGCCCCATCTTCTTGTGAATTTTGCAAGAGTTAAGAGCTTTTGTGAAATAAGGGTGGCTGTTTTACTTTAATTACAGGTGATATAGAAAGAATGAAGATTTTCATAACGTCAGTGACAGAGAATCTCCCGACAGCTTTTCAGCATTTTTGGAAGCAAGAGTTAACCGAGCAGAGTATTTTTTCAGGTAATGTTTGCTACTCCAGTAGATTTGTTAGAAAGAAAGGTGACTGAAATGGGGAAACCTTGTACTGATTAATGCCTTCTATGATCACATTGATTTCAAGAGGTCCCATCAGGCATAACTGTTTGAGATACTGCCTGCCTTTGAGGGCTCAAGTTCATATCCTAAGCTAAACAAAACGTGACATGAAAGAAGTTTATCTGCTAGTGAAACTGCTGGTGATATTGCTGAACTTTGTTTCATTTGTCTTCAGACATAGAGAGTGAGAAAAGAGTTGATGAGAGAATGTGTTCTTCATGCCCTGCACCTAATAGACTGTCTAGTCAACGAGAGCAAGGCTCAGACATGGTGAAGGTACATCCTATATTTCTATTTTGGTCTCTGAAATAGGGTTTTGAGTCTTTGTTCATCTGCCAGTTCCCTGCTAATAACTTTGAACCTGTTGGGCAATTGCAGACAAATTTGACAGCTATCAAATTAAAAAATTAAATCATAGTCTGAATAGAAGACACAGTCAAATTAGGGATCTGCCCAGCTGGCGGCTGCCGCAAGGTCTCTGGTGTTACCCACCCTGCTTGGTCTGCCAGACAGCCGGTCAGCAAATACCTCAAAGCCGGGT
This sequence comes from Dromaius novaehollandiae, assembly GCF_036370855.1. Taxonomy (NCBI): domain Eukaryota; kingdom Metazoa; phylum Chordata; class Aves; order Casuariiformes; family Dromaiidae; genus Dromaius; species Dromaius novaehollandiae. Next base: position 28,706,520 of record NC_088098.1, read on the forward strand.
ACTGCTCACCTTGCTCCTGGCTTACCCAGGGTTTGGACAGCATGAGACATGAATATGCTAGGAGAGGAGGTCTGAGCACATGGTGAGAGAAGTATCAGAGGGAATCTGAGCTTATTGCAGTGATAGAGTAGGGAGAGAAGGGAAAGAATAGGGCATAGAACATAAATCCATAGGAGAAAAGGCTTCATTATTTCCACTGTTCAGAGAACAACTTGTTTTTCTTTCTGAGAATTTTTCGTTTCCAGACTTCAGAGCCTCTCGCAACAGAAGATGATTTAAAAAAAAGCCTTTAAATATTAGATATCTGGCTGAAGACCGGATCTTCCAGTTTGAACTGCCTCAGCAGAATTAAGCTGCATTTCCTATTGGAATTATCATTAAAATAACAGGCATCAGCATTTCAGTACAGACCTTGAAATAGTTCCAAGTGCTTTTGTTTGGAGATTTTGTTTATTTAAAGACATCATTGAAATGTCTGTCTTTCAGGTTATGACAGTACTGTATCGGTTAAGGAAATTCACATGGCAGCAGTATAAATTTCTGTAGTTTCTAGTACTTATGTATTCTCCATCTTTACATACATCTTCTAGGGGAATTTTTACATCATGTTAGGACATCAGCACTACAGTGGAACCACCCGCCTTCCTCATAGATTAGTGAGATCTTCCAGAGGAAGGTCACCCCGCTCTGTTTCTTCCAGGCATACTTCATTTTTCTTTCACTTTTCTACTGCTAACTCCTTTTGCTTTATCACTTTAACATTCTTTTTTATTTTCAAAAAACAGAAGAAAGGACAGAAAGGACAAAAGTCCACATGAATGGGAAATCAAAAACAATATTCATATCTCAAACAGAAGTTAGCACTGTGTTTTCTTTTCTTGAGATGCTAATTTGTTTTGCTTTTACCTGAATGCAGACTAACCCAAGGCTGCCCTGAAGGACAGCTTGAAAAGACATGTGAAAAGTGTTTCCTTCACCTTAGTTGTCCATGACTGTGATCTACTCTCTTGATTAATATGGATGATACTCACTGGAAATTATTTTAAACTGATTTAGCAGGTGACTTCAGCAAGCAATCTCCAGTGAGTATTCATGGTTGGATTTTGCTGGCCTGTATTTAAGTAGACTAATAGTCACTTTAATACCTGATGCCTTTGGCCTTCAGTATATTGCCACAGCCTCTAACCAGCTGCTTCACAAAAAGGTATGAAATAATTTCTTTCTCTCTCAAGGCAAGCAGCAGGAAAGGAACAGTGCCTGCTGATCCATAGATCCATCTGTTTCCAAGGCTGTGGATCTACTTGCTACCCTGTACTCATGGCAGATTGCAGTGTAGCAATACAGCCCTTTTGTAGTTTAATATTTGGTCAGCACTATGGAGTTCTGCCAGAGCAATACATCTCCTAGGAGTGAAGAATATCACACATCACCCAGCCCAAACTGGTGGGTCAGCAAAACATCTAGCATAAATGTAGCTATGCTGGCATAGGTTTAGCTTGTGTTATGTGGGAAGGTAGAATAGCTACCCTGGCAAAAAATGTTTGTCAAATGTGCTCTGCACCCGCTAGGAAGAGGCCTTTAACAGTGCGGCAGCAGAGGCGCTGTGATGGAGGCTGGTTCCCATCAGGAGATGTATTCCAGGAGCAATGGGAGGGACTGTACACAGAGGGGCACATCTTCAACTGCTGCCATGCCATGTGCTCTGCAGTGTACCCTGCTCTGGACATTGCTAATAGATAAGTATGGAAGGGAGACATTAAAGACCTGCTTGATTTTTCTCTCCCTCTTCCCCATCCTACTCCACATGCAGTACTGGCAGTGGCTTTCAGAGAGCACTCTTCCTTTTATGCACATGAAAAAGGCACATTTATAGCAGAGTTAATCTCATCCTATATTAGACAAGTAAATAGGACAGATATATCACTCCCCTAAATGTGCCTCTCCATTGGCTATGAAGGAGACCTAGCTCTAATTTGTAGTTGTCTAAAGCTGGGGAAGATAAATCCCACCCCAGCTGTGTTGTGACAACACAGAGTATCAATCACTGGTAAAAAGGCAAATCTGGACAGACCACAGAAAGATACCTACTGGGCACTGTCCCCACTAGATGGCTGCTGAGGTGCAGCTACTTATCAATGTCACCTCCATCTGCAGAGTTATATAACACCTGCTGAGACTGGTGCATAGCAAAGTGTTTCTATGGCACTGAGATAGTCCGGTGCCAGTCTTCACTGTTCTCCCTTGTTTGCTCATTTACCTCAGGTCCAGGGAAATTCAGATCCTTGCTTTTGGTCCCACACTATTATGCATTCTGGGGGAGCCCCTCTCAGCCACTCCATTGGTCAGGTCCCTTCAAGCCTTCACCTCCCCCTGGAGCACGCGGATCTGCAGGCCTCAGTACACAGTTCCAGGTAGGCACATGCAGCACTCAGCAGGGCTCTAAAGCAGGAATGGATGACAGCAAATGGTCCTTAACTGGCTGCAGGCCAGTATTTAAACCACCATGAAATATCTAGTCAGCCTGGCCCCAGGACAGCGAAGGGCACTCAGGCAAGCAGGCTAGGTGGTCTCAGAGTGCAGAGCACCTGGCTAGCCATGAAGATAGTGTCCTGTCCTCAGAAATTATGCCTTTAGCATAAGATGCTGTGAATTCTTTTCACACCTCAACTGCAGGAGAGAGGTAGATATTTTCTCTGCATTAAGACCTTTGTCATGTGAATGCAGAAGATTTCAGTGCTTGGAAGCTAAGCTCAGCATACAGTGTTCCCTCGCTCTTGCTGATGAGCCCTAAAGCAAGTAGGCTTTGGGCATGCACGGCTTCCGTTGCTCAGACCCCAGTGCCAGCAACTGGATTAGCTGTGCAGTGAAGTTTATTTTTATTTCCCACAAGGAGAAAGATATAAAAGCACAGAGTGCCCAGGGGCATTCAACTCAAGGGATTTATCTTGTTCCAACAGCTCCCCATAAGCACTGGATCTATGTTGTGTCTATCACATGGCAGCACTCACAGGACACAAGGGCTAGTTTGTACTAGTAAATGAAATGCTTGGGACTGCTCTCTGGCACTGAGGGCAAATAATATTTCTATACTGTTAAATTCTCTTACCTTTCATACCAGGGTTGTTCTGTATCAACTGCCTACAAAGGACTGTCCATGGCCTACGCTTTTCCCAGACCTATTTATCAGATGGCCATGGCCAGGCTCAAGCCACATTAGGACCACTTCTAACAGCTTAACGGCAGAGAGGTTTATGTCCCGGCACACAGCCCTACACCTCAGCTCTCCTGAATTTACCAGCCCAGATATAGCCATTAGGTACCAGATTTTGGAGGGAGGGAAGGCAGACTCATTTAGCACACTGAAGGTGAGAAACAGAGAATTTTGCTGTATACTGCCTGGCATTATCAGCTGTAGGTACTGTTTAGGTTTGCATTCAAGATTGTCAGTAAACAGGGTTAGTTTAGGTTCTGTAAAAGCTCAGTTTCTACTAATTACTTGTCCTGATTACCTATATTTGCAATTCTACTAAAGCCACTAATATTCTTTCTAAAGTGGCTGAGCTTATCTTCCTATAATGCAGCCAAGGAAACATATGAATGTCCCAGAAAGCAAACGGTCTGTTATACTGTTTTGCAGTACCCTGACTCCGCATTCCCTCCAAGAAGTGGAGGGAACTATCATCACTGTTTGCTGAAAGTGTGCCCTCATTTCAGTCAGAGCTTTCACAGAATTGCCTTTAGCGTGGGCCTTTTACAGAAAGAGCAAAATCCAGGCTTAGCAGGGGAGCAAAGACTGGCACCTGACTGAATTCCTTTCACATCCTAACTGTGTCACCATATTAATAGGCAGGCTGCAAATATACATAATGGTATAATTTCAAAGAGGTATACAGGATGTACACAGGGCTGTTGTTTGGCAAAGCTGTGTGATGAGATTTTTTGCTGATCCAGCTCCTACACCTAGTAATTAAGCTGCTGTCATTTGTCTTGTGTGTCCACATTTAGGCAATACTATTCATGAAAGCATATATAGTTTGATGCTGTTTTGATCACTGCAGGAAGTTTTTAGCTATAAATGCTGAGACATATGCTTCAGTCAGATCTCCTGTATGACTGCACCCTAAAGCAGTTAATTACAGAACTTAACTGTGTTCTGGCAGCGTTTGCTAATGTGTGACATTCTCCATGGATTGACCTACAGCTCAAAGAACTGTCAGAAAGCAGCCAATTTGCCATGAAAAATGACATCTCTACCTTCCTTGTCAGAGCATTGCAATACTACTGCAGGTCTTTTACTTGTCAGTTTGCTTCCTATAGTAAATATTCTGCATTTCCACTGGGAGGAAAGATCATTTGCTGTTATGAGCTGGTACTTCAGCTGATGAAGCAGATGTAACCTGTCAATGAAAATGAAGCTGGAATGGCTGGTCAGCAACTGAGGGCTGGTAATAAGGTACTGTGAGCCCTATGCTGCCTCCCAAACCCTTCACCAGGCCAGCAAATGCTCCTAGAGACTGGCTTTCTAAAAGGAGGCCTTGAAAAGGCCTTATTGCAAAGTTTTTCCATGAGGGCCATTCAAACTTGCAACTGAAACGATGGCATGATATTACTAATGTTAAAGGATAGCTGTGCTGAAGCCAAGATGATGTCTCTTCTGACATCAAATTCCAAGACACTTTAGCCAACATCAATCCCTGTTTTGGTCTCCAGTTAACAGAAGGTGGTGGAATGATACAAAAGGGTTTATAGGTTGTGTGTTTGTGTGAGCCTTGCACAAGTACATAAAAACATGCGCTGGGGTTGTAACAGAATCTGACCAAACAAAAAAAACCCAAAACCCTAAGCAAAAGACCCAGAGATGAGCTCTGCAGTCTTTGAAGCAGCTTTTATATAGATAGCTTAAATTCTGTACTCCCAAAGCCAAGAAAGGGCATGCAAGGTTATTCCAGTGTGTCCTGCTCCTCAGTTTTCTATCATTAACTTAGGGCATTGATTTTTCTCTGATATTGCAGATCTGAGGATTTAGACAGTATTACAGGAGAGGAGAGAGGAAAATACTCCTGTCTAAACAAGGGTGGAATCAATAATTCAAACTCTCAAGACGGAGACAAACATATGCTAATACAAATGACCTAGAAAATAGCATAAATTTTCATTTTTAAATAACTGTGTGTTTGTATATGGTACAATAACCCTCTCCTTTGGGATTCATTCATTCCTGGATGTAAGAAAATGTGATTTTATAGAAGCAGCATAATCTCTGTCTTGCTCTGTTTTTAATCAGTAAACTGAGCAAGTTAGAAGTCTTCATTCTGTCAGGAACATGGGGTCACACAGGGCATGAACTTAGTTAACATGGTTTATTTTTTTACTTGACTTGTCCCAGAATATCCTTGCTAGGATGTGATAACCTGATGGCTTTTGGCCAGTGTTCTCTCCTGTTCTTAGCCCTCAGGCTAACAAAAACTAAGAAGGGTATTTCCAAGATCAAAAATACTGAGCCTTTTCTTTTTTCTCCTTGAAAGAAGAACAGAACTAGGAACTCAAACAATAGTGGTAAGAAGTTGCTAGCAACGAATTCCACGTCTGGCCAACCTCTGAAGCAAAACTGAAACACAGAAGCACAAACACTCAACTTCCCAGAAAATTTTGATACAAGAGAGAGGTGAAAACAGTGTTACTTTTACTTCTGTCAAGCACTGAATAGGCTTCTTCCAAAAGCTCTGAATCAGATTTGGAACATCAAGAATATATTCCAATGGTTTAAAAACACTTGGCATCAGAATTATGGATATCTTGAAGGATTTGAAACCATATGCTCTGAAAGTTAAGCATAAATTTAAGTGTTTTGCCTTACCTGGTGACTAACAAAAAATTTCTCATCTAATTTCATAGTGTAACTGATAGAATGTGGGATGCCTGCATTTGTTCTGACATAACAGCATAGCAAAACCACCAGGGTTTAAGGGGAAAAAAAACAAAAAAACAAAAAAACAGCTTCATCTTGGATGGCAGAATATTTTCATTGACAAAAGATTTACTCCCCATGGTTAACTTTATTCCACCCCAGCCAAGATACCTCCATTACCAATACCATGAGTAGGAACCCAGCCAGGTAGCCTTCAAAGAGCAGTTCAGCCCTAAGACAGCCTGAGCACCCTCTGCTATTGCTCTCCACCAAGAGCACAGCTGTGGTCCTGTCTGAAGTTAGGTGGGATCTGCCAAGACCACTGCTGACCAGGTCACATCTCCCTTGGTCCAGGGGGAGCAGAGTTATTCTAACATTTATGGAATCACTGCTTCAGAAGTATCCATTTCCAACCTTAGTACAACAGGTAGAAAATTGATTATTTTAGATGACTCCACAAGCTGAATGTTTCTTGCAAAAAATGAGACAGCTGAACTGGAGATAATGGTCACCTATATCCCTGTAGGAAAGAGTTTCTCTCCCTGTTGGAGAGACTCAGAAACTAACCTATGTGAAAATGCAAGTGTTTCATCTGACTGCAGTCACCACTGGGCAAACTGTCTGTGTTTGTTAATTGGTGTAATACAGTTCATCAGGGCCGTGCTCCTTTAAAGGACACCTGAATCGAAGCATCTAGGTCAGGTACTTGCTTCTAATCATTGCCGAGAAGAACCCCTCTATCTCCAGTAAGTATAGAGGGAGGCGGAGGAAGCCAACCTGCCTAAGAAAGGAGGCCAACATACAGTTTTCTGCAGCAAGATCCTGAACTGCTGAAAAACTTAAATTTAACACCAGTGAAATATTTGAACTGTATTAAACCACAAGTAAAATCCTCTGGGATGTCTGCTCGAAAGAAATTCAGTTTGTACCACCCCAGCACCGATGAAACTCGGGGCAACCAAAGTGAAGGAGCTCATATTGCAAAATATGTCACTGGAGAAATAACAAGCGGAGAAGTAAAAAGTTTATTTATAATGGTATCATTAAAATCAAAGTGTTGTTGAATGTATTAGCTTCTCAGGAATTAATGAGCTAGAACCTACTGTGAGAATAATTGCATATAAACTACAATAATATTGATGTTATGCCAGAATCTGCGATGTCTACCAGTTTACAAAATCAAAACTAGAAAGAAGTCAACTCCATTTATGACCTGTAGAAAATGCAAGTAAATATAGGATGCAAAAATCTCATGCGAAAGCCCACTCGTAAAACTACATATACAACCTTGCATCTAAAAGATCCCGTTTTAAAATTACAAATACATAATCAGCATTTGAAGCATTTCCCTGCTCATGGTTATTTCTGGAAGGTGGTGGTAGGGTTTCTGATTTCCATGTTTGTGGCCTCCTAACCGTTTCTTTCATACCAGCTTGGTGTTCTCCGCCTATTTCCAGCAATAAATATATAAAAAAGTTGCCTACTTCCGTTTATCCCAGCCCCGAGGGCACCCCCAGCAACGGCCCCCCCCCCCCGCCCCCCCCCCGGGGGCTCCCCCACCGGCCCGGCCCCATCTCGGCCCAGCCCGGGGCCATCAGTTGCTGCTCCATGACGATGACGCGGTGTCAGCTCCAGCCCTGCTGCAGCCCCATGGCCCTGCGCGGACACGAGACCCCCTGGCCCCCTGGTCGATGGGGCCCGACGCCCCCCCGGGGCTGGGGCTGCCCCGGCTGCCTCGGGGCCCTGCTCCCTCGGGGCGGCAGGACGGGCCCTGGCAGCCACGACCGGCCCAGACCGGCCTGGCGCGGCCCCACTCGCAGCCCCCGCCGGCCCGGCCCCAGGGAAGGCCTTCCCTGCCCCCTGACTTTACTAGAGAGAGCTCCTATATCAGCGCCAAAAAATATTGGAAGATGTTGAGCAAACTAATGTGGAGAAGCAGCTGGGATTAGCAGTTTTGCAGCAGATGGCCTCAAAAATCCAGGTGTTGCCGATATCCGGCAAAGTGCATATTAGAAAATGGCATTATCGTGCATTAGGTATCACAGTGACGCAGAGTGGTGGATTGAGAATTGTTCTCTGAAGATATGAAATCTATATGATTGACTGGTTATTGAGCTTTTTTTTCTTTTTTGGTATCACATTACGGGCTTAACTGAACAGGAGGCTTTGAAGAAATGAGATAGCCATCTCCAGCACACGCTGCAGACCTGTTCAGAAAACATGCTAGCTCTATTTCCTTTGAAGATTTCACCTCTTTTCTTCAGCCAGCATGCACTGGGAAGGATCAAAGGAGAAAACGTAGCACACGCGCCATCCCCGGTAGAGAAAGGACTTTCTCTGTGCCCTGGGCCCTAGTGGATGGGGGGGGATCTGGGGGTCTGCTGGGGTCCCAGGGAGGGAGGGCCCCAGGTGGGATCCCCACACGGAGACCAGGTGAACGCGCAGCTGCTTTTGTCACCACAGGCAGGGGAGAAAGACCTCCGATATCTGCTTGCTCGTGTGAGGGAGGTAAGAGCACCACAGGAGAGCAGTAAGAAGTGCTTCTGCAAGTTTTCATTCCCTTCCTTACCGAAACTGGTGAGGAATGATAGGAACTGAAGGCTGCAGAGCAGCAAGAGGTCAGTGAAGAGCAAGTCTCGGCCTAGAATAAGCAGATAGAGTACGATACAGTGCCTGAGCCTCGTGGATTCATTTGTGAGCTGCAGAGCTAGAATAGGATACGGAGCAGAGGATTTTGAATGAAAAATCCAAGTTATTCATAGGTATTGCATACTGTTTGTAAGCATTAAGAGACATGAACGAGCAAAAGCTGTTACCATTAGTACCAACAGCTATCATAGGATTCATCTCTCTGAAACTGCTTCTAGATTTGGATCTGATTTCTCTTCCACAGTTTAGCCAACATTGGGTAGACTTGCAGCCTTTCAGCTGGCGTATGCTAAACAACAGCGTGGTTAGCCATGTGTGTAGTGCCCTTGGGAGCAGTAATTGTAATTAAGGGAGGTATACAGGAAATTTCTGTTGACTAACAATTGGACTGTGACTGGCACGCTGACCTTCTCACCTTTTATCTACTTTCTTGTCTCTGATTCCTGCATAAAAACAGGGCCTGTGAGTATTATTTAAATATGAGATGAGTGAAGCAGTCTGAGCTTCATAGAGCATCAAAAAGATCGCAACTTTCTGCAGAGAAGCACACCTAGGTGTAGGGGCTCCGCTCCCAGGTTTGTTGAAGAGCTCTGATAAACCTTTTGTTTTTAAGAGCTGCTCACGTGTGCCCTCTCTAGGATTTCCAAACTCTGTCAGTTGTGTCAGCTTTCAGAGCTGGAGCCTCAGCTGGCTTGTTTGTGCCCACGTACTCTAAGATAATGTTTTAAAAACTGTGTTTAGGGGAGCTGATATAAATAGGTTTATGCAAACAATAATAGTTATGGTCTCAGTCTTGTCCTGCTTCTGGGTCCATAATGGAAAAGAGGATTCTGATATTTCACAGGTACAAGACAGCTTCCTGCTCAGTTCAAGTCACTGTAGTGTGCTGGACCTCTAGCACAATTTGGCAAGTCTTTACTCAGCTCTTTATTCAAATACAAATTTATGATGTTATCTTCTTTATGAAGATGTGCTTACTGAAATGCTTTTTCAGCTTGGAAGCACATTCCTTAGCGTGCAGGCGGAGCTTTTCAGACTTCTTTTCACTAAGCTTTCACTGCCTGAGTCATTCATTCCTTTCTAGAGTTTCCATCATTCAATCTCAAACTCAGCAGTTCAGGTTCTCCAGTGTAATATGGTGCAGAGCCTGTCTTTTCCTCTTTGTCTTTCATAATGTTTCTCTGTGTTAACTAACTGTATGGTGTCCACTTTACCACTCAGGATGCGGTTGCACATTTGTGGCACTTTTATCGTGTTCTAAATAAGCCCATTGCTCTTTTGCCAACTTGGTGATTTGGGTTGGCTTGCTTCACTGATGTTTCAGTGTTGAAATGTTGATGTTTCAGTTGTTGAGTGTTTCAAAAAGAAAGAAACTATTCCCAGTGGACTCTTAGCATCTTCTTTTGGTCAAGTACTTAGAAATAATTGATCTTTCTGAATCTTTGGGAATTTTGAAGATATTTCTATAACTGTCCTGCAGCAAACTGGCAAATGTATATATCTTTGTGCCAGAGCAGTTTGTGCTACTTCTACAGGTTTTATTAACTATAAGGTCAATTCTTTTGTAGTCCAGAGGTGAGAGCATTGTCCTGCAAATCACAGATACCCTCACGTTTTGAATAGTGTCTGTCTAATGTGCTGAAAGACCTGTGTAAAGAGTTAGTAACAATACCAAGGGTGGAATTATTCCGCTTCTCTGTGATAAAACTGCAAGCAAAATTTAGATAATGCAAATGTACACTTGATTAAAGGCACATGGGAAACCATTACGCGGACTTGTGCAGGTACCCATTAAGGTAACCCTCTGTTTGTTTTGTGATTTCCTTTGGCTCATAACAGGAATTTCCTGTTAAAATTCCTTTATAAATAAAGTGTGTGTTCAACAAGAAATTAAAGGCAATTTGCATTTTGAAATCATGAAAAGAAGTAATATATGTAGAATTAAGATGTTTGAAAAAAAATACTTCAATTAGAGATGCTAATATTTCTGTCCATTAAGCCTCAAAAATAAATTTTCTGGAATGGATGTTTTAAAATTACCCCTCATTAGCAGCTGATGACTGCCAGATGTTAATAAACTCTTCATACATGCTGATTATTAGCGATAATAATGAGTAAGCTCACAAAGGGTTTCATATTTATGTGACTGTAAACCACAGCATGGAGAGCAATGTCTATACACTCTTTTCTAAAAGATAAAGAATGATATAAAAAAAAGTTGCTCTCTGCCAGTAAATAAGAGGAAAAAACCCTTTCATGTCAGTCCAGAATAGTCTAAGAGCCCCAACAGGAGCCATTTCAACTGCATTTTGAGGTCATTGTTACACCTACAGGTAAATTAATTTCTTAGCTAAGCCTATATCCACTATTTGATCAATGCCTGTATGTTAGATTAACTGACAAAAGAATGAGCAACCTTTGTAGTGATTTGGCTGAAGAGGAAGGAAGTTAAATAAAGCATGTTTTTATATTCTTTTCATTATATTATCCATTCTCCAAAAGGGCAACACAAAACTTGATTCTGCCTGAAGGCATTTATAACAGGTGTTGATTATAATAATTGATAAAACTGTAGTCTTAAGCTGGGAAGATGGTTTCTGGAGGATGCCTACAGCAGAGGTATAGAATAATTGCTTTCCCCCCTAAAATATTTATTTTCTAAATGTTGTGATGTTTTTATGTGTCTTCTGTCTTCTTTTGTTCTTTACAGTGATATCATCATAATCTGTATGCTCAAATCCACTTACTGGGTAACTTTAAAAGCCACAAAGGAGTTTTTAAGTTTTCATTTAGTTTGCAGTGCTCCACTTCTCAGTGATATGGGTGGGTAGAGATACCTTGAACTAACTTCCTTTCCAGTAATGTCCACTAGGGAAGTTCATTGGTCAAATCCCGCTCTAGCTAAAATTGCACGAAACTCAGTACACCAGGCTTTCATTCCAGGTCAATTAAATCTAGCTAGGAGCCAAGAGAGTTTTGATCCCAGTTGATATCTCACCAAGCCTGCTGTGCAGGGCTGCAGGAAGCCTTCGCCTTCCCAGGCAGAGCTGAGATCTGCTGTGTAATTCTTCTGTGCCTCCCTGGCCACAATTTGCTAGGTAGGGAGAGGCTATGACTGCAAAACAGGGAACTAGACAAGACTGAAGTGTCGACTTGCTAGGAGAGGACAGGGTTGGTTTGGCACCTCTTTGTACAGGTAGGGACAGCCTTCCTCGGAAAGGTCCATCTCCTCCACCTGGGAACTCTTCCTCGCAGACAACAGCAGCAAACAGGCTTCCTCTGTGTGCGGCTGTGCTGGCAAACTACAAAAGAGCAGAAAAGAGAGATCTGTGCCTTCAGCAAGAAAAGAAGTAAGCACCGGAGCCCGCTTGCTCCTCATTCAGGCCATTCTGCTCCCCCATAGACACATGCACTGGAGACAGCTCTGCGTGGCTGTAAATCCATGAGGGCGCTGACCTCAACGACCAACTTTCACTAGCTCAAAAACTCCTGCTCTTTGCAGTTCAGTGCCTTCAAGGTGTGCTCAGAGATCTTCACTTTTCTCATGTGTGATTCATGAGATTTAGCAGCTGCACTTATGGTAAGCATTAAAGCATGTTTGGAAAAATCTATCTTCTATACTGCTTTGGTTGTTTTGCAATATCTTAAATCAGCTAACAGGATAAGTGAGTTCTGAACTGGAAGAATTTCTTAAACCACTAAATTCATTTTGTCACTCTATTTTCTGTTTACTTCCATTGTGTTTTGTAATATCTCTTTCCTTATTCCTTCTTTGGAGGAAGCACAGCTGGCTGAGCTTAGCCCGTATGCTAAAGACCCAAACAACTGGACTGACTTGTTCAAATCCAGTCCTCAAAGTCTAAAACTCCCAATGGTTTAAAAACACCACTCTTCCTGATGAGAAATAGGGGAAAGCAGCAAAATGTGAAGGTAGTTTCCTATAACTACAGCCTTTACCCAGCCCCTTGGGATTTCTTCAGTGCCAGTCACGTCGTCGGGTTCCTCTGGACAGACAGGCAGGGGCCTCTGAGCAGCTGTTCCAGGCAAGTGAGTGCCAAGCTGCCCTGCTTACTGTTCTCATCCCGTAACCAGGGATGGAGGGGAGAATAAATGATTCTTCCTTTCACTTAGTTGGTAGACATTCCCCAAGGCTGACATAAGGGCAAGGTTTTCTTTTTTTTTTTTCCTTTGATTGCTCTGGGGAGTTTCAGATCGCAGCTGTAGCTCACCGGGGTGACTCAAAAGGGCACTGACTTGACCATTGTTGTCCTAAGGCTGTCAGTAGTAATGAACATCATCTTTCCACCTCGGAAAGTCAACAGAACAAAGAGAAACACAAAGAGGAGGCAACTGGTGCATTTTTATTGCCTTTTCACAGTGAAAAAGCGGCGAGTGGAGGAACGAAGTAGTCAGGCACTGCTAGATTGCTATCAGCTCCCTCCCATGAGGTTCAGTGGATGCGTTGCCCTAGGCAGGCTAAGAAAAGTCATACCTTCTCAGCATGGCCCTTTGCCTTCCCACTGTTCTCTCTCTAAATGTTCTCTCATACTGTAATTCCCTGCTACTTAATTGAATGTGCAAGATTGAATTAGTGGTCCAGAAAAGTGAAGGATTGGAAAAAGCTTCCCAGCTGAGAAGGGAGCTGCCGGAAGTCAAAGTCATTGGGAAAAGGCAATGCTTTCATTGGCCAAAAATGATTGCTTTCTCTAGCTAGGCAGGCAGCTCCTCTGCACCTTATCTAAAACCCAGCTTTCCCAGTCATGACAAGCAGCTAGTTTGAAAAACCTGATGTGGGGACCCAGGAGTTAGAACTTGAACAAGCAGCTCATTAGCTTGTGGGATGACGTCAGTAGCCTCTCTCTTTGTGCCTACTGACAGAAATTAGACACCTACTGACTTCAGTAACAGTTGAGCAATGTTTTTTTGAAGATACCAGTGGCGCCTAACTGGTGGGTTCAGGCACCTATGTACCTTTGAGGTACTCAGCCAAGGAGATTAAGTGACTTGCCCATGGTCACGCAGGAAAGCTATGGCAGAGCCAAGAGCTGGAACAAACTTTCAAATGACTTAACCACAAGATTATCATTCTTCCATGTATTAAATTATTAATTCTGATGCTTGTCAGGATGCCTGGAGCACAGGATGGGTACCTATTAATTGGAGCCAGACACATAAACATGCATATTGATTTATGTATTCATATATTTAAAACTGGATGAAAGAACTATCTGATATCTCATTTTTGATCTTACTTTAGTCACTCTCCTCCTGGTTTACACAAAGTTGAGGATGCGCTGGGAAACGACCAGATTTCTCCCATATATAGAGCATTTGTTTATAGGTCTATACACGCAGTAGAATTCATTAGAAGTTGGGAAGGTTGCCTTCACTATGTATCATCCTAGACCATCTTTCAGATTTAGACATTGTTGTCACACATTCCTGGCCAGGGCTTGTTTCTCCGTTAAGCCAATGTGGCAATAGTGTATTTTCACTAGTCTGGTTTAGTTCAATTGCTTGTAATACCTGTGGTTCTTTTATTATTCTTTGTTCCCTTCAGAAACAAAAAAGAAAATATCCAGGGAAGATGAAGAATATTGACACTGTCAAGTTAATACTGAATTGGGACACCTATGTTAGGAAATGAGTGTTCCTAGACGCCTCTCAGAGTCAGTGGAAGAGGGTAGCTTCTCGGGGGGGGGGGGGGGGGGGGGGGGAGACTCAGAAAGGAGCCTAATTTATATGCCCTGACTTGCCCTCTGGGGAAGACTCTCTGTCTGCACTGACTGTCAAGGAAGTGCCGGGAGACAAGGCTGGCAAACGTAGGCAGTTAGGCTTTTAAAGTTATGTGCTTTGAATACATTCCTCACATCCTGCACACCTTGTACTTATGCTTGAGGTACAGTGATGAGGACCATGGAAATATTGGATATTTATTCAGTGTTATACTCTGGGCTGACATGTTGCTAGAGGAGGGGTAAACCAGCAAAATTAAACTCATCTCTGATGATGCTAATGGGAATAACAACATGTACAATCCATTTCTGATGTCAAAAGAAGAAGGACAGTTGTGGCCTTTGCAGCATCTCTCCAGAGCCTTCCCAATCAGTTCCCAGCTAGGAACTAAACAAGCCCAGCAACATACAGGGCAGGGGAAGGGAGTGTGGTATTGCTGAATCAGAAAGTTTTAAGGAAAGCAAACACCAGGAATGGTGGGACCAGAGCTGAAATTACAGCTTAGACTAAAGAGATTATAAACCTTTGTCAGCAACACCTCAGTGTTGCTTCTCAGTAATTTGTAGCTGTATCTAAACACATGGAGAACATCCTACCAGCCACCAGGAGTTTTACATAGTGCCTAGGTAACATCCGCAGCTGATCTTATAATATCCTGGGGCAATATATTTTGGTTATATTTTCATCAGATTGCAATAATCAGATAAGTAGGTTTTGTAAGCCAGTTTGGTAATTTATAATTTATATAACTTAACAGACAGTTACTTATATGGGTATTTGTGATTACTGTTCTACAATAGCATGTGAGCATTTTACCATATGTGGTGTATCTCACTTTGCAGCAATTCAGTGATGCAAGGAATTAGGATTATAATTCCTGATAGATGAGGTCCTAAAAGACTTAAACACAACTGAATAAAAAAATGTGAATTATTGCTGAAAGGTATAGATTGTTTATTGTTATTCTCCCCTACACAGCAGGCCAAGCTATGAAAATATACCTCATATATTTATAGCATATATTACCTCTTCCCTCTGCAGTTTACCAACAAAATGCAACCAGTTTCTAGTTCAACATTTGGATTATTTGAATAACACTCTATGCTTTAGCATGGCTAGCACAAGTTTATTGATATGCTTAAGGACTGAGTATTGGATAAATAGACATAGTGATGCATAACATCAAATAGTGACTGAGGGAAATACATTCAATCAGCTTTCCCATTCAAATCCAGTGTAATTTTGCCTTTTCTGTGCCTGTCACTTTTACTGAAATTTGTATCATATGTAGTCACAATCAAACAAAAATACTGTTAGTCCCAGTAGAGATCACTGGGTGCTTGGCCCTTCTGAAATTTAGTCTATTTAAATAGCAGCCTAGCTTTTGGCTCCTATTACAGACGTATATTCACCCACTGGTGGGTGTTTGCAAGTGACCAAGCGGCATCTAGACACCCAGTCCTAACTTTGGGTATGTGTCCAGATACACTTGGGTCTGTTACTGTGGGTATTTAGCTCTCCAATGTGCCTTTAAAAAAAAAAATCTCTTTTTCCCCAGCAAGTTTTCCCTATTTCTCAAGCAGAGTAAGCCCTGCACCTAACTGGTACACACAGAAGAGCTGATACTCGGTAGTGTGCACTCTGCAGTGCCTTGTGCTTTGAAGCAACCTCTCCACAACCTTCACTTTTGGAGGGGTTTCGAAGTGAGCTCTTTGGAAAGGTGGGGAGGGAAAAGGTTTGGATTGGGAAACTTTCTTTGAAGGTGAGTAGCACAGTTGTAGATAAGGAACGTGAAAGCTAGTTTAGGAAACGAGTTGTCCAAATCACAGCACTCAGCTGTGATTGTGGTTTAGAGATCTAGCAGGAAGCCTGAGGGACAGGAAGCAGCTGAGATACTGGAGAAGTGGGAAATGGCCATCAGAGAAAGGCAGAAGCAAAGTTGTCCTTTTTTGGAATAACTTTAACATTGTTCAGGACCTTGAATTTCTAAGTACACCTCTCAGAGTGGAAGGAGACCCATTTGAAAGACCCCCATCTTCAACCAGTTCTTTAATTGTTTTTACTAGGGCCCTTGAGGAGCTCATGGTTCAAGCTACAGCCTTGTCAAATAATTTTAGGCGGGCTTATATACATGGGCACAAATAGACCTGGCTTCCCAACTTCCCCCAGCTGGCCAGATACAAACCCGGCTGAGTCTGAAAGCTCTCACTGCAGCTGCATCTTGGTGTGAGCACACTGCTGTGCTAATGCAGCTCTGCAGCGCTTGCCCAGGAGTTGGTTCATGTTAGGCCAACTTGGGCAGTAGAGCTCAGGTTTGCCCATCCTACTGGATAGGTCTGCCTTTTATGTCCTGCTTCTGCAGTGGATAATTTTGGAAAAGCTGTTCAGGAGCTCAGTGACTACAGGCTTAGTTTTAAATACTCTCCTCATTTCCTGATCTATTTGTAAAGTCCTTTGGGTTTTGTGTGTATGTGTGTGTGTATGGTTGTTTTCTTTCCTTCCTCCTTCTCTTCTATTTCCCCTATAAGCATCAACTCTCTCTGTTTATCCTTGCTTGGCTGCTGCCCAAAATGCTGCTGTCAAAACACATCTGTAGAGAAAGTGGTGAGTTTTTAAAGGAATGTAAACAGCCAATAAATTGTTATGGGTTTTGCCCACAGAATCCATGCAGCTTTGATTGTTAGTACTTGTTTTATTTTATTTAATTTGTTGTTGGAAATGTTTTGGGTTTGTTTGTTTTTGCCAGATAGCTGCTGTGAACCCCACAGAATGAGTATGACAATGTGAGGGACTTCTGGGTTACTTCAGGTGAAACTTCAAGGTTACTGAGGAAGTCCTGAAGGCAGCAAACAGGTCAAGGCAGGCTGACCTCTTCTCTTGGCTTCATTATAGGTGCCTGCAGAGGTGTCACAGCAAACTCAGGGATGTAGATCAACTAGGAAGCCTTGTGACTTCTTCCACATGCATTTCCATGAGGTTGGTGCAGTCTGCTACCAAGGGCTGTGTTAATGATAGGATAGGTTGCACACCTGAGGGTGCCAGAGGAGGAAAAAAATCATTAAACCCTGTCAGTAGTGGCTGCTGCTGCCCCAAAAGGGTGATTGCAGGCTCCCAGTGAGGAGAGGGGCAGAAGTTAGAGAGGGAAGCAAAGGGCACTGTAGGGACCTTGGCCACAACCTTGTGCTTAATCCAAAGCATTTGTGCAGCTGCAGCTGCCGAGGGTTCATCCAGCTTCCAGTAATATGCCAAGGCAAGTGTATGATCCCTTTCTATGATCTGTAAGCAGTAACTTTCCTTGCTCTTAACTTATATTGTGGTTTTAGCAATTTTTTTTTTTTAATGTTTGAAGGTAATTGCTTAAATATTCAGAATTGTTAGGCTCCTTTCTGTCTCCCCAGGTTCTTCTAAGTTCATGCATTCCCTCATCTCCTAAATGTCCTATTGAATGTGCCACCTCTCTACCTACCATTCTTTTTCCTTTGTGTGAATAGTTTTGCTGCTGTAGTATGTCATTAAAGCTTATGCCACTGTTGACTCTGAAATAAGATGCAGAGATACAAACCTGCCTGTTCCAGAGAGGACTCCAACTGCGTTTGTTGTATAGGATGGCAAGGACATGTGGGATGCTGTATGGGCCGCATGCTTTAGACGAGTGGTATGGCAGCTGAGAGGCTAAAGTACAGGGGACATGTTGTCCACAGTCAAATTATATGATCATCTGGGCTGGAGAGACAGAGAGAAGCAGCTGAAGGCTAACCATGTCACTCACAGTGTGCCTGTGGCTTCAGAAAATGTCACATTAATCATATCGATCTGAAGGCTGGACTGAACTTTGACTGTGATCCAATAACTGATAGCAAGTTAACTGGGCCTGCACTGAGCCCCCCCACATACGCTGTTGCAGGGAGCTTTGATGTGTTTCCTATAATATTTATTTGCTTGGCTAATTGAAATCTATTTTTGCATGAGAATCAAACAAGAAGCCTGTCCATGGGAAATTACTCTTTTCTATCTTAATAATGTTGTTTGTAGGGCTTGGAAAATTGATGATTGTGGAAAGTAGGGCAGTGGTATGTCTTTTCTCAGAGACACGTAGTCTGTCCACAGAGAACACTTGATTAGAAAACTATGATAAGAATTTTGCTCTGCTTTATCTACTCCCATACCCCTCTAGGAGAAGAACCAATTTCTTAAATTTCTGTTGACAAGTTGGGGAAATTTAGATGTGTAAAGGAGTGCTTTGGGTAATATGTTGAAATATAAAAGAAGTGGGGAAAAGACCCCAGCAGAACATTTTCCAAGGTCAAATTTCTGCCATGTACTCCCTCTTCTTAACTGGATATGTGACGGGGAAACATGGAAGAAAAGGGGACCCACGTATGAGGGCCCTGTCACTATGCTGTTACAGGTCTTTGTTTTCCACCTGATGAGAAATAACGTTATGTCAGGAAGGTGTTTGTTTCTAACCAGCTGTTGACGTAAAACTTTATTATTACTCTACGTTTGCTGATGCCTAAGAGGAAGACAAAGATTGCAACACATAAAGCAGACACCTAAAATAAGCAGTGACTAAAAAAAGAGGTATCTGGGAGGAAAATATGGAACACTGAGTAAGGCACATGGATTTCCCACTTAAAATTTCAGTCTTCTGACTTTGCACCAGAGAGCTTTACATGCCAAAGGAGATCAGGACAGAGTGACCTTGTAGGCAGAGGAGTGCACCTGAATCCCTGCCACCCTTTGGCACTAGAATGCTACTTCAGGGCTATATTCAAATCTCATATCCACAGATCATGGAGACCTGAATGTTCCTCACAGGGGTGATGGTCTGCTACAGGGGCAGAAGTGCCAAGGCTGCCTCCACTCCAGTGGCACCGGCTTGCTTCTTAGGTAGGATCAGAGTTGTCAGCCTCTCCTAGGAGGAGAAGCTGTATAGTTCCTATCTCCTAAGGGAATCCTCTAGCCACCAGCCAGCAAAACATTCCTATGAGGAGGCCCAGGGCGGAGTACATGTCCTGGTCCTCCTGTCAAACCCCAGCTCTCTGCAGACAGGAATGCAGAAGTCATGGGGCAGAAAAAGAACAAGTAAGATGGAGCCTGATCCTGTAACTAGGGCATGTGGCAGGGGCCGACCTGCCTTTCCTTGGGTGCTCTCCAGCTGAGGCTCTGTCAGTGGGACTCCTCCTGGAGTAATCTCTTTCCACCACCAAGGAGCAGGCTGGTGTCCCGCTGCCAGTGGACGCTTAACTTCATAGCTCCTTAAGGAGGGACTGAGTGTGCTGTCCTTTTTGTCCATATGGAACAACTGTGCTATCCTGGGATGACTTATGAACCATTTCTGATATTTGCTTGCAGATGAGCTATCCAACAGCTTTTCCTGGGGAAGTAACATAGCTCATGTGGGTTTTTTGGGGCCACACACCATCTTGCTCTTCTTCTACAGCTGGTGTTGCAGCTTGGAGCTGGAGGCAGAAGGAGAGGCAGATAAGGAGATGTGGGGTCTGGGTGGCACAAGAAATGTTTTGCATTTTGTCTTCTGCTGTAGGGCAGGTGTGGGGTCTAAGAGATGTGGCTAAACAGGCAGAGGCTGCAGCTCTGCGATGCTTCCTGAGCAACAAAATGGTGTTCTTTGTACACTTGAGCATGGTGCTGGCCTTTGGGGTGCCCTGTGCCTCACTGGTGCTGTCACAGACCCTGCTGTGTCTAGGTAGATCTGGGCTGCCCAGAAAGTTAGTAATATCTAGGCCATAATAGTTTGTAAAATAAGTTGACAATGGTAAAGGATCCAAGGAGGATAAAAGACCTGAAGAAAGGAGGGAAGAAAATGGAAGAGGAGGAGTTAGTGGAAGGTAGGTCACTTTAAGGAAGGCAGATGGGTTAGTGGAAGGATGGTCAGGGTTTTCTCATTGAAAAGTGGAGTTTCTCAGAACCTGAACTGTTACGATGCACTGGGCCAGCCCTAAGCCTGGAAAGGGTGAGCACCCAGGAAGCTAGCAGGGCCCACAGCAGGGCGTGAGCGCATCGGGGACTTGGCCCGACAGCTGTTAGGAGGCACTGCAGCTACCACTGTTGAGGCAATCTGGAAAGAAATGTTCCAGCTTTTAGGATGCAAAGTTTGTCAGAACTATGCTTTTTCTGTCCAACATTGGATATTTTCTGTCTCAAACTGACTAGTATGAACAACTAGTCAGTGTAAGAGAGAGCTTATAAAACGGGTATAGTTAAATATATCAGCGCATTGTATTAAGTGCTCTGCATTATTTACTAGTGAAAGATGATGGTCTGCATGGAAAAATGTCAGATACTGCACAGGACTTGTGAAGAGTTCTGCTTCCTCTAACAGTTATCAAGTGATTCAAACCACCCCTCCCAAAAAAAAGAAAGAAAGAAATATGGTGAATGTGATACCAGGAGTTTAAACAGTAGCAGCAACTAATAGCTCCTCATCCTGGGGTCTGACCTCACCTGGAAATGGAAAAACTCAGAAATAATTACTGGTTTATATAATCTACACCTGGAAGGCATATTCAGTTTCAGATTTGGATCTGATGTCTTTTAAATTTGGGGTTCATTATTTTTCTACTTAAACATTTCAGTAATATTGCTACCAAAAATGATATCCAAACCTGTGAAGAGTAATGCACGAGCTTTCCTTTTGTTGTTAACTTCAGTAATATCATTGTCTTATTCGTGATTACTTGTCTCAGTAGGGCTGGGCCTACAAGCATTACAGTAATGTAGTTTATTCTGGTAAATGGAATCCTTCAGACATATTTATGAGGAGCATCCATCTTGCAGGAATTTTAAGTTATTTTCAGCACTATGTTTATTTTCCAGTTGGCCATATGAAAAATGTGATATCCTATAATTTTTCTAAGCCATTCTTCATTTTCATTCTTGTGGTTTCAAGTTCTCTGTATAATATGGCACTTGTTACTATGATTTATGGCTTTAGGTGAACAGTATGCTATATGTGGTGTTAATTGCACTGGATAGAATCCAGAGGCATTAAAATGCTTCTCTTCCCTCCTCTGCTAATGAGCTTTGATTTCTGAACTGTCAGGAGGGATTATTTATTAGAGCATCATATTTGTGATTCTACACAGTAGCTAAGTGTCAAAACTGTCGCTCTAACACCCTTTATTCCCTCCTCCCCCAGCGTAGTTTTGACACACAAGAAAAACTGATGTGTGCTGAAACTTGGCTTAGGCACTGCCTGTTTGGGGCAGCAAGAATATAATGGGAATAAATACAGGAGTTTAGGAACAGATATAAAAAGAGGACTTGGTCAACTTTGGGAAATGCACCTTACAATAATATTCCTGATGAGAGAATGAGATATTAAGTATTTTATTTGGAGTGGATGGATTCATTTTGTTAATAGGCTTGAGCAGATGGTGAGAAAACTGGGGGTCCTCATATCTAATAATAGCCCTAAAACAGTTTCCTTCTTTGGTTTTGTGGTGGTCATTTAATCTCCCTCCTTAGGTTTCCCATTACCCAAATACAGATAAATATTTCTTATTTGTCTGAGATAAAGATAGGTTAATTGGTTACTGTACAATGTGAAGCACTGTCTTTCATGAAAAGTCTGGATTTTCTTTTTATTTATAAAAATGAATAGTTTTGACTTTTTCTGGTCAATCTGGGCATTCCCTCACCAAAGTCTATCTAATATTTGATAGTACAATATTTCTATCAAGTAACAAAACAAGTGTATATACTCTCTGAAAAGAAACTAAAGGCTTACATTCATATGTTAATGTAGTAGTGTTTCAAAAATAAAATGATAAGCAGACAGGACATGTAGGGAAGAATATGTAACATAACTTCAGTTATGATGTGTTTCTTATGATATGCATTTGATGTTGTGAAACGAAGTATGTTCTGCTGCATGTTTAACTGGAAAAACAGGAATAGGAAAAAATGAATAATCAAGGCAGCTGCATCAGTGTTACATCTAGATTCTCACAGTATAGTTGCTATAAAAATTTTGTAAATTTTTAAAAATGTATCTGGTTAATCTGGTATATCTTTCCCGTTTTTGGAAACCGTTAATGTTTACATTTCCTACATGTTTTCTTTTTTTAACTATGTAGTTATAATGTTGTATTGATATAACTTTTTATTCAATTGCCATGTTTGTTTTGAAATAGAAGCCGACCTGTCTGCACTTAATAATGTGAACAATTAAATATTCTCAGTAAGATTCTCACTCTGACAGCTAAGCATCCTCAGAAGATTTTTTTTAATTGCCTTATATGTTGCTTTTAATTACATTCCTTTCCCAAGGGATTATATCCTCATATAGGCCCCATTCCTGCAAGCTATCCTGGCACAGAAGCAGAGAGTTAGAGGCAGAAAAGTGCTAGGAAGGACTGCCAAGGGCAAAAAAGGCATAGCCCTTCAGTCACAACAGCGGGATGCCAGGAAAGCTGTGAGTCTTGCAAAGGGTCCTCTTTGGTGAAGAAGCCAAGTAAAAAGCCGAATAGTTTTGGAGGCACTGGAAAATAGTAGGCTGTAGTTATCTACATGGATGGAGACTACTGGGAGTTGGCAGGAGGATCTTCTGGAGCACCAGAATGAGGTATGAAATGCAGAAAGAGTCTTCCTTTGGGGGAATAAAGTATAGGGTGCCTGGGGCTGGGCCACCTGGATTCCTCTTTTAGAGCCGCAGGGTTAGTGCTTGCCTGTTGCTTGAGGAGAGAGGTGTAAAGGCAGCAGGGCATTCCCAGAGGAGCCTCTGCAAGGAGAAGAGCTGGCATCCAGGGAAGAGCCGGCATCCAGGTAAGAGCCGGGCACATCTCAGCCGAAAGACCCTGGCGTGGAGAAGGAGGGAAGCTGGTAGGGAAAAGTCGAACCCTGGTCACCCTGAAAGAGATGGAGAGTTATTTTAGCACACAAGAGAACTGCTGAAGAAACACAGCTCCCACCACAAAACTCTTGCGTTTAAATTAGGAAAGGGTGTTTGCACCAGATTTTGGCAACTGAAGGAGTTAATTCTGTGCAGAGCCCAAGGTCCCTTCCATGCTAGGACTAAGAAGGTTAGGAAACTTTGAAGCCTTGGTTCAGCAGAAAGCAGACAGAGTTAGGGAGTCCTGGCGTCAAGCACTGTATTTTAAAATGCCAGTCAGCTGCAGTGGTTTAGTGTGCAACAGCATGTCTCAGGTTACAAGTGTTTGGCGAGCGCCACAGCTGTGGCTATAGCTGACATCCACAAATACTGATTGACTACCGTCTGATGGAGATGCTGGACTTTTGTTATCCTGGTGACTGAAGGCAAGGAACTCAGGACATAGAGCTTTAAAGCTGTACATTTGAGAGCTAGGTGGGACTATTCCAATTTGCTGATCACCTGCATGTGTAAGCCACACCATTCCAGTATGCCTTGCCTGCATTAGTCTTAATTCCTGCAGTTTAGACTGTAGATTGCCAGTGGTCAACATAAATTCCTTCAGTAGAAACACTGTGCACCTTATTTCTTGTCTGACAGCATCTTAATTTAAGCTACTGCGTCTTCTTATATCTCTGCCTACTGAAATGAAAATGCTTCTATTGTCTTGTCTTTATTTGGTGCATAGGCAGTATTGCAGGTCCAAGCATGATGACATTTATTAAAAAATACTTGCTTTGATGTCCCTGAGCATACAGGGTTCATGCTTTTAAATTTTTTTCTCCTAACAATCAGAATTAGATAGCAATATTTGGGGAAGGGTTGCTTTATTTTTAATGAAAGTTGCATTTCTGACATGCTCATATAATAGCGGGAGTCTAAATTTTAAGAAAATAAATCATGGAATAAAATCATAAATATGACTTAAATGGCAGTTGATTATGAAACCAATTATTGTTAAAAAATGTGTTTACTATTTGAAAAGATTATCACTCATTCCTGCCTTCCACTGGAGTAGCTGAATGTACTTATTCAGTTAAACCTTGACAACCTGAAGAGATGATTTCACATGCAGCATAAATGCAGTGGTGGAAATCAGGATCAGCCTCACATTAGGAATGCATGATTAATTGCCTAGTAACAATGACCCGTAAACCCTTGACTTGGTTATTAATTTCCAAAATACAGTCACCCCTTGTATAATTGCAACCTACGTTCTTGATGCCAAGGCTAATGACATTACATTCAGCTGTATTCAAGTGCATATTGTTCAAATGAACTCGGCTTATCATGCAATCCAGATTGCTCCCAAGTGTCACCTCCTTGTTTACTAGCTAGCAGTCATAATGGATTTTCTCTGTAATATTCTTAAAGCAAAACTACCTCACAAGCATTAATGAGCTTGGCTGAATATATAAATGAGAGTCAGTTAAAAACACAAGGAAGGAAATCATGCAAACTTTAATTCTATGTTTCTTAAATCCTTCTTTTGACTTTTAACAGATGAAAAATAGCATTCGCCAAGTGAGATGGCCTTGCCTTTGTGGAAATAATTTTTGGGCGACCTCTTCAGTGTAACTTGGCCACTTCTTGATGAAGTTTTTCAAGGAGCACAGCCAGTGTTGTGATCTGCACCTCAGGTCTAGTGTCTAGAAGGTAAAAAGAAACAGGAATGATCTGTATTTTCTCGTTCTGCAGTCCCCTCCCAAGTGGTTCCCAGTCATGTCACTTCATGGAAGAGGCAGATGTTTGGCAGCTTTTGATTTCTTCATGGACTCAGTGCATTTGCGAGAGAAAAGATTTAAAAAAATCAGGTCAGAGCTGCTGTAGGATCTTAGAAATGGGGAAACAAATTCTACTTCTTTTTGTTGCTTTCCATGAGAAATGCAAACTGTAGCATGTGAATCCAGCTGGGTCTGTAAGGTCCTCTGTGAAATCCTGCTCTGAAAGTTGGAGCAATTAAAATCAGTTCCATATCCAAAACTGAGGGAGAGCTCAGGCCCCATTTTGGGAGCAATATGTGAGAATAAAGGCTCTTTCTCTGGTAAAGACTTTTTCTTTTTATAAACTGGGGAGATAGCAGACAGTTTTCCTTATGACTAAACGTTTACAAAAAGAATATAAAGTCTGTCTTTTCCATAAGTGTTGCTGTAACATACACACAAGAATGTATTACTATTTCTTTCTTATAATGTACTAATACATCTTTAAACTAAATTACTTGAGTGGGCATTGATGAAAAGCACAGGTAGGCAAGAATGAATGTATCTATATTATTCTATAGATACAGATATATGTAACCATAAAGAGGTACGCTGTTTGTCTGGTTTCCCCATTCATTTTTCCCTCAACCACTGCTACTAGCTACATCTGTTGTACACAGCAGTGATAGGAGAAAGCAGCTGAATCTTTACAACCAGCAGCTCTGCACTGCTGCAGGTTCAAAAATGAAACTAATAAAAGTGTAGTAATACTGCACAGAAGCAGCAAAAGCAAAAAACTTGCACCACAAAATGCACCACAAGTAAGATGGTGATAATTAATTCAGAGAGTAATTAAATTTCTGTGTCAAATCATATACTTAGCCTGTATTAATGTTAAGGAAGCCAAGCAGGGAAAAGCAAGTCCACTTGCATCCACTTGTATATGAATTATTTTTGTGAGCTACTGAATACAGATGGCCTTTAGCCACATAAAAATTGGGATGGAAGATCTTAGGTTTGTAGCCTTTGACTGCATTGTGCAGTAGTTTAGATTTTTAATTTTCTTCATTTGACTGTAATTCCCAGACTGAAAAAATTTCCCCTTGTAAATAATTCAGGTTGTCTTCCTGTGACTGCAACACAAGCCTGCTTTTCTACCTGCCAGCACTCATGTGTAAAGCACAGTATGTAAGAGAGGGCCCAAATTAAAAGATTTATTAAAATTATTAGTATGGGAAACTTGAAACACTGTGGGTACCATTTCTTTGTTGTAAATGGTCTTTCATGGCTTCAGTATGAAGATGCCTTTCTTCCAATACGTGTCATCCTCAAATTCATTAAAAGAGCATAAAATACATGAAGAATGCAAGCAACCTCGAGCAACTATCTAAAGTCAGTGGGAGAGGAACATTTACATAAATCTAGGAATTTTTATTAGATCATTTGTGAGGCTAGCTCTGCCCATATCCATGCTGAAAGTCCTTTGCACCAGGATACCCTAATCGGCACTGCACAACGCAGAGTGCCTGTGGGAACCCAGCTGTTCAAGGCAATGTTACAGCACTCCCAGCGAGGCTCTGCTTGTGCTCACCCCGGGCCCGCGGCCTCGCTGCCTTGCACACCCCGCAACCTGCTACGCAGCCACGCACAAGCAACAGCACCTAAGCCGGGACCCGCCGACTGCCGGAGCAGGTACTGCCCCTCCGCAGGGATGTCTGAGAAGAGACCTCACACCGGAGGGGAGGGATTGCAGGAACGGGCATTTGGCAGCGGAGGTGCAGGGTGTTGCGTGTTGCTTTGTGGTATCTGTGGTGTGCACAGTCGGCTTCAGAGAGCCCAGCAAGGGCACTGCCGTGGTGAGGGCTCTCGGCTTCATGGCCCTGCAGCCAGCCGCTCTCCGGCACTCACTGCCGTGTGGGGACTGCAAGCGGATGGGAGCTGCTGCAGAGGGGACCTGGTGGATACTATGGCTGCAACCTCTGAGTCTAAAATAAGAAACATCTGAAATTTCTCAGGAGAGGAGATTGAGGTTACATGAAGGAACTCTTTGCCAGAACCTGTTGGAGAGTGAGGGGAGACGACAGGATAGTTCAAGCTTCAGCTGTATGTCTTTTTACTACAAATAAACTTTTCACTTAAGAAGCAGGAAACTGTAACATATGAATTGATATTTGATAATCTGTGAACAAGAGAAATCTCTCCCAAGTGCCACACTGCAGTGAAGAAAGGTAAAGCCACTCCAGTTCCAACTTCCAGTGGTTTCTCCTTGTGGAAGGAGCCAGTCCTGTAGGCCATATATCTCCTCCTAAAGGGCAGAAGTGCTGCAGGGGTACCATGAAGGCTGTAGAAGGACACCAAGGGATAGTGAGCAATGGGTGGCTGCGGTGGGGAAGTAGCAGCAGGAAGCCTTAAAGGAGTGGTGGCAGCAGCAGTAGTGCTGACAGGCTGCCTAGGAGGTGGTGAAGCAACAACAGAGCATTGCTTCAGTGCTGGCAAATGGCTATGTTAAGATGAAGCCTGTGAGAACAAATGCACT
The DNA here is from genome assembly GCF_036370855.1 of Dromaius novaehollandiae. NCBI lineage: Eukaryota > Metazoa > Chordata > Aves > Casuariiformes > Dromaiidae > Dromaius > Dromaius novaehollandiae. Next base: position 28,733,945 of record NC_088098.1, read on the forward strand.
GTGCAGGCCACCTACAAAGAAACAGAGTTGTGATCACTTTAGCTGAGAGGGGCCATAGACCTCACATATTTCATATGCTTTGAGAAAGAGATCTGCTTGGTAATCCTCCAAGCTTAGGCAGTGAGCTGTGAGGATGTCTAATCAGGCATCTGCTAGCTACCTCGTCAGTCAGCTGAAAAAGGCGTTGTCAACACACCTTGGAGAAGCAGTAGTTTCATATGCTGCTAGTTATTCAGATTTTGTAAGATGATGACTTATTATTATTCTTCCACAACTCCCCCCCAAAGAAAAGAACTGTTTGCTTAAACCCTTCCTTCTAAATTCACTATTGGCCAGCTGGGAAATAGTGCATGCTCTTGAGCCAATCTGATTTAGTTTCCTGCACTTGAGCAGGGCGAGGAACACTTCAGTGGTGAGAGTATCTAGAAAATGAACCTGGCACATTAGCTGCCTGGCATTGCCTAGCATTTGCATATATTCAGCAACAAGCGTATAAAAGCTCTTATGTATATGAAAGTGCTTGTAAAAGTAGACTTCAGTCCTACATCTGACTCTGAGTGGACATATGGGTTTGCCCATATATTGTAACAAATCTCTGACAAGACCTCCAATGCTGATGTTAATTGAATGTCTTTTTTCCAGGATATATTTTTGATGTTGCTTCTATCCACTTGTCCAACTTGAATACTCCTGAGAAAAGGGAGATGACAAGAATTAATGCCTGTTTGCATTAACCCTAACTTTATTGTCACTTAATTAACCATGATTAATGTCATGAGGCAAAGCAGAAATGTCAAGCTGTTTTCAACAGCTCTATGCTGATGAGTTCGGAAAAACAAGTAGTAGCATTGCAGTGTTGATTACAATAAATGCCAGCCAAAAGATGCATTGTTTTGAAGGCATGGTTTATTCTCCAGCCTTTGAAAACATCCTGGTGAATTGCCAATGACTGTAACCCCTAAAAACCTCACTTAAGAAGGAAGAACCAAAAATACACCCCCTCTCCTCCTCACATCAAAAACAAAGGAGAAACTTATGCTCAGAATTACTCAATAATTGTCAGTCTGTGTAAGTTGTATTTGGGTAATATGTTCTGAATGATCCTAGGGAAACAGAAGAGCCCAGTTTTATATCAGGACTGTTCCTTATGAATCTCACAAATTTACTTTACAGCCTTGATTCACTGCCAAAAATAAAATGATAGGTCAGTTAGGATTCCTGGTAGGTCTGGCAAAGTAGACCAAATAGCAGTAGGCTTGTGCGAAAAGCACAAGTGGTAGGTACATGTGGTAGGCCTGGCATTAACTAAGTTACTAGAAGTACCTTAGCTCTCTAAGAGCTAACTATAACTATACCTAGCAAACATTTTTTTTCTTGGTGTCTACTTTCTTGTATAAATAATTTGTATTCTGTTTTGACATAAAATATGAAGCGACTGAAGCACAGTTACAACACTGAGATGAATATATTCAGTGGCAGAAATGTTTTTTTAAATTGTTACAAGGAATGGTAGCTTTCCTGAGTTCTTCATTAGGAATCTAGGACCTGAGATGAGAGTGTGAGTTTCTGGTGCTGTTTGTCAGGTGCGAATCTAATCCAAAGAATTAGGGTAAGGGAGTGATTTTAAAGTAGACAGAAAATTGATAGATAGTTTTCTCCAATGGATGTGACTGTATAATCTTTCTAAGGGCTCAAGTGAAAGCATGTATATCTTTTCTTTTGCTAAAAGGGAATGTTTCTCTTTCCTGTTTTTCCTGTGATTTGGGAGTTGTGCCCCATGAGGGATGTCTTCCTCATATTTCCTCCTGTACTGAAGGAAAAAGATGAAGTAAGAATTTCTGAGCAGTGAGATCTTGAAAGGAAGCTGCTCAAGGCTGGTTGGGTGCAATTTCCCCTCCTCCCCTGCTCTTTCCTACAGAAGGTTTGCCTTTGTACGTGCTCCTGCCCCTGCTCTCTTCTGTGGCAGGGAGACAGCCTTACTTTGTAGCTCCTCACTAGCAAAGCAGGAATGGAAAATATGACATAAACGGGAGGAGAAGCAGATGAAAAAGGGGAGGGGAAGAGGGCTGGAGAGACGAAGAACTGGGCATTTTTGAGATTGGAATGAGGACAGACAGGGAGTGGCTTAGGGAAAGACAAAATAATTATAGGAATAAGTAAATAAAACCATTAAAACTAATAAATAAGGACAGGAAAGTAGAAAAGGAATGGGAAACGTTTGAGTAAAGGAAAGCAAAGATCTTGCAGGTATCATTTGATGGATCTGTGTTAATGTGATGCATTTAAAACTGTAAATTAATGATTTTTCATACTTCAAAACTACTTTCTCTGGAGGTTTTTTTTTTCTTTTTTTATCCTTGCCTTTGGAGGACTCTTTAGGTGGTCTTGCACTCTGGTGGTATTGAGACCTAACCTTTCATAAACAGTTTTTATTTATGAAAAAAAATTCCATGCACATTTAGAAAAACTGAATTTTCTTTTTAGCAAGGAATAGCTAGTCAAGGGAGGAAAAGCACACACAGACTAATCAGAAAGGCTGGTCTAGTCTGGCAAGCAAAAGCAGGGGCTTGTTCCCTTCTTTGGTCTCCATTTCGCTGAATCATTTTATATACTGAGGGCTATTATTCCGCTGAAGAGCCATGCTGAGAACAATATTCCCGTTACGAACATGTCCTTCAAGGAATTTTCATGTTTACTCACGGAGCGAGAGCTCTAATTTTAGAAAAGCTTTCCCCTGCCCATTCATTTCAGTTGAAGTTTTATATAAGGAAATAAAACTTTTTTGTTATAGTCGAATATAGTCGAAGGGATAGGAGATGGTTGGAGGAAGGAGACCATCACGCGTGACCGCTAAGTGATGTCACCCTCCTCAAGCGTTCAGCAGAGCAGTCCTTTTCGGGAGAAACAATTTACGAGTTGCACCATGTTTTCACTGGAGTACGGCCCTGCCATTTGTAATATCCAGCTACAGTCTTTGATTCTGAGGTCTAGTGCCATGGTGGGTTTTAGTGGAGTCCATTAGGCTACTTATGTAGGCTTTGAGAGCATTTCAGTCTTAGCCACATAATTACAACGTGCTATGTCATCTGGCTGGCCTCAAGAGCGTAGTTATGTGAGTCATGTGAATCAGAACCTCATATTTCATAGTATCATTGGTGGTTTCCAAAACAAGTTTTGCTCTCCCTCTCTCTTTCTCTAAAAACACTGTCAACTGTTTTCTGTTTTCCTGAAGTGAAGGAGATAAAGCCGTCTGTCATCCCCCTCTCAGTCCTCATTATGCATGGGGAGACCATTGCACAACATAGTAGAGGAATGAAAATATCATCTCAGCCTGTGACATGCCTTTATGTAATGGTTAAATGTAACACGATGCCATTTTATTGCTTACTTGGCATTTATTTAACTATTTATAAAATTATAGCCTTGGTCAAATGATTTCTAATTTAATAACAGGTATGGTATTATAAAATTTTAAAACCTTACTTAAAATAATTACACTGCTGTAAAAATGTCCTTCCTTTCCCCAGCAAACAAAATAAATGAAATGTGCATGCAAGAATCTGAAGGTAACAAAATGGAGCATTCAAAATTTAGCTTTAGCTAAAAAATAAAAATATTTCCATTGGTAATCTTAAGCTTCTAAACAAATCTTTTTCCTCAAAGGTTTTCATGGCCTCATTTTCCTTTCCAAAATAAATCAAACCCTACTCTCAAAAGCCCAGACCTATCTGGTCAGTCAGATGCATGGCTGACCAACACAGAAAACAGGCTTGACTTAGTTCAGGAATAATAAAAATAGTGGAAGATAAAATGTAGTGCTCTACATTTAATATGTCCACATCCAAACCTGCCCAAATGTGACATACTGAATGGGAGAAAAGCACTAAGATTTTCTGTTCTACCTTTCATACACACTTCCTTATGTGTATCCTACAAAAAGGGTGCAATACTTCCTCTGGGATCTCTAAAGTATTTCTTTTAGTCCACTGCCAAGACAGCCTGCGGTAAGGGTTCCCAAGGTGGTTATTTCATAATAATTTTCGTAAGGACAGGAATTGCAGTTGTGGACAGGCAGTGAGTTGACCACTGGTTGAAAACATACCTAAATATGAAAGATGAGCCTATATATCAGTGACTGAGCAAAGCAATCCTTTGATCCAATGTACTTAGTTTTTTTCTGTGGCAATTAAATTGAGCTCTTTTGTAGCAGTTCATCTTAGAGTGACTGTAAGTTTATCTAAAACATAACTTGTGGTATTGCTGGGCTGAGATAATCAAATGGAGATGAAATTAAGCCCAACCTGTTGTTTTCTTTCCCCCAGCCAAATGTTATAGTATAATATTCACAGTACCTTAAATAGCATATGCTAATTATTTAAGTATTCGATTTTTAGGTTGTTGTGCAAAATTCTTGTGTGCAAAAATAATTCATTGTCATAGGTACTTCTGTAAAGTTTGTTACATATACGCGGTCATTTTTTCAGTTCACACAGTTATTTCTGTGTTCCTATTTAAACCTTGGTGAGACTGGTTTAATTTGATGTGTTTTGCCTCTCGGTTAAGGCAGGCTAACGTTTCATACATTCAGTTTTATGGCAGGTTTGGCCATTCTAGCTCGATCATTTTTTCCTGTGTGTCCATAGTCACTGTTCCCTTCTTGCCTGTGAAAGTGGCTTGCTTGTGCATCACAAGTGCTGTACTGTTTTTAGAAGGGGGAGGTAGAAGAAGAGATCATTTGAAAAACCAGAAGAAAGAGACAAAGTTTCATTTTTACATATTAATGATGTTCGGTTTTTAGCAATTAATGTTTGCTTCTAAAGACACATAAATCATCACTGTCTTCTTCAGAAAACTTTCCTAACAGGCAGCAGGTTTGGAAGCATGATCTTATTCCAGGAAACCTTGACCACAGAACATGACATTAGACATTCTTGAGCAGCCACGCAGCATCATTAATAAACCCATTTTTTGGCTACTGTGTGCAGATATAGGATGTTATTTGCCATTCACCACTTGCAAATGGCCAGACCCTCAATGAGGCTTAATCACCTTAAAATTAGGTGACTAGTTCCTGATGTAGAAACCAAAATCCTGTAAGTGCTTGTGCTACCTATGTTGCGCATGGAGGACAAACAGACACCCCAGAAAGGAATTTGAAATAAGTAATGCAGCAAGCAAGAAGCTGCTTAAATTAGGCGTGCCTGTGTTGTGAATTACCAGTGGGAACAGTGTGCCTGGACAAAACATCATGCTAGCACACCTATTCGTGACACTGTGGTAACAACTGGATTAGGTATCCACTGAGGTATGAAGTTACTTTTTTTGCAGTTTCCTTTCCTCTCCCCCTCGATGTCCTCTCATACCTGGGGACAGTGCACTGTAGCAAATGCAGCAATGAACAATGGGCTGGAAAGGGGAGGAAGAGCTCCTTAGGCTACTATATCTGGTGGAGCTCTCCCATCTTCCTACCTAGATCTCTGCTGTCCCTGCAGGAGACCAGGAGCCTCCAAGAAAGGAAAAGGGAAGCCATCTGGAGTGGGAAAGATTAGAGCCAGCACAAGATAAGTTGATCCTGCTCAGCAATCAAGCAGGGAAATACCTAATATGTAGATGTTAAGAACTGCTGAGCACAGGAAAGTGTCTTCAGTCTGACATTTACTGCTGCAACTGGTACATCCATCTGGTTGGCAATCACAGCCAGTAGCTACCTTTTCCAGGTAGGCATCATATACTATTACGCTTCTTCCCTTTCTAGTCACTACTATAGCGATCAGAAAACAAAAGACTCATTCAAATTTCTCCTCCCAACTGGAAACTGTATCACTCAGTTTCTAAAAGGGTGCCCTAATTACGCTCTCAGAGCACTCTAGGAGGCTGAAACTCTCTTTCCTTATGTTGAAGCTGAAAATAAGGCAAGACAAATTACACCCTTTCTGGAACAAAAAAGGGACTCACTCTGTTTTCTGCTGATTAAATCACTCACTTGGATAACTGTATTTTATTCAAACAGTATTAGGAAGACATAAATTAAAAATCTAAGGCACTTTAAGTGTTCTAATACCTCTAGGGTTATGAAGTTGTGCAGCACTGCAGTTGTGGAGTTGTGCTTATAAACCCACATTTGGCTTTTGTGTTCTTCTTTCTAGTGAAATAGCCATCTCAGCAGGAGGTTTTCACTGTTTTATTAGGAAAAAGGAAAACCTCTTTGACTGGAGATCCAGTCCTACATTGCTGGAAACAGCAGCTTTTACCAATGCCCCTCTAAGCAGCAGCTTTCAAGAAAGACCCAAACTCCATGTCCATGAGGAGGCATGAGGAGCCAAGATGTTTGTCCAGGAGATATCAGGAAAGGAGAGAGAAGGTATGAACTCCTGAGGGTCTGTGATTAGTGAAACTCAGCCGAAACTTGGCATTGGTCAAATGCCAAGCAGAATAGATGCATTGTTGCCTGCAGGGCTCATCTTTGATATATGATCCAGATCCTGAAATTTTATTCAGTTCTGATTCCTAATTTCCTTCTAGCTCAAACTCCCGTAGATGAAAATTAGTGATTCAGATTTAATGTGAGTGAATACAATCACTATACTTGTTCCTTTGACTGCACAAATGCTATTTGTTTCTGCTTCATGGTCCACTCTACACAGCTCCCTATAACTTCTTTGTTTCTGATTTAGACTGTGCCTTTATCAAATCTGCCTGCTATATAAAAATGTGGCTTTTTACTGGGCTTCATCCAAATGGCACTGAAGTCAATGGGTTCATGAAAGGTTCAGAGCCAATTATCATTGCTAGTACTTCAAGCCACGTTATTTTTATGCAGTATGTTCTGCTTTTTTAGTGGCGTTCTCATTTGCAGCTATTAAAACAAAAGCTCCATCGTAGTGCAGTGAAATGTATTTAATATTCAGATTTTGGTTTTCCTTTTTATAAATAAAGCTTTTTAATAGCATTCCTTATCTTGCCAGGATGGTATGTGAATCCAGTTAGTCTAATGATAAATTACTAAGCATAAATGGAACTTTAGTTCTCTATGTCAATGAGTAATGTTTCGCTGCTTAAATAAATATTACTGTGAAATGTATCCTTGATTTACTGAGTCTGTACTAAAATAGATGACTAGCATTTTTCTAACAGTGTAAAAAAATGTCCAATCCATTCTCTTGTATGGCATGTGGGAAACTGGCGGGCAATAGTATATATATTTAAGAGTGTTTGGTTCATCTTCAGTATTAGACTTCATTTTTTTGAAACAGAATCCTAAGAAAAGTGTTTAAATTTCATAAAATCAGTAAATTGAATTCTACCATGCAATATTTTTTCTTTTTATTCCTTGCATTTAAACATAAGAATGTTATCTCTGGAATGTCTCATTTTGGGTTGCTATTGAAGCTCCTTATTCATCCTTGTACTCTTCAGCTCCCATCTACTGCAAACCATTATTCAAAAAATTCTGCACTTAATAAATTAAACAAATGAACTGTACTTCTCTGTACTCCATTTGATGGGAAGAGCCCAAATAAGCCCATCTACTGAGCAGCCCTTCAGGACTTCTCCACATTACTAGTTTACCATAATAGCTTCAAAGTTTATGGGAAATAGTGGGACAAATAAATAGTAGTTCTGTATGGCACAGTACCAGACAGATACCATGGTAGATGCTAGTACTGCAGCCCTCTACCATTAGCTGATGTGAGCAAAATCAGTGCCAGAAACAGCAAGGATCAGGGAATATTCAGAGTCTGGCTCTGCCCAGAGACCTGAGATCTTGCAACACCGAACCTGGATTTGCCTGTAGCTCCTTGGGCTCCCACTAAACTCTTCCCCTTTTAAGCAAATAGAAATATTACTGGTTCAAAGCTGTGGCATTTTAGAAACACTTTCATCCTTTTTCCTAAGCTTTCTTCAGAAGAGAAAGCTATAAACCCCAAAACATTTTAATCTGCTTACTAGCCTTTAATTACACTAACTGCCAATAAGTTCTATTACGAGTCCAAAGAAAATACTGGCTGTTGTGTATTTTTTTAAATGTGATGGATGAAGCATATTTGTGTAACATTAGGTCATATTTGTCAGAGTCTAACTTTTTGGTTGGCAACTACACCATTAATTAGCAGTATTGCTGATAACCTCTATTTTGTATAACCAACAAGCTGTTTTTCCGTACGAGCTGGCAGTGGAAAACAAGAAAATGGTATTTCCATGGTGCCACAAGTCTGGAGTTGGAATAATCAGAGAAATACACTCTATGAAGTTCTCTGGGATTACTATCCATAAAACCTCCTTTATGTCTTGACAGGTTTTATTTTCTTAGGTGTTCTTATTGTGGCTTCTTCACCTTTCACAGTCTTGCACTATACCCTCTAATGTTACATCTCTGTTTTGGATGCTCTCTGAGTGTGCGGCCAGGCTGGTAGCATATTCCTGAGGTTACACAATATTTCCTATTGTAAAGCCTGTTTTCAGTTTCTCATAACTTTTCCATCTGTCTATTTTTCAAAGAATATTTATAGGATAAAGAGTATATTTCTGCTCATGTCAGAAATGCATGCCATTTTTTATTTTATATGCTGTAGTGTCTTCCAAAATTTGGAGCTAGGATATGAAGTTTCTCAAAGGGTAAATTTTGTATCAGGATCTTATCTTTTACTGTCATTATGAAAATCCACATTTAGTCAAGTGACATCCCTTTGAAATGCTGCAGTTTGAATACTGTAGTCGAAATGGCTTTAAGCTCCCCAGTTAAAGTCTCCAGAGCTGAGACTTATTCCTGTCCAAGCTGCTTGAGCACACTGAAAGACCTCACAGCTCCCAGTGTGCATATGCTGTTTGACTTAACATTAGTCATTCCGCACTGCATTTCCAAATCTGAAGCATGGGAAAAATACAAAGTCCACGCCTCCGTGGGGTTGTGCGAAACTCCGTCGCGAATGTTTGTGGAGCACGTAAATGCTGCAGTGATTGTAACAGCTCTCTTGAGGATGTGAATAATTCTGCCCTTACATGAAGACTGGATCAGTGGAAAAGAAAGACAGCTTGGGCCATACACTGAATAACGGAGAGCAAGCAAAATAGTGTGTAGCAGCTATGTGTTAATTGAGTACAGTGAGGGTTTCTTTTGCACTGAGAAAGGACCTGTGGGAAGGAAAAAAGGACATAACACGTGATGAAAGATGGCATCCCAGGGCACATATAACAGCATGTTGCCCGTAAGTTGTGTGGGCAAGTTTAAGTCGTGCATTTTCTAACTCCTGAGTTCTTAGTCTTTTAACCTAATCTCTGTTATGTACCTCATAACTGACAGGTGAAGAAGGATGTCTTTGTGGTGAAGGTGCTCACCTGGGACTCGGGCACAGAGGGCTCATTTCTGGATTCCACCACATCTTCTTGTATCAACCTGGGCAAATTACTAGGTCTGCATGGGCCACATTTACAAAGGTCTTTCTTTAAGCTCTTACTGTCTTTTGAAATCAAGGGGAGTTAGGCATTAAGGCCTGTCTCTTTCAATTGCAGAAGCCAAATCTTTAAAGTGAGCATAATAAAAAACTCAGTTTATTTGCCCATTTTCTATCGCATCTATTTAATGTTTCTCTTTTTGAAACCTTTTAGGAACTTCTTATCTGTTTCTCAGTAGTTGTCAGTCTCAGCTGAGGCCTCTAGTTGTCATTTTAAGAGAAATAATGACGTGGTAGGCTCTTTCTGAAGCTTTCTGAAACTAAACAAAGCTTTCCTTCTTTTTTTTCTGATGGCTGTGGGAGTTCTTCTCTAAGCAAACTTCTTAGCACTGCATCTCAGCTTAGAAGGGTTAAAATCCCTGTGAGAGCAAAAAGCCAGTCTTTTTATGTTGAGATATATTTAAGAGGTTTGAAGTAAATTAGACATGCAGTCATTAATGGGTTGATGAAATTCCCTGAGAGGCAAAATGTGTTCAGGACATTAGCAAGAGGCTGCCAGGTCCAGCTCCCACCACATGGGAACCTGCCTTTCCTGGAGTGAGAGGTAGCGAGGTACCAGGCGGGATATCGTAGGACACTCGGATGGCACCAGGAGCCTATGTTTAGGCAAAAGACCAAACAAAGACCAAAAGCATTCAATAGTAGCTGGGTGTGTGCGTTTTCATTGAAACATTTACAAATGCAGTGCTTGCATTGCATTTTATCAAAAAATGCAACAAAAATTCTAATCATGAAAAGAAAGGCAATATTCAATATTTATTTTCATGTGTTAGGTTTCTTGTTTAGTATTATAGTAGAAACTAGCGGAGTTATCAATAATTATCATCAAATAATAGACAGTTTTACAAGCTGTAAGTGTAGCTTTGTATTTTCTCCCAGGATTATGTATCATTCTAACAGTAGGAAGATGTGTTGAATTCCTGCATGTATTCTTGTCAATGTGAGGTACATTTTAAGAAGATTAAAAATATCTATTTATCGTAAATCATGCCCAATTGCAAGAAACCACATTAGCATAAGCATCCCTAAGTAATTGGCATATTTCTCCAGGTTTAAGGCATGATCTGAGTACCATGCTAAAGTACAGCTTGCTGTGGCTTCATGGTCTAACAGTAAACATAGACTTAAAACTTTTTCTCAGTGTGTATCTCTTTGTACAGGTGCAAAATTCTTTTGACAGTGAAAAACCTTTAGGAAACTATTGCAATTCTGAGAAAAATGACTTATTATACCTCTCAAATTTAAGATGGAGACTTAAATGAAGGAAAAGTTTCTCCTGGGTTATTGACTATTTTTCTAATGCTTACCTTCCCCCCCCCCCCAAAGAAAACCCCCCCAACAAATTCCAACTTCTGAAATTCAAATTGTAAGAATTAGAACAGGCAGAAAATAGGAAAAGAGGCAAAAATTGTTATGCAGAGATCAGTCATACATTATCTGACCTAAAGCCAAATTCTCCAGTAATTTTGGGTTATACTCAGACTTCAGATACATCCGAAAGATCCTCGTGTAACTTGCAGCACAATGGTTACTCTGGAGAATGTTTTATATGTAAATTCTTCTCCTTAAGCAATGGCATTAAATAATTGAACAAAGAGATGGAGTTATGTTTTGATTAAGACACCCAGTCTTCCTCTGACAGCTTTCAAGATGTGTAGTCTACTAGATGACATTGTAACAAATATAACTGTATTTCTCAGACCATCAGAGGAGTTTGGTGCCCTTGCTTTCAGCTGCATGACATTTTCATGAACCACTGTTTATTTTCTTTGTCTCAGGTTTTTTTGCTTAACTCATTTGACAAGTGGCTCTTTCTTCTTCTTCAGGTGCACTGCTTGTTTTTGTAAGCAGCCCGGCCAGGAAACCACGGTGAGGTTTCCCGGCGAGGCCGAGCCCACACGGGCGGTAGCCTGGCTTCAGGCACGGTGCCGTGCCGCAGGACGAGGGCAGCGTGTGGCATTGCTGTGGCTGCCCAGTGCCAAGCTCGTGCCGGCACGCTCCTAACCTCAGCGCTCGGGCTGAGCTTTGCAGCGTGGGACGCAAGATGAGCGTTTTGGGCTGCTCTGATACCAGTGCCTACATGTTTAAAATGATGGGGGAATTACCCGTGGATTCACTGGTGTCTCTGGTTTTTGTTAAATGTTCTTTCAATGTTAGGACAAAACGTCTTTTTGATCAGCTCGGAGGAGAGTTGATCCCACCTCCATCTTTCGCTGTTTTGATTTTCCTTTTAGTGACTAAGATGCATGTTCGAGATGCAGTTTGTGCCAAGAAGGCCTTTGCTTGAATCCTACAAAAGCAGAGTAGCCTTAAGTGATGCAACTACATTTTAAAAGCAGTGGACCCTTTTCAAAATATTGAGAGGGCAGAAGTGCAGAGATGCACCCATTACAAGGAAAGCTAATACATACAGTGCAAACACGGGAAGGTTAACCCGGGGTTTCCAGTGCAGAGGCATCAACTTCTAAGTGCATAATGCTGTATTTTTATTGCAGAAATATTGTTTTATTATGATTCTTTGGGAAAAAATAAAAATTTGAAATTAATTTGAAATAGGCTACCTTTTTCAGGAGGTACACAATATGGAAAATAAAGTGATGAATAGGAAGAGAGAAATAGGTAAGCAGCCATTCCTGGTGCATCTGTCATGTACACCCTATAAAACGTTTTCTTGCATGGCAGTCATGGCAGTGCTGTGAGGCAGAGGATGGAGAAATATTATGTCGTAGCTTATACTTGATTTTTAGTATACAGCTCAGCGCTGATGACAAGAGTGCTCTTTTTTTAAACAGATGCACTTTGTTATTCGTAGACTGTATATTGCAGCAACAGCGCAGTGTAATTCATTGATAAGAAGAAAAAAAAAGTCTCTGATGAAAACAATTCCTCTGTTGCTTCATTTTGGGAAGGAGCAGCAGGAGGACTATGCTGGCTAGCCAAGGGCGCGCTCCTGTAGACTCCGGCGACAGCAGGCTCACGCCTCTCCGTCCGACTCTTCTGCAGTGCCTTGACGGTGCTGAGACATCCTTGCGAGCCCCGTTGGGGATTTCTCATGCTGTAAACTTCCAAATATACCTCCTCCTCGTGCATTTGCTTCCTGCTTTATGCAAGTAGCTTTTGGAGGAGAAAATGGGCAGAAAGGAGGGCTGCCGCCACAAACGACAGGGTGCCCTTCGCCTTTCGGGGCACAGCCCTTGACGGGGGCAGCAGGGAGGCGCGCCATGCTGAGCGATCCCCGGGAAGGCGTTATGTTTCGGGGGGACAGCGTGCCTCCGTGGTGCCCTGCTGCAAAGGGGGGCAACGCAGGTTCCCTTTCCGTGATCTTCAGGACAGCCCGGCCTGCCTGCGTCCCTGATTTTCCGCTGGGATGGCTGAGCCACTGGCGTGGCGCCTGCCCCTTTGGAAGCCCCCAAGGGATGCTGAGGAAGCAGCCTGTGGCGTCGGCAGGCGCGCAAGGACTCTGCGCACGCAGCCCCGGAGCACGGAGAGGATGTGTGGGAGAAGGGCACGAAGGGCTCTTTTCCCACACCTCTCCAGCCAAAGGGCGGGAGCACTTCGGGCTCATGTTTCTGCATACCTCGCTGAAATGCTGTTTTAGATATTCTAGAAACAAAGAGGCCCAGACTTGCTCACAGCAAAATCAAGGGCAAATCCCTACTGATGATGAAAGGAAAAATAGCAACCCTGAAATAGGTGTCCATTTTGATTTCCCAGGCAAAACTAAAGGTGCAAAGTACACTTGACAGTTTTTCAACTAAAACTAATATGCACTTCAGTTTATGTCTGAATTATTCAGAATGTGATAACATTCCTTTGGTCTATTGTATTCAGTCATCCAGGATCCCTGCAAAATATTTATTTTGGATAGTCCGTATATCCAATTCCTCTTTTTATCAATAGAACAATATTTATGGAGGTCAGGCTGCCAACTTTGCCAGACAGACGCCCTTTGCATTCAAAAGAAAACATGATTCATCAGAGGATCAGGATTTCAGCTGCAAATTAAACCTTTCTTTGATAGGCTGAGAGATACAAGTCAATAAAGGAAAGTTCTTGATAGCTGGAAAGGAATGTATACTTTGGGGCTGCCAATATCTAGTTCTGATCACTAATATCTTAACTGATGGAAAAGGTTTTCTTTGCTTTATCTAATTATATCTCTGGGGCAATATTTGAAAGACATTGAAAGGTAGTTATAACTACTTGTGCTGTGTAAAGGTCTCGGCATATTTTTGTTATCTCTTTTAGACCACAAATACCTTTTAATGTGCTTGTACAGCACATAGCACAAAAAATGCTCTCATCCCAACTTAGAGTTCCCCAGATAGCACATATAATTTAAAAATAGTAAGAACTATAATAACAACAACAACAAAAGCAGTGATAAACTTACAGACTTGTGGCTTGTTATCTTTCACTGCACAAGCCTAACACACATATAAAACTATACTTACTCTAATAGCCACACTGTCCAACGCAATAGGAAGAAAGTTTTATGCTGGGAAAAGATATAGTAAGATTTACTGATCCTTGTTTTTCAGAGCTGTTGCTCCTGGACTTTATTGCAGATATCCCACAAAGTTATTTCTAGTCTTTACCTACGTAGTGCCATTAAAAATATGCATTGTATTTTTCATCATGTACCCTTTTCATGATAATTAAACATCACAACCCTACCATGCAACTAATTGCAATGGTCTTGTTATTTTTGGGTTTGCCTGATTATGATTTCAAACTAATGATCATTAGTAATAATAACAGTCTTCTACTCTTTTATCATGCCTTGCATCTGTAGGACTCTATGTTAAGCATTACTGTGTTCATTACACCAGTGCTTACACTGAGTCACAGAGGTTAATTAACTTATTAAAGATCTCAAAGCACGTCAGTGGCAAAATCAGGAATAACAACAGTCAGGCCTGAGCTCTGCCTTCCCTGGACTTGACATGTTGGCAGGTCTAACTAAAGGGTTAGCCAGACTGCGCTAAAGGCAGATAATTGCTAATTCCTAAATAAGTCCAGCTTATTTAGGAGAGGTTTATTTGTGTGGGAAGGGAAGGAGGGAGCAATTTCATTGCTCAGATGAAGCTGAACATGGAACCAATGGAAAGAAAAGGACCTGCATATCTGAATCACATTGCTTGAAGGCAGTGGGTGTTGTAGAGAATTGGTAGGATTTAAGGTATCTCAGAAGGCTGCATTTGCTAAACCAGGTCACAGGTTATGTAAATGAAATGCAAAGGTGCCAAACAGTGCAAAATCAGACCCACTGATATTTTATTAATTGCACTGATCTGCTTTATAGAAAGTGTAATAATATAACAGCTCTTAATATGCACACTATCAAAAAAACATGTTAATCTAATTCTTGCCTCAGATAAGACTGTAACTTTTGGACCTTGTCTTAGTCAGCAGTGAATGACTGCTTGGTCAAATACACAGCTTGATAAGTTACGATGTTGTAGAGATCAAGAAAACTAGGAAATGTTAAAATCTGATTACTGTAGAAAAAAATATTTTCTGTGTTTCTCCTCTTCTCTACCACCTTCTTGCTGTTTTACTTTAACAGTAGAGCCTTTGACAGAAGCTGTTAATACTGCTTCAGATTCTCATGGGCTGGATACTGGCATCAGTGAATTTAAATTGGTATTTTTTGCTGATGGTATATTAATCTGTATGACCTATGACAGACTTCAGCTTTTATTACAGTTTGGATCATTACTAATTTTGGCAAATTTTCTGTTTTTAAAATGAGCTATAATAAATTTGAAGCCATGTTTCTGCGTAGACCAGATAACACACTTGCCCCCAGAGTTTTGCATTTAAGCAGATATACTAAGTTCTACCAGACCTCAGCTTATGTATCCCCTGTTTCTATTTAAAAAAGAAAATCCTTATAGCAAAACATCAGATTAATATAAAAACAGTTTGCAGTGCCCTGATCCACTTTAAAACATAACCAAGGGCCAAATCCAGCTTATCTCACTTGGTGGAGAGCCCCTTAGAAGTTAATAGCAGACTCTTATGCTAAATTATATGTTATTGATCTGATTCTTCTGTGATACTAGCAGAACCTGATGCAGCCCTTATACAGCTGGAGGGTGATGGGAGGCAACACTAAAGTACTTCTGTGTGTGCTAAATGGGACATTACTCCCATGTATGAAGAAAAAAGCACACTCATCCCTTCTAAAAGCACATCTGATTTGTAGCACTCCTACCTCCTGCTGATGTTGCTGTCTGAATGCTCAGCACTGCTGAAACTCAAGCTTCTTTCCTGAAAACCCCTCCAGGTTAACAAAAAATAGTGATGAAGCAATACAGCAGGTAGGAGCTGTATTAACACTTTGACAAAACACACCATAACAAGACTGTCAGGCTGTGCATGTCAATCCTCTGTGTAGGAGGAGGTAGTCATTAGAAAGTTTCGTACACCAGAATTAATGTTCATGAATCTATGATGATAGCTATCTTAGGAACAGGTAGATTTAACTTGTCCACATCTGCTTTATTGGTGTCGTCTTTGATCTTACAGGTCAGAGTCTCTCACAAAAAGATGAGTAGACATTGTTGGTCAAATTCAAAATATAACAAAAGTCTGCAGGCATCAGAAGGTCACTTCCTTTTCTTTTCCATTTTGGCCTTATTAGGATGAGAGCTTTTAAATCATGAAGCAAAAAATTGCCAATCTGGCCCTTTTGGCATTTCGAGAAACAGGAGAAAGTGACATTTTTTGTGACTGTTCTCCCAGTTCAGCTGGACTACACTCCCTCAAGCACAGTGACAATTTCAGCTCTTTATCTGTACAAATCTGTCAGTTGTATTAAACCCACTTCTTGGTTTGGTCTCCTGAGAAAATGAGGTGTGGCATCGGCCATCTCCATGCACACACGCCCATACATGTGCATCTCAACTTGTGTCTTCTCCTTAATTCTGTTTGAGCTCTTGGTTCATATTGACCAAATCTGACACATGTATGGGAGACAGAAAGATCCTAGAAGTTGAATAAAAAGTGGCAAACCACTGGAGAAGAGACCCCTTCCTGGGCTCTTCCCACTGAAGGATATTGCAACATGAACTCTACCTTTGTTGGACATCAGAAATCCAGACACCAGGCATAACTTACAGGAAAACCACCTTCATTAGTTCTGCCAAGGTTTTCTAGCTATTTTGGACATCATGTCTACTGAGTAGGGTAGCAGGAGGTGGCCACTCTTTCCTCTGAGAGCTCCCCATGCAGACTCATGTGTGGCCTTCCCCTCGCCTAGGGGCGCTGGGGAGGGGAGAATAAAGAAAGCGGTGGAGTTGCCGAGACTGATTTAAGATGATGATGATTTTATTTTTACTCCTGGAACAATCAATTGTATGTATTTTAATTTGTGAAGGTAGAGCTTTAGGAAAATAGGACTTGGAGGAAAAATAAGGCAAAATAGATCAAGAGCTGGAAAAATTACAAAATCTAAAAGTGTACTTTCTCACTGCTCATAATAATTGCCTCTATATTATGTTGATGTTTCAAGATTTACTACCATAAATTGTCTATGCTCAATTTCATGATTTTCCATATTCTTTCTACCATCAAATGCAAAGACGTGCAAATAATGGTTTAAATCGTTAACGGAGAAAATGAAGTAGGTCTAGTAATCATGTCCTCTTGACACTAAAATATTCCATTAAATGTGGAAATCTTTCTTTTTTTTTTAATAGTGCATTATTTGTGTTAATAAGCTGGGTCTCAAGGGGACTGGCTTTGGGGTCAATTCAATATTCGGAGTGAATATCTCACATTTCATATGTGGGCAACGCTGATAAAAGGTTCCTTGATCATTTTTGTTTAATTTGTTTTAAAAGAATGTGGAAACAACAGGCTTGGTGGTTGAACAGGACGTTCTGAGCCCTGGATTTTCAAGGTGCATTAAGAACAGTGAGTTAACAAACAAACGAATGACATGAAAGGAGCAGAAGCATATTCTGATATGCTCATCTGAAAACCCATATGAACACTGGAATAATAGTTTTTCATTTCCACTTTATGTCTATTGTTTACATGTTTCCAAACGGTTTTCTTTTTCTGTATCTGTTAGGAGACTACAAACATGGAAATAGTGCACAGATTCATGTATTCTCATGCACTGATTGTAATGATATTTTAGCAACCTTTTTAAAATGTTTTTTCATTTTTGTCTTGTTTTCTTTAACTTACTAACAGCTTTCTCCAGTCCATCTCAGGTTAAAATGAATGAAGTAATCATAATTTGCTTCACACATTTCTCAGGCTGCTTGCCTGGCTGAGAGTAAGGCCAGCCACATTCTGGTAGCAATGATACTTAAATTTAATTTCAAAGGCCTAAATTCAAGGATTTACATAAGAGTTCTGAAAGTCCTATCACATAATTCCCACAAATTCTTTTCTTTTTATTTTGTCATATTTCACTTTGAGCTTTTTATATATGTTCTTGAACATAGTTCACTTCTCCTTTACAGGTAGATGTGCAAGCTAATACTACCAAATGTATAAGGAAAGGTGGTTTTCCAACTGCTGCACAATGTAACACTGGCAAGTGACACACAAAAGCCAGAAAGGTGGTAACACCCTGCAGCATGTTTTTACTAATCTCAAAAGCTGTCAAAGCTTTCACTGAGATATGCTGACTTTGGAAACTAAGTTTCTGCTTCTGAGTTTGACATATCTGTTTTTCCTAATGTTAGACAAGGTGGCTGTTTTTCCATCTTTGATTTTTAAGCTAATTTAGTGCTTGAAAAGGAAGCACTAGGAACTGACACTACGTGCAAATTTATTGGTTGACCAAGTACTGGCTATACAAGGGCAATAGGACTTGACTCTCGTCTGGAGGGAGCACCTCTAGCTGGGGGAAGGTAATCCTTCCCGAAACACGTGAGGCTCTGTCATGTCATCTGAGACTGGCAACTGTGAGTGGTTCTGCTTAATGCCAGTAGCTGCTGTGTTTTTTTTAATGTGAAAAATCATCCACTTAGATTTTTTCTTGAGCTAATGGATGCTAAAAGCATCTGATGCTGAAAGCTTTTGGTATAGCTTTTGCATATCCTTAGGGAGTAGCTCTGTGCTGAGAGGAGGTGTCTGCAGCAGGTGAGTGGATTGTGGGTTAGCTCTGCAAGGACAAATTTAGGACCTGGGACGTCTAGGGCTTGCACTAGCTGGGTTGGGGGAGGGAGATTATGCTTTTGCTTTGGCTGTGGCCAGACTTAGCATTCCTGCTGGGGTTTGAAAGAGGGAGCATGTCCAGCACTGGGGGTTCGGCAGCAAGCACGCAGGCTGAGGCCAAGCTTTTTACCAGACGGTTGAGCGACAATCCAGCTGGGCTGCAGGAATGTGTTATGGGCCTGACAAATGTGAGAGGTTAACACTCTGGCAGACCTGTATTCTCTCAGTCAGGGTCTCACCCCTTCTTGTTCCTCATTTCCTCCTGTCATGGTAAAAATAATAGAAAAGTAGCTGAACAAGAAAAAAAAAACAGAATTAAAAAAGCATTGTCTTAACCCTAGAAGAAGTGTATTGATCTGTTTTGTCCTATGCATCAAGTGTGTAGTCTTCTCCTGCCTATACTAGTGTGACTTGCATTCAGAGATAAAAAAAATACATATGCTCATACACTCCTACAGTCCAGACACTTGCATTCCCAGTCTCTACCTACAAACTTGTTCCTGATCCATTTTTACATCCATCATTATAGCAATCCATGTTTCTCCCCTCAATTAATGACCCAGTGACTCCCCATGCTCAGCACTGGTCTCAGTCCACATCTGCTCACTTCACCTATGTGCTTCTTGGGTCAGAACGCTGTCCTCTGCTTTTCCCTTTGCTTTCCCTGTTTCAGTTATTGCCTGCTCTCATTATTGGCTTTCCTGACAGTCCAAAACTTCTCAGTGAAGGCCAGGTGTATCACACAGAACTGGACTTACAGTTTAGAAGGAGGTCTTGCCTTGTTAGTAGCCTACTAAAGAAAAAGAGGGCAATCCCAGTGCCCAGCTCCATCACGGACTTCTATTTTATGTAAGCCATTTTGACCCAGACCCTGAAGAGACCCTAACCCCTCATCTGTTAAACAGTGATCATAGCGCTTCCCTATCTCACAGTGGTACACTGTTAAATTACTCTGTTAAGAACATATGATAGAAAAACCATCTTCCAGTACCCATACCTATCTATAGATTTTGTAACTCAGGACTTTGTATAAAAATGTAGTACTGTACTCAAAAACAACTGCTTAGCTACTAGAAGTGTCTAAAGTCCATGGGATCCTTAATTTCCAGTGGTCAAGTTCCCCAAATGACCAACAGGCATGCCCAGAAGCATATGGCCTTTATAGCACTGGGCAGCTTGACTCTTCGATCATGCACAATCTCGCCACTGCTGCTTCTTCCACCTTGTGCGAGGCTCAGTCCTCAGGGGGTGAACTCAGAGCGCATCTCCTGGATTTGGCTTCACAACAAACACTTGGGCGTGCTTTCACCCACGGCCTGGGTTGAAAGGGGCAGACTTTTCTTTCGGCTACTCTAAGGACTTGGGCCTTAGCGTGCTGGCTTGCTTAGAGATGTGCATCGTACGGGGACTTAAACTGAATGCTGTGAAGTCTACTGGGTGGCAGTAGTAAGTGAAGTGCAAAGTGCAAAGTAGCTATATGACTTGCTTAAGACCATTCAGTGGATAAAAGAGGCAGGTTTAAAATCCAGATCTCCCACTTTTAAGACTTGTTCTCATTATTCCAGAGGTCCAAGTTGATCAGTGACACATTTGATGTCAAATATAGCTAAATAGGGACTGTGTTGTGTCTTTGTGCCAATGAACAATATAGATCACAATCATTTTCTCTGCGTAAACTACTTTACTGAATGTCTGCAGTTTTCTGGAAGTTTCTTTCCTTAACTGATGAATCAAAATACTTGTTCAGGCTTCTGAAAATAACTGAGCTTTCAGACTTCTTTTACCTGCTCATCTTAGGGACACTGTCTTAAGCACTCAGTATGCTGCTGTGATAGACTGTAGTGCAGAAAAATTGCCTGCTGAGCTGAAAATAAAGAAAAAATGCCTTCCAAGGTGTCTCTTTTTAAGGAAATGTGAATTATATGGATTCACTTAATGCTTATAATTTGTTCTCTAAAGTCCAATGGTCTTCATTCTTTCTGAACTCCTGAGGATAACAAGTTGTAATAGCAAACATGCAGGTCTAAATTCTGCTCTCAGTTAAAGTGATGTGACTGCGTCCTCCTGGCTCTAATACAGTTACAGGTTTTTATTAGTGTGACTGGGAAAAGAACCTTCCTTTGAAATTCTACAGATGAATAATACTGTGAAATGATTATGAAAATGGTGGGGGGAGGTAAAAATGTTTTATTCCCACATATGTGAGTTGAAAGTTCATGGGATTTTTCTTACGGACTTCAGTGGAACCAGAATTTCTCCTGAAGGCTCCCTATTTATTTTCAGGATTTCAGAGCAACAATTCTTATCTTGGGATTCTTTCATCCGAAGATTTGGAAACAGCTGTAGAGTTCACACTTTCAACTGCAGATCCTCTTAGGATGAGGCAAGAGCTATGTGCAGAAATTACCCTTGATTTTATCCTTGAACTAGTTCTTCTTCCTGTTTCTCTGATGACCATGACCAGACTTTCCATGCTGAAAACCAACCTGCTCAGCTACAGTTCCCCCCCAAATCCTTCCTCAAAGTGTGTGTCTCCACGTGTGTGAGTCTCTAGGTGTGTGCGACTACCAAAGTAAGTCCATTCCTATTTTAAATGACTTTTGTTGCTTTACAACATAGAGCAAAAGGGAAAGATGCTGGAAGATGTTGAATACGTACAGAGTTAAAAGAGACTGAAAGAGAGGCACATCTGTTATTAAGTTATTTGTAGATCTTGAAACCGGAACTATGGCTTGTCTTGGAGGCAAGCCATTGCTGAACATTTATTTTCTCCATGACTGAGTGCAGCCCCAGTGCTGGAGGTGTACAAAGCTCTAGCAGCCATGGGCAATGTCATTGCTGTTCCTGCGCCTCTCCCTGTTTCGCTAAATCTGCATTTTCCTCCTGTATTATCATAGTGAAACTACGACTGGGATGGTTGTATGAAACCTGGAGGTTCAGGTGTTGAAACTTCAGAGGAGTGTGCGAGGTTACAATTGAGTGATGTCTTTGAGGACAATTTAGGAAAGTATGATGATTGTTTGTTTTATTTTCTGATTATATAGGAACTACTAAGACTAATGGGAATAATCCCATGTAAGCACATCAGTAAAGTTTGCATTTATTTATCCATATTATTTATTTGTATTTATTTATCCACTACCATGGAAGTCTGATATGCACATAACTGCTATCTTTAGATGAGTTTTGTCCATTTGTCTGTATTGCGGGTTCCTGCAGTGAAAAATTACTTTTCCTATAAACTCAGTCACCTATATTGTCCTGACATCTTTGCAAAGACAGATAATTTCTTGCTCCAACAAACACAGAAAAAAAGGCAGAACTATTTCAAACTACTTTGCCAGTGCACTGATGTTCCATTAAGGATTACGCATGATCCAAAAAAGACACTTTTTTTAAAAAAAAAAAGGATTCCTAAACCTTCATTTAATGAAGCATCTGAATAAAAAAAAATCTAGAAGCTCTGCGGCTCAAACCTGACCGTATCATTCCTTTGGCTACATTTGTACTGTAAATAAAACAGGCCCTGGACCCCAGAGCGGCTCATGTTCTTACACTTAGATTCTTCCCCCAAGGCAGGGTGGTCACATCCTGCTTATCTTTGAGGATTAACCCCTGCCACCACTGAACCATCCTTGAGTGTTGTTTGGGAGGCTGCTCGCAGGCCTCGAGCTAACCGTCCCAAATGTCTCGCTAACAGTTTAACAGTGTCAGAATCGGTTTAACAGTAACAGAGCACGTGTTTGGGCCCACTCCTTCGCTCAGGTTAATTTATGAGCGTAAATGTTGCCACTTTGTCCAGATCTGAGATTCTGGGCCACATATAAGAAGATAAAGAAAACACACCAGGAATGATATTTGGACAGAAGAGAGGGTGTAAATAAATAATGAGTGCTGATAAACAGTGAAATGCAAAAACCAATGAGGATACTCTTGTAAAATCTCTTCCCATAACATTCAGAACGAGACTGTGATTCTATAAGCAATGCAGTTAAAACCAATGGAAATACTAGATGATTAAAAGTCATTAAGACTAGCATAATTATTTACTCAGGCTTTTTCATTTCATGAGGTGACCCTTTTCTTCTCTGGGTGAGAGACAATGCCATTTTGATCTGCAATGAAATGTCCTATGATGTATTGTATGTAGAGGTTCTTCCCCAAGCTGAGGGGCTGCATGATGGTACAGTTTATTTGTTTATTTATGTCGTGGTCATGGTAATCTGAGTGATATTGTGGCTTTCTGTGTAGCAAGTCAGGAATGGTAGGTTGTTGGTGCTACTCAGTACTGTATCTGGGTCTATAGATGTTCCGTGAGGCATTGGCACTTGTTATGGAATTACCGTTAAAAATTGCTGAGAAACTTTTGTTAAGCAAAATATGGGTAGATGTAATCGAGACCTGTGGTCCCAGCGGTGGTCCTCGGGGCTGCTATATGCAGGGTTTTCCTGCTTGCTTGAGGAAAAAGGGATGAGTACTTCGCTCTGTGACGTTGTCCCCGCGTTGTCTTCGTAGCCACGGGAAGAACCAGCAGAGGGTTTCGAGGGTCTGCGGGCCTTGCTGCAGGCGTGCTGCCAGGAGGCAGGGTGGAGGCAGGAGCTGCAGAGCGGGTGAGGAGACACTGGCTCTGCCTCCACAGTCCTCAAGTCCAGAAAACAGCTCATGATCTGGGCCTGTCCCGGCCAAGTCTGCTGGCCTTTCCCAAAGGGCCAGTGTCTGAGGGGGAAGGAGCCCACTGCCGAAGCCCCTCGGAGTGCTCCAGCCCGCTCTCTTCCGGGAGGTTTTCCGCAGGGCTGGGGGCAGCAAGCTGGCGCAGTGTTTCCAATAGGAAAGTTATGTGGGGAATGTGTTAGGGGTTTCATGTTTCAGTGTGTTGTGGGCTGTGCAGCAGTGCGGGAGTAGAACCCAGGCTGGCTATTGATCCTAACTGTGCATTTCCAGACTCTGCGTGCTTTAGCTTTTCGTAAAATGAAAGTGTTGCTTATACACGTGTTGTTGTTTAGGGGAGCTCAACGAGCGGTTCTGTAACCCTCACTGTGCTTCTTCTTCATTTTTGGTGTGGCAAGAAAGAGACCTTTAGTAGCACGGAGTTCAGCACGGCTTTCTGTGCGCTCCGGCATGTCCCCACCAGCAGCGCAACGCAGCAGCGAGCCCCCCAGACACGAACTAAACGCACACAGGCGCGTGCCCGTGCCCCAAGCGGCTCCCTGCTTCTCCGCCTTTCTGCCAACTCCCCACCCCGCCGCCGCAGCCCGGCCCTCCGCGCCCCGCAGCGGGCCCGCCGCCGCCGCCGGGACGGGGCAGCCCCCGCCGCCTCGCCCGGCTGCACTGCGGCCGCGGGCGGCAGCCGCTGCGGGCGGGCCGCGCTGCGCCGGGAGCCGCCGGGAAGCTCCGCCCGCCCGCCGGGAGCGGCTCCAGCGGGGCCGGGGCCGCCGCCGCCGCCGCGCCGCCGAGGTCGGCCATGGGGCTGGACCCGGCGCGCTTCGCGGCGCCCGTGGACGCGGAGCTGCGGTGCGGGCTGTGCGGGCGGGTGCTGGAGGAGCCGCTGTGCACGCCGTGCGGGCACGTCTTCTGCGCCGGCTGCCTGCTGCCCTGGGCGGCGCGGCGCCGGCGCTGCCCGCTGCGCTGCCGGCCGCTGGCGGCCGCCGAGCTGCGCCCCGTGCTGCCGCTGCGCAGCCTGGTGCAGAAGCTGGAGGTCAAGTGCGACTACAGCCCGCGCGGCTGCGGCCGCACCGTGCGGCTCGGCGAGCTGCCCGCCCACCTCGCGGCGTGCCGCTACGGCCCGCCGCCCCCCGGCCGCGGGCAGCGCGGCTCCGCGGGGCGCCCGGGAGCGGGCGGCGGGCGCCGCTGGCTGCGGGGCCGCGGCAGCAGCGGGGCGGGCCGGCGCGGCGGCCCCGGGCCGGAGCGGGAGCCGGAGCGGGAGCCGGAGCGGGAGCCGGAGCCGAAGCCGGAGCCGGAGCCGGAGCCGGAGCCGGCGCCGGCGCGGCGGGGGGAGGCCCCGAAGGGCAGCCCGAGGGAGAGGTCGCTGCTGGCGCAGCTGTCGGCGCTGCAGAGCGAGGTGCAGCTCACGGCGCTGCGCTGCCAGGCCAAGTTCGGCCGCTACATGAGCCACATCGGCACCATCACCAGGGGCCTGGCGGGCGCGCAGCCCGGCAAGGTGAGTGCGGCGGCGTCCCCCGCCGCAGCCCCCGCCCGGGGCCGCCAGCCCGGGCGGCTGCGGGGCAGCGCGGCGCTGGGGGCGGCTGCGGGGCTGTGTGGCGGGGAGGGCGGCAGCGGCGGGGAAGGGGCTGCGGGTCGCGCTGCGGGCGGCGGATGCGGGTCCGTCTCGCCTCCTCGGGGCTTTGCCCAGCGCGGGGGGCCGGAGCGGAGGGCACGGCGCTGCTTTCATGTGAGCAGCGAAGAAGTTGCCCGGAAAGAACCGCCTGGAGCAGAAAATCCTTAGAAACTTTGGAAACTGTTGTGAAAAGATAGAGAAGTCTCTTTCCCCTGGGGGAATGAAATAACTGCTCGCAGCACTGACAGTGCAGACCCGTGCAGTGCTTCACTCCTCTGTCAGGTCTGATGACACTGCTGAGACGGGGACCTGCTCCCTTTAGGCTGAATAAGCCACCCAGCGTGCTGGTTAGTTGGCTGGACGTGCTGCAAGGGCTCTGCTTTGTCAGGCTTCAGCTCCTGGCTGTGCAGGGTCTGGCGCTTCGATTGGTGAGAAGTGATTTAATACAGCTTAAGCTCCACTCAAGATAACTTCCCCCCCCCCCCCCCAATTTTTATAGACCCTTGGGAAGCAAAAGCCCATTTATAGACCTTTGGGAAGCAAGAGGGAAAGACTGGAGCAGCCAGCTCAGTGCTGAAGTACGGCAGCGTGCTGAGCATCCACTCGCTGCACGGGGAATGGGGAGGGAGGCGTTGCTCTGAAGAGTCTCCTGTGCCAGCAGCTTGGGGCTTCTTGGCACTGAGACACTGTGTTTGGAGACTCCGACACTTCATCTTTTTCTCCCTTTATTTTACCAACTTCCTTCGGGTAGCCGAGCCCTGAGGTGCGGGTTACTGGCTGGAAGGGGTGCTCTGCATCTGCTTCATGCCTTGGAGGACGTGCTGAGGTCTTAGGGTGGAGGCCAGCAGTGACTGTAGTGTGTTGGGTGGGCAAGAAGAGCAGGACCCTTGGGAGGGAGGAGAGAGCTGGCTTTCACGGGGGGCACTGGCCGGGCTGTGGGGTGGCTGGCGCGGAGGCCTCCCTCCTGGGCAGCCCCCGAGCATCTGCCGCTGCCGGGCGCCGCCGGTGGGTGCTGCTGCGTGCGCTGCCGCGCAGGGGGTCTGGGGCAGGAGACGGGCTTGATGGGCAAAACAGGCATGTGGAAGAAAAACCATCAATAAAGACAAGAAAAGTCCTTCATTAAAATTAATTGTATCATGCTGCAATAAAACATCCTACTGTCACGGTTAGTAAAATGTTGGCTTCGACGTTATGTGATGTATTTTGAATGTTAAGACAGGTATAATATATTTAGGTGGCAAATTTGCATTAATCAGCCGATTTATACAGAATGGCAAACACAGACGCCTTACTGTACTGAATACAATTTCTTTGGTGGGGATTATGTCTCCTGAAATGTAACTATTTTTATATGTGAACAATGTAAAGGTAACTTGCTATGCTAAAGCCTCCAGGTTTTGTTTGGATTTTATTATTCAGAAAATTATTTACCTGTTCTGAAGCAGAAGGTGTCTTTCCCTTTTCCTTTTTTAAATTTTTATTCCATCACTGGTTTTGATTGTTTGCTTTGTATTTTAAAACTTGTCTAGAAAAAAACCCCTACTTTGCAGAGGTATTTTCTGGACTTTTTGGGAGACAAGTGAAAGGTTGGGATAAAGAGTTGGGTTTCATTTTTTAAATTTTTCCTATAAATTGCTATGAAACCTGTATAGATAGGGCTTTTGGGTCTGGAAATTATAATGTTGAGGATTTCACCTGTGTGCTTACTGTCTTAAACATTAATACACATGGAGCTTTTTTTAAAGACTTACAGATATTTCGAGCCTTTCTCTCTGGTGCTGAGCATTCCTGCCACCAAAAGCATGCACTTTTTTCTGTTCAGCACTTAAGGGCACTTTAGCTTCCTGTTACATTATAGTAACACATATCTTTTGGTTTATTTGTTTTCCAGTGCAAAGTCTTTGCTGTTTTTTCAGCCTAATTTTCCTTTGAGCCTTATCTTACATATTCTCCAGCTAAAAATTTTTGCACATTAATGATTTCACTTAAGATCTTCTTTTTGAGGCAATACTTTTTAATAGGATTTCATCTCTTTCTTCTTAGGGAGGAGGACCCAAACCTTTAACGATCATGCTACACAGAGAAAATGATACTTTGGGATTCAATATTGTAGGAGGACGACCCAATCAGGTAAAGGGAAAAGTAGACATAGTTTACTTTTTGACCATATTTTCTGTTATTGTGTACTCTGTTCATAATAAAAGAGTTACTTTACATGACGGCAGGTGTGGAATCAGCGCCATAGGTTGAAAAACTGCATATTATCAGGCATAATTACATTTATTGTTTGAAGACCTGCTCTTGTTGGATTACTCTCATTTTCATGAAAGGGGTTCCCATTGCTTTTGCTATAAAATTGTAGGCTGATCTGCACTGTGTTCCCATGTGAGTAAAATGTATTCAGGCAAACTGTTCAGTGGAAATCTCTGGGACTACTTACAAGAGTAAGTGTTGCAGGATTAAGCCCTTGGAACTTTTGGAAACTGCTTGCTTTTTTCTTTTTAAGGGGAGGAGAAAATTTGCTTCTGTAGCTGGGATAGTTTAAGCACGTCTCCTGCTCTCATATGCCTGCTTTCAATTTTTTCTTCTTTCTGAATTGAAATAGTTTTCATTGATCTTGTATCTTAAATTAATCTAGTCTCACAAATATCAGTCTAGCTTTAGAGGCTCATTAAAAATCCTAGAATATGCATAGGAATATGCATATTTTTACCTTCTCCTTCTAAAAGTACTAATCAGGACTATCATTACTTATGAAGAGTAAATCAGCCTGTTAAACTGGAAAATTAAGAGTTGATTAAAAATGCTTGATAATTACTATGTACTGATCAGTTGTTTTCTTTTAAGTGAGAGAGCTATAACTTCCTGCTATTGCTGGGGAGGGGAATGGGACCCTATATATTAGCTTTGCAATGCTTTAAAGCTATATTTATATATAAGCTATATATATATTTATTTAAGCTATATATATTTATATAGGTCTGAAGCTGTATTTAGTGGTGCCAAAGAGTCTGTTCCTATTAGCGCTAAAGCCAAAGAAGTTTACTGTCTGCTCTGCAGAGTTGCTGCTCCTTGTGGGTAAATAGGAAGAACAGCAGTTATCAAATGCATGTTACAGGAAATCCAAAGCAAGAGTTTGTTAGATTTTCTAGTGGAAAAGATGAAACAACAGGAGACTATAGGATAAAATGCACACACTTTGGTTATGTTCTTACTTTGAATATAGTACTAACAAAGTCCACACAGTCTTTATTCTGGATTGCAGTGTGACTTCTGTTATTTACAGCTGTGGGAAAAATGCAGGGCTTTTTCAGGGAAAGGGGAGGATGGTGCCCATGCTTTTTAGGATGTCATCTGTGTTCCTCTGAAGTATTTACATGCAGACACAATGCAAACTGGAAACATTTTTGATGTTATGAACTGTCAGGCTGTCTGAATGAATATTCTAACTATTTTTGAAGTTTAAAGAGTAAGTGGTAATTGTATGAAGGTTCTTAGCACTGTTCCTGGAGGGAACTGCTGATCAGGAGCAGGACATGGTCATGGTCCATCATTGACCAACACCGATAGTTGCAGAGGGAGAAGATGGTAGAGCTGTGAGACAGAGCTGGGCCTTGGGATTTTTTGAGTCTTTGGTGTTGAATTCACAAATTCATTTCTGTTGTGTTTTACTCTTGTTGTGATGAGTACCACAGATATTTGATTGGTAGTTCCTAGATATCAGTATAAGGTCTCACCCAACATGCTCAGAGCCAAAGGAAATAACAGGAAAAAAGCCTTTTGTTTTTTTTGTAAGAAAAAACCAAACCCTGTCCCTCTTGCATTTTGGTGAATGACTATTATGCTTCTTTTATCACAAGTTCATTTGTCACTGCTTAAATGAGAGTTCGGTGGAGGCCTGTTTGTTTGCCGTTTGAAAATATTTATGGAGCCACTAATAAGTTTGTTTTGCTTCTTATCTGACAATTATGTGCCTCTCTGACAAAGGCAGAAATAAGGAGTTTACAACATCGTAGTCTGAAACTGAACTCTATCTGGTCTGACTCTCCATGGGGCATTCGCCATACACTGTAAAGCACCATGCACAGTGGCTCCAGTTTTTGTTATCCAATTGTTGTTACTTTCTTAACAGATAATTAATAAAAATGTTCCTCCCTGAGGGTATAGGACCTGTTCCTAGAAACCTGTATACACATGAATCGCAGTGTTGATTGGTGATTCACTGGTCATAGAAGGAAAATGAGCATCATATAAACTGCTATGCAAAGCCTAAGAGATCTGAAAAAATTTCTTTATCTATAGGTGTATAGGTTATTATTTTGGTGAATACTTATTAAGTAGGCAGAGTCTGTTTGGCATTTTTCCTTTATTAATAATGATTCAAAACTATATGTTGGACGTTTGGGACTGCACTTTATTGTGTGATGAAATAATTTTAGCATGTGCAACAACATCAGATATATCGTTCCAGCTGTGGTAGATAAATTACCAGCTTCAAATTTGACCTTTGTGTGGGTTGTACTTAGAAAGGTGTAAAGATAACTGGAAGTGGGTTCTCTTTTTGTCCATAGCTGATCTTTACAGATTTCACAGTTGAGCAAACTCTCAATCTGCCATGTGAACAGGATTTATGAGGTCAACCAATTCCAACCAAATCCTGTCACTGCTCCATGTCAGCTAACTAATGTCATTTTGTACCTTGGGGCTTTATTTTCAAACCTAGAAAAAAGTTTACAAGCAGCACTGCTGCAGGATCACTTTTGTTCCTGAGAGGATCCTTGGGTTTCCATTTTTATGACCATCTTCCCCTGTACATTTACATACTAGTCACTGTCTGCTGTGAACTGTGAGGTCTGCTTTAAATATTTTAGCAAGGATCTAGTTGCCATTGCACCCCATGTCTCATTTGGACTAAAATAACCAGAAGTAAATGGATAATCTTGTCAAAAATGCTGGAATAGTTCATTAATTCTGTCCTTTTGATTAATGGCTATTTTGTGCTAAGCAAGTTTAAAAACAAAATCCCAAGGAGTTTAATCCTTAGCTAAAAAAGCAAGCCACATACTTCAGGTGGATTTGCATTTTTCATTGCTGCTGATTTTAGTACCATCGCATCTCTTGCACTAATGTGGCCCTTTTTGCAACTTCCATATCGCCTGGTACAGAACAATCAGGAGGAATCTTCTGCTGAGGGAATTTACGTCTCAAAAATTTTGGAAAATGGACCTGCAGACAAAGCAGAAGGCCTGCAAATTCATGACAAGATTATCGAGGTAAGAAAAGAAACAATGGATTACTCTGTTACATTATCAGATTAATCGTGGATTTGATGGTTTTTACACTAAGTCTGTTGTAATTTTCCTCTTTTGGTGTGTGTTAGTATCATTTTTGTACACTGAACTGCTCAAACATTTGTCAGGTGTGAAGGCACATTATGTTTTTTTCTAGCAACTAATAAATGAGTTGGTCTCAGGATTAAGGTAATTTAATCAAGGCAAACTGTAGGCTCTGAACTAGCAGGCAAGAGAGGTATTTTGGGTTTTTTGACTTAAGAGAAAGGCGAATAACTATATAAATTCACAGTTTTAATGTGGAGTTGGTGTTGCCCCGCGTCGGGGGTGTTACTGTTGTGTTTTTGAGACACTTCATGGAAGTGAAGCTGTGCTGATAAGTGACGTTGTGAAACTTCTTAATGAATTCGAGACATTGCTTTTTCCTGTATGATCAGATGTAGATCATCTGTTGTACTCACCAGGACCAATACAGCTCTTTCTCAATCATTTAATATACTAGCATGGAAATATTAAAGTCTGTTCCTGTTTTGTAAGCATTTTTTCCCATAAAAGAAAATAAATATCATGAAAAAAAGTCTGAAAAAATCATCTTCTTTCCTAGCTTACATCTGTAACTGTAATTAGCCCTGTAAAAGGTGTAGCAATACATGGAAAGGTTAGTTTCAAATAGTTGCTGAAGCAGCTTCCTTGCTGTGCTGTCGCGATGTCACATCACAGCTCTGATACAGCCTGGCTCCTTAATGACAGCATTTAGCACAGCTGCTAGCTTTGTCTAGTGCTGCTCAAAGTGGGTCTGTCCCTCCAGCCTTGCGTTTGGAGACGGCTCAGAGGCACTGCGTGAACTTGTCACCTAGATGGGGTTTCGGACAAACCTAGATGAAACCAGGGCATTGAGGGACAAACGCGGAGAGCGGGTGGCTTCTTGTGCGATTTCACTGTTAAGGACCAGAAACATAAGCTGAGGCAGTTTGAATGCTGGCATTGCCCTTCGTTTTGGGAGCCTAGAGCAGTGTGTGAAACCCAATTATTGAATTTTTTTCAAAAAAGGAAGCCCATGCTCCCAACTGGCAGATATGTATGTCTTTAGCAGAAACCAAGTTGGCTGAGCAGAGCTGAACTTGCAGCGTGACTGCTATCTCCCTGAGATATACAAAAAGGTTGCACATCCAGATTTTTTGCAGCAGCAGCCCTATGCTGAGAAAATTTATTTCCTTCTGACAATACTATTTCACTTATGTTGTATTTTCTAGAAATTGACCTGGTCTAGACTTCTATGCATTTGAACATTTCCTGCCTTGTTTTACCATTCTTTCACAGTGTCTTGAATTTTATGACAAAATAGGATGTTTTTGGAGGAGAGAAAAATAAATTCACAGTACAACTTTTATTAAACTTGAGAGCATTTCTCAAAATGCCACCATAATTGATACTTGATTTTTGTTTAATAACTTTTTAGAATTGTAGCTGTGTAAAAACATACTAATATTTAAGTTGCTATTGACAGCACAGAGATTTCAGTTCCATGTGAAAATACATGTCCAATGTCGCATATATGTTCATATTGCTCCAAATGGGACACCATTTTTACCATATTAATATACATCTTTCTATATAATTTTTTTGTATTTAAGCAAGCATTTAAAAATGTAGAGGTTTAGGCTAAAGGTTTTACTAAACATGTTAGTGCTTCAAAATTCATCAGACTAAAATCAAAAGAGGAGAAAAGGTAACATTAGACCTTCTAACTGAAATGTAAATAAGTAAGTATTCCTATATGCTTGACTATATATCCTATATGCTTATGCTGGGCCAGCATAAGCATCTGGAGTCAAAAGGCTGAAATTTACTTTGTCCATATGGAGCTATTGATGCCTTCTTGTACCAGGATGCCTGACGGCACTACTGCTGGTTGGGTGGAAGGATCAATACGAATGCTTCTGGTGGGAGGGAATAAGTCTGATGGTGTAACTGTTTCAAAAATGTTGGCAGATACTCAAAATATGAGCTTTGGTGAGAGAAAATGTGTGCCAGTTTTGGTTAAAAGTTGATAGAAAGTAGATCTTTTCATTTTTGCTTGCTCTTCACTCATTCAATGATCTGATCTAATGGGTGATATAGGTGGGTGTTTTAAGAGACCATTTTTCAGTAATCAAAAGCAGAAGGAACTGATGTCTAGAGATCATCTGATTGCTTCAGCCAGTTGTTTGGCAGTGGGATGCTCTGGGTATCCTTTTTAGCAGTGCGTAGCTAATGGGATAATGGACAGAACTATCGCATTAAATCAGGAGGAAGTCTGTTCTCAAGGCATGTTGCTAAATAAAGAAGGTAATTAGTTTCAGTGCTTTATCAGATGTTTAACAAATGTTAGCTGCATGTGGTTGACAAGAGTGAGTTGTGCACTTTTCAGATGACCATCTCGTGTGTAACCTAGTGCAGCAAATGGATTTCACAGTAGCGTGGCATTGGCAGCTGCAGTTGTGAACCAGGTCTGCCAGACAGCCGTTGCTGCATTTCACTTTATGTAGGTCATTATCTACTGTGGTGTAGCAGCAGCTTTGTCAAATAATTGTGATTATATTTGAAAGGCTGCTAAGGTGAGAAGCTGATTTCTTTCTTAAGGTATTTGATAGAAAAATGGTACAGAATTTTGGTAAAAATGCCATACAGGTGTCTTGAGTTCATGAAGGTTTTTGAAATCAGCACGCCCAGAGTATGAGCAGTGGGGTCTCTTTGGATCCTCTGAAAAATGTTGGAGTTTATGTGGACTTTACTCTCAGGTGAGCATACTTTTTTCTTGATGACCAGGAACCTGGAAGAGATGCTGGTGGGCTGGCAGGCTGTGGTGGGTCGGTGTGAAAGGTGGCCTGTATCAGGAGAGGTGAAGGGCAACAGCCACATGTATCCTGCACCTGTTGGGGGGGCTGCAGGTCTTCACAGGGTACTGTCACGGGACCGTCACTGCCCATTTTCACTGTTCAGCTGAAGAACAGAGGATTTCAGGCCTTTTTGAAGCTTTACACTCTTTATCCAAGTTTAATTCTCCTGTGAGAAGAGACTTGTTTGTTTATGCTGTGCTAAGCTGGCTTGGGACAGTGACGTGCACAAGCTGTGTTTTGGCGATATGTCCTTTCAGGAATCTTACTGCGAGCCAGAAATAACCATTAGATTTCTATCAAGGAGAAGCTCTTCTTCATGAATTACTTCTACATGGGAGGTTACTCCAGAAATCAGTGTCTTCTGCTCCTTGCAAACATTTTTATCCAAAGGGTCTAGTTCCCTAAATTAACACAGCACGGAGTTTGTTCTGGGACTAAATACTGATCGCACACTGTAAAAAGAATCTCATAAAACTAGATGTAGCACTGCTATCCGTGACTCACAACATAAAAGCAGTCGTATACAAGCAGTCGTATAAAGTCATCAGATCTCTGACTTTTGGATGTACCTTTTGCTTTCCTGGATGTTGAAAATGGATCACAGTTATAAAGCTATGTATGACTTCATCTCCACCTCACTTCATGCAAATCTTACCTTCTGCATAAGGTCACTGCTTGTCTTTGCTAATGCTAATAGACTTCTCACGACAGAGTACAAAACAGAGCTATGATCCATGGCAATGTTGTTGAATACACAGGAATGTTTTCCCTGCTGCCTTATACATATATGTATATATGTATATGTGTGTATGCATGTGTATATATATGCATAGTCATGAGCAGTGGCACTGGGACTGGCTCTTTCTGCATGGAGGAAAATTGCAGTCAGTTCAACCTCACCTGCGAAAGGCACACTTGGCCAGAGCTCCAGCTACACTGATCTCCTGTGGGTAGTCATTAGCTAATGCCTTCGGAGGAGTGTTAGAAAAGTGCAGGCATTGAGTGGTGATGCTTTCCTTGGGAAGCATACAGCGATGTGGAAGCTTATATTCAGAACTAGTTCTTTAAAATTGTTTTTATTTTTAGGCGTAATACTGAATTTTACAGAAATTGGTATGTCATCTCTGATTTGAGCTCAACTTCTGAAAAAAATGGTGACTTAATTTTTCAAATTCTCTTTCATTGGGTAAGTCACAGTGTCTTGCAAAATACCACTGTACTACCAAAGTGAAATACGCTGATAAAGTACATGACCATGACAGAATTTACAATCTAGATGGAATTTATGAATTTGTAAAAAATGAGCAGTATTTGATCAATTAAAGGAAAAAGAGCTATTGTTAATTCACATAGGAGGCAGAGTCCTATACTCATAGCTGAACTTTCTGTAGTAAGTTTGCCAAATAACAAAACAGCAGTGAAGATCTTGTGTGCATGTAAAAGGGGCTTAGGCTGAGGGTCAAAATATTCATAGGAAGAAATATAAGCACATCATCATCTGGAAGAACCAAGTATTTTTCTTCTGCTTGCTCTGTAAGGCAAAGGCTTCTGTTACTTTACTCTCAAATGAAATGAGAATATTGGCCCTTTTGCATTTTAGTCAGTTGATTCTCATTAATTTGATGGCTGAGAAACAGGCATGATGGAGAAGAGGAAAAAAACATTTTTAATCTTGGGTCTTTCAGTCTTTTTGAAAAATGAGATGGATGCATATGTATTATGATTGTGTATTTTGTTTACGCAGCCTGAGCTCCCTAAGTATATAATAAATTAGGCTTCATCTCTTATTTCATGCTTCCCTTTGTTCTTTTCACTTTTTTGGAGACTACACCCACAATGGCTTTCAGGCGCATGTCAGCAAAGCCAGTTTCAATAAAGACAAAAAGTCTCGAGGCTTATACTGGCAGAAGAAACGTACATCTGCAAAGCGCCTACACAGAAACTTTTTAACTATTGCCAGACTGCTGACTGTGCTGCGTGTCAGCCTTGTGATGTTTTATCTGTTGCATGTTTCAGTCATTACACTCGCTATGTTGCTCAAGCAAAATCTTTGATAGTCGTCGTGTTTGTTTAGCTAAGGACCTCCGCTGTCAGATGACGGCGGTAGAAGTAGTGAGCTTAAAAACTGTCGTGCTGGGATCAGAGCTAGTAAGTTTGGGGTGCCTTTGAATCAAAGCTGCACATGATGTAAGCAGTCAGATCCGGGTACTAGCTGAAGGAAATTTTTGTGTAGGATGCACAAATAATTTTAGTGGCTTGGGTTTTTGTATACCTAAATCATCCCCAAATGGCTTTACGTATATTAAGTTCTCCTAAATCTTTGACAAATTCATAATGTCTGGCAGCTGCATTCATTAGATACCTCCTAATTAGTCTGAAAGATCCCTAGCAGAGTAAATTAGTTATGCCACAGCTTTGAAATGCCCGTAGCCTCTTTTCCCCTCTCCCTCACCTGTTGAGATACAGGTTTGGGGACACCTGAATTATCTCAGCTCCCTGAAGAAGCTTGAAAAGTCAGATGTGACATACCCCCACTGACTTTCTTGCCTTACAGAAAGTGTTAGTGTACCTCACTGAGAAGTGAGAGATCTAGGTTGCAGGCTCAGCTCTGCCTGCAAAGGGTTGAACTTACATATTCAGATAATTTCCCGTGTTAGTAGGGCAGAGGCTATCCTATGTGAGACCAGTCTCCACCCATCTTCTTGAAGCTGAGCTATGCGCTGGCAGGCATTTGAGAGTCAGGATTATCCAATGATAATCTGGTATGAAACAAGTATTCATGCCAGGGAGCTGGATCTGGAGAATTTGCTCTGCCTGAGGTGAGTGCTTGTGCCAGCAAATGGGAGTTTGTCTCTTTCTTGCGTGATGTCAGTTTTCTGCCTTGATATGATGCTTTCCTGAATGATGCTTACATTTCTGATCTTGTGGTTCTTGGCTTTGGGGGGTGGGTGAGTAGTGAATGCTGTTAGCTAGGATATCCTGTGGTTAGGGCACTCTTCTAGACAGGGAAAACGTGAGTTCCCAGATTGAATAAACACCAGTGGCTGGGTTCTTCCATTTCCTGGTGTTTGCTCTAGCTATGATACATAAAAGCTGGTTACTGCTGCTGGTGCCCAGCCTCAGAAGGCTGTGCAGGCTGGGTCTCATGTAGATGGGGGAGCCTAGTGCTCTGTGTGCTTTCTGTGCAAGAAGCTGGCATCTGGCTTTGGGTGCCTGGAGTGCCTGAATTTGCACTTCATTGCCCAGGTTCCCAAACATCAGTAGCCTGAATTTAACTGGGCTCACTATAGGTCTTTGGAGGTGCTGATGTTCCTCTCTATTCATTGAACTAAAATGCAAATGTTGTGTTTGGGAAACTACATTATCTTCCCTGAGAAAGTAGCTGAAATTCCATCAATGTAGTGTTTACACTTTCAGAAAAGAACAAGAGACTTTTTGCTTATATGTCAGCTCAAATATCTGTATTTTTGTGGCAAGAGATATTTCAGTGGTCCATTCTCCCATATATATACTTCTGTATTTGATGTCGTGTCACAAATCTTAATATGATTTTACAAAATATTTTGTGTCCTAAAGGAAAGGCAGAAATCAAACAAAACATTAGTTAAGACATAGAAAACTTTGTCTTAACAGGATAACACTTAATAATGACTTAAGGTTTTATGATTGGAAATTTAATATTTGATCCCTGACTTAGTTGAATAGCGTGTTAAGTTCCTACACAGGCAAAATACTATTTTGATACTTGTGTAAAGCAGTATCTCAAAGAATTCTAAGGTGTCTTGGCTTTTAGGATGTGTGTCTCTTTTAATTTGAAGTGTAAGCTGAGAAGTCTTTACTTTGAAGACTCACTGTGGACTTGGCTCTAGAGAAGCACATGTGTGTAGGTTTGTAACACAGCTTTGTTCATTGGGCTTGTTCTCACAGACAACCAAGCACACGTGCAAGTAAAATGCTACGTTGTTTTTTCCCTAGTAGAAGTAAGAGTTCTGTTTGGCTTCCCTTATCTCCTTCCTTGCGGAAATGTGTGTGCTCACAGTGCCTTTGTCTGTGAAAGTGGAAATGCCAAATTTGTGGTTGGAAAGTGGCTGACAGGCAAACCCTCCAACTGGTTTATTTGCTGAATTGGTGTATTCAGGAGATACAGACATGTTCTTCCAGCAGGTCTCTTCAGCCCATGGCTTGTGAGTCATAGCTGTCTTCTGAGGTGCAGCTAGCTGGTGTACTGCCCCTTTGTACATGCTTGGGCCCTCCCCTGCAAGGGGTTCCCAGGAAGCAAAAAGGAAGATACTGGGGTGGCTGGGGCAAGGCACAAGACAGATGTTGCAGAAGGAGCAGAGTGGGAGTACTTCTCAATTGTGACCCAGCTTGAAAGGAATCAAGAGAACAAACTAAGTGGAAGTGGTGAACATTATTCTGTGCTATGGGTTTTTAAGCTACTCCTACCTTGCTGCATCTTGCCTAGGTGGCTTAGATTAGGTATGATAGCAGAGGGATGGGGAAGAGACATTGGGAGCTTGCGTGCATGTGAGTGTGCATAACCCTCCCTCTCCAATGACACATTTCTATCTTGCTCTGACTGTGGGGGATCTCTAATGCAGCTGGATCACCATAGGAGCAGAAGGAGGAGAGTGCATACGAGCAGGTGAGGAAGAAAAAGAACAGGGGATGTTGACCCTTAAAGTTGGAGAGTACAAAGCACTGACCTTGTATTTCCACACAGTTGATTTCTAATGCTTGACTATAAATAGGCAGGAGAAGGTGGGAGAAGTGAAAGGGATGTAGAAATAGGGGAACTGAATTGTGGAAGAGGATCATTATGTAAATACTTCCATAGGGAACACTGACATGGAGATAAGGTAGGACAGAACTGGAGCAAAACTATGATAACTGTATTGTGCCTGCGGAGTGAGGCAGTAGCCAGGCTGGCAAGCTAGCTGTGCTGTTAGGTAGGCAGGATTCTGGTTAACCTGTGGAAAAACTGACCAACCTAAGATCCTGCAAGATCCCAGAGATGCTGCTGCCATGCACCGCAGATCCCTAGGCATTGTGTGGAGGCCCAGTCACACCCAGCTCCTTCATAAAGTGTCTAATCTTAACCCTGAGGGAGAATGTGTCAGAAACTTGGCAGGTTGAAACTCAGCATTTTCTTAAACGCTGTGTTTGAGCTTGCCTTTGCTGCATGTCATCTTTCTTCTCCTTCCCATTTCTTTTCCTTAGCTTTAGAGTGAACCTTCCAAAACAACAGAACTTTAGTGCACGTACTTCCATCTCGTTCAGCAGCACAAGCAATGCAGTTCATACACAGCTGAGGTAGAAGGTTTGGAGTAAATTATTCTGTATACAAGGTCTTAAAGGTGTTCATGAGGACTTTCAGGAATGTATTAAGCAACATGACTAACACTTGTCACATGCTTCTTCTTTCATCCCCTTCCCAGAAAGAGAAGGGCATGTGCAAAGGAGTGTTTTGTTTAGGAATTTTTTAAATAATTACATATACACACATTTGCATGTTGGTGTTTGTTTATGTTAGGGAAGACAAGGTCATACAAATGTATCTTGTATTGTTGCTGAAGATGATGAGGTTTTGTGATGAAGACTCTTCTTTTTTTTTCCCTCTTCTTTGAGCATGATCTTAGATCAGCCCTGAAGAAAGTTCTGTCTCTTCTGCTGAAGAAGTCATATCCCCATATTAAACAGTTGGATTGTAGTCTTGGTATGGAGCTTTAGTCTGTTTTAGAGAGATGGTGGGCTGGATTGTCAGTATGGGGCTGAAATAACATAATCTGGTGAATTTCGGAGGGTGTGAGAAGATGAAAGGCATTTTCTGATAACTTTCCTTAACCTTGCCAATTGTGGTGTGAATAGAAAGTCTGAAGCTTCAGAGACCACTGCTGGATTGATCAGAGGGAGGTAACCCTTTGAGGGTCATATGACAAGGAGTAGTGCTGGATTGATCAGAGGGAGGTAACCCTTTGAGGGTCATATGACAAGGAGTAGTTGGAATAATTAATGGTAAGGCCAGCTATGAATAGCTCTGATAAAGTTTGAGACCATGCTGAGTTTGTTGCTTAGAAGTTAATGAAGCCTGAGGAAGCTGTGCCTCCCACAGCACATGCTGCTGGCACCCCAGAAACTTGTAGTGTTTTCAGAAAGTGAAAAGCCTTCTTCAGCCTTTCATAAAGGTTATTCTTTATTGTGGTTGAGACAGCCTCACAGTTAGAGGAGATGACAGCTTACATATGTTGTGTGAATGCAATGTTTTATCCTCTTAAGTCACTGAATTGATTGTTGCAATCCAAAGGCTATATGCGCCAAGAGCTTTGATCTCCTCTGCCCTTTTTCTTAATCAGCTAATTATATTTGTAAGGAGCAGCTAATCACTGTTCTCTGTAATCAGAGGCTGAGTGGAAAAAAGTCATTAGTGTCTGCCAATGCAGAAATGCTCAGAATGAAGTCATTATTCATGGCTTCACTTGGAAAATTACCACATCTCACAGCTCCTTAAAAATTAGGTGATTAATGTGCTGAACTGGGAAATGCTCCTCCTGAGAACTTGTGGTAGGGATAGTCAGAAGCATGTACAGGACTGTGCTTTACAAATGCTTTGAAAATTTGAGTAATAATGCAAAAGCAACTGTCGTTTGGAAGCTTCACCTCTAAAATGCAAAATTCTGCGGCACTGAAAACCATATAGTAAGGGAATGTTTCTTGCAAATTGCAAGAGCAGATATGGTCTTTTCAAACGACCATTAAAGATTAAGTAAAATCAAATATATTAAGCTAAGTACATTTGTTGCTAATACATTTACGAAAAAGTCTACGTATTACTTGTTTGGAATTATGAAGTTGTAAGATTACATTATATTTTATGTAGACCCAACTTGATTGAATCCCTGTTGCTTCAGGAAAGGAGTGCAGAATGACTCAACACTGCCTCTTCATTCAAGTAATTTTGGAGGGCACTTTCTTTATGAAATATTGTTGACAAAATAAATCATGGCTGCTGTGTTTATTTACATAGTAAGTTTACATATTATTTACAGTGTGATAATTACATAATATTTGAGCAATACTTTTGTCTTTTCAAGTAGCAAGATTGTGAAATAGAGTGGGAGAAAAGGGGGAAATTGTGGGAAAACATAATTTGTAACTGTTGACATCTTGTCATTTTTCTTGTTTTAAAAACACGAAAAACAAATTTGAACATCAGTGTATTCTGCACACCTGTAAAAATTTTGCTCCTTTAAAACTGGAGAAATTATGAATCTGTGTAGTCTAGAAGCAGGTGTTCAATGTAGAAGATCCAGAATAGGTGGAGATAGAATAAGACCTTTTTTCCCTTCCTCTGCCTTTTCCTGATATTTCTTTTGTCTCCTTCACTTGGTGAAGATCAGGAGATACCTGTAGAGAGTAGTGATATCTTTCATTAGACCAACTGATATAGTTGGAAAAAGAGAGACTATTGAACAAACTAATCCTTCTTCAAGTCTGTGTGACTGAAACTTGTCTGTTTTTCCAGATCTGTATTTTCCATTTCCATTTGGTATTGTTAGACCGTCATGGCTATTATAACACGGCATTAGATAAAATGAAGCGGATGTAGCTGGGAGTTGTGGAAAATATGATGTGTTATACCACTTACCCCTCCTCCCCCAAAGAGACTTTGTGGCACTGGACTGCCCAATACCAGATGAGTTCTTGGTGTGGGTATTGTGTGATTCAAGGCTTTTTGTGGTACGTACACAAAATCTGCCACTTCTGAAAGTGCCTCGAAACTTCTCTTTCAGGTGTCTACACTGAACTTTGATCAAAAAAAAAATTTTTCTACTAACCAGCATGCATGTGAGAGAGTTCTAGAAAATGGCTAGAAAGCTCTGTGGAGGGAAAAGATGCCCTCCCTCTGTAAACTCTGATAGGCGAATGAATTAACTTTGCTTTTTTTTTGAAGGGGAGAGGGGAGGGAAGTAGCAGATGTGATGTACTTCGTAATGAGACTATGCCTTAGGTAGTGGTTCCCGATCCTGATGTTAGCACGTTGAATTAATCCAGTCAGGTACTTGACCCTGACTCATACCGTGAATATTTATGGATGGAAGATTTTTTTGTGGTCATGACAAAATACACAAGAACATAGCCACCATGATCCCCTGCAGTAGGGGAAGGTACTAGGAAAACTAGCTCACTGTTTAAAGGTGTATAACACAGTGCAAACCATCACAGTACAAGCCTGTAAGTTTTTGAAATGTTGTCAGTTAATGCAGAAAAACACTAGCAGCTCTTATTTCAGTTGCACATTAAGGGAAAGTTTATGTAGACTGTTCTGGAAAGTAGAGCCGAGGATAGGGATGGTTAGAGTGCCCAACATCTGAGGGACCTCATGGCTCAGAACTTGTCCTTCTATTTCCAAATACAGTCATTCAATCTTTAATTAGTTTATTTAAGCAAGTGATCAAGTGGGTTAATATCTGAAGTCCTTCCAGCAGCTTG
Source organism: Dromaius novaehollandiae (assembly GCF_036370855.1). Lineage (NCBI taxonomy): Eukaryota > Metazoa > Chordata > Aves > Casuariiformes > Dromaiidae > Dromaius > Dromaius novaehollandiae. Next base: position 28,775,514 of record NC_088098.1, read on the forward strand.
CAGGGGAGGCAGGCATGCTATCCTAAATGGAAGGGGTTTGCTGTCCTGAATGAATTAAAACAGCTGGAACCCTACACTTATGATTGTGCTGGGCTAGTCTTTGGTGCATGGCAAGGATGGAGCCATCTGGTCTTCATGCTGTCAGCAAACCTCTTCAGCACATACCTTTGATTACCCCCAGCCTTCCCTGAATGGTAGCTGCTGCTGCTGTCTGGAAGATAAATGTTTCAAGAGCTTTTGGGCTGTTGTGCTCTTCTTGAATGTATTAATTACATTTTTAAGTGGTACAACACACAGCAGTCTGGAGCAGAAAGCTGAATCCTTCATTTACCTTACAGTGGTCAGAGCCCCGATCCGAATTGGACACCTCATGCTAGTGCCAGATGCGTAGCAGTTCTTTCTCACTTGCACTTCTTGTCCCTTGCGTCCCGTTTCCTTAATGTCCATGAAATCTCCAAGTGTCCCACATGACTGTTTTTAAAATGCTCTAGAACTGGGGTTAAATGGAAAACTCACTATTCTGAAACGTATCTTTACTGAAGCTTATTTTCCAATGACCAAAAAAATGGTGTTAAAATCATAAAACAGTTCCTAGTGGATGCGGGAAGACTAAGCAAGCAGAAAGCTCTCCTTGTGAGGATGTATGATATTTTCAAAAATATTAAGTGTTCTTCCCAATTTTCAAATAATAAATGTTAGCTTTTGAAATATTTTGGGTAAAAGTATTTCTAATGATTTCCTATTTTTCACTTTGATTTTGGAAAAGAGTAAGCAGAGCATGACTCTGAAGAGCACTTCTATTTTTATTTTTAAAAAAGAATCATTAAAGACCAAAAGTGGTTTATATATGTAAATTTGTAGAGGAAGAAACTCTTATTACTAATGTTTCATATTAAATAAATGTTGACATCACTATTTTCAGCCTTTACTTATATTCTTACTAAGAAAGAGTTTGCTTGCTTGCTTTTTTTCTCTTCCTCCTCCTCCGTAGTATGGAGTAATAGAAATCAAAAGAATCCGTATTTGCCACTTAATCTGTAGGCTTTTGTCTTTAATTAACACAGAATGTGGATAGTATTTCAAAAATCTGAGGAAAGCATGGACATTTTAGAAAATAGTTCAAAGTGAACTGTTCAGAAAACATTGTTAATAGATAAACTTAGCAGAGTAAGTTAAACAACAGAGTTTTAATCTGATTGCTTAAAAATCCTGATTTAAATGAGCCAGAATCCCATAGTATGTTACTGCCATTCTGCCTACCAGGTACTTTAGGCAGTTCTAGTACAAAATAAAGAGCTGCATGTATGTTAAAGCAACTCCTTTCAATGTGTATTGCTTTGCATTTGTGTTTTTTTCTCATTTTTTTGTCTGTTAGGATTTTGAATTCTGTAGTTCAAGAAGCTACCTTGCTATGTACTTTAAAGAGCTGATCATATAGGGACCATTTTATACTACCCATTAAAAAGTAATTAATGTGAAAGCCAGCCCATTCAGTTGTTTCTTTGTAGTGTGACTTGCAGTGAACACTCTGCTTTGAATTCTTATCCCTGCTTGGCCAGTTTTAAGTTTCCATTTTCATTAAAAAATCTGGTAAACCTTGATTCAAATGACTTTAATTGCACCTAAGGCCTTGTGCCCCCTGTTCTGCACTGGCTGGCTTTGGGCTGGGGGCTGTAGTGGGTCTGTGGGCCTTCCTGCTCCTGAGGGCGTCAGAATGGCAACTCTTAGATTTTTCTTGCGATAGAGACTTACAGCTAGGTTTGTGGTAAAAAAGCTGAAAAAATCTAGTTGACAATGTTAGAGAGTATGTTCAGTAAAGTAAATGGTGATGAAATTTAAACCATTTGGTCTGTTGGAAATTCTGTACACTTTAAATCTCTTATCAGAAAATAAAAGTTAGTCAAAACCCTAATTTTCTGTAAGTTTCTATCTTTGTGCCAAAGAAAAATGTTAACTGTCTAAGCTTCAGCTAGTCACCCTTGTCTCCTAATCAATAGAGACAGAGGCACATGCAGAGGGCAATTTGAGTTATTTTAGCCACTATGTTATAAGATGACTTTCCCTCCGAAGCTTCCTGTACCTCTTAATTTATATACTTTGTAAACAAACAAAAAAATCGCCTCCTGCTTTTTTAAACAGAATTGCTGCTTAATGCGCAGGTCCCAGCACTTTACGCCTCTGCCATCTCAAAACAACCTACCTGTCATCTGGCAACACTATCTACAGTTGTTAAAGATCTGTTCTGGAGGAAGAAGTCTAAAATCCACACCTAGTTGCTAAGTAATTTTTTGGTTTGTTTCAGATACATTTAGATATCAGAGCTTTATAAAGGCTGATTTGGGGGTGGACAGAGTGAAATTTTTGCTAGACTCTCTCAAAATGATGGACTCACAATTTGTATGTACCGTCATTGTATAAAATATTTGATTTTTTGGTGCTTTTAATTTTAAATGAGTTGACTTTCCCCAAGATCAATGTTGTATGTTTTACCAGTAAATGGCTGGCCCAAGCTTACATTCCACTCGCATTTTTGGAGATGGTGTGTCTTCACAGTGTTAGATTGCTGTTATGGTTTCTGGTTGAAGTGCCCAATTTTGCACTTTTGATGACAAATCCATGTTATTAATTAGGAGAACAATAAAAAGTGATGTTAATGTGCCTGTGCCAAGCCATCTGCCTGATGTTTACTTTTTTCAGTGCTAAAATCATGTGTTCAGCAGTGTACAGAGGACTGAAGTAAAGAAGTGCCGATCTAAAGATAGTCTCGGAGAATCTAGAGTGCACTGGGCATTAAAGGTGAGATTCATCTTGCCTAACGAAGTGTCTGAAAGTTCTCTCATCCTGAAGGTATTAAAGATGAGTTAGACATCTATTTTCAGCAAAGATGAGTCTCTTCATGTTACTTTCCACAAAAAGAACAAAATGAAATGCATACATGTACGGCCTATTCCATGTTCCAGTTATTCCAATTGCTAAATCTTGAACATGGTCCTTAATATCTGGCAGGAGCTAGCAAGAGAAGAGTTTTAACTTGAAATGCCCCGGTAAACCGTGGCTATTTAGAGACTAACTTTGAAATCACTTAACATATGGTTTCGTGTCATATCCAGTCTCATTAATCTCTGTATCTTTGGGATAGGAATAAAGTGAACGCAACTGTTTAAAAAGCAATCTATATCCCCCAGGATGATAGCTGGTGTACCACTCTGGTTTAGCTAACTTTGCTGTAGCGGGAGAAATGATGTGAACAGCTGTGACAGCTGAGAGCATTTCCTAGAGCTTAGTTTGACGGTTCACTGGGACTTTTTAAAATTCAGCAAACTCTGATTTTCTTGGCAATTTCTGGAGGAATATGAGTAGCTGTTCTTGGAACTGTAGAGATGGGCTTTGGCAAGTGAGGATACAGATGTTGTTCAAAATGGTACAGAAAGCAGTCATCCAAGCAGTGGAGCAATGCTTCTTTTTTTTTTTTTTTTTTTTTTTTTTTTTTTTGCCAGTTTTCAGAGAGACAGAATTTGTTCAAAGAAACAGACGATGCAAAGATTGAGAAATTGGTGGAGTTGTTTTGGAAGGAGAACAGCATTAATTATCTCATTGCTCTAAGTAAGAAATTTTAGTCTGCACTAGTTGCTTTTGGGTAAGCATTTTGTATGGAGAAGGAGGGTACATAGGGGAAGGAAATATCTTTTATTAGAAGACAGTATCTTTTATCAGAAAAACTAAGATGGTTTTAAATTGTGGGCAAGCTTTCAGGTAAAATGTGCCTTTATTAAATGTGTCATAGAGGGATTAATATATATATTTAATGTGTATAAATTTCTACTTAAAATCAGTACTGAGAAATTAAGAGATGGAGCAGTTGCTTCATGCAAAATGTTCTTTTTCCAGTTCATAGTGATCTTTATTGATATGTCTATATGAATTTATTCCAATGCTTTATGGTTGGCTGTCTTCACCCACAATTTCAATAAGAATATTTATGCATTGGATGAAGCATATCAGGTTTTAAGATGCACATATGTGAGATGCATTGATTCTGAGGATGCCTCTGTGGGGAGGCATTAAAAACTACAGTTGAAAGGATATGCTGCCTGTAGGAGTGCCTTGAAAGGTTTTACATTTGTTTTTTCTATCTCCATTTGGTGTTTATGGGTCTATGGCAGGCTTGTATCTGTTTCTGAATTTGAAGTTTGAGGAGGGGGTGTTCAAATGCTAACAGAGACTTTTTCAAAGCTTTGTATGTAAGTAGGTTGGTTAGCTTTTAGAAGCTGCTGTACTTCTTCCTACATCAGATGAGTGCAAGCAAATTTTTCTATTACAAAGTATACTCACTGCAGTGCAAGTATACAATATGTATAAATTAATAGATAATAAAATGGTTCCTTATCCCTGTTACATAAGGCTGTAGTGAATCATGAAGTTGTTCTTGCTAGTAGTAATGAAGTAGCATTTAGATGTTGCAGTGAAGATCAGGAGGACCGTAGCAGCAGATGTGCAAACACCACTGTAAAACATGATCTTTGTCTCAAGAATTAACAGTCTAAATAAATGAGTCAGACTAAAGGAAAGTGAAACACATTTAATGTTCATTATGGTGATTTTCAAACACTATTTAAAATCCTGGTTTTCTAAAAATATGCTTTTGTTTGTAACATTTTATTTGATGCAGTAAACATTAAAGGGCTAGGAGGTAAGGCACAAAGGGGTAGTAGAAAAGGACCATCGGAAGTTTTATCTATTAAACAGATTTTTTTCCTGTCTGTTTTTTACATGTTTTTGAACTGTGCATTCTGAATAGCATTTAAGTTTCCCTTGCAACAGTTTTCCAACTTTGGCTATTATATGACTGTTAAGATGTGCTTTTGAGATGTGACTTTAAATTTCTTTTTTATAATTTGTGAGCTGTGTCTTCCTGTGTGTAGAAAGCAACTTTACACATGAAGATTTGGAAGTGATTAAGCAATGAAAGCTGCCATGAGTCACAAACTAGTCTCTTTTCATGGTCTGAAACCATAATCATTTCAGAGGGAATTTTTTCAGATGCAGATTGTTTCTATGAATACTGCAATATATCTTTATGTCTCCAACCAAGGCACTGTAAAGTATGTTTGCAATAAGAAACATCATTCATCAAGGTGAAGAAAGTGAAGGATGACTGCTTTTTCCTCCCTCCTGTGTCATGCTGTTCAGAGAGAGATTGTTAAGGGATGGCAGAAAAAAGCAGAGCAAAACTTGTGTGCCCATACTCACTTCTTCCTGCAGCAGCACTTCAAGCAGTTATGAGCTTTTTAAACTGAGCTGTAGAATTTTGGTAAACCAGAATTTCAGATCTGATTGTTCAAAACTGCGATAGCAGTACAATGGCTGATTCTTTTTTTTGTTGATAACTATGGGACTGATTCTGAGATTCTGAACATGGCAGTCATTATTATCCACATTAACTTTGAACAGTGAACGCAGATTTTTTTTTGCAGCTAATTCAACCTGTGACTAGAGCAGTAGTTAACAGTAAAAGTCAATAGAATGAAATTTTACAAAACATGATTGCAAAATTACATCCAGGTCTAGGTTCTGAGGTTGTCAGCTACTTTTGTTTATGCTGTGGCGAAGAGGCCTTAGTATGGCAAAGTGAATATAGCCATATTGCTATTTTCTGCCAGCGCCCAGAAGCTCTTCCAAGGTTGAATGATGTCTCATCTGTGTCCTGGTTCCACATCTGGCCCCCTGTCTTCTCCCATTTGTCCTACCAAGGAAATGGCATTATCCATGATGTGCCTCGGGGTGGCTGGTCAGAGGACCAGAGCAGTAAGGTACACTGTACTCTATGAAAAGGTAAGTCGCAGTGCAGTCTGCCCACAATGAAACAGAGTGCTCTGGCCTTTGGAAGCTGTCAACAGAGTAGACAAATTTAACGTGAAAATGTAAATACTGAGCTTGTCAGAGTACAGGCGGCATGTGGATTTGCGTGCACGTGTTTTGCACTTGTAAATGGCTTATTTGAAGAAGCTGCTACTGATTAGGTTCAGTAATGGTATAGACATCATTTAAGCGTATGCTTGAGCGATCTAAACCTAAGCCGTTCTTAATAATGGTTTGTTGAAAGAAAGAAGGCAATCCCTGAAGATCTGTGTTGGACTATTCAGCTGGGAACTGTGCACGGAAAAGCCAATTGATTTCAATGTTATGTGAAGCCTGTTTACAGAGAATGCATATATTTTCCTAAGGTCACAGGTCAGCATTGATCTTTTGAAGAGTTTCACTGGAATGTAAGTTTTTGGTATTTGGGATTTGTATAGCCAAGCAAACTGGAGCAGAATCTGATGCATATGTATATCTTGAGGTAGATCATAAACACTTTGCCTCCTTTTTTAAATGTTTCATTTGATACGTTCATGATGATTTTGAATATAAAATAAATGTGCAGATACAGCTTTCCAACATCATCCCTGGACTGACGAAGTTCAGTCAGGCATAAATCTTCACACTTGCTTATGAAGAAAAAAGCTTCTGAAGAGGATTTGCCTAATTGATTAAAGTTTTTTTTTCTTTTTTTAAAAGAGCAATTGATACTTGTTTATCTCAGAACTTTTTAACATTGCTCTGTTATATGCAAAATGTGCCATACTAATTGAAAGCCTTGTGCAAATATGAAGAAAAGACTCACCTACAGATTTGGATAGCCATTGCTGCAACAATGTGCACTTGAATCACAACTGGAAGATTTCTTTTAAATAACTGAGAATAAAAACTATGTAGTAGGAAGATAAAATGAAAAACTTGGGTCCTACTGGTTTTAGTGGTGTTAATCCAAGAAACTTAGTTTACGTAAGTGAATCTCTTCCAGTTTTACTCCTTTTTTCCAAACAGTAAATGTCAAAAGCATAGGTCAGTGACAGGTCAGTGATCACTGCTCTGTGCACCCGGAGTAGCAGTTGTAAGACATACAAAAATCTTGTATTTTCAGTGTGCTGAATCTTTACCATGCTAAATACAGCTTAAGACTGTTATGTCTCTTTTTTGCTGGATACAGCCTCTTCTGCCCATAGAGTTTAAAAAGTAGAGCTGGAAGCCATGTCTGGCTGTTTTACCCTCACCCCAGGTCTCTGCTGGAGCAGGATCCGGGGCAAGTTCAGGAGAGAGAAACGCCCAGATGGCCCCAGCAGCTCATGGGAAGGTGATGGAGGTACTGGTGGCGTGGGAGGTTGAGGAGGGGAATTGGGAGCACGTTGAACTTGAGGAGCTGAAATGTTGTTGTAGGTGTGAGAAGAGAAGTGATGGAAGAAATAGGGCTTTGAAAGAGGAGAAACTGGGGTATTTTGTAGGCAGTGCATTTTACTGTGAGCAGAACTTTAGAGTTGGGAATGAGTGGAAAGACCAGGGCAGAGGAGACAGCTTAGGGCATTGTAATTGTTTCTAACAACAAAATTATTAGAAAGTTATTATATTAAATGTAATAGTATTTTTGAGGTTCACCTTCAAACATGTTTTGATGTCTTTCTGTACACTTGTGAATTTTCATCTCTCACAACAATGTTAGTTAATACCTGAGCTGAAGGCACGTGGGTTGGTATTTCGAAGTGGTAGATTTTTGTTGAATAAACATGTCAGAAATGCTTTTGGGCAAAAACACAACAATGGAACTCCCTGTCTGTAGGGTCATGTTTCTCCGTCTTCACAGAGAAGCACATCAGGTGTTTTTTGTCTCTTTCCATGTGCTCACAATTTGCAAGAGAAAAAAATATTTAGGCTTTCCTGTTTGCCAGGGAGGGCATTGCTGATGAAAGCAGATTTTGGGGAGATATTTCAGCTACTGCAACATAAGAACGTTGCAGAAATGGCTGTATTTCTTCCTCCTTGCCTGGCTGTATTTTAACCCTGCAAAAGTGTGCTTGCTTAGGTGTTTTAATTTAGCGTTGTAATCTGCAAATGATATCATATATGAGGATTATCAACAACTTTATGGTAGTGAGTCAAAGAATAGTTAAAAAACTGTGAAGTGTAGTATGTGACATGAGTAGTTTTTAGTGAAACATTACTTTTAAATGTTTATCAAGAAGTCACTTCATTCATCAGTGGAAAGGAATGGAAATATGGAACATACTGGAAAGGAATAACTGCATTCATTTTGTACCTGCAGTTCTTTTTCAGAATCTGAGTATCCTGGAACAAGGTATTGGCAAAGTAAATAGAAACTGGTTAAGTCAGTGAGAACTAAATTCAACTGAATTTCAATCGGCTAAAACTTGGAACAGAAACTTTCTTTTTCTTTTTTTAAACTGAAGTCTTACTCTAGGAAAATTTTCTTTTTTTTTCTTTTTTTTGTTTGTTTGAGGATACAGAAAACACTTTCATTTTCCTTGAAAAATCATACTGCAAATATTTTGAAAACTTTGCCTTCTTCTCCATCTGTAGTCACTTCTGCTTTTTACATAACTGATCAGGTCATTGCCCACTAATGGCAGTTAGTTGAACTAAAGAAAGGCTGACATTATACCTCCCTTTACCTCCTGAAAATTACCTCTCAAATCTTTTTTTCTCCCCCCCCCCCACTCATGCATCTTGCAGCTCTGCTCATACCCTTGGTGCAGAAGCCTTCTGCTTTGCGTAGCTGCCAGAAATTATCTGAAAGCAATCCCTGGGATGCATTTTCTTAATATTTTTTGCAGTTGTTTGATAATGCTATTCAAGAAGATATTAAAAATAAAGGCCCAGGTGACTAAAGTCATGTGCAGCTGTTAGTCCCCTGTGAAGGGCAGGGAAGGAACTGGAAGTAGGGGCCTCGCTGGGCCTGTGTGGAGGGAGGGGTGGCTGGGCTTGCTGGAGAAGTCAGGAGTTCTCATGTTTGTTATCTGCAGCTTTTATGCAGCAAATTAATGAGTTCAGTTCTTGCCATCTGCTTATCTCCTGTGAGCTTAATTGCTTGCCAAAGACTTTGTTTTGCTCTGTATGAACCGCTGTCAGGATTTTGCATTGCAAACATGACACTTGCTGATGTCTTACATTATTAATTTGTTTAGTCCCCAGCCTCCTTAGCTTAATCAGAGCACAGGAAGTGAGAAAGGCTTTGGAAGCAATGCCAGGAGGAGGTGTCTTGGTTAGTTGCTGGTAATGTTTTAACAGCACGGTTAGTATAAATGTAGGTTCATTACAGTCTGTTTCTCTCTAATTTAGAGATTATTCCTTTCAATGAAACACTTGTGAAAGGGTTCTGTGCCCAAACAATTGGAGCTGAAAGGGTTTTTTACATGATGACTTTGAAGTACTAAATGTCCAGCTTATTTTATTACTAATCCTATCCACAGTAGTTTTTGAAAATAATCCCCCAAACTTTTTACACATGAAAAACGGCAGCACCAAGACATAGAGGACATAAACAAGAAAAGAACTGGTTAGGTGTTGGCTCTGCCTGATTTTTCCTTAATACACTGTTGTGCACTGCTGCTCAAAGCAACACTAACTATTGCTGTGCTGTGTTGTACTATGAGTACCATATGCTCAGAGGCTACTGCTTATATCTATACAGGTATTTGCAGTAGTGGTGGGCAGATGGATCTATAAAAATTGCTTTTGGGTAGCTGGAGACTGCTATGTTGTGTGTGTTCAATAGTGTTCTTGCTGGGACAGGCTTGCGAATGCATTGGCTAGATGAGCCACCTCTTTCCCAAAGAGAATCAATGTGTAATTTTATCTTTCTTCTGATTCAAATGATCGAGAAACAGCTGTGCAATATGGATGCTGTAATGGGTCTTACAGCAGGAAGCTGAAAAAACAAGGTCTAGTAGTGCATAACTTAAGGTCCAGGGATAGATAATAAATTCAGATACTGAAGATGATGTACTTTATGGAGGGTAAGAATGTTCCTGGATAACTTTGCAATTTAGTGCCTTGTACAGTGGGTAAAGATATTTATATAAACTCTTCGTTATGCTAGAAAACTAGCTTTGAGGGAGGGGAAAAAAAGAAGCTTAAAATCCAAAATACTGTCTTCTCCTTGCTCCTAAAAAATTAGAAATATGTTTATAACCGTCATTCTGGAGTTACATGACTTCATTGTATGAAGCATTACTGATAAAACCCTAAATTACCATAGTAATTAACTTTACTCATGTTTTTTCTTACTCTGAATGATTAAAGACTTTATTTTTGAATGAGTTTGCTCTTTCAGTAGAAAAAAAAATTATACTATGAATGATTTCATTGCCATTAGAAAATTCCAAAGGAAATATTTCTGCAGACATTACTGTGGGTTTTTTTGTTTTGTTTTTGTTCTTCTGGAAACTAAATGTGAGATGTAAGAGTTGCGAGTACATGTATCTTTTTATTGTAGATGTTTTGTTGAATTCAGACTTGTTTTGAAAATGACAATTTTAGCAAAATAATGTGCATAATTATTTGGATGCATGTATTTATATACAGGTATGCACAAGTTGTTTCATGTACCTTAGTCTTTCGTACCTGACTTTCATGCTGACTAGGGCTGCTGAGTGGGAAGTCTGCTGAAGTCTGCGTGTTTCCTCTTTGGAAAGCAGGGAGCAGTGAGCATGACTGGTGACAGGTACAGCTCACCTGGTAAATCAACTCATGGAAGTGCTGAAACTGTGCTCAGGAGGCAGTGATGTAACTTGTGCTGTTTCAAGACTACGCTATTGAGTATGACTGGTCTTCATGTCAGATCAGAGCTTTAACTCCATGTATTTTGTCCTTAAAGAATACAGGCTGTTTTGAGCAACAAGATGTTCCTGATGCACTGTTCTGATTCACCAGGATCACTGCTTACCCATAATATGGACGTGTTCCTCTACCTCCTCTTTTTCTGTTTTGTTTGTTTAATAATGTTGGCTACAGGTGATGTTTAATGATGTTTAATTACTGTTTGATTCTGTCAAGAAGTTTCCTTGGGCTGGTGCAGACATTTCTGAGCCAGTTATTTAATACTGGCTTGTGGCTGATTAGAATTTTGCAAATATTAAAACCATGGAGAGTCAAGATAATACTTAACAGTTCTAATGCTTAATCAAGATAAACATTTTAATCTACACATATTACCTAAAAAGCTCATGTTGGCCAGCACTGACTGGCAACAAGAAGGGGTAGTTTCAGTTCCTAGGGGTCCTTTGGAAATTATTAAATAACTGACTTGTCTGGGTGCGGGCACCTGGAAACTGGGTAGGCAGAAATATGCTATTTGCCACTCGGTGAATCAGACTTGCCCACTGCTGAGCAATGGGATAGTAAGTGGGTTGTAATAAAACTCTTTTGGAGGGATGGGATGGGAGAACTAATACCAGCGAGGCAAGACTCATCCTCAGCTGTCCTTTGTTACCCCCTCTCCTGCTCTGTCACATGCCCTGTCCACGGTCCTCTTTGGGTCCCCTGGAGCAGTACCCACCAGACCCAACCCCTACGGTTGCTCTTTGTTCCCAGGTTGTCGCACAACAGAGCGCCACTGGTTGGCAGGCTGACCTGTCGCTCCTAAAAAGAGCCCTCCGTTTTTGGGATGGGGCAACTTATTCCATGTTTGAATAGTTGCCATCATGTTGCAGGGGAGGCTCTAGAGTGCTCAGCTCGAGGGCTGGGCAGTCAGATGTTGCCCGCTCCCTGCGGCCTGGCTCGTGGTAGACCTCTGTAGCACTTTTGGATTTGGACAAGTGCCATAGCCATTTCCAAGATCCGCACAAATGCCTGGCCGCAAACGGAAGACTTCTTGAATGGTTGTTTTTGTTTTGTTTGGTTTTGTTCATGTTTAAAAAGTAAACACAAAGCTTCCTGGAGTCTGTTTGCTTTCTGTATCACAGTGCTGCAAGATACAGCAAGTATTTAGTTTGACCTGTTTATCCTGAGTATCATGAGTACGGGTTGGTTGCCTGTATGTTCTACATTTGTAATTATGACATCTATGTTTATACCAACTTTAAAACTTAAGTAGCCTTAACAGAAATGTTTCACAAATCTCATAAGTCATGTACGTAAAGAAAGCCTATTTAGGCTTCGCTAATTCTTTGCTCCTGTCCAGTTAATGGCTTATTCGGCAGCAAATACTGACAAAATGCCTCTTTCCCACTATGAACCTTATCTGCTGGGGTTACCAAGGAGGAACAGCTCTGCCTTTGGCTACAAACCATACATAATTTTTCAAGCTTTTGTTATGCTTTACCTTCTGTTTTTCAGAAGTATTACCAAAATGAACCGGATTTTAGTAATTCTAGAGGAAAATATGCATTTAAATATGCAATAGTTACTATAGGTATGTAGGTGTATGTTATGTATGCATAGCATATCCACATATGTATGCATACATACACATTTTGAATATTTGTAAGCTGCTTTAGGATTTTAGCTGCTCTAGGACTTTGCTATATGTGCTATTGTGTGCTGTTTGTTGGTATAGCTCTAGTCTTGTAGGTATACTTGCATCACATTTAAAGCCAAGTAAGTGTAATTATAGTCATTAGGGCATGAACAGTCTCAGTGTTGAATACTTCCTTAAGTGTTTTTTTGCAAAATCAGGGCCCCAAGCATCAAGAATGCAAATGATCTTGTAATGATATGTTATCATAAAGGTAAAAGGATGAAAGCTAAGGAGTAGGGAAAAAGAATACATTTCTGTTCAAATTCAAGCATATACACCTTCTTTCCATTTACAAACAGCAATATCTCATCCTTTCTCTTCTAAATTAGAAGACCTGGAAGTGTAGTAGACTTTTCTCAGTTTTTACTGGACTTTTGTGTGTTTGTACCCTGCATCTCTTCCTGATCAGCTCATCAAGAATCTGAGTTAAGTGGACATTCATAAAAATGTTAAACTCAAAGTTTAAAAAAGCTTTCTGAAAGTAAAAAATCCATCCTTTTCAGTTACTAAATTTGAGTACATTGTATTTTTTTTTTAGTTGTTTCTAAAAGTCATTGAGAGCACAAGGCAGAAAAGAGCTGGCATGTTTAAGATAAACATGGAAAATTCTGGTATCTGGAAAAATCTTTTCAGATCCTGTTTATACATCAGAAAGAAATATGGACCCAACTTCTTTACTTGCAAGGTGATTTTTCAAGAATTTCAATTATGTGACTAATTTTGATAAGTTTTCAGCTATTGTGATTAAGCCCTACTTCTCTGTATTAAGCATCTTTACAAGAGAGAGAATTTTTATTAGAATATTCTCAATACAAGCTAGTATCAACCTATTATGTGTAGGTAACATCCATAACATGTGTTTTAGACTTTTATCATTGTAACTTAGTTAAATGACTTATAATGCTGTGAACTATTCAAAAGGCTATTAATGATACTGTAGTCTTGTAAAATGAGACAAAAATCTTATGTCTGAAGTTTTTCTTTCTTATACATGTCATGAGAATAGACAATAGCCTAGACTGGATCAGTAATAGTGTGGATTCAGACAGACTTAATCCTGTGTTTGAGGGTAATACGAAAGGTTATTATACACCCTTTCCTTAATCTTCTTGTACCAGAGAGTACAGATAAGGCATTTTCAAGCCCTCTTCAATCTATTGAAGGGTGGCAGGCATTCATCAGGATCTTACCATTCACTTGTCACAATAACGATCTCGCAATACAGCCAGGAAATGCACCGTTTGGTGCTGGTGCTTTTGGGTTAACTGTGCCAGATCGCTGGGTCAAAAGTTTGACTGACTATATGCTTTTTTTATAAACATTTTGAAAACCTAAAGGTAACAGGGAAAAAAAAGTCAGAATGACATTAGCTTGATTCCTTTTCTGATAAGGAAACAAAGGGAAAAAGCTGGAATCTTGTACTTGAAGTGACATCTTGTAGTTGCCTTCAAGTAAGAATGTGGTTTGAGTTAGGATCCTAATTAACAAGACAGTTCTGTGTTTTCCTTCTGGAATATCTTTGTTTTTATCCAAATATGTGTGCTGGCTGCCTTTATCTATTACAAGAAGTTTTTTGTTTCATGACTTACAAGGATTGTGTTCGGCAGAGAAGCTGAAAAAATTAGCTTTTATTAAAGTCTGTCTCAGCTTTAAGTCCTCCAAAGACAATGCTGTTTCACTGTGCAGTCGATGGGTCTCTGGAGCAGTTAGTGACACATTTCAGGCTGAAACAATTGCTGCTGGAGTTGATGGCAGAGTCTGTTTTCTTCTATTGGAATGGACAAAGGCTCTAAAGACACACTAGGAATGTTGTTTAAAAATTCATTTGCGTTAATTCTCAGCAATTTCAGGATAGGTAAACTTAAACTGACAGACGTGATCATAACCAGTTTGAAAGGAGGGTGTTCACATTCCTGTTTGCATCAATGGTGGCTGAGCTCATGTTTTGAAATGCAAAACTTGCTCTGCGGTGCACATCTGTAGTTTGAGGAAAAACAATCTATCCATTTAGTAAGCATGTGAGACTTTACGTTATTTCCCAGTGATCTTGCATTTAAATGAAGCAGGATGACTGGATTTTGGTGAGGGAGGTCTGCTGAGAGTTTGGATTTTCTCTTGCTGCGTCCACAGTGTCATATTTTATGTGGCTTTCTGTGGCAGGCTACAGCTGCTATTCTCCAGGTCTGAAGTTGCAAAGTCAGAATCTCCGATTCTTTCCTGGTCACTGTCTATTTGTTATTTTTCACTTACAGCATTTCTGGAGAAAGGAACTGGCTACAAATAAGGACTCTTGCCAGTCCTGAGACAACCTTGTAATGAAGGTTGTTTTAAAATTTTCTCTCTAAAAGTCAAACGAGTTATCTATCTGCCTGTCTATTCTGTTACTTTGCCTTTGATCAGTGATTTCAGGGGAATATAATAGAACATTTTTTGTTGCCTGAAAAGATACGATTTTCTTCAATACTAAATTAATTTTCCCAATATGGGAGAAGTATAATCTCGGAAATCATCTCCTGTAGATGTAACCAAAACGACTCAAATACAAGCATTAGTCACAACTGGACCCAAGTCTTAGTTTGCACAACATCATGTTGTCCAAGCCCACTATTTTTATTCTGTGTTTTCACTTGGGTGTAGAATTCCTCCCAGCTTCCCCACAGTATGCTGTTGCACTGAGCCATTTAATCTGTTGCTGTGAGGAAACATTTAACATCAAACTGTAAAATTTTATTAGCACATCACCTAATATAAAAAACTATTTATAATCTACCTGTCCCTTTTTATTTATTTTAGTGTTGAATTGATTACACATTTACATTTTGTCGTACAGAAATATTTCAACTCATCCTCTTCAAACTGTTTTCTTCAAAGAAACACCTTTTTCAGAGCGTAATTAAAAATGGATTTGGGGGGGGTTGTATTGAAATTTCTTACATTTTGCAGAAGTAACTTTGAGCTGAATTGAAAACTTAGTATTTTCTTTAATTTGTAGTACTTAGTTCTGCAGATGTGGACTAATCAGTCAATTTCTTAATAGATTTTTTTTTTTAATAATAAAGGAGAACAAAAATCAATTCCCCCTCTGACTTGCTTCTCTTTTAGTGGCAAGTTCATCTAAACTGAAAACAGAGATTACTTTCGGGTGAGGATAAAGGAAATTGGCAAGTTAAATTGGAATTGATTGTTCCTTTAAGAAAAGGATTGATACATTGCTGCTTTATGTAATGTCACTTTTCTTTTTTTTTTTTGATAAGGTTTTGCAGGTTTTCTGACAATTTTCTTAGTAAGCATCTCTGGCACTCTTTCTGGAAGTACACTGAAATTAGCTTGGGTTTATGTTGGCAGAACGGAAGATAGAACTCACTTGTGTGTTAATTCCTTTTTGTGTGTGTATATATAAAAATAAGATTTTTTTTTTCTTGACTGCCAAATAGTAAGGTACAACTATGGAAAAGTCGCATTTCTACCTTAAGCTAGTGAAGCTCACACAGGCTTCAAACCTGATTGCGTTGATGCTGATGCCTTTGACTTGAATACAGCCGAAATTTCATTCCAGCATTGTGTGAATACATAGAAGTCTTCAGGACGACATATTTCACATCTTACTTGATATAAATTAAAAAAAAAACCCTCAAATTATTGAGGTACACCTCAATCAAAGACTATTAAACCCCAAAATACTACTCCGAGGAATCAGTGAGCCACTCCTGAGTAGCAGCTGGGAGGCTGTGCTGGGGGCACTGTGTTTGCACTACTGCTACCCTCTTCCCTGGCTACCTGTCACTGGCCAGTCGGAAAAGGGACCTCGAGCTAGATGGGCCATTGGCTTCAATCAGCGTAGTTCTTATGGGATCACTTTGTTTGGTGGGTTTCTGGTCAAATCACAGTCATTAACAGTCAGATTTTCCACTGCTGAACAGGGTGTATCTGCATAAGACCCTGACATCCTACTGCAATCGTTTGACTTCCTGTCCTAGTTTTCTTTAACTGTGTTAGCATATTTAAACCCAAATGTCTATTTTCATTTTGTAACCCTATGATAACCTTGAAATAAGTGGCTTTTCTGTACACCACTGTTTCTAGTGCCAAAGAACTTAAGTTTCCTGGTTAACCCCACAGGATGTCTAGTGTCTAGGCCTTTTGGGGGAGGGGGGGAAGGGATAAAAATAGTTTTCTGAGGTATTACTGAAAGTAAAATAAGTGTTCTTTCCCTAGCTGTTGCATTTAATAAAGACGGCTTTTAAGGATCACTGATGTCCTCTTCTGAGGGTTTTTTTTTTTTCTGGATGAAGTTCATGTTTTATATAGTGTGTATGTTATGTTTAAATAACCTCCAAAGCCTATTTCAGATAAACCAGGTACAGCAACAGCCTTCGCAGAAGGTAAAGGATAACTTGTGTGTAGCTTCCCCAGCTGAAGCCCAGTGTGCTTGTACAAAGACTCTTAAAATATAATTTCACTTTAAGCCATTACTTAACTTGACTGCAGCTACTAATATTAGTGTTTGGCCAACATATAGTGAAGCTTTGCTTCATGATAATTGGAGGATGCTGAGCAGTGAAAAGGACTTTATTCTATGTTACAGTTGCGGGGTTTGAAAGCCGGCTTTAAAAGAATCCTGATGGTAGTTTTGGTTTCATATCTGTTAACTTCAGCACTTCCATCAAGGTGGTTGTTGCAGTGCTATCACTCAAAAATTGAGAAAAGCCAAAGGGATAGCAAAAGAAAGAAACCCAACGTGGTCATCCTACAGCACTAGCCGTTATGAGGCAGGTACTGGAAAACTCTGAATGCCTGGCATCTATATGAGTAATGTATAGGCACCTGTTGACTCACTCATAAGGTGTGATAACCATAGCGTGATGGTGCTGATTAGCAATGAGACTGATGTCGCTTTGTGACTTGGGCAGGCGTATAACCTGTGTTTCAGTGCGAAAAATCCAGAAAAGCAGCTTACTGAATTAAGCCTTTGGATTCGCCTGAAAATGACAAGCTTGCCTCCATTCCAAAAGCCATGAGTGCTTTTTATGCATTACCCTCCCAGCTCATATTTTAGGTTAAAACTGGTGTGTATGCACTTCAGAGAGATATGTGCATCAAGATCTAGATGGATGGTGGGATATCTGTGTTGCAGAACCGGAAATATAAGTATCTGTCTACACTGGGATATTTGATAGCTTTCAGACCTGTTAATGTATGATCCGTCAGTTAATGTATGAAAAGATGGACTGATGGGCAAGTATGTAGAGAGCAGAAAAAGTAAAATATAATTAAGACACAGGCAAATGGATGGTTTTAGGAGTGTGTGTATATATATATCTTCACCAGATTGTTATAGTGAACATCTGCAAGAGAGATCTTTCAGCATTGCTTTCTGTAGGCATTCAGAGTTGCTCAGTAGCCAACTCTATTATCGGTTTTATAATGTTTCCTGAAGTTAGAAAACAACATACTACAAATCCATGTTTTAGGCAATAATGAATAACAGCCTATGTAGCTAATAGGGTTCTCAGGCTTTCTTTTCCTAAAATAAAATTTTGCAATCATACATACATATATTAGAAGAGAAGACGTACTATATTTAACTCTAGCTATAACCTCCCCCTGCTTTGACAGAAACTCAGGCTAAACTTTCCTTGCCTTCAACTGGAAAGGGACTTCTAGTCCCTTTTGAAAATCTTTTGAAAATCTTGATTGGTTCAGGGCCCTATTTTGCAGCTCAGAGAATCTACTGAAATCAGAGATGGTTATTTAACCCTATGACAGATGGAGCCAGGATGTCTGTACCATCAAAGAGAGTAAAAATGAAATGTGAGTGAGTACAGAAGTCAGTAAATATGAGAGTAATTGGATTGGGCATGCTGAGAGGGTAAGGAAGGATACATTGCTGTCACTTTTTTTAGCCATCAGCTTTGAAGCCAGCTACTGGTCTGTGTAAGTGACCTCACTGGCCTAAGCCGAAAGAGGTTAGAGGGTTATGTAAACGCACTGCCCTGTATAAACCTTTCCAGGGACACCTATCCAGAGTGTCTTTCATGATGACAGGACAGATGTGCTCCTTGCAGAGGATGGACTAGAAGATCTGAATTGGTCTCTACGTCTAAAGATATTTTACAGCTTGACCTTGTTTATGAACTGGAGTTTTCAATCTGTTTTGAGTGTTTCCTCTCTTTCTTGGTATTAACTACAATCTGCTGGAAAGAGAAAAGAATGTTGTTAAATTCAGCATCTCTGAATAGCTGAATACTACTCTTCATTGGAAACAGTAGGCAGTTTAGATAGCGATGGTCCAGACCCAAGCTGTCAGGTTATAATAATAGTCTTTTAATTACTGGAGATGGATCTAAAAACTAATTATCTAATCTGTAGTACTCCCATTGCAAAGCTGTTCCAGATCCTTGCTTGTCTGGTAGTCATAGATGGTCTTTCAGTTCCAAAGCTAAGTGGTTTTATGGCCACTATGTCATTGTTATCCTTCAGCTTAAATGACTTGTCTTGCTGGGGTTTATTGCAGTGAAGTGTTTTTATCCCTCAGAGCTTTTGTTTTGTTAGGTATGTCAACCAAGCCAAGTTCTTTTGTTTGATTTTCTTGCAAAATTGAGAATGGAGACTCAGTCTGTGTAGGCAAGGAAATTGGGCTGGGACAAAAAATAGTCATGAAGAACTAGTAGAGCAGGAACTCAGGATGAATGAGATACACAAGACAGCCCTCAGTCTGTAAAGGGTTTTTTATCTACTCAACCTCCCTTCTTGGTACTTGGAAGAGACCAGGGCTGTGAGTCTTTCCATTGCATGGATGTCAGTAACTCTGTGAAACCTCGCAGCAGCATGTGTTTCTCTTTCCCTTCTGCTGACCCTATGGGGCTCAACAACCTACTGTTGTCCTCAGTTACAGTTAGTGCAAAAGATGAATGAATGTATAATAAATCTAAAAATGACAGCTTTGAATTATCCCTGTGAAGTACATGAAACCAGATGGTGGGGTTGAGGTGGGGACTAAGTTCTTTTAATATAATCAATGTGTAAGTCCCTCTATTAAAAATTGAAAAAGGAACTTAAGTTACAAACTGAAATGCTCAGGAGTTTAGGAAAAGTCAGAGTTATTTTGTGCATGAACATACAGCATAATATGGCTTTTTAGTTATACAAGTACAGCTGTGGGATTTGGGGTGAGGGATGTTCTCTCTTCATAAATGGCAGTGGCTTGCAGAGCTGCCTGGAATGTGGTGATTTTATTTTCGTGGAGGGGGGAGGGGGAATTGAATAATATTAGAGGACTGCTGAATTGGAGTTCTTTGAACAGTTGTTGGTCTGCGATTATTCCTCTTTGAATATTTGCTTGTAAGTTTGTACCACATCTTGAAATGGCACAAAATAGTTCTCTAGAAGCATAAGAGGGTAACTGGCATTACTCAAGTTACAAAGCCAATATTCAATAAGCCACCCAGATTTCAAGTTTCCTGGTTTTCCAAGTTGTCTGCTTCTAGGTATCACTTTCAGTTTTTTTTTTGTTTGGGGGATTGGTTTCATGTTGCTTTGGAGAGCAGAGATCATCTCTGGAGTCTCCTTAGGGGAACACTAGACATGAGCATAGTCATGAAGGTGCAGTGGGCAGTGTGAGCAAATGTTGGAAAACATGCTGGAGCCATGTTTAATTGGATATTTCTTTCCTGTTACAGAAGGTTAATTGGCTCCCCTTTCTGTGTGTAAGGGGTAAGTGACTATGTTTGTAGAGAAGGAGTAGGCAAATTGTCCAAAGAGATGTGGTAAAGGAGGAAGAAGATTGTAGCAGAAGGCAAGAAGTGAGGCTGACTGGAAGTAGTTAAGGAAAACATTTTACTCTCCTCTTGGCATGTTAAAAATAAGCAGTGTCCATATGCTGTCCACATCCTCTGTCTTTCCCTAAGCATCAGTCTAGCAATCTGGGTCCACCTTGCAGGCCCCTATCCTGCTGGTTTGATAAGCAGTACTAGCTGGGTTTCCATCTGCAGGCAGGCTCTCCATTCTGCAGCTGTATTTCAGCTGCCCACTTGTATTCTTTTGATTTCTGCCAACAATATTTATCAATTTAGCATACAAACATTGCATGAAGGCACAGCTTCCACATCTAATTAAAATTGATTACTATTTCAAGAGCTAGTTTAACAACAACAAAAAAACCACCTAGAAGACTTAGCCTTGCTCACGATGAAAGTCATGTACTTTGGCTATCTATAGGAGCAGAAAAAAACATTCCCCTTAAGACAGGGCTGGAGGGTCTTATTTTCTTTTCAGCTTGTCAGTCTTGAACCTTTAAAGTTAGGCTAAAAGAATGTGTTTGTTTTTCTTGTAGCACTTCAAATCTCCTGTACTAAACAAACATATTAAATTTGAGGCCCCTTCACATGGTTAACTTCTTGCATTAAGTATCAGCAGACCAGTATGAAAGATCTTCTTTCCTGTCCTGATAACAGTGATAGATGTAAGAGACCCTAAAGAAATGCCTATTATCTATCTTCCTCTTTTTGTCAAAGAAACAGAATGCCCCAGGTCAATTCTGGAAGTTAAGAAGGAAGCAAAAAGCAATTAACTATTCATTAGTTGTACTTGAAAAACTAATTTGCAGTTTTTGATAGAAGAAAAATGTATTTAAAAACAGTGCTCAGACTACAAGATTAGTTGCCATATATCATATTAATAGTTCTGGGTGAGGGAGCTGAAGAATATAAACTTTCTTGTTTCTTGTGTATATCTGTATGAATATGGTTATTTTATAGAAAGGTTTATTGCCCCGTAATCTTCTGTGAGTCATCATAGGTTTATAAAAATACAATTAAATAAATGAAAAGGTTTACCAGAAATGCAATGAATTGAGGAGCTGGCTATTGAGTTCATTGTAGTTTGAATATGAAGAGTTACTAAGAAATATGTTTAGTGTGTCTTTTAAATTCCTTGCAACTCTACTAGCTGTTTGTTTCATATCCTTAGTAACAGAATTTTGCAAAAAGGTAAAAATCTAATATGCTTAAGCTAGCAACACTTGTTTATACCTGATAACAACAGCACTACTGAACTCCCTTCATGAGTTTTCCTCTATCCTTACCATACTGTAAGCTGCTTCTTTGTTGGTGTTTAACATAACTGCAGAATTTATTCCTAACATCCATTTTATTTTTGTTCAAATTGGAGTTTTTGAACACTGAAAGATAAGCAGCAACATCTGTTTAACCTCATTCATCAAAGAATTTCCACTTCATGCATCTCTCAAAGGGTCAAAATGACAGGAAAATAAATATTATATTAAGAGGGACCAATCAAATGGTAAGTAGCTGTGCTGAACTCAAAGGCAGCAGTATTCATAAAGGAAATGTCCCCCTGAAGCCATTTGCTACTGTCTGGTATATGTTTAAATATTGCCTCTTTCAGGATTATTTCTTTATCTCAGTTGAATGTATTTTATCACAGCTAACAATTACAGAATTGGACTTTTTCATGAAAATGAGACATGATATCTGGTTTACGTGGATTAGGTGAGACCACACGTTTTGAATCTAAAGAGCTAATAACTCATGTAGGGATACGCTGATAGAAGGCAAATACACAAAGACATGTTTAGATTACGGGTATAGATGATATTTGCACTCGAAACACTTCCCATCACCTGAGCTGGACATTACCACTTCTCAGTTGAGAGGAGGTAAAGTAAATCTAAAGATGGCTCAACGGAACTAACTTTACAAGAACTGCCGGCTGGGTTGCAACGTGAAGGATCTCTGCCTTGGGGGCAAGCTGCTCCATGGTGACAGGATCTGTACCGGAGGAATGACAGTGCTTTAAGATGCAGTAAGTCGTGCATGTGTAGCGAGTGATTTAAGGAGGCCTCTGCATTTGCTGTAGACAGTGCAAGCCACTACCTGGCACGATTTCTTGACTATCATGATTATAATCTATCACTTTCTTCTTTCCACATACTTTCTGTAGTCCTCTTCTATGCATAATAGCAAAGGCCAAACTTCTATTTCTAAGCTGAGGAGAGCCAGTGGAGCTCCAGTGGGGACATATGGGTATGAACATGGAAATTATCCCAGTTCTGTAGGACTGCATTTGGATAATTCTTTCCAGTGTTGGGAGAGATCTCCTTCAAGAGCCTGGCATGGATTAGTATTGTGGATCTGCCTTCACAGAAGAGAGATGCTTTGTGTTTTGCAGTGCTTGAGGGTATTTTGCCAGATATTCACACACAATATGGTTTTGCAGTCCCTTCTAACACATTTATCTTGCATTTGGTAATCGGAGGGGAGAGGAAGCCTTTGTGCACTCAAAGGTTTCAACAGCTTCAACAGTTTGAAAAAGGAGGAGCATTTCTATTTTTTGGAGGCCTCTGTCTTTTCTGAAGCTCTGCCCTCATAAGAAAGATTACTTTGGGGAATTTGGGATACTGCATTAACACACTCTTAAGTCAGACAGTGCTGCAGCCATGTCTGAGGAACTTGCTTTGGAAGTGAAATTAAATCCTCTTCTGTTTGAGAACTTAAGTATATCATGGAGATCTGTCCTGGAGATCTGTCACTGTCATTTCCCAGAGACTTCTAAGAAAATTGGTGGCTTTCCCTGATAACACAAAATGTTGACTTCTTGGAGCCTTCAGCTTTCGGCGGTAGTTAAATTCAAAACTCTGTGCATGTATTCCAGTAGTAGTCATTGCTGAATAGAGGTTTTCCAGCAAGGGAGGGTAACTTTCTCTGGGCACAGATTGCTGTAGCGGACATTTTAATAGAGCTTTCATTAATCTGGGCAGCACATAGAAACTGTAACTACAAGCAACATACAAATCCCTTTGGATATTGTTGTGGCATGCACAACACTGCATAAATACACCACTAATAAATTGCGTGTGGGAATACGATCCAGAGAGAACACAACTCTGATTTTTTTTGGGGGGGGGGGGGTGTGGGGGGGAAGGAGTGGGGGGAAAGACATAAAGATAGGCTATTTGACATAGAAGCAATGTGCTAATGAGGAGCTAAAATCTCCTTCCTCTGTACCCACTTTCTCTACTGGTAAATTCATGCCTGTGGCTATAATTTAAGAGGTCCTGGCATCTTAGCCTGGAAGTGAGCTGCCTTTTCCTATTCCCTCATTACTGACTATATTTGCTTGCCCTTTCTCATAAGGGGGATGAGAGGTCCTGCTGTGTCTTGGATCCTTTTACAGATTTACTTCATATTTGGATGTTTTCAAAGTGCTCTGCTACTTTTGCAACTTCCTCATAACTCAGTGGCTAATTCCTCTTTAGCTCTGCTGTATGGCTGATTAGTTTCTTGATACACACACAGCCTTTTCTATAGGTGTATCTTCTGGAGCTGATCATTGACCACTTTTTCCCTAAGGACTACTCCAGTTCTTTAATCACTTGCCAGAGGATATTTTAGGCACTTTCCATGCCAGTTTTTAATAACACCTTATGTTCTTTACTTGTGACAGCAAGTATATCTATCTTTATTAGTCATGAAGAAGTTAGAAGCATCCTAGCAATTAACTCCTACTAATACGTATCGTGCCTCTCATATCTTATTGCTGCACACTGAGCATACATATTCAGTTTAAATACTGTACAGTAAAAATCTAAAACACGACTCTTGTTATGTTTACAATGCTACCACAAAAAATCCCTGTACTAGTATTTATTTCTGCATTGTTTAAATCCTGTTCTCTACAGCCTTCTGTGCTGTCGTCACTATTTTGCCTGAGCATTCCCCCATGAACATGGACAGGCAAACAAAAGACTTTTATCAAGAAAGGAAGAAACCCCTATACCAGTATCACTGATCCAACTACCTGATGGCATGGATAAGTTCCCAATCAGTGATTAATATTATGCAGTCATGGGTCTATCAATTTATTCTCAACTCTTCAAGCAATGAGTTGAAAGTCTTTGCCATTCATTAAACAGTCGTGTGTGTGATGGGTTGTGGTGTGTGTGTGTTTTTTTTCTGCAAACAGCTGCATGTAATATTGGTAATCGAAATGGAGGTAAAGGTCAAAATCTAGGGCATGAAGAGTAGCAGTTAAAAGTGAGGAGACTCTGCACTCGGTCCAAAAGAGCTTACAGCTTTAGGTAGCACTGCACAGAGAGGAAAGTTTGAATACAAAGAAGATTTGTAATAAAAGTACCAGAGAGAGTACAGAAATCCATGTATTTGGCTGTGACATAGCCTTAGTACTAGAAATACACAAGTGCTATCTTTGGGTCAGAAAGTACATTTTCTTTTATTTGCTTTGTTCCTTTGCAGGAATTCGTAGTCAAGCTTTTTGACTTATTCCTGTTAGTGACTCTTGCTAAATCTGTAATGCAAGCTACTCATTTTTCATCTTTGCTTTGAGATTTCTTATGCTGTAAAATCTCCCAGGTAAAGACACCAGCATCTTGTCCCTCTACAGCCACAGAATATGCTTTCCAGCTTGAGGTGAAAGATGGTGTGCATGACTGGCCATTACTTTATAATTTTAGGAGATACTGGCAGGTGCTTTTCCAGTCTGCTGCGGTTTGTTGGTTATTCTCATTTTCCTAAGCCTCGGAGTTTTAGCAGAGTGTTTGTCCACCAGGACTTTGTCCCTGCCCTGCACTTCCCCTTCTGTGGCTTCATTTAATATGTATTACTTTATTCTCTCTTCTGAAATGCCAGCACTGTAATGTTGTTTTATGCAATTTTCTGACCTCATACTGGAAAAACCTATTAATCTCCTACTTATTATTAAGCCCTGCCAGCCGCGAGCTCACTGCAATTTCAGATCTTGCTAAACTCTGCTGCTTTATACTCCCTCTGGACTCTTTTGTCTTGTTGTTGACAACTTCTTAAGGCATTGGCTTCTTTTCTACTCTTCCCTCTCTTGCCTCTGTCATCAGTTCTCCTTATTTTTCTTATTGCTGGTGTATTGCTAGGTATATTTTGATGTATTTTTAAAGGCAAATGTATTTTTAAAGGCAATTACTTCAGTTATATTGGAAATTCACATCTGAAAATCTGTGGGTCATTCTTAGCCCACATGCTGCTTTTGTGTTGATTTGTCATTCACTTTCCACTGTGATATGCAGTAGCACCTCAGATGGGACGGAGACTCTCCTTTGGGGCAAAAACAGTGTTCCTGCCAATTCATGAGCAGGGATGCTTATGATGTATAAAGCAGGGATGCTTTATATTTCTACTGGATATTTCTTGCAGTTTTTCACTGCATGCTAATTAAAACTTTCTCCTTCTTTTACAAGATCCCTGAGTTGATGCTGATTTCATGTGGTGTTATTTTTGTATTTTTTGTTCCCTTTCTTCGTGTAAATGTTTCAGATTCTGAGTTTGTAAAAGGTACTTCCTTCGAAGTTTTGTATTCTCTCTCTTCCTTCTCACCCCCTGCTCTTGATTCATACTCTTCAGATTTTTTCTGCATGCAGATGCCCAATAAATACCAACATTAATAGCAGTTTTTGTGCATTCAGTGCTATTGAATATTAGCCTTTTTTTTGCCCACATAAGGCCTTACAAGGTTAGCTTTAGAAATGCCATTTGGAATACATATCACAATAGGAATCCTGTTTTGAGTTTTTCTGCTTCGGGTAAGATACAGCATTTTTAGTGTCAGAGGGGGACACAGTAAAGGAAAGAATCTCTCAACATACAGTATATAATTTGTGGTAAAGACTCAATTTTCTAGGCACTTTCAAGTAACCTTAGCTTTATGTGCAGGGGTAACCTCAGGGGGGATTAAAAAGCATTCATCCACTTCAGTATGGATAGGCCCCATATTGGTAGTGCGTGTGCGTGAGGGATGGTCATAGTAATGGCTCCCGTTTCCCGCGAGGTGAGGCTACCGATGGCTGGGGCAGGCTTTACGCTGTGCGATGCCCCGTCTCTTCTGTGAGCCTGGCTGATGTGGCAGGTGCCAGGCAAACAAGAAGGGCTGGGGACAGGACTCTTTATGGTGGTCATGCTTTGGCGGTTTGTCCTCCTTGTTCTGGGAGGACATCCTTCCCCAGCAGACTTGCATGGTTACACTCCCCCTGGACTCTTTTGTCTTGTTTTTGACCACTTATAAAGGTGTTGGCTTCTTTCCCGCTCTTCCCTCTTTGACCTCTCTATCATCAATCCTCCTTATTTTGCTTATTGCTGGTACATTGCTAGATCTACGTGTATTTCCAAACTTTTGGCCCCTCTGGACCACAGGAGTGCACCGAGGGCTGGGTGAGGCTGAGGTTGCTCACGTAACCCAGAGAGCACAAGTAGCTTGTGTGCTCGCAGGGCCACCTGCCTACCTGCGGTGGCCCCGCTCTCTGCCCTCGTGAGCATGTCCCGTGACTACCATGGGCCTGAGAAGGTGGCTCGGGGCCTTTTCCAAAACGTCCTTAATGTGAAATGCAGGCCAGGTGCTTCCAGGCTGAGTGAAATAGATAGGCGAGACAGAGTTTAGGCTGCTGAAGCCGGTGGTTTAGGGCAGTGGAGGTAGATGCAGTGCCTCAGGAACAACACAGCCTTGTATGAACACTGTCACGTTGAGGATACCAAAGCTTCTGTGTCTCTGCTGGTAAGGTTTGTCACCTCTGTGCATTTCCCTTGGGGGTACTGTACTGGGTGGAATAGATGAGGTAACTTTTCTACAAAGAAAAGTTATCTTTTATTTTGCAGATAATATTAGTTGCTTCCATACAGCACAGAACTTGCAGTATTTTTAGGAATAGTTTGGTTTTGAATTACCTCATATGGCCATGGAGGCATGTCATTTTCCACTCCACACAACTGTATTGCAGCCACCATGGTGAATGTTTCAGCTGCTGGTCGCTGTGCAACAGGAGACTGGCACTCAGCTCAGGCACGGCAGGAGCACACAGTCAGGATTTGTCCCCCAGACATCATCTTCATGACTTCTGTATGCAGAAACTATCACTCTCTGTACTTAATGAAGTGCACTGTTCTAAGATGTGGAACATCAGATCCTCTTCTGCTGTTCCTTTCTTCCTCTTCCCTGTAACACCTTTCATACTAGTCCTTTGGACTAATATTGCTTGAATAATTTAGAAGTCTTTCACGGACACAGAGTTGATGGAAACCTCTGTTTCTTCTTATAGCCTTTGTGACCTTTCAGGTTATGTTATCTTGAGCTATTTTGTGTTTTGAAGGTTTTCCTCCCCTCCCCCCCCCCATTATTGTCCATAGTTTAGTGTTAATCCAGCTCCCTACCGATCTTCCTTCTCATAATCTCAGAAGAAAACTTAATGAATTTTAGGACAGAATGAAGGCAGGCAAGGAAAGGAGGAGAAAAGCCAAGAGCTTTTTAAAACTTTGATTGTTTTATCCTGTTTCCTCCTCATGACTTCCTATTGTTTTTCCTCTAAAGCCTTTGGAAATGACAGAAATGATCATATAATGGAAGTTTTCTTTTTACTTACAGCTGTTTGCTTTTTTCCCAAATCTTACTGAAGCGCTTAAACGTTATTTGCTATAACAATGCAGTAATAAATTTGCGGGCTTCTTCAGCGCCTACCAAGTGAAAAATCTCATTTTACTTGAATGAAGTAACAAAAGGTCCCAAAGTGGCAGGTCAGTATTTTCTCTTGGCATGGTTTGGGAGGCAAGCACACAGGACGCAGGGACTTTCTTCAGCAATGCAAAAGAAACCCATCAGTTCTTGCTCTGGTGAACAGCCCCATCTCACAAGCTTTTGCCCCTGGCAGCCTTCTGAGGATGATGGCTGCTTCAGGCCAGGAGACATGGAGGGGCTGCAGCACTGGGCTGTGGCTGGGACGTGTCCCCGTGGGGTTGCGTGCCTCCTACCGAAATGGCCTTTTCTCTACACTGGGCCTGACCTGTGAAGGGCACCTGGTGGCCAGGGAGAGCCGTGCTGGGGAGGCACGGCACGGCAAGGGGAGGGAGGGGAGCCGAGGTGCTGCATGGCCAAAATGCCCCTACTTTTTGGGGCCCCTCAGGCGAGAGCCGTCAGTTGTCCGCTCAACCCGCGTATGTCTCGGTTGAATAAGGGCTCGTGCTGGGCCTTATGTAACCTGCGTGATGTCACTTGGCAAGCAAATAGCTGAGCTGTGCTTTCTGATTTTCTGCAGTTCGGTCCCATGCTTTGTCGGTGTTCTTCACCACTCCTTTCATTGCTGGCCAAGTCTGTAGCTTAATTCCCTGTTGCTGTATTTCTGGGTTAGTCTTAACTTTGTTTTCCCCTGCGTGCATGAATAAGTGGCTTTGTAGGGGCTCTGAGGCTCTTGTTACAGCTGTCTTAAAGCTTGAATGATTATCTGTGTTACAACTAGATAAATTTTGAGTCATGAATGAGCTGAGCAATATGTCTGTGCCCTCCGTGTATGTGCTAGGTCCTATATGTGGGTATAATGCTGCTCCCCATATCAGCTCCAGCATAGCCTTTTGTTGCTGATAGCTTTTAAAAGCTTTAAGCACAAATCTGCCTCCTGGCACTTGTCCGGGCCCCTGGGAAAGCCTTGTGAAAGCAGCAGATTCAGGAACATGTCTTCATCTTATCCTCTCTCCTACTTGACTTCCCAGCTGTAACTTTTGCCTGGGTTATCATCTTTTGAAGTATTTGAACCTGAATGTTCTGTAAAATTCTGTTCCTTTGGTTTGTTTTTCATGATTTTTCTTCCTTTATCACCAAGATGATTCATACAGATGGATATGCAAATAAGACCTGATTGAGTATAAACTAACACTTACTACTGGTTCATTTAATAGAAATTTTAAAGGATCAGTGACTGTTTGTAACAGGAGGAGGCTTTTCTCTTGTGCCATTACCAATGTTAAGAAATTAAAAAGAAGCACGGATCCTCCTGAAGGCGGAACAGCGTAACTTTTGTGCTTGCAGAAACTCTCCCCAGCGCTTGCTTTGAAACCCACGGAGGAGCGCAGGCTGAAGCTCGTGAGGTCAGAGGACTCGTGCAGTCACTGGGTATTTCAGCTGCAGCGGAGGCTGGCGCTGATCCATCTGCTGAAAGGTTTCACAGATGTGAACTGTGCAGGACTGTTGTTTCAGGCAGCCAGTGTGAAGCAGGAAATGATCTGGATGCAGCAGGCTGTTAACGAAGAAAGATGCGAGCTGGTCGCACCTCTCGGTGACGGCTGAAGGCGCGGTGTTCGGAAAGTTAGCCTTATTGTTCGGGTTTAGCGGATCGTCACGTCTGGAGCTTACATATGATACAGCGGAGTCCATGCTAAAGACCTCTGAAAGCTGCCGTAAGTGTAACTTGAGCCTGGCTGAGGGAAGCGGGATGATGTCACGGCGTTTCGGTAACGGATAGAGAAGCCTTCCTGCAGGCTGAGATATTACTGTCAAGTGGAGAACTTTTTAATGACATGTCTGCGTGTATTATATTTTACTCATAGTATAGTGAAAGTCGCACTATGATACTACTAGTCTTTGGCTGTCTAGGCTTGACATAATTGTTTTACAGACTGAAAATATTGTGTGCGTGTATAAATGCTTCAGAGTGGAAGAGGGAAAATGCAATTTTTATGCGTAGCAATTTATATAATATGGATTAAAACAAAGACGGGTCCAATCAATGTAAAAATATGTAAGGTGGTAGTGGTTAATTGTTACTTTATACTGTCAAGTACGTAGAGGTGCTTGAGGTAATTTATGCGAACGAATGCCGCATGCACTCTTCTGTCAACAGGAGTGGGCTATAACACACCTGAGGTGCAATACTTAGCTGAAAGTGCTAACATCTGGAACACAGTTTCTTTCTGACAGAAAGATATAGCATAAACAAAACAAAGAGACCATGTTCCTGCAAGATAGGTATATGTTTCTGGCAGAGTGACAGCATTTTGAGAAATTCAGCAGAAGTAATGAATACAGCATAACACAGTCCTGCGCAAGGTGATTTATATCATGTCAGCGGTAACCCTAAGCGGGATTACATGCTGATGTTCATGGGTAACGGGCAGGAAGTGTTTATATGTCACAGTTTAAATACAAAACGTGTGTTATACTTGGGCAATTTCTGTGAATATCTTGAAACATTTGTTTTAAATCATCTTGAAGTAAAAATGTAGTTTTGCTATAGGCTTTTTCGCTGTTTTGCATTTTCCTCCTAAATGGCGTATCTTCCTTTGCGATCAATTTATAGCAGTATCTCCAGTAGACCTACTGAGCTGGTAAAATCTTTCTTTGGTAGCATTTAGAGTGCAGTATGGATAGTCCTCCTTACCTTTGCTCATCAATGTTTTCTTAATGAGAAAAGCTACTAGTAATGCGAGGGGCAAGGCCATAAAAGTGATGATCTCATATGTATAAAGTGATGCCAGTTGCTCTAGCTTACAGATTGTGGGCCTGGATTTGCGGGCCTGGCGCAGGCCTCGCAGGGTCTCGTGTGATCCTTTTGCCTTCTCTCCTGTTGCAGCATCTAAGCTGATCCAGCTGTAGGGTTTTAATATCCATTCTCTTTGCTTTTTTTCCCCCCTTTCCCTACAGGAAAGAGGTGATCTAAATTAAAAGTTAAAATTCCCATTTAAAATATATTCTGACTAAATGTTCAGAATATTCACTTGTAAAATAGGAAGGCTAGCTGAGTATTTTCCTGTCAAGCAGGTAGCATAAGTTTTATGACTTTTGATTCGGTAATTCAAGGTAAAAATTCAAGGGTATGTCATACTTCACCCACGTAAATTAAATGGAATTTGTAAAAGGAACTTCAACACGCAGCCACGCTTTCTTATTCCAGCCTTATGGGTGCCTCAAGACGTCAGAAACTGCTTTTCTAGAAAACCTCGCGTACTGTTTTCTCCTGCCGTAAGGCTTCCCTTGGCTGCAGTGCGTCCGTCTGATCGTTAGCCTTGTGCCCCCGTTGGTGTCTTGTTGCTGGGCCTCTGTTCCTGCATTTAACTCATCTCCTGAGATACAGGGCCCCACACGGTCAGGATCTGCTCGCCTTGGCTTATTATAAATGCTGTTACCTCTAATGTGTGCATTTAGAATAATGGCAGTCAATTACAGGTCTGTCTTGTTAAATATAAATAGCTTGAGGAAACGTATCCTGTGTGGCTTTAACTCGGAAGCCTTACTGATAAGGTTTCTCTTTTATGAGCACTACAGAAGTACGCTGTGAAGACAGCAGTGAATTAAACATTTTTAGTTTACAACTTACTTTTATTTGACATTCATTTTTATTAACTTACTGCAGGAAAGTGTTGCAGTCCAAACGCATTGATGAATTCAGACTACATAAGGATTTCAGATAAAAATAGTGTTTAAAGTGGGTCAATGTCCTTAATCTTTCTTGGCTGAGTTTTTTTTTTTCCTTCTTTTTCCTTTTCACATTCTTAGATGAGAGCAGGTCTTAATTCTCAGAAGTGATTGGAGCCCATCTTAGCAAATTTCTTCCAACTGTATGAAAGAAATAACACACTTGCATCTTTTGTATCTTGTGGGATTTTACCCACATCAAGGGGGCCTGTATGTCACCAGAGTTTCAAGTCTCTGATGTTCAAAGGAAAATGCAGTTAATCAAATCCCAAACTTCTGACTTAGATCTCCTGTGTTTGATTTCCATCAGTATGCATGGTTATCTCATTCCAGTGGCATGGTGCTTCCTACAGCTATTGCATATTACCCAATATTCAGGAACCACAGTGCCAGGGGAGGTCAGCAGACGAGCATTCCCCAAATCAGAAAACAAAAAGGAGAAAGTATCTCGCTCCGGAACTGGAACTGTGAGAGTTGAATAAAATAGTGATAACTGCTTTAACTTCTGCAAGAACAAGCTGAATGAAACATATATTCTTTTATCAGCTAATTATGGGGTTTAATTTTTATCAGGACAATTGTGGGTATGATTTTGTAGATCTAGGTGAAGTGCCTCCTTGGGCAGTGAATGTCGTGGCCCCCCAGTTGGGATGCTGGAACTGCACTTAGCCGTCAGGATAGATTAAAAAGGCAGATTCCAGCATATTCTGTTACCTCCCAAATGTTACAGATGGTTCTTGGATTTTTACACTGTTTTTAGAATCCTAACGAGCATTTTTAAAAAGTATTGCTGAGCTTTAAAATATAGTACTCCAGTAAGCAGACACAGAGGTAGATGTATTTATTCTGATTCAAAATCTGTTCCTTGTGTTTGCGATATTGTAGACCAGCATCCACACTTACTGTTTTTTCTCATGCATATTTTTCTCTTTTAGAGTGGTGGTTTTGTGCTTAGGAACTTCTGATTCAGTCATTTCATTTTTCTTAATTTACATCTAACACACATATGCATAACAAAACATCTGAAGTTCCTGGAGTGATTGGAGGGTTAAGCTATGGCCCACATACATAAACAAACATGCTGCCTCTTCAGTCTCATGGCTATAAGTCATTTTGCCAGTTGTCTTATCTACCATCTGAACTCACTCGCTCTTTATAGCATGTGTTGCCTGAACAAGGGCTGGTATTCATGGCCAGAAATTGAAGCTGACAGAATTTGTAAGGAAGAACAACATGAACCAGGGTAAGTAGCTGTAATTTGCTGTATCTGACAATACTGCATTTGAAATAAGTATTTTGCAGCATGATGATGTGGATGATAAATGACCCACTGCTGCATTGTGTGGCATAATCTTGATGAACAGACACATTACTGGGAATTTGTATCCTCAGGGCAAACTGTGCTAAGGAGAGCAAAGTTGCTGAATGAATGTGCTCCAGACAGTCAAGCCTTTTCATAAGTAACTCGAAGGGGTACTAAAACTGCTGACAAAAACGAAGTGATAAAGTAACTGCTATGTCTGGGTGTTTGCACTGGATGGGCGTGTCTAGAAGAGTTATATCCAAAATTGTCTGAAGGTGGGATTAATTACTGACTGATTTCATCATGGAAAAACTAATGATATGCATTCCCAGCCAAGTCACTTGGAGTCATTACTGCAAACCAGAGATAACTTATATTAGAAACTGCAGTGAACAATGGTACAGTGCTGCTGGAATCTAGCAATAGTCCATCTGATTTTTTTTTCTCCTTTTAACAGGGAGACATACTTGGTGTAAGGTCACTTTAATTGGCAAGTATTAGCAGACAGTTTGTTCAGTCAGGCGCAATTTTTTTAATTTTTATTACTGTTACCAGGGTTGTTATAATTCTGGTATAGCTAAGGTACATTGTAACTTGTATAAGTATCTGGGTTAATGTTTTCACCATACACCCACTGGTCCTTGTCTATTTGGAAAAAGTGGCTTTGTTTATCAAGTCCATTTATTGACTGAGGCCCTCAGTGTTAAGCTGGAAGCTCCACAATAGCTTGAAAGTGGAAAATTTTCTCCCCATGCTGAGAAAATCAGATACTAGGTCTTTTAGAGGAGACTGAGGATGTGCTCCTCAGGATGACATGGGGAGTGTATTCGTTGCTGTGGCTGCCAGCTCTGAAGGCTAATCAGGTGTGGCTCAAAGTTGCTCAAGATCAGAGTCTGTGTTGCCCACGTGATGCTTTCTTGAGCAAAGCGTTTTGTTCTGTTGTTGTTATAAAGTATATTGAAAATCTTCTTTGCATCTAAATAAAACAATAGAAAAAACATTATATGACAGCTTTTTCCCTTGTCTTCTGATTTAGTAAAGGTGTAAGAATTTTAACTAGGAATTTTAGCTTTCCCCCCCAAATCTCTAATTGATTAGGTCTTTGAATCACAGAGCCGAAACCTGCCTGCAGCAACGCTCTTTTTGCAATGCCTGCAGCGACACTTCAGAGTGGGCAGCCCCCAACAAAAATCTACTCCTTGCTTGTGGCTGGACAGGTAGTCATTGCACCTCTGCTTCCTTGGCTCATTGCAATACTGAGTACCTTCTCCCCTTAAAAAAGAGAGACCCTAAATCTATCATGTCATCTTTAATTTTTACTAGAAGAAAACGTTAATAGAGAAAGCCAGTGTTTTTTCCTGTAAGAAATACTGGAGCATACAAAACTTTAATGTTAGCACTTCCAGGGATACTTAATATATTAACACTTCTTCACTGTCAGTAACAAAACATACCTGCTCAGGCATATCACAGCCTGTGAGCCCCAGAGGGCCTTTCCTGGGAGGATTCAGTGTATTAAGTGTTGACAGAGTTATACTGGTAGCCAGTATTTTTTTTTTGCATTAAATATGTATGTCTGCTTTCTCTTTGCTTCCTTCATATTTCATTGGGATGAAGACCAAAAATGATAGTAACTTCAGGAAGCTTTAAGAAAAAAATACTATTGGAAACATGCACTTTAAAAACATCTTCATAGCTGTGTCATATATGCCACCCCCGCTTCACGTGAATGAATACATTGAAACAAGATTTCCCACTTACGCACAGATATCTCTAACAGATACCTGTCTGAGTTAATTACTGAAATGTCTGGAAGCTGATGGAGCACAGCTTTAGCATAGTTTTTCATGATGACGCAAAGTCATTTTCACCAAGTTTTGCTCTTTTTTCCTTGTATGTTTTCTTCATGCAGCAGTTGCTGAACTTCAGAGTAGCCTGTTCCTTTCTGTAAGAAGAATCTGTAATAGTTCTGGAAGTTAGGAATATTTTTCTTCTTTATTAAGAAAAAGTTGTTGCCTCTGATTTTTTTTCGCTGGTTAACAGACTGAACTGGAGAGAATACATGCTTACATGCTACAGAACAGAGGGATAGCTCTTACTACTCAGTGTTACCATAGGTTATTGGAATCAGACAGCACCCTGTTGTTCTGGGCACTGTGCAAATACAGAGCAAAAAGATAGTTTCAACCATAGCTTGCAATTCAAGTGTAAGCCAAACTGCAGAAAAATGTTGGAGCACAATGAAATGTCATCAACATAGGCAATAGTCTTGGTATTTTAATAGTCAAAATTGTGTGTGGGGGGGGGGGAAATGTTTGCTCTACTGTGGCAAAGGAGAGTTTTAAAGAAGGAGTTAAAGAAAAACCCAACAGCAGTGAGGTATGAGTTTTTGCTAAAAAGACACCAGCTGTATGTTAGAGGTGTTATGCAAAATGACTTTGCAAGATTTGGATATCCTTTGCATTTGCATTGATACAGTGAAAGTTCGGGGTGAATGGGAATGGAAGAGGAAAAAGGAGACATAGATGATCTCTTTTCCTATCTCTTTTTAATAAAAGTAGGAATTCACTCCAAAAAATTCTTCGTTTGAAGGGAGCGACAGCAAGGTCAAGGTCCTGTAGGTAAAAGAGGGAGTCTGAGCTAGTTTTGGCATATACTTGTTGACGCTTTAGAGTTGCAAGAGCTGACACTCTTGCAAACTGGATTGGAGGAAACAGAAGGTTTTTGTTTATGCTTTCAAATCTTAAAGTCCAAAAAGCGTGAAAAGGTTTTTCAAAACTTTGCCGCTTCAGAACCAAGACTTTCTATTTATAAATGAAGATATGCCTAGAAAAGATTAGGGTACCTTCTTTCTAAGCTGCTTTATCACCAACAGGTTCTACCTCCTATCCCCACCTCACAGACATGCACAGATTTTTGTAACTTTGTATCTTCAACTGACCGAAACTTGCAAGAATCATTGCCAAAATCTTAAGTTGCTCCTTCCAGGTCTGATCTGTTAAAACTATTTCTCTTAGCTCCTTGGAATCATGTGACTAGAATATAATTTGTGATGTTTAACATTCACCTGTCCCGTAAAGACTCTCCAGTGCCATCCGTTGATTGAATAGACATTTCTTTCTCTTCTCCAGTCAGGGCAGTGGTTGAGATTATCTAAATCAGAGACCCGCTCCTATCAGCGTGAGGTTTTTGTTCTCAAAAGCACCCTCTTATCTTACGACTAGGTTTACGTACAGGGGTGCTGAAGCAATTCATGAGGTCAGGCTGTCTTTTTCTTAGCTCCATTAGATATGAATCTGGAAGTGAGGTGAAAGAACTGGAGGAATGCACTTCTAACAGGCGAAAATAAATGCAAATCAAACAGTCTTGGAGATATTATCTTCCAC
Source organism: Dromaius novaehollandiae (assembly GCF_036370855.1). Classification (NCBI taxonomy): domain Eukaryota; kingdom Metazoa; phylum Chordata; class Aves; order Casuariiformes; family Dromaiidae; genus Dromaius; species Dromaius novaehollandiae. The sequence goes on from NC_088098.1 coordinate 28,811,785, forward strand.
TCACATATGATACCATTAGTAGTCTGTTTGAGCTCCTACTTACTCTGCAGAATAATTGCTTTTACTTGTAGAAGTTGGTGAGAAATGTGAATTACTAGTCATGTGATCGAATTACCTTTTTTTTTTTTTTTCCCCCTCCCCCTGAGCTACAGTTCCCATGCTTAAGGCATGAGTGCCTGTGATAAAAGACCCAGTCCTGCCCTGTCCTTCTTGTTAGTACTTGGAAAATGTTTGTCATCTTTTAAGCAGAAATAAAATTGATATTATAGGATTCGTTTTTACTTGTGTCAGCCAACACTAAACATAGCAATATTTAATAAGCGCCTACTGTGCAACAAAACCTTTCAACGACCTTGATCCCTTTAGATGAACTGGGGCCCTTGTTGCTTTACTCGCATTGCATTCATTAGTTGCATGCTGTGTGTGAGCAGGAGCCTGTAGGGGTGGTCTCCATAAAACACACACGTGATGATGCAGTACGCTCTCACTGAAGAGCGCCCTGCCATTTTTAACGGGTGCGGGTCACTCGGTTGTGTTGGCTGCCCTCAGAGAGATGTGGAAGTGAAGTACTCCCACATTTTTTTTAGTGAGAATTAACAGCCCTGTGGGACTTTTCGGTTCTGCTGGAACGAGCTGTCAGGGTGAACTGCGCTGCACACGTGGCTTGGCTCCTGCTGTGTCAGCCCAGGTCGCAATGAGATCTTCATCCCCCTTTTTCTCAGAGTAAACATGTAGGCAATAAGGAATTAACTGGAATTCATTCAGAGATGATAATGTCTTGCACGTTGTTTCATTTAACCCTCGCATTTTGTTTTGGAGGGAAAAAATTATCCAAGGCTTAATTTGAACATTTCCATGAATAAAGCAGAAATATAACTTTGTTACTCCAAACCTGAACCAGATGAAGTATGAATCTATAATAAGCCATAACAGTTTCAAGAGTTTTCCTTTCAATTTGAAAGAACTTAAAGTATTGTCAAGAGAATAATCTACTTGTCTTTATTTTTGACAAAAGGTGCTCTAACTAAAAGACAATAAAGGGGGAAAATATTCTCTTGATCTGTTTACTTTATTTGCCAATATTTCTCATGTCATCTGTTTCACCGTTTCTCCTGGAGTCAGATGGCTTCCTCTACTGTTTGCAAAATAAACATTTCTGCTTTCTGTTGATCTGTGAAAGATCTATTCAGTCACATTTTTTAAAACAATAACAAGAAGGCTAAAAGGCAGAAGCATCATCTGAAGCCACTCCTGACACAAGAGCCCCTGAAGAGTCCTCCTTGATTACAAATTTTTAAGACAAAAATAACATGCATCGTGAGCTTTATTTCACAAACACAAGATCAGAACTATATCTTTTTAAGTGTTTTTGAGCCTTCCCTTTCACCTTCAAGTGGCTGTTATGCCAGATCCTTTTCTACAGCATTTTTAGGAGATCCTCAGCCTTCCCTGCTTTATTTTACACTGTCGTCGCACAGCTACAGGATTGTCACACTTGTAAGCATTCCCATGCCTCTTCCTCCTTCTTTTTTTCTTCTTTTCTTCTTTGTGATTTTCTTCATGCTTTATGGAATTTGTACCAAAATATCTATTTTTGTTTGATATTAAACTCTCTTTATAATTCCCGTTGAAATAGTGAAATAATGTTATGGAATCAGAAGCCCAGCATTTATCATCTTTTGTTCACTCACTGTTCTTCTCTGCTTGACAAGATTTTCCTTTAGCCTATGAAGCTCCCTGAATAGTGGCTTGGCATCTCCTAGTGAAGTTTTGTTGCTCGAGTAACTTCATTCATTTGCAATCCTTCTCTTTTTTGTTAAATAAGATTAGTAATTTTTACTTCTGTTTTCTTTATCAGTGTATGTTTTTCTTCATTTTTAAATGTTTTTTACAATAACCTGGTTTGTATTAATCAGTTGCCTTGTCTGGTTAAACATTAGACTAAAACTAATGGAAAAGTTTTTAAATGAATAAGTTACAACTTTAAGAGAAGGATGAAAGAAGAAATATGCTCCTTCCTGAAATGCATTTTTCTTTGGGTATTCTGAAAAGCATATTTTCGCGCTCTTGGATGTGGAATTATGTACCACCTTCATTAATTTATTCTTGGTTTCTACCCTAATCTGGCAGGTAGATTCTGGGTGGTCTGGGTGTAAAGATCGCTTTTGTTTCTGAGCACAAGTGCCAGAAATCATTATATTCAGGAGCATAGGTTAGACCCAGGTTCATGGGTGAAAACTGCATAGCCACTTTAATGGTTTTCTCTTGTCATTTTAGTCTGGGTTGAATACTTATAGCTCTAATGTCAGTTCAACCAGAACAGGACAGGAATTGCTGCTCGAAATTACATAGGTTTTCTGGAGTTGCTTAACCTTTGTAGGCTTTAGAGAACAAGTCCCATAGTGAGTTGTTACAGCTTTAGCTGGAAACCTCTGGTTCATGGTAAACTGGCTGGATTTTATCAGAAAGGCTTATTTGTTTTATGTTTGTTTGTACATACATGTGTCTTCAAACTTAATTAACTTGCACCTCATTATGAGAACAAAAGAACAAAATGCAGTTTTCCTAGATTTCATAAAAATCTAATAACTCTTGCAGCAAATGAAAGATGATTACTCGAAAGGCTTTATTCCATCGTTTTTGCTATGACTTGTTTTAGCTTAATGACGTAAATCTAAGCTGGTCTCTTTTTCTTCCACAGTGATGCCACTTGTCTGTGTTTTGCTTATATTTAATGAATTTAGCAATTTAGAAATGCCTTTTGTCTCTTTCCTTGAAAACCTTTTTATTCTACGACTCCCAGGAAGCAGAATTGACACTATTAACTTTGATTCTACAGTAATGTATGGGTTCAGAGATTCGAGTCCCCATTTTCTGTCTTCATATCCCCTAGGTCTTATTTTACATACTTTGGAGAAAGAAGATTTATATTCACAAATGATAATCTCAGTAGTTTTCAGAATGAAGATAGATAACTATGTGATGATGGACACTGTGATTAAACTTGTGCGCTCTCTTGCTCTATTAATATATTGAACATTATATTCAATGGAAACTTGTTCATTGTTTATTGCTTGTTATTAGTGAAATATGCACACTGGATATGAAGTCTTTTGAGAAGGAAAATAATTAAAAAGAAACACTGGAGGAGCAGCATTAAAGTGTATTTAAAAACAAAACAAAAAAACTCCTCTTCTCCTGCCTAAAGGTGTATGTGTATTTTAATGAATTAGGGTGTTTTGGAGTTTGTGTGTATATTGTTTATTGGATATAACATGTATTATAGGTGCTGGCAGAGAAGTCCTAGCAGTGTGTGCCAGGATCTCTAATGTCAGCGCAGATGCCACTGTGACGCTACACAGCAGCATGTGTGTAAAGGCGAGCTTTTAGTGGGGGCTGTATCTCTAGCAGCTAGTACCAAAGCAGCATCTCCGCACACATGGGGACCTGCTGGAGCTCCAGCATGATCCGTTGCTTGGCTGTAGTTGCCTAGATGGCCTGAAGCCCTCTGCCGTTCTCCTGCTCTCAGGACAACTGCCATATCCAGCGTAAGGTCTGTGGGTAATGTGGAATGGGGGAAGTGTATGGTGAGGGAAGGCTTTGCTTTGCTTTGGAGAACACAAGCCCTTTATTGCAGGCCAGGGTGGAGTGCCTCCAGGGAGTTCGCTCCTCCTCGCTCCTAAGCAAGCAGGCTGCACTCAGGCATGGGGAATGTGTGCGTTTCTCCAGTAAAACGTGAAGATTTTTTTCTTTAAACCACACTATGGTAGTTTAATTAAGGTATTTATACTTAAAGTGGTGAAATCTTCAGTTCAGTTATTGCATAGGCAGTCGCAGTGTATTCTCTTCAAATAGTTATGTAGTTTGAACCTATACATCCTTTATGTTTGCCTAAGATGTAATTTTTAGAGGTTTATTGGGATCTATGTTCTACAGAGTCTTCTTTTTCAAAAAAAAAAAAAACAGTACTACGTGTGTTTGGAATTGTTTCCCACTTTCAGGGCTTTTTGGGGGCGAGGAGGTAAGAGGGGTGGACTTGAGAGCAAGGCGATGATATTGGTTCTCCTGGTGATAGAGTAGCACATGGTGGGGTTGGCAGGTTTAATTTCCAGTTTTGGGTAGTTAATTGAATACAAAAATTGGGTTGGAATCTCCTGATATAAGATGGAAATTCTCTGCTGGCTCAGCTTCTAGCTTAATACTTTGTAAGCAGCTTGCTAACTGTTTATACATCTCAGACTCAGTTTGCAATCTGGGATGATTTAAAAAACTGGACATGCTGTACACATTCTTTATACTTCATTTTGCAACTTAATACAGTGCAATGAATAGATTGACAATTCAGATTTCTAAAAGTTGACTTTCATTCAAATATAAAATAATAATTTTCCCATTTCTAGTGTAACCTAGCTTACTCCTTGAGCAGTGTTTCTAATGGCAAACACCTTATTGTGTAGTAGTCCAGGTCATCCATTAGAGGGCAATATAATATTGTTCTGTTCTTTGGAAAGAAGTCATCAATGAGAGAAAATGACTGAGAGTCAGGCATAGGAAAAACAGGTACAACCGTTTTGATAACAAGGTTGAACTTGGTTTTCTGTTCTAAACCAAGAGCTGTTTTAATTGCAAGGTACATGTTAGATCAGCAGTGGAACAAAGAAGAACTTCATTTGTTGTTGTTATGATGTTTGAGTAAGTACAATGGATCTTTGTTATAATAGAACCTTCTTCAGAACTGTCTAGATGAGAGAAATGATCACAGGATTTGGGAAAACAAATTTCACCATCCCAGGCTCAAGTTTGTTTGCCATCTGGTTATGGCCAGGTTGCTGAGGCAAGAATTTTCTAACTTCTTTGAGAAAAGTTAAGCATGCAAACTCCTTTAAAAAACTAATTTAGGCAGAGCTGCTGTTGAAATCAGTGTGTTTAATGTGTGCTTTTAAGAACCCAGACTTTTAATATCCTTATTTTAAGATCTTTCTCTGTAGCTTTTCTGGTTTTACAAAGGTAGTAAATCATAAAACCTCGGAAGGAAGTTTCCAGTTTTAACTTCTAGGCAAAATAATAGCCTGTAAACAATGCTATAAATGTAATGTCACTGCCTACACTGTGATTAAGGCATATTTTTTAAACATCCTATGTTTTGATCTTGCAGCAATCTCCTGATAACTGCTGGAAGCATAAGAAGATGTGCCAGTAAAAATACTGCTTTATATTTGCTCTGTTTCGTAAGCATGTGTTAGCAACCACGGCTGAAAAGAGAATACTCAGCTAGATTAAATTTTGGTCTGATGTGATAAGGTGAGTGTTATGCTGAGTTAGGCAAACAAACTCGCTATTTCATATTTTATTAGGGACCTATGCTTTTGTTCCTTGACAGATAGGAAAGCAGCTTATTTAATTGAAGTCAGCATACTGGGAAGGTTCCTATAAAGGGTTCAAAAGTGCAGATGTGATTACTGGACTTCAAAGACAGTTCTGGAGACGTTTTAGGTTGATAAATTTTCCAAGTGTGAATGTGAACATTTAAAGTAATTTGCAAGATATCCATTATGAAGGAGTAGGTCATGGAGAAGGTATGGCACTCATAATGAAGTACTAATCAATGATAATGATATCATTTTACCTTTCAAGAAAATCTATTCCAAGTTAATATGTATAGTCAATTTATGCAGTATTGCTTAACACATCACTTTCATTTTGGAAATTGAGAAAAAAGAATCCACCTATGCCTACAAAGTTCAATTTAGTAATAAAACACCCCAGACTTTTCTTTGCAAATATGAAATAAATTGGTAATGCTGATTAGTGTAAGATGAAGTGTAGTATAATGTCAGTTTCTGCAACGAGCAGTGCTAGTTCCCTATGGAGTGAGACTGCAGAGCTTTTTCATTTTGCTCTGAAGTACTGATGTGGAGCTGGGGCTTCCATCCAAATCTCATACTTGAATGAGCCAGTCTTTATTAATTGTACACAGATGAGAAACTCTAGGTTTGTTTTTTTTGTTTAGTTTTTGAAATTTCAGAGCTGTACAAAGCCAGCATATATAAATAGTCCTGAGGCTATTCACTTTCTCATCAGTGCTACTTTTATCAGTGGCCTCTGGTTAGTGCTGATTCCACTATAGAAATGTTTGCATGTGTTTCCCAGAGGGCCTATACGCACTGGGTGTGAGAAAGGAACGTGTAGCTCTAGTGTGTTGCATTGGAAATATGGCTAGATACCACACCTAAAGGTAAAGGACATTCACTGTCATTTACCTGAGAGCTTTATCCTAGCACTTCTCATTTCTGGATGTGTGCTCCACAATACTGTATTGTTGTGTTTTTCTGTGTGTGTGTGTGTGTGTGTGTGTGTGTGTGTGTGTTTGTTTAACTTCAAAATCTAGTATTCAAAACTTAGTCAAGAAAAAAACTGTTAAAGCAAACTCCTTTGCTTTGCTTTTCTGCTTTTTTGAGAGACAAAAAGTTGCCAGTCCTTCCGTATGGCAGTGCATTTCGCTCCCCTTTGTGGGCCTGTTTCTCTGATGCTTCTTGTCAGCTTCCTGGTAGACAGTCTGGCAAACTGAGCCAACTGCAGATGGGTCGGCTGTGTCCAAAAGTGTCTGACTGCGTCGCTCCTTGGCTTCCTCGAGGAAACGGTCCCTCGTAGCACAGCTCGAAGAACAGTGATTCAAGCGATATGCAGGGAGCAGGACTCCGAGCTGCAGGATTGAGGGTCCCTTGCAGGGGACACTTTTTGAGCAGCTTCTTAAATAGACTGATCACAGAAAAAAACAGTGTACGTGTTCACAAAGAGATCCATATGGCACAGGATTTTGCCTTAGATTTCTGTGAGTAGTAAAATAACTTTCAACAAAAGTGTGTACAGAGCCTTTCTTTTCCTGACTAGATTGGTACTTTTATACATTCTCAGTCTTCCTTGTTTAGAGGAGGAAAATGTTTGCTTGGAGTTGATGTTCTGCCACTCAGAACTTTCTTTGCATTTTGTGATCTTTTTCACGCAGCCGCTAAGAGAGCTTGTTTTCCATCCCACTACTTACCGTCTACCACCAGATCTGTGGAAATTAATTTCGTTGGTGGACAAGTATCTCCGGAGGGTTGAACTTACTGTGTTCCCCCATCACAGAAAAGGTCTCTGAAGAGAGGCCGAGGAGAAGCACTTCAAAAATCAGGAGAGCTCTGAAAGGTTCAACTGCTGTCTAATTTTCCAATAATGACACTATAGCCAAAAACTTTTTGCCTCGCTGAAGTTAAATGTTTCAGATTGCTGAAATGAAAGCGGGGTAATTTGCCGTTAGAAAGTCAGACCTCAGAAAAATTAGTTTTCTTTGTGTTTCTTCTCTTCAGCAAGAACAACTTGGCTAAAGGCATGTAACTATTTAAGGTTGTGCCAGGAAGGACAACTCAAGGTGGTACCTATAGGCTTTATAAAAAGTGGGACTAATCATTTTTTATGCGATACATAGAATCTCAGCTTATAAAGATCAACAACATTAATAAGTTGCTCGGCTTTTACAGGGGAAAATATGGTACTGTCAGTCAGCTGTCAGATGTTTATAGTATGATTGACGAGCCACGTTTAAGGGATTGGAAGTAAAAATTTACTTTGTGAAATGCATCAGTCATTTTTATGGCCCCTTTTCATTTTCGTGGGCCCGGATAAGCCTGTCGTGTGTTTCGGGAGCACTGTAAGCACGGCGGGGTCTGCTGGTGGTGCTGAAGTCCAAGGAGCAGAAGGCTGATCCCACCCTGCTGAACCCGCTAGCTTTTTGTCTGATGTAAATCAGAAGCCCAGGTAGAGTGAGGAACTCGGAAAGCAGAGTTAGCTCAGCTGTTTCACTGTAATTCATTAGATCACTACACAGGAGTGATGATATTTTGAGATATCAAGAGGGGGTGATATTCATTTTGTATCATATTACCTGTGCCGTACATCCTGGCTCAAAGTGGGTGGCCTCCTTGGCATGCTACCAGGGCCACCCCTGTGAGCGGGTTTCTGGAAAAAGTGACTTGTTCATATGATTAAGACTGGGGGGTCGGGGAGAAATCTTAGTGAATGACTAGCCGCAGTTCTGATGGGATTGCTCATATTGGCATAGATGTCGATCGCGTCTAATTGTTTTAGATAGCTGTGGTGGCAATCATTGCTTACTAACCTTGGGGGAAAAATATTCTACCAGATAAAACCAAAGATCCATAACATGGGAAGGAACAGTTCTCACAGGAGAACACCTCCAGGTTATTTAAAGTAAGAAAAATTGTAATTTATACAGCAGCAGTATCTCTTCTCTCCCCCCCACCCCCTTCAGCTGTTCCCTTCCCCCGACCCTCTTTCCTCAAAACAACTAAGGAAAAAGGGTGATTCTTGTGGAAAGCTCCATGCTCTTTAAGTTTCGCAAGCCTGATCCTCCTCTCCTCATGATCAAGGAGTGGGAAAATGCAAATTGGAGAGTTTAGTAGCTTTCAGAAAGAGCTCCCTGTCTACCCCAACGCTTCACTTGGTCTCCACTGATATCAATATTGGAAAATGCATAGGGAAAGGGACAGTTTTTCAAGTTTCTGGGTCCTAGGTCTACGGCAAGAAAACTTGAGTGTGCAACAAATGGTGACAACCTACACAAAAGATTAGTCGCTATCTGTGACAATTCACTGTAGAGAACTTGTAGTTATTGTAGGAGGCAAAAGAAACTATGCTTCACAAACTCCAGAGATACCAATAGGTCCTTTTTACAGCTGAATTCCTACCTCCAGTCTTCTAGTCCTGTACTTTTTGATTATTGGAGATCATTAAAGAGACTCAGAGTGATGTTTTCAGGCTACTAACTTGTTAATGATTAAATCCCTTGGATAATCAGTTGATTGAAAATTTACCTCCTTGTGATGACATTGGAAAGGAGAACACTTAATCCAAATGAAAAAAATGGTTACTGCATACTCAACAGCTACTACAGTGAAGGAAGGCTATATCTGGGCTATATCTACATTTTGCTTGCTCCATATACTGCCTTCAGCAAGACAGAGATTGCAGTTGCAAGATCAAGGGTATCATCTCTTTTTTAGTTTATCCAAAATGGTGCAATTTAAACACAGCAGAAGTTAATAATGTTAATACTGTCTAGAGTAACCATGTGGTCTCTGTTTATGATAAATAAGTTTCATTAGTATTTTGGGTGTAATTCAAAAATGAAAAAATAAGTAGTTTTTGCCTTTTGAGGATGGCTTCAGGAAGGGAAGTGCCACATAAAGCATTTCTTTTTGAAAGACCCCTAGCAGAGGCTCTGGGTCGCTGGCAGTTGTAGCTTGGGGACCTTTGAGCCCAGTCTGTACTCCTGACCATGCTCTGACTATATTTTGCCACATATATTGGGCTGAGTCTGGGCTTAGCCTTGGGCTAAGTAGTGCTTGTCTCCTCCTCCTGTGGGTACATAATTTATGTAACGCACATTGTAAAATCTTTGGTTCTAAAATCATCTGTATCTATGCCAACAGAAGGAAAAAAAGGGATGACTTGGGTGTTTTTTCTTCTTCTTTTGAAACCTCCTCACAGGTTTTTCATTTTACCTGGGTTTCTGTTAGTCTTAGTTTCTTATAGTGTAAATATTCTTATAGTGTAAATATTCTTATAGTGTAAATATTCTTATATTTGGGCAGGTGTGTGAATGCTGTCTACTTGTCTTCACTGAAAATAAATTTTCAGTAAAATGAGTGCCACCTTATCATTTGGCTTTAGGCACTTTTTTTTTTTTTTTTTTTTTTTTTTTTGTTAATCAGCACAGTCATTTGGTGATTGTCATGAAGCACCAGTACTGTAGGTCAGCAGAGTTGATAAATAGGTCTAAATATATGACTAGGTAAGTAAATAACAGGGTTCTTTACTGAGCATTTATCCTTTTCCTTGACTGGCCTAAAATGTTCCATTTGTTTTAGCGCTTGGAACTTCTATGCATTCCTTTGGAGAATTCTGCTTTTTTAGTAATGAGTAATAGGGAACAGAAAGTAAGGATGCCAGATTTTGCATAACAGGAATGTTTCAAGTCTGATTGCTTGGTAAGATGTACTGACATAAACAGACTTTGCTAAAACTGACTTTCTACTGTGTCTCAACAGAATTTTAAATATTGGTATCATTTAGTCATTGGCTTCTCTTATAAATCATTCATTCGTGTTAATGTTCAGCTGTATACAGCAATATGTTAATTTTTATATCACTTGCATCTACATTTCTGAAGGATAGCAAGATGCAGTTTAAAATTAAGGATTCCAAGCGTATATTATAGTCAGTGTTGACACAAGCTATTAACTGCATTATTAGGAGGCAATGTGGCAGTACTGATGGAGCTACCATTACCTACCCTTTACTTTGCCATCTCTGAGGAAATTCTAGGTCACCCTATTCTCTATGTGCTGTAGAGAAGAGTATACAACGGTTACAAAGATCAAGCCAATAGACCGCGGAGTATGTGAAAAAGATAGTAATATGTAACTGGTCTTTTCTCACTGATGCTAGGAAACTTGCCAGGCTTTTATGGCAGTTTACACTGTGGCTTGTGTTTTAATTTCTCAGTTGAATAAATCAGTGAGTGGTCAGCATGTTTCTCAGATTTGCTTCTGTCCTCCTGTTTGATCAAGTATTTGGCATCTTGCAGAGCCACAGAGAATGTCTGTGCTGTGTAGGTCTGTAAAAGTTTGTAATTAGCATTAATGAACAGCCTTAAAGACCTTTCTTTGGGAATGTTTTCAATGTCATTCTCCCCGCCCCCGGTAGCAAGTAGAAAATAGACTGAATCCATTAAGCCTTTGCTTTAGCCAGTGGTTATAATTCAATAATAATTCAATTCAAAAATGGGAACTTTGGCAATCTTTCAGTAGCATTTGTTTAATTGGCTCTTGGGTACAGCCACCACTGCAATAGCTGGAATGTTGTAAATGCCTTCTCTGTGCTTCTGCATAATTGGCTTCTCCTCTCTCAAAACTTAAAGGCTTTTCAACCTGCTTTTTTTGTATTTACGCTATGCCAATTAGAGCTCTACCCCTTTGGCCCTACGTTTCCTTTTTCTCATTCCAAACCCACATCTGTTTTTTCACATTCTTATTTAGTTTGACTGAGAATGCCAATCAGCTATGATTGATCGCATTTACGGACTACAGCCTGGAACCCAATTCAGCGCTCACGTGCATTTGCTGTTGTGATTAATGAACATAAATCAGGGGTGACAATTCACAGTTGCAGCTGGAGTGCAGATAGTCATTGAAAATGCAGGATGGTAGGAAGGTCGGCCTTTACTATCTCCTTTACAGTTACATTGGAAGCAAATTTTCCTGTCCTCCAGTGAAACTTGTGGTTATCATTTTGAAAGTATCTAAAATATGGAAATAAAACACATGCCCTCAGCCCATTTTGCAGCGTAATACATAAGACAACTGTATCTGAAGCACTGATTTTCATCTGCTCGCATTGCTAAGAAGATTTATAAGTACATTTAAAAGGTTATTTGAGGAACTTGGCTAGCTGTTTTTCATCTCTGCTGAGGACTGTGGGAGGTTGAAGGTGAAATGACTCCCACTATTCAAATGTTAGTCTATGATGGTGGGACAAAACTGCGGGATATAATCTGATTTCTTTTTAAGAAGGACTCTACTGGGTTTATTTTTCCTCTTGTGACTAATGTGGAATGATGGAATACTTAAGGCAACATTGTTCCAGGATTTTGTAGGCTGAAAGTCTCTGAAAGTTGTCTTAGACTAAAGACTGTAATCCATTACCATTTTTACAGCTGAGCTTTGTCTGCACAGCTCTCTTAACTAAGAATTTAAGCTCATTATTTTGTAGTAAGATTGTTTGCTTCCTGACACTATAACCTGATTTACAATGAATGCTATTAGTAGTCTGTTCTTTCTTAATGAATATAATCAGGCTGAAGACGCATGAAACACAATTGACAAATGACATGTATTGATTTTAAGCCTGACCTGATTGACATACTAGAAGAATAACCAACTTGCCAATAGTAGGCTATTTGTCTAGCAAAACAAGTGTTAAATCTTTGCAGTTACTTGAAATTGCTTTAAGGGGTCACCGCTCTAAATGCCTCTTAAAGCAGATCACTTACAAAAATCTATGCGTCCCCTTATTGCTCATATGTGCATCTGTAAACATATAAAGGAACTATTACAGTACACAGAATAAGAGCAAGTGTAGTAGGAAACAGATGTCTATCATAAAAGCAGGAAATTCTCATTTAGTTCTAGCACCATCCTCTTGGAAATACTTATTTTGCCAGATACCATTTATACATTTGATACGAAAAGCTGCTTGTAGGTCCTCTGTGTCTCCTTTACATTAATTTCAGATGTAGTTTCTCTCTACAAATTGCATTGCTTTTAATATGCTAAAATAATATTTATACAGGAAATGTATTTTATGATGTTATCTTGTTTTTTTCCAATTTTAAGTCAGTAAGTATCATCAATTGAATCAAAATATGAAAGCACCTTGAAAAAGAGTGATGAAATCAATAGATGCAGAGGCTCTATTATAGCTTCTGCCTGTTATGTTGTTGTCTTTCATGGTTTATATGTTTTTTGCAGTAGGCAAGGCCACGCTGCTCTGTAGTTTGCTCATTCAGAATTCGTGCTATGGAGATGATTGATTAATTTGGGGGTTTTTGAAGTAGTCCTCTGATCTTTGGTACGGTTCTCCTCTTGGAGGTGTATTTAAGCTCCAGAATACTTGTTTTAAAACTGGGGCAGAGCAATTTCATGACACTTATTTATAGGAAGTGAAGTTTATGTAAAGGTATTTGTGACAATTCTGGAGAAAGACGCGTGATTTCTGGCCCTTTGGTAGTGGTTCTGAGGACCATGATAAAGCTCCTGGGTGGCTGGTGTTTTCTAAAGTAGTAAGTTGCCCTTCCATAGTCTTAGTGTAAAATAAAGCATCCTGTCATAGTCGCCTCATCTTTTGCCTTGTTTTGAAAATTTCTATCCCAGGGCTGGTGTGATAGTGGCAGATTTGGAAAGGGAGCTCAGCTATGCATGGGTACTTAGGAAGACCTCCTGCCACAGGGCGGAAAAGAAAATAGTAGGTTTCACAATAATGAAGCTACTTATATTAACGTGCTATGGAAAAAAGTAGGGGAGGAGCACGTATGCCTGCTACCGTATATTGCAATTTGAGATGCGCTGTTTCACCATCAGGTGTGCTTTATGATGCCTCTTACACCCCAGATCCCAGCAGACCCCCAAGGCCGAGTGACAGGCCGAGTGACGGCCCGGGGCTGGGCCGAGATGGGGCCAGGCCAAGCGAGGGAAGCACGACTGCTACCACTTACTAACCATTTCAGTAAATCTCATTGTACGCTAGAGGTTCACATGGATTTTCTGCATTAAAAAGTCTCTGTGGGAAATCTGTTGTGCGCTGTGGTTCTTGTTTTGATTATTTTTAACTTGTCGTAAAGGGGTCTTGCTCAGGGGTCAAAGGGCAGGAAATCCAATAGTTTAACATCAGTCACTTAATGGAAGTGTGATACTCTTTTTAGTTTAGAGAATGAATGCGATCGGTTTATGTTGAGTGGCAGGAAGACATCTGGGCCACCTAAGTGAGTAAAGTTACAATGATTTTCCTAATTAGTGGTCTGTTTTTATACTGCATGTATTTGCAGACTGCATGTATTTATTGCTTTGAGCTTTATCCATTAAGCTGTTCTTTCTCCTTAGTGATGTGCTTTTGCATAGGTGCCTTTTCTTTCTCTTTTTATTTTTGTAAAATGTTGTCTACTTACAGTGCTTTGACATGCAGTTTGAAATAATGCTGACACAAATGTGTGAGCTAGTGACTCACACAACTTTAACATATTCCTTTTGAAACAGATGCAAAAATATATTTAAACTGCTGTCTTGCACCTAGCTTTTTGTGTAATATTTAAGCTTTGTGTTCAAGCAGTCTGTTCCCTGTAAGGCAAGGCTAGACGAGTGAGAAGGAAGCACTCTGTGCTTAGAAATGCCAGTTTTCAGATTAAACGAAAACTGGACCCTGGAGTGCGGTGGCAAGCAGAGCAGCAGCTTGCCCTGGACAGCGGTGCGGCCCCAGCGCCCTGCACTGGTGCCAGCTCGAGCCATGACGCTCTGCTCAGCTCCTTCATTGCTCCAACATCAGAGTCTGTTTTGCTTTTTAAACTCTTCTCGTGTCACTCTCTAGTGCAGCTAAACACATTTCTTCTTTTCCTTTAGCTGGCTGCTTTTCGGAGTGGATATTGGGTAATCCCTTTGCGCAGTTCTGCTTAGAGACGGTTTGTGAAGTGGCTGAGGCTCTGTGGTGTCAGGTTCCTTGTCACCTATTATGTATATTTAGTATTGTTTTTCTTTTTGTAGGATTACATAAGTGTATGTGTGTGTATTCATAGGCATGGCCCATAGCATTTAACGGTACACTTGTCTGAATAGACTCCAGTGTTTTAAGAAGTGGTAGAAATCGTGACTCTTCTGACATCATGCCTTCACTGACACAGGCAGAAAGATTTGTGTGCCTCTTGGAGGCTTTCGTTAAGTTATAAAGCACCTGTGTGTGCTCAGTTAATTGGCTGAGGACTGTCACTTCGCTCTTTAAATGGCATGTTGCCTTCACTCATGATAAATTGTACCGTTGCTGCTGCAGTGGAGAAAGTTTTTATTTTAAACTACTTTTGTAGTAAAGGAAGTGCTAAGCCAACGGTCTCTCAGATCAGCATGCACAGCTAGGACTCTCCTTCCTATGCTGCAGCTCTAGCAAGAGTTTGTTACTGCTTATCTGCACTTTTTGGTCCTCTCCGTCTCACCCAGCCAACTTTCTGATTGCAAAATACTCCTGAGCCGGTACATAGCGTATCGGTGCTGAGCCACCCCTGGTCCCCGACCTGGGAACTGCAGTGCTGCCGTGTCCCTGGGTAGTCGTTCCCCCTTCAGGGCTTTCTTTTCCTATTTCCCTTGCAGAGGAATACTGTCAGCGGAAAATTCATGGCGTTATGGTTACGGGGACAGATTTCCCTGCAGTTTATCATAGCACGTACGTTATCTAGCCAACTAAAAGCTACAGCCAGATGCAGCCTGGGAACATCTGTTTTAAATTGGCTTGTAGGTGCATGGTGGTGACCACCTCGGCGTCCAGTCGGGCGTCTGGTCAGGGTATGCCACAGTTGCCCTCTGCTGTCTCTGGCAGCTTTGGAGGGTCACAAGCTGGAAACTGAGCTCCTTGAGGCTGTCACAGCGATGCTTTTGCAGCCTGGCTGATGGGCTGTTGGGCAGCTGCACTGAGGTTGTGTCACACCTGACAACACTGGTATAATGCAAACTTGCTACCCAGCCTCCGAGCTGCGAGGGCGCTCCCCGATCTTGTTTTCAAGCTGTTTTTCCCTTCTCTTTTGCAAAGACTTTTCAGATTTTGTTACTTGAAGTTTGCTTTAAAAGAGCAAAGGCTGAGATGGCTGTGAGAACATCTGAAGCTTGGGTTTTAATAAGTGAATAAATAAATAAAAACAAAATATGAAATACCAAAATACTTGGGGATAAGATCATGAAAATAAGGAAACTGCTGTAAAGCTATGAAGTGACAGTGTATCACCAACTCTTTCTAGATGGTATTGAAATATTTATTTTTATTTGAATAATGAATAAATCCTACAATTTTCAGGAAAGAACATGGCTGCTAAAATTTACAGTGTTAAGATTAGAAGAAATTACGGTATTTATGTTAAATGATGCATACAACAGAAGAGATGCTGACCAGTAAATACGCCTTCATGCTGTATATGATACCATATATTACTCAAGTGACCAGTGTTACAAACATAATGACTTGCGCATCTTTTCATAACCTTTATTTGGTGGCCTAGCATTTTAAAAATACGTAATTATGTATATGATGATAAGCAGATCGGAGATATGATTTCACTGTAAATTGCTTTTGCCTCTTACGCTTGGGGCTGCCCCAGCGCGCCGGCTGTCCCTCGCCCCTTGGCGGTCCCGCTGCCGGCAGCGGCCATGCCAGGCCCCCGCCGCAGCTCCCGGCGCCGAAACCCTGCCGGTGGCGCTGGCAGACACCTGCGTTTCTCCAGCAGGTGGCAGGATGTCCTAGTGTAAGCGACGGAGGCTTGGTGCGGCCCGGGCCGCCTTGGCAGTGTTTGTGCTTCTGGTTTACTGTGTGGTGAACGCAGTATCCGTTCTCGCTGTGTGTGCATGTGCCTGTAAGGCTATGGGTTACTCCTGCCTCTTGCAGTTATGACACTTTCATCAAGATGGACCTTGCTTTGGAATATTCTGAAGCAAAAACCTTTCTGCGGTGGCCAGGTGAGGCTTTCGGGAGCAGATGGTGACCACATCCTTTCGATGGCGGAAGGTGCTCTGTGCAGGTGGTTGGTAATAGACTTGCCAGGCTCATGGCGGCCGTGCCAAATTGCGCACGATGGTTTTGCAGTGGAAGAGATCCCGCTGCTAGGGACGCCCCTGAGACTTTCAAAGAAACTAAGGTCATGTTGCAGCTCCGGTTGTGATATCGGAGGTCACGTGGCAGGGCTGCTTCCACTGCGCGGTGCTGGACAGGCAGCACTTGCTAAAGGAAATCAATTTTCCCCTTAACGATTTAAGCAACTCACCGAGTGTGCGATACGAATTCCTCTTCATATAAGGAGAGATTACATTATTTTTAGAAAGACCATTGACTAAAAGGCAGATATTAGTTAGATACTTTAGTCTGCTGCTAGGATTTTAAGGCAAACAACCCTTCATCTGCTCCAGAGCCAATTAGGTTAATGGTCTCACAGATCTGAAAGCTGTGACCATATGTCAGACACGGGCCTTGCGCGCAGCGTACTTGTGTGCAGATGAAAGGGCTCACCTTGCATACGCTGCGTGCGTGCCACAGATTAAAGTAGGGCTCTTTCTTTCAGGTTTGTACTGTGATCTTCCAGTAAATATTGGTAATGAATATTTTAATGAGTAAAAATTAAGTAGCACAAAACTGACTTGCATTTCATGTTGATAGTAGTTGTTTCAAGTTAAAAACAAAACAAAGAGAAGCATAAGGAGAGTGAATAGCAGGACTCCAGGCTCCCGAAAGGGAAGATAATCTCCGAATTGCAGGTTCTTTGGGTCTGTGAGAGCTGGTATTTTTTTTTTATGGCTAACTGTTTAGATGTATATGCTCGTATCTGGTTTATGTATTACAGTGTTAAACAGTAGTGGTAGAGGAACACTACAACTGTCTGTCATGGTACTGTGGTATGTACAGGGCTATTCCTGTTAAATTACTTGCTGTGGAAGGCACCGAGTGTTAACATCAGGTCAGGACTCATGTAAAATGATATAATAATAGGGACAAAGTCAAGTAGTTACTTCAGCTCCTGTCTGTCTATCAATAGAGACAATATATTTGTGAATAAAGGAACAGGTTTGAGGGGAGGGTTGTTGTATTTCAATTTTTGTAATACTTAGCGAGAATGGTTTTAATCAGGACTAATGAGCAGTGTAGGAGGAAGCCCTCTGGGGTATATGCTTGTGTTATCTCCAGCTGAAAAAGGCAGAAATGGACCACTGCCAGATAAAGAAGCTGAAATAATCCTACTTGCTTTCTTTCAGCCCCACCTGTATTTGTAGATATGTTATCCAGCAGCACCTAAGTCAGCTTCTTTAGAAATTAAACTCACCTCAGTCAAGGAAATGAAACTCATCTTAGGGAGCCACTCTGTTAGCAGAAATTTGTCTGTTTTTGAAGTAAAAATTGTGAATACCGCTTTCCATCTTTGATCACTTTTTTCACCCTCTGCGCTCTTCCATCCCTCA
The DNA here is from genome assembly GCF_036370855.1 of Dromaius novaehollandiae. Taxonomy (NCBI): domain Eukaryota; kingdom Metazoa; phylum Chordata; class Aves; order Casuariiformes; family Dromaiidae; genus Dromaius; species Dromaius novaehollandiae. The sequence continues at coordinate 28,829,598 of NC_088098.1, forward strand.
GCGTTCCCTGAGTCTGGTAGCACTGACATGTCTCCATAGCCTCTTCCAAATGTTAAACCAGGAAGAATTAAGCTACGAAAGCGGAATGATTGCTGTGAGCGAAGATGGTGTGTGCAGTCCTTTTGTTTGTCTCTCTTGAGGTGAGCAACATGATGGATTGATATGTATACCAAAATATGTTAGAAATTGAAATAAAATATGCATTTTTTCATAATTTATCAGCATTATGATGGCACAAAAAAGCCAGTCTTATGAATAATACAGAGCTCTGCAGTGGGCATTATGTACTGTAGGTAATAAATGCAATGTCTCTTGTAGACTACCAGGAGAGTTGTAAAGCGGAATGCATTAGTTCTGCTTTGTGATAATAAATCATTTTAGTTTGTCAGAAGGCTCTGGCTAACTTTTACTCCTGAGGTCTGAAAGAATGCAGTGCCATACGGCTCTGGATGGTTTCTGAAGTGTTTAGGCTGGCTCTGAATCTCCTGGGTAATGTTTTGAGTGAGCGATATGGTTAGATAACAAGTGGCAGTATTTCTCAGGTATCGATGTTGTGATGCCTCCTGTTGTTTTATTGCCCAGAGTGGCTGATTTCAGCCTAATTGGAACTGTAGCTCTTCTGTGATGTTTTGTGTCTCTATTTGCAATATGGCTCCGTGTCTCTCTGAAGAGCGGTGGGAGGATGCTGTGAGTGACAACCTGCTCTGCTACTTGGGTATCTTTGGGGGAGGGGGGGGAATCAATTACATATTGTTTTCATTTTATACTCGTGCAAACTGTTCTTAGGCTGTCTATAAAAGCTACCTTTCCGAAACTAAGCTTCCGTGTGTGTCAGCTAATCATTGTTGCAAACAGTCCAGATGATGGCAACACAGAGTAGGTAGAAGCAGATCTGGATTGATCATGCAAGATTAGAGAAAAAAATATTTGTGTAAACTTCATTAAAATACACAAGTTATCTCATGTTCATTAATTTCTGTTTGATTTTCACTGAGTAAAGCCTTGTGTTGTGGTGGTCTCAAGAAATTCAGTGGAGTCTTTGCTAATCCATACTTTACTGATTTGTACAATTCACTACTTAGTGGAAAGGCTCCATCTTTTTAATATTTTTAGCCAAGATTTAATAGCAGAAAGTGTAGTGAAATCTCATATTAATAAGTTTTCATCATATATACAAAATACACTACAAATACAGCATGTTGTGAGGTATTATCAGAAAGAATTAAACTACACTTTTCTAAATAACTGAATAATATCAATTATGTGGAGTGTTACTGTAGCCTCTCTTTTATTTCGTACACTTCCTGCTTGAAGAAGCCTTTTATGAATTACTGAATTTTTGCTATTTATGAAGTTATAATGGACTTTTTATCCCAGGTGATAAGAAGACCAGTCGTGTGTTTCTGGCTGCATCCTGAAGTCTGTTTGCATTGGTGGGTAGATATGAGACAAACCTGAGACACCATGGATAAAGCTCACATTCTGTGATAGACCCTCATCTGTTGTAGATGCTCTCTTCTGCCTTCTGCACTTTGACCAGTACCTCCTTTCTTTTTTGTTCTCCTTGGTGGGAGGTCCGAGTATGAGAGCGGCTAAGATCTTCCACCTGCGAATGGTAGAGCATTTTGGCAATGCCAATGCTGGGTTTCCAGAATTGTCTGTTCCATTTTTCCTTGTCCCTGGAAATGTGCTTACAATTTGTCTGTAGTACTTCAGAGAGAGGGCGTAGGCTGCTGCTGTGTTACAACACACTGCCTGTCATGCTGACCACTACGGTCTTGTTATTTCTTGTACCAGCTGCTGCATCTTTCCGTAAAGGTCTGAGACCTATCTGTTGGGGCAGTGCTTGTTCTCTGCCCTGACCAGTCAAGTTGTTTGTCTCTGAGGCTTCCAGATGCAATAAATCAGAAAAATAGTGTTTCTGAGCAACAACTGTATAAGTAAGTATGAGTAAACTTAATTCATTGTGTCTAATCTCCCGGCACCATCCTCATTCAAGTCCAAACCTTGATTCTTTTTCTTCTGTGTATATTCAGTAGTGATCAAGGAAGAACAGAGTGCACGGGGAGACACCCATGTGCTGGTTTGCGTGATGAGTGCAAGGTCGAGGCATGATCTGGGCTGATGCAGGGTTGGAGAGCAGAGAAGCTGTGTGTGGCTAGCCTGGCACCAGCCTGCTCCCGCTGAGCGCCGGCTGAAGCTGGGAACTTCTTCCATATCATGTTGCTATAGAAATCTGCACCTGTCAGCGAGTGGCTCACGTCCCTGGGCAATGCCACTCACTTGTTGAGAGCATTTGCATCCCCCAGTGTCTGTCTCTTCTGTTCCCCTTTTGGGGCTGCATGCCTGGTTTTCTCGTGGGTTGGTACAGTTGTCCATGCCGCGCTGTACTCCGGGCTGCATGCTAAAAGTATGTTGGCCAGTCCTCAGCTCAAGTTTCTGCAGAAGATTTTGTGTCCTCTAAGTTGTATCGGTTTAGAACTATTGTTCCACTCTTACAAAGCTCTGAACAGTATAATAGTCTCGTATTTATAGAAACTGACCTTTAGGCCTTGCAGCTTCAAATAATTTAGTAATATTTTACTCAGGAACTGCTCGTAGAAAGTGTTGTGTAACTAAAAAAAAAGAAGCCATTTTTTTAAAAAAGATTCTTTCGCAAATTGAAGTTTTTCAAGTGATTGCTCAATAGCGTGACTAACTGCCTTTTTCTTGTTTAGAAATTAAATAATAATAAGCAGTTCCATTAGTGCATTTAATAAGCAGTAGTGCGCTTTGTCTTATGGAAAAGCAAACAAAACTTCTTTTTAAAGCAGTGGTGAGCTATAACTGTTACTTTACTTTCTCACCCTTTTCCATTTTGGCAGTGTCATCTTATTTGTGGATTTTCTTGACTCAACTTGCAGTCGTACTAGCTGTTCACCACAGTCCTTTATTGCAATTTTATTTGATTTTAGGTGTAGAGTACCTAAACTGAAGTTCTTAGTTCCAAGTGTTCAGTGTGATTTCAAGTGGAATACTTGATGGAATAAATTAAATGTTACGGTTTTTTGTCTGATAATGGGAGATGAACAATTTGCAGGAGAAGCTTTGTGGCTTCTCAGTGTGTGGACCTTTCTGTGAAAATAATGGGACCCTTGTGCACAGAAAAAATAACAGCGACATTGCAAATCTCGGTGAATATGTCAATAACTGTCAATCATAATTTCTCCTCTACTTGGGAAAAACTCAGTCCAAAAACATACTAATTTCCTTGCTGCTGGAAACTGGAACCAGTGAAGGCTGTTTTGAGTCAGACAGCAGGACTGCTAGGGCCAGGTGGGCCCTTCTCCTCTCGCGTGCAGCAGCGTGTGGCGCCCTCAGTCCGGGGTGCAAGGGTGCTTGCTGGCAGAGCCAGGACATTTCATGGCAATGCCGCGGTCGCATCTGCACCTGCTGGCTGACTGCAGGATCGCTGTATCACTGAGCTGGCTTTGAAGCATTAATTAGCTTTTGTAGAAATTTTTTCCACCATAGTTAGCTTGACTGTTTCTGATTGTCCTTTGCGGAACACCTTTTAATGTTTTCTGTATGGTTATGATGACTTTGGGCTTTTGGTGGCACAAGAATTAATCTTTTGAATCAGCCTGGTGTGATCATAACATGTGACAAATTGTGAGAAACGTTTCATCCCGGTCAGAGAGAAGTTGCTTTGGTAATTAAAGGAGAATGTGACACAGATTATGTGATCTAATGGCTGCATGTGCTTTCAGCAAAGCGATGTAGGCTGTGTTCTTTGATCTTATTTGTACTCTTAAAATGATTTTTTCGAAGTGTTTCATATCTGTCCCTTCATTTTCGTGTGTCATAGAGTAATGCAGTGCTGCAGAATGAAGCTGCCAAAACAAATTTTAAATGCTGAAAACTGAAACTGCAAAGCATTATCGCGCATGAACAGCTTTATCACAGACAAACCTGTTCTTATAAGTACTCTGTAAAGCTGTTTTGTGGGATAAAACACCTGGAACTTTCAGATCAGAGTTTAAAGAATTTGGCAGATAGAGACGTTTGGTTTTTCCCTACGTCTTTATGCCTTTTCTGCTTGCCTTTGTCAGACAATAAATACTTTACTTGCTAGATTTAGTTTTCACAATAAAATGTAACGTGGGAGAAAGGAATAAGCACAAATGGAAACAGTCTTTGTGTGCCTCTTTAAAACATCAGATATGTTTGCTGATGAGATTCTTCTGAATCCAGAAATTGCGTTGAAACATTAACCTGCAGAAGCTCCCTTTAAAGCAGAAGTAATAACACCTCCTCAAATTTAAGAATACGGTAGCCTCAGGGTAAGTGCTGCCTGGTGGAAAGTTGAGGAGAGGGGGTTCAAAGCAAGCCATCTAAAGAACATGTTAGGTTTTCACGAATATGTGGTCTGACGTAAGTGGAAAAATACATTGGTAAAGTCGTAGTCACTGAAGGTTTCTCTTTATGCTGTATGGGTGAAGGGAGAAGGAAGAGGAGGTGTCGGGCAAGGGGGAGTGGAGGCATGGAGCTAGATTAGAAGGTGAGAGATGAAAGTGAAGAACTGTTTGAAGTTGAAGCAAGAGGAAGAAAGAAGAATATGAGCAGATATGTAAAGGCAGCAAAAAGTGGTGCAAAATACGAATGAACTGGACAGGACACAGCATGTGAGAGGTGCAGCCCTGGGGCAAACAGACCTCTGTTGCATTTCTGTCTCTGTTGCAGACTGCTGGTGCAGATCTCCTGCCAAGTGTTGCACAGGGGTTGCTGAGACAGGTTCACATGTGCCATTTTATGCATGGGGTCTGTAGCTGATGGCACAAACTGGCTCTAGCAGTAAAAGTTACTTTGGGGGCAAAATAAAATGGAAAGAGAAGGAGAAAAAGGAAAGAAAACTCTAGTGGCCAGTTGGGAAGAGGAGTGATAGGGTCCTCCGGTAAGCATCCTCCCCTCTCTCCAGTGACAGTGATGAAGATGAGGATGATGGCTTTAGCCATGCTTTTACCACAGTATGGTGTGGTTTTTAATTGGGACCTGCCCAAACTTTCTATTATTTGTTCCTGTTCATAACGTTGTTAGCACTAATTGGAGTATACTAATCAGGTCTAGGTGTTGCACACTGACTGATTGCTAAGCTTCTGTGCAGATATATTATTGAATAATATTCACTGAGTATTTAAATGACTTCTGCTTTATTATGCACTAAGTTTTGATTTTTTTCTACCGTAAACTAAATGTACAAAAACAACAGGTAAGAAAAGGGGGGGAAAGGAGAATGAAATGGCATTTCTCTTGCAGGCTGGCAATTGTCCCATGAGAACCTGCAATAACACCAGTATCAGGGATTGCAGGTGCAAGGCCATCAGAATAACGGTCTGAGAACAACACCATGAGAAAAACATGGGGAAAAATACTGCTACCGAAGCAGTAAAATACCAAGCACAGCTGCAGCAGCTTAAGTGAAGGGTTGCAGAGCTGTGAGTGTAAGGCAGGGTATGGAGCTGCAGGTAGCAGACCCTTAGCATTACTGAGACACTGCACAACACTGGTGGATATTTTTAACTTTTCAATGACTAACAGCAATTTGAAACACAGCCCAAACTTACTGACTCTAACCAGAAGATTTCTATTAGAAACTCCATGTACTATCTCATCAGAGCTGAATTTGGGTTCTCCATATGTCCATTCTCTGTGGCCTGATGCCACAGCAGACTGCATCCCCTGTGCCGTAGTACGTTCTGATATCTTGCCCTTACACTGATGTCATGTCTGGATTTCTGGGGGTGAAGGTGCTTCCCATCCTCATTACTGTGTTATGGCATCACTCCTCATGGCTCCCTCTCTGTCTGGGCTTCTATAAGAAATTTCTTTTCTGTATGGCTATAATTCAGTAAATACCATTTAAATTTGATTTCAGAGTAATTTTATTGAAATGACTCTATTTACAGACACTACTTAAAATAGTTTCAGAGTCATTTGAGAGCATAACAACCACAATGAATGTGGAACTTTAATGCTGGAAAATCTGCCTCACAACTTAGCTCTCTCTCTGAGCCTATATGTAACCCTGGGCTCTTGGAATGGCACAGCCCGACTTCTGAGTTATCGCTATTTCTTTTCCTTTGGTTAGATTTGTTTTATGACTTTTTTTTCTCCCTACAAATGTTGTGCATAAGATTTCCATGCAAATTGCCTTTTATGAATATTTGCATGAGAAAAAGTACCTACAGCTGTAGAACACGATGTGGCACGTCAGTGCTCTTTCCTAAACATTTGCTTTGTGCTGGAGTAAACTGAGATGAATTATTTGAGTAAAAAGAAATATTTCATAATCCCTAAACACTTCTAAATCTTTCACAGGAGCTTAGGAAAGATTCTCTATAGAAACATATAATTAGAGCCAAACTTTTTTAACTAGGAAGTCCATGGACTACTTCCCAGATTACACATATGGTTGCAAGGCTGCTTTTAGGTCTATTCTTTCGGTAGTACTTGCAAATGGCTATTTAAAGGTTCAGCCTCTTTCATGTGTAAATATACCACTACTTAAACACTTAACCTCTTTCATGTGCAAGCTAATTGATAGCTTATAGTGCATGATGAATCTGTTCCGAATGGTGATGGTGATAGAGAGGAATGGCTCCACCAGATTCGAGGTGGTTATTGAAATTCTTGATTTTAGGACATTTTGGGTCCCAGCCCTGAATGTGAATAACATACAATGTGTAAATTCCACCATTTTCTGTCTCAAAGATAAAAGGATCAGTCTTTAAAAAAGTCTTATTCACTCTGCTGTTAGATTACAGCCTCCTTCTTTTCTCACTACTGTGTCCAGCTGTATCCTACTGTATTTAGGAAGGTGAGTGAATTAAATAATTGTACAATGGGAGAATATATTTTTGGATTTCGTCCGTAAGTGCCTTGCAGTAGCAAATGGTTTCTGGCTGACAGGTGGAAGAAAGGTTGACCTAAAGGGAAAAGAGTTAAGGTCAGCTTTGGCTTAAAGGTTTCTGGATTTCTGTGCAGATGGACCTTTCTGGAAAAAATTAAAAATAACTTTAAATGCTCACTCTACTATAAGTCTGTTTTAGCATAACAATTCTTGTAAAGAGTCATTGATTCTCCCTAGCCTTCTATTTAAATACATGAGTTGAAAACCACTATTCTTCCATCTCTTTTAGTAAAGCCTTTAAAGTCTTCAGAATTACTTCAAGATGTGTATATGTGTCATATTGCAAAAAAACTTACCCTAAACCTTTGTAATTAATTTTTCAGGCAGTTGTTTTGTCCTTCTTTCTTTCCTCCTACCTAAACATTTCTCTGTATTCCGCTGGCCTGAATTCTCCAGGCACCTACAGAAATGCCTGTGTGAGAACACGGTGCCTGACAGTCGCAGCTGGTATTCTGCAATACGTTTGGGGTTGCCGGGGGTTTTCATAACTTTTTTCATAATGTGAGACCATTAACGATAGAACATTATAGATGAAGAATATTTTGTGTTTTGATAATAGAACTCTTTTGACTCAAAATATTAGTGTATTCTGAGTTTTAAATTTCTGTGCAAATATATTTAAGCAACTCTGTGCCCAAGGGGTTCATTCTCTGCAGTTGCTTTACACATTTTGGAGATTTGGAGAAGAAGAATGGAGGAAAGTGTTGTTGGAAAAAGGACAATTTTCCATTTAAGAGGCACAACAAGTATAAATTAGACCTGTTTTCATTTCCTGTATCCATCAAACCCTGACAACACTTAATTGTAGTTTACATTAGAGAAATTCACCATTCTATAAAATGCCTTTTCACTCAAGGACTTTACTGCATTTCATATTTAAATACGGCAGAAGACTTCAGACCATTGGACTTACTGCAGGTGTAAGAACCGTTTGTTCCAAATCAGTTGGTCCCATCAGGTCGTAGCTTTAATGTGGATGCACAATGCTGAAATGTCTATTCAGCATGTTAGTTTGTCTATTCTGTTTCTTGATAAACTTCCCTGTTGTTCTATTATTTGGCTCATTTTTCTATTACTAGCTCATTTATTGCCCTCACGACATTTCAGAATCTGCCACGCCTGTGGCTTTGAAGCTGGGCTTGTAATGTCAGGAAGGCAACCTTGGAGTATTAATACTGTAACTAAAATCTCTTCCAATACTGCTCAGCATGGACAAGGAGCAGTTTTTTGATGAACCTATAGCTAATGCTTATATGACCAATGGGGACAGAAAGAGCTCTTTGTGCTTAGCTTGGCCCTCTCCAAGCAATTCAGTTCAAAGCATTCAATCTTGCAAGGCAGCCAGAGCCTTAACCTTTAAACCAAAGCCTTAACTGCACAGTTCTCTGTGCAGGGATGGGGACACCACCTTTGTGCTGGAAGGTCTCAGGAGGAGAAGTTCTGCAGACTCTGGTTTCAGCTCCAAAGAGCTAAAGCAGTAACTGTGAAGGTGATTTCTGGGAATGTAACTGACAAAGAAGAATGCATAATTTTGAAGGCCATGGCTCTCTGGCTTTATTTTTTTATTTATTTTTGGAACTATGCCTGTTAGCAGAATTTATCTAATTATCTGTTGTTGTGTTGACTCTACCATGCTTCAGGTCAGCAGTTTTTATCATTAAAGACCATTTAGGAGCAATTATTTATTGATATCCTGCATAATTTATGTTTTCCATCTCTAGATAGTAATAACATAGTATAATAGATAATATTGGTTTATAATGATGTACTGAATGGGGAAGCTGTGCACAACAATGGGTTGATATTATGTTAGTAAGTGTAATGACTGGATGTGTATCTTCCTTTAATCGTTGAGCTGTTTGTTGTGACCCACAGCTGACCTCTTTAAGAACAATTTCCTTTCATATACATACAGTTAGCTGGTCTAATACCTTTCTTAGGTAATTATGCTGCATGTAGGCAGCATCCATGCCAGGCAGATCAATGAGTTGTGACATGACCTGTGTTTCGCTGGCTTCTAAAAACAGTCAGTTTCTAGTGATGTTTTACAATTGAAATGGTTCTGTAACTGCAATAGGAGTTCTAGAAAACCCTCAATTAAAGTTAAACCTATTATACATACCTCATTATATGTGGCATTCGCCTTGGGGAAAGCACCAGTAGGTTTCCAGTTTTCACATTGATCATTATGATTTCTTTGAAAATGACTCCACATAAAGATTGCTTTAGCTGGGTGCCATACTAAGAATTAAAAAAAAATCCCAAACCTGCCATGAGTTCCCATGATCCCACACCTTAATTTCAGAAAATATTTTCAGAAATCTCTATAATTACTCAATTGGTTGCCACAAAAAGATTATGCTGAACATTTCATCTCTCCAGATATTTTGCCAAATTCTTGTCAATCATGTTAGTAGTTGCATTGACTTGATTTTGTCCGAATTGCTGCTGTTTTGAACCATTGTTTCCCCTTAATCTTCCATAACTGTTCCTAAAAGGCCTCAAAGGAGAATGGAAAATACCTTTTTGGCACAACATTTAAAAAGGTGATAGATGAAAGATGCATGTTACCAGACATAGTCTGCTTTTCTTTGTATTAAAGAAGAGTTTTGAGAAAACTTATTTTTAATTCATTTGAAGTGCTTGAAGAACTATATTTTATTAGTACTATTTTGTGCCTACTTTTAAATGTTTGCTTTCTGCTCACCCGTGAAGTAGTGTTTCTTCCCTTCCTGCTTCTGATGGAAAGAGGAAATTCAGGAGAAAACAGCTGTTGTGACATTTCCTGGCCTGAAGCCCCCTGTCACAGCTGGGAGAGAAAAGCACTTTTGTCTGCATTAACCTCCCACTTGAAGGAAGACTTTGCTTATGCATTCATGTCCTGCTGCTTCAGTATGAACATTTCCATATTTTAGACCAGGCAAATGGGGTGATGTACAAGACAACAAGAAAACAGTGCTGCAGCTAAGTTTAATTGTTACTGCTGTTCCTTAGGGATTACATCATTCTTCCCTGTTGCCATTTCAGTATCTGAGTAGGGTCATATTGGTCCTGCACACCCGAATATGTCCAATTTGTTGACGTTTGTAATCTTTTCTCTCACTGTTTTTGTCTGCCTTGTGTTCATTTTCACGGTGTTGAGCACGTGGTCCCAATTTGTGGCAGGCTGTAGAGAATGCCTCTTTTCCCTCTCGCCTTCCACAGCCGGTTGACTGTGACCAAGTCCAGCGCTCACATGCTTTTTGGCTGTTCCAGGAAATGTGGACTTGGCGTGCAGAACAGGAAAAGTGACCACTGGAGAGCTCAGCACCTGCAGCCCTCCCTGGAAAGCAGGACGAGGCTATTCACCCTGCAGGTTTTCAAAGGATTCCAGGGTTCGCTCAGTGCAGAAGCCAAAAAAGCAATTCTTTTTAAAAAACAAACAGAAAACTCAAAAGACCACCCCTATCCCCCAGTGGTCCAAGAAACTCCACTATGGTCCTACATTCAGAGTGAGAATAAAAACCCTTTAAGAGTAGTGAGCAGGGGTTTACAGTGGTTTATCAGAGCTATTTTATTTAAACAGGTGCAAATTTGTGTGCAGATGAAGCCTTTCTAAAATGGAACATTTTATTTTATATTTGAAGAAGTTTCCCTTTCTCTCTACTCCTATTTTATTTTAAAGACTGCTCCCTGGGTATCTTGAGAAATCATTATGTGAAGCTGCCTTCAATTTATACTTTTGATTTCACTGACAGGCATTAAACAGATTAAAATCATTATTTCTCTTCTTCCCTTTCCATGCTGGTGGTTGGAGTAGATTTATGTTTTTACTTCTGTGTATAGTGCGAATTGCTGAACAAGGAATTTCACAATTCAGTTAAGGGAGGTTGTTTATATTTTCCTGAAATGTGGGACCTATTTGCAACTTTTTGGCCCTGCAAGGGCAAACTTAATGTCATAAAGTGAAAGTCGCTTCTGTTCTTATCTGGGAAGGAACAATTAGATCTCAGCTTAGAGGCCTTTCTTATTAGTTTCAAATATTATATTTGCCTGTTTTAAATAAGAACATCCTCCAAATTGTGCACTTCTTTAAACTGTTTTAAAATTGCACTATTAGTTGAGTCTTGCCTTTGGTTAAATCAATGTAATTTTACGTACATGCTTGTGCTAATACCCTATTACAATTTCTTTATAAAACATATAAACAATCAGGGATTTTAAGTGTGAATAGAATGCAGAAGAAAAGTGCAAATATCCTCTTCTGTGAATTTTTTAACAAAGTAAATCTGACCTTGCGGATTGACCCCGTCTTTACTCTGCAAATTCTGTCTGATAAGGTAGAACAAAGAAGGCTGATGAGTAGTGGGCTTGTGAAGCTGTCTAAGGCTTGCAAGAGCCTTCTGAAGATAGCGAAATGAATGTCACCTAAGCATCAGCTTGACTGACATTGTTTTGTGTGTCTCTTTGCTTGTATACGCTACCTTTGTGCTCTCAGCTTAATCTGAAATTTAAAAGTGACTCACGTCTGTGGAAGTGTTGGCCACCCTTTCTTTGCAATGAGGCTGCAGCTTCCTGTAGATTAAAATTTGTTGCTTAATGTAAAATATACCCCATTTTAAGGCTGGGATTAATTTTGAAGGGCTCTCTTTTTACATATGTCTGTGGGACATATGTAAATGTGGGAAAATACCTATGGGTTTTTCAAATATTATAAAGCCAGAGTGCATTGCAGAGAAAAATCAAAATTACTCATATAATTATTTCTTCATCACTTACATTTAATGAATTATCTGCGTCACACCTGTCTGCACAATTGCAGGAAGATCTTCATTTCTTAATCAGAGTTTGTTTTCTGTATCAGTAATATTGTTTGTCACTCTTTTACCATCCTTCATATTCTCAAGTAAGCAGACAGCAAACTGTTGTTTTATTGTCAGGTCGCAGTTCTGCTCTCCTCTTACTATCGTCTCAAATGAAAGCTTTCAAACTTCTTATTGATTAAAGCAGCTGAAGCTTGAATTGAGTCCAACTCTTGTTAATACCTGGCAAGTACTTAACCAAGCCAATCTAGATATTTCATGATAAGTCAAATTGTATTCCTGAGGATGTACAGGACTGAAAAGTCATTTATTGCTATACACAAAGCAAAAAATTGAATCTTTGCTAGATCTAGATTATTTTTTTTCAGGGATTATCAAGTATACTATGGTGTTGGATCAAGCTAAGTTATAGTTTGATTTTAAAAACAATACTGCACTATAAATGCACATAGTTCAGGACAGTATGATGAGGACTAAAACAGCTGGACTTCAAGCCCACGAACTGTCTGCTGACCCGTATGCTTGTCTTTTAAGCTATGTTTAACTCTTTGAGGATCACATTACTTGATACTGAGCTTGAACCATGATTTGGAGTAGTATGGAACATATTTCAAATGTAAATCTAAAATTTACCTATGTACTTACAGCATTAAAGTGGTGGGACAGCAGCACAGCAATTTGAGTAGTCATATTTAAAATGTTAACCTGATCAGTCCTTCAGTAGCCAGCCCATGAGATTATATGTCAAAACTACTTAAAAACATTGAAAGAGAATAAACAGCATTTTTAAAATGACTATGTTTTTCTTTCCTTATGGAGGGGGGCAGGGGTTTTTGCCGTGACCTCAATTTTGGAAAACAAAACGCCCAGTCTGATTGATGAAGCATCTGGGTGCGGGGCTCTGCCTGTAAGGAGCATGCTGCAGGCAGGGCCTTGCTGAGCTGCTTGGGATGAGCAGGCATCACCTTCTGCACTATAATCTCTCTGTGAAAGTCAGTATGACTGCAAATCTGAAAGCCTTTCCCCCAAATAATAATGATGTGGCTGAAAACAGAAGCAGCTGAAGAGAGGGACAAAGGCAGGTTGTTTGGATGGAGACTTTCCCCACCGTACACACGAGTTTGAAACATTTTTCATGGAGAAGAAGAAAATAAACCTCAAATATGTGTCGTAAAGGCTCCAAAGAATTACCCCTTAAAAATCACCTTTTAAATTATGTTTCATCCTATTTCACTGAAGGTAACAATCAGCTAGTGGTTTTATTGATTTATTGTCCAATTTCTACTAAGTCAGAAAATAGAAAATAGATATTGTGGCATCTGTCATAAGTGCATGAAGTCCTTCTCTCAGTTCTTCCTTTTCCGTATGTATCTATTCCATCTTAAAACTACCAAAGCGGGGAAAATCCCCCCCCCCCACTACCGCCTACTAAAGAATATTCCTTAGGCAGGTAAGTGGGCTTTTTCTTGCTTTTTTGTGTGTGGCTAGCACAAGGTCATTCTTTCAAGCTGTGTGTTCAAAGGAAGTTTTTATTCATCACAGAACAGATCAACACCTTTATATGTAATTATCAGCAAACTTTATCATCTGAATGCATGAATTAAACAGATATTTTCCTCTGAAAAAATAAACCGTGCAATGTACAAACATTTTGCCAGAAGCTTTTGCATAAATTTTACAGAAGAGTTCCTTCCTAAAGCTCCAGTCTGATACCCATAAAGCTAAAGCCTTTTGTTTAAGTAGAGGAATGCTGCAAGCTTCATCTAATTTCCTTGCTGACTTTATACTCATTTGTTTTTGAAGGGTTTTTGTTTATTTTCTTTGATCCTCCAGTCAAGTCTAATCATTAATTCTTAATGCAGACCAAACCCGCAACTCACTTTATCTTCCAGCTAGATTTAACAAGATGCTGGTATACAAAAGACCAGAAGACACCTAAAGAGGTTATCTAGTTCAGATCTCTGCTCCAAGGTAGGGTAAGACATATCACCATCCTTGGCAGATATTACCCAATTTAGAAAACCTCCTGTGGTGAGATTTTCCCAGTCTCCCTGGACAAAAAGAGCATTGGAACTAGTTGTTATAGTTGTGTCTTTTTTTTTCTTCCTCCTCAGCCCTCTGTCACAGATTGTAGATTAAGCAGACTGCAAGTTGTCCCACGATCAGTGAATATATAAAAACAATTAATTGTCACCAGTCTGTAACAGTATTTTACATACTGAGAGGCTATTAATATCTGTTGTCTTTTCTGGTAAAGTTATTCTAGACTTTTTTTCTGGAGTGTTGGTGTCTAGCCAGTTACTTGCCATATATTTGTGTACACAGTTTATCCAGTTCACCAAGGTAGCTCTGATTTTTAAGGTTACCATTAAAATTGCATGTAATTTTGCCAAGTCGGTAACATTTGCAGGTTTTATACACATACAGTCTGTTCTGTCATTCAAGCTATTCATGAGAATAGCAGATTATCCCAGACCTGGGATAAACCGTAGCAGTTCTCCTTAGTATCTTTTCCCAGCTTGCTGGTGAACTACGATAACTATCCTTTAAATTGTGTAACCAACTTGTAATAATTTAATCTAGACCATATTTTTTATTTTGTTTCTAAGAATGTCATGAGTGACAGCATCAAGAGATTTAGTGATGCCAGGCTGTATCACATCTATGGCTTGTCCCTTATCCACTAGGCCAGTTGGCCTGTCAGAGGAGGAAATTAGATGGGTCTGACTGATTTGTTCTTGGAAAATCCATGTTGTCTGTTCCTTATCGCATTATTATCCTTAAGGTCTTTACAAATTGATTATTTAATAATTTGTTTCTCTATCTTTCCAGGTATTGAAGTTTGACTGTCGGCTTTTAACTCCTTTCTAGTTCGTTTTCCTTTGTAAGGATAGGTGTTGTGTTTGCTTTCTTTCTGTCTCAGTTTTTCATTCTTCATAAATTCTCAATGAATTTCAAGAAGTTCATTAAATACTGTATAGTGACTTTCAACAGGCTTGCCCAACCTGACATATTCTTTAATTTTTTTTTCCTGCAGCAATATACAATCTGTGCAAGTTTGTTCTTGCTTCTTTTGTGCCATCGATCTACTTACTTTTTTTTTTAATTCCTTCAAAATAGGAAGTGCTATAACTGTAGAAATGTTACATTGAAGATACTTTGTTGAGATGCACTGTGAAATTCTACTGAGATGAAAATAAAGCTAAATCAAACCTTCAAAAAAGACTAAGTTCTGTTTTTAAAGGAAACCAAAAGATTTGAGCCAGGAGTCCTTTCAGGTACCTTTAAGAACCTAACTGAAGTATTTTTATTTGAAAAGTAGGCTTCCTATAAAGTCTCTAAGGAAAACAGGCTTCTCTGCTAGAGCACTGTAGTCCAAGTAAGTACAAATTACTCTCCAGAGATGCCTGTCTCTCTCCAGGGACTAGCTATGAAGCCTAGATGAGTATGTTCCTTATTTAGGGTCCTAAATGATAAAGGTTAGATTGGAGGAATGAAGATGCTGACATGTTTTTAATGACACTGTGGTAGTTACCTGGATGCTTTGGTGTATGCCATGTAATTGTTAACTACTGTTTCATTGTTATGTAGCACAGTTGTGGCTTGTGCCAACTAATGCTCTCGCAGACAGTCTTGCTGGCGAAGTAGGGCCGGTTCCAAGCAGGCACAGTGCATGAAGCCTCTGTTTTGGGGATGAGTCCAGCTGCGTGGATCCCAGCTCAGCCGTGCCACTTGCACTCAGGACTAGAAGTGGGTCCATTTCCTTTGCTGTTTCAGATATAGCCAGTAAGAGTGGGGCTTAGATTCCTATGCTGTTCATGCGCTTTTGTAAATGCTACTCTTTGTCCCAATGTTGTACACCTAAATAAGTACCTTTGTGGTAAAATGTCTGTCCTCATGATACAGTCTAGCTGCTTTGCTGTGTGAAATACCTCTGTATAAAAATCACTTAGAAGACCAGTATAAACAAATCTGTCTGGGAGAAGTCGTAATGTAAATAGAAGGAAAAACAAATATTTATTATTTCAGGTTTCTCCATGGAAAATACATGCAAGTTTAACAATTATTGTTAAATGAAATGAAAGAAAAAATAAAAATGTGTCACTGGCAGTATTTAATGTAGCACAAAAGATTAGTGGTGAGTGAAACCTCTCTGTAACTTGCTCATTTTAAAGGTATGTGTTCAGTCTTTACTAGGGCTTCTAGCCTTGCAGAGAAGGATTGGGCTGGAAGGGAATGTTGCTCTGTTTGAAATAGCTATCTACAGAATGTAAGTACATTATAGCTCCATTGATAGTTCCATTATCACAGCGTGACTCTATCAGGCTCGGTAAGGTTGCTAAGTAATCAGTCAATTGCCAATCTTTGTTAAGAAGTAGAGTTCTCAAAAGGAATGCTGAATGGAAAAGTGTTGCTTTTGGTGTTTATTTCCAGTGATGAAACCTATTTTAGTAAAATATTGGCATATCTTATTCATGGACAGAACTATATGACAAATCCACACTTACAATATTTGTGTTTTAATGTGGAGTGCTACCAATCTGAATGCCGCTAATGTACAAGGTCACTGTTCAACATGCAAAAGAAAAATGGATAAAAAGAAAACAGAGATGCAAATCTGATGGGCATGAGAGAATGATATCTATCACATTTGAAACAGGCCATCTATAGCAGTAAACTGCTAGTTTCAAAACTGATACCCGTACAAATATAATGCTGGTTCAGAAAATAGCTACCATATCGGACAAGAGCCAGGTTGCCTGTTAAGGTAACAGCTTGATCACCTTTGCAATTGCTTGTTGCAAACCGTCATTAAAAAGATTAGTTGAATCAGTGGGCAATCTGAACACTGATGCTAACGTGAAAAATCCAGTCTGGAGCCATTTCACTTCACCTGCTTAGTGTCTTGATGCACTAAGTATTTCTGGCATTAGTGTCTCCTGCCCTTTCCTGTTTGGAAACTCTGCTTACAAATCTGTGTGGTAAATGTGAATTGCAGAGGTTCGTAACCGAAATTTTAAAGCCTTGTTTCGTAAGGAACATGATCATTGAAACTTAAGGCAGAAGAGATACCAGGTATATCTATTTAGGTCAACTCTTGCTACCTTAATTCTGGCTTAGATATCTACACAAACACAGTGCAGACTGAAAGAGCTAGTTGAGGATGAGGAAGAAGGATCAGGAAATGAAATAATTGTCAAAGAAAGATCTTAGAAGAATATTGATTTGAATACTGGATATTCAGACATGTAGGACATCTTTTAAAATAATGTTGACTTACTTTTTGGCTAGATACTTTCTCCTGGGAGAACCTAAGATATGCTTGGTAGCAGGCAGTGCTTGCAGATTAAAGGGACACAGGGGATGAAGATTTCTGTGGCTTGCTCTGCTAAGATGTTTTGAGCCAACTCAGTCCAAAATCTCTCTGGACTACAGTAATACCTGTTTATAATCAGAAAATAACCACACTGAGTATTCACCAAATAAGACAGATTGTCTTAGTTTCTGTCTTCATTCAGTAGGCAGGGAGGAACTCCTCCAGAAGATGCTTCAGAGCAGCTCAATTTAGCTCTTTTGCATTGACTTCACAGGGAGCTGCAGGAGACAAGCCCTCTAAAGCAAAATCCCTGAGGCATATTCCCACTCTGTTAGAGCAGCGAGTGTTTGTCACTGGGTATGAGTGAAAATGAAGTAAGCTGTCTTCTTTGCCATTTCAGAAACAATAGTTATTCCTCGAATGGGTTATGGTGGCAGGTTCTTTGGGGGTAGAACTGGTTTTACTGTATTTGTATGGTACAGAAGTCCGGGCTATTGGAGTACAGCTGTAATTCAGAGACATGACAATATTGGCACAGCTGGTATTAAGAACTTAGTTTTGAGGGGCCTTGGTGTAGCTTCCATGAGATGGTGAGATGTACAAACAGCTTTGGCTCTCCTGGTCTTGACTGCCCTCAGCCTTTCTGCAACACCACTCCTGTATTGTGAGCAAAATACTGAAAAAGGCCGCGGAGGGTAGCAGGAGATATCGCTGCAGCCCGCTCACAAGCTGAGGCCATGAAGTAGCACAGTGTACGCCTTTTGTGTAAAGGAAAATGCAAGGTACGTCTCCTGAATCTTGAGCTGCTTTCCATCCCACGTGTGGACTTGTAAAGACAGTGAGCGTGTGTGGTGAATGTGCTTTTGGACTGGGTGATGTGTATCTGTGCAGCTATTAACTCTAACTGTGCATGTGGTAGCATGTGCTTGAGCTTGCATGGAGAACACTGAATTAATAGAAGCCAGTTATATGATCTTTCCATGTCTTAGATCCTGCAGTGATATTTATGGGCCTTATATTCTTGGAGCAAACACCAAATTCATTGTAGTACTAAACTAAAAAGCAAAACCTATACAAAATTTATTATGTATTTTTCATAATAAAAAAATGGGTATGCAGCATTGATGACAGTAGCTTTTGTTTACACATGCGGTCTAAGTTGATTGCATATATATATTTTTATTTAATATGGCACTAGAGTAGTGTTCACTCCTTGAAAAAAAGGAAATTAAAAATTGCTGCTGGAATCCGTAAAGATAAATGTTGCAATATGATACAATTTTCAAGGGAGGTGAGTTTAAGGATCAACCTTTAAATCCCTTTTAAGAGATGAGGAGAAACACACATCTCAGGCAACATTATTATTATTACATAAAATTTGGCAGAGATTCTGCTATGTATTTCCTGTATCAAAACAGTTCAATACCATGCAGTTCAGATCATTTGTCTGTTGTATGGTAAGTTCTTGTAAAATGAGGAAGAGTTCAGATCATTTGTGTCCTCTATATTTTATTTGTGCCTTTGGTAAAATCAATATGTGCATGTGTGAAAAGATAGTTTTGGGGGGATGGTGTCCTTTTTAAATTCATTAATAAATAAAGATGCATTGATATTTTATGAATAATCCTTCCCAGTAAATTTTTGGTACAATATAGAGGAGTTGCATACTCAAGTGTATTATTTTTAAGCAAGAACTGAGCAGCCTCCACTTACAGTGGCTTAAAGATTTGTTGTTCTATGGTCTCCTGTAGCAGATGCTAAGTAAGTTCTAATAGTTTATATCCATATGGTAAAGAAGTGAACAAAATGTACTGCAACTTTGTTTTCATGCTCAACAGGTGTCTCATGGTGTTTTAATATCAAGTAAGCCTCAAACCTGGCAGAGGTGTTTTCCCTCATTATTGCTCATGGTAAAAATGGCCACTTGATATCAGTCTTCACCCTTTTGGACTTAAATGCTCTAAATGTAAATATATATGTGTTTCCTTGTAGAGTGAAATTTTATGAATCTGTCCCTGTTCTCACGCCTGTTTATTTCATCACAATGAGAAATTCCTCTGCTAGACAACTTACAAAAATCAGTGCTTTCTTTCTCCTTCCATGGCCATAACAGTGCTACAAGCAAACTGACATTTGCCTTTTTCATTTGTGGCATTATGAGGATTTGATCTGTGCAATAGACATCTGCCCTTTGGATTGGGATAAAGACATTTCAAGAATCTGTCATCAAAAATATATTTGCAGCACTCTTTCAATGAAATACAGAGGTTTCAACGCTGTGTTTGTGAAACAGGGAATTTTATAATTTATCATCTGCTTTTCTAATTGTATTGAGAATGCAGTTATACATAATAACACAGAACAAAAATACACTGTGTATTGAAAAGTTGAATCCTAAATACGGAATAACTGATTCACCTTTGTCCTTGGTACAAAGGTGTCCATGGCTGGGTGGCGAGGACTGGTGAGTGCTTTGAGGAACTTTAAGCTTTGAGGAACTTTGAGTTAAAAGCCAGGCAGATGAATGGAATGATGAGTGAGCTAGAAAAGGCAGGCCAGGGAATTCTGGTTTTCCTGTCTCCCAGTACAAAAGCAAAGGAATGTTAGTAGGAAGATGATGAAGATGAATGTAAGAATTTTTTTTTATACAATGTTCATTTTAGCTCTGGAACCTGTTTCATAGGAAACTGTCAAAACCAAGAATTTTACAAAATTTCACACTTCATTTGTGAAGGTGTTATCCAGAGTATCCAAGGTTGCCACAAAATATGACAACACCTAGTTGCAGAAAGTGTGTTAAAACTATATGCTATGGTCTTTACTCCAACTTGTAACAGATACTGGGATAAGACCAGATGCGGCAATGACGTATCAACATACTCTGATGCTCTGAGAAGACCTCTTTAAGACATCTGGTGCTGCCCCCCTACTAGAGACAGGGAGCAGAGTTAGGTGGATGTTGAGGCTGGTCTACATGGTGGTGCTTATGTTCCATTTGTGGGAGAATGGGCATCTGCAAAGCTGCCCCTTATTTTCTTTGTCTAATGTTTATTGCTGTTGAGATTAACTACCCTGATTACTGAAGCTAGTTTCAGAACTAACAGTACAACCATCCCTATCAAGTATATCTTCCATTAGAGTATCTATCTCCAGAATAAGACAGTGAGAATGGTACTCCAAATCTATTCAGAAGTTACAGTTTTTACTAATAGTGTTAGCAAAATTGCCACTGTGAACAGTTATCTTTTGGTATATGTATGGACTGGGGAAACTCTTTTGCTAAAGGTTTTCAGCTGCCCATGCTTTAGAATTGATTATGACCACTACCTACAGACTTTTCCAGTTCTAAGCCTCCGAGTTTCCTATGAATAGCTGTAAAAATATAAGGAAATTTTTTCCGTATCATCTTCTATATACATAATGAAATAAACTACATGCATATAAAAAATACTCTTTTTAAAGTCTCAATGGGTAGAGATTTTTTAAAAAGGCCCAATCAACTCACGTTAGAACAGACAGAGGCAGACTCTTAAATTCAATGTGAGATCGAATTCTTAAAAGTGTTTCCTTACTGCCTTTGTAGCAAAGGACTGATGTAGTTTTATTTTTAAATTTATCCATAAAAAGGGTAGAAACCCTACTAGAAACTCTCTGAAGAGAGAGAGAGAGAGAGAGAGAGAAAGAGAGAGAGAGAGAGAGAAGGCGTGGTCAGAAGTTTTAGCTGGGAGGCATTTTTAACACTGCATGGGTTCACTTTTACTGTTGCTGTATTGCAGGTATTTAGCATTTATAGACATCATACCCTTGTAATTGAACTTGCATGAATCATTTATTTACAAGGCTGCACTTACGGGTAATATATGTCAAGGGAATTCATTTTTTATTATGGCTGATGTAGCCGTTATGATGTCAGAACATACACAGGGACAAAGCTACTGTCTGAAGAGGAGTTTTGTCTCTTAAATCTGTGCAAATCCAGTGCTGCCTGTAGTTCGGTTTTGGAAGCAGAAGTGCAAGACTTTTTGTGGCGTAGCAGTCTGCCAACCCTCAACAGCTTCTTGGTCAGGATTAAGAAATATTTGATCTTAGATACTGTAATGATAATATGGGTATATAATTCAATATTAAAAAAAAAAAAGGAAAAAGCCAAATGTGGAAATTTGCCAAGCAAGAGTAACATATGCTGTTTTCTTGTAGGAGTTTAAATGAGAGCATGTATCTTTTAAGATTCAGTTCTAAAAACAGACTTTAAGGAAAATATAAAAACATATGCATTATGTTAGCTAGAATAACTGAACCAAATTGCCTGATTTCAAATCTGGTATTTTGTTTTCATTGGGTATCTCACAAAAATATCTCATTTCTATGCTTGCTTCTAAGCTTTCTGCTCTGCTAGGTTCTGGGCAGAATAAGAGATAGAACAGAATGCCTAAATGCCTGCTGAAGGCTTTTTCTTTTTTTCTTAAGAGAAATTCCTAATCCTTGGGGTCTCCATGTCTGAAAGTCCAGTGGCTAAGAGAAGCTGGTTTCCTGTCAGTTCCCTCTCTGCTCTCGCTCTGCACTGATAGGGCACGCTGGCTTACCAAACCACAGAAGGGTGATTAATAGGCAAGATGCTGCTTATATATAACACTTTGACTCCAGAGGACTCCAGCTGGTACGGAGACATCACTCCATTCACAATGGGAATGCCATCTCAGGAAGGGGAGAGCGCTGCAACTCTTTAATAGTCTGTGATATCACAGCCATAGCAGGTTAGTTGATATTGGGCAGTATTATCCAACGGAGAGAATAACGTAGAGCAGACCTCTGAGCCACTGGGCTGCACAGTAGAAAGGGGGGACACGTGTGTTTCACCGCACTGTGGTATGACTGGACGGTGATTTACGATAGACAAAAAGCAGCTTGTTGGCTAAGTTTAATGAAATGGAAAATGTTCGGTAGATCACCTCTGTGCTATCATCTGCTATGCTATTATCAAACAATTGCTAGAATATGTAATTATTTTATGAAGTGCCCGTTCTCCGTCTTCTAAAGAGCATTGTCAGTCCCGTAGCTGAAATAGTTCAAACATCTTTTTGTGGACATAAAAGGCATAGCTATGTATTTAAAACCAAAAACACTGAAGTCAGAACAGCTTGTTTTTAGAAGGGAACGTACAATATGTTTTTAGAGATTAAAAACTGGGAGGACTTTTGAATATACAGTGTCTTAGGATGCTTTTTGCAGTCCAAGAGAGATGGGCTCAAGCAGGAGGAGTGAAAGGGCTGGCCCATAAGAGTAATATATTTAAAGTTAGCCAGATCTCCAAAGAAACATTTCCTTAAATATGGCACATAAATCTCTAAGAATGCCTGCTTTTGAGAAGCTTATTTTGAATTGTAGTATCTCTGGTCAGGCTCTGCCCTTTTTCTGAGTAGCCCAGTGCTGCTCTAAGAGCTTAGTCAGGTGCATCCTTTCAGCACACAGACTAAACTGATAGAGAAAACCTGTCATGTCTCCTTTAGTCTTTGTTTTGTGGAGAATTGGATTTCCCAGGTTAGGGTTTGCTGACTTAAATTTTAAAACATTTTTCCAGACAGGCATACAAGAAAATGTAAATAAGAACTGTCATAAGTAAAATAATTTGAATAATCCTAGCTTAGAGCTCTAGTGGAGAAAGCTTGCTGCTCTGTTTGGTTGTTTACGTGGTAGTCTATTTTTCAGTAAAATTTAGGGCTCATTAGGAGCAACCCTTCACTTTAAGACAAAGAAAGGAGGTCTGTACCTGTGTTCTTAATGATGTTCAGCGTTCACACAAATGTACAGCATGTCTATGCGGTGTACGGTTATACAGATATAATATTTATAGTTCACCATATTTATACTAGCAGAATTTTAATGCTTGTTGTAAGCCTATAGTTGTCTAGCATCTGTTATTATAAGATCATACATGCTTGTTGCTTAAAATTAGTGAAAGAATATAAGTTTTACATAAACTCAATGGAGAATTGTAGAGCAAATCTAATAGCTGAATCTCCTGAACACTGCTTACATTGATTGTGCTTCATTCCCTTAAAAATACACCTTCAAAATGAAAACAGGTATAGGTTCTGTATCATAAAGTAAGCCAGACAACCCTCTTGGAAAATTCTGATGAAAGGAGCAGTTTTACAAAATTCTAAGTATCTGAAAACAGAGAAAAAGAAAAAAAATCAGACTTTAAAAGTAGCAGATACTCCTAGCTCTTTCATTTATTTATAGTGTATATTTCCAGAGCTTAACCCCAGTAATTACTTTGAAATGGAGTAAAGATTTTTAGTGTTAATTTTTAAGTGAAAAATCTTAATCTTCCAGCTGTGCTTTTTTCCCTAATAATATGCTGCATTAACCTACTAAATACAATAGCAATTTATGAGAAAGGGATTAATATGTCATCTGAGAAGCTGAGGTTGAGTATGTACTTATTTGATTTCTATAGCAATCAAATCAGACACGTGGTAAGATATTTTGTAGCCATTATTTAGTTACCAGTTCAAGCTTGGTGACTTCCCCTTGTAGTTATGGCAGCTAAAAGAACTATGCTGAAGAGAAGTTCAATGTTTCTAGATTAAAAAAACAAAAAAAACCCCCACAGTTTTTACTCTAGAGATGGGTTAAAGCCCATCTGAAATCAATAACAGATCAATCAGGTGGTTCATCAATAAATGTATACCATCTCCTGCAGTGCTACATGTGACCTGAGGCTTTGGGAAGCATGAGCTCACTCTGAGGCAGACAGACAGGGTTGAATTATATTCTCTTTTTTTAAAGCAAGAATTGTGTGCTAATTTATTGAGTCAAGAGATAATTAATTCTCAGATTCACAACTGGGAGCCCAAGAGTTAGACCCATGTTTCCATCCCTAATTAAGATTTAAAACTAAAATAAAGATGAGAAAGCAAGAGGGGTATAACAAAAGTAGAACTGAATTCTGGGGATCACTCAGGAGTTCATGGAGGACTCTGACTGCAAATGGTCTCTAACTCTCATGTTACCAAATGAAGGGAAAAAAAAGTCTATCATTCCAGTTTTGTTGCAGCCTGTAGGCAGAAAGCAGAAGTGTTGTTTTTCCTTTTCTTCCTTCTGTGCTCCCCTCCTCCCTCCTCTCCCCTCCCAAAAAAGAAAATAAAAGTTCTGGACTCTTCTTATTGGGAACAGTGATCTTTCAAGTGACAAGCCTGCCAAACTTTTCTTCCACATAGCTGAAGACCTTGATTCCAGAACAGTGTAGGTCTTATGACTGCGAACCTTGTATTTCTCTTTTCACCCATCTTTTATCTTTTTCAATGCATCAATACCATTGCATGCCAGGTGTATGTGATGGTATGTTTTATCAGTTTGCTGGGATAGATTGCCATGCAGGCCCTCCAAATCTCAATCTCCAACCTAAAGGTAATTCTTTTCTTCCTGCTGCCATCCTTGTCTGTAAGGTAATAAAATACAGTGATTGTTGCTTATTTGTTAGACAGAACTAACAAGCAGGGTAGAGAGACAACTGAGGAAGGTTAAACTTGAAAGGTTCTCTCCTTTCACTTCTGGAAGCTTCAAAAAAACACGTTTTTCTCCTTTGGAGCTTTTCTGTTGCAAAGGAAGGTGGTCTTCCTCGCTGTATGTTTTCATTACAGACCACTGGCTGCATGTTTTCTGTGCTTCCCGTGTTCCATTTTGATTCTTCTCTCGCTGCAACTTGAGTGCCTGCCTGTATTGCTGCTCAATCTTCTTGATCCTCCAAAGGAGTCATAAATGGCCATGGTTCTTGACAGTATCCACACTGCACCAGAAGAGCAGCTGGAAGCAGTGCGGCAACTGCAGCAGTGTACATTTAACATCTGCAGTCTCACACAGGCAGCAAATTGGAGGTGCAAGTGGTAAATGTTTAAAAGATGCTTTTGTCAGTAATGACTTGATGAGGGGCAAAATAGGACTGATTTAACGTTAGAAAAACATACAAAACAGCAAATTGTCTTCTATATATGGACCCAAGTTAGCTGTTTGTTGTTTCACTAGGATCAGGGCTCATTCTTGCCATGCTTTTTTGGGCTCCATGTTGATGTAAAGTGTAAGAGTAACAGTGTGCCCACAAATTTCTCTCCTTAGAAAGGTAACTGCTTCATTGGCAGGTGTAAAAAGATAATCTGAAAAACTTTATGCAAAACCTAACCGTTTCACTCTCATTCAAAAGGTATCCTCAAATAATATGCATAGTCTGGATAGTGAAACATGATTCTGAATTGAGCTTTCTGTGTAGGAGGTGAAGTTGCATCAACTTGTGCATGTTTAAGTGCATGCAGATTTTGCCCCTCCAATTTTTAATTAAACATCCAATCCTGTTTTCAGCAGTCAATTTTCTGTGTAGTGTATGATAGTAAATTATATCAGTAGTCATTGTTTTGTTGTGCAATAAGCTATTCCTAATTGGCATTTCCTTTTTAATAGACTCTGTTAAGAATTATGTTAAAATAATTACTGCCAGAAAGCACAGTACAGAACTCTTAATTACTGGCTAACAGTTCTGTCCTTCAGATTCTTCCTTCAAGCTATGCTTTCATAGAGCATGTGCTTTTAATTTGAATTCAGCTCTGTAAAACTCAGGAGAATGTATTGTCTATCAAAGCCAAACTCATAATAACAAAGGATTTGTCACAGCAGATCATACCTCAGGTCCCTATAGCCTGGTGCCGTGCCTCTGGCAGTGGCTACTTCTTGATGTTTTGAAAGAAGGTAAATCTCTTCCCAAATTGTTAATACATCTATCCATTCGAGTGACACTGCACATTTCTTACTAAACCTTGCAGTTCATTGTCTTACACCCTGAAGCATGAGATTTGATTACCCTTATTATCTTAGCTTGCATAGCTACAAATGTTATTAGCAGTCATAAAATCATTCAGTTCTTTCTAAAATGTAGCTATAGTATTTATCTCAATGACCTGATCTGGCAGCCAGTTCCATTGGCTGTGTAAAAGTGTTTCTTTATATTATTTCTACATTTACTGCATTAATTTAAAGTTCCTTTTATTTTATATTATGTAATAGAGGGGAAAAAAGAGGAACCTGATGAGATTTTAATATATCCTACCTAATTATGAATACCTTTATCAAATTATTTCTAAGCTGCATAACATTTTGGGTGGTATAACATTCCAAACTTTGCTATTTATTTTATTCTTTTTTATTTATTGGTTCAGCCTTTTAACTGAATACACTAATGGAGATTAAAATTTACCCACTGTATGATCTGAGGCCTATATTTCTTGATTTTTGTATCCTTCTCTACTGTTTTTCATAGCCAAACTGCTTTTGTCAGTTTTCCTCATAGTGCCCATGAAGTGCAAGGGAATGTAGTAAAAGGAAAGAATATATGGTCTCTCTCCTGAAGAATTTCATTAATTTTAAAAAATGCAAATTTAAAACAACTGAAATTGATGGTCCTTCAGTCTTTTCAACAGACCTTGTACATCCAGTAATCAGTATGTGATACACCATGGGACTTAGGTAGACGGCTCTGTGTATGAGATACATGGACTTTTTTTTTTTGAATTTGCATCATTTGTGTCTGTCCAAGCTAAATTTAGTCTGCATTGTGACAGATGCTTTCTTTAATATATTTGGTAATATGTTGCCAAATATATTAAAGAAATGCAGAGGCAAATGCAAGACTGCTTGTTATATTTGCAAATAACTTGCCCTGTCTTGGCTCAGGTGATGCAGCTTTCATCTGTCCCTTTGAAAAACTGTTTCACAGTCCCATAGTGTACATAGAGAACTCTTTCTTCATATTTAGCTTGATTTTTTTCTGACCAACTTCAATTTTGTTACTCATAGTAACATTGTACTTTTTAAGCTATTTGAAAATGTCATTGTTAAACTTTCCAGTATTTACCTACAGAAAACAAATAACTAACATAGCCACAGTTTCTACTTTGCTGTACAGTTCCATTTACCAATCATTAATAAATAGTGCTCATCTCAATAGCAGCCCCTGGAGCAGTCACTGTTACATTTTCTTCCTTCTGAGGGGCAACCATTTGCCATTATTCATTGCTTCCTATCACTTAACAATTTTTGAATCAATCCCAAGACTCTGTCCCTTGCCCCACAGTTATTTATTTTCCTTAATAGTCTCTGATGGAGGGAACTTATCAAAAGCTCATTGAAAACTCAAGTAAATTAAGTACACTGGGGCACGTTAAGCTACTATTTCATCAACTCTTCCAACTCTCAGAAAGCTTTTTTTTTTTTTTTTTGAGAATAGTCTGAAAATAACTCCAGTCTTATACCGTATGCTGCAGATCTTTTACTTCATTAATCTCCAGTTTGAGTAGCTTGCATCTGGTGTGTTTATCTACGCGCTGGCCTCGTGGCAAGTGGATATTTCTGCTGAACAACTGGAATATCCCTGAGCTTGGTGGAACTTCTGCCAGGCGCCAAGCTCTGCCTCTGTCCTCGGTCCTGAATTCCAGCCCTTGCTTATGCTCATCTACTGCATTGCTACAAAACCAGCTATAAAACCAAATCTTTTTTTTTAAACTTACATGCAAATTCTGGTCATGTTCTATATTCTGCTGTGCATCTTAATGTTGCCTGCAACTTTTCTGAAGAAAAAAAATATACGCACCCTTAATATTTAGGCCTGCAGAAAGTTGCATTAGTAGAATAGTGTTACTTGCTTGATGGCCACATTTGCTGAACTTCAATGCAGATACAATTGAATGAGGCAGGAGAGCTGTGGCTGAGGTGAGGGCTGTGAGTGGGTATTAACTCATGGGGGTTTTGCCTTTGCTCCAAATACTGAGTGCCCAATAATTCCACCTTGGGTCAGATTCTGACTGTAAGAACTTCTAGATATTTATTTCAATTTTAATATATGGCACTAGAACTTACTAAAATAAGAATCAAATTGATGGATGTCTTTCTAAATGCAGATGAACTGGTTATTTGCTGAGATATTTTTATGTAAAACCCTAGCATCATTGCTGTCTTATCTTTGAATCAGTCTTCCTGCCAAAACTGATGGCTGGAACAATAGAGATCTCTCTGGAGCAGGAACTTCTCTTGGTACCCAAGCTTATCGCGGCTTTAACTGGGAAAGACTGCCATTCATACTGTCACTCACTGAGGCTACGTAATGGATGGTGTCTGCCTTGCACACCATAGATAACTCACCAAATTGGGAGTCAGATTTAATTCCACACACTCAAAGAAACAAAACCCCCAAAACCTGAAATAAAATAAACCAAACCACCAACACCCCACCCTAAACAAAACAAAAACCCAACAATAAAAGATAAACCACTGATGATAGGATGTGTGAACGTGTGATTTTTTTTCCTTTTCACATCACTTGCCATTGAAATTATAGCATTCCCACTTTTGATTAAGGCTGTGGAAAACTGTTTTCAAACAGAAATGATGACAGTGTAATTTTATCTGTAATTTTTCCTGTAAGCAAGTTGCTTACAAAAACATTATCTATATGCACTTGAATCGATTATTTTTATTAAGCATGAAATAATTATTCCTAATTTTATTCACTTTCTATGTATGAAACATACATATAAGTACATAAATTGACAAAACACATGCATGTATGTGAATGATATTTAATGGTTCATTAATTTTGTGTATAGGCTTGTAGAAATAATCTGAGGATGGTGTTAAAAACACTGATGTCAACAGTACAATGTACTTTATGGGATACTGACAGGGAGAATTATACTGACAATAACCGCTGCCATTTGATTACAATCATAATTTTGCAAATTATTGTCTCTTAACTGCTGAAAGATACACTTGACGTAAAAAACAGGCACTTTTTCTTGCTTATGTTTCTTGTTTCTTATTCCCTTTGAAAATAACTTATTGCCTAGAAAAGGCATGTAGGTCATGTAAGGAGAGGAAGTGCTCTAGTATGTCAGGTCTTCCCCTCTGAGTTGTTTGTATTTATTGAAATTTTCTTCCTCAGGGACCAAATTGCAAAAGCACTCCAGGAATGCCATTTTGTGACAGCAAGGAGACAGGATCTTCCCAGTCCTTGTTCTGATTATGGGAATCCAAGTGTGGACAGAGAGAGGCTCCATGTGACTCTTTCCAGCTGGGTGGAAGTAGAGGGGTAGTTGTGACATGCAGCCTTTATTCCCTCCGCCTACCTCAACCTACCAGCTACCAGAAGCAGATGGAAATACTCTGCAGTCCCTATTCAGTTGCAGTAAATTACTTCTCTCTGTGGTCGCAATAATGGAAACAAATTCCATATTCGAATCACAGTTCCTTCCTAGGATTCATCCTAGACTGATGCTATGGACTGCTTATTATATATCTTGAGAAACAGAGGCTTATGCTCTCCATTAATTTGGATTTGAGCTACCAGACCTACTTTCTCCAGCAATAAAGCTAGTGTATATGTGCAATATCTAACTAAAGGCTTAATACTTCATGTGTATAAAGCAATCAGAAAGGGTTTTTTGTGACCTGTAGATAGTAAAGGGTCATTTTAGATACATGTTTAATAGCTCCCCTTTGACCTTGTCAAGTAAATAATTTATTCATAGGTAAATAATATAAATATTAATTTATTTTTTCTGTGTCCTCCGTTTAATTTAACCAGTTCTGTGCTGTCCCAGTTGGTCAGAATATTGTGTGGTTCTCCTGTGCAGGCCTTTCTTTCCCCCTTTCCCCCTTTCCCCCTTTCCTATTCACATTTTATCTGAAAGAGTTTAAACGAAATGACATTAGCGAGTAGTCCCAGTCTCTCTTACTGATGAGAGCACAAAACTCAGCCTTTCCTAGGGGTTCTACTGAAGCATGTTGGGGAATGATGGCTGCAGCTCATCCTTTCTTTGCCAAAAACAAAGAGATGCTCTCTGTGTACACTACTTTGGGCAGCCATGGCTCCCCCTCAGCTCCTCTGTGGTTTGACAAAGGCAGTTGGAATTGCCTCTTCTGTTTCAGCCCGCTCTAAGCATTATCTGCTATTGCTATTTTATAGCACATTCTTTCCAGACTGTCACAGCGTGGCATTTCCGCCAAACCGGTCCAATTAGAAGCACTAGGCCAATTTCTCCTGTTGTTTCCCCTGAGTCAGGTTTGTTTAGAGACAGGGTTGTAGCAATGCAGGGCTTGTCTGCTGAACAGGATAGTATAATAGGGTATTGTAAGCTCTTAGTTACATTGAACACACAGTTTTAAATTTTTGGTGCTATGAGTCCTGTGTGTAACAATGCGTGTAGTACAGGATGGGTCCCAAGCCATGCAGACTAAATAGCAGAGTACTCTGCGTCTTTCAAAGCCTGCGGTTTGAACTAGCACGCATCCTCTCAGGGCAGTATTAGGTATCTGTAGTATGAGGTCTATCATGCACTGTTAGACTTGGCAAAATAATTAGTAAAGTAATAACATAAATTAGCGGGGGTGGGAGGGGCGATGACAGCACTTTGTTAATGACCTGCAATTTCTTATTCTTCAACATGTTTGTCTTGAAAAGGGCTGTTTTCTTTCTCATTACAAATAGTGGATAAAAACATCCTCATTGCTGCACTGCAGCTTGCTCAAGTTCAGAGTGCTGAAGATGAAGTAGGCTGGGTGTGCTGTGCTGGAGCATGCAATTGGTATGCAGAGTTCAGTGAGCCTTTTTAATGTAAACAGTATTTTCATTTTCACCTTAGTAATAAAGATCTTTCTACTTCTCCTTAATTCTTTGCTTGTTATTTTTCCAGGTTGTTCTTTAGGTTTCTCTAGCACTCCTAAATTCTCCTTGAGAAATCTTTTTATACAGAATCCATTATTTCCAGTGGTGACAGTGCAGTGAGCTGCCTAATGCACCCATTAATTGTTCCACGTGACCCTAAACTAGGTGCATTTTTGATTGGTGATGATTTTTGTTGATTTGTTTGATGTCAGAAACCTTCTTTGCTCTTTTCCCCCCCCCTGTTTTTAAAGAACAGGAGGTTATTGCTACATGAACAGTAAATGCCTTCATTAAAGAAATTCAAGTGGATGTGGTTTTCAAATTGTGACTTCGTTTTATGTAAAGGCATAAAATATGTGTTTCTGTATCTGCCTTTAATGTGATCAGCAAATGAAGGGGAGAAAAATATTCTCTGAATATTAAACTGCTTTAAAGCATTCTTTATACAAACTAAAACTGTAATCAGCTGAGCTAACTACATCATTAAAAACATCTACTGGAGAGACTGTAAAATAACTCAGAGTGAATTAAAAGAAAAGGACTATTCAACCAGGAACCTTACAATCAACGTATTTCTAAGTACTCAGGCATTACTTTTTGAAATAAGTACTTTATCACTCTAAGCTTTTCTGAAAGGCTGTTATTTTTATATGTGTGTGTGTGTGTGTGCGTGTATATATATATGTATATACCCAGTTTAATCTACCTAGGTTTTTTGCTTTGAAGATGGGAATTGCATTAAAATAAAAATTCCATTCGGGTTATTATCTCCCCAGCTGTCTGTACAGACCACGGGGTTGGCCTGAGAATGTTCTCATTACATGTGCTGAAGCAGTTAGTCAGTGATTGATGCTATATTAATTCGCAGCACAGACGCTTTGCCTTTGTTACTGAACATTAGACAAATTAGTTCTTACAAATTCACATTCCACCCCCACTGCATCTAACTTAGCCACTGTGGCTGGTTAGTATTGCTAATAACCTTCATTCAGAGTGAACTGGAGCATTAGGAAGGAGGAGTTTGCTAAAGGAAGGGGCAGAAAACAGGCAGCAGCTGATGGGGTCTAACAATACATTGCGGGGCTCCAGTCATTTGCTGGCGTACCTCAGCACAGTAATGACAAATGGGCTTTTCATTGTCAGTCCCCCAAATTAATTTTCCCTCCCACTTTTCACAAGGCTACGTTCATCACATAGATTGCGTTAAATGTACTTTTGTCAGGACAGAAAACGATGGTAGTAAAATAATTTGATTCTAGCAGCTTCTTATCAGGGGAGGTAAACCAATGGCATGATACCGTTAAAGGTAAGTATTTATGTAAATATCACTTCTGCTTTAGGAATTTTCATAACATCTGGGCTCAGGACGAAGCACAAATGGATGAGCAAGAACGCAGCTGGAGGAAGGCAGAGGAACATCTTTAGCTGTTCCTTCTGACCTGGCAGTTAAGCCCTGCTTTATACAGAGGGCACAGCAGCTGAAACCGTGTGTGCACAATTTATGTTTGTAATATTATGTAGAGAATAAAATTGGTGTTTTTTTATTATCTTCTTGGAAGTTAATGAGTCAGAGATAGTTTGCAAGTATGCTTTTATAACTCCTCGTTAAGTTTTTTGCTGTACATTGTTTCTTTTTGGCTGTTTAGAAAGATGTAGAAAACCATAGTGTATGGATGATAATCAAGAGATTTGTCAAGGTCAGGAGAACCACTAGAGCACATGGAGGCAGGGGAATCCCGGCACAATTTAGTTGTCTGAAATACTCTGCTCATGGCTGGATTAAGTCACATTAATTGAGCATAAAAGCACAGTATTTAGTGCTTAGAGTGACATTTGAGTTGATAAAAGGATTCTTATGCGGTAAAATACAGCAAGGGTGCTTGCTGCAAACTTCTCTAATATTTTCGTATGATTATCCCTTAATATTTGCTCATGCCTGTTTAAAATAGCCTTAGCGAAGTGAAATGAAAACTACAGCTATCTGGCTACAGATCATATTCAGCACAGGATGCCGTGTTGTTGGTCTGGCTTCTGCATTGATCTGGTTCTGTTTGGTCTCTCTTCATTCCCACCAGCACTGGCCTTGCTCAAACACATCCTATGTGTCTGCCGTATTACACTGGCACTTTCTTGACCCACATGGTCCAAACAGTTCTGGGCCATTCCTTCTTCAGTTGGCTTTCTCCTCTGTTGCTGTCAACCCACGTGGTGGACTTGCTCTGTATTTTCCTTGTCTATATCTCCTGGAAAGGGACTGGAATCCTGCTCTCATACTCGTTTTCCCCAGTCTCTGATGCTGATTGCGTGTAAGCCAGACAGAGCTTCAGGTGTGGTGGACATGTGAATCAAATATATAGAAGTACCTTTCTTCAGGGCAGTAGCACTCATAGGTTGCTCTATTTCACTTGTCTCTCACCATGGCTCTCCCTGTGCCCAAATATATCACTTTGGAATTCCCTTAATCTATAGCGTAAAGGACTAGAGATAACTTCCTTTAGTAAGTGCATTGTATATGAATTTTGACATCATTCACACCTTAGCAAGTAATTTTAAACTGAATATTAATAATACCTATTGCTAGAGTTTGTGTCTCTGGTAAATCTTCTATGCTTGTTTTCAATAACTGCAGTTGTGTTGTAAGGGCAGTGGAAAAAGGTACAGTGGAGAAGTTCCCATGGTCTGTACAGGTTGTCTGTAATCAGTGGGTCAGTGGGTTGCTTAGAAAACAAAATCTTCGAATGTTTTTATGTTATAGGAATAACTTCTAATTTTTGTTCACATACATTTGGAAGGATTGTGTTTGTTACAAAGACTACTGTATTTAATAACTCGTTCAAGATGGTGTGTATATTACAATGCATACTTACAGTAAAGACTGAAAACATTTGTTTGCTCTCATTTTTTTATTTTCAAAGTTATAAAAAAACTGTTACACTGTTATAGACAAGTATTTCAGCATTAGTGCTGCTTTGCATTATTCTTGTTCTGGTGACAACTAGATAATACAGCATTAGTGAATGCAAAACATATGTTTACCTTTATGCAAAGCCACACAATGAGGCTGTGGAGCCAAGGAAATGGAAATGAAAATAGCTTCCAGGCAAAATTAATAAAAGGGTTGCAAAGCAGAATTGGAATGAGTTGCTTGCTTGCTTTAAAAGGTCATTGCCCATTTTCTTGCCAGAAAGATATAGGACAGAAGCCATCTCTGAGAAACTTTTTTTTTTTAACTTTTCCTAGGTTTTTTTTTTCTTTTTTTTTTCTTTTTTTTTTTTTTTGAGAAGCATTCTAGTTTCTTTCTTGGAGTTCTTCTGTTTACCTTTTTGTGTAATTAGGCAGACCAGATTGGTATTTAGTCTTGTTCTGACAACAGTAAATTAAGCTTAACTCTTTAATTACAATGAGAAGGAAATCACCTTTCTGATATCCTTCAATTAGCTCAAACAGCTGTTAAGTTATAATTAAAATTTCACATGGATCGTTTGAGTTTTTGGAAAGTTTCCATTTAATAAAAAAACATTTGCATATATGTATTTGCTTTTCAACAACCTTTTCTAATCTGTCAATGCTGTACTAAGAATATTGATAGCATATTAAGCAATATCTTTCTGGCCTTATGAATAGATAGCTGGGTCTAGTAAAATGGAAAATGGAAATGGAAGAAGGTGAATGGAAAATATCAAAGCTCCAAGGTGCATTGGAGCTAGCTCCCAGTCTTGCTTCTCTTTTCCCATGCTCTTTGAGGTTCTGAAGTGATCTTCAAAAGTATGGAACAGGGAGCAGTACCATTTGGAGATGAGCAATAACCTGAGCACATATCCCCATTCTTCTATCTCAACTACTTGTACTACAACATTTAAGGACGGCAAACGTAGATATGTCAAATTAAATAACACTGAAGAAGTATTTCTAATCCTAAAGAAGATTCTACTCCATTCTCTAAAAACAAAACCAAAAAAATCCAAATACCACATTGTTATTTAACAGAAAAAATTTTGCTCTGTAGTAGGTCTCGCTGTTGTCTGTATCTATGTGCTCAGCCAGCCGCAGTAAAGCGGCAGTGTGCAGAAGTGGATTATATAAACAGTGCAAAGCACTGGTAAAACCTTGCAACAAAACATGCTGGATATTAGAAAGTGAATTAACCAGAATTGGTCTACTCAGCATGCTAAGATAAGCAGCTCTACAATTTGTTGCGTATATGTTACCTAGATGGGCACCAGAATGTCGCAGGTGGGGAGATATACCAAGTATGAGAAAAATAGAAAGAACATCATATGTGAGAGATTTCTCTTTATGATTCTTCCCTTTCCTCCTCTCTGCAGTCTCAGTGCTTCAGCACTGGTCTACTTATGACTTGAAGATACTTTGCCAAGTTCTGAGTCTGGGCTCTACAAGGTCCCCACTGATTCAATAATCTCCTTTTGGTTTCTAAAAGATAGTCCTTTTACCTTTTCACATCTGGTATTGTTTTGTCTGTGTGTTTTTATACATTTCCACTCTAATTTCTGCTATTTTCATGAAGTATCTTAGGACTTACAGCTGGGTTTTGTTCTTTTACCTGTGTGTATGTGTTAGGGAGGCGGGGTTAACAGTTCTCTTTGCTTTTTTTCTGGGCAGAAGCAAATTTCTTCTGGGTTATTTGAAGCAGAAGAAGTTCAGGGGTCCAGGAAGTTTCATGTTTGATAGCTTGTAGTTACTTGTACATACAAATGGGGTAAAAGCACACACAGGTCTTAAAGGATGGGATTACCCTAACATTTCTTACTCAGTTCCATCTCCTTTTTTCTTCTTCTCCTCTTCTTTTTCCTAGAGCTAAAGCTGAGATTACTTCTGTCTTAATTTTCTTTGAAGCATCATCGTACCTTTGGATGCTATTAAATAATATCTCATAAAAATATACCAATGGCTTAGGCCAAGTCATGCACCATCAGGAACTTCCAGTTTACCAGAGGCAAGAAATTTTTCAAGTCTTGCTTCTAGAAATAGTGCAGTGTGATTTCAAATTAATATCTTACTTATGTTTTTGTTTTATCAATTTTATACATTAGTTGATTCATTAAAATCTACATCTTTTTAAATTGATCTTCAAGTTCTTAATCTGGGAGTGTGATGGTCTCTCTTTTTGTCTCTGGTGCATTTTTATTTTCATTACACCTTTGGTCCTTTTTTTAAAGAGCCATATTTAGCCATCGTGATTCTCTGTTGCTATTAAAAAGCTCATAGATACAGTTTCTTGGTTATTTTATTGAAGAGTGTCTTTTAAAATACAATACCTGAGTACTTATTTTTCAAGATTGTGGGTCAGAATTTTAAATTTGTGTATATGTAAGATGTTCTCCAACTCCTGGATTTGTGGAAGCTCCTCAGAGACGTGTATGTAAGTGCATAGGTCAGTCTCTCAAGCTGGGTTAGGATAGTTGTAGTATATATTTTTGGGGTGTAGAGGAAATGTGTGATTATTTTCCAGTGATGTTTTTGCCTGATGGGTGGAGGTGGTAGTGCTTGCATTTTGGAGGATATCTGTATAGATGTCACCTTTAATGATATTCTGAATTCTTGCTTTACATTGTTTTTAATGCAGTGCAACTTACCTATTTCAGAGCTATTGAAAGATACATGGGAAGTGACAATTTGTCATGTGGAGTGCCTGCTTTTATGAGCTTTTGCAATTCATTTTCAAATTTGGACCTAGGCTACTGTGTGTTTATCTGCTCAGGTAAGGGAGTGAAGCCGAACTGGGATATAATTGCAGGTGTCTTATCTTTAAAGGCAGGGTTTCCTTGGTATGGTGTTGTGAAGACGTCATACCTGAATTATAAATAGGTACCTTGTTATCCTGTTACCAGCTGGTATTATTTGGGGGAGAAAAAAAACAGGAGTGAAGGCTGAGAAGACAAATACTTTTTTTTTTTTTTAATAAAAAAGCCCTGGGAACCATTCCAATGACATTTTACATGAATGGCAAGAATTGTGTTGCTGAATTCAGACAGACATCTATTTTCTTACGTATTTCTTAGCAGCTCTGTGTTGATTTAGTTCTTCAAAGTAAGTTTTGTGGACTGTAATTCTTAAACTTGCTATATTAAACTGTTGATCTTTATGTTACCTGGATGTTTCTTCAAAGTTTGTGTCACCTAGGCTCTTGTGGAAGAGGATATTGCGGTCATTTTGTCTAAATCAACTTAATAGAGCGATGTTGTTAAAGATGTGCAAGCTGGCATGTAGGCAAAACCTGCCATTGTCATTGACTGCTGCAACAAGGGGCTAGTTTTCATACGGAGAGAGGCTCAGCTTTATGTTCCCAGATGCAGATTTTTGGTGTTGAGTCGTAACATAATACTTACATGGCATAAGTTTTATCATGGTGTAACACCATTATGATAAATGGCATTAAACTGGAGTAACACAGTGGAACCTCAAATGCAATGTTTTCTGTCTGATTTAGTACAAAACATAAGCATTTAAAAATACATTTATCAGTGTAATTAAGGGGCATGCGTTGGGACTTTGACTAAAGGCCTAACCAGAAGGTCGTTGAAAATGGTCTCCATGAGTACTGTGAGATTAAACATTTTTAAATCTTTGATTACATTGATTACATTTCAAATCCAGTAAAGATCACAAGTGAGTGAAAGCCTGCGTATCTTCATTTTCCAGTGCCTACGTTGCATTGATTAGCAATACCATTTGCAGTGTGCCACACAAACTGATGCTGCTAAATTGACAGAAAGGAGAAAACAGCATTAGCTAGTGTCTTGCCATGTTCCTTCAGACAAGCTTTTACATCTCTGACATTCAAAAGCTTAAAATATTTTAATAGAGCCCGACTTGCAATAAAATTTGAGAGCCTGGCATAAGTAATTATGTCTTGTATTTATGTTAAGTCATTGAAAATGCTAATAAAACATATTTGTGGGTTTTCCCTTTAATGATTATAACAATAAACCAAAATTATTACGCCAGTCCCCCACTAGCTTTAAAAGCTTAAAAGAAGGAGATTCATCAGTGACTTGGTATCAAGCTTGTTTGTTGTGAATTATGGCCGTTTTTGCAATAAAATTTGGTTTGGTGGAAGAAATGGATGTGCAAGCCTGATTTTATTAGTGTGACTAAACATCGTGGAACTAAAACAAGGAAATTCTTGCCTACTGTCACATTTTGGGGCCGTGTGGATCATAAACTCTTCTATGCATATTTCACTTGCAGACTTCAAATGGCATTATCTCATCACCGAGAGGGGAGCAAGGAATACACTTAACTTAAATTTAGAAATTGTTCTCGTTACTGAATGTCAGATAAAGGTGAAGCTTTTAAATAGGAGTCTCCCTGATTTACTACCTTTAATGTGCACAGAAAGGGATGTGCAAAGCACATCATTAGTGTGACGGGGTGAAAGGGGCAACATGTTTCTTCTGTTACAAT
Source organism: Dromaius novaehollandiae (assembly GCF_036370855.1). Classification (NCBI taxonomy): domain Eukaryota; kingdom Metazoa; phylum Chordata; class Aves; order Casuariiformes; family Dromaiidae; genus Dromaius; species Dromaius novaehollandiae. Next base: position 28,867,799 of record NC_088098.1, read on the forward strand.
GGAAAGAGGATGAATCTGGCACAGCTCTGATGTCAGAACCTCCATCACCTTTCCCACAGATGATGTAGATTTTAATTGTACTCTGGGCTGATTCTCGTCGCACCAGCTCCTACGTGACATTGAGATAGATGAAGCCATTTGTTGGCATTATCAGAGCCAGCTGTGTGCTTGGCTGCGGCTACAGTAGGCATTATATCTCATGCATAATCCTCTCATTGAGAGAGGATCACAAGCATCTGAACCATATGGCTAATAATTTTATTATGATCAAAAAAGGGACTCTTGAAGCTAGTTAAACAGAAGAGTCCTTGAAATTCAATCAGAAGAGGTTTTTATTTTCATGTAGCAGTATCATTGTAAATTAATTTTTAGCTCTGCCATCATCTGTGAAATACAGGAATTTTATTTTTCCCCAAAAGTAAGAAATTAATTTTGTAATTACAAGAAACAGCGTGCAGAAATGCATAGCTTGATTTTATTGATAGCTAGAGTGCCTTGTAGGTGTTAGGCTCTTTTTTACTAATTACACACCCGTATCACGCAGAAGCCCTAATAGGAAGTAGGAAGTGCCTGAAATTAAGAAAGCTGGGGAAGGGGAGAGAATCACTCCCATTAAGCCACAGGAGTGCTGTGCTGATGTCTTAATGCCTCACTTCCTGAGGGCTGGCAACATGGGGGCTGGTAGCATTTCCTGGGGATGAAAACGTACAGCAGGATTCAGAGATCATAAGCCCATTGTTCTTTACATTGCAAAAAAAAACCCCAAAATCATGTTTAATTGAGTCAGTGCAAATGGATGGTGAGGAAGAAGAGAGAAGCTTCAGCTCTGCACAGCGTTCCTACTGGGCAGCCAGGAAAGAATCTGGCATCAGAGACAAAGGCACCCCATCTTTTTAGCCTGCGAATGAGTGACAGCAGCCCTCAACAGGATTGAATATTGCTCAGAGACCTGGTCCTGTTTCCTTTTGAATATGCATGCAAAAATCTTCCTGATATCACTGGCCACACCTGGACGTAACGGCCATTGTATGGAGAGGCGGCCAGAGCAGGTACCAGCGCGAGACAGAGGTCTGTGGATGCTGGAGGTTGCTTTCTTAATTGGGAGGCAGTTTCTGCTGTTTCAGAAACGACAAAGGCGTAGAGTGATAACATGGGTTGCGCTGTGTGTGAATAGACTACTTGCATACTGGAAAAGATATGTACTATTGAAGACTTGGCCCTGGGGACACAAGCAGTCTCCACGGGGCATCTGGTAATAATACACATGTCCTATCAGCAACTTTCATACTGCAAACTTATGGAACATAAATAAAGGCTCACCAGAGCCAAATGGCAACAGCTGCCTTATCTAGAGGATAGCTTTTTTATTTGGTACTTTATTGACAAATAATAAAGCCTGTAATTGGGCTGTGGGAGGAATATAGCCATGTAATTTACAGGACCTTTAATTTTCTAGTGCTGCATGCCTGAAGCAGATTCAGGTTGTTATCGCAGTCTCGTGAGTTAAGCAGAGGTCCTGGCTGAACTGTTAAAGTACCATAAAATGAGCATCTTTATTCTTGCATTGCAAAAGTGTATGCCTCTTAGGGGAAGAAGAGGAACCAGGGGAGGAACCCCCGTTTCTTCTGAAATATCATGGTGATGAGGAATTTGTGCCTTCAGTTATTAAAATGAAAGCCAACAAAAAATCCCCAGCACAGCTATGGCTCTAGAGGCTGCCCCTGCAAAGAGCCCATCCCTCTCAGCAGGATGTGAAGCAGAGGTGTGCTCGCTGAGCGGGCTAACAGGGAAGGATTGCCTTTGCTGCAGCAGCTGCTGAACTGAAACTTTCTGGATCATGAATGTATGTAAATATGTCCAACTGTTTGCCCTTCACACATCTTTGGCAAGTTTGGAGTAAAAAATACTGCACTGCTCCATTAGTTTGCTTGCCTATTACCATAGCAGATGCTGTTAAAGGCACTGAGATGTGTTTCTAAGCAAGCCTTCCTGCCTAGACTAGGATAAAGAAAAAAAGGCTAGAGGAGCTCCAGATAGAAATGAAATGAAATACAAAGCAAGCTTTGGCATCAGGGTACACCAGAGTGTCCACTGCCACAGGCGAAGACTCAGGTGTGGGTAGTTCCTCAGTCCATTAAGCAAAGCAGATAACGGTGGTGGCCTTTGCTGGCTTCTGCATATTTGTTTCTTTGGGAGCTCTCTCCCCAGCAGAATAACAGCTCTTTTGGAGAGCTCGTACAGGTTTGATTCCTGCCTCTATCTGCTGAGTGGCTAAAACTGTTACATTTGGATGCTGTGCTATACTTCATAGGGATTTCACTGGCAATGAAGGCTGTGTATAAATAATGGATGAAGAAGGGTGACAGGACCTGAACACTTGGGACTTGACAGATTATCTTGTGATGTATTACAATTAGATATGCTTCAGTGTCACTTCATTTATTCAACTAGTAAGGATGCATAACTCTTAGATCAATTTGGAGGTGGATTTATTAAGAGCCTCAGTCATGTCCTCTCAAAGTTTGGAATTGATTTTTGAACATCTGTAGCAGCTTTCTAAATCACTTTGCTCTTAACATGTATGTGATCTTTTTTCCTTTTTTTTTAAGTAATTGGGATTTTATTAGCACATATAATAGATTTTTTTTTTAATCCGTGTTTTGCTTACTATGGTCAAAGCGGCTGCCAGATGAGAGATCACCTTATCATTTAGCTGATCAACAGATCAAATTGGCCTTTAGAAAGGAGTTTTCCAGGTTTGTTGTGCAAGAAGCTGGTAGCTAGCAAGCCACAGCCACTTTACAGTAAATCGTGTTACCTAGAATTGGGATATATAACAAATAGGAAGCAAGAGTAGTAATAATGTTGTATGTCTTTCTGCTTTTAAATAGTTATAAAAAAAAAGGTCAGTCATGGAAAGATGCAAAATAAAATGTAGCAGGAAATCTGAGAGCTCAGATCTGACTGTTGTTGCAAATGAAGCCTCTCAGACTGTTGGGTCAAAGCAGAAAAGTGACAAGTGTTATGGTCACTAAAATTTTCTTACCTACCTGACTGCTTTAACCCAGGTTTTCTTTCTGATGTGTTTGTCATAAATGGAGATGTAGAGCATTTTGTCTCAAATAGCTCAGGTTTGCCTAGCCGTTCCAGGCTCTCTGCTACCGTAGGCAGAACCTTATTTTAAGTCATCATTATGAAACAAGTGCTGTTTATCTGCTTTGAATATTTCTTGGCACAGGGAGCGCGTGTGGGACGGCAGGTGGCCGCAGAACCCAGCAGAAGCTACAGTCCTGCAGAAAATCAGCAACGTCCCCACCCATCCGCTGCCTTCTCCCCAGCACATGCCAACCAGCAAACATGTTACTCACTCCATGGCAACCTCCTCGTTCTTCAGATAGCAACTTAACGTGGTTTGGGGATAAATTACACTCATAGCAAAGCCGATCCAAGCCAACAAGGTTTCAGAGAATTCGTTCATTCTTGTAAAAGCTGATGATAATTGATGGACGAGCAGCTTGCAGGACCCTGACAGGCTGGTTGCCTGCCCTTTGCACTCTGCCAGTTCAAGCCTTACGAGTGTGAAATAGCCAATTACTGGAATACCTATTGAAAGTAATAGGCCAATGAGCAAATTGCTACTGTGGGACACTGTGGCGTAGGTGGAAGAAAGCCAAGATAAAGTTCTGCTCTGAGCAGCTGCTCCCTCCACAGCTTGATAATACTATTGGATGACCAAGTGATGAGAGTAAGGTATTTCCCCATTTGAATTGCAAGTGTCCTGGCTTGTATTGACTTAAAGTTTATGATGCATGATACTGTCTTGTTACCCAGGTCCTAATTTGCAGAAATAAATCCTCCTTTTAAAAGGTAGTTAAATAGGTAATAGGGATAGTCACGGCCATAGATTTTGTGCAAAAGCATTAAATACAATTTTTGCTGGGAATGAAAAGTCATAGAGTGTGCAGAGTGTTAATACTTGCCAGCCATTTGCTATTGACAGAACAATTTATCTTGATAAAGGACAGTGAAAAATTCCAATCTATTCACTGACATCACATTATCAGCAGTAATATATGACTGCATCTAAATATAAGGTTCAGATCTGATACAGCTGAGGGGTTTCTGGTAATTTTCCTGTAAATATATTGTGTACTGGACAATGAAAAAATGTCGCTTTTACCATGTAATTGGATGACCTATTTTTATGCGAGATTTAAAGTTTTACTGTGTTTAATGGGATAGATAGTAATGTTTCCTTTTTGGGTAACCTGTTTCTTTTTATAAGACTTTAGCAATAAAATGGGTATTACCAGGTTTGACAGAGCAGAAATAGCAGACAAAGAAAGATAAAAGCTTAAATATTAGTCTGATGAAAGAATCTATGACCACAGAAACTTGCCACAGGAAACAAAAATATTCTATCCAAAAATAGTGTCATGAAAATGTCTGCTGTCAATAGTTAGCTTAATGTAGATTGTATATCTGTTTTTTTCCAGGATAGGAATGTTCATAGGTAACTTTTAGGCCTGTGCTTCTTAGCTTGTTTAGTGAAACGATATGATCCATAATTCTAAAATTGTATTAAAAAGCCTGGCTTATTTAATTCAAAATGTATTAGAGAGAAAGGTAGAGTGTGGAAAGTAGCTTTGGAGGAAGAATTTCAAAAGTGGCTGGCAAATTATTCTATGCAGTCCTTGATTTTGTAATAGGAAAACAACCACTGTAAAAGCCAGAAGTGTAAATGAAGTCACTGCCAGTGTTCTATATAACCCATTTTTCAGTTACCAGTCACTTGTTTGGTGCTGAAAAGAGAAACGACAAATAACATCTTGCTGCTTGCTTTGAATGTCCTATTAACAGTCACCATTTTAGATGGAAAGAATGGAAGACTGACTCATCTGATGTTAACATGAATCAGCCTGAAAAATAAGATTAGCATTTCAATTATGGCAAAATATAGCAAAAAACATATGGCCTAAAAATACAGATCTTCTGATTGTGACTGTTTTATTCCCTTGAAATTCATGACCTTTTTTTTATTCTATACTTAAAACTCCAAGGGGTAAACTATTGCCCATTTGTATTTTTACATTGTATTTTCTCCTGAACGTATCTGTTTGTAAAACCACTTCGTGTGGCACTCTGCATGAGGAATATGGCCTCTCTGCTTATCTCCAGTAAAGAGAGTACATATATAACTCACTTTGTGAAGAATTCCACCAGAGGCATTTGCACTGTCCTAAGGCTTGAATAAATTGAGATGTATGCTAGGTAGAGAAGTAAAGTTGCTAATCACTGGAGCAGGGAAAAGACCCATTAAGAAAGACAAAATCTGAATAGTCCATTTCAATTTCAAGGAATAAGAAAGGTGCAGGGATTTCTATTAAGTCTGCATTCCTGAACTCCACTGCACAGCTGAAGATTTTTTATCAATTTTCATTTAGCAGACTTCTTACAGTTAGTGTTTCTTTTCATCCCAGCTCCTGGGAAGATATTTTCTTCTTCTTCCCTTCCTTTAACCCGAAGAGGTCCTAATATTTTGCTTTCCAAATACCTGGCTGCTCAGGGAGGAGAAACAGTCTGGTATTGTCCCCAAATCATTTGTCCTTCCCCAGTAGCTATGCCTGTTGTGCTATTTTATTGAGCAACGCTGATATGCCTGAATTAGAGCAATTCTTCTATCATTCCCTGGCTTGTTAACTTCTCTCTGTTGCTTCTCTGAGAAGTTATGAGCAGAAGCAGAGGTATCATGCTTGCTTTACTGCAGATCCAGTCATGAATAGAGGCTCCTATCTGGAAGGTTATCTACCCAACCATGAGAGTAGGACTAGTTTTCACTGAGGGCATATATTCTTCAGAAATTGATGGTCTAGCTCTCAGCAGGGAAAGCTTCCTTTTCTCCTCTGGCAAATGAATAGTTTGAGCACTCTGGGGACTTAAGGGCCTTTGCTATATATCCTCCTCCTCCTTCATTTGTTAAAACTGTGTGGCAGTTCAGTGTCAGTGACATGACATTCAAGAAAGGAAATAAAGGCTGTTCTGTTCAGTATTAGGGGCAGAGAGAGAAGATCTCTAGAATTATTTCAGCTGCTTGAGATCTTTTTTCTGAAGGCCATAAAATTATTTTTCATTTTTTTCAGCTTCATGGCACAGGCAAGAAAAATGTATTGCGTATCCCTCAAATGAATGTCTAGATATGACAAAGCAGAGGCAGTTACTTTTTTTCTGGTAAAACTCTGTGTCATCTTCAATGAAAAGACTTTTATGTCTGTCAAGGCCCAAGTTCTGCTATAAATCTGTGTGAGGAAATCATGAAGAACAGGGAAAATGCTGCAACCAATCCTGCAGGAGAAAAAGGTGAGGAATCCCCTGGGCGTTATTGACTTGTGGAGGACGATGAAGAACAGTCAAACTATTAGACATCGAAAAATGTGGAGTGTCATGAGTTGTGCATTTATGTGGCTGTAAGAGGTTGGCCATTAAAGACTTATTCGTGAAGTAGTACTAATGGTCTCGTCTTGGGTTTCCTTGCCATATTGGAATATTTTCTCTCTTTTCTTTCCTGGGCTTTTATACATTTCATCCAACTTTCACTCAGCTTTTATTTAAATTTTATTTAAATTTAATTTTATTTAAAACATGAAAACACTACAAAAGGTGGAAGAAGATGTATCATTATTTTGTCCTTATTTTTTCTTCTTTCACTCAAACTGCTCCATTTAGTCTTGGAACCTCAGAAAAATTGCAGCATTTGCGCAGTATGTTCTAGCAGAACTTCACAAGAAGTCTTACCAGCACAAAACTGGGGTTACAGAGTGGTGAATCAGCCTGCTCATTTTCAGTTGATCGCACAAATATACCCCTTATTTTGTATGTTATCCAATGTGAGGACATGCGTCTCACGCATGTTGCACCTGGGCTGTCAGCTTCTCCCCTGCCTTCTGTTAAGGTACCACCACAGTGGCATGTTAATGAGAAGCAGCCACTTGTGTGTGAAGGAAAGGTATGCTGATGGATCGCTAGCACGTGCACTTCCAAGGGAGGTGAAATGGTTGCTTCGTGCTGCCGGCGACTCCCCCTATGTCGTGTTGTAAAGGGACGTGACGCGAGGAAACATTCCTTTCTGCTGCTGGAAGGTGTCTCCTTGCCATAAAGCCCTGGCAGGCCATCGGCGTGTCCTCTGGCTGCGCTGGGGCTGGGCTTGCTCTGAGGCTGCAGTACGGTGTGGGGACGGGGAGCGGTCCCTCCAGGTGCGTGCTGGCAGGGGAGCTCACAGGGCGACGCAGTGCTCGCTCCTGCCTTTGTGGAGGGTGCTCCTTCAGCATGGTCAACAGCACCTTGCAGGTGCTGGAGAGCCCCTTAGTGGGCCAGTGATCTCTTGGTTTCAAGCACGTGATCGACCCCGTAAGCCCTATACCTGTTGACCTTTCGGTCAAAGGCAGTTCAGGAAGGAAGTGCCAACAGAGCAAAAATGCTTTTCTTTGAGACATGAGATGCATTTCGTAGGGTTGCACCAGACCAGGCAGTCATTAGGGTGCATGACTGCTGCCTCAGTTGCTGCAGAGGAAACTGTACCTTGATACTTTCTAGCATCTATTTTGTCTGAAGCCTGAGGAGGCTTTCTGACTTTGGGAGAAAGCAAACTGCTTTCCCTCAGGGAAACAGATTTAAATTGGGGTCCTTACAGTACTTTGGTCGCTCTTCTCTTCCTGTGATTCATCTAATAAGCTGCTTAACAAAAAATGTTGTTCATGGTTTTTGGCACTGGGGCAATTTTCCATTCAAACCTTTTTCAGCAGTCTGGTAGGCTGGTTAGGAAAAAAAAAAACAAATATAATTTTGAATTAGGTTATGGCAATTAATTATACTATGCTGAAATAAATTATTTTTGTTATTTCCTATTTCCTGTCTAGCAGTGGATTTCTTGTGCTAAGACAGTTTCCAGCTCCTGGGTATTGGTTGATAGAATCAACTGCATAGAACCTAAAAGCAATAACCTGGGATGACCTTCTGCTGCCGAACTGCTGCCTGCCTTTATTTTTTTAATGCTACCAAAAGCTTGAGAAGCACCATGTGGTATAAATTGGGAAAAAAAGTCAGAACCTAAACTGTTGTTAATGCTAGTGAATTTTACAGTCTAGTTCCAGGCATGACGTAATGAAGTAGTAGGAGATATCTGAATGGAGGATTTAGTCTTGGCCGAACAAAAAACTACTTTAAATCTCTGAATTGATGTAATATCTGTGTATATTGAGTTAAAAAAAAGTTATATGCTGATTTTCACACTGATGGCTCACAAACTGCTTTTCGATCTATGTAAGTGAACTAATTGCTCTCAAACAGTGGTTTGAGAACTATGGCTATTCCAGACCAGCAACACTAAAGAAGCTAAGCTTTTTCATTTTTAATATTCTGAGAAGAGAAAGGAAGCTCATCTCCTCCATTGAAAATCAGAGGCAAATTTCAGTGACTGGAATAGGAAGGTACTACACTGGTTTATTAAAAAGAAGTGAATGTTGCTGTGAGCTGAATGTGCGCCAGTCATTCACTAATGGTGACAAACATGGATTTTTGCGTTCCTATCATGTGACAAGCATGCCCAGTTTGCTGCTTTCACTCACCATCGCTTTGTTTGCAACATTCATTTTAACTGTGTGTCCAAAGTGAATGTCTCTCACATTTCTGTTCATTTGGTTCTTTTTCTCAGCCATATTAATTTGACTCTAGCAGTATGTACTCATGTTCTGTCCTTCATCCATATCTTTAATTTCTCTAAGTTGTCTTTCATATTCATTTTTTTCCTTTACAGTGTTTACAGCTTTTCCCAGTGTAGTATTGCTTAATTATGCCACTAACAGGACTTTAATCCCTCTTCTTGATAGCAAATAAAGATGTTGCTTTATAAAAAAACAGGTAGACATAATATAAAATCCTGTGATATCTGAACACTTCCTTTATTGCTTTTTTGTTTTGCTTTTGTGTCTGTTTGCCTTCATCCTTTTTGTTCATTCGCATGCTTGAGTTGTGCTCAGGCCAATTTCAAAATATTTTCAGGAGTTTTTTCATACTGCTCTCAGAAATGGAGAAGGTCTGTGTGGGTGCAGCTCCTTCTGCCTCAGCATGAACGGGCCAGGCGGGTGATTTTCTGGTGTTCTTCCAGCCTTTATGTCCACACTTCCGCAAATCCTGTGGTGAGGCTTGCATAGATAAGGAAGAATGACCAAATGGTTAGGCTTTATGCTGTATATGAAATTAGAGCAGGTGTTTGTCAGCTGTGCCATTGCTGACAAACTGCTGTAGCTTTGAATAGAAAGCCCATCTCAACTTAAAAATATTTATTACTTTTTAATGAAATTAATTGCAAACTGTCATTGATATAGAAGGCTAGGATTTAATATTCGTTTATGTATGCATTCATATCGGTGTCGCCTTTTAATTCAGTACCAAGCAGTTGCCTTATTTTAGAGAGAAGGCTGCTCTTCTGTGAGACTTTCCAAAGGAAAAGTAAAACTGCAGGGAGTTCTTCCTTTTGGGTGTAATGAAATGATTTAACTGTCCCAGTTAGGTAAAGCAGCATTTTCCTAAAAAAGAGTCCCTCTAAATGTGACAGTTAGCTCAGGAGATCTTCACACACACAAAAAAAGTTTAAATTTGTTAAGCATTTCTGGATGAATTAAAGCTGAAGTCTACATTCAGTAGCCTGAACCTGAAAGTGGCCTTTTGGAGAAGCTAATGCCAGCGGCAGCTGCCTGTGCCGTGGATCTGACTGCCTTTGGGACTGAAGTGACCTTTTCCTTCCACGCAGGTGTGTAAGTGCTTCCTCTAACTGCAGCAGTGTGGGCATGTGCGTTCAGTTACCTTTACCTTTAAAACTTGCTGGAAACTAGCAATCTTGCACATGTTGCCTAAGCAAAAGAAGAAGGTTCGAGAGCTAATATACATATCAGAGGTCTGATTCCTCCTACAATCAAAGGGAGAAGAGAGGCTTGCAATAAGAATTACACTAGGAGGGAAATTAATCTGTTGAGTGGTTAACCAGGCCTTTTCTTTTAACAGAGCCCTTTATTTTGGAAGAGCTGGGCATGATAGATCATTAAAGTACAATAGAAGGTACTGAGTAACAAAGAATTAAAAAAAGATTAAAGAAATCCAATAATTCAGCAGTTTGCACTTTAGTTATAAAATACGGGCGGTAATTGTTGAATGAATGAGTGACATTAAAAGCCCTCTTTATGGTCCAAAGTTAATTTGAATAACATTAATTTACAGTTGACAAAATGTGTCTTTTTAGCATTGGTAATCCAACCATTTATTAAACTGTAAAAGCAATGGCAATTAAGCATTATTGCCCAGCAGTGCTACTATAGTTACAGCAGGGACGGGTATGGCATAACTTGCTTTATAATGTTTGAGAGAATACAAATGTTTGCTCTTTTATGGAGGAAGCCTGGAGATGCCCGGCGTTGCCCTGTGGTCCTGGTCAGCTGGAACATATAGTTCCTTTTCTTTTAGCCACTGAATCCCGTTGCAGTGGAGTAGGAAAGGGGCATGGTGGGGGGCAGGGTAAGGGGGGAATACTTTGTCTTTCGTCTGCTTTTGAATCAAGTGTAACAAACCTGCTGATGCCAACTTAGGGCTTCCTCCTCTCCTTTATTCGGCTGCTTTCCTTCGGCCCTTGAAGGACGACAGAAGCAGCGAGGCCACTCTGGTCGTTCTGCATCAGATCTTCATTCATCTGTCAGTCAAAGCAGGTCAGAAACAAGTCCCTGTGGGACGTTCACCCCCCTTCCCCATGCTGCTGCCCTGGTTATGTTCGTCTCTTTGGAACAAGGCGGCCCTGGCCTTGGAGGCATGATCTCGCCCCAGCCTCTCATGTGACTTTGCCTATGCAAGTGGTGACCTGACTTTCTCCCTGCACTTGTATGAGTGTGTCTCCCTGCTTTCCTATTTGTTATGGGTAGTGTTTCCCATAAATTCAGCGTACCTGGTGAGGAATTAAATACTTCAGGCATGGTCCATGCAGTGAAACATGCTGGCATCTGGAGAGAGAGGAGAGGTGAAAGGAAGGAGTTGTCTCCACAGAACAGTTACACGTGGCCCCATTGGATGAGCCCTTGTGCCAGGATGTTGGCCACACAGCCATCTCATGATGTTTAAGGTGACAACACTACTAAAATGTCTCTTCTCACCGAAGTATCTGGGTTTATCATTGTATTACATGACACAGCACTGAACCTGAGTCACAGCATTCACATTTGTCCTGAAAGATTCTCAAACGTTGAGTATTTTTGTCATAACTAGTAAGCATCTTTACTGGTGTCAGCTTTAAGGAAGTGTTCAGATCCTGGCTTCACTGAATACAAAGGGCTTTCAAAGTCCAGGGGTCCCTCAAAGTATTCTGCACTTGCTACTTTGTTTGTTGGGCATCTTTTTTTCATTATAAACAAGTGTATCCACAGGAATAATCATCCTTGTATTTCTTTTCAAGACTTTTCTTACAATTACCCGTGGGCTTCATGTGCAGTTTAAAGAGTCAGGGATCAGGATTGTAATTTCCATCCTTTTTATGCTAGCACAGAAGTCCCCGTCTCTCATTAAAATTCTCTGCTTGTCTGCTGCATATTTCTTATGCCTCCACCTGTTATGTCACACAGACTTCTGATAGGAACTTATTTGGATAATGTCTGCAAGCAGAGAATTTTCCCTGAAAAGGTTGAAGATGGAGACACTCTGTCAGGACCTGACAGGTGTAAATTTCTTAATGTATGGGGAGTATATGAAAATACAAATCATCACTGAGAGCCAGCCTGAAGCAGACTGAAAAGCTGTCATAAGCAATTTTCAAAAAGTATGAGTTATTTGGTTCTCTTCCAGGAGGAACAACTCCACAGGCATAAATTCGTGAATGGTACTTGACAATCTTAACAAGTCCTTCTCTCCCAAAGCTGAACGTGTGACAGACATGTGATAGGGCCTGTGTGCTCTCCTCTGTTCTCCAGCTGTGAAGGAGCTGACATGATAATCAGGGGGTGAATCCCACCTTAGCAAACTTGAGGCATTCCTCCGGAGAAGCAAATTTCAAGGAACTGATTGATCTGACGGAGTGGCCATGTTGGAGCTGACTATTTGCCAAAAGATCTTTTATAGATCCACTTCATTTGCCATTTTCTGAGAGCAATGATAGGAGAGAGAATAGCAGAGTCCTTGTGACAGGCACCTCTGCTATTTCGTATGCTCCTGGGTTTGTACGTTTTTACTTTGGGCATGTCGAAAAATCATTGCTAACTGGATGGGCCTATTCACTGGTGTATGGAAAGGGACCTTTAAGAAGGGTTGTGCATGATTGGCAAATCAGTTCTAATTGAATAAATGTCAAGGTCAAAACAAACAAGTGATGAAGATGAGAAAGCCCTGGAGTGGTATCTGCTTCAAATCATATTAAAGGCTGTTCAGTAGCAAAGTGCTTCAGGGGGACTATGCAAAATTGAAGAGCAGTGAAGTTGCTGCATGGTTTTAAACCACGAATACCTGTTTTCTCAACTGATATCAAAAGCTGGTGCTTGGGAAATATTCTAACTGAGATGGCAAAATTGTTTTTCTCTTGCACTGTAGTGGAATATGACACATGAAGTTGCAGGTTTCTGAAAAGTACGAGGGGACGCAGCACATTTTGCGCTGGGGACACAGTGGCGTGCTGTGGTGGGCCTTGTGCCCCTCTGTCAGAGCTCAGATACAATAAATGATGTACATCTTCTCATGGGGGGTTAGTAGTTAGTAGAAGCCCGTTACAACATTTTACGTAAATACTTTGCTTCATAAGGATCTGTGTCTTTTTTTTTAAGAAAAGTCAGCCTGAAACTTGCATATAAATAGGCTACAAGAGACATCCAAAGGTGTTTCCGATTCTCTTATCTCCTCATTACATTTTCCCTGATGATTGGGGCTCCCATGCACACTAGAGCAATGGCTGAATATAAAAATGCGTGATACAGATCCCAACATACTCCTTTGGTCAATGTGACTTGTTTAAAGTAGCTATCATGCACCACAGTCTATCAATAAGTGCAGAGTGTATGTTTGTCAATGTCAAAGTCTAAATATTATAAAATATCAATAGAGCAGCTGCCTTAAATCATTGCAGGGAGGGGACAAGAGAGAACACTGATTTGTTTCAGGTAAAATATAAATTTGCCGTTTAAAATAGGAGTGTTGTTTACTGAATTACTATTGTATTTTTTAAGCAGCAAATTATTACAGTCTGGTTTCAAAGTTATTTAAGGCACTTAAAGATATGTTTAAAGTCCCTTTAGGGTCAGACACTTGAGAAAAGGTAAGTTTCTGAACCTTTAAGTACCTAAACTTATTGCAGAAACTAGCTTTTTGGTATCCCAAGGGACATTCTTTTTTCATTCCTCTATTCTCCAGGTTTTGTTTTGGATTCTGGAGAGGTCATTTAATTAAAGTCATGATATTAAGATCAAATTACTTAAGTGTAAAGAATATCAGGCAGGTTATGTCTCATTACTGGTTGATGTTATTAAACCATGCTGCTGTCTTTGGGACTTTTCCAGTCCAAGGAGAAGAGCTACTTCGTACAATTTTGTTGCAGTGGTGGCAAGTATGTGAAAAGGCACATCTGCTTCATATGAATGAATTCAGTCACGAATATGGTTTCTTGAGGTGACATGATGATCAGTTCAATCTTGATTTTGTTTTTAATTTATTTTTCTGAAGTTGGTTAATCATCTCAGTACTTCTGCCCATACGATAAAATGAGATGAGCTTTCATGCATACAACGGCCTGGCTTTAGGATTTTATCAAACATTTTTATCTTTATACAAAATGATGAAATTGAAATTTCGTCATGCAATTTTTTATACAGCTGTCAAGACCAGGTAAAGTGCCACAGAAACAGAACATACCCGTTATTGTGAAAGTATCCATGTCTTTTCTTGGGAAAGTACTGAATACTTTTTAAAATCATTACTGAGAAATGCAAATGACTACACAACTGGTAAGAACCCAGGATCTAAGGAACAAAATATCTGTAGCTGACCTATATTTAATGTATTTTTGCTGCATGCACTCTGGTGTCCTGGCAGTCTGAACGCAAACTGCCTCGGGGCGCCTGCTGAACCGCCTGAATGGTTAGCTACGTCTTGCAAGTGAGTAGTCAAATTTGTTAGTGTTGTGTGGCACTTTGTAATGAGCTTAGTTTCAAAAACAACCTGATGACAGGTGTAAATTTGATTTTGAAAATCTTCGTGCAAGCGCTACTGCGTGGCACTGTAGTGCAGTGAGGAAAAGCTGCTTGTGTGAGTAGTGATTTGTGAGGTTGGACTCTCCTCTCTCACAGCGATATTTGGCCTTTATTAGTCAGAGTCTACTTGTTGCAAATATGATGTGGAGAAAAGATTGCCAAGTCTTAATAATTTAGGTATTATAATTTTTTTGACTAGTTTATAATTTCCAAGCTAGCTGAAGCTGTTGTGCCTATCTTTTTCCCATTTTCGGATATTTTCATGCCCAATTTGGTCACAAAGGAGAGCTCTGTTTGTTTATTAAATGTGTGAAAATGACTGCTGATCCTACAGTATCCTTTGAAGGTAATTTCTACCACTGTAACAAGCCAGAATCAAAATGACTAATCAGTTATAAGCCAGTCCTCATTAACTTGCACTAAATTATTTTCATTTGGCAGATAAAATAACCACTTTTCCACCCTTAATTAGAATTTGGTCTAATAGGATTGACAAGTCAAGCTGGGGGGAAAATGCCCTACTTAATTGCTTTTAGAATAGAGTAATTTTTTTTAACAGCAGATTGAATTTGCTATTTGTGTTATAGGAAAAAATCTGCCTGGTGAGCGAATGTATTCTTTTTGTTTTTAAAGCTTGCTGGGATTGCCCATAGCAAAATAAGCTTAACTAGTGTTATCTTTAGACAAGTGTGTTTGTACAGTACTGCACAGTACTAAGACTGTAAACAGGATTTTAAAACGGAAAGGTTTGAGGGAAGTAGGCTTTCACTTTTTTCATTCACTTTTCATTGTCATAATCAAGCGAAATCATTTTAAGTGAGTTTCAGGAAAGTGAAAAAGGATGTTCTTTAGTATCCATTTTCCCAACATAGCAATATACTGCTTTTTTTTCACTTATAGCCTCAGGAAACATACTGAATCTCTATTTTGAAAGCTGTTCTCCAGACATTTTTTCTCTACTATTTCTCTGTTTTCTTTCACATCCTTCAAAATATTACTCTTAAAAACCTTGCAAAGCTGGGATAGTTCGTATGTATTGCTCTAAGCCAGCTCCCATAATGCCTTTCGTGTCTGCTTTGGCCCATGAGCGGCTGGACCTGAAGTGCTCATCAGAACAGGAGCAGCGTACCCTTTGCTGCATGGACCCAAAAGCAAACGTCACTGAGCTGTTAAGTATTTGGAAGGGCTTACCTGCTGCCAGCTGATACTCTGATGAGCAGCTTTCTGCAGTTGTGTTTATTGATAGCTGAAAATACTGGAGCTGATCCCTTGCTTCCATGGATGCACTGACTGTGCGGTACCTGCACTGATTGTTGTTAAAGCTAGTACTGTAGTTCGGTTGATTCATTACATTTAGTTTTTGTTTCGTTACTGTTGTACTCTCAGACAATTTTTGTACCATAAATCAATAATGTAATGAATGTATCCCTGGAGATCCCACAAATAGGAAATATGCTTACACCGAGGCTTAACTTTTTTTTTTCTTTTCCAAATGTTTTCTTTTTTCCTTTAACTGCAGTTTGAGTCCTTTTTCTTTCTGAGGAACAGAATGTAAAGAGTTTAAAAACAAAACAAACAACCTCCTCCCCAGCAAATTTTGGTCTTTTCAACTCTTTATGGAGTATTGCTTCTATCTTGAAGTCTTTCATATTTTTTAATCAAAATATGAGAATTCATATGAAATATGAAATTCTTAAGAAGAATCCAAATCTTTAAGAAATAGTTGGGGAAATAGTTGGTATGGTAAGGTAGAGAAGTCCTATTTTGTCTCTGAAACAAGTTCGGTAAAGGCACTGATAGCTCATATTTCCCACTGCTACTTGTCAGTATACATCAATTTTAAAATAGGCGAAGTTCTTCTTTGATTCTCACTCATGAGAGTGAACTCAGCCCCCATGTCTGCTCTGTCCTTGGCCTCCTTGCAGACACTGGCACCAAGGTTACTGAATGAAGTGGTGTGATTTTAATGATGCAAACACCTGCCCAGTAGGAACTGGACTGGGTCTACCAGCTCATTTCAGGTAGGCCATTGAACAGCTGTTCCATCATGATAACTTTCAGTCAGTACCAGTGGGGGTTGGATTCAAACCGGTGACTTACAGGTGAAGGCCTTTGTGGCCATTAGCTGTGCCTTGAACCGTCTAGCCACTTAAATGTCTTCAGAACAGACATATTTTGAAAATCTGGTTGAGAAGAGAGAAGGGGAGAGACATTTTTGATGAAAGCGTTGTCACCTGTTCTCCTAATTAAAAATATGTGGATTTGGTACTGGTTTTGTACCTGCACAAGAAATTTGAGAAAAGCCAGATGAGACCAATTACATCTCTGGGCCAGGCAGGCTCTTGCAGTTGTGTCACGCTAGGGCCCTGGGGTGGCGTGGTGGTGTGCCATTAGACACATCCTTTTCAGCTCAGTCTTCACGCATTTGAATTTCTCTCAGTGTGAAAAGCCGAGTGTATTGACATACTGTCTTTGTTTCATACATATCCTGAATCTGCAGTTTTGTAGCAGCTTTTGAGTCCCTATTGTGCATTTAACTTAGATTTGACAGAAACCACAGAATGGTTTTGTAATGGATATTATCTCGGCTCCTGGTCCCTGAAATGCCTTTTGGATGGGCTAATATCAGCAAAATTTTAGTGGGTAGTCAGGGAATGATATAGAAAATATGTAATTGGACTTCATGAGAAATTGTTGACTAATACCCTTCTGATAGTACCTTGCTATCATCTATGGCTGAGTAATCTGTGTAAAGTGATTTGCATCACAGCCGAGTTAGCATCAAGGGTATACTTTGGGCAGAAGGCACAGTTTAGAAATTAGGATCTCCATTTTTTTTTCCATGTGAAAATACACTACATATGCTCCCTGTTTTTCTCAGGGACTATCACACAGCCCTAAAACATTTACAGCTTTGCTCGTGCTCAAAGGAGGGGATGAGAGGAGAGGAAATATGACTGTGGGGGCTGGTGGCAGCGTGAAGCTGCCGCTCTCCATGTGCTTTTTGTGCCTTGTTTACTGCATCATGCAGTACTGCCTAGATGAGGCTTGTTGAGAGCCAACTCTAATTGAAGCTGTCCTAGGAAAGCACTGTTACGAACAGATGTGGCTGTACCAGGAATATATATTTTTAAATGAACTTAAAAATATTCTAAGAGCTAAAATATTTCTGGCCAGATATGAGATACTTGGTGCAGGCCAAGCATTTAAGCTTCATCCCAGAAGCTTCTCTGTTTTCTCACTTCATTCTTAGTCCTACATTTCTCCCCAGAATCTGATCATTACTTGCCCCATTTATACTGTTCTGAGAGTTTTATTTGATGTCTTTTTCCATCTTGACATAAAACATCTTTTTTTTTTTTAGAGTAGATTTTTATTGGAGACTAGAAGGAAAAAGTCTCTCACTTGGTAAAAATATCAGGGTATTTTTGGACACATTTTTAACTTACATATTCACAATGAGGCCTTCTTCCAGCTTCCTCAGTGTACTTTTCCACCTCCAGTTGTGATACCTTGATGCCTGTTGCAAATGATTACATTTCAATAACCGTTTTCCCACCCACATACTGCTACACAGACTGTGGCAACCGAGATGCTACTCATACCCACTCATCATAGGAATGAAGCATAACAAAATTCATTGTCGCATATGCACGGTGAGGTAAGGGGGTAACTATTTACACTGAAGAGCAGTTACCAACCTGGGCAACTCAACAGAAATAAATGAGTCTACTTGGCTACATTTTTGTGGTATCTCATGGTGACAAGCTAGAACTTCTCAGTCTAGTAAATCCTGCTCTTGTAATTATGATTCTGGAATACTGACTGATGAATTAAGCAAAACTACCTATCATTGCCCAGAATTTCGGTTTCTCTTATAAGTCTGGTTTTGATTGAAGCAACTTTCTTCAGGAGTCAGAAGCTCAAAAAAGAGATGTCTTCTAGAATGATCAGAAAAGTTGAGCAAAAGTGATGGCACTTGGAAAAGGTGGGTAGCTGAGCTGTCTTTTAGGCTATTCAGGCTATGTCCTATTACTATAAAAAGAGCTTACAAAAAAAGCAAGAGTCATGGCTTAAAGGTGTAGAAGGACTATAACTGAAAGAAAAGCTTAAGCAGGTGTCCCAGAGGTGTAACTCTTTTTTGTACTTTGCTTTTCATTTGATCTGAGCCTTTGCACCATCCCTGCTGTGTTGCTTTGATGTGGAATTATGGTCCTGCAGCCAGGCACACCACCACTCCTGAGAAAGCATTGCTTTCAAATTCCTCCCTGGCGAGGTGGGACCTGTGCAGGGAAAGGAGGGAGCATAACTGTGGTTTTGACTGCGAAGCTACTCCCGAATGAAGAAACCATTTTGCACTAAAAGCTATTTTATTGCAATAAAAAAAAAGGAAATATGTAAGCGAGAAGTTCACCATATCCCTGCAAGTGTCATGCTGGCAAGGAATTATTTAACCTTTAACAGTGCAAAGCAATAGCTGATTTGTGAGCGTTGTTCCTCCTAGGCTTAATCAGTTGTGTGTCATGATGCAGAACTTGCATTCCATATGGATTCAGTGCTGTCAGATCTATTAATTTATCTTATGGGGATTAACATTATCTTAGGTGGAAGTGCAGTGGCCAGCCGTGGGCAAGGGCCTCTCCTGGAGAGCGTGTCGCCTTGTGGCAGCCCCTTACCTTGGCCTGGTTTGAGACTAGACCTCTGAAGGCAGCAGGGGCCAGTGAAGGGAGGCTTTGAGGAGATGCTGGAAGGGGCCAGGGAAGCGCTCTGCCCTTCGCTTTGCAGCTTTCTCCTGTTTCTGGGGGTAGAAGGTAAGAAGCAACGAGCTATTTTGTAGCTGAATTCTGAGCAAAGACTTCTTTGTCATAAGTGCTGTCAAACAGCCTGGTTGCCACGGCAACCCCGGCTAGATAACCCATTTGGGAAAATACTTGTAGGACCTAACACTCTATCATCTGTCGTTCAATAATTTCATGTTCATAATAACTAGGAAATCAATGGCCATCCTCCGAGACGGCTTGCGCCAAGGGTGCGCACACCACTGGCGGGTGGTGCGACTCGCGCCGGACAAGGAACGTGGGGCAGAGCTCGCCTGCTCGGGCTGGCTCAAAGATTAAAGACAGGTCGAGGTTTGCAATCTAATTAAACTGCGGTGTTGACACGCATAACAGAGAGAAGCAAATGGCATAGAAAGCAGTTGTTATAATGTGAGGAAACAAAGGTTTAGGTAGAATTAGCATTTCATATTTTAAAATACTGGGGGAAACTATGTGCTCAAGTTATCGCGTGGCCAGCATGAACAAATTCAGTAACTTAAAGGCATTTTTTCTTATCTTTGCTTTCTAATTAAACTGCTTATCATCATAAAGGCTGTGTTACCTGCATGTTATGTATTGAATATAAAGCAATCATGGAACGGTAATTAAAATTCTTAAACATGCACCCGTTGACTTTACATACAATTAGTTTACTGCCGTGTGTCATTTATTAATAGTGCAAGTTTTCAAAACTGAGCCCCTGGTTGGCTATGCAGTGAAAGACGTATTTAGTAATTACTTTGGCAATGTTTATCTCTTTTGAAAAATGCACTAATACAGTATCTCTAGAAAGTAATACTGGAAATAAAAACCATGTTAAACTGAGGCTTGGGGAGAGAGAAGGAGTCCTTGCTGATTGGGGTGTTACAGAAATGAAGAAAAGGTAATTCTTATCACTCTAATAACAGTATTTGAAAGATGCTGGTTCTCGTAATTCACAACAGGAGTTTATTTTCCCTTGAAAAATGATTTTGAGGCACAGAGATAAGGTTGTCTCTCCAAGCTGGCTGTTACACCACATGTTTTGGGTCCAATTAGCAGACAGAGCAGGGCAGGCGCACGCAGGGCCTCGTGGGCTAAGTTTTAAAAACAGACTTCTAGTTTGTGTTGGGGAAGGTGGAGAATAGTCAAATCGTTATTTATGTGTCTCTGCAAAGCTGACATGCTTCCTGAAGGGAAATACAGGTTTCACTTTGCAAGTGTATTACAAATCAGTAGTCAAGCAAAATGATAACTTGCGTATTAGCATAGGAAATAAAAAGGCTGTGTGATCCTTCTTGTTCTGTACCCAAAGGTCAAAGTGAAAGCTTCCAGAGCGATGACTCCAAGCTCTTGTTATATAATACCCTGCTGTGGTTTCCCAAGGTAAACATTTGCTCACAGTTTGCAAATGTATTTGATTGTATCAAATCTGATTACAGACTCACAATAGAATGTGGTTTCTGAGTAAAGTGTTTTCAGTGATTCAAATCAACAGAAATACTTGCAAGTCCAAATTGGTGTGGCTCAGAGTTGTGTTAATTATGTCTCAGAAGCAGGGCTGAAGTGTAGAAAACCCGTATTTCATTCATCCACTTTCAGTTCAAGTTTATAGTGCCTTGGAGTTGTATAGCATATCGGGTTCAAAAAATCACTTCCTGAAAGAGCTCTATTTGAAACTAGGAGAAGAAACCAGTTCTTCTTGTGTTCTTCAACATAGTGGGTTTAGGAGAGGATGAGAAAGATTAAAAAGGTGCCTGAACCGAGATGTCACAACCTAGCAATGAAGAAACTCAGTTTAGGCAGAGGAAGAGCAGGGATTTCGTTGTGAGGGATCTAATGCAGAAGGACTCCCTGAAGGAAACATTTTAGGGAGGATTATGAAAGAGGTGCAAGAAGTTTGGCAGAGGAGAAATAGAATGCTTATCCTCAAATTATAGAGCTCCATAATTAACAGTAAAGAGGTGCAAGCAGAAGAATTAACTTTGTGATGTAAGGAAAGGGCTCTGCAAAAGGAGGGGAAATGATAGGAGAAAGTGACAGGTGAGGATGGCTGGATTTGCACAAGTGGGAAAGTGGTGATAAAGATGTGCACCTTGAATGGGAAGTGGTAAAAATACTTGATCTCAAAAAAACTATTCAAAATGGAAATAGTCAATCAATCAGCAGCAGACAGAGGTGACAACAGTCAAGCAGAGATGTGACTCAAGCCTTCAGGGGGATGTTTTTTGATCTCATATTGAAAAACCATTTGGGCAATTTGGAGAAGGTTAGTAATAGACCCATCATCAAAGGAGAAGTGAGAAACTGTCCTAGAGAAAATCAGATGAGGATAACAAGCTAAGAGGAAGGAATAAGAGAGGATGGATGGAAAGGGAACAAACAGATGCTTGAAGTGGCCTACATAACTTTTCCTACCACGTCCGTACAGCAATCCTTGAAGTTGTTGGTTCTGTGTAGGAAGTAATCTTCTCTCACTGGTTGCTGGCACCTGTGTGACAAAATGACAATGACAAGCTTATTTCTTTGTTCACATGCATGGCTGTTAAATACCTTGGATGTGGGCACTACAGAGGAAATACTTCCCGCAGCCTCTCTAGTTACCTCCCTTGCTCACTGGACTGCTTAGCAAGTGAAAGCTGTCTTGTGTGGCAGAATGAATATGGTCTGCTGCATTATTGGTTGATAACTTTATTCGTGTTATTAGAGAAATGCAGGGAAGAAGTATGGAAATTCATTTATTCAATACATTTATGCACTGTTTTGCGTGGAATTGGCAGCTTCCATTACCTCTCCTGGGGATTATGATATTTGCTTTGTCTGGACTTGAAGAAAGGCGTTCTAGAGATATGGATGCATTTATTATTTATTGGTTAGGTCTTGTGCTTTCCCCCAGCATTTGTCAGAAACTGCTATTTTCTGTCACCCACTGGAAGATGGAAAGGATGAGAATTTGCAAGAGCACTGAGGGAGCACGAACTGTGACTGCCTCTTCCATACTTAATCTGAGTGGATAAATACACAACATCAGTTTCCAGTACTGGTGCTCATTTCAGTGGTATGAACCCTTCTTCCCTGTCCTCCTTCCCCCACCTCTGTTAACAGAACAGGAAAGCAAGGAGGAAGTTAACATGACATTCCCTGTGTGCTGCAGGGGATAAATATTGCCTCCCCTGGTGTTTCTTTGATGAATCTATTTTTAGTCAGGGGTTAGATCAGTAAAGCTTGCACTGGAGAGTGTGAAATAGCATTGATCAGACTGACTTCTGAAGCAGGGTGAAAGACAAAAAAATCAATTAAACCTGTGACCCATGCATTCTGGTTTATTTTGCTCTATGCGGGAAAGCAGGCGCCCAGCTGTTCCTTGCTTTAACTTCAGAGATGGGGCTGTGCTGGAGATCAGCACCCGTGGGCGCTGGCTGACCCAGCCTGCTGTGGAGGATCTGGCAGGGTCTCCTGTCTACTAGAAGCTGTGTATGGTCTTAGGAAGTCTAGTTGCCCCAGCACTTTCTTACTCCATCCTTGATGTGCGCTGCGTGTGCTCCATGTGGTTACACCCCTCTTACAGCAGCTGCTTTCTATACGCTGCCCAAGGTCCTCAAGCATCTGAACAAGCTCTGCCCACACCATGGCCTCCTGCTCAGCAAGAGGGTTTTATTTTAGAGGTCAGCTCTTGTTGGTAAAGATGCATAAGAGGGAAAGCACTATGGCAATTTTAAAACCAAAGCTGCAGTGGAATAAGGCAGAAACCTGCAAAAGGAGCAGTGAAAGACAACCGCTTCCTCTCTGCACCCCCCACCCCCTCCAAAAAAAAGGACACTGAAGACAAAAGCAGAAGTAAAAAGCAGTAGGGACATTTTCAGAATCACGAATGAATGCAAGGAGAAGCAAATGCAGATTTATGGCTGGGCACAGAATTTAAGCTGGGCATAGGAAACAAGAAAATAAGGCGCAGCATATGCAGAGGTAAAATTTCACCAATCGTTAAAGGAAGGAGAGGAGAAAATGAGATAAAAATGCGTAGGTTAATATCGCTGAGTGAAAGTTATTAGCGATTCTGTTGTATACATTCTCTGTGGTTTACTGTAAGAGCTACCTGCAAAGGGTGTTTCGTCTAAAATTGGGTTTCATGTCATACATTCTTTTCGTTTCTTTGTAAGACATAAAAAGAGATCTAGAAATTTTTTGTTATCCCAAACAATTGCTGAACTTTTGGATTCTATTTATCTTCTCATATCTTTTTGCTCTGTCAAAATTATTTGTTCTGCTCGTAACTAAAGGACTAAAGCAATCTGTTTTCAAATAAAAATAGGCCTTTATGTAAACTGTTCTCCTCCTTACCAATAATACAGAGATAGTGCAGAAGAACTAGCTGAGCATGACAGTTTTTCAAGATCTTTGCTTCTCTTTCCTTATTTTATCACTTAACTTGCCATTAGGATAGCATATGTTGGGGAAGCACCTAAACGATTAATTTTATAGGTTGAATTGTGACCTTTTGTGAAATGTTTATATGATGAACTGTGGTAGGAAGTAGGAAGGTGGTGAAATCGCCTACTTTATTCCATTCTAGACATACTCAAACCTGATCATTTTACATGGTGATTATGATATGGTTTATAGTCATGTCTGCACTTTCTGGTATGTTGAGCAGTAGGCACGTCTTCTATAACTTAAAAGAAAGAAAACACCCACCAATGAGAGAAATGAACAGCTAAATTAGAGTTTTGGGTGAGATGATACCCCCTTTTCCTTCAAGGTCAACAAGAACACAGGTAAATTTAAGTGTTTTGCTAAGTAATCCAGGAGAAGCTGATTTAATTTGAATTTCTGACTTAGTTCCTGAAGAACTAATCAGTGAAGTTCTTGGGATTACAGTTTAAGACACCTGTAATTTTTCAGAGCAAACATGCTGATATAGGTTCTGAGTACCCCATGTCAGGAATGTACCAACACATTACAGTCTCTAGTGTTTTAGTGTTTGTGCAGGCGAGCACTCAAGTACACGCTTACGTCTTGCTGACTGAAATAGCTGACTTAAGGATGCTTTACTAAATTCTCATTCAGGTTTGCTCCATTTCTTCAAACATATCATTAATTTTCCTGCATTTCCAGTTCCAAGCACCATCTTGGATTAAAAGCATGCTGAAACCATGTTTTTTCAGAATCTTTTTTCCAGCTGAAAGTGAAACTGCTTCTTAAAAAAACCATTCTTAAATGACAGTCCACTTCTGAGGAGTGAGTAGCATCAAACTTTTGCATAGCTAAGATAGCTGAATTTTTAGTTCACATTTCTAGCTTGAGACAAGACTCTCTTTTGTTTTCCCTGAGCTGACAATGTTGCTGCTTGGTGCACAATAGAGTACTTTTTCTAATTTATTTGACCATCACTATTTGAGTCCCTAAAGCATTATAGTAAAGCCCTAAAGCATCTGCTGAAAGGCAAGAGAACAACTTTACAGCGTCTGGCTAGTTGTTTTAGTGACACAAAGAGGTCACTATTAAGGCATTAACTTTCGAAGAAGACTACATTGGGATAGAGAAATATGTCTGTTACATGTAGGTAGCGTTTAACCACAGAAAATTTGTTGTCTTTTGTTAGAAGTCAATTACTCTTTCAGAAACTTGTGATTCAGTAGCTGGGGGGGAAAAAGCATTGTTTGCCATAGCAACCTTAACATCCAGTTACAGTATGTCTGTCAGTTTAGCGAGGGCTAATTTATCATGTAAAGTATATGCTATGTATGTCACATTTTACTGTCTGTTCATTTGTTTTGATAATCAAGATCCTGACAGATTTGTCCCACATGGTAGGATTTATAGTAAGGATTTTCTTATCACTGAATTAGGTTGATACATATAATCCTAGTGTCCTGCACGAGAACTGAATAGAAATGAAAGAGATTCAGCCTATTTGGTTAACATGTGAAGGTCCTGCAGGGGGGAAAAAAAAAAGCAACCACCTTATTCTGCCTGGGTTTTTTCAGTTACTTGTTTCATATCTTTTGAGAAGCAATCAGAAAGACGGTAAGTATTGACTTTGAGAAGGTTAACTATTTCCCCTTTTATTAAAAGATCTTTCTTTTTCTAAAGGTGTGAAGTATAATTCTATATAAATAAAACACAAGCGAGTTTTGGAAATGTGCAGCTTTTCCCTCCAGTATAGGCAGTCACATACATACCTCCTGTAGTTTGAAGCCTGATAAGTAAATTCATTTTTCACAGATGTCACCTTCTTCCCCATGGTAAATTAGAATCTTTCTCTCCTGTCTGAAGACAAAGAGTTGAGAATGTGGGGGCTGACTTTTTATATACAAGTTGAAATTTGGACAGATTTAGCCACAGGAGATGCCTACCTGGTCTGAAATCCATTTTCTTTGGAGGTTAAATGATTCGGTAGTAGAGGAGTTGTCCTTGGAGTATATGAGATTAAGCTTATCCTTTTTTATATTACAGCAGAGTGCTTCAGTGTGAGTGGGCAAGGGGATGGGTAGGTGGCAGAGCGCAGAGAAAGCATGTGTGTGCCTGGGTGTGAGTACGCGTGAACTTTTGCAAGTATAAGTACATGATCTCACTTGCTGGAGTAGCTGGCAAATTTTGTGAGGAAGCCTTTAACCTTCTGAGATAGAGAACTCCGAAGAATATCTCCTAAAATATCTAACCCGCAAGGATATAATTTAATATTTTTATTAGTAGTAGTACTAAGAAATGGCATTGTCTGCTTTTGTAAAGTATAGGAGGGTATCAAGGGTGCTCGCTGCACTGATAGAAAAAGCCAGTTGGACATTTCCTAATGAGTAAATACACTCAGTTGCATATAAGGACACTTTTTGTTTTCCAGCCCTAGGACGGGAGAGAACATCAGTGGAGAACTACAAAGCAGAGGTTCTTTAAGCAGATTTTTTTTCATTTCTCATCACATTTCTTTGTTCTAGACTATGCTTTATCTTTATTTATGACTGATATTGGCAAAAAAAATAACACTAGAGGGCTCAGAAGATACAGAATACAGAAACGTATTTTGAAATCCAAAACGCAAAACTTTAGGGAGATAGCGTTTTCACTGTGTGAAAGTTTAATTGGAAAGGATTTTCATCCCAGCTGAATTGCACTGGTGTTGTTACTATTTTACCTATTAATACTTCCAGTGAAGAAAGTTGCTGAGGGCTTCTTTCTCACAATACAGTGGAGGTTTTTAATTGCTTGAATCTTAGTAAAGCGATGGAAGCCGTGCCTCTGAAACTCCTGCCTTCCACCTCAGTTTTTCTCTTAAGTGATTTTGGTGTTTATAGTGTTTTGGGTGGTTTCTGTGCAGCATAGTAGTTAAGCAGTTCACTTTAATTAGAACCGTTCTTTGATTTTAGTGATTGAATGCATTTCCAGTGCTCTATGTTATCCTTTGGCTATTTTCCTACAGCAGATTTTGTAGTTAGGTAGATGTGTTTAAAAAAAAGGGTTATTAACACACATGTCCGGAGGGCTGTGACAAACCAGAAGTTTGGTGTGTTGCAGTCATGCAAAAGTGGAGGATAAGTGAAGAAGGGGTTGAGTGGTGGTTGCGTGGCGGAGGTGTCCCTGCTGTCTGGGGCCAATTGCCAGGCCGACACCCACCCCCCAAAAACTGCTGACACGTGACAGATCTCCACTCCGAAGCTGACAAGCTCTTCTGTTAGACTTTGTTCCAGGAGGAAGGAGAAGATTTCAGATTAAGGCTCTGTAATTTTGTTCAGAGATAAAGCAGGGTTCGCTATGCTAATTTCTTTTCCACAGGAAATCAAAATAGGGGGGAAAAAAAAGAGGCATTGTTAATCGGATTTCATTTGTTTGCGGCTCTGCAGGAGTTTTTCCCCTCTCTTCCTGTTCTTGTCTTTCTGGCTCCTTACACCTGAGGCCAGCCCTGGTGTCCCTGCCGCCTGACGGCCTCCGCACGGGTTCGAGGACGCGTCCCGCTGCCCCGGCTCTGCGCGCGGGGGCTGTCGCCCCTCTCGGCGGGGGCGCGGGAGCGCGGCAGCTGGCGCGGGCTGCGTGCCGGGGCCGGGCTCTGACGAGCTGGGGCAGCGCGGAGCGCACCCCGCACCTCTCCGACAGCTGGCACGGTAACCCAACGCCAGCCCGCGCCAGGGAAGGACGCATCTAATAACATTAATTTTCTTCGGGAGCAGACGGTAAAGTAACTAAGGCCAGGTTGATTGGGCTGCGTTGGGATTTTTACCTAATGATCTTCTAGAAAGCAGGTGCACTGGCAGTGATTTTAAGCTGTAGAAAACCCGAGCAGTGTGTAAAGCAAACCTTTGCTGCTGTGGGGCTTTTGTAGGAGGGGGTGCCGCATTAGTGTGGGATCATTACAAAGCATTTGCTGACTACAACAGAATTAATGGTGCTTTTATGGTGCTCAGTTAATGACTGTCAAGAAACAGAGTTGAGTTCTCTTCAAATTGTAATTTTAAATCAAACTAGCCAGCTGTCAGACACTCCTGTTGTATGAACGGGTCCTCCTGTAACATCACACACTGCTGTCCTGCATCCCTCAGTCTTCAGGTGCGAGCTGGGAGCCAGAGCTGTAGTTCAGTCGCACACGTGGCCTAATACTGATTTTGGGGTGATGAAGTCACAGTTAGTTTCAGTCTCCCCTTGGAGACTTAGGTCATTTCTGTGTTGGAAAAATTATTTACTATAGCAACGTGATCTTCTGGCAATAATGTGACATCTTTGTGTTCTGGCAAAGGGATAAAACAGCTGCCTTTGTGGCCTGGTTCAATGCAGTCTACTTCAAACTTCAATACCATGAAAATCCATTCATGGCCGTGAAGACTTCCTAAAACCTGAGGTATTTTTCTGGGGCACCATATAGCGTTTGTACTGGGCAAGACAAAATAATCTATTACAACAAATGTGTCCCTGAACAATTCTTCCCGACTGTCCATGGTACCAGCTTTGAAAGCTAAGAGTGAAGTCCAGATTGGTAAATGTCTTCATGGTTGTAGGGCATCGTTTATACAACAGGCTAGTTTTTTCAGCACCTTTACCACCCTTCTGAAATACTCAGATGTGCCAAAATTACTGCTGTAGTTTCATCCAACTAATGGTAGTTAAACAGGAAGGCAACTGAAAGAAAACTAATCTGTTCTACCTACAGCTAGTGTATTTCAGCCATTCTGGCGTGAAGATATGTTCAAGCACCACCCTGGCCTAAGCACATCCCCTCTTTAGTTTATCTATCTGATCCATTAAAGTGTTACATGATTGTCATTTTAGCAGGGGACTTTTTCAAGTGAAGATTAATTTTCTTTTATACTTTTATACTGATTAGCACACCATGGATGCTACTTAAAACTTTTAATTAAGAAACCACACCAGAAATTGTAATTACATTTTAGTGCTGGAGACTGAGGGTGGCCACAGTGGAAGCACCTGGTTAGGTGTAACAGTGCTCTACAATACATTCTTTGAAAAGCTCTGAAAAGTCTTAAAAGATTCATTGAATTAATGCTCTTGCAAGACAGGTGTTGCTTATTTTATAAGTAAGAACTTAAAAGGGAAGAGCTTTCTCAGTGGTGCAAGTGTCAGAGGAAAGAGCAGAGACAAAGGAGTCCTTATTGCTGATCTCACTCTCTGAACCAGTTCCTGCTGCTTCAGCATTTGCATTGGAGTTTTATGCTGTGAGCTCAGTCCCTCATTGAGGCGTTTCACTGATGTTTGCCTTTGTTTGGTCTGGGCCTGAACTTGGCCTGTAGTATCTCAGTTCTAGACAGTTGTCTTTCCCACAGACATAAAAAAGCTCAAATTTAATCTTTAGGTGTGTGTGGGGGAAGTATAACAATTTCTTTTATTTTTTTTTATTTTTTTTTTTTACATATTTAGCTTGAAAAGCTTTGAAAGTAGCATGGACAGTAATAAAATTTGCTTTTAATATGCATGTTTAAAGTCCCTAGTTGTTACGCAATCATTAATAAAGCCTTGTAACACAGTTGGACTATGTGGTGTATTGCTAGTCAACATTAGCTAAAGAACTTTGTTTAGTACATATTCTATGGGGTTTTTTGGCAAGAACTGGTAAATTTGGAGGTTTAGAATTGAATTGGTCGGGGGATGATATTGGCAGTATTATGTTTCTGAAGAGGCTGGCAGTAAACACATAGGCAAGTACATCAGCAAATGGATGTACACAGAGTGGGAGATCTCTCGCTGCTGCACTCTCTCTCATAACTCCCAGTAGTAGGTGAATTATAGGCTTCCTAAGCAGGCAGATGACTACTGACAGATATCTTTCGTGAACTTGTCTAATCCCTTTTTGAACCCTTTTATATTTTTTGCTTCCAGTGAATTTTGGTAATGAGTTCCACAGTTGGATTACATGGAAAAAAAATCCAAGCTTCCTTTTGTTATTTTAAATGTATCGTCTGATTATTTCATTGTGTAATGTGAGCAAGAATGGCTTCCGTATGAGGAAAAAATTACAGATTAAGATGAAAGATGCAGGGAAAGTGAATTATTACACGTCTGTGTTTCTCATCTATTTTCCATAGCTTTTCCATTTCCATTCTACAGTTTAGACCAGAACTGGTAGCTGTATTCAAATGTGGGGATTGCTGGGTTTTGTGAAGTTTCATGATGATGGTTTCTGTTCTGTTGCCAGTCTTTTCCTAAAATTCCTCATGTTCTGCTTGGCTTTTTGACTGCGCTTGAGCATTGAAACTATTTCAAGGAAACTATCCACAACTCCAGATCTATTTTCTGAGTGGAAATAACTACTTTGGAAACCTTAACTCTGGGTGTGTTAAGAACAACTTCTCCCTCTGTGCATTATGTAATGTTTATTGACATGGGATTTCATCTTCCAGATTATCTGTAATCACTCAATGTTGTGAGGTTTTTATGCTATTCTGTGCACCCATTTTAGGTTTGGCTGTCCTGAATACATTTTTGTCATTTCCTTTAACTCCTTTTCAGGTTTTTTATTAGCATTTCTATTCTGTACACCCCACGGTGCTGAAATTCTGTAGTGCAGGGAAGTGCTAGGGAGGAGTGTGGTCACATGGTCACATAGCTAAAAAAGGTAAAGGTTTGCCAGATAGACTATTTTTCTTAATTTAACTGACACTGTTTACTTGAAGTCTTCATGTATTCTCAAGGCCTTAAAAGTAAATGCTAACAGTAGAGACATCATTTGTTGGTCTGCAAGGCTTCTGAATTTGAATATGACAGCAGTTTTAGAAAAGATGAGGAAGTCATTCAGATTTTAAGCATCAGAAAAGAATATCATGCATGAAATTTTGAGAAAGAATAATGAAATAAGATGTCTGAGCAGTCTGAAATTTGGCCAGTAGGCCTGGTAAAGGAATGGCACAACTCTTTCTTTCCCCAAAGAAAGCTGACATGCCCATTCACACGGGAGTGGGGAATAAACAAGGGGTTTTGATGTATTCTGTGAAGAACAAAAGGGTCAAGTAGCTCCAACACTGTAAGCAGTCTTGGCAAAGAAGGTTCCCTGTGTGCTTGTTTTCCATTCTGCTCTGGAAATGTATTTATGTTTTGGACCATAGACCTGTATCAGGTTAGCTGTGGATGGAAAAAAAAAGTTGATATGCTGAACTTGTGTCATATGATGGTGTAGGTACTCCCTGCCTTCCAAGAGGCATCTGGGCCTAACAGAAGTCTCCATGGTATGGAGACCATTCAGTTTACAATCAGGTAGACCCACATAATTTTCAGATAAGTACAGTCCTCCTGGGAAAGAGACATCACGGGCATCCCATGGCCTGCCTTCCCCCATATCACCCATATTCTCGCAGCAACTTTGAGGAAGTCTTAGTGGTTGTGCTAAAGAAAGGGTGTGAGTTTAAAACAATTGTCTTTTTTTATGGGCATAAATTAATGTTCCTGGGAATATTGTACTTTATTGTAGATATACATTCCTACATTCATTTTTATCATGCATTTTGTAGTGTTTTCTGATGTCTCTGGAAATCATATGGTGCATTTTTACAGCCCCAGACCATACTCTGAGTTAGACTCTCACCTGTCTTTTGTGGGGGCGTGGTTACATTTTCCAGTTCTTTATATTTGCAAAAATCCATTTTATTCGAGCCTATGTTCATTTCAGTGTGTCTGTACTTACATGGTTTGCACCTTCATTAGCTCTCCCAGTGTACACACTACGTCATTACTTTAGAATCCTGTCTTCTCACATCCTTTTTTCCATGCTAATTTATACTACCTTATGTATGACAAGAAACTTAGAAACCAGTCCCCCAAATTGAGATTTGAAAAGATAGAAAGGTTAGCAGACATGCAAATTCAGTCTTTGGATTACGCTTACTGAAGGTTTTTTTAAATTTTTCTCTGTAATCATCGTGCTAGAAACCTCTTTGTCCTTTTTTTTCCCCCCTAAAATGCAAACAGACTGACTCATACAATCACCTGATTCTAGCAGCTGAGGCTTTAAGAAAAATACTAGCTATCATGATGAACTACAAGATTTGGCCAGACTGAGGTCAAGCCTTATGTTGGTTTGTTTTCTTCAGCACAGTGTAAGCTACATGGTGAGAAGCAATGGCTTTCTCTAACTCCCTTTTTCTTATGATATCTTTCTTTTACAGCTGTGCAGCCGTAAGACTGTAAGACAATTGCATTGCCATCTATTCTGTGAGCTGCATGCCTGAGGATTCTGAAAAATTTTATAGAGTATGCAGAGGGGCTGGTAAATTCAGAAAGAGAGGATGAACTTAGGGGAGTGACAAGGAAATTTGGAATTCTGCATTTGCCTCGTTTGGCTTCACCACTGAGTTTGGACCAACAACTTCATTATCCTCACTTAGAAAGAATTTTGTAGTGCATTATATATCTTTTAGCTCCATGATAAAGAAGATACAAGAGTGAGTGGCCTTTAATTTGTAGTGTTATTGCCTTCAATTTCTCCTGTTTGCAATGATAAACTTTCAAACATGGCTGCTTATAATTAGGCACTTCTGTGCCTCGGTGGGGAGACTATATACCACGTGTATAAGTCATCTCCCAGATGCTTAAAAATGAACTAGGGGCATAACATTAGGGCACCTTGTTTGAAAACTTTAGCAGAAATTTTGCTGCAACTATCTTGAAATTAAACTCTGCTCCTTTGCATTCCTTGTTTGACTATAAATTATATTTTTAGTCTTTATGGTAACGTTAAACTGTAGGTGATGAATATGGAGAACTCCACAACCAAGAAAACATTGAATTATTCAAATATCTTTGAATTACATGTAGAATAAGAATTACTTGATAGTGTTTTATTACCTTTTCTGTCCCTTTAACTACAAATTTGATTTGGGAGAGGAACAGAAGGAATGATGAGATTGCTTCCTCCCCCCCATCAAACTCAACTTGACAGAAAACTCATCATATATTTCAAATTAGTTATTAGTTTGATCAAGTTTTGCCTTTCATGCTCTGATGCACCAAGTTTGGTATTTTGACCACATGGAAAATCAAAGCAGCGTATTTTAGATGGCACTCAAGAACCTGGGAATACGCCTCTCCTCCTCAAATCAATCTGCTCAGCCCTGCAGACTGTGCCCATTAGGGGCTGTGGAAGCAGACGGTAGAGCCTTTTACTCTACATATGGGCAAAGGGCAAGCACTTGATAAATGAATGGCGAAGCCTACGTCGGCTTCAGCGAAGGAAACAAAGGAACCAGGGGACGCGCCATGAAAAAGGAGACTGCCAGGAGAGACTGCTGAGAGATTAACTGGAGTTTTCCATTGCTTATTTCATCTGGTGGTTTTGTTTGTTTGTTTCTTGTGCCTAAAACTGGATTCTTGTAGTAATACATCTTTTTTTTTAAAAGAACTGACTGTAAGGGACTATCAAAAATACACCAGGAAAATCATGGCTCCTTTTATCATTGTGGTTTAGCTTTCAGACTGTGTATGTGTCGTGGGAATAAGTTGTGTCAGGGGAAGGAGAGAGCACTTTCATCGGAGGATGGCATGGTTGTCCTTGCACGACTGTTATCTGGTCCCTTGATCTGACTTTCTTAAGTTCAAAATTTACACATCTGAGAATTCTCCTGCACCTCACGATACAGAAACCTTCAAAGATTGAGTTGATGTTTGCTTCATGGGTTTAAACCTCTCGGCATGAACAGCACTTTATGGGAGTGCAGAGGAGGCTGATTCTTTCTAACAGCGATGAAGCTGCCGCCACGCTTCGGCTTTGAAACCCTTGAACTTTGGGAAAGTTCAGAACCAAACCTGCCTACTCGGGTTCTTTCACCAGATAAAAATTAATCTTTATATTATGTTTTGTAACAGTGCCTGAAGCGGATATACAAAGAGCTTGTTCTGTTGATGGTCATTATTTGATTCCTCCTGACTTTGTCCATTTATTAAAAGAGATTAAATTTAATTCAGATTTAGTCCCAACCTATCTGTAATTTGCATAGCGGTTCTAGCAAACTTTAGTAATATGCAGAGTTCACAGTAATGACGCAGTCTTTCCTGTAGGTTTCTCTGTTTGGCTTTCATCCCGGCTGTTAGGTAAAATTAAGGCCCAGAAAATAGGATTATTATATCCCGAGGGGCATGGCTGATAAGCAGCACATGATTGTTGATCTGCTTGCTACTCAGTGTTGGTGGTGTATGAGGTGCTGCTGGATGCGAAGCCAATTTGTTAACAATTAGTGATCATTAGAATCATTTCCTGTTATCGATTTTAAATGTTTGACAAAGCACTTTTAGGAAATTGCACCAAAAAAAAAAAAATAGTAGCTGTACATCAGAGCTTAGTAATTACAACTCTTTAGGGCCCAGTGTCAATCTTAACTAAACTGGTTTCATTGGTTTCCGAGTAATTATTTTTGCTTTGGATCCCACCTGCTATACCCTCCAGATTAAAGATCCTTTGAAACAAGGACATACTTCTTAATTAGTGGAGCTGCTGAGGAAGGAGTGAGGAAACAAAAGCAACTTCTTATTTTCTGTCTGGATTTGTTATGCCTAGGGTTTTTTATCTCGCAGAACTGTACTAATGGATTACATGATATACAATATGGGAATTAATGTGAGTGTGGAATTAAGTATGATTTCCTTTGGCCTTACACATTTGACATGTAGGTTTAATTTTAAATGCATCCTTGCCTTTATATACACGCTGAGAATTGTGGAGCCATTAACATCTAATTTACAAACAGTAAAATCAGATATAATAGCATGTTACAATAAAAGCTTTGAATATCTAAGAGTCCAAGAGGGTAGATCTGTTGAGTTTCCTGAAAACTGGGGATATAACAGCTATTAATCTGTTTTACATACTAGAAGTGACTTGTATGCAAGATTATAATATACACTGCAATGTACGTATAGATGTAAAAAGCACCAAATTATGCATATCTGTGTTTCCACATGTGCTGGCTATTTATGCCGAGACGTTACAGACTCATGCCTCTTATGAGTATGCTGGAATTTTGGCTGAATTTGGCAGTGTCAAAGGTGAGGTCAGTAGTATAGCCATCTGGGTTAATTTTCTCTCCTTCCTTCCTTTGCTTTAAATATTCAGCAGCACCTGCTCAGGTTTCCCAAGTGCTCACTTGAAATGCTTACAAATATTTTAAACGTATGCCGTAATCCCTGTTGCACAAGGTGGAGACCTAACATAAGACTTGACTTTGTGCCTTTCAAATCCCCATTCATGAATTAGTCTCATGATTACTGTAGAAATTAAGACAAGTGCAGGTGAAACTCTCTGTGCTTGGTCCCTCTAACCTTAATAAACAGAGATGGTATTGACACAAGTGAATTTTGTTTAACCACAGTACATTTGCTTCTTAATTAGTGAATATTCATCTGTCATCAGCAGCAGCTATGATACCCCTCCCCGCTAACACATTCTGTCATAAATAATCAATGAGGAGCCATTAATATTCATGAGTGAGAATCTGTGTAGTCATGTGCACTGATGCAGAGACAGGGGGAGTGTTGCCATGAACTGAGTCGAAACTCTGTGTGTGTATACGTGAGTGCAGGATAGTTAGGGGAAGGGAAGGAGAGCATGCTGCTACACGCTGCTCGGGCTCGTGCTTCCAGCTGCCAGCGGCGCGCCGGTGTTTCTGGGCTGGAGTGACTGATGAAAAACAGTAGTCAAGTCTGGAGGGTGCTTCCCCGCCAGTGCATTTGCCTTGCAGTTTGGGGGAAATTAGAGGCTTTGCTCTTGTGTTGCATATTAGGATGGGCTGCAATCTGTGCACTTTTCAGAAGAGAGAGGAACACTACAAACTGCTCTATGAAGTTTCACAGGTGAGTGCAGAGGATCTTAGCAGCATCTCCAGAGTAAAAATGTGTATTCTTTAGGAGGGTAAATAGAGCTGCTTTGGGTTTGGGGTTGTTTTTTGTTTTCCTTTAGCAAATTGCTAGCTGGGTTATTTGGGGGGGATTTGGTAATTATTAGTATTTTGGGTGCCTGTTGTTTTCTGCTCCTTTGCCACTCCCCCTTCAGATGACTTCCTGTGGGAATCTTAACATTTTTGTGCATCTTCTGCCAAGATGTCAGTCATATAGCAGCAGTCTCACTGAACCGTGTTGGTGATGTTTTAAGGGAGCCCTAAGCCTTGGTAGTAAGACTGTGATTTCTGATAAGTTGCACTGCTGCTCTGAAAGTGTTAAGTCTGTGATCTCAGTATTTACAAGTTATGGAAAAAAGTTTTTATGGCATGTCTGTGCTGGCCAAGAAGTGTGTTAAATTTTCAGATTAATTAATTAAAAATTGCAATAATTCTAAAACATGCTTGCACCTTTGAACAGGTATCAAGTACAACAGGGTTTCCATGGGATAGGTTTTCTTCTTCATTCATTCTGAGTATTATTTCTGTTTACCGCTAGACAAAGATCTTAATCCCACATAGTTACTTTGGTGTCTCTTCTGGCAACAGGGATAATACTGTAGCAGTGTGAGTAGTAGTGTAGCAGTGTGCTGCCAACATGTGTTCCCAGTTCTTTCAGAGTAAGATGAGAACAGACGAAACAAGCACTTACCATAATAGCCCCTAATTTTGTTGAGATCCTATTGAATCACTATTTGATTTGCAGCTTTTTGTTTGTTTTCTCTTGGCACAGCAGAACCTAGCATACTAAAGTTTAGTGCTTTTGAGCATCTGTTCTCTCCCTCTCTATAATTTGTCCTAGCTTTGACACATTGCCGTTGACAGAGGCTGAACGCTTACAGTTTTGGACTGCGCTGCTGATGACAGGCAATGCAGAGGAGATAACAGCTTACGGTGTTGGTGGTCTGTTGGCACAGCAGTAGCTAAGTGCCCGCTGCCGACTGGGTCCCTCCGAGTTCTTCCTGACGTGATTCATTTCACAGTGGGCTAATTACAAAGTGGATTCTCTACACATGAAACAGCCTCCTCAGTTGCAGTGCTAATGCACATTTTCATGGTAATGTGATCAGAGCCTCATTAGCCAGTTTCCAAAATGATCCTCTGCATTAATTAAATATAAAAATGACTTTTTTTATCACCATAGAGAGGAAGATGATGATTAACGTTGTTAATTATTACTGGGGGCAATACCTCTGCATCATTTTTTACCAGAAAACTAGCACGCATATTCAATCCTAAAAGACTGTCCATTTGCAGGTAACCTGTCAGTCGCTTTGACTCATGAAGATGGTCTCTAGGTGGAACACTTTCCTTCAGTTCGATAGTTAGTCACTATTCGATCATGATTTTTTTTTTTTTTTTTTTTTTGTTATAGCAATAGCACAGGGAAAAGCACAGCAGCATATTTCCCTCTCCTCCCCTTACTTCACTGCCCAGCTCTGGATTGCCAAACTGATCAGAAAGTGTAAAATGGAGACCGTGGAGTAAGTCAGTCCCTGCTTTCCTGTGCCAGAGACTAAGGAATTCAGGTTGTGCTGTGAAGGGGATTAGACATTTCTTAAATGGCTGCATGTGTGTAGGGAGAAAAGGGCAGTTTCTGGTTTAGAGAATGCATTTTCAGAATGTCCCTTGCATTAAGGTTGCACAGCAATAAATGCTACTGAAACAGTCAAAGCAAAGGGGAGATTTGTTAAGGGATTCTGAAGAAATTCTTCCCTTTATCTCTTATCTTCCCTGCTGTAGAGTTGGAGTGTTTGTGGATGTGGACAACCAAGGTGCAGAACAAACAAATGCTCTCACTTTTTACTCTGGCATTTGCCAGAAAAAGCATAATCCCTGGGAGAATCTCAGTGAGTTTCCTTGGGGAGTAAAAATGCCCGATGCTGCTTCTTGTGCTGTTAGGGAAGTGTCACTCCTATGGTGCAGGAGGAGAGCAGTGAAATGTCTTAGTATGCTCAGTGCTGGGTCCTGTGTTGATCTGTAAACTAGTAGCTGTCTTTGTTTCAGTGCATGGCAGGTCAGAGCCCAAAGGACACTGAGTGTGTTTTTAGCCAGGTGTTACAGTAGAGATCAGGTAGTATCTCACACCGTAACTAGTTCTTTGTGCAGTACTGATATGCTGCCCTGGGTGGGAGCAGCAGTAGAGTATCAGAAATTAAATGAAGCCAAGATAGGCATTACTACTAGGTTTGCAAATCCCTTTTTAACTCTGCAGTCCTGTAATTCCTATACCACAGCCTTGGTTCTTTCATCTGCATGATTTCTGGAGAGCTTGGGACAAGTTAGCCTGTCAAAGACATGAACTGACTGAGGATGAGCTGTGGCTCACTAGCATATGTGTATCAGCTAGATTAATTTATATTCATATAAGGAAGCACTCCTAGCCTCATGTCTCACCTTTCCAGTGCTTGGCTACCTGATGCTGTGGGTGGTCTGTGCACTTATGTACTTAAAAATACGGTAAACAAAAGAAAGCGTGTTTGTAGAGGAAATCCATGCAAACGCTTACAGGGAGGCATGTTTTTTGCTACTGTTTGTAGTGAGGTCAGATTCAGCACCAGAGAGCTTTTTGTTGTAGAGCTGCTGGGAAATGAAGACATCGTTAGAATATGTATAATTCCTTTCTCTTCCCCCACCGCCTTACTCTGGGCTTGTTCTGCCTTTCACTGAGATAGCAGGTCAGAGACCACGCAGGCCCGCGCAGAATACAGCATTTGCTTGCACACTGGCGACTTTTATTTTGATAACCATGCCTTGCACATGTAGATTGGGATTAAAACAAAAAGTCAATCAATCATGTTTTAAGAATAAAAGCTTTTGAGATACAGCTACGCGCTGGTGAAGCACTCTTGTGCTTCTGAGTGCCACTTCACCTATCCTCAGGGTGTGAGAACTGCTCAGCTTTGCTTCTTGACTTCGCTGTGAGAACATACCAGGCATAGTGGCATACCACTGAGTATCCCCCTAAGTCCTCTTCTCCATGCGCCTACCGGTGGAGAAGCGGCAGTAATGTCAATTTGAAATTTATGGCCCTACATACCACTTCATGGAGCACTTTATTATTATTTCCCGTATGCTACATAAGCAGGATTGGGCTAATGAATGTGCAGCCAGGAAGTCTAGGTCGAATCACTTATAACAGGGAAGGTGGGACCTGGTGTGTGCTCGTGTTCATTAGGACCAGATCTCTACCATTCTTAGCTAATTTTCTCTTGCACCGCTGTGATGAGAGAAGTGATTTTAAGTCATTTGTCAACTGAATGATGAGAATTCTTCCTGCTTAGCAGGTGGGTAAAGAGAAATATGCCAAGGGTTGGAGGGAATGGAACTGGAGCACCATCTGATCAACCATCAGCACTGATCTTCAGTCTGACTCAAAGAAATGCAAGTTTTTCGTTGAATTCTGTGGATATCGTATGGATTTTTTTTAAAGGATTTTTTGCACTTTTTTTTCAAAATGTATAGTTTAACCCAGAGAAAAAGTTGAAGGGAAAGGGGGAGAGAAAAAGAGGTCAACCAAAGATCATTGGAGACTGCTCTTTTGAGTTATATGATAAGAAACAGTCCTTGCTCAGATGAGCTTGGAATTGAAAGGGAGTAAAGAGAAAACCTCAAAGGGCAAACAGAGGCAAACTGGGCTGGTTCAAAAAGTCAGTGGCAGAGCTGGGATTAAAACTGGAAGGTTGCACATTTATATTTTCCATTTGATCTCAAATAATAGTAGAGTCTGCTTGCAGCATCCTTAAATCCTCCGAAGACTGATTATGCAGTATGCTTCTCACGTTGGTTTCCGTAATTAGCATAAAGTTCAAATTTTCACCAGTCTAGAATTGTGATTTTATGTTCATTTTGACATCCCTTGGGTTACTTGAAGTACTAAGTTGTAGCGGTACATCTCTTGAAAGTCAAAGGTGTTCACAAGAGAGACATCAAGTCTGCCTGCTGAAGGAGCAGAGGTTCTTTTGTCTTTGTCAGGAGATGGTGCTTATACCTGACATTGGCATAATGAAAGAAGACTGCAGGCCAAGCAGCAGTTTTGTTGTTCGGACCTGTCTTCTCTGCTCTTGATGAAGTTTATGTTTATTCAGGGAATTAAATAGACTGGATGAGGTGATGGGTTTTTATTCTTTCTGAACCAGTTTCTAGCCATTAATACTGATTTTTGGTGCTTGTGCCATGTGAGGTGTTCTCATTACTTTTCCTTTTTGTGGAGTTTGCCATTTAGCTCTCGTTCTTTCCTGGATAGATCTGCCATGTAGCTTTTGCGTTACCTTTTTTGCTATGTATCAGTGCCCTCTCAGAATGCTCCTTGTAAACTTCACCAGCAGTGGGAAAATACTACCTTCTAAACTTCATGTGTGCTGCTTGATATTCCCTACCAGATATTTTTGGGTCCGTTTATACCTAAGTTCTTTTCTACTTTTTAATAGAAGTTCTGTGGAAGAATACTTTTACCTCTGGAGCATATGAAGGGAGAAAATTCTAGGTTTAATTTTCTGGAAATTGACAGAATGATCTCAATTAATAAATCAGTAGCAAAAGTAGATTTAGCTGGATCTTACGGCATTTCTTCATTTTTCCTTCTATTCCTCACTAAATTTTTATATAAAATAATTGAGAACCCCCTGATTCTTAATTTATCTAAGCAATCCTTCTGAATGCCGATTTATCTGTTTGAAAAGTTAAAGTATTTTTTTTTTGAGATGTTGAAGGATTTAGCAAATGTGTAGGAGTACTGTTTTCTCTCAGTAAAACTGAACAAGTTTAGAACTCATCTCTCTACAATTCTCCTCACAGCTGCACTGTCTCACATTAGTAGAGCAGCTTATGTATAGTAAAAATATGATCAAATAAAGGTCGTTACACATTTCTGGCCATGCCTGAGAAACCTGCTTGGAATTTCCTTAAAGATCTCCTGTTGAAATAAAAAGACTTCTTTAAAAACTGACTTCCCTAAAAGTTGACTTTTCTTATAGATAAGGAGATGGTCACTGTGGTTAGCAGGCCCAGATTTTCTGATTCTTACATGTCCTTGCTTCTTTTCTCCACACTACTAATTAAGTAACATTCATCCAAATAATTAATCCCAATGTCGTATTACTTCTGCAGATCATATTCAAAAAGAGACTCCAACATTGTGGGATTGCTAAAAAATAGAGGTCCCGCTTCTGAGAGAGGAATTTGCCACCCTGAGCTGAGTGCCGGTCCATGGCCCGGAGGAGAGAGAGCTGCCCAGCACTACTATGTTCCCAGTAACTGTCACACAGAGCACTGGGACACCTTAATTAGGGGTTTGGAGTCACCTCATATGAATTGCTTAAAAGAGAAGAGGCATCTGAAAGGCCACCTCTTACCAGGATTTAGGCTCTTACTACAAAGCTAGGTTTAGGCATGAAGGCTCTCTGAGGAGGCCTAGAGGACTGTGCCATGGGGATTCGGGCCTGGGGACACATAGGCTCCTTGGAATTAATCTCTGCCAGGGCAGAAGTGTGTTAATGTAGGCATGTAAGGAAGTTGTCACCTGATTTTCTAAAAGCCTAAGCACGTTAGCAGGATTTTCTGGATCGTTCTTTGAAACGTGGCTCTTGAATTATACTTTAAGCGTGTAAGTGTTATTTTGGATCTCGTCCCATCTGCCTTCGATAAGTCACTTATATTTTTTCTGATAAAGTCCAGGAAACTGTGGAGTGTTGCCGCTGACTTTGCTGGGACCAGGCTTTCATTCTCTGTGCTTGTTTACTGTTGTATAGAAAGCATACAGTTCCTGTGCATACCTCAAGAGGAAGGA
This sequence comes from Dromaius novaehollandiae, assembly GCF_036370855.1. Classification (NCBI taxonomy): domain Eukaryota; kingdom Metazoa; phylum Chordata; class Aves; order Casuariiformes; family Dromaiidae; genus Dromaius; species Dromaius novaehollandiae. The sequence goes on from NC_088098.1 coordinate 28,909,002, forward strand.
TAACGAAAAAGTCGTGAGATAAGAAAGCAGACAACAGTATGTGAGATAAGAATTCAGGGGATGGGTAGAGCAGTGGCAGCTGTAGAAAGCAGTATTGAGATTGTATCAGTAATCTGCAGGGGTATACAGTGCCATGAAAAATAAAAAAAAAAGTGTTGGAGGTACTGAAGAACATGATTTTCCGCATTATTTTGCTGTTCCTTGCTTCTCAAATTTAACAATGGGGATTAAGGATTCTTCTCATGATTAGATGCTTTAATTTTTTTTTTTAAAGAGCTAGTTTTTCGTAAGGCTTGCTTCCTGAAGTGATTTGGTATGGTTATAATCTTCATGCACAAGGCAAAACATATCTTTATGTGAGTCTTATACATCAGTGATGTGATGAAGTCAATCAGGTTATCTTCAGTGACTGCAGGTCGCTGCCAGAGAAGAATATTTTAGGGGTTCAGTATTTTTGTTTTGTGATGCATGACGGGGGAGGAGGTGCTAAAATGTCAGTTGAACATTCTGCCAAGTCTGTATGTTTACAAGTTTCTTAGTTGAAATGACAATAAGTTTTTTCACCTAGTTTCCTGTAAGGAAATAAGAGCCTAATGGAGACACATACAGCAGGGCTTGGCGATAACCAACAGTTCTTCCACCCCTTGGGATTTTGTGAGGCTTCATTAAGAAAAGCTGAATAATGCTCAGACCTTTGGTTTCAAGCGTGTTCAACTTCAGAGTGTATTTGACCCGGTTTCATAAGGAAATGAGCTTGTTTTAATAGCGCAGGCTTCTCTATCCAACTACTGTCCAACCTGCTGTCCAACTTCAAACCCACTGGCTAACTTCAACCACAAAGGCTTTTCACATCTTTTGAGTTCATACAGGCTTCGTGAAAATTTGCACCTGATAGGCTAGAGAGAGACAAGGTGAGCCCTGTGTGTGGAGAAGACATTGGCACGAGCTCAGGAGTTACCTGCTGTCCTTGGCCCACCAACTGGTCTATTAGCATGTGTGTGTAGCCACGTGCAGCACGGGCTGGCCCTCGCCACTGGGCTGGCTCTGCCAGTGGGACCATGGGCACAGAGGGGACCGTGAAGGAGGTCGAGGATGGGCGAGTGTCACCGGAAACCCAAGGGAGCAGAGGGTGTTGTTGGCTGCTGGAGAGGTGTGCAAGGTGTGGGGGACCAGGTGCCCTGAAATGAGACCTCAGTAGTTACGGAGCAGCCTGGAGCCCTTTGGCTCTGTAGTCCACACTTACCCAAGCAAAGGTCAGGAAACTGGTGTCTACAAATGTGTGTAAAGAATGAGGATACCTGATAGTTCCCCTTTATTTGATGATATGGTTTGGTAGAAGAAGAGATAATTTTCTTTCAAGAGCAAGGGGATTTCACAGCTTGCGAACATTGCCTCAAACTATCAAGAAAAGAAAGAATTTAAAACTTCAGATGTGCAGTGGTTGCAGTGAAAATAGTTACCTGCTATTTCGTGTGAACAAGCTCCTCATTTGTTTTACTTTGCATGATAATTATTATGACAAAGATTGGTGTGTTCAAAGAGGATATTAGATCAGTAACTGTTTACAGACTTCTCTCTATTTTATCATAGGAAGCAGCAATTCATAAAGAAATTTTTCCAAATATTTTTATGCCAAGGACTGAATCTACCAATGGAATTGCAGTGTCCTCATATCACACACTGCAACCTGTCTGTTATAGTTGTCTGTGTCTTGTATTTAAGTTTAAAATATTGCTGTAGACAGGGAGCGGACTCTGTGCATATTTGGCTATTTTACCATTTGACCTCTACTATTGTGTTTTTTTATTTTTTTTCACTTTGAGCAAGTTAGAAAACTCTACATAGCCTTCTTCCCTCAGGTGGAAAAAATAAATCATTCCTTTTCCTCAGGGAGGAAGGTAGCCTTTTTTTTTTTTTTTTTTTTTAACAGCAGAAACAAACCCTAATAATCACCAAAGTGAAACAGAGAAAACGTTCGTTTTCCCTTCTTTTGTGGTCTGATTGTATACTGTAGCAGTTTATTCCCTTGAGGTTTTGGCCACGATGTTTGACCTCTAAAACAGCGTCAGCCTAGTGGAATGAGTTAATCTTCCAACTACCAGGTCATGTCGGGAATACATATGCTTCATTGCAATTTTAATGTCAGAGTTCAGCCAGAGAGGACTGGATCTGCAAATGTCTACAAGTATCTTCTGTTTGTCAGATACAGCTCAGTTTTTGTGTTTATTTACATATTCCTTCTTTGTCCAATACTGCAGGCTGTGTTTTTCCAGCTCTGCTACTGTGGTAGGGCCTCCAGTAAGGTGTGGATCTTGACATTATGCTCTGAGCTGTTTAGCTCGTTCTCGTATTTTCAAGTGCTGAGGTCCATGGTTTAGGATAGTCATCTCAGAACGCTCTTTCCCAAATCATGACAAGTTTAAAACTGGCTGAGAGTAGCAGCATCATGAGATTGTGAGGATGCTTTGACCTCAGGTAGAACAGTGTTTCTCAGGACTGCAACCCTGATTCATAATACTTTTCTTGCTGAGGACTGTTAGCATCGCAAAAATATCTCCACCCAGGTGGAAAATTTTCACTATTTTGTTTTAAGTCTCTTAGTATTTGTTGGTTTTTTTGAGTGCTTGGAAGCATATGGTTTTGGAAAACGCTTTTCATTGAAAGAATAGCCTTCTAACTCATGGTCAGTTAGATAAGTGTGCAAATAGCAGTCAGGTTTAGTTTAGAAGAAATTTAGTTTAGTTTAGAAGAAATTAGAAAGGGATTGGGAAGAACTTAAAAGATACATTTAGAAACAGTCTAAATTCTTGGGGCTTTGGTGTTTTTCTGAATGTCTACGGTAGGCATCATTTCTTGAGGAGTGCGGTGGGGTTAGCAGGCCGGCTGAGGCAGCTGTGCACAGCCCTAAGGAGGAGGAAGGTGTTTGGCCCAGGACTTCTAGGGCTTGTCTGCAGACCTGAGTGTGCAGTATTTGCAGTGTTTTCTCATAGGTCAGGGTTATTAAAAGTGGGGATAATGTCTGTCACTGCAATATGATTTTATGTACTTTTTTTCTCTATGTTTATTATGTATTTGCTGTTAAGGTGAGGAATGGAAACCAAGAAATGTATAAATGTGGAATTCCAAACACGAGAAGTGTGTGTGGCAGCTAGCTTGTTTTTCAGTGAGGAGTATAGTTCCATCAAGATCAAAATGCTTCACAAAAAATTACATATTTCACCAAAATGTTGTTTTTGAGGGAAAACATAGGAAAGAAATTTCCAGAAAAGATTAAATATTATTTATATATCATCATAATGAAATATTTAGGTCGATTATCTTTTGAAACAACATATATTCAGTAGTTTTTAAAATGGTGTGTTATTTTGTATAAGATGAAATTCAGAAGCCCAAAGTATTTTTTTGTGAAAACTCAGACCTCCTCCTGACATGGAATTTCCATGCTCTGCACATTTCTGATTGTGGGATACGTGACTCACTGTTCTTGCAAGACAGCTCAGAAACTGCTGCCTGGGTTTGTTTTTACCTACCTGTGTGGCTTGCGGGGACTTTGTTAGAGAGTGGTCTCCTATACTGTGGGAGATACGGCAAGAATATATAGCAAAAAGTGCATGCATAAACAGTTTCCAATGAGGTATTTGTTAGGAGAAGAAAGCATGTACAAGCATCTTCACAGTGTATGTTGTGATGGCAGAAAGATGTGTTGCTGGGTTGAGGAGAGTGTGCCAAAAGCCCGCTTTTTGCATCTGGGCTACTGAATGCCCCTGGATAGATGATTGTGGCGTTTTGAGGTTAGGGCCCATTTAGCATGGCAGGGGGACTCTGTGGTCTGGATGTAATTCCAGGGCAGCTTCCTTTCTTCACAGGTATGTTTGAAGAAGTCACTGTTTCTCTTTTCCCTTTTTGGTATAAAATTCTGTATTATTTAAAGCTTTAAGATTAGTAGTAGAGATCTCAGATAACAACTAATGAGGAAGCCTGAAAGTATTGAATAATAATAATGATGGGGATCACAATAAGCATTGTGAAATGCTGGATTGATCCCTTTAGCAATTATAAGTTGTAATACAAGTAGGTGGCTGCAATAGAACGTACATCTGATTACATGTCTCAGCACTGGAGTAAACAGTACTCTGAAATCTCACACTTCTGTAAAGTCTGCAAAGGGTTTGGTTTGTTTGTTGGAAGAGTGTTATTTTTCTTCCCTGCATGCTAAAGGTCAGTTGTGATAGGAATTTTCTTTTCCAATTTTCCCTGAGCCTCTTCTCAGATAACTAATGGGCCATGCTGCTTTTTTATTTGTGTGTTTTATTATATTGTGCAAATTACTCATAGGTTTTTCAGTATGGAGCAACTTATAAATAGGAATTTATTGATCTTTTTTCTTTTCTTCAGGTACTAACAAAAATAGGTTTTTGCTACTTGTTTATTAGTGGTGGCCTTGTTGCTGGCAATAAGCTTAGCACAGATATGAAGTCTCCTCACTCCCATGAAACTGATATATTTCAGATTTTATGTGTGAGTCATTATTAAAGCATTTAAAACCTTGATGAAGGCGTTTTAAGTTCTTAATACAGGAGGTCTTTCCCATTTATCTCCAAGTGACCTCTTTGTCCCCTAGATTTACGTATTTCCTTGAATTAAAAATGTCATTTGGTCACGTGCAGTAGGAGAATGTCTTTGAAAGTCTGACCTGTGGAAACATGATGAATAGTGACAGGGGAAGGATTTTGCCCAGTGAGAATACCAAATCATGTAGCACTGTAGTTTTACTTACTAAATATTGTCCAGGCTCTATTGTTGAACCCTGTGCTGCCAGTGTCACTTTGTCAGGATGTTTTCTGTCCTGTGACTAGTAGCTTCAAATGTACTCATCCATCTTCTTGTCCCATTACATTCTGTGTGACTGATGTTCTGCACCCATTAAAATTGATGGGAAAGAACAAAGAGAAGAAAAATGTGCCCTTCAACTGATTATGCCTTTGAAAGAGCAAATGAGACTCTACTGATATCTGAAGTAAATGGAACAGTTATTTCTGTGTACTAGCAATATTACATTTTATTGATCCTTATTGGAACTAGATCTCTTACTTTGTTCTTTTGATGTTATTGAGAGCAGTAAGTTTATGTCAGTACTCTTCGCTATAATTTTGTGACGGTAAGTGTACATACAGATTCTTTTCGATGTATCAGCTGCCTCTGGTAGTCTTGACTATGAGATATTGTTAGCATGCCTGAATACTCCCCTGAGGAAGGATGGAGGTGTGTGTGACAAGATCAGGCCTTTCCTCTCAGAAGGACCCCGCAAGGCATAGCTCAGCTACTCCTCCTGTGCCCTGGGGGAGCGCTTGGGAGGGATATCACAGTGCTCTGCTCCGTGCTGGTGCTTGCTTGCCTTATACTAAGAGGTAATTAATGGCAGACTAGAAATAGCAGAGCCTTTGTAATAGTGGCTTTATCTTTATTTCATGGATATACAGATGGCTTCCCAAAGTGCAAGTCCAGTGCTTTGGAGTTAGATGAGGGCCATTAGCCAGATGAATGGAAAGGTTAGATATCATATTTATAGACAACTGGGGACAAAACACTGTGGAAATACAGAAGTGAAGGCTCCTGAGTGACTGATACATCTCATTATTTACAGCTTACATGGCAGCCCTCTCAATACGGCAGCCAACCATTCTTTCCCATTTGTGCATGGCAATGAGGCTACAGTTTTTTTTCAAATGTGGGCTTTGACCATGATCATACTTGTAAGTTCAGGAAATGCAATAATGTGCTGCATGAGGCTCCCTAGCATTCTCCTGGAGACTTCAGCAAGTGCTGAAGGCAGCTGCTCCCTTCCTTAGTGCTACTCATGTGCATCAGCGTTTATTTCCATGTACAGATCAAATATGTTCAGGATTTGCAGAACTGTGTGGCAGGAATTCGGGCGTCTTTGCATTTGACTTGAAATGAATGCTTTATCTTGGCAGTTCAGGTTGAGCTGATGCTCTATCTGAAGTTCCCAAAGTGTGTTTGGCTTGGGGGCTGGGCAATGTCTGCAGAGAGCTCTGAGCCTTGAAAGGTTATTTCCTACACCATTATCTATAATTATTTGAGATTGCTGATAGACATCAAGGCCTATTGCTTTGTCCAACATTTTTCTGAGGCTGCAGATGGTAGTATTGTGAAGTGGATAATATTTTCGTGTTGACAGTGGGTTCACTTGGGTTATTTATCCATACTTAAAGACAATTGTTCACATCTACAGTTCATGGAGAAGAGCTTTACTAAGATTAAAATAGACAAATAAGACTCTTTCAAAACAGTGATTTAGTAATTTCCCTATGAGCTCTCCTGCTCTCTTTAGTTGCTTACTTGACCTCCAGCTGAGAGTGGATTCATTATTATAAAGGAATGTTCTTACAGATAATTAACCTTTGAAATGAGTGGAAGTTAGGCAAAAATACTATACATCTTTTTTCAGGTCCTATTTATGCAGGACAGCTCTGGACTACTCAAATGCATTGTCACCCATAACATTAAAGGCACTTGAACAAGTTACCCCAGAATAAACAGGGCAGGAGCATAAGGTGCAGGGGTTTGCCCATTTGCACTCTGTGGTAAAATTAAGTGGTAAAAAGGGACCGCTAGCAGGAGAATGTACCCCCTCTCCCTTAATGAACTGTAAGATAGGGGTATGCAACAGGTAGCTGATACTTTGAAACTTGCAACCCAGTAATAGTAATTCTTTCACATGCACATGTCCTCACTGGGATATGAAAAGGTGGGAAATGGGGTAGAACTTGCAGTTTGCCCATCTGGATTGCAATGACGTTTTTGTCTGAGTTTTGTCTTTATAACACACCTTTCACAGCCCCCATTCTTGTTTCTGGCCACCAAATGCGGTGTCAGCTCAAGAAACAGAAAACAATGTCAAAGATGAGAGAAGAGAACAAAGTAGGAGGCCAAAAAGAAGTATTTCCATTTTATTATCTTAAATACTGAATCAGGTTCATATTCTGGTCAATTGCATTGACTTTCCCAATAGCAAATGTAATTTATTTTACTTATGGGTATTTTGCAGCAGGAAACTTTAAGAAACTAAGTGCTAATATAGAAAACTTTTCTAGGTTTTTTTTTCATTTTATTGAAAACTGATTTGTGAAATACATGGCTGAGTAGATTCAGTATTAAAAATCTTTCAGGACCTATGCTTATGGTGCTTGAATTCCTTTTATTTTCAATTATTTTTCAGTTTTTCCCTAAATGTATATGGCTAAATCTCATTTTCCCCCATTGTCCCAAGTGTGAACACCGAGCAAGAATGAAGATAGGAGTTGGTGCTGCAGTTATTTTGCAGTGTTTGAATAGATGCAGTGCATGGTGACGCATTATACCACCGTTGCTTTGGAAGTCGGCTAACCACCCCTTCTTTGATAGGCATGGGGCTGAGTCATGGTTCCCACAGAGGTCAAATTTCCACAGAAACTGGGAGATGCCCTGGAAGTGGTCAGGTTGCCCAGTAGTCACTAGGTTTGAAGGCAACTGAATTCACAGCCCTAGATCTTGCTGCTTTGAGGCAAGGACCAACCAGCTCCTGGCCACTGCTCAACTTGGACCTTGATATCATCGTTCCCTTCTTTGTCTCCTTCTTCCCCCACAAACACTCTTCAAGCACTGCTGAAGATGACTGAATTAACCTTGTCCTTGAAGTGAGGCGGAAGATCAGGTGCTGGAGTGTGAGATTTGGTCCCAATGAATAAATTCTGTTGCCAAAGAAAAACACTTTTTAGCACTGTGGAGAAAGGTCATCATTCAAATAACAGTGCTGTTAATTTCAAGTGTGTCTTGTGAAGGGAGAGGTCTCAGCCTCTCACTTCCCATGTCTCAGGAGATTTTGGTTAGAAGCCTTGGGTTACAGATTTATTGGAAAAGCTATTTTTTCCGTGTTTTTGATTTGAAAGACACTGAAAAATGCTTGCTTTTTATTTTAGTGAGGAAGACCAGAATGCAAGAAAAAGGATGAGGAATCAGGTTTCCTTTTACTGTGCAAGAACACTGTAGAATGTTTATTCCTGCCTCTTCTAATTTGATTCACTGACTACCCTATCAATCTTGGTTGGTAAAACAAAATTATGAAGTATCATAGGTGTTGCTGCTTGTACCTCAGCAAGAACTAAAAAATACTAAAGAATGAAGGATTTGAGCTATTTTTGAAGGTGTATTTGCAAATTCATCTGTAGAGAAATGGTTCAGGTGTACAAGGTGCTATGAGAAGGGTCCTGAGGTCACTTCCATCCAAAGGTATTTCACAGTTTCTTTTTTTTTTTTTTTTTTTCCTTTAGTGGGTGATTTTATATGCATAATTTAGAATTGCAAATCCTAACAAGAATTAAATTCTGATTAAGTGACTGGTTTTCTCACCACTCCACAACACACATGTACTCATTTGAATAACGTTAAATCGCACTGGCATTATTGATATGTACAGCAACACAAAGTAAAACTTTTTGTCTTCAGTTACAATATTTGTCAAAATTGTTCTAGTGGTAGACTGTTTTTTCTAATGAATATTACATCTGTTTACATTACTGTTAGATAAGTGAACACAATGTTGCACCAAGGAACTGAACCTTGCCTTGCCCTATTGAACGATTTTTGTGCAGGTAGTCTAGAAGAAAAAGGAGCATCACTCTAGTCTCTGTAGGGCGGGCTGTGCCACTGGTTGCAATAACAACACTTTGCTCTCTGTTTTTCTCATGGGACTTCAGGATGATCTATAAGCAAGCTAATCTGGTGGCCATATTTGTAGAATAGGGATGTAGGGTTCATCCCATTTCGGGTAGGTAAGTGTAGACAGAGTGAGGTTAAAGATACATGAGCAATGCTTGAGTGAGTCACTGACGCAAAGAAATACAGAATTGATGAGCCTTTCCTGTTATTCAGAAAAAAAAAAGACATTGTTTATCCCTCCTTATCTTTAGAAGCAGCAAATTTCTTAACTGAGGCAGATAAAATCATTGTCTTTTGCTTTATATGATATTTCTCATATGCTTAGATCAATTTAACAGAGTATAACCAGGCCAGGTATTAATAGTTATCTGACCTGGAGTTTATGTCAAATTTGTTGATTCCACAGTTCTGAATTTGCCCGTTTGGAGAAGTAAAGGGTCTCTCAGTAATCCAGAGGAGGACTGGTTCGTAGTATGAACTGTTATTCTTCAGAGTTTTCTGAAATTGGGATATAAGAAAATTTTAAAGTACTAAGTGAATATAAATATGATGGCCTTCCTCTGTGTGGCGATGCCAATACCTGCCTTCCTTGGAGTTTCAGGTGCTGTAGGGTCTTTCCATTTGTAATTCCAGGCATCTGTAAAAGCGTGCTTACAGAAAACAATATGCATAGCTACAATTTTCAGTAATGTAGGAAGGACACTCTAAGTATGGTGGAAATTCATATTTGAAGTAGGAAAAAATTATATTGATTGGCATTATATGGGTACACTTGGAAAATACAGATAGAATTCATCTTAGGAGAGTATTTTTCTAGCAGACTGCTGAAAAATAAAACATACTGAACATACCGTTTCCTGTTCTTAGGAACAGGCCTGTAGTTTTTAATCTATTTAGCAGTCACAGAGTACCTGTAACAAACACGAAGATCTTTGTTAAGTGCATTATGGGCTGTGTAAATAAATTAGAAAGAAAATAATATATTAGGGATAATCCACTGACTAAAATTGCAAGGTGGCATTTTTCTTAGGATCTCTGTGAAAGTAAATTCATGGCAAATGTTTCAAACCTCTCTTTGAAAAGAGCATTAAGTTATATTTCATTCACAATCAAACAGCTTCTGGAAAATAGTATGTGATGCAGATAAATAAAGTTGTCAGAATCAGATAATGCTAAAAATTCATAAATATGTTTACACTTGTGAGTGGCAAATGTTACAGCTTTCAGAACTGAGAGTATATTCAGGAATATTGTCCATATGCCTCTATTGGCTGGCAAAGTAATGCAGCTTGCATTACTCTAAATGAACATTCAGAGATTGGAAACTTGCCGTTGTTTGAGAGTTTAGACCTTAATTACACCTGTCTACAGAGTATAAACTTCTGATTATCCTTAACAAACATTTTAGCTCTAAGAAACATTTTCTTGAATTATGAATACTTAGTTAAACAGCTGCAATGGCTTGGATAGTATTTAAGTAACATGGTTAGATTTTCTTAATTTTGCAAACTGTTAATAAAAACAAAGCTTAGAGTTGTGGCTGTTTATCCAAAAGTATAAATCATTTTGTGGAGCAGGAAACATCAGTTTAATGTTACTTCTTATGCTTTGCTTTATGTAATTGATTGATACTGGGGGACTGAGAAAGCAAAGTCCTTCATCACCTATATTCAGGAATGTGGGGGGAATACTCATTAAATTAACATTAGCCTAAGAAAAATGAAACTTCTGAGCCAATTACAGTTTACAGGTTAGACTGAAACAAAAAAAAAAGACCTTTGTTACAGAATATGTGACTTGAGCAGGCAGTTCCATATAAAATGGAGAAGTTGCAAATGTCCTACACTTGAGTGATGGTGTGCATGTGATCTTAGTTCTGCTTCATTAGCCCCTAGTGAATGAGTGGTAAATTTTTCCTATTTATACATCTTCTGTCAGGGGATCATAAACATAGCCTGACTAGTGCATGTTTTCACTGTAGCAGTTTCATTTATATATTTTTTCAGCTTTGATGAATAGTTTATATCCCACTTGAATAAATTTCTCTTCTTTTCAAATATTCAGATAGGTATTAGCAGTGGTTAATTATGCACTCAGTACCTTTTGTAATAGAACTATCTGTCATAATGGCAAGCTTTTATGTTGTATTTGAGGGATTCAGTCTTCCCAGTAAAATATTGCTTTTTCAGTATGCATAGGAACAATCAATTTTATTTTCTGCTGATTTGATAATTTTCTACTAAAATTTAATCTTCTGTACTATGGAGTTTGTGGCCAATTGAAAGATTTTGCCTCTGTTAGTAGAATATGTAATGCTTGATCTTTTTAGTTGCCATTTTCCTAAGCATGTCTTTAAATTTTTCCACACTGTGATACATTTATACCTCCTTTTAAAGGTATGAAATGTGCAGCCGGGTTATATTTTCAATGTCATTCATGAATTCACCTTACCAGGGATATAAAGAACACTTGCTTTTCCCAGATGTTTCACCAGAGGTGACTTTTTGTGTAGCGTATACCACTCATCAAACCACTGGAGACATTGTAGACATGATGCATTGATTGTATATGAAAGTTTTATTTTCTTTTCCCTCTAGGATCAATATTGTGTAGGGTGAGGAGTAGTTTGTTCCACTCGGTCTTTTTTTTTACAGATTCAAATTATATTGTTGGGCTTGGCTGTAGTAAGTTCCATGTGGTTCTTTATAACTGTATCGTTGTTTTTCTTGCTTTGAAAATGGTGTCCAGCATTTTCAAATGCACCACCAAGAGTTAGGTATTTGTCGCAATTGAATTTCAAGCAATTTCAGCAATTTTCTTAGAGTTCTGTAAGTCTTAATTTCTTTCTGTCTTAAACCCTGTAAAACAGAGACAAGTAGGCCTAAACAGAAAGACGTATCTTTGAGATAATGTGAGCAAGCTTTCCGAAAATGCTGCACTAGTCCTACCGCACCACAGCCACCGGTAGGGATGACAGCAGGTGACACGTCCCGTTCTTGGCAGCTGACCGAAGGTGCCAGCAGGCATTTGGCACTTTCTCTGCTAATGGCCTATCAGTCCTAGATGAGGTGCGTGAAAATTGTCTGGGCCTTGGATGACCTTATACTGAGTGGCTCATTTTGCATGGTTGGAGTAAGCCAAGGGAGGGAGAGGAAAGAAATTTTGGAAATGGTAGTTACTAAAAATGTGTTGCAAAGCCAACACGGGCATTACGTAACAGCTATCTTCTTTTATTGCTATTGTAAACACCCTGATTCTCTGCTAACTTAGGACTGCTGTCTAGGAGGAAGGGAATGATCAAATACGATAAGATACTAAGTGGTATCAAACGTTAACAGTAACGTTATCGAAGAGCAGCTTTTGGGAACTGGTTACTGATTCCTTGTTATTGATTATTGAACCTCGTGAAGAATTAGAGAAGCAAAGAGTCAAGTCTGAATGTTACCTCTGACATAGCACGGTTCTTCACCACCGTCACCATGTCAGTCCCATGGCTTGCTCTTCAGTCCGGCCCCTCTCACGGGGTGAGAAGAGCAGCGAGTTCGAGGAAGGAAGTGGTGGAGCCAGCTCTGCTCTTCTCTTCGGTCAATTGGAAATTCTCATATTCAAGGAGAAATTTCTGTCAGCTATTCCCATTTTAAGACTTCTTTTTAATGGTGCATAACAAACTCCGCAGTCAAGCTCATTACTTCTGTGTGCTTTTATTTCCAAAATCTTCACTAAAATATAGAAAATTCACAGATACTCTTAATGGCAGTAAAGAGAAAAACAACAATATTTTAATAATTATAATTAATCATTGATGAACACTCTTTCTCCATTAGTGCAAAAAACCTAAAGGTTAGATGTGGAGAGAGAACATGAAAACTGGAAAGAATGGATTATCAGAAACATGGGAGTATCCAACTGTCTGGAGAACGGTAACTTTGGTTTACTCAAATGTCTTTGGGTATATTATGGCAAGAAAGGATGATAAGAACTTTCTCATGGTATTAAATTTCTGCTAGTTATTTTTTGTCACACAGATGGATACCTAGTGCTCTGTTCCTCTTTTGGCCTTTGACTGCTGCAGTTTTCTGTTTACTTGTTTTCTGTTTTCAAAAAAGCTTTACAGGAACCTTGTCACTGAGTTCATAAAGTAGCTATAGATACAGTGCATGAGGTATGTAATACTACTGCAGCAGATTTTAAGATGATTTCTGTAACTAGCATCTAAGCATCTATCAGTCTAATATATAGAATAATCTTGACTCGAGACAGAGAAGCACAGGAAACTAAGGCATGAAAGAAAAGGTTTGCCCCAGCTCACACAGGGTGCCAGGAGCCTGAAATCAGGGTCCCCACGCTATTCCACCCTTCTTTCAAAAATAAAGAATAGCAACTCTGCTAAAGGTAAGCAGAAAATACAATCAAAGTAGTTTACAAATCATGACTCATGATGTTAAAGCAGTTCCAGAGACAGGGAAGGTGTCTCTTGCATATGTTTTCAGGGAAGGGTAGGTATGTATGTGTAAAAATAATTATGCTTGGATCAGCATATTTGCAGGTTAACAATCAACTGCTGATTATCTGCTGATTCTTGCAAAACAGAAAAATCTGCCCTTATACAAACATTAATTATGGAATATCTGACAGAATCATTCCAAACTGGTTTAATTATACACACTTTTTATACCCTATGTAATCGCATTCTACACTGAAGAGAGAGCCAGACCAGTTCTCTTAGTAAAGCTTTTTTTATATCTTTACATCTACTTCAGAGGTTCATCTGGCTGGATTGTCCAGGATGCATCACTGTTGCAGTAGACAATTTTTGGAGAAACCCCCCAAACTATTAATTACCATATTGAGATAGAACCTCGTGTATTGTATCAAGTGGATTACATCTATTACATCCAATAAGATTGGTGTGTGGCTGTAACTGATGGGACCTCAACTATCCTGGTTTTATTAAGACCATTTTTACACCTAGATTACAAGTTAACAGTCCCATTATCTCTCACCAAAATCCCTTGGCAGTTAGTACTGCCAGCAGCGGTAGAAATTACAGAGGGATTAATCTCTGGCTCCAGCCCCCAGAAGCTTTTCTCTGGAGGTGCAGAATGATATGTTGAACTGCGTTAAGCAGTGAAAGATTTAATGAAAAAAAAGCCCCGAGTGCCTGCCTGCATCAGAGTCGGCGTCTGTCCCTTTCGAACTCGTCAATGCCGTTTTCCGCCTTGCAGGCCTGCTGGGCTGCTGCGAGGTGCACCACGGCTCTGCCTGTTTTGTTGCAGTGGCTGTTTTTAAAAGCACGTTGCTGCAGAAGGCTGGCCAGAGCAGTGCATTTCAGAGGAAAATGAGGAGATGGGGTAGAGGAGGAAGGAGTTACGGATCTCTCAAGAGTCCTTTTCATTTCAAATAATTCTTCCAGATGTGGGAGAGGGTCCTGCACTGCGAGCAGAGCAGCGACAGACAGATGGCGTAGCTGAGGACAAAGAGCCATCCTGGGCACAGAGGGGTTGCGAAGAGGAGAGGGGATGCGGTGCCTTAGCAGGTCATTCCTGCTGCGCCCTGCTCTGCCTGATAAGGGTGTGTTTTACAGTGGGTGATGCTGCTGTTGACACACCTCCGCGCTCCCGCGGAGGCACCGGGGTTTGGGAGAGGAATGATAAGGAGCACAATGAATAACTAACAAAGCTCCTTTGATGAATGCAGTCATCTGCATTACGCTACCAAATAGCTTTGCTCCTGGTGGCTGAGTGTCATAGCCAGCCACAAATATTATTAGTACCATTTCAATGGCATCTAAGGGTAACGGCAGATTTTATGGAGGGGGGCGGTTGTTTAGGAAGTTTCAAATTTTGCAACAGAAAAGGAAGCTTAGTGAATAGTGAGCTGAGCATCCCTCGCTTTTGTTTGGTTTAGGGAAGTCATGGCAGGATTGCTAAAACAGGCTTCTTTGATTTCTGGGGAATATAGACAAGTAAAGAAAAATATGGGACAGAACTGACGTCACAGTGTATATAATGCTTCCTTGTTTATATTTTGTGACTTATTTAACTTTTTTCATACAAATGTCGAAGAAAACGTGTGATAATCTGTGATAGCTTCTCTGTATAGGTAACGTCTGTAGCTGCAGCACCTACGAGTCAGCAGAGTACTCTGACATTCTTGAGGATGCAGTACAAAATGTTGGTACCAATCAGAGAAGATTTTTCCTTTTTTTTTTTTGACTTTCACTCACAATGTTTTTCAGTGAAATACAGGCAGATGCATTTTGTGCTATGTTGCGTTCTTCATACTTCATTCCCCAGGAAAAAAAAAATCCATTACTTTTAATGACAGATAGAGATTACACAGGTAAAACATATTTCAATCTTCTGCTTAGCACAAGCAAGGAATATAAAAACCCATGACCCAGAGACAACTGCAGGCTTCAGCTTCAACTCAAGTTATGATCTACCGCCGGATCCCTGACCTGTATCATCCATTTTTGCAATGCAAAACAGCACAGGATACACAGGCCTGGTATGATATATCTGAATGATAGTTGCAGAATTTGCATCCATGTACAATGCGTGGTCTTGATCCTCAATTAGACACAAAAGCAAAGAACATCCTTGATGTCATTAGTAATCCTTGCCTTCCTGAATGTCCTTTTTCCTTCCTAGCATGCATTTGTTTCCTTGGTCAGTTTTCCTCAATCATTAAACAGCCTGAATGCGTGGGTATGGCTCTTCTTATGTGTCTGTGGTTCCATAGATATTTATATTCTCTCTACTTCTACTAGCCGATAGTAGCTAGTGGAAATAGAGCGACTATATGTGCTACAAGTCAGGAGGAGGACAGGTGGTAAATATTAGTAAAGCACGTGTATAATTCTTGGAAGAGGGCTTTAATCTCTTGTTCTGTTTTGAGTATTTCCTTGCTGGAATATTTCTGATAAATTAAAAAGATAGTCAAATGAAGTTGAGAGACGGGAACTACATTGAAGAAAGATAAGAAAAATTAAGAGCCCCAGGCCTCAGAAGTTTTGGGTTGTCTTCATTCCTAAGAGACTCAGCATTTATGCCCCAAAATCTGTAAAATGGGAGCATGTGTTGGTACAGCCTAGTGAAATAGCAAAGATTTGGGTTAGCGAGGGCCTTGTCCATTTGTGGGCAACCTATAGTAATGAACAATCCTTCCCTGATTTGGGGATCAACATAATCTTAGCCTTTCCTGCCACCGTTTTTGTTGTTATATGACCGTGTTTTGTTATTGTTGCCATAGAAGTTAGCTAATAATTTTTTCCACTTCTCTTGCAGTTGTAAAGTAAAGATGCAGAAGAGCAAGTTCTGTTCTTTACCTCCATGAGCTCCATGAGCATGTAAATTATGTTTCGGATGTTCAGTTACTGCGTGTATGATCTGATCCAAATCCAAGCTAAGTCAGTTTCTAAATTTGGCAGGTTTTTGATCAGCCCATAGGAATGCTTAAGGGAAGTTATTTCCACAGAATGTCAGCTTCAAGTAAAGGAGATCAGAAGCCTTTGTGAAAAAGAGAATATGCTTTGGGTTAGTGGTTTGTAACACCGTTATACCTTCAGATTTTTGCAGGTGCCTCTTCCGTATACTTTCATTCCAGTGAGTCTCCTGGTCCAAACTGTAAGCATAGTACAGAAATAATAAAAAAGCAGTGAGAAAATTCTGAGCTATCTTAATATTATAAGAAGATTCTGGATTTGACATAGCTCAGCAAAGAGTTCATTCATGTCATCATTCATGTGGGCTGTGCCATGTCCTATGCTTTGTGCTTCTAGAAGCCTGTAGTGTGTTTAGATTTATCTCCAGTAAAATAAATACAGTCAGGCATAATTTCTAAAAGTGTGTTCAAAGGTAGAAAGCTTGTCCTCAAAGAAGAAAGTATTTTTTTTAAATCATTAATGGCTAGATATGATCAAATCATATATCCAATGAGACTTAGCCTACTGGTAAACTGACTGGGGTAGGAAATCCATTTGTACAAGAGTTTAGTGCAGTGGGGCTGTGATCTCTAGCAGGGCCTCCTGCTGTCACCAAAATGTGAGTAATAACTATAGCAATATAACAAAGCTGTGAGATGATACCTGAACAGCACATCACTCCTTCCCTTTCCAGTAACTTACTTGTTGGTTTCACTGGGACTCTCCTAGAGCTTAAAATGCTAAAAGCATATAGGCAGTTTTTCATTTGGGGAGTTTTGTTGAGCAATAAATGGTTTACGACATTTTTCTGAATAAAACATCAGTCTTACTGTTTTCCAGAGTCCTCCACTATTGGAGGCTAATCCATTTTCACTACCTTTAATTTTCGTTCTCATCTCTGTGTGAATGGCCTTTTGCAGTTTAGTCTATTGCCAGTGTCAACCCAAAATTGAGGCATACTCGTTTATTAATAGATGTATGAATACACTGCACTGCCAACAGAGCTTAATCTCTCACGTTGATTCCTAGAGTCGTCTTTCAGAAGCGTACAGAAAGTGAAAATGTGCCACCTGAAATATTTTAACCTGACTGAAAAATCTGTTTTCTCCTTATCCTTGCAGCTTCCTGGTTAACATTGTATACGCTGCTGAGGTGAATGTGAAAGCACAAAGCGTTGTCCAAATGGCCACCCGCCACTGCTTTCTTATTGATAGGCTTCAAAAGCAAGTGCTGTGTGATTGACAGATGCAAAGCAGCCCATGCTCTGGTTTAAATTTGGCTTTGTCGAAATAGTAAAGTACTCTCAAAGAAATCATTTCTACTAAGGATATGCAGCACTGCTAAGTGTGTAAAGCTTCATAATTTATGTGAGGGGAAAAAGAGGGGAGAGGAAAAGAGAGAATAAATGTGCAAGTAACTGAGAATTATATGGCTGAATTCACACCTAAGGGCTGGCATGAAAACGAAGCTCGAGAGGTTTGTTATGCTCAGAGCCTAGAAAGACATGTTTTGAAGTATATTAGTAGCATCTCTTCGCTATGTCTCCGGTGGGTGAGACAATAAACAATGAGCTTAGCTTGCAACCAGATAGGTTTGGGTTACAGTCCAAAAAAAGCACCTTACAAGAGTAAGAATGGGGAAGCAGTAGGATGGATGGCTTGGAGTTCCTAGTAGGTGTTACTAGTTAGGTGTAACTAGTAGGTTTTTAGAACAGATTAAATAGACTCCTCTCAGGAATATCACAGGTAAATCCTTGAGACAAGGAGTGGATTAGATGATCATTTGAAGACTATCTTGAGCTATTTTTCTCTGATTTTACTTTGTATATATGTAGTGTGCTCATGTGTATGTGTGAGGAAAAAGAAGAACATAGCTTCATTTATATTATTATGCCCTTTCAGACTGAGTAGTAGATTCTTTCACTAGGCTAAAACCTGAGGACTGTTACTTCTGTCTTACCAAACTGTTCATGGCTTGGAGCTAGTGACAGGCAGAGGGTGAGTGTGAGCCCCATCCAGCCCCATGGCATCCCTCTGCTCCTCGCACCACCCTGGAAGGACCCCTAGAAGGACCCCTGTCATTTCCCGTAAGGCTGCAATCGGGCACAGCCGTGAGCTCATCTAATAGGACCTTCTGCTTTGTGTTGGGTGCAGTGATGCAGTGTGCTTCAGCAGACCCACGGATACCCACCCTGGGGCGGGCCAGAACAGATACCTTAGCGTCTGCATGACCGTGCTGAAGAAGAGCCCATTGTTTTCCTGTTTGAAACGCAGCCTAGGGCGATTGGCCCTAGGTTTCCTGTTTCAGGATGACCCTGCTCATGGAGCTGTGAACAGCATGTTGTCAGAGAGCCAGTTTGTCAGAAGAGAGGTATCTCAGTTAATCGTTTTAGTCATGTTAGTTCATTGGTCATCTGCATTACCTTAGGGATAGAATCCGTTGAAAGGTCGCACATTTAAGCAAGACTCTTTTCCCTAGTGGTGAGCTGTAGCTTTGAACACTCTACAGCTGAAAAATGCTATTTTTATTTAGCAGCTGACTGAGGCTTCTCTTGCAACTGTTTTAAACAAATGGATCTTCTTTTTGCAAAATACTTTATTTATGGTAGTTTTGTCCTCACCTGCTGGGGATAGTCCATTCCCTTTCACGAGTGAGTATGTTAATGCTGCTGTTCAAAGGGAAGACAGTAGTCTAATTGCTTGTCTTACTAGTCCACTGGAAATAGTGGAAGACTGTAGCATTGAATTGCTATTTAGCTGCCATAGTCCTGGGTGTACATAGAGCATAGCATAGTGGAGTTAAATCATTTATAACTCCTTAACAACATATATTTAATCAGTTTTCTAGTGCTTCAGACCTTGCAATCAATACAAGCCTTTTACTTCCTTGCCCTTAATTAGTGTATGTTTGTCTAGATCGCCTGATCTGTAAGCTGTAAATAGTACATGGTAGTGAATTCTTTACATCATTAAATGGGACAGTTGTGGATTTTTGTTGGGGCACTCTCTTAAGCAGAAACAAAATGAGTCTCACTGCTTGACATGAATGCAGGTACATTTTTTGCTAAACCAGTGAGTGATTTGCTAATACTAAAACTTGGAGAGTGTTAGTATTAGCAAGGGAGAAACGTCTTATAGCAAGGTTCACGGGTATTATTGTAGTTTTTGTTTCTTCGTGTTTGTAATTCAAAACCTACTGTATGGCACAGTCATCTGTTAACACAGAATGCTCTGCAGAGGTGTAGAGTTTCTTAAGGTAGCACCCCCATTTGCGTCAGAAATGATCTCAACTGATTTCTAAGATCTGGTTGCTTATTTGGGCTAAACAAAAGCGTTTGATAAAACCACACGTGAGCAGACGTGTCTTTAACTGAGATCTAATTATACAATTTCAGTCAAATCTGAAACAGATGCCCTTCTGCTTACCTATTGTTGAAGCCATTTGGTGTCAGTGTAATATTAGCATTACGCCGACACCAGACAGGAAGGCCCTTTATATTCCCCACTGAATCAGAAGCCCTGGGTGCTAATTTAATAACTTCACAGTCCTGGGAACCAAAGACGAGTTTGCTGCACACACACTGGTGCACCTCTCCCCACGAGGTGAGCTCACTGCCATGGGGAAGAAGGTGCATTTGTTTTAGGCAGTGGTATATGAGAAGGGAATTGACCAGCAGGAGCACCTTAATGGCTTCAAACTACCTGTTAATGATCGAGGAGCTGGTGCCTGCCTGGCAGCCTCAGTCTCCAATTAAGCATCTGCTGGAGCTGGAAGCAGGGCTCTTAATTGGAAAGAAACAGATTCAAAGCAGGTTGCATCTTCTGCCAGGACAGATTTATCAGCTAAGCCATGCCTTAATCCATTGTATTTCCTTTCCCACCCCCACCTTTCTTTCCTCTCCGCTTTACCGTGTGCTTCCCCACCAGTGCAGGAAAAGCCCTTGAGCACTGACAGGTACAGAGGATGCTCAGCTCAGTGGCGGAGTGTTTGGTCTCCCATAACCTTTTCCTGACCTGAGGCCTTGTGATGGAGTCTGTCCTAATTGCTAACATTTTTGTCCCAGACCCTCTGCAGCATGCATAGGCCCATTAAGATATATTGTCAGTACACATTCAAGAGATCTGTTTGCAGCTATCTTTTACATAGAACTGATTGTTTAATTGCAGATTAAAGATTAATGCACGTATAATGATTCCATGAGGACACTTCAGACAAAAGCATCCTGCAGCAGGCAGCCTGCATCCATTTTTCAATTTGGCCATAAATTTGGCTGGGAATTAAATAATAAGTAGCCGTGATTGCAACACTGGTCTCTGAAGGCACTCACGGGAATGAAAATAAATGAACAGGCTCTCACACAAAGCATGTTTCATTATGGTCATTAGTGGACAGATCCTCAGCAGGGACTGAAGGTGAAATTGTCTACAAGAAATGTTGGCACATGTCTCATGAAATTGGAATAGTAAGGAAGTGAGTATAAAAATGTTCAGGTCGCAGAGTCTAAAGATGACAAACTTATTTTCTCTGTGCTCTGAGTATAAACTGCAAGAGGTGCAGACATGCAAAGATCTCTGGAATGTGTTCCAGCATACCTATATCTTATGTTTTACAGAGAATGAGCATATATGGAAAATGTTTACAATGCTGTGAATTCATAACGTGTGTATTATTTACATACCAGGAGTTACTGCAATTCATTACTCTGGTGATTTTGATGAATTACTAAGTTTTTGCCTTCTGTTCTGTTTTTCAGGTAAGGGTCCTTTTATTTTCCTTAAAATGCCCAGCTGGTTGGTAAGTTGTTTATTTCTCTTCAGTTCTCTTCACTTGTGTGACATGTTGTAAACAGGAATCAGAGAATCAGAGAATATTTAGTTTAGAAGGCACCTCAGGGCCATCGGCAGGGCCAGCTTTGTGTGGGTTGTTCAGGGACTTGTCCAAGAACGGAGATTGCACAACCTCCCCGAGGAACCTCCTCCAGTGTTTGAACACCCTCGTGGTAAAGACTTTTTCCTAATGTCTTACTGGAATTTTCTATGTTTCAACTTGTGTCATTGCCTTTTGTCCTGTTGCTGAGCACCGCTGAGGAGAGTCTGACTCTGTCTTCTCTGTACCTTCCTGTCAGGGGGTCGAAGATATTGGGAAGGTCCCTCTTAGCCTTCTCACAATGTTTTGGCTTATGTTCTAAGATGGGACTGCATTACCGTGTTTTGGATGTAGGACAAGGGTGTTCTGTGGTTGGTATACAGCTGGAAGCTGTGTCTGGTCTAACTGCACTCAGCGCTCCCAGCCATGGCGTGCTTATGAAGCGGCGGAGCAAGGATCCACAAGGCAGCCCCATGCCTGGCCTCACAGTCTGTCTTAAGACTGTTAAGTGACCCTAACTGTTAACTCGGTTTCTCTTTCAGCAGCTCACACTAGCAGTGTCCACTGGAAGTTTGGCTAGACTTTAAATCTGCTGGGTTTTCATGTTATCCCCTGAGGACAGGAAAAGGAGAGCACAGTGTTGGCACTGTTTCCTCTCACTGTGGCCTGGAAGTTAGCTGGAGGTACAGTTTACGTGCCCTGATATCACGTTCAGCAAACCTGCCCCTTTGTAAGAACCTGCTTTTGCCTGCACTGATACAGTTCATTCATTCCATGGAAATCAGGAGACTTACTGTGGTGTAAGAGCCATATAAAATGAAGGCAACTGAAGTTACAGATGATTCTAGCTCTGTTTGGTTAAGACAGCTTTTGGAGGACTTCTCTTAAGTCTTGTAGAGCTTTCAGAAACCTTAGCAGCAGCTGCTGATTTTCAGTGGTAAAACCTCCTATTTCTTCTGTGCTAATAGAATTTTTTGTATAATTGATGTTATTCTGAGACTTGCTAGGAATCCTGTAGTTGTAAGTGTTCTTGCTCTGAGAAAATAATATATTATGGTGAAATATTTCCTTTATTTTCAAGTAACTAAAGGAATCATTGCTGAAATGTGTTTCATTCAGTGTTCAGTGATGATGGGGAGGTTGGGCCAGACTTGCAGTGTAGTGTAATTAGAATAAAGATGGTGACATCTTGAAAGATGCTCAGTGTCTTGCTTTTTGTTTGTTTTCCATTAGTTGAAGAATTGGGAGCAATTCATTAAAAATAAGGTCCAGTTTGCTTTAGTGTTTAGCAGCTTTTTTGCCTTTTGTTGCATCCTTCAGCTTGCACTCATTTCTGTAACCTGTTAAAGGGGCACTAATTATAGTCTCAAAACCAGTGATATGATTTAGCATTTGTGGTAAGTTATTGAATGAAGAGAAGACAAATAATATGCTGATTAAGCAAATGTTATGGTCTTCTTGTGAATCTGTGTTCATTCGGGTGGTTTATTTTATCCATTTGTTTTTTGTTTATATGCTGAGATGCAAACTGTTTGTGGAAGTTGTCTCTGAGTGGCAGGCACCTGCATTTTGCTGCATTCCCTGAGAACAGCATTAAAAAAGCAAGGTAGTTGTGGACCACCCTCTATTATCTTACCATCTGTAGCATCAAGAGAGAAGCTACCTAGCTTGCTTCACTCTTCATTCCTCGTCTAACACATTTTGCGGTTTTTGGTGAGAGGGGTCTACTTGCCTAGCCCTTGCATGCCTGGCCAGCCTTGTGCCTTATTGAGAACTCAGACTCCACCTGCTCTCCACAGACTGGTCTGCTTTTGTCTGCACGATGCTCAGCTGTACAAATCCTTTCCTTTCAGGTGCCAAAAGGGCCACTGAGCTTAAGTTACATCTACTTAACCAGTCCATGCAGATCAGCTTGGATACAGAGGTGATGATCATGACTAGGATGAGGCAAGACAAGTTAGTACTACTAAGTGTTTTGTAAAACCCTTCAAAGATGAGGCAAAGAAAACTTTGACAGCAGCTATGTTGTCTGCCTCAGTGCTAGAGAAGGCTGCTGTTATGGTTTTACTTGTTCTGGTGAAGGCATGTCTTCATGTCTTCCTGTCTTCTTGTATTTTGATATTCCTACCACTCTTGGCCTGGTGTTTTCTTGACATTGACAGTCCCAGCATTGACATCTCCAGCTCTGACACCAATGATTCTGGCTCTTGCACCTGCTCTAGTAGAACAAATAGTGAAACATGTGCACTTGCCTGTTTCATTGCTGGGACTACAACATATGTTTTTTTTCTGAGTTTAAAAATGTTTGAAATTCCTGCAGGAAGGATGTTGTTTCTCTAAAGACAAAGCCCTGAACCATCTGGGAAAACTGAGAAATTAGAGCAATGTCTGTGGTGGAGCTGTGTGGGGACTACACACCTGATGAGAACTGTAGAAGCATCCATAACAAATGCATGCAACACTAAAGAATCCATCTCTAAAGTGGGATTCACACTGACATCATAGGTAATGTAGAACAAGAAGCAGGATAAATATATTCTATTGAAGGGACTACTGTGTGAATGAAAAATATGAAGCACACTGAGCCTGGGTTATGCTCTAGAGAAAATAAAATAAACAAACAGTAAAATGCAAATGGAAATACTATGATGAGTTTCTAAGCAATCAACACTGTTTGCTAAAGAAATAAGAGATCTGTGACTCCTGCTAGATTTGGTTAATGCTGGTGTTCACAAACTGAAACCTGATCTGATTTGGGAGGGAATATGAATTAATAGCCCCTGTGAGTTCATGTCAAAGTTTATATTTCAGGAACTTACCAACCGGAATCCCTACGTCCCAGTCAACTGGGTTAGAGACTTGCCTTTATAATTTGGGGAAATTGGAAAGGCAATTACCTGTTCTGGGAAATTAGCCTTTTTCTTCAATGTCCTACATTTTCCCTTTTCCAGATACAGATGACAGCTCTGATGAAACCTTGAGTGACCATTTAGGTCTACTCCAAATTCAGTGGTGTATTTGTTGATTAAAATTTAGCTTACTCTTTAGCATAGCAAAGTAAAACAGTGGCAAAGAAAACTCTCCTCCTAATGCACGGAAAAGTAAAGCCCTGTGGCATGAGGTATACAAACGAATATGGCCTGGATCCAGCAAGCTATTTAGATTCTTGATTCCTTTTGAAACTCCTCAGTTTTCATTTGTTTAGATAAGGAATTAGGAGCCTTTGGATCTGAACCCAAGTGTTTTCCTAATGAGGAAAGAATAAAGAGTCTGCCTGCTAAATAATTCACAGTGAAATGTAGGAAGTCTCTGTGAAATCAGCAGCAGATTAATGTCTAAATATAGCTTAACAGAGCTATAGTTTGCAGTCTCAGGTGCTCTGTGTTGTCCCTTACTTAGTCAGTAAAATTTCTTTCTTTTTATTATTCACTTGTTTTTCCTGAATTAAGGAACTGTAATACATATTACTAGATGACTTCACTGCATTTTTCGAGAAGAATGTGTTTATCAGAGATGGTGGAGAAAAGAGGCAAATTGTTATGAGCTTTACTTTTTTTTTTATCATCAGCTTCCTCAGAGATAAAAGTATTTTGGAGGATAACCTTATTAGCAGTGTCAGTTTTGTCAGCCGAGATAATACATGAGGAGATGCTCTTTTCACTTCAAGCAACCACAGACTCTTCAAATATGCTGCCCTTTTGGTTTTAGAAGGTAGCCTTACTATAAATGAGTTAGTGCCACCCTTCCAGTAGTGAATTCAGAAAAAGAAAGAGAGAAGGAGAAGATTATTCACCCTAGGCATGCTTTATTTGTCTACGTGATTTATTGTAAGGATTTAACGATTCATAGTTGTTAGTGATCTGTTTGTAATTGATCAATAATTCAAGTAGTGTAAGGGACAGACTGTTCCAGTAAGTGTCCATGCTGTTTACAACAATCACCTTGTATAGATGTGCAAATACAACTCTGATAAGCACTATTTACATGGAAGTGCTAGTACTTCATGCTACAGAGATGCTGCAGTTAGTGATAACTCTAGTGATGCATACACAGGGCTAATTTTTAGCTCTTTGAACAGGCAGAGCAAGACATCTGTCTTGTTTCATACAGAACACAAAAGCCACTAAGCTAGTTTCAGAAATGCTGGTACTCTTTTTCTTCCTGTTTCTTCGAGAAGCTCAGTTTGAACATATATGATGAGGCTTCTGTTATTAGTAGCATATTTCTTTTGTACTGAGCCAATAGTGAGGTTTTATAGAGAGCGCCATCAATCACGGTCCAGCATAGCTTTGAGATAATCCACTTAGGATGGATTAGTAAAGAAAGATTAAGGATGTGTTAAAATAGTTTATCTTATATTAATAGCACACCTGAAAGATGTGTGGTCATTCCAAGGTGCTGCTATAGGCTATCTGTATGAAACGAATGAACTCTGCATAGTGCATTGCTTACGATTGAACATCTGTAGATATGGACATCATGGAGGGAGTTCCTTGGGTAAGTGATAGCATGTTAGTAGGGGAGAAGGAAACTGAGTTACAGTCAGGACGCAAAGGTGCATAAGAGGAAATATTAAAAAACAAGGAGTGAAAATAAACAACTGCTTGAAATTAGTATGTGGAAGGGGAAATCTCTGTTAAGAGAACTGAGGAGAGAAACTGTATTTTGGTAGCAGGAGGTATAACTTTAGCAGTCCTGTTCTGAGTAGGCTGTGGTAGGCCAACGACGTGTTCACTTTTGACTGTTGATCACATCTTTCCGGTGGGCTGTTTTCTCGACAGCAACTTTCACAGTCTGTATGAACCAAAGAAAAATCTTGCTTTTTGGTTGGTGGCAATAAGAATACGCTGATGAGTGAAGAACCACGGAGCAGTGGGTAAGGGTAGCTAAAAGATTAGCTGTTCTGGCAGACCTTGTCAAGATAGCAACATGTAAACATTTAAATGAAGTGGTTTCACTTTGTAGAAAGTGCCTTTAGCTGTGTTTTTCTCCCAGATACATGTTTCCCTTACTACTCTAAATCAATTGCTCTAGCTAGACACAGGAGCAGAACGTGGCTCCAGTCTGGAACCAGTGTTGCTGCGAGGGGGCGGAGAGCAGGGCCGCTCTATCGTGTCAGTGACAAATGCTTGTATCGTGGCCATGCAATGTGCCATTCTTTGCACTTTGCCCCACGGAAAGGACTCTGCCACTGGCTCCATTGCTACAGCCTGTGGCATGGCCACCTCGTGTCCTGCAGGCTGGGGGCTCCTGGCCTTGCTCTGGCGGCAGCATTTCACTGTTGGCCTCCGTTTTCCTGCAGGGGCTGTGCCCCTGCTCGGCCTCATCGTGTGCAGGGAAGAAAGCTGCCTGTTTCCATGGAAAACAGTGGTGAGCATGGGTGTCTGCTCGTGCCGCTGCCAGGACGGTCCAGCCAGACCACAGCCCTCTGCCCATCACACTCCGTCGTCACAAGCTCCTATGTGCTCCTCCTGACCTGGGACCTCTCAGTCTATGAACTTCCCCTTATGGTGTATGTGATCTTGGAGAGAGAACAAGAAAGTGGGTTACTCCTTTGATGAATGTTTTTGTGAGACTTCTGGCAATTTTTAATTCATCATGTGCTTGTGTGTAATCAAAACAGAAATTGCTCAGACGCTGAAAGATTGGTACCTGATGAAATTGTGACAGGAAATACTTCCAGCTCTGATCTGGTGTTTAAAACGTGTGAGGGAGAGAAATCTGTTCTTGTGGGGTCTTTTATTCACTCTGCCTTCAAAAGCTAGAACAATCTGTCTCTGTGCTTATTTAATTAATGTGATGTCAACAGTGATAATGTGTTAAATAATATAGAATGAGTTGTAAACAAAGCAGGTTCTGTATCTTCCAAATATACTGCAACCAAAAATTAATTGGCCAACCTCAGGGGAAATTGCAGTGCTGAACCTTTTTCTCAGGCTTTGTTTCCTTTTTTATGAACACAGAATTAGTTTCAGTTTTGAACCTTCCTGAAATATTACCGGTTTTGCTGTCTCCCTTTGAGAAATAGCTCTCTCTCCAAAACAAAACCAAACTAAACCAAAAAACCCTGTGGCTGTTAGAGGCATAAGGCCAGATTCTGCGCTCAGTGTAAATCCAAATTGAGACTGGAAGCTGTCCTGTATGAACTGTGACAGTATTCAAATTAAGTCATTAAAACACTGGAATATGATCTTAATTAGCAAATGGCTGTATCCAGTTAGTAAAATGTAAGCAAAAGTAAGAATGCTTGAATGAAAACTTTTGGTGGCTTGTTAGTGACACTATTTGTATTTTATTATACTCTTGCCGGATTTTTTTATTGTATAATGTATCTTTTCTCTCCATTGGGGCTGATGCCCATTTACCCACCGGATGAAATACTAGCTCAATGCGCTCAGTAGCCAAGCTCCCAAGAAATTAATGAGGCTTGAATGGGATTCATCTGCCATAATTTAGGCATGTGACTTGACTTGGGAAAAATACAGTAAGAAATAGGCACCATCAGCGGGCAGCTGATCTCTTCCTTAACAGAGGTAAAATGGATGAGATGTCTTGGCTCTGAAGGTGCCCCCTTCCCTCTTTGACTTCAGTGGAAGCCTGCAGACCCCAGGTGTGTAACTTCCAATGGCTAAAAGGTGGGTGAGATGAATGCTACCTCATGTTTACATGGTAGTATTTCTAAGCCAGATCCTGAAATCATAAAATCTTTCCAAAGATCCTCAGAAGAGCAGAGCTCAGAAAGGCCTTGCTGATGGGTAGCTACAACTGCAGGATGGCCTGGGAGCCCTGAAGCCCTCCTTCCCCAGGCAACACAGGCCACCCGCGCACAGGGACAGTCCCCCGGCTGCCCAGCCTCCCCAGTGTGACCAGCACAAGGGCCTGGGCAAGCCACCATCCTTTTCGTGCTTCTCCTCTTACTTGGCAGGAGCCCTGCCATTGCCTTGGCTATGATTGCTGAGACCTGGCCTCTTTTTTAAGTGTTCATCTGCATTTCTGCCTGCATGTGCGCATTTGTCCTGTGTTCACTCTACAGTGTTTTGGTTTTACTCCTCTGAAGCAAGCACAGAGGAGGAAGAAAGGAGAATGGGAAAGGTTTCTATTGTATTTTTCATTAATCCGTCTGTTTTATCCATACTGAATGTCACTGGAGGAAAAATGATCTTGCCTCTTAGAACTCCTAAAGTCTTCAGAGGAAGACAGAAGACATCCATTATTTTTAATTGTTTTCCTTTTATTTTGAATGGACAGTGGCTTCTACAGTAGAAAAGCAGGCAATCCTTAAGAATAGTCTGAAAGGGTGAACCAGACCTCAAAGAAAGGAAATATGAAATCCCTCTAGTTTTCTTTAGACTCCTACGGTGCCTCAGGCCTGTAAAAGAGTGCAGAACCCCTACTACCTCACCTTCTTAGGTAGCAGTGGAGGCAACAAAAAGCAATTTTTTTTTCTTTTGAGGGTTTAGGTACAACACATAGAACTGATGTATGACATGCTGTTCCTTTGTAAAAGTACTGAGAATATTAAAATACTCCTGTTATCACTGCTTAGCCTTAAGCTTTCTTTAATGATCCTACCACATTTTGTAAGAACTGGAACTAAATTGACTATGTGACTTAAGAAGGTAGCTACACAGTGACAATTAATGGTCCTTGTCAAAATCCTGTACAATCAGTGTTCATAAATTATGACATCTAGCCACTAGTCCTTTTAATCTCCACTAAAGGTTTTTGGGTTCCTTATTAAAGCATCAGTCTGTGGCTCTGATGTATCCCCTCAAAAGAAAAAAATAAACAACTAATCAACTAGACAGTGTTCTTTGTGGCTTAATTCAAAGGCTGCTGTTGTACATATACTGCATTTATATGCTAATATCAGTTCATCAGACATCTAGATGTGTATTCTTTTCATCTATATTTTGTGTCCTCGTTATTATGTCAGTCTGCTGTTGAACTTTCCCCCATTCTCCATTCAGAGAAAGTGGCTAATACAGTCAGTTACGCAGATGAAAGAGTTATGGAGTAGGAGTTGGATCCTGCTGTTCTTGTTTTACTCACCAATAAAAAGTCATGTGACTTAAAAAAAAAAAAAGTAAAATAACTCTTCACAATGATGTGAGCAGTAAAAAGAGCTTGAGTGGACTGCAGCAAGAATGAATGAGCTTTGCCTTTCTTTACACGGTTTCTTTTGTAATATACTGTACCTGATCCTGGTGGCTTGTCTAATTTAGAGAAAAGCTATGTAGGTGCTTAAAAACTTGCATGAATTAAGAGCTGAGATGTATTTATTCCTGAATTTGAACCCATTTTTTGTTTGAAGAGGCAAGAATAGCAGTTAGTTTTCCCCTTGTTCTCCATCACTGTCCCTCATGTCATCCTTCTGAGAGTTTTACTTTCCCTCCATTTTAGCTTGTGTTCCTGTAAATGCTACCAGTTAGAGTCGTTCACACAGTCCAGCCCTCTGGCTTGCAACACTGAGCCATGATATATTATATTTACTAGCGTAAATATAATATACCAGCTGGGTCATTGTTGCCAGGACATGCTATGGCAGGGGCTGGACATGGATCTTTTGGTAATATGCAGTGTGCCCTCTAGTACTGGTTTGTCTTGATCCAAGACCTGTCATAGCAGGCTTAAATTTTGGGATATTTAGAGTGGCTTTCTTAAGTATGACTTGTTCTGAAAAAGATCCAACAAATTTCTCTCTCTCTTCTCCTTGACTATAAAATACATTCACTGGGGCCATGAGAGGGGGCAGACAAAATCTAGCCCAAGGGAAAGACCCTGATGCACAACCAGGAGGCAGTGCTTGGTTTAGCTATCAAGTGGCAATTAGGACATGCAGAGGACAGCATAGCTGCTTAAGAGCTATTGCAATGACAGAAGAGGTATCCTCCTGGGAGGAGTATCCACAGTAGTTGTGTCAGGAAAGAGGACTCGACAGATAGTCCTTGCCAAGGGCCCTGAGGGACCTCAGGGTTGCAGCAGGTGACGTGTGGTATCCTGGGCAAGGTGAGCATTTGCGAGGGCCATGCTTGTGGAGGTTGCTGCTGGCCACGGTTTCGGGCTGAGTGTTAACGGGAGCATTCACGGTCCATGCGCTCTGCCCTGGGGCCTGCCAGTGCCAGTGAGCATGTAGCTCTCACCCTGCGATGTTGGGCAAACAAAACATGTAGTGAGACCAGAGCATGGCTCTATTTCTGCTCGTTTTGCTTGTGCTTTCAGCTTGCATTAACTCTTTCCAGCCTGTATTCTGCTTAAATGGAAATCTGTGTCATGAGGTCACAGCAGACACTCTGGTGGTTTTAATTTCTTTCCTGTCTGTTTTCCCCTCTCTTTCGTCATTCTGTAGTGACATGACTGCACTTCTTTCCTGGAAAACTTCTAGCCTCAACTCACTTACATTACTGGATCTACTAGTGATTAATTCCAGAGGCTTTCAAGGCCTGGGTTCATATTTCATTATTTTTTTTTCGAAGAGAGACAAAGATTGATTATCTCCTGTAGGCTCAGCAGTGAGCTTCCGTCTTCAGCAGAGAATGTTTGGGGAGTGGGACACAAGCTTCCATGATTACGATTTTTCCGTAGTAGCTGGTGCTAAAAACTGACACTTCCTGAGTAGAAAAACCTATAAAGGGTTTAATCTTTAAATGTGTCCTGAAAGGATTTAAATTCCTTATGAGTTCAGGAAGCTTGGTTCAGCACCAAATCCAGAAGTTCGAAAGCACCTTAGTGACATGTCTGCTTATCCAATCTATCTGAGTGGGTATATTCCTAAACTAAGACAGGAAATTTCTCAGAAACAGCTTTTCACCTCTGATTTATAGTCCTAGACATACACCAATGAAAAAATGCATTGATACAGCAAAATGGAAAAGATGAATCACTTCTAAAAAAGCAAAAAGATGGAAAGTTGTTTGCATACGTAAGTGCAGATGAAAGTGTTTCACTCTTCAAATCCTCAATTAATTTTAGCATCCTAATTAGGAGATTAATTATCCCTGTATACTTTTCTCAAGTCTTACAGTTATTTTCCCTGTTCTTAATTGGTGATGTGGTTTGACATTGCCTCGTGCCAGTGTAGTCAATAATATTTTAGAACCAGCTTTAATTGGTATTGTTGTATAATGGCAACAGATTGATTTTTTTTTTTTCATTTTTCTTTCACAGAAACTCCAGTTTTGGAGTCTTAGAGAAACTACATCTAATTTTTGATCCATCTTAATGATGGATGCTATCTTCATAAATCAATAAGAAACATTTACTATGATAACTTCTTCAGCAAAGGAAATCAAACTTACTGTGTAACTGGACCTACGTAACAGGAAGTTATGCCTCAGAGGCATGCTAACCTTTGAGACCTACACAACATCTCCTCTCATTCTGGATGATAAAGATTAGTTTAAGTGCATTAGTTGTCTCTTTTTCTTGGTCCCATCATGGTGCTAAGAAAAAAGAAAATGTCACTGACAGAGTCAATCAAACCCCTACTTTTAAGGGATAGAATAGTCTCAACCTTAAGAAAACCTACTTAAAAGAAAGGCCACATGAAGTAAAAAGTCACTTCCTGAATGAAAAGGCTAAAATCTGCTATATATCTAAAATTTTTTAAAATGCCCTTCTGACCACAGAATCTCAAAAGGGTAATTTCTGATGCCTACTAGTGATATCCTATGGGTTTGGGGTTGGCTGTCCTGAAAGAGGCTCTGAAGCCATTGCTATAACCTGAACTAGAGGATGTTTTACCTGTTATTCTCTTCTTTTCCACTGCAGGAGAGAGAATGTTTTAACAAACTTGTTAAAAAAGAAGAAAACAGTAGCTTATGTGCAATTTTAACTACTGTTTCAGTCCTAATTCTCAAAGAAGCATGTGAAATATCTTTGAGAATGAGCCCACAATCTAAAATTTGTATTTCACTTTTCATAATTCCAGTGCATACTCAAAATCATGGACTAGATGGGGCATTTTGACACCTTTTATTATTTTCTCACAATCTGTGCCTGACTAACCTAACCCTTCATTGTTCCACACATGCTAATTACTTGTTCCTCTCTCTTTCAGAGTCCTTAGTCCTTGCTTACACCACCACTTGCTCCACACATGCTAACCACCCATTTTTTAACCTTTGTGTAATTAATATAGTGCAGTTAAATTCAGAGTAACTGCTGCAGTCTTCATTGCACTTAAAATTGCTGTGTCTGCTTTGGATGTGAAGAAAGGCATGCCAGGCTAAATTCCATGTATATTCCCCCGCTCTCTTGGGCTGTCATTCAGTAATAAAGTAAATGCAGCTCTAGGGTTCCTAATACAACATAGCAAATTTTGTGACTACATTGTAGATCATATTGATTCAGTTAAAATTCATCTTCCAAAAGTTCCGTTTTGTTGAAAAAATGTTGATTGGCTAGTTTCCTACAGGCAGGCTTATGCTTAATGCCAAATCAGATATCATCTGTCTACACCATTCTAACTTTATGCTGGATCAACAAATGTCTGTTCTCTCACGGTTGACACGTAATTGGCATTGTACCATAAACTTCCTATCATGCACTCTGGCAATAGATCAGAAATGTGATTATACTGCAGGGTGATACAAATGTGCATACATCCAGGATCAGCGAATTGTGGAACCACTGCATGACCTTTTCTTGTATGAGATATATTATCATGTTCGATGTACTTTACTCTGATGTCTTTAGATAATAGTAGCAATAACACGATGACTAACTCTGTATTGTGTGTCATTGAAACAGAGAAATGCTCTTTTATTAGATCATTTATTGAAAACAATGAAAATGACATCAAGTCCAGCTCGATCTCTTACAGTAGAAGTCCAACCTGTTGCATATTCTGATGGTTTCAAAGCCAGCTGTTTGGGGTTTTTTTTAGATGTACGGCCTGCTCTTGTATTTCCCTACAGCAAAACTCGAAAGTATACATCAACGCTAGGACCTATGAAGCAGCATTTTCATCTTTTTTTTCTTCAGTCAGGTTGTCACTCTTACCGTTCTGTGATGCACTTCTGTTTTTCACTAAGTACGAAGTAGAGAATCCACTCAGCAGAATGGCTGAAAGATTTCTGCTGCAGTAGCGCCTGTGAAAACAAGAATCCAGACTTTTAAAAGGTTTCATTTATTAAGCAGACCTATTTCAAATCTCCTTTCCCATGAAATATATAGTCAAAAATAATCGTGTAAAAGAATAAAAAACAAAGCTTGAGGACATACATAATAAGTGGTATAGATATGAAGACTTCTCCCATTTTAGGATGTGGAATATGAAATACTGTTGATACCATGTCCAGGGGAACATACTTCTAACTGCCTCATATATCATTATTGCTTTGATTGCTCTTCCTATATGCACATTTGTTGATCAATATAACTAGTTTTGACTACTTTAAAATAATTATCTTTATCTTCTGATCAGTGCTGCCTAAGCTATTACACCTTGGCAGCAACTAGCTTGCTATGAAAAATTCATAGGTGGAAATGAAGGGTTTTATACCTCAGATTCCATGGGTTGCAGTTTGATTGACTCTCCTCCAACATCTGTCTTTAATATTCTATTACAAAGCAGTTTCTTCTTTTTCCTATTGATAGAATAACTACCTGAGTAAGGCTTAGCACATACATACACTGACATCTAAGCAGAGGGCTAGACTTAAAACACTGGGAAAGGCTGTCATCACAATGGAGCCCAAATAAAATCATTGATTTACACTTTTCTATTTAAATTCTTGGTGCACATAACCAAACTATATTTATGGTTTTATTCCAAAGGTATCAGCTATCCTATAATTTGAGGATTTCTTGAAAAATAGTGATGATACATTGGGTACAACTAGAAACAATGAAATCCAACTGAATGAAGGTGAATGCAGCTAAATATGGGGAATGATTTGCTATTAGGGAGTATTAGTTGTAGAGTAAATATGCAGAATAAGCCCCTTTGCTGTGTCACTTGTAATTAGAGTAGTTTGCAAAATTCCGTTCCAGAGACTTTTTTTGTGTGGGTAAGATGGTAGACTAGCCAAGTATGATTAAGACTTACTTGCTGTGGAGAAAGGCCCAACTATAACTCTTGGAAGGTGAGAGAGCTTATAGTTGAACACAATTCCCACTTTTTCTGGAAAGAGAAAAAAAACTTAAATGCTATACCTTTGCCAGACAAGATATAGCTAAGACACGTAGATGACTTTAGAGCCAGGTTACAAACCTTTGACTAGAGCACTTAAGTTCTGTGGCATCCCATTGAAGAGCAGGCCCAAAAATGAGGTCCTTGGAAAAGGCTTCCAGAAATCTGTCTGCTGCCAACTTGCACTGTTAAGTTTCTACAACATACTGAAGAAGATGGCTTTGGCATGAGTATTGGGAACAGCAGCTTTTGGCTCCTAGATATGAGAAGGAGGGAGTATACATGTAATGTATATACAGAAAGTAGAAGAAGAGCAGGCAACGAAAGAGAAGAACTGCAGTAAGTGTTAGATTTTCCTACAGGAAAAGTGCTTACAGGTGCAGTCTTCCCTGTAGTGCTATGTAATCTGTGCACATCAGCTGTACTTGTATGTCTTTGAAGAAAGCAACGATCTATAAATTTACTGTAGTCCAGTCATAATGATCAGAGATTGCAGCATGTGTGTATAATATATATTATAAATGAAGCATCCATTTCCATTTAAACACTAATTCCCAATAAGCTGGTATTCATCAATACATGTTTGCTAGCAGATCAATATCTAATGTGTTTGCCAATTTAATTGTATCAGGAGGGTGCATCAAGCTGATAATTTTCTAGTCAGTCTCTTGCATTAACTGAGAGAAAAAGGTAAGAGAGTATTTTTGCTGCTACAGATGAGTGAAATATTTAATGCAGATAAAATGTTTTGCATTCTGAACTAACTAAGCAAGCAGTGAATCAAAGCTGTTATTAGAACATTATATGTTCTAGGAATGGAAGATTCACTGTTTTAGATTAATACAGCTATTTAATTTAAATTTGCACTTACCCAGTAAAAGGGTGGAGATAATTCAGAACTGGACCACATGAAAAACATGTTACTGCAGCACAGTTGGGAATTTGTGTCATATAAATGAAAGGAAGCGTCTAGCATAAGAGATGCTGTAGCAGCTCTTGGCTTTCGTTCTGCAAGTAGATGGGTGGGTGTTTCTGTGGCTCTTGAAGCTGGAAGGTTTATGCCGCTTTAGTGGGAGTGTTTTCATCTGCTTGTGTGGATCAAATCCAGCATTTGGCCTGCCTGGCTAGAGCTGGAAAGTTTCCAGCTATAATACTCTGCTATTTAGAAACAAAGTGAAAAAAGCATCTTCAGGTTCTCATGTAACTGACATTTTTAAAAGATGATCTGTAAAATCCCTTTAGCTCCTGCAAGAGTACAGAGGACTTGACTGCCAAAAATAGCCAGTCTCACATGCTCTCCCATAACAGCATTTCCTATTGCCATTGCTGGAAACAGGCTACCTAGATGGAGCATTGGTGGGACATTTCTTGTATTCTCTCCATTGTTCACTGAAAAAGTCAGGCTTGTTCAAACACACTGTAGTTTCAGATTATTTTTCTTCTTTCAGAGAAATCCAAGGCACTTTGGGGCATCTTTTTCATAAATTGTTGTTATGACATGACATTTAAAACTGATTTCAAAATAGTCTTACATATTTAAAAGGAAAACAGTGTGCCCTCTGAAGGTTGGAATTGAAATGATCTCTTTTCAGCACAGCTCTTCTGTACGTATGGCATTCTGCAAATTATATATTCTGTTTCCCAGAATTGCTATATTTATTACCAGAGGAAAATAGATTATTAATTGCAGCCAAAGGCTGCTTTGATTAAATATACAATTAATTAGCTATGCTAAGCCCATCCCAAAGCTCCCAATATTTTCAGCTGGATGGTTTTTCTAGTACTTTTAATTAAAATTGTTCTAAAAAGCCACAAGTTAGCTGCCTGTGCACTTAAACTGAAGTTAGCTCTTCAGTGTTTTGCTGGTTTCTGTATGCAATCTAATTAATCTGTAGTGATTAAATGTACATAAAATCATCTGAAATGCGAGGTAATTTGTGCATATATGGAACAGTGGAGAGCTTTTACAAGTCCTTGGCATGATTGTTTTATCTTTGGAAACTAATTTCTGAGGGCCGCAGATGATAATTGTTTTGATGAAGTTAACAGAGAAAACAGCATACAAACCAGACACAGTAAAATCAGCAGCAGCAGCAGAGACACTCACAGAGACAGAGGAAGTTGCTTTTTTGGGTGCAGCTTGTCTTTGTTTCCTGAGGTGCCCTCAAAGTTTGCAAATTGCCCTTAAATTCCTCTGTGCTGTCTAGAGGTTTGGATCCCACTCCTGTTTTGATGAACTGACTGTTATGTGGCTGGAAGATGCTTTAGAACTATATTTTTCTTAATGATTTATGAATAAAATCAGAGTTGGATTTTCAAGTGGGCCAAGAGAGCTGTGATCTCTTATGAAAATCCACAAGATTTGTTTTTCTGCATGCCATCAATACTCTTGAAATGCCTCTTTCTCAGTACTGATGAACTGTTTTCAACAGAAATCTCTGAGGAATGAGTGTGTAGGTAGTGAACCTTTTTAAAGAGGATGGGACGTTTGTCATTTGTAGCCCAAATGCCTAAAAGTTTTTGGCAGCTCCATGTGTGTGGGGGGACATGCGTGGGGGTAGCAGACCCTCAGTGTCATAGTAGTGAAAAGATAAATAAAGGACTGTAGTTGAGTCAGATGTGCATTATCGCTGGCTGGAGCACACATCCTTCCAGAGTTTGGAAAGGCAGCACTACAGGTCGTAGTGATGAGCAAGAAGTTGGTTAGAGGACACATATCCCAGTGTGCTTTCCTCAGGCATCCGCCTCATCTCCTGTCCCTCGCCACTCACTTCTGTATTTGTCCTTTTCCTCTAATGCCGATACAGTTACCCGGTGCACACTAGCTTATGGCCCTGTGGTTAGAGTGACGTCCCAGGAAGGTTTGAGCCCTCTAGACTGAGGAGAACCTTGGATCTAGGTCATCTGCTTCCTGGGAGACACTCTGGCCATGAGGCTATCATTTCATCAGCCCCATTAGTCTCAAGTAGTGTGGTCACTTGCCTCAAGGTGTCTGGTAAAACAGCAGCATTAATTCTGTTGCTTTGTTGGCTCTTTAATTCTTGTTTGTTGTCGTTAGTCTTTGTTTGCTGTGTGCTTCCCCTTGAACGAGAGGAGCCAAAGTAGCAAGTGCTTTTTAATGGCAAAAATATTTATTGAATAAAAAGGTCAGGGAGGAAAACTATGGGGAGAGGAAGTAAGAGGCAGCCTGGAAGGCCATATGATTTTGTAGCTGAAGTTGGAGCCAAGCAGTGTAAAGATGATCTCCAATAGCTTCCGATGGAACTTTAGATTAAAAATACACCATTTTGAAATCTGTGATGCTCTACCTTATTCCTTCTTTTTCCATCTTTTGCTGAAGGCAGCAGGAAACCAGGTAGCTTTGATGAAGTTGCTGCAGGGTGAAAAAGAAAAGATCCAACATTAGGAAGAACTGTGCATCATCACAAAATGATATATACTCTCTCCTAAAGTATTGCCTCTCTCTCATAAGGCCTTGTACCTTGTTGCTCTTTTTTGCCCGTTGTTAATGTCCTTTGCTGAGCAGAAGGCAAACTTCTGTTTGGATTGATATTAGTGTTCAAAAAGCTCATCCTTAGCATGTCACAGAAGCAGCAAGATGATGTTCAAGTTCCTAGCTGGATGCTGGATCACCACTATCACATCTCTGCACAGATAGTTTGTCATAGCACAGTCTGTGGCCTAATCTCATGTTTTTAATGTGTATGAGCCACCAGCTTTTAATGGTACATTAGCTTAATTTGTGCTTGGCAAAAATTATGTTCCAGTTTTGCACATCTTGTTCTATAAATATCTGTCTACTTCAGGCAACAGTATTCTGGCCTCCCATCAAATACGCCTTTAACTTTTTTGCAGTACTTTTTTTAAAATTAAATTAATTTTACATGTCACATGGTTTTACATGTGAGTTCCAGGGTGCTAGTTAACATGAAATCCCATGTAAAAAATGGCCCTTATGTTCTAGCTTTTTTTTTCATCCTGAGGACTTCTTCAGTCATTCTTCTGACATAAAGGGGAGTTTATGAACATGTCACTTGCCCTGTGAACAGTGGTTTAAAAAACCATAACATTTCTTGTGCAGCATGACAAAGAATGAACTGCAACGGAGGACTTGTTTCAAATTTGGCAACCTGAGTAGTCTGTAGCTCTGTAAATATGCACGTACTAAAAGACACAAATTAAAAGTGAACTGAAGTAGTAGTGTCCTCACCTAGCTGTATCCATGTGCTATTGCATATGAGATAAATGTGTAGAGACCTCTTTAGTGTGGTTAACACTGTCTGTACCCACTACATGACTGAAACTGAGACTCAGACTGGGAACCTCAGGGCAGACCTGGTTTCTGGTGCCAGCAGTGTGCCAGCCTGTTTCGAAAGGAATGCTCCCCCGGCAAAGCTAGCCCGAGCTATGCTGAGCTCTCCCAGCTGGGAATTGTTCTCTGCAGCCTTCATATTTTCCAGGAGCTGTACCCGCAAGCCATTTACATCTCTGCCAGCTGGTGTCCAGGCCTTAAGGGGAGCTCTTCAGATGTCAGATAAAGTGGAAATGCAGACACTCTGACATGAGATTAGTCCTATTTTTGCTAACACAGTTCTGTGATTCTCCTCTTTACAAAGCATCCTATGCCAGACTTAAACATCGGTGACATTTGGAAATACATGGTTGAGTTGAGAGTCAAATGTCAGTCTTAACTTTTGCTGTTATTGCTTTGCAACTGTGCTCTTTTTTGAGATTCCAAATTTACTGTACAAACATTAACTCAACTACTTCTGTGGTGTAGTGTAACAGCCATGTGTCATGCTGAAGGCTGTGCTCTGTGTATATGGCACACAGAAAAATGATGTTCTAAATAAAAATATTTCAATAGACTATTATTTGTTAGAAGAGATTTTAAGTAGAAAGTATCAAACATCCATTACTTAAGCTAGCAGAGAACTGTTAACAGACAAAACACCCTATCCAGCCATATCTGCCACCATCCACAATGATCTATAAGGCTTTCTCTTCCCTGTTGACCAGCTGTTAGACTGTGATGCTATCCGTTACACCATCAGGGAGGATCCCCCTCCACCTTATACCATATTTATAAACCTAATTTATATCAGTGCAAAATGGGCCAGTCTGTGAAACGGAAACCTGCCTTAAGTTTTGTACTGCAGGAGGCAGACACACAGGAGACTCTGGCAGACAGGGCAAATGCAAGTGTCCATCTTTGTCTTCCATGTCCTGCTCAGCCCCCAGGTCTGACCTGAGCTGTTGCGTACCTAACACATACATGAAAGCAATGATTCAGTTTCCCAAACATAGTTGTTCAATGCCATTTTAGTTGTCCTAGGGCATCTCCCCCAGCTCCTAGTTGCTGCACAGGTTTTCTGGGGGCCGCGTGTCATTTCTGCCTGGGGTGCTGCAGAGCCTGCCAGTGACACTGGCTGCTGGTGTTCAGGCTTGCGGATGCTCCCCACATGCCTGGGGGTTTGCTGCCCATGCTGGGGGATCCCGGAGGGAGAATGGTGGAGGCGTGCACCCCACGCCTGCCCGCGCGCACCCATGGTGTGTGCAGCCCTGGGAAGAGGGGTCTGGGGGACGGGCTAGAGAAAGGTCGGAGCAGCTGGCGAGCCTGCTCCTCCACTGGCTAACACCCGTGACCGGAGACAAGAAGGTACATTTGCTATTGAGGCTAGAAACCGAACTAGGATCTTTTTCCCTTTACTGCATACGTTTCCAACCAATCACCTTTTGAAGTACTATTCTTCAACCTGTGTAGATTTTACATTTAGCATATTAACGGATAGGGAAAACTAAGTCACAACGTGAGTCACGTTGGGTGATGGTGCAAAGATCACAGAGCCAAGTCAGTGGCGAAGATAGAACTTGGAAATTCTCAGTCCTACTCCATCCTTTTGGCAATTTTTCTTCCATTTTTCTATAACATATTTTATTAAAAGCCAGGAAAAACTCTCATCATCTGACTGCGAAAGCTGACACAATACATATTTCCATCATAGCTGTTCCAGGCTTCAGTGTAAATACCACATACCTTTATAGCCTCTTTCAAACCCGGCTCATTATGATCTTTTGTGTAAATCCTTCTAAATTCACAGATAATTGATATGACAGGCTCGAGGGGCTTACAGCCAACCATGTTAGTGAAGCTACTTTAGGAAGTCCAAGTGCTGAGAAGCCTAATGTATTATGGGAGAAAAATAAATGATTGCCCATGCACAGCAACAGCTATTCTAAATGAAATACCTCAGTTGTTTTCAATTTTATTTTTTTTACAAAATGCCCAAAGGCAATAATCCACTTTCTGGATTAACAGCCTGTAAAATATTACTCTAAAAAAATTAAATTGTCTTTGAGCTAACTTACAGTAGCACAGAAGGCTTCAAGAAGCACGGGAGTGTCTTCTGTGTTGTATTAGTGTAACTTGAAACCATGATGAATGAAGGTTTTTTTCTGCTTTTATAAGACATAATAAGTTCTGTCAAAGAGTGTATAAATCAGCCCTCATCCTGGGAAATATGTTACAGTATCTAATAATAGAGATATTCTTCCTGGAATGCCAAAAATCGTAAGTAAATGTATATGTAAATGTGTATTTTTAAATTTCTCAGCATTTTAAAATGTGTTCAGTTCCTCTCTTCCCCCATTTTTTTCTGCTGCCTGATCTTCTTTTGTCTCCAAATTCCCCCAAACTGAGGTCACGATATTTGGTAACTGAAAAGGATATTTACATATGGTCTTAGGTGATGAAATGTATATGAAATTTATAATTAGATCATCTCCTACTCCCTGTAGTCAGTGGAGAGAAGTGGCCATTTCCAGAGGGTGATTCAGCTTACTCAAAACTAGGTTCCGTCTCTGACTTGCCTACTCTGTCTGTTTCTTTTCTTTGACTATAGAAGGAGAGTAGTCAGTTAAGTTAGGTGTCTACATTTGGTCATTTGAGTATCTTCTCCTATGCTATATATTTTAAATGAAAACTAGCTTTCCTACATAAATTATGTGAGTAGTTGTACTTGTGCAGTAGCTCAAGACCTGTATATTTTGGCTTGAATAAGTATTTGCAGCTATGCACCAAAACGACCCTACCTACTCTCTCGATATGGAAAATCCTTGTCTCTAGATCTCTCCTTTTTTCCTCCATCGCAGTTCCTGCCTTGGTGGGATAGGGAAGAGGCTGTCAATTCTTGTGTGCAGTGTGAAGTTTCAAAAGCATTGCTGTACTCTT
The DNA here is from genome assembly GCF_036370855.1 of Dromaius novaehollandiae. NCBI lineage: Eukaryota > Metazoa > Chordata > Aves > Casuariiformes > Dromaiidae > Dromaius > Dromaius novaehollandiae. Next base: position 28,950,378 of record NC_088098.1, read on the forward strand.
TTTTTTTCTCTTGTATCTTAATGTGAACTTCTTACTGTGAAGTTCACATTAATATCTTAATGTGAACATATCTTCGTGTTAACTTCTGCCTTCTGTAAAACACCTTGAGGTCTCTGGGTGAAAGTGCTATGTAAGTAACAGTATTGAATCTACTGCATTACAGATATCTGTGACTGATTTCAGACTAATTGACATGAAGTATTACATATATCCAGTGTGGCCTGAGAACTGTGGAAAAGCTGATGATCAATAAGGAAGTTTCTGAGCTTGTTAGCTGATTACCATAACTCCGTTCTGTTGTGTTTCTGAGCAGAGCAGCATTAGGCAGCACCCACCAGCTCCTTGGCGGGACACCTTCAGGGAGCAGTGGGAGCTGTCAAGGCTTCCTTCCTCAGTGCTCCTCTCCAGTTTCCATCTTTTGCACTTTTGACCCTTTGAACACCACCTCTTCCCTTTTTTCCTTTTTTGTTCCTTGTGATCATTTCTTTTCCCCAGGTTCATTTGTCAGATAGAGCACCTGTCTTGATGATCTTCTTTAATGGAGGAGATCAGTAGGTATATTGGCTGTAAGCAGATGCTGAAGGCTTCTTGTGTCTCCTGGCATTAGTACAGATGCAGTATCCCATTGCTTCAGTTCCCTTCTTGACACCCTATCTATCTAAGTGGCACTCAGTTGCCCGTTTCCTATTTGAGTATTTCCACTGATCCATCCTTTGCCTCAGGATACAGAACTTTCATGTCTTCATCCACAGTGGGAATGTCATGCCAGCTGTGTGGGGGTGACAGCTGACTTTTCTTTACTCTTCCACTTAAGAGTTCATGCTAGTCTTTTTAGTTTTATGTGCCAGTAACTTGTGCCTCTTATGGTTCAGAAGTCATCGATCCCTGTCTGACAGGCTTCCTTTGCTACAAAAGTGTCTCCTGATGAATCTGAGTCTTTGCTGCTTACAGCCAGGCATTGAAACTTTCTCTCTCTGCCTCTCTCCCTCTCCAGTTCTACCTGGGGAACTAGCAGCATTTCAGAGATTGCTGCTTCTAGATCTCCTCTTTTAGCCATCCCCACTGGTGTCCACAACCAGGAGCTCCTCTGTGGGGATGCAGGTTATTTCTGGGCTGCTGTCTTTGTATGTTGCACAGAAGTCCACCAGCAAAATATGCTTCTTCATTCTGGCTTGGGTCCCTGCTTTTACCAAAGTCAAAACGTCAGGGGAGGTGAAGTTATAGGCTCAGAGGGGGCTCAGGTTAGGGGATGGTGGAGCAGAGCAAACGCCATGGTGGGGAGGAAGCAATGAGCGGGCAGAGGCGAAGGAGCTTCTGTGCAGAGACTGCTGAGGAAAGAGGCTGCTTTTTGGTTACCTGAGCCCTTTTCCTTCCTCATGAGCTGCTCCTTTGGAGTGGAGTCACAGCACTGTCTTCTGTGAGCTGCTAAAGGCAGGCCGGCCCTATCCTGCTACATGGGTGTTAGTTTACATGGGTATATTATAGCAGCTAAACTAGCCATTTTCTTCCATCAGCTCCATTAATACGGACAGTGCAGTGCTTTTTTCTCCCTCCTTCATTGGGTAACATCACAACTATGTAGCCATGCAGGTCTCTTCCCCGATGAAAAACCGTCTGCACTTGTGAACTCCTCTCTGCCCTGCCACTGCAAACTGGCAGTCAAGATAGGAGGTGGGCCCTTCTTACAAGGAGGGTATGAATCCTCATAAAATAAAGATAGCTTTTAAAGTGGGTTTTTTTCAGTGATCCAATTTGTAGCACAGCCCCCAGGAATAGTTGTACGGGCATAAGAGCGAGGCAAGGGATGTCGGTGTAGAGAGAAGTGGTGGCCAGAAGGAACGGGGAGACTCCTTAAACTAGTTTAGCAAGCCGGAGATGGTGGAGCACAATGAAACTGTGTATCTACACTTAGGATCGATGTGGGATTTGCATGCCTTCGAGTTTGGCATGCACAATCTGTAAGGTGTTAAACTACTGTTTGAAGAAAAGGATGATTATGCACAGGGGAGGCAAAGGGTAAGTGTGATGTAACGAATCAAAGACTAAGCGGAGGTAGATGGTTACAAAGGCTAACCTGTCGGGCTAACCTCATAGATTTTTTTGATTGGCAAACTCTTTATCTTGACAAAGAGTATGTGATAGGTCCTTTTATTTGGACTCAAGATAAACAAAAATATCTGATGCAGTATTAAATATTAGCTATATAAAATATTAGCTAAACCAGAGCAGAAGAGGTTAGATGAGCAGTTGTAAGGAGGATATGGAGTTGGCTCAGGAGGAAAATCTACAAGTAGTGTTAAAAAGGAAAGCAAAAGGCTGGAGAGAGGTTGCTGCTTGAGTTCCAGAAGGATTTGTCCTTGCGCTGATCTTGTTTAATACCTTTATTAGTGACCTTTGCAGAAATATCAGCAAACTTCACCTGCCAGATCCTAATGATATGTCTGATGTCTGCTAAAATACTAATGGCTTCAGCAGCACTGGGAGGCTTACCTGGAAACCCAGGGGTGCAGGGAAGGAGGGGAAGAAGGCTAAGTATTGAGGAAAGAAGGTGGAGGCAAAAAAGAGAAACACTGTAATTAGTCATGAGTTAGGAATGTACAGTAACCACCATGTAATAAGGAGAGGAGAGCCAGAGATTCAGACCAGACCTGGGATTTCTCTCAATTGCTCCACTGCTCAGAAATTTGCAAACATAGCTGTTGTATCCATTTAACTGGAACAGAGCTCAGGAGGGAAGAGCATTTCAGAAGAGTAGTCTTCATCTACCCACAGTAACTCCTTAACTCCAGCTCTGCTTGATAGTTGCCTGAATGATATTTAATTACTTTAAATAATAGTTTAAGCAAGTGGGATAGAATTTCATGCTCTCCAAAATGTCTGGTAACCTGATGGTTAGACTCTCTTGCAGTGTGAAAGAAGTGATTTCATACTCTCTTACGCTGACTTCAGTGCCCTGTTTCTAGGCAAGTGACTTATTTGTTAAGCTATTGTGTGAATATGCTGCCACTACTGCCCCCGCTCCCTACCATTCATGTTTTTCCAAAGAAGGAACAAGTCTTGTTGCAGTGTTTTCCTTATTTTTAAAGGCAGATGGCAGGCTAGCCTGAGTCTGGAGTGAAAGGAAGGATCCACTGGAGAGAAGTGGCTCCTTAACAGCATGGCTTCAGTGGTAACTCCAGAAGTGCCTTTTGATTTGTACTTTCAAGTGCACAGTGCCTGCTTCACTTACCCCGTAGACCATGTGCATCTCCCACCCAACTGCTGAGAATCTGTGGCTGCTCCAACCCAAACGACGCAGGGTGAAATGAGGACACTGAATCTCTTTTGGTACTTGTGCATCTCAGCCTCTGACTGTGCAGGAGGATGTCAGATGGGACAGCGTTGCTCGTTCCTAGATCACAGTATCACAAGCTGCTCCAACTAATCCCTCCGTTGCTCAGCAGAGCTGTGCGATGTCCTGGATGCAATGGCTTGCCTGCAGCTAATTTCCATTGGCTGCAGCCAGCTTCAGGGGGGAAGCTGGCTATTAAGATTGCACGGCTGGGTACCTGACCTCTTAATTTCATGGGTTTTGTAGCGGTGAGGATTTTTGGGGGCTGTTGGGGGGGAATGTTTCTCCTTAACTGGTGTAAGATAGCACTGGCTACCTTAACTCTGTTTTTAGTGAGACTTCTGTACTGACATCATAGCAAACATAACAGAGGGTGATGGTATTTCCATTAGGTATTTATTAATGAAAGCACTAGAGGCCAGTATGCAAATTCTTTCCCACAAAAATCCGAGAAGCTCCATCAAGGGCAGGTTTGTCTCCTATGTATGTAAATATTGAATTTTGACAGAATTTGAAATCTGCAGTTCCTTTTCTCAGATGTTTTGCCTGCTGTCTAACATAAGATCAATAATTAACTGCAAAGTAGTTACAATGAGAAAAAATGCTATGAATATTAACTTTGCTGTTTTATTTTTAAGTTTTCTGCCTGAGAAGTTTCCCAAGCTAATTCCCGGTGGAATCCCACCTGGTATTTCCCCTCTCTTGGCCAAATCGTAATCAAAGAACTTTCCTTATCATGAGATCTTGGAGGCTATCATGAAACCCAGAGGACAAAATGTTTTATGTCAGGGATGAAGAACAGTGCTAAGAGGGTTAGAGACCTGCAGTCGGGTGGTTCGCTCTCAGCTGTGAAAGCTTGCCAGATGTCCCTGGTGGCCTGGCCTTTTTACCGCGGTTCCATGTCAGTGACTGAGCCCAACAAGTGTCAGGATGAATTCAGAGAGCAGAACTGATTGCTGGGAATCATTTATGCCCATCTGCCTCTCCTCAGGTGGGAAATGCTTGTTTAGATCTTGTCCTGCCATTTTGAACTGGTTTCAGACATTTCTCAATTTATTAGAAGTCTCTGCTTTTCAGCTGCGGTTCTTTTCACCAATAACTTTATGCTATGACATTTTAATGTGTTAGCTTGTAAAGGCAGCATACGAGAAAATTTTAAAAGCTCCTCCTGGCTTTCTTAAAAAATATATTGATCAGCAGTAACATGAAAGCTACTCTCAAGTCCTGCATGTTGTGAGTTTTGAAGTAGGAGTTTATTTGATTTTAAATTCAAGGGAAAACTTTTCTGAAAATGAGCCTTTTTACATAACCTTTTCTACAAATGAGCCCAGAACAAACACCACAGTGCAGGGTTGCATTTTTGACTGGGTTTGACTCGATCAGAATTTCCATTGGGCTGCTATATATTGGTCCAATTCCAGGATTAAGACCCCCCCCCCCAGCTTCCTATTATGTAAGATACCCATCGGGACTCTACGAGCTGTGACTGCAACATGGTATTGTGGGTTCTGTGAGTAGAAGTTTATATTACATTTTTGCCACCTGGTTTCCTGCCCCCTGCTGAAGAAAGTTACAGAAGTTAATGTAAATAAACACTAAAAGGCAGAGCTCGTGATAAGATGGCAGATATGCCATCTCCAGATCTGTCTGTGAAGTCTAATTAAGCAGCCCAGTTGTGAAATGTTACTTTTGAATGTCGCTGATTTAGGTAAAAAGACACCATTGGTTCAGGGACTTGATTTTTGCAGGACCAAAATACTGTGTTTGAAGCTTACTAAAAGCATTTCTAGGTAGTCAGTTGTTGCTTGATCATTGTTTTATAAGCACATACAGAACGTATATCTGCCCTTATAAAATAATGCTCTGTATATTTCTCTGTATCTATATAATTTGTATATTGTCAGCAGGCATTTATGTGCACCTAAGACTTATCTTTTGATATACAGGATAAGAAATGAAATGCCTTATATCCATCTTCACCAATATCTATCTTTTTCTTTTATGAAATGGCATATAAATTTAAAAAAAACAACCCCAAATAGCACTTTGTTCCTAAGAAATAACAATGAAATTGTCCTTGCCTTGGTATCCCAGAGCGTGCCATGGTTAAAGAGTTTTCATTGTCTAGGCCATAAACTTTATTTTCAACATGTCTATTTTAATTCATGTCCCCTTATAATATGTTGTCTAAATTCTCAGCACAGATATGTAATCATTATTTTTACTGCAGAAATGCCTAGAAGCCCCTACTTTGGGCTCTGTAAGTGCTAGATACTACATATCCAAAAAGACACAGTCCCCGTGCCTAGGAGATTTTATCTAAATAGATAAGGATAGGAGGTATAAAGTCTGGGTTGCAGTATTTTTTTCAGTGTTTTGATTAAAATGTTACACACAAGATAATTAAAAGCCTGTAAAATAATCTCATTACTTATTAGAGGGTAACTCAGTTGCTCAGAACAGAAAGAATTACTCTGTTCCTAATGTTAAAAGGTCTTTTCCGCTCTGTAGGCTAAATCGCCCCACCTGACGTCAGTGCACAGCAACAGAGAGCTGAAAGAGCTGCCCACGTGCAACAAGGGCCGGGTTTGCCCCTGAGTATCTGCGGAGACTCTGCAAAATTGCTCAGGTTTCAGTGGTGCTCAGAGTACTGCCGGGCGATGGGACAGCTCTGATTCACGCAGCGTGTTCCTGTGGCCGGTCCATTGCACGGCCTTGGCTGCCAGCTGTGGATACGCTCCCTGCCATATTTTTTGGCCATCTGTTCCTTAACGGCTTTGGTGGTTCTTGGAGAGCTGGCCCGCAGCTGGGACAGCGACTCAGGTGCAATCTGGAGATACGCACAGGCTTGCCTGGAAAAAAAGGAAACTGATGAGTGTTGTGTGAAATTCCTCGGTAATTGGCCTTTGCAGATGTTTGGAGAGCTCGTTGCAGAAGCGAGCAGGCTACTTCATTGCCTTCTGAATCCAGAATGGAGGTATTTTACATAGAGAATTAGTGCAGGGGAAGGTTCCCTTTACAGCTCTTTCAGGTGTTAAGCACTAAAGCCTTACAGGAGTGGCGGCTGCTGCTGACACTGCAGAGACTAAAGCCAAGAAGATAAAGGAAATAAAAGGAGCAAGAGAGAGAGAAGGGAGGAAAGCCAGAGAGGCAAATGGAGTCAAATGGGACAGAGGGACAGAAAGGAAACTGTGAGAGAAGGAAGAGAGAGAGAGAGAGAAAAAGGAGGGAGACTCTCCAGAAGGAAGAACAGACATCGAAACAGTGGGACAGAAATAGTAGCTGTACTCGATTATAAGCCAGGAAGGAGCTGCAGCTCTTACTAGTGAAGATGTGTACACAGCCATAGCACTGTATAAATAAAAACTAGAATTAAGCTGGCTGTAATATTATCACCCCTTATCATTTTTCCTGCTCAGATGGATTGTGGAAATTAAAATTTAGAAGTGAACAACCAAAAATATTTCCATGATAGTGCAGTAGGCCATCATGGGGTAGAAAAATAAAGTCATGATGCATGTATATATATATATATGTGTATGTATATATGTGTATATAAATCTCTATATAGTTTCATATATGTGCATTTTGTGTAACTAAATGGGTACAGGCATGCTGTAGTTAGCATCACCTGCTCTCATGCATATTTCGTGATGGTCAGATAAAATTCATTGCTAAGCTTTCTTAGGAATTGCTAGGAACTTTCTGGTACGAAAATGCCTGATGGAATTTTAAATGGTAGCTAAGGCCCCATCACTTGCTTCATTTTATCAAGTGAGTAGTTGTCTCAATCAAGGGATTGAAGAAGTTGCCATATACTATGTTGTAGAAGTAAGATGAAATTGAACTTCATCGTCTAATGCTGTGTAAGACCCTATTGCTGAGCCACTGTAAATATGTTTGAGCTTGTCAATAGTATTTTTAAAACATTTTGTCCTGCAAAATGTTGGAAGGAATTTTTGCAAGTATTATTATACCAGAAAAAATTGCCAATATGTTTCTTCTGGAATAAAGCCATGAAAATCAATGGAGAACAACAGTGTCAGATTAATATGGAGGCAGTGTGAGTGAAGAATGGAAAAAGGCTGAAAGGGACTCTCAAAGTTTTACTCAAGCATAAGGGGAGCCTTTTCCATTCTTTCAAGATTGCAGTTAAAACAGATATGAAATAAGAAACGCATGTTAAAGAAAGTCTGTTGTACGTTCATTAAAAACAAGCACACACAGATGTTGGGGAGCAGTCTAACCTTAGTGCAACGTGTGGTTGGAGTCAGAGCAGGACATGTGGCTTGGTTAGATGTGCGGCAGTGTCAGAGCAGGACATGTGGCTTGGTTAGATGTGTGGCAGTGTCCAGGGACTGGCCAGGGTTTGAGTCAGGAATGAGGCTCGACTCAGCACTCTGCTACTGACATTGGGTTTAACGTTGCTTTTTTTTTTGCACAGTCCTGGCACAGGGAGCACCCTCTTGGCTGAGATGAAATTCTACTTGCTGGGCAGGCTGAAGGCACTGTGCTGTCAGCTGCTCTTTGCTGCAGCTTTTAAGAGAAACCCCAGCGTGCTAACGCTTGCTGGTGGACATGCTGGCAGGAAACATGCTACCTCGCTGGGGTCTAGGATTGCCTGAGCGCCGGGGGAGCAAACTCCTGGCGCTGGCACCAGAGTCAGGACCAGTGCCACGAGATCCTGGCCAGCTGCTGGTGCTCTCGCTGCCATCTGTCCTGCTCTTGCACAGCTGGAGCAGGCAAGATTTAGTCTTCAGATTGGGAGGGCTCTAGCTCTCTCTGTGCTACCTTAAATTGAATTTAAAAATAAAAAATAAAGTCTGCCTTATGCTTAACTGCACTCCTTAAATGGGGAATTTTAATAATGTGCCACCAGCAGCAGTTTGGAGTATCTTACTGAGGAAAAGGTCACTGTGCCCATAAGTTATCCTAGCATTTGATCAGTGGACTCTTTTCCAAAGACTTTAAGTCTCATTATTCGCTGCTTATAAAGTCACTTGAGATATAAAAAGTCTTTTTATAGTAATGAAAGAACTCCCACAATTAGCCAGAAGGCAGCCATCTATCTTTTTAAACTACTCAGTTCGGAGGAGACCAGGAGTTTCAGGCGTCTGTACGTGGATGAATTGTTATGACAGTGATAAGTGTAACATTCACGCAGTGATGCCAGCCTTTATGGAGTTCATGGAAGCTTGGGATTTTTTTTAAAGGTGAAAGAGAGACATTTATTTTAGCAAAATATAGAACACCATCTCCTGAAAGGAGAAAAGTAATTACATGTTATTTACAGAGTCCTGAAATCTGCCGTTCAGCCTCTCTCCTTGTTTTGGGGGAATTGCAGTTGATTAAAGAATGTCATTAATTTGATTTCCTAAAACTTTAATGGCAACCACCTTTTGAAGTGCCTTGTTGCCTGAGAAAAATACATACCCTGGAAGAGAAATTGGAGAGTTAGCTTGTGGTGCAGCAGAGAAACTGTGAAGTTCGCAGGAGAATATGGCATGCAGTGCAGGGGTTTAGAGATAAAAATTATTTGTTCTGAACACACATACTGGCCTTTGATTGCATTTTTCCCCACCATCAAAGGACTGCTCTATGTGGTAGATTTCATGAGAGATTTATGTAATGTCCTATCCACAGATAGAAAAAAAGTTTGCAATGATTAATGTAATAAATGATGGTCTAATTATATCAAGAAGTAACTTAACGTATTTTATGCATGCCACAGCTAGTTTAGTCTTTATTGCCCTCAGGCAGAATTGTAATATCATCAGAAAAACTGTTTGTCAATATTAAAAGCAATTTACATAGTAAATACACTCCAGCCTTGTTACATCACCATCTGGATTAGCTGAGCATTTGGATCCGTATGGGGAGGTGCTGGCGAAGGCGGATCTCGCGAGTGCTCCGATTGCCCAGCTGTCGCCGGGGATGAGGACAAGCGATGGCATTCCCGCCCGCATGGAAGCGGCCAGGTTCAGCGAAAGGGCAGCGGGGTATGTTTGGGGAGAAGGTTTCAGGAAAGGAGAACCGAGGGAAGTGGAATCAGGAGGCATGAGGAAAGGGAAGCAGCAGGGGGAGAAAAAAGGTCCTTGGGGAAAGGTAAAGGCAGAATGAGAGGAGCTGGAAGCCTCAGGGAGAGGAGAGAACAGAGATGGTCCAGAGGCAGCAAAGCAGGGGAGAGGAGAGCGAGGCTAAGAAGACTAGCTGAAGGAGAAGGCAAAAAAGATGTCCATAGCAACGCATCTGCCGGGCATACTCGGGGAGTCAGCAAAGGATAATAATGGTTGCTCACAAATTCACATCTACTGGCACTTGTCTCACTGTGAAAGTAAGCAGTTATTCTTAAATTTAATTTACTGTTTTCATTTCACTCACAAACCAAGAGAATTGCAAAAAACCATATGTTCTCTTTTTCAAAAATCAAGTGAAACTTTTCTGAGCTGTTGCTGTGTGTTCAGCATTGAAGGAGCTGATAGGATCTTTGTGAGTTGTGCATTGCTCTAACACACCATGAGGAGAGGGAGGCGGTTGTTCTCTGGTCCCGTGGACTGCCAAACCTCACGTTAGGAAGCACAGGAACTGAGGCCATATTTTGGCCACATTTTGAAGCTGCCAGCTCGGTAGTGCTTTTCAACTTGTTGGAGTGGCCGTAGTTGTCCTGGTGATGTGAATGTGGCATTGTAGAATCCAAATGTTTTTGTGAAATACATCTCAAGACAAGGGCCCAGATCCACAAAGCAACCTTAAGCATGCGTCTCTTTGTGGCGCTCTTCTCCCGAGGTGGATGCTGTGCCTGATTTTCCATACGCTGTCAGAGGGCAGTTAAGTGCTCAGAGGCACTCGTGGCAAATGGCAGGTATGCCTAACCCCGCCAGTTGGGAGCAGCCTTACAGGTGTGCACCTAAAGCACCATTTTTTTCCTATGCAGAATGCCTTAATTGCAAGTAGCCATTTGGGAATTCAAAGCCCAGACCTTCTTCCTAAACAGGGGTCCTCTATGATTCCTTTGCTTACAATGAACTTGACTTTTCTATCAAAACATGGTGCATGATTCTGCAGCCAAGTCAAAGTTGTAGGGCACACTTCTTGTAGTGACATTTTTGTTTTAGAGAGGGCTAGGTAGAGAAAAAATCATGGAGAAAGAGATACTGAAGTGGAGTTTGTATTTGATGAAGAGACGAAGTTGCCTGTTGTCTTCAGATCTGTTGAAAGAAGGGTGCTTTTTTATGACAGTTGCTGTTTAGATAAACAAAATCACTGAGAAGTTAATGGGTAATCTCTCCCTAGAAGGAAGTTTTGCAGAGGGGAAATAAGTATATGTCTATATTTTCCAAATTTTAGCATCCTCTATTTTGTCTTGCTTAGGTTACGGTTTAGCATGTGCTTTTCAGCCTCAGTAGATTTCTGCCAAATATTGGGAAATAGAAATGATACTGGTTACACTTGGGAAACTGTACAAAAGGCTACAGCGCTGAGCGTTGCCTGTATCTATTCAATATTGCCTAACCAGCTACCCTAGCTAGTAAACAGGACAAATTTCAGCTGTACCAATAATGGCAAAGTAATTCTCATCAGAAACCTTTGGTTCAGCCTGAGGAAGCAGCCAGAGCCTGCACGATCAGTCACTCCGGGGCTTTTAGGAGGGAAGACAAGATTTGGTGATCAGAGCAACAAAGGATCAAACGGGAACAAGCATCACTTAACTCCTCTGGCTAAGGAAAAAGAAATGTCATTAACCAGCATAATAAAAGTTGTCTCGTTATTGAACTTGCCTGAACACTGACTGAGATGACTGTGTTTGGGACCTTTCAAATTAACTTGCTCAAGAAATGCAGCTTAGTTCTGAACTGTATCCTGAAAGGTCGCGGTGTTGAATGCGATTTCTGTGGATGAGCTATCACATTTGCTTTAGCAGAAGAGCTGCAGTGTCCTCTTCAGCACACGTGTTACTGGTAGCTCCACACGTCCTGCGCTCTGCCTTACTGCCCAGAGAGTGTCACAGTTGGCAGGCCTCACTGCTGGTAGCTTTTCTAGACTGGCTGAAGGCCTAAGTCTGGGAGGAAGGTGGTATTTTTTGTTCTTTTTCTTCTTTCTTGCAGTTCTTCAGGGAGGGCTCACATACCTGTCTAACAGAAGCACTGGTCAAACTAGGAGACAGTGTTTGGTCCTTTTGGCCAGCTTGTAGTCCAAGGATACGCTCCAGGGTGTGGTTGCCTGGATATATTAAGGCCAAGGGATTGGAGGTGAAAAAACTGCAGTGATGAGAATAGATTTAGCACCTGTCAGGTCAGAGGCATCTTCTGCATGGATGTCGAAATCTCCCAGGACAGTGAGCCTTGTGAACTTCATCATCATGTCAGACAGCATCTCTGTCATTTTTTTAAAAGCTCTTGTGACTAGAGGTCTCTGGTTTAACAGGATGTGCCTGTTAATCTTGTCTTTGTCCATTCTGATTAAATGTAGAGTCTCCAAGGATTTTACTTCAGCAGAGCAGATCTTAAACCTTAGCTTGCATATGCCAGGTATTTTCTGAGGATGAGATTATGTCTTGAGTTGTGACAAACCTTGTGATTGTGGCATTCATGTGATTATGCATCTTTTCCTTTCCCTTTCCCTCTCCCTTCACTTAATATGGGGGAAGTAAAGACTGAGGGGAAACATATCAATATTTTTGGCCTTCTTGAGTCAATAATTCTGGACAATGTTAACAGAAATTATCAACAGCAGAAAATTACTTGAAGACAAAGGTATTTCTTTTCTCAGACACAAGCATTTAGATCCTGCAAACAGTCTTGGTTCAAGGACTGATTTACTATTTTTTTAAGAGCACAAATTGTGAAGATAACCTAAAGACAATTTGCCTACATTTTTTATAGTCAATGTTTCATTATTTCCTTCTGTCCCTCCTTCCTTCTCTGCTGTTCACTTCTATGTATGTGGGAATAAATCTACATGCAGTGGTACTGGCATTAGAAATGTCAGTTGGCCAATGTCAGTTGATTTGTGCATCAAAGACAAAGCCTGTTTGCTTGTTTATTTTCTGATGCTGATGCAGTTTTGCATGTGGCTGGATTTGGAGCGAGCATCCAAAGGGGATGGCCAGGATCCAGGCAGTGGCCACCAGTCACTCTGGGTGAGATGTTGACAAGTGGCCCAGACTTTGCGGTGTATCCAAAAGAGCGGGGAGAGTGTTCATTAAACAGAAGCTTAATCAAACGGGGCAGGAGTATGGTTTACATGAGAAAAGATATATTCTTTACTTAACATTCACAACTTGTTTATGGATTAATTAGCCCATCTGCTACAACAAATGTATTCCCATGTCTTTGTGTTGACTGTTAAAAGTGACTGATTCCTCTATCCACTTAAAATAGTACCCTAGATTCCACTGAAAGTAACCTTTCTGAGGCAAGGAATTTATTTAATCATCCACTAAGAATCTGTAAGTGGCTTGTTGTAAATAAGTGCTCAACTGTCTATAGCTCCCAGGGTAACTATATATGAGTGTTAAGATGGGAGATAATGCATGAGGCAGAAAAACCTTAAAGAACCTAAGTACAGAGAGTTTCCGAACCCATCTGTAGTATGGCTTTAGGTCTTAAAATATATTCTCCCTTCCCAGCCCCAAGCGGGCAGGACAACTGCCAGCGTACAGTAATTCAGCTATAGATTTTCTTCTGAGGTAGGCAACATTCATAAATTAGGTGACCTTTATGCAGATTGACAGTGTGTTGATGAACTTCAAGTGACAATTAAAACATGTATTGAGTGTCCTAAGTGCTTGTGTTTTATAAGAAACCAACATAAAGGATGGAATGTTTTTGAAGTCTTTAAATTAAATATGCATTTAAATGAAAATAGAGGTCATCCGTATGTTGCCGGGATAAATGGAAATGGGTATCCTTTGTGATTTTTTGCACTCATATGATTTTTAAAATATTATTATCCTTTTGAAATAGAATTTGAAATAGAATATATGACATTATTGTGAATGTATGCATATTTCCTCAGAATAAGTGATAAGTATTGACTGATGTGAATAAACAAAGTTTCTGGTTTTCCAAAAAAATCTAATAATGTATCTGGTAGCCTGCAGTGTTATCCAAACATCTTTTTGCTTGATGTAAATCTGTGCAAATCTGATGCAGATCTGTGATAAAATGGTCATCTTTTGCCAAATATCACCACCTGATTCAGCTGGAATACAGAAGGACTGTGTGTTTTGTACCTGAATAGGAAAATATATCTGATACAGTGTTATGTGGTATTTATTCTCAAGCATTTGCGTTTAGGAGAAGAGCTGTATATCTTGTCAATACCTTTTTGTAAGTATTAAAAGCATTTTGGAAGAAAGAAAATTAATTTTTCTCTAAAAATGTTCCCAGGACCTTAGGGATGAGAGTTATTCAGGCCTGTAGAACACTCTTGGTATGAAAACTGCAGAAACTGAAAGCTGTGGAGAACTGTCCCCTTGATAGGCTCTGATATTGAAGCAAGAGTGAACTAGAGACTGGAAATAGAGTAGAAGACTCAGGCTTGAAGCTGTATCTCTAATTGCCTGTATTAGACGTGGCTGATTCTGAACACACTGGCAATTTAAGTCATGCAGTTGGAGAAGATTTGCAGAAGCTTGCTCCTTGGGGGAATTTCTTTGATTTTCTTACAGTGTCACCTGTTTTTGACTGTTCTGGCCCTTCCCGTTACATATCAGTGATATCTTTCCATGTAACTTATTCCCAAGGTTGTAATTTGATGGATGTTAATTTAAAGGATAAAATCTTAAGATTTTCTGGCCTCAGTCATCAAACAGACAGTAGATATGCTGCGGTAGATTTAGGTGACTAAGCTAGTCGCTGTTTGTATTACTTGATCGCAGTCGAGTTGAGGCCATGCTGGCATGGCACTTCTAGGTATCCCAGGTATTCAGCACAGAGAGCTTTGATCTTTTTTAGATATAGAGGTTCAGGTCATTTCTAGCCTGGTCATAACCTCATATAGCATCTGAGCTAGCTAGAAATATCGATTGACCTTTGCATTAGTGGCCACACTACAGTGTGGTTATTTTACATGTCCTTGTGAGTGCAGGTGGCCATAAAGGTACTACTTCTTTAGCAGTTCTGTCAAAGGAAAGTTGTTTCTACCTGGAACACAACCTGGAAATGCATTGAGTTGGTGTAGACATGAAATTAATGGATAACTGTGTCATAACCATCCACATGAACAGACAGAACTGTGGTTACAAGTGATGCCTGAAATACGACATTTTTAATTGCAAATGCTTCTCCTGGCAGGCTTTAAAAAGTTACTGTAGGCTGCTGAATGGCTCTTTTGAGTTTGCTGGTGTTCTTGTTTGTGTGGCTTTCCTTTTTTGATAGGAAAGGTCCAAGAATTTCTTTAATGAAAGAGTGATGTAGAACAGCAGTTTTGTTGTCAGCCAGTATTTGCAGACATCAGGGCAAGGTCACTTATGGGGTCTGTCCCATTTCTGGGGAGGGCTTTGACTTAGTTCCTTAAGCAGAAGTCTTAAGACTTCATTATCTATACAACAAAGCTAATTTGGGCATGAACTTGGAATACAATCCTATTTCTGATTTATTCTCGGTATGGAGATTTTGCCTGGGAAATAAATCCAAGTCAGGCTTTGGTACCCTTCAGGTATTCACATTTCTTACGGGAAAATCAAGCCTTTCCACCCCACCAGAGGATCATCTCAACTGCACGGTGTCTTACAACCATTTCATGATGTATAGCTGTCAACAGCAGTCCCATCACTCTGGAAACAGCCCAGGATGATATTTACGTGTAACGATGTTATGTATGTCTGTTAACGGGCTTAGCTACTGAGAGCCATTGCCAAATTAGCCCTTTCACTTTGCAGTGGGCTGATACTGGGAAAGTTTGCCCCAGACACCTGAGTTCAGAGGAATTTAGCATCACCCAGGATGCAGCTATCTCTTTTAATACCAAAAGGCCTCACTGATACTGAAAGGAATTTGCTGATTCTGCTGTACTGGGAAGAAACTTTGCCACAGTCTTTTAGTTTTGCCAAAATATACTGCATTTTCAGCATAATTTTCTTGTTTTGAGGACGAATTTTTTCCCAGCTATGCCATCTGAATAGACATTTGGAACCTTATTGTCTGTTAACAACTGTCTCCAGTCTTTTAATCTTCTGTTTGTAACAAATAGTTTCTTCAGTTTATGTTGGATTTAGATTTCACTTTCTTAAAATAAAAGCAGCTGACTGTGTTAGTTGAATTTTCTTATCTGTACTCTTAATGATTGTATAATGGCAATAGCAGATAAGTGACAAAACATTGAAAATTGGCCTTATTTCTGTTTAGACATCTCAGACATGTTTATTGACATCTGCATTAATAACAATACTGTGCCAGAAATTCTTTATCACAGTTGTATGACACAGAAAATGTTGACATTGGAAATAAAAGGCACCTCTCATTTTTTATATGTGTTTTACAAGTTGAATTAAATAATTTGAGAGAGGTAATTCTAAATGTCCTTTTTAAATTATGTGCTTTCTTTGTTGTGTTCGAATTCCATTGGGACAATTACAAAAGAGTTCAAATCATTTCTATTTTCTACCAAAGACTGAAGTTAGTTCTTCTCCCAGCCTTATCTCCTCTCTTACATGAATGCCACAACAAGGTCCAGTCAATGTCAGCATGTGGTTTGACGTACTACACAAACAATTCATCCACTATATTTTACACTCATATTTTTATGCTGCCTTTTCTCCTGATAGTAATTCTGAGTACATTTTTCTGTTTTTCTTTAGGTCAATGGGAAAGATCTCTCCAAGGCCACTCATGAAGAGGCGGTGGAAGCTTTTCGTAATGCTAAGGAGCCAATCGTAGTTCAGGTTTTACGACGAGTGCCAGTCAGCAAAGCTCATGGTAGCTCTCAGGATGTTCAGCTTGTGGATGCTAGCACTCAGACTGACATCACATTCGAGCACATTATGGCCCTGGCAAAACTAAGGCCTTCCACACCTCCAGTACCTGATATCTGCCCTTTTCTACTTTCAGACAGGTACGGCTTGACTTTTTCTGTTGTTTTCTTACGTAACTGAGGCATTGCAGTGGTAGGCTTATTGACTTCTTTTGAAAAAGTCTCAGGAACACTTTAAATAAATTATAAATGTCATTGATAAACATTGTCCTATTCAGGTGTCAGTGAAGTTTTTCCTGAACTCCGCTCATGGATCAGAGCTGTAGGAAGGAATCTTGGCTTTGCTTGCTTTGTGCTCATATACTTGTTCATCCAGAGCTAAGCCCAGGTCCAGAAGAAAATCGTTTCTGTCAAAGATGCTAAAAGGCTTCTAGACAGCTAGAAAGAGTGGTATTGCTGCTTTCCATTACTGACAATTTCTTACAGAAATCAAGAAAGCAAATTAAATAAATGTCCCCTTATCTGAAGTGAAACATTCCCAAAAATACAGAGATCAAAAGTAATACTCCATATGTCAAATGGCAAACACTTTGAATGAAGTTTTCCATCAGCTGAATTAATATTCTCTGAAACTAATTGAATGTAAATGGAGTCTTTATATAGAAGTAGGTACTAGTCCTCTCCCTTTTTGGACTCCATTGCATGAGTAACTACTTCTGTTGACTGACCTTTGCCCTCTGCTTGTAGCTAGGAAAGCTATGATAGCCCTAGAGCTTTCCCACTGATTTCCCTGTGCGCTGTGTGTCTCTGCAAAATTGATGCTGGCAGAGTGCAAACCACTTTTCACCTTGTTGTAGTTCCATTTTTAGAAGTTCTAGGTAAGCGGGGTGGATAATCATTTCAGAGATAGAGAACATGGTCAAATGCTGGATAGAGCCTAGCACTTATTATTGTGAAGCTTGAAGCACAATGTGTATATATTTTAAAGTTTTTATTGGATAATCCTAAACAGTGTGCGACTGTGATTGGAATTCCCATGCCCTCAGTATGGGGAGAAGTTTCCTGCCTCTGTTTGAGGTGAAGCCACACTGGGTGCTGCATGTCTGGTATCCAAGTAATCTGAGGATCCAGGATCAGCTTTGTGCCTAATACTGTAACTAAGTGCATATTGTAAAGACCTCATTCTTTGTGCCCAAATCCCATGCAACCATGCAGTTTACTGACATTTTAAAGTGTGCAATTCCTCTAATGCACTTTTGCACGTTGGTTGTCATTTTCACAGGAAAGGATAATGCAAGTTGCTTTGTGTGAGTTCTTGAACAGTTTGTGAGCCTGCGGGTTTAGTATCAAGGAAGGTCAAGAGTTAATAACAAGATAATTGTTGGGTTGCCTTAGGCCATGATACAGCACGTGAATCTGGAGTTAGATGTGTTTATGAGCATAAGGAATCCCAAATTGTCTCAATTAGGTAGTTTGGCTCAGAACAGAGTCTTTTTAGAGATTATCTGTATAAAATCTGACAAAAGGTGAATCCAGCATAATAAGCTAAGCAGGAATCTGAGCTTTTGAAAAGAAAACAGCTCTTGCTCTTTGCTTGTGCTATTTCTTTCAGGCTATCAGACCATTCACAGTAGCATTCCAGAGATGAGAAAACTTCAGAAAAGTTTTTGTTATCATTTTTTTTAATTTGAAAAAATACTGTCTCACCTGCTGTTGTTGTACTGCTTTGTTCCACATAGCTGCCATTCTCTTCACCCAGTGGAGCATGAATTTTATGAAGGTAATGAGTATCTTTCCAGCCTGCCTGCTGATGCAGATAGAGCAGAGGACTTTGAGTATGAGGTAAGACCACTGGCACACTGCAGCCTTTCTTTCTATGTTTGCAGACACGGTATTTGCACAGCTGGTAGCAGGCTGCTCTGAGAAAAATAATAGTGAGAACACTTTTTTAAAAAATCAGCACCAAAGAGTATTTTATTTTATTTTATACCTGTGTAGTGTCACAGGCTTTGCTGGGGTTACACACGTGAAATGTGAAAGCAGAAATCTGCATTGGGTTTTTACGTACAAGTTCAGAAAGCTTATTACACATATACCCTCTATGGGTGATGGAGACTGTAGATCAGCTGCTTTGCTTTTGCTGTTTTAATACTTTAAAAAAAACCTTTTCAAAATTAAAAAATGGTAACTGGAAGCTTAATTGCTTTTTTTCTTTTCATTTTAAGAATTAATTGGCCTTTTTTCTCATGCCTTAGGGATCAGTCTTGCAGATACTTGGGTGCGTGCTTGAATGTTTGTAAGATCAGACTACATCTTTGAGAATTAATATCATTTCTATTATTTGCTCTTTGATATTTGACATTGTAAGTGTTGCAATTACAAGAAATTGTGCTATATGCCATGAATCTCTCTCCACTGTTCATGCATTGTACTTTCTAGTGACAAAGGTGGATATCTTTCTGAGTCACTGGAAAATCATTATGTGTAGCTTCTAAAAATGATAACATGTGATTGGTGATGCTGCTCTTTATTAGATTTTTATTTCAAGATGTAAATAGTCTTCTTGCTTCACAGTCATTAGCTTTTCATGTTTTCTGCTATCATCCAGTAACAAATATTTCTAGGAACAAGCATAAGAAGCAGATGGTTCTTTTTTATTATTAAACAGTGCTGAGTCTTTGCAAAACTTGAACTTACTGTATTTTAAATAAGAGTGATTATAAATAATTAAATATCTTTTATACAAGATTAAAAATGTTTTATCCTCCTGTTTGTTCTACCTTAACAGTATGTAAAGAAACCTTTTAAAAGGTTTCACATAACTGCTTGACATTTGGAAATGAAACAAATGGGAAAACTTTGGCAAATACACAGCGTGTTCACTTTTATCTCGTCTTTAGCAGATGTGATGCTCTATTGCAAGTTCAGCCCATTGTTCTTTTCTTCTGGCAGCCTGGGGAACCTGAAGTTCTTCCCTCAGGAAGTGGAAAAATCAAATAAAGTCTACTTAGTGAATCTCAATCAGAACAAGCAAACTTTTGTTTGAACTCTTCAAAAAATCATTTCTAGGGATTAGTGAAATCATTATTTCTTCCCAGATGGGTTTTGGTGTGATACATAATAGCAGAAGAGTCTCAGAGCTTAGGTTCCATTTTGACTCCACATGCCTATTACAGTTTTTAACTTCTCTGTCAAGTATGTTTGTTTACAGTGCTTCTGTTCTGCATGTAACAGGAACTGTTTTTCTAGTAATATTTAAGTAAATTAGTAATGTATTCATCCGGAAAGAAGAAATCTAAAAAAATGTAGTTGTTGAATAAAAATAATTTTGTACTATTTAATCAGAATATTAGTGAGATATTAAAATACTAACAGACATCAAATTTATATAGAGCCTACAATAGTGGAATCATGTCCTCTTTATGACCATTATTAATGCCTAATAATAGGTGGCATAAGTATTATGACAGTGGTAAATGCTCAGGCAGGTTCTCCGTTGCCTGTAATCGCTACTAATCACACCATTGCAGTCATTAATTTGCTGTCAGCTGTGATTCAGTTGCCCAAGGCAAACTCACTGAGAGTTAAAGCATGAAATAAAGCATGTTTCATGTGAAACTTAAATAGGAAAGGAACTGTCTAGCTTCCTTTGAGGAGAAGGATGTGTTCTCCTAAATATGAGTGTTTGAAAGGAGAAAAGTAGCATCTTGGAGCCTTTAAATAAAAAAGCTCTAAACGTGAAATACATCCCCAAAATGTAGGCCTGTGTGGTAATATTATAGTTTAGGTTACTCATTAGTTGGAACTATTGCCTATCATTTAAGATCCTTGTAAGTTATTAAGCTTGCTTGCTGTAACCATGTAGCTGAAACAATCGAGAGCATTGTCCCCAGAGACATAGATCTCCCTCCAAAACAGTGTCTCTCACGACACAGAGTGAAAAGGGATTTACTAGCTGCTGGTGTGGATCCGCAGGAGATGCAGCAGGGCACTTGGGAGAACAGAGGTTGTGGTTCGATGCTGTCAAAGTCCCTACAACAGTGTTGGCATAAGGTGTACTGTCCTGCAGCTACTCGATCCCACCCTAGCTCTGATGTTTTGTGGCCCCTCGATATACCAACATTAGTGTTTGTGAACCAGATACAGGAATTGACCCAGTCTTTTTTTTTCTTTTTTTAGTTTTTAAGAGTTGTATTTAACCTAGCCCAGCTGCCTGATCTAATTTCCAGCATGACTCTACAAGCTGTTGTATTGTCAAAATTGAGGGAGTGGTGCCCTGCAGCATCAGAGAAGAAAGAAATAAATGGTCAAGACAAAACTTTTAAAATCGGTATTGTCTATCCACCATCTAAGAGAGAAAGCAGCAATAACAGATGCTGCAGAAGCTCTGCTAGTGCAGCCCTGTGGGGAAAAGCTGTGGATTGTATGCTGGATGAAAGAAGTGTAAAACTATGACCCTTCTCTGTCTTATACCATTTAATTTTCTGCATTTTTGGAAACAGCAATTATTATTATTATTTTTACTGCAGTTTCTGAAGAAGCAGGATTGTATCAATGCTTCCAGATCTTATCATTGTTTTCTTCTTTGTAACGACTTTCTGGTCTGAACATTGCCTAATCGCGTACGTCAAAAGAACTGTCTGGTGTCAGGAGTGTGGTCCAGTTTCCAAACTGCAGGTTGGCATTCCCATTGTGCTGAAAGGATACAAGTAGGGGGCTCGCCAGTCTCCATGACAAATGAATTTTTAAACGGATTTAAAGGAAAACTTAGAGATTTCAAAAGAAATAGAAACAAGATAGTCAGCAGAAAAAGAGAAACAGCTGGAAATTTCCCAGAAATAGTTAAAGGTGATTTGTAGGTGAAGAATACATCATTTCTGAGACAGCAACTGCAAAATACCCAGCCAAATTAGGAAGTCCAGCTGGGACTTTTCAAGTTTGTAGTAGCAGAAGAAATGAGATGACTAGCAACTGGCATGCTGTAGACAAGAGTTTTTTCCAAGAAAGGGGATGTCCTGGAAAGCCGTCATCAACTTGGATCTTGCTTACAGAAATATGCTGGAGTTTAAGTAGCTGAGTTACTGCCATAAGAAGGAGACCTGATACTCACATGTGATAGCCAGCCTTAGGGAAATGGACTTGAGCTTGCCACTGGATTTGGTAGGATTAGACACAAGAGTCTTCCTCTCCATTTGTAAGCTAGAAAAATCCAGTGGGTTGTGCTCAGATTGTCACGGCTCAATTAACTCAAGGACAAGCCAATTGTCTTGGAAAGATAAACTCGCTGGGAGGCTCATTAGGCTCCATTAAACACCATACTTTAGACAAATGCCTTTGGAGGGATTGCTGGTAGCCAGCTTCAGTATCCTAGCACTGCTGCTGCAAGACGTATCCTAAAAGGAATCAGATTTGTTGGTATATATTGAGAGGTCAGAGCCAGCATCAGTGAGTGTTGGCGGAAAGAGACCAAAAGATTTGTGTTTCTGGCATAGCCAGGTGCCCATGAGGGCTTTTAAGATAAAGTAGGAATTGACCAATTTGTAACTGCTCAGTTGGACTTGCAGTCAAAATCACTGAAAGACAGCCAAAGATACTCAGGGACAAACCCAACCCATATCTGGCTGTAGGTGGCCGTTGTGCTGCTGGAATTACATCATGTGATGTGTGAGTGTGCATCACGCTGTTTGGTGCTGATGGGGGGAAAGAACTAAAACAGCCCCCAGTAAATCTGTGCTAAATGTAGCTCTGAAATTTGCTGCACAGTGCGAATCTTTCCTTGTAAGAAGAGAAGACGATACTGGTGCTAGATAGGAGTAAGCAAGTTAATGAACTTGTGCATTTTAAATACATTTCTTAATCTACTATTCAGGAGAGAGAAACATCATATCCTTAGTTTGCAACATTGGCAATAATGCAGAAATTAAGGGAACAAAGTCAGTTAAGTAGTGGATGTCATAAAAACAAAGAATGTTGTAAAGACAAAGCTGGACAAAAGAAAATATCACTAATGTTAGGTCCTACATATTCAGTCTGAGGATATTCCAGTTTAATAAGAGGGCCAGATGAAAACAAAATGTTAAAAGCAGGCACAAGCAGGTAGTGAGTTTTAGTCAACAAGTCCTTATCCAAGGGCAGAAACTTTAATAACATCTATGCACTGAGTAGCTTTTGAGCAAAGGGAAAACAGGAAGTGATTGGTTTGTGGTTTGAAACCTAGTATCTCAGGGGAATTAACAGCAGTTAAAATCTTGTAAACCTAAGATAGGAAAAGATTCCTATTTCTAGGTGAATGCCTCCTACAAATAGCAAAAGTAGCCATCACTGAGGTGCTGTAGCAGTGGGTCAGATGACTGTTACTGTTGGATATATTAGGAAGAGTAGGCTGAAGTTTGCTCTCGTAATTGAGGGCTTTTTTGGAGGGAGGTTGGTTGTTAATTCATGACAGTTCTTCATGTGCATGAAGAGGACTGGCACAATTGTCTAAAAGTCTTTCCAACTGTGATCATTCTCTTTGTTAGGTAAAGGCACAAGTGCTCGCTTCAATATGATGACATAGCTTGCAAGAGACGGAGAAACCACATCAGTGGTCCACCGTGCCAGAATTAGCATTTTCAGAGTGAGAATGGCAGTATGACACCCCTTATGTCAGCCTGCCTGTGTCTGACGACTCCTGTTTTAATAGATAAAAATGCTAGCGCTGACAGTTTGTGGCAGTAACTGTCTGAGAACCTGGAAGAAGTTGCTAAGGGTTGAGTTGAGCCCATATGAAGTTACAGGGTACTCCTGATGCTCTTCAGTTAAGGTATTAGAAACCATTGAGTGTCTTTTGCCCAAAAAGCTAGTACATGTCACAAAACCAACCGCACACCTGCTGTTTCAATTCCTCCTATGTTTAGGGAAACAGGACTTATGGAAATCAGGAGGATCAGATGCAAGATGCTTGATTTCATCATCAGTAGCTCCTCCTAACCAGAACAACCCATAGTGCTCTGAGTGCTGGTTAACACCTAAGGTCAAAAATGAACAGTATTAAGTCCATGTTCTACTTCGCAGTCCCAAGGGACAGATTTTCAATCATAATAAGGAAATAAATGTGTGTGTGTGTGTGTGTGTGTGTGTGTGTGTGTGTGCGCGCGTGCATTGAATGAAAGTGCTAATTTATGCACAGCCGTTCATTTAAATGTGTTGATAAGTATTTGCACTCATAAATCTGTTAACTGTACATGTAGATTAGTCCTTTAAGTATACCACTGGCCTGATCTAAAGCCACTGAAATTAATAAGGCTTCCTATTGACCTGAGCATTTCTGGATTAGATGCTGTTGGTTGCTTTCTCAAATGACTAAAAATGCGTCTTGAAGAGAGGAAAGCTAGAAAACTTGGGGAATTGGACAGAAATAAGATTTTGTGTAGACCTCTTCTCACTGAACCTGTAAAACTCCCCTAGGGAAGAATTTCACCCTTTTGTCACCCTTTTCTTACCATATCTGAGTATTGCAGCAAATGCTTTGGTTAGCGGGGAGGCATTGGTTTGGGATTCCAGTAACAGTCGTTCCATCATGATGAAGGAAGGTTGGTATGTCAGCCTCAAATTTGAATTTCCTATTTCTGTGTCATAACAGTTTTGAAGTTTATCGGTTTTATTGGTATTTTTTCCTCTTCAGAACCAAAAAAGGAGTAATTTTATTCACATTAGCAACCCAAGCAAATCTGTCAATCTGGATAAAGTTACTTGAATGCAGAAGCACTTGCGGATTGAGGTACTCACGTGAGTTTAGATAGTCCCTGCTAAAGTGTGGACTCCAGTGACTTTCTGAAAGGCCCAGCACTGCTGTAATAGTCCAAGAGAGATCTGCCTGGCTTATGAATTCATATTTAAGGCCTTTTCAACACATGGATTATTTAACCGATAAACCATACAGATCTGTCTATCTTGTAAGTACATATTTAGGGCCTTTTTAACATGAGGATTACTGAGCTGATAGTCTGTAACAGCTCCCTTCAGAGCTGTGATAGCCTGCAAACACCCCTTTGAGAGCATTATGGGCACTTGTGGCAATGCAGGTGGAGCCCCTGCTACAATTGCTAACACCTGAATAAACAATCTTTATGAAAACAGCTTCTGTGCGCACACTGCCAGTGGTTCTGATAACTGCAACCAGGTTCTTTTGTTTTGTTCCGTGACAGATGTTTCTGTAGAAAGAAGCTTGCCCATAAGCTGGGTGTGTAACCAACAAAATGGAAAACATTTCTGAGATGAGAGTTTTCCATCGATTCCCAACATGCAGCATGGAATTTCTAGTTACAGCTATTAAGTCATGTTTTATATCTAGTAATATAAGGATGGAGAGAGAGAGAGAGAGACAGAGAGAGAGAAACCTATTTTGGCAGAGATCATATAAGACAAGTTCCAGGCATATTCAGATAAAATGCCAGTGATGTGAATGAACAGAGCCACTATAATACCTTTGTGACTGACTATTGGATTGTGCTTTTTTCTTCTGTATTTCCTACTGGGATTGGATTCTTTCTTCCTAAACCTCTTATGACTTGGGATGAATCAAAAAAAGAGCCTTTAGCAAATAAAAGGCAGATTTCAAATTCAGCGACCACCAGATATAATTTAAAAGAAAATGCTTTAAGAAATGTGATGTTATACAGGCAGAATCCTAATAGAGACATAGGTGTTGCAGCCTAGAGGAGCCAAAATCATGAGCAAGGTTGCATTTTTCCGTTGTAATTAGACCTGATTGGTGTGGTAAGGGGAATATGAAAATACTTGCTGGTAAATGTGGTGTAGATTTTTAATGGAAAAGCAGATAGTGCTCACCATGTGCCTTATCTGCATGGCGCTGCCAGTGCAATGGAGGAAGGAGGTATTGATCTGACAGACCAGTCAGAGAGGGCTTAGAGAACCTGGCTTTACTATCCTACATTTATTTTCTGACCAGCGGTTCATAACTGCCTGGAAATTAGTGCTCAATAGTGGAAACTCCACAGTTTACATCCATTTTACTGAGATGGTTATTCAGATATTTCATGGTAATTCTTAATATAAGGTAATGCCTGCTGTTAAGAATTATAATGACATAAGTGAACAGGTATGTGTGTGTGTCTGTGGTCTTGGTTGCTTAGGAGAGTCTTTCTGGTTGTTTTTTTTGCCATTCCTACGAGTTGGGTCATACAAGTGTAGAGAAAAAGATGGACTACGTTTTAAAGATACTAATTGAAAAGCTTTTGAGGCAGTCTTTTTGACTAGTAAATAGATTACTAGAGTTGTTTTAGTTGGACCTGTGAAAGTGCTACACCATTCAGGACTTTTTAAAACACACGCCAAGATTTTTTCCTTTTAATTCAAAAGGAGTCGTGATCTGGTAATACCTAGCCTGTGATCTGTCTGACAGTTAATACGGACTATAAAAATGGAAAGACGACAGTTAAAAATGGAGAAGTGGCAAAGGCATAGTTTCTCGTGTAATTCTTTGGATAACACTGTGTAATAATTAAAATAAGACTCTTTTAGCATGCATTTGGCCCACCACAGTAGAAGACAGTGTATTTCACTGGTATTTTTATCTAAAACCCCCTGGAGGTTTAAGTCACTATAATTTACAGAGAGTAATAAATATGTAATTCCTGCCTAGCTCTGGGTACTGCAAATGAGCAAAATAATGGTAGTAAAAGAGCAATCCTTTTACTTTATCACCTGTTTTTTTAGAATCACAAAGTCACTTTTCAAGTACAAGTTAATTAAACTTCACTCCACTGAGGTACTTCAGTAGTACTACATTCTGAGTTGTTACAGTAATATTACTCATAAGCAGGTGAACTAAGGACAGTCATATTGAGTGACTTGCCAAGTCAGTCAGTGACAAAACTGGCAGTAAAACCCAGAAGTCTTTACTTGTAATGCTCGTTTTTTCTTAGCCATTGAATCATCCTTCTTCCTTGATCATTTAGGTGGAAGAGGTTGTCAGGTTAGTTTCTGCCATACTTGTTTGTTAATTTTGAATGTATGAGTACAACCCATCACAAAATTCTGACTTTCAATGCAGATGAAGTTGCTGTCATCTCCCCTCCCATAGGTGATGAATATCCCAATTTACTGACTTGAGTTGTGCCCCCAACTGCAGAGCATCATGAGAGAGTGGGGAGAAAAAGACACAAAACTGACATGGGGAAATTTATCAAAGTTATTTCCATTTATTGTGTTTTAAACCAGGAGGAAAATATATCAAGTCAGTGATATTCATTTTGTTTCGTGATTTCATAAAACGAACACAAGGTTACTTCTCACTTCACCTGAAAGCTAATAAAAATTCTTCTGTGTCGTCAGAGCTTATGTTTTCCCAAGAAAATGAAGAAAAGTGGGCTTAGTTCAGCAGCACTTTGTTGTTGGGCAGCATTACAACAGATGGTGTGTGTTTTTCACTCAGCAAAGGAGGAGCAAGGTGCTTGCAATATTTTCGTATTTATGGTAATCTGTGGATTATAAATCTTCTGTTCTGGAGAAGTGTTTTGTTTAGGCAGTTTTTTATACCATTATACCCCACCTCCATGTATGCTTTACAGTGAAACTATTCTAAACATGTTTCTAAGGCTTTTATTAATGCCATTTTTCATATGCCTGCTGCTTGAAAGTTCATGTGGTATGTCTTAGAGTCATGGAATCCAGCTACACAGATCTAAGATGCGAGAAAATAGTTACTTTCACTTATTCTTTTAAAAATAACCGAAGCCGTGTAAAACAGCTTATTATAATGTCAGTGTTTTAAAGCTTAGTGTATTGGGGACTTCAAGAGCAGAAGGAGAAAGGACCAAGTCCCCCTAGCAAGATGGGAACCTTTTACAAGAAAATGGACTTTAAACAGAGTTTCAGTATTATGCATGCTGGGCCTTCAGAGGAGAAATCAAAAAAGCAGAGGAGGTCTTTTCTCTGGAAGTTTGCTTTTTTATTTAATGAGGCAGCTCTTCAAAGAGAATGTTATAGTCGTTCCTGGAGGGCATGGTTTGGTGAGCAGGAGTACAGGTGAAACTGTATTGTGCATCAGAAAAGCAGATGATCAGTTTGCTTTGTATTTCATCTCATGATTTCATCCATCTATGCTAGTATCTGTTTGGGGGTGGGGGACAGTTCCATGTGTGACAGAAGTTTGAACAGCTGAAACTCAGCATGGATATGGTGCCCATAGACCTCGCTTTGGTGCCAGGGAGATAAAAATGTGCTTTAAAAATCAGTGCCGATCACTTCATGGGCTTGATTTTATAGGCACATGTATGTGATTATAATTTGCATATTTTAGCTATTCGTATTTTAATATGTATGTATCTCAGAGTAAATAAGAACATGGATGAGGTAGGATTTTAGCTTAGTGCTTTCTAAGATTTTTCTCATCTTATGAGTTCAGCTTTAAATTTATCATTTTCATTGTATTTGCATTTGCTGTGTCTGAAAGGCATAAACTGAAGTACAGGAAAGTATATTTCTCACAGCTGTCTAAAGTTGAAAAATTATGTTTTCAACCTGATTTTAATAAATATTCCAAAATAGCCTTCGCACAGTTGTAGATCAAGGCTTCCCAAATGTGTGGAGTTGTAACTGGTTAGGAATTTGAATCTACAGCTACATGTTCTACTGTCCAGATAAAATGTTTGCTGGAGCAGATGTTGGCACATCTGTTATGCCTCCCCATTTCGATTGGCTGCCTGGGTGTTTAGAAAGTGCTGATGAGGCAGATAAATCTTCTGACACGTTTCAGGCCCAGAGCAGGCAGGCAGTAGTAATAATGATGTTTACAGAGGAAAGTGCTGGGCAGTAACATTTTGAAATACAACAAAAATAAAGTATGACTTTACCTGCTGTAAGTGAAACTGATCATAAAAAGTGAAAGCTAATTATACCAAGTTAATTCTTAGTTGATTTGAACTGGAGCTGTGGCAACCTCATAAACCTCTGGACTTTGTGTATCTGAAGTTCATTGGCTAGGAAAAGGCACCTGCTGCAGTTTAGCAAGAGCTCTGAGCTATAAAGGGGCTCTTTAATAAACTTAGGAGACTTGGGAATCAGGTTTAGAAACAGCTGCTGCATATGTGTTTCTTGGAAGGGGATGAGCTATCCGCCCAGGGCTTGAAGTTTTTGATCTTATCATAATCCTTATTTTCAAGAGGTTTTTCTCTACCCCTTGATGCTTATCAGATTCAAATGCTTTTACACCATTACTGTAAGGAAAATTCCAAACACTGGGGTCTTCTCCTGAGGAGGTCCATCCATGAATCAAAGAGCTTTTGCATGCTTTGGATCCCTTCCAGACTTTAGTCTCCAAGGCACTGAATGGCAAACAGAAATGAAAAAGAAGTTGGTGCGAAGATTTCAGCACTGATGTCTTGTGTTGTCCCATTCCTTTCTGGAAACATCACCACTAAATTTTTCAAGTTGCTCTTAAATATCACCATTTAAGCCAAGTCCAGAAATTGCAGAGAGATCCTGTCCTGGAGGGGACAAATAAACAGCTGATGTGTAGCCAAGAGGCCAGTGAATTATGGAGTACTTACGTGAGAAGGTACCTGTGGAGGCCACCTATTCCAAGCCCCTTGCTCAGGACTGTCCATTTGAGATTTGAATACCTCTAAAGGTGAAGAGTCCACAACCTCTCTGGGCAACCCCTTCCAGTGTTTTGCCTACCCTCATGGTAAAAAGCATTTCCTTATATCCGATCAGAATATCCTGAGTTGCAGCTTGTATCCGTTGTCCCTTGCATCTGTTGCTGTGCAAAAAGAGTCTGGCTCTGTCTTCTCTGGATCCTACCACTAGATAGTTGAAGGCAGCAATGAGATCTTCATCTTAAGAAGGCCTTGCACTTCTAAAGGCTAAACCAACTCAGTTCTCCCAGCCTCTCCTCACAGGACATGTTCTCCAGCCCTCAAATTAGTTCATAGACTTCTAGCCAGATGCAGAGTGCTGTATTCCTGTCTGGCAACCAAAAGAAGCTCCATTGTAACATTTTATGTCAAAACTATTTTCATTAGGAGACAGAGTGGAGACCAAATTCTAGAAAGACCTCAAATGAAAATTTTGGCTGGTAAAATTTGAGTTTGGTTTTTTTGCAGCTTGCATGGTCCAGACCAGTGATTCCTTAGCTACATCTCTCATTTTCAATGTTGAGAGCCAAAGAATTTCAGTATGGAGGGCAGGATAGGAGCTTTAATAAAAAATCAGAAGTTTCTTCTGCAAATACATGTAGTAATAAATCTGTTTCTTTTATTTTTGTCAAAATTGTTTCAAGGCCCATTTGAAAATCAGCTTTGTCCAGAAACAGAGGACTGCTTTGCGATACAGAGGCTGTGAGCCAGTGTGACAAAATTTGGTATATTCATGCACACTCCACAGCAAAATAGTTACTATTCCAGTCTGCTTATCTCAATTTACCATGAGACAGTTTCTGTCTCATCTTGTACTACTCTCACCCATTTTGTTCAATGAGAAGAAAGTGCAAATGTAGAATTAAGACTAGTGAAAAGGAAACCCGTAGCTGCATGTCTTCAGCTTGTTAATTATACTTTAAACTTTTCTCATATCCTTTCAACTTCACATATACATTGACTGAAAGTGAGGACAAAAGCTGACTGCTGAGAAATGTTGTATATAAGCAGTTTGTTGTGAATCTCTCTGCTCAGAAATCAAGAAGGCATGATCTTCTCAAGTGCAGAACATACAAAAAAGGGGTGTTGGGACTCAAGCAGGTGAAAACATACATACCTAACAGATGAAAGATATATACATAATAAAATATTTCTAATAAGTCGG
The DNA here is from genome assembly GCF_036370855.1 of Dromaius novaehollandiae. Taxonomy (NCBI): domain Eukaryota; kingdom Metazoa; phylum Chordata; class Aves; order Casuariiformes; family Dromaiidae; genus Dromaius; species Dromaius novaehollandiae. Next base: position 28,980,427 of record NC_088098.1, read on the forward strand.
CATTGATACTTTACCGTGGGAAAATAACAGAAACAAAGAGAATGAGTGGGAAGGCAGAAGAGTTAGGGAGAGAAGTAAGACCATGGAAGTGATGGAATGAGAATAGGTAAAGAGGCAACATTTTAGGGAAGAGGTTAAAATAAGCTGTCTTGGTGATGGAAAGATATGTTTGAAATTATAAATATGCTGAGGACATTCTACTTCCCAGTAAATGGGATCATCCCAATAACAGGAGCATTTTTTTGATTTTTATTAGTGAGTTTAGGGTACTTTATGTTGAATGCTTCCCATAAGGGTTATTTTTGGATTTTTCCTTCTAACAAGGATTTGAAAAATTGGTATCACTCATGTTAGCTGAGGGGGGAAACTCAAGTTTGAGTGGATGTTTGTGACTCGCTAAAGGATATACTGACAGCTGTTGAGCCTTTTCAGCCAAGAAGTCTGTAATCTGTAAAGATTTTTTTTTTCTCTTTGACTTCCTTTTGAGACACGCTCCCTGTAAAGTCCTCCATGTGTCTTTAAGCTCAAGGCTTAGAATATACTTTAAAAGCAAGTTAGAAAGGCCACACTAAGCCTGCGAGGCTCACAGAATTGAAAGTTGTGTTTATCTCATCTCCATATGCTTAGACCCTTCCTCCCACTGCAACGCTAAATTTGTGCATAGTGCAATGATCAAAGGTTCACAAAAGCAGCTCTCACATTCGTACTCCAGCTCCGTAGTTCACCCAGCCCAGCCCATTACCCCATCTGCTCAGCGACTGTTATCCACCCCCGTCCCTCCGACGTTGGGCATCTTAGCTGATGCTTGGGTGGATTCCTCCTCCTGCTTGTGGACATCAGACTATTAGGGTTCATCAGACAGCAGGCTGTGCTGAGTCTGCGCTGGCAGGTCTGCCGTTCCTTAAGTTACTCCACTGCTTGTTTTTCCTGCGTTAAAACAGAGTACACACCAAAGATTAACCCTCCAGAGCTGCAGGGAGAGCATGAAGTCCCGTATCAAATGACACTTATTTATTATCAAAAGGTTCATCAGCTACAGGGCCAAATTCTGCTCCCAGAATTGCAAGATGATGTTTTATTAATCGGTGTCTGGATGCCAGCATACTAGTTCTGTTTTTCCTGCTATTACTTTTTTTTTTTTTTTAAACACCTGTGTCATTTTCTTCAGTATCCTGCTGTCCCAGAGCATTCTTTATCTGGACACAAAGCAGCATGTGGCTCTAAAAGTAGCAGGCATCAGCAGGAAAGTGGTTTTATTTTTAAGTATTTCTCATTCTATTGTATTTGCTTTTGAATGATGCATTTGAGAAATGCTTGCTGATATTTTTCCTTTCTGCTTTGATGTAAATGAATCTTGCACCAGAGATTCTCAAGTCTAAACCAGACTTTAAAAATGAGGATTAAATGAGACTTTATCCTATAAGGTAGAGCCCCCACCCCTTGGACAGAGCTTTGTTTTTCCCCACCATGTGGAATGGAGATAACCCTCTGTTTCTTTGTGGTAAGCTACCAACCAAATCCATTCTGGCAAATCTGACACCCAATGTGATTTGTCCTTTTCAATGCTGTTTGTGAGGAGTCAGGACAGTCTTCTGTCAAAATTGATAAGTGAGAAGTCAGTGGGGAATGCAATTTTATTTGTAACAGCACAGCTGCCAGCAGTTCCAGCTTGTTTACATCTAGGCTAGCTCTGTCTTGCTCCATAGCTTTTCTATTTCCATCCAAATAACCTCCAAGTACATTGTGGATGTGCCTGTCTGTGTAAAATCTGCATGACAGAGCATGCTGGGAGTCTTAGAGAGGAAAAAGAATACCTATTTCATTATGTTATTTTCACAACTGAAGAATGAATGTTAGTAGCTTTAAAAGTGAAATCTTAAACTTGACCGGTTCTCTATAGGAATTTAGCAGAATGGGTTCTAAAACTGAAATACAAACTGCTAAAATCCTGCGATGCTCATTACTTTCCATGTGAAGGTACTTGAGTTCAGAGCTCTGCTTTTCTGACTGAAGTTTTCTTTTTTTTCCCCCGGGGAAGGGGCCAGTATATTAAATTCACTAAAAACATTTAAATATAAGTTTATTCTTTGGGGAAAGAATGCAATAGAACGTTGCAGCGACCTGCGAAGTGGAGGGCAGTTTCATTACACAACGCTTCACACCGAATACTTTTGCTACAAGTCCTACACAGACATTAACATATTTCCTGGAAAATTCTTTTAACAAGAGAACCTAAGTCTTGATGGCATTATGATAGTTCTTAGATCTATGAAACCTTTGTTTGCCTGCTGCATAACTTGCCTTCACTCTGGAATCCCACGCATTTCTGATCTTTTTTTATTGGTACACTAAGAAAGCTGCAGTCATAGGCATTTCCTCTGTATAATCTCTCCTCTGAGCTCTTTCTTTACAGTAGTCCACCCTAAACACACAGTTTTCATGGAAGTGATGTTAGGGAAGGGTTTTTTGTTTGACTGATCTAGCCGAGAACAGATGAGCTTTTCCAGCAAACTGAAAATTCCTGTTTCCTTTTGCCACTTCTGTTATTGCAGTTATGAATAAATAATCAGTCTTCTATGTGGTTTATCACTAAAAAGTAGAATCCAGAGATGGCTGTATATGTCACCTGGTCCTGTAGATGCTCTGGTCCTGTAAATTATGGGGTCATCTAACACTTTTTCTTTCTCACTATAGGTATGTTCCCTATCTCTCCATATTTTTAAGAGTTTGTGCAATCATGCTCTTAAGTGGATTGTTTGATGATTGCCTAGGGGAACTATGCTACAAGGTGCCTACCTGGCACCTACTTACATATGTGCATACACACACCTGCAAGATACATATATATAAACATACACACACTCCCTCCTCTCCACATATGCACACAAGTAACCAATTAAATAGCTAACACCCCCCAAACCTGAGTAAAACATATGTACCTTAAAATGAAATGACTTTTTAAAATGTTCATTGAAGGCACCGCAGAGTTTCTTCATCTGCACAAGGATACATAGCCCATAAAAACAAAGATGCATCACATTCAAAATAGACTGTTGAGATGATTTCTACTGATGCTAAGACTTACACATGTCTGTTTTGAATTTCATCAAATTACTTCTGGCCATTGTTACAGACACTGCTGATAAACAAAGGCTCTGTTTCACAGAGAGAGTGGAAACATGGTTTGGAAAAGGTGAAATGTGATACTTGTTTGAAATGTCAAGCTTCTGTTTTAAATATGTAGTCTTACCTTTTATATGTGCCTGATCATTTGTACATGACAGTCATATCTCCTGCTGCATGAAGAAAATTCAGAAGTGAAATAAATGGGTTTGTAAAAGGAAGTCTAAAGAACACCATTTACTCTACTGCTGATGCGTTTTGCTTTAAACCCAGGCTACTCTTTCCTCTGCTTTACACCCACGCTCATTTGCAACATATGCTTTTGTGTAACATGTAATCCCATTGTCATCACTTCTGACTTTGAGATGAATTCTTCCTTTCAGGAGCTCCACCATTAGCTCTTCACCCTCCTAAGACTTCATTAGATTGGACTGTCCGCCGCTCCTGTAAGAAGAGCGGTGGGGTAGCTCTGGTTCTGTTTGTCTTATTTTGGTTTTACGAGCAGAATTACTTGGGAATGGTGTGAGGGATTGTGAAGATGAAATATTATAGAAAGTAGCAACCCAAATGACTGGTGATTTGGCAGTCTGGAAAAGGTATATGCACCCAGTCATGTGGGGAAAGACAAGACGGATGAGAATGTGACGAGTGGGAAGCTGCCAGGACGCTCTGCTCTTTAGCACTCTGCCCAGCAAGGACCTGGGCGCTAACGGCATTCCTGATGATGAGGCGGGAGCAGCAGAGATGGGGTTACTAAACCAAATTACGAGGCTGAGGGAGAGTTTTGCTTGATTCCCACATTTTCTTGAAAACACTAGCAGGAAGCTGACTTTGTTAGGACAACCTTGTTATAGTAACTGTGACTGAAAATTTGAAGAGCAGCCAAAACTCAGCTACACATATAAATTAGAAGTTGATCTCACCCAAATAGATGCTGATTCAGAAAGATACTAAAGGATGAACCTTAATTTTAAGATGAGTGTAGTCCATCTAGTCCCTTCTACACTTTTATTTGATGCCTCAGAAGAGTGACACTAAGTCAGATGAGTGAAGGGTTGAGGGTTTTTTTAAAGTGTAAGCAGTATATTAAAATAAGTGAGACCTTAATGCACTTTCTCAGTTAGTTCTTCATTAAGCTGTTCTGTAAGCACTCTCTTCTTGGCTTTTTTCTGTTTCATTCGGTCATTTAATCATTCTGTCAATTATGCCATTAGCGAGATGGATATTAAAATAGCTTCACAGGTATTACTGCAGGTAAAAAGGAAAATCAAAGATAAAAATAACTACTTTTTATTTATTTTGCTTTATTATACTGTTTTTTTCTTTTTCTTAAAAATTTATTGCAACAATTACATTCCTTCACCTTGAATCACCAGATATTGGGCCTATTCATTGCATTCAATAAACCTCAATTTCTTCTGAAATTACAATTGAGGTTACAACTCAAAACAATTAACCTATATAAATTAACCTGTACTTTACAAGTACTTGTGAAAGAACTGAGGAGAACAAGGACATAATCATAAAATCTGTCAGCTGAACCCTGGTATTTTAGCATTTGCTAACTCTTAGGTCATCCCAGCTGTGAGGTAAATTGTGTAAACCATTTGGAGCTCTGCCTGTGATGATCCATAAAGGTGTAGAAAATAAAGGTGTTTCACTTCACACCTGGAGTTGTTTCAGAATATGTGCACATTGCTTACTGCAATTTATTCATGGGCAGTAATTCACTAACTGATGATAACTGAATTGTTCTGGGTGGCTATGAAAATAACATTTTCTTTTTTGTGTTTTCTATATTTTTTCCTGATGTTCAAGTAGTAGCAACTGGTAACGGTTTATAATCTCATTTTGATCCAGTAATCATTCCATGCTGTAGAAAAATAGCTGTATGCAAAGAAACCTCCACATAGTCTCCCTCTGATTTCTTTTGCCTCAGAAATCTTTATATTTTTGCAGAATTTTTCATTGGAATTTGTCAGCCATCGTAGAGATTTGAGCCTGTATATAGCCTTTTCATACCTTTTTGGGTGAAGGTAAAGTATATCTGAATTGCCTCATTTGTGTCACCACACAGGGGCTTCTTCAGACTGGCAGCTTTTTTTCTTTCTTCCAGTGAAGTAGGAACCCTTCTCCCCTAGCCCGTGGTGACTTCTTTTTCTAAAAGCTCTGAAAGTACTGCTGAGTTGGCTCCTAATTTAAAATCTGGAGATTGCATACTTGTAAATATCAGAGGTTGCCCTTTCCTTTCATTTTTCCCATTCAGAAAAATCGTTCAAAGGAGAGAGTGGAGGGAGCACGGCATTTTGGTTTTACAGGCTGGGCTATACTGGTGTATAACTTACATGAAAAGTTGACGTTCTTTTCCTCTAAAGGTGATGGACTTAAATGGGTTAAGGTGGATGTTGGTCAATGCTAAGAGATGAACTAGTCGAGTGTGTTCTAAACCGAGTGTGTTTGGGATCCTCCATCTTACCACGTTGCAAAAATACAAAGCCTGAAGTAAAATCATAGGTTTTAAAATAACACATTTATATGGAAAAGTAGCACTGAACAAAATTAACCTGGTATTTTAATCTTACTATATGTAGTCAGTGAGATTATTTTCTTTGTAATGAGGACACAAGTGTTAGCTGAAATGATTGTGTGCCATCCATTTCAGAGCAAATATTATGTTGTATTTTGATTCTATACTGCCTCCTCTAATGGTGTTACCAGAGTTCATGGGACCCATTATTCTGATATACTGTACAGGTGCAGAGAACACAATAGCTATTACAATTTTGATAGTCTTTCTTGGTCCTTTTACTTGTGTGCAACAATTGCTATAAAGACAGCAAGGGAATACCATAAGGGCATAGAGTACTTACTTCAACAGTGCCTTTCAAGCACTCCATAGTCATTTATTCATTTGTCATGCCACTCTTGTGGTGTTTGCATTATTATCTGTTTTTTATACATGGGGAAAACAGGTCACAAAATGTTATGTGATGTGACCACACAAAGCAGTTACAGTTGAACAAGGAATAGATTCCAAATTTATGTTTCTAAGACTTGTAATTAAATTGTACAACTTTGTTGATATTCACTGCTATATTTAGCATTTTAGTTATTTTTGAACTTGCATCAGGCAATGCTAATGGTTGGAAAATTTCTGATGGGTCAAAGCTTTAATTTGACTTAGAGACAGAAAGTTTTCTGGAAACCTGTGGAAAAAAATCTTAAGGGCAAGATTTAATTAAATGTTTTTCAAAATGATCATGAATTTGGGGAGGTAGGGAAAGTTCTCCTCCTCAATATAGAACACTGTCAGAGGAAAAATCTCAAAACATATTCCCAGTCATCTAAAATGAACACAGTGATTTACCGGAAAATTTCTCAATCTTGCAACCAGTTAGTTCTATCAGCAAGTTCTTCCTCTGTCATTTGCTATGGTAACTTTTTTCTTTTCTTTTTAAGTTTCTTAACTAATGCATTCTGAAAATGTGTCTTTGTGCTTTCCTACACAAAGGAATTGTAAAGGAGATCTGCAGGTTTTCTTGTCAGCATAGTCTCAGGAGACTTCCACTCCTAGGACATCATATGAGGCAGCCAAATGCAGAGTTTCCACTTGTCATACTGTAGAATAATGTCAACTAATTGATTGAAATACTTTCATTAGTTATACAGTAAATGCAGTAAATGCATTTCACATCCAGTAAATAGAGTGTATAGAAATGAAAAGGAACTTAAAACAAAACAGAAAACAATATTAGAGTGTCCAGCAGCTGGACACAAAAACGTTTAGAGTTGGGGCAGTGTTATTTTCCTTAAACCTGGCTTGCACTAAAGCAGCCCAAGAGTTACAGTTCTGTGGAAATAATTCAGTAGAAGTGCATCAGTGTCTTTGCTCTTACTGTGAACATAGGAGGTCAAATTCAACAAAAATAACATTATCCTCCTATTTTTTTTCCAGCTTCCAGTTTCGGTAGATATCAGATAAACTAACCTTTCTCTCTCTAACCAAGTCGCCCCTTATAGCTGTTACCATTAATACAGTTTAGGTTTACATGCTGGAATGTACAAATCTCTGAGATTAACATAAACTGCCTGGTGTCCTGTACACGCAGAGAGAGCCAGGGATTCCCCAAATCTGCTCATTCCCTGGCAGCTCTTGGGCAAGGCCCACACCATGTCTCAAGTTTATCCGGAGCTTCAGAGCCAGCCAGCCACCTCTGAGAGCCAGAAGCCCCTCTATGGACTGCTGTCGGCTCCTATCCTATGAAGGGGAGGTGCAGCTGGGCCAGTGAGAATGACAGGAGTTGACTGTGTATTGCAACCAAGTTGTACTGGGCTCTACATTTTTGTTTGCCTTATTTGCCAAGGGAAAATGGAGGAAAGCAAGCTTTCATTCATGTGATTATCCCAGCAAGGTGTCATCAGATGAAAACCTTGTACCAACATCTTTTGGGTCAGGCGAGATTCTTCTTTACCAGCTTCCTTCTTAGGTGGCAATCTGTTTTCCAGTTACGGAGGCACAGTGTGTAGTATTCAGAGATTTTTCTGCCACCAAAAGACTGTTCAAGGACAGTTACTGAAGGGTTCATGGTCTGTTTTCTAGCAGACTAACAGCTTTACCCTTTGTAATCTGGCTTTTAGTAGAAAGACCCACTAAAACCGCCAAGTGATGCAAACTTTTACAAGGTCCCCTTTAATAGCCCTTAACCTCATTTCGTCAATTCTAGAAAGCCAACAGCCGAGTTGGTGACATTTGTAATCTACTTCTCTACCACTTGAAAGAAATGACAGTATTAACCTAGCTTTCCTTCCTCAAAGAGGTGACAGCTTCTTGTTTCATCTTCTGTCTCCTGAGGCTGACAGCCTGTAAACTGGTTTTCCATCACTGAAGCGAGTGATGGCCTTTAACCAGGAGCCAGAGGCTACAACCACTGCTCCATCACTTCAGAGGATAACCAGTTTAACTAGTTTTCAGCCCTTCATGAGCATGACCTCCACCTCTTTGCCATCTTTTCCATGTCTGAAGAAGTGGGCTACCTTGGAAATCTGTGTCCTCGTCTTTCAAGACGGGCTAGTCCTTATGCTGATTTCCCTATGTGTTTTTAAAAAAAATCATATATGGCAAAATACTTTGAAGTATTGTCTTCAGTATAGCAGTGCACTGAATTATTGCTCTGAGCACATACAGAAAAGAAGAAGCAAGTCAAAGATTTAACGATTTGGCATTGATTTCTGTCACTTGGCAGCAGAATACTGTTCATGTTGAGAGGTGGCTGCCCCCAGAGTGCCCAAAAGAGGGGGAGGCTGTCATCTCCTGAGCTCTCTTCTCAGTCCCTCTCCTTTCACCATCTGTCTGTCAGCACACTTCATAAATCCCCAAATATTGTTTCTCACAGATTCTTAAAATACTGACTTTTGAAGACAGTAAGTTCAGTCCCCACATGCACATGCAGAAAACCCAAAACTTGGAATAAGAGAAAGCGACTATAGATGTGTGTGTATGTATGTGTGCATAAGTGTATGTATCAAAGGGAATTTAAGAGAAGGAAATCACATCCTTACAAATTCACCACTGCTGCCGAATTTATTGTTTCTTCTGTTAAAGACCAGTAGGGAAGAAAACACCAAAAAGCATCTGTTACTGAATGCAATGTCAAATGCCTCTTATCATGATGGACCAGGTTCTCTGGTATCTCAGATCACTGTTGCTCTGTTGAAGTTAGTTGTTTAAGATATGCTTATCAACCATCAGCGAAAGATAGAGCTTGTGGACTTTTGATCTGAGATATGTTTTAAAATTTCATGCAAAATATTTTTCACTTTTCAAGAGACATTATGTTAGCCATGATCTTTTTACTACTACCAGAATATGTCATGTTTGTTGTAGAAAAAGAAGATGCCATGAGGTTAGTAGTGCAGACAAGTGGTAAGTAAAAAAGCCAATTATCTCAAATGACTTCCGTACAAGCCAAGCGATATTATTCATCTTCTCCCCAAAACTGAGATATTAGTTGAGTCTAAGCTGAAAAACATGAAATGTTTATTGGGCAAGTCTCTTTTAACACTAAGTACCAGTGTCTCAGTTGCAGGTATCTCCAGCTTATAAATGGCCACAGCCACACACACAGTGTCATCAGCCTACTCCCCATGCAGTTATTTAGGAAATGAGCAGTACTCCCAAGACTCCTGAGTACAGACCTCAGCTCTGTTACTGAGAGAAAGGAAAGCCATGCAACTCCAGCGGTATGCACAGGTGCATCGTAGTCAGTGGACATTTGTCTCTGAATATACACCAGCCACTTCCCTACAAGGGTTTTGGCAAACCTCTCGGACTCCCAGGATGGAGCCTCTAGCATCTTTTTGATTTTCCTTCACTCTTTCATGCCCTAAATGGTTAAATTGCTCTGCTCATTGAAACAGCGCACTCCAAGAGGATTCAGGTCATTCACAGCCTGAAACATTCATACAGCTTTACAGTAACAAACATTTTGAGACAAATCATCCGCAAGAACTTCAAGGTCATTCCTGACCGAAGAAATTATGTTCAGATCAGTCCTTGGGGTCCGTGTCCAGCCTCAGCGTGGGGAGATCTGAGGCTCTGCTGGCAGGACAATGAAAGTCAATGGTTTTCAGCTTGTGCACAGCTCCTCATTTGCCTTGATTTAAAGGTCCCAGTCTCAGTCCTTTATGGTGTATTTAGGCTTCCTTATAGGCCTCCAAGGGACCGCAAGCTTCTTTATTCCTTAAAAGTATACCTTGTTGCTGTAATTGAAGCCGTTTTGTTACTGTAATTCCTTCCTGATATTACAGTTCTAGTCAAGTGTTCTTCCCCTCTGGAGGCATCAATTATTACGGGTTTTGAATAGGCCTCCCTCCGGTATACATACTTTCACTCCCAACGCCAAAATCAGGTCACCGTAATTCTCTTTCTTAATAAAATATGGTTCCAGGTTTCTTCTTTGAAACCTGATATATAACACGTGTACTGGTAACTAATTCAACTCCTTACCACACAATTAGCTGTTTAAAGTTCCTGTCATATTTAAGAAAAACTAAATAATATTACAGGTTTGATGATATTTTTTTACACTTTTTTAGTGTTTTATTAAAACATGGAATGTCCTAAGTCCAGGGATAAGTTTATACAGTTTATGCAAGTATTAAACCCATGTAGATTTGTATGTTGGTGAGAGAGCAGGGGAACCAGCCATAATAGTGCACTATATGAAATGTGTTGAACTGAAATGAAAATGGTACTGGGCTCATTGGTGAAAAGGTGTATGTGAAATGCAGGTTTTTTCAGTAAGTTGTGGTATTTTGACAACTGGTCCCCACAACTCCATTGGTGTCAGTAGTGAGTCCCGCTGCTGCATACCCTGTGGCCATTTGTGGATTTGATCTGTACAACCTCTCTGGGGGATAGGGAGGAACAAGCTCTGTATCACAGACTGGGAACTGAAGCGTGGGTCTGAGTAAAGGGCTGTACCTGTGGCACACGCAAGTCTTCTGTCACTGTCCCACAAGTCCAGTTCCTGAGTTGCAGCCTGTAAAGTAAGTTGTGAATGATTCTCGTGCCTCTTTTCTTCTTTTCTTGCATGTCCACAAGACACAGAAGCAGTCAAGCTCCAAATGTCACTTGCAGACTCCTTTTAAACACATGCTGAATTTTCACATTTGCAAACAAGCTAATGCTCTCTGTTACTGCATTCATCAGGACTTACTACAATTATTTGTTTCACAGTGCTCAAACCAAGTTCAGCTTTGCATATTTGTGAATGATTGCTGTGTGAAACCCTAAAGACGCTTAACTCAGATGGGTGTATGTAGTAGTTACCACTGTGCCATCTGCCCTAAAACTTGCATTTTTCATGAGATGCCACTGCTGGGACAGCTGGCACTAAAAGTATGTTTTCAGCATCATCTCAAAATTGAGGAAGATGCCACGGCTGTTCAACTCCGCAGGAGATTCCTTGAAGCATCCTTCTGTTACCTTACAACTTCTACACTGAAGCTATGGCCCTAAACTGGCTGCGGAATGAATTATGCTATTAATGGAAGGTTGTGTTTTTGCTTTATGGCTTAGACTGCTCATAGAAGAGAGTGGCACTTCTGTGATGGATTGATTGATGTGTAGCCAGTCTGTCCTCTATCCTATAAATCAATAGTTGGTGTGATGGGACTAAAATGACTATGTAATATACTGTAAGTCAGCTTCTATTATCCAAAGGCAAAAAAAAAACCCAGCAAAATCAATGCACATCCATATTTCTCAGAGTATGTCTTGCTGAACTGTTTCTATGTAGCTTGAACCTGCAATATATTGGTATTTCCTTCTTAATTCACAGTGTATTTTTTCCCCATGAAGATGCACACAAAATACTGTCTCTTGAGCCCTGGCAGCAGCAACAAACTTTTACTATTTCCAAGATGCATCTTGGTGTACAGTAGTGAGATTTTACCATATTGAGGAAAGATTGTTTCTTCTCGGTGACTGGGCAAGAGAGTGCCGCCGGCTTGGTGTTCCATTCTGCTACGTAATTTTTTCCACCCTCGACAAAAGCCATCATGCGAGCCTGTGTGTTTTCTTGTAGGAGGTGGAGCTGTGCCGCATTAGCAGCCAAGAGAAGCTGGGGTTGACGGTCTGTTACAGAACAGATGATGAGGAAGACACGGGGATCTATGTCAGTGAGGTAAAGACAGGATGGTGGGGAGGGTGTGGGGTGGAGGCGAGGAGCACAACAGGGAAAATAAGAACAAGTGCTCTGAGCCCAGGCTGCAGAAACATCGGCCATCAGCCAGCTCGTGTCACTTTCAATTCATTTAAATTATCAGTTTAAATTATGTTGCCCAAGTAGTATAATTATTACTAGTGCGCTTGTTTAATCTGAATGCTTTTAACTACAACATCATAGTCAGGGAAGTACAAAGGACTTTGAGCGTGGTCTGAATTTTGAAAGAAATCTGCCCTTATGTGGGAAATCAGGCAGAATTTTTAAGGAGAAGACCTACTCCACACCCTGCTGCATTCTCCTGCGGCTGCAGCCTCATTAATCATAACAATGGCTAATTATTATTTTATTAGTTGTATTTTTTGTTACAATTATGATATGCACACAAAGAGTGGCGGGTGGAGAGAGCAGCTTGGGAGGAGAATATGTCAGAAAGACTGACCTATCCTAACACTCTTCATAGTTTTGCCAGCCAAAAAATAGGATACTAGGTCCTTAGATGGGTTGAGCCCTCAGTTTCTCTTGGCTTCCTCAGGAAAACATGGCATCCAGCATATATCACAAGGTGTTTATACTGTTCCGTAATATCAGTCCAAAAGATTTCCAGGCACATTAATTACATTTGAGTCTCCAACCATCTTTAAGAGGGTTGTTTTTCTGGAGAAGGCAGAACTCGTTAGTGTTCAAGCTTGCTGGTGATTGTCCTGGATGAACTGGATTCCCAATCTGTCATCTTTGGGTGACAGGTTGTACCATATTCTGAAGCTCATGGACAGAGTGAATGGTAGAGAGAATCCTCCTGCATCTCAATAAAGCAGATCGCATAAAAACAGGAATGAAAAAAAGGTTGTTCAATAACAGGCCAGCAGCAATGTCAAAGAATCTGAGAAACTCAGCCTTAGATCAAGAATAAAGAATTAATATAAACTACCCAAGAGTAACTCTTCCAACAGATGTTGCACTGCTATTAAAGTCCATTTGACCTCATGAGAAGAAATGAAATACTGGAATCTTTTAATACCTTCCAAAATTATATCCGAGATTTGCTGCTTTTCTCGCGCAGTGGAAATCTCTCAAACCTTTTTAAGTGAATGTAATTATATTGTCTTTCACAGTTGATTAAGCACTTCAGAATCATTTTTCTATGACAATGCCCAAGAAGAAAATAATACCTAACAGCTGTAGAGGGTGTAACCTGCAAACCAAATGCTAAACTCAAATGTTTGGTTTGAAAAAATAGCTTATGGCATGATGAGGCAAAATAAATGATTTAAGATAACCATCAAGTGAAAGGTGATAGATAGAATTGCCCTGTGAACAGTAGGTCATTTCTCAGGGATGAGCTATAGTGACTTTGATAAACTGTTAATGGAACCCTAAACACCTATTTAGGTTAAGCTAACTGAAAATTAACTGACTCAGAACAGAACCACTATACAGAATCTGTGAGTGATCTATATAATGTAGCTCCTTGGTTGTTTTTTCTATTTCCTTGAGAGCTACAGAATTCCAGAGGAAATAACAGATTGATAACTGAGACGAACATTTAGCAGTAAAAGTTCTGATGAAAGAAAATAAACCTGCTTCTTTCCCAAAGACAGACCCATTTGTATAGAGGTATCAGGTGCTCCAAAATCGCCTCAGTCCATAGTGAATTTCCAGGGCAGAGAAATTCTGTCGTTAATTCTTAGTGCTCTGGCAGCTGAAGGTTAGCGCCTGATGGTGGCATAGAAAAATATTAATCTGAAAATTGCACACTCCCAACCCTCTCTGTCATTAGGTTTTTATCTAAAACAAGCTTCTGGGATTATTCAGAGAGCTGCTAAATTCATATGACTGTGAAGAAAACCATAAACTGTCTCTGTATAGAGCAAGGAATCGTGCTGTTTCAAAATTCTGCAGCTGTGGTCATTTCTAGTACAGGTCTTTCCATATTCAGTTCTTGAATATTGTCCTATGCAGGTTGATCCAAACAGCATTGCTGCCAGAGATGGCCGGATCCGGGAAGGAGACCGCATTTTGCAAGTATGTGACAAGAAACTTTTTCTTAAACTCTCTTCAGACAACCATGCAGTGCCATTTTCTCTGTGGATTGTTAATGAGGGAAGATAGTTCTCTTTGTTACTGTGATCGATGAGAAAATCCATGTCTGTCTGTTTTTTAACACAATAGCTGGGAGCTAGAGTGCATGTACTGAAAAATGAGAATGACAAACTTGTTCTGCCTCATGCCCTTATATCCTGCGTCTTTCTTTGCCACATTTTTTAGTAAATCTCATTTTTTCTGTGTTCATCTCAGTGTCAAATGCTAAATAGGGACCCTGCAAACATAGCTGTGGGTGTCAGAAATTTGCTCATCATTCACTGATTGTATAAATTTGGGTAAAACTCACTCAAGCCATAGATGGCAAGAGGCTTTTCATACAAAAGATGTGCTGTTAGTAAAGGACGATCCTGAGTGAACACGAGGAGGGATTCATCAGATTTGTGTTAATATTTTCTTTCCTCTACCACTAAAATCTCACTTTTCTGAGTTCTTTGCTAATCCACCATCTTGGCTTTTTCTTCCCCTTTGGTTTCTGTTGATCCACTCATGTAGAGAACTATCCCTGCAGCTCCCTGAGGTAGGTTTGTGCAATGAAGCACAGTGCTGGTAAGTGAGGATTGCTAGCTGTTAGGTCGGGAGGAAGGAAGGAGAGCAGTTTAGCTGGAAGGAGAGAAAAATTGCTAGAATGACAGTAGATTTCAGTTTTGAACTGGCAGTGAATAGTACATTTTTCATCAGTGACAAAAGCTACTACCAAAATGAGTAATTTGGAAACTTCTTGCTGTATTGTCATATTTTAGTCCTGTTTTCCACTCAATTTCTCTTGTATGTTGACCTTTTTTCACTGAGTCCCCAGAAGCAGCTACTGGTAATGACAGGTTGCTTTTCGGTAAACAACTCCGTAATTGCTCTTCGTTAATTTAGGCACACAAGCTTTCTGGATGTTGCAAGATCAGTCCGTTTCTTCCGTCCAGTCTTTTCGTTTCCGCAGGGAACATCTTTGCCGAAAGCTGTAGCTGTATTTCTTACCTTGATATCAGCTTTGGGAATCTAGCTAATCTCCTGAGCACAATAGGATCTACAAGCTGGCTTACCAAAGTGGCCCGTATTTCAAAAAGGGAATAATAAGTTACATTTTAATGTCAGGGCTCGTTCAGGGGCTGCTGTTTTATTCTCTGTGTGGTCGAGAATGTTGAAGATGTTCACAGTGTGGAGCGTGTTCCCACACGAAACACGCACAGCTACTGCGAGAGGGCAGTGAGCCCCTCAGTGGGACGCAGGGTCATGGGGTTGTGCAGTCACATTATGGGATATGATTATAAATGGAAAAGTCAATGTACTGCTTTTGCATCTTTATATAAAAATCCACCAAAGAAAGCAAACAGGATATAATGGTGATTTTAACTTTTAAACATCAGAAAACAGATGTATTCTTTTTTTTTTTAACCAAGTAAAAAAGCTTTCATTCCAACTTCTTATGCATTTTTAAAATAAGGAAATATATGATACATTCATTTTTGGCTACTTTCCTTTTGTTCTAAAATTCTGGATGAAGTGGAGAGCCAAGTAGAGTTCAGACAAATATTCTCAAGTTTCTAATGTAATTGGTTTCACTTGTGAGTAAAGACTCCAAGGGTGAGAGAAAGCATAGGTAATTCTCTTGTGTTTTTTGTAGACTAGAGCATTACTTTAATGTCAGTACTGATATATAGCTAGGAGTTTGATCATTAAAGTTAACACCCAGAGAGTTATGTGGGGTTTACTTCAATATCTGAAAACATATTGACCCTCTATTTACTCTTATTGATGAGATAATTCAGAGAAATGGAAGGTGACACTGCCATTATGTTGGGATTACACGGAGGTTTGGAGAAAGCAGGATCCTTGAGTGTAGGGGTGTTTTCTGTGGACAGCAGGTGGCATTGGTTAAGGCTATGGGGGGGCTTTTGTGTCTTCCTCAGGTTTTTGAGGCTGCAACTGTTCACTTCGCTTTCTCACAAGCCTCACACAACCTCTCCATCCCAGCGGATGCGAATCACCCGAGCAGTCGCTTGGGCTGCGGGTGTTTTGCACAAACTGAAGATCTGCCCTGGGCCTCTGTGGCTATGCCTCCGCATTTCAGTTCAGGGCATCTGTGCATTACCAGATGGTTGTCTGGTCTCCTACAGACCACAATTATCCCTTCATGTTATCTTTGAAGTGTCGCAAACATTTTGCTGATTGCCAGTTAGATGGTCAGCTAAATGGTACACTGGGGTTTTCTTTAATCTAAATTAAAGCTGTGTTTTTGAGTCGTGGTGTTCAGGCCACACACACATGAAAAAATACAGCTTTCTCTGTACTTTTCAACCAAGAAGTTCCTGCTACTTTGAAATTGAACCCTTACAAAGACTAAATATTGGGCGATATTTTATTTTCTCCCAAATAGTCAGATTCTTCTGTCTTCCAGTTTTGTCCTCATACATTTTCAAGTAGGCCATGTATTTTTTGCTGCTAGAGTGAGAATAACCCGGTTCTTGTGCTGCAAATTGGACAAAACTGAATGCATATGGAGAACATCGTTTGTGTTTGGAACTTGATTCCCGCGAGATGGATTTTTGGACAACGCAAAATGTGTTTGTTACAATGTAGTCATGAACGTGATTGTTTTAATGTAGTGACAAAACTGCAGAAAGATAGCAAGAGAAGCATGTTCTTATTGGTGAACTACTTTTATTTTCATTATCCCCTTGTAAGGGGGATACATACGTGTTGCATGGTTCTGGGTACCAAGCTGGACACACAAATATAAAGTGATTAAATGGAACAGCAATAAGCAGTGGCCTGTAAGTATTGCCTGGTGAGAGATAATACTGTAGCTCTCTAATTGGCTCTCTACAAGCATACAGTATGACTGATTTCAGCTGTAGCATTACCAGTCTTGCTTCCACCAGCACTATTATCTCAGAGTGACACTTCCATTACTCTGAACGGAGAAAGATGAACGTCACCTGTCAGGGGCTGGTTAATTGTGTTGCTAGATGTATGTTACCAGGGCGCAGGTTGGACATTTATGAACATAACTGCTTCCTCTGATGTCCGCCATCCTTCACC
Organism: Dromaius novaehollandiae; assembly: GCF_036370855.1. Taxonomy (NCBI): domain Eukaryota; kingdom Metazoa; phylum Chordata; class Aves; order Casuariiformes; family Dromaiidae; genus Dromaius; species Dromaius novaehollandiae. The sequence goes on from NC_088098.1 coordinate 28,997,415, forward strand.
GATCGATACAGGTCTTACAGTAAGCGCATAATTGAGTGAAGGCACTTACCACTGAGGGGCTGAAGATGAGCCCGTTGCGTGAGTTTCATTGTCCATACATTCACCACAAATGAGCTGATATTTGCCCTTTATTGTGTGTTGCTTTGTGGAAATAGAAACTAATGTGCCACTTTCATTTGTTTTCTAGATAAATGGCCAAGATGTCCAGAATCGGGAAGAGGCAGTGGCATTGCTCTCCAGTGATGAATGCAAGAAAATTGTGTTGCTGGTTGCAAGACCGGAGATGCAGGTTAGATTGAATAGGTGCACTGAGCTCGGACCCACATTATACTGTACATTCACTGTCACCATAAGTAATGAACTGCTGAGAGGCTGAGAGATAGCAATGCGCAAGTTCCTGACAAAAGGAGGAAAAAGATAATTCCAGAGCTTTGCCACTTCCTAGCCAACAAAGAAAATAACATGATATTACTAGGGCTTGTTAGCCCAAAGCTAAGCAATTCCTTTTGCAGCAGATAGAGTAAGCAGATAATACAAATACAGCTGACAGCACTAATTGGATATTAGCAAAGTATAGAGTAGAACTTGAAAAGTGCATGGTACTTGTGTGATGATTCTTACTCATTCTGGGGACAAATTTCCCATACTTACCTCTGTCATTTATATTGGCTTACACCAAACTGTAGCTGGTCATTGGTAATGGCTCTTTTTATCTTATGCACTTGTAAATGGGCACATAAACTATTCATTTAAGCATTAATAATAGGCATTTCATTATGGCACCATTCGACAAACCTGGATCTAATTGTTTTCAAATCAACATGGTCACAAAAAATTGCTTGTATATTACAAATCATACCTTGGGAGATGCATTTTTGAAAGCTTTTAAAAAAAATTTTCAGGGATTAAAAATAAAATTATGCCATGCCAAGGATTTTTTATATCTTTGCAGAGGGAGCTGTTAGGCTGATCATCAGGCTAAAGGTGAGGTAGCAGTGAAAGAAGAGTACTGTTTGTACTTCCCTTTATATTCTGTTTATAACCCATTCTAAAGCAAAAGAGACGTTATATTGTCACTGTTCTTTCCATCTGCCAGCAGTTCAAGCAAAGTTGGTTATGTTGCCATTTGTCTCTCATGCTATTGATCTGGTATTTCTCAGTCTCAGTAGCTGCATACTCTGTATAAATTAAATTGAGTGAGAATAATTCAGTGCCACTTAGAATCTCTACTTTAATCCAGGAGTTATACAAGAGTCACAGTTTCAGCATCCGTTTCCTTTATGTATGTTTTTCAGCAATATAAACGGTTCCCATAAAACTGGTGATACAATACAGCAAAACAAAGCTATGTATTAGTTTATATTGTGAAATTGTAGCCCTCATTGGAGTATGAAAGCTGCAGAAGTTTTGCAAGAGTTGTTTCAGTAATATTCGTAGGCTTGTTGCTAAATATTTTGTTTTTCAGTAGGGAACAGAAAACCACTCACTTATAAAATTTATGCCCAGGAAAAGTTCACTCTCTGTGTTTGTTTAGACTGGTCAACATGAAGAAGTTACATCAATGTAAGATAAGGAATTATTTAACTCTACCAGTATAGCTTCCCGTGTAGGCACTGCTTTCATTGTATAAAAGTCTTTTGGTGTTTGGGTGTTTTTTTAGTTTAATTTATGTGTTCTGAGAAAATATTTATGCAAAACGGAAGAAAAAGCAATAGTATTTCAGAAATCAGACTGTCCTCAAACAGTTGATTTCAGCTACCTATGTTGCTTTGACTCTGATGGTAAAAAGGAGCAGGATTAAGGAGGCTCTTATTTTTAGATAGAAAATGGTAATGGCAGTATTGCAATCTTGAAGACTGACTGCTGAGCACATTCATTCAGTAACAGGGAAGAACACCTCTGACCATTTATTTGCACAGTGAATACTGATGTATAATTAAGTTTTGAAACAGAGCACAGGAGGCACGTACAACCTGTTTAATACGTAAACAAACAGCACAGGCATGTGCATTCACATGTGTATATGTGCGCTCAGTGTATATGGTGTACATATGTACTAAGCCATATATTTTTATTCTAAAAGCTGTAACATAACACAAGGATCCCCTTTAGTAAGGTGTTGGAGCAGATTTACCCAAGTGGGGCTCATAATTTATGCTCTAGATTTGATAAGCCCTGCAATTTCTTCAAATATGGGAAATTCAACTGCGCAATTTCTGGTAGGGAAGGACTCTGTTCATCCTTTCCTTGGGAAAAAACAAACAAGACAAGTAAACGAAACTAGTGGCCACTGCCAGATGTTTCAGAAGATGGTTTAAAGGACAAGCATAAAAATTAAATGCCAACAAAAGAAGCTTCCTTCTAATCCCAAGCACTTGGAAGCTAGCTTTGCCAAGGAAAACTGGAAGGCTTCTGTTCTTTATAAGAGGAAAGAGTTAATTGGCACAGTCAGAAACACATCAGGTTTGTGACAGAAACATTCAGAGTGATGTCCTACCAGTATCCAGTTAAAAGTACCACACAGCATCAGTCACTGTGCAGCTTCAGACTACTGCTTGCTGATTTGGTTTAATTTTTCATTTTGACATCTGTGGGCCAGAGCTATGTTGGCTTTGATGGACTGGTGCTTGTACAGCAGGTGTTGGCCCACATTACATCCCTCTTGCTGCCTGAAGATATGCTCTTACTTTTGAATAGCTGGGACTTGCATAATTGTCTAATGTTTTGACTTGTAGCCTTTACCATCTTTTTATCACCCTCTTCCACTGGTGCCTTCACTAGAGACAAAACAATAAATATTTCTTTCTAGTACTTCCCCTTCAGTTATAGCCAGTAGTGTCGCAGACTAACATTTTTCTTTTCCACACACCGCACCATCTGGCCAGGGATTACAAGTACAAATGGGTATGTGCCATGTGCACACGTGCACAGTGAACAAAATGGGAAGAACAGGGTTTTATGCCAAGTGCGCCTGTTTAACAGTTTAGAAAGATGTGGAGAGGGTTAAAGTGGGTGTGGAGCCAGGAAAACATAGCGTCCCCTCTTGTCCTTTTTTAATGTTATGTTCACCAAATGTAGAGAACGGGACACCAAATGTTAAAGCATTATTTTGCTCTTAGGAAAAACCAAACAGAGAAGACTTGTTCCCAGGCACACTGTAAGAACAAAAATAGCTGGTCTTCTAGTCACCACCTCATTCAGTCTCCCTTTTCTGTTTGTTTGTTTACGTGGAAGATCGATATGAAAACTGTGATGGAAATACAGCATAAGGTTTCGATTGAGGTTCTGGCACCCGGGCGCAGCACCGGGGCGGAGGCTGTTAAAGGAAAGAGCCCAGTTGTCTCACGGCCCTATTAGTAACACTGCAGGTCTTTCAGCGCCGGGGCTCGGGGAGGTAATGAACATGACAGCTTCAGGATTATGCGCTACGCCTTTCATACCTTTTGAAAGGAAATAATGTCTGTGCTGCGCAGTCTCCTTCATTATGAGAGAAAATCAGTCATACTGTTTCAAGAAAGGATAAAAGGCATAAGAGTCCCGTTTGTTCATCCTTTTCTTCTTTTTTGCGAAGCGAACTCCTGCAGCCTCGCATTCTGAGGAGAATCATTATGATAAAAAGAACTAGTCAGGCATTGCCATTTGGGTTTACCCTGTTTTAGCATGCGTCCTTGCTAACATAATATAATGTACTAATGTATTCTTTGCAGCTGGAGGAAGGGTGGCTGGATGATGAAAGGAATGAATTCTTAGAGGAGTTAAACTTAGAAATGTTGGAAGAGCAGCATAATGAAGCGATGCAGTACACAGCCGAGGTGGAGCAGGTAGGACTGCTACTAAATGTATCATTTGAAATTTTGCTAGGTATACTTTTTTATTAACAGAGAATGAAATGGTACACTGTAAAATGGAGTCAAAGGCTTTGATAGAGCTTTGTCTCTAAAATGCTGTGAATGCCAGTATGCTGTAGGTAAGGAAAAGGAGAATAGTAATGTTTAGGCCAAGTATGACAAGTTAACAAACTGTTTAGGAAGCCATGACGTAAGAAGTGCAGATTTCTCATTTTTGCTGAGCTCTCAGAATAATATTTCTTGCCTCCTATAATTCTAAAGGTTTTGGGGTTTATATTTTATGTCATTATATATTTTTAATAGATTGTATGAGAGTTGCATCTAGAGCTCCAGGCTGGGATAGGTGCCGCTTCTTGTTGTACACATGCAAGGTGCACCAGGGAGCATACAGTCTTACTTTATAGCAACATGGAAGAGATGTTAAAACAAACAACAGGTGTGTTGATGGAGGAACAGTAATACAAGTGGATTTTGCTTACATGGACAGCACAGAGTTTGTCACCTGTTTCATTAATGGAGACAAATAAGCATGCTCTTAGCATAGTTTCAGTTTGCTGCTATCCCTTTACCTGCCTCTGTGTGCTTTAAGTGGTGTGACTGTGGCAAAGATACATGTGCATCCTCAGTCGTACAGTGACGTCAAGGGATGGATCTCCTCGACTGTACTTTACTGTGGGAGGTGTAAGCAACCTTACCACACCTGAACCAGATGATCTGTCAGCCTGCGCACTGAGTGGAGGTGAGGAAATAAAATCCAACTTCATCTACTGGCTTCTGCGTATCTGGAGTGGCATAGAAACAGTTTTTCCATCCACATAAATTTGTGACTTAAATTTCCTTTTCCTGCATAGTCTATATAGTTCCAACGTAGGGCCACAGGCATTTTTCTTTGAAGTGAAGAGAAGGAGAGACTGAGAGCCTTCTTCCAGAAACCAAGAAACTTATTTGCCTACTGGGAGACCTGGGTCCAAATCCTGCACTGCCTTGTCCAGGCTCGGGACCTGGCATCTGTCTAGTGCTTTCACTGCCCCCTCCCCACCATATGCCCTGACACTGGTCTGTAGACTAAGGAATATCTCTTGCTAAAGCTATTCACTTTGCATAAATTAAATATTCACTGGGACAGAGACACTGACAGAATAACTCAGCAATTAAGACTATTATCTGGAATATGGTAGATCAGATTTCAAATCCTTGATCTTGCAAGTGTTTATTTGCACAAAGTAGAATAGCCCCCCAGTCAGAGGTGAAGGGAGCCTTGCAAAATAAATGCTTTGCAGAAAAAAAGTGTTCTCTCTGAGAGAAAATATGTTGATGCTCAAGATAGAATTTCTGGTTAAGAAAATAAAAAAGATGCCACATTTCAGCTCAAAGTAGCAAGCAGTGCAGTAGTTAACACATTTACCTGCAAAACTGAGCTTTGGATCGCTGCCTGCAAAAGAGGGCCATAACTGAAAGGCTGTTATAAAGTCTGTTGCAAGGCCCCACTTTTGAGGAAAATTCTTGAGCAGCTCTAACTACAACCCCCTTTTAGTCCCTCACAAAACATGCTAGGCCTCTGAAATCACTTCACAGTTGTGAACGTCCATTCCCACAGTCTTGTGAAACTCTGACCTTTCACTGAATTTGGGTTTTGGATAGTGTTAATTATTGAATTACGATGCTGCACAAAGGGGCTGGTTTTCTTCTTCCCCATTGAGATTTTATACTAATGTAGAGAGAGCTGCGCTTGAGCAAATTATGGTCATTTGCGCTCCGCAGGTGTTTGATGTTGGATTGCTTGAAGTAATCCTGGGAGAGCCAGACCTGTCTTTGCCCTTCTGCTGAGTAATCGAGCCAGCCGAAGGCAGCTGGGTGGGTAACGGGCCATCAGTGATCGGTGGCAGCTGCCGCCTCTCTGGACTCTTCGGAGTGACTCAGCAAGTCCGAAACCTGTGTTCTTTGCTCCTTGTGGGGCTAGGAGAGCCTAGCAGTTTCCTGAGGTGAATCACATAATACTTCGGAGCGACGAAACTGCTCTCCTTGCAGCTGCAAGTATCCCAGCTCAGGAGCTTCAGGCTCCCTGACTGGCTATGGAGATTTCGCTGCAGTGCCAGCCCTAATTTTTGTGAACCAGAACACAGTCCTCTGGTTTTGCAGTCATCTGTCATCATGAATCTCGCAAGCTGCAGGAATGAATGCACATTATAGCAGAATACCCTTCCAAATATGAGTCTGTTTTACAGAATGCCATTTTAACCTCTACTGTGAGCTGTCACAGAAAATTTTGTATAGTTTATAATAGAAGAATGGCAAAGAATTAAGAAGATAGTCGTATCTTTTATATATGGTTTTGGAGCCACTATAGAATTTAATCAAGATTTGTATCTTCTCTGTATAGCATAGTTCAATAAACCTAGAGGAAAGACGTAATTCTCCATTTCTTATAACCCATTGTATTTCTTCCCCATTAGAACATCTCAGTTCATTGTATAGCACAGATAACTTTCAGAAGAATACTATACATTTGCCATGCAGAAATTCTTATCAGTATTATGAAATATACCAAAACCTATTAAGAAAAGAAAGAATTGGTTAAAATAATTCATTCTAGTATATTCACAGCTGAAATGCAGAGAAAATATCTGGAGGAAATTCTGTTTTGGGAGAGGCCTATTTCAAAAGAGCAGCGCTGTTTGCAGAAGAGCGTTTTCCCTTTTAGTGCACCGTTGAAATCAATCTCTATCTTCCTGCATGGCTGGAATACCTCATATTTTCCCTACCGAGTAGGGAAACCTGCCATTACCTGCCAGTACTGGGGACAGTGGCAATTCCTCTAAGTATGGCCAGTCTCACTTTCATCATCAGAGACTGACCAGAGAGCCCAGATTTATTAAAGCCCTCAACTGAATCTCACTGTTTTCAAACTTTAGTAGCAGCCTAGGTTTTGAGCCCCAATATATGCCAGAAGTTGTAAAATGAGACTAGAACGGTGCCTGAATTCCTGCAAGATTAGCCATTCTTACAGGCATGAATGCTTGCTGGAGCTGAAATGCAGAATCTTTTGAGGTTCATTTATTGCTTGATTGTACACACCACCAGCCTCACATTCTCATTATCTGAGTTCTCACTGCAAAGATGAGGCCTACAGAGCTCTTTGGTATTTCCAACAGAAATAATTGTAGAAGAGATTGACAGTGTATGTTTGAAAACAAACACTTTGTTTGGAATAGATAATAGATAACACTGACAAAAGCAATGCACTGATGATTGGAGACTATCTCCTCTTCTTCAGAAGGGACTTAACTTGAAATTAGGCTTGCTACCTTTCAAAATAAAATTTAAATAATCTCATGTTGGAAAAGGTTGCTCAGTCTGCACACATTTAGCAGCTCTGCTAAAGATGACAGGTCCAGAAGAGAAAAGCCAGGGGCTACCTTATTTGAATCACAGTGAATTTTTTTTTTAATACCTCCCAAAAACCTGTAGTGTAGTAAATACCTGTATTATTTTCAGTCTTTGTAATTGAATTAATTGCCTGTATTCACATCGTGGGGAAGGATTTAACTAAAAATAGATGACTACTTTATGATGAGAAGAATTTGAATGTAGAGGTGCCTGTTTCTTCTTGACAGGGAAGAGAACTACAGGTGGCTCCATGACATCCAGGTGTCCATACTACAGTTGTTTACGTTTGGTCAGATGAATCCTACCCTTTTGGTTTCTGACAGAGTAGAAAAATGGGTTTTGCTTTGTTTACATCGTACGCATGTGTGTGTGTCTGTGCGTGTAAATTACTTATGCTAAGTTTAACTTGAGCCGATGACAGCATATTCTATTCATGCAGTCTAGATCAAGTGGAATTTGAACGAGCAAAATTTAAACTGTTGATAAAAGTGGTGTGGAAAGCAAGAACCACTAATTCTGAAAGTGTTGATAGCAAACTGTAAAGTCTCTCTCAGCACCTAAAGATGCAAATAGATATGTTAAGAGACTTTTCAGAGGTGCCCACACATACACTTGTTTGATGGTGCAGCACCATGCTGGAGACACCAAGGGAAGCTCTAGTAGCGTCATGCAGCTCAGCTCATGGAAGCTGTGTAACTGTGCTAACACAGTACGGATAAGCCACCCTTTCTAAGGGGTAAAATGAGTTTAGTCATATGGATGCCAGTTGAGCTATGCCACTTACCCTCACAGCCAGAGAGTGGGCTCCTCATTTGCTAGTGTAGATGAAGCCCTACATTTGGGGGAGGTGCCCACATCAGTGGCCATTCTGCAGCAGGGCTCTCCCAGTGTCTGACGGAGCTGTTCTCCCTAGTGTAAGTTATGTTTTCTAGAGCAGGGAGAAACGAGTTGCACAGTTTAGTGGCTGGAGCGCTCACTTGGAATATAGTTGACCCAGACTGCAGTCACTTCTCTGCTGAAAGGTTTGGAGAGAAAAGAGGTCAATACAAACAGGAGCAGCTCCAAAGGAGGTGACAGAAGGGACCAGAATTGCTAACATAGTGGCACTCACCTGGAAGAGGTGGACTAGAAAAATATGAAATTGAATCCAAATCTCCAAGATTCCTGGTGAATGCCCTGGCCACTGGACTGCTTTCTGGATACTCCTGGTTTTCATGAAGAATTTTGTAGACATTGAGTTTTATCTCTCTGCAAAATACAAAATTTTGGAACTCTTGAAAAACAAGTAGTGTGGGAAGACATTGTGTTCCCACCACTCTTCCAGCTACTCTTAAAAATGAGATGAAACTGCTGCAGCTACTTCAGACAAATATAACAAAAGACTTATAAAATCTTCCAATGGATTTTATGCTTTCACAGTAATGTGTCAGCTGAGTAAAGAAAGAAGTAAATGATAAGTGTAGAGAAATTCCATAAGAGCTTAAGTTATTCAGAGTGCTATTGCTATTACTCTTCATATTCCATTTTCCAGTGAAGCCGGAAATTGTTTTTAAGTGGATAAATAGAAATATCTAAGAGGATCTCAGATGGAGAAAAAACACACCTCTAAATTTTAGAAACTTGCAGATTTTTCATGAAAGTTTATCTTTTTCCATTGCAGAGTCAAAATCTAATTTCCATAAAATTCTGACCCTACAACATCAATATACATTAAACCATTACATGATCCTTTGAATAAGATCGAATACATCCTGTCTGCTTCTCATGATGTTTAAACTGAAGGAGGGAATTTCTTCTCCATTTGGGGAGAGTGAAGGATAGTAGTTGACAGATTGCAGATGTTGTTGCCAAAGCTGCATGAGAATTATGTGTGTATTGTGTATTTTGCTATCATCTATATGTTGTATGTGCATAAGAATGGATGTAAAATGTACACTATTATTCTGAAGAGAACTTTTTCTTTGCAAGTCTTGTCTGAGACTGAGAAATTGCTAAAACATCCCTTCAGAGATTTTTAACTAGTCTGTCACACACACTGAATTCTGCTGATGTTGTATTTCATTCAAAATTTATTTTATTCCATTGTTAATTTGCATTTCTAGGTTTTTTTGGTTTTGTTTTTTTTTTTTTTTTTTTTTTTTTTTGAGACTCAAGCATTATTTTGTCCCTAACAATTGAGCAAAGGAAAACAGTTGAAATGTGTGTGATCACGGGGTACCAGTGAAGAAAGGAGAAAGGAGGAGATAAGAGACACATTTTCATCCTGTTTTACTGTCTGTCAAAGTAGGAAAAAAGAATTTATTATGACAGTGACCTCTTTGAGTTTGTTACCTTTCATTGGATGCACCATACCTTTTTTCTCCTGTGACTCTTACTCCCATTACATATAATTATGTAATTATACCTCCTAAAAGAGAAAAAGCATTTGGTTGGTGCTGTGCGCACTGAGATATTTGGTGAACAGGCCATATAAATTGCACTCTGGGTGATGGCTCTGTAAGGGGAAGCGGGGCGAATGCTCTTTGCATATCCAGTTTGAAAAAGAAAGAGCATGCACCCCTTTAGAGTAGCATTATTTCACATTTTTTGAATTAAAAGAATATAAATAGGTTAGGTACAATGAGTGTGGAGTGAATTAAAAAACAACAGCCCCAAAGCTTGACATTATGCCTATGGCAATCACTCAGTGTTGTTCTATGCGTAATGGTAAAAGGCTATTTTTATTTCTGAGGAACATAGACTCTAGCTAGGGAACAAAAATGGTCCCCAAGAATGCAACAGAGAGGACTACTTTTGCTCTACTTTTTTGAAGTGATACAGGCACTGAAGCTTTTTCCCAAGTTTGAGAAGATTTCAGCTCCATCAGTCCCTGGCCATGATCCAGAGTCAAAAACAGCACACCATCTGGTGATCATTATCTTTAAACAGTGCAAAGAGATGGCTTAGCTAGAGAGGGGCATATTTCTTTCCGGACTTTAGAAGATATGTCACTAGTGCTGTAATTCATCTACTTCACTCAGTATGGCCACCGCAGCATGACTCTCAGAAATGTTTAAAAGCCATGAGCAGTAGGACTGCTGTTTAGTGTTCTGTTTTAATTTAGCTCAAATCAGATCCCACCTGTTTAAGCAAAACAGAGCTGGAAAATATTCTCGGGTAATATGGTCTGCATTTGATAATCATTTTGGTTTGCTCATTATTTTAGCCAAAGAAGCATGAAGAAGAAGATGGCACTACAGACACTGCAACCTCATCATCCAACAACCATGAGAAGGACAGTGGGGTGGGACCTACAGATGAAAGTCTCCGTAATGATGAGAGCTCGGAGCAGGAAAATGCACCTGAGGAGCAGAACAACGCTACCCTGCAGAGCAAACGGGAGCTGGGCCAGAGCCAAGACACGTTAGGAAGTGTTGAACTCCAGTGCAACGAAAGCTTCGTATCTGGAGAATACATTGAATCTGATTTCATAGGAAACCCAGATGAGGAATGTGAAAGGTTTCGGCAGCTGTTGGAACTGAAGTGCAAGATTCGAAACCACGGGGAGTATGATCTGTATTACTCAAGCAGCACGATAGAGTGCAACAGAAGGGAGCAAGATGGGGTGGAGCATGAGCTACAGCTACTCAATGAGGAACTGAGGAATATTGAACTGGAATGTCAGAATATTATGCAAGCTCACCGGCTTCAAAAGGTGAGGGATCAATACGGAGACATTTGGGCTTTACATGACGAAGGGTTCAGGAACTATAACACCAGTGTCGATGTACAAAGAGGCAAACTGGATGACATCATGGAGCACCCCGAGAAGTCTGACAAGGACAGCTCCAGTGCGTACAACACGGCTGAAAGCTGCAGGAGCACGCCGCTGACTGTGGAGCGATCCCCCGATAACTCCCTCCAGAGGATGATAAGCATCACCAACAGGAAAAACCTGAGGAGCACCATCGTGGCTAGTCAGTTGTCCTCGGGACAAAGCAGCAGGGAGGCAACCTCATCCAAAACCAAAGTCACTGAGCAAAACGGTGCTGCCGAGGATACAGTGCTGGCTTCAGAAAGCGGAAAATTCACAGACCAAGAAAAGCAGAGCACTGAGCACATTCCCTACCTGTCTCCATATCACAGCTCGTCTTACAGGTACGGGAATATACCAGCTCATGCAAAGCATTATCAAAGCTATATGCAACTGATCCAGCAGAAGTCTGCTGTAGAGTATGCCCAAAGCCAGCTCAGCCTGGTGAGCATGTGCAAAGACTCGCAGAAGTGTGCAGAGCCCAAGATGGAATGGAAAGTGAAAATAAGGAGTGATGGGACAAGGTATATCACAAAGAGACCAGTTCGAGACAGAATCCTGAAGGAACGTGCCTTAAAAATTAAAGAAGAGCGCAGCGGGATGACGACAGATGATGATACAATGAGTGAAATGAAGATGGGTCGTTACTGGAGCAAAGAAGAGCGGAAGCAGCATTTGGTGCGAGCTAAGGAGCAGAGGAGGCGGCGGGAGTTCATGATGCGGAGCAGGCTGGAGTGTCTTAAGGAAAGTCCACAGAGTGGCAGCGAGGGCAAAAAGGAAATTAACATTATTGAACTGAGTCACAAAAAGATGATGAAAAGGAGAAACAAGAAAATCTTGGACAACTGGATGACAATCCAAGAACTGATGACGCACGGTGCTAAATCTCCAGATGGCACAAGAGTGCATAATGCCTTTCTATCAGTTACTACTGTATGAACACAAGTTCTTTCAGAGAGTATACTACCTGTTTAGGTAGAGTACGATTGCCTCGTTCAATGTGGCATTTTTATATATTTTGTGGCTGTTTATAGTTTGGCCTTTTTTGTAAGCAAAATTACCTGGTAATTTTTCATTTGTTTTTCATATAACAGTATCTTCTTTATCTGGCAGTCTTTCTTTATCCTGCAATATATTCATATTATTCATTTGTATAAAAAAAAAAAGAAAAAGAAAAGCAAAATAAAAAAAATGGAGAAGCCAATTAATTTCTTAACCTAATACATATCCTGTACGTTAAGATCTGGATTTATTTCTCTAGCTTTCTTTTTTCTACTTTAGTAACAATACAATACCAAAACAAAATGCTTTATACTGTATCCTTGGCTTAAAAAGTTGTTAAAGTTTTACATCTTAGATTGCATCTGTTAATAAATCATATGCCACATCCCATCGTATAGATAAGAATGACCTTTTTCCAACAACACATTGTACAGTACATTTAACCTGTAAATTGCAATTGTATTTGTCCAAGTAAAGTGTAGGTGGGCAATTCTCCTGTATTATGTAGTGGCATTGGTCATGTAGCTAGGCAGTATGTGATAATTGTGAAGATGAAAGAGAAATAAATTATTGCTTATCTTTAAGAAAAAAAAGTCAAGAGTTCTTTGATTTTAATTGAGCATTTGCCTTTAAAGGATGAATTATTTCACCATGCCTGATTTGTACAGCAGATAGAGATTTTAAAAACACAGGACACAATTCCAGAGAATAGTTCCTATGAATTAGAGAGATTTTCATTTTGTAGAACACTTAGGAGTGAGTTGCTCTTTCTGACTTTTTGTCACCTGCTATTATTAGTTGATTGAATGATCGATTGATATAGTAAACTCAATTGCTGAATTTCATGCTGTCAAAAAGCTAGGGTGTCCTTTACCCAGATGAGCTTGCAATTTGTTCTACACATAAAAAAAACCCAAGCAGAGCACATGGCTAACTTTGAGCCAGATCTGTTGCAAGAAAAAGTAGCAGTGGCTGTCATTGACATTTTCGTAGAAAGTGAATTAAGAAAAAATTGAGAATGAAAGACATCTAAATAAGTTAAGAAGTGTTTAATTTTGTTGCTGAGGTGCACCAGAGTCTTTCAGAAATGCCCCAGTGGGACCTGGCTGGGGCTTGTGAGCAAGGGCAACGGGCAGTCAGGATGCCTGGCAGAGTCCTTGTGTCTCCCTGCTGCAGAGGCACTGGAGCATCTTCTGAACTGATGCTGTTTGCAGTTCGGCATGTTACAGCACACTGAAGTGACTGCTGCTGTGCTGCCAGCCAGGTTGGTGACTTTGCCCCGTAGCCCCATTTTTATTTTCCCTGCGTATGAGACCCACCGGTTCCCACCTGACTGAAGTGCTTTTGATAGCAGGATTAGGTGCTGAAGTCCCTTAGCATCAGGCTTTGAAAGATGTGCTTAAAGATGCAGAAAGGCACACTATGGCATTTCCAAAGTATCTAACTCTCCTGGAAATCAGTCATTTGTTTTCTAATCACTTCTGGCACCAGTAGGCATTGGCAGTACTCTCTGCATCTCTAGGCATGTAAATACCGTAAGAACGCTGGTCCCAGAGTGCTCAGGAAAACTATGCCACTGACAATTTACAGTTTGATAATCAGAAAATTCTCCATATCAGACTCAAGGAAACGCCATTCAAAAACCTCTCCTGAATAACATACAGCTATTCATATGCAATGAAAAATACTTCTTTTTTTGTGTGTGTGTTAAAGTTGAAAAAGCGTAGAATTCAAGGCCAGAAAGGATCACAGGGTGGTATAATCTTGCTTCATGTTTAATGGGGGCTATTACCGGATTGTCCCCCCAGTGGATCCCATAAATTGTCTTTGAGTAACTTAAATCTGCTAGAAAGGTGCAGATTTTTCTTTTGGAGACATGAAAACACAAGGATTTCACTGCTTCCCTCATTACATTCCAGTGATCATGCTTCTAAAAACAGGTCTTATTTCTAATCAGAATTCAGCTGGCATCAGCTCCAGATAATGGCTACTGTTATGCTTTTCCCTTAGATTTGGAATACACTCTTTTCTCCCCATTATTAAATCATAACTCAGGACTCCTCACAAACTAAATATTATGTCACCTAAATGCAGAGAAAACCATACATTATTAGAAAATGGAATATCATTCTTTCATCACTGAAAAATAAAATAAGGGAAATCCATGTCTAATTGGTCAAAAGACCAAACTTGATGCCTTTTTTTGGGTGATAGCAAATAATTACAGAAACAAAAGCAATATATTCAGTGATGACTGATAGATTAAGAAGCTCTAAATGGGAATGCATCTAAACCTGAGGAGATCCTCTATCAAAATGAGTAAGAGGCAAAGGAATATCTGAAAGGTGATACAGCAATATTTTAGTCTGGGAGGGAAAAGCAATAAAATCACAGGGATTAAACTGCCATTTTAGGTAATTATGTAGGAAAGCAGCAAAACTGAAAGGGTCTGTGTTGACATTAACCAAAAAATACTCCAGAACATGGCAAGAGCGCTATTGGGCTGTAGAGCCCAGTGCTCACATGCCGTCCCAGGTGGGGGCTGGCTGAGCCCTGTCTGTCCTGGCTGCAGGTGTCAGTCCGTTTCCAGCACCACGACCTGCGCGCTGGAGTCAGCATGTCCCTGCCAAACCCTTAATCCAGTGTTTTTCTACTGGCCTGTGGGTGTCTTCTTTTTTCCTCTGTGCTAGGCCTTAACTAAGGTTATGAAGTGGCATTTCCTTCCTTCCCTACGCAGTGTTGGGGGGGGAAATGTGCTCTTTTGTCCTGATGAAATGCCTTGATCCTTTCTGCTAGGGTGGAAATAACACGTGACCCCAATGACAGGCTGCGAGGACGCCTGGGGTGGTGATTCAGGGGGGCTGAGTGGCAGACAAGTGTTTTACCGCTCCCCGCGCTCATCTGGTGTCTCTGCAGGCCAGGACTCTGCGTTTCTCGCGCTCGTACCAGCAGTCCTTTATCGGTGAAATCCAAGGCTGACATCCCACATGCTGTTTATTCCTGCGTATACTTTCTTCCCAAATGTCATTAATTTTAATGATGAAAATAACATTTTAACACCAAGGCACATTAAAAGAGAAGAGGCAAAATACATTTCATTTTGTCATAAATCTTAAAAGAAAAAAAAGACTTATCTGTCGTGAGAACTATTTTTTTCCTACAAAGGAACATAAAAATAAAAAAATGCTTTCCAATTGGAACAAGACCAGATGAGGCTTATGAGGGTTGGTGGCAGCTCTGGTCTAAAAGAGCAAAAAGCAGAGGAGCGGAGCTACCTAGGTGTGTTACTGTACATTTCAGTGCTGGGGAAGGAGTTAATGTCCCTGTCATCTCTTCTCCAATCATGGTAAATCCAACCCAGCTGAGACCAGTGGGGGAATAATTTTTCCTGTGAAGCCAGCAAGGTAGCCTTGTGAAAAGGGTTTTCTTGTTTCACTGAACAGCAGTACTGCCAGCTGATTTAGGAGCATTGCTCACCATAAATAAAGTTAAAATCTGTGGCATCCCTGGATCTTCCTCTCAAACGTAAACATCCTTAAAGGGACAATGATAATTTTAGTATATCCATGACAATAAACTTAACTTACTTACTCTGTCAGTTTATTATGCTAAAAAAAAAAAACTGATAGCATTATATGAGGAGTGAAATCAGAGATGCAATGTAGTCTATGCTCGATGGACTGCCCTGTAAGAGGACTAAAAGGAAGAGATGATACAGCAACATTAGCATTATGCTTTCTGAATGTAGACAGACTTAGTTGTTCATTAGTAACATGATTCCTGAGGGTTTTTTCTTTTTTTTTTAACCTAATATTTTATTTTCAAAACCCATTTCTCTGTGCAAATCACGGAACAGTACCCTTGGTGTATTACATGGCCTCTATGTTTAAAAACTTCCTGATTCAAGATTGGAATTACTCCAGTTTTGTTTTATGTGGTTATTCACTTTGAAGCTGCTAATCACAAACATGCATGTGCTAAGGGCTCTATTAATATCCATTTTATGGACCTGCTGCTTTCTTCAGGGCGTTAAATGCCCTTGAGCAACCCAGAGAAAATGGATGTGACATGCAGTGGAGTTTGACTGGCTAAAAGGGAACAGAGCAGCTGTCATAAACCTTGGGTTGTGCCTCTCCGGAAGAAAGAAAGGTTGGCAAACACCTGCTGGAGGAGAATGGATATTACTGAGGGATCATGAGCAATTTTTTTAACATGCCTTTGCTGTGAAGCATGTTTCTCTGTTTAAATACTCCATTTTCCTATTTACTGTCTATTGCTGTATTTGTGAGGCTAAGCTCCTCGCTCCACTTTCTAGACACAGATGCCTGTGCCACGCACAGATTTTGCTCAGGTTTTCAGATGTCACTAACCATACCATAATGTGAATAGCGACATGGGCTTTGGGCGGCACCTCTGAGACCAGGCACCACTTGGGGAATTGCTTTCTGCCCCATTGGATGCAGCTGGCACAGCTGCCAGTTCGTGGTGAACGCTGGGGCTCTTCCCTGGAGCGAGCGGACACCTCCTCCTGGAAAACAGGGCTGGCTGCTGCCAGTAGAAGGCTTGAGCTATGTGCAGCTTGCCTTTCCCTGGCAATTACGTGTCTCAATTTCTCTGGTCCACCTCATTTGGGTTCAAGCCAGGGGAAAAACATTCACGTGGCTGTTCAAAACATTGACATCAGCAAGGTTTTGGGGTTTTTTTGTTTTTTTGTTTTTTAAAAAGAGGAGTTGTGCTGCTGTGAAGATTGCTTAGAAGGGTGAAGACTACTTCAGTGTTCAAAAGTTACCTCCTTCTGAGAAGCAGTATCACAAAAATAGCATGTAAGGATTCTTTCTCTGCCTTAAGAAGAAGAAGAATTTGGCCAGTGAACCACATTAGACAGACATGCAAGAAAGAGATATTTTTACTAACAAGATGAAATAGCTCCAAGGAAGGGACTGTCTCATATACCATCCTCAGTGTAATAATAGGGATAGTGGGAAGCAGTTACAGGCATGATGTTAACTTCTGGTATGAACAGTAAAGTAAAAATGACTGTTGAGTTAGTTATATCCAGATTTACGTGCTGCTTTTCACACTAACTAGACTTTGGGGAGGGACAGAGCACAGAACCAAGTCCAAACTTATTAGTTTGCAATTCTTACTCTGATATTCCCTATTGAAAGCATCTTTCTTCGTTGAAGGTAGGAAGACACCCACAAAACAGTTCCCTCTGAGATCCCATAAGGCAGAAGTGACAGCATGGTCCAGGAGATGACACACTTTGACTGTAACTCTAGGTTTCCATCTTTAGTCAGTTTTAGAAGATTTGGTCCAATACATTTTCTGCACTGCCCCAAGCTCATTCTGCTCAAGGGCTGCAAATGCCTGTGATGACCTCTCTGCACAGAGTTCATTTTTAAGCCTTGGAGAAAAAAAAGACCTTTTAAAAAGTATGCGCACTTGTATGTGTGAGATACACAGTGACATGCATATGCATATTAACATAAATGCTTTGGTAATGAAAAGACTTGCTACAAAATGTTTGTAGGTTATGTTAACCTTTAGCTGTGTACACAAAGGAACATTTTACTTTCTGTTGAATTTTAAGGAGCTTCGTTGCCCACAACTCAATTTTAGAATTAAGGCATTGGTTATACTCTTTTATGTATTTTAAATAATTCATTTCTAAATTTTCTGCTCTTCAGACTGATGCTGAAGTGGATTAGCAAAGTCTTTCTTGGCCTAGGAACAAACCAGTAAGCTTCGAATATTGCAATAATGTCCTATGTTGGTCATTTATTGAGATGATAGGGTGCTGGTCATCAAGCCTCACAGTTTACGTACTTTGTGTTACTTCAGTTGAAAATAGCTACACTGCAGTAAACATAGGACATACAATGGTATTTGTTCTTCCAATACATCCCTGAAAGTGTTTAACTTATTGCTGAGAGCTAGGAGCAAATCAAAGCTGACGTCTGGCTCCAGTGACAAAAATTTGAGACCACAGAGATTTTTAAGTATGAAGTGAATGTAGGAAACTCTCATCTTGACAGTGGATAAGAAGCCAAAAAAGAGAATTAAAATCGCATGATGAAAGATGAAAAGGTTGAAGTTACTGTTTCGACTACTGGACCTTGCAGGAAAGCTACCTGAAGAAAGAATGAAATGGGAAGTTAAGAAGGCGAATATCACATGAAATTTACCACAGATAAAAATATTACTTTTTTGCACTTCAAAGGCAACCTTCTTATTTTCATAGGTTATTTAACCCCACCAGCAATCTCTGCAATGCATAAATATTTTTGATGGCATGCGAAGTGTCTTCATAATGGTGTATAGACACGATACAGTGAGTAGGTCGAACAGTATAAATATTCATGTCAGCAAAGATGCTGTCAAACTCCTGACTTGACATGATATCAAAAATTAAAATATAAAAAGGATATTCTGTTTTGTTCCCTGCCTTTTCTCCTCAAGTTTGGCACTTGGTTGCATGGTCAGGGTAAAGAAATGCCCCTGGAAGACTGTGTTTTGGTTCAGGTGCAGGGAATTCAAATGAAGGCTCCTCAAACTCGACAGTTTAATTTACTTCTCTTAAGCTCTTTAATACCAAACTTATCAGTTCTCTCTGTTAGGCATTAACTTGTTAAATGAGTCTTAATTATACATAAGCAGATGGAGATTTGAATTAAAATTACCTTACACTCGAGTGGCTTTAGTTCATTATAACATATCTTCCTCTTAATCATTTAGGCAGTCTCATCATCTTTCATATAGAAAGTTATTAAAGTATTCCAATTTCCATATTTCTTCAGATACATCCGCTATTAAATGGCACGTAATACACATTAGTTGGTGACTTACACCATGCAATAGTTAGTGAATTATTCATGTCCGTAACAATTTTTGTACTTTTATGTCATCTGTATCGTTTTATTTTAAAGGATTTATATTTACAGAATGTCTCACATTTTGCTTCGTCTTAGTTTTCAGTGTAAGTTTGAATTCCTCACCATTTTCACTGGTGTGAAAAAGAACAAGGTGGCCTTTAGTTTTTACACTGCTGTTAATTGAGAAGCAGACAAGTGTTCAGTGAGAGCCTTGGAAAGATTTGGGAAGGAAACAAATATTTCCAAAGAACTTCCCAAAATCACAGTTGCTTTTAATTTCTTAATCCTACTTGCAGCAGTATCACCATCTCTGGAATCTCCAAAACCAGAAAGAGGTTCCTCAAGGTTATCCTGCCCTCCAAAATTAAAAGAAGTTTTTGCCTAAAAAGAGGAAATCATGGGAAGTTTTTGCAAGCTTCAGTGGGCATCACCTGACCTAACTGTAATGATCCGTAATGTTGGGATACTTGTTAAATTAGTCACCTAGTTTAAGTGTTAACTCCAGGAATAGAGAGGAGACACCTTCAAAAGACAGATCATTACCCTCTTTAGCAAAGAGGACTTGTAGAGGACACCTGTCCAACTAATCCAGATCGGGTATCTAACTTTTATATGGCTTTAGCTGAGTGAAAAAAAAAAATGTGTCTTAAAGTATATTAATGTCCTTCAAAACAGGCTTGGACAACAGGTAACTGGGAATGAAAAACACTTTTTTCTGTTTTTTCAGGGGCTCCTGAATACTTATGCTGAGAGAATCAAAATCTTTAAGACAGAGAAAGAATTGGACAAAAAGTGACGCTCCAGTAGGCAATTTACAACCACTCACAGAGGAAAGACCAGTGGGACTTTTCAAAGAAAAAAGCATCCAGTATTCCCCACTAAAAGTAACAGGTTATTCTCAGTGTATCTCTTTAGCTAATATATTAACCAGGTACGTTCAGTGTAAAATAATGGGTCTATAATACTGAAATAACTGTGTCCACCAGGTGATGGAGAGTGACAGCTGAGCCAGAAGGCTGACTCTGTACAGGCAAATGCTGCCACTGTGATTGAGCCGGGGGGCAGGTCTATGAGAGGTTGTTGCAGAAGTAAAGTACAGGCATTTGCATGAGCATGTTTAGGAGGAAAGAGGATCCTCAGCTTGCATCTTGACCTAGATTGTCCTGGCTTACATTGTGGGAGCCTCAGCAAGACCCGTAGGCCACATGGCCATTTCAGCTCCTAGCTCCTTTGGAAGCCTTGGGACATTGCAGGATGTGAGTTTAACCCAGTTATTCTCTATGAACTCCAGCTTTGCCTTCTTGAGAAAGAGATAATACTGCTTCCTGACTCACAGGGTAGTTATGAGGGAAAACACCAAAGCTTGTGAGGCCCTGAGAAGTTGGGCATCCTAGCTAGTTGCAATCTGTGAATTCAGTGTGAAGAGCTCTCTGCAGTTGTGTTTAAAAACTTCAAAAACCTTGCTTGAATATACAGCTCATTTTAATTTTCTCTTGTTTTTTCATCTCCCTGCAAGAACTCTAAGGATTAGTAACACAAAGGTGAGCAGAAAAGCTCACATGATTTGTCAAATTAAATGCTCTTCCAATGAAATTTCTGTGCTCTAAATAACAAGCCAAAACTGGCCTGCAATCCTCATTATGAAAACATCTGGCAGGAGCCTATCATTGCCTCTTGAGACTTTTCAGAAGATTTTATGAAAGAGGGAACTGGAAAGTTGCAAAAGGGCTGGGTTTCCACTCCTGAAGAGCATGGGGAAGTGGCAAGAAGAAAGGGTTACAGAAACCCAATGAAGCAGTTTCTGCCAAAGAAAAAAAACCAGGCTGAGGATGCACTAAAGCTTAGGGCACCATGTTCCATCCACTTGCTTTTTCCAGTAATAAAATTATAACCCTTCTGCAAAGTCCATCTGGTTGCTGACACTCACCACAGGCCCCTAAGGAGTTCATGCATTCTCCAGACCAGCTACACAGCTGAAGACATGGAAGGGGATACCTTTAAACTAGGGTATATCTTGGAAATCATTAGTGTTTCTGGTTGCTGATGCTGAGGGCCCTGTTTTCATGAAGTCTCCTTGTGTTCAAACACAAAAAGCTTCTATTGAAATATCATACCAGACAAGCCAGAAATTATTTCATCCTGCCTTCACACGTGTTCTGATAGGTACAGAGCTGTTCAGTTGTAAACATAGCAGTGAAACAAAAATCAAAACATCAAACTCCTTGTGAACATGACCAAAACATTTTTGATGTGAGACAGCCATGAAAAGAGACAGAGAAATCCCGCCATGAGCTGCTGCGGTCTGAGACATGAGGGGTAAGAAGGAAATACATGGATGTGGAGGTGTAACATATCATTGTATATTGATACATATTATATATACACATATATCGATATATGTATATCTGCATATCTTATGCAGAGCCTGACTGCTGTACATCTCTAAATGAACAAAGCAACTGTTTGGTGCTTGTAATACAAGTTTGTGATAATATTGAAAAAATAATTCCCTTGTACACCTATGAAATATTACTTCATGCCTGAAATAATAGCTCTTTGGACCTTGGATCCTCATAGACTCTTCGCCAATCCACACAAGCTGTACCCACACATAGTCTCATAACCACATGGTTAAGGCTGACAAAGAAAATGTTGATTGAAAATGCTGATGAGAAAACTCTTCTGGTGACAGCAAAATGCTGGAGAACATGACAGTACACTAAAATCACTGTGACACTTGCACTGAGGAGGCTGTTAATTCATATAGGATATTCTGCGTCTGGTTAGTGTTATGGACTTTGTTGGCCCCAGTAACATATGGCTGAATTTGATTCAGTTCAGACCTAACACTCTGGGCCCAACAGCCTCAGCTGTCACTTCCTTGGCTGTGCAAATTGCTTGTTTCCTGCTGGTATGTGCTGTTTGCTTACGACAGCATGGACCCCAACCAGTGCTTAAACAAATAAAGACAGCAAGGTGACCACAAGCCAGCAATGTGCCCTTGCAGCAAAAGTGGCTAATGGCCTCCTAGGCTACATTAGGAAGCATGTTGCCAGATGGTCAAGGGAGGTGATCCTCCCCCTCTGCTCTGCACTGATAAGGCCACAGCTGGAGTGCTGGGTCCAGTCCTGGGTCCCACAGGACAAGAAAGACATGGACCTGCTGGAGCACGTCCAGGGAAGAGCCAAAGATGACTAAGGGCTTGGAGCACCTGACACATGAGCAGAAGCTGAGGGAGCAGGAACTCTTGGCCTGAAGAAGAGAAGGCTCAGGGGGATCTTATCACTGTGTATAAACACCTGATTTTGGGGGGGGGGTGGAGTAAAGAAGACAGAGCCAGACTTTTCTCAGTGGTGTCCAGTGGCAGGACAAAAGGCAACAGGCACAAACTGAAACACAGGGAATTCCATTTAAACATAAAATCCCCACTTCTTTACTGTGAGGGTGACTGAGCACTGGCACAGGTTGCCCAGAGAGGTTGTGGAGTCTCCATCCTTGGAGATATTCAAAGCCAACTGGACATGGTCCTGGGCAACCTGCTTTAGGTGACCTTGCTTGAGCAGGGGGTTGGACTAGACAGTCTCCAGAAGCACCTGCCAACTTCAACTATTCTCTATCTGTGATTAGTGATTGGTTACAATACAAGTTACAAATGCAAAGTTTGCAAGTGCAGAAGAAGCCGGTAACAGCAGATAATCCTGTAGCTGTAGAAGCTGTAGTGCACTTTGGCTCCTGACTGCAGCACACAGATGCAGAGCCCTTGACACATTTGTGTATGAAGTCCAGCCCATTCTTTTCTTCTTATCAAATATTGCAATATCCTAATGGATATGATCCCAACTACCAGCAGGGCAGTTCCAGACCATGCAACCTAGCAGACCAGGCCAAACCAATCCTCTCCCAGCCCACATCTCCACTAGTGTGGTTGGATTAAATGTCCAAACCCACTGTTATAGCTCTGGAGGTTCTGGAAGAAAACAAAGCATTTTGGGTGTCTCCCCCCCACCCCCCCACCCCAGGCAACCTGCAACCAGCACACAAATGTAGTGTTAATTTCTAATTGCATCATATTAGCAGTTTGACATTGGATCTTACTAATGCTTGTTTTTCCAGGATATACTATAGAAATGTAATCATATTAACACATGGAAAGCAAACACAGAGGTGGTATAAATTGTTAATGCAATCTTCTTTAAAGCAGCTTGTTTGAACAGTGCATTGGTGTGTGAAAAAATGCCTTTCAGTCCATCCAAATAGTGCAATGCTTGCAGTCCACTGCAGAATAAACGTATACGTTCTTTTTAAGGTACAGACTTTCATTCTCTGTATAATCCCGTGAGTGTCCAATATTTTGTCTTCATTCTGTTACCATTTGTCTTAGGCCTACCTGTGAGCCAACGCAGCAGTTTCTTAGACACGGTCACCTCTCTGACATGTCCTGTGCAGCGATGGTGTATTTTGTTGATGTATATTCCTGTAAGCCTTTCTCTGTTTTTTCTTTCTACAAGGGGGACCATTAATTCTTCTGACTTGCATTGTTAGACTAAAAATGGCAGCTACGTTACAGAAATGCTGCAAAGCTGTTTGGATTCCTCAAACTCTGAAGATCAGCCTTTACACCAACTAATTAAGTTTTCTGCTTGCTGCCATTGAAAGCTTCAGTCAGATATAATTAAAACTGAGCAGCAGATGACAGCGGTGGCATTTGTCAGAATCATCCAGTGGTTCAAATACCAGTTCTGACAGAAATGTCAGACTGATAACACTCCCATCTTCCCAATGCATGCCAGGAAAAGCAGGAAGAACTTTTATTATAAATGCCTGTCTGATAACCTTTATGAATCCCAGAACACCAACGCTACACACAAAATTTCATTATCCTAAGAGAGGATTCTCATTTTCCATGAAGTAAACCTTGCAGTTCCTTGGGCTTCCTTGTGCCTTTTGAGACATCCTTTCACAAATTCAGAGAGTTTAAAAAAAACCCACACATATCCTGAAGTATGGGTGATTCCAGTCCAGCAGACTGCTACAGTGGAAGAGATTCCTTAGTGAGTTAATGAGCTGAAACCAAGTCAACATATTGCTCATCCAGAAAGGGCAAAGCCATACCACAGTCTGTGTAACCTGTCCCTATGATGCACAGAAAGGTGAGAAGACATGGTCCTCTCTCTAAAGACCCTGGAGTTTAAAATAGAACTGTTAATGCTAAAGAACACAGAAAAACAGAGTAAACAAAGGAAGACAGCAGAGAACAAATGTATAGGGAAAGATTACTTCGGGGAATATTTTGGGATTACATTTGCTGCGGCTTCATATGAAGTTCTTCCCCTTTGCCTCATCAGTTTTGCTAGTACATTTATAATACGCTTTCCCTGCCAGTTTGTCTTTCTTGCTTGAGAATGTAGGGGGCTTTCCTTTTTCCTTTTTCTTTTTAACAAGTTGAGTGCAAGAAAGAGAACATATGAGAAAGGGAATCAGCAGCACTCTGAAACAGCAGTGGTGTAGATGTCATCTCAAAGTCCCTCAGCCATGTCTTGCCTCTAGCAACTATGCATTTCCTGTGTGTTGGCCAGAAAGCAACCCTCATCACAGCAAACCAAATGGGAGAGGACCTGCTGGGTGCGAGGGTCCTTAATGCCCATCTTCCACTTGCCAAA
This sequence comes from Dromaius novaehollandiae, assembly GCF_036370855.1. NCBI lineage: Eukaryota > Metazoa > Chordata > Aves > Casuariiformes > Dromaiidae > Dromaius > Dromaius novaehollandiae. The sequence goes on from NC_088098.1 coordinate 29,021,980, forward strand.
GTCTCTCAACACAACTGAACAGCTAGATGATCCAGCTGGGGGTGTAAATGAGAATTTGGGTCCTTGTTTCAAATTGAGCAAGGCAAAGGAAAATTCAGTGTCACTTATCTAAATGTTGATAATGCTACAAAATTCTCCGTGTGTGCCCGGATGGTCAGGTAGCTTCTCTTGCAAACCCCTGGGAAAGACCCATACAGTGGTTTAGTGGATTGGGATACACCCACAGAGCAGGGAGTATTCTGCTCGTGAAGGAGTATGTGTGTGGGGGGGTGGGTAAGTAGGGTCTGGTTTGCAGAGGAACATCCTCAGAGCAGAGGTGCGTAACTCAAATGCCTGAATGGGCAACTGAAGACTTTGACTTACCACCACTGAGCTATGGCTCACTGCTTGCAAGCCCGTCCCATGCCTCCTCACTTTCTCACTCTTAGCTAACCGGTTTCTTGAATGTGCTGGGGCTGGGTAGGTCTCTGCTTGGGCTGCTGTTGGGAGAGGAAAGGAGAGGAGTGGGGCTGATGAAGCAGGACACATCAACACTGTGAAAGGGCAGCTGGTGGGGTTGGAGCTTGTGGCCATGGTTGGGATGTGTGTGGTCCCAGCACCATGCTGCACACCACCCCATGGTGGAAAGGTACTTCTCTGTCTGCCACAATCAGCTGTGGGTGGTTGTGCTGCCTTGGAGACAGGGGGTCTCCTTGCTGTTAAAACTGTCTGCTGCTGAGCCTTGCTTCCCCAGGCTGCTCTGCCTGTGCCACAGGGCCGGATGCTGCTATGCCGAGCCACTTACCCTTCCTCCTCAGAGACCAGCACTCTTGCTGCTCTTGTTCCAGGGCTGATACCCCTCTAGCTGGTTGAATTCCTGCAGCTGGGAAGCAGATGAGAAAAAAGACTTTATTTCTAATGCAGCAGTTCTTAATAAAAAGTTTTGTATATTTGAAACTCATCCTAGACTGGAGAAACACTCACAGAACAGCAAAGAGTGAAGATTCTGGCTCTGCCATGGGGTGCCTGTGGTACTGTGGCAAGTCACATAGTCTCCCTGTCTCCATATCTGCTTATGTAAAACTGAATGACAGTTATTACCTGAAAGAATGAACTCCAAGAATAAATTAGTTACCATCTTAATTGGGTCTTGAATGTAAAGCGGTATGAAATGCTAACTGTACCTTAAGCTGGACTAACGTTTGCCTTTTGTGGCTGTGCAAAGGCATGACAAACCATTAAAAATAAGATTGGCTGCTGCTATTAAGTGATAGTTATATCATGGTCACAGAATCAACCACCAGCCCTAATATACTTTTTAAAATGTTATCTTTGGCGAGAGACCGTTCCTTTACTCTTTCACTTCACTACTCTATTATTGTCAGGAAAAAATATCTCCTAGCCATGGTCAGATGTGAGGCCCTGTTAGTGTCTTAACTAGCTGGAGAGCTCTTTGTACTGGCGATGTGTAAACATTTCTATTATGTTGCTTTTTTGAAGGGGTGGTGAGCAGGTTCCTAGTCCATCTACTTGCAGGGGGACTTTTATTGAGTTATTATCTTAGCTCTGTAACTGTTCAGGTTTGCAGATGAAGGGTTTTGATCAGCTCTGTACCAGTGTTTCTCTTTTTCTCTCTATCTTGGCAAACCACATCACCCTGTACCGTGCACTGAATGCAAAAGCACCGTTTTCTAACTAAGCTCTTTTCTTTGTAGTAAATAATCAAAGAACATTTATGCTTTCCTTTCTTTTGACCTTTATTAGAAAAGTAGGCACCTTAATCAGGATATTTTGAGATGAGAGTGAAGTCTGGAAGAGTTCTATTTCACGATGTAAAGGTCTCAGAGATCACACTTAGTATTTGTGGCAGTACTGCATCTAAATTAACATATTACAACAGATTGTGTCAGGCTGGATTGCAAACTTTTCTGAGGAAGGGTGAGCAAAAAGGTCACGTTCCTCATCAGCTCATATATCAGGCTGCATGAGGGTATCTGAAGAGGTTAAATTCCTCTTCCAGGAAATAAAATCACAGCTTCCCATTTTCGGGTCCCAGCTGTTCCTCTGAATTTCCATTTACCTTGAGCAAGGGAGCTAGCTTCATTACATAGTCATATTATTTTGGTTTCAGAAAGGATCCTTGTTTAAATTATAACATGCCATTAGCGAAGGTCCTTTTGTGGTGACTGCAGTTAATATAGAATTCTTTCTCCTGCTCACCTACACACAAGTGCATATTGTGCCCTTTGTATTCTGTCAACAGGAGGACCTGTAGAATGATCTTCTGCCCACAGAACTGATTTAACATCTTTTGCTATTATGCAAATAAAATGGGAAAATAGTTTCCCGATTTCTTTCAATGGGCTGAAGCAGGCAGTGCAGGACTGCTTACTCAGAGCACAGTGTATAATGGGAAGTGCCTCCACATTCGTGTCTGTCATGCCTCACTGTAGGACAGCAGCAGAGCATTGTGGCACCTGGTCCCTTTCAGAGCCAGGATAACAGCATAGCAGCTTGGGTGGAAGGATGAGGTTTGCCTTCGCTTCATGCTTCAGCGTGCTATCAGAGTGACAGGTTATTTTCCATTTGTGGTTTTAAGGTCGTTTTATTTTATTAATCCTCTTGTTGAGGAATGAAAATGGAGTCTTTTTGTCTCCTAAACACTGCTGCAAAATTGCACGGTTCCTGGCGGCTTTGTCTGGGCCCACACTGCCTTTGAGCAAGCAAGGTAAAAAATGTGAGATTCACTTCCCTCATACCCTGCCTTTGCCTCCTCGTGCCTGGGCTAGTGGACAATGTGAGCAAGCTCAGAATGCCAGGACACTATTTTGGAGATATAGCCTGCTCTTGTGAAAATAGAGGCAGCCAGCTTACCTTGTGTGGGGGAAGAGCTGGACACGCATGAACATCTGCCATGCTTCATAGCATGATGAACACCACAAGGTTATCACCAGAAAGCCAACCAGTTCTTTTTGGAAGATATATTCTCCCTAGGACATGTTCCACAGAACCATAACCCAATCCTAGATAAAATATTGCATTTTAATATTTTTTCCTTTTATTTCATTTTCTTACTATCCTTTTTTCTCTCCCTCCCTCTTTTTTTTAACAAAAGCATGCTGTCTTTCAATTAACATAGTAATGACCTATTGTCACCTGTTACCATGCTAATCCTGAGCTGGTGTGAAATTACTTTATAATAAACACTATGGAGTTCTGACTTTCAATTAATTTTTCACATGCTGTGCTAAATCAGATTAACTGTACCCCACCCTTTTGACCACAGGCATAATTCCTTCCTTATAATGAAATAGAGGATTAATTTATATGAATCATATCTATACACATTTGCAAATAAATGTAAAGATAGACTTTGTACCATATTTGCATTGCTCACTGTGTCTGGTTGAATACAGACAGTCTGAGATTATTAATTTTTGTGATCACTGGGGTAGTGAAGGATATTGCTGAGTTTTTTATTGTTATTATTTCACTAAATGTCTTCAGCTAAGAATGGGTAAAGAAATGGAGTACTAAGAGATTGGTACCTTCCACAGAGGATTATGCTGTACAGCATTATGATGAACTGAAGAAAATGTAAACATTGCAAAATTAAAACCAATCACCATTAATTTACTAAATTGCCTGTCATCCTCCTTGGATGTACATATTTACAACCTGACCAAATGTAATAAAAGCAGCTGTTTGGTCTCTTTAATAGCCATTAACATTATGAAGCTAGTCAATAGGTTGAGCAAAGTCTTTCAAACCTTGTAGATCAATATGGGGAAATGTATAAGACAAAATTTCTTAAAACATCTCCATCTTCAGTGCAGAAAAGACTTCCAAAAACCCTTTCTGTTTCTGGTAACTTCAGAGCTGCAGCAGAACTGTAATGTATAATGTGCCATTTCTATAATCAAAAGGTAATATGAATCCAAAGTTGACCTTTGCTGTTTCTCCATGCACTCTTTTTCTCTCTGTAGCTTAATTTTGATGCCTGAAGGTGCAGAATCATTACAGATACGAGTTTGCTCTTTGGAAAAGTAGTAAAGATGAAAGCAGAGTATTTCTGCAAACCCACAGATGCCTATATCTCTCTGTGCTAGTTGCTCCTTTGATTGAATTGAGCATGCTTACCTGGTCCAAAACCTGAAGACTTTCACTCAGTTACTTAAAGCAATTTGGCTCCTTGAGAATAGTATGGGCAAGCTATCTAGGCAAACCCCATGCTAATGTGCTTTTTCTGTTTCCTGTGCTGAACTGGACTGTTCAGAGTCAGGCTGGAGCACTCTGCACCACACTGGACTGCTCTGTACAGGCCAGTTGGCTCCTTGCGTCCTACCTGGTGTGGCAGAGCAGCACCAGCACTGGACCAGAGGCTACACTCACCTCTGGTCTATGAGACTTCATTTCTGGAGCAGGCTATAGACCACTTTTTGCTGATCCAGAAGGTAACCCAGGCGAAAGGTCAGGTGTACCCTATGCTTTAGTAAGAGTGAGTTCAGTAATCAATGTTGTCCCTTTAGGGAGAGCACACGACTGACTTCAGGCAGAGAAGACCACCTGAGAGGGTCTTTCCAAGAAAGGTCCCAACCTCACCTGTCACAGGGTTTTGTAGGTTGCCCAAATCTTGTTTGAAAAAGTTGGCCACTGAGAGAGAAAGCACAGCAGCGCCAAAAGGCTCGGCTTTTATAGCTCTTGCCCAAGTGAGAACCTTCTGTTTTAGGCCATTCCCACATTGTCTAGGCTCTAAGAAACATAAAAATGGTCTGAGAAGCATCTAAACTGCTATGGCTCTCCTACCTTGAGAAAAGTCCTAATGACTCACTCAAAGTGCCACTTTCTTGGTCTCCTTCTGGACTCCTGGACTGAGCCTAGAGGAAAGCCATCCTTCAACTTCAGTCCAAGCTAATTTAATGCCATTAGTCATGAAGTGAGTGCACATCTGTTTTCAGGTCTCTTTAATGCTGTGGGTGCTGTAAAGGCAACTCATCCTCTAAGCTGGGAGGATGGCAGCACAAACATAGGTCAGGTCTAGATCTTCTCAGACTATAGTGCTCCCATGAGCACTATATGTATATATATGTATATACATTTATGTATATACACCTGATTTTAAATGCCAAGAAAACTTTCAGATCAGCCATGAAAGTGTCCAGCACATTTTAGAGAAATGGACTCTCAGGCAGGGGTGAAATTGGTCAGTCTGGGTTTAGAATGTCTGAATTTCTGCCACTGTTTTAGTTTTCTGATAGAAGCTTTTTAAAAAAGTCTTTTTTTTAAGTCACTTTCCAGACATTTACACTAAAGAAAAAATCATGCCCTGCTCTTCTTTGGAATAAGAAACGATTAGAACATGCACAATGATTTTTTAGTATTATTTAGAGTTAAAAGAACAGGGCTAGCTGAGGTCAAGGACACTTTTCATTTCTGTTTACTACTACAGTTTTGAATAAAGAGTACTGTCATTCACAAGAAAAAAGGTCATCAGATATTTAGTGCTCGTTGGCTTATTACTGAAATTTCAGTGCACTCTTTTTGATTGCCTTTGTCACACTATTTGTGAAGTCCAAGTGTACAATAATAAGACAGCAAACAATATGTCTACCTAGAAGGGTTAAGTAATAGAAAAACAATCTGCAGGGTGAGAGAGGTGGGCATTCTTGTCACTGTGGTGCAGGCTGTATCAATAAAGCATATGTATTGGTATTAGCATTTGAAGTAATATGTTCCAGCAACAACAAAGTGAGCTAAACCTAGTTAGATTAGGTCAAACAAGCACAATCTCTGCAAGGGGATTAAGGTGGTCAGAAGAGACATCAAATTATTTTTTCATTTTTCCTTAGGACTTTCTATTGCATATCTGTGATGAAAGGTCTTATCTCTGCCTTTTATTATGTAGCTTTTTAACCGTATGTATGATCTGACTTGGACTGATTCCAGCTTTGTTATTGACAATCTGCTTTCAAATGCAAAAGAAAAAACACAGAAGTAATAGCTGATACTTTCTGTACAATGAAAGTACTAAATAAATATTAATCATAAATAGCTTTCTTCTCTTTATTATTTTGAAATGTTTTATCAAGTGTCTATGACAAACTTCACCATTACCACCACTTCCACCCAACCACAACTAACACACAGTGCATATACAAGCTGATTAGAATCCTTGGTCACATTACTATAATCTGTCACACACACACATTTCTTTCAACCATCTTCTTTGCTTTGAAGGAAGCAAAGAGAGGAGAGATCACATAAAATGCTCCTGTCATTGTTGCCTGGAGAGGAGAAATGCCTTCAGCTACCCAATTATGGTATTCCAGTCAGCAAAGCTCACTCCAGTTTCTCCATCAGATGTTAAAGTATTGACAGCTCCTGTCTACTTATGCATTGCAAATCAGCGTGTCCAAAAAGTAAACTGGGATATACCAGTAGTCACCCCATCACGTAGAATAGGTCACCGGCCTACTCTTTTGTTGCCTTGCCCTTCTGCTTTGCTAGGAATAGGAGATTAATGCAGGCACGTCAGGGAAGTAGCATACTGCCTTTCAGTCTGCAGGGGTTGGTGAGTGCTGATAATCTTCCTACCTCTGTCTGTTTTCTACAGCTTTGATCATGTGATGCAAGGTGATGGAGAAGCAGTGATGCGGCAGTTGCCATGATCAACCGCCAGGCAAAAGTGATGATGTCTAGGGAGATTTGCATTCCACTGTGCTAAGTTCATTTGCCGTAAGGGGGGAGAGCTGCCTAAAACACGTATGGGCCCTTTTTACCAACAAAGTGTGTCATCAAGTTGTCCTTTTTGCCATAGCCTACTGTGGATTTTTATTTGCCAGGTTCCTGTGCCTGCCTGGTTTTGGCTCTGTCCCTTTTGGAAGCACGCTCTAGGCAGAAGGCTGAGAGAGCATAACACGATCCCTTTCTTCCAGCTGTGGGCACAGAGAGGAGGATGCAGAAAAGCTCAGTGCTGTGGACAAAGGATAGAGGAGAGGGTTGGCAGAGGACAGACTCTGAGGCTGAGTTAAAGAGGTTAAAGATACAGAGACATGAGTAACTTAGCTAGAGCTTTGAGAGGAAAAAAAGAGAAAGAAACATGTTTTCATTGAGTTTGGGATCATGAGTTTTGCTGAGGATGGTTAAAGAAAAGTTCTTGAGTTTCGAATGTCACACAGTACTGCTCTGGGTGGTAGGGTAATGTGTAGCACCACTACAGTTCATATGAAATGTCCAAAGTAACTGAAAAATAACCTTTAAATGGTGGGAGGAGAGGAAGCATCCTGAGTAGTCCTTAACTGCAGTGTGTAAAATCCATGAAAAAGGAGAAAGATGCAATTAAATAGTCTCCTGGTGGGTGTTGCATTGTTGTAATAAAGACATTTTTACTGGGAATAAGCAAGTAAAGCAAGAATTGACTGGACATGGACACCTTTCACAGAAATCTGCAGATAAGAAGTAAGTTTGTCATTAATGGCATGCCAGTGAATATAAAAACACCTTCCCAAATCTGGAGTCACTGTCAGATGGTGAGCCTGAACAACTGGAGAGTCAGTCCATTACAAGCTGTAGAAAATGAATGTGTGTTTTCCTCTTCACTTGACACCCAGGACAGACATAATTCAACTGGCAATTTTTGTGCTCAGGACGTTTGAATATAAAGGCAGCTATTTTGCTGACACCATTGATGAAGAAGAGCGCACAAAGAACAGCTATCTTTAATGAGTTCAAGAAATAGGTCATTAGCAAGAAAGTAACTATGATAGAATTGGTTTCTGTAACAACAGATGGAAGCACAGGTATGACTGGATCCAAAGCTTCATTGCTCATAATCATCAGTGAGCACTCTGTGGAAAAGTGAATGACTTTAACCATTATGGGAGCAGTGGTAAAAAAAAAGAAAAGTTAACTCCATTTGAGTCAGAGGCCTTTGTATTTCAAAGGATGCTTGATTAAGCTGCTGCAGCTTGTAATGATCTAATTTTGCACACTGAGATGAATCAGAGGTATGAGCAAAGGTATGTTTTTGCTAGAATTTTTCTTCTGTTTAAGATCAATGTCTTCAAATCAGGAAATGAAAACTCTCTTATGATCCTCCTGATAAGATGAGTTTACTCTTCATTTCTCATTCCTAAGTGTCTTAGCTACAAGGCAAATGAACATAAAAGTTGCCAGAAAATGGAAGATTATTACTGTACTGAGATGCTTCATGAAGTGAGTTCATTCAAAGCTGGCTGAGCAAATAACTTGGAAAGAAAACATTACAGCATTTTATGGCCATCTGAGGAACCTCGGAGAACTGGGAAGACAAGAGTAAATAGAAACACAGAGAGGAATCGTGGCTATTTCACACAGACTGGTAGGATGGTCCTTCTCTGGCTCATCCTGAGGCTGGGAAACTGTGGCTGGGAATTCAAGAGCAGAAGGCCTAAGCAAGCACGAGCCTCACCAAGAGTCTCGCAGACGGAGGCTTGTACTCCTCATTGCAAGATTCATATACCACTGTGCGGCAGAGGTCAGGCATCAGGAAATGGTTCCAGTCTGTGAGTCTCTGTCACAGACATCTAACTCAGGTCTACAAGTCGCTTTCAAAGTTTCAGATGGACAGGGGTTTGCAGCAAGGCTGCCTCATCAGCATTTTCCACTGACACACCAAGCATTGTGCAGTGGTCTGGCCACTGTGAACCATGTAATTGTCTGACTCATCCCGCACCAGGGAGATGAGACACCTGTGCCAAGCCTGTCCCTGTGGCTCGTGAGAGCTGGGCCTCAGTTTTAGGCTCTGCATGTCTCAGTGCTGAGATACTGAGTCATTTTCCTGGGTGAGCTTTATTGCTGTACGTAACGCTTTACTGGACACCAGCTGTAGTGCCTTCGTGTGGGCCAGCACCAGAAGGAGCTGAGACACACCTTGTCAGGAGGTTGCAGTGATATTTGCTGGCAGTGGCTGAGGGGCAGGCAAAAGAGTGCTGGGTTTAGCAAATACCAACTCTTCCTAGGGCTCCCAAGGCTCCTCATCCAATTTCAGTCCTTTCTCTGGTGCCTTGACCCAAACTCATTGCTTAGCTAGGCTTTATTCACAGCTTACACTTAAGCTCCTCATCTCCACTCAGCAAAGACCATTACCTGCATCTTTTTCACTGACTCTCGTTGCTTTTCTCCCTTCCTCTCACTCAGGCCTAACTTTTCTGCATGATTAGCTCCAGGCTCCCCCTAACCACCCTGTCCATCTCCTGCTAGGTCTCCCTTCCCTTCCTGGTTTCCAAAGCTCCTTCACCCAGTTCCTGCATCCCAGGCTAGTGTCAGTCTTCCGCCTACCCTCAGCTTCCCAGTATAATTAGGCTCTGACCCCCAGCTCTTACTGCCCAACAGTCTAGCAGTACCATGGTAAGCACATTTTTCAAGCCATAGCAATGACTTAGGCAAATCTCTTGGCTAACCATGGGTCATTCATAGGCTCCAGTTGAATTTTACAGAAAATGTAAAGTTGCTTGCTTGAGTAAGCTCTACAAAATCTTAGTAAGAAATGTGAATTTCAAATTTACCACCAATGTGTAGATCAATCAAAGCACAGAGAACAGGCTGAGAGAAGCAGATCAGTTTAGCTCTCCGTCTGTTGGCAGAAAGGCTGTGTGTGCAAGAGGTAGGTCAGTGATGCCAGCCAGCCTGGTCTGCAGACCACCCCCCTACCTGGTTTAACCACTGCTCCAGGGAGGAAGGGAGGTGCAGTTAACACAGGCTAGGCAGGTTTCCCAAAGGGATTCAACAAGGTCCTACTTCAACAGTTTCTTAAGGGCCCAAGCTGCTGGAGGATAAGAGGGAAGATAACTAACTGGTTATCAAGATATTATTATATTATTATTTCCTATATATATGTATATATATTTCCTGTGTATATATTTTACATATATATATATAGAAATAGAAGGAAGAAACAAATGGTCAATTTTCCTAATGAAAGGAATCACATCAGAAATTTCCTGTGTTGTTTAACAGATTTTGTAGATGTCCTGGGTAAGAGATAAATGATGAGGTGATGTAATTTGGAAATAACTGTGATTACTGATGCTAAGTGGAAGGACTACTGCCTAGTAGACTAAGTATTGAATGATACAAAGCTTACCAGAGTAGTGAAGATAAGGGCTGGTTGTGCAGAATTGTAGAAGGAACTGAAGAGGTTTAAAAATGTGGTAGTTGATAAAGTGCCAAAGGAAATCCAGTATAGGTACATGTAAAGTGCTAAACACTGAGGACCAGAGTGGATCCCCAGGAAGCCCCAGCCTGTCTGAGTCCCGTAGGTGCTGCTACAGTATAAATGAACAAATATGAATAAATTTATGCTTCGAACAGGAACACACTGAAACTGAAGAGAGACAGAGAAAACAAAAGTTTCCTTCTTTTTCCCAGTCTGTGTATGCTAAATAGGTATGATCCAGTTTTGTGGGGGTCTTAAAGGCTTCAGTGCTACATTCTGGCTTCCTGAGTGACTTGGGAGGTCATTAAGGACCTGAATTTGATAACTAAGTTCAATTGTAGCTCTGTTAAGGCTTTCCCATTTTTCAGCAGGTTACTTTAGCCTAGAGTCTCTAAGACGTCTGGGCATCTAATCAGATTAGACACCTAGATGCCTCAGGATCATTCCTGCTTTGGGGAAGGAGGAGAGCAGTAATCCTTTTCTCCTTTCCTGTGCCTGCCCAAAGACTGTGAACTCTCCAGAGCATGTTATACTCATTTAGCCGCAGGCATTCATGTCAGCTGGGGCCTCGAATAATTGCAATAATAAATTGCGCCTCCAAAAACAAGAAAAAGCTTTACCTGGAACAGGTCAGAGAGAGCCCTCCATGCTCTTCAGAGGCCAAAGAGGTGAATATTAGCAAGACCAGGTAATCAGTTCAGAAGGCTCATGGTACCAAATTATCACCTGATGTATTAGCAGTTTTACAGCTTCTACCCCATAGAAAGTTAAGTTCAAATACTCTGACTTAGCTTGCATAAAGGGAGGCTGGGATGGGGTTAGAAAGGGTGTCCCAGGTGCCATTATGGGGCAGAGAATGGATTTGTATGACTTATTGTTTTATTGTGTATTGTTTTCCTGTCCTCTCCTGCTTACAGGTGTGGAGATATTTTGGACCACGAGACTTTGGCAGGTCAGTTTGCCTGAGGAGCAGCTTTCCTACAAAGCTTTCCCAGCCTTTAAAAGGAGATAATCTCTACTGCGGATGGAAGCACAGCACTATGCCCTTCCTATTTCAGAAGTACCTGCTCTGTTGATCTCCCAGCTCCTGCTTTGTCCTTTTGCAGTGGAGAATTGCATTAGCACAGGAATATTTTTCCCCAAAAAAACCTTTCTGGGAGTAACTTAGCATTTTTCAACAGAGTTGAGGTTTCCCATTTTGCATTGCTCTCTTTCAACTGTAAATACCTTTTTGACTGCTCTGCAGTTTTCTTTTTCTTACTTCCAGATGATGGTGAATTCTTAAAACACAGATGCTATCTGTAGAAACAATATTTGAAGCAATTTGGAAGATATATCTAAAATATGGTAGAATTTTAGATGCTAAAATATTTTTTGTCTTGGAATGACGTGCAATTCAAAAGAAGAACCTTTCCTATCTCTTCCGCTTTCGCATGTTGTATGATGTGCAGTGTTCCAGTATTTTCTGACAGAAAAGCTACATTTGTCCACTTCTAGATGTGGACATGTAGAGAAGAAATGTTGAATCAGTTCTTCTCTGTGTGCTGTTGAAAACCAGGAAACTGCAAAATCACGGTAACAAAAAATAATCCAACAAGCAAACTAACCATTTTTAATTTGATGGAAGCATTTACATCTGCTAATTTGCCATTTAATGTGCTGTATAACATAATTCTCCATTCCTAATTGAAGCAAACTTTACTTGTGCTATATCAAATGTCTCATTGGTTGCATTTCAAATGTCTCCCTTAGCCTTTAATTATATTCCTGTGCCAGAGAAAAAAGAAAAAAAGAGAAGAAAAGAAATGAGAACTAATTCCTGTTAAGTTGTCTAAAGTGAAATAACCATGATTATAGGCTTGATCTGAAATCCTCAAACCTTTAAAGAGAAACTCCTGGTGAGTTCAGTGGGCATTGGCTCAGGTCTTGTATAAGCACTGTTACCACCATACCTGTACTCAACAGGCATTGTAAAAAACAGGTGGAGGGAGTCCTATGTACTTCGGCATGCACTGGCCTGAAGGCAATATTACTAATGCCATAAACATCTGATATTCCCTTCATAGATGTCTCTGGCCTTGTGACAAACGAACTCAGACTTTGAGCAGGCAGGGGGAAGAAACACAGACAGCATGATTACAAAATATATTAAGGCCATTTAGATGAAAAACTCTGGTAACTGAGCTGTTCATAGCTGTGAGCAAGATGATTAGACACTGTCAGTTTTAGCAGGAATTTTTTCTTACTGTGTTCTAGCATACAGCATTCCTGGTGAAACTACTCTCAAGCAGCAGGACTTTCAGAAGGCTTATGCTGACTGCAGTGTAATACATTTGGCTTTGAAACAAGTTTATATAAATTTGCCTTTGGTGCAGTGAGATAATACAATTGTCAGTAAAAAGCAAATAGGAATTCTTTGGTCTGTTTTCTTGTAGTGTACTTCTAGCACCTTTATAAGTCTTTATGATATTGGACATTGAAATAGGTGCTTAAGATGATATGTTCGTTATCGCAGTGTAGATCAGTTTATCTAAAATATGAAGCATACATAAGCTTATATGAAACATACACAAGCTTAGCTTATAGAGCCATTTATTCCTCCCAAAAGAGAGGGCCATGCCCAAGCTACCCGTAAGTTCATACAGTTCATTCTTATACAGGAATTCTAACCCTACACAGGAATTCTTGTCCTTGTGGGGAGTTTTACTGAGATAGGAATCCTACACCGTGTCCTGCAAACTGCAAGCCCCTGTTGTCTTCTGATCTTCATAGGCAGGAAGTTCCTCCACTGTAGGAGAAGCTGTATAACATGTGTATCTATCTCTGAAAAGGGTGATTGCAAAGCATCTGTTTTTCCAAATAATATTCTTCTTTCTGGATCCCAGCTTCCATAGACTGTGAAAACAAATGTGTTGCAGTAGCAGGAATATGGAACATCTTGCACACGGCTTTATGATATGTTCTCTGGCAGAGCAGGGAGTCCGTGTCTTCTGCTGAAGAATGAGTCTCATTGTCTTTAAATAAGAACCTATTCCAAGGGCAGAGTGGATATTAATGGTGGTTAAACTTTGAGAGGGAAGCTGTAACCTTCACAGAGGCTTTTTTTCCAGCTGTGTTCAAAAGCACTGTAATGACTTCAGAGAACTGCACTGACTCATTTCAGATGATGACTACCTAACAATTCATTTACACTTAATGAGTTTATTCCACCAGGTATGAGACAAATTCTAAACAAATAATGCCACTGAATCATACACATCAATAAATTTGAGCACTAAACTGATTCTGGGTAACAAAGGTAATGATAAAGAGAGAGGAAGAAAAGCTGCCTTCAATTAATGAAAATGCCCTTTGTATTTTCTAATAGCTCAAACATTAATTTGGAAATGGCTTTCTCTGCAATAATTTACAGACAAGCACTTCATAATGGGGAAACAATTCAAATTTATGTGCACTCAAATGGTGATGATCTGATTAACTTATTAAATTCTTGTTGATTCTACAGTCCAGATGAAGTGCACCATTCTTCATGGGTTTCATACCTTGCAGTTTTAAGTTTCTACGTTATGTGACTTCAGGCTTCAGTTGCTACTGAAGGTCTTTTCTCTGGGACATCCTCTGGTACAGAGCAGACAGAATCAAGATCCCAGGGATTGATTTCATTTGTCTCTTTCCATTGATTCCCAAGATATGTTCTTTTCCACCTTGGAGGAGCACTTGATTAAATTTAGCACTAGAATTCGCATAGTCCTCAGCTGCTGTGGAGAGTAATTGAAATGGTGTGAAATATTAGAGAGACACAATTCAAGTTAAAGCTGATTCAGTCAGGGGATAGCTATGCTGGATTTAAGTTCAAGAAGCTTAGCTTCAACCCTGTCAGGCTTACTGTCCTTCAAAGGAAGAGAGTTAGCTCTCGAAACAAGAGGAGATAAAAATTATCCATGGCAAAAGACAAAAGAACACTGTCAAATCAGTCTGCCAAACCTAGTGCCCAGTGGCTTTAAACAATGGGCAGTAATACCAATTTATCCGTAACGTACTTGTCAGATAGAGCTACCCCAGCCGTAATTGCAATCCCCTTGTATTTTTTGAGTGCACTAGATAATTTCCAGGGACAGTAAAAAATTATTCAGACCCTCAGATGTTGTACTGAAAAGACTGCTGAGATGCCACACACTAGCATAAATTATTGTACTTGTAAATGGAATTGTCTGCAGCATCAGTTTCAGTATAAAAGAGAGGCTCCCTATGGTTACAGTGTGCCACATAAATAGTGCAACTTAGTATAACTGGCATCCAGTAAATGTGAACGATAATCCAACTAGCTCTTCATTTACCACTCTGCTTCATGGCTAACTTAACCACTGATTCCTCTCTGACCCTTCTTAGCATGCCCTGTTTTGGCCTTTAGAAGTCCCAGCCTTTTGCGGTGGTATTAGTGAAGTCCACACTTTTTCAATCTGGAAATGGGCTAGAAGCAACAACTAGATTTCTTGAGGGGGTGTGCACATCTCCTGCACATCTCTCCTGGAGCTGTATTTGCTAGCTAACACCATGCTTGACCCGTATTTTAAAAAGAAAGAATCTTTTGAAACTGTCCAACTATTGTAGGCTGCCATAGTCAGAACTTAAGCTTTTTCCTCTGAAACAGCCCTGAGTCTTGTCCAGTATCTGCAAATTCTGGAATAAGCCTAGTTTGATTACTGAAGAGAAAATAGACCTTTCTCTTTCATTGAACACTTACACTTCTTTTTTTCAAAGCAACATTCAGGCTTTGTTATTGATTTCTTTTTTTTACTAGGTAGCATTACCAACCCCATTAGTTAAGTCTGTCATCTGATTTCCTACTTCTAATCATTCATATACTCACTGACCCAGAGACTCTAGGACTCCTCCCTGCCCAAACCCCTCTTGTTATGGAGACCAGATTCAGAAGTCTTGATCAGTTGTTCCTTAGAATTCAGTGGAAGCTTTGCCTACATATAGAGTTTGAGTCTAGGAATATTTTAAAAAAGATGTGTCGGTTCGTGACAGGAATATCTGCAGGGATCCAGGTTAACTTAAAAGAAGAATCACCAGTTGTGTTCATTAGGGCTCGTCTGCACAAGGACGCACAGAGGTTAGTTGCAGGAATTAAATTTGTAAAGTCAGCTCTCATATGTTGAATCTCTTCAAGGATTAAGCCACAGCAAGTTAAGGGCATTTTATTTCTGAGCGAAAGCAGCCACATGGTGGTTTAATGTGCTGTAACTTACTCATGTTGACTTCACACCTTTAATTGATTCATTTCAACTTTCCTGACTCTTTCTCCCTTGTCATTTTGCCAACATGTTCTTTAAAAAAATAAGTCCTTGTGGTTGATGCAGAAGAGGATTTTGGCTTTCTTCATTAATAGTCCTGCCATAGTAAAAATGAAATGTCTGCCTAAATAATACAGAGATTTACTACATGTTTCATGCAGAGATTCTTCTAAGTACACCCTGCAAAGCACAGCTAGAAACTGGCTGCACCAAAGAAATGAAGCCAAGTCAGATGCTATGAGCACAGATCACCTTTCTCTCTGATGTCTCACAAAACCTATACATAGGGAAGATCGTGATCCTACGTATTTAAAAGCATCACCACCATTAATGTTCTTCCATTCAGTCTTGGACTTGGTGAAAGGTGGCCCAGTTTTTTAGTCTAGTGTTCAGTGACGTTGTATTGTCAACATAATGCCAACTGATGGTAAACCAGGTGACATAAAGCAAAGCAGCAACATTTCAAATGGATTACAGTGCTTCACATAAGGATCCTCCTTGCATACAGATCTGATGGCAGGGCTGGAATAAATGCCTTTAGCTTGGAGTGTCTAGTTTTTTTCACTTCTCAGCAAGCATGTTGTTTTCAAAAGGTCTATTGCGAGCTTCTTTCCTTTCACTAAAGAGAGACATCTTTTTTCAGTGGCTGTATTCACAGTCCTCTTTATTCTCCTGCTCTGCTTTGAACTCTTGCATAGAGGTAGTCAAGCAGAATTTTCTCCAGATCAGTAAAAGCTGTTCACATTTTGCATGTGTAGAACTTCAAAATGACACACTCATTTGGGATAGGGACATTTAATTTGGTCAAATGAGTCTACTCCAGGCAGATCTTGTAATACAGGTTGCAGCCCAAAACACATTTTTACGACCACATTACAGTGTTAAAAAAGATCCCATGGCCTCTGGAAAATACAGTAGGTATGACAAAAGTGCTGCCACAGCCTTAACTAAAGCAGTATAAATGCATAAATAGAAGGGATTAGGTGGAGGCCTTCAGGGCATTCCCCTAAAATAGTAACAGGTATCTAACTAGATATTTAAAGTGGCTTTGTTCCTGTTGGGAAACCGTCTCACCAAAATTAGTTCTCATTCCAGCTGAGAGAAAAAAGAGCAATATCACCTCACCAGCTGATTGAAAGCATCACACAGAAAAAAAAAAGGGGGGGGTTTTGCTTGTTTTTAATCCCAGTTACAAACATATATCTTTGTTTTCCCAGAAAACTTTCTATCGACCCCATTAACTTCTTTTCTTGGTAGTTCCTGGTAGGTTTTCTTTCTGATTGCCAGTGCAGAGCACATGCCGTGCTCTCGCTGAATTTGGCACAGCAACCTCTGGGCAGGTAAACACAGAGCCCTGGTGAGCCTGGAGCTGATGTGAGTAGTCAATAAAGTGATATAGCACTATTGCATGGCTAAATGCAGGACACCGATCTTGTCCAGGTGACTATATCAAATAATTACTAAAAGAATTGCTGGAAATATGATTTAAAAACTTGAAGAATGCTACTGACCCCTAATTATCCTTAAAACACTCCACTCTCTCATTAATTTTAATGCTCTAATCAGATTTTGATTAGCTAGATTGTTAAGCCTCCATTATCTAGTACTGCTGAGGTCTGAGAAACTGCCTCTTGCACAACAGTGTCACCTGCGCACAGCCCAGACGTCATCCGGAGCCAAGGTTGTGTCTGCAGGGTATAAATTAACTTTGTGGCAGCAGCCTGAATCACTTATTTAGTACTTCAGGAGCCATATGTCAATGTATATCAAAATAGCAATATATCAACAATTGTCTGAGGCAAGGGACATCAGATAAAAAAGAGAATGGGATCATTTTTTACAAAAATAAGGATCGTGGGACTATCAACTTGCTGATGAGCAGCTTTAGAAGCTGTTGTTTATTAGCCAACACTGGCTAAAATCAGATCTGGTTTAACTGCAGGCAATGGGAGGGGATGGAGGGAGGGTAACGCACGGGCACCCCCTCAGCCTGCCGGAGATACAGCAGGTTACGCCGGCTGATGATTTGGCCCTGTGCCATGTCATTGAGAGGTAACTAGTTCAGGGTCATTTAAAACGTGCCCATTTGACAAAACGTAGCACATACCTCATCAAAATGAGGGGGATTTAGATCAGCCTTACGTTTGGATTGAGGTTGACTCTGGCTGTAATGGGAGCTATCTATCTATAGCCACCCCCCAAAAGGTTTACCCTGTCATGTACTGCCTGATAAACAACAGAATGAGATTTTGATACCACATGAAAAGAAGAAAGGGGGAAAAGAGATGAGGAATGTCACTTGATGGACACTGACAGGTATTTATTCACCATGACCTAATTCACTGCTCATTTCTGGAGCCCAGGGCAATGAATAACATATTAAGTGATATTAATGTGAAATATGGTTTCTGCTCCAACAGCAATCTTAGGAAAAAAACTGCCATTATATGCAAAAAAACGTACACAACCTTTCCCTTTCTTCCAGAACCCTTTTCACAGTTGCAGACAGCAGCAGGATGGTTAGTTACATTAATTCTAGTGTGGTTACCAACCCCCAAGCCCAGGACTATTCTAGTCACCCTGCAAAGCAAGCCCCTTTTCTCTAATTCCATTTCCCTCTGCTCCTGAGTACCCTTCAGCTCCTTTTTAATAAATGAATGAAGCAGGAATGCAGCTCACATTTTCATACCTATCAGCACTTTTAGAGATACTAACCAAAGCTATTCATTCCCTGTCTCCGTAGTAAAGCAAAAGCTTGGAAACATTTCTTTGTTTCCCAAAATCCAGGAGATAGGAGTGCATGTTCAGAGGTATATATGCTGTAATATTTTATGTCAATACACTCATTTCTTTCGTGAGGAAAGCAGCAGGCAGATGAAACTGGGAAACACTTGTAAGAAGCAGCAAAAAATATGCATGAAATGTAGGAAATCGCAGTAATAGTATTTATGTTCTTTTACGTACATTCTCATAAAGTATAAATCAAGATAAGGCTGAGATTATGCTCCTGATCCTCTTTATCAGAGCAAGAAATGCAAATATTCTATATATTAAAATTCATTTCTGGGTACTCTTGGAAACATATGCATCATACAGAAGAATTTTAATGTGTTTTGACTGACTGATACTGACTTTTATCTTGCAGCAGAAAAAAAAATATTTGCATTAAAATAAAGGAAAGTGTGTGTGTTAACAAAGGGAAGCCTCCTAAACTGTACACATAAATGAGATCTCAACAAATAGTTTAATGTCTGTTAAACAAGAGGAATACAATGTTCACTGCACACTATTGCTATGGGGAAGATCTGTTCCCAAGGCATAAAAAGGTTGCAAAACAATGGCATTTTGAGAAAAATCTCCCCATGTTTCACAATTAATGTCTGGTTTTTGTTAATAGGCTTTGTCAGTCTGAATGGCTGAATTAATCCTGGTTTTATTCCACATCAGCCAGCCCCACTGAAGAATGGGGTGTAGTACTTGGCTGGCTTTAGCTAAAGGTTGTCTGAATTCATCCCACCTATCTGTAAGGATATAGGATAGGAGCCTGGTTATGCAAAGGTCCCTGTATTCTCAGGGGAGAGACAGGCTCTTCCCAAGGGTGCAGGGGATCCTCACAGATCCACCACTGTTTGCTGTGTGCTGATCCCTTGTGGTATTGCTGGGCCAGATCCAAGCAGGAAGCCGGGATGAAACCTGCATGAGCACCATCTTCCCCTGGGTCCTGGCTTTCTCTGGAGGAAATCTCGGCTGAATGGGAAGTAAGGGGTCTACATTGCGCTGCCAGAGATCTTGTGAGCATTGTGGGGTGCACCACGAAGGTTGTGTCTCCTGCTGTGCAGATCCGGGCTACAGAGGAGGTAGTGGGGCACAGCCTGAGGAGGCACGTGCTACTGCAGGGTAAGCAAGCAGTGGTGGTGGTGGCATTTGGCCTTTGCATGGTGGCTTAGTGAGTAGAAAGACAAACTTGAGTGTCACTCTACATGTAAAGACTCTGAATACAGCTGTAATGCTTTTCTAATCCAGGCTATGTAATCACGCGCAAAACTACGGGGTACGGGGAAAGGTAACCAAAGTGTTCTATACCACATAAAAATGGGGAGACATGATAAGATTTACCTTTGAGGTTTATAAAAAATGTTAAAAGCAAATCAATTTAGAATAGCATTTTTTACAGAGACAGAGAACCCTTTTACTGTACAAAGAACCTTTGCAAATAATTAAACACTGTAATTGTAGATTATCTTTACTTAATGAAGAGAAGGGCAAGGCACCTCCAGAGCTTTGGAAGACTATTCTGCCATTATGTCGCAATTGATCTGTATTTAATTGTTCCACTTGAGGATTGCTTGTCTCTTTTCTGCATGATGATATTCTTTTGGCTCATAAATCAGAAGCAGTTATCAGCAAAGTTACTAATTTCACTTAAAGATGGTCTGAGTTTTCATGCCAAGACAGTGATTTTGATTACCTTTCTTATATAATTTATAGAGCTTCAGATAGCTGTTGTAAGCCTCAAATGTATTCAATTTCTGTATTGCTTAGAAGAGACTACAGGTTTAATCCATTCAAAGGATACACAGATAGAAAAAACCCTTAAATTTAAAAATTTTAAAATGCTTCCTTTCTCAGGAAAGGTAACCTGGGTCTAAGGATAAAAAAAGACATTGTTTAGCTAAAAGCTAAAAGCTGGGAGTGAGACAGATGCCCCCAGATAGTTATAAAGGTCTTGAACCTTGATAGTCGGATTTGGAATCAGCCAAATGTCATCACAGGCTGAGGGCACTGAGATTTCTCATTCTTGCTCAAATGATTACAAAGGGAGAAAGAAGACAACTGCATTAGGTACCAATCCAAAATCTCCTGACATGCATTGTGAACCTTTTTGGGGGTTGGGGTGGAAATGATAGACGAGTGTTACACTAAAGGTGTGCAAATAGCTTTTGCTTTAGATATCATCCCAGTACAGCAAATTTTTCAAATATATTATTTTCTACTTTTTGACAGTGAATTAATATGCACCATCTGGCTACAGGAAGCTGATTGGAATTACCAGCTTTGTTTTAGTTTATGTATGTGACATGACCAAAAGGATCCCTGAGGTCCTTAAAGTGCGGATCAGAAACTCTCACAGTAAAGAAACTCTTTCTTCCCTCCAAAGACCACAGCAGAACTGGAGGGCTTTCTGTCACATCGTGCGAAGTGAAATAAAAGTTATGGTACTAATACTACTCAGATTGGACTTAGTAGGCAAGGGACCAACATATCAGTCAACTGAATCAACATTTGGACATATCATATCACAGACTGACCCTACTTGCACTCCGAGTTGTTTGGATTTCTAGCTCTGGTTTGGGAGCGATTTTGATGGATGACCATAGACCTGTGTTTGAAATAATTAATCATGGATTGGAGATAGTCCTAGCTGTGCAATTGTATTAATCTGGCTATAGAGCTATATTTCTCAAGGATATGTGTTCAGCCTTGCCAAAAAATTAAGTTAAAAAAAAAGTGAGGCCTGGATTCTCAAAGATATTTATATGCCTAGCTCCTAAATCAATGAAAGAGAGCTTTGAAAATAGCTTTGAAATGCTAAAGCAGCAGAGCTCATAATTTTTGTATGTAGCTTTCTCAGAGTTAGGATTCACAAAACACTTAAATATCAATAGCTTTTCCTCCACTGCAATATTTTAGCTAACACTCTGTGCACAGGTGTGTGTGTATGCGTATAGTATGTATATTGTACACTTTTATTTACATTGTCTTTAAAATGTGATTCATTACATGCCAGATTTCAATGGCAAGTACAACAAGACTCCTAGGATCACAGAAACCAATTGCCTTTATGTTTGTTTGGGTTACCTTTGTTATCATGCACTTCATCTTCCCCCCATTGCTTTCATGCTTTTTAGCATAATACTAACCTAGAAACTCTACTGTGCTTGCCAACTGATGGCCAGCCATGAGGGCCAAGTTAAGCAGTTAGCAAAGTCCCCCATCTGGCATCTGGACTTCCAATGTGTGTCCTGCACATTAGCACAGCTGAGGCTCCAGCTGAGACCCTCATGGCATTGCCACCAGGTGAGCCAAAATAGTAAGTGGGCAAGAGCTTTACTAAACTTGTCTCAGCTGGAAGCTGGTTTCTGCAATATTTTTCTGTGTTATTAAATTAGCTCATTCCATTCATAGATTCAGATGCTATTTTAGAAGAGTTTTACTCTTTTCCCCAGGCAACCTGTTTTTATTATGAGCTATTTTTATAAGAGGCTTGTTCTAAAAACTCCTTGGAAGAAGGAAAATGGTCTCTGTAACTAATAAACTTAAGGGGTGTTCAGTGCCATTCACTGATTTATCAGGTATTCCTGATTTGGTATTACAGTTTTTTTCTCTTGCTTAGATCTTGTACTTCTCTCTGAAAACTTAGTCAAAAACAAAAATTCCCAGGGACTGTAGCATCTGTATTCTTTATGGAATACATTGTATAATGAAAAGCTTTTGAAGATCACTCTTTTTTCAGAAATTATTTTAATATTAGCTCTGAAGTATTTTAATTGGCATCCCTAGTTTCTCAGCTGAAGAGAGATGGGGGTATCTGTCATGAGCACCTGAAATGTCCCTTTGGGTCACCAGATCATTTCCAGCCTCATTTCTTTATTTGGAATGCAGCCTATATGCAGATGCTTATATGTTATATGTAGGCCTAACTCCCCTCACCTGATTTTTGAGACATAAAACTAGTTTCAGAGTCTAATTTAAGAGCATCACCAATGGAAAGGGATTAACTCTCTCATTTAAACTTGGACTTTCTTTGTCAGCTCCTCCTAAAAGCTTTTGAACCCACTGCCAGTTTTGAGTCAAGTTAAAGCACAGTTACATGCCTCAAAGATATGAACTGGTGGTGGTGTAGAGGAAAGGACCTTATTAAGCTGATCGCTGAGGGAAGGCAGTGCATGCTGAGCCCTCGATGGTTATACACGAGGTGCACAGCAGCTCCAAGGCTGCCAGCTGTCCGTGCAGCTGGCCAGTTGTACTGTGGAACAGGGCACGGTGCATTCCAGCCTCTGCCAATGCTCTTTGTAGAAGATATCTCAGTCTCTGTGGGCAGGTGGAAGGCATGTAGATCTGGGATTAGAGGTACTTTGAGCAGGTGAACGAGGTATGGCTCACGGCTGGGCACGCTGGGGGAAAGCAGTATTGGGGACACAGGAGCAAGCTGAGTGTTGTAGGGTTAATTCTACTGAAAAATAAGAAAGAACTTTTTTATTGTGAGGGTGGTCAAACACTCAAACCGGTTGCCCAGAGAGGTTATGGAGCCTTCATTCTTTGAGATATTCAAAAACTGACTGAACAGGGCCCTGAACAACCTGCTGTAAATGATCTGGCTCTGAGCAGGGTTGGACTAGGCAATCTCCAGAGGTGCCCTCCAACCTCAAGTATTCTGTGATTCTGCAAAGCAGAATGGGTGTAAGCTGAACTTATCTAAGTGGGGACGCTGGGAATGTGGGACATACTGGAGATTATCAGCGAAGGGTTGAAGGGACATGGAAGATAGTTAGAGAAATGGAGGAGGGTGTTCTTAGGAGGGTAGAAGGGTACTGTAGTGGCTGTAAGTGAAATGGAAGGATAACAAGGGTACCAGCGGAATTGAGGATGGGCCCTGAGATAACTGTGAAGGGCACATAAAAGACATTGAAGGTGGGATTCGTAAGAACCTGGGAAGCAAGTTTTATTACTGGAGAAGATAAGCAATATAGAGGATCCCTAGGAAACCAGGCTTGATTAGTTTCACTGCTTGTGGGAGGCTTGCTATGCTTCATCATGTTTCCAGTTCTTCAGATGTTTTCAGGTCTTTTGTGCAAAATCTTGGCTGTTGTTTTGAGGTTTTTTTTTTTTACTCCTTAATTTTTACTTTAATGTTATACATCTCAGTGAGATCATTTTTCTCTCTTCAGTTAATTGTAGGCAAGAGGTGGAACCTGCTTACCATGTGTTACTTTATTATGTATTCTTTCTTTCTGTGTGCTATTCATTGATACAAATTACTTTGTTGGGCTCTTTTATTGTGGTTACGGGGTGCTAATGCACTTCTAGCCTGACATAGGAGTCATTCGTATCAGAAGAGTTTCGCTTTGATCATGCTTTTCCTGTTATCCTTGTTGATTACCACTATTTGCATATTACTTGATTCCCCAGGTTTGTGATCTGTCGTTTGGTCGGGTTCCATCCTCTCACGTCTCTCTAGCTTCCTTGTTTTCTGTGCTTTCCCGCTTTGCTCTGCTTTAGTGTAAGAGCTGTCTTGAAACTAGTTAATTTCAAAGGCAAAGGTTGGTTTTATGGATTTTCTTTTTTAACTTCTGGCAATTTTAATACAGTCCATTGCAAGTGAGACTTTGATATTCACCAAGATCATGTGGTGAATTGTTAACTAATAGATGCCTGGTTGAAATAAGTACAATAAAAAGCCAGTCCTTCAAAGATTCAGTTAAAACAGTTACTTAAGCCTCAAGACAGGGCAAGTCCAAGTATGCTCCCACATGCACTTTCTAGACAGATGTCATACTTCTGTCTTTGTGAAAGCTTGCAACAGGCTCTCTAAGTTCATGCAGTGAGAATGGCCTAGTGTTTAAGGTGTTTGGGACAGTGGATGTCACTTCAGCGATCTGTCTCTGTCTTCTATGTAAATCTACCTTGGATTGGCTGCCATCATAATCCTCATATCAAGTTCAATATTGCCAGAACTGAATTTCCAAGACTGCCTCTCAAGCCTTCTCTACTTCTCCTCCAGCACCGTCAGTGACATCACCTTTTCTCTCCTCCCTGACAGATGACTTACTGGCCTCACTGACATCTGTTCTTCCAGTTTAGCCAAAATGTCATTGTCATGACTTCCTATTACATCACCTTTGTGTCTCTTCCTTGGGTTCCCAGAGTATATAAAATTCAAAATCCTTGCTTTCAAGTCCTACATACAATTTCTACCTTTATAGCTGCCCAAGAACTCTATTCATTATCCCTTTCCTTGTTCCGGAGATCTCTCAATGCCATTGTTCATTTTAGGTGCAGTTGATTATGCTTAGGGGCTGGGGATGGATTAGGTATTCCACCTAGACATGTTTTCTGAGATTCATTTCCTCAGTTCATGCTCACTTATAGCCATGACTATTCAGTGGGGTTAAGCGCAAGGCAGGCATACTCACAGCACCTTCATGACCTGCAGCCTTTTTCTTTACCTTGCAAAGTACCATTTGGTCTGTAGCTCCAACTCAAATCATCCATATTGTGGTTAGGGTGAGCCAGTGAGACAGAGAAGTTCATGCATGCTCAGACTCTACCCATAACCTGTGCATGTGGTGAGCAAATGTGGGTCACATCACAACTCCCTCTCTTTATTTTCTTCCACATGATTCATGATTTGTATAATATTTGCAGAATTTCTCAGGCCTTCACATTCGTCCTACTCAGACTGTTTCTGAAATTTTACATCTAGAATGATAAACACTGAAAGTAGGTGTTCTGCTGTAACTAAAGAAATGTTTAAACTCTAGTACTACCAGTTGGCTTAAACTAAACCACTCTGTAACTGCTCACTCATAATGCAGGTTGCTTCTCTCCCTTCCTATGCACATTCTCACGTTTTGTGAACACTGCAGCTCTATAAGGTCTTCCGAGGCTGTCAGTGGGGTGCCTATCATTTCTCTATGTTGATGATCAAGAGATTTTACATGTTATTAAATATCTTGAATCACTCTTTACAAATGCCAGACTACAAATCCTACTGCCTTCGATACCTCATTGATGGAGGTAGTGAGGGTGCAGAATCAGCTGTAATTTGCCAGACATGCTTTGTGCATGCATACACTCCCCTGTTTTTTGTGACTGATCACCATTTGAAATATGATGTTGGATGGGTGATGACTGTACTTACTGAATTACCCACAGTTTTCTATCTATCTCCTTATGACACAAAAAAAGAGAAAGAGAGAGAATATTCAGTGCATTCCACAAAACTAAGGGTAGGAAAACTTATATATTCATGTATATATTATACATATATATATACACACAGTGCATAAATACTTTATGTATATGTATACACTACACACATACACATACACACACACACAGAGGTCAAGAATATAAGCAGGAATCTTTAAATAATCCTATATTATGGGTGCAAAATGGAACTTTGAGGCACAAATAGACAGTTTGCATGCTTGTACTCATAAAGTACTCATATGAAATACAGCATGGAGCCATGAATCTTACTATTAGAGAGTTTCACTCTGCTTTTGTTGTTTCTGTAATTTTGGAGGCTTTCTCCTGAGCCAGAAACTAGGCCTGAGAGTATAATCTCTATCAAGTGGAGCTGAACAAATGATTTACACCTTTTGACTCGCTTACTTTACTAATACCTTAAAAAAGAGGGTGTAATTCTTTCTGAAAATGCAAGACCTCCATGCATATTTTTCACCATTTGGATGGCTCCTACACATCACCAAATGTTTGAAAAATCAAAATAGGATATGTTTTGTATATATAGGTTTGTGTAGGGGGTTATCTGTCTTAATTGAGTCGTGGTCATAAAACTGAAGCAAAGTTACTTAAAACATTTACTATTTTACAAGAAGTGTTTACTAGTAATATTCACAATGGGCTGAGAATTTTCCATGCACAATATACGTAATTCCTGTTCTGAACAGTTTTGCAACATAAATTTTAAAGTGACAATATATCAAACATGCTGAGATAGGCCCACATCCTTTCAATAAGAATCATATGTACAGATACCTCTGAGAACCTGGGCACTACATCTTCCCTTTGAGAGAACAAATTACTAATAAGCCAGTCCCTGGGGCCAGAAGTTTCAGGGGAAAAAATTAGATGAGAAAATGGGAGAAAAAAGAGAAAAGGAAATTGGGAAGGGGGATGTTAGGCAAGGTCTGTTGACTAGCAGCTTAAATTTGCTATGCAAAGTCTGTGTTTCAAGAGAAAACTTACTAGGCATCTATGTACTGAAACAGCTTGAGAAGTGTGGCTTTCTGGTCCTGAGTGTTTCCCATAATGTGCTGCACAACAGAAACTGCCACTGTATTCATACTTTTCATCTCACTTTCTTCATGAAAACTGCCTCATCAGCACTTTGCAAGATTCAGTCACGAGATGTGAAAATCATTGCTTCACTTCAACAATTGTACTTTTCTACAGAATCTAACAGTATGTTATAGCCATGGCATTCCCTGTTGAGTAAGCACAAAAGTTGGTCTTTTGCCTCCTTTCTGTAGTATTTTGTACCTGGCAAGCAAGCAAAATCCATGAATTTTACTGGTTCTTAATAAATACACAGTAGTGATATGAAACAGAAGGGGAGATGCAAAATGAATAATAATTCTATTAGATGAAAAAGAGTAGGATTAAACCAGTTCATTTATGTTCAGGAGGGAGAAGGAATATGCTTACATATGATAAAAATAAACTGATGAAATTTCTAGTGTTTATAGAACATTTCTCCAAAGTAATTTTCATACGAATAACAAATTGTCTTTGATTTTCCCAGCTGAGCCAGGCTCACCTCAAGTCTGACTCTCACCCCATTTTTTTTGTGGGCGCTTTCTGTGGGGGTGGCAGGGAATTAGGGCCTCTCCTCTCAGTACAATGACTTACTGGTCAGTCCATTTCATTATGTATCTGGAGCTACAATAGAAAGAAATCCAGAAATCCTGCTGTAATGGAGAGCTGAATGTTGCCAGCCCAGGCAAACGTAAGGACTGTGGCATTCCCTGAATACTCCTATGGACGTAACAGCAAACTCTGTTCCCAGGCAATTGCTCATGTGAAGAGCTCTGCACGGCTGCAGAGGAACACTATTCTCAGTGAAAAAGGTTCACATATAACCCACAGATGACTATGATGAATAATGTCCTACTCCCTGTCAGTCAGGGGCAGAACTGGTCACTAATTGTTCCAATACAAACATCTCTGATGTTGGATCAGTTTTGGAAAGCCAGAAGCATTTAGTTCACTGCAAAATGAGCTGGTGGTTATTTTTAGGACTACTGGAGCACTGGAGCAAACCTAGAAGAAAATGATGGATATTCTGGATTCACAGTTCATGTTGTAGCCAATCACCTCTGCTTTGGCATTATCTCAGATGCTGATGCTTGGATATTGGCTACCCCCTTCAGTAGTGACCATGAAAACTCATCATTTTGCACTAAGTTTTCCTCCAGAATGCTCATCTGCTGTCCCACTTACCAACATTCAGCTGTTATTTCAGTAGGAAAAGGGCTACTAATAGGTATTTGGCCAAATTTCAGCTCCAGTTTTGGCATTTGGTTTTGGCTAAAAAGCATTTCAGTGCCGACTGGAAGTCAAGTGTTCAGGAGGAGGAGCTGTTTTCTCCCTCTGGTGCCAGCTGGCTTGGCGATATTCTCCCTTTTTCATCATGCCCAATTCATTCCTGTTGAGCACCATTACTTATGCAAACCCATCTCCTTCTCTATCTCACTAGCTTTCTTTTGTTACGTCTTTTCCCTGGTAACAGCCTGAGTACACACAAAATCAGCAAACACAGAAGATGGCAGGTCTGAGCTGTATCCATCATCTCTAAGCAGGCTATTAGTTTCAGTCGTAATTGTGTCATCTGTGCTGCTTTAAAACTCTTTTAAAAGGAGACAGTAACCTGACCATGACCATGGCATAGATATACTAAGGGGCTGATTCATTCATATCTTATATTAAGATGCTGTTGACTTACTACATTAACACAATTTGTGAGAGAACAAACATGTTGTCTGTGAGTACCATTTTACTTGTTCTTGCCGGGGCTTGTCTGGCCTATTCAGGAATTGCCTAATTCTTATTTTCACACTTTTTATTAGGTTTGCATGTTGGACTGTTGACACTGCCAAGAGCATCATCATCATGGGTCGCTATTTAAATCCATGAATTGTTAAGCTGATGATCAGAGTTGTTATATCCTCAGCAGTGCAACATAGAAAGCTGGGCTGGGATGGCATCAAACCTCTGTAGAGGAGCAGCTTTTACCATAGGGAAGGAAAAAGAAAGGAGAGGAAAGAGGTGGAAGTAGGAATGGTGGGGGGGCAGGGAGGGAAGAAAAAATGGAGAACAAAAGGTAACTCTAGCAGAGGGACACATTTGGGCTTGGTGCAGGTTATAAAGCAGTTGGGAGGATGTAGGATGTCACAGCCACTCCTCCCATCATCTGACTGGTCTGCAAGATGTCTAGCACTTTTCACCTCAGGTCAGCCTGGTCCGTAGAGTGAGCACGTTCACCATGCAGTGATGCATCTAAGAGTAATGACTAGGAGTACAGTGGCTATACAGAGTTCACCTTCCAGCCTTGGTCTTTGCAAAGGTTCCTCACTGACACATAGGAAATCTCACATGCTGCAGAGCATAATGTTTTGTGTGACTATGTCATAGTTTATAAAACAAAGATGTCGCTTGGCTCCCAGGAAATCATGTCATGATCTATCCTAAACATGGCAGTGTCCCTTACAGCTTGCTCCCCAAGCAAAGCTGCACTGTCTTCACAGGGAAGGTGTTGCATTAAGCCATGTGGAATCTGACTCACTGTAAATTGAGGTAATATGTAAAATTGGTCTTTTGGCATCTAGCAAATATGCTTCTGAGCAGTGAAGTCACTGACATATCCCTACGGTCTAGTGGCTACTATTCAGTCAGCTTATTTCTGCTTTCAGTACTGTAGTGAATGTCCCTTTGTTTTTTGGTGTGTGTAGATGTAAGGGTAATTGTGCCTCACTTTAGCTTCCTTAGTGTTGCATCAACTGCTGTTTGTCTCAGGGAACAAAAGGATAGGAATTACTTTTGTGTGTGTGTGTTTGAAATTCCCCTAAGATAACAAGAGAACTATCTGTGCTGAAACCTGAAAATTGTCCATTCGTATACAATTATGTTGAGGAGTTATCACTGGTTATGTTTAGGCGGTAGTTTGTGCCTGTTCTCTAATTTTGCATTTTTAATTGCTTCACTCTTTGTCATCAGTCTCTCGTGGCTCGTCATTTGCATATTCTTCCTTGAACACTCCCTCGATGGATTCGCAGCTCGCGCAAT
This sequence comes from Dromaius novaehollandiae, assembly GCF_036370855.1. Classification (NCBI taxonomy): domain Eukaryota; kingdom Metazoa; phylum Chordata; class Aves; order Casuariiformes; family Dromaiidae; genus Dromaius; species Dromaius novaehollandiae. The sequence continues at coordinate 29,051,545 of NC_088098.1, forward strand.
GCAGTTCGTATTCTCCCCTCTCACTTCCTACTCCTGCTGCTGTGTGCAAGCAGCTCACTAAACGGTGGGGTTTGGGTTCACAACCCTGCCAGGCTCTTTCTTCGCTGACACCTGAAGTTGCCAAGGCTGAGCTCCTCGGGGGCTGTACAACTACCTGCCCACTCCATCTTCAAGTGGGCAGGAGCTACATCAAGCAGGCAGGGGCTCCCTCTGGACTGCGCTTGCCAGCTGTCCAAAACTACTTCCAGTTGGTCTCCTTTGCTAATGTACAACAGTGAACAAGGAACGGGAATAGATGGGGGTGACCCGTAGCAAGGGCAATTTACTCATTCATTCAGGGACGGAGTAGACAAAATGCAGAACACAGCATGCTGCATATTTTCACTCCTAGAATATATAATTTGTCAAAATCATGTTCTTTTTAATACCTTATTAGGCTTCCTTGCCTGCCTGAGGCACTAGCAGCTCTTATGGTAATTGAGGCCCCCTGGTGCCAGGGTAACTTCTGCTGTTTAACAGCCTCGCTCTTCGATGTAAATGTGGAGTGGAAAAAGCAGCCTGATTTCAAGTCAGCTATTTTTACAGAACATCCCTGCTACCTCTGGAAGAAAAATTTGAAATACTGAGTGTGTGTGCTGTGCTTTGATTTCTGAGATTATCTAAAAATCCAGTAGAGAAGCCTTACAGATAAGTCTCAGTAACTAAGTGAATAAGGTATAGGGTGCAGAAGTAAATTTGGGTGGGAGTGTGAGGAAGGAAGAGTTGGGAAAGAGGGTGAAGCAATGCAAACCACCCTGGTTCAACTTTCTGCAATCAAACAGAAGTGCAATTTTTAGATCCACATTCAATAATTTAAATCTGCTGACCTTTAATTCTTACTTTGAGTCTATAAAACAATGTGAAATCGATATTTCAGGTAAATATGTGACCTTGTGCCAGTATCAGCTTGGTAAACTAAGACTGGGAGGATGTGGCAAGGGATATTCTATTAAATAAAGCTATGGTATGAAGAACATTCCCTTTAATACAAATATTTCACCTCTTGATATTTACTGTGCAGGCTGTGGCTGTGAAATCCTTCCCTTTGTGTATGGACTTTTTCTGCTGTTTGCATTTTCAGTTTTCTGTGTGCTTCTATTAAAATTCACATCACATCATGGTTTGGTTCTATTGAAAAAACACGATATTCTTTATCTGATACATTCCTGTGCACAGTTTTGGTAGCACTTATCTCACCTCCATTGATATTGTTTGAGTTTCATACCAAGCCTTCACACTGTTCTGCTTTTGTGTAATCTTTATAGTAATAGGGCTAATTCAATAATATTCACACTGCCAAGTGAAGAAGCCCATAAGGTAAAACTCAATTACCTTTTCTACTCCTTTTCTCAGTTGTTCTTCTGCCTGTGCTTAGTCTTTTATCTGTAAACAGGTAGCTTATTTAAATTTAATAGACACCACAGCCTTCCTCGTTTCCTTTTTCCCTTGAACCTTCCAGACACTCTCATGAGATGTTCATTCACCTTTGTATAATACCATAGTAATAGTAATACAGGAAAAAAATGTGATGATTTCATGCAAGCTACAGTAAAGGCATAATGAACATTATGTTTATGAAGAATGTTGCTTGGATTCTTAACTGCACTGCAGTAAATTATACAAATTAAATATTCATTACTTTGTACTTCATTACTTCAAATTTGGAACACTTTTTCTTCATTATAATAGCCTGGGGTAAAGGTTTTTTTAATATGCTTTATTCTGTTATTTTTCAGAAACTCTTTACTTACAATGTTAGTGCAAAGTTGAGTTTATTCCACAACACCCAGCATCCATATATTCGAGACTAAGTATTTTCTCCCAAAGGAACATTATGTAGGTTCACTAATTGCTCAGAGTTCTTATTTCAATAACCAAAGTAACTAAATATTTAAACAGATTTTCACAGTAAGTTTGCTTGCTGATCATATCTACTAAGAATGAATAGCAATTTTATTAGCATGAACTATATCTGACAAATGATAAAGCATAAAGCTTTATGTGTTCTGCACTGTTCCTTTGCTTTGCTCACTGTTGGATTGGTTGTGATACGTCCAAGCAGGTTCATTTTGTGCAGGAGGCAGATGCTGCTCACAGACCTGGAGAAAGTGGACGGAATTACATTAGCGATGGTGGTTAGGGGACCCAGCAGCCCTGCTTCCCTTGGAGTGAGATGACTATGAGATTGCCTCTGCCCTCTAAGGTCCTAGCCAGCACATGGAAGTTCTTGCTGCTATTGGAAACACCAGAAGGGTGTTGACTGAATTAAATCCCCTGAAGGATTTAGTGTCTGTGATTTGCTTTCCTCACATGTTCCCTCACCCTGAGACACGTACAGTGCATCCGTAGACAAATACAGAACATCTCCTCTCAAAAGCTATGCAACACTTCAAAGCAGAAAAATGTTTTCTGATTGTGTATTGAGGAGAAACCACGTCAAACCTTGTTATTCAGACTTGAAACTAGGGAAACTGGCAATTTCAGCTGAGTTTCCTTTACAGAAGTGATGTGGGGGGTGTCCTTAAAACAAACTCAAAAGAGTTTGGGTATATCTTGCTGGTTTTCTGTGAGCACACAGTGGATAAATGTAAAGGAGAGATCCCTGACCTGAAGATTACTAACTACACAAAGAAGAAGAAAGGGTGCTATGAAAGTCAACTGTCATACTGCTCCTTGTCAGAAGAAATAATCTTTTAATTCTTTTTCCAAGTGGACCTCAGCAGTAGGGGTGTTTGCACAAGTGATGAGATGAAGGAGATGTACAAGCCCATCTGTACCAAATCAGTAAGGTCGGGGAGCCCTGGGCTGCAGGTGCTTAGGATACGGTGTGGATTCATATAGGGATGAAGCAGAACCAGTGGTGGTCTGGGAATATCTTCATGAATCCAGAACTGAAAACGGTTGTCCATGTGGCTTCTCTGAGGTTACCCAGGGAAACCATGGCAGAACCATGAAGAATTAGTGTCTTATAATTTCTTGTCCTCTGCATCAATAACAAAACTTCCTTTTGTCCACTCCTCTGCTAAGCACTAATGCTGACATAAAATGCAATGATTTTGCTCCTTGTGTAGAATGTAGTGATATACATCTGTTTAAACACGGTTATGATTGCTTATACGTCCTAATGCTTACCCAGCCAATGGTGCTATGTGCATTTTGGCAAGTCAACTATCCTCTTTGTGCCTCTGGCAGTGCAAGTGGAAAACTGGGTAGAGAATAGGACTTTACTCAAACGAAACAGGTGCATCTGTGCTGGATTAATAACTTAGAAACAGGGAAACATTAAATCTGAATACTATCCAGCTCTGTGTGTGCCTGTGCTTTGCTGCATACTAATTCTTTCTTTTGTGAGAATCACATCAAACACGGCTCAAGTTCTACCTCAGAGACTTCATGAAAATCAAATCATGTGTGGATGCTGTGTATTTGCTAAGACCAGTTATCTCCAGACCATGTTTAGAGCTCCAGGGGGTTGTGACAAAAAGAAGTAGCAATCGAGGAAAGAAACCTTGCTACAAGTCACTGTTCCTTTATAGAAGTAGTTGTATTAGAAACTGTCAGTAAGCACCACCTGAGCAGTTTAAGGATGATTCGGATCAGAAAAGCTACAGGCTTTGCCCTGAAATATTTTATCAGACTAGGTGGGCTATCAATTATTTCCAGTTTAGCAGCCCAGATTGCTTTGTTGGGATCCCGTCCACTGCATCCATGCAAACTAAAGCTTTTTTAACCTATATAGCTTCTTGCAAAAGGCTCTTTTCAAAAGATGTGTTATCACATTGTCAGCATCCTTACACATTGCATGCACACATGCAGACCTGCAGCCTAGGTAGAGCTCCCTCACTATCAAAAAGGAAACTAAGGAATTTTCACTAGGAAATTCAGCTCCTCATTCCCTGGGTTCTACATTTAAATGTCACTGTTCCATTCCTTGTTACCCTTCACCCTCCAGGACCAATGCCTATTCTCTCATCCACTGAGTAACTTCAGTTAATTCTCTCCAAAATATGTCCATACTGTATTCCTCATGTAAGTCCTGGTCTCCAGCTAAGTGGTGTAGACTGGTTTTCACTCATACACACATGCATGTCCTCACTAGGCTGAGGAAGGACTCTGACACATGCTCTGGTCTGTGTGCAAGTTTGCATCCCAACAGGCCTACATAGTTTGTTCTGATTCAGAGGCTTTGGTTTAATTTTCAGATATGCAGCATAGATAATCAGGGAATTGGAGTCCCAGAATGAAACAGGGAGTGAACAGGCTTGACAATATGGACATATTCTGGGCTCACAGTTCTTTTCTTCAGCAAGATATGACACAAGTAGCATGTGCATACACACACACACATATACACACACACATATAATTTGCATAGGCTTCCAAAATGTCCTGTTTCTCAAACCTAGCTCTTGTTGGTGACTGGAGAATGCTACTTCTGTCTCGCTTCAGCCAACCCTTCTAACCAAGGCTGTCTCATCTAAGTAGGAAGCTGCAGTGTCATGACCATGTACCCTTGAGGTTCTTTGGGGAAGACATTCACCTGCTCCTAGAGTGAGCAGGTGGCTCAATTTACTTCCACTGTCACCAGAGGATTCATCAACATCATGGTATGTTGAAAATAGACAATTCCCCCCCCCCCCCAAAAAAAACCCAATGACTAGTTCTGAGCTTTGCCTGACTAAATGTGGCAAAACACCACTTATGAGGATGGCTTCACTAATGGAAGTAAGAAGATTGTACGTTTAATGCAAGAAACACATAAAAACTATGATTCTAAGCATAGCATGCAAATTAGCAGGGTCCCAATGTGTAAATAAGAACATCTGATGGCACAAAAATTAACATATGAAATTAATATCTTCTGCAAGGTACTTACACAGCTTGAGGTGAAACTCAGGATGGTTAACGAACCCCCTTGTGTGTATTATCCAACAAGAAGAACTGTGTCATCAAATATTTTTATTATTAGCTGAGATGGCCTATACTCTAGACTGCAGCTGTAATTGAGAGGTTCGGTTATGATTCCTATAGCAAGCTCTCCAAATAAAAAAAAAGCCTAAAACAAAGCAGCATTTTTGACAGAGTAAATCATAAACCAGGCAGATCTAATATGATATTTATAGCTCCTCCTAGCCATGCACAGCAATATGAATTCTGTGCTAACTTTAGTATGCTTTTAATGTGTTTGAAAATGATGTAGTTTAGGACAGACCTTCTACTTCATCATGAGTATTCAGGGGAAATGGGAATAATTTGTTAGCAGCAGGCACAATAATAAAAAGATGGCATCTCATTGTGAGCTGGGAGGGTTTCACTGTATTTTTTATTAAATGCCTTTGCATTGGTAATCATCAAATAAATAAATAAATAAATATCATCAATAGTGCGTAGCCATTTCAAGATGCAACAGCATAAAATACAGTGCTGTGGTTTACAGCCATCCCATTGGTGACAGCTAATTTTACTGAAGCAGAGTAGCACATCTTGGCTTCCTGCATATAACTTGTCCTTGCAGAATATTAACGGTTTCTTGTTCTGTTTTGGGTAATTTTGAGGCCCTAGTAATAATCAGCTTTCTGACTCTATGTCACAAATGGGAGCTAGATAGGAGACAAGAAATTCACCTGCCCAAATACCCAGGGCTGTGGTCATAGATGTTATTAAGGAAAGTCGCTGTTTGGGAAAAAGCTATGAAAAAAATGTAACACGTGATTAAACAGTCTGAAAATGACCAGTGGTTTTTTTCTGGTGCAGGAAGATAAGAAAATGGAGACAAAAGACTAAAGCCACAACAGGACTTAGGAATAGCAAGAGGCTGAGTGCCTGGCCTCCAGAGTACATTCCAGTGTACTGCTGAGACATCTCACCTCCCCACCGCACCACTCAAGAACATCTAGGTGAGTCTTACTGGCATCCTTGAAATCTGAAGTACTTTATGGGGGCTTGCCTAACTTAGCCAATAGGTGTGCAAAAGAAAGGATGGTACTTGAGTCTTGCCTTCTCTGAGGTGTAGGTACTGTCACGGACATTAGGAAAATGCCTCTGGGCTCTTCTGAGCTTTGTCCTTCAAATATGCACTTGTGCCAGCATTGTCCTACAAAACCCAGCTGAAGGGGTCACCTTTGCTTATGCAACAGCTCCATTCTTGGACTCCCTAGCGGCAACGTGTGAGATCAGGTTGAAATTTTTCTGCTACCTGAATTTTCCTACCTCTGAAGCCACATGCTAATCACCTACTGTAGGAGATGTGGCCATGGTACTTCATCTCAGGGAGAAGGAGACCTGAGTTCCAGGTCATTGCTTGCTGAGTATTTCAAGACCTTGTCTTCACTGGGTCAGAAACAGCCAGATGGAAGCAAGTGATCTTGCTGCTGTTCTGCCTCTGCCTCCCAATCCTTATTTAAGTGTGCCACAGTGCAAGAACAGCCTGGACTGAAGGCATGAGAGTTGCACTGTTGCTCAGTCCTAATGGACAAGGTGCTCTCACTGGAACAGGACGAAGAGGATTTTCAATTTGACTTTTTCAGACTGCAGAGAAATACATTAAGCATCAAGGTGCTGGTCAAAGAGCACCTTTGCTGACAATGATTTGGACAAAGCTGCGCACTGTGGCAACACAGCTAAGGCATCAGGCACTGCCATGGTGCTGTCTGTGTTGTGAGCCCCAGGAGAGGAGAGTGCTGAGAACCTCAAGGTTACCATCAGCACTGCTTGTAGAGAGAAGACACTTCAGGTGAGGTTCCTCTTGTCCCACTGCAGATATCTCTGGGGCAGACATCAACAGCTGGGATATTCCCTGGACTCCCCTTATGGTTGCTGGAGAGGAATAGGCACTTTTAGGGCATGATTCCCCTGGCCTTTTAAACCTCTTCATTAGAAGACATGGATTTAACCCCCACAGCCCGGGGCTGTCAGTCGCTGTCCCACGCCTCGTGCCCGTGACTCCAGCCCTAGCCCAATGCCCGCAGCGAGGGCAGCTGTAGCTTGGAGGATGTGTGAGGCAGCTTTAGGTTGATCTCAAATGTACTGTTTTGTAGGTCTCCAACACCTTCCTGAAGCACATAAATAACCAAATAGGATGGGAAATTTCTGCAGTTTTTTTCTCTGTGAAGGTTGAAAGGACACCCAGGAAAAGGCATTGCCCCTGTAGACTAGGAAAAACTTGCAACATCGGCAGCAAAGGTGTGAGATGTTCTGTGCATACAAGTTGCATGAATCATTTATAAAGAAAATTTTAAGTAACTGAATACAGGATTACTGCTGTCTCACTGTATAATACAGTTCTCTGTAACAAATGCAAAATGAAAATGCAGCATACAGATTTACAAAGTTATAAATACTATGTTGCAGTTACTATATCTTTCTGCACTCACAGATCTCATGAAAAGATCTCAGCGCTTTTAGGTTGATTTTTTTTTCCTGAGGCTATGACACCTACTTATGATACTGAGTAAAATAATACTTCAGTTATACTATTTCAGACACAGGACAAATAAACATTGTAGTTATTCTTCTGTTTTTACAAGCAATTCTGGCTTGAATTCTTGTAAAATAATGATGGATCTCTCCATTTTTTAAAAATTTCTCTTCATTCCTGAAAAAATAACCATTTCAAAGGCATAAATTATACAGGGCCAGGGACAGATTTGTAATATCTCATCTTTTCCTGAAAACAATAAGAAAGCAGATAAGTCCCTCAAGCAGAGTGCATTAAAGGTGACAGAACAGAGATCTTGTGGAGACCTCATCAAACACAGACAATATTCTGCATTAATTCGGTGTCCATTTTGATTCCTTGCACTCAGATGGGAAATGAGGCTTGAGTGACAACTTTATTTAGTAAGTCATAGGCTGCTGAAAATTTTATGAAATGGTGTAACTTACATGCAGAACAGTGAGGCTTTTCATTAGCAATTCTTGATAAGATACAGTGAAAACCTGAGTAACTCTCATTAGCTATTTGTCAATAAAAAGCATGAAAAATAAATTAGATGAAAACCCGGTTCTGCATAATAGCGTCTTTGTGTTTGCAGAAGAAACCTTATCACAATACTTTTTAATCATATGGCACATCTATTGTAGTGTTTGTTATTTTACCCCATTATGCCAGGAATACTAATTGTTCACTTCACTCTGTCTTCAGCCAAGCTCCGATTTGTAATTTAGAGCACTATCCTTTCCAATATTCTCACATCGGTCGTGATTATGAAACATCTGGCAGTTTCATTGCTGTCGACACCATCTTAACCAAAGGTGCATTTTCAGATACAGACTCCCAAATTTTTTTCAGAAAAGGCAGCCTGTGTGCAGTGCCTTGTGTCATGTGTGCAAGGACAATCATATTGTACCTAATGCTGAATTAAAACCAGCAGAGAGAAGCAGAGATAAAGAGGGTGAAGACAGTGCACAGCCCCAGGGTACTATAATGAACATTATTCTTATGTTAGGTGTCATTACAGTTGGCATTTGAGACTGAAAGTAGGAAAAGTTATATTAAACCTCTCTCCTTATAATAGTAATAACGGTCCTTTAGAATAATTTCAAAATTAACCTTATTAGTAAACTCATCTAGGTTTAGTTCTTTCAGTGATTCCTAACAGAGGAATTCTTTAGAAGGCAAACTCCAGCTATGTATTCCTCCTCTTTTGACAGCTTTCCTTGAACTCTACATGGAAATCAATTTACATCCTCGTTCTTCGCACAGGCAGCAGCTTCTACACAGAAATATTCCTTTAAGCAGAAGCCAATTAAAGGGCTAGACAACTGTTTTCAGAAATGAAAACTGCCAGTTCCAAAGCACTGAACACCAGAATCAACTACAGAGAAAAAAAGCAGCATTTTCCTTTTTCTAATCTAAAAGCAAACCTACCCTGTGCAAGATACTTCTAAATGACACGGGGTAAAAAGAAGACACCATCGTTAAATATAGAAGAATCATAATTTGCCTTCGTGCCCTGTGGTAGTGCACAAACATCTGTGAGTGATGCCCCAGTGCTACTAGTGAGGAGGGCACTTAATAAAATCCAAACAACTGTCACACATAGGTTATAAGGTCATTTCTCATACGTAAGATAAACTAGAAATCCATCCAAATGATGGAATCTAAGAGAGTGTTAGGAAGTTTACTGGAAGATAAAAAATGAGTTTCACATGTTATTTTATTTCTCAAGGGCATTTTGATAAACATATGCATATACTGTCAATGCATTGCTCGCAGGAAAAAGAAAAGAAAACAGTAACATAGGAATTTAAAACAGTAAGTGTCCTTTAATGGTATGTTATACTGTTGTTGGTTATATAAGCACAATAAAAATGTACAATTATACAATGATGCAGCTCAGTACATTTCAGAGTATTTCCTTATTATGTTTAAAATACCTCAGGTAAGGGTTATTATCGCTTCACAGAAGGCAAAACTGAAACAGAGTTGAATGCTAAAGGCCATAATGGTTTACTTTGGGTTCCCTACATGAATCACCTACATCCAAGACCAGTGCAATAATCAAGTAGCTGGGTTTCAAGGGTAATGTACTCCTGCAGCACCTTGTGTAGCTGTGACCCTTTGAGAATTGGTAGAAGGTACAGCTGTCCAGCTTCTCTGAAAGTCAAAATTTCCTGATTCACCCTTCGGGTAACCAAATGCAAGCCTCTTGTTTAAAATCACTCTGCTAAAATTTACTGGTGGAATAGCTGACATTCAGGAACAGAAAGGCAGCTGCTTCAGCCACTGACCGGGCGGCACGCAGAACATCATCCATCCTGAGGCCTCTCAGTAGGCATCTTTCCAGGGGCATCCTTTGACTTCTAGTGACCTAGATGATAACCGCACTGCCCCACTGGTAGCCATACCAAATAGATGAACTCGATTTTTCACCAAACACTTTGGCTTCCTATTTGCTTTTGGATGCAGTGGGAAGTGTTGCCCCCATTGAGGATAAAGGCATTTATAGCTTCAGGCCTGACTGTCTGGGATCCCACCTTGCACCTCATGATCTTCCATAGCAACTGGGGTCATGTGAAGTGCTTGGGCTAACAATCCTTGTATTTCAATGGTAGCAGAGCTCTTCTGCGGCAAGAGGCCTCAGTGCGTTTGGCTGGACCATGAATTCAGCCACCTTTCGCATGTGATGTTTCCTTTTTCTGAGATGGGGAGGGGGACATCTCTATTCCAATCATCTTTCTGTCTTTTGCCTTTGTAAAGAGGCAGATCTGTGTGCATTTTATTAAATTGCACTGAGATATGTCAGTAGGGCACCTTTTATGAATCTAAAAATAAATAAAATAAAAATTGATTTTGGGAAGGCTAGCAGAGCTCCAGATGTGTATATATCTAGTTCTAAATAATATTTGGCATGAAGCTATGCAGTGCTGATTTGCATCTTCTCAGAGGTGAGCGAGCGAGTCTTTCTTAATGTATTGCACTCTGCAGCTTTGTGTAACAAGGCTGCCCCTGTTATGGGTCTGCTGGGCTCTCTCCATCTCCTCTTGCGCTCCTGATTGAGGGTCATTGCAAACGTGGCTGCTATAACATACCTCACCGTAACGCACAGTCCTTGGCTCAGCTTTCCCTCATGAAGAAGCACTGTAATTATTACATAGCGCAGAATTCAATAAAGCAAAATGCACTGTTGGAGGAAGACTGACAGGCCCACAAGCTGCTGTAAAAGTTGGCTCTGCACAAGAAATGCAGTGAGAGAGAGAGAGAGAGAGGAGCCTTCAGCACCACTGCCTACCAGCTCCTGTTTATACAGCTAAAATTGGAAGATACATGTCCACAGGAAAGCAGATTTCCTCTTAGGATGAGAAAGTACAATGTGACAAAACTTCCCAAGCATTAGTTCAGCGTGTAATCTATGTCTCAAGAAGTGCAAGCAAGAGAAAAAGAGAGAGAGAGAGAAAAACAGGATATGGGCCATGCTCATTTGCCCAAAAGGGACAGTCTGCCTTCCCCACACAGTTAAGCCTGGATCTGCAGAGAGTTTTGTAAAGGTGCATGGACCAGCAGCTGTGAGAGACCCACACCTCGCCATAGCTGCTCGGTGCTCCATTTAGTTGATAACTGCAAAACACTGCAGTGGAGATCAAAGAATGAATGACTTTTTCAGTGCTATACTATTTCAGAAACCTCTAAAATGTATGCTATGAGTCATTTCCTGGATCAGTAGAAAGATCTTGCCATGATCTCCACTACCAGCAGGGCACCACGGGCACTTCCTGTGCCCTTGGGAGCTCCCATTTCAATTAAACATCTGAGAAATTTCCCCAAAGACGCTCAATCAATATGACATTGCTTCAGCTAACAAAATTCTTTTAACATGCAGCATCCTTTGAAACAGAGATTAGAGAGGGCAGGTTAGTTCGGATTCTGAACTACATTTTAAATTACATAATTATCTACTAGCATCACTGTATATATTATAACATCTATTTTCCATAGAAAATCTTGAATCTCTTGAATTTCTATTTTAAAAACTGTAAGAGATGAGTATTTTAATATTTTGAAATATTTTGAAAGCTTGAACAAGCTTGCAGGCTTGTTAATGTCATTCAAAGCCAACTGCATATTCTGCAACATAGGAAATAAATGAATATACTATATAATTACTGATGACACCTAAAAATCTTGAAGTTAAGACAGGCAAAAGCATAACTACTTATACGACTGTATTTATTGCTAGATTGTAGATATTTCATTTTCAGTAAAAAATACGAATAAAAAATTGTAAAACATATTTCTGTATCATACAAAACATGTAGATTTCATTAGATAAAGCACATTTCTGAAGGAAATTTGATGAAGGCAAATATCTTTCTTGTTCTGTTAATTAATAAGCGCTCCAGTCTTGATTTTCCTTGTTTATATTACCAAAAAAGCTTACCAGGGATTTTATTCCTGTAGTAACCTTTATAATATTTAATATTTTTATTCCTTATGTGACAGTTGAAATATTGTGGCTTACTAGATTGTTAGATATTATTATATTCATAGAACTTCGTCAAAATCTCCACAAAAAATCTGAAGCAAAACTCTGATATGTGAGGTACTTCTAATATTGTAGCTGCACCACAGCTATATTTACAGATGTATTTAATTGCAAGTCTCTTACAAGTAATCTTCATTTCAAAGTAAGTAGGTTATATTGTTGACTGAGGTACTACTTTTCTATCAAACTGAAATATTTGAGGCTAGTTTTTTGGAATAAAAGATTGAAAGGTCTTGGGGTTATGGGACTGGGTTTCTCTTTCTTTGATTTGTTCTTAAAGAAAGAAAAAAAGAAGCAGAGAGAAGACAACGAAGTCGACCCCCGTTTCACAGGTGGGGTGACTACGAGTGAAGGAAGTCCACTTCCCACCATGCAGATTATATATTGTGCCACGGCTTCCTTGCGTTCCATTCCATCCACCATAGCCACCTGCTTCTTGGGCTATTCTTGGGCCGGGGGCAAGACCCTCCAGCTGGGCCTGAGGCTGCCTTGAGCTGGGGACAGTGGCGGACTGGGAGAAGGCTGAGATTGCCGAGGGTTCACTGCTTCTTTCAAGTAGGCTTTATTTCCTATTTATTCTAAGACTGCCTTGATTGAGCTCCCATGAACGCAACCAAAATTCTTAAGTTGTCAAATGAAAAACACAGAGGGGTTATTATTTTCAAGTGTCTAACCCTCCATTTTCAGATTAGACAACAAATTGTATGCTGATAGCTAGTGAGACTGCCACAGGAAAAAAAGGAAAATTTTGTTCCCAAATCACAACAGTGGCATTCAAATTTCAGGGACTTTTCAGATAAGATTGAGAATCAGGAATATTTGGTGCTGTGTCTTACTTCTCAGCTGTGGGAATTCAGTGAAGTAAGTTTTATCCCTCTTTTTTGTAAAGTGCATATTTTAAATTGTGACAAAAAAAAAGGAAAGTATTTTCAGCATCTGCATTGTGTGGTGTAACTCATGGACTCCAGCATTTTGTATTGCGGCTTCATCCTACTGAACACATTCTGAGATGAAATATAGGACATAAATCAGATTGGGATCCAGGTCTCTTTTACATATTTGGAAGAACTGTAGAGAAATGCTAGGAATTGAAGGGCTGATCTGACAACTCTTTTGGGGAAGCTTCTTGAAGAGGTGGAGGAAAAAGAAGAGGAAAACTCTTAGATGTTGAAATCAAAGGGATATTGCTGCCTGAAAAAAGTAAATGTGAGAATACAGATTATTTTCATGAACTAAAATGTACAGAATATTAAATGTGAGCAGACCTGACTTGATCATGAGATCACTAAATTCAAACTTTCAGGGCCTTATATCAGATGAACCACAGAGGATAAGCAGTAACTTTTCCCTAAAACAAAAGATACTTATAGATGCATCATAATTTGATCGATAATTCTTGCAGAACAGCGTCCGTTGTAACCTGTCACAAAAGGTATTTTCTAAAGAAATAATGCAAGTCTGTATCAGGGAATTGTGCAGACCACAGCATCATTGTCAGCCTTACCAGCTGGTTTGAACTCTGTAGGACCATTATTGATCTACCAACCTTAGTTTTGTTTTGCTCCAGAACGCTTGCTGTGCTTTAAGTAGACCATTGCCTCTCACAGTCCCTGAAAAGAGCAGTACCCATGAATCATGACTATTCCTTTTAACAAGGAAAAAATTAGCCCTTCCATTTTGACTCAAGGCATACTGTAAAAATTCACTGTTTGTTCAGCTCCAAAGTGTGGACTTTGTTGCGAAAGGTACCTTCAGGGTGAGCACGGTACATGCACACTCATGCACACACATACAAATACCCCTCCCTGCTTCCTCCACCCCAAGTCACCAGTGTCCAAGGCTGGAGTCACTTCTCTGTTAGCCCATGACTCAGGGGCATTTGAGAAATGTCTTCCCAGGGCAGAATTGACACAGCAGAAACACAAAGTCTCTCAGGTTTCAAAGCATTTGCAGCTCTTCCTGTTGAAAAGCCGGATCACTTTTATTCTGATCACTTTACTCTCTTATATATATTCCCCTTCAAATGTTGATGCCTGTGATAGTGCCTTTTAGTCCAACAGTGGAGGCAGAGCACCTGAGAACTAGGAAGAGCACAGGGACACTAAACATGACCAAAGATATCTATTGCTGACCATCGACTTTGTTGGGAGGCTGATGCAAGAGAATGAGGCCTGAGATATAATTTAATGAAAATGGTAATAGGCATGAAGGAAACCCCACAAGAATATGAGGTACAAATATGCTGTTTTCATGCATAGATGAGGAAACAGTCTCCTGATTAAAGCAAATTTCTTCTTAGCTCACTACCATTTTCTTTTGACACCAGTTCCTCAGTGACTCAGTTTCTCCAGGTGTCAAATCAAGACAACACTATCTTCAAAGGGAGTTTCAACTTTCCACCAATTAATGCTTTGAAAATGCTTTTAATTGCTGGAACTCACAACCTGGTAAGCGGTGTTTGAGTTGGATAGTCCTATACAGGTCCCAGAGCTTACACTCAGTGAGGCTTTCTCTTGTCCCTTCTTGTTCAGCTAAACGCAGAGTTTGTTCTGTATATTAGAACAGAAGATTTACAGTCTGAAGTGCTACAGCCAAACAAGTGATGAAAAAACAAATTAGGCAATGCGACCAATCTATATAAAAGTCTGGGGTGTTTGTAATGCCTTCAGTATGCAGGTGAAACATGGCTAGTAAATCTACCTGAGGAAAAAACGCTTCCCTGGGACACAAAATAGGCCATTAGGTCACACTTAAACTTAATTCTCATTTGCCTTTTCTCCTTTTCAAAATTTCACTTTAAAAGTTGCTATCAGCTGACTAGATTTTTTTTCAGTATAATCGCTTAATTTATTTAATGTTTATAGTCATTAAGGCTTTTAGTGGAATCATTTTAAAATGTGCTTTTGGGGTCACTTCGGCTCTATTAAGCTTTTTAAATAGATTAAATCCAGAGTCTCTGCTTTCTGAATACAAAAGCAGATCATGCCTGTGAAGCCAAAAACAATTTAAAACATATGAAATGCAGTAGAATTAATCTGTCCAGAACCAAAAGGAAGACTGTATTTATAGCAGCTGATTTATTTGTTTGATATACAGTATGTGCTCTGGTTTACAATTTTTAAGGTGTGTGAACAGGGTCACATTATATATTACAAAAATAGCAAGGCAATGATTTACAAGACTTCATATTGTGCCTATTGACCTTCTCAATAAGAAAGGTTGGTGGTTGTAACAGCACTGAAAAATTAAACCCATGGGAGTCAATTTAATGTAGTATAAACTCTTTAACAACCAGCAAAATAGCCATATCAGCTGTTCCATCTGCAGATTATGTTTCAGTTGTAAAATGAAGTTTTTAATAAAAAGTGCACAAGCTTTCTTTATTCTACAAAGCATGTGCTTCCTCCTCCACGGAAGCAGCTGTTCCCTACCTTTTGCTTGGTAAGAATGGAAGTATTGTGTTATAATGGTCCACTCAGTGGAGGAAGAAAGAAGAGGAAGAATGAAGCTGCATAATAGTAGTACAAGTCATTTTGTCCAGTTTCCTTCTGAAAATTAATCTCTGGGCTCTGAAGGAAAGATGCACATCTATATTTGTCCTTTACTGCGGACAAACACATTAGTCTGTCCACAAGGAAAACAATATTAGCCCGTGTACAGCTTGAAATAATCAATACCTAGACTTAACAACTGGGTAATGCTTCAGGTTAACACACTCACTGGAAAATGATAGGTTAAGGGCAAGACATCTCTTTTAATTATCATAGCCACGTGTCATTGGCATTCCAGAAATAATGGTATCTGAACATATCTAAAATGTTGTCAGATAAGTGAAAGACAAAAAACATTCAAACTGTGATCTTCCTTATGATTCACTTCATTTTCTTGCAGGGTTATCTTTGTACCCCAGTACCTTGCACAAATGGAAGCTAGCAAGCAAGACAGAGAGTTTTCATATCTCTATGTTTCCATCCCTAGGATGCCCACTTCATCTACTTTTTATAAGCAAGCAGCCAAAAGTGGCCTAAAGGTACATACAGATTGCTAAAGCTGTGTACTATCCACTAAAGCAAAACAAAACCAAACAAGAAAGCAATGCAGCTAGCACATCAAGATTTTGGCTTATAATTTAAGTGTTTCTTTTCATAGAGAAAGTTAAGAGTCGATATCCTTCACCACTTACAGACAGACAATATTGGAGATATAACTAGGACCTTTTGGTTGTCAGAAGAGTACTGTGGTGTGTTCTGGTTTTCTTGGCAAAAAAGGGCTTTTTTTCTAGCTGCTAATGTAATGATCTGGGGAGATGTGGAATCTCCCTGAAGGTTCATGCTTCACACTAGAATTTATTTTCCTGTCTACAAGAAGCAAATGACAAGACAGTTGAGGGCGAGAAGACTGGTGTTTGTGCAGAAGCATATGAATGATGTGAATAAGAAGATTTGCATAATGCGTATTGGTGGGAGTTCTTTTCCAATTTAGCTCATCTATGTGGGAAGTTCATTATGATATTTCCTTTATAACTTACGTCTCTTCCAGAATAGCAGAATAAAACAATTCATGGTGCAGCAGTAGTTATCGTTTTTACATCTTACTGTGTCACTGTGAAAGATCTCTAAACAGTCTATTTCTAATTCTCGTTACAGTTACAAAGTATAAAGGAAAAGAATGAGTCTTTTCAGAAAGTAGCTGAAGTCACAGATTGGTAAGCTATGTGCCGTAGCAAACTCCACACGTAAATTTTAATTCCTCCTCAATCTGTTGATTATAATGCCCTAGAGAGACAAAATGGGTTAATATTTCAGCACCGTGTATATTAATGGTTAACAATTTCATCTGAACATGATATTCCTGTATTTAGAATAGAGGAACCGAAGGAATGGAGCTGATTGTATTAGCTTGTCAAAAAGATATAGACATAGTTACTGAAGCTTTGATTATAGTTAGAATTAATGAAGCACCACAGAATAGTAGGTGTCTCTTGTGCTCTTCCTGATTCTAAGGTGTTTGTTCTGAGAAGGCCTCATAAAACACAGGTGAAACCATCTGAAATGTTATAGCCAGTTAGTGTTAGCAGCAAGAGAGCAAATCTGAACGAAAGAATTTCGCAGCTGCTAATGCTATTTTTCAAAAGCACACATACATTTATCCTCCAAGTTTCGTGCTTTGCTTTGTTATAGAAACCCAAACAAAAAAAAAAAAAAGAAAAATGTTGCCGAGGTGGAGAAACTTTGGGCACCACTTCGCATGGTTGTACACGGCCATCTCAGAGAAAACAAGAGGGAAATCAACTTCTGAAGTTCTTTGTGCACTACACTGTTAAATAGCATTTTAAGACATAATTATCAATGAAGAAGCATTTTCCTTCTTCTGTCCTTGTTGCTTGCTCAGAATTTTCAAAGAAGTACTTAAAGCATTTAATATATAATCTGAATCTTTGAAAACAAGAATCAACCAATGAATCAGTAACATTGTCCAGAGCTGAACGAGCAGTGAAGGAGATCTTTTTTCTTCCTTGATTTGAAAAGAGTATCTGAATATATCCAGTATCTCCAGATGTAGGTTTATGACCTTTTCTATCCAAGTTCCCTGGGTTGCAAGCACTTTAGTGTAACTCCCAGAAATCCACAGAAAGGCAGCCGAAGCATTCAGTCTGAGCTGCTCAGGTCTAAAATTAAAGAAGAAAACCAGAGGAAAAGCAATTCTACAAAGGAGTCATATTAAGGATCCTTGTATTGCCTGTCATATGGCTTGTGGAGATAGAGGCTATCTAATCATTTGCCATCCTGTCACCATGGGAAGCTCATGCTGGATCCTCTGAAGTATCACAGTCCACTGCAGACTAATCTTGTGGAAAGTCATATAAGAGAAGCAGAATAATAGAGCAACTGGGACAGTACCTTGACATTTGTGATAATAAATATTATCAGCAACATCGGCTGCAGTTCAGAGAAACTCCTGAATCTCATATGTCAGAACTGTTAGTGAGAAGTATTGGAAAACCTTTTAGACTGACATTTTCCTGGGAGAGGTGATCAGCTCCAGGAATCCTTGTGCCTTAGGCAAAATTCAATACCTATTGTCCCTCATCTCCTTGATCACAGAAATTAAAGCTGGAGAAGACTCCCAGGTCACCAGCTTACTATACATTTTCAAGCCTTTCACAGTTCTCATCCAGGCGATGACACTTGTACCACTTCTTTCAGGAGAGCAGTAGTGCGAACACCTATGGAAGATCTGGCGAGGAGTCAGTGACTGGTAGAGTTGGTGAGCACGGCCCCACGGGTGCTCTCTGACACACTGACCGAATTCCTGTCAAGGCCAGGTGTGCATATTCCATTTTGTCAACAATGTCTAGCTGCTTCCCAGCTGGTAGCTGCTCAAGGTTAGCACAGCTGAGATACGGAAATAGTTCTAGTAGATTTAAGGGGCCCTTGGAATTCAAGAAGGTGAGTCGCTCCTGGGCATCTGACCTGTGCCTCCAGCAGCCTCCCATCAGCAACCCCCCTGCACAGTTCCCACGGCTCCCCACGCATGCTCCCCACATTTGGAGTGCAAGTCCTTTATTAAATCTATCCTGTTTAACCCCTCACGAACTTTGAGTGTCTCTCTATGCTGGTATCTGACCTCCCTTACCCCCCTTGAGGTCACAAGAGCTATCCTTATCTTTAAGAAAAAAAAATTAACCCTGGCATGGTTCTTCATTAGCCCTTGACAGTAGTGTCCAGTAATATAGAGTGGGCTATCCTGAGCTCAGTCAGACTAGACCTGCTTTACAGTTTCCACTGGTGTAACTAAGTGCATGCATTACATTGTGATGCTGAATCCAACCCCTAAGGTTTCACCTAAGAAATGTGCCATAATAGTTAAACATCTCCATTTGTTTACTTTCTCCTTTTACTTTCACTATAGATCCTGTCCATCTGTGAAATCGAAAGTCTTTTCAGGAGCTGGAGTCATATGCCACATTTGCCAGTGTGCAAAGGGAGAAAGGACTGGAGCCTGAGCAGACTAATGTATTTCCTAGAGCACAGAACCTGTTTCTTCAAGCATGTGGCAAACCAATAAATAAAAACTATAAATATGCAGGAATGGGAGTAAGTACAAAAGCTACTTCAAATCTACTAATAGTTATCTCCTGGCCTAGAATAGTGAACGTCTTACTTTCACCAAGATAAAGAAGTCATGAAAACCTACGGTTGACACAGTGTTGTAGCCTTTATACTCAGCAGATTGAACTAAATAAATGATATCATACCTGTGTTTTCCAGCATCCACTATATTCCCCATGTCCCTTAAACCATACACAATTCAGGTAATGGATATGGACGTCCTGTTCAAACTTACCAAAGGCTTCAGTTCTCCTAACTTCAAAACTGCCTGCTGCTTCTGGTTTTTGACACAAGCTGAGCCAAATATGGGGTGTGGACAGATGATTGCAAGCAATTGAGTTTCCATAACTTAGCAGGTTACCATTTGTCATTGAGCTGCAGTGGCTGGCTGAATGTGTGTATGCCACCTAATACATAGGTGGAACAAAAAAGCGTTAGCTTAAATCACTGCAAAGGTCACATTTGCCATCGCGCATCAGTAGCATCGAGATGAGCTTCAGTAAAATAAAATATTAGCTTCAAATACAAATCACCTTCATAATTTTAGCTAACACATTTTACTTTTCACATGTAGCAGACAAAGAGCATTCATGTAGTTAGGTGTCAAAGCTTATCTGCCACTGGTAACTCCTTACCCCTCAGTAACTTGTTTTTTTGCAATTGTCCTGTTATCCAGGACAATTATCCATAGTTATCCATAGTTTGGAAGGAGCAGGAGGCAGCCTTTCCACAGACCTAATGCTATGAAACCTTCCCAAAGAGATTCCCATGGCGAATCCCCTACTCCCTCTCTTTATTCTGACAAATCTCCCCAGTACGGTGCACCCAAACAGGGGTCTGAATCACACCCAAAACGGGAGGGGGTAGCCAACACCGAGATGGGTAGCTCTCACCTAGCTTTACACCATGAACACTAAGACATGCCTATCTTATTTATTTATTCATCAATGAAGGTATATTAGGTAAGCAATTGGAGCCAAGCAAAACTTGCTGGTTCTACAAACTGAGCTTCCCGGCTGAAGTTTTCTCATGTCACCTCTAAGCACTGAGACAGGTCCCAGGATAGCTTCAGTGATGATCACCCAGCTATAATACAAGCTGTCAAATCTGTTATAATGAGGGGTTAAAATAATATACATGCCATATTGAATAATTGCTATAAATGCCCTCAGGCACAAAAATATAGTTTGAGATGTTGTAAATAATGCGGCTGGATTTGACTGTAATGTGATACGTCTGCTCTGTTTTTTTCTAGGTAGTCTGGCCCCAAGTGTCTTTTCAGGTCTGTTCTTCAGTCAATGTTAGCCGCAAAAGTAACAGTACCTCAGTGTGCAGTATACAAACATCTCGGTCAATCTGAGGTCAAAGCGCAGCTAAAGGAGGTAGCATGCAATAAATATAAATGAAGGATATTACTATGATAAATAAAAGTGGTCTGCATTAACGTGAATGAGCTTGACTGATAGTGAGTACATTTCCAAGACACAGGGTCAAGTTTGGTGTGCCAGCAAGGCGCTGAAGCAGCTGAATGAGATGCATTGCTGTAAGCAAACCCTTAGACAAAAGCACCCAAGCCAGCTGTGAGCTCATAGAAGATACTTATCAGTTGTGGTAATAAAGCCATCCTGAGTGTAGGCTCTCTGATACCGTTTTCAAATCTTTGCTATTAATGTCAAAGGATGTGTTACTTCTTTTCTTGCTATAACTTTTTCCCATAAGAGTCCAGAATCAGCAGTAGTTCAGTTTGCTTTCTCCACCGAGGCATGTTCTCCCAGTTTGTTCTCTCCTCTCTGTAAGTTTTACCACCAAGTAAATGTTCTTTAACAGGATATCTGAGTTTCTTTAGCTACACTATACCAATATTTGAAGTTTGCATTTAGAAGGCCCATTCTCTGCAAAAATATAGCGGGAGGTATTTCTGATGAGAACTCTTTTTTAAGTTTTGTATCTGAATTCCCTTATCATTTTAAATGCAGTGAGGAGCTGGGATGGCAGAGAGTTCTGACAAGGACTAACTCTATACAACATAGCTGACAGGCAGCAGGCAGTCCAATGAGCCTACCTGCTCGTGAGGTGTTCAGTGGGGGTCCCTGGAGTATTACAGAAATGGACCTGTTGCCCAGAACAGGGGCATAAGTTGGGTTTAAGTACTCGGGGTTTTGCTGCAGGAGTCACAGCACTAAGCTGAGCAGCCAGACTTGCAGTCTAGGGGGATCACGGCGAAGGGAACGGTGGGAAAAAATCTCTCCACCGGACAAAGACTAGAGAATAAAAAAACAAGGGTAGTCTAAAGATCTCAGATAAAGTGCTACAGAAAGGAGTGGGAGGCACAACTTGTACCACATCTGATTTCCTTCCTCATCATTAGTAGAGGTCTGGAGAATGAGGAAAGTGTGATGAAATGCTAAACAGCGACACACAAAACCTCTGCAGTTGGGGTGCAAATGACAAGTGACACCGAATGTTCCATTAAATGATGCCCATGAAAAGTAAGCACACAGTGAATCACCCATCCACAGAGGCTTGCAATAAGGGTGTTACAGAACTCATCTCTGGGCTGATATTGCTGCTATTTAATGTAGTTTCTAGCAAGCCATTTATCATATTTATGGCTACATCTAACCCTTTTTACTGTGGTTTTTTTTTTTTTTGCAAGTTCTCTTGGAGTCAGGCTATTCCACAGCTTTATGAAGCCGTGAACTGGAGAATAATGCATGACCCAAAGCAAATGGAGGTGAATGATGCTCACATTATGCTGGTTATCCAGACCTGTCAAAGAACTGCCAATACATCAAGCAGCATTGACCAACTTTGCCATGTCTACAGCCTCCAAAATAGGTAGCAAAAAGGAATCAAGAGTGTGCTTAAAAAGGTCCCATTATGTTATGCTTCATCATGATTTGCAGCAGATCTGAATACTTGCATCAGCTTTCAGAAGTAGTAGTGTCCTCCTCATCCATGCTCTACAACTTCCTGGCTTTCAAGCAACAGAATGGGAGCCTAACCCTTTTCAATAACCTTTTGCTCTGAGACAGCACTTTAAGAAACTGTACCATTTATTAAAAAAGTAGCTAGTTTTCAGACTAGTTAGTGTCATCAAATAATTTGCATTGCTGTAAAAAAAAAACACTAAGTAGCAGCTGCCAGACCACACACCATTAGAAAGCAAGCAAGCTATCTTTCTGTTGAGAGGTTTCTCAGGAGCTTCATACCATGAAAATCTCTTTCAGCTGAATTCCTGGAGTATGTAATCCTGATATACTTAAATTGTTCTTGGATCATTTACCTCCCAGGAAGCTTATTTTGGTGCATGCTTGGTGTGCAATTATTTATAGAGAAAGCCCTGTCCCTTTGCAAAGCAGAAAACAGCTCATGGTAAGT
Organism: Dromaius novaehollandiae; assembly: GCF_036370855.1. Taxonomy (NCBI): domain Eukaryota; kingdom Metazoa; phylum Chordata; class Aves; order Casuariiformes; family Dromaiidae; genus Dromaius; species Dromaius novaehollandiae. The sequence continues at coordinate 29,074,061 of NC_088098.1, forward strand.
CAGTTGACACTTGATCTGCATCTTTTCTTTTTTTTCTCCCAAAAGTGAAATTCACTGAAATATCTCATAGAGTCTTCAGGGAAGAGGGAAGGTAGAACATAATACTTATACTGGGTCAAACCAAGTGCTGGTGTCCCCCAGCATCCGGGATCATCAGAGAAATATAAGAACAAGGGAAGACTACCTTGATGCTTCTTTATGTTTTTAAATTTCCTGAGCCTGAACTACATCTCTGTGGTTAATTAACCTCTGTGGTTAATTAAAGACTCTGTGGTCTTTTTTCCATTAATGTTTTCAATTGCTTTTTCAATCGATTAGTATTTTGGCATCTACAATGTTTTGTGGCAATTAATTTTAGTAAAGAAATTAGCATCTTCAATTCCCTTTAATGGCTGTGAACCTGGAGAAAACTCAGGAACTTTTCTGGATTGGATCCTTAGGCTTCCTTTGATTTTATTTTCCCTGTCTTCTAAATTTGGATAATGATACTTACTCATCTGTCTCACTGGCATGAGTCATTTTTTCCAGTTATTTTACTAACATTTGTTAGTGAAACCTGTTGATTCAATAACATGTGTTAATCCACACTGAAGACGATTAGGCAAGGTGTTACTCATTTCTTGATTTTCTTTTTAATTAAAGATTGTTCATGGCAGCCGAAGTTGTGCAAACTTCTAATACATGTAACTGCATGCAAAAACATTTCTGGACACCTTCCAAACTTTAATCTAATTAATGAGTTCCATATATTAGTGGAGAGAGTTAGTGGAAAGTGATTTCTTTAAAAGTTATTATTGCATTGCACATATATAAGCTGTATCTTTTTACTAGAAGCAAACTTGTTGAAATACTATTCTACAACCTGTACTTTGCTGAGTTTCTGATATCTTTGTTCAATATACTTTTGATATTAAAAAGACTTGTGAGAATATTATATTCATTATACCTCTCCTGTAAATTTTATAGATGCATGCATTTCACACAGTATAGCCAAAGATCCCACTGGAATCAAAAATACAAGCAAGAAATATGTTCCAAATGATGGATCTACGAATAGTGAAAGGAAATAAGGATTACAAGAACACACTGAGAAAGAGAAAATGGTAGTTAATTTCCCCAAAGAAACTGGTGATAACAGAATTAAAGCAGGAAACTCTTTTTACTACAGTTTTGTTCCTCCACTACTTATTCTCTCCCAGTGACTACATACAATGTAAAGATTAGATAAAGTTGTGCTAATTGCAGAGCTTGTTCTTTAAGTTTAGCAGAAGATCCAGAGAAGGGATTTTCTTGCTGCAATCCCTTGGCAATATCCTTTGATTTACACAGCAAGGTGGTGGAGTGGACCACTAAGAGTCAGGGTTAAGCACTCAGAAGAGTTAGATTTGTCCACAAAGCTGTCTAGAGCTAGCCAGTGGGAAAATGCTGAGAACAATGCGGGCAGAAATTGACTTTGTACTAGGTAGTGTCATAGGCAAAAACAGCTTAAACTGTGAATGCTGACAGGCAGCCGATAATTGTGTGTATATTTGTGTGAATGTCCAAAACTGAACTTCCTAACTCCCAAGAGAAGCCTGCTACTAGCTAGCTGCAACCTGTATGGGCTATTTGCAAATTTTGATAGCACCTGGACTAAGCCAAAGTGGCATGTCCTGAATACTACAATTAATAAAGAGACATGAGACAAAACCACTAATTAGGAGGCTAATCACATGTTGTACTTCTGTACATAGACTACTTACACTGGTTCTGGGAAACAAGAAGCACTCCCAGAAAGAAGGCAGCAAAGATTTTGGCTGGAGGAAAGATCATGAAATTGGGGGAAGATCCTGGATCAGGGAGATAGGTGGAGACAAATGCCTGGGAATGCCCAGAAATCTTGCCCAGTGACACCCAAGCCTGATAACTGAGATCAGCAGCACAGCTGCTGCACCCGGGGAACATAACACCAGGGGGAGGAGGAGGGAAGGAGGGTGAGATAATCAAGAAGGCAAAAGCTTGAATCTCCTTGGTTCTTAAATAAACCCCAGTATCCAGATCCACTACGGCTTGTGGTTTACTCTGTCTCACACATGACAAGGAGGCAGAGCACGCAAAGGTAATCAGAGAGGGCACATGCAGTCAAGCCTATTGGTGATTAGTGGGCAATTTGGTTGGGCAACATGCTTCCAAATTACTCTTTCTGCTCATGCAGAAGAGGCTGCATTTTACGTTTCGTCCATCTCTCAGGTTCAGATATCACCTATAGGTGAAAAGAATGACATTTGGTTACAGAGCATCCATGTAGCCCAGCCTGGTCTTCTAAAGGTAGGTGTCAAGAACAGGAGTCTGGCCTTTCTTTCCAAGCATGGCTAGACACACAATGGATGGGCCTATTGTAACTTCCCTCTTCTGCAGTGACTTGGGCTCAGTCAGCTACCCAAGCTAGGGGAAACAGGGGTTCAACTACTTCCTACCTGAGCAGATTTAGACCTACAGCTCCTTGCTCCAGTATGACTGTAGACACTCCCTGTTGGATCTCTGTCTACAGTCCTTATGAAACTTCTCCATTTGCAAAAAAAGACTGCAAGATTTAAGGGGCAAGGGAAAGAAGAAAAGCAAGAAAAGCAAGATACATTTATGTGTCAGTCAGTACCGGGCTCTAGCCTTTGGTCTGCTCATGCATTTTATCTATTGGCTGGAGCAGAACAGTAGCTAGCACTTCCTCAAATAAGACAACAGCCTTCTCACTGTGCAGTTAGCTTTACTTTCTGATTCAATGATTTTGCACTCTTTCCTGAATGGTGGGACCATTTCACTAAGAGAGTTTGAATATACCTTTTACATAACCTACATTAGCATGTTGCTTAACATTTAGGTGGTGCCTCAGAAACTAAATTTGAAATTATGGCACAGCTGGAAGGGGGCGCAACTGAACCTCTTATTTCCATTGCTGGGGTGAATCCTGGGCGTTGTTTAAATAGCAACACCATACCTGCCCATATTACAAGCCCCTTTAGGAAGGAAAGGTTTCTGCATCTGTATTTTTTATTGTGTTTAACCTGGGGAGGGGAGGGCACACAGTAAGCATTTTTAGTGCATGCTTGTTAGATGCTTACAGGAGATAGGATGGAGAATTTCATATTCTGAACACTGCTTGGACCTGGGCCTGCCTAGGGCCAAGGACAGCCTAGTCCTGTCCTGTTTGATAATTCTTCTTTTTGTGAAAAAAATAAGGAGACATTAAGTTTAAAAAATAAGTCACAGTGTTGAGGCACCCCTAACTCCTAAATTCTCTTCATTTCTGGCCTGCATATTTTGTTCATATCTTTGTATTTATTGTATTACACCTCAAATTGTTCCAGGGGATTCAGCTCAGCAGGTGATCCACATTCTTCTCTGCAATTACCCTTTCATCAAATTACCTGCCATTCAGGCAGTCTTTCTACTAGTCAACATTTTTATTGGTGACATGATGTTTATTTCTATACCATAGAATATCACAAGATTGATACTGAATATTACAAGATCTCTGTAAAACACCCCAAGAAACACTTGCATGCAGATATGATTCTTTCTTTATTGGCACTGACTTTCAGAGATCTGTCTATTAGCTAGGTCTTTACCCATTTAATATATATTTCATTGATATTATATGGAGCTATATTAAATCAGAATGCCTGGCAGTAATAAGTGGAATGGATATGTCAACCAAGTTGGTAATCCCCACACATGTAATTGTGATTATTACAGAACCACATTTATTGTCATAATTAACTGAAGCCCATATTGGTTTGGTATTATTTGGCCTAGGATTGATTGCCCTAGAGGCTAATTGTCCTAAAGGCACCTGAATTACCTCACAACCTCTTTTAAGATCAGAACACTTCCAACTTCCCAGAATTTTACTGGTATTCCAGGAAGAAATCTCTTCAAGTAATCCTGTGGGTTTCTTAGGTATAAGTTATCCATGACTGCTGATTTTAAATGATTTATCCCCTGCACAAGGGTTTTTTTAATATCTTTCTCAGTTCCTAACTGAGTACTTCATCATCTGCATGTGAAAGAAGCACATCCTCTTGTTTCATTCTGAAAACAGAACAGGGATTTATTTACTGTACACTCCTGCATTTCCTGCCTCATTATTAACAACATTATCATCTCAATCTAGTAATGGGCTTGTATTATTGCTGAGATTTTGTTTGTTCCTAATATACTTTTTAAAAGCTCCTTATTTTATGCAGCCCAGAGACAAATCTATGATGTCATTAGCTTCTCTTATCAATTATGTACACTTCATAAATTATATTGATTATTATCTATTTTTTCCTTTTCCCATTTGCTACATTCTGTTGGATTCCTCTCCCTTCCCCATTTCTAATAGCTTCTTTCATTTCAGCCATGCAATAGAAAAGCTCTAGAGCAAACGTTGCTTTCTATCTTGATGGTGGAATCACAGCTTTCTGGCTATATAACAAAACCTTCTTGGAGAAGTCTAAATTGCTGTTGCACTTTTCAGTCATGTTTTTATTCCAGTTAGTTCTGCTCTCTTTGACAAATTGACTCCTTCAAAAACACCAAATGTGTATGTCCCAAGTTGGATCTGCCCTATTTGTTGGCCATAATAAATGTAATCATGTCACAATCCTAGTCTCTACACAGCCATCATCTTCCAGTTCAGTGATTAATTCATCTTCACCTACCATAATAAAGGTGAAAATAAATTAACTTTGCAATGGCTTCTGAGTTAGAATATTTTCCCTTTCAATTTTTTTAGAAACTTTAATGTTCTTACACTGCTGGTTGAAGGAAGCCTTTAGGGCATAAGTCCCCACACTAAGAGTCTCTACCATGTACAAGCCTTCTTTATTATTCTGCCTTAGCTTAATGCTCTCCTGGCTGCTCCAAGTAGTCTTTATGCAAAAAAAATTAATCCCCTAAGCCTGTGAGATTCAGGCTACTACATTAATCTTGGGCAGTGATGGCAAGCCTGTGGTGTGGACAGAGGAAGGAGCGATGCCGTTATTGTCACGTAACCGTGGCAGGGTTTGGCGTGCCCTCTTCCTCGGCCTCGTTTCCCTGTGCCAGCCCTGCCTCTGGGAGGGCAGCGGGGTGGGGGGCTCCCAGGGGCGTTGGGGAAGGGGCAGGGAGGGGAACTTCATTATGCCCGTAAGCTTGTGGACACCGAGTGATGATCGCTGTAAATACCAGGCATTCCTAATAAGTAAATAATGCAATTAGCTTAAAAGCATTTAAAAATTAAGAGGCCTTATCTATTGCAAGACCTGTGAACTCAATTATCTACGGTTGGTCCACCTTTAGCTGAGGTCATGTTTTGTGGCCTCACAAGAAAGCTTTAGAAGGCTTTCGAATGTCAGGATAAGTATGAAGCATCCTTTTAAATAAGTGAGGGTTTATTTGTTGCATGTAATCAGGAAATAAATGCCAGTCTGGCATATTTACTTGTTTTATACCAGACCTTTGAGCAAAACCCATTAGTGATTTGGAAGAAAACATTCCTCTCTGTCTTTGGCCTGAAGCAGGGGAACAAGATGATCTTGAAATCCAAAATTACATTACTGTCCTCTAGATCAGATTTTGGATGATGGTGAGTAAACAAATTATGGTAGGTAAGTTTGAATCGGCATGTGACAGCATTGGCAATAGCATGGGAACATAGCCCAGCCCTGGTTGTTCAAAAAATATTCCACACTGAGATTCAGCTGGCTATACTATTCACTAGCTGTTCCAACATTCAACACTCTTCTGCATTTTGTAAATGCTGTCTTGTTGCTAGAAATAGCAGCATTTTAACTGGAAGTATTGAATCAGGATCTCATTCCTACAGGAGCAGAAAAAAACCATTCACTCTTTGTTGTTTGAGGGACTGTTCATGGATACTGGAGACTGGTTACAATAAGCTGGGAGCAGGTATGCTTTTTGTATGCCTTGAACCAGCTGCTGTAATACTACAGTATTAATGAAAATATTCCTGTAAATCTCAGTAGCTTTAGGGTCAGTCGTATGGTCAAACTGTTTGAGTCAAACCTTTCATCCCTTTTCTACCTGTGGCAATATGTCAGAAGTTTATTGTCTTAAATTGAGCAATAGTCTATAATCGTTACCTCAGCTAAATCTATCTCATGTAATAATATTATACCAAAGCAAATAAAAGATGATATTTTGTAGTAGCCATGAGCAAAGAAAGGATTGATCCAGGGCTCTAATGTGGATTCTTGCAGGATTTTTCCTGCTCTCTCTTCACATTTTAACTTCAAAGGTCCTCTCATCTGTATCAGTAGAATTCACCTTTGTAATCCTTAGCTATTTTGTTAATTGCCATGTTGCATTAATTATCACCTTAATAATGAGCCTTCTCCTATAGCCACTTATGGATAATATTTAATTGTCTGGTTGGCTTCTGGAAATAGCCAGTACTGAATCAAATTGATCCATTAATGCATTAATTCATCAGAATTTCAGTCCCCAAAGCAGCTTTGTGGGATGCAGATTAGTTCAAGAGATATTTGCTAACACTGAAAGATGCATGTACAATTAAGTGACTTTATTCAATGGCTGGCTTTTTTCATGTAGAATAAAGAGCATTATCATTTATATGGCTGTTTTATGTAGCTATACAGTTAGGCAGAAGTGTAAGTATCCCCCTTCTTGCCCAGACTGTCTTTGACACGCTTGTTTAATGTATTTTTGAATGCTAATTAGGTTTTCACTGCCCCTGTCTTTAGTGTCTGCTATAGGGCTGCTTCTATCCAGTTACCACCTTGAAGTTACCGTAGATCTTGCTAATTATCTGTTTCCCCATAATTCCAGCCTATAAGACCCTGTGCAATCTGTGACAAACGGGGCCTAAATTATGCAGTATGTGTCCCTGGATTCTCTGACATTCTCATGCAGCAAACTGGAAATACTGCAGCTTCAGGTAAATTTTAAAAATTGAGATTATTATTGCATTAACTATAAAATGAATAATCCATGAAAGAAATTCCTTGTGTTATTCGTCACAGTAAATTAAACTTATTTTACCCTACACCTGCATTTCTCCTCTGTTTCCAAAATGTACATGTAATGGAGAACTGAAGAGCAAAAAATTATCAGGGGCAATTGACAGCAGCTACACTGCCTACAAGATATTTGGGACTTGAGACACTAAGGAAGCCGTGAGAAATGATTTGAGACTCAAGGTCCAGATGTTTCTGCTTAAAAGACAACTAGGAGAAAACCTAGCAGGTTAACATGTAAATGGCATGCGAGAAGTGCAATTTTAGTCTGCCCGCACATGGGAAAATAGTGCTGAGCTACTTGTAGCTGTTTTACAGAATATCTGGCAGCATATCTCTGTCCAGAAAGCAACAGTTTTTGGGCTAACTTCATATAAAGAGCTTAAATGTTGCATTACCTAAATTTTAGGATGGAAGGGCGTGCCTCAAATATTCAAGAGGAAAAAATAAAGAGAGGGTATGTCTTGAAGCTGACCCTTCTCATTGCAGAGGCACAAGGACAGAGCCAGGCCAAGACTGCTCCTGAAATGTGGGACTGCCAAGGCCAGCTGATGCCTTTGCCTGGGGGCTTTATGTTCACACCACGGCCTCTCTGTCAAGTCAGTGCTCCTGTCACCCTGTCACCGGGATGGACGGCATCACCAGGAGGGGGGAGGAAGAAGTAGTGCACTTGGCACAGTGTAACTAGGTACACAGTGGCCAAAGGGGACGCGCTCCCAACTCCCATCACCGAACTCTGAACGCCTCATCTACTGTTCAGTTCACGTTAAAATCATTGTGCAGTTAGAACTGGCAGCCTGACTCCTTTGCTGCCAGATAGCAGGTAAGCAACTCTCTCGCTTCAGCTCTCCTCATCCCACTACAAATGTTTGATTAATTTGGGCAAGGGCTCAGGACAGAGACTTCCCCCACTGCACACCACCACCATGCCTGTCCCCTTGCACTTCCCTGCAAGCACAGGAGGCCGTGTGTCCTTAGGACCAAATCATCTCTGGAGTCATGCAAGAGCTGTGGGTTCCCAACAGCGTTTAAAATAGGAACTGTGGTGTCTAAGGAAAGTGTGTATTACAGAGCTCTTAATAAATGGCAGTGTTGCTTCATTTTCTGTGTCTGTTTTGGGGGGGTTCTGTCTAACTGGTGAGCTAGTGAGCCCACTGGATCAGACTGCAAAAGTGAGACACACATGATTATTTTGTGGATCCGGATGAGCAAAGAGGCATGAGATGAGCATCTCACTGCTCAGCACCTTCCAGGCATTTTGTTGCCTTATTGATGAAAATTTCCACTAGGTGGCAGATGATCAGAGATTTTTGAAGGCCTAAAATTTAAAAGCCAGGGCATCCCTTTGTGGATCTCTCTCTTAGACCTCGACTGTAATCCTAACCTGTGCCTGTAAAGAGCCTGTGCAGAGTAATTAATAGCAAAATATTTGAGTCTATAGAGAGGAATCCAGCTATAACTGCAGACGGATGAGTGTATTAATCTGTTTCTCAAAAGAAAATAAATTCAGCCTCTGGAGTTTGATTCTACAATGCAGAATGCCAGGGCTACAGATGTTAACATACTGATTTATGATGTGAAGTGCAGGTTATTCTGGTGCAGATGGTAAGTTTTTGTATGGGAGTTGTGGCTTTGATATCACCTCTGTGACTCTCTGGAGTCTGCGAGGTGAGCTGCTCCTAATCACTTCTCTGGTATGTCCTATACTCCAGGTGCTTTGTGGGACCTAGGGTATGCAGTCCCTGCTCTGCTTAAGAAGGGAGCCTTTAGTTATGTCTTCCTTGCCTTTTTTTTTCTTTTTGCACCACTACAGAGATCCAGAGCAAGGGCAAGGTTCTAGCTTGAAAATGGAAGTTTTACAGATCTGTTGCTAAAATTGTCTTCCAGTCATCCTTCAAATGACGTGTCAGACATATCATCCATAGGTGAGAAGAGCATTGCACAACTTTCAGAGATGAAGATGGCACAGCTCTCTAAACACATGTATCTCTTTGCAATTTAAAACAGGTTTGACATTTTCCAGTTGATTTTTTCCCCCTGCATCAGGAACATATCCGGGCCACTGAATTATCACTGAAACTGCTGTGTGACTTCCCTAGCTCCTCAGATACCACCTGAAATACAGACCAGTATAGGAGTCTCAGGGCATGTCCATCTACTGCACTCAACAATCTTCTTGGCAGGCTGCTTTGAAAGTGGATCCCAGACCCTCCTGGTCTCTAGGTCTTAGTAGGTGGGCTAGTGGACTCCTAATTTCCCTGGGACATTGTGTACCCCAGCAAAAAGGCTGGTGGTAACAGGATACCCCAGGACACTGCATGGCTGATGGCTTGCAGTAGCCGACTCCTGGCTGGCTGGCCCAGCATTTCCCAGACAGCTGGGACCTCAGCTGGCCCCACCCTGGCAGCAAGCTGGCTGCGTGGACAGCTTGCCTCCTTGTCAGACTGCCTGGCAGACTGCAGAAGAGCACACTTCCTTTTGGAGCTACTGCAATGTCCCTGCTTGGAAAGCATTCCTCTGTTTCCAAAATAAAAGAATTGAAGATTTTTTGCTTCCATGGAAAATGCTAAACATTTGGCTTTCTTTTCTTAATTGCATGTGAAGAACTCCAACCATTTCTCCTCTGTTTTCTGGCCAGATCTCCAGGATCCATTGGGAAGTCCTTTAGAGCCCAGCTACATCCATAGCTTTTCTACACTCTACTGGCATTGAGTACGTAAATGAGAAAACGGTTGGTCTGTTTTAAACTATATTCTAGCACTCTTATGCTGTTGGAGTATTAGCCGACACAGAAACAGATGTATAAATCACCTGTTCTATGTATCCATGTTCTGGGGACCTTTCCAATGGCATGCATTATTATCCAACTGCATGCACAGCTGGTGAGGATTAACACTCTAAACCCCTTTTCTTCTTCTGCTCACTTCTGCCCTACATTCATTCTTTGAATTGAGAATGACTAACCCCTTTGCTTAAATGACATCTAAAATGGAGGACTACAGCTCCTCTGCAAGTGAATAAGGAGAGACAGTGAAAGTGTCTGAAGTAATAATCACTGTGAGAAGATTCACTTTTCCCGTTCTAACAGTTCACAGTATTATTAGCTTGTTCCTTTGTATTAAATCTTTCCCTATTTTTTCTGCTATAGAAATGCAATTTGCATCACATCTTTTTCCCAGGAGGAAAATATTAGAGACCCTTCAGAATCTGATTAAGATTTTTGCTCACTGAGTTCACATTTGTCTTGTAATGATTTGTGAGTAGCCTGACTTGTTTGAAATACTAATACTAGCAGTTTCACATAATTGACTCAACCCTGGATCTTCTATAAACTTCACAAATTCTTTCCTAATTTCTTTCATTACAGCAGCCTGCATAGGAAGTGGATTGGCAATCATCATTAAAATGTCATTTGTATTCAGGTGACTTCATCCTCCAAACCTTCTACAATTTATTCCTGCAATATGTGATTTTTTGATAATTTCTGTAAAAGTTCCAGGACCACTGTGAAAAGGAAGTATATTCTGAAGATACAAAGAGTTGTGGTTAACTTTGACTTCAGTCAAAGGGGTTTTATAATGGAATTGTATCTATTGATCTAACATGTGATGTTTTCCCGTTATCTGTACAATCCAGGACTCCTCTTAAAATTATTTAAGAGGAAGCTGAAGACTTCCTTTGCATCACAGGACAGTAGCGTACCTGGCACACCACACACCTCTTCAAACATCGTCTGCTAATTAACAATCCTGAATAGAGTTTCTCTGGTGTCTACTAACCAATCAGGCAGCAGAGTCCAACCTATCAGCCAACACATTGGTGACTATCTGAACATCAATATCAAACAAGCAGACAAGCCTGAGAGAGGAAAAATCAATTTATCTTTGTTAGGTTTCAAGTCAATTAAAGATGGTCTTCTACTGATTTTGAAATTTATTGGCATTCCAGAAATCCATCTTTAACAGGGTTGGGAGCCAAACCCTTAGCCTATTTAATGCTTCAGTAAGGCTTTTCTTTCTGCTTTTTTTATTCTTTTACCATTTCCTCACATATTCCTTTGCATTTATTTCTGTTAGGCTTTTCTAACTGTGTTTCATCTAAGATTTGAATTATTATGATGTCAGCTGTTAACACTGGTATAATTCAAGCTTTTAAAACTTCTTTATCCATCCTAACAGTTTTGCCTAAATGCATATAATCACGTGCAAACACAACATATTTTGTGATTATGATTGTGAGGCATGCCCTATTTAACACACTACCTAGGCCCCTCAAAATACCACCTCCCCTCCCCATGATGTAGGAAATGGCAAGTGCTTCTGTTTTGCTGAACACAAATGGTGGTAGTGGAAGGGTAGGGGCCAAGGAAGGATTTTAGCACCTAAAGAAGATTTAGGAAGAATTTATTTTGTGTGAAACTGCAATCCTAAAACTCTTTTTGTAACTGTTTCTTGAATCAACTGAACTTTTTTTTTTCCTTCATTACTTTTAGGTTCACCTTTCTCCATCTTTACAGGGCTACATAGCTGGCATATAAGCTGTGTGGACCTCTGCCCGTCCTCTGAGAGGAATGACTTAGTAAGTATTCTCTGACCATTCTCTGACCTAACACATAGAGACAGAATTACACACTTCGCGAAATAAAGAGATGTTCAAAACTTTCTTTTAAATCAACAGTGGCAGTAGCACCCCTTTGTGTGTGTTGACCTAACGGCTGGTGCATTCTTATAGGAAACAGGCAACCTGCTCAACTCATTCTCCTGCCTGAGGGCATACAAATCTACCTCTTCTATGCCGGTGCTGTAATGGTGACCTCTGAGAGTGTAGCACTTAGGCCTGGCTGCTCTCCTCTTGAAGCTGTGCCAGTGCCCAGAAAAAGGTCTCAGGATTTTCTGGACTGGAGAAAAGAAGAAGGAGTGCACCCGCGTTCTAACAGTAGAGACACTTCTTTGGGAAGGAGGGGTCAGGATTTCGATCACTGTTCCTGGGACTAGTTCCATGTTTTAAATCATGACTTTTGAATAGCAAATTGAGCAACAGTGTTGGGAGCAGGGCTCCTCAGGTGGGAAAAGTACATTTGAAACCCCTCAAGTCTCCTTATTTTGTGGGCAAGTGTTCTGAGCGCTGGCAGATATGATCACCTCATCTACTCTCAGCTGTCCTATTTTCCAGGGAGAAATGAGACCTGCTTGGTGCAACTGAAAAAAAACGTGTGGATACCTGTTGTTAAGAGTTGGCTGTGGGTTCCAAGGCGAGGTGGATGTAGGGAACTCCTGTCCCAGTATGGCAGTGTGATATTCAGATCCCCTACATTCAGGAGGTACCACTGCCTTACTCTAGAAGGCTTCCAGCTCAGTGTCCTTGCTGTTTGGGCTTGCCATTTTGGGGCACCTAATACCCTCATGGGTTGAGCAGTGAACTAGGCTTATTTAGGGTTCTCCATTCCTTTCTGGGCATCTATTCTCTCTGCTCAGAGCTTCTGTGCTTATTTTGCTGAACTCCATGTTCATTTCTCATAGGAACAAAGAGGGTTGTATCCTTTTTCACTGTTTAATGATTCTTGTTAAGTGCTCATTGTATTTTTACTAGTACATCGCACAGAGCAAAAGCTATGGCCCTAGAGTGAAAGCATATAGCTGGCTGCAATGTGTATGATGCATCCCACCTACATATATATATGAAATTCTTTCTCCCAACCTGAAGACTTATTTTTGCAAGAGTTTAATATTTTTTTGAAGAGTTCCTCATTCTTTTTCTCACTCTGGCCTGGGATTTCTTTCAATCCGGTGTTATTTCTTCTCTCTCAGTTCTCCAAATTATCTATTTTTTAGGTCTTTGCTTTCAAGCTCCTGAAGTCTCTTATCTGTATCAGTAACGATATCTGAATGCTTGTTTAAGCCCGCCTCAATTCAGTCACTCTAGCTTTTATTGTAATTCCCTGAAAGAGGCTTGCATCAAAGGTTCCATTGATGTTAGCTCAGACAGTAATTCTCTAATGTCTGCCAATCTTCCTCCGCTGTACTTTGTTTGCTAGCAGAATGTGAGGCCTCTGGGACCTCCTGGGGTCCCAGTGCTTCTCTCTGGCCACTTGCAAAGACATTGGTAATATCAGAAGCACACCTCTGTACAAGCATACTGGCATCAGGGATCACCAAATATTTGTTAGGTGGAGCTTTGGCATGTCCTAAATTCCCTAAAAATCTTTGATATTAGCATAACGACAGCTGCTTTGGATAACTACTGCAGAACTAGCAGCCTTCTTTAAGACCTCTCCCTTACTCTGGACAGCTCGACTATCCATTTTTCTTTCAGAGTTGTGTATTTTTCAGGCTGTAGTAAGGTGGATTTGGCCTCTCTGGTCCAGTTTGGGACACATCACTCGTGGCTGCACTTCTGGCACTTCTACATGCAGATAATACAGAAGTACTGAGAAGATAATCTCCAATCCCAACCCCATTTATCCTGTAAAGGTGGTTACTGAGCCACAGGTTTAAGGACTAAAGTTTCTCCTTTTGCCGAGGAGTAAAATCCCATGACTGAGCTTGTTTCTTATTTATGCCTTTCCTGCCATGTGATTATGGAAAAACGACAACCTTGTACTCTATGTTTCTTTAAAGATGGTCTGTGCCTTCATCCTTTGTCTTAGTTCTTATGTTTCCAATACAGAATAGGACAAGTATCCTTCTTTTTCCTTGCCTACCCTTTCTTCACTCACCTCTATCTACAACTGCTGAAAGTTATCCATTAGCTCATTGAAGCAGCCATAGTTCAGTCTGATGTTGCTCTTTCCTCATCCTCCTTTGCAGCCAGTCCCCAACTGGATTGAAAGCAAATGCTCCATGCAATGTGAAAAAGTGTGTGTATATATATATATTTATACACACACACACACACACACTTATCTAGCGTCATAGTGCTCAGGAAAGCATGAAGTAAAATGTGTGGTTAGGAAATTCTGGAGAGACAGGTGAATCCCCTATCCCCTTTTCCTCTGGGCTTTACATGTCTCTGTGAACTACAGGGAGCTCACAGTGGATTCACTTCCCAAAGCACTCACCTGGACATAGGTATCCACAGCCTCCAAGAACCCACCACAGGTCCTGCTTTCAAAAGGATCTGCTGAAAAACATCACGGTTGTCCTCTGTTACAGATTTGCCCTTTGGTGTGTGTCACTTGCCATACTGAAGAAATGCTGATGCTGAGGGCTGAAAGCGCCGGGAGGGCTCCCAGTCAGGGCAGCAGCTCATGACACAAGGAGCCGTCTACGATGCACTTTGAGGGGGAGCCCAAACTCACATGCAAGCCTCAACGCACTTTGCTTTTTCAACGGTTTGGAGGCTCAGGTGTGCACTTCAGACGGCACTCCCCTGCTGTGCCAGAAAGGCAAACCGTGGAAGAGCCAAGCACTCACCCGAGTATGGTCTACTGCAGTAGCCATTTTGACCTGCTGGAAGCATCATGTTTTATACCAACCCTGATGTTTAAAGCCGCAAAGCACCGTGGTTTTCCCTGAGCTTGGGCTTATAATAGTGCTACAATGAATCCGACAGCTCCCTGGCTCACATTCATAGGAACTGCAGAGATATAGCCTAAAAGAGAGAATTTTGTCTGGACAGTGTTGTTCCCCTTTAAATTAAAACAGGGAAACCTCTGTCACTTTCACTGGAAACGAAGAAATCAATCAGCAATCCTTGCCCTCCAAGAACAGAAATCTATGAAACTGTTTCCCCTGCTTTAATCTGCAGGGATATCTCAACGTTCTCCTCTGGCTTTTTCGTTCAGTTCTCTCCTTGCCCAAGATTTCATAACCCTGTTTTAGGTCTTAATACGCTGCGGTGAGTTCCCATCCCCAGGCAGCTTCATCATCTCCAAGCTGCGCAGGCTTAAACTCTTAACCTGTCATAATGCCGTGATTAAGTCCCGTCATACATTTGAACAGTTCGAAAGCCCATCTCTGCCTCACCACTGGACACTCTCCCTCTCTCAATAAAAGGCAAAATCAATTGCCCCCTACATGAAACAGAAGTAAACCAAGGAGGCAGTTTCCATGGCATTTTACAATATGATAACCATCTCCCTTGCCGTGTTTATTCTGTATTTTTAGTTCTGCTGTTAACAACCATGCTGATCTTTGTCGATGAAACGGAGTAATTTCCTTCCTTCCCTTCATACTGCTGATAATTTGAAGTGACCTAAAATGACCATAAACTTACACTGCAGTATTATACATGTCCTTATGAATTTTAGATCACAGTGCAGCACTTTGTGTTACTCATGTTAAAATCCATAAGTCATAGGTCTCAATACATTATTTGTCATTTGGGTATTGCTAAAATAGACCCATTTCTAAGAGTAATCATGAAGACTGCATAAACACATGGTGTCTAAACTAAGAAGGTAAACGATAGTGAGTCATGAGACCATGAGAGCTTACCAGAAATGTTTAGGTAACAGGTTCATGGATTGGACAGAAATAATATGGCAGCATAAGGGCATAGGAAGCAGGACCTGCTTACAGAAAGGATTTCTTGCCTTGTGCTGGTCAGTCTCAGAGTGTGTATGTGTGTGTGTTAGTTATCTCATATTTGCCTGTAACATAAAGTAGAATAAAGCAGCTGAAAGGTAGAAAGCCTGGATGCTTACTGCCAGACAAAAGCTTAAATCAAAACAAAAGAGGAAAGCCATGGCTCTGCACTAAGCACAGGCAGTGAATATGCTAAAACAGAATATCTACAGGAGTCAAACAAAAATAACTGCATATGTAAAAAGTCTCTTTCTTTGCAGTTCATATCAGTCTGATTTCTATCTTGCCTTCAGTGATCAGGAAGAAAAGAGCTCCTATTGTCTAGTGACATTTCCGAATATTTATAGTTCTCTAGTAGTAACCTTTTGTTTGGTAGATAGTGGAGTTTGCACAGCATGCTGAGTATGTCATTAAACATTTGCCTCAAGATCTGAATGTTAGCATCAATGACAGAGTTTCCCAAACATGTCACATTTTCTTTGGCTGTCATGAAAAATTATAGCTACTGTGACTCACACTTTAATAGCAGCTATTTGTGATATTTTAACCTAATGTACAGCCCCAGAGGAGAAACAACAGACACAATAAAGCATCTGCCAGTGACTTGCTCGAAGGAAGGGACTCCGAGCATTATTAGGATGCCAAATTAAAGAGAAAAGGCTCTTGTGTCAAATGCCAAAGGGTCTTGGTGTTTGTTAACTTCACTGTAATTTATGTCTTATCTCTGAAAGCATACAAAGAGAAAGAAAAGAAATATTCCTTTCCTCTATTGTCTCTTCCTCTGTGCTAGGCTGCATAGCTGTTGTGTTAGCAAGGGTTAAGTATTAAAAAAAAACCCACATGATGAATCCTTATGCTTTTTATTTTTAACAATCTAAATACTTACTGGTAAAGATTACCTTCCAGTGCATCTTAGTAATGTTAATTTATTTCAATGTAAATTTTGAGAAGTAATGGAAAAATGGAATGATCTCCATATTTTGGATGCCATATGGAAAAAAGACATTTGTGTTATATTTCTTCATCTTTTCTCTTAATCATTTTGCTCTTTTCTGTGAAAAGAATACCAAGAAATGAATTTTCCAGGTGTCTGTAACAGGAAAGCTGTTCTTTTCCTGTTCGTCTGGATTCTTCTCCTGTTTTTGTCAAAACTTCTTATGTCTTCTTTATACCGATCAGGAAACTTATCCATGCCCTAATTTGTCCATCTGTAAAATGAGAATTGAAACACTTGCCTCCTTGTTAATTAAATTCAGCCTTGTTTGGAAGTGTTTTAAGAAGTTGGAGGGAAGGTGAAATTGTTGCACAAATGCTATGGTTTTGATTTATGCAGATTCAGAGATTTATCCCATATGATTGGGAAAACAATGCCAAAAGCTGAGCTCCAAAGGAAACACGAACAACTGCCACTGATAGCAGCCAGCTAACAGATTTTTCCTGTGATAGAGCTCTTGAAGCCTGTTTTAAAAGCACAGATGAATACATCATTCTGGAGCAAGATCACCAGCTACCTAGACCTCTTCCCCTTGGAGTAAAGGAGCCACTGTAGGATTTATAACAAAGGACCAAACTCTGCAATTCCATGTGTGGCTTCACTATATATCATTTTCTTGAAAGCATTGGTTTCCACACAGAAAGAAAAAGGAAAAAAAAAAAAGACAAGTGATGTTGCTTTTGCTTCTCTTCATGCACATTCTGTAAATCAGGCCACATCACAGCAGCTGTATTCCTGTTTCACCATAAAATTGTGATATGATCTAAGCAGCTTTGTGAAATACTTTCTCAATAAGAGAGAGTGAAAAGTAAAGTTACTAACTGAATTAGAGAACAAAACAACCTTAGAAAAAGTAGCTTTACCGTTTAGACTTTATTGTCCAAAAAACTGTCTACAATCCAAGTTTGTGTTCAGCTTACACCCACAAATTCGTAAGATTTTGTTGGAAAAATGGTTGATTGTGCTCTTTAAACAATGCACCTAGCCAAGACTTGCAGAAAAGGAAATCTCTAGCTGAGATCATCTTCCTAATTATCCACAGATTGCATTTTCCATTTTCATTGACTGCATTTACCCCTCCTTTAATACGTCTCATTGTGTTTCTATCAGATGTGTTAGCACAAGTACATACATTATGTGCCTTACCTTGGCTTTGTAATGCAACTCTTGATTCTTCCTCTCAGGAACATCAACATACATTTCTACCTGACAATGGTATATCCGGATGAACACTATCCTATGCTACTTTCCCTAGGAAGTTTATGAAAATAGAGTTGATGTTTTTATTATAGTGTGATCACAAGGAGCATATGTGAATTTTGCATTTCTCTCCTCAAAACTTAAATGGAGTTAGTTACTAGAATTGGAAGATCTAGGCTGTCGTACATTGTTATAAGATTATTCGGAGAGAGATCCTAAAACTTGGTGTCCTAATAAGAATATCCTTCCAAATAGGGACTGCGAAAAATGAAAGGGTTCAATCTTAGTGCTGAACATCTTCAAAATAGGTGTTTTGACCCTTCTTAAAAAGATGAAGAATGGGAATTTGGCGCTTAAATCTAATAAACACAAAAAAGCCCCACACAACCAAGCAAAGTAGAAGCTGGCCTAGGGTTCCACTTTTTGTCTCAGTCCTAGGACAAGTCATATTAGAAGTTACATCAAGAATGCAATCTCCCACTTGTTACAGCTTGAGTTGGGATGATGCCTATCTCAAGGACTGCAAGCGTTTTTCAAAAGACATCACCACTATGGCCTTGCAATCAAATAATGGCACAGACTCATTGGGATTCAGAAATTTTAGAAGCCAAGTTCATCTAGCTCTAGTCTATAGCTCAGAAGCAGAGTATAAATTCAATGTGAGCTGTTATTGATTCAAAACTTTCTGAGAGTGGACATTCCCCTGTCAAGAAAAGAATGAAAAGAGAGGTAACATTTAACATAGAAATGACTCCACGTTCTGTATCCACAATATTCAGCCTAACCTATAAACTATGCTTGTGCTTTTATTACACATTCAAATGGTGTGAGAAGGTTTGTACTGATATAAACTGAGTAACTAGTGAAGGACAGGGGATGGGGGAGAGGAGGGAGGGAGGTTACAGAAGGAAAAGCAATCAACAAGGTGGAAGAAAGCATAAAACATTCTGATTTATACTTTTTCTCCATCCCTCCTGTTGATTGCTTTTCCTTCTAGAGATACATTTTTTCTGTACTTCTACAAGGAGTGATGTGAACTGATTTATGCTGCCTTTCCAACAGACAGTTAACTGACCCTCCCACAGAAGAAAAAACATTAAAAAATTAATAAAGTTTGCCTTGTTCAACTAGCTTTATTTATCGTCACTGTTTTTATTTCATTCCAATCAATTGTGTTGGCAATACATAAAACATGATTGAATTTTTTGCCATGACTGCCAGTAATAATAAGCATGCCCATACTGGCTTAAGTGAACCACACAGCAGTAGGTGCTTGGACAATATCAGATGTAAACAAGCCTTGGACTGTTCTGTAGTTAGCATTATTGTATAGGATTGTATATCAGCTCTGTAATATTTGGAACCGTAAAAGAGAGAAAGCCCAATTTTCTCCATGTTTAACAACTCTGACAGTTTAAATTGTTATTCTCTTCTGCAGGAGCCACTGAAGGAGGGAAGGAGTCAGGAAGAGGCAAAAGGGTCACACAGTGTCCCGGTCTGACGCTGTCCCAGCCTTGTTCCCCATGTGTGTTAAAGCAAGAGTGCAAAGGGGGCTTCATGGGCAAAACCTTTGCAAGACAACACTGCTGTGTCACCTCCAGGAAACTCATTTGTTCAAGCATGCTTGCAGGTAGCTCTTGCTTTATGTAGGAAGAGGTTTGGATACAGACTGAAAACATTTTTGTGACTCACAGTACAGCTTGATGGGCAGAGCAGTGAGAAAGAGCCCAAAGTGCCCTTGCCTGGGTCTAGAACAAGCCAAATCCTTTAGGAGCTTGTTTTTGCAAGTGTGAGTTTCACTTGGATATTTTAAACATTGGGGTTTTTTTGTAACAGACAGTTTGCATAACATTGCATACATACTCCTCCACTTCTCAAAGTTATAAGAAGCAGTGACTACTTGTGACATATTTGAAAAGCACATTTACAAGATTATAACCAAAACATTGGATGAACATCAGCAATTAGTTTTTGTTGGCAAATAATTCCACAAGGATCACATCAGGAAAATGCTGCAAAGTAGGAAATAAAGCATTCCTATATTTTCAATCAGACTTCCCAGAGAATTTTTTTCAGTTGTGTAGCAACATTTTAATATAGCATAAATATTTGAGAAGCAAAGATGTTCTAAAATGCAAACCACAATGGGTCATTGTTTCTCATAATGATTTCCCATGAGGATTAGTTTCTACCAGGAAGTGATACTCTTGACGGGGTGTTCATGGTGCCAAAGAGGCCTGAGGGCTTCTTTTCTCCCTACACACCATCTTCCCTGTGTGAGCACCCATTTCACAGGCCCCTTCTCCACCAGACCACGTGATGTTTCAGGGCTGACAGCAGAGGTGAAGCACAGGACAGCAACCTGCAGCTCTTGTTGACAGGGCAATTGAAATCAGTATTTTCCCATTTCTGTTGATTTGATTGACAGGCTTAGGTTCATTTTAGAACTTATGTACCAACCTACTGCTCTGGGAGTGATCTAGTGGCTTTCCTGACTCTCTGCTCATCGCTGAGCATTTGTGCACATTGCTGTGCGCATCCAGAGAAATCTCCATCGCAATCACAGGAAATCTTGGTGCCTTTGGCTTGCTGGGAACATGCAGACCCACTGGGTCGGACCTGCTGTTTTTGGACCTGCTGAGGCCTGACATGTTTATGTAAAAGCCTCTGACTGTTGCCAGTGGTGGAAGAAAGGATCTGGATGGGTCTTGTTTTCGCTGCAGTAAGTACAGCAAAATTTTTCCACCCCACCACCCGTATCCTGTTGCCCTTTTTACTGTGAGAACCTTTGGGGCAGTAACTCTCTGTTACAATGATTTAATAGAACACCTGGTTGACAGAGCTGCACTGTCTGCTAGGGGCCTCCAGGATTACAACAGAAGAACTGATATCAGAGACTAAGAGCTTAAGAGCAAGAATAGGATTTTGTGTCTCATGCTCACGTGGAAACAAAGACAGCTTTTCAAAAGTCTCTCTCTGCAGCCTGCACCAAAGTGACCTGTCAGAGTTTCGTCCCAACTTGACATTTTGGCAGTGCTCCTCAGGTAAGAGCTGAGAGGGTTGTATTTTTTTCAGAATTTCACTTGAAAGGAATTTCAACAGTTCTGTTTCTATTCCCTTCTGGCAAGAAAAAACGGTTTACATGTGGGAATCTCATGAAGCAGAAACCACAGCTCTTATGCTGCACTCCCTCTTTCTTGACCACGGGCACAAGAGTGACTTTGTGACAGGTCTGTATCACAGCCTAAACAGCAGTCACATTCAGAAGAGGAGTTGTTCACTGTCGTTGCAAGAAAGATGTGTCATTTCTCATGCTGTCTTTGTCTAGATGCTGTATTAAAGAAAAGTTCCGTTCTGAGTTGTCCTAAGACTCCTATCCCATCTTGTAATAAAAAGATAACAGCACATTTTTAATATGAAACAAGCCTCCATCTCTGCCCTTGGTTAAATAATAGCAAATATAACTTTGCTTTTGTATTCTATATTATAGTGAAAGGTATTTGAAACAATGACTCTGGCATAATAGTACTGACACCTCTGAAAATGGTTCTGTGCTGGCTCACCCACCACATTTTCCTTCCATGGAAGAAAAATACTGTGAGGCCACTCAAGAGGAAATGAATTCTGGAGGTAGTTAATCATTTGTGCAAGTGCAAGGTGTGGGATGGGAGATAGGATTCACAGGCAGCAAACAGCAGCAGGACACTGAGAGAATGTGTATTCTGAGTGCCATTAATTTGCATTGAGTCCATGGGACTAGAAGTGGCCTAGTTAATTAAACCATCTCACTGAAATGGATTCAAAATAGGCTTAGTTTAGCATTAAAATCAGCTTTAGCCTACCTTCCACATGGGTTATATTAAGATAATTTATTCTATATTTGAAAAAATTCAGATGTAGATTATGCAATATTGCTGGGTTTATAGAGCAGAGTTACTTGTTTAAGTGTTGTACAACATTTCTATGCTGTTCCGTTCACCTCATCTCACTCATTTAAAAATATCAGTACAGACAAAGGGTGAGATTCATGGAAGACTGATTGTTACAAAAGACAAAAGTTATGTCACCCACTGGAGTTGGGCAGTAGCTTTTCACTTCCAGATATCTGCAACAAAAGCCAGTTCAGTTTGATAATCCATATATATTCCTCTGTGTTCATCCAGTAAATCACTATGCAAGCTGGTATGGTTAGTTCAGGCTTACAATATTGGGAGTGATGTAAGCCTACCTTGAAGTGCACTGATGAGCCAGGTAGAGGAAGTGAGACTGAAACAACATCTGTTTGATCAGCACCTGGCTCTATTCACTTTTATTATCTTCATCCCATTCCCCATACAATAAAATGGGTGTTATCTGCGTAGATAATACATAAGGGAGAGGAGCCCACTAAGTACACAGATGGTAGGCCTTCATCTCAAATTAAAATTACCATCTTTTGGTAGCCCAAAATTTGTTTAAATGAAAGCAATAATGCCCACAGGA
The DNA here is from genome assembly GCF_036370855.1 of Dromaius novaehollandiae. Lineage (NCBI taxonomy): Eukaryota > Metazoa > Chordata > Aves > Casuariiformes > Dromaiidae > Dromaius > Dromaius novaehollandiae. The sequence goes on from NC_088098.1 coordinate 29,096,260, forward strand.
GTGCAAGAAACAACCGTATTGTTGTATGACTACCCTATTTTCTTAGACAATGAAAGATTATCTTTAATTTAAATAATTTCTTAATTTTAATTTCATCTGAGGTTTTACCATCTGTGTGTGCATTGAACTCCTCCCTGTGCTCCTAGCAAAGCTCTTAGTCTCCCAACTGTGGGCTGGATAAATAAGACAGGCTAGAGAGATGTTCAGCAGAACCGATCAAAATTGACTTTAAAGGGAAATTTTAATAACTGGCATGTTAAAGTGCTATTCATTCTCAAGTTGTGGAAGCTCAAGTTCTGTATTTTCTGAAGCATTCCTCTAAAGAAGAATGAATTTCAGAAATATGCTAGAATACTTCATCAGTATTTCCATGAGATGCCACAATTTTTAATATAGAATATGGCTCACTGAAATTATTACTGAGTACAAAAATTCATCCTAAAAGCTTGAGCTCCCAGTCAGATTTATGCTTAAGGGAATAATAATCTTCACAGTCCCTCAAACCACCCTGCTATTGCGGACTGGGAGCATTTGAGCGAAAAAGATTAATCTAGTGAGTAAATGTTTGTAAGACTGGGTCCCGAGAAACGGTGCTCATAGAAGGATTGAAGATGTCCAAACCATAAAATGCAAGCACAGTTAGTTTCATACACACAGAAAGTCCCAGTGCAGAAGTGCTTTCTCACGTTTCTTATTCAGGGTGCAATGCAGTACAGAAGCAAACAGGAATTAGGTTGCTGATATTAGGAGTGCCTGTTACAAAAGACCTGCTTGATGTCCTTGTCCTGAGCTTAGCAAGCGAAGAAGCAGGGAAGAGTGGATGCTCCAGAAATCCTTAGGAAAATAAAGTTTGAAACTTTAGTAAGGCTATCAAAATTTTCTCACTCCCTCTGTATTTCGTAGTTATCCTGCCACCTAGCCTTTCAGAGTACTTCATGTCAGCAGTTGTCCTCCTGAAACATACCGTTTGTAATCAACAGGATCTGTAAACTACCAATGAGCACAGTCACTGTATCAACACCTCAAACAAGGTTCTTAGACAGGACGTGACAAACTGATCCACGAAAATGGGATATTGTAAAATAAATTGTCATTTAAATCAAAGGTAGAGAAGATGTAATCTATAAAGCAAAGATTTAAAATGTATACTTTAAATTTACATCTACCAGTCTTTCCCAAAAATATGCCTTGCCTGTCAGTACGCAATTTCAAGGCACAACTTCAATGCAGGTAAAATTCCTAATAAAAAGCCTTATATTAATAGGAGACAAATAAATTCAGATGCAGGGTAACTGACAGTCACAAAATGCAAAACAGCCAGAAAATTAGTATCTACTGTCTCTCTTTGTGATGTTTCCTTCACATGTACTAATTGGTTTTAGCATCCTGAAATAGACAATAAAATGGTTACCTACAAAACTAATTGCAGATAGGTGAAGTGTCATTAATTAAGCAATTAATACCCTTTGAAATCAGTCATTACCACCAGTTTTTTGGTTATGAGCCATTAATATTTTAGCTATCAAGACATTAATAGTGGTAATAACCAAGTCTAAGGGGATTATTGTTAGAATAAACTACTTTTAAACATTTTAAAACTTCTGAAAATGATTTGAGCTGTTTTGACTTTAACTTTTGCTTCCTTGGAATACCTCTGCATGAAGACCTATTTTTTTACTCACATATAAATACAAGTCTGGCTACACACATACACATACAACACAATCTTGGATAGAATTTGTTCACCAAGCATGTGGCAAAGGGTCTTCCCTGCCTATATTGTTATATCTGTGATGTTGATTCTCAGTCATGGCTGCTCTCACCTGCCTTCTTTCCTCTCTGATGACAGCATTATAGCTTGCCTTGATCATGGAGACCTGAGACACTTCTGTCACAGCCTCTCATCCCATCTCTTGCAACAAGCTTTGGCTCTCTTTTGATTTAGCTAGGCACATGTAATTATTCTCAAATGAGTTTCTGAGGGGCAAAGAGATATAGTTTAGACCAGGCAATATTATTTTTGTAACTGTACATAGAGAAAGCCTAATATTTAGACTCAACCTCTCTATATCTGTTAAAATATTAGAATTTATTTTACAGATATCTCCCCAACAAGGTTAAATCATACAACTCAGGAGAAATAAGTTGACACAGAAATGTATATTTCATGAGAGTAGTCCCAGGCCAATATCATATTCACATGAATATAGCTACAGATAGAAAAGACAGATAAAAAAGATAAGATAGATATAAAAAGCATCGTACCTCTCTGGAAAGCAGAGATCACTTTCTCCCAGGAGACACAGTATTTCCTAACTTTGATCCTATCAGGCTAGTCAGGAAGGAAGTGGTATCTCTTTTCTGACACTCCAGAATCCCCATCTCTAAGTCGCTGCTGGAAATCCAGCTTTTTAAGCATTCAACCCTTTCCTTGACTCAACAAATATATCATAAAGGCAACAGGCAAAATCCTGGCCTCAGTACTTGTAATTATGTATAACAGTAGGCATGGAGGTAGGCTAGAGGAACAGGCACCAAAACTGACCAGAAAGCAGAACCAGAAGTAGGCAGACAGCATTGTGGCAAAGCATATTGGAGTTTCTCATATTCTACTCCCTCCTCCTCACCCTCATTAAATTATACTCTGTCTTCTTAAATCATTGTTTTTTCCAAATATGCTTACAAGAGTTAACTCTTAGTAATGAAGTCTATTTCCAGAGACATATAACAGTGCCACCCTTCACATGTGACGATTACTTCACACTGTGAGAAATAATAAAAATTCTTCTGGTGGGCAGGTTTTGTATCAAGGCCCCATCCCACAATACTTCAGTACAAGATGTCTTTTGTGTTTTGCCTGACAATTCCTAGGGTGGAATTGCTGCCAGAAGCAACTCAACAGCTCTCTGTGGGCTAGATTCTGCTCAGGAATAAGGCAGTCCAATCATCTCAGTCACTTAAGTTATAGAGAACACAAAAACGGGACTCAGTGCCATCTTCCTGGTTGAATCACGCTTCCTCATGGCAGACTGAGAATGCATGTGGTCTCTTTCACAAATACTGAAAATACAAAAAGTTGGCATAAACCACACCTCAAAGCACCACTTGTTTTAACAGTTTGCATTATGAATGTACTTTCCAAGAAACAAGAAAAGCTTGAAATAACCAGCATACTGGATCTTTTAAAATAGAATTGAAATTGAACATAAACAATGCAAATGTCTCTAGTGGCCTTTTCATGCCTGCTCAGAAACCCAGGTAACAGGAATGTCTACGAGCAAATACACATCTTTGTTCACTGTGTTCAGTCTTTGATGCTTCAGGTCTTCCTAGAGACAGAGCAGCCACCCAGAGCTTACAGTAGCTGTCTGTGTCCAGCTGTCTCCTGTATTTGCTCCTTCTTCCCAAAGATAGTAGTGTGCTTCTCTCCTATTCCTTCCCTATCTATCCTTTTTAAGAATTTTTTGCAAAGATAATAGCTACATTTTCATATGGAAAGAAACCAGCACGTTCATAGAAAACAGCATGATGTATGTAAGATTTATGAGTTAATAGATAGCAATCAGTATAGATATCCGATAATTATTACGATGGGGGAAAGGGTGATTTAAGAGATTGGTAATTAGACAAGGAATCTCACTTTTAGGTTGCTAGTTACAGCTCTGCCAAGTCAATAGTTACTGAAAGACATTACTTTTTGACAGCTGTTTGGTGGCTTGTGCAAAAGTATTGATGGACAAAGTCCATGATAGCCTTACACATTTTCAGAAGTGGAAAAAAACACATTTCTTCATTCTCTGCTAGGACACACCAAAGCTCATTCCATTCCTGTGAGGAGAGTAGTGAGATTCTCACATAAATCTGTTTTTTTCTAGTTTATGAAAGAAAGTACTATGAAAGAAAAGCTTTGTTTTCAGCCCTAGAAACTTAAACGCAGAGGAGGCGCTAAGGGTTCTGGATTAATAGTAGAAGGACATTCTTTGCATGCCACCTGAGGACTAACCAAAGTTTCACTACATCTTCCTGTTTATATCTTGTTCATATTCTAGTCCAAGACTGAGAGATCCATCATCACTTTTATTGACAAGTGGCAACTGCAGCAAACACAAAATATAGGATCAGGAAGCTCAATTTAGAGCCCCATTGCTAAATTTCTTTCCTTCAAGTCATGGTGGCACTGTTAGAATTGTTATTTATTTCCTTTCCAAATGGGCAAGAAGGTATAGATAGTCCCTGTCCAAGTGAATTGCAGTCAAACAGCAGATAGAGCCTAAAGGGAACACACAGACAGTTATTTCAACAGGATGGCATGTTCACCGTCCACAGGCTCGGCATTGCAAGTTAGCTGGTTTTCTGCAGACTTAGTGAAGCAGATGTGAGGAGGGGAGCAGTTTTGGGAAAAGTTCAGAGAGGATCCAGCCAGCTGAATCTGCTGGATCAAGGCCCGGAAATATATCTGAGAAAAGGTGGCTGGAAATCGTAATAAACTGGTTGAAGGGTCCTTGAAAATTCCTCCAATTCCTCATTCCTTCCCTGATCAGTTGAGAACTGGTTGAAAGATTTGGAGAAGTATTAATTTTTGCCAAAGAAGATAAGCTGGACTTTCTGCGTAATTTCTGGAATTCCTCAGACAATTCCACTTGCCCCTCTTTCCCTTTTCTCCTCCTTTCCCACTTGCCGCCTTGCTGAGACCCATACCAGTGATGTGCTGAGAAACACATGGGACCTGCAGGAACCACGAGGGACTGGAGGGGGGATTGAGGGGCATGAAACATGGGAACATGGAGGAAGGGGAAAAAATGTCTGAGGCTCTGAAAGTGATTGTAGTAAATCTAAACCTGCTATAGTGGGGGAAAGCAAACCGGCAGAGACACACCAGGGTAACAGTGAAGTTGGCTTCTCCCCATTCTCTGTTTTTGCTGGGTAGAAGAGGCTCTTAGTTGCCATGGCCGCCAAGAACCCATGAGTACAACTCACTAAAAATAACTCACTATTCAGAAAGATATAGAGCTTACAGATCAAACAAAAATGAACTCATTCCTTCTTTTATTTACGCCCCTTCATTCCTCCTCCTCTCCCAGAAATGCACCCAAAATGGAAGGCAAACTTTGAGGCGGCAGAATTTTTTGTGCTGATTTAAACCTGAGCATCATCAGGCACGTGCTTAGATTTGCTTCCTCCCACACAAGGATCCTTGGAAACAGGGCATAACTCCACGCGAGATATTTGCAACCCACTCTGAAATCTAGTCTCAGGAAGTCTTTTCACCTCACCCTATATGACATTAAGTTTAAACAGAAAAATCATTGCCCATTTAGGTGGGAAATTATCAGGATTTACCCTGAGAAGAAAAAGGGTGATAAATAGGGCTAGATAAGAAATAAGATTTGAAGTACGTATGTGATACAGTAACACCAGTGAATCTTGTCCTATAATATTGATCTGTTCAAGGCCACCTTTGCACAGTAGCACAACAGTAACGCTGAACATCAACCATCCCTGCAAGATATGCTGAGATCCACAGAGAAAAGACATGTCTGTTGGGGCAGCATATTTTCATTATGAGCATCTCTGCTATATTGCCTAGGTAGGGCCTTCAGTACATAGTGGTGAAGTACACAGAAATTCCAATTTTCTTTTTAGTTCACCTTTACAATGATGCTGTCAACTGGAAATGAAAAAGGAAGGAAGGAGACAACAAAGCAAGAATATTCAACCAAAACTGAGAAAGGAAAAAGCAAGCATAAATGCCAGCTGCAGGTATAGAGGAGAAGAGAAGCATGCTTGTAAATATATCAGTTAGGAAAAAAAATAGGGAAGAAAGCAAATGAGAGAAAGAAATTTTAAAAATAACAAAATGCCTAAGAGTCTGAACTGTAATGTTGTTTTTTTAATCTATTTTAGACAACAGAATAACAGAAAGCTGTACAGGTGTGAGACCACATCCTGCCTTCCAACAGTTTGGGGTATTTGCTTGGTTAGGCAATTCGCAGAGTACTTGGAGGGAGACTGCAGGACAGGATATTTTGCAGAAGGTACCTGGAAGCCCATCTGTTTGCGTATGGTTTGAGTGTAATCTGAAACCACATTGTTTCTGCAAAACATTCCCTTACTAAAGAAGGGAAGAGATTACTTACAAAATATATGATGTGCATCTACTTTGAAAGGACTAGCAGATTAAGTCAAAATTACTGCCTGTCCATGGTATTATTCATGGGTCTCAAAATATTCTATATGCTTTATGGCACAGACCCATTTCGTAGAGAAATTATGTGACTTGTTGAGGGGCACATGAGTACTCTGGCACTTAGCAAATAAAAGGGTGCATTTTACTGATGATACAAACTAATGACCCACCTACCAGATCATCTGGCCTTTTTTTGCCTTCATCCCATCTTCTTCCCTCTTATGTGGTTTCAACAAGTTTGAAATTGTCTGATCTTTATGCTGGTCACTGGAGCAGAAGCAAAGAACCATTTTTTCTGTTTATTAATTATTATTTATTATTATTCTATTTTTTTCCTCCTGCCAACTATTAGCTTAAATACATGTTAGTACATTTATTGAGAGAAAGTGTTAGACATCTGTTAACTCTTTCAAAGGGGTAGTGCATGAAGCCTTCTTGGCAATACACGTTGTGCAAAAAGAGAAAAAAAACAATCTTTTGCCATTGACTATAGGAGCTCTCTGAAAAGAATAAACTATATCTGTGAAAAAAGCTTATTTTGCCAACAAAGACCTATATGTGCCTGGATTCTGTACTGATTAGAGAGGCAACTTTTCAGCCACATGTACTGCCCTGCTGGCAAGCTTGTAAATATAAGCAAAGCTGCACGTGAACTGGGAATTTCTACCATGTTGTTCACCTGCTGTTGTGGAGCAGTATGAAGATACTTATTCTGGAAAAATAAGTGTCCAGAGGGTATAAGGTATCCTTAACATGATCTAAGTGAATCCAAAGTGTATCTAAGGAAAAAAAAACATATGCTTAACAAGACCAGTGAGGAGACAAAACCTACTTAAACTCTCACTGACTTGAAGACCAGAGCTACAGTACTGTGATCTAATGCAAGCATTACATCAGAGCTGGGTAGCAAACCTATAGGATTTAACTAGTATCATTATGTTTTATCATATTTCCCTTATTTCTGGCTGTTTGAGATAAGGTCTATATCACAGGTGTGGGTTTTGGTAAAGCATTAATATAGCAAATGAACATTCAAACTAGATTCACATAGAAGTAAGCAAAATATGGAACTGGAGCTGCTGAAAGGAAAGAGTACTGCCAGCAAGTGCTATTCAAAGAGCTTGGGGTGCAGGGGAAGGGATTACAGATGTGAAGGGGGATGTGCAGAACCACAGGGATATATAGTAGGACCAATATTTACTTAACACCTTTATTAATAATCATGAAGACAGCAGAATAAAACCACATTCATTAAATTTGCAGATGATGCTAAATTAGGAGATATTATACAAGTCAGGATCTAGAAATGTAATATAAAGCAGCTCAGAGAAATATGGGCTCAGAATAGCAAAATGAGATTCAGCTTGTAAAAATGCAAGCTAATGTATGCCACAGGGGAAGAATAACTTGGGCTTGGGGAAGCCACAAATTCAATAGAAGGGAAAAACCTCAAGGCAACAGTGGGCAACAAATAACACAAGAGCCTCCCCTGCAGTATGGGTGCAAAAGGGTAACACCATTGTGGGCTGCATAGACAGAGGCGCTGGCTCTTAGAAGAGAAGGGAAATGGGCAGACAGATTCAGGCTATAGAGTTTAATTCACAATACCAGTTTAGCTTTAAGACAAACACACATGACATTCTCTTAACTCAGACATATTTGTGAGGGGAAATTTCTATAGATAATTTCTGGAATGCAGGTTGGCTCTGGTTTTCAGGATACAGAATCTGAAGACTGACAAAGTGGAGTGAGTTCAGAGAATAACGACAGTGATTCAAGGACGGTAGAGAATGGCAAACAAAGAACTGCTACGCAGGGTAACAGTGTGTGTCGTAGCGATGGAAGGACCTACAAGCATCTGGAAAAGGAGTAATCACACCCTGCACACGGGATCACAGCTAGTTCTGCCATCTTGACTACAGTGCAAGAGTGGAAAATAGTTTTTTACTACAGTACAGTAGTTCTAGCTTCTTAAGGAGTGAGAGGTCTTACTTGTGCGACTTTTTCTGAGTAGGGATGGCTAATGAAAATACTCATGAGAAGCAATTCTGCACTGACGGGAGGTGATGATATAAAAAGTCTTTTCCTCCTTTGATTTCTGTTATTCTAAGTTCAGAAGACTGGTTTTACCGCTGCCTGTTTTCATATTTACCTCTCTGAAGCAAATGGAGATTCAGAGGAGAAAAAAAAAAGCTGTAAAAGAAGACATTTCTAAAGAATCAGTATCCAAAAACAGGAGCAGTTTAATAAAAATGGAAAAAAATTGTAATAGCACAGATGTTGGTAACTAAAACTAAAGCAAAATGATCACAGTAATAAAAGTAAAGATGTTGAATTGCTTCAGAGTTTATCCGGAGGAAAATCAGAAAGCTGGGGGGAAGGATACACAGGACAATGTGATCAAAGATGAATTAATATTCCCCATGCCCGAAGGTTATATATGCCATCTTACAGTAGACACTGCAAGAGTGAAAATAGCCACCAGGGATTAAAGGAAAATTACCAAAACAGGAGGGCACTTGGAAAGGATAATTTGCCAAATATGAAGAAATACACGACCAAATCTGGAGGATACTTTATAAATGTGCAGGTCAAGAAATAGGATAATACAGAATGTTGACTAAAAAAATCACACCAGAACGTTTACGACCATTCTTCGGTTTCTAACAGAGCTAAGCAGATATATGAGAACAAGATAGGAATAGATTTATTCCTGGACTTTCAAGTTTACTCATGTGAAGAGTTCTGGTGAAGCTGGACAAATAGTGTGAAAAAATTACATCTATGAGTGAGTGTGTTCTTGATTTGTCTGAGACTGTTTATATTTTGTCTGACTGTTTCCAAACTCAGAAGCATTTGTAATGGGAAATTATCCACAAGCAAATCTTATCTGGCAAATTTTCCATAAGCATTTTGTCTCAAATATACTTGGATCGTAGATTCAAAGTTTGTATTTGAAAATTCAAACCATTAGCATTTCAGGACTCAGTGGAATAAATGCAGGAATCCAAAGATTTATTCTACATTATGCACATGCTTAACTTTATACCCTGCAAGTAGTTTCATTGCCTTCAGCTCCAAAGGGAATTGACTGGAGCTACTGTCAGGGCACAAAGCTGAGCTGAGATACACATCTCTGCAGGAACAAGGTAGGTCCCAACCTGGCAGTGAGACCATGCTGGCTCTCTCTTTCCTCCGGCAGATTTCACTGCAGGGCAGGGTCCATCCATATGCAGCTCGCAATCAAAAGTGAGCCTGGGGGAAAACAAATCAAGCTTTTATGTATTTTTCAAAAAGTCAGAAGCAATTCAGGTGCATTAAACCAGTTAAAGAATTTCTGTAGAATTCATCAAATATGAATACAATATATGACAATAAAGATACAAATGATTTCTTCTTTTTCTCTCCTGCTATCTCTGGGCAGTAAAACAGCAAAGAGCTGGAAGCTACAGGGCCTGATACCTCTTGTACATCATGAGTGAAATACTCACTAAGCTCCAGTCGGCTTTACCTGTGGAAAACCACGGACATTAAGGGGGCTGCAGAGGTGTCACTGAGAGCACAGTTTGAAACCAGTGTGTTACACAGTCATCTCAGAGGGGCTAATTTGGCCTGCAGGTCTTTATTGCTGCTGATGGTAGGTGAAATGGAGGGAAGCTACGGCTGACAATAAGAGCCCACAGTGAGTTTGCAGGACTGGCAGTTACAATATCCATTTTTTTTTATTTGCAAGCTGGGTCTGTTTGATAAAAATACAATAAACATGGAGCTATTTTTACAAAGTCATTTTTCAGAACAGAGCTGAATTTAACAACACCTCAGACAAGCCTCACAGCCTCCTGCCAAGATCTCACAGTTTTCAGCTCCTGCAGAGACTCCTTCTGAAGCCAAGTTGTAACTTTGATCTTCTTTGTAGCTATGAGTCAGGGTCAATTATACCTGTGTGGGCTTTGGAGAGCCCATTCACTGCACTGGGATGTAATTGAAAAAAAGGTTTAGTGAAGAAAAGACATCTAAGAACAACTGGGAGCAACTGGTACATGCTTATGAAATTGTCCTGAGGAGTCAAGGCATATTATTATCATGTTTTTGCATCTAGGGGTTTATGGTATAGGGACTTTACTCTCTGATCCAATGGGATTGAACCCCAAGGGTTCCCATTCCCAGCTCTATGCAGACCTGGGCTCAGACTGAGCACAGATCCCCTACACATCTCCCTTACTCAGCCGTGATATCAGGACTTCTCCTGGAAGAGCACTGGACTGTTTGCTTTGCCTTACATTAGTTACAAATCCTCCACCACAAGGGCTGAAATTTGGAAGTGGGGAGGAGCAAGGCCCAGGGACCTCCCCAACTGGCAAGTAAGTGTGCCCTTGGGTATCCCCTGAAGTGCATCCTTTAGACAGTCCTAGGCTTTTCAGCAGAGCAGCTGTAGAGCAAGCCCCAGAGGTACTTCAGCTGGAAAGTCGTATGGTTTGGAATTTGGCCTTGGGATTCTCAGTGTGCATGAAGACAAAAATACTAAATGATAGCCCAGAGTTACACTCTGACTCAAAAGGTCATGGTTGCCATGACCTTCCTTTAAAAATTGAAGGATCTAGACGTTACAACTAGGTAGACTCCCTGCCTAACCCCACCATCTCTTTGATGGTAAGGAATGGGACAGAGAATCCCACAGGCAAGCACAGTTCACTATCTTCCACAACAGAAAGACAGGTTCCCATTAACTTCAACAGGATCAAGTGCTTTCAGACTGTCTGGGATCACCAAGAGCTCACTTTGTCATTCTAATCTTATGGGTAAATCTATGCACAATGCTCCATTTCAAATGCAATTATTGGTGCGGTGTAAATACATGCTCTACACATTAAAATAATTCAGTGAGGTGCAAGTCCTACGGAGGGAGGATGTAAAACTGGTTTTACGATTATTACAATTGCTGTTGTTATTTTTGCTTTCCTTTTTATAATTATGATGATGGTGATTTTTTATTGATACTCCTTATTGTCTATATTTGGAAACAGAAAAAAAACCACTGCCATGCTCTGCACGTAAAAGTGCCAGGGGAGCTGTTAAAAATAATGATGAAAAAGTCTCTCTCTCCTTTCTTCCTTTTTTCTTCGTAGCAACACTGGAACACATTGGATGGCACTCGGACCTATAAAAGGAGCATGTGGTTTACACAATAACATCATCCGTTAAAAAGAGAGTGAGAGAGAATCCTGTTCATTCAAATTTGAAAGTTACTTCTTTCTCTTTACAATATGACACACCAGAGTGACTATCAGTCATGGACTTCTTTCTTCCCATGCAGTTTTCCACCTTAATGGAAGGGGTTCATCATAACTTGCTATGACAATGCCTCATTTTTACCCACTGTTCCACTGCTTTTTTGACTGCTTTGATTAAAGGGATCGTATTGAAGTGTCCCACGTGATAACTATATAAGCTGGGGTAAGTAAGTAACTGATCTACTACCACAGGATAAAATAGTTTGAAGGAATTTTAATAGGGGCTGGCAGATTTCAATATTATTTGAGGGTCATGGAGTGTCTGACATTTCAATTTGTTATCAGGCCATTCATATCACTAGGGCAATCATTAAACATACACTCTAGTAAGGTTTCTGCTATGTAGGGTCATTCATTATTGACAAGGAGGAGAGAAATAAATACCTTCCCAGGGACAGCCTCAGCATGTAATACAGTAAGAATTGCATGGAGTCTGGAGCCATATTTTCTAGATTTCCTAACAAATCAAGCATTACATTTTCAAATCAAAGCAAACAAAAGACTGTGGATAAAAATAGGAGTACTTAAATTCCTGGATTTACATAGTGTTGGAACACTCATTAGAATCACATGAATAAAAAAACTGACAGATCACAAGTTGGCTTATTTTACCACTATGATGGGAGCTAATAACCCACTTGTGTCATCTTTGTCTTTATGAGGTCTTTACACCTGGGACAGTCTTAGCATATTACAATTAGTCATCATATATCATCAAGCTCCAGTAGCTATTTAACAGATGAGCCATCTTCACCTTTAAACTACATAGACCTGTGATTTAGCTTGGAAGGAAAGGACTGCATTCTTCATAACGGTTTGTTAATATTTTCCCCCTTAGATTAATGTCTAGTTTATTGAAGATGTGCTATAAACTTATTTTCTTTTTTAAAGCACTTCCTTGTTTTGATTCAGATTTTCCTGAGACAGCCTCAAGCTCATATACATCTCATACATCTTTAAAAAAACTACCTGTGTTGTTCTTTAAAACCAGAGGTACAGGAGGAAGAAAAAAATGAGTTTTGAAGAAAGCAAGAAACATTGTTAAAACCACATCTACAAGGATTCTGACAGAGCTATTTACTTCCAGAATCTAAGCCTGGGAAAAATAGAGTTTTTTGAAACCTTTTCTCAGATTCTTAGGAATAAAAATAAATTCCATAGAAAATAGTGTGTGAGTGGAGGGGTGTTAATATCTACTTCAGCATTTGCTGAAGAAACAGCAGAGTTGCCCTAATGCATACCTACCAGAAACTGAAAGGGCCTAATCCTGCAACTACATATTCTCTCATATAGTCCCATAAGCCTGATCCAGACCAACATTAGAACTTTTGCCCTGATGTCTGTGTCAGGCGGATTGGGCCCAAAAGGACAATTCAAGAGAGCATCAGGCTCAAGCAAAATGGATTCTTTTCATTTACTGTTAAAGTGGGTGAACTGCAGTATGCACGGTGACAGTGAATTAGCTTACAAAATTTCTTTCAGGTTTAATAATACAAAGTGTTTTTAATAACACAAGTGAAGTGATATGTCTCCCACAATTCAGTAAGGTGAACCTGTCTTTTTAATTCATGAAAAGAGCTTTAATTGGATCAGAACACCAACTAGCAGACAAATAAATTGACAATATAAATTAATTCAGTTAGTGCAGTGATGAGGAGTCTTTATTGACAGTTATTTATTCAATCTTACTTCATTCTTGGGCAGCAGCTTAGGCAACTCCAGCACAACAGTTTCTCTCCAACACATCTTCGAGAGTCTCCCACAAATAATGGTTCAGATTTTAACAGTGCAGTAACCTGGTTCAATGGAGCAAGGTGTTTTCATCAGGTTTAAGAGCTTCCTTTTCAAGGAGAGTAACCTTCAATAAATCAGGTGAGAGATGCCGAACTAAGAAACAATTCCCTCTCCAAGCTGCCACAGTATATCCCAGGAGAGGCAGCAAGGGACGACTGAAGGCAGGAAGACTGGGACAGATCTAGAAGGTCTCCATGTGGAGGCAAGGTGATGCTAAAGCATGAGCAAGAAAGAGAAACTCCCTGGAACAGAATGGAGTAAATCTTCAGGAAGAAGTAGTTTTGCACAGACAAACAACAATGGAGCGATACAGTGAGGAGGTGAAAGACAAATACTGAGACTTGAAATTGTCCAGCTAGAGAGCAAAGAATTCTAAGAACATTCAAATATTTGGAGGTGCTTACTTATAGGGAGATAATATTGGCAGATACACTGTGCTCTTCTATGGCCAGGTTATTGCAGATATGCCTCATTAATGAAGAGGTTAAACAGTATTGTACCCATATCAACCTTTGGGGTACACCACTAGTGACTGTTCTCCAGCTGGACTTAATGCCACTGATCACAACCATTTGAGCCCAACGGTTCAGTCAGTTTTCAGTCCACCTCACTGACCACACAGCTAGTCCATACTTTATCAGTTTGTCTATGAGGGGACAGCATCAAAAGCCTTAGTGAAGTCAAGAAAAGCAGCATCTACTGCTCTTCCCTTCATCCACCATGCCAGTCATCTCATTATAGAAGGCTATCAGGTTGGTCAGGCATGATTTCCCTTTCATAAATCCATGCTGCTTACTCCCAGTCACCTTCTTGTCCATCATACATTTGAAAATGATTTCCAGGATTAATTGCTCCATCACCTTAGCACAAGAAACTGTGAAAGACAAAACATACAGACTCACTTAAAAAAGGGACAATGTTATGTTTACAAAAATAGAGAAATTAAACAACGGGAAGGTTAATAGTTATCCTGTCCTTGTCCTTCTAATGGTTGAAAGTCTCATGAAAATTTTTAAGGGGAAAGTCTGAGGAGTGTTTTTTGATATTCCCTGACAAGACTCAGTCTGAAGGGAGGTGTTACAGACTCTGTAGGGTTTCAGAGTCTGAGAATGTCTCTTTCTGGTTGGAAGGAGTAGTGCAGCTATGGTCAAGTGAGTTCTCAGATCTCCTTATGGCACAGAGGGAAACGATAGATGAGACAAAGATTTCAGGTTTGAGTTAACTTCCATTCAAAAATCATCAAGATGTCTCCATTGATGTCACTGGAGGCAGGATCTGGCCCATGCTATTTAATGTTTTTGTATTTCTTTAAGAGAATGTTGTATGAAATGTGCAACTTTTTTTGCAGTCATTAAGTTGTCTCCAATTTCCTATTTGGTTAGCTGAGAAATAATCATAATATAGAATGTTCTCTGTTGAAGTGTGAATGCAATTTCTATTAACATGGACAATCTAATGGTAGTACCCCACACTCATTGAAGAGAATATATTTGTCTCCATGAAACATTAATCCAAAGGCATCATGCAAGGAGCAGCTGTTAGATTTCAGCAACAAAAGTACAGCCTCCACACTTTAGAAACAGAAAGGAATTCAGCAGAAATATTAACATAAATCTATGTGCCTAATTTAATTTATACAAATCAGAAGGAGAAGTAACAAGTGTTTAACATCTTCACATTAACTGTCATCTGCAGCACAATTATTGTTACAAAACACAAAATGGATTGGAGACTGTAAGAATTTTTACAGTACTGGCTACTAATTTAGCAGGAAAAGCAACTTGCTTCATAGCTGCTCGTTTCAGTTGAAAATACACCACCTTTTGACGCTTTTTGGAGTTGGATTTATTTTGTTTAGATATTTATTTCAGAAAGAGAAAATGTGTGTTTTGATTCATACAGCTATATAGTAGCTCCATGGTAGCAGCAGATCTAAACCTGAACAGCACGCAAACTAAGATCTCAATATTGTTGCAGTATCAGAAATACTAGTTTCATGACCCATTCTACATCCTTCTCTGCAACTTAACCCATGCCCACTCCACTCCCCCTGGCTTTGCTGTACCTGTGCCTTTGCCTCTGTCCTACCCCAGAACCCCTTCTTCTAGCAGGGATGGTGCCACCTATCCTTTCTGCACTCCACCACTGGGGAAAGGATGGGACTGAAAGGGTTGTGCCTAGTTCCCTGGGGATTACTTCCTCCAGCCAGGGAAGCTCATTTTCCTTTCCAAGCACATGTGGAAGCAGAGCAGAGAAGGGCTAACACCCAGATGTGATCCATGTGATCTGTGAGGCTAGGGAAAAAGGATAAGAAAAATCAGTGCTGGGATGAGTGGTGATCCTACAGAGGATCTGAACATCAGCTGGCACAGCATCCTCCACCATGGGAAGAGCTCCCTCAAAGCTTATCTGGCCAATGAAGAGTGGCTTGTAAAGGGTTAGAGTCACAGCAGTCCAAAATGGCTGAGCAGAGTCACGATATTTGAGGGCAACATGATCCTTCTCTATGTCTGTCTTGTGAAAAATGCAGGGTCACTAACAGACAGATACAACAAATATTTTCTCAAATTTTTAATGAGATCAAAGTCATCTTATACCTATTTGTATTTAAAAGAAGAAAAGACATACAGATGATTCTACTAGACTTTTAGAAACTGGACAATGAGTTAAAACGCAGTCTGTAAGAGAAATAACATAGCCATTGCAGATCAACTGTGAGTCTTTTCTGATATAAACAGGCAATCATCAAAGACAGTTTCAGGTAAAATCCCAGCAGAGGTACCTAATAAAGGAATGATCTGAGCTCAGTTAAAGGTCATACAATCTAGGACAGGTGTTTAGGTCTCTGCAAGTATGGTCTACAAGATTTGCACCAGCTAACAGGAGCTGGGCAGTTAACCAATGCAAGTCAGTTCTCTCTACTTCACTGCCAGAATAAATTAAACTAAATTGAATTAGGGCTGTTTTAATGTGGAATAAGAATGTCTATAATGGGGATCAATGCAGTTTAACAAACTCATTTTAACCAATATTGTTAGTTCATTCAGATGTACTTTTCTATCTCTTCCCACATAGTGGAGATCTCAGGAAACGCTACATTGTCAAAACAAAGTTTAGACTCAGTGCAGAGTTACAGAGGGTGGCCAAGTACAAAATTCTTCCAGATGAGTGGTCCATCTTAAAGGCTGCTGCTCCAGTGTTACACACACCTATAACAAATATTTCATTTGGGCTCCCAAGCAGTGATTTCATATTTGAGAGGAATAAATGGGTACAGGACATTACCACACAGTAAAAAGCTGCTGTCACTCTCACTGCAGTGCCACAACTAGCTGTGGTTGCTGGAGCTGGGATGAAAAACAATGCCATATAATGTTCAGGTTTTTTCAGTGCCCTCTGAAAGGTGACATCTGCTTGTGCAAAGTCATTCACACCTGCAAGGCTGTGCAATTTGTGGTTGTGGAGGCACAGTGGCTGTTGAATGGAGCATGGAGCTGGCCTGTGAACCATGCCTCTCATCCCCTCAACCTTCTGTTTGAGTCAGTTACTGAAAAGCCAAAATGGTTCTTCACCAAAAATGCAAGGAGGGAGAGTTCAGAACTGTGGGGGAACTTAGAAAGATCATATACTGAGCTATAATACCAAAAAAGAAAAAGAAAAAAAGCCCACAGAAAAGGGGCTGCAGATAGAAGTCAGTGCAGATTTCTGATTCACATGTGGGAGAATTGTTCTGGAGGTTACAATACCCAAATAATATAGAGTCAGTTTAGTTTTCTCTTCCTGAATTGCACTGACACTTTACCTCAATTCTCCACATTGCCTCTGAAGTTAAACATCTCAAAGATATATGATCAAATAAATGAAGGCTCTTACAGCAAATCTTTCTGGAGGTCAAGTGGGTTATTTGAATTCTGCTGGAGATGCATGCAAAGCAAGATGCTGAGTGGCGTCCAGACACTGCTCTGACAACTGAGGAGACTTCTCAGTGAATTACAAGTATTCAATACACTAACAAAATGACAGCTCCTTTTCTACATGACATTCACCTGTGTATCCTACCCATTGCGACCACTAACACACCTATCTATTACTATGTCTTCTGCTGGTTGAAACAAATGTGTTTCTTCACTCGTTTAGTCACCAGCCATATTCCCATAACTAACTCTTTACTTATAAGCGTGCTAACTAGGGCTGATCAGAGCTGTGAGTAGGAAATGTAATTTTGTTCTCCAGTTGCCCTATTCATTATCCTCCTCTGCATTTACATTCTGCACAACATTAGGATGCTGCATATAATGTCATCATTTACTATGTGGTTGTGACTGCCAAATGCAAAGAATAAAATAGAGTCTTCTGAGAGAGTTATTCTACATCCAGGAAGAACACAGCTTGTTTTAATGAGGTTTAAAAGTGACCAAGTATTGTGCAATGTTTGCATATTACACAGTCTTTGTTATCAGTTTTCTTTTATATATAGAATAAAGCTGGTTAATATTTACATAGGCCAAACGTGTCATGAAGCAACATTGCGCTTCTCACACCAGTGTGGGTCAGAATGTAATATTATACCCAATTGCTCTGTTGTTAATATATCCATGAATAGCCAGAAAGAAGAGGTTTTTTTCCTTCCCTACTCAGCTAATTTTGGATATAAAAATATTATCAGGCTCTAGAGACTGGGGAAACACAAAGCTGCTGTGCTTTTCCCAGAAAATTGCTGCTTTGATCTGGCCCAGGCAGGAAACTGAAGGAAGCATTTGTTTGAAGCAGGAAATGAGATTTTTTAGAGGAACTCTGGTTTTTCAGAAGGCTCTTTCTTCCTTACTGTGCCTTGCCTTGCCTTGCCCTGCCTTGTCTTGCCTTCCTTGCCCTTCTCTTCCCTGCCCTGCCCTGCCCTTCCTTTTCTTCCTTCTCTCTTCCTCCCATGCTCCCTGCATGGACTGGAGCCAAGTGTTAGAAACTTTAAAACCTGGGACTGATTGATGGAATAGTATTTTTGCAAAAATGTGATGTTTCTGAAAAGATCTTTTCATGTGTTAAGAGCATGGTACACAGACACTGGGCCTCAGAGATAAAACACAGGTCAGAAGAGATATTTGCAAAATATGCAATATTTCCCTGAAAGCCATAGTCTTTTCAGCAGTGCTAACCTATGTAACTGCAAGTACACAGAGGCATGAACTAATTTTCTGGGGAAGAAAAAAAACAATTAAGTTGCTTTTTATGCAAGTGATTTTCCTTCTAAAAATTGGATATGAAATCACCAATGCCATATAAGCTGTGTAATACTTCTGAAAAATGTGTAGTTTTCACAGCCTAGCAGAGGTATTCAATCTTGTACATCATGTACACCTCAATTATTCATGCATTATCTGACCTCTTATCAGAGGGGCTGTATGCTGTGGAAGCAGTTTATCTAAAGACTGCCTGTATACCTCCCTTACATGTCGGAGAGGTTACACCCAGTGCTTACAGTTCAAAAGTAAGTAGAGGCTGCATTGCCACAAACACTGTTCTTTTACAGTGAAGCTCCCCCTTCATGATAAGAATCTTTAAACTGTACTTGTCAAATTATCTGTCCAGTTTCCAATATTTTCCAGATAAATCAGTTGGGAATATATATTTTAATTAAAAAGTGCTGAGCATTTTTTGGAAACAAACGGATGTACTTTCAGGGACTAATCTACTACCCCTTGCCTCAAACAGTTCTTGAATGCCTTTGGCTATCAATGAATTACTGCAAAGCATATTTTGTTGTATTGCCTATGTAGTTGCTGCACAGTTGATGCTATCATTTTGATACTTCAGATTATCAGGGGTATGAAATATGCTTTGTATAAAAATTAATATGCAAATCCTATTCTGTTCCAGAATGTCAAGTGCAAAATAGGGCACAGTTTAGTCAATACTATTCAATACAGATTAATTACATTGGCACTGCTAGTAGAGTTTCTGGGCACTACTTTAATATACATATTTCACAAGAAATAACAATAATGAAGAATAACATTTCCAAGTGGATCTTTTTTTCAATATGAAGAAAAGACTAATCATGGGGAAGGGAAATAGCTTCCACTGTGGAGATGTGAAGTGGAATATTCTGTAAAAATGTGCCATAATGTTCAGCAAAGCAGGTCTTGTGTATGTGCGACAACTTTTCTCCGTGTAACCTAAGATAAAGGCCTCATGTGAAGTTGTTGTGTTGGTAGAACAAATTCTCCCCTCACACTTCTGGACACATTGGCAAACTTACTCTGCTAAAAGGTTTTTAGGCATGTCTGCTATTTGGAAAGGGGTTGAAGCCTTCGCCCTTGTGCAACAATAAGAGCTGTCAAGTAGGGGAAACTTTTTATATAATTACGAAACAGAAATCGAGGCCACAGACCAAAGCATCCTTTTCCAGATGTAGCTGAGGAGGCTAAAGAGAGGACACCAGCTCAACTGCTAGGTGTCCTCAGTGCCTGCCAGGAAGAGGTCACTGCCTCCCCATGTACGTGCAGCAGTGCAGAGCATTTCCATATCTATCCAGGAACAGTCAGTAGGATTAAGTCAAACTGCCTTCATCAGCAAACCACATTAACCCAGCTATATTTTTCTGAAGCAGGTGAGGAAGCCTCACATGAGCCAGAGCTATGGAAGCAGCAAATAGGGTGGTTACAAGCAGAGAGGGATGCTACCATCTTCAACTGGCATAACAGTTTGCAAAATTTATCTTCTAGAGATTGAACAGAACAGATACGGAACTAAAGTTAGCTCAGTATGGCTTCTTTCAGGACCATTTTCCCCTGCAAAGACTCCTGGTTTATGAATTTGAAGTACTGATATATCTTATCTTATGTTAGCCAGTTTTGACCTTGAAGGTACTGTGGTATTGCATTGACCTTGAAAGTACTGGAGCTTTCCTGCAGAGTGAAAGCTCTAGAAACATGTGCTACATGTAGTACACTTGCTTCAGAAAAGGCTAGCTTTAAAATGGTGTTGATGTCCAGTCTTGGACCCTGACATAACGTGGTTGGTTAGATATTGCACAGGACTCTGGAGCTGTGGAGGACATGGGGAATTTGGTGATTTTTTTTCGGCTGCAATGTTCCAGTAACACTCTGGCTTTCCAGAACAATAATTTAATTTACAAAATGCCTGGAGCAGTCCTGGGTAATTAAACATCGAGAGGCTCCGTGTTCTGGAGCATCCCTGACACAAGCAGGGAGGGAGGAGACTGCAACTTCAGAATGGGTTTCAGCCTCCACAGATTAGCCCAAAACATACTCAAATTTAGAGGAGGAAGACACAGTGCATAATTTTAAGGCACAGGGAACTGGATGCCTGTTCCTGCTCTCTGGTTCCACCCTCTGGAAATGCTTTTAAACTCTGATCAAACTCGAAAGAGCCTGTACAGGAGCTCCTGCAGTGAGGGGATGAGTGGGCCACCGGAGCCGTCTGCTGCCAGCTCCCGCGCTGTGCTGGCACCACCTCCCGCTTCTGGCACACGAACCGCCCCACGCTGCAACCACTGGCACAGCAATAGCAATGGCGCAGGCCAGGCTGCATTGCCAGAGGCAAAAAATTGTCTTGGAGGCAAACACCGTGTTGCAATGTTTCTCTTTCTATGTAGTGGCAATGACACATGTGAAAAAGTTATTACAATGACAGTACCTGGTTTCATTAACCCTGCTGCTAATAGCTGATCAATATTTGTTTCTCCGCAGTGCTGCATATTTGTCTTTTCTAAAAACTGACTTGTGTTTGCAATGGGGTGGATTACCCAGCCTCCTGGTCATAACACTGACCCCTGTGAAAGCCCGCTCATCTCAGTGTTCATCCGCTGAGTAGGTTCAATAAATCTTTGTCTGCCTTTGGCTAATATGTCAGCCTGAGGAACTCACCACCTCCACAGCGAGGAGGTTTGCTCCCCACCTCAGGACACATTATTGCACCTGACAGGTGTCATTCAAAGTGCAAAGATAAACTGAAGCCACCTAATCCTCACATCCTCACAACTTGCTCCTCGTTCTCAATGAATACACTTCCAGGAAATCACTCCACATCATTCTCTGTAATAATAAAGAAATTTTCAAAATTCACTTTACAGTGTTCTGCAGATTCTGGGGCTCTAACCATAACTACCCCAGTTTCTCCAAAAATGTTTTTGCTATGGACTCTTCTGCCTAGGATTTTCTAGACCCCACATTTGTCTCGCACAGAAAGCAGGGATATTTTCTGCAGAGCAGTTGGTCAGCTCACGTTGTATAGAATAATAAATGGCTATGATGGATACATGGATCTAAACAAAGGGGTGATTCTAAGCCACAGTGTGAGAAACCATCAGTCCCAGCCTAATGATAGATGATAGTAACTTGGCCAGTTGACTGACACCTGAGAAAGAGGGCAAGCAAAAGGGGTACCCACTGCCAAAAGTCTCTTTTCCACAGACGTCTAAATCTAAACTGGACGTATCACCAGGTAATATGTTGCAATTCCAGCCTGACAAGTTATCTGTTATGACAAATGTTTTTATCTCAAATTATTCTGACTCCATCAAAAAATCAGCAAGGGGTCACCCAACTCACCCCCTGCTTTGAGTTGACAGCCAGGGCAGTGGGCAGTGGAATTAAATGGGAAGTCACTTTAATGAATTTGTGGCATTATCAGTGCAATCAGCAAAATAAGGAGGTAGGAGTGGTGCCAGGATGATAACTAGGGGAGGGAGGAATAGACGAGGAAGGCAAAGCAGTTAATCTGTGTGCCGTGAAAGGGAAAGCGTCTAATTAGTTCCATACCGGTGCCATGCTAGGACCAGCCTGAGCCCTGAGTGAGAACAGCAGTGTTGCGCGTGGGACCACCACAAGATACTGTGAGAGAAGCTTACGGACAGCATTTTTTTTGCAAGGGAACAAAAGCAGATCCTGGCTTGATATTTTATTCTCTGCATTGGCTGGCAAATCCCTTTTTTTATTTTGCTTATGAGCAAGCCTAATCTGCTGTAGATATTGATAGATCTACAGATACATCTACAAATCTGCTAGATGTAATAATTTGTCAGTGCAGTATGTGATTGATTGCAGTAGCCCTGCGTGGCTATTTTTGGTGTAGCTATTTTGTGACAATCATGGGTGGATGCATGGGCTTTAATTTAGAAGCTAGACACTTTGGAAACACTGTGGATCTCATCAGCAGCCTTCTGACAAAGAAGAGACTGCTTCCGGACCAGACCCCGCCATGGGGCCCAGCCAAGCCCTGGGCTGCCACCTCACACTGCTGCCTGCCCCAGCCCTGCGGCAGTGCCCAATGCACCCCGGGGCTGGGGCTGCCCCGGCTCCCCCGGGGACCTGCTGGTGGCCAGGTGGTGGCCAGGACCAGACTGGCTGTGCCCCACCGGCAGCCCCTGCCACTGACAACCCTGGCCCAACACTGCCAGGGCTAGCAGCCAGCCTAGCACCCACCAGGGCAGCCTTCTGAGAGGAATAAAGGGAAAAATAAAGCAGAATTGGTTAAACACCACAGTAAAACTGCAGTTAGGCTTGTTCAGAGGGGAGCAGACATGAGAAGATCACAGATGGCCAAGAAAAGACCACCAGCGTTGTTGTGGTCTCAGTTCCTCCCTCCTGTATCCCTGATTCCCCTTGCATTTGTGTCTTCTGCCCAAGTTTTTGCTTCCCTTTTTTAGTCTGCTCTATAATAGCCTGATTTCGTGTTATGCAGTGATATGGCTGTTTACAGAAGTACCTGGGGAGAAGCAGCACAGACCTTTTTTTGTAGAATCACAAAAAACTGATGGAGTTTGATAAAATGCTGGAGGGAAGAATGCCACTTCTGCTTTTTTTAGCATGTAAACACACAAGGGTTGATGGCAGCCCTTTTTGTTACCAGTCTAGTGATTTTCTTCCAAAGCCTTTCTCTCTCCTTTTGTGTCCTGTACCTTCTGCCTCTTTGAAAAGATTTATTGTCAGTTGAACCTTTCATTATAAATATATTTGAAGAATTAAATGATTGTTAGTGTCAAAGGTTAGGAGCTCTTCTTTAAATATTAAATGAATTCATCCATGGTTAGAAATAGATAAAGAGATTGCAGAACTCTTTAACATTTCACACAAGTAGCATCTTAGCCCATTCTAATTGCTTTCTTTTATCATCCTCACTCTAATTCCTTTCCAAACACACACGCACAGAACATGCAGCAGATTGCAAAGTCTGCTTCTGGGGAGAAAACAGGCTAGTTAAAGACCCTCTGGCTTTGCAAGGGATTTAGGGACCTATGCTCAGGGCTGAACCTACCCCCAAAAGCACCTAAGCCCATTGCATCCGGTGACAGAAGCATCACGATGGCTTTCCGGAGTCCAACATGTGGCATCCCTTCAGGCCAGCTTGTTCACAGCTGTTCCCCCCAGCCTCACTTTCCCATGGTATCGCTCTTCAGGACAGCTTGCCAGCCTCCCTCTGCTGCACACAGACTACTCAGGGCTAGTGGAACTAATTCAGAATCAGCTTTCACCTCTCCCCTCCAAACAGCAGGATTTAGCAGTTTTTCTCTGGTGTAGAAATAAATGTGAGGTTTCCAGATCCTCATCTAACTGTTACCTTGTTTTAGGGAACTCTTTCACTTACTAATTGTGGAAAACTGTTTGACTTTAACTGAAGACATGGGATTAATCCATCCCCTAATAGGGATGGAGCAGCTAGTTCCCAATTTCTTCTCAGTAGTTTCATCTAAAACTGAGGAACACACATTGGGAAGACTTACCTCAAAATGGGGAAATAGTTGGCTCCAACACCTTGCATTAGTACAGTGTAAAATAATGCAAAAGGCCATGCTGCTTTTCCAAATACACTGGAGCTGCCATTTTCATCTCTTTGAAATGAGAGCATTTCATGTCCTGAATGCTTCTGCAATCAGTACTGGCTAGCTGCAAAGAGATCAAGTCGAGTCCTTGTCCCCCCAAAACCATGGACCAAGGCTCTGAGTTCATTATATGCAGTCAAGTTCCTATGGCTTAGCCAGATCCTACATGTCTGCTGAGCAATGCTATATGGCTGGATACATACTCTTCACCCATTTTGGTTGCAAAGTAAAATGTGTTAATTTAAAATCACAACAAAACAAAATGAGAAAGTCAAACCTAATTTTCCCACAAAAAAGAAATGCTAGAAATGGATTTGTTGTCACAGAACGTTTGAATGGAACTGAAATTGTTCTCTGATAGAAGACCGTTCATCAAAATGTTTTTGGCCAGTTCTGTCAAAACAGGCTTTGACAGAATATGTTCTGCGTTTTTTACCCAAAGGCAAATGAAAGATACCTATGGCTCTCTAACACTGGTGTCTGCTGTATAACTCCTAATGATTTGCCTGCTCCATCTGGCAACAACTTAAAAGGCTTGCTGTGTGGTCCTAACTAATATCCAATGAAATTCTTAAATTGTCATTTAAAATTAGGCTATTACAGCAGCACCTACTGCAGTATGAGCAAACACAGAGAAGAATACTAGGAAGGGAATAAGCAGTGTGGGAAAATAACCAGGTGGCAAGAAAATCACAACTTTAAAAGCACACAACAAGAAGAAAGTTCTAAATACTAGCCAGTTATTTAATTAGAGTTTCAAAATTTCCTAAATCAGAAAAAAATAGCACCTATCTTTACTTTTTACTTTTACCTTTCAAAGAGCAAGAACATGTTATTTCAGAAGAAAACATTCCCCAATACAATAAAACTTCCATTTTTCAATATTGGCAATAATAACAATGTGTTTATTTTTCTAAAGAACACAAACCAATGAAATTTCTGTGCTGAACAAAAAAGCACTATCTCCAGGAAAGTCTCAAAAGTGCAATCTGGCTTAATAGTCAAATACCAAAATGATTTTGAAAAATCTAATAATCTACCATCCCCCAGCAATAAATAATACTTTGAGCAAACACAAACTTAAAAGGAAAAAAAGTCTTTAATCACAGTAATAGTTCTGCTGCCCAGTATATCAAATTACCTTTTCCTTTCCAAAACAATATATTTTCCCAGTCCCATTTATTCCTATAGCCTCTGGGCCAGGTTCTGATCTCAGATACACTGTTCAAATCCAGAGTAACTAAACTGAAATCATTTCTTTCAAGTGGGACATTTTCTTTGGGTTAAGTAGGAATTATTGACCAAAGGAGCTGGGCAAATAGATTGCACTGAGGTAATTTCTGAGTTCCAAAGCACGAACTCTGTATACTGGATGCACCCTCCGTAACACTGACATAACTGAGTATTGTCTGGCCAAAGACATTGCAATGCCGTTTTAGATGCTGCCTTTCTTCATGTAGTGTGCTGATTTTTTTTTTCTTTCTTTGGTTTCAACGTTATTTAAATATAGAAAGAGGTGACACTGAGTCCTCTGAAAAGGTAAACTCAGTGCAAGAGATCTAGCTCTTCCCAAACAGATAATTGTCTTGTCATCTAATGGTCTTCAAAACATCACCTGGTCTGAATTTTCCCCCAAAGTCAACCAGGCCACCAGGCCACATCTCCACTGGCAGCTTCCCAGGCTACCAGGCCGATTCTCCTCAGGGAGGCATAGTCAGACACCTCCTCCAGGCTCAGGACATCTCTTTCCTTGGTGCTGGGGACTGCACCTCCTAATTGCTGCATTCAGATCCCTCTCCTCCCACTCTTCTCCCTGGCTTTGCCCAGGTCTCACCCCTTTTTTCTCATTCGCATGGAGGAGATTCAAAACCTGTCCACAGGTTCAATATGTCAATAGGAGAAAGATGACACTCAGGTTAATTAGCAAGAAGTGTTTAATGTGATTTGGAAGACAGTGTAAAAGACAGAAAATGTGGTAAAAACAGTCATTATCTGAAGTTGCTGTGTACCTAGTTCTGCACTTCTTATTCATGGGAGAGCCTATATGGCCTTAACAAGGCTAAATGTGGGAAGGACAGAGGCAACGCAAGGCTTTCCAGAACCACAGGCAAAACTGAATTTAGTGCCCCTGGAGGACACTAGGACAGCCTTGCAAGTTCTTATCTGCATCACAAATAATGCAAGGCTATCTGCCCTTTCTCAGAACAACCTTTTGGCTCTGTGGGTTTTGGAGAACCCAGAAATAAAAGATACTCTAAACATAACTGGAAACTTAGACAAGTTTAGCACTAGTCTTCTCACATCACATTATACTCACAGATCACTGGGTAAGACACAGTAGTTGAGCTAGGTCTAACAATAACAATAATTCTCACTGGCATCAGTCATCCTCCTAGCCCTGAGGAGACAGCCATAATCCAATGATCCCTAGCAGCTTAAGAACCAGACATGTGCCAGCCACCACAGCAGCAGTGCCCTGTGAGTTTTCCTGGATCTTATAGGAGGCCAAAATCCTCAGCTAGCCTGCTCCCAACTCTTAACAGTAACTGCAATGACAATGTTAAACTCAGAATTTATGAATACCATTCACCACGAGCTTATCCAGTCTTAGCCTTACAGAACTGATATAGCCCAGAAGTAATTCCTCAGTGTTTGCTGTTTGCACCTCCAGCCCTAAACCTAACTTAGGTATCAACTAGAAAATATTACTTTCCCAGATGTTAGCTAACCTGTTTCCTTCTGCTGCCACTTCATCCTACATTTACAGGATCTGCAGTCTACATCTTTAGCTCCTGCCATCTCTGATCTTAACCCTGGCTTTACTGGTGCCCACTCTTACGCTAT
This sequence comes from Dromaius novaehollandiae, assembly GCF_036370855.1. Classification (NCBI taxonomy): domain Eukaryota; kingdom Metazoa; phylum Chordata; class Aves; order Casuariiformes; family Dromaiidae; genus Dromaius; species Dromaius novaehollandiae. The sequence continues at coordinate 29,123,213 of NC_088098.1, forward strand.
CTTGCCACCTTCAGAAGGTTCAGAAAAAGATCTGACTCTTCAGATCTTTATGTAGCAGCTCTATCATTAATAACACAATCCAGAGAGTGCTATGTATAGCAGAAAAAAGAAGACTTTCATCCTTGTTGACACCAGCGAACAGGTTAGAGTTTCATTTATAGCTGGAGGGGAAGGACTATTTCTGGACTGTGCAAAAGTTGCAGGCCTGAGATGATGACAAGAATACCAGTCCTATATTCAGTTTGATAGTGACGAGCTGTCACTGAGCTATGATTATAGCTGGTTGTTTAGGGTGTGGATTTCACAACCTGAAGGAATGAAAACCTTGGTTTATTGCTTGACCCTACAAACCTGACAGGGATAGTCACAGAGTTGCTGAAGTTTTATTTGGAAGAAGTCTCTGGGGGGGTCATCAAGTCCACTTTCCCATGTATAGCAGGCTTATGCCAACACTAGATCAGGTCAGCCATGGCTTTATTCTGCCGAGCCTTGAAAACCTCCCGGACTGGAAATTTCACAGCCTCTCTGGCTAACCTGTTCAGTGCTGCACCACCCTTTTGCAAAGAAGGTTTTCCTGATGTCCAAAGTGAACCTCACCTGAATTTGTGGCAACTTCCCCTTATTATCTCATCATCTATAACATCAAAAGAGTTTGCCTCTATCATCTTGCAAAATACCTTTGGAAACTGCCTTTAAGTAGTTACAGGCATTAGACTGCCTCTCAGCCTCCTTTCACTAGACTTGATAAATGCAGGTCCTTCAGCATCTCCTTTCTGGACCCTGATCTTGGTAGTCCTCCACTGGACTCACTCCAGTTCTTAGTATCTTTCTTGAATTGAGGGACCCAAAACTGGTCACGGTAGTCTGGGTATAGCCTCATCTTTGCTTAGTGGAGGGAGAATAAATATTTTCCTTGATCTGATGAACTGTCTCATATCCAGCATGGCATCTACCATAACTCACAGGCCATTTCAGCAGGACAGCTGCTTGGCCAGGATGAGGGATGGTGGAGTCTGGGTTTAAGACTAGGATTAGGGATTTAGTAGGTGACAACAGGGCTTGAGGAGCTAGATTTATTCATGGATGTCTCTGGAACACAGCTAAGAGCATTTGCGATGGCAGCAGCTGAAAAGATAGAAAAGTATATCACGGGGTTTGGGGATGGGAAGCTCTGAGGAGTGGCAAATATGTGATGGTCATTACAGCACAAGGACAGTAAATACACTCAGTCAGTGAATGTGCTTTTGATGTGAAAGAAAATAACTGAGGTTCAGCCTAACAACGCAGCTTCTACTGTTCTCAGGCTGCTGCAGAGGAGTCTGGCTCTCCTTGCCACCTTCAGCCTTTAAAATAAACCAAAGAAGGATGTGTGGGGGGAGGATGCTATTGAATCAGCTGAAGGCAGCATCCAAACCTAGTTCTGAATACAAGCATCAAGCCTTTTCTGAAATATATCAGAAGAGTGGAAGTCTAGACAGATTTATGGGTGTACATACTCCACTGGTTTTTATTTTGGAGGTGTATATATACGAGCAAAGATTAAAAGCCGAAACAAATGTCTAAATCATCATATACTGGTGGTACAGTGGGATAAATACAGCACAGTCCTCAGGGTTCTAAGTATTCCTGATTGTAAAAGATAATTTCATCTTTGCATTTACCTCAGTGAGACTCACGAAAAAAAAGCCTAAAGATTTATGAGAACAATTTCAGCTGTGCTATTATCTCCTCTCAATTCTTGAAGAGTTCATTTCCTATTTTGATGTGGATCACATTAAAAAGCATATGCATTATAGATCTGAAAGTGTTTTTATCTAATGCAAAATACCCACAGAAAATGGTCATACCACATGCCACAAATTAGAACTTCCTAAAATGGTAATACTACCATCTTACCAACACTACCAGTAGTAAAAATACTGCCTTCCATTAACAGAGTGCTTCCCCTCTGACGAATCCCAAACTGAATGATGAGCTACATGTACAGAACCATTTCACCACTATTAAAATACAGCTGTCATTACACATTAGCAAAACACTGCCATGGAGTCTTTTAAGAAGAATGTTGGGAACTAATTTAGAAAATTGTGATTATCAAGGGAAATGTTAAGGTAGACCCCTGGTAAAATCAAGAAGACACTGTCAAGAAGACAAAAATCAGCAGATTTTTGACTCTTTAGTGACCATAAATAGTGGGGACCATATTTTATATCTCTTCCAACTGACATAGATTCACGTATGTACAGAATATGCAAAGTTTGAGGTATCCCTTGTATGAATTATAAACATAGATAAAATCAGTCAGTAACATGCTTCTAACCAGAGAATTAACCCTATCAAATCTGACTTTTTTATCTATTCCTTGATGACAAACAAAGATTTATTGTGCCCACATGTATTTTAAGCAACTTAATTGCTCCACCAACATATGTACCAGCATGTGCCAGGAGCACCGACACAGATTTGGCTGGATTTTGTGCTGTTTCATCATACAACAAAAGCACAAAACAGATGATTTCGTAGTGATTAATACCTGGAGGGGATGTTAGTGATTATACCTGGAGTTGCACTGGGATCTCAACAAATATTCCTGAACTTTTCCCCAATCCCAGAGGAAATATCAACCACTGATAGCATCCAATTTATGACTTTAGCAATTGCCATTAGTGTTTATTTCCTGCAATCTGGCAGGAGCTGTATATCCTTTACAAATAACAGTTGCATCTGACTAATCTCCACATGACTGTGCTGAAGTAGTTCTGACCTGATCACATGTCTATCCACGCATAACTGCAATACTCAGCCCCACAAGTCTTACCTCCAGACTATAATACCTATATAGCAACAACTGGCAGAAGCTTTAGACCTTTGTGTGTTGTCTCCATATAACTGAAGTTTAAAGAAAAGATTTTCAAAGCTCTTGGAGTTGTTTCTTCCCTCAGGATGTGCCCCAGTAGAGTTATTGGTTAAGCATGCTCCCTTGTTTCCTATCATAATACTAATGTACCTTTGTAAAATCAATGGAGTTATTTTAGCAAATGCCTGATTTGATAAGATTGGAAAGCATGTACAAAGGAGATTTGGATTTGGTGCTATTAATCCCCTTCAGATTAGGGAATTTGAGAACTTGTGATGTGATGTGATCTATTCTTAAGAATTAGCAGTACTTTTTAGATCAAATACATTCCAGACCTCACTGAAATGTACAGAATCTTATAACAACACAAGCAGACATCAGTCCATGCTTATATGATTTATTTGGGCTCTTTATTATTTAAAAGTGATCTCAGTCAAAAAAAAAATGGCACTTCATTTGTTTGTTTAAGAGTTTTCTGCAAATAGAAATGTTGAACGTGAAGTTTCTCCCTTACAAGTCTAATGCTCTACTAATCCTGATTATGGAACATGAAAGAAGCACTCTACCTGCCTTGCTTAGGATAATAAATCACTAAATTGGAAGCTTCAGTTACCTTACAGATTTTGATAACAACATTAATAGAATTAGCAGCTTATCTGCCTCACCAGGAGATTGTTAAAAAAAGAAGCTGCAGCAACAACAAAAAAAGGAATAAAAGATGGAAAGAGACCTGTTTTTATAGCCCAACCTGGTTATATTTCTCATGTTTGGCAGTAAAAGAGTTATTGTTATTTCTCTTGGTCTTCCACAGAATTATGCAACCCTATTTTAAAACTATGAAAGATATTCTATCAATTATTTTCTGCTTGTTTGGGTTTCATGTATAATTAAAGCTGGACAAAGGCAGCATATGATCAGACACTCATAAGCAGAATCGAAGCAGTCCAGCAGCAACCTGATACTGATAAATAGAAATTCTAAACAGTCAATAAGCAGAGAGCTATTGTTATCAAGGAGGGGATATATTAGCCTGTGTTTGGTTTGTTTACTGGCTTCAGGGCAGGATCATCTTTTGTAAAAACTATTGAGTTTTAATTGCTCATCAGTAGGTCCATGTTGCAGCAATTCTTGGAGTTAGTCAGGCTTCCAGCAGTTTTGGTAGTGACTGAGATCATGCTGGAGAAGAAAAAGAAAATCTACACTTGTCTTCTCCCCATGCTCATCTTCATGCAGCAATCAAGTGAATTTGAAGTCTGTCTCAAACTGGTCTTTCTTTGGTTTTGCATCCTATGCCCCGCCCCCCAAAAGGGAGAAACCTGAATTTTACCACTTCTGTACAAAAAAGAGAAGTGGTATGCAGTAAAAAAGATGTCTCCAAAGCTGTTAGGAAGCGTGGGTAAAATGGGAACAGGTCCTACTCCCAGTGGGGCTGTGTGAAACCAAAGCAGAGTTTAGACGCTCCTACAAAAATAACTCGTGCTGGCTCTGCATGTCGAAGTGTGAGGAAGCTAGTGCGAAAGGTGACATTTCCCCACAGGCTGTACAGAAGCAGCAGAGCTATTCTGGGAGTGATGCAGTCTCTCTCACAGCTGATGTGTATCTCCTGACAGCATAAAGAACAGCTAGATCCGCAGAGCTACGGATGCCCATTAATGTGCGGCCCCCACCTTAGACAGTGTTTTTTCTGTTAGTGAGCCTGAACAAATGCACTGTTGCGTGAAGAACCTGCATATTCCATGTGCATGTCATGTCCTGTGTGCTCCTTCAGCCTGGGCAACAGCACTGTCCTTGACCTGAGACAGGTGTGGCCTTCTGAAGCCCTGGAGTGAGGATGAGAGTAAGATTAGCAATTCAGATGATAATATTACTGTTGATGTGGATGCTAGTAAGAATGTCTTACATTGCTGATACGCTAGATTGGATGTGCAAGAACTAAAGTGATGAGACAGGATAATTGCCTTATAGGAAACTTTACAACCAAAGCCAGATGTTGATGAACTGGTGTGTAAACCTAAATGTAATGGAGAAATAATATTCTGAAAATGTTCTTTTGAGGGAATACTGTGCTTTTTCTAAGTATCTCAGAAAAGTACCATATCAGCTGTCAAATAAGCAAATGAGATGCCCTGGTGTCCAGAGGGTGTGGGTCCATGGTAGGTACTATGTCATATACACCAGCCCTGTGCAGGTGTCTGTGGTTCCCCAGGGCATCTCAATAGATGTCTATGATTAGGCAATTGAATTGATTCATATTTTGGAAGCTGAACTCCTAAAAAATGCATAGACAATGCAATTTTGTAGTGAGCTTTATTCAGTACTGGTCTCAGGTTCATATCAAAAAAGGACCTTGTTGGCTAATGCTGTCTTTAGGGGCAGTAGTGGTTGCTGCCCAGACCCAGCACATTTAAAAGAGCTGATATAATGAAATCCCTTAGGATTTCATCTCACAATTGGATAGAGTGGGAAAAGCCTGAAAACCAGATGTCTTCCAGACCCAGGAGACCTCAAGATCTTGACCCTAGTATTCACTACCACAGGTGCTATCTGTCTTCTAGTCAAACATCTGAAAGAGAAGAAACAGAGATATCTGAACGTTAGCTCCGCAGAATAGAATTAGGGCAAGGCTGACATACCATATTTTTGAGGAGTGGGGGATTACCATGGCAAAGGTTGATGTTAATGATCTTTTAAGTGATTATATTTGAATTTCTTTGTCTGGGGGCTCTGGCTCTCTGGAAGACTAGTAAAAAGCCTGATTTATTACTCTTGTCATCTCAGGATACGAAATTTCTCCACAGTTCTAACTCAACCTGTGCTAACAAGGGCTCTGAAATTTACTGGTAAATAGTAAAAAAAAGTTCATTCTTTACCTTGTTGCAAAAATACGTGAATATATCTAATAGAACTATGACTGCTCATGAACTAAAGCAGATACCTAATTCATTAAATATTGCTAAATATTAACATTCATAACTGAAGGATGTAACATACACAAATACATAATCTGCAGTGCTCTATATATGATGTGTGAGCAGTTAGAATTTGAGCTCAAATTATGCAGTTCTTTACACTCTTGGTGTGTAAAGAGATATATGCAGAAAAATATTTTGGAATAGATTTCTGCTCCTCTTTAAGTTATAGTCATTGGACATGAATGGCTGGAAGAAAATCAAAACTTAGAATTAAAATATAAAACAAATAGATTTCAAAGATTTTCAATCTGTGTTGTGAAATATTTTCTCTTTTTCATGATCACTAAAAATATGTCCTGGAGCTTACTCGCATTCTGTTCTTGTTAAAATATAAATTCCCAGTCTATGGAGTGAAATCTTATAATCAGTCTTAGTAGAATCTTTTCTTCAGCTTGAGCACTCATGTGAGTAAATGAAGAAGAATTTGGCAATATTTTTATTTTGAAGTAAATCCACTTGCACAAAATTTGTTTCTAATATAGCTTTATTTCTATTTGTGAGATGTCTGGTTATCCAGTACAGATTTCTTAACTGGCATTTCTTATTCACTGTTAGTGTACATTTTTATTATATTAATGCCTAAAGGTGTTTACAAGGTTTGCTATCCCGTTGTAGTAGATGATGAATAAATAGAAGAAAATATAATGTGTACCCTGGAGGCCTTACAGTTGACAAATATGTGCTCAGTAGCTTAGAGAAATAACTTTCTGCATATGGCTTGTTTGGAGCAATTCATTTCAGCTGTCCACTGCAAGGGTTGCTCAGTGTCCTGCATCATGAGATACTCCATTTTATTCCCTAACTGGATGACAAACTTCTTAAGCAATAGAAAGATGAATGATGAACAGTAAATAGTACATCTCCTAGAGGAATTTTTGGGCAAATGACCACCTGTGCTAAAAGCGGTGAAACACTGAGGACTCATAAATATTCACACAAACATTTGACAGTTCTCCAAATGTTTGCAAATTAGTAAGATGAGTCTACAAATAACGATGACACCATACTTTTATTGGGAAAATTTTTGAAGTATATAGACATAGTGTTCAACTGAGCCTACTTCCAGATGCTTTCTGCTTACAAGACCCCTTCCCTACTGAATGATTTTTTTCATTTTCCTTCTTAAAATAATGAAATATTGTCACATACACCACTGTCAAACAGTTTTCTGAAATCAGTGGAAGCACACTTAGTTCAGAATAGAGTTTTCCAGTGACACTACACATTTCAAACAAAGTACCAAGCAGAAGAGATATGGCAGGGCAGCATCTTTATAGAGATCTCCTGTAGAGATGGTCTGGAAATAGAAATTCTTCTCAGGAGGACAGTAATTCCAGGAATGTTATCGTAAACCTGCTGACATCTATTGCCATTAAGGAGAAATGTGTAGTAAAATTCCTGCCCCTTGTAGAGACCCTTTTTTTTATTGTGTCCAGAAAGCAACAGTAGCCAACATAGACCCTTGTGTATCCACGCAATTAAATCCACTGCAATTAGCAATAGGCCATTTAAGATAATAGCATTTTTCAGAGATGAAGAAAAGCCACAGGTGGTAAATTGTACACTGAAAAGATTTGCTAAACACACCAGAAGACCAAAGATTTGTTATTGCACACTTTGTTGATTGAACAATGGGGACATAAACACAGCTTTTTCAAAAGAATTCAACAACAAAAAAGGCAACTCAACAACAAAAATAATTTGAGATGCCAGTGTAACATAAACCCATCTCTGAATAGAGTGATTCAGCTGGAGTTAGAAACAGTACAAATGAAAGAGGAAATTTCTTCTCAGCCTAGGACAATGCATTACCAATTATAACAAGATGGAATTATTTTTGTAAAAAATAATTTCCCAAAATATTTTTAAAAAGAAAGGAAAAAATTGAAAAGCAAAATGTTAGTCCTAATTTTACTTCCAGCTCAAGTATGCAGAATGACTGCTTACTATTTATATGGCACCACAGATTTGTATGGCTTCTTTTCTGTGATATTTCGGCAATTTCCCACCCTAGAGAGCTCACAGTCTAAGATTCAGATCTGTCGAATGCTTACCATCAGTCACAGAGTTTAGTATTCTGAGTACTCCTTTTTTGAAACGAACCTTTTAGCTAATCTACTGCTTTTGTCCTGCTAGTGTTGATGGAAAAAAAAATCACATGCAAAGCATTCACAGACTGATGTTGTGATTTCAGAATAGACGACACTCTGTGCTAGAAATTAAATAATCAATACTATTCCCAAAGATACAAGTTAGATTGTCCCATCAGGCCATTGAAACATATAACAATCACATTATGGACTAAAATAGTTGGTGCTGAATTAATGAGTCCTTTGGCAATATTTATTATCAAATGGACTACAAAAGCCTTTTTCTCCCTTACATAGTACTCTGAGCTTCTGAGCACTATCACTTTGTAACTCCAGTGTTACTAGAGTGAAAAATCTTTGGTGTATTTCTGAAACAAAATGCTAATGAAGTGCTGCTGGACAAGGAGCACTGCTGTCCTTTGCTTCACACAAAAAGAAAAATACGATTTTCTAATGATCATGCAAGATCCAAGTTCAATTTCTGAACCCAGTTTGGCCAGCCTAGGAGTACACTCAGCCTCCAGGGCACTCTCCTGGACCATCTGGACCAAATCCAGGAGCTAGCTGCCCATTACTTTCATCAGAAGACGCTGGAAGCTTGCATCCAGCAGGGAGGATAAATGAACAAAGAAATGAGTATAACTTCTTCAAAAGGATTAGAGAAACATCAAAAGAACTGAATTTTGCTGTGAATTGGATATTATTTAAATTTTATAAATGGACATGACACTGGAAGTTACATTAATGCCAAGAAAGGAGGAATTTTATCTGAAAGCTTCGACAGATTGTGGTAGCTCCCTTTCTGCCTAGTGCTCTGGGAAGGAGGTTTTTCCAGTGTTATTAAGTCCTTCTTAATTTGCATTAATTTTTTTGGTTGTTTTGCTTTTTTCAAATGAAGTTTCAAATAATTTTGTCTTTGAGAAAACCCAATAACTGACATCTTTACGAGAGATCCTTTATGGACATGTGGACATTTACCCAGGGAAGTCAAAAAAATGAGTCACCTAAACCAGGATTTGAATTTAGTTTACCTATGAAGAAACGGTAAAATTATCTACTCCTTGAAAAGAGTTTTCTGTGCAGACCAAAAAATGGAGAAAGTAAGAAGCCTTCTGACTATTAAATGTTTCCCATTTATCCTGGTTGTTATGATATTCTGGCAGAGATTGATTTATAAAGCCAGTGGTCCTTGGTAGTTGCTAGGAAACAGTGCTCCGCACTCAGTCCTGCACATGAGGGGATGCACAGCCAACAAGTGCTGTTTCTAATGGTGTAATTCTTCCGACTTCAACCCTGCCCAGAGAAATTGTGTGGTTTCCCAAGAGCAGCATAAGTCTTAGTCCTGTATGCAGATTATTGTGCTTTAAACTGAGCTCAGCTGAACTGAGCACTTAATAACCTTTTTTTTTTCCCCCAGGTCCAATAACCATATTCCAAGTGCAACATTTACTCATTTTAGACACTTAGAAAAGTCCGAGTCAGGCTGGGAGGGACTGCCTAGGTTATATATCCAGTCCTCTGATATTCCTGACAACCTATATAATCCCCTTCATGAATTTATCATGTTCCATCTTCGAAGTAAACAGGATTTTGTCCCCTACAAACTGCGCTGGTAATTAGAACTGTCCTTTTAATTTCTAGAGTAAATTTATTCCTGGGCACCTGTGTGCATGTCAACATTTTTCTTTCACTTAAATAGCTCTCCTCTCCTTGGTTTTACCACCTTAATACATTTATAGGCAGCAATCCTACCTCCTCTAAGTCTGTTTTTTGTTTGACAGACCAAACCCAACAAAAGTCTTTTAGCCTTGCATGATAAGCTCTCTTTTCCTGTCATCTTCTGATGCAGCCCCTTTCTGCACCTCTTTGTTTGAATTTTTCTTTCTTGAAGTTAGGTGACCAAAAACGTTCATAGTGGTTGCAGATAACATCTTACAGTGCATCAGTGCTTCCCTGTCTCTACTGGAAATACTTCTGATACTGCCTTGAATCTTTTTTCTTTTTCTTCTGAGGCACATCACACTGATGGCTCAGGGATATTCTGTGACTGACAAAAACTAGTCTGTCTTTTTCTTCTGTCATTTTCAATTGGTAGCAACCATTCTTGTTATTGGTTCTTAAATGCATGACCTTGGCTTTTGTCCTAGTTCATCTAATCTCACCCTACTACTGAGGCCTCAGATTAATCAGATTCCTACTGAAGCTGTCCTGTTGGCATAGGTAGGTGCTTCCCAACTTTGTGCATTCAGCATATTTAATTAATATGCACCCACTTTTTAGTCATTAATAAAAGTATTTAAGGAACATCATTTGGAATCTCAGTGCACTAGTTTCCTTTTCAGTATAATCCATCACTGTCTGTCCTTTCTACGGTTTCTTGTACTAATTCTCATCTTCTCACAGAATATCCAGCAATTTACCGTGGCAATACATGAAACATTTTACTGAAGACCAGGTAGGTGACAGCTACTGTATTATTGTGTTTTCCTTGATTAAAAGATTGCTTATCGAGGTAGCCTGAGACTTGATCCCCTTTAGAAAGCCCATATTGTATTTTATGACATTTTATGTTATTCTCTCTGTCTTTCATTTCCTTCCCTTCAAAAATTTCCCTAAAACCTTGCACATCAGAATGGTTGGTCTATGATTGCTAAGCCTGTTCCTTTTTAAAGTGATGGTCTCCATTCCACTCTCCATTCAGACGGACATACCATGTTAATGAGATCTGATCCAACCTCTGTGGGGCCGTTCCCGTTTTCCATAATCCTATTCCCTATTAACAGTCCTTTTACTACATCTGTATTCAACGTACTTGTCTTCAGAGGCAGAGACAAAACATTAATGGTTTGGGGGGGCATTCCTAAAATAGCTTTAAACAGAAATCCAAAAGCATCCTTACTTTTTTCCTAGTTGTCTATTTGTTATGGTCAAAGGACATTTTATCGGTTTTTTTCTGAGTTCTGAATGTCTAAGTTATCTTGAGTATTCACAGTTCACCCTTCTAATCTTTCACTTTCAATCCTCCAAGTTCAGGGTTTTTTTGCAGAGCAAATCCTTTTCCACTCCTTGTAGATTCTTTGGTAAATCCCAATAGCCTAGTTAAAAGAATTATTTGTCCAGCTAAGTCTGGAGTCCTCTTGCCTGGGAATACAAATTTCAGACCAGGGCCCTACCTCATTTCAGTGCCATTGCTTGTCAGGCTGCTCTACTGCGATATAATCTGTCCTTACAGTTAAGAGCCAGATTCTAGCTTTTCTTTGTATATATCACCATTTCATTTGAATTGAAATTTGGTCAGTATTGTGATCACTCAGTAGCATATTATTTTGTCTACTACTTTTTCTATAATATCTTTGCTACTTATCCATCAGCAATTTAAAATACTATAATCTCCTAGTGGTTCCACGGCTCCTTGGAAAAGTAGGTTTCTCAACTTCCACTCTCAGAAATTGCTGGATTCTACTGTGCTTGTAGCATCTGTTCTTCAGTCTAGACTGTGAAATTTAAAGTCTCCCATAATGATACTATCCCCTGGTAGATTATCGTTCTTGTGATATTAAAGCAATCTCAAATCTGATGTTCATTGTAGAGCCCAATCCATTTCCCACTACAGCCTCTTTCAGAATTCTTTCCTAAAATATTTTCACACAAACTGATCCTTTCTCATCCGTTCTATTAATCAACATTCCATTACTGCCAGCCGTATTCTTAATATATAAGGCTACCACATTATCTTAACAATTATTTCTGCATTCCTGTAACAGTGTGCATTCTTCAATACTTGCACTTAGTTGCAATTAGTATTCTATCATGTTTCTGTTATCCTTCTCATATCCTGTTTCATGTCATGCACTGATAAGTCTAATTCTTCCATCTCCATGGTTGCTGCAGGTTGCTTTGTTGCATCTGCTATTCCTGTCTCACTTCACCTGGTTTCCTAGCTAGGTTAAGTACAGCATTTGTGCAGATTTATTGTCTCTTCAGATACTGGGTTGGGTTTGGGTTTGGGTTTGGGGTTTTTTGTTGTTGTTGTTTTTTGTTTTTGTTTTTCTGCTGTGTTTTCTTTCATTTAATACTCCTTTACCCTTAGTATAGCCTCACTAACTTGATTTTATTTCCTTTATATCAAAGGAAGATCAGGATACCATAGCTGTCTCCCCAGCTTTCCCTCTTGTTCCTACTTGCTTCTGCAATGTGAAGCTTTTCCTACCTATTATGACAGACTTTATCCTGGAAGAGTAGTGCCCCAAGGATTCAGGTGGAACCAATCTGTAGGAAAAAATCTTCTTCCTGAGAAGGCTCCTTTTCATAATATTTGCCTCTTTTAGTAATATTCGTGCCTGCCCCTTGGACATGGATGACTATTCCTCCTCCTTGTCCTCCTGTTATTATCTTGTCAATTGTGCTGTTTCTTTAAAACTTTATTTGAAAGTTCATTAAAAACTCTATTTGCCTTTCTGTCCTTTCTGTCTGTCTAAGTATTTATACCATGCTCATCACCATGGGATCTGGCTCTATTTGGGCATCTAGAATGATTTACCAAAAAATTTACAGCATTACAAAATGCTTCTATAGGCAGCCCTTGTCTCAGACAAAAGCAGAAGGCACTTTCTGCATGCTCCCTTGCTTGGTGTATGTTTTTATATTTCCATAAGAAATACAAATTTCAGTTACGTGTAAATGTGCTTTGCTGTAGCCATGTCTAAGGACAAAGACAGGACAAGTTTGCAGGTTGAGATAATATTTTTTCTTAAGCCAACTGCTATGGCTGGAAAAATTAATCCAGATTTTGGGCATGAAGGCATATCTTTGGGTCACTTGGTGTCTAAACTGTTAAAAATGTTAACAGATCTTAGTCTTTAAAAGGCCCTGGAAGATGGAGAAATATTTTCCTTTTCCTTTTACATATACTGGTTAAGTGACTTGCCTAAGTCACAAAGGAAGGCTCTATGGCAGATTCAAGATCAGAATCAAGTGATCTGTGCCTAAAATATATGCCATTCCTGACAACACTACTAATGACATGTCTAAAGAATAAAATGGAGAAGAAACGTGGCCTATTAGATAAAATTTGTTAAAGAGTTCAAATAGTTACTAGAGAAAGACACTCTGGAATATTTATCCATTGCTATATCATTTGTGACTTAAAAAAATATGCAAAAAAGGGATAATGTAATCCAAAGTGCTTGCAGAGCAAGAGAGCAAAAAACGAAAGAACACAGATACCCACCCAGCTGTCATCTCAAACATGGAGCATAAGCATAGCTCTGAATAAAAAGTTATTTATTCAAATTTAAAAGTGGAAGCAGAAAGACAAAGAATTCATGGAACAGCAGCTTTTCAAGTTTCTTCAAGGGGACAGTCAGTAGCTACAGTCCTACCTGTAAAAAGCTGTGTACAGTTTTAACCTATGAATTACATAACCTTTCAAGGTAATGGAAATGGGATGATATCACAAAGCACCAAGTTCAAAATGGCTCATATAACTGAGATTAAAAAGTACTACTGTAATACCAAAAATGTTCAAGCTAAGACTAACTCAGAAGAAGATGAAGGTCCAAGTTTCTTAGAGGATGAGTGAGAGCTGACACTGTGATCACACCACAAAGGCAATGCAGCCCTAGGTAGATCAGACAAAGTATTTCAGTGGAGAGAAAGCAGTGCTAGTTTCACTACACAGAGCATTGGGAAGATCTGCCAGGGCCTGTAGTGTGCCCTCCTGCTGCTCTCAAACAGGAGCAGGTGCAGATGATAATCAGGGGAATGGAGGGCCAAGAGCTTGTCTTGTAAGCCTGGGAAAATAAAAGCTGGATATCATGCTTCTCTGTAAACACATCCAGTAAATAAGCACCAGGGAAAGGAAGAGCTGCTTAGTCTGAAAGCCAATGCTGGCACAAGTACAAATAGAAATAAACTGACCATGAATACATTTACACTGAAAATTAGAAGAAGGCTTCTAATTCCCAAAGCAGTGAGGTTCTGAGCAGCTGGGAAGGTCGTTGGGGTAAAAACACCTAACTCTAAGTTTGAAGCTCAATCAGTTTATTAACACGGTAGTCTAAGTAGCTGATCAACAGAACAGAAATTTGGCTCAGTGACCCACAAGGCCATTTCCAATCCTATGTTGCTTTCCAGATAATAATACCTAGTAATTAAACAATATTGTAATATTGTTTCTTCTAAAACTGACTGCTTAAATAAGCTGTCTGTGATGTCTTCTTGGAAGAGGACATGCTACAGCAGGGGGCTTGAGCAGCTCAGTGCTGCATCTCATCTTAGAGAAAGTATTGAACATAAGGTGTTATGGTGAAAAAAATTGTAAGCAGTGTGAAACATTGACTTATATTTAGAAGAACTCTTAAGGGTTAAGCACATGTCTGTTATCCCTTACAACTATTCTAAATAAAGATGAACTTAAGCATAAGTTTAAAAGGTTTCTTTAACTGGGATTTCAGGCTGCAAGCTGCTCAGGGTAGGGAATCTACCTCTACATTCCTTATTTTTAAAGTGACGTACACATATATACAACTAGCTACGATTTCAGATTACTACTCTCAGTGGTCACTTGAAATTACTTAATGAACCTCTGATGTGGAAGTGATTGCTATTAGGTATTCAAAACTTTTTGAATAGCGAGACTTCTAGAGACATCTGTGCAAGGATCCTATTTCTTACACATTTCACAATAGGAGTGTAAATACTCACAGGCATTTGAGCCTCACTTAAACAACGGCAATAAAGACTGAGCATTTTCTGAGAATTAATGACTGTCTGAGGGTGTTAATAGCCTGAGGTGGAACACTGGGCCATTAACCCCAACTGGTCGTTAAACTTCAGGAGAGGTCCAAGGCTGAGGTCATTATGGCAGTTATGAATTCTTGGGGAAAGGTTTATCTATAAGTGTTGATTTAACCCTTTTTCATCTGAACTGCTGTAGATCCAAGCTACAGATAGGCCAAAGAAACTAGAGATCTCTAGATGCTGGTAGCATCCCTTCTTTAACTTGATATAAAGACTACAAAAAATTAACAACTCAGAAAATTCCCAGCCACGCTGGAAGCATTTTCAGCATTTGTAAAATATTCACAAAATGCAGGCAGGAAGTTCAAAATTTTCAAAAAATAAAGCCTTGAGGATCAATCCGGACTCATCCTTTAGGGCCTCAGAATATCTTCTCAGAACAGAACTGGTACATAGAGATACAAGGGAGGAAAGAAAGGTGAGGCAGATATAGGCAGAAAAGGGGTGAAATTCACCCAGATGGAGGTACAAGCCCTGGCCCCTCTTTAAGTCCCAGCTGAACCTGGATGGCTTTAAATGCACAGGCCTACTGCTGGCCTCTGTGCAGACATCTAGTTTTCACTGACCATGAATTTCTGACCGTGCACACTTTGCCACACATCACAAGGAAGGAGAGGGCTGCAGGTGCTCTGGAGAGGCGGGTGTGAGCCTCATCGGTGGGTGCCAACCCTGCCGGCTGCCACTATTGAGACGATACCAGAGAGAGGCGGGAGGAGGGAGGCCTTGGGGTGCTCCTAGCTCCATGGACGAATGCTCAGGGCTCACATGGCAGGTGCTTGGTACAAAAAGTAAACACAGCCAAATGCATCCAGATATTCCTTACAAAAATGAAAGAGTTAAAACAGGTGAAACTTTTAGAAGTATTCAAAGGTGCAGTTTCATGTGGTAACCAAGATGTTATAATGGATGGCTGCCTCTGAAAGAGCGGCCCTGCTCCTCCACTTTCTTTTCCTCCATCTCCGGCCCCCCTGACTCTCACTGATACCTCAGTAAGCCCATTCAGCTCAAACTAGCAGAAATCTAGTTGTTTCTTTTTTTGTTTGTTTGTCTGGGGTTTTTCTATGGCCTCAGGGAATCAGTGGGAAAGCACCGTCTGGAATGAAGAAATGGGGCTGGAGGGACACCACTCATTTAGATCGGCTCACCCTAAGTGATACATGATTTCCCGCAGCTGAAAAAAAATGCTAAGATACAATGATTTGGAGAGATTATCAGACAGGACAGAAAATTCCCATAGAGAAGTCTGGCCCCATGAAAGACAATGGCAAAATTCCCACTGATTTCAATGGAGAGAACAGCTCACAGATATTCCTTCCTGCAGCTTGCACAGATTTTCTGCTAATTTCTACTGGAGAACTGAAGAATATAAAAATGCTTTAAAAAGGTGAAAAAACAGCTAAGTAAACATATTACTCTCAATTCTTTGGAACAATTAAAATGTAAAGGCAAGTAGCATTTCAGATACACATATAGGTACTAAAAAGAAAAACTGCTTACAATATATCTAATTCCCAACTCTTTTTGCCACAGCAGGATTAGGTAGCAGGCATAAAGTAGTGTGCTGGCAAGGAGCCAGAGCATTCCTGGATCGCACGTATGTTAGATGTGCCTGGCATTTATTACAACAGTGCAAGCACATCTCTGTAGTCAAGGGTCAGTGAGCATTTCCATTATAAACAAAGAAGTTAAAGCTCTAATAGCTTGCTTGTTTCCAAAGTCTCAATAAAGAATTGCAAAAAAATGTGTATAGCAAAGCCTGACAAAAAGTGCTATCGGAATTTTAGTTCAGCGATCTTCCAACCTCAATTTTTCCAGAGCCTGGAAAAAGTAACCTGTAATATTGTTTTTTAAAGCTTTTAGTTTGCAGGCAGTTTTGGAGGTAGTGTGTGTTTTTTCCATCTGTCGATTTGACCCATACACATTTGGGGCATCATTATGATCTGTGCCCTTGGGGTTCTCTTCTTATACAGGAATCACAAAGCAGAGCAGCACATTTAGAGAAGGAGGTTATGGCTCACACTTTCTGTAGAGGGACTGCCAAAGGTTAATACACCTGCTAGACAAACATTGTTTTGCCTCCACAGGTCAGCAAGCTACCTCTCTATCAACTGCATTTTAAACTGAGATTACACAATGCTGTGGCAAGCCCACCCAGCCATGGGCAAATGAATATTAATGTCCCTGACTGCTTCTAATAAAAACAGCATGCCCTGCAGGAGCCACCATGGCCTCAAGCCTGCCCCAGCACGCCAAACTCTACACCGGGGTCAGTAGCCAAAAAGGAGCTCTGTATGGGAGTAAGGAGCAATGTTAGTTACTCATTAGACAGCCTCTGGTGTGTGCCTGTGCCAAAAGCCTGTTAGAAGTGGGATTTGCAAAGTGCAATGTAAAACCAAAACCTTAACTATTTGCTCATGGTGAAAGAATGATTTTTGGTGCATGCTACCTGGTGACATGTGCATTGATTTAAGTGGGATTCATCTATCTCATTTCCATCTAAAAACTGAGCACAGAAGAGCCTCACAGTCTACCTCAGGCAGACATGACTGCAGTGATGACTTCAAAATTGCTCTAGCACCTGTCTGTTTAAAGGAACTAACCAGGTTTTTATTACTTCCTCTCTGCCTTCTCCCTAAAATGTTAACCCAAATGATTGCTAAGAACAGAAATAATAGCATAGCTCTACTAATAGAATATTCGTTTGTAGAATAGACTTTCTTACCTTTGAAGTAAAAGCAGAAAAATTGTTCTTGTAGATCCAACATTATGCGGCTCAAAATCAATGCTTTCTGGGATATTTATAGTCAGACCTAAAATACTGGCACATCCAGCTGAATTATGGGAATCCAGATTTTAAAGAATAAGACAAGTACTAAAGCATTCACATTTTTCAAGATAAGGTCAGGACCAGGCAGTTACTGTGCAGCCTTTCCTATTAGTGAGAGCTGTGCACCAATTTCACATGTATTAAAGTGTGTTGCCTTCTCAAGGGCAGATTTCTAAACCATGTTAGTTAGGTGCTGTTAGCAATAGTGACAGCATACCTTTAAATCCTAGATGAGACAGGGCAAGAGTGTGTTCCCCGAGGACTCATCACAGCCAAAAGAGAAGAGATGGCTTCTAAAGTCCCTGTCTGCGCAGAAGAGATTCGTCACGAAGGAAAACTGTACATAATGGCCTGTGGTTTGTAGTTATCTACCTCTAGTTCTTTACAGTCAGGGGAATGCAACATATACCACAAGCTGAGTGCAAGATGAAGCAATTAAGGCAGATTCTTAAAAGCCGTCTGAGTATACTTTGCTTGGAGCCATCCATTACAACAGACAGTATATCAGACACCCTTCATTATCAGGAATCTGTCCTGCAGGTACTGGAGTTTCTCTCTCTTGCTTTCTATTGGGCCAGAAGCTGAATTTTTCCCTATAGTCCCATATAGAGAGTTTTACACCGGTTCCCACTGAGGGTCATAAGCATATGTTGAGAGACCTAGATCTGAACCTTTGAGTAAGATTTATTAATAGGTTTCAGGCACTCCAGCTGAGTATAACAGTGAGTAATCTCATAGGGATAACTAACTACTGTTTACAGCAAATCACTCGTTTGTGTTAGCTAGTATCAACTTTTGGTTACCTTTTGCCTGAAAGACATTGGTAATAGCATGTCTTTGGATTCATAACAGTGTAAGAAGCCACCAGAGTGGTCAAACAGATTTTCCTTTCATGTTTCCTTTACTTTGGTCTCCTGCGTTGCCATCGATGCAGCACACTGTCTGTATTTACGGCAGGCTTTCTCATGAAAATCAAGCAGCCAGAGTGTGACCTGATGGTGGAGTCTGGGGCTGTGATTCTCTCTCTGAATAGTAGGTTTTTGCTCTGTGACATCTCCATGTTGTAATAGATGTAAAGATTCTGAAACCAAACCAAAGGAAATACTATCATATCAGGACTAAAGCTGGGAAGATTCAAGAGTAATTTGTGGGGCTTTTCAGTAGATTCTTCCAGAAGAGGAACATCTATTTGCCATAGAAAATACTACTCCTTACCTCAGCTTGTGCATGGTTTGTGGCTAAGAACAATTTTTTTATCTGATGAGATATATATTCATGCACCAAGAAACAGCTGTTTTCCTTAGCAGCTCTAAATTTCTTAATGATGTCTCCTCTTCCAGCCTTGATTTAAACATCCTGCTCAGTGCATTTCCTATTCAATATGCCTTGGTTTCCCTTTCCTATTTTAGCTATTGTGCTTCTGGAAGTACAGGGACATTTCATGCAGAGGTAGGTCCAAATGCAGAAGAGCTCCAAATCAGTGTGTTTAGGAAGGCTTTGGATTGAAAGGAATGGAATGGAATAGTCTTTACTTTCTTCTCTTCTTTGATTTTCATAATTATTCTCTCCATGTCAGTTCCCATCCTCACCATGAGGATTATCATGTTTTTTGGGGTGTGATTCTACTCCTTAATATTCCTTCCACATCAGTGTGTGGGTGGGAGCGTGTGTGTGTGTATGTCTAATTAAGGAAGGCTTCTTCATGAACACCGTCTCTGAGCTGGAGCACACACACATGCACAAGTCTGAATGCCTGCTGTCAGCTCCCAGCTCTCCCTCAGTTCAGAAGCACATCCTTCAAGGATCAGCTTCAGTGATGCGCAGCAAAAGTTGCCCTGCTTTAGAGATGAAAGTGGAAGTATATATGTGGTGCCCAGTCTGTGCATTGCTGATTGTTGCTTAGCAATAAAATGTGCAGCACATGGTGATAGTGCAAAGATACCAGACCTTTTTTCTAAAGAAAAAAGAAAAAGGATGAGAAGGTCACACTAATAATCAGTAGAGAAATGGGAACATTATCAGATGCTGTAGCTGGAGAGGAGATCATACCCCCCAGCCTGTCTGTGAATTCTTCTTTCCTCATTTACTTTCAACATTGAGGGACTAAAGAGGAGTCAAATTCAAAGTGTTTTGTCCCCATTCCTACCTTATTGCTAACAATTCCATTCTGTTTCAGCACACTGGAATAGGAGAACTCCCTTTTTGAAGTGGGCATGCTCCTAGCACACATTGTACTGAAATAAGGGATTTAGAAAGAAAAACATTTATTAGAGTAGATGGGAGTAGAAGGTAGCAAAAATATTTTCAGGCTAGAGCAAGGCATCTGATTAATAATGATTTAGCAAGGATCTTAGAGGCAGCTAAACAGAACAGAAAGGCTAGGCTGAGCTAGGCAAATGGCTTAGGGTTACAGCTATGCTCCGGCTCCAATAGAAAAAATCAAAAAAACAAAGAAAGACTACTGACATCCTTCACAAAGCAGAGTACAGAAGAAACGTGGCTTGTGGCCTTTTGTTAATACAGTATCAACTTTAATTGAACCTGCAGGCTTTGATTCAAGTCAATATATCTGGAGCTTCCTGGAACAATAAATCTTGATGCTAACCACAGTAGAGGTCAATCTCTGTCTAATATATGCTTTGTAATGCATTTAAAGTAGAGATGTAGTATGTAGATGGTGAATTATTCATACACACAAACTATTAATGGAGAAGTCAATATAAGGACAAGATTTGGGACCCTGAATATTGGAAAGAGGAGTTAGCTTTGCAGGAACACATGTTTCCAGTGACAGTCTAACATCACAACTCACCTATATGCTTGTATTTGTTTCTACCAACCTCATCTGAGCCCATTTCTATGCTGCAAATTCACATTCTGGAGCTCAAGAACGTGCCTTTCCCATTTCTCACAGTGCCTGCTGGGGAAGGACCGAGGTCTCCATGCAGCCCAGAGCAAACTGTGCATCCATCCCAGAGCTGCTCTGCCCAGAGTGGTACTGGAAATGCAAGAGACTCCACAAATCATGGTTCCTCTCAGCATGGCCATGGGATCCGGTACACCAAGGCCACAGAGATGCACACACAGTGGCAGGAGGCCACAGAGACAATGCAGAGGACAGAGATGGCTTTAGAGGCACAGGACAGGTTGTGGCCTCTCTCTGAGCCATGCCTCTCCCAGCCCAGGATCTCATGTATCATGAACGGTTCATCACTCCAGCCAGACAACTCTGTGTGGTCTGTCAGCTCCAAGAGCATCACAGGCTGTGCCTCAACCACAGGAGACAAGGGCTGTGTGATGGTGGGCAGAGATGGGCTTGCAGTGAATGAGTCACAGACTGGGCAGGTCGGCTATCGGTGTGGACATTTTGTGGGCACATAGTCCATGTTACTTCTTATCCCTTTTATTCTCTCTTGAATAAAACAAGCCATACTTCAGTTTGCCCTCTAATCACCCAGCTCTAATGAAGATCAGAGAAGATTAACTATTCACTATTTTGCCACTGAAATAAATTAATATCTTTTCTCACACTTTAACAGTTCCTTATGCCTCCATTCATGACAGGCTTTACTAGTATGCCTGTCATATGAACACAACATCAGTGTGTTCCTTTGTGACTTCTCTTTTAAGTCCTGTGGTAATCTTTTTTTCTGGGACTCTTGGTTCGTTATTGGACTGGAGTCTCTCTCTCACTGTAGAAGTCCCTGTTCTCTTTGTTTTGTCTTGCCCACTTCTCCAAGGGTATAAGGGTATATTTATTTTGCCATAACAGCCAGAAGACCCACAACCCTGACAATCAAAAAATTTTCATCCCAACAGGGAAATAGATATGAAACAGAAAAATGAGCATCAGCCCCAAATATTCTTTTTTTGTTGGTCTTCAATCAAGGTGTTCCTTACCAGGATATATTGCAAAGAATCACAGAACACTTTTGATCTATGGAAAAGACTACCCAATTAAATAGGTGGTATTTTAAGAATCACCATTTTATAATGTAGCCTGGTGCCTCAGCACAGCAAACCATTAGCTACAAAGCTATAAATAGTATAAAAGAGGATGGTTACAACTAAACATTTATCAAAACACAACAAACCTCCCCAGATTTCCTTCCAATTCTTCTCTGATACCTAACCAGTTCTGTTGGTCCCTGCTCACATAAGTTACAACCTTAAGCAATGTGCTGCTTAAGAAACCCAGTCACAGTTGATGGATGCAGAAGGCATGCATGAGCATATGGATCTTAGCTGCAAGAAAGAATATGTTAAAAAATATGCAACAAGAATGAGAGATTTGCTTTAAAGTAGCTATGTCTTTTTTCATTCCTCAGTGAGCAAGTATCTTTTCCAATAACATTCAAGGAAGTTAGTAAGCACATCAATAAGAAAACGTGGCTGTGTTTGCCAAATGCCAATCAGACATGAGAGATTTAACCATTTAGCACAGCTCCCCTGCCTCATTCAATCACTGGACTTACTTGTTACAGCTGCCAGATCTTGAACAAGCGTCTTGACAGCAGCGTCTCCACTGTTACTGCTGTCCAATCAGTTAGAGTGCCTTATCAAAGGAGAAATAATATTAGGAATGCAAACTTCATTTCTCAAATGGCAAGAATTTGCCATGGTGAATAGCAGCTGCAAAACTTCATGTCTTAGGCCTTTGCTAGATTGAAACCATTTTAATAATTTCATCTGAATACAAATCCTAACTCCGGACTCAGCCCCCCTAGATCTTCGTAATGCAATCTGATTTTTCGGTGATGTAATCTGACCCACCACATATGTAAAAGCTTGGTAGTGGAAAACAGCCACAGCAACTGAATAGGAGAGGCATTTCTCCTTTGATTTCTTGGAAAAAGTATATTACCTAACCTTGCATTTCCACCCACCTGCTTCTTCTTTGGTGAGTTGGCCCACTGCACTGGCAGAAGAGGGCTGCTTGTGGCTTTCTGCGAATGTCTGTTAGCGTAACTCTTGGTTGTCTAAAGGAGCTTTCAAACATGGTAGCACTGTTCTCCTCTTTTTCCCTCTCCTAATGTCTATGAAAGTATCAAGTGTCTATCAAAATATCAAGTATCTATCAAAAGTTTCCACCATCTCCAGCTTGAGGGGTAAAGTATACATCTGGGTTCCCAAACACAGTGTGGTGGTGTTCATGACAGCTTCTTATTTGTCTCTATATAAAAAAACACCTTATTGCAGCTGACTAATAGAAAAAAATTGAAATTTTTGGAAAAGTTTTAAAAGATATAGGTCTTGGTCTGCTCCGCTCAGCTGTATTTCAGAGACAATTTGTATATTTTGAGCTTTTCTGGGTTAATTGTTCTTCCTGAAATTCCCATGGAGCAAAAAGTCTGCTGTATATCAACAGCCAGACTTCACTGTGTGTCAACATAGATGTTTTACTGCAGCATATCTTCTCAATATATGTAGCTACAGTAAAAAGAATTGTAACCCTTCAAGCAACTCGACATGTTCAACATTTGGATTTCTAGTTCTAAGCAGTTGTTGCACTCCTTTTTTTCTCTCAGAAAAAAAGAAGGAAGAGGATGAAGGTCATGTAGCTACTAGTTCTGACACAGCACAGACCACCTTTCAGCCCAGTTACATGCCAGCTGGCCTACTCCAGATCCCTGAAACTAAGCGATTCTCCATGTCAACTTCCCACAGTTCTTCCTAAAAGTTTTCAGTATGAACTCCAATGATCCTGGAAATCCTGATGAAGAAAAAAAATCATCCTTTACATGAAGGATTTTCTTATTCCTTAAAAATCCTTTTATCAATAATCCTTGACAAAGAAGTCATTATAAACAGTCTAGTGTCTTTTCTTGAGGTATTTATAGCTAACAAGATTTGCCACAGCCTGCTAATGCTCTCACTGGCCAGCCATTATCCAGACCAACTACCAGCTTCACAGGTGGTATTGTTACTGAAATGCAGAACTTAAATTTGTTGCCGTTTTATTTATGAGACTGGTATGTCTGATAAACTCTTAATTAATAGGTTGAGATGAGAGGGAGACAGGAAGCACTTGCAGTTTTAGGCATGAAGCAGATTTTTAAAAGCATTGCATATTTCTGGGAATATTGGAAGACAGGTCTGCAAGAGATCAGATAGATTATTGAGTCAAGTCCCCAGCAGCCATAGAATATGAATATTTCTTTTTCCAAGAAATAGAATAAGAATATTTCTTTTTCCAAGAAATCATATGGAATAACTGTTTAATCTATAAAAAAAACTTTCTAGAAACATAGAAAGCTCAGGTCCTTCTAGGTCTACTATTCCTGGTCTCACAAAACCTCGTTCATCAGTCACAACAAGGTATTTCTCAGCATCCTGTAGCAAACTAAAAAGTTAAAGACCAAAAGAGTCTGAATGCACTACAGGTAAATAGAAGGAAAGATCACAGATATACCCAAAATCCCAACTAAAGATCTTTAATCATCCTATGAAATAACTGTGGCCCACTAGTAGAAGACTGTGCAAAACACAGGCAAGAAGACAAAATGCCATTTATCTCAACCAATCTGATATTTATTTTTGAATATCCTTAATGTAATGACAAGTCTACCTCAAAATACTTACTCAGAAACTTTCAGGAGTTTTTCTTTTGAATTTCCTTTTTGATTTTCCTTTGAAGATTAGCAACACTGGCTGAGGGATTTGGAAAGTCAATTCATATTAAAATTATATGGAATTAGGCAGCCTAACATCTAGAAGGTTTTGAAAGGTCCATAGGGAAAATCCTCAGCTCCTCATTTAATCAATGGAGAGAGGTAGCTGCTATGCCTAAGTTAAGCACCTATAGTTGCAGCCTGACCTCTGCACCTCTCCTTTGGTTGAACAGGGTCTGGCAGCCCTAGATAGCAGGATCTCTGAATTGTTCATTGCTCTGCCTGAGACAACACACTAAATGCCAAGGTCATCCCAGGTGCTACAGTCAGATGTGTGAATACCACCCTTCTTCTTCTTTGTGTCCTGGCTCTAAATTTCTCTTCAGAAGGGTTGCAATTTGTCTGTATTTCTTTCTGACCCCATCTCTCAGAAGAGGCAGATAGAACTGGGGCAGTAACTTTAACTGAATATTTCTTGCCTTTCTTACGTTACATCTTCTGAGTGAGGTTTTTCAAAACTACCCAAGCATAATCATCCAGGCACTTTGGAAAATGCCAGGCTCAGCCTTACCTTGTCAATACCATGATTTTATAAACTACTTTATAAATAATAAAATCAACAAAAGTAAACAATATACTTCCTATTCTTTCTGCAATTCTCTACATTTTACTAAACTTGGAAGACCTTTCATTTCCATTTATACAACATTTCTAAATAAAAAGAATTTTTGGTGGAATAATTTTTTTACTTGAAGCCACGAAGCCCTAGAGGACAACATTTCCTCCTTCAGTAGCAATAAGAGACTTCTAACCAAGCGGCACAGGCACTGGAGACCTGTGCTGCACTGGTGGTCTAACCTGCGCTATCCTACCCCTCCTGGATGAAGCAGGATGCTGACCCTTTACTTTTAGCTCTTGATTTATCTGTGCGTGCTTATCCGTATGAGAATACTGTTATGTACACAGTCTCCACTGGAGTAATAAGAACAAGGGTCCTCTTGGGGAGTACAAAGGCCTTTCACCTTTAGGTCACTAGTTGGAATTTAATCCAAACTGGTAGTTAATGAAAATTGTTGGTGTCTAATGGCTTTACTGTGGCCTGCTGGTAGGTGAAATGAGCTGGTGGTCTCTCAGGCTAGATCCTGTTGGTGAGGCATGCAGAGTCCTGAACATAGCTTTGCTGTTAGCAGTTTGAATAGACATGCTGAAAAAAGGAAGAAGTTTGAAACTGCTGAACTTCTCTCCATCCTAGGAGGGTTCTCTCCAGCTCAGTCTGGAAAAAGAGACAGGCTGGCTGGCTCTTACAGAGAAATTTAGTCTTCTTGAAAAAGCTAGCTGCAATATCTTGTCAGTGGGTTTGTGGAACAACTTAACACTTCCAAATGTAAATGATGCTTGTGAAATGTGGTTGCACTGTTTGTAACAGCTTGGGGCTTGGAAAGGAGATTGTAAGCTCCTTGGCTCAGAGTTTTATTACACTGAGAAACAAATGGGATGGTGGGGCTCTTGCTGGCACCCCAGAAACACGTGCCACATTAGATCCTGTTGGTACCCTCTTCCATGTCCCTTTGCTCTTTGTTCAGCAGTTTCTGTGGATCCCTGCTCCCTAGCTGAGCTGACACAGCACAGGCTGCTTGCTCTCAGCTGGATACAAGGACTAAAGAAACCGGTGAAGCTTTTTCTGGGCATTGCAGAAAGGCTCTTACCTCTGCTCATGCCTTTTATTTGATTGCATCATGCAGCCCCTTGTAGCATTTCTGCCTCTCCCATTGCAGAGAAGAATTAGTGTTACAGCTGCCTGTGCCGAGCAGCCTGCTGACAGACACAGGTCAGTGGGTGAGATAACTAGCTAACTCTTGCTGAGATGGAGGGAAAGAGAAAGATCTGATGAGAAGCTATACGTATGTATCTACATGCCAGGCATATTATGCCACTCAGTATGCTTCCTATTCTAGTCTCCAAGCCTCTCTTTTCAGTTTTGCTGGCATCCCCCTCTCTCTTTGCCATATATCTTGCCTCTTGCACTCCTGGAGGTTTGCTGCATAAACATCTCTCTTGAGAGTGACTGTTTTTACAAGTGGGTTGTTAGAAATGCTACAATTGCTAGTCCAACACTACAAAAACTGCAATGGGCAATTTGTTGCATATGTATTTTCCACCCCACAGGCCAGAGAGGAGGCCGTTGCTTTCCGAGGTTACTAAACAATGATGCACATTCTCCTTTTGCAGTGGTGTCCATTCTCCACAGTCTGATTTCTCCTAATAACCCTGATTTCCACTTTTCAGAGTTTGCTGTCATCCTGAACTTTCTTTCCTTAGATTCAAGGTAACTGTAATGGCACTTCTGCCATCATCAGTCCAAAAAAAACATGTGCCATCCTCAGGAGGCAGGTATCAGTCCAGTTGCACTGGCCTCACTGGTCCAATTTTTTTCTTGCCTCCAGAGAAATATAAATGAATCATCATTATTATGTGTATTACACAAATGCTCAGCCTGTGATGCGGTTGATGTCCATCTGCCTAGAAAACCAGGATCCCTTAACCCAAATGATTTGCATTACTAACCACAGTTAGTTTAGTCAGGGAATTTGTAGATCCCCTAGGAGTGTGTGGACATCTTCTAGAGAGTTTGCAAAAGGTGGCCAAGAAAAACTAATTTCTGTATACTGCAGGGTGAGTTGCACATGTGAAATGTCTAAGGAGGTCCACATGTATTCTTAGTCCACACCTCTAAAAAACTGAAAACCACTGCAGGAGACAAAGGGCAAAACATGACAGGCAAGGGAAGAGTGATGCCTGCTGACAGACATTTTCAACAACTCCTATGACAAGGATTATTTTCCAATCAGATCATAGTCCAGACAGGATCTAGTAATGCATTACTCAGTGCCAGAGATCTCACAGAGTCCCATCTAGGATTTAACTCCTTTTTAAGCAAGACTATAAAGACACAAGCAGAAAATCTCCAGAGAAATCCTGTAGTCACCATCTTCAGATCTCATTCAAGCCAGACCTGAAGCCACAATGGAAAGATTTTGTTCTTGGGTGGATAATCCCCTGCCTTCACAAGGGATATACAGCCATGATCCTCTTGCAGGACAGGTGGAGCATTTCATACCACTCATCTACCATTCAGTCTGTTTCCAAGTGAAGGCAGAAGTGAAAGAAAATACTGACACTGGCATCTGGTCACTGCTCACTGGCATCTTCTCAGATCCAGTAACTTTTAAGGGCCCTTATAGGCAAACATCCTTCTAGCCAAGTCAATCAATCATCTCCACTGTCATTAAGTAGCTATAGGTAGTTAACCCTTCTTTTGGGTACAGTGTCCACTGAACGTCACTGTTTGCTGGTTACTAATGAAGCCTTTCTTCTGGTGGTAAACTATTTCTGAAGACTGTTACCTGCAAGTAGTAAACAATGTAGTGCTTTAGCAATCAAAAAATAGTTGCTGTCCTATTCTGTTTTTCAGGCTGTACAGAACTCTTCAAAATCTTCTTTAATTTTCTATACTGCAACTCTGGATCTTGAAAGAACTGATATATCTTTAATATAAGCAGGGTAAGCTTAAAACAGAAGTAATGCTATCCATTCTTAACATTTTCTTTTGTTACTTTCACTATAATGTGTCATTTAAAAATATCTTTAACATCCCAAACTGAAAACTAGAAAAAGCATATCTAATGTAAGAAATTGTAAGCAGAAGCTGAGATGATCTTGATAGGAAAGTGGAATGATGGGACAAGCTTCTGCACCATCTTCATCATCCTCAGAACAGGCTACTACAAAGTAGCTTTGGGGCCTCCAGGTTTTTCAGACTTTCTGGATATCTGAAGTACCTCAGTGCTAAGAAGTCCACTGCTGCCTGTAATTAACTGGAAGATTATACATTGTTCTAACAAGATGCTGGGCTAGAGCTGGTGATCCATGCATGGGCCTCATATTTCCATATGGCACCTCACTGTATAAATAAAATGCATACTCTAAAATGGTTCAACTTTTTTAGCACATCAAACTGTCAAGCAGATCATCTGCTTAGCAGTTTTACATGCTAAACTCTTGTATGCTATTTTCCAGACAAATAAAACACAGTTTAGATAGCAAGAATCTTCAGAAAAATGTATGATACAGTGTCAAATGGGAACTATTTACTGAAGAGGAAAAGATGGACATTACCATGAGAATTATAAATTGCATAACTAACTAGCTGAAGGAGAGATGAAAGAACTTGTAATGAAAGATGAACTCTTGGGCTGGAGAGAATTTCAGTCATGAACAAAGCACAGAAAGAACACACACACTGCTAAATTTGCTGAGGCATCCTTTGCAGAGAAGGTCCAGAGTGCAGTGCCATACAGCAGGGACTGCATAACCTTGAAGAGTTAGGTAATAGAAATTTAATAATAGACACGAGAGGTCATGCCTGTAAAAATATTCTATTACAGACAAAGTTTCTATTAAAAGCTGGGAGCACCCCTGTTAGAAATAAGAGAGAAAGAGGAAGATCTGTATCTACAGGGTAAGTGCACGGTGACTATGAAGTGCTAGTATATTATGGCAATGAAAAGAGGCAAAAGGAATCTGAGGATGTATCAGTGTTTCCAGCAGAGATAGGGAAGTATTATCTGTTGTATAAGCACTAGTGGGACCTCATCTAGAATATAGATGTTCACTGAGGCTCTAGAAAGGGAAATTTATCCTGGTGGACTCATCAGAGTGGAAAGGACTGTGAAGGTGATCCAGGGACAGAAAGCCCATCTTCTGTCAGATTGTGAAGAAGCCTGGCTATTGCAGTCTGCTATAAAAAGGCTGAGAGATAACATGACTCTTGTCTGTAAACCCTTCTGAGAGGAACAAGATTTATTTAGAGAGGCAAGGCTGACCCAAGAAAATAGGTATAGACTGGCTTGAATGAACTTACTACAAAAATCAAAAGGCTTCTACTATGAGAGGAATGAATTTCTGCTATCATCTCTGAATAAAAGTAATGCAGATAAACATCTTGACTATTTTTAGGATGTAGTGATCAGTTCTATGGCAGGGTTATTCAACGGTATATGAGGTCAGTAACAGCAGAGGGTTAGTCTCAACACCAAATGCTCTTCCAGATCTTCTGTCCCCTATTCCTGTGCATCATGGTGCATACATATGATTGGTGTCTCCTGCTGCCTTCACTCCTGTTGTATTCAGAGTACAGTGAAGAACTAATGCTGTCCTCACATTCAGAGCCGGGATAGTTTCATCGACCCTGATTTCCCACAACAGCTACATTTCAGTGCAGTTGTGAATGCACTGAGAAAGAGAAGAAGAGCTAGAGCTACAAAAAATTAAACTTTTGTAGGATCAAGTCAGGAGCATGGAGCTCACTTGGGGCATCTACATTAATGTTGAGCTCAGAACGGGGGCTCATTTTTGAAGTCAATCTCCCAGTTGCCCCCATTTAACTGTGCAGAGCTATCATAGAAGCATGAACTGGATTCATTTCAGACAAAACTAAACCAGATGATGCACTCCAGAAGCACACAAAAAGTTCTCCGACCTTTAATCAGTGTTCAGTCCTTGAGACCAGAGGAGCCTGATTCAAATTAGTCTGTGGTAAAGCTTCAGAACGTGCATAGTGTGGGATCTGCCAACAGATTTGCTTTTTAGATTCCTATCATGCTACAAGTATTTGCTTATGTAGATGAAGCTGCTATCATCCTATGAGACAAAAATAATAACGTCCCTCAGAACAAGTGAAATCAATGCAAAACTCATTTCTCTGGCCTTCTCATAGTATTTCTTTACTCTGCCTGCTCTGACTTTTCTGCAAAGTGTTAACTGAAGTACCTACTGTCAAGTCAATTGAAATTTGCTCTTTTTTCATTTTCTATAGAAGAGTTTAGATAAGAAAGTCCAATGTATCATGTAAACAGGGATTCCATGGGAACAGACTTTTCTCAAATGCTTTTCAAAATCCTCTCTGGAAACCTCGGTCATATGTGAGCTTCAGGTCAGTCTGCAGTCTAGCCTGAGTTCATGTTCATAGACCTTCTGTTTTGATACTCAAAAGCTCTTACCAGACAATGTGGTCTGCTTTCTACTGTTTCCTTTTTCTGCTTCTAGCCATCCCCCTCTTGGAACAGAAAAACCAAAAAACAGATGGTTTTGTTTCATATACTATTGGCTTTGGAAATTCAGAGATATTCTCCCCAGTATCAGGCAGTTTCTGACTACAGGCTCTGATCCTCCAACTGGTAGTCTAAAATTAGGCTCAATTCTATAAAACACAAAATGGTGCAAATGTATTTACCCTGGGTCATTCATTATTTCTGCCTGATGCTGTGGAACCTCCAGCAGATGACTGCACAGTATGTATTGCTGATTATGCAGATAACAGATGAGTTTTAGGGCATTGGCTGCCTTAAGCAAACAATATCTTGCTATTGTGGATTTAATATTACAACTATTTTGTCACTTTTCTGTGTTTCATCTGCTTATTTTAAAAACAGCAGTATTTGTTTGCAATGGCATTGTAATACCCCCATAATCTTAAACCATAATGTCAATATACTACCACTGACACTGGAATGGTTCACATTACCATATCATTATAGATGTAAAAGTCAGTCCCATATAATTCCTACAACATCAGTATTGGTGAGGCAGCCATTAAGATGTCAGTGGTAGAGCAGAGAATCACCATTATGAGCTTAGTCAAGATAATAGAACATTGCTAAAGGTAGCTACAGGGCCATGCTCAGCAGCTGTTTCCAAATATAAACCTCTCAGCAGTTTAAAAATAAATTTTGAATTAGCAAAATGTTCCAATCCACATTAAGAACCGATGTTAATGCCAGCAAAAAAAAAGTCCTATTTAAGGCTGTCAGGGGTTGAGGTTTTCTTTAACGCTTAGTGTGAAAAGGTACCTTTTAAAAAATATTTCAGTATACTTTAATTTTAAATCACTGGAAAACTGAAGGGAAAAATTTTGCTCTTGGTTTAGGTGTGCAAGCCTTGTCTTTTGCTGACAGCAATGGAAATGCCCTACTAAACTGAAAACACACCCAGGTTGTATATATCAAGATTTTGTCTGCTGCAACTGAATCCAAACAAGATAAAATACTCTGAACATAGAAATTTATATTCCAATGCAGATACAATTGGTTTTATTCAGCCCCTTCATTGCCATTATATAATTCAAAGTCATCTCAGATTAATCTTTTACATCAGATTTTTTAAAGCAAAATAATACCAAGGAGACTAATGAAAAGCAGTTAATAAAGATTCCGGCAGAGGGAGAATTTACTTTAATTTGGAAAGTATAGGGGCTTGAGACTGTCAGGCACAAATGGGAGTAACAGTGAGAACATAATGCACACAGCACCCTAAATGCACTACAACAAAGCACTCACTGCAACAGCAGCCTATATTTACAGGTGCTGTATTCATGAATGTATTGAGATTGTGTTATATAAACATAACTATGCTATTGGATTACTTGGCCTTTGTATCTTTTATATAAAAATCAGAGGTGACTCTTCTTAAGTGAATTTTTACTATCATAAAATTCAGATAATACATAAAAACACATAACTGGAGATTTTACTTCCTCTCTACTTATGAACTAGTCTTCAGAGAGCAGGCAGTGGTGCCCTCACCTCTGTTGTTAAGCCTATATCGAAGGAGATCCCTTGATGTCACTGACACTTCTTAGATGAATAAGTCCTTGACAGGGCAAGGTGGTTCTTGAAATTGGGCTTTCATCTAAAAATATGCATTAAATTAAGTGCCAAGTTTCATTAATACACAACTCCTAGGTCTCAATTAAGGTACTTTTACCAAAGCTTACTTTGTCAAATAGGGAATCTGACCAAGTTAAATTTTTCATAGTCTGTGAAAAATCTGCAAAAATAATGGTAACTGTGTTGGAAATGTCATTCTAAAAATAAGGTTTTTCCTGAAGTCTCAGTGAAACCTGTGTGACTAATTTTCAAATTTTCTTTTTCTCAAATACCTATTTGGATTGGTCAGTTCTTCAGTGATAAGGCAAATCTAAGGAGTTAGCAGAAGTCATTTTGACTCTGACTGAGGTAATGTATTTTTTCTGTGCTTTATTAAAGCATGCCAGAACTATTGTTTTCAATGTGATTTATGTAGGCACAATGTGATTCTATGGAGGTGAATATAGACCTCTTTAGCTTCATGGAAGTTAGAACTTTCACTCAGGATGTAAAAATGAAAGATGTTGGTCTTTGATTATGCATATATACACCTGAGTATGTGACTGTATGTATGGTTGAATGCACATTCGGGAAGAAAGACATAACAGAGCTCAGCCATAATTATTTGCCTATAAGAAGAGCAAGAGCTGTAGGAGCAAAAATTGTATTGGTCTAGATATTTAAATGCACTACTTTATTTTTATAATCCTAGAAATTTAAATAAAAATGTCATTAACATTAGAAGTTCAAAGTAATTTCCACATCCACTCTTCTCTCTCAACATCTAAAGCTCTGTCACTACTGAATTAATGAGTTTCTAATTCCAAGCAGCCCTATCTTTGGAGACATTTCTTCATAGTGCTTTTCCTCCTTTAGTTAGAGGTCTTTACTTTAGACACACAGGGCTCGACACACTGTATTGCAAAGGAAAGTTAACCCTGAAGGTCATGCAAATGCAAATACAGGGTCTGACTCCTCCATGTCATTCCTCTGAAAGATACAATATTTAGAAATCTTTCACCACTACCTGTGTTGCAAAAGATGTAAGACTTAACAACATTAAGTCCAGCTTTCAGCAGATACCAGGCATAAAACCCTCTATTTATAAGTCGCCTTGTCAGGTGGATAATGTTAGGACAGCCAAGCATTCATTTAAGAAATCATTTAATTTGAAACAATCCCAAAAATATGAAGAAGAGTATTTTCTTTCTTTTCCACATCTTTTATAGGTAGAAGAAACGTATTTTAGGAAGAGGCTGCATTTTAAAGTGTTACTAAATTTTATGTAATAATAGAATAAACTATCTGATGTTTCTTAGAAAGTGCTTTTGTTTCTAGCATAACTTCTTAGCTATACTTCATTTTATTGTTGAATACCTGAGAAACAGCACAAAGCTCTAACCCATGGATGACCATGGTCATTTCCCAAACTATTTAAAAACACTTAGGACCTTCAAAGAGTTCCTGTAATAAAATGGTGCTAAATTTTGAAGAGTGTGTTACCCGACCCCGCTGTGCCAGCTCTGCTGCAGTCCAGCCTCTTCCTGTTTGCGACATCTCTGCATGAAGGTTTCTGGGGCTCAGCAATGGGCTTAGTTCAGATGAGATGACTGAAATGGATGTCGGAAGAAAAATCAGTACAGCCATGAAGGTTACAGCAACAGTGCAGAGCACTGAATCCCTCTACGTTTGTACTGCTGGCATTTATCCTATAACGGCAAAGGGTCTTTTCCCTTCCCTCCCAAAATGTCTTTATAGTTTGGGTATCTTTTTTTTAAAAAAAAAAAAACTAGGAAGGGTTTTATCAGCTTTTCCACTCTTTAAACATTGTCAGTTAGTGCTAGTCAGACTTCACAGTTAATTGTATTCTAATCTACCCAATTAGTCCCTTATTCCCACAAAGACTTACACATGTGGTTAGTTTAAAGTTTAACACAAGTGTGAAATTCTTCTGTGCCTGAACCTGCTTGCCTCTAATGAGTGAAAAACCAAATGTTTTTCTTCCTTCAAATCCCTCCTCGAGAGCCACAGCTTTCTCTTAGTCTTTCATCATTAATCTCAGCTCTAGTGTTATGCACTATCTCACCCGTGCCCGATTATTAAACATAATAAAACAAAGTGAAAAACAAATCCAAAATAAAAGCCAAAGGGAATCAAATTACCTGATGGGCATGCTTTGTAAATAATGGCTCTTTCATGAAGCAAATTCCCTTCCTTTGCTTTCTGTCATTTCCCTTCCTCTCTCACCCCCTCTGTGACCCTTCCTAGCCTGTGTCGTAATTCATTGTGTTGTCTGTCTTGTAAGCATCCTAGGGCAGGGACCTTGTCATCTCAGGAGTCTGCACAGCACCACGTGCCTCCAGAGAAGGGTATAAATATTAATAAACACACACTCACATTCAATGGAATCAAAAGCCCTGTTTTTCTGAATCAATAGCTTGCTTTCTCTGGGTATGAAACAGTAGTAATCCATGGCCATGGGCTTTAATCCTTTTGAAAAGTGCTTCCAAATGGGACTTTCATGAGCAGTAAGAAAAATACAGGCAAACAAATGAAGGTACAGCTCAGCCAGTAAAGCACTGGTTTTCTGCATGAACAATGTTTATTGACTTCCACCCACAAGAAAATATGTTGTCCCCTGCTGCCCCTCAACCCACTCTCACCAATGTTAAAATCTGTTAGGAAAAAACTATTTGTAATTGTCCTTCCCAACCATTTGGATCCTCTTAGTCTGTCATTTCTTCCCTGATCTCCCAGCCTGCTAATGCTGTTATAATATTACAAAAATGATAGTAAAAGAATTTTAAAAATTAGAAAATAAGAGATTTATGGTACTTCTGTGCAACCTCACTTTCTATTCCCTCCTGCTTCTGGTTCTTGACACAAGCTTCAATTGAAGACCACACATTGATTTAATACAGAAGACCCTTCCAACTTCCAGGAGCCCAGAGGAGGGATTCTTACCATGCAGCCCCCACAGTGAGTGCAGACGAGATGTTGAAGCTGATCCTGGCCGGGATCACACCTGCATCACAGGATGCCTAGCATGCCCAGACTAACAAATGAACTGCATCCCTTTTAGGCAAGCTGGTATGTCTTTCTTGCCTTGATTCACTATTATTCTCCACACTGCATGAACCTGGGGCATCGTGGAAAAAACCTGTGTTTGATTCTGTCATCGTTACCTGAAGCAGTTAGCCTGTTTCCCAGGGTTTGGTGGTCTGTTTCTATAAGAAGCAGGAGAAATTAAGGAGGGAATCAGATATTTGTCTGATCTAAATCACTTTGTTTTCAAAAAACATACACGTCGTCTTGTTTCTATGAACACATAAGGGATCAAATATCTGTCCTATTCCTCCTTCCATTCTGTACTGTGTCCCATAAATAGCACTGTTAATTTTATACCGGGGCCATGTAGTGTTTTACTGGCTGTCTCTAACTTGCCTTTGGTTTCTACTCAATGGCATTTCTTACCTTGTGGGTGGTGGGGTCCATCCACCACTGCCAGAACCTTGTCGCCATTGGTACGATTTTTCTGTGCCTCCCTTCCCTCTTGCACCAAGCAGAGACAGCCCACGCGCCAGAAACAAGCCCCCTGGAGCTGGAAGTACCCTGCATCCTCGGCAGCAGTCCTCGGTGGGAGTTTCCTGGGCTATCCTCAAAGAAACCTAGATCAGCAAGGGGCATCTCAGGCAGGAAAAGCAGTGCATAGGAGAGAGTTAGAAGGTCCTGTGGCTTCCCTTGCAGTGTGGTGAGAATTTATTGTACAGCTGTGTGCTTCCACCCTCCTTCACGAGGAAGGTGAATGAAGTGGATCTTTCATAATGATCAATGAATTAAGTACATGTGTTACAGAGCAGTTGTGCATTTGTGCATCTGTGCAGTAACCCCTAGAGGCTTCGCTAGCTGCCAAGCTCACAGGGATGGCCATGCAGCACCTAAAAAGCACCACACGAGAGAGTTTCAAGGCTCTTCAAAATGTAATGGCTATTTGTTCTGTTTTCCAACATACAACAACTAAATAGTCTCATATTCTTAGTATTATTTTGATAATGAATAAGCTGTACTGTTCTTGTTGCTATTATGTTGCTCTCTAGCTGTACTGTTCTTGTTTTATGTTAGACTCCTATCTTAAACCTCCATTTTATATACACACACACATCCACAAAAGTCTACCACGAAATTTTCTCTTTAGACCCTCATCAACTAAAAAGCACCAGAGTAACCACTGCTTCTATGTATAAAAGATACATGTTGTTTCTCCTTCTCTCTCATACACCCAGCTCCCTGAAACAATAAGCTGTAAGACAGAAAATGCTCTTGAAAGTGGATACATCAGTGTATCTGCTGTATACAATGGGTATTTTCTGGAAATGTTACCAAGGAAGAATTTGAAGGAGAAAAGAGGTTGTTACATTTATTGGACACGTGGCAATTCACTGGAACACCTATATAGTAGCTTTGTCTGAGTCACCAGAAGTCTCTGAAACCCCAGGGTCTGCCTGATTAACTCCATGTGCAGTTCACAGGCGGTTTATGCACATGCAGTAAGTATGATGTGTCCTGAAAGTCTCAGAATAACCATGCGCAGATTTCAGTCCATGAAATCCCACAGACATGCAGCAGCCTCATCCGAGTTACCCTGCCTTAATACCTGTTCACAGTTTGTGGGTAGCGCTGGGTTCTGCAATGCAACAATACTGTCTCCTTTATTTATTCCATAAAGGAACAAGATCAATTTTGTTATTTATTTTGAATGAACACAGGCTTTAGTGAGGCTTTGCTTATTCCCAGCATAATACAATTAACCACGGCATCACACCAATGTATACTGCTATTGTTGGCTGGGGCAATGCAGCTTGTATCACTAATCTTAATTCTGGCATTTTGTGGGGGTTTGAATGTGTGACCTCCAGCACAGACTTGTACTTGCTTTAACAGCTAGATTGCCTCTCCAGCCACCAGCCCTTGTCTTTACTGAAGCACATATTTAACTGGTGAGTTTGGTATCTGTTTGTTGGCTGTCCTGTAATACTTAGAGCAAGGTCTTCAGGCCTCATCTGCTTCCACACCCTGCTTCCCCAGCCCTCACAAACCCAGCATTGCGCTGCAATCGTCTATGTGCTCTCACTCATAGCTACTCACTATTTTCCTTACCCCTCCCCCTAATCAGCCCTCAGCATTTTATGCGTGCCTCCTGCACTGCCTCTCGGTCTCTGCCCTCCTGCTTGTCCAAGCATCAGGCCCCCGGATCTGCTCCCCTCCAGGAACCCAGTTCCCACCTCCAACACTTCAGTCTTTCTCCTCCCCAGAGCCCAGCACCAACACCGGGTACAGCAAGAGGCAGTGCTCCTGCTCCCCTTCCTGTACCCAGGAACACAACTAAAAGTGGTGGAAAATGTTAAGCAACTTACCTCTAGGTCAGAGACCTGCCAGCCATCACGATTTTATCATTAGTTTTTAAATCTCCATTCTTCAAGCCATAGACTAAGAATGAAGTACCTATTTTTGTAGGATAGGCAAGTTTATAGTGCTCTCGGATAAAGGGAAGAATTCTGCACACATAACGAAGCGAATCAGAATAATCGCTATGCCAAAAGGTGAGTATTTTTAAAGATGTGTTTCCTTTGTCTTTAGCTCCCAGAATTTTTAAGCCTTTCTCATGAATTTTTGTGATCTGAATCCCGAAATTTCTTTATGTTCAAGGTGCTGTCCAGTATCAGTCAAAATGTAATTCACTAGGAGATTCCTACTGAAACTCTTGGTTTCAGCTGCATTAGAGAATAACAGCTCTTTTCAGAGACATATTCAGCCTCTCCGAAGGCAGCAGGAGTTTTGGCATTGATTTCAATGGGATAGCTTTCTGCCCTTTCATATAAAAGAATCACTTACTGCGGAAAGGAACTGCGGAGCTGAGGCTTGAGTTTGGATCCTGATTGATCTCCAAATCCCTTGTGCAATCACCCGTGCAGCTGAGCTCTACTGCAAGCCCAGGCACCAGGATGAATTCCACTCAGCCCCCAAAAGAGAACAAGAATAAAGCAAATGTTTGGAGGATTTAAAGTCTTTAGGGACCCAAATGGTTCATTCCTCTCCTTTCCCTTAGCTGCTATTGCAAAGGTTTCCGTCGCTGTGAGGCTGATCCAATTGCCGTTGAAAGTCACTAGCAAAACTGCCAGTGACTTATAAGTCTGAATACACTGGAAGGTTATTATTATTATTATTATTATTATTATGCTATAGATAAAGGAATTGAAAAGGATTTTTTGGAAAAAAAAAAAGTTCTCTATTCACTGTTGCCCAGTGTGAAGAAGTTCCAGCTTTCAGCAAAAGACAAGAAAATGGCTTCAGAGGTGTCTTGCTTCGTTTTTGTTTTCAATTTGCCTGTTAATACTCCCTGACTTCAATGGGACTTGCACTTACCCATCTGGGGATAATGCAGTCCCATACCAATAAAATGCCACAGAGATAGCATGTAAGAGAAGTTCACCCTCAGTAATTAAACACACATTTTCAAGGTTAGTGTGCTGCTGCTGCAGTGTCCACCATTCAATAGGATAGGCTGGAAAAATCTCAAAGAAAAATATTTAATTGGAATTTATCAAAAAAATCAACACTGAATTTTTTCATGGGAACCACTCAAACCCAACAAGCTTCTGAAGGTGTGGAGGCCATGAGTGTTCTCAGGGAGTGGTGCTGGGGTATTGCAACTGGCAGTCAGTGTGTCAGGGTAGCTATTTCACAGGTTTCTCAGCACCATGTCAGCTCAGTGTAGATGAAGAGATTTCTGAAGAGTATTTTTTAAGTTACTGATGTCAGAGGCTCCAGAGTAGGAACTAGCATCACAGATAGAGGCCACAGTGCTAGTGCTCCTTTCTGTTGTGCCTTCCTACATGACTTCCCCCCATCCTACATACTTAGTGTTCATCCTTTCTCTTTTGATAATTTGCCTGCCAGCCTGAGAGTCACAAAAATTTCAGTTACACTCTTTTGACATATTTGCATGCACATATTTCTTCATTAAGCGGAAGTCTACTTGCTGGACAGTGAAGTTCTCTTCTTAAGCTAAGTAGACAGAAGCCTTTTCTCTCTGAGTAAGTGGCTTCTTGTGTGGCTAAGAGGTCAGAAATTTTATTACTCAACCTTCTAACTTTTGTGTTGCATAAAAGGAAGGTCAACAACCTTTTTGACAGCAGATTAAAGAATAAAAAACTTAGCTAGAAGGTCTCAGAGCATAACTTTCAGTGCCTTTTTAATATGCTTCGAAATGGATCTCGATGTACATTTTCAATTATATGTTTTTAAGAAGTAGATATACATGGAGTGATCTGGTTGTCCTTTCCTTACACAAACACGTTTACCTTCTGCTAATGAGAGTAACAGAGGCCTGAATAGTAGCTGGGTTGTTGGCACTGGAAATCTTCAAAGTCCTCAGCACTCTCAGCTGTGTTAATGTAGCTCACAGTTTTAGCATGCTGCCAAGGAAAACCCAGAGTGAATTTCCACTTCATTTTGCACTTTTGCTTTGGAGGTGTAACAAACTTCCTTTCAGTTAAAGCCAAATATTTTACTGTGAATGCAAATTTGTGCTAATGAATGAATAACAGACATACATTTTTCATTTGATAAAGACATGCACTTAATGTTGTCGTTTAAAAAATGTATATTCATATAGCCATTTAAAAATAACTGGCACCATTGTCATAATTATCTTTTCATATGTTCAGTAGTGCCAGGAATTAACTATGAATGTAAATGTAATCAAGCATGCTACCACACTTTTAATAAATAAGGCAGCTTCTATATCTCTATTGTGCTGAAGCTAGTCTGTGTTTTGCTCTTAAAGCAGCTGAGGGGAATCTTCCTCGCTAACTAGAGCGTTGGTTCACCAGTGTACCACACTGTACTGAGTTTGCTGAAGCTCATGAAGCAGAGATAGGGCAGACTAGCTCAGAAACAGTGCATCCAGCTCTGACTGTGGGAAGAAAAGCCGATATTTCTGTGTCCTCTCACAGACAAGGTGAGTGGAGGATTGTTTGAAAGTAGTCTGCAAGAACGGGTTTCCTCAGGCAGGCACTAAGCAGGTTGCCAAGCCTCTCCCGTTAGCACAAATGCTCCCAGCTCACAGAACATAATTGCAGCCGTTTATCTGCGTATCTTTTCCCCCGGTCACCCTGCTTCAGCTTCCACCTGGCGGATGAGGGACAATTTTGCTAATGGCCTAAGTATTTTAATGAAAAACCTCAGTCATGTGTGCAATATAAAACCTGCTATATGATCCAAACGTGGCTCACCACCGCTTCAGATATTTCACTTTGGTCTTCCCTTATTCCCCTCTCTCTTCATCTCTCTCATAGTACGTTTTGCTTCTCTCACATTCTGACCACCTTGGAGCAGGAGTAAATGGCTTTAGTGAACAAATATATGACCACAGGTCCTTTTCAAAACCCTAAAACTGCTTATAAATAAAAATATATAAAAGGAGAGTTAAAAAAAAGATAAGAAGATATTATTTTCTCAATATGTGTAAGAAAAATGCAAATATTTTCTTTCAAAATATTCAGTACTATCATGAAATGCCCAATCTGGAATCCTGTTACCCTTCAGAAAAGCCATAAGACCAAGATTTGGGCAAATAGTCCCATGCCTTAAAAAAAAGTGCTATGGAGGGATTTGCTCATGGACTGAAATGGTATTTCACTCCATTTAGCCATTTAAATACTCTGCATTTCTGCTGTGAGAAGGGTATCAGTTAGTAGCTGTGCGAGCACCTTTCCACGAAAAAAGAAGTGATATAACTTACTCATTAAACCCTGGCCACCAGACATCTGTCACTCAGTAACAGCCTTCGGAGCTGAACGTGGCCGAATGCTGTGCTGGATTTGAACCGGTGGCCTGAGGGTAGAAGCACCTGTGTATCCTTGTGTTAGGTATTATTTCTCATTGATTTGACAGGGAGACTGCTCTCTATTCCGGCATACTGAAAAGCCGAAGAGGACCACACAAAATGTTTAACCCTTGAATACCCCCCTCCGTAGTCTAAACACCCAGGACGCTCCGTTAGGAATGGCTTACAAGCAAGTTCAGCTGATGCAAATCATTACAAGGGAAAAGTTACGCAAACTAATAAACCCCTTATTATGAAAATACCAATCTCTCTCAAAGATTTCCAGATCATCACTGACTAAATTATTTTTTTTGTCAGCAGATTTTGCTTCCTTAGGTATATTCACTATATCTCCCATGGCTCACCCACAAAGTCACTAAACCCTTCAGCCTGGCAGGTGACGAGGGAGACTTCTATAGCTAGGAGTAAGGCAGCTGAATACACAGCCTGGAGTTCCTTATAGGTTTTTTCCTCCAAAATTTAAGCACTAAATTTTTCACGAGGATTTTTTTACACCTAAGCAAAACTGTGCCATGTCAGCACCACCTGAACCAGACTTCCGCTCAGAGATTCGTTATTGCATGGCGACAATACATACGCCATTTTCATGCTCCCCTGCACCTCCCATTTTCAGTCAGCTCTGGAAGTAGATATAATGAATGTAACTTCTCCATAGCCATGTGTCTCTATCAGGATGAGGAGGAATGTATCACATAATGATAACTGAGTTAAATATGGACAGATTTTCAGACTGAATCCTGTGCTTTGGAAGTTAAGGCATAGGTAATATATATATATATAAAAAAAAAAATCTCTTCTCAATACTGCCATCCACAAAAATGGTACAGGAACGATATTTATCTCTTAATAAAAAAAAAAAAAAGCTAATTAAGGGTTTCTGGTTGCACAGTAGGATCTCTTCTTTGGAAAAAGTACTTAGAAAAATAGTGAGGAGTAGAATTTCTTCTTTCTTTTAAACTTAGTGCTGGTGCAATGACAAGATGTAATGTCATTAGTATTATTTCCTTTTAATGGTTTTGGATCATTAGTTGTCATCATAGTTGATTACAGTAACTAGCTATGCACTGAAAAGTATGTGACTGGAAGCATGATCAGTGAATTTAAACCCACTAATTCCTTAATGGTTTCATTTATGTTTTCACTTTGTAAAGTCAGTAGTAACAGACAGGTTTTGGTTCAGAGCCCATTCAGGGCAGCCTAGAGTTGTTTCCTTGGTGTCCAGAAAGTCTGAGTCAGATCCATGCAGGACTTCCATTTATAGATGTAAAAACATTTACCAAAAAAAAAAAAAGGAAGACTTATTCCTCAAGAATGTGTACGTATGTCATGGTGTACATACGAGAATCATATTTTGTAAGTACCATCAGTTAATTTTACTTTTTTAAAGAGTTATGAGGAGAATAGTTTCAATGGCTATGTATGCATAAAAAAAATTGGGGCAGTGCAATACAAATTATGATAGGTGTGTTTCCATATGTAATGGGGTATAGTGTAAATTTTATGATAATGCTCTCTGGCACCATAAATTATATACAGTCTCCAAAGGACCCTTGCAGGTATCAGTTGATACTTCTGTATTTTTATAGCTCACAGACTGCTATTGGTTTTCTGCCATAGCTGTCAACACAGAGAAGATGACATGAGATGCTTTACCCCTTTGGCTGTTTTGTCTCTTGGACTGAACAGACATTAGTACTACAGAGTATGTGTGTACAGAAATATACTGTTTCCTAACCTGCAGAATGAATAAAGGACATCGCATTTTGTTATGCATTTTGGTGTCACTTTTTTTTTCAGTGAGGAAGTTCTTAGAGCTGGTCTTTGTCCAGATATATAGCATTAAAAAACATAGCAGATTTTTTAAATAAAAAGTTTACCACAGATTATCACTACCAAAGGAATGTAACCCTGCTTGATATTCGATATATATTTTCTCCTGACAGTTTTATGGTACAATTAAATTTCATACTTTCTTTCCTACCACTCTGAATATGCATTAGAAAACCAACGATCATAATTCTAAGCCAATTGGCTTGATTTGCTTGTTTAAATTCAGATATTGCTTCTTTCTGCACATTTCAAAGAAAGGCCATGGGCTGTAACAGTATATTTAAAATCAGCACAGCACATAGACAGCAAAGGTCTGGCTTGCAACAAAATTATTTTTTTTAAACACAAGTTATGTGCTTAACATGAAAAATTAAATAATACAGTTTTAAAATTTTGTATTGGAATAACAAACTGAAGAGAAACAATAGAGCTAATGGAGGGGTAGGGAAAGAGGAAGATTATGGCACTCATTGTGTACTAGTTGAAAATTATACCGATATTTAGATGGACTTAATAACTTAATAAGACTCATTTGAATGCAAAAGAATGAACATTGAGTTGATATTAACTTTTAATGCTTGTCATTCTATGTTAATTTATATTTTTAAATTATAGTTGATTTTTTGTAATCAGGCTGGCTAATTATACCTCAAACATGTAAATTTGACATGATGCCACTACCAAATTAAAAAAAAATTTCAACAAAGTACTTGGTTATAAAGACCTATAATTCACTGAAAGTGGATTCTGGCTGAGTTCCTCCAACCACATAAAGCATTACGCTTTGCACTATTAAAACCACTCGATTTCTGTGAGATAATTTCTTTAGTTTATTTTACCAAGGAGACAATGCTAATGCATTCGGTTTGTGTAACCTTTTCCTGATAATTGATTTGACCATCCTTGGAGAAATCCTGCTTCTAGTCTTGATATTTGCAGACGGAGTTTTCAAAGATTCCCTCACACTAAAAGCATTATTTAAAAAGAAATATTTTTTCCAACACTGAAATGGTCTCTAATTAGGATCTGCTCATAAACTGAACATAAGAAGTTAAGTCCTAAAGTTCTACTAACCATCTAAAGTCAATATGTAGAACTAGTACCTTATA
The DNA here is from genome assembly GCF_036370855.1 of Dromaius novaehollandiae. Classification (NCBI taxonomy): domain Eukaryota; kingdom Metazoa; phylum Chordata; class Aves; order Casuariiformes; family Dromaiidae; genus Dromaius; species Dromaius novaehollandiae. The sequence continues at coordinate 29,166,921 of NC_088098.1, forward strand.
TTTTATATATCTGATTCCCTTCAGGGCAATTATTTTCCAGCAAGTATTAAACAAAGGTACTGTGTCTAAGCATGCCAAATAGATAGTAGTTTATATGCTACTGGAAGATGAGCACTTTCTTTTCCTAATTTACACTTTGGAGTTAGACTTTATTTCATTTTTCTTATCATGTTTCCAGAATTGAAATCATAAATTCCTCCTGTCAGCTCTGTACAGATAGTTTTTAAGGGCTCATAATTCAGATATCTTTAAAAAAACAGACGAAAGTCTTTTAGCTTGAATGACCTTGGCCTTCATCAAACTGGGATATACTGTGTGCAAAGCTTTATATACAGTGGAGACATGCTGAACTGATAACCTTGTTGCACCAACACACTACCCTTTTGAAGAGCTATTTTATTCAGCAAGTATTCGTGTAATGGAACTCAACTATTTCATGAAGTTGTTTGTTTGTCTGTTTGGCTATGGGTAAGTCGATAAGATCATTAACACGTATATCTAATTGAAAGGTCCCTATTCTTTCAGTAGGTCATTCTTCCTCCTCCTCCCATCCTCCCCTGGAGTTAGTGCTTTATTCATGATGTCTTACAGGACACAGATGGTTATGAAATCAGGTAATCAGAATAAGTGACTCATTGGTTCAGCACAGTAAATCTACACTCAAGCAAAACACCAGTTGATTCAATGGCGGGCAGGGGCGGGGGTGTTCCTCCTGAGTGGGAACTGAAAGTTAAAACATGGCTTTTTAAGTAAAAAAAAAAAAATCATGGTGACTGCAAATAACTAGGTTAGATGAAGCAGTTTTTATCTCTACTTCATCTCTTTCTGTGGAGATGCTGAAGCTAGGGTTAACAACACCGTCATAAGTCCTCTTCACTCAACCACATACCCTACAGAAACACAAAGTCCCAAGTGCACAAAATTACAGGTAGTGTCTCCTGTGACATTGAGAAAAAATGAGCAGAAATTCTTCATTCTGCTTCACTACCAGTATTTTTGAGGATGGTTTTCCAGCAGCAGGATGTTACGGTGCTGTCCTTGCTTAAGCAAATGGGCTATGTCGTTAGCTTTCCTATAGGTTCACAGACCGCAACCACAGAACTGCAGGGGCAGTGGCTCAGTGTTGGTTTTCCACCACTGTCCACAACAACACCAGCAAAGCTGTGGGCAGTCAGGAAGGGAGTCTCCTTCCCACTAATACAAAAATAGTGAGTCTGTACTAAAAGCTTGGTCTGCCTTATTTTCTCTAACCTTTTTGTGTATGTAGGTAGCCAATTGCACCCATAGCCAATTAATAATTACTGGACATTGGTTTTTATAACTACCAGCTGAAAGTGATTCCCCATTCATATCTGTCCAGGCCATATTATCAAACTGCTTTTTATTTGCGTTGAGGCTTTCCCTTTCCAGCATCATCCTTATTTTTAGTTTACATCCAAAATGATCAGGTCAGTTTGCTTTTATATTTCTTCTTTTTTATACTAAAGTCATAGTGTTTTTTTTCCTCGGGCTGGGGGAAGGACCGGGAGATTGGACGCTTTGATTGTACTGACAGATAGGGGTCTCATTCAACAGAGATTATTCAAGCACGTATATAAATGGGTCTGCTCTAACATCTAACATATTTGCCTCCAGTTGGACCCACAAAACGCATGTAACAACAGTTGCAGAGCACCAAGACAAGGGTTTACTTGCCCCTGATACAGATTAGTGAATATAGAAAAATTCTGAAATTTGCAGACCATCCTTTCGATGACTAAAAACACATCTTTTCAGTGGCTCAGAACTGATTTTCTTTTATTAAACCATCTTCCATAATAGCTAGTGCATACTTACAATGCTAGTTACTTTCTTGCAATTATGTTACTCAGAAATAATTGGATTTCTGGGTTTAATTGGGCTCTAAATTAGCCATAGCTTTCATAAAAGCTATTACAGAGATTTCTAATAGCAGCTTTTCCCGCTATTTAAGCACAGAGTATTTCAATGAGAGTGATTCACCAGTGCAAAAAGTCCTGGCTACTGTGAACTCTAGCACAGGTTCAGATTAATTATGACAATTCCAGCGCCATCCTTTTGTAATTAAACATTTGCTCAAAACATTACCCAGAGTGCACAACTGTGTCAGACAGCTGGTTGCCCCTTATTTAGAAAGGTATGATTTTGTTTCCCAGCTCTCTGAAAGATCAAGAAGCTTTATGGTAGGTGGGCTCCTGATTACTTAGCCCAGGGACAGGGGCAGCCTGTTTGTTCCCACCCATCATTTCTCCAGCCCAAGAGCAAGGAGGCTGGACAAGATGTCATCCTGATGTCTCCTCCTGCCCAGATTATCCTACAGCTGTTCGCCAACCACCCATGCAGATATGTACTTGTCACATATTACCCACTACTAGAAAAAAAGGAGTGAAGCAAAAAGGTAGTCGGATGTTTCAGGGACTGTTCTAGGGCAGTTGCTCTGATTTTGCTGCAGATAATCATGAGATGATTCAGGGTTAAGAATAACAAATCTGGCCCTTTATGCTTTTCCCTGTTTTCTCTTGGTAGCACTAGCCAACTTCAGTACAGCAATAGCTGTGAGCCTCACAATCTTCATCGTACCCCTGTAGGCTAGTCTGTATTTCAGGCATTACTCTGATGAAGAAAAGGCATGCTGTCTATCCTGCGAAACGGTGTAACTCCGGGACCATACTAATGCCTTCCCTACTTATCTCTTGACCCAGTGAGGAATGGAGGAGAACAGTAATTAATTCACCACTGATTCCTGCCTACTGATTGATCCCTCCATGTCGTGTCTGCTGAACTAACTGGTTGAGAGATGCTGAGGTTTTGCCCAGCCCTTGCTCATTTAGTCTGAGGGCAAAAATAGTAAGAAGCTTCCCCGAGGCATAAGTCTCAAGACCATCCATGTAAGCTATAAGATCAGACTTTAGGATGGAGTTTCACCTAGCATATGAGAACTCAGGTAGGATTTGAGAAGGCAGGCTGGTTGGGCTTTTTTTCATTGAGAACAAGTTAGCAGATCTCCACTTACGATTTTTTGCTTTGTTTCACCCATGGATCATCTAAGAAAATTTAAAATGAATGATGATAAATTTCCCTTCTTCTTTTATCAACCACCCTTCTGCAGAAGGCTGCCTGCCTCCTGGCTAGTGCTCAGGAGACAAGCCACAGTGCCTAAAGTTAGTCTTATTATTACCTCCTTTAATTGGAAAGTGGGAAGCTGGCTAATTTCACCACAAATGTGGTTGTTTGAAATGGCAATCTTTCTCCTGGACTATACTAAAGGGACTGTAGCTTCTGATCTCATCATTCGCCCTTTCCTTTCTTGACATTCAGGAAGTTATTTGCTCCCTGCAACGTGATCTGTTATTGGAACCATTTGCATATATATATATATATGTGTATATACTTATCTATATAAATATAAAAATATATACATTTTATAAAATGGATATGTGTAATATGCAGGTTTTGTGTTCCATTCTAACCTGGCACCTGAGAGAGCAGGTAGATCAGATTATGAATATTTTGGTTTTTTTCCAGCCTGTCAGACCATCCATAGCCTTCTTCTGAGGTACCTCTCCTTCCAAGAAAGGCACCCCATAAATAGATTTTCAGAAAGGTCTATACTGAAAAGTATATTCCAAAAATGATCACAAATAAAACAGAATACTCTTCCACTGATTCATACAAGTCTTTTAAAACTGTTTGCTCATGTCTCTGATTACTGCTTTGCCTGTTTGGCGTTGGCAATGCGGAATCACCTGGCCTTCCCCAACACAGATTTCACACTACGTGGACCATCTGGATTATTTTAAAGTGGAATAGAAGATCTTTGTTCACAAAGGGGGGTTCAACACCTGTACCTAGCTGTAACTATTTTAAAAGGATACAAAGAAGCCCCAAGTTACCTAAGTCCCAAGTTTAACTCCTTGACTAATTACTAGCCAACCTTCCTAAAATCTATGAGTAACTAATTCAGCTCCAGATTAAAACATCGGCGCTTGGATGCGTACATGTGTGTATCTACATACAAACTAGGTGCCCAAGCTTCGAGGGTGTCACTGGAGTTTTAGTTAATACACTCCACAGAGCACGGGAAATGATTCAGCCCAGTCTAATGCGGAGGCCTTAGGGCTCAGTTCTGTTGCCTAAATGCAGGCACTCGGTGCTATTCAAGAAGCCTTGGGGTATCCCACCTGATTTTCAGCTATTGATGCTGGAAGGTGAGAGTCTCTCTGGGGTTTAGTACCATAACTGGGTAGCCCCATGTCTATGCCTGGGGCATTTCAAGAGGCACAAGAAGCCTGCATTTAGGCGAATGAATTAACTGCAAGAAGTCAAAACACTGAAATATTGTATCATAGGAAGTTCAGGAGTATATGCCATATAATATCCGTATTAACTGAATTGATTATATGACTATGAAGTCCAAACAATATCTCATCTGTAAGACATGGCACAAATTCAGAATTTGCCAAAATTAAATATGAAGGTTAAAACAGTGCAGTTAAATGTTTACAGTTGAAAATGTTGCCTGAATGTTTCCTTTTCCTATAAAGTGTTAGAGAATTTGATGTATCTGCATCTTCTGGCAGAAAATTGTTCTACCGACAAATTTTTAGGCAGCTCCTGTAGCAGGTATACTTCAGACCGGGGTGACTGATAATATTTCAGTATTTTGCAGCAGATGCTTTTTGGTTTTCTTTTATCCAAAATAATCTGGTGAATTCTTTGGGATTTACTTGAAGACTGAAAACATTTATTGGAAATTCATTTCCTAAAGTACATTTTTTTCAACTTTGAGAAAATTTGAGGTTCCTTTATGTAAATAGTGAAAAATTGCAGCAAGGCATTGCGTGGGTCATTTCTAGATCCTTTTCTAATCAACAAGAGTTTTATAACTGACTTCAATAGAAGCAAACTTAAATCTTATGAGTCAACATCTTAATTTTCCCTAGACTAAATACAAATGCAACCTTATTAAAACTGCAAAAGGAATTTAGTGAATTCTGTCAACTCACTAAGTTAAACAATAAGAAAAGTAATCAGAATAGATATATCTTTAAAAAGTAGTATTTAAGCCTACAAACCTATTTTGGGGCCTGTTTCATATAAACAAAGATTTATCAAAATTCATCAATAATATATTCACCTATGATGACTCTGAATAATGTGATGTTTAATATTCTCTAAATTTTTTAGATAACCCTTACTAGAAAGTCATTAATTATAATATTTATCTGTTACTTGAAAAAGAACACATTATAAAATGACAACTCAATTTTCCTCTTTGACATTTCAAATACAGCTAGGTCACATTAATCAATCAATAACAGGCTTATCATATACAGTGGTCAATTATACCTCAACTATCAGTGACAGTTTCCTGGCTTGCAATCTGGACACATATACTCTCATGACAACTACATTCTTTTTAGCCCTTTTGTATTTTACAACTATTGCTTAAGGCATATCATAAATGAGCAAAAAGGGCATCAGATAATCCCAATTCCATTTCTGTGCTATTAATGTATTTCCAAAGAATAAACTTTTAACAGTCCACTGAAATTCAAGAAAAGTAGGAAAAACTCTCTCTCTTTGAAGAGAAAGTTACATATAAAATGAAATCGGCAATACTGCAAACAGAACATTTGCATTTGCTGATTGCAAGGTTACAATTATAATCACAATTGTAATGAAGTCAAAATAGTTGAGCTTAGTTCTTTGGTTTTTTGCACCACAAGAACTTTTTGTTGGGTTTGTAACTATATAAACTGTATTTATTAATGATGTCTCTGTGAAACACAGCATTAATACTGTTTGCCGGGACATTATTTTAGTTGTATTCTGGGCTATCTGGAAAGACGAGAGTGAGTATCTCCCAAATGAACTTTGACAAGGTTTTAAATATCAGTACTTCTCACATTCAGACAAATCATATAAATCTTAACTTTCACATTTTTATTAGAATTGTTCTGAATGAATAATGCTGACAATCATAAATCTTATGTTAAAACATTTCTCCATAGGAAAATGCTGGTTTGTCAATGGTGAAGTTGCTTATTTCAACAAAACATCACTCTGATTTCCCTTGAACAGTATTTTCTGATAAGGAATAGTGGAACATATCAGATTTTTTCAAAGTGGAATATTTCAATTTTCTCTTTAAAAGCAATTTCCCCCTTTAGAATTTTACCATGAATTTTTAACACAATATAAAATCTGAAGAGAAATTGCGGGAGAAACAAATCCAAAATAGTTTCTAGAATTTTGTTTTTAATTTCATTCTACATTCATTTTTCACTTTACAATGTATTTGCTCAGAATGAGATTTTTTTTTTAATTGCAGAGTTTTTCATGAAACAGAACAGCTGATATTGACAAGGCCACAGGCTCAGTCTGGTGACGAAACTTCTCCCGCCCACTGAGCTGATGATCATCCTCTACAACTTCCTGATAATGTGGGATGACAGAAAGGCGTCCTCCTGACTTTCCTTATGTAGTATTTTGTCTTTTTGGGCAAAGTTCTTTTTGCTCCACCTGGCTCATAGATGGAGCATGTGAAGCACAGGCGCAAGCCCTCAGCCCCTCCAAGGACGTGCTGAGACATATTTCACATCTTCCTTCGTTAGTGCCAGCAGCGGAATATGGAAACAAGATGAGAGTAAATGTGAGTATCAAAAGTCATTCTCCAGCTTACCCACTCTTAAAACCTGTTGCATCGCCTTCCCAACACTAATTAGCTACCTTGTTTCAATTCAGAAGCAGTGGGATCTCAGAGGTGGTTGAATGACCCTGTCAGCTGCTGTTTGTTTATTCAGGATAAAAAGAAGGAAAAAAGAAGAAAAAAATGTTATATGCCTCTAACAGTTCAGTAATTGCTGTTTGCATGATTTTCAGTGTTTCTACATCATATTTTGGTTGCTGTTATACTCATCAGGACATTTAGAGGGTAATGTAGTAATAATTTATGAAATAAAGTTTGATATGCTACAGTATTCCTAGTAGTGCATTTCGTATCATATTGGCAATACAAAAATCGTAAAAAGCTGATGGTGGCAGTGGATTCCCACTGAGACATACCCTATTACAGTGGTATCCATGTCAGCTTTTTGCTTTTTAATCACAGCTTTGACATTCAGTGACTACAGTGTTTTTCTCCTAAAAAATCACATAGGTCTTCACTCAGGAGCCCAAGTCATTAAGATGACATTCATTTACGTTAGAGCCAATTCATGAAAGGAGTATATTAAGTGCATCTAAGTTCCACTTATGAAGCCTGATGTATCAACATTATTTCTGTGTGCAATCTACAAGGAAAAAGTCCTTTCTTAATTCAGAGCTTGAGCCCCAGTTGATGCTGGAATAGGACGTAAGTGTAGAATAGCAAGCAATCTAAGAACAATTTGGAGGTACATTTCCTTTGCTCTCACAAACGTTACATTATATTCCCAGTTCACAAATATACATGAAAATTACTAACAAATAAATAAATGACCTTTTAGTGTTTACTTCATTTAGTATACCTGAACCAAAGATAGGTAACATTCAGAATTTTTGAGCTATTGTTACTAAGCTAAGGGGAAAATATTGATGGGAGGGCCATGCTCATACATTGGTCAGCTGAAATAATTGGACTTGGTGAAAAATGGTCTTCCAATCCCAGGAAAATTCTCAAGAGCTCAATATTTTTTCCATCAGTTGTAAAACACTCTTGTTTAAGACACTGAGAATTTTGCCATTGCCTGAAGTGTGGTCCAAACATCAGCCACAGATCTTGCTCTCAGAGAGGAAGAAAGCTTCCAGCATAAAGCCCGATTTTGATTTTAGAAGAGCTCTGCAAGAAAGCCATCCTTGCCCTATATGCAACAAACTGCAGTACTGGGGCTTTGATAGGTAGGCAGTGCAAAATGGTACTATTGTAATAGCAGATCCATTGGCTCTGCCTTTTATCCCCCAAAATATTTTTAAAATCTAATTTTCCTGGATCTACAAAATTACTTACTGTACTGTTGAATCTTCAGTATCATTCTTACCCCATTCACAGATTTTTATTGCATTATTACTTTCCAGAGAGATCATCTTTGTTAGAGTAAACTGAAAAATCACAGGTTATGACAAAAAAAGAATTCCCATTAACAAGTCATCATCTAATCATATTAGGATCTTTGTATCCTATTATCAGCTTTCTTATGAAATATCATTTCTTAATGACAGGGATTTCACTAATACTGTGCAAACTCTGCTAACATAATTTGAAAGTTACTATCAAGTGTGTATTTATAGAATAAGGTGTCATCTTTTTCATCCTTGCACATAATTCTAGCCTGTGATTTGAGAAGATGTGAATGTTGAAAGTTAATTTCCATCAAATCAACCAAGTAAGCAGGTATAGAGCTATTGGCTTTTTGCACTGGATTAAAACATATCCCCACTGAATTCAGTGGGACTTCTCCCTCAAAGGGAGTCAGATTTCTGTTCTCTGTATCCCCAAATTTCTTTTGTGGGTGACAGAGGCAATCCACCCACTTAGCTTTTTCATCCTTTGAGGGCTATTGCATAGCTTGCATATACAGCAGGTCGTATATATTGTATTTGAGTCAGAGGTGGAGCCCCAGAGCGCCACGTGCCGCAGCGTGAGGCGTATGCAGACCCCAGGCAGGCGTGCTCTCCCTGGTGGCCTGTGCCGTGGACATGGGTGAAGCAGAAGAGCGAAGCAGAGGGGCTTGGCTTATGGCCGATGCCTGCTTCATTTCTGCCATCTCCCTCCTCCTGAGACATGCCATTTCTTTCCCTGTGCTCCCTCTGGCACCAGTCCAGGCAGATCTTACCTTAAGTTGAGTTGCCGAAGTTAGCTGTCCAGGTTCTCCAGACCACAGAAGTTATAAGCAGATGTAATACTTCACTTCATCAGCGTAAGTCTACACATCAAATCATGTGTAAAACGAGTAAGAAATGTATTACTGCCTTTTTCTTGCTTCGTGTCGATAGCTCCTTGTATCTCTAATTCTGGGACAAAATGCATGGCACAATCTGGGAATCTGTCATTTTCAAATCTGAAGATACATTTTGTAGATACAAGCTTGGTCAAAAAGTTTTCCAAGCCAGCAAAACAAAATGATTTATTTATGGTAGTCTTGGAAAGAAAAAAAAATAGATTTCAATTACTCTTTCAATGATGATCTTCATGCCACCCTTCACCCCAGCCTTAAAAAGAAAAATAAAAACATCCATGTATTTAAAAAAAACTCTTCTATTGGAATTTTTTGTGTTTGTGAATATTCACTTTGGATATATTTAAAGAAACAGTCATATACTGAACAGTAAAAGTCAAGTCACAGAAATAGACTTTGCTTTACTTTTTCTTTGGTAGACTGACTCCATGATCCTGAATGAAGGACACTATTCATTATTTTAACAGGGTATTTTTAATAAGAATTACAAATGTGGAGATACCTAGCTGAAATATCATGGACTCACACCACTTCAGAGCAAAAATTTAATATCGATGAACTATTCATAAGACAGTCTCATATTGGCAAGATGCTGAGCATAAAGGTCAGGAACTGTCCTTTCGGTTTGTGCTTGTACAGCACCTACCACATGAGCTCCATCAGAGCCTGATGTTCTTAGATCGACTGTCACATAAACAGCAATATGTTTTTATCAAGCACAATGCCACATACTGAAATAGGAAGTATGGTAAATGACAGCAAATAGATGGAAATTGTCAAAACAAGCACCTATTGTGCTTCAGTATCCTTGAAATCTTTGTTATGGAAATTCATGAAAGGGGATAAAGCAAGCACAGCAACGTCAATGGAACTCTTTACTTTGATTTCCATGAGCTCTGCATCATAGTTTTACTTGCCAATTTGCAACATCCGATAAGCCACAATACAGCCAACAGTGTTATTAGTCTGCATTAGTGAAGTTCTACTACCTGATAGGTTCTAAGCCAATTTATATAGGCTTGTCTGTTTAAGCTGTTAATACTGTTGAAGATTACTATGGTATTACTGCAGTCTGCAATATTTCAAAGCTTACAGCAGTGTTTCTCACGAAATCCTTGAGATGGATTTGACTTTTTCTACGCCACTTCTAGTCATCTGAGAGCTTTCACTTGTGAAACAAGCCAGTGAAAGCCTGGGCTAACTGTGCTAAGTGTCGGAAAATAGCATTTAGCCTGCCAAAAGAGCTAAAGCAGGAATTCAATTGTTCAACATAAAGTCAAAGAATACTTTTTTTTATTTTATACGACTTCAGGTAGTTTCTTCTACATTTTGGTTAATTAAGCTGTGAAATTATTTTCTTGGTTTAGAGGTTCTGATAGTTTCACTGAGTTCATTACTTAAATTCAGTCTGTACTTCCTTTCATGATTCACTCATTTTAGTAAAGAATTACCCATTTGAAATAAATACTGTTTCTGCATACACAGAAAGAATCCCTTAATAAATGTTAAGTCGGTCTTCTCCTTCGACTGCACAGGGAAGATAGATTACTGTTGTAAATTAACCCACAAACAGACTTTATGCTTTCATGCTCCTTAAAACAAAATCAGTGCATGGCTAAGTAAACCATCACTGAAAATATGTAACTCCAATTGCTCAGCCAGTGCAGAAAATTTTAATAATAATCCACAATATTGAAAAGTTTAGCTGACAATACCATTGTCTGTGTGTGAAGAAAGGGAAACAGAGCACCATCTGCTGTACAGCTGTGCAAATGTTTCAGAATACACAGCAGGAACAGAAAGTGCAGAAAAATACTGGTTTAAGCTATCCAGATAGGATGTATGTGAGGCCATTGTCATACGGCATCGCACGCCTGTGAGCCGGAGATGGAAGCAGACTAAAACTGGGGTGGGGGGGAGAAACACTTCAGAGGTAGCCAACAAAAGCAACAGCGAGGAAATAAAGTGAGGAGAGCTGTTTCTTTTGGAGGCTAGGCACAGCTGTGGTTTTTAAATGAACAGAGTTTGACGGTCTCAATCTTACAGGCAAAATCAAACGCCAGAGGTGATACTGCTGTTATTTTGCTGCTACTCAAAGAGCCTGTAAATCTCTCTCCAAACCAGGGCAACAGTACCAGAAGTTACAGGGCAGAAAGCGTGTTCTTGCCATCTTGCCCTCCAGCAAAGCTCTGTATGTTATTCCACTCTACTATCACTTAAAAGTGGTTCAGATTTTGTTTGGTCTGTCCATGACACTGCAGAGACTGTGGGAATTAGGAAAAAGAAATGCTAGTGACACCACAAATGCCCAGCAAGCCTGAAAGTTATCTGCCACCCAACACATCCAATGTGGGCCGCTGGTGAGTGCAAAAGTGATGGAAAGTGATTGATTTCTGTCCAAATAGCAAATAAAATTCACTTTTCAGACTACCAGCTTGCCCAAATCAAGATCAAGACCATCAACCCCAGCAGCAGATTAGGAAGAGCTACTTCTTCTAAAGGCTGAAGAGTTCAAAGCAATCAACTCAAAATGCAAATTTCATTTTTCCATCCTGAGAAGGATGAGGGACTACCAAAAACCTGATATCACAGAACATGTATCATCTCCTGAGAGCTTTAATTTATGGCCACAGAAAAGCCACTGAGGCTCATCCAGGCCACTAAACATTGGCCTATCCAAATGAGCACTAATGAACCCCCACAACAGCTCTGAGACCAAGCACTGATAGCAAAGCTGAGTCATGAGCTTAGCCAGTGCTCTTGCAGCCCTCGCATTTGCTTGAAAAGGCCCTAATGGGAATCAGAGGATGCTGGGGTTTAAAGCATGGTTGCGTACACAGTATTGCCAAAGTGGCTTTGGCTTCTTCGTTCTTAGAGAAGAATACTGCTACAAAGATGAGGCATCTATGAACAAAGGCTTGCTCGGTAAACAAATTGTAGTGAGGAACACTTTATATTAGGATTATCAGGGATTGCTGCAAAGATACACACACACACACACACACACACACAAAAAAAAAAAAACCAGCCTGCCAAAGAAAAAGGGAAGAACTATTCATTATAGCATCACAGGAGGGGCAAGAATGAAGACAACAAGACAATGCGGTGAGCCTCTCAGATGGCCAGATATTAATGAATCAGGTAAGTAATGTAAATGGAAACTGGGGAAGCAGGACTACCACACATCCTGATTTCCCCACATGTTCTGCTTTCTGCTCTGGAAACTCTCTCCAGATAGCAAAAGGAGACTTAGACTTTTTCTCCACAGTTCTTGATGTTAGGCAGCCTGGAAAAACAGAAAAGATGAACTTTGAGAAAGCATAGAAAAAAGCTTGGTAACTGATCAGTAAGGTCCCTTGGGAAAGAAATTCCAGAAGATGGTCAGGATATTATATACAAGTAGAAACTATCCTAATACAAAGACATAAAGCATAATAAGAGTCAGCTTGGTCAAATCAAGCTTCCTTCAATGATCTTAAATACAAAGAAGTGTACAGGCAGTGGAAACAGATCAAATTACTAAGGACAAAAGAATGAAAAAGAAAATCCAAAAATGCAACAACTAAATCAGAAAAATTTAAAAAAAAAATCAGAAAATAAGAAGAGTTATAAACACAGGAAAGTAGTCTATAGAAATACCACAGCCAGAAGAGAAGAAAAGCTACTGACTAGCAGTGCAGAGAAAGATAAAATGCCTAATGCTTTTTTTGTTTCAGTCTTCGTTTAGGTGGTTACCCAGGTAACACAACTAACACTAGTGCCAAAGAGCTAGTAGCTCAGGCAATATGGCAAGAACATTTAAAAAATACAAAAAAGTATTCTAGTAAAGGGTATTAAATATATGAGATGTTTTCATATGGACAGACCTGATACAATTCATCCTGTTCAACCACTTCACAGCAATCCTTCTGGATACCTACTATGTTAGCAGTGCAGGGATGTGTGCCTGAGCAGGGGCATTTGCAGCCCCTGCCCTGTGCAGGGCTGTATCCCACTTGGCTTGTGTACCACTAGCAATACACATGCCTGTGCCACCGTATGGAAATCCTTAGAATACAGGAAATATCTGAAAGAAATGCTGGAAACTTCCCTTAGGCTTCATCCTAATCACTCTCTCTGTAATCTATCTGAGGAGGCTAGTGACTAACCTGCTAACTGAGGATTTAAGCTACCTAAATATGATCTCCTGATGCATGAAAGGGAAAAAAAAAAAAAAGAAATTTTCTTAGCAGTTTCACTCTTGTAGGTTAATTGAGAGGTCCTTATGGAGGACTATGAGTTGTGCTTTTCTCTCCATCCACTTGCTAATACCCACAATCAAAACAGGATTGGAAACAGTATCTTGAAACACACAGACCACTGCATTTTAGGAAGCGCTGTTTCATCTCCAGCCCCAGAACCTAACTGCAACAAACTCAAAGCAAGCAGTCAAATTCTTGGCCAATGTATCCACACTAATGTATCCCAATTAATGCCCTCCAAACTCCATCAGAGCAGCTGAACATGATCTTCCTAGCTAAAAACCAAAGAAAGGAAACCCTCTTATATGTTGCCACAGCAGGAGTTATTGGGAATGTGCAAGGAGCAGGATAACGAGTGTCCGCATAGCTCACTCTCACTTTAGTTCGTTAATTTTACTTAGACCTTCCTAGTGCTCTGTTAGATACAAGAGATCAGATTCTTTTCTTTTATACCAGCATAAGCCAAGAGCAACTCTCCAAAACTAGAACTATGTCAATGTAAAACTGTAAATAACTGATACTAAGAAGGGAATATGGCACAAGACAGTCTATCTTTTCCTAATGACTCATTGTTTCACTGTTTTAGCTATTAAATTGACTAAATCTTTTGGATCCTGGCCTTGATAGAAATCTTCATCTCAGAAAGTCAGTGATTCTATCAGAGGTTACATCTATACTTAAAAAAATCAAAGGCCTTTATCTGTTCCTGAGAGCAATTGAAATCATATAGCTTGTATCCATATGGCTAAACCCCCCGGCCCCTGCCCCGATGGCTCTTGCCTAGTGCCTGCTGGCAGGAGTCCCTGCTCTGTGCTATCCCTGAACTCCGCCTGGGAAGTGCTGCTGGAACAGGCTAAAACTAAGCAGGGAGCACACTAACAGTGAAACAGCGTGGATGATCACAGACCTGCTAATAAAATCCTGTTTAATTTGTATAGATGCACAGCTAGTACAGCTGCAGTCAGAGGGGCCTGGATTTCAGTCCTAGCATTTTATAGCTTGAGATCAGATTTTAAATTCTAATTTACTGGGGAATTAATAAAGTGAATCTCAACATCTCATTTGTGCTTGTCTAACTGCTAACTTAGCACTTCTCCACCAAAGAAGCACACAGTACAGGTGACACTGGCTAGGACTGGTATTAGCATAGATGCCTGCAAAATGCACATTATCAGAGTTCCTAAAACAGCTGAAATTCCCTTAGGAATCATGACAGAGGGATTATGAACGGCTAGAAAACAAGAGTAGTCAGAAGCAGTTCAGTGTTTCTGCCTATAGCAGGGATAGCAGTCTTCATTGGTGTGTTGTCAGGAACTTCTTTAGTTCCTTTACTATGGAACTTCAGATGACTCACTTGCTGGCAGCAGCTCAGTACCTTAAGGCGAGGTGAGCTACACTGTGCTGGTGGTACTCACAGCTTGTCATCACTGCACTGCATCAGCTGCAGCTGGTCCAGATGGGTCACGCTTTCAAAAAATGAGCCAAAAGAGTGTTACAGTTTTAGAGAGTTTAAAAAACGCTAAGATCAAAGGTTGCAGGTCTCATAATTATCTGAAGAAAAGGTAGATCATAAATGTACAGGCTGTTCAGACATGCATCTACTGCAGTATTAGGTCTAAGCAAGTGGTAATCCATTAGAGTTAGAAAAGCACCAGAAAACTAGCATGTGATGGACCTGATCATGGCATGCCATTTGTCCACCTGCCCTGTACAAGAAGCCTTCATGCAGCACATACAGACTGATGCTCAACACCGCTGGCCTCATCTAGAGGTGCATAAGTGCAGTTCTGAGGGCAGACTCACAACCCACCTCAAACAGGGCAGCTTACTAGCTAAACAAATCGGCTGTGTGTACTATTCTGCGGTTACTGTTAAGAAAATAAAATAGGCCTATGAAAAAATGAAGAAAACCTTTGCAAATATTCTGCCTTGTACTTTATTTCATGGAAGGGAAATTTCCAGCGCTCTGCTTCCCAGAGCTGCAATGAACATGCAACCACACTGCTGGCAAGAGTCAACCAGACATTCTGCCCACTTGCACCTCACGAGTTATCTGTATTTTAGAACTAATGAACATGGAATGTTTTATACACAAGCCAACATATAAGCAAATATATAAGTTGCATCACAGCACTTCTCTGCTGAAAAGAGGCCAGGCTGAAAAGGCAGGTAATACTCTGCAACTCATTTACCTCAGCTTCAATGATCCTATTAAAAAGGCTGATTCAGCCTTTCCCTACACATAAGTGCAGTAGAAATGCTTTGGTTGTTTTCGCCAAACACTAAATCAAGTCCTGGATGGATAAGGATAGTTTATGCATTGACCAACCAGAAGAAATACAAGGCATTTCATGACTCCTACTCTTGGAGGAAAAAAGTATACTTTGTCACTGTGTTCCTCCACAGACCTCTAAGAAGTTAGAGTTCCTAACATAACTTATTTAATACTGGTCATTATCAAATCAGGTAGCTGTATTAATAACCCAAAGAGATCTACAAGTGACAGTTCAGTCTAGTTTATAAAAGCACTTGGGTAAAGCCCCAGACTATCACAGACTGGTTTGGAGGGAACCTTTTACCAGATGTAACTTATCACCATCCTAATTTGGTTGGAACTGCTTTTGTATCATGTCATTTAATTTGGACTGCACAGACTGCTGCTGTGCCAATGTAAGATACTATTTACACGACAGTAGTTCTCTTTAAGAACTGAGGCTTAACAGCTAAAACTTTATACCCCAGTAAAGAGTTATCTTCTGCCACGAAGACCTTGCAATCTAGGTTAGTGACAAATGCAGAGTAAAGGAGATAGCAAAGTATGTGAGAGTTTGCAGCCTCCCACCTTCTGAGCAAGCTGTTTGGATCACAGCAGAAAGGCTCCCAAGTGGGCAGCCAAAGGGACAGTACAGCTTTTCTGGGGGTCATGCTGGGGGCTGTTGCCAAGCATCAAGCATGCGGGGCAAGCCCATGGACATACTTGCAGGTGAAGGGGACAGATAGGTGGGGAGCGATGAGGGCATTGGAGGAGTCAGTGATGCTCTGCTCAGGAAGCCCCTGACACAGCTCGCAGGTGAGGGCCCAGATTGCGCATCACCTACTTCATTCCTTTTTTCTGCTTTTGAAGCTGCATCTCTTCTCTCCTGCTGGGATGCAGGGTCCCTCAGGCAAAAATCATCACTGTATGCCTGTAAAGTATTTGCCATAATTACACCGGTCACAGCCCCCAGTTACAATCACAGCGTACTTGTCACAGCAGACCTGGGAAGAGCAGCCTGCAGTGGAAGTGGCTTTGTCAGCAGGATGCCAAGTACATTGGAGGGACAAGGGAATATATAGTTAAAGCCAGAGAGGAAATTAAAAAGAACGTAATCTAAAATCAAGAGTAGACTAAAGGCTGATTTTAACAGTTAAGCTGTCAGTGGCTGTAGCAAAAACATCACTAGAAAATAATAGAAACAAACCCAAAGGACAGTCAGACTTCAGCTTAAAACTGAGACTCGCAACGTACAAATGAAGCAGAATATTCTCGCACCTATCTCTCCCTTTAATAAGGTACCTTCACAGTGTTCTTAAGTCAAGGGGGGAATACAAGAAAAACTGGTCTCCTTCCCCAGAGAAATGCAGCATTATGACTTTTTATGCGAGTCTGGGGTGAAAAAAATGTTGATGAAGCTTCTTTGATTTGGTTCCCTAAACAAAAGGAAAGTATCATCATTCAGTTCATCATGTGGCCTCTACCAAACATGTCACAGCATTGCAGGGATTTTCAGTCCGAGTAGCTAGTTCTTCCCTGCCAAGTCTCTGGACTTGAGTGAGATTTAAGTCACACTAACATTATATGGCTTTCTTCCCTGTTTTCAAGACATCTGACCGAATTTGGTACTAATGTAAAGTTAATAATATATTATTTTATTTACTGACATTATCATTCACTGTCTTAGAGGAACTGTTTTGTGTGGTGTTAGGTTTTGAACAGAGATCACTTTCCGACTTTTACAATTTACCATAACATCCTTTACAAATATAAAACACAGGCAAAGTTAGCATCTACTTCAAAAGACATAGGCATAAAATGTTAGTGTGAGGTGCTTGTCACTCACTAGACCTCAAAATAGATTCCATGTATAGGGCTAGAAACTTGATATTTCTCATAGCTGTTGAATTGTTATTTTCATTAGTTTACATCGCTTTACTGGAGTGATTGACCAGTTTAAATTGTATAGCATTTTACTAAAAGTTTTCAGAAAATGGCACTGTGAAAAGCAGACCCATTTGGACAAAAAGGCTTTGAGCATCAAAAACATGTTTTATTCCAAACTACAGGAATGTGTTATAATTTCTGGAAATAACAGAAACCAGTCTTATGTAAAACTAATAAGTGTTTTCTTAGAAAACTCAGTTTCATGCCAAGTAACCTCTTCTTAAAAATATATATATAGAGAGATGAAATGGAGTTCAAAGAACACAGCTTGTGGTAGTACCCTTAATACAGTAAATTTAAAAAGCAAAACAAAAAGCCTAAGATAAAAATACATTTGATGCTATTAAAGTTATACTGTTGCTCTCTCCTTCCCCTGAGATTCTGCTGAATCTAGGACTCCTAGATTACTGTAAGCAGTAATGGTCTCTTAAAATTAAGACCAAATGCGAAAGAAATGCAAAGCAGTTTGTGAACTCTTCCTGTCCCCAGAACCAATTACATTATTAAAGACTATCAAAACATTCTACATTTTAATTGGTGTTCAAGATATCACTGCATCCTGAAAGAGAGAACGCTGTTTCCTTTTCAATTAGTGCCACAGAGATATTTAAGAACAAAACAGTATGAAAACAGTGATATAGTTATTTCAGGTTTTATTGAGTAGAGTGCCACTTAATCTCCTTTGTGCATTTCGAAAAGGGTATAACATCTATTTCTTTGCCTATCCAATGTTCTGTAAAATTCACAAATGTACCCCATTGATTTTCAGTCCACAGTGTGCAGAGTGAAGAGAAACAATAACTGTATATAGAAAATATTGATTTAGAACCATTGATTCAAGGCCCCGGGGTATCAAAAGATTAGTTACTTTTAAGTAAAGTACTAAAGGTGACTTTCATCTACTTTGTTATTGACAAACACAGAGCAGATAAAACCTTTCATTCAAAGCAGCAAGATACCAAACCAGAAGCTGTTACAAAGAAAACCAGTTTCACACATAACAGAACAATAGAGAGAGACCCAAACAAGCATTTCTGGCAAACATTTTAGCAACAAAATATAATGCTACATCGGAGAAAGAAGAGAAAAACAGAACAGTAATCTCCAGATGAAAAAGGAAAGGCACAGAAGAAAACTTTGTTGAGACATGTGATCCCACTAGGATGTCTTCAAATACAGGACAAACCAGATAAATAGGACCATGGGACTGCAATTTGTCAGGCACCGCTGACTCCTCCTGACGCCAATAGGAGCTAGGGACACACAGCACCTGCCTAGGTGAGTCACCAGCAGCAAGGATTTGATGGGGCAGCTTTCCACACTAATCCCCTAAAGCCGGGGCTGGCATTCAGTACGCGCCATGCATGCCTGCAGGGGCGCCTGCTCTGCTGAGGGCCAAGGACAGGCCCCGGCAGCCTGGTCCTGCCGCACTCGCCCCTCGAGGGAGTGGGCTGCCAGCACACGGCGTGCCGGCTGCGCAGCCCACGCCTGGCACTTCCCACGGGTACAGGCTTGCTGCGCAATGCCAAAAGGTTGTCCTGCATGTAAAGGGGAGGGAAGTGGGGGGATGCTCTGGGCGGCACTACATGGATTGTGTATGTAGAAAGACTGCCTCGCACACGTGCCATAAAACTGCCGTGGACTTGCAGAAGGCACAGGCTCCACTGACACATGCAGCAGGTCCAGGTGAAAGGCTCTGCATTGCTGAAGCCAGTCCTGGGAAAAGCAAACAGCCTAAAACTAACGACAGAAAAACAAAGTTGTGTATTTAAGCTACTGCCACAATTTTCTTATAAAACTTAGGACTGAAGATAGCAAAGGAGGGCTATAGTAACTAGACTTTTTATCCTTATCCTTTAACAGCAGCATTTGCTTGTTTGGTTTTAAGGCGTCTTGCTTTTGTTAACATCTCCCTTTTATAGGCACATTCTGATGTCAGGAAGAAGGTCTCAATTTCAGCTGCCAGTCTAGGAAGTCTGTACCAAGAAAAATGATAAAAGAAAAACAGCCTGTATGGTAATCAAGTGCTTTTCATTCAAGTATAGCAACCTCACAAACATTTCACGGTCTAATGAAATAAGAGTGCTTCAAATGATGAAGAAGGAAGATAGGTTCTTTCTAAGTGAATATTCTTCATGATGCATTTTCTGTTCATATTCACATTTGCACTGTGACAAGAGTACATCCATGCTTAATCTCAGAGACTTTTTAACATCTCATTCTTCCTGCACATAGTATAATTCTCTCCCATATGGTATAAAATGGTGCGAGAACCTGTCAACATTGCTCCAAAACATGAACAATGCTTAAAAAGAATGTCAGAGAAGAAAGTGGACAGATTGCAAGGGTAACTATGCAAAATGCACTATGAAGATTGTACAGTTACTTCTAAGTAACCTTCCTCTTTACCTTCAGTGACTGTCAACATGCACATTCACACTGAGAACAATGGTCCTGTGATCAGACCCCTTGCTTGGAAAACTGGGGAAAACAAGATTGCACCTACCAGCAGCGGCTCCTTGTCTAGAAATGTCAACTGAAGGACTGCCTAAAAGGCACTCCATCTAGCAGCTGGACAAATCAGAAAGTAATGCAACATACAGAACCTGTACCAGGTTATAAACATGAATTACACAAGCGGATTTCACCTTTGCTATACCATTACAAGTCTGCATGCCATGACTGATTCAGCAGGATAGTCTTAGATACAAACTGACAACTCAAAGCTCATTCTGTGGTAGAAGCAATGGCAATTGGCTTTACAGAAGGAGGACTCCTACCTAAAGGACTTTTAATATTTAGTGCATTCAATGGCCTCTATAGGAGATGAACAGGGTTTGGGAAGAAACACAGAAGGACCATCCTTCCAGACAAATAGTACTCAAATAACACGTAGAGACTTTATCCTGAAACCTTATCCTAGAAAAATCTGACATAAATTAGCCATGAGATTATATTTAAGCTTGTTAACTCAGACCTTCCATTCAGATTCATGGTGGGACCATTCATTCAGGGATCCTTAGCTGCAAGAACAGATGCCTTTAAGAAAATGTACTACAAAAACATAGAAAAAAAACAAACCCATTTACTACAAGTAGGCAGGAAGACAAAAATGACTGCCAAATTAACTTTTACTAAGTTAGTGGAATGGTTCCAAATGTTGAGATTTTCAGTATATCCTGAACTGGTGTCATGAAGATTTCCATAGGGACAAGATCCTTGTCCACATACTAAACCAAAATTGTAGAGCCTTTTTTTTTTTTTTTTTTTTTTTTTTTTTTTTTTTTTTTAATATGTGCACCAAATGCCTTTCTTGCTATTGATGTGGGTATTTCTCATCGCAGATGAGCAAATCCACTCTAATTACCTGGACCATCCTGTTACCTTCCCCCAAAACAAAGATGCTCGAGTTTCAGGGACAAGACCTGCTCATATCCTCTGAAAGGGACTTGGTATCAAAAGGCAGAAATTATGGTGACTGCATACAAAAATGAAGCAGGTACAAGAGAAAAAATTACCTGGGTGGACAGGGCAATTAGCATAATCTTACATGCTTCCTTCTTTACCTTCTGTAACACTCTCAGGTTGAGGGGAAGTGGGCAGAGGCTTGTGTGAGAGAGTCTGACTGTCGAATCAGAAAAGTGTCTGAGAGAGATCTGAAACAGAAGACAACTCAGGCAAAAAGACCTTAATCTCCTAGTTTACAGGGAAATTGATACGAAGTTATGCCTGTATGGAAAATCATTAAATTATTGTATCATTATCCATTCATAATGTGACAGTCTAAAACATAATGCTGCCCAGTGATAGGAGGATTTGGTTCCAGCCACATGGCTTCCAGATAACTCACTGCCTGAGAGAGCACGCAGTTGCAGCTGTGGTGGATCACCTTGTGAATGCACATTTTGCAGCAGAAGACAGAACCTTCCACTCTGATCATATTTCGAGGACATTTGTATGCAAATATTAGTGACTGATCAATCAAATATCTTGGACTTTTAAGTGACTGAAGTGACCTACCTTGGAGATGTCTGTCATGTATCATATGGCAGAAACTGTAATGTAACAGCGGATTCCCCCACAATCACCCACTGGGTTGAACCACTCCTGGAAGGAACCTGACTACATACCACACTGACACCAACATTAACACATACATTCAAAGGTGAGTGAATAGAACATAACCGCATCTGGATATTATGATTGGCATAAGGAGTAAGCTGTTTACACAGTCTTATAATGTTACCACATGAGGCATAACTATTTTCCTGATTCAGGACAAACAAAAGACACGATATCTAAGAGCACTGCAACAGCCTTTGGGGAGATTGGCTCTGGACAATACTACATCCAGACTTGTAACAGTAAACTCTGAAGATTGAGATGCGACAATGTAATAACCCAGAAGTTCAAAAGTTACCTGTACAAGAAAGTCTCCTTTTCCTAATTGCCCAACGAATGGAGAAAGAGAACAGCCTCTAATAGGCAACAGGTACTGCCACATCCCTGGCGAACACGCTCAGTGGTGAACATGCAAAGGCTTTCTAAGGTGGGTACACTTCACCGAAAATTCAGTATAGGATTTTGACTTGATTTTGACAAGCCTTTTGATGTCTCTGCTATTTTCAGTAGAGCAATTCTCTAATTTTAAGCAGATCTGTTGACCAACATAAGATTAATAAGTAAAATTGGACTATTTTTACTGATTTTTGTGTCAACAGGAATTTTTCAGGATAAGGATGCCTTGAAGTTGTTAACCTCATTGTTATCTTTTTGTTTTTCATTTAAAGTTCTTTCAACAGCTCACTCAATAAAACCCTTATATGACCTTGACATTCACACTCTGTCAACACGGTGATAAAGAGAGCCAACATTTATTTTCACAATTTACTTGATAAAAGCTTCCAATTAGCCCTGGATAAGA
The DNA here is from genome assembly GCF_036370855.1 of Dromaius novaehollandiae. Taxonomy (NCBI): domain Eukaryota; kingdom Metazoa; phylum Chordata; class Aves; order Casuariiformes; family Dromaiidae; genus Dromaius; species Dromaius novaehollandiae. The sequence continues at coordinate 29,189,244 of NC_088098.1, forward strand.
AGACAGTAGGTGAGAGGCAGTGAACATCATTAGTTTCCAGAACGCTGAAAATGAATACAGGTCTTCAGTATGACAACTCGGCAGAGAGTTTTTAAAGCTGCTACCTGAAAGTACTTATGACACATACAGCACATGTGAACAGAAAATAACTTTTGACAATGGTTTAGGACAATCTTTCTAACCAATTTTGTGGGGTTTGATGCATTCCTTCCTAGAAACAGCGAAACAAAAACAAAACCAACAGAAAAAACACAGAAGGACTTTATACCAGTCTCTGAAGTTGGAACTTTTAATTTAAATGATGTAGTACCTACATAAAGGCCTTCTTTTCTGATCAGAAAATACTGGCAAACTGACACTGGCAATCAGAATTAGAGAGATTGACTGAGGAGCAGAAGTAAATTTAACTGTAACTCGCACATCAGCCAAAACTTTCAAACAGACAATACCCTACATGTAGCATGTAAATACTATAACAATCATATTACTCAGTTGATTCAAGTCAATTTGCTTTAAACGTTCTTAGATCACCTTGGATCTAAGAATCCACGTACAGTGGATTTTTAAGATATCAGCTGGAGAAAATAAATTTGAAATTACACTTGCATCAGAAATCCTATTACAAGAAGTATTCTTGCTCAATTGGCACACATATTACCTACTATTTAGTGATTTAATCTTAGACTAACCACAGATCAAGACTTACTGACTAAATTATTCAAGTGAGGATTTGAACAGCAGCACCTGGTATACTGTAGAAATAAAAAATATGTAATAAGTGTACTGTAAAAATAAATAATGTAATAAAAAATTAATTGAATTTTCCATTAAAAATTATGAAGGTCAAGTTATATTACTGAAGTAAGAGAAAGAATTGAGGTAGCTAAATTTTACATGGAAAGAGCAGTAATAACTATATGTAACTACAGAACAGGTTATCCAGTAAACTATACACAGACCATTAGGAATAATTACATACTTACGTATTAATGTAAGATTGCAATTGGAAGGACTGCCATGTGACAAATAGTCTTCTGCAGATCAGTTCAACGACACCAAAGACAAAAGCTAGAGCACTCCTATGGAAATGACTTTGGACCATTTTCAGGATTTTTTTTCTTTCCCTGCAACAGAAACATTTGAATGGAAAGAGCATGTATATTCCATCAAAGTTCATCTTCTGTTTATTTCTAGTAATTTGCTAAGATATTGTAGTTAAACTGTTAACTTTAAGTACAAAATAAACTGCAAGACACCAACTCTTTTCTGAAGCAGGTACTAGACTGGTCAGCAAGACTTCTTGCCAGTCTGGAGGGAATGGGCCTCATTCATATTTGCTCTCTGAAGGATTTAGTATTTAACATTTTTTATACGTTCTAAGAGCTACTTGGCCACTGCTTCTTAAGACCTAGGATATATTTCTTATTCAGCTGACCAGTTATTTTACATCCATGAAAAGTGGGTGCAGCATTTGCCAACACAGGGATCAACATTTCAGAAGTTACTTTTCTTCTTTTACACCCGTGTTCAGTCAGGATATTAAAAAAAAAAAAGAAGCTTGGGAGATAAGGTTATTTTTCCACTGTATATTTGTATTGACTGCCATACAGTTGTACAAGCACTTTTTTGGCATAAACCTTAAAGAGGGTGAGGTTGTTTGTTTTTAATACTGTATCACAGTTTCTCTGAACCTCACTGTGTGATCTTAAAGGGCATAAAGGACAGGGGCATCTCGTCTTTGTAACAACAAGATGGACTCCAATAAGTCTGCAACCCATTAGCTCTAAGGTGATGTTCCGGCTTCTGCGCTTACTTGTATGAACTGATTTGAAATGACCATCTATCAGACAAAACTTCTTTTCTCCCCTCATTCACATCTCTCTCCCACACGCTGACTAGACTGGACCTGAAATCTGTCACTTCTCTTGGGTGAAGTCTCCTATGCCAAGTACAATGGTTAGTCTGCTTCATAGCAGTCTCTGCGACAATAAGGCCAAAGATTAGAAGGTAAGGCTTTATCTCCTTGAACAGGTGATGAAAGTATCACCAGACCTGGGAGGTGAAAAAATGCAGAAAATAAGAACAGACAAGTCATCTTTGTCCAGCACCCCACCTGCAGAGAGCAAACAAGCATCTTAGAGTAGCACAAAGATGGTGCCAAGAAAAGTTTCAGCAAGATAATAAATAACAAAAGGAAAAAAAGTTGAAATAACTAAATGACATAGGAGTTACTACAATGTTCATATTGCGAAATTGGTAAGTATTGCAGCTGGGGGAAAAGAAAAATCTTACAGCTGACAGAAGTAGGGACTAAAAACATAATGTTACTATTCCTGGAATACATTAAGAACAAAAGAAATGAAATCTATTTCATTACCAATAACAACATTGTTAACAATGCAAAAACATTCAATTAAGTTTTCTGTATTCAGAATAAAATATGTTTGCATCACATGAGAACGCTGAAATGCTTTCTAGCCCCTTAGCAATAGAGAAGGAAGTTAAACAATATTGATCAGGTATAAATATTTCAAAATAAGCAGATTCAGACAATTTACAGTAAGGAACCATAAAAGAACTCCTGTTATTAATAGTTCTAATTAATCTTAGCATTCCCAGGAAATTCCAAAAGATAAAGTATTTTAGTTTCATTCAAAATGGGAGGTAGGATGACTAAATTACTTGTAGTCAGACTACTATTAGATTATCACCACAGAAAAATGATTTTAAAAGCTGCAAAACAGTTAACTGGAATAGAGTTAAATGAAAATACTACCATCAGAAGTAGCCAATATGGTTTTCAGGAAAATAAATCTTGTCAAACAATTCTGATTTTTGTACCGCAGGTTATTTTGTTCCTTGAAATTATGCTATGCAGAGGAAAAAAAAGAAAGAAACATCAAAATCTTGTAAGATTAACTGGCAGCCCTCAATAAATAGACTTGGAAAGTATGATCTAAAAGTTATTTCTAGTGACACTATAAAGGAATTAATATTGTGCCTAACACTAAAGAATGTTCATCAGTGATTTGGAAGTAAATATAAAATCATAGCTGATCAAATTGGCAGATGACAATACTTGGCAAGATGATATGCTGGTAACAGCATCAGTTCCACAGATGAATGTAGATTACGTTGGTCAACTGACAAGACTGAGTTCGTTTTAACAAAGCCAAATGCCACCGTATCTAAGAATGTAGACTTTATCCCAGGAATGGAAAGCAAGTTAACACAAGCACTCAACATACAAATTCAGGAAGGACTAGGGAGATGATTTTACCTCTTTATAAAAAAAAGTTACTAATTCCTTCACTCTCCTGAAACCCAACAGATAATTCTGGTGCTCATATTTTAAAGACTGCAGGAAATTGATGAAGGCACAAAAAAGAGTCACAAAAACTGAATGACAGAAATGTTTTAGTGAGAGAGTTCATGAGCTCAATGTTTGACAAAAGACTACTGAGAAGTGATTTAATTTCAATGTATAAGTACCTGCATGAGAAGAAACTGCAGGGTATAAAAGAGCTCTTTAACCTAGCGGAGAGAGGCATAAAAAGAATCAATGGCTGGAAGCTAATGCCAGACAAATTCAGATGAGAAGTGAGGCACACATTTGTAACCGTGAGAGTGATTAACCATTGGAACAAACTGGCAAAGGAAAGTATTTTCACTCTTCATGCCTTCAGACCAAGACTCGACGTTTTTCTGGAAGACATGATTTAGCTGAACACAAGTTATGCTTTAGTCAAACAAATTATTTGGTTCAGTACAAAGGTAAATTTAATGGCTTGTGATTTATGAGAGATCAGACTAGATGAACTAATATATACCCCAAGGCTACACTCTTGTAATCGATTTATCAGTGTTTTATGTTGTCATCCATTGCTATAGTATCTGAGCACTTTTATATTAAATCAATAGCAATAATGAAACCCCTGGTGGACCTCAAGAAGCTTCTGGAACTTTTGCTTTTAGGAGTAAACCTGTAATTAGGGAAGGACTTTTAAGGTTTTGTAGAGGAGGTCAGAAGGACTGTATTTATCTTTCTTGTTATAAACTGTATATTAGTATATATTTGCTTTACCTAGAGTACATTCCAAAGTAATTGCATTTTTATAATACTTAACACTAGTTTTTATTATACATTATGTTTTAGAACATGTTGTCCCCAAAATATTGTATTTTGCAAGAAGGTAGAACTCAGCTTCAGGTTCTGGGACTGATAAAAATATAAAAGCCTTTTTAATGGAAGTTCTTCAGACACATGTACATTAACAAAGAAGCTTCCAATTAACTTAGACACCGTTCAAGGTCTAAAATACCAAAAAAGAACAAATTTTCTAGAAGCTTCATTTTTTATAGCACTAACAAACTGTTAAAGGTTTATTCTTCAAGGTAAATCAATTGTCATTAATTACACCTCATCCATCTAGTCAAAGACCAAGGCAGGCAAACAAGATTACTGCAGAAATAAGATACGGATCTAGTTTTTAAGCAATATCCTAGCATTATGTATTTTGCTCAGTTTTATTCATTGTTTTTATGGAATGATGAAAAGGTACTTCTCAAAAGTCTTTTATGGGCTGTTGGCAGCTGTCGAATTTTCATATTGAACAATTTTATGTACTTCGCACACACTATTGCATTCCATAATCTCTACAAAACTTTGTTTTGGGGTTTTTTAAGTCATAAGTCAATTTTTTTCTTTGGTTGTACATGCACAGAAAGTGAAAGAAGAGTTGACCGAAGATCACTTTTTCCTCAGAAGCTGTACAGCACCTGTAAGAACAGAATAAAGACCAAGCACCTCAATGCAAACCAGTTGCCTTGACACTTACCTTTTGTTCATGCTATTCTCTGAAGCCCTGTTGAGCCTGTCTGCCTCAGGCAAGCAGAATGACTCAGATCATTTCTGTTTAATTGTAAATGCCCCATTGGCCAAGCTTTCTTCCTGAAGGATGCCGCTAGTAAAAAGCTTTTATCCACACAGAAAAACAAAAAAGAATTAAATCTTGTAGTAGTCTACACAAAACTGAAAGGAAAACAAAAGTTTTTTTCCCAGAGCTACAGCAAAGAAATGCATGGCACAGCTTAGGACCTACTCTGGGTAAATAATATACTTCTATGCTCAGATATGTGCTTATCCACTAGCACTGTGGAAAAAGTGGCATACCACTCCAGGACACACTTCTGGCGTGGAATGGTACAAAATTAGCTTATTACACTAAAACACCTAGTTCTGAAAGTGCTTATGTGGCAGCAGAAGGAATGTTAGCTAATGGGCATGTGAACTACCAAGATCTGAAATGATCGTTAGAACACACGGAGTGCACTAACTCATTGAAGAGACAGCAACAAGGATAGTGGAATACCCTCCTAGAGGGGCAGTGGAGAAAAAAAGGCAAGAGCAGCAAACAGGAAAGCTGAATGCCCATGACAGGTAATGAAACACAAAAACATCAAGTCTACCTACTTGAAGAAAAAAATCTGATCATAATACACACACAATACACATGACGCACACACCTTGGATAGCTAAAGTGGTTTCTATTTTCTTGGGTTTTAGATCTGCAATCCCAATTCTAATACTAATCATGGTATAAAAATGTAAAACACCACAATAAAACAAAACATGAGGGAACATTTTTAAATGAAAAAATATAAATATCAGGGACCTGTCAGGAACCACACTAAACTAAAATCACACTTCTGAAGTTTCACAGTACCTAAGAGGCAAGCAGAGGTCTCCAGGCACCAGCTATTCAGTGAGACACAGCAGGTTAGCATTGCAAGGTTAGCATTACAAGTTAAAACATCAGTTTAATTAAAAAATTAAACTTCCTCATCTCAAATTAGGAGTAAAAACTGATTATATTGCTTTCATATTCTTGGAAGCCTAAAAAAATATGTCCTTAATACTTGTGAATTTAACCACAAAGATCTGCAATTTAGGATAACTTCTACATCCACTTTTGTATTTTAAAATGATTCTTATGGATATTACAAATCAATTTAATGCGAACTGCTCTAGTAGAATGTGTACATGAATGACTGGCAGAACATTAAGATTCATAAGATATGGATATAAAAGAAAATCTGTTGTACCCAGTTTATAATTTTATGAATGAGGATATGACGTTAAATGAGGATGAAGAATGAGACAGTGATCTCCTACAATATGAAGGTAGTGAAAATGCATTAGGCCACTCGTCTCAGTTGGTTTAATAATTTTATTAATATAAATTAACTAATAAAAGGTTAAGAATAAGCAAAAGCATTTTTAGAAATGAGTGTCTGGTGCTAGAAATAAGTGAGGAAAGAAGACAGAGCAATCCAGCAGCACTTCCCCCTCAAGTTGTGAGGAAATAGGTTCCATATTTGTATTCTATAACCTTATAAAAGTCTGAGGCACCAAAGGGATCACTGGCAAACAAACTTCACAGTCATTGTCCTAGCAAAATTCTGCTTTGTTTCAGGAGGAGGCTTATTAAAGCAAATTCCCAAATTTTTGCTTTACTCCTAAGAGACAAAGAAATTGATTAACCAACCTTTGGTTAACATCCTCCATAGAAAATTAGTCCCTTTCTCCAAAACTGAGGGGGGAACAAAACAGTATATATGTAGCACAAAGAGAAGAAAGAGGAATTGGAGTGATTATTAGTCATTATTAGTGCAACAAGTACCCTCAAAGGCAGTGCAGATCTATTCGTAAGTCCTTAAGACTGAAGACTTAAGTCTGATCATCATCTCACAGGCTTCTGATGGACTTTTTCTGGGAACATATACTTATATGCCTGTACACAAACATATCTTAAGGCCTGGAAGTCTTACAATAGCAAGAAATACTAACTACATAAATCTTAATGAGCCCTGCTCTTGAAGACCTATTTTAATAATCAATGTGTGGAAACTGTCTGACTGGAAACAGTCTGTGAATAAGGCCTTGTCTGGTGAAAACATGTTCCTAAAAGAAGCTGTTAACATTCCAGGAAAAGGTGTGAAGCTTCATCTCCTCTGGCTTTGAGCAAGGTGCAGAAAGACAAACAAACGAAAAGCATCATGTAGAATTCTAAAGATACCAGGGGCAGGACCATACAATGAGATCTGACTAACTGCATCTTTTCCCCTCCCCCATTAGCATCCACTAGACAACTACTAAAAAACAATCTCTCTTAATGGACAGCAGTAGGATAGTTATTACAGGTCTGAAAGAGTTTAGATAGGGAGATACAGAGGACCCACAGTAATGACTTCCTATTGTAAAAGAGGAACTCCTTCCCTTGGAGTTCAAAGGCAACAAGGGAACAGTTTTTAAGAGATCCATAAGAGATCTTCAGTCCATATAAGTAGCTGACACAGAAGTAGTCAAGACTTGACTGAACCAAGAATGCTAACCAACTCTTACACATACCAGATCAGAAATTAGACTCAAGGACAGAATGCTGTTTCAACACTGTTGATTATTTTTCAGATATCTGCAATTCTCTATTCTTACCAGGATCAAACTGCTGTGAAAAATCTTGCATTCTTTGTTATATCACGCACTATTTTATCCCTAAGGGTCTGACTGGAAACTAAAACGTGCAGAGAAATGAAACTGAAGATAAACATCTGAAAGTATAAACTTAGACAAACTGGTGCCCTGGTTTCTACACCTAAGGCAGCATCCAGATATGGATGTGTATGTAAACCCCAAATCTAGAAGAATCACAGTCACTCCTTTGATTTAAAAAAATTGCACTAAATTAGATGAGGTAGTTAGACAACAGCTGAGTGTCCATCATAAGAGAGGACAGGGACCTCATCAGTTGATTCAGGCAAGAACTTACCAGATGATTACTCAAGGAACATAACAGCTGTACTAGATGCTGAAAACTTCCTCCTATCCTAATATCCTGTTTTGGGCAGTGGACAGTATTAGGTTCTTATGTAAAGGGTATAAGAACAAGACAAGCACACAGTAATATCTTCCCAGCACAGCCTATCAGTTTCGCAGTAGCCTAGTGTTCAGGGACTTTTTCAGGCGAATTTAGGAGACCTGAAGCTCTTCGCCTCACTTCAGGTTAAGCTGAAGGAGAGAAGAATTATATTAACCCAACTAAAAGTACAGAATTCATTGGAGCAATAATAAGCTTTGAATGGTAAGAACTTGTATTTCATCAGAAAAACTCCAAGCTACAGTAGGCACCACAAGTCTCTGCAAAAAGATTCTTACATTATCTCCCCTAATATTTATAAGCATTCAAATGGAAGAAGAGCGTAGTCATTACCTACCTAAGAGCAGTGGAGTGAAAGCGAGGAGGAAAGAAGCCACGTAAAAGTTTGAGGACAAGTATTCAGGAAGATGCACATTCATGTAAGTGGAAATGAGGATTCTCTAAGGAACTGAATACAGTGGTACACAAAGTAACAGTAAAATGGAAAAAGACAATTGCAATTATCCAAGAGAAGAATTTCTGATTACTTAATATTCTCTTCAAGAACCTTGAAAATTTAATAGGCCAAAAGGGGCTTAGAAAGCATTGGAGAACCATACCTCGTAAGTTTTACGATAACCTGGGAGGAAAAGCTGTTCTTACATAGATCCATTAACTGGTTAAGAGACAGAGATTTTGAGAACTACTTAAAATGAGGTTTTCTCCTCACTTCCTGAAGTAGCTCAAATTCACCATTAGCTCTGCAAATATCTTTCAGTTTTAAAGCAGAGCATTAGTTCCTAAGAGTCTACTAGGACTACAAAGCAACTGTGAAGCAACCTGTATTTATATAGAAAGTTACCATGCCTAACTCCAGATTTGGCAGTTAAATACAGAAAATAAGTTGTAAACATTTCTCTGTAGAGCTAAGGTTAGACCAAACAATATATTTTTCTTTAAGAGTTTTTTTTGCGTATACATCAGTATTTCATTTTTTTAATCGAATATGCTAGGTTCATGCTTTGGCAATTTGGACAAATAGCTTAGCCGCTATTTGTGCAAAACTTTATAGGATTTTCTTTTAAAATTATTCTCACCTAATGTTTGACCCCTCCCCCCCCAGCAAATTAGTGAAATCTAAAGATAAATTGGATATAACTGAACAAAGAAGCAGAACAACAGAAGATATCCAGAGAGATTAGAAACATGGAGAGAATATATCAGGTTCCTTTCTAAAAATACAACACAGCACATCGAGTGTTTTTAGGCACAGAAAGAAGTGACTAGACTGGCAGCAACAGACAAAGCTTAAGACGGATCCAAGACCTGTACCAAGATCTATGGTGAAAAGAAAGCTCTTCCCATTAACTTGTACTTCTACATTCTACAAAAGAAATTACTTTTTTTCTGGTAAAGAAAAAGCCATACCCTCACAGTTTAGTTTAGTTTTCTGCAACTTATTTTAATACACAAAATAACTGTAACTATTCCAAGTTCTGTCCTTTTACAGACCAGTGCAGTGGGCAGGAAAGCTATGATGGTTATGATAATCACATTAAATGCTACAGCACAGAAAGTGAAAATAATCACTATTTAAAATGGACAATTTGTTAAAAACAAAATAACTGGAGGCATGAATAGCCTGTACATTAGTTTACTTTACACAAGAGTATACCATTTAACTGGGTCAAACAAAATATAGTACTGTGTAATTAACAAGCAGATATTGTCAAACTACTTGATAGTTGAAAATCTTTTAACTTGAAACAGAACTAGAGAATGAAAAAGTACTTACACAAGACTGCTATGTAACAGAAACTCTAGATATGCCCATGTCTTTGCAGACATTTTTATAAACCAGGAGAGAGAAAGCAGAAATCTAATTTTCCTACAGATAAGCAAAAAAAAGTGAAAGAGAGATTTTACCCCTTAATTTCAACACATTTTAATCCACCACACAATAAATAATAGCAAATAAACAGCCCTGGTTCATTCCTATGTACCCTCAAAATAAGAGATCCCAGTAATGCCCATATGAATATTTCATTACACCTTCATTTTTACCTTCTACATATTCTGTTTCTAAACAATTAAAGTAGTCCCTTTCTACCAATACACTGCAGTCTGGTTATTTCCTTTTCCATGCTGTCTAGATCGGAAGTGTAATTTAGGAGGAGGAAGAGAAGGAAGACTGGATTCTTCTCAATCATCCTGTTACAGAAAATGCACAGACTGAAGTGTAGGAAGTCTGTGTGGTTGGAGCACGTCTAGTACAGATGGAATCTTTGTACAAATTTAACAAAAATACTGGCACTTAAGTTTTCCAGAAAGCAATCTGCCAGAGGCTTATAACTTGACCAAATTTGGGTCAAAACCAGCTAAAGATAACTCCACATTGCTTTGAACTGTTTAAAGCAGAAAAAGGAAAAACTAAATATTTCTCTCTTAAACCTCTTTTCTGAATCCTTTTGAATTTAAATCAAATAATTATCAAGAACATTTAATGGAGGTGGGCATCAAGGACGTCTTCAGTCCAACTAAATTTTGTCAAAACTACAAATAACTTGAAAAACATTTCCATAAGGCTTATACAGCCTTATATATAGCCATAGCTACAAGTTCCATATGTCAAGATGTTCCAATCTCATTTAGGCATAGTTGGTCTTTCATACTACCTATAAAGAAGGATGGAATTTCATACAAATGAGGTAATACATCTTCAAATAAATCTCTTCTACCAGCAGACTGATCCCTTTAAACAGAGATAAGATAATGGTGTCATGATACAGAGATAAATCAAGCATGATGAAGACAGATTTATCTTAATTCAACCTAAATGTACATTTTTCCGAGGCTTACATTTTTCTGTGAATCTTCATATTTTTATTAACATTAAAAAAATTTATAATAAGTAAGAAAAAAAAAGGATTTCTATAGTTCCATAATTTGTCAGTCCTATTTGGTTGGTTACTTACTATGGCTGCAGAAAAACAATATTTTTAAAATTTGAGAGCAATAAAAAGATTTGCATGCTAACACATATTTCTATATATGCATATAAACTTACAAACAGGTATTGAAATGCTTGAGAGTGTAACTGGTTTCTATTACATTACTAGTTTTCCAGTCTTCTCACTGTTTCCAAATGCTTTCTTTGTAAATTAGTGGGGCAAGGGGAGGTTTATGGGCAGATCAGCTTTCTAAATTTAAAACTTAGGGATTACAGAACTGAAAATTTTTTTTGAGACACACAAATATTCTGGAAAGTTGTTAATGGACGCATTCACTACCAAGCACTTGCTGCTTTTTAAACTTTTCTAAAAGTACAAGCGTTACTTGGTAAGCAGAGTGTTGAGGGTGAGATGCTTAAGTTCATAATACCAAACAGTAACAAAAACTATGGCATAAAGCTGTATATCCTGCTATTTATAGTATGCTAAATGCATGTGTCTTGAAATAAGCATGATTCACTGAGAAGTTTCTATAAGTTTCAATATTAACCTTTTTTGTTCTAGTCCAACACAAAAACTGAAACTTAAGTTGAAAGGTTGCTGCTAACATGCACATTCCATATATTTTTTTCTAAAATTGCTTGTTAAATTTTAAGCAAGATCTTCACATGCATAAAACATACTGAAAATAGATTCAAAAATGAATGTTTCTGCAAAACAAATACAGAAAAAAAGGCCAAAGGAAAGAATTTGTAAATACAAACACACAGCATAAGAAAAAAAAAGAAGAAAAAAGAAAAAAGCTGAAGACAATGGATACAAAATCAGTATTTATGTAAAAAAATAATGCATTGCAAGTTATAAATCAGTCAATAACAGTATTCACCTTCACAGAGATTTCTAGATTTTCAGACTCAGAAAGATTACATAACAAGGAAAAGAAACCATAGCTACATGCGAGATGGACTGTCTTCCATTTTCTATCCCAGACATTTACATCCTGAGCCAGCAGGGTCTGGGAACAGCATATAAGCTCCATTTACAATGTAGTGTGTTTCTGTACTGCTAAAGCATTCACCTAGCTCACATGGACCTAAGATTCATTGGAGACGGGCAGCCTTTGACAAAGAAATGGCCACAAAAATTAATTTTCTAAGATGGGGTTGGGATGAAGGTGCAAGTCAGTGAGAGCATCTTCAATGATACACAGGAACTTCTCTGCAATCCAAAAAACCACTTTATGAAGACTTCATTTCAGTTAGGTTATCCAAGTTCAGTTCAAGTATACTTGTATAGTATAGAACTGAACAAGTTCAAGTATACAAGTATACCACATAAGTTTAAATAGTATTTTACTGTTACACTAGAACTCAGCATTTTTCTTCATGTGTTTCTCTCAGAAATGTCTATTACATAACAGAACATGTTTTTTCATTAATAAAACTACAGAAGAGCCTAATCCTTATCTGTTGTAAATCGCTATTAGCCTATTGACATTAATGAAATCATGCATTTCAGGATCTGGTCCAAGACAAATTTAAAGCCATGTTATTAAAAATACATAGTAATAGGATATACCCTCTAAGAAATCCATCCATTATACAGTCTCATGAAGTATCAGCACTCTTCTTACAGCTTTTCACTTCCAGGTATTAAATATTCCATAATAATCATTACATAATAATTCTTAGTAATGAAATAAAAAAGAGACAGCTTTCCATCATATTTTTTCTACTTCCAAAAATGTCCTGTAAAGCTACAAAACCATATAATTTTAAAAAAGTATTGTAAGAAAAACAACTTCATCTTGCATTTTTGTTAAAAGCCAAAAACCCTCAACTCAGCTATATCATTTGGGCTCAATGACCTTGAAACAAATGCTGTATATTAAAACAAAGTCTCAGTATCTACAGACAGGAAAAACTAGTATCACATACTAGTCATTCATTTCTCTGAAAGTCTTACTTATAATGTGCAGTTTACATCTAAGATAAGTGAAATAAGATTGTCAAAATAGTATTTCAGCATGTGAAAGATGAACATATAAAGGCACATATAGATTGTCAATATCACATTTCTTTGAAAACAGAGTATTTTCTGCACTTGTAAACAACTTTGTGCTCACACTTTTAAAGTGAGGTTAGTGCTGCTGACTCAATTATTGCTACATTCACAGTTTAACAGAATTTTAGATAATATGAGGCACACTCCCTAAATACAGCCATCTTCATTTCTCCCTCGTTCATTTGATCATTAAAGATAACTGAAATATGCAGACTAAAACTACTGACCACAAAAGCCAGTAATATCTAAACTCATCAGATCCAAGATAAGCATTAGCAGTGATTAAACTTCAAAAGAGCAAAAAAGTCACCTTTGCAGAAAAAGTTCCTATTCTTCATAACAATATTTTCTTCATCTTTATGTACACTAGTAAACTTTAATCTGGCACATTAAGAGCCAATTCAAGCCATAGTAGGTCTTCTGCACCTTTCAAACAGTATGTAAATTCAGTCTCTTCTTTTAACAGCTTGGAGTAAGAATCACCTTCCCTTTGATCTTCTATCATACAAATCTCTTATGCTTTTTCTTAGCTGCTTTATGAACACTTTGTATACTCTTCCACAGTACGTATGCATTGTTTTCTGTAATTCCAGTTCTAGGGGCTGTAACAGGGAATGAACCAGGTCATCTCCAAATGAATACTGTAAAGAAGAAAAGAAAAAGATTAAAGATTAGATGTTTTTAAGAATTCACAGAAAGTTTCTGAATATAGAATCTAAAAGTCATCTCTACACTACAGAAATATTCTCAAATCTTTCAATAAGCCTAACAGATGAACTTTTTTTTTTTTTTTTTTTTTGGTGGGGGGGGGGCCCTAAGCAAATGAACACATCCAGACAGGCAAGGAAGAAATTAAAAATTAACGTATTAAATTAAAAATTTACAGATCAAAGTGATTTCCAGTTTTGTTTAGTGACCAGTTATTTTCCTGAACGAAACATAACTTTCAAAGAGTACAATTCTTACCAAATTATAATGAAATAACAGTAAGTAGTACTACTGAAAGCAGGAAGTTTCATTAAACTGAATGATGGTCAAATACATACTATGTTTAACATGGACATGAAATAAAGAAGTCATTAATTCAGCACTGCAATAGTTTTCATAAACAAATTATAGTCTAAAACAGCATTTCAAAGTAATGTAATTTTGTTCATCTTATTACCACTGGATCAGCAATGTTTTATACACTCTCCCTGGCATATTCATAAACCAAATGGGATCATAAATAAAAGGAAACAATTTTTTCTTCTGTTTTTGACAACGCTCAAAGGAAACAAAGAAACCGTATTTTTATGGAAACACATTCACTTTCTGTGCAATGTATTCTCAGACCCCCAAAAGTACATTTCTTCATTTTTATATCTATATGACAACACGCAATAAAGCACCATTAAAATATACTATTGATTTTTGAAGTTTATACACACACAATAGCCTGCTACATTAAAATGCACATCAGTACTAAATTTTACAGCTCTTCAGCGAGTACACTGATGTAGTGATAAATAGTTTATTAGAAGACTTATTTGCAGAATGAAAAGAAGTCATTGTGCTTAGTATTTAAAGGAACAGCCACATATTGATACACTGAATCTCCAACAGAGATCAAAATACAGTGTCAAAAATTGTTTTCTAGCATCCAAATCTAGCTACAATAAAATGTTAAAAAGTTGCAGGGAGTATATACAGTCTTTGATCTGAAGAAGGTTTCTTTCTGCATTTTAAAATCTCCAGCAAAATGAAATTTCAGCTGCTGATCTCCACATGCTAATACAAATATAGTTTATTAGATACATTTACTAAAGGAAAGGGGATAAAGATTTTTAAATAGATATGACAGTTACAGGCAACATTTTAGAACCCTTATCTAGATATGGTCTGTATAATGCTTCGAAAGATTTTAACCACAAAAGGAATAAACTGGACTTCTACTCAAACAGCAAACAACCTAAATCAGTGAAATGCTTAGAATTACTTAGAGGAAAAAGAAATTACTTCAATTGCAATCAAAGTGAGTATGAGCAAAATCTACAAAATACGTGCAGCAGTGTAGATAAAAACACATACCAAATAACCTCGTACAGAGAAAATGCTGAACACACTTACATTTTTTATTGCTTCATATACAGCCCTAAAAGTCGGTTGTTTATCATCATGGTAAACACCTCTGTTTCCGTGGAGAATAAATATACCTTCTTCTTCAGCTTCCTTACAATTGCTTCCATAAATGCAGTGGTCAGGTCGATAATTCCATTGGCAGGGAAAGACATAAAGACTTTCTGTTCAGAAAATCATAAAAAGTCTGGATTAAATATCAAAATTATTTTAGGAAATACATTAATTTTTCTCTTTTCTCTTTTTTAAGACTACTTCATATACTTACGTACAGTTGTTTTGAAACCTAACAACTAATTATACTTAGTAAGCTTTAATGGTGTCTCTCAAAAACCCAAAGTAAACCATGTTTTTTAAAAAAGGGAAAAAAATGAAAAGTCTTGAACACTTTGATCGAAAAGTCTGTGGAAAGGAATACTTTTTCTGAATTTTAGAACATGATAGAAAAGACTGATTTTGTCGTGTTAGAGTCAGAATCAATGTGAATTTACCTGGATTGTGAAAAAACATAATGTTCAATAGATCCTGATCACCCCATGTTATGTTTAACTTGTACTTCTTCAGCAGTGGCATTAGAATTTCTCCCCACTGTAACCGGACTGTTGTCATATCATTCTATTAAACAAAACAAAGCAAAACATACACACATTCATGATATTTATACCTATAAAGGAGAAGCCCTACAGAATCACAGTAATTTGCTTTTCAAAGCCACAAATCTCCAACATCTATAAGAATTTTTGTTTTAAAGAGATGATCACATCTAACAGAAATAGTTATAGACATCTCCAATATGCTTTACTTCTCATTTAAATATTGTCTTAGGGTAAGCAAAATCATAAGTATCCCCTATTTAACTGCCAAATACTTTTGTCTTCAAGATTTCCCTCAAAAACATCTTAAACCAAGAGTTCTAAGAAATAGCAAGTCTTCTTCCTTTTTTTTTTTTTTAAATACAGCAGTAGAATATAACACAAAAACTATTTTTAATAGATGTGTGCAATTAGTTGGGCACCATTTAAAACACCACTCTTCAGATTTCACACTTCATGCAATTTCTCTGACAGCACACACAGTTTTGAACCACAGGTTTGAAAACTAACTTTACACATTCAAAACAGATTAATATAAAATTAATTATTGAATGGTTCCCAACACATACGGCTATAAAAGATTAGCTACAAAGTAACGTATAAAAATATAGAACTCTGGAAAGGTTTTCAAAAGATTTTCAGCAAGTCAAACTAATTTAAGTTACTCAACCTTAACTTCTGCAAAAAAGGCATAATTTTTCACTAGCAAAGGGTAGTAAAGACTATAATGCAACAACTGTTTCTTGTTCCCCAAATTTCTGTTTTAGCTAAAGTCACAGTCTTGTGCTTCAAACTTCATGGGAAAAGGAAAAGGAAGTTCTTCCAACAGTCGGACCGAGGAGGTGTTTCTCAGAGTAAGCGGGCCTGCATCTAACTCAACCGTACCACAAATATGTTATCATCTGCAGTAAAACAAGTTGCATATTCTAAGGCTAATTTCCTATCTTTACACTACACTTATGCTCAGCTAGAACAGAAAAGGAATGAGGCTGCTCACTCAGTACCTTCTATTTCAGTTGGGAGAATGAGGATGGAATAACAATGAGACTAGATGAAGAAAATTCCTGAAAGAGTATAGACAAGTCTTGATTCTTTTTAACCAAGTTGGCAAAAAAACAAAATTAGAACTTCAATACAGTTTGGGATCTGTCTACAGAAACACCATATTAAGAAACAGAAGGGATTACCTGAGGTACCATATTCAGTTTTAGAATCTTAGTATCAAAGACTTTCCAAGTTTTCCAAGAAATTAGAAAGCACAAAAATTAGTTTTCAAGACTTTCCTGAAATCATTTCAGCCATCAAACATGAATGGCTTTCAGAAACAAAGACTAAAAAAGAAATACAGAACACTGACCTCAGATTTAAATTTAGACTCAATGCTTCAAATTAAAAAACAAATTAAATTAGCTCACTGTTACCAGGATAATCATAAGAGAGCATAAAGTAGTAAGAAAATCTTTAGAACAACCCATAAAGATATTATTTTAAATTGTTAGAGCCATCAATTCATATAATTTTCATTTAACCCATGCAGTTTTAATAGCAGTGAAATGCAGAGTATATTCCAGAGAGATATAAAGTGGATAACAGCATACAATCACATTGCCAGATGTCTAGAAGCAATACTACATGACAAATAGTGCTATTAGATTTAAGAATTAGAAATTCTAATATTTCAATAACCTTTGCATAAATAGATAAGAGTAATGTATTAATTTATTAATACTGATGTATAATAAAACCAGTGTAGGAATCACACCAAGCAAGGGAAATTATTCAAATAGTTATATAACCTTCTTGTGCCAGATTCTAATCTAACTCACAGTGAGGTTAAACAGAATGTGTACAGTGTTTGAATTCAACTAGAATTGAGGACACAAAAGCTCTTCAAAAGTTACTCAAGTAAACATGAAAAATACTATGACAGCTACATAACAGCTCTGATGTTTCCAGAAGATAAAACTCATCTTCAATATCCAACAAATTATGAAGAAGGTTGAAGAGTTTTAAGGAAAAAAAAAAAAAAAACAGCAGTGGGCATTTTTGTGGTATTCTGAGATGCCACGAAGCAGATACAGGCAGGCTGTATGAACCCTCAAAGTCCCACCTTTTTCAAATGGAGAGGAATAAACCTTAAGAAAGAACAAAATTATGCATAAAGATATTCGTTTAAATGCTTTTATTATTATGTTTTGCTTTAATTAGTTTGCTCAGTACTGACTTCTGTCCCAGGGGACTTCTGCCTTGCCAGGCCTGAGGTCAGACCTACAACAGCTCTCATGTTTAAACTGTACCACCTAGTACTGTCTCCCTCTTAATTCTTGTAAGAAAATACAATGTTGAGGGAAAATATTCAAATAAATCTTACAACAATATCCAAAGAAACTGCAGCTGCCGTTCCACAAACAACTGAGCCACTTTTAAATTTTCTTAATACCAAATGAGAGAAAGTTGTCTTCCCTTCCTTCTGGTTACATGATGCAATCTTGTTCTTGTGTTAACAACGTAGTGCTAACACTTGAGAGATTTTTTTCTGTGAGCTGATTTACTTCATTAACCCAACAGAAAGCTTTCTTTTTCTCTTCTGTTATCAAACTTAACTGGATCACAAAAGGATTCAACAAACACCAGAGGTGAGTACAAAGTAAATAGCAAAAGCAGGGGAAAGCAGCAGGTAAGAGACAGGGATCTCCCTTTTAGAAGAAGTAGCTTTTGCAGGCTCACCATATTTCTTGGAAGTACAGCCTTAAGCAATCCTGAATGGTCACAAAAATTATGTATAATGGCGTAGGTCTTTTAACCTCCCTGAATTTTGGTCTTTTCCGTCTTCAGCATACCTATGAACCTCTCCTTTGCCCACACTATCTGGAAGAGTTGTTACTGTTTGGGGCTTTTCTTCCTTTTCTTGGGTTCATTCCTTTTCACAGCTTCCTAAGTCTCAAGCCTTGTAACTTAAATTTCTTTATGAATTTTGCTAGAATTTATTGTTCTCTATTCAGTCTCGCTGGTCTACAATATTTTCTTTAATCACCATCTCTGTGGTATCTGCTAAGTCTCTTCCAGTTTAAA
Organism: Dromaius novaehollandiae; assembly: GCF_036370855.1. Taxonomy (NCBI): domain Eukaryota; kingdom Metazoa; phylum Chordata; class Aves; order Casuariiformes; family Dromaiidae; genus Dromaius; species Dromaius novaehollandiae. The sequence goes on from NC_088098.1 coordinate 29,207,958, forward strand.
AGCATCTATATGTAATAAACACATAAAAAAAAAAAGTAACCTGCTGTTACTTCTTCTACCTCCTAAACATTCTGCTTTGTTTTACATTCCCATTTTCTAGTTGTTGCTTAAACTAGAATAGAGGTAGGCACTATCCATCAGAAGTTTCTTTACCAATTCTACTCTTATCTTCAACTAGACATGTATAATGCATACACTCTACTACTATATTCTTTGTATATATATTATATATATATACACACACACCTGTGTATACATACCCACACATTCTCATAAAACACATAAAAATGATAAATAAGACAATAGGACTAAGAGGAACAACTTCTACTAGGCACCATAGCCAAGTGGCTAGGAAGCTTGCCTAAAAGGAAGAGACCTGGCAGTCCTGAGAACATTGAGTTTTGAATAAATAACTGGATAAAAACAAACTTAATCCTGGAGCAGTACGTGGAACTACAGGTTTTTCACTGCCCAGAAGGGTATTATAGCCATCGTCAAGTGGTCTGTTTTATTTATTCATCTTCTGGTCCCTTCTGACTCTTACAAATCAATGTGACAACAGAGGATAGATGCTTAACACCCTCAAGCATATTAGCCTCTAATTTGGGCCTGGAGAAGCTATAAAAGAGAAAGGAGCTATAGATTCAAGTCCATGAGAGTGGAGAAGAGCCCTGCTTCAGAGTTTTCACCTTTTAGACAAGTGCTCTAGCTACTAGTTAGTTACGCAAAGATGCAGAGATCTATCATCTTATAATAAAGTGTTTAGGACTACCAAAACCTAATACTGTCAGTGTATGATGGATACCTCCAAAGTCTGTAAGCACAGCCATTGCTAAATTCCAGATTACAACAAAGTTAAGCAAAATTCCTCCCTCTAGTAGCTAATATCTAATTCTGGAGCTACCTATGCTTACAAGGCATGTGAGGTTTAATTTTCACAGGTAAATACAAGTTGCGTCTAGATCAGCCCCAGCCTGAGCAGGCACACAATTCTCCTCAACACAGAAGGAAGTTCAGTGGCCCACACAGCCAAAGAAACTGGAGATTATAAGCATACTGAGGTTTGCCAGTGGGATCCCCAGAAAGGGATATAAATTTGTACCTTGTTTTAAACATAAACCAGCCTGGCTAAACAACTGAGGTCTTATAAATCATAGATATTCATCTCTGTAATAAAGAGCAATTATAAAAAAGTTCATCCGCCATAAGGCTGGTTTTGGTTCATCAACTTCACAGATTTCATTGCATAATAAATACAAAGCCTGGGAACAACAGGAATATGGAGCTGATATCCTCAGGACCTGGAAAACATTCCAGTCCTCTGCTAGCAGGGGAGAGCTGCAGGATTCCATTTTGAACTTCTAAATATTCATGAACAGTTTCATCTACCTAAATTTACATATAGAGTCTTAAATTTTAGGAAACCATCAGTCTTAAGTGTTAAAGAGAAAGGCACTTTTTGTTATCCTCTACAGAACCAGTTACTTTGAGAGACATTTTTAGTATCCTACATAATTTGTGTACTTTTGAAAGTTTTAACTCCAATTTTAAGACAAATGCATAAAGTTTCCATTAAATTGGTAACTTAAGAAGTACTGAGAGGCCCAACCAGAACTCAGAGCATGAATAAGAGACCATCCTTATCTCGGAGTTTACCATACTGAAAATACTTCAATATACAGAAGGGCATTTTCAGAGGTGTAAGATGCATGCCATTTTCAGTCCCCTATTTTTTCCTCTTATAAGTATATTGCTTTTCAATCTTTTCCTTTCCCTAGATGCTACAACCAGGAAAACAAGCAAATAATAAAATGGACAATACAAGATTTCACTGATGATATATACACAAAAGTTTTCTTGGATAAATTAAATTTTGTAACTATTATAGCTTTACAATTCAACTGCAAGGGAGAAAATCCATTCTCCATTTTCTTAAATTCTTTGTACTTCCATAACAAAAATGTAATATTCTTGCAATAACATCAATGCCAAATATGTCCGAAACTTGAAGAAGGGTAACATTTACTGAAAGTTCACGTTGTCCTTCTTATGGGTGCCCTTTACAATAGTTTTCGACCACACAATCATTCTTCCCTGAACGAAGCACCTCTTTCAGTGTTTATTTTCTAACGTGTAAAGTACAGAGAGAAGTACTTTTTTTTCCGCCTATCATAATCATGTAATATTGCTTTCACAGTTTTCTTTCAAGCACATAGGAAAAGCTTCTCATCTGTGAAGCAGTGACTATTTCTGTTGCTGCATACTTTGCTTAAGAAGTAATTTCATAACAAAGTTCTTTCTCTACAGAAACTATGACAATGAAGTAAATCAAAAGATACCTAAGTTGATAAGCACCTGGTTACATTTTAAAAGATCAAAATTTAGAAACAGTATAGTTACAATAACTTACTAAATGTTTTAGCACCACCTCCTGGTCATGTAACTATATACACACATTTTAAAGTCTTATTTTACAGTATTTATAAATTATTTTCCAAGATCTCTAATGTTAAGTGAAAACAATAAAATATCTACTGACAAATGTAACTTACAGCAACAGACTGTATCAAGTCACAGGATCTTCCAGAATTCAGAAAAGAAACAATCAAGCAGACTTAAGAGGCAAGTATTTCATGTTTATAATGAATGATATTTAAAAAAAAAAAAGTTAGCTACCAGTCTAAACAGAGCTTATTTTTAGAGCTTTATTCCAATTACAAGAGCAAGAGATATTTTGAAAATTATTGTTCTACGGGAATTTGAAACATGACTAGAATTAAAAGAGCTAAAAACACTGAAAATGGAATGGAATAAAATACATACCTTGAAATACTTTCTTCTGATACGTGTCATATTCATTAACATGACTCCAGAATTTATTCCAGTAACTCCATAAAACGGATGTCTAGCAAAGCGATTATACCACCCGATACGAGGTTCTTCATGTTCTGGTGCCATTGCAGCAATTTGACTGGAGTTGAACTTTCTCAGAAAAGACCAAATATCATCAACAGGTCTCAAAAATAGGATGTCAGTATCAACATACAATAGTGAATCCACATTTTTGAGGATTAGCTGTGAGGGAAAGAAGTTTAAAACCAAACTTTTAAACAGTTTTATTGAGCTTCTTTTCATAATACAGGAGTTATTTGTGGGAAAAATTAACTGCCATTCCACTCCCTTCCATAATAAAGTTTAATATATTTTTGTCACATGCAAATAAATTCACTTCAGACTGACAACTTGCAGTTAAAAATTTGTCACCACTCCCTCTTCTCTCATTTTGGACAATTTTTGTAGAGTGAAACAGAGGTTTTATGTAGGACAGTAACACAAAGGCACTCAGTCCATATTTTATATCCTGGGGTCCTTGGGAGCAGGTTGTGGGCCAGGTGAAACAGTAAAAGGAGTTGCTCCCTCACTGGTTCCTGCTGCTCCCTCGCTTCCCTATGCCTCTGGTCAAACGATGGGAGAAGTGTAAGGGAGCCACAGAAGAGAGAGTATTTGGCAGATGGCTGCCACTGCTACAATTCGCCTAGCCTGAAGTACAATTTCTGAGGAGTCATATCAGCAAAGAAAAGGCTGCATGAAACACACTGGCTACAATAGCCTACTACTTTTTCCATTTTCCTGTGATATTTCTCAGACCTGTGCAAGCATGAAGCTTTCCAAAAAAATGAAGAGATGGGATGTGACAAACTTTTCTTACCTCTGAGAGGATGACATGAACCTACTAGAGGTCACAAGCAAGTGTGAAAAGGAATTTTATTCCTTAGTGTATTACTGTCACAGAAGAATAAGGTTAAATTTGGAGTGTTTTTGGAGGATGTCACTTTAGTGAGAGAAGTGACTTTAAGGAGTAGTAGTTTTTCATTAAAAACAAAGAAGTTAGATTAACAAAGAGGGCTTGATAACTCCTAAACAGATTTATGTATTGTCCTATTAGAGATTAAACTTACTGGTAAGAATAGCCTTTGTGAAGCACATGGCTTAAACAGTTTCTTCCATTCTGCTGCACTCTCAGTTGGAAATGTTATTGGATATAAAGTATAATTAACTTTTCCTTCATAGGGGAAGTCATCAAGCTAGGTGAGAAAAAAAAGACATCAAAAAAATTACTTGAGTTCAATTCTATAATAAAAAAGAAACCATTTCCAATTCACATTGATGACTGAACACAACTGCAACTCCTCTCTCCCAAAAGAGAAATGCTTCCCAAGCTACAAAAAAAACCTGTCAAATATTCAAAATGCTTAAACAGAAAGTGGCATCTGCAGGCCAATATGATGAAAACATGATGAAAACACAATAAGATATACAAAAGTAAAAACAAATAAAAAGTAAATACATCAAAAGTAAAACATTTACTTTTTCCTCTTAGCTAGCTTCCATCAATTAAGTCTTTCTCAACTAAAATAACCTTATCCAACTTTGCCATAATTACTTAAAGTGTGCCATTTCAAGCGCAAAAATAGTAAAACCCTTCACAGGTATGTATCAGTATATTTCTAATAACATCACTCTGGTCATAATGTTATTTTAGCAACTTTCAGTTAATGAATATAAGACATAACCACATCTACCATCTTCAGGGACTAATGTTTCATTTTGTTTGGACAATATAAGGCTGACTCATACTGTAAGCACAGGGATATAAAAGGACAGACTTTATTTTCTCTCAAAAAACTGATTTTAAATAAGTTCTCAAGAAGATAATTGGTTTCTGTTCTGAACATCAAGTCTGTAGTAACAGATGCAAGGTGACAAATCAGGAAGGTTAGGAAAAACCGTTAAAAATCCCCATCCAGCGTTACATCTTTTGATCTGCACATTAACTTATTTTTAGACCTTTGCATTTTTGCCACTATATCCAACAACTATCACTCATGTTAGCAGAAACAGTGTTATATGTTACTCCAACTGTACTACAAATCAATTAACTACATGGTTTGGGTACTTACTATGTCTTTGAAACTCTTGTGCAATTGGTCCTCAGCAAAAATATGAAACTGGAGTGGTTTGATGCTGAAAATAATGGCTGATCTCAACATAGTAACAGTCTCTTCCAGTCTTTCACCACAGGCAACCACTGCTAGATGCATTTTCTCAGAAGGATGTGTTTTCATATAATCATATCTAACACAAAAATATTTTTTCAATTGACATTTTTCCTAGCACGGGTTTAAACAAAAGCACTATTTACTGAAGCATGTAATCTAACAAAATATCCTTTATCTTAATTAAATCAGCAAATGAAAACTCAAACAGAACATACAAAACTGCAGTGTTACACTTCATTTGTAGGTTTAAGTTTAAACTGAACTACCCTTATTTCCACTCCACACACCACCCCAGCCCATGAGGGAGAAAAAGGGATGGAAGATCTGTACAGAAACTAGACACGACAAATACAAACATTTATTTCATTAGCAAACTTACTCTCCAGTATTAGCAAGGAATCCATCAAAATAGCTACATTAAAAGAAAGATCATGTAAAGTTACATCATCAAAATGTGAAAGGATGATAGCACATTAAACCTGTGCATGAATTACTAGTTCATTTTCTCCCATTCTTCATGGAGTATCCCTTACTCAGTTCAGGGATGAGGAAACATATGATAAATATAGCAGTAGTAGTATAGTAGATAAGTAAGTTAAACTCAACAACAAAAGTGAGACATCCCCTACTCTAACAGGGTCCTGTTAAAGAATGTTTTTGAGTGATCTAGGTATATTTTGTCCATTTTTTGCTCCAGTAAGCCATTAGGTCCAACCCACGCTTCAGGGCTTCTGCTATGCACAGGCAAATGACAAAGATTTCTCCTCTCCTTCCTTCCCGCAGGTGTATAACTTGGCTTGGGAGATGGGAAAGTAGCAGCTTAAAAGGTGGGAAAGGTTGTCCTAGTGCTCCCAGTGGTTCTGAAAAAAATCTCTCGGGTACCCTGACCATGTGTGCTGCTCACATCCTTGGGGCTAAATCACTACAAGATTTGGGGATTGAGAAGTCATTTCTCCCTCAAGTCAGCTGTCCATAGTTATGGTGAAAAATATGTGGTATTTATTATACAGAGTACATTTAAAAGCTATTTCATTATTTTAACACAATAGGCTAAAATTAATCATCAGGTAAATTGTATTATCTTGGCACAAACACTTTGGACATATTAAATCTAAAACTGTTTTTGCATGGATTTCATATCCAACTAGCAAGAAAAGTTTCAAAGGTATTAAACAGAGATCAACCCGAAGTCAACCAAGTCAGCTTTTAAAACAGTTACATAGTCTACACTCAAGCTATCTGCATATGACTAAAGGGGAGGGTGACTATTAGCATCTGAAAGCTTTAAATTACAGCCTTCCAAGTTACACAGATATAAAATTCTCTTAAGTTAGAAAAGACTTTCCCTAAAGTAGTAACAGCAGAGAAACACTTGGTAAACATACTACCCATTCTTAGAAACTCGCCAAAGAGAGATACACTTCAAAACAAAAACTAACAGATGTGATTCCTAGTACATAATCTCTACTCAATTTATTATTATTAAAACATGTTTAAAGATGAAGTTGGCTACAAATTTTCCTTTAAATTGACAAAAGATACTATGTGACTATATGTTTTTTGTTAAAGGCACAAAAAAGCCAGCACATATAATTTTGAATTCCACAAAGTTAAATATAAGCAAAGATATCTCAGTGAAACTGCTGAAGTTTGAGGCCAGAAATAGTAGCTGCATTTGAAAAATATTCTGAGCTTTCAAATAGATCAAGTGCCTCAGAACTAACAAAACCCACAGATTTTAAGATTGACTTAAGACTGACTGCACACTTTAGTTAAAGCTTTATGACCGTTTGAGGCATTAACGACAACCACATGGAAGACCGACCTCTCAGGTACGACTCAGATTAAGACATCTAAATGAAGGTGCTGACATGTGAGATTGTGTCCAAGCTCTCATTATAGCCAATGGAGATCCAGTGAATAGGCAATGGAGCCTAAACAGCAATTCATCTTACTTCAAAGCAAACACCTAGGGTTTGATTCAATTGATTTACATGGACATGGTGCTATTTCACACGCCCTAGAATATCCCACCTGATCTCCAGATGCCAGTCCAAAAGGACAAGGGTGTCTCAAAGATCATGTTATATCTAATAGTCCTATGTACATGTTTAGGATACCCTAATTCTCAAATGCACAAGCCACTTACATTTCAGTAACTTAATGGCTGGTCACCTGGACCATTCCCTACACTTTCAATAAGAATGACAGTTTAAGACCTGCTTGGCACAGCCATCTATATGCATACATCTACATTCAGATGATTTAATCCACAGACTGAATCCTATTAGAAATGCTGAGCAAACCTGAACTAATTTTTCAGATTTAACAGAAAAAAAATACAAAATAGAACGGTAACTGAGGCATGCCATTCACACCTTTATACATAAATAAAGCTAATCTAACCTACTATGAAGTAGGCAGATGATATAAAGAAGCAAAGCAAGCTGAATGTGATCAGGGTAGCTGAGACCCACAAATGATTACACTGCTGCATTCTGAACAAGCTGCAAGCAGCAGATTAGCCTCATCACTAATCCACTGAAAAGGGTATTACAATAATTAAGCCCTGAGGTCATGAGAGCCTACAGTGATATTGCAAGTTCCTGTGATAAATAAGGACACAACCTACATAAAATGCATAGCTGAAAGCCAAGTTCCTGAACCACATGTAACATATGGCTTTCCATGAATAAGGTATAATAAGAAATTATGTCAAAACAGCTCTAAAACACAACACTGAAATTCAAAGACTGTATTCAATTATTTCTATGTCCAGTGACATCAGCAAACAAAAGATTTCTAGCCGAAGTACCAAAAACAATCTGATCATATTATAATGCCTTTACAGTCACTTTGTGCACACGCAGTCTCTGTTCTTTGAGTCCATGGACTTTGTGAGTTCAATTTTTTTATTCTGTGCTTAAACAAATAAATTTTTGAAAGGTAAAAAACTTTAGAAAAAAACAATAAACCCAACTGGATTTCAATTTTGAGGACACGGGCAAACAGCTAGACACAGATCCATAAGTCCACGATACAAAGCTTTATCCCTGGAGCAGATGGGGTTTTTTTTACCAGTAGATGGGCCCTTGGACAGAAGAGGCAATAGTTCTCTATGGGAACCATCTACTAAGAAAGCGATGAGATACGTGAGGTGAGACATATGGCAGCAGGGAGACTCTAGAATTGTGGGTTTCACTCCAGACTGTGTGAAAAAACATCCTTTAGTGATTTTAAGCTGCATCTGACTATCCTGCACACAGACGACCAGCAATCACAACCTTTTTTTTTTTTTTTTTTTTTTATAATCAGACCTCAATACTGCTCCTCTCTCTTCCCTCCACTTTCATCTGGAAATCACTGCCCCACCTCCATCCAGGGCCACTGCTTATAACTCTTGGAATAATCTTCCACCACCAGCATCATTTCATGACTTTTTCCTCCTCCTGCCGCTAGCAGCAGCATGAAGAGGTTGTTAGCTTGACCTCTGCTCTGTCTCACCTTTGGAATTAGTGTGCCCCACCAGCAAAGCGTGTTACCTATGCCATGACTCCTGTCTCATTCCCCTCTTCTAACTACGCATGACTTTGGGCCTGCCTTGATTTCCCTTCAAAATTATCTGCCCTCAACTGCTACCTTCTCTACTTCTCCCTCCTGACTGCAGCCTTCTGTAACCCTTTCTTCTCCCTTCTTCTCTCCATTACTCTCCACTGCAGTCAGCCATGCAACTACCTCACCAGAAGACAGTATAAGGAAAATTTTGCTCATTGAGGCAGCCACCTCATAATGCCATAGGTTGGGTAACATCTAATGAAAAAATATTATTCAGATGATATAGATTTATTAGCCATTCAGTAATGGAGCTGACACTGAATAAAATAGAATTATTTTAGGAAAATTCTTACTTGTTGAATCTTGTTGAAATTGAATTCACAAGGATATAGGAAACCTCACAGTTCTAGTATCAGAGCAATCCCCTTGTTGAATTTCAAATCTAGGTTCTGAAAAATGTAAGTTTTTTGAAGTGACACTTCAAAATGTTTTTTCTAGTATTTTGGGAGATACTCTCAAAAAAATGTCCAGAGGCAACATGAAAAATTTCAAAATACAAATACAGATTTTTATATGCACATTTTTAATTCCTAGCAGCCTGATGTATTGGTGTAGAAGAACTTTGCGAAGAAGCTGGAAAGAGCACCAACAGAAAGATACAAACCATGCATTTTAGGAAGACTTTTTGATGGACTAGTAAGAAAAACTTGGGATTCCTAATTTCAAAAGAAAAAAAGAAATCTCTGATTAATTAAAGTGGAAGCCCTAGTTTCTAGGGAAAAAAATCTCTGATAATTAAAATGGAAGAGTGAAAGTGAAAAATGCACCTCTAGCCCAATACTGAGCAGGAAGCCGTGACAGCATTTGGAGTGTTGGACATTTAAGGACAAAAATAGAGAACTTTATTTGAGGATTCCAATTTGAAATCAGAGGTAGGAACAGTAAAAATAATAAAAAAAAATCTCGAGAGCACGCCAAAGATACTCCCACCAGTTTAGGAAACACATTAAAAAACATTCCACTTTGACACTATGAGAGCAAAAATACATACTTTAAAACATGGTGCAAGCCTGGCAATTAAGTATTTCTGTGCTGAAGTGTATATATTCTGTACTGATTAATTCTGTTGTGTGGTTAACAACCTCTAACAGAGGAATATAGGTGGATTTGCTCACTGCATCTGCTACAACAAGATTTTTCTGAGACTGTCTGTCAAAACACTACATTATGTTTAAAGAGGTATAGCATGATGGACTGCATATTAAATTAGCATTTCTACGTTAATTACACTTACGAAGTAATAACTTGCTAGTAAGCTACAAAGTTATGCTTTGACTGGCTGTACCTTTCTGGAATCTTCACTGTATCTCATCCTAACTTCCTGGAAAAGATTTACATATATCTCAAGTTTAAATACCCACCAGCTCCACTGGAATCTTAGCTCTGCTCCAAAAAGTACTGCACTCAGGGTCTATTGCATCTGTTTCAGACAGGGCTGCTTTATTCTTTGTACATGTAACACATTAAGGGCACAATTCAAAGGGTACTAAACCTTCAGCAACAACCAGACATAACTAATCCTGTATACAACTCCATCTAATTTGTGATTCTTAAGCCTGTCCTAGTCCCAGCCTGCTTTACTGAGGTCACAGTAGAACAGTTTCTTCTGCTGTATGTACACACTGCCTTGTTCAGAGCTCCAAGCCTTCCAGAGCAGCAGAAATACTACAGCGTCCACTGTGACCTGGGTATCATTTAAAGAGACATGAATGAAACTAAAAAAAAAAAAGGAGAATAAAATTACTTTCAATCACATCCAAATATAGGGGCACTGGTATTATGGTAAGCCATGAAGGAACTATAGTCAGCCTTAATTCTGCCTTAAAATTTTATGCAGTAGAGTTCCTTTTACCGCTTGTTGATCTACTGCTAAGAACTGTTGTTACTAGGAAAAACATGCCTAGGGATTATCAGGACGCTCCCTAAAAAACTTTACTGGCAGTCAAGCTGTCCTCTCTTATCTCCTTAACATAGCTTGGAAAGCCAAGGAAGGAAAGATTAGAATCCAGATATTGAGAGCACAGAAAAATACGTATGGCTGAAACAATAAATTCACATCAGTAAATGATGTTCTTTCAAAAATTTAGTCTGGTCCATCGAGGACACTTTTAATAAAACTGTAGGAGCTTTGAACAATTTAAAGTATTTGTCGGCTGCTGAGAAAGTCACCATCATCCTAACTTGCACCACTAGCTTTTACATATGACATCTACTATATTAGATAATGGTAATATTACAATATAAGAACTTTTTAATAGGTCACAAAAAAAGTTTTTTTAAATTTTTCTGCCTCAAAAAATGGCTTCCCTACACTGGTTCTGATATCGAACAACAGTCCAGCTCCTTTTGGGTCACTTCTTTGTATCATCTAGAAAACCAGCATCAACCATGCAATATGGAACCTCCTAAAGAAGGCTGCTTATTAAAGTCTCTCAGTCCTTCTTCAGCTTCATTTAACTAACTTTCCTTGATATTATAACCAAATAACTCAGGATGCCTGGCTCAGCTGTGTTGAAAGCTGTTTACACTTATGATAAGAACAAACAGAAGCCTATTGCAAATTTGTTTTCTTCTTTGGTATAAAAAGCTAACCACATTATCAGTGGAAGTATTTTCCTCCTCCAAGTCTTCTGACAATTAGCATAGAAAATGCAAATCATATTGGTTAGAACAACCAGGGCAAACATTTTCATATAATCCTCTATTACTTCAAATCTGGCTATGTTAAACTATACCATGATACATCTCAGAAAAACAAATGGTAGGTATATAAATAGAAAATGGATGCCTTACTTATCACTTTTTTTTTTTTTTAATCAATCTAATATTAAAGAGCCTGACTCAGTAGCCTTTAGTCACCAGAAGAGAAGCAAACCAGCAGAGCAAAAAAACCTGCACAGGTTAAAAAGCACTGTTAAACACCTGTTAAATCAGTCCAGTGTTTATAAAAAGTAGGACTGAGGTATCTACAGAAGTTATCTGGATTTAAAAGAGAGGAAAATGTATTTTTTCCCAGCTTCTTAACCTTTTACTGAAGCACTGAATTAAAATTAGGTCACAAGGAACTGCAAGGTACTCTTCCACTGCTGGCCCCCAAGCTCCCATTACTTACCTTAAGCCTGGTGGGAAATCCAGAAGGGAAGTTTTCCACCATTTTAGTGAGTTACATAGTCTCATGGAGGGTTTATGTACATCACCATAGGCAACAGGGTCAGGAGACAATGAGATCCTCTCCTCTTTCAGCAACAGACAGCTGTTAAACTGGCTCAGATGCCCACAGATGAAACTTAAAATCACATCCTGTCCTTCAGCTAAGCACAGGCAGAGCACCTATCCCCTCTACCGCAAAAGCACCGACACTTGGTTTATCCCACAGTGAGTTGGTTGATGAAGCTAAATTCCCCAAAGCTAATCTTTAGCAGCAAAAAAGCATGAATTTGTGTCCATTCAAGTAGCTAAATCAGCTGAAGGGAACGTCAGATAAAACCCCGTGCCAAAAGGGGAAGAAGCACAGGCTATCAAGTGCAGGAAGAAAGACATAGCAGTCCCAATTTACAGTTCACTAACAGTCTACATCAACCTAAGCCTACTCTTCAAATGCCTTCTCTGCAATTAGAGAGCTCAAGGACACTTGAAAGCACACAAGCAGAGAGGTGTATGGGACAGCTCAAAAGTCCTTTTCCCATGGTCATCATTTTCAATAAAATTAAGTGTTGTAACACTCACCTTTTTATTTATTTTTTTGCTTTGCTTTCCCTAGAAATAGCCAAGTTTCAGACAAAGAAGAAATTACCATATCAAAAGATGGCTTAATCAAATTTTAAATATAAGAAAAATTAACTTACAATATTAGTTATATACCAAAAAGAACTATGTTCGTTATGGAACACATCTAGTTCAAAGCTTCTTGTTTTCTGACAAGCTGATTTCATAATCTGACAACCTAATGCATCTGAACTGCACCAAAACATTTAAATTTCTTGTTAAAGATGCAACTTTAAGGACACGTTATGTATCTTAATGTACTGTAGCTTAAAGCACATTTGAAAATAATTGTTTCAGCACTTTTAGATGGAATACTCTCTTGAAATCCTATAAAATAAAGGATCTTCAATAAAAAAATTAAAGATTTAACTACTAAGTATACCTGCCAGTTTTTATTTTAAGTTACATCACAGGTGTTACTGTACAACAAGTTTTATTTATCAAAAATAGTGACTCATCAACAACTTTTCATTATATTAAGATGACTTCTTACCAAGGTTAGGAAATCTCTATTTAAGGAAATAATACTACAAAGAATAGATTTTTCTCTGTTACAACACTTTGAGACTAACATGTTCAAAAGCATAGGACAGAAAGTGCAGCTGAGGATAACTGTATTATAAGCACAAAAAAATGCATGTGAAGCAATCAAAGTATTTTGCTTTGTCAGCTTGCTAAATAGCCAAATATACTTATTAGCTGCACCTGTCTGCAACTGAATAATGAAGTGCTATTTAACATCAGAGCCTACCTAAAAGCAGCTTCCCAAAAGCAGTTCATTCCACAAACATCAGAGGGCAGCATCCAATAGGAATTCCAGAAAGATACAGACAAATTCTTACACCTAACAGGATAAGACAGAAATAACCTATATAAATGTTACTGATTTTATGGCAAGGTTAAACGGATTATTTTCTAGCTCAAACGTAACTAAAATAGTTAATTACCTGGCAGAAGACTGCCTACTTAATAGAGCTTGGATAACCCACGGTTCATTAAGACAATGATAAACTAGTTGAAAATATACACAAAAGAGGTATTAGGTGCCAAGTAGGAGGAATTATTTTAAGGAAGGAATGGTCCCCATCCTGACTTTAACCCTTCCTCTCCATCCCACATTTTCAGAAAGAAAAACAAAGTGGCTAGGATTTTTATGAGGGTCATCCTATGCTCTCTACTTAGTATGAGCCCATAGGTAATGAAATGAAAGGCAACACTTTTTTTGCTAAAAAGAACTTTCATCTTTGCAATACCTGTGTCTATTTCAAGCACAGGAATAGCCATTTTGTTTTCAAAGAAACATTGTCCATTTAAACACAGTCCCTATTCACCCATGACTCTTTATTCCATACAAACCTGCAAAAATGATTTTTAAGGAAAAAGGCGTTTCAGTGGCAAGGAATTCTATTGTTTCGCAACAAAATGCAATACAGAAATAATCACATCTGATGAGTCTTCCTTCTCCATATTAATGACAAAACAAATAATCTCTTGATTTGTGCTACACTAACACCTGAAAGAGCAGGTTTTACTGGTCCACCACAAAATTTTATGCAGCAGTAATAGAGGAAATATTTTAAAGAGCAATAGAAGTGTATATTCAAAGGTTCTGGTGAGGAAACCAACATCAAGATTTAAAATCTTAAATGAGGAGGTGGAATATTTCAAAGCAAGGAGTATATGCTAGAGTGACTTCTTATGTTCCATATTCATGTCCTGGCAGCATGATGCCAATAGTGTTTACCCTCCTTTGAAAGTTAGTATCTGTAAATGGAAGACACGGGCAAGAAGGAAAACCACACAGAAGTTTAATAATAAGAACATATTTAAGGACTACAGCACAGAAAACTGTACTGGAAATTAGGTCTGCAAGTTTGAAATCAATCAGCACCATTTTGGTAACGTCATCTGAAATTTATACAAGCCAATGTTTTGTGAATACCAGATTTAATAAATTAATGTAGTATCAGAAATGGTAAGCTGTATAATTTCTTCTTTTCTTAAGACTGACACTTGGGGAAAATGACCTGATAAGAACACAAGGCATTTCACAAAACCTCATTAAGCATTGGGAGGGGGCAGTCCTCTGGTAGAGAATCTGGGAAATCCTCCTATGTTGTAGATACACATGTAAGCAAAAGTATTAGTGAAATAATTCTATCTTGTGACATAAGAATGGTCTCCACAAATATCCATGTATTGAAAAAGGTAATGTGGATTTTGATTGTTATATTTGTACTTCTCTGGGGAAAATAAACAGTATGAACCACAAGTTCTCTCTGCCAGATTCTTTCTTGCATTAATCTTTGTGGCTTTTAAAGTTTCTAAAGAATCTCAAGGCACATTAAGAACTTTGCTTATCTGAAGAACAATCTTTACGACCCCATTGTGTACCTTTTTGAAGTAACTGTCTCTCACTAGTCTTAGGGCAAACCAATAGACTGTCTCTGAAAGAGAGTCTTCTACTTTGGAAGATTATTTATTAGACAGGGGTTTCCTCTTCCAGCTGTCATGACAGCTGTATTTTTCTTAGCTGCCTTAAGCTACTATCTTATCCAGGCTAGCCTGGCAACAGGCAAGTTTAAATTAATGCTGAAATAAGTGATTTCTCGACTTTCTCCACATTAGGCCTTTCCCATATCCCTTTTAGCAATGTGGCAGGGTTGTCAGCCTTAGATTTGGTTCATAAATTTCCTTTGTTTCAAACAAAAATTGTTACTGTATTAAGATACACATGTATAACACTGGCAGATAATTTACCTAACACTAGACTAAGACTTTTTCCTGCAAATCAAAGTTTCTCTCAATTGATCATATACTACAACATTCCATAAGGCTTTCATATAGAAAGGAATAAAAGACTAGAATCAAGAGATGACATTATCTTACTGTTATTCACAGTAATATAATTTTAAAAGCAATTCATCAAGATTTTATTTACTTGAAAGCTAGTAGAATAAACTGGAAAAAAAGCTTAGAAGACAAATAAGGTGTCACAAGTGATTTACAAAGCTAGTGAGATGCATTCTCTCTTCATCAAAACAGGCTGAGCAATTATTACCTGAAAGAGCACTAGTCAGGCAGGAATAGTCACCTTCAGCATTAAGGTGGGTATTTTGGTCCTAAATATATTAGGCAATTAAAAGCTGATCTTTATAAACACAAAGATTAAAAAAAAAAAAAAAAAAAAAAAAAGAACAATGACAGACAATGACAGTGGAAGAAATCCAGCAATCTAATCAGGGCCTATGGAACACCCTGACCGGGCCCCTCCCAGACCTATCACAGGAGAGCAATCAGCTCACAGCGGGAGACCAGCCAGACAAGTCAGCAGCAGAGGCTCTCTGAATCACCTTATCGGGTGCGCAGGGCTCATTATGGGTCTCTGGGGAAGAGTATTTTAAAACCATGTAAAACTTATTAAAGTAAGGAGTTTGGGGAAGGAAGATAGTAAGGATGTTTAGGAGAAGGACCAAGGTGAGTCGGGGAGAAACAAGCATGGGAAAATAGAGGAAGAAGGGGATAAAAGAGGCTGGTCACATGTGAACAGGTTGCTGGTCAGTACAACTGGCCTCATCAGCACAGTCTCCTTATTAAACTCAATTTCTATTTTTCCTGAGTGAAGGAGTACTCTGTACGCCTATGTGCATGTCAAGGCGTAAGTGCCAACACCTGGAAAATGGGCCATGGATGATAGGGGCCCACAAGCCTGAGGTGCCAGCAACTGCAGAGACCTGAGAGTGTTCATATTGTGTATGGGCATATATGTTGATGTGTGTAATCACTAGCAAATACCAAACCAGACTAGCCAGTAAGGAGGACAAGAGGCTTGGGAGCCAGCTGTCAGAGAGGCCCAGTCTGGGCCAGACTTTGCAGATATCAGAGGGTCTACGTTAGCTGCTGAAAGAACCAGGAGGTCCAAACCAGCTACCAGATTGACTGGGGGGGGGGGGGGGGGTGTCCCTCAGTTGGCTATTAGAATGATCAGGGGTCCAAACCAGCCATTGGAGACAGACTGGTGTTTGAGAGCTAGCTAGTCTTAAGACCTTAGGCCTGGACCAGCTATCAGAGAGACCCATTTGCATGTGTGTGAGGCAACTCGGGAGACCAAACTATCCAGTGGCCAGCAACTGGGGATCATCTAGTGTCAGTTACTGGAGAGATCCACAGTGGGTCTGTGTGTGAGCATGTGCAAGCAGGTCAGAGTACCAGCAACTGGAGCTGGGCTGCAAGCCTTGCAGGTTTGCACGCGCAGGTGCCAGCAGCTGGGGAGTACAGTGGATCTCAAGGCCAGGTATTGGATAGACTGAGTGTCTAAGGCCAGTTACAAGGGGGATCTACACTGTATGTATTTTTACTAAAAGGCTTTTATTCTGACCAGCCAGAGAGAGAAACAGGATCAGGCTGCTTGTGTTTGTGGTTGCATAAGTGCTGTGTTTCCTGTGTTGATCTGTGTGGCCAACCATATCAATATATATGTATGCACGTACTGTGGGCATGTGCGCCTACTGGGAACACATTTGCAGCCTCACCACTGGCTGGGCCTGGGGACACAGAGCTGCAGCAGCCTCATCTTTACCAGACTGCTGGATTCAGCAACTCCTAACACCAACCATTGTCAAAAATATAAAAACAAAGAAATACAAAAAATACAAAACTCTAAAAACACTGGGATCAAAGACAAGCATTCTCAAAGATTCACTTGCCAGTTCAAGGTACTTCTTTAGACAACCAGCCAATTAATCATCTTTAACAGGTAATTTAGCTTTAGCACAACTGGTTACTAAAAGCTTTAGTCTTACAGACATAGCAAAGGTGTCTAAGTTATGACAGGAAAAGAAGGATTCAGGGCAATCTTAAATTCATGTGCAAAATACTTACCAATGCAAGAGTCACATTCACTAAGACTAAGGCCCTGAGTTCAAACAAGTCAAGTTTTAGCCTTAAGAAGCCCCCAAAATAAGTGGTAAAAATGTCTTTTTGTTAAGCACAGTGGTGGGCTTACAATAAATGGAGATCACAGCTTTCATCAAGTATACTTTTCAGGACAGATGGCATATTTTATACTGCTATAACTACACAGCAAATTTAACAGTTTATCCAAATGGCCAGGGTTGCAATCAACTAATTTGAGGCATGACTAATGCATTCCTGTCAGTATTGAATTAATGACATAAGTCTAATCAACTGCAAGAACTGCCTGAGTTCTTTTGGTGGCTCTCCTGCAGTACATCCTACAACATGCAGCAAAACAGGAAGTCTGCATTTTTCAGTTCCCTCCTGCTCATATTGCTGGGAGTCAAAAGTTGAGAAGATAAGGGCTGCTCAATTCAACTCCCAGTTATATTGAGAAGTTCTGATTCTCCTGAAGAATTTTTCCTGAATATCTGCAGCAATATCATGAATTTGTTTGAATGTATTTTGTCAGAAAAGAAACAGCTTTATTAGACAGGAAACAGCAGATTCCAAGTTTAAGGTTAGATGTTAGATGTCAGACACAGAACAATCAATATTTTTCCAGGTAAAGAGTTAGTGTTTCATTAATTTACAACTTTGCTATATAAAACAAAATTTGTTAGTCATCTTAACTTCTTGACAAATTCAGTAGATTTTTAAAAAATGACATTTCCTTTAAAAGTTTTTCTCACATTTTGAAACGTTTAGAAGTTTCTAGGCCAATTTCTTAAGGCACAAGAATAGCTCAGAAGCATTCTGGTGAAAGTGCTGGTTAGGTTCTGACACAGAAAAATAGCTGCATACAGTGCAAGGAAAGAAAAAACTCTATTACAACCATTCTACCCTGTTGTCTGAGCTTGTGGGTATACTTCCTACACTATTCCATGCACTATAACCCACTTAACTCTCTCTTTGGCAAGATGGTTAAAAAGCAAGAGACAGATAGAGGCAGTGTTACACATAAGAAAACAGTGTATTTGGCTACAAGAACGTGATGAAAACCTATAGCGTAATGGAAAACTGTCTTACTTCAATGAGATCAAATTCATTGACCTCACTGAATTCATGCAACCAACTACAGACCAATTACTGCTGTTTCACAGACCTTCCATTAGGATAGCACTTTTTTGGGACACTATATGCTTAGCTGCTGTGGCAATATCAATAAAGTGAAGATTCACTTCTCACAAGCAGTTATGGTCCTTGAACTCACTGATCTGAAAGTATGCGGAGAAAGACAAACTCAAGGACACTCCACAGACAGTAAATTTTAATGCTAATAAATGACCTACGTGTGGCAAATATGAGTTTATCCACCTTACTGTTTTTTCATCCATACATAACCTTCTTCCTCTTCCCCATCCATAAGTCACACTAGCAGAGGGGAAAGAAGGCTGACTACATATATTGGCTTTTAATTGAATTGTCTCTTCTGGAAGTAGACAATGGGATATTTTCTTTTTTCCACTTCGGATCTGTTTTTCAGTTAGATACTATATATGACCATATTTACTACCCATTACTTCTTTCCTCACTGGAATGAATAATTCAAAGGACTAATTTCAGTGTTAATCTTTCTTTGCAGCTAAAATCCAATCTCAGAATTAACTATGAAATTCTTGAAATGCTTTACAGGTATTGATATCAAGTTTCAATACACAAGCTTTGAGTTTCTAGTCATCTTGTTCCTCAGGCTATGGTAGCATTTGAAACAAACAACTCCTTACCAAAGCAATTACCCAACGACCTCCTCTGAATTACTATGTTTATTGAAAGATCTTGCCTCAACCTGTAATTCTGGTTTCAACATGGTACTTCCTTTTTAATTAAAAGATTTTCTATTTAAAAGCATCATCACTATTGCAAAATTATTCCAGGTATGCTATTCTGAAGCTTTACTCAAAGCCTGCAGTATTCAGGTTTGCACACTTCTGAAAACTACCAGAAATCTTTACCTTTATCTTTTTTTCATCTATAAAGGAGTCCCTTCTGCCTTACATCATGTACCAATCTAAGCCAATCAGGGGAGAAAATCCCTCATGACTAAAGAGGAAATCATTGCTGAGTGTGTAAGTGCCTTCAGCTGGCAGTTAAAATTCAAAATATAGTTTAGCAAAGCAATCGATCAGTGAAAACAGACAAAGCAGCTCACTACCAAAAATTACTATTAATGCATATGAAATGTTAAACTACAAGGATTAAAAGATTATCTGAACACAATTTACTCTATAAAGCTATCAGTACTTTAGGATGTTATATGATCACAAGATAGAGTCAGAAGAGGGCATAAAACAGCCACGTAGCTATCATGCTTAAACTCCACTAAAGAAACAACTGAAGTCTAAAAACTGAAACACACTGATACATTGCTAAATATCCACTATTGAGAGAACCTAACTCATGATTTAATACTTAATCTTAACTGAAATATGCATCTAAATGAACATTCAGTAGGTCATTTCTTAGCTGTCACAGTATTAGAATTTTTCCTTCAATAAAAAACTCTAAGGGACTGCTCTAAGGGGCCAACTTGCACCACATTTTTTGCACATGCTGTTTGTACAAACGATGTACAAGACTTCAATAATTTATGGTAGAAAGATGTTCATCCTGACCTTTCCATGTAACAGCAGTTTATATGCAATTTATGTCAGACAGACCCCGATTTTGCAGAGATGAAACTCTATATGCCTATGAATTCTATATGGAACTTAGGCCTTCGGAAAAAAATTTTCTTTGTAAAGCTTTTCCACATTGCCACACAGGGTGGATCTGTATCTCACTGCATTTTAATGCAGCAAGAAGCTTCTTGCACCTTGTGGTGTTTTCCCCCTGCATCAGTACCTTGACTTAAGTGTAGCTTTTAAAGTAAACTTTGTTCTTCTTTTGCAAACCAGAAGCATAATGCACATGCAAGTAATTTCACTACAAATTATTCATATTTTCATCTTTTACCTGACAGAAAGTTTTCTTCTTGTATACTAATTTTTCATTAAACAAGTGTTAGATACCTATGAAAATTTCGCCACATTTCCCCAATTTATTACATCAATGAAATACTACATAAAACTGTTAATATGAATTCATTTTTTCCAGTTACCATGTTATTTAGAAGTGGTAATTGGAAAAAAGTTACCACTTCTACTTCAAAAGTAGATACCAACTTTTCATGATGAATTTTTAATCATGAATTGGAAGTGAGAAGGAAAAATCCTCATGTTTTTCCAAGTCATAATCTGTATGAATTTAAACTAAAACAAAAGCATGGAAAGAAAGAAAACGTGCTCTGAAGAAGTTATGCCAGTAAGAAGTTGAGTTTCACATTTCAGCTGACCCCACGCCTAGCAACTCAGAATGCTGTTTCACATCATTTTAAGACGATTAAATCAGAGCTTCCGATAACGCCCTTCTCCATAACTCCTTTGCACCAGCACCATGACTTTTGTAATTACATGATGAGCCAATTCAGAGAGCTGAGCTAGTCAAAAACTAGATAGTTTTCAGGCAAAGTAGCACCCTAGACCAACTCACTTTTGTGATCAGAGGAATACAAGCTGTGTAAGTGCGGGGAGGGGGAACGGGGTGTGTGTGGCATCGGGAGAGAGTGACATGCACAGAATCATCAGTTTATGCTGCTGTGGAATTTAAACGCAGAGCTAAATGTAGGCTGATCCTGAAAGGCCTGGTTCTAATCTCTCCTCCAGTTTTTAGCAACAGATTTCTTGTCAGCCCCTCTTTTCCTGGCAGCCACAAGATGAACAGGATCGTGAAACTAATTTAAATAAAAACTACTATTTTTCCATTTTGTAATCTCACACACCACTTGTCTGCACAAAATTGCTGCGGACAGCTATACTGAGTATGAGCAACTCAGATTTACACCACTTGAAATTAACTGTGGAAATGAACTGCTTACACCCAGTATTTTCTCACAATTCACTGTGAGAAGACTTTCCTAAAGTTTCCCATAATAAATAATGTTTGCTCAAACACTTAACGTTGTGTTTGATAAAATTGTCAATCTCAGCTTCAGAACTAAGTAAGGCCTGGAAAGCACCTTAAAGAAAAAAATGAATCCTCCAGTCCATTTTACCCTACTGCAACAAGAAAAAAATAAACAAACAAAACACTGTCCAGAACACAGAACAAGCATACAATCTCAAGTCAGCTCCAGAAGCTGTACGACTGTTTCCTAAGGCTTTAACTTTTGTTCTGTCTCGCACTGTACACCAGCGCACACCGAAGAAGGCCCGCACCCGGCACAGCCCCCCTGAAGCACAGCCGCTCTCAGGGCGCTCCCCGGGGGGCATCTCCGCCGAGCAGGCACCGACTTCGGCCTCACCAGCGGCTCCCACCAGCCGGCCTTCAACACCACTTCCGACTTTTTGTTTGTTTTTATGTGTTTTAATAACTTTAATCTCTTTGAGGGTGCCGTTCCCCCGGTAACCCACCCAAGAGCCGCCAAAGCGGTCCGAGAGGGGAACACGGAGCACCACCCCCCCCCCATCCACACGCTTCCTCCCCGCGCGGGCAGCAGTTTCCCGGCCGAGGACAGAGGCGCCGGCCGCGGGGGACGAGGGCGGGCACGGGGACCCGCCCCGCCGGCCGGCGGCCCGCGCGCTGCCCGGCCGCCGCCTGCCCCCGGGCCCAGCCCGCAGGAACGCGGGGGAAGCACCGCCCGCCCCCGGCGCCTTCCCCGCGCCGCGCCGCGCCGGCGCCTCCCCCGCCCGGCTCCGTCCTCCGCCGCTGCGCGCCCCCTACCTGGCCGCCGCCGGGGCCTCCGCCTCGCCTCGGCCCGTCGCCCTGCCGCGGCCTGCGTGCCGCCTCCCGCCGGGCGCGGCGGGGTCTCGGGCCTGCAGCTCCCCGCCGCCGCCGGGCTCCTGCTCCAGCGAGAGGGCCAGCTGGCTGAAGCCGTAGAGCAGCGAGCACACGCCGCAGCCCAGGCACAGCAGCGCCACCCGCACGAACCGCCGCATCCTCCTCCTCCTCCTCCCGCGCCGGCCCCGGCGGCAGCGCCAGGCGGCGGCCGGGGCCCAACCGGCAGCGCGAGCCCGAACGGACGCGGCGGCGGCGCGAGGGGCGGGGCGGGGCGGGGCGCGGCGCGAGGGGGGGGCGGGGCGAGCCCTGAGGGAGCCAGGTGCCGCGGGCGGGGCGCGCGGCCGAGGGCGGGCAAGGGCCGAGGGGCGGGTAATAGCCGGGAAGCCGGGCCGCAAAGGGCGGTGGGCGCAGCAGCCGCCGGTTCAGTGAGGCGGCGCGGTCCCGCAGCGGAGAAGCGGCTGCAAATCCGTGTTTAACGGCTCAAACAATTAACAGCCGAAGGCCGCCTCCCACCCTGCAGCCGCTGTGAAAAACCCGGGGGACTGGCAAAGAAAAGGAGATCCACGAGGGGGGGTTTAGGGCTGCCGCTGTCCCTGCTCCCCTCCCGCGGGGGCCGGTGAGGGGCGAAGGGTGTCCGGCTGTCCTTGGGAGACCCGGAAGGGATCTGACTGCCCTGTTTGCCTTTGCTGTGGCTGTCGTGACTAGTCCGAGCTTACCGCCTGTTCAGGCCGAGAAAAAGCACGTCCCAAAGAAGGAAAGAAATGGCTCAGGCAGATGCCACCGCCTGTCTTTGCAAACCGGCCCCAGGAAACCACACGCATAGCACATAGGTTCCTAGCCCACCTTGTCTTCATTAAGAGTTAAGGTCCAGTGAAAAACACTTTTTTTCACATTCATTACAAGGTCAAGCTTTCTGCTACAGTATCTGACTTCTGCACATAAAAGCTTCACAATTTCCCCTTCACCGCAGTATTCCCTCATGCCTTTTAGGCTATTTGGGTTACAAATATATCCTTTCTCCTCATGAAGATGCAATCTGAGCATGCAAATTGTCTTGGACTCTAGCCCCTGCCCTGTCACTGGCATTGGCGCTCATGCGAGTGCACAGCGTGCTGGTCCCGGGAACTGATCCAGGCTGCTTTTTTTTTTTTTTTTTTTTCTCCTCCCCCGCGATTCTTGGATTGCTGATTCTTGGCAGGTTAAACTCAGTGAACTCTCTGGTTGTGTGAGCACCTCTGCCAGCGTAAGGGTGAGGGTGGGAATGTGTAGCTGGGGGATGTGGAGCTGTGGCAGCCCCCATTATAGGCCAGCGTAAAGTGCCATGGAACTGGAGCTTAAGGAATTGCTTATGATCACTAGCAAAGACAGGGTTATCTTGGATCATTCAGTCAGGTTTCTGGTAGACCAAAAAATAGGACTGGGAAGTGACACCCCATGGAAGAAGAAATAATAGGTGTGTCTCCTGCTGGACACTGGGAGTGTTGGTGGGGTTTCAGCTGGACCCAGTGCATGATGCTGTCACAGTCATCCTCTCTGGCCCAGTCAGCTGAAGGAAGGCCTAACAGTCTAACCCACTATCGCCAATTTGAAGGTTTTTAAATTATCACTAAGTACTTCTCCTTCAGGTCCCTATATTAGTTGAGAAAAAAACACCTAAATATTTGAAAATAAATAAAGGTGTGGTTCCTTTGTTCTGCCCTCTTTTTAGTCCTTTACTGTGTATTTGACTAACATTTTCTTCTGTAGTCTAGAAATATCCTCTTTTAAAATGAGAGGTGACAGACCCACTTAATCATTTGAATTTAGGGGCCTGAGTTTTAAGAAAAATGATAGTAAGATTTACGATAAAGATAAAAGAATTTCTTATATTGTCAGTTATAGATGCTGGAGTCTGAGGGTATCTGTCATATGTGAATGTCCATAAAACCTCAGCCGTAGCTTGCTGCTTCCTTTGGCTCTGTTTAAAAGAAGGGGGGGAAGTAGAATGATGACAAATGGCAATCCTAGTAGCTGGAAGAGAAGTAATGTCCGAACATGTCCTGCCCGCTCTCACCTGTTTCCCCCAAACAAAAACAACCACCTGTTCCCCTCAAAAACGAGAACAAAAAGGGGCCCTGTGAAAAGATTGGATGCTCAGCTACATTTAGGACATAGATATCATTTTAAGAGATCCTACTAGGAAAATAGGGACTGAGAAAAGAACAGTTCAGATCTAACAAAATTAAGGAACTGGGGGGAAGAAGAGCAATGATGAGAATTCAGGGCCGAAGATGACAAGGTAGAGAAGGGACCTCATGAAGAAGAGACTTGTTGGGAGACTTGGATCAAATGGCAAAGGATTTGTAAAAAGGGATCTCTAAAAAGAATCAGTTTAATGCAGCCGGGGAAATTTATGTACTGAGATCCATCTACTGTCATGCTGTCATGCATCATGGAAAGAATTGGCTCTGAGTGTACTGCTGAAAATTTTAGCTGGGTTTTGTATTCCTCCTGTTTTCTATACCTTCATGCTTTCTATCACAATGGATGAACTCTGCCGTTCTGTCAGCTTTCCTGAAATTGTGTTTGTGCTCAAAACCTGGCTGAGAGCTCTTATTGCCTATCTGCTTCCTGACCTGTGTCATAAATTCACTCACTGTCCCATATCACAATCCCTTGCATATACTGTCAACTCCATATGGTAGGTAATAAGTCACATCTCCCATGGGCAAGTGAAGCCCTGGCTTCTTGCCCTTATTGCTGAGGGGAGCTTTAAGACAAGAGATCTAATTATGCCTAAGAAACAAGAAGAGTGCATACTGATACTACATTTTACAGACTGATTGTATAAAGTTAGTTAAAGAAGAAATAAGTGCGAAGAGAGATGAGAGAAGGGGTAAAAAAAAAATCCTTTTGGATTATCAATCATACCATTTCCCAAATAGGAATTCGTAGGATTCTTTTTATTCACTGCTGTCCAATAACGCCTGCATAATGAATGAGTGATGATGTATGTGCCGTGGTTTAAAAATATAACTGAGCCAAGGTCAGAGGGAAGTTAGTATCTTTTGTTAGCCTGACACAATTGTGGAGGGAAAAAAAGATAAACTTTCATGTATATAAACCTTTCTCCACACTGCAAAACTAGTTCATTTTATCCAGCTGTATCAGTTGGTCTGATAAAAGGTAAAATGCCTTTCACTACAAATTCTGCCTTGTGAATAACAAAGATGAGCAAAAATGACTGAAATGTCATACTGAGGTTTTATCACTGAGGAAGGACGATATCAGAAGGTATTTAATTAGCTAATTCAGCCTCTTAAATTCTTTAAAAGGGAATAATTAAATATATTTATTATTCACTATGAAAAATTAATGAGCTGTATATAACATTTTATGCTGTAACATTTGCTAGTCCTAAGTAAAATGTTAAAACATGCAGGGGCACAATCAGACATAAGGTTCTCTCCTTTTGTTACCAAATTTAAATCTTGAAATGCTTTTCCTGACAATGGATTTAAAAGTTACTTAGCCATGGTAATTTTTGTATCTTTAGGGTTCACTTCAATTTACTATATTCAGAAAATAACTGAAATTCAGAATACAGTAAGCTTAGCAAACTACAGATGTTAAATAAGTATATAGAACAATCAATTTTTTTTAAAGAATACCTCTTTTTAAAGAAAACCTCTTACACTTCTGTATGTTCAAAGGCCATTGGAACAGTTACTGTATGCCAGACAATTGAAACAAAATTCTAACTACTCTTTAGATAAATAGATAAATTAGATCAACATTAAAATAGATATTTGCAATTATGGAGGGGGGTTATCTGATTCAATAGAGAAAAAGAGAGAAATCAGTTTCCACTCAAACTTTCTGCTAATTAAATAATCCATTTAAGCAGACGCATTTGTGTAATTTTTTCTGGTTCTGTTCTCTCAGGAAGTTAAACCATTAGTTAAGTCTGCAAAGCAATAAGATTTCGTGCTGACAGATTTGTGCTAATGCTGCCAAGCATGCAGAATAGTTAAGGGTTTTTCAAAGGCAAAGATGCTTTCTTTGATGTTGACGTGCCCTTTCGTACATCCTCCAGCATCAACACTTTGCTATGATAGATTGTAAGGTTGGGCAAGCAAGGGGAAACTGAATGTGTTTTACTGCCATGTGTTGTGCATATGGTATCATCAGACTTCTTGGTGCAATGTCCCTTTTCTTTTGTTGCCAGACAGCATTTTTCTTTCTTCCAAATTCATTTTTAAGACAAGAACTTAGTTTTGTACAGCTGCCTTCCACTCTTACTGTATCTACTCTTCACATCCTCCTACATCAGCCCCCAACCTTAAAAGGCAATAAAAAATTCTCAAAATCAATTTACGGTCATTACCAAAACATTGCTGCCTTCACCTGTTCCTTCTTTTCTTAGCTGTCATTATTTTCTATTGTAGTGTTTGCTTAACTTATTCAGACTATAAGCAGGAGCTTACACTATTTTGCAATTACTTATGGTATTAGCAATATACATATTTAGGGACAAACGTACACAAAATTAAGATACATTGTAAGCAGTTGGCAAAGTGGTGTGACATTTTCCTATTTTTTTCCAATTTGAATAAATTATTTTTTCATTAGTAGGACAATTCACTTTAAAATTTATTTACAGGCCCTCTGGGAACAATTAGAAGTTATTAAATAGTAAAGAGTCAAAATATTTGTATCACTCCTTAAGGAAACTCAACTTTCATGTACTAAATTAATAAAAATGCAGCTATATATGTAGACTGGTACAATTGTTACTGTTTTAATATATTAAAAAAGAAGAAAGAATACTTCATAGAAGTTTAAAGAGAATTTTCTTTTTATCTCTTTTTCTGTAATCATGTGTCAAAGTCATTTTTTCCTGTAAAGACTTCTAAAAAGGGAACTCCAAAACATCAGTCCAAAGGGAATCCTCAGTATTGGGCTTTTGTTTCTTTGCCTCATCTAAAATTCTCCAAGGATGATTTCTGCCACAGCTATTAGTGTTTAAAGTCCTCCTGGAAGGAGTCAAATCAAACTTACCAGCTTATGTAAATACATACCATGTATGAAAACAATAAGGCAAGCAGGCTTGGATTTTTTTTTTAATTATTTTTATTAACTATACTCAATTTTTTAACTCCTCAGCTTGTCCTGCCATGTTTTGCTACAGCATCAAGTGCTTTGAGTTCCTTGCCATTCGGCATCATTTGTATTCCCATACTGGAATAAATATTTACTAACAGGAATTGTACACAATAAGAACTTTGCATGATGGCTTGAAATTTCAATTTTTAATGTGAAGTACATTACCTTGCAGGATTATGTTCAGATTAGTTGTTTTCAGCCTTTTCCATTTTACAGTAGCAGTGCAGTCCCTAGGTAGTGAATCTAAGACTACTGGTAATAAGTATGCTCATCCTAGTTACTTTTTTGACAACCCTCAGAAGCATCACATTAGCCTATGAGATCCTCAGACCACAGAACCACTGCTTTTTTATTTAGTTTACTTTTTCATATTTGATGTAAATATACCTAATACATTTATGTATTTATTAATTTATTATTCCCAAATGGGGGGGCGGGGAGGGAGGCTTGCATGGTTAGGAGGGTGAAAGTGCATCTAGCAAACAGCTAAAGTGAAAAAATGTTAGATGATGACAGCCAGCTGCTCTTTCAAGAGGAAACAGGTTTAAGAGAGTTGCCAGAGACTCTGAAAGTCATGCAACAGAGCAAGCCTGATACATCAGAGGCAGCGAGCCAGGTAGCCAGTTGCCTCCATTTAGGAAAAAGCAGCATAACCTGGAATGGAAAAGATGACAGAAGGCTGTTCAGTAGACAGAGGTTTTTGGAAAGCAGTCAGTTACTGAAAGCAGGTAAAGATTTGATTTACTTTGTCAATTTTTGGCCAAGCCAGCTTATTATTTTACTGTTATTGCTACTCTGCTTTTGCTCCCTTCTCCTCTTTTTCATGTACAGTTTAAAGTTGTAAAGAAATGAAGAGACATGTAAGTATAGAGAAATTAAATCCTAATGTTGCTCTTTCCATATCAGACTCTCATGGGGGACCCATAAGGACCCTATTCTCTAGGGGTTGTTTTATTTCCCAAATTAATAATCCAAAACCACATTATATCAGTCAAAACTACTAGCAGTTTAAAGCATTTAATGCTTGAACTATCAGGAAGAAAGAACACAACTTCAATACTTCCTTTTGTATCTACTTCCCCTTTTAAAACTTTGAATAGAAAAGCCGTGTAACAGACAAAAGCCAAAGGTACATCTTTAGACTTTGTCATTAGTTTTAGTCATGCCTTAATTTCATATAGGGAATTATGGGGAACAGTCAGCTTGCCTTTTACAGCTCTGTGCCACTATTTGAGTGCAGACATTATACTAATTTATCTAAGGTGTCATTAGAATTATACTGTCAAACCATTCCATCGCACAAGTGGTAGCAGAGTCTGTGAGTGGATAGGATACTGTGTTGCACTGAGAGAGCACAGAACTTAAAGACTGAGACATCTAAGTATCTTCAAGTGCTACTGACTCATGATTGCACTAATAAGTTACCCAACTTTCACTCATCCCTTATGTGTAATTTCAGAAAGATTTTTTTTATGTTTTTTACTAGTTTCTTTCAGGTTAAGAAAGGGTAAAATAAAAATAGGACACAGCACTAAGCTAGCTCCAGGCACCATGCACATAAAGGAATGCTGTGATCTGCAATGGCTGCCAAAACATTTGTGTGGAATTTAAGAAATCTTTTTTGATCTTCAGAGCCATAATTGTGTAGCAGACTTGCTAAACAGTTAGCAAAGAAATGAATAGAAGGGTGATAGAAGGACCTTAGAACTTGCTCTCCTCTTTTGAATTTCTTCTATTCTTTCAAACGTAGACAAGTAAGTAAATGAAACTAGAGTCCTTTAATTAGTGACAGTAACCCCCTTCTGGTATCTGATGCCAATTTAATCTCAAAAGCATTGAAGTTCATTGTCCCTCACGAAAGTCATTAGCTCTGCTAGCACCAAGCTTGGTATTCATGTCAACAGCTTGCTACCACTTGCTGCCTGCCCTTCGGGATCGATGCCCAACACTCACAGGGTGACATTATGAGCATTCTGTATCCGAGGATGTATTGGCCTCATGCGCTGCCCCCTTCGAGTTTATTTATTTATGGCCAACACTTCAGTCACCCGCTACACAAATGGGAAACTCTGACCGTCTTTACTAGGGAACCAGCTTCTTTCAAGAACTGCTTGTAGGATATTAGCCTCACACTACAAAGCAGCACAAATGAAAAACAATTCACAGAAAATTGAACATAGTCATCGGAACAGTATGTAGCTTGAAGATAACCTAAGACAACAAGAGTAGTTATACATAAAATGAAATGAAGTCTTACACTAAGCCTTCTCAAGCTTCTTAGCTCAGCTGTTACTTTTACCTTAAGTTTAATTTACAAGCACAGATGCTTTCACAGTTTCTTCCTGCTGAAGCAGCACTCCAAGGAGTCTCCCTACTTTCATCATACTTCCACTACTGAGAAAGGTAATGAATCACCCACGTCAACAAATTAGCAGAGCCCACTTGGCATTTTGAGATTGTCTATCTGACAATCTGCTAGAACAACTTATCCCCAAATTGCCCACTTACATTTCATGCACTTTTTCCTAACCAGTACAAATAACACAAAGAAAGGTGTCTGAAAATTTTAATCATTTTATTTATGTTATTTATCATGACACACTCTAAGCCTCGCCACTGCCAGTCAAGACTGAATAAATGCATCCACAATAATTTTCACCAAAAATCCTTTTTTTGTCAAACATAGGTAAAGCCACACAAGAAATATTAATTTATTCTGGGAGAAGGCATTCAAATATCTAGGTCACTACCTTGGGCTTCAAACATGCCTATCATTTTAAACTAACTAATTTTGAACTGACTGTATGTTCATCAAACAATGTGAAATAACTAGAGTTCTTCACTTTTAAACAATCCCATTATCATTAATTGTGTGGAGTTCATTCTGTAAAAATTTCTCTGCACTATGATTTCTACTGTTTCTTTCTTTCCAGCCCTTCCTCCCAGCTTTTCTGCCAAACTTTGAAAATTTAAAATTATTTAATAAAGTCTTTGAGTTGAGGTCAGCATGAAGTCAGTTTACAGCATTTTCCTAATGTGTTACTGTATACTTGGCTAACTGCAATAAAGTGTCATCTTTATTAAAGGAGCATTTAACTGGAGTTGAGCATAGTTTATGAGATAGAAAATTCATAGCATCTCATGGTGCAAACTATTATCCAATTGCTACATAGAGGCCTTTTAAGTGTACAGCAATACACTGGTTATGTTTTGCTTGCAGTATGTTTGGAATTTTTAGAACAAAATCATATATACATTAAATAATTACATCCACACACAATCTTTTGTTCACGGAGATGTTTATTTTTGTCTTCAATGCTTGTAGGGAATACGGTTTCACTACAAAAAGTGTCTCAGAGAAACTCCATTCAAAATCTAGACTTAAGAATGAAGGGAAAAATATACTTTCAGCTGTACCAGTCCTGAGCAAAGAAGTAAAAAAAAAAAAAAAAAGAAAAAGAAAAGAAAAGAAAAGAAAAGAAAAAAAAATCCCTTAGAGAGATAGGAAACAGCACCAATAAAACTGGAGGGCTTCTTACTGATATCTGCTCATGCTTTCCTGCTTCAGAATTGGTAAAATTTAGGTGGGAAGAATTACTTTATTAGAACATGGACCTGACTAAGATTCACAGTCCCAGTTTCTCGACAAAAATACCATGGATTCTTTTACATTTAGAAATCAGGGCCTCAGTTTTACTTTACATTAAAGTAGTCAGGACTGCTAACAGCATGACTGTTGCCCCACGGTGTAACATTTTCTCTTAAATTGGTAAATAAATATGTACTTAATATACTTATTTTAATAAATACTTATTTCCTAACCAACACTGAGTTCCTGAAAAGTTACATTTTTCTTAGAAGTATACTACTCATATGCAATTGTAAACTTCTGGTAACATCAGATCTCTAAATAAATTAAGTGGCTTACATTTCATCTCTTGTTCTTGAAGATTTCAAGCCATTGGTAATGCTCAGTACTTAATAGTCGGTTTATCCAGGACATTAAGATTCAATCTGTCAAAGTAAATACTTCTAAGAGTCAGAACAGAAAAGGCACTTAGTCATTTTGGGGAAGACACCTGATGGATACAATTTTTTTCAAAACAACAAGCCCTTTTTCTGACAATAAAATCCTTAAAAACTACCTTTAGATAAACATATACCCTATGAATAAAACCAACTTCTGTGCCCCTTCCCAAGAAAGGTAACACTACTCTTGATTGGGAAATCAAGGGTAAGAGCACCTAGAAACATTTAGAAGTTTTATTCACTTCTGTGATATTCTAGTAGGCTATCACAGCTGCCTGGAAGAAAAAGTATTCTCTAAAGAGTTTCCATTTTATAAACTGAAAGCCATAGCAATTTCTGGACTGTTTCTTATTAGGTGCTTGTATCAGCAATAAAATCTAAGATTCTAATGGATTATAACCAGAAACATCATGTCAGTTATAATCAACAACCTGTGACTCCACCCAGAAGAGTAAATCTATCAAACTTCCTTTCTTTCTGTTGAATCATTGCCTCAGTGATGCTCTGGATAAGGCACTTCATAATAGTAAATTTAAAGAGCATCTGACAGTGCTGTTGGTAGTTTTGATATGTCTGTGAGGGTGCCTCAATATTAACTGGCTAAGGTGTGGAATAATCACTGAAAATAGCCATATGAACTACTGGTCACAAAACTCTTTTCAGAAGCCACATCCATTCTCGTCTGTGTTCTTATTACCTTTTCAGCATAAAGTTATCCTTTTTCTAGTAGCCCAGGAATCTGACCATCTAAAACTGGGTAATGTCTAAATGTACCAGAGGAGTCTGTTTTGGTCCTGATTAGCTCTTTAATCAAAACTACTGCCCTTTCAATACACATGACCTAAGAGAGGAATGTATTTACACAAAACCTTACATCTATCTTTAGGTCAAAAGTCACTGGAACCAACATACATCAAGAATTGAAAAACAAAACACACCCATATGGAGTGTGGGATGCTGCCTACTTCCAATACAGTACACAGAGAAGGGAATACTAAACTCATGAAGAAGCTATACTATAAAGGCTTTTCTAGGTATCACTCTGAAAATACATTTTGCTTCTTCCTCTTCCTCTTGTTCGACTGAATGTTTCTGAACACTGCATCATGTAACATTTTAGAAATAGAAGCTGCCTACTCAGAATTTCTGTAGAAAAGCTGAAAAATGCTCAGTATCTGTGCACTCTCCTTGGTGGATCTTTCTTCAGCCAGCACGGAAAGCATTTTCTTGTGCCTAACAAAAAGCCTTCACATACTGCAATTTACCTGACAAAGTCACACCTCCATCAGTTAGAAAGCATTTTGCTTATTCTTCCACATGTGGAAAGCTCACAACAATAGAATCGGACATCTGCAGGAACATGGATAGGAAGACCAGCAACTGGCATTCCAGAATTCCAGTTACCTCATCCAGAAAGCTTGAATAGTGTAGGATTGCTAAAAATAAGTTTGTTCAGCAAGAATCTCTCCAGTAAGTCAATTACATAGAAACAAGGACAAAATTGATAGAAGAGCTCCAAGCTCTGTTCCACATACCATTTCTGATCTTATAGAAACCAAGATACACTTGAAGAACTGGAAATATCAGTCAAATTTACCACTTAAAAAAGCAGGTAATACAGATTATTTCAAATTCACTGCATCCACTTACACTACAGATGCACTTTTTCCTAAAAAAGATAAAAAGGGATCCGAATTTGTTCCCTTTAGAAGTGGGATTAGTGACACTCAACAAATATATGTCATCTTAAGAGATTTCCCTTGATTAGATTAACTCACAGCTGAAGGCCATTGCAGTAAGAGATGATCAAACAGATGGCAAATTTTCTTGCTTAGAAGTCTGTGCCTTCAGGAAATGGGCCTGGCATTGAAGCATGTTGATTTATTCTCTGTAAGGAAGGATCAGCTTGAAATAGATTATTTTGTCTTCAGGGAAGGCAGTTATATATTAGATGCATATAAATCCCTAATTAGATCTCTGAATTCCCAAAGTGAATATTCAGAAAGTAAAATCTTAGCCTGACCACTGGCTTGGCTTAACTAACTGATACTAAGTGATTCTGAACAACTTCGACCTTCTCTAACGAGGGATAGAGAGTCTGCTACCACCTTTGAACTAAGAGAAGTTGCAGTTTGTAGAATCCAGACCAAGGCACCTTGCTTGAAATGATGGAGTCTTTACTGCTTGAACCACAGACAAGGTAATACAATCTTACTAGTGGGTGGTGAGCAAGCTTAGGAAGGGAGAAAGAGCCAACTAGATAATCTCATTAGCACAGGTTATATGTGTCTCATTCTTGAGTTTACTTTTGCTTCCTCACATTGAAGAGGAACATTAAGAGCATGTGGTTAGCAGGTTATCCAAAAACATGTTCATATGCTCCTTCCCCCCCTAGTCATGTTCTTAGTAATTCCACTGTAAATTAGAGTTCCTTTGGTCTAGAGCAACGTTTCTTAAAATTTTAAGCTTGAGGGAGCTTGTTCACTTTGCAAACACTTTGACAAAGATCAGTATTTTAACACTGAGAAGACTATAATTAAAGACGTATCAGGCAGCTTTTCCAGGTGGTCTAGATCTTGCAGATATATACTGAAAGGACTTGCTCAGATTTCCTATCTTTGTGAAGACATGCTATACTCCCCCCAAAATAACTGACATTTTGGCTACTAATCTTCAAACTACTTCCTGGAGCAATATCTTTCTGATGATTATTGTTTTCCTAAATATATGGGAAAAGGAGTAATAGATCATGTATCATTTTGTCTTTTTACAAAAGCAAAATAATACAGCAATGAATGGATGTGACCATTCTCCATACTACTTATTTGAGCTATGGAATATGCTTTTGCCCTACATCTTGCATGGTTTAACTCCTTAAAAGTGCAGCTAAAACCCCCTGTGCAAAATAAACCATCCACACAGTTCCCTGTGTGAGTGAATAGAGTAATTTCTTCAGGATGACTTATTTGTTTCCCATAATAAAAGCGACAGGATTAGGATGGAAAGCATTTTTGGAAGGACTAAGTATTATACAATGGATGTTCATTTTTACTAATTGTCACCTATACACTTTAAAAGAAGCTGTAAACAGCTGTGGCATCAATAAGACTATAGGATCTGAAGCTAATTTATTTGGGTTCTACATTTTCTTTCACTGTTTGAAATTTTGATGATAGTTTAGGCATAGAAGGTGGCATCTGGTCTCCTGGGCTTTTTCATAGACATATCACAATCTTCCTGTGCAATGTCTTAGGCAAGCAACTTAAACTTCCCTTTCTGTTGAATAATACCATTTATCAACAAAGATGTAGCCACCCATTGCTGTTGCACCATTTTTTCCATTCATATCCATCTAGGTAGGAAGTTGTAATAATTTCTGTAAAACACTAATTTCTGATTAGATTGTGAATTTTAACAGTAGTCAAATCCTGTTAATTTTCATTAAGACACAGCTTTTTTCTTTAGACATCAAATGAAGCTCAATATGTGATTATTGTCTTAGACAAATCTCTTGAACCTTTTTCCCCTCTTGTTGAAATTTTGACAGTACAGAAGGAAACCAACTGAGCTCTCCTCACCTTAGCTGATTTTATTGTGCATCTTTTGCTAGTATGTGAAGTTACACCCCTTCAAACTGAGACTGCTTTCACAGAAGTTAGGACATAATTTCAGGTAGGAAAAAGATTCTGAAGCTCAAACAGTATCTCCAGCACACTCAAATCTTAACATTAAGATAAAAGAATGTTTTTGCTAAATATCATATTTGACTGGTCCACAAGCAATCTTATCTATTTTATTCCTGAGAAAGCACAGGCCAAGTTTACTGCAAGTATTGTACTCCAGAGGAGAAATAAAATTGATTTCCTTTTCTATATGGTTTCTGATATTTGAAAGGACATATACCCAGACTCTCTAGTAGAGAACAGAGTCAACAAAAGGTATGTGACAGCAGATAAGAGTCAAAAAAAATCTGGACGTACATAAAAGAACATAATAGAGTTCCATGCCATATCCATCCTGCATAAAAACATATAACCAAATAGCATAATCTGGGAAACTGTCAAGCTTTTGAGATGGGATAGATACAAACTAAAAACTGATGATGTGAAGCCATATAGCTGTGTCAAGTTTAGAAGACCCGCCTGAACACTATAAAGAACTAGTGGAAACAAATTATAGAAAGTATTCTATCTCATATATCTATCCAAAAAAAATTTACTATCTGTAATATTAAAAATTGTAAAGTGCACAAATTGTAAAATCTCGAAAGTTGTTTGTACTATATAATCTACGTCAGAAAACTTCAACTGTCTAGAGAAACATGTAATAGGTTAAAATTTAAATCATACTCAGTTTCAAGACTTTTAATATCAAGATTTTTTAAAGCTAAGTTTTTGAATGTAATTTTTTTACTATCATGCCTCTTAGAATCAAGATTTCATATGGCAGAATTTAATCTAAGTAGAACGACTTTTGTTCATCTCCAATACACAGACTCAATTCCAGAAAAAGAGATCACAGTCTACAGCTGTATATTTAATCATTTCCTTATGCCACCTATAATTACTGGCACAGTTAGGAAGATAGAAGATTGAACAATTGTATATTTTATCAGTGAATTAACTACAGTTCATTTTTCCCCTTCCCTCCCCTCCCTTTTCCTTTCTAAAATGGGACAAATACTCAGTACATAAAGGAACTTATTTACATGGAACACCATCACATTTGTCTTTGTTGGATCATCATTTCATGGAAAAATCCAGAATGTATGGCTGTTGAAGACTGGTGCATATTTAGGATTTAACAAATAACAGTTCTTATGCAGAAAACAGTCACAGAGGAAAAAATAGCTAATCAAAACACATTACAACATTAGATTTTCACTTTTTATAAATGGAGTAAAGATGCTTTTAAATATATTTACAGTTAGAAAAAGGATTTAGGATTACTACAAGTCAAAATTATTTAGAAATTATGAAAGTGAAGTTGATTTAAATTATATTTGTAACATTATGAACAGAGTGAAATTGCCAAACTCTACTGATTTTGTCTACTCTGTTGTCAGTATTGTCATATCCCTTTAATCATACACGGGCAAAAATAATTTTGTTTAATGCCACAACAGGCATTGCTGTAAGGTAAACACTAGCTATGTAACATTTACTCTTTCGATTAGAACCACCACAGCTCAATTTTTAGGTCCTAGCTGACTTGCATTTGCAGTTAAAAATTGCTTTTCCAAATCTTATTCCAAAAAGAACAGGGACTTCCATAAGCCCTTTCTGCACTCTTTTCATTATAACCATAATTTTACCACATTTTTAAGATCACTCTCTAGCGACAGTTGAATCATAGCAAAGCCACTCAAATCCTTCTTTCCTTCCATACTAAATTGCTACTTATTTCTACAGGTAAAAAGAGACCTCTTGTTGGCAGTGCTGGGTGGTTTATTCACATAAACTTAAATGAAAATAAGATTCCCATTTAGTGATCTACTGGTGATAGATTATTATTTGCTTGCAAGGAATAATGAAATGTGTTAGCATTCATTACATTTAAATTAGAAGCACATTTCATAAAACATCTTGCAATGAGATTTGCTATCATTAAACTGCTTACTTTAAACAGTTTCAGTTCTCTTGTAATCCATTACATCAGTATATTCTGCAAATACTCCCACCTAAAAATAAAATATAAAAAAATAAAGTTGAGATGCATGTACTTTTCTTTTAAAAACTAGTGTATGTTATTCTGACCTCCAGCCCAGCCCCCAAAACATTTAAGTACCTTAAAATACATTGTTTTAAAGATACTAAGATTTGGCCAGGTAATGTCAATGAACAAACATCCTGTTTAGTAAGATAAAGCAGAATACATAGTAAACAGGTCAGTAGTCATCCATCTGAAACAGCCTATACTTAACATTTGATGTCTAAAAAGTTTAAACAGCAACACCAAAGAATGAGGTATGTATGTTCTCAGATATCACATCAGACTTTCATTTTATGCAACTAACTATTTCACAACTAGCATCTTACAAAATAGACAGTACCATTGTGCCTGTAGAAGTACTGCATTAAAAACAGAAAAATACATTACTACAAGAAACCACCAAACATCACAATTGTCAGGGGCTACAAAAATTCATCATTTTAGCTGTTAGGAAGATGTATCATAGGTTGGTAATAATTTAGGGCTGGATTCACTACCAAAAGGTCCATCCAAATTTTATATGGGCATAGAAATATGTATTTTGGATGAAAGAGAAAAGAATCACAGGGATGTGAGTGGACTACCTCATAAAAAGGAGCCAAATGGACTTTTGTTCTGAATCTATAATTTTAAATCTATACATGGATGTATGTGTGTTTGCGTGCACCAAAACACTTATTGGTTGTAAACAAAAATGCAAAATCTGTATTCACAAAAATATTTTATTGGTAATTTTACATAATATTAGATGGGATTGTAAATAGTTCTGCTCTGTATCAGTATATTGCTAAGTGCGTAAATGTTGACAATTTATGCCTTAAAGCAGGGTATGGAGTTTTTTCATATGATTTATGACATAATATTTTCTAAAGGGCCAAATTAAAATGCAAGGAGTTGATTCAAGAACAAAAAGGGTAATAGTATTGTTATTTCCGTATTCTTGTGCAACATCTGATATTTCTGTAATGAAATGGTAAGTGACTGTATGACACTACATAAACTTGGGGCAAGGAAACAGTGCTAAGCAGAAAAGAGAACTGTACTTCTGGTTATTTTTAAAGCTTTTCCAAATTTTCATATTTCCAGATGTTAGTTTTGCCAAATGCTCAGTCATCTGAGGTTCAATATGCTTGTTACACAATACAGAATACCAGTGTATAATGACAATGTAGTACTTCACCTGAATTATAGAGCTAACCAATAAATCCTTAGAATATGTTTTCTATTTTGCTTGTAAACATTACAATAAGTGTTTTAAGTGTGAAAGAAAATGGTAAAACCAGCAACATAATTCAGTAACAGTGATCTAGTAAAATGTGTCAAACATTGGCAAAAATTCATACAAATGTTTTATTTAATAACATTTTCCTATTTAACCACACCAAGTACCAGCAGGTGTTTTTAAGAAGATAATTATTATGAAAATTCTGTTGCAGCAATAGTTGATTAAGTTGATCTTTGACTTGCATACATATAACTATGCTTCACAATTCTCAAATAATACATATTTAGGCAGCTTGAACTATGTTATAAAAATTTAAATTCAGTACATGCCAATAGCAGAGAATCCAAGAACTGTGTTAGAATTCACTAAACTAAAAGTAAAAATGGACTTACCAATAACACTGCATAATGAACATTCAAACCACATTTTCATGGCACCTTTACACATGAAGATTAAAAAATTGGTCTGAAAATGCTTTGTAAGCATTATTAGATTGCATTTAAAATATCATCTCTAGCACTGCATTTTTAACTGCATAAACTATGTTCCAGTAAACATACCAGTTGTGCATGGATAATCTGTCATGAAAATGTGGTAACAGGTGGCAGAAGTTATGTATTTGCATGTTTTGAAGAGAAGAGACTAAAGAAACTGGAAGAAATAAACTTTAATGAGATTCTCCATTCAGTGATGAGGCTTCTCCTCTGGGTGAAGATGACCTTGACATTCCCCTCTCTGTGTTGTCAGAGCTAGAACCACTCTGACTGTGTTGATCCGCAGAAGCTGCACTGGAAGCAGGTGGTGACTTAGTTTTCTCCTTAAAGTCTGTAATTATGACTGTCAGGTCTCCAACGGTAACTTCCAAATGCTGAGCGCTACTTCGATCCACATTTTTCAATCTTGGCCTAAATAAAACAGATAATCATATTAAAAGCACCCATACCCTCGTATTATCTTGTCTTCTTCCTACTTTCTATGAGCTCTGGAGAAGATTCACGTAACATCAGCATAATACTGCTGTGTGGAACAAGTAATACATTAAATAACGTACCACAAGTATTTACTATAGAGTATTTCCAGTGAAGTTTTACATCAAAATAGCTGTTATACAGACACAGATGAAAATAAGAAGTTGCCTTCTCCACCTTTTCCTAAGATTATATAAACTTGACCTTATGGATAACATAACTGTGCAGCAATACAGTTTTGTTATACAATTTAAGGCTTTTGTTTAATAAAATATTTCTTTTGTTATTGTGGCTATAGTTATGACCCAGAGAAATATCTATTTCTGCAGCAAGACTAAAACAAGTCTAAGTAGAGAACAGTGTTTAATAATGAAAATGTTGATGTCTGAAAAGCTCATCTGTGCTTTTTGAATTCGACAGCACTGATAGTTTTAACTACAATTTCAGAATGCAGAAGAAAGTATTAGCTTGCAGCAGGTATATTTCCTTTTAAAACCTCACTAAGACTAGTATACTGTTTGGACTGGACTTTGTGTTCAGAGTATAATTCTGGTATCCCTAGCACACGCTGTGATTTAAGTAATGCACAGAGCTCCGTATTACACACAGTGTTGCTGGCCAAGTCTCTTCATCTAATCTTTCCATCATTTGATTTTTACAACATACAGAATCAGGGAAGAATACTATGAATTATATTCTGTACAAGTGGTTGAGAACAGCATGGCTTTACGCATTTAACTGACTCCACAGTGTTCACCAGGTCAAGCTGCAATAGAAGAAATTAATATGACATCACATGCTAGCAGGTGTTTTAACAGCAAAGTCCTGACTTTTATCCTATCATCTGACTTTGCTTCAAGCAGATGTCCAGTAGGTTCCCAGTCATTTCAGCTGAAACACCTCATGCCCTCCCTCTACCAGACAGAGAGAGGGTCTGACATCTTGTTCCCCAGAGACTGAAGAATCTAAGAGAAGGCTGAAAATCTGCTGCTCTGTAACATGGGAATGGAGAGGGGAAAAAACCCAGCTTTATCAGCCTGCAGAAGCAGCATGTCTGGAGGTTATTGATCACATTTAGCATGCAGGCAGATTTTATGACCGTTTCCAGCAGAAACATATAACTTGTCGGGCAAAGAGAAAATGATATCCTTGTTTATTGACGAAATCTACTTACACTAGTCAAGCATTCTTAACTTGCTATCCTATCTAGTAAATCAATTCCGTGTAAAAAAAAAAAAAAAAAAAAAAAAAAAAAAGGGAACTTTTTGAAGAGTTAAAAAACAGAAGCCCCACAGCCTAGCTGTTTCCAGTATGTTTTCTTCGTGCAAATCTCTGTACTGCTATTTTAGTCCAAGATTTTTATTTAAGTGTTCCCCATTTTTCCTTATCTCACTTTCACATTTTTTAATGTAATGTTGCAACTTAAATGTAAATATTGAAGGTTATAATACCTAATTAGCTTCATTAAAATTTGCTATATTAACTTCAGATATTTCATAACAGAAGTAGATCAGCTGAGTGTGTGGTACAGCTAGAAATGTTGAATACAAAAACCAAGAGAAACAATCAAATAAATGTATTCTTCTGCTGAAACATCTGTCTCCTTAATCCTAACCACATCTATCTTAAAGACTGTTACAGAACTTCTCTCTTGTCTCATAGTTTCTCCCTGGTTCTGATCCTGATATTCTATTTTAGGCATAAGAAAAGCATTTGCTACTTCTCCACAGAACTGATCCCAAGAAACCTTTCTTGGCTGGACTACTTTGGAAAGTTCTCCCTCTAAGACTCTAAGAGGCTAAAGTTTCCTTCAGTATCCTAGATGTAGTACGGGGAATTTTTATCATGAGGAAATTTATTTGCCTTACCCTGTCACAATCAATACCTTAGTTTAGCTTCCAAAATTTATTCTAATTCTGCAAGGATACAAATGACTATGTTACTTTCCTACTCTTCTAGAAGCTAGTATTTGTTCTTTCTTTCTTTCTTTCTCTCCTATTATTCTGCATAAAACTAGTTGCTCTCCTCACCTCTGTTTTCCAGAACCTAATATCATCCCTTTTGCCCATCTACGGTTTCGTATGGTGCGAGAAAGACATCTCTTCCCCTTAACAAAAGTACCCAACTCTCTCTCTTTCATTTTCAGCTGGTCTCCATCTTCTGGTCAAAATTACGAACTGCAGGTTTTCTTCACATTTAATAGGCAGCCTAAAAAACAATGAAACTTCAACACAACTATTTAGCCTTATTTTTGAAAGAGTTTACCACAGCACTTACAGAGCAGTAAAATGCAGAGCATTTTCTTACTTTTTTATTATTATATTTACCAATACTGCAAAAGTTTCTAAAAATTTTACCTGGTTTTCTTATGACTGTTCTTTTTGCTAGTTGTTTCCTTTTCACTTTTTTCCTTTTCTACTTTGTCTTTTTTCTCTTTCTTTGATTGTGTAGGGGGCACGAATTGCTGGGGAACCTGCTGTGCAACCAGCTGAGAGACAGGTCGAGGTTTCCTGTGTGCACATATATATATATATACACATAATGCTTAGACTTTATAACATCAGTCTCAAAACTCTCTACACTTTGGTTATTAACAGTAACATTCAGTACAAAATTAAATACTGCTAAAACTTATCTAGCTGCTAACACTTCATTATAACAGCATATCAAATTTAAACCACTAGAGCTTTTTGATTCACTTTCATTATGAACAACAGATTTTTTTCTGAAGGATTTAAAGAAAGGACTTTTCAATGTACCCTCTTCCTCCAGTTATATCCAGACAGACTTACAGGGGGTGAGCTCCACAGGATGAAGCTTTCAGAGGGAATACACTTTTTTATCCCCCCTCAAATGAGGACAGGGTCCATTTGGAGTGTCCTGCAGTTCCTATCAGCACACAATACTTATCACAAAGAAGAAAGAGCTGACCTTTGCATTTATCAAAGTTACAGCCATTGTAAGCTTCATAGAGTAAAACTTACTGTTTCAACTCATATTCCCCAAAAGCAATGGCAAATCCTGTTGAATGGTGTTTCATTTTTATCAGGTTCTTCACTGGAAAAAATATACACTAACACAGTAGGCTGTAGCTATCAGGACATATATACTCTACAAGCTGGCCACCAAAACTTCCGAACTTCAGAATACACAATGCAGTTTTTTTCCCTGAAGTTTTGATCCAGATTAAAAACAGTTTACTATTTTCATATGTTCTGAAATATGAATATTCTTTCTTTTGAAATTTCTTCATTTTGATTTTATTTTGTATTGGAATACAAGAATTCTAACATGAAATGGAATGTTTTACTCTTTCCAATTAAAATGTATTTCTTCATTTTGAGATTTTGGAATTAAGAACTTGAAAATCATCACATATAAAAGGAAAGTTCTCTGATTCTATGAAGACTTTAAAGTCATGAAATTCTTCTCCAGAAGAATGTTTGCCCTGCAAAGCTCTGAGTTTTTTTTGTTGGTGGTAGTTTTTTTAAATAGGAAAAGCACAAATTACATGCACTGTGACACTCTGAAAATAGAAAGCAGTTATTTAAGCTATACAAGCTATCAGCTCTTATGCATATTTATTTACCCCAACCTACAAGATCACACTACCGGCACTTCTTGCTTAGGTGAAGTGATATAGTAAAAGCAGAATATCAGGGCAGCTGCCATTAGTAAGTTATCAAATTTTTAGCAATGATTGCTATAGTTCAGGTTACATACAGAAAGCCAAGCTACAAATATCCACAAAGTGCAGAAAAGGCAGTTACCATAAGACAGTTCAGATTTCACGAGTCTCCACAAGTTCTTGATGAATTAAAGTAAAAACAGACTATTAAAAATGTCAACACAGTGTAACTTCGGGGTAAAATCTAAACTACTAAATACCCAGTCATTAATTAACCCCACACTAACTCAGGAAGAAACCCTCTCAGCAATAGATTGCTTAGTGGAAACTACCCAGCTTTTATCAACTGGGAAATATATGACTAAATGCTTTTCGGCCAACCACTGCAGGTAGTTCCTCAGGAAACAAACACAGTATATTGAATCTGGAATCGCTAAAATGACTCAGTGGTCTATAACAATTGTTTGTATGAACAGAGTATATATGACATTTTTAAGAAAACCTGCCTCAGAACAGTCTCAACTTTTCATCATAGTAGTTCATAACAAAACAGGGAGAATCAAGGTGTAATGGATGCATAAATTTATTTTATGTGAAAAACACTTGTGATATATAAACAAAACTGTTCATCTGTCTTGA
Source organism: Dromaius novaehollandiae (assembly GCF_036370855.1). Taxonomy (NCBI): domain Eukaryota; kingdom Metazoa; phylum Chordata; class Aves; order Casuariiformes; family Dromaiidae; genus Dromaius; species Dromaius novaehollandiae. The sequence goes on from NC_088098.1 coordinate 29,251,518, forward strand.
ACTGGAGGTTGTCCCAGGAGACAGGAATATGGTGAGTTAATATTTCTAGTGACAGCCAAGTGAAAACCCCATAAGTATTTCATGGTGACCTGTGAGAATAACCTGACAGGTCACTTATCACAGAATGGTTGAGGTTGGAAGGGACCTCTGGAGATAATCTAGTCTAACCCCCTTGCTCAAGCAGGGTCACCTCACGTTGCCTAGTATTGTGTCCAGACGGCTTTTGAGTATCTCCAAGGAAGGAAGAAGACTCCGCAACCTCTCTGGGCAACCTGTTCCAGCGCTCAGTCACCCTCACAGCAAAGAAGTTTTTCCTCATGTTCAGACAGAACTGCCTGTGTTTCAGTTTGTGCCCTTTGCCTCTCGTCCTGTCACTGGGCACCACCGAAAAGAGTCTGGCCCCATCCCCCCTTGATACCCTCCCTTCAGATACTTATACACATTGATAAGATCCTCCCTCAGTCTTGTCTTCTCCAGCCTGAACAATCCAGCTCTCTCAGCCTCTCCTTATATGAGAAATGCTCCAGTCCTTTAATCATCTTAGTTGCCCTCTGCTGGACTCACTCCAGTAGCTCCATGTTTCTCTTGTATTGCAAAGACCAGAACTGGACACAGTACTCCAGATGTGGCCTCACCAGGGATGTGTAGAGAGGGAGCCCTCAACCTGCTGGCAATGCTCTCAGGATACCACTGGCCTTGGCCACAAGGGCACATTGCTGGCTCATGGTCAGCTCGTCATCCACTAGGACTCTGAGGTCCTTCTCCACAGAGCTGCTCTCTAGCAGGTCAGCCTGTACTGGTGCATGGGATTATTCCTCCCAGGTGCAGGACCCTGCACTTCCCTTTATTGAACTCCACGAGGTTCCTCTCTGCCCATCTCTCCAGCCTGTCGTGGTCCTTCTGAATGGCAGCACAGCCCTCTGGTGTATCAGCCACTCCTCCCAGTTTTGTATCATCAGCAAACTTGCTGAGGGTGCACTCTGTCCCTTCATCCAGGTCAGTGATGAATAAGTTGAACAGGGCTGGACCCAGTATTGACCCCTGGGGGACACCACTAGCTACAGGCCTTCAACAGATAAAACAGTAGAAAATTCCTTGAGATAGGATTAATTGATGCCCAGGGCTGTGGATAACACCATGATCATGGAAACATCTTAAAAAGGAGGGGAGTGAGATAGAGAAAAATAAATAAATCTTCAACATCTATTCTAGGAGTTTTTAATATGAAACAATCTCAGTTTCAGAGGGCACACTAGATTATTTCTATTATAGCACAACTGGGAAATTAGGCTTAGAACCAAGTCCTACATTTAGAACTTTGTTTATCTGGTGCCTAATACCATGAAACAAATGAAAAAGTCCCCCCCCCCACCCCCCCCGAATCTTTGCCACAAGGAACTGGTCAATTAAAACCAAAAACACTTGGGAAGATGCACTAAAAATAAATCGAGAAGTTCTGCATAGTTTTGTTGCGACAAGGAATTCCACTAAGTTGTTTTATTCCTCCTGATTAAGCATCCATCTTCACTCTTAAGATATATTTTTACTTGAGAGGTATTTTTGGCCTAACTCCTCACAGAAACAGATCGGACTGTTTAGGCTATTACTTTCCCTGAAGTATATTACTTTTCCCTAAAGTATATGAAAAATCCTCATCTGTCCAATGTATATTTGTCACTTACTTCTAAAGCTGTGTATCAGCTTTAGATTTTAGATGTTAAATGAGGCATACAATTTAAAAAAAAGAAAAAAAATGAATTCGCATCTCTCAATACTGATTTATTCTTTCAATGTTCAGTTATTTTCTCAGATACTCAAAAGGACCTACAGAACTGCAATCAAACACTTTGCAAGCCATGCAGGCTTCAGAAGATAACCGTACCACTTGAAGTTTTTAACCAATAGACTAGTTCATGACTTCGCAGTAGCTCAGTCATGTCATTCCAGCATGAAGGAATTCATACAGAGCAAGGCTTTCTTGCAGAGAAGACAAAGGTAAGAAAAGATACTATTTCTGTAACAAGAGATCAATTTTGATGATTTGCCAAAATACTTAAGACGTTTTAAGTTATTGGTTTTCAAAAACACAGTTAAAGAATCCAGTGTAATAGGTTACTACAGATTAAGTAGATACAGACAGTGTTAACATTGCTGTTTAATTCAACATATTCATAATAATTTGCTTTTTGAACATATCCAGGACAGAAATGTTCATAAATGTAATGCATGTTACTTGTTTAGATATATTGTCAGCCCCTCAAAACTGCATTTTTATCTAATAATTTCACTTCAATTGTTACAAGTGGAACACTAATCAAGAGACATACACTATTACAAAAGGTAAGAGCTATCAATTCTTTCCAGTAGAGACAAACACTATGGTTTGGACCCTATGCCTCTACCATTGGACCGATGAACTCTCACAATACCAATGGACTAATATATTAAGCTTCCCTTTCCAAGGGGACTCTAAGCATCATAGCTCCAGTTATTAAGCCTCTCCTTCTCTAACGCTTGGGTTTTCCTTTTCAGACAGTTACCTTTCTTCTAAGCTGCCATCAGCCATATTTCTACTAAAATACATTTCTATTCCAACCTTCTCTATTATAGTTTCATATATTATCTAATTGCTTTCATAGGAATACATTATCACATTCCTTTCAAGGACCTGTGAAAACATACATATGTTTTATATATATGACTGCCTTAAAAAATTAGAACAAACATTTGCTAAAACAGACAAACAAAAACACCAATAGACACTCATACAAACATTCAAGCATACCTTTGTTGTTTTCCCTACAAATCCCACAAATGCTAATCAGCAAGGATATCATCATTTTAGACACGTTTACTCTAGTTTTCTTGTTGCAGAATATGACTGCATTTTTTATGGGATTTGATATTGCTACTATTTTAGGAGATATATGTAAAGAGGCTGCAGAGAATTGTTTATTTAGGATTTGTGTGCATTAACTCATCCAACACTGATGTTCCTAATGGGAGCAAATACTTAATACCAAGAAGGATGTGCTAGTTTCTGTTGTTGGCTTTCTAAAGAAAGCTTTACACTAAAGCACTTTACATGCCTAGACATGAAAAATATCTGGAACTTGTGCCCTCAAGTCATTTCCCTTTCCCATTGCTATCTTCCTTTTCTTAAGTCATTTGGGACTTTCCACAGCAGTGCATGCTTCCTTAATCTCTCTCACCCTGATCTTCATCAATAATCTACCTAAAAGGAATTTCAACCAATTTGAAATGTTCAATAACTTGGTCTCATTACAACAAAGTAGATCAGCTTTGAAAACAAACCAAAAAAAAAGCAGTGTGCAGTGTTTCATATTCAATAATCAACATAGGCAGCAGAAGTATTGTAAACTCTCAGTCACCCCGCCTGTACATCGAACAGGCAGTGGGACAACCAAACAGGCTTACTGCTGAAGCAGCTTGGGTCTGGCTGAATTTATTTAACTCAGGCAGAGCATAATTGCATTTGCACAGTGCCGCTTCTACAGCCAGTATGGGTCCATAAGCAATCTAAAGTCCCCTGCACTGCCCGGAGTCTGAGCTCAGACTCTGACGGACATGAACTATTTATCTGTTTAACCACCTCTAGGGTCCATGCACTGCAGTCTGGAAACAAAGAGCATGATGATCTGTAACAGTTTTGCATGGAGCAACTACAAATTAACTAAATCTCAGATGATTCCTGCACAACCCTGTAAATCTTGGTACAAGACTTCCCTGCGTGCAGGGTTCTGTGAAGATCCATCCATTTGGTGCTGCATGCCCTGAGCACACAGAGCCAGCCAAGACCACTGAGCAGCACAGAGCAGAGACATCAACAGTCTCTAACACAGCAGCCAACCCCTTAGTTTTGACTCAGCGCCAGGCACACTGACTGGCCCATACAGAACCAGTACTCTCATCCTCCCAGGCCTCATATCATTCAACTTTTTCCACTGTCTAAACTCTCCCAGTCTCCCATGAGTCTGACTAATCAATCACAGCTAACAGAAAGTCCACTTCTGCAAATCTTAAAAAAGGAATATGAGCTGGTGAGCCATGCTAAAGCACACTGCGGATGCCCTACACACTATTTCTTCTTCAGTTTGATGAAGCAGCACAACACTCATTTCTTACTGTTCTCTCAGCAAGTACACAGATCTCAGAATACATCTTATTCTTCTATATTGAAAGCTAGCTGATGTAATAAAATCTCGGGACCGAACACTGACTTTTCAACCTATTGAGAGACTCAGGTCTTCATACTGTTATCTGTAGTACGCAGTTTACAGGGTAAATATTATGAAGAATAAATGATGGGGTATGTCCTCAAATGCACATTTTTTCTTGAAGTTAAATCCCCTATGCTTCATATATCCTACTATGAGAAGGCATTAAAATATTTCCTAAACTTCACAGAATGTCCTAGATTAAGGAAATACCACCACTTCTGTTTTTCTATCAAGCTGAAAGATGTTCTTCAACAGATGACCTGGATCCAGAACTAATATCCCCCCAACTAGAGCTTCCATTCTAATATGACCCTTCCCTTTCCTCTTTTTGAGTTTATCTATCTCCTGGCTCCAATTCAGATAAAAAGCCCTTGTCAGAGGCTTATCCTGTCCTGAGTAGCACATTACCTATTTCATAAAGCAAAGTGCCACATATGCAAAATAACTAAAGGCTTTTAGAATACAGTATGCAAAGCCAAACATTTCAGTCTCTTATTGATCTCTGGTCAGTTTACTCACCTCACTTCTCCTTTTATAACGAGTGCAATATTCTAGTCTGCTTCTACTTCTCTATCAATGAACAGATACAATTATGTTTTCAATTCATCTTACTCCCTGGATTCCTAAAAAGTTATATATATCCTGCTCCATCCTGGAAATTAGGAAGAAATTGCTGGATATTATGCTGTAGAGGTCCAGCATACTACCAATCTGTTTTTGTTTCATGGACTCAAGTTTCTCTTTCAGATATTAGGAAGCTACCTTTTGAGTGACAAAAGGATTGAACGAGACAGACGATGTTTATGCTATCAAACAGAAAGGTAACTATTATATACGAGGAATCACTTATTCATCAGAACAGTTCTAGTTTCCAGACTGATGAGACATATCTTATCTCCTATCATATTTTCATTTCCAGAAAAGACCAGCTCCTCCTCAGAACAGTGTGCTGTATTTTTTCAAAATTCATCATTTACTTCTGTGTGGAATCTCTATAAGGTATATTCCATAACTTTCACTTGTCACATGATTTTTTTTTCTTTCTTCCTCTGTAAAAAATCATCACTTCTTAACAAGCAGGTTTCATAGACTTAAAATAATTTTATCCAACGGAACCCCTAATCGCTAAGAAGCACTGCTTATCTAAACTTCTCCCTGCAGGGAGACGCTGACCAAAATTTTGTTCAGGACAGCAGACGCAATCCTCAAGAAAGAGAGCTTAGAAATATTTGGAATAGAAACCTTACTGATTTTGTCCTGTCCCTGGGCACAGTATGCTTTTCTCAAAAATAGAATGATCCACATTATTTTTCAAATCCAAAATATTCTTTCTTTTCAGATGATTCAGGAGGACTGGATAAATGCTTCCATGTTAAAAGAAATTTGCAAATCTTCTACACTGCTGCTTGTTCCTATTTTACCCTTAAGGCCCTTACTGCACAGGACTCAACTAATGAGCCGCCCAGCATGCTTCTGAATATTTGTTCCATTCACACTTCAGATATCCACTATATCTGTCTCACGAGCAAGGCAAACTTCATTCATTGGGAACCAGTAATCTAGTCAATCAGTGCCCTGAATTTTGCTCTCCAGGGTTTTTCCAAGGATTAATTATCAGAACCACTATTGCCAAAAGGCCTTACAAGCAGTAACTAATCTACTTAGTCAAGTCATGTTTGGTCAAACTCTTGAGAAGCTGATTGCTAATGGAAACAGAACCAGCACAAAAAAAAAGAAATGCTTTGGCTTTTACGCACATTCACCACACATTTTTCCTTACAATGTCTCCTTGGAAAAATTTTAGAGTTTGTTGCAAAAGCTGCATTATAAACACAGCATATGCTAATGAACTTCAGACTAAACTCAGTAAGTGTTTTCCTGGTTCTGATTAAGGTAGTAGGAACCTTAAAATCGGAGTCAGGGGGTTCCTGATTAAATATCTTCAGTCAAAGTGTAGAGAACAAGCTCTGTCAGCTTCTACGAAAGAACACCTAAAACTAATCCTAGGCATCAGAGAAAGTCAATCAGCTCCCCAAACCACTGGAAGTTTTCCTGTATCCCACTTTCTTCTCTCTCCCCCCCTCCCTTTTTTTTTTTTTTTTTTTTAATACGTATGAAGGAACTGTTTAAAAAACAACCTTCCCAAAATTAAGCACTTCTGACAGTCATGAAAAAATATGACTATTACAGTATCATCATGACAATGCCACCACTTTTTATCTAATTCATATCCCTTTGATTTTATTCCCTCCTTTGTATGCGGTATATACAAGCTTATGCAACTTCTATGTTATTTTAAGTCATGCCTAAATTCAGCTGGTTTCTATCTGGATAGCAAAAATTTTTGTTAAAGGACTCATCTTTACTTTAATTACACAAACTCTTCTCTCCATTTGTCTATAATTACATTGCCTGTTTCTTCCTTTGACTTCTCCATTTTCCCCTCAATTCCATATAAAAATGTGACCCATAGATCTACCTTAACCTTTAATGTGAACTTTTACCCTCATGTTCCAGCTATCTCAAGCAGCATTTGCTACTACAATTAGAGGGTCACAATCTTTAATATAGTATTCCTCACAATAGTCCACCATGGCAGAGCAATACTGTTATCCCTAATGCTACTTATTAGCAGAAGCACAAAAGAAATAAGGACTCAGACATATGAGAAGTATAAGCTATACATATAATAAGCTGATGTACAGTAACCACCATGTGCACTCTTAAACCACTGCAAACGCTCCATTACTTTTGTTAGATTAGTTTTCTTCCACTGATAAAGAAAGCTTTACTGAAGAGCCTTGCTACAGACAGTAGGCCAATTAGGTGATGCATAGGAACTGATAATACTATTGTAAGAATTCATACAGCATTAAACTTCTAAGAGACTTCTCAGAATTACTGCCAAATCTGTGGCAAGGAAAGCATTTAACCCTTTCTTAAGTTCAAAAGAAGTACCCTTATCACAGGTTGACCTTCTACTCAAGTAATTGCACAATATTTCAAAGATTAAGATCTTCCAGCATTAATACTCAAAATTTAATTTTTCTGCAAAATGACATACATTTCTATACTATCACCAGTACATTAACATTTGATTTTTGAGATATCAGACCACAGTAGAACGTACAATCACACACAGATGTATACAATGCCTACAATAAAATTTCTGGATACTTGAAAACAGCATGCACCTTACAATAATATATATCACATAATAAAAACACTGTGTTACTGTGATACAGCTAATTACTACTTTAACCATATCTTGTCCTCCTTTCCACCCACCCCTTTGGGTCTGTCTTCTTTTAGGAGTGCCAGCTTTTAGAGGCCACTATCAAACTCCAAGCTCATTCTGCACAGAATTTAAAACTCCTCACTTCCTATGAAGCCTACAGAAGTTGCACGTACCTTCTTCAGCTGGAAGTTACTGTAGCTTTACATCATTTTGAAAAAATGGTATTCCTCTCTCTCCAGTGCCCTGCTGTCTTGGGCATCTCCTTTCCATTTTCTACTGTGGGACATCAGCATGTTTTTGGCTAAGCTGACTGAGTTACAGTATTCTAATTTTTTTCAAAAGGTATTCTAATTTCAATCACGCTACTAGTACTCCCTGTACCAACTAGTACTACTTTTGCCAACTTTTGCTATCACCTCATTTAGCGAGGACATCAGAAGTGCCTCATTAACATGCCTTAGTTTTTCTAGCCTTCAGTTCTCTTAGAATTAAAAAGCAAATTCAGTTCTTGTGACAAGGAGATAGACTGAAAGTCTTTACTTGTCTATATCTTGTAGTGCATTGCCATGGAAATGAGAATAATCCTTGATAATGGAAGACAGGTCGTTGAATAGATTAAGTACAGTCATCTCCTTCTTATAGCTTTGGTCTTTACGCAGAAAATAACAGGATGGGCGACATTTCTGATGATCATCTTTGAAGTGTGTAACCCGTTTACAAACAGCAAAATGTATTTTGCATCACACAAGTCACTACATTCTTGGAAGATTTACAGTATAACTTCACACACTAAAAGGCAGATGTTGCATACCCTTTTTGGCACTACATCTCGGATACAGTGTTGCATTTCAGATATTCACACTTAGGACTGCACATTGTCATGATACTTTATGTTCTGTATCACTGTTTCACTTCTTTAACTTTTTATGTTCTCTATCACCTTTTCCTCATCTCTAGACAACACAAAGAAAGCCAGCCTAATGATGGTTATGACTGTCTCTTCACTCAAATCATTCTACGTTATCAAATCTTAATATTAGTTACTCAATCAAATAGTTTCATAAACATGAACTCTTGGCTGGATGATTTCACAAAGATGTGTCATGTAAAGACTCTCGTATACTCCCTGGTTTAAAAACAAAACTCTGAAAAAACACATTAAAAATAACGATCAAAACATTATTTATTTAGAACACTTCCATAAGAGTTTTTAAGAGTGTAGTTGCAAGCCAGGATGAGACCTGATACATCAGCTTACCAAGAAAAATATACATGGTCGTTCCATGGAGCAGTGCATCTAATAAGCCTACAGATATCTTTGCTCAACACCTCTTGAAACTGCCACCAAAAATAAAAATGAAACTCCTGTAAAGCTAATATTGGGGTACGTACTTGTTCTTTTTTCTTAAATAATTGATCTCCTTGAACAAGTAATCAAACACTAACATTCTAGTGTTTATTTCATTTAAAAAAATTAAATTATCAATATGTTGTTGTGAACTTGAACAAAAGCATTGCAAGCAACAAGGTTAGGTTTAACCAGATCGTAATAAAAATCTTTTTGTCTGATATTTGTATTACAGATTTTTTTAAAAAACTTCAAACAGAATACTGTTAAGTGCATTAGAATCTTGTTGAGATCAAAGTTGAATAATTCCAATCCTACACTGTTCTTTCATTACTAGACTGAATCATTTCCCAATACAAATGTACAGGCTTTAAATATCTTATAATTTATTTGAAGATCATTTTCCACACAGGTCTATCCTAAATATTAATGTCTCAAGAAGCTAATAGAAATCTGATACCCACAGTAATACTCTAATCTCCATTTTTCTAGTTCACAGTCATTACTGAAACCTCAAGAAAAGCTTATCTTTGCATACTTTCTACTTAATCATCATATTCCTCCTAGTCCTGACTCAATTCTCCTTCACCACATGTCCTCATTTCTCTAACTACTAAGGTCCATGCTCTCAAATACCTTAACACAGCAATTATATCAATTAAATTAAAAATAAGAAGTTACTTCTCATCTCCAATGCAAGTAGATGCATAGAGGGAACAACTGATCAGTTAAGCTGGAATGATGCCTATGGAGTTATTTTACAGTGAACAACTTTTTGAACAAACAAAAGACTCCAAAGGATATGAAAAAAACTGTATTTAGACAGAATTTTTTTTAGCTGAAAATTATTCATCACATAATGCATCTTATTAGGAGAATACCTTCACTGAAGTATGAATGTTTTGAGCAATTCTTATGGCATTTAAGTAACTTCTACAGGATACAGCTATAGTTAAATATTGTAACAATGTAGTACAATAAATCTCCTGAGTGTTTTCAAAAAGACACCAGTTATGCAGAGTTCTAACTGTAACTTTGGACTACAGCTTAGATAGCTTTCTACTCTGAAGATCACAGGACAGGTTACAACAAGCAGCTTTGGAATGCGACTTTTCCATGATGGACTGATGATTTGGATTTAGATGCTAGAAGGTCTAGTTGGCTCCAGAATGAAATATATGTATTTCAGAATTTTCCACATCAAGTAGTGAAGTACCACAAAGTAGAAGATACTAAGAATTAAATACCTTTTCCTCCGGCCCTTTCTTCCATTCTTTTTAATACAATTCTACACCCTCTTACTCCTATATAATGATGACCAGGTACTTTACAAGTGTCAAGTAATTAACTTTTTCACTTCCTCAAGCACGTCTTCTCTCTTTGTCAGAAGTCTTTCTGCAAAAGAAGTTACAATGAGGATAGTGACTTTTGCATCTATGCCCCTTCCTGTCTCATTTGCTTCCCACTTTACTGGACCTTAATACTAACAAATGCAAGCAACTTCACCTAAACAGGAGAATAAAGTTTTAAATATACATAACTGCTCCAATCTTCCCTGTTTGGACAGACCTCTGCCTGCAAAGAGCTTAACCTCAAACAATTTTTTTTTTAAAGACCAGGATCTATGAAAAATATCACAACAGCAAGGCCTATATTTATACAGACATTACAATGGTGTCTGCAGCTTTAAATAAAATAAATGGATATAAATTAAATTTAGCATCCTGATCTTATCATCACAGCTTACAAATACATAGGTAAAGAATTTCCTAAAATTCAAGAAATCGTTACTCAAGTTCTTTATAATACAGAAAGAAATCGATAGACCTGAAACACAAATACCTGCATTAAGTCATTACACAACTGTCCTCATGTAATAAACCAGGCAATCAACAGTCATTAAACTGAACTGACACATACTGAATGGCAGAATCTTATTAAAATTCAAGTCAGAAGGCAAAATTAAAATCCTACATTTTAGACCACTTATTCTAGTTTATGCACAAATCTCTATCATTAAGGTGCCAGTACATGCAATCTGGCAGTACAGAAGCAAAGAAAAAAGACTCCTTATCTTTAATGACCTCTCAACAGAGGTGCCTCAAGACAACAATGAATTTTTCAAATACCAGTTTGACAGTAAACACTTTAAGCAATGTCCTGAAATATTTTTCAGATTTCAGTAGCAGTGGACAACACACAAAACAATCATATCAAAATAACTAGAGAGAAATGTCACACAATTCTACATACACACACACACACCCCTCTCAACTTTTAATATGTCCCTCCACATACTTGCAAGTTAGTAGCTACAAAGTTTGAGACTTCATTTTCTTACATCCGGCAATTTTTTTTTTAAACTAACTAAACATTTAAATTTTTCTAGATTTGATACACAAGCAAAATTTATTTTTAAATCATAGTTATCTTTTAATGGACTATCACGTTTACCCTGTAAACTGTTTGTACAGCACCTCATGTAGCAAGAACCTCTAAGTACCCCTGAAATACCGAGTAAATAATACTCCAAACCTAAGGAAACTGCTTGCTCAACTTCACTGAAAAGCCAGCACAAACATTTGTCCCCTTACCACCAGAACAGGTTCATAACTTACCTCCTGATTCCACAGAAATTTATGATTGATTTCTGCATAAGCACATTGGTAATATTATTTAGAACAAAAGGAAAAGCATAAGAAGTGTTGTGTATACACTAAGTAGTACTGCACATATTGTGGCCAATTAGATCTTGCAGCCTGTGGTCTACAGAGCAGAAGCTAGAAGTACATGTAATGATGCTACTCTGCAGTTAAAGTCACATTATGAGAATCTAAAAATATTTCCTATTACTGTTTCTTATAGAGCAAATACAGTAGTTGCTAGCAATTAAATTACATCACTAGCAGAAGAAGCAGTCTTTGGATTATGACACAGATCAGCTCATCCTCCCCCAGTCATCAGTACTCTATTAAGCAATCCATAGCATAAAAACTATCACATTAAACTACATTTTTCTTGCAGTATCACATGAATATGCTCATGCTAATCACCACACAAAGCCACCTTGTGAGAAACTAGTCTTTATTTCTACATTGAGGCAGTTCATGATTAAATGCATCTTCAACATGCAATAATCGACTGTGCTACCCAAAATTATTTTTTCTCATTACCATCACTTCTGTTATATTCTGGAGTGTTAACAGTACATTGCACTGTCTCTGCAAATTATACAACAGAGTAATCCTGACAATTCACACACTGGAATTAGTGGTCTGTATGGGAAAATATAATATAGACCCATATGTGTATCACAGAGTAACAATGCAATTTCTACACATATACTGTATATTTTAATGCTAACTTTCAGCCAGCTCTGATTTCCAGTGTTTTAATATTCCTAGCTGTTTTACTGTGTGAACCATTTACTTGGAATTCATCCATTCAGCGCATTTCTAGCAATTCTGTCTTTCAATAAAAGCTGATTCAATTAGAATAGACTTACAGAACCCATATGGTTTTATCAGTCACTGTATAAATGTGCAGAAAACTACCCCTTGAGGCAGCGTCCCTATTTAATCATTCCCTTTAAGGGAATGCCCTATTTTCCAGATGGCATTTAACAGATGAGGCCAGCAAGTCTCCTGCAGACGACTGGTACAGCGTACAAAGGTCTGCCCTAAACAGAAATATCTGTATCGGGACCTTTAGAAAGCCCAAATTCATCTTCATGAATAGTTTTTAAAGCAGCTATCAAATGTTACTTTTTCAACAATCATTTTTAAGACTTCAACTTCTCACATGTTGTTATTAAAAATTCTTCCCCATGTGCCACAAACCGTGTGGTTCATTGATGCTCAGCATAGGTGACATTTATATTGAAAATGTTCTGTTTGAGAAACACATACACATCAACCAATTCCTGTTTCCTAGATGACAATGTGCTACACATGAGCAGGGCTCAAGAAGCTCAGTTTCCTTAATAACATCCCCTGAGGAGGCAGTATTTGGGAGTCTGCAGAGAAGGCAGTGGGTACAGTCTTTTAGACCCCTAGATCCTTGGGATTCATGGGGAAGTGACCTCTCCCAACTTCCAATCCCACAAAGGATTGGATCCTCCAGGCTGCTCCTCTGTCCCCTTCCTGTAGAAACTGTGATGCTTCTTGCACCTATGCGAAAAAACACACGTGAAAAATGAGGTTCATACCAATGCAGAAGCACAGCTATTGTTGCACAAAACAGGGTAAATATATGGCACAGGTAGTTTTGTGACCAAACAGGAAAGAACTCGTTTCTGATCTATCTTATTTGCTCTGCACTATGGGTGTGTTTGATCCTCCCAGAAGGCTGTGGCATCCTAGGAACTTCCTCCATTCAGAGCCAGCACCACAGAGATGTCCATTTTAAGGAGGAGGAGAGACTATATACTACCCCTAAACCAAGCCTCCATAATGCTCCTAAGGAAGCAGCATATTCACAGAAGAAGATGCCACAAAATCATCACTCCTCACCTTTTATTTTTCCTTTCTTTTTCAGCCAAATACAGAACTTCCAGCTCATGACACTGAGCGTACAATGTGATGATATTTGTAAGACAACTTTCACTGAATGTATCAAACCAACTTTTTTCAGCTTTTAGAGTTAGTTCTACTTTTTAAAATAAAATTTAAAATCCCCATTAATTCACTTTTTTTTTTCTGATAAGCACTATCATTTGAACTATGCAGTTCAGATATAGTGCATTCAAACTTTACAGAAAAGTTTAGAGATGAGGCCAAGACTTTCAGCAAGTCAGAATAGGAAAGCTTTCAGTTATTCATGTCCCCTCCTCTCCCCACCAGTCTCCTAAGAAAGCAAGAAAAAACTTGTAGCAGACTTCAAGGTCATATCTTGTAGTCTTCAACCTGATTTCTGATGGAAAGTTTGCCAGCCGACAGCCTACCAACAACAGTCTGCAGCTGAACTCTCCAAGTTCAAGCCTGCTCTACATCAACGTACCACACACCCGTGGAATGCACTTCAGAGAAAGCAGACAATTCTCAGGATCTCTCTGTCCTACTTAAACTACTCATCCAGTGTAAGCTGAAAGTTACTGCATGAAAGCACACAAAATGTACACTTAATGTTTTGTCCCAGTAGCCTACTTCAAAAATATTTTGTAGCCAACTGTATCAGCCAAGAAGAGAAGACATTATTTTATCATATATCAGGGAAATTTTTCTGCAGAGCATGCTGCCCTAACCTGACTTTCAAGAGGAAAAGCACAGATACTTGTATCAAAGTATAAACAGGAATAGGGGGCAGTCACAACAGTAAAGAATAAATTGTTATAAAAAGTTACAGGGCAGATGTAACTTCTGGTCATTCAGATGATCAGGTGATACTACAAAGAGCTTCCTTCTTATCAGCAAGACTTCTATTTATTGTATGTAATCTCAATGTAGGTATTTATCTTTCAGACCAAGGCAGCTAATTATTTTACTGAGAAAAGATACAGTAAGTGAGAATACCACTAGTGGAACTAAAAGCAAAGATGCTATTTCCACTAACAAAAAAAAGCTAAACATACTGAAACACTCACCATTAACGTCTGAAAGGAAAGTATATAAACATGGAAATAGAAAGGAAAAGTATGTCCATTATCAAATATAGAAAGCAAGCAAATACCAGATGGCATGAAGGCTTCTTTACTTCATTCTCCACACAAAAGTTTAATTTCATATAGCCAAATTAAACAAGGGAATATGAATACAATTTGCAATAGGAAACAGAACAGGCTACTGAATGCTACATGTGGCAGTCAGTAGCATCTAATGAAATTCACTCTAGAAAACAAATTGTTTAGAGAACTACAGGAAAAGGGAGAAGTCATCAAGTACTATGGGGGGTGTGGGGGGGAATCGCAACATGGGTAAATAAAAATCCAGGAAATTGCAGGTCATTCAGCCTAGCTTCAAACCTCAGAAAGATCCCAGAACAATTTTGTAATAATTAGAAGCAATGTAAAGGGTAAAGCCAACTGGCTTAGCATGTCTAGTTTCTCTGTAACAGAGTAATTGCCTCAGTGATTAGAAGAGCAGCAGTAAATGTCTCGAGTCTCAACTTGTGACACAGTCAGAAATGCATTCTCTCACTCAAGCTAGATATACAACAGGGATGAAGTTGCCCAAAACGAAGTGCACAATTAGTTGTTCTACTTTTTAATAGTAGTTCTCAACCATCAGTTGTAGCATTTACAGTGAGGTTTTACAAGGTATACTATTTAATGTACTTATTTGCAGTTTGGACAAAAGATTAAAGTACAAAACAACCAAACAGCACCAAGCTGAAAGGTAATGAGAATTATCTCAAGATAGTCCTGGCTTAGGATGACTCAAAAAAAAAAAAAAAAAAAAAAAAAAAAAAAATCAGAATGATAAAATCCAAGCAAGACAGCGCAAAGCACTACAGTTAGGCCAGACAACTGCATAAAAACAGAAAATACCCAAGTAAAAGCGCGACACAAATGGATATGAGACTGCATTGGATCAAGTAGATCACAGCATGAAGAAGCCAACATCACAATACTGTTGCACAAAAGGAAAATCTTCGCTCAAGGCAGCAACAACAGGCAACATTATTTATCAAGAATTTGAAAAGGAGTAATCCCACTATGCCTTACACTACAAGTGACTAAGCTGAAGGTCTATCTACAGTTTGGAGGTACCACAGTAAGAAAGAGGTGTACAGATGGAAGAGTCAAGAATAAAGAAACACAATAGACACTGAAGAAACCTGTGACCTGTAAGAAAAGCTGGTGCGATTTTCTGTGTCTAGGAAAGAGATTTAGAAAGAGAGAGAAGACAATGAGTGAACATGGAAACTACATTCCAATAACCACAGAACTACAAGTATATTGGGAACTTCACTGGGAACAGGGCATGTACAAATCATCTTAACTTACTGAACAGAAAGGCTGGATATCTAGAAAAATATCAAGGATAAAAAAGCACCAGAAATAAAAAAGGTATCTAAAAAGGTTACAGTCTCCTTCACTGGAGGCTTCTTAGGACAAAACTCAGAGATCGCCCAGATTTACTGATTGCCCTTCAATACAGGGAACTGAAGTCTCTGGAAGACCTTTTCCATCCCGTGCTCTAAGGCAACACAGACAAGCCAAGGGATCTTTAAGGCACACATTAGCCTTCTTAGAACCCTTCCTATAACAAACCAAATATGTTCAAAGCTTTTCTTACTTTAGTAACTATGGAAAACAAATACAAATATATATTTTTTGCCTTTGGATAAGCACAGTTCATCTGAACAAGTCATTCTTAACCAGCAGAACCTACCTCTGACCCTGCAGTGCCCATTTACAAAAACAGCCTTCCAGAGGGGATATCTGCCAGCTCCGTAATGAGATCTCTGACAGCACTAGTTATCATAGGAGGGGAAGAGACAAAGCTGTATGGAAAGGGATGATTTGTTTTCCGTTTTGTGTATGTTTCTTTAATTACGTAAGACATATGCATACAGAAGGCCAAGTCACAATAGCAGTTACCTAAATTGCAGGCTGAAGTTGACTGCTGATATGACTACCACTTTGAACATGATACAAAAAGAAACAACTAACCTACATTTAGACCTAGGTTGGATAACATAAACAGCCCCCACCGTGTCATAGCCTAAAATCTAATGAAATATGGTTTGCTCTGTTTTGGGGAGATTTTTTTGTTTTTGTTTTCCATTTCAATACACAAGCGATAATGAAAAGAAAGAGTCATAGAAAAAAGTTAAATTAAAAATACCAAGCTCATGATTAACAAAAGCACATTTTTCATGAGCTGTTTAAAGTAATGGATTAAAATATCTGTCAGGTTCAAAAGTACACAGATCTAAGAACAGAATTAATCTAAAAAAAAAAAAAAAGGGCAAATTATGTAGTCTTCCAAAAATATAAACTCCATCTTCTTTTGACTACCCGTTACATTCTTTATTCTCCATACAAGCTATGCCTATCAATAAAATAAAACCATTTTATTATTATTTTATTCCATATAGGAAAAACAAAATAAAACTCCATTCACATTCCCCTGTGCAAAATCCCAAAATCTCACTGCATTTTTCAGGGAAAATAATCCCTACTATGATGCAAAAAAATACTTTTAAAAAACATCTGAAAAAGACTTGAAGTCCAGAATGCCCAGATTATCTGATGATTATACACAGACTAAAAGGGAACTATTCAATAATGTTCTTCCTCATAATAATTTAATACTTCAACTAACAATATAAGACTTGTAATACAGAGCTTGGTAAAGTATGTACTACATATAATTTTTTCCACACACTTCATTCCTGCAAACATTTCCTTTTCCAAACTACCACATATAATGAACAGCTCTTCAGTACGTTAAGCTTGATTTAGGCTTATACTTGTAAAATCAGCACGACAGCTGGTTCTTCCTCTTTTTCTCCTTCACAACCTACCCCCGACACACACGCGCACGCATGCGCACACACACGCAGGCTGCATACTGGAAGGCAGAAGGGAGAGTCCTTAATGAGCTGTTGTAAAACAGGCATGTTAGACCAGATACACAAGATAAGTACCAACTCTCTGTCCTGAACACTACTGCATTTCAACAGAAATACAAATACCAGATTTGGTTAAATGTAACTGATTTGTGCTTATAAACATCCAGATGGTACATGACTAAACAAATTGCACATGTTTTCTGAAGAAAAATGACCTTGATATCCAAGATAAAAATTAAGCATTTTATTTATGCTTATCAAAGCATAAAATAAACTCATGACAGCTTCAAGTAGAGACCTGTATCTTGTATTTCTGAGATTGTCAGAAACATTTCTAAAATACATGCATATACAGAATGGCCGCATTCTCAGGTACAGTCAAGGAGCACACATCAAATATCAAGCAAACATACAAAGATGGCTTCCAAGTTCCTTATTTCTCTGACTGTCTCTTCTCTCTGGTTACGATTTAAAGTTGGCTTTTCATACCTCAAGCCAAGAGAAAAGGAACAACACAATAATGGAGATCCATAGAGCACAGGACATGCCCTCATTCAGCTGGGTTTTTATAAACATATAAATACACACACACACACACACATATATATATAAATAAATACGTGTGTGCATATATATACACAGACACAGACACATACACACTTTAGCAGTACAAAGTGTTAGAGGTATCCATCCCAGTCCCACAGAAATTGATCCTAACTTGTGATAGCCTGCTCCAGCCTGGCTACAAATTTCATGGGCTATTTTATGTAAATGAAGTTACATATAGCAGCTGGCCCAACATGTTTATCAGAAAGAGGAATACATCTTACAAAATATATCCCCACAGAAGCCAACTTGTGCCTGTTTTCTTATCTCGTTATTCTCCCTGCCTCCCTCTTTCCCCTCATCGAAAGGAAGAAAAATGCTTTGAGTTTGCATAGTGTGTGCTAGTCCTGTAGGTTCAGAGCTTTTACTGAATCTAAACTCAGCAATAAAAGTAGTTCTAAAATAAAATAAAATAAAATAAAATGAAAGCATAAGAAGGATAAAGTCGTTACACCTTTGTACAATAGTCCTTCTCCAGTTATTAACTTAGAGAATACTATTCACAAAAATATACTCTGGAATTCTGCCCATTTTGCTAATTTGAAAATCACAGAATGCTGTCACGTCCAAAGAGAGAAATCAATCACATACTGTTTTCCCCCCACCAAGACTGCTTTTTCTTAACGTTAAAAGAAGGCAACAGAGTATCACACCAAGCATTTCAAAGTTAAAAAAGCCAGATTTGCAGTTCCACCTGTAACTCTCACTATACTCCCCTGGGTGTTCATCCTTTACATTGAATGGACAGTTTGTCATAACATAGAGAAAAAGAACGGGATCAGGTAACTACAGACCAGAACGCAGTACACAAGTATAAGAACCAAATTAAGAAGCGAAAGCAACAGATATTTTTAAATCCAGACACTACACCACTATCTATATAATAAAGCGTTAATATGATTTGGGGGAAGAAGGAGGAGAGAAGGGATGGAGAGGTAATGCAGTTTCCTAGAAGACAGGAGAGAACAGGAAATATACATCCCTTCAGATCTAATGCTAGTCCTCTTCCATACTTATTCCCAGTATGTCCTTTCAGCAAGGCTGGAACACTGAACCTCGGCTTTGTAATATGCCTGAATTACATGAGCTGACAAGAAAAAAACCCAAACACCATACTGGAGGAAAGAAAAGAGGAAGCAATTACTTGCTGCAATAAGGTCTGTTCAGGGATCCAGCCCAATTCTTGAAATTCAACCTGTATTCACATACAAGTATTCACATACTCCTGATTCAGACAGTGCCAGATAGTGAGTGGAAGGAAAGAAAGAAAGAAATGGTAGTATGCCCACTGAGGCAATTCTCTTTTGGGAAAGCAATAGTTGTGAGAGCCAGTCCAGACACAGCAACCCCACTATAATATCCTCAGGAGCTAAATAATGCACTTCCACGGTTTTCAGCATAGTATCATTGCCACTGTTGCTTTTACAGTGGTGCTAGTGTGGGCTTTGAGAGTGCTCTATTACTTCATTTTTCTGTACAATGCAAGTGACAGAGGGGAAATGATGATTTTCAAGTGTTTGTGTCTCAGCAAAACTTAAACAATTTCATGGGGCAAGGAAATCAAACCACTTATTTAGCCTAAGGACTCTTCCTCTTGCCAAACTTCAATGGCTTTTGCAAACAATAGACCTTCTCAAAGAGACTGTACAAATTCTTTATCATGGAAACTATTAGGCAACCTAAATATAGAGTTTGTTACCAGTTCCCTCTATACCACAGTATGTTAGGGTTCTCTTCAGCATTCCTTACTCATACTTCTAATGAATTTCAGCAGGAGATTTGTCCAAGTAAGGAATGATTATTGCAGCCCTGGGTTCCTTACATTTATACAACATCTTTCATCTAAAGAGATTTCAAAATGTTTTAAAGGTCACATATAGAAAATTACTATATTCAGTACAGTCTCCTATCAAGAGGAACATAGTAATTTATCAGTACCCAAGCAACAACATAGAAAAACTTAGGTTAGCAAGTAAATAAGAAAGACATATCTACAGGGAGAATTTAGAACCTTGATGACGTCGCCAAATTAAAGTCTGGCAACAGTTCCACAGTAAAAGGCAGGCAAAGGGATTTAACTGGCAGATAGGACCATAGTTTTACATCTGACTCATAGCACATCCAACTCCAGCATCGTGCTGGGGCA
Source organism: Dromaius novaehollandiae (assembly GCF_036370855.1). Classification (NCBI taxonomy): domain Eukaryota; kingdom Metazoa; phylum Chordata; class Aves; order Casuariiformes; family Dromaiidae; genus Dromaius; species Dromaius novaehollandiae. The sequence goes on from NC_088098.1 coordinate 29,271,614, forward strand.
ACGATTTAGTATTAAACCCAGAGAGAAGCCTGCCACCTCAGGAATCAATTATACCACTTCCTGCAGCATCCAGGGTTTCTCTTGGAGGTCTTCCATCCAAGCACAGCCCGGGTTAACCATGCAAGGTGATACTGCCACAGTCAAAGTTAATTGAACTCCATGAAACAATCTGTTTCAGTTTAAAAGTATATTAAAATACAATCAAAAAGTCATAAGAATCATTTTTACTAATGTTAAAAATTCCACCAGTTTTTCAAGACCATAACCCATGTCTAGCCTTTGGCATAAAAGATCATTCTTTCAGAGAAGAAATTATTCAACAGTGAAACCACACACCAATGTGAAAAAATTTCCTACAAAGTTAATTGTACAAGATTAGTATGAAAACTACGACAATCAATTCCCAGCTAACTTCCAGTGGCTTTCAAATACATTCATCTTCACTACAATTGCCTGCTTTTCCACATGTTCACATTTGGTGAATTTTAACATTCAGAAGCAGACATTAAGTCCATCACAAAGAAACAGGATTCTCTGAACTGAAAAAGAAAAAAGTGTTTTGCAGTATCTTCTAGACAAAGTTCTCATCTCAGGAGTAAAAAAAATGCAGTAGACATCTTGAAATAAGAACTAATGCACACTAAAAACTCTGTGGAGGCATCAGCTTAATCTATATAAACATTAAATTTCAAAATGGTAGGCCAGAAAAATGTCATTCCCAGGGTCATCTAAACTCCACAGCACTGTTGTTCAGAATAACATTGATGAAAAACACTCCACTGCACAGGCAATACAAGCAAATGTTTTAACAGGGCCCCAGTTTGGTTTCTTGGACTCCAGCTCCTTTAAAAAAAAAAAAAAAAAAAAAAAAAAAAAATCCACCCAAATGGCCTTTTGTGTCTCTTTGGCACCCTAATGATTCCCTCCAGAGACGCAAAGCTCTACTTACTAGCTCAAATCTAATTTCAGATTTGGGGCCTAAAATTGCCTGGTCTAAAACTGCAACCTGTATTTATCTCATGCCATGTGTAAATCCTGGACTTTGCACACACATGAAACTGTGACCCATTTAAACCTTACGGGAAAGAAAAATCCATAAACCTAGTCACCTACACATTTGTTGTGGAGTTTGAGTAGAGAAATAAAAATCAATGCACCAACTAAAACTCTGTGTATCAGAACACCGTGGGGGAGGAAGGGGACATCAAAAAATTAAGCTCCATATTGTGCTCCCAAAATATTCAAGAGGAAAAGAAAAGGCCATAATAATACTGGTTTATCCGATTATTTCTTCCACACTTTTTTTTAAGTTTTAGTGCTTTTATCCCACTGAGTTTCCAGTGGGACAAAACAGTATTTTAAACTGACTCTGCCAATAAAACTGAATAGAGTTTAAAAAAGGCTGTTACCTGCATTTGTGCTGTTTTAAAGATTTTGCATTCACTTTCAGCAGGATTATTCTGTTGAATATTATCAATCCATACGCATCTATCTGTGCCATAAATACAAAACCATTCCCAACTGTAAACTATGTTACGTGCGACAGATACAATTCCTCTTAGCACATTTATCTCACCGATTTCCTTATTAAAAAAAAAAAACAACAACAACAACTAGTATTCAAGACTAAGTTATCAGGAGACTTCGGACATTCATTCAGCTTTCCAGAAGTCTAGGAAACAGGCGTTAGAAATGAAGCAGAATCTTACTTGCAAAATAATTTGACTTAACCTTGCACATTTGATTTCAAACATAGAACATTTGCTGTAATTCATATTCCATACTGCTTTGAATGATATCTAGAATGTAATTGCTGCTTTTGATAGAATTGCAACTTTTATTGCCACTTAAACTTCTCTTGCTGACAGGATTAGCCAATAGGTATGATAACCACAACAAAGGATTCTTCAATAATATTCTGTCAGCACACAAAGACTACAAGTGCACTCCTGTTGGTTTTATAAAATCCTCCATTCCCCGGGCGCACACATTTAGGCTGCAATATCGAACAATACGGATACATGCGGGAACCAGTTAATTCACTGCAAGCTTTCCGATGGGTGCTACAGGGGAAAAAAAAGGCCCTTGTGGGAAGCCACTGATTTTTCAGGGTGCCACTTCCACATGGCACAATTCAGCCCATCCGCAATTCCCTTCTAAACAGCCAAGAGTCACTACCCACCTCAAGAGCCACTAAATCTGCATGGGGGGGGGGGGAAGGCAACAGCTCTCTGGATGGAGACAAGTGTGGGGGGGAATGACGTTTTAGGGGGATGAAGTTAAACTCCTTAGAAGGATGGGGGGAAAAAAAAAAGGTATTAATTCAGGAGTGTTTTAACCAACCGGCCGTGCCCCAGGGGATCACTCTCCCCTCGCGAGGGGCACGGCTTTGCGGTGTTTGGGCCGTACAGACGATTATTTTTTTTTTTCTCCCCCTCTTTTTTTTTTGGTCCTTTTCCTGGCGGCTGCAGGGCGGTGCAACCCAGGGAGAAGGAGGTTACACACCCTCTTCCCAGCCAGTAAATCCCACAGCGGGGGAGCTGGGCCTGCCCGGGGTCACGTTTACCGGGGAGCTCCGGGCCAGGGGGTCGCGGCGAGACTCGCCGCGACCCCCTGGCCCGGAGCTCCCCGGTAAACGTGACCCAGCTGCTGCCTCCGGCGGTCTCCCTGGCTGCCCGGGGAGCCCGGGCGACGGCTCCCCGCCCGGCGCGGCGGGGACTCACCGTGTGGAAGTGCCCTTCCTCACGTCGCACATCATGCACTTGAAGGCCTCGGCGCTGTTGCGGAAGGTGCAGACGCTGCAGTCCCAGTAGCCCTCGTCCGAGGAGGGCTTCGGCTGCCGCTTCGGCCTGCGGAGACACACGCACACAGCGCGGGGCGACCCGCCGCCGTCACGCCGCCCCGCCGCCGCCGCCTCCTCCCCCGGGGGCGCCCCGCCGGCCGCCATCGCTCCCGCACCGGGCCGCGGCAAGGCGGCGCCGCCGCTGCCCCTACCTGGTCGGGCTCTTCTTGTCTCCCATGCCGGCTCCAGACGCGGCCCGGCGCGGCCCTTTGTGTGTGTGTCAGCGCGGAGCGGCGCGGGGGGCTCTGCTCCCGCACGGGGACCCGGGGAGGAGGAGCCGCCGCCGCAACCTCCAGCTGTCGGGGAAACTCCTGCCGCTGCCGCCGCCGCTGCCCCCTCCCCCCTCACGTGTCCCCCCGCCGCCAACCAGCGGCCGCCCGCAGGCCGCGGCGCCCGGCGGGCCGCGCGCGGCGGCAGGTTCGCAACGGCCGGCGGCGCGGGCGCTGCGAGCCGGGCGGCGGCGCGGCCGGGCGCCGCGGGGGCTGCTGGGGGCGGCGGGGGGTGGACTTCGCCCGCCCGCGCGGAGGGGCGGCCCCGGCGCCGCCGCCGCCGCCGCCATTGTGCCGCGGGCGCCCCGCGCAGGCCGCGCGGCCGCACATGGCCCCGCGCAGCGCCGCCGGCGCCTCCCGTGGCGCGGAGGGTTGGCGGCGGCCCCGGCGCGGCCTAGGCCCGACCCCACCGGCCGCCCCGCCGCGGCGCCAGGCGGCGGAGGCCGCGGGCAGGGCTGGGCCCGGCGGCAGGGAGCCCCGGGCGGGGCGGGCCGGGCTCAGGGCGCTGCGGGCAGCCGGGCCTCCCTGCGGGGACCGGCCGCGAGGCTCTCCCCGTCGGTGGGAGGCGAGGGGAAGGCCCGGGCCAGACAGCCTGGCCCGGGATTTGTGCTGCTCTGCACCGCTTTCCCGCTGAAACCGCTTTTCTGTTAGCACAGAGTAACGTTTGTGGTAACATCTGGCTTGCCTCATTCTCCTTTCCAGAGAATTTCTTCTTTAAGGAAGAAAAGGAGACAAACTGAATGCTTCATGAGGGTCTGTTTAGAAGGCTACGCAGGGCAGTCGTTTAGCCCGAGGCGTGTGGAGAACGCAATAGGCGCTGATAAAAAATCAGAAGATAATGGTGTTATCTGGTATCCATGTGCAGTGCTCCGTTTTTGCGCTGAAAAGCGTACAAGTATAACCTGGTTCACATGCAACGTAGCAACATAAAACAAAATACTGTTATTTGTTACCTGTGTTACGGTAGTGTACAGGGTCCCCGGTCACAGATGAGGATGCCATTTTGCAAGATGCTGTACAACCAGAACAGAGCACATGTCCGAAGTACGTAACAAAAGGCAGCAGTCAGACACAGGTGGATGGCAGAGCACAAGCAGACAATGAGATGGTGTTGGTCAGCCTCACAGTGATCAAAGCAATTTTTGCTGCACAGCCTTTGTCAAGGAACAACAGGATTTCAAGGAGAACAAAATGTGCCTGAGGGAAGCTTTACCCAAGTGTTTGGAAAAGCATAACTGAAGGTGCAGAGCTCTTTGAAAATTTAGTAAGTGGGCAATGGAGAAACTTTCTGGTTCTGAAGCCAAAGTTGTCAAAAAGGATTTCAGCTAGAAATAGTGGGATATAACGAAGGGAAGGAAAAAGTAGGTCAAGTGCTTGACGTTATCTCCTTAGGGAACCAACGAAAGTCCAATGAAATGTCCAATTAGTTGGAACATTTACATTTATGTAGAAGTTTGGGGTTTTTTGTTTTTTTGTTTTTTTACTACTGCCTGGTTTCCTGACCTCTCTCTTTAGCAATCCTGTACACCAGCAATTTGAAACCTGTATAGTATTTCCTACCTTGTGGCTGGTCATTTATTCTAATTGCCTTCCACATTTACATCCTGCTACCAGTATTCCCATTTTCCCTGCCTTCTGTTTTCTTCACTCGGATTCCATTGCCTTTCCCTTTCTTTGCCTTTCCCATTTTTGTTCATTCGTTCTTCTATTTTTATGCTGCTCTTAGGGCCTAGTGTCAATTACAGATACAATGTAGGGACTGCACATCTGGGGATGGCCCAAGGCTGAAGCAGACAGTTGGAATGGGATTTATTAAGTTAGACATCTGCAGGGACTTGCTACCCAGACCCAAACCCAACAGGAGGAAATAAGCACCTACAGATGGTAATTCAGACAGATGGTAATTCAGGCAGATGGTTTTCTCACTTTTGGGGACCACTTCTTTCCATTGACTATGAAGAGAGCTTTGCACAAAGAATTCAGAGCTGGACATTGACCCTTTATAATTCTAGAATTACGTGAGATGACTCTCACCCCTCCTTGAATCTCACCCTGCGTAGAAATCTTTAGACAGGAAACAGTGGAGAAACCTGTCTCCTTGTGCCCTTTTTACATATTGCACTGTCTCTACTGTATAAATAAACATATTCTTTCTCCACTTTCAGAAAGCAATTATTTTGAAATAACCTCTTTCTCCTGACCTTTCCTCTGTCACAGAATACTTTTCCCACATAGATTATAAGAAACAAAACAAAACTTCCATTGATGGTTACAAAACACTGGGATATATTGTAATCCCTCAGGAACTATTCTTGGAGAGAACCATTTCTAATCAGCAGGGAGAATCACAACTGCCAACCACAAATGTTATCCCTAACAGCCGAGTAATCTTTCCAATTGTAGCATTCCAGCCTTCTGCTGCATGGACATCACCCAAACCACTCTGCTTAAAGATCATAATGTTTTCCCAGCAGCACTGGGCTTGTTTCCCACTGAAATCCCAACTAATCCTTGTTTTGGGAGCTTAAAGGTGATTCAGTAGGGCATTCAAGAGATGATGTAGATGGCCCATGGTGTCATGGCTCTTGCAATGGTGAGTCTTATATTTGAATAACTTTGGAGAGGAAAAAAATGTCATTTTTCTCATACCTTGTCCTATCCACAAATAGGAACAAATGTAAACACCAGTGGAAGCACTGAGCCTCCAATGTTGACACCACAATTAAAAGACTGGTGGTTTTGTCATAGGACCAGGTGGCATTGAAGGGCTGGGAGGGGATAATTGCTCCATGCAGTGTTGTTCAATTCATAAGAGATTATGAAGAAAGCCACACTAAGCAACTCCAAGCAAATCCTGAACTTAGTCCAGTAATAGGACACTACCCTGGAAAGCACAAAATGTACTGCGTTACTGACAAGTCTGGGTGAGAAAATACCCATGTTCCTCTGAGAACTGCATTTCTTTCTTCTCTGAAAAATACTGACTTTTCTCCATTTGTGGAATTGCATTTTATTTCTGAAATGGACTATTTAAGCCTTTTCTGTTTTCAGAAAACTATCTTTTACCAGTAATGCAGGAAAACACATGGAAGAGGTGTGTAAAATAGTCAAATGCTTAATCAAGAGAGTATTTCAGAGATGTAGTAATGTTCCTAGGGCTTTGCTACAAACTAACAAAGCTGGGACTTCCATAGCCAGATGTTCTGACATCCGGTGATCCCCATATGAACCCACAAAACTTATTTGTCTTCTGCTAAATATTTGTATGGCGTGTTACCTAGATAGTTTGTGTGACTGACGAAACTGTGTGAACTGATGAAATCAATTATTACACATCTTAAAAAAATGTTTCAGGGAAGGAAAGGGAATAACTTTAATCTTCATTTTAAATTCCCTTAGGTTTTAAGTTTGGTTTTGTTTAGAAGTGGTGTTATTCCAGAATAGTTATTTACACCCTCTTTTAATTCAGCTAATGTTCAAAAGTAAACACGTCTTTAAGATAGAAGGGGTGGGCAGTATATTTGCCTCTCACTCAGTACATCAGGGATTCACTCTCTAGTTAGGATATGGTCTTATACTCCTCTCTTAACATGGACATTTTTTAGCATTGTACTAGGGAAACGCTCATGATTATAATATTGAATACAATATTATGCTGATAGCTTCATGGAAATTAAAGATATTTTCTGTATCTTATGGTATAAATGTTCTGGCATGCATGACTTCTCAGTTAAAAGTTTATTCATACTAAAGAGGATGTGAAAGGGAACAGTGGCTATTTCTGATTATTCTTCTCCAGGGAGATTATTATTATTCCTAGGGAAAGTATGTACATATGAGGTTATTCAAGACCAGGCTATTGCTGTGTAAATCCATATGAAGACTTGCCATTTAGTCAATAGTTGAACCATTGTTGAGCTCATAAAATCTATGCCAGTTACTGCACTCTCAGTATCTTCATCAATTATATAATCACTTTGGCTCTGCCAGAGTATAAAAAAGGTCTCTGTAAAAACAATTACTATTATACTGTAGATAAGCCACCTTTTAATCCCTTATTATATCATGGAAAACTGTGCAAGTATAAAATTGCACTGGTACAGATGTCACTTTATTCCAGCACAGTACATCTGTTTTGCTTGGGTTGCACTGATATAATAAAATCAACACAATTAAATGAATTCATGGGAATTTACCTGGTGATTTGTTTTAACGTGCTTGGGATAATGAAGCCTGAATCCTCTCTGGGCTTCAAAGTGCTACTGCACTGCAAAAAAGTATTTCAGAGCTCTTGAAAAGTGAAAGATATATAGCTCTTGTCATTGCAGAGTTCCCTTAGACCCTGTGATAGAGACAGTAAGCCTGGTGACAGTGGGAACTGTCCCCTCCGTGTTAGCCTGGGGTGTGTTTGCTCAGCCTGGGGGTCAGCCCAGGTCAGCCTCAGCTGAGGAGGGGCAAATGGCACAAAAAGGCGTCAGTGGCTCCTACCAGTCCGCACTTCCCTTCCTACTGAATGGGGGCAGGAGAGGGAAATTCTGGTTTGAAAAGGGCTGAGAACTCCTGGCATAGAGGGGTCATGTCTAGGGAAAGAGAGGAATTTAATCACCATGGTGATTCAACCCTTGGCCTCTTTTCTAAGAGCCTGTCTGCACCATAACATTCAACATGTCAGGGAGCACATCATAACACCCAAGAGCCTGAACCATGTTTTAAAGAAGTTGCACTTGCTTGTATGTATAGGCCTGACTGAGACACATTGTACCAGTTTGGGGGAACTGAGACTTGGTTCTTCAGGTTTCACACAATTAGAATTGCCGTGAAATCGATAGGGATATACTGTCATAAACCTCAAGTAACACAGTGGTGAATGAGTCCAGGAGTCTTTCTAAGGCCATAATTTGACTCTGCAATATGATTGTGAGAATTCGGCTCCAAACACAGGCCAAAGAGTGTTGTACGTAGAGCGCCCTGAAGTTACATAGCATGGTAGCATATAGTTGTCTGTGCAGATGATCATTAGAAGATCAAGAAGAATTTGACCATAGTGATGTTTTTTTTTATACCTGTCCTCTACTGATTGGAATGAAGCTATAAAACCACTTAATTTTAGATACTTGGTAGTTATCAGATAATTATTTCAGTAACTGCCTACTTCTCATTTACCCTACTGCTTTGGGTCTAGCCTTTATCATTGCAGATTTTGTGGTGAACTTAAAAGATGACAAATGGTCAGCACTATAGTCTCTGCAAGCCCTCTATTTCATCACAGAAAACTGTCACAGTAAGTTTCCATACTTTTTCCATTCAACATGTCTCAGAGGTGTAAAGGATCACCTCTAGGAATAAAAGAAGATTCTTAAAACTCATTATATTTCTGGTCCTTTTGCTGATATTGCTAGGCATGGTGGTGCATGTGACAGTCTTTTAGAATAATGACGCTAATTCATTTCAGCTAGGTCACTAACGAATTATTAATAAATGATAATGACGCTTAACTCTTCTATCATACCTCTCACAGGATAGGTGTGTTGTATAATGACTATGAATGCTAGATTAAAGGTATTTCAGGCTATTGCTACAAGCACCAGGAAGGTATTCAGACAACCTACATTTGGGCTAGACAGGCAGTTCCCTTTCTAACAAATGGTGAAAGACTGGCTTCTCCAGGGGGAACGGTTCGAAGTGAGTAAGCTGGGCTCTTGCTTTGAACCACCTCTAAAGGGAGCAGAGGGTGCCAAGGCTCACTAGCCTCTGTGAGAACTCTCCGAATTTGGACCAGTGGGGTTAAAGGAAGTGGGGTGAAGCTACCATTATCAGCTGTTTAAATTTGAGGCTAAATCTTTCCGTGGCTGCTCACATCAGGACGAACTGAGGTAATATCCAATATACCTCTGCTAAGGGGCGTGCATTCAGGCGAAGCGAGCATCCCCTGAGGAGGTGGGGTATGCATTGCAGAGGCTCCTTTAAGCAGAAACAACCTCTGTCTTCAGCTGCCAGTTCTTGCTGACATCAGCATCAGATCTAGCTGGTTACAGGGGTGAGCACATACCTTAATTAGCAAGCCAAGCTCCCTCCAGGCTGTGGGAGCAAAAAAATAGCCCACTCTCAGTGCTGTCTGTTCAGGTCTGCTTCCTGATTTCATCATTTGCCTTTATCCCTCCTGCCTCTTTCCCCCTCTGCTATTTGCCATCTTCCTATTTCTTTTCCCTTCTCCTCTCTTCTTTATGTGTTCCTTCATCCTACTTCCTCCTTTCTTTTCCACCCTCTCTTTCCATCTGAGATTTATCTTTCCAGCTGGTCTCCTGTACTGCTCATTCTGTCTGCGCCAGCCTCTGATTCGCCTCGCTTTCTGCCATGTTTCACTCTTGTTTCCTTCTCACCTTCACTGATGCTCTCTCTTTTAGGAGTTGTCTAAAGTGTTAAAATCTGCCCAGAGGTTGAATTTCCTATTTTTGTGTTGTGCAGGTGGCAGGCTTCCAGCAGAAATGGTGCCAAAGGAAGAACAGCAGCCCAGAGGAGATTTCACACTTTACAGCAATATTTAAAGGATTCTGAGACTGGTTAGGGGATATGGCTGAAAGTCACACAGCTTCCTGATCCTACATAGCATTTTTTAAAAGCTATCAGAGCAAAAAGTAAATACTGGAACTAAAGCCCCTAAGCAAATTCTAGCTTGAGGTCAGTACTCTGAGGTAATGTCTGCAGACACACAAATGCCTACTGCAATGACTGGATTCAGAAGTGCCATAAGCCACCTTTGGATCTAAAGTACCATTCAATTTTTCTCACTATAATTCTCTTTTATAAATTCCTCCAGATTTAATTGGAAATCAGAATTTGACTCATATGCATTATCTCTGACAAATGAAGGGAAACGGGTGAACATGTAGAACTGTAGCATCGGGAGGAAAAAAGGATATTCCAAATATACTGGTTTTTTAAATACAGTAGAATGTTGTGAATGAACAAAACCTTCTGTCAGATAAAAACATAAAAAGACAATGACTTCTTAAGAAGGATGCTTTCTCAATGTATAATAAAAAGCATGTTTCACTGCTTTTATCTATATACATATGCACACACAGACAGGCATGGGCACATATACAGATATTGAAAACAATCCCAAATTTATCTTAAATGATATGTTGGATCAGGTCATTACATTTTCATCATAAAATACTCTGAGGTAAGAGATCTCCATGAGAACCCCCTCCAGTTCCCACACTATTCTAGATGAGGAAGAGAAAGTTATGGATTTAATCAAGGTGCAGCGTGCTAGAGTGCTCGTAAGAGACCTCTTTTTTTTTTTTTTTTTTTTTGACTTGGAGTCACTGGCTTTGGCTCAGGTTTGCAAAAGAATGTCTTTCATGACATAATTCATGTCAGTATCCTCTGACTGCAGCCCCAGTGTTACACTTTTCATTTTCCCCTTTTTGTTTTTTCTCTCAATTTAATTACATAAATATAAAATATATCATCTAAACAACAAAAAGTAACCCCCTAAAAAGCATAGGGAACAGCTCCAAAGAAAATGTTGTTGCTTTGTGGGTTAAGAATCAAGGTCAGGTGAGGAAACCTCTCCCCTGAGGGGAAGACGATTCCTTGTCACTGTGCTAAGGTTATTCCAATGGCAGCGTCTCTGCACTGCATCTTACCACCCCTTCATCTCTCTCTTATTCCTTTTGGTTGGACTTGTATTGCTGCCAAGTGTAGGGTTGGACTGTGTAGAGACTTAACATTTGGTGGAAGCTCTCTACAATGGTTCTTTTCCGAACTAAACATATAAATGTGAGAGAGAAAGAGCAACAAAGTTCTTTAATTAACATTGAGCATACCCTCAGGCTTTGCCTGTAGGTTGAGAGCACTGTCTGCAGTGAGCCCATTGCACTGACAGGTGGTCTGGGGCTGGGAGCAGAAGAAATCTCCCAGAGGAACCTGTCAGTCATAATGGATTGGTGCTGATTTCCTCCTGTTAGGTAATTGCTCAGGTAGAAGACTCTTCAAATTGTTCAAAATTCAAGAAGAAAGATGAGCTCATCCTGCAGCAGTGCAATTTTTAAGACAATTTTAACCTTAAAAAAAAAAAAGTCCATGAAAACATACCACTGTCATCAAGATGATCTTTGCAGATCACCATCATTTGAAACTGAACACTGAAATCAGGCTTCTTCTTAACAAAACAGCAGCACTGCACGGTCTTGCTTGTGCTGTTTTGCCTGCAAATGGCTGGGGAGGCTGCACAGCTAACACTGCAAAGGCACGCCACTGATGCAAAAGCTCGCCAGCTAAACAGCTACTGTCTGCCTGCTAAAAAGGAAAAGGGAAGGTGGTTACCCAAAAGGGAGTGTGAAAAATGACAAATTTTGCTGCTTACTTCTGAATTGGAGTTACCATCATCTGTGGCCGTTACATAAATTTGTCTAACCCTCAGCATGCTCTGCTACAGCATTATAAAGAAATCTTCAAAGAAACACTGGGATCAATGCAGTGCAGGCACAAGCTTTAAGTCAGCTTTGCATGCCCGCGTCTGACTTATGCTTTCAAACATACCCACAGATCTCTGCCTGAGTTTGTCAGTTATCACTTGCAAAATACATAAGGGCATACAGTGCCTTAATATACCTCTCCCAGGAGAATAAAATCCTTATCTTTACTCTATTAAATTAGATGGTTTAGAGAAGAAGTATATTTTCCTAAAGACTGGATTTATGAAAAGACTGTCTAGAAGCTTCTATTTTTAATTAATTGCAAATTCTGTAGCATTATAGACAACTTTTATGTCCAACAGTAAATCTGTTTTAACTACTACCATTTTCATATAAACATTGATAAATATAGCTAAGAAGGAAGTGTTAACTGTATCTTTTATGATACTAGTAGAACACACAGTAAAGGCTTCTTACCATTGCCCTCATCCTTGCAGAAGCACTTAAGCAGATAAAGTAATTAATAATGTGAGTTCCTAGCTTATATAGTAACAACAGAATATTTGTTAGCCGCACATGTAAGAAGATTTCAAATAAATTCACTAGTTATATCTGTAGTTCATTTCTTCGAAAGAAAAAATCCTGTAATTGGATTTATTTGTTGAAAAAAAGCTATTTCACAGTTAAGGAGGGAGAGAAACAGCAGAAACTCCTTAGCCATGAAACTGTCATTAATGTGTGGTAAAATGAGCTAGATCTTCAGCTTGGGTTAAATGGCAAAGCTTTATGCAAGCTGTTTGACCTATACAATTAGTTCCAGATGAGTGTCTGTCCTTGTGTAACTAGAAGTAGGAGATAACAAATTATATAGCAGACATAGGAAAAAAGCACCTCAACAAGACAGTGGCAGGAAATGATTGACTGACTCTGTGTTCATTTGGTAACCTCAGGAGGTCAAGAGAGGCTGTAGAGCTTAAAAGTTTAAAAAGTGTACATGTTCTAAGAGCTATGCTCTGTCTTCTTAAGAATTTGCCTAGGATGCTAGCCAGAATAGCTCTGCAATAGCACCTGATAGATAAAATTAAAGCATGAATCATAATCTCTGGTCTGCCAAAGTGAGGTTTACTCAAATTGTAGTTTTAAGATAGATTATGGTTTATAATTTGATGGCATGTCCAAAAGCTAACTATCCCTTAATTTTGATCGTGTTACAGAAAGGTCATGTATTTGTGCTGGGGTACAAACCTGGGTTTGTATGATGAGAACTGAGTAAATGGGTTCAAAATCATAATAGTTTCTGCTGCTTAAATTTAAATGATATCAGCTGGACATTTGCCAGGATAAGATATCCATCTGACAGACCAGAACACTCAAGTCTATAAAACTCTTTGGATTAGTCTAAAAGAATAAAGGGTGTCAGAACATTCTTCCAAGGTAGGATAAATGTGGAATGCTACAAAAACAAGCATTCAAAATAGTGTTGATAAGAAATTATTTAAGCAGAGTTTGGAATTTGGAATTCTTGATGTTTGAAACCTTTATCTTAGCTATGAGGAAAAAGACTGGCAGACTAGTCCTGGAATAAAGCCCATTATAAGGTAAAGGCTATTATTTTCATTAATACTGGGATTGTTGATAGGTTAATCTTCCAAAGCAAATCTTCTTAATCTATAATCTTTGAAGCTATAGAATTGGTTGGATACCACAGTAAGTATCATTCTTCCAACTTTCATTTTAGACGCTGTGGCAATCAAGGGATCATACAGCTTCAAAGAGGAACATGATATAGTTTGAAGTTCAATCTATCATGCTGGTAATGGACCAACCACTGGGAATTTTTAGTTGGCTTGACTGGGACAAGGCATGGACATACAGAAGTCTTCAATCATCAGATTATGTTGATATGCATGACTAATTGCTGGTCTGAATATGAGGTTTTGTAAACTAAACAGCTTGTAATTGACAGCAAACTGCCCACTTTCATCAACACTAATGAAAAAGACTGATGCTTTCTAAGAGTTTTTCTCTCTGTGCCTAGTTATTGTAGCAGATTTGTATCTGTTAAGAAGTATGGTAATACATAGATCAAAGTATAAGATAGTATAAAAATAAAACAGAGTATTCCATTTACAATTTAAATAGTCTTAGATTTGAGTTATCAACTCTGAAAAGTAAAATAAATAGTAGGCTTCAGTTTAAGAATATGTACTTACTCTTTAGTCTCTTCAATATTGTCCAGTCAAGACTAGATATTTGGTTCCTCAGTTGCAGATATAATGAAATCTGTGAAAAAAGGGATCTAGATTTTGAGGTGAGTAGCCATTGCTAGATGTAGATCATATCTTCTCTGGGAGTATTTTCAGTTAAATTAATGATATATAAGTTAGTGATATATATATATAGTGATATATGTTCTAAATATTAACTATGATTTAATGTTGATCTTTGTCTGAGAACTTCTTAAAAAGATTTTTACATATGAATATTTAACAAGAAAACTCAGGAAGAAACCCAACAAGAAGAAACAGAAATGGTACCACAATATCTGGCATAAAGTAAAGATATGCATATATGATGAATCTTCACTAAACTGAAAATGTATTTGCAGTTTTAAGATACTAATCCATCAGTATATACTAGTTGCTTTGTGCTGCTACGTGACAATGCAAAGCAAAAAAAACATAGTGATAAGTTAGACCGGGTCTACAGCTGCTTTGCATTACTGGAAGAGCTAACTCCAGCCCAAAGAGTCCTTATAAAACTGATCATTAAATGACTACCATTCAGGCAGAGAACTTCTAAAGAGTGACATTGAGGAGCGGGTGATAATTGTGTGCGCTGTCGGGGAGAGCTATTAACAGATGAGGCCACTGTCCCTGGCTGATTTTGCCCAATTTAGTTGAATCATGCAGATGGGCTAGTGACGAAGGATGATGCTTAGCTTTGTTATTGCCAATGTTATATATCAAGTTATAGATCTGCATCTGCTTATCACCTACAGTAATTTCTATAACAGTCGTTAATACCATACAGTCAATGTATGACCTCCTGCTGTAGCCTACATGTGAGATTTCAGGAGTTTAACTCTATGGAAAGTTTGCACTCTTGTGTTTTTGCATTATTGCACAGAGATGTGGGATAAAAGACTGGCAAATGGCAAATTTCTGAAGTAGCAATTTTTTTGTTTTAAATATTAAGTTAAAAATGAATTAAAATGTTTTCTCTGTAAATTGTCACAAAAAGTGCTGTATGCAAAGCGTAGGTGATGCATTTGCAATCCATAAGAAAGGATCTTGAATGCTTGATGTGTAAAAAGCAGAGTTTTACATATTGAACAATTCACTCCGATATCCATAAGAAGACACATACCACAAACACTCCAGTACTCGCTTTTCCTTACCATACATTCAAGGTCTAGAAATATGACAATAAAAGTCACCTACGGTGACAATATTACAGATTATATAAGCTTTTTCTGGTGTTCAGAAGGCGTAGAAAAGATTGGCGTACTAGGCCTAGTCAGGATGATCTCTCACAGTGTGCTGCCACTTCAATTCGAAGTCCTCAGTAAAGAGCTTGGAAGAATTATTTCTGGCCAGTCCAATCATGGTGTCTCAGATGTGCTGATGAATGGTGTTGCTATACAAAAACTTCAAGTTCAGAAGCAACCTTGAAATGTCTGTTTCCAGTGTTATCAAAGATAGGAAGTGTTGTAAAGCGAATGTTACCTGTATAAAAAGGAAAGGAACAGCAGGAACAGCAGTGATAATATGAGTGTGCTTCAGCTGTACCTGGACAGTGGGGAAACCAGGGAGTTAAAAGAAAGAGACAGTCAGTTCCAGAAGATGGCCTGGGTGAAATTTTTCTTTTATTGTCTGCTGTTTTATTTCATTTTTAATTGGCAAGGAAGAGGGGTCATATTCTGATTCCAAGAGCCTTCCCACAGTCAAGAAATGTCATATATAAAGTAAGTCAGCATATTTTTTTTTCTTGGAAGAACTATCAAATACTAAGTTACTAAGTTTATTAGCTGATAGGTTTATTTTAAGAAGCAACTGAATATTATACCTAGGGTAATAAACTATGCAGTAACTGTTTTTTCTCTACAAATCTTGTTTCCGTAAGACAAGAAAAGCTATTACACATGAAATATTTCACACAGGCAGATGTGCGTGCAGATTCACTGTCTTAGTGTTTGAAATCGAATAGAGATGGGCGGAGAGAGAGAATTTGGAAAAGCTAGTTACATACCACAGTTTTCAGCTGCATTAGGGTAACCGTGTTGGTCTATTGGGAAAAAAAAAGTTCTGCTTGAATGCCCAGATATATTACCCCAGAATACCAGTAACCTCTGCTAACTTTTGCATTTAGGTCACCATAGGAAGATTAAAGTACATTTTCAGAAGTAATTATTGTTACTAGCTTTTGTGTGTCCAACAGCTCCCAGTTGTCGTAGCCCCTTGGCGCTTTCAGCAAATGAGGTGAATCAGAGCACTTTGTAGACTTCTCAGAGCTTTTTTTGGAGGCTGCCCTTACAACACCTAAATCCCCAGAATCCGGGCAATAATCTCTTTTACTTGAGTGTGGCTTCCCACTTTATGACCAAGCACTGGGGCCTAGGATTCATCAGATGTCCACGCTGAGGAACCTTCTCTTGGCAGTTAACAGGGTCAGATTTACTGCAGCCACAACTGCCTAAACTGATTCACAGACTTCATTTCAGGACAGCATTATGTGTTTAGACTGAAATAAACAATGGGCCTAGGTTCTTTCTTGTTTAAATCTGCTTCCAGGTTGTTTACATGTGATTCTAACTCAGCCTTTGACAAAGATTTTGAGTTCTCATCTGTCTGTCCCTGTAAATCTTCAGTGACTCCACTTAAATCAAAGCCTTTGCTCTGGATTTTCAAGAGGTTTAAATAGATGCAGTCTTTTCAGTTTTATCTTGTTTTGTTTTGTTTTGTTTTTTTTTCCTCCTTTTTTCTGCCTGGGAAATAAAATAAGCAGATGGAATCTCAAGTCTTTTGAGAACAACGGCAGGGAAGAAGTTTTCTGTGGGTGTGCAAAAACAAGCTAGAGGACAATTTGTAATTTATTGCTGCATTGCTGAGTCTGAAGTAATTGTGTCACTTCTGAACAGTCTGAGGAGGTCGTGCACATATTAACATGGGAACATTACTAGAAAAAAATTGCAATGTCAAACTGGCTAGTTCCCACAAAAATTGCTGATGTGTAAATAATAGAAAAATTGTTATTTTTCACAATGATGTTAAAGTAGGCATGGACTAAGTTGCATTAAATATAAATAAATTTACAGCTTTTCTAATTAGAAACCTGTGTTAATGGATGTGAATACAGCATTAAGAATGATTTGTTTATTGCCAGCCAAAATATTCTGACACAATTATAGCACTCCATGGTCTTTCTTAATGGATGGTGTTAATTTTGGAGCCTATCCAGGTTTGCAGAAATTATTCACTGCATTAATAGGTGCCAGCTGTGAACATAAGTCACTGACAGTTTCTTAAAAACACCCTTCTTCTTTCACACTGATTTCACTTAACGCTAATCAATGCACAGTTCTTGTTTGCTGCTAAAAGCCAAAAAGAAAACCACCACTTTTGTTTACTACTGTAAATATGTAACTGATGAAGTACAAAATATTCTCCAGCTTGCTCTTATTCTATGCCAGAAGAAATAACCATTTTTAAATAATCATTCTTTTTCGTTACATTCATTTGAGGAAAAAAGATATTGTAAGGTGTCTTCTACTGATTCTGCAGCTTCACATGGAATTTCTCATAGCACTTCTAGTGTGTTTTTTACATGTAAATTCACTCGAGGAAAAAATTTAATGCAAGTACTTCTGAGGAGCAAAAAGTGACTGATCTTGCAGTTTTACAGTCACTTTATCCAATTTAATTGCAGGGAGCACTCCCCTTCTCCGGCCAGTGGCCTGTTCCTGCCTCCTCCCTTGTGCTGGCTGCCATACTTAGAGAGCTTCATGGTGCTATAGCTCAGCTTGCCAGTCTGACTGTAACTGCTCTACTGGGTTTTCTGCAGAGTTCATTTTCTGTACTCTGATCTGTGAGATAGTCCAGCTCAGCCCACAGCTGTTTGACTGGAAGCAGCAGGAGCTTGTAACCAGAGGCAAGGAGGAGAGAGCTGGACTGTTCTTTCTAGGCTACAGACTGAGTGAAGCTTCAATGCACACATCACAAGGCAGTAATATAAAAATAGGTAACCTGAGCAAGAAGACAGCATTGTAAGTTGCACTAAAAATCACTAAAATAATAAATTGTCCTAACATCATCAAAAAGGACATAAATCTGACCTACAATCAAAAGACAGAAAAGCCTCCAAGCAGGCAATGTACTAGGAAGCAAAGAAGCTCTTTGTAGATTATCACTTGTTTAATAACAGCCATGTAAGTGGTATTTCACTGATATAGGATTGATTCCTGCCACTTATAGTCTAAACCCTTGCCCTGTACATTGCAAGATGGAGTTGCAGGGACCTGTCTACATCATGGGGTTGCAGTCTTGAAGGATCAAGCCCTGTGTTAAATAATTAGACATGATTATGGGAGGACTGAACCAGAAAGTGTCTAGACACAGCTATATTAATTTACAAGAATAAAACTGTACTGATGTCATAGCTGACATCAGAAGCTAAGGCCTTGCTTTTCCAGGGTTAATCCTGGCCATGTGGTCTCACCTGTTTGCCCTGTACTGCATCTGACACTGTTCGACCCATCTGTGTGCCAGTTCAGCTCACTAAACTAGCTTTCTGCCAGCTTAGCCAGTGGATCAAAGGCACTGTGGGGACACGCGAGCACTAACATGAAGGCAGAAGGACTGGCAGAGCAGTGAGCAGCCTTCCAGAGGCAGCCAGCCTTGGCTTGGATTGTCTCAGCTATAAAGTGAACCCAAAAATTCTCCAAAGCACTTATTATTTGCATTTGGTTTATAGCACTATTGACAGCAAATATGTGTTTGGTTATTTTTCACTTCAAAAAATCAGCATCACAAGATGTTTCAGGTTGGAAGGGACCTCAGGAGGTCTGTAGTTCAAAGTTCTGCTCAAAGCAGGGTTGGCTTTGAAGCCAGACTCAGTTGCTCAGGGCTTTATCCAGTTGGACCTTGAAAAATCACAATCTTTCATTTGAGAAGCTCCACGGTTTGCATGAAGCCTGTGATATTTTCCAGGGAAAATGCCTTTCCTCTGTCACCAGAACATCCACACAGCTTTAGCTGAGAGAGAAACTATAAAAAATGACCATTGTGCTTCTCTTGTTTGGGTTGCTCAGGCACAGGCAGAAGCACACTCTGCAAATGCCTCCACGCAGAAGGCAGCTGCTCACTGGCCACTCAGCACCTTCTCAGCTGGAAGGGGCCATTTCTGAGGGTCTGCTGAGAGTGCTGTGAATGCCCATCCTGGGAACTCTGGCTTTCCCCTAGCCCCCCTCAATCCAAATGAGGCACATGAATGAGCAAAGCCTGCTGCTCATGCTGTTTCTGACCCGGGAGGGGATGGAGGGCTCACCTGGGGGGTGCAAGGACACAGGAATCTTTGCTGGGCAAGGGGTGGATGACTACGAACCTGCAGGGAGGATAATTCTCCCCCAACACAGGTGGATCTGGAAGAGGGCATCAGTCCGTAGCCTGGGATACACACAAAATGGATGTTTTTTTCTTCTTTGAAATGAACCAGAAATTTTAGTAAAAAAGCAGCAAGGAAGAAGAATGTTATATGGGTAGCAAAATCAGCTACTCAAAAGTTAGGAAATGCCACTGCCATGCAGTGTTACAGCTGACTACATGACCTTGACTTGGTGCCCTATGCAAAGTGCATTATGCAGTATTAGCACGTATTGTCCATTTGTGGTATCTCTGTCTTGCTCAGTGCAGAATATAGATGAAAAAGGAGTAATAAGGGGATCTTAAACTCACCACTTTCTAACTTTCCAAAGCTTCACCTTGGACCTTGTATCCTGATTAATATTCCTGTAGTGTAGAGGGTTACATGCAGTATGTATGATGTGTGTAGACACACCTGTACATGCTTTGGACCTGGTTCTGACCCAAAAGAAAAGTAAAAATGCCTTTAAAAAGACTGAAAAAATAAAATGATCAAAGATGAGATTTGTTTTTCTCTCCTATTACAATTCATGTTAACTTTGGACTTACAAGGTCATGT
Organism: Dromaius novaehollandiae; assembly: GCF_036370855.1. Lineage (NCBI taxonomy): Eukaryota > Metazoa > Chordata > Aves > Casuariiformes > Dromaiidae > Dromaius > Dromaius novaehollandiae. Next base: position 29,291,350 of record NC_088098.1, read on the forward strand.
TAAATAATTTATATAGGAAATAATAAATCAGCTAATCACAGTGAATGTAAAACAAATATGACTGAGTTTGGATGTGACAGCACAGACATTCACATGGGGAGAAAATCCAGGCAGCTGGCTCCAAATAACCAGTAATCTTCCCAAAGGCAACAGACAAGAGAATGGGCTATGGCCTCTAAGACCCTGACCCAGCAAATTTCAGGAGAAGCAACGCTGAAGAAGCTGGGATGAGGCAGAATGCTGAGAGGGGAGCTCACAAACAGTGACACCATTTGATACAAATGCTGGCTTTTTTCCATCTTTCTTAATCTCTTCAGCTTTTCTTTTCCTTCCAGAATCTGAAATAAATTCCAGAAGACAATATGTGCATGACTTCAGCCACATTAAAATTTTTAGATGCTTAGGAATCCAAGTAAAATTCAGGTAAAATTTCAGGTAAAATTTCAGGTAAAAGTTCTTATACTCCCAAGATTCTTGCAAAGAGCAAGAAATATATAGAATGGGCTTAAAGGTAGGAAATCTCTACTATTTACTCCCTGTGGAATTCAGTAACCTTTCTGTATAGCTTTCTGGCCCTTTATTGCTTCATTTTGCCTTTGTAGATGAGGTACAGAGCCATCATACTAAGGGTTTCTATTTGGTCCCTCAATTCCTATTAAAAAATTGGGGAACTATAAGATGTTAGTGGCAACACACACTGGGTGAAAATTAGGTATGGTAATGTGAACAGGAGCTTTGCCATTGGTTTAATGTGATCAAGATTTACACCACTGTTTGGTAAAAAGGCATCAATTTCCAAATGTCCATAACAATAAAAGGGCCAAAAGGTGCCCACATTTAATCAGAAAAACATGCACAAAAGAAAAATTGTAAAGTATGAAAACCTTTCTGACATAAATAAGATGTCTTTAAACACACTATTTTAATTCAGATCAAGTGTTTGTCAATTAAGAGCATTAGCTGAGGACACAGTCTTCCTAACTGGCATATGCATTCATCCATTGACATAGCCTGGAGGGATGGTGATCAATTATTCAGCAAGGCATTTTATGCTGCGTCTACCTTTCATAGCACATCATCTGCTAGATTGTGATCAGCAGCAAATATGTGAACAGCACCAAATGAAAAAACAATATTTCTAGATTGAAGCTAAGTGAGATTTTAATTTCCTCAGAAAATACTCTCCTCAGTCACTAGATTATGGAAGATGCATGAGTCCAGCTCCCTCTGTTCTCCAAAAAGAGCTGCAATGGTGGTTTCCCATTCTCCAGATAACCCATATGCTTAGCATTCAAACCCCTCAGAATTCTGCCGCTTCCATCACATTTTATTGTCACCTCCTCCTCCCCCAGATCTTTCCTGTTGGTCCATTAGTGTATCAATAAAGAACAGCTCTCCTCATGTACTTTTCCAGTTTTGAAATCCTTCTGTCTAAGAACAGTCAGAAATATTCTGGCTAAAGCTGATAGAGGTAAAGAGGTAAAAATCCTTTTCTTTCCCCTTCCTCGCCATCTACCTCCAGCCCAGTTCATTTGGGACAGCCCAGAGAAACCTATCCCACCAAAAACACATTAGTCTTCTGTTGGATCAGTGGATCTGATTCACCCTAAAGTTGCATAATCCCTGGAGGCAGTGTGAGGAAGAGAACAGGAACACAGGTGGGAGTGGGGACATGAAGAGAGAAAGACTGCCGTCTTTGGTGGCAGCCCACAGTTATACCAGATTAGGTGCGGCATGCACTGCTCTTGGAGGAGAACATGTTGACCACAATGTCTATACTGGGAAAATACAATCTTTTAAGTTAACATAAGCTACTTCCCACTTGTTTTGGCTTTTTTAGTTTAGGCTTTTTAGTTTGCGTTTCATTGGCCTGTCCCTCTCTGAAGCTGGAGTCACAGTTTTCTTTAATGCCTAAAGCAATTTATTCACTTCAGAAATGAGAGATGTTTAAAATTCCTTCAGACTCAGCTTTTTTTCTCAAATCATCACATGCCTGGATGAATCTTTGCAGGACTCTTTCCACATTCATCCTCTGACTTTCTAAATTATGTATTCTTCACTCCTTTGCTTTCTAGCACCAGGTAGATTTCACATCTTTTATGTGTAGAAAATAGCTTTTTTACTTCATAACAAGAAAAACGTACCAAAGATCATTATAAAACAATCAAGATTTCTAATCCTATTCTTCTCCTGTGGGAGCTGCTTTGTGCTTCTCCAGCTCCAGGGCATCCATCTTTTGGAAGAGCATATTTAGCGTTTTTTCCCCTGTATTTTTCGTTGTCACAGGTAACATTAGGTACAGAGTAGGACATGTGGGTGAAACTGTAGTATCTCTCTTCAGCTCTCCCTCACTCCCAGGAGGTTAGGGGTAAATGCAACATAACTAGAGAAAAAGCATTTCAGTTTATCTTCCTGTGGGCAATTATTGTATCTTCATTGTCTAAATACATTTGCTTAGTAACTTGAAAAGGTCTGGCTGATTCTAAACTAAGGGCAGGATTTGGAAAAGAAAATGTTTTCTACTAAGGGGTTAAATGGAACTGGAGATGCTGGGGTAGCTCTTTAACAAGTCAACTGTGCAGTTCTTACTTTTGTGTAAATAACCGGACATAAGGTATCTAAACTCCACTTCATGTGGAATTAAATGCCTAAGTAACAAAAAGGTAACTCACGAGAAAACATTCTGGTCACAAAGGTACCTCAGTAGGCCTAGTCTTCACCAGAAAACACACTCAGTCACCTTATTTTCAGTATCATTTAAGTCAAATACCCATGACCATTAATAGCTGGCAAGGAATGGACATAGAGCCAGTCTAACTACCTGTCACTGAAAGATTTTTCTGACAGAAATAAACAGCTCCTGTTTGTGTGAGATGTGTGAATGTGTCTGCCATCACTTCCAAAACTGTGTCTGTACCTCTTCAGTGGGGAATCTTTTGAGAGAAGGAGCAAGCAAAAACTAAGAGATTAAAAGTAGAGTCTTACACGTACCAAGGTCCTGAGGTGAGACAGAAATGTGACATGGTCTGATCAAACCTGCTGAGGCGGGACAGGCTGGAGAAGCGAACTTCTTTGCTGTGGAAAGGTCAGGGAGAGGATAGCTTGAGTACACTGGACAGTTCTGCTGAAAAAAACCTAGTACTTTGCAGTGTGGCCAGAAAATAAGACCTATTGTGAAAAAAGACGTAAAGCACCCACCAAGGAGGTCGTCCCTCATTTAGTCTGCCTATTAGCGTGGGACAGTTTCAAGGGTAGCTGGGAACTGAGGAAATCTTTTTTAACTCCTATGCTACCACTCTCACCCGCATCGCCACTCTCAGAAAACTTGTCATCATCCATGGGTACCCCTCTTGGAGGAGGGGAAGTAACCCCTACAAAAGGGAGGCTTGAGGGCTGTACCACAAAAGCCCTGCTGTACTCAGGAACTGCATCCACACTCCCACACCAACTGCAGTCAAGTTCTCTATGGTACAAACAAGACATCCCCCAGCAATGGACCATATATTAGTAATTTAGGACTTTTTATAGGCCCCCTTCAAAGCCTTGGTTAGATGTTCCACTAGTCAAGTATTTTCGATGCCTCTTCTTTAAGCATGCATGTGGCAATGGCACAGTATACCTTATCACTGGCCATTTTGCCAATGAGGGACTACTGCCCGGCAGCTCCTCCCCGGAGCCTGAGCAGATTCTGGTCTAGGATCTACTTTGGATCACAGCTGATAGGACTGAATGCAAATGACATTCATATGGCATCTGATGGACTCTACCTAGGTGGCAGTGCCACATTGTTGGGTACTATGGCAATGGAGAGGTCCAGGGTAATAAGGCAAGGTCCGAAGTAAAAGTTCTGGCTACAGAGGTCCAACTGTAGCAACTACAGAAAAAGAAAGGAACAGGCTGAGAGCTTACATTTAAAGGAATCACCTTTGCTTTGGGGCATAATCATTATGTGTGGGCCAAGAACTGACCAACAAAAGACTTGTGGACAGCTGAGGGAGGTCCAATAAAACCCAGCTGAGAATAGATAATACCTGATCTGTCATATAACCTGTCAGCACAGATTTAGCCCCCCCCCCCCTTTTTTTTTTTTTTTTTTTTTTGAACATTTAACTTCCTGGAGTGACTTAATCAGTATTTTGTATTATGTGACTGCAGGATTTTGATCTGGTGCAAAGTGTTCATAAGTTCAGTTTAGCTTTTTGTCAGTCTATGACCCAGACCCCTTTACTCCATGGCACTATCACATCTGATGGTATAGAAGGAGCTTGGGCAGGACCCAGGCATGGCAGGTGGACCCACAGATCTACGTCACTGCTCTTTAAACCACTGTTTCATTTTCTGCTCTGTATCTTCTACAATAAACCACTGTTTCATTTTCTTTCTTGTGTCTTCTACAATAAACTGCAAAGCGCCATTGTTAAAGGAGTTATTAAATAAATAAATGCTGGCGAGGAACAGCCTCCTCTTAAGCAGGAAGCTGTGTGTCATCGAACTTCTCATTTATGTCAGGGAAGAGAAGAGTGAAGGAGAGGTGATAATGACAGGGGTTGCCTCTGGGGAGGGAGGTGGAGACAGAAGAGCTCTCGGCATTGGAGGGGGTGGAGAGATCAGATCGTGGCGAGGGAGGAAAAGGAATATAGTGCAGTCAAAGGAATACGGTGGAAATAGATGAAGGTCACACAAAAGAAAAATTGATTAAAAGGGAAACAAAGCAGAGCAACCAAAGCCTTCAGAGCTATAAAAATGAGGGAAGGAAAAAGGTTTAAAAACATTCCCACCAAAATTCCTAAAATAGGCACATGTTAATGCATTCAAAGAGGAAAACAAAAATAACAGGGAGGCTTCGATCTTGTCTGTCTCTTTCTCCACCCTAGCCAGCAGTGTGCCCACGTTCCTGTGCAATTATAAGCTGTGATCTATCAAAGTAGGACCTGGAAATTTTCATCTTATTGCCCTGAAAACATAAGGGGAAGACTGCAAAATTGTTACGGTGCTGACTCCTTCGGTCTAAACACACTGTTATTTAGCACTTCACGATATGTCCACATAATGAGTAGCTGGATTTGCAGGGACTGGAGATTGACAGCATCAGACAATTAGATAGGAAATCTTATGAATGTGACCAATACCTCACACAGGTTTACTGTCTCTTGGCATCTAAATTGGAAATTGCTTTCAGTTGCCTCCTTTTAAATGGTGATCACATGTAAGACTCCCTTTCCAATTAACAAAAAACCTTGAATGTAAAACTACATTTAAAGAGCCTTTTTCAGTTTTGTCATTTATTTGTACTCGAGAGTCTGTCTTTCATTCTTTCCCCCACATGCTGACAAATTCCATGCTGACAGACTGAAGAGAATTGGACTCAGCTAAGCCCGGAGAATTTTTATTTCAGCTTTGGGCATTTAGTGCGTTGGTGATGGGTGCCTCTCTTTACTACTTCATCAAAGCACTAGCCTGCCATTTTAAAGGAGTCTAAGCCCAGAAAAATATAGGGATTCCCTCAATCTAAGAACAGTAAAGTGTTTTATAAATGTGGCATTTGATCTTGTTAGGGATGGGATGTTATTGATACTAGTGTAAAGGGGCACCAGAGTAGAGGCATAGTGGAGTTTGTTGGGGGCTGTGGGAAGTACAAGCAGGAAGAAGTCTGTGGCCCCAGGCTTCAACGTACACTTGAAAGACAGAGGACAATTATTAGCTTTGAAGATCTTACAACTTGCCTCCAAGGAAAAGAGAATTTTGTTTTGCTAGAGAGGGACTGTGGAGATCAAAACAAACAACCCCCCCCAATCCCTCCCAGCTTTAAAGGATCTCTCCCTGAAATATGAACGATAAAGTTGCTTGTGAACTGAACGTTAGCAGACCTAGCATTCTCTGGCAAAGAGAGTCTACTGAAAACTTAGATCAGCCAGGAAAATAGTCAGTTATATGAAATCAGTTTTAGGAGGGTTAGCTCATTTTTTTCTGAAAATCTTTTATTAACAGTCTGCCTGGAGATGCTGCTTAGTTCCTCATCATCTAGCCAGTGTCCCTAGTGGACAAAGAGGAGCCTTGTGCACAGGTCAGTTCTGCCCAGGTGATCGCAGCTGTGAGCAGAGGGCAGAAGTCTGCTGGAGTGGAAGTCCCATGAGAAGAAGCAAGGGCTGAGCAGAAGGTACTCTCAGAGGTCACCAGAGGTAGCTGATTAGCTCAGGAACAGCCAGAAAAGGAAGATCTATTCTTATGCCCATTCAATATTCAGCAGAATCAGACGAAAAGCCAGGACAGCTGGTGTCCTATGAGATGCCTGTCGTTTGCACCTTTTACAAGCATATTCTCCATTCTATCATCCAAGGTGTTAAAGAGAGTATTGAATAGTATTGCATTCACGGCAGATCTCTGCAGAACCCCACTAAGTACATCTCACCAGTCTGTCCTGTGAACTACTGAGAACAGTTTTCCACAAAATTTTGCATTCAAGTTATAGCAGCAACATTTAGACCACGTCATTAGTATGTCAGATGAGACAGTATCACAGATCTCAATGAATTCAAGATACAGAATATCTACCACATCTCTTTTACTTGTAAATTCTATTTCCTTACATAGAAAGACATCAGACTCATTGCAGTCCACATTAATGTTTACTTCTTGTCCCTTTGCTTGATTGTTTTGTTCTGGGATTTTTTTAGCATGGGTCTAAAATTCCTCAGCTCCTTTTTTTTTCTTTTCCTTTTTTTTTTTTTGAACAGGAGCTAAGTTTACACTTGTAAATGCAAATTCTCAAAGACAGCTCCTAGAATTGCCTAGGGCCCATATGTACTCTGGGTTGAACTCCATAAGGCCCAGCCATTTTAAAAGCATCTAAGTATTCTCTAACCCTTTCTTTCCCTATTGCAGCTTGCATCCTGATACCTTTGCTGCTGGCATTACAGTTGACTTGATTAGTGAAGACTGATTCCACCAGGAATTAAACACTTCTGCCTTTTCAGCTTATGCACTGAAAACTCCTCCCTGTTGAAGGGTGGATCAATTGAGTCCTCAGTTTTAACCTCCCTATGAACATACCCTGTTTTCTTGTTATTCTTCCAACACTCTTTTGTTTCTCATTTGATTGGCTGATGTTTTGATTTTCTCTCTGTATCCTTGTGCCAATTACAGTTAGCGAACTTAGGTTCCATTTTTCTTTCTGTGTTTCAACACTTTTGAAGAGCTCATGGTTTAGCTAAGTTGGCCTCTTATTTCACTCCTTATTTTATCCCACTTTGGGATAGTTTGCAATAATGTCTTTATCACTGCTTCTTTAAGGAATTGCCTTTTTGGCTTTTGACTGTTTCCTATGAGCTCTTAATTTCTCGTTTCCTACTGCTTCAGTTCTGCTGTGACACTATTTGAGAATTAACAAAGTAAATTTTACTTTCACTGAGTGTAACTTGATCCATATTCTTTCAATGAGAAAAATAGGTTGGGAAACCCGTAAAAATGAATGATTGGTCGTGTGGGATTCCTCCCCAGCAAGGTGACTTGTTTACTTCATATGACTCACCTGTTTCTTAATGAAACCATTCGTGCCACATAAATGATAGCAGTCTATCGAGGTTCCTCTGAGTCTCTCAGTTCCCTCCTATGATTCTTTTCTTAGAGCTGACATGCAGTTTCCCTAGATAAGTATTCCTATGTACTGGTACTAGTAAGATATATGAACATTTGTGAACAGCCTGAGTAAGGGACTATAGAAATATGAGTCAAAATACAGAATAACACTCTGCTGGTTGGCTTATTCTTATTAAAAGGGAGCATCAGCTAATACTTATTTCTAAATGAATTAAAGTACAATGAATTATGAACTGAATAAGCTTAGGACAGTATCTTTGAAATCATATCAAGATATAATAAAAATTCCCACTCATACTGTTTTCTATACTAGAAATAAAAATAGGCTCCTAAAATGAGCATGTCTGCCAAACATCAGCAGATTTCCATGGTGAACTCTTTAGTCCTTGAACAGAAGGGGGAAAGGAAGAAAGAAAGAAGAAAATAATGGAACAGCTAATAAACCTTTTAAGATAGCAACAGCAAAAAGCACTGCTGATCATAATACTGTGGCACAAAATTCATCCTTTAAAATCAGATATGGATGAATACACTTACCACTCAGACTGGAGGTGAGTATGAAACTGATATGAGTATTCTCCAAAGGACTGTGTCTAGACATTTGAAATACAGTTCGTTGGCCTCTCTCATCCGCTGAAGCCTCTGTATGATATATCTGTCATCAAACATGGCAGCAAACATTTGCCTGTGTGATTCATTGCTTGTTTTTTCTTGCTATAATTCAGTTAATGATGACCATATATATTTTAATCATCTCAGTGAATTTGATTTAGGTCATTTATATTATGCAACAATTATATTGCAAGGAGAGAGATAAACAGAGATGGCAGAGGACAGTTTCCAGGCAGGCAACTGTCAGCAAATTTTGGAATGACTTTCTTGTTCCTCACTCATTATTAATAGCAAAAATTTTAGAACAAAACATAGGATGAACTTGTATTATTATTTCCTTACTTCAGCTGCTAGGGTTGCGTTCGTTTTTAAACATTTTATATTTTTCTGGTTAATTAATTTTTTTTTTAAGGGCTAAATGTGACAGATGATGAATGTGATAACTGAATTCTTCACATTATTGGCAGTTTGCCGAAGGAAACATGACTTGAATGACTACTTTAGTTGTAAACTTAGGTCCTTATTTAGATATCAAATTAAATCAATGATAAGAAAAGTGGAAAATCAGTTGGACAGAAAAACTAAATGAAAGACATAGCTGGAAAGCATTTTTTTCTTTTTTAAAACATCTTGCATTACAATGAAAACACCCCGAAGGTAGTCTGCAAATTGGATATAAAAACAACAGAACAAAAAACTCTCTACTTGAGAGAGTAAAAGATCTGGGGAGGAAACCCTCACCATAGGAAGAAGATAAATCATCAAGTTATTAAAAAAGACAAAACCCCTGGGCACAAATGAAGTCAATGGTGAGGTGAAGAGAGATAGCAGGACTCGTCATCCAGACGGTTTGAACAACTGAAGAAAGCTCTGAGCAACCATAATCCTATGGGAGAAGGATGGACAGTAGAGCAGGGAGCTGGGTTAAGAGACACTGGTTTGCTTTCAGAGGCACCATTATGTCTCAAAAGTTGTTTGTTGGCTAAAGAGGTCTTGAACAATAATTGGAGAAGCAAGGGAAATCATTCTTGGGTTTATTTTTCAAAAAAGAAACAAAAAAACCCAGTGTCTTGCATTCACCTTGGCCATATTGGTATGAAGCTCAGCACCAGAGAAAATCAGATACAGAGTTCAGAGTTGACTATGAAGGATAAACCTTCACCACAATATATAAAATCACTCATTTTCTATACAAGCCTTCTTTAAGTGGAGGGGAATTAATATTAAAGACAATCATGTGTTTCAGTTTTTGTTGGTCTTTCATCTGTTCCCTTTTTCTCCTTACTTTGATGCTGGTCTCTGCTCCACAAATATTCTCAGTCTCATCTGCCAATTCTTCTTCTTTTTTTTAAGCTTCTGAAGTCTTCTCTATCTTCCCTCCAAGCACAATATATCCTTATTTTCCACAAAGCTGCTGTGCTGTCTGCATTTAAGCCCCTCTTAAACATAGACTTACAATCACTACAGTTGACTTGTGTGTAAAATATCAATCGTAACTTTAAGTTATCTCTATTTGTCTTTAAACTGTGGGTTCTTTGAAGTTGGTTTGGCAAAGGGCAGGAACAACCTTTGTTGAACATCTAGGATGTACTAACATATCAAGCTGCCTCCATATTAGTAGGTCATAGAACTGATAGGAAACATTCAAGTTTGGGGTTAAAAAAAAGACAAACCTCTTTTTGTCCAACTAAAGTTTTGAGATTTTTAAGATGTTAAGGGAAATTCAAGGATTTCTCCCCTACTAACTTAGTTTCTCTGGCTGATTTTAAATATCTTTAATAATATGTCAGATGTGCTTTTCACAGCAACTACTTTAGAATTGGAAGACTTCCATGAAATCAGTTTTGCTAACTATTTGTCCTTCCCTCATGTCAGAATCTATTTAAATACATCAGCTATGTAAAAAATAGTGTACAATAAATTGTTCTACTAACATGCCGGTGTCATTGTTCTCCAGGAGAAGCCAGTTCAAGCAGGAAGATAACTTAACATGAAGGTCTAGCAAGTCCCATATGCATTAAAATAATCTGTCCAGTGCTTTTACTATACTTCTGAAAGAGTCATACTTCTGAAATCAAATCTTTGCAGTTAGAATTTACATCTATATACTCCAGACTGGGGTACCGCATAAGTTTAATCCTAATAAATCCTGATCTAAAGTACTCTTAGGGGGTGAATCTGTACAAAGACATACGAAAATATTTAGCATAAGTGATACACACTGGATGGACCTTCAGCCTACTCATTTCTCTTTCCTGCCTACTTACTTCCTTCTTTCCTCTGTCTCCCAGCCCCAGGAATCACAAATAATAGATCGAGAGAATGCTGCTATAGTTATTACTGATTCGCTCTTCCTTGAAGGACGAGAGGAATCTGCGTGCAGTGCTCCTACAACATTCAAGTCAAGGAGGCTCACTGTCTTCCCAACAACCAGTTTTCCATTTCAAAGGTTTAAATGATGATTTTATTCATATGAAATCCTGAGCAAAACACCATACCAAATTTGTTAGCAATAAGTTGGTAGGAGTAATAACAACATACTGTGTAGTTTGCCGTCCTTTAACATTTAGTGGGCATACAACATGCATGCAATATAGTAAAAAATCCCCCACTCAAGCACAAGTAACAGAAGGGTGAAAAAAGTAAAAGTTTTGCAAAGGCTACTTTGTCCTGAACGCATGTAGTCCGCAGTGAACTTGACCTAAATTGTGCAGCAAAGGGACAGGATTCTGGACAGTCTCCAACAGCTTCAGCTAAATTAAATATGAACATGAATAATGCTCTGGGGCCCTGCATTCTCTGGGACTCCACAGGCATGGGACTCACAGAGGAGCCACCCTTGCTGCAGAACTGTGTTCCAGATTTTAATTAACTGAGTTTCCTCCGTTAAGGTTTTCCTATGAAAGCCTCCCACCATGAAAACACTTCTCAGAGAGTTATCCTGCAGCTGATGAAAATAAATCTTTAGCTGTTGTATTTTCAAAAAGAAAAGAAAAATTACATTTGAAAGAGTGTAATTTCAAGGACTACAATCACTCCTTTCAGATACATGGTTCATGAACTCAAAACCATCACGTCCAAGTACTGCATGTTCTCATCTTTCCTAACCTGCCATATGCTACCAAGTCATTTCAATTTATATGCACACTTATGGCTCCAGGCATCATGGGCAGATGGCTCTTTGCCACCTAATCAAATCCACACATCAAGGGCATCCCAAATGGAGTCCTTTGTAGGATTATATCCTCTTTTAGTTCCTCTCCCTTCCTTGAACATTTGCACTTGCCACAGACTTGTTCACCAAAAAGGTTCATAATTTTCAGATTTAACACAGTCATTATTCAATTAAGCACAAAGTATTACAAGCATTTGTAGCCCATTCACTGTAATAATACAATTCAGTACTTTGGAACTTCACAGCATATCCATTCAGTCCTTAATAGCCCTTCTGGTACTACTTTGAGTCCCTCCTCCTTTTATGGCTGCACCTATTCATTGGGTAGAAAGCTTATACAGATATCCTCTGCTATCACATACACAGTTAAAATCATGCATCTTCATCCCTGCAACCAAATGACAGTTTGTGCTGTGCCGCACTAAGCTCGATGCAACATCTAAATCTGGAAGCCTTCTAATTTTCTTTAGCTGCATGCTGATAAAATTGGAATTTCATGGATTAGCTCATCTTAACGTAGGCTCACAGTTGTTGCCCTTGATGGGCTCATAATCTCAGAGTTGCATTTGATTCTCTGGAGCATCCTATTAATCAGATGGGAAAGTTCTCATATTAGTAACTCAGGTATTTCTTCATGCCACTGTGACCTACACTGGTGGTTTGGTTTTTCACACATGCTTTTATCACATCTTATTGCTGTGATTTTTATAACTCTTTACCTGCTGGTTTACCTATTACATCCATTAAATACTTTTATAAGTAGACATCTTGGCTTTCAGAACACACAGCAAGGTCAGGGTTAGCCTGGCACTGAAGAAACATTATTTCACAAAGATTCAATTAGACCTGTACAAACAACTTCAAAACCACTACTTTCTGTTACATGCGGAATTTCCTCAGACTTCTAGACTTCCTTCCTTCTTTCTAGACTACTTTTTCCAGACATCAGGATAGATACAAGAAACAATCTCATCTACCCCCTGAGAGAGATTAAGCCCTTGAGTTTACACCTTTTCCTCTGAAGGAGGAACAGTGTAGTAATTTTTAATATTGCCTTCAATAGCTACAGAAAAAACTCACCCTGGTATGATCCTTAAGATAAACAAAGCTGTTTAGTATGAATATTTTAAGAATACCTAAAAACAATTTTGGAGTCTCTACCAATAAGAAGCAATAGACTATCTAATACCAGTCATTTTTTGATAACACAGCTGGAAGAGTCTATTTTAAATATTTTTATAAATCAGCAATAGTGGAAATATAAAGATATAAATTATTAAAATGACACTGCAGATGCCAGATAGAATAGAAATAGGAAACAAAGATATTTTCTCTATACTAATACCTCTAAATGTTCACAGTAGCACTTCATAAGTCCTGTTTTTAAATAGTGCATATGTCTTATATCTAGCTTTTCTAAACAGTTCAGTATCTTGTGCCTCAGAAGACTACGGCCAGAACAGCATACACAGCTCACCCTCCCATGCCACAGTAAGTCATCTCAGCAGGTTAACGAAGGGCTGTCCTAGAGAACATGGTGACCCAGAAGCCAAAAATAGAGTGTTTACAATTGGTTCCAGACATCACCTATTTAGCTACATGTAGTTCTTTGTATTTACAGCCCCTTCTACTGCTCTGCTGAGTGTAGTAACCTGAATGTGTCAAGAACATAGTGGTAGACTGCTAAAAGTGGACTAAAATACTCTGGTTTTCCAGTTTCTTATAGCTGCAATGGCTTAACAAGTGCTTCATAGGTACATTTTAAGTAATAAATTTATAACCAGTTAAGCTAAGATTCCTACCGCCTTCCATAGCCCCCTTTTTTTCCCAAAGAGAGATAAAAGTTATCCTCTAGTGGCTTTTGAGACACTACTCTACAAGCAAATTCAATAGACAAAAGAGGTCCTGTGACCCAGAAAACATTTATTTTGACAATTTTCAAGCCCTCTTTTGAAAATACAAAAGACAACAATCTAATGAGTGGATGTTTGCAGAAAGATCCAAGTTTCTGACATGATTAAAAAAATATCTATTTGCCACTTAAAGTCATTTCCTCCATAATTGTAGTCAAATTTAGTATCCTATGACAACAGCCTTCAGCTTGCTAGGCTAAGTTGAGGCCTTAAAGTACTTACTAAAAAAAAAAAAAAAAAAAGAAAAAAAAGAAAGAAAAAGGACACAAAACCTTGTGGTTTGTCTGACAGTAACAGGAAGGTGTTCTAAAGGATGTTTTTTTCCTTCTCTCTTTTGATAATATGGCTACATAGTCTCATCTGCTTCCTGAGCTGGTGCTTTAAAATACCAAACTATGACAAAAACACCACTTTGTCACCCATATTTTAAAAAGTAGTTGTACCCTATTGGCCTGCTCTAAAATCCTAGTTAGCACTCCAGCTAGCCTCTGAATGCTGATAGGACTCAGACAGGAACCTAAAGCCAAGCTGCCTGGCGTAGGTCAAGTTGGGCACAAACAGGAGCAAATCCCTTGGCATTCAAAGATCAAGGAGAGGTAGTCAACAAGCTTTGGTCTTTTCCAGAATGAGGCAGCTGCATCAGGGATTGCTTCAGACAACAAATTTAGATATATAAAGCAGAACAGGTACTCTTTCTCTCTAATTTAATAGCTATCTAATGCTGGCATTCTGAATTTCCCACCCAAAGATACTTCATTATCTTGTCAACAAAGAATAGAAACTTGTATTCCTAACTTTGGTCCCTTGAACCAGTGCAAGTATCCCACTCCTCCAAAGGCCCTCTGGGTCCTGTTTTAGGCACTTGGTGTGTTCTTTTTTATAGTTATAAGGCATAGCTAATCAATAAAAGTAAAAACAGTATAAAGAAAACTGTTAAAGAAAGATGATTCAAGGTAAGGAATTCTAAGGGCCAATTCTGCACAGAAGCAGGCTTATTTTTATCTGCTTCTTTTCCAGTGCCACCTGCCTCTTGAAGCGACTTTAACACTTGAACAAAGGAGCATGGAGAAGTGACACCAGGTCAGCTGCAATAGTCTGGACTGAGCTACTGCTTCATGCTGACAAAAGCAATTCCTGGGGGGAAAGCAGAAGCAGCAGCATACAAAGATATATCAACCTGCTTTAGCTACTGAAACCCCTTGAAAAAGTGCTGTATTAGGTCAGAATAAAGGTCAGTTTTGTTTGTTCTGACAAGACAGCAGTAGCAAATACTCAGGAAAAGTGTGCAAGAATGTAGCAGTTCTAAACTGATATTCTCTGTGTATTTCACAATTACAAGTGGTTAGTAATTGAGGATTTTTCTAAGTAGAGATTATATTTAAGCCACCATTTTTGAATAATTATGACATTCCACACATAAGCCTAATTCTTTTGACCCTATCACATTGAAAAAAGGCCCACTGCAATGAGTTCCACTACTAAATCACGAAGTGTGTTGAAATAAAAGTTTGTTGAAATTCACTGCCTGATCACTTCATTGAATGCCTTTTAACTCTTATGAGCTAGCAAATATTCCCACAACAAAGGCATGGATGATGTCAAGCAATCCTCTGTCCCATTTCAGTTTATAGCATTGCAGATGTAGAGAAACCATGGTTTTCAATAGTAGCATAACTTTTTTCCTGTTTTGTGCTCTATTTCTTTCCTATTTTTTTTGTTTCTTTAAAGATTTCATCTGCTTTTTTGACTATCATGGAGCAGTAGCCTGGTATTTGCCAAGAAGCATATATTCTAACAGCAAGATCTTTTTCTTAGCAGAGCTTAGAACTCCTCACTGTAGAAAAACAATCTTAATTATTACAGATGATGTGCAGTGATTTGCATTTATTAATACTAAATTGCACCTGGCACTTCAGAACCCAGCTACTCAGTATCAAGAGATCTTTCTGAAAAATCTTTAAAGCTTCGTATTTCACTAACCTGAGTATATTGTGCTTTCAGCAGAAAGTCACAAAGCAAGCCATAAAAACATTCTTTGGAGTACTGAGACTAAGATTTTCCTATATGTAGAGGAGTGGAGATGTACCGGGCTTTATGTCTTGAGTAGTTAGTGCAGAGAAAAATCTTTCACTTTATTACCTTGTTCTCATTTCTAAACAGAAGACCCCAGAATGACCTTTTAAATTTAACTGCTTCATATTAGCTAACTGGGAGGTAGGAGGTGTTGCTGAAACAGTCATGCAGTTATACATTTAAATGTAAATTGGCATTAACTAAGAATGTGTAATGGTATATCCAGATTTACATTTTCTATATCTAAAAGGAAATCCAGTCTTGATAAGCAACAGGAAGATCTGAAAATAGAAACAGAGGCCAGCTGGTCTCTTCTGCCAAATGTGAAAGTGTGAATGTGTTTTATATTGTGCCTCCTAAAAATGAAAAGCTTGACTTTGAGCAACCACTCATCTGTACTTTTGGGAGTGATAACTGTTGCACTGCTTTATACTGATCCTGATGTGTCTGAAGCTCACTAGGAGAACGCCTGACTAGAATCTTACAGAGATTTAGGCTTAGAGACCCTATTTGAAAGATCTGAACAGCTTTAGGTGCCAGATAGGTGCCAACATGCTTCACTCAGACTGTAACAGTTCCAAGCATACATAAGAGCTGATTTTCATGCACTTAGTGAACGCTATAGGTCCTTCAGGTTTTGTCAGCATATTCAGCCTAAAAAGTAGATATGGTTTTGAGATCAGTGTTAGATACAAGTACATTTAAAATCAGTGCAGAACCATAATGACCATGTTACACACCAAAATTGCAGTCAGGAAAAACAGTGCCCTCATCATGTTGGGAGACTTCAAATATCAGACTAGAGAATATTAAAACATAAGCTATTAGATTAGAGCAAGTTACTAAAACTGTACATAGGACAGAAAAAACAACCTTTTTGGAAAACAGACAGCTGTATTGTTTGGTCTAAAATGTTTTCACAGAACAAGCTTACGAGACAGTATTTTATTAAATAACTGCATAAACAATTAAAAGACCAGCACAACGACTAAGGCTGAAAATCAGCCCTAGGCAGAGGAGCTATGGCAAGATTCACATACTACTAAAGCACTGCTTCCAAACAGGCTCTAAACTGACCAATACATAAAGTGTCAGTGGTGCTAACAGAGATCCTAAGAGGAACTCCTCTTAGTTTCTCTAATGAAAAGGATTTCACTCCCAGGTTCAGGTCTAGACACTAACTGCATGAAGTGTTCTCCCAGATATTTCTCTGGATTTAAATTTAGAAACACATCATTGTCTTCAGCAGTTGCCTTGATGGCAGAAGTTGAGAGAGATCAAAGATTTTGTGTTAGGAACTAAAATGGGGGTTGGAGGGAGGTTACAACTGCTACAGGTTTTTTAGTAAACATCTTCAACACCAAGACAAACCCGTATTTCAGATAACCCTGTAGCACTTTACAAAATGTACATTATTATATAAATACATATGTATATAAAATAGTATTATTTCAATCACTAAGTTCTTCCTCATCACTGAAATAAGCACTTTTCTTAATCCGTGGACGTTTTGAATCATCCGAAATTGATGATTCTCCTGCAGTCTGTGTCCATCTTTGTTCCTCTTCCTCAATTTTGGCTTGCTATAGGGAAAGAATAGAAAGGATTAGATAGTACTAAGAAAAACTAAGATGCATTACAGATCAAAATGCTAATTATTAGTATGCATTGAATTATTTCAGAAGAATTCAAAGGCTTTTACCTCCATTTCCAGATAGACTGCCTGATGGCACTGGAAAGGCTTTCTGAAAGTCATTCCCACGTGCAAATAGTACAAATGTTTTCTGAACCAAATGCCGGCCACAGGCAGTACCCTTTGCTTTTCAAAGGGAGGACCGGTATGCGCATGGTAAATTTACAAAATTTTAGAGTAGTTGAGATTTGAAGCCAACTACACATTGCATTACAAGTTGGCAATATTAAAGCAGCTTTGTTCTACTAAGACGTTATCTCTTGCCTTTTGCAGTCATTCGTTTACACCCTCAGCGATGTGGAAATTACTCAATTGAAAGTTAAAATAGATATTTCCGATTTTTACTTGGACACATGACTTCCCAAGCAAAAGCTTAGGATGATGAAAGAAACTGAAGTATTTCCTGGCTTACTTACCACTTAAAATTTTTACTTCCAATGGTGGAATATTTTCAGATGGGTAATAGTGTGAATTTGCAACATTTTTTTCAGACTAGGTCATGTAAGTGTCTATTCTCACCTTGATACAGTTATATTAAGGACAAAGTTATCCTAATAACTCCGTTTTTTCTTTCTTAAAAAAAAAAAAGTAAAGGAACAGCTGGGGATTGGAAGCCATGAAATCTGTATATCAGTTCAGGCTTGCTCTGTGCAGTGAAGCAGAAGTCTGTACAGAACTATAAAGGAGATAGTCTGACAGCTGTATTACTATCACTATAACAGAAGCTGCATTAAACATGTCCTGAGGAAAAGGATCTATTGAAGACAGTGATGGATTGTATTAGGTAAAGGAAGTGCTCCAGAAACAGGTGTTCAAGGTTTTTCTTCAGTGAGGGCAAATGACATACCTGTTCATTTAGACATGACTTTGTCTGGATGCTCAGATAATAGGGTAAAAAGGGATTTGCGGACCAAAAACCTAATGGAGCATCACAGCAGATATAACAGGGAACTAAGCAGTGAAAAAAGCTTGAAGGAAAGGATGAAGAATTTGAATTCAAAAGCAGAGATAGCAGAAGTGAAACAGTAGAAAAGACTGAACATGTCTGCAACATGAAGAAACAAACCAAAAAGTCTACAACTACTGTCAGGTACAGTGCCCTGATAGCTACAGAATGGACAGACCTACGGGTGCATCTTACAGACTATAAGACTGCTTTTGAAAGGCAACTACAAAAGGAAGTTTGGTTGCATTTAGAAATAAATATACAATGCTCTGGTTTTGTACCTGAACAGCTATGGCCTGGCTGAGGCTATCTAGAGCAGGGTCTTCGCCTTCCTCTTCGCTTTCTTCTTCTTCCTCACTTCATTGCACAGAAAGAGAAAAACACATAAACCTCTATTTTAAGCATTCAGTATGAAAAATGCTGCCTAAAAGAAACAGTAGCATGTAAATAAATATACATACATTTCTTCTGGTTCGACTATTTTCTTTCTCTTCTTCTTTTCTTTTTTTTTTGGTGGCTCCCGCTCTCCTAGCATATTTTTAGGACAAGCATAACTTAAGTGTCCTGCTTCCTTGGAGGAAAAAAAAGGAAATATTGGTTAACAGAAACCATTACAAACAATTATACGTTGAAACAAATCAGGAGGAAAGTTAACATAATAAAGTTAACAAAATACAGTTCATAGCGAAAAAAATGGAAGCAATTAATAAGGTAAATGGAATGCTGTATTAGTACACAGAAGGCAAATTCTTATTTATAAATTTGCCATGGAAACAAGGAGATTGGTGGCGATATGTACATTTAGCCTCAAATTCAGAACAAGCTACAAACAAAGCAAATTTTATTCTGTTGCTGCAATAGCTGAACACACTACAGTTCAGTTTATGTTCAAGATCAGATATAAACCTCAATGTTAAGAGTATAAGAAATGAGAGAATCAACATTTCTGCTCTCAAAAATGTTAAGAACAGAGATTTGAATAATTCAAGTCTGTATTTGGTGTTAAATACTATTCAGATCTCAAATGTCTTATGATATTATATTCAAGACAAATGAGGAATTGCCTAAAACTTAAAACTTACCACTTATTCTGTGCAATGACAGTTGTTTCTGACATTTGTTTTACCCCCAAACATACCGTGAACTCCCAAAGATACAGCAAAAGCAGATAATCTGAAGCAAGGATTAGGAGGCTTTCCTTCTCACACAGCATTTTACTGATAATATTCAGCTCTGCCTACTCATCAGCACACTACACAATCATTATAAGCACATATATTTGCCTCAACCCCAAAATTCCAAATAAGAGAAGAAAGTGGTACTACCATTCCTGAACTCACTGTTATGTGAGTTAATAATACTAGCAGCAAAAAATGCCTACTACATGCAGGATTAGCAGTGGTCAAATGGGAGAAAAACTAAAAGTCAAAGATGGAATATGTGTGTTCATTTTGGTTTTACTCACCCCACATTCATAACATTTAGACTTATCAAAGTAGTTTCGCCTGCGAATGAATTCTGCTGCTCTTCCATTATCAATGGCAATACTTGCTTTTATTACTCTTCCAAATAACTACAGCAAATTGCAAAGAGAGATGAGTAAATATTTTGGGGCTCTAAATGCAACCCTTTTGTCGTAATAACTTTCCCTAACTTACCTGTTTGTTATTGAGTGCCCGGGAACAGTTTTGTGCAGATTCTTTATCCAAAAACAAAATAAAAGCAACTCCTTTACTCTTCCTGGTGTCTTTGTCTTTCATAATAGTAACTCTGAAAATATATAACCACATTACTGATAGGCTAAAATTCTTTCAGAGATACTTTTTCCTTAGTTATAGATCCTAATGGGATCTTAGCTTTGTTAAATACCCTTTCCTAATTACCATATAAAAACAGAAAGGCTCATTAAACAGAAATTCCAAAGAACGGCTATGTAAGTAATGTGCTTACAGGTAGAACGGGGATAATCCAAAAAATATTATGTGGAATCTTCCAGAATCCAGTATCATTTTTTATTTCCTTGAATGAATTAAAGAATAGAGAATACACTCTTTAGATAGGCAGATGACATAACTGGAGGGAACTACACATATTGGAAGTAAAGTTAAAATTCAGGAATAATCTTGGTCATTGCTATAACTGCTGAAAAACAAGGTGTACTGAACTAAGAATTTTGTGTTTGGGTACGACTAACCAACTAAATAGGTTCAGGATGGGGAACAGCAGACATTCTGCAGTATTGTTCTACAAGGATCTCTGACTGGAATGCAAAGCAGTCATGGGTCCATGACTTGTTATTTTACAGGACATATGAAGTAAAATCTTCAGTCTAACATAGGAAGCATCAGCTGCAGTACCACATCTAGTAATAGACATAGCAATTCAAAAAAGATTTAAACTCAATAAAATCCGCAGGCAAAGAAAAAGAATGACAAGAGGTGTAGGGAAAATGAAACCTAACCTCAGCTCTTTCAATCTTATGTCAAATTTATTTAGTCTTAAGAAACACCAAAGGAAATACAATTGCAGTCTTCATGTAAGTTAAAAATAAAAGTACACATTAAAAGGTAGAAAATAAACTCTCCATGTCCTCTGTGTCCACTACAAGCAGAAAGAGGTTCAACCATAAGGCAACCCAATGATGTAAGAAATAAGACTTCCCCCCGACAAAAAGAGCCCCCCCACACTTCAAAAGCAGGTCTGCCAGAGAGTCTATGTAGGTAACGTATGATCTGCATATTAAAAAGTTCAGAAAACAAAAGCTTAGTAGAAAAGCTCAATTTCTTTCCCCCAAATACACTTGCACACTAAGAGTTCATAGCAGTTTTTTTTTAAAATAGAGCCTCTTTCACAAGGATGCGTGTGAGCAAATGTTTAAGGTTGAAGCATCAATAAAACTGACTTTAGAACAGTTTCATTAATTCTTTTGCTATATTATTTTCCCAAGAATTCTAATGGAACTCTAATATGAAATTGTCAAAGTTCTGGTTATGGTATTTAATGTACCTGTTAATAACACAACAATGGAAAGAAACGAGGGTGACAAGTTTGTAAAAGGTTAGCAATTTCTTGGAGCCCTAATGAATTTGATTTCTCTACTGAACAAGCTAGCTGAAATCCTAATAGAACCAGCACATATTGGGGTAAGCAGTTTAGTAAGGAAAATGAGTCGGCATAATTTTGCTCAGTCAAGTCACACCACAGAAGAGACGAAGTCAAAGCTGACCTAGATAACATTGCAAACTTTTGGAGAATTGAAGTGCTTCAATGTCTCTCACCAAAGACTCTACAGATATCAAACTGTCTATTAAAAAGATCTTCTTGGGAGTTGACAATTAGTTATGAATAAAAATTTGAGGATAACCAGGATCAGTTTTCACACTGAAATGGAATCAGCAGTTGAATTCTACAGTATTTGCACTGTTCAGAGTCACATCAGCTTGCAAGGTGGCAAACAGCTCGGTAAAAGTTTTGCTACAGAAACAAAATTATTCATGACAATGTCATAAAATATTTCCAGTCTTATTTTGGCAATCATGAGATGAAATGTCAGGAAAAATTAAGCATCAGTAAGTAATTTTTGCAAAATAATACAAGTAGGGAATACAGTAACTATAACTATGAAGATAGAGTTGTGAGTTCTAAATTAGCTTTTTTCACACAGGACAGCACAGGATTTATTCTGCAAAAGCATCTGAAAACACCATTTCTACTCTCTATGGTAGTCAAAAAAAGGCAAACAAAACACCAGAAACTATTACTTAAGGAGGGAAAAAAAACACCCCACACTGCTATGACACCTTTCAAATAAACAATGCATCATACAGTCAATATTCCATGCTATTCTGATCCTCCTATCTGAACAACTTCAAAAGCCAAAAAAACATGACATACCCACATTTAGATTGTGGAACTCCTTACTGAAGGATAACTGGGAGGTCAGAAGTGATAAATTTATGGAGAATAGGTCCATCAGGAGATATTAAACACCAACAGTATTACAACATTTGGCTCAGGATTTTTCTAAACCAGTAGTTCAGCAATAGACTAACACAGGTCAGACAGCCCCACCCTAAAAGCAAAAAGACCATAGCAGCCCAGTTTTATTGGTCACTGCATGTCTGCCAGTGTCCTACATAAGGGTTTTCCTCTCAAAGTCAATTTAAAAAGCATGTTTTTCTAAAGCTGTAGTTTGACTGACATTTTGTGCTGTTTTGGCATCTGAAATACACTGCTAAGAATACAGTAACTTTGAATTTAGCTCAATATCTCACAAATTATTACAGCAGCTGCTAGAAGTTAGAGCTGATGCTTGCTGGTGGAGGGTTGAAAATAAAAGTCTAGTTATTCTGACTGGTTAAAAAACCCAAACACATACAAAAACTAAAAAAATTAAAAAAACCACCAGCAAATTCCTTAAAATAACATTTATTCTATCATTTGGTACAGGCACATATCTACAACTACTGTTCATGGATACTCCACATATTAAGAGCCATTAATACATAACCATATGCCTAATCTGGAACGTAATACTAAACAATCGCAACAAAAAGTCCCTCCAGAGGCACAAATAAAGGAATTATAGTTAGCAATTGTGGGAACTAGTTTGTGGGAATTCTAAGATTTAGTTCATGTATGTAGAAGCTCCCACTTTTTCTGTTATCCACATAGATGTCGAGAGGTAGGGAGGAAGGGGAACAACACTTACTAGAAGAAAAATATTGTTTCAACTACTTCAGAGAAAAGAGCACTGGTATACAACATTGTACTCACTCTTGAAAAGTGGTTAGCAAAACAGTACTCGTCTCCAACTCAAATATTCTCACGTTATGCATGAAACTGCAAGAGCTCCCAGCCATTAAATTAAATTTAACTTTATTAAAAATGAACAGGACTTCAATACAGTTCCACATCTCACACTTAAATTATAAAAAGCACAAGACATTCAATGGAAGCAAAGACATTAAATATTTAAAATCAAAGCTACAAAAATAGCAGGCTATATCAGGTCACTTACTTGACAACTTTCCCATATTTTGAAAAAATCTGAAATACAGAACAAAATAAACAGATTTAACAAGAAATTATTGCATTTCCTTAGTAATAAGTTTATCAAGACAAACTTCTCTGTAAATAATAGATGTGTGTTAATGGTGCATTTACACTTACAATAGCTGTCACCAATTTTAATCTGAACGATGTAACTTCTTAAAACAGATTGCTTACCCTGTATAGATCGTTGTTTGTCAGAGCAAAGGGCAAATTGGAGACATACACTGTGCTTTTGCTTGGTGCCAACCCACCACTCATTTTTCTGATGAAAGGAGAAAAAGAAAAGAGTTAACTACCTGTATTCAACAAAGCAATTCAGTTAAAAAAGCAGTTGTCAGGCTTGTTTGTTTGTTTTCTCAAATATAGCTGAGACAGTCATCATAAAGTTGGGGAAAGCATAGCTTCCATTTTCTTTCCATCATTTTACACAAAATCAGTATTTTTTTTTTTTTATGTTCTATAGCAAACAGATACTCCACTACACCCGGGCTCTGAAGAGTATTATTGTTCTTTCCTACTCAATCTGTAAGTCATGACAAAACAGAAATGTTAGTATACTTAAAATTAGCCTCTGGTCATTTGTGCAGTAAACACCGGTTTAAGTCAAGAAAGAAACATGCAATCTTCCATTTATTAAATATTCTGGCCAATATGTGAAATTAATGATCTTTGTTCAAGTAACTGCATGATCTGATTCTTTATACAGGTTTCAGTTAAGCTGCATTCAACATAGAATAAACCACATATGGTTAGAAAAAAACCTTCCTTAAAGCAAGAGTTCTAATTAAAGGGGGAGTGGGCACGCACTTCACTGGCTTAAAACTGTAGCCCAGCTGCTAAAGCAGTATTTCCTCAGTCTTGTATCTATTACTCCTGCTTCTACATCGCTCTGGAACCGCAAATTTGCGGAGCTGATTATAGACAACATCTCCCCTAGAGGCACTCCTCCTTCTGAGCAGGCAATTCTACCAGCAGGAACCAGGGAAATCTTGAAGCCATTTTCTTTTCTAACATCTTCCAAGCTCTGAGACTAAGTAGCCAAGAATATGCCTAGAAACAATAAATCAATTCAAAAACATTTTAAACATTCTGCGTTACAACTGCATGCAGATTAGATAAGTCTAGGTAATGAATAACTGAACTTGAAAAAGAGCAGACTGTGTTTTTCCTCAGGTTTGGATTCTTCCCCAACATTTTTAGTAGTACAAGAGCCTGTGTAAAGCACTTCTCCTTCCCTCTGATCCATTCTGTAGCTATGGCTTGGTCCAACAGCTAAATGAGTAAAACGCAAGATCAAAATAAAGCATCACCCTTACAAGAGGGCATGCCAGGTAGTGCAGAGCTCCCTACACAATCCAATTAATTCTTGCTTCTCCAGTTTCCTGCAGCTTATTCCAGCTTTTAGCACACCTGATTCCTAACTGCCTCCTCATTGAAGATCAAATCACTTCTTCGGCAAGACCAATTCATTTAAAAAATGCAAGCAGAGAATGATGATGAAGAGATGAAAGAAAACAAAAATATTAGAAATCAACATTCCCTACAGCACAGATGTGTAAGGGGACTTCTCAGGTGGGGAGGCTGATCATGCACAAGGGTTAAGTGCCACCAAAGTAACTAATATCATACTCCAATCCATCTGTGGTTATTTTCTAGTGTTTCATGATTCGGCCACCTGAAGACATGACATTCCTAGTAAACACTGATTATCCAAGTGTTTTGCTTCTCTTTTTCGACATGTTTACTGCATCCCAATTCAAGTGGCAGTTTCTAAACAGCTGGATTTTGAGTCTTCCCATCTACAGAGACTGTGGTTTTTGACATGAGTAGAAATGGCAACATAAAGGTTAAGCAAATGAAAACAAAATAAAGATTTGCAACAAAAGCCATACATTCTATTTGGTGTTACACAGACTGGATTCTAGTCCTAAATTCCTTGCTGCTTGGCATTAGTATCTTTGACAAAGGTAACCAAACAGACTTGGCAACATGCTATACAACTAGATACCCCTGAGTGCGGTTATCGAGAGGTACAGCGCAATACAATAGAGCTGGTAAGAGCTATCTAACTGCTGCATTATGGCACGTTGCCAATGCTAACTTACTGCAACAGCAGAGGGGGAAGCAGCAGAGGTGGACCTCACATGGCTGTAGATGGCAATTTACTCTGCTTAAAAGACAACAGAAGCTACAGCATCTTCTAATTGGGGACCAAACAGATCCCATATTAATGAACAGGTGCTAGGGAGAACAGCACAGCTGCACAACAGTCAGCTTGCATATCCCAAACACTGCAGTGCAAGCCTCCAAAAAGAAGGTGACACGTCACATGAAGATTGTTACTGGCATATTATTTCAGTACGTAGGAAATTATTATGACTGCAAGGTGCAGAATTGCCATTTTCAGCTGTACACTGCTTTTTCCAACATGTTTAAAGAAGTTCCACCTTGGATCATGGCCTCCAGGCAGCTAAGGCTGAGTTTTGTTTCTAGTCCCTCAGATAAATTCAAGTGAAATAACTGTTGCTACTCTGACCGCCCAAATATTCTTGGCAACTTGTATTGTCTAGGATTATTATGCTAGGATTTCTGTCATTTTACTTTTAATGTTTGACTCACCAAACAGATGCAATTTTAATAAATCAAGAAGTAAAGTAGCTGTAAGACCATTGCCATTTTCATATTAAATTTTGAATTTACTACTCCAGGAAAGAATACTTCCCCAAAATAGCAAGAAGACTTCCTGTTGCAAATACTAAGGGGCCTTATAAATACTTGTACTTATTTAAGCCAGCAGATACACCGAGAGGTTTGCAGAATTGCAACATTTGGGCCATTCAGGCACGTCTACAAAAAAACCTGGTTGTCCTTACTAAGTCTTTCACATTTAAGCATTTAACATTTAAGCATAATAGCTCACTAACAGCAATCTCTCAAAAAAAACTTAGGCATGTTAAAATGCTGATTCCTGGTTATCTGTTGTGGATATGGTGCTATAAATGGAATTTTAGATCTAGCTACTGGTACAATTCCTCCCAGCCTCAAAAACCTTAACAAAACAGCATACCTCTCAATTCTAACTCTGTCATAATTAATCAGTACTTTATTTTTTGCTATTTTTTTTTTTTTTATCATCATGAGGCCACTACAGCTGGTAGAGTACAAAGCACCAAAGTCATATGAATGACTTCCCCTTCCCCTGCCATTGATGGATGCTAACTTTGGCATACTAGCTTCACATTTTTTGGTCCAAATTGTTTCCAGCTTTGCAAAAAAACAAAAACAGGAAAAAAAATCCAACCCCCACTTTGAGTCAACTGTCTAGAAGAGATACTCTTCCATTACAAGGCTGCAGTGCCATTTTCTTCAGGAATTTTACAACTTCATAAATCTGTCCAAGTTTAATATTTTCATCACATTCCTTCTCCTTCATCACCAGTCTCTCTGCTCTGCAGGATTTCACTTCATAGGCTGACCAAAAGAAAAACAAAAAAAGGCAAAAAAAAATCCCATGAGCTTTCTACTTGCTGCGGGAGACTCACCCGAGAGTCATGTAAAATCTGGTTTCTATATCCTGCTAGAACTCTCCAACAAAATTGAAACATTTCTGTTTTATACTGAATGCTTTTATGTGGACTCCCTGATCTTCAAGGTATCACTTGGATATTTAACTTTAAAGCATCAGCTGAAAGCCAGTACAATATTTCCATGGGGCTAAGCACAACTCCCATTAAAGGATCAGGAAAGCTGCAATATTAATCCTTCCTCATTCATCATTTTCATATAGTAACTTTTGGGATGGGGTCATCTTTCATTACTATGACTTCCTGAATTTAATCTTTTTGTCTTATCCAACAACTCAAACCAAGCAAAGCCATTCTTCTGACAAGAGGCATCTGTTGGTGATGATTAAGTCTCCTGAAAGATATACTGGGCATCAAGTGGAGTCTGAATTTGCCAAACTTTTTATGCCTTAACATAGCAAGACATAAAAATGCCATAACATCAACATTTCAACTTAAGCACAAACTTTAAAAAAAAAAAATTGCATAGAAGCAAGGTAAGTTACTAACTTAATGAATTAAAGTATAAACAAGTTGCAGATAATTTACTCAACATATGCTACCTCAAGACAATCAATTTGAGTTTTTTTCTAAAGTTTTTTTTAAATCTTCATGCTTAAAACTCCATATTCGACCTCTTATTTAGCACCATCAACAGAGTTTAGACCCAAATAAACAAACATAATTAGTTGTGTTAAGAACTTGGTTCAAGCTCATAATCATATGCCTGTGGCGAAGGAAGAGATGGAATCCACATTCTCCTTGCTCCCAAGCTAGGACAGTCAATCACTTGCTATGCTTCTTTCCTACACAAGGGACAAGTAACAGGCTATCAGAACAGAGTCAGTTTTATCTGTACATAGTTACTTAAATCTTAAGAGAAAGATATTAAATCAGATCAGAATTAGGTCAATAAAGTTGACAATATCAGCAGAAAGAGTGCAAGGTCTTTCAATCTGTTCAAGTCAGGAATATACACTAAGAGGATCCATAATCTGAAGCAGCAGTACTCTAATATTCTACTTAACTACAAAAAAATAAACTTCAGATCATTGAGACATGGCAGCCAGGCCATCAAAAAGGACTATTAGTTTTAACCAGGCTCTCTTTCTAAATGGATTCCCAGCACACTGGAGATGTGTAGTTCCAAAAAGTTGTGTGGTTCAGTCATTTCTAGTCTAACCTAGAAACTGAACTACAAATAGCAGATCCACCCAGCTCACTTAGTAACATCAATTCCTCCTAAAAACTCTAGCTGAGACAAAGTACTTCTACTTCAGAGCACAGTTAACTGCAAGCCAACACTAAGATTAGAAATCTATAGCTTATCTGTAAACTTCCAGATATTGTGTAGAAGAATTAAGCTGTAAATCACATTAAACAATGGTTCTTCCATACCGGTATGGATCCTACCAACTGCTTCCTCAGCCTTATCTAACTGCTGCGCAACGATAAACTGTTACTTCCCCAACGCAGAGGCTCCTCTCTGCAATCACCCAGTCTTGGTGCCACCGCTGCTCCCATTCCACCAAACCACCGCGAAGGAGCAGAGCTAACCCACACACCCGGCCCCCGCATGTTTCCTCTAAGGAGAGGATAGAAGCCCCAGGGAAGCACAGCGGCTTTACACAAAGCTGTACCAGGAACCCCCTCCCCAGACGGGAGCTGCCTCTCCCCGCCTCGGGCCTGTCCCTCCGCCCCCGGCGGGGCCCCGCCGACACAACGGCTGCTTGCACGCAGAGCGCGGCGACGACACGGCCCACAGCGCCGCCGGGTCCCGAGCGAAGCGGCGAGAACAGGCGATGCCGAGCTCCCCGCCCCGCGGCCCCGCCCGGCGCCCCTACCCGGCACAGCGGGCGTTCAGCCCGCCCAAGAGCTCATGGCGCCGGAGCGCCCCTGCCCTGCCGCCGGGCCCCCGACTGCCACCGCTCCGGCGGCGGCACGCTTCCGCTGACGTCACAGGATAAACACGGCCCCCGACCAGTAGACGATGGGAATGACGGAAGGGAGGCGGGCGCTTCCGACAACGCGCAAGGGGCGCCGGAAGTGGCGCCAGGGAGGCGCGGCGCTAGCGCGGGGCTCGCCGTGCCGCTGGCGGGAGAGGTGCGGCCGCCGCGCCGCGGGCACGTGCGCACGGTGAGCGCGCGCTGGGGCCCTGGGGGGGGCGGGGGCCGGGACCCCCTCCCCCGGGAGAGCACCCGCCCCCACTCCCACCCCCGCCGGGGGGCGCGGCGCGGAGCCCGGGGCTGGAGCCGGTGTGGGGGGGCGGGGCGGTACCGATGTGTGCGGGGCGGGGGGAGGGTCCGTGCGTCCGTGCGTTCGGGGCCGCTGCCCCCCACGCCCTTGGGCTCCGCTCGGTGTCCCCCGCCGGTCCGTGCGCGCTTCGGTGCCGAACCTCCCCCCCCGCCCCCGGCACTGCCGTTTGTCACGGTGTTGAGGTGGATCTGACGCTTAGCAGCCTGTGAGCGCCCTCGCCTCCTTCCCCTTCAGCCTGAAGCGAGGAGCTTTTAATTAATTAATTAATTAATTATATTTATTTATTTATTTATTGAGACTTTTTAGCCCGGGTTAGCGTTGTGCTCGTTGATGTTACAGTTCTCCTTGCGAGGCAGTTGGGTTTTCAGAGTGCCAAAAGTTTTCGTGAGCAAGTGAACAGAGTGCTTTACTTCTGTCTGAAGTTAGTAGCAGTTGGGCATTGGCTGTTTTTAAGTACTCTTGTAATGCCAGCTCTCATTTAAGTGCATTCAAAAACGCAGTTGTAAGGTCTGCAAGACAGCGGCTCCTGAGAGCCTTTGGAGGTGGGCATTGCTGCTGTAACTTCTGTGGAGAACCAGTATCAATTTGACTGGAATCCGTGTAGTTTTTTGTAGCTTCCTAGAAGCTGGTATGAATGGAAGCATGGGGATGGGAGGAACTGGAGCCATACCGTCTCCTTGGCAGAAGGCCATTATTTCAAGACTCATGTATGAATTTTGGACAAAGAATAGGGTTTTTTTCCTTAATCACTTTTTTTAACCCATACACAACAGAAAAATTTGTCTTTCAGTTTATTATTATTTTTTTTCTTCATACTTTCGAGAGTTATTTTGAACTTTAATTATAAGAAACGAATGTTTAGAGGCTGTATAAATCCCTTTGTATACATCTTCAGAGAAGCTTTGTGTGGATGTGATCAGTATCTGTTTTTTTCTGGAGGGGTAAATAAGACCTAAGCAAGTCTCTTATGAGCTGATTTCCTTAAAAGTATTAAAACAAGTCTTTACATTTTGCTTAACAACAGATTGTTCTGTTATATACTTAAAGTTTTTATTAGTATCCGAGTGTTTTAAGTCTGCTCTTCGCAGTTCTCTCTTCTCTCTCATGCTTTTTAAGTAGGATCTTTACCCTGAATTTTGATGGATCATTTTAAAATAATTCTTTATTTGACGTGTCTGGGACTTCAAAGGTACTGTAAGAAAGACACGCAAAAAGGTGTGGAAATTCACAGAATCTGTACAGGTGATTAGTGGAAGCTGGGTTACTGATTTGGGGTGGGTGAAATGTTCAGGGCTTGTTGGTACTTTCAAGTGTAAATGCTTAAAGCATTGAGGTTTTGACCTGTTATGACAGCAGTATGGGGAGCTGGTGTATTTTGTTGTCGAAATGCTTGTGCTGCAAGGTGGAACGGCACTGTGGAAGCGGTGATCTGTACAGTTGTTTGCATCGACATTCTTAGCACAGCAGCCCCATCGCAGCTAGGTAGAATATTCTTTTGTGGCACTGACACTGATGAAGGACAGGGCGTTGATAACTATGGGTGCTCACATAAAGATACTAATACTTCACTAAAGATGCTAATACTTCAGTCTTTATATAAATATACCCCCAAAGCATTACCTTTGTTTCTTTTACTCGCAGTGATAGATTAAGTGTCTAGAAGCGTAAACCAGTGGGGTTTTAAATCCTCGTCAGAATGCTCTTGGTAGTAATATATTTTTTTTTCAATTTACGCACTGTGGCTCTTTTCCTTCTGAACTGGGAATTAGTTTGACTTCGGTGATCAGTGCTTTGTTAAGTTGATTTTTCCTTACTTTAAGTCAGAAAGATTGGAAGGAGTGTCAAAAGTGTCAGGAGTTGGAAAAACAGAGGATACAATGACAGATGAGGTTCCGTGTCAATAAATGTGCATTAATGCATGTTAAAGGGAAGCGTAGATCTAGTTAAATGTTTTACAAGCTTTTGAGTTAAATGAATCTGATCTGGAAAAGGACTTTTGGATGATGGTGTCAGTGAATACTTTTGTGTGTATATCTGTAGCCAAAAGAACAAATGATGAACGAGGAGCACTGTGGAATATAACATGGATTTTTTTCCCCCTTATAAATCAGTGGTACATGTCATTGGGAATGTTTAGATTGTATAGGACAGTTGATCCTGGCACTGCTTCCTCTCCCCCCTTTCCACCCAATTTTTCTGTTTTTCACTTGAAGAAGAAGAATATGTATGAATGGAGGTTTGCTTTTTCCCCTCCAACTTTTAATTGATTTAATAAAAGTTTCTATTTTTTCCTGTAAGTCTTACCTTACAAAAAGTATATATTGCAAAATTAAGGAGGTTGACAGATTGACTGGAGCCATGGAAGAAGGTCCTCTTGTATGTAGAGAGGCTGAAATGACTGAGATCATTCAGATAAAAAAGGGATGAAAATAGAGGCATGATACCAGTACTTCAAATATATGTTCTTGTCTTAACGCAAATGGATATTCAGGAAAATTGAAAAGTATTGAAATTGAAGGGAGGTAAGTATTTCCTCATTTATTTTAACCTGTAGTCAGAGTATGAAACTCTATGCAACAGCAAATGACTTGAACTAAAAAGATTTGGAGAAAACTTGAATAGTTTAGATAACAAAAATACTCAAGCTTTATATTTTTCCAATCATAATAGTTATGAAGAAAGGAGAGGG
This sequence comes from Dromaius novaehollandiae, assembly GCF_036370855.1. Lineage (NCBI taxonomy): Eukaryota > Metazoa > Chordata > Aves > Casuariiformes > Dromaiidae > Dromaius > Dromaius novaehollandiae. Next base: position 29,322,921 of record NC_088098.1, read on the forward strand.
AAACACAGAAAGCCTCTTATTTCAACTTGTTTTGGTATCTCATCTAAGTTGATTATGCCTAAGCTTGCTTCTAATTGCTTTTGAAAATCTTATGGTGTAATGTTTATTAGGAACAGGTGGATTCTCTCTGTATCCCTCTGTTTTCTCCATGCCTTCCTCATAGTAGAGAATTTTATTTAATACTGTGCTGGATTTTTCTCTCTGTTGTTACATTCATGCTTTTTTGTGTTACCAGTATAGAATATGACTATTCAGTGTTTTCAGCCTTTCCCAAGTATGTGGATGGAGATAGCTTTTTTCCCAACCTGTTTTATCTGTCCTGCCTGCTCTCTATGAGGAGATAGCAGGATATGTTTGAAACGCTGTCAAACACGAGTTGTTGGAATCCATCTAATGTTGGAAGAAAAAGCTGCATCTCTTTCTATTCTCAAAGCAGCAATTGCCAGATGTTGCAGAATTGGCTGTGATATTTCTGTTCACTTGCAATTCTCTGAACGTCTTTCTTAGATTTTACTTATTTAAGAGCATCTGAGCTTTTTTCCAGAACTTTCCAGATCATAGCAGAGAGTTAAACTGGCTCAGATTTTCCGGTTTCCGTTGTTTGCCACAGTAACAGGATAAGCTCAGATATATCTGAGTAGCATCAGAGAGACTGCCGCTGCCTGCCTCTGGATTTACAGCACAGCTTTGGTTTTATGCGTTGTTCACATATGGCAAGATAGAGTCATCTGGGTTAGAGAGCTGCACGGTTTGTGTTTCAAAACTGTGGAGCCTGTGGAAGGCTGTTAGCACCATCTTCAGAATTAGAGATCCTGGAGAAGTAGATATTTCAAGGTGTGATGAAAATTGATGTTCAAGTGTAAACAGACAAGGATTATACAGAAAATGCTGGAGGGCTCTCAGAAATGTGCCGGCTTTTTTACCTTACTGATGTTCTTTAGAAAGGAAGAAAGAATGAAAAATTGATCGATTGAAAAAGAAAACCCTGCAAAAACCTGAAGTTTTAGTGACTCCTGTAATCCGCATGGTGAGGAAAAACCTTTTTGTATTACATCTGTTGTACTAGCATAGAACAAGACGTAGTGCCGTGGTAATCAGAGCAAAGCCATTCCTGGCAGCTGGCCACAGCGGGGCACCTTGTGCTGCACTAGTGGAGGGGTTTCTGTGCATGCTGGAGTATCATTATTTGAGAGAATAAGGAACGTGCTTTAGGGAAAACAGGCCCCTCTGACCAAAAATGAGGAAAAGGCTGTTTAAATTAATACAGCAGGTGATTATATGTCACAATATGAAAGAAATTTCGTAGTACTTTTGTTGTATATGCTAATAGAAAATAGTGTCAGTTACAGTGGTGTTAGATAGGAGGCAAAAATGGATTTTATTATCCTTGTTTTAGGACAACTTTGTTGTCTTGAGAGAACAGATAAATCTGGTTACAGTGTAATAAACTCGAGGTCTGATCTCTTGAATTCTTGTTAATGGAATTTTCTCATACTGATCTTTAGAGTTTAAATTCTTTGTGGTTATTAAAGCTGTGTTCTGAATAGGCCACATCATTTAAGAAATGGAAATTTTCTCAATGGTAACAGATGAAATACATTCAAGATACTGAAAAACACAGTTTCCCCGCTTTAAACTTTTTTTTCTCTGATATTTTCAAAAGCATCCTTACTTTAGCTCATTGATTCCAGTTGAAATTTATACGCTTGGTCTTCTATATAAAATTTGTCACCTGCTTTTTCCCTATTAGTGTTTTGGGCAATGCATTCGGTGGTGGATTCTGTCTGATTGACTTTTCTCTATTTTATTCTTCTAACTGCAGAATCTCCTCACTGAAATTTTGCTTCTCTGTCCATACTTGTTGTCTGATATAGTTCTGTTTTTTTTCCCCACCCTTCAGTCTGTTGGTTTTTGTAATAGTATATCTGTACCGTTTTTTTCTTTTTTTTCCAAGCTGTGTTTTTGTTTTGTCAAAATACCAGTGCTAATTCTTGCCAATTTCACTGTGGTCTATCAACAGTGATAAAAGTGGGAGTGTTTTTATCACCCTTGCTGCCCAATAACTCCGTAGGGCATGTAGGTGAATGTCAGTGCCTGCTTCCAGGAATGTGTACTGGGCTGTTGAAGGTGGCTTAACTGGCAGAGCAGCATGATGTGAAAGCTGGCATTCAGCTTTAATGGCATTTGTCTGAAATGTGTTGGGTTTTGAGACTGGTGTTCAGTCAACTTCACAGCTTCAGTGAGTGTTCCAGGCAGCGGTGCCTGGGCACTACTGTATTTGTCAAAATCCACAAATATTTGAAAACCACCAGCCAGAATCTTAATCCATTTTCTGATGTTTGCTGTTGGTCTAAAAACTGGGTGTGAATAGCCATCAATTACCAAAGTCTGTACATGTGCGAGAGGTGCTTGTGATGTGGATGAGTAGGACAGGCATTAGGAGATGCAGAGAAGTGACGTGGGCCACACCACAAAAAGTCTCTGTGTTTTCCAGTTGTGACCGCCTGTGGATGGAATGAATGGTCCACGCTGGGAAAAGAGGTGGGCATGACGGAACAACGGCAAGATATTTTGAGAAACAGTACCTTAAATGTATTTCAGCATCGTGATCTCGTCAGTATTCAAATGTATTCAGTTACTCTTCTTCTAGGTACAAAGAAGAGAGAATTGTGGGGACAATCAGAAGTGAGGAGCAGACAGTGTAAGAACAGGTGGAGCATGGTCCAGGTGACGCAGGAAGAAAGGGCTCAGAGACTGCCTGGGAACAGTTAATGCACATGTTGCCACTGACATGGGACTAAGTGTTTAGAAGAAGCCCTTGAAGTGGAGAATGAAGACAAGCTGATGCAGTTACTGTGAAAATGTCAGGGAAAGTGCTTCTTATGGATACATCTAACCAGCAAATACGACAATATGTTGTCTATTTTAGAATTAGGCAGTGTTACACTGAGCATGTTGGAGATGCCAGGCACAATAGATCCTCTAAATCTTATCCTTGCAAAAAAACAGTAACAACCAAACTCTTATTTGTTCAGTCAGTTTTTTATTTACAGTCTATGACTATGTCAGACTAGCCCTGTGCCTTGGTTATGGAACCTACTTAAAGTCAAGTCCATAAATGGAACAGCATTTTAAGAAGATGCTCTGATTTGTTTGTACGCATGGTACAAAGTAGATTCAACACGTCTGGACTGAAAGGCTGATTATAGTTGGAGAAAGAGCTACTTCATAAGGATTTACTCTCTAAAATTATCAAAGGAAAAGTTTATGTTGAACCAAGCTTATGTTAAACCAAGCTTTTCATTAACCTCTGACGTGCTACTGAGTCTTGTTTTCCCTCTAGTCATACCAAAAGACAGTTAAATGAATACAAGTTAAATGAATATATCAAACACAGTCCTGACTGTTTCTGTGGAAGCAGTTACAGTAATTTCCAAAAGACTTTGCTAACAAATGGAAGAGAAATTGAGACGTGGGGTAGTGAGCAAAAGATGATAAAAGGAAAACAAAACTCCAGTATTTATTAGGAAAGTGTTGTACCTAAGATAATTTGTCATGGGAGATTCTTTGATATTCTGAATTTAGCTGAATAGTTCACACACTTTCTTAGTTTAGCGTAATGAATTATTTTGTGCTAAAGCAGACAGATTATGGGGAATGGGCAGTAAAAGAATTTAGATTTTAAATGTCTGGTTTTCTTAAATGAAAAAATATTAATATATGTGAATTTTTTTACTTACTTCAGTTTAATTTTTTTTTTTTTAGGTAATCATTGAGTGGGACTTCAGAAGCGGATTGCTAAAACTGACAGAAAAGTGAGTATGCAAGTATTTGTTGTTTTTCACAAAAAACTTCCTCTGATGGTTAATAAACCCTTATCTTGATCATCTGTATTAATGATTATTTTCATATAGCCTCAGAAGTCTATCTCCAGTTAAGTATTTTTCTTGCGTGAGGTTAGAGTAGATAGTCTTATGTATCCCTTCTCCCGAATATGTCCTGCTGTTTCTTTCTTTTACCAAATATTTTTAGTAGCTAAAACAAAAGGGAACTTTGAAAAATATAATTCTAGCAATTTCTCATATATTTTCAGCCATAGATGTTATATAATTCAGGATTTAGGTGCGTCACCTTTACAACTGTCAGAATGCTCTTTTGCTCTTTAGTTTGTGTCGTCTCACACAGCACGACTAGGCTGTCTTATGGTGTTGATTTTATTTCCACCTGAATTTAGTTACTAATTTTGATTTTGAAAGCCATTTTTTTCTAGGAAGAGAAAGTCTCTTGTTCTGCCAGATCCCAAATTAAAACAGGAAAAATTTGCGTGTATAGAATATATTTAAATCACTGATGCATCATGGAGCTTTGTACTGACTGTTGGAACGATGTGTCGTATTTTAACCTCTTTCCAGATGGTCAATCAAAATTACAATATTACATTAAAAAGCAGGAATTGTTCAATCTTGTAACAGAGGAGCCAACTCTTTTTTTAAAATTTCCTGTAATTTTAGCAGAGCAGTCTCAACATTTTTGTAAGGTACGTCTGTGTGAATTTGTTTGTACAGCTGGTATTTGCAAAATGCTTATATTTCAATAGGACTGTTGTAAGTATCTGTAAGTATCTGTAATTATACTGACTGTATTGCACTAATCCCCAGTTGTTCTTGCACAAACTCTGAGCTCTTTTCTGAAGAGTGCATAGCACAACTCCGTACAGGGTTGTACAAAATCTGCCACAAGTGTTGGTCCTAGTTAAAACCGCTTTCAGACTGTGCTCAGATGCTCACTGCTCAGATTTGTTTGTCCTGTGTGGCGAATGTAAACGGCTTTTTAAATAGTCTGGTATATCAAAGTTGTACCAGTAAAACTGTATCTATTAACTCTTAGAAGAGGTTTACCTGGGCTCTTTGCAATTCAGAAGTTTTGACTAATGATGTTAACAGAACTTTGATTTTTACCTTTTTTCTGACTGAAGTTCACTGATTACTTTCTATAGCGAGGTAGATTCACTTTTGAAAGGACTTGGTTTAAAAAAGGAAGTGTATGTACTGAGCCTGTGCATAATATATTACCCTGGGAGAAGCTGGAGAGCCTTTATTCTATGCTGACTCTGTTTTGGCTACTCATAGTAAGTTTGGTTTTGGTTAATTGGATTTTTTTTTGTCTTTAGTGGCATATCGAAGAGATGAAATGTGGTCTGAAGGGCGATATGAATACGAAAGACTTCCAAGAGAACGGCTTCCTCCAAGGATTCATCCTGATGCAAGTGTACACTATGTTTCTTTAGGACTGGGCTTATACCATAAGGGCTGGATTTATATAAGTAATTGAGTTTCTAGTAAACCTTTACATATTTCCCCCTTCCCCCTGATTCAGTTCTATTCTCATTCATTTAAGCTAACAATCTAGCAAATGGATCTGCACAGAGTTAATGGGCCTACCCAATTAGACCTTGTACATTTTTCTGCCAAAATCCTTTGAAAGCATCTTAGAGTAGTCATGTTCTGACAATTTTTCAGTTTAATTCTGTGTGTAATTACACACAGGATTTTTAATAACTTCTGGAAAAACCAAAAGCCACACTATATTGTAGTTTTCCCCCAGAATGATTTTTTTTTAATGTTAATATATTTTTGAAGTTATTTGAGATGGTAAAATAACTACTTTCAGCATTGTTCTTGTCACTAGTGCCATTTTTGGTATAATGTTTAAAGATTAGAAACAAACGTTTGTAACAAACTTCTAAAATAGGTATTGGCTACAGAAATTGTATTTTGGAGCCTTGCAAGCTAAAAGCTTGCCAAGAAGAGTGTTGATGGAAGTCTGTTTTGGAGGCACGGAGGCTTCCATTGTATGTTACGTTTGTAAAAGCAAAAAATACAAAATCTACTGTTGCCCTTCACTAGATTAACTTTAGAGTGCTTTTAGAAAATCACTGTGCCAAAGAAGTAGGTAAAATAATGTTTTTTCTCCCCTGTGTCTGTCTGAGATCACTAAAGAAGAGAGAAACAGGTTGGAACTTTGTCTTTTACAGCTATTACAATTTAAATAGAATTTAAAGAACATCTTCTGAATGTTTCTGTTTACCTGGTATGCAATATACATTTGGCAATATAAATTTTTGGTATCTAAGTCTCTTATCTGGCTTTTATTTCCTTTCTTTTAAATCTGGGAGTGACAGTATACCTGATTTGCCATACTGTCTGGGTTCTCTCTACCATATTTTCAGCTTATCTTTTCTGTGGCTTACTGGTGTTGGTAGCTTAGTAACTAGTTACATAGTCTTATCTCTTCTGATTAGTGTGTTAGTAATTGCCCACTTTGTGACAGTTTTAACTCTTTTTACAGGAAACAACAAAAATTCTGCTTTTTCAGCATACCAGAAATCAGATAAGTTTGCACAGGGTATTTAGTCAGCTGCTTCTCCAATATACTTACAAAGAATAGAACACAGGGGAAGGCAGAATGGACTTTCATAGATTTTTTTTTTCTTTACTATTATTTTTTAAGTGAAGCCATATTTGACCTTACTAGCATATTGCTAATCTAATTGAATCATTGCAACAGTGACATTCTTAAATTTTGTTAGCCTTTCAAGCTGTCTAGGGAACAAAACATGGCACATACATTATGAATTTTTACTTTTAGATTTAAAAGATGTGATGCAATCTTCTTTCTAATGAAATAAAGACTTAACCAGGTATTTCGATGTTAGGGTTATATTGTAAGCATTTGCAACTGAAGATGAAGGGACTAGCAGAAAACATTAACGTATCACTGTCAGTACTATCCCTCTGCCCCCCCCACCCCCCCCCCAAGAGCCCACAGTGGTTAGGCCAACCAAGACTGATGTTGCTTGGCCTTACTAAAAAGTGGATATGTAGCTCCTTCTTGCACGACTCTTCTCCTTCAAGATGGTTGGTAGGCAGTTTCTCTCCTTGTAAGCCTGTGCTGTTATAACTGTACATATAATGGTCTGACTTATTTTTGTACACGCAAGCGAAGTGGAATGAATTTATTCATCAGTCTGTCTTATGAACGCTTCAGTGTTTGCTAGTAGTTTAATATGTTGGGATTGAGACACGCCAGTGATACAGAATGTAATGTCTTTTTTTCAGGAGAGCAAGAGGCTTGTCCAAATCTGATGATAGTTAGTATGTCAGTATAGTTTTGTGGAGCGGACTTTTGAGTGAGGTTGAAGCACGGAGCAGTTTTGCTTTAGCTTCAGAGCATATCTTCTTTCAAAGTCACCAAACTGAAAAAATGTTTTGGGAGGGTGTTCAATTAGGTAAGGGTTGATTAAGCCTTGTGGCTGTGTGTATATATGTATATAGCCTCTACTTTGCATCAGTATGGCTGTAGGCCGGCTTTGTATTGCCCTCTAGCGAATTTACTGGGTGGTCTCTGAAATCAGAGCTAACTTTTTTTTGCATGATAACATTTCACAGTTTGTTAACTGAATGTATTTTTCTGCAAAAACTTTTGTTTTGTTAGATTGTGATTTCTACAACTAGGAAAAAGTTCTAGTTTGTGCATGTCTTTTCCACCTTCCAAATTGCATGTGCTGACTCAAGCCTGCATTTATAGCTTGAATTTTTAAGGTCGGTAGAAAAAATATCTTGCTAAAGGAAGAAGACTTAAAAGATAAGGTCTTGAACTTACGTTTTCACTTACTTTTTACCTGCAATTTAGTTTATATAATACTCAGTTCTTGGAAAGTGTATTTGTATTTCTTCAGATTTGTGCTTAATAAACAAAGGATGTCTTTAACTGGTAAATGGTGTGTGATGTTTTATTTGAAGGAAATAGAATAATTCTGCATTATAGGAAATAGCTATCAAATATTTGGGGAAAAGAAAGGCTGGAATGTATTGAAAAAGTGTTTATTCAGCTCATGAAGCATGGACTGTCTTCACTATAATCTTCGTAGTGTGGAGGATATTGTTGACATTAGAAAAACAGTAGCATTTACAAATACGCTCTTTGTTTTATAGTCATTACAGATGTAACTATTTATTGCATTCTTTTCTTAAGTTAATGGTGAGGGTATCTGAGAAATATATGTAGCTGATGCTTAGAAAGAAAAAAGAGCTAATGCTACTGCTTTACACTTTCAAAAGAAACTTTAACTGCATTTAGGGTTTTCCATCTTTAGTTAAACTAGTAGTGCCTGAAGGGTTGCATCTACATCTAATGGTGTCCAATTAGATGCAATAAGCTATTCCAACATCAGACTGACATAATTTTTAATGCATATTGTTCCATTCTGCTATTTCAGCTTTAAGATTATTACTTTCCAGTTTTTAAGAAATAACCTTTTTGGTTTTTGTGCTTTCACTATAGATTTCCGGTTATTAAAAGTAATATGATTTCACTTGTTTTGTGGTTTAGGATGACTACCATAGAGTAGTAAACATTGTACCCAAGAAACCACCACTGCTTGAAAGACCTGGGGATGGAAGTTACAGCCGGTACGATGATTACAGTCACGTTGACTACAGAGACTATGAGGAGGGTCGCAGTTTTGCCCATGAACGAAGAAGTGGTCCACCACACCGAGGTGTACGTAAGGTGATTCTACTCTCATTAATATAATGCTTGTCTTCTCATTCATGCTTGAATGCTGAACAATGATGACCCAAATATTTCATATGTAACATTGTTGTTTTTCTCTTAAACTGAAATAGAATGAGGGAGAAAAGCATCTAGGTTTTGATACTTTGCGCTTTTATGCAGTTACTGTACTTCTAAGACTGTTGTGATTGATGATGCCATGTTCTGATTTGCTGCTTCTGTGGTTCCTAATTACTCTATCAACATGGAAAGGAGCCCTTTTCCAGTTTTCTGGAGAGCTCAGAGAGTCTGATGTGGGAAAACAGACATTGCTAGAAGTCTATCTGTAATGCAGTGTAAAGTTATCTAAATGAGTAGATGAGAGATTGCAGAATTATCTTCATATATAACAAGTCCTTGTACATACGACTTGTTGAATTTCTCATTTGCAAAGATATTTGCTAACTTAAATTCTGTCATGACCTTGATTACATTTTTTCTGGCAGCTACATTTAAGTACAAAAACTATGGTGATTTTGAAAAGTCATGATTGATGTCTCCCCCAACCCCCTTATATTTATTTAGCTGTCTGAAATTCTGTAATTTCAAGTTAGTGATAAGAATTTACATTTGAATGGGGAGATTATTTTTCCCCCTTTAAACTCGGGGTTCATACACATAGTTTGGAAATTTTCATAGTTGTTTGTGTTTCATACAGCATTTCAAGATTTTTTTGTTTGTTTTTGGTTCTTTTTTAGTAATGATAGAGGAAAACAAAAAGAGAAATGGTTAGAGTGGACAAGCAGAGAGTAAATCTCTGCGAAAGAGTAATACTTTCTTTCAGCTCATCAAATGCTTTCATTCTACAGTAAATAAGTAACATTTGGGTACTAACTGTATTTCGCATCTGATGCTGAGATACATTCATACAGCAATCTCTGTGTGTGTTGCAGGATGAATCAGGATACAGATGGCCAAGGGAGGATCATCCTATAAGTCGGCAGCCCGAATACAGGTATTTTGTAAAACTTGATAGCAATGCCACACATAAAATCATGTAGGTTGGAAGGTTGTCTATTCCAACCTCCTGCCCAAAGCTGCTTTTGTTAGAGCAGGCTGATTAGGATCTTGTCCTGCTGAGCTTTGAATTTGAAACCATGAAACTGCTGGGAAGCTTTATTTTAAAGATACTGAATGTTGGTTAACTCTAAGGGTTCTCCTTCCCTTCAAGTTTTCCTTCCTGAAGTTGTTTCAGCATATTTTCTTGGTTGCTGACATGTATGTGCTGTCATTCTGTTACAGGTATTGAAGTGTATTTATATGCCTGCTCTGAATCTGAGTATACTGTTAGTTGCAACTGCTAGGAACCCTAGCCAGTAATCCAGGTTTCCTGTCCTTCCCCTTGTTTGTTGCCCTAGTCCTTTAAATAAAATATGAATTTTTATAAGTTACCTTTACAAATTTATATTTTAATGCACATGTAAATATTACTACATGCAGTAAACAGTTAAATGAATGTTAGAATTTTTTTTAATAATCTTTAAAAAAATTTTCTCTTCTGGAGACTGTCTCATAAAAATGTGTTCCATGCTGTAAATCTACTTTGATCATAGTCTGTCTTTGCATCTAGAAGGTTCATGTATATACATGTACTTATGGACACTTATACTTTGAATGCAGAAACAGAGAAGAGCTCCTCTTGTATAAATTTGTCAATCTGTCATTTAATTGCTTGTTTATTCTTTAGGAGTTCCTTTCAAAAAATTCGTACTATTTTGTAATGTCTATTTTGTTCGGATACTCAGTGACAAAAAACTGTTTTCACTGTACTGGTTGTGAAAATTAAGTACATTTTTCTGATCTTTATATCAAAAGAGTTCATGGAGCAGAGTAATAAAATGACAGGGATGTGGAAAAGGACATCTGTGCAAGTAACAGGCAATAGTGGAAAAGTATTTTCTGGTTATACCGTTTGAAATACAAATTAGAAGGCCTTCATATCATACCATTTCTTTCTTTTAATATTTATTTATTGATGATGAGAGGAATAATGATGATGTGTTTGAGATGTTAGCTTGGGACTGCAAGCACTGTGATGCATCTCCCTGATGCATGACTTCGCTTGCATGACTTGCATGACACTTGCATGACTTCAGAGCAATCATTGGTTTGCCTGCTCTTTGCCTCTGTGACTGCAATAGCTTAAGGCCACAGTATAGTGGAAAGATACAGCAACTTTAAAACTTGCTGGTGTGCATAATAGTATTATGAAGCTCATCACTGACTAATTTATCTTGTAATTTTGGCTAAAACAGATGTGTTCGATTTTGTGTGAAATAGATGAGTTACATGTTTTCTCATCTAGATTGGTGACTAGATATGTCCATAATACATTATATTCACTTCTGTGAGACCACCTTTTAATCTCTGCCTCAAATTCCTGTCTATGAAATGTTAGGAATAGTATTAAACAGTAGGACTGTAGCATACATATGTTTGCAATAATGTCTGATATGGGACTGTTTGTTTGTTCAAGTGCACAGAACAATGTCATGCTCAAAGTCATGTTCTGTGGGCAAAGAGGAAATTATATGTGCCTTATATATGAAACCAAGAACTTAGTATAACTGAAATCTTAAGAGATTAATCCAAGAATCAGTATTAGTACAAATGTAGTTATTACAGAAAGAGAAAGACTATGTCTATGCAGAAAAAGTTTCAGTAATAATGATCAGTTAAATTGGTAATGCATAAACTTCTTAACATAAAGAAAAGGAGTGTAAGTTATGCTTGCCCTTCCCCTGCTCCTCTGGGTCCTAACTATGGTGGTTTCATTCAGGTGTATATGGGGGGTGTTATGGCGAGCTGCAGCATCTATAATCCTTTGCTGGGAGGAATATGATGTTCATATTGATTTTTTTCTTCTTCCTCATGCTAGGATCCACTTGAGGTCATTTTTATATATTTGCTAACACGCTTTTACACCTTTGCTCTTTCTTTGTTGGTCTGCAGCTCCACGTTACATCCAAATTTACTATGTATGATGCCTCTTAAATATGTTAGATACTGTTTCTTTGTTACCCTTAAAACCAGTTTTGTCCAACTGATTGTTGGTGAGTTGTGCAAAACAACTCTTTTGTGCCAAAGAGCCTTCAGTGCCAGGTTTGTGCCCCTATCCCTTATCATCCTGTGCCTGTGCCTCCTCTAAGCCATGTCCTGTATTTCCACTTCTCAAGGCCTCTGCTATCTTAGCAGGCCTGCATTGCTGTGTGCTGGGTCATTGGGTTAGTTGTAAATATCTCGTTTTACATAGACTAACTCCTTGTTACTGCTATCTGTATAAAGCTATGGTTGTATCATACAAAGATAAACAAAAGAAAAACACATTAGCTATAGACACCTGGTCAATTAAAAGAAATAGCTTTTTCAGCTACACCAAATAAAACAAAACTGCAGGCAGGTCAAGAAATGTTCAGACAGAGCAAGCCTGACAAGGCTCAGAGTTGAGGTGTTGCAAACTCGGTACAAAGCTTATGGCCTGTTACTAGCAATGGCAAAACCATATTACAGGGCTGCGCAATTGCAGTAGGTATATCTTGCTTTGAATATGGCAGTTTAGACATAGCATAACTAGATCATTATGTAATTTCACAGAAAAGGAGTTTACATACTGTAAGGGTTTGTCTGCTCTAGACTTCTCTCAAACTTGTTTCTTTGAGGCTAGAAGCGACCGTAAAGGATTTCAAAAAGTAGTTTGTATTGTGTAGAAACTTGCGTGAGAATTCTTTCATCTATTCTCTCCTGTTTAGAAGAATTGCAGTTGTTTAAAGCTGTAAAAAGGGACTGAGTTAGTGCCAGGCAGTTTATTTTACACAGAACAAGAGTGGCACCCAGTGGTCAAAAAGATTCTCTTAAATGTTTCTTCTTGATTTCTTCCATTAAAAATGAGAGTATAAAATTTCAGCCTGTTTTGTTGAATGCTTTAATAATGTATTGGGTGGTAGTCCTGTTTGAGTCTTTATTATACATTTTAGAATGTATAACTGTTATACAGTAGCTATAAGAATATGAAAGAACTTCTTAGAAATGTTTGGTTCAGTTGAGGATGTGGGGATGTGTTTACAATTAAATGATGCCTTACTGATTTGTTATATAAATACGCTCTAGCAAATCAGAAGTCTGGCTGAACAGAAGAGAACAGGAGCATTGAATACTCTTGGATATCAAATCCTGTGATCAGACTGTTAAACACTTGTAGCATTGTATGCTTGGAAATAATTAGGATTTTTTTGCATATCATTTGCTATTGAGCTATGCAGTGGATCTCAACAGAGGAAATCAAAGTACAGTACTCAGTGTATGCTGTTTCCTGTGGTGAAAACTCTTAATTATTTTTTGTTCTGAAAACATTTGCATTATAAAACATAAGATTCAGTGATGATTATATAGGACAAAGCTTTCTTTTTGGATATGATGAAAGTTACACTCTGTAAGTTCTCAAGCAGTACATATAAACTGGCTTTTTTCTTTGAGATAGGTAAAGGAGATTTAAGATTATTTTTAACTTCAAATTACTTTAAAAATGTTTCATGGAACATGTCTGAAACATAGTGTGAAGTTAGATTTATGAAACTAAAAATACCCAGAAGACTTGTAAAGTGAATGGGATTTTATAATCAGTACAGTTACTATACTGCTCTTTACCTGACATAAATAGTCAAACTGATTTTTTTTTCCCTTATTTTTAAAAATTCATCCGGCAGCTAAAAATGTGCTGTAAGAAGTTGTTGTCAATATTATGTTTAGCATTTTCTCTTAAATATTAACAATTCATATTTTCCCAATTTGATTTTTGGCAACTTTGCAGCCACATAGCTGTGGCTTGAGCTGCAATATGTGAGCTGACCAGTGGCAATTCCCCATGAGCTTATTCTTCAGCCACATCCAATATACGGTTCTTAGCCATCTTTTTTTTTCCTCTCTCTTCTTTCTTCTTATGGGGTTATGCTCCAATTTCTAAGCAGCTGTCATTTGCCAATAGTCTACCACTAAGCAGAGCATCACTGGTCATTTTGTTCTTTTCTGGACCACTCACTTCATCAGAGCCATTAGCCCTGTGTTGAACCCTGCTCAGTGAACAGCTATCTTGATCACAACCTTTTTTTTTTTTCCTTTCTTTTTTTTAAACCATAGTGTCATATTTTATATATAAAAATAAAAGAATTTGGAGGATGTGCTGGGCGTAGACTTCAAATAGTGTTCCTGAATTTCCTGTGCTGATCTAAGGGACTCTTTCTGAATTTCTGAACTCCAGGAACTGATGTGATTTGTGTAACCTTACAGTCATTGTTTGATTTGATAAAGTTATGTACCACTTGGTTCAAGCTTATTTGGCAAGTATAAAGAATTGTACATTGTACATCAAAGCAGAATCCCTTCAGCTTGGCGAACAGAGAATTATCTGCACACAGGATGGCGGTTTTAATGTCTTGATTGCTGATGCTGTAAGAATTGTGAAACTTACAGATTATGAATGGAGTAGAGCTCAAATAACCCATGACTTTTTTGTACGTTTATCATATACTGACTTGTGATGTTGATCACCCTTTTAGGGCTATGTTATTGCCTGTCTTTAATATTTTGTCTACCTGGGTTATTTGAAGCATTTGACCCAATTCTTTTCATGAATATCACATTGTTGGAAAAGTTGCAGAGAACAATCCACTTGTGTTGACAAACTCTAGTGCTATAGTACTTCTCTATGGTCCTCATAGCAATGGATTTTACAAACCAGCTCATTATTTTAAATTCAGATAGACTGTTCTGTGTGAAATGCTTTAGAAGATTAGCTGTTTCGTTTTAGTCATACTGAATTTTAACTCTTTTGAGTGCTCAGAGGATTACTTCATCCTTGTTTTCACCAAACTCAGTTCATTAGTTATCAAATACATGAAACTTGGCAATGTAAGATGGATAAGACTCATCTTCAAAGAGAAATTGCAAAATGATGCACTGGTAAATCCCAGCTTTATTTATATTAAATTTTCTACTTAAACTTATCCAAGGTCCGGGTTTTTTTAAGGTAAGGATTGCAATATGTGTAGACAAAGTATTCTGAATCAATAGTAATGGTGGTTCATATAATACAGACCCCTGAGAAGTGGCTCAGATAGGAGACTTTGAGCATCTCCTCTCTAGTTATTGATATGGATATGTTTTCATTTGCTAATGAAGAAAACTTGCTGCTGCTACATGTATTTTTTTTTTTTTGTGGCATGTGCAAAATTAGGAAGTAGTTTTAGTCTGGTTCTTAATGCATTTGTGTATGCAAAACAGATTTACTGATCTGCAGGGCATAGGGCACATTTTGTAATAAACAGAAACAAAACAATGTGGGATGGTAGAAATGAAACAAATTTGTCTGGGGAAAATGTTGAGACTTCTCTTTAAGCAACTAGTGATCTGAAAACAGCTGAGATTCTTCAGTCAGTTCTGTATTTTGTTTCAGAAATCTTTTAAATCAGTGGCACATTGCCTTTCATCTGAATGCCTTATGTGGCTTTCTGAACATTAAACTTCCAATTATGTCTTTAGGGTGGTAAAGCATAATATACCCCCAATTTGGTGACAGGTAAACCTTCACAGTGAAATTAATGTGTTTACTCAAGGTGATGGAGAAAATTGGTGACCAAGTGGGGAATAGAAATCCAGCAGTCTTGGCTTTCTGATCTCTACTTGAACTACTGTTTCGTTTAGTGATTCACCTCCTGCTGCTGCAGTATGTGATGATAGGATATTCTAAAGATAGGTCTAAAGATTTTTGTATTAATAAAATAATTGTTCTTTGGTAAGGATGGTGATTTTAAACCAAAACCCTTGGCAATAGTCTCTCCATATGGAAGCTAAGGGTTGCTGGCTCTTTTCTCAATAAAGCAGGATTTAATATTCAGGGTTCTATGAGAGTTTTTTCCAGACATATCATAGGCCAAGGCAGTTATCTTTACATAATCACTTGTGCAATCAGCTTTGAATTAAATGGGGTAGGTATTTTTTCCCCTCCCCAAGTAATTCAATGAATTAAATGAAACAGTGAACCTGTTTTAAATATTTTATGTTCGTTTAAAACACAGCATGTTATAAGAAAGTTTGAATCCAAAACCTGAAGACCTCCCACAATATAATGTAAACTGATCTTTGTCTTGCTTATAGAAGAGAAATTTAGCCAAAGGGATTTATGAGATGGTGCTAAAAATGCACATAAGTCTGCTGTTCTGTTGCAATATTTGACAGGTCTTAAGGGACGCTATACAAGAACCTCATTCTTTATTAAAAAGCATGTGTGGAGGGAAATCAATGTGGCAGTCTCCCAAAGAAAATGGTCTTGCTTTTGCCAGAGATTGATAAATAGAGCTCTAATCACATTTGTTAACACGTGCTTTTTTCTTTGGGGGCGGGGGGGAGAAGGAATTCCCCACACTCAAACTTTGCCAGAACATTGGATGTCTCGGGTATTCACACAGGCTACTATAGTTTCTGGTGTTTATTCATATACTTAGATTACAGTTTCCTTCTAATATGTCATTGTGGTAAATTCAACATACTTGTCCACAACTCCAGACAAGGACTTGTCTGCTGAGTTCTTGTTTCTCATTCAGAAGACCCATTGTTTTAGGCCATTGGCTAAACTAGTTTACGTCGGCTTCTGAGTGCTTTCCTTGGAACGTGGAACCTTTTGGAACAAGATAATAGTCAATAGATACTTTACAAGTAGGTTTCAGTTTACGCTTTGTAGTTAATGACTTTGTATTGTATTTTGTGTCATATGCAGCAGTGTTATTGATTGATTAGTTGCTACATTTCCTTTGGAATGTTTTCTGCTTCACCTCCTTTCTAGCTATTTTGTACTTGGAACAACCCATATATATGCAAACTGTGATTTTTTTTTTGTTGGAGAATTTGAGTTTTTGTACTTAGCCAAAAATTACATGCATCTAAATGTATTACTAATTCTTTAGGTTCCTTTGGATCACAGGTTTTTATTTTGAGGGAATTTGAAGAACTCAGATTTTAAGCAGATATCACTCAGGATTTTAAAACTGCCCTGTACAGGAGGCAGGAGGCTGTGTATAGTTAAGAACTGTTTAGGACTTTGCACTATGATAGGTCAGTGCAACTGAATGCAAGAAAGTTTCAGGTCAGACAAGCCTCTTTGTATTTCCATGATAAGTCTGTTTCTCCTGTTTAACTTAATTTTAAAGTCTCTGGGTTCTATGTTTGTAATCAGTTGTGGTTGCTTCTGGTGACGTAACTTTATTAGGCTGTTTTCTTACTAAGAAAATTGTGTCAAGCTGAATTTCTGATATTATATATCTTGGTGTGACCTGCTTGGTTTGATCTCAAATCATACTAGAAATGTCATTCAAGGCAAGGCTGCTGTCACTCTGTCACTTGAGAGACTGGGGAGAAGAAGGGAGGCTGATAGAGAGGCTTTCAGTTTTAGAATTTTTGTTCCCACACTCCGCAATGTAAAAATATGTAGAGGAGGTGAAGACTCCTCTTATTTTTAACTGTATGTTTTTGCTTGTTTCAGCTAAATAGTAGGGTTATTCTGCAAGATGAATGTTACTTCCGCTATTGAACTAATAGTATTTGAGTGACTGCTTTGAATTTTTTTTTATATTTTCATTTGCATAACTAGAGGGTGTGATCTTTACTGAAGATTTCTTTTACTTCTTTGCAGAATTTCTCATTCACATTCTGAAAAATATTTTCTTTTTCAAAAATTCCTTATGGATTATTTTATTCCTCTTAGGGGATTTTGCAGAGCTCTGATTTAATTGCTGAAGGGATTCCCTTCAGAGGTTGGGGGAGGGTTTAAACTCCAAAGTCTTAACGTATACTGTATTGAGCATTTAATTTCTTTTTCTTTTAATCATTCTTCCTGACGAGCCGCTGAGGTTAGTGCCAGTATTCCTGCCATTCAACCAGGACCCTGCAACTTCCCATAAGTGTCTGAGCCAGTGGGAGACTCCTTTGACTGGCGTGGGTAGTAGAGAGGTCTGGCTATTCTATTTCGTTTGGGAATGATGTAACGGAAGCTTTGTTTTTCTAATCAAAACATTTCAAAGTTTCTTGTATACAGGAATTGTCAAGTTAGCAGAATCTCCCACTGACTGAAAATTCTTATTTTGTCCTGCTGAGCTTGTGAATGCATAGCATCATACTGTAGAGCTTTGTCTTTGTGTGAACTGTTCTAAATCTTACTTTTAACTCCTGCTGAGAGCTGTAAGTTGAGCCATAAGTGGACAAGCTTACCTTCAGAAAAACATAGTTACAAACAGGTAATTTCAGTCTGTGATTCTGTGTGAATGGTGTTTCTTACACTTTGACAATGTTCCCTTGAATGTTTGCTACATTTAAATATAATCTTTGCGCAATGACTCGCTGAAGAGTTGATGCAGTATTTGTTGGAATAAAGGTGGATAGTCAGGATCTTGTCAAAGAAAGTTCTGATACTCTTAAAAATGCAGTCTGAATTGTTGAATGAAGGATAGTTAAGTAGTACATTGACTTGTAAGTATTTAATTGACAACAATTAAACACTTCTCTCACCATGTTTATTTTCCCTTCATGCTTGGAAGCCATATTAATGACCTGAATTTGGTTACATGTTAATCAACCTATTGATTGAGGAAAATAATTTTTTGGTTACACATAAAAAACAGATTCTCATTCTGACAATTCGCTATTGCTATCATGAATTTTTACAACTTGCTTTTGATCCAAAGCAATGTTATGTTTAAGGAACCATGGCTTGTCGCATGTGTAACTTTGTTTCCCACTGCAGTCCATGTGAGGTCTTACAACAGCATATGTGGTATCATCACTTACATGTTTTTAAACAGTGCTCGTTGCTTGAGAATTGTTTATTACAGCCATCAGTAAATATGGTATGATCTATGTATCAGGAAAAAATCCATAGTGTGTGGAAATTCAGTTAAATTTTGTAATAACATCACGGATTTGTTACTTAAAACTAAGTCAGTTCTTTGGAAAATGGTTTTCTTTTTTATCAGTGATGTTTACATAATGTTAAAGAACTGTCAGGTGATCCCCTGTTTACATTGTATAAATGGGCAGCTTGTCTAAAGACGAGATTATGTACCTGTACAGTGTGAGATCTTGGCTAACCTCAAGAACACTAGCAGAAAGCAGGCCCATTTATAGCTATAGGTCCTTTTTTATAGCTATCATAATAGTAAGGTGGTAGATGGTATGAAACTAGCAACTTAATACTCTTTTGGGAAATAATGAGACAAACTCCCAGGGATAGGACTTGATTATTCTGGAAAGATTTCCTAGGGAATATATAGAAAAAACAGCTAGATGCTGAGAGACAGCGGGGAGGAAAAGGGAGGGGAACCTCTCTTGAGTCCAGACATCTACTGTTAAGTTGGGCACCTAACTATGGTGCTTCAACAACCAGCCAATGGTTCGGCTTAATGAATGCAGTCGGGGCTCTCTCAGGACAGGGAGCATTGTCACGGAGGAGTTGCATGTAATTTCCCTTAAGAAGATGAATGCTTCGTTTGTTAGCTTCCAAGGAGCTGTTTGTTATTTTTGAAACGTATTAAAAATTCCAGGGAGTTTAATTCCCACAGTGACAGGGTGGGAATACTAGGATAGTTTTGCTAAGATATTGTTTCTTTAAGCCAACATAAGTTGCCTAGCTGTTCTTTTTTTTTTTTTTTTTTTTTAGCTGAGGAATGGGGTATGTTGTACATTTCAGTAGAGGAGAAGAAATAGAAACAAGTTTGAGGTTATTGACAATAGACATTCCTTTGTTAAGGATTTTTTTTGTAAAGAGCAGATTCTTGGTGTAACATTTCCACATGTAGTGGCTAGTGAGTCTGTTATGATCTATGTCTGAGGAAGAGTTTATCAATAAAACAACTCAATGATCTCATGCAGTTGCTATTAATTTTAAAAAAGATGATTCTGTTTTGCATAATGAATTTTTTTCTTGATGTTTGTCTTGATATTTATTCTTGATATATATTTATGTAATCATACAAGGCTCTTTCCCTTGCATGTGAAACTTTCTAGTATTCATTTGTGAATTGATAAGAAATGCTTTTGTTTAAGTGCAAGTGAATATTGATGCTGTGACATGCAACAGTGCTGTGTCAATCAATTGTATGAATATCTTTCTATTCAGAAATTGGTTCTTAACAGTTGCCTTGTGCTTACTGAAATCCTAATTTGTCTAGTATGTTTAAGTATTTTTTGGAAATTATGTTTGAGAGCATGTATATGCCATTTGGAAATAAAATGGAAAAGAGTTTTTAATGCATTGACTTATCATTCAGACCAATTCAGATTTGATGATGTAGAAACTGAGCATGTTTTATGATTTTTATCCTACCGTTTGCAGTTCTTTTTGGAAGAATTTTGCGCAAGGGCTGTTGAGTTAGGTGAAGGATTATGGAAGTAGTTCTGAGGCTGAAGTTGAGAGGCTAAGCAGTGAATGATCTTCAAAAACTTTCTATTCAGTTAACATTTTTTATCACTCACTAAAACTTGTCTCTCTTAAACAGTTTTCTTTTTAAAACTTTGTATTTGAATCTATTTATTACTCATAGCCAGAATATTGTGTTTTCAGTATAGTTTGGATATGTATGTGTATTATTTTTAGAAAAAATGTTACTATGTAACCACTTTGAGTCTTTTTGCTGCTCACTTTAGCTAGTCTAAATGTCAGCCTGAGGGGCTATTATTCCATTGAATAGTAGTAATAAAAGTCCTGAAGTCTGATCTTCCTATAGTAAAATTCAGTTTCACAGCAGTGTAAACCTATCTAAGTTGATGCTGTTGCAGTCCTTCCCTCTCCCTGTTATTGGTAATGTTTGTCTCGTGTTTGCACTCTTCAGTGAGCTGGCACTGCATGCTGTCCCACCAAAACCAATTAAATAATTTTTCTGTCAGCTTAGCTCCCTGAGGGAAAGCATCAATGCCAGGGTAGGCAAGGAGTGGGAACACAGAGCCGGGGAGGTAGCCATTGCAACAGCACAAATTTGAATCAATATGACTTGTTATGGAGCTGCACTATAAAATTAGCCATTATTAATATTGTTGAAATTACTGGAAGTGTTCAGCAGTTACCAACGGAATTTATCTAAGTAAGCTGGCTTGTCTCTGTGTTAAATGAGTTCAAACAAGTGCTGTTTGCAGTGTATAAAGAATGGCCTTAAAAAGGGAAGATATTCAGGTATATTGTTATGACTGTAGAAGAAGAGGGGAAAAAAGAAAAAAGTAAAAAGAAAAGAAAGGCTTATTGAGCTGAGTAGATGTGTAAGAGGAAATGTCATAACTCAAGGCTTTCTCATTTTGAACAAACTTGGTAGATACTTGAAAAGAAGGAATGACATCAAATAAAGGAAAAAAAAGTTGTGTACAGAAAATTTTTCTTTGTGTGTATAAAATTATTTTTATCTTGAAAAACCCAAAAGCAAAGGTAGCTTGGTAGTTTCTATTAGAGAATTTAAATTTCCAGTGCAGAAGACCAAATGACTGTTGCAAATTTTTTAGTGGTAAGCAAATCAAACCTGATTGGCTGGTTGCTGCAAACTTCACTTTCATTTAAGTACAAAAACATAGGAATTAATGGGGCATTTTTCTGTTTTATAGAGAAAAGTGGAGCATTTTTTTTATTTATACACCTCATTAATAAATTTGGGAAGAGTTAAAAAAACTATAATGGTAAGTGTACTACTTACTATATGTCAGTATTACTGACATAAAGTATTACTGCTAACAAACCTAGTCCACAACATGCTCTTTCCTTTTGCAGCTTTTTATTGGTAGTATTAGAAAGTTAACCACAAAGATTATCAAATTAGTATATTCTAATATAGTACATCATTTTTTGCTTTCTGCTAAATATCAGTGAACTAATGTCATTCTGCAGCATGCCGATGAAAAGCCATAAGAAATCCTTTAACAGATATTTCACAGTTTCTGGGTTGCTGGGTTTAAGAGTTTTAGAGATAATGTTTGGTAAAAAGAGTAATAGCTTGCTGAACATAAAATACAGTGCAAAAATCTTTCCTTCTTTCTTTCGGGTGCTTAGTGAGTATATATTGTTTAAAAGAAAAAGTTTGCTTTCATCTTATAACATGGCAAGCACTGACTGTCAAGTTAATGGTCTGTTGGCATTTCTGTTGTATGCTATTCTTTTCAGAAGCAATATGAAATTCAAATGTGTAAAAAACCAAACTTGTTCTGTTTAGATATCTGGCAATATAAGGTTGCCTGACTCTTAACAACACTTATTTTCTCTGCAGTCTCATGTTATTTCCCATGCTGATTTAATGGCTTTTTAGACAAACAATAAGACTACTTAAAAATTTCCACAGAGCTATTTACTTGCATTTTATAGCATGTTACTAGCCACAAAAAATTGTTCTCAATACCTTTATGCTTGCTTCATATAGTATTTGTGAATTTTTTCCATCCTCAGTCCAGTCAGCCCTAAGCTCTACTGTACTACAGGGAAACTTTAAAAAGTTCTTCCAATTTCTGGGGTGAAATTGCAATATAAGCTCCTATTTATAAAGGACCATCATTTGCTGACTAACCTAGTAGGCTATGCAATCATTGAAGACTGACCTTTTAGTTCAGCTCCCATTAGAACCTTTTATAGAAGTGGTAATAATAATCTATTTGTCTGGTCTGTTAAGGTTTTGGGAAAAACCTAGATTATGTGGAGATACCATAATTTGCCTCTTGGCTTTCTTCCAATTTTAAGCTTATAAATTGCAATACAAGATTTGGATGGTTTCCCTTTTGAATGAAATGTGTTTAGAAATTGATCCAGCTACTACTGTACTGAGCAGTTTATTCCTCAAGCTCGTTATCTGAACAGCATGACTGTTCTGGGATGATATGTTGCTCATAAAGTCAAGAGTATGAAATCTGGCCCAGCGATAGTGTCTGTTAGCAAATACTTTATTAAGGGGAAAAAGCCCTAGAATTCCAGAAATTCTGGATCTTTAGAATTAACTTTAGGAGTTAAATTCTGTGCTGTTGAAATTGCTATAACTCGTAACAGAAACTGAAACTTGGTCCATCACTTTAAGCAAGTACGCATTCCGGGACTTTAGACCTATAATCTCTTTTCCATTGTAGAGAAATTACAGGGATTTATTAAGCTCGCTTTTCAAAAAGAAGAGAAGCCAAGACTGCATACATTTGAATGCAGTTATTTTTTCTAATTTGCTCTTAATTTGTCTATTTAACATTATATTTTTCTCTTTTTTCAGCATACAGTTGTAAAAAGCTGTTTGCTCTTAATTCTTTGGAAATTAAATCTATGTTTATCTGGACTTTATGTCTTTTTTGTTCTTCTGTCCTAACCTCTATGCTTGACAATACTTCTCTCTATCAGATAATGGAGTGTTTAAATTTAGATATACTCTTACTGGCTGGGCTTATCTTCCAGCAAACTTACCAAAGTAAGCTTTCATTGATGAAAGTAGAAAAGAGGGTACTCTCAACTCAGGACAAAGAGGAGAGTAATCTGCTTTCCAGTTACATTTGGAGTCTATAGCTTAGCTATTCCATTAGAGGATGTAACATGCAGTCTTCTGTAATGGTACTGTAGTGCTCAAGTCATCTTGTTTTTTCTTCCCCTATCTGTCACAACATTCAGGGAAAAAAGACTCTAGTGATTTTAATGGCTTTTATGTTCAGTAAGATGGGAAAATGCCATCAGCTCAGAATTTTAGTGTTAGCATACGATGACTTCTACAGTACCACATGCAGCAATGAAAATTGTGAAGCATTTATGTACTTTCAACTTTTTGATGTATATTTCTTATTTCTGGAGATACTTCTCTTAATGAGATTTATCACTGTCTTGTAATAGTTGTTTCCTTCTGCCTTCATGTGAAAAGCCATTAATAAGATTACATTGAGTAGAACTAGTTATGTTAATTTTATTTAAAGCAAATGCAAATGTCACTTGCAAATACTGCAGTTATTTGCTCCACCGTAAAACATTGGAAACCAGTTTTCATGAAAAGTCTGTCATAATTTTTAATGTGTTTTGAGTTCAAATGAAGGTCAGTGGAACCAGGAATGTTTATTATCTACAACAGTGTAATTCATTGTGTTGTTTTAGCTTAAAATAAATCAGCATAAAGATATTTTGGAGAAAAACAAAGGATTATAAAAAGTGAACTCTAAAGCAGAATTAAAGTAAATTGTTGGTTCGATGCACAGTTATGCACTGCATACTTTGAAAAGAAAGGAAGTGACTTCTAGGAGAGAGGCTGCTGCTGTCTGGAATTTTCTACTACCTAAATTTACATTGAAAAAGTTGGAAGTAGAGGTATTCTTGACTCTTCATGTTTGCTTTTTTGGATGTTTAACATATCAGATGTGAAGTCTGAGATGCAATGTATTTTATTAAATCTTTGCACTTCATCTGAAACACGTTAGCTCCCCCAGCGTCCTGTAGAGGAAGGTAAGAAAGGTTGTCTGTGTTCATCCTGTCCTCCTCGCACCCCTTCCCCCCCGCAGTACTGTACTTTAAGAGAAAATGCATAGAGTTAAGAAGCATGGTTCAAGTCTCACCTCTTTCAAGTGATCTTTTTTTTTTGTTTGAGGTTTTTTTCGTCATTTTGTTTATCTTGGGGGATATGTATCATTTCCTCAATTTATTTTATCAAATTGCATGAGCTACTTCTGGGCAAGGCCCAAGCCTGTAAATAGAGCATCTAAGCCATGTGACATAACCATAATCTCTCAGATGGAATGGGCCACGTACATGTTTTATGTTGACTTTTTGTCTAGCCAATAGACTGTGCTCATCTATGAGTTATTAAAGGAAACTAAATTTTCTGCTCCCCAGGACTGTGCTGTTGAGTTGCCAGTCTCTGTTCAGTTCATGAGAAATGTCCTCTGTGGCTGGAGAGGATATGTAGATTAACTAATCTACATATAGTACAATAGTTAATATTTTAATTCTAAAGATAGATGATATCTGTTGGGATCTAAAAGTCCAGCTTTTTTCTTTGAAAGAGAGTAGCAAGCATCAATTTATTGGCACAGTATTGATTACATAAAAGCTCGGAGGGCCACAGCAGCTTGAATTCAAAGACAGCCAGCTAAGATGCCTCTTCGCACACTGAATTGGTTACATGTGTGTTGTCATGCTTTTTCCTATCGATTATTGATCTTCCATGATGAATTTTCTTTTGTGATTATGCATCTTTTTCCCTTACTGCTTGTGACTTGCTTTCAAGGCTCTCTTCCAGGCATTTCATATCTAGCTAGTGATTGAATTTTGGTGCTGTCCTTTTAAACTGATTCTGACACACCACTATCTGTAGTGCTTAGTTTGATCTGTACCAGTCTAGTAAAGTAGAAGGCTTCCTGCAGTTGGTTTCTTGCCACCCTGCTGCTGAGTGGTTTGCTGAGCTGAAAATGCTCTGGAGGGATGAGACCAGAGGTCCCCAGCATGTGGTGTTGATAGCTTAGGACAGAGAGCGTCCCGAACGCTTGGCAGCTGCAGAGCTGCCCTGGTCTCTGGGGCGCAGAAGGCCCTCCCTCCGCCCGCTCTGTGTTCCCGTTGCCCCGGAGAGCCTGGAACTGGCAGTTGACTGCAGGCGCTGTCAGGCCTGTGCTCTTCCCTCAGCTGCTCTCGACACACTGTGTGTAAAGCTGTGCCTGCTTACTTTTAAAATTTCGGGAGCGGTGTGCATCCAAGATTATCAGCTTTAGTGAGAGTTTTATGGTCAGGTTTCATGGAGGTTAAAAATGCCAATATTGTTTGTTGAAATATTGGAGGGAAAACTGACTTGTGCTTTTCAGACTTAAAAAGTGTGAAGACCAAGTATAGTTATAGGAGGGATGCTGTATAAAATGATTAATCCTGTATGCATTATTAAAGGAAACAGCCCTATTTTGAAGTTGCAGTTGAGCAAAAATTTTGAATCTTTGCTTAAATAGTCCCAGCTCAATACGCCTTTTGGGTATGTGCTGGAATCTCAAGCATGTGCTTAGCTGCTGTGCTGAATCGGGGCCTTCATTGCCAAGTTGCAGGTGTATGCTAGCTTAAGGATAAAAAAAGTAATGTTAAAACAATGCTTATTTTGTTCTGTTCAGTGTGGTTTGTTGCGTTAGTGGAAACATCAGAAATGCTGTAGCGTTGCTAACTTGTCTGAAACTGATTAATACAGTAAATAGCTTGAGTGTTTGGTATGAGATAGGGTCTAGTTAAGTATTAACATAGAGTGATGAATGATAGAAAATGAACGTGAGATTTTAACTTTTTATGCATTTCTGTTATATTCCTGTAGAATGAGGCTTTTTTTTGTTTTCCTGTCTAAAAGTGTGTTTCAATGATATTTTGTAAATGCTTGTGTGGATATTAAGAGCATTTATTATATGTGTGCGATAGCTGGGGCTCTGTAAACATTTCCGTAATAAACTTCTCTGTATACTGAGGCTTAATAACTTGCCCATAAAAATGTGCTTTGGGCAGAAAAGTGGTGTACCAGTCTGCCAGAAAGCTTGTGCTTTATTTAAAAAGAAAAAAAAATTAAAAGCTCTCTGTATGTTACAGAAACATTCAAATGCACCAAATGACATTTTGAATCTCAGAATTTTTGCAGCAGAACTTTTTATCATTTTGCTTAATTGCACATTAAAAAAAAAAAAACCTTTTCAGTTGCCTTACACTGATCACTGTGTACCTTAACCTTTTGTACCCTTACATTGTGTACACAAAACTCTGAATTATATGTTTAAAATTAATCTTAATTCATTTTTACTTTGGACTGCATCTCTGAAAGGTGAGATGATTTGTCAAATTCTGT
This sequence comes from Dromaius novaehollandiae, assembly GCF_036370855.1. Classification (NCBI taxonomy): domain Eukaryota; kingdom Metazoa; phylum Chordata; class Aves; order Casuariiformes; family Dromaiidae; genus Dromaius; species Dromaius novaehollandiae. The sequence goes on from NC_088098.1 coordinate 29,349,356, forward strand.
GCATCTTTTAAAATCAACAGAAATGATGATATAGTCAATGAAGAACAGGTTTTTTGTATCAAATCAAAGGGAGAGAGTTAGAAGAGAAAGTCATCTGTACCTAAATCATTCCCGATAGATATTTGACCTGTTCTTAAAATAAGTAAATAAATAAAAAAATACATTTATGGATACCATCTCTAAGCAAACTGATTGAAAGCTGAACTAGTCTTTTTGGTATTCCTAGTGTCAGAACTAAATCTGCCTTTTTGCAGTTTAAGTCTATTGCTACTTGAACTGCTTATACATTTACTGTAGATAAAGCATTGCTTTCCTATTTTATATAGCTATAAAATGTTATACACTAGATTTCATATGTTTGAGAACTCATCTGAACTTCTTTAGATTTCTTTTTCCTAGACTTAAACAGACCAAGGAGTTTCATTGCTTCTTCATTAAATAGGTTTTCTCAATCTCTGATCACTCTGGTTACTTGCTCTGGGAAAGTCTCCAGTTAGTTCACCTGTTTTCTGAAGAGTAGTGTTCGCAGCTGGGCACGTTGCTCTGTGGCCTTGAAAGAAAGCAGGATTAAGCTTGAGAGTATCTGGGGATGATTCGTTCTTTCATGCACATACCTCTACAATGGCTAGTGTATATTTAACAATTCTTTTAACTGTTTCTTCTAGTGGCTCAGTTGAGGTGAAAAAAGGGTCCAAATAAACAGAAGAAAACAAGGTGTTTAGAAAAGAAATGAATATTGATTTTTTTTTCAAGCATATTTGTTAGATATAACTCTGTTGTAATGTACATTGTCTTGTGTCAGTTTTGGTATGTAGACCTGTAAAATATGCTTTTCTGTGAGATAAGAGACCTAGAAAAGGCCTGTGGCCTGTTAACAGTGAAATAATAATTTAACTGTAAAACCATGCTTTGCCTCACTAGTGTTTTCCTGAAAACCAGAGTTGCTGAGAGCTACTGAGCTGTTGTTACTTTAGTTTCTTATTAAAATTTGCTAAACAAAGATGCATTTTATTTAGCTGATATCTTATTCCATCTGATAGAAATTGGGAAAAATGCAATTACTTTGAGAAATAGGTTGAAGGATTGTCTGTATTTTCACTGGCTTATGTGACAGCATCTTCTCCTTCCCCGCCCTGAGACAATTTTCTTTTGCAGAAAAAGCTAAAGGTTGCCTGTGGGATTTTCTTGCACTGAAGCAGAACCACTCATGTAGATGTGCTGTCCGTGCAAAAAGTAAGCCAGCACTGTGTAAATCACATTAGTGTAAGTGCCTGTAATAAGGGTTTGTATTAGCGCAGCACTACCTGTGTAGTTTCAGTAGTCCCAAACACCTTGGGCACACTGAAGCCCTTTGTTAGCCACCACAAACGTGGGCCTGTAACATGCTGTAGGAGTTGTACACTAGAGGGCATTTTTCCTTTCTCCAACAGCAGAAAACTGGCTATAGATACACTGTGCTAGACAGGACCACCAGATCTTTGTGGGGCATTCCCTTATTTAAAATAGTGGCCTATAATGAAAAATAGGAGAAAAACGATGAAAAAAAGGTGCATTTTGGCATACCATAAATGCTAGGAAATCTTTCTTTTTACTCAGCAATTTTGTGACTGTCAAAGGAGCTGAGAAGCACTTGCTGCTCTTCACTATGTATCTTCTGACCAACATGAATTTCACTGGTCCAGACACTGGTCTGGTTGGTGTTCTTGTGGATGCTTGTAAACTTGCAGATTCTGTAGGAAAAGTGCAGTTTGCATGTTTTTTGACCTTTGCATGTATGCGCGTGCACACACACACACGGTCAGGTAACCAGGACATTTTGGGTATGGTCTGGAATAATAATATGTAAATCTAGTAGAAAGTTTTGGTATTTACTGGATTTATGCTTTCGGATCAGACTGGTTTTATATAATATTGAGCATGTCTGTGGCATTTTACCTACAAGTTTAAAGTGAATATCATGTAAAATGCGTAGGAAACAGACTTTTAGTAGGTATAAATCATCATATTTTTTGTTGGAGGCTTGGCCCTGGGTGGATACATAGCATCAAGATTGGCATTCTGTAGTTTTCTTTTGTCTTTTTTGGATACAAAATGATGCCTGAATGATATTTCCCAGTGCAAGGTTTGTGAAACCAAATGGGAGAGATAGTCCCTTGAAAATAAGGGTAAAAGAAAAATGAAATGGAAGAAATAGTGAAATAATGTGAGTAATACTTGCATATGCATTTTAGCTATCGTAATACTAAGATTTGGTTCCAGATAAGGCAGAATATGGAGTGAATTTGAAGAAATAAAATGTGAATGTCTCAATTTCTCCAGTGTTTTCCTCTTCTATGTTTTAGCTAAATTATCAAGTAGTAGGAGGGAAGTAGCTTCTAGCTATGAAGCAGCTGAATGAAATCTGAGGAAATAATTACCGCTATTACATATTCATTTATTTCTGTTTTCTAACTTGTTTTCCATTCACTGCATAGTACTTTAACGATGTTGACAATTTTCAGACTTGTTTTGCAGATGACGGAGAGAAAATGTTGCAATTTTTGTTATCTGGTGCTGTTCTGCAAAAAAATGTAAGGATAACTAAGTAACTTTTATTTTTGTGTTGTTTTCAAAGGGACATCAGAGATGGCTTCAGAAGAAAAAGCTTCTATCCTTCCCATTATATGAGAGAGCGATCCCCTCATAAGAGGGACTCTCCTTTCTTCAGGGAATCACCTGTGAGCCGAAGGGATTCTCCGCACAGCAGATCTGGCTCTAGTGTCAGCAGTAGGAGCTACTCTCCTGAAAGAAGCAAAGTCTATCCTTTCCACCAGTCCCAGCATAGCAGAAGTATGTCATCTTTACATAAAAGAAATATTTCTTCTCAGCAAGGTAATGCTGGATTAATGATGAAAACTGGTTAGTGAGGTGAACCTGACTGCCATTGTATAAGACCTTTCTCTTTACGTATTCTCTTATGCAGTGAGGGCACTGGATGTTTTGTTCCAATTGAGTTGTCTGCTTTCTGGTTGTTTCATTGAACTGTCTGTTCCCTTATGTAGAGCTGTAGAGATTTCATGTGGGAGACTGCAGGTATTATTTCAATAGCATCTGTACACTGGCTACACAACTCTTAGCTGCATAGCTTTCCCAGTATAGTATGCTGTCTTCTTTTTCAGATTGTCTCAAACCTTGCTTTCCTCAAAGCAATGTAAAACATATCTCAGTCAAGACTATACTGTGTATGTTCTGCTTTTTAGAAGCTTCGCTGTTTAGTCTTTTCCAGAAAGCTAATGAATCATCTCTTTTTAAAATATTTGATTTTTTTGTGTTCGGATAGCTTGCAAAAATAAGCAAAATTGATTGTTTTTAAATATACTATAATCTTAGCTACTGCTGTTTGTGAAGCTTTTGTGAATTAATCAGATTAGATCTCCCTTACTTTCTGCAAACACTTTCTGATGAGTTATGCAAACCTACCATTTATTTTGACAGCATTTTTTGTCTTCTCTGATTTCTTAATTCAGTTTTTTGTTCATTGATATGTATCTTGTTTGTTTCTATGGCAGCACACTGGACCATTATGTAGCACCTTTTATCAAAAAAGATCTTGTGTTTGGTTAACATTGCTTAAATATTGAGTAATTATTTTACTCATGGATGAAAGGCAAATTATGTCTCTAGCTGACAGCAGAAATTCTTTTAAGTTTTTGCAGCAATGCTCATGTTAAATGTAAATTCACATAAATGTAGAAGAGGAAGTTAAGAGATGTTCAACTAAAATTACAGGAGGATTATAGATACACAGATCATATTAGCAGGAACAGGAAAAAATGGTGAAACTATATAAAACTGTGGAATGTTTCAGGAATTTCCTGCAACTTTGAGCAAATTTCTGTCACATGTTTGTAGTATAATGGCAGAATTACTCAAGCACTAAATTCTAATGGGAGAACATGTTGTTAAGGTTATGGGGAAATTGCAGGAAAATACTCCATGTATTTTAAGAGAGCTTTTGCTTTCTGTACAGGAAATAAATTAATTTTTCTCAGGAATGAAGTTAAATAACATAGAATGTTTTGTTTCAACCTGTAGTCCGTGAGTCCCGTGGGGATAATGGACAGCTTCTGCAGCCTCTGTGAAAAATGACCAAGAAATGTATGTGCTACACATCGGTCTGTATGGAATTTTTGAATCAGTCCACAGACCTGTTAGAGCCTATTACAAGTCCAGAAACCAAGGAGGGTTCAAAACCACTGGTGCACTGTTCCTTTGTTTTGAAAAACAAGGTAGTGAAGTGGAGGCAGATATCTTCACAAACCAGAAATGATGCTAGTCAAGAGCCATAGTTACATTTGGGTTTGCAGTGTTTGGGATTTTCTTCTTTTTTTCACTCCGTTGTCAAACGTCTCTCTCTCTGTCATCTTTAAACTGGTCTTAAGAGACTAGCTGGCTTGCAGACTGGGTTATTTCTTTATAGTTGCTTCTTCCCTGGAAAACAGTAATTCTAAAGTGCTCTGGTAGATAACTGAATTAAACTGGCCTATTTGCAAGATATACATGGCTTAAGTAACATTTTTAGAATAGTTTTTGAATATGATTTGTGTCTTAAGTAAGCTCACATACCACATATTTAAAAAGCAATATGTTTTGTGGGAATATGTGGGAATATGCCTGCAATATGTTTTAGTCTGCACTTAAATTTTTCAATGTGTGAGTTGTTATATTGTTTCACGCTGAACTTATTAGTACTATGTCCATTTAAATATTGTAATAGTGTTTAAAATCACACTCTCTGAAATGTTTTGTCACGGTATGCATCCTTTTAAGATAACAGAGCTGATTTCTGTGCAGTGATAGACACTAATGTTGAAACAGTTTGGTGGCCTGGTGACTTTCACTGAAGGATGAATATCCCATGCTCTCCAGACTTTCATAGGTTAGAACAAATACAGGAATATGCACAGTGCAGGATCTGAAGAAACAAAACTGTGGGGAAAGATAGAAGGTTGGGCTGAAGGGACAGAAAGGGCTTGTGAGAGAGGATAGACTTTCAGCTATGGTGAATGAGCATGGAGAGACGTAAAATGGCATTCCTTGCTCAGGCTACTCCGTAAAGGCATCTCTAGAGTGCTATGCCCAGGAGAATACGAGAAGATAAGCAGCGGTGCTTAAAAAGTGTCACCTTTGATTGTACAGTTAGGGTTTGTGGTGGGTGCAAAAATAGCCATATACACATTCAAAATAAATGGCCTCCTAATAATGGCGCAAAATTAAATGGCAAGTTCTCTCTCTTCTTAATTTTGATTAATTTACTGCCACCTCTTTCATCTAGTTCCATCTATTCAAATAGAGCCATATAATATACTCAACTGAGATAATATATAAAGAGTCCAGTGTGATGAAGTAGGTATGTAGAAGGCAGAGTTTGAGTAGTTTGGTGCATTTAAAAGTAGGTAGGTCAGCCACAGTGTTGAAAAGCAGGTATCACAAAAGCAAAACTCTTGTGTTAGTGTCTTAGTGATGATAGGGAAATATGCTGTGATTCTGGGAGTGTGTGGCAAATTAAAGATGCGATTATTTCCATCTTTTTTATGTTTGTGTTGGATATGTTGTGTTTGCAAGAACTTCACATTTTTTACAGCCTTTTCTGTTCATTTTCCTGTTTCATTTGATTATTGAAAAGCTTTTGTGGTTAAAGGCAACTCATAGTTCATCTTTGATTTCATGGCCACTAGAAGATCTTAAAGGTGACTGCTTGTTATGTTTTTGAGTAAGTTTTCTATTTAGTGTCTTCATCAGATCAAGGGTTACAGTGCAATTTGGAAAGTTTACTTTTGCCTACTGCATTTTAAAGTCCAGTCATATGCTGTCTTGCCAAATGTGGTCAGTGTAAAAGTAAAAATATATTTGTCTGTCATCTTCCCCAAGTATTTTCAATATAATTGTTGAAAGAAGCATCAGTAGCCATGAAGATTTTGCAGGGATTAATAGGCCTCTGGCAGCACAGTAGTAACTCACTTGCCTCTAACAATATGCGGAGATGAGCAGTTGTTTGATCTTTGCTGTTCATTAACAGTCTGCTGTATACACATGATATCATGAAAATATGGAGAAAGAGTAGAAGGCCAACTTTTCAAATATCTATTAAACATTATGTACATTTTGCATAGACTTATTTTTGTAGGTAACCTTATTTCAAAATACACAATACAAGATGCAGTCTTAATTTACAGCACGAAGTTTGTAAAGAAAACAGCTCAGCTTTTAGGAATGAGATGTCATATTTTCTCTATATTACTTGGACTCATTAAATTAAAGCCATATTTGTTTATAGTTCTGTTATGAAAATTTGGATATAAATTAGGTATTTTATAGACTTGTTTTTAATTTATACCTTTTTAATTGAACCAATATAAATGTAATTGAAACCACAGTAAGTTATCAGTAGTTTTCAATTTGTGAACAGTCAAACTTTACCCAGTGAACATGAATTGTATAGTGAGTTTAGGCCTGCTGACAACAGATCTACTTTTCCTATTTACCTTTTGCAGATCCCTTATATGTAATCTGTGGACCACAGTTTGAAAACCAGTAGTCTGTGCTGCAACCAGTTCTGCGCTGTGGGCTGCCTGTAACTGATATGAGGCAAGGCTGTGCACCGATTGTAATGAGCACAGTAAATCTGAGTTGTCATTTTGCTGATATGAACATTTAGTTTAAAAAAAAAGAGACTGATAATATGAAGACAGTCTAGCCTATCGTTGATGCTGTATCCCATTGTAGGGCTTATATAATAAAAAGATAGGAATTCCTCATTTCACTTATTAGTAAGTTTATTCCAGGAATATTAAAAAGCAAAACTACATCATCTTGCCACATCATATTGACATGCCTCTTCAGTTAAATGCTGAAAAAAAAGGAAAACAGTTTTTCCTAAATATGCCAGCTTTATAAATTATATATCTTCTGTTTTTGCAAAGAGAAGTAAATGTTATAACACTGATGTTTGTCAGATAGTTGGGGTGGGGGTGGGGGGCAGTATAGATTTCCCGTCTGAATTAAGCAAATGTCATTGCAGTTTTTCCAAGCCACTAAGTATATTTGCAACATACAACTTTAATTTTGCAACTGTGATTTTTTTTTTTTTTTATTTTAGGTAAAGAGAGGACTTCAGCTCAGTCATTGAAAACGTCAAGAGATACATCACCGTCAGGTTCCACAGCAGTACCCTCATCAAAGGTGAATTTTCTTTTTGAGTGCTTCTCTCACCGTGGTTGCAGATTGCTACACGCACGCACACGCACATTGCTACACACACACACGGAAGGAGAGATGCTGTCTGCAACTGTTGAGGAAAGGAGTATCTTGAAGTCCCACAGAAGATGGGTTTCTACCAACTCCTTATTTGGTGGGAAGATGCCGATAATGCTAGATAATGTATCTAAAGATGACACAGACAAGCCTTTTACTCCATAGCACTTTCTGTTATTTTAGGAGAAGGGGCATTATGAATGTGTTTTAAATTGGCATTTCCCAAAATCTGGAGTATGCTAGAAAAAGAAGGGCAAGGATAAAAATGGGGAAACAGGTCTTAGGAGCAAATGAACAATACGACATGCCTGTACTTGCACTGAACTCTGTCCTTTAGTGATTCTTAAGCCGCTGCTGGATTTGGAAACAGTATCATCCCTATCAGTGTGGTGAAGTGTCTGACTGACAGAGAGTGATGTGAATAGTGGAGTTGACTTGAAAGCAGGGCTGCAAAAATGGTAGCGTTTACTTGGGAACAGAGCCACGTTGCAAAACAGTTCAGTAAATGCTGTTTTATATTCTGAATGATGCTATTTAGTTTCACATCAAAAAATCTTGTGGGCTAAGCACCAACTACATAATTATGCTAATTCGTTGAACAGACAGGCTAATAAACACTAATGAACAATCAGCATTCAGTATTGTTCTAGCAGTCCTGTGGCAATAAAAAGGTTTTCACTTCACAGGCTGCTTGCCTTAATATTATATTTGAGGTTAAAATGAACATTTCTGTGGGAGTATATTCCCTGAATTTTTGAGAAATGCTTTAATGAGAAATAAAGAAACAACGCAATATATTGTTCTAAGTGAATAAGGTCCTATAAAAAGTAGCATTCTCACTAAGTAACATGGTATACTAGCTTAGTTTTTGAGGTCTTTTTAAAGAAAAACAGTGGAATGCTTAAAGGAAAAAAATCTTGTAGGGAAGAAAGGTACTATTTTTGTGAAAAGGTGAGACTGAAGGAAATAATTAGCAGGAAAAAAAAACAGGCTTTGTTTGTGCTATGTCTTTCTAAGTACTTATCCCTTATGCAGCTGTTTTAGAACTGCTGTGCTAGGCATTAGCTAATTGCCGATGTCCTCAAGGGGGGAGGTAAGCGCTATGCTTTTAGCGATGTAGATAGGTAGAGTGAGATAAAAGCTGTTATGTGACACAAATTGCACTAATTTGGATTATAAAATAAATTTTATAATTAGGTCACCTATTTTGCTTACGAACTTAGCATATTGCAGCTTAATACCAAATTTGTGCTTAATACAAATCTCTGAGAACAGAGAGACATTGCAAAATTTCTTTTTCTGACATTAATATGCAGTGAGAGTTTGAACTGTCAAGTATTGTTTAAATGTTTTGCTTTCCTCTCCAGTCGGATCTAATCTCTGCTGTTTTGTTGCCAGAGGTTTGCCTATATCCACTGGCAGAGTTGATGTAAGCTACACAAAAATGAAACTTGATGTTTGATTAAAATCATTTCTCCAGACAGTAGAAATCTTTGTCCAGCATATATCAGCTGCAGAAATGAAGTATGCTTGTACTTCAGTGATATTTTATCACTTGTTTCTATAAGTCCTGAAATCTACCTGTAATACACTGTACCATCTATCAGTGGGGCCCCTTGGAGTGATGCCTGGATTACACTAACCAACTATGTTATATAAGTGTTTCTCTGACCTAGAAATATCAACAGCAAAAGTTTTGGTGAAACTTGATAAACATCTCTAGGGCCAGGGTCTTACAATTTAATTAAACTTGATAAATGAGTTAGATACTTTATTTCATAGCTTAAACGTGATTTCATAGCTTAAACATGATAGTTTTCACCACTCTAAGTTATAATTTACCTTTGAAATAATTATTAAGGTTTGTGCTTCCGCAGCAATATCTTTTTTCAGTGTAGTAACTGTATGCAAATCTGAAAGGTATTTTATCTATGACTTTTAATTAATTTTTTTACATATTCATGCATGTGAATTAACACATGTTGGTGTTATCTGATCTTAAGCATCTGTTTAGTTAACTGCTGCATGAAATCTTTTGTGTTTTTCTTTAATAGCTGTCTGGACTACAAGCCTTGGAGGCTGTATCCAACGTAATTAAAGCAAAAGGTAGATGTATGAGACAGGGAAATCTTCCCAGCAAAGATATCAGTAAGCTGACAGGTTTTTGCTGTTATTATATTATTCATAAGAAAGGGGAGGGGAGGGAACAACCACCAGGGCTTTTTTTTGTGCAAGCTTTTGGGTTCTTTTTGGTTTTTTGGGATTTTTTTTAAGATTATACTAGGAGGTGCATTTCTTAGTACTTTATAGCCTCAGTAGTTGAGGAGGTATGCAGATATTTTTCTCTGAGAAACATTCTCATGTTCCTTTAATTTTCCTTCCATCCTGTAGTTTATCTGTGGAAATACCATTATTTTGTTACATAAAGTGCACTGAGGACTTTTTTTTAATATGTAGACCTATAGATTTAACTTTAGTGAGATTAAATTAATCAAATTCTCTTTGCTGTATTCTAGCAGATATTTGAGTGGCTAGTTTCCACAAGCCATAGCTTGTGGAAATATTTTAAGTCATGTGAGATTTTATTTATCTTCGTCTCATGGAAAGCTGAATATCAGTGACAAAGATACTGGTCTTTTCTTTTTGTTGGTATTGGCCAGAGGTACATTTGAGGAAAGGGAGGAGTATATAATGGAACCATAATGCAAGATTTTTTGGCAGGTACAAAGAAGTCAGGCTGAAGGTACAAGTCAGGCATCCTTTGGGGAAAAAGAACATGGTGGGGGGGAAAACTTGGCAGCTAATAGTAGGTAGAGAGTGTAAGAATAATTATGTAGCTGGGAAAGGTGACCTAGACTACTTTATGAATTGTATCACCCTTTCTCTTAGCAACCCTATTAGTACCCTGTCTGCATATCAAATTTCTCTTAGATTATGTTGCCCCCTGACTTTTTTAATTCTGTAATTTATAATTATAGAAAAGAGGGATTCCTACCTGAGATAAAGGCATCTGATATTGAATCCCAGTGATATGATATTGAATCCCAAAGGGTTATATCCCAGCTGGTCCAGAGGTGAATTCTGTCTTTATGCTATACCACAGCAAAAGATGTGTGTGTTATATTTTACTTAAGGGAACCACAAAAGGTCTGAAGATGAAGCAGTCTTCCTGAGGGTCACAGTATTTGCTTCCTTTGCCTGCTTATCTAATTTCAAATGAACTGATGATAACTGGTCTGTGATTTTTGATTCTCTATTTGTTAAGTAAAGATAAAACGGCCATTGAGTGGGGATTTTGACAACCTTTCAGGCAGGAGGATTTTTTGCATCTTTTTTTGGATATCCATCTTAGTGCTGAAGTTTTTAATATTACAGTTGTATAGATTCTTGAATGGATGCTTTTATATATACAATTGTACAAATAAAACATCCACATGGTGGAAATGAGATTTGCAAAGTTAGCTGTTCCTAAATTGTTTTTGGTATGTGAGTATATGTCACTGTCTATTTGTTGCTGTATTGGTAGAAGCTAGATCATATTCTTAGAGCAAAATCAATTTTTAAATACTATTTATATGACCATTTCCATCTGAAAAGGTAGATTAAAAGGCCATAAAGCTAGGACTGATTCTACTATAAATGATGAACATTTATCCCAAGTAAAAATTAGTGATTTTTAATAGATGCATTTCTGATGGTTTAAAATATGTATAGAATACTTTCTGTCCCTAATTAACTTAGGTTGTATAGCATACGCAATGCTTACTATTTTTGTTCAAATCTGTTACAGCCTTTTGTCCTTGCAAATCGAGGTGAATTTTTGATTTGGTCCGCACTTGTATCTGACTTCCCCTCAGCTCCCGTTTGATCCAGGTTTCTTTAAACTCAGTAGAAGTATCAAACAATTTTTCTATTCTATCTACTCTGTGAATTTAATAACATTGATTCTGAAAGTAGTGCTTTTCTAACGTCTTATTGACATTCATTTATTTCTTTTTCTTTTTATTTTTTTAACGAATCAATCAGCAAATAAGATATCTTCAGCTTGTTTTTCTTTTAAAATGTTTTTGGGATCCGAATAACTGTTTCTTTTAACTTTCGAAGGTGCATTTCCATGTGTAAATATATTTCATTTTAAACCTTCACTATAATGTTTTTGTACAGGCCTTGGAAAAGAGCAACAGACTATCAGAAAAGGAACTTGCAGAAGCTGCAAGCAAGTGGGCAGCTGAAAAGTCGGAAAAGGCTGACGAAAGCAATTTACCGGATATTACAGAGTATGATGTAAGACAGGAGTATTCATAGATTGATTTTAAAATGCTACAACAGTAGACTCATTTGTTTTTTTCTGTACTCTCCTAAAAGTCACAGGTTGTAATTTACCTCTGAATTTGCCTGGCTGTGCTATTAAGTATTTGTTGAAAGGAAGAGAGAGGGAGATTAAAGCCTTGCGTTTTGTGATTTTTGTTATTTAAAAAGAAATCCATAAAAACACAGTAGGTTTTGTTGGTATAACTTGAATTCAGTTTGAGCTACAACTGACAAAACAAGGCTCCAGCTCCCCCAGGGGTTCTCCAAGGAACTCTTGCAATGGTGTAAGGTTGCATGCCTGCTGAGCTTCCTAAAATTAGTAAAGGACTTCTGAGTCAAAGTGTGAGTGTGCATTTAAAACGTAAGACTAGAAGGAAAACTGGTTCTTTGAGTTCAATTCCCTGCCATGGCAGCCTGCTATGTCATGTATTCCTTTCCAGAAAGTGGTCCTCTTCCATCTTAAAAATTAAGTTTTTACCCATGCTACTGCAGTTAGATTTTTCCAGAACCTTTTTTTTTCTTTTTATTAATACTCAACATTAATTAAACTGTCAGTTAATACTTCTTGTCCCTCTTTGGAGTCTATCCCTTGCTATGTTATAGCCTTTATCAGTCTTCATTTTGTTTTGCTGCCCTTGGATAGGTGATCTTTTTCGGATTCTGCTGCATGGGGAGAAGATGTATTTGTTGCTGCCATTCTGTCAGATACGATTTCTTTTACTGATCTGCTAGTAGAGTAGGCTCTGCAGGCATTTATTAATGCATGTCAGGGAATGGTAAGTAGTCTAGATTGAACAGTTTAAATTGAATTTTTCTGAACTAACCCATCTCATTTATTACTGAAGTTAATTTGGCAAGTGCTCATGCAGCTAGATTGGCAAGGGATTAGCAAACCTCTTGCTCTTCAGTTCAGCTGTGGATCTTGTGGTAAATATGCAAATATGGGACCTACTCAATAGCCTGAATCCCTGGTTGTAAGAGGACACAGGTTAGTGGAGATTGATGATGTGAATGTGTCTAAGTGTTCTCCAACCACTTAGGCGTTGTCTAGTGCCATTCCAGAAAAGAGTGGGCTTCTGAGAGAGCCCTCGTCATCTTATGCCTCTAAACCCTTTTCAGGAATTCCCTGTCTCTCTCATGAACATGTATTATGTGCCTTAAGGCTTTTAGTCATACAAAAACTGACTTGTGGAGTTGCCAAAGTTCACCCATCCAGTCTTATAAGATTGGTAGGCAGTAATTTCTGGTGAAGAGAGGGCATCAAGTCCTTAGTAAAGATAATGTTTTTGACTAGCACCTTTACCTCCAGAAGGAGACTTTTATCTGTCATTTAGTATAAACCAAATGTTGTGTAATGTCTCTTTTGTAAGATAGTCTGTTTTCATCCTGTGATCATTTTAGCTGTTCTTCTCTTCAACTTTAGATGAAAGTTTGAGATGATGGAACTTTGAGATGATGGATATAGTTTCTCCAGAGTCTTGCACATGCTGCTTCTCAGTCTCCCCGGAGATATCTTTCATAATGTATCTTAGATCACATGAACAGTTTGTAGCTGTCTTTGCAGAGATCAACTTGTCTGATTATAGTCATCTAATGGTTAGGTGTCAACAGAGAGAAGTCACATCCTGTTCTAGAGGCAATTCATTCTTGTCCTGCCTTGCATCTTTTGGCTCCCTCTACAATCTAGATAGTTTTTACTAGCTGTCTGACTCAAAAAGCTGGAGTGAGGTGAGAATAATTTGGGCCTCTCATACTAGTAGAATACCAGGCTGTCCTCTTCCTGTATTTCCAGTGGATAAGCTCAGAGCTTTTAGCACAAATTCTTCTTGGTTCTTGAGTATGTGACCTTTGTACTTCGCTGCCTTTTGTTATTTCTGCTACTTCAGTCTTCGAGATCATCCTACATTGTTTTCTGCTGGTTGCACCTCCCAAACTTGTTTCACATATCGCTACTGCTACTTTTTGTCCTGTAGGAAGGTTAATAAAACTCAATTTTCCTGAAACTTTGTTTTTCTTACAAAAACAAAATAGTACCTACTGTTTACATAGTCATATGTATTAAATTTATGATTAATGTGTTTGTATTTTATATTTGTTTTAAATAATTGGAGAGAAAACAGAAGCATCCTTGGAAGCATGGAATTTCCGCCTTATATTTCATGCTTGTGGAACTTAAGAGATAGGTTAGAGAAGTAAACATCATCATACGTAGCTGTTTTATTTATGAAGCTTAGACTACACCAAAATCACTAATATGTTCTGAATGCTTTGTTTACAAGATTGTATATGTTACTTCTTCAACCCATAGAACACCTATCTTGATCAGTTGTCTGCATGTGTTCTTGGAAAGTAGAGCAAAAAGTCATCCATTTATTAGTGAGCACAGATTAAGTAAAAAATTCATGAAAGGTGTGTGTTCTCAAGCTAGTACGTGGAAAACATATTGAACCCACAAACCTGAAGTCTGAATGTGTTTGACAGATTGTAAAATGTTGCGTCTCAGCCCAAGGTCATTTTTTAGTGTCTCTTTTCCTCAACACTCTGTGGTGATACTGTAATTGAAGAATTTACTTCCCTGTCTCCAAGTATCAGTTCCATGCTCCAGATCTGGAAGGAAAAGGTATTCCTTTGAGGTCAGTTTTCTAGGGGCTAATGGTCCCGTATCATCTCTTGTCCTTTCCAGTCCCACAAACATGAAAATTACTGAGGATATAGCACATGCAGAGCAGTTTTCTGTGACTTCCCCTGGCCATAGAAAAATTCATGTGCCTACATTGGTGTTCATCCGGGGCTGCTGAACCTTTTGGTCCTAGAAGTTCCTTTTTTGTGTGACTTGGGAGAAGGAGAGTATGCAGCCCCCTTTTTATAGAAATTCATTTCTTATTTCCTCTTTTTGTTGCCTTCTTTCTGTCTGCTTTTAAGGAGAGGAGGGTGAAGGGAACACAAATGGGCTGAGCATGGGTTGATGTCACCTCTTTCACTTACTAAGGTGTTGTGGTATCTACTGCACCACAGAATAATGAAATGAGGCCCTTGGGTAAATCAGTTAACATCGGAAATAACTCACTGGATCCATATTTATCTGGACTCTCAAATCATGTCCATTGGTGTAATAGCTGACTGTATCAATGATTTCTTGATGCTGGACAGGAAGGTCCAGTTAGGTAAATGAGCTATTCACTTTCCTCCAGGAAAAAGAAAGAGATAAAAGAGTTTTGAGCAGATGCTTATAGGATTACTTAAGTGTTTTCTTTCTAACCTTCTTCTTTTTTACCCTAATTAAGTCTTACAATTCTCCAATTTTTTATTTCCAAATAGTAGAAAATATTTTTATGCATCTTCCTCAATTCTCAGATCTTTTAACTGTTCTACCGTTCCATAAAACTGTTCCATAATATTGCATTTGAATGTGCTGTAGTAATTTTTTCTTTTTCCATCTTCTTGAAGTGAGAGTCTGTATTGTCTGAGGCAGGGGTACTGTCTTAATTCTGTCTTGAAGAGAGACTTATACAATGTTGGTACTGCTGAGATTTCTTCCATATTATTAGGAATCCTCTAAGTGAGTGTTTGATTTTGCTATACAGCAAGTAGCTGCATTCCTGTTTTTAGCCTATGGGTCTGAATGCTGCAAAAGTTCTTTTTGGTGGCCTTCTAGTTTTGTCACTGTTTATTTACCTGTGATTTTTATTACTTTTATTCTTTCCCAGAAAGCTATTCCTTTAGAAAGCTATTGTATTTTAGATTTCTTGCTGGTTGATGTTGTAAGTATCACACATCCAAGCTCTTTACTAAAGGAAGACAAGGTAAAGGTTATCTGACATCATTCTTCTTGCACAGTTAAAAGACTGAGTCACAATTTTTTTTTATGTTGTCACATTATCTATGGGTTCTAAATCCCATACCTGTAACTGCTACTTGGTAACAGTAATACTTCACTAATAGTCTTGATGAGCAAAGTTTTATCTAATTGAACAACTGTATTTGGTGTTTTATTTTCCTCTCATATTTTGAAGTCTGTATTTTATTCTCAAAAATGTGAAAAATCTTTTTCTTTTAAGGCTGGATCTTCAGCTCCATTATATGTTGAACAAACAGAGGAAACGGAAACAAATATAACGGATAGTACAGAGTTATATGAGGATGGCCTGCTCCTTGGCCGTTCAAAAGCAATTGCAACTAAGACCAAGGAGATTGAACAGGTGAGTCCTCTAGGCTTTTTGGCACTGATACACTGCATGTGTAATGGTTTGCTATGCTCTGTGTTTAACCTGCTAGAAATATGTTGGTATCTTTTTTTCCTCCTTGGAGCATAATATTAATGTAATCTGATCTCTTGAGATGGTATGATGATAACATCTTGACCTATTTAATACTTGTACGTTACTGAAGAACTATGAAATTCATCCATATACAAGAATTAGTGGTGGTTTTCTGTAACTTATGTGCAATAGCTGTTTATTTTTCAATCTAAGAAAATAACTGTTTCTTTGAAAAATTGCTTCAAATTCAACCATAACACAAATATTTGAAACATACTTAAAAATATGGTTTTATGTGAGATCAAATTATCAGAAATTACTTTTACACTGTAATACTCTTAAATTGAATACTTACAATATGGGATTGAACCCTACAAATCGCCTAGCTCTTTTTGTTTTTTGCTTTAATCAAATTTGAATCTCAATACCTTTGCAATTATCTGAAAATTAAGAACTTTTAGATGTTGCCTTAATTGCAACATTTTATATTTGGATGAGGGAAGGATATTGTCTAATATATCGTACTATTGTGCTCAAAAATGTTCTCTTCTGTCACTTGTTGAGTACTTGCAGATCTATTTAATATAAAGTGAGATTTCTGTTTCTCTTCCTCATAACCTTGATCTTTTGAGGAATTTCAGTAGAAATTTATTCATCTTTCAATTAGTCTTTAATATCATGTCACTGCAGGTTAAGGAAAATATCTATAATCGCCTGTTGATTTTCATGCATAAACAGTGAAACGATTGTGTGTTATATTTCTGTATCCTTCTGAAGTGGGGTTTTTGGAGTAAAGCATTCTGACTTTTTTTTTTTTTTAAGACAACTTTGCCCAAATCCGGAGACTTGCATGAAAAGTTTATGATTTGGGTAGGAGAGGTGACTTTATTCAAACTTGCTCTGCTTTAAAAAGTTGGCAGTATGTGCCAATGATAGGTTGAAAGGAAATGCGGATCACTTACCTCCTCATGGTTATCTAAGAAAATAGCTTTCTGGTCTTGTCCTAGGTAATCCTCTAAAGCTTATTTGGGGTCCTCATTTTCCTTATTAATTCTAGTGGTCTTTGTTCCATTGCCTGCAGGCCCATTTCCTGTACTGTAACACTGCTCCTTTTTCTTGACACTTTAAAGTCAAATTCCTGCTCGGTTGTTTTTGTTTCAAATTTTTATGATGATTTTGCGTAATCGTGTATTGTTGTGTTTTCTGCTTCACATGTTGTAACTACTAGGGTCATGATGTAGTTTGTGTGTGTCTGATCACCAGTTTGTACAGGGAATCAGCTACTGCCAAATATATAATTTTTGACTGTTTAAAAACAACAGACCGAAAATACTGAAGAAAAGGGGCAGATTTTGAGAAAATAGCAATTGTGATCATTTTGCTGATACTGTTAAATCTGTGATTAGTTTATTTCTGGTGAAGGTCTACCTCCAGGTCCTAGCGATAGGCTTATAGTCAAGGCTGATGAAAACTTCGGCATAATAACATGAGATCATCTTGAAAAGGACATTTGTTTTTATCTGTTATAGAGTTGGCACTTATCTCTAAAGAAATCTAGCTTGTGCTTTGCAAAACAGAAAACTTTTAAGAGCTTATCTCAGAATAGCCTGAGGAATAATTTAAAGATTTTGATTTCATAGAACCAGTCTCTCCTGTTGTTGATTTGAATATTGAAGCTCTCAGCTTCCACAGAATTAAAATAAGATTTTTAGAATGATACTAGAAGCATCTTCCATACATTTTAGTCAACTGAACAAAATCCTTTTCTTTCTTTTTTTTATATAGAGAGATATGGATTTAATCAATTAAACTGAACATTGTCAGGAGACCTAGAAATTTTTCAGGTAGATGTTTAGAAGTAATTAATTGCTACTTCAGCAATATGTTGAATTCCAGAAAATTTAATACTTAATGTTTTTCATGATTGTAAGCTTTATGAAGATTCACAGTATTTCACAATCTCTTTGTAGAAGTATATGCACTGTCCCAGTGGTTTGTAGTTGTCAGGATCTAAAAGTTAATTATGTTTAATTATGTGTGATTTGAGTGCTCCAGTATTGACAGGGAAGGAAGAAAATGAGCTGACAGTGGAATGGAAACTAAATTTTTAGTCTCATGGTGAACTTCTTACTAAAGGTTTTTTGATTGAACTTCTCGATATAATTTATATTTTGTTGTTATTTCTGTTTAATTTAAAGTATGTTTCTGGTTTTGCACAGTAAAATTGCAGTCCTTAGCATGCAATTTTTAATACTATTACTAGTTATACTGTATTGCTTATACAGCATTGCTTATATAGATGTAATATTTAAATTTTAAAAGTTAACTGCAGACCTAAATACACTTTAGGAAAAAAGAGATTGACTTGATAATTCATAATAATAAGTTAAATTTCATTCAGGTGCCTACAATAGCTTCTGAATACCTAGATTTAATGTATTATTTCTGGAATGTCTTTTTATGTAAAGGTTATTGTAATAAAATACTCATTGCAAAGAATAATGCTGCAGAAAATGGTAAAGTTATGATCCTGCAAAGTATGATTCCTAAAAGATTGGCTTACCGACCATTAGCCCTTACTGGACAACCACAGAAGTGCAAATGGGAGATGACAGGATTGAAATAACTCCTTGTGTCAGTGAGTATGTGTCTGAGAATTGGTGAGGGTCCAGCTAGTGTCTAAGAAAGCGAGGTTTGATTAGAAGGCTTGACCCATTAGACCCCTTCTGGTTCCATCTCCCCAGGGGTTTTTTTGCTTTCTCTTGAAGCACTAGACCTAGTAATGTCTCTCTTTCTGTTCATATTTAATCTTACCCTCATTCCTGAGTGTTCTTCCTGTTCTGAACTCCTGATAAATGCTGTGTGCTTTGCTGTCTCCCCATTCATCTGTTTCCAAAGCTACAAGCAGGAAAAAAAAAGAAAAATTTTCAAAATACGTACTTATAATTCATAGAATGGTACTATTTCAGATAAATCCAGAGGCAAAAACTCTGCCGACAGAATACACACTGTGTGGCAATGAGCAAAGTCTGTGCTGTACTGCAGAGAAACAGCCTGGTGCACATGGAGAGGGCGCCTCCTGGTATAGTCTGTCATTTCTCTGAAGAAACAAACAAACAAAAACCCTTAAGCAATTGAATGAAACATTCATACAGGTGTTTTGTTTCAATAACTCAATCTCTGTGTCTTATTTATCACTCATGTTTTGGTTCTTTTGTAACCTACCCCTCCTTTCTTTTAAGTTGCAATGACATAGTCACCAAATTTAGAATCTTGAAATGGAACGTGATCTTAAACGGTCCCTATGACTCATCATCAAAATATTGTATGATAGACTTGTTTGATGGTGGACTTCATGTCAAGCATTCATGTCTAAATTATGTAATTCAGAAATATATATAAAGAAATACAATTCTTTGCATGCCCATTAGGATAGGGCAAAAGTTTTTCAACTGAGAAGTGCAAGTTGCTATTTGTTGTTTAGTGACTACCTAGTGCAGACCTGCAGTTGCTTTGCAAGTATTAACTGAGGCTAAAACAAATGGAAGATTGTAGAAGTTGTGATCATGCATGAAGACTCAGAGAAGTCTGGATGTTGTCTGCACAGAGCCAGGAACTATCTGTATGATTCCCAAACTAGTAAAACTCCAAACCATATGCTTGAATTTGAAGTCTGCCAATATTCCTTGAGAACACTGAACTGGGACAACAGATCCTGGAAGCCTCTGGTCTCTTCTGTGAAATGACCAGCATGATTGTGGAATCATGGAAGAGTCAAGTTTGGAAGGGACCTGTGATGATCATCTGGTCCAACCTTCTCTTGAGAGCAGGGCCTAAGATTAGGTAATTCAGGGCCCTGTCAAGGTGAGTCTTGAATATTTTCGGGGGAAGGAGATTCCACCATTTCTCTTGATGACCTATTCCAGTGTTTCACTGCTCTTTCTCTGAGACTGTTCCCATCCCAGTCCTGTTCTCCGGAAAATCCTTTTTTTCCAGCACTGCAAGGGCCTATTCGCTGCTGCTCTCTGCAGTCTCCTGTGCCCACCTTGAGCTGCAGGGTCCCAGCATCTTGCTACAATCCCTTCTCGCAGCTGGCCTCACCTGCATGTCAGGCCCTGCTCCCCAGCACAGGCTCAGCGCTCTTGAGGAAGGGGCTGGTTCCCCTTTCTGCCCTGGGACACTGGGCCCTGCTGCTATGTCCTTGGCAGAACGAGATCTTTCCTGGCACCTCTCTGCCGTAGGCACTGGGAAAACTGACCGTTTCCACCCTGCTGGTGCATTTTCTTTTCAATCTTTATCCTTCACAGAAGGAACATTTTGCAGCATAAAGATTTATCTCATGTATGTTTTACTGCAGGCAATAATTGGGTCTAGACCTTAGTGGTGGCTTTTGACATTCTGTTTGTAAATGGTCAGATAATGCAGAACATTTTTTGAAAACAAAAAGCGTGAAGTAATTGTTGTGTTTCAGTGGGAGCTAGGCACTTCCTTATGTCTTTAAAAATGTCCTTCCCTCCTTTCCCCACAGTCATAACCTTGAAATTTGTTGTTATAAGTTGTCCCAAGGTGATGGGGTAGAACCATTTAAGTTGATGTTTGAAAGATTGGTCTAGTTACTTGAAAACAGGGTAACAGAGAATTTTGCTCTGACAGAACACAGGGTCTATGAATGGTAATAGGCTGCTGGTATAATAGTTTCATGCACTTCTTATATTTTTTGATCTATTTGGTCTATTTTTTGATCACATGCAGTATGGATATATTGTTTTGGAGTTATTTTTGTTTTTATATAGTTAAGGATCAGCTTATGCTTTTAGCACATAATGTGCTGAAGTGTGTTTTGGTTTTGTTTTCTTCCTCCAATGTGATGATAAATATGTCCCTGGTGTTACAGTCACAATTGGAGCAATTCACTGTCAGCGTTACACAAAAGGATATCTCTTTGTTTTTCCTTATGAGCGTGAGTAGCAGGCATTCTTGAGGTGTACTTCTGCGGTCTTATCTTGTCTAGACATCAAGTCTGCACCACTGTATTAACTAGTCCATTATTACGTGTCCAGTTTCCTAAATGTTGCATGTACAAGTTTCAGTGACATAAGTTACCTCTGAAAATCTATTATTTTCTGAAGACTAATTTCATGAAATAAGCCAAGTACTTTCCTTGATTTTGGCAAAAAAAATCAAGCCTCTCAGTTTCTGAATGAGATTTGACACTTGGATGTCAATTCTTCTGTTACCACAGAGCTCTGGCATTGAAGAAGGAAACATAGGAATGAATTTCTTTTTTTGTCTTTTTTTGTTTTTTGGAGTTACCACTAGGCCTGGTTAATTACTGCTGACGGGACACTTTCAGTGGAATGGTATTTTTAAATGTTCAGCAGATATATTTCATGTATTTCAGTTATATACTATTTCAGTATGTTTCAAATTGATAGTATTTCAAAATAATCTAGCTGTCTGAACATTCTGAAATATTAATTGCTTGTTTACTTGCCCTTATTTGATAACTTTTTTACTGGAAGGTGCTGAAAATCACAGATTTTTCAAAGTTTGCATTTGAAAGTTCACAAATATGATGCACGAAAAGTAGGTAAAAGGGTGTGTGGCCAGGTCAACAGACTATCCAGATTCTAGTTCCAGATCTGCTGTGCAATTCCTTCGCAGTTTCAGGCTACTTACTTGCAACTCTGGCCCAAAACTTATAGTTAAGTGAGAAAAACAGCAAGGTTTTAGCAGTTGTCATGAAGAGAAAAATGTTTCAGAAGAATTGTTCCCTGTTCTCATGCTTTGTCAAATTTCTTTTTCTGATAAGATTTATGTGGTAGTAACTGAATTACCTGTGTGTGCATTTAACACTTTTTAATGGACTCTGTTTGCTGGAGGTGCTGTTCTGAGAGAAGGAGAAGACTGATAAATCAAAGTGAAACTGTTCATTGCTAGTCTTTGTTTAAGAAAGTCTTGTTTTTAATATCACACCAGGAAAACAATATATAGGGATTTCTGTCATGATAAAGTGTACCTTCTGTAGTTTACAGAAGTATACCTACATGCCTTTTTCTCCTCTCAGCCCCTGTCCTTTGTTAATCTTGGAATAAAGAAAATGGATTAGGATGTGCTTTTGGTCGCCATGTCTGATTGTAGTACATTGACAGCATGCACTCTTCATCTGCTTTCTTATTTCAGGCCCAGTGCACTGAGTAGCCATTTTAAAGTTGTAGAGTATTAAATACAAAATGTATTTTTCAGTTCCCAGGATGTTAAGTAACTTTAATCTAGGACTTCCGATTTCTATTTTTAATGTTATGTGGTCTGAGAGGAAAAGAAAAGAAAAGAAATTATCCACAACTTGTGCTGTTGATGGGTCAATGTAGACTCGAGAGATTGCACAGGGAGTGGAAATGAAGAAGGCAGACAGGTTTGAAGTACTGTGAGTGTCTTTCAGAAACTGAGGAAGAGAGAACCGTCACTGGTAAAGATAATCACTGATTGATCAGAGAGGTATGAGAGGCTGAGGAAGAGAATTCAACAAATGTATGGTTGACATTATCAACCATGTAAAGGCAAAAGAGGATCTAAATGGGAGGTAGCTTCCAGATCTTGGACAAGAATAAGCTACTGAGAAACCATAGTAAGTTAGACATACAGTTTGGCAGTTATAGTAAAATAAGAAATAAATTAAACCAATGGGAATCCAGGAAGGAATGAAGAGGGAGAATCTCAAAGCTGACCCTGGTTGTACCTTTTTTTCTGCCTTCAGCTGAGCCAGGGGAACAGGTAACTCTTCCCTTAAATTAGCTTGCTGGTCTGCATGTGCTGTAGCTTCTTTCAGTCAAAATGATCTAGGCTAGGAAATAATATCCTAATGAAAATATGAGTTAAGAGGTAAGTTAAGAGGAACTGGAACAGTAACTAGAGAGCACATTAAAGGTTGTATCTGATTCTGAATGAGGTCAGACATGCTTTGTATCTGATGGGAATAGCCCAGACAAGAGTCATAGGCCAGATCAGAGTAGAAGATTGGGAAGCGGTAAATTTTGGTTTCCTTAGATTTTCTATGGCACTTCAAATTTTCCATTCCTAATGTACAGTAGCAAAGCTTTAATGATGAACTCATCATTGGTCTAATCTGGTTGTTTCAGGATGTATCATGCTTCCTCGGAGCTTGTTTACTTAAATGTAAGAGGTTGTTTAAGTGTGTTGGTTTATTTTTTCCTAACCAAGAAAATCTTTGTCTTGGTTTCTGGTATCTTGCCTTAGGCTTCTCAGAAAAATTGATGATGATGATTCCCTTTCTGAATGATATCATCTGCCTATGGACTTGTTTCATCCTTTTGTGGTATATTAGTTTCCTTGTATTAGTACTTTCCTCCTTATATACTGGGTAAATCATGTATTGTTCTTTACTCATTCTTAGGCACATCTTTCTTTTTTCTTTCATATTAGTTTTGAATTGCTAAATTTACTAGTCTTTTAACACTTATTTTAGAATCCCTTAATTTTTTAAAATCAACTTTATTATCATGCTTATTTGTATCCTTATCCAGTGTCCTTAAGTTTTTTTTTATACTAGAGTGCTTCAATTTCCTGAATATGAGCTGTCAGTTAGAAATACGCATTTTCATGTTTATTGGGACTGCAAGATGGAGAAAGCAAAGGCTTTTTATTAGTATCCTTGTAGTATCATTGATTCTTCTTGCAAATATGGGATTGAAAGCAGGAAACCGGTAATGGGATGTGAAACCTCTAGCTCCTTTCCTTTTCTTGTGATGGAAACACTATGATTTAGAAGTTACAACCCTTCACTGTCCAGTTGTATAGCTATATTCTATTCCCTTTCCCCGGACATTAGTGAGTTATTTGGAAAGCACCGCAGTGTTTGTAATTACAAACTGCTGCATATGCAAAGTCAATGCAACTCACTCATTTTACTTCAGTACCTAAAGGTATAGTTTAATAAGGAAACGCGTTATCGTGTTTCAGTTTTCTGCTGGCAGCTTTTTTCATTGCAAAGCTGATAAAAAGTGATTGTTGTTATTTAAGATGTAAATCTTGGAGCAATACTTTTTACAGAGTTTACACCATGTTGTATGCATGTATACAGTAACAGCAGTGTATTTTCATTTTTAGAATACATCAAATAAATTAGATGGAATTCACCTTAAACTGTCCAGCAATATCTTTCAAAGTTAAATAATGATAAAAAGTTAATTTTGTGTTATCTTTTTACTATAACAGTTTTTTGCCTGTGCTAAGCACATTATTTTGAAGTTGGTGAATGCTGGGGATTCTACCTCTTGACAAATCTAGTCATTGATAAAATTTTTGATCTACTGATGCTTGATTTACATGATCAAACAACACTGTAGATTCCAAGATATTAAACAAGGTGATTGCTTGTTTACAGAAGTTAGAGTTTGCTAGTAGACCTCTGGAAGACTTAAATGGGAGAGTGGTAGTAGTTAGGTATTTGACAAAATTGCTGTACTTAGAATGGATGAAAATATGAAAGAGGATTGTACCTATTTCAGTCAGTGACCAAATGTTCACGTTTGAAAGAGAAGACCTATTTCTTGGTCAGATAAAGTGAAAATCTAAGGAACTGGCCATAATTTTTTTTCAGTCTATTGCCAGCAACGATTGTTTCATTTAAGGTATCTTATTCTATAGTAAGAAACCAGCAAAACTCACAACAAGATGGAAAAAGACTTAGAAATTATAATACTGAGTAGGCTAGGAAGAAGAAAGATTAGTTTCAAGAGGTGATGATTGTAGACAGGATTGGAAAAGGTGTTAGGAAGAGAAGAAACTGTCTAAAAAAATGTGTGGGCCTTGAAATATAGTTAGGAACGAATTATGAGAAATTGCCTACTGGAAAAATTGTCAGAAGTTAAGGTGCTTGAAAGGATAAACAAAACTGACACTGAAGAAACTCCTCAGAAAAATAAAGGATAAAAACAAAAATGGGAAATAGTTTGAGCCTTAATAAATAAATAATAATTAATAAAGGAAGTCGTTTCTGTGGGGTTACTGTTTTGGAGTTTTTTAGTAACTTTAGTTTAATTGAGAGGATAGAGGTACAGCCTCCTCTCCTCATTGTCCAACCTTATCTCTTGCTCGTTCTTGCTTTACTGAAGGATGCTGTGTATGTGAGAGGTGGGTTTGGTAGTGCTGTTGGATTTATTATTCAACCGTCTTAAGGATGGAAGACAAAATCGTCTCTTAGTTGCCTCAATGCACTGATGCTTTAAGTTTTAACTTTTTAGCATTTTTGTTTCTTATAACTGCTGTCTCTTGAACATGGCATCTTTTGAATTTCTAAGGATATTTCAGCATTGCTGAACAGATGGAAAGGGAGGAAAATCTGTTGCTTCCTGGGTTAAAACAGAACAAGAAAACACAGAGCCAGTCCTGTATGCCTGATAACTAGATCAAGAAATTTGAATCGTCTCCGAAATAGCCCTATCCCAAAGAACTACTATCTAGCTTCTGTTTTTTACCCACCATGACACTAATTTCACATCAGCTCTATGAATATTCTCAATGCAGTTTGTGTTGATCTTCTGAAAGACTTATTAGAGATAAAATAGGGATCCAAATGACACTTCAAACAGGTATGTGTCAGGCAGATGGAGAAGAGTGTCATAAAGGAAAGGAGGTTGAGTTTCACAAAATCCTGTGCAATGATGGGAAGGTCGTAACTGAGAGAACATGTAAAAACCCCTGGTAGGTGGTAAATGGTGAATGAAATACAGTGGCATGAAGGTAAGAGACAGTAGGGACTTGATGTTTGGCACAGAAGGCAGTTTCTTTTCCTCCTGTACAAATGAAAGCTTTCAGGCCTGGCAGGGAGGTTGCAGTAGGTAATGCCAGAAGAGCATCACACAGAGAACCTGTGGGTAGGTGGGGAAAATCTGCAGCAGGGTGAATCTGCAGTTTTATATCTTCTGAGATATGTGTTATAGACTGCTGGGCTGACTTTAATGTAATACAAGTTTGTTTTTTTAGAAGACAGCTTTGCTGGTGCACATGGTTTAATCCTCTGAATTTACTCGATTTCTAATATGAGTTGAATGTATCACACATTCACATACAAACAAAGGACCATTTTTGACTAAAGACATCCTTGTGATAGACTGTATTTATCACTTGGTTCTAAATCTTCTATTTGTTTTTATATTTTGTAACTCACACCCTTCCTTTGCTGGTATCTGCTTTGTTTTTTTTTTTTTTTTAATTTTATTTTAAGAAGTTAATTCTGAAGGGGTTCAGAATTAGGAACTTACTTGCCTAAATGATCTGAAAAAACCTTTTGTGGGCTTTTGCTCAGGTTGGATGGAGGGTATATCCGGTAAATAGGGGGAATCAGTGTGTGAAGCCTGCCAGGATAGCTAAAACAGCCCCCATGGAGAGGACATAATGGAAATGAGCTACTACGTAGTATGTATCATGTAGGGCGATGTCTAGGGAGGAGTTTGCTAGTACGATGCCAGTTAGACCTCCGATGGTGAACAGGAAGATAAAGCCTAAGGCTCATAGAATAGGACAAAGGACCATTTTTGACTAAAGACATCCTTGTGATAGACTGTATTTATCACTTGGTTCTAAATCTTCTATTTGTTTTTATATTTTGTAACTCACACCCTTCCTTTGCTGGTATCTGCTTTGTTTTTTTTTTTTTTAATTTTATTTTAAGAAGTTAATTCTGAAGGGGTTCAGAATTAGGAACTTACTTGCCTAAATGATCTGAAAAAACCTTTTGTTGCATAAGTAGCTTATGCATGTGTTTCTTTTGTAATTTAAGATTATAAAAACATTAGATTTTTATCTGGGAGTATAAATGACTAATGCATATCATCATTTATCACCAACCCACAAGAATCACTTTCCTGTTTTGTTTGACTCCTATTTACACTGATGGTGTGACTTTTTCAATCCTCAGTAATTGTCTGGACATACACTAGTATGGACGTCGCAGGTTTTAATGGTACACTTCACAAAAGATGGTGAATAAATGAGGGCCAGGTTCCCCACAGATTGAAGATTTTGCAATTGTAGCATGCCCATTTCATCTTGTTACTTTATGACTTGAAAGGTTAAGAGAGTCAGTTTGACTTGTTAAATCACAGAAATTGAATACTGAGAAACGGGTCACGTTGTTCATGTTTCTTGAGCTTCTTATGCTTCTTAAAGGGCTGTTTTTGCATTAATTTTCTGAACTACCAAACTTTAAATATTGCTCTGAATGACACTAATAACCCTTAATAGATGTGTGTGGTACTGTTTCTCCATAGTTTAATTGATGTGCTATCAATCTTCACTCTCTCCTTCCGTCAAGGAGCTTAAATGTTTGGTTTCATCCCAATACTTTTATTGTCGTATGTACTTACTTGACCATAATTATTCCCCACAAGCCTTAGTATTGTAGATAACTTACCTATACACTCTTTTGGTCATATGCTACCTAAATAAAAAATCTCCACATAAGCATTTTAAACACAAAATCAGAATAAATTAGGATGTGCTGACACAAGCTTTTCAGTGATCATCTACAATTGGAAAATTGCCCATTTTTATTGCTTTTTCAGCTTGGCTTCCTGGGGAAACTAGCTTATGCAATCACAGTGTATCTGTGTTGCCCTATCTTTTGAATCTATTGTCAGGTTTCAACTAAATTCAATTTAGGCATAAATCAAGATGATTAGTTCCTACAAGTTTTATGAAAAGGGGCAACAGGAGAAACTGTAAGAGTTTCAATGGAGAAAGACCATAGTATGATTGTTCCTCAGAGACATCTTTTGCATCTCAGAGACATCAGAGAATCCCCTTAAGCAAATGCTGCAGTTGTTAGAAAAGTTTATACCTTTGCAGACCTCAGCTGCACATTAGAGTTTGGCAATTTTAGTTTAAGAAATTATGTCCTTGTGCTGTACTGTCCTGTGTGCTGGCACAATGCTTTTTGTGGGGTCCAGCCATGAATCGGATCAGGAAAAAAAATTTAAAGCCTCCAGATGTTTCTTTAACCAATTTTCTGATTCACAGTGTGGTTCCATAAATGTGTCTGCTGCCAGAAGTGAGTTCCCATGCTATGTTGTGCATCTAGAAGAAATGATGTGTCTGCTGTCTCTGAACACTTAGTATCTTGAAAGCATGGCCTTAGACACCCAATGTTGGTTAATCATGAGGCACAAATCTACAGAAAAATGGTTTTTGGTAGTTTTGGCATTTGCGCAGTGACAGAGTGTTCCTTTTTGTCGTAGAGAAGACAAAACTCTAAAAAATATTTCTTTTTCATTGCTATCTAAAGCTGCCATGACCAACACTCTCTTCTTCCCTTTGGACACCATGCCGTTTTTCAATTTGTATAGCCTTGGTTCTACATATTTTGGAGAATTTGCTCAGTTGAGAGCATTCATTTGTTGCTAGACAATCTCATAACAGCTGCTTCCAGCTTCCTCGTTGGATCAAAACTTTGATATAGTTATGAACTGTGCTGGTACCCACCTGTACAAGCCCCTGAAGTTCTTTCATGGATCTCAGCAGGAAAGAGCAGTCAAAAAAAACAGTATCTTTGGTTGCGAGCCAGCTTGGTTTTGTTAACTAAACATTCACTTTTCATTCATACACAAATATCTTACATATATTTTGTTTGAGTCTTTGCACTTTTAGGAAAATGGACAGCAAAAGATTTTTGCATGTTTTATTTATTTATTGCCTGTGAGCTGATGCGATGATGTCCTGGAAGTATGCAATTACAGAGAAATACCCTGCACAGGAGCACAACTCACAGTGGCATGAAGCTGAATGCTCTTTTGAATGCTTCTGTTACCTGTCACGAAGCAGGATGATTACAGCCAAGACTTCTGTTACAGTTTAAGATACTGTTTCTTTGTTCATTGGCAGAACCTGTAGGTTCCTGCTTGAACCCTCTAACTAGATTACTTCTGCTGGTAGGCAGTCTCACCCATAGCTCTCCAAGCAAAGGGATGGCAACTGCACCTTCCTTGAATCCAGGCAGCGACTGGTGTATCCCCTTTTGTTGCTGGTGTAACAAAAGCACAAGCTTTTTCTCTCAGGTGAGAGCTGAACCAGCGTAGGAAGGCAGGTGAATGTCAAGTTAGGAATCTTCCTGTCTAAGTTGTTTTTCTATGGAGAGAGGTGGACTGTGCCAGCAAGGGGAAGATGGAAGGAGGACTGGATGCAAGTGAGGATGTGGAATGCAGCAGTAAAAGCAGGGAAGAGTTTCTGAGGAAGAGGTGGAGTGGAGCTAAGTCTGGCTGAGGGAAGATGTGACCTCTGAATTAGAGGGTGGAGGAAGTCTGGAAGAGATGAAAGGACTTGTGGTGACAGAAGGGTTGAGAGGCTGGGAATTGAGAGTGTGGGAAGAATTGAATGAGGGTGGAACTGGACTTACAGTTGACAATAAGATTCGTGCCAAGATCAGGAACGACAGCCAAGAGGGTGGGGAAAAGAAAGAATAGAGGAACAAGAGGAATATGGGTGGAGATGGGAATTAATTCCACAGGAGAAGCTCTGAAGCCCATGGGCAAATGCAGTGGAGTTTCTCCCTGGCTGGAGGGTGGAGACGCTGTATCATGCAAGAAAACTCGTTTCTATTTCTAGTGCCAGAAACAAGTGGGGAGGAGTTGGGTGCTTCCAGCATGGTGTCTTCCCCTCCATGTACCCTTGGGGTGTCTACAGAAAGCTACAATCAGAAGTCAGGAAATGCAACGTTGCTGCACTGAGTGCCTGAAATCGCTTGCTGAGGGATTTGTCAAACATGTCGGCCATTGCTGTTTGTCCTCTTGTCTCTGTCTGGTTTGGTTTAATTTACTATATTTTTCATCAATTAAAAATCAGAACAATAGAAGTAATTTCTTAATGTAACTCTAAGTTTCAAACAGAACTAAATCTTTTTACTCAAACGTACATCCAGATTTAATTAAGGCATGCTTGAATTCTTTTTTAAATACTTCTCGTTTTTTCTGATATTTAGGACTGGGCATAATTGTGGCTCACTGTCCAGTTTCGTGGTTTTTTTTTTTTCCTTACAATGCTGTTGTAAGATGTTTTCTTGCAACAATGTTTTCTCTGAAATCGGAAGCAAAGATAAACTCTTTGGGATTCTGTTTCCTGTTTCACTAAAGTCAATTAATGTTTTTTTTTCTCTCTCTCTCTGAGTTTCTAGTAACAGGATACCTCAATGTTTAACTCTGAGCAAAACTCTCTGACTCGCCCTTAATTTGGTTTAGGCTATCGTTTTCTTTAGCCATTTATAAATGACATGTGCTTTTAGTAACACAGTGAAATGTTTCATAATACATGCAACAAAATTATTGGCCTTATTATTGTTGCAAGCTCCGTATGGATTGAGAATTACATCTGCATTCCAAATGTGACAATTATCATCTATGCACTAATAAATACACAGTAAAATGATTGTAGTGTTGAGTCATTAACATACTAATCCAGATGTGATTAGTTTAAAATTGCCAATTTATACTTGATTTGATAAGACAGATTTTTTTTTAATTAGTTTAAACAAATGCATTCTTGGTCTGTGTGTGAATTTTCTACCTCATTTATCAGCCACTATTTGGAGAATAATGGGGAGGGTATCAAAAAATCTTCAATTTAAAGTGTCACTTTGATTATATTATCTTTCATGACCCAAAAAAGTCATGAGGGAGGCACTGTTTAAAGACTACTCCTCTGTATTTTAAACAGAGTGGGCTTTTTGCTACCAAGAGAAGCTTGTTTCATTATAGTAAGTTGGCTCTGGAGCCTTTTAACCCATGTAGGTGTTACTCATGTGGTAAGCATCTAGAGGAATGGTTCTGATTGAAAGTGTCTAGTCTACTGCAAGGGCTGTTCCCTCTTTGCTATATCTATATTGATTCAAATAGATTTTCATTCATGGAGACATAATTTTTGTATGTATGTATGTATTTTTGACAGTTCAGTGAAAATATAAAGTTAACTCCTTGTTTGTCTTAGACCTGCACTATGCTTCAGAGACTTCCAAGAAAGTAACATCTGGTTTACAACAGGCTCCGGTTTCTCTCCTTATTCTGTGTGTAGACCAGTCTGTTCACTTTTTTGAATCTTGACATTTCTTGTAAAAATTGTCCTTTCTACTTTGAGAAAAGTAGGATTTGATCACTTATAACCCTTTTGTTAGAAGTGATTTTGGGTATTTTTGAAAGTCTACTATCTTTATAGGAACATGGCTCATCTGTTTCTTTGAGAATTCTTGTGACAAGCTTCAGTTTTTGTTCAGCCTGTTGCTGTTTGACCAAGTGTTTCTATACAGTGACACTATTCTTGAAAAATATATCAGCTGAAGAAGGATATTAAGATATGCAGAGGTCTGTTAGTGTTAAAGTGATAAGTGATGAACTTGTTTACATCTGTTGTGGATCAGGTAAGGTTTTAAAAGGGGCAAGGTCATAACGGGTTAACTAAGTCTGAATGCTTAAAGTATCTTATGTCAGGTGAGGTTTTATGTGTATAAGGTTACAAGTTTTCATTGGTGTATTTGCAATTCGTTTAGGTATGGATTGCTTAGCATGTATGGGTAACTTTTAAGCAAGTTGCTTTTTACTGGATCCCTTAAAGCTGCTGTACATGTTTTAAATGAAAGTTCTCAAAGAACGCCTGTACATACGTGTATACAGTGGGCAGTGTTTGTTTCTGTTCTTTAAGTAACATGTCCATTTAGTTACGAAACATACCGTGGCTTTGTTTTAGTTTTTGAAAGCAATGCATGAAATATGAATTCCTAAATTGTTCCATTTTTTATAACAAGGTAATACAAACACACTTAGATAATTCAATTGACATGAAATATTTTTTTAATAAATTTCTGATTTTTCAGGAAGTTAGGTTATAAAATGAGAGCTTGAGTGAAGGCTTGGGGGTAGGGTAAGACTTGGATAAAATAGTAGTGATGGTAGCAGTGAGTATAATGAGATGCAGTAGTCTTTCATTATGTATGTGTTAGCTAACTGTGAAGCCTTTGGAGCTGGAAGAGTGATGTGGCTTTGTCTGTGGTGTAGTTTGCTGAGCAATATAGAACTAAAGAGATGAGGTGAACAAACAAGAGGTTAATATGAAAAAGAGGTAAGATGAAACAAGTCAATGGGTCATATTAAAACTATTTTTTTCTTGATTAAGAGTGTATGTTACTGGCTTAACCTACAGAAGACAACATGCTTTTTCTTTTTTTTTTTTGTATGAAACAATTCCTATTATTGTGCCATACAGTCCCTGATGTATTTCCAATGTACTTTTAAATAGAATAAAGTATCCTTTGGTTGGCATGCAAATCAATGTTTTTTGGATAGTAATCCTTGAAATAGCAAAATGTCACACCTGATGATTTGAAAATAGAAAGTCTGCATTGTTTATAACCTTATTTGATTTTAAAAATGAAAAGCCCACTGGAATTTCTGAATGAAATGAGAAAATGTCATTCATATTCATTGTGAGTTTTTCTGTTGAATGTGACTTGGTCTGTTCTAAATCATTACATTTTTTTCTTCATTTAATTCTGTTTCCAGACAGTGTAGTTCAGCCAGATCTTTACTAGCATGAATTATTTTTGTAAAAAAGTTCTGGAAAGCTGCACAGAGTGAGGAATGCCTTATTTTTCAGGATATGTTTGTACGAACAATCCCTGTCTATTCTGTATCTTTGAGAGCACATGGTAATCTTGTGTGAAGTAAGGTTAAAAGGTAAATGGCATGGTACTGTTTCTTTTGGCTATTGCATTAAAGTGTTTGACCTTTTGAAACCTATTTTTATCTTAGGCAGTAAACTGTTTAGTTCTGCTTATCAAAAGAAACTTCGTTGCTCTCTTTCCATGCTGTTCTTACCCAAAACACACTGTATTGCTCCAGCATCAGTAGACTTTATCAGCAAGAGCTATTACTCTGTTTAGATATATAGCTTTAAAAAAGTTTATTTATATTGTAACATTACATTCTGTTCAAGAAATACTTTCATATATAGCTCCATGGTTTCCAGTTTCATTATCTAGTTCTTTATCTTCTGTTGTATTACCTCCGTATTAGTACAATGAATAATCTAAAATTCCTGCCCCCAAATTTTGCTTTTGAGGACTGTAAATCTGTATAAGTGTCATGATTATAAAAAAGTAAAAGACAGAAAAAGATTTAAATTGGTCAAAGATAGAATAAATGCATATTCAGTCCATTTTAAATTAAATTTTAAACAGTTTTTCAATGGACTGTATAGGATTATTCAGCTGGTGGGAATTCTCCAGCAAAACATTTTGTTTCACAATAATTATCATGAATTCTTATAGCTTTGGTAAATACATATGAGAAATTATCTTTGCAGTGAATAAAGATATAAAATATTACATAACTATTAGAAATATCATGGTATTGTTTGAGATTAGTAAGCTCTATTACAGAAGGAGCTGGTAGTATTAGCACTTCTTGTTATAGCCTGCCTTTTTTACAGATGCTTATCTTTTCCTCAGATTTTAACTGTGTGGCTTGACACATTTTGTTTTGGTATCTGCCCTAAAGTGAATTTTTTTAGAATATTCAAGCAAGAGTTTGTATAAAGATAAGGTTAATGTGGCAAAGTAAGTATGCTTGCAAATATTAACAGATTTCTTGATTTTTTTTTTTTTTTTGAGGATGTCTTCTAATCATCAAGGTGTTGGTGATACTTAGAAACTTTATAAAGTGTTAGCTGAACTAAGGATCAAAATCACACCTTTACTTCCCTGTGTGATTTGTTGAAGTTCTATGTATTGGAATATTGACCAGAGATAGAATGTACTGCATCTCTGAAGTGACCACAATTCATAAAGCTGCTAATGACACTCAGCATGTCTCTTTGGCCTGCAGGAAGTTGACTGAGTTGCTGGACAGCAGATAATTTATTTTAATCTAATCTTTTTTTATTGACTAATACGTTAATTTACTAGATGCTTTACCATTGTTACAAGTAAAAAAAAGCTACTTGTGCCATTAACAGCCTCCCTATTTTACACTGAGAGTAAATAAGATATTCCATGAAATAAATCTAGGAACACTAAATCTAGAACTACAGTATAGCTATCTTGTGCAAATTTTGTCTCTTGGATATTAGAAATATCTCAGTTATTTGTTGACTTAGTGAATTTGTTGTATCATGCTTTTTTCAAAGTTTACAGATACCAGGCATCACAGGACGCTGCTATAAGCTATCTGAAGAATAGAGCACTAAAGCTAGACAAACACACACGAGAAATCCTGTTTGATGATCCCAGTTTCTTGTATACGTCATAATACTTTTTGTAAGGATTGACTGAAACCAGACTCTGAAAGATTCAAAACTGTTCAGTGGAGGTCAGAACCTGAAGACAGGTGAACACTTCAAAAAGTCATGGGTATGTTCACATATCTTGCCAAGTTCATTTCATTTCAGTCCTCTGTTAGTTGACCCCATTAGACAACTTCTGGAAAATGTTCAGTGACACTAGATTGAACAGTGCAGACATTCCTTTAATGAGTTTGATAGTTGGCAGTTCTTGTGCTGAGATGCTGCAGCATTGCTCAACTATCTTAATAATAAAGGCTTGTAACAAGGAAATAGAAATACAATATTCTAAGGCTCAGAAGATCTTTTTAAACAGAAAATTTGCTAGTTTTTCACATGGAAAAATAGTTCACAATGAAAAGATAAATGATTCCCAAGCTTTTTGAACTGGCTAATAACTGTAATTCCTCAATATTTCTTATGAACTATAATTTCTCCTAATCAAATCTCTAATTGAAATTACTGTGGGCACAGTCAGTAGTGTATCTACTGAGTAAATGCAGAACTCCCACTTATGTTCCCTTGTACCACAATTTGGTAACTGCTGACCTAAGATATATGATTTACTAACCATAAGAGAGTGAATCTTTTCTCCTTGTGGCTTTTTCTTTAGAGAGGCATGCTTTTTATTTTACTGATTTTGGATAGGATTTACAGCTGTGAATTGAAGTGGAAATAGTAAAATTGTGGGAATGGTTTCAGAACGAGAAATAGTTTGGGTGTTGAATGCAAAAAATACAAAAAGAAGGAATATATTTGCAGTAAGAAATGAAGCTGGATCATGCAACTGTTCTGATGTCCCCAAGACCATTATGAGATATAGTAGCTTTACATTCTGCTTCTTTGAATATTTCATATTTGACTGAAGATGCCTGCTGTGGTATGCAATTGATTAAGCACAGATCCTGTCTGCTTTGTCTAGGTAGCAATTCTGTGAGTGGTCCCAAATGAGCCCAAAGAGACTAAATACCCTAGTGAGGCTGCAGACAAATGACCTCTCTGGATGTCATCTATAGCTGCTCTCTCACCCTGTCATAGGCAGTTTCTCCCTATAGCCCAACTGATCTCTTAGCGCATGACCAAATCAGGCTGATTTTGTCAAAAAATGGATTTAAAGAGTAGTCCTGTATGGTGCTGGTGCACAGCTAAAGTGGGGTGATGGTTTCTGGCATGGGGATGGTGGCAGGTGGGAAGGGGGAATAGTCTCTTGAGCAGTCACAGCTGCACATGGAAAAGGATATCCGTACATAAGCTAGAAAAAACCTACAGAAGTCTTCAAAATCATGGCCTTGATTTACATTTTCCTTTATTAAATGTTATATTTGAAATGAGTAGTTAGGTAGATGATGAGAGTGACTTTATTTAGAGGATAGAGATAGGACTGTGACTACAACACGGAAAAAATTTTTGATTAATTATTTAGGCGCTAATAAAACTGATTTGTGAGGCTAGTACAATGTGTGAAGTAATTCTAAACTTTCAAAAACCTTGAGGTTTAACATAAACTAAGTAATAAAATATTGGTAATCTAAGTAATTGTTTTTCTTGCAGCTGTTGCATTTTCTTTCTGAAAAAAGCTGTTCATTGCATACTGTATGTATTGTGTGTAGTATTTTCCTTATACTACATATGTGATGAAGAAAGCAGCCCTTGGCATGCATATCAAAATCTGCTTTAGCATTCTTTTTAACCACAACTTTAAAAAGAGAGTGATGAAGTTGCTGTTTAGGCTCAGTGATAGTGAGAAACCATACTCCTTAAAGGGCTGCTTCTTAAAATCATAGATCCACTAACTTTGACTTTGTAGTAACAATGCATTTGCCACTTATTAGGTGACTTATAAGATAAGAGCTACTCTTTAACTAGAAAATGAAGATTCTTTTTTTCCTCTCTTGCTGCTCGCTTATGTTGTGCCACTGAAGAAAATGTGATCAGCACCTTTAGGATAAAATTAACGCTTACCCGTTGACAAAAATAGGCTCCCTCAATGAAGAATGCTGCATCTGAGAACATTCATAGCTGAGGATATTTGTTGAAATTGACAGCATCAAGAGTTTTGTTGAGGGAAAAACTAATCACAAGTCACTTCTTAGTAAAAACTCATGGACTGTTGCTGATCTTGACTGCAGCACGGTGCATATGTGTGGTTTTTAAACTACTGTACTCTTCTGTATAAAAACATTTGTATGTTTTTATAAGGAAGAATGGTTTGTCACGTAGCTATTGCCATTAATACACCGCCCGTTCTGATGAAGCTTAAATGAATATTGCTTTTCTTTAGGGTCAGTGGACATGATAACTGAAGGTTATTAAAGCATTTCTAACAAGAGAATTAGCATAGACAAACAGAGTCTTCTGTAGATAAACTTCACCCTTCCTGTTTTGGATGGAGCAATAAGTTTACTGTGGAACAGATTTAGGAAATAGCTTTCCATCAATTCTGTATTTTATAAATAAATAGTTACAGGGCGAGGTCCTTCCTTTGGCATAAAGCTGATTGTTTCCTGTTTAATCCTGAAATGGTGCATTTCAAGTACTGGGATTTTTTCAGCATGTATCAGAGAGGAGAGCTTTTAGGATTTTGTTTTAGCTTATGGTTCTATGAAAATGCAGTTTCTGGACTATAAGGTCGTTACAGAGCAAACAGGGAAATGAATAGGTATTTAAATTGTTGCTCTTTGAGACAATTTTTTGTCTCAAAAGATTTATCTATGAAATTTTTTGTAGCTGGATATTCTTAAACGTGAGTTGAAAAGTATTAGTGATATGTCTTTACGAGATTGTCAATACTTCTAGAAAAGTTTAGAAACTGAGGAATTGTGGTTGCCTGTATAAATATGAATGCTTTGAGTTCAGCTTTATCATCTGCTTGCAGAAGGCATACACTTTCTGTAAGAACAGAGCTAGAATTTATATTAGTTTAAGGTACACAGAAGTTAATATATGAAGTAACACTACCCTCATCCAACACATCTGTTGTAAAGAAGGCCATGAAATCTAGGCCACACACAAGCTGGTCTCCAAGGGCCTGTAGTTGGTGTTAGAATGCTGTTATTATGTGGTCTGATTGGTTTGGTAAGGAATTATCTCCAGTAAAACCATGTAACATAATAGTCTTCGCTCTCCCACATGGGAACTACTTCTGCTTTACCGAGCAAGGCACTTCTTGAAGTAATAATGCACTTGCTATTGCCAAAATGTAACATTACATGAAATGTATTCTGTCATAAACATTTTTGTTCTATATCAGTTCTTGTTCATTTAGACATTCACTTAAAGTCCTCAACTGAGGTATTGAAGTTCATTAAAGTAAATATACTGATTTCCTGGCAATATATTTTAAGTAAATTTCTTACTTTTTATTGAAAGCTTGTTTGTAATAATTTCAGAGTGATTAGGAAGTATTTAGAAAGTGTAAGATTTCATAAATAAAATTCTGTTCATAAATTAAATTCTCTTCCTGAACTTTCCTAAATATTCTGAATTAATTTTATGGCCAGGAAATACAAGTCATAGTAGTTTAAATATTATCTTGCAGTGTGCTGAATACTTCCTATGTGATGATATACTTTGCCTGTTCATGTTGACTTAAAAGAGAGTTGAGAGAGCTTGATAGTTCATACGAACAGATTGCTAAATAGTGCCAACTCAGTTGGCTTTTTGGTATTATTGTTCAGAACAATAGAGCCTCAGCCTGCAGCTCTATCCTTGTTTTGTAACTAGAGTTGTAAACACTTGGTACAATTATTGAGGACTTGTCTTTTTAAGTGCTTTGTATTTTTATTATTTTTGGCTCTACTCAACCGTGACATACAAAAGCTGCCTGCTCCATCTTTATAGTCATCTGAAGCATTCAGTAAGTGCACAAGCAAATGTAATTTTGCATTTGAGTAGGGAAAAGGAAGCATAGGTTGAGGAGGGGCTGAGAGGTGATGGTTAGAAAGACTATTGCTCAAAGAGCAGTTTTGTGCAACAAATCTCGAGAAAGCAAGGCTGACTTGCTGAACACAAGGCTTATGGCTGGGCAAGGCAGTATGGCTCTTTGTTAAGGTGCTCCTTCAATTACTGCACACTTGAGCCAGTCATGCTCTTCTCCCGAGCTACAGTAGACTCTGTCCTGTGTAAACCCTGTGTAATTGTACTGTAATTGTAGAAGTGTCACCAAGGGCATGATTTGAAGCAAAGGAGCATCTGGGTGATGCGTTGAGCCTGAACTGGAGATAATGGTTCCATCAGTGTAATACACAACGTGGAAAAGACCAGAGTTGTGTGTCAAGGCCCAAGCCGAGTTTTTAGTCTAAAAATATGCACGTGTAAGCTGAGCAGAGAGATTGTTATGTAGACGTAGAAACCCAAACTCAACAATTTTGAAGAGCCCTTTTCATAGTAGAATTATACTTAAAAATTGAGGTAGAAGTCTTGCAGTGGTGGTGTTTTAGACTGCATCTTTCTCTTTCAGATTAGATTAATCAAAGGAGCAAATAAAAAAACAAATAGGAGATAACGTCTCCCAGAAGTAAAATGCTACCAGTCAGCTGATGAGAAACATGTTGGCCCTGTGCAGGGAGCAGTGCGTGGCTCTGACAGAGCTCAGTGCTGAAAAGCCTTAGCTGCCTCTCCTGGGGGCCTCCTTGGAGATGCTGTGGCTCCCAGCTCCTGGTCTTGCTGCATCTCTCACATGCCATGCGTATGCTGTTAATCTCAGCGTTTAAGGACAAAGCAGAGTTCAAATTAGAATTCATGCTTCTCTTAAAATGATGGCTATATGAGCATCTAACCCATGTAAAAGACTTCTAGCAAATCTTTGCCAGGTATTTAAATGCCAGAAGTTTTGTTTTAACCTTTTTGAAAGCTGATTAAATCTATTGAACCAGGAATTTGAAATTTCCAGTGGGAAGGGAGGCAGAATTTCATTTAAGTGCAAATAACTTTCATGTTTTACGCTTCAATAAGTAACAAATTCACATGGAATGGTTCATTATTTATATAGTAGATTAAATAACTTGTTTCTCCTGATTTGCATTTCAATGAATATCTAATTGGCCTATAAACATTGATTAATGTGTGCCAAAATTATTACACAGATTCAAGGCAAAATTGTTAGTGCGTATTTAAGAAAGAGGTGGAATAGACTTGTTGATGTTTCATAATTAAAAATTGTATACCTCTATAGTATCCAAGTATTAAATTTGTCACACATTAATTTAGCTTTTTGTAACCGTGAAAAATTGTTCATCTTGTCTGAAGACCGGTTTTAAATGTCTTAATCATGGAATTGTCTGCAAGTCATTTAATGCCAGTTCTGAACATTGCTTTCAATATGGAGCTATTTTACACGTAAACATAACAGTATAATTATCTTTCCCCTGTGGCAGTGAAAAATTCTGTTTATACTTTCAGTGGACCATTAGCTTATTGTACTTGAGGAGAGTAAATTTAGGTTATCTTAATAAAGTCTAATTTGCACAGTTGAGAAAAATCTAGGAGTGTGTGTGTGTGTGTGTGTGTGTGTGTGTGTGTGTATAAAAGTGATTTGGGGAGAGGTAA
The DNA here is from genome assembly GCF_036370855.1 of Dromaius novaehollandiae. Lineage (NCBI taxonomy): Eukaryota > Metazoa > Chordata > Aves > Casuariiformes > Dromaiidae > Dromaius > Dromaius novaehollandiae. The sequence goes on from NC_088098.1 coordinate 29,389,102, forward strand.
TAATTCCTTTTAAAAGATGTCTTTGGCAAGTATATCCCTTGAAACTACTTTGGTAACAGAACTACTGAAGTCTCTGAATGTACAGTAGCATCCCTATTTGTTAGAACTTGCATTCACAATTACAATGTGAAATGTCACTGCATATGCAATTAGCTTAGAGTTAGGTCTAAATTACAAAATTTTTTGGCATAGTTCTTTTAGTTAGGAGTATGAGAAAATCATTCCTTGCAGTCAGTCCACTCGTGCTGGGAAAACCTGGTGTAGATGTGGCTGTGTTAAGAGAAGAGTACTTTTGTCAGATTTATTTTAGGTCTGCTGGGGAGGAAAGGCTACTACTTCTGGAGGAAATAAAAAGCTGGCTTATACCACCAGAGGGCTATACCAGCCTGGCTTTCTTGGTTTAGCTGGGGGAACAAAAGTTACCTCTGACAAGCCCAGAGGAGCCCTAGAGCTTCATTGAAGCAAGAGAAGTTTCAGGCAACTTGCTCTTTCATTAGCTGTGTGTCTCGAGGGTTATGGTATGGCTCTCAAACCTGTGCTGTGCCCTGCAAGTTCAAGCCCTGCCTTTGTCAGAAATAATTATCAGTGAGCATATTGCTTCTCCCCTCCTTGTATGGGGGTTTCGATACCTGTGGGAAATGTGCCCTTTAGTAATTGAAAAGGATCTTTCTTCTGAAGATAATACATTACATGAGTTCTTACATGAATCACAGCTACAAGATTGTGATTGCTGGGCATGTTGGATCTTCTCAATGATGAGTTAGTATCTAAGGTTGTAGGCTCTTTAGTGTGGTTTCTGAGCCACAGCACCAACTTTTCTTCCCCCACTTGAAATGAGCCTTGAGGGCCTTTGGCCTTCGGGTGAGGAGCAGAGAAACAGGCATGTCTGAAGATAAGCATTGACTCACAAGCACTGATGGTGGGGAGTATACATACGTTGCACAGCTGCTCAGAGAGCCTTGAGTTGCTTCCCAGGGCTGTGGTAAAGCAGTGCTGGAGGAGGTGAGACAGTGGTAGCCGAATCTGGGAAATATAAGGGATGAAAAGGATTTTCAAAAAATGAGGGAAAGAAGGTGATGGAAAAGAGCAAGGAATTACAAAAGTGAAATTTCAGATGAAACCAAAGGCATCAATTTTGCTTGCTAACTCATCACATCCACTGAATGGATGTGGTCGTCATTGTGCCAAGATGTCCTGCCCTCTGTTCATGGGCAGAAGTACCACCTTTTGCACTGAGCTGAATTTGGCAGCCTCTTGCATAAGGCTGCTTGAGACTTGTGTGCCTGAGTCCCTTGATGATTCCCTTTCAAGAGGATGCCTGTGTGTGTGCTGGGAGCAATGAGTTCGAAAAAGCCATGTTCAATCAAGCTCATACCTGGAGGAGGCAGTCATGATGTTAGCATTTATTTAAAGCACATGCATGAGAACAATTCTCCCAGAAATGAGAGAAGAAGGTTCAGCTGAATCATTTCTGTGAGGGAGAGGAGAAATCTCCGTCTCCCATTTCCTGCTCAATTGTGCTGTCTACCCGCTGTGGACATGGGAGACCCAGAGGCTAACTACTAGCCTATTGAGGACGGTCTTCCTGAGGGTCCTTCCAATAGCCAACTCCTCTCGTTTCCCGCTTCCCCAAAGGCTGCTTAGAGCCGAAGCTGTAGTTTTAGCTGTTCTGAATCCTCTCAAAGTGGAAAAGCCTTTCTTTGCACAGACTGTAGAGAGAAACTGCCATGGGCTGAAATAAGGTTTGTGAATACCTCCTTTCTATCTTCCTTATTTTTCCAGGCCTCATCTCCTTTGTATACCATGTTTACTCTTGCTGTTAAAATTAAGCTGCTCTTCAGCCAGGAGTGCAAGACTTTTGCGACCAAGAAGACAGAGTTTCTGATTCTGCTCTTCTGTGGGCTATAGTCTCTTGTAAGGAAGGAAGTCTTAAGTTCTGGTTTCTTCTCTCACTACTGTTTATGTATGTTACCCAGTGGCTATGTTGTTTGAAATGTGCAAGCAGTTCCAGAACAAGTTTGGAAAAGAGTATCAGGCTGTGCTAGGCAGAGAAAGGAAATGATGTAGAGTCTGTGAGTGGATGGGCATGTCACCAAGGTATTCCCTAGCTATGTGTGATTTCATCCATACCCAGGGTTCAAACATATGATCAAGCTATGGTGATGGTGTTTTCCACCCACCATCTGAGCTGTTCAGTGTGTATTATTTGATGTAAATCAAGACCACTATTAGGTCTTCACCACAGAAGGTGCATAGCAGTCTAAAATGTTAGCACTCCCCAGCTGCTTGCTTCTCTTTTTCCCAATTAGAGTTTAGTGACCCAAAGCTGAGCTGGAAGAGGACATTATGGGAAGCAGAGAGTTGAATTAGGGAGTTCTCAAAAGTTCCATTTTGCCTGGTCAGTTCTAGGGCTTGATCCCTTCCAGCCCGTGGGCAGAACAAGTACCTGCGGGCAGTAACACTTTTTATTGTTCCAGCTGGATCTGGAAGTAAAGGTCTGCCCAGGCCTTTACCTATACTTAAAAAGTTCCAACAGTGCAACTTTTGGTTTAGCTTTTTTAAATATATGAGGAGTGTTAACTAACATGCTCCATCGTCACGCCTTTAGATTTGTGTCTAGACACAAGCACTTGTACAGAGACTAGCACAGTGGAGTGTAATGGAGCCTGTAGGCTGCTACTGTATAAAAATAAAAGCTAAAATGCCTTAAAAATAAGGAATGATATATGCATAGTCATATTTGTGATCCTCAGAGCTCAAGGGTGCCAGATTTGCTGACTTTGGAAATCTTTTCAAAGAGAACTTGAGTTCAGCTTATGCACATCTTCATAGGTAAATCAGCTTTTTTTTCTTTCTCAATAGAACAACTGTTTCTCTTCCTCCTTCATCTGCTTGTTAAAAGTGCTCCACATTCTTTCCATTATGCTTGTGCTGTAGCTTAGGTCAGAGAATAAAAGTATGTTACGGCCTCGGTAAATGATCACCCTGTGGCTTTAGATGTTTTTAGGATTACCTGACGTGTATCAGACAGAATAACCATGCTTTGGTATTGTTCCCTTTCTTGTCTTTGGATACTGACATATTATTTCTTCTTTCATCACACATGGAATCATTTTCAGTGTTCAGTTCCAGATGTTTACAGATGAGTTTTCCATGGTCTGGGCTCAAAATCAATATCTGACAGAATTTTAAGGATATGGATATTGTGAAACTTTGGGTCACAAGTTCTTCCACTATTCTTCTGCAACAAAGAGTTGATCTTTAGCATGTGACTTTACTTGTTCAAAGTCTTCTCTGCCCTTCCCTTTTTTCCTCGAACTTCACATTCTCTGCCTGTTTCCCAGAAATAGCCGCTTCCTCCTTCTCTGTGGAGAAGATGGATTTTAATACATAAGGCCACCATCTTCTTTCTCAAGAGCTTTGAGTACTTTAGCAAACTTTTCAAATAGCTGATTGTACTGTGAAGCTGTTGTGCTGTCTCCTGTGATTGATACATCTGGTCTTTACTCCCTTCTGCAAGGCAGAATAGGGAGGTTGGTTGTGTCATACATTGGCTTTGGAGAGAAACTGGTTTATGAAGTTCCTATTTCCACTCCACCACTGCGGTTCACGGCTCTTTTCAGTTCTGCTGATGAGTCTGTTTTTAGAATTGAATCATTAAACTTGCATTAATTGTGGGGGAGGGAAGGTGATTTGAATAGGAATCGTTTCAGTGATGCAATTTATGTTGCAGCTATACAAATAGGCTTATCAGCACAACTGAGGAGGAGGCAAATGCAGGAGGAGAATCAGAATTAGCAACCAGGGTAGCAAATTAGTTGAAAGAAAATTATTCACGTATTTGTTGCTACAGGAGCTGGAGCTATTTCCTTTCTTTTCTCTTGCTAGAATTGCCTTCCTGTTCCACTTCCTGCCCTCTTCCCCTATTTTAGGTATACTGTCTTTGCTGTTGTTTTTTTTAAGAGGTCTTTTGCCACAAAGTATTGAAAGCTTCCATCTCTTGTATTTGGCTTGCAGATTGTTGTGTCATTAAATGACTTCGCTGTCTCCAGACATGATGATGATGGCTGTCTTGATTCTCCTTTCAGTCTTCTATTGTGAAATTTTTGGAAAAAAAAGTTACCTAGATTAGGCTAATATTTACATGTAAGGATCAAAGAATTATATCTGTGTCAGTTCTCTGTGGCATGTGTGAGATAAATAGCAAATAGCACTATTTGCCATGAATTTGAAGAGCAATTAAAAGTAGAGTACTTCCTTCAGTTGTCCCTTTTGGGCACCTTCCAGTGCAAAAGACAGAGCAGCGTGTCTGTGATCTCTATTAGTGTCAGTATTTCCCTTGTGTCAGCGTTAGTTTACCTGTGGAAGATCATTCACACTTCCTTAGTCTGAACACTTCAAAGATGATAAAGTAGGACAAATAGACATGAAAACAGAAAAAAGTATTTTTGAACTATTTCACCCAAAACATAATGGCTCTGGGGGTGGAAAGAGAACTTTCAAAAATCATGCTGTGAAGGTGATAACAAGCATGCTGCAAGTACTTGAAAGGCAGGAGGTATCCAAAGCCAAATACCATCTGTCTGTCATATGGCTAATCAGATACAGGATATTTTCCTGAACTTTTACCTTGGAAAGAATCTGAAAAAAAATGGAAACAAAATTTGCTCTGTTTGAAGTTCTCTTAGCAAGTACCATATTTCACTAGGTGTGAAAAATGAACTCTGCGAGAGTCTGCATTCCTTATTATTTTGCTGCTGAAAAAGCTAAATCTACAAAGTGGAAAATGAACCCAATGTCAGAAAAAATAGCACGTACACACTGTCTTCTCTTATAGGATATTTTGCTCAACTTTGTTTTGTCTTGCTCTCTTCTTTTTGACTTAATCTCTCTCGAAAATTAGTTCCTCCCAAAAGGCTTTCTTTTATTTGTCAGCTAGTGTTTGAAAAATGAGTCCTGTTTTAAACTGTTATAAAATGTTTGATGTCAAACATTTCACAACAGTCATTCTTAAAGGCATTAATTAATGCGTTTCTGAGAATAGTTTCATTAGTGTGCAGAATGCATTTTTTTTCCTGTTCTCCTGACATGAATGTTGTTGAGCTCTCTTGGATTTGTCCTTATGAATAAAGTAGATCTTTTTTCCTAACAAGGAATTAATTATATATGATTATATTATTTGTGTCCATAATTTAGATAAATGTGGGAGGATGGTTTTGTGTAAGAACCAAGTTCTAGCACAAGCACACTTTCAGCATTAAAAGATATGATTATCAAAGTATGATTACTTTGAGGAATATCAAAATTTTAGGTTTTTTTTTTCTCTCCTGAAGAAATAAAGCTGATTTGTCGTCACTCAGAAGTCCAGTGTATTTTCTAAAAGGAAATTGAGCAGAGGGATGTGAAAATGAACTGCATCTGGCAGTGGAAGAATTTCTGACACGCTCCTGTTTTGGTGGGGTTTTGGATTAATAAACTTAGCTAGAATTTGAAGGAAAAAAAAGGAAAAGAAAAAGAAAGGATTTAGGCCACTGACTTGCTTTGAAAACCTCTGAAGATCATAGTCAGACATTTGTTTGAAAAGCAGTTGTAGTGATATGGGAAGTTCTCAACAGTTGTACATAGCTGATTTGCAAACTCTTCTTTTGCTGTAGTACGAGATCAGATGGTTTCACATAAACCACCGCCAACGTTTCTTTAATGAAGACGCATCCCTTAGTGATTGAACTACCAATACAGTCAAACTAATTAAAATTATATTTGTCAAGGACTTATATGAGGAACAGATATCCAACAAACAGATTTGGTGAAACTATTTGAATGTACTTGTTTTTAAAGTATTATGAAAGATTGCCAAGTAAGTTATCATTACCTCAAATAAAGATAGAGATTACCAGGCATGTCATGGTTAAATTCATTTTACATATTTTTGCACTCAAAATCTACTTTAGTGTTTGTGCTTTAACATTATTTACTAAATACTGCTGAAAGAGGAAGTCACTCTTTAACATCTTTTTCAGGCATTTCTTCCAATAACAATTATTTCTTGTATCGAGATAGTTCTGAACTAGTTATATTTGGATTAGAGCAGGTCAGAAGAGGGGGAAAGGACAAATATGTCTTACAGTAGAAACTCATGTTTAATCCAATATTCATTGTTTGGTTTTGGCTCTGCAGTAACTCTTCAACTTGATGAGGTCTGTTGGTGTGCTACTGTAAAGAGTCTTGCATTTAATCATCTAAAATGTGTTCCTTCTAGGTCTACAGACAAGACTGTGAAACCTTTGGCATGGTAGTGAAGATGCTAATTGATAAAGATCCTTCATTAGAGAAGTCCATTCAGTTTGCCCTCAGACAGAATTTGCATGAAATAGGTGAGCGATGCATTGAAGAACTCAAACATTTTATTGCCCAGTACGATGCTGCCAATCAAGACTTGTCAGAATCCTTCAAAGAGGGCTCATATTAAGGACAAAAATACACTTTTAGATCCTCTGTAGTGTATACGCCATAATATACAAATATGCTTTTTGTGGGGGAAGAGGAGTTCTTGTTGGAGATCTGAACCCAAGGCCTATGCTCCTCATTGTAGCTAAGATGGCTATACCTTGTTCATTGTGGTATTCACAATTGTATTCTTCCTACCTGTACTTGTTGACATTTATTCCTTTGAAAAGGATATTCTCTTCAATAATGCTGTAAAGTGACAAACTATTTTTGGAACTTTCACACAGTTACCTAGGAAAAAATGTTCAGTCTGATGTATGTACACTTACATTTCAATGTTTAGAAGTGTAACTACAGGCACTGTATTTTTTATTAAAATAACAAGAAATAGTTCTTCATTTGTCAGCTTACTCAGAAATATGTCCTGTTTTCATGATACTATAGGAAGACTTGCAAGATTGTTCACAACTATGATTTAAATTATTTATTATAGTCTAATTTTAAACCTCAGATTCATTCTGTAAAATGACACTAGGGGTTATGCTTCTAGCCTCTGGCTGCCAGAGCCACTTTCCCTGCTTGATGCAAGAAGTGATGAATTTTTCTCCTAATTGCAGGTTCTGCAAATGCCTTTTAAATTTTGGTATTTCCTCTATTGTAAGTCATTACTAGTAAGCAGTATTATGTAGGATGAGTTCCATTTTTCTGTTAATATTTGCAACTAAATATTTCCTTTTTTGTTTTTTGACTACACCTTATCTAGTGTAACTACAGGGCAGCCTCTGAAGAGGGGAAGGTCTATTCCCTTGCATTCTCCCTCTCTCCCCTTCCCCTTTCTCACCACTTTTCATGGGTCAGTTTTAACAATTGTAGGGCTGCCTAATCCCTATTTCTGGCATTAAGAAGGAGTAGGAATTTGGGGTGTCAAGGCAGGTGGGTCAATGGCAGTGAGCAGGACTGTCTCTTTCTTTCGCAAGTCCAAGTTGCCCCAAATTCATTGGCATTTCAAACTTAGATGATTCTGTGTAATGTCTGGACTTACTTCTGACCTGACAGGGTTACTTTTAGTTGGGGACAAAAATGATTGAGGAGTCAAGAGAGTGCCAGTGCTACATGATTGGTTTTCAGACATGCAATATATCTAGGACTCAGTGGTGGTATTCTGACTATTGCATTATGTACAGGCTAACTTTTAATAAGATAGTGGTTTTTATGAACATTTTAGAAATGGGAGAATTTGAGTCATAATCACAAAGAGGTAAGTACAAGCATGATTGGTTTTATACATTTGTACTTAAAGATGTGAAACTCTGTATATAAGGACTAAAGACTAAAGCTCACCAATTCCAAAACGCACAGTATTTTTAAGTGGAAAAAGTCGGTGAATTCAGTCCCCTTATCAAGTAGCTTTTCAGACTTCATCAGAGTGGTTTGCAGAAAGATAAATACGATGGCAATTGTTTTGCATCCACAAGGTACTGTATGTGTCACAGCACCTTACACATGCACATGTTCATCTGGTATATTAAAGAATATATTGCATCAGATTCCTGAGATGCCTGATTAGTTCTAATGTCAGTAGGGTGTGGTTTTGCACTTAGTGTTTGTTGGTTTCTAAGAGTTCACATTGCTCAAAGGGGGATGACCTGCGACTTACCTTGCTGGCAATGGGGATTGTGTGGGCTGCACAGTGAGTGGGAATCAGCTCACTGATCCCACTCAAAAACTAATTTGGAGTGGGAGACAGGGGAAGAGAGGCAACCTGTCGTGGAGTGGTAGCTAGACCTGCTCTGCCCTTTTGGCAGCAACAGGGCTTGTGCAAGATCAGTCATTAAGCCACAGGCAAATCTTCTCTAAGAAATGAAACTGAAGTGCTTCAGTGCTTGCCTGCAGAATGGAGTCTTCAGGTAGTTAATGTTTTTGACTCATTTAGAAACATCAGGGTTTGTACTTTGGGTTAGAAATGCTAAGGAAAAGAATACTGAAATCATATTTAATATTTTTGATTTAAAATGTTCATTGTGACTGTATGTTGTGTTAGGAGTCTCCTTTGTTATCACAGTGAAATTTAATCAGACTTCTAAAAGTATCCAATTTTCAAGTCTGATTATCTATGAAGTAAGACCTAAGCTTACAATATTCTTGGGTTTTTTTCAGATTAGCTATAAGGTCAATAAGATCTTTCAGAAGTTTCTGTTAGGTTGTCCTTGGCTTAATCTGTTTTTTAAAAAATTTGATTAAATTTTACTAATAAACTAAGGAGACTTGATTTTTTTCTAGATGCTATTTCTATGAAAGGCTTAATATGATGTTCTCATTCATGAGTGATAGGTTACTGTTTTTCACGGTTTAATACTTGTCATTATGTTAAATGTTCATGCTTAACCCTTTGTGATGTATGCTTTATGTTGATTTAAGTAAAGTATTATGCCAGTCACTTAACTTAAAAGCAAAACATGTGGCTTTTATTCTTGCTTCCTGTAGAAACAAACATACACTTTGAATTCAATTTCATGTTGATGCAAAAAGTTGTCCTTGGTCTTGTGGACAGCCTTGATGAGGCTCCTAAAAGGGGCAGGAAAGGTAGCTATAGAAGGAACCAGATGCTGTGCTGGTGAAGAGGCAAGGAGTAATTTACTTTCTTCATTACGTTAACTTCTCTTGAAAACAAAACTTACTTTCAGCACTCATGAATGTGTAGATAGCTTTTAAAAAAGGGGAAGAGGAATCGGAAGGAATGGAGCATGGAAATTCAGTGCTGTCTGCTGATGCTGGAGCCTGCCCAAACAATAGCTTTGAGGGATTCTGAATGATCTATTAAATCTCAGTGGGTGACTTGTATCACTATAGCTATAAAGGTAGCTAATAGTGTACATCTACAAGGAGCTGGTCCTTCTGTTTTCTGTGCAGCCTTTCTTCTTTTGATGAGGGGAATGTATGGCCCTAACATCTCAGTTACTATCGTGAAAGTGCAAGCTCCACTTGGAATAACTACTACTTCTAATGATGCAAAACAGTAGTTACAGTTTGGTGACTGTATCTGCCTCTTGTGCAGGTAGCAGGCACTATATCCCTTATCGTTGTCTTTATATTTAAGAATAAAGAATGGATTAGAAGCATTTTCCAAAAGAACTGATCAAAAATAATAAAGTAGAAGAAATCTTTTATGTCAAGCTGAAAAAAAATTTTTATGGTCACCTTTAGGCGTATGATTTTTTGAAGCTGATAATGAAACTGGGTGTTTTGTATTTCTGGTCTTGCTTTGACATGACTCTCTCTTAGCAATCTATTCTTCAGCAAAACAAAGCTTTCTAAATGTTTTCTGATGTTAATTATTTGTGGTCCTGCAGCCCAGCATGGGTACAGGAGAGTGACTTAGGGGAGAGTGACTTGCAGCAGAGCTATCTAAACTAGCACTGAAAAAGCCGCTCGTGCAGTGGAAGAAAATGAAGTTAGAGCACTACTTCCCCAGGCAACACACTGTGCAGGTATACCTTCCTTGAGTAAGTATAGTTCTTAAGGAGAGAAAATAATTTGGAATAGCACAAACTCTCACCTCAGGCTGGAAAGAATAGCTGCTGCTCACAAGGAGAGCAGCGTAATACACTGTAGGTTTGTTAACACCCCTCTTGCCCCACATTCCTGCCTCTCTCTCTCTCACAAATGTGCCTCAAAATTCTTTTCTGAGTAAAACCGAGCACAGTAGAAGGCCTCTATCCACCTCCAGCAGAACCATAACAATATAAAAATGTGTGTGTGTGGCAGGGGAAGTGTCATTAGTGACACCACTCATTTTAAAGTAGCTGGAGCCTTTGCAGGAAGAGAGTGTTCAGAGTTCCCCAGCACTGATACCTTTAGTCTTAACTCATCCTTGTTTTGATATAAGGGCATGGGAAGAGTATCTTTCAACTCAAGCTTATTTTGGGGGTTTAGATGGAGGTAATGTGAAAGTTAACTCTCTGAACATAGCTTGTAACTGACACCCTTTAGAGATCTGAGTTGCACATATACATACATATTTTTTAAGAAGAAAGTATTACCTAGCAACTGAGATGACCTATAGAGAATGTTTGTCATCTTATATGCTTTAAGGCTGTGCACTTTGTGAGTACTACTCAAAAATATGCATATGCTGTATCTCAGAAGAAGGTATAAGATCTGAAGAAATAATAGTGTAGGCATTTCTACACGAGACAGTTACTTGCTCCAACAAGGACACAGCCATAGCAGCAGAGCAGTCTAGTCCTGAGGATCCTAGTCACCCATATTTGGAAACGCAGGTAAGAATAGATGGTCCCAATCACTGTTTGAGCATCTTGGGGAAAGTGTTAACAGGTCAGTGTACCTTGCCTAAAGGCTTGTCAGTGCTGTCTGGCTGGCTGTTGTAATAGTCTTATGCACAAAAGGCATTAGACTACTAAGAAAGCAAGGGCTGCCTAAGCCACCACGGCCACTAGTCAGCCACAGGCCACCCTTTGGCTCGTACTGTGTAGCGTGATGCTACTTTGATCAACTTTCATGTACATAAAACTTGTTTGTACTAGAAAAACTACTGTGGTGAATAGCACCTCTTGGAGTAAAGGAACTTTTGCTTATTTTTCTCTGAGAAATATAAGCTAGTAACTGCTAGTTTGATTTATCCACAGCAACGGATTAGTTTTCTTTGGTGTGAGCAATATCCATGTGTCCATCCCTCACTTCTAGCTGCTTCTATTTCAAGACACTCTACATCCTCAAGGACTACAAACATGGTTGCCAGACTTTTTTTGTAAGAAACATGTTATTTCATTATTTACCTTAGAGGTAGTTAAAAAGCTTTAGCACTTACTATTTTTATTGGCAGATGTCACTATTCACTCAAGTAACAAATTTCTGCCCTTTATTTAAAGCATTATTATATACACTGTCTCTCTCCTTGCTCCACATAGGACTTGACTTAAAGGCAACTTTTGAGATTACCTGCTACTTTCTAAAAAGGGTTTTTTTGCCCCACTTGCATTCTGGAACCACCAAGCATCTCTCTCCCTTTAAGCAGGCCACAGTCAGACACTCTTTGGGGGAAAGGAGGGGAATAACAACAAAACCACATCCACAGGAGTTGCATCTTTGTTGTACTGGTATATTCCATGTTTGTGTGGTTTTTACATTTATATAGTTTACATTTTGCTTGACCCATAAATAACACTTGCAAGATTAAAAGGGCCATAGTTCAGAGAGTATTTACACAGCCCCACCATGCATACAGAGCTTTTAATACCTAATAGACAAAATTAAGATGTTTTACACTAAACATTTAACATTTTTAAACTTAAAACCCCTGACTAAAATACAAGCGATATTTCATCCATAATGCTGCCGTTAAACCCCTAACAAATCTAGCTTGATAGTGTAACAAACTTTTTCAAATTCAGGGATATAAAAATATTCAGCTTTTAAAATTTTAACTGTACAATATGTACATTAGTATTTGCACTGTTAAATTATGAATACACTTTAGGCTATGAAATACTACATTATAAATATCAATGTTTTCAATTTAGAATTGCAGCTAATACATTTTAAAACCTGCATAATGCATTTCAAAAGACAGATATGGAGCCTAATCCTTTAAGCCCTTATGAAAATATTTGTTACATAAGTAGATTCATTGACTTAAATGGCGTTACATGCCTGAGCGAAGTCATCCAGCATTTATACTCTACTCTTTCAACACTATTGGGGTGGAGGAGGCAGAGGAGAGGACACAAAGCACCACTGTTCAGTGGCAGTTACAGTTAGATTTAGACCCATCAAATCCAACTTAGTTCAATTCTAAAATAGCTGAATTAATATCTTCCTTTAGCAGGCAAAACAAAACCCTTACACAGGGTTAGAATTCTTAGGAAAAGAAAAAAGGAGGGAAAAACATGAAAAGTAGAAGTAATTTACTGCTGCTTTAGGATATATCAAGGCCTCAAGCATTTCCACCGTCACATCTGATTTTTGCGTCCTTAATAGAGGACTCTTTGGAAGAGCAGCATTTTTCCAAATAAAAGAAGTTCCAGTTTTTGTAGCAAAACTTGCAGGAGGAAGAATGAGCTTTATCAGTGGAAAATGGGTATAGTGTAGAGCCTTTGTTTTCATGGAGAGAAAAGGAACGTCAAAGACCACCTGTATTGGTAAAGCTACAGTACAGCACAGACATTTTTATTTATGGATCTTTGTTGAATCCCTTCTGTCAGATTAACTAAACATAGGTGAGTAGTGAGCACAAAGTGTCTACAAAACGTCTTTATCAAGAACTGCAGTAACAGTATTTTGACAGCTGAAACAGCTGAAACATAGTATTATAAAGGAATAGGAATATCTGAGCAGATCATCACTTGACATAGTGACATTTCTGAATGTTATTTTTACAATGTAAACTCTGGTGGGATTATCAGTTACACTGGCAAAGCATTAAGAACCTTAGCAACTTGCCTAAGTACAATTATTAATATAAAAAGATGTGGTTCAAACTGTAGCTATAGAGTTGATTGTTTTAACAGTTGGGAAGACCAAATTAAGAAATTATACAATTTTTTCCTTTGTGTCCCCTCTTCTTCTTTGATTTGGTTGTCCTTTGTCCAAACTGAGAACTAGATAATGCAGTAGTCGGACCAGAAAGGTCATCTGTGTAGTATGGATATCTCAGTGATCGTGGCTGTGGAATTGGCTGTCCTAGAAAATATCCTTCCTCTTCAGAATCAGATGATGAGGATGAAGTTGAACACCAAGAGTCCTCTTCATCACCATATAATCCAAAAAATTTATCAACCATTTGATTTCGCAGTGCATAATCAGAAGTAGTATGGGCATACTGTCCATACAGCTCTGCATTTTGAATATATGCCTGAATCTCACGTGAGCTTTTATTTTGAATAAATTTTTCATGATCCTGAGGAGAGTAAAAACGAAATCTCTCTTTTGGAAAGCATCTTCTTTCTGCAGCCAAGTTAAGTGCATTATCTGAACGAGATTTCCTACTTCTTCTACGATGATGATGAGGCCGACTTCCACGCTCTTCAAAATGATAAACACGCCTACGAGTCCTTTCACTCATTGGAGGTTGTCTAATTTCAAGATTCTCATAACTTCCATTATCAATAACATCATCTGAAAACTTTACTTGCTGGGGTCTTGACTGGGACTTAGATCTTCTCAGTACAGGCATATGCACTGGCTTTTCCTCTGGTAACACCTTCTCCTGACACAGTTCTGAGCTCAGACTCTTCAAGGACTCTGTGCTCCGATGGAGCATTGAGGAATTCAGAGTTCCCATGTTGCTCATTTTCTCACAGTCCTCCACCTCTAGTTCCTGGAAAGTTTGCAAGGAATAGAGAGATGGCCGTGGCTTGCCTTCTCCATCCATTGAAGCCCCTGTGGCAGGAGTGAAGAGAGCAGGAAAATAAGAATGAGTAGAGTACCAAAGAGAGAAGTATTACAGTGAAATATGTAGACTGAAATATTAAAAATATCTTTTCACCAAAGCAGGCCTTATTACTGATTTAGAGCTATTCCCAATGGATTAGCTGCGCAGAAGAATAAACATTGTTGATTTTTTTTTAAATTACAAAGAGGCCTTGTAATATCCAAAAAAGGTTTTTATGTAAATATTTTAAGTATTAATATTAATTAGTATTAATATTTTAAGTATTTAAGCTCTGATAATCAAAGAACTAGCTAGCATTAGGACATCAAGATGGGAAGAAGTTCAATGAGTTTAAAATATTTAATCTGCTCTAACACACATACAAATATGCTTCTAAGAGAGAGAATTATTTAAAAATATTCTACAATCCCTGCTTGCCATTTTTAAGGCTAAAATATTTCATGATTCTGGTAATGCTAAATTCGATATTCCAGCTATTTCTACGAGGAAGCTAGGCCTACTTCCTCTCAGAGAAGGATCTTTACACTCAAAGCATCATCAACAGTAAGCAAGCCTGGTTTACTTCAGGTTGTGTCCAACGACCCTTCATTCCCACCACAGTAACTTCGTCTCCCCATGTCATTCCCACGTGCAATACCTCCACAGTTCCTCCTCCCCCCCTCTCCTACCCCCTAAACCTAGCTCCCTTCAGTAGGTTGTTGTGTACTGCAGCATATGGCTGGTTCCGAGCTACACAAGTAGCTGCAGTAACTCATGTTACAGAAGGAAAGGAATGGAAGATTAGAACACCTTTTAAAACTGGTCTCTCATACCTAACTCTCAGGGCTTTTTTTTTGGTGGAGGAATGGGAAAGGGAGGTTAAGTAATATGCACATGCTGCATATCTGACTTTTATCCTTTTGACTAATTTCAATCAAGTTTGACAAGAGGTTCGCAAAAGTGGATTATCAGTGTCTCTTCAGTCAATGCGCAAAACTAATCTCCTAAAGCTCATTTCCTAAGGCTAGAAGGCTACCATCTTCTCAGATTTTCTGCATATTTTTACAGGCAAACCAGGAAATTAACAGAAGCAATTTGTAGAGCCTTTTTAATATTGTTCTTAATATTACTCTAGTATATAATGCAACTTTTTGTACTTAATGTATAAAATTGTTAAACAATAGCATAAACAATTCTTAATTTACTTGAAGTGGTAGTTTGTATATCTAACAAATACATAGCACAAGATCATTCTTACTCTGTTTAACATTATGGGGGGGGGGGGGGGGTTTGTTATAACCAGAGGAGAGAGCTCTGCAGTCTTAATAATTTAAATAGCAGAATTTTATCTTGTAGAAGAATATGTGCTTGATAAAAGCTATCATTGCTTCATCTACAGGCATCCCTTGCTACTAAAGCTTTTTAAAATTGCAAATATAAGAAGTCTTAATTCAAAATATTACAACATACACGCTTTGGTTGACCTCTCTATCAAAACCGTTTGATTTTTCCCCTGTTACCTGTTATGTTAGACAAAGCCAAAGAATCCATTGAGTCTCGAACACTTTGCTCTTGCTTTTTCAGATCAGACAGACACTCCAGTGAACCTTCATACCATGGTGTTTGGTCATGTTTGTATCCTGCAGCCCCATGTTCCATGTCTAACTCCTGGATTTTTCTGCTGCTGGCAGGGCCTGGATGGCTGCCATATGCAGAGTCACCCAAGCCATCCTGCGACTGAGCCCAGTACATGTCTGACTGATACTTTTTACTTGCTAGGCTTGGATTATTTTTTTTCAGGTCCAGCTTGCTCTTGACTATGTTATCAGAAATCCAGTGTTCACTTGATCTAATGTTTACTTCAGCAGGCTGCTGGAAGAGGCTTTTATCACCAAACTTCAGAAGAAGCTGAGTCATGTAGTCTTCATGTTCAGCCCATTCTTCAGGGTCTTCAGGCATTTCTTGCTCTACTCTTCCTTTCCAGAAGTCTTCATTAACAAAGCCTGCCCCTTGCCTTGAAAGGCTTAAATCATCCAGCTTACGAGAAAGAGTATCATCAGCGTTGCTTGAAAGACCGGGAAATTTGTAATTGAGGGCTGGTGACAAAAGGAGAGACTGGCGGCACTGGTCAGCCGACCGGCTGCTTTTTCCCATACGAACACTCCTCCTGGAGTCTCTTGATCGAGCAGACTGAAATGCAGAATCAGAAGAGTCGGAGGCATGAACATCCTCACCCAAGCTGCAGGTTTTTGAGCAATAAATCTGCCCTTGCTTTGGAAGGAAGGGGCAACCAAGCAAAGAGGTCTTGCACTGAGCACAGGAAAAGCAAGTCTCTGTGGCATGCCAGTGCTGTCCATCATAGGTCATCTGAGCATGGTCAACACCTAGAAAGGGAGAAAAAGCAATACTTTGGGTTCTTTAAAGAAATTGCTTGCACAATCCAGCACTTGAAATGTGAAATTGGATTATAAATTGGCTCATAAATTGGCCTTCACTTAATTTTTAAGTTTAGTACTTAAAAAGGGCATATTTACCAATGTGTTCTCCACAGGTCTCACAGTATTCTGCATAAAGAGATTCAAAACAGTTACAGCAGAATGGTCTTCCATCCTTCATGATGTATCTCTGTCCACCCAGGATCGTTTCACACTCAAGGCAACAGAAGTGTTTCATGTGCCAGTGGCGACCCTCAGCTTCTGTACACTCATCAGCAAAAATTATCTTCAAAAAATAAAAGCAAACTTTTAGTTAAGTGGTCAAATGTCACCTTAGAACTCAGAGCAAGTAAAGTATCCAGTTTGTACAGTTAACAGACCAAATAATTCAATTTTATTTAGCTGTATTATGAATACAAAGATAGAAACAAAAATCTTCTGTGGTACTCTAATCTCTTTTTTTAAACAACAAAGAATTAAGAAGAACTATACTTTGTAAAGCAGAAAAATAAATGAGAACATAAGAACTTGAACAATTGAAAAGGCTGCTATTATGAGGGCATCCTGGAATATCTGTACAGATCCTTTTTCTAATTCAGTCTATAAGATTCAATTATAGTTACAAACGTGTATGCATTTTCTAAATACCATCACATTGCTTGCGATATTGCTGGTTTTACAAGAAATGAAGCAACGCTCAGCTTTCAACCATATTAAGCAACAAAGACTCTGGTGCATAAAAGGGATGCATTTAAAGCTAGTAATTGCCCAAATAAGTGATGCAGTTTGTTAACTGAGCAATAACAGATTTGTGGATTGACATAAAATGTAAATTATTTACCTCATCACAGGCTGAACATCGGGGTTTAAGAAGTTCAGCATGGTGTCTGCCACAGTGAATTTTTCCATCTTGGTAGAAGTAGATTAGGTCAACGAGAAGCTCATTACATGTGAAGCATACAAAACATGATGGATGCCAGCACACACCAGGCCCAGCCCTCGAGGCAAAGACTGCAACTTCACCGCCATTTACTTTTGTACCACACTAGGAACAAAACCAGAAAGTGAACACACTTCCCATCCCAGACAACTGGCCTCGGACACACACTTAAGCTAAGTACAAAACACCAAACCCAGTACGCAGTTTTTATTTCAAAATTTTGACAAAAGAGAAAAAAATATTCTCAATCTTAGGATAGACAAATTCTGTGCATCAACAAAATGTTTATGAATAGAAGTTTACTTTATACATAGAAATAATTGTGCATGTATTCCTGTTTTTCATGTGTATTTGTTTTAATAGGAGTCAGCAGCAGTTTTTTGGAGTAGGAAATGCATCAAATATTCAGTACATTCCTAGTATCAAAAGTTGTGTTTTGTTTAAGCAAGCACTACCTTCATTATATTTATAGGCAGCTTTAAGAATATTCTGATTTTTTTTTCAGAGCTCAGGCATAGACAGAGATAAGCTTACATTTAATATCAAGATATTGAAGTCTTAAATTATTCATCCTGCTAGTTCACTTGTGGCACTAGTGGTCTATTACCTGCTCACAAACTGCATGCATCACTGCTCTTGAGAGTAGTTTAATAGTGCCTCTCCCGAGTGCCTCCTTTTTGCGCTGAGAACTAAACATCTGCAGTTCCTTCTTTTCTTCTTCACTTAAAGACTGACAGTATCTCACCTTCCACAAAAAATACAGAACTTATTTTAGATAATAAGATTTTTAAATAATATATTAATAACTAAGCACACATGTGCAACACATCAGGTATGCTGGCAATCATTATTAAACTTTTCCAACTTGTCTTCTCTACAGTCTTTACTTCTAGTTAACATGGCACAATACGAGCCTAGTATTGAGACAGATTTTGCACTACAGGAAAAAAAGATACCAAATGAAGAAGTGGTCTAGGCAGAAAATAGTATTTTAAAAAGCCATACCAAAAACTGTTGCTATCCTAAAATAATTGAATGAAGCTAAATCAGATACAGCCATAACAGAGTCATTTAGATTTATGGTTAAATGCCCACAATTAAACTAAGTATTGCAGTATACACAAGATCTTAAGTACTGACACCCCCGCCTTCACCCTCCCCCCTCAAAGGGCTTGTTTGTTATTTCCACTTCTACCCCAAATTACACTGCATATCTGAGATGGGAAGCTTTTACTATCACAAAGCATCCTTTTTGTGTGCTACAAT
Source organism: Dromaius novaehollandiae (assembly GCF_036370855.1). NCBI lineage: Eukaryota > Metazoa > Chordata > Aves > Casuariiformes > Dromaiidae > Dromaius > Dromaius novaehollandiae. The sequence goes on from NC_088098.1 coordinate 29,407,580, forward strand.
GAAATTCCAGGAATTTTAGGTTCCTGGTAATTGGTGGGTGGCTGCAAACACTATAAAAATCAACTTGTGTGAAGTTTATTGCGCTGACACCAACCCTCCTAACAAGAAAAGGCAGTATCCTTCCAGACAGCTCTTATCTGAACGCAAGTGAAACATGCAGCTGAACAATGGCCTCAGTGTACACGCCATGCTGTTTTATAGGTTAGATGCCATTACAAGCAATATTTTAGGCTTGTCATAAATACACAGGCAGGTAATTCTCCATGTAAAAGCAACAAGACCCAAGTCGTGACCATTCATCTGCGAGTTCCATATTTACCTCATTATCGTGGGGTGGCAACTGAAACAGGAGTTGTTTAATTCTGTGTTTCTCTCCAGGGCTGTTAATGTAAGGGACCTTGTCCTCTGGCAAACAGGCAAAATACAGCTGTACCTGAACAGGAGGTATGTAGAACTCAGACCAAGAGACACATATCACCCAAACCCTGTAAGCATCCTTCAGCTACTGTTTTATCTCAAGTCTTATTTACAAAGGAAAAAGGATATGCTACAGTAGACCCATGACAGGATTTGTGCTGAAAATACGAGACCCAGATGAACTAACTCAGCAAACCTGAATTGCCTCCGATATAGCTAGCACCCAGCTGCTGAATTGCTTTTCTGGAATGCAATTTGCAGTGACAATTAGGGGTATCATAAATTATGCACATTTAACGTTCTCGTTATTCCCACCCCCTTCGGGGCTGGTCAACAAGCCCGCTGAAATTCCAAGTCCCCTTCTGCAATTTACCACACAAGGCATGAAGCTTTCCAGAAAACAGCCACTATATAAACAAATTTAATTTGCTCTGTGCATTTTACACATTGTTGAGACAAAAGCTGTTTTGTAGTCCCCTGCTGATCAGGTTCATCCCAAGCATCAGCTTTCATTGCTTCCATGTGAGCTTTGTTTGGTAAGAGGACAGAAACACCCTTCCCTTGGGAGGAGGCTGGATCCAGCCACATTTTAATCAGACACAAATTAACTATGAAATTTTCATGGGCTGCACACGCACTCTAAACCTACTTGAAAATATTTTCAGACCAATCTCCACTCATTTTTTCAGAAGAAAATTATGACAGGAAAACTGTAATGAATGCTATGACAAAGCCCAATGGCAGAAAATATTTTTGTGGAACAGCTACAGATTTATTGTTTTTCCTATGCAGTTTCCAGCTTGTCACAAGGCCTGGGGCTGTAAATAAGACCTGACTATCGGCAAAAATATTACTTGCCATCCAGATTTAAATAATGCTTAGGTCAACAGCTTATTACTGTGCAAGATAGATGAAAAAGACAGTAATCAGTCACTTGACTCAGGAAGCAATCAAAATTATATGGGAAAGCTTGTATGAAACATTATTTGGCTTTCATTTATCTGAAATTTAAACATCAAGAGTCTACTGTAAGCCCACTTACTACTGATTGTATTTCAAGAAACTGCACGTTGTTAGCTTTTCCTGTAGCATGAGAAGAAGCTTTTAAAAGACACTTTATGCCCATTTCTCAAGTTTTCAAAATATGTCTATTCTTCCTAAAAGAGAATCTGTAGTAAGTTTCAGTAGGTGGGATACGAGGATATTTTACTGAATTTACTTAATTGTTCTGGCTAAACGTTAACTTGCTGTTTTGTTTTTACCTCAGATTCATGAGGATCCTTATATATGCTAAAGTAAGTGATAAAAATAATTTCACCAAAAATAACAATGTATTTGCCATTCCTGCTGACTTGTTACTTTATTCATGCTTAAGAAAAATCTCTGCATAGTGAAAAGGATGCATCTTTTTTGCCTTCATAACTATGGACTCTGTTAGCTGACCAGCTGAATGAGAGTTGCTCTCTCTCCTTTAATAGAAAGTCACTGTATCCATTTAACACTGAAGTTCAACTTCTGGATATTACTGAATACACAGCTTCAGTACAATTGCAAGATCGTTAAAGGAATACTATTGGAGTTTCATTTAAATCATGCAGAGCAACTTTCTCGTTGATAATTTTGCTTGAACTCCATTAGCATTACACTCTAACGGATAAAGAAGAAAGGGGAGAGGGAGAAGGGAACAGCCCAACCAACTCTCAAGACGCAAGGGTCAGCTCCAGTGGACGTACAAGAGAAATCCTGGCATGAATAAATAGCAGACATACAGCTATTTAAACAAATGTAAAATATGTAATTGTCACAATGACAGAATACTTACATTTCTATGTGCTATAGTAACATACATTTTCTAGATGTCAAATCTCTAGTTATTTAGGCAGAGGGTTGTACAAAACCAGTTAAATACTGGCCAAATAATACAATGCCACAAGGTATGCCCTGAGCTTTAATTTAACCGAAGAACTTATTTAAAAGAGAAAGTAAGCATTTTCTGTGCTGCTTTGACTCTACAATATATACTTGTGTGACAAACATTTATTGAAAAATCTTGACTAAAAATATTTTTTGATATATAAATTCCTGAATGACCAGGATTTTCAGCTCCCTTGAGACCATCTCACTGGAACAGGAAACAAATACAAGAAGTTAGAAGTTTTAAGAATATATGTAAGACCTTCTGCAGGGTATCACTCTCTGAGACAGTTCTTATTATGGTTGTTTTAAAAATAAAGAGCCAAAATCTGTACCTGCTCTGGTCTAAGGCCTGGTGGGACCCAGGCATATTCTTCCAAGGCACAGCCAGAGTCATCATCAGATGTCGAGCTTCGCTGACACCCAAAAGCAAGACTGTTTGCTTTGGGCTCCATCTCCAATGACATAATGTAAGTGTGAAGCGTTAAATATTTCAGCTGCAGTTCATCAAACAATTGATCTGGAGAAAGAGACTACCAGAGTGTTACTTAATTTGAACATGCAGTGACTATCAGTGTAAATAATCTTACAACAGTTTAGTATTCATTGTGTTACGCAGAATACAAAATTATTGAAGTATCATTACAACTTGCTACAATCAAAAAAACAAGGAAAAGAAAACTAGACACACACCACCGCATTTATCACGACACATATTTCAATATTAACACGTTGTCTTCTGTACTTCTGCTTGTTTTGAAACATTGCAGGTTAAGGAAAGACTCATGTTGAGCAGATATTAATAAAATGAATGACGTGAGTGCTTTTTGAAGTCACTATCAATCCAGCATCACAGAAGGCTTGTCCAAAACTAAAGAAATTCTTGGGGAAAGACAGTTGTGTAATTAGTATCCTGTTTTTAACAAGGTAGGCACAAAGCGAGCAGTGAAAGCCTGTTAGATTCTTCTGAGAACTTTGTTTCAGCTGTATCAGAGCATAAGGGCATTGGTCCAGTTAAATATCTGAAATTCAATTATGTCAGATTAGGCTCAGTAAAATACATCATGATCATTCTGTTAATTTAAAACCCTATAGGGACATGCTTCCACTGATTCACGAAGTCTACAAAGTCTAGTATCAGTGGGACCATTTTGAATCAAAACTGACAAAGAAGGTTCTAACCAAGATCTATAACATTCTGCAATAAAAAACTTAAGATAAATGTTTTATGCTAATTTTAGCAGAAGTTTCTAGGAAATTCTGAATAGGAATTTCCGAGAAATGCAGATCACTATCAAAACCAAGGAGGATGTATTTTGCCACAACCGACATCCTGATCACCTGGGGTTAGAAATAAGCAGTACAACATTACAAATAAGCTGCATGTTCCCTGTTTCAGGCAATTTTTTCACCTATTCATCTAAATATAGATGCCATTTTATCTGTGCTAGATTTGAGCTGTAGGCCAGCTGTAGAAAATTTTCATCACCTTGACATATAAGCTTGCTTTTGGATCTAAAGGAGAGAGCAAACTAAAAAACTTCTGGCTCATTTCACATTACGTTACAGGTCTCATCACCACCATATTAGAAAAATCAAGTTACTGCTAGATCACAGGTGGAAGAAAGTTTGAGATCTAGTATCTGACTAGGCTGCTTCTTACACAACCGGAGTTTCTCCTTCAGGAGAGGCATGAGGTACTGGTCAGTGCCAGACACTGTTTATTCAGTACAGCATTCCTCATGTAAATCCACACCTGCTCAATGAAAAGTGGCCGTACGCACACAAAGAAAAAAAAATACACACTCACAGAAATGACGATATTTAGTATTACACATTCTATCTATCCCTGTTTTCAATACATCTATACATTCCCACATCCAATGAAAAGAGATGGAATTACCTAATTATTCCACTGGGCTAGTGCTCAAAAAATTTAACTAAAGATTTTTGTTAATTTTATTCCAAAGCTTCTTGTTTGAAAATATATGTGCTATTTTGAATGTACTGCTAAGATGCCAATGCACCATCATTGCACTGCATAGCTGCACTGTAATAAAAGATTTATTTATTATTTTCTGAAGTAAGCAAACCTGCAAACTTCCTCTAAGAACAGTGTATTTCTACAAAGCTTGACAGAAATCAAGCAAATTTCTAAAATCTTACTCTGGTTGAGCAACCAAAGGCTAGCAAAACAACTTTTTACACAGAATCACAGAATGGTTAAGGTTAGAAGGGACCTTTAGAGATCATCTAGTCCAAACCCCCCCTGCTCAAGCAGGGTCACCAAGAGCAGGTTGCCCAGGACCATGTCCAGACAGCTTTTTAATATCTCCAGACAAGGAGACTCCACAGTCTCTCTGGGCAACCTGTGCCAATACTCAACCACCCTCACAGTAAAATAGCTTTTCCTTATGCTCAGATAGACCTTCCTGTGTTTCAGTCTGTGTCCGTTGTTTCTTGTCCTGTCACTGGGCACCACTAAAAAGAGTCTGGCCCCATCCTCTTGACATCCTCCCTTCAGATTTTTAAATGCACTGATAAGATCCCCCTCACTCTTCTCCAGGCTGAACAGTCCCAGCTCTCTCAGCCTCTCCTCATATGAGAGATGCTCCAGTGCCTTAATTATCTCAGCAGCCCTTCACTGGACTCGCTCCAGTAGTTCCATGTCTCTCTCGTATTGGGGAGCCCAGAACTGGACACAGCACTCCAGATGCAGCCTCACCAGGGCTGAGTAGAGGGGGAAGATCACTTCCCTCGACCTGCTGGCAACTCCCTCTTCCTAATGCAACCCAGGATACCACTGGCCTTCTTGGCCACAAGGGCGTACTGCTGGCTCATGATCACCTTGTTGTCCATCAGGACTCCCAGGTCCTTCTCCTTTCCAGCAGGTCAACCCCAGCCTGTACCAGTGCATGGGATTATTCCTCCCAGGTGCAGGACTCTGCACTCCCCTTTATTGAACTCCATGAGGTTCCTCTCTGCCCATCGCTCCAGCCTGTCCAGGTCCCTCTGGATGGCAGCACAGCCCTCTGGTGTATCAGCCACTCCTCCCAGTTTTGCATGATCAGCAAACTTGCTGAGGGTGCACTCTGTCCCTTCATCCAGGCCAGTGATGAATAAGTTGAACAGGGCTGGACCCAGTATTGACCCGCGAGTACACCACTATTTATGGATCTCCAACTAGACTTCGTGCCACTGAGCACAAGCCTCTGAGCCCTGCCACCCAGCCAGTTTACCTTTACTTCACCAAATTACAATCTCTGTAAAGGAAGGCAAGGAGAAAGACTCCTGTATTTGCTATTTTGCATATTAACAGCACCCCAGACAGGTAGACTGTATCCCCACTAATTAATACATTTGACATCACTTCATCCTAAGAGACCTTTCCCTCATTTCCTCTTCCACTGTTGAGGAGCTGACCTTTTAAAGTAATCATTTTCAAGAGGTGTAAACCACTTGTGGTTAGATAGCTAGTGGAAGACAAAGCCGTTGGTACACATATTCATTGTCACTGAACAGACAGCATTAATGCCACTGCCTTATTTGCTATTACAAAAGCGAGTGACAAGAAGGCAAAGATGGTCTATTGAAAAACTAATATTAACGGAATTAACAAACAAGTCTCTAATAGCTCACTCTTGAATATCTGAAGTACAAAGACAGACATCCTGGTGCACACTAGATCCCCAGAATTAATTTCCTTCAGAAACAGATACTAAGATCTTGTTGTTACAAAAGATTCAGAACTGTTTCCCGTCTCCACATACCAGCCGAAATGAAGTCAACCATCAGGTATGTTTTGTTGTTATTGTTTCTATAAAACTGGGGGAAAAAAGAGAGAGAGATGAATACCAGGAGAGAGTTGAGAAATGACTGTTAACAAAGAAAAGCGGTGCTCACTGTGCAGGAGGACTGTGGTGCTAGGGTTAGCATCTTGTGTCCCACATCATGTATGCCCAATTAAGTCTGAAGTATAAAATCACCCTTTGTTGCAGTCAGTATTACTGAGAAGTCCAAGTCCTTTCTAAGATGATCTTAGCAGTAAGTGTACTGTTTCACAGTTCCCCTTTAGAGTAAGGCAGATTGTTGGTTTACAATAAAGCATCACTAACTAGCTGAAAGCTAAGGGGATATTTCCAGTTCTTATGTCATTGTGTCGTAAGAATTTGTGTTGATCAAACTGCTGCTTTTCAAGAACTGGCTCCTGCCCAATAACCCACAAATAGAAGGAGTCACAAGGTGAAACACCTGCGTCAAAGCTTCCCCAGGCAGCCCTATCTCAACTGCACCACGGGACAGCAAGTCTGCAAGGTAACTCAGCCTAGGAGCCGCACTCAGCTCTGCCACTCCTGAAACACTCAAGGTATACCTGCGAATTGCTAACAGGATATTCAAAATCACGTCAAGTAACAGATTAGTTGTTTAATCTCGATTGTTCAAAAACCTCTAAGATCAAAAATTAACTGCTCTGGCTTACTTTTTCCACTTGAAAGAAAAGGCAAAAAACCCCTTACAAAATGAATGTACATTAACTTTTCTGAGGATTTTTGAACCCTAAGGTTACATGCTACTTCTGCTTAGCACCAACACTGCTTGGTAATGTTAGGATTTCAAGTATGCCAGAGATACACAAATGCAGGAGAGTTGCCTAATTCCAAAAGGAGACAAGGCTCGATAAGCGGGACCATGCTGCTTTTCCACCAAGACTCATCCTGTCTGGGTCACCACGTTTACATATATATTTCAGACATCCAGTTCTCCAGCTCTAACAGGAGAAAAACAGACACCATAGGCCCATCAGCCCTCTAAAAGAGGGCAGGTTGAAAGCATGGGTGGTGGAGAATAAAGGGAAAATACACCTTCAAAACCACAAAACAAACCATACAATCTGGGTGCTCCTCTCCAAATAGGAGGATCAGAAATGTTAAAAGTGAGGCTCATAAATCTCAGTGAACTGAGATCCCTCAAAGGACAGCACTCACTTAAAAAAATGTTATCATAATGCTAACACTAAGTTAGCTACAAATTAACCGACAATACACCATGTATCAATATTACAAATATCGTGGTGCTGCTGAGAGCGAGGCTTCTGAAGAGAGCACAACTTAACAGCCAGCTATTTGCAGAACTATTTTAGCTATTACTTGTTTAGAAGTTCTCCTTCCTCTCCTGCTCAAGTGGAATTTGGTTTGCATTTTAAAACTACAGGGTTCAGGAGACTTCCTCCCACCCCCCAACTGCACTCATTCTTCAAAGTGACCTGTTTAAAATGATTACATCCTAAGGAGGACTCAGATGAATATAAACAACAGCTGAAAAAATAAATGATTTGTGAAGGATGATTAGAAAAGAGGTCTTTCTATTCATGCCATAACATCCTCAAAATACAGCAAATGTGTTTGGTTTTGCTTTTTCAAAGTCTATATAACATTTTGAAGTTTCGCCTCTGTTCAAATGCTATCTCGCAAATAAAGCTTCATAGCCTACAAGGAGATATTTCACTGGCAGCTTGACAACTATGAATTACATAATTGAATCAAACAACTAAATCTGATTTAAAAAGAAAAGCGATTAATACATTTTTTTTCCACTGCTGTATTGAAATGACCATATATGACAAAGTTCTCAGAGGTCAGAAATAAAGACAAACTGCACTCCTAATTATAAATCCACTGGTACATAAAATATTAGGCTGTCATAAGTGAAGCAAAGCTACTGTTGAATCCAATACGAAGGTTATCCTTATGCTAGGTTTTCCAGCTCACTGATTATGTCCCACTGTCACCTCTGGCCACATAGAAGAGGTCATGATTTGTGAGCACAGTTAGACAAACATCTCCTTGCCCATCCCCTGCTGTTTTACTCTGTCCTGCAGGGCAAATTGTTTAACAGCTTTTTTGTTAGAATGCTTGTTAACAAGGCTACAGGGGATGCAAGATGCATATCACACGCACCCATTCACAGCAGAGGGCAAGGAAGGCCCAAGGAGTTCAGATTATCATGGCCAGCCCATTCACCTGCTTATTTAACCCCTAATGCATCATAGCTACACTAGAAGAGGAAGGGTGTGGTACAGCAATAAAGCGCCATACAATAAAGATTAATAATTTAAAGATGTATTACACAAACGATCAGAAAGTCCTATTCCCTAGCCACAATATGAGTAATATATTCCCAGGCAGTACTTGACAGCTCTATACTTCAGAAACTGCAATCCAAATTTGGATAGCAGAATTTGGATCAGCACCAGCACACAGCAACTTCTTCAGCTGCTGGATTAATTTACTAACTAATGTGCAAAGAGCCGGGGGGGAGGAAGGAAGCTTGTGTACTTCACCATTCAACAGATTTTAGAGGGACCCAAGAAGACAAAAACTTTTTTTAACTATCAGCCCATGAGCAAGGACCAACAGAAGAGTTAAATAATCTTCTCTCGCATTGCAGGCCAGAGATCACTTTCCCAACTGGAAGTCTAACAATTCTTTTCATGGGATTTTCTTTCCATGAATAATGCCTTCTGGAGCTGCAAAGACAGACTGCTTGAAGTTAACAAAAGGAGGAAGCGCTAGCACAAAGCATCGCCCCGTGCCAGAACATCTTACTCGGAGGTATCGCGTCTGGCAGAGCCGGCAGAGGCACGGGCACCAAAGCAGCAGCCGAGGCAGCAGTATCCCGGGGCATCTTTTCTCCCCGCTCTCCGTCAGAGGGTGCACAGATTCAGAAAGAAGGAAATCTAGCCTTTACAGTCTCCCATTGATTTTTTTTTAAATTCTGTTTTAAACAGCAGCCAGACTTTACTCCAATGTACACATATACTCAGGTTTCACCCCGTCACCTGTTGGCTCCTGAACAACACCCTTCTTTGTTAGAGCTCACAGCCCTCATTTGAGACAAGTTTCCAGAGAAAACACCTCAAGAAAGTGTTCAGTAAGTCGCAAGACTGGAGCTGTAAAAACAAAATTCCGCGCATAGCCCAGTTGACTCTGACAGATAAGTTCAAGCGTACGAGCTCATCTCGAAAGAGCCAGACCCGACGCCTTCCCGGGCAGGTAGGAGAGCTCCGCGCCCGGGCTTCTCCGCCCGGCAGAGCCCCACGGCGCCCCGCAGGCCGGTACCCCCCGGCCTTCCCAGCTCCCACCGGCCGTAACCAGGCACCAGCACCTAATTAGTCTCTCTCGCAGGCAAGCTGGACGACTAAGCGAATACAAGACACTGCAAATTACCTCTTAAAGAAATAATAATAGCGGGGCGCAGAGGCGAGCAGCAGGAGAAGCGAGGCAGGGAGAAGACCGGGCAGCGCGGCGCACCCCTGCGGCCCCGACCCCGCTCCCCCTCGCTGCATTTGCTATTTTAAACCGAGCCCCTTTCCCCCGTGGCTGCAAATAGCAACAGACCCGGCGAAGCGTCCGGAGTTTCCCCGGCCCCGGCGGGGAGGAGAAGGGCGACGGCGGAGGCGGGCGGCAAGCGGCTCCGGCAGGGGCCGGGACCGGGCTCCGTCCCGGCGCGGCGGCGACAGCGACGCATCCACCGCGGCGAGCTCCTCACCACGGGCCGGGGCTCCGCGGGCAGGTCACGGCGCCGAGCGCAGCCCCGCGGAGGAAGGGGGCGGCCGTGGCGGTGGGGGCTCGCCCTGCCCTGCCCTGCCCCTGCCGCAGCCGGCAACGCGGCCCGCAAGCTACCTGCGCCGCCCCCGCCGCGGGCCGAGCACGGGCCCACGGACCCCCGCCCTGGCCCCGGGCTGCCGGGCAGGGCAGGGCCGGGCCGCCTCCCCCAGCGCCGCTTCCCCGCGCGGGCAGAGCCTCTCACCTACCTCCGCGCCCGCGGCCCCGCTCCGCATCGCCGGCGGGCGCGGAAGGAGCCCGGCGCCCGCGGCTCCTCCCGGGGCGGCGCGGCGGGGGGCCGGCAGCGGGCAGAGGAATTTGGCAGGAATTTCTTCCACCGGCGATCGTCTCTTCGAGGCGCTACCCGAGGGGAGCGGCAGGGAGGCGCCTCTCTGGCCGCCGGTGCCGGGAAGGAGCCTCCCCCGAGGCCGGACGGCCCCTGGCCCGGCCGCGCGTTTACTCGAGGGACCGAGCGTTTGCACAAGCCGTAAATTTCCGCGCGCGGCGAACATGTGTTTTAACGACCGCGCTTTTGTTCGCCTTTATACCCGGCGCAGGGCTCCCCCCCCCGCCGCACCGCGGGAGCCTCCTGCCCCGGGCCGGCCGCGCCCGCCGCCGCCCCCCGGCCGCCGGGCACGCGAGCGGGCAGCGCCTCACCCGCCCCCGGCCGCTGCCAGACCCGCACCCCCTGCAGCCGGGGCAGAGGAAGGCAGCAGCGCCCGGCGGCCGTTCGCACATCGTGAGACAGGGCAGGGAAGGGGCTCCGGCCTGAGCTGACGCTTAGGCACGACCCCCCCCTCCCCCGGCAGCCCTGTCCGCAGGCCTGGGAGACCCCTGCCCCCCAAAAACAAGCCTTTGAAGGCTTGTCTTTGAACAAGACTTTGAATGACCTCTGTACTGTCTGAAACAAGCAGCATCAGTGCTCTCCCAGCCGACGGGAAGGCAGAGGAATCAAGCTCCCACTGCTCCTTGCATTAAAAAAAAGAAAGCAGCAGCACACAGAGGAATTAAGGACTCTGAGAAGAACAGGAAACCAGCTGATCGCTGGACCATAATCAGGACCATGACAGACAGTGGTCTATAAGTGCCATTATAGGCATGCCTTGAGTGAGAAAGGGGCCTCCAAGCCCAGGCGTATTCATGGAAGTGTAACATCCACATCACCCGGGCTACCAGGACATTTTCTAAATGCTTCTAGACAAACAACTGTCAACTACAACGGCGGGTAGAGTGTCACTATAAAAAGTAACCAAGAAGGATCTCCCTTGCAGTGCACAGCCAGGGAGCTGCCTGCTGCACATATGTTTCTGCACCCAGCTGAACAATGAGCTCTATTGTAAGTCTGAGAATTAAAACTAGACAAACATGTTGCTGTAAATAGCTTGGCAAAACGAATAGCCCACTGGTCGCACTCTGGACCGTGGCGCTCCTGCTCGCTGAAGTGCCAAAGAGCACAGATGAGAAAAATAACATTGGCATTTATTGGAAAGCAGAGATCAGAGCCATACGTGTGAAGTCTATACAGCTGTAGCGCTGGTCAGACAAGAGCGCTGCTAAGCCAGGCACTCCTGGCTGGCTGCCAGCCTTGACTCCATCCTCGACAATAAATTTTCAAACAGGGAGGAACCGCGGACATAGTTGTCACTTTTACTTCCTCGGCATTTAAAAGGTGTAGCCTTTCCTCCAGCTTTGACAAAAAAAGCTCCGAAAGCCAGTTTGTTTGGCTTCAAAGACTGGTAGGCCGTTTCCTCTACAGAACTGTGAATTTAACCGTGAACACCTAGGTCAAATTTCCTCCTTCCTCTTTCATACTGCTCTTTGTTTCCCTTGGGAAGTCATTATCAAAGCTAATTTATTAGCGCTGTATCTCTGGGTCAAAGAAGCGACCCCACTCGCTCTCAGGCAGAAGGGGCGGCAGGAACTAAGCCACCGAGCTCCCGGGCCGCTGCTTGCACGCCCAGCGCCGACGCCTGCACGAGGGCGCAGGCCGGAGGCGGACGCACCGGCACCCGAGGGTCTCGCAGCCACTGGGGGCTGCTGGGCCTATTGTTGGGGCCCTACATAGGCCCCACGATGAGGCAGTTCGCAGGCTGTTAGCGCCTCCTGCGAGGACTAAACCTGAACGAGACAGACTCGACCCCCAGGGTTGCAGAGGAGAGGCCGCTGGGGCTGAACGGCGCCGCTATCGTCAAGGGCAAGGGCGTTCAGAGTGCCGCTTCAGGTCTGGTCACAGCAGCCGGCACCCCTGGGTGCCCCCGGCCCGGCCCAGCTTGGCCTGGCCTGGCCCCACTGCGGCAGCCCGGGCAGGGCAGCACAGGCATGGCTCTGCAGGGCGAGCACAGCGTTATATCCGGGCTAGGCAGCAGGCTACGGGCTCCACAGCCTGACCCTCTGCATTTGGGATGCTCAGCTGCCCAGTGGGGTATCGGTGTTGTGCTTTGAGGCAGACCCTAATCTCAACCTGGCCAGAAAAAGTCTTTGGCCTCCTCCCAGATGCACACTCCTCCCTTGTAGTACCAGATCGGCAGAGCTGATCATATCACCAGGCACAGCCAGAGACAGAAATGTGTCCTGATGGACCAGTACGGCATTTAGGTCCTGGGCTACCTGATCTAATGTTGCAAAGCCTATCCCAGATTAACAGCATTAAAAACAACTTATCAGCTACAACTGATCTCCATCACAAACTGATTGTGCCTTGAGGTACGCCATGAGACCTTCCAATTATGCAGCTGGAGAAGGTTCTTCATTGCTTAAACTGTGGTGAGTGACATACACAAGCAGCAGTCCTCACTGCTGGTGCACGAGGAGGGACACGGTGCTGAGCAGACAGTTTGGTGCTGGCATAATCACAGCACTCCTGACCCCCGGCAGCTGCAGCGGCTGCCAGCACAGCACCCCCAGACTGCCAGAGCCCTTACAGTGGCAGGCCCATGAGGACTTCCCAACTATACAGAACTAGAAGATGGCAAAGGAGCATCAACATATTAACTAACTCCGTTTCTGTCAGAATAAAGGCTTTTCGCCATTCTTCCTTGGTGCTGATAAATGAATAGGCAACTGATCGGAAGGAAACCCATACAGAACCAACCCCATGAAATCAAAGCTACAGACTACAGCTCCTGCAGTGGAAGTAAGTGCTGAAACTCTAGCAAATTAACCAGCCAGAGTCCCTTTCCACCCCATTTCACTTCCATAAGTAGTTTCATTGGTTGTATTACCTTGATGCTTAAACTACTAAGCCATTTTGAGTTCAAAGTTGGCATATCACTTGCATGAACCAGAGCTTTTGTCAGAGCTTTTGCCAGTGTTAGCTTTACAAGATGCAGACCGTTTCTATTCTGTTTGTTGGACTGAACAGACCCCATCTGGTGGCCAGCTGAACATCTGCCAATTCCATTCATCATTAATCAAAAATGGAAGTGTCAGGAATAATGTTTGTTCCCCCCCTACATTAAATAACAATTTGCATATCTCATCTACTCCTTTTTCAGGGGTGCTTGACCTATTCTTAGTTGTTCTCCAAGGTCCAAGGACTCACCATGTCTGCACAGCACATTACTAAAAGGAGACAATCTCATTTGTGACTTTGGTAACACAATTAACTTAGTATCTACAGACAACGAGTTTGCAAAGTCTTCTAACCTAAAGCCTACTAAAGCCAATGAAGAAACATTTACTGACTTTACTGGGTAGACAAACTGTCCCCAATCTTGTTGACTCTTTCACTGACATTAAAGTGTTTGAGGTGTGTAGAGACAGTTGGCTGGAATGTATTTTTTCTGGACTTTCCTGACTCAAGCATAGAAATTACTATATTGTTCCAGGCAATGCACTTACAGTTTATCAGGCCAAAAACAAGCACTGTGATATTCTAGCCTGAACCCATGTATACGCAGCCATAAGATTTTCCTAAAATTACTGTGTGAATGAAACATTTGATTTTGATTTAAAAATACCAGCAATGAAAAACTCACCATGAACCTTGTTAAATCCACTACAACCCTTCTTAAATTGTTTCAAGTAGTCGATCATTGTAATTTTTTTTTCTCTTCAATCTTAGATTGCTGTGTTTCAATGCTCAAGCACTGGATTATGTTGTACCCTTGAATGTTAGGCTAGAGAGTCAACTGTCGTAACTCCCCCTAGGCATCTGCAAATTGTGAAAGTTATTTCTTAACTATCTCTTTGGTTTAAGCGTCATCCACAAGAACAAATGTGTTACCATGATTTTTTTTTCAGTGAGACTGCAATACATACATTTTATCTCAAGCATAACCTATGCTATAGAAATTGTCTCAAAAAAGGGGGGGAGGGGGAAGCACTAAAAAAAAGAGAGGGAGAGAGAGAGAGAGAGAGAGAGAGAGAGAGAGAGAGAGGGACACAAGCACAAACCTAGTGGCCCTTTAAGGCATGTTCCACATTCTTGACTTCTTGACTATGGCTGGGTAGATAGAGCTTATTCTTCAAACAACTGGATGGTTCAAGGGATCTGTAATGGATATGGAACCTTTTGCCCTAAGGTATTAGCATAGTTTTAGACTTGGTAACAACTTTCATTTACTACTGACCATGCCATGGTTGTTCTATGGCCTGTAAGAAATTTGCTAAGAGTATCAGTTTGGTTTCACAGTTCGCAATTATCCACATCACAGAACATCCCTTGAGATAACACTAGTAATTGCTACCTTTGTTGGCAGTCACAGAAGAGAGACCAAGGAGCAGAGAAAGAATTAACCTCCTGCGCTTTAGAGGCAGTTTCGCCTGGTAGGATAGTGGCATAACACCCACTTCTCAAGCTTGATTAGTCTATGGATAAATAGAGGAGTTCACCCTCTAAATCATCACCCTTTAATGATCACCACCTTCATTCCAAGAGTTTTAATTAAGCATCATCTCATCTATTCATTTAAGAAAAAAAATCATTTGTGAGTCAGCTATGAAAGGTGAAAACATGCAGTAAGGTGAATGGGAGCTAGAACAAAAAATCTTTGCCACTAATAATTCTTTCAGAGAAGTCAGCGAGACAATTATTCAAAATAAATCAGGTTTCATGTTAGGAAACAAAACAAACCAAGAAACAATTTGCATCTTTCTGATAGCACAGAAAGACTCCATGGAAGAGGAACTACAAATACCCTCCAAAAGGTTATTCACAAATCAAAGCCTGGGCCTGACAAACACAGGTATGCCCTCAAGGAATTTTAGGAAAGACCACTAGACCATACATGATCCTGACTACAGGCTACACTGCAGGTAGCTCTAGGATGCTTCCACACCATCAAGATCCTTCTCACCTTCACTGGCCCCACTTCTGTACCAAGGGAACAAAAATATTAGAGTTAGGGATGCAGTTCCATGACAGTCTAAGCTGATCCAAGCAGAAATTCAACTCAGTGAAAAAAATGCTGGTTTAGATACCTGGACCAGCCAGTATTAGCACACAGGAAAAACAGTACTAACTAGTATCAGCCTGGACTGTTGCAGAACTACAAGCTCAGCTGTCAGCCTCACTCCCTCTCTCTCCTCTGACAAAATTGGGAGTTTTCGGCCCAGAAAACAGGAAGACAAGAGGGCCTTGCTCAGCCACTGCACAAATAGCTGGTCTCTAGGACCACTTTACATGATGTTCACAAATACAAATAAAATTTAAACATTTTAGACTTCTCCCTGATGTACTTCGATCACACTCCCTGATCCCACTAGGCATCCATCTGCATCTCTAGATATTTAAGCATTTTGTCAAATATGGCCCCAGGCTGTTTCTTCCAGATTAAGAACACAAGTGTGGAAGTGCGCCTTTGGAGGTCGGAGCACTTTGCACAATTTTACTGCTGTGTGTGTGTGTGTATATATATATATATACACACACACACACACGTATATATATGCATACACATCTCATTAGGAGACAACTGACATACTGGATGCCTCTGAAGCAAAGCTGAAGTCTTAAAGGACCCATAAGGGGCTGCCAAAGCAAGGTCATCCCCCTCTGTGTCACTGTGCACCTACAGGCCCAGGTTCCTCATACTTTCCCTGCTCAATACTGCTTCCTCTTGCCCCACCTCCTATACCTTCCAGTGTGGTTCCACTGACTCCTGGGAGATATCTATCATTTTAGGATGAGGAGGCAGCTAAGGAACTGTGTCAGCTCCTCTTGCCACTGCTGTATCTCCCTTCCCAGTTTGCCTCCAAGGGCCAGCGAGCAGGCTGTCTGCCTCCCTTGCACTGAGATCAGTGCTAGAGGCAAGCCACCTGCTCACATAGGCTAGGGGAGAGCAAGATAAGCAGCGATAGCATCTGGTGTGGGGAGTCCAGGGGCCACCACACTGCACAGAGGGGGGAGGACACCATACTTGTCCTCCACAGCCATCTACTAAATGGAGAAAAGCTCATTTGGAGAGTAGTTTATAGCACCTAACTTGGGAGACTGAAGTCAGTGCAACTGCCCACCCTTCTATGTTCACCTCTCCAAAGTGCTGGTGAAAGAGCCTAAAGATTCACAGCCCCCTTAAGTTCTCTTAGGTATGCAACTAATCAAAACTAATCAGCTGTCACTTATCTGGAACGATAGTAGCATGCAACTCTGCTACACGCATTCATGCTTTTCTGAGCACCCTGACATGCTTTTTCTCTGCTCTTTCTCCCGGGCACTGCTCCTTTGCAACTACAGAAAACAGCCTTTTTCCTCTCTTCGCCCTCTCCTAAAGGGCATGGGGGGCTGCCCATGGTTATCATGGATGCAGGAAGGAGTCACATGAAGAATGAGGCCACCCCTTGCTAAAATCCCTGCCCAGAGAGTTCTCAGTCTGTCTAGAGAGCAGAGAAGAAGGAAGGGACATAACACACAAATAGACTAAACACACTGCCCATTTGCAAACGCACACTAGCATGCACATTGCACAAACTGGTGGCACAACCTGCAGGCATGTTTTGCTGCTTTTTGAGAAGTCTGTTTACTAAGGAGAGAAGATAACAGGGATGCAAAGACAAGGGCATACGTAAGTATGGCACAGAGAGGGACAGGAAGCAAGGAGGGGGAAGAGGGGAGTTTGGCACAAACAGCTAATCACCACATGCTGCTCAGAGTACAAATTACAAAAGGCAGACCAGTGCTGCTGTTGGTGTATGGAGGCTGCTGAACTGTGTCCCTGACTGGTTTCTTCCTGTATTTTTCTTTTTCAAGGCTACAAAGAAAGGGCACAGAGGTAGCACCAAAGGACTCCTGGTGTCTCCATAGTCTCAATCCTTGCTGATGTTTTAAATAAAATATAAAAATTCAGGGAAGACCAGCTCAGTGGAAGACAGGCAGGTAAAAACAAAAGATTATGATATACAAGAGAGAGGAAGCAGTGTTGGGAATAAAAGGAACATGTCAAACGCAACAGGTGAAAAATAGGGAAAACAAGATTTGTGCCTAGCACAGGTTTGTTACTAGGTCACAGTGCTCAATTTCGACTTTTCTCTTTGCCAGATTCACTCTGATCTTAACACACTGTCCCTCTATTTACTTTATCATTGACAAAATGGGGACAGTGCCCAAAATAACTTTAGAAAGTAAGTGAAAACATCCAAAGGAAATATTAGTATCAGATAACAAACTGGGAGACATTCAAGTAGCATTAGATAAATCAGAAAGAAAAAATATGCTCATTTACATTTCCCGTCACTGAACAATGGTACAAAATTCTGCTGAAGTATCTAGCAAGCAGCCGCAAACAGGGAAGCTGCATGAACTGCTGAATATGAAGAGCTCCTACACCCATTGATGGCCTGAGGACTGACTGGCATCAACCACTGTTTTGGGAATGCACATCTAAAGGAGGTTTATTTTATTTTCTTTACTTACTGCTTTTAGAGTTCAGGACCAAAACAGCTTTTAAAACCATGATTTTACTTTGCTTCTGCAGCAAAGAATTAAAGTTTCATTAAAATGCTATGCAGCCCTTCCTTGTTGGATCGGGCTAGGACTTGCTCCTGAACCAACAGGTCTGTTGCAGTATCTGGAAACTCTTTACTCCACAGGCTTTTATGAAGACAGTAATCTGATTTTATCATAATTGACTCTGCATGGCTTATAGTCGCACACGTATGGGTAACTGACTGGGTATACAGCTATTCAGACCTTGCCCACAATACCACTGTAACCACAAACTGACTAACTTATAGGTACAAGTGCCACTCTTTGGTGGTGCATCTGGGGTTATCTTAGCCACATCAACATCCCCAGTTAATTATTCCCCCGTTCCCCAGACTGTGCAAGGCATAACAAAGTGCACTGCAACAACATGTGCCTGCAATGCTTTGCCTGTAGCAGAAGCTGATGTAGGATGGAATCACTGCCTCATTTTTTAATAATACACCAGCACAAACACAATTACGCAACATGGAAGGTGTTGCATAGCCAGTACTAATGCGATGTTTGCTTACTGAGGTACTTCTAAGCCAACTATTATGCCAAAGCCTATGTGGATGATGAATGATGTCACTCTTATCTGTGTCAAGTTCTGTTCTCAGGCCTTGCCTCCAAAGAACTTGTCCCAGTTTATCTAAATTGGTTTGGAAATTAATTTAGATTAAAAAAGGAAATGGTGCAAACTTTGTGTGGCTCTTTTACTATGACTGACATATATATACGCACACACATATATAAAGGACAACTCATTGCAGAAGTAGGGCATCCAGGTAAAGAAACACTAATATATAAAAATGAATTTCAACCCCCTAAATCAGTACAGTTTTGTGTGTGAGTAATGCTTCAGTTGCACTTAGTCTACCCTATTGTTGGCTATGCTTTTGAACACTCTGCCTTGAAGCCGGAACTTAAAAAAAAACAGGTGATTTGAGTTTAAGTGAAGACAGAGTTTGACATGGAAGATTACTGCTGCTGCATTATATCCAGACAAAACAAAAATCCAATTTTAAGTTGAAGAGGAGGTTTGCAAAGGTTTGTGGTTACTTCCTTTTGCTTAAAATTATGGAAAAAAAATTCTAGCAGTCACTGAAACACAGGCAGTGTTACAGTGCCATTTTCTGAAACTCATACAAAGCAAAACATACTGCAAACACATGTGGGAGAGCAAACTGTTTAGATTAACTGTTAGTTTATTTTGCTAAATTAATCTCACATGCCATCCTCAAGGCAGACAGTGATGTAATGAGGATATAAAAAAACCTGTCACATGAATAAGGAAGATGCCTTATACCTTTGTTAGCTTTCTTCAGTATAGCAGATGCCAAAAAGAAAGAGAGACTACTAAATTTATGAGCTGTCAAGGCTGAAGGCCAGGCAACTCTACCAACAGACATCAGCAGAAAAAAGATAAGTGTTTCAGTCTTCTGCATAGAAAGATCAACTGCTAAATAATTATTACAGCCACATAAGCCTGGGGACAATCCTCTCACTTCTTGCTCAGCAAACAACGTAATCTGTCTCGAACCTGAGCACTCTTCCTACCTTATCAGAGGTTCACTGCTCTCCTATCTGGTCAGTTCATGCTCTCTGCCGTTCTTGTTGTTGTAGCTTTCTGGGTTTTTCTGAGGTTTCTTTTTCTTCATATTTAAGAATGCTTGTCATGGGCTAGATAGCATCCAAATGAAACCCTGATTCCAGACACTAATGCTGTCACCATTATATATATATTTTTATATATACACATAGTTTTACAATGAGTTTCCACATTAAGTTGTAATTGGCTTAAAACGTAAATGATCCTCAAAAAAGGAGGAAAAAGACTTAAAGTCCTGTATCTAACTGAAGTTTATTCTTGAGAGATATGAAGGCTTTCCCCCTCATTCCCTTGTCTTTCTTGAAAGTGTTACACATCTTACTCCATAACCTGTCATCTTGCTGAAACAAACAAACAAACAAACAAACAAAAAAACCCCTCACAACCACCTGACTGTCTTGTTTGCCAACAGAACTACTGTAATGTAACCCGTTATCCCAAAATGGGTGTAAACCAAGTAAACCCAACGGTAAGGGTACTTTGGTTTTAGTACAAAATTCACCTGACTGACATTAATCTAACTTTATGTGATCAAATAAGACATGAGATAGAAATGCTGGGTTTACGCTTGCTTTCTCTTCTCCTAGGAGGGTTATGACTCAGCCTGTTTACACTGTGGCCAAACTGGCTTTCCACTTAACAGAGTGAGGACTGCTGATTATCCAGGAAGTTACTTTTTTTTTTTTTTTTTTTTTTTTTTTTTTTAAGGTAGGATGAGTTTTTCTTTGCTGGTTTAGCTCCCAGAACTGGTTTGTCACAAGTTGAGTTGAGCGCAATTGTCAGCATAAGGGAGGAGATGGGAGGTAGGCTCAGAGGGATGGTCCCACTCCTGGTCAGTGGCAGGCTATAACAACTACATTGACGCATTGAAACCACATCAAAAAGCAGCCAGGGAAGGTTTCACCAGCACTTCTCTCAGACGCCTGCCGAGTGCCCTTGGGATTATGGATGAACAGGTAGGAACAGGGGAGAAAGACCAGTCACAAAGTGCTCGATCAGTAAAAACAAAACCAGACCTAGTAGGGTCATAGTCAAAAGGCATTTCGAAGAGTCAGATTTCTTCCTCCAAGTATTCCCTTCACTACATAGTTCGATGCTTAGGACCAGATGGTTGGGGACAAAACAGCGATCCCTCCCTTCTCTTCACCTCCGCTACACTTGAAGTTTGAGGCCAAGTAGACAGGCAGTGTCTGCTCTCAAGATGCGAGTTACACCTGCTTTTGAATAGGATAATAGGATCTCAGTTCAACAAATATTCAATAATAAATCACATTAATAATGATCTTTAACTATCTGTCATTACACTTTCCACACTGATTGGCAATATATGTTACTTTATTGCAACTACAACAGGGAAAATCAGTTTAAGTTTCCTAAATATCAAGTTTCATCTCATCACCAGCATGACATTAATACAAACAAGTTTGAAGCCTTTAATACATACATATTTCCTTGAATATGAGGTATACAGTACAAGTGAAGATTATTTTTAAAACACTCCACCAGTATACTTGGCATGAGTGACCTTTGTACAAGCATCCATTTATCCTTAAGTCCTTATGGCTCTGTCAACTGCTGGGACAGCAACTGGTGGACAATACCTAACACCTCATACTTAGCTGGTAGCTTCCCAGCTTTCAGCTATACCCACCTGGACTTCTCAACATGTCCCAGCTTTTCTCACTTACCACCTTACACAGGAGAAGGGATTCCTTTGGCTACGA
Source organism: Dromaius novaehollandiae (assembly GCF_036370855.1). Taxonomy (NCBI): domain Eukaryota; kingdom Metazoa; phylum Chordata; class Aves; order Casuariiformes; family Dromaiidae; genus Dromaius; species Dromaius novaehollandiae. The sequence goes on from NC_088098.1 coordinate 29,428,751, forward strand.
AGTAATGATGCCTTGCTTAAAAAAAAGTGCTAGAATTTAATGGAAGTGAACAATTGCTAATGCAATCTATGGTCACAGACAATGTATGCTTCTAGGAATAGAGAACATCGTATATTTTCTTTTTATTTAGATTCAGCCACTATTAAGTGAAACACTTCACAGTTGCTATGGGTTCCAGTATTGGAGGTTGAAGAAATCTGCTCAAGCATTGCACCACTTTTTCAAAGACAGTTCAAGATAAATTTTTGCAACTCTTTAGTTTCTATGGAAAAAGTTCAATCATTTTCAAGATGAGACAGCAGAAAAACATGCAACCTTTCCACTACATAACACTTCAGTATCTTTAAAACAGGTTTTGGAAGCAAATATTTTCAAGGCAAAACCCTTAATTTTGACATGTTATGTTTTGCTAAGTAAAACTGAGAGCCGTATCTGCTTGATATGACTTCAGACATGTCTGACATAGGTGATTTGTCAAAACATTACATTTTTAGAGGTCTGAGAAATGGCAATTGTCACATACAGAACTCAAAGTCTCGAGCATATGCATGTAGGTTTAGCGGTGGCTCAGGTTTCCAGTGATTCTGTACCTTTAAACTTGCACATTTTCCTGACTAGCTTTGTCTACAGCAATTATTGCTGAGACAAAGCAACTATTGCTGAGACAAGATTAACTCCCAGACAATTAGTAAGCAGAGGAAAGATGAGAACAAATGTTTCACAACAGCCATATACATGACTCTCCAACTTGATGTAATCTTTGCATTTTTATGTTACGCACATACACATCCCTCCCTCCTCAGTCATCATCTACTTTCTCCTCAGTGATATTCCTTCCTAATCCTCCTGCCATGATATGCAGAAGTAATGAGTCAGTGATAATTACACCGCTTTTGTAAAGGCAGGCTATTGACAGCTGGTCTGGACTTTAGTTCCAGCATCTTAACAAGAACTGTTCTTCAGAAGGTACTCTCAAAGTGGCACCAGGCAAATTTTAAAGCAAAAAAACACTTTTTCCAACAAAAGGCAGGACAGAGATTTGGGTGAGAATCACTTTCCAGGTCTGGCAGACTTTCACAAGCAGACATCCCATACAGACCTTCAGAATGGGGCAAACTCCACTCCCAGAAAGATGTCCTTAACAGAATTACTAATGGAAACATTAAAAAAAAAAAAAAAGAAAGAAAAAGAAAAAAAAAGACCAGGTTAAAAAGGACAGTCTAGTTAAACTAGCTATAATTTAATTAACAAGACAACAATTGCAGAAGAATCTTGACCTTGTTTTGAGCACTACCATCTGCAACTGCTGCTTTCTAAACAAGCTTCGTTCCATCATGCAGTTACATTAGAAAGTCCTTCCTGAACCTATTCTTGGCATGCTGATTAGATAATCTCTAAAATTTGGTCAGAACTAGTTACCATAGAAAGGTCCAGTGAGTTGCCTGTTCTGCAGGAGTGAAACCAGTTCTTGTAAAAATTCTACGTGGTTAATTTGCACTATGCTGAACTACAGGGACTAAAGGATGCCTAATACCAACCTAGACTGACTGTGATGGGACTAGAGTCTCAACTGCTACTCAGCTTCTTCTAAATGAGATCTATGAAAGCTGGATTTACTTCTTCACTACACATCAGACCAGGAAGACTACATGTAGAGAACAACTGCACAGCCAAAACTTGCAGTGCAGGTTCAGGAGCATGTGTGTGGCACTGTATGAAGTACCAAAGCAGATGGTGACTTTGTGCATCTACCTCAACTCTTGCCTGATACCATTAGACTGCACCACCAGAACTGAATAATTCTTCAAGATGTGACTGATCAAACAGCATCAGCTGTGCCACTGGGATAACGTACATACTGGAGGAGCAATAGATTTCATAACAAGAAAGGGGGTGAAATGGAAAAGGGTGGCTAAGAGTCTATACAATTTAGATGCTAAAATAAGATCTTTGTACCTACTAATGATCTTATTGCTCAGCTGCCACAGATTGCAATGGATAGGTTGCCTCTTCTTTGTTTCTCTTTTTGATCTACAGAGACGGTGTAACTAACATAAAAAGGTTAAAGAACTGAATCAGCATGTTGATCCTCCCAGCAGCGGATTTCAACAGACAACCGTTACCACACAGTAAAAATGATGGAGGTAAATTTAGTAGATGCAATTATCTATAGCTCTTCCCCGTTAAGCCTTAAATTCTCATCGAGAGAGTTACAAGAGCATAACTGCTTCAGCTTCTCTGTGACGCTAAATAACTTTACAAGAGACAAACAGTAGAACAGGCCATTCCCATTTTGTACTATCAACAAATAAATGCTTAAGAGCAAGTTTTTGGATCCGGTTATTATTTCAAATTACACATACCTTCTATGAATAAACAAAACTGGTTTGCATTTTTTTCCCTGATCATTAGCCCATTTACATAAGTGTTATGAGGCCAGTTCTTTATCCATTAGCATGAATTAAGTGATAACCTGCTGGGTGCAGGACTGTTCAGACATGCTGACTGTGGAGCAGCTGCTCTCCTCTTTTGGTATTGAATGTTGATTAGCATCATAGCACGTGACACACTGCAGGGCATATCATGTGTCACACTATGACATACAACGTTTAATGAGTCTCCAAAGCTAATCCCATCATTTAGGCAGCCAATCTCTGCTCTGAATAGCAGGGCAATGATTAAGCGCATAGTCTATATTAGCAAAGATGGACCCATTGAACAGAGACAACAGTTTTTGTGACAACGCTGACTACCTGAGGCAGAACTATGTTTTCTTAGTTACTATAAGTAGTAGCAAATAAATCCACTGCCAAATAATCAAGTGCATTCACGTTTTCCTGCAAGACACTTGTATGTTACCTTTTCAATTCTGCACTATGAGACAGGATGACGCATCTGTATTATTAGACCTATGAAGAACATCTAATAAAAAACCCCACAGAACCTATCAAAACAGAGTGCATGATACAAATTAAATTCCTAGAACATAGAAAAATAACTAACTATCCTTGCTAACTTGCAAGGATTGATTACTTATTTGAACAGTACTTTGACAATACTGTAAAATAGCATATCCTGGTATTACAAACAACATTTCACTACTTTGGCATTATTAAATGCAGGCAGGGAAAAACTTTTTTACAGCAACGAAGGAATTAATCTTACACTGTTCTAATTTATGGAGAAACTAGTTATTTTAAGAGAAAACATATTTATGGTAAGTGGTAACAATGCAAGAATACTGAAAGTGCTGATGCCTCAGCTCATCCACAACGAACTATCAGCTGATTATTGACAAAGATTCTCTTAGTTTGAATTCTGAATTAGTTTTGAGTTCTGAATGACTGGAACTTGATTAGTAAAGATTTCAGCAAGTACAGCTCTTCTCTAGAAGACGCAAAGGCAACAACAGAATCCATCCTCCCAGCTAAATAACATGTTTTACTCTGCATAGCTCTTTCTTGCTGCTAGGCACTGATGTAAGCAAAACAGAAGAATCCCTCTGAAGAGGATGGGCCAAGTTCTGTCACCAGAAATGGATCCAATTACAGTCATAGTTGTACATCTGTTTCAAAGAGTAGAGACAAAATCCTGCTCTAAGAGAAGTTTTAGAATAAATTAGAGTGGTGTCATTAATCAGGAGAACAATGAAGAAGCATAAAACATGCCTCTTTTTCTACGCTGTTCACAACACAGTCTCTTTGTAGGAGAACACTGTAGCATAACAACAAGGGACTAAACGATTCCACATTAACAGTTCAGTCCAAGGAAACAGCTAACAAGTGATTTGCAAGGAACATGCCACCTCTGTATTTTAATTTTAAAAAATAGGGGGGGTGGGGGAAGCAAGGGGGGAATCACAAAAGTTCCCTGAATTGCACACTTTCTTCTTTTTGTCCTCCCATGATCCTAGAGTATAAAGACATTTTTTCAGATTTGTTGTGGGGAAGCCACTTCAGAAGCACGACTTTTTATTAAAAGGGTCTTGTATTTTAAATTGAAAGCAGATCTCGGCTCACCAGAGATCTTTATAAACTAGGTTCCTATTTTTGATGGTGTTAGCCTCCCTTCACAGGGCTTAGGCTAGCATCTTCACCAGAACATTTATATAAAGCTCATGCTACCTCTGCAACAGTATCGCAAGATAGTGGTGTCCAAGGTTTTTCTGGGCAGATCACTAATCTCAGTTCAACCTCAGAAAAGGCTATACATCATAGCACATCCCCATCCTGGGCTGTTCTTTAACATCCTAGATTAATTGCACATGTACCATGCATGCTTAATAATCTACTTGCATTTTTATTTTACATTTGCAGAACAGTGTACTGGAGACTCCTGGCCTGCTGTCCCTGCAGAGACAGCAAGTTGCCAGAAAGCAAGCCATCGGGAGCAGACTGAAGGAACAGCCCTGGGCAACCAGCTGTAATGTGTAGGTCATGTTGAACACTTTTGATATAGGACAGGTCTGGAAACCTTTAGCTCTGAGTCCAGGGTTCAAACATGGGTTGGGAGCATAAGCAAGACAGCTGCCATTAAACTTTAGTGTAATTTGCTGCATGCCGCACAGTCGTAGCCTTTGTGGGTGTCAAACTGTGCCAAATACAGCCAGCCACAATAGCCCTGATGCAGTTAAAGTACACCTCAGCCTCCATCTGAGAAGAAAAATGCTCCAGCTGTGTCTGTACGGCTGAACAAATCGGGGCCTGGGCACAAGCTCAAGCACTAGTCTGCACTCACCTATACTGTTTCAGGGCTAGTACGTTCCATGGCACGGTTTGGACTAACTAGCACTGCTGAGCAAAGTGTGAGGGATACACCAAAGGCCATGGACTGTTCCTGCTAGGCACGCTAGAAATGAGAGAGTTGGGTTTGGCTTTCCACACCTTCTACAGTTCTCCAGCACTAGCTCAAAGAGGCTTTGAACCACTGAGCACCCCAATGTGCTTTGGCACACACAGTACCCCCAGCCATGCAGTATATACTCTCGGTTCCCTGCTGTAAGAGCACTACTCAGATCAGCCAAAACAGTATCTCAGACACTTTGAAGAGGGAAAAAAAGAAAATTCAAAGAGTAATAATGGCCCTATGAGGTGGGCAGACACAGCACAATGCAACTATGGGCCAGGGCTATGTAACATGGATTTGACCAGTCTGACATTTGGTCTCAGGGTCAGGGAACAGTTACTGCTGAATAAAACAGCAACTCAGACAGTTGTACTTTCAGGCTTCTGCTGGCAGTCTTCTGCTAACTTTAATAAACACCTCTAAAAATGTATGATATCAATAACTGCTGCTTTCCCTCAACTTTTAGGCTTGCATGAATTTCTTTATAAAACAAAACTGAAACTCTGAATTACCCCAACATGAATTTTTGAAGACATTATTATAAACTTCAATGCAAAATGTCTACGTCAGGAAATATTAAAACAAAGCTTTCCAAGCTTTTTTGATAGAAACTAATCCAATTCATGATAAAAATAGCTTTTAACTATACAGATCTGAGATTATCAGGAAGAGCAACATTACAACACAGAAGGGAAAACAAAATTAACAAGATATGAAACTACTTTTTGAAGTTAGGATAATGTTTTTCTTATGTATCTGACACTTGTAAATGAACTCGACTTCAGAAGTAATTGCAAAAAAGCAAAAAGACTTTCAATGTCATTCACACAGACATGAATTTCATAGGACATTGCTATTTTCAATCACATTTTTAACAGTGTTAATTTTTCCTCATTTTCAGTAAAACTGAGCAAGTACATGCTGGGGGATATAAGAAACAGCTTTGTTTATCTTCAAAATCATGTGCTTACCATAACTAAAACATGTATTTGCCATATGCCAGTTTCTTTTTTTTCCCCTTCTTTAAAATACAAATTCATTAATATAACACACTGGATTTTGCATTAAAATGTGCTTTATTCCTTGCCAACAATCTTTAAAGAGCAATCGGTAGGATACAGCTACTTTGACAGAAAGGTTTGCCACCAAAGCAGTACCTTAGGGTGACCAAAGGGGAAACCTGAGACGGTGGAATGTTAGTCTGAACTTGATGAGTTTTTAGTCAGAGCAGAGTCCCCCCTGCAGCTGCTTCCCACGTCCATGTTTCACAATACCCCTCATGAGCATTTCCTCTTTTTCCAGGAAAGGATGTCTGTGAGACAGATCTGTTTCTATCAATACATTTTAAAACAGCCGTATCTTCTGTTATGGTCCCAAACTTCACAGCTCAGACCATCTGTATTTTATGTGTGGTCTGCCAAAGATGGCTGTTTCGCCAAACAGATCGCTAGTGATGAATCTGTAAAGTCCTGGTCCAGAACACATGAAGCTGAATCAAATACTCCCCCAACAACAACTGTCTTTCCATAAGACCTACAATCCAGTCTCCCAGGATGGACATGTTGGAAATATCAATAGTTCAGGATAGGCACATAACAAGGCTCAAAATCAGATCAAGCCAGTTTTAGTTTCCTTCTCTTTACTTTTTTGGTAGTGAGACTTGAGAGAAAGTCTAATGGCTCAGTTTCATGGCCTACAAAGAGGAGCTTGGAAAAGCTAGACAGAACTCTGCTTTAAATGAAAACAGATTATCAAAGGCACAAAAAAGACTATTGCTTAACAATGTTTTGCTTGCATCAAATGTCTCCATAACGTTTAATATAGAAAAGAACATTTAATTCTACAGTGAAATGAAAACAAAGGTTCATTAAACATATTTCTTAGTTTTTCTATTAAAGTTTTTCACTGTTACCTATTGTTATTAACTGTCCTACAAAAGATACTACAAATATCCTCTCAACTTCTGTCCTTTTCCCTGGGAGTTAGGATGCTCAGCATTTCACAAATGTGGCTCTTAAATCAACATACGTTTGTTATTTAAGTTATATTGTCATTGCTTCCTTTCTGTTCTTGTAAGGGTGAGGAATGGGACGGCTCTTTCTTCCAAGCCTGAAATTAGCATCTTTAAAATGTGAATATTACATTATCCACACACCTACAAAAAACTAGGGAGAAAATACTGCATAGAAAGACTAGAAACTCTAAACATGCCACAATAAAAAGCAAGACCTGATAAAAATTCCATTACTCGCTTATCTGGGATGATTCTTCACAGTTCAAAGGGTCAATTTCACACCAGGGCACCGGCGCTTATCAGCTAGTTCTGCTGAGCCTTTCAATTGCAAAGAGAAGTGTTGCCTCCAACTGGCATGACAATGACACTATTAAACAGGCACTTCAAAGATATAGATGTTGTAAATGCTTTGAATTTGCCAAGTTCTCTGCGCCATCAATATCCAACAGACTTTCGCATGAAGAGGTTAGGATAGATTCTTCAGCAGGAAAATGAAAAGCAGGTAATAAAATAAGTCATGTGAACTGCAGCAAACGGATCACATGCCTATACTCCCAAAACAGATGTCTACATTCTCCTAGCTACAACTTCTGAATATTTTAGAGAACAGGAAAAAGTTTATTCTCTTTGCTGTCTGTAGTCCCGGTCCCATCTGGGCCAGACCCTGCAAAAATATCTAATTCTTACTCCCATAACTAATGCCACATTCTTCAAATCAGGACTCAGAAGTACATCTGGGAGAGAAGTGACAGGTCTACAACTATATCCTCACTTCACCTTGCTGCCACTACTGTTTTGTGCTCCAGAATCTCAGTCTGCACTTAAAGGTAATTTGTACTACTATTGCCATCAAAGTTTTCAGAACACATTCAGAATGCAAGGGCTGCAGTGGCATTTGCAATAGCTGAGGGAGGCACGAACAGAAACCATTCCTATCAGTAGTGCTTTAACTGTAAAGAGAAGCTGGTATTTCATTGAGAGAAAAACAGGGCTGCTGTATTACAAAGTTCTCACTAATCTGTTGTAACAGGGAGCCAAAGCCATGAACGTGTTTAGATCCCACAGATCTGTAACCCTCCTTCCAGTAGAAGTAAACACATGGACAATACTGTTATTGAGGAGAACTTGCAGGACTGGACATTCAGATGAGCAGATCTGAATTCAGATTAGCTACTTGTCTAACAAACCAGCCTGGATTCATTTTAAGCAGACTGCGTAGGCAGACAAAGTATTCCCTCTGGTGATTAGAGACACAGGGTTTGTTTGTTATCTTCCTATATGGAATGACATCAAGGAGACTGGGCACACTCAGCATTGACTGACTGGTCATTCTCCAGTTATCGCAAGATCATGTGGTAAAGATCATACATGTTAAGAAGCATACTGGGTCATCCAGCATCTGCTGGTTTGCATCAGGGCTGGATGCATCTACCTTTATCTAGATCATCATCTTAGGTGACAAGCCTCAGACCTTTCCCAGCAGTTGATCTGTAACCTTTTCTCACACGTAAACCATGTTTTAAGTAAATCTCTCCTGCCTCGAGAGCAAGAAGTTTGCAAGTCATTCATCTTTTAAAATTCCTTTTCACTTAGTTCTCTCCCTGCTTTTCTTTGGAGCAGCGTCCCCGGGTCCCAGCCTTGTTTCGTCAGGCCAGTCATCTGCTTGGATGGAGCAGCGTCCTTTGGAAAGAGCTCTGGAACCTCTTTTGAACGTCTGCAGTGTAATTCCCTCAACCCATTAGCTTGTAACCCTTGGGACCCCCACAAAAAGATGTGCCAAAAAAGATTGCAACAGCCAGGACGTTCATTTTCACATGAAGGAGGACATGACAGGAAGCTTTTCAACCCAAAACATTTCCTGTCTGATCAACAGGCCATAGCTACACATAGTAGTAAATATGTGACCCACTGCAAACCAAGGCTATTTACACTGCATGTCTGATGAAAACACATACAGAGTCTGAATAAATTAAGTTTTAATTCCAGAAAGCAGCTTAAACTCAGCCAGGGGGCCTTAAAACAAGCTAGCAAACTTAGCTCTTAAAGCAAGTCAAGTTTCCCAAATTTTATGATATAGAAATGAAGACAAGGCAATATTAAGGCTATACATCAACATATATCACTTTACCATGACAGCATACACATTGTTACACATGCCTTGCAGCTGTAGAGGTGGCAGGTCCTGTACTTAAACTTGTCACCCTCAGACCATGCTACTGCTGAAATAATCAGAGTTGACAAAAACTTTACAGAAAAGGTTTGTCAAAGTCATAGGTTGCCTGGTTTGTTTCTTTCATTTTTTTTTTAAAGGTGGGAGGAGTGAGTTTCAATCTTCAGGGAAGGTACTCACCCTGCTTTTTCTAGTAACTCACTCTGTTCACATTACATAACATCTTTACAAGAGAAGAGAAAACTCTCACTCGGACCTCCCTTGTTTGGTTTATGCAAGCAGAGTTAACAAGGGGATGACATGCAAACAAAAGCTATTAAATTATTGTATCCTGGCAAGGTGCAGCATATCAGCAGAGTCCCAGGAGTGCGCCAGCCCCACACATTTTCCACCAGCCCCAGCGCAAAACTGTACGAGCAGTTAATGCCAATGGATTGCACCTCACAGCAGGCTGCAGTTCCCTTACCTTAGCCAACCATCAGCAACACAAATATTTCCCAGTGCATACCCATAACCAAAAGCACTTTGTAGTTTTAATAAAATTTACCAGGGCAAAATAAAACTCTATTCTCTACCGTAGACAGGCTCAGGTTGATAACTCACATGTAAGTTATAAACAGTCTTAAGACTTTATGTCATTTCAGCCTCCCTACAGTTATATACTCTCTCCTTCCAAGCCCCTGGCAGCGAAGAATCACGGCCCGTGGTTCTGACTTGTGCACACATATTCTCTCGTGCTCTCTTTTGTCCTCTCCCTCCCACCTTTCTTCTACTGTATTATCTTTCAGTTAGTCATAGGAGTACAATAAAACATATAGTTCTCTGATCTCTTAAAAGATCTTTTATTTATAAACATTAGTACCTGCCTTCTTTCTAAGAGGAACACTCTTTCCATAAATAGCACACTTATCAAAGAAGAATAAAGAAGACAAGATTAGAGGAATTAGGTAGGAGATGTTTTAAATAGTAATGCTGGCAACCTCTAATAAAAACACTGGTCTTGATTTCATCAAGCATATTCAGAAAGGATGGTCCCAAAGCTTAAGAGCAAGTGGTTGTGACTTGAAACCCCTACTGGCAGCTCAATCTCTAGGACACCTCATCTTGGACAAGGAAATCTTTAAAGTTAAGGCTATCTTCTTCTTCATGGCCATATTTTATTTACAACATTGTTTAAGACAGAGACTTCCCCTTTACACATTTAATAGAAGCAGGTCTCCTGCATGTTATAGTCCTGTGTCAGTCACAGGATTCACAATATAATATTTCCTGGTGGAAAACAGAGTGGTTTATATGAAATGCAGGAAACAGTGGAGTGCATGAAGCTAGTTCTTGAAACAGGGTCAGTGGTTTAGTTTTCTCTCATTTGTTTTGTTGCCCTTTTTCTTATAACGCTTTATTTAAATTACTTCAGACTTTGTCTGGATCAGGAAGCTGTATTAGTTTGAGGATATGCATACTGTTAACAGAAATAGGTTTATGACTGGCATAACAATTTCCTTTCAGTAGACGGAATAAAATTTGCCATAAAGGCATTAGCAAGGTGTCTTTGTACAGTGCATATTTATCAGTAACTACTAAAATTTCTTCCACTTTTCTGAAATATACAGCAGTATTTAAAGAAAAAAAAAATCAATACTTTTATCAGATGAGTGAGTCCAGTCCTTCCTCCAGAGCTGACCAATCTCTTCAGCACTTACAAAACTGAGTGTCAGGGGTAACCTGTACAGTTAAATCTCTGTACAACTGTAAATACATTGTTTGAGATGTACCTAACACTTTGAAATAGAAAGTACTTCTATTCTAAACCATGTCACTTAGCCACATTAGCTGTACTTTGCCAGTCATCGGCTGTGGCACCCTGCTATGGGAAGTTCTAAAATTGTGCCAAAGAGAAGGTTTATTACTTTAGCGGTTGCCAGAGTCCATCCGTCCTTTTCCCTCCATTAGCAATTAGAAGTAACATACTAATTCTTTGCTTTAGAAAAAGTTCTAAGTGAATAGTACGTAAATATGATCCACAGTCCTTGGGATCTAAGTGTTCAGTATGCTCTACAGAAAGAAAAAAAGCTAGCTTTGTGCTACTATAATATTTCAGGTTTAATAAGTATTACATGTGTTTCAGAGCAATGAATTGCCAACTATATTGCACAGATCAGCTTTAAACAAATCATTTACAGGGTACTTAATCATCATGTTACTGTCCACTGTTTTTGGCAAATTTTACAGTAGTAAACTATAGGTCAGCAAGATAAGATGCATCTGTGTTTTTTAACTCATGGAGAAGAGTTAATTTAATGCCACCCCAGCACATACATACACACCCAGGAACCTGACTGACAAAACAACACTGTCTTGAAAAGCTTAGTTAAGACCTCATCAGTTAATATCTAGATGGCTTTCCCTGAAAACACTGTTTTAACTGCAATATAAGCTACCATCTTGCAACTACGCTAGAGGAAAAAAAAAAGAAACAAAGATTGAAATAAATTAAGATTTTGCAATGTGAAACTTACTCCTGTATCTCATTCCAATAAAAAGATGTTCAGGATAAGTATTTAATAAAAAAACACATCTAGCTTTATAGTGTAGTATATAAGGATTCCAAGATGGTAGTAGGAAGAGAACACAGGAAGATTCTATATGTAAGAGTTCTATATGCAAGAGTTTGATCAGAAACTGATGATTTCTAAAATAATTCCTACTGATCTAGAAGAGCTCATCTCTTCATTAACGTCATTATCTTAAGTTACTCCATCATCACCCATTTATGGTCTCTCATAGTGCTCATCACTTTAAGCACTTCTCCACCTGAAAAGTCTTGCTAGAGAATTTATTTCGTGGTGTTATTAAGGAGAAAGTTCTGCATTCTCCTTTGCAGTTTGAGGTTCACAGTTATTACAGTTTTTCTGCTAGAATGATTCAGAGTAGATGACTGAGTTAGTTCAACCACAAGTCTGGAGAGCTGAAAATTCAGATGTGACTCCAAATTGAGGCAGTGAAGAGAATAAGGCATTAGGCAACATGCCCTTTGCACATGGCTGCTGAGCACCCAGGCTGCTGGCTTCTTTGACAGTCATAGCCCTAGCATTAGTATTTGAAATAGTAAGATCTAGAAAGTTACAACAGTCAGAGACTGAACTCCTGAATGCCTACATCTGCGACAAGGTGCATGCCTACATCAAAAAACAGATTGGGAGCAGAGTTTCATGAGCTAGTGGAGACTCAAACTCATAAATCCACATGATGCAGTGCAGATGGATGTACAGCTTGCATCCAGGATCAATATAGCTGCATTTATATAGGTCCTGTGCTGCTGGACTTGGATGTCTCTATATTGTATTGCCCCAGAGCTTCTGCTCCTCAGGAAGTTCAGCCAGTTTGGGAACACATATTTGGGGTATAAGAATGCTCCAAGTCCAAGCTGACAGGATGTGTCATAGCCACTCCACCAGCTAGAGGGTGGAAGAGATTTAACAAGTGACCTGTCCCATCCTAATGGGCAGCTGTGATACTCAGAAACAGATGGGGGTTCAGGTGAACAGAGGAGCTATTGCAGGCAGTCTTGATCTGGAGACAGACGCTCACCAAAGAAGAGACAATGCTAGAGGCACAAAGCTGTTTAAGGGTGAATTTCAAATAGGACTTCAGTCTTTGACAAAAGCAGCCTAAGTTCAGGAAGGATTACTGCTTTCCATTAAGCCTTCGAATATTGGAGAGACTTTAGATACACTAGCACTAATCTACTGAGTAGCCCATAAAGGGCACTGAAGTTTTATTTTAATGATGTCCAATGAGATAAACAAGCAGCACAGAGTCAACACTCGTAGTGTTGGGAAAAAGCCAATACTAAAGGAGCAGACTGAGTTGCGACTGGGAAACTGGGAGGAAAGCTCCTTAGCAAGGCCTGTAGCCTTAGGCCAAAAGGCACTGGGCACCATGCTGCATGGAACAGTGAAGGGAAGAAAAAGGCAACAGAAGACAACTTCCATTAAGCTGCATAAATCACTAGAGCTATTTACATGGAGTAAAGAGTACTGGGAAGAGAGGTCTGGCCACACACTGGCTGTTGTTTTTGATTGCCTTCTCTTCCCTCCCTGCCACTCTTCTTTAATATTAAAGAGTTCATTTTGAAGCAGAGCAGCCACATTTGCTTTGTTTTGTCCATCTAAAGTGCTTTGCTTTTGAGTCACAGTATCCAACCATCCAGCACTGAGGGCAGGAGGCAGAGCAACATCACTGCGTTACCATCCCAGCTCTGCTCTCCGTACCCTGCTGTGTTTGCATTCCTCGTTCGGAGGACTCCAGCCCCTGGGGTTCCAGCACACAGGGAGACTATGACTACTCACCTGGGACCAGGGCAGGGGAAGGGCTCAGCTGGAGAGGGCTCAGTAACAGCACCTGCATTTCCAGAGGCTGCCCTGGCAGTGGAGACAGCTCTGGGGCACAGCCACCTTTCCCCAAAGGCAGGGCTCTTCCAGAACAGCAGACTAGAAAAAGGTGGCATGCCATGGTTAGTGAGGATGGGTTGTTTCACAGGGAATGAATTCTGCTTTACACATAATCCCGTATCTCTGGCTTACTTTTCTGCCTGGGAATTAGGAATGGCCAGGACAGCCACAGGCTTTTGCATCAAATTTCTTCCAGTTTAGGACCCAATGGGGCTTTAGCTTTTTACTGTACTGTGATGGCAACAAAATTCCTGGCAGTTTGCCTGACAAAAGAAGAACTCACCCCATAATCAGGCTTGCTATTCAGAGTGACACATACGGGCCCTTTGAGTCCTCTCCCCAAAGTCTTGTCATTTTTTATGACTTCACTGCAATACTGACTCAGAGACACTCCCTCTCTGTCTTTCAAAAAGATGTAAAATGAAGGAAACTCAGCGTTCTGGTGACTGTTGTCTCAGCAGTACAGGGAGTGAAAGCTCTCGAGCCAGGATGACATGGAAGCAGAGAGCACACAGGCCCAGCAAATGAATTCTGAACTAGAACAAAGATATACTCAGCTGCATGCTCTGGCTATATATGTGTCTGTATGTATGTATATGTGTGTGTGTGTGTGTGTGTGTGTGTGTGTGTGTGTGTGTGTGTGTGTGTGTGTGTGTGTGTGTGTGTGTACGTGTAGACAAGACTATATTCAGGCAAGATGACTCCAGAGCACTTAAGGACACACCACTAGACACGCTGAGACAAGTAAGCAATAATACTATTTGAAAGAGCAAGCTGAGGGCTAAAAGATGAAAAGTAGTTTATTCTAAGAAGTACCTACATCTATTTTATGGTGGAATAATTCATTCTGTATTCAGTAAAATTTGTTTCCAAAGTCAATAATGCAAACAGACTCCGGATAATTTTCTTTTTTATTATTTGTGCAGGTACATGATGATTTTTACCTGAAAGAAGTTAACCTGGAATCCCTGCCAAGTTTAACAAATTATTATTTTATTTCATGGCTAGATCCTAAATATTTGCGTAAAGCCATGGCTTGATTCAAGCAGTCTCATTTTCAGAAGCACTAACCTAGCAGCCAAGTGATACAGCTCTTCTTGCTGTTCGACCTGCTGAAACAGGCTTACTAAGCACGTGAACCCTCACTCGTTCTGGTCAGCAGCATGAAGATCTGTTTTGTTTCCACTAGAACATTTTCAGTCATTTGAAAGCCCGAATGCAAGCACATACCTGTGACCATGCTTCTCCTCACAAAGGCACACAGATTGAGGATACACCTCTCTCCAGGAGTGGAGCGATTTTGGAGCTCATCTGCACAGTTTTGTCTGTGTTCCATTTCCAGTACATGCCATTAAGCACATACAAATTAAATTGTCAAGCAAGACTACCTCCCCTCCCTCTCCAAAATAAAACCCCTCAAGAAATCTTGCATCCCAAACCACATCCTTATTAAAAACACTAATAAGTAAATAGTCAGAAGGGTGTGTGCAAGCCACTAAAGTTAAAATCCTAAACTCTAATCCTCTCCAACAACGAAACCTTCTGCTCCTGCCAAACCACTTGGTCCATCTGTTTCACTCTCTTCTACTGTAAAAATAAGAACACAACTTCCTCTACTTTACAAAAGCAGTCTGTGGACTCAATGTTTATAGTGTCCTCTTCTGAATAAACTTTTCTTAGTTTTAAACCCCTGTCACACTAAAGTTTCAGGTCTTCTCTAATAGAAAGCTCAGGTGATTGTGCAAATGTTCATTCCTGTGTCATTGTCATAAACCATTGTCACAAACACAAAATGACCTTTTTTTTTCTTTTTGACAAAATAGTTGGAAAAAAAATGGTTTTTTTTGGGGGGGGGGGAGGAAAAGAAGAGATCATCTTCCCACACAAAATGCCACTGCTCTCTTGAAAGCCTGAATCCTGAAAAACAAAAAGAACAAAACAAAACAAACACACAGTTCTGCTCTCAGCGAAACTCCTTCCAGGTTTTGACTTTTTTTGGAAAGATCAACATCTTTCCTGAAAATCTGAAACCTGGAGAAAGTGTAAATATATATGTATTTTTTTCTAATATCGCCTCATTACCATAAAGAAAAGCCTAATCAGTTAAAAAAGAGGACTTTTTTTCAGTTAGCCATTTAAGAAATCATTAAGCCATTTAATGCCCTTTAATAGTTCAATGATGTAAACTTTGAAGAAATTCCATTTCTTGTACTGTAGCTCGATAAACCTTTCTAAAACACATGCTGTTGAGAATCTAGCAACCATTCCATCAAGACCTAGGTAACTAATCCAATATCCTTTTTACTTAAGGCAAGAAACAATTATTTAAAGCACATATGCTACTTAACTGCACCCACGTTTAGGCCTACTACTTCAAGGTATTAAGCAAGGAGGGCTCAAGAGCAACTTAAAAAAAAATCTTCTGCAGGCTACCTTTAGAGGAATTGCTCCTGTGGGTGGATATAGGTAAATAAGAGTTCCTGCTCCTCAGGGTTTCATATGGAAACATTTACTGAGTTACACCAGCATAAAGGGCTATAAAAGCTTAGAACAAACCTCCTCCTTCAACATTAGATACTTCACCTCAAATTTTATTTGTAATTAAAATGTTCCACAGGAAATAATAACTGTAGCCTTAATTAGGTAATTAAACCTGTTCTTGAAGACTTATGTAATGCAAAAGAATAATCATGCAGATGGAAAAGTTTAAAATGAGTACGAAGCCAGTAATTATATATGCGCACGAGATACAAGAAAAAGACTCTTTCTTAAACCTCTTATTTAACTTTGGCAAAATTACATGTTTGACAACCAGCTGTTGTGCATCTCAAGTGAAGAGCTTACTAATGTAATTCTTTTGTATCACAAAGCTGCAATAAAGGCCATACTTGTTAATTCTCAGAGTTAGCAGACTCATAAGAAGTAAATCAAAGAGCCACAAGAAGCTTAAGTCTACTCCTTAGATCCTGTAGTGTTCAGATGTGCCAGGAGTTCAGAATAACTTACCTTTACATGACTGTAGCTGTTTCTTCCCCACCTGCCTGTCCCACCCTCCTCTAAGATGTTTGGTAATGAGGATGTCTCAGCCGCTCATAAAGCAGCTGTTAAACTGCCCTACTTCACAGCAAAGCACAAGGATTAGAGAGGGTGGGGGGAAAACCAAGTACAATTATTGTTAGTGACTAAACGTTTGTACTTTTGTAAATGAGAACTGATAAACCAGCTCCTCAAAACTTACTGAGAACTGCCCTTCCCAAACATTTTCTCAATCAGTTAGAAGCTAGAACATTTATAGGTCTGCATAGGGCAGGTTTACTGACTACTTAAGGACATCTGCAAGCATTGGTCAGAGTTACATTGCCATGACACTCTGGTACCACTTTTCTAGTTAACAAAGGGTGGTGCAGGCTGGAGATCTCCATAGGGATGGGGAATTGAAGCAAAATAATACACTCAAAATCATGAGTAGTTTCTAGACTACAAATTTAAGACAAGTGCACTGAGCTGGGCAAGCCTATAGAGATTAAAAGGTTTTTAAAATGAGTGCTTCTCATCCACTTCTGCAACTTGTCATCCAACATATTTACAGCCCAGGTTGGGATATGTCTCAAAATTAGTTTCCTAGGATCATCCCACAGTTTCCTGAGCTGATTCTGAAAAAAATAAAGTTATAGTTATACCTATTCATATAGGAATGCATTTCCCTAAAATATTTAGATTAGTTCACACCCGTGCCTCAAGTAAACAATCAGTGATATTATACAGTGAGTCAGCCAGTTCTCTAAAGCTTTTTAAATAAAGTCTTGCCTTAGCCTCACAAAACTTGGATGACAGAAAGAAACAAAATACTGTTCTTCCACACAGCTCCCTCTGCTGATAAGCTCTTCATATCTTCTCACATCGCACATTTGTAGAAGACTGTTCAGCTATACTGATTTCTAAAGAGGTCACAAATATTTGACTGCTATTATGTAAAACTTTAAGTGTCAACTCTGGGGAAAAAAAGAGCCTCCAAACAAGTCAGTGTTGCATGCCCAAAAACTATTCAATTTCATGAAAACCTTGGGACAAAACTAAATTAGATTTGCCAACCAAAATGAAAGAAATCATTTTGAAATCTCACAGAAAAGTTCAGCTTTACAGAAGCTTGAGACAGTAATAATGCAGAACTTATTAATATTTACTAACCAAGATTTTTCAGACGTGATGAATAATTGGGAATCTTATCTCAAAACCACAAAGGCATCTTAGTATCAAAAAAACCCAAATAATCTTTTCTGTACAGGAAGCAGGAAATAAAGAGAAACCAAAAACTAAGCAATTTTTGAAAGTCCTAAATTGAGTCCTATCCAAAGAGAACAGATGCTGCCCATCACATTGTCACATTTATTATGGCTTTAAAATGTTTATATTTTGCTTTTATCTTTTCAATAGGAAATTGCCTATTCTGTGTTTGAATTTTAAATTTTTTCATTACAAATTGAAGGCTGATTTCTCAACATTAGTACACCGATGAAAAATTCTCCAAATATTAAGAACCGAAAAAAAGGTATTGGCCATTTTAAGCCAAGCTTACAACAACACTTCCAAATAGTTAACATCACGTTGCACTCTGTGCCTAGACCTTAAGAACCTGACACAGACTTCAAGTGAAGTCTTAGCGACTAAAAATTCTAGCATCCTCCTTCTTCTGTAATGTTTGCTTACGCAAACACTTGTTACTAGTAAAGATTACAGCTAGACAGAAGTGTTCCACTTAGAGCCCCATATTTGCTGCATACTCTGTAGATCTATCACTACAGGCTTAAAATCAACTAAGTGTAATGCAACAGAGAAGGCAAAGCACAAGAATGGAAACAGAAGTGTTATACTAGCCAGTTACCTGCGTTTCATTTGATTTTTAGAAAAAAGTGACATTTAATAACCTACTGCCCCTCAGAAAAAAAATAAGTTTTTCCTCTGATCTAAAACTCTACAACTGCAGACAAGATACTTAAATTATTTCAGCTGATCTAACCAACAAGGATTCAATTGTGCACATGTAGATGGCACAGGAGCGTGGTAGCATAAGAATTATGAACATCAACATCTACATTAACCCTTAAAAATTACAGTTCATCGTCAGGTTGTATCTGTTCTTTCAGTTAGTCCCTTAAGTGTAAGATGCTACATACCCATAACATGCTTCTTTTATGCATTATTTCACTCTGCTTCTACAATGTGGGTTCTCTAAAGTCAAATACATAGATAAGTCATAAATCAGGGATGTTTAAGTTCTGTTCCAGGTATTCATTAGTTACATGCCAAGTCCTCCAGGACACTTGTATGTTTAAAGCTCAGCTGCTCACCAAGCACATCCTACAGCTTTGATGACACTCCTCAGCATGATCATTTGTCCAGTTTCTCTTCAGGATCCCTATGCATAGTTTTAGCTGTTCCAGTGTTTCTGACGAGAGGAAAGACGAGGCATAACAGTAACGCCTTTTTAAACATTGAGACAGGCTTGTCTGTCGGATATTACACAACATTCCCACCAGGGCAATGGAATAACCAAACCCAAACCAGGTAGGCTTTCTGCAGCATGGAAGACTTAGTCTGCTCCATGTGCTCGCCTCACTTTTTGAAACATATTAAACATACAGTGGTCAACAATTGCTATGTGAAGATGATCCTCCTAACTCTGGCCTTATCAGTTTGTAAAGTAGCCTGTGCAATTTGCGATTTATTCCTGTCTCTTGCATACTCCACTCTAGTACTGGACCACTAAGTATTGCAAGAGCAGATCAGTAGCCCCTTCTTTTCTTAATCCTTGGGAGTGTCATGGACTAAAATACTTGTGCCTTAACAGCATAAAGTCACTCAACATTTACCATTTTTTATTTTATTCTAAGGTCAGTGGAAACAGTTACTAGGTTTAGAAACACTCGTAAAGAAATAAGAAAAACATACTTCATAGCTTTTTATGCTTCAGTTCCAAGATGTTTGCTGTGTTTCACTCAGCAAAAATTTCATATGAGTGTTTACACAGCTTTTGAAGCCAGGTTCCATTTACTATAGGAAGCCTTCAACCTGGCTTTTCACAAACAGATTTGCAGGCAAGCATGTCCACATGCATGCATTTTTCTTACTCCAATTCTGTTCAGATTCCTTCCTGTTCAAGCCTTTCCCTACGGGTATCCTGAAAATTTTAAAATAGATGAATAAAATACCAGACTTTAAAACACACTACTCCCAAAGAATACCAATTATCCCTTACTTCAAAAACATTGATGTCCTTTGGGAATGGCTAGATAGAGCCATCTCCTCGCTAGAGAGTAAAGAAAACTTTATTGAATGCAAACATAACAATGTCTGTAAACAAGTTATTTATCCATTCCAAAAGATATGCCTTGTACAGATGGAAGGGTTGGTTTCACTGGATGGTCCTTAATCTTCATATTTGCATACTACAGTTCCTCAAAACAATTAATTATTGACTACATAGATGAAGGAGAACAACCCACCCTGTTTTCTACTACATTTTGGAGAGTATAGGCATGAAGTTAACAACTCTAGGGTGAAGAATCTGAAGCCCAACCTCCTGCTGGTTTGAGAAACAAATTTTTGGCTTTTGGCTTTATGAATTTTTGTCCTTAACAGAAGTCAGACTGGAAGAACACTCAAGGTCGAGGAGATAAATATCTCATGCTAGGCTGGTCAGTACTATTAGTCAACTCATTCCCCCCATCCCAGCCCCTCCTATTTCCTTAGTCATAACGCAGGGATTATTAAAATCAGTTACTTTGTATGGCATCTCAGAATCAATTGGCAAAAACAACTAATAGTTACACTTTTGAATTTCATTCTGTCTATAGGACTATGTTAAAACAATGAGTTTAACATGGCTTAAGTTCCTAAATATCTCCTGTTGTGGATTTGCTTAAAAATCATAGGAAAACATTCTTCCTATGTTTAATTAAGGTGTGTTTTTCTTTTCAAAGTAATACAAAACTTATGATAGTTCATCTGCCGTGGAAACAATGGGAAGAAAATTAAGAGAAATACTGTTAGTTATATACCAATTGCTAAAGAAACCTTAAGTTTCTCACTAGAAGAAGCTGCTTTCTTAATTTTTCCTGAGTATTTTTTCATTGATAGCCCACCTTTTTAGCTGTAAGGAAAAGTGTACAGTCTCTGTGCAAATGAACAGGAAATTGGAGAATTTTTTGGAGATTTTTTGCTTTTCTGGTTTTGTTTTTTAAGTCCTGGCTGCAATATCTATATGTAACTACAGAAGAAAGGCTATACCTTCTTATTAGCTGCTAAAGGTGTTACAGAACAAACCAATGTTCCCTTAAGTTCTCCTTTGGCGCTTTTTACATAGAGTAAAGAGAATAGCATTGACATATTAATTAATATGATTAACATTAGGAGTGCACTTAAACTACAAGAGCACTATCGCAAATCAGAAACATAACCATTAAATGCAGCTATTCCAACCCAGCCTGAATGCCCCTCTTAACATTAGGAGCCACCAGTGATTCAATATAACATATTCTCTCATCTGCAGCACAGATAAGTTAGGGGAAGTTTAGTGGGGGCTCCTTCATTCCCTATACCCACAAAAAGAACCCACACAGACTTTGCAGGACTGGATTCTGTTCTGTAGGTAGGATGATGAGTGGTGAAGGACTCTAGCATAATGATTTGGTTAACAGCAATCATTTACTTTCACTCAAAATAACAGGAAACAGCCACAGTCAGCAATTATTTGAGGGAGGGGGCCAGCTGGGAAGAAGTGAGAATGCACAAAACAAGGAAGCACTCTCAACAGCTTGCTCCTTCTCCAATGGGATTCATTAATTTCAAAATGTCATTTCTATTTTTCATCACATGCCTTCCCTCCCCTCATTTATCTATTCCTAATGTAGCCTTAGATAGCCTGCAATATTATCCTTCACTAGGCTTCAAAACTGTAATTGCTGCTTCTTAGATAGAAGCCACTAATAGAATTCTTCAAAAAATACTTCTTTATGCAACATCCCTACAACCAATATGTGAGAGTCATTTTCCTATTTCTACCAAACCAGAAGAGTTGTGAACACTCCAGGCTTCCTTCTTTGAACTGAGCATCTCTCTAGATTCCTAATTAAACTAACAAGCAGGACTCTTAACAGATGTCAGAGGTTACAGATAAATAAGTGGATTTTCTTCAGTTAAAGATCTTTGTTAGTTTTTCCCCTTCCTCCTAAAATAAGTATTTCCATCTCTTCTGAGTGGTGGTAAACATTGACCCACCAGTAAACATATACAGTATAAACACTGTACAGACCTTAGGACACATAGGAAACATGCCAGAATCACGAGGGTTCAGTGGAACCATAAAATAAAGTGGAATAAAGAGCTTGCCCTGGTAGGAAAACTAATCTGTCATCATTTGCTTCTTCAGATTGTGAGTGCAAGCCATAATTAACTGCAACCCTTCATATCAGGTTTTATTTTATATTGCATTGACTATGTAAGCCCTCATCTCGGAGAGACCACAGGCTTCTAGAACCTAGTTCTAATGTTTCACCTGCTACAACCAGACAACTGTCCTTTAGTTCCCTCCTTGGAGGCAGATGAGGGTAAGAAGTTCAAAATATGCTCCTTTCAGCCACCACCAGGATGATCTAATGTCCATATTATCACTTTCATAAGATTTGTGGCTTCGACCTTGAAGTGGACACTTGGTTTTCCATGTGTATTCCTCATGAGTCTACCCTGATACACAAGTTCTGACAGCAAAGGGAACTTTCTGAAGAAGTGTCAAAACCAAGGTTCCCAAATTCTTCTCTTTCCTTTTTATCGTGTACCACTACTCATGCAAAGGCAGCAGCAGACACAACCACTAGCAACTGGTGTAGCTTGGCCCTGTGCCAGCCTGGGCACCATTTCAAAGTGAATCATGTATCACAATTTAGGGATCCTGGGCCAGAGCAGTGCATGACTGAGGCTGATCAAGCAAAGCAGAGCACTCTGGTCCTGCATTAAGGCTGCAGTCCTCTCCTACATGTGTGCATAAGCAACATCTAGATCATTGGAAGCATTTCACGTAGGCAGTCTGGCAAGTCACAGATGTCACTTTTAAATAACACAGACATTATTCATAGCCAGTCACTGCTTGCTATCTACAGATAACTGAATGCATTCAGACCAGATTGGAAACAAGGTTGGTTTAAAAAAAAGCACCAGACAATCTGTCCTTTCAGAGCTCCAGCCATTCTTGCAAGCAGAAAGTGGGAAAGACTCAGACAGTGGGACCCACACTTTATCAAAATAGCTGCTCAAAATCAAGAATAGGCACCACAGAAACCTCAGCAACTGGCTATTGAGTCTGCTTTCTACTGCAGCCAGAGAATGACAACTTTATGTTCCAGTCCTTTCCTGCTCTGTATTTGTGTAATCATGTTTTAAACATCCAGACTTTCTGATCTACATGCTGTATAGTAGCAGAAGAGACCATCTGAAAGTTCAACTGGTCATGTGAACATGCTTAGCTTGTTTTGCATTTTTTTAATTGCTTGAATAAATACTATGAGTTTTACTTGTAAAGATTTATATTCATGAGAGTACACATGAAAGTTGAAATAAACATAGTAAGAGCAGCACAAATCTCTGACAATACAGAGTTCCTACATCAGCCCATCTTCCCTTAACTATAGATATCACTTCAAATGGACAGATTTCCATATTCATTACATTCTTGGCTTCTTTGTTAAAGCATGGTGTGGCCTGCTTATTAAACAGCTGCAATAAGGATCTCTTCCCTAGGAGCAGAATATAATGAAATAACAACTTTTGGCAAGTACTTCATAGCCACAACTCACCTGGATCAAGTTTAATCTGTTTGGTTCAAAAATTAAAGATGTTTGTTATCACCAGGTTCTGCGACTCACAATAATACACACTCAAATCAGGAAGTTTGCTCTCTGAAAGAATATACTAATATTGAAAAAAACTTAGTTGCGTTCATAATATTCAAAAGTAATTTAGTTATTGCACAAAATTTTTGCTGGTTTAACCATTAGATTACAAAGCTGAACTGTCAACAAAACGTTTCACACAGATATCACCATGACCTATAGATGAACTAATACCAGAGCACCACCTTTTAAGTAGAAGTTACTTAAATATTCCAAAACATTTCCCTTCCTCAAGGAACTCATCTCTGTTAATGTTCAAACCCAGTTCTTGGCAAAGCTAAACAAATAAGCAAGACTTTTTTTGCAAGTGCACTTCTCTATCAGCCCCCAAATTTGGGGCCTCCAGAATCCTCATTAAGAGCATGATAGCAGAGCCACAATATGAATGAATTATTATTATGTCTTTTTTATCTTTCTTGCTAGTCTATTTATGCACACGTGATTTATACAAGAACTTGTTTATGAACATCAGACCTGAGTTTACACTTGTGGGTACGATACGGATCAAATGATTAACAACAGAACACCCAGATGTTTACAAAAGCATAAGGCACAATCAAGCTGAAGACAGACAAACTTAAGTATTCAAGATCTAACAAGATCTAAATTTTTAGAGGATGATGATTATTGTGAAGTATTCCTAAATCTCTTGCCATTGTCCTTTTTGATCTTCTTTATGTGAATCAAGATTAGTCATGACATTACTGAGACACACAAAGCTAAACTCTATTCCTTTCAAAAATGTAAACTCAAGTACTAGGGTCTTCTCCTGGCACTTTATAAAAAAAAGTTATGGACAACTAGAAAAGGATTCAGAGGATTACATGTTACAGCAAACTAAGAACCAAATGCACCATTTGATTAGATATCCAATGTTCTGTGGATTTTTTTTTAATTAATCAGAATTAATTTAATCTCACTATCTCACGTTAAAGAAAGGCATGAGGGACAAAAAAGTTCTTCTCAGATTCTATCTACAGGAAAAACTTTTTTAAAAAAGAGTATCTGTTACACAGGAAAGTTCAGCTTTAATATCTTTAAAAGATCTGGGAATACCCAGGATTTTTCCAGAGAATGTACTCTTTACCTACCCATTCTCTGGAAGTACATCACTATGTACTTCCATGTTCCCTCAGAAGAGAAAAAGACTCCTATGTCTCCCGACATAAGAGAAGATACCTGAAAAATGCATGGGACATAAGAGTAGGAACAAAGCTACTCTAAGAAATTTAGTTGAGGTAGTATGAGAAGTTACTACCTTCAACTCCTTAACCCATCTTATCTCCCCATTATACATATATACATCTCGGCCCCCTCAGTAGGATGTCCAGCAATTTGGCATTAGACCCATCCTTATCTACAAATTAGACTTGAGCTTTCACTGAAGTGGCTGAGATATACGCAAGTTATATTCCAGCACCTCTGCTGGGCAGGGGCGGTAAGTTGTGGCAAAGAGGCCAGTGATAAAGGCAGTACCGACGGATGATGAAGGAGGAAGGCAAAGAGTTCTCCCCAGTCCTCCCTGCATCTAACCAGGCATAGTAACAGCCCCAACTATTTAAGAGTCAGCATGTGCCTATATCTCCGAAGACCATTTCACTAGTAGGAAAAGCCAAATAAAAAAAAGAGTAGGAAGGGAGACGTGGAGCATTCCTGTAGGACAAGACAAAGCAAGACATACAAAGAATGGGATAAAGGGGAACTCCTGGAGTACAGTATCGTGAGAGCTTAAATCCATTCATGCTAGGGATGCTGCAGGTATTTTGCCTTCTTCCTCTGTGCTGACTACACAGCCTCCTTTTGCCAGTGCTGGCACTCATCTGATCTCATGGTGGAAGTGTTCAGGAATTCAAACAAGCAGAAAGCTAACTCTGCCAAAAAAAAGAAAAAAAAAAAGTGAAATTTGCTGTTGGTATGAGTCTGTAAACCAGTTCACTATGAGGTCAGACAAGTAGTAATGCCACTACAAGGCGAAAGACAAACCACAGCAGCGCTTATCTAAATAGTGCTCTAAGCCAATGAAACCATGCCCTATATGAGGACTTCACTCTCCAATGTTGTCAAAACATTATCATTGCATCTATGCCAGATGATTCTCTCTTCGCGATCAGAGTGACACCATGACTCTTCCTCCTCTTTTGCACTTGCACATTGGGGTGCGGAAAGGGAGAGACACAAAGATAAATTTACAGTAGGTTGGAACTAGCTGTTTGTATCAATTGCAAGTACTGGATTTTTGCTGACTCCAAGTGACCAGTTTCTGAACCTTATTTCCTATCATGGAGATTTAGGAGATGATATAAACTTCTCCTATACTTTCAGTTACATTTTCTCCTGGAATTAATATAGACTGATATTCAGAAACTGTTGTTTCTGAAGGCTTTCCTGGTGCTCTACAAACAAAAACAAATCCCATGGGGGCCACGTAGATGAGAGGGGTCTGCAGTCCCACATGATTGCCAAATCTCTTCGGCATGACAGAACATAGTTGTCCATCATCTGTATGACATGTCTCTAAATACCAACATGAAGCCAAACTCAGTGGAGAAGATCTTTCATGAATGACTAAGTTAATGATATTTTATAAGCTATTTTCAAAAGAATTCTAACTTATAGTATAGTTGAATCTTAATCAGCTCCTTTTAATGCTTCAAAAATATCATTATTACTTAAGTGGCGTTCACAGACAACCATGCAGCTACTTAAGCAAGCAGGAGTCCAACAATGAATGAAGACATACAAATAGGCCAATATGATCTTTGTAAATGGTCATGATGCAGTATTGTAGCCTCAAGGGTAATTTTACTTACAAGGAAGGAGAAAAAAAATTTCCTTATTAACCTGATTCTTTCAGTGGGAAAACATGATTACAGATTGTACCTTCTTAAAAAATAGGATGTCTTGAATAAATCTTGAAGAAACACTGGCAATGATTTACTATGGGCTAATCAAGCGTGGAAATCGAGATGTTACATTGATTCAGGATGGTCTGAATTTGCTGTTGAACCTGCTTTTAGAAGGGGTTGGTTAAATGACCTCCTGACGTCCTTTCCAGCTGGAAGGATTCTATCAAAGTGTCAGTATTCTTACCTGTGGGGAAGTGCTGTGAATAGCTATGCCTGCTCTCACACAGCATTTGTGCTGGATTTGACCTGGCAGAAGTAAGTGGGAGCTACAGAATAAGGGTCCAAAATTCAATCCCTTCCAAAATTCAGTCCCTTCCAACAATTCATGGATGTGAGAAACACATTTACAATTGTGATCATACTCCCCACATCCATGATGATACCTGACTCTCAGTCCAGTGAGAACATGCTTGAAACACTAGAGAAGTGCTGTTTTCTATTACGAATTTGTAACTCTTCAAGCACATTGTCAACCTTTTTTTTTTTCTCCTTTTTAAATGAGGAGGTATGGATGTATGAGCACTGCTCATGCTTCAGCGAGTTACAGTAGCTTTGTTTCCTCATGAGTACAGCACTGTTGCTAAGCTATCCTTTGAAGTGTATAGAGCTCGCTCAGTTCAGGGCTATACTGCCACTTCATTACTAACTCCAAGTCATTATTGGTCATCATTAGTCCAAGCCATCCCAAGCTCAAGTCATCACTGACTCACTATAAGCCTATTTCTATTCAAATAAAATGAGGAACTGTTTGAAAAGTAGATAAGGTAATTATTTTCTCATCTCTTTCTCCTCAGTATCTCAATTAGTTGATCTTTACCTCCTGCATCTTTACTGATGAAAATTAAACTACTGCATTCCCATGAGTACCATTTTCTGGAATCAACATTTTCGTAAGCACCACAGAACTCAAGTCCTTGAATAAGAGAGGAGTAGACCTAAATCTGAACCAAGTTAACCAGTGGCAGGAAAGAACATATAAAATACTTCAGATACAAAGGACATTAGTTATGTAATATGTTTAATTTTCTAAACATCTTCCCAACAGACTCCACTGATAAGAAAAAATAGACTGCACATCCAAGCTTGAACTTCGTGAAATCTTTAATTGATTTTTTTTTTCTTTTTTAAGGGCAGATGAAAAATGTGCTTTCAGTGGAACAAATACGATCTTGCACAAATCTGATGAAGTAATCAATATTTGCCAGGAACTACTCTGTCTCAATAATTTACAGTATTCTATAGCAACAGCACAATAATTACAGAAGGAGATAAAAAACAGGTCAGATAAATGGATGCAGCTTAAGCATAATTTATAAATAAAGTATGAACATATTTTAAAAATCCACTCTATTTCTACTTAAACAGCATGCTTTTCCTTTCTTAGGGTATAGATATTTGGTTAAAGGAGGACTTGGTCTGAAGGCAGAAGCTTCCAAAAATGCTGCCAGTAGTAGTCCAAAGTCCTCTTAAGTTTGATTTTTTTCCCCCCTACAATGTGAACATGTTTGAAGGTTTCCTTCATGAAGCATCAACCTTGAGGAGCTAAACACTTCAGAGCTGGACACGTATGCAAAAGGGCTTATTTCACTGTTTCAGATCTTCATTATGTTTCATGGGCCAGGTTCCCCAATAGTACTGCATATTTCTGGGGACTACCTTGTCCAGGTGCTGCTCTGATGCACTATACGATGTCTTTAGAAAGGAAGGTCACAAACCGAGTATAGCCAAAAAAACCCAAACAAAGAAACAAACCACAGTGGCACCCGAGTTATAGATTCTACAGAAAGGGACAGTGGATCAACATTTTTGGCTTACATTAAAAAAATGTGTTTTATAAAGCAGTCAGAGAGGTGCTGTCTGGAGATAGTGATCAGCAGTAAACTCCTCAAAGAAACTCATTAGAGCATTCAGAGGTGTGGGGGGGGGGGGGGGGAAATGCACCCAAACCCTACCTCTGTCAAAAGAGAAATTTCATTGAAAAACCTTTTTATTTCAAGAAACATCTTTGGCATTTATTATAAGCTTCTGTGAAGGGAAAGGGCTGCGTACCTTTTAAAAATACTATACATGTCCCATTAAAGATATCAAGCTATTTCTGGAAACAGGAAAAGGAGATCAGAAGAAAGTCAACAGACAAGAACCAGCATGCAACAGGGACATTATTCTATAAATGGGGAAACTATGGTTTATCAGCCCTATAATTTCACTCCTAATATAGCTTCCAAGAAAGACATGGTACTTGGTCATTGCTCTCTTGCTCCTGCCCCCTCTCCCCCATACAATAGTGACATTTGTAAACAAGTTGTTCTATAACGAAAACCAAAACAAAGAGTGTTTACTTTTGCATAACATTAGAGCCACATCTTAAGGTACTCCACTTATAACCAACTTATCAAGTGGATAATAGGGAAAACATAGGTAACATATCTACTAATCACCATGATGTAGATAGGCTTGATGGCTTACTCCTGGCTCAGTGTTAGCCATGCCAAACCCTGGCTGGCGCTGGCAGTTGCAGAGGCACTGCTATGGACTTGGGGAGCACAGCGATGCCAGGGTTGGCTCTGCAAAGACCCTTGCGGAGTCTAACAGGACTTGCTAGGTTCTGTGTAAGCAAAGGACAACACATCTATGGGGGTGGAGGAACGTTCAAATCCCAATGATATTGAGAAGATGATAATCATATTTACACCACTATGTTTTCCTTGAGCCTAATAATCCTGTCAAACTTTAGTTTCCTCTATCCACAGCACAAAGTAACTATGGGAAAAATCAACTGCAAACTGAGTGTTGCCTATATTGTCAGGATTTTGTATTCTTGTACTACTTCTATAAAACACATATGTGGGTGCATAGACAGCCATGCTACCCACTCAGAGGCAGAAGGTGTTACCTGATCAATACAAACCTCCTAAAATTTATGCTAGGAGACTTAAAGACACCCACATGCCCACAGTCTGTCATTCCCTGAAGGCATGTGTCATACTGCCAGACACGATCAGAATGTGATAAGAGAAGAATTTTTAAAACACTAAAGACAATGTACAGGAAGCAGCTTCAACATTACACCTTATCAACCCAATCTACTTCTAGTTTTGTAATTATTAGGAAATGGTCAGAGTCAAACAAAACATTACTTTTACAGCAAGTAACTCAATTATTGCTTGGAGTAAGACTGACACATTCTAAGCTCCAAATAAAAGTATATGCACTTTTCCAGGTTTGAGCATTACCCTGTGTAGTCCAAACCTGAATGCAAATCGCACTTGTTAAAAAAAGTCAGTAGTCTTTCACCAAAACTTTTTAAAAGCCTGTTTAAAAAGTAAGGGCCATTCCCATTCAGCCTATCTGCTAGTCATTCTCATTATTGAGCCGAGTTATTGCTAGCAATTCATTATTTTACAGTCTTTTGGTGTACAGTATTTGCAACCTTGATCCTAGAAATCATTTTCTTGAGCAGCTTGCTCAAGACCAAGATGATGATCACAGGCATTATGCACTTTAACGTTACATACTGAATCCCGAAGAAGCACTCCAACTGCTGCTGAAGTTCGAAGAACTGACATCTAAGATGCAACCTCACTGCTTTTATTACTTCCTCACATTAAGTTTTTTTTCCTCTTTTAACTCCGATTATTTGAAGCCCTGCACCATGCAATGGGAACTGTAGGCTACTTCCTTCTTAATACTCAAAAAAAGTGGGTTTTTCTTCTTAAAAAGTAGTCCCTCAGCACTGTGTGCTTCTCTACAATTTTAATGCCTCATGGCTGTACAACAAAACTAACACCAGGGCTGAACAACGCTTCACTTAAGAGAAAAAAAGATTGTCACATTTTCCAGAAGCACACAAGAGGAATGTTCCTCTTCACACAAGAGGAGAGGCTTACTTCGAGTCTCTCAAAATCTGAGCTTTACTTCATTTGAACATTTTGTAAGACGCTTAGCATCACAAATCTAACTTCTTACGGCCCAGTGGCCAAGCTACATATTAGGCAATGTACCTTCCATAGTAGCTCTTGCTTCCACATCCCTATATCGTGTCTTTCTGTTTCAACACCAGTATTACACTCTTGCCAATGCTAGTTACTTGACAGTAAATCTTGAAGGAGCTGATCTTTTCTTTACACTCAGCTCCTGAAGTTAGGGATTACTAGAAAGCAAGCAGCTTTCAGACACAAGACTAACATTAGTATTTTCAGAAGTCCACAAGGCAAACATTGCACCCCACCTCTTCCCATTCCCTTCTGCTTTTAAGACAGTCCCAGGATTTGGGAAAGCCCAAAGTTTGCATTAGCACCAGTTAGTGAACTTCCGTGGCACCTTTCAGCTCCAGTCATGGCACGAGGTAATGGGAGGTAGTATCTTGTGCCAGGACAAAGTGCCACAGTGCAGGCAGAGCCCTAATCGGTAGGGAACTAGTGAAGTACTAAGTTTCAATCCAAACAGGAAGACAACAGTAAAAGAAACTTCAGAAAGCCCACGAATCATTTAATTTCTCTCAGTATGAGCAACCGAGACAGCCCATTTACATCATCAGCTTATCGTTATAGCAAACAGAAACACAATTGTGAACAACAGGTTAAAATTAGACTTTTGGACGCAATTATACCTTCTTTTCAGGACAGGGGAGAGAGTAACATCACACAGAAAACAGTATGTTTAGAATCTGCATATAATTTGAATATATCAGCAAAACTGGAAGGAAAAGACATTCAAGATGCATAATATAGAGGCAGAATGAGGACAGCAGGACTCCTTGAGGAGAGGTTAGGCTGCTACATACAAATACCTTGTTAAACACTGACCAAGGGTTTGTGTATCATGTAGGAGAATGTTAATTGTTTACAGGTTCTCGGAGTCAGAGGACTTGCATGAATACCAGGAAGCAGCGCTGAGAAAGTCCATTGTGCAATTAAAGGGAGAGGAATCGCTGAAGGAGGCACTTTCATTTAAGTCCATCCTGCTAGTTCTAAACCTAATTATTTACCCTTGAGAGTTTCCTTTTCCCAAGACTGAGTTCAAGGAGCAAAAACACTGAAAGAAAATTTTCCTTTTCTTGTGGGAAGAAGGCTGTATGTGTGGAGGACAGTTCATTATTTGGTAGAGCACTACCCAGTATTTCTAGAAGATAAAAAAAATACCTTCTGGTCTACTTGAGAATGGCTTCAATGCCTACCAGTAGGGTGATTATTACTAGCACTTCTGCTTTACATCCCTAGCATACAGGCAATAAAGTTAGTAACACTTTTTACAGTAACAAGATAACACAAGGATTTAGTAAACTCTCAAATCATTACGCCTAACTTCCCAAAGACACTGTTTTATTTTTAAACAATATTTTCATCACATTGGTCAAATACTTGAATTCTGCAAACAATTCTTCCCCATTTCTTCTCTGCATAATCACATTTTCTGAATCCTCAAGAAAATATTTTTTCCATACATAATTTTTCTCTAGGTGGATTAATTCTATTCAAGTGAGGCAGGTTCACTATACAGGAAGCTCAGTGCTCAGCTCTCAGCTTTGACCTCTCAGAGTCTGGTTGCAGGCTGCTGTACCTTTTATCCTGCTTGCCAGTCTTTGACTCATATTCCTCCCGCCTTGCAGTCATAGAAAGAGACAGACACTTGAATTAGACAATCCAGTTCTCCTAAAACCTCAGTTATCTTCCAAGGTGCCCCCTTTCCTTTCAAGACCTGCAGAGGGAACTTCTGGCAACCACAGCCTATATATGAAACAGAAGTAGTCAGCAGGCCTGGGTTTAGCATCTGCCCATCTTTCCTCCAAACCTCAAACAGCCTTTCATAACAGAATACCATCTAATGTTAACAGTATGTACACAAGGAAGCATGAATGCTTAACCTCCCCAAAAATGCATTTCTTCTGCTATTTCAGGTAGGCCTATCTTATTCCTACATCTGCAGGACAGGCTCACTTCAGCGCAAAAGCTCTCAAGGAATGAGGAAGATAAGGAAGTGCTCCTTTAGAAATTCAGCAAAGCCCATTTTCTTCCCCCCTCCACTGTCTCTCGGGTCTGGTTAAACTAGTTTGGGCAGCTTACCAGGGGCCTGGAGATAGGCTTCAAAATGCTTGGTTTTCTTCTATTGTCTCCTGTGTTTGGGTAGCAGCTGTTATCAGGCTATTGTCTCCATTCATTCACTCAGACAGCTCCCAAATGAGTAAACCACATAGGCCTGCACAGAACAGCTACCACCACAACAGACAGCACGTTAATAGGGTTCCTTGCTCCGTCAGAGGGTTTTCGAAGGAAAGAAAGTTGTTTATGTAAACGCCGATCCTGAAAGTATGGAGCAACAAACAGCCTGTCACACATTCAGCCTGAATCACCTGAGAAGGAAGGCTTCATTTGCGATCTCATGTTTGTAAACTGTGTCCACAAAACCAGCTCCACTTACATCAGATGGAAAAATAAAAATGTATCACTCCACAAGATGTTCATATAAACATATTTTGGGGCACATGGGCTGGGATCTCCATGCTTGCTTTTCATTTAGATTTGAGCATAACTTTGGACAGTGGCAAATTAACACAGAGACACAACAAGAGGAGGAATGGTTAAAAAAAGGAAAGAAAAAAATAAAAGAGTTCCCTATTTCTGCACTGGCAGATTTTTGTCTATCCTCTAAATCCATTTATTTTGCTCATTTCACATAGAATTCTAACAATTTGAGGGAAAGGGCAGGGGGGGAGGATGTACACCTCTGCCTGTTATTTCGTTCTCCATGTCACAGAGAGCAAATTTTTTAAAGAAGTCCTAAACTTAAATCCTGAAACATAGAAATGCTTAAGTGTCAAAAAGAGTACTGAAAAAAATAGTGATTTCATTTCTTTGTATTCCATTTCTTATAACATCATGCCCTACAAAACTGTATTAGAAATTTTATACAACTTCTCATAAATTCTTGGTTCAAGAATTCTGTTACTTTGTTTTCACACTTCAATTAAAAAATATATATATGATAGTGTCTCAGTTCCCAACTCTCCTAAGCACCTGACTAAAGAAACAAGATCACTTCAAGCTTAAGAGTGCCATCTAGCGACTCTTCTTGCTACTTTTGCAAGCTGGAAGTTGTTTCTTTAGCAGTGCAATGTGGTTAGTGTCCCGCATTGTTCCCTTATCAAGGCCACTCGTTTTAGTTCCCAATGCCTTGAACAACGACATTCTTTTGTCATACGACGTCACATTTTCTTCAAAGCTGAACATTCTTGAGATAAACAGGAAAGAAAGCTAAAATTTATTAACCTTTGGTCAACTATAGAATTAAACAGCCATCAGAAATCACACCAACTTCTTGGCTACAACCTCTCTAAGAAGAGCATGTTATGTTTTTCCACCAAGATCAATGGGCCTCCACTGGAAACCAATGACCAAAGTTCTACCACTGCAGGCTATGAGTTTATCGTATCTCATAAATCAATCGACCAGTGAACAGTATGTCTTCTACTACGTTGGAGTCTGCATTTAGTGTTTGTCTGACTGGATCCGGCTGGTAATCCATCTGTTATGGTATCCCACCCTCTGATACCTCTCCCTGGAAGAACCTGGTAAAACAGATCCGAGGCAACTACGCGTGAGACAAGGCTACTTTTCTTTACAAAACCAAATAAGTAATCAGCTCTCAAGCCTCGTATTTCAGTATTTAAATGAAAAAATTCAAGCTATCATTCATTCTAGATATTTTTCATCCATCCAGTTTTGTGGTGATCATTCCCAAGTTTTTTTCTTCTAGACAGCCTGCATGACAGTGAATTTAGTGATCCAACTATGCTTTCTGAGGCAGGGATGTTGTGACCTCCCTGCTGGTAGTGCACTTTTTAGCACTGGCTCAACAACCACAGAAATGCTCCAGTTTTGGAGGCGCTCCCCAAGCTGAAGTTCAGAAATATGATTCTAACCGCTAGTACTAAATTAGCGTTTTATGGAAGCATATAAAGAGTGCACCAAATTGTCTTGCAGCTGCAGCATGTACAAGCAGGCTCAATGTCTCTCAGGTGTTTTTCTTAAGGGGCAAAGCCATACTGGTGCCAAGCTGCATGCATACTTTGGGCAGAGATTTAGAAATAATTATTTTGCAGTATTTCCTTCTAACATTTTATTCCACAAAGTGAAACAGAATAATTTGTTGGTGAAGGCTGGAATTGTTTCATTGGTAAGACAAAATGGAAGTTACTGAAATGCTGTTAGACATCAAAGTTAAAGCTATCTTTTATATTAATTTTGGAGGGACTTCAGGAAATATACCTTATCCTTCCACAGTGCATCAATTTTTAATCATTGTTTTTCCTTCTTGAAAAGGATGCAAAGTCAGATAAAGATTTAGAGCCTGCTGGCATTACTCAAAATGTTGCTTTATTTACTAGAAAGATATACTTCTGAAAAATTATTTGGGGTTTATTTCTACTTCCAAAACAGAGTCCTGCCTTGAAGAAGTGCTGCACCATCATCTCTGCAGTTGTTGAAATATTCCTCAAAACTATTTATTATAAAGTTCAGGCCCTATATCTCTCAAAATACATCTCTATTCCCAGAGGTCAAGTTTTACGTCAACCATTTCCACACACAGCAAAGGTTACTGAAGTCCCTTCAGAGACTTCAGCTGATATGACCTTATGATATGAAACTATCTTTGAGTAGTTGTTAACCAGTGCAGCTAATTAAAAGTCAAAAGGATGCTCTTCTATTCCCGTATCTTTTCAATGGAGCACTAACTGCTTCATCCATGAAGCTGATAAGGCACTTCATATTGCTCTGCAAATATTTCAGTCTTTCTTCAAGCTTGCTGCATATGTCCAACTTGCATTAGAGTGATTTTCCAAGAGTTTCTCATACTACAGCCTCAATACTTTCTTTAATTACAAAAGAAAAAATTGGGGGGGGGGGGGCTTGTTTGAATTTGTTTGTTTGTTTTGCATCCTGCAGCTTATGCTTAGAACAGTTTCTCTTCCGGCCAAGCACTGGAGCCTCTGCAAGAATTACTCCTCAAACAGCTTAAAAATGCTCCAAAAATGGTATTACAGAACGAACCTCAAAGCCATCAGATTAAAACCAAAACTGACCATCACATAGATTGCCTGCAAATCTCTCCTTTCTGAAGACTGTCACTTCCCTATTCCACAACAGAGGCTGACCTTACAAGACTCCTGGGAAACACCTATGACTTGCACATGATTTGAATTAAATACCATATAAGATAGCTCTATCAGAGCACAAAGGTAAGAAACATGAACTGTTAAATAAGAGCATATTGCATTGAGAAGCACACGTATCTGTCATATATGCTAGCTTTTTTCTTCTCTGCCCCCACTGCTCTCTAAATCAGCTATAGAAAGCACTACTGCGCCCACAATCCTCAACAACAGTAAGTGAACTACAAACCTTGTTTTAGAGTCCCCATTACAATGCTACCTCAGTGTTAGGCATTCATACCTCAAAAAATTCCAGTTAAAACTAAAATCCATTCATTATGATGGATCCAATACCTATAACATGATTTTTCCCTGTGAAAATATTGCAAAGCTTTGCCAAGACGAGGAAAAATCTCACTATTGGAACTACCACAGTCAAGAGGGCAGAACTTGGTTGCGTATCACCTCCGTGGCCATCGAACCACACAGAAGATAGGCCCCCAACACCACAACACTGCATAGTACAGCAAGCTTCTGCTGGATTTTCTGTCCCCTGATACTCTGCTTAGTTACATAACACCATCACACACCAGCAAAGCATCCTATTGCCTTTTTAGGGAGGGTAGCTTAAAGGACTGAACAGCACAAGAAGCTAAACACCCTTTACTCTCACCATAATCAAGTTAGATATAAAATTTAAGTGATACACTAAACCTACCACATTCCCCAAGTTTAAAGAGACTCCCTTGTGGACACTTGCAATTTGCTACTCTAGCAGGAGGGGGGAAAAAAAAATCAAAGAAGCCAATAGATCCACTCTGAGTTAGAATACGTTACAAGAGTCAACTACTTCATGTTATTTTTTGAACTATAAAAACAGGCAGTCAAAGCAACGTTTCAGTTAGGTAGAGAATACCGCATTAATTTCTAAAACTAAACAGTGGTGAAGTTGGAGCCTGTTGCACTGGTTAATGAATGAGGTGACTGTTTTCAAAGATATCCACACATGTGTAGATCATAGCTAGCATGAACAGTTTTTACAGCATTGCTGTATAATCTCATTCAGTTATTTGACTACTGATGGTAATTAAGGACCATAATCCATTGCCAAAAAGTAAACAAACGTGAGGAACCATGATAGTGTGGCAATAGCAGAAATTGTGCATGGATAGTCCAGGTCTATTGCCAAGTACTTAGCTGTGCAGAGAAAATCTAAAGTTAAAATAAGTTCTTCCATATGTACAAAACATAAGAATGAAGCCAAACACTTTACAAGCACATGAACCCAACAACAGCTGAGAAAGTTTCATTTATGCAGTTAGTTCCTTGTTATCCGGGTTCAAGACATAAGTTTCAGAGATGGGAACTAATAAAGCAATAGAGAACTGCAACAAAAGTTTAAGTTGCATGGATATAGTCAATCCAATCTTCTTTTCTTTGGGACGTGCATAGGAATAAAGCTACACTCAAGACTTTGTAGGCTCTGACCTTAGTAAGGTAAGTACTTTACCATGTATGTCGGTTACTAAATACCAAAATAGATGCTGTAGTACTGAAGTATTAAATCAAAAACTGTGTGTCATGATTAGGGGTACTAGCTGTAATGTATTATATATGAAAATGAAACATTATGTATGAATAGAAACAAGTACAGCAACTGATATCTACAAAATAAAGTCACAGTGGTACATTGAACAATATTAGGTTAACCAGACTCACTTAAAAATAGAAACTGGGATTGGATTCTCCTCTCACCCCATTTTACATGTCTTTACTTCCATTGGTTTCAGTAGAGTTATTCACAATTTATGCCATTGTGAGAGGAGAATCAAGCCTTGTGTGTTTAAAAGGAAACTGCAGACATGTTTCCCACCAGAGTGCAGGGGGAGATTTAAAAAAAAAACATAAGTATATGAACTGTGAAACCGACAGAGTACACAAGTGAAGCCAGAGAAAGAGGCTCTAGCTGGGAAAAACCTTACAGCTTATCCAGATATTTTTTGAAAACTTGGGCTTAGTATTAAGTCAGAAGCCCAGTTATGAAATTAGCATTAAAATAAAAATTTGGAAATAAGTATTACATTTTGTTAGTGATGTCTTCAGTGCATATTTTGCTGCAGTTATTCTATCAAATGAGGACTGGGCTATTTTCCTTGCAAAGACCACAAGATTTTCCATTCCTAGAAACTGGAATAGGAGGTCTGAAGTACTACTACTAGAAAATGGTGCCTGACAGCTGCACACACCCAAAGTAAAATAGAAGATTTTCCAAAATCCTTTCAGGATCAGACAACTAATACTATAGCAGTTTGAAGAAGCAACATTTATCCCTGGAATTCAAGTCTGACAGAGTATTCAAGTGATTTATAGATAGCAAAACCACTTTGTGGCTTAGACCTACTGGGAACCTGTGACACAACTGAAACTATAGCTTCATGATCATGTCTTTGGTTAGCAGCACCTGGTTAAAAAGCTCCTCTCGTGCCATCCTGGCAAGAGCCTCTTTTGTGCACTAGTACAGTCATTGTACTCATTTGTGCTGATTTGGGAAACTCACTTCAGTAAAAATAGAAAAGCCAGATGTTTTCAAACCAGCTCTGTGTCTCTGGTCACACTGTGTTAGCACAACTAAGGGATGGTGTACGGGAAATAGCTTAAGCATTTTACAGAGGAAGTATGGACTTACTTCACTGTGGTATCAGCACTACTGCAGTAATGCAAAATTAAAGTCATTCATAGCTCTTGTCATTGCTATAGAAAAAAGTTCAATACTAACTAACAAAATATTACTGTAACTACCTGTTTGGAGATACTCTTCCTCCACCTTCATCTGTGTGCATAACTTGTTTCACAGTTCACATACTTGTTTTTAAATCTCACCCCTTACACTAGTAGAAAGACAGGTCTGCAGTTTTCTTTTAACAACAGAAGTCCAGATTCTGTTCCATTCTTCCCACAATGGCATTAGGTATTGACTGATTAAGTGCACAGAATTGTATGAAAGAGGATGACTTCTACCACTGAGAAAAGAACCTCTATAATTAGAGATCTACCTGCTAGTTTTCATGAGAGCTCTTCTTTTAAAGCCTTTGGAAACAGACTAATGCTATCAGTGGGAAGATGGAAAGGGACCCAAGAACAAACATATATGCTCTTGAATATCTAACTTGAAATGTTTCCAGGTCAGTATTTAGATGCTGAACACTGACTACGTACCAAGGTAAAAACATCCTTAAGCGAACAGCAGCCCGATATCACCTTGGTTCCAAAAATAAGCCTATCCAGTACACCACAGGCTAAGAATTCCCATCATACTGCTGCCTTGTGACAGCATCATCCAAACGTCAGCTCCAGGATAATATGACATGCTTAGCATCAAACAGCTCAAGAAGGCTTATGAACAGCAACAGTAATACAAAGAGTGGGGTTCCCAATATGAGAAAGACATGGAGACATTAAAAACAAACCCACCAAAATTACAGCCTAAAAAGGGACAGATTCAGAACTAGAGTGAGCTCTTGAGTATCAGAGATTACATACAGAAATCTGAAAAGCAATAAATACGCAGCAATGAAACAGATACCTGCTTGTTATTGTGGTCACTTCATTTCAGTCAAATACCTGCTTTGCTCAAGTTCAATATATTTGCAGTTACTCTAAAAAACATAAGAGCTGGTCTTGCAAGCAATCACAATTTTACATAACAAGAAAGTCATACGTTAAGAAAGAAATTGGCTATTATCCTGAACTACGGAACTACAGTTTCATATCACCTGAAAATCCCCCAAAGATCGTCCAAGCAGATTGACTGTATGGAAGGTCAGGGGTGAGGCTCAGCATTCCCCAGATTTACAAATAGCTAAATAGACTATTTTTCAGCTCATTAACCTACCCAGCAGCATGTCCTTCATGGCAAGTGCCTCTCAGGACTACGCCTGGCTAACAGCATGGTTTTCCTGACAGAGAGTTGAAGCAGACACTCGCACAGCTCTTTGGCAGCCCATGTTTATATGCAACAATAACTGGAGCTCACTCTTACCATACTAACACCCTCCTCAAGCAAATGCAAGCTCTCCAGCTTCACCCTCAAACACGCCTCCCTTCTCCAGACCTTTTACAGGCCAGTTAACACCTCAGAGGTGACCAGCACTCTGGGATCAGGCTTCAGAGGAGACCTGCAGTGACATGACTGCTTGCTTTTTCAGGCAGGTCACATTTCTCTCATAAGCTAATGGTACTTCATAACAGCTACCTGCCGAAACCCAAACCAATCCTGAGTTGCTGAGAAGGCAGAACAAAGCTGGGCAACGTCCTGATAAGGCTGGAAGTAAGTACATTTCCAGCACCTCAACACAGAGGAGAGCCCAGTCTACTTTCTAAATGTTTGGCAGTGCTCAAAGACATTTGTTGGCTACTGGCCTGCCAATCTGCTTTGGCTTGTAAGTTCCTTTGCGCTCGCTTTATACAATAAATTTTGTTAAACATAAACATATCCTTTGTATATCATCTTCCCTTCCTCCATATGCACAGAACTAACTCATTTCAGTCCGAGGATAAGGGGAATTCAGTATTTATCACATAGATCCACCATGCTTTGCAAACAAGACAGAAGAATCTCATGATGAAGTTATCCCTATG
The DNA here is from genome assembly GCF_036370855.1 of Dromaius novaehollandiae. Lineage (NCBI taxonomy): Eukaryota > Metazoa > Chordata > Aves > Casuariiformes > Dromaiidae > Dromaius > Dromaius novaehollandiae. The sequence goes on from NC_088098.1 coordinate 29,468,867, forward strand.
ATCTTCCTGATGAGGAAAGCATGAGAAAACAGTCCAAAGCTCTCAGAAAACCATATGTATACTTTTACAAAAGACATCTGCAATTCACCAGTGAGGTTCTAGACCCAACATCATTCATTTGGCAGTTTGTATATATAGACGCAAATATGCTTGGTTCAGACATTTCACTTTCATAAAATTCATTTTAAAGTATATTAATATCACATTTTGACTAGTCATCTCAGCATCTGAAGCTTGTATTTTTCTAAGAAAATACTGAATCCTGAGAAGATAACACTTTTCTGGATGTAGGTTAAAATAAAAGTAAAAATATATTAATCATATGCCTGCACATAGGTGTTTTATATACATATATATACACACACACACACACACACACTTTTGAACTTCTGGGTGATTAACACTTGAGCACAACGAGACATCTTTAGAAACCACCTTTGATGTAATGCACTAATTTTTAACATATCTGACAAGTCAGCTTTCACTGCAGTCAGACAAGTTGATTCATACTTGAAAGTTTTAAGGTGGCTTTCAATTTGTATCATGGTTACTATGCATCTGTATTGCTACAGGAATGGGCCATGGGTGAGGGCAGTGTCTGACTAGCCAATGTGCTCAGCTGGTTGAGCAAGAGTGACTGTGTGGCTAGGCACAGCCTCTTGCTGAGCTAGCACCATCTCTTTCACAGAAGGACTTCATTCATGAAAAGACTGTATGAGGGTAAGATGGATAAAGCTGAAGAAAAGACTGTATGAGGGTAAGATGGATACAGCTGAAGAACCAGTGCTTGTGTCAAGGAAAGCTTATATTGCTCCACTGAGGAACACTGCTATACAGCTCCTCAGAACACACATCTCATGTATTCTAATAGCCCTGTCACAGAAGATACATTTAAGGACTCAATTTCACAGCTCTTTCATTTCACAACTTTTTCATTTCAGTCACTTACAAAAGAATAGTGAGGTAGAAGACAGCTCCTATGGCACGACATGCAAGAACTCTACCATGCAGCACTATGTGAAGCCTATGTCGCTATATTTGTACAGAGCTTTTTTTTTTTTTAGAAGATCCTTCAAACACCTTCAGAAATAAAGATGTTTGAACAATGTAGATCGCCTTTAAAATAAATGTAAATGACTAGTATCACCTTGCTTTGAGAAAAAAACCTGACTTTTACTGTGTGCCATGATATTGACATGTGATGATTTTTAATCATGCTGGTTGCAATTACACAAATCAGTGATCAGTGAGAAGTCAGAGCTGTAGCTGTTCATACTACGTTGACACAAAGATTAGACACAGATTTGGCATGTTGCAGACACAGAAATTTAATTCTAAGATCATATAATACTAAGATTGGGGATACTTGATGCAAGATTAGAAGGCAACAAAGCTGAAAGGTAGTTATAAAAACATCACAGGAAACAAAATTTATTTCAAATAAAAGCAAAGCAATCATATTTCAGTATTTGGAAGGCATTTGAAAATGCTTTTTTGGCATGCCGCTGCTCCGTGAAGCCAATATTGTGTGTAACTGGAAACATTTCAAAAATCAGAATTGTTACTAAAGTCAAAGACTGTAATTGCAAGCTGTGGGATCTATGCTCAGATAAAAGAAGGGCAGCTGAATAAAGTTGTTATGCATGGAGTGTGCTTGTAGGTTTATATCTATAATATTTTTAATCAGCTTATGCCAACTGTAGAATTAGAAAGCAAGGGTGGGGGAAGAAAAGGAAAATGAAGGAGAGAGGCATATAAAGCAGAACAGCAAGAACTATTGGGTGCTATAAATCAATGTTTCAAACACAAATCTTAGACAGGAGTACATGACTTCAGTACAGAACAACTGAAACAACACAGTTCCAGCTTTTGTTGATGTGTAATCCACTGGAAATGAAAGGCCTGTCTGAGAGATTGTCTACCACAAGCTTACTAGCTAGAAAAAAACACTCTCAGCTTGATAGGTTCAAAATGATCTTGAAAAGCAGTCTTATGGTTACATCTGAGAACTTAAGAAGTTGGCGTTGTAGGCATAGATCCAAGAAAAGGTAAACGAGTTAGAAGCTGTCATTTAAAGATATTTTTAAAATATTAAAAATATTTTTATTGGCTCATACTTCTTGTCTCTGGGCACTTCACTCATCCTGCAGATTTAAACAAGAACCTCTTTGCACAAAAACAGGCTTGAGAAGTATCGTCGGTTCACGCTGAGTAGTCATTTGCTTATTCCATTTCTCTCGGAAACTAAAGTATAATGCACTTCATGCACAATATAAACAAAATAGAGAGACATGGGAAGAATTATTGCAGAACACTGAGAAATTTTCTTCAATAACTGGAAATGTCCTTTGATGATGAACTATCAGCTAAAGAATTGTTTCTGTAAAAACAATGTCGTTTTGGCAAACTGAAGTGATCTGATAGTCTATCTGGGTACTTCTGCCAGAAGTGTCATGACTTCAGTGTGCTATAACTTGTAAAACATGTTTCTTCCCGTCATTCTGCAGCCATAAGGTGGGAGGGGGAAAGAGGAGGGTTTGCAGTGTTGTATCTTTCCAAGCTGGTTCTTCCCATTATGCAACTCCTAATACAAACAATTTAAGCATACAAGTAAAAGCTACTCATTTCTATAAACATTTCCAGGAGCAGGACCTAAGTACATATTGCTTACAATGAGCATATACTAATGAACAGAGCTAACCTCAAGCTTACCTCTGTTTAAAAACAGTATAAACAGAAAACAGTGTTGGCCAAACTGAAGTTTAATCCTTAATACAGGAGGGTAACTGAAGATTGATATAAGCCACGTGGTCATTACGCATCCATCTCAATCAAGTATTCTTAATGCAATACCATACCATCAAACAATCCTCTCAGAAATCCTTACAAAGAGATCTTCTTGTTATAAAAATAAAACACAACTGTTACAGAGTATGTTCTTTTATAACCCTATAGACAACAGTAATGATCTTTTTACTTAGGACAACCTAGTGGTGAAAAACAGAAACAAAACACAGCTTGTTTGTTTGTTTTAAATGGACTCCACCACTGCACATATAATTAACTCTGGAATGCACAAGACATAGTATCCAAGCAAACAGAGCCTTTAAATGTAAGTGCAGCTCTTAATCTGCTTTGTTAGAAGTTCTGTAGAGCAACCATTGACAGTACATTATGCAAGATCCATATTACAAAGAAGGACTTTTAGACTAGGATACAAAGACTGGAACATTACAAAGGGTCAAAGCAATCTGCAAAGATAAAATACGAATCAATTCCATTCAAATTATTCCATAAAATGTAGACAGCAATTAGCATAGAAAAGTTTCACAGGAAAACAATGACAAAGTAAAAGCCATCTGATTTTCATATGCTAATTAATTAAATATGCCAAATTCATTTAATCTCTTATTGTAACCATAGGGGGAGACAGACCAAACTCAAAGTTCTGAAAAGCCAGGTCATTAGCATGCCAAGTCATTCTTCAGATCTCCCGCTTACATACAGATTTACATTCCCAACTTATTATATATGTAAGTAAAACCTGGCTTCCCTCCCTCCAATTTCTCCTTCTTTGGAAGACACTTGCTATTTCTACTCAACTACTCTAAATGTCTTATTAAATGTTATAATGAACTAGTTTGCTGGGGGGGGGGGGGGGGGGGGAGAGGATAGAAGCTGTTTTTCCAAAAGCCTAAGTTACATGTTTTAGTGTCCCTAAAATGTAGAATAAACTAGTCGAGAATGAGATTAAAAACATTCTTGCACATGTGCATGAAAATCCATGCATAGTTTGTAGCCTTTTGCTTTAAGTTCAGATGACATTTTCTAGCCATTTCTTGCCTTTCTAAACAAGAAAAGGATTCTGATGTTTATGTAAGGTTCTTCTTGCTTAAAAAAAACTTAAATTGAAACAAGATTTTTTTAAAAAACAATTACCTTCTTCAGAGTTATCATACTACAGGATATTAGGAAAAAACAGACTCCTGTTGCTTTTACTCACATCTGACTCCAATCTTAATAGTTTAGCTATTAACCCTGTAAGGTCCCCCACATACACACCTTGTCCAGTTTATGTTAAAATTTTTATATGACCGATCTGGGCTTACTCATTACAGAACCTTTTGTTATACAGAAAGAGAGCGGTTTCATGGACCTTGGTTTACAGGACGCAATTAACCATTTTGTTGTCAAGAACTGAACCAGGTTCTGCTGTGAGAAATGAGAATCTGTCACTGCACAAGAGCAACTGCTTTCCTTCTTTCCTCTACCCTTCATTCCCTTTCCAGACCTGCTCTGACGACTATTGGCTCAGTGACATTTTGGGATGAAAATCTGGCCAGTACAATACATCTGCGCTGTAAAGACATAATACAAATAACAATATTTCCTCCACTAGTTAACCAGAAGTGAAGGGGGGAAAGAACGTTCTGCTAGAAAATCTCAACAGTCACTCTGAGCTCGCCATAGCAAAACAGGCAGTTTAACCCAAGGATCACATTTACCAGCTAAATAACAACAACAGCGAACTTTCCTAGCAGTAACGCTAGCCATTTATTTTTGACACCTTTTAGGCTTTAACATGCAGGGAATATGCATTGTTAACTTTTAAATCCTCTGTATAAACATTTCTCAGGCAGCTTGTAGAACATCCCCCACCGTGTTTCCTGGCTCTCCGGCTGACGCATTTAGGAGCGGCGGTGCTGGGGGGGCGCTTTATTTGGCTTTCCCCAGCCGCCCTCGGGGCGCACGGGCAGATCCCCCCCGTCCCAGGCCAGACCCGCGGCCCGGCCCGCAACGCGGGCGGGCTGGACTCGGCCCGCCACCAAGATAAATGGTGGCTGCTGAAGTCTGAAGCCCCCCGGTGGGGACAAATATTGTTCGAGAAGAGGCTGAATATTCATCGCCCTTCCAGGCCTCTCTGAATTGAGGAGAGAGAAAGGAGAAGAGATACTTGGGCTGTGTCAGTGCCGCGTTTCGGCCGCCCCTCCCCGGCTGTCACGGCACGGCACCCCGCAGCCGCGCTCACACGACGCAGCCTGGGAGCAACCCGCACCGCGAGGGATGGCGACGCCGGGCCACCCCCGCCCCGACACCGGGCGCAGCCGCCTCGCAGGGGCCCGAGCACTGACACCCCGCCGGGGGCGGCGGCGGCGCGGAGGCTCCGCGGACGGAACCAGCTGCCTCCGGGCGGCTGAGCCCGCGCACCGGGCGTCGCCAGACCCAGCGGCTCGGCGCCCCAGGTCCGGCCGCTCCCCGCCCGCGTCCCGGCGCCTTAACGCCCCGCGGGGCGCCCGCCCCGGCGCCGCCAGCGGTTGATCCCCGCGCGCGCGGGGCCAGCGCCGCCGCCAGCCTCGCAGATGCCCCCCAGGGGCGGAGAGCGGAGCCGCCACTTACCCTCCCCGCAGCAGGGTGAGCCGCGGCGACGTACTCCCAGCGCGGGGGCGGCGGTGACAGCCCGCGAGGCAGGTATCCCCGGCCCCGCGCCGCGCTCCCCGCAGGACTCAGCGCGGGCCGGCGACGCTCATCGCCGCGGAGGCGACCCGCCGCCCAGCCGCCGCCCGCCCGCCCGCCCAGCAGGCAGCCTCCGTCGCCCAGCGCGCCCGCCCGCGAGTGGCCGAGCCTTGCGCCCGCTCCCCTCCCTAATGGGAGTCCGGCGCTCCGAGCCCGGGACAGCGACATGCGGGTTCCGCGGCGCCCATTGGCTGCCGCCGGCCGCACTCGCCAATCGCCGGCGGGCTGGGGCTGCCGGCAGCTCGCAAAACCCGGCGGGGCGGAGCAGCTGGGGCAGGGGCGGGGCAGCTGGCGCAGGGGCGGGGCGTGGGCGGTGGGCGGTGGGCGCCGCGCGCCGCGGCGGTTGGGCGACGGTTGGGAGGGGCGGGCGGCGGCGCGAGGGGGCCCGGCGGGCGAGCGGGAGGGGCGCTGCCCGGCGTCTGAAGTTCACCGAGGCAGGGCAAAAGTCCCGCGAGCACCCGTCGCCCCTCGTTCTGAGGCTTTTTTAACGATGCAGAAAGGTTGGAGACCAGGAAGAGGAAGAGGGAACCTCCCTCTTTCAATTTCCCGTGATCAAACAGAGCTCTGAAGCCAATTACTCTGCTCCTTGCCTCCAGCTCCTGCTGAGGGAGCGGAGAGGGAGAGTTAATTAAAAACTTTTTCCACTGATCTGTGCAGAGATGGGCGACGGAGCCTGCTCTGGGTGTGGGCCCTGTTTGTGTTAATGGGACAGAGATACGCGTCTGGCTCGGCCTGGGGCGCTGCTCGGGGAGGAAGGAGGTGTGGGGGGCGGCCGCCCTCGCCCTCGTGGCTGCGGCGAGGTGGCAGCTGCCAGGCCTCAAAAAAGCTCCGGAAACCTTGCGGGGTGGGCACTGCCAAAGCACAGCACCCCGGCATTAACATAAAGAAAATACAAAAGCAATGTCGTATTCATTAAAGGGATACTTAAGTAACTGGGCGTGCATTTAAATCTCATCCCTGATATTGTTAGTGCTTCTGGTATCTGTTTAAACCATTGAAATTCACAGTGGCAGCTCTTCTCACCTCATGCAGTTTAAGCAATAAAGATCGAGCTGCTGGTTCATGAGTTAATGATACCGCAAAAGAATGGTCTCGCAATATTAAAATCCTATATGAAAAACATTTTAATTAAAGAAAAAGATGAATATCAATGAAAATGTTTTACTTAACATTATATAGGTGCAAACTGAAGGATAGGATAATGTTGACCAGACTGACCTCTAAATTATCACAAACTCTTCCCATCCGGTAAAACAAATGTGTTTGGAACCATGAAAGCTTAATATAAAGCTGAAATGTGGGTTATTATCTGGCAATGTCTATATTGATTCTCTAAACAAGAAATTATTTGAGATTAGGAAATGGCAAAATTCCCTTCATGTTTTCAACCGCATTGAGTTTCCTGTATTAGGAGAGTATTTTATCTAGAATTAGGTCTTGTCAAAATCATCTTTCTGTATCTGAAAAAGTGAAAATATAGCACTTCACAAGAAACAACTTTAGACTACAACCCTAGGCTACAACTTTATTACAGGCAAGAACGTTAAACCTACTTATGATCTTAAAAGTTTCAGCTGCTTTTCTAACCCTTTGTGTTCTGCTTTTCTGTTTCCTTGTCTGGATGTAGTATCATCATCATATTGCTCAAGTGTGAACACATCCTTTTAAGTCTTAACAAAGTCTGAAAATAAACACTTCCAAATTGCATCTGCATGGAAGTTTTCAGAGAGAAAGCAAAGACAATTGTACAGACAGGTGAGACCTCAGAAGAGGCAGTCTCCATTACTTACCATCAGAATGAATATTGTTGTGTCTCCTGTAACTTAAGAAAAATCATATGAAGGATGAAGAAATGAAGCAGAATTGTGAAAACATGGATAAATTGTAAAGCAAATAAGAAGAAAAGAATGGCAAAGATGGAAAAAGAGCTGCTTAGAGCTGTTCTGCACTATTTGCTGCTATTTTGCTGTTTGTCCTGTGTTCTTGCATGCCACCTATTCAAGCATTTCTGTAGCACTTATCACTAAGATCTAGATAGGTGTAGACTGTGTTTGCAGCATTACATGGTTTCCGTCATTTACTTCTTCCCACTTTAAGTTCCACAGATATAGGAAATAAGATTGCTTGGCTTTTAAATAACCTTGTCAAAGGTGTTTACAGTCATATATTAGCAGATCTGAATCTGGAATGAAAGAATTTATGGCCAATCCACTCTTTTAAGTTGTATATCTGTTTATCTGATACCCACTTACAAAAGCCTCTAATTAAGCTATAAACTCTTAGTTTCTACTTAACCATATGGGTAGCCTGGGAAGTCTGTGATAATAATGTAATTTACCCATTCTACAGCCATGTCTACAGTGCAAATCCAGCATATCTGCTTTAATAGTGTTACAACCTCATCTGTTTCTCACAATATGGGTAGAAATAAAGTATGTTCTAGTTAACTAGAGTTCTGATAAAACAGTCCAGACAATTTTCTCTTTGGACCTACAGGACTTTGTGTTGGGGAGAAAACATCCTCATAACCCTTCCATCAGCAGGAAATAAGATACAAAAGTGCAATCTGCGGATGCAAGTACTTGGGAAGGGCATATAACATTCTCCAACAATCTTTTGTATTTTCTGTGTCTGCTTCTTGGCTCCTCTGTAGCACTCCTGTTGTATTCTAACTACTGGTAGTGTTTGTGGTTTTTAGGTGGATCCAGTTTTCGTTCACTTGGAGTCTGGAAAATTTTGACATGAGGTCTACTCTGCCACTGGAGTGGATTGAGAGAGGGTATAAGGAAAACTTGCACTTAAACGAGGCCCTGTGTTATGATATCTATTTGTTGCATTTATTAAATACTTCATACATATTTATGAAAGAAAAAATTTCTAAACTACAGATAAGCAAGCCTAAGTAAGTGGCTTGAGTCCCAGCTTTGTTACTTTGACATAATAAAGTTCCTGACTTGCATGGAACTCTGGGAAATATTTATTGTATGAAAAATACATTCTAAAAACATATTTAGGATTTTTCTCTAGAAAGTTCTGCTGATAGAAATCATGAGTTTCATGTGAGGAGTGCATTTTTTAGCCTATGTTGCAAGAGCTTTTGTAAAAGTATGAACTTCTGTCCTTGTGTGATTTTGAAACAGAAGGGAAAGACATCCATGTAGATTTGCACGGGGTACCATGGGAAAAAATGCCCAGAGCCATCCGTAAGACGTTCTTTTCTAATCCTACTTCTTCCAGTGACTACTTTTAATATTTCTTATTATCCTTAAAGTATACTGTGTTTTCATATCTGAAGAGACTAGCTTACATTCAACCGTTGGTAGGTGAGAGGTTGCACAAAACTGTGTCTTTGTGTGAACCATATGTAGGCAGTTGCTATTGCAACTGCAGGTAGGTGAACAAAATTTTTTTGTCATGTCAGATTAGCAGGGATCTTTGTTTTCTTTTAGCTTTTCTCTGTGGTCTGAAGCATAGGCCAGTTTCAGGGATTATTTGGTGATTTTCACTTTTAACAGATTTCATCCTGTTGCTAGGATTTAGACTAGGAACAATAATTTCTGTTGCTCTCTTTCTACAACACTGTACATTGGCTTTTGGGTTCGGGGTATTAGCTGTTGTAGTTTCTCTTTTTATTTCTTAGTCTTTGCTTAGGAAGGGACCCTATAATCAGCGGAATGGCCATTCTTTCCCTATTTAAGCTTCTAAGTTGCGGTAGGGATGCCTCAGTTTCCCAATTGCATGCAGAGAGTAAAACTCTTACGCCACATGGGTGTTGTGAGGGGTAGTTAATACTTATGCAGCACTTGAGCTTTCCAGACAAAAAGTTGTGTAGAAACACATCATGACTGATATTAATGAGAGTACCTTGCTGTTGTGTGTTGGGTGTTTCTGGGCCTTTTCAGCTTGAATTGGGTCATGTAGACTGAAGCAATTAGGCATAATTCTTCAAATGCTGATTCTTATAAAACAAACTTTTCTCTACCTTGTCCCTAGCAATATGTTCTTTATCAGATGTATAGATTCAGCTTAAAAAAAGGCTTACAAAACTGTGTTAACAGGGAGTTTTCAAAATATCATTGGTTAAGAGGGCTGTTTTACCCATTAACTTAACAGGTGCACCACTTTCTTCACCTGTTTCCTCAGAAGTCCCCACAATCTGTATCCAATCTGAGTGCTGGGTGGTCTTTGCAGGGTAGGTTGGAAACCTGGTTCCCGGTCATTCAAATTAGGGATAGATTGAGGAGTGCTACCACTCTGTCTCAATGGACAGGTTTGATTCATTTTCCCAAGTAAACCTAGATGTAGCATACGTGGAGGAAGGGAATTTCATTCTGATGTGGAGTCAGGACAAAGCTGCAATGCATGTTTGCATTTGGGAGAGGGAATGGGCTCTTAGGTTTTCCAGTTCAGATATTGTTCCAGGCTACATAATCTTCTTTTCTGGTTCATTTTTTTGCAAAACATATTCTGTCTCTCACCTTAATGTAAGAGTTTCCCTGCTGTTTCTTGCCCCTTTTTTTGTTTTATTTTATTTCGGCCTTAACTTCTGGGTCCGTAACTCTTTTAGTTACATGGTCCTTTACAGTCTCTGTTAAAAGTCAACTGAGTCCTTGCATGGCCTGCTAAAAAAGTCCCTTATTGGCTTCATTCCCAGGCATCTCCCTTAGCTGTAAAACCCTTCCAGGTCTTCTCTACCGAGGCTACAGTATCATCCTCATATGAAAGCTTCATGCTCTGCCTTTGATCACAGACTTCACCATTAGTTCTCCTAGCCTAGTTATCTCCTGTGGACTAGGATAAAATGGGCAACTTGATTCAGATGAAAAGAACAACATGTAGTTTACAATTAAATGTAACTAATACCAGTCATGTTTATGAGATCTGCTGTTGTACCCTGTGCTCCCCCTGGACCTGGAATCAGTTCTGCTAGCTGCAGTGACATTTGGAGCAACTCTTGGAATACATCCTAAAGTCCCTGTAACTGTTCCAACTGTGGGTGGTTATACTCTGCCTTCTGAGTGGTCTCAGATGAATTGAACTGTATTCAAGAAAAAATGGCAAAAGTCCCTGAGTTTTTCTAGTTCCAGATGAATACTCAGAAACCCAGTGTTTCTTTAGAGTATCTGTTTCACTGTCTAACTAGGCATTAGATTTCTACCTCTACTCTTATGAGGATACGATGGATTTTTCACTTTCACAGCATTTTCCCCAAGAATATTGCTATTTCATTGCCAGGAGGTGTTTCTCTTTGAATAGGAGATACCAAGATTGAACAATATTCTGTTGTCCCCACTTTGAGAAATACATGAAACACCTTTGAGAGTATATGTCTGATCCCACATCCACTGAGACATTTGAGCTGTTTCATAAGATCAACCTGGATTTGTAAGTACTGCGTATAAAATATTTGATGGAAGGCCATAAATATTATTTTGGATAAATACTTGTGATGATTTTAAGAATCTTTTTTTGTTATTAAATTGCATTTACTTAAAATTTACACTTTGAGACACATTATAAGAAGCCAGGTTGTTTAGAAGTTAGGGATGATACTCCATACCATTTGTCCTTTTCCTTTGCTATAATGGCACATGTGTAAACCACAGCCCTAACCTGATTATCTTATGTTTCACTGTGTTACATTTTTAACATTATTTAAGCATAGTTCATTATTTAACTGTGCAGGAGTTCTTAATCTTTTACTTCAGTGTAAATTACAAAGTACAATCGCTAAACAAATTGATTGAATACCATTGATTATTCATCAAATAATTGTGGTAGATCATGTAATCAATTATTCATCATCCTCAGAGAAGAATAGATGACATGAAGAATAAGCTGTAATTAAGATAAAATACTATTGGATTCCGTACTGATAATTTCTTTTCAAATTACAATTCTTGCAATTAAATCAAATTGAAATTAAAATTTGAGTAGTCTGATTGAGACACTGAGTAATGATTGTACAAAAATGTAATCTGCTAGGGCTTATTCATGTATGGGGACACAAATGACATATTTGCTGCCTGAAATGTTTTCTATTTTTCCCCATCCATTGCTTCTGTCTAATGCAAATATGCTATTATTATTATAGATTTTAGTCTCCTCTATTATTACGCACCAGTGATAAAAAAGAACATATTCCTCAAAACAATTTAAATGTTTAATTCCAGTGATAGATTTATCTTTAGCTTAATTTGTATTATTTCATCCTAAGTGCCATCCAGAATCTAGATTCAAAATGAACATGGATAAATGTACATTCACGACAAGAACTTGGTTTTGCAAATGTTACAGTTTTGACTTTATTCATTGATTTATTATTTCCATGAATACAGGACCTGATCCAGTAGCTATTAAATCAATGGAAAAACTTTCGACTTCAGTCACAGAATATACCTAGAAAAATCCTATCTCCAGGAAGCAATAACATCAGCACTAGCCTTCATCAAAACCATTGTTAATTTAATAATTTCCCAGTGAATTAAACTCAGGTAAAAGTGAAGTCTGAGGTTCACAGTAATCCCCAACATATGTGAGTACTATCTTCAAATGTTCAGTTGCTTTTGGCTGTTATGCTAAAAATGGAAGGAATTAAATGGTCTTCCACCTGAAGGAGTAAACTCCAAGGTTGTTAATGTAGCAAGTTGGGGTTTTTTTTTTCAAATTCACAAAATATTTCAAAAAAATTGATAAAGTTAGAGGATTTTTTTATGGCCAGGGATGAACCTTTCTCTAGAAGTAATCACTCTTCAAGCTATGTAACCGAATGCAGCTATTATTTACAAATAATAACCTCACATGACATTGTTTTGATGTTGATAGGATGAATGCAGTAATACACAGAGTGCAAATATTTATATTGATTTGAAATTCAGTTAGTGGAAATACACATTCACTTACGATAGGAATTGTCTGATAGTTTTTTAAGTCTTTTTGCCTCAGTAACATGTATTGTAACAATCAATTTAGAAGGGATGAAGGCAAAGTTTACAAGTGACATGCACAAAAAATGTATTCCATCATTGCGTTTGCCAAAATATCCATTTTTCTGCAAAATAAAAAGGGAAATCAGAATTCATTCAGACTTAAGTACTATTTTAGCTGGACCTTTGAGGTTGGACAGATAGGTTAATTTGATTAGAAGTGTTTCTTTTCCTCTCCCCTCTAACGGATGAGATAAGTTTTATTGGGTTTCTATATTAAGTATCAATGAGTTAATAGTTTTCAACAGTTTGTTGAAAGTAATTTTTGAAAAAATGCATGTGTAAAAGCAGATTCAAAGCAAAAGAAAACATGCAATATTATATAATTATATTCATAACATGCAAGAAATTTACTTTTGTTTTTTTTAATGCATATATTGTTTTCAGTATTTGATGTTCATTATTCAAATGATTTCTGTTCCCATATAATAGGCTCCATGACATTGTTCCTGTTTTCTTACTGGGTAAAGGCACTGTGCTGATGGTGTGTATGTAGACAAATTTAAAATTCTGCTTCCTTTACCAGCTTGAAATGCATTTTCAGAAAACATTTGATCTGTAAAACTTGGTAACATGGGAGTTCATGGAAAGTAAACATAAAAGCCACTAGTAAATAAATCCAAAAATGTTTTTGAGAGATGACGAAGAGCCAGAAATCCAACAGAAGGAAAAGGGAATAATGAGTGGGCAGCATTTCTGAAATCAAAAATGTTTACAAAATCCAAATACTTGTTCTTTTTTTCCCCAGTATTTGCCAAACTCAGATATCAAGTATCTTCACTGAGGAGCTGATCCAAACAGTTTATAATTAAGCACTGATCTTTTTTTCAGTTTTATTCTCTTGCACAGAGTGTCACACCACAATTTGCTATAACCCTGACAGCTCCCTTTAGCACTAAGTCTCTCTCTAAGTCTAGTTAGAGGGAAGTGTTGCCAAATTTTTCTACTTTCTCATTCACCATCCTGAAAGGCTCATTGTGTATTAATTTCCTCTGTGAAGTGTCAACAATTAAGTCAGCTGAGGTACTGGGTATAAAAATGCATCCTTGTTACTTTGTAGGTGTCATTTTCTCAGGCACTGCCTATCTGTCTGTCAACTTTGGCATGTGAAAATATGTCAGGTCTCCTGATTTGCCAGCTAAATATGCTTTATATTTCTTTGCATACATTTTATATGGTTAAACCTGATATAATGGAAGCTCTGGAGGGTCAAAACACTGGAGTCGGTGAAGCAGAATTTGGCAAACACACACTGAATTATTCAGTCAGTTTAAACTAATTGAGAAAGAAAAATTATCAGAGCTGACTGTACTCAAGATTGTTTTGAGGTTCTCTATAATACAACATAATTTTATTATGTACGTTGTTCAGTCTCACCACAGAAAAGCACCTGAGCCAGTGCACTTAAAACTGTGTACAAAAATTGCAGAACCACAGTCATCAGTAAAATTTTTCAGCATATTTCCTTTCTTCTTAGGGAATAATATTTTCTTTTGCCTGTGTGAATTGGGCTCCTTTCCATTCTTCTCATTGTACTAATCTTCTGAGAACTTTTCTTGCCCACAAACATGCCTCTCAAAGTCTCAATTCTTTCATCCAGTGGCAGCACTGTATCTTCTCATCTTATCGATGAGAAATTTGTCACAATTGATCACTACTTGTCAAATCTATGTCAAATCTTTGTGAAACCAGTGCAGTATCTCACCAACCCTTAACTCATGATTTGTCAGATGTAGCTAAAACCCGCACCCAAAATGGAATCAGATGAGGAAAGAGGGAAAGAGGGAGGAAGTGGAACTCATTACTAAGTGAAGACATTTTCTTTTGTAATTCAGAGAGCTTTGAAGTCAAGACTTACCTTGGTCAAAGACAGTGCAGACATATTACCTAGACAGTGAGGAGAACACTCTCATTGTAAAATACGTATCTGCTATTGGTGCTTCCTGAAGGGTGGACTTTGCTTTGAAAATCAGAGAGATGTAGGCAAATTGGAAGAAGTCCAGGCCCGACCCACATACCTGAAGGTCGAAAAAGTGATTCTTATATTTTATATTACCCTGGCCACTAAAATACTTAACTAAGATGTAGGTATATGGTTTCTTTTCCAGCCATAGCTTAAGGGTTACAAGACATATCTCCTACCTTGAGGAAGAACGACCTGAGAACCATGCTGGAGAAACAGGGCAAAGGATGCTGGGCAGGAAAGTAACCACTCATGTGACCAGGGAGGGTATAAGAGGGAGGAGGATCCTGAAGTCCAGGAATAAGAAAACAACTGGAGACCTGGGGTTTGATCTGTCTTCCCAGTACTGTTTCTTATTTTACTAGTGACTGTTTAATGCATGCTGTATACGTATCCTGAAATTTGAGCTCAAGAACAAAGTCTTACCATTTGCTAAAAGCTGCCTGTGTCCCTGGACTACATAGTCGCATTTTGTCTTGTGTTCATGCTTCCTGGCCTCATGAGTCTCACACTCCTTTCTGAGTGGTGATACAGCTTTGACAGCAGAAGTGAAGAGTTTTGTGCTCCCTCATTCCCTTGTTGATACTCTGCTTCTCAGGGAAGCTTTCTGGGTCTGTCACTTCTTTGCCAAGTGCTTTAACCATTAAGCTCTTAAATAAACACTGGCTAATCACTGCAGGACATCTTTATTTTTTTAAAGAGGACTGACCTACTCAGAGCCAAAGGGATGGCTTAGGTGTCTTAAGTTCAGATGGGGTTGCAGGTTGTCATTCATGAAATCACTTAGGCATGTATCTGAGAGCTGATTAGAAGAGAGGTGGGCTTTTATATTTGCCTCATTCTGTGACATTTTCTATTAGGTTCCCCTTACTGACATACCACCAACATGCCACTTACTGGCTCAGCATCTGTGCTGCTGTGTGTGTCATTCATTGTCTTTAGGTACCCCATAGGAGTTCGGGTGCTTGTTTAACAAATTCCATTCCAGGATTTGAGCACCAAAAAATTAGGGTAGCAGGGCTATGTCCCTAATTGTTTTTATCAGTCTGACTCTCAGGGAGGAACAGCCAGAATTATAAGGGTGTTTGAAGTCTGATTTACTGTTCACAGAAAGGGAAAGGAAGAGAACCCCCATGTTTATTTTTCATTTGTTTGTTTTTGCTGTAAGGACTGCTTACTGTAAAGATAAGCCAGTGCATCCAGTTTTGGAGAACTAGGGTCCTGGTATAGATTTGCCTTGCTTCATGTGTGCCAGTCACCACTAGCGTAGTACTGCATGAGGTTGCTAGCTCACTCCCCTCAAGGGGCAAACAGTTACTGCTTAGATATGCTACTATTACCAGAAGAAAACAAATGTGAAGTGCAAGGTGCAAGATAAGTGAGTATGTATAAAATGTACATAAAGTAATTGGTATGTGGTGGGCATGCTGTTCGTGTTTGGTATGTTTGGGTGTGTTTAGTTGGGCCTGCCATTCCTGGAATAATCAATTTCTCTGTCATTGATCCATGAAAAAATCAAAGCGACAAATGATGCCCTCAGATACTCATATATGGCTCCTGCTGAGGTCAATGAAAATTGGCTTCGTTAGTCTGAAAGCAGAATTTTGCCTGGAGAACAGAATCTAGTAGAAATTGGGCTACTCTGTTCACTACTAGAGATTTGCTGGCCTTGCCTTTTTGCTTTCATTGAAATGGAAGAGGCTGACCTTGTGCACAGGTACCTTGGAGACGGTTGTTAGCATGCAAAGTGACCCTTCTTTGATGCAGCAGCCTTGTCGAAGTTGAGGTTGAAGGTGAGCAGAAGCTGTTGGTGCTCTGGTGGATACATCCAGGGAGGGAGAGGTGGAGCACTTGAGATAACTCTTGAAACCATCATTGAAACCAATCAATCTCATTATGGGGTATCATTGGAAGTATTGCATTTCACTCGACTGCTCTGACAGATTCCTGGTTGTACATCACCTCAGAGGCAAGCACATTCTGCCCCTGAATCTCTGAGACGTGTGGGGCTTCATGCCTCGTGTAAAATCCTAGTCACAGTTAAGTCCTTTAATAGAACTTCCAGAGAAGAAAAGGTAAAAATAAGTACAGTTTCTTTGACAGTTACATTAACAATGAAGGACAAACATAAGGCTGGTAGTCTAGCCCTTGGGAGTAAGTGTCTGAAGAAAAAATATAAAGAATAACCTCTAAGATATAAAGGGTAACCAGAGCCTACTGGGTTCCCCACACTCATGCCCTGTCTTATCCTATTGCTGACTAGCAGCAATAGCAAACTTTTTCTCTTAACTATTACTCCTATTTCATAGACAACTTGTCTCTTGATCTTCTCTCTGTGGTCCTCCTTCAAACGGCTGTCTCTAGATTGCTGGGTTTGGTAGCTCTCCTGACTGTTTCATCTCTGATCTCATGCTGTACTTGCCTATCTTTCGCTCTGAATGTTATGGGGACCTCCATTATTCTTCATAATTTCCCAGATACTAAATTGTAGGACAGACCACTGTGATTAGCTCCTCTGATGTCCAGGATCACACATATCACAGGAATTTGGTGAATTTTGATGAATCATTCTATCAGCTATTTGGAACAATAGGTTATTAGTGTCATGGTAACAACTGTGTGCCAGATTTCTAACCTAAAATTAGTTTCTTCTTTCAGCCATTGGACTTGGTTATATCTTTACCTGCTAGACTGAAGAGCCCTCTGTTATCACATTTTGATACTCAAGTACTCAAGTAAATGTTTATTGACTGATCAAACTACCTCTTAATTTTCTTTTTATTAAGCTAAATAGGTTTAAGGTTCCTTTCTATTGATTTGTTCTTGTGGCTCTTCTCTAATTCCTTCAGCCTTTTCTTCTCTTCCCTGAGCTGGAGATGCCATGGCTGGATATAGCCAGAGGTAGTTTGTGCCAGTGCTAAATATACTATTAACAGTAGGAGTGGAATTAACAGAAATGAGGGAAGATGGAGCTGCAGCCATCTGAAAAGTGTTGTGCTGTCGTAAATTCAACTGGCCTTTGTTTTCTCCTGGTATCTTTTTGCTTTCCTTTGAACTGTAATTTAGGAATCTCTGTTTCTCACTTGTAGTATTGCAATTAGCATCCCCTTTCCTCCATCTGCAATTTATTCCTATAGCTGCTTTCAGTTCTCTTCTAAATTATCCTGTTTTTTCAGCCAATCTTCTTTCTTGATTGTGGGACTGGGCCTTTGGGAACATCCAGTAAAATATTCTTAAGAAGGTTTTTTTTTTTTTTACCATTTCTGTTTTTCTACTTTAAATATTTTTCCCCAATGGATTTGGCTTGATGCTTCCAGCTTAGTTTTCACAAAACTTTTAAAGCATAAACTGCAAATATTATTGACTTTCACTTTTTAAAATACTTTTTCACGTAACAAATGCAGTTAAGTCATAACTGTTTACATCTAAGCTACCACTAATGTTTCGTCTGTGATCAGCTCCTCTTTATTTGTGAAAATGGGTCCAATATCTGATTGCTTCATGTTGGATTTGATCACTTCAGCTGGAAAACTCACCCACATTTTTTTGGAATTCCACAGGTTTTTCAGTCCTGCTAGCTCAGACACTGCAAACAGATGCCTGCAAACAGATGCCATTCAGCTTTAAATCCCCTGTGACAATGCAGCATTTTTCCTGATATATTACAGATAATTACAGATATGGTTATTGTGTTCTCTGCTATGAGCTTTCATTGCGGTCGGCTCTGCTAGGTACTTTAGCTCTTCAAACATTATCTTATAAACATTCAAGATATTTTGCTTCTGAGTGATTTGGAGGCCAGGAGCATTCTTTTCCAAATATGCCCTCTTCATCCTTCCTAAATACACTAGAACTAGTTTTAAAAATACACTCATATAGATGTTTTCATTGTGTTTCATAATACTGACTAAGTACAACTTATAAACAGTTGGTAATCTCTTACCCACGTAATGCTGTAATATCAGTAGGCCAGAAGGTTGATTCTAAATAGATGTAGAAGAGCTGGGGGATTTAAAAAATGTTAAAAGTCCTCGTTCAACATGAAACTCAAAACCAAAGCACACACTCCCCTCAAAACTGAATTTGGCTGAGGTACCTGATCTTTCATACGAACCTCTGGGTTTGTCTTAACTCATAGCCATGATGTCATCCTGTAGATTTTTCATTCAAGGAATTTTATCCACATTGTGTGCCTAAATTCAGGGGTGAAAAATACTCTTTTTATTTAGATTCTGTCATTTGTTTACTGATACTGATGTATACTTTTAACTGAGGAGTATAACTGAAATTTATGTGAAGAACTTCAGTAATCTCATTCAAAAACAGTCCAAACTTCAAACTTGCCTCTCATGCAAATGACTAATTAGCTAATTTTACCACTTGAGAGTAGGACAGTGAGTGTAACTGATTTCTGCATGTTTAAGTACAGTTTGGTCACCAACAGTAATGAAAAACAGCAATAACATAGATATTTTGTGAAGGGGAGTACCAGGGAATTTCTAGTTCCAGAGATAAAACAAGTCACTGAAAAGCAATTGTAGACAAAACATACTACTAGGGCAATGGAATATAATCAGCCGAACTCTGGCTGCCCCGTACAGGTGGGAAGAAATAGTGTCACCAGATTTTAAGTCCTCTTGGTGGTAAGAGGGTGTCCAACAGAGACTGAGCTCCAGAGAGGTAAGAAGCATCAGCCCTTGCACACTTTACAGTTCTTACAGCCTTTGCAGCTGTTGGGGGTGGCCCCCAGGACTATTTCCCTCTCATTCAGGAGCTGGCAAAATTTTCTGGAGGAATGTGGAAGAGAGAGAACCCTGTATCAGTCTCACAGGAGGGCAGATGAAGAAGGGAGCAGAAAAACCCAGCAGTTTAGAATGATTTTGGACCTTGCTGCCACATCACTGCTCTTCTCTCGTCTTATCACACCATGGAGGGGGTGGAAAAAGGCTTCTGCCAGAGCTGCCACCCTCTTCAGGACAAGGAGGGGAGTGGGCTCAACACTCCCAGCACATACCCCATGACACATGGAGCCTCCAACGCTGCAGAACAGTTGGGGTGATGCTAGGTCAAGAAACAGCTGTGGGGCTGGGGACAGAATTGCAGCTGGAGAATGTGTGCTTGCTTCCTCTCCGAGTGCTGAGGTGGTTGCAAAGTTTAGGTATAGATGTGATGGAGGTCACTGAATTTACATGAGACTGAGGGAAGCATAATTAGCCAGTGGATGATCATTTAGTTTGACTTCTTCCAAAATACAGATCGTCAAACCTCACCTAAATACTCTTCTATTTTTTCAGCAAAACCTGATTTCCAGAAAAACCTCTTGACCATCATTAACTTTACTGTCTTGTATTCTTATGTTCATTCATCTTATCTGAGACTTCCCATGATTTTGCTCAGAATTCAGAGTAATGTACAAGAAAAATCCATAATTGTTCTTCATCCTATTAGCAACAACTTGTCAAATGTTTCCGATCCTCTGAAACATCAGAGTTCCCAAATATGCTTAAAAACTGCATCACTGCTACATGCCTTCATAGTGCTTCTTGGCCAGTCTTTTGCCAATTTTTTAAATTTTCTAGGATGTGTTTTATTTGGTTCTGCAATTTAAAGCATTTACTAGTTAACGTTTAATATCTCTCTTAGTTTATTGAGTAAAATAAATTATTTCAGTATCATTTCTGACATGGTTACATCATCTTATTTCTGAATAGAGACTAGAAGTATTTATTAAATACTTTTCTGTGCCCAGTGATGATTTTACTCTCTTCACCCTGTATTGGCTCTAAAACACTGCTATAATTTTATTTGAGAAATAAATTCTTCTTAGTAACCTTTATTTACTTCAAATGGTACACTTGCAGCTTCCTTTACTGACTGTTGATTTGTGCTGTTGATTTGACTGCCAAGTTCCCCCTTTCCATTTGTGTATATAGTGCTCCCATTGCCTTGCCTTGCCTTGCCTTCCCTTCCCTTCCCTTCTGCTGTTTAACCAAAGAAATCTTTTTCTACAAAACTCTATTTCTGAGGAATATAATAATATTTTCAGATGTTATGTATTTTTTTTTCTTCCTCTGCGGTACTGGTCAAAATAGTTTTCAGCTTTGGGATAGACTGTTTTAAGGTACCAACTGCATAGAAGTGTATGTGTAGGTCTATAAGAAATCTTATTGATTTTAACTATATTCTGTCTGCATTTTTCAGCTGAGCATAGGTGCTACACCAATGCCATTCAAACTCTTCTGGTTGTCCTGATTTACTGCTGGAAATTAAGTTTCTTTTCTGCTGGGAGGCAGGCTGTCCAACATGTATATCCTCCTCTAGAATGTCCAGCAAAGGCTGACACTTTGTATTACACTATTTACTTGCCAACAAGTTTCCTCCAATATCACATGCTTTTTCTCTTTCGCTTGTGAAATGAGAAACATCTCTGAGAAGTTCACCAATTTTTTTTTTTCAGCTGCTTTTTGAATTCCCTGTAGCTTTAGGAGGTGCACTGCTCATTAAGCGTATGTTCTGAGCCTGGAAGAAACTGAGAGTCATATACTATCAGACAGTCGTGGATAACAAAGCTGCTGTGAGTTGATCCCAGGTAGGTCTCCCAAGCAGAGCTCTTACAGAGAGCTTCCAAAAGTATTTCTCAATATTCCCAGTATATGGGAGCTGGCAGCACTGTGAATACCATAATGATATTTGGGAAGGGAAAAGGAGAAAACAAATATGATCTTAAATTTCTAATGAGAAATGAAAGAGTCAAAAAGGCATCTTAGAATCTGGGAGCTCATCACATGTTTTTTGGGGATAGGGGTCATGACTTTTAAGTGCTTGAGGTTGGCAGGAATAGACAAATATTGATTCAAAGCTCCCATGTGTAATGTGACAGCCAAATGCTCTTTTGAGGTCACTAATATATGTCCTGGGGAAAGGAGCACATACTATAGCTTTGGGGGAGTAAATGAGAGCATCCACTAATTGTGCTTTCCTTCAGGATCCTGTAGGGACAATTTATTTTTTTAAGCTATTATTTTAAGCTATTTTAGCTATTTTTTAAAATATTGTATCTGTTTAGCCAAAAAAGAAAGATATTAAAAAATCTCTGAATGTTCAAATGAATTCTCAGCCTGATTCAAAACAGAACAGTGGGGAGAAAAATCACTAGAGTTTCATAAATTCTAGGTACAGCTTTGACAGAAAATGTGGTATAAGGGCCAGATCATATGCTTTGCATCACAGAGTCAGCAAATTCTGGCCATAGTATGGGCATATCTACTTCTAGACAGAAAGGGGTGTGTCCAGGATACTCTTTTGGTGAGCTGATCCCTTGCCTGCCGTTTTGATCTCTTGTGGCTTAAATAAACCTGGTAGAATATTTTCACAATTAAAAATTATGCTATTAAAAAAGGAATATTTCCCGTCTGGTTTTGACCAGCTCTAGCTGTAGGTAGGGCTAAGCCTGCTAGGTGTGTGGTCCTCAGCTGTAGCCAAGGATCTGGCCTTGTGTGTCTGAGTTTGTTCTGAGTTACACCAGCATATATACAGGAGGAGGAAAGCTGTTAACAGAGCTACAGTAGACCAGAATCTGGCAGTTTGTGCCAGAGCTTTATATAGCAGAAGGTTAGAGAAAAGTGGAGAAATAGCTGCCTCCAACTTCTTATTTCCACCTGTGATATAAGCAAGAGTAGATTTTGCTTTTTGTGCAAAATTTCCTGAGCTCTTGCTCCTGCAGTTCGTGACACAGCTGTCTTTGTCAGTGGGTCATGGTGCTGCAGTTACAAGACTGTCTTCTGTGAAAAGGAGTAATTTCCTCTCTATTTTGGCTCCTGGGGCTCTTAAGAGTTAATGTCCTGGAGTTAGATCAGTTCAAAAAGAACTTGATTGATGAAGGGCTTGCACCTTTATGACCCAAAAGCAAACCAGGATCTGGTCTGTGATCTAATGCTACAATATATTATGGAAAATTTTTAGTTCTCAAATTTGAATGAACTCTAGGCTACTTGGATAACAGACAGCAGTTCTGAAGTACATTACTGTATGAGCAAGTTTACAGTCCTAAGCAACCTGAAAATAAGAACCACTGTTGCAGTAAAATAGCTGTATGAAATGTGCTTTTTAAATACAGGCTCTAGGTCTTTTGTAGTTAATGTCTAAGTAAGATATATGATACTAGTAGATACACAAAATAAAGTCTAACAGATTCATACCAGCTAGAAAGTATGCCTAAAAGGGCAGTACAGAATGTCCTCACAATAAATCAGTTCCCAGATTTCTTCTTTACCACTATTAAGAAGAAGTGGTTTAAAAGACCAAAATCCCAAGAACCCAGTTGGGAAAAAGCCCATTAAACTAGGGGGAGAGAACTGAAATCAATCTCCCCAATTAATCCTGTGTTTGGACTCCTTTTAAAGCTTTAGCACATGTTATTTTTCTTTAAGGGGGGATTTAGTACTTGAGCAAATGTTCCCACCTATCAGCAAATATAAAGTCACTTCTTTACTTTTTCCATAGCCTTTTCTGGTTAATGAACAAAAATATCTGTATTTTGAACAAAGGTCTATTACTTCCTGATAATTTTCATGCTTGAACCTTATCTCTGGTAAACTAATATAAATGAGGAACAACTTGGTTTAAACCAATGAAGTAACATTAGTATAGGAGCAAAACTGGACCCAAAATAGTCTTGCAATAGACATCTCTCATCTCTTGTATTTGTACAAAAGTATGTAAGCCAATAGCATGAATCAAGTATAATTAAGAGCAGAATTTAGCCCAAAATGTTGTATGTGAGAAAACACATTGCCGTGGCAGCAGACTGATGTCACCAACAGAGAATTTTTCACTTTCCTCCTGCACCAGTTATTAGATCCTTGAGTTGTGAAAAAGAAAGTGATTATTTAGAAGTAAAAACTGGAATCAGTGATGTCATGGTATGGAGAATACAGAAGAATACTAACCAAGTAAATTGCATTTTACATTACTGGTTCTTTTTGGACCTTTGCTCTGATGTGAAACTCCTCTTCAAAAAAAGTAACATGAAAGACAAAGCTGCAGCAAAGCAAATACATTCACTTTTGCAATGGTTTCATATGTTTTCTTGCTATTTAAATGTAATGTTTATCTAATAAATAGTATTTCAGTGTTAAGCAGTAACTCTCTGTCTGTGCTTGCATTTTGAAAGTCAGAGCCTCCTTCAGGTATTGCTGTGATGTTGAAAGCAGTTTTTCTCTAATGAAAAGACATACTATGTCACTGGAACAGGGTCCCAAGGAAGGCTGTCTACTGCTTTGTGCCTTTGGGTAATTTGGCCTCAAATACAACCCTGTGTCAGTATTGCTTGCTTGCTTGCTTCCTGTTCTGGAGTAAGCTAAGCTGTACCTTGGAAGGAAATTTTACCAAGACAATAGATAGTCCAAAGTCAAGTCATTAGTTACTGCATGAATAGATCTTAAAGAAATAAACCTTTTTCTAGTTGCTTTTCCTGTGTGTTGAGGGAACAAAATACAAATGATTCTTCAGATATTCAAGTCTTGCCTACTCAAGTATAGCGCATTTCTTCTTTAGGGCTACTTACTTGCTTAAAACTATGCTTAAGAATCTTGTTGAATTAATGACTTAAATTGTGCCCCCCCAAAAGCAAGAATCCTGAAGTAAAATGAAATTACTGTTTTGCAACTGTGAAGTTTAAAAATAAGCTTCTCTTCTAATTCTTAAACAGACGAAATTAAATTCATACTTTCCAGTACAGTTAATCCTGAGCTGTTTGACATATTTGAACATTAGCCATTTGCAGTGGGGTATAAACTGAGTGTGGCTTTCAGAAACGCACTATTCCTGTAGACTGTTGATCCAAATTGACTGTCAGAAGTTATCTGAAGAATTTCAGCAGCTGACCTCTTTTATCATGGCCACCAGCTGCTAAAAGCCGTAGATGGTGATGAGAGCTTAGGTGAGAGAGAAGAATATGGTGAGAACTTAAAAGACAGGATGATAGAGAAGCTCTGTGGGCTCTGCAGATCTTTGGCCATCATTTCTTACCCATTAAAGAGAAACTTTGTCTGAATGATACCTACAGAATGAGGTCCTTAGAGTGGAGCCATTTAGAGAGACCAGGGGAATGATAAGCTACTATGTTTACTTTGAGCAAATAAAATAAGGGATTGTACACTTCATGCCTTGTGTTAAACTGTTCGTAATCCAAAAGCAATAAGAATAGAGCTGCTTAAGCTGTGGTGGCTCAGCCTGAGATTTATCTCATAAAACTTTACTGTAGATATCCATGTTTGAGGTAGCCATCAAAATCCCCTCATAGTCATTAGAGAGAAAGAGAAATTAGAGTAAGATTTATCTGACCTTCATTAGTTGAGATGCCTATTTATTTCAATCAACTATAAAAGGAACCTGGATGACTAACTCACTAACTAACTAACTAACTAAATGATTAGGTGAACCCTGTTCTCTTTGTTTCTAACTGTGGATTAGACAAGAGAGAGAATAAGGGAGCTAGCTTTTCTAGATTCTTCAGCAGATTTTGATTTGAGGTTCCCAAGTCCCTGTAGTTTGCAAGACTTGCATAAAAGGTCACCTTCACTGCTCAGAACCTGATTATTATTACTGGAAAAAGATAACCACTTGGGTCAGCAAAATACTACAAGAAGAAGGCAAACTGTTCCCCTCCCCCACTGCATGACTTCTTTTCCAAGCTGTATTTCTTACCATCTTGAAGAGGACAAAAAAGAGCATGAGAATGGGTTAATAAAATGAGCAAGCATTTTACCAGGCATTTCAGCGATCTGGCTAAATGTTTGTGTATATGCTCTGTGTCACCATTGTTTCTCTTTCTTCTTCTTGCCCGCTCCAAGGAAGTGGAATGCAATTGGCTTATCATTGCAATCCTGAAATAGCAGTCTCCTGATTGCAGCACTGCTCTTTTGCGTTATAAAATTCCTGTAGATCTGTGGACAGAATGGGTGCATTTTTACTGGCAGCTATGACGATATACTTGTATCGATCATATCAATCAAGAAGTCCTAGAGATAACTATGGCTTTTGCTTTATTTCTATATTCATGTGAAATAAAAAAGGGGAAGGAGCACGGGAATGGATCTGAGGAATTCCTACATTCTGAACACTGCTTGGGTGCTGAGTCTGTGGCCTCAGGCTAGTCTAGCCTTTCACTACTGCAGCTACTGACACTCTATAAATACACAAATAACGGATAGGAATAATTTAGGTCTGGATTTTATCCTGGCTGCAGAAGGCATAAGCCCAGGAGCTGCAGACAGTAGTCTCCTGACAATCTGCTGTATGGCTCAAGAGCCACAGCACTGAATGTTGCAGTCACTCTTCATCTTATTCATAAAATACCTATGAAGCAAGGCTTAGAATCTGTACATTAATTTCTCTGTGTCCCTTTCCTCATCAATAAATGAGGGCCTATTTACAAGATTTTCAAGACTGAAATCAATGACAGAACGAACAATAAGCCACCGTCTTTTCAAAAGTCCTCTGAAATCAGAAGTACCAGTGTTCTAGACCACGAAACATCACATGCCAGATTGTGAGCACCTTCCTTTGGTGAACAGATGTTCACACAAGTAGTTAAATTCAAGTCAGCAGAGGTACACACAGATAACTTTTTGCTAACGTGAGTAGGGGAGCCACAGTGTGGCTTGTATTACCAGTGATATTATAGCAATATTAGTGATGGAGGATATCCAACCAGTATGGAAGGACTTTCATGTTATCCAAAGGCCTGTGGGATTTTTTAAAAAATAATTCATGATTAAATGACAGACAATATTGTGAAAGAAACAAAGTAGTGATGTAGAAAGAAAGTGATTACTAAAAAATATCTAACAAACCACCGCAGGATGTTTTGCTATAATTATACAGCAGGTTTAATAATACATAGACTCTGAGGTTCTCTTGGAATTAATTGATGTAAAATGTCAGTGTAGATTTCTTCCTCTTTTGCCAGTATTTCTAGTAATGCAGAAGAATGAAAAGAGCCTGATTACTAATTGGGAAGAGTTCAATAGGTTACCTTTTCTGAGAGAGCTGTGCTTCCACAAAGTCTTTGTGGCCAGATCCTCTCATCCCAGTTCAGACAAAACTCTCACCAAAACTCAACATTAATGTGTTTCAGGATTAGGTCTTGTCTTTGTTACCTGCCTCTGCATTTGCAGTAGTTTAAGATTGGCTGTAGCCCCCAGTGAATGAACTACTTTCAAATAAGAAGTGTGTTTCTTTGAAGCTGCAGTACAAAAGGGGATATATAGTGGATTACGGCACAATATACATAGCATAAAATCACCCTACACATACTAAAAATGGAGAGCTGACTAAATTGCAAAGCTCAGCCTGAGACTTAAAGTGCCCCGAACATGGGCAATGTCGGGGCTGGTAGGACAGATTCTGTGTTATCTTGCCTGTAGAGCACCATACAGGGGCCTCAGGTCAAGGGAAAAATGAGGCATAGCTAACCTGATCTGCTCCTGGCATCGGCGTGTCCCGGGCACATGTTAGGGAAACCCACCCAAGGCACTTCTAGATCTGCTTGTGTAAATCTTGGGGGCGGCACAGGCTAGTGAAACGCAGCTCCCTGTGGGTCACTCCCTGTCTGTGGCAGCCGTTATCCTCTCATCATCCACACTGCACATTTACTAGTTAATCCCCACACTCCCTTACCCCCCAGACAAAAACCTGCAATGACTCATAAAGTTGTTCCCTCTGATCTCTCAAGCATATGGCTGTGGCTATTTTGTGGCATGCATTAGGGAGCAAGCCCTGCTGGCGTTTACAGGTCTATGTCCATGCTGCTTACTGCTAGCACAAATCTGCCCTTAATCCGAGAGTTACATAGAAGGCCAATGTGGCTCCTTTTTCTCATGCAGCGGCATAACACAATCACATTATGGACTCAGGTCTACTCCAGGTTGGTTTTAAGGACCACTTCTAGTCAAACAGATCTCTGAGGCTTACAGATGCAAGCAGTTTCCTTCTGAAAGAAGCAGAGGCCAGAAGCCAAGAAGCTCTGATCCCTTGAGGAGTGAAGGCAAGACTTCTGTTTGCCAAATGGAGAGCTGTTCGTTTGCCTATGTTTGTTTTGCAATCTCCTGCTGAGGTAATAAATATTCAGAATTGTTGGCATTGTTATGTGCTGCTACTTGAAGTCTTCACTGCATCAGTAGCCATGCAATACATCTGAAAAGGTTTACAAAAAGGAGCTTTGCTTCCAGCCAGGACAAAGATAAACAGTAAAAAGAATTAAAATCCACTGACATGCTCCAAATTTTCCACAAACTGGTGAAGTTAAATACAAAGGCAGAATATATGCCAGCCACTGGCTGTGGGTGTGAGACACAGAAGCAATCCTGTTGCTCTGCAGTGTGCACTAGTGGTCCTACCTCTTCCGTACCCATGCAGGAGGGCTTTCTTGTGCTCATGCATCCCTGACTGAGAGACATTTTGCAGCCAGTTCTTGAGGCTTCAGGGGAACTTTATGAGACTATCTGGAGGACACTGACCTACAGATAGTGACTATTTAGTTAAATTAGTGACTCATAAGAGGCATACATGGCAGAAAAGAGTTGTACATTAAGAGAGAATTTGAGAAGAGTGATCTGAGATCTGTCCTGTGCAGTTCCGGAAACTTATGCATGCTGATCACCCACATTTTGTCCAATGCACTTTGATGCAGTGGTTGGCGTCTGTGAGATATGTTGCTCTGAGCCTTCCAAATCCCATCAGCACCGTGAGTGCTCTGTAGCTGAGGTTTCATGTAGTTTTAGAGGAAGAGAGCTGGTGGTAGAAATTGGCTTTATGGGAAACGAAGGAAGGTCAGCCATAGTTCCAAGCATGCTCACCTGGAAAATCCTTATTATTAATGATTCATCATCAGGTAAGAACACTGCCAGCTAGAGAGCAAACCTTGGATTTATTCATACTCTTGTATGCATGTGGTTCTACATGTGGGAGTGATAGTGTTTGTTCCCGAGGACACTCTCAGCCCTCCCTGTCCCTGCCCCCCCAGGACCTCCCCCCAACCCAGCCCCAGCCCTGACATTACCCCCACCACTGCTGGCCCCCAGCCCCAAGCTGCACCCTAAGAGATGGGGCCTGTTGTAAGAAAACCTCATGTCATCCTTGTTGTAGTGTCTTGTAGTTCACCTGGAGTCTGCTCTGGTCTTTGTGTAATTCCCTGGGAGCTGCTGTGAGAAAAACAGATTTGGCTATAGATGGGCTCTGAGCACTGCAGGGCTGAGGCTCCATCTGACTTCCCGAGGCTGCTAGAAGGAGTATGTCAGATAACCTGCACATTGCTTGTGTCTAGTGTTGGATTGTTTTTCCCCTCTGTGCTATGTACAGAGGAACTGTTAAGCTTAGCATAAGGAAAGAAATGCAGTTACAGCACACGACCAACATTAGAAAATTATTCCTAAGGCTTTCACTTACTGAAAATTACAGAAAACCTCGAGCCTTTGAGACAAACACTTTGATGTAGCTTGGAAATTAACAGAAAAGCTGCTCTGAGTGCTGGGCAACCCACCAAGAGTTCATAAGTTAATAAGACTCAAGAAAGTGTTACAGTACAGGAGCATTTCAGTTTGGGGCTTTAAATTAAGCATATATCTTCCATAATGAAAAGAAATACATGCCTGGATTTAAAGAGAATATGGGAATAGGGCATAATAGGAAAAACATTTATTATGCCTTGTCCTCCTCCACCGAACACCACCACCACAAATTAGTCTGACTTTTGCAGAGTTCTGGTGACTGTAGAGGTCAAAATTTAGTTGTCTGAATTCATAGTGCCTTGTTTCCCCTAATGCTCTTTTTTTTTGAATCTTTGAAGACATCTGTACACAATCTTTCTTACAGATGTTCAGCTGTGGTCTAGGTGTAGAGAGACCAAAGGAAGATCAGTGTTGAGCTGATCCAAGCCTTAACCATTCACCATGTTCTAAAGAATGTCTTTGCAAAATTTACTGACTAATATCTATGCTTGATATTTGGACTAATGTAAATGAGCTTTCAGAAGGTATAAACTATGCTTTAAGATTCCAGCATTCAGGATTTTATACTGGCATTTTATATTTAGGGGCATGAACTGTATGAAAAACTGTAAATTATCCATGTTATGCAGCCACTCAAAAAGAGTAGTGATAACAAGGGCATGATAGATTTTTGCTTTTGTTTGATGTTGGTTGATGTGTTGCCTTCTTGTGATGTGCATATGGATATTCACAGAGTAAGCCAGAACTGCCTCTTTCATTACATTAGTCCTGATGTTTGTGCCTGACAAAGCTGAAAACGTCTTCCAGAGTATATTGTATACTGTTTTTTAACAATATTTGTCTAGTTTTGTACTTGAATTACAGAAGCAAATAGAAGCTTGGTCTCCACTTCTGTCTTAGTGTCTGATGTCTGGAACCCAAAAATGCAAGTTATGCAAAGAGAGTTCCACATGGAATTTGTGATGGCGGTTTATGATTCATTTTATATTTTGTATATGATCTGGGTTATTGAAGAGTTTAGGTGGGATTTTAATACTTCTAAAAGTAAGAATCTTACCTTTATTTGTTATTATGCTTGATTGAAACTCTTCAGAGAAAGACATGGGTTTGACTTACTTCAGATATTAGCTTCAGGTATTAGCTTTTTTAGTTAAAGGTTTTGTTATCAAACGCTTTCCAGTATTTAATTCCCATAAATGGTTCTTTCTAAAGGAACCAAGATTTAAAAACTCATCTGAAAATCTATGTGGTATGCTCACTAGAAAAAGAAAATCTCACTGAAATATGGATATGTGAAATCTATTGCTTAGATATATTTGCTTGCCTTTAGTCAAGATTTGCTTGGAAATGAAATATTTAAAAACGGAAACTAAATATAAATGGTAAACCAGAGCAACATTCTGTTGGAAGTACACATTTCTACTGACAATAGAGTATTAATACTTCAGTTAAAGTACTTTCTTCAATGGATTTACCTCTCAGGGACAAAGAAAGGTTTGGCTTGTGGTCTATTGTGTACCAAGGACAAACAGACTAAAATGGTTGTCATGGTCAGATTAAGTCTGTTTCAGACTAAGAATGTGAAGTCTATGACTCACCTAATGTTTTTTTGAACAGAAGAGTAGAGAAAAAGTATTTAAACCAAAGTGCTCAGTTGTTGTTATGGTGACACACTATCTACTCATTCTGTTTTGGATCCAGAAGCAATTAAAATTGTAGGAAAGGTGTGCACATATTTTGGAGGGATTGAAATCGAACTTTCTGTGAATTGAAGCTGAAAAGTGTCTTACAGTTAGGATGGGATTTCTTATAACAAAATCACATACCAAATCTACATTGAAGCCACTTAAAAGCTAGAAAATGCAAAAATTAAGATGCTTGTGCAACCTTAGCTCACTTCCTTTGCCATACATTTGAAATGTTTTTCTTTATACGATCACATGTCTCCTTTGGCAGATATGTGGCAATCACTGAATGAGCAATTCAGATGCTCCAAGGAGTGATCCCTCTTCCAGCATGGTAAGAATGGTACAGGCTGGTACCAAACAGTGCCTAAACAGCACAGGTCTGTCACTCGCACACTCTTCTGGGCCAGTTCCTCTATAGCAGGCCAGCTGCATGCATGCTGGCTCCAGATGGCACCCCTGTGGCCCTAAGGCATGTGAGTGTACATAAATACATATTTTTGCGTATGGTTTTTCAATGTAAAGTGTCTGAAATATGAAAGCAGTATTGCAGACTGATGTTTTGATAAGATGATGCCGAGAGTATCTGTTGCCTGCCTCTGTGTGAGCACACATTACATGGGTTGCAGGGAACCAGACCTCTCCCAGTAAGCTGCAGTTCCTGGAGAAAATTATTCCCCGAATTGCACACAGTGTTTGCTTTAGGGAGAACCATTTTTTCACTTGAAAAGTGAACCAACATATGACCAGTGTGGATAATGGGTCTAAGTGGTCTGCGGAATCTTCCATAATCCTGTGAAACCAATGCTCATTCCCATTTCTTATAGCCAGTGTAAATGACTGCCCCGGTAAGTTTGACATATTGATTTCACTGAAAAAATCTCTCTTTTTTTCGTAGTAAAAAACCCAGTGTTTGTTAATAAAAAATGTAAAATAACTGGGGAATATTCACAACAGAAATTGTAACCTGCTCAAGAGCGGTAGGAATCCTATAAACTACTCTCTATTTGTGCAGTATCATGCATAGGTGTTACTTTAATAAATGTAGTCACTACGAAATCATCCTAACAAGAAGGCTATAGTAACTCTAAAGACAGTGCCAATGGAGTGGCTGCTTCCATCATTTGCGCTGTACCCATTGTGTAGATGAGCAGGGGATTTAAATACATTCATATGGCATTCTGATAGCAAAAGAATTTCCCTTTTGCAGTACATAAATGAGTTAAAATATTTTTAGATATAAAGTGGAATGCAAGAGGAATGCTTGCAACTCCCAAGTACAGCACATTCTACAAGAAGAGAAAATGTATTACAACTTCAGCTCCTAGCAGAATCGGTTCTGCTAACATAACCCACAGCCCAGCTTTGTTTTTGCAGTTCTGGAAGCAGCAATAGCAGATCCGAGAAAATACTAGGTGTAATTTCTGCCTGAAGTAGAACACTGAGGGGCAAAAGGGATTAGTTTCACAGTATGTTTGAATATTGGGCAGATGTCAAAGAAAGAAGGAGGCTGAAGAAGTAGATGCCCCTGCAGGTCCTTCTTACAGTTCTTCAAAAGAAGTAGTGCAGCCCTTAGTGCTGATGAATGCTGAGGGTTCTCAGCGTTGTGTGGGGATCTGGTAACATTCTCATCCAAAAATGTGTAATTTCCTCATTTAGTTTCATCAAGTCCTCTCTTTCAGGTTTGCATTAAGACATCTGAGAGTGTGTGCACACGGTCATACTGAGTAGGAGTCAGCATTATTCTTTCTGTATACAGAACAGGGAAGGAAGAGGAAGAACAAATAGAGAAACCTGCTCTGTTGCACCTCTCTAACACTGAAGGGAACGGACAGGACAAGGCAAAGGTCATGGTCAGGCAAAGGACTCAGCCTAAGATCCAGCGCTTGGCAGAAAGCCTGAATTTCAGATTTGTGAGAAGCCGTCTGGGGGAGAGAAACATCTTTACACTAGATGTGAAACAGGAGGGCCTGAGGGAGGCTTGGAGAGGAGCCCAAGAATGAGCACAGCCTGCTGCAGTCATCGGCTCCAGTCAGGGCCTCCCTCCTTCCACTTGCATGAAACTATTTCTATTGTCATTAAGCCTTAAAAAGCTGTTGTGTATCTGCATGTGCACGTGCATGTGTGCATGTGTTTGCAAAAGTGACATGTTTAAGTTTAGATCTGACAACGTGCCTTTGGCAAATCCAACATAAAAATTAACTTGCTCTGTGCCTTTTTTTTTAAGTATAAAACAAAACCAGATTGAGCTTTTACACTTAAAGCCCAAAGAAAATCATAAAAGTGAATTATGGGGTGAGAATTGCTCTTTAAAGGAAAGCTTTACACTGGAGTAAACTTGGAACATTTATGCATAAAATATTACATATAACATTTATATGTATAAAATCTGCTGAACTGGCCAATTTCTGACTCTTATATAAACTTTATGCATTTGAGAAAGCAGACTTTCACAAAAAATTATTTGTTCTAGCTCCTATTGTAAAATAGTAATCCCTTGGTATCAACACTTGATGCTGGTGTCACAAGCTGTCTCCTCTGTGACCTGTTTGGTTGAATACTTAGTACTTTTTACATTTAGTATAAAGTACATCAGCCTAGCAAGATAAAAACACAGCAAAAATGAGCAGAAAAAAAGGATAAAGTTCATAAGGGAACATTTATTTTGGAAACACACAATTTTGGGGTGCAGAACTCATATCTAAACCATTCCCAGGTTAGCTTGGCTAGGTAGTCCGAATTTGGCCAGCTGTACAGATAGTCAATCTGCTTGATATAAGGTAGAGCCCAGGTTTTATAGCTGCCCTTTGAGATAGCTCAAGGAAAGGAAAACTAGGTGACTGGCAAGTACCACCTCCTGGAGGGGTGGGAGCTTCTTGGACACTGTGGAATGACTTTCCAGAGTAACTGGACACTTACAAGCACAGCACAGGACATGGAAATTGAACAGACCTAGAAAGATAAATATCCTTCATTGTGTGCAGTGCTGTCTTTATGAGGAAAGAATGACAGAGAATGATAAAAAATGTGACAGATATTATTGCTGTCACTCAATCCATGATTGGAATGTGTTGAGATACTGTAATGCAAGGCACAGAGTACTACAGAATAGCCTGCAAAAATATTTATGTGGGATAATTAGGCATTTCTTAGCACATCTGTAGAAGTATTGGTTATTTTTGCATGTTGGCTAATGTTAGACTGTTCAACAGTAATTCCTGTGAGATCTCTTTCTGCATATCTACTGTTTGAAAGCTACTACTGGTTCTTACAGTAATTATTACAAAATTAAAAAAAAGTAGACGAAAGATTAAAATTGTTCATAGAATTATAAGCTGTAGAACTGTTGATTTTTTCTTACTCTAAGCTGCAACAGAAACTAAGCATTTCAGTACCCTCAGAGAAATCTAGTATGTAGGATCTTCTCTAATAATCTGTCAGGGGAAAGCTGTGATTATGAGGCAATCACTGATCTGATCCCATAGTAGCTTTTTCTAAGACAAAATACTGTATTTTTTTTCATTTCTCAAGTATTGCATTGTTCTAAAAAATTTTTAAATGCCCTTTTCAGAATGAAACAAGCATCAACACTGGTTTAACAGAATCAAGGTTTATATTCTGAAATGATATGGAGAAAATGGATTAAGCATTTAATTGAATTGGAGATGTTAGGTCTAGGAGAGCAAAATAGTCTGAGAGTAATTGAATAAGTGACCATCTACACTAAGCAGAGATTTTCAGAACTGAATACATATGGAGAATGCAAATGTGGAGAAAACAAACATGCGTTGAATGTTAGCTTCCAGTGGCATCAAGGAATATACATGTTTTTCTTCGATTTTAGAACTTAGTGGTATCAGTGGAAATAAAATAAAACATCTGATTATATTGCTGAAGTCAGCAGAGGAAGAATGCAAGGGAATCTTATTCCTCTTCCTGAGAGACAACTATCATAAATCATACGTGGTATATTAAAAAATAGATTATAACCATGGGACCAGCTATTTTCCTATTCACCAAAGGAATAAAAAGGAGGATATTGAATTATGAACAATATGAATCGGCTTTTGTGCATATTTAGGCCAAATATGAAAACATCAAAATGTTCTGTATAATGTTTTTCAGTCCCTGAAACTTCATAGCATTTTAAACAACATATTGTGGATAGAAAAGAGAACAGAATTTTTTAGGGGAAGATTCGTAGTATAGAAATTGCGATTTCTGGTTTCTATTTTTCTAAAACAAGCAGTTATTCAAAACATTGAGAAGTATTAGTGGTATAGCAATAGAGAAAATCATCAAATTTTAGCATCTCAGGTAGAGAGAAGTACAGAATTGCCTTTTCGAGTGTGAATGTTATATTAAGCTGTTCATCTGGTCATTCATTTACATTTCAGCTTGCAGCACAAAAGATTGCACAACCAATAAGATTTTAATTAAATCAAAGGACAAAGCATGGCAATTTAATGCCCTGATATGAAACCTCATAAGTTTCTATTGGCCCCAGGAGTCTTCTTGAATGGAAAACAGTAAGAATCAGATTTTCTGATCTATGCGGACTTGGACAGCTTACTCCCAATAGAAATGAATAGATATTGGGCTTTAATCTCTGTTGGTGATCAAACCTCACTCAAATTAAATATGGATCAAACAGATACTGTAATGATATTAACTAGGCAAACATCCCAAATTAATTATGACAGTAATCATCTTTTCTTTAACTGTAACAGAGCACTGTTATCCAAACAAAAACACAGGCACATCTTCTGTGTATAGATTTTGAGATAAAATCAGCATTGCCAGCCTTGGTCTTTTCTGATTTTGAAAACAAAATAAATAAAATTATGCTTTTACTATTTTCTGTTCACAGAAAAACTTCAACATGTTACTTTCATGCATGTGCTTCTGCTCTAGATCTCTCTGGTTTAATTCTAGTTCAGGTTGATAACCTACCAATCTTCCTGACACACTGAGAAGGAAATGACTTTTGGATTATTGCTATAGCTTGGCAGATGCTGTTGATGTGATACCTGCACTTTGTCAGAGAGCTCAAGAAATTCCACAGCTGATACTTAAAGCAGCTGATACTTAAAACAGCTGATACTTAAAGTTTATGCAGGATTTCCAATCACTGACAAATGTGGAGTACACAACAAGCTAGCCAGCTTACATTTTCTTCATCTGATGACTGTACCAAGGCTTTCACGGCATATATTGGTGGTCAGAGCTTAGCATAGCACCAGACATTGTTACGACAGTCAGAGACAATGAACTGGTGGACACAGACATTTAACTACCTTCTCTTTATTTAAATGGAGGTTGCAGCCCCTCAGTAAAGTTCATGTAAGGAAGCTGAAAATTTATGCTACTTGTATTCCTGTTACATCAAAAGACACAACCTCTGGTAGCTTGACCTGATGTGGAAAATCCAACCCATGTACTAAAATCTATGGTTATTTAAGTATTGAATCAACTAATTTTGGGGAGGGGGGGGCGTAATAAGGAATTTCTGTCAGTTGAAGTTTTTATCTCAAAATTCCATATTCTTCTAAGGCAATTTTGTGTTTAATTAGGAAATTTGGATATGGTTCAGAAATCATTCTGTAAAATTAATCCTTCTGCTCTTCTCTTCAAAATGACAAGTTTAGAAACCATGAGAAATTGGGAAACATTTAAAGAAATACTTTATTTAGTCAAGAAAAAGGAAGATCAAATGGGGAACTTTAAAAGTTTCAATATATTTGAAATATATCTGCAAATTGTACAAAAGAGGACAATGATCAATTGTTCTCTAAAGCAAAGTCTGGCATAATTAGCTAAGGTTTCATTGAGAGAATGTAGTTTAGGTACTAGGAGAACATTTCTAATGGTAGGAATATTCTGATAGCACCAGGATGGCTGTCTGGGGAGGTTTAGACTCTCCCTTATTAGAAGACTTTAAGAACATGTTACACAAAAATTTCACAGGCGTGTTCTAAGTACATTCCTTCTCAGTGCAGGAGAAAATTGGATTTCTTTCTTATTACTCTAAGATCCTAAAGGAAATGGCCAATATTATCCAGGAGATTATATTGGGTGGATATGAAGGTCTTTTCTATCTTTAAAATAACTGAATTTGTTTATATTTATATGAACTTCTTCCATAGATAAAGACAAGAATTCAGATCCACTGCTGTCGATTTGAAAGAACATTGTGTTACTCTATTATTTTATCAGTTTATTTAGACTCTCACAATGAATCATTTTCTTAGCTTAAATAAGTCAATCACATCTGGAGCTGGTCAGAATATTTTCAGTGAAATGAAATATGTCACTTCATCAAAGCCAAAATGTTGTATCAACATATCAGCTTTGACAAACATTTCTTGAGAAAGTTTTTGCCTGAGGTTCCCTTGTCACTTATGACTAGAGGAGAAAGAACTTGAGCTGAAAAGATCAGGTTTTCAATCCAGAAACAGACATTTCATAACAATTCCCATTTGCAAAAATGTTTGAAGGGTTTATTTTCATTCCACTGAACAGTGAAAACAAATTCTGAAACCTCAAAATTTACAGTAAAATGGAATCCTTGTCCTCTGAAGAGCTCTAATCACATTTAAGCATACAAAATGCTGATTCAGTAGCTCATATTTAGAGGATTTAGACATACCAGATGGCGAGAATTGGGTATACCGTAAGAAATGTAGCAGTAGTTTGATATTTGGCTTATTTTTCCTTGAAATAGTAATCATTTACCAAAGAACATAGAAGCATCTTTGAATTTGACTCTTGCCAGAAAGATATCTCTACAGATGATATTATATACCCCAGCGTTCACGCCAGGGATCAGTGAAGTGCATGGAAAAGTCCCTCCTAAACAATGTAGGATACGGATTGGGCCCTAAGTGATTAGAGGAACACTAGCAATATGTTTTTGTTAGCTCATTAAAATTTGTAGGCACTTCAGTAATTCAGTCAAGGTTAAAACATTTTGACTGATCCAAGGGAAAAAAAGAGAAAAAAAACGCTTGTATCAGCTGGAATAGCAGCTTCCAATGCACCAATGAAGCTCATTAGCTGCTTGAATGCTTCCTGAAAGAAATGCGGACTGTACATGACTGGGCAAGAAAGAGGAAGGTACAACTGTGGCAGATGCTATCCTGACCTTCTCTGGCTACTATTTGATAGCCATTTTGCTGTAACCCTTTTGCACCCGTTAGAAAATGATCACTCAGAATATGTCTTTTAAGTAGTTATTATTAAACAGGTGGACAGCCATGGCTGGAACACATATAATGATATTCTCACTAGAAAGGAGACAAAATATTGTAATCAAAACAGATGCTGAAGATCTATGAACATATCTATGAAGATATGAATCTATGAAACAAAGCTCATCAAAGAAAGGAGCAGGTTAATATAACACTTCTGAACATTTTCTGCACTGAATGTTGAGAAAGATCATTTTCTTCCAACATCAAGAAGCCACACGTCAATGGAAGAGGCTAAAGACTGTCTTCCAATTCCTACAGCAAATTTTCTTAGCAGTGTTCAGTGCTCCCCACATGTACAGACTGGCCGTGTGGTATCAGTGGTAGGAACTCCTTCAGAACAGGCAGTGGGGCTGAGATGGCCAAACTTGGTGAATAGGTGTCTTATCACAATGGCATGGCCACTTTACCTGTCCTAGCTTCTTCCCCACAGGTGGGTTACCAAAAAGCACCAAGGGGCAGCAAAATCAGCGTGTAAGGAAAGAGTGTTAAGGAAAAAAAGTACCGGAGACATTGATTTCAGGAATGGGAGTGCTAATGCTACGCAAAGCCAGATGTGTGACCACATGTACACGTTTGTTTCCGTTGTTCTCAAAAACTGGAGTAATACTGAGTATCAGCAGAGCTCGTATTGCAATGCAGGCAGTAATTTTTCTGTAGGGATCTGGTTTAATCAGTTTACAGAAATATTAAAGCATAAAGTGTGATTTTCCAGTAACCATCTTATGACAAAAAATATTATCTGATGAATTCTCTGCAAAGGAGCACAAAATCCAGAAGTCTGATTTTTGTCCCCTTGCAGGTCACCTTTCATACAGAAGGTATAGGAGATTACAAGTATTTCTCTGAAGCTGTTTTTACAACAAAAGTTCAGATTTTAAGGAGTCTGGAAGACTTCATTTTATCTGTAGAGCTAATGGCACTATGCTGTGATAAGACTTGAAAGTGAAAGCTGAAAAACAGAAAGGCAGAGAGATTAGGGATTTTATTTCAGTTGGTACATAGATTAGTTTAAACGGATTTATGGCTGTTGTTTGTATTTGTGGAGCCAACTGTACGGATGCCTATGTCTCTGATGTAACGGTACTTTTGCCAAACCACACCACTAAGAACTCGTGGAAGGCTTCAGCAGTCTTAATAAACAGTTGGCACACTGTTGGCAGCCTTAGCCTAGAAGCCAGAGATAAACTGAGAATAAAATACCGATGTATAGCTTCACCTTCTGGCTCTGTAGAAGCTGACAACTTTATACAATGTTTTGGCCTATCTTCTTAATATGTAGAAATAAAATCGCAGCTGTTATTTTGTCTGAGACTTGTAGATACACTGCCAAGCTAGAGGATAATTTTTATTTCTTATGCATGCCACTGTGTTTGTTTCAATTGCTTCTTTTTGAACTAAGATGCTAAAAATAGATTTATTTTCCGATTCAAATATAACAGCGAACAATGTTCATGAAACACTCATAAAGATAAAAAAAGGTAAAATCTTGATGCAGCAGGCAGGATATCCACAATGGACAGAGTATTTTTTAAGAAGAATTAGGGAAAAAGTGCTGTTTGCTAGAATAATTAAATAAAAACCTTTATTACAGCTGATAGCCAGTGACTCAGTGAAAAAGGAAACTAGAATTTTAAATATTAAGGATAACATCTATCTTTGCCTAGACCTGGACATTATTGGCACTCTCCATAAATCATCCTCTTTTTAATTTAATATAAGCATCTGTAAGGTCCAGAGATAAATTAATTGCTGCCAGATTTAAATAACACGCTTGGTTTCAGGCATTTCCTGGGGATTAATGACAGGTTAGGGGGAGCTGAGGGCCTAAAGTTCAGCCAGGAACCATTAACCTCAGGTTATCATTAACCCCAGGAAACACCCTATGTCTCAGTCATGTCTGTTCTTACAGAATGAAAATGAAAAGCATAGGGCCACGTACTTCTTTTAATGGTGATGCCATTTCAATCGGTATGTACACAGAATTTTAATAGCCTGTGTTTTAGCGAGTTAGATTGCTTGAATCAAATGTGTGC
Source organism: Dromaius novaehollandiae (assembly GCF_036370855.1). Classification (NCBI taxonomy): domain Eukaryota; kingdom Metazoa; phylum Chordata; class Aves; order Casuariiformes; family Dromaiidae; genus Dromaius; species Dromaius novaehollandiae. The sequence continues at coordinate 29,508,811 of NC_088098.1, forward strand.
ATTCCACTCCTAATATCACCTTGGGCATACCATGGCTCTGCTAAAAAGAAGAGTTTTACGCAAATAATATATTCCCAGAGTGGTTGGGACATACGGTTGAAATCTTGTACAGATCAAGAATGACATTTTTTCTTGGGAGCCAAGTGATAGAAGTTTAGAAGCCTATGCAAACAAAGGCATCTGTTAACATTGAGTGAACTGGCACTTCGAGGCCAATGTTCATCTTGCAAACGCACCTTGCTTGGGCACCTGGAGCACGGCTGTCTCCCTCACCCTGTCCTTGGAGAGCGACGTTCCTGGGAGAGGACAGCTGGCAGCTGCAGTGCTGCCTGGAGGCATTGCTCTCCATCGACTACCCAGAGAGGTGGGGGCAACTAGTGCCTTATGTGGGTGCCGCAGTGAAGAGCTTAACCTTAGGGGAATGAATCTGGGATGGTCAATCTTGGACTTCAGTAGACTAGCCTTTGTAAATGCGAGACTCTTTGTTACTGTTTTCAACTATTGCATAGTGGCGTTGGGGAACAGGGTAGCAGGCTTCATGTTTCTTAATTTAAGCAGTACAAAATTCTGTCTAGAGGAAATTTTCAGAATTTCCAGCTCAACTTATTAAGAGCCAAATTTTGACTTACTTTAAAATTGTGGAGGCCTCTGGAGAAATAGAATCTGGATATAAGGAATAATAACAATATTTATAAGAAAACTTTTACACATTTTCCAGCCTGAGGATTTCCAAACATTTTATGAGCATTTACTAATTAACGCCCACAACATTCCTGTGAGATATGTATTATCTCTGCTTTGTTCAAGTAATGACATCAGAGATGACACCAAAGGAAATTTAGTGGGGGGGGAGGAAGAAGGCATCATCACAGCTACAACATGGGGCAGAGTTCTAAGAAATCCAGCTCCTCTCTGGTCTCTGCTGTGGACTTGGAGTATAGAGGTCTGTCCACATGACGCTGCAGAATTAGGATCTGAGATGAATGCTATACATAAGGGCCTGGAAAAGTATTAGTTGTCGCTGTATGAAAAAGCAGGGAGCAAGTTAATTCAGGTTAATTTCAAAGCGCAGCCAGTGCATGCTAGAGAAAGAGCACAAATTGCTGATGGACCTATGACTGTTTTCAAGCTCCTGTCCAGTGAGTACTCAGGCTACGGACAGGTCCTGGCAGACTGTAGATGCTGGTTGCAGCATGGTTAGGTGTAGTAGGTGGATGTGCCTTTTTAAGCATAGAACTCCCTTACTTAATGCTAACCTTGTAAAGTTGGTGTCTAGACTAGGCTAGACATTTTGGCTTCTTCTCTAGCCAATATAGGCTCCTCTGTAGCTTTAAAATAAGTGTCTAAAATAACCTGTGATCTTCTCTTTGGAAGTGCCCAGTTCTTCCCACTGATTATAGTGGGATGCTAAAAGACCATTTTTTTAACAGACCATTTTTGGTGAGGAGAATATGAGATTAGGAGAAGGCCCGGATATTCCAGATGAGGGAACAGCAAAATGTCCTGCTGGCTATTTAGTGTGTGAAGACTATTGGCTAGGGGACTATTGGGCAAATATGTATATTTACCCCCAAACACACATACACCAGTTTGCCTTAGGCAGCGAAAGGCCTCAAGCTCATGTTGGCTTCATGGAGGGAGTTGATGGATGAGTGCAGAGAGATACATTGGGAACAACACATGCAACACAGATTAATCTTACTGCAACTTGGTATGCTGACAGGGCTGCTCTTTGTTTTCTGGTCTATTTAACTGGGTTTAGTTCAATGTTCATTTTTTATGATCGTCTTTACATGTACAAATCTATAGTATTGCATAGCTATATGGTTTTGCCTGTTTTTCATTATAATGCAGCTTCTCTATATGTTGCTAAAATCTGTTTTAATATAGAAATCATATCTAGTTTATGTTTTTATAGCCTACATGTTACATTTTCTTCATGCTCTTTACATTCAGATATTGTTATCACTATATTTTAAATGCTTGTACTTATAGACATTTAATTTGCTAAATAGCAAAAACATTCCTTTAAACCTGTGAGAGTTCTACAGATAAATGCCAAGCACTTTTTCATGGATTTCAGTCATTAAAAAGAAATGGCACAGCTGTCCTTTAAAGCTCTTGATATCAAAATTGTGGCCTAAGCCAAACTGCAGCAGTATTACTGGAAAAAAGGGCTTCCTGTAAACTGGTAAAAGAAGAATTCTCTGAAGAAAGAGAACTCCAAATATAGAACACACAGTATCTTTCCAGAAGCTGGCACAAAACAAAACATTAAAATTAACTGAATCTCTCTGGCTGCAAAGAAACAGTATTAGGCCAACTGTACAACACAACCTAATTCCACACAAAATATAATAGCAGTGGGCTGTGGAGAATTGGAGTCTAACTTTCATGTGGGCCAGTGGGATAAGATATCTCCGCCTTACTAGAGCTTGTGATTCACAGGCCCTATACCTTTGTTTTGATTTTAGTAAAACTTGCTGTATCTGTACTTTACAGAATTAAAGGATGGAGTATTCACACTAATTTCTGCTTACACAAAAGGAAGGAATTTGAAATCTCCTAATTATGTCAAACACTTTCTGTTCTACCCAGTCTTTAAAACTACTGCAATTGGTAACTTGAAGTTCATGCTCTTTTTGACAGTACTCATGCAAGTCTCACGTAAGTAGGTGTTACTGTCTCAAGACGCGTGGCTTCTCCTGCAGCTCCCAGAGCAAGTAATGCTGGGCTGGTCTCCATGAAGGTGGCAAGGCCTTCTCCCCAGGTTTTGGAGTCCAGACAAAAAACTCTGCTCTGTAAGAAAGCTGAAGATGGAGAAAGGGAGATGAGGCACAGGGGGCCCTGAAGACAGAGATGGCTAACTTCTTATGCTCTTTGGCCACTTTTCGACATTCGGAGATAGAACAATGCAGTCACGGTTGTGCAGGGATACTGTCCCACAGGTGATGTTGCCTACCTGACTGGTCCTACACTTCTCCCTCTAATTCCTAGCCATAGAGAGCAATGCCCTGATCTGCTTGGCCTTCCAAGTAACCCACACTCTCATGAACCAGGTCAGAGAGCCTTTGGGCTAGCAGAGAGTCATGCCTGTGTGAGGGCGTGCCCTGCAAAGAGTTGGAGGGCTACCGGGAAGTAAAGCCCTTTTTGAGCAAACAGGGAGAGAACAGCTACATCTGAAGTAATATGTTCTATAGAAAATGGTAACCTGTAACTTGGGGAGAGACACTGCCAAATCCGGATTCCTGGATTCAGATTCCTAAATCAGAAAATGGTCAAAATATTGTGGTTATTTTTTTTTTTTGAAATGATGCTTTTGGACTAGTTTGATAATTTCTTACCTCTTTTAATTCCTTTTGTTTAAAATGTGCAATTTATTTCTATTTTTTTACACATATATATGTTATATACATACAATATGCGTTCAGTCTGAAATAGTACCCTTCAAATCATTCTCAGTTCTTATTATAGTAATATCACACAGATGTACAGTTAACTTAGTGTAGATAATCTAAAAGATACTGATTCTCAAAAAGGGAAGATACATTGTCACACATTGCTACCCAGCTCAAACAAGTTATATAAAATGCCAAATACAGTTTACAAAATGAGGCAGATAGAGTTAGTTAGTCGGATATTCCAGATCCATACATGCTTATTTCAATTGTCTAGAGCTAAAAGCTAAAGGATACTCTGTAACATTAAAAATAAACTAAGCATATAATTGCTTAAGTGATTATAGCATAAAATTTGCATGAGCGATGTGCTGCAGAAAATAAGAGGGATTTTCTATACAGAATTTAATGTTGCTTTGCTTGTAAATGCAGCTTGCATTCAGGCATATCCAGAAATAAGATCATTAAATGGTTTATTCATTCTATTTAACTGAATATATCCATGGCCCATCATCCACATATTCACCTGCTGTCAGCAGCTATTGAGCTCTGTAATGAACAGCTGTGAAAAGGGCAAAAAATGTACAACCACCTCTGGCTATTTGCATTTAAGATATTTAGTTCTGTGTGAGAAGAATGACATGTAATCAGCTAGGCATATGGGTAAAAATAGCAGACTCAAATTCTGCCTACCATTTTTCTCTTCCCTTAGAGATGTTTACAGAATTCATGAATTATCTGTGTTTTGACTTTCAAAACAACATGCTGTTTTTATGGGGCTAAGGGTTAGATTCTGTCACTCTTGTTTCTGAGGGTTAAGCAGAGAAGTAAAGCACCGCTCAGTGCGCATAATGGGAGCAGAGTCTGATCCGTACTGTCAGGAGATAAACTCTCATAAACAGCTCTGTAATGGAGAGTGATGCCTGCACAGCAGGGGCAACACCTTGATAAAGAAGCAGATTTAATTTTTCCAGGGCAGTAACCATTGGCACTGTATTGTGTTGATAATGGCCTGTGCTGAAGGAGCTGGGACACCTATTAAAAGCTGCAGGAGGTGTTGTGCAATGGGTCTTAGAGCTTCTCTGCTTCAAATGGGATGGCTGCTGCTATACTCCTTCGGTGAGTTCAGAGTGTGCCCGCTGCCGTAACTGGCAGCTCTGCTGGCAGATGTGAGCCCCTGCTTCTCCGAAGCCCACGAGCATTGCTAACTCTTTTCAGTCACGGTTCACGGGAGGATAGAGAGACTGGTGTGAGGAGGAGAGAAGGTCCTTGTTTCATTCAGCTTCAGACATTTTTATCAGCATTATTCTAAAGTGACTGTTTTATTTCTCTATGCAATACATACTTGGGTGCTTTGTCTACTTTGTGCATGTTGTCGAAGTGGTACTTGAAAATTACGGACTCAGCCCCGTGGAGGCCTGAGTGCCTCCGGAGAGGCTGAGAGTGCTCCAGGTTCTCCTGGATTTTGGTGAGAGCTGAGAGCAAAATCATATCGCTTGAGAAAGCAAGAACATAGGAGACAATGAGCAAAAGGATTCAGCCTGTGAGAGTCTTATTTCTGGAACTTGAACAATAAGTAATTTTGTTCTCAGATAAAATTCTTTTAGAGTTTGCCAGGCACCGGTTGATTGGGAAAATATGAGTGCTCATTTGATACCAGTAACAGTGTTATCTGCTGTTATCTACAATGAGTTAGAAAATTACATTTTAAAGTTTATTTACTAGAAAGAACAAGAAAATTTAGATCTCCAGTAACAGAAAAATCTGGCTAAGGGAAATACATCCAAGCTATTCCAAATAATAAGCAAAGATTCTTTAGTTGTGTGCCTTTTAAGTTTCCTCGCAGCTGGAGGGTAGTATGTAATAGATTGAAATAATAGGAAAGATACTTAGAAAGTGGTGTTCCAAGAGCCAATTTGCAGGAGGCCATGTGACTTTGATGGTTGGAAAAATTACAAGATTACAGTAGAAGCTTGTAAATATTAGGTGTAGCTTCTCAAGTCCCTTTTAAACAGTCAAAATGATGACTAAATCATTCCAAGAATCTGGAATAAAAATATCAGATATTATAAAGCATTTATGATTTTGCTAAATATGAGAAGAACCAGTCTGAAGATCTGATTTAAAAGCACCATAAAAATGTGGAGTAGCCACTTTTTGTAGCCATTTAAACCAAAATTGTTTCATTTTTAAATTAAGGTTTTTAGTCAAATTTGCAGTATACAGTGAAAATCAAGAACTTTATCCGTTTAGAAAACAGCTAAAATAACCCTCTCGTTAGTTATAAAACCAGGTTATTGTGAGTAGTTCAGTAAAGAGATTTCCACAGGCTGTGCAGAATCTGCATTTACTGTAAAGGCTAGTTTCAGAACAAATTCTCCCATTCTCACAGATCAATGATCTGCAAATGAAAAAACCCAAATGTTTTTTGACATAGAGTCATAAAGGAAGTGTCTGTGTTTTCCTCTACAGTGTGATGCTGAGTGGAACTGAGTAATACATCACCCAGTACAAGTGGTGCTGAGGGAAAAGTGCAAAGAGGGAAGGGAGCTAGAAGGCAACATCTCACTCAAGACATGATTTCCTTCCCTCTGTAGCCATTGGGCTTTACTTTGCCCGTGCCACAAGCAGACCTTGGAGGCTCCCATATACAGCATGGGATTCATGTGTTTGGCCCCTACCTCCTATTCTTGTGCACTGAGGGTAGTATCCTGCTCACTTCTGAAGCACGGTGCCAGCCTGCAGTCTTACTTCTGCCTTGTTGTCAAATCATGGGCAGAGCTGTTGCATGGCAATTGCCTTGTGATTTGCCCCATTCCCCCATGCCCAAAGAACATGCCCAAACCGAAGTCTAGCATCTTGGCCTCCTGCTGTCACATGAGCTGACAGATCAAGCATGTCCGGCACTGCCTGGTAAGTTAGAAAAAGAGATATTTGGAAGGTATGCAACAGGGGTCATAATCAGAAGGAAAATTTGAAGTCTAATTGCTTGATTCTTCTCAGAATCAGCAGTAATTTACAGGATCTGAGAATAGTTTTGCTTATCTGGGATAAGAGAAGAAATGTACAGGCTAGATATTCACTTTCGTATATGCTGGAAATAGCCACAATGAAATTAGGAGATCTTTTTTAGTGTGAGTAAGGTAACATGAGAGGATCTGGATATAAAAGTGACTTACTTAGAAGCCCTATGGGACCAAACAATTTAAACTCCAGATATACCATGAGAATAGTCTCCAAACATTTCTGGCAGCAAAGATGGAAAAGTGAAAGAGAAATTACAAAAAGCTTCTATAAGCAGTTTGATATTCAAGTTAAAATAAAGTGCCTGCTAGGTTTTTTCACGAACACAATTCAAACTCATATCTGAGCTGAGAGTCTAGAGTTTTACACTGCACCTCTCCTCTCCTCTGCCTGGCTCTCAGGGTCCAGGTGTGTATTCACAGCCCTGCGCTCAGAGACAGAAGGAGGTACAGCCAGTGATTCAGGAGTCTTCTTCCCTTTGCAAACTAAAACAGAAACTGTCTGGCCTCAGATTTGCCTGTCAGGCTGAGAAACCCACAAAAGCAAAGAAAGCAAAACTGGGACCATATTCTAGCTCCAATCGCTCCTTTGGAGGCTTTTCCTTTTATGAGCACAAAGGTCAGGAAATCAGCCTGGGTTCTAGCTGCTGCTCAAAATGTCCATGCTCCTGTGGTTTTAGCTCAGACAGTCAATGCTACTTAAATGTACCTTTTTGAGGGTGGAACTGGTTTCTTGTGTGGGTTAGAAATCAGACAAGAGCTGTATGCCTCAGCTTCCTCAAAGCCATTCTTCCCTCCGTTGCCCTTATTTCCACTGCCTATAGAATTATCAATCAACTGCTAATGGAAAAAAGTCCTGCAGACTGGCTTGCTCCAACATACGCTACTTCCCTTGCATACCCTGTCACACCCGCCTTTTGTTTAAACATTTGTAGACTGAAACATCCTGTCGAGCCCTGTTCTGTGGGAGAACATATTTGTGAGACAAAGCAATGCTGTGGTCTACCAGGAGGTCTATGACTCTCTCAGTGAATTATTCACTACTTTGCTGTGGTCTACATGCCAGGTCACCCGTGTTCACAGCAGAGAAAGAAGCATTATTCATTATCAAACCTTTGGTTTTCTCTTCTAGGAGGTTCTTCCCCCCACCCCCATTGCCCTTTCAGGTTTTAACAAGACATTGCATTCTTTCAGACTTCCCCTGGGCAGCAGGTTTTTTTGCACTTGCAGAAGGTACGACAATAATAGGTAGAAAGCCTGAGCAGCTGTAATTTGTAGCAGTTAATGTCAAATTGATGGGGCAGTGATCAATGAAGTTCATAACCACAGAACGCAACCTGGGGGTGGAATGCTGTTTCAAAGATTTCTAATGACAGGGTTATAACATCATAATATAGAAGGCTTTTTGCAGTGTGAAAGTTTGTAAGAATTTATTTAGCAGATCAAAAGTTTTTGCAGGATTAGGACCAGACTTTTATAAGATATTTAGCATGATTACTAATCAATGAGGGGACTGACCCGTTCAGTTTGAAAAGGTACTGTGGAAACACCAGCTGTATTGTGTTTCTGTTCCTGGACATCCTGAGTGCACCAAAAATAATCTTTAGGTCCTCTAGTATGGTGCCATTTAATTAGAAACTGCTGATACAAAAGGAGGCTCAACTAAAAAGACCAATTTTCAGGATTTCAGATCTGTTGTTTTAACCACCAGAATTCAAGAAACCAAAGCCGTGGACGATGTCACAGCTTTAGCACAAAGGAGAACATATACAGTTCATCAAAGCTGGACAGTACACAGCTGCATCCCAGCTGGGCTGCTCAGCCACAATACTAGAAATGGCTCAGAGAGGAAAAAAGATATTATATCCATAAAAATACTATAAGATAAATATGCATGGAAAATATTTAAGACAGCCCACTACAATTTACATATGGAATTAAGGAATGAACAGCGCAAATGAGGCTTATGTTTTCATAAATGGATCCTTCTGTATTTTTAGTTTCTACTTATCTATCTATCTATTTATTTATGTTTGTGGCTTCTACTTGAGTTACTGAGAATAATCTGTGTGACGTGACTCATCATTTTATCCTTACTCATTTATATTCATCTTAGTGAAAAGGAGGTTAGCAAAAAAAAAAAAAAAAAAAAAAAAAAAAAAAAAAAAACCTTGGTTTGGAACCAAACTTCCAGCCTTTTTTTCCCTCATGACAGAACATGTAAAAGGGGAGAAATCCACTTTTAAAAGTTACAGCATACCAGTTTTTGCTTAGAGAGGAGTTAGCTGCTGCAGACTGATTAACACAAAGCCTCTAAGCTGGACAGACATTGGATTTCCTGCTGAAGATGCCAGCCTTGGTCATTCAGATATATTTCTGCCCCTCTCATCTGAGTCTTGAACAGTCCATATCTCACAGAAGTCTGTCTGGTGTTCTTGCACAAAACAACCGTGTTTGGAAAAGATGCAGGCTCAGAGCAATTTCTGGCATCATTCATTACGATCAGCCCTCCAATTTCTGACGTGATGGAGGAATATGCCAACAGCGAGTAATTTGTCTTTCCTGTCCAATCGTTCTGTTCCTGCCCTATTTCCTACTCACAGTTCAGCTCTTTGCAGTTCAGCTTCTGAAGCTAGGAAGACCCCTAGGAGCCTATTAGGTGCTATTTCACCCTATGGCACTCTGATCGCTTCCCTCTATGCTCCGAAATGGGCACATCAGATTTCATCTTTTGCACTTTGCCACCTTTGAATTTGCTGACAAACTCACCAAAGATAGCCATGAAAAGCATTCCTCCCAGTGCTGCGATGAGGTATTAAAGGCATTTAGGCAACTTAAGATGCTGCAGACATACCCTCGTGGGATTTACTTTGCCTAAGCAGTACCCATAGTAGTCTGTCAGCTCCAAAAGGCTCTTTTCTAAATTCCACCAGATGTGTATGTTTTAAGTCAGGCCTTAATATAGGAAAAAATCCCATCGAACATCTCTCCATTAGTATATGATATTAGACATCTGATTCTGTGTGGAGATCATATTACAGATGTTCTGCCATGTAGGCCTGCTTGATTGATGTATTGCTAGCAACCATTTACATTACATATTAAGAAATGGATCATCATGAGTCAGCAAATAACCAAGGGCCAGGTAACATCAGATCTGTGGGAGTGAACCATGTGCCGTCACCCAGAACAACATAATCGGTGCTAAATTGGTTGTTACTCAGCTGACCAGTCTGGTGTCACTCAATTTTGTACTGCAGATGCCATGTGGGAATGGTTTGAGGAAAACCAGTAGGTCAAGATATGTAACGTGGCTATGATTCTTGGAAATAGAAGTCAGAAGTCCTGCAGTGCAAAAACTGGAGAATATTCTTCTTCCGGAAAAGTAATTTAAACTTTGGCAAAAAATGGTTGAGATCCACAGCTTCACTGATGCCTTTTGCATCTTCCCATAACATCTGCTGCTGTATCTATCAGCTGGTGAAGTTTTTACAAAAGTGATCTGTGAAATAGATCAAAATTTTGACATATGAAGAAATATTAGGCTCATAGTTAAGATCCCATTGAGATGAATGACAGCAGGTCACGTATGCTGAAGCTGTTGTTTCAAACTCTTTGCAACCTCAGAGAACATATATTGGTTATCTGAAACTTTCTTTTGCTGTTATTTGGGCTAATCATTTTCATATGCTCGAAATTAAAACTTAGACTTTTGGAGCAGAAATATGTGGCCGATATAGAAAGAAGAATAATTATGTTGAAACATATGAAGTGATAGTATGGCGTTATAAGTGACCCATCTAGAAATTCTATGAACCAGAGCAATTTGAAATGGTGCCTGCAGTCTCTGGTTCATTGCGGAGTAAGGTGTTGCATATAGGAGCTTTAAGTTTTGTATATTTGTTTCTTTAAACAAGGTCTTCAGCTTACGATGGCCGGAGCTGACCTGTTGTTTTTTTAAATTCTGGCGTTTGTTAGTAACCTGGTAAGAATTTTATCAAGTTGTCCATCTCAGGCTTAGTGTACACTGAAATCTGGAGTCTTGGAATCTATGCCTGAAAATCATTTCCCAGAGAACATCCTACTTATTCCTGGTTTCTATCTTTTCCTGCACATCCTTTTTACCATGAAGTCCACGCCAAACTGCCATCTGAAGGAAGGTGTCCACTGATACAATTAGAGTATCTTTTTGTCTTCTTAAAAGAGCATGAGCCCAAGTCACACTAAGCCAAGCTATCCTGCCATATCACCTTCCTTTCTCCTCCTTCTCCCTTTCAAGTCCTCTTTGTTTGTTTGCACCAACTTGTCACATTTTATTTTGAGATCCTAATGCATTCTGGGCAGGATTGATTTCTTAGATCATGTTTGAATAGCAGGTGGAACTAGGAGCTCCTAATTTGACAAGCTACTGCCAGAAGAGAAGATATTCTTACTAAATGACACCCTGCTGGGAGTATTATCCAAACCAAACATCTTCTCTAAGTAAATGTAGACTTTCAACATTTTCTCTTTTCCCTTAAAAATAATGAATGATTGAAAAGTAATTAACCCCGTCTTTTTGTAAAGACTTATGACTCAGCTGCACTAACTTAGGGTCAGCTTTGTGTCTCCATGCCTCTTACCCATGTTACATCAGGAATCACATGGACAAACACTGTTTTTTAGCAGGGCTTAGAGGCTACAGGAGCAGTCATGGAGTTTAGAATGAGTAATGAAAGTAAAGCTGTGTTAAGAAGCTCCCTCATGTTATTATTTGGCAGTTCATTAAGATATACTCTGTTTACCTGCTCCAGCCTGTGCACCAGATCTAGCTCTCTGCAGGAGTTTGAAGGCATTTAACTAGCAGAAGCTGTGAAATGCAATGGAAAACAAAACACTTATAGTTCATGCTTTTATGAAAAAAGGTACTTAAACAGCAACTGAGAGCCTGCTCATCCCTTCCAGATTTTTCCACATGCAAGAAATAAGTGTGTAACATGAAAGTAAAAAAACATATCTGATGGTCTTTACTTCACTGGCAGACTGGAAACATGCTACATTTCCTGTTTGGCTCTTTGGGCTTTTTGTAAGATCCTATAATCTTCTTTGGCTTGTTAACTGGTACTGTTAAGCAGGCCAGAATTCCTTTATATACTTATGCTGTTCAGTGACCCCCAATGATGTTAGGTAAGAACACTGATTTTTAATTAAAATCTCAATTTTCAAGTACATTTCACAGTTAATACACGTTGAGAAATCCTGACCAGCTACATTATTTTGCTAAGCAGTATGGGTTCAGCTGTCTTTTAACCACCTTTGTAGCCAAAAATCTAAGCTTCTGTTCTCTGCCTCCCAAAAATCTGTCTTCCCAAAACAATGAATATGTGAACAATAGTTCGTATCTGCTGCACACACTGGGCAGTTCCCCATTTGAAAGAAACCTCAACTGTCTGAGAACAGGAAAACATCCTATACAAGATTTCAAAAAGCCCAGTGTGCTGTAGTGATGCCAGTGTGCTGTAGTATACAACACATTGCTGTTTAATGTGTTCCCATGCTATTTGTTTTACTCGTTCTGTTTTCTAGGCCTTTATAAGCCCATCACAATAGGCACTCCTGAAACACTGCTGTCAAATACAATATTTTTGATACAAAAATTTGTATCTGTGCATCTGGGGAGTAAGTAACTTACCTGGGGTCACACAGAAAATCTGTAGCACACCTGGGAACTGAATTCACACCTGAATGCCACACACAGGTTCAGCCTCCTCACCTCCTCATAATACTTATTGTTAAATATTTATTTTTTCCACTCGTGAGCCATAGCACTACCAGTAAAGATGGTTAGCTGCACACATTAGACCCAGCTGGCCATTTAGTAGCTGGCAGAGTGCATAAGGAAGTCTCTTGTTCAACAGCTGTTCTTCCTTTTTTTGACTATGTTGAGGTTCCTCCCCACCCACCCAAGGCTTTTCAATATTTTCAATGCATCAAAAAAAGCAGTTCTGGACTGCTTGCAACATCTAATTCACCTTGAATCATTTGGTTTCACTTTGGTGCATGGTAAAAAAAAAAAAACATCAAAAAAACAAGGGTCAGATTCACAAGAGGAATGAGGTAATAATGAGAAGCTGGTATTAATGTTGTTCCTCCCTCCTGCATCCCAGTGCTCCCAGTGCTGGACATTCATGCTGTATGTGGGAAACCATGGTTCAGATTGCCTCCTTGTCTGGTCCACAGCAGGAACGCTAAGCCCAGGCTGCCCCACTCAGAGCACACCCCAGGTGTTACGCTGCAGTGTGTCCTGAGGTAGGGGTCTCACAGCCTCTTCTGTTGCCGCTGGACCACTTAACAGACGGATGTTAAATATTTATTGGATTCAAAAATAATATATATCTTTCTAAGATGGTGATTAGGATGTTTGCCTGGGAAGGGAGCTTCAGATTTTTAGTTCCTTCTCCAGTGAATGTTTATTTATGTATCTGAAGTGGAATCACTTCAACAAGAGAGAATAAATAAGCTACGTTACAGATCCCCCAGACCCAAGTGGCAAGGAGCTCCCACGGGAAGTGGTACACTTATTTACATTTCTGACCTGATGTTTGTCCTACCTACTGGGTGATAAATCCTTGAAGGGTGAGAGTGAGGGAAGGGACGATTAACCACTCTCTGAAATTTACACTCTAGGAATTCAAACCACAATTCACTAATAATTTTGTTGTGTTCACAACTACAAGTTTGGGGCAGATTAACTATTCAACAACAAAAATCATCCACCATACCATTGCTTTTTAACCAGAAGGTTTGCAGAAATCAGTAACATCCACCAGAAGAGTAACACCATGAGCTATCTTGGGCCCAGTGTTCAGTTAGGCAAAAAAATTCAGACCACCAAAACTTGCAAGGCATGGATGACTGGGAAGGTAACTGTCAAATGTTGAAGGCTACATTTTCTGTTTCTTCCCCTTCACCTGCCCTTCCCTGCTGGGGGGGACTCAGAAAAAATGAGGTTTCTAGATCAGAATCTGCAGAGAATTCCTTATAAACCCCTTGGATAGGTTTCAGTTTTTAACATTGTACTGAACCAAATGTTATTCTTCTGAACAAAGAAGCAAAAAAAAATCAAAAGCTCTCAACTAGGTCATGCTAGTATTATCATGAGTGAGTGTGAGTGGTATCATTTCACACATACTGCATCTCTCAATTAAGGAAAATGCCAGACTTCTGTTAGCAAGACAGCTGGTGGTACTCAGTGACTAAATATAGTACTGTCATCACCTAGGAGCATAGCCAGGACATTTTAATGGTTGGGACAACTGATATTTTGGTTTAGCCAAAACAATTTTTAATCATATGCTATTATTTCAAATAACTAGTGTAAGAAATCAATGAATGAATGTATTTTAAATATATTTTACTGATTTATTTATTAAGTCAATTTTCAACTAATATGCAACTGATTTTTAAAGAAATTACACATATTGTCTACACTTGGGATAGAAAAGACAGCTAAGTAAATACAGCTGGCATTCAGCTGATTCTGTGATCGTGTGTACATTAGATAGACTAAACTCCTTTGGACCGTCTTTTTATTGTGCGTTCAATCCCTCAGCCAGTGGGACTTGGATCCTCTGGGGAGTGCAGCGGTTATTTGGGATGACTCCATTGCTCGGGAGGGGCGAAACCACAAGTAAAGTTATGTAGCTGATCTTAACCAAAGGCTGATCCAGCGCACCCTGTATTTGATGAAAAATGCTCTCATCTGCAGTTACAGCTGCATTAGGTTCCAAATTCTGGCACAGTTCTCAAAGAATTTACCTTCCTAATCAAAAATCTTCCATGTAGAAGGTGAAAGACTTCTGCAAACCCTACCTGTTCATCAGTGTCCCACACTAAGGACATTTTTGTGTTAGCGCTCTTAGCACTCTTTGTATTTACTGTGGACCAAGCCAAAAAAAAAAAAAAGAAAAAAAAAAAAAGAAAGAGATGCACAATTAGATATTTCTAAAGCTGAACTGAAACAGCTTTCTGCGCATAATGTTGTTGCAACTTTAAGGTCCCTGTGCCTGAGTCTGCCAGGTTTACATGCAAGGGCTGTACTCATGATTAGCTGAGGGGCAGAAATGAAGTGTCTATTTCTCCCCTCTTTCCAAAAAAGATTGGTCTTAGCTCTGGCTTAACTATGACAGAGTAGGTATTTCAAAATGTTTATTAACAGTTTTATTGCTTTATTTCTGCTGCCAGTTCTAAACAATAGGGGTCCAGAACACCAGCTTTGTTTGCACTTACATTAATCCGTGGCTGTCTGAGAACATATACACAGAGGTATTCTGTGCAGCCAGTGGATTAGAGGATGACCCTTTGATCCTGTTATGTGTTGAATGTGAACTGAAATATAATAATGCTTGAGAACTTCCTCAAAATGAACTATCAGTGTGAAAACCTGACTGTTTTCTTCTGTGATAACATTAGCAACAATGTTAGATTTTTTTCAAAATGTGTCCTCCTTTAATATGTTTCTTAGTGACAACAATGAAGAATATTTTAACATTAGGAGTGAATTGAAACTTTTTTTGATTAGAAAAACGATAGAGAGCTAGAAAGAGAAAGAGAAAGGCTTTAAAACACTTAGGGGTACTTTTAAGGGCAAACTTTTTGTCCACATAGTCAAAATAATGTGGGCAGCAGCAGCGCAAACTTGCTTGCATCTCCTGGCCAATTCTTCCTCAACCCTCCCCTGCAGGCAACAGCCTTTGGCCCTCTCAGGACTGGTTTTTCCCTTCGACTTGGACCCACCCCTGGATGAACACTGACTCCAGAAGGGCCACCACAGACATGCTAGAGCTGATCAGTTGTTTCAGTCACTCCCTATCTCAGGTGTTAACTAATAGCTGATGCATATCTAGCCCCAGACCACAGAAAACAAAGAGGTGTACATAAGTGTTGTTCTGTCACTGCCATTCACCATATTGTTTCCATCTATCTGAAAGGGCTCCTTGAACATACAACCAGTTTGTGCTTTCCTGAAGGGGACAGGTGCACTTTCTGTTGTGTTTCTGATGCTAGCTATCAGCACAGCTTTGCTTCCTTCGGCCCTGAGAGAAAACCAAAACTGTTTCAAGCTTTCTATGGGAAACATAATTCTTCTCTTCGGTGCTCTGTACCAAAAGTTTTTCTCTGGTCTGACTCATTACAGGAAACATAATAATCTGGAGGAAACTGTGATTTCTACTGCCCAAGCCATTGCAGTGGCTTGAGGGGAGCACTGAGGATAAAGCTAGTAAACCGCAAAACACTTCTGCCTGCTCATTAGATATAAAAGCTTAAGGTTCTTCTGCTGCTTTTCTTCTCTTGCCATTATAGTTGAAGAAGATCCTGGAAGATTTAATGGTAATGGCAGACAAGTAGTTTTGCTTTTGGATTATTCTCTCGTTTGAATATTTTTCAGACAGACAACTATAATGAGAACAATTAACATATACTTCTATATAAAAGCATTATTTTTTTCACTCATTCATTCTTTGTTCACTGGACTGTTTTTCAGTTAATATCACTTTAATAGCTCCACATTTGTCACAAAGTCATAGTGCTTTTGGGAATTATGTATTAATTATAATCATAATCAATAAAATTATTCTTTGAGTGATGATACTAGGCTTAGCGCTCTGTTTTTAACTTTAGTGGAACTGATAACTTACCAGCTTTAGTCAGTAAATTATGATAGCTTTTCTATTTTTAAAAAAGTCTTTCATTACTTCAGTGCTAGATTTGTTATTTTAAATAACTTTTTTTGAACACAACAGAAAGATATAACTGGGAAACAGATTAATCTGCGCTTGAAAGGTGTATTTAATTTTTTTTCTTTAAATCACAGTGTGACCTAGTTTTTATAAACAGAGAAAGCAATAAATGTCAGATCTGAAAAAGTGAAATTAACTTGACAGTATTCTAACTTTTTAATTATTTTTTAATATATGAGCTGATTTAACCATTTACATATTGCCAGAGGCTAAGGGGAAAAAAGTATTCATCCTGACTTGAGTTCAGAGAGTCTGTTTTGCCAAAAAATACGGCCAAGCATATTAATATACATAATTCTCAAAGTCTAGGCGGCATCGGGAATACATCTGAAAGAAGAGGGGTTGGTCTGGTTTGTCAGTCTGGCAAGTAACAACGGAAAAGTCAGTCATCTACCAGCAAGTAAGTATCTGCACCAGTCCGTCCCTTATCTGTGAAGGGTCTGCACATTGTTTCCACTCCAAGGGGTAACCCTGTTTTAGTGCCTGAGCTAGTGAGCAGCCGTTCACTTGTTGGCTGTGCTGGAGGCATCCCAGAGAAGAGAATGCATGGAAATGTGGAGAAGAAATATAATACAAAGGTGATTTTTCTACCTAATATTAGATTTTTGTAGTATAAAATTTTGTAAGCTCATCTTGGACCACCCAAAAGCTGTAGTGATTAATCCTCAGACCTTCCTTGTCCCTTACATGATTACTTTTAAATGTTAATTCATTCTGATATATTTTATATTGTTAAATATATCCACATGGAGAGTGATTGTAAAATACATGTGTAATCTAAAATATACATGCAACCTAAAGGCTTGCTTCTCTTGTTACAGTAGAATTCCACACAAAAACTCCTGTTTTCAAGAATTCAATAGTCAGATGAAGAAACTTGTCTAAAGCTGAAAATAAGGAATGATTAATTAAAAGAACCCAGACTTAAGTGCAGAATTGTTTTCATTTACAAGACTGAGAAACACTTACATTAGTGGATACACTGATAGGCATATTTTTATGGCTGATTTTTTGGCAGATAATTACTTAACTCTTGTAGCCACTGCTTTCCTGAATACCAGAGAAAGTAACCCATCAAATATATGTAATTTATTTTTCTGGGGGAGCTTTGGTGTATTTTCCAAGAAAAATTCCAAGGCTTAACTGAATGCGTATGCCTAACAGTTACACTGACATGAATTGGTATATAAACCCTTATGTGTAAGATATCTATGAGCCCTAAAAGTAACAGCTCAGAGCTATTAAGAAGTCTAAGGGTATCTCTACATAAAAGCCTTAAAGAGCTGCACAGGGAGTCATTATAGTGTATTATGTCAGGATCTTGCTTACTCAAAATGTAGAAGCAGACACTGACACCATCAGCTGTGATGTAAAATGCTTGAAGGCTAGTTTCACAGGGCAAAAGTTTTAAAAGAGTTCAGCACCCGCCAGTTCCCACATAGGCAACTAAATGAAGTGATGAAATTTTAAATGCTCTCAGCTTTCATGGGAGCTGGTAGATGCTCTGCATATTTAAAAACCTGGCCACACTTGTAGGTGCTGAAGTCTTTTGAAAATCTAGCTTACTTGGGATAGTCACACTGTCTACTTTCAGCTCCCTTAGCTGTGATTCAGGAGACCAAGTTAGGAACCAAGGTAACCTGTGAAGGTAGCTGCCCAGGAGGGACTAATCTGACCCCCAGGATGGTTGTCTACAGTAGCATAAAGCAGGCCAAATGAATATCCCTATTGTATCCATAATGCCCATGTTGTAGCACAGATTTAAGGAACTTAAAAAAAGATTAAGGATTACTTGCCTTGAACATGTCCTGTCTCAGACAATAAGATATTTGCTGAAGTGCTCTGCTCACTATGTGTACACACTATTTTCCACAGCAGGCTCTTACTCTGAATGGCTTTATAAATCCTATTCCAGTACACATGAAAGCCAACATAATTCATAGAATGCCTTTTGTACCCTAGTAATTTTGTTTTAAAAAGATGCAAACAAAACAGCGTGTTAGATTACATTCTGGAAATGTTGTTCAGATGTTTTATGCTATTGCTTCAACAATAAAAGGAACATTAAACTCCTGAGGCCAGACTGAGTCTAGTTATTTTCGGCACCTCTGGCAGGCTGGAGTGGAGCCGAGGCACCTGGCTGTCAGCAAGCTGTTCAGAAAGCCTGTCCCCCTCGCTGACCCCTCGCTGTGGACCAGCATGTCCCTATGGGGGCAGAAATATCCCTGTCACAGTGGGACATTCGCTCATCTTGGCTTTGTTCAAAATGTTAGAGGGAAACTTCATAGAAGGAAAGGCTATTGAGGGCCCTTAGGCACAAAGACATCAGCAATTCTGCCCCAGCTTGCTGGGGCAGAAACAGGGAAATACCACTGCATGTGTTGCCCTCTTCTCGAAATCTTCCCTAGGCATCAGCTGTTGGCTACTGCCCTGCCGCTAGAGGCAGGACAACGGGTTGCACAGATCACAAATGCACTTTCTGATTTCTCATGCTACAATTCAGACAGGTCCCAAAATGTCATCTAAGTCCCTGGAGGTTTCCAGTCTGCTAGGCCTGCCTAAAACACCCAGGCACCAGTGACTTCACCAGAAAACAGCAGTCAGCTGTGCTCCTGCAGCATGTGGCCAGTGATGGCGGTACAGCCACTGCCACCTTCCTTTTTCATTATCATCCCGTAGGCCAGAACCTCAGTTTCTTTTCTGGGTCATTGCTTTCCTCTTGCATCTTGTCTTTTTGGCACCCTGGTACTTCCATTCTTAATGTCACTGTGAGTTGTCGTAACGACTAGGGTGCAACTTTGCCCCTCTGCCCCAGCTGACCCTCTCAGGGATCGGCAGGCTCCTGGAACACAAACTGCTGCTTCAGTTCCCTGCAAGCTGAGGGGAGAATTAAACTCATATTTCCTCCTGGTCAAGTATTCCACCTATGTGGCTTTTTTGCAAACATAAGTTGCCGTACTAAAACTTCCACTCTCACTGTGTGTAGGTCGGTACCTACTACCTAGAGTAAACTCTCAATTTTAGATCCCAAGTGGACAGAAGTATCTAGGTGCAGTCTTGACTTAAGCACACAAACTCAAGAGTGTTCACTTGAGTGAAGATAATTTTTCAGTATGGTACATTAGGATATTATTTCATGACAGTCCATTGCATAGATTATTCTACATTCTTTGCAAGAAACTATGGAAAGGTTTGACCCCCCGCAAATTGACTGTAAGTTACACAAAGAGAACCAGATCTTCTGTACGTAAAATAAAAAGGAACACGGGAATGATGACTTCGAAGAAGAATAATTAAAGAAGATAAAGTATTTTATTCCTTCTCAGGCTCTTTCATCTTAACTGTCATTCTAAGAAATGGGCAGTCTGAAGTATATGCACTATTACCTTAAAAAGCTTTAGGACTTACCTTTTTTTCTTAAGCTTTTGTCAGTTTTAAAAATGCCACAAAATTCTGCCGTAAGTCCTTTGGGAATTAATAAATGAAGGATTCCAGTCGCAGACTGAGACACATTTTTCGCACTTCCCTCCCTCCAAGTGACTCATGTTCTGTGCTCAGCCTTCTCAAAATGAAAGGAAAAAAATTACAGACAGCAATGTCACTTCACGTTATTATTCTAGATACATAAATGCCTTAGCCAGCATTTATATCAAGCTTGGTAGAATATAACAAGGAAAAACTGAATCTTTTATGACTTTCTTATTTTTTATGTCATGGATTACCCAGCTTCAGACAAAAGGGTGAAATTCATCTGCTTAGTTACTTAAAATGTGTCATTCTAAACTATTTGCCTAGGTTGTCCCCACAGTCCCATTTCCCCACAGATGGAGACAGACACCCAGTTGGCGATTCATCCCCTTCTAGGACTGCTGGGATGACTTGCACTGTGGAAGGGACATATCTACACTGAGTACAAAGGACCATCTAGCTGACCAGCCTAAATAGTGCCTAACTTTTGGATGGCTAAAATTTAATTTGATTCATTCTTCTCTAAATTCAGTGAATGTGAGCTTTCCTGGATGCTGGATCACTGGTGGTGGCAAAGGATCCAAAAAGATAGTGGCTTTGATCACAAAAGTGTCCCCTTCTTTACAAGACTGCCAAGGACATAGCCACTGTGGTGTTTCCTGCCATGCTGCTGGTGGAGGACTTGGGCTATTTTCCTTTTTCACAGAGCCCCATGGAGGGCTTTTGGTGGAGGGCAGCTTCACCAGAGCCTTACCACTGCTTTGTCTGTAACTAAGTTGCTGTATTCTGTGCCTGAGCTCACCAATGGAGAAAGCAGAAAAAGACAGTTTAAAGAGTAAGAATACTGCCTGGAATAACTGTATGTCTCTCATACACACACACAGACACACACACACACAAGAACAGGTTAAATGCAGAAAACAAACAAACAAAAAGTTCAGGGAGAAATGGTGAATGAACAAATTCATGAAAGAACTGAGCTGAGCTATGATTCAGTAACTCATTTTCTATTCAGATCAGTTGAAATGAGTTTCCTGGTATGAATAAATCCCCAAAGTTTCATGAATTTTAGTATGAATGACTCTGCCTTAAAATTCAGATGGGAAGTGAATTAATCATTCTTCCTTATTTTCTTGCTGACAAAGTCTCTTTCATCCAATCAAGGTGAAGACTATACAGTGGGTGACTAACTGCACTCTGAATATCGAGTAGTACCCATCAGCTGAAAGTTATTCATCCAAAATATTTGGTGGATCCTTAAGTATGTGAGAATTCATTTGAATGAAATCAGAATGTATTTGCAAGTGATTCTCTGACTGCAGAAAGGTCTGCATTTATAATGCATAGTTTAACAGTCTCCGCACACATTAATGCTTTATACAGGGCACATCTGACATGCAATTAAAAAAAAGGGAAATATGAATTAGGTAGATCGATTTGATCCAGTTGCATATGTTTTAGTAAAGTATTAGTACAAGGGACAAGTCTTTTGTACAGCATTCAAATATGAAGCTTTCGGAGGAATGTGGACAAAGTCTGACATTATTAATACTTCTAATATGACTTGATTCTGCAATCCTCACAAAGATACAGTTTATATTAAAGCTTAGGTGAACTTCACGTATGTTTTTGCTTGCATGAGAAGGGCAAGAGCAGACCCATGTATTTGTTTTTGTGTTCATGTGTGCTAATGAATATATATGCATACTTATTTTTATTGTTTTGTATACTATAATGCAGCCTAGTATAGTATGCATACAATTTTAATGTATCTTCCAAAGCACTTTTCCTCTCTGCTAGACTAGACTGCATTGAATGACGCACATTTGCTTGAACAGGAAGAGCAAAGCTATAGTCTGTATAGTCTGGATGCATCTTGAAGAAACTTTGTCCTACCTTCATGATAATCTGAAATGAAATGCAGACAAATGTCTTTCCCAAAGAAAAAGTAGGTAGAAAAGTGTAGAAGAAATTACTTCATTCTCTTTATCTCTTACATAATGTTTACGCACCATTTGGAAGTTGTAAAGTGTTGTGACTATGCTTTTTTTTACATTATACCTTCAGTTCAGGTCTTTTTCTACAGTTATCGTAATGTTATTGATATTGTTTGGGTAATCTTCTACAAAGTTTTGCTCTGTTGTTGCAAGACTTCACTATGTAATTATCTAATTCCTGCTAGTAGGATTGTTTTGAGCCAAGTCCCATTGTTTTGAGCCAGCAGTACACATACATAAAATTGTCAGCATGTGCAGGTGTCTTCTGTATATAGGTTTGGACTTACAGGTCAGTGCATATCTTTGAATAGTCTAGGAAGGCACCTGATATCACATTGCGAGACCAGAACCCTTGAACACAATTGTCCTGCTATGAGATGAACATTAGTTCTGTAGTTAGTCTGTAATCACATGGTTGGTTTGTGAAAAATTACCAGTTACACTGGAGAGCTCTGTAACCATTTAGGACCACATACGTGGGTTTAAGGAATAATTCAGGTTCTTTATTTTTGTATATTCACCAGCCTCCCAAAATTGCTTTGCCAGGGTATTATTCAAAGGATATTGTATGTTCACAGCATGTGGACATTCCGTATAATCGAACAATGAACATCCTGCAGGAGTTATATGGAGGGCCAAAATCTCTGTTGGCACAACTCCATTGAGTCATTAGTGTTACACCAGCAGGGAAACTGACCCCTGCACTCGCTTAACAATTTGGCAGGCCTCTTCGCCATGAGGACGTTGCAGAGCTTCAAGAGACTTGAATATGGAACGAAGAGTTATTTCAGTGGGATGAGGTTGACAATTGTTTGGTTTTTAAAGAGTTACCACATAATGTTAAAATAGTATCCTGTCTGAATGCTAAATCTTGATGCGGTGGTATCTTATGATCTATTAATCCAGGAAAAAATGTAAACCAAAGGATAATAAATGTAAACAGTGTTTAAACCGCAAACATTCCTTGGAGTAAATGACAATATAATTAAATTTGAACTCCACAATGCAGATTCTTTCAGTGCATAATTGAAATTGTGTAAGATGCTTTAGCAATATGTTTAACGTTAACTTAAAGCAAATAATTTTAGGCACCAGGGTCTGATCTTTCTCTTATTGACATCAGTTGTGCAGCTCCCACGGTCTGAGTCCATTCTGTGGCTTCTTTGTGATGTGTCTCATGGACCCAGTCCCAGAGTACTCCCTCTCTGTGCCCCGGCTCCATGCTGGAAGGAGACCAGGCTGCACACCACTTCTTTACAGAGCTAGGTTTCCTTCAAAACAAAACTTGAGTGTGCGGGCAGGGAGGGGAGCTACACGGTGACCCAGCTGGGAAAGTCAGGGAACTGGGAGCATGAGGGGTGCTGCTGAGCCATCTCCGAAGGCTGGGATGCTGCCATGAGAACATAAGAGTGGCCAGACCATGTCAGACCAAAGGTCCACCTAGCCCACTATGCTGTCTCTGACAGTGGCCAAATGTACATGCCAGGGCACAGTACAAAAATAAGGTAAGCATGTAGTGATTCACCCCCAGAATATTATCCTAGCCTCCTGCTGTCTTCAGGCTAGGGATTTAATCAATTTTGATGTCTTTTTCTGCATAATGCCCCTCAATGGCATTTTATTGTGCTTTGTGCAATCTTGTGCTTTGTACCGTTCATTTGGCGCTGACAGCAGCGTAGCCAGACATGAGAGATCACTCCAGCACAATGAATTTTAGAGTAACAAGAAATAGAGGAAACAGATTTTTACCCAACTCCTGCACAATAATGCAAAGGTAAAGTGTGCCAGTGTAAAGAAACATCCTAATTTCTGCCTTTGGCAGATAATCTTTGCCAGAAAGAGCTAAAGCTTTTGCTGGAGGTCTTCAGCTAATAAACATCAACTCCAAATTTAAGGGGATTGGAAGACAGTTTAAAGCTTCCTCCATCCTGCTCTCTGCAGATAGCTTTCTGGGCTCTTTAGCCAAGGAAAGCTCTTTTAAAGCCTATGCTTCATATGCTCACGTTGCCAGCCCTAGGGCACCTGCATGGCAGGAGCTGCCTTCTCACTCCTTTCTCCAGGCAGCTGGGAGCAGACATTGTGCTTACCCACTAGGCCCTCCTGCTCACCCATGATACTGCTTTAGAAAGAGTCTCCAGCTGACTCACCTGCCTTGCCTAGCCCTGATCAATCTCATATGGCTCTATGGTGTACATGGGGGCAGTCTTAGGACAAGCATGTGCATGTGCTTGGCTCAATATTTAAACATAACATAAGCTTGAATTGCTCATAGTTCCTTGCTCTGCTCTAGAAAGAGGCTTCTTGGACAACTAGAGGGCTGTGGTTCATAGAGTATTTGATGATATTCTGTGGCGAGCTGGCTGGCCACATGCTAATGGCTCCTCTTCATTGTTCCGGGCCACTAAATCCCAGCCACGAGACTCGAGAGTTATATTAAATGCATTCCTAGCATGGTGTTTCCTCAGAGTTTTCCCTCCAGTGAATAGTGAGAATTTCTACAAGGACTTTGTGATCATGAGTAGGATCTCAGACCATGAGGCAAGCTCTGCATAAAGATGTGGACCAAACGGTGAAAATCTGCTGAAAATTTGCTTGTTGCTGTTAGTGGTTCACATGACTAACACTCACTCACTTAAGCAATAGTGACAGTCATTCTCCAGAAGTAGTAGCTAGTGGATTTGTTAAGATGGCACTCTATAAAGCCCTCTACAGAAAAATCTTCTGAACCTTTGTGCTCCTGGAATATTTTTCTGACATGAACAAAGGATATACAAACATTTTTATGAAGATTCTCCTCCCTTCTGTGTAAACTTGTTTAAACTAATTCTAATACTATGGACTTGTTGTATCAGACATATTGGAACAGATCAGAGTTAAAAATAAACAAGTAAACGTAAGTTAATAAGTAGCACTTCTTCCTACCCTTCGTTCCCCTCAAGGATGATTTTATGCTTGTTCATATTCCCATAGCTGAACTTTGGGAGGACATTTAAACTGGAGTTCAGAATCCTGGATTTATCCACAAATGGTTTAAGTCTTTTGATAGTTGATACTCAGTGTTAATGTGAGCTGGTCAGCATGCAAAGCAAACAACTGGCACTGGGTGTCAGCTAGCTGAACTTATTTCACTTCTTTACTGCTGTCATTGGCTTGAGAAATACCTTATTTTTAGAAATAATCTTAATTTTTAAACAGAACAATTGACAGAGTCAGCCAGGGGACAAGCGCAAATGAACTTTTTCTGTTAATGTTTTTAAAAAGCAAAGTGAAAGTCGAGTAAAACTCTCCTTAATATTTATCTGATTCATTTTTTAAAAAAAAATCAGATGATATATCTCCATGATGCAGATTTAAATCAAGCTACCAAGGCAATCGATCATGGAGGTAAAGCTTTGGAGGTCTGGTTAAACCAAAACTCACACCCTTGTCAGAGCTCCTTAAACAGTTTACAGTTCTGATTTTGGATCACAGATAACCAGTGAACTGTGAGCCCACAACACCGCATCTGTGGTCCAACATTCAAACAATTTAAAATGATGTCAGTAGAATTTTGAGGGGTGGTTGGTGAATTCTCAAGAAAGCTCTTCCTTTTGGAAATAGTAATTTATCAGTTGCCTTTCTCAACTGCAAGCTGATGCTTCTACGTAGAGTATTCTCTGCTAATCCAGAATAGTGGCAATGCATATAGTGCAGAAATGCCTGCTTCTGCAGCTAGACTCACAGTCCCACATGCCACAGCAAAGTGCCAGTTCCTCTCATGTAGGGAGAAACAGCTTTCCGCTTCTTTCTGCCCACCTGGTTAGCTATTTTCTGTCTGATGTATACACACAAAAGACTGGATCCTGTCAAGAAAAAGGATGTTGAGGAAAGTTTAAAGAGAAACCTCTTCTTCAAGAGATGCTGCAGGACCACAGTGACCACCTCTGATACTGCGGGCCTGCTGGGGAGCTTGGCATATGACTGGAATTAATGTAGTTGTGCTGCCCCTTCTGCGCTGCCTTAGTGCTGCAAATTGATCTGGTTTATATTTAGCTTAGAAAGGAGACAACAGGGAATGTGACTGCTGCATATGAAATGCTGACTGCATCAGGCAAGGTAATTAGGACACTTCATGATAAGAGAGTAAAAAGTTTAAAGCTGAGAGAAGAACACACTTTCACACAAATTTGTGGACACAGCTGCATCACACTGTTAGTACTTAAACACTAAAAGGATAGAAATGGGACTAGAATTTAATAGTCAGAAAATGTATACCTAGAAAGATTTTAAATGCTAGTCTTTCAGAGAATATAAATCTTGGCTAAACAGAAAATTTTCTTGCACTTTTCTCTATTAATTTTTGTTATTCTCCCCTCTCAGAGACAAGATCCCAGGTAGGCAGAGTTGCCAGTCAACTCGAGGCTGGCATGTCTTATTTTCCTGTTGTGATGTCTGCTGAAATTCAGAGTAAGTTTTGCCACTTAGCCACAATAAACACATGAAAAAACAGTAAAAAAAATTGCAACAATTTGCTTGAATGCTTACAGGTATCATTAGACTGGAGAAACACATACCAATCACATTGCTTTAACTGTAGTCTCAGCAGCCAATGGTTTTATCTTTCTATTTATAGGAAAGGTCAAAAAAGTTTGAGTCACCTTTCATATGCCTATGAGACAGCTTTTCTTCTCATACTGCCCAGTCACAACATTTGTCTGGGTGCCCCCAGCAAAGGGGCTGTTGAAAGGAATCTCTCCCTGTGAGTCCAGCAAGTCTGGGTTGTGCTCTGCCCCTGGAGCCTACATTTGTAACTTGGACACGCTGTAAAGCTTTTCCAAGGCTTTGCGGGAGGAAGTGCAGGAGAATGGGGCGCTTGTAATTTAGGTTTGGAGACAGACTGGTTTCTGTATATGGGCACAGCTGATGGATGGAAGTGGGTAGTACGTGGTGTATTTTTATTTTTGTGAGTTTGTAAAGAACTATCCAGAGCTTGGGATAATTATGCTCCTCTGTTAACTGATTTCAGAATGCATCCAGGTAAATAAAATAGTATTTTTATCTTGCAGTGTCAGTACCAGAATACTGCAAGACAACCATCATACGTTTCTGCTGAACATTCCTGGGCTTTGTACTCACATTTGCTCCATTTATAGTAGTGTCTCTCTGTACTATTGCTATATGAAAGAAGCATAAAAATGGGAAACATCCTAATCAACTCAGTGTAAAGGGGAAAAAGTGTAACAGTCACTGTTCAAAAGAAATGTAAGAAAAAATGCAGCTGATCGCTTTCTTTTATATTGAAGTATCAGTTGCTATGGTAGTAGAGGAAAGTATTTGAAATTTTGTTCTTTTAAAGTCTGCAGAATATGTTTGCATTTCAGCTATACAGGATATGTTTATAGTTAGTAGCAGACATACATTGAGTATATCTTGCTTGGTAGCTGAACAGCATGCAGCTCAAGCTTTGTTTTAGATTGACCAGACATTTAACTGCATATTTCGTTTCAAAGTCATTTCTGCCTTTTTAAATGTTATCCTTTATAAAGGGCAAGTTTTAAAATATAAAGCTAAAATATTTTGTTGCTACCATAAAAGTATTTTAAGCATTTTAGTTTTTCTTTATTCAAAATATCTACTAAATAAGACCTGAATTTCTGAAAGATGCCAAACATCTGCATTTTTTCAGTGGGCTGTCTTAGCTACTAAAAGAATTGAAGAAGTGAATTCAGCCATCTGCCTTTTTAAAGACAGCCTAATTCTTCAGACCTTGCTAAAATGCTGTTCCCACGAAGTTTGTTCTGAGGTATTGTAAAGATATTCTCACCTTGGGGGATTTGCAGGAATCAGTCCAACATGTATGTTTTTAATTAATATTTTTTATTAATATTTTGCAGTCTTTCACCTTTCGCTGCCTCCCACTTTATGTAATGGTTCCTAGGCTCTTTACAGAGAAATGGTCTCTTAAAAACAACATACAGAAAATAAGGGAGGCGGGCCAACAACAGACCTCTTAGAGATAACAGTGATGAGGATGCTGAAAAGCAGTCAGCAAGATAGGAAATGAGGGGATTCAGAGGTCACTGGAGCCCAGACTGAGCAGGAAATGGAGGGAGGAACTGAGTGTCAGAAGCAGCTGATAGATTCATTGGTTTGGGGATTTTTTTAAAGGCAAAACTTCCTCCATTGATATTAACAGCCTCGGCTCCATTGCCTTGCATCTTAAGCCTCCAGTCTGTTTTCCTGTCCTATTTGGTCACTCTGCACTTATGTTCCTTCAGCACTTCTTAAACAGGCGAAAATTCTACTTATTCTTTAATAAGGATGTAAAAGCATCCAGGGACTCAAGGAAGAGAAATGGTTGTTTCACCAAGTGACATCTAGAAGATTCAAGCATTCATTGAAATCACACATAACAAGCACTGGCTAGCTGAGGTTTAATTTTCCTTTTCTCACATGTCTTTCTTTCAGAAAGATGTGTAATCTTTATGACTAAAGGGCAATGGTGAAGGTATATCCATGGGCTACCTTGCTGCAAGCCTTAAAGGCTTTTGATTTTTTTAGAGAAATTAGGTTTATTTTAAAACCAAACTTGAAAGACTGTGTTTTATTAGAAAACTAACAATGAGAAAAGGACTGAATAAATAAAATGAGGGAATGTTCCAGAACATATTAAGCCATTAATTTGCTAAAACTGGTCATCTGGTATTGGGTAGAAAATGAAAAGTAGGTTTTCAATTGTGCAACATAAACACTGGACAGTGCATGGCTTAGGTGCTAATATACATTTATTTTGGAATGTAACTGCTAAATTAAATGTTCAGAAACTGCTTGGGCTGGATCTCATTATATCATCTTCCTCTGCTCATTGTCAAATGCGCAAAATGTTCTCACAGCTGGTCAAAAGCAGAGTTGATGGGTTTATACCGTATTTGTTAACAATGTGCAAAGATCAGTTATGAAACGATAGATGCTGGGTTAAATTAGCAAAAGAGCATAACCTTGATGAAACTATATTAAGTCTTATGCTCATTACCTAAGCCACGTATAGGATGCTTAAAAAAGAAACAAGAAATAAACTGCAGAGCAACTGGTACCATATTTGTAGGTATAGTTTTCATATTGCCTTCCACTCCCACTTCGCAGAGCTGCGGCTAAGACCGGTTAAATACAATAATTAAACACGCTAACGCTGCCTGACCTGGTGGGTCGTCATCTCATTGCGGTGGCTGCAGGCTGCCCACCCGCGCCTGGCTCATCCCTGGGGGCCTGGCGGTGCCGCTCCCCGAAATGGCGGCCAAGGCCGGTTTCCTTGGGCTGGAGGCGCCTCAGGTCCTCAGTGTTAAGCTCGGTGTTTCCCTGCCTCCAGGCAGCCCTGCTGTGGCCGAACTTCACCCTTGGAGGTGCCTGTCCCAAATGCCCTGCCATGCTCCAGTCAGCGTTGCGCTTTACGCAAGCAGGGATGGCAGCGGCCACCCGCGCTGGCGCCCAAGGCAGCCAGACCCGCCTCGCCTACCCCTTGCAGCAAGCACGCCGAGGGATGCCAAAAGCCTCTCCTCGTCTCCAGAGCTCTCCGGTTTCATTATAACACTCTCTGTGTAAACTGGAACAAAACGTTGCTTTCGACAGAGAAAATTCAGACTTTCGGGGGGAGGGGGAAAGAGCACCAAACGCCAGTTTGAAAGGCGTCTCCGCTGGTCACCCGCCTTCTGCTTCCCTGCTTTGCGCCTGGCCTTGGCTGCAGGACACCTGCTACGGGGCTAGGGGGGCCTTTTGCCTCCCTCTGCCTCTGATACTAGCCTTTGAACTCACTAACTGCCTTTAAACGGCCCCTGGTGTCCCCCCGGCTCTGCCAGGGCTCGGCTGAGGCACCCCAGGCCCGGCCCTGCTGCGAGCGCTGTGCTCCCTGTGCCCAGCCCACTCCCCAGGCTGCTGCCTGCCCCTGCTCCCTCCCTGCCTCCTCCGGCCGTGCGTGCCATGGCCGCGTTGCCTTGCCGGGCGGCCTTCCCCGCCTCCGCCAGCCAGGCCCTTTGGCAACGCGCTGTGTGCCCAGCCATCAGGGCGCAAACCCCGCCGTCCCAATACACGTCAGCTGCCATCGACCCCAGGCCCTTCGCGGTTTTATCTTGCCAGACTGGTCCGCTTCCTCCTGTTAGTGTGGCCTCCACTCTGTGCTCTTAGATGTATGACTTTTCGCTTGGATGGAGCGAAATTCTTCCTGTCCACAGGAAACCCGTGTATCATGTGAGTCAGCGGCAGGTTGGCTCCCTCCCTCCGCTCTCCGAGCCCTTCTGTCCGCCAGCTTTGTCGATAAACGCTTTTTCTACATTGTTCCTTTAATTACTGCCTAGGTATTAAGTAATGCATACACGTATAAAGAATGAGCCAAACCTGTCATCCCGTGAAAATGATATCAGGTTAGTTTGGCAAAATGCGTTTTTCATAAACACGTGTTGACTGGCGTTTCTTTTATTACCTTTTACATTTGCTTTTAATGGAATCCAGCAGTAGCTGTTCCATCACCTTCGATACCAGGCTGCTCGGGGCAGGGTGCGCAGGGGGCCTGGTCACCCTTTCAGCGCCTTGTCACAGAGTTAGGTTTCTTTTAATCCTCTGCAATAACTGGCAGTTCCAACATTTGCCATAAACGATCGGAAATATTCCAGAGATCCTTGTCTGGCTCTTTAAAAACTCATACATGGAAATTTTCTGGGTTTGTTGATATGAAATCTTTATTTCATTATTCATAGATTCTTTATGAAACTGCTGCTAAACATCCTCTTTATGGATGGTTATAATTTGTATGCAAAATATTTTATCATATATATAAATCTGTGTTTTTCCAGCCACAAGGCCAGAAATATTTATTGAGTGCTTCTGCCCTCTTATATTAAAACTATTGTTAGGATTTCTTTTATTTTAGTTATACTTAAATTCTGTTTTGTCCTTAATTTCTTTTTGCTATAGATTTTATCTCGTGTCCTGTTTCCTGTCTTATTCATTTCCCACTGTTCCATGATATTTGATGCTGTCAAGTTTCTTGCTTTTCCATTTGTTTTAATAATTTTGTGACTATATTACATTTTCCTTCTGAGTTAGGTTTTTTTTTTTTTTTTTTAACCAAACAGAACATTGTATCTGTCTCTCTCAACAGCAGATTTTTGGCACCTGAAAGAGTGTTCTTAGATTCCCAATAAGCATGAGTACTTTTTATCTCTAACATGAAATGTGGGTTTGATGACAGAAATACTTATTTAAGGTAGGCATGTGATCAGACTGTAGAATCAGAATGGCCCTCTCTGGCCTTAAAAGCTGTAGAAAAATTCAGGGGTACTAGACTTGGATCATGAGTATAGAGATGCATGTTTATTTCCGCAGCTTGCATTGATAATGTTCTTCTGTAGCTGTTCCAGTAAAGGAGGCTGAGCCTTGTCCAGAGACCGCACTACTTCGAAGTATATCTTGCCTGTAGAAGTTTTCTGCAGAGCGGACACTGAAAGTATTTCAAATATGAAACCTCTTCCATAGACCTGTGCAAAATGCTCACTGAGGGCATGTTGTCCTTTGTTTAATGCATATAATGTTTTTACATTGAAAGCAGCATTTTGTTACCTTTTAAAAGGGAGAAACATTTGTCTTGGGAGACCGGCCAATTACCGCATAGTTTTTCTAGGTTGTGTCCCAATAATATACAGATGAAGAGAAGGTCATGAGGAGGAGCAAAAATGAATCAACCATTTGTTGGTTACATCTTGCTAAAAAATAGCCCATTATGTTAAAGAAGATACTTGCAAAAGTATGAATTGTCAGAGAGTGAATTGACTGTCCATTGTCTTTTCCAGTATAAGAACTAGAGTACATCAAAGGAAACCAGCAGTTGCCAAGTCCAGAACAAGCCAAAATATGTACCTCTTCATATCATGAAAAGTTGGTTTACAGATCTTCCAATAGACAATAGACAAATCAAAAAAGGATTTGACAGATTCATGGAAAAAATATCAGTGGAGGGCTATGAGATTAAAAAGATACCATCTCTGATTCACAGGCACCCTGAACTTTGTCAGCAGGGATGATATCCTGAGAAACTATCGCTTTCTGCTTGCCCTATTCTTATACTTCCCTGAGCATTCACTATGGGCACTTTTGGAAACTACTTGCTTGGCTAGATGGATTTTTGGTCTGACCAGCATGGCTGTCCTCTGCAATTAATCCTATTCAACTCAGCGGAAATAGAAGAATGAACAATTTGGACTAGGAGTGAGCCTTGACCTACATAGGTTTTTGTTGAAGTATTTATAATTCCAATAAAACAAGACCGAAATTAGAAAATAAAAGAAATGCAATAACTCTTCCACTAGCTCTTCTTATTGTGGTTTCATTCCTTTGTTTCTTGATGTGGATTCCAGGAAATTAATTGACCATTAAGACCTAAAGAGCAGTACTTTTAGGGCTGATTATTGCATGCCTCAGCTGCTGTAATAAGGTATGAGTTAATGACTTTAACCACCTGAAAAGTGTAACAATTTCCCTGTAAATTCAGTGCCTGAAGGTACTTACTGCCTGATCCTCTAGCTTGTAGCTCAGAAAAAGGGGGAGTTGAAGAAGCAGAAAATTACTGTTATTGCATTTTAAAAGCGTTAAATAAAAATAAGTTTAAAAATAAAGCCAGGTTCTTGAACTTGCTGGACACTATGGTCACATGCACGACCTACCTGGCAACAAGTCAGCACATTGCACTCGTGTCTGAAGTTTGGAAGGTGTTTCATAACTAAGGGAACCTGTGGCCAATCTATAAAGGCAGCCAGAACCGAACGTGGTGGTGCTGCACCTTGTAATATTGGCGTTAGATCAGGCTGCTCCAGGGATTTCTATTGATTTGAATTTTAAGCACAGTCCTGCTTAGTTCTGTGTATGCTTCTCACATGTCTTTCAATGCTATCACTAACTTTCCCTCTCAGCCCTGCTCGCAAGAAAGGGGGGAAAATCCTGTTTGCTTGGCATACTTTTCAGGGATGATGGAAGATGCACACTGAAAAAAGGGTAAGCTGAAATTCAGTGCCACTTTACTCATTTTCCTGGCATGGTGCCTCTTACACATGGGAGTGCCATGCAGTTTTCTCCACGCAGCTACATTTTCAAAATGTAGAGTGATTGGCTAGTGAAAATTTCAGGGTTGGACAGGATCATTCTGGTACATGCAGGACTGAATGGCTTATTTTTGGATTTCAAGCTCTTCAAGACAAAGGCCATCCTTTCATCTGTGTTTTTACAATGCCTGGAGCAAAGGGCCTCTGCTCCTCATTGGAAATTTTACGTGCTATAATAATGCCTGTGTTTATTAATAGCAGTAACAATGAAAAGACGGAAGTTAAAGGAGACAAAGGATGGTGAGTTACAGTAATTCATGTTCTTTTCCCAGCTTTGTCACACACTTACTATGTGACCTTGAAGAATTTATTTAATCTCTTTCTGTTTCAAAGTTCCTCCAGAGACATAGGATAACAGTGCTTAGCAAGGGTGTTGGGAGGCTTAATTTGGAAATGCTTGTAAAGCCCATTGGGATCCGCAGATGGCACGTATTCTGTAAACAGAATGGATGATTATTCTGGTGGCAA
The DNA here is from genome assembly GCF_036370855.1 of Dromaius novaehollandiae. Taxonomy (NCBI): domain Eukaryota; kingdom Metazoa; phylum Chordata; class Aves; order Casuariiformes; family Dromaiidae; genus Dromaius; species Dromaius novaehollandiae. The sequence goes on from NC_088098.1 coordinate 29,542,067, forward strand.
AGAATTTGCAGAGAATGCGAGCAGGTCATCAAAACAAGAAGTTTCATGTTAAAAAATGTCAGACTGACCCCTCCTGCCACCTCAGTATCGTTTGGAGACAGATAAGGAGAAATGAGGGAATTCCTGTCTGAAACAACATCATGACGGGAAACATTCCCTTGAAGTAAGCAAAAGGAAAATAGCCACAAAACTTGTAGAGAGAAGAGAAACAGCCTGTATTGATTACACATATGGTATTATAATATATATATATATAATATATACATTTTATATATATATCATAATATCTATAATTCAACCTAAAATCTCATCTCCTTTACACCTGCGTAATCTCTCTGCCATCAGTGCAAATCTCTCTGCAAAAGCTGAAATGAGAACTGAAATTGGCCTTGACCCCAGCACTCTCAGTCATGCTTCGTTCTTCCTCTGCTGCACTGAGCCCAGCTAATTACCATTAATGCAGACTATTTCACCGGCAGCCTGATTGCAGCACCGCACTGGCCTGGGGAGGGTGGCTGATGAGCTCCCGGAAGCCGGCACCGTCTGCCAGGGTCCTGTTATCTTCCAAAGCATGTATGTGACGGGAGCTGCCTATGTGTGTGATTTACAGTGTGAGGTTGAATCCCATCCCTTGCTTTGAGAACTGCGCGGCGGTGGTGAGAAATACCACCTCCTCCAGGAAGGAATGACTGGTGCCTGAGTACTGACAGTGAGGAACTAAACCACGAACAGACTTGGATGTGATACAATCAAAACCTCCGTCTTCCCGTAACAAATCTGCAGCTCTGAGGATCTTATTTTAAAGCACCTCTGGGAGATACCGCCCTTCCTTTCTCTTGGCTTATCCTTGCTCCAGATCCCCGCTGTATTATGCCATATAGAACTGGCCTGCACTTCCTGGCATGCAAAGCTGCGCACTTCCCAATGAACTCCTAAATCCTGTCACCACTGTAAATTTTCTTTTATCGCTTTTTTTTATTACAGAATCCTGATCGTCTGAGTCAGTCTCTTGCTCAAAGACAGTCCACTGCAAATCCTCAGGGAATTATGGTTCCTACTCTGAAGAACAGAGTCTAAAATCTATGATTCATTTATAGACAAACCCTTCTCAGCGCATTGTAGGGAGATTTGCCAGAAATGCAAATATGAATATGTACCCAAATAAGTGAGACAAGTGTCATTTGATCAAATGCGAATCAGTCTAACCCCTAAATATTGACAGTCTTGTTCCCAGTGCTCTGGAACAAACTTCGTTAGTGCATTTTACATCATTCGAAAGGTGGATTAAGCATGCCTTTTCTTCCTCAGATAAGTACGAACAAGGAGCTTAGATAGATGTCATTAAAGCCCTATTTCAACTAACTCATATGTAAATGCAAACTCTAACACTTGGGAGCATTTTGTGGCTTTGTGACCTTGCTTGTGGAATTTTAGCTCTTAAAGTCGGTGTCTGGATTACACATATTCAGAAATCTAGGGCATCTCCAGTATACTTGGCATCTGAAGCTAGTCAGGAAAGATACAAAAAGAACCAAACTCAGCAACAATTAGCTACTTGCATACAGTAAAAAAACTTTCTGCATTTTGTTTAGCTTTTCATAATGTCTTGTGTTAAAAACACTGCTGAATAGGAACAGCTTGGCTAAATGCATCAAAAGAGTTTCAGCATTTTACAACATTTGGCATGGCTTTCAGAGAAGTAAAATGCATGTCACAGAAGGCTTTTCAGCTGGGACATATCACTGCTGGATACACTGGCATTTCATTTCACTGACATGCATGCTATGTGTGGTTGAAATGCTACAAATTTCACTTTTTTTTTTTTTTTTTTTTTTTTTTGGTAACCTAATCCCTTGGTGACAGTAAACATGGCATATGAGAGAATCCAGCTCAGAAGCTATTTGTGCATCACTTTACATCACCCCAAACTTGCTGGTTATGCTCTGCAAACTGAAGAAAGAGACCAAATCACTATTTTTACAGTCTACTTTTAACTGCTGCATTTTCATTAGTGATAAACAAAGATGAAATTTCAGTTCCATGATTCTGGGCAATGAATGTATTTAATCGTTATAGTTGCGTAAATAGCAAATATAGTTGATATATTGTGTGTGTGTGTGTGTATAAAAATATATATATAGATATATAAATAAATATAGTTGAATAAATAACAGACTAAGAATGCATTTGACCAGACTAAGAATCAGGAGAAATGCAGTGATTTATTATCTGCTGGAGTAACATTGCAGCTATTTGAGGAAAAGATGGTCCAAATGAAATGAACAAATAAAGGCTGAGACTTTTATAAGAAGATGTATATTTCAAGAAACCCATTATATATCCTGGATCAACACTACTGTATTTCCTTGCTTTTCTATTTATTTGTCACATTTCTCTTAAAATTTATTTAATAAAGTTGTGTTTAAGGGTTCTGGTTATCATTAATAAAAAGTAAACAAAACAAGATGAAAGAGCAAGAGAGTGCCAGTTGTGTATGCATGAAGAGATTTCTAAGTGCCTAAATCACATATCTAGAACCTTTTCCTGTGAAAATCTAACTGGCCTGAAATGGTGAATAGAGTGGAAAAGAAAAAGCCTCTGCTGAAAAATTCAGACTCAATTTTAGTGTGCAGATGCTTGTCCATCTCAATTATCAAACAATGACTAGGTAGCACAGGAAGGCAGAGTGCTCTTCCATGTTCTGAAAGATGTCCAAATAGATAATACTAAGGATTTCCCACCCCCACCCGTAGCAGAGCAGGGTGCAACAAATGTAGTCATGGTTTTACTAATCAATACACATTTAATTATTGAACTTTCCCACCTGATGTCAGCCAATCAGATTATAGAACTTTTAAAAAAAATTCCTTGTCAAAAGCTAGGTGGATAAATTACACTCTAGATGGATGCACTGCCCCTAAAACAAGCAGCAATTCAGACGAAGGGCTATACATCATTTTTAATTGACTAAAGTTGGTCCCCAAATAAGAGTAATCGAAGCATAGTGCCAGCTAATGAATCTGCAGTGAAACACCATTGTAGCACTTTGGATTGAAGTTAGTGCTTCTAAAGCACCACTTAATTGTTTCAGTTCATGTAATTTGGATTTATGAATAAACATGTATTTTCCTTGGGGCTTTTCTAACCTTTCCTTGCTGTGGTGAAGATAGTAAAGCTCCTTTTTTTTTAATGTTGGTACTTTAGCAGTGTTTTGATTGAACCACTGTTGGTTTTCTAACTTCTAAAATGAGAGTTTCTCAGGGTAACAAGACTGTAACTACAAGGGCTCTGTCTGCTAAAATCTGTGATTAAAAGTTCAGATGGAAAATATGATTTAATGTGTTGCTTTTTTTAAACTCCCTGCTGTCTCTACGAGTTCATAATTTAAATGCTGTTAGCTTTATTTGAAAACATTTCTATTTGGGAATATAATATACAATAGCATAAAATGTTCTTTGCCAATAAAATATCTTTATCACAATTTTTAATTAGCTTTAATATTTTGAAGGGAAAATCAAATTACATAATATTTTTCTGCTTATACTTTTGCCACTTTTTATGATTTTTTTCTAGCCCACTTTGCAAATTCAGCATCTGAAAAATACATCATAATTATACGATTCTAAGACTAATTTTAAAGACATAAGCTGCCATGCAGTGAGTGTGCAAATAGCTGTGCTTTGCCCTGTATCACACATTGACAGGAGAAGGCATACATGAAAAAGCTAAGCTTGCAAATCTTGTAACCAGTGCATTTTAGGTTTTTTCCTGTATTTTGCACACACTATGAAAATTAAAATGAAGCATTGTTTTTGGAAATCTTGTTTTGTAGGCAAAAGTTGTTGATGATCTGGATCATGTTAATTCCAAGAACACCCAAGTCATGCAGTTATGTTTTGTTACAAACATTAATAGAGCCATCTGCAACCTTTTGTCCAGGTTCAGATCTCTTTCTAATGTCAAAGGGACAGTCTCCTTATAAGCAACAGGTGAGAAACTGAGCTTCAATGAACTAAGCTTTAAAGCTGATGACTTAACATTATGAATAGAGTCTGGAAAAAAAAGTGTGTAGTTTTGTGTACACATACCACTGAACAGGTTTGAATGATATTTGGCACATCTCTGCTTAGTCTGAAAGCAGAAACTTGGCTTGTATATTAGAAAAGCAAAAAAATATGGGTGAGTTCATCAATTCATTTTTCATATGACAGATGTTGGAGGTAACCTGTATGTGTTAGTCATATTCCTTTATTGAAATGGATGGGTTTGGAATAAAAATACTTGGCAAAAAGATGAGCCATATGAATCCAGAAACTATGCGTTGTTTGAGATATTTCTGAGCAAGGTTAGAGATTTGAAACCAGTGTTTTTTGCTGGGAAGACATAGTGAAAAGAGAATACAAGAGCACAAAAAGGTGGTTTTACATAGACTTAGATCATTTCAAGGGTCATTAGCACAGATGTTCAGTCCTGGCAAGGTAGGGTATCCTGAAAGTAAAATGACTGGTTTCAATTACAGATGCATACAATGATTCAGTTAAAATTAGACTAGGAGAAGATGCAGCTGCTTGAAGTAGGATAGCTAACTGCCCTCCGGCCCATGTGCCAACCTGCAGTGTTTTCTTTAGGAGCTAAAACAAAATATACATGAGATAACAAGTTATTCAAGATAACGAATGACACAGTTCCTTTCCTAATCAGTCATGGCCAAAACCACTTTACTGTGGCTGTCACAGTGTGTAATGCATCCCTTTTTTCACTATGCCTCCAAGACATAGGTGTGCAGCCTCTCTCACCATGAGAGCCACATTTGGCCCCAGGCCTGAGGACCAGTGCAAAGGGGAGACTATGCTGTGCCCCTATTTCCTTTCTCCAGTCTGCTTTAACTCCTGCCTGGCTCCCACTAGTCCCAATGGACTATGCTGGGAGATGGTGTATTTTGTGCAACTGAGTTGTTTTCACATTATCCAATGTACAAATCTCTACTTTGTGTATGGACTTCCATTGAGGTAGAGAAAATCTAGGAAAAAATGATTGAAAAAATTTGGTACTCAGGGCAGGTGGATTTCTTAAGCATAGGATGATGTGAATTAAGTCAATCCCTAGTAAACCATTGTCCTAAACTACTGCAAGGTATTAGCTGTCCTGAATACTGTTCAGCTGCAGCTGTTATATAATTATGTTATCTAACTGGGTAAAGATGACAATCATCTAAAGCCATCTGCCCCTTACTCTTCCTTTGAGGCTTGGCTGACACTATATATTTCTGGAATTACACTGAAAAATATGTGCTGTATGTCATAGTGAAACTGCTTTTGTGTTTAAGGTTGCAAGGCAGTATTTGTACAGAAAGATTTTACTTAGGATGTGTGACTTACTAAGGATGTGCAAACCCTGCACTCCCACAAAACATATCACCCAGTCTGTAACAGAGTTGCAGTGAATCAACCTTGGCTTTGCTTCTTTAAGCAGATAATATTTACGGGTTTTTGACTGTAGAAAAGATAACTAACTTTTCAATATGTAATAGGTTTTCAAGCTCAGAGTGACAGACAGTTCTCCTTCGACTGTTTGGGATGGGTCCATCTCAGCCAGCTTCAGAGATTTTCATAATCGTGACTGAGGAAGCACAGAGAATCCTCAGGTTTCCTAATGACAAAGTTCGAAACCCCTACCCATAAGGATTTGGGAAGAGGAGGATTAGTAGAACTGTGTTACAGCTGGACATTAGAGAATAGCACTGAAAGGGAAGGAGAAAACAACATAAGCATGGGAAGGACTCAAATTAAAAAGCAGAAAGAGAGACTGTAAGAAACATATATGCATAATTTAGAAGTGAGAAAGGGAATCAGCAACATACGGAAAACAATATTTTCCATACATTAATGTATTTTGATGATATTTATTCCATAAATATTATTATACACTATGCATTAAATTACCCTTTCATGTATACGAGGTATACTATGGAGTGCACAAATGAGTGAAGAAGAACTTTGGTGGAAAACATGGTTTGAACATTTGGACAAGCTGTTGTTCTGCATCTATGTTCCCCAGTTCAACTTGTGCAAGAATCCTACCTGATCCTTCAGATTTTATGACATACCTATAGCTGTATTATTGACAATGGCTGCGTAGCAGGCAGCTGCGTGCTGCCCAGCAGGCAAGTGTATTCGCAGGAATGTGCAACTAGCATCCTTCCACACTCCCAAATGAAGACAGGGTGCTAATACTCACAGCTCATCAGCAAAAAGCACCAGACCCCCAAAAGGCTGGAGAACAAACCATTAGCAGCTGTGCAAACACAAAGCTGACAACAAGTTTTTATAGAGGGTGTTGAACTTGGTCGACCTGACCACACAAGCAGGACTACTGAGTTCAACACTGATGGTAAGGGTGTAAGGATCTATTACTGTCGCCCTGGCAAATCTGGCTGAACATGCCAACTGGTTAGATTTTCACACACCATTCAAATGTGCTTTCTGAGGACAACAGAGTCCTTTTCCATTAACCCACAATACAAAGACAGAGAAATCTGAGAAACATTTTCAACTATCCTTTTAAATTTGATTTGATATGAGAGATCACAGGCACTGAAAGTCTATGAGAAGAGCGAAGATGTTTTTAAACACAGCTTTATCTTGGCTAGATGGAGCCTTTGAGTACATCAGAAAAAAATATCAAAACAGGTATTTATCAGTACGTTGGGGAGAAACAATCCACAAAGTTGGTGCCACTCAGCATGCTCTGCACAACGGAGGCGGCTCAGGATGTGGCCTGCAGTCTTGATTAAACAGGATATCTGATTAACAGATGATACCATTTACTTTAAACAGTAATGTGGTTGTCTGGGGGAGCTGCTGTCTACAAAACTGTCTACAGAGTTAATGTATTCTGTATATGTTTTGTCTCCTGATTGTGTAACACATTTTATGAAACTCATAAAAAATCTCTGGACTATCCCTGGTTTATTGTAAAGGTAACCAACACGGGTAGGGAATGACAACTAGACTGCAGGAGCGAGTTTGAGCACCCTACACGCCTGCCAAGTTTTTAAAGGGAAAACAACAGGCAGGCTTTTCAAACTTCTGCCAGCTCCAGCTCTATCAGGTCATTGTTTTTATTTTTCCTTTATTATCTTTAGTAACTTTAATAAAGCTCTTCTTATGACTAACAGCTTGGGATCAGGATATTAGAGGAAATATAAAGGGAGTGACAACACTAGGTAGGCCCCTCCCTTGTTTCAGTGCCGTGTCTCAAACACACATGCAATCTGTGACGTTCTAAATAATTACCTGGTGCTGCATTACCTACTCCCTCTTTGCCAACCTGTTTTTTCTGCTCCTGAAAACTAAGATCCCACTCAAATGCTGCCAAGATCATTCCATAGTGCAACAATAGCTGAAATGCTGAAACCGATTGATGTTAAACTTCCATTGATTACTGCAAGGTGACATATTAAGAATTATTGATACTAATACAAATGAACATTAAGCACAGAAAAAATTCTTAAGACAGAGAAGGAGGGGAAAGCGATCTTGTGGCTGTATATGTCCATGTGCAAGGAATAATGTGGTACATTAATCTTGTCATTTCAAAGCAACTAAACAAGTATTAGTACTTGTTCATCTCTGCTGTTTTGAACAAAAATGTCATAAAGCAGCACTAGAATAGCTTTTTATGCTGTATCTCCATGGATACTAATGTTACATATGAGGTATAGATTTTTCTAGCTAAAATTTTTGCTCTAATTTTCTTTCTAACTAAAGTTTAATCAGAAATGTGCAAACGCCAGAGATTCAGTTCATCAAAGGTACCTTTGTGGTTATGGCACACACTGCTGCGCGTAGCTCCTCTGCCCAGGGCTCCTCCTGTACTGCGAAAGCACAGTTCCGAAAGACAAATATTGCTGTGTGGCAAATGTGTGTGTTCAGGATGTGGATGGAGATTTAGGAATGGCAACAGATATCTGCAGAAACTGGACACAGTGAAATCTCTGTGCAGAATCCCATAATTGTTTACTGTAGGTTTCACCTTTAGCTTGGCACAATGTGCGGAGCAGCACTAAAAGGATAATTGGTAATAAATGACCTCTCTCTTCTGGCATATGCATTAACATACTTTTCATCCCAGAGTTGGATTTTCGGTGTATGCAACACACATCTCACTGGCTGATGACCCAAATGAACCCATCCTCCCACTCCTGACCACACACAGTCCCGCTCAGCACCATACCACATTGCTCAAGTCAGTCTGAAAAGGAAAATCAGCTACAAACCTTTATACTTTCATCTGGAAATCTGAGACATGACTGCCACAGCACACCCCAGGGCACTATTTCCAGCCCACTCACTGGGTGACAAAAGCCCTGCATTGCCTGCAGACTGGTAGCATTTGCTAACCTAGGGGCTGTGTCCTTTCTGGACTCCAGCTGTTCAACCCGTGTGACTTAGAGTACATAAAGGGGATTGGGGAACTGATTTTGTGAAGGACAAAGATGGTGCTTTGGGAAAATGTTTGTTGGCACCTAGTGAGTTTTGCGCATGAGGATGTGACCCTGAGATCCTATCCCACACACCCATCATCCCCGAAGGGAGGGGTGCGTGGGAGCCCTGCTATGTGCCCACAGAGAGGGAGCCGTTTCCCCCATCCCGCTCAGCTGGAAGTTGGCGGTAGACATGGCCTCTCACAGGGGTGAGGTGCCACCAATCACCCATATGAATTTCGATCAGCAGTACGTTTGTGGGAGGCAGGCTCTGTAGAGACACAGGAATAACCAGCTGCTGTGGCAGGACACTGTGAACACACTAATATGCACCCTTATTAGCTGGTTAGGCTCTGTGAGAGGCAGGCTCCATGCTCCTGCTCAATTCAGAATTCAAGAAGATCCAAGATCTACCCCCTCACTTGCAAATAAGATGTCACTGACCAGCTTATGGGAAGTATTTTTAGTGTGTTGGAGACAGTCTCCTAGATACCAGCTCGAAGTGCTCTGCTCTGCAGGGGCTGGCAGTCCTCAGCCTGCACAAAAGCAAACACAGCAGATAAATCCTGCTTTTTGGGCCAAATTCTGTCCCAGGCTTGCTGTCATGTTCATATCATGAAGGTTTCTTTTGCAACTGTAGAGACCAAAGAAATGCTCTGGTGTGGAAACTACCTCTGCAGAGGACCCTGTGCAGCACTCTTGAAAATCTGCTTTCTATAGAAGGCCCTCAGAAGCTGAGAAGTGCAGAGGGAGCAGACACCTAGCTCAGCACGTAAAACCTTCGCAGCTTTAACTGCACAGTCCTCCCAGCTTGCCCGTTAGCTAGGCTTCTAGGATTAAGTAGGAACGTTGCCCAGGTATCCCTGCGGCCTTCTGAAATCCTGTTTGTGGCCGGGATTGTTTACATTCTCCTCTGAGTTAGAAATGATCTTTTGTTCAAGTACATAGACATACGCTCTACGCAGAAAGGATAAAAGACCAAATACTGTTTATGTTGTACATAGCAGTCTATCTCACATCTGCCAAAGTCTGGCTTTATATTAAAATGTGAAAGAGCATTCATTAATTCCTCTTTAAGGGCAAAGCTATTAAAAGCTATTTTAATTTTGGACATGAATTCATAATTTCCACTCTTTCTTAAGTTGCTTATCTTCCTTAAATTGCTATCTGTCTCACAACTGTTTATAGATAATAAAATTTCTTTAAAGATTTTCTTTTGTTTTGGAAAAGCCTTGGATATAATTCGTCTGGCATCTATTGGATGTATCACAGACACTATGTGGTTGTTGTGTAGTTGTTACTAGGATGACTGAAAGTCAGGCAGGGTTACCTAACCCTCCAACTTTATTTTTACTACTGAAAGGGGCAATGTAACTGCTGCAAAATGCAAAGCACCCCTTGTAATTTGGTAAGAGCTCAGCTTCAGAGAAGACTGGGCTTTGAGACTAATCAGTTCTTGTTTGTGAGCAAAATGTTAACTGTGCCTTGTATTAATCAAGTTAATTTCTTTTTCTTCCATATTGCCTTCCTTTTGCTCTTTGAAAAGCCTGCAGTTGCTCTCCGAGAGCAAAATGACTTTTTCCTTGACTTTTTTTTCTGAAACGTGCCACATAGGAACAATGAAACCTCTTGTTCAACTTTCAGGAAAATTCCCCTGGGCCCTGGACTTCTTTTGCTGCAGCCATTGTTTCCATTTGCCATTTAAAATTTCATCTTTCATATGTATAGATCTCATGATCATTTATTAAATAGTGGGAGAAACTCAGAATTGGTGTTATTGTAAAAAAGTGGGATGAGTGGAACATAATCTCAGATTGGGGGGTGACTTGGAAGTGCATGCCATGTAATAATATTTTCAAGGGCTTTGTATGGAACAGAAACCAGTGGTCTAGTCCAAGGAGTTTGTTGAGAATTATTTTCCTCTATGTTTTCACCAAGCAGTCTTTCTACTCCAATTGCAAGGAGTTGTACATCCTCAAGATTAAAAGTGCACATTAATAGATGCGATTTAATCAATTCCCATTTTCTTAAAAAAATAATAAGAAAAACTCTCTCTAATAAAAAATTGGACATGGTTATACATCTTATATAAGGACTATTCATAAGCCAACGAACAAATGTTTTGAACCTTCTGTTTTATATATCCTAGAAAGAAACAGAGAGCCTTTTCATATCTTTAATAAGTTTAGGAATTATTATAGACTATTAGCAAAATGAAGCTACATAAGTTCCTTTCAGGAAGCTTACATACAAGATCGTAATGAAGTTCCCCTGTAGGATAACTATGGTTATGTCTTGTTCTGTGAACTGTTCTTTTTCCTGTATTTTGATGTAAATTAATCATTACGACTCTTACACTCAAAAAAAAAAAAAGAAATGTATTTTTTCATATGTACCAGAGCATTCCCGAAGTGCACTGGCAACAACTCCGAGGAGTGCAGTAAGGTCATGGTGCCTTGACCTTCCTAATACCATATGTAATGCTTTAATCTCATATTCCTCCTCTTCCATCAGTAAGTATAACCCTAAGGTGTTATCCATGGAGTCAGCTGGAATAGAAAGTAATTTCCATTGTGACTAAGGAGAATTTGAAATCAAACCTTCTGAGATAAACAGAAGTTTTCTGTGGTGCTCAAATATCTCTACCTCTTTCTTTAGGCAGAAATGATGGACCAAGGCACTGTAGCTGCCACAAACTAATGTTCAGCTAGGTTGGGTCTTCCAAATTGCATTGTGTGCCCTAGAGTGAAGTAGCACATGAACATTGCCAGAGTGTCCCATCCAGCTGGGAGCTGCTGTCATCATCAGTGGTGGCTTGTAACCAAGATACATTTGGGAACACTTGAAGTAAGCAATGAATCACAGACTGTCGTGTATAATTACGTGTCACTAAATAACAATGTTGGTTTTTGAGTGCATGTGGGCTAGTAAACCTTTGCTGAAATGGTTGGACTGTAACAAGTCTATAAGGGCCAAGAGACCAACTTCTTCTCCTGAAGTTTTCAGACTAAGACTGGATGTGCTTCTGGAGAACGTATTGCTTTTGCCAACATACAAGTCATTACTAAATGTAACGAGAAGCATGAATTTTAATGGCCTGCGCTATGAAGGAAGTAAAACTAGAAGATCTAATAGTCTTTTCTGGGTTTCAGATCCATGAAAAAATATGTTGTGTCATAAGACCTGTGTTGCTAAAAGCAAAGCCATTTTCCTTTGATTCAAATGGCCACAATCAGTTGCTACTTGCAGGCTGTAACACGTTGTTTACCTGCCTCTGGAGGCAAGCAGCTGACATATTATTTTGATTTGTTAATTTTCTTTTCTTTTTGTCCTGTCACATACTTTTTTCCTGAATTGTTTCTTTTATAGCTATTACTAAGTGCTGCCTCTTCTGGGAAATAGCTGAATGTTTGAGGCTCAGCTCTTCAAGGTGTTGAGAGCTCTGGACCTTCTCCAAGAAAGCTCTTAGGAGAATGGTCAGCTTTAGGAGTATGAGTAATCTGGGCTAGAGAGCACCTTATTTTTAGATGAAGTCTCCCGAGCATAGTGGCCACTTTGCCAGAAATCAATTGATTTAGCTATGCGTTGTGTCATTAGTTTGACAGTTGTCTGTTGAAGGTTCCCTTAGAACATCCCTGAAGTATTAAGACAGCCATGGAGCCCTTGTTAACACGCTATTGATTAGCTATGACTCTAAAATGGTCTAAGCACCCAGAAAAAAAATTACTATTAGATGTTTCTGTATTCAGTTCTCCAGAAGCACAAACTAAAAGCTCAGATTTTGGGTGTTTCTCTCCTACTAGGCATCCATAGAAATGAAATATTCCAGCTAAGAGATAAAAAGATGTAACAAGAACAAGAAGAGGGGAATAAAGAATGTATGAAAAGAAACAGCAGAGCCTGGATTGATATATTTGAGTAAGAGCTAATGTTAGGAATTTCCATGTAGAATAAGCAAAATAAAATGTCATCTCATGGTTTAAATATTGCCAGATGATTCAATATACTTTTCACAGCATTCTTTTAACATGTGATATTCTCTTATGTTTGTTGAAGTCAGGAAATGAGAAACTGCTTGAAAAGGAAAGGTTAGGTCTCATGTCATTGTATAATATATGCCCACAAGCCTATTATATTAACAGTGCTGCTTAAGATAATTCAAAATGGAAGATGGAGTTCATTTCTACCACTGTATATTCTCACTGTGTTCTGCTGACAGAATGCAGTGTATCGTACATTTGTTAAATTAAGGTTCATGAGAAATAGAGCCGATCAGGAAATTCATTCTTTTTTCTTGGGAGACTAGACATTTGAAAGAAATTCTTAGCTTGAATCAGGATGAAAAATAAAACTCTTACACATGTTCGTTCCAACAATCCATTAAATAAGCTAGAAGATGCTGGCTTGTCAATTAAAACATTCTATGTCAACATTTTTCAGCCTTTCATTTAGATTCTGCCTTTTGTTTACTGTTCTTTTTTACTAAAATTAGCTTGAAGTACTGAAATATTATCTGAACCAAACATAGATTTCTGTATTAAAAATGTTGAAATTGGACATTCTGATGAATTTTTAAATAGATGTTGGAAAGAAGTAATTTGTGAAAAATGATGATTTCCCACAGACATTTTCCTTTTCAAAGCACAGGCACTTCCTAAAGGAAAAATATTCTGTCCAAAAACTCTCAGCCACCCGTAATGATGAAGTAAGCAATACATGTTCTAATTACCTTGTTGTTTACTTTCCCTGTAGTTTCCCAGACTTTAAGGAAACTATTAAAACAAGGATAGAGAGGATTGACTGTTCTGCTTGCACTCATAAAAGTCAAATATTGTGGTCTGGTCAGATGTCAGTCTTGTTCAGATGTTCCTCCTGCCTGCCATATTAGAGGCTCTGTTCATGACTTGAGGCACATATAAGGCATTAACGTATCAGTATCACACATAGCCTACCCCGTGTGTTAAAGGGGCTCACAGGGGAAAAAAAGGATCATTCACTAGCTGCCTTTCTTCATTTCACATGCTTGACTATCATTTTAGCTGGAAAAATCCAGTGAAATTTGGTCAGTTCTGGTTCTGGTTGGTATTACAAATTGTATCCTATTCATAAATCTTGTGATGTTTTCAGTTATCTCCGGTTTTAGCAACAATTCTGAACCAGAACTCTAAATTAAAAAGGGTTGAGAGGTTCTGTCTTGTTCTTACTCCTTCAGCTTTCACACATGATTCAGGAATTAAATAACATGCAGTTCACAGGAAGATCTTTAAATGTGCATGAATGGTCTCTACAGTTTGAAAGCGTGGTGGAAAAGAGAAGTGAATTAGAAGTGAAGGGTTTAATAAGTTTTGAAAATCAGCAGAGCCCGTACCTCGCACTGCCTTCCCACCGACCAAGGATGCAGTTTGGTTCTCCTCCCAGCCCTGTGCGACCGCGGTTTCGCCAGCTCCCCTCTGTGTCCCTTATGACCAGTGTCAGCTCTCTGCATGGGCTTTATGGATCTCAATGGTATGGCAGTGGGATGATTTATTAAAACTATGTATCTGTTGAATGCATTCTGGCAAATAGTCCTCAGAGAGGACTATACATCAGTGTGTGCTTCACCTAGCAACATGTCTCTGCTTTTCCTCAGTATAATCCCTAAACATTGGTGTGCTGCAGATAACCTGATTAGGATTGGAAATCAGCCTGGACTCATCCACATTTATTTCGTTACCCTTTTTTATCGCATTTTGACTTTTCTGTGATTTTTGAGGATGTGAGATGTGCTTGCACTTTCCATATACGTATGAAAAGCTCATGATATATGCTTAAAGAACAAGCTAGCTCAGCTGCTTTCAATATAAACACCCTTCCACAGCACAAGAAACCCAAAAGTAGGTGTTTCTAAGAGCACCTTAGTTCAGCACACTCCACTTTGGGTCTCAAAGGGATTTGCAACCATGCAGCCACATTCCTGCAACACTTCCTTTACAGAATCAGTTCTGCTGGTTGGGGCAGGAAACAGGGCTTTCTTGTTAATCTTTGACCCTCTTACGGGACTAGGACTTCTTCAGGTTTGCACAGTCTTCAAATACTTAGGTCTTTCAGAGAAATGAAAGGAGGGGAGGAACTGTAGTAGATCCTGATCACCTCTTTAACTTTGATCCAAAAAGCTGGAGAAGACAGCAAAGCCCACAGTTTTTTAAGTTGAGGTTTGTAAATGATTTTCTAAAAGCCTTGGAAATAATCATAATCCAATAAGCTTTCCAGAGATGGCAGAAAAAGGAAGGGACTTTCAAAGGCATGAAGTATGAGCTCATTTCCATGCTCTTTTGACCAGAAAAGAAGAATGCATATGTGAAACTGTTGTATCCAGTCTGTCCCCTGTTGGCTTCTCACGGATTTATGCAAGCACATAAATTACTTAGCATCAGAGACCTGTATATTGTATGGCCTCGAGTCAGCAAGACAAACAAGTACATGCCTAATTTTAAGCAGATGACTTGTTCCAAGAGAAAGAGGGTTCCCGAAAAAATAGAATTAAGTATTTTCTACAAAGAACTAAAGCATATACATTGCTTCCAGATGAGGCTTTTTACAGGTTCCAAACATCTTGACATCCAAATACATTGAATTTTCATCGGAAATATGGAATACCTACAGTATAGTAGAACCATTCTCTGAGGATGGAAGAACCTGGACGTACTCACAGCTATGTGCACAGGCTTCTTGACTTCCTGTTCTGGAGGGCAGCAAAAGAGCTCTGGGAACAGAATTTATTCAGTCATGCAAAGCAATTGACTTTCTCAGCCTGTGTTTCAAAAAACTCCTCTAGAGTATTCCTGTCAAAGTCTTGTATTAAAATTTTTTATCTCCTGTCAAAGACAATAATTCACTTGGTAGCAAGCCACAAACATTGTCTCACAAATGGCATTGTGAAAATATGTAGGCAACATCCTACCTTCCTCAAATCGGGCACGCTAAGGACAACAGCTGCTGCCTTTCTAGCTTGGGAAGCAGGTGTTTGACCACCTACAAGCAGGATGTTTTCTCCATGTA
This sequence comes from Dromaius novaehollandiae, assembly GCF_036370855.1. NCBI lineage: Eukaryota > Metazoa > Chordata > Aves > Casuariiformes > Dromaiidae > Dromaius > Dromaius novaehollandiae. Next base: position 29,557,590 of record NC_088098.1, read on the forward strand.
TGAAAATAATGCAGGTTTACTCAGAGATGCCAAAGAATCAAGGCAATGAAGCAGCACAGAAATTAAAATGCTGACAGTCTTCCTCTCATTGCATAACTTGGTCCACTGTCATGGAAAAATACATCAAATTAATAAAAATGGAACAAAGAGTTTTATCCCTGTATGGGCTGTTGAGGCTTTATGAAGCCACCTTTCTTGTTCTGTTGTTTTTTATCTATTTTTTGGCACCCTGGAAAAGTCTCTATGATGAATAATTAACTTGGGGAATCTTGGGAGCATGGCATCTCTGGAGAAACATAAATGCCTCCTGGCTTCCTCCAGATTTAATGGACTCTAATGAAAGCATTGGCCAATGAGTGAACAATGTTGGGCCAAATCCTTAATTTTAAGTAGCGTAAAGTGTATTATTTGGTGAAAACATTTTTTTAGACATGAAAGTAGTTAAAACCCTATGGTGGGAAAATGGCAAATGAAATCTCCTGCCTCAATAAAACAGTAGGAACTGATAGGAAGAACTGCAGGAGAATAGCAGGAATGCGTAGAAAGGGAGAATCCAAAAGCTGCAGTGAGAAAACATCAAGTGTTTGTAGGGTGGCTGGCCTAAGGCAGAAACTGAAATGTGTTTCTTCGCGGCAGCGGTCAAGGGGGCTTAGAAAGAGGATTGATGGGGCTGCTTTCATATGTTCCCTGGCTGGGGAGGAAAGATATTGATGAGGGCCTTTAGCTTTTTATTTGGGGAACTGAAAGAAGACCAAAATAGAACATGTAGACAGCACTGGCTTTTGATGAAATGGCTATAAACCTTTCAGAATTTGCTGAGGAAATTAGCAGGAAATGAAAAAAACTCCTCCACTTCTATTTCTACCTTTCACAACATTTTATTATATTATCTGGTTTTAGTAAAAAGAAATCATGGCTTAAGTAGTGAAAAAGGCAGCATTTGAAATATCAAGGAGAAAAGCTTTCTCAAGAGCAGAAAAATCGAAAGAACATTTCATACAGGTGCAGGCACTCAGAGGAATTTTTTGTTTCATGTAATTAAGTCTATAAAGATCTCAGCCATTTCAAGTTTAAAATAACTTTTAACATTAAGCGTAGAATGCTAAAGTTCTGATTTAATGTAAGACTGAACCAATATTCCTTAAAATCAAGGGGGTTCTCTTTTTTACAGCCTCTTTTTTCTATGTTTTGGTCTGTATGTGCGTTCGTGCTTCAAAAGCTGTGCTACTGTTTGGTCATCTTGTCACTGAAAAGAAGAGAAAGTTGAGACTTTTTGCATACTAAGGGAAAAAGTTTTATTGCCTAAAACAGTCTCCTCACCGCAGCCGTGAAGGGGCCCCAGTGAACTAGTCTGACATGCGGCATCTGTGACTCAACACTGGCTCTGATTAAAATGAACAGAGTTGTTCTAAAAGATGAGTCAGAGGAAAATGGCAGCTGGGAAGTCTTTTCTCAAGGATAAGACTTGCATCTGCTCAGTGTGACACTTTTCTCCTGACTGCTATTTTGAATGGCCATCTGGTACAAGTCTGTTCCAATCACATATACGTTCTTAGCAGTTTCTCTCTCTACCTCCAATACTTTGGACGCAGAAACTCCATGGGCCAGTACAGATAGGATCTGGGAAGGAAGCCTAGCCATATTGCACTTGGACATAGCTACATCTCCAAAGCAGCCAAGAGAATGGGCTGAAGAAGCAGTTTCCAAGACACCAGATGCTGTTGCAAACAAGTCATGCAGAGTTTGCTGTTTTCTTTTAGAGAGCTTGTTTCCATTCTCCAGCGATGGGTAGGCACGGAGGTGGGGATGCCTGAAGGAAGTTGTAACTCTGCTGTGTGAAAGGTGCGGGTACCATGTTTTGCACTTGAGAAACAAGACTTCTGTTCACGACAAATATGAAAGCTCTATCTGCATTTTGATGTTTTTGTCCGCTCCTTTCTTGGAGTCAGTGAGGGAAAGAGGTGCCAAAAGTCATTCATTCTTGAAATGTGACTTTCTGGCAATGTGTTTTTAGTTTCAGAGCAGGAGATTCCCAGTTTCAAAGCTGCCTTTACATCATGGTTCTCTTCTAATCCTTTCTGTTTAGTTCATCACTTCTTTCCTCATTCTCTCTCCTGTTTCCCCCTGCAGCACCGTGTTTATTGTCTTTCCTTTAAACAGTAACTCACAGGGTTATGGCACAATATACCCTACACTTCCATTCTTTAGGATCCTGGGGATGTGTGACAGGCTTGTATATCTTTCCAGCTATTTTTAAATCCATCCTCATCAAACTGGGGAGTAGTTGTTAGTGAAGTGTAATCTGTTCTTCATCTTCTTCCTAATACTGCACCCAAATTCTTTGGCAGCTCGCAAACACTTAGCGCTTGTTTTGGAATGCCTTTGATCAGGGAGTCGGGGCCAGGACACGACATTCATAGCTAAGCTGTACCTTCTGCACTTTCCTTTTCTGCATCCACAGAGGTGATTTCTATCAGTCCTTTATTTAATTTTGGTTTGGTTGTGTTGCCCTGAAGCTGTTGATCGAAGAGCATCAGTTCTCTAATTCCCATCAATGACCATAAAAAATAATTGCCACTGATGGGGGACACAAGTGGACGATTAGTCTACTTTCTATTAAATGAAAGACATCTAGATACCTGAGATGACTTTCTGACAAAGTTTCACTCTCTCAGCTCAGTCATGCTAAATCGGCACATTGTAAAGTAGGGCACAACACTGAGTCATCCTGTGCAGGGAACATTTAGGGTATGATAGGGCCTCCACACAATACAGCACCCTCCCAATGCTTTGGCCCAGGCCGCAGAGCACAAATGACATGTTATTTCTGTTTGCCTGCTAAACTGGCTGAAAGCCACCAGTTAATGGCACCCTAACATCATGAAGAAAATATCCAGCATGTTTTCAAAGTCTCCAAGTACTTCTTGGTATTGCACATCAGATTGCAATCCATGATTTCAGAACTTAGGGGTGCAAAAGCTTCTCAGAGCAACGGCCTCAGCTGTGTGCTCCAGCTTGGTCATTTTATGTGAGATCAGAAACACAGTAGCTTAAGTTACAGGCTGAGTGGAGAACGGGCAGCTAATTACCTGTTTTGCCTTTACTGACTCCTCCACCAGCTTCACTGAACATGTCTAATTCTGTATCAGTCAGAAGAATTACATTTGCATAAAATGAGTTGATGTAGCTTGGGAATTGATTCCCTGGTTTCTCACAGATCTTCTTAATCAGATACACATTTCTCTCATTATTCTAAATCTCTTTAACCCCATTAAAGTCAGGTTAAAGCTGACTTATTTCCAAATCTATTAACATCCATGAAAAATCTAGTCTTGTAATTTTTGCAGTCAACAGCTGCTTAATACCAAGCTAGGTGAAACATTTAATTATGCATAAGCTATTTTCTAAAATTAACAGTTATACTTCAGCTTTCTTTAAATATAACTTTGTTTCTATAGAATTATTAGAAAAGACCCCATGACTTTATGATAATCATTCCTATTTTCTCACTAAACTATGGGAAATCATTTTTTTTTCATTATGTGTTCTTTATTCCTTCGCATGTTTAGCATTTCCAAATAATTGTATCAGAGCAATCAGTAGATCTTTTCAAAATACACAAAGGACTAAAACAAACAGATCAATGAACTGCAGGCCTGTCAGTCCATTTCCTGCTCTCCACGATGTTTTTAGCACTCATCAAGCTTTCAAAAGTTCATTGGAAGTCCTAAGTATTGCCACAATTTTGTATTTTGTTCTCCTGATGCAATGAGAAACTAACTACACTGAGAGACAGAAACTCCACTTGGTTTAGCACAGTGGGGTTTACAGGCTGCACGCAGGTGGCAAATATTGAAGTATGTGAGCCCTCAACCTTGATGTCTTTAAAATTAGTTTTCTTTTAATATAATTGCAAACTAGAAAGTAAACAGAACAAACATGTGCAGTAAAAACACAGCAATTCTAAGAGTGAAATGCGATTGACTCCCTGTTTGGCCGCTGGTGGCATTCAGACCTGTAGGTAAAGGTAAGTATGCTTAAGCTATTAAAGGTAAGCAAGAGTGGTATGGCTGTTACCCTCTATAAGGGCCAGGCTTTGGAGGAGACATAGCAGATCCCATTAGTCAGGTATGTAATGCTGGAGGCTACAGAAACTCAGGGCTCTCAAGCCTGCTTTGAAGGTGGGGAGTGGAGCACTGCCCTGCTCCTGTCCAAATTCTCTGAAGGCTCCTGCCTTCTTCTCTCTTGCTTCCTCCAACCCTGAGCTTCCTCCTTCTTCCAAGTTTCCCCACAAGCCCGCCTAGAATTAAATGGCTTCTTCCTTCTCTTTCCACGAGCTGGAAGCTGTACGCAGAAGTTATGGGAGCTCAGGAGAGAGTTTCCTCGCATGCAGTTTCTCTTGCTGGATTGTGCATCCTTGGGGCCTGCAGGAGTCATGGCAGAGAGAGGAATTCTTGCTCTCTTCCACTCTGCGATGGAGCACACTTAATAGAGAGAGTCTTGGGGAAAGGCAGCCCCCAAACTCCAACAAGTGATGAAGTATCACAGCCAAACTGAGAATTTTCATTATTTTATATTTTAGCTAAATTTGGGCAAATTTCCCAAGGATTGACTAATGCCAAATGTTTAACGCCAGGGTCTTATACACACAGCCCTGACAAATTTCAGATCCCAGATCCAAATCAGTAAGACATTGGAATGTCTCCAGTAAATAATGTTATTTTTAACAGGATAAAATAACATTATCTCCTTAATGTCATTCTGAAAAATGGGTGAGCCCTTTCAACTGAAACTTGCAAACAGAATTCAGCCTATGGCAGACATTGTTAGGCTCGGCCTTAACAATTAAAGCTGAACAAAGCGATAAGAAATTAAAACCTGAGATCTTAAATTTTTAAAAGTTCAACCTATTTAGTTACAAGCATTTCTACCTGAATTCCCTGTACCTGTCTTCTGTTCTTCATTTTTGACTGATAACCATCCTGAAAAACATCTCAATAAAAAGAAAGAAAAAGGGTGCTTATCCAATAAACACAATAAATATTTATCCAATAAATGAGATAGTTACTCATTTCACAGTGATTTTGTATTTTCTCCCAGCTGATCTTCCCCTGCCAGGTTAATTCAGAGTACCTGCTTAAAGTAGAATTCAGCTATCGAGTTGCAACTAATTTCTACACTTGTGCTTGATACTCTGTAAACAGGAGATGCTTGAACATGCTTAGAGAATTTAAAATAATAGTTTATTCAGATTGTTGACTCTTTAAAACTGCATAACATGAAGAATATAACTACATTCACCCACTTTAATCTTGGAAGGCAGCACAAGAAAGAGTAGTAGAAATAGCTGGCATCTGAAGACTAAAAGTTGTATTTATCTGAAATATTTGCCATCTAACACAGGAGACTTTTGTACCACAACACAGTTTTTGGGTAGCAAAACTCCAACAAGGTTACAAATTGAAAGAAATAATGAGCTGTAGCATGTGAATTTACAAGAATGCAGCCTAGTAGGAGTCCTTCTGAAGCAGATTGATGGAAGATTTACTTCTTCGTCAGAGAGCACCAACAGAAAGCACAGTGCCAAAAGCAGCTCAGCTTTGCTATAAAACCTTGCCAGAAATGCTTGAATCAGACTTGGTTGATACTAGAGTACTTGTGAGGGATATATAGTTCCTAGTTACTAATGATGCTTTTAGTCACACTTTTTGCACAGTTTTACTTAATGGGCTTCAAGAATAGCAAAGTGCTTTTTTTCTATATATTTCTGCAATGATCATATTTTCACACTTTGTCTATTTGAACAAGTAGTGCATGGCAGCTACCACTTGCCTTAAATTTTATCAGCTGTCGGAGCGTCTTTGACAACACAAACAGAGAGACTATGTGACACATAGTGGAAATTTACAGATTACTTTGCGAAGCTATCTGGGTTTTCTAGGACTTTTATCACGAAGAAAACTGTGCCTTCATCTACCCCTCTATACCCTTCCCTCTGTCCTGATCTCTCCATCTCTACTGCTGCTATTCAGAACAGGTCTTCTCACCCTGGCATGTGTGGTGTTACCAAAGATTTTGCTGATGATAGTTACCACCTGAATACCACAAAAGGTGCTTAGTGAGAATCACTGAGAACAAATGTGTCTTACAACCTGCAAGCCAAAATCAAGAACTGTGGAAGCTTAAACAGAAGTTGGCATGATCTGGATAATCCCAGATAACCTCCCTTGGTGAATTTCTTACAGGCTGGTACTTTTCCTAATCTTGTGACAGTATCTGTAATGTAGTGAATTGAGTGAACACTAAAAGTGCTGATTTTCAGATGCTTCTGTGTTGTGCAAGTCCAACAACACTGGCAGCAGCACTAAGGTCAGTGTCTTTAGCAGCAATGCTCTAAACTGGGCTTGTTACAGCTATGGAAATCATCCAAAGGATGACAGAAGAGTTTTTGGTATGGATGGGTATGCCAGAAATGGCCAAAAATGTTGAAATCTTGAAGGGGCGTCTGCCACGGCACAGATAGCACACAGCTAAAGTGGCTTACCTTGGCCAAAGGATACTTAGGTGACCTTGAGATCTAAAGAAAGAGAGGTCAGTTTGCCAGGACCTTTCACGACATGGTATAAGAGAAGGAGCAATTTTGCAGGACAGGAACTTAAAGGAGCTCACCTCATATAGGGTTGACAGGTGATAGATGAGCTCCCTTTTGCTCTTGGTGGTGTGAGAAGTAGGTTAGGTTGTTCAGCAACAGGAAAGAAGATGGACATTTCAGCTGTATGGGTTTGCAATGATGAAACTTTTCTAAATTGTGGTAAATTTTGTATTATGTTCAGGAATTCAAAAGAATACAGTTGCTGCTGTGTCAGGGTCAAACCTTTAGTAACTCCCAATAATATGCTGATCCTCATACTTATCATGACAGCAAATGTTATAATTATCACACTTCTTTACTCCTTTTGACAATAAAGCACTTAAGATAAGAAATGTGTTACATTGTGAAAGTATGATATCAAATTAACGAAGAAAAACTAAAAAGGAAACCTACTATTTCTATTTAATGAAAATATAGCACCTGCACCTGACATCATGAAGCTAATAAAGCCTAAGCCCATCAAGTATTCAATAACACAGGAGTCAAAGCAAAATTTCTTTGCAAAAAGAGCAGTTTTATAAATGGGCAGTTTTATAAATATGGAATAGCTGTTTCTAAATATGCATGAATTTTTGCTGACTTCTAGCCTTTGGAAAGAGAATACATTTTTATTTTACATGATCACTGCCAGGAACTTAATCTTCAAAGATGAGATTTAAAGTAAGTCAACTACAGTGTGATTAAAAGCACAAATAATCAATCTATCTAACTTGAAAAGCAGAATTTTCTTTACATTTTGAAAATGAAGATTTTCTGTGCAATTGTTTCTCAAAGATCAAAAAGCACCAGCACCGTTAGTAGAATACCAAGAAGCAGCAATAATGATGTGTATTTATTCTATTTTGCAATTTTATCTGCATCTTCTGCAGTACAACTGCTGAGTGTATTACCACATCCAAACTATCAGAGTATACTCAATACTTCATTGCAACAAGTTTAACATGTTACACATTATTCTTCAATTTTATATGTAAATAAATGCAGTACATTTGGCATGAGAATTCCTCATCAACAGTTTCCTCTTTTTTGTTCACTAGTGGGGATTACATTTTCCATAAACTTCCATCTTGTTTGAAGATGGGAATTACACTGTTTGACTTATAAATACTATATTTTTTACTACACTGGGAGACTGATGCATTGCAAGAACTACGGTTCCTAGATAATTGTCATTGTATCATTTTATTACCGAATATTAGCTGCTTTTTACAGTAAATATGTGGTTAGAAAAATGTAAACCTTGCGCCAAGAGCAGATATGTGAAATGTATTAACAACTAAGCCAAGGGTTTAATAACTAGTATGAAAGTTTAAACTGACTTTTAAGTACTTTTTACATATATAATAAAAATTTAATTCTTCAGCTGTTTAGACAAGAACTTCAGGAACTATCCACAAATCTCAATCTTTATGTAAAGAAGACGAAACATCCCTATGGCATTGAAACAAGTATATACAATGCAGTAACTGCTAAACGAAGCAGCCCAAAAGCAAGTAGCGGTGAGAAGCAGAAGTCCTATGTAATACAGCACGTAGATTATTGAACATGAGTGATATACACTTTGCAAGGGTAAAACATTTTTCTTCTGACCACAGAGAAGACAAAATCATACAATAAATTCTTAACAAGAACAAGTGAATGAGATCAAAGTGCCTTTTGTTAACATTTCTGGCAGATTCAGTATTTGGCAGCCATTGTGTCAGCGTTGAAACTAATCTGTACGAACAAGGAGGGATCACATTCACTTAGTGAGACCTCCCATCCTGAGAGCTGTTTGGGCTCCACCTCGCACTAACAGGACTCTGCTCTGGTGGGCCTGGCACAATTCCAGTTTTCTACATGAATTTCAGTCAGTTCAAACCAGGGCTGCCTATAAAGTTAATACAGTTATTTACACTGAATGAGCAAGTATAAGCAGTGCCACAAAGTAAAGCGCTATCTTCCAAACATACTCTCAGAGGGTGGTGGAAGAGTCATGGTGGGAAAGAAAGGAGTGGGACAGCACAAGAGACCTCTACCCAGAATCTGCTCCATAGAGGAGGCCAGAGCAGAGTTTCCTGTGCCCAGCAGCTCTCTCTCTCCACTTCTGCAGAAAGCATTGCTGAGGTCGGACTGTATCCTTCCTGCAGATAATGTACAACTCCTTCCTTACCAGGAGGAAATGTGTCTGCCCAGTTCTGTAAAATCAGGGTGAAGATGCCTGAGAGTTTGCTGCTTCTATGCCTGCTTTCTGCTGTTGTCTCTGTGCCCTCTCCCCACCACCAGCAGCATGGGAGGTTTGGTTTTATGGCACTGAGTAATGCTCTTAAAAACACCCCAGCCAGGCAAACATATCTTTCTGCCCAGGTATCTGCACAGTTCTCAGACTGGGCCTCCCTTTGCCCTTCCCCAAGTCTTTTCACAAGACTCCTCTAGCTCTCTTTCAACTCCCAGTGCTTCAAGTTCTGGGTCTGTAGGTGTTGCCCTCTTCCTTGGCAAGCAGGCTGCAGTGCTTTCTCTTCCACCTGGAGGGTCACAGGGCTCAGAACCTTTCTTGACAGGCCAAATCACTCTGGCCTCAAATCTTATGTCTGAAAGACTATTATCCATGCTGGGCCAAGGCCAGAACTGTGAGGCAGCCCTGCCAGGTGGCCAATAAGCACTGTCTTGGTGGGTGTCCCATGGTGTTGGCTGTGCCTTGCCCTTTTCCCTGGCTTGCCTTGCCTCCCTTGCTCTAGCTTTGCAAGCATCCAGGTATACTTGGCTGAACTGAGCTGGAGCAGGGCCACCTCATCCAGTGTGAGGAAGCCAAAGCCCCCTCCAGTGGAGTGATCAGTTGCTGCTGTTGCACAGAGCTGACCCCAGGCTCAGCTGGGGACTTATCCACTGACATAAGTCTCTCATTCAGTTTCGTTCCCACCTCTTCCTCCACACCTCCATTCACATCCCATATCTTGCGGACACAGCTCCTATTGCCATGCACATACAACCTTCTCCTTGCCCATGTTACCTCCTTATTGGATGTTAATTAAGACCAAAGTTTCATTTCCTCTGCTTAGTCAGAGAGTCCCCTACAGACCGAGCATGAAGGCAGTGCCATGCTGGGACAGACGGGCTGGTGAAGGAGCCCCCTTAAAGTGGGGGACAGCAGATAGTGCCCCTTCTAAGTGAAGGGAACAGAGACCGCTTTCATTTCCTTGCACTAGGAGCTGCAGCACCTGAGAGTGAATCCAGACTGTAGATGACATTACTGCACATGGGAGCCAAGAGGACGGTGAACATGAGCCAGACTAAATAGGGAAGAGAGAAAAGAGGCTGGCAGCTTTCAAGGGGATCCTGCAAAATGCCAGCATGCAGGAATGGGAGGAGCAAGGCAGCCAAACGTGGCACATGGCCAAGTGGCACTGTCTCCGTGAAACCAGCCAGCTCCTGCAGCCAGGCCAAGAGGGTCAAGAGGCAAATGATGTGAGAATTGGTACAAGCAGCTGCCAGCAGCCAGCAGCTTTTTTCAGTCTCTTCAGATTGTTTGTTATATGGACATCGCTGTGTCCACTTTCCACATGCTAGCCAGGCATCCTCCAAGCAGCATCCTGGTGATCTAACACCAGGAAACAAGGAGCACTTATGGCCAAGCACATGCTGAGCCTAGAGACCTCACAGTGATCCTGGCTGTCTCCCCTCATTCCCATGGCTGAAATTTTTGTAAACAGTTCTACATACTTGCTCCCAGTAGGGAAATGAATCCTAGGCTGCTTTTTTCCCCCCAGCACAGCCTTGCAGATTTTCTTCATTCACCAGGTTAAGTTTCCATTAGTGTTTCAGAGTGAAACACTACATTAGCCTCTTTAAGCCTGGGATGTCGGAGCTGCCAGAGGAAAGAGGCCCTCATGGTAGGGCTGGGGAATAAAGGAAATATTGGTCTTTGGGCAGGGCTGTCAGCAGGGAGAGCAAATTATAGAAAGCAGAACTGGAACCAACAGATGATACAGTGACAGTTTGTTACTTTCACAAAAATAATACACAAGCAAGCAAGCAACAGGCAGGGATTTGGCACAGAACAGTCTGCCAGCTATCCCTCAAGATCTGCTTCTTCCAGTTTCAGGGCAAGTGAAAGAAAGAGCTGCAGTAGGGAACAGTGGCAGCTGTGATTTCATCAAAGCTTCATTTCCTAATTTTTCTCCATCTGCTCCCCCTTGCTGTTGGAAAGATTGTGCAGGACACATAACAGACAAAAAGGTCCTCATATGGAGGTCAGATGATGGCTGACCAAGCGCAGACTCCTCTACTACCCAGTAGCTGCCTAGGTGGTAATGGAGAAGTTCCTGGGCATGGTTAAGATAGCTAATGAGGACAGCCTCACCTGCAGGAGACCAGTGATAAGGCCACTGAAAACTAAGTGAAGAACAGTGAATTCATGATGTCTACACAGTTTGTCTGCTGGACTATTTCCACAGCTGTTGCCAGGCAAGAATTGTGGAAAGCAGAGGCGGATCAGCCAGAACTGTCATCAGTAAAGCATTCATGGTGAACCACAGAGGCCTGCAGCCCAATAGAAATAGAAAAGTGCTCATTGACTAAAAGCAAGCTAAGTTTAGAGACATCAATCCGTAGATGACCATAAAATAAATTGCAAGGAAAACTATTCTGACCTCTTCTATGTTTGTCACAAATTAAAATAATATGAGACAAGGACCTTCTATGTGGTAAATATCAACTCTTTTCTGCACTTAGTCTCACTCTCACTTCAACCTTGGCAACCAAGGAATATGGCAGGAATATTGCCTTTCATTTCCTGTTAGCACCTGTGGCTGGCATTTCCAAATCTGCCCTCTGCACCTGTTATTGTTCTGATAGTCACAACACAAGAACTGAATAGGATTCAGCCACTCTGAGGGGAAAACTTCTAGTTATCACCAGAAAAAAAACTGGGGAAAATATGTCCTTGTTGCTAAGCATCATCTAAATCTTCTGAGAGCACCCCTGTATGCATGTGTTCTCAAACGGTCAGCCTGGATATTCTTACCAGGGTTAGTTAGGTTGCATATGGAGAATCTGAATACTTTGTCTTTAAAATGTCAGAGTCCCTGATGGTTGAAGTATGTGATCTGCTGCAGTGCTCTAGTACCAGAGGAATTTGAGACTATCAGAGTTGCAGTGTAATGAAGATTCAGAAGCATGTAAATGAGAAACATCATGGAGATGAATCAGTGTTTTCAACTATGCACTGATCTCAGAGCTGTCGTTCCCTTCTGCTCCTCAGAGAGGATGGCACATGATATGGGAGGATGGCTAAGTGGCTAAGGAAAATCACTAAGTCAGTCTTCCTAACACATGAAAGATCTAAAGACCTGCCTCTTGGTTAGTGGAGGATCACTAGTGAGCTGTAGGGACTGGAACAACCACTTTAAGGCCACAGTCAGGTAAAGGAGCTTTATCATAGAGGACAAAGACAGTGGGTACTCAAAAATGAGCCAGTTATTTGTTTCCTTTGGTCTTGATATCCAGGTACCTGAACCTCCAATTCAGAAGAGAACAAGTTCTCACAAGCTGGTCTCCCACTGGGTTATGTAGGATCTGAACTGTGCTACAGATACAGCTTACTGCTCAACAGGTGAGTTTTGACCTCAGGGAAACTGACTGGGGTCTTGCTGAGACTCATGAGCATGGCTCTAATGAGACATAATTTGGGCTAACTGAAAGGATCACTTACCAGAAAAACTGCATTTATTCCTCAAGCAGGCAGACTGCCCATTATAAAGAAACAGCAAATAATCTCAGTGCACCCACATCAGGGAGGAAAGCAATGTGATCCTTGATAAAATCATACATAACCCAAGCTCTTCTTCTACCTCAGTTGGAAGTTTGGATCAAAGCATCCTTGAGATGAAAAAAACAACAGCCTTGAGAAGCTGTAAGCAGCATACAGCACGTCTTTGTGGTTCTCTGTGCTTCTTCTTTTTGATCCGAATGAAAGTGCTAAAATATTATGTGAAAGCCTGCTATTTTGCAATACTGTTTTTTGGTCTGACTGGAAATGCTGAAATATTTGTGTTTTGAAGGACCAGTTTATCTAACATTTTCCAGTTGATTTCAACTGACCCAAGCAGTTGTCACAATGAAGACGTAGTTTAGGGAAGCATCCGTGCCTGTGGCTCCTTTGCCAAATAGACTACTGGAACCTCTGTTCACATTCCATCAGTTTTCTACAGAAAATCATATTTTCACATACGCTTTCTTCATCCACTTCTGCTTCAGGATCCCATTATACCTCACCTTATCTCATGCATGCTGAGTTTTTCTCTTTTTTTCAGCCAGAAAAACAGAGTTTCTGGCCATTTCAGCAAAATGACCTGTTGCTGAAACTCACTAGTGGAGGTTTCTCCTCATTGCCTCAGCTGATACCAGGAATAATTGAACAAGTAGCTTGTATGAGGGACGTTCTGTCTTATTCAATCCTTTGATGCGTTCAGTATGCTTACAAAAAATAAGCCTGTGTGAATAGGGAAAGGGTTTTTTTTCTACAGTTAACATCAGTTAACTCATTTTATTGCTAATTGATGGATGGAAAGGTGGGTTGCTACTGACAAGCAACAGGACATTTCTTAGAGTAATCAGGGACAGTAGAAGCTGATGGCTTACTGGGTAAGTCAGATGGTCCTGCTGTGAAATATTAGGTGGAGACTGGGCTGACTGAGTGGTAAGCAACTTGAGAGAAGCAGAGAGAAAACCATTATGGCTGAGGAAGATTGAAGTATGGCAAGGGAAAAAGGCTTTAAAATCCACTTGTACCACGAAACGCCAAGCATCTCATGCAGTCATCAGTGGTGCCATAGATGAGTTGAGCTAAGCAGACAGAAACAGTGTTCAGAAGAGAATAGCAAATACAGAAATGGTCTGACTTGTGAATTCAAGCCCAGATCATACTCAGTCAGAATCCAGAATTTTTCTGGACAAAATAAATTCAGTGAAACACATTAAGGATAAGAAACATTATTTGAAATCAAAGCACAATTTGGAACTGATATAGCTGCTAATAATGAATACTAGTTATGCACAAAGCACAAATCACAGAAGAGAGAGCATTCCTATAACTCGTGCTCACTTCATTTGTGGTCCTGCCTTAAAAGAGATATTACTCACAGCACTTCTGTGTTCCTAACGGGCCTTCTTACAAGGGTTATGGTGCCTAGCTTACCTACATAAAATAGTCTAACTGTTAGATGCATTGAGTAGTTATTTTCAAGGAGAGTTTTTGATGGTCAGTATCTCTGAAAAACAAGGAAATTTCGGTCAGTGCATAGTTATGATTTGGAAGCCTGAATTAAGGCACACAACTTGGGAAAGGCAATGCAGCCAGCCCCTGGGATTTTAAACGTGAGTCTCGTATTCTTCATGAGTTTATATATTCTTCGTTACTTCAAGGACCACTTTCTGGTACTTCTTTCAGCCAGCAGAGCATCTCAGCTTTATATTTGTCTTTTTTAAGAGAGTTTCCAGTGTGGTTGGAGGGAAAAATCTTAAGAATGTGATCCATAATGTTTCAGAAACCAGAACACACATAAAAATATTTTAAATGCTTGTTTTTTTATCTCATCATTTCAAAGTCAGTATCATGATATGGTGACCATGAAACATAATTTTTGAAAGTCTAGGGTTGGCAATAATGAAAACTTTAACAACAGTAATATCATAAATTATAATCCAAAACAGGACAATAAATTATATTACTGAAATGTGAGTACATTCTTTCTTTCAAGGATATTTAACCCAAATTTGACTTTTATAAAGAAATAAACAGTGAAGTTACAGAAAATCCCGTAACTTACTTCCTTTTTTTGTGTAACTAGAGGAAATAGAGAGGAACCAAGAAGAAGTAGATAAATATCAATAATATATAAAGAGAACATTTTTTTTTAGAATCTCTTCTATATTCATATTTTCTTACTTGCTAGCTATTTCAAAGTAAATATTTGTTGTTGTAAAATGCTCAGATCAGTGAATAAGGTCAGCTATGATCTTAAGTGAAATGAAAAAAAATAGGTAAAAGATAATGGAAACAGATTTGAATAACTGCAGCTGCAAAGGCAAGATGTAGAGGAAGGAGACTTTTCTTACTTTGAATCTGAATTAATTGTATTCCATAAATGGAAACTGAAAGATGGAAATCTGCATATGGAAAAAGTACCAAAAGGATTTTCGATTTGAAATATGGATAAATTAGCTATAGAATTATATTTTTATAAATATAGTGGTAGGAAAGAGAAAAAATAAGGATTCACATTTGTCATTTTAAACATGTTACTCCAAGGAACAATATTTTGGACTTATAACTGAAATGAGAATTTATTAAAGAAAAAACTCTCGAAAAGTAAGGTTTTCTCCCATTTGACAGTGAAAGAGTTGGAACTCTTAAGGCAATCTTGGATCTTTACCTACATGATGAATTGACACATCGGATGTCAGAAATGACATCTATACCAGTAAATTAAACATGCCCAGGAATGTTCTCATACATGTAGGCCAGCTGGCGTGGAGCAGCCATGTCTGTGATAGGAAACTCTCTCAGCTGCCAAACCGGGCTGACTGCGCACAAGCTGCCCCCCCGGAACCGGCCATGGAAAGTTTTGTCAGCCAAAGTGTGCCTGGGAATTGCTTGACAGAGTGAGAGTTGGCCAACATGTGCCGGGGAAGGGTATTAGCGCTTCAGCAGTACGGACAGTCACATTGCAGCTCCCAGCCGCTGTTAAAGTTACTTGTATAGACATCCATGGATTGCCTGAAGGTTGCATTCAGAAGCCCTGTCCAAGCACTAAAATGGCTTTAGGCATCGCTCTACTTTAGTAGAGCAATTCAGACCATCGGCTCTTCAGGGCATTGTGTCTTCTGGCTCCAAGCAGCAAAAGGAGAGAAACGGGCACTGTATGGACTGTCTACAAGATGCGTCTCATTTCAGTGTTTCCTATACCTCCGAGCTGAAAAACAGCCCCTGAGAATAGGCTGTCTAAATCTCTCATCACTCTCTTAACAGGAGTCGTCACACCAGGTATCTAACTCAGGGCAGGCTGCCTGGCAGCAGCCTGCAATATCTGTGGTGCCACCCAGCATGGATGTGGGATGGGAGCCTCATTAGGCAGCAGCAATATGCTGCTGATAAAAGTCGTCCTTTGGTAACTTTTTGTATTTCTCCCAAAAAAAGAGATTGCCCCCTTTCCCCTTCAGATTTTTTGAATTGATTGTTGAAGCAAAAAGGAACTGCATGAGGCTATTTTGTAGCTAAATAATTGCTTAGATCCCACTTATTTCCAACATACAAGAATGTGGAATGAAGGATGCTATATTCAGCAGAAGGTTATTTTCCTCCAGTAGCTACCAGCTACTTTGGAGGCAAGGGGTCAGGCTCTTGATTAGATGAATTACAACTTAAAGTCCTCTAGTATAAACTATGTCATGCCCCAGGCTTCTCAAAACAAGGCACTCTATTTTAACTCATAATGGGTAGCTGGATTCGGTAAATGGCCTAATCACAGCAACATAAATATTTATGGGAGAATTTTTCTAATTAAGGTATGAGCTTGTTTAGATGTTATCAGTTAGAAAAGACTTTCCCAACAAGAAAATGGCTGTTAGAAGACATTAGGAAATAGTTAACTCCAACGGATTAAAAGGTCATTGAAGTGGCAGCATGCAGAGACTATTATGGTTGAAATTTAGCTTGAATTCATGTCTTATATGTCTCTTACATTTGGAATTAAAAGATCATCTTCCACACAGAAAAACAAAATGGTGATTTTGCTTATTCTTTGAAAAATGAAACAACAGTACAACTGAGGTTTCAAATTGTCCAAGCCATGTATTTATGATCATTTTAGAAATGAAATGTTCTTAAAAGAAACATGCTTTTTTCTTCTGGCTTAATGCTTTGCACCACAAAAACCTGTATTTACCTGTAGTAATATTTGCAAAGTAAAGTTCTAAAATGGCTAAAGATCTCAGAATTTGTCCCCAGCATCTCAGCTACACAATGACTTTGTGTAGAGTTATGTCCAGCGTAGCTGTCCTTAGGTGATGTTCTTCACTGATGTTGTGGCTAATATTGTTGTAAATGTGGCTAATAAATTCAGGGATAGTGACATTTGGTAACCATGTTTTTCAGGTCTCCTACTATAAGCACCAACTAACAATACACAGGTCAAATCCAAAGGTTTGTTATGCCAGCATAAATCTTAAATAACTTCACCACCCTCAAGAAATTTGCTCTAGATTTACCCCACTATAGGCATCAGTAGAATTCAGCACTTTAAGTGCAATTTGTAGGCCATCTTACAGGAAAGAGCTGTATAAAATTGGAAATGTGAAGTACAGGCAGAACTGTTCCCTGGGGGGAAAAGTGTGTAATCTCTGTGGGACTTCATTATTCTGCTAAGCAGTGTGTGTGTGTATCTGCCATATGGTATTTCACTCTGAAGGTATAACTCAAAAGAAAAATTCAGAAAGAAAGAGAGAATGTGCTACAAACTTTTTGCCTTTGAGCAAAATCTATATATTTTAAAAGTTCCAATTAGAAAGTATAAGTACACGTAAGAAATCCTCTAAATGGCATCAGCAAGGTTATTATTAATTATCTCTGGCTATCTTTTGGAAGTCAACATCTGCAAAAAGTTTCAAGGCCAGGTTTTGACACAAGGGGTTAAACATTACTGTTTTTTTGAAATAATGAAGTCAGTATTATTTGGTAGTTGATATCAGCTGTAACCAAGCTGTACACAAAACTATAGTTTCAAATTTGAAATTAGCCTTGGTCACTTAGAATGCCCATCCTAGCCAAAAACATGAAAAATACTTCCTAAACATCACAGCTATAGCCTTGATACAGGGCATCTGCACAGCTGGAACTACATGACCTATTAATGCAAATTAAAAAGGCATGTTCAGAAGGTGATAGCATTCAAATGTTGAAAAAATCAGATTCTAGGCTTTATCCCTCTCTTTTGGCTAACCTCTTATCAATGAACACTCCCTTCCTGTAAGCATGAGTACAATGACTTAACGAACCAGATCTGGGGGTGGTAGTCCAAGTGGCACTGACCATTCCTCTCCTCTTTGTCTCAAAGCTAATGCTCCATGGCAAAAATAATACTTGAAGTTAAGTAGCATGGCACAGGATGCTGTTATCTCCTAATTGTTCGAGATTGGTCTGAACATGGCAGAAAAATATAATGTAAGGAAGCTAAAAGTGCCTGGTTTGAGGGCCTGGAAGTTTGGGAGCTCACTGGATATTGTCCAAGCCCTGGTGTCCTCGGTTGGAGAAACTCATGTGACACTCATGCTCACTCTGTGGCCCCACAGCCATTAATCAGAGGCCTATGTGCTGATTGATCTCCCAGAAGTACAAATTTGATCTGGCTCAAGCATGGGCACCTGATCACATTTCTGTCACATTAGCCAGAACACTCCATAAAGAGTTTACATGGAGTTTGTGTTGGCTTCATACCAGCTGAAGATGGACATATTCAGTATAGGTTAAGTTGGAGTGGCGTGGACCAACAATACCTGGTCTGATCTGAGGTCTGCTTGGCCTGGCTAATCCATTAGCATTTTTGAATAGAGTTGAATGGGCAGTATTGTACCAGAACAATGTGTTTTGTCTTATGATTGCAGCATTTCTGATCCAGCAGTAAGACCTTTAAAAGGTAGATTTACTTCCTTGCTGAACTGTAGTTTCAATTTAGAGCTACTCTCTCACGGAGGTAAAGCATTTCAGAGACTATATGCTTTTCCCTTTTGTAAGGGATAGTCTTTCTTTGGATAGAGTAGTGCCCAAAATAATATGCTGAAAAATACTTTTGAGCTACTAAAGGTGCATTGAGTCTGGGGGTCCTATTTCCCTAGTATCTCTAGTGATCCCCAATCACAGACGACTGTGTCAGAAGAATGGGTTGTTATTGCCCAGTGTGCTCTAAGTCTGTAGTTGGGCTTACTGTGTGTCTGCCCTCTGGTCTCTTGCGTATGTGTGGGGGGTGAGCAGTGTTTTTCCATTCACAGAATATAAAGATGTTCGAGTTTTCAAGCTGGACGATCCAGGCTAGAGTCAGTGTGCCAAAATAGTGGTGCCTTATTGTCCAAGGGCAACATGAGAAAAGGCAAGAAGAGAAATTGCACATGAGGGACAACTATCACAGCATCTCAGTAAAATGTGATGTGATATGTGTGCACTTGGTCATATAGCTGTAATGGCTATATGAACTGCAGCTGCTATGCAACCAGAGCTCCTACCCCTCGTTGGGTGTGTATCCTTTACATAGCTGGAGGTACTGCAAAATGGCAATAAGATGGAGGCCCATCTGGAAGCACAGCAGAAGAGGGGTGATGATGATGGGAAGGCCCATGAGAGCTATGTGACCTCATCTGGCCGGAAGTTTGGATGCTACTAGAATAGATCAAGAGACCATTGCTAGGGACAGAGACCAGCAGTATAACATTGTTGCACCTTCCAGAAGTTCCGGATCATTCTAGTCCTGAGGCACCTTCCAGTGTATCCAAAACTCCTTCCGGAGGACATATACATCTAGAAGGGACAGGACACTGTAAGCCAAAAGAATGTAATATGGTATTTGCTTTGGGGATTTGAGCCAATGATGTCAGTGCCAGCACCATCTCCCCTGCACACTTCCTGCCGCCCAGCCACTATCTCCTCACCTACCACTATTCCATGAAACTAAAGGAGAATTTTTTTCCAGTCCTCAGAGGAGAGAAAACATCCTGCAGAGATTACACCATTCTCTTTAGCCTGGATCTAAGAGTTTCACCTTTCCTGCAGTCTGATTCCCACCCTGGCCAACAGTTTCTTGGTAGAATTCCTAGCAGCATTGCTATGCTTCAGGCGTTTTTAAATAAAATCAAACTCTGACTATAGACCATCTCATTTTGTAAGCCCACTTCATTTTTTAGACATATGGTTCCCATAATATTTTAGTATTATGCAGCATTCCTGTGAGGGGATGTGACTGGGCACATGGCTGGTGGGAGGAGGAGGAGGTTGGGCAGGGAGCCAGTCCAACAGGAGTGAGAGAGCTTTTACTGCACTGTGCCCACCATACAGAGAAAGTCAATCCAAAAGTAAACAATTTGCCACTGGCAGATTATCACTGGTAGCAAGCTCCCCAAAAGCCTCAGGCAACAGCATTTCTCTAGGTACAATGGAAGCTATCAGTCATCTTCAGGTTTCTCTTTAACTTTATGACCATAATTTTGGGGGAGTTAGCAATTATACTGAGCTACAACAATTTATGGCACCTCTTAAAGCATCCGCAAAAGCAGCCTCCCCTCCCATCACGAGCGTACGGGACCGTTTCTTGGGGAAGAATGGGTGCTTCTGTCCACAGCCGAGGCGTCAGGCAGGCTTTCTGGAGGTTTTGCTTGAACAGTGGATGAAATCTAATGCCATGTTTATTCTGACATACCAATTCCTGCCTAAGTCTTTCCTCAAGAATATAATACGCAAGACCTAGCTTTTCAAAAGAATTGCATGATTTTGAGTGTTTCAAGTTTTGCCCAGCTTTCGCTCACTTCAAGACAGTTATGAAGGGTCTGGCTTACAAATTTTAATACTTCCAGACAGCTACAGGAGCCCCAAGAAAGAGAATTGCCCAGACTTCTTTGTCAGATTTAAGTAACTTGGGCTCAGTAAACAGCTATGTTGTCTGAGAATTGATTTCAAAAGCACAAAAGATTTGTTATGAAGAGACAACTGTTCAACAGTTAACTGACAGTGGCCTGAAGTCCCTCCTATCTAAAAAGTGTCCCCAGGGGTTGGCTTCAATATCTGTTTGATTTTGAGAATTGAATAACTTATCTGACAAAAATTCTGCAAACAAATATTTAGATTGTGTCCTGAGTGAGAAAGCTGGAAAGCAGCAGCTAAAACACATACCAGACAAAACCGAGCAAAGCAATAATTGTGCACAAGACAGATTTGCCCAAATTACATACCAGCAGAAAATGAGTGAAAACATGAAGATCAGACTGCTCTAAAAACGGAACGCCTGTGTATTAAACTAAATACAGCATTTTTGTTAAGAGAGCAAAAAGAAGAGAAAAATCGGGAACAGTGACCTTTTCAAAAGCTGATCCCGTACATAGGCACGGTGCCTCAAAAACAGTGCATTGGGTATGGTTCATTTTCATAGGGATGGGCCCAAACCGTCTTCCGCACTGGGGCTGTGCGTATGTGGAAGGGGCACTTTTGTAAAAACGGAGGCAGCTCTACAGATGGAGCAGCCCTTCTCTTTAAAACAATGGAGGGTCAAAACCTCAGATGGTGGCCCAGCTTGGTCATTTGCATGGCTCGGAAAACCTGGAAACCAACAGTTTTGGTAGGATAGATTGCATGTGAATGATGCAGAAGGCTTGCAGTTATCAGATTAGTCAATTAGGGTAGTAGCTGCTAAAGGGAAGAGCTGCAGCCCTGCTGCAGAGGTAGCCTGTGCTCCTGGATGCTCTATGCTTTACCAAATAAAACATTGGTAAGCAGTAAACTTTCAGTATTTATAATCAAATCTATTCTTTAAATTTCTTCTGAAAATGTGACATTTTGGCTCTGTTATTTAAACTACAACTAGTTAGTTCTTAAACTTTACCTCTATGCTTTTCCCACAAACTCTTTCCAGGATTTTTATAGGTGCCTAATGCAAGCCTAAGATGAGAGGCTATCTATGGTAGCTCCTCTTAACTGTAACAGCATAAACTGCTTGCTGTAATTCATTATATCATACTTGTGTGTGAACGAATTCACACCAGTAATCTCTCCCTCCAGAATGCAATGTGCAGTAAGCTGATAACAGCAGCGGAGGGACTTGCACTGCATGCTGCATTTTGCCGATGTCTTGCTAAACTTCTAAAGATACCTGTGGGCTCCCTCTCCTCTGCTGCAAAGGTGAAAGCCTTTCACCTGTTCATACCCACAAAAACAGCTTCTTTACTCTCAGCAGTTTTTCTATTCCGCTGTGGGAATGCCGAGAGTTTTCAGTGGCATATGAAGAATCAGACTGCTCTAGAAATTATTTACTTTTACAGGGCAGATAAACCAGATTGTCATTTACACCTTCCTAACCTGTGCAGAGGCTGAGCTGTGGCAAAAGGAGGAGATCAGAGTTTAATTCATCAACATTTTTAAAGTGTTCTGAGATCTTTGTTTTGAAGGAGGTGCTACACAAATGGAAAATAACAAGATCATTTGTGTGATATTATAGACGCATGCAAAATAGGATTTTGTTTTGATGGCAACAGCGATGATGACACAATCCTGTGCCTTGTGTGCTAATTGATCCATCAACAGACTGCACCACACCTCTGCTTTTCCTCCATATGGCGTATTAGTAATTAGGCCATTTGAGTCTATTTTATGGAGGTGGCTCAGTACCTCTAAGTCGATTAAACTGTTTAAATTATTCATGCTCTTCTTGTGTATTCACTTTTTATGAGACTCTTTAAAGAAAAATATCAGTTATATGGAAAATAATTTTGAGGATGATAATGCAATTGTTTATGCTTGGATTAACCTGTCAGTTTATAAAAAGCAAAAGAGCGCCAGAGGATCAGAGGGAGGGTGTAAGTAAGTCTTATACAGATACTTTTGTTGGAGAAACTCTCAATCTTCTTAACATGTCAGTCAACTCAAAAACTGGAATGAAAAGCTTTAGCCTCTTCGTTCCTTTCTATTTTTCACGTGACATCTTAGAACTGACAAATCAAGGAATTAAATATTTCTGAGCCCTAAGGAAAAAGAAACTGGTGGTGGGGGAAGAAGGATTAAAAAAGGTCACAGAATCACAGTAATGGTAAGTCCTACAATGAATATGTAAATCAGGCTGATAAGGCCTGGCTAAGACAACAGATGCAGCGCGCTGATGGGGTACCACCAGGGCGGCTGCTGCAACCTCCCTGCCGCTGGTCCCTGGCCTTCGGCAGCGGCTGAGCAAAGTTGAAGGCTAAAGCAGGGCCAAGGACACATCATCGCACTTGTGCCCCTCTGCCTATGACAGATTTACCTTTGGATAAATGGCTCTTGGTGGACCTGGCTACCAAAATATGTCAGCTCTGCCCCTGGGATTATCCCAGCGGCAGCAATCACTGCTGCCACCACTAAGCTGCAAGGAGCTGGGGATCTGGCCCTGCAGCTGGCCACCAGGGGCTGGCAGGCTCATCCAGCCCAGCTGCAGGTGCCGGCTAATTAGCCTTATTAAAGCAACTTCATTTGCCCCTCCAGCAGTTAATATCTCAGTTTTAAAACTTCATTACTAGGGGTTAATAACTCAGGCGTAGAAATGCATGTGGGACTTCAGTTTGATATAAAACGAAGAGTGTTTTTTCTTCCTAATTCAAAATAAATACTGTGAAAGAGAAATACCATCAGACACCAACTAAAGTCACCCCAAATCCATTCTTGCCTTGCCTGGGTACTCACCTCCTGCAGGGGTGCTGGGGAGATGCCTGAATATTATGTGGGCAGTCAGGCTCCTGTGCAGGGTACATATTTTCCTGTGACTTGAAAGACCATGTTGTTAGCCTCAGTGAAAGCACATTTAAATGAGAAAGCTCATTTTCCTTAGGGTTTACAGGCAATTAGCACCACAACATTTGGATCACATTTCTGACATTTAGAATAATGTACAGAAGTAGCAAAACTTCATTTCCTTGCACAACTCATTTGGGTAGGAAAGTGTTTTAAAATAGAAGAATGTTCACTGAAAAAAAACCCCTTCTGCCATGGCAGCCCCAGCAGGTGGGAGTCCTACTGGTTCCTGCTCCCTGCCATCCCCTCCAGTTATTTGCAGCAAGGACAAGTTTTCTTGGGAAGGCCCTCCAACATCTGTTCTCCATCTCTCAGAACTGGGGACCCATGGGGCTTTCACAACAAGAAGTTTCAAGCCCTTCACAACAAGGAGTAAACCACTATTCAAACTGTGCATTCATTAGCTATTTTCCCTCCGCTGATTCTGTTGCTGGAATGAACTCCAAAAATACAGAAATCAAAGGTTTTCTTTTTTTTTTGGCAGAATTATCAGCACCAGCTTAGGCAGAGAACATGTTGTGGAAATTGTCTGCTCCCTGGATCCCACTTCCCTCTTGCTCACTCCCACTGAGCTGGCATGGACTATCTTCCGCAGGCTCCCAGGGTGGGGAGAATGCCACGCTGCCGGCACTCCCTCCCCAGAGCCTCTGGGGACGTTTCTAGCCTTTTCAACCCTGATTTGCTCCTGGCAGTCCAGTCAGGTCAAGGGCAGCACTCTGGTTGCAAAGCCTGCTGTCTTGATCTTAAGAAATGCTTAGGCCTTGCAATGTACGTCACCTTTGCAAAATAGAGGGGGTGTGGTGGGTTATCCATGTCAGTATCCTTCTAAATAGTTTGGAGAATAGCAGTTAATAAATATCATGAATGTCTGCAGAAGGGTTTCATTTAGACCGTACTTTTGGAAATGAACTCCGAACTTTGGTTTAGTGTCTGCTTTTGTAATTGATATTTTGAACAAATCTCTTAGCAGTTTTGTGGCTTATTGGCCCCATGCACATGAGGAATATTTGTGACATGGAACAGACAGAATAAGTCTCCAGTTGAGGTGTCAAGAACTTCCAGAACTGGAGAGACTGCTCACAGGGCTCTGCTGATTTGTTTTTTCCATTTTCTCTCGACAGCTACAGACAAAAATGTGATCACAAATGACAGCAAAATTGCTACAGTTCCTGAAAGAGGGGACTTTTCTTGAGCGCTGGCCCTACCCTCATCCTTGCTGTCTGTGACCACCCAGCAGGTAACATTTCTAAGCTGAGAAACAGTCCTTCCTCTCATCTCTCCCCAACTCCAGAAAGCAAATGAGCAACATCTCACCTTGCTACCAGGTCCCACAGTAACTGTTGAATGTGGCAAATGGTCTCCTTTTTTCCACGATATGCTGTCAGTGCCTGTAATTTAACTCTTTTTCTTTTTAACTGCTACATGTTCTGATGTTCTGTTTTAACTGGATAACAGATGGGGATCATTTCATGGCTCTATAGTTAATATCTAGCAGCGTATGTTGCTTTTTTTGGTGATCAGACCTTGGTTCTTTCATGCGCTTATCTGTGCTGCAGAGCCTCTGCCAGCAGAAAGAAGCCCCATCGTGAAGACACAAGCCATGCCAGCAGCTCCCACTGAGATATCTGCACCACCTCCTCCAACAGCAGAAATGATCTGACAAAACTAATTCTTTGTTATCATATGTTTCTGGTGCAGGGATTTGCTAAAATTATAGGATAGGATGAGTGATCTTTAGGTTTCTAGCCTAGCTATGCCGATGACATTTTGTAGCGGTGGTTTTCAACCAGTTGCCAGCAGATTCCCCAGAGACATTGTCTGTCTCCCAAGGATCTGCATAAGGAGAGGACACCAAACAATTTTGTAAGGTGTATATATATAACGCTGATGCACAGGAAATTTATAATGAAACTAGTGTGCCTCTTGGGGATCTGCAAACCGGAGAGGTTGGAAACCGTGAGTGCTGACCAAGCTGGATACTCTTCAGACGGAAGGACTGTTCTCCTTGAAGGCAGTGGGAATTCAGTTAGTGATTTCAATGGGAGCAGAGCCCTCACTCTATGGGGTATTTCAATGGGAATTTCTTCTGCTTCAAAGTAAGTAAAGTGCTGTAAATCCTCTAGCATCAAGGCCCTCTGCATGGAAAACAGGCATTGGGAAGCAGGCTAGGGAAGCAGGCTAGGTGAGGTGGTCCCAGGTCTCCCACCCACCCTGCAAATGAGCCTGGAGCCCTTTCCCGTTCCTTGCATTCTCCTTTTTTCCCCAGTCTGTTTTCTCAGTGCAGATTATGAACACTTCTAGGGCTAGGTCTTGTGATAGCTAATATGTCTGATACTGGTCGTGGCTTCTAAATCCAGCTGCATTAGATTATAATGCATCTGAATACATAATCCAAAAGCCAAAAGGCCCACCAGCATATTTACTCTGTCAAGCATTAGAAAGGAATAGTAGATAGCTAGCCAAATAGGACAGAGAGTCTTAGAAAAGAAAAAGGGGAGGGGAAAAGAGGCTTCTATGCATCTTGTGCTCATATCATTCAAATAATATATAAATATATGTGTGCATGTGTGTGTATTTTTTTCTTTGCCAGAGAAATTATGCAGTAGTTAACATAGGTGAGCACATATTGCACTGCCTGGTACACAGTACACATATCATAAAACATTCCCTTCAGTTATGGAAACTGTTGGAGAGGTAGTTCATTATTATTTTTTTCTCTGACTGATTGATTTTAAATCAGACCAATTAAAGCACAGATTCCTGTCTGAAAATCTCACCATCCTTTGTGCTCAGCAAAACGTTATCATGGTTCACTCTTGTTTTAGACTATTGCCTCCTCCATTTGTGTTTTAAGATGTAAGTATTTTTCTCAAATTTACAGGGTTTTACATGAAAAGGACACTGTCCTCTTCAATACCAACAGCAAAACCTTCAGTGTTCCTTTGTATTCCCAGCCATGCAAGGGAGTTTTCACACATGACAACAGGAAGATTAATGTTGCTGGTAATGCAACATTAAAAATAGATTTTAATTCAGAATCTTTATAGATTTTATTTGATTTCTGGAAACAACTCAATGGCATAATATGTCAATGTTTCTAGTTGAAATCTTTTAATATATAATGTAATTTGCAACCTTTCCATTGTGGGATTCAGATACCGAAAGTGCAGAGGGGAGTTCTCACTGGGCGGCAAACAGAACATGATGGATAATCTCCATCAAGCATATCATTGCTTCCAGGTGTTGGCTCATTTCATCAGTTACTCCAGGACTTACCTACCTGCTCCGAATGTTTTCCTTCTCAGAATGGCAATTCCCAAGAAGGAGCCGCCATCCAAGGCACAGATAGCTTCTGCAAAGGTGTTTGTGATCAGCTGCCTGATCCAGCTTTCCGGGAGAAGTCTAGATCTGACTTACAAAAATTCTTGAGAAAAAGCAACACAAAATCAGTTTTCTAACTGTAGATCTCTTTGCAAAAGTAATCATTGTATTCATTTTCTCCTACAATTTTCCTTTAATGGGTATATTAGATGATATTCTGGCATTATTTTGTAAATATTTTTGATTATATGCCACGTCCTGAGAAACAGAATAACAAAACACTATTGATGCTGAAAATCTCTTTTTTCCTATCTGGAAAAAATTCTAGCAACTCTAGCAAAAGGTCGTACCTAAAATTATCATAATTGAAAATTACAAAGAGAAAAATTTCACCTTTTTTTCCCCAGATTACTCACCATCTACGAATTGACAGCAGTTTGTGAATAGCCAGTGTCCTGTTTTCACGAGGCGCCTTCTTCACTAATAGACAGGTAACAAGGAAACAGAAACTCCTTATGAGCCTTTTAAATATGTTTGTCTTTGAAAGGATATATATTTTAAAAAATGCCATATTAGTAACTGGAGCTTAACCAAATCAGTGCTGAACAATTCAAAATAATGACAGGGGAACTAGGAGCAGAGTTTCCTTTTAACTGTTTCAAACATTTTTGCACTGCCGAAAAGCAGTTAGAACATGGTCATCAGGTTGAATGAAAGCTGATGGCATTCATGTGCGTGGTGTTCTTGGACAAATCGCTTTCTTCAGACCAACAGAAAATAGCATCTAGATGGGGGTCTTAAAGTCAAAAGATGTAAGTCTGGCTCTGCCTTAGAAATCTAAAGGAAGATGCCTATACTTAAATTAAAGAAGATGCAGATAAGTGTTTCAAATACCAGAGATGGTTTCATAAACTCCCTGATTTCATATATTTATATTTTGGCTGAGGGAGAACATTTTAGTAATAACTCCAGGCAAAAATATGCTTTGGGCCCACGTCAGGTTATCAGGGCTGTGGACAGAGATCCTGGGAGCTTTCACTGTGATATTCAACACTTACTTATATTCTGGAAGGTTTTTTCTTAAGATTCCTATTACAGCAGCATCCTAGACTACCTTTGGTCTGGTAAATTAGATGGGCCAGGGGCCTTTTCTTTGACCCCAGAGGCGGGGATATCATATAAAAGCCATACAGCTTAACTTTCTCTCCCAGAAACGGGGCAATCATCCCAAATTTTCCAGGAACAAGGGACCAGTTTCTTCTCCAGGAGGAGAAGGTGTCCACTGTGTCTGGAATAAGCTTAATGTGAATAACCCTCAAAGAAGGGTGGGATGGGTGGAAGGAGGTGGTGGGGGGCAGATCTGGATTGTGGTGGGTGCCCAAGGAAGGAATAGCTGAGTTTCCTCAACCAGCGCTTCTTTGTGCAAATGCCACCCAAGACCCACACGGCGGGTGGGCACTGACAGCTCGTCAGCTGGGTACCAAGAGGGAGAGGCACCTTCTGGATTTGCTCTTGGGACAAGATATCATGTGATTTTTCTTCCCTCTCTTTGCAGTTGCATTGTCTGGTGTGGATGTTGTAAATGCACCCTGTTCTATGCTTTTATCTCCCTCTGGCTTGAATCAGAGATAATGGCCGACTGCCTGGCCAGCAGCTCCATTTCTCTGGATGCAATGATGCTGAACACTGGGGTCATGGGACACTCCTGATCCCTCCAACCTGCAGGCACGTTTCTCCAGGGAAGCTGTGGGTGACTGGGGCAGTGATGCAGCAGCCTGTGGGGGACAACGGTCCTGTGAAGGACATCTCTCCCAGGAACCTGCTGGCGAGCCAAGAGTCCTTGGCCTGCAGCAGTTTGAGGCAGAGGGTGTTCCAGCTTTAAATGAAGCTTGATTGCTCCCATTGCTTCATCTTCCAAGCCAGGGGTGACTGGAGCTAAGGGAAGCAGCTTAATGCAGCTGGGAGGAGTTAGATGTCCTTTATTGCCAGATAATTAAAGCAGTTGTTTCTTTTTTCTCCTGGTCTCCTGGAGCCGCAGCCCCTGCATGTGTGTCATAACATCCAATCAGTCATCCAGGCATAAAGATTCCTGGACAAATGGGACCAGTATGTGTACATGATCCTCTTTGCTCTACTCTTCAGTTAACTCCTATGGCAGCCCCAAACGAGCGCATCGCACTTTCTGTGCTTCCTCTCCTCCTCCTCACTGAACCCCCCAGCAACCCCCATGATGTGGATAGGATTTGCAGCGGCAGCAGGACAGAGTTGCTGGGAACCTCCCTGCTTTTATCCCACGTTAAGGGGTAGGTGGGCCAGAGCTGGGGTGGATTTTTTCCGAGGGCGAGGAAGATGAATGATTTTGAGATGCTAAAGCTCACTGACAGCCCATTAGGCAAAGGTAGTCCTTGCCAGGTCCAGTGATTCTCTTTAAAAGTCTACCAAAGCTCAGAGCAAATTCCCAGACACTTTCTGGCACTTTAAGACACAAACGTTTCTTCAAGTTTGCTTTGAATATACTAAAGCTATGCCAGTTATAGAAGCTGCGGCTGGAACTGAAACAAGGTCTTGGCTTTCACATTTTTCACATCCACAACTGCTTGAGAACAGTGTGAAATTCTATCTCCAGCAAATGAGAAGAGTTTCTGCGCAGGAAGCGAGGCTGACCTGACATGCTCACGTGGTCGCCTCCTTCCCCTGCTGCGTGCGTCTCAGCAGGCCCTGAGATGCAGAGCTACACTTCAGGTGAAACTCAGGTGGGGTGCCCAGAAGGGCTGGTGAGAGAGAATCTTCCACAGGGGCAACAATCAGGGTGTTTCCAAAAAGCTAAACTCCAATTATTTTAGTAACAACAGGATTGATTTAACCAGAATTAATTAACAACACCATCAGCTGATAGTTAATGTCAGAAATACAGTTCTTATTCTATTGATTATGGTGAGAAATTAATCGAAGAAATAAAATAAAGATTTGGCCCTCAATAAATATATTCCCTTGTTAGAATGACTCTAATGCTGCAAACCACATTTAGGCAATTTGCCCTCTCATGAATGTCAGTGAGTTTTGCCCAGATAAGAGTTGCAGGACCAGACAAGTCATTTCAAAAATAAAACATCTGGTTTCCATATTTCTTCCAGGGATGCCCTGTTAGTTACTCAGAAGCAACATAAAATGCATTTTAATATAAAGATTCATCAGTGAAACATGCAAGCCCTAAACAAGGCTCGACTGCTGGAAATTAAGGGTCTTTCTATCCCTGTTAACTGCCAAAATGAAGCATAGCCCTAGGATAAATTTTGGTGCATTCATATGTTTAGTATGTAAAAATAATTAACCCCTGAGCTACCGTTGCTTTGGCAGGCAAAGGCATGCTCTGTGTGAAGTGGGGGTGTGAAATTTTATGGTTGTTTATTATGGTAGTCAGAGAGTTAAAGTGAAAACCACTAACTAAGAGCAGAACAATTACAGTGTTATTTCATTTTATAAAGAATGTGTTACATGACACACAAAGTTCAGATTATAGCACATGTGATATAGAAAAGCAAGAGAAGAAATCTGTATGATCAGGAGAGGATTAAAGCTTAATAGGCCTCCCAACACCCAATTAACAGAATCCCCACCACTATAGACTATCGTTTCCAAACCCTTAGGCGGATATGTGCTGTTTCCTTTCGACTCGGTTCTTTGTTTTCTCTATGCAAGCGTCAGCCTGATCTGCTGTACCCTCCTATCGGTTGTGGCAGCCAGCAGCTCAGTGCACTATAGTTACCACTTCTGCTTCCTCTGGCTAAACTCCCTGCCACTGCTGGTCCTCAATTCACAGGTCTGCAGTCCTTAATCTGACCCCAGGTGAGGCACAGCACATGGTTCCTAATGGAAAACAATACACAATAACATTAAATACTATGGAAGAATTATTTTCTCTTTATTAACGTTTTCCTTGATGGAGAGAATGCATCTATTAAGGATGAGCTGATATGTGTACACTCCTGAACAGACTTCTTAGTTTAAACATTTTTCTTCATAGTCTGAAATTCTGTCTTTATTTTCTATGAATTGCTTCTTTATATTTCCAAGGTGTCTAATCAAATGCGAACACCTTTCAGCTTCTGAATACTGTGGGTGCTCAGTGTTTCATGCTGTTGTCCTATTCCCTCTGCTTGCAGACTAATAGTTGTCACAGGCCAGAATGCAGACCCTACAAACTGCATGTACCCAGATCACATTAGATTTGGTTCTTTCATCCTGTGAGGTGTCCCAGCAGGTGACACCATGCTCCAGCACAACATATGCCTACTCACACCCATGAACTATTAAAGCATGTTTCTGGAGGACGATGTAGCCCTCTCATTCACCTGAACTGGTGAATACCCATGGTGGGGAGACGGAAGGTCCCAAGGATATTGGGGCCTTAGTCAGCCTCTGCAAGGACCATGGTCTTATCACTTACCAGCTCTCCAGCAGCAATATCGGGAAGTACCACACAGCTGGCTGAGGCTGTCTTCACCAGAGCTGGCAAGTACTACTGCTTTAAGTTAAAGAAACTGAAATTGGCCTATGCCCAGATAAAAGACAAGAACCTGTTTTATATGCAGTCATCATAAAATGGATGTTGGAGGGAAGCCCAAGGACCTCCCTGTGATGCACCACTCAGGGAGCAAGCACTCTCTCAGACTGCTGGGGTCGGAGATTTGGGTCTCTGTTTCGGCATCCGAGATCACCAGTAAAATTCTGTTCAGTTCCTAATCAAAAAAAAAAAAATCTACCTGCATGTTTTGCAGCAGCCCTGTCAGTCTTTCCAGCTAAGAGCATCTCAGCAAAGGCAGATGGTTTCCTTCGTGGGGACGAAGAGTGCAGGTGTGCAGTGGCATCTGATCTTTTTGCTTATCTATGACTTCCCGCTGTCTCCTCTTGTACAGCTCACTTCTGATGAAGCCTGAAACATAAGGAAGAAGGACAATTTTCATCCTTAAATCCAGAAGTCCTGTATCCCTGTTCTGCTCTGAATGCTTTATTCTGCTCTACACAGACGCAATATTCACAGTCTTCCAATGGGCCGTAGGTTGAATTCTCTTGGAGCCAAAAGCCAGCAATATCGGTGCCCTCTAGAACAATTTCTGCGGATATCTGCAAAAGAAATTTCTAACCTCTTGGGGAAACGGCTTTCACATGGGTTTGAAAGAGGACTGGCAGGTGGTACTGGAAACGCAAGTTGGGAGAGAAGCCCCACGAGAAGCCGGACAACCCTTCTGACGCTCACACCCGTAACAACATCCCGGGAGCTTGGACAGCTGAAGGAACAGTGAAATCACATAACGTTTTTGACTTTTCTAACCAGAGCCCTGTTGTCCTCGGTCACTGCTGTGGTGTAATCACTACAGGTCACTATGCATTACTGACCTTGGCTTTGGGGATCTTTTGCTGCTTCTTCAAATAAGCAGTCCATCTTTTTTAAATCTGTGTTCTAGAGTACTGTACAACTACTCAGCAGTGTGCCTTCCTTCTAAAATCAATAGTAATGTGGAATATACGTAAATCTAGCCTGTTTCCCTTTCCGAGGAAAAAAATCTGCTTATTGTAGGGCATCTGGAGGTATGTGTACATTCACAGACGGATGGGTATACATATATATGTATGAATATATGTGCATACATATATTAAATATATTACATATGTGTGTGTGATTTATTTTCATGTTCAGACATAATCTACGTCTGCCTATATCATGTTATGGATATATCAGGCATGAAATACAGGTTTATATATGAAGTATACATATGAGAAATTTACTTTCTTTTTCCTTTCACTAAAAAATAAAATTAGGAGAGGTATTGATGTTGCCTAAGTCCTGGGCATTGTTTTAGAGAGCAACCATTTAGAGAGCAATTCATTGGCAGCATCAGGAGCCTACCTCAGAAACACTAAAAGCTGCAGCACATTAGCAAAATTGTCTGATTTGTGAAGCTGTCAGGTTTCTTGAGTTTGGAAACAGTTGCTCGCAGACATCTGAAGCCATGTCTCTAATAGAGCGGGAAGCACTGTTGTCTAACAATAGCTGTTTTCAATTTGGTAGCTCCTTCAGGGCTTATAACTTTGAGAAAAAAATGCCCATTTTACTCGGAACAACGAGATTTTCATAACGGCATGTGCCTTGTCCCATCCTGTATGTGTAGGTGCCAGATTATAGCTGTGCAAAGGGCGTTCCTGTTGAGACTACCCTTTTGAGGAACTCACATATGCTGAATATTTCTCTCCAGAGTTTCTGCTTTTTTCTCTTGCTTAATAGTCTCTGAATGTTGCAACAGCATTCAGATCTTTTCATCCTCAGCCTTTAAAACATACTGCATGATAGGAAGCAGGCAAAGCAAAACCAAAGTTCCCATATTTTCCTCCAGCTTTTGTATTTTCATTACTTCTAGAGGTTTCACTCAAAGATAATCCTTCTCTTTTTCGCTATCTGGTCTTCCTTTGTCAGAATTGAACTTTGGGAAAAAAAAGCAGCTGGGTAAAGTTCTACCTAAACCTATGTAGTTGGCTTAGCTACTTATCTAACTGAGATCCACTAAATTTTGAGAACATAAATGTTCTGTTATACATTACCATAATTTTTGTAGCTGATATAAGGTAAAACTCAGCTCACAGGTGCTTATGTCCCGCTTAGCAGAGCTACATATTTTCAGCATCACCTTTCTTGGTGACCTCTGCCACATGAGTTCTCACAGAGCCAAAACCACTTTGTAATGACTGCTGCCTATGCCACACTCCTATAGACAGGGTTTCATCTGACTTAAATGTGGCTGTCTAAAATTTAGATTCCTAAGCCACAAGTAATCACTCTCCACTTCTTTTATAATCAGGAGAGAGAAAAAGACACCTCAGTTGAGAACTGCATTTCACCTAGATGCCTATTTTGGAGTGAGATTAGCCAAAGTTTTTCCTCAGGTGACTATTTCTGTCCAGCGAAGGATGCTGGATTACAGATGTTCCTCTACTGATGAGCAGCTGGGGCGGGTGTAGATCCAGTTTGCCTTCTTTCTCTTTCTCCACTTCAGTCCGAAATTAATACCTAAATTAAGGTACATGCAGCCTTCCACATACAATGGAAACTTGGTAGGGTGGATTTGACTCAGCATAATTATAATAATGCTATCTAACCTTAAGATTTTAAAGACACTTTTGCATTAATTTTGCTGGTCTTTGTTTTAGACTCTACTTGTTAAATACTACCACTGCCAGGGAAGCTATGGTATTATATTCAAATTATTGATATGCAGCTATCGGGGAACAGAAAGCTCCTCTTAAATTTACATTATTGTTCTTTCCCACTGTGTTTGAGATACACTGAATGATGTATCTTCTCTTCTGTTTGTTTTGGTCAATTTGTGCCGTTATCTTAATAGCATTTAAATGTGTTTGTGAAACATCCTGAGTGGATGTGAATAGGCAGAGGTCCATTGGCTTCAGCATTGCTTTGGCAGGCTTGCATTTGTCCTTTTGTATTTACCTGACTTAGCAACAGACTTTGTGAACTTTTAGAAAGAAAACAGAACTGTAATATAAGGATGGGTCAAAACAAAATGTTAAGGGTCTGTTGTGAAGGCAAATGGGACTACTTTGCTTTTTAACCACATTTCTCATTACAAAACCTATCTCTACAGACTTTGTGCTAGTAATTAAAAACGTCTGTTTTAACATTTGATGTGTATTAGGCAAAGTTTCAAGTCATGCAGTCTTCAGCAGAAATGAATGTCCCCCATGATTAAAAAACTCTTTGGACTGCAAGAGAGGAAAAGTGGAGAACATTTAATTAGACATGCTTTCATATTGTCTTGTGAATAAAATCTTTTTTTCATATACAGGAAGATATCGCTTAACAACTTGATATGACTGATGCTATTCATATATATTTGTGTTAAACAGCTATGTAGAAACTACTAAGCACTGAATGCCAGGAACAGATCATGGGCACAGATTTGTCATAATAGTGCACGGTTATGCTTCTGAGATAAATGTGTTAATAATTTGTAGCTCCCAACCAGTTGGAGTTTGGCTCCTGAGGTCTTTCCTGAGGATGGAATCCCATTTCTGGGAGATGTTTGTGTTATCTCAAGTTGTGTCTTGTCTCCCTATTTACGTATTTTGAAATTTTTTTCCTATTCTTCTCTCTTTGATTTCCAGGCAGCTCTGCTTCACACAACAATCACTGACATTTCAATTTTTCAAACTATTTTAAAAGTATGGCTGGAACTGCGGTGTGTCAGAGTAGAAGGAATGACATTCTTTTAGAGAGGCATAACTAATACTCCAGTCGGAAAGAAGGCAGGATTTCCCAAGCTGTGGTCAATAAATGACAAAAGGAAAAGGATGAGATGTAGGAGACCATGGCTAGTGATCCTACTAAGCCATTAGATTTAAATATTCTCTGTGTGATTTGAAATAAAACGTACTGAGGAAAAAAGTGTGTGATGATCTGGGAGAAATCTGGGGGCTGAAAAATTTCTATGGGTCAGGGAAAATAAAAGAGTAGTAGTAGTGAACTAGAGTATTCATTTGCTGTGCATCACTGATATCTTTCCCAAAATGGTTTCTGTGGTATCCTGGGGTACTTCTACACAAACAATGTTATTTTAAGCACTGTATGTCCAATAAACCACCTTTTACAGGAGGCTTAAATCTAAGTTGACTTGTATAAAATGAACACAGCTGCAACATCCCATGAAATAAACACTGTCTACATGCATATTCAACTATGCAATTAAGGGTTCGATACCTTTACAAATGCACCTTTTAACTTTCATCTTGATTTTTGGGCCTGTTACCACCAAACTCTTCAAATTAAAGTGTTTCAAAGTTAGATGAAACTATGTTCATCATGTTACCTTGCTTTCAGTATAATGAAACCTTTTTGTTTAAGCCACAGACAATTATATATCTCTTTGCTCAAATAGGAAGTGCATTTCTTCCATAACTGTCCACTTTAAATAGGTTAATATTCTTTGCATGTTTGATCCTGTCTGGAGATAAAGAAAAGTTTAACTTGTATTGTACATGTCCTCTGGGAGAAGTCAAAGCAAGTTCAGTTTCTATATAAAGTTGAATTAAGAGGGAGCATTAAGACACTGATTCAGCTGAAATGTAACTTATAACTGCCCAATTATTGTAGGTCTGGTTCATTCCAGGGTCTTTTCTAAGACAGTGCAAGACTGAATTTTATGTATCTCTACCCAAAATACATCTCATGAGATTACCTATTACTGCATGGAGGTATTTTTTCCAGGGCATGTTCCTATCAGTCTTGAAACCTAATTCACAGTTCCTAAATCAGATTAGGACCAGTGAAGGGATGCAGTTTTATCTGGAGATATCCATAAGAAGGAATGCAGCACCTCAGAAGTTCTCCTGAGAATTCTATTCTCTCTGAGAAGTCTTTTCTCCTTAAGAAGCTGTTTCAGCCAAAAAACATTTTAAAACACATCCTCAGACCTCTCTACCATTTGAAGCTGTGGCTGGAACATACTACTCAGGTAATAAATGTAGCTCCAGCAGCTGGCTTATGACCAACTGCAAATAATGACACTGCATCTTTCCTTTTGTTTTATCAGATGTGAAAATGTATGTGCTGAATCAGAGAGAGAGTACGGGGAATTAGAAATGAGCCTGAACTCCTTCCCCAGCCCCCTTTGTTAGAAGTCAGAGATTGCTTCAGAAGGGATTCTTTTTATTTATTTTTTCTTAGTTGAAAGAGTTGAACTTTGGACTGAGAATCCCTGATGCCCTGGGAGGGAGGAGACATGTTCCTGAGACAGTAACAGATCTCCTTTGCTCTGGTTGAGCCACATTTTCAAGGCAATTTTTACCCAGCCCATACACTACTGAGCACCTCAGAAGCTTCTCTTGCGTACCCAGCTCTTTACCTTGTATTCCCTCCCTGAGGTCCCAGGGATTATTAATCTGTTCGATATCTTTTGAATTGGACTCAAGCTTAGCGTCTGCTTGTGCAGGTCAGTGAAGTGCAAGCAATCCTGTGAATGTTGTCTGTGGCTGCAAGCCAGTCTCAAATCCTGTAGCAGCAGCAGCGATCCGCAGTGAAGCTGTTGCCTCGTTGACGATTGTGCCCCATTGTCATGGTGAAGAAATGCTGGAATTTCCCTGGTTAGAGCTACATCCACTAAAATGTCTCTGTTTGCCTACTGAGGTAACAAGAGGAATATATTAAAAAAAAGCATAATAAAAGAGTTTTATAGTAGATAATGAGTATTTTAATAGCAACTGGAGGGACAGTAAAAGAGCCTAATTACAGTATGTGCAGGAAATGCATATTTTAAAGTGCTGTAGAAAGATGTGTGGGCAGGGAGCTATTTCAGCTGAACCTTGGTATTCTGTTGTTTCCCCGGTTAGAGGTCTCATGTCAGCTACTGACCACCTTAAATCAGGAAATAACGATTCCATGCAGAAAATGGACAAGAAATTCTGCAAATTAAAAAGGAAAAAACAATATCTTATCTACATGTGATCCCAGACTATAGCTTGGTTTCTGAACTGTTTTACCACAGCTGGGACAAACATGGTTTGAACTTAGACAAGCCTAGCAGTTATATTTGCTCGGCTTTCATAAATGAGGACAAAGAAAGAAGAAAGCCACAAAGCTGAGCTTTGGAGCTGAATTTTGCCTTTGTATATCATGTGTTGGTAATGCCCAACTATTTCAAAGAAATCTGGCACTCCTCTTTCAAAGAGAAGTCAGCAAGCAAGCCATGTCACTTCAGAAACCACCCAGAACCACCATTTTAGAGTTGCAAAGAGATTATGGGAAAGGGTAGAAGCAAGAATTGATCAAACCCACAGATTACGTGCACAGGTTACATGCTCTGTATTCCTGAAAAAAACAGATGTGTAGCTAATGTGGTGTTCAGGCAAACCTAACTGGCATGGACAGCGCTTGCTCAGGAGGTCTGTACAGGTGTCCCTGACCTCAGCAGCTCTACAGGGATATACTTCCACAGTGAAAGTGCTTTTGGCTGCTCTTTGGCAAGAGCCCTCTAAAACCAATGCCACCCACCTAGCTGCATGGAGATCAGCAAGGAGGCAAAATGCATGCACGGACATTAAAGCAGTCTATGAGTGGCTTCCCGCCTGGGGTCTTGGTTTAGTCATTCTGTGTGAGCATGTCTCAGGAAAAGCCGGACGACTGAATTTGTCATGGTAGCAGGTAATAAAATAAACCTCTCAGAGACAGCAGCATCGCATCAGATACACAACTGACTTCTCTTTCATTTTAATACTCACATGGGGAAAAGATGAAATGTTGATGCTGTGAAACTGTTTCACAGCTCTTAGCTTTCTGTCTTTACAGTTATAAAATTTCACAATGTAACTAAATTCCCGAGGAGGTCATGATCCAGAAATAAAACCTCTTTTAATTGAAGTAGACAAGAACTAAGGCAAGACAGCCATTGAAACAGAATCTTGCTTCTTAAAGTATTTGGCATTTAAAAAAAATTTGATGCTGACTTTGATTTATGCTTTACTATTTTATGTATGTATGACTTCTTTGTTTACTTATTAATTTTTTTTCTAGAAAAATCAGCATCAAAGTCATGCCTAGAGGACATGTATAAAATTTAAAACCAAGGCAGACAAGAATAAACAAAATCCATGTGTATCTGTGTCAGTCATTTGCAGGAGCTGCTCAGGAGATACTGTCTGTAAATATACTCTCAGAAACTGAGTAGGATTTATCCGGAGAGTGGCTAAAGAATATTGCCCTTTATAGAGCATTTAGCAAACGGGTATGCTCCAGCCCTTCATATGTGAGGTTAGCTGTTCTTGGGAACCTTAACCCTTACCTCTGAGGCATTTCTCTGAAAATGTTCCTTGGGGAGAAGAAACAACAGCTACTTTGAGTCCATTTCTGGCTGGAGCCGGCGTGCTGATCCATTTTGGCACTTCTGGAGGCCGTGCAGCCTTTGGAAGCACTCGCTGCACTGAGGCCCTGCAGTTGGCAAGAGGTAGCCCGAGGCCTGGCACTGCTCCAAATTGGATTATTCAAAGTCAGCGCTGTTCCTTTTCTCCAGGTAGTGCTTTCACATGAGACAGGGAGGGGGTGAGACAGTTTCATGTCTGTGTCTTGGATCAAAATATGGCCTTAATATAGATCTGCTCAAAACTGTTCCTTACCAAAATGCCAAGAGTGCAATAGTCAAATAAGGTTATTTGTGCAGATAGAAGCCTCTGCAGAGAGCATGGATCGGACCTGTAGAATTTATTTTGGATGACTGTATGAAAAATTTACGGACAGAAAGTCTTTTGTATCTGTACTTAATGTTTTTCAACCTACATTAACTTTACTTTTTGGACTTGAAACATTTAACTGTTTTCAGAGGTAATTATTCTTATGTAAGTAATAAATAATCTCTAACTCATTGACCAAGAAATCAGAGTGCAGTTTTGTACGAAAGTTCTTTGAAAGCCCTACAGTTACAAAGAAGATGTTGTGTTGCCCTAAAAGAGGGATAGCATACAAATGAACAGGTATGGCATGTAAATTTGCTATATGCAAGTGTGCTCAATCACTGTTCGAATACAGCTCAGAAAGTTACTATTCTGCCACTGTGTCAGGCTTAATTCTCCACTTCACTAGATCAGCTTTATGACACTGTAAATGCACTGAATTAATGGCAGTACAGTGAGGATACATCAGCATAGCATCGTTGTAAAGCAGTGGAGAGTCACTGAGATGTAGGACAGGTTCTACCAGATCAGACTGAAGGTCCATCTACAGCAGTATCCCATCTGTGATAGCGTCTAGTGGCATGTGCTTAGAGAAAAGGTAGATAAACACAAGTAGATAGCGATATTTCCTCCAATGACAGAGCTGTCTTCCAGCAATCAACTGCTTTGGTACTTTCCTGGCCAGAGGTGGTAGATTCACATAAACAGCTGTTGATAGCTTTTACTTTCATGGATATGTTTCATCTCTTTTTAGGCCTATATAACTTCTAGCATTCAGAGTCCTGCCTATGAAGTCTTATGCTGTCCAGTTCAAAGTTTCACTGATGTCAATGGGAGAATGATTAGTTCTGTCCTGGGAAAATAATGTAAGAAGGATATAATACACAGGAAAGTCACAGCATATCTCAAAACTTGACATTAAATTAGATGTAACAAAACAAATTATTTCCTAATACAACTTTCTTGAAGCAGATATGCCTCTTGTCTTTTTTCCCCAGTAAACAAAAGATGTTAGTAACTTCCAATGGTTCCAAGTCTGAACGATAGGTAACGAAGCTGATCTGGGCATACTGATAATACACATGACATTGGGAAGTGGGGTGATAGGTCACTGGACCCATTTTGTAGCCCCAAAGAGGTGACAGCTCCCAGGTCTAATTGTCAACAGCAAATGCTGTAGGATACATTCAACTCTGGAACTTCACTCACTTGTCCTAAGGACTCCAGTGGGACATAAACATACCAGACACTTGTAGCTAAGAGTCCTAACCTATCGACACATGGAAGAAAAGGGAAGGTCTGGAGACATATCCTGGAAGGTGTTAAACCAGGCACATAAGGTTCAAGAACCAACCAGCTACCCCAGAGCCCTCCAGTCTCACTCTCTCAGTACACATGGACATGTCTCAGAGGCTAGCAGCTATACTCATGGGCAGTGAGAAATATTCAGCTGTTGGCCTTCACGTGCTGTCCCACAAGCCAGTCACTGTTTCCTCAAAAGCAAAAGCAGCAGCTGGATTATCCAGCTCAACAGATCCATAAACCATGTTTCAGCTGACTGTAGAACATTGCAAGTTTTATAGACACTTAGGATCTATTCACTTTACAGCTTCCACCTAATAGTCTCATCTGGAGGATATCTTTTCCCTCCAGACAGCTTCCTGTTGATTAGCAGGTATTAGGCAATCACTAACTAAATAAGAATGGACAGGATCCTAATAAAAGACTTCACACCAACTTATTGTAAGTACCTTATTGTAATGGCAACTGTGGAAAGAGGCACTAGCAAAAGAGTGTGAAGAGAGTAGACAATGAGAATGCAATGCAGATTTCTAGAGCAGATATTCATAAACCATTTGGGCTAATCAGATGTTGACATGAAGAAACACTTACCTGACCTGGATATGAGTGTCTGCAGAGCTGCTTTATACTATGACTAATAGCAGTGTATATCAAGCACTAGTTCTGTTGTACAAGTGTATGCTTGTTTGCTCTGGAAAGGTGAAAACTGAAACCACCTAACATTTTTTCCTATGACCTAAGCTGGACAAAGGGACAGGCTTTTGGAGGTGAAAGAGTGATGTATCAGTATTAGTGTTAGAACTAGTGCTAAAATAACTTTGGCTCATCAGGCACTGGATTCTGCTGAGATTAAGACGAGAGTCCAGTGATTGAAGGGACATGTATTCCACATTCACCTGCAAAGCCCTAGAGACAAGCCACACTTGGTTGCACATAAACCAAGCTGTTGAGAAATGCAGAAATGCAGAGGGAGAAGTTTCCAGCGATCTTCCCTGAGCTTGCCTTACATATGTAGCTGAACAGATTTTGATTTTTAATGTACCAATTTGCACCACTATTGAAATAACGTTGAAAAGGAGATATTAAAAAAGAACTAACCTAGAGACATTATTGTGACAAAACATTGGCAATAACAGAGTGAGAAGTGAAGAATCTGTGCATATTTCTTCAGAGAGAACACCCAAAGTAAAAGCAAACTCATACTTTCCTGACCAAAAGAGGTCAGTGGAATAGGTTGAAAGAAGTATGACTAAGTCTCCTAAAAGTTGTCACATGCAGTCACATATAGAGGACCCTGAGAACTGCGTCGGACCACACCTGATAGAAGAAGAATCTGAGCAATAAGGATTGGGACAGGGGTATTAGTTACAATATGGATAATACTATATATACTATAGTGACTTCTTACCTACTTCTTCCCACAATTGTGAGAAACTAAAAGACAAAAGATATGCAGCAAGTTGTATATTAAAATAATTATGCCACCTATAGAAAACTATTGTTAGTTATAAATGAAAAAATCCTGGAAATTTGATAATCCTGTAGTATGAATGATTGACATGGTTGGATAGTATAACAGCCTTCACAAACATAATTGAAACTATAAACATTTTTGTTTCCAATTTCTTTAATCTTCACAGAAGTCCAGATTCACAGAGTCTAGATTCCCTAAGCTCTGACTCTCTGGGTTTAGGCCTTCAAAGCTATGTAGCTAGTAGGATGGAGGTGGGACAGAAGGTCAAGTGAATCTGGATCTCGCTGGAAGCACGAGCGACAGTGTCCCTGTAGAGCCTGAATACTCTGGTAATTATTGGCCATCTAAATACCAAAAGGAGGTCCTAAAGCTGCTTGTTTTCAGTTTGGATAGAAGAAAATGGAGTATTTGGACCTGGACATATTCTAACCTAACTTTGGAGAGTTACCTGAGTAAGGCTCCTAGGCTTCTTGTCCAGGCAGTGAAGAAAGGTAAGGCCTTTCATGAGACAAATTGGCCCCTCTGAGACTTCCGTCCCCTGCATTGAACCAAAGCCTTTGTTTCTATGACGAGGCCTCACAGCCTTCAGGATGTGTTGTACAGATACATCTGCAGAACTGGAACTTCATAACCATACAGGGCCTTGTTTTGTTTCTCTGAATGTTTCATTTTTCCAAACTTAGAAAGAATTGTATGTCATATATCTAGCAGATATATGTCAATAGGTACATTAGAAGACAGAATTTGTTCATAATGCTTTTAATAAAGTATTATGGCTAGTCAGAAAATCTTTTTTAGCTCTGCGCAGTTGTTCAGGGAATTTGCAATTCTTTTATACATGTTTTTGCCTTAAGTATGTACCAGATGAGGCTTTACCTGATCTAAATTGATACAGTTCCACTGAGTTTTTGGCTTGTTATCTTTATACGTTTCGGGATTGTTTCTCTTTTGGGTTGTACCCATAGAAACACTTCCAGGCAAAAGCTATACATCATTCACTTTCTTTTGTCAGTGTGCATTCTGCATGAACACTGAGGGAACATGTTATTTCTGGTCACTTTCTAAATGAAATGCACCGCTGTTAAACCCTGCTTCCTCTTCCAGGCCCGTGGGGAAGACGCAGTATTGTTTTCCCCAACACTAACAAGCCCTGCCTCCCACTGCTAACACTGATTTTTCTGAAAGAGAAGAGAAGGCACTCCCTGTGATAACCCAGTGTTAGGCCCTCTGCTGAACAGCTGTGCT
Organism: Dromaius novaehollandiae; assembly: GCF_036370855.1. Classification (NCBI taxonomy): domain Eukaryota; kingdom Metazoa; phylum Chordata; class Aves; order Casuariiformes; family Dromaiidae; genus Dromaius; species Dromaius novaehollandiae. The sequence goes on from NC_088098.1 coordinate 29,600,361, forward strand.
AAATGAACCTGTACTTGATTACGTCCTAAAACCCATCAATCTTGCACAGGGTTTCCAAACCCTCCACAACCTCCCCAGAAGGCATAATGGCAATCACTGTGTTTAAAGGTCATGGTTAGGAGCTTAATTTAAAGCTCTTATAATAATGCAATTTAATTCTGGGAAATGCCATAGTATTGCTCTCTGAGGACTCCTGTCAGACAGAAGACACTTACTGCTTGTGCACAGCTTTGATTTATTTATTCCTTTAAATAACATCTACCTTGTTATCTTTTTAACTTACTAATGTTTCCACTTATTAGGTGGTAGGCAGATTTTCATAGCTGCAGAAAATTTGAAGTGGAAAACATCAGCTGTGTTTTAATTCCTACCGTGGAAAAAAAGTGGTTTTTTTTTTTTTTTTTTTTTCCAAAATGGATAATGCACATACTGTGTAGCTAAAAAATTAAAGCAGTTCAAGTACCACAAGCTTTTATACCTCGCTCTAAAAAAGACTTTCATATCTAACGCAGCAGAAACCCATAATAAACAGATTTGCAAGATATGTTTTATTTGATAGCAGTAGCAGCAGTGAAATAAAGCTGAAGAGGTGGTTTAGTGGTCTAAGCATCATGTTTTGAATACCTAGACTCTCTGGAACCACTGTTTTAAATCTCAGCAGGATTGACTCAGCCCTTCATCTCCTTTAGGCAGATACTTGGAGTTTCATGCAGCCTACTTTGCAGAGGGGTGAGACTTTATGAACCAATGCCCTGGCTTCTATGTGCAAAACTTAAATCACATGTTCTGTTCTTAGTGCTACTGGTCTTAATTGCTTTCCTCCTTATGAGTATGCACCTTTCTCTATGCTGGCAACTGCTGGGCTCTGCTCTGGAGATGTCTGCAGTCCAGTAGTGATGAACACAGACAGCTTGAATAGCCCTGAGACACTTCCAAGACTGGAAATTCTGGACAGCAAAAAACAAAACTGATCCTTGATGCCTTATTCTTCAACAGGCCAGCCACCTGCAATGAGTTGCCCAGCTCTTTGGGAGGGCTTGTTAACTGGGACACCAGGCTGCGCAAGTTCGTCCAGGCGATAAGGTGCTCCCAGAGCTGAGGGTGCTGAGGACTGTTGCAGGTTCTGGTGGGAGCTCAGCTCCATCCCTGACATGACAGTGCTTGAGCAGATGCCTGCAGAGCCAGCTCAGGGGCCCCCACATTGCTATCTTGCGTTTCCTCCTCCGTCAGGGAAGGCTTCCTTCTTCTGGAGCAGTAGCAGACCTGAGCTGGCTCCATGCACCTGGGCAGCACTGAAAGGAGAATAAGAAACCAGTAAGAAATAGCGGAAGAATAAAAGCTCGATGCGCATAGTTAATCAGAGCTCCTAGGCTTGTCTGTGAGATGCTCCCTTATGTCTCTGACTCGTATTATCATTCATCATCAGAACAGAACAGTTGCCCACAGGTGATGCAAAGCTCACTGTACAGCACTCAGGCACAAATTCATTAGTTCATTTATTTATCATTTTTTAGGAGAAGCTAGAAGAGTTTTCTCTTTTCCTTCCCCTGTTTTGCCAATGTGCAATGCCTAGTGGTCACTTTTCCATGTCACACAGCTACTGAGTAAACTCTCTCACATCAGGATCAATGAGGCACTCAGTCTTGATATTTCTGAATGAAAGATCCTACAACCAGATGCCAGTGAAGCCAGAAGTAAAACTCACATGGTCCAACAGAGTCAGGACTAAAGACCAAAATTTTATTATTGCAGATGACTTTTGTAGCTAAACACATGGTCCAGGGTTAAGCCAACAAAGTATGAAATTCCTTAACTAAGAATTCCTTCTATGTAGTTGTTCACAACTACAGCACAGACCTGAGCATACTCTGCCTTCAACTTGACTTTCATGATTTTGTTCAGAGCCTGCTAGCATGTCATTTTATGAAGTGGGAGGCCAAAGCTTTTCTACAAAGAGCTTACCTTTCCTACCTCCCCAGTACATGACATGGAAAAGGCAAGGAAAAGAATCAATAAATACATTCATGGGTAATTAATCACAGCTAATTAAACACACTGAGAAGGGTAGGGTAGAAACAATGCTGAATTTATAAAAAGATTGTTTTAACTCTGGTGCAACATGCCATGAAATCTATTTTCATTACATTAATATACTCTGGAGCAACAGCCAGGTGGCTTTTCATGTGCCTTAAGGAACCTGACCATTGTAACAGAGAAAAGTGGAAAGTCATAGCATAGCGTGGGGGGGAGAAACAACATAAACAGCTCTGATGCAGAACTGCCAGGCGATCATCATCACTGCAGCTGACAGTGTTACTTAAAATCAGAACATTGCACAAGACTCAAAGTAACCGAGTAGCTCTGGAAGACCTTGGAGGAACGTGGTGGGCCTGACTGCGTGCCCTACCACTGCTGCTTGCCATTTACTGGACGTTAGTATTGTTCTGTTGGCTTAATAAAGGTGCGGCTGGGCAATCCCATCCTGTGTTGATCAGAAAAGGAAATAAATGGATGTTTCAGCACCTCTTTAGCATCTGAGGAAAGATGCGCTCAGACTTTATATGGACCATTCAACTATTTCCTTTTCTTCATACAATATTTAGAGCCTCATCCAAAGTCCAGTGAAATCTGCAAAGTATCTTCCCACTGACTCCATGGACTTTGGATCACACCCCTAATCCTTGGACAAGTGCATGATTAATAACAGAGAACTAAATACATCAAAAACTATCTTTCAAGTAATTAGGTGTTCCCAGTTAAATCTCTTAATTCAAATTACAGGGTTTTTAAAAAGCAGTCTTCTTAAAAGCCAAGAACAAAGTATTTATATTAGCTACACTGAAATGAAAGGGAAACTAACAGAAAAAGCTACATTATTCATTTCCTATTTAAAAATAAAATGCCTGTTATTTTAAAAGCTAGTATCTGCCTTAAACATTCAATCTGACTTAAAAAAAGTAAAAATATATCTATCAGCATTAAAAAGACATCTTTAAAGCAAAGATGCAATAATCATAACAAAAATAAGAAGAAAACAGAGATCTCTAGCTACACTCAGAAGAGAAGGTGTGGTACACTGAATAGGAAATCATTTGGTTCTCACTGATTATAGCTCTTTGTATCAAAATACTCAAGGCTGAAATTAGTGTGATCCACAGAGCAGGTGTTTTGAATTTTAATCTCAGATATAATTAAAGTCTGTAAAAAACACTATATGATGCAGTAGCTGAAAGGGCTAATCATGGGATGTTTTGTTTTTAAAAATATTTAAAATTAAAAAAATTATATTCCACAAATCTTTATTTTGACTGCATATGAAGCTGCAATCCATTATGACTTTGATTTGAAAAATTTAAATAATTCACTTGTGTCTTTAAAACTGGTATGTAATTAGCAAGTTCTATATCTTGCATTTCATGTTGTTTATATAAACATTGTTTAAATCTCTAACGCTTGCACAATCACACTGTGGGAATAATTGTCAAGGACACATACTGGTTTAAATGCAAACTGGATTAAAGGATTATATAAACTGAGCTAAAAAATCTCCTTTTACTGTTGTGTATTGTTTGCAAATGATATTTCTTTGGACTTCAGATATTCAATCTCTTATTCTACTATTTAGAGTGAAAGGATGCCAAATTTAGCAGCACTTCATATTTGTAAAGAAGAGTAAAGTACAAGCCTATAATATTGCCAATCATTGCTTTGTAGTCAAGGTTGAAATCCAGAGCAACAGATGCTGATAAAAAAAAGTCATTTGATGGCTCCCATCTTCTTAGCTATTACCTCTGTTTTTGAGCTAAAATGGCAGTGCAATCAAGCAACACAGGAATGAATCAATTAGATAGTGATGATGCTGAAAGGAATGAGTCCTCAACTTTTCAGTGCACAACTGCGGCAGCTTTAAGGAATTTAAACTGAATAGGTGATGTTGTTCCTCCAAATTTCTGCAAACCAGTGCAGTGCAATTCAAATTAAGCAAGCCAAAATAAGACATCTGAAAGGAATAGTTGCTAAAAAATGTGGCTGAAATAATTATGAGGGGCCATTCATTCTTCACCCTGGAAGCTGGGAACCTGGGAACCTGAAGGTGACGGTGCAGAGCACAGCTCTCCACAGGCTTAGCACTGGGCATACCTCTATATGGCGTAATACTCTTTATATTGATGTTACTTTCTTCTGCTGAAGAGGCATAAATAACAAGACCAATTACCTAGACATAAGAAGCAAAGTCCATCGCTGATAAAATATTTCCTTTATGATTATACTGTCAGTATTATGAATGTTGGCAAACAAAAATACCTTGGAAAGCCTGTCTTTCCTGTAATCATGTTTGTTGAAGTCAGATATTAGCAGTGGAATTTGTAATGCATTAAGCAGTTATCTTCCAGACAGTCTGAATGCCAGAGAAACGTGTATTTTATTAGCGCTGTGAAATGTTTCACTTTACCTGCAATTCAGGTGACAACTTGCCTTCAGGTCTTCAATACTGAGATAATGCCAGTGCTCCTCAGATCCGCTGCCAGATCGTCTGCTGGTGGAGCGGGGTCGGAGGGCCCATGGGCCAGGTAATTAATGCGGTGTCAGTCCCGAGGGGACTCTCTGCCAAGAGCCTTGCAGTGCAAGCTGACAGCTCAATCTCTGCAAGACTTTCCCTGGGCCGAAGGATGCTGGAAGTGTTTCTTCACTGTTCAAAGAGAAAAACCTTTCATTCTGAAGGTGTTTTGAACTCACTCTAAAGTGCAGATGTTGTTTATACATTGTGTTACAGGGGAAAATATTTCTTTTTTCATGTTTTCTAAACTTATTATCGAGAAAAAAAACTGGGCAAGGCTCAAGTCTGCAAAGTGCCAAATTTTTCAAACCTTGTAATTTAAACCATCATCCCACATATATGTTGGAAACCCAGATGCTTTGTATCCTTTTTATCTCCTGTTCTATCTGACAGGCGCAGAGATTTCTGTGTGTCAGGGAAAAGTATAGCCTCCCAGCATGGCACTGCAGAGAGAAGCAGAGAGAGATGTTTTTGCCAGGTTCCCATCCCAATATTCTCACTGTATTTTAATTTTTCAGCTTTAAGCAAAACTCATAACAGAAATGCCTTCTGTTTTTAGTCTTGAAGGCTTGTTTCTGGTATCATAGTTAGTAGTTACCCATAAGAAATGTGTTAAATGGAATCTCAATTACCTCAGTAGGCTTCTAAATCTGATTGAGTAATTACTGAGTGAAGTAGATTTCACCCAGATACGTGTGTGTGTGTGTGTGTGTGCGCGCGCCATAACATCTTTTGCTGCTTTCATAGTATCCTGTCAATACTTGTCACTAGCTGTGACTCAGACTCGAGGCATCTGCTGTAATCATAGGCTTCCAGGTCTCCATTTTCATAACCTTAAACTTTAACTTTGACTAAACATGGCAATACCAAAGAATGGCTATTCTATTATCAATCTAAAATGATATCTACTAGGTAAGAATGGCCTGTTGAATATAAAGTTTCAAAAGATAAACTTTAATAATTACAAAATAAAAAATGAAAACTTGCTACAGCTTTTAGTTATGTGAAGACATACTATCTTCTCCACAGAAGCAATGATTCAAAGGATTAACACAGAATGGAGAGAGCCCAATGAAGGAGTTTTTAAACCTCACAATTCTACGAAGAGCTCTGTCCTTTCACACTGTCCAAGGCGTACTCTGAGTACTAAATTGCTGATTTCCTCAAAGTCTTTTCTAATGCTCGTAAAAATAATATTTGAGTGATTCATAAGCAATCTTTAACTCCCACCTGTCCGTTGTGCTGGCATCATTGGCCCCATTTTAAAGATGTAGAGTTTAAACATAATATTTTTAAAAGTGCCCAATAATTTGGGGTGTTCAGCAGAAAATATCTGATTTTTTGGAGCACAAGTATTTTCAAAGCAGAGCTCTTAGTGACTGCAGTGGCAGCTGTAAGTAGAGTCTGAGGATAATTCCGGTTAGAAGGCACCTCTAGATGTCATCTGATCCAACACCCTTGTCAAAGCTGGGCCAATTTTGAAGTTATATCCAACTTCAAAATTAGTTCAAGTCTTTCAGGGCCATATCTAGTCAAAACTGTGATATCTCCAAGGATGGATATTTCAAAACCATACAAGTACTTCATGATTCTGCAAGTCAGGACCTGGAAATACACACCAAAGCACCCAGAAAAAGGGTTTCTGCAAGTTACTGCTGCAAAGACAGCATTGAGGACACTCAAAAGACAATCTTTCATGTCTTTGTGAGTGCTGAACATCACTGCGCCCTCATGCTGCTGGTAGGACGTGTGTAGTGAAGCCTGCCTTTGGCTCATTTCTTTTTGTGCCGTCCCCCACGATAGCAGCAGATCAGTTTCTCAAAGGCAGGAGAAGGGACCTGTAGATATCTGCACTTATTTCCATACCCTGAAGGAAACAGGCATCTGCCAATAATTAGAGGCAGGCAGCAATCTCTGGTGTCTTTAAACACTTGTAGCCAATGCAGCCTTGTACTTAGCCCCTGTCCTGGAGGACACGAGCTGTCTACAGGCAGCCAACGTGAACAGAGCTGCTGCCATCTAACAGCAGACTGCAGTCCTAAACTCTCTCTGATCCCTCCTTCTCACGGAAACAATGCCAGCCACATTTGGGGAGAATCGTAGGAGGGATTAGGAGTGTGACACATTGTAGGAGAATACTTTAAGAGCTATCATGGCCGTGAAATAAATCATAATCGAGTATGGATAGGTTTTCCTTATTTTGTAATGTGTTCATTGGTATGGCTGGCCCTGAGGAGGAAGAAAGGAGAGAACTAGGGAAGAAGTGGAAGGGCAGCACAGATTATGATAAGCTGACTCACAAGTGTCAATGTGTTTTCAAACTGTGCTTAATTAAAATGTATGAATAAACAGGTGGAATTTTGTAATTTCCTCTATTTTCTGTGATCAACATATGGAAAAGAAACTGTGCCAGCTTTGGATGTGTGGAGCAGCTGGGGTGCTGCAAGATCACCATGAAGCCCAGCCTCATGAAGATCTCCCAGGTGCTGTCTTCTACAGGAGGACCTGGCTGCATCCCATGACCACGAGGCTCTGAGGGGGAAACGTATCCTCCAGCAAGGGGGCTTTGAGTGCAGAGTGTCTCTAGGAGACACTTCTCCAGGACAGTGTTATGGCGTCTCTCTCCATCTGTAACACCACATGGTAGAAGCCACTGGTTAAGCTGGAGCGGGCAGGAGGCCATGCGCTCCGTTTGAGGTCCTAACTGTGGGAGGGAGCTTGGTACGAGTACTGCATTCAGCAAGGGAAATTTGGCAGGTCTGAGACACTGATGGAAAGTTGACAGAGCCGTCTGTGTACCTTTTCCTGGCAGAAGACTCCAGCTCCAGGACCTCCGAGGGTGGTTTGCAAAAAGGAGAGAGCAGGAGCGCTGGCTACGCTGGCCTGTGCCTTGGCTGCTCCACAGATACCACAGCACTTCCAGGGCCAGCATGCAAGCGGGTGCCAGCTGGGGCGAGACAGCCCCGGCAGCCAGCGCAGGCTCATCAGGGGAAACACCTCTCAGCAGCCCCCCTCTCAGCTTCTGCACTATGCTGAGATTGAATTTCTGCTCTTAAATTCAGTGAGAGCTTGGGGTGCTCTAGGAGTAGCCAAAATTAGCCATCCTAAAGATAGTCTAAGTAAAGAGTGGTGAAGAATTTAAAAGTCAAGTGCCATCATTTCAGAGAAAAGGGAAAACCCACTTAAACACATGGATTATCTGTCTAATAGCAGAGGGTCTTAGGGTCAAGAGTCGTATGTGTCAAACAATCGCTGATCAAAAACTTTGTTTGATTTTATTTTAAAGTAACATTAAAAAAAAAAAAAAAAGCTTGAGCCTTCTCTTGCAGAAAACCAGACCTAATACGGAAGGGTGTGCTACAGGCAGCAGTCCAAGAGCACGCAAGAGATTTGTAAAAATAATGCTTCAGGAAGCTTGGTCCAAAAGCATATTCCAGCAAATGATTGCACTGAAATTAATCACCAAGGAAAGCTACAGGAGCCAGCTAGCACTTTAACTGTAGCATAAACTGGCACTGCTTTTTTGGAATGACTAGAGCTGTGCTGATTTATACCATCTGATGATCTGGTCCACAAACATTTTCTTATTCCAACTTTATATGTTTCCCAGGGTGTAAGGGTGTCTCTGTCTATCTCTGCTCATTTAAGATTTCCAGATGCTAGTCTGGAAGTATGATTACAGCAAGCATTAAAATGGTCAGTTTGGATGGGGTACTGGTTTCCTGACATCCTCATTGGATACTTCCATTTCACCTTATGAATGTGACGGTTGATCTCTTTTTTTCTTTTTTGGTATTGAAATTCTCAGTGAACTTAATGAAAAGGGCCCATTCTCACAAACCACAAGGGTAAGCTATGTTAATGGCAGTTACATGTGTACGTTGAATGTATTTGTACATGAAGGTGGCTCCTTATATTTAGATTTGCAGTCCTAAGGAAAAAAAATAGCTCCCTGTTTATGAACTACCAAACAATTTCAAACAATTTAAAGTGGCATTTCTCAAGTCCTGTCTTTATGAATACGCCCTCTGAGTCTTTTTCACTGCACCTGTACAAACAGCAACAAAGAGAAAACGTGTGAGTGTGAAAAGGGCCTTCAGCTTCTCCCACCTACTTAATGAAACTTCCTTGCTTTTTTGCAAGCAAATGAAAGACAATAAATTACACACGATGCTTCTTTTAATGGCAGCAGGAGTGATAGGAGTGTCCTCATTCAATGCTCTAGGGGGTAAGACTTATAAAAGATGCCATAAAAAGTCTCGCTGGGATGTGAAAGCTTGCAGAGACGGAGGCAGTTCAGCAGGCTCTGGAGTTTACAACAAAGCGCACTGTGCCTGTCATGCCTCTGGTCTAGTCTGCCAGTGCCCCTGCACAAGCTGGTGTAGCTCAGCTGGTTTCAGCAGAGCAGTGCAGATTTGTATCAACTCAGATGTGGACAGGAATCTCTACATTACTACGAGAGTTAGAAATATTACCAAGAATTGTGTTGCTTTTGGAGACTTTTAACACAGCTGATGTTCTTTTTCACCAAGTAATCTTTAAAGCAGCTACAGATCACTCGATTACATGCAGTTTGGATTAGTACTTAGGACACTGGAGAAGAACTGGTTGTACAAGAAACCTTGGATCAAAAGACTTTGACTTGATTAATTTTAAATTAAATGTAAAAATAAACAAGAGGAGGCCTACTTGAAATTGAAACTAGTGTTTTCAGTTTCAAAAATACACTTCTCTGAACCGGGAAACTCATGGACTTGAATGTAAAACAGAGCTGGAATTTCTGGATGTCAAAGGTACAACATTTCTCTGAGGCTTAAACTGAAAGCAAAGGAAGGGATATAGACCTAATGAATACTTAGCTCAAAAATTAGATATTAGGAATGGGTAGACATCCTATGAAGAATGGAAGAAAGAAAGCAATGTTCAGCTAATGCAATTAAGTCTTTGAGGTCAGGAAGTGCATGGCTAAGAAGACAATTGCCAAAAGACAAACTAGGTTGGACTTTTCAAACACAACTAAATCAAACAGAGATTATTTTAGCCACATGAACAAAAGGAGAAGATGATTTATAGCCACTATGCAGTTGAAGATGGTGCTGTAGTTAAGGATAATACAGATATGGCCCCAAGATGAGCCATAAATTGGCTCAGTTTTCTGCAGGGATGATGATGTTAAACAAGGCTGTGTTGCTAGTGGGAATGTGAGAATGGAAATGGAATTAACCACATCTAAGGTGGCCAGAGAGCTCTGAAGAGATTAATGTGACTGAGTCAGCCTGCAATGGAGGCACATCTTAGTACTCTGAAAGAACTGGTTTAAGAAACTGCAAGTCTGCTAACAAAGATTTTGAATGTGTTTATCAGAGATGATAGCTCTTCCTTGAAAAAGCAAGTGTTGGATCTAATTTAAGAAAACAGGCAGGGAAGGGAACAGTCTGGGAAACTACAGGTCTGACTTCAAGAATGTGTGAAGTTTCAAAATACACATTGGAGGAAAAAACCTAATAAGGCTATGGAGATGGAAATGAAATAAAATGCCACACGTGCTTTAGCAGTGGTAGAACATGTCCGAATCACCTGACAACTGATTTTTATTATTAAGAGAATGAGATGCAACTCAGTTACCAGGAGAGTTTTTGATACAGTGCTGCATGGCAAATTGCTTGTTAAGCTGGAGAAAATTTGGATTAGTAGAAGAATTGTGAGGTGGAAAAAAATGAAAGATCATGCTGAAAGGAGAAATATCAAGCTGAAAGGAAGTTACTGGTGGGGTTCTTCCAAGATGTGTCTAGGGACTGATCCTATTTAACATTTTTAACAACTTTGGCATAAAAAGTAGGACTGTAGTCATGAAATTTTCTGATAATGCAACATGTAGTGTGAATGTGGAGGAGTATAGCATACAGAAAGAATTGGATGAGCTTCAGAACTGGAATAATAGCAATGAGATTAATCTGAATAACCCAAAAGGTGAGGTCAGGCACTTTAGGACTCACATTTTTTCCCCAAGGAGGAATCTTTGAAAAAAGAACTGGGAATGGACTATTTGATCACTGGATGACAATGTGTGGATGTGCCTGTGCAGATTCAAATGTGGTCCTAGCATGTATCAGGTGACGTACCTCCAACAGAGATAAACATCAGTGCCGTTTTGTGACATAGATTACTTCAGCTGGCAATGAGGAGGTTTCTAACCAGAAGAACAATACACTTCAGAGATAGCCATCCATCACCTGCAATGGGGAAAAAAATGAAATTACTCTTAACCTAGAACCTTATCAGTTTATGAAAGAGATTACAATGAGGTAACCCCTCACTGGGGTTGGGGGAGGCTGGAGGCAGTAGTCTAGGAAATCGCTTCTGGTTCAAACCTCCTCTTTAGTTTACATTAAGCTCATACACTGAGCTTGGCAAAATCACCAAAAAGCTAGTTTAAGCTTGAATTCTACTTCTGATGCAAAAATATGCCCGTATTTGTAACAAATATCAGTAGCTGTTAATAATTGGACTAGCTCAATCCCCAAATCCATATTTGTCCTTTCTGTGGCAAATGATCTCCATTACTAATGTATCCCATATCATCACCTGTAACAAATCCTATTACCTAGTGATTCTCTTGATTTTCAGGCAGTTTCAGCAGTGCATCTGTCTGCAGTTAGTAAACTTTATTATTAGATCACATTTTTTTCTTTATAGGTAGTTTTCACCAGACATCCCCAAAACATGCTGAGTATGTTCTACGGAATCTTAATCCCCATGGTTCTCATGTATCATCATAACCTGAGCCTCATATTTTTTGTAACTGGGGTTTCCCACTGCTTGCCACCATTTTTGCTCTGGGTAGGGAGGGGCCTCTCCAGCTCTGGTGAAGGAAGACAGCAAAGGTATGTGCCCTGTCCTATGTCACAGGGACTTCGGAGGGACTTGCTTGCCCAGATTTTGATTTCTGATAAACTGATTTCTCTTGCAGTTCCTAATCAAGCCGTCATTTGACAACTACTCTCTATTTAGCTGTGATGAAGTGCCCAGATGAAGGTTTTTGCTCTGCTCCACTTAGTATATGCAGGGCTCCTCCAGGAACCTATTAACTTATTATTTAGACACTGGATGGGCACATTTCCAGTAGATGACTTGATGTTCACATTTTTTATTTGCTAAAGATTTCTTTGACCTTGGTGAAAACCAAAAGAGAGGAAATAGCATTCAAGGAGGCAGAGCTTAAAATGAAAAACACATGAAACAGGAACTCCCCAAGGAACGGAGGAATGGAGCACTGGCCGAACTTGGGGGTGTTTGCTGTTCAGCAGCCTTGCCAGGACATATGGAGAGCGATATTTGAACTTTAAATTCTCAATGTGCAAAAGAAAAAAAGAAACTTAATAGTTTAACAACAGAGGGTCCACCCCTGGGATACAAACATTTTCTTCATTTTAATCACAATTAGAAAATGTGAACTGTTTGGTGACTTCACTAATGAATCCTGAGTTATGGCTTCCATTTTAAGATACCAAATTAAATCATAACAGATTTCTATGGTCATCTTATTTTTTCTGAGAGTTTCTGAGGCTGCTGAGTGAAAGGCATGTATTTATGACTAATTTAAAGTATAGAAGATTTGTTACAGTGGCTCACACCTGTCACAGCCATTGATTTATATATGTGCTGACTTGCCATGCTTGCCTATGGGTAGCTTAAAATTACAGACCTGGTACATGTGGACTACAGAATTACAATACCGAAAAATATAATCAGAAAAAAATAGAATTTTCTTCATACCAAAGTCCAAAGAACATTACTGCATGGGAACTTTTAGCCTAAGCTCGTATTACACTTGTGTACAGGCATGTACATGAGATCCAACCTTTTCTGAAATATCAGGTTTATTTAATATGAGCAAAAGTAAATATTTTGTTGACTTGAGTAGTGAATATGGTTCTGGTTTGCTGCTAACATAGACTCATCACTGAAGATCAAACCGATTTCAGGTCAAAAAAGAAATTTAGTGAATAAATCTTCTAAAAATTTCTCACTGAGCACCAGGAACCCTGATCATCACTTTGAAACAGTATAGCAATGACAGGTTAGCATGGATTGCCTACGGTGACCTGTCCCACAAAGAACGGCTGGCACCCGCAGAAGACAGTTTGGGAACAGCTGATCTCAACCACAAGTGCTACCTGTGGTCTTGAAACAAAAACTTCGCTATTTCTTGACATGAGTGGGAAAAAACATAATAGTATTGCCTCTCATATATTAGCTCTGCTTAGGAAGTGTGCCTCTCTTGGTCTGGGGAAAGGTGCTTCCATGAGCTCCATATCTCCTTCCTGTGAATTATTTTAATAGGAAGATCTTCCTCTGGCTGAAGTAGTCTGGTTTTGCTTCCAGGGCAGGCCGGAGCAGGCTCTTAAAGTGTTCGTCCCTGGGTATTTTCTATATGGTGATTATATGACACAGTGGGGGTGGTAGAGTTGGGGATTAAATGCTCACGTGACTGTGCAGGGATGGCTAGAGGCCAGACTGGCGAGTGGGCGGGAGCAGCCTGACACTATTGCCCATGTCCAGTCTAACAGCAGGTCGTACTAACTGGGCAGCTGTAGCACCATTAGTACTCATGGGAAGTCCTTATAAGAAGCAACACAAACTAATCCCGTCTTGTTTCTTTTGGAGGTAGCTGAGGAAAATCCAGAGGATCCATCCATGTCTCCTGCCCCTGTCTTTGGGCTTCCTCCATCCCACATAGACCTTTGATCCAATTGCTCCATTCAGTAGGTGATTGGTTGCCTGCCTGGAGCCCCCCACCAAACGCGGGCAGAAAGTCATTGCTAACACCATCACTGTGAACTAGCATTTTTGGAACGGTTTAATACTACAAATTGGTTATCCAGGAGAGGAAGGGTATACAACAAAACAGTGCCTGTAAATTTTAAAACAAAACAAAACAGAGAAACATCTTTTTTTTTTCTCCTTAAAAACTCTCTTCCTGTTGTAAGAATTGCCATTTTCCTTATGGAAGAGGGTATCAAATAAGCTGTCTTTTTGCTGAGCTTTATGGGACTAAACACACTTATGGAACATTCCTGATTGACTCAGGCTGAGAATCTGGCTTATATCTCTCATGATCTGTCTCTTTTGCTTTTCCTATTTCCCTCTGAGTTGCCTTCACCCCTGCTTCATGGACAGACAAGGCTCTGGAGACTGGATCTTTCTTTTCTGCAGTAGCAAACTCTGCTGTTCTTGTTCTTCCATCATCTTCCTCCATTCAGGGTCACAGAGGAGGAATGCTCAAGGTCTGAGACAGTTTATTTAGTTCACTCTTAACGGGAAAAATATCTGGGAATCATTATTCTGAGTTCAGACAATTACCTGTACATCATTTGCAGTTTTCTTGTTGATGTGACATATGTATAACATTCAGGTTTTTTAGACAGTTACATCATGTTATTTGATATATACATAACATCTGTAATGTAATTCATAAAACAAGCTGTGGCATCGCACATACCTCTCGATTTACTGAATCTCAAAATACAAAGGCTTGTCTCTGAAGCCTTGTGTACTTTTCTCTGCATAAAACTTTAAAAAACCCACATGATTCTTGATATTAATACAAAACTTAGATGTGAGCAATCATAAAGCAATACCCCCCCCAAGTCCATACCCACAGTAAAATCTCAAATGTAGCAAAATAAATGAAACGCAAAATATTTTTTTACCATAACTGAAAAGCTCAAATTAAGGAATATTAGATATCTTGTTTGACTGAATAAGGCTGGAAGCCAGCTAGAACTTTCATTTAGTTTTTTTTCTTTTGTGTCTCTTCAAAATGGTCTTATTATTGAATATCATATGTCTTGCTGTGTTTCTAAATTCATGCACATTTCCTGATAGGAACATATGGAAAAGAGTAGATGGTTCAGAGTGAAATCTGGATGACATAATAAACCGTGAGAGAGAAGCTTGAAGGATTAATACAGATCCAAAGACTGAAACTATGTCTACTGTTAAGTACACACCACCATTTTTTATAGCGCAGACTTTTATGAGGCAGAAATAGGGAAATGTAAAAATCAGACTGTTATAAAATATTAGGATTTTGTATATTTATCTTCTGGATGTGATGGCAATTTTAAAAAATCATTTTTTAAAATGCTTCCTTGTTTTAGTGAATTTGAAGCGTGGGCAGAGCCCGTGTAAATTTGCAGTGTAATTTCTGTCCATGCTGTCTTCTCTTTTTCCAGAGTTTGGTTTCTTCTGAGCAAATGAGCAATTACCATGGCTCCTCTCACTAAGGCAGGTGAATAATGCAATGTGCACAGACACACTGCTGACAGCAATTTCAGGTAGTTTGGAGAACACTGCAGCCATAAATATGGGATACCAACAATGCTATGCTTATTTTGGATTAAAAAGTTACAAATGAGGTGATGTTGCTTCTCATCATATTAATGCCTAGAAGTATGTCTTTGGCCAGACCCTCAACTAGTAGAAAAAACTGTGTTTAAATCTCTGATTTCAGTAGAGGTGTAGAGGTTGACTCTGTAGGAAGGGTCCACCGCTTGGCTCGCTGCGTGTCAGTGCAGTGAGCGCGGGCTGTGCGGAGGGTGCAGAGGGCGGCTGATGTGGGCTCCTTCGCTCAGCTGTCCCCGGCTAACCGTCGTGGCAGTGGGTGCCGCCCCGGCAGCTGGAGCTGCCGCTCGGCTAGCTTCCAGAGGTGCATAACATGCAACCACATGCCGGTACAGCTGCAATAAGGTCCACCCTCAGCCTAACATGCTGCTCATCTCCATTTCTATTTTCTGTGATGATACAGGAAAATTGCAAAGCAATTACCTATTCAAAGAGTGGGATTTGGAAAATAAAGAAACAAAAGATTCCTCTCAACAAATGGAGGATATTTGCAAGCTGTACTGTGGGGCATGAACCAGTCACCTTTGGCTCCTTTGATAGTCTATGGAGAGAGGGCAAATTGTGTGACCAGTTATAGACACCTCTCTTCACATGCAGCGATTCAGCACCAGGAGTTGCCTGTTTCTCTCGCTGACTATCAAGGAAGCATAGTCTGGAAGTCTTTTCCTGATCCAGCCCAGACATCCAACTTTCAAACACCTAAACTAGAAGAGAAAAACCTCACCCAAAGTTTTCCTAGAAGTGTAATATGTATTGAACTGAATTAAAATATACACTGAACCCCCCCCCCTTTTGAATATTTTACGGTACATTATTCTGCAAAACTCCATATTAACTCTCTTTTAAAGTTAACCTCTTCCCTACTGAGATGGTGCTCATGGCTGTCAGGGCATTTGTCGCTGCACTGTCCTGGCAGAGGACAGTGGTAGCAATGGGCCCCTCCAGGGAATCTGCTGGTCCTGATGGACAACTCAGCGAGCACAAGCCCTGCTTGGAAGTGCCACAAGGTTTTCCAAAAACAAGCTCCTTTCTCAGCCAGAGACAGAACAGGGCTTGGAAAAGCCGTGCTGTGACCACTTTCCTGACAGAGCTGAGAGAGCTGCAGGGTGCTGTGGAAAAGGCTCAAAGGAGAGCAGGAATACACAGAAGAGGCACCAGAGGAAAATTGTAAAATTAGCAATAATAACATAAGAAAAAAGGGGAAAAAAGCTCACTCTCATCTGGCCACCTTCTTAGAACTCTTCAGTTCTAAAACAAATTTTAACACAGCAGCAATAAAAATATTCTATTGTTTCCTGCTGGTAGGCAAAAGGAAGCTGTCCTGTAGAATCTGTTTCCTGGCCATGAGAAAACACTGACACAGTAGTACAGCTAGGTCTATACAAGAGAGAATTGATTAGTATTAACTTTTTTCCAGCTCACTCATGTAGCCCAAATCCTTTACTGAGTGTTGAGGAGTATTTAATGAAGTTGAAGAATAGAAATAAAATATTAAAAGGTTGGATGCCCTTAATTACCAATCTATTTTCATGAATACAATTATCCATTATTTTAAATACTACTTCTTGTGCCAGAAGTGTGTTGGCATGCGCTCAGTCCCCACTGCAGCAGAACTTCTTTTTCTTAAGTGGGCATTTCGTCTGAGGAGGGTCTAAAGGATTATTTCCTTGAAATTGTTTATCTGTGCTGATTACAATGAAGAAACATAAAAATATCCATAAAATCTGAAGTTAATTTTACCCAGGAAACAAGTAATATTGAGTCACTAAGCCTGGAAAAGGTGGCCGTTTAACAGAAGCTATTCTTAGCCAATTCCTGTGTATACTTCACTGTAGCATAGTCATGCCATTTAATTCAGTTACAAGTGCCAAATTAAACATTTAATTGACTTTTCTTTTACAATAACTTGTCTTAACTTTGGCTCTGTTTTGCTACAGTGACTATTAAACTGAATATGAATTCCATACAGTGTTAGTTCCAGAGGGAAAAGAGCACCATTTCAATGCTATTCTTTTTGTTGTCATAAAAAAATAACAATAAAATCCTTTCCAAATCTGCAGTCACAGCCTTACAATAAATGTCCATATTGAGAACTTACAGAATGTTTGTTTCTTTACTACATCGATGGGTGGAAGTCCTACAATATTTGCTTATAACTATCACTGTGCTGAAAATGCTTATGGGAACATAATTTCCAATTGGGCAGCTGATTTTTAAATCCATTTTAACATTTTATTCTTGGATGTGTAAACAATTTCTGAGAAGCAGGCCTACTAAACCTTTCATTCTTCTGTCATCTTACCAGTACATCACAGAGCAGTTACTCTCAGGTTTCACTGAAGCCATTGTATTTCTAATCCACTTCAGTCTGGGAAAATAACACCCTGGTTTAATTAGAAGAGCAATGAATGTACACTGACTTAACAGAAGAGCTAAATTCTTTCTGTCTTCACTGAAAGTTCATATGCTGAGTGATATGCAGGAAAAATCTCTTATACCTATCTTGGATGACATGTTAACACTGAGGGCTTTAACAGGATGAGTTTCTGAGGTTATCTGTTCAACTCCATTGGAGTTCACTGTGATTTACGTCTCTGTCGCTGAGAGGAGAATCTGGTCTCTGGCTTCTCCACTGTTTCTGGACTGTTATCAAAGAGCATACATTCTGCAAATCTGACATCTCAGTAGCACAAAAAAGCAGATTTTCTGAAAAGTGTGTCCACACAGTTCACTCTGGTTTTGCACTTTCCATTTACTTTCCCTGAAGATCTCAGAATATTACAAATAAAACACTGTTTCTGCAATACTTCTTGGAGACAGGAAAGGATATATAAATTTATTAATTCTCTGAATCCCTATTTGCAATGGAGTGGCTGTATATTTTGTGAAGCAAAAACCTGAAGAACTAGAATACCTAATATGGAAACTTTAAGGACAGTTTATATAAGCAGGATATATTTGCAGTGTGGTTAGGACTCCGAGGTTGCTATCTCCAGTCTTCAAAAATAAACACGTGTAAGTGGTCATGATATCTCTTTTATGATTCTCCTGAAAGAAGCTTCCAGGAGATCACAGTTTCTCTTTGCCATGTGGGTTTGGTCCAGAAGAGGTATACAGCGATGGCTGTAAATTGAAGCTGGCACAGAACATGGCAGGTCGCT
This sequence comes from Dromaius novaehollandiae, assembly GCF_036370855.1. Taxonomy (NCBI): domain Eukaryota; kingdom Metazoa; phylum Chordata; class Aves; order Casuariiformes; family Dromaiidae; genus Dromaius; species Dromaius novaehollandiae. The sequence goes on from NC_088098.1 coordinate 29,618,487, forward strand.
TGTTAAATAGAAGAGTGTAACAAGAGATACTCTGTGGAAGGGGGAGTGGGTGTTCCTTGGCATATTGACAGATACCACTCTCAGGTGTGGCCCCTCTCATCAGAGATGGACACCGTCTGAGGAGGTAATTCAGGAAGGAAGTCTGGAAGCATGTGGGTGTGATTCCTGCCCCAGGGAAAAAGGGGAATTGTTTATTCCAGAGGTAGGAAGAGAGTTGGCTCCTCACTTAGGGTTAGGCCATTTATTTCCAACAAATAGTTTATTCACTGAAAAATGCAATTTTAGTTGGCCTGAAAGTATCCTTGAATCCAGTCCACATCTGCAGAGTAGTTTAAGCTCTTTGTTTTTTTCTTTCCTCGGGGTAGGTGCACAGAGATTTATTTTGTCAGGGCGAGGTACAAGTTTGTGGAGATGCTAGTCTCCCCAGTCACCTAGTAGTCTGAACGTTCATTTAGTCTATACAAAACTCGGGTTCAGCTTTATCTTCTGCCTGAGGCGATCTGAATAGACCAGTCCCACTAACGTGGCGATGGACTCCACCACTGTGCTATTGGGCAGGGCTATCTACGGTGCATACCACAGTGTGCACAGGGGTTGCTTCAAAGGCATACATAAAACCTAGTCCAACAACACGTCCCCAGAGATAGGTTTTTTTGGGTATGTACACAAACAAAACCTTCTCCTGAGCATACACAGTCCAGCACAGAGCTGCTGTGATAAAAGCCTGGCGGAGGGGGCAACCTGGGAGAAGCCCTGCTCCGTGGAGGCCAAGGAAGGGGCTCTTGGTGAATCTCTGCTTTTGCTATGAGTTTTTTTCATAAACACAGTATTTGTAGAGAGAGAACGGCTCTAGAGCCTGTGTTTTTTGGCTATTTACCTAAGAGGCAAGACATTTGGAGTCCAAGCCTTGTTCTGGTGACTTTTTAAGTTATTTCATATAAAATGGAACAATGACATCATGACCAGCTGTGAGCGTTCACCTCCCTGCACATCCTCTGGTTTGGGAGCTGGGCACCCCTCTGGGTCTCTGAGTCCAGCCTCCTCAGGCCGAAGGGGGATGTGGTCTTCGTCGCCTCCATGCAGGGTGAGTACGTGGCTATCTGGGCGCTAAGGTGGGAGGTGACTGCTGTCTCTACCACATCATGGTTGTAAACAGTGCCTAAGTCTTGTCCTTTGTAACCATTGCTTTGTTTCTCGTAAAGACGCCTAAAAAAAGGCCGAAATATTTTTAAACTGAAATGAAACAACTTTATACCAAAATGAAGACATATGTTTTGGGGGGTTCTTTGGTTGTCAGGGTTCACAACGAAAACATCAGTTTTGTTCTAGTTCTGGACTGTTTCGTTTTGGAGTTTGTGTTTAATTTTATTTCAATGAGTGGCCAAAAAAAAAAAAAAAAAATTCTACACCTCCACTGATTGTATGAATTTATTTCCATTAAACAAGCCTTACCACGACTCCATCACTTTTGTGCCTGGTTGTACTGAGCCAACAATCAACTGAGATTGTGTAAGAGTACCTTTCGGTATGCATGTAAGATCTGCGTCCTGTGATTTTTGGCTGCTGGTTTGTTTCTTGGCTGGATTTTAAGGTGTCGTATAGTTCTACTTCACTCTTTCTTTCTGTTTTTACTGACATTGTCAATCCTGTGGTCGCCAGAGGGATGCAAGTGTGAGTCTCCTCAATTAGAAAGACAGGAAAAGTTTCAAACACCGTCTTTTGACCTTTAAAGCTAACTACAAAGACTGTCTATTTCCTTAGGCTTTTGGGGAAGAATTGGGGGAATGAATGGGATAGGACACATTTTACTGCTTTGAATTACTGGCTTGCTAAGTTAATTTAGTTTTGTTTTGCGTGAGCTCTGTTGCGTTGGACTTGTATTTTAAATAATTGGTAAAGTGTCGAAAGCTATGGATAGTCATTGTCTTTCGTATTTTAATTGTGTTAAATAAAATGAGAACAATGGAAGCAAAAAAAACTAGAGGTGAGTCATAAATAAGCATTATTTAGTTTCTAACAGACATGTTTAGTTTTCTAGTTATAAAAGGAGACATAACCAAGGCTTTTAAATATGTACTGAACAACTGAGAAGTAAATAGCCCTGGGATGATTATGTCTGAAATAAAGACAAATTTTTTGTCTTTTTTCGTCTAAGCAGCTGATAAAATTTAATCATCACTTTTTGAGTTATGTTGATTTTGTTAACAGAATAAACAAAAGAACAAATGACTAATTAGCAGGACTTACAATGGAAACTATTGATATGTAACAGTTGGTCAGATGAATATGGAACTATGTTTTGAGCTAGCTGAGAGATATAAGAAAGATCATACTATATCTGAGTCAAACAGAAAAAAGAGAAGAAAATCCCAGTGAATCTTCAAAGAACTTGGTTTGGAAATTTTACATTGAGCCAAAGAGATTCATATGACTGGCATAAAGCAATGATTGTGGTAAAGAGCACCATTAATTTCTTTTAAGATCTGTGTCTAAAACTAAATAGATTGTGGCATTTTTTTAAGTGTTTCCTACAGGAGAAGATACTGACACTTCCACCTGTCAATACTAGTATTTTGTGGACAAATTTAGTGTGTTTCCATCTGTCATGTTCGTATCTCCCAGCAGCCTAGACACGTGATGGGATACTCCATCTCTCTCAGATGTACCGTTAGCCACAGCTAGCTTGTCCTGATCTCCGTAAAAACCCTGTCAAGTCTGACAACAGTCTGTACTACTGGCATCTTCTCCTCTGAGGCATTATGTGTTTGCTTTACTTATCTTTCTCAATAAATTTTTGCCCCAATCATCCACTTCATCTAACCCCTTCCAAGTTGGTATGATTTTATAGCGATTGCTTTTGCCACATTGATATGAGGGGAATTTAGATATATTTATTAGTTGCTTGGTTACCTCTGAGTAGCAGAGGTAGCAGAGTGACCTCTAGAAATACATGTCTAGCACCTCTGACAGACTGGTTTGCACTTCCTAGTGATTTCTGTACAAAACTCTGAAATTATTTGTGGTTTCAAATTATTTGTGAATAAAATACAAGGACAAACAACTTATTGTGCAGTAGGAAATACTCTGTCTGCATAAATGCCCTGAAGTTTTCTGTTGGTCCTTTTCATCCAGAGCACCTGTATACTGCTAAACAGCATATAAATCTCAGGCTATTTGCATTTTCCCCCCAAAGTCTTCTAATGAGTCTATGCTTCATTTTTATAAACACGTTATAAGCTGCCTGGAGGCTTGTATGTGCTGGTGAACATAATTTTTGGTTAAAATCTCACATTTCATTTAAAAAAAATAAGTTCCCCACTGATATTCTAAGAATGAATTTTCACCTTTGTTACATGGCTCATCAAACAAATGGTTCCAATTCTTCAGATTTAATGCTAGACAGATGTTGTGTTAGACAGATATTACCATATTTTTGGAGTCCTGCACGTTAGAGGATATATTTTTTGCAGGCTGTGCTGCACACCAGACAAAAGCCTTGTCCAAGAAGATGTAAAATAACACTTGTGAAGTCTTAGTATTCCAAAACCAGAGATGCTATTGCATGCTCTTGGCCAAAATCAAATGAGGAGGCAAGCAGCACACTGAAGCAGTTGAGATCTGGTTCCTCATTATGAGCTCAGGATTGCAAGTTGATTAGTACTCTGGCCCCAATCCAGAAAAGCACTTAGACTGAGAAAGTCTATGGGAAATGGGTGTTTAATTCCTTTAAACGTATTTTGAAAAATCTTAGCCCTAAGCATTGACTGCCGTAGGTCTATTCATGTGTCTAAATTAAGCAGGATGCTGGCAGAGAGCTTGGGTGCTTATCACCTCATAGCTTCAAGTCTTCTTCCCTGGGTCCATCTCGCTGCATGGACTGCCCACTGCAGGCAGTTTCCTCGAAGGATGTCTTCAGGCTCAGCAAGGTGGCAGAGTCTGGAGACAGGCAGTGAGCACTAAATGAATTTGCAAGAGAAGAAGAGAGGCTAGGAAGCCAGGCAAATGAAGAGAGGGAACAAGAACTATCCAGGATTGAAGGTCTCAGACTCATAACTGCACCAAATCCTTTGTCTTTCCTGATGCAGTTATGAGACAAGTTCTTTAGTTTCTAAACCTCACCCACATTCTCCAGGATAAGAATTTAATCTCTCTCTCTCTCTTTCTCTCTCTCTCTCTCTCTCTCTTTGATCTTTACTCAGCCCTTGCTCCACTCCTCCCCACGGTTGGAGCTCATCAGCTCTGAAGCCTGCTAAATGACCACCTTTTGCCTCCCAAGGCCATGTTGTGACAAGTCCTCCAGGAAAGGGAACTTTGCAGCTCTCCTGCTTGTCCATGATGGTTTGACAGATAGCAATAAAGCCACGACTGGTGGTACATTAATATAATGATTTCTAGTGGATTTTTAGTATATCTAGTTGTGTGCTATAGTTCTGCACACGGATGTGGGCCTTCTGCTACCTACGAGTGTAGATGCACCTGGGGGCAAAGGCAAGCACTTTTCTTTGGTGTGGTGCAATACATGCAGCGCTGTGGGTCCTTTTAATAGTTTCTCACTTTTCAACTGGAAATACATCCCCTGAGGGTATGTCTAAAGAAGGCAGCTTGTGTTATATGGCAGCTATGTTATGTGGAACTCCACTGGAACTAATATATTCCTCCTCTCCCCAGGACTAATTAGTTCGGATATAGTTCTGAGGTAGCAGAGCTATGTAGCTTCCAACACCCGAGATAGCTCTTTCACCGATAGCTCAGGTATCTCTGCGTGGTGCTGAATAACGCCAGTGAGACGTGTCCTGAGCAATCCTTTTTAGAGAAATTCAAAGCAAGGAAACTACATAAAATGTTGCATATAACTGTTGAATTTTGTCTAGATAATTTGATCCATACCCTGTTCAGTTTTAATGAACTAACATCTATTTTTGAATAAATCTCTTTGTGGCTTACAATATCTGTTCTAAGATGAAGATCTGTTTCAGTGAAACTGAAAATTAAATAAGAAATAGCCACAGGAAACTTGCAGATTTTTGCTAACATCCTAATTAAATCCCACAGGTTGAGGAAAATTAATTGAAGACTTTTACCACTTTCCCCACTAACTTTTCCTACTCCAGGGATTCAGATAAATAGAGTTTACAAACTCACCCACTGTTCTGCTTTAAAACTTCATGAAACTTTGTTTTTTAGTAGGAAGTTAATTAGGAATAGTTCTTATTATACCTTTTATGTGTGTAAGACTCCTGAGGCATTGTAAACATTAATTAAGCCCCATAATAGCCTCTGAAGTAGATAGCACTAACCCATGGTTATACTGAAAATAAAGCCTCCCCTCCTCATTTGAGCTGATGATACACTCCTCTACCCCAGCATCAGCAAACCTACTTTAAGTATGGAGAAGTGAAAATGTGGAAAGAAAGTGCACTATAGAGAGTTCTCCAATGTTTTCATTGTGCTTGAAGACAATTTCTGAAGGCCACAGGGTTAAAATATTTGGTGCAATACTATTTGCAACTTATTGTTATTTAGGTCATTGCTGTACCCAAATTTGCTACCTGTTACAAGACATTTTACATGTCTAGATAAAATATAGGCATTTTATTCAAGTACCGAACTTCAAAAAAAGAGTCTGGATCTTTTTCATCTTGCCTGCCAAAAATTATTTTGAATGGTCTAACCATTTTCGTTTGATAGCTTGCAAGTTGAATGTTTCTGGGAACTGAATGTGTTTGGACCATTCAGGGAGACTTTGAAGACTTGAGTGCAACCGTACACACATGACTCTTCTGCTAATATACTTCAGTGGAATTGGAGATGTAATAGCTTAATACATCTGCATCACATTAATATTGTACTGGAATACTGGTACAGTAATGCTGTCGTAACATGATACGATAGACAAATCACAATGGTTGTAAGACTTTCATATGGTTCTGGTATATGAAAGCCATTAGTGTCAGCTGCAGCTTGTAGGGCTGCTGCTTATGAACATTGGGGAGCAGCAAATAGTGCATTTGGTGCCTTTGAGTATTGTAAACTGCTGCATTATCAACTCCAGCACTGCCTTCCTCTGATAAGGAGAACAGATCCAGAAATGAGTAACCACTTTAGACTCCAACTTTTTCTACCCTAAAAGTTGCTTTTCTAAAACTTCATTGATTTTAGGCATCTCTTAGACAATAGCCCATAAATCATTTGCTAAAATGCCTGGTATTCCTATATACTTCAGAAAAGTGCCCTTGCTCCTCACAGGATTGATAGATGTTGTGTTCCTTTAGGCTTTCTGGTTAGTTCCAAACACCAAGCCAAGTCACCTAGGCACAACAGACCTGCTCCCAAACCCATCAAAATAAAAGGAAAGGCTCCTTTTGCTTTCAGTGGGCTCTGGACTGATCATCTGTCCTGCAAACAGTAATTGCATAGACTTACAGGCTGCGTCTAAATTGGCAAATAAAATGGGCCTGGGAGCAGTCTCTGGCCCTGAAGCTAACTCTCGGAGAATGACTTGTGTGCACGTAGCTAAAATCTCTTACCCAGATCTCTTACTCTCCAAAAGAGGCTGTTCACATGCAAACAACCAGTTGGGAGCAGTCCCCAGCCCATGTTAGCCCACATCCTTGGCAGGTCATCTGTTTGAGAGAGGGCAAGTTGGCTCGGCCCAAAACCCAGCTAGGCCTGTTCTTCTGTGAATAATTGCACTGCAGTGCTTCAGCCTGTGCCCTGGGTCTCTTTAGTCTAGCAATAGAGATGTGGTCTACATGCGGAGTGGATATAAGCACAATAAAGCAAAACATTTGTTATATACCTAAACCTAGGTATGAGAAAGGAAAAGGAGGAGCCCAGCAATTTCACATAGTGGAGCAGTGGCAGAGTTAGATACCTGGTTCCAGATCTCTCTCAGTCATTGCCTTTGCCGTAAAGCACATAGATGTGTTATTTCATATTTTATCTGATAGGCTGGAATTTTAGGAACACTCACATGTAAACTGCAAATAACTTCCTGAAAAACAAGCGAGCTGGTGGATGGATGCCTTAAAACTCAAATTATGAGCTTTTTCTGCTGGAAGGAATAGGAATCAAGCTGCAGACTTTGAACACAACCCTCTCCCTCCCTCCCAACCTGTGTTACAATATTTTTTCACATATTATGGCACAGCAATACCAAAGATAAGTATGTATGTAGGTTAGTAAAAGAAACTGAGTTTAGCCAAGTGAAAAGTGGGAAGCAATTTATATAGGCTGATTACAGTTACTTTTAACATATCAATAAGTGAACAAACAAACAAGTATGTCCCTGCCTTCAATTATGTGTTTATTGCCATAGATCGCATTGCTTATGCAAATAATGAATTTTACTCAATTGTCATAGTTTTTTCCAAGATTGTTTGATGATTATGAGACTATAAGAATAACCATAAGCTGGATCAGATCAAAGGTCCAAGAGTGTCCAATAGATGATGCCTAAGAAAAAGCATAAAAACAGGACAAGCATATAATGAAACTACCCTGGAACAACCTTGTGGCTTCAGTGATTTGTGGTGCAGGTGCTTCCTGAGCCAGCAGTAGTTTCTTTGTATTTAATAGTTGTGATAGATGTAGTAGATGGATTTTTCATCCGTGAATTTATCCAATCTCTTTTTGAACCAATGCAAACTGCTAGCATCTGCAATGGCAGATACTGAGGGGCCCCCGGGGCTGCTGTGGACGGCCGCCACCACCTTCCGCAGGCAGGACCCTCCCGCGGGCCCATGGCCAGGCGGCCTGGGGATGGGGAACCCTTGGTCCTGCAGTCAGAAACCTAACCTCCCTGCGAGGCACCGCACCCCCAAACTGCTCCGCTTTTTCTCAAGGGGGGAAGCGCTTCATCAGCATCGCTGGACAAAACATAGCATAACCACTAAGCCCTGGCCCAGGCTTTCCTGAAATGCCTTGCTTTTCCAAAAGCTCTGAAGGTGGTGGGTTTTTGCCAGAGAGGGATAACCGGTGCGTGGTGCAGCGTCCTTGCAATGATCTCTGTTAGAGCTGCAGGGAAGTTTTGCTTTCTGACTGGGAAAAGGTAACTGCTGTACTTTTTTCACCCACCTCAGCATTCTTCCTTTTTTGTGTGTGTACTGCTTAGCCACAGAAAATTACATAAAAATCCCCAGTGTGAGAGGATTTAGGGAAAGCAACAGCACCAACAGTCTTTTATCTATGCTGACTGAAAGATAATCCATATACGCAAGAATCTGATGCTTCAGCTTACTGGGAGTGACAGATACATAATAGAATCTCTTGAGCATGATCACTTTGCAATAACAGAGCATTGTCATCTTCTGTCTGACTCCGGCCTATGCAGGTCTTTTGGTGAGTTTAAAATTCCTAGCACAAACTACAGGAATCTACCTCAAAGCTGTTGCAGAAAAATGGATCAGATACAGATAAAAAAATTAAACAAGCTTTGAGTACTCAGGGATCCCTGCTCATTAATTATTTGAAAGTGTGCAGGCTGAAAATCTAGATTTTGATTAAGAATGGAGTTTCGCACTAAATAATGTGTATTTATATTTTTATTGAATTGTTGACTCTTTCTCTCACCTTTCATTGTAAACCCCACATCCCTTTTCCACACATTTTCCTTTTTTCCAGAAATCTTCAGAGTTTTCAGGAGCATTGGTAGGACGCTGGACAGTTCTAGTTGACCCCAAGTTTCTGACGCCCTGATTTTCATTTTGAAACTTGGAATCTACCAAATCCTTATATCCAAAGTGAAATTTGAAATAGTCTGGAGTTTCAGAAAGGTACAATGCAAACAGCCATAAGCCACTGTAGATACTCTGTAATCAAAATGAATACACCTTGCTGCATTCAGTGACAGGATAGGCACCCAGGGAAACTGTTTATTCTGCCTATTGCTGCCACTGTGGAAGATGTACTGTGAAAAGGCATGGGCGTTGCTATATGATCTGAAAACACAGAACATGAGGATAAACCAGTTGGCATTTCTGTAATTTCTGTAAATAGAGGAGACCAATTAGCTCATCTTAGAAGATAATAGATTGGAGGGAGAGCAATGGCCAAGAGCTTTCTCTTTTCCTGTCCCCAGTTCAGCAAGTTTTATAATATGTGACTTAAACCTTGATTGGAATGGCTCTGCTCATATGCTTAAAGTTAGATAAATGTGTAAGGACCTTCCTGAAAGAGGAAAAACTGAACAGATTAGAAGGAGAAAATATTCCTGGTTCATAACTCAGCAATACTGGTGATTTTTTCTGTAAATTACAATCTATTGCAATGTCAAAAAGAACTTATTCTTAAATAGGAAGTCATAACCAGAGGATTTTGTGTCAAAGAAGGTGAACCTACAGATTTTGCCAATCTATATGGCTAAGTCTGGTTTGCTTGACACTAGGCCTGTGCTAGTTCAAAAACACGTGAAGCTTTCAATTCATCTGATCTGAGTTTTGAGGCTGCAGTGAGATCAGCTCCCAAGGAAGAATAGTGACTCTGGGTGTTTTTCTGTGCCCATGACAGCCTTGCCGAACTCTGGAGCACACCTGGTTATGGAGTAAGTGTGGAGAATTAGAAGATTTGTGATGCTGATCAGCTGGTATGACCTTTTCCATGACACACGACACTTGCCAGAAAAACCTACTCATTAATTTCTGTACTGTACTCAGAACTCCTGTTTGAAGCTGTGCCTTTCAGGAAAATGGATAGTCTTTGCAGAAATTTACTCATCCTTAGGCACATTATTCTAGTAGTTAATCATCCTAGCAGTTCAGAGTCTGGTTTCTAGACTGAATTTTGTCAATGTTCACCTTCTAGACATTGAAGCTTACTATAGCTTTTCTTCCAGCTAGGTTAAAGACCCATCACCTGTCATAGTAAACTTAAGCTTGTGCCAACATTTAGCCCATATCTAATTTCAGTCTTCATGCTTTATGCGTCCTTTGCTCTTTATAGTGTCTTATTAGTGAGGTCTGCTTCCTATACTGAGAAATACAACCTTGAAGAACATTTTTTTCTCAACTACTTCTACATGAACTTAATTTTTCTAGACCTTTTTTGTAAGCCAGGTGTTGATGCTGTCCGTAGCACCTCACTACCCCACAGGGTTCTTTTGTCACCAGCAGTTTGTGACATTCTGGTTTCAGGTTAGCCGATATATAAGATATAGGAGCTGCTTAAGTTGCATGAATCAAACAGTCCCCAGCATATCTTCTATATTAGCTGATACAAAACTACTAACTGGCTTTTCTACATGTCCGTACTCCTGAACTCACACCAGTGGTGCCCACTGTGCTCTTTGCAGGAGGCAGTTTCTAAAGAAGCATGCATCAAGCTACCTGTAGTGCCTCAGGGGCCGCGGCATTGTTTAATGGCTGTTAAACCATTTCTCTCAGTCTCAGTTCCCAAAGAATGGCAATAAAAATCAAGTATTGAAAGTGGATGGCAGGAAATAGCTGGAGAAAATTTGTTCAGAAAAGTAGTAAGAACCACCTCAAAGCAGAAACACTGAGGAGAGAGGCAACAAAGACAGAGGGCGGTTAGAAAACTTCTTCAGATACCACTCCTTAAGGCAAATACTCTCTGGGAACCAGACTTCTGTCTGGAATATCTGGCCAATGTCCAGCTCTATATGTACAGTAGATATGGCTATTGATTCCCAGTCATATATTATACACCACGCTTTATCTTTAGAAGTGGAAAAGAATTTATTTAACTCTATAGGTGGGGGAATTTCTAATCGTGTATTAAGAAATCTATAAAGCTCTTTATAATATTTGTAAGACACAAAATAAGTATAAATGCTAAGCTTTGCAATACAGAACTGGATCAGTAATACAAAACTGGATCACCAAGTTCTTCATTGCTTACTTTTGACTGATGCTACACCACATCACTCTTGGGAGCAGGTACAGTCACTGTCCTTACCTACCTCAGATCTTAGCTGTATCAGCCTCTAAGCCTCTTGCTCGCCTTTTGGCACTGATCACTGATCCTACTTTCCTCCTGTGAGATATACAACAACAGTACATTATAATGCTCAAGCCATGCAGGTTGTTACATAGAATTAATGGGAAGTAAAGAGGTTTTTGGATCTTTAATATTTGTTGGAGGGTTGTCCTCTCCCTATGAAAGATTTTTTCCCCTGTAAGTAAGATACAATTTATCTATTTCGATTTTCTTTTCTTTTCTTTCTTCTTAAATATTAGTTAATGGAGAACCAGCTTATTCTTATCAATGTAAATAAAGCCCCAAAATCTGTTCTTAAATTTCAGCTTGTGTGACTGTGTCATGAATACAATCTTGGACAGAGTTTGCAATGTTTCAAAATAAAGTAACTGATGATACATATTTTGATCTTGCATTTTAAAAAGGAATTGAAGCATCTGTCTTGAAAGGGTCTTTTGGCAAGTCCAATAATTTTTCCAATATTAACTGTGAGTGCAGCTGGCATTTCTCCAACACGAATAAAATTTCTGAGCAACCTTCACTGCCACTCATCTTGAACATTCTTCAGAAAGACTTGGCCTTTCTCTCTAACCCTGCTCTTTAGATATATATCTCCAAGTGTTAAGTGAAGACACAGGACACATTTCTAGTGATGTAGGAGGGGAGATTTATTTTCCAGTGGTTTAATAAAAGACATTGATGATTTTTTAAGATCTTATTTCAGTAGTTCCTATGCACAGTATAAAGTCCTAAAACAGATTCAAGGATATTAGAAAAGTCGTTTAGTATTTTTGACTCTTACGGAATTACTGTTTCTCTTAACTTACTTCAGCTCCCATACACTTGTTTTTATCTTGCTGAAGTTTTGTCTGTCCTTACAACTATTCTGTGCAAACCTCAGTGATTCAGTTAATAATGCAGTGGTCAGCATTGACGTGTATAATTACCATTTGCAAGTATTTGAAGTTGCCATGGTACTCTATTGTAGAGGATACTGTGGTAACATTAATCAAGCAGAAGGCAAAATTTTAAATATTTTGATGGTGACCACTGTAAAGAGCATTTTATAATGCTCTTTATTTGCAGATCTTTACAGGCATGAACTGATTAATATGTACAGTGGCCTTTTGAGATCAATACCTAAGTCTCACATGACCCAGTCCAACATTCTCTACTTGGGGGCTGGGGAGAGTTGGAATAAAAATACCTGTTTTAAAAGGTGGTTAACTAGGAAATCGGTAAGGAGCGTTGTGAGCCCCAAGTTAAAAATCATTAGTCTGGCTTCAACATTCCAGAAACTGGCATAAGAATCATGATCTTCCTGAAAGTAATTGCACACATTTTGTTTGCCTCCTGGCTTCTAAGCTCTTAGGGTACACCTGAGTCTTGTTTCTGGCCTCTCTCCGCTGGGAGGAGGGCTGGAAAGGTAGCTTTACTTGGCATGCTGAAGTTCTCACCCACGCATGCCTTGAGGAGTGGAAGCTACAGGAAAAACAGCCAGTACCACAGGTCTCACATAAACCACGAGAGCTGGTAGCAGTGAGTAAAGTGAGGAGGCTCCCTTTTGCATATTAGCTCCATTTTACAGAAGGAGAAAGTCACAGGCATGCTCTTACGTTAGCCAAAGCTCCACTCTTCTTTTCCAATGTCTGCCTGTTCCTGGAGGTAGAGTATTGCAGAAAACAAGAAGAAAAGCTGTTCTATTGCTTCCCAGATCCTCTTCCTCCTTGAAATTAAGGCCTCCTATTCTTTTGGATAGGAACACCGCCACTGTGGCATACATATCGCTATATAAGAAATTATTTCAAGTAAGACAGAGGGTGTAAAATGTGCCTCCTGTTGATTTCCCCACAGACCATGTCTGAGCAGACCGACATTCTCCTAGAACAGAAACTTTTGCTGATTCAGCCATAAATTTCCTCCTGTGACAATTGGAAATACAGGGCTAAGTGAAGAGAAACAAAACATCTAAACCGCCATAAGCAATAGCTGTGATACAAATACAAATCTAGTGAAAACCATAAATTTAGGAAGGGCTGAAATTCATGTGGATGAGACTAATAGAGCAACTGGAGTGAGAAATTCAGTAATGTTGAAAAGAAAGTTTCTGTTTTAAGAGGCAGAAGAGAAAAGAGCCTAACCAGATACTGCTGAAATTCTCTGTTTTCTATGGTGGGAATAATAAATAGCATCACTAGTTTTAGATAGTTGCATCTCAAGAGAAGTCAGCAAGTCTCTCTGGTGATTTTAAAACCTGTAGGAACGCAAACAATGTAGGAAAAACAAAATGAAACCTTTCTTCCTGAATACAGATTTTAAAGGGGCCTTCTTCAGAGAGGAATTTATTAATGCTGTGAGCATTGTAGAGTGACACCACTGCAAAAAGAAAATTCTCTGCTTGGATTTGCAGCACAGTTGTTAATTATAGCCTTTGTTCTCGCTTGCTCTGCAGCTCTCCCTTGGCGTCAGTAGGGATGGCCTCCTGTGTAGGACAGAGTAAAACATCAGGAGCAAGAAAGAGGCTATACTTTAGTCGGAAAAGCCTGGACATATATGGGGGTAGAGGTATTTAGTGCTCCAAATCAGCTCTGGGGTATCTTTCTGTTTTATATGAGATTAGTATTGCATAGCCCCCTCTCCCCCTGCAAATCAGTTCTGACATAAATCTGCCTTTCCCACCCACCCCAGCTCCTGACCAAGTGCTTAAACTGCCAAGCTGCAGGTTGTAACCTCAAGCTCAAACAGTGCCTAAGAGTCAGAACATTATATTAGGGAAACAGTATTAGGAAAACAAGGGTTACCTATCATGTTCTTCACATCTTCCTTGTGCACCTGATGCTGGCCAGTGTGACAGACGGACAAGCCTGGTTCAAAATTGCTATCGCTCAGGGAGAAGTGGGCTCCAGCGGGCTTGCTCCATGGGCACCATGCCTGCTGCATGGCCTGCGGCCCACTGCCCGCCTATCGGCAGCACAAGGGATGTGCCCTCACCCAGGGCACCCTGCGCTCTGGTGCTACGGGCATTTGTCAGGAGCATGAGCATGCGAGGGTGGTTCCCGTCACTGGAGAATGAATAGAGCCTGAGGCTGATTTCCTGGCTCTGGTCGCTAGCCTGCAGTGGGGAGAGCTGCTGCAATATCCTCCGCTGAAAATAAAAGCCTGAAAGGACTGGATCTCTCTTGAGGCACTCATGACCTCCTTTAAAGACAGGGGAGAAATGGAAGAACCTGAACGTGGTGGATTAGATTTTCTCAAGTGGTTGCCTTGTGTAAAGGGAATTTAGGTGGAATGAGTTAGCTTTTCCTTGCCTCCAAAAACCGTGAGACGACATGCCTAAAATATCAGCCAGGTAGACTGGATTCCACCCTCTACTTTACTCTATAAACACTTTCTTTGACTCGGCTGGCCAAGGCCTGTTACTCATTGTCACAGATCACACGAGAAAGAACGCCAAAGTCTGTAAGTATTTGCAGGATGGAGTCATTAGAGTGGGAGTGAACACATGATTTACATGAACTTATGTTCTTCCTGAGAAAATGGCACGAATAGATTAAGTGTTCCAGTTTACTGTCGACCTGCCATGTTGGCTTATCGTATATATGCAGCATCTGTCAAGCTGTTACAGTGTTATTGATCCAGATTATTTTTCCTCCATTAACTTGAGGATTAAACAGAAAAAAGTTTGGGTTATGTGATGATTAATCACAGGTTAAAAGTTTGTAGCGCGAATGCATAGAGATGATTAAAAAGGTTGTGTCTTACAACCTAGTGCAGTATTTCAACTGGAATAGATTTCTTTCTTGTCATTATTCCACCTGTTCCAGATTAAGAGTCCTTAACTTTTCTTTTTCAAGTTTATAATGCTGTTGTAATTACAATATACCAGTACTGTGTATATTTGATATATGTCTTAGTGTATCCTTCCTAAACCAGAAGTGCCTGGAACAACATGTTATGGACATTTTTTCTGGACCTGGACAGAATGTATCCTAAATTGCGAAGGCTGTCGTCGCTAAATGAAAGAAACTGAAGAGGATAGAAAGGTTGTTTCACATCCCCCTCTTTATGGAATTGTTCTTTGGCATTTTTCTGCTTTTAATTTCAGGGAAAGCCTAGCTATTGCGTGACTTTTGATGATCTATGCTTTGATTTGGGTGGGTTTGTCCTTGGAAAGTGTAATTATATATCTGATATGGATCTGTTCAGACAAGATAATCCAACTTCAGTTCCTGCAAAGCTGCCAAATGCAGAGTTGTCTGATATTACCCTTCCTTTTAATGATCAAGAACATAATAATGTGGAGATTATTTTGTATACAGACCATTGTCTTCTTCCTTCTGAAGAAATGAATGATGTATTATAAGAAAATCTTACCTGGCAAACACAGTGGTTTATGCTTCAGATTTTAGGAAGCTGTAAAGCTTTCTTCCTTAACAGTGAAAACACTGAAAAAATTAAAGCTCATGGTAGTTTTACTTTGGGTACAAATAGATGTTAAAAGCATCCTAAGACTGCCTTTAAAAAAATCTTTAATCTCTTTTGCTGATACGAACTTTCCATTCTTATTTGTGTATTAGCCAGACTGTGATTTTTTTTTTCTCACACTGTAACAAATGCTTTTTTCCACCACTGGGCCTAGTAGTATCTGCAGGATTACTCATGATGCAAAGCTTTATTCAACATATGGGTATCTCAGTCCTGCCTGTGGTGTCTCTCCAGTTTCACACCTTGAGGTCTTTCCTTTGTCTGCTCATCTTTGTCTTCCCTCCATTTTTTCTCTCTCCCTTTACTTTGGTTATATACATGTCTATTTGGGGACATGTCAGCAGGTGGATATCCTGAAACTTCGGTGATTAGTGTGATATAAGCCATATTTCGTCTTTGATCTCTTTGTTATTTAAAACTAGCAAATCCTCACACATTCCTTAAGGGAGGAGTGGGGATCATTTGAATTTGGTCTTAAATGGATAAACTCTAGCTTTTTCCCAGAACAATTGGAGTATTAGAAAAAAAAGTTTGATTTAACTATTAGTTTGTTGTGACAGGTGGGTGCAAAATGAAGTGCAAAACAAAGGAATGCCCCATACTTTGGATTTACACAGATGATTGACAATGTGCACTGTCTGCTCTGAAGTCAGAGACAGGACTGAGATTTCTGTCCTCAGGGACCTTGCTGTGTCTGCCGGAGAGAGGAGTGCCTGCTGTTGGACTGCCTCATTAGTCCTCTGCTCACCCTCACTCTGCAGCACCTCTTAGAGGCTGGTCGGTCAGAGAAGGCACCCTGATCGTTGATACTCTCATTTACTGCTCTACAAAGGTCTTGTGAGAAAATCTCACATGGCTATGTCAGACTTCATGCATCAGAATATCTCCCTCCTCCACTTCCTTCCCCTCAGTGTGAACTTCACCATAGCTCCCTAGTTCACTGTCCATGACTAATAACAACATTTCGGGGGTGATGGCAGCAGTGCAGCTTTCACATACGTCTTGCAAGTCTGCTGTTGTGGTTGAGCAGAGTGCCACCTGGGCCGCTTTGACGTCTGAGCCACGTTTCAGCGTTCCATATGTTCCCCATCTCACGGCTCCGGCAGCTATATAAACATCATACAGTTGTTCCTTGGAAGGGGCCGACAAATTAAAAAGTCTGAAGATAATGAGGCAAAGGCTCTTCTCTCCCTGCCAGGCTCAGCCAGCTCCCTGAAGGCTGCACACTTGCAGCTCTGTCTTGACTTCGGAGCAGACATGATGTCTTGTCAACCAACTGTTTAAATCCAATGTTGTTGAGGCATTTGCCTGTATTACTGTTGCACGCGCACCTGCCATGACCAGCAAATAATAGATTTTTTTCTTGTTTCAAACAGTCCTGGTGTTCTGAGAAGGAGCTAAAGTCTGCACATGCTAACATCTCAGGGAAAACGATCAGCATAAGGTCTTTGGGGCAAGGCTGCATTTTGTTAAGCTGGATGGTGCTCATTGCAAGCTGACCCGCTGGCAGTGGCAGGGGGCTGTTTTGCAGGGCTAATGTGGTTTACACGTGAACAGTGGTGATGGTCTTCCTTGAGTATGAGCATGATCCCTGGCCACCAGTGGTCACCAGCGCCTTTGGTATTTTCCACATCTGGCCTTTTCTTCTCCTTTGCCTGACACTGGCTGGCTTGGGAGGGCAATGCATTCCCAAAGAGGCCAGTGGTTGTGTGAGTGTCTGCTATACATTTGCATTGCTTTTGACTGGCTATTGCCAGTCTGGAGTTTTGTGCAAGAGTTAAGAGGAAGAGCCCAGGTTTATTTATTTATTTGTTTTTAATTCATCTGCCTTTATAGTCAGCAGAGGGAGAGAGAGACTCCTGAAGAGGGCAGCTGAGACTGCCGAAACCCTGCTGTGGAATTGCTCGAGAAAAGGAGACTAGGGAGAATTGTCAGCTTAATTTGGGGAAGGTGGGTGAGTAGATGTGAGGGGCAGGAATACCATCCTCCCTGCCCCTACTCCACCATGCGCAAAAACCTTTCCTATCTGTTCAGCAACAAAAGGCTGCCAGCACTTAGGGTACCATGTGCACTAAGAACCGTGTCATCTCAGAAGGCTCTGAGCAAGTCTGCTTTGTCATATACCCAGGCTCCTGCAGGGTTAGATACCACCTACTTGCTCCACCGTAGTGCTGTATAGGGAACATACCTGCCAAGCAGGCCTGATCACACCATGCCTGCACTGTGGACCTAGCTAGGCACGACTGGCATCCGCGTAGCTGTGCCATCACCACGGCAGCTGCATCTCCTAAATGTAGATAAATATTGACTTGGTCTTAGAAGGATGATGATTTCACATGATTTTCCAACACTGCATTAGTAAGCAACTTGCAATCCAGTTAGACAAACTGTCAGGAGTGCCAGCCAAATAATTTACATGGCAACAGCATGTAAGAGATTCTAACACAACCAGATTCTTTAACCAAGATCAACAATGTAATTTAGACACAGATCTAACCATTTTCACAGAATCCTATGAGGTTTATGTGACCAGTGAGGTTACTTTATGATTTTCTGATGCCATTGTTTATTAAAAACAGAAAGTTTTTATTCTGTCAACATTTTGCCGCTTATCTCATTAAAATATTTCTGCCAAACAACAAGCAGTGCTAACGTACTTTCAAGTCTAAAATGAGATGCAACACAAAATCAATTTCAGGTTGAAATACATAATTCCAGAATTATATGAAAAGAGAATGCATGGTGCTTGTAACACTTTTTTTGCTTATAAATGTTATACTAATTGCTCTTGTCTGCAATACACAGAGGAAATATCTGCACAGAGGAGGAAGATCGTGCTTTGTCACATCTGTGTCACAGGACCCAGAGTGTGCATGCTGCACAGAACAGTCGTGATGGGCCCTCCAAGCCTCTCCGATAAATTTGTACTTCTTTGAATCAGGACATGTCTTTCAAATACACCTCTTTGATTCTGAAATGCAAATTTGAGAAGTCTTTTCTACAGTTCACTATTGTAACTTGTTCTCTGCCCTCCAAGTAAGTGCCTCTCTGTTGGTCTGTTGTGAGATATTCTGAGATATGAATGTCAAACATTACATTCCACCAAGAGTGACTGAAGAAGAATGATCAAGGTCATAGAAATCACTCTAGGAGGTCTGAGCTGAACATCTGCCAAACTATTATATCTTCCAGGAAACACAACGGAAGAATTTACGTCAGATTAGTGAACTGGAAATCAAAGGTCCTAATGATTCCTCAGCTTTGGAGGGTCTTGTTGAGACATGATGAAAACAAGAGCAAATGCATTAACCTTCAAAGTAGAATAGCGTATGTGTGAATGCAACGTTGGTCTAAAATTAGATGGGGTGCTGCATGGACATCAGAATGTGCATCACAGTTGCTAGTACTAATGGGAAGTAGGGGGAAAAGCTCCTGAGGCCAACTGTAAATCAGTGCTTCACACTCCCACATCTGCAGGTAGAGGAAAAAAATTACTAATCTCCCTGCTGATGCTGTGTGGAGGGATATGGTTTTGGTTTGAACTCACCTGAACCCTGTGGGTTCCAAATGAACAAATGCAAGCAAACTTCATGAAAGCTTTTATTATTTGTGTGTGGCTTTGAAATTTTCTGGATCACTGAGACTCCAACTTAGAATGGTTAATTCGTATCTTAGCTGCCAAAAATTTCAAAGCAGCATGCTCACTGGATCAGAAATCACCCACTAAAAGGATGTTGGTGTCAAAAGAGGAACAGATAACTTTGATAGAAAGAAAAGAAGCAAATTAATAGCAGATACCCTGGTAGCAGAAGAGAAGGAAACATCCTAAAAGGCAGTAAAAGAAGCCTTGTTCCTAGGAAAAGAGAGGACAGTGAGAAAGGCATCAGACAGCTCAGAAAAGAAGGGATCCTTCAAATCACCTAGAAAAAGTTGCCTTTTCTCCCTTTCACTCAAAATTCTGGGCAGCAGCTGGCAACATCAAATCTGCCTGGGAACTCAAGTCAGGAAACTGGGAGAGAGCCAGAGACTCTAAAAATGCTGTCCTTTAATAAAGTTGAAGAAGTGCAAGTCAGGAGAACTTTAATTTTACTCATGGATAATTTATAATTGGTAGAGACTCAACTGTCGTATTCACTGTAAATTATTACTCAGCTTTCATTTGGAATCGCACAGTGAGCTGAAGCCAGGGCAGAAAGAAACAAAGTCCCTGATTTCCAAGTGTATTCAGCCTATTGCAGTCTGTGCTATTTTAAGCCCCTTGTGCACTGCGTCAGTTGAGCTAGGCGCTGTCAATATGAATTTCTCAGGAGAGCATGGGCAGAGGGGTCTCTGTGGCATTAACCCAAAGAGATCTGCTAAGCAATGACCTGCTGAGCAGATTTCCTACTGCTAGATGTGGGACTTCATCCACTTTCATCATTTCACCATCCTGTGGCAATTGTGAGAAGCTCATTATGCAGAGATGCGGGTGGTATCTACAATGAGATAAAAAAAGAAATAACACTACGCTAGACTAGAAGGAGCTTTTGCTAGCATGGCAACACTTACCAATAACGGCCTGGGGGTTGTGTTCAGTAAATAGGAGAGTGTTACTTATCTAAGCTGGTAAAAGCCTAAACGCAGACACCTTTGCAGTGACAAATACACAAACAGAAGCAAGATAACTTGGTTTGTTTGTGAGACTGATGAATGTTGTACAGGAATGAGCAATTCACCATGAGAAGCTGCATCCC
Organism: Dromaius novaehollandiae; assembly: GCF_036370855.1. NCBI lineage: Eukaryota > Metazoa > Chordata > Aves > Casuariiformes > Dromaiidae > Dromaius > Dromaius novaehollandiae. The sequence continues at coordinate 29,638,637 of NC_088098.1, forward strand.
TCGTAAGAGGGATTCTAAGCAGATCTTTCCAATTTGCACCTTGGCCTTAGCGATACCTTTACATAGCTTCTTCAAGACTAGAAAAAATGTCTATAACTGATGATTTTCGCCTCTTAGAAACATGGAGGGTGCCTATCACTGATTTATTTATGGCCTGGATATTTTGTAATTGTAATTGTTTTTATGCTCTTTCTAGATATTTATTGTATTTTTTATTTCTAGATATTCGTCTGTGAGGGTGCATCATCCATCCAGGGTTTCTGTGCATTGTGCCGCATCCCACGGCACAGCACCGTAGCTGCAAAGGCGGGAAGTGGCTCTGGGAAGACACAGGGGCATGCTGGCTGCCAGGAGAAGCGAGCTGCATTCCCAGCCCCTCCGGTTTCCCCTTCAACATCTGGGCTCTCTATTCGAAAAGGTCTTTCTCTGTGGGGAGTTTTTTGGTGTTACTGCAAAGTGGTAAAAATGGCATGTTATGAGCAGCATTGGTTGAATCTGGCATTAAGTAAGGTTCAGTTTTGCTCAGCCTTAGATTTTTTTTCCCTTGATTTCTGCTGTTCCTTTTTCCACTTTCATACTAAAATAAACTTTTCAGAGAACTGGATTACGCATGCAATTGAATTAAAAGGATTAGGATCTGGCTTGCAGTTCATTGCTTAGGCTTGAAGGTATTTCACTGTGTGCTGGAATATATTCTCTTTCAAGCCATGCTTACTTTCAGACCCTCAATGTATCCTGTGTCTCCTACTGAAAGCACATCTATAGTTAATCTTCTTACAGTTCATCAGGTGTTTTTTTTCTACCCCTTTTGCATTAATAACAACAAAAAAAATCTCATTGTTGTACAAAACCAGGATCAATTACCTTAAGTGAAGTGGAGCTTTGGAACTTCCATGCGTTTTTCAAAGAGTGTTTATATTATCTTACATTAAAAAAAAAGGTTCTAGAGAGCTAGCTAAGCAATAATCTCTGGATAGGGAAATAAAAGGCTTGTTTTTACTTCAAATTATAGGTGGGAACATATTTACATGCTTGCATAAAAATGGCTTTTATAAGGGAAGAAAATCAGGGAAGCTGATTCTTGTGGGTTTTGATCCTGCAGCATGCAAGTCTCTGAAATCAGAATCAGCCACTTAATGAGAAGGAGCATTGCAGGAAGAAGGAATAATTGAAACAAATGCCTTGGGCAGAGCACATCCATGTTTGTTTTTAATATTAAGGAGTTTTGGTGGCCAACATCAAGTAGTAATTATTGGAAGTCTACTTTCACTTTCCCCTTGAGTCCTTCATCAGTTCTTGCTTAACAGTTTATACTTCTTTTTTAACAGTTCATCCCTTGACTCTCCAAATTCCCTTTCAGCTTTCTTGCCCAGTATGACAGAAAATTGTTCCTGGACTTTGGACACATTTGAACCAGAATTAAACACTGGCAATCTGAAGATGTTCACAGTTGGAATTCCCATTTATTTTTATAGAGCTAAACTCTGAATGTGGGATCATCTCAATGGAGAGAGACTTGTAGGTCAGAATACGTGTGTGTGTGTGTGTCTGTGTGTCTGTGTCTGTGTGTCTGTGTGTCTGTGCATGAGTGTGGGTGCGCAAGGAGCAGAGGATTCCAACACCTCCATGTGGAAGAGGCAGAAGAAATCCATTATTATTAGATAGTGTTGTAAAAATATTATGTCAAGATAGACAAATGCTTATCACCATAAGTAAAATTTCCAAGTCAAGTTTGCTTCATGGGATTCAAAACAGACCTGTAGTGTTAGGTGAATGTTGTAAATACTTATCTAAAATTACTGAATTCTTTTTTTTAATTAATTTTGTAAACTTTAATGCTTTACAAGTTTTTGGATGCAAATCATTAAAATATGAAATACTTAGGAAAAAGTAAAATTCTTGTCTTACTTTTCCAAAAAAGGTTAATACTGAATAGTTCCTTTTTTATCTGAAAATTTTCATGTAGCACTATAACATATATTGCGGCAACACAGCAAAGAAAATTAAAATTAATACTTCTCAGGAATGAATGGTAGAAGAGTTGAAAGCAAAACTTATTTTCTGTTTTGTTAAACTCCAGATCATGGTTTCATTACCTTCCTTCATTATACAATTTCTGTCACCTGATGCTTTGGAATAGACTTTATTCCCTAGTCAATAAATAATTATTTGCTACGAAGAATTTTAATAGTATCCTGTATACTTTCACCATATTTGAAGGACAGTCAGTTTAAAACAATTCAGTCTTATAAAAGGTGAAATATTAATATCATTAATGAAACATAATATTAATATATTGACATTTCCAAATGCAGCTAGTCTCTTGGTAGGTTTTTTTTTTTTTTTGGAAAATTTCAGGTTACTGTTGCACAAACATATTCTCTTTGACAAGAATATAGGGAGGTTTTTTTTTGTAGAAAAGCTGGTTAATTGCATCTCCTTAAAAATCATATTTTAGGCATACACTAGTGCAGTCTGCTATGCATGCATCTAAGTTGTCTATAATGTATTAACTACCACACATAAAGAAACAAAAACCCTTAGCAATTCACCCTGCAAACATTACCCTGAGAAATATACTGATTTTGTGCAGATTTCCAGGTGTGCAAACAGAAGCCAGATTTTTATAAATTTGGGCTTTGTGATTCTTGCACTCTTGCCTCAGCTCTTCAAGAGGCCCTTAGAGTGTAAGGAGGGAGGCCAATAAAATTCACATGCCTAGTCACGTTATAATTTAAAGAAAGTAAACAGAGAACATGCAATTCAGGAAATGTAAACTGGACACAGAGTATGTGATAGTGGTCACTGTCTTTTGTTTACGTAGCAAGGGTGTGTTCACCAGGGTCACTGACTGATGCAGCTGCTGAGCATGTTTGCAGTCCATTTGTTTCCAGGCTCCTTTTTTGTGTTTCAGCAGCAAGTTTTTGGCGTTTCTTTGTTGCTCTTCATCAGCTATTTATCTCCCTCTCTCAAACAGCAGCATCACGTTCTGAAGACGTGTATTGCACCTTCCTACCTCTCACAGTTACCTGCTGGATTTTGAAAAATCTGTTCATTTCAGATAACGTTCTTCACATTCTTGCGTCAACCATAAGAGCCTTGGGAAGAGGGAGATACTTTTATGGTTTGTCTGTCTGTGGCTACACTGAAATTATAGGGTCTCATCTGAGAAGTTTAAAGAATTTCCTATATATGAGTTTATTCAGTCAAACATAAATTTCAGACTGAACCGAATTTTCCCAGGCTCTGTATGAACTTAATCTTGAATCTATGTGTGCTCAGAAGAATTCACTGTGTAAATAAGTGTAGGATCAGAAAGGTAATTGCCTCCTTTTGACCCATGCCACTGACCTTACAACTACATACTATTAATCAAGTAAACTTCATTTAGAAAGAATCCAGGTTGACGAGATTTTTCGGGAGTCCTTTTTGGGAACAGCATTACACTTTTAAAGACTGACTACTTTTTTGTTGTCAATAGAAAATATTCTTATGCATTTTATTATGATATCACTCCAAGAGTGCCTTGAGAGGTTACTGCTGTAGTTAACCTGATGTGGAGTCCTGTCATCATTTCCTCACCTCTGCCCATCTGAGACAGGGAGTCACTGCTCTGTTTTGCCCCTGCTGAGGACTGGGTCTTTCCTCAGAACTTTTGGAGGGAACACTGTTTTATATAAAGACTTTTTACAGCTTTTTAACAGCTTTTGAAGCTTTTCTTTTAACCACTGTTCATAATATGATTCCATATGAGGAAGATGAATATATTTTCTCACAGAAGTTATTCATGAAAGGAACAGCATATAGCAGAAGCACATAAGCATACTATTCAAAAGGTTAAAATTCTGAATGCAGTTTTCTCAACTTGATACTGAAGTCCCTGGGGACTGAAGCACAAGTCTAAGGTCAACCTCAAGAGCAGCTCCATTGAATGGAGCACTACCCTGCTGAACTGGAGCCTAATAAATACAGTAATTAATGCTTATGTTATATAACTATTTCAGATCAACAACTTTATTCCAAGATGTGTTAAAAGTACAAAGAAACACATTGAAACAAGACATATTTTTGTTGCTATTGCACTACTAACTTCATTCCCTCAGCTAGGTACTGTAAGGATAAATATACCTATAACATATAGTTACGATTTTAAATCTAACAGCATGGTAACTCACAAAGGGCCCAATACTGTCCCTTTTGCAAGAAGCAATTTTCATCTTAGTTGTAAGCAGCTAAGATGAAAGCGACCCATAACTCTTTTAGGTGCTACTGCAGACAGAGGCAGGTTAACTACAAAGGGCAGCCCGGCATGTCACCCATGTTCTCACTGAGCTCCTCCAACCGTCTGCCTGCCGTCTTTGCAAATTACGGATAAAAACAGAGCTAAGTAGCATTCCCAGAACACTCAGTAATACTTGAAAAGCACTTTAGCAATGCTAGGGGAAAAAAGAAAAAAAGAATGATTTTGACCAAAATTGTCTCTGGACAATTATCTCAAACAGTTTGCTCTTTGCATGTTACTTAAGCTATTCCCACTCCTCCCCCTCCAAAAGATGTCTTCTGTTACGAAAGAAATAGTGCAATTTATTTCAAGGGCCTGGTACAAAATACAAATCCAAATCATTACAGTTTGAATCTCCTTCAAGATAGTGTTACATGCTAAATTTGCTTAGCGCAAGAAATGCGATGCCAACTTTAGTGTAGTTTAGCTATATTCCCATTCAATACAGCATATGCTAACCATACATCAAACTTTCTATGGGGCTTTGTGGTAAATATGGGAATCACTTGCAAATGTACAATTCTTTAGCTATGCATATTCATTGCTACTATTTTAGCAAGAAATGAATTGAAATATCTTTAAGGAAAAGTAGGTTTTTTTCAAGTACCTGATAACAAAAGTTTCCAATTGCTCCTGCAAGGTATTTCCCTGCTGCAGTTGTCACTGCTAATTTAGAGCGAAGCCGCTTTGGTTGAGCTCCAACTGCATATTCAGCCAGGTTTATTACACCACAGGACAGTGAGTCATGACTAGGGCCGATAAAGGCAGATGCTGTACTTTCCTTTTTGCAATGAGATTAGCTTACATTTTAATTATATTTTGACTGTACAGGTGTCCTTTCATTAGCATTACAGGGCTCTACCATCACCTGAAGGTTGGGCCAGCACACAGTTTCCATCACATGTGGGTTTCCTTTGATACTTGGCTGGCAGCGCTGGGAAGGAGCTACATCCTCCTGCCGTCTGCTTATAAGGGAACAGCCCCACTGGTTTCCATGGGCCTCCGCTTCTTACAGCAAATGGGCCCTTCCTGCTTTGCACTGAAGTATAAAGGGATGAAAAATGCAATCTAAGCATCTGTGTAGGTTATTCATATGTAGACCATATTGTGGATAGGTGCTTCAATCATCACTCGCCTTGGCAGCCAAGCGGTGTTGGGTCATCAGATACAAGAACTGGTAGAAATTTGCTGATACTTTCCCAGTAAAACAAGAAGCGCAACAGAGCAGGTGACAGGGAGAACTATTTGCTGTTACAGACAAGTGACAGTAATACTTCTAGATCAAGAGAGGAAGGCAGTGTTGTTTGCAATAACCTTTCTTTTCCTATTGCCATGCACCATTGTGTTATCTTTTCTGGTGGTTACTCTAGCCCTAAACAATGACAGACCTCCAATTCTAGCCCACTCGTCTTGTGCCTTCTGGAAACTGCTCTAAACACAGCTTAGGTTTGTTTTGGGAAAGAGGAATGGTTGGCAGTATAAATAGTTCCCAACTTTACAAATCCCAACTAGCTTAAATAATAAAGGCCACTGCAAAATCTTATTCTGCGTTCCACATGTTCAATGTAAATAAATCTGTCTTATACTTACGTGGGACTTTTCTACTGAATAATACTGTTTTTCATGTTTCAATAAACTTGTCATTTACATGTAACATAGATCTTTTTGGTGAGGCTCAGGGACTCAGATGGAGATACAACATGAGTTACAAAACTATTTTTTATTACATGATACTACAAGTTAGATTACTTTTGATTAGTTTGGATTTAGATCCAAATACTGTGAGTTAAAAGTCAAATTTGCAATTGGAAAATCACATGCAATGCATCACTCATTTATGTAAGTTTTTCCCTTATGACATAAGCTGCCACCTGTTGGATGCATAATTAATATTTGATATGGTATGTGATTTTTAATAATCATTTGCAATGACTAAAATCACAAAAGAAATTCCCCAGTGGAACCTAAAATGCAAGCTAGACAATGGAAATCTGCTTCTAACATTTGTCAAGTTGGACCCAGGCCTTCCATTGTCTGGCTGTCTGCACAAAATTTTTGCTGGGCATGATTCAAAGCCTGTTTGTTACCAGTTGGACAATCTGTAAAACAGATACTTTTTAAAGTATGCCTTTAAAAGTAAATAAGAAAATATGTCTGAATTGGAAACAACATTGGGTTTGCATGAAAGGTTTGCAACAATGCAAATTACATCCCTTTTCAAAGTATGGTAGTTGCCAACAAAAATAAAAATTCTGTATGTTCAAAAACACCAAATGGTTTTCATTCTGGGAATGATCTGATACATTAAATGAGGAAGAAATTATACAAACAGCCTCTGCTGTCCTGGAACACTGCAGAGTAGCTAGATGCAGAAGAGCCACAACAGTCTAACGTGAAAAATGCAGCCAGTCAGTGCACTGAAGGCCATACCTGCCATGAACTCTTAGTTTCCCCCACCTTGCTTGGTGTTTCTTGTAGGACATTAAAAGGCTCCGTGAGAGAGAGCAGTGTGCTGGAAAGAACAAATATTTTAAAATCTTGGTGATCTACATGTAAGAAGAAAATATTTGGAATACCTCTAAGAAAAATAGGAGATGCATGCTTTTCTTCAGTTGTCAGAAAAAGAGGTTGAACAGTAGCCTCCTAAAAATGGGGAAATATAAATTACTGCAGAGGGAGTACATAAGGCTGAAGGGAGAAAGTATGTACAGGAAAAATCTATATAATCACAGAAATAAAAAGCCACATAATTAGCATGTGCCTTTACTTGGACTTGACACTTGACACGGCATCAAACTTTAAATTAACATGAGAAACCAAAGACAATCTTTTTGCCTACCAAGAAAAAAATATGTGAATGAATGACCAGTCATGTATCAGGAAAAACAGAGAAGATTTTCATCTGTTATTTATGCAAGAGTTATGAACCGATGAGAGAAGAAAGCTTCAGAGATCTTTTATTCTGTAAAAAGCTTGCACATTTTTTTCTATATCCACTGTCTACATGGAAAACATGGCTAACCCTACTGTCAAAATGGGAAGAGAGCCTGCTTCAAAATAACCTGTTGACATATGGAGAACGATGGAAACAAATGCTGCCTAGAAGTAAGCAGGAGGAACATTTGAAATGAATCATTTGCAAGCTGAGCATATGTAGGTGGATCTGGCCAAATTAGACTTTGCTAAAGGGGAAAAAAAACCCTTTGGGAAAATAAAGGAGAAAACAGAGTGAGATAATTGTTAGGAAAGATAGGACTGTAACACTTTTGGAGAATGGGAATACTTCAACATACAAAGCAAAAGGCAGAATCTGTGTAGGCAGAATAAAATCTTGATCTGGCAAAAAATCTATTAATTCTTTTTCTTGACTTAATTACATTTCTGTTGGACACTATTTAAAGAATATCCCAGTTAAGTTAGACTGCCTGTTTACAATGTGTATGGATTTATGAGAGGATTTGCAAATGCACGTTGCTTGCCAGAAGTAAAAATTCAAAACATATTGTGTTCCATACAGGAATCATTTAGTCACCTGTGCTGTTAGCTCGACTAGATGTTTCCCAGTGCAACTCTATAGCAGTTTCTGTTTGCACACCATGAGTGACCAGTAGCACAGTACTGTATCTGACTAGAGATGAAAAGATTTCCCTTCCTCAGTAAACTTTGTGACAAACTGCAAGAATACTGACCTAATTTTAGTTTCTAAAATTTCTTCTTGAGTTATTTTGGGCAAAATTAATGGCTGGGTATACATAGACATGAATATAGAGATACATAGGTTTTTTGTATGTTTTTTACCTTACAAAATTTACCCATAAGGTATCAGCTACTGCGAAGTTCATTAGAAGGCAATAAACAGGATTTTCTAATACTTTTGTTCAATGTAGCTGAACTGTACTACTTTTTCATGGAGTTTTAGGTAGAGATTAGGCCAACTTCAAATGACCTGTGCAGAATAATTTATTGAGTTAAAGCAGTAATAAGTGCAAATAACACAAATACAGGACTTTCTAAAAATCCAATTTGAATAATTGGATCTTGCTTCCGAAGTAGTGTACTCTGAAAAGCAATAAGGCTTTCTTAAAATAGTCATTTCTCTTAAGTTTTCTGAAAGTGTTTAGTAAATTCCTCTCATATTGGGTCTAAACATTTATGAAGTCTGGAATGTGTCCAGGATAGCCACGATCATATCAATCAATGTAATTTCAAAGTAGTTCTGCTTTATCAGGTATAGGAAATCTTTCCAAAAGGCTGACTAGCGAGTCAAAGGTGAGTAAGTATATTATTTTTATTTGTTTGTTAGAATGCAGCCTCATTGCAAAAAATATTCAAACTTGTTAATAAAAAACGCACTGGAAGATATAAAAAAGATTTACATTTTAGAAGAGATATGCAAAGATGTAATGATTTTTTTCTTTTGTAGGATGAGATTTATAGACAGTATATTACATGAAAAAAATCTCAAATTAATGGAATTAATTCTCACTTTCAAGAAATAAAGTGCAGCCCTGCTCTTTTCTGACATCTTGAAAGGTAGAATTGTTATCCAGTGGACTCTTGAACTCTGGTATTTGCCAGGATGAGTTTTGGTCCCTCAGGAGAGTTTTCTTTTATTCTAGAATGAAATCTCTAGATGTCATCTAGCTAGAAGCATATTCTTATTCAGCCCTTGGAAATCTGGATAGCAGATTTCAGGAAGGTGTCTGATGCCAATTTTGTTATTAAAATGTGAATTATAACCATGTGAACCATCTGGACCATTTATAATTCCTAAATATGAGATAGTATTTTTCTTTGAGATTGTTCTTCCACCTGCATCATCACATAAGCATTCGGTACGTTCGTTTTGCCGAGGTGTTCTGTGAAATGAAGAAACTATTTTGCACATGTATTTACTCTCAGTTCAGTATATCCAGGAATTGTGACACTGCCTAAGTTTTTGGTAAAGTATGAATTGCACTTTCACAGTTTTTGATAGCTGGAAGACTTCCCATTTTTATTAGATTTTTCCAGGTCTTCTACAGTCTTTGGTTCAATAGAAAATACTGTTCTAGTTGCTGGTCTACAGTGAGATTTTTAGAGAACAGCATTCTGGCAGGAGTAGGCTTCTACAAAGCTGCGATTAGACCTTGTTCAGCTTTTGTCATTGTTTGAAATAACGACTGATTCAATCAATACCAAACTCAGTTCCATGGTGCAATATTCTGTGTTCAGAACCAAAGATAACAAGTAATAAAACCTTATATATATTTAAGTCAGTTAGTGAAATATGCTACACAACCAAATGGTACTTTTCAAAACCCCAGACTTACTCATCTTTCTAAAAAAAGTGTTCTTTTATATTTCCTGAACCAGCAACATTGCTTTTCTCTGTCTCAGAGCATTAAGACATGCAATATGGTGCTGGACTGCCTTGAAAAGTACTTTTAAAATTGAATAGTGGATCTAGTAAGCTTAAAGCACCCCCAAAAATGAAGAAAGAATATAAGTCAGATCATTCCAAGGAAATCCTGGCTTATAAACCAGGTTTGCTTGCAAAATTTTTCCAATGTGCTTCCATTAGAATAGAGTTTAGACCAGGGCTGCTCCAAATACATTGGGGTGGTGAATTCCAAGTGCCTGCATTTACTTGTTTGTCACTCATATCTATTACACGATTTCTGATGAACATAGTTTTCTAGCAATATTTAATGTTCTTTTACTAATTTGCTAGGTGAGCCTTTCATTTGAAGTCATCTGAGTAAATCTTTATATCTAAGAAATCATTTTCTCATATCTTTTTCCAGACTTCTTATTGTTTCTCTTTTCTTTCTCCAGTCCTCTCCAACAGACAATGAGTTTTCTTAATTCAGTATTATTACTATTTCTATTACATAGTTGTTTGTTATCTTTTCTATTTTATTACAATAATACCTTTATATACAGTACCTGGTAGCACCACCCTATTATAGTGGCTACTGTAAAAATATACAGAGAATCATTATCCTTAACCCAAAGTGTTTTTATTTAAAAAAAGACAGAAGCAAAGGTTGGGAAAAGTTATTCCGCATACATATTTGGTAATAAAAGCAAACTTCCTGCATTTAGACATTTGCATGCGTGGCCCACCAGGCTTTGGATGGGACCGTGCAATTACAAGGAAAGAAATGAAGGACATTACACAGGTAAAAAATATGAAGGGGCAGGTAAGGGGATTTAGTTGCTGAAGAATAGGAAGCAGAGTGGACAGAGTGAATGAGACCAAGCAGCTGAAGGCTGAGAAGAAGAAACATCCATCAGCCAAGGTCAGTGGTGTAAAGGTAGAAAAAACACAGAGGTTATTCATGCCCAGAAGCACTTCAATTTTTAACGTGAAGTAGTAATGCTATGGCACATTCACAATGCAAATGGAAGGATCTTTCAGGTAACTAGCACTGAGAAAATGTGAGTGAGGGACTGGTAAGTAGAAATGTGTATGTATATTACTAGTTTTCTGTATTGCAATAGTCTCTGTATTGACGTAGCTGCCAGTGGAAGTGCAGCCATGCAGTTGATTGTATGTATACTGCATAGCCTGGGCTCTCCTGGCTTGTCTGTAGCTCAGTAGGGTGCTCACTTAAACTTCTTGTACTTCTTGCCATTCTGCTTTAGAAACATTGTGCTGCTAATGTTTTATCCATGAAAAATTTTATAAATCTCTCACATACTTTCAGCAAAGACTGAGATATATTGGCTCACTTCCTGGAATAGTTTTAAATACGTTCCTTCTGAAGGGCACCTCCTTACCACTTAAAATATGTCTTATAACAATAAATTACAATTCTTACCTTGCTGAAGTATCAAGGATTTATTTCACTTTATTGATGAGTAAATCCAAAAAGGGCAATTCCAGAAGGCCCAGCAAGCTCTGGAATTATTTAAGAAAATATCATTAATGTATCACTGATCACTGAGTTCTGCCACTTTACTTTCCAATTAAACTGTGTCTAATTTGTTCTTCTTGTGTCAAACTTATTCTTCTTTGTTAGACATAACTGAACTACCGCTATTGCATGACAACAACCTGGAAACTATCCAGCTTTCACTAATCCATTGGAAGACTAATTATATTGTACTAAAAGACATATTTAAGTAATGTAAAATGTGCCCCTATAAAGTCTGTCATCATTATCAGAGTGTGTATTTCATATTGAGTATTTAACCCAGTTCCCTTGTTTGTCAAAATCAAACACATGAACCTAATTGCCTGATATCATGTGATTCATTCTCTCTTAAATGAACCCACTGAATGCAGTTTAGTTCAGCAAATATCCCTTCTGGCAACGGCCCACCTCCCCCTGATATCTCTCCTGCTACTGGTCAACTGCTTTGTTCATTCACAGCTATTTGGATGCAGTTATTTAAATCATATCAGGTTGGTTGCCAGTTGGTTGGCAGCTTACTCTCCTTCTCTCAGTGGTCCGCCAGGCTCATTTCAGGGGAGTCTGGCATGCAGTTCTTAGGAGAGGGGCCTTTACTATGAACCACTGGAGGCTTGGAGTAGGAGAAATCTTCTGAAGGCAAATCATAGGTTGTTCATGAAGTATCCTGTAGGTGGAAGGCAGCTGAATCATGGCATATACTGTGATTATGACTGCTTTCACAGCTGCCTATAAATAGCAATTAGATATAACCTAAAGATCCCTAGCAGAGAAGATCTCTGATGCAGATGCATACAAATAGACAAGTGGAATATTACACCTCACTGCAGCCAAGACTTCAAGTACTCTCAAAATTATCAGACTTACTGCTATGTACTGCCCAGCCCACTCTCCTGCTAGTTTGAAAACATCTGGGAAAGTGTCAAGGAGCAAGCTGGTTTCTCCAGGAGACACATTCAGGAAGCTCATTCCTGGCTGCCAACTTCCTCGAGGGCTCCTGACACACAAGCAGTAAGAGGGCTGAAAGCTGGATACCTTGCTGTAATGGTAGCAGCAGCCATGACCCAAAGAACACCTTTTCTGAAGGCTCCTCACCCTCCTCTCAGCATTTGTCCAAATGCGCTGCCATCACAAGCCTGGGTTTGTTGTAGTGCCCCTAGGAAAAATCTCTAGGAGTCCTAAAACTGACCCATTCAACAGTGGCCTTTTAAAGTCTAAATTACCTGAAAATAAAAGGCTGAATCTCAGAAATATGAAGCCCAAACAGAAGGCAGGAGGTGCTGAGACTCCAGCCTCCTCTCCAAACCATTTCTGTGGCAGCCTGATTCATGGAGGAGCTGTGTTTCTGCAGACCCCCCATCGCTCTTGCTTCATGTGCCTGGCAGTCATCAGAATGTGTAGGTACGAGCAGCCCAACTGTACATCGGAGGAGTCTCCCAGACACCAGCTATCCTGGCCACACCATCTGCAGAATATCAACTTGCAGAGGAATTGAGGTAAAAGTAAACCTACACTGAAGTCTGCAGCCAGTATTCAATCCCTCATTTTAGGTGATCCATTTGTACCTTGTAGGCACACATTTCAAGTTTATTTGGAGCTACTGGGAGCAAGCCTTTTGAAAAAGCTATATCTGAATATAGTCAACCCTTAGGAAGTGTCATAGTTTTAGGCACTTGTTGAAGAGCTAAAATATCTCAGAAAAGAACAATTCTTTCCTCATCTGGGACTGTGCTTTCACAGTTTGCCAGTTACCTTATCCTGAGAAAACAAAGCTCTTGGCTAGACAGTAGTCACTGGTGCATTTGAGGCCATCAGTGGCTTTGAGACTATGGCTTTGGAGACTATGGTTTTGGAGACTAAGATCTCATACTGGCAACAGAACTGGGTGGAAGGCACTGCAGAGGCTGCCCTACTGCTCATTTATTCACAGTGACTCCTTCAGGACAGAGACAAGTTAATACTTTATGCTCATGATAGAAATCTATGGCTACTTACAGCAAGGTCCAGTCAAGTAAAGCCGTCTGGGATGGATGAACATGTGGATCTCACTAGCAGGAGGAGGTGAGTTCCCTGCAAGCCTAACCAAAGGAAGACAAGTAACACGATGTGATACTTACTATAGCTGCGTTCTGTGTAACAAAAAAACCTCGTATGCTTTATATCCAGTTTGGAGAATGATGTGTGTGAGCAGAAACAACTGTGCTACAGCTCCTCGGTGTCTGCTCACCAGGACTCTGCTGAACACAAGATGATAGCAATCTAATGGGTATTTCCTGCTTAACAGTTACATGAATGAAAAGCAAAGAAGCACATGCCAGACTTCAGCAAAATGTGGCCAGCTCCCAGCCAGGGAAATACACCCTAGCAACAGATCATAAACCAAGCACAGAAGCAGTAACACTAGTGACCAGAGAAAGACAAAGGCTTGTGCCCATTACAGGACACTTTGCATACATGTGTGACAGTTAACCTCCAAAATGGCAGGTACATCCTCTGCAACTATCAAACCAACTGACCAAACATCAAACTCAGGAGAACACATTTTTCTTCTAGATCAAAGAAGTGATTTAAGACACAACTCTTCCTGAAATGGTTGTTGATTCTCTGCCTTGGACTAACTGAAGCTGTAGCAGAACCTAAAGTAAAATTTTTGAGAGATATGATTTACCTCTCTTATGGTGGCCCAATGAAAATGTTTCATATGTTACATGTTATTAACTTGTCACTGCTTAAATTTTGTAAAACTGCAGAGGGGAGGGAGATCACATGTAAGGATGGAGGAATAGTAAATGCACTGGAATTGCCATTTAGGGATGAACAGAAAGTTCCATCCCAGTTCAGTGAATAGTTTCAGCTGAAAAAGCTTGAACATCTTATTCTGAGAGTTTAAAAACAAATATTTTGCTCTTTCATTTTGAAATAGCATATTTCCTTTCAAAATTGACATGTATCTTAAAGAAAAAAAAAAAGCATGAAAAGTGCATCGGTAGTAAACCCAAGCAATATTGCAAAATGTTTTGCTTTGAGTCCAAAAAAAATATATATTACTAGACATCTTTGCATTGGCTTGCCTGAAATGATACTGGCTATTACTTTTGCTGGGAAACAAAGAAAAAGTCCTGAATGTTTTTCCTGGTAAGCTGAATTGGAACAATTCTTTCAGCCTTTTCTTCTTTGGCAATCTAGGTTAAAGCTCATATGCTCCCCTGGCTCTGAGGGAGACCTGAATGAGTGTGGCAATGGCTCACTGCATCCAAAGTGTGCACATGTGCAACAGCAATGCCATTTTTTTCCCCGCCTGATCCTTGCCCAGCAAAAACCCAAGAGGCCTTATGGCCATCTCTATATGGTGAACAGAGCGTAGGTTCTCCAGTCAAGTTGTATGATATGGCTCAGTCCACATGGCTGAACTCTCCTTCCCTGTCCCCTCCTGCCCTGCTTTGGGATCCCTGTCCATACCACCTCCTGGGGCCAGTCCCTGAGCTGTCTGGGGGGACATGACCGGCTGGTGGGCTGGTGAGTGGGCTAACAAGGGAGTAGGGTGGCAAACAGTTCCCTGGACTCATTCCCTCAGCCAGTATAGATGTGGCGGTAGGTCTAAGTGAGGAGAAGGCAAGGCAGAAGCTTACAGCCGTGCTGCCAGATCCAGTGAGTGGGAACCAAGCTGGCAGAGCTGGCCTGACCTTTCAGAGGCTGCATGGTCTGTTGTGCGTGAGGTCTCCTGGGTAAGACTATATTCGGAAAGTCAGCTTCATGGCCCACTGCTATCTTTCTGCCCCCCTCTCAACAGCTAAAAATGCTATATAAGCAAGAACAATTAAGAAGAAAGAAAGCAAACAGCAAATAAGCAAGCAAGAGCAACTGAAAAATGAACTGATATTTTCCAATAAACCAGGAGAGTCCCTGACCACCAGTTCTCCCTGTGCTTTGCATTCACCAATTCCTGCTCCTCCTTTTGTGCTCATTCGTCCGAAACGCAGCCTGCGAGGAGGTCCTCCAGTGGGATAGTACAGGGACAGCGCTAAAGTTATCAGAACGGGGCTCAGGAGAGCAGAATCAACCACTGGCTCACTCCTAAGCTTGTGAGTGACTGTGGGCAATTACCCAGGTCTCATTTCATTAAAGTCTTTCCCCAGGAGCTTAACTTAATTACTTCAGTGGGATTCACATATATTCTTAAGTATTTTCCTGAATCAGGCCCTTAATTGCTCTGTGCCTTTGCTCCTCATCTGTATGATAAGTTTAACGTTTGCTTTCTCTCACTCACTGACGATTTAGATCTATGTTCTTTCAGTTGACAACTGTCTGATGGTCTGTATCTGTTCAGCACGTTGTCCAATACGGCTGTGGCTTCACTTGGGCTGTTCCTGGGCCTTGTGTCATTTTGCACTTACACAAGCCGCGCTCTAAAAACCAGCAGCCTTTGTGTAGCTTTATATCTCTAACAGTGACAAAATAACTTGCTTATTGATTTGGGAGCAAAACAGCAAGCAGCGGGTTTTTTTTCACTTTAACTCCATCACAAATAGAATAATTACATGACACTTTGAGACAATTTACTAAAGATGCTCACACATTTCAAGAGGGTAAAATGACTTTATCCAAAGCAATTACCAAATCGCTAATTAGTGAAACTGACTGTGAGCTTCAACAAATGTGTTATGCGGAGATGCTGCTTCTTATGTCAGACAGCAAGCCTCCAGTTTATGAGCTATTTTCAGGTAATGAAGAAACTCTTCCAATGCAATAAATATGTTGTTTTCAGCTGAGACCTTCCCAGGCAAGATGTGCGTATATCCCAAAATTAATACGTTAGTGTTCCTGTTATGTGCCTTCCCTACAGCCTCATTGCACTGTAACTTTTTCTTTGTCAGGTAAGTAGCAAGGTAATTACTGGAGCAGCTGGGCAGCAGCTTGATGTGAGGAAGAGCAGCCAGAATATTAATACACTTGCCATAAAACAGAATTTGTGTACCGTACAGATGTATATGCTGCAGTTTTCTTTCCTTTGGAGGAACTTCACTGTATATTCTAGGACCAGTGGCCACAGAAAACAGCTTCTACAGAGCTTTCTTATTTTGTTGCAAGGTTTAATTGCAGATTAATTTTTTCTTTTATGTCCTTGCAAGCTGACAAAAACCTGTGAGGAAAAAACAGGTATCTTTGCTCAGCCAGTTGCTAGGTGGTTTGCAGAGTAAGACAGTGGGATCTGTGAAAACCAAAGACACTGCATTCATGTTTAGATTCCTCTAGCTGATAAAAAATGAATGGATTAGGGACAAAGTCTTTCACAAAAAACACTTGTTCAAAATTCTGGGAGGGAACAATCATGTGCAAAGAAAAATATGCGATTTCTGGGTTGTTTTAGTTTCAGACAAAAGGTATCCATTATGTATGAAGTAATTGTTGCAGGCTGTGAAATTAGTCTTAAACATGCAGTATGGACAGAAGTGACATAGCTTTACAGAGTTAATAAAATACAAACTGGAGATAAAGTGATTCCCTGTTTTTTTTTTTTGTTTTTGTTTTTTTGTTGTTGTTGTTGTTGGAGAGCTGTTAAAGCAGTTGCTGGCAGAACATTACACCTCAGTGTAAATCTAGGGACATTTTGTAATAAATAATTTTTACAAAAAACCCAGACTATGAATTTAGCATAGCATTTTAAACCCTCCATGCATTGTCACGCTAACGCCGAGATCTCACTTATTTGTATATTGTACCCATATGATCTTATGTAAGTGGGAATAGGAAGGAAACATTAAAGACTCCATTAAAATCCAAGATAATATAGATAAGCATTTCATTCTCTGTAGGTCTAAAATTTATTTCATTAAGTCTTAGAAACACCTCCACATTCAAGTTCCTCTTCCTCTGTATTAGAAAAGTTAGAATTTATGTTTATAAAGACACAAGCTCTTAGGTATTTTGCACATCAAACTTCAGGAATTAAAAGATGGATCATTCCTCTCAGCTTTCTGCTGCTGTGTACTGGGGAATAAACTATGCAGCATATAGGTGTGTTCTTTATGTATAATTTATATTTTACAAATTCAGTTGCTTTATGGATTACTCTATCCCTTATAAACTAATGAAATTGTATCAGATCTGTTTAAAAAATAAAAATGCATTCATTCAGCCTTCTGCTACTCTAAGCAGATCTTTGACAGCACTGTATTAATGTTATAACCAAAATGCAAGAGCCTTTTGCAGATCTGATCTATAGGTACCTAATAAACTCATGTTCTCAGTAACTGAGAACTCTAAATGTGACCTACTGCACATTTCTGAACATCTAAATTATATAGTGGGTGATAGAAAGTGAATTCAGTATACAAAAAAAGAACAAGCCCTTGAACTAAAAACAGACTGCTAAGTGTTACATATTGCCTCTTGCCACTGACATTTTCCTTTGGTGCTCAGCCATCACTCCCAGCAGTATTATAAGAATCTTGCCTCTATTAAAACATTTGGCTGTGTGAGGTAGACTTTGGACTTACAGTTTGTAAGTTTGAGTCCAGAAAAGAATGATTTTTGCAAAGTGCTCGCTGTTTTCACACAGAAGACCTCACTCACTATTTTTAAGTGAATCAAACAGTATTTTTTAGTATTTGCCTAACCAACTTATTCAAGTCTCCTTAGTCTGGAAGCTATGTGTAAGTAGCCACATATTTCTAGCTATATTTCTAACCTCTCTTTTAAAATCTTCTACAAAGAGCTGACTTTCACACCTGTTAGAGTTACAGCTGCATTAAGTAGCATAGCTCATCCCTCCTGGCAGCCATAGCATGGTTTCCAAGCAAGTGAGATTGACTGGTGGGCATCATCAGCAAACTGTGGTCTGGAGGATTTTCCTCCCTGTTTTCTTACTGTCTTGGCTGTTTTTATAACTAGCTGTTGATAACAAGTAATAAATCTCCCCAAGTGCTGACAAGGATAATCCAGACAATTGCTGCTCTCCGGCTGAGGTGGAACAGGTTTTCTTTGGTTTGTTTATTTGTTGAATATAATCTAACACTTACCCCTTCTGCATTTGAGAAATTTACTGCATGTTCACCCTCTAGCCAGATGTTTGAGACAATGTCATCATTAAAAAAAAGCTGTATATTTGGAGATGCAGCAGAGTCCAGACTTGGTAATCACCATTAATCTATATGTCAGACTGTGTTTTATGTGCTTGTTCCAGCATAATGGATACTCTTTCACCCACATGGGAGGCCCAGGAGGCATCATGCATCTAGGAGTCCCCTTAACCCTAGAGAGTCACTAAATCATAGAGGTATTATGTCTGCTGGGCCTTCTCTGTCAGTCCTGGAAAAGATACAGCATCTGCTGACCTCAGCAGCATAGCATTTCTGCTGCCTACTCTATAGCTCAGGCTGTAGAGCTTGACAAAGCCCTCAAACTGAATGGTTTCTGTGGTTCAGTAGACATGCCATTGCAATGGCATACATTCTCATAAATATCAGTGAATTGTGTGAGTGGACAAACTTAAAAATTTCGTTCTGATTATGGAAATATTACCATTTTACTTACATGAAAGTGAGGAAATTACCTATTCGCTAGCATTTCTAAAGGTGCACATCCATTCTCGTATTCTCTAGTCACTGTAGTCTCCACTTTGTCAGAATTAAACTTGTTGCATCATGGCCTTGCTTTGGTTCATTACAAAACCTGACTGTCTTTCAGTTCCTCTGCTGCTCCATTCTATTCCTGCTTTTGGTCATTCACCAAAGTGTACATGGGATGCAAAGAGCTGCAAATATTCAAGCCATAGACCCAAACTGCAGACTTCTCTGGTAAGATAATGGACTACAATGACAATTGCATGCAGAGCAAATGCACAGAAATAAAGATGGCAGACTTTCATTTCTAAGAATTAGAAACATTCTCAAATGTTTTGGAAAGAAAGGCTGTTGTTTATTGGAGGGTGATATTGTTCATTCTCGGAGACTGACTGTGTTTGGGGAAATCTGGCAGTCTTCATGGTGAGATGCCGTCTAGCTGGTAACACCTCACTGCCATTTAGGTACTTTTAAATCTGAAAGTGGGATTTCCCCAAGTGCCCTTCTGGCTGCTAACCTTTTCCATGGTGCCATCAAAGTGTTTAGGTGCCTGAGTTTTATCAGCAAAGCCCCGGAAAGGCTGAATTTCCTGCTGCTTCACACAAACAAATCATCAAAGTCTTGGCAGAGTTATGAAGCTAGGTGTCCACCTCAGACTGAAGCCTGTTTAAGGCATATAACATGTGCATTCCCCACCTGTATTGTATTGCCCACAGAAGCTGGTCTGCTAAGCACCTTGTGAGCCAATCTCCTGGAATGGATATCACAGGACGTACTGCCAGAAAAGGAGAACAGCTTCCCTTCCTTGCTGCTGGGAAGGGGGCTAGAGACCTGGGACACAGGTGACATGAAGGTCTATTACTTTGTAATAAAGACACAAGCACTAACTGGAACAATTGTTGGTATCCAGGTCTCTCCCACCTGCGAGAAGAACTGTCCCCCAGTTACAGATTCATATCTGCTCTTGTCCAATATGCTTATAACTAAAGCATAATTAACCCATGTAAAATGACCTATGAAAGAGGGAGTTACAACCTGCACAGCTACAGCCTCGCAGTTAGGAGGTGGAGAAGATGGGCAGTGGGGAAGATTTAAGGAAGAGGAGAGATTTGTGAGTTCATTGCAAGGCAAGTAAAGGGCAGAACACTAAATTTTTGGTACATGAGATGGTGAGAGAAGATCCTTTCTGCCTGTGCTTTGTGAGAAGGGCTTGGGAAGAAGTCCAGACTCTAGGAGAGGCTGCACATTTGAACACTGCAGTCTGGTGAAAGGATGTGCTTCCCTGCAGTGCGTACCCACAGATCTGACTATCCCAAGTCACACTCTCCGCCAAAGCATTTCCCACCTGAAGTGACGAAGAAAGACGAGACCTTCCTGCTCAGCTTACAGGTTTTTGTGTATTCTGGTCTTCGGCGCTGAATTCTCCAGTACACCATAAGAAGCTTATGCGTATAACTCGATCTGTAGATTCCAGTGAAAAAAGCTTATTTTACAGAAAGGTGCTACCACAGTCTGTATAGCAATGCTGAAGTCTTTTTGAGGAGCTAGCCCAAAATGTAGTTTTGTTTATTTTTTCCAGTTCAGATGTCTGGTCTTGCAGTTCTCAAGATCTGCAATACTCTAAAGAAGAGCCTAAAGTGCTTTTTGAACTAGTGGTGCTAACATTTTGTTGTCCCAATTAGCTTAATGTGATACCTGCTGCATGAATTTTTCCCTTCCTCCGAACCATCCAAAGTACTATTTATGAAATGTGTGTAACTGTCCAGTTCCTACAAAATAAAACACACAGCAGCAAGAGTTAACCTGTATGCAAAGGAGTAGCAAATTTTGCACATGACTATACTATCTGATGTCACAGACAGGTCATCTGTTCCTAAGCCAACTTTTTTTTCTCTATTTTCTCCCACTCCTCCTTTTCCATTTCTATTTGGGACACAATAAAGAAATGAAGAGAGTTAGAGCAGCATTCTCTAAAAGCTTCTTTCCTTTCTAGCTTAAAACAAGAACTTTATTTTAACTTTCTTACTAGCTCACAATAATAGTCTCAGGCTCCATTACTTTGTCAGACTGCTCTACGATGGTCAGAATATCTATTAAAATATACAATTGTTTGTTAATGATTTTAGAACTTGGCTTCAATGAGCATGAATTTTATTTTAACAAAAAGTATGGTTTGTCTCCTGTTTTTCACAATAAATCAACTGTTATAAATTCAGGTTTAGTTTTAATGGGTATTTTCACTTCTGCAAATACCGAAGTAAAAGCAGCTCAGATATCAGAAACTGGGTTCTGCTTCATCGCCTTACAAATGCCAACAACACATATGGATGTTCCATAAGCTGTTATCACCAAGGCATTTGTTTATAATGGGTTGCCTTGTAAACACAAGTTGTGTATATTTTACTTTCTGAAGTCAGGTGAAATTCTTTCATCTCCATTCAGATGTGATTTGCTGGAAATAGCTCTGTGGTGTTGCTAAGAGACAAATTTCAAAATATAAAATAACGGTGTTAATCTCAAAAATCTTAAATAAAGATGTTCATAACATGTGGAACACCCTCTGAAATCTTTTGATAAGGCCAAGTACTAATTTTTACTTGAGGGAAGCTGACTTGCCCACACATTGTCAGGTCAGAGAACAATAGGTCTGACATGTCCCATAGGGTACCTATTGCATATATTACTGTGATCTGTGTGCTCACAGTAGCTGTTTCTCCATATGTCCAGCAGTGCAGACTGACGAAATCCAGAAAATTGGTGCAGTTAAGAGGCCTGTGCAAGGATAAAACATAAAAATAGCCTTAATGTGTTGTTTATGCTTTGAAGACAAGATTAATCTCAGTATCAATACAGGGGATGATCTGCTGAAGTAAGATTGTTTGACATGAAGAAAAGTATGGGAATTAGATACTGAAAATACAGGGTAAGGATATATCTGTGGAAGGAGAGAAAATGCTACTGAAGGTCCAAGTTGGGACATAAAATGCTGCTTTTTGGTAAAGAATCTAGAAATAATACCACCTTATTTCATCCCTTCTTCCCTTTCCAAGCCATATACAACCTAGTCTGGCCTTGGAGGGTAAGAAACACAAGGTAGGGAACAAGGAACCAATATTTGCTTGAGTTAGGGTAGCAATCTAGATGCTACCCATGAAGATTCAAACAAGCTTTTTCAAATTACACTATTGAATAAGATACATGGTGAGTTAGAGACATATCCTGATGGGAAAGAGAAGAATGAGATGAAAAAACTTTTGAGGTGCCTGTGTTACAGAGACTTCAGGTGATGATACATGCTATATCTAACATCATTAAAATAAGCATTTACTTATTTTTCACGTATCCATTTAAGTAGTATGGAATAATGTGCCTCAGTAGTTACTGAATAGACATGGTTGTGGTTTCAAATTACACTCATTTTAATTAATCCAAAGGTACTAATTGGTTCCCAGGTCAATGAGAAACTGACTCATCTCTAGGGATCTGGGGGAAGTTTGAGGAAGCAAAATGCTGAGAACCAAGGGAGGTTTCCTGAAGTTAGGCTATGGGCACTTTGAAATTTAACTGTGCTGATATACCTCAGTTCTTTTTGGAAGCTGTTGTTAGTGCTTGACCTATATTGCTAATACAATCCTCTTCACCCTGTTAGTGTCTCCACAGAATATAGAGTTTGAACCTCTAAAAGAAAACAGACAGCACTGTAAAATTAACATCAGTGTGAGCTGCAGAGCCAGGCAGCTAATGTGGATGCTAGCCAAGGGAGGATGCAGTGGCAGCCACAAGAAATGAGGAGAAGGAGTCAGTTCACTTGTGAGAACAAGCACATGGAAAGGGATACGTGGAAGATGAAGGGAGCAAAGTGATGAGAGGGAAGAAAGTGATAAGAAAGATATCAAGAGGGAAAATGGGAGGATCAGACCATGTTGTCATTATTGTAATCGTACTAATTATGATAATAGTAAAATTAATTGGCAGTACATGCAGCACATGTAGTTTTGATTGGCTTATCCTTAGAGATAACAGGACAGTGGAAGAGAAGTATATATAGTTTTAAAACTGCTCAAATCAGACTAAACAAAGTGCACAAAAATATGAGTGGTGGGAAAGCTCTACCAGGTTTTGCTGCTGCAGCAAACTTTGGTTACACTGTGCAAGTCAGCTGTGAAAAGATGAGAAGCAAAAGAACCAGATTGTCTTACTATTGATCAGAGCTGCTCCAGAAGACCTTCCCGGGCCTTGGCTAGCTTCGACAAGCAGGTGCTTCTCGTAGCCTGTTGCCCACCATTGTATGATACTCAGATTTCAGCAATGACCACGCTAAGTTTCATGTATCCTTCAGCAAGTGCTCTTCAACCATATGAAATGTTCAGGGTGTTTCTGAACAAGATTTCATGACAGTAGCGGTAGGAATAAACCTAATTACATGTGTTTGATGATAGGACCTACTTTAGGGTAATTTGCAACAAGCTCCCTGGGGAAGTTTTCCCCTTTGAAGTGCTGCTCACTCCAGGGTTCCCTTTTGAAGTAACTCCCCCTCTGGATTGCTTTTGAAGTGCTACTTTTCTTAGGTCTTCTCTGGGTTCAGCTTTGTTGCACCTTTCACATTGGAGGTTCACAGTGGAAGATTAGTGAGCAGAAAGGGAGACTTATGATTTTGATTGGTTTCTCTCTCACATCAAGAGAAAGGCTTGGCTGCATCTCCCCAGAAGTAGTCATACAGGGAGGGATAAGAAAAATACTGCAGTTCATTCACCTCTTCAATGGCAACAGTTTCATGTCTAAACTGGCCACCATCCAGACTGAGATGCAGAAATGTCTTTAGCTGTCCAAAATGTCTGCTTTGCATGCATGCAAAACAAACCTTTTTTTCCCCCTTCTCCCACCTACTTAGGTATCTGACCCTCTTCTTGTCTTCTCTGCATTATTTAAATCTCCACCTGCCATCTGGAAAGCCCTTAATTCTAATGGAATTCATAATGCCATTAGCTGTCTGGGATAGTTCGGAAATAATGCTTAATCCTGGCAATGAGATGTACCCAACATTAGAAAAGTATCGGCTCCCTCACCTTCATCCTGACCTAGAGGTTTGCAAATAGTGTAAGCAGAGAGGAAGCTAAGGTTTGGGGCTTGAGGAGCTTTTTTGATCAGTTTTAAAACTGAGATAAGCATGGGGTCAGGGGACACCAGTAGGGCCTAATGGAAACGTGAGAGATCTACAAATGACCTGAGAGTTGCTTCTCTACCTGCTCAGTGTCCTATGAATGCCTCAGCACACTCTGTGGCAGTAGCCCACAATATTTAAGTCGCACTGTATTGCATATCCCACCAACTCTCCTTCAAGCCTTTGGGCTGCAGCAGTTTTCCATAGATTCCTAACTTGGAAACAACCTTTTTGTCTCCAGGCTAGATGTCACAGTGTGCAGTTCAGAGACTGGTATCTACCTCCACCATCAAATCTCCCAGAGCAGCAACCAGCTGTATGAACTGTGTAGTCCACAACTTCCTTCAGTGGTGAGATCCTGCTCCTAGCTATGGATGAAGCTGACCTGGGGCTAGAAGCACTTGAAAACATTGCT
This sequence comes from Dromaius novaehollandiae, assembly GCF_036370855.1. Taxonomy (NCBI): domain Eukaryota; kingdom Metazoa; phylum Chordata; class Aves; order Casuariiformes; family Dromaiidae; genus Dromaius; species Dromaius novaehollandiae. The sequence goes on from NC_088098.1 coordinate 29,662,956, forward strand.
GCCCTGTGGCCAAGAGGTATGGGGCATTCTTGATACAGCCAGAGATATTTTTGAGGCAGGATTTGGAAGCCTTTCCTCATGTCAGTGCTCTTTCCCTGTGCCACGTCCATAAAGTGAGGGCAGGTAAGAATGCTTAGATGCTATAGTGGGATTATACATTGTATAGCAGCTAACTCCTTGCAGCATCGCTTCCCCTTGTCTTCCCTCAGCCCTGTACAGCAACACTCCTGAGCAGCACCTCTGTCTTTCTAATGAGGGCATCAGAGTGTGGTACTACCCATTTAATTGAGGTAAGGACCTCGCACTCACAACAGAGCACTGCAGTAAGTGATGTGTCCCTTCTGATGCTGCGTCTGGAAGGCAAGGATCACCATTAAAAAGAGTAAACATTACTGATATTAAGAACTTTGCAGGCTGCCCAGCAAACCAGGCTGAAATGGAAACACATTTGTTCTTGATGATGATAACTGCCCTTTGAATTGAGGAGAATTAACTGCCTATCAATAGGGCAAGTAATTTGGGCAGTCACTAATAACATTTTCCCCATATAATTTAGAGGAGATGAAATCAGAATCAGCTGTCTAAACTGTCTGTGTAAAATTCATAGCTGGCTAATGTTAATTTAAGATTGCCATGCCTTCCAAAGCAGATTTTTTTTTAAACATAGAAAATAGTTGTATTTATCAGGGTCAGAATTGAAACAGAAACAAATGTGCCCCATGAGCAAATCAGACCAAAAGAAATGACAGTGGGAAATTTTTTTGTCTCTACAGAAAATCAGGTTAAATTAAACCAGAATAGCAGAAAACTGAATTTCAGAAAACTGAAATACTGAAACAAATGGTGAAGAGACAGTTTCAGCATTATTTAAAAAGAGGTGACATCAGTGGAAATCCCTCTGAAATTCTCTTATCCTCATTATCATACTAGTAAAATGCTGTTTGTGGAAAGATTGGGGCCTTTCAGACATACAGGAATGCTAAAAGCATCACGTTGTGTTTCAGTGTAGGCAGCTTTCTCTCTCTTGCTATACAGGTCTTCCATAAACCAGAATTGGGGGTCTTCCAAAGTCATCTTGCTAGTGATCGTGTTTAGCACCTATGTAAAGTTACTGATAAGCTGTATCTAATCACTATAATGCTTGTTTTATTAGATATTTCTATAGCTACATGTTATAGAAAGTTTACATATTCTGCCCGTATGTATTTAAATGCAAGGTTTAGTTTCATGGTATGTTTTTTTTCAGCACCATTGCTGGTGTGAGATTTTTCCCTCCCTCTCCCTGTCCCCGTGCACTCTCATTAGGCTCACTTAAATGTTCATGGGTCTGCAACAAGTCAGTGAACTGATCTGATGATTTTGATGGGGAGCAGTCCAAAAAAAACACATCGATCTGGCACTGTCACCAAAGAAAACTGTATATGAATCTAGAGCCTCAGAGACTATTCAACACTTTTCTTCCAACATCTGTCAAACAGGGATACATATGTGTATTATGAATGAAATATCTATTGACAGTGAAATGATAACACTTTCTGGGCCACCCAGGGTGAAGTAGAGTTTCAAAAGCATTTTTGCATATCAGAAGCTAACATTGTATCAACCAGCTTTTCATTAGAAAGAAGATCACAAATTGATATCCTAATTAAACTAATTACTGAGTCTTTGAGCTACAAGAAATCCCCAGTGTGGCATTCACACTTGGTCGAATTCCCAGGGAGAAGGTGGCTTCATCCCAAGAAAGGGATTTTGATGCTAGAGGGATGTGGGTTGTCTGAGAGTATGGATCCACATGCCTCTAAGCTGGCAAAAGAGTTTGCTGCTGAGGAAGAAGGCAGGCTTTGCTGCTCTCCACCGTGCGCCCACCTCTGCGGGCCTCCTCATTCCCGTCCCCAGCTGGGCGACCCCTTGAATATCCTGCTGAGCCAAATGAATTCACTAAAACGTGAGACAACTGTCTACTTCCCTTATTTCTTTTCTTCCTTCTTGAATTAGCCTTCTGCTGTTTTAGTTAGTTAAAGCAGCTCATGACAGCATCCCACAAGAGGCCCAGAGCTGGTGCAATGGACACATGCAAATGAGTAACAGGTAGCTGGCATGGTGATGGGGGATGTAAGGTCAGAGTCAGATCTTCCTTTGATTCTTTGTATCTGTTTTCCAAACCTAGCAGGCATTTTTTAAACAATTCTAGTATAGTGGAACAAAACTTATTTTATTTCTTGCCCAGCTCTGGTGCTGAGACTAATGGTAGGATCATCTGTAAAATGCTGAGATTCCTCACTGTGCCAGGAGAGATGTGCAGGAGGAAATCCCTTTCAAAGTGCCTTACACCCTGCACAAGCCTTGGATCCCCAGGGTGTTTTCTTCCACTGAGCTGCAAGGGCTGAGTTAGAGGTTATTGGCACTGACCGCCAGGTTGTGGAGAGCAGGGTCTCGTTGGGAATGGTTAGACGAACTCAGCAGCACAAAACCAAAAAATGGCTGCTGACCCCGAGCATCAGGATTCACCTACCCACTTGCTACTCCCTGATTAGTTGACAACTACTCAAAACGCTGGTGTTGACCCTCTTACATTGATGTTTGCGGCGTTCCTAATACGAGTGGTATTGGAGCAGTAACAGCAAGAATAGGAAAAAGTGGCTGAATGTCTTTCTGATTTGCTGGATAGGACTCACCTCTCATATTTGAGCCATTCTAGGGTTAAGCATCTGGCCTGTGCTGATTGCATCGGCTCCTTCGCTAGTCCCTGGGCACTGAAGGGACATGGGATCTTCCAGACTCCCCAGACGCCTCACTGCGGTTGGGATCTGTAGGTCACCACCTCTTTCCAGTAACTGCAGAGATGGCCTACATGAGCAGATCTGCCAAGTGTGTCAGAGAAAATTCCCAGCTGATTTTCACATGCATTCCCATTCTGACTTTAAACTATCTACGCTGTAACACAGGCAAAGATAAGACAGAGCCAGCTGTGTTCTCTACTACTTGAGATCATTGACACAGAAGCTGAACCAAGTGATGCTCAGGATATGGGCAGCTAAGCATTAGATGAAGATGGAGAGTTTCATAGCAAAAAAAAAAAAAAAAAAAAAAAAAAAAAAAAAAAAGGATCTTTTCCTGATGATGAAATAATTTGAATTTGTGAATTCCAGTTATTTTATGAAATGGTCCAAAATGTATTTTTTAACTGTCTCAAGGTATAGTGAATCAGCCAGGACCTGACATAGATCCTGAGAAATATCACTCACCCCAGCCAGAAAAAGCTGCATAACAAAGAACAGAACTCCTAAACCATATCCATTGGGCTCTGGCCAAAAAGTGTGATAAGGGAGGTGACTGAGTGGGAAAACTAGTTTGATTAACTTTATCAACAGGAAGGTGAAGAGTGGAAAATCCCTAAGCAGGAGAACAAAGGGGCAGAGGTGGTAGAGCAGGGGTTCGAAGAGGGAGAAGGCTTTGGGCAAAAAGGAGGAACAAAGGTGCATGCCTTCATCGAGAGGGGTTCTTGCTTCTACAGCATCAGCTGAAGAAACAGGGAACTAGGTGGAGAGGAGGAGACTCAGGAGAAAGGGCAGGGAGAGAGTGACTACATACTTCAAGGAAAACAACATGAGAAGGATGGGGAGACGTGGGCAAAGGGAGTTGAGCGATACTAGAGCTACTATTGGTCTCTGACTAAAACGTATCTCAGTTTCCTAAGATATGTCGTCTTTTCTCCTCTACCCAGAAACTTTGTCTAGGAGAAAGAAAGACTAATTTGGCCATTTACAGATGTCTGACAGTGCAGGGAGGAGAAGGAGGAGGAGAAGGAGAAGGAGAAGGAGAAGTAAACAAAAGAGCTGCCAGATTTCCAAAGGTCCCAGACAAATGGCTGTTGCACATGCAGAATGACTATGCAGCACACAAAATATGATGCCAGGGTACCCCAGACACACTGGACTTCTTAAATATGCCCAGTAGAGTTGCCCTAAACATGCACTCACCACATGTGCAACTCACACTCCAGAGTGCAGATGTACTGTGTGGTTTGACCTAGCAGACATGTGGAGGCCCTTCCAAAGGATGCTCCAGAGAGGAGCAAAGTCCCACATGTTTTGCTGAGATGTGTCTCCTGGGCTATGTAGAGTCAAGTAGGATTGTGTCAGGACTGTGGCCCTTTGCAGAGTCTGGGTGCCATGTGCTTCAAATATCAAGTGTCTATGTGGAGGTAAACTATGAATTAAAACTCCTTTAATGCTAAAATCTTTGCAAATGGTGTGTTCGCCTGCCACAGATATTATGATGGAATGTAGGATGGCCAGATTATCAAGACCATTTTCACGAGGAGTAAGAGAAAGAGGGATTGTGCCCAAAGATTATGTCAGAAAGGATAACAAAAATGAAAAAAGAAAAAGTGCTTCAGTGTATCTACAAACATGAAAATGCATAGATCTGGCATTCTTTCAGTAGAAAGCAGTCTGATGGTTATCTAGGAAAGGAAGCTATACAAGGGCTTCAAAAATTGCTTTTCATCCACAGATACTAAATACCTTTTCCAGCATATGAGCAAACTGAAGCAAAGAGCAAGGAAGGGACTCTTCCAAGGTGACCTACTAAGCCAAGTGACAGAGTTAAGAATAGACTCTATCTCCCAAATCCTCACACAGACTGACCTGCAAATATCTATCATTTGTGCAACCACCTTAGCAAGATTAAGAACACCTCAAGGTCACTGCAAGGAACTACAGGTGACTTGAAAGATAGTACTGAGAATGTTGAGGCATGAGGCTCAGGGATTTTTCAGGTTTGTCCAAGGATAAGCGTGATTAAAACAAGAATAGACCTTAGTACAGCCAGAAAGCAAGTTTGCATTATGTTGCTGACCAGTTGAGCTGGAGAGTGAGAATTTCCATCATGATGACTTAACTTTTTATTGGGCAAAGCAAGGTGGCATCTGAGGTGAACGGCTGCTCTGGCTGGGATGTGCTGTGTCTGCTGTGTCTCTAAAGCACCTTTCACAAGCAGATTCCCCACCTTGGGAGACCACTGGTGCATGGCCAGTGATGCTGCTGCTTTTTCCAGCCAGATCCCAGGAAATATTCTTTTCTTTCACCCTGTACAAATGACCATGGGACTGCAACAGTACTTTTGAAAAGACATTTCATCCCTGAGCAGTTCTTGACTGGCCATATCACTTCCATGACCTCATTTCCGTCCCAACTTGCATGTTATTTTCAACAGACAGAGCTTTTTTGACATAGTCCTGGCTATATAGAGAAAGACATTTTCTACTCTGCCACAGCTGAGAATGAATCCTGGCTGTGGGGGCAGCAAGCACCAGATAATTGCTATGAAGTGTGACAGTGAACAGCAAAAAGCAAGAATATGTCTGGGAAAAAGCTAGCAAAAGCAGCCAGCAGCAGAGCATAAAGACAAAGTGCAGTCTTCATTTTACACTTCAGTGGTTCCTGTGGTTGTCTGAAGACATCTAAAATACAAGTAGTTGCTCTTTTTATTTTGACAAAATGGAACTTTGATCTAATTGCTGAATTTACATCAAAACCTAAAGGTAAATTCACAAATTCAGATTGTTGCTGTAGGGGCAATGTCTGTGTTTGAGACTGCAGCGTGTGTGTGAGAGGGGAAATCAACTGCAATCTATCAAGAAACGGAATGTGCCAACATTTATTGCTATTTACAAACAAATTCAAATACTCCAGGAGTTTCCTTTTGCCAAAGAGTTAACCTAGTGGCTAAAAAAACATTATTCTGATCTCGTCAGTGATCTTCCCACACCTTTGGACTAGAGAGATTAATGTCCCTGGCAGCAGCGTGCTCCATGAGGAGGTCAGTCCTGAAAGCTAGGCTCTCCCCCTACTGAAGGTGCTCTGACTGAGGGGTCTATGGGTGTCCACAAGGTAACTGGGAGTGTGCGTGGCTGAGCTGAGAGCCCTGTGTTGTCACAGTGCTTGTGAACATATAAAATGTCAGAATGTAGCCCGTGGATGAAGAGTAAAAATTTAAAAAAATAAAATAAACTGATACTTCAAAACCGGCCCTGTCGTTTGATAGCTATTCCAGACCGCTACATTCCTCTGAGCACGAATGAATGGCAGGAGGGCTGAGGAAGCACCCCGAGGGCAGGTCTACACGCCTGCAGCCGGCAGGGTAGGGGAGTCCCTGCACACACCCTACCTTACCCCACAGCAGTGTCACCTGAGCTGTGGCTGCCGTAACAGGACAGCTGGAGATGACGTCGCTGGGGTGCCGGACACAGCCCCACACTCCAGCTGGCAGCGTAGACATTACCTAAGCTGTGTGAATCAGGGGAATGCAAAAGCACTCGAGGAGCATAAAAGAAAGCACCAGGTCTATCAGAGGCTGGACCTTAAGAGATCAAGGAATAGCAGGAGGGAGGAGACTGTGAGCTCCTCGGTACAGAGCCAAAAAAGTAATTCTCCCGTTGAAGTTAAGGCCTGCATCACTTCACAAGGAGGAGGCTGCACTTGGTGTCTGTGTGCTGTTTATCCGATACAGGGTACACTGATATGCAGAACAATTCTGTTTCAGTAAACAGAAGGATTGTGACCACTTACTGCAGTAAGTGAGCAGGATCATTTATTCTAGCAGTGCCATTGCATGCCATCACAAGGATAGTGTTCCTGCAGCACGGTCTCTTTGCAATTCCATTCTGTTATCAAGCACCATAAATCTTTCTGATGAAGGGCAAACTAAATGTGCAGAGCTTAGCTCGTAATGCATTAGAAGCGTATGGGAGGTGTTCGCTGCTTCCTGAGCTCTTTCCGGGGTTGTCTGTGTAACCTTTCCTGGTGTCAGCTTTCCTTCAACCCTGCAGTATCTTAGTAGCAATAAAATATTGCAGAATGACTTCATTCATTGCCTCTTACCTCTGGGAGTCTATGCTGAATTTGTCTCGAGTCTTTAAAGACTGTGTCCTTGGTGGATGGATGGAGAACAGGTGTACTAAACGCTCCCTTTTTTCCTTTAAGGGCTTTGTCCTGCAGCTGAAAGTGTTCAGCTTGGAACTGTATGCCAACAGCTCAAACTACGAAAATCTGACAGGTTGGGAATCACACACGCTCACAGAATAATTGGTTAGCCATAGTGATTATGTATGTGCTGCAGACGAGAAAGAGACTTACAGGGACAGATTTTGCAAAGTGCAGATGGTCTTCTAGAAATCATTCAAAACGCACGATATTTCATTTCGGTTGGAAGAGCTAGCACTGAGGAAGGAAGTCATTTTAATGCAGGCTTTGATTTCCTAGAGTAGACTCAGATAGTGTCTTTAACCCAGCCGGAGTCCAGAGCCTTGGCCCATTGAATCACCCAATTTACTTTTAATTTGTCCAAACGAGTACACAGCTGGGCATGGAGTCTCAGCAAGGAGGACATCAAATAATAAGTTTTAAATGTTTTTTTATGCTCCTATCAGCTGTCCTTTGTTCTCATGCAAAATCAAATGGATTAGCTTAAAGTACCAGTATTATAATTTTTAACTTCTTTGGCTTTATACTAGAATGAAATAGATACAACCGAAAAGTGGTTTCAGAGGCAGTTTCTGCCCCTTAGCTCTCACCTGGTGAAGCTTGGCATGACTTGCTGCCCACACTGCATATAGGCAGCTCTCGAACAGGCTGGCTTTCCGCTGACGCTTGGCTCCCGCTCACTTAGCAGACACGGCGAGACCGGGCAGCAGCATGAGGGCACAGAAGGTTAGCAGGTTTTTTTTGGCCTCGAATGAGTGGATAAGCCTGGGCTTAACCGACAGTGTGACCGTTCCTTTAGCTTCAGCGAGCTATGGACATGCGTCATCAACAGGGATTTGTGTCAGGGAGAGCTGGGCTTTTGCAAATGGAAGTGGGAATAAACAACTGTAAGTAAATCTTGGCCAAATGCAAAAGAAGCCAACAACATTCACAAAACTCTGCTCCATTTGCGATGCTTAGAGATCGTTTGTTTATTTCCTCCCATCTCACCAAACTAAAGGAGGTGCTGCGGTTTCACAGTGCAATGCCTTGTTTAGAGAGTTGTTTCGCAAATTTAGCTTTAACATTACTTCGCTTGAATGAAAAAGGGTCCCTGCCTGCACAGTGGGTCAGCTCCTGTCTGGCTGCCAGTCAACAGGCTGTGCAGCTCCAGAGGGGAAGGAAGACAGAGACAACTCTCAACCCCCAAGGGGCAGCTCAGCCTGCACTATAAAACAGAGTGGCCTGTTGCGCTTGTGATCATGCTGGCAACCAGCAGGGCAGAGAAGACACTCAACCACAGTTTTTATCCTAAAATTAAGTGAGCTGGCTATGGGTATGCATTGCATTTGGGGAGAGGCAGAAAGCCGCCACTCTGGTGGGATTTAGAGACTGAAGTTCAGTAAAAGCCATCTCTGCATGTGTGCTAATGTCACACTTATGCCTGATACACCTGGCCATCAGTTTGGTCAACACTTTTTTTTTGGAAGAGCGGAGCTAGTGATCTCATTTGGAACCAGCCGCAATTAATAAAAACACAGGAGAATGGGAGCCCTTATACTCACTAAAAAAAACCAAAAGTAGCAACTTTTCTGCCTTCATTGGGCTTTAACCAAAAGCTTTTCTAAGTCACCAAGCCCAGCCAGCCATTGCCCACCTTCCTATGGCAGGCTTGTCCTCGCAAAGTCACTGGGAGGTGTGTAGGCTCAAGGAAGTACCCGGAATCAGCTCTGAGTGATGTGAGCTGTCTTGTTTCTCCACCTCTATCTAATTTATATTCCTTCATTCCATGTCCAGCTTGTATTGTGCCTTTTATGCAGCCCAGAGCAGGGACTGAAAATTTTTGAATGAAGCACATTCCAAAATAATGTTTATCTCTTTTTTTAAATATTGACAAACTCTTATCAATATTTTTAAATCTATACTCTTTCATTCTTTGCTTCATGAATATTAATTTTCAAGTATGCTGAAATTATACAACAGGTTTGCAGCTGTGCAAAAGAAGGATGGTTAAAAATAGCTCTAGTGCTAGATCTGCAAATAATAACCCTTCGCTCATCACCTCCATGTCCAGCATGGCAATGTAAGGCTAATCACGTCATTTCAATGGCAGGTATCTTGTGTAAGCGCACGCTGCACTAAATGAGGAGTGGAGTATTGGAGGAAAGGGAATCCTGAAGATGAAGATGAGAGTTGTATCATGGGAAGAGGACAGGAGGGATTTGCGAAGGGAAGGTGACAGCGGGAAACCAGAGCTCTGCACTTGGCCGGAGGAAAGGAAAACAACAAACCAAGCAGGGATGAAGCTGTTCGCCTACCACCAGCAAGAACGTGCCAGGAAGGGGATGGTCGGGTCTGTGGAGCTGTGGTGTTCGTGCCCACTTTGGTGATGGATGCCTGATGTGCCCGAGGTCTTGGACAACTTCTGAGATGTAGCGCTCACCACCAAGGTGACTCAGTGACTAACAAGGCTGCTAAGCAAGCCTGTTACAGAGCAGGGAGATGAAATTGTCCCTCCTTAGTCAGAGGCCAGTGTCAATAACCACCAGATGATCCTTTATCTCTACAAATAGAGCTGACAGTTATTTCTTGCTTCATAGCACTGTTAAGTAATTTAATTTTTTAGCAGATGCTCACATGCTAGCATCAAGAATGCTCATGTACGTGTAGAAACATATATAGATAATAAAATCATGTTCATTACATTGCTTGGATATTAAATCCTTCTGATGGGCAAATTATTTGGCTTGAGCTTTGTTTTTGTGTTTCCTGCCCTTATTGCCCACTTTTCAGGGCATGCCAAAGCTTCTGCACTGTTTAAAATACCAGAACTTGGAGAGCTGTGCATCTTCTTTCTAATTATCTAACTAATGATCTAACAAATAGATCATTAAAAAACCCTACTGTACACATTTCTGTTAAGGAGATGGAAATTGCAAGTATGTTCATTCACATTTTTTATTTTGTCTTCATTGTAAACATTCTCCCTCCTCCCTCCTCTTTAAACACCAAAGGAAAAAATATATATTTTTGTCCAGATATCAGAGAGTAAGGAAAGTTAGCTTCTGGTCAAAACCTGCTTAAAAGATTTATGTCATCAAATACATAAAGATGGAGCTTGGGGCAAGAAAATGATGAGTTGTAGGAAAGAGTTGGTTGTAAGAAAGTGTTAACACATTTATTATAGCTCTAGGGAAAGGTGTATTTTACATTCTTATCAGACCAGCTGTTAAACTATAAAGGCACTAAATTTGGCATCTGGTTTTGAAAACCCGGACAGAGTCACATGATTAATGCAATACTGAGTTGATCAGATCTATTTCTTAACTATAAAATGCCTTGTTACATTAGATATAAAACTGAAGACTTTGGTCATTATGACCTACACAGCAGTGGTATTTCGACTTGTATTAATTTTGTTGTCAAAGATACAGCTGTTGTAGGAAATATTTTGAATTTTTAGTACCATCTGGTGTGTTGAAAGAAGAAATGCTTTAAACGTTGGCATAAATCCATTTTCTAAGTGGGTAATATTGGTGCTTTGAGTAAGGGACTGTCAGAGCGGGAGATGAGAGTTGTTAATCTGAGCTGTTTTCATCGTTCGATCATACTACAAATCCTAGCCCACCTCAATTAAAACAAACATGTTTATGACTCTTATAGAGTCCTCAGAATGGTTCATCATTACTAAACACATTTGCATTATCAAACATTTTTTCAGGGCTTGACACTCAGCTGTGCTGTGAGATGACAGATTTGGGAACTGCACAAGCCAGGAAGCAGAGGGAGCCGAGACTTTGGGCTGAGGCAGTTACAAACCTCGCTGTGGGGGTGAGTACCTGCTTGATGGCCCCTCCACTGTGCTTGTACCTCCTTTTGCCTCTCCATGCTGTGTCAGCGCAAGCCAAAATCTTACTGCTTAGCCCACTTTTGTTGTGCAGAGGACTGGTCTTGAGATCTAACTTTATCATATAATTACTGAAGAGAAAAATAACTGAACTTTCTTTAGGAGTGCTGGAGGAATGGATATAGTTTATATATCATGTTTCCTACTGAGAAGCCATTTTTTTTATCACAGTGACTTGGGTTAGAGGAGTAGTGGCCACTCTGAAGTAATAAGGCATTTCTACAGCGGAGGTGTAAAATCTTTATTCACTGAGTATCAAGCATAAGTGTGAGCACTAAGACAATCTTATATACATAGAAACACAAGAATACAGAAGTCAAGTGATCTGTCCCAGGGCAAAAAGTCACTCAAAAAGTCCCAAACACAAAACATTTTCATTTAGTCACCGAAAACCTTTTGGAAGCAAATTGCAGACCTCAGTATCCAGGTATTTAAATCTGTAGAGTCAGTGCTACAACCACTCCTTCAATAAGGTAGATTTGGCAGTTGCCTAAAAATCCTACAAAGTTTGAGGAGAAAAGCTGTGGTGCCCAGGAAATGTGTGCACTGAGGGTGCCGGTCCACTGGCAGCTACCAGGTTCCTGGCTCCACGACAGGTTGCATGTTCTTCCTGGGGAAGATTCAGGGGTGACTTTATATGAGTGAGCAAAGTAACTGAGACATCTACTGATTTTCTGTCAAAAGTCAAAAAGCATGTTTGGAAGACTCGCAAAAAAAGTCTCTTTTCCTTCTTCCCATAAATTACTGTTTGTGCAACATCACCTTGCTATACTATTAATCATGCCAAAATGAGAATTTACTTTTTGGTGGAATACTGCTAAAACCTGTTAGTATCATCTCTTGCTATTCCACAAATGACTCTCTGTGCTGACAACTGGTTTCCTGAGAGACGTTGGCATCCTGCCTCTCTGTGGGACAATTTGTCCTTCACCAGTTCTAGGCAGTAAATTAATTTTATTGAATCTATAGTACTGAAGACCCTCAGCAGTTAATGGTGAGCATGTATTTTAGTTTTCCCTTTACATCTCCCTGCTTTACAAAGTTATACTTTGGATAAACATACTTCTTCTCACGCAACTCTGTATGGTGTGGGCAGAGTAGATGTTTTGAATACTGCTTTCAATAAACATTAGAACTGAATGATTTTATTCTCAATGCTCAGTAAAATTCAGAGTCTTCCCAAATGATATCTGTATCGCCATGCTGCAGAGTTGAAATCAACTCCAGGAACTGAAAACAGGGCTGAGTTTCATCATAATTATCTCCCATTGGAAAAGTACTTGGTTTTGCTCTAGCATTTTATAGCAGCAGGAGACCATCCTGTGATGATATTCCCTTCTACTGACATTATCACTTAATTCCCTTCTTTTTGAAGGTTTTTATAGGGATTGGGTGCAGATGTTTCTCATCAGCCCCTTCTTATTAGAGTTTCTAAGAATCCTGATTAATTTAGAGCCTGTTTCAGCTGCTGCTTAAGGAGATTGAATGTTTTGCTCTCACCCTTCTCAGTCTGCTTTCCCAATAGTTTTTAAAACATTATGAGCAGTATTAAGAATTTCCTTCTGTTGTTTATGGGCAAATATATGCACAAATTTCTTTCTGTTTAAGGCATTTGTCTTATTCTCAGAGGATTAATTGTTTCCTTCTTCTTCACCCTCTTTTAGTTTCTTGAAATGTGTCTAATCTGTAGGATAGTACAAAAACATGTGGGAGTATATTCAAGCTCTAAGGAGACAGTTACATAGCCCCATGTGGGAAAGGGTTGAGTAATGCTAAGCTCTGACTGAAGGCTCATGGTTGTGGTTACTCAGCACCTTGCAGGACTGGGTCTCTGTGTTACGGGCTGTCATCCCTAAGTGGCTGTGCTCATGTTTTCAGGAAACAATTCTTGGGGTGAAAGATAGCCGTTCAGTTAGCCTGTGAGGGATTTCAAATGCCTTTTTGTGTGCCTTCTTTGCTGAGCGGTCTGGATCTTCCTGTTCTTGGAAGCTGCTGCGGTTCTGCTTGCTGCCTGGGTTCGAGCCAAGGCTCAGGATTCAGGCGAGCAGCCCTGGCAGGGCTGATGCTCAAACTGCTAGTGCTCAGTGCTTCCTAGAGCACAAGCTTGGGGACAATCATGATTGCAAACCACCTCAACTTACTCTTGAAGCAGAGATTGAACGGGTGGAGGAGGGATGAAGCACCAGGAGGATCCCATCTCTGGTTGCAGGGAGGCTCTCAGTGCTGTGCTGCTGTGGATGTTCACTGATGCCTGCAAGGGAGGACCCCCATTGCTCCGGGGTCTCTGGCCCCAGAGGGAAGCTGCACTTGGTGGCTGTTGAATACCACACAGAGTCTGCTCTGCTGTTAGCTTTTCAAGCGTGTGCTGGTAGACTCTGAGCAAGCCAAAGTTTTTGTGACACCAAGGACATAGCTCAAACACTACAGGACTGGAAGAGTGGAGGATGGTCCCTTAGAGACAGAAGGGGCTGGGGCTGAGTGAAAAGGCTTCCAGAAGACTGTAGAAGCCAGGTTTTTAGGCCAAAATACCTGAGGAGGAAAGGGAGATCTTCAGTAAAGCAGGAGTCCCAAGGCAAGGATGCACGTGTGGGGCTGAGCAGGAGCTCTGCATTTGGGCAACGGGAAAGGAAATTCTCTGCAAGCATTTCAGAGAGGATCTTAGAAAGCTGGTTGCCTGGAAGCAGGAACATAAATCTGAGGTGCTTCTCTGTAGGATACAGCATTTCAAAAGCCTCTTTACTTGAAAAGGCACTAATTGTCCTATAAAAATTACAAAGTAGTTATTTTGCTGATTTTCTGTAGATAACTTTATAGGAGCAAGGAAACCTGTTTCAGTCTGATAGGCTTAAAACATTTGCTTTGGTCCTGTTTTGGCTTCTGAACTTCAAATCTGTTAAATTTGGAGAGCCCTGGCCCGCACAGGGGCTCGCAGGGGCACAGCAAACACTGTGAGGTTTGTGCTTTGATGCCATGTCACACTTTCTGCTTCTTGCACCTTTTTGCAACCAAGGTTTTTACATGACATTTATAATACAAGGTACACCTTTTTTTTTTCTCCCCTATCTGAGTAGACCTGGACTTTCTGCTGCTCAAAACAAAGGCATAGGACTAATTTACTAACTGGATGTTTATTCCCCCTCCATCTTGCTTTACTTTGCTATCAAAACATATTTTCTTTCTGCTAATCTAGAAAATTAAGCTGTAGTAATCTAAGGCTATTTACTCTAAACGAAACTATTCACATGGAGCTTTAATATGCTATAACTTATATAAATGACTTCACACCTTTAGCTGATGGATTTATTTAACTTTCCTGGGTGACCCTGTGTAGGCAGCCCAAACTGTTTCATCAGTAAAATGAGGACTGCCCCTCAAGCTCTATCTCTTCAGCTATTCTCAGCCCCTATCCTGCCCGTTTTCATTGCCCTGAAGATTTAAAAGCTTGTGAGGGGCCTGAGGCCAGCTGTAGCTCACTACTGTGGACTAAAGATCCAGCTTTTCTTCCACCCCTTTGGGAGCTTTGCTGCCATCTCTGCTTCGGCAAAACCTCATGCTCCCTCCTTTGCAGAGATTTGCAGAGTGGAGCCCTCCCAACGTGGTGCACCAGGATATCTTCTAGCATTACTCCCCTCCCCCTCCATTTTCTTTCTCTCTTTTTTTTTTTTAATCCCTTCCTGACAGATTTTCTCCTTCTTTATGGTGTTATGTTAATTTGGTATTTTTCCTGCAACCTTCTTCATCAAGGACTGTCACAGATACATTTCCTACCAACTAGTGTGATTCCAAGCCATGGTGTCAGAAATGCATGAGTGCCCCCTCTCGTCTGCTCCCAGATAAAACCGCTCAGCCACCGTCTCTGCTGCGCGAGAACAGAATCAAGTCATTTTGTTTAATCAGTCCATTTGCATTTATTTGCAGATTGAAATGGAATAAAGTAGAGACTTTCACAGCCTAATAAATATAGGTGTGTGCACATGGCTGCAGACTGACGGTCTGTGTTGTTTTTTGAGGGGGGATGAGGGGGGCAATTCAGAAACACAGGCACACATACTGTGGAATGAGCACTAGGTTTTCTGCCTACTCCACATCCTGGACTGTTTTATCTGCAGACAGAGATGCTTTTCGGTACTGCTTTGATCAGAGAGATCATAGCTAATGAAATATTCTCTTTTTTCCCAACCCCGCTTGAACCTTGGGATTCACTTTTCCTTGAAACAGGATCTTCAGAATGGTTATACTGTGATATGCAGAACTCTGATTTCCCAGATAGTCAGAGCCATAAATATTAACATTCTCACAGTGTCTCTAGAATAATTTAGAAAAAATTATGTCTACCCTTTTGAAACTTCCTAGGTGACAAAAATGGAAGTGGCAAATGGAGGCCACACAAAAAAATTACCAACTTTCTCTGAGGACACATTTTACCTCCAGTTACTGTAGCTGTACTGTCATCTTCAGGAAGTTTGCAAAACCAGCAGGGCTGCTACCAGGGTGCTCTCTTGTAAGGTGTCTCTGTTCGAAGAAGGCTATGGGTAGCATTCATTGGGAAGTAGGTTCATGCAATATTCTGTATTTTCATGTTTTTCGGTGTGAGTGCATGTGGGGGGGAGGGAGGGTAAATTTATTTATTTATTTTAGCAAGATCTTCCCTAAATTAGAGCAAACAGTGTGCCCCGACCTCAGCAAATCCTTGTGTGCAGGAGCTTGGCATCGCTCCTGGCTGTGCCAGGGACTGGCAGCCCTGGCCCAGCGCACAGGGAGAAAATTCCCTCCTCGTGTGAAAGTGAAGGGCTCTTAGAGCATGAAAATCGTAATCTATGGGTTTGCGTATTTCCTCATGAAGAGGTCTAAAAGGTTTTCCTCTTAAATCAAAGCTCTACAACACAGCTTGATTCTTTCCCTCGCCACCTCGCTTTCGTTCTCTTGCATGGCTTTTGGTTAGCAGGCTGAAAAGTGACCCCTTGAGACAAAGTTAATCTCATTTCAGGAACCATGCTCACAAAACAGGGAGACAACTGTTGAGTTCTGGGCAATATTAAAGGAAAACAAAACACAATGCAGCATTAAAGTCTGCGTGAACCCAGCGTTCGCGCATGGTGCCAAGCTGACCGCTACAGAGAGTAAAGGCTCTAATTTATCTGGGAAGCAGGCAAGCCAAGCACTGCGTTATCCTGCTAGCGATGTTAGATATCAGGGCTGTGTGTCTACCAGCTAATCAGTATGGCACTGTGCCTGGCCTAATTAGCTCTACTTCTTTAATTACACCGGGCAGGAAGCCACGCTGACGTGGCCATGCTGCGTTTGGGAGCTAAGCGAGCATCCCTGCACAGCACAGCCCTGTGCCACACGGACCTGTCGGCTTGCTGGGATTTGGCATCCTGCTCTAGGGCTGTGCGGGACATGGTGGAGGGACCCGTCATGTTCGTTCAGTCTCAAGCCTTTGCTAAACCCAGAAAGTTTGCATTCAAGCTGAGGGAGAGGCGGCATTTTAGAAGATACTGAGTGCCCACCGGTTTCATGAAAACGGGTGATTTAAGTGAAGGAGAGCGTGTCTGTTGGTGGTGCCATCAGGCCTGAGGGACTGCCCCAGGTGGCCGCTGCCCGGCGGGGAGGACCTCGGTGGGGAGGGAGCCTTTGGGGATGCTCTGCGGGAAGCATGTTTCACAGCCTGATCTTACTAATCTCCAGAAAACTCCCTCTTCAGCCAGTTTCTCTCTCCTAGGTGGATTCCACTGAGGAAAGAGTTCATGCCTCGCTCTTTCTACAATTTAGTTAAAAAGTTAGCCAGTAACAAAACACGAGTCCACTAGAAACCAGGTCTGATGAGTCCCAGAGCTTGGAGAAGTGACGGCTTTCCCAGGCCCGCCTGTGTGGAGAGCGAGCTGATACTTGTCCCTTTCATGTCGTCTAAGTTACCGGGTGATGAGACTCCTTTATCTCTGATCTAGTCCAGTTTTTCATTCTAACCCTTAAATGCTAATTTGTTATTTATATTTTCATTACAGCTTTGGGATATTTTCACTTTCTTTAGATACTGTTCCCAGATGAGACTACACTGCGTTGCCTTAGATCTGTGTCAGAAAGAATTACTGATGTTTCAAAGTAAATGTGCAGAAACCATGCAGCTGAAACAGAATAAATAAATTATGTTTAAAATCAAGGAAATGTCCTAAAAAGTGAGAATTTCTCTGTGAGCTTTTTTCACTGTCTCTACCACCTGTGTTTGTGTTTTACTTTATTATGTGGTATAGCAGCTGGTTCTCCCATATGAAAAAGTCTGTAGTAAGGCCCAAGTTTTAAAAGATTTTTAACATTTTTAAAATTTTTTAGCTGGAGTATTTTAATTCAATGTATCAGTGTATCTCTGTGTCTGTAGGAGAAGAAAATAAGTTTCTGGAGAAAGTATTAGAATTGCATACCCTCCTTGACAAACTACACACTGAATATTTGACTCAGTCTCTAAGCACATCTCCTGGTGTTTGCCAAAGTATTCCCACTTTGGATCAGTGGAGTGAAATGAGTCCCAGCTCTCAGCTAGACGGCACATCTCTTTCTCTATCCGCAATATGCTGATTTCAGAGAGGAGCATTTCTAATTTTTTGTCTCCCCATAACTGCATCCAGGGCAAATCTGCAAACTTTCCAGGCCAGCCAGTGAGTGTGCATCAGCCTCTCACTATCCAAGTACTTAGCAATGCCCATTGCCTGCACATATGTATGCTCCAGCAAAGTAAAATAATTCTGGTCTGCTAACTGTTTTTAATCAGTTTCCCCTTATAAACAAAGAAAGCCCTTCTTGAAAAACCTAGACCAAAATCTCAGAAAACCTTTCAGCAGAAGGTACCAGATTTTTACATCTTCCTTGAAAAACTACAGCTATTCATCAAGTGTTTAACGTGATCTTCACATAGTCCCCTCTTTCCACACTTACGCATTTTTTTCAAGCTGGAGAAGAGGCATTTCCACCAATTCCAGGAAGAAAAATATGTCTTAGGTTAAAATTTCTCTGAAGAGGTGGAAGAGAGGGGTTTTTTGGGGTTTTTTTTCCTGCTCAGGTGTATTTTTTGCTGGATTTTCCTTGCTTGTATTTGATTTCTTTGGTTTACAATATAGTCATCCTATCTAACCATATCTGAACCTCAGCGTGTCTCCTGAACTTCCTTGGAGAACGTTGGTTTTCTGAATACTAACATTCATGAGACTGAGATCATCTGGCCTGTTATGGAAGAAACACGTAATTCCACAGGAAATGTATTGTAATTTAGCATGCATTTATGTCTGCTTATTTGAAAGTTTATCTGGATAATGAATTGTATCCCTTAGGCATTTCATAATAGTTTCTTATTTTAGTAATAGTGTTTGTGCATTTCTAATACCAAAAAGTCCTTGTCAAGCAAAATGACCAAAACTGATCATAGTTTTCTCAGTGTAATTTAGCCCAAATTTGAATTCCTTTCTAGCTATATATTTTAATTATGCAAACTAGGTACAATTTTCAAAGTGTTAATGGGAAGCACAATAGATTTTCCCAATGCTGTAAAATGCAAATCTCCTCAGCCTTTGCTCAGCTCCCAGACTTACTGTATCTTGATGCACTTAGTGCATAGTATCACCTCTCACAGTTTCAGCATCTTGTGGTCTTGAGTTTGATTTGTACACATACAGTTTGCTTTTCGTAGTTCACAAGTAAGCTATAGCTACAGCGATGTCTTCTTTTGGAACATGTGATATTTGGTTGTCTGGCCTTTGCCTAGAAAGATGTAGTGATTTCTCCCAGAAGGCTGAGGACTTTGAAACTTCTGAGTCAAAATGAATCATGATCAAAATGAATCAATGCTCCTAGTGCTCCCCATCCATAATGTATTGCCAACCAGTGTACCCAGTTAGGAGTGGTGTGCAGCCTCGATCTGCACATGGTAAGTGTTACCCTGTGTCACTTTAGACTTCACTGCAACCTCTTGTCTCCCTGTGAGTCTTTCCCAGTATAGCCACAATCACACGGTCCCGTGATATGTTGTCATGGCCGCAATGGATTGTTTTCCTTTGGAGTCTAATAATAAGTCAATTAGAGCAGGATTAGCCTCTGGGAAATAAAATCAGTTACTCGCTCCCTCCCAGGACGAGTTCCTTCAATGATCTGCCTGAACGTTTTGCTTTCCTTCCTTTGTTTTTCCTGCCATCCAGCGAATCCCCTGATTTCCAATTAGTTTGCCAGTAGGCATCTACGAAATGTTCCTCTTATTAACGAACTATATCAGCCCGAAGAGTGTTTTGCAGAGTCTTGTCAGGATGTAGCCAAGTTTCGTGTCTGGTAAAGCTGGAAAACAAACAAACAAATAAAGGAAGAAAAGCTCTGACTGGCTCTGTGTTGAGTTTTCACCCAAGGACATGATCGTTTTTCTCCCCAGTGAAGCTCTCATGTCGCTCTGCTGTCAGATTAGAAGAATCATGGTGGAGCCCTTTTTTCTAAACACCAGCGTGCCAGTGTTTAGACAAGGGGAATACACTTCTGGTCACGGTTTTCATTTCCTGGATTAAGACAGGCAGAAAAATGTGGTTTGTCAGTATAAATCATCTTTGGTGTTGTTCTGTGTTAAAAGGTGAGTAAACTTAAAATATCAGCCAGCCTGCTGTGTCTAGAATTCAAAGGATAAACACTGGCTCCTTCCCATCCCGCCTGACCCCTTGGCCCAACCCCAGGAAAACTCAACCTTCCTGCTGGCCAGGCTGGCCTCTAAGGCCATTGTCCCAGCAGAGCGTCCCTCATGCATTATGCACTGCCAGATCTGGACTTCCCAAGATCCTTCTTAGCCCCTCGGAAAGGACACTTAAGCCAGGGAGCAGGAGCTACAGGAAACGCATGGGAAGAGCTGCCGGCGGGGAGGCACTCCAGCTGTAGTCACAGCGGGACAAGGTTTCCCCTTACCCGTGCTGCTGTCCCAGGCCATGCAGGGGCCTCGTCACAGCATTTAGGGCTTGTGTACTGAGGTTATACACTAGATCCAGGACGCTGGCTTTGCTGAGCCTCGTCACTTCAGGGCCATGGCCTGCGATAAGAACATTGTCCATAAGCAAGAAGGGGAGGAAGAAGACAATGGCCAAAGCCACTGGCAAACGGGTTTGTGTGGAGCTGTAAGAAATCCCCTGGAACCAGCCCAGGGCTGTGTGTGAGTCCCTTTCAGGAGATTCCTCTGAGCCCTGGAAAATGTGTCTTGCGTTTCCAAGCAAATCACTGTGAAAGTAACACTTTAAAGAGCTGGCTGTAACACGGGCCGTGATCCAGGCAGAGAGCACAGCAGAAGAATTTTAGATTGAGAGACTCACAGCATATATTTTTGCACACAAGGCTGTTTAGAAAGGCTGTTGGTTCTCAAATCTGGAAATACAGCTTCTGCTTTTAGCTTTTCTACCTGCTGCCTGCCAGCCGCAAGGAGCATGCAGGTCACAGCTGAAAGCCCTCAGCAGCTTGCTGGTGCTGTGACTGAACTGCGCCTCCTGAATCGTCGTGGTCCGAACTGTAAAGCGTGTCCTATATTCAAAAGTTAATAAAGCAAATATCAGTTGACAGGCAATGAGAGGTTCATGTCACATCAGCCAGCAAGACAGGCAAATGCAGACACGTGCACGCAGAAAACGCCGCTCAGTCGACGACAACTGTGGTTTTGTGCGTGGCAGTCAGTGGCGCTCGCACCCCGCGAGGCTCGCGCCTGCCAAGGGGCTCCTGGCACTGCGAGCTTGACTCGCCGTGCGCTAGACGGTCTGCTGGGCTCTTCTCGGCATCCTCCTCCTGGCACCAGCACTGTGATTAACAGCTCGGCCAGGCCGAGCCGAGGGGCCTCTTGATAAATTCAGTGCTTTAGAACAAAGCCATCATTCTCTTGAGCAGTTTAATGTGTCATAATGAACTGAAATAAGGCAGAATGTAAAGGCAGGGAGATACAGGCTCTCTGCTGGAAAGCAAAGTCATTAAAAATAATGAGCAGTCTTTCACTTCCTTCTTTTTATTAACTTTCTGCAGAGGACAACCTGGCACTTTATTTTTAACACAGTCTCCACTTTACTAATATCCATTAGACAGATGGCTAAAATTTTTCCATAACATGCTCCACAATATTTAGAAAAACAGAGTAAGAAAAGCCTTTAAGCCCCCCCCCCCCCCCAGTTCTTCTTCTTTGTGCTTCTTAGTCGATTTTTTTCTGTAATCATTCCTCTGAATTTAATTCAGAACGCACTCCGTGGTGCTCATGTAAAAAGAAGTGCACAAAGGTGTCATATCCAGGAGAGTCTGGAACATCCGTGTATCAATTATAATTAACCATTAAGGTAAATTTGCATGAATGAAGTTTTGCAGGCTCTTCCTTGGCAGGGCCCCCATGGAGGCTTGTGTCAGGCGGGTGCCAGGACCGGCCGAGCACTGCGCAGCTCGGGCTGTTGGTAAAGTGGCTGCCCGGGCCTGTGTCCCCCACCCTTAGAAACGCCCATGTAACAGAATCCAGGCTTATTAATTGCTCCATTTCTCTTCCCCCTATAATCAGAGAAACGTCCAGCCTCTGCTGTGGACTCAACAGCCGCTGCTGCCCCCATTCCCCGGGCCAATGCTCCAGCCAGGCTTCTCCGTCCCCACCATCATTTAGGCATTTAGTGTAGCGATTGCCATTTATAGACACCAAAGTGCTAAATACGGTAAAGATTAAGCCTGGTTACAAGCAGCATTAAAATGTGCCATTAATATAATCAGACATGTGGCTCAAATTATTGCCGCAGATCTTAAGAGCTGTAGAGGAGGATTTAGGCTTCTAATTTATGCTCATAACTTGTCTTCGCTGCAGCTCTAAGCTGTAAGTTTTGTTTATTGCCGCGATCCTACCACCCGTGATAGGGCCTCCTGGGCTCCTAAAGCCCAGACCAGCTCGGCAGCCTCCCTTGGGCGAGAAAAATCCCTGCCGTTCCCTTGAGCCCGGCTGTCACATTCTCCGGCATTACCCCAGCATCCAGACATGGTGCGTACGTGCTGGGACTGCAAAAGCTTGCAACCAGGCCACGACAGAAAACTTGAGAAGGGTGTGAGATAAACTGAATGTAACATCAGAATAAATAAGCAACACGTGTCCATGCGATCTGGCAAGGGGGTAGGCAGGGAGCTGGCTGGAGACGCACAGCAGCATCGCACAGCCCTGAGCTACCTGCTCATTAATGTCTGAAGCTCGAGATGAGCCTGGGAGCCTGGGCACAATTTGCAAACAAAGCCGCGAACAGCACCTCGGCACTCCCGAGCATGCGACGTGCACAGCCTTAACGGCAGGCTGGCGGGGGTCTCACCCACCATTGTGTTCAGATAAGTGATCAAAATGATATGCCTGCCCTGAGATTTCTGCCCGAAAGCAAAAACTGAGTGGCTGATGACCACGCTTACGCAGAGGACTCCACCTTCTTTTTCCTCCCTGTGACTTGTCAGCTCCGGTGTACCGTACCGGCCCCGGGTCGTATTGCAAACTGATTAGCTCAGCGGGAGTAACTGGCTGTCCCTAGCCTCTCTCTTCGGACACATCTGTGAGCAGACTGTGGTCGCCGCTTGAGCAAGGACATGGTCCGTTCTCAGCAGAAGGAGCACACCGTGAAGTCAGCGGAGGGAATCATGCACGTTCTTCCAACGTGCCTGTCCTGGCTGATGTCTGCCTCCAGCGGAGCTACGTGCCCACAGCTGGGTCTGCTCAGGTCTCACGGTCAGTGGCAGTTTTGAGCTACATCCCTGCCTTTGCCCAGCTCGAGCCCGACCTCGGCCCCTTGGACACTGCTGCCAACACTGCGGAGAGACAACACCAGGCTGGGGACAAGCACTGCCTTGGAGTAAAGGGGCGAATGGGGGCAGCCTGAACTGTGGTGCTGCTGAGACAAATGTCCCTCTAATGATGGCCACCCTGTGGATAGAGATGTGTCTTTTAAGTATCTGCAGTCCTTTTGATCTGGTGGTTCCCACCACTGCTGGAGACTTGTAGCCCTGGGAGAGCCCAAGGGAGGGAGCTTTCGCAGCTCACAGCCCAGGCTCTTAACAAGCCCAAAGCAAGCGCTGGGCAATGACGGCTCTCAAGTCATTGCTTTCCAGCCCAGCTTGTTTTTACTCCTCCTCCAACATTAAACAAAACCCACATATTCCATCAGAAAAATTCCCACCATTGGTCCCAATGTTTTATCCGAAAGAAATCAATATAGCATACTCATATGTGGCCGCAGCGTTCTCCATCATTCACATTTACCATGTTAGTCTGGAGCTACATGGCTGTCACAAAGCCTAGCATTAATTGCAAAATAAATAAAAGTTTAACTCTGGGTTGGTTGCAAATATTTGGACTCAAGCTGTGTTTCTCAGTTGTAACTGATAAAATGCGTGCTGTCTTTTCCATCAAGGAAGGTCTGGTGACTTTTCCAGGTTACTTTGTGGTGCAATTTTTCTGTGAATTTGCTGTCTATATTCTGGCTAGTTTTACAGCTGCTGCTAGCAGCAGCAAAAATGGACAAGCCCATATACAATTGGCAGGTCTGCTTTTCATGTTGGATGCTCAGTTTTCCAAATTAACCTTTTTTTAGAATTTATTATCCATAGTTATGTATAAAAATTAAGTCTGTCCTTCTTGGGGCTGAAGACAAATTTCTAAAAATCTTGAACTTCTCATGAACAAGATGAAACAACAAAACCTTTGTTTCAATCCATGCACTACAGGAAGCTAAAACAAATTCAATTAAGAGAAAAATATTCATTGTGCTTGTGTATCATTGTATATTAGTCTTCTTCCGCCTGTTCTACAAAGTGCTGGGGGCTCTGCTGGTGTGCAAGGTATACACCAGCTGAGCATTTGTTTCCATAAATCCCTTTTGGGTTCTACTCCAGCAGAGCCCGTGCCAGTGACTGTCTCTGACAGCTCAGAAGAGATATGAACTGCAATTGATTGTGCCCCTGAGGGCGTTTCTTCCTCTGTGTGTGTGTGTGTGTGTGTGTGTGTGTGTGTGTGTGTGTGTGTGTGTGTGTGAGAGAGAGAGAGAGAGAGAGAGAGAGAGAGAGACTGTCTTTCATCTTTTGCCAAAAATGGCTTTAATCCAGCACTGAGCTTTTCTTTTCCTGCATGTTCCCAAATTCTGCAACATTTCATGTTTTCAGAAGACGCTTAACAAAAGGCAGTTTTCAGAGAACATCTTGATCCAGTAATTTCAGAAAGCAGCCCTTTTTCTTAAGAAGGCCAGCAAGAAAGGCCACAGAAGCGATGACAGGGCTTGGTTTTGAAGACGTGCAGGGGACGGCACCACCGCACGGCGCCGGGCACTCTGCCCATGCCGAAGGGCGCTGGCAGGGCAGCTCATCCCTGTCTTGCTGGGGCGCTTTGAAAGGTGCTGGCTCCCCTGGGCTCCCCTTCCCGTGCCAGAGGTCTCCATCGTTGCCTGGGGCACAGCCGGCCTGGCTGTATTTCACACCTCATCTCCCAGCCAGGGAGGAGGAGCCTGAGTTACTGCACCTGGCAGATGAACCCACTTTCTGTGCTGCTGCCTTTGCCCCTGAGTCTGGGGAGCCTCATGAAACCTGCCGTCACTGTGCCCCTAACTGCTCCCCGGGCTCGGATGGCTGCAGGTGTGTTTGTCTGTAAGGCAAGCCGTTTCTTCGGCTTGTCCCTTGCCCTGCAGACTGTAATTGCCCTCTGTTTCTTCTCTTATTAGCGCTTTCCAGCTCAAGCACATGTGTGGTGATAAAGCCTATTAGCAAGAATAATTTCAGTTAGAAGTGGACAGACTGTGTATGTCGCTGTCTACAGAGGGGAACACGACAGTGCTTTAAAATATTTGGCCATATTTGTGGATAAAGCAGTGACACAGAACTCAGGACATTTGTGTCATTTCCTGTTTGTGGCCCAGTTTTCCTTATAACTGTCCTAAAAATCTTGTAAAGTAAGTAATTACAATCCACGCACTTTCAGTGCCTGTGAACTGGGAGTAACTATTCCCAAGGCAGAGAAATATTCAGACTTTCATTTTATTCTAAAGCTCCTTTTGTTTCAGCCCCCAGGAAGATTATGGAGCAGATCCTCCTGGAAGCCATTTTTGAGCATGTGAAGGACTGGAAAGTTATTGGGAGCAGCCGGTGTAGATTAATCAAAGGCAAATGACCAACCTCATAGCTTTCTATGATGAAATGACTGGAAGTAGGGTCAAGTGGAGAGCAGGGGAATAATGCTTCTGTTGATTTAGCAAGGTTTCCTATAGTATCCTTATAGCCAAACTGGTGGGACATGGACAAGAGATGTGGACTACAAGATACATGGAAAATTAGCTAAGATGGATGGTGATCAGCAGTACAAAGTTCAGCAGATGTCTTGTTGGTAGTTGCATCCCTCAAGGATCTACACTGCGGCCCAGACTGTTTAATGTCTTTATTAAAGAGCTGGACAGGAGATGGAGTACACACTCAGCAGTTTTGCAGATGATACCAAATTTGGGAAAGCAGCTGATATGCTGGAGGGCAAGGCCGCTTTTCAGAGAGACCTGGAGAGGCCGGAGGAGTGGGCTGCCAGGAGCCTCATTAAGCTCAGCAAAGACAAGTATAAAGTCCTGCATCTGGAACTGAATAACAATTAATTATTTTGAAAGGGTCTAAAAATTGGACGTATTGTCTGAGCAGGTCATCCAAATTGATCCCTTCCTTAAAAAGTTGTCTAAAAATAAGCGGAATAAAACCTGAGCTCTTCACAAATTTCCTTTGGGCTCAGATACAGCAGAAAGGTAATCTCATACTCAAGATTATTTAGCGAGCACTTCGTTCTTACTTCTGCCAAGATGCTCTCTGTATTTTGAACGCATCTGCTCCCCAGACAGCCAGTGCCTGTGTGGCTGAGCACTCTTTCTCCAAGGCTGTGCATGCCAGCCTTGCAGTTGGCTGTGTCAAAATGCGTCATCTGCCTGTGCCAATTTTGCCTAGGGATTCAGATCCACCAGTGCCCGTGACCATTCCTTTGCCATTTTCTTCTTTCGGTTTTGTGCAGAGTTTTGCAGTCACAACTTAATTACTTTTTTTCCCTTGTTGCTGGTAAATGTTTTAAACAGCACAGAGCTAAGAACCAATCCTTGAAGGACCTGACTCGAAATGTAGCCATCTGAGGATACTTTCTCTTCTACAGTTACATTTTTGTTGCTTCTGCTAATGAAAAAAAGCATAAGGAATCACATTAAATGTCCTGCAAAAGCCTGTATCTCTCATATTGCCTTGATCAACCAACCTTATTTTGTTATAACATCCATGTTAAAATAGCTTGAAAAATGATCCCAGGTGAGTCTGACAAGAGCTGTTTTCCATAAAGCCATGTTGATTGGCATTGCATCTGTACTCTTCTGTAAAGAGCAGTCTTTATCAGCATTCCTGTCGTTTTGCCCAGGATTCACGGTAAGCCCAGGGGCCTGCTTTCAGATCGCTTTGATTATGTCTTTAAAATATTTGCACAAAAATGAGCTTTCTTATAGGCCTCTGGAAACATAACCCAAAACTTGCACAGTTGGGTGCAAAAGACTGCACATCTACATAATGTGTGCGAAGGCCAAGGGAATGCCCGATGCTTAATGTGAAGTCACATTTATTTGAACACGGGTGTAGGCACCTAGCTTCTTATTTGAAAAACATGCAGCAAGTGTGAGTAGCCTCCTTTTAGATAAACATGATTGTGTGTGTGATCATTTGCTTTGCTTATATGTTAAAAACCTGCTAACAAACGGGTGCACGCAGCTATCCCATGTCTCTGCCCTGGCTATGGAGGGTAGGGCTTCTTCTGCCTCCAGGGGTCAAACACCGCTTCAGACAATAGCAGAGGTCTGGAACAATGTGTAACAGCTGTGTCTGTATAAGAATTTGTCAGTGAACAGATGCAGGATGGAGGTTACATGGCATTTGAAAAGAAAAAGACAGAGAAACAACAACCCTTAAAATTAAAATTAAAGTGGGAAAACAAGCCCTGCTAGAGCCATAACTTACTGCTTTTGAGGGCCCTGAGTCCAAACTATCTTTCTGCTTCCACTTACACTGCCATAAAAACATGCTCTTCCATTTGGCTAGGTTCCAGTCTCCCAGGGTAGGAGCAAAATGATCTTACTATAAATCTAACTGGATCGTATATGTAGTGTTAAAAATTACAAGTGCATCACAATCATCCTGCATTAGTTCTGACTGATACCCACAGCAAAGAAACGCACAGCAAATGTCTTTGCAACGTTGAAGGCAAGAGGTGAGATTTTCAAAATAATCCAAGTACATGTTCCAGGAGGGCTAATTTCCTGGGCAGGCTGCCATGCTCACATGGCTACGCTACCTCTGACAGCCCGGCAAGCTTGTTCAGAACAAGGTGGGTGTTGTTGCACAGCCCTACTTTATCACACAAGATCTGCATTTAACATTGGCTCCCGAATGCACAAGTTATTTTTAAGCAGCGATTCTGGCCAGAAATGGAAGATATTTAGCAACCAAGTTCAAATATAAATCACTGGCAATTAGATGTCTGAACACCTTTGAAAATCTGGTCCTATGGCTTTCAAGTCATTGAAATGCATCTGTAAGCCTTAGCTAAAGGACTAGTCTGATCTTGCCATCTACTGATAGAAACCCACGGCTACAGCTGGGAAGGTTTTTTCTTTACAATCTTCCTCAGGCACCTGAAGGGCCAGAGCCATTCAGTCGGAGAAAATCTGTTCCTGCCTTCACAGAAATCAAGAGCTAGTTATTTGCAGAGTTCTTCTATTGCCCCTTGACAGGCTAAAAAAAGGCTTTCTCTTCTTTGCTGTGTCCAAAACACCTTTCAGCACCCAAGGAAGCAACAGTTTCTAGACAGTGGCCAATACATTTACCCCAAATAGAGAAGCAGTTCATAATGTGGGATTCCTACTCCCTTTCCAGTGCCCAGTTTGAGGGTCAGATTTTAAAGAGGTAAGTTCTGCAGTTCAGCCCCCTTTAAGTTTCTTGGGTATCCAAAAAAGCAAAGAGCCAAAACTAATCATAACTTAAAAAAAAAAAAAAAAGAAGAAGAAGAAGAAGAAGAAGAAAGTGTAATACATGAACTGGGGGTTAAAGATGGAGATGATTTCCAGCTGATTTCCTGTGTTTCAGGAGCCTCAGTTCTTCCCCACTGTGTTCCTGGACTTGTCTCTGGTGAGCATGTGCCTGCTATATAGTCATGTCACTTTTCTTAAGCCAATTTACCAAGTATTTTTTTTCATGTGTCATTCAGAAAGGAAAGAGTTTATGGAACATCAGACCACATGCACGCACGCGCGCGCACGCACGCACACACACACACACACACACTCACACAAGTATAGAGAGGCAGGGGAAAGGGAGCAGTCTGGCAAAGGGATGGATCAGAAGCAATAAAAATGCTTTTCCTTTTCCAGCATCTAGGGAACTTGTGACTCCCAATGTGGGAGGACTGAAACTCACTATGTAGTCCTGAAGTTAATTTAAAACACAATCAAGAAAGTGCTTAAAAGCATGAACCTCTGCCAAATGAGCAAGCCATTAAAATATGCACAAAGTATGTTATATCAGCAGAGTTTAATGCAACTGTGTAGTAAGAAAATATTTGGAGTTGCTAAGTCTATATGCACCACAAATCAAAGTGTTAAGTAATTAGAATTATTTTGTCACCATCTTGTGGGAAATTAGGGTAACATCTGGCATTCTTCTCATTTCAAGTTGTGGGTCCAGTATGTGCTTAAGAAAATGGTGAAGAAGTGATTTCTCTAAATATTACACTAGTGTCAGCTCACATGATACTGTAAAACGAGCATTTTAGAGTTCCTGCAGTTTTGCCAACTTGCAAGCCAAATGCCCATTTGCAAGCCAAATACTTCTCCCAAAGCCTGTATGTGGATTCTTATAAAAGCTGGTACAACAAAGGGGAAGAGAAATCAGCTTTCTAACATAAACAGTTACATCTTCTCACAGAATGTCTGTGTTTGAGCCATTGGATTTCAAATGGTTTCCTTAAGCCCTAATTTATTACTTCAGGTTCAGAAACTGCGCCCAGTTCGAAGATGCTTGAGAATTACATTCCCTCTCTGTATCAGTCCAAGTGGCTGGTGTCTGATACAAACTTTTCTGGGTAAATGTGAACCAGATGTTGCTGAATTCTCGCTTGTGAACTCGTATCCCATACTTCCATCCTGAGTCAGTGCTAGCCGGTCGGGGAGCTGCAAGGCTGCTAGGGCCTGTCTCACTCAGCGCTCTGCTCAAGACTCCCCCTTCCAGCTTGTGCAAGGGTTACAGCTCTTCCTCCCCACCGGTGCCCGTGTCCATGCCATAACGAGTTAACGTGGTGATCCCCATCTCTCTTGGCACCATGCCAGCTTCGCTGCCAGGTCTGGACCCATCACTGTTGTCTACTAGAAGGAGCACAGTGGCCCCAAAATGCAAAACGTACTCTTTTCAGTGTCACTGTATAATGCATAGCATGGAAAAACAGATTTGTAACGAACAACAACGAACATTACTGTAATGTCTGTGTCAGCTCTGCTTATGAATGTCCTGCAGAAAGCCCTCGTGCTACAGTTGCTGAAAGAAGTCACATCTGAAAGGTCTGTGACAGAGAAATCTGGAGTCGCATTTTATTTCCTAACTGTTAATAAAATTTCCCCTGGAATAAATGTAGAGAGGAGCTGGCACCACTTTATATTATTCAAAACCACAAATTTCCTCTCCCTCACAATCTGCCAGAATTACAGACTCTTTTGCAACGTCTTAAAAATTCAAGATGTTTTCATCAAATGAGCATCTTCCTGCTTCAAAACGCACCAGGGAAAATTAGCCATGCATTTTAGCAGTGCTCTTAATAAGAAGACAGAAGGGAGATAGTGAAACGGAATGAGTCAAATGCATGAGAATACATTAGCGAGTGCTTCATCCCTGAATCTTCCCTGCCTGGTGTTGAACATTCCCTCTGTGACAAAAAAGGAACTGTAGATACGAACAACAATCCTGCGTCTGAGGTGAGGAGCACAAGCTCTATGAAAGAGGGAGGAGAAGGGGAAGCACTCCCAGCTCCCAAGGAGTGGAACAGCCAAGGTGCCTCCGCAGCTGGTGCTTGGCCGCACGTGGACACCGGGCCAGCCAAGCGGGAGGTCTGTGATAGCAGCCCTCACACAGCAGCATAGGCAACTGCCAGGCTGACAGCATCAACCCAATGAAGTACCCACTGGCAGTCCTGGCAGAAGGGGGGCTGCTCACACTTTCCATCCATAAACCGGACCCTGGGAAGCCGTTGTGGGCACAGCATTTCCCCTGTGGGGAGTCCCGTGAGCCCGACCTAAAAGGCCCCTCGGCTGGTGTTAGCTCTGCCATCCCAACTCAGCAACAACACCTGCAAGCTGCAGGGCAGCCTCAAGGGCTACATGCTTACTGGTCATTTAAGCAGGACTGGGGCATTGGCTTGAACACCGTCCTCCTGGCTGTAACGTGAAATTGGTTTGGCCTGCGCTAGTATCACTCTCCAGACAACGTGCAGGCATGGCTCTGGAGCTGCAGGAGCCAGTGGCTTCTTGCACTTATCTGGGACACCTAGCTTGGGGAGATGTTCATACCTTTAGCTGTATGTATGTGTACTGTGCTGTGCCACCACTTATGTAGCATGTATCATGAAGGTAAGGTTTTATTTGATGCCTGGCAAGGTCTGTTTAATATTTCTTGTTTTGATAACTCACATTTTCTGGTCAAAAAGTACCTTTCACTCTATAGAGAACTGGATGAAAAATCATGAAGTAGGTTATTTCCCAATTTTTAACAAAGTATGTCACCTTACATCTCTGTCAGTTCTGTCTGTTATAGTCTTCTTGTCCTGAGGCCTCTGCTTGTATAGGACCTTATATAATAGACCATTGATGTCAAGTGGAACATCTTCTTGTTACTGTAATAAATTTGTACAATTTGTTACAAGTAATAAAGACCCTAAATAATCTGAGATTTAAAGATGACATCTTTCATAATTGATTTATCTTACTGACAGGCTAAAAGGCAGGTGACTCCTTCTGAACTTCAGAAGGACAAAAGGAGGTATCTGCTGGGACACAGCAGGCATCGCTGTGCTGCGCCTCCAAGGTGCTCTGCCATGTAGCGCAGGCCACAGCTGCACACACGACACCAAGGCTCCTTCATAGCGCCTAGGCAGGAAGCAGGGTTCAGTTATAAGATTCACAGAAAGTCAGCGCTGCTGGGGCACAAGCTACCTACATTGCCACTAGGAAATGCTGAGATAAAAACTCTAAGTTGACTACTGAAGTCCAAGCTGGAGGGAGGCAGCTCCCTCCTTTTAGAGATGAGAAATGAGCCCTTTCCTGAGGATAAAGAATCAATGTAGTATCACTGGAGCATGGACGAGGTCAACCAGGTGAGTGCAAGAAACTAAATCACTTTCCAGCCTAATAAGCAGCGGTGGGGTGGGGGTGGGGGGGTGATACATGCAAGGGAGATTCTTCAACATGCTTTGTAATTCAGCAATTACAGGCACACTCTTTTTCTGTAGAAGATCTGGGTGTAAGACTCTCTTCTGCCAATTTCACTTATGTAGGGATGACAGCCTAAATCTCCCACATGCCAGGATATCTTTCTAATATCCTATATTATTAGCTCAGACTTGGCATGGCACTTATCACATCGTTCAGCTTTGGCTTAGCTGGTAAAGGCAGTGTGACTTAGCAGCGCAGTATAAAACTAGATATACCTTTAAAGCCAAAAATACCCTCAAATTTGCATGAAATTTCTGCTTTCAGAGGAGTTATTCTTGTGTAGCTGTGGAGAATTTATGGAAATGTTTCTGAATAAGACAAATTTTAAACAGGAACTCTTGACCAAAAAACACAAGACTTAATCTTTGCTACACTATTTCTCCTGTTTTCCTATTAGTAATAGTGTGTTTTGCAAAATAACCACATGCTTTGTGCTGAATGAAACACTAGAGGAAGACACATTGCCAGGTGCAAACGTCAATGCAAATGTAGATACAAAAATATGGATTTAAATACAGACACACACACACACAGAGAAAAAAAAATACAGCCTCAGGTGTCAAACATGGGGAACTGGATTCCCATAGTAGACCTGTGCAGCAGTGCAGAACTACATGCTTATTACTGGAATTCTGTTAAGGGCTTGGTAGGCGACTTGTGGGATCAGAGCCTAGAAGTCTTGTATTGTACTGAACGTTGGTCACACCAGTTCACATAAAATCTTGTACCACATCACTGAAAGGACAGCTTTGTTAAGATGCTTTTCATGATTGTGCCAGATTCTGCCTTCTGATATTGAAAATGCCATAGATTGATAAGGAGCATTTATGTGAGAGTTGGGTAGAAATATTTGAATACCTTTGTTTAAATATGTGTTTCTAGGGCCACAATATTAAAATATGCTAGATCACTTTTCCAGAAAGTAAAGCAGAATTTTGAAGAACTCATTCCTGCAAAAGAAAGCTGTTTCAGCTGGAAAGTCAGATTCATCCAAAAAATATGAAGCAATATTAACACAATTTTTGTGGTATATGAAACAAAACATACTGAGAGAAAAAGACACTGCACAGCACAGAATTGCCTGTAGATATATTTTTATTAAAATTGTATGATTCTTATAGCTTATATATAATTTATTATGGCAGTAGCAACATAGCACTGATAACAATGGTAGGTTTTTTCCTTTGATCCTGGGCTAGGTAAGCATTTCATATAGCCAGAAGCTTGTTTCCCTTTCAGAAATAAAGCCCTCTCTGTACCTCAGTTTAAATAGGGGGTAAGTTACTGCTGGAAACAACTGCTCTGGAGTTTACTTCTTTTGTTGCTTTGAAAATACTCCAAACCTTGGATTTCATACGAAGCAATACTGTCGACAGCTGGCCAGGCAAACACATTGCAGAAGAGGGGCGTACTTCATCAAATCCAAAGAAAATCTCTCTCTTTCATGCCTGCCCATCTGCATTCTCCATAAATCTGTCTCAAATAATCCCTCTGAGTAATTACTTAGCAGCTTAATACCAAAAACCCACCTGACCGTACAAGAATGAACACCAATGAATCTCGAACCCGGGCTTGGAAGATGAGACTCTAGAAAATCTCTTTTTTACTCTATATTTCCTAATGCTGCTTTTAAGTTAGCTCCATAAAAAACTTTTTCCTTTCTCTCTTAGAAATCATGAGCAGGTTTAGTTCAGGAACTGGAGATGGTGCTACCTTTCTGGCAAGAACAGTAATAAACTTAAGACAGAAAACAGTAATAGTAATTGAAGGTCAAGAGACTTCTCTTAGATAAATACCTTGTAAACCCTGATGAAAAGTGCTTCTGGTGGCATCTTTCTTTGAATTTTCTGAGGTGGAGACCTTTGAGGAACACAGATACTAGCAGGGCTGCCGTTTTCTTTACTGGGATGTTAAATAAGTGTTCTTACAATATGCCTTTTCTGCAAGACATTTTAAATACAAAGCATTAAAAAGAAACTTTCTGCCCCTTGTTTTTGCAAGCAAATTTCAATGTGTTCTGTGCAATCATATTTTTAATTATTCCAGCTTCCAGAGGAACATCAAAAAACTCACAGAGAATAATGAACTGACCATGAATGTCATCACAATCAATGAACAATTGTCAGAGACAACTGAAATGCAAAAAAGGGATTCCATCCCACCAGGAGTAAATATATGCTGCTGCTATGAATCACTGTAGGTTTTTGCATATAGAAAATTCATGAACTCTCTGTGAGTGTCCCTTGATTCTGTAAATCAGACTGTAAAATAAGACCATAGACCGATTTTGAAGAGAGTCTTTCAGTATTCATAAATGCAAGATTTTTCTTTCCAAAACAAAACAATCACGGCATGCAAGACAGAAATAGCTTATTTTACTTCAGCAACTCTGTAGTATCTTAGAGAACTACCATTTACAGGGTGGGTTCTCCTTACTGTATACTTTATTTAATTATACAAATACGATTTGAAAAACGTGGACAAGAAAATTTTGTTGCAGGAACAGAGATAAAACACATACACAGATTAAAGAAGGAAACATTTGTTTATTAAAAAGGAAAAGGTTCTGGATGGCAGCACAGAGTCAGACATGAGACAGATGAATGTATGCACAGCTGTTCATGTTTAAAGACAGAATATAGACATAAATACAGTTAGATCTTTGCTCTGCTCTGCTGCTACAGTATTTTTATACAGTCAATTCAAAGGAATATCTGTCATAACTGAACACAAGGGAAAATTTATCAGAAACAGAGCACAGATTGCTTTCTCTAAAGCCAGGATAAACAAAGCCAAGAAAAGCCTCTCAAGCTATGGAATTGCAAAATAAACTTAATTGTGTAAAAGAAAACCACCTTCTGTGGATGAGACGATTAAATGTCAGATATAACTCCAAGTCAGACAGCTTTTTCTTCTGTTTGAATAAAATGCAGAAGGTAATTTCCCCCTGCTATTATTGGAGTTACTGCTCTGTCTGAAAGAAAGACAGTATCGCTAAGAAAGAATGCACTTTAAAAGCAATAGCTTGTTTTTCCTATGATCTATTCAACTTATTTCCAAAGGAAACCAGAGAGAGAGACTGATATGGCCCCCCTCCAAGTTGTCTCCATAATACGTAGATACAAGACCATCCTGAAAAATCTTAAAAGCTCAGCAAAAGATGGCCAAGTAGTACAGAAGAGCAAAGCAGGCATTACAAGACAGAGCATGAGCTAGCCCACAGGATTTGAAGTCTTTCCTAGGGTTGCCACTGAGGACATTATCTAGTAGTAGTTCTGCCAAGCTGACCGCCAGTATTACTTTGACCTGCTTTAAGATACTACAGAATTATTCAATACATCAGTAAGTATAAGTGTAGCCTTTGGCATTTCATGGCTCAAGTACCACATCTACAAAGTGGAAATACGTAAGCAAATTATATCATGAAAGATAATTTCTGGAAAAGGGTCTGGTGGGGTTTTTTGGAGTGCAATTGGAAAGTGTTTTCATGTATAAATAAAGCCACTGTGGATTTACTGCCAACATGGTTTACAATGAAATCTC
This sequence comes from Dromaius novaehollandiae, assembly GCF_036370855.1. Taxonomy (NCBI): domain Eukaryota; kingdom Metazoa; phylum Chordata; class Aves; order Casuariiformes; family Dromaiidae; genus Dromaius; species Dromaius novaehollandiae. Next base: position 29,697,887 of record NC_088098.1, read on the forward strand.
TACTGCAATGTTTATGTATTATGTTCACTTTTGCATTTAATTTCCATTTAAAAGTTCAGTTATCTCTCTTTAAAACCATTTTTGTACATGGTTTTCCTGTTCCCTCTTTTTAAGTTATGGTTGAAATATTATAGCATACTTCTGTTTCACTTTTAATTGAAGTTCAGTTTTGACAGCCACCGAGTATCGGTTTCAGGGAATCTATTTGTTTATTTATGGAAGCTAAAAAGATCTGCAAGATACAGAAAGCACTGGCAAGAAAACAGTTTTTTATTCAGATTCTGAATTGTTATAGGAACAAAAGAAAAAAACATTTCACTCATATTTTCAAGTACATCTTGGATATTACAGCTTTACTGTTAGATAAAGAAAAATATATGATTACTCATCAAAAACATGCATGAACACCTACAGACTTGGAGATTACACGATCACAACTATTCCATGAAATGTAGGATTGGCTCATTGTACAGCACACCTGTGAGGGTCCTGGATCAAACGCCTGGGTGTATTCTGCTCCTCAGCATAGGGCGAGTGGCACAAAAAAGCCAGAAAGCAGACAAGTCCAGTAGGAATCCAGAGAGGATGGAGACTTGTTAGTAGACACAGGGCCAGGGTTTCCAGCTCTTCTGCTACCTCCCCTATACCACCCGAGGGGAGTGCAGGTGGAAGAAAGACTCTGCCAACATTTGTCACAGGTCCTAGGCAGTATACCATCCCGTTTGGTAGCACATTGAGTGACATTTTGTTGGATGAAAGTGAAAGACAAGATTTTTAAAATCTAGGCCATCATTGGGCATTCATCACTGAGGTGAGCACTAAATGTTTGTGCGCGTGCAAACACACAAACAAGCAAGTGCCGTTGCATCACACAATATTTGATGCCATTGTTGATAAGATTGAACATGTTCTAGAATACATCTAAGGAAAAGTATTGTTAAAATCATCTTTAACTGTTATTATTCCTTAAGTAGTTTATTCTGTATGGAACAGTGACTGGATTGTTGAACATCTCACTTCCCAAACATCAACCAAAGCTCAAAAATTGTTTGACTGTCTGATTAGCAACGTGTACTTTGGCACACGTATAGAGCCACGAGATGGAGCTCTCAGCACTTTCAAGAAGGTCCCTGCTACTCTGGCAAACATTTTGGTTGCTGAGTGTGATGTAAATCTGCATCACTGTCAATTAAATGAAATGAAAACGTAATACTGTAAGTATAATCCATAATTCTCATTTTATTACATGAACCTTCGAACATGTCAGCATTATCAAGGCTCCAAATTCATCAGAGCCAATCATCAGCCGTATGTTTTCTTTAAATTGCCCTTGAGATGAAAAGTTAGTGAGTTTAAATAGAGTGATTGATTAAGCCCTGTTTCTCAATAAAATCAGACTCCTAACATAAGGGATTCATAAAATGCCAGAACATGCAAGTACACCCTCCCTAAACTAGGGCTGAAACACCAAAGCAAGGAAAAAAAGAAAGAAAAGTATGCAAAAAAAAGCAACATAAGCTGTTTTACGCAGAAGTTGAACTTGGCCCACAGGGTCTACTTCAATTATATAAAATGCATTTTTATTCAAAAATCATTACCATTACCCAATAAAAGTATGCTATGTTGAACTTTAGCTTAAAAGTCACTTAGTTTACTAGTGGATTTACAGAGTTATTCTGTGGCTGAAGAGCTGAATACTCTCTCAGCAGTGTTTCAGGGCCAACATGAAAATGATTCTCCTGTAGAAGTAGGTGGGTTGCATTTCACCTTCCGCCAAAGCGGCTGTTGAGGAACCATGCCATAAATGAATTGATCTGAGTTTAACAAAGGGAGGAGGAAGAACTAATCTAGATTGTTTCAGTGAATGATTTACAGGGCAACCCCCAAGAAATGTATAGGTGAACACTGTGTGGTAAGAGCTGGAAAGAGCAGACAGACATAGAAGTTTGCATCTCTTAGGCAGGAACTGCTTCCAGGGAAAATACCCATATGAATATAACCTGGTTATGCTACAGTTACTTCAGCATAAATCTATGTATATTATAATGAAGAGATATTAAGAATGTAGCTATTCTGTGGGTAGACAAGTTGACATGTTTTTGCAACATTTCATGTCTTTGATATGAAAAAATGCAAAAGTACTCAAGTACCATTCACACAAGCATATTTATTATATAAATACTTTTTAAATTACAGGATTTTAATTATATATGTAAACATTTCTAGGAAAATAATGTTTTATATTCGTATTAATGTTTACAACTAATATAAGGCACATAGTGCAAAAATACATTTCTGATGCAGAGATCACAAAATAATTACCTACACGTGTTATCTAAAAAGTAGCTGCTTACATTTATGTGGTACAGTATTGTTTTTAATTAATATGTATTGCTAAATCATGGCTAACTCTTGGTGGGTAAAAAGAGAAAATAGCTGCCATTTGACCAAGGAATTTTACTGGTGCTTGGCGTACAGAATGCGTACTGTCAGAAAAAGTATGTATAATTATCTGGTACATAATATATGTTATTAAGCATGTAGAATATCTCATTTTGAATACCTGAGAGTTGGCCCTGAATACATTGTCTTTATACTGCATATACTGCTATAGTTCTGGTCTGCAAAGTAATACAAAACAACAAATCAAATAGGTCATTTTTTTAAATGTATAACTTTCATATATTTTCTGGAAGAAATAATTTTAACTAGCAGATGCTAGAACTGTATTTACAACCATTCAAAAATTAAACTGAGTCAAAAATGGATGCCAAACACACGGTGGGCTAATCATGCCTGTGCCCAGCATTTTCACGAAAGTTACTGAAAACTTGGATTATAAAAGGGAGGCAAGCTACAGACTTTACTAATATGCCATTGGCCAGTATAAAGGAATAAAATGTATATGGAAAGAGTTTAAGTAAATATACATTCATACAATCACAAACAAGATGGTACAGTAAACAGAATACGCTGCTTTTACAGTATACTTGGATGAGAGGCAGGGATTTAAAATTAGATTTCCAAGCAATTTGTTTCCATATTTTCTTTTCTTGTACCCACGACAAAACTAAGCCTGGATGTTTAACATATGCTATAGAGATTACAGAGGTTTGACCACACTTTTCAGGACTACTGCTAGTATTTGAGCACCATAAAGAGAATAATGAAAGAGGCGGGAAAAAAAGAATGACACGAATCTATAGAAACTATCTCAGGAGAAAGTATATTGGTTACATACTTTTCTGCTGTAAATTATTGATAGAACATAATTCCTAACAACTGTCACAAAACTGGAAGCATTTGAAAATATTAGCTAAATTATAACAATAACCTTCTTTCCTTTCTACATTTTAATATAGTTGATCAAGGAAAACACTACAGTATGAATTTTACTGAATATTGCATAAAGTTGCACTGATTAGTTGCAGGTAAAATTTTACAGTCATGGTACAGTTTAAGGGGATACCCACAGTAGTAACCTCAGTGCAATTTGCTTGCTCATACACACTGTACATTGAATGAATGCCTCTCCATTAAAATCTGAAGGTTTATGAACTTGTTAGCCCACAAATAGATAATACGTCCCTGAATAAACACTGAAGAAAACAGGAAGGAATTCTTAGTAGTGAGCATTACAGTAATGAGCATTACAGTAATGAGTATTACAGAGATGAAAGAATTAAAATATATATATACAGCACCTGTAATTTGCACCTAAAAGACAGATTTCCGGCTTTGATGTTCTTACCACATCAGAGTTCTCACTGTATTTGAAGCTGGAGACCGATAAGTGTGTTAGGAATACATTTCCCACAAAATCCTCCACACCTTCCATATATTTTAGTACCATCCTGGAAATTAGACACAGAGAACAATCAAAAGAAGCAACTGAAGTTACAGTTGCACAGAGAGCTCCTTCAGGTTTGTGCACAACAGACCTTTTGACAAATCACACCTACAAATACCAAATCAAAAGACAGCACTGAATTAACAAATGCACACAGAGATCCTTTATCATTATCCATTGTATACCTTCATTCCTTGCTTACTATCCAGTGTGTTTTTAAACTGTGCATGTTTACTATTCTTGTTACTATTCTTGTTCAACTCGTCTTTTGGTTTCCCCCACAAATCAAGTTGGAGGCAAGCAATCTGTGAGAATCCTCTGTAGTAGGAATCCTTAGTAAAGTAGTATGCTTTATTGAGTACTTTTACATACTGTAAAGTATCTTCTAAATCTTTAATAAACCTGATCAATATGACAATAGCCCCTTAAAACCAGTAAGAGTAGGCTAGGTAGGTAGTGTCGATCTACATAAGTTTCTGGGTAGTATGATTAAATATGCCATGAGACCTTAAACAGTAAATTATCAGGCCTAGCTCTCACACTCCGTCTGCAAGAAGACTTAGATGGGTCAGAGACCTTGAGTGCTATTTTGAGTCAGAAATGACTTTCACCAGACAGTCATCACTAGCACCTCTGGAGGTGTAATATTCCAAGCCATAACAGCAGGTAAAAAAAAAAATATTTACTTACATGGGATTTGCGTATGTCAGCAGTTGCATAGTTGCCCTGAGCAATCCACCTAACTGTACTGGATAATCTCAGACCTGTACCAGCCAAATTAATGCTGAACTGTCCCTAACAAAACAAAAACAAAAGGTAAAATACAGAGCTGATAAACACAGTTCAAAACCCTAAAACATTTTATATTGGGACATCTGCACATATTCCTTAGGGTACATCTAGACATTAATCAAAGGTGAGTGCTTAAACTGGGTTCCTTAGTCTGCCTGATATCCTTTTTTGGACACTCAAGGTACATAGACACATGACCAAGTTATTCTGCAGTAAGTAGTACCTGTGGATCAGCTGATCTGCAGCATCTGTTGCGCAGTCTGAATATAGGAGTAATGGCAGGTAATTCAAATGAATTTAGCCTCCTTCCTACATATTTAATTTTATTTTACGGAAAGTACAGACATGCTACACCTGCATGAAGGAGGCTGGCTTTCTTGAAAAACATGTTTTCTAAAGTTTCTGAACTTTTTGGAGATAACATTGTCAGGACCTACTATTATTGTCTAATATCATCACAGTGAGATACATTTTTATATATATAAATATACGTTTGTGTGTGTGTGTTTAAAAAATAAAAGCATTCAGTCTTTATTCTTGTGATTTACTAAAATTCCTTCATAAAAACTCATTCTTACATTGTCCAGTATGGGAGGTTTGTTCTGTATGCATTTCTGTGTAGATTTGCTGTGTTTATAGCACTCACACTCAGGATGAACTACCATAAGCTCATATGGATGTGGGAAGTTGTTCTTCAAGTGTCAAAAAAGCAGAAGATACTCATTTAATGGCATAAAGTATTTGGACAAAATTCATGCAAATGGTGTGGAATACCGTCCACAACAGGCCCACAGTAACTTCATCCACGGCAATATCATTTTGTAAAAATAAATGAAATTTGCGAAGAGTGCATATGTACAATTATAATTACGGCATAACGGCTCTCCATCATGAATTACACTCAAGGCCAGGAACAGATTTCAATGACTAAGGGTGAAGGAACTGATGCCTTTTGACTGGGTAGAGACGAAGAGCATTAGTTTCAGTGTGTATCTTGTAGATGGCAACACATCAGTGCAAAAATACATAAGCAGAAGGACTTCTGTTATAGATCACATGCAGTTGGCTGGGTCCATGTCCACGTACAATACAGTATTGCGCTAAGTCCAAAGAGTTTGCAGGCTGAAGGTATCCAATACGGTAATAAAGTCTGAATGACTGTTTTCATGTCAGGGGTTCAGTTTGCCTAGCTTAGGCACTTCACTTGTACCTAAATTGTAGGTGTCTAGCCGCCCTTGAATGCCTCTACTGACATAGCCTGTCTGACTATGTTTAAGCAGCTAGGTTAGATAGACAGTGGGGATTCACCTCCATGCAATTCTGAGCTAGTTGGTCTTGATTCTCTTTCCAACCAGTGATAAGAAAAATGCACTTCCAAAGCAACTGATCTCATCTTAAGGTGTCTAATAGGGTAAGATTAGACGAGCTGTTTTCTAGAAGATCCCGATTGCCAATGGACAATCAAGGTAGTTTAAGCTGATGAGTTCAGACTAGGGTTATGTCAGAATTAGCAAGTAGTACGGTGCAGTATGAGCAGATCTGTAGAGTGAAACAGTTGGACCAGAGGGCCTGATGTCAGTATACATTACACAGATCACTGGTTTTACTTTGGACTAAGTCTCTTCTAGTCCCATAGACTGCATTCTCATGAGTAGTTGAAGTGCATTAAGACCCTTCCAGAGCTCATCTTTTGATTTAGTTTCTTCCAAAAGGAATCCAGTTCATGTGTTCCAAGACTGTTCCATCATGTGAAGCAAAGCACAGTAAGCAGGGACAATAAGGAGATTTACTCAAAAAGCGCTACCCAGTCTAAACTAAAATATCAATTTAGGCACATCCATAGATGTGTCTATGAATCAGACTATACTGTTTAGCAGGATCAGCTTTCTCTAGTACTCTTCAAAGATATGAAGTCAGGAGAAAAAAGGAACAAGAAGAGAAAATTTGGTAGGATCATAGCACAGGAAAGTCACTGGAGGAGAAAAAAGATTGAGAAGGAATTTAGGGAAACAAGGGATACTTCACATCCAGGTATGAATTCAAGGGGGAGGGAGAGCAATAATGAAATCTGTAGAAAGATAGATATATATACATGGAACCTAGGGGGAAAGTGTGGGGTAAACAATTTGTTGGAGAAATAGGAAAAAAGAGATAGTGGAACAGGAGAAAAAGGACCAAGAAAGAATTACTTATTAAAGTACTACACAGATGAGACAGAATAGGAATTTGTTTTAGAATCTTACAGCTCTCAACTAGTCATACAGATTTTTTTCTCTTAAGTGTACACTTTAAGGGAATAAGAAATCATAAATACCTGTGGACATCTGGCAGCACTATAGCAATCTCCAGCTGTAGCAAATGGAATTGCTCTCCCAAGTACAGTCTGAGCAAAAAGAAAATCTGTGGCTAAGAAACAGAAAATTATTCAACACTGAAACTGCTGCATTAGAAGTTCAGGGGAAAACAGGGTGAAAAAGCATGAATATATAATTTTGCCAGACTATGATTTAGGTAGTCAATTTTGATTAATAATAACAATATTCAAGGTATATTTCTAGATGCCAAAGATGGGGTAGCAGACTAGACCGTTCCTCAGTCATAACTACATGCAGAAAAAGGTATCCATGGATTTTTCTGCCTTACAATTCACAAACTTGTCTAGTGACATAGGGGAATGCAATCTGAATAATGTGATAACTTTTAATACCCTTCTTTTCTCTGTTTGTGTGATATATTAAGTGTATTTTCTGTGTTTTGTTAATTTATTGAGAATACATAGTCTACGTATTAGAAATGCCCTGGGTCACCTTCATGAAGAAGAACCTCAAAGTCTGAAATTATTACCTGGTGCAAAGTGAACCCTGTCCATACAGTGTCTAGTGCCTACTAAGAAGAACAAGGTGAATTAGAACAATGCTGAGTGCTGCTCCTGACACTGGCATTCTTATACTTCCTGAGTTAATTTATCCCATTGAGGCACAGATACCACGCTTATGGATGTCTTTTGAAGCATCCGAAAAGTATTTACAAAAAACATTAGAGACTTCATCTGCAAGGGCAATCCAACCTACATGCCTGGTTTCTTTTCTGAGCTATGATGGAGATAAGAGGAGGACTGATGTGCACTTGGACATAGCTCCAATATGAGTTGGATGTTGGCCAGCCTGCTACCTTCAGACAGGGCCCTGAAAGTGCTGCAAGGTTCCTTGTCCTTTTCATATGCCCTCCAAGGACTGAGAAGTTACTTTGCTATAGCATATGAAGACTTTCCCAAGAAAAATATGCTAGGGACTAAAAGAGTCTTTAATCTAGCAGGAAATGGCATAATGGGAAGGAAATCCTAAAAAACTGAAGCTAGTTACATAATTCATACTTTGAATAAAATATGAATCTGTAAGATTAACAACCTGGCCAGTTGGGACAAACTAACACGGTTAGTTTGGTTAAAAAGTTAGGCTAGGCTAAAGAAATTAGGAATTCAAGAAGAATTGAACTGAGCTGAAAACAAAAGAATTTTGTTTGCCCTTAACTGGCATAATTTGATCTATAAATGAGTTGAAATGACAATTTGGTCATGACCATTTTAAATTTCAATAGACTGTTCACATTGGTTAAACTTGCTAAAATGCTTACTTCTGATTTGCATGGAGGCTATATCAAATCTTATTTTGCTGAAAACAGTGAAGCCAGCTGCAAGGTAGTCATTTTGACAGGCGCAGTCTTGCCGTCTGCTTCCATTGAAAGGACATTCATACGGATTCTGTAACCTAGAGAATGGCAAAGATTTAGTTTGCTTTTTGACATTTTTCCATAATATAGCACTGTAGTGAAAAATAATTACATTGTACTGTGTCACACTAAGAATATTAAACAACAGTTGCTGAACAAGTTGTTCAGCTATTAATCTTGGCTCCGGTGAAACACTGATGTGGATTGAAACCATTTCTACTGAAGTCAAGACAAAAAATGTATATAATCCGTTAGCGCAGTTAAAACACTCAGCCTGGAAGTATCCACATTTCTGCATATGTGTTAATATGCCTGAAAATTAAAAACAGAAAATCAAGAAAAAGTATCTCATCTGTTCTCCCAAAAGGTAAATATTATTCTATTCTTTTATCTTGGAAGAAATAAATGCACTTCATAAAGTTGCAAAACCACTTTTCTACCTGAATCCATATACTTCAGAAAAGTTGTCTGCTTCACCTTTTACCAATGTCAAATATTCTTTGGGATTCTCTAAGTGCATGCCTGAACAATAAATCTGAAAGAGAAAATACAACTGTTTAGCAAAATTTTTATTAAAAAAGATTATTTTATAAAAATATGTACTATACACATTAAAAGTACCTTTATCATCCTTCCTTTAATGTGAAGTAAGTATTCACCATCCTTTCTAATTCCTTTTTTAATCTGGACATCTTTGCAGGTGGTGAGAATTTCACCTTCAAAATGAGTGATTAAATCATATATCAGTGTTTCAGCATTAGAATTTAATTTTAAGAGTTACTTCTGCACAATTGTGCTCCAGATATGTTTAGAGCTTTTAAATAAATAACCTGGGAAAACATTTAGTTCAGCTGTAATTTACAGCTGTCACTTACATTCTTCTGCATGACAGATCTTTCTGGCAGCTGGTTTTAAACGTGGCAGGCACAAGTCACTGGGTAAGCCATTTTCAGTCATACATTCTACTATTCTTTCCTTTGCCCCCACTCCACAAGCCACGGAGCACTAGATAGAGATAGCAATCCAAAGTTAGTTTAGAAAGTAACATATAATTAACATAAGTATGTCAACAAATTATTCTTGGCATGCTTTTATGTTTGAGGCAGCAATCAGAAATCAGCTTGCACATCTGTACTCACCTTGGTCCACTTCCCCACTTTCCAAGTAGCTGCTTGTGAACATCCTTTGATATTACATTTATAAATGTATGGGGAGGGCATTACTGGGCATTCTTGGTATGCTACAGTTCGTAGGCCATAGGCAGGTTTCTTTTGAATAGAATAAATTCCAACACAGTATGTGATCCTCTGCTGGTAATTAAACCCACAGCTGTTCAAGCACTAAAATAAAATCCCCAAGCAAAGACATTATTTCTGTGAAACTGAACCTTTCTGCAGCACTGTAATCACAGACAAGTCAGCCCTGATCTTCCTTTCCGCAAAAGCTTGTAATCTGACATGTGCTATCTCAAGGCTGGTTAATCAGGGTGCAGAAGTGAAGGTCTACAGTAATTATGCACACAAGGAGACAGAAAGTCCCATGCAGCCCTACTCTCAGAGCTTACAGAGGTTCCAGAGCACTTCCCTCTCAAGTACAGTACACACACAAACACACATGCACACACATACGCACATGTATGTAGTGCAGGTGTGTGAGAGAAACAAAGGATCCTTGATCCAACACTCTACTGAAATCCTGGAAAATATTTCCATTTACTTCACTGAGCTCAGATTGCAAGAGAGTTTCCCTGGGAATTAGCTAAGGAATTCTGTGGTAAGGCCAGCTGTCCTCTAGCTGGTATTCACAGGTCCCAGATGGGCGACCAGAGGACAGCCAGTGTAAGGCGGCAAAAGTCTCTAAAACATACTGGCAGTTGCAACAAAGGGAGACCAGGTGAAGAGAGAGAAAAGGAAACTTGTCACTTCCCATTGGTATGTATTGCTTTCACCATTTTACTTACAGTGACTCACCCTTAACCATAATTCATAGCAAACGGGTTCTAGCACTGCCTTTTCCTGTTCATGTTCCACTACCACTCATTTTAGCATCATTTAGCATCCCTCACTATAGCACGGCCTTCTCTAAAACCAAACACAGTTTCATTCTAATAACTTGGTTTCCCATAACGCTTAGTAGCTGCCAAGAATCAGGGAACATGGACACAAAAGAAAGATAATAGAGTCACTACAATAAATCATGGCTGATTGGAAGGTTCAGTGTGGAGAAAGTTTGGGCACCCACATTCAGCTGAAAATATACATCTTTTGCTTCCACACATAATGCACATTTTACAGCAATATAATAACTCTCAAGTGTAAAGCTATATAAAAGATGTGTAAGCTATATAATTACTTTACCTGTGACAATTCTCCTGTAAGTACAACATACTTAGAGGGAGCAATCCTGCAGGTTTTGGTTGATGGAGGCTTAATGGTAGCATCACAGAAGCTTTCATCCACTTGGATCTGTTTTTCATCCACACACTTAACTTTCCGGTGTATTTCCTTTCTTCTCTGTGATGTTGAGCACTGCGTAGGAGAAAAACAATCACAGTTTTTGTACTTCAACTAATCATTTATAGAGCAAAGTTATTTGCCAACTGCCACACACCAGTAAAACCCAGACAGCGACAACTTTTATAACTCTGTTATCTGGTTTGGACTGAATCAAAACCCTTTACATTCTTCTCAAAGTTCAGGTACCTGCAAAAGGCTGGGGGGGAAAAAAACCAGTGTATAATGACACGGTAACATGTGAATTGAGATGGAGGAGAAATTGAAAATGTCAGGCCAAGACAATAGGTTGAGTGAAAAAGTTCTTCTGTAGGAAAAGGAAAAAGGGAGAAAGGATTTCAGTGAAATGTGAGAGGAATAACTTGGTCTTGAAAACAAAACAGAAAAAATCCATGGAGGCATCCACATGAAATTACACTGATAGAACAAAAGAAAACAAAACTGCCTATTAGTAAAAAGTGGCAGCTTTGGGCAGCCATACTTGTTGAGCCTGTGTCTCTGCCCCGAGTATCTTCACACCTTCCCCACCATGGCAGCCATATGAGGCTTATCAGTGTCTTTCTTGCATTGAGGGGCTCAGAACTGCACACAATAACTAGATGTGGTCTAATGAGTGCTGAAAAATGGGGGATAATCATGACCCACAGTCTCCTGGCTGTGCCCCTGCTAATACAGCCCAGGATGCTGTGGGTCTTCCTCGCAGGCAGGGCCCACTGCTGGCCCACGCTCAGCTTGCTGTTCACCAGGGCCTCCAGGGCCTTTTCCACAGAGCTGCTCCGCAGCCGTCCATCCCCAGGCCATGCTGCTGTGGGGGGCTCTTTCTTTCCAGGGGCAGCACTGTGCTTCTCTCCTGGTTGAATTTCATAAGGTTCCTGTTGGCTCATCCTCCAGCCTGCCTAGCTCCCTCCTGAATGGCAGTGCTGCCCTCCTGCCTGTTAACTGCTCTCCCCAGTTTGGTGTCACCTGCAGACTTGGTGAGCAAGCGCTCTGAATAGTGTTCTGCGAGTGCCTGAACTCAGCTCCAAGGGACTGCTCTACAAATTTCTAAGTGCACTATTGAAAGAAGCTGCAGAACACACCTGGGCTCACAAATCTCATTTGAACTAAAAGCTGTAAACAAGCTGAGACAGAGGTAAACAATCTTTCAGATGAAAAGCTTTAACCTCTAATTCTCTTCACAGAAGCAAGAAAGTAACAGGTGAAACAGTCAGTGACATCATGTTATTGATGTGGAAAAACAATAGTCATATTACATCTGAGGAGCAGCCGGCCACCACTCTTTGCAGTGGGTTTTCTGAGGAGAACAAATGGACAAAAATCAGCAACATTAGGCAGAACTCAGGTGCTAAGACCTGAAGGAGAAATTTCAGCATAAGCCTCATGACTTGGGCATTAAGCACTTATGACCCTCCCCAGTTATGTTGTCCGAAACGATTGCCTACTTTCTTGAACAAGCAAGGCACTGAACAGGATGTCAGGGAATTAGAGAGAGCAATGAAAATGAATCAGAGAGATGATTTACCTACCCATTTTGAACCAGGCTGAGATCCATGAAAGAATGAGGTTCAGCAATGGAAGCCATAAATGCATTAATCCTTTAAGAAATCTAGTCACTCAGAGAATGAAAAAGTTGTGTGGACTTTTAGCAGGGGATGGAGCATTGATATAGTTGACAGATGCAACTTATACAAACATCTGATCTTTTGATGACATGGAGTAGCTCAGAATATTAGGGACATAAGGAATAACCCAATCATTTGCAAATAGGGAGAGGCAGAAGAACACTTTTGATTATGCTGTATGTGTTATTCCTGCAGCAATTCTTCTATATGGTATGAGAATGCATATTTGGTATGAAATTGCCGGCTGCTGGTAACAGCCAGCTTTCCAGCCTTCTGTAAGCTGTAGGGATGCCAGACCTGAAAATTTTTCTGATATGCTGTGATTGATGAGGCAAGGAAATGACACACAAGCACTCAGAGTAGAGACAGCTGCGCAAACTATTCTAGTATTGAGTACGGCCTGCACCAGGAGTGGAATACCGATGGGTAAACTCTTCAAGAACCACTGTTAATGCTAGATGTACAGGGCTGTATATGAACCTGATCAGAGAAGGGAACTGAACACAGGAATTTCAAGCAAAAAGCAACAAACATGTGGAAGAAGTTATGAACTAGCCAGAAGATACAGTGAAACAATGCATTTGTAGTGGAGAGCTCTGAATACCCATCTGGAGAATGCAAATGTTTAATGGGTAAGAAAATTCACACTCATTCTCTGAAAATGTTTATTTCCGGCTAAAAGTACATTCTGAGCCACTTCCACTCTAAATCCCGATTTTAACAAGTTCACACAAGAAGGTAACTCTTGGAAGAAGCGGTTATATTGTCAGCTTTCTCTATATATGATTTAACAGAGGAAAATATGCCAGAGTCATGTGATTATTATTTAAGCTTTTGTAAAACACCAGCAAGTGATTTGTGTGTTATCAGCATTCACGTCTACAACATAAATCTTGTGCCTCTTGGAGTTTTGAGTCTCTGATTCAAATTTCGAGGCTTAAATTTCCCTAGAAAATTTAAAAATATAGGTACATGCCACAACTGCACAAACTGGATTTTTATTTAATGCTACAATAAAAGAGAGGCTCTTCTGTACACCATTTCAGGTGTTATCCACAATTTTTGGTTCTGTCTTTCTTTTTCTCTCTGTATGTGTATATGCATTTATATATAAATATAAAAGCTACTTATTATCTTTTTCTAGCAGGTAGAAAACAGCCATTACATTACACCTTTGAAGAAAAAGGTTCTGTCCTGAACGTGTCTTTAGATTTTCTTAAGGATAGTATGTTTTATTTTGCTTATTATCTCTTCTGGTAAATCTTCACATACAAAAGTTCTTGAAAGAACTGTTGTCCAAAGATTTTATCTCTGAGTTTTTTACTGAATATTCCAGGCAACATTTCAACTGTATTTCTATTTTTAAAATGTGATTTTCACATGATATTTCATCATGAGGTCTTACTGAACATTTTATGCCATCTAAAAAGCACTTTGTATTAGAATTACACAGTTCTGTGAATAGAGACCTGCTCATAACTTCACTAAAGCTTTTGTCTACAATGCTGGACAAGCAAGTTCGCTAACAGGGAGAAAATGCAGACCTCAGAATTTGTTGTCACTTTTTTTTAGTTTTGCAAGCTTGACCTTCAAAATATCCAGTATGTTCACTTGTTTGTCTGCAATCTAAAAGCTATCAGAAACGTATCCAAAGGTGAAAAAACAAGAAAACCCATTACATCACACATTGTTACTTCATACAAGTTGAAAGGCCTTACTTACACCTTCCCATTCATCTGTCAACCACTTGTACTGCACACAGGCAGGCAGCCAACAATGTCTCTTGCCAGGGGGCCGTGTATCGTGATTACACATTGCTTCATTCACTTGACCCAGGCCCTTCAGCTGACAGTAGATGTCCCTTTGTTGAATCCCCACTCCACAGGATACAGAACACTAAAATTGAGCAAAATTAGTTATGTCAGTGTGAAATGAGACAGTCAATGTGGTACAGTTTCCATTATTACCTATTCTTAGAATACTATTTAAATACTTCACATACATACTTCACAGTAGTCTTACAGCATATCTGAATAAATTTATGATGAAAATGTAAAATTACCATTTAAGTACCTTTAGGAAATATGGGAAATGCATCCAAAGTGCTCAGATTGATCTGTCTGCTTATCTTAATTCACAGTAGGGACACTCACTATAGGCATATGCAAAGCAAAAGTGTAAATTTTTGCAAGATCAAACAATTGCAAATTTAAAATTTACATCATTCTGTTATTAAATTAAAGCATAACAGGCTGCTTTGTTGTTTTAAAAAGTAAATATTAAAATGAAAGAAAGAATTCTTGGTATTTCAGGCTAGAAAAATCGCACAAAAGACGCAGCATCTTGAACTATGATAAGCTTAAAAAGGTTCAAATCCTTCCTGCCATATGCCTCTTGTTCTCCCTCCTGGTCAAAAGATAGCTTGTTATAATGGTAAGATTTACTCAGATGAGAGTAGACAGCCCACTGCTATCCCAGTCAGAAGCATGATTAGGTCCTAAAGCCTACCAGAAGACTCAACCTAATCATAAAGTAGATATTGCTCTGTCAAGTGTGGCAAAAATGCAGAGTGCTTACAAATGGCATTTTGCATTTCATCACCACTAATTTTGTAACTGAGCTGGCATCACCTGCTCCTGTGATATGCAAGGGTTACATGTTTTGTCTCTAAAAGGTCAGAGTCTGGGTCTTTTTGATGACGTAACACTGCATGGCATCTGTTTCTGTACCTTTATGTGTACTTTAAGACTCCTTATTGCTTAGGAATGATCTTTAATGCTTAGGGCATTAGCAGAGAGTCTCTTTTGAAAGTCAGTATTTTTTCTTCTTGATTTTCAATCTAAGTGTAAAATCCTACCAATTAATCTGGTGTTTTTCTAAACTTTTAAAGGCTTCCTGTATTAAGGGAGTAATACATTTTAAGACAGGCATGTGATTATGGAATTGAAACATCAGAAATTCCGGTAGCTAGCTGGATATCACTCATGAGTATGAGTGCCACTGGAAATTACAGGGAGTTAAGGAGTGGTGGCAGACCCTCCTTTTTCCTCTTCCCTGGAGGAGAGAGACATGAGACCACCTTCTTCGCAACTGCCAAGCTCAAAGGTCAAAAGTATGACTGTTGGCATGTGTCTAAGGGTAGACTCCAGCCTGGCACAAAAGTTAAATTACTTTTATTAATGGAATATGGTCTCGGTCTCTGACTTAGCCTGGCCAACTGGTGAAGTCTTACCAGGATTCCAACGTCTGAGCAACCACTATATGATATGAAACAGTTCTTCCACTTTTCCTGTATCAATATTTCCTTTTTAGATGCCCAGTCCTCCCAAATTACAGTATCTGGCAAAGATTCTGAAACATACACCTTTTTAAGAAACAGAACAAATGTTCTTACACAGTTTGAATGGGAAAGGCTCAATACCAGATGCTAGGGTGAGATTCTGTTTTCTAGACACAGCTGTAACTTAACCAATAACTTTCTAAGGGTCTACATACAGGTATAACAGGCAGAATTGAGTCTGTATACACACTTCTGTTTTTATGAGGTTTCCATCACCACAAATGTCTCATATAGCTTACCCCAGAATATGCAAACTTCAAAACAAAAGCAAAAAAACAAGATGCTGGGACAGAGAAAGTTCCTTTAAAATTCCTCAGCACACATCTTTGAGGACAACCATGAGGACAATGCTTTTAATTACAATCTAAAATGAAAAAGCACTAGAATGAAATTATTTATGGTGGATGATTTTACTGCTGTAGTAATTTATTCTGTCTAAGAGTATTGTCACTCAGACACATAACTACAGTGGACTTGTCAAAGATGACTCAGACAAATTCAATTTAAGGTATAAAACAAAATATCTGGTAGCTTTAAACACAGAACCAAGTTTGACAGGTTAATTCTGGAGAACATTCCTGACTTTTGTACAATCTCTGCTTTGAGTCCGTATTTTAGGCAGCAGCCAAGCCCTTATTGCATCCATTTCTTTTGTAAGCCAATTGGTCTATGGGTGATTCTTGTAACTCCCTCCCCCTAGGGTGACCTGGGTCTATTAGTTATAATCCTCTGAGACCAATCATTTTCGTTTTCTATAATAGGATTTCATTAGTATTCAGAAATTTCACACTGATAGGTTCATACAGGAGTGTAAAAGAAAAAATCCTCAAACCAGCATCAAACAACCAAATCTGTCTGTCCTTTATTCTAGGGAACACTTTCTTCCACTTCTTTAACATTTAATTTAATTAAAGCAACATACTATCCGTTGATCTCACTTTAAAGGAAAGTGAAAAAAAAGACAGCTATTTCACTTTTCCTGCAGTGAATATTCACCAATCTGAGAAACAAGAGAATGTAGGCCAATGGTTATGGCATTCACTTGAAAAGGAGAAGACCTGGCTTCTAGTTCTTGCACCATAAAATATTTTAGCATTTTCTAGAAAAAAAGGCATCAGCTAGGATCTGCCTTAGAATAGATTTCTTAGTGGAAATTGATGTTTTATTATCTGAGAAGGGAGTAAAATATTTCATCTTGGTTATCTCTGGCTTCGAAGGCCTGATTCTTCCTTGTCTTGTATAGTGGGGCCTGGATGCCTAACATGGACCTGTGAATCCCGGCAAGAAGCACAGTGCCTATAAGAGCTGCAGCAGTAATAGTCCCCTTCGTGAACTTCTCTCTCACATCTCTCTATACTCTCCATTCCCACCTACTTACAATGAGAAAGATCCACCTTTGTAGCCAGCCTAAGTCATATTCCAATATTTTAGTAGCACACTGTGAGCAGGACAAAGAATCTATCTCATTATATCAGCAAACAAGAGAAATGCCCCCAGGGTTTTGATGAGAAAAAGATTGGTTTCTGTAGTGGGAACATCCCAGAAGGAAAGGAGGTACTGCACTCCACTCAGAGGTCATTACATGATGAGGAAGAGAAGAAATTGTGATTATGCAATAACTGGCAAATACTTTCACTGTCTATTCCAGATCAAGACTGACCTTTCCTTTATCACCTCCTGATTTGGGTTCCCAGGTGTCTTAAACACTCTGGGGAATTATATTCTGCAAGAATGAGTGAAATGAAAAACATTGCCATGTGCTGAATTACAGACAATTTCAACACAAGGTGAGAGATCTTTTAGTAGACCACATGGTATTACGAGGAGAAAACACCAGCATTTGCATACACAAGCCCTTTCTCTTGTCCCCTCCCTACAAACCTGGCTTCACTTCAATATTCGGACTATGACATCAATAACAATGGTACGACTGAATTCATCACTGTGGGTGAAAAGTAACCTTTTAAAATTTACTGTTATCTTGATTTTACAAGATAAGTCAGTCTTCCTCCCTTGAAAAACGTCCTAATAAACTATTCTGTACAAGGTTTAAATTGGCAAGTACTTTCAGTTTTCTCACATATTTCTTGTAAACTAATTTAAAAAATAAAGAAAAATACAATATAAGAAACTATTTGCTAATTTGTAGATTTAATTGTGAATTGCGTATAAAAATATCCATTATTTTCATTGAAGCAACATGTCATAAATACGGTCTCTTGTCTTCTACTCTCATAGAGGAGAAGAACATAATTATAACAGATTTTAAATACCTCTTTCCATCTGTTGGCTTTCCAAGCAGGACATCTTCCGGCTCTACAGACTTTGTGTGTCCGTGGTTTTTTCAAATGGCTGCAGTTTTCTTCCTCTATTTTAGCTTGGAAGCTATTAAAACAATGCACATCACGATACTTCAAACCTTTTCCACACGAAACAGAACACTGAAAAGAGAGAGAAGAGTATTTCATTACTTTACCAAAAATCTCTAAGTAATAAGAAACCAGAAAAAGCTGTGGCCTAGACCAAAATGAGCTCTACAATTATATGAATAAGTTTTTGTATTATGCCATAACTTCTACTATATATATCGCATAAGTTCTCTTCTACTCAATATTACTGACCAGCTGCCAACTATCTATCAGTTTCATTCATTCATGTAATCACTTATAAATATCTGCGCTCAGTCATCCATTCAGGAGATAGTTGGACATTATGATCTCACAACAATACACTCTAGCTGCCTTCTGTTTCCAGAAAGTTGCTGGAAATTGCTATTTTTGTGTAAGGGTATAAGCGTTAAAGAAAAAAAATGCAACGTGTGTGCCTATGCATATTTCCAGCCATTAGGCTATGAAGTCACGTTTTCTCTGGCACCCCCCTTCCATGAGCTTTGGATCCCTTGCTGTATAGAGGCAAGAGAAGGGGTGGAAAGTAGCCACCAGATTATGGTGCAGTCCTGGCAGGCACAGCTTTACCCCACCCCCAGGTCTTCTCTTTCCTCCAGAGAGTTGCAATGACTGGCTCTAGGACCTTCTCCCCACAGAATTTAAAACCAATGCAGCTGCAAATATATTTTGTACTCCTGAGAGTATGCAGTAGTCATGACCAGAACCTATCTGACAGATCAGTCTCTTCTGCAGGAAGGGCCTTTCCCCTGCTAAATTTCAGAAAGCACTGAGACTCAAATGAGGCCTTGGTTTAATTGTTCAGATCAGGGCTGTTCTGCTCACGAGCACAGCAGAACTGCAGGTGCTCAGGGAGTTTTTAGTCAAACAAGGAATATCTGATGCACTTCCAAATTAGGTGGCTATTTGGCTGACATATTTTGGATCATAAGCCTTTTGAATGTAAGCACTAAAGTCTTTCTTTTTTATCTTGCTGTTAATCTTTATATTTTAAATTCTACTATCAAAAAGTTTTGATATATGAAGACAATTCCTTTTCTCTTCTGTCTGGAAAGAGAACATAGTTAATTTTTTCTAGGATTTACTCTGCGATTTATTCAACATTTGGGCAAACAGGTAGCGAACAATCAGGAAGAGAATTAATATTCAAATTAAAACTTAATTTCTGAACAGATGTGAAAAAGAGAATTTAACTACACACTTTCTTCCCAAGCACCTAGGATATTTTTCTTCCTTTTATCTTACATTGTCATCCATGTCACTAGCATCACATTAACTTAATCAAGCATTTTTAATACATGTATCTTCTGTTTTCTGGAAATTAAGTTCACAACATACATGTCTCCCTGTATGAAACCTGGCAAATATTTGCCTGGGAACAACAGCTGGAAAAGAGTTTTTAAAATACAGAACCAACAATTATACCAAATTAATATACTAAAAAAAAAAAACTTTTACAATAACAGTAATTACACTAAATAGAATCTCAGCTGACTCATCCTCAATACTATAGGGATTTCAATGTGTGCTTAAACTTTCATATGTAGGAGTAATCTTATGGATTTAATTGAAACTGCCAATGTGTTTAAAAGTAAATCCTTGTGGGCTAAAGTAATAAACTGCAATTATTCTACAATACAATGGATATCATTTTTCTCTTATGCAAGTGTAACTATACTTGCAAAAAGATAGACTACTGATTTGCCTTTTAAATATCTGCGCTACGATTCCAGCAAATGAGAATGTTTCTTAATTTAATCAGTTTGTTGCCAGCAAAACTTTTCAATTTATAGTTTTAAAATACTGTTCATGGAGTTTTATAATTTATGTTTCATTAGTTTAGATACAATTTAAAGATAGGAAAATGCTTCATAAAAAACAATTACTTGTAACTAAACTCTTTCTTTCTTTATATCTATGAATAAGGTAGGTCAGAAAACCTACAACTCTGCAAATGATATAATTATAAAGCCATTTCAAAAACCAGCTCTGATTTCAGAGGATTTAACATCAAAGCAGGTATAGATAACATGTACACATAAAAACTAAAATACCAAAATGATCTTGATAAATGCTTTTACCCTCCCTTAAAGCTTTTTCAGGAATTTCAAAATGAATCATAAAATGTAGGTACAAAAGAACACCTTAAATCTGAGGACTTTGTCCTTTTTATTTTTTAGTAGAATGTAAGTTAAGTACAGTACAAGCTTACTTAACTTCCTCCTATCATGTGTTAGGGAAATATCATATGACTCTCCTTCCTCAATGGCTTTCATCTGCAAAGCATAAATTACGCTCCAAAGACTATTAGTTGGATTCCTTCTAGTCCTTGTTGGGACTTCATTCAAGACACAGAATTGCAACCTAGGAAGTTGTCCTAAGAAGTCTCCACTTCCAGAGGTGAGGTTACCATAGCACAGAATACACAGGTAATCTTACTTTTTAATTTCTTGTTGCCCTCAAAATTAAATATCAAGACAACACTTTTCAGTACATACACATATTTGTTTGTATAGACTGTGCAGAAATCTTCTATTCAATATAAATGATAATTATTTTAGAGGGCAAATGGCTGCTAATGTCAATAGAATATGCAAGGAAATCATTTACTCTGCATCTCAGTCTTCCAAAGATTCTTCCCACAGCCTCTCTACTTACTGAACACAACATTACATCTTTATTTCTACACAGGGTGGAACTGGGTCTGGTGTTGTTGGGTTTTTGTTAAAGTCACCAGTCCAAATTCATCTGACTTACATCTCTCATATTAATATGGCTTAATTTAGCATTTATAATTTGTGCTGTTCTTTTTTCTAAAGAAAGAAATGGAAGATCTGTGTAAGACATTTATTAGAAGTTAAAAAGCAATGTCTATATGAAAAGATTATCAATCATAAAGATATTCCACTGAATTTTGTAATTAGAGTATAATTACACAGGAATTAAGAGAGTCTATATTTGTTTTCTACCATATCAGAAGGGAAGCTGAAGAGATAGTTCAGAAAGAAAAGACAGGTTTTTGTGTAAAGAAGAACAGAGGCTTTATGAACAGATATTTCAAATAGCATTTAAACTCTTTAACTTAGCTACTGTTTAGCCAAATACAGCTCAAGCTTCCTGAAACCTATTGCTATCTCAATATAAAATGTGGAAACACATGAAAGATACATAAACATCTACAGGTAGAAGTACTTTTCAATTACCTTTAAAATATTTTAAAGTGTTTCATTTAATTATGACAAATATAACTTAATGTCCCAGTAATGTAACTTTGGACAAATAAATTGAAACTTTTTTTTTTCGTATAAGAGACAATAAATTACTGAATTTTACCAACTCATGCCAGGAGATTATTCCCATTTAAATAACTTTTTTTTTTTTTTTTCAGGGAGTCTATGTTTTACTCTACGTTAATTTAATGCTATCTGTAACAACTTAAAAAAGCAGGTTCAGCAGTTTGGGATTATGCTGAAAAATATATTCAAAATGCAGTAAGTTTTCATAGACAAAGCAGAAGCTTTCCAGAAGTACAGAGAGAGCATTTCTGCATAGAGATTTGGTGTACTTTTCTTTCATATATTCATCAGATAAGGATTTGATCCTGTACTTCCATATACCCAAACCTCCTGCTGAACAGATCACACTCTAAAAAAGAAACTTCACTGTGCAAGCTGTAATTTTCTACTGTTCTAATGTCATGTGTTTTAATTCATTAGCTTTTTAAAGTTTTTCTTTAACTTAAAAGTAACAAAAGAAGATTTAAGTTTAATTCACTAGGTTAATGCATGTTTGTTGTTTCATTGAAGGAATAAAAACATCCTGATATTTTTAAAAATTAGAAAAAGTACTCAGTGATAGATATTAACTATTTGCAAACCTCTGCTTAAAAATAGTTGTCCAAATTTAAAAACACAAGTCAACCATCAAACTAAGAAGTACCTCCAAGTAGCTTTGCTAGTTAATCTAAAAACGAATGGGGTTCTTAGGGCATTTGGAATTTCATGGCAAAGCTCCTGTGAACTTCTGTGGGGCTCCAAAGGGCCAGATTCTTAAATCTGTTGCAGTGAGTACCTCCTAACCAAAATCAGTGAGAGGAAGAGAAACCTAAATATCCCTGTGGAACAGACCCTTTGCATCTTCAATGGGACCTAGATAAAATTTAGATAACTAATTCCAGGGTTGTGATTCTTAGTCTTGCATACATGTCAGTTACTTCTGGAAGCACTTATACTGCACTAAGCCACAGTCTGAGACCTTAAAATGCTCCTTTGGTAGCTGAATTATCTATTTGTATAAACATGGACAAGCCTTTTAACAGACTGACCAGCTCAGTTCTTAACATGCACATAAGGATGATCAGGATCCTGAGAACAGGCTTTCCTCTATTTCCTAAAAAGCAATTGCAATTGCTCTAAAAGTACACTGAAAACACACCAGGTGAATGAGGCACCTTACAAAACCCTGTGGTAGGTATTACTTAATGCAACCAAAGAAAGAGAAATGCTTCTATTTCTTTTTCTTTTTTAGCATTAAAAAGCACGCACCCTGGATGTAGATGATCCAGTATCATCAATGGAAATTTCAAGAGGGTACATTACTCTGTTGGTACAGTACTCTCCTGAAACAGGAAACATCCTGGCTTCATTCCTTAGATAATATATAAAAAAAATAGTTCTTAAAGGGACTGTTTCCTCCCAGAATGCTCTTGCATCAGATGCAAGCAGGCTCAGCTGTGTTCGTTATTGCACAATGGCCCACCTCTATCAGCAGAAATGAAGACTGCTCCTGTCCAACACAGCTTCTCATTGGTCACTCCTGGCAAGTAGGAGATGAAGATTTACTGTCCTTCAGCACAGAGAACGTATACCAAAGAAAGGAAACCAGGTCTCTCAAATGCTGAATCAAAAGCTCTAATGACATGGAAGCTGGGATGCCTCTTCTAGCTTTTAAGTAATGATGGAGCACAGTACCTGTTCAGATCTTTGAAAGAAAAGCATAGGCTCCAAGCTTGCAGATATGATCCCAGATTGTGAATCCCAAGTGGCTAGAGGCATCTAAATGCAGCTTACAGTGAGGCATCTTGCACTGGAGCTCCATTCCCATCTTCAGTGTTTTCTTTTCTATAGCAAGTTGAATATTGCACATACTGACCTAGGGCAGTTCCGTGTCTAGCTTCCTTTCAGCTTTAGGTTACTGTTCAGAAGCATCGGTTTCTCCGCCATACAGGATAGAGGCCTCATTCTGTGTTCTGGAATCCACTCTTATCCTTTAGTGGCTCTAGCCTATGGCACATTTCTTATAAGACTCAGTTTAGGCCTTCATAAGCCCATGTTCCTTCCTGGAGCTCCTTATACATTAAAGAAGGACATCTGGTATTACACACTATTTGTGAAATCTAGTCTTCTTCCTGCTTGGTGCCCACTCTGCTCTGCAAGATACTGTGGAGATGACCTCCCCAAGGCTTCACTCTCCTGACTGGAAAACGTGTAACTGCACTTAACTCTCACTGCTGGACTTCCTTTCACTCAGTGAACTTGCACAGGGTCCAGAATAATTTAGTCCGTACAGCTTAACACATCTATAACATGGCTTCATTTGTATAACATTCTAAATAACTGGAGGCTTTATGGAGAGCACATTTTCCATATATTTTCTGGGGATGGTATGTGTATAAAAAATTCCCTAAAAACTTTAAATCTCAAAAGAAATACAAACTTTTTTAAAAAAAAGTTGAAAAAACATCCTGTAAGCATTTTACACAGAAATTCTAGCACTTGTCTCAACATAGGCTGCAGTAATCTTTCCCATATGTTAGGTTCTTCTGAAAACATAAAACTACAGTGAAAAGCTGGAGTTGATTACTCTTGTTCAAAGTCATTCCATAACCCTGGTAACTAGGATTCATCTGTTCATTTTTTTTCATAGTAATAAAATTCAATGAGGATCAGCCTGATAGAACTCCTGGTGCTTTCTGTGTACAGACTGACTCACAGACAGGCATGCCATCATCAGTACCAAATTAAGGCTCTTTCTGAACAGCTGACAGATGCAGAGTTTCACAGAAAGGTTTAGTAAACGCTTTTTGATTCTTTTTGTTACTGTTATTATTCCATTTAAAGGTTGAAGACTTTGTATTATCTGGGGGATTTTATTCTGAATTTTCTTAAACTTTTCTTTCAAGGGAGCATTTTGTGTAGCTTAGCTTCTAGCTCAAAGGACTTTAGGAGACTGGAAAACAGACTAGTAAATGGAAACCATATAACCGTTCCTCCTTGTATCCATATTAGTTATAAAGGGACATAAAATATTAATAGTTGTGACCAAAAACAGTGCTGTGGTACTGAAAAAGTGTAAGATTACAAATGTTAAAAGTTCCTTTCTTCTTTTCTATCTTTTTGATGGGCACTTCTGTGACTGGCCAGGAAGATCAATTTAAAAAATGAGAAATGGATATAATAAGTCAGAATCATTATAAACCTGTACGGTTCAAAACCTTTGCTGCTTGAGTTGTCCGATAAACTGCACTTTGATGATGTCTGGTTGCCCCAAAGTCTGATCTCCTTTAACACAATGCTAGAAATAGATCGGGACAACTAATGCACAAGACATGCCTTTGAGCACTGCTCAGTTGAGAGTTATTCCAACTTCTGATTTGTCCTATTAGAAACAGCTTTTCTGGTTCCTTCCTCCTTCTCGTTACATGCATCTCTCCAGGGGTCCTTGTGATGCTTGTGCGTGAAACATTTGCATTTTTTTCAGCTAAAACGATTCACAAAGCTGTCCTTCCCTTTTCATAGGTAGACAACTGTCAAGGAGCAACACAGCCTCTGAAATTAGGTCCTACTGCATTCCCTGTTTCCAAGTCAGTAACTCTTCACTAAAACAAGCACAAACACTTGTGCCATTAGCTCAGGCAATCAGAAAGGACAATGATTACAAAAGACCAAAGAATCCATCAGTCCTGAGAAAGAGTGGCTTGAGTTCTAACAGGTAGGTATATTATTTGTAACTTTTACATGTAAGTTACACCTATGTTAACTACAGACATTATACTGAAAGTTTTTAAGTCATTCATTGAGTTTAGCTTCATTTGAAAAGTTCAGGCACATACCATACTGCTCTGGTGTTGAGAAAATGTCTTGATTTAATTAAACTAAGATCTACTTCTTGCAGCTGCAGTATGTAAATCTGTTTTGCCACATTTCTAAGGAAGCTAGTTGCTTTTGCAGCTATAGCAATGAAAGGGAGGAAGGCTAGGCTAGGAAGGACTCAAAGAGTTCATCCAATCCACCATTTGGCTCTAAATTTGGATCAGCTATATCCAGACTATTCCTGACAGTAGTTTGTTAATCTCTTCTTCAATAAGAGGCACACCATAGCCTACCTTACATGCCCTTTTTCTGATGTTTAACCATGCTTGTAGTCAGAAAAAGTATCTTAGCATTTAGCCACAATCTCTCTTGTTGAGTTCCTAAATAATCTCAATAATTACTGCAAATTCTTCATTGTCTGTTGGCCTATGGATTTGGATGAAAAAATATAGCACTCCTTGAATCTCTGTTTGACCCCTCTTCTTGTGATCAAAACGTGAAGGGTGAGAAAGTAATGCTCACCATGCTTCACTAAGATACAAGAAAAACATGATCCTAAAAACACTGCAAATTTCAGTCCACAGCACATCTCATGACTCTGAAAGCTGATGCCCCAAGATCAGTGACACAGAGTAAATCTCCATACTCCAGACTTTTCAAGTCCATTTCCATTTCATTTTAAGTCTAGACAAGTTTGGACTTTTCAAGACCATTTGCAAAGCATTCTATGAGGTACTATAACAAAGCTAAAAACCAAAACCAGTATAGACAGCCCAGCAACACATGCTCCAATCACATCTCTGTAAGTCAAACAGGTAATCACGATATTGAACTGTTGTTCTTTCCAAAGCTTTATGCAAAGAGAGATCTAAAATATGGATATTCTTCTCTTCAAGCTCTACTATAATGAGACTGCACAGCATGAGTTGCCAGCTCTGTGCTGATGAAAAAGTCAGTTTTTAGCTGTTGCAGCTACTAGCACATATAAAAATGAAGGCTTTAACTGTCCAAGACTGACTCCTCCTTGAATTTGTTTGACCTGCCTGTAGTCACTTCTGACTCTTTGCTAAGCCTAGATGGCTCACAATTCTACAGACATCTGCTTTCACACCTAGGTTGTTGAGAAAATTTGTTACTGTCTCTGAAATGAAGTACTCCCCACAAATCCTATTCTAGCTAATGTAAGGGACAATATTGCTGTGACTTTTAGGGATATTTATCTAAGAAGTTATGTGGGTGGCCTCAAGACTGGAATGTTAGAAGACAGCTATCCTCATTCCTTTGTGACTTGGATCAAAACTATCAGATTTTGCCACAAGATTATGGTGACTGTGCATCACTAGGTAGACCTACTGTTGATAACATTGCCTATTCAGAAGTAGTATGTAAGGGATAGCAGAAAATAGCATATGGCTGTGCCAGAACTAGAGGATTTGATTTTGTCTAGATAATAACCATCATCTGTGCCATGGGATGGGATATATTTAAGTATATATATGTACATATTGCTTTGTTTGCAAACAACATCTGCTGAATTAATAAGCAAGTGTCCCTGTTTGTCAATACTGCTCACCTTGTTCCTGGCTGCTGTGACTCCTCAGCAGCGGCTAAATAGGAGCTTGGCTCTTCCTAATCAGTGTATATATATGAACATGCATATACATGCACAAACACACATAAATGCATGAATGCTATATAAGGGTGACATATAGGTATGTGTGTGTGTGTGTGTGTGTATATATATATATATATGTATATATATATATATATGAATGTGTGTGTACATGATATATATGAACCTATAAAGCCCTTTTTATCTAAATGAATTTGACTGAAATTCCCTCAGAAGAGTAAAGGAAAAAAGGCTTTTGCATGTATGGTTAGTGACTGGCCTAGACACACCAGGCACAATACTCAGATCTGGTCCTTCATCTAAAGTGTACTGGTTATTACCCAGTAGCTAACTCACAAAAAATATGAAATATCTGTCAAAAGCTGGTGTTGTATTAACTCCATTTTATGATTGTAGTTTTAAGTTGATAATGTCTAGCTTCATTCTTGCCTTGGCACGTTCAGCTGTCTGTCTTTTTTTAAAAATAACCCCAAATGGTACCTGAGAGAATACAAAATTTTACTACAGATACAAATATATCTTTAAGAATACATACATACCCCCCCCAACTAAAAATAATTTAAGATATTTTACAAGTTACAGTTTAAGGAAGACTTCTGTCTTCCTTATGGGTATGTATTGTATCAGAACTGACACAATTGTTGGGTAACTAGGTGTGAACACAATTGTAAGTGAACAGCCATACAAAATATTTCTACATTATGATATAAAAAAGTATGAAGAGGTTCGCTAACAAAAAAGCTTAACAATTACTACAGGTAAACACAACTTTTAAAAATGAAATCATCCTCTGCTGAATTTAATAATGGAACTTATTCCAAATGTTCAAAGCAGAAATGTACTCTCTATTTATACTTTCCTAAATGAAAGCCAAACATGACACTTTTTATATAAAATACGTAGGACTTCTGCTGCTTTGGATAATAGAACATGTTACTGACTGGTGCAAAAAGTATAAACTTTTTAGCACTAAAGAAACAACATGTTCCAGTATTAGGAAATATTTCTAGAATTTCCAGAATTAGGCTTTGATCAAGTCTCCATAGCTAACAAAATCTTTGAAGCAGTTCCTTGAGAAGTATATCATAAGTGTGGGATTCCAAACAACTGCACAAACTGCAATTTCTGCATTAAAAGAAATTATTTTACTGCGATGTCAGTAAAATACACAACAGCAGAGTACTGGGGGATGCTCACTCTGTGAATTAGTAGCTAATCTTGTTTTCCTTCCATCTATCTATAGCTAAATGTTGGATTATGCCTAGACTAAGATCTTTCAAGCCGAAAACATCCTTTTATCAGTACCAGGTGTCTGGGCATTCTGCAGCAACACAACTGAAGGAAATTACTTGATATGAAGTATCAAGTATGCTATGGTATGCTATAGTATTTCAAACCAAAGCAAATCTGTTTCTCTTATGCCCAATACACACCCTTTGACTTCAGCCCTATTGCACATGTTGCAAGGCAAGAAAAACTTGACCATGCAAATCTTAAGGCAAAATGTTTTTTAGGCCAGTTTATCTTCCTGTCAATAATCAATATTCATTTAAGTATACTTCTATGTTCAATTTTATCTTACCTTCCAAGTACTGCAGCTTCCACAACACCCTTGCGGAAATTCAAAGCTACAATAAATTCTATCATTTACTACAATATTTACTATTATCAGTTGTTTCTCTAGTATACAACCTAAATACTCATTTAATTTTGTGGTTTACTTTTTCAGTTTATATCATTTTTTCAGCTTATTTTCTCTATATTCTTAATAGCAATAGTCTTTGTGGATAAATATACACAACTGTAACCTTCAGTGTTTGTTAGCAAATC
The DNA here is from genome assembly GCF_036370855.1 of Dromaius novaehollandiae. Taxonomy (NCBI): domain Eukaryota; kingdom Metazoa; phylum Chordata; class Aves; order Casuariiformes; family Dromaiidae; genus Dromaius; species Dromaius novaehollandiae. The sequence continues at coordinate 29,726,692 of NC_088098.1, forward strand.
TATTATATGTAACTCTCTTCATTCTATAATCTGTTATTACTTCTTGATCAATTTTGTTACTTGATTTGGAATGCAAGCTGATGTATGTATCTACCTGTGTTCTCCAAAACCTTAATATTTCAGTTGTAATACTTCACACCTTATTTATGGCTAGATTCTGCAGAAAACAATCATGTTTTTCTAATTAATGTTGAGCTGAACTTTGTACAAAAAGCAGCAATTTGTATTATTTTTCATATGCAAAGCACATTTGTTTAGAATTACAGTACTATTTGAATCCAGAATAGATGTTCTGATAATTTTCAAGTAAAAGCACTACTTCAAGTTAAGCTTATTTACACTGCTATTTCAAAATCTTATTTCAATTTTTTAAGACCATTTTTGTCCTCAACAATCTCATCTCAATCATTTCTAAGTAATGCAAAAATTGGTAAATTTGGAGTAGAATACATAATAGATTTTTAAAAAGAAAAGTAGGGTTAATGGTCAGTTTCCATATTCTTCATGACTGTAAATTTCTTTTTCAGCAGCTGTTCTCATTAACACAGGAGATCACAAAGGATTGCCCTCATGCAAAATAACTGCCACTGCCTAGTGGAATGAAAGCCAGAGAATAATAGTCTCCTCTGAGTATCATCATCTGCAGCCATTATCATCATCTGACCTTAGAATATTTTAACTTCACTCCACTCAGCAAGAAAAGGAGGCTGTAATCATTCTAAGGATTGCTCAAGCAGCACTTCCACATTTTTCATCTGCCTATGTACTCTGGCTGTGTAACATGGTGAGAACCAAGCACACAACAGCTTTCCTCCTTCCATACACTGGTTTCCACGGCTTCCCCTGTGCACATCGTGGGTAGGAATCCCAGTGCGCTCCAGATCAATCCCAGTGTGGGTATGTGAGACTTCGGTGCACTGCAGTATCACCTAGCAGGTGGGTCTAGATGCAGCAATTGAGAACAGTGAAAACAAGCAGTGACTCTTCATTCTGAAGTCATCCAACCCATCCACGGTAAGTAACCACAGTTTTACTGACAGCATTGAGTACTGCACACTTCATAGAAAGGCAGTCTTTGTCTGTTTCATTCTAGGATATTTTTTTTTCAAATTTCATCTGAAGAATAACAGAAAAATGACCAAGTTTTGAATAATTATTTTCCAAGTATGTTGAATCATATCTGTCTAGTGTTTGGACATAAATGAGAAAATATGTAGATTTGCATACATACGAAGAGTAAGAAAGAAGAGTCAATAAGAAGGATTAAAGAGAGATTTTAGAGTTGACGTAGATAGCAGAAAGGTAAAACTGAGATGAGAAGATCTATATGCCATCTACTAGGAATGTGTGTTAATGTATTCCCCTTAAAAACATCCATATTAAACAAACAAACAAAAAAAGCTTCCAATATAATAAAGTCAGAACTGTCAGGACAGATCTTGAAGGGAAGCTGATTTCTTGTCTGCACAAGTCAAACTCTGCTGATGTTACAAAGGAATTTTAGACAATATTTAAAACTGCCACCATGTGCCCTGAATTTCTTCCTCCTGTGCAGCTGCCAATAGCCTTAGTGGGGGTAATCTCTAAGCAGAACAGCAATCTGCCTCGACAGCAGATGAACAACAATATACTGTGCAGCTGTCAGAAAAATCAAAACAAGAGCAAGAACTCTCTTGAAATTCCACTTAACAATCATTAGAGGATTTCATGTATTAATTCTAGCTAGATTTGTCAATAAGTCTTTTAATTTGACTTATCCCTCTGATGTCTCATCAAAGCACTACCCATTACCTCAAGCTCAGCACAGCCAAAACAGAAGAGGTGCTCTTTGTAAGCCCTGCCATGGCTTTTCACTATGAACACAACCATTCTGCCCATCACAGCCTAAAACATGGCATCATTTTTTAACTCAGGACTCTCTTTCCTGGCTTTACATCCAAAGCATTTAAAGTCTTGAACAGTTTAGAAATAAAATATTTTAAGATCTTTTCCATCTAGTCCATCTAGTCCCAAAAGGTGACCAGGCTCAAGTCATTTTAAATCCTGATTACAGCAGCCTCTCCCTTTTCTGTCAGCTGCAGCCTTACATTGCTCATTGCCACTCAGAATGCTTCTGCAGTATCCATGTCAGTTCAGTATTCATGACTACCACTTTGCCCATGTCTTCTGTCTTTTGATATCCCTTCATCAGTTACCTTTCTTTGTTGTGTAAACATAAGCTGCTGGTCTTTAAGGGATGTATTGGCCTCTCCCCACTCTGCCTATTGCTATTGAGAGCTGTGCATCCACCTTCAGCTGGTTTGTGATACCTGTGTGCAAAGTTTGCTTGCTACCTTTTCAGAGAAACACCTTTGACATTCCCTCATACTTCCCCCTTGGACCTTCCTGCACTCATCTCCAAAACCACTCCAAAAACACTTCACCATTCTGCAAATTCCTATGCCGTAAGAACTACATAGCATTTGAAAAATAGGCTGTTGCCACGTTCAGATCACCACCTACCACAATACTGAGTAAGTCTTCACCATGCCCCGTCTTCCCAGTCTGTCTGCATATATCTCACTATTAGACTGTAAGCTCTTCCAGTCAGCACACCTTACACCACACAGCACCTAGTACAATGGAATCCTTGAACAGGCTTTTAGCTGTTACAACAACACAAGAACAACAACCTGCAAGAACAAAACAGCCATAACTGCTGTAACTTTCTTTTAAACAATTGTATGGTTAGAGTTTTACACTACCTATATCTTTAGTTTCTGTTGGATATTCACTTATATCCAAGTCTTTTTTAAGGGCATACTCAACCATTAATTCAGTGTCCAAAGTGCTACATTTTGCAGATGCTACTTCAGGTGTCCTCACTACAGGAAAAGTCTTGAAGAAACCTTTTTCTGTAAATGATTGATCGTACACTTTATATATTATTACTCTCCCTGTATTTTCAAATAACATTCTTTTCTTCTCTGAAAATTTGAAATATATTCATTAATAGTCTTCAAGAAATATATCAGTTTACAACTTGTAAGGAAAAATTCTACTGTAGAGATTTAGTAAGTGATGTTTAGTAAGTGGACCTCAAAGCCAGTGGATGAAGTCAGGTATCAATGCTCATCCTCAAAAATCTTTTAGGTGACTTCGTTATTCTAACCAGATGTTTCTCCCCATGAAAGGAGAACAAGACTTTGTTTCTAAACAAAGTTCTGATCAAGTGATCTTTCAAAAGGAAAATAATGCATCTGACCTGTTTCAAGATGACCCCAGTACTCTGCTGCTATAAGCAGTGTGAAAATTGCTGATGCCAGGTAAAAATAACGAATTTGCGGAGGACTGAGTACTTATGGAAGGCTGCTGTTTCTTTTATCAAAGTTCACTGTAAAGCCTAAAAATCTCAATCATATAATTCAAAGAGGAAAAACAGAGCACATGCAATATTGTTATCTAAGTTTCATAACAAGGACCCAAATTTGATTCCAATTTTGGACAAATATAAGTCAACATAACAAACAGGGAGGCGGATACCATTTTCCCATTTTCTTCCAGAATATAATCCGAAGTGTCACAGAACGATTACGTTGTATTCCATGCTGTGGCAAAGCCACTTCACAAAGATTATGGAGATCTTACTGTGAGTGTTTCTAGTGGAAGATTTTGTGGCACAGTGGGAGAGGAGAAAAGGAAAACCAGATGAACAAAACGTAGGCAAAATGCAAGGCTAGAAAAAGAGAGAAATTCTCCAGAGAAAATAATGAAAATAGTTCAGTTCTAAATATGAACTGTGAAAATATGAACGGCCTCTCAGGGCCATAACACACTTTGCTTTTTTGGACTCGAACATGAATCATTGAGTCAAAGTCCTAAATCATACTCAAATGTCATGCCCTGTCCCCCGATATTATTTTCTTCCAGGTTTCAGCTTTTCTTGAAGAAAAACTCACTATTAGACACAACAGTAACTTCCAGGAGAACCACTTACCAGAAGCAAACATGCTAACACAGAAAACAGACATTAAATATCCATAAGGTTCTGCCAGTGAGAAGCAAAAACAAGCCTTAATGTAACTGAAAATACTTTGTGTTGCAATACGTATTTCATATGTATTTAATTTTAAAAAATATTTTAAAAAGCAGTTACTATTTCATGAGTAGATGATTAATGTCTTCTCCTTCAACAGTAATGACACATCACATTTGGTATAACATTTAACACTTCCTTTATAGATTCTATTTCATCTATCACAGGAAAAATTGAATTGTATAGTTACTCTCCCTGCCTTACTTGCTCTTCATTTGAATCCATGGCATCTGGTTACCACCTGAGTACCAGAAAAACAGTATTTCTGCCTCCCTTCAACAGCCATTTAGCAGGCAGGCTCTACTATCCCATGTGCAGGTCTTAAGACAGGGCTTAAGCATCACTGAAGGGTTTGCATGTACCTCTGCTAAGAACTTCACCATCAGCCCTCATTCAAGCAATGTTGCTACTGTAAATAATGAGAATATATATTAAAACAATGAGAGGGGTGATTAGTTTATTAATTTGCTGGAAAAAAACCAAACTATGCTGCTTAGTCAGCATTCCTGCTACAACACATCTGGTACATGTACTTAATATTTACCACCTTTCAGTTGAATGATATGTACAATGGAGGCAGATGGCTGAGGCAAATCAACAATTTAAAATATATGAACAGTGGGAAATTCAAAAAACAAACAATTCTGCCTTACCTCTCCTTCTGAAATCAGCTGCAAACAGGAGCAGAGCTAGAACCTCACTGAACCCTTTTGAAAATTTGAATCTACAAGTATAAATTTGTATATCTGCTTGCCTTCTTGGGGAGCCCTCCCAGAAAATACTTGGTACAGGCACTTTTACCATTCCACTATTGCAGATGTCAAATTTCTGCCTTGGCTAAACTTCTGCAAGTCTCATCTTTCGTTTCTCCACAATCATGTAATACATGTAACACACCTTTAGGCAATTATGTGAAAGCAGCAGGACTGGAGAGAAGGGATAAAAAAAGTATGAGTATCAAAAAAGACTGTAGGCAGAAATGGAAACAGGAGGCCTCATGGAAAAAAGGTGAGAGCAAAAGAAATGCATTTTTTTCTCTTTTTGTTTCCAATAAACAAATACATTTCCAGATTCATTTTCTAAAGGGAGAACAATAGATGTATTTGTGTCCATCCAGCAGTTTTCCTCACAAACCTCCATGAAAAAACAAACAGCAACCCAAAGTGAATGCATTATTGCTTCTGACAATAGGACAGGCTATAACAGATTGCATGGCAGGGAATAAAATCTCCTGCCTCTTCTCAAGCTTGGGAGAGCTGAATGGAGGCATGCGAATGACATAATCTACATTCTCACTCAAAAGCAATGGTCACCATTTCGGAGTGACACAGATCTTCCTAATAAAAGGTAGACCATATTTGTAACATGATGAAGGACCTCTGATGTAGGGACTACATTTGCACAACCAAAAAGGGTTGCACAACCAAAAGGATTTGTTTATATGCTTTTTAAAAATTAATTATACACATCTTCCTTGTTTATCTGAAGAGATGGGGTCCTTTCAACTAACCAAAACCAAAAGCAATTAGAGGTAATCCAGTCTCAGAACAGCAGACGAATTGATTTTAACTGAGTTTACAAAAAGCTAAACATGAGCACAAGGAAACACTGGATCCCAGTAACTGCAATCTGTGATTGCCATTTTCAATCATGTTAGCAGCAGCAAAACAGTAGTTCAGAAATTAAAGCAATATCAAACACAAGAGTTAGTTGTGTCTCACCATCTGCTCCACAAAAAGTACCACTTCACATTTTTTCATTTAATGAAAAACTAAGGTTTTGTATTTGGACTTTAAAGAAAACTGCAAATACAAAGCAATATATAGTGGAACATTATAGTATTGTCAGAAAATCTTCAAACTTTATAGAAGCATGCAAAAATACAATTCTGTTTTTCTACAGTACTTAATTAAAGATCAACTAAAGAAATGTGAAAAATAATACAAATAATCTTAAATATTAATTATTCACTTGTGTATTTTTAATAAGAAATACGGTATTATACCCACCTTTGTATGTTGTCTTCCAGTTTGTTTTCAACTGGACTCATTCTTCTGTACATTTTTTAATTTACTTACATACCAGTCTTTGCAACATTACACACAGTCACGTGCATAAATGTGAATACACATGCAAGTTTCTGAAGGACTATTTCAGCAGGAAATCCACATGTCTGATCCTGCTCTCAATGAAGTAAAAGGGTTATAGATAGGTTCATGCTACAACACATACTGATCTAAGTGGAGTAGCCCTGTCTCCCATAATTACTAGTTTTCACAGAAAGGGCTAGGAACTCTCATAATAGAGAGCTATGGAATATCTTGGTTATTTCCTAACCCATGCCCGGTGACCAAAGTGCATTTGTATATAACCCATAAATTTTAGACAAAACCAATACTTTAATGTATGTTTAATAACTTTTAAATTTGAAGCTCAAAACCAGTACTTGGGACAGTATTTATGAGCTGTGATTGGGATTTTAAGAACTGCCACACATATATAGCCAGCTCAGAACGAGTTTTACATGGATCTGACCTACCAGCTGAGTTCAGCTCTTCTGAAAGTTCTAACTCTTCAAAGAGAAATAAACACATCAGCAGCTTTATATTCATTTTCAATGGATGGTTGTATATATTCAGGAGTGAAACATCTGCTTTTTTCCCCTTAATGACATTCATTATTTTTTTTGACTTTGACTATGTTTCCCTCTGACTTGTCCGCTTTCTAAACGAAGGGTCTGTGAGTTCTGCAAACTAGTGCTTCTAGGAATGTAAAAAACTGTTATCTCATTGAGAAGATAAGAGTTGAGCATTGTACTATGATCCTCAGTTTTCTATGACTTTTAACACTGACTTTAGTGGGAGCAGGTTTGGGCCATAAAATTATAGCTCCAGCACAAGGTGTTCAATATGTAGTATTCTTAAGTTTTATCATCAAAGATCATGCTCCAACTACAGCCAGCTGTCCAATGGCATCAGCTGCTGCTTTATCAGTAACAAAGTTTATATGATTTTTTTTTGTTCAGGTATAAGAACCATTACAAATTCCGTAATACAACAACCTTTAATCTTTTACAGAAAGAAATTTTAAATGTTTCCCCTGTGAAAATAATGTCACTAAAATATCATATGAAGTTCACTGCAATATAAAGATCACTCTACTGTGATACAACACTTTCTGCAAAACTGGTTAGTTCCTTTTTTTTTAAAAAGGATTTCAAACATTAGGATTCATCAATAAAGCACACATTAAATATAAACACAAAGCCACACAACATGCATCAAAAGAGGGGTTAAAATACAACTGTATTTCACAGACACAAGTCACAATCATTAAATTAAATTACAGACATAACATTATAACTTATTTATTATTTCAAGCTATACAGGAAACAGAGCACCAAAATGGAGAAATTTGCTCTAAACTCGATGAACAGTAGAAAGAATATTCTTTTTTGTATTTTGAAAACAGGCACTTTCTTTCATTTTCATCAGAATTTCTCTGAATGAAATCCACTATTTCAAGTCTGTTTTATGACATTATTTAGATAGTGACATATGTTACCAGTTATCTCTGAAAAAGAACTCCCCATATCCAAAGCTTTTAAAAATTAACAGCATATGCTAATATTAAGATTTCAGCCAATGGGGTATCAAATAAGCATGCTGTATTGGTAATGAGGTATTCTGAAGTTTGATATTAGGCAGCAGCAGAAGCAGAGGTATAAGACTGAAGATGGTTTTGAAAACCAAGTTCACTGATCCTGAATTCCCTTTTAATATAAAAGATTATCTTTAAAGATATAAATACTTTTTACACACTAGAAAAATGAATGAAGGCACTTTTATCATACATAGCAAGATTTTTGCATTAAAATGAAAATGAATAAATATTTACTTATGCAAGTTTGGGCTGCTCCTGCTCCTGCAGAAGTCAGTGGCAGTAACATCACTGGAAGCGGACTGGCATGTCCATTCTTAAAAAATATACTTCTATTCATTAGAAGTAAAAAAAGATTTCTTCCACTAGTGCAAAGACAGAATTATAGAAAAGTTCTTCTAGAGAAAATAACTAAAGAGAAATCTCAAAAGCTGGAAAAATAAGCTACTTTGGGGATATTGCATTATGTGTCCAAAGGGCAGTAAGTAATATCAGTAAGAATCTCTCACACCTAGAGATAACTTAAAAGAGCAGCTGATCTTCCCATTTTATGCTTAAAGTTAATTTGAAATCATGAACAATACTTACGAGGTCAGATAAAAATCCTAAGAGCAAGGAAAAATCTTTATTTTATCAACATTTCAGGCAAAGGAAATATAATTTACTTCTTTGTGGGTCAAATCTTGACTATACTATCACTGCACATAGACACCTGGACAAAAACAGGTTCAGACCCTTCCAAAGAACTCAGAAGACTAACATTTTTAAACTGAAGATTTTGTAGGACTTCTTTTTTAACTTAATTTCTGCAGTTAGTGAAACTTCTGTCTGCAATACCTAATTAATTTCTTGAGTAATAACAAAGGACAATTGACATGACTAGTTTGTTGCCAGTGTTTAGCTCTTTTAATAGTTTTACAATTGTTAGCAAAGCTTTCTGAACAATCACTATTCTTAGGTTATGTCTGTCCACTAGATGGTCCCTTTAATTAAAAAAAGATTTTTAAAAGCTTTAAAGCAATCAAGAAACAAATCCTACAATTATTATCTGACTTCACAACTGGTATGTGGCAAAATTTCAAGACAAGCACTTCAGGAGTCTTGACTTTGAAAAGAACCAGATATATCATATCTGAACTCTCAATACAAATGTGAAGTAGAGATATAGCATCAGACCATGTTAAGAAAACAGATGTTAATCACTGCACTGTAATTAACTCACTTTAGAGAGTAGAAATCCTCTTTTATTAGAATTTGAATAAAATTCCAAATGTAGATTTTTTCAAAGAAATCTAACAGAAAGTAAAAACCTCAAGATGGACCTTAACTTCTCTATGCTCATAACTGTTAATGCTCAGCAATAAAGCTATACAACAGCTATTTGAAAAACTGGTCAGATTACGGACCTAGCTACAGAATGCCCCTAAAACACTGAATGCTTTTTGAGATAAAACTGAGGGTGGTATGAAGGCATAACTGTTTGCTTTTGTGGCAATACTTGTTACCTTCAACTTAAAGCAGCCTCCTGTGATAGGTGCGCTCTGGTAAGATATGCACACTGTAAGCTATTTAGCTTCATGTATGCCATGAATATATATTGATGATTACTGTAACTGCTTTAGGAAAAAATCAGTTACAATTTAGATTTCAGTAATCCTGTGTTCCAGGTATATCTGCTTTCTAAAGGAACTAGAAAGGATGGGAAGCAAATGTTTCAAATTTTCATATACTTGGTTAAAATGTCTCTAATAAATTTAGCTTGATATCCACATTCATACAAGAATGAAAACCCTAATAAAACACAAAGCTTTCAAGGTACTGTCAACTGCATAAGCAAGAACCTTGCTATTTGGCTACCTAGAACTCTAACGGTTTGGTAAGTACTGAAAAACAGGCTGGGGTTGCTGGGGAATCAAAAGAAAAATCAATTCCCTAAATATATCCAAATTCCTATCATCCAAAAATTGAAACAAACTAACTTTCCTCGCTATATGAAGCTGTAAGGCATTGTCTTCTCATATATGAATAGTTTATTTTATTCCTCCATTGTAACTCTTCGCATTCCATAAACCCTTGAAGAAAAGATACAAAATGAAAGGTATACAACAGAGTAAAAGAATGCATGTACTAGGAACGGTAAGAAATTTACACTTATTTTCTACAGTGCAACAACAATTTAGGATGCATAGAAATGTATGAGAAAAAAAATAGATATGACCATTTAACCAAGATATAAATACTGAAATCTTAAAAGAAACTGAGATAAAAAGGAGAAAATTCAGTTACTAGTCAAATACAATCCTTGGAATGAAGACATGATAAAAAACCTCCATTAAGAAAAGCATATTAAATGAGTTGTAAAAAGCTATCACATGCTAAACAGCAGAAGGAAAAGGAAAACAAAACTTCTATTCACATTATATGTTTTGAGTAGGTCCCACACCAGGGCTTTGGCATCAGAAGTCTCCTGACTTGCCACTGTGTGTCAAATTATTTGCCAGTCAAGTACTGCATTTCACCTGGAAGGTAACAGCTAACAGCTCAAAGTCCTTAAACCTGCTCTTACAGTTAAGCTGTTCAGTGGATCAGATGAAGCTTTCATAGTCAGGTAATTCTGGGATGCACTTAGCACTTCTTTATTGCCTGAAAACTACTCAAGTGTGATAAATATGTCAGGAATAAAGGATTCATAAGTAAAATGATATTTAAAATTGTGTACTATTTTGATGCTAACATATTATTTATTCTACAGTATAGTTACTTTACATTGCTTCTACTTATGAAACCTTGCTAGACTGTATATGCACAATGTATCTGAAAATTTGTTTTACCCAGATGTAGCTGCTGAAGTGATTAACTGTTGATTGATTATATTCCCATATAACTTTTTGCCAGTTAACAGACAATTGCTTGGCTAAGAATACTAAAGCATCCAGATATGGGAAATGCTGTTCAAAGAAAAAGAACTTAATATTAAAAAGTAACAAAGCAACGTTCCTGGAACTCAGTAAAGACTGATACGTAAAAAAATTCTATCACAAAATTGTTAAATCTCATCACTGGACCTAAGTTTTAAAATCTTTTGACATCTGAAAATGTACAGTCTCCCTTTTCATGCTTTGAGTAAAAGCAACTTCTTCTCATTAAGATTACAACACCTGAGCCAGTCTGACAAAAAATAATTAATAAAAATTAATACAACAAACCATGAGTTTCACTGCATACACTAAGCACAAAAAAACAATAATGCACTCTAGAAAGAAGGAAGGGATAAAATAAAAAATTGTATTAGAACAAAGTGCTCTTAGCCAGCTGTGACAATGCTACAGAATTTTTTCTTGACATTATACAATGTGACATGTGGTTTCCATACTTTTTTAGCTTGTAATTTATTCATTCTTTCATGAAGTTTTGGATCATTGCCTCAGTCCCTTCACAAATGAAACACAGGTAGTCTAAAAGAAAAATATCCAAGATATATTGGCCAAAATTACTGGTGGCGCAATTCCATTAAAGTAAGTAGCTATACAAAGAATGAATTTACCTCAAGCATTATTTAATTTATAAATATGCTATAAATATAAGCAATGTATACATCAAGAATGAGGTAGTGTACTTAGATATGTCAAACTGAAAAATGATCTAGAATATTTGAATTTAGGAATGTTTATATAGGAGTGTTTATTTAGGAGTGTTTAATTTATAATTTATTTATAAATTAATTAATTTATTTAATTTATATTAAGAATATGACACCAGTATTATTTAGAATTGATTTATACCAGTTTAGAAATAAGGACATCATTCAGAGCCTTCAAGATGCATGGACTGTGTGTAAACCCACTCCATTCCTTTTGGGCTGAACAGGAGAGCATGATTCAGTTCTCAGTAAAAGGAAACTCACTTGGAAGCTTGTGTATAACTAAGAGGGGAAAAGGAGCAAGCTACATTCTAGAAAGATCATTGTCAGAGTCTGCCAATAACCTCCCAATCAAATGAATTCAATTTACAAGTAAAAGGGTATGTTTCCCAGCCATATTCCCTTTAAAACTTCAGAGCCTTTGCTCAGATATCATGCATAATAAAGTTGCTGAACTCATTCAAAGGATCAAAGATTCTGAACCTGAACTAAAATCATACATTTAATAATTGTATGTTTGAGCCATAAATAATTTACCTCCTCTCTCATGCTGCACAACTAATGGGAGTTCACAACTACAAAAATGTATAACGAGGTATCCACCTGGAATATGGAAATAAAGAAGAACTATTCAAAAAATAAACTTATTTTCATTGTTTATTTTTGGAACAGACCAAAATGTTAATCAAACCAACACTTTCTTCATGTAAAAAAAAGTTTTCTTGAAATGGAATTAAAACTATTCCTAAATATAGCAAGCTCACTGTTCTAAAACAGTAGTAGGCAGTTTGCACTGAAGGTAGAAAGATCCTGTATCTTAATGTCTTGCAATCATTACTTTATCACTCTCTGAATTCCTATCCAGCAGCCTTTGTAAGGTGTATTACATCAAAGGCATGGAATTACATTTAACCTGTACTTAGCTAATTCTCTAAAGAAATCAAAAGCTGCTTCTTTTGAAATATAAGGTAGTCCCACAAATGTATGCATCTAGGATCATTATTTCTATTGCACAATTTTAATTCTCAACACTTACTCTTAAAAAATCCTCGAAGAAATGCTTTGTAAGTGGAGGACTGTAATCAAATTAAGGAATACAGCTCTCGCAGCACAAAGGAGCTTCTAAGCCATACTAGTGTGATGATGAGGAAGGATAGTATCTGTGAGAAAGTGTCCCTGAATGGTATAAGCCTATAGAATTTGAGTCTTACCTACCTCACATCCTTTTGGAGTACTGCTGAAATCAGTGAGAGAGGAGTATGTAGCCCTGTAGCTTTGTAATGCTCAGCTGCTATAGCCATAGATAAACACTATAACAGCCCATAGCTGTTATACTGCAGACAGCGCCAACCAGAAATTGGGATTCAAATCTTAAACAAAGCCTTCCTTGCAATAGCCCCACTCTGCATTTACAAGATATGTCTTCTTTCTTTTAATTTATGTTATGTAAAATGAATCTAACACTGAAATAAATTATTTACAAGATATATCATTAAAAGGCTTCTATCCTCAAATCTATAGAGATAACTAGCGCAAGAAATTAGACTTCTCCAAGATGAAAAAACATTTCTAGGGTTAGACATAACGCGTCAGTCACCAGTCCATTTCATTTTAGCAGAATAGTAACAGTTTCTAAAGGGCAGATGAAATAAATTCTTAGGAGTGGCAATTCACTGTAACTAGAGCAGCAAGGAACAAGAGTTATCCCTAGCTAAGTTTTCTTTCTTTAAAAGCACTATTTAAATATAGCTGTAGTTCCTGGATACTAAAAATTTCAAAAGAGATTTCATTTTGTATTCTTAACTAACATATATTGATTACCAAAGAGAAATATTGAAAAATCCTTCCAAGAATAACTTAACTAATATGAAAAATGGGTTAGAAGGAGAGCTGAATATCCCTATGTGTGTATCTTTAAAGAGAAGTAATAGGATGGCAAACAGAAAGGCAATCTTTTGAAACTATCAGGACCCACTGAAGAGAACACACATCCTTTGGAGTGAAAAAGTTTAATTTATCTATATCCTAGCATCTTAATCCCATGTCTTCAGCCTATCTGAGCTGAAGTTTATTATATTCAGCAAAGCCTTTCCCTTTTGAGAAGGCATAGGCATACATATAAAGAGATAATTTACCATGTTTTATACATAGTCCCTTCACCTTAAGATTTCATATGGAAAGCAAGGACAGGTTTTAGTTGGTACTTAGGTGCTCAGTGTAATGACAGGGAACATTGTCTATACATAAACATTTTAACACTTTGTCCCTTTAAATCAAAAGAGGCTGTAAAAGGGAAAACCTTTAAAGGTTAAAGCTGTTAAAGCAGCAAGCTGGAATGGTAATCATGTAAGAGATAAGATAGCCACAGATTCACAGCCTAAAAGGAATGAAGATAAGAGTGACTAGCTCCTTGGCTTTGTCAAGGCCAAGCATGGGATCAAAAGAGGGCCAAAACCACCAAGAGCCTGGAAAAAGGCAGTCACCAAAAATCTCGAGCACCAGAAAAACTGACAAGTTTGAAAGACTCAGAGAGCTACAGAAGGTGTACTGGAGCAAAAGCCTTTCCTCCCAAAACAGACTTTCGAAATACTCCAGGCCCCCAGATCTTTAAATAAAAGGATTAACCCCATATAAGGAAATAGAAATTAAAGTCTTTTATTTTTTGCTTTGGAAGACAGATGAAACATTATATTGAATAACTTATATCTGAGTCACTTTAATCACCTTCCCTTCCTTTCTGCACACAGTTGGACTGCCTCAAGTGGCCATGCATTATGGACCTCTACGTTTCAGCCAACGATGGCCTAAAGGGAGCAATTCAAAGACTTACAGAGGTCAAATACTTGGTATTTCTGTGTGTAGCTGATTAGATTTCCAAAAAGAACACTGGTTTAAAGTAGCTACTTTAATAAATGTGACTAATTTCTACTGATTTGATCTCCTAAATGTCTTTAAAAACTCTAAGCAAAATTTATCATTAAAATGATTAGTTTAACTATAACTATATTCTCAACAGAGAGCAGTCACCCAACAGAGGTCTTCATTGCCGAATAAAAGAAACTGACAACTGATAAAAGAGCACAGTCCTTCTACGTCTTGGATCAGATTCTTGACTCCAAGAATTCTGTCTGAGTCTTAGTTAATTACGCTTCTTCTGAATCTATTTCTGCTTGAGACCAAAATCAGAGAAAACTATCTGGCTGTGTAAAAACTGGAATAATAAGTGAACTACAGCTTTTAGTTCTGACATGGTTTAGACAGAGCTACACTGGAATGAGAAGAAAGTTTTCTAAGCAATCTTTATACTCATTTCTGAACTGGCTGGCCCAGAGACAGGGACAGCATAGAACAAGGTCAAGGAGTTGTTCCAGATGAAGCAACTGTTCAAAATTTCCCTTTCTTCCACTCACTCTCTGCATGCATTTTATTTATGCCATGCAGGCTAGAAGCTAAACACAGCACATAATGAATTATGGCAACTTTTACTAAATGTGAGAAGTCTCACATTTCAGTTTCTCCTGAAGTTTGACATCACTGTCTAGACACATACATATTACTCACTGTTTTTATCAAAAATATGGATGGTGTTTTATCTAGTTCTTGCAGTCCTTATAGAGAAGGGAATAAGTAGAGATGTGACACACTTGACCCCAATGTCCAGCCATTAAGAGTACCCTTTATGAGTACAATAACAGTACCCTATATGAGATCATACAGTACTGTAGAAAAGCACAGGATAGGCAGAGCGTTAATCTAATGCCAAACTATCACAGCACTAGTCAGTCACCCATTGGTGAAGGCTAAACAGATGAATTGAAAACCACTACTGAATACCTCTAGAATTTGGAATTGAATAAAAAAAGAGGCCATAAACACTCTCTTTCATCATTAGATTGGATTCTAAACTTGATTTTGAAGGATTAAAATCACTTCTATGTCAACTGAGATACAAAACAACATAAAAATCTTTGCACAACTAAGCCATATATGTCATTTACAAAACAGCACTTACTGGGATCCTATTCTTACAACAGGTAAGCTATTAATGCAGTGCAAGCTGCATCACTCGGGAGGAACAGATGGTGGAAAATTTTAGATCTAAAAGGAAAACAAATGTTGAGTTCAAAGGTAATTCTGTATGAATGCTTGGCCTCTCAGCACATGAAGTACCTACACTAATAAAGATAAGTATTAACAAATCACCACTAATCATTTGGCTAATGACTAAATAAGATACTCTAGTGTCTGTTAAACACAAAACTAAAACTCTGTTTTGCACAGTGGAAGAAAAACATACTGTGATAAATTATTAATGCAGATTTCCATTTTAAAGTATATTTGCAACAGATTAGAAGAGATTATGCAAACACTAAGAAATTATTTCATATTGAAATTCAACATTCTTTTTTAAAATGTTTCCAGATTAATTCAAATCACCAAATTATACAATTTTATTAATAAAAAGATTGTATAGAATTATGATCCTTGCCCATCTCCCAGGGATGTCAATGACAGTTTTTGCACTGATTTCTATGAAACCAGAGCTGGATCCCACCTCCTTTGACAGCCATTAATTGCTTTAAAATTGAGCACAATAACTAATAAATATTGTTGTCAAATTCATAGCTTGAGAACTATAATGTACTCTACTGTAGAGCATGTTAAGATTACTTCAGGATGTTAATTATCTGCTAGTGGCAATTTTAAAGATTAATGGTGATTATTGTAGTAAATTTTACACATTAATAGACAGTGACATATAGACAGTAACATATTATAGTTACATACATACTTATACACAGACAACTTTAATTAGCCACTGTTTAAAACCCACAAATATAAACCTTTATACACAAATGTACATGTAATATGGAGTAAAATGTTGTTTGATGACAGTGTAATACACATATGTGAGATATATTTTATACTTAAATATAGTATTAATTAAAAAAATGTTATGCACTAGAAAGCTTTTTTACAAATATAAATAGGTAGATAATACTACAATATAAATTACAGTATATAGTTTTAAATTGTAACACAGATGAATTCATGAACCTTCAAAACAGAATAAACTATTAGTTCTTGCTATCTGCTACGATGATTTCTGATTAACTTCAAAATATTCCCTATGATATTTTACTGAGCATGATACTGTTCCCACTGAAGTAAATGGCAGTTTCCTGCTTAATTCAATGAGGGCAGGAGCTATTGCTTAATAAAACTACATAGACTATATTCCACATGCATTAGTTTTTCAAATAAAGTACCAAAATAATTTTTAAAAGGCAAGAGGGGAGAGCAACAGAAAGAGTAAGAAAGTGAAAAATATTAGTGAATGCTATCGTACCGATTTCCATGGTCCCCGATGCCATGAAACATCACCAGGGCAAGAGTGCACATTACATTGTGCCATGTTAGGCGGCTTGTCTAGAATTTCACAGTTTTGATCACCCAACGTTTGGCCAGTAGGAAGCTGACAAATCACCAGTCTTGTCTTTATTCCATCTCCACATGTCTGAGTACACTAAAATATAGAATTTTATATACAATATCTTTGTTAAGAGAGTCTTCACACACCACTAATCCAAAAAGATATAGCAATAACCAATACATGTTATGACTTGCTATGTTTATCTTCATAATCCCTGGACACCCTATCCAAGAATGAGTACTGACAGTCTAATCTCATATAATGAAATGACAATTCTTTCAAGAAATAGTTTACAAAACTACATTTTTATACTTTATCAAGTGATTGTGTAGAAAAAGTCTCAATAACAGGGATAATCTGCTCTATCAATGAGTAATAATTATTTGTGACAATAAATGTACAGGTATATAGCAGGAAAAGGTGGAAATCGGGCCTAAAAATGGTGTCCTTGCCAGACAAGAGAAGTCTCAGATACTGGACACATTTTCTCATATTCTAACTTACATAGACTAAGTGTCAACTATTTATAGGGTGTGGTTTATGTTTTGATTTTCCACTGCTGTACTTTACAGTGAAAAAAAACCCAACAAATTTGGACTAGAAATTCTTCCAGTATGTGCACACACAGCTATGAAAATTTTATTCTATGTTCATTCTAGCTTCAGTTCTCACATAATTCTCTAATTCTAGTGTTTTCAGAGAATAATATGAATTCTCATTTCTAATTAATATTATAATCAATCTGATCAAATGTCAGCATGTTCCAATAAATTATAACTTTTTACTGTAGTTCAGAGGATTCTAAACTAGGTATGATCTGCTGTGCCTGCATTAACTGGAATCCAAGTCTGCAGCTATGGTCAGAAAAAACATGACATTCAGACTGACCTTAAGAACTAAACGGCTAGATCTGGCCAAAACAAAAGTCACTTGATCAATTTTTCTTGTTTTCCCCAGTTCTAGATATTGACATATCCAAGAATAAGCAAGAACCACAAAATGAATGCCAAATTAACCAGGTAGTTTTCTCTCTCTACGGTGTTTGAGCAAGAATGCATGGTCAAAGCTTGACAATACACAGCATGGATAAATCTTTCCTTGTCCAAGAATGTATAACATCAAAACATACTAATTTAAGAGGAGAAGTTGCCAGTGTCCAGGCTTAGCATGCTTGAAGCTACTACAACTGATTCTATTTCCTGCCTGTGAGATAACAAGCTATTTAACTCAGGCACACCTTTTAGATGCATGATCTTATTTTTATACCTTCTAATTCATAGCTACAACCCAGTATTTTTTTCCTTTTTCTAAAATGTTCATACAGACGAAGAGTATACTACTGCTTGAAGTTATTCCAATCACTACTTAGTAAATTCGAGGTAAAATATAACTTTCATTTAAGTTTCTTGGGTTCATTTTTTCTTAGGGCAGTTATTACAGAGAGGTTTTTCTCATGCAGTCTTTTTGGAATAGAAAATAATTTTATATGATTCAAGATTCAAGAAACTACTGTAACATTCAATTCTAAGTTTTTTACAGTAGGTACTTATTATATTAAATTGAGAAATACCAGACAAGTATAAATAAAATTAGAATTTCTAAAGTTATCACTATTCTACTGTTCAACAAACACGATGGCATAATTCCAATCACTTTGTACATACTTAGCATCATACAATACTTACTTTTTCTGGATGTATATTTCAGTATCTATATTTACACTACAATTCTGGATTTGATCAAGGGACAAATTTTAGATAAATGGATTGAAATGGATTCTTTTTAAATAAGTAAAAAATGGTCTTCTGTTCCATTCAGACAAATAATTATTTTACTATTTCTAAGTTCACGTGGTAAATAATGTTTCCCTTTGAAAGTGAAATAATCTTACTTCTCCCCAATTCCCATAGTTCCAACGTGGGCAGGGTCCAGAATCACAGTGTCTTGACTCTGGAGGTTTTGTTGCCGCATCACAATAACTAGCACTTCTTCCTTCTTCATCTTGACATACTACAACCCGACGGTGAAATCCACCTGCACAAGTACTAGAGCACTAGCAAAACATGTAAACATATACATCACTATTGTATAATCAGCAAAATGTACAATATGGTTAAAACAACTTTAAATTAAAATTTTTATTTTAGCATTCAAAACTGGAAATGTGCAAATAAAAATTACCATTATGTGGAAGCATTTTAAAGCTGAAAATGCAAAAAAAATACATTTTAAATTGAATATATTTTCAGATTAAAATATTTTTTCAATAAATGTACTTTTAATTTGACCAAATTTGTTCTGCAATAACACTTCTAGAAATACTAACATATGTATAAAAGAACACATCAATATATTTAAAAATTTTCTTACTGCTCCCCAGGGTCCAGTTCTCCATTGATATCCTCCTGCAGAAGGATGGTTCCACTGGTTTACATTATCTTGTGGATAGTGTATTGGAAGGTAATCTACTTCTGGAAAATGGCTTGGATGGTCATGTATTTTAGGAATATGATCATAAACTGGTGGACATGGTGGCATGTTACATTCCTGTTCTTTGGAAGGACGGCTCTCGGGATCACAGTAATTCTCGTTGATTTGTTGATGATAGTTGACACAGATAACTTGTCTTGTTAGTACTCCACTATCACATGTAACTGTGCACTGGCCAAAAATTAATCCAATATTTGTGACAAAATACTGATAACTAATAATCAAAGACATTTATATTTACTTTTGACAATAAGAAATGTATACATTATTTTTTCAAGGGATGCAGCTTCAATCATGCCTGTACAAAATAAGAAGTCCCAATTTCTAACCAGAAAATTTGCCCAATAATTAATAAAGACATTAAAAACCAATACAAGTAATACTTACAGGGGACCAATTTCCAACTTGCCACTCTCCACATGGGCTAAAGCAGCTTGAAATTTCAGCTGGCCGTGGTAAATGAGCACAGAAAGATTCATCTGCTATTCCTCCATAAGCATCTCTACAACTCACATAGCGAGCACGATCACCTTTTCCACAGGATGCAGAGCACTGTGAGAAAACAGTCCATGCTCATCACACTTTAGTAGATCTAAAGTAGACCATGCAAGCATCTAAAATACTAACATAGCTTAGTATCAGTTTGAATTCAGAATTAAACCCTGAGAAACAGATTCCCATCTCACACTGATACAAAACTATGCTAATAGAGCCATGCATTCAGGAAGGAAAGTGAAACAATGCTGGATCATTTAGGTCTCATGAATTCCCCCTTGGCTTGGTAGTGAAATGCATGGCCATAATTCTGCTGATTTAATTACGCATATCTGAACAGGTAACATTTCAACTATAACATGGAATCATTATACAGTTGCAGAAGGTATTTTACTCTTTCTTAATCTTATACACATTGGATAGGAACTTCAAACACATTTTAATTACTTGATTGTGACACAATACTTACATCAACTGACATTTAGGATTCATTTGCCATTCTTGTTTATATTAGCATATTCCTTTGAGCCCCTTCTGATGCCTTTATAGTTGAAAAGTGCAAGGTGGATTTAGTAGTGAGCTTCTGAATAGCCTCAATCTACGCACTCATTACTACTATTTAGTTAAAACAACTGTCCAAAGATACAATCGTGTTTAATGCTTTGCTAAGCTCCTCAAGACATTAACAGATAAACCTATATTTTTATAGATTATTTAAAATTTTCATATCTCTGTCAAATAAGACTAATTTTCATCATTACAAAAATCAAAAACTCTTCTGTTAAATAAAGTTTGTGTATAAACTGAATTTATTTGTAACACTTATTCTACAAATTATCTAGCATGAGATCTTTAAAGACCAAAACTGCTTACCATTGCTATTCATATAAAAGATTGAAATGTTTTTTTAAAATGAAAAATGCTCTCCATATTCAGAAACTCATCCATTATTTTAAAACCTATTTCCTTGAACACTCTCAAATCACATGAAAGCTATTTTGCTCAGAACTCCAGTACCCAAACTCTCAGGTTTTTTTCCTTATCTTCCCTGCTAGATATGAAACATAGAATCTGCTTGGAGGGTCAACTACTTCCAGAAAAAAAAAAACTTTAAAAAAGTTAATAATTTTGTTAAAGAATTAGCCCAAGCAGATTTTAGTCTGAAAGATATATTGATGAGAGCTTTCCACAATAGGAAAATGGGGGAAAAAGTGGAGGATAGTTTTGCAAGCCATGACCACTATTACATAACATACTGGGGTCCACGATCCGTATCTCCATTGAGTCACCTTCCCCATATGAATTAGAGGAAGTGATGTAGTCCATAATTTTGTATTTTCTGGACAAGAGGGCAATTCACATTCCTGTGGGGGAGAAAAAGAACAACTTTAAAAATATAATTTTTGGAACAGATGAATGTAAAGCAAATGGCTCACCCAAAAAGGTAGATCCTACCATTACAATAAGGCAGCATTAACTGACAAATAAATACTATCTTCTAATATTCCATGGCATTATTCAAAAGTTTTTATTTAGTTTTGTTTCAAATAGAGAGGCAAAAAAAAGTTACTTGACAATAAAGCTGTATTAGTAATAGCTACGAATATTTCCACTTTGAGAAAAAAATATATTATGTAACTTGCTGGAGACAAGGGAAATCAACATTACTGTGTTCTGTTTCAGAGCCATGTTCAGTAAAGAAGAACTGAGAGATGACAGTGGCTGTGCTGTTCTTTATACCTTCAGTTGCAGAGAACAAGAAACTGTCCAGTTTCAGTCAACAGCTGAACTGGTATCACTATTCAAAATATGAGATATATTCAAACCCAGTGTGTTTCCACATATAAGTGGAAATTACTTTGTACCAATTACTTAGCTTAGATTTTGAAATTTTATTCAAGAGGCCCTCACAGGAGCAATTGTGACTAGTTTACTGGACCATGGAATCCTATTTTTTTTGTTCTTGAGATGGGAACTAGAGTTGCCTTCAGTGGTTACCAGCTAAACTGGATATAAATGTGATGCAACAATCTGGTGGCTGGATGCTACCTTGCATCTAAGACACTAATTGCTTTTAGTTAAAGGTATACCCACTGACTGTAGTAAACAAGTATTTCTTATGAAAAAGGATAGATCTAATTAAAGGAAGTGCTAAAGAAGTAACTTGGGACAAAAAAGAAAGGTAGACAATCATATCATACATTCATATATACAAGTTTGTGTCTATATGGTTCTGAATTAATCCCATTCTAATAATCAAAGCTTTCTTCAAATAACCCTGTTTTTCTTTTAATAACTATATATAACTAGATTTTTAAAGCAGAATACCAGGCCAACTAGGTGCAATTACTGTGCATCATGGCAATTAGGTGATCAGTATCCTTGTATTATTCTACATGTTGGAGCTTTTTACAAATAACCAAAGGTCACTGCACCCCTTCAATTATATACCAAATTTTCATATCTCCAATCTCCAAATTGCTTTTCTTTTACTTAATTCCTCAGGCCAAATTTGAAGCACACAGAAGGAGCTGACAGTTTCAGTAATTTTTTCACGTTCTAGAACTTGTTTTCCTCAAGCTCCCCTCAAAAGCCAGTAGACAGTATTTGTGCTAAAAAGCACTACCAACTGAAAGGTACTTGTTTACTTACTTGACTGTCTCTAGGACGAGTAGCAGCATTACATTCTCTGTCATCATCCAAAATAACTCTGTAAGTCCCAGCAACACATTTGACTGCACGCATCTGGTATCCGTGACCACATGTTACAGCACACTGTTAAAGTCAGTAGTTTCACATACTTGAAATAACATTATATTTACTCAAATTTAATTTTTAATTAAATTTTCTATTTTAAAACTCATTATATCATGAGTAGGAATTTAATAATTAAGAAATGATGTTCCGCACGATTTCTTTCACCATTGTAATGGTAATTTAATATATGGAATGATTTTAAAATTGAGCAATAATCTTAATGACTACTGAACAATTACTGATTTACATGCCTAAAGACCAGCCTAGTAATTCAGATAATTTGCCTGCAATTTAAAAATTTAGAATTCAGTTTGTAAGTCATATGTATACTTTACATACTAATCTAACCAAAAAAGCCTAGTTAGTGAGCAGTTAAGAAGTGCAGCTACCAGAGTCTACCTTAGGTCAAATGAATCACTCCCTAAACTCCACTGATTATACTGTCCAGAAGCACAATGTAGTTCCCTAGACAAAGGAAAAGTGATCCTCTCTAAAAAGCCTACTTTTGAAAAGCAAGCCTCTCCTCCAGCTGATGGTCCTGCTTCTGCCTCTCCATCCTCCACACCAGATATACTGTCTCTCTGTATTTAAATAGCAAGTATTTCTTAAGTCCCTACATGCATCCCCCTTCCCCATTTTGCTAATTTTTATGGAAAATACTGCTTTGCTATCCCTTTTATCACTGTTCCATTTTTCAGGAATAGATCCTTGGCAGATAGTGGGATATGGCTGTAGCCATCTTGCATCCCTCTGTAGCTAGCAGAGAGAGACAGGAACCTCTAAAAAGTTATTTATCCTGTTTATATCAGGCACTTTAGGACCGATTTAGTTGCTTCAGATAAGACGCCATGGGAGATACCCTGGAATATCCTCCTCCCTCTGCCGTTCTAGAAAGGCATAAGTCTCCCATACATCCCGTGCCTTATCTGCCCACCATGTCAGACTGTCTGATATAATCTAGAGTCAGCTGGCACTGACAGTTTGTGAATGGGTAGCTTAATCGAGACCCCTAGATAAATGAATCATCAGCTGGAGCTATTGACACCTTACCCTTGACTACGGAGTGTGCCAAGAACACTATTAAAGCAGGCACCTAAACCTTTAGATGGCTCAAAGTAGTATGAAATAAATCCTACTCGACAAATCTTGTGGTTCAAGCAAGAAATACCAGCAAAAATCCAGGTCATGAGTAGCTGGTACCAGATGGTACAGTGGAAATTGCAATAGGAAGCTTTGCTTCAGCTCATGGACTGATAAATCTCCTGTTAAAGAGTTATTCCAGAACAGCTATACAATGTGCTTTCCTATTCAGCAAAACTATATCACAAGACTAATTCATTAAATTTCTTATTTCCTTTTTGCACTTAGTATCTAAAAATGGGAAGCCAGCATCCTGTGACCAAAAGATTACCAAAAAGGCATTCAACATTATGTTAAACAATGGTGTGGTAATCTCTGCAGTAAAAAAATACAACATGAGACAAGCTCTATACAAAAGAAATGTGTAAGTTAAAAATATACATAATTTCCCAAGGTTTATTTATTATATATTTTACCAAAAGGTTATATGTAAAAAATAAATAGCACCTGCCATTCAGTTATGAGTTATCACTAACATCCAACAATCACTGTGACTAAACCAATACCTGTTTTGGTTTGAGTAATCTGAACATAACGAAGCTCCATGAAATTCACTGCCTTGTTTCTGAATTAATTCTCATCTTTTTAGTGACAAAGGTTTCCTTCTCAAATTAATTCACCTTTTTCTGGAATTTTGAAGCCCCTCTGGTATACATTAGATGAGCATCATCAGAAAAAAGAACGTATTCTTGAACTGCACTTTCAGATAAAGAGACAGAGGCTCTTTTATCACTGAAGATCATAAAAAAAGCTAAGATATTCAGCCAAATACGATGCCTTTTTGCCTGCTATTATTAGCATATAACATTCTGTATTCTAAGTTAAAGCTACCATTTCAATATGTCGACATATTTATAAGTATTTGGTCATCTACCTGTCCCATTCATCTGAATGCTTTGCTATCTACAACTGTTTTCATTATTTTGGAGATGAAAAATGTTCATGCAAAATAGCATTAGCAGTCTTAGAAATCAAGGTTCATAGTCAATTTAGGCATCCAACTTCTATGTGGATGTTCCTAAATTAAGGGTTAGATAGCCAATGGGAGCAGAGGGAGATGTGAACCAAACCACTTGAAGCAGCTGCTAAAGTTCCAATAAAAATATTTAAATGGCATTGTTTTGTGTTCCCCTAAAGTCTGAACTGAAGGCAGAAAGTCAGAAATGCTTATGTACTCACTGATCCCCAAGGCCCTACTTGCCAAGATGCACATTCATGAAGTTCACATGATGTTACTGATTCTGGTCTATCATTTGGATTACAAAAATCGTCTCTCAGTTGTTCCTCAGTAAGTTGGCACCATACTTGTCTATGTCTCATTCCTTTGCCACATGTCACGGGACACTATAAAATTATATTAGATGCACCAGTTAAAAAGACATGAAACTTCACTTTTTTTAGTGGTCTGGCGGATTATAAAGATCACATAAATGACAAAAATGTTCCAGGAACCTAAGTAGTGCCACAAAAATAGTTCTTTTGTGAACTCTTCAGTTTCTACTAAATATCAGCCCAAATGCAGCCCAAATGCATAACACAGACAAAGGAATCACTGTTAAGTTTCTAAAGCTATAAAAATATGAAAACAATGTACTGTTCATTTATTGCCATTAAAAAAGAATACTTATTTAAAATATGAATGCATATAGCACAGCTTTCACAGGAAACATATTTAAATGATCCATGATTCAATTATATCCATATAATCTATAACAAAATGGATATAATTTTATTCTTCTGTTGGCTGAATGGTTCACATTGCTTTATAACAAAGTATGTATAGCTTTATAACAAGGTATGTATAAGACTACAGGCAGATCTACCATAAGTAGTTTCACTATCCCTTTTTACTGTAAAAACATTTCAGAGAAAAAATTAATTATTGGTGTGCTTTTCACAAGTTCTTGTAATAGCTGTACATCTGGTATGTACATCAGCAGAATCCTAGCACTCAAGTATTTTTACTTTCACGTGTCCAAAAGTAACTAGAAAAAAAACAAATACTCAAGGCAGCTTATTTTAATATTGATGAGCAGTACCAAGTGAGTTTTAAGTTTTGCATGGTTTGTTACCTCACTCCACTCACTAACAGACCAGCTTGGACATAAGAATTCATTGCAATTCTGCATTATGATTCTTGGAAGTTCATGGCATTCTCTGTCAGGAAGATGACGACCCAAATTGTTCATACAAAAAGCTTCTCTAGTTCTGACACCTCTTTCACAGCTCCTTGAACACTACAGTGTACAAAAAATATTGTGAAACAGGAAACATACCATAATAAAAAACAGCTCAAAATACATTATCAGGCTTAAAGTTGAAAGATATCAAAAATCATGTAGGACAACTGCACCCTGTCCTATGTCCATTTAAGTCTACACACTTCAAATATGTGCACCAGAGATAAATTTGGCACCTTGTTAAGTAGTTCCAAGATAGCACTCTTCAATTAATATTAAAGCTGAAATTGTACTAACCTTTTTCCTGTAAAATACTCAGAGAACTAAATTACTAAGACTGTAAATAACGGTCAGATCTTCTCTGCTGACTTCCAAAAGCAAGTTGCAAATAATTTAGATATCTACAGTTTCTCACAAAGATATGAGGAATTTTGTCCAGTAGTCACCTAAATATAGAGGTATTAGCTCCTCTTACAACATTGGATTTGTCAAACATTATTTTCTTTTAGTGGCTTAAATGGAAAAAAAAAAGATATAAAAATAAAAATCTGATATGAACACTAACCAGAACTATAATGGTACAATTACAAGGTTTTGAATTTGTACCTCTGACCACTCTGTGTAGTGCCAACTTGTTAACATACAGTCACCATGACAGGGCTCTCTGGTTGGTGGTTTCTGCTGATCAGCACAGTACTTATCATCCACTGGAGCACTGAGTCCTTTTGAAACAGAGTACTTCATGCAAAGGATTTCTAAAGAACGATACCCTGGGCCACACTTTGATGTGCAGTCACTTTTGCCAATACTGTGCCACCTACAAGGATAAACTGTTATAGAAAACTAACTATGTTTCAAAAAATAAATGTAAAGCACTCAGAGAATATAGTTAGAAGTGGAGTATAAATAAAAATTTTAGGCAACAGATAAATATGACTGTAAAGCCTATATAAAGACTGGAATTTTCAAAGCAATATAAAGGAATTTGACTCATATGCTTATAAATTCTTTTTAAATTTAAAGCATCTCTTTTCTAAACCTCCTAATTGACTTTGAAAAGCATAAGCTATAATTCTGATAGTTCATCCTCTGCACGCTTCATTGTGCACTTTCTCAGAGTGCAAAAACACATGATTGTGTTCCAAATTAGTTCCAGTTGTAGGTACAATTCCTGTGAAAAATGTATTCTGCCCAGTAATACAATTTTTTAGTCCAGCATGTAGAGAAGAAATTCACAACTCTAACAGAAGGCTTTGGACTTAAATGAATAAAAATTAGAAAAATATGTAGTTCTATGTAGTTTTGGAGATGTAAATCTAATGTATATATCCATTAAGTCAGCAGATTTGAGGGAGGAAGCAAGGGACTGAGGGAGAGAGAATAAAGCAGTCTAAATTATTTTTTGATCTCCATCAACAAAAATAAATAAGACCACAATAACTCCATCAGTTTAGAACATCTTTTTACCTTAATTCACATTCCGTATTACACTCCTCAAAGACTTCTGGTACAGAAGGTGTAAGTTCACATCTTTGATCAGATACTACCACATGATCACTTTTACGTATGCATGTCATTCTTCTTCTTCGAATACCTTGGAAAGAACACACATAAAAGCAAAAAAGGGCTAAAGTAAGAGTGCCTTTTTCCCACTAATGATTCCCATTCACAACTTAGGAATTTAACTGAGATACCCCATTAACACTAATTTCTGTATACAGCAGATTCTGCACAAACACATTATTTTGTGCAGCTGACTAAATTCCTGTGGAGAACAACCTTGTTCAAGTCATGCCCATCAACCCCTGATGGCTCCCAGCTATACTACTGTGATCTCATGAGGACATCAACTTCCAGAAAACTGTATACAAAGTGCAACAGTTCATTTACTCAGCAGGCTAAGTATTCCAAATGCATCACATCTGTCCTTGGCTAATTACAAAACACCACTATGTTTACTTCAAGGTCATGATTCCTTTCTTTAAGGCAGCAGAAAATTTGAGCACAGGGTTCCTGAAAGGTCTCCCGGAGTGCTAGAAGTACCAAAGTTGACAGCTCTGCTTCTCTAGCACACTGAGCATGTCTGCAGCCTGACTCAAAACCCAAAGAAACTTACCATCATCTATCTCAAGTACAGGCATTTCTAGCATCTGCTAATAGGAGTATCAATTATTACATGTACATAAACTTTATACATACACTTCACATATATTGTGGCTTTATTTTTCACTGGAGTGGCTTATAGAATACCAGACAAAAATCATAAAAATATTCTAAAATACCTTTATCTGAAATAAAAGAAAACCAAAAAAGACAAAGAAATATATATGAAAGATACTAAACAAATCAGGTAGTGGACATCTGGAAATATGATGACAGGAGATGGGATAGATCTTAGTAGATATACAATACCATGTTTTCGAGGATGCATTACACTTGGTTGAAATATTTCTTATAAATCATTCCTATGGCAAAAAAAGGAACAAAACCAGAATTTTGAATATAGAATTGCACTGCATAAATTATGAAAACAGGAAAAGAGACTCTGAAGCCACTCTGCCCTTAAAGGCTCTGTGCACCTAAAATTTACTGAGAATGCTGAGAGTGCTGAGTAGGGGTGACAAAACCCTGACTACTTAAGACTAGCCCCTTCCCAAACATCCTCAGGTCTTTGGTTCTGATGAAGAAAGAATCCACAATACCTTGACACATTCTGCTGCAGTCTTGCCAGGGTCCAAAAGGATCCCACATGAACAGATCACTTCTGTCTTCTATTGGGATACTGAATGAATAACGTACATCAGGGTTGTATAAATTCCCTACACACAAAACCTTAATTGAGATAAAAAGCTGTTTTTTAGTGAATTTGTACACGACATAAGCTCATGAACATTATGAGTGTGTAGTAAATTTTCAAACTTATGAAAAAATTGGAAGTTCACCTGTAAAGTTAGCTCTTCCTCGATTCTATCAGTGCTGTTAATTCGTTCTATAGTGTTGTTTGAACCACTGTACTCAAAAGTGGCTCCTTGTATATTGATTTCTCTTTTTGACATGCTTACAACAAAATTTCCATTCAAGATAAAATTTCCATGAACATCAGATAAAGCTGTAAGTAAAATAAAATACTGTGAATAAAGCATCTATTTTAATTAAAAGGTTTTGTCAATAAAAATTAATAATAACATATTTTTGTTCCAACACTTAGCTTTATTTTATTCCAGGTATAGCATTTTAAAGTTGTATCAAACAGTTCCTAATGCATGAATTCGATCCCAGCCATCAGTAGCTCTCACCTAAGCAGTTGCCATGGATTTTCTCTGCATTAACAATGTTTAACACTAATATTTGTTGTGCTGAAAGGCTGACTATAATAATCACTTTTAAACTTGGTTAGGTTCTGCTACCTAATGGGAACAAATGTATCTACATTTCTGACCTATTCTAGAGTCCATATCCCTATACTTCTAGAGCTACTTTTAAATTCAATAAAAGCATGCTATTCAGGCATAACTATGTTTTAAATGGCAGAGTCAGGGGTGAGAGTTGTTTCTACTTCCTATGAGATGCATACGCAGCAGCAGGGCATCAGACAGCAAGAAAACAATCTCGAATATTCTGATGGCTTTTAAAGCTCTAATGGCTTAATAGGATAGGAAATGACAGTGTGTTGAGTAGGATGGTAATGGAAGAAGAGATAGAGAAGGAAAATATGCATGGATACTCTCTCATGCACTTCAGAGGTAATATAACTACTGTGAAATAAAACAACCAAGATTTTGGGGCCAAAATGTGAATTCTCTGTTTCTCCTACACACTTGCAAATTTACCAACATGTCAAAATGTGATCTTTTTATTCATTCTGGTACATAAAAATACAAGAAGAGAGAGGATCACTTAGCAATTCCACTGCATCCCACATCAAATTTGTGTAAATCATGTGATAAACAACTGCTAAGAAATTAGCTTCCCTTTTTAAAAGAAAGTAGAAAATTTAGTAATAAAAACAAGAATCACAGTTGCCAGACAGTATCTAGTTTTCTTCCGGGACACTGGTTCAATAAAAAAACACTCTTTTCTTTTCAAAAGTTAAGTTTTTCATAAAGCGTCTGCCAACTAAGAAACTCATCAGCACACAACAGAAGTTTGTCTTCTTTGAGCCCCATCATTCTTCACACAAATAATTTAGCTCTGTCTTTTCTGATAGAGCACATGATTCAAGACATTGGACAACCCTCCACTTTAGGACAGAATTTGATGCATCTCCTTTGCTAAGGCTAAACTTGACTATACATAAATTTTACCAAAACGGACCAATTCCTTGTCCTCAGACATTTAGTATACCTCATCAAAACAACGTTCTTCCTTTATAATATATTTAGAGGCTGCCATTAAATGCTGTGTTTAACTTATTACGAAATCTCCGGACCATAGATATATGCCATCCAATTCATGGCAATTTCCACCATGAACCAATACAGATGTGACTTATATGGAGGCATGGCATCCAGAACTCCTTTGTATCATAATCATAATTCTGCCAAAAGATTGCAACTATTGCCTCTAGTGCTCGGTACAGCTGTACTTAACAGTGATTTCAGTGTGACTGCACACACACAATTTCCAGTGGCTACTGGTCCTTCTGGGAATGAAACAGAAGTAAGGTTCTGTTTGTGAATATGATAATTTTATTTCCTAGCTTCAATGATCTTAAGTTTTCATGAGTTTAGAGTTCTGGAAAGACACAAGTTACCCACCAGGCAGCTTTGATTTTGCACTAGTCATTTCAGTTGTTTTACTATGGTATTTATACAATCCAAGCTTTTTCCTGTACATTCTTATTCCATATTACATTCAAAGATAAACAGAATCTCAGACATCATAGGAAAGAGAAATGTGAGATGATTGGTAAGTTTGCTGAAGTTCACAGACCACTTCATTAGTCTTGACAGCTTCATTCATAAATAAACTGTATGCTTCCAAAATTAAAAACACAAATGCCTACGTTACTCCTTAGTTCACTCATGGTGTTTTAATAAACATAGCCACAACAAACTAAAAAACTGACAAAACTATAATTCCTATTCTCTGACAAATGAACACATGTTTAAGAAACCTAACGATGTCACTCATTTTTCTTATTAACACTATTAACATCTATGGAGAAAATCAGACAAATGATGATACCATGTAATTTCATATTTGCTCTAAAGACTTTATCAGACTTTTGATAATATAAGGCTAGAGCAGATCTCTGGCAAGCACACACAAACCATCTATGAGTGTTGTACACAGGATGCTGTTACCAAGGTAGTTGTCATCTTCTGCTTTCCCTGAGTAGCTGTGCTGCCGAATATCAATATTTGTTGCTCCTTTGGGAATATTCACTACAACATTGTAACCTGTAATGTAATTTACAAATTAATTATACACAAAAATTGTCATATATGAGTAAATATGAACCTTCTGAACTTATGTTTAACTAGTTTCATTTAAAAAACCCTGTAATGCACCAACGACAACACTGCTGAATGTCCTCATGTTTTAGAAAGGAAATGTAAACATCTTTATACACATTAAATTTCCTTGTTTTTTTACAAAAGTCAGCTGAATTGAACATTTAGTTTCATAACTCAAGAGACAGTTAAAATTCATTCTTGTTTTCAGAAATGTGAATTGTGTTCTTTACCAATAACTTTCAGAAAAATCTCTAAAGAGCAGGACTACTGTAGAGAGCAGTCCAGTGGGATTCAGGAAACATGAATTCATGGTTTAACCACAAAACTCGTATACAATTCTCTGTAAGTCACTTAAGCTACAGTACCTCAGCTCCCTCTCTGCACAATTGGGTTAGCTTTTCCCTATCTTACAAAAAGTATTGCATGACAGCACTCTAAAGAATGAGTCCTAAGAAGTCAACTGTTGCAGTGCTGCAGGTCATGCACATAAGCAGACCTATCAGATAAACTAGCTATGCTTGATCCACATTCTACTACTTAAAATGTTAGCCTGGTATGCTCCCTTCAAAATACACATGCTTCACAAATGAGTCATCCTTTCCTGTAATCCCTCTATTAATATTAGGGTAGCCTTGTCTTGAGGTAATGAAATAATCTGCATCAAGATCTACTTTTTAGGAAAAGTGTCACTCTGCTCACAAGCATAGGTAAAAAAAAATGCTGTTTCGCACAGATGCTACTTATATATCTAAAAGGATTCCCGTGTCTAAGAAAAACTGAATATGACAAACGTATAAAAAAATACAAAAATGTAACCTGAAGCATTAATATAATCTTTGTTAATTTTCCATTTATTTTTCTGTATTTAACATAGTCTTGTCAGGATTTAATTTTGCTTAGTTAGCTCATCTCTGTGAGTAACAAATTAAACAGCAATCTCCTTCTCAATTTCATAGTACACTAACTGCCCAGTACTTTCAATCTAAAAATCCTATCCCATGCACTTAGAATGCACATTTAAATCTAATAACTGTTTGGTCACATTTACCAGCTGGGGGCAGCACTGCAATTGTAAACCAACTGCATGCTCTGGATAAACACACAGCATTTGGTCAACCTTTCAAAGTAAGGGGGAAAAAAAAACAAAACACACACAAAAAAACCCCTCATCTTACACACTGAAGAGCTTGTGGCAATATGAAGGCAGCAGACAAAATATGGGAGGAAATGATAAACAAAACTGCACAGCATATTGCCAAGGATAAACAGGACACTAGATCACATACTAAGGTACTGAGAGACTTTTTTTTCAGGATATCTTCAGATACTTTAGTTTGAGAGGTAGTAATAATATCCAATAATTATATTGCTGTTTCCTAAATTGGGAGCCAAGCAAACTGGCATTTCATTGAATTTCTGATGACTTTCACTTACTGTTTAAATAATGACAATATTATAACTGTATGCCTGCAAGGACATACCAGGGATACCACATGCTGCTCTTGCCTAAGTCCACATTCTGCCTTAGTAAAATGGTTTGTGAGTATGGAAGGGGAATAGGTGAGTGAAAAGGAAAAAGGCCAAGTGCACAAAGTTCAGCATTCTTATCTTGTGATGCCTAACTCAGTCTTGGAAAGTCTCTGGAAAAGAACATTTCCTCAGAGAATGTTTTCAGTCATTAGCCTAGGGATGTCATAGGCCTCCCATGGGCCCAGCTCTCCATTTCTTAGAAGTTTTAGTGGTCAGCTAGCTACAACCTCTTGTTTGCATTGCTGCACTCCTGTCTGAACACATCTGAGTGAGCTCATATGTTTTAGCATCCTGTCCAGGATTATAATCTAGTATCACATTTTATATGCTGTAATTCCAATAATTGAAACATAATTTAAATGATAAAAACAAATACAAAAATAAATAATAAGCTCAAGGTGTATTCTTAATCCTAAAATAGTTTTTATATCTTTTTACTCTTTTTCATATTGAATTTTATCCTGACATAGGGCTTGTGCAAGACCAGCAAAGTCACAGAAATAATCCAAATGAGTGACTTCTTTAGCGAAATTTTGCCAGTAAAGTATAATGTGGTAATTTTTATGAAGACAGAAGCTTAGAGAAGAAAACACAAAGAATAATGGGTCCTCTTGCATTGCATTGTAAAGAGGGGCCACAATAATCGAAGGACACCCAGCGGATGCTCCACCCAGAGCCTTATGCAAAGAATACAGGATACTCAGTCACGTCTATGGCAACTAGTTGGGAAACTGCTTTATCTTAGTCTCCACAAACAGTACAGTCATCTAGCTTCCCAAATATAAATATGACATCCTAATTGTGTTACTCCCTCAAAATACATAGTCCTACATTGTGTCAGTTAAAGCACACAGGAGAATAAACAAAACAGTAACTTTCAAAGCAGACTATCTCTTTTCACTCACTGTAGAAAAGCAAAATACATACTGTAAATTCCATTTTTCATAATGTACTTTTTAATGTAAAATTAGTAGATAGGATTTTTTAAAGGTATTTTGTTAAAGAATCTACATTACATGAAAATTTTATTATTTCATCAAATGAACTTCAGTTAGGAGTGAATATGTCTGAGACCACGCAAAGCTGATAAACAATAGAAATAGTGACAGTCTCAAGGATAATTTTATGAATGGCAGTTTTAACATTATTTACTTGTATCAAATGTACTTATAATGTAATTCCTGTGCTACTTGTTAACCAAAAGATCCTTCATAATGGTGAAAACCAAAAACATCCATAGCCACTTACTCAGATTGATCAAAATATCACATTCTTTTCCTTTACTATTTTGAGCACACATTCCAAAATTCAGTCTTTAACAGAATAGGTGATTGTGCCTTCCTATATCTCAGTACAGACACAAGAAAAGTTACATATATTTATGTGGGGAGGGTAGCTGTATGCCACCTTTAAGTGTTTCAGTACTTTTTGCTTGGCACAAGCCTTCTGCCAGGAAAAAAAATCCAACAGGATACAGGGCATACTTTCCTCTTTGACCAGCAATTCCTTTGTCCTATGAAGACCATATCTGGCAACTCTCCAGGTGTCATTTTCACTTTGCCTGTGGTCTCTTTCAATCAGCAAGGCAACATAAAGCTGCCTTTGGGAATCTTGTATTAACTAGAGCCTTCTTCCCTTACATTGTATGCTCTATTAAATTGCACTCCTAGCCACATGCAACAGTCTCCCCATACTTCCCAGAATGGGCTATACAGGGAAATAAGAGCTATCAGTAGCTCTGTTAGAGAAACTACATCAAGGAAATAGAAAGTATCACAGTTATTCAGAAGACTTTCTCATTCATTACATGCCAATGATGAGGAAAGAACATAAATGTTCCTGCTCATAATCTCTGGAAAGAGAAGGCTCACATTTCACATCTTTTTCACTATACGAAGAAAGAAAGCTCACCAGCTGCTCAGACCACAGACCTCTCACTATCTCCTTATTAACCAAAAGGTGGTGCTGGAATAAGTCCTTCAGCTTCACAGTTCCACTCAAGAAATATCACAAAGTGCAAAGCAGGAAGTGAGTTGCCTTAAAGTACTTCTACAGTTCCTCATCATATCTTTGTTTCATGTCTTTGGTTTTGACCTTAGAGCAGATGGACCTTTTCTCCTTGAATCGGCCAGTGTGCCAGCACTTGTCTCTGCATCCTTCAAATGGCATATGTGACTCAAAGTCAGGGATATTTTTTGCTGGCAGAGGCCCTAAACAACAAGCACTGAAATCACACTTCTGCAAACACAAAATATAATTTCTAAATCAAACTGAAATGTACATTAAGATTTTTTTTAAAAGACATACCATAATGAGCACTGTTGAAAGTACCTGCAAGAGTCTTACATGAAGAATTATCGCCACCACAGATTCCACATTTGTCTCTCCTTGCCTTGGAATTCAAAACATGATCACAGCCAGCTTGCTGCAAGAAATACAACAGGCCTGTGTCATTCAGCCCAATGAAAAACAATGAAAACTGAAAACTGTAAGCTTCCCACCCCCAAAAAACATTTTTTTTCACTGTATATATCAAAGGACTATCTCCAGCTCCTTGGCAGTTCATGAAAAGCCTTTTATGTTTTTGGGTGCTGTGATGTAAGGGTAAAACACAACAGTTCTGTTGTATTAAGAAAGAGCAATGCAAATACACTTAATATGTCAAGAAGTGTATAAGAATACATTTAACAGTATATAAAGATTTTGTATAAAATATTCAATGTAGTGTAAAAACCTTAAGGCATGTTTACTTTAAAAAGTCTTAGAATTTTAAAATCAGTAAGCATGTGCACATGGTCATCAATTCTTTTAAAGTCTGACACTATTGCAAAATAAATAAAGGGATACATGGAGACTGCAGTTAAACTAGTATAAGAACACTTCTTTCATTTATATATCTTTACTTAAACTTCATTTCTTTTTTTTTTTTTTTCTTATCACATACAGGACTGTTCTCTGGCGTTTCCTCTTCGCTATTGATTCAACACTATAAAGAAGGCTACATTTTCTCTTCAGGTTAGTCAATGTCACTGCAATCAGCAGTACTACCTAAAAGGGACAAAAAGTCTTGAATTTTTAGAATACATGAGCTTGCCTCTCCCGATATAATCTTGTGCCACTTCTGTAACTTCTGTCAAGCAAAGAATGCTGAAATGATCCCTTTCAATCATCAGTTCCTCCTGATTTTGCAATGAAATCATAAATAAGTAACCTATAGACCCTTGGATTTTCTACCTTTTTATTTCTTTTGTAGCTGAAATATGATGGTAATGAACACACAGTGTGCTTTGTTCCTCCCTTTATACCAGTTTTGTATCAGTTTCTCTCTGCTCATTTCAACAGTATTAACGTTCCCACACGCCAGGCTTAATGAGAAAGGACAGTGGGTTTTCAGATTCAACTGTATGTTCATCACTTAATCTCCAGATCTTTAATTTGGTAGGGATCAAAATTTACTTAAATAAATTCAAAACACCTTGCTTTATAGATTTTCAGTAATGGCTGTTTGGATGTATATTTAATATTGGTTCTACCATCTCTTAAATTAATTTTAATAATTAATAAGTTTAGATTTAAATACCCTGCATAAGCCTTGAACACAAAGGTCATTGGTTTCTGCTCCACAGGGAGTACCATCAGCAACTCTGTCCTTCAGCTGATAGTAGGAAGTTGTTCCAGAAACTCGGCAAAAAAGTTTACAGCGATCTTTCATAGAAACTGGAAAGAAAATCCAACAGGTTTTTTTTTGTCTGTTTTAGGACACAGTAAAGTAACATTTGTATTTATACAAATTATATAAATGTATTTATAGAGCAAATGTATTTATATAGCAACGTAAAGTAACATTTGTATTTCATTAATTTAAAAAGTTTATAATTACTTACTACCACTATATTTTGGAAGCCAGCGAACAGCAGAGGTAAGACCATTGATGTTAAAATGTTTGCCATCAAATTCAGAGCATTGTTGTTCCCGGAAATCTTTTTTGCCCTTTGGACAGGAATCAGTATTACATGATCGAAATTTCATCCTGCGGCCAACACAGTACTTTCCTCCATTTCTTGGTCTAACAAAAATAATTAAATGTAAAACACTATCTCTCAAGTTTCTAAAATTGCTGTTTTTCAGTGGGAAGTGGTTTGAGCCACTGATATAAAGGAGAAATTCTTACACAAAATTTTTTCAGGTTTTTATAAACTGTTCACACACACACCTACACACCCCTCTTCTCTTCCATTGCACTGTGCATACATCTATACCCATGCAAAGAAAACAGAAAGTTAATGTTAACTGCTGCCACTGGTAGAGGGGAGAGAATCAGGTTACTAATGTCTATTACATTAAATACAAAATAGAATTAAAAGGTAGCAATCTGTAAGATCCATTTTTATTTTTCTTACAGTTTATATTATTTTGCCCTGAAAAAAGCACTACTAACTTTGATGCTTCACTAGAGTCTTACTAACTTAGCTGTGATTACAGCCCTATTTTTGTAGAAGTAGCACTTCCCTCAGTAATTTGAAATTACTGAATTGTTTTAAAGGGTGTCAAAGAAAGAAGACAGAATTAGGTCTTGACACACTCTTTTTGGTAGTGTTAATATTGGTTTCAGCTTTGGGATCAGAAGAACTAAAAAAGTAAAACTGTGGAAAATAGCCCATTTACTCTAAAGTCTAAAATAGTCTTTGAAACCACAAAAGCATTTTCTAACTGTTATGTGTGTTATTTCATTGTCTTTTGTTATAGGAGAATGAAACACACATTGCATTTTTCAGTCAATGGATTTTTTTTTTTTAATATAAAGGGAAGCTGTAAATGACTCTGCTGTAGCCCGTGTTCCTTGTGAACATTACTGGTAGCAATGCTGTGAAAAAGCCTGAGATAAAAGCAAATCAAATGTTTCATTAGAAAGATTACCAGGAAATCCATCTATTTGCTTACTCCAGTTCATACTCCAGAGAAAGCATCTCAATGTTTAAAGAACCTTTCAGCACTTAGGGTAAAGCTAGAAAAAAGACCTATCAAAGTAACTCTTTAGAATTACCTGTAAATGTGAATGGTATAGCTGAGACAAAAGTAATCTAAAAGTCCTCTGCATATTAGAGTTTGTAGACTTATCTCTGTTTTCAGACACGGCTGAAACAATTGTTTATTTTATTGGTGCTTCAGAGTAATTCATGCAACCATAATACCTTCATTTTGTTCTGAACTAATCCATTAAATTGTAATACCTTCATTATGCGCTAGCATAAAATACAACAACAAAAAACATACTCTGGTCTATTACATAGCCTGGTGGTGCTCTTAATTCCGCCTCCACAGGTTCTTGAACATGAGGTATAAGGTCCCCAAGGCCCCCATTCTCCGTCTACAGGACGCGTCTCCATTTCTTTGCTCACACAAATTCCATGGCGGCAGTGCTGCACAGTTGAGAAACAAAATAAAACATGTAAGTCAATCAAAAGGTTATTATACCTTAGGCAATAAAAGAACAAAATTTAAGAGCTCAGTAGTCTTAACCAAGGTCAGGACATTTTCTAAAATTTGCAAATTCCTTTAAGGCATCTTATGCAGTGGCCATATTTTTAAAAATGCTGTCTAGAATCCATTGTTCTCTGTGAAAGCTACTGAATACTGAATATTTCTTTAGATTTTGTCTCTTTATCCAAATGCCTATATGAGCACCTCAAAATCCTGATCTTAAATTCTTGATATATTCTCATGCACAAACTTCAAAATTAGATTACAGCAGTCTTATACATATGATTCACGCTGGTAAAGAACCATACATAATAACATGTATAATAACAAACCACCAATGTTTGAAATGTATAATAACAAACCACCAAAAAATTCAAGGTGTTCTAAGTAAATGAAAAGCTAAAGCTACAGGGATTGCTTGGAAAAAGCAGACGTTTTCAGACATTTTAGATCTTCTTCAGATCATGCTTCTGCTCAGACCTTTACAGCTGTAACAGTAGTCCTATAAGAATAATTTTACTGTTTACTACTAATTTAATAAATATACTGTTACTATTAAAACTTAATTACTATTTAAAGAAATAGTAATTCTCAGAGCAAGATATTATATTGCAATGTCCATGTGTCACTTCATTTGATTTCTGCTGAAGACTTACAGGTTTTCAACTAAATAAAGCTGGCAGAAAGGTACAATTTTCATTTCACCTGCTGGGGTTTACATTACTAGGAAAACAAAGATTGCCACTCTGTTATATATTCTGCTGTGGTCATGTCGGTTATGAAACTTCACCACCCTATATCTGTTAGCCAAAGTCAAAATTTCTAAGAACTTTCCAGAAAATGAAGTAATGAACTTCCTGCTTCTCAATATTTTCTGAGCTCCCAACTCTGCACATATATATCCACTTGAGCAGTTACCCCCCAAAAAATGACTAAAAAGTCTAAATGAGAATCTCATGATTGGTGCATGTGCAACTTCTTCCAAAGAATGTGCAGGAATTACGAGCACTAATCCTACTGACGATTCACGACAGTTGGAATTCTAATTCATTTGTATGCTTTAGAAAAGTGATATATTCGATCACAATATACCAGAATAGTTTACACACTAGAATAGACTATTTACAAGATACTAGAAAACATCTACTTTATAACTCCTGCTAACTTCAATCTGTGCGAATGTGTTCTCGATATCGTCCTCGACTCCAGCCGCCCTCCGAAACATTAAAGACATACACATCTGGAGACAAGACTCTGGGCAGGATGGCCTACATGGCATCAGTGCTCATACCCAACACAGAGTATTTTCTGTTCTATATGGCTGTTTGCAAACTCAGGATTAAACTGGTAATCAGACTTGCTTTCAGGAGGGAATTCTCTGAGTCATACTGACAAGAGTGGCTTATTCCATCTTCTCCTGCAGTCCGTACATGGATCAGTTGCTAGAATCATCAGAACAGGTCATATCAAGTCAACTGCTTATTATTTCTGAGCATTTATGCTTTGCCTTCTCTGCTCTCTGTGGCACAA
Organism: Dromaius novaehollandiae; assembly: GCF_036370855.1. Taxonomy (NCBI): domain Eukaryota; kingdom Metazoa; phylum Chordata; class Aves; order Casuariiformes; family Dromaiidae; genus Dromaius; species Dromaius novaehollandiae. The sequence goes on from NC_088098.1 coordinate 29,766,563, forward strand.
AACAACTTACAGAATAGCTACTCTGAAGTCTAAAACACTTATGTCTAACTAAAGTATCTGGTACCTAAAACAATCTAAGGACCTGTGATACACATAGGATAAAATAATCTAAGGATACCATCCATTTTTCCATCTTTAAACTAATTAAAATGTTGCACAGAAATTCTCATTAGAAAAATTCTCATTATAGGTTTACAAATTCATTATAGGAACTATCAATTAACATACCTTTTGCTTAACACACAGAAATGATGCACACAATCTTTCTGAATAGACCTGAATAAACAACATGTAACTTCTGGGCCCAGTAGTGCCCATATGTTCTTCTGTGGTTTTATCACTACATAAAATATTTCCTAAAACAATTTTTTTTTTAATGAGTATATGTTATTATATTCATACCTATGCTCATATGCTAACAATCATTTTGTTCTCAGAACAGGAATCTGTGATATAATCAGATTCATTCTGAATCTGCCAGAGGTCTTAATCCAATTTGGTGATAGAACTGGTGATGGAACCTACTTGTATAGTTCTTGGTCACACTGATTTTTCCATATCAGCTGTATCTTTTAAGCTCTGAATACCTTCCTCCAGCTGAAAATACAACCATTCAAGGCAAATTTTGGCCTAAAGCAAACACAAAATAAAAACTAGATCTACTTTGTCATAAAACCATTGGAAACGATTCAGCAAATTGGCCAGATCATCTCTTGTTTGATGATAAGAATAATGCTGTAACTTAACAATGAAAAGACACCATTATTTCACTGGGTATCTGCATTGTGCATTGTATCATTTTCTCACTGCAGGGCTTACTGTTTGTTTTGATCACTTTTTATCAGATGCACTCAGGGTACCTTTATATCCCAACCTTCTAATACCTTTAAGAGGTAAAAGAGCCACTAGCATAAAAAATATGGCTGCATTATATCAAAGTGTAATGTAAATACAAGGAAATATTAAGATCCTGCATTTCTAAGAATTACTATTATCATTTGAGGAAATCTATAAACATAATCAGCTGAAAATTCTAAATCCCACTTTGCAAAATTAATACTGCATCCAAATAGGAACTAGGACCTAGAGTTTATGTTCTTCTTCCATCCACAAAAAACATTTCAGTAACTTGAAAGAAGATTTCAGGAAAAGAGAGTTGTACAATGAAATTTTATACCTGTGACAGCATTATTTTCCTCCATAAAAATGCTAAGCACATGTTCACATCTGGGATTTTAATAGCTTATTGAACAAACTTGTCTCAGCTATTATTTGCTGCATTCCTAGAGAAGCAACATGATGAAGTCACAGTAGAAAACTCAGGCACCAGACATGTTCCAGATGTTCCTTTGTGCTTTCTTGAATCATTGCTTTACTGAGAGTACTGATACACAAAACTGTCATAAACCTAAGTATAATCACCATCAAGTTTTTTTTTTTTTATATTTGTGAAGGTAAATATAATGTGTGCATCATGTAAAATGGCTATCGCTTGTAACTCCAAACACATTGATTACAGCAAGTGGCAACTCTGCTCTCGCTAAGGTCACCAAGTGACCTTTTCTGTTAAAAAGGCAGCAATTCTGACCCAAATCCACATGTAATTATTATACCTAAGGATATGAAAGGGAGGGTTACTGATTCAAATTTGGGATCAATGGAGCTGCAGGTATGCAAATTCATATCCCCTAATCACCTGTTTATAATAAGCAATTTGACTTGCATGTATGGATCAAACTATGGCTTTGATAAACTCATTTCAAGTATCCCCAACATATCTCATAGTTTTTCGTACTTGCTAATTTTCCAAGGAAGCAACTTTGGAAGAAATTATTAACTGCTAACTGCCAAGGTATGGTTAATTTAGACTGAATCAAAGAGAGTGATAGATGCATGTAGAGCAGGACTAGGGCTCTTATTAATTAGGTATTTCTTATACAGCCTGATATCCCTTAGGGCAGGAAAAGGACTGACTCCAAGTTCACCCTTACTCCTCACATTCTCCAGATATGCCCCATATGTATATGGTTTTTGGAGACCCTGAGGCAAAGATTGAGACATTGACCCTCAAAGGCCAATAGGACAAACTCAAAACGGCATAGTTTGATGAGTTGGAGCCCTGGGTAGCCTTGAGAAGAGGAAGGTCATGAAAACACAGTCCATTTATTCCAGAGACCCACATCCTTCCAAAGACATAGCTGGTAGCTGTTTCTAAAAAGGAAAGGAGATGACTGAATAGAAGAGTATATGAAAGAAACGAAAAGGATGAAGCTTTGCAGGAGTGGACATATGGGCCTGTATTTTGCCTTCCAAATATCCAGCTATATTGCTCTGATTTCTTTTGTCTTACGACCTATGATTTCTTCACTCCCGGTACCCAGCCAGGGCCCTAAGAACATGGGCCAATGAATACTACAGTGAATAGCATAGAAGAATAGCACAGAAAGAGAAAGCTATAGTGGACCGAATGTGGGAAAGCAGAATGGGTGTAGTTGGTGCCACGAAACAGACAAACAATAAAGGCAGAAGAGCAGTTCACTCTACAGTAACTGGTCTGTAGCTAAGGTTGAGCACAGACTTTCTCAAAGCAGGCACCAATCACAGAGAACTTGGAAAAGAGTATGAATCTTAGAAATTATGTACATTCAGCACGTAAACCAGTGAGCAAGGAATGAGAATAAGAACACCCAACTCAGATGAATGCAAATGTTCACAAATCTCAGAGCTGTCATTTCTGGCTGTATTCATCTCTACAGGGTGTTCCCATTCAGGCTCTTGAAATGAACGTACTACTACAGACTCCTCTCTGCATCAGCTGCTGCAGATGGATATAAAGAATCTTTTTGTTGCATATTAGGCCTATGTCTGCTCTCCTGCTTGTTCCTATAAGACACATACTCCTCACAGCCTTGACACCTCTTCTTTCTGAGATAAGGTGGAGTGTGGAACCAGGAAGGCTGGGCTCAGAGAAAAAAGACCAGAAGGGGGAACTACAGCATGAAATAACTGTGAAAACAGAGGGTTTAATAAAATGACTATTCTGCACAGAAGAAATTGAGTTTGGGGGAATATCTAACTGAAGCTGTACCTACAGCATCTCAGGTCTTTATCTCTGTCGTATGGATTCTCAGAGCAGTCTACCATCTATCACTCAGATGACATCAATTATCTTCAAAATATTTTAATCATTTTTTCAACATTTTCTTTTTTTTGTTGTGAAAAATCTACATACTTAATTTCTGGCTTTAAATATTCCCACAGAAAACTTTATTTTCTGAAATTACATGTCATCAGAAAAATATTTCACGAAAATCCCAGTTTATAGCAAAAAGTCTTGGTTCGAGCTCTCAAGTATATTTTACCCAATTTTTACTGCTTGAAAGATGATCTGCTGCTTCCCAGATGGTTACCATATTCCCCTATCATTAGTAATATCACCCAACTCTGTGTTAAAATCCATTAGACTTTTTTAGACCTACTTTACATACATATATACACAAGGAATGAATTGTTCTTTCAGATTAACTACATGTCTTTCATTCATGAGGTAGTCAAGCAGTGCAATGATTTTAAAAGAAATCAATACATGGGTAGTAACCTACAACCGGAGAACAACAAACATACCTCAAAATCAGAGACTGGTACTTCTTTTACTGATCAAAGCAATCCTCTTTCTTGGTCTGCATCAACATTCAAATGTTCCTGTATCCCTCTGCTTATGTGGCTATAAATGGACCAGGATAAAATCTTAATTCACTTAAGAGCTACTCTGGATATTTTCAGAAACACTAGCTCAATATACCATTTATATCTGCAGTGAATAGAAGTAATTAACATCTCCCTCCCTCTCACACACGCACATACTGGCGCATCCTTTGCAATCAGATTGATATTTGTGTCATGTGTATTTCTTTTTGCTACTAAACATATTTTCCAGATTTCTCTTGCATGTTTTTTTAAGTGGTGTTTAAGCAGCAAACTGTCATTATGTGGATTACTGGGACAGCAGGTAAGAAGAGTCCTCTGGATGAAGAGTTCTCCATGAGAGAGGAGATGGCCAAACCAGCTTCATTGGCTTCAGGGCACGGAAAAGTCTGGGTTAGAAACAAATAGTTGCCTCCTAATCTGTGCCTTCTAAATTCTGAGGAATGAATGGAATAGGTGCATATTTGTATTCTGCCCAGGAATCCAGGAAGGATCAAACTGCAATCCTTCTGAGTAGCTCAAAAAAAAAAAAAAAAAAAAAAAAAAAAAAAAAAAAAAGACTGGGTACTTGGTAATTTTACTGTTATTTTCATGGCAAAAAGGCCTATTCTAAGAGAACACCATTCCTGGAATACTGATGATTTCACCAACCATTCCTGACTGGAGCTATTTTTTTGCTCAGATGATGTGCATTACCACCTCTGTCAGATGAATTACCACTGTTGGAATATCACATGAAGTACACTGCTAAACATGGTATCATTTCATCACACAGAAGACATGCATGTGAGCTGCAATTTAGCTGAGCGTGAATATATGTAAGATGAGCCTATATACTTCCAATTTGGTTACACAAAATACTATAGATATTTCTCTTACACAATAAAATCAGCTTACTCCTTTTTTTTTAATCTGGTCCTCCACAAAATGACATCAAGTATTTTCTGTGAATGAGATGAACCACATTGTGAAAACTCGCCTGCAGATTTTGACTTATGAACAAATCTAGTGAATCTAGAGAGAGAATTCTACCTACTAACATGATTTTGCATTTTTTTTTTAATCTGAACAAAGGTATTCAGCAGGCCAAGACCTGAATAGCTCTCCAATCTCACTTCTTTTTTCAAATAACAAAAAAAAAAAAAAAGAAAAAGAAAACAAAATCTGTTATCCTCAAGGTGAGGAGAAAACTTTTATACTGTCCCAAACTACAAATGCAAATAAATTCCTTGCTATAGAAACTCTTGAATGGAGTGGTCTCCCAAAAACTAAAAGAAACAGATAATGAAAGAAAAGAAAGCAAATGAAATCATAACCCAAGCAGATAATACTGATAGCCTGTTGGTCTGCAGAAATTTCAAAGCACAAGGAATTTCTGTGTAGTCTAATACAACAAGGAAACCTAAGAGTAAGCAGAAGGAAAAGATCTATTCTAACTATTCACATTTCCTAAACATCTATCAAATTAGCTGCTACCTGGAACGTGACGGAAACAAGAACCATGAAGGTTACAAGTAGGAAACTGGGCCAATAAGAACATTCCAGTATCTGTCCTAATGGAAAATAACTCTCTTCTATAAGTATTGTAACATATAGGGGCCTCCTCTGACATCCAGATCCTCACTGCATCACATAAATATTCTCCTTACTATGATTTAGTATGTTTTTTTTATATAGTTTATAGAATTACAAGGAAAATGACAACTCTACACACTAAATTCATGTGGCAACAAATGAGTACCCTATCTCAGACTAACCATGTGGCATCGTCCCTTAACTCTGAAGATAAACGCTAACTTTGATTATAGAGAGAAGAGGTGAAAAAACACTAACCATTTAATATTTTCCCATGCTCCTGTTCCTCCTGACAAAAATAAATTTTGTACAAAAACTTTGTATTACAGTTAAATCATATAACTGTCTTTATGAAGACAATCCAGGAATATATATCTTTGGATTTAATAATTTCTCTCGCAGAGAACCACCAAAAATGTTTTCAAACAATGATGAATGTAGTCCTATAGTCTATAGAAATTCACCACTGTATTAGTAATTCTAGTAAACTAGTAATTGCTCTCACATGGTATACCTACATATATTTACTATTATTTTCTCTCTGAAGTACTAATTAGGCCAAAGAGTCTAAAAGCTGCATCCTCTGCTTCAGAGAAGGTCTGTGTGATGTTAGAAGAGCTGGCAGATGCTTAGACTTCCTGTGGACCATTGTGAAGCCCAGAGAGCAAACATAAAAATGACCTGAAGTGATGAGACACAGTGTGAATATCAATGGATGGGAAACTGTTCTCAGAGAGAGCAGAAATACTACATCTGGGCCACTGTCAGACCTGAGCACTGAAAAAGAGGAGTGGGAGAGAAAAAATTTCAGAGACTTTGGCAGAAGCCCAACAAGCAAATATAATTAATTTCTGCATATAACTCTAGGGTGAACAAAGTACAGTTTGATCAGATAAAAATATGGATAGTAAATTGTAATGAAAGTGAAATGGTTTTCTATTTTAGGAATTGATTAGAAGAAAAGTTCAAATCCCCAAGACAAATATGTTCTTTATTCTCTACTAAGGCATTGAATTAACTTGGGCTGCATTTTCACTTTATTGTTATAGGTATATATACCTGTACCTACGACTAATAATATATACATTAAGACGTAAATGAGCTCTACAGGTGTGGGCACCATGGGATATACCAGACATAATTCTATTTCAAAGAGCTTGTACTCTGACAGATTGGATATGGCAAGAACATGCTCCATTAAAAACTGTAGGCACTCTGAAAAAGCAGCTTGTTTTCACTTGAGTCTTTTATATTATTAAATTTATTTCTTCATGTATTTTGTGGAAGGACAGATACAAGGCCTGTTACATCACCACAGAGCAAAAACCACTAACCAGACACATGATCTGTAGAAAAACAAAAGATCACCAAGAAACGTAACTCACTGTAAATTTAAGCTTAAAATGCTTATGCTAAAATTACAAATGTGTTAAGATATGGATCTTTTCTGTACTCACCACAGCAAAAATGCTGCAAACACTAAATGTAAGTATTTAGCATGCTGGCAAATATTACTTATAAAAACTAGTTGCTATGTCTCATTCCTATTAAGATCAACAGAAATGTGCTTATTGAGTTTGACAGGAGCTGTCCCTTACATAGGAAAAGACGACAATTTTTCAGAATAACTGCTGTTCTTTCTTACCTCTTTGAGAGGTAATGACTGCAATTACCTCTTCACTTCCTAGAGAAAACTGTTTGGTTTCACTGCAGTAATTACATAAAGTAGGTTTTTGCATACTTATATAAAGGAAGTGCTCTGATGTTATCAAATTTGAGCAAAGTCAGTTAAAACTAAAGGTTATGCATGAAGTTCAATATAAATGATCAACTTCCTTTCTTTTCAGTGTCTGACTCTGAAAAATGGGTTAAATGTTATATCATCAGCTGCACACATAGGACTCAATCAAGCGAAGCTTCCATTGTAGTCTTCAGAATAACTTTTACTAATTTTGCAAAACAGAAACATTTTTATGAGACACACTTTAATTACTTAAAAACTTTTATCCAGTAAAAACAGGATTTTCAAATTCCTCACTATTTATGCAGTCTCAAATACAGAAAAAGAAAAAATTAATCTGTAAATATTAAAAATTATTGGGGGAAATTTAGTAGTAATTGAGTTAAATGTAATAATCTATTATGCATAGCAATCAGATCAAATAATTTAATTCTCATTTAATTGTCTCATTTAATTGATTATACAACTATATCCATAGATAAAAATTAACTTTGTTCCCATGGCCCTCGAAGCTGCCAAAACACACAGTACTAATTAAAGCAGCTCAATATAATAAACCCATCATACTTATGATAATCACTGTCATATCTGAGCACATCTGAATCTCTGAAATATTTATCTTCACAATCCCCTGATAGGCAAGAAAATATTTCTGTTTTCTGCTGGTGAACTGAGACACAGAGAAGCCAAAGACTAGATCTGCAAAGAACTCAAGCACTTAATTTCTGTTCACTTCCCAAACTATGTGCAAATTCAAAACTACAACCTTCAAATCCTCACTGTCAACCCTGGACTCAACTAATATTCACAAATACTTCTGTTTCTGTCAAGGTTCCGTAAGTAAGTTCCTTGACTCTGTCTACAAACTAGATAATCAAGACCTATATGGAGAGCCCAGTCCTCAGAGGACAGAGATCAAGGTCTGAATTCAAAAAACTGACAGATGAGGAAGTAGTGAACTACCATCTCCTCACCCAAACGCTCTTTACCAAACAATCTAATGAGAAGGATGCAGGAAACCCAGCTTCCATTTCCTTGTTTTGTCTGAAAGGATTCAACCCATACCTCACAGAGCCAGGTAGAGTCCTACATACTAGCATGTAAGTGAGAAGAGAGCTCCCAGTTTTTAGCACTGAACAGATCCAAGTATCTTGAATTATGTTAAGAATAGACAAGACAGAATATAATTGAGAGTTACATGTGGTCAAGACACTTACTGGAATAAATGAAGATATATCAGTGCATTCTTACATAGTTTGTTTAAAGCAGTTGCAATACACAAATGTCCATTTAAGGCAGGAATCTAACTGAAAGACTCCCTCTTCCCAAATGAGTACCTTCGCTACAAGAGTACACTTCTACTTAATTCGTTCTAGTTCAGTGGAACAGCTTCAACAAGACACATTGAGGGAAATACGCTTTTAGGAGGTCTTGTCTCCGGGAAACTCATCCCAGGAGCATTACTGATGGGAAAAAAATACTTACGAATTTCAGACAACAAAAAGGAGACAGCAGCTTTCCCCTGAGATCTACCTGTTTTTACCAGTGCAGCATCTGTAAAATTTTATCATTAATCTGAACAGACAACTTATGTTATTTATGTCACAACATCACATGAGTAAGAGAAACTTTGCAACTAAAGTCAGGTTCACACGATCATGACACGAGAAGTGCGGGATTCTCACACAGCAAGCATTGATCTTTCTTATCTACATCAGTGACTTTGTCATGTGCAAGCACTGAGAAACAAACAAAGGCTTACCATTCCCACACCACAAACCGTTCCGTCAGCCAAAGGCATGTGCTGAGTACGACAACCCTTGTGAACTCCTTCTGTGCTTGTGCACCATAAGCGTTTGCATTGTTTCTGGAAAAAAAAAAAAAACAACTGCACTTATAATACTGTTTCGGGCAATGATTAGGATATTTGTATTATTTTTCCTCCCATTTTTGGTTATGATGTTTGCTACTATTTTTCACAGATAGAACTATACAAACACAGAAAAAGGGATTCTGTGTAAGGCCAGACAGTAAAGAGGAATATTTTGAAACTGATCTGATTAGAAAAGGTAGATAACTTCATTTCCTAATTTAGTAGATAGTTTAGACAATAAAAGTGGATAATAAAAAAGCAAATTAGAGATTACAGTTGTTATTATGTAGCGCAAAGTTTGAATGTAATCCCCAGATAAAGGCATTAACTGGAATTATTAAAAAAAAAATAGGCTGCCTAAAGAACTAAGAGGAAAGCCGCCCTTTCAAATTGTTAAAAAAAATTCTTAATGGACAAATCAACCCTTATGTATTACAAATATTATAAAATAGTGTTCAGTACAACATCTTCAAGTTTTAGATCCTGCTATACCTTTTTATATTATTCCCATAAATCCTGACTCCTCCTAAACAGAACTTCACCTTACCAGCAGCTCATTTAACTCAGTCTGAATCTGATCTTAAACTCTCTCCTCTAAACAGCTCCAATGAGCCATGCAATGACTGTTCTACAAGTAGGTCTAAAATCTAACTGTGTGTGACATCTTGAAAGTAATGAATAAAGCCATAATGTTATATTTTATACAATATTGACATACAGGCTCCATTAAGTTTTTGATTGTTTTATACGTCTACACCATTCTGTACATAGTTTTCTTTCCAGATCCCAATTTTGCTTGAGAGAAATTTGGGGTTGTTTAAATATACAATACATACATTCTAACAGGCATGAGAAATATGTTCTGACTCTCTGACAAAATAGAAGTAATCTGTAGTTTGGAGCAAATATTTGGACCAAATATTTGAATTAATATATTAAAGTCGTAACTTGTAAAAAAGCGCTCTTAAAGCAAGCAAAAAAAGAGCTGTTCAATGCAACATTGTGGTTGTAATGTGAAAATTAACAATTGTAAAAACTACTGAAATAGTAATAATTCCTTTTCTGCTGATGCAGGAAGCCTTAATTGATACAGCTATAGATTTTTAAAGACATCATAACCATATTTACAGATGTGTAAATCAAAGTTAATTCATCCTGCTTGTTAATTTTATATATTTCTAGCATATGGAGGTGTAAGTCTTCCACTGAAGCTTTTCCCCTTCAGCAGAATGGAATCTGCACTTTGACATGCATCAGGATAAAATTATTCCTAAAAATGGAGTTCCTGAGATTTCATTACAAAGACTACGTTTCAGTAATTATTTAGTACCTATTAAGCATGAGTCTGTGCCTTTGTTCACCTACCAGATAGGGGCATACTTGTGACCCAAGACCAAACATAAGTTCACACTGCTTATTGACATCATACATTGATCCAGGCAGCTGAGAGGAAAGATCATATATTCTTCCACTCGGTTTGTCTAGGAGACATTCACCATAACCAGTACTATTGTAAAAACAGGAACAGAATGTGAATTAATTACTCCTTATTGATTCATTGGGGGCCAAATCACAAAACATTTACACATGCATGTCTCAATGAAGTTAATTATGGGTTTGCATGAATATTATCTCTTAAATCCTTCCCATAAAAAGACTTTAATTATGTAAAGAATAAAAAAACCAGGCCATTGTTTTTTCCTCCAAATACTTTGTCATCATTCTTTCTATACCTCTTCTGCAAATTGTTTCTTTTAACCAGAATTCTTCATTCATGGTGCTTCCAAAAGGCTTTGCTAAAGACATCTATTTTGACCTACTAAAATCATACTAAAGAGTTCTTCAATACTCAAGGCCACAATATTAAAAAAATTACGTCCTTAGTTTTATATATTGAGCGTAACCGTAACTGAGTGCACTGGAGTCATGGAAGTACTCATCATCTAATGAGTTAAATGTGTGTATGTTTCTGGAAGACTGAGGCCCTACAAGTTGGTGGTTAAAGATAATTAACAACAGAAAACTTGGTATTTAAGCAATACTTCTAAAATACTTTTCAGAAAGACATTATATTGATACTTACTCAAGAAATTCAGTGATATATTTTTGACTGCATTTTGACCAGGTCCATGGACTTGTATGGTAATTTAAAGTTGGAGCCATCACATGGTATTGATGTTTAATTCCAGCTTCTTTACATTTAAAACTGTCATCATGAGGCACATTAAATCTAAAAGGCAAAATAAACAAACTCCAAAACAAGTTCAGTAATAGTTAATTTAAACTCTTTTTGTTGTAGCAGCAAAAGCCCAAGTTTTGAATTTGAAAATGCCTTACAAATTATGACTATCTGACATTATGGCAAGAGATACCTTAGAAATGCCTTACAAAAATTCCATCCTTATCCAAAATTCTCCATACAATCCACAGAATGCTGGGTAAAGTAAGAATTTTCCAATTAAATAATTCTTCAGTTCACCAGGAGAATTCTAGTCTTTTGAGGATACACCACTTCAGATAAGCATCTCATCTACTGAATTGCATACACAGGCCATAACTAGACTGTCCATAACATATTAATCCATTATTCACATCTCAGATATGACTTTTCAATAACAAACTACACAGAGTACATCAACATCCTATTTATATAATTAACACATTGCCATATTTTGTATCTCAGTTTAAGTACCATGACTAATGGCACATATCAAAATTCCAGGCATATAAAAATCAACAAACTAGCTACTAAGCTCTGTAATGCCATCATTACCTACACTGTGGCATGCCTCATGGAGCTACAGTATAGCACCTTTCTGGCATCTCTGATGAGGTATGCTCCATAAAATAAAATGCTGTCATCTCCTCTTATTTTTCTGTGTAAAGTATTTCTCTTTGTGTTATTCTATTGTATTCTGAAAGGATCAAACAGAAGGAAGAATATTTCTGTGTTATATTAACAATTGTCTTTTCTTAAATTCCTATCAGGTCTAGAATGCAATTAGAGCTGACGAGACTGTGTTGCACATTTAAGATACCTGTCCCAGTCTTCCAACTAGTTCATATGATGGAAGGATACAGCTGTATGGCCAGTATCTCCCACAGTCCAGGTGAGCAACTGGATAAGCTATAAGGATCCATGGGCAGAACTTGCTCAATGGAATGGGTAAAAATAATGACTCTTCTAGAAGGACACAGCAGACTGCTCCCTCTTAGAAGCAAAGAGCGTATCACTGGAAATTGATCATATTCAAAAGAAAATAAAAAAATTTACCTGCAGCAAATAGGTACTTACACATGTCCAAGTTCATGTGCTATAGTAAACGCAGCACTTAATCCATTTTCTTCGCTTATAGAACAGCTGCGTAGTGGGTCACACATTGTACCTAGCTCTGCTAAACCTGCAAAATTGAACTCTCATATAAAAGCTTAATTGAACAAGTTTTCATGTAGAAGGAGTGACTCCATAACTTAATACTATGGCACACATGTTCAAAGTTATGCCTAAACTATGCAGCCAAACATACATAAAACCAACAACCACCTGCCATAAAAGTACATGTCAGGGCAGAAAAGCATTGAAAAGTTCATTTTTTTGTCTGTGTCACTTTTTTGCATCTATTTTCTGATTTTTGCCTAACTACAATGAAATTCTCTTACAAGTTTTCTGAGTAAAATCATACTGATCAAAAAAGAGTAACTCACCAAGAGTATCACACTTCTCTCTAGCTCTGCAGATATCTTCCCTTGAAGGAAAAGATTTATTTTAAAATAATATGTCAAGTAAAAAACATTTTTAAATTATTTCACTGTTGCTACATTAGTTATAGCAATTGAGAATCTGACCTCAATTTTTAATCTCACAGTCCATTCAAACAATTTGCATTCTTGTGAAAGAAGTAATTTAAATTCACCGGCCTAAGCTCACAGTATTCCTTTTTGTCTAGCTTGCAAAGAATAACAATTCAAACACTATACTATTTCCCTATAATGCTCACAAAATAAACCAAGCACAAAATGGGCAGATTTCAGTATAGGTGGAACTACCTTATGCAGGCATCCATCTGCTAAAATAATGATCTAAAATTCAGGACAAACGTCAAACTGTTTTAAGTGCTGAGGAGCATCTGGTTTGAACACCAGAAAAAGATTAAATAAAAAGAACAGCAAGAGAGAGTATGTATTTCAATGACCGAACATCAGAACCTCCCCTCAGAAAAGCAAAGTGCAAGAAGAATACATACTAATTTTTAATTTTTTTTCCGTTTGTAAGTTTTTGGTAGTTCTAATTACACCTGGACTATCAAGAGTTGACCATCACTGCATTTTTTAACTGATTCCATTATGTTCAGTACAATACCATGTCACTGCCGTGTATACAATAACTAAAGACTTCATTTCCCTTGTGACAATTTCAAGTCTAAATAATTTACATTATCATTAATGAAAGCTTGATCAAATGGTTAGCTACCAACATGATATTGTCAGAGTTAGTGCTCATGTACTGATAATCTGTGGTCTGGGAAGTGCAAGATATTCTTTATTTTTCCAGTTAGCTACGAATAATATCAGTGGAATAGTTAAAAATAATGATGTCAACAAGAAACTGAATCATTTGTCTCACCTAGCTGAACAATTTTGGCTATTTCAAATACTGTACCTAGTGATAAGAACAGCAGTATCATGATGAGAAGGGTGAGCATCATCCAAAATGTTTTGTGCTTGCTGCCATAAGCAAAAATTACGAAGAGTGGTAGCTGCATTAAAAGTGATAGCTGGTCCTTCCTAAGCAAGAAATGGCCAAGAAACAAAAAAGGGTTGTCATATTCATGCACTTGCACTTGTTATTTTGTCATTTGTGCCCCAAATCTGCAAAACGATCACTGTAAGCGGAAAGGAAGTCAGTGGGACTCCACAGAGGAGTTCACTCACGGAGATTTGTTTGTAGTATCAGGATCTTAACTTAGCTAAAAGTCATTGGTCATCAGAACCATTATTTTTAATGAATATATATAAGCATGCATCATGTGTTAGATACAGAAGAATAGGGTGGCAAGACATTTAGGATAAATAAAACAAATATTTGAAAAATGTATACTTGTTACAATCTTAAAATAATTACAGCTGCTTTGGCTGAAAACTCCATCAAAACCCTCTAATAAAAGTCATCATTTCCCTGTCATGTTTGTATGAGTATAACCCTACTTTAGATAGTTATGCCACAAGCTTTAAGCCCATTCAGGTCAACAAGAGGTCCTAACAGAGAAATGGGGAAATACAGCCATTAAAAAAGGATCTGCAGTTAACCTCTGTATACATTAATTAAATCTGCACTGTGCTACCACCACATTTATTTTTTTTTTTAAAAAAATTATATAGTCAAAGAAAAGAATTTATTTAAAAATAAAATATTTTAATTTTTTTTGAATTACAATGAAAATTTACATATAGAAAGTAATCCTTTTAATATTTATTTTTCCTACCTGTTCATTGTGAATTACAATTAACTTTACAATAACTATATTTATAAGATTTCCAATACTTGAATCTTTATAGATTGCTGCAACCTAAAGAGAAAAAAGTCAGAGCATTAGAATATTAAATTCGTCTGACAAACCTTATTTCATTTTGACATACAAACAAACTGCTACACAATAGATGTCTCGTGCATCCATCTGTACATTTCCACCTAATAGTATGGTGATAAACCCAAAGAAGTTGCCCAGTTTTAAACTAAGATGGTACCTCAAAACAGCTCATATTTACTACATGCAGAAAGGTCAGAACATGCACAAATGGTGTTGTCAAAATCCACTCTTCACAAGAAAACTTATTATCCTACAATAGCTTTCCTAAATGCAAAAAATGCAGTTTTTAAAATTCACAGTTATAATTTTATATTCATTTCCAAACACTTAGATATCATGTTGATAAGGTTAATGCAGTAAGTATACCTACTATGCACTATAAACAATATAGTTTATTCATAAAATAACCAAGACAGAAAAAGACTAATGTCAATGGGACTACCATGGACAGTCTGGACATAAGCTGTTTCATGCGAATGACCGGTAGAATCAAGACCCAACATATTAGAGTCTCAGAAAACAACTCTGAACTAATAAAAGTTTTGTCTTTGATTTTAATGGAAGCCTGAATTCTAAAACTGTGTTGAAAACCTACCTAACATGTTGTACAAAGGTTTATTTCCTTACTTGTAAAACTCATATTTACATACCAAACAGATATTTTTATATAAAACTTACTGCCAGACAGTAAAAATCATGAGTCAAATCCATAGACCAAAGTAGAATCACTTTGAAAGTTATTCTTCATAAAGGCAGTAAAAAAGTTTATTCATTCTCCATAATGGCAGCTTCAGATGTCCTGTCCATATGGATTCCACGATTTTGCTTAAAGCAGTTGTTGAACAACAGCATTATCTAAATGAGAGCTACCACCAAACAGGGAAGTGCTGCCTTTCCTCCCTTCTGACCTGTGCTAATCTTACTGTCTGCAAGGCTACAAAAAGAACAGGATGGAGGAACTGATCCAGCTGAAAAACAATTTTTTTTAAATCACATTGATTCTGATCAACATGATCTCACTCACGTTGCAGCCACTCAGGCACAAGTGCTGACAAAGGGAAAGGTGCTGAAGAACAGTCTTCTCTCAGAAGTAACCTACACTTGAGCCAGCTCAAACTGTTTGTCAAACCACAGCCTTGCTGTGTACGCAACCTATGCACCTGAGATCAAATAGTCCTGCTAAAAGTTGGAACTAACAGAGCACTGCCTTCCACTGACTCACACCCTCCCTTTCTCTAAACTAGATAAAGAGTGCAATGTGCAGAACTGTCTGCCCTTCATTCTTCTGTCGATACACAAGCCGGAAATAGAAGACTATAATAGCAGGGAAGGAGTCTGAGTTTTGGAAGCCACGTGGAAAACACATTTCAGAGAAGCACAGCTCTTGTCTGTTTCCGTCCATATGGATTCTATTCTTGGTTACTAATGAAAAGTATCCAATTGCTCCAAGGTGGGAATGGAGAGTCTCTCTAGCACTGACCAGTTCTATTAGGAATGGATACATTCAGAACATCTTTATCAAAGCACAGGTTCCTGTATAGGTATAGCTCAAGCATTATCGATTTTGCAAATGAAAGTTTAGGCAGAAGGGATTATCTTGAAAATGAATGGAATAAACTATCGTTTTACTGCTACCAAGTTACTAATTTACTACTATGATAGCTATCTGTAAGCTACCATAAATTACAAAGCTCATAATGTGATCTTATAAAGTTTGAGATCCATTTTGATAAACCTAGAGAGGACATTTCTGGATCTTTACCCTTTTCATGAAAGATCACAAACAACCTAGGTATGTCCCTGAATGAACTGTCTTCTTAAAATAACATGACAGCATTATGACCACATGCATCTCATGAAACTAACATCAAGCTAAGTTCCTTCAGCAGTGAATGGAGAGGAAGAAGTGTTCTCTAGATGTGCCTATCTGAAGATACATACTCAGATACATATTTTCATACAAGACAGTAAGAGAAATTATTTTATTTCTTTATCCATTTACTATGGAAGGAGACTAGATGCCTAACTTTCAGATGGATGAGGTTAGGTGAGATTAATTCCAGCCCAACTGTTTCAAGTACTGCTTCTCTTCAGCAAAGAAGAAACAGGAGACTGGTTCATATGGTATTCCAAACTCATCTCAGAGACTAACCTGAAATGAGATCTACAACGATCCTTGGCTTATAACGCACTCTACAGGGAGAAGCTTGTTCGGAGGACTGACTCTCCTACCACTCAAGCTGATGTAACAGCTACTTAGAATGTAGTCAGATAATCTGTTATGGCATAAACCTATGCAAGAGGATGACATGCAGATAATGTTAACAAAAAGATCTTTATGGAGCAGATAACAAAGCCAGACTGTTTTGTGTCTCAACTGTATTGCTGAAACAGACGTTGCTACTGCAATACAGTAAACGTCTTCCAATTAACTTTGTAAATCAATCTAGCTAAGAATTCTTGTTTGGGAACAGAATGTTCTGAAATTCAAGGAACAGCTGCATTTCACTGGCTGTCAGGTACACAACATGCAGGTCATCAGAAGTAGTGACACTGGACACAGTAAACAAATACAGATACATGATTTGTCCAGTTCTACAACAGTATATATCAGGTTAAACAGGCCAAGGGATTGAGGATTTTTGAGAGGTTGATAAAATTCAGGTAACACAAAATAATACCACAAGTTTTTAAACTGGGACTATTATAATCTTCAGTGCAGAATTTCCCTCCAGTTTCTCAAAGGCCTCCAGTACCACAGTATGTGAAGGAAAGGCTGAGATCTGACCCTGGGTGACTAAAAGGAGCTGGGTAAGGAGTTCGCACCGGAGCTTTCTTAGGATTTAAATTTGGCATTTTTTGTTCTCATTTATGGTTATTGCTTTAGTTGATGGATTTTCCCTAACATTCCTAATAATTAATTCCCTAATAATAAGTCCTTGAAAAATCTGTTACTGTTGTCAGAGTGCTGTCTGTTGAGGCTATCTATTAACAAAATCTGAAAACACAGAAGATACAAACCTATGAACACATAGCCCGGTCAGGTGGCCTCCTCTCTGCCTTTTGACACAATGCTCACTTCAAATGTTTGAGCAAATTCTTCAAAAGCAGATGTGTGAGTGTGAGGGACTGAAGCAAGTTGCTCATATCTCAGAAGAAATGCATCATCAGTTTGAATAAATGTAGGAGAGAAGAATACCTCATTGCACACCTGAAAAGCATCTGTCCTGCAGGATGTGCAGGAGAAAATTTGCTACAGGACCTTCAACACCATATCCATGCAACATCTGCTGAGTAGATGCACCAAGTTATGTACTGGCTAGCTCTGCATGGAGCACAGGTGAAGTCTGAAATCATGTCATTTAGATGCCTGAGCCCAGTAGCTCTTGCCAGAATCTGAAGCATACTTTCCCTCATATTGGAGACAGGTAAGATCCTGTTAAACTCAAAAGCTAACACTGCTCTCATTAACCCTGTGTTTGAGTCAAAGTATGGCTCCTGTGTTTCATGGTCACTATCATGACCTCTAAATATTTAGTTAGATCAATATTATATTTTAATATTGATATTATTAATATTTAGAAAGATCATTAATAATTAATATTATTAAATTAATAATGCATATTAATAAATCTTAATTTAATAAAAATAATAATTAATTGATATTAATTAATATTTAGAAAGATCAAAGAGCAAAACTCTATACTGGCAATGAGATGCTCCTACCAGTGATGCAAGGTATTTTCTGCAGGCTGGATGAACATTGCATGTGAAAAGAAAAATCCTGAGAAACTGAGAACCACAAAGCAATCTTGAAGATTTACCTAGGGAACTGTGTAGGCTAAAATCATCAGGTGAGACTTGAAATAAAAGATTAATGCAGTGAGATATCAAAGGCATGGAATGCTACATTCTTTCTTACTTTTAGTGAAAAAAGTAATGGGATAAGTGCTTTCTGCTTTTGTATTCTAAGGACACTTCTTCCAATACTCACTTATTTGAACAGTAAATTGTAAGAAGCATTCACGAAAAAGGATGATGAAATGGGAGAGGAATTTGACAGAATACACCATTTCTTTATAATTTCCAGACCCACTTGCTTTATAGTGATCTAAATCCAGGCTTCACAAAAGTAGGAGGTGATAGCCAAGGTAAAGGGAAATTACCTTCAAGGAATTTTTAAGACTCTTGATACCAGCATCCACATCACAGAATACGGTTCAGACCGCATAGCAACAGAAAAAAGGAAAAAAAGATGAAGCTAGATCAGTAAGGATCACATCTGTGATTTCTGTGAAATTCCTAAGGATTAAAGTCAAGTCATCTCATCACCACAGCTGTGGCTGCTAGGTGACTGGAAGCAGCTTAGGTACAACAACATGTAGGTTCTCTTGATGTCACTCTTGTAGCTGGCCATCAAACTGGGACTGTCTGAATTGTGACAAAGTGCCATACTGAGAAAAGAGGAGAGGTAGTAAGCAACCACATCTGGATGCTGGAAGATAAGTACATGATACATCCAGATAGAATTGGATTTCTTCAGCTCTTTTTCTCTAGCTATTGCAGCACAAGACCTCTTTTTCTTTCCTCGTCTGCTACGTGCAACCATGGTACCAGAGAAATATAAACATTCAAATCCCTTGAAAGAAACATGATATCACTTCTTAGCTCACATGTCTTTTGCAGGCTCCAACAATCTCTTATTTATCACTGTAGTGCTGAAAGAATGTGAAATATCCAGGATCTGGGAGATTTCTCCTTCACCTCTTTCATTGGCATATCCTGATTCTGTCATATATTCCATAAGACCCCAGAATTGTCTGAAGTTATAAGGAAGTCATCATAGTATTTATTGATTCACTGAGGGAGAATGAGAAAAAGCTGTGTTTTTATTTCTGCTGGTGTTACTCTTCATCTGTTCCATCCTTCTGTCTTTACTGTACAGAGCTGCCTTTTTCATCGGAAGAACTTAATACCAGCAGAGACCTCTCATGTAAGCTTGCATGAATATACATACACACCTGAGAGTGACCATTTTTTCTGTGAGTTTTAAGCCATCTCCTGTAATCAAAGTTCTCTCCAATCTACCATCCCCTGAGCTAACCAAATTCAGTTTCCAGATGACTCCCTATTGTGTTCTGATGGAGACAAAAGGCAAGAATATGCCCCTTTTAAAGACTTAGTCACCCTTTCACAGGAATGCCTGGGATCTGCCTTATCGCTAGTTTGAAGACTGAGACAGGTGCGAAGATATCCCTTTGACATTGCAGTAACTTGGTGAATGGTGACTTAGTCATCACCATCTTCAGTCTCTTGAGGAAAATAGAGGCCAAGGCTATAATCAGATCACATCAAATGGCAGTATGTATGGTTCAGGTGTCAAGGCATCTTGCTTTATCTTCCTTTCAGTATCTGAAAGAAACTTCATGAAAAGACCATTCCCAAAGAACAACCATAGTTAGGCTTCTCTAGCCATTAGAAGGTACTCAGGAAAAGAAAGACGTATGAGTGTTGCTTGGCAAAATGTCTCCTTCCTATATGTCAGTCCCAGCTGGCTAATCCCACAGTCTTGGTAATCATTAAAACAGTAAGGAGGCTTCACCTTAGGGGCAGTCCTTGAACACTGAACTACTATGGAGAAAATCACAGGGACTGGTACTAGCCTAATTATGAAGTATTTGACTAACAAAAAACTAGCAAACAATAGTAATAAATAGCACTAGCAGCAGTGAAGTGTAAAGATGGGCAAATATATACCTGTCTACATACTGCAAAATTTCCATCTCTGTATTAGCTCGCGGAACTTAAGATGTAGTGAGGTATGAGGCATTAGTACATTCAATACACAGGCACACTAGGGCTGGAATATCTGTAAGGACAGTCACAATAAAAAGTAGACTTTTTTATACATATAGACATCCATATGTCATGAAAAGCAACAAGTATAGCTCAGAGAATATTATAGGAATGATACTTTGAAAATAACCATTTCCAACTTTGTATATTCATTGGTGTATAATCAAACAGCCATTTTCAAAGTAGTATTTAATTATGCCATAAAAGGTACAAGATCATTTATCTTGTGGTTCTTACGTATATGGAGGAGGGAAATGATAAAGTATAGGGCTTAAGCAAGAAAAAATGGCTTTATGCCAGCTCTCTAGATTTCATCCAATGTGAGGTAAAAAACAGTACAGCATTAGCAGAAATGCACTATTCGGAATGGATAAAAAGAGTGAAATACACAATTAGTAGTCTTTAAGTAGCTGAATACAAGGATGAAAATAAGCAATATACTCTTCTACAAAATTTTGAATTTAAAAATATACTTTTCTTTTCACAAGCCACTCACACAAAAGAAATATGATTAACTGAAAAATCATTTGAGTCTACTGTCTATTTTTAAAATTATGACTATATGGCAGATTCAATATCATCTGTTCCTAAATGCTAGTATGCATCCAGACTTTTTTTTGAGCATTATGCAGAAATGAAATGTTACATTTGAATGTTATGAATTACAAAGGAAGTATAAAAGCATTCTTTAAATTTATGCCATAGTATATACTAGGATAAAGTCATTTAGCTGTTTTCTAATGGTAGGCCACATGGTTTCACTGGGGCAGCACATTGGTGCAGGGGTCTCTCCACCGAGAATACATTTCAGGATCAGTGCTGATAATTAGCTGTTAGAATGGCAAAAAATGAAGTACGAACAAGACCTCCTCCACATGAAACATTTTTTGCCACTCAGACCTGTTACTCACTGCATCACATTTTATATCTTAGTAAATTACAGCAGCCATAAAATTTTACTAAAATGCCAGTAACTATTTCAAGCTACTTCAGCAGTAGCTTGATTTGCACGAATCTAAAAGACTACACAAAGAAGAAAACAACGGAGAGTCAGAGCCTTTCATGTGCAACTCACATTAGGAACTTATCTTGATGAAAATTAAAAATACCCCTTTTTAATAGCATTTTATAATGGTATTATTTTACCATTGTTTAACGCCACTTTATGATGGTACAGTCCCAGTGCAAGTTAAATGATCTAAACTGATGCTGTCTCAATCCTACCCTTGACTGCACAGCCAGCTCCCTCCCATGTTCCAGCTCTGGCACTCATGTGACTAGGCAATCAGCCAAGTTCAGGAGCTGAGCTGGCTGAGATAGTCGTACCAGAGGTGGTGTTACATGTCAAGTTTTCTTCCCAGCAATGCTAGATTAAGTCCTTGCTGTGAATAGGCTAAGAATAGACTAATAGACTTTACTACCAAACTAACTATATAAATAGCAAATCTCTTAAAAAATTCACTAAGCAGATCCCCAATTCAGAAAATGAGGACAGCGCCACAAAATATATCAAGGAACCAAATCTGAGGAGCCTTTGGTGTTACCACAGTAACCTCCAGTCTTTTAAGGAAGGAAAGAATTACCAGACAAATGAAATAATTTTTTTTAGTTAGTTTCTAAGCCAAGATCAAGCCTCACTGTTAGGGACTTCAAACTGTCACAATCTATGATGTGCCTAAGATAACAGAGTCCTCCAGCTACTACACCTATTAAGGCAGTGCCTACTACCTGCTTTGTTGATGCAATGCTTAGAGGAATGAGAAAGAAGATAAGGAGCTAACAACCTCAGGTTTCTTTATTATTTATCATTATATGCTAAATAATGCCACAGTTTATAGTATTTTAGCACAAAACCTTTGAAGTCCTAAGCATTTCTATGGCAAAGATATTCATTGTGCTTTTAAATACATATTTCAATCAGCATCAAGTATTTCCAAGTCAGAGGTAAATACTGTGAATACTGATCTTGCAAAGAATTATTCAATTTTAAAGAAATGAGAAAATGCATTCCAGTTCCAGTTCAATGGGATTACTTGCACGCTGAGAGTTTAGCCTTTCCAGGTTGAATTGGATAAATGACAAAACACTTAAAACCACCCAAAAAAATTAGTAGTATATTTCAGTTCTTATTTTCCATCCATAAAACAGTATCCTATAGCAGCAAGTTTACTATAGCATTGTTGCTGATGTTACAAAAAAAAAAAAAGAAAAGAAAAATGGGCCAGGATTTCAAAGGATCTTCGGGCAGTTAGGTGTCTAAGTTTCATTCAAATTTAATGGGATTTATATGCATAAACTTTTTACGTTTCTTTAAAATCCAAGCCAACATGGAATATCCTTAAAAGTTTAGGAATGATTAAAAGAGTAGAGTATAATGCTTCCTTCATTTAAAATGCCAATAACATGACAATTTCCTGTACCAGTAGAAGTTGCTTGACCAGACACAAGTATCACTTAAATTTAATAATCAAAGCTTTCTGAATAATGGCAGAAAGGATCAAATTTAATAGTTTCATTTCTTCCCTTTATGGAAGTGAAATATGACTAAGAATGGTTGTGTTTCAAACATTAATAAGCCATGGGTCAAGAAAAGATCCACCTGCATACTGACAAATTCTAATATAGATTGCATAGCAAAAATGGTAGTCATTTATTTTCCTATTCATCATGTTTATTACTAGCTACTGAAACATAACTATTATGGGGTAGGAAAGAGAAAAGGAGAGACTGAAAGTGGTATCTCTTTTTTATGCCTATATTTGATTTTTTTGACAGAGCAATAGTGTAGGAGGCTGGGCCACATGACTTCCAGAGGTTTCTTACAACCTAAATTATTCTGATTCTGTGTCATAGCTGAAATGGTTTAAGGACTAGAGAACACTAAGCTGGTCTTTGGGATACATTCTCATGGGGGAAAAAATTAACTAGACTGTGAAGACAGTCTTTCAGAATTAGGACCTGAGAATACGAGTTTGTATTTTCAACAAGTTCTGCATTTATAAAAGCTGAATATTTCTAGCAATGAAGTTTTACCAAACTTTTGTTTCAAGATTACCTTCAGAAGTAGTAGGTGTACATGTGGAATAAGAGCTGACAGAAGATGCCAGCTACACATCTTACTGAATACTGTATTAGATAAAGATACTAAACTCGCATTAAAGGTGTACTGTTTTATTGTGTGCCACTGCCTCAAGGCCAGCAATAACTGACCTGTGCCCCAGTTCTAGAGACTTGGTATAGACAGACACATGCAAGAAGGAAATCATAATCCTTCTGGGAAAGAACTGATGTTCTTTCATTCAACATGTAGATTTTAAATGCTAGATCTTAGAAACAGTAGATATAGACTCTCTTTAACTGCAATTACACCATGCACACATATCCTATTGAACTAGTAAAAGTCCAATTATAGAAATCAGGAATTATACTAGCTACAATCACAACAGTGCCTCATGAAATTTATATAATACATAACTGTTCCATTAACAGCTTCCATTTTAAAATAATGTTTTGACTACTTCATTTTGGTTTGGAGTACAGCTTTGTAATAAAAAGTAGCTTTATAAAAATCACATCTTTGGGATTAATTGTTTCTAAGTGAATTCCAAATTGAGTTTGCACTGTAAACTACAGAAAAAAAATTCAAAAACAACTTTCAATACTGGAATTTTTACGTCAGGCATGAACTTTCATAGTTTCACATCTGCAGTAGAAAAAAATCAGAAGACTATATCAAATTACTACAAGTTCAACATATGCTGAATCTCACTTCAAATTTCACTATTTCTCTTACAAATCAGCTAAAGAAAATTCCAGCTAACTCTAATATTGGCTTTTGTGCAGTGACAGCAGAGTTCTGAGATCATATAAGAAGCTCTACCAAATAAGGCAATACAGATTTTTTTTAAGCATGATACAGATCATAGCCATACTTTAGAAATACAGTTTCCTTTGTAAGATCCCTAGGTAAAATGTGTAACTGCACAGGACAAAGGCAGCCGTCAACAAAAGATTACAGCACTAGTAGCATGTCCTTGTAAGGTAACTCTGTACCTTAGGGGGGGAAAAAAAAAAAAAAAAAAAAAGAAAAGCAAATTTTACTTCCTTAAAGTCTCCCTCCTCCACAAATGTTTTAAATTAATATAATGGCATTCTAGGTAAAATGAAAGGTGCACATTAAGACCTTTAAACTTAGATGTCTACATCTATGTGATAGGTGACTGCACCTCTACTGCCATCAATTGGAAATCTAGTCATTAAAGTTAATAGGACTCAGTTCAGCTGCCTGCATCATGCATCTAGTGTCATTTGAGATGCTAGAGGATATTAGACACCTACAAAGAGCTGGCAGACATGACACATCATCTACAGGAGACCTGCACACCTCTGTGGAGCAGCAGCTCAGGCCAGGTGGGATGCCCTAGGGCATCTTAAATGGCACCAGACATCTGTCTGAAGCAATGAAACTGGAGAGGTATTCTGCTCATCCAAAAGTAGGTGTCTATACTTGAATAGCTGAATAGATGAATAGCTCTCTACTGGTTAAAGCAGACAACTCCATAAATATGTAAATTTAGATGTCTTAATTTGTGAGCCCAAAGTAAGATGCAGTTTTATATAAATTAAACTCCTTGAATACATGAAAGGAGAGGAATCTAGAAATAATTATTACACAGAGTATTTTAGCACACCTTTTACTAAGCAAAACTAGTTCAACATATATCATTGTAAGCCTTTTGATTTTATAGACCTTGTTGTGCTAGGTTCTAAACCAACTTATCACGAAGTCATGATTTCTGGTTCATGGAAGAACTCAAAATGGAGAAAGCTCAGTTAAATGATGCCAACTCAAAATCTGACCCATATTAATTTGAAATTACTCGAAAAACTAGGATTAGTATAACCAAGCAATTTTTTTTGCAATGACTTTTGATCTCCATGTCTTCTGTAATTAATCCCTATGTTTAACTCATTGAAGCTTAAGAAGTCTTTTAATGCAACAACAAATCAGGAAATAGATCATACCATTCCACCTACAAACCTTACTACATTAAACTGAAAAGAGCTGGAATCTCTAGCTTTGGCCCTAATTTTTAGGTTTATCAAATCTCTTTGTTTTAACACAGAATTTAGTCAAACCAAAGGACAGAAAATCTGCATAAGAGAAAAAACCAAAACAAAAATAACTGAAATTCCTAATACAAATGAATTAAAGTTTACTTACTATTGACATCAGTGTTAATATATAGTGCTGTAAATTCTGTCCATGATGACGAACCATTTTGGTGTCAGCTGTAACCATCACTTCTACATATCTCGGGTAGGAAAGAAAACGTTTTTTCCGGGAATGTGGATTATTGCTACCATCCTCCATAGACAGGTTTTTAAAAGCATAGTCTAAAATGGGGGACTTCTGTAAAACGTTTATCTCCTCATTTAAGCTGCTGAAGTTTGGACGTAGTAAAGTGCTTTTCTTCAATTCTTTTTCTATAAGGTAGAAGAAGATTTACTGTAGAATGCAGTTTCTAAATTTAAAAACAGACAGTCAAAAGGCTGCACAAAATAGACAAAGCAATAAAGTTATTATACCTATGATCTATTTCCAAAGGAACCAAAGCAAGAATTAAAAAAATATATTAAGTAGAGAAGGTTGTAATAGGAACATCAAATTCAATGTCTTGTATAGTATTATACAGTTCTCTCACATCTAGAGTCATTGTTAAAAATTAATTAAAAGTTGACGACAGTATTGTACAGTTTCCAAAATGAGTATAATCCAAACAGATAGGCTGGAACGAGGTAAGCAGTACAGCTTAAGCAGTATAGCAAAGGAAACAAGTTAATTAAATAAAATAGCCATGTTTACACACAAACATTTGACCCAAACTAACAAAATGCCAGGTATTCCATAACAAAGACTAGCCCTAGTTTCTGAATTCAAATCACTATTGATTTTTTTCATTTGTATATCCTTATATTTTTATGAAGAAAAGGTTTTTACATAAACAGTTATGCATGAAAAAACCTCAGCGACTTCCTTGAAAGTTTTGTTAATATTCATCACATAGGATAAGGTCCTGAAGGAAATACAGAATCTACCTGGATACCTCCAAACTAAGTACTGTAGTACACCCTAATTATATTACATAACGTAGTCCAACAAAGTTATTCAGTCTGATTTAAACTCTCTACACAGTCAGGGGCCTCTGATGACTGATACACAAAATCCATTAGTTTCTCAGGGAGCCACCTTTGAAATAGCCCACATGAAAATATTTAACTGAGAAGCATACCTGAATTCTCTCTAGTCTCCAGAACTTAAGCACCTAGCTTCAGTCCTCTCAGAATCAACCTCCATTATCTCTGTGGAAGTCAGATTCCCTCTTAAAAACTAGTCATCAAAGGAGATGGTTCTCAATCCTTTTATTCTAATAGCTTAGCGGTTACAGCACTAATTCAAGAATCCTGAGACCCAGACTCAGTGCCATTCTCAACTTAAGAGGATTTACATCTACATATTTCATATTTCAGAGAAAGACCCCCTGTTGTAAAGCTTAAAGCTACTTTTGATAGGTTAACAGTCCTTATTATAGTGTTAAGACACAATACAGCTAGAATCACTACAGTCAAGGGACAACGGCAAGCATCTTAAACTTTGCTGACTAATCATGTGAAGGTCAGTCACAAAATACAGATATGGTAATTGCAGAAACTATTAGCACTAACAATAAAGAGGTGAGAATTTGGGGACTAGCATAGGGAAGGAACACGTTAGTCCCTATGTACATTAAATGTTTTCAGATTGACTGAGCCTGACACACTTAGAGAACTGGCTGAAATAATCTCATATTCATATTATCTTTATTATTTCATGGGTGTCTGAAATTTCAGAGTACTGGAAAAATGGGAAACAGCACCTGCATTTAAAATGGAAGTTTTATAGAAGGCATGAATGTATGGACCAGACAAGTTTCCTTTAATATCAGAACAAATTAAATAAATTTTATTTATAAACATCAGAAGACAACAAGGGAACAAGTAATAGCTAACCTACCTATCAAAAACATATCATGTCAAACTAATCTAATTCCCCTATATTAAGGAAATAGGATTTATGCAGTAGATGTCCTAATCTGACTTGAGTGAGGCTTGTAACAGAGTTTCCAATTAATTTTTCCTGACCATGTTAGTCTAAAAGCAGCTACTACAAAGTCAGCACAAAATTAGCTATGAAATAAATTTTAAAAGTAATTATCATGGTTCAATTTCAAACTAAAAAAAGATGTACTGAGTGGCATTTCAGAAGTCATCTGTTGTGAATCCAGTATTATTCAAAATTTTTATTCACAATTTGAAAAACTAAATTGATTGTATACTATATGTACAGATGTCAGAGACTGGGAAGAGTACCAGGCATGCTGGAAGGCAGCATCAGAATTCAGAGTGATCCAGAAAAAACAGAAGGTAATGATTTGGAAAAAGAAAAAGGCTGCAACTCAAGAAAAACAACTGCCAAGTTCTGTAATTGGGTAGGAATCATAACTGGAGATGCATGGGATGAATAGTAACAAGTTAAATAGCAGTTTTATAGCAAAGGATCTAGGGATTACAGTGAATCACAAGTTGACTACAGATCAACAATAGTTTAATGCTGAGAGAAAAAAAATTTAGACTGAAATGTATTAAACTCATGTACTATCTCAATACATCTGAAGTATTCCACTGTATTCAGCAGAGGTTATGCCTCTGCTAAAAGATTATGTTTCGAGAAACAATTTTTTTTTAAATGCAGAGGAACTGGAAAAAATCCAGGGGAGTACAACTATGTAAAGAAATCTGGAAACATGACCCATACAGACAGATTTAGGAAATTGGGGATGTTTATTCTAGAGAGGAGTAGATTCAATATGTAAGAGGTAGCAGCAAGGAGTAAATGTATCTAATCTGCAGAATATTTGGAGAATAACTAATGGGTTTAAATTGTTGCAAAAGAAATTTAGCTTAGGTATTAGGAAAAACCTTCTTATTGCTCTAACAGTTAAACACTGGGATAGACTGTCTAGGGAACTGTGGAATTTCCGCAGGGATCTGACCAACGGATGTTAAAAATGATGTAGGAAGAGTTGATCTTGACTTACTGCGGTAGTGTAAGCAATCTTATTTCCTTTCAATTCTGTTTTCTGTGATTCTTTTAAATGTTTTTGAAGGAAACATACAGTAACATATATATAGATTAGGAAATACTGTCAAGGAAGAACAGATAGAATACAGAACATCTCACTGTAAAAGATTAAAGGTTTTATATTTCAACATTATATGAAGGAACAAGTAGGACAGAGACTTAAAATGGTATTAATGATAAAATAAAATGGATAAGGAATTCAAAGAAAAGTTGAATTAAAAAATCCCAATTTAATTTTCTTTGAACACATAAAATGGAATTGACTTTGTTTAAAGTTAGATGACATGGCTCACTATTGTCTTTATCATTATAAATTACAACCTGTTCAAGCATTCACTGTTCAACTTAGAAATAACGTGTTCTCACAAAGAAAACCTCTCCATATCCTCTGTCAAAGTCCACTTACTGAAGAAAGAGAAACTCTCATGATCACAAGGGGATATTGCTAGACATATGCTATTCTTCCTTGAAGAGCAAAAGTAAGCCAAGACTAGCATTAAAGATGAATCTCTGCTTTAGAAAGACAGAAATATAACGACACAAGCTTTTCTCCATGAGTATTTCTGCAGCTCCACCCAAAGAAATGACAGTAATGCCTGGCTCTCAGTCTCTTGTTGCTGCTCCACTAAATGAAAAGGGAAAAAGATCACATTCTTAATGCTTGGAGACTTTTCCTCATAGTAGGCTGCTTATATTAATAGTATTCTCTCATATACAGCATAGGAAAAAAAAATCAGAATAGAAAGACTTCTACTTAGTTCAGTGCATATTATTCATCACACAAAAAAAAAAAACCTGTTACTTGACTTTCAAACCAAGTACTAACTCCTTGATTCCAATGACAATCAATGAACAGATAGCATCAGCTTCCCAACACAGAACGAAAGAACAAGAAACACCTGTTATTAGAATTCATTCAATGCAAGAAGATCATAATAGTCACTTTCTGGTCTTAATATCTATGGATAAGCATCATTCTGAACATATTGTTTCTGAGTATAAAATGTGCTCCAAGAATAGTCCAAGATTAAAACATTAACTAAACTGGATTTTGTGATCTGTATTTTCAAACATCTGATCAGATATTCCTTAAGAGAAGGAAATAAGGTTTCATTTCTTATTATATTCCTTTTCTTCAGACAAGCACTCAGCCTCACATAAACATTTCTGAAATGCAAGTACATTCAAAATGCATAAACGCAGATTTCAATCTCATGGAAAGTGTAGAATTTTAATTAGACAGGATGTTTCTTAATGCCAGGCTGAACGAAATATAAGCTGCTTTCTCCTATTGGGAATCTCCATCCATTTGTGTTTTCTTTGAAGCCCAGTAAATGACGCCTGCATGCTTCTATTAAAAGCAAAAGAAAGGCATTTATTATGTCACTAGGCTTAAAAAACTGTTTCAGACACAATGAAAAATACTTTTAAAATGACACTAGTATAATAGTAAAGGTTAAAAAGTGCATTGCTCAGGCAGGGTCTTCAAAGGGTTCTGCATCATTATATTTCAAAACAGATGGTATCTCAATGCTTGGAACTATAGTTTATGGACACCTACAATCTCAAATAAATCCTTTCTAATCCCACTTCTTTGTCTGGTTTTCGCACTTTGAAGGTAACTGCAGGTGTCTTTCTCACATCATATTATTTTCCAGCTATGAAGATGCATGTGTAACCATGCAAACAACTACTGAAAATTTTCTGCCCGCTAAAAAATGTATTAAAGCACAGTGTTTTCTGCTTCCTGATACTAATAATGTTTTTTTTTCTTCTCATAGTCACATTCATTGCACATGGTCTCATTTTGAAGTCATTTTGCATAGATTAACTTACACAGTGTGAAGCTATGAAAGTGTAACCATTCACTTGTGACATATCCTAGTACTATGCTCCTAAATTCCCCCACTTGCTTTTCTCAATTTAAATAAAACTACATACTATTACTATGCCACATTAATACATTATTAAAACATGCATAATGAGAAACATCTACATTAATAGGTAGTATTAGATACTTCCATTATTATGGCTGACAGATCTATTGTATTATCTGTTAGACTTGCAATCAATTCGTTGTATTTTGCAAGCATAAACGACAGCAGCTCCTGTGGATCTGGCTTACATATGGAACAAGACAGGTGTAAAAATAAGCCCACATAGAAGTTCTTGCAACATCAGGATGTATTTTTACAAGCACATTGTGTCCTACACTTGAATTCACCACTGGTAGAAAAAGAAAAGGTCAGCAAGCCTATGTGAAACAAATGCATAGGTTCTAGTGGAAAGATCTGGAGACTAATACTGGCAAGGAAAATGGCATCTTGCATTTTATTAAAATACCAGAACTCTGACACTTGAAAAAGTCACATCGAAATTTAAAGTATGGCTATACCTGAAACTTCACAAGCTTTATGGGATTTCTGATACTTTCTTTTAAATTCTTCATGCCTGTATATAAGATGTGGTTTGTTATGTTCATCTTCATGTTCATCTCCATCTGCTTTCATCAGAGGTTCTAAAAAATATTCACCATCATGTGCCTTAAAGGTGCCCATCTGAAAGTAAAGAGGTAACTGATTTATTGTCCACTGAAAATGCTGATATAAAACATAATTTTCATGCGTATAATAAACTATTTATGATAATATTTTAAAATTACTGAAAATAAACTTGCACTTGAGGCACAGGAAACTCAGTAGAAGAAGGAGAGACGGAAGCTGGAAGAAGGCAGGAAGAGAAGTAGAGAAGTTTACTTCCAGAGACTTGACCCACCAGAATATCTCATTAAGAAGTCTACCATACTTATTAATAATGCATCATATGTAATCTCTATACAAGGTTAATAAAACAAAAGAGATCGCAAAAGCAAAAAGAGTCTAGGTATAACCAAGCAGGACCAATTGGAACTATGCAAAGAGGCAAGTGGAAGGTATTAAGTACTTCAGGGTTTGAGTGTTGTCAGAATTCTAGATGGAGTTGGTGCCTCCTCTCCCTTTCCTTCATATAATTTATAAAATCTTTTTCTTCTAAAATTGCACTTTTACCATGTATTAGTAACTGTCTTAACCTGAGGTTCTTTTTTTTCTTTTCAAAAGGACTTTGAAACTAGTTCCAGGAATCCAAAGTTGACAGTTTGATAAATATGTTTTTCTTCCCCTTCATTTTTTTTTCTCTCTAGCATACACACACAGGTAACTACATACTGGGAACCAAAGGAACTTGATTACTCACCAAAGCACATATACAAAGAAAAACTTCAAAAATTAAGCTCCTTTTTTTCTCCTGTAATCCATTCAATTAAGAAAACCTAATCTGGAATCTCTTCCTTCTTTCTACACTTCTAACCACAGCCATAGTTTCCTATGGCTTAAGTACCTTATTTCATAAAATTATGAAGAGCACAAGACAAACAGGGAGAAGATGCACAGAGCCGAGTAGATAGCAATGGGAAGGATGGGAACAAACCTTGCTTGGAAACTGGACAGCAGCTAATGCGGACATAGTTTTATAAACCAAGATTAAGGCTAGTGCAACTACTAAGAGGAGGAGAAACCATGTAAGAATTTACCAAAGTGCTTTTCAAATTTTTTGGCACATGCCTCACTTGACTCCATTAAGAACTCAGAGTGAGCAGGTGCTTTGCATCCTATTAGCTGTTTTGCCATATTGGTGAGCCACATTAACCGGTAAAGGAATAGTGATAATCTACATAATATGCTTTAAGAGATTAAGTATTCCTATCAACCTTGAAAACTAGGAGTATAGAGTGAGTGGAAAGGCAAGATATGGTTTAAGCAGGAAGACTTTTTCAGCAACCTACAGCGGTCTTTTGAAATTTGCTGCAGACTACCCTAGTATATTGTACAGGAATTATAATATCCTCTTAAATTTGGGGGCCTTCTAGCAGTTGTCAATTTTCTATGTTTATAAGCTTTTTAGGCTTCAGGCATATATATGTCACACTGTCCATAATCTTGCCTGATACATGTTGTCAGAAATTGCAGTCAGAGGCGTTTTTTCCTCTCAGCATCAAATAGATCTAAATTATTTGCAAGTAGTCTTCACACTGGATCTTTTATATGTTCAGTTCAGCCTCTTCATATCCAGTATTTCCAGGGCATGTGGTTTGTAGAGGCCTGCAGATCAAGCACACTGAGAATATTATCTGCCTCCCTGAAAAGGGCCTCCAAAATCTATGGTTCATTTATAACAGATATGCTACAGTTTGTCAGTTAGTCCTAAGTAAAGTACAACCTTCTGGTCAAAATGACAGAGAGACAGAAACAAGGAGGTCCTGTCACTCAGGGGCAAAGCAGTAAGAGTTGAGTCTAAGATTCTTAAGATTCATGTTGGTTTTAAGATTTTCTAAGATTCACAATGCTTTTATGCAAATTATGAATAAAGTGCGAACCACCAAAATAGGATAAATCTGACCCTATAAAACCGGTGAACACTAATAAGCGAATTAGTTTTTTCTCCTGTCATGCTCTAAACCTATTCTATTTCTAGACAGAGAGATTTAAAATATGTTATTTTAGATTTTAAGAAAGCAAAAACTTTACTACTACCGCTTTATCCCCATACACACCTTATTTCCCCCCCTTCTCCTTCTAATAGCTGGAACACATATTTTGGATTGATTTCTTCAATAGCTTTTCTCAATTAACAGGCTTTCAGATTTTACAAAGAAAGGGTTTCAGCAGAAGTATACTGACTGCATGAATAGTAGCACAGAGCAAATAAGCAGAGTGTTTGTTCTATATTTTAAACTAAACTCATCTTCCAGAATATCAGACTTCCACTGGAAAAGGTGAACTGCAAGAATCAGGCTGCCTTTCTCTACTACTTCACACTCCAAAAAATCACTAATCAGCTTTTAAGGGAGTTTGATCACTGAAAATCCCACTCAGATTGCTGATCCCATACTCAGACAACCAAGTGCCAAAGAATGTCTTGAGCGGCTACAAGTGGTAAATTCCTAATTAGGAATTCCAAACCATATTTATGTATGCATCATCCCTATCCAGTGCGGGAAGAATTAGCATGAGGCATCGTAACTGACTGAAGTCAATCTAAGATTGCTTGTTCTCTGAAAGAGGTATTCCAGCATTCCCCCTCTTCTAGATGTGCACTCCTACCCTTTATGTCAGTGCTAGCAATGGAAATCACGGACACTGTATATCAACTTCTCTGTCCAGTTAAAATCTGTGCTTTCCTCCAAAGAAGGTTATTTTTCAGCTGAAGTAACAAGGGTCACCTGGGAACAGAGAACCACTTTTCCTGACAAAAAAAACAACCTTATATCAGCAAAAGCCAACTACAAAACCAGACCATCAGGCACATCAGAATCGTGCTCCAAACCCTGTATATCAGGCTGAGCTAATGATATACCATGCTTAGAAACAGCTGGAGCTCAGCCTTCACTACTCTATAGTCTAAGCATCTGAATCAGAACTGATTCAAGCATTTAACTGAAGTCCAGAATCCTGTCCGGAGACGAGACACATTGAAGTCATCTAAGGAAAAAAAAGCAGGCAATTCTTCCTCTTTTAAAAGATACTAAGAAGTAGCAGTAACTGTGTTTACCTTTAATTTACAATAAGCACTTACAGAACTTGCCTAAAAAGCAGAAAAAAATCTCCTTCATTACACCGAACAAAGGAAATACAAAATACACCAAAAACTTATAGTGAAAAAAGTAAGGCAGACAGCTGTAAGGGAGGAATCTTACATTATGTTCCACAATCTCAGAATTATTTTAGTGTATTTTTTGTTTTAAATCAAAAGATTAATAAAAAAGGTACAATATTGTCCTTAAACCAGAAGATGAACCTGATTCCACTCTTCCAGCTGCTTGAACTGTTTTAGAAAAATGGAGCTGGGTCCTTCACACTTACTCTCGCTCTGGTCCAGTGATCCTTGTAGAGTATCTCAGTATCAACTGTCTGTTTAGGTACAGAAGATAGGTCAATCAAAATCCATAATGCCACAAACTTTCATTCTCTCCTTAATGAACTCTTCCTTCATCAACAATGTATAGATAAATAAGTAATAACTGTTGCTACTTACTGGTTAGGAACTCTTCCCACCAGTAACCTATGATGAAATATTTTTACACATCCCCCACCCTAGTTGAAAAGATCTCTTTATACATGAGAATCCCAAAAGAATAAGAGATGAAAATAAACATCCTGCCTCTAACTTATGAAGAGTATATTGTGTCTGTCGTTTAAAACCCAAGCAGAGACTGCAATTTATTCCACAAATGTCACTGGCATAAATTCGTAGTGCAATGTTAACCTAATAGGAATCCAAGCTTTTTGGGACAGCAGTACACAGATGTGGTTGGGTTCAGATTAATGAATAGAAATCAGTATTTCAGAAGGCATCTCAGAAAGATGAAAGTTACTGAAAGTGAAGCCAAGTTTGAAGTCACCCATACAAATCCTTGAATTCCTTTACGAAGACTAAAGTTGGATTTTGATTAGCCACACATGGTTATCTCCTCATTTTCCTTACAATTATTAATAGGTCTACAAAAATTCAGTCAACAGCTACACTCTTCTGTCTGTTTCACACTTCATTCATGGAAGTGATACTGGTGACAGACTCTGCTGATACAGATGGAGCTATTCATGTGAATTAGGCACACAAGGGAAAGGGCTGTGAGATCCACATGAAAAAGAAAATTTTTCAAAAAATCAAATAAACCAAAGTCACTTATCAGATGTACAGAGGCAGGCTGCTGAAACAGGAGCCCAAGTATTTGTAGGAAATGAAATCAGAAATGGACTGGATTTACTTATCTACAGATGCCTCTCAAATCATGTAACAAGAAATCTGCCCAAAACGTTCTATTTCTGTTCTCAGATAAAGAGGTAAAAGTATATCTAAAAGATCTCTTCAGCACATCATAAATAAGTGGTCCAAAGTAAGAAAGCAAGAGCACTCTTCAGGACTATGCATGTGCATAGCTATGAAGAAATTATGAGAAAACCCACATGAGAAGGATAATTTATTTCTTGGATTTAAAATACTCTGGATGCATTAAGACACCTGAATACATTAAATCAAGGTTTAATGGATCAACACAGCTACTCATTATACATGGTATGTCTTAGTGGTTTAATGTGGCTTAGAGCTTAATCAATGTATTTGCTTTATTCCAAGAGTAGTAGAAATAAATATTTCATAATTTATGGTTAAAGTATGTACCATACCCATATACAAATTACATCTTTGTGTGTAACAGCAACTTCGAAGAACACATGGAAAACATAAGGAAAGTATAGCAGATTTCAGAAACATGGAATTAATCTTATGTCTAATCTAACGTCCAACAGCAAATTTGGAAAGGTTTCAGAAAAATCCTAAAAGAATAACAGAAGTTCTGGAAAACATGACTCTAAACTGGCAGACTCCCTCCAGGTAAGCTCTACTCCTGTGCCTTAGTCTGTTTCATGGCCTCACAGCATCATTTGTTAACTCAAACTCAAAAACTTGGAAGTAGTTTATATCAAGGATACTTTCATGGTCAGAGCAAATTACAAAACCCCTTCCTTTTGTATTATTCACTCCCCTCTCTGTGGTATTCATTCAAAGCTCTTCTGAATCATGTGAGGAGCCCTTCACCCTTCTCTGCCAGCTCCTCTGTTACAATGTTTTCTAATGAAAGACTTAAGAAGCATAGACTAATTAGTTCACTGAAGAAAAAAGCATTAGGGGTTGTCTGATCATGATACACTGCCAACATCTGGAAAAGAGATTTCTACTAGTAGATAATTCAGCTAGAAAAATGACAAGCTGTAGTGGTTGCAAGCTAACATTATATTAATTCAAACCAGAGATAATATAATAAAAATAAGAAAATAGAAATAACATGAACACTTGTTCAACAACAGAAAAAAAAATCTATCTAGCAAGAAAAAGTGTTAGCTGGTGGAACACCTTTTTATAAGTGATCAGAAGCCACATCATATCTGAACTTCTTAAAAACAAACGGAATAAAACGCTAAAGATGGCAAAAACATCTTTCATTGCAAGTTGAGCTGTGTGGCCTACCTTTACACTTCCTTATTAATTCTGTGATACCAGGATTTCATCAGCAGATACTACTCGCCTTTAGAAACTTGAACAGAATTGGTAAGGTACCCACGTATGCTCAGAAGTGTTCTAGTCTGGGAAGCTAGGCACCTAATCACTGGTTAAATACAATTACATAATTCTAGATTGGAACCTAAATTCCACGTAAAGCCCTGAAGACTAAGTGTCCTTAGAACATGCCTGACCTAAGCATACTGATAACGTAGTACTGACCCCAGTACCCTAACAGCCAAGTTACTTTTACTGAGTAACACACAGAAAAAGAGAGTATTTCCACTCTGCATCATAGCACAGGGGAAAGAACACTCATGCAAGAAGTGGAAAACCTGGTTCCAGGTATCGTGCTCATCACTCTGTAGGGCTATTCTAGGCAAGAAAAACCCTAACTGAAACCTAGAAAAGACAACATTCCAGGAGTTTCTAAATACAATTTGTAACAATAACAACAAAGGATGAAGATAGCAGGTAACTGGAGAGAATATTACAATAACAATGTCAAAAATAGCTGGAGAGGGCAGGTAGAAAAGCCTGCAGGGAACACAGGAATAACAAGATTCATTGGGGTGGGAGGCAGTCAAAGGGTGATTTATTTATTGTTAGCTTCATATATGATTTACAGTGAATAAACCAGATTTTAAGTTTAAAAAATTATGCATAACAGCTTTTGCCATAGAAGTATACGTACAGCTTTCATTCTGGAAAAGTAGCTACTCTGCATTACCTATTGAAACTGGCAAAATGAAAAGCATATACACATGGAGATTTTTCTCACATATGTGAATAAACTGTCATCAAGCTAAATACCCTCCTGGAACACAGACCTAAGGAATCACACCCTTAGCTTTGGAGGAAACCTCATCATATAATCTTTTCAGCGACTGTCAAGCAAATTCACATTTGCCACTTATCTCTGTTTAAAAAGACCTTCCTAGCTTTGATGTTTTAAGTACATGCAGAACCACCTTTCATTCTCACTGGCAAGTGAATAGCTCCAAAGGGTCCTTTCAACTTCACATGAGTCATCAGGCAGTTATCATTCAAGTACACAGTACACACAAGCTCTGGCTAGATTTTGACCTTGTTTTAGTCAATCACATAGTAGTGGTCACCTAGAGTACTTTTTTCAATATATGTATATTCAGAAGGTATGATCTCTTGTAGTCTCAGACTTTGCTACTATAATCTTACATTTTCTACATGAGGCTACAACTAAAACATAATGAAAACTGAAACTATTGTAGATACATTATCTCACTTGGGAAGGCCATCTATTCCCCAAGAGTACAGAGTCTCCTGGGATCCAAAATGGCTAACTGTTGACTGTCACATGGGGCTGGAGGTATTAAGTTTAAACCAAAATAGCAGTTTTGCACAGTATTTCAGCTAGACAGGTGCACCTAGTAACAGCAAGAGGCCATATGCTGTGCTTTCTCCTCTTCCCCTGAGTCAACCTATCTCTTGTGTTCATGCACAGTACACCCTGTGTACTTCACAGAAGTTTAATGAACATGTGCACAAATACATAGGTAAATCCAATATCCTGTGCCTGCCCACAGCTTTGGGGCAAATTTACCTTTGCCACAAAAACCCAAAATGATGGACAAGAGTTTGTGAATCTCCTGGGAAACGTAGCAGCAGCTAAGAACAGGCTGCTGCCATCAGATCAATTTATGTGGCAAGCAAAATGTGCTCAAGCAGCTATTGGAAAAGAAGGCTACCAGCCACTGGATGGGGGTAAGAGGCAGACCAGAGATGGCTGAGCATCCTTCACGTAAACTGTTAAACAGACTCAGATTTGCCTATATGAAGGACAATTCAGGTAGCATTGCGAGTAAAAAGGTAGAGACATACATACTCAGACCTTACAATTTCTGCAAAACATTTTTTATGAGAGACTTCAGCTTCAGAACGCACTACCGCATGCATTTTCCTAGTTTAAAATCACAGTTACTGCCTAGATTTGCTGATCTGTGCTAGTCACTTCTTAAAAGCATAACATCTGCGAAGGTATCTTTGGGAAAAGAAAAGATGTTAAGTTTGTGAAAAATGTATTGGGGATTTGTTTTTTAACAGCTGCAGAGTGGACTTAAGCTGTCTTACTATTTTTTATGATTTGAGTGATTGTGTGATAAACAGTGATTTTGTCAAGGCACTCAGAAATTGAGTCTGGGATATAGGGCCATATTCAAGCAAATTCAGGTACTATGGTCCACTCTCAGACCTACATGAAAAAGACCTCTAGTGTCTATGTGTGGGAAAATAAAGCTCAGAAGAGATGAGATGGCAAGAATGAGAAATCTGTGCCATTCATTCTGTGACCAGAAAACCAAGACTGGGAAGATTTCAGGCAACTGCTGTCATTAAAAATGTTCTCTTGTTCAAAAACACTAGATCAAGTGTCACATAAATGAGATATTTAAAAACTGGCCCTGCTTTTAAAAATGTGTATTAGGGGAAAGCTAATAGGAAAGCAGACCAAAGTAAATGAGATAAAGACTGTAAATGAAATAAAGTCAATAGCAAAAGAAGAAATAGTCAGGGAGGAAAGCAGCAAAAAAAAAAGATAAATCAAAACAAAAATTCAAATGAAGCAATGAAGTACAAAAATCTTTATGTAGATCTCATTGTAGAGGAGTTAGAGTGTGACCTATTTCACGATACGGTTTTTGTTCTGTTTAGCTATAAAAACAATAACATTTTATGTTTTACTCACTAAAGCAATCCTTGTATCTGAAACCAAGTTGTGCTGGTGAGGGATAAAATAAATCCAGCGGATGATATTAGTAGCACTGAAATTTTTAACTGGTGTATTGCAGATATTCAGGGCTAGAGACTCACCTGGGATACCTATATGACAAGTGAAACCAGAACTAGTAAGTGGGAGTCAGCAAGTTGGTTAGTCAGCACTAGTAATATTTGATTTGTTGAAACAGGAATGGTGATTGTCTTGCACTGATATTTTAGTATGACTTTTCCCTAGCTTATGACAGAATCTCTATGTTAAAAAGATAAAATCTTCAAAAAATAGTATGTGGCTTATGGATGCTCATAGGCTTACAAATGTGAACTGAACACTGAAAACTAATCTGCTTTTCAGATTTTAAAAGTAACTTTTTAGAAGCAACAGCCCGTAAGTTAAAATATTTAGTTACCTAAAGCATATGTTCCAGTTACAAGTATCATCAAAGCTTTCTTTGGAAAATCATTGTGGTTTAACTCATTGGAGTTATTAGTACTAAGCAGCACTAAATGAAGGGGGGAGGGCAGGCAAGCAAAGGAGCAAATATCACTAGGCTGTTATCTGTACTATAGTTCCACAATTCCACTGGCCATACCAGTACCCATTTCTAAACCCTGCCCAAATTTTTAACCAAACACAATTTAAAATTATAGGTCAATAAAACAACTTCCAGAACTGCCTACTTTTCTTGAAAAGGAACCACTGCACTCAGGCATAGTAGCTGATACAACTGTTCTCGAAATCTCCCAGAAAGGTGAACCGCTGACCCATATTAATAAAATATAAACACAACCTCTTGCACTGAGGAAATTCTGAAGATCCACACTTAGGTCCGTATTCCTACCACTCTCCAAACAAAGTAAGATTGACACGCAATAAAGGAGTGTTACAAAGGGGCTACCTTGAGCCCCTGAGGAAGCAAGCAGTTTGTCATGCAGAGCTTGTTACGCTCCAGAAGCTACATTAGAAGCAAGCAGTACTGTTTTCCTGGACTGCGGAAAGCTGACGGCTAGCAGATCCATGGAAGATGAGATTCACAGGTCCTTCCCTACTCCTAACTTTTGCAAATCAGTGAGCATAAGAAGATGCTCTGTACACCAGAGATTGCACACCCAAAGAGATGTGTCTCCTCCTTCCTTACCTCTCCTTCTCTCATAAAGAGAATCACATAAAGATCAATCAATCACACAAGATACCTTTGGCATTTAGGCATTCTCCCAGCTCACATAAACAAAGTTTAACTGTCCCCAGAGTCTTTCAACACTTCCCTGACCTTCAAGGAAGTAACACTGGGCTTCTGAAGGGACTAAGCAAACTGTTTCTAGTTGTTAATGGTGATAACTCCCTTATATCACGATACTTTATCCATTGTATTTCCTTGTCAATAAACCTGTAAAGATTATATGTTCTCAAAAGTTAAATGAATTTTTTTACCTCTTTGATTTTGCTGTCTGGATAATGTTTGAGAGGTCACTTTAGTCCACATGCAGCCAGTGACATCCTCAGCAGATCTTGTTTCCCATGTTTGTAGGAAGCTAAAATGGACCAATGCAGTAAAAGCAGAAAAGATATAGAACTTAGGAAAATAAAGTGAAATAAAGTGTGAAATTTTAAAAATTACTCTAAAGATGTAATATGCCTGTATGTGATCAGATGTTCAACTAGGCACCCAGGCCATCACTCCAAATGACCTTCTGCCTTTGACGGCATCCCAAACTTTCCTAATTACAGACTCCCTCCTTGCAATTACCACAGACTCCCCGCTGACCTTCTAACCTCCCTTTGCCATTTGCATCCCTGAACCTAGGGCATGCTCTGAAATGTAACACAACAAAAGTGCATACAGGGTGTCAGGAGCCATTAAGCAATGCTCCATGGGTACTTTGGGGTGTACATGCTCTTGGCACACTCACGAAAAGACTTAACTGAGGGTGAAAGGAAAGCAGAGCTTGAGGGGGAAAACACACTCAACCTGAGAATGCAAACAAAAAGAAAAGAGTGAAGTTGGGAAGTGGCAGTGAGCTTGTGAATGCAGCCAGAGCAGAGGCTGGGGGAAGATGCCTACAGGAAAAAGTGAATGCAAGTAGCTGGTTTAACTTCAGATCACTCTCAGGCAGATCTTCAGAGCAATTTTTAAAATTCCTTTGTTAATTTTCCTGTTTCTTGTTTTCTAAGTCCAAGTCCTTTTTTCCTTCCTAACTTTTACAGCATTGGTCTACAGCGATTCTCTCATGTACACAAAATTGGAGGATATAATTATACCCAATAATTCAAATCAATCTCTTCTATTTTATTTTCCATACACCAAACTCAAGTTCCGCATGGGAGAAAATAGATTCTACAAAAAGAAGGGATTTTAATTAAAAAATATATAATAAAGGGCTGCCAAATCACTACAGTCTAGTTTCTACTTTCTTGTCTAGTTTCTACTTTTTTCACTAACAATAAATCTTACCTCGGCATGAGTCGCTTAAATATTTGCATTTATTCATGAAGCATGGTACAATTCAATAAAAGAGCAGTAAATGACTAGCTTATTTTTGCAAGTACATAAGAACAGTTGTTGAATGCACAAAGCAATCGAACTTTAAAAACCTTGAGAAAAAAAATCTTTTCACTTTTTCAGGCATAACAATAGTCCATAAGCATGAGGATAACCTCTTCTGGGAGTGTAGAATGTGTCCAGTGAGGACAAGATCTCCCAGGAAAACTCCACCTGGCCTTTGTCTCCCCGCCTTCATGTCATTCTTCACCCTCCTCCAAGAAGTTCTCCCCTGGCAGCCACATAAAGAGGGTAAACATTTACTTTGAGTCCATGGCACTGGGAAGGAGTAGCAAGCTAAAGGCTCTGAGTGAGGTTAGGGGATGTTCTGTGCAGATATCAGCAACCAGCTGGCCATGACTGCCCCCGCCCCACACACAATCCCTTCCAGGGGTGCTGGAGGCACGTCCCACACCAAGCGCATCAGCACCCATGCAGGGCTCTGCTTCTTCTTCGCAAAAGCTCACCAGATTCATTAGCTAGGGGAAGACCTACCCTCGCCAGGACTGTGTCTGCTTGGCAAGGTATAATGAGCAGTGAGAGGAAGTCCTGAAAACACTGAGACAGCAAAGCCTTTGGAGGTAGGTGGCACTGCCTAGGCACTCAGAAAGGCAACAAGGGAGGATATGAAGTCCAGTTGGAGAGAGCCAAAGTTTACAAGGCTCATCTAGAAAAGGCAAAAGTTTGATTTGGTGGTGTTCAAGGATTTCTGAGTAAAAGAATATTTTATACAGACTGTAATGTACAAGCGAAGCTGGGAGATAGAATAGGAGAGGCAGAACATTCAAATTATTACAGAGAAGAAGAGGGTCGGTGCTGAAGAATTTAGAACTGCTAAATAATAGGTAGTTTGGAAAACTTTTAAGTGGGGTAGGTACACATTTTTCAGAGACATAATCATCAGTTCATGTGGTCCCTTCAAGTAATGCAATGTGATGGTTTATGGGGAGAGAATTAAAACAGGCAATGAAAGTCATGAAAAAGAGAAGGTTTTAAAACTTCTCACATTTATTCTCTGTAGAGTATTACACTATCCTCAATCCCATGGTATATGAGTATCTACTAGAACATGAAACAACATGAAGAATCTCTTAGGTGTGATTTTTCTTTTTTTCCACTTCGTGAGTTATGTTGCAACATACTGGGGATATTAGTATTGTTTTAGGTTTGAACTGAGCTTTGTATAATGCATACCAGAACCAATGAAGGCTGTTTCTAAAGTAAGATATACCTGCCAAAACTTTGACGCATATATAATCAATGTTTTGGAATGTTTGCTTCTTCGGTAATTCCAAAGGACTAACCCAAGTCTATGAGCCAACCTGAGGACAAGATGGCATATAACCACATATCCAAGAACAAGCAGTAGATGATGGACATGTCTCTCTCAAGCACAAATTATTTCTGGTTCTCCTTGACACTATGTGTATTACCTTCCTTTAATATACATCATAATCTCTCCTGCATGCATCTAGCCAACTCCATGTTATTTTCTATACATTACCAGAAAGAGAATAGAATATGAAGACACAGGAATTTTTTCAGTTCCCAGAAATAAAAGTCTCACACCTGTACTTTCCTGAGTGGCTTAAAAAAAAAAAAATAAAAAATAACCAAAGAAAGGAAGCCCACAACCTCAACTGAAGCGCACAGGAATAATTACTACATCAGGAGTGCAGCCATTTCACAGCACTGAAATTGAAGACTGGAGTAGCAACAATTGTAGCTTTTACTCATATTTCTCCTTAGTATTTGAATAGAACAGTGATGTGGTAAAGCATTAGCTATCATGTTTTGTTGTTTCTAAACACAAAACTATAAAATGTATCAACACAGTACAACTGTTTTAATAGACAGCTCTGAGATACTATCTCTTCTTTATTATTTTGAAAAACGTGGAATTAGTAAATGTTATGCATGGACAAGTAAAGAATGCATACCCACAGAGTTTTGATTTGTTTGCTCAATTCAATCCTTAAGTAAAGCATCTTATAGTCACACTTCCACTGAAGTCAGTAGGAAACTTCCCACTCATTTTAACAGAAACATGATTAGAGCACTGCTGCACATCTATTACAATGTGACACATCCCTATGGCATTGCTGAAAGAGGACAGAGAAAAGTATCAGCACTAATTCTTCTCTCATCATCTCAAGCACCATTATTCCTCACTCATAACCATATAACATCTATATGGCTAAAAACATGTAATTGACGCTGACTGATAGCATCATTGAATCAAAACAAGAGCTCACTGTGTTTCTGAGGCATGTTTTTTTCTCTGTTACAATGCTCTGGGTGTCAGGAGTTACATCAACCAATTCTATTACAGGCCAGCAACAGATCCTTTGAAAGTAGTATTCATAAATCCCGCCAAAAAAGAATCATCGTAACTGCAAACTGCTCATGCCAAGACATTTCACGACCAACTGCTTGGAATGATGCCTG
This sequence comes from Dromaius novaehollandiae, assembly GCF_036370855.1. Taxonomy (NCBI): domain Eukaryota; kingdom Metazoa; phylum Chordata; class Aves; order Casuariiformes; family Dromaiidae; genus Dromaius; species Dromaius novaehollandiae. The sequence goes on from NC_088098.1 coordinate 29,810,919, forward strand.
AGAATTTCCAGCTCAGCTCCGCGGCAAAGGCATCCCACTATATTTCTTTCAGAAAGGAGAAGAACACGAATGGAGACAGGAGGGAGTAACCAACATGCTTACCAAGCCACCACAGATGCTGAAGACAGCCATGTGTGTCTCCTGTGCATTGACATGCCCACGGTAGAAACAGTGGCGCAAATCAGGGGAGAACTGCTTTTGCGGGGCCCCTACATGCGTCACAGTGTACTGAGCAGCAATGAAGCCTGCATCAGCACTCAAGTTGAGCTGGAAGACCTGCCCATATGCACTGAGCTGGTAGTGTGTTCGGAAAGCAGTGGGCTCCAGTGGTGCCTCCAAGCTCCTTTTCCTCCTGCTGAAGTGATGTGTGTGAGGGAAAACTTCTCCAAATTCATTCACTCGGACAGGTGTGACTATTTCATAGGAGGAGAGCTGCTTCACTAAGGTCTCTGCAACAGAAAGCAGGAGACTCAGCCTTACTCAAAAGCACAGAAGCAACCTTTACTTACACCCAGGTGGCTCCTAACACGGCATTCATTGCATTATCTATGGGGACCAGTGACAGGATGAGAAACTCGGTCTCCAGAAGTTTCCCTTCTGCACCCTTTGCCCCAGAGACACATTTCTCCCGCGCGTCCCCACTCCGAAACACAGGTACACCCCAGGGGCGCCGGACGCCCAGCCGCACACGGGCCTGCCGAGGGCACACTCCGCACAGCCGCCCCTTCAGGCAGCCCGCGCCCTCGCGCCCCCGCCAACGGCCACCGGCGCCACATGGCGCCCCGCCCCCTGCGCCGCGGCCGCTGGGCGCCCCCGCCCCGCCGGGCGCTCTCCCCGCCGAGCACCCGCTGCCGCCCGCCCGCCCGCGCCGCCCCGCAGCCCTCAGCCCCGCTCGCCGCCCCTCCCTCCCCTCCCGAAAAGGCGCCCGCTAAAGCAATGCCCCCCCACGCCGCCGGGGCAAGGGGCAGGGCTGGCTGCCCCCAGGTCCAGGGCGCCGCGGCCGCAGCAGGGCTGGCACCCGCACCGCGGCGTGGCGAGCGGTCGCTGCGCTCGGAGAGCCAGCGGAGCGGGCAGCGGGGCCGAGCCGCCGCCTCCTTTGTTGCCGCTTGTTTACCTTGTCCGGGGTGGAATCGGACTCCCCGTGACCTGGTGACGAGGAGGCAGAGGGGGCACAGCAGAGCCGCCAGCCACTTCGCCACCCGCATGGCTCGCTCCGGGGCGGACGTGCCCGCAGCGCCCCCGGGCCGCCCGCCGGGCTGCTGCCTCAGCAGCCGCCAGCCGTCTGGGCCGGCTGCGCACTGCTCGGCTCCTTCATGCTGCCCGCGTCCCTCCTCGCCGTCCCGCTGCCGCCCCCGCTCCCCTCGCGCACACACACCCCCGCCGCCCCCGCAGGAAGCCGCCCCTTGCCCGCACGCCCGCTCCGCCCGGCCTCTCGCATCCACTCCCCCCGCTCGCTCTCCGCCGCCGGGGTGGGCGAGGGCGGCCCTTCCCTTCCTCCGCCTCCCCCTGCCGCCGACGGGGAGGCGAGGAGGATGCCAAGCTCCCGTCACGCTGCGGCCATCCCCGGACCCGCACTTCAAAGCGGGACCCCGGGCGCGGCCCGCCCCTCCGGGCAGGACCTGCCCAATGGCGGAGGGCAGCCGCCGCGCGCCGCTACCGCTCGGGAGCCCCCTCCCCGCGCCGCCCCTCGCCGCGCTGGGCCCTCCGCGGGCGCGCTGCGCCGCGTCCCCTGGCGCTGCCCCACGGCCAGCGGCCGTGGCCCTGAGGGGCCCCGGCGCCCCGTGCGGCCACGTACGACCTCTTCTCCCCACAGCGCTCTGTGAAGCGGGCACTGGAGCCGGAGAGAGGTGTCGTTTGAGGAAGAGTAGACTTGTGAGGCAAGCATGTTTTTTAGGGGCATCAAAAAGCCCAGCGACCCTGCATTCAGCCTGAGAAGGGGAAAGGCAGCTTTACGAAGTTACGGACTGGCCCATCAGCTTCAATATTGCCCACACGGACCCTGCTGATGCCTTTCCTCTTGATGTTGGCTGCAGGGCAAAGACCTTTCCATACGTGGCTTTGAAGGAGGAAGCTACCTCCGACATTAGGATATGCACAGACTCGACTTGTTTTTCCTTAACACCAAGGCCCCCCCTTAGGTTATTCGGCCTGGGCAAAATCTTCATAAAACTGCTTAAGCTAGCATTCAGGGAAGCCCGGGGTCCGTTACATGGAGACTGTGGATTATCAACCTTGCTGAAAACGGGTTGTAAGGAGGCCGGATTCTGGCAGTCGGTATCAGTTGGTCTCCCTCGGAGAGTGGGAAGTGCCAGTGTGGTCCCCCAAGCCGCCCTGCACCACACGCTCCCGTGGTGCGGGTTTTGTGCTTGGGACGCCTCTTCTGCACCAGCCACGTGAGGCTGCCAGAAGGGCTCCTGGAGGCGCTGGACTGCCTGGTGAAGGCAGTGCAGTCCTGAGCCCACCGAGGCCTCCTGGGAGTCAGCCTGGTCTGCTCCAGGAGAAACAGCCACAGCTCCCTCTAGCCATCCTCATGCAAAGCCGGCCTGGACCTAGCAGCTGCCACAGCTCTTCAAAGACCTGCAGCCCCATCCATGCTAATTATAGATCCGTGCTAAATAATGAGGTTAGGTAGAACTCTTTCAGTTAAAACCTTTTAAACTTTGAGTGATTATGTTGAGCAGTTTTATTAAAGATTTTTACAAAAGTTTCTTTTCTTAGAGTAGATTTGATCCAGAAAGTTTGCTGAGAATATTGCTACTGCAAGAGAGATTTAGCTGCAAAAGCTCCTTTTTGCTTAAGTATGTCTTTCTGAAATCACTGATGCTACAGGAAGTGTTTCTTCTTTTTTTTCTATTTTTTTCTGTTTGTCTATTAATGGTATGTAGGTAGAATAAAAGTGTTTTAGGCAACCACAACTAAAAATGTCTGTGCTTTATAGTGGTTTTACAATGGGTAACCATGCTATTTCAGCTTTCTTATTTACAAAAGGTGGATTTTTTAATGATGCTGAGTAATTAAAATATGTAAATTAAAATCCAATGTAAGCCATTTTTGTCTGAAATTTTTCTTTGATTAAAAAACAAATTAAAACCTGCTTGGTGACAGTAGATCCATAGACTGGGATCTAGTGATGCTGTACAAAAATATCAGGTGCTGTAACATTCAGCATTTCCATGTCTAAATTCTGTGGATGTAGCCCACATTTATTTGTGCTAGATACATAAATCCTCAGCAGAAAACAATTTTGCAGATTTCAAGGCCACAAAGATACACTATGATCACCTCAGTCTGATTTTGTACATAAACTACAAAACTTGATACCTGTGATTAAACCTATATCTTTAGGGAAAGAATCTAGCCTCAAGCTAAAAATTTCCCAAGATAGAGAATCCATTTAGTTGATTATTAATTACTGTTAAAAGTGGGCATGGAATATGGGAGACATTTTCAGCTTCAGTCATCTAATTAAAAATACCTACAATACATATATCTATCGTAGGCTAGGTATCTAAGCTCCCTTTATAGACAATAGGAATCTAGTCAATACAGCCAGTGAAATCTGTCTGTTCAGCCAACCAATGCACTCCAGAAAATGTACTTACAGCTTTTCTTCAAATATTGCCTTTTGTCATCTCTTTACAAAGTGCTTTGTCTCAATCTATTATTGTTTGCTTCGACAATTAGTAGGCCTGATACAGAGTTTAAGCAGAACTGTTTATAATCTTGGAAAGTACCATGTTCAGTGCGCTTGTTCATAGGTGCTCTGGTGGCCAAGATAGTTTGAACAACTTCAGAGGTAATAACCCAAACCTCCTGGATGGGACCAGTGAAGTGCCTCTGCTAAATTTTAAATCAATCTGTGTGAATTAATACGCCATCAGCACAGAACAGCATTAAAAGTGAAGAAAACAGAGCAATATATTGCTTTAAGGTACTTAAGACAGTGTCATCATGGACACCAGGGCTCCAGAGAAAGAGTGATGCCATGGCTTTCTTTATAGTATGAGAGGTGGTGTTGATCCAGAAGAAATTGTAAGCTCTGCCAGCACTGATAATGCAGCAGTGGCTGATTTAGCTGGTCAAGCATGCAAGAAATACCTCCCTGTCTGCAAGCTCCAAGTTAGTACTGAAATGAAGGTGCTTGTGGTACAGCTGGACCTCTGTTCTTGTTCTCACCTGGGTACAGGAGGAGTCACAGGCAGTTCAGTCAAAGGCAAAAGGGCCTGCGAGTTTGAAGCTCTTGTGTCTTAAGAGTTTTGTGATATGGCTCACCTGTTATTTTAAGTATCTTGCGAGGTGAAAGTGGAGTTGGAGGACACATTGTCTTCTCCTGAAAAGAGAGAATGAACTGAGAAGGCTTTGAGTGAAGCTCAGTACTACTGGAAGAACTCTGACTGCTAGAGTAAAGCCCCATTACCCCTGTCAGAGTCCAGCATTGTAGAAGGGATGTCTAAATTGTTCCAGTGTATATTAGTATATTTACTCAACATAACCTTGAGAATATTGACTCTTGTTGGGAATATCAAGGTGTATCAGTTTTCTGTATGTGTATTCACTGCCATGTGACAAAAGACAAATATTTGAAGGCTGACGACTTCTGCAAAGTGAGGAGAAACAGAAAGCCTACATCTCTAAATATCATGAATAACAAAGTAATCCAACAGTGAAGGGAGAATGCCAAACTAAGTATTTCTTTTAAACTCTCTCTGTTTACACTAGAGGTAAAAACTCCAGTTTTCGTAAGCAAAATTCCAGTTCTGAGCATTAGGTGGTGAGAAAGAATTGGTGGTGGGTGAAGAGAGCTTCAACCTCACAGTCACAGAGGCATGAAAAAATAAGGTTTACTGTCCATACCTGACATGCTGTTCTTGCAGAAAAGTCACACATGGGGTGCTCACCTAGTTGTGGAGCAAACTAAGGATGAATGCTTAGATTTCACTGACTGTTGCAAAAGGCATGATTAATGTCAGAAAAATTAAATTCAGGGGAGCAACCAGTGCCCATGCCTGAAACTTCTCCAGCAACTGAGAATTTGCTATATTTTTGAATCTTACTCATTGAAACAGTAGTCTGAGAGCACCAAGTTGTCTCCTTGCTTGAGACTCCTTAGTCAGCTTAAACTCTAGTTAGTGATGATATAAGTAGGCACTATTTCATTAGACTTTTATAACACTTTAGCAAATTCCCACTGATGCAGCTCTGATGTTTCAGTTATTTATGATTTGCAAAATTATTTTTTCTAAAAATGAACAGAAGCATTAAGCATCAGAGATGATTAAATTCAATGTTCCCATTTCAAACATCAGCCTTTGTTGTAGTCCATTTCAAAGCAAATATCATCAGATGACTCAATTTTTAAAAAATTAAGAAAAGTATATTTTTTCATTATTTAAAAAAGGCAAAATTTACTTCAAAATGTGAATGTTTTAGAAATGATAAGATTACATTTTTTCTTAATTCCATTTTAATGTGCTCAACTTTTGCTGTATTCTCCATTACAGTGGAATGCTAGCTCTTCTGCATTAAAAAGTGAGGGTCCATTTCTGTCTAAAGGTTGAGTATTTGGAGCAATTTAAAATTTACATCTTTTATTTCGATTGCCAATTGGTTGTTCCCATTAGTGCCGTAGGACTGCTGCTCAAAATCCAGTGCCAGTTGGGCCAAATTTTTTCGAAGTGTGCCATCCTAAGAAAAAAAAACAGACAGTTTTCAAAATTTTCCAGATTCTACAGGCAGTCTTTTGCACACATCTGGTGATGCAAACTACATCAGGCATTCAAATCTAATCATTTTTGTGCTTAGCAACAACCACTCTTTCAGAATCTATGTACAGATATTAGCCACAACTCTGATTTTCAAATGCAACATAGGTTAGCTGTGCAGGAGCGAAGGAGAAAAAGGGGGGTTAGGCAGTTATAGTAGTATTCATGTTACCTGAATGGCTTTGGGCAATAAGCTGCGGTCATTCAACGTGACCTCTGCCCATATGGCATCAGTTTGAATCTTGTGAGGAGTAAATATAGCCATATATATCAAAGGGATGTATTTTTATTATGAAAAAATATAAGCACACCAGACAGTTCAGAAGGTCTTTAAACTTCATTCAAAATAGTAAGTTTGCTATGACGTTAAGAGGTAAAAGGGTTGGGACAGGCATGAGGGTGAAACAAAGTTGGAGAGTTATGGAAGCTTCTTTAAAGAACAGAACTGCAAAAGCACATAGTGAAAGACTGGTGAAAAAGTAGCACAAATTGGTTGGGGTCTGATAGTTGATGGCAGGCTTGGCTGCAGTGACCTTGGCCACATCTGGTAAACTTCAGGATCCTGAGGAAGGATCTGAAGAGAGGAAGGCAAACAGCAGAAGTAAACTTCAGGAGAGCAGACTTCAGTTTGTTTAGGAAACCAGTATGTGGGATCCTGTGGGAGGCTGCCCTCCCTGGCAAAGTAGTCCAGAAGAGGTGGTTCATTTACAGGGACAGCTTGTCTACACACAAGAATAATTCATCTCAAACTGTAAGAAAATGGGCAGGTATAGCAGGGGGCCAGTTTGGCTGATGGGGAATACCTGACTGACATTAACCAAAAAAAAGAAGTGTACAGAAGGTGGCAATAGGAATGAACTACCTTGAAGGACTATAGAAGCCCCACCCAGGCATACAGAATTAGGAAGGCCAGCTTGGCTGCAGTTGAAACTGGCTGAGGAATGAGGTTCATTTTGCTGGGAAAAGAGAAGGCTATGGAGTATCCGATTGTTTCAGCTACATAATGGAGGTGCATAGAGAAGACAGAGCCAAACTCTTCTCAGAGGTACCTAGTTAAAAAAGTAAGAAGCAATCACAAGTTGAAGCAAGCCAAATTCCAACTGAATATATGGGGAAAAAAAATCAAATGAGGGAACATAGAGGCAGAGAGACTGTGCAGTCTCCATCCTTCAAAACTCAACCGGACAGAAAGGCCCAGCTCTAACTTTGAATTAGCCCTGCTTTGAGCAGGAGGTTGGCCTAAATGACCTCCAGAAGGTCCTTCCAGCTCAGATTATTCTATGATTCTGTGAGGTAAGGAGAAAAAAGGATCCTCAAGAAAGCTGAAGAGACTGAGGTGGAGAGGAAGAAGGGAGTCATTAGACCTGCTAAAAGCACAGAGACATAGGGGAAAAAATGAGAAGAGAATAGTTTTACATTACAAAGAAACAGAGGAGGAAGAAAGGAGAAGCAACCAAAAACATTGTATTAGTTTTTTCAAGGCTAGATATGCTTAGAAGTTGCAAACTGGTAAAGTTCCAGCTAAGGCAGTGGAACTGTGCTGGTTAACATCTCCAAGTTCTCCATGGCATATTGTATTTTGGCTTTATTAAATCTGCATTGACATTAAAGCTTGCTATGGAACATTTGCCTTTAAAATGCTTCCTACACTAGTGAAATAAATCCATCTATTTTCATTGTTTATTCTTTTCACTTATCTCTTCCAGTGAACATGTTTGGAATGAAGTATGTTGTGCCAGTTATTTTGCAAGTGAATGAAATACAGGGATATTCTGTGCTCACTGAAACCACTTGCTTTTCTCAGGGTTTCGCTAGGACTGCATGGACAAACTGAATTGCAATTATGTCATGGTTATTCAAATATTTGTAATGTACACTTAACATCCTGCAGTAGATAAGGCTTATCAGATAAAAGAGTAGGATTTGCAAAAATGCACATTTAGAAGTTAATAAATTTATTCCTTAGCTCCAGCACAATCTACCACAGATTAGTTATTAAGTCATTTAACTTGTCTTTGCCTCCCGTTTCTTAAAGTAGTCTCTTGTAAGTGGTTTTGACTGAAAATCACAAAGTTGGTTAGCAGTATAAAAGTATAGATGTAACAGTATAAAAGCCTGTTGTTTAAAAAAGGCAAAGACAATGTTTAAGTAAGTGCAATTGTTATCCAAAATAATACTGATATACAAATTTTATTTGGAAAAGGATATTATATGAGGTAAATATTTTACTTCTTACTATAGTTTGATGTTTTTTTATCCTGTGGAATAGAACTTAAATCAACCATCCAGGTTCTTTATTTATTGTTCTTGTCAGGATAATAAACCCATTGCACAGATCTCAGCCTGTAGTCACTTCCCTTATTCATCACATCTTTGACTGAATGCTTATCCTGGAAAGTCCCAGAGGTTTTATTTATACTATGATAGGATATATACCGTGAAGCCATCTGTCCCTGGCACAAGGTGGGGAGCGGCTTGAGCCCACGCTGCTGGAGGCTGGTGTCCTCTGCCGCAGGCTGGCCTTGCCCCGCTCTCACCCTTGGAGCAAGGCTGGCACAGTGCCTATCCCCAGGCCCTTTCCACCCGCACTGGGCCATGCCGCAATGTGCCAAAGGTCAGGCAGAAGCTGCAGTGGGCCCCCGAAGCTGGGGACATCGGAGGGGGACCATTGGCTTCTGCGCTGTGACTCAGGGCCTGCACTATCATCCGTCAGTACGCTATCAGAGACTGCCTTTCAGCAAGGCCTCTGAGCATGCTCCAAAGAACTTAAAGCCCACGCAGGTCCGGTGCTGTTCACCCCCTCCGCTGCCCTGCTACCTCCTCCTCAGTCCTACCCCATGCCATCCTGCATGATCCCAGCTTCTCCGCCAGAGGGGCTGCCCAGCGTCCAACCCTTGGCAGCTCCAGGCCCTGGTGGGGGGGAGCGTGCAAGGGGATCTAGCTGTGAGACCCTGTGATACAAGAGGACAGCGTACATGTTGTAATGCAATATGAATGTATTACCACCAACAGGAGTAAAATAGAGGCTAAATAACCTCAAAGCCCAAATGAAGGGCACTTCAACTCAAATGATCCTCACTGGCCAGGTATCAAATAGCAAAATGCCCTGGACAGCACAGTCCTAGGGTCTTCCCTAGCCTTGGAGGCACAAAGTCAAGGTCTGCGAGCCGTGGAGCAGTGTGTGGAGATGGGTGAAGGTGCAAGGACAGCAGGGATGCTGCTGGAGGCGTTCTCAGGTGAGCGGGGAAGCCAGCCCTGACATGGTCTCATCCACGCTCGCTGTGTGGAGCTGGAGGAGACTGTCCCTTCAGCTCCCTGGTCAGCCCAGAGGGAGCCCAGGAGCGTGTGCGCGTGTGTCGTGTAGGTGCTGAAGAGACCAGGGCACGGGGGGGGAAATGGAGCAAGCCACACTGACCCTGTAGATAAACCCACAGAATGTAAAGGGGATGAAATCAATGAAATTTTATAGAATCCAGTAGAAATCTGTAGGGGGGTTGAACCATGTTATAAACAGTTTCAACAGTTTTGTACAACAATCTTTTTCATTCTTAGGCTTAATCAAATGTTTAGGGTTTTTTTTCCTACAGTATATACACATCTACGCCACTATCCACATTCAAACTATAATATTTTTTAAACGATGGTGACTTACTCTAAGGGCAATGTTTGCAGGTTTATTGATCCCTTAATCATAGGAAAATGCTGCATACTGTACCATGTAATTGGAACTTGCTTCTCTTAGTTTTTATTGAGATCCTGCATTACTGTTGTTACATCAACAGTAATGTCTCAGTCTACAGCAATTTAAGAAAACAAAATACTAACTTAGTGGAAAAAATATTATTTGCAAGTGATTAAATGTATGCCAGACAGTCATAGATATTAACTAAAGAAACTTATAATTGATTTAAGTAGTTTTTCTGTACTGTAAGTGAAAACAGGCACTTTGGTATCATTAGAAGTCCTCTGATGAAGGAAAGTAAAGCCGCGTACGCCAGCTGCAGGGCATCACACCCAGCGTTATGCAATCACCCTGTAAGTAAGAGGGCTAAGTATCACGGGACCGAAGCTGGCAGACTGCTATGTCCTTTCTTGCTGACCCCGGAGCTGCAATCGTGGGTGTGAACTTCACCCTTCCACGAGCTCCATCGGCACCCTGCACCTGTTGTGCCAGCCAGGGGAACGGCAGCTTTCCAGGAGAGAGAAGTGTAGGGCACCACAAACTTTTAGAGAAGAGTACACAAGAAAAAATCATCTAACTTAAGATTCATGAGTGAATCCATTCAAATAATTATGAAAAATAAGAATTACAGTATCATGGAGACAAAGGTCTGTGCACTCATTCTGCCAAAAAACAAAGGTATTTTTTGGTCACAAGTGCACTGCAGCTGTTGCTTTGGCTGTACAGAAAGTATTCCCTACAGTAATGAGACATAGGGCCCAATTCATCTGCTGTGTCATCCCTATTAGTTATGCCAGGCATAATTTGGCTCACATAGCACTCTCCTAACTACCCACCCTTCCCAGAGTCCTGCCCTGGGCAGCGCCCTAGAATTACTCCACAAGAGAATGCAAATTTCATATTGTAAGACACAATCAACAGTCATAAAATGTGAGCATCAAATGGTTCATAGCAGGTGAAATGACTCCTAATTGGGCTAATTTAAATCGGTGGTTACCCAGTGGTATCCTGTGCCCTTTAGAAATGCCAGCTTTAGTGGGAAGTGAACTGCATTCGCTGTACTAGGTGTGGCTGTATTGAGTGATAAAAAGATTATTTAGAGCACATTACTAGAGCTGTGATAGCCACATGAGACATCCTTTTATCAGTGTTGTGTTTCAGAGGATGTATGAGCTTGCTTTGCACTAATTTCACTGTTCTGGGAGATTATATGTCATATTATACTCAGGCAGAAACATCCAAAAGTCATGATCTTTGTGATATCTTGCTAGACAAAATATTAACATAGATTTCATAACTCTGAGTATTCAGTTGGGTAATATATTGCTGGAGACAAGAGGAGAGTGAAATTGTGTGCAGCATTGAGAGACTATCCCTGGAGATATGCGCTTCATGTCTTGCGAGCAACTTCTAGGAAAAGAGTTGCCAGTTCTCTGCCAGCTGTTAGTCACTGAATTACTCAGCACAGCAGAAGCTACCATCTTCATTTGGCTTGTTTCAGATACAGGATTTTTTAACCTTTCTCTGTGCAATTTTTTCCCCAGTTAGGAGACTCGCAAGAAAAATGTTAAGCTCACTACCAAGACAAAGAATGGATGAGGGCTTCAGTGACAAAGCAATAAAAAGCCATATGTAAAGAACTACATTTATTGTACAAGGCTTACACAAGCTCAAGACTCAAATTTAAGTTATGGGTGGAGGAACCTTGAGTTTTTTGTTTTAGTGTTTTTTTCTTGATAAATCACGTTATTTTCATGTCATTTTTGCTGCAGTTTATATTATTCTAAGTAGTTTATCAAAATTAATTAATTTCAGCTATGACTTTAACCTGTCCTGGAATTTATTATTCTGTAAGACTTGGAAATGCTGTATCTCTGTCTTCTATCAACTCTGAAAGATTATCTCCTGATAGCCAGCTTGTCGATATTCTTTATGCACAAAGCAGTGATGCCCTAGCTAGATTCATCAATTAAATCTTCAGGATGATGACAGTGAAATTTATTTTGATAAATAAAGTCAAATTCACCAGATGATTTTGGCTGAAATTAGTTTTGGATTTATAAAATTAATGAAGGAGGAGAGCTGTTTTATCCCAGCCAGTAGGTACAGAACTCATCCAGGGGAAAAACCCCAGTTTAATTCCCATTTCTTCCAAAAGAGATTTGACCTGATGTTTCCATTAAAAACTGTTCATTAGAGTAAGCTGGGGATGCTTGTAACTCATTTTCTTGCTGCTATCCCACTTCATATAACATATTTTCCATCTCTCGAGTGGAAAATCTGTTACAGTATAGCAGCTGGATCAGCTTTCTGCTGGATAGTTTCATATCCCTTTCAGGCAGCAACGGAAAATAAACTCGAGACTTCTGCATCCTTCTTGGGGTCTCTTAGCTTGGGGTTACTGTGTAGAAGAACTTCTTTCCTTATGGCTAGTGTCATTTCCTCTGCTTTACTTTTGTCGGCCAGAAAGAAATGGCATCGAAGTGGAAGCTTCTCCAGTTTCCCCTTTTACATTCCCTGGTCAACAAAGTCAGGAAAAAATCATTTTGGTTAGATGTGAACCAAAGAGTTAAAAAAAAAATTGGTTTAGTCATTGAACAAAAAAGGAATAACTTCATACAGCCTCAAGCAGGACCTGAAATACTTGCCTTGAATATTTAGCTTCCTGAATAGACTTGAACGTAAGACAGCTAAATGGACAGGTAACCAGGTTTGATAAATTTGTTAAGTCATGGGAGTTCGGTATAAAAGTACAAGGATACTTACCTCAGTTATTCAAAAACTGATTTAGTAAAAGCTGGTAACATTTTCCTGAGATACCACTGTTTCACTGGATATTAGACCAGGGGCTTATAAAGCACCATCACTTCCAGCAAATGAGAGGTGCAAAACTGAGGCACCAGTTTCCTGACTAAAACCAGTATTCAGAAATAGTGTTTGTACTTGCTATAACCTAGAACACAACTTTAATGTTACTTACTAGGAAAATCCAAACAACTATTATTGACAATCCTAAGTTTTCCCTGCCAAATAAAAGCTCTTGTGTTGTAGAGCCTGCAAAGCTAAGGTCTGATGCAAACTGATCAGGGCATTTGATTTAAGACAGCGGGGATCATGAAATGGACAATATTTGGTTCAGTGCTAAAGTACTTTGAATTTGAGCCATAAATCTAGAAATAAGACACTTTCTTTCCCTCTTTTTCCCACTAAGTCCAGTTGCCTTTTCTTCTTAATGTTTCCATTTCTAAAACCAAAAATATATTAAGCTTCTGTACTCAATAATTCGTTTGTTACAAAAGAATGAGAAGCCCTAAGTAATTCCACTGTGATTTTAACATTACTCTCCCACACATGCATGATAAGCTCTTTCATTACCCTTTTAGAAAATAATGAGCAGTTTCATTCTGTGCGTAATAAAATTAGATGAGCATTCCCTGCTGTGGGTTTGACGAGCTACAGAAATAAAATTGTTAAGCTGCACCTTTGCTAAAGAAACTGGCTAGCAGTTGCCTAACTTTGAATCTTTCTGAAATGTGTTTGCTAATCTTGAAACTTTGTTCAGTGTTAGCCTTGAAAGCTCATCTTAGTCCATCTGTCCTCTCCTCCTGTCATCTCAAACTGCAGAACATTTCATTTATGGACACATACACAACCTGTGAACATATTCAGTAATTTTTATAGAATCAAGTACACATTTTCCACACCTAGCTTATTCTAATGCAGAAGGATTTTTAATATTATTAAATTAGAGTTTTCTTAAAGGTTGCACCAGAGACACGCTCACAAACAGATCTATGCATTGCATAACTGTTGCGAGTCACAGCCTTATATGATGGCCTGAAAGGGGCTTCAGGTGCTTGCAGCCCTTTCACAGGGATATTTACTTTGCTTATATGCACACGTCCTCCTGAAAACTGCTGCTTCAGAACAGTGAGTTACCTGGAAACTGGCCTTTCTGTAAGCCAGGCCACATCAAGTCAGTGCTTATGTGGAGAAATTATAGATGGTCTTGTTATGTTGGCATTCCTGTGAAACTATTCACGCAAAAAGAGAAGTTGCCATAATTTCAAGATGGTTGCCTATCTATTTCTGGAATACATGGACAGTCTATATCCTAACCTATGTAAGATAAGACATATACTATTACAGATATCATGCTAGATCATGGTTTGGCATCTTGTAGCAAATTAAACAAAACAGGTGCAAAGTGAGTAAAAAAAGTAAAAGATCTAAAGCAAATCCAGGATTTGGATTTAGTAGGGAACGAAAGTATGAAAAAAGAAAGTAAAATTTTTAAAACCTGAGCCATTAGATTGTGATTTTTTTAATTCATAGTTGCAGCATTTCGAACTAGCTAAAAGTAGGAGAGTATTCCTAGGGAAACCCTAGGTTACAGAACAGTTACAATCTTGTCACCGGTATGTAAAAATATCAGCTGGATTCTGGCTATATTCCACCGAGCAGGTGGTAAAAGGAAACAGTTCCTTATCTGATACAATGATCCCAGGTGAACAGATGGTGGCATCATTCAGGCCTTTTATAAAGGGTAATCAGAAAGCTTAAAAATAAATAGAAACACCGATCCTCTCTAACATGTACTTTAGTGATTTATTTTGCACATATTCTAACCAGTTAACTCAAAAAATATAAAAAGGGAGCCGTCTTGATTCCTACACAGTATAGTTTGTTTATTTTTCTTACATTTTTTCAGTAGTCAATCTATAATTTGCCCTTAAAATGAAGTTAGAGGTACACTTGTAAAATCTCCATTGCCCCACAATCCTTCTCCCATTTTACTTAGTGGATTTGTCTGTGTGCTGCCTGCCTGCAAACTTCTCTGCTCGCCGATTGTCATGAATGACCATTCTAGTTACTCTGCTCTTTCTGTAGGCATTGCTGTCCATGACATCAATAGGCAAATACTGCTTTAAAATACGCAGTCATATTTCCTAGATGAAATAATGGCAAGTGCTTTGTTATTCCCCCTTTCCTAACAATATTTTCATTTATAGAGTTTATGATTGTATGATTTTTTCTCCCACATTTACTAAGACACACATTCAGTTCATACTCTTACAGAAAAACAGATTTAGGAAATGCAGTAGAGGAAACCTGTAAGAATTCTTTATTCATAATGTATTTTCTAAGAAAAATGACCTTTTCAAAAACAAAGTTCTTTTAAACTTCTGTTTCTAAAGGCTTTTGCTACTAAATGTACTCTTTTTAAGCAAATACTCACACACACACACACACACACACACACACACACACATTGTTCTCATAGTTGACTCTTTAGGTCATACACTATTACTTAGATAGTTTTTATGTCGATAAAATGTGGCCATTAAACACGGTTGTTCTGATTCTGAAACATTTTGCACCCAGCTTTCTCAAAAGCATGCTAAGAATTACGTTTTCTAATTGCTAAAGGATAATTTTTGAGAATACATGGAAACTTTTACTACAGATCTTAGCAGTCTACTCTGACACACATAGCTTGCATTAGTGAATGTCCTAACAATATGCTCTTGTGTGCACTCAGTAATGCGTTATATAATACTTCGGGCATAGTAAAAGACTCGCTCAAAAATATGGCAAGCACATTATGCATCTGAAATTAGAAACTAACCCCTGTTGCTTACATAATACTACTATTATTACTGTATCTTGTTCTTCTTTGGAAAATAATTATCTGCTTCCACATTTAGACAATACACAGGACCAAACTTTTCTGTGAATTGCACCATACATGCCTGTTGAATTTAGTCAGATTTGTCTGATACCAGTCAATTGTAATTTACAGACAGACACATAATACCTTGTGGTATTAAATATAATTATCTATAACTTTCCTGCAGTTTCTTAAAAATGAAAACTATTAGCAGCAAAGACTAACTGTGGCAGACTATTAGACAGTCAGATACCTATTTTACTTTTGTGAAATAAGTGATAAAATAACTGGAACTTGATCTCTATAACCACAGGAAAAAGCCTACAGGGCAATAGATACATTCCTTCCTTGACACGCTGAATCTGAGGATGCTGGAAAGAACTCTTACGGTCCAGTAATTAACAGTAAGAATTGTTCTTCCCGTGTAGAAGACAGTCATATCACTATAATATTACGGTTCATGTTACTTCAGCTTCACTCAACTTATTCCCTCTAGTTTTCCATTTTCTGTTTTAAAATTTTCCAGTTTCTGAAAATACTTCTGCCTATATACATGAAGGTTAGATCCACCACAGATGGAATTTCCATTTTTTAACACCAAAGTGTCTTTATATTCATGTAGTGGATCAAAATATAAACTGAAAGCCAAAACTTCTGTGAAAAACTTATATTAGATTTCTTTTTTAAACTATAGTGTCTGCTGGGTAGTACTATTGTGTTAAATGGTGCTCTATGAATCTTAGCTTATATACTTGTCATATAAGTGAAAGTCATAAAAGATGGAGGCAACAGAAGCAGAAAGCTTCATATTGAAGTGAAGCAGAAAGGTTCTAAAGTTAGAGAATTAGAAAATAAAGTCCTCTTACGGGAAGTGTTTAAAATTAAAAGTATACTAACTGTAACATATCCAATTGGAGCTCTTGCCAAGAGCGAGCCTGGCAGGAGATGAGAGAAAGATAACCTTCTCGCAGAGATTACCCCAGTGACCTGACAGAAAGCCTAGTAAGGTGGAATGACTTCAGGCTGGCGGTGAAAAGGAGGTGAAGAGCCACTGGCCATTCATGTCAAAGACAGGCGGGCCAGAGTCCAAGCAAGGCCATAGGATACTTTCCCTGCCATTATTAAAAAGCAGGGCAGGCTAAATACAGCAAACGTGTCTTTTCAAATTCTCAAGTACCTGAAATGGAGAAACTTCCTTTTATCTGGAGTTTCTTTCATTTGCTGTTGGCAAATATTCAGAAAGGTAAACTTCTGGTAGTAAAAATGCTTGTGCAAAGTGAAGGAGCTATGACTGTATATGTAAATAAATACTCAAAAGTATTTTTGCCATGGAAACCTCCTGCTGGCATTTCGAAGCTCGCTGTGCTTAGAGAACAACATAGAGGCAACCATGCAACCATTTGTGCTGGGAGCAGCTGATTCCCTGTCACACAGGCACGCCAGAGCCAAGGACTCCCTGCTCTCCTCTCATATATTATCTTGTCCCCGCTGGAGTCCTGCCCAGACACTCGTGCTGGGGAACCCATAGACTGGTATCACCAGGAGAGCAGCGACCAGAACGAATCCTGTATGGCACGTACCTCTCAGTGGATAGCAAACCAGTAAAGCCATTAAGCTGAAGGGACAAGTAAAAGGAGTGACAGTGAGCACCAGCTTCAGGATCCAACCAGTAATAAGAATGGCCACGGAGGGGCTGTGGGCTGCAGGCCACAGACAAAAGGAGTAATGCGTGTTGTTGAATCGAGTCTCTTTTAGACAGCACATAAGAGTCATGACTCAAGGGACGGATAGGGAACACACCTTACATTTCCCTCAGTCACTCTCTGTAGGACACATACAGCAATGACAACAGATTATTCTCAGTAGCGTGTAGCAGAAATATTGACTAGATGACCTTCACATGCTGTGAATAATTTTGAGATATTTTCCTCCATCACCACTGGATTTGTTAAATTGTAAACATTTAATCACTAAAGACAACTACATGATAGAAAATAGAAATGCAAAGGGTTCATTATTTCTGAATCTTGACATTACACAGCTGCCTTATTAATACCTGCTTTTATCTCATCTTTTTTAATGTGACGAGGGAGATTATCTTGATTGCTATAGCTTTGATAGTGACTTGGCTATATCAAAACCTGACCTGCAGTTCATCTACTCCTGTTAGGGTATGCCAAAAAGCACTTTAATGAGAGCAGCTAAGCGATCAATGTTAAGAATTAAACCTTTTAGCAGAAGCTGCCATACACTAAACTATCCAAAAACAAGAACGAGTAAATGTCAAACTGCAAGTGGCTCCTACAAGAGTGAACAGTGGGGGAGGACTGCAAGGAGCCTCCACCTCATTTTGGGTGGCCTGTTAGAGACACAGGCAATACTGCAGTCCCTCCCTTGAGAGCCCTGGAAACATTCACTTTTTGTCTCCGCTAAGGGTTCCCCATCACAAAAACGGACAGATAGGAGATAGAGTATTTCCTGCTTCACTCTCTGGTCTTGGTTCCTGGAGCCAGCAGGAACTGTAAGTAGAAGTTACTGCAAGCACCACCCCTTGCCCTGGATTTTGGATAGTGTGGGCAGGATCCTGCTGCATGAGAGGAAACCTTGTGGGCTCAGCACTGTCCCCAGAGAAGCTGGCGGGCGGTCTGCAGCTAACATCAAGGGCAGCAGGGTTGACTTCCCTGTGAAATAATTCTAAAAGCACTCACATATTTTTCAGAGTAATAACATATTTTTGCTTAAATACTAATAGTATCAGATTTACCAGTGACATAAGTAGGTATAGTTCCACTGAAGCAGTAAATTTCAAGATTATGTTTATTAACTATCCTAGATTTATTTCTTAAAAGAGGCTAAAGAAATGCTAAAAAGATTCTAAGATGTTAAAAAGATGTTAAATTGGTTAATAAAAAGTAAATGTAATTCTTAAAAGATGTCCATGAACTTTTAAAGGCAGTCTACTGCCTTAAACGTTACAAACAGAGGACAAGTTTTATTACCTTGAGATTTTTTTAAAGGAATGAAAATTGATACCAACTTCCAAAAATACAAATATTTAACAAATATAGAACTATTTTGAAATAGATGCAATGTTTTCTTAAACACCATGAAACTAACTACAAAGTTAAAAATATTACTGATGCATATCAAATTTACTCTCATTCTGTTGTCCAGGTTGAATGAAGTGTAAAATACTTGATACAAATGGTAATAGGTAAGCAGCACAATTTATTCCCGCTGTGGTGATGTGTACAATGTTCTTAGGAACAGAGATTAGGTCTTTTTAATTAAAAACTTCTTCTGAAAAGGAGTATCTTTGATATCGTTAGTGCATGTTGGAGCAGTGAAGAATGTGCATTTGGGAAAAAGGGTCTACACAATTAGGTTTTTTATTTTCTTGATCTCTAGTATCATTGAACTATCAGCTTCATATTAGAGTGCTGAGGACCCAAAAGTCCTAAGTCCACTAAAGTGTATGGGAGATTTGGCACTGATTAAAGAGTTCCCAGAAATTTATTCCATTTACTCTGAGCTCAGTTCGACAAAGCATGTCCTTAGAGATGCTGAACACCTTGAAACCCATCAATCTCAGCAGGATTTGGGGATGCACCATTTTTACATGAAAGCCATAGCACCTTGCATTACCAGTTCAAAGTATGATCATCTGTGATGGTGTTTACAAATGTCAAAGATATATAACAATTTAACCCACTTCTCAAATCTAATTAAACTATTTTGGATGAAGAGTGAGTTACCACTATATCTATTTGTTAAAATTGCATACAGACATTGCACAGGGCTTGTACAAACCTGTGCCTATGAACAAATGAAAAGCTTTTAAGATCACAGAGAGGTTTTTGATGTTAAAAATTAACCATGATTACATACACAATACCTGTCACTTCCATAATATAAAACATTGGCAAGAAGAAATAAAGTGTCCTGAAGAAATATCAGAACATAACTTTACACTGCTTAAAACATACCTCCAAAGCTGCTATAAGAAATGCCAACAAGTAGTTTATTATTAAAACACATCTCTTCTTTAAAGAGAGCTATCTGTGGTCATTTTGATTGACACTAAAGGGTTCTATAATACAAAAAATTACTTGCTGCACTATTCCATAGATGAAATTATACAATCTATTTTTTAATTACGATGAGCAAATGTACTAAGGCTACTTTTTATGAAATCTAGTAGTGTTAAAATGCTCTAAGATAAATGCACAACAGAACTGGTTGACAAGTATTCTGTGGGTTTTTTTTTTTTTTTTTTTTTTTTTTTGAGTTTAACTTAACATTTAGTTGGTGGAATGTGCTTTATTCCAATGTGCTTTATTTATTTTCCTGATTCCCCTGGAATGAAGTCAAAGCCATTTCAAATCTTCTTATCACGGGAGGCAAAATAGAATACTGCTGCCTGAAAGATGGAAAAGCAGGAGAAAGTTCACTGGTGACACAGGAAAGGGAAAAGGAAAAAGAGAAGAAGAAAGCAGAATTTCAGTGGAGAGCCAGTGAAAGAGCTCCAGAGCCAGGATTTCTGCATCAGATGTTGCCGGTAGAGGAGTGGGGCTCACACTGCCTTTAGGACACTGCTCTTTGCCCCTCCGTAGCAGCTGTCTCCTAAACTCCAGTGCCTTTTTTCAGATGCTGTAACACAGGCAAAACAAGCAGGGTGTATATGGTCATTTTGTCATCCCAGGCAGTGTGTGGCTTTAGGTAGGTTTGTCTTTATCTTGAACTGAACGTGTAAGAGGTCTAAATTGGATACTGAAGGTTATGAGCGGCTGCGAATACACTGCCGTTGACTCAGAAAGCTTTTGAATTTTGAGAGAGAGAGTAGAAATGGATTATCTAGCATTCCCCAGCCGTGTGGTCTTGCAAGAGGCCTGAACGCTAGTGAGGAGGCCCACGGGCCTGCTGCTGAGCTCTGGGATGGAAAATATGACCTTTTCCCTTGTCTAATTCCAGTTTGCTGTATAGGTACTTTTGTTTAAAAGAGGAGGACTGCAGCAGAAAGGAAAACTCTCTGTCTCTGTTCTCCTGGCCCCTGCAGCAGGGCAGACACCCAAACCCCATCGCGCCACATCCGAGGTGACGAAAAGGAGAACTGCCCTGGGCCTGTGGCTGGCTGCGTGGGCTTGGCACAGCCCGGCACAGAAAGCCGGGGGATTAGAAAGGACGACTGGAAGAAAAGTTCCTCTCCATGAGGACAGATTTCCTTTCAGATATTTTTATTTGAATTGGTCTTTCCTACCAGATCTGATCTTTTTCTGTTTAAAAAGTTATTGTTTTCCAGCTTACTTATTATTTTGCACTGTAATAAACCAAGTGCCAGTCTGGGAGCCTTCAGCTACCCTCAGCTTGCTCACTTCCCAGAAAAGCGAGGAGCTTCCACTTCGAGGCTCTGCCTAACTTTAAGTCCCACCTCAATGCCCACAACACTTCAGGCAGGACGAGGTATGAAATCTATAACATTTATCTGACAAACTGTGGTGCATTTTTAAATATTAATGATAATACCTAATTAAAATGAAGGAAGACCTCCTCTTTATATGATTTCCAATGCTTCTAAAAGCAATGAGCACAACTTCACTACAGAGAGCAGGGGAGAAGATCCTTCTCCCTTCTCCGCTTAGCCCTGGCTAGAGCGTGAAGTGCTCCTGTGCTGTCCAAGGCCATTGTGGCTGGGTGGGTTCTCAGTTGTCTCTCTTAGGGGATAGATATATTTCCAAGCTAACCACATTATTATGTGCTAAGAGAAATACAGAAATACATGACAGGATACAGATGAAATGACCTACAACCCAGTTTAGTAATCTTTCAAAACTGTTACTTCATTGCATATTTAAAATAGATTTAAAATAATTTTATTTTAAAATAATTTTTAAAGCTTTGGCGGCAGTCATTCTGCTGTGACAATCTGTTGACTTTGGTAGAACCTCTCCTGCATTTGCATCTTACTTGTATTTACAAGGAAGCCAAAAGAAGGTTGACCAGGAAGCTGTTAGGTGGAAATTTCTGCACTTCTTAATGCTTTCCTTTGCAGCATTAAGCATGATCGTTCATGTCATTAATTTTTATTGTTTCTACTATTCCCCTTCATCTGCTTTGTATTCATATCATATAGGTTTCTCTTTCATTCCACCAAGATATCAGAAAAGGAGTTGGGGGAAGTGGGGGAGAGACATTGAAAGCACAGGCAAATCAAAAAGCAGATATTAAAAGAAAAACTTTGCTTCATTGTAGCCTTTCTCTAATGTATCCTACATTTGATTTGATGAATAGTGTATATGCAATCTGGTCAGCACTGGGAGCTATGAGAGAATAAAGCAGATTCCATGTGGACAGAACTATCAAGAGTTTAGCTCTTAAAATGTGCAAGTTTCTACTGAACTCTGAATTTTCAGTGGTTTATAATTTGCAAAAACCTGGGAGAATGCAAAGTCCATTCCTCTAGCATATATAGCATGCCTCTGCTCCAAGAAACTTTCTTTTAGTTAGGCAGCACTTTTTCAGCACGGACAAAACTGGTTTTCTATAACCTAATTATCAGAAAAGGCTACAGTGTTTTATCTGATTTTTTAAAAATACAATCAGCCCAAAGTCTGATTAAGTAACTTGATACTAACAGGTGCTACAGGAAAAAAGACAAAGAAAAAAAGAAAGATAAGCATGCTGTAGATGTTTGCATCAAAATGACATAACTCTCTGCATTATTTTCTTAAACATGTGCTAGCTGGTTCTTTCCCCCTTTTTAAAAGAGAAAAGATGAGCCAGAGCTGGTTTTGGGTTTTTTTTTTTATCTGTACAAACCAAGAGACAGTTCTTGATCTCTCATAACTGAAAAGCTGTGTACATCGACATCAGTACTCAATCTGACTGCTAAGAATGACCTTCAGCTGCAAAGGCCCAATTTCTGTGAAAGCCTACCAAAGCGCCAGAATACAGGTAGGACGTGTGGACAAAAGACCATGTGCTAGTGAGCAAACTTATGTTGTTATAGCTTGTCATGTGGAAACAACTTGTGAATATAAGCAAGAATAAACATATATGCATTCATGGTAAAAATACCCTGACTTAAAAATCTCCAGCCTTTGAAACAAATGAGCTGAAGGAGTGTATTCGTCCTTGCAACTGGGATTTAGACTTGTGCCCAAATTCAGTTTGAGAATTTACTGCCAAAATTCTACCTGTCAGTATGTGAATCTCATCTCGTTTACAGCAGTTACATTCAGCACTTCTGAAGTAAATATATTGAGCAGTAAATATACTAAATTTCCCTGTAGTAACTTTTTCACAGAAAAATAATCACCCAAGATCAGATTCTGATTTCGCTTACACCAAAATTAGCCTGGATGTCTTTGATCAATAAAAAGAAGTTGAATATATAAAATCAGCAACAGGGGTGAAGAATATTTTTTTGACTCAGACTCTACCTGGATAAGCTGGCATGATTTTATTGATATAAATGAAGAAAAACTATGGATCAGGTGTGTCAGTGAGATGCAGATATAACTTAGATAGGGTTAACTGTCTGTATCCACAGAGAATGTCATCTGTATTTGCAAATGCTACTGCATTTGTAGACAATAGTTTATGGAAATAAGACTCTCTGGTCCAGCTAAGCTACTCTGGAGAAAAGACAAGGGGCTGGGAGCAAAAATAATTATATGCTCCTTCTTCAGCTCCACATTGCTGAGGCTGAGTGGGGGAACATTTGGTCCCTGATACAACCTAGAACTAACACAGAACTGTTATGAATGAGGCAAAGTTGTCACTGCCTGCAAAAGCATCATTTAAAGATGCCAAATCACAGCCCTGCTCTAACCATGCTTCCTTTCCAGGTCCAGAAAGTTGGAGCAAAAGCAGTGTAATGCCAAGATGTTACATCTATAGACTCAGACATACTCACCCCCTAAGAAAAACTCTAAGGGAACAACACCCTACGGATGGGGTGGCGTGAAGCAGCTGCAGCGTAAAGATTCAGACCTGCTGGTTCTCACAAGAGCTGTAGGTTGGTATCCAGTATATGTAAGAAGCACATCTTATTTGTACCTTATATACTTCACTGTTACCCTTAAGTTTTTAGTATATATTCCCATAGGAGGTGCCAATGTTTTTTTAGTTACCCAAATGTGTGTGTGTGTTATTATTACAGTTTCCATCCCCTTAGATAAGGAGAAAATACTTCTTCTCTATGAGGTAGACAACTGAATTTGGATCTTAAACTATTTTTAACAAGGCAGCAGTTCATGATGGGGATTACTGCACATGCATATTAGAAGCCAAATGCCAAATACTCCTGCTCAATTTCTCTAACAGCTGAAGGAAATCTTTTTTTAAAATATTCTGATAACAGCTGAATGGCTTTCCTTCAACTTCTGGGTTAAAGTAGATATGTAAATTTGTGATCCAAGATAATCAATAAAAGCCACTGCAAACAAAGACTTAAGAAATAAAATGCTATCTAAACTGTAACCATAGCATCCCCTGCAAGTAGATAAATTACCTAATTACAACAATAATAATACTATGTATTTATATAGCAACTTCCATCCAGAGGTTTCAAATGCTTTAATGAATTATTAATCATTAAAATCTTCTTGATGAACAATTGTCATTATCCTTGTTTCAGAGATCAAAACACTGTAACACATCATGATTTAAATACTTGCTAACTTCACTCAAGAAATCTATAGCAGAGCCATGAAACATGTCCAGTTATGAGGACTTCACATTTTAAACTCTCAGTCTAAAGTCTTACACTTCAAATGCAATGTGTTTTTATATTTGATCTTTGCCCAGAACTTCAAACTTAAAGTTTCAGTTTAAAGTCTTAGCTTTTATATACTACATGACCCAGAATAAAACTGTTATAGCTGGAGACTTCATCTGAACATAAGATGAACAAACCTTTCCCACAAATGTCTTGAGGTAAATCATCAACACCTTGTTATTATATCACTTACTACAGTATGCATGGATGTCAGAAAGGGTGTTAAAGTGAAGAGAGAGTTACGTGGCTTTACATTCTTTAGAGTGCTATATTAGTTTGTACTTCCAATCTGAGAGAGACCACTTCTACTCTCCTCTCTGAATGCACTAAAGGTTATGTGAGGCATGCACTATGAAGAAGAATGTGCTTCAGGAAGACCCGAAACATTGATTTTAATGGTTGTAATTCTGTATGTGGTAAGGTTTCTTCCAGCATGACAATACAAAGTTATTATGTCTTCCACTTCCCTTCCCTTCCAAGTGTGGAGGATAAAAAATGTAGCAAGATATGTCTTTTAATCCTGAAGTGTTTCTGTGGCAGATGGAAAATATTGAAAACTAATCTAACTGTCATGCTTGCTAAACACAAGGATGATCATAGTGTACTACTATTTTCTTTTTTGAATATCAGTGCATAGAAATAGGCAGATGTAGCCTAAGCATTCTTGAGTTATCAGATACTGTGATGCTGTGTTTTATTTAGTAACTTTCAGAAAAAATCTGCGTTTCCAGTTTCAGAGGTCTTGCACGGTAAAGATGCCTGAATTCAGTAATCAGAGCAACTGCTTCCACAAAAAGGGGGAAACCTTAAGAGACTCTGAAATGCTAAGGACTAGAGCAAGAGACTTAAAGCATATGTAGGGTAGACAAACAAGTGGACCTCTGGTAGAACTTTCACTGTTTTAGCATAGCAATGACAAAAACAAGTTAGCCCATATCAACGTGAGCTTTCATGCTGCACGCTTCCTGTATCATTATTTTAACTCAGTGATGAGAAGGCAGTGGTGTGTGCGCTCTTCTTTCCCCTTTCTATAGTGAGGCATCAATTAAAAGTCATCTTGCTACCCACATTGTGGCAGCAGAAAAATAAAATGAATTGCGAAAGTATATTGTATTGAGTGTTGAGTTAATGGTCCCACTCCAACAGCACTTTAAAAGACATTTTGTCCTGTCAAGATTTACAGTAGGAAACAGTAACAAGAAATAAACTCAGAAAGTTGAGTAACTGTCTGCTGACATTTACATGTGTGCGATTCACTTTGTGGCTTTATATACAGGGACTACACAAACCATCATGGCTTAAAATGGTCTCTCTTGGTAGTCTCACAAGCATACTCTGTCATCTTTGATGTAAACAGTGACTCTGAAAATTGTATCAGAAGCTGTTACTGATAGATTTGTACATTGTCAAGTCAGCAGATAAAAAACATTTCCTAAATTTCTTCTACATATTGTCACTGATAACTACTGAACAAATCTTCAGAGGTGACTATGAAGAATGTGCTTATCTTATTCCATTAATAAAAAACAACTGGAAAGACAGTTTTATATATGAGTACCAGAGTCAAAAGATGAGTATTTAATTCCACTGCACCTTGAACTGAAGGACGCCACACTTATTGATGGACGTGGCAAGCTGAAAGACAATTTTAATAGTGCCACATTCCTCAGAGGAGAAGTTATCATGTGAAGAAAGTCCAGACCTAAAGAAGATAGGGACAGTATCCTGTTTCCATGGGACTTCCATACAAAGAAACAGAAGAAGCAGCTGGGAATTAAACAGGAACAGAAATGGGGTTGCAAAAATGCGTGTAGAAAACATTGTTATTTTACATGTATTTCTCCCTAGCCTGATCACTGCAGATGTAAGTTCCTTCAAAAATGTAATGTCTCAAAAAGATGACAGACAAAAAAATTAAGGGTAATCTAGCAATAATTCTAAGTAGTATACAGGTCTAATTCTGGATACTATACATACCAAATGCAAGGTTTCTCTTAGATGTGCTCTTTGCGTGAATTTACCCCTCTGGGAAAGAGTTATGAACTGTTACGGTTAGAAATGACTCCAGCACTGGCACTGAGTGGGCATCCAAACTGCCCTGGGATCACTGCACTGCGCAGCAATGGGGATGGCTGATGCCATCAGACCGTTACTCATTGGCAATAACTCACACATTGTCCATTCTGGATCAGAGGTTAGTTGTACAACATAAAAATATAAAATACTGTGTGCTGCAGCAATCTCATCATGCTGGACTGAAAGGGGCCCCGGGAGGCACCTTGAGGGGGCCGTTTGGCACTGCGTCCTGGGGGCATCTCTGAAGAAGCTGCACACGTCTCTGTTCGTAGACTCACACCGCAGCCCTGCGATCTCTGGGGGGCTCCTTTGGTTGCGCTGGTAACGTTCAGTATTCACTGAACTTCCTTCTGCCCTCTAAACACAAGGAAGGGGAAAGCCCAACATCCTGCAATAAAAAGAAAATAGCAAACTAATTCCAATATGTTCATGAACACCAAAAAGCCCTTTGTCTGCCTGATCCATGGTCCTTTTTATCACCCCTTATGCGATGAAACCATGGGCCTACTGTGCACCCTACTATTTTGAATGAAATTTTTCTACGAGGGCATAACGCTTTACTGTTATGTACAGAAAATATAACTATGGCCCTACAGAATAGCAAACTGTAACGTTGTGTGCCCTTTCTGGCTGGGAGTTGTTGGCAGAACAAAACTATTTGCAATCTTTTCCACAGCTGCAAAGTAGCCTTTGTGCATTCATTTCTCCAGGGTGTAATGCTATGCAAAATGTGGAATTCATTTTTGATTTAATTTAAATTTATCTTTTGAACAGTTAATTTCATTGCTGAAATGTGCAGTCAGTTACCTAAAAAATAATATGTAGCAGGCATATGCACCTTTTCAGGGGCAAATTATCAGATTGTTTCATTTTATATGTACACTGCTGTATAAAGCATGCATGACATCCAGATGATTTCAAATGTCATTCAGTTATTTGGCCACAACCTGCGGAACTGTACACATGCCAGGGAAGTTATGATTTGTTGAGAAAAAATTGAGGTCACAAATGTTTTTGAAAGCCTGGAATGCTGCAGTTTGGGGCAGAGATAGGCACTGCCTTTCTGTTATTCCAGAACTGTAACATGTGGGAATTCAAAGTGCCTGACGTAGTGGACAACACAATGCGACATACAAATACCCCATGTGAAAAAAATTCCTCTAGCATCATTCTCTTTACTGCCATCCAGAGGCAATATAGAACCAATATTAGTAATAATTTCTTGAAAACATCACCCTAGAAACAGAAAAGGTCTGAAGAAGAAAATCAGCAAAGGACTTTCAACAGATCAGTAAAACAAACAGAAATGATGGGAAGTGTTCCATTTGCAGAATTTGCATTCTAATATTAAATGTCTAAATTGGTGATAAGTTCCAAAACAAGATAAAATATTCTGTGATATTAAGATACTACCAGCATGATTTGGGGATTGGTACTTGTTCACATGACTGAAGCAACGAAGACACTAAGACAGTTATTTCAAACAAGTGCCCATAAGAGCTTCAGGTCACACTACATCGATCATTTCATTTCTGTGTCTTCCAGTATTCTCATCAATAATACCTATATACAACCCCATAATATAATGTATGTTGTCCAGAATCCCCTCCAAAAGCTTAGCTTGGGAAGGAAAGTGCACTGAGTTGAATTTCTGCCAAAGCAAGGTAAGGTATTACAAAGTAGTAAGAAAGTGAAAATACAGTTTTGCCATGGAACGATACTGGAATATCCAAGTGTTACCACTGCTTCATGTTTTTCCACATGTCAGCTGAACAGCAATAATGCCCTGTGAGCACATTCTTGGACCATGACAGATATGAAAAGTTGATGCTATCAGCTCTGTCACATAAATCATTAAAGCTATCCTATTCTGTCTAAAGATGTCTGTGATTGCTCTATAGTCATCTCCTATATTTCTAAGCAAAAATTTAAATTGCTGAAGTTATATGCATGCTTATATACTTGTGGGATGGTAGTCCATGATAGTATCTCACCTTTAAATGTGTTGCTGTAAGTTGTAAGAGTCAGTTATAAAGTAGTTTGCAAATATATACATAAAAATGCATATGTACAGGGTATATATGAAGGAACCTGTTCTTCAAAACTTCAAAACTTGTATCAACTTTAGCTAATTTTACAGGCTAAAAAAAAATATTATGGACAAATTTAAAGTTCAGAATTTAAATGGTTGATGTATGATTCAATACATGTTGTAGCATTTTGCTTTATTTTAAACTACTAACAGTAGAACTGCTTAGAGAAGGATATTTTTGGTTTGCCTATTTTCCTTTCTGATATCCCTTCTAGCAACAACATATAGGCAGAGGAAATGCATTCAGCTACAATAATGACATGATGTAAACCTGTGAAAATAAAGAAACTAATATTACTGAAAATCTCTTTCAACACAGTCTTTTGAGCTGGAAAAGTGACAGCAAACACTGCTAAACAAGGGTAATCTTCCTCATCTTGTTACTATTATACTTAGTTACAAGGAGAGAGGAGTCTGGAAATATTTTGTAGTGTTAACCTGCATAGTACCTACCTCTCTGAGGTTGAGTAAAACCTTTCAGGTTATCTGAAGACAGTTTTGATGCCTTAATTGCTATCTTTTCTTTTTTCCTGGGCTAACTAACCTCAGTTTGCTAAAATCTCCTGCAAGACATTGTAAAACATCACTTGTTAAAGAGACTGTGGGGTTTGTTCTTGACAAATGTGAAGTGACATTCTGCCAGTGTCTTTTGTAAGATCTTATAAAGGAGCTGGTTCATCTACCAGAGAAAGAAAAAAACCCACCAGGAACCAATGAAAAAGACAATACTCATTATACAGAGTAGCAGGGCGAAGTAAATGGTTCACACATCTTGTGCGCATGAGATGAAAGGGAATGAATCTGAATTCATTTTACATTTGATCACAGACAAGGAATGTTCCAGATCAAAGTGTGCCAGAATAATGGAGACTAAGTAAATGCAACTAGATCCAAAAACATCTGTCATGGGTTTGATGTCTGAAAATGGAAATCCTTTATCTTAATGTATTATTATATAACCACATGAGAACCAAAAGGCTCTTAAAGTCTTATTTTGTTTTTGTGTATTGTGGTTGAGAAAATTCAGCTAACATAACCCCCGCATAAATCTAACACATTGAGAGAAAGAGTGTGAAATGCAAGAATGACCGAGTCACCAAACCCTGTTCTCTTTGTGTATCATCAGGCAATATTTTAAAATAGGCTGACTGTAGGAGTGCTGGTGACCTGAATAAAACATCAGCCGCATAGGAAATGAGTTTGATGGTTGTAATCCAATTTTCAGTGGACAAGGGTGCACATCACAAAAACCTCCTCTACAATTAGCACTAATTGGCAACTTTTTTGGCAGTCTCTTTACAAAGACCAAAAAATGAATGGACATGGAGATTAAACTGTCCTTTTGCTCCTAGAAGCACTCCCTTTGAGCAGAGGTTGGGATTTACTGTTAGGGCAATGTGGAAAAAATTGCAGCTCTTCTGGCTGTGTTGTACCTGTGCTCGGGACGAGCAGGCTTTATTCTCCAGGGTTGTCAAGGCTGCATTTATGCAAGAATTAAATTACAGCAGAAGTGTGAAAACACTTTTTTAACTCTTCAGCGGAAAGTACTTAAATGGTAATAACTGTTTGATGGCATAGTGAAACGATGCAGAAAATCAAGCTTTAGAGAAATGAACAAAAATGTGCTTGGCTTTTTTGATGGGGAGGCTTGTGTGTGCAGAAGTTGGCAGTCTTTCCTTCCTTTTTTCCTCTGAGATCACTCCGATTCATTGACACAATGTTTCTGTGCAAAAGGGATGCATCTTTTTGAGCAGTCTAGGTGTTTGGAAAGACTGATGCTCTTTTCAAACTATGTTTAAGTCACCGAATTTCAAACCGAGCTCAATCATGTAGCGGGAGCCATGTTTCACAGAGGAGGACACACGTTTTACTGCAGCTATCCTTTCTCTACTGAAAAGCTTGTGTAAGTTGTCAGGCTTTAGAGCAGCTCTGCAGTAGTTGGGACTTGGGTGTAGAAATGACCATCTCATCTGGGCCAGTGAAGCTACAGTGGATCAGGGACTTTGATCCATTACACTGTAATGCGGTTTGCAAAGAAAATCAAGGCACGGAGCAAAGTCGCCTTTCTCATAGGTTAAAAAATCCTGCTACTTTTGGCTGTAGCTCTCTATATTGTTGTTATTTCCAAGAAACTGCCTTTCAGATTCCCAGGCCTCACAGTATTAGATATCTGCATTTTCAAAGAAATGCATGCAGATCTGCTTCTGTCGACATCAGTTGCTGTTCTGCTAACATTATTTTGATTTATTCTAGAGTCTGGTCTCTGCTTATTGCTGACCTGTAGGAACTTAGATTACTGTTAGATTGGGCTAGTCTAGCAATACTAATTTCTGCAAACAGAACTTATTACTTCCTGAGAGCTCTTTATTTTCATGGAGATTTCTGAACTTCACAACCTCTGTTTCTTTCAGTTTTGCAAGCTCAGCCTGTCATCCTTCTGAAAGATTAAATTTCTCTTCTGTGGTTGTCTGAAATTATCAAGTGCTAGCAATGTACTCAGAGATGGCCCCAATCACTGTGCATGCTTCTCTTGCAAGAGCTTATTTTCTACAGAAGGCACAGAATATGTAAGCCCAGAGGAGGGTATCACGAGAATTTCTGCTTCTTGTTGTCAATTGTTAATGTTACTGTTGCATTTTTGAGGGGACTGTGGAAGAAACAACCCTTTTGGAACGGATTTGAAAGAATGGGAAGCGATGGCTTGGCAGAACTGATCAGATGTCCACACAAATAGAAGGTATATCCCTTTTTGAGATGTTCACTCTTTGCAGTGGTTTGATATTCTCTTACATATTATAGAACTTGAAGTGCATTTAAATGTCATTATAGGCTAGAATCAACAGGACAGCAAGATGGCAAGTGCTGTTCATAGCGACAGGATTACATAGGATTAATTTTTACCAGTGTCCTAGGAGTTTGGTTATGAAATGAAGCCTGTGTGAGGGATAGAATAACAGAGGGTTGCAACTTTAAAGAAAGCAGCTCCCATTGAACAGATTATAGATCTTTTACATAAAGCAAGATGCAACAATGTTTGATCTTACCCTGATAAAACTTCCCTTTTAACTTTTTACCCTCTCAGGTTTCTTTTAATTATTCTTTTTCAAGGACATGTTATTTCAATGGCAAATAGACAAGAAAGCATTTTTACATATTCTCTATCTGCGATTTTACCAGATGTTCAAAGAAATGTGAAAAAGGGTACACAGTTGCCTTTGATTAAATGGAAAAAAATCCTGCATGCAAAGTAATGAAAAGTTTTCTATACTTTTAGCCAGTGTGTTTTCAAATGCTGATCGGATTCTGCTGATATTGCTCATACTCATAGTCCAATACTTCATGCATACTACAGCTGATCAAAACCAGTGGGATTCAGTTCTTCACACAGTAATGGACCACCCAATACAAAGAAGTGAATTATAGGATTTTTGATGCTCTTGTTGTCTCATACTTCATAGGGATAATGATAGTAGCAGCCTGAAATAAAGCTTTATTATTTTCAACATACCAGCAGCCTATGAGCATTAAATTCCCCCTGAGCAGCTCTGCTAAAGTAAAATAAACTCAAAACTATTAGCTAAGAATAGTGTTGCAGATAAGGATGCGTGAAACAGTTCCCATGCTTCAAACTCAAAGTAGACTCAAATGCCAGTTTCTGAAAAAGGACATTTGTATTTCTTTAACTGAGTGAGCTATTTTTATGTTCATATTGTTTTAATTTAACAGAAGTCATTAATTAAATTCTTCATTGTTCCATGGATGAGTATTGCATATACTAGTACTCCAAGCAAGTATAAAAGAAATACCTTAATGAACACAGCTTTGTCTGCTAACAACATATGTTTCCAGACTTCTGGAATTTCAGGTCATTCTTTTTGACAGTGTTGGTGGGGTATTTTTAGTGTCTTCTGATAGTAAATTACTCCATTTATTATTAAGGAATGAGATGAGCTATTATTTAGAACAGATTATTTCCTTAAATCAGAATGGGTTGTTTTATTAAATTGCCACATCAGTTAAAAATGTGGGTAAAAAAGGAGGATTCCTATGCTTTTTTATTCATTAATTTTAACTTTTATTCACACTGAGATGTACTCTGACCTCTATGGCAGTAAATTAATTCTCGTTACACAATGCTCCCTTAAGAGAACACAAGGATGAAAAATTCTGGCTCCACTAATTCACCGGGGGGGGTTGTCATTTCAGCAAGGCCAGGATTTGACCTAAAACATCTACTGGTACACAGATGATCTGGTTTTGTCAGGGAGGCTAAACTAAGGAATGATGCAGCTTTGCACATGTTGTGCTCTATTTGCCATTTGGTCATCATACTCCAAGAGTTCTCCCCTCCTCGGAGGGCAATCCGGGCTAGCTGCGTGGGGATGGTGAGACAGAGCTGAGGAGGTGGACCTGAAAAGATCACAGAACAAACCCACTAATTTTTGCATTGCCCGTGCCTAGCAGTATCTAAAAAAAAGCAAACAAAACTGAAACAATCACTGTTCTCACTCTGCTTCTTCAGAAGCCAAAGGCAAAAATGTTCCAATGATTTCAAAGAAAACAGTCTGGATTTTAACAAAAAATGAAACAGAAGGGCCCATATCAAAAATGTCACTGTGGGACACACTTGTGGCTTTCAAGCCACCTTCCAGTTCAACAACTTGAGGGAGATTTGGCTTGGCTGGAAAGCTGCTGGGCCTACCTCTTGGTGACTTCGGGAGAGGATGTACTGGGACCATCACGTTGTAGCAGGGCTGACTGAGGAACAATATGGAGTATCCCTGTCCTCCCTTACTATCCTGAGGCTTAGCATCTTCCTTCTGGCTCTGATCTGCAAAATGCATTGTCCAGTCCTTCTTTCTCTCCTTCATTTTATCCTCAGCTGCTGTTTCCGTCTCCCACAGGATGTTCCCGAACTCCCATGCTCTAGCACACAAGACTCTACAGGGAAGCTTTCTTTTGCCAATCAATCAGATTCACAAATCTCTGCTTCAAATTAATTCTCTGATAAAGTTTCTATAAATAGGTGACTATAAAGCTTTTGTCTCTGCATTGTGGCATTCAAGAAAGAGCCTTTCAAGAACAGCAGCGTGGTGAAATATATACCAGAATAAGCAGTGTTGCAATTACTGGCGCGCATCCTTAGACTCTTTTGGTGGTCACTGCCAACAAAAACACAGCATTCATTCAGTATCTGCAGTATTGCTAAGGCATTCCCTTTCCAAAAAAATATAAACAGTGAATATTTCAAATATTGAAACAATATAGGGTAACCTATATACCCTAACATATAGGGTAATAATTAGGAAGTGCATTATTAGTGTCTATCACTAATGCTTAATTAACATTTCTGCATAAGCAAGCATGTAGTTAACCTTTCAAAGTAGCAATATTAAACAATAATAGAGTTCAAATAAATCAAGGAAATGATATATGATGTACTGAATTTGGTTTTAATTCAGGGCTCCAAGCTACTCAGATAACTGCTACTCTTGTTAAATTCATGCAGGTTTTACCCCCAGTATGTTTCACATTAGTCTGCAAGCATAGCTGAGCCAACTTGCTCTGAAAGTAAAAAATGAGAACTAATTCAGGGTGAAGTCACAGAGATACCATGCAATATAAACATAAGAATCTACTTTTTTTTGGCTGAGCTTCTGTAGAGTCTGATGGAAAGCTTGATCATTATACAAGAGAATTTCAGTTTCCGGAAATTGTTTAGGCTACTCTTTATTCTGGGTTCTTCGAAGGGTTTTGATAGACACTCAGATAGGCACTGTACATTGCCTATTATCTGTTAAAGCACACTTCATGGAGCAACCAATCGTATCATTTTGTTGTCTTTTTCCTAATTTTTACAATATGGCTCTCTATATTTAACGAGACAGAAATTTACCAAGATTGTCACAGGGTTTTACCAATGTCTGGCAACTACTTTTATACTTCTCATAATAAGCTTTATCAAGGTGAACACAAATTTTACTAAGAGCAATTCTGTAAATTTATTGAAAATTTTTACATCACAAACTTTGCATTACTCTTTCAGCATAGATATTTATTTTATTTATTGAAATCTCAGCAAACAGTTACTGAGTGATAGCTGGAAATCCTCAGTCTGTGAATCTTTTTATCGTTATGCACTGATGGAATAAGTTTTCTCCTGAAAATTAAGCCTGTCTCATCCTGCTAGTGAATTTAAATAAGCAAAAAAATACGACTTTAGTGAAAATCTGAGTCACTGTATGACTGTTTTCCTGTGTATTTCTACAGTGCACTGCCTTATGTTTATCACCAGTTATCATAAAACTAACAATATAATACTTGTTTCTTGTTACTATCAAGCCCTAAATCTCGTGGAATAAATCCAGTCAAATGACTCCTCCCATTCGGACACTCACTTCTTCACTTCTAAAGACGAAGCTGTTTATAGAGACACACTGCAGTGCAAAATGTGATTAAGAAACCACTTCTGAGCAGCAAAGAATCCAGACTCTCAAGTAACAATATTTGGGCTTTGCTGATTCAGAAAGAAACCTGATCTTGGCATTTTTCACTTTGTTCTTCTAACTTAGCCCTTTTTTCTTATCATTCTTGAGAGCTAAAGTTTTTCAATCTTCATTTAATTAATTTGGAAAATCATTGGTTTCATTTCTCTTTTAAAAATTGCTAATTTGAGTCTTGGAAAAATATCTGCAATCTATGTGGTACAATATCATATCGATTGCTTCACTGATAGCTTTCAGCTTTAAAGGGCCTCTAACTTTCTTCCTCTTCTGAAGATGAAATTAACTGAGTTCAAACTCTGACATTAAAATTGCCCCCGTGGCTATGATGCTTAAACCCTTCTGCTGCCTTTCACCTGTACCGTTGTACAGGCAGTTATTGGTGCTCTGAGGAGGGTTGTGTTTTAAATCTTTCTTTTGCTAGATTCTGCCTTTGCAAATTCAGTGAGCCAGAATCTGTTCTTCAGCTCCATCTAACTTAATTTTTAAAAATGCAAACTATTGTTATTTAGCTTCAGTATTTAGTAATTCCCTAACACAAAGCCAATAGTCTTTGTATTACTTGGTGGATCAAGGGCTGAACCTACATATTTTATGTCATTACACCATAGCTGTTCTGAAGTGATCACCCTGAAATTCAGCATTTGCAATAACCTCTGATTCCATTGTTTATTACCTTCTTAAAGCCACAATGCAAGACGTAATCCTGCAACTGTTCTGTATAAGAAATAGTCCTGTTTACTTCAATAACTTCATGTTTTGCTTGGCCTGTTCACCCAATAAGCAGTAACTGCTTGTACAGTCAAGACCACTGCTTTAAAAACATTTTAAAGAAATGTTGTGTTTTAGTAAGAGCTATTCTATGGTTTAAAATAATTAAAAAAGACATTTTTTCAATAAGACCACTTTTTTTTCAAATACATACATTATGATCTAGGAAAGACCAGATCTGCTTCTTGATTGTTGGTGCTGGTAGGTCCTACATTTTGTTGGTTAGTGGTTCTGTTAGCCCATTCCTCCACAGGTGCAGCAAGTATTATACCTCCCTCTTCCCAAAAGCAAACCTGCCTCCAAGAGCGGTTTCTCTGTCCGACTCTCAGGGCCTGCAGAGTCTGCCCCCCGGACAGTGCCCACGTCACAGCCATGGGCTGCACGGTGTCTGCGAGCCGGGAGAGCGCGTTCATCAGCTGCCATAACACGGCCTGCCCCCGGGGACCTGGAGCGTTTGTATAACCCAGGAATCAAAGAGACCCCAGCAGGACCGGGCTTTCTGGTGAGGCCACAGCCACACAGCTGGCCGGTATTCACTATGCCTTCACTCAGCCTAAAGACCGTTCATAAGCTGGGCCTCGTTACGTGGTTTGTTCCTCCTCTCTAGCTATGGCGTTACGTATTCATTCCTGATGTTTGTTCTTCTCAGTCCACACAAGGCAGGTCTATGTGATCGAATTTGTAGCCGAGACATCAGGGTTTCACAGTTCACTGAGTGAGAGCCCACAGTAACCCACAGATCCTTGAACTTCCTCTTCCCCTTTTCCTTGTGCTGTAGACCCACCGCATGGGAGGTCCCACCACACCTCACTCCTGTCTCCCAGCCTGGTTTGCTGGGGCACGACGTTTGTGGTCAGTCTGTCCCAGATGATCTGAGAAACCTGCTTTAAAGCTCTGAGTTAGATACTGGGTCTTGGCTGTTACTCAGGAATAAAATGCTCCCGCGGCGCCGCTACCTGATGGATGTGAGGTAGGCTGTAAACCCAGGCGCAGCACAGCAGGACAGTGTACTTCACGTCCTCCATTGACATTTCAACAGGTCTGTGTGGCATGTTGCTTTCTCTCACAGGATGGACAGACTATCTCAGGTGGCCCCTGCCAGTGGCTGACAGTACAAGTTGCTCTTTTATAGGTAGCAATCTGTGTATTCCTTTCATCAGCTTAGAAGTATACTTAGCCTCCAGATCAGCAGTGATCTCTGAGACCTGGGAGACAGAGGAAGATAACCCATCTTCACAATTATATCTCAGCCACAGAAAGAAGACAAAGGTGGGTGTGAAGAGCAGACTCTTATCATCCCTTGAATCTCCATGCTGGTACCAGAGGAGAGTCAGATAAGGTCCACAGGATTCTCCTTCTGGGGTAGGGTCCTCTTCTGCTGTGAAAATAATTCTCTTAGGCCCAACTTCTTCACATACATCTTCAGTCAGACTGTAGAGCCCCATCTGGTGCCCAGTCACCTCATATTGTAGGAAGGGGCATCTGGGGCACATTTTGGCTTTACCTAGACTTCTTTTCACCCTAAGGCATCTTCTAGCTCTCCCTTTACACTTTTAACCCCAGCAGCTACATTTTCTCTTGTCTTCTTCGCTTCTACTGCCTGTGTTGACATTTTCACTCTGGGCTAGCAGGTCCCAACCAAGCTTGCCTTAGTCTTTGGGTCAGATTCTGATCTCAGTCATGACTGTGTAAAGGAAAAGATCAAAGATTGTCAAAATTATACTCATTTAATGAAGATTAAAATCTGAGCCATCATTTTCTTAGACTGTCCATCCAGGGCATTTGTTCAGCTGTGCTGACTCCAGTCCTTCAAAGTGAAAATGTTCTCACCACCAAAGGCAGTTGAAGGATATCAGCACATTGCAGGTGTGGGCTGTGAAACAAATTTCTATTTAAATGGAAAGAAATAAACTTTTACTGCTGAAACTTACCATGTTTTAGCCATGACAGGAGTTTAAAGGGGATAATTTGTAGAAGTTTATACCACAGGAAGTTCTGTATAACCCCTACATAAACAAGATACAGAAAAATTCAGGCAGAATTAAGTTTTTGGGGTATTAACCTACCCAATTCTTTTCTTTATGGAACATTTGGAGCTGTATAATTGAGTTCTATGACACAAACATCTCAAAAATACATCTGACACAGTAATTTCCACTGCAGGAATCTTTGCTAAGGTGAAGTACACAACTTTTAAAATTTTGCTGAATCTCAAGCTGAATTGAGAGAGCTTAGAAGCAATAATAATATTGTATTATAATGTTTTATTATAGCATCCATATTCTAATTTAGGGTTTGTTCATAAAATCTGGCTTTGTACACCTGAAGCCTCTATTCAAGTTTGCAGGCTCTCTCCATATTGCTGTTCCCTCCAGAAAGAGTGAAAATGAGGAGAAAGACTGAATGCAATTGCCAGACTGGCTTACAGCCTGCTGATCAGTAGATGCAACACGTATAGGAAATGGAATCTCCTCGCATAAAGTGAGAATAACAGCAAAAAGTCATAGAGGGTAAGAATTAGCATCTCTTACTGAACTGAAACAACTTTTCCAAAATTCCTCTTTGAATATAACCAGGCTGCAAACAGACTTATTTTTAATCTTGAGAAAAAATAAATTCTTATAATTATTGAGAGGACAATAGGGGATTCCGGTCATACCTGAATTTAATTCTGACACAAAATAGTTCATTCTCCAGCTGATAATAGAAGAAAAGAGAATCTATCCATCCCTACAGCTGGATTTATCTACCAATCCATCTAAACTACAGATGCATTCATTGTCTTTCAGATAAAGTCTTAAACATTCTTGCTGCTCATCTAAACCTAACCCTAATGTTTTGAAATTTTTCTGTTACTGAAAGGAGACTTGTTTTCCACAGCTTTCTAATGCTTTCCTTTATTATATTTACTTCATTTCCAATGTTTTCTTTTTTTAATAGGTATACGGTGAGATGGAAAGTTCCTCATTCTGCAGATCTTAAAGTTATGGGATGGGATTTGTTACTTAGTTACAAAGAGTCTAATCATCCCTATATTCCCTAGGGTCTAGGCAATACCTGATTTTCTGTTCTCTTACAGTAATGGAGCCTGACATATTCTGAATAAAACTTTCTGTAGTTACACTGGTGGTATTAAAGGCGCTTCGAGTTGGAAAACTATTACAACCCTCTGCTGAACAAAATCTGCAGCCCCACTTGGAAGCTCCAGTTCTGCTAAATGGCAGAAAAAAGGCCTGCTGGGCCTGTCGTCTTTTCTTCTTACTTTCTTTTTAAAATTTTGCCTTGTTGTCTAACAAAATTGTTCTGAGGCCTAGCCTTCAAGCCTATAGTGTGCTTTACAGCTTCAGCTGCAGTTTTGTGGCAATGTTTCAGCATTGTATGGGATAAAAAGACTGCTCTGATTCAAGCATGTGGAAAGGAGGCACACAATGTAAACCCACAACATATCCACTGCGCACCAAAGGGGGTTGCCACATGATAGCAGCAGTCTGCCAAATCCTCTGAACTTTTGGTGTCTAATAATAGGGACGGTGCAATAACAGAAAATCGAGGAAGGAAATTATTAGAGAGTTGGGAAAAGGGTAGGACTTATGTCACTTTTTGCAGAGCAAACTCTTTATCCCATTTCATTAATGCAAAGATGATTGGATTGATAAGGCTTAGCACCGAGGACATCTGTTGGATAATAGTTGCTCTTTATTTATCTCTGTTCTGTGTATCAAAAAGCATAAAGAGAAGTTCACACTCTTCCCACACTCCAACCTCTCACCCCAGTCCCCGAGTCTGGAATTTTCTTTCCCACTGTTTTGTTTCAATTAGAAAGGATATGCTCAAGTATGCTTTGTTCCAACTTCAGAGAGATGGTCTCGAGGACCTGCAGTCACCTCCAGCAAGAAAGACGAATTGAGCTCTAGTAACCCTCAGGGCACTATTGATCCCCCCCTAAAAACCATGCAAAAAGCAGACATGAAAATATTTTTTAATAGTATTTTTAGAAAAAGTGGAGGAAAAAGTAGTTTGAATCTTAAAATAAGAATGTGGATAAGTAGCTGGGTAAAAGTTGGTTTATATATATGTATTTACTAAATGTGTATTCATTACATTGATTTACTAAAATAGTTAATAAAAATTATCTGGGTTTGGCTTATTTCTGGAAGTTGTTTTTCCTGAGTGTTTTCTAGAAAATATCCCTATTAGGATGATGAAAGTAGCAACACAAAGAAAGGCTTAAATACTTACATTGCACAAAACTCATGTCCTTATCAGACTAATCCCAAAGTAACATAGCCAAGAAAATGATTACTACTGGCACTGACTCAACTTACTTTGCTCAGTTCTGCTCTCGGTTTACACGGCTGCCCATCCCAGGGATTCCAGGAGAGTCATCTGACCTCAGACTTTTTTTGATTTGAAAACTCTTCCATGAAAAGCCAATGATGTCAATGGAATTAGTTAAATGACGGCAGAGTATGTCATTATAAATAAAGGCTTTCATCATGTTGCATGAAACTATGATCTCCCCAACTACCTCACAACATGTGGCTTAATCCCCTTTATTCATTTGTATTTTTATTTCCCATGTTTTCCCTCTGAGAAGTCTTCCACGTACTCACACAAGAATTTTTAATTCCTACTTTCCATTTAGCTCATTCTCTTAG
The DNA here is from genome assembly GCF_036370855.1 of Dromaius novaehollandiae. Classification (NCBI taxonomy): domain Eukaryota; kingdom Metazoa; phylum Chordata; class Aves; order Casuariiformes; family Dromaiidae; genus Dromaius; species Dromaius novaehollandiae. The sequence goes on from NC_088098.1 coordinate 29,850,913, forward strand.
TTTTCTTCATTTCTTCCATGTCACTCTATTCCTAAACACCAGTGTTAATTTGATTTTTTTTCACATTGTGTCTTTCATCCAGTTCAATTTCTTGGATTTGGGTTTTGGTGCTATTTTTTTACCTTACCAGGTGGATTGGTCTCTTCCACATCTCTTGTCAAAATGACTGTTTCTGTTTCAGTTACAACATCAGGGAGCAAGCATTTCTCCTGGACCAGGGTCTTTCTACAGCTTCTTACTTTGCGAGAACAAAGTTTGAGGAGACAAACAGTGACATCTACTCGTTAAAGAAGGTCACGCTAAACAACTATCTGGCCTGTTCTCAGGCACTATTTCCACCTGGGCTATTTTGGACCAGTAAAACCCAGTTCTATAATAGAGCTAAACAGCAGGCATGTATGAAGAGTCAGTAATTGCACTCTCTTCGTTTTTTAGAAATACTTTGAGTTATACTTATGCCAGCTATTGCAGTTAGATGAGAGAAAAACAGATGGAATTACTTTATCTGATTTATTCACTTATGAAAACCAATGAACTGTAGTACTCTGCTGCGGCAGTTCTCTGGAAGGGAAAATGAACAATCTCGATAGCAACAAGCTATCACCAGGCAGTGTGAACTATTTACAAACCACTGGAGAGGAAAGAAAATAACACTACTTTGACAAGAACTTGTGAAAAATTAAATTCAAGCCAATCTGGATGCTGGAGATGGGAAACAAGATTTATACAGTTTAATGGGAAGAATCTTTAAGTAACAACTGAATTAAACTACTACAAGCAGATTCAAATATCATCTTATGGCTTCATTTAAGCAAGACTTAGGAATGCAAAGTAATTATCTGTAAATGTTCTGTCATGAACAAGGCCCTGCAAAAGGGAGATAATTATAAAATAACTTTACTTACCTATCAGAGGTGGTGCATTTTTAAAAAGCTAGACATGGACTGTGGCAAGATGTAAGCTTATTCCAGCCAGGTAAATCATTCCCACCTTTTCACCAGTTGAGTAGTGGAAATTGGAATCTAATTCCAGCAATCACTCTCTAGTATACTAATCACTGGTGTTAGGCCAAGTTTCTGGCCTCAATAAATCAAGTGAGATCAAGATTTTAGTAATGAACTTCAAGGTTTCCAAAGTTTCAGAATGAAAGGTTCTTATTAGATTCATTCCATGAATTGGCAGTGCTTTCTGTAGCATTTGCAATCTTTACTGGGACCCTTTAACAATGCTACAAGTCTCTTTGAGATGCATCTTCTTTCAGAATTATTTCAGTTAAAGTCTGTGGCTGCTGCTTATTATTTGTATTTCTCAAGAAGGCCTGCCTGAACCTGTGACACACACACACACACACACGCGCGCGCGCGCGCGCGCGCGCACGCACCATCCATGGTAGGCACCACAAATTCACATGGTAAAACACTGAATTTTCCCCACAAATATCCTATTTGAAGAGAAGACACAAACAAAGAACAGAAAGGAATTATCATCATTTACATTTTACAGATGGAAAATGGAGACAGAGACATGTTTTAGGTAGCAGCCTTTTCACCTGCAGTCTAATTTTCAAAAGTCTGATGCTACATTTGACCATGTCACCTTGGAGTCCCTCCATAGCTAACGGAGACAAATAGGCATCTCCACAAAGCAGCTCATCTGACTTGTACTACATGTCTGTGTGAGGAGGAAATTAATCTGTGTCTATAAGGAGAGTTTAGTTCAGATTAGCAGCCTCCCAGTGACTCACTCAGACTTGAAAGTCTATCTTTTGGATGCCGAAGTTAGGGCTGATTATTCTTGTCCTCAGTCACTTGACGAGGCTGTACGGCAAGTCTTTATCAGAGCCCAAACTGAAAACAGATTTCTGCTCTGTCAAATCAAAGCCTCCATCGTGATGGCATCCTGTCTTCCAGCAAATGCTGTGAGCAAAAATGGTGCAAACTCTGACTAGCAACTACCTGATAAAAAATAAATAGCCTTCTCTGGGCTAGAGAAAGAAAAAAGTGAATAACTAAATAGATAAGGATGACAAATTGCTTTCTGATTTATACCTTTCCATTTCAGAAATCTGTTTTCCTTTTGTCAGGCTGGCATGTGTATTGCTTCTTTTGTGCCAAACAGGAATTTTTAGAGAGTTCAGAACATAAATGAAAGGTCACAGAAGTATAGTTTTCTGGCACTAAATCTTCAAAGCAAAGAGGCTGCTAATCACCAAGGGTGAAGTCTAGCATAGCAGAAAAGCTTGAAACGGCTTCTTCAGAGAATGTTTTAACAATCAGACCCTTTTCTTGGGGAGAAAGTAAGTACACAATTGCAACCTTTATCTAATAATCACTACCAGGGGCTGCAATACCACCTCTTCCTCAGATGAGTGACACACCAACATCTAAAGGCAGTATCAGAGGGAGAAAACATTAACATTATTCAGAACTGAGTCTGTGTTCTTTGAATCCAACATGTAGCATTTGTTGAAATAATAAATTGTTATACAGTTTTTTTCTCTTAAGATAATGTAGTTCTTTGGGTTTTTTGGTGATGCTTCATATCTGGGACATTTGCAGAAAAGGGAGTTAAACATGGAAATAGTTGAAAATGCTTTAAGATCAGCCAACCTCCCACCTCCCACCCCGCTTCGCTAGGCAGGCTGCATGAGATACATCAAAGCTTCTCTTCAGTGAATGTGGTAGCTGTTACCCCATGCTCTACATGCTAAGAGAGAGCTAGATCCAAAAAGGAGCTTGGACACTGAAATATGTTAAAACTTCTCTGTTACGTAACTTTACCATCATTAGCTTTCAGCATCTGGTCCCCAGAGGGGAATCCAGAACTGGGAGTTTGGCACTCAGCCCCTTCTGCAGCAGCTCAGAGTAACACCAAAACAGTCAACACGGTCCTGCCTGGCTCTTTGGCCCTCAGCCAGGGCTGCACAGAGGTCCTCCACTACTCTAGAGCGACCACCCTGGAGTTTCTTATGCATGTACTCCAAATCTTTCTAAAATAGGGTGGAAGACTTTGTCTTTACTTAAAAAAGAAAAAAAGCCATGAGGGTGGTGCTCATGGCCTTCTTTTATATGGCATCCTAATCTCTAAAATCATGCATTGCAGCCTTTTGAGAAAGGCATTGGAAAATACATGAGGGTTTTTTGAACTATTGAAAAAATCTTAGGAATTTTATTATTCTTTATTTATTGTTTTAGTCAATTTATTCTAAGTTGTTATTGTAATGTTAATTACAAAATGTAATTGCAATAAAGTGAAGTATATAACTTAAAACAATAAATTATGATGGTTTGTTACTGGCAAAAGCTCACTTCCTCTGGAATATATTACTTAGAATTGGTTGTAAATATGAACTGGAAATTTTTTTATACTGGTTGGAAAACAACCAATTTTTTTCTAACAGCAATGACTGTTTAATGCCATTGTGGAGGGGCAGGAAAAGGGAGTAGAGCTCCTTTATACTTCGCTATTTAGATGTGCAGCAAGTAATAAGAGCTAATTCTCATTTCCCTGGTGGAAGTCAGAAATCAAAGACAATTAGCTCTGCTTAGACTTGACTGTAATGGAAATGGGAAAAGGTCAGAGAAGAATAACGAGGATCTTCAAAGATGATGAACAACATTCCTATGGGAAACAAGTAATCAGACAAAAATTTTCAAACTAGGCATGACCAGGGGTTGACGTGAAAGCGGTCTGTAAAATCTTAAGTGGCGTGGATAAGGTGAATAAGGAATTATTGTTTACTGCTTTTTCCACTAGAGAATGACAGAGTCTCAAATGAGGGAGACAGGGTCACAGCAAACAAGAAGGCCATTCTTCATACTGCTTGTAGCTGAGCTGCAAATCTCAGTGACACAAGATGCGGTCACTGATAAAAGTCTAGGACAGCCCAAGGAGAAGTGGACAAATGAAAGACATCTCCATTCAGACAACTAAAAAAAACAAGTATCTTTGGCAAGAGACAGCCACTAATTGTTGGAGGCCAGGAAAAGATTCTGGGGAATTTTTATTACATCCTTAGCTTGTTTTTAACCTCCTTTGGCATCTGCCACTATTGGGGTAAGCTATTGGGCTAAATGAATCTGTGGTCTGATTTGGCACAGTTCTTATGTTTTTATGAATAAAAGCTGCAAATTCTTAGTAATAAGAATATAATCTAGGTCTCCTCTACCACCCTATGAATGTCCTAGATGCTGATAACGGACTTACAGTCACTCTTTCTGGTCAAATGAATATTGAATGCCTCAAAAGATGCTATACCTATGTAATCTGAAGATCTTATGCAATATTATATATTCTGAAAACTCATTACGTTCTCTCATACACTGTGATGAGGAAAGCAATTGTGTGCTGTTCACAGTGGATAAAAAGCCACTTTCTGAATGGATAAAACAGTCTCCTTTCAGCAGTCTTAATCCATTGATGCAAGGATTCCAGAAAGACTTTAGAAAGAAATTCTAATAGGATGTAAATATTGTAGAGTTACAGTAAACAAACAGATATAGAAGAAGGATCATTATATTTAATCAGCTTTCTGAAGTTTGTGACAGAGGAAATTCATAGTAAGGGAGGGTTTTGGAGAGGAAGAAAATGTTATAAGTTCACAATGAGTTCACTTTAGAGCAAAATCAAGGCAGAAGGTAAGAACGATCATCTCTATTAGAGATGAAGGACAAGCAGAACTTTCTGCCCCAGTGGGAACATCAGTCTTTGACATATCCAAAACTAAGAAATTATGGCCTAGCAAAATGGAATGCCTGCTTACCCTTTAATTGCATACCAAGTTGGGCTTCACCTAAGTGATCTTCATCTGAAGTGATGCTCTAAGTGAAAGCAAGCAATGCTTTGCCCTGCAAAACAGTACAGGCGTCTGAACTGGAATGAAAAGCATCAAAGTGGAGTTGCAATGATGGAGTTCATGAAGAGGCTGAGCTACGAAAATAAGTAGCTTTCATCAGGTCTTAAAGATCCAACAAGTGAGGTCATGAGGGGAGACTGAAACTCTCTTCAGCTCTTTGCAGAATTTGAATGCATTTTCCTAGTTGCATACTTAGAAATCCCTTTTCTTCACAACCGCATGCAATATTCACTTATCATTTTGGCCATCTGATAGTTTTGTACTTTTATCTCTCTGAGATTTCCATGGTTGTCTCTAAACGAATTCTATTTCTATCCTATTTTCTATGCCATTTCTCCTGGACTAGTTTGTGATGCACATCCTTCAGCAGTTTTTACTTCTTTTGCATCCATAAGTAAATTCAAAATTCTTGAAAGAAGTTGTTTCACAAAAACAAGTAAAGTTAGAAATATTTTTGCACAGCAGGTTGCTTTCCACAAGTACATTTTAGCACTATACTTGGATGTTTGAAGTGTGTAGTTGTTTTATCTTACTATCTAGAAATCTCATTCCATGTCTTCAGTAGCACCATCTTATCCCTATATCCCTTTATCTTTTGAGCAATAACATGCTCTTTCTATTCTCCTACAATTTGCTTTTCCTGCAGTTCTTTCCTGGCTTCAGTATCTCAGATAGGAACTTCTGCACTGTGTGTTACAAGCTCAGATGCAGATGTAACCTTTTAGAGAGAGATTTTTAGAATTCAAATCCAGGCAGAAGATGACACAGTCATCTTCGTGGTGCCCCGGTTCTCAAACTGCTCTGTTCATGCTTGCTTCCTTGGTGGGCACTAGGATTTCTGGTTGGTTGCTCTAACATATTGCCCTGATAATGGCTCCAGTGGGCTGAAACTTAGGCCAGAGGCTGACTTGAGCTACAAGGCAAGACCTCTGATCAGCTGCCCACTGCAGCACTGGTATCAAGATAGTGCCAGAAGAGCTTCTGTAAAACCATGTCCTTAATTTGGGGTGAATCTAGGCTCAAAGTGTGCTGATGCTTTGGCAGAGTGCCCTGGCAGTCTGGTATAAGCTGACTGCCATGCTCTGGAAGCTCACTGCTTTACTTGAGAATAATAACCCTAATAATGGAGCACCATTCTTCTTCCTATCCTTCCTGTCATTGTCATAAAAATAAGGGCTTTTTCATGATAAGATTATAAAATAAGATAATAAAAATATATATATATAATAAAAATAAAAATTCTTACTATGCCGTTCCTATTATCCCATTTTACTTTTACATGGGAATATAGCTTACTAGCCCTTAACCTACGCCCACTCCCTCCACATGATAATGGGTTCACATTAAGAAAATGCCAAAGAAAACTGACTTCTAACATCTTTCTGACCAGATGATGATTTATTTTTTATTCCTAAATTTACTTCCAAAGTTTTCTTTTACATTACTTTGTCCCTTTTTAATCCTCTCTGATGACAGAATTATCTGTTCCCATCATTGCAGCTAACCAAGTCACCAGATCAGTGATTTGTTCTTATCCTGATAGTTCCCATCCTCTTGTTCTTTTTCCCACAGTAACAATAATAAAATAACATATTTTTTTAATTAAATAACCTCCGAGTGAAATGTATAAGCAATCTTTGTAGCAGGTGTCCTCTCTTCGAGGGAATCTCTCATCATGGAGCTAGAGAATTGTGCTCACTCTTACTATGTCTATTACTACAATTATTATACAAATACTACATTTAATTATACAATTACAATTTACTACAATTACGTGATTCCTTTATTTGCAGAGTGGCCCTGCTTCAAAAAAAGAGGCAGAGGATATATCCACCCCAGGGCTGTAAACTAGGAGGTGGAAGACAGAGGTTTGAATGCTCTCAAGCTGAGGAGAACAAATGTGCCAGGTGGTTTGGTTTTGTTTTCTGTGACTGCATTTTTAAAGAAGGGTATAGCTGGTCCATGAGTTTAGAAGAAACCGTGGAGGCACTGGACAGCAGAAGCTATACAGAGCCTAGACTGCAAATTCCAGTCTGGCACATGAGTCACTTTTACAGCCCCAAATCAGATACCAAAGTACCAAAGGACACAGATGTTTGAAACACCTCTCGTTTCTGCCTTTCTTGCATGCTGGTGCTGCTTAGACTCAGTTGGGTGACTGTCAAGAATCTCGTTCTGAGGTGCTCATTTCTCCTCAGGCATTGTATAAGGACTTGCTCAGGAGCATGGGTGCCACGCTGCAAGCCACATGTCTTGGCATTAGGTACTCCTGGGTGACCATGTTCAGTTATGAAGCCAGGCTGTAAAATTTTAGATTTGCTCTGGTTTAATCAAAGACATGTTTATTTTATTGAAACACATTGAAATGTAAAAATAGTCAAGCTGTACAGTCCAGCACTGCTCATTGTCTGTATTACTCTTCATAATGCAAACATGGAAAATTGTCTCAGTTCATTGTCAAATGAATTCAGGCTTACTGTTCCACCCATCACATAGGAAATACTTGTTTTTAACAAACTGATTTGTCAAGCAGCAGTCAAGTCTGTTCCTCATCTTCTGAGTCACATATATGCAGATATACAGCTTACAGAATCACTTGCTTTTGAAATGGGGACTTGTTTAGCTGATCACCATTTTCTTCTCCTTAAGGGTGCTGCAGTGTTCTCTGGCAGATGTAACTGCAGATGAACCAGGGCACTGACTAAAATAATCATTAACTGTCAAGCTGGTATTTAATATTTTGTGCCTCTTTCCTTTCCTTTTTCTTTCTTTTCATGGGCGACTGATATTTTGACTCTAAGCTTTCCTCTACAATGTGAGCACCTTATGAAAACCAGAGAGTCAAAAAGCTCTTTTTAATGCTAAATGAATTGATGTTACACTGATCCTATATCCCACCTTGTCTTCAGTGTGAAGAAAACAGATTTTCTACTACTTCCAAAATATGAGAAGGAATCATAGGCACTAAAAGACTAAATGCTAAGCTCTGAGAGGTATTTAGGAGAGCTGCCAAAGGACACAGGAGTAATGCTTGGGAACCTGGATCTGCTAAGTCCTAGTCCAAAGCCTTCATTGCAGTTCATCCTTTCTGTTTCTCACAGGAGAATAGGACAGGGTTTCAAAGAAGACCACATCAGGGCAACCTGATACGCTGCTGCAGGCTGTGTTATAACCTGGTGTCAGCACTGCTGTGGTTCAACCACTTGAAATGATTCCTTTCTGGATATTTTGGAAAATCCTTTTGAATGAAAGGTGCTATAGCCCCCAGAAATAAGATACCAATGCTATTGCTGATTTAAATGAAAATCACTGTGCTATCAGTGTGTGTAGATCATTGTGCTGTCAGTGTGTATAGTTACCTGGCTTATTACTTGGAGATTTGGCCTTCCTTTTTCATTTGTATGAATATCTTTGATCTCAGTTAATACCTCTATTTGGAGATTTAGACAGCTGTAGTGTAAATACAAGGGGTGGCATTGTTTTCATAATGACAGGGATTTCCTCACCTGCTATTTCATGTTATCTTATAATTCAGTTAAATCAAGTGTTCTTATTTTCAGGAATCAGCTGCTGCTTGACAAAGCCACAATTTGGATCAAAAGAGGAAGGACAGAGTATTTTCGCCTATAGAATACTGCATTTAACGCCAGTTGCTTCTGCCAGTCACTTTCATTCAATTATCTCACATAATTAAAAGATCATCTAAACAGATACTGCAGGTGGCTACAAAATTAGTGACCAGTGGAAAAATGCAGAAATTTCTGGGTTTGTGCCTAAAATGTCAGCAGATGAAAGCCATCACCATATGACTGCATGTTTCTTTATCTGAGATAATGACTATATACATTCAGACAAATTAAATTGTGAACTAAGGCCCACATCACAGTAGTCAGCTCCATCACCTTTTGCTGAGAAACATGATACTTATGTTGGTGTCAGTGATAATTAGATCAGGTTCTCAGTCTATCTCTGAATAACAGTTCGACCCTCGATGCTTGTTCAGTCAAAATAAATTATGGCATTGGGGCTACTTCTGAAAAGGGCTGTAATATTCAGGATCTATTTTACTTGTTTGTTAAAGCAAAGTGACTATCAAAGCAACTGTTTAACAATACTGTACAGGAGAAACTGCATCGGAAATGTTAAGGTTCCATAGCCAAATGCACAGAGATAGAAAACACTAGTAAACACTACTGTGACAATGCATTAGGAAATAACTTTAGTAAAATCTCTGCATCCTGTGATTCCACACAAGCAGTTATTCAAAATGTTCTTTGATACCCAGCATTCAGTGCACAGCTCTAGGCTCCATACCAGAGTTCAACCCCTGCTCTGAAGAGATTTATTGAGTTCCTCAAGGGCATTTCATCACATTATAGCACCATGCATGCCTCACAAACAACAAGCAATTTTTTGCAAAAAGTTAATAAAGTTGCGGAATCATTCATCCCCCCATGGGGAAGCAGAAATTAAATAAAAAAACCTACATCAACTTTAGGTGCCCAAGCTGACGCCCACAGTTGAATATTCACAATAAAGAAAGTCCAAGGATCATTACTTTCAATTTCAGTTCACCACTCTGCATTTCTGCAGATCAGATCCCATGGTCTCAAAAAAGCTTCCCTTGAAAGCAAGGAAACATTTGTATAAAGTCTGTGGGTAAATGTCTTGACAAATACTACACAGGAATTCTGTGCTAGAGGCAAGGGCAGAATCTAGTCCCACAGCATTCAGCTGCTATAATTCCATGTTTTACAATTCTATATTCAACTGCCCAAAACAAAAGACCGTTTTTTCTTTCTCTATGGACCCCTATATCATAAGCTGAGATCACAAGACAAAGCCTCTTTCACTACGCGGTTCTTAGTCTTCATCAGAGCTCTATCCTTCCTTTGCAGTTTCCTGTGGGAAAAATAATTGATGAAGAACTGTATAATAACAGTGACACACAAGAAGATTCCATTAGGTTTGCACAGGGAATCTCAGTTTTGACTTTTTTTTTTTTCTTGCAACCATGTTCTTTTAATGCAGTTTCTAGGCAGTAATTTCCTAGGCTTTTAAGAAAAACACACAGAAAACCCCCAAATCCTCTAATGTGGAATTGCAAATTATGCAACATAATAATGCAAATTATACACATAATCTCCCTACATACATAGCAAGGGTTAAGACCAGGCTCAAGGCTAGGAAAGCCTTGCTTGGTCTGCCCACATTATTGACCGTGGTCTCTGTTGTAGCTAGGCTCAGAACATTAATATTGTTTAGAAAAAGCCAGCCTCAAGCTATCCGCTAGGGGTGAATCTGTAAGTGTTCTTGGCTCAGTGTAGCCCTGATCCATACGAACCAGATAAAGAGCTTGGCTCTGCTCTAAAACGTCTAGAACAGCCAAACCTTCCCCTTCGGGAAGTCTCTGGATCTGGCTTCATGCAAGGCTTCCAGAGAGGCCTGATTTGCTTGGGCAGTTCTGAAACATAAGAAACACCTCAGTTTTTAATGGAAATTCAGTATTTTGTCTTGAATTTCTCTATATTCCTCCCAGTTTATTGCCCCAGGAACTTACCCATTATCCTTTAAATTATACCACATCCAGGGCCCCTTAAAATAGACTTTTACAGATTTCCTGATTATCTCATTACAAAATAGTACCACAATAACCTAGTAAATTCTTTATAAATAACTATATTGTGCGTGTTAATTGGTATAGAGGAAACATCAACAGGATGGAGCTGTATTTTGCACCAGTTAGGAACCCCACAAAGCAGCATATTCATTTCTGAGTCTATTAATACATATGTGTTTTTATTTTTCCCCCTATATAGATCTGTTCTTAAATAGGTAATTAAGCCATAAAGATGGAAAAACTGCAGTAAATTGTGCACACATTCTGACTCCTATTAGCCACTGTCATGCAAATTGCTCTCCTGCAGTATAGGAATAATCTGTATGCAGTTAAGATAAGCAGATCCACATGAACGTGGGGATCCAATGCAGAGATCTCAATCATGGAAGAGTCAACAGAGAGCCCCAGAAGAGCCTCTCTGCCTCAGACGTCCTGGGGAACCAGAAACGGGGCCGAGAGCTCCTCTGAAGCATGCATGTGCGTGTGTGTCTGTATGTGCAGTCTCTACTGGAATGGGATTCATATGAATTTTATCAATCTGATGTTTTAGAAATGAGGAACGCATATCAAATTATTTTATAGCAAGCATGTGTCAATGTACTTTTTACAGCACAGAATAGGAGGAGTGGGACACTTCACAAATCTCACGCCTTCTTCTCCATACACGCACCCCTGGAGAGCAGCAATTCTTTTGACGGATCACCTTGTTTCACTGCACTTTATGTCCATGTGGGTCTCCTTGTAACCTTTGTGGTTAGAAACTGAGGCACGCAAAATCGAATGCCCTTCCCACACACATACTTGCGGTGAATTTGTCTGTCTGGCTCTGATTTTACTTCAGCATTCCTACACAGCCACATGGTGGTCTTTCATCAGGAACCTCAGCACAATGTGTTGTTTTATTCTTCACTCACTTGTTAAAAAATAGGTCAGTCTGGAAATCTCCTGTTCAATGCCTAAAAGCAATTTAAATCCAGGAATCAAATTTCTTGTGATGTTTTTACCTCAGATGGGCAATTATGCTGATAATAAACTGAGTCATGAATTGTTGCTGCACCTGCATAATTTGTCTGTCTGAAAATAAGAAAGCTAGAAGACACAGCAAATTACTTGTGTATTACAGAGGAAAACATAAAAGGGGCTAGTAAATACTGTTGTTTTGGAAGACAGCTGAGGTTCTGGCAGAGCAGAAACGTTAATCTGTTCTCTTTGGGTTGCCCTTCTCAGCATTGTAACATTAGAAGAGAGTTACGATGAAAGTGAAGATTGCCTGCCACAAAAGAAAGGGCTTGGATATAATGTTTTCACAATTCTTTCCTGATGGTAGCATAAGAGGCCACAGCATAAAACATAGTTATCCTACACAGTAAGGGATTTACCTTCCATGTCTGCATTGCTTTAATATGTGGGGCAAAAGGGAGAAGCTTTCAAGCATAAAAAATTTGCACATTCATCTGATTCTCATTTTTTAATTCATTAGAATATTTTATACTCTGTGCAGAGTACCTTTTTTTGCTTCATTTCGGGAAAAGCACTTCATCTGTTTGCTCAGCTAAGCCTTGAAAGCACTAAGGACAAACCTGTCCTTTGAAGATGACAAATCACTTCACAGCTCCTGAACAGAACCAGCATCACAAAGGTCCTAACAGAAAAAGCAGGTATCAGCCGTAGGCCAGCTGCTTTGCCAAAGCAAATATGCCCCGCTTCTGCAAGAGTATTTTTCTTATCTTTGTTAAAGTCTTTGTTTCTGGGACAAGTTTCTGGGAGCTGCTGGATCTCCCCTTGCTCTGTCCAGTTCCCTCAAGTCCAATAGTGGAAATATTCCCAATATTGGGAAGCTCTCAAGGGTCGAAGGTGGAAGGTGAAATGAAGAACTCAGCATTAAATAAGAGTTTACTCTTTTACTGCAAAAATACAAGACGTGGGGAGAAGAGAAGGGGGAAGTTAGTGAAATAGTTTTTTCCTCAATTAACTGATTAGCAAGCAGTGAAAAGCAGCTATAAAGCAACAACGGCATGCAACCAAGGTATTTTTGGTTTTTTTTGAGAAGAAACGGAAAAATAAAATGAGCAGCATAAAATAAAACCGGTTGAAGCTGGGAATACTATAATTACACTGAGGCTGCTGCTGCAGTGATCCAGACCAGAATCATGCTTTTTCTCCATTAGGTTCTCTTTTATTTGAAACTACCCCTTTAATCAGGGCAACTTTGTTCCTTGAAAGCCCACACTCCCCTGTGCTATATATTCCCTGGAGTATCTCAACTGGCTCCTGTCAGTCAAGCTGACATGCCAGAAAGCAAGAAGAGATAGCTCTTCATTTTCACGACTAGCTCTGGAAATGCCAGATCCTGAAGTGATCGCAGCCAACCATTCCTGTCCCTCAAGAGCATATTTACAGCCTTGCACACTCATCCACCCGTCCGTGACACAAGTACAAAACACTCCCTCTGGTCTGCTTTGCCATAGGGGCAAAAGCCTATTTAAATTGCAAGGCAGCATCCATTGGAGCGCATAAGTATCCAGTTTCTACACCTCCCAACATTTCGTGTGATAATCCCTGTTGCTTTTTTTTTCAGTACTGTTGATTTCATTCCTCTTCTGCACCCCAGCTTTTATCAGAGCTGATATTTCAGAACTTATTTGCCTTCTTTCAAGCAAAGATAACAGTTGTTTACTACCAGTCAGAAGCTGAACTGATTGATGCACCTGCACAGAGAAATATTGAGTTAAATGGAGCTATGTCCATTTACACAAGTAGATCTAATTCTTTATCTCTTACTGACCCTGTAGACTTTCTCTTCTGTAGACTTTTCTCTGCCCGGGGGAGCCGGGGCAGCCCCAGCCCCCAGGGCATCAGGCACTGCCGACCAGGGGGCCAGGGCTGGTGAGAGTAACTGGGGTCAGAAATTTCGTTCTTAGTATAAGCAAAATCCTTGAGAAGTCTGAATTCCCTCACTAGCTCATTGCTGCTGCTGGGCATGTAGGAATTGAACTAAATATTTCCTCATTTTCTCATCGCAGATCTCTGATGCTCTGAAACAAGGTCCTCATCAGAGACAATCTTTTACCTTTCTCACCGCTAGGACCCAAAATGCTCAGCATGGGCATGCAGATGTGCTGGTCCCTTGTTCCAAAACAACATAGTGACGACAACGAACTGAGTGGAGTACAGAGCCAAACCAGGAGCTTTCAAATCCTATGAACACTTTAAGTAGCTAAAAAATATTCTAAGCTGCTGCTCTCTCTTCAAAGTATTTCTTACATCTTCAACTTGACTTCAGATTACTGGTAGCTGTAATGTGCACTTTCTACAGAGTTACTTCACTATATAGTAGATATCTAAGCTATTTAAGTATATAGCTGTGTATTACATACTATGTGAAAGGGATGAAAAAGTTCTGGTCTATAAGCCAGATAGGCGTAGTGGGCTCATCTGAGAGGACAGGATGAGTGGGCACTTTGGTAAGTGTGATCTCCTTGGAAAGAGCTGCCATGGCTTCTGCCAAGTGCTGCTCTTGGAGCTGTGTGGAAAAGACAGCAGCCACACAGCAATGCCCGATGCAGCTGATAAGGTGTACCTGGGCTCCCAGCAGGCGCTTGACAGTCCTTCACCAAGCACCTTTAAGCAGCCATTGCATAAGCTCGAAGGCCCTGCAATGCATTTCGCTGTGCATTAAGGCTGTAGCACTGAGGTGACTGAGACTGCAGATGCTGCTGAGTTACTCAGGATAATAAAGATGAAGGCAGAGAGTGATGGACTGCAGAAAATCCTTCTGAGACTAATGATGGGGAAATACATTGGCAGATGAAATTCAAAATGCTGGGCACCTGTGAAGTGCCTCATACAGACAAAAACAATCCCAGCTTCACACAAAAAATAATTTTTGACCTGACGATCACTCACCACTCAGCGGTGAAATCTTGGGATTATGACAGCTAGTTCTGACAAAATATTGCTTTGATGCTTGGGGAAGCAGAGGGTGTCAAAAAGCAAATTATTAATATTAGGGAAGGTATAGGAGCACAGCAGGTATCACTGTGGCAGTGTAGAAATCCACAATATAAATATGGAGCTGTGTGCCGTTCTGGACCCCTCATGTCCAAAAGGGTATATTAGAAACTGGAAAAGGTTCACAGAAGGACAGCCAGTATGAAAGGTATGGCCATAGGAGGAGAGGCTGCACAGCCGCTCCGCTGCAGTAAACGACTGATTTGGGGGATGCAATAGAAGCAGACAAATTGCCAGGTGGCCAGGAGGGGCTGGATGATCACTATTCCTTGTATTGAAATGCACGAGCCAAGGGCCATCAAATAAAGTCCGAAGGAGGCAATTTTGAAACAAAGAAAAGGTGATTCTGCACACAATAGGTAGCAGACATGGAACTCAGGGAAGAAGTTAAATGTATGCAAGGGAAGACTGGAAAAAACATGGGAAAGAAATCCACTGAGAGTTATTACATAGCCAACCCACATGAGGCTCAGGAAATAGTTGAGGCTATAATTGGAGGCTAAGAGAGTATTAAGGCAGGAAGTACCATATACGCTTCCCTTGCATTACCCTTTCCTAGCTGTCCACTTACAGGAACAGTTGCAGACAGGATAAGGTGCAAGACTGAGCACTGATCCGAATCATAAATGCAAATACAGTTTAATTCTATTAAACTGATTCTAAAATCACTACATAACAAATAAATTCTTAAATATAAATTCCTGTTGTGCTTTCACAAATTAATGGTTTGGCTATGTATTATTCCAGCTCTTTTTGTGTGGAGTTCTCAAATTCGGCTTATGAGCTCAACACATATATTAATGATTTCAACAGAGTTGTGAAGGTAAAAAGACAAGTGCTTTTGGGGAGGGGGGCCTGGCCTTTCAGTTGAAGAAATGTTCTGAAAGACAGAAAGAATCAATTTGTTAAAATCAGTCCTCTCTAAAACAAATTAAAAACCTTATTATTCTAGGCAGGTAGGAGCATTAGCATATAATTATTATAAGATGAAAACACATTTAAACTGCTGCAATATAAGATTCTGACTTCTCAGCACGATGCAGTAAGTAATTTCAAATGCTGTAAACCTGTGACTTCGCTGATTCTGCCTCCTTGCAAACATGACATCTGCAGACGTCTACATGAGCGAGTCATTCAGGATGACAAGCTGAACCAGCCTCCTGGAGCAGTGGCACTGAGGCCCCTGTACCTATACAATATGCAGTACACTAGTTTTACTTTGGATTAAAAACAGTCCATGATCCACAATGAAATGTATCTGTGTGTAGAGTCTGATGCAGTCCAAATGACTAATTTCTGGTTTGGACCCTTGTACCTCCATTTGGATGCAGCATGTTTGGCATGCACTTGGAGCTCGCTTTCTGGTTTTGGTTCCTCTGAAAGGAGTTGAGTTCATGCGCATCAAGCTGCCCTGTGATCTGAACCAACATGTGGGAAGGGAGGATGATTTGGGACTTTGCCTCAAAACCATACTGCTACTGTAAACCAAACTGCTATTGAAAATGCAGCCTTCAAATCTTATTCCAATTTCATATGAGTGAAAGTATTAATAGTTTCTCAGCTTGGTCCCTTGAGACTTTATTATGAGCAGAAGTTCTGCAAGAGAAAGGAAAGGAGGTCTGTGCTCATTACCTGGGTATAACAGGCCAAATCACCAGCTGACAGACCCTAAGAGGGGAGTTAATGGAGTTATATAATGGGTGACCTGAGCCAATAACCACACATCTACCTGGCTTCTGAATTGGCTTTGTGATGGGAACACAGTTTTAATCCATCTCATTCTGAAAGATCTGAAAATTTGTACGTTCTCACTGAGGATAATACTAGTTGTCAAATTTGTTATGAATTAAAAGTAACAGGATTTCACAGATTAAGAACATTTGCATTTTTCCCATTCAAATGCCCAATTATCTATCATCTATGCGGAAAAATTCAACAGGCCATTGAACTTAAAACCTCTTTTGTTAGAAACAGAATCAGAGACCTGTCTTCACTAGTATTAGCAAAGTGCTTTAAGGCTTATCAGAAAAGGGGAGTAGCAATAGAAGCATATAGTAAGATGAGAGATGACCAACGTATCAATCTTCTTCCTCAGATCAGTGTACAGTGATTATCTTCTTTTCTAAATGCAAGGGCACAGCTGTTTTGCTTATACAGATTACACTTCAAGAGCTGAGTATTGCACTCATACAACTGTCATTGAATTCAACAGTTTATATGCATAATTCTGCAAAATAGCTAGTAAGATTATGAGAATGAATTAAAAAAAAGAACACCCAAATACCCACTGGAATAAGCAGGATGTTTACCATATAAAAACTTCAATAGCTGACTTGATTTTTCCCAAGTAGAACATTTCTATTACAGGAATTTAACCCATGGAAGTACATAATTAGCTCTTTCACGTTAAAGTTGCTGAAAGAACGATTTGCTTAAGAAGATTAGTCCTTTTAGTGCTCAATAGAAGTACTGACAAATGAGCCTAAAATGATTATAGAGGAACTCTGTTAACACCATCTTCTGATCCTTTTTTTTAAAGAACATGCCTTTCAGTAAAAAATCTTTTAATCTGACCTTTTGTGTTTTTTCAAATCATGTATCAACTTTTAATATTTTATGTATTGAAATCTCATATGTGATGCTGATGCCATTAAAAATGGTTTTCAGGACTGTTTTGAGCCACATGGAAGAAGACCACAGTAGTCTGTGAAAATAAAGCTTCAGTGCTTCTGTGCTAATTTCTTCTGGTCAATGTAACTGCTTCCTTTCTGCACTATAGCACTTCACCATTTCAGTGGTGACAGGACAACCTTTTTTAAGCTGTGCCGTACCAAAAAGATTTGGGTTAAAAATAATTCTCCAGAAGAGAGGTATTTATAAGGGCAGGTGGAATACAGAAGAGGTGATACCGAAAAGCTGAAAGACGGGAACAAAGCAGTCTAAGATGGGGCAGTGGCAGGGAAATGCACTTTAAATCATTTTGGATGCATACCATAAATCCGATGTGTAAACACTGTCACAGAGCACACTCTGTAGCTATTGTTTGCATGACAGTCTATTTTCCCATATAAAAGCTAAGGGTCAAATTTTGAATTACTTATATGGACTTACAAAATAATCCTCTTAGTTAAGGCAGTGAATTATCTGGATCCTTCACTAGTACACAGTTTTATACCAGCACTGAAAGCACCGGAATTATATTTTTCCACAAGTTGAATAAATAAACTGTTTATAAACCTTGGGAGATTTATCTTGCTCAGTTGTTAGCAAGAACTGAAAGACTGAGGTCATAAACAAAACTCAATTTATAATATTAATTCTCTCTCAGTAAAATCGAGTAGACTTCTCCAGTTTACTTTTAAGTCATACTGCCATCTACAGATTGAATAAACCCTTGCAATACTCAGTTTAAGACCACAGACTGGAATTAGACTAGAGACCTCAGGAGGTTTCTACTGCATCCTGTTGCTCAAAGCAGGGTAATCCCTGAGGTCAGACCACATTGCTCAGGGCTTTATTCAGTTGGGTCTTGAAAACCTTCAAGGACGGAGACTGCACAACCTCCCTGGGCAACCTGTTCTAATGCCTGACTGTCCCCCTGTGGAAAAAGTATTTCCTTACAGTCTGAACCACTCTTGTTTCGATTAATGCCCATTATGTCTTGTTCTCCTGCTATGCACCACTGAGAAGAGCCTGGCTCCATCTTCCTGATAATCTCCCCATAGGTACTGGCAGGCCACTAATTAATCTCCCCAAAGCTGCCTCTTTTCCAGGCTGAACAAGCCCTGGTCCCTCAGCCTCTCTCCCAGAGCAAGTGCTCTGGCCCTCAAGCAGCTTGGTGGCCCTCTGCTGAACTTGCTCCAGTTTATCAATGCCCCTCTTGCACCAGAGGACCAAAATCAGACACTAACAAGTGCTGAGAAATGGGGGATAATCACGTCCCGCGATCCTCTGGCTGTGCTCCTGCTAATGCAGCCCAGGACACTGTGTGTCTTCCTTCCAGGCTTCCTGAGCCCACGCTCAGCTCACTGCCCCCAGAGCCTTCTCTGCAGAGCTGCTCCCCGTCCATCTGTCCTCAGGCCATGCTGCTGCAGGGGGTTCTTTCTTTCCAGGGGCACTGCTGTGCTCTTCTCCTGGTTGAATTTCATAAGGTTCCTGTTCGCCCATTCCTCCAGCCTGTCTAGGTCACCCTGGATGGCAGCCCTGCCCTCCCGTGTATCGACTCTTCCTCCTAGTTTGGTATCACCTGCAAACTCAAGAGTGCACCCCTTTCCCTCCTTCAGGTGACTGACAGAGACCTTAAACAGGACAGGAGCCAGGAGAGATCCCCAGTGCTATGCTTGTTACCAGGTACGGTATGATCCATTAACCACTGAACCTGATCATCTAACCACTTTTTTACCCATCTGTTTGTCTGTCCATCCAGACCATAACATCCTAACCTGGATACATGAATATTGTAAGTATAGTGTCAAAAGCCTTGCTGAAGTTGAGGTAAATGACATTTACTGCTCTCATGTCATCCACAAATCCACTTGTTTTATCACAGAAGGCAGTTAGGCTAGTTTATCATCCATTTCTTCACTGAAATACATAATTAGCATTTTTTTTTAATTAAAAAAAAATATAAATGGTTCTTCCAGGGATGACTCCATCAAAAATTCTTCATCACCATAAGGCTTTACAGGAACAGAGTCTGCATCTTGTAAACAATAAAACAAATTTTTTATTTAAAAATGCTTTTGCAATCATGTTAATTGCATACCCACACCTGGTCTTGAGGATCTTACTGGAACAGGCACCAATTAAAAGCCATGCACTAATTAATTCTGGAATTGTTAGCAGTAACTTAAGTTACAGGCTTTATCAAGTATCCCATAGGATGTGTCCATAGTACAATTTGTGTCCAAGTGTCCATAGGATGACTTGTCACTGTTGACTCAGGATAATGAAAACACAATAGATCCAGTGAACTTCAGTACAGCAACATTTCAATTGGATAACTGTAGGCTGTAATCTTGTGACATAGCTGTTGGTTATTGTTCTTGAACAGTATTAAGTATGAACCAGCTTTTAAGAAATGATAATAAACAAAAGGATACGTTTGTTTGCTGCAAACATTTTTCCAGGCTTTAACTTGGCGAGTCAGATGGCTATGCAAATATGAAAATCATGTTTGCAACCCCTGGTCAAACTTTATTAAGCCAGCCTGACATTACATGTAGTTTTGCAATGTTTACTTCAGTGCATCGAAGACACATTTAGTTTGGAATTTTTTTTTGAATTAGGATCTTGGGTCTTTTCTTTTCCTATCAGTATGAATCTCGATCTTACTAATTTTCCCTACTTCTGGCTTGAAACTGTGATTCTCTCTCATTTTGTTGGCATTGTACATAAAATATCATCATTAGTATAATATTCCTGTAATGTTTCATTAATTGGAATCTTAAAAATCACATTTCATTATTTCTCTCAGACAGACAGTTGCATAACACGAAGGATCGAGGTCAAATGATATATAAAGAGATATTTTTGATTCATTCAGATGGTTGTCTTCAATTCTGAGTGCTTTTTCACTGCCTTCCAAAAAATATGACAGATTTTGAACATTTTTCAAAATGGGTCTGTAGCATCCAGGTATATTCAGCTGTAACGGAGACACTCTGAATTTGCACATTTGCAGCTCATCCTTAGAAAGCCTTTCATGGTACCATTGCCCAACTTTATTACTAGGATACTTGATACTGTGTCCCACCACTGGAAGAACCACCTTCAGAGAAGAAAAAAAAAAAGAAAAGAAACATATTTGAAATAAAGCCCATCAGTGTTCCTTCAAATAAATGTGATTACAATTTTAAATGTGTTTAATTCTTGTGTTTTAGGGCCTGAAACAGCAGCTTCTCCTGCACACTATAAAACAAAGCTGTGCAAGGCAGGTATCTTGGATGCAATTTAAATGAAAAGCACAAAAACCACCCAATATACCAGGACTCCAGTAACAAATTAGAAATATACTAACATGAATTTTCTTGCTTGTTGGGAAAGAAAGAGAGCTAAAAAACACCGAATTGCCATTGTAAGACTTCACAACACACTCTAAACATTCAAAAATTAGAATATCAACTATTCCTGAATGTTTTTCCCAGAAGTAGACTGAAAAAGTTTTCAAGGAATCTAGATTCAGCTTTAAGACAAATATTGCCCACGTACTGAAAAATGACAGTGTACTTATTTCCAGTACAAAGTAAATAATCTTTCCTTCTGTTTGCTATGAGAGTGGGGATTAGTTCACATGTGTGTTTACTTTAACGTGCATTCTGGCAAGAAATAAGACTGTACCAGTTAACTTAATCACATTATTTTTAAAACAAAATATTTTAATCAAATAAAGGGATCAATAACTCAGAATTTTTCATATAGACAACTTACTTGGTGTATAGAATATTTGTTAGCTGACTCTTCTGAAGCAGTGACTATGTGAACCTGACAGAGATTTAAGAAGTTGTTAAAAAAGCCACTTTCTCTTATAAAACACACAAATTATATTTTGAATCATGCGCTGTACTCCCCAAAATCTCCTTTTAAATAAAGGATTCTAAGCTTATTTGACTGTTACAAAGTCAAATAATCTATTTCAGCTACCAAAAACCCTGGAGATGCTTAATATGAAATAACCAATTTACTGGTAAATGGCCTTCCATTACATATTTACTGATATTAGCTACTGTTAATTAGCAAACTATCACTCCAGATTCATATTCTTGGCTATCTGAGGTTAACTGTGCCAATTCAATTTCATGCTACATCAGTGAAAGAAAAAACACTAATAAAAATGTCTTATGTTAAATAAGAATGTATCTATATTAAACTCAATAGTTTAGTACTAAATGTGATAGTTCTGCTTTTCATTGGATTTGATCTATTTGTTTTTTTACATTTATTCAATCAAAACTTTTTGTGAAGCAAAATCACAATGAAAACAGAAAACACTGTTTACAGGAACTGGAAGGTTATTCAGTAACCTTTTAAGTGCTCTTGCTTTCAGAAATACTGATGAGACATTCACCCAGAAGAATCTGGGATACATTCTGCCTATGCACACAGCTCTTACTCTCCAGTAAAATAGTGCAAAATTCTATACTTTACCTGATGAGCAGGAGAAAGATAACTGCTCACAAGGCAAAAAAAGCAATGTTAACTCTCAGAGAAGAGAGGATTTCAGAAATGGACTTGAGCACACCAAAGCCTGTGACCAGCACACACTGCTGGCTTTTGTTCGTTTCACTTGCCTGCGGCTCCACACACAGCATCCAGAATGTGCTATGGGAAAGAAGCAGCATTCCCTTGTCCTTTGCTATAGCAGATGTGGAACCTTCTCAGGAGGAATGCTGTATTTTTCAAACAGTAGTCAATGGTTTAGGCTCATCGTCAATCTGTTCTAACTGAC
This sequence comes from Dromaius novaehollandiae, assembly GCF_036370855.1. Lineage (NCBI taxonomy): Eukaryota > Metazoa > Chordata > Aves > Casuariiformes > Dromaiidae > Dromaius > Dromaius novaehollandiae. Next base: position 29,872,846 of record NC_088098.1, read on the forward strand.
TGAGTATGAGAGTTTGAATCTGTGCTAAACATGCTTTGACTGCGTAGCTGCAGCAAGATTATCAGTTCTGTCCGTGATCACCTTTCACCATGGGCTTGCATTTACTAATGTACACAGTGGGAGGATCTGGCCTTTAGAGCAAGACTCAGACCTGCACTGACTGATAATATAAGCACACCCAGAACACTCTGAAGCCTTTCCCCAGTCAGATCCTAGGAGCAGCATCAGCTAACACACAGGCTAAGTTCTTACACATATATCAATTCTGCCATGTTCCTTCTCCTCCCATGAATAAAATGAATGTTCAGAATAGATAAGAGTTGTTAATATATATCTAGCATATACACCTATTTGTGGTAAATCAAAAAGAGATATATCGCTTTTTTTCACCTTTGTCACAAATAGTAACTATTATAATAAATGAATCAAAATAAAAGCATTAGAATATCTGTCTGACCTATGTTAATGTATTTAAATGCATTAAGTTAACTTGTACAAGAACTATTTTGTAAAGACTCACTTTGTCATCCACAGAAAAGTTTTCATCGTTTTCCTCAGAGAGGACTAGATCACCCTCAACAACTTTTGAACCGTAAGTCTTCAGCCTATATGATGCTGCTTCATTCCAAATTTTACTGCAGTATGCATGCACATAGAATATGCGCATGGAATGAGGAATGTTGAGCCACCCTTTGGTACAACCTTCATGGTTTACACCATAGCGATTCAAAGCACGTAGCATCATCTTCTCTCTCACTTTAAACTCTGGCAGCATTGTAAGCGTGCCCTTTGCATCTTCTGATATAAACAAAAATAATCATATGAGCAATCACTGATTTTTCAAATGTTACCTGTCAGGAAAAAATACACTTAAGAAAATGAAATAATTAGGCAGGAAAAAATGGTATCAGTCTAATCTCTTTATGCCAACTTTTAGGTTATTAATTCCTTTCGTTCAGTGTGTTATGTCAAACAAATGCCATCTATATGCCTATCAACACATTCCCATAAATTCTATTCTCTATAATTCACACGGTATATATTAAACTAGCTGTCATTCACTTATTTAGTCTAAGAAGTTTGCAGTTTCTTAGAAACATGATGCATTACTCTAAAGTGTTCCTTTTAGATCATGTAACTGAAAGTAAAAAACAAGTTATAAAAGAACTTGAAGCCTCTATTTTATATCATTTGAGAACAAGTGTTTTATAAGGGGTAAACAAATTTCTTTATTTTACAAGTAGAAATTGCATTGGCCACTGGGAAATCTGAGCCTCAACCTAAGTGAAAATATATTTAGTCAGATTTGTACTGCAAATATGTTATATAAAAGTTATATATTAAGAAGTTATGTTTTACATACTCTTCCTTCATAATTTTTCTCATTAAGAGTAAGTATCTGAAGGAGCCATTTGTGTAGCCTTTTACTTCCTGTTTTCAGGAAAAGGCAAGCAGCATTTCCAGAGACCATATCAATTTCTTTTCATGCATCACACAGCAATGTACAGCCCAGAATGATTCATCTTGTCTCTTCTGTGAAATGAAATATATCTGTTTCCCTTGAAGCCATATATGGTAGCTGTTCCACCAATGTACAATGATAAGCAGGCTCACATACGTGGGAGATTTGAAAAGAACAAATATATTCAAATTCAAGAGCAATTCCAAGATTTTTAGCTTTGGAGGGAAAGCTAAGTTGAATGACAGAAACAATAAATATCACAAATACCATTTTATTCAGAAGGCCCCACTTCTGTCCTTGGCATATTTCATTGGACTTACTTCAAGATAGAAAGAAGGTAGATCACAAGAAAGCATAGAAGAAGATACAGAATTAAATAAAACATAAAAGCAAAGTCCAAAGGTGTAAAAACAGGAGCTAAGATTTTTATAGAAATCTCAGAAAATTAGATGCCCAGACATGACTGGGACTGAATATAAGTTGGGTGTCTCATTTCTGTGTTCTTTCTTTTAATTACATAAGTTTATATTCCAAAAGGAAACAGATGGAATGAGGCTAAAATCACTTTGCGAAAATTATATTAATCTCTTCCAGCATGAAGATGTAATGCCTTTGATTCTGTACCATCTTGCACCTGAAATACGTTATTTTCCACTATTTTGCACACTTCAGGCCTGATCCTCATTTCACTTTTAACAGTGTAACTCTACTAAGTTCAATGGAACAGCTGTAACAGGTACAAACCAGCAGCTAAACAAGAAGCAATTCTCCGTGCAACAACACCATAGTTCCCCCCCCACAATACCCATCCTGAATAAATATACAGAAATTTAAAATCGGACATACCAGTTTGAAGAAAGTATCTTTTTGCCCTGTTTACAGTGTCATCAGTATCTTCAGGCATGAAGAATAACTTCACAGCTTCCACCTTTAAGCATCAACAATTTATATGTTTTTCATTTGAACATAACAAATTTTACAAAACAGAAAATCACACATCTCCTTTTGTGTTTTCATATTTTGCAGCCTCTCAAAATTTGATCAGGTCTTCAAGGACTAAACCAAATGCTCCCTTTCACAGAAGATGGCATGGACAGCAAACCACTGTGGCTGTTTCTTCTCAAATTAAAGAAAGGTTTATAGCTACACAGAAGGCAAAAAAAAAGGCTTTCAGAGCCCTACAAGGAATTAGTCACTCTTCTTTAGAGTCCAGTTAGAACTCCTCCACTTCGCAATGCCATCATGCTACCCTGAGTAGAAATGTTCTTTCCCCCTCTTTCCCTCCAGCATGTTTCATGCAGGACTTAGATTGACTGCTTTCCACACTCTCCCATGCAGAGACAACAATCTCTTCTTTTTTTTAATACTGATCTGTATTAGGTTAGATGATACTGTGTCAGAGAAAACACTATATTAGCCTTCGTTGCTTGCACCACCAGTGCAGCCACACAATTCTCTAGCATGTATACGAACCTATCTGTGACTCTCTCTGTTGATCAGTTTTATTAACTTTTTGTTGATGAATTGCTCAGTATTGGACTGTGCACGAGAAGCACATATTTGTGCACTTTAAACATAAATAATAGTTTCTACAAGTTTTAAATTAAAATGTAACTGAATTAAGACTAGAGATTTAAGTTATTACTCTGCAACGACTGACATACGGTGTCAACCGCTAACGCATCAGAATTCAGAATCTCAGATACATCAACAGTTACTTCTGTGGGTTGCCCTCCAACCTTGATTCTTCTTGTATTTGGAGGATTAGTTTTTCTGACTTTTCTCAGAATCAGAACAAGAAGAGAAGGAGGAGGATACTCCAGTATTCATTTGACTCTGTGGGGCCTGATTGTTTTAAACCTGTGCCAAACACTATACCATATACATTGCAAAGTGTATGACTCTTATCTTAGGAATTATTACTAAACAAATAAATTCTCCTTAGCTTACATGGGAACACTTTCTCAAAATTAAGAGTTAGGGTAAGTGGACAAGGAATGATGAAAAGCAGCATTTTTCTCTATGTAGCAGATAAATTATTGTGGTATCGAAAAAGCAAATCCTTTCACATGATCTTATGTAATATGGCATTTTTAGGAAGAAATTTATATAGAACCCCAGCAGGATAAAAGAGTTACAAGTTAGGAGACATTCAGGACCATCAATAAAAACTGTACAAAGATTGCCTCATATTAGTGTTCAACCTATGTACTAAATGGAGCCGCTTTCCTGAGAAGTGACATGATGACAATAACAATTGGCCACCAATTATAGACAGAAAGATTGCTTCTTGAAATATTTAAAATTGCATCTACTGTTTTTTTATTAAGATTTTGATGCTTGGGTTGTTTTCAAAATTGATCTGGTAATTACTTCCAGCATACATATGGGTCTATGTCACAAACGAAATTGTTCACTGGGATGGTCCACTCCACAACTAGACTCAGACATTGCATCAGTAATGTGAAATGAAGTTGCCAGTAACTACTTAAATTACAAAATGAAAATACCATTTTTTCATTCAGTAAAGCCAATCCTATTTGATCCGTTTGAACATTTTGTCCCTGTCCAAATCGTTGAGGTCCATAGTAATTTACAAAACCTTTTGTCTGTAATTAGAAAGAATAAATACGTTAAAAGCATTGAAGTACCAGGTATTAATAAGAAAACTAAGCACACAACATACATACAGCCACATTTACATTCAAAATGCATACAAAGTGTTTTTAATCAGAAATAGTATAAAAGAAAACCATAACTCATGATTCATTACGATATTTTAGCACCTAATTTCCACTGATTTCAGCACATTATACTAACTTGTTTTTTGCTACCATTAAGGATCTGGATGGTTTCTCCAGCCCAAAACAGCCAGGAAACATCTAAAAAGAGAATGAAGTTCTATTCTCTTATTTTCGAAAAAATGAGTAAATGAAACTAAATCATTCCGATTAAATAATTATCTGTGTTATAAATACGACTATAGGTTAAGTCAAAGTAACTGAGCTTTTCCTATGTGCCAAATTCTGAAATTTTTACTCAAGCAAATGTAGCATAACACAGACAATAAACCGTAACAGCTGCTGTTGGACACCTTTTCTTAAAAACACTCATTCTTTTACATGTGAGATCACTTGCATGATTGGTACAATAGTGAAGACCAAGAGTAAACACTTCTGATAATTAGGATTTAAAGTCTCCTGATAGGATTTTGGTCACATGTGAGCAGTAAAATCACAGCCATATGACCCAATGAGAACATCATTTTTTGGAAAATAATAAATATGCATGGAGCTGCCAAGCTCAAAAAACATAAGGAATTTGGACACAAGATCAAAGGAATTGGTGTTAATTTTCCTAACAATAAAACAAAAAAAAATCAGAAATAGAAGAGAGAGAAAAACATTGAAACAGCAGTTAAGATGATTTTTTTCAATTGTAAAATGAATTTTCAGCAATTTTCTATACTACATTTTCTGTATTTATCTTTTGCACATTGGATATTCTTCATTCAAGTCTTTACTTCTGGATTAATATTCTTAAAGTAACCTATATTATGGTTATTGCTTAGAAAGAAAGAGGAAGATAACTGCTGCTGTACAAAACACAGTTTTTCCTTTCCATGATTTACTTCTACTTTTCCCCAAAACTTTAGAGTGCCTGATGATGGGCTTTTCTTCAGAGATTATGGATAACAGCAATCAAAATCCACTGAATTTCAAGGGATCTTCTTTCTCTGCTACTGGCATTTCACATGTATTTATGCTATGAAAACATACATTTTTTCACATGAAACAAGCATGCATTTTCTCCATGTGACCAACAGAGGCAACCAGCTGACATATATAACTGTATTTTTTCACCCTATCATCTGCCAAAAAAAGCGAAACACATCACTTTGGTTGTCCTTAGGTCTGTGTAATCATAGCTCATATGTTCATACTCATTTGCTACCAAATTTCCCATCTGTCACGCTGCACAGTTCTGGGATCTGAAGTCTGTAACATAGAATAAATTCACTGTGGACCCTCTTTGGAAGGAAACTTTGCTGTTGGTCCCTTGGATAATGCAGGAAAGCCATAAAATAGTAAAAAGCATCAAAAGCAAGTGAAATATTGCCATTATTGTGCCATTAAAAGCATTTTCTTAAAAAGTACATTTTTATAGCACAGAATTACAATCCTGTTCATTATTGACAACCACAAGGATTTTTTACCTCAACTTTTTCTATTGCTTCACATATTCTCTCTTTCAAATCTGCAGAAGAGTCGTGACTGTGATGTTTTAGATCTCTCACAACTATATCGAAGTGATTTCCTTTCAGCTGACCAAGTCTAAGGTGCTGGCATGCTGAATGTATGTTGTGTATTCTCATTCCCTTTTTTTCCATTCTGCTTCCAATTTCTTTCAACCTGCATAAATAATTGGAAGAAATTGATGCACCATCCTCTACTCAAGCATGACAACTTCTAATAAATGTCTTCTTCATTTTTTGCACTAGAATTATAAGCATCTAAAACTTTTCAAAAGAAAATTAAAACAGACCATTATGAGAAAATCAAATCAAATGCATTTACAGAGTTTTTTGTATTTTTTATAATATGAACTCCTATATTGTCTGGGCCAGTATTCTTCCAATTCATGATCATGTAGCCAACTTTGCAATTTCTATAATATCATCCATCAGTCAGAGACAAGAAGGAACCTATGCTATATGATCCAACAGGTTTCCACACTGTCAAAATATTATCTGGTAGTACACAGACAACAGTTTAAGACCTTTATACAGAGACAAAGATACAAAACTAAAGTAAGTTATTACAAATGTACTTTCGACAGATGCTCATAAATATCCACTTCTATTGTACTTCATTTTAGAAACATGAGACTAAGTAAAGAAGAGATCAGTGAGACTCAGGGCAAAAAGCACATTCTAAACAACACATCAACAATACAAGACATGCCCTTCCATTCTCTGTTTTTGCCACACTCTGTACACAGGTCAGCGGGTAAAAAAAAACGTACATTAAGTTCTGCAGTAGTAACATAAAAAATGGCTGGAATCAAAACCATAGCTTATTTCTTCCTGTCTCTTTATCAACTTTAACTTCCCAGTGGTTTTTAGTCTGGGCAACAAAATAGTATACTTTGCAAATAAAGGAAGGTAGAATGTATGTTTTTAGCATAAGTATATATCAACACAGCATAAGTAGCATAAGTATGTATCAACAGTAAAATTCCATTGCAAATTGGGCTGAAAAGCCTATTGCTCAAGAAATAATTAGGAAAACTTTGCATTAATGCTTAAAAGTTTAAACAAAATAGTTAAATGCTTCTGAGCCACTAGTATCTCAGGATAAAAGTAAAGTACCATTTTACAAAATTACTGAAATATTGCTTAGAATGCAATATCTTATACAGAAAGTTTCTTTTGATTTGAATGACTATTACTTATACATAGGAACAAAGAGATTAAGTGGATACTTTAAAGGGCAAGTATTTGAACTGTCAGCTGTGTTTCCAATTACAAGCATGTGCAAGCATACCCAAGGAGAATCAATGCTCCGAGTTTGTTTTTATAAGGCTGTCCAAGAAAGAGTAATTGTGTTTTGTAGACTGCTAGAGCACAGACATTACTTTTTTTTAATGAAAAACAGATTTTCAGGACTGAACAATAAATTATTTGTTTCCCAATAAAAATAAAAAGTTGATTTGCTTGCCCTGACAATGTACAACCAATTGCTTCATTCCAATACCTGTCAAGCTACAGGATATAAGCACAAATGAAGCAAACATTTTAAAAGTATGACTTCTGGACTATAACTGATATTTTAAGCACTAGTAGACTGTTATCTTCCCACAATTAATATGTTAACTTGCTGGAAAAGATATGATTTAGATACCAATCCTGCATGAACTCATTTCCAGATATTGTTTACTACATGTCACCCTACAAAAGTCAACGAGATCTCAAGAATTTGTAGTCTGGCCCTTAAACAAGGATGTCCTTGAGGTGACAAGAGAGAAAGGAGAACGCATTTCTGAATCTATGCGGCAATTGGTTCCGGGCACAAAGTTGCTACAGTTAACTACAGAGTTTCAGTGTTCTAATGCTTTAATGATAAATATATATATATAAAAAAACTCATAGTTTCATACTTCTGCTATTGAAACAGGATTCTCTTTCCTTGAAGAGCACTTTTTAAGTTCATTAGTTATTCCCTTCTGAGGGATTACAAACATTTTTGTCACCATAGCACACTACAAGTGCACCAAATTGCAGCATTTGCTTCATGTTGCTATGTTGCTCCTGCTCAGAGGAAGCAAGATAACAAAAGAGGAATTCTGTCCTCCATTTTACATCCACCTCATCTCTTAATGTTAGTCAACTAGGCTATGTAGGAAAAAGTCTGTGTGAGTTAAAATCATGGTTTCTGTTCTCTTGGGCTCCCTCCTAGTACTTGGCGGCTGGCACGCAGCAGAGCTTTTTTCATGTAAGTGCTTGAGGATATGCTACGTACAGCTTAGAGGGATCAATAACCTGTCCTCTACCTGTAGTAGGTAGGAGAACTTGCTGTTTGTGAAAAAATCTAAAACTGAAGAGAACCCACATGAGTTGAAACCCTGGTGCCTGTAGACCATGTATCTATTTTGTGATCTCTTTTAAAGTGAGAGGTAGCAGCATGTTTTTCAACATCTTTAAAGCATAGTGACTATACAAGTCACCTCTTGACGTAACATGCAGCTCTTCACTTTCAAACAGAAGAGTCAAACAGTGAGTTCAAATAGTGGATGCTTCCTCCCAGTCAATTCAGACTCAGAAGGATTAAGATTTTGGGGTAAGCAGAAAGTACGTGCTGCTCTGACAGATATGTCAGTTACAGGCTCCTCAGCCTTCCCACCTCCCTATTAACTAACTCATTTTGATCAGCATTATGAATGCACAATATATTCTACCAAACCATATATCCTTGATACTGTGCCCTTATCATTTAGTCCATCAGAAAGGAAAGAGAACCTCTCTAAAACAGAAAGGCAGGATTCTTTTTTAAATTCCCACGCTGAGGGACTTCAGTACTAAACTGTATATACTCTAACCCCTCAAAATATTAAATGGCAGAACAGCCATTGCTGCTGTGCTCTAGTATGGGAGGAGGGAAGACACTATAACAAGAACATTTCAGTAGATCCTATTACAGTGACATTTATTAACATATAAAAATATGTCCTACACTGAATACTCCCAGATTTTTAGTACCTCTCAGGAGTCACCTTCTTCACAACCATAGGTTGGTAAGTAATAGCCTTCTTATCTTTGATGCCAGTGTAACTGAAGTCTGAAGCAAGGATGCCAAGTTCAGAAGCCAAGAAGCCGATTGCTTCTAGTGTTTCCAGATTTTCTTTCTGAAGGGTGAAAGCTGAAACAATCATCTCAGAATTATTAGGAATCTACACTTCTAAATTAAACAGGTGCTCTGTCCTGACTGAGGGGCAGAGTCTTTCCTTCAAATTGTAAGAGAATGGAAACTGCAAAGAAACTGTGTCATCCCACCCTGTTTCCTCTCTCACCCCTAAAAAAATAAAGGAAATGGGACTTCCTCAGTACTGAAAGAGAAAAACAAAGAGACAATAAACAAAACTCTTACAGCAACCAGAAACCACAGCTGGCTTTAAAAACAGTACCTGATAAAATGCAACACCATCGTACAATTTAAGTAACATATGTTGACTTAATGCTAGAAACATCCTGTATATCAGAAATGAACCACTTTATGAAATGAGATCATAAATCAGATTTGACCTTACCAACCTGTCCAACATCTAATTGCATCTTTTAAAATCCCCCAGTTATTTTCAAGGGAGAATGAGCATACATAGAATAACACAGAGCAAGTGGTACAGCTAAAAGAACTGCAACCATTCCGACAGAACAGTTTATGTAAGTCACTGCAGTAACTTGGTTCACTCATCTCAGATTTATTTTCCAGTGATGTAACTTCACTGAATTAATAATGTTGGGCATAAACAATCAGTGAATCAAGCCCATGTATCACAGAAAAATTATTCTGAGGCTCAGTCTTACAAAAGAACATAATACTTGACACTTTCATTAAAAACCTAGTATTTACCTGTGTAAAGATCTTGGTTTTCCCGGGGACCACCAGTAGGCCTTTTTCTGGACCAACTTTTTTCTCTAAATCTTACCATTATTGACATATTTGGCTGATCATTGACATTTGCCACAGTGAAAGACTTTGTTTCTAAGAGTTTTCCAAATTTTCTACTGATAAAGTGGTGAACTGCTTTTCTGTGCTCTTTGTTTCCATCAGGCTCAAAAGAAAATGTAGAATTTTCCAGCTTTGCATCTAAAAATTTAAAAAAGTCATTTGCCTCCTTTTCAGTCACTAACTGACAGAGTTCCCTGTAATCAGCATTTCCTTTCACAATCATTTCACTGTCTTTTGTAACAGTGACTAAAAAGGGGAATTCCTGTCTAATGACACTGTGCAAACCAGCTCGATTTTGCTTGTCCAGTACAGGTCCCAGTGAGAACTCGCACGTGCTGGCATTGGAATCATTCCCCGAGCTCCAAGCAGCCTTCAGCTCATAAGCAAATTTATTAAGCAGCTCACTCACGGGCTTGCCTAACAAGGAATCCAATATATTGGCTTCCTCGGGGCTACATTTCAGTTCAGGTTCATTCTCACAATGGTTTTTGTTACGGGATGTAAAGCAGCCTACTCCTGCCTGGCCTGGGGGGGTCTCGGGAGGGCTGGGTACAGCGCCACGACAGTCACGGCTGGCACACAGGGCAGCAGGGTCTGCTCGCAGCTTTTTGGGCTGCTGCACAGACAAGCTACTTTGTTCTAACGGCGCTTCGCGGATTTTCGGGAGAGATTCAGCCCGGCCGTCCCTCAGCGTGTGCTCGGGCACCTCGATTTCTGTCACTACGAAGTCGCTCGGCGAGTTTTTTATAGTGCCACAGAAGCCAAGGTGATCAGTCACGTAACTGAAAGAATGAAGCATGTCTCCTCTGCGCCCCGCCACAAATCATGCGACCTGGAAGGAAAAAAAAACAGGAAGGAGACTATCAATCACTAAGAAAAACGCTGCTGAAAGGCTCTCGGGGTGGGGCAGTAGGACCGCGCGCCCCGCCGCCTTTACGGGCTACGTCAAAGGCTCCGCCGCGCGGCACCGCAGGGGGGGAGGGCGCGGGCGCCGTGCGCGCCCCCCGCCCAACCCACCCCGGCCGCCCCCACGAGCCCGCGCAGGGCCGCCAGGCGACGCCACCACCCGCCCTGTCCACGGCGGGGGGTCCGCGGGGGCCGCCGCGGCGGCGCGCGCACGGTCGGTACCAACTTCACGAGGCAAGAGAAAAGGAGACCGCCCCCCCGTCGGCCGTGGGACGCTCCACAGGAGGCGGGCCGCGCGCCGGGCAGCCTATGGGAAAGCCTCGCTGGGGGAACTTCCGGCTTCTTCTCAGTGAGCGGCAGTTCTCCGTCGCGGGTGCTGTGGGGAGGTTGGTGTTGTTAGCGATTCCGTCACTTCCTCCTAAAGAGGAAGCGGTATATCGAGAAGGCCCCCACTTCGGGGGGGGGGAGGGCGGGGGCTCCGAAGCGACGGGAGTTGAGGTGTCTCGGGAAGGGGGGCGCCATGTTGCGACATGCAGGGTCCGGTGCCGCGGGGAAGGGTGGGGGGGCCGGGCCCAGCCGTTGGCCCCGGGGCGGGAGGGGGAATGGGGGGGGATGTAACGGCCCGTCCGTTACGTCCCCCCCATTCCCCCTCCCGCCCCGGGGCCAACGGCAGGGCTAGGGCCCAGCTTACCGGCTGGCGGTTGTTTTGGCTGAGGCCGTCCCGTAAAAAGTCTTAAAACTTTTTTCGCTGGTAACACAAGCACAAACGATCCGGTTACTGAAGAGATTCCCTGTGTTTCTCAGAGCCTGAAGATGAGCATGCCGGTAACGACCTCGACGTATGTCCGCTGTCTTCGGTATGGACTGATGAGGCAGCTGGCAGATTTCATCGATCCGCAAGAAGGATGGAAGAAGTTGGCAGTGGATATAACCAACCCTTCTGGCGAAAGCAGATACAACCAAATGCATATAAGGTCTTATGTAGAAGTCATGTAACATAATCTTGCTTATTGTTTGACATAAATATCACTGTCTTCATGTTATAACTTCTTGCCATTTGTTTGCCTTTGAGTACTTTTAAGACTGACTTTACAGCACTGTTTCCTTAGGGAGCTTAAGATAATTAATCCTAATTGTGCTGTAGTTCAGTTTTTCAGATAAGCCATAGCCAGATAAAATTGGCTAAGGAAATTAGAATTAATTAAACCCCTGGAAATAAATATTTTTAGTAATAGAGTATTGGCTGGGCAAGCTTCTGTAACAGTGGCTTAAAGACTTTGATTTCACTGTGCACTTCTAGACAAGAACAGCAAAGACAGGTAACTGGACCATAACTTCTGATCCTGACAATACACTTCCCCACCCCCAAATAAAAACCACCTCTCAGAAATGTGGGTGCCTGAGGCCAGAAATTAACATGTTTAATTGAAACATAACATCAGCAACATTTTATTAACTTCCTGTTGCTTGAAGACTTTGTTGAATCTTCAGGCTGTTTTAAAGGTTATATGATTTGAACTATGTATCATCTTGGATTTACAGCCTTTCTTGTGATCTTAGCATTAGGTTTTCGTTTGCTTTCATTTTATATCATTTCTAGAATAATAATGAATCCATCAGAATAATAGATCGCAATTTCTTCTCAAGTCTTGTCTTTAACTGTTCAAAACGAAGTGTGAAGGCCAAAGAGGAGAAAAACAAACATTTTCCATTTGCTGTCTTACCCTTGTGCTCTCTCATGTCTTAGTCCCATATGCAGATGTACAGTGTTCTAGAGAAAATGTTGAAGCCATGTCAATGTTGATGATGATGCCAAATGTTGATGCATATTTTACCTAAGTTTAAATCTCTGTTTTTTACTTGCATTTTCTGAAAGTCTGTGAATAATTGTACTGTACAATTCAATACATTCTCATTTTTTAGTTTCTTTTCGTTTGCCATTAATCTCTCTTCCTTCTTTATGTTTCTCCAGGTCACTTTTTTAAAAAGTACATTTGAATTTATTTTTTCAGGAGATTTGAGGCATTTGTACAAATGGGAAAGAGCCCCACCTGTGAATTACTCTATGACTGGGGAACAACAAACTGTACAGTTGGTGATCTTGTGGATCTGCTGATTAGGAATCAGTTCCTAGCACCAGCAAACCTTTTGCTTCCAGGTTAGTGCTACCCATATATACTCTCTACTGTGTTTTCAGTTTTCTGAGATGTTAAACAGCTTCACAGTAACTTGAAAATCAGAAAAGATTAGCTCAAAATAACCAAAGTGGCTGTATTTTTCCATTATGTATTATTCCATTATGTATACATTTAATAACAGTTTTATAGAAATTGTTTAGTGTATTCCAAGTTTAGAGTTCTACAATTTACGCATGCATGCAGAATATAACATTTCATGAAGCTTGTATGTTTTCTAATCTGAATAAATGTTGGCATTGGTGTTATCTTTTTTTTTGATTCGTAATATAGTTTACGCTTTTTTAAATTTTATTTTCAGAAGCTGTAAGGATGGCAGAAGAAGTTACATTACCTCTTTCTTCACAGGAAACCTTGTCTATACATGAGAAACAACTGCCTGTACAGGAAAAACAAGTGGCATCTGTAATGCCAGTTTTAGCTCAGGATACTGAGAAGCAACTTTCAGCTCCTTCCTACTTAAGTCAAGAGAATAGCAGTTCACAATCTAGTAACTCAGGTAGGCACAGAGTTGGTCAAATTAAAGTACAGTCTCTTTTGCTGACCTGTCCTTAACCCCATGTGAAGTAAATAATAGGAACATATTAGAGCAACAAGTATTTTGCTATCACTGTGCATCAATGTATAAAGCATTTTGTCTTTGTTCACGTTGTTCTATGTGACTGTGAATGTGGCCAGTGGTAATAGAGATCAGAAGGTGAGGTGTACCTTGCCACTAAGAAGGCTACTGTGATGAAATACTTGAGTATTAATGAAATTGTACTTTATTTTGTACTACACACAGTCCTGTTGCCTTCTTTCAGTACTGATTTTGTGGACTGTTTAGCATCATGTGCTTTAAAGCTGCATCTTGCATAGAAGAGGTGACTAAGAAGTCTGGAGAAAAGACGACTGAAGAGAGATGCTAACTCCAGAACCTTCTAATACCATTGCAAGCATAGAAGTGGTGACTAGAAATCGCCTAATTCCTGTATCAGAGCAGACAGTACATGGCCAATGTCAAATTAAACTTGCAGGTGGTAGATTCAGGAAAAAAAAAAAAAAAAGGAAAGGGGAGGGAGGTGATTCTTCATGGAATTTATTTCATGCCAAAGTACTCTGTGGTTGCTAAAAGGCTATATGAACTCATGACTGAGGTGGGCAGGCTTCTGATGGAGTCCTCCTCCATAGTCTGTTAAATAGAGAAGCATCATTTTTGGCTTAAAAGTAGTTGGATCAAACTGTTGGAGGTTAGGAGAGCATTCTAGGAAAGCATATGCTTGGTCTGTTCTTACCTTCCTAGAGCTCCACTTTTTGGCTGCAGCCGTAAACATGATACAAGCCAGATACATTTTCACAGGGACAAGCACACTGGATCAACTGTAATCTGCTGCATATTAAATTTCATTTACTTCAAATGACAGAAAATTACAATCAGAAGGCTGTTACACTGCTAGTTGTGAAGAAAATTACTCCTAGCTAAATATAATTTATCTACTTTTCATTTTCTTTGATACCTTCATCATGAATCTGGAAGTAGGGCTCCACTGTGTCAGTGTTTGTCTAGTTACAGATTTTTGTTTTAATAGAACTGAAGCAGAGGGAGGATCTATTTGATACAGTTGTTCCAAAAGATGAAAATATACTTCTGTGCTAAATAGTAAATATGTCTTTTAGATCTCCGCAGTTTTTGGTTTCATGACTTGGAAAGTGTTACAAATAATTTTGATGCACGACCAGAATCAGCTGGAGGTAATAAACTGGGAGAAGGTGGCTTTGGAGTTGTGTTCAAAGGCTACATCAATGGCAGAAATGTGGCTGTCAAGAAACTTGTTGCTGTGAGTTGTCCTGGATGTATACTTTTTTTTTTTTTTTTTTTTTTTAAATGACTGCATGCCTTATAGTATAGACTTGTTTATCTATGGAAAGTGTTGAATGTTATACTTCAAAAAGTGTCACCATTTTAAACTTTAGTTAGGTTGAGAACCTTGTGTTGTAGTCTCATGAATAGTGTGAGCTGCCACAGTCACCAAAGATGAAGTGCTGCCTGCTCTGTAGTTCTCCTTTGTGTGGCCCTGGCAGTCATCTGGAAGAGCAAAATGCTTCCCCAGCACACCCCTCCACCTACCACCAATGCACAATAAATGGCAATGGGAAGTGGCACTAGGGAGATTTCCCCTTTAAATTCTCTTTGACACAATCAGATGAGTGATTCACAAGCTGAATATATATTGCTGTAAGGTTTTAGTCTTCATAGTAGATGTTTTGTGTGAATAATTTCTTTTGTAACTAGTAAGGGCTGTTGGTAAGTAAGAGCAATTAAATAAAACACTAAGTTAGTGACTCCGCTGGAGTCACTAACACTGGATCAATTTGTCCAATAATGTCATGTTCCAAGGAATTAAACATAGTCTTCTGATACTTCATTATTGAGTTCAGTAAAAACTGTGGTAAGCAGTTAAGTTGCTGTTATATTTAACTAATTGAAAGTAAGGCTTACAATTCAAATTTTTTTTGCATTTTATTGCATAAAAAATATTGCATATTTTAAAAATGTATGCATAAAAAAATCTTGCATTTTAATATGGCCAGCAATATTAATGTCAAATCCTTTTTTTTTTTGTAGATGGTTGATGTTAGTGTTCAAGATCTGAAACAGCAATTTGATCAAGAAATAAAACTGATGGCAAAGTGAGTACAGTGTCATACAATCTCACTATAACTTTTTCTGGGAATCTAAGTTGGCAGATTTAGCCTGTTTACTAGCATGGTTTCTTACTTTTGTCTTTCTAGCATAGGTTAAAATTTTCATACTAAGTGAGAATGTTTCATATAAAGTGTGATTATATTTTGTTCATGTTAATGCGCCCATGCAAATACGTAGTTGATAACAGTGTGCAACAGGGCTGCAACTTGGAATTTGGGGATCAAGTTCCCTGTGCTTTGCTTTTCCTCAGATGCTGGGAGTGTTGCACAGCATATCTGATCAGACGTTTTGTTGCCATAGGTGTCAGCATGAGAATCTAGTAGAACTGCTGGGTTTTTCAAGTGATGGTGCTCAGCCATGTCTGGTTTATGAATACATGCCCAATGGTTCATTGCTGGACAGACTGGCCTGTCTGGTGAGTAAAATCTTTTCTAGTTTCTAGATATCTTGTTTTCTTAAGGTAAAGATATCTCTGTAACTATCTGTGAAAGAGTAGTCAACTGTAGTAGCCAAACAATGTTTAACTAGTGTATTCCAGAGGGAAGACCAGTATGATAAAAGGTTTTCTTCCAATAACATTTTATATTTATATAAAATACTAATATTACTATTTTATACAAATGTTTTAGACCCAATGTTACTTAGTCAAAGCAGGCTAACTATATAATGTGGTATACCAGTACTGGAAGCGGTACTGGAACTTGGACTTACTCTGCCTGTATGATGCGGAGCAGCGGGTGCTATGGGATATTGTCCCTGGTTCTGGCATTTGCTTCTTCACTGCTAGCTCTTAAGGTTCTGCAGCAAAAATGTGCTTTCTTTTCACTGCCCTTGTGATATCAGTTATAACATGGTGTTCAGAGTCTGTATATCTGTTTCTGTAGTGCCTAAACAAATGTGAAATTCATCTTTTGTGGTAGTATTTTGTGTAAATAAAATACTTTCTTTAATCAAATGACGTATCTTTTAGCCTTGGCCTTTAAGTAATAAATTGCCTTCGTTTTGATAGATGCAACTCTGTATGAGAGACAAACTGTCACTTGGCGCAGTGATATCAGTAGTAAGCCAGACTTAACCTAGTAGATGAGTGTCCGTTAGTCTGTTAAAGGAATTCAAAAATTGCTTTATACTAAGCAAGCGCAATTATGACGTTGTAATCTGAGGAGCATTTTGGACTGGTGCTACTTCCACACCATATGCCCCAAAAACGTAGTTTTGCCTTTTTCTGCACTGATCTATCTCTTACACTGGCACAAGTAGAAGTTGCAGAGAGAGATGGATTAGGGGACTGATCAGGCTGAAATAATACTCAGAAACCTTTCATTTTCACCTGAAGAGATTCCTTCTGTAAGGCTGCACAAACATTTCTGCCTCAACAGGAAGGAAGTGCTGTCGGAGACTGGAACGAGGAGCAGTGGGTGGGGAAAGGCCTTGGATATGTTTGGCAGCAGTGCTGGCTTGGGCTCGCTTGGTTGATGGCTCTCACACTCGTACACACTTGATTGTTTTAACTGAATTAGTGTAGAAGAGAAGCAAAGCTGCAGTTAAGCTAGTGCAAATTTATCTGTAGAAATGACCCTTTTATATTTTTTGGCAGGAATGTATATGAAAATGTGCATCCATGTAACTCTGGTAGTTATCACCAAGGGAGCTGAAAAGTGGTGGTAATTGAAAGCTAAAGTAGGAGTAACTTAGGCCTTTGCAAGGAATAGGAGACACAAGCTTATGATATAGATTCAGAAAGTATCTTTGTCTGATCAAGTTGAACAGGTGGGGAACGTGCATACTGCATGTGTGTACTTGCCAACTAAGAAGCATTCACTATGATTTTACTGGCCTGTCTGGGGTACAGGGCCTTCTGTCACTGCTTCTTGAACTGTTCTGGGCTTTGAGGAGCAGGGGCAAGAGGTGACAGAAGGGTAAAATATGTGCTAGTCCTCTTCCCTAGGCAGCTGACAAGATTAAGGGGAGGTTTTGATATGTAGGTGTTTTAACTTCTAAAGTCTAGTTAGTAGCATGAACTGAGCTAAACACTTTGTGTAGAGATAAGTCTAGTAATGCTAGAAGATTGATTTTGCATTGTTTCAGTTACATTAGCAAAAACTGCTTATTACGTGGAATTATTTGCTTTGGGTTAAATGGCTTTGATGTTGGTGTTGGAAGTGGAAGATATGGTAGATACAGGTAGTTCTTTGCAGTACAGCTGGCCTACAAGGTCAGAATGAAATATTATTGATAATACCTTTTGCAGCAACCAAATTACTCTAAGGCAAAGTGTGGGGGAAAGAATGAATGTGACAAATGCATGTATATCTGCCTGGATAGATTAAGAAATTTATATTGTTAGTCTTTTAAATGATTTACTGAAAGAAGCAAAAGATAGGCAAGTGTTAAACTGTGCAAGGAAGATGAAGGACTGTACAAATTAGTTTGTTTTATTAAAAAAAAAAAAAAGGAAAAAAGACAAGCCCTAATTTTTTGTTCATAGGTTATTTAGGAGGTCAAGAAAATGCCAGGGCTTATTGATTACATATTGCCTCTGCTAAAGTGCTTGAGGTCCAAAACCTATTTCTTGATATTAGATCTTGACCTGAGATATGGAATTGTTTTTCTGATACTGAGATGTTCCTTCAGCACTGGGGAAATGACTACAGATGTTTAAAATTCAAGAAGTATGTCAATTTATAACTGACATTAATTGGCCACAAGTGGAATGAGGATAGATGTAACAGTGGTGTAGCTGATACTCTCTTGGCTTCCATTTTCGGTATCATCTGTCTTGAAGATTGCGGACAGTTGTGGATTTTTTTTTTTTTTCCTCAAGATGAATTAAATCTTTTTTTTTCCCTGAGTTGCTGAAACCAGTTTTTTAGAGCCACTACTTTGCTCAGTGAACCACATTATTTTCTGTTTTGAGATCCAGAAGGTAACAGAAGCAGTGTGCGTGCTGAATGTCATGGCTTGTATTTTTCACTAAGTTTCCATTATTATCAAGGTGTCTTTATTTCTGAACAGAACAGACTTTTGAAAAGCAGGCTGCTATCTGCTTACATCTTTAACTGCCTTAAAGTCTGGCGTAATGTGCTTTTACATATATATTATATATGTATATGTATTTGATAGATTTTTCACCTTTGTACTTCCCCTTCTCCCCTCTCATTAAAGGATGGCACTCCACCAATTCCTTGGAATACAAGGTGTAAAATTGCTCAAGGTACAGCAAATGGCATCAACTTTTTGCATGAAAATAATCATATTCACCGAGATATTAAAAGGTAACAGCTGCTGACTATCACTGTACAGTTTTTTTCTGGTAAAGATATGTTAGAGAAAACAGACTGAAATAATCATTGCTTCAGCCAAGGACACAATCTCTTCTGCAAGTGACACCCATTATCATAATCTTGTCTGTGCCCCAAGGACATTGCCAGTACACAGTTCTGAAGATAATTATGAAGCTGTTGTGATCTGCCACTATCAAATAGTTACTTGAGGACTGTGAGGGCACCAGACAACCCAGAAACTCTGTTCTTTTGCAGCTGCTGCTAACAAGAAAGCTCCTGTTAGAGAACATTGAGTTTACAAATGGGGAAAAATTAAGTTAAAACTCCATCTTGTTTTTTTCTTTTGCTAGAACATTTCTTCTGAGTGTCTCCTTGATTTACTATTATTTATTATAAAGACATTAAACTGACTTGAGTCAGGTTTATGAAGTTCAGGACTTTTCAGGGTTAATGTATGTTCACTTGTTGGTTGCAACAGAAATTTTTCTAGAGATATCAGAGCTCAGAACAAGGGTGGGTTGGTTTGTGTCTCTCCTCTTCCCCCTACCCCCAGCAGCAGTTTGCTTCTTTTTGAAATACTGAATCAGTTCAAAGGTTTACAGAAGTGCTCAGATGCCATATTTCTCCTGTAGGTTAAGAAGGAGCATAATTGACTGGTTTGATATTACAGATGAATATTTAAATAGCCTTCTGGCACTCCACTAAATATCTGCATCGCTTAGGTTTTGTGACCTTCCAGCACGTCAGGAAAGACGAGATGATTTTTGCTTCAGGTCTCCTGTAAAATGTGCTTGCTGCTTTGAGAGTTCCTATTTCTTCTTCCTTCCCTGCTTAAGCCTCTGGACAGCTGACTGGAACGGACGTCTTTTTTTACCTTACGCTATTCTACCCTTCTAACTGCTGTGAGTTGATAATATTACAATATTGCTTTTTTTTTCTTCTTTTGCTTGGATTCTGTTTTGCAGCCTCTTGCACTGTGAACAGTTCAATGAGTATGTATGCCCAGTACTATTCATAGTGCTGCCACTTCTGTGGAAAACTTCGATATCTGAGAAGGTTTACTTCATTCTTCATTTGTCTCTACATATGACATGTAGAAACAATTGGTAACCATGCTGGCACTAGAATAGCTGTTGTGGAGGTTAGAGACATTTCATTTCCAGAAATGACTGAATTGGTGTTTTCAGAATTGTCCATCATTTTTTGCTTGTTTATACCCAGGAGATAATTGATTTATCTTTGGAAGCCCAACATTTGCAGTAAAACTTGCTTCTGTTGTGTTCTTTGTGGTGTATCAAAATGTGAGCTCTCTTTTGGGCTTGTTTCTTCAAATTGAAAAGCTAAGACTTCTGAAGTTATGATGATATACTAGTTTCCTGTAGCAGTTGTGCGTGAAGTATGAGACCAGCTGGTGGATAGTTCCTTGATTAGCATCTGGCCTTTTGCAATGATCATATATTTAAGACTTTTTACAGCAGTTCTAATAGACCTTTTCATAACTTACAGCTGTGCTAATTTTGTTTAGAAGATTTGGCGAACAGGAAGGAGAAGCTAGGAATAAAAGTTTGTAATGAGCATTGCATGTTGTAGTTGGCTATGTGGTTTGCTTATGGTTCCAGTAAAAGGGTCCGAAAGTGATGAAGATTACATAAATCTAAAGTCAAGTGTTTTTAATATGGTTCCCGGTGTATTAGATGGGCCCAATTTTTCAGGTTTTCTGCAAGAGCAGCAAACGCTGCAGATGAAGTGGAAACACGGCAAATATAATTATTCCAGCCTTAAGATGTATTCTCTTTCTCTTTCAAGTGAGGAATAAGAGTGTTCATTTGGCATGTGAATTTGTAATGGTTGACTGTACAGGATAATAGGCACAAAATCTGCTTTTACTGGTTCTGGGTAAAGATTTAGACAGGTAAAAATTCTATTGTGATCCAATACCAGTTTACCAAAATGAAGTATTGTATATTATCCTTCTTAAAGGAAGAATATTCAAATCCAAAACATAGGTGTAACATAACTGGTATTTTATAAGAATTCTTTGTATTTGTAGACTTTTTTTTTTTTTACGTGCACAAGAATAACTGTGTGTCAATCTGTCTTCCAGGCAGACATTATTTTATTTATTTAGAGCAATTTGTTTTGAAGTTGAGAATTTCCAACAAAGTTGGCTTTTGTATTTCTTGTTGTGCAAAAAAGTGTCTTAAATTTCAAGAAACAATCAAAATAGTGCTCTGCATTTGGTTATCAAAGAACTGTTAGTCTGTTAGGAAACCTAGATACTGTACTGTTTTGGAGAACAACCTTTTGTTTGTTTGTTTTCTTCCCTTCTCAGTGCAAATATCTTACTAACTGATACTTACATGCCCAAAATTTCTGACTTTGGACTTGCAAGAGCATCTGTAACATTCACACGAACCATCATGACCGACAGAATTGTTGGAACTGCAGCCTATATGGCACCTGAAGCTCTGCGGGGAGAAATAACACCTAAGTCTGATATCTTCAGTTTTGGAGTTGTAAGTAGAATGTGGGAAACAGTATGTGACTTCATTTTGTAAATGATAAAAACATACAAAGTCAAGAATATCTGAAATTAAACAAGCCACTCTGATCTATCGTTTTCATTTTGCACACATTCCTCCCCTCCCATAATGTGCCCTTAGGATAGTGTTTCTGAACTTTTTTGATTAGCTTTTAAAGCATTTGAGTATGTTGATTAAAACTTGATTTTGTATCTGCTAGTACTTACTACCATTCTGTTAAAATGTGAATTTGTGTATGGAAGACTAGGCCAAGTTCTAGTTAAGTGTAGTTTGAAGTAATATGGAACATTGCTTCTTTTTGAACAGTATTACACATAAATGTAGCTCAGGTTGAAAACTTTTTTTTTAAGAGAATGATGATCCAAAATTGAGTGTTTTGACTATATTACATCAGCAGGTGGATGCTGTCCATGTGGGATTTGCCTTAAAGCTGAGCACAGTGCTTATCCAATCAAAAAAGACATCTCCTTAATATTTAGGAGAACGATGAACCCATTCCGAGTAGATCCAAGACCCCAACTCATGTTGACCCTCTTCTTCATGGCATTTTGTTTCTAGGGAAAGTAGGGCAGGTAGTATATCTGAATACCTGGGAAACCTGTCCATCTTGCTTTGAAGCAACACAATGTAGGGCAAGGAAAATCTTGCTTTAAATTCCCAGACCACGCTACTAATAAGCGATAATGAAAATAAAGGTAGGAACAACAGCAAAAAAAAAATCAAACGTATAGAGAGAGCTGTCTTTGGACAAAGACAGATTCTGTGAGAATGTGCTCCAAAGACTGAGGATCGTGCTCCTTTTTTCAAATGCTATATATGCTAAGGATTACTGTATACTTTCTCTTCTTTTCTGTTTCTCTTCTAGGTCTTACTAGAAATAATAACGGGTCTTCCACCAGTAGATGAAAACCGGGAGCCACAGTTACTGGTATTTTATTTTTACTATTCCTTCCTTTCGCCGCCCCCCCCCCCCCCCCCCCAATTCCTTTATATGAAGTCATAGGTGGTCAACAAGTTCTGAGACAATTCAGTTAGCAAGAAGGTGGAGTTACTTAAAACAGCTCTTGTATCAGTATTTGTTTTAGAAGTCAGCAGAAACTTTTATTTCTTCACTGGTAGAAGACTGTTCAGTCTTTGTTGTTTGTTTTATAGAGAAATCTCTCTTTCTACAGATTTTGCTATTCCCTGCAAGCCAGATTTCTGTTGTTTGTTTTTGGTTAGGTATTATCCTGCAGGATTATCTGTCTTTCTGGTTATTCTAATTCTGGAGTTTCTTCGTAACTCTTCCAGTCTGTATCTCTTCAATGTGATGACAAGACTATTTATGTTGATAATTTGACTCCAGTGCTTCCTTATTGGAAGTATTCATTCCTATTGGGAATAACCTGCCTTATATATACGTTTGTCTTTTTTCACAGGCACCTTTTGTTCTTGGCATATTGTGTCTTATAATCAGCTAATAAATTATGGTGTTTCTCAATATTCTGTTTCTTGAAGCTCTACTGCTTGGAATTTATAATAAAGGTTCTTTCTACTAATACCAAAAATGCATGACTGTATACTTTGTACTACTCCATTTCATTTCATTTCTGCTGTTCCACTCATCAAGTTCATCTTTCTGGTATGGTATTCTAATTCTCCTTATTTTGGTACTGTCTCTGCCTGTGATGATACTAAGCTTTATCACTGTATTCCTGTTTTACCCATATACGCTTATAGTTCCTCTCTCACCAGAACACTTTTAAAATATTCATCTCGGTTGGTTCTTTATGCTTCTTGCCATTTCTGTATCAGTTCTAATCTTTTCCAACTTTACTAATAATTTGAAATTACCTTTTTACAAATACCTTGTTTTGCAAATACCTTTAGGGAAGTTTAGGATGTAAGGTGGTGGTTCTTTATTCTTGTAATTACTTTTCAATTAGTAATTCAGCCTACTAATTAGGAAATTAGTGTCTTGGATCTTACTCTTTTGAATTAAAAATCTTGAAAGCTTGCTTTTTGTTTAATTTTTCATTTAGTTTAAATTTTAATTCCTAACCACTTAATCCAAATTTTCCTGGAAGAGTTTTTATAAAAGTCTTAGTTATTTAGTAAGTGTGAAATAGCACTGAGTTTTGGATTTTTTGATCCATGGTGTGGGATAGTAGATCATTTTCTTCCACAGGTTTGGGAATTAATAACATTTTTTCCTCTAAGCTGTATCTTCTGGAGTGACGTAATACTTCATCCTATTTAGCTCTGTAATGCCCATGGAGAACTCCGTCCCTGTCTAAATTCAGCCCTGAGCGTTGTGTTATTTAAGTGGGCTTTTTCAGATATATAGGATTAAAAGGAGTATAAAGTACGATTTGATTGGGACAGTTTATCATTGTAATGTACTTTTGGGAGCATGGAGAGAATGGTCGAGGCAAGGAAGAGCCCTACGCAGAGGATATGGCATCTTTAGCTTTGATCATTTTGGGGTAGTTGAATGTCAGTTAAGCAATTTCAGACTGATCCCCAGGGAAAGGCAGAAGGCCTGCCTCTACCTGCTGACTGGCATTTCTTGCTTCCTTTACAATACTGACTTCACTGAGGTGTTCCTCAGACATTATTTGCAACTACAGTTACTGCATTTCAAGTGTGTTGAAGCAAGAGCGCTTCAGACTAATATATAAGATTTGAAAATTCAGTTCAAACCAGGAGTCTGCTTAGAATAGCCATAGCAGCCAATTAGAAACTGAAGCCTCAGTATAAAGATGGAGAAAAACACAAGATCTGTTTTGGGGAAGCTGCATTAGCTTGGTCAGTTCATCACTAGAGTAAATAGTTCTGTGGTGACAGAAGGCATTAGTTTCCAGAAAAAGGGCTTTACAAAGTCCACAGAGAAAGAAAGGAGTTATTCATACTTAGGCTTGCATATTTGTGGATTTTTAAGTAAACATAGATACTTTGTTGGAAACACTTGTTGGGCACACTTGTTACCTTAAAAAATAAAAAGATGCAATACTAAGAAACTGTTGAGCCTTGAACTGGGTGAAAATTGTGGCTCTGTGATGCAGTTTAAAGAAAATGGCTTTACAATGTTGTGTAAACCGAGAAATAATGCTATTAAATAATATGTATACAGTAAATATGTATAGTTCATTTATAGTCTCAGAGGCTGTTTCTGCAGATAATATTGCTGTAATTCTAATGCTGTTGCACGAAGAATTGTCCTTCTTTGCCTAGAAGGAGAAAGAAAACAAAGAGCATCCACAAGCAAGTTTTCAAAATACTAGTGTGGAATATATAATCCTCAGATACAATTTAACTTCTCTTGTAGTTAAGTATCAAAGATGAAATTGAAGACGAGGAAGCAACTATTGAGGATTATGTTGATGAAAAGATGAGTGACTGGGATGCTACTTCAGTTGACAAAGTGTATTCAATTGCTAATCAGTGTCTGAATGAAAAAAAAAATAGGAGGCCAGACATTAAGATGGTATGTAGCCTTTCACCTTAAAGGGTTGTTTTTAGCCATTGATCTTTTGATGACAGGATTAGTTATTTATATTGCCATCCGTTCTTTTGCAGGTCCAGCAGCATCTACAGGAGATAGCAACTTGAAGTGTGTCTTCTGATACACAAACGTTTTCTGAGTGGAGTAGAGACCAGTAGCAAATACAGACTTTCATTAGTATTTAGTGTGACATTATCAGCTTGTCTGCTTTCCAGACTTTCCTGGTCTGCACGTAAGGTGTGCTGTTGGCCTGTCACCATTGTGCTATTTTTATTAACAGATTAGCTTTTTCACATGTCCTTGGCCAGTGCAATTAACAAATTGCATTCCTGGTACATCTTCTCCACAGCTTTTTAAATGCATTTCTGTATTAGAATCTGTTTGTCTTTAGATCTCCAAGTATCAAGTATATCTTCTGCAAAGGCATATAACAATAAGAGGCTAGGTTGCTTTTCTTCAAATCACTTTCTTGTGCAGATGGACTAGACTTTTTTTTTTACTGGAGACAAAAACATTTAATTGATGTTAATGGCACTTACATTCCTTTTTTGTGAGAAGACAATACTAGTACCCATTTAAAACAAACTTCTTTTGTTTAAAATTTTAACTTGCAAATCTACATTAATGTGAATGGACAGTATTTGTGACTGTGACAAGTGTCTGGATTCAGACTTTATTTTTTAAAAAGTCTTCACAGGATTTGTTTTATTCAGATAGATAAATGCTGCAAAGCAAAACATGTTCTTTGGTTTAGATGTTTTACAAGCAAAATAATTATATTGCAATGCAAATATAAAACTAGATATGGTTTTCTTCCAATATACACTGTATAATGACAAACAATTTAATATTTGTTCATAAACTCACTTGTTTAGGAGGAAGACTCTTAATTACTTTTAATATTCTTTTTATGCTTCAGTATATTTATAATATACTATAGTATATTATAAATACAGATGGTTTCTTATATTACAGGGGTCAGTATAATACCATTGCAATTATGCATTCTCCTTAGTCAAGTAATTAAGTGCTTATCTTAAAAAAAAAAAAAAAAAAAAAAAAAAAAAAAAAAAGTATTTATATAACAGCATGGAACGTTTTGTAAGAGAGAAACTTTGACAGATGAAAGCAGACTAAAACAGGAATCGAGAGTGAATAGTAAAATTCCATATACTTTGGACTAAGTAGGTATGAAATGCTACTTTTGTAAATACAGATGTTACTTTCATGTAAATCTTTTTTGCACCTCATGAATGTTTTTTTCTTGACAGCTTAGGGGTGGGAGAATAGTCTTGTTTGAAACCCATGATTATCAAAGAACAAAGGAAACTGAAAAATGAGACTTGATCTGACTACATTCAGGGATGTATACATTTTTGTAGAAAGCATGTGATTTCTAACATTTCTATTTATATCATTAGGACTGTACCTGGCTATTAACTCATTATTAACTCTAAAAAAGGTATCGACCTGTACAACTTTAGTTTTATAAAACACAAATTTGGAAAAGCTGTTAACACAAAACCTGGCATTATTGTTGCTGATATTTATTTCTGGTAATAAAATTTTGGCATTGGAAACAGTCGTTTTATGTTGCTTGTGCTTCTAACAATAGCATTGAGTTAGCCTCACTGCATGGACTAGAGCTATACAGAAATGAATGTGGCAAAGAAAGTAACTGTTCTAAAACAATCAGAATAAAATCCCTGTATTAAGGTCATGCTTTAGTTTTACCTGAAGGTGACTTATTAGAGTATCTCTGCTCTTTATTATCCCTGCATCTAGCATACATCCATATTGCTGTTCTGAAGTACTTACTGTAGTGACTCCCCCTAGTCAGTGCTGAAACAAGAGGAAATATTTCTGTTCACATCTAATACAGTAGAGTAAGTTTGTTCATGTGCCAGAAGTGGTTTTAAGCCTTGGGAAAGTCTTAGCTGCATGTGTGTGAATTTCTGTTCTTGTCATAGTGGACTATGTCTATCACTTGGACCTCTGCTGTCTGTCCCTACCCAAATTGTGACACTAACTTTCCTTACTCACTGAAAATGAAGCATGGTAGCTACCATTTCATTTAATAAGTTGTGTGGGTATGCCTCCTTTATTCATGCCTCCACCTTACTCTCCTCTCTGACCAGTATCAAGAGTCAGAAATGCTTATCCTTGAAAATGCTTACGCTGCAGGAATGCTATTTAGTGTGTAGCTGTAGTAAAGGTGTTTTAAGGAGTAAAGATGCTTTTAGCTAAAGAAATTTTGGTAAAAACTTGGGAGATTTTTCAGAAATCTCTCTTGCTATCAGTCTACTGAGGAATGAAAATGTGAAATGTACCTAGCTAGTTACCTTAGAATATCTTTTTAAAAAAACACAGGTTACAAGAAGGAAACCTTATGGTTTGTGGGGTTTTCTCCCCAGAGAATTTTTTCAAGGCCTTCAAATGGCAAACCTAGCACCTATAGCTATTTCCTGGGGCTAAGAGTTGCTGACTTGGGCTTCATTTATTTCATGCAAAAACATAAAACCATCCTCATATGCAGCTTGTACCTTGCAGCAGCCATACCTCTTTGCAGTAATTACTAAAGTAAAGATTTTCAGGACACTAGTCAAAACTTCTTTAGTCATTCAAATTCTTTGTGTGTAAAGGGATGACCTAGTTTTACAAAAGTGGAGCTTAGAGAAAATGTGAAGGTCTGGGCTAAAGATGCTCTCAGCAGAGTTTAAGGCCTAATATGGTTGCTGTAGATTCTGTCTTGGAGAGGAAGGAGGTAGGAAGCATCTCCCTAAGGGAAAGACTGAAACCTTTTGCATGTTGAGGATCCAGAAAACTGTAACTTGCAGCAATTTATGAAACATAAATGAAAAAAATAGCAAGTGAGGTGCTGCCAATTCAGCTGAGACTCTAGAAAGTAGCAGCAGGATAAAAGCAAATCCTAAAGGAAAAAAAAGACCTTAATTCACTAGAAACTGAGCTAAAGAAAAATCTCTGTTAAGAAAGCCTCTTACAGCAGGCAACAATTCTACCATTGCCCCCAGCAGACAATAACAGACTGGCTGCAGTGAGTCAGAGCTGAGGGCTGCGTAGTCCTCGTGTCTGGGACACCAGCCAGAAATGGCTGCTGAGGAAAGAGCACGAGAACAGAGCAACTACACAGTGCTACTCCATGGAATTTAATGGCTTGCTGCAGCTTGCAGCTCGTTGACTCTGAGAGGTGTGAGGTCTTTGTATTTATTAAGCCTCCATTGACTTTATTCAATCAATTTGTCAAGTTGCTTTTTGAGCCCCCACACACCTATGAGCCATAGCATTCATATTCTTGCTATAAATGTGAAGAATTGCCTCATCTCTATTTTTGAGCTGGTCAGCTGAGTTTTGTTGAATACTCCATTCACTGAAAGGCAAACAAATCAACTTCTGTTCACCGTCTCTGTGATATTCATGATTATACATACACAACTAGCATGCATCTCTCCTCCTACCTCTCTTACCGTTTACTACAGGAGCAGCTTTCTTTCTGTATGGCATTTTGCATTAAAATCATCCTCTTAAATTGTAGTTCAAAACAGATTTCCCTCTTTTAACTTCAAAATTGCCATATCACGCATATCTCCATGAGGGCAGGGGTGTTAGCAGGACAGTCAGAGAAGCCAAACTACTACAAGTTATTTTCATTTTGAATTTTGAGAGGAATAGAAAGTCTACAAAGTTAACCAAGCATCATAATTTGAATAGTTTAATTAACTCATGCTGAGCAAATACCATAGCAGACAGTAATTTAGTCATTCTAAACAATTTCTTCAGTGCCTACACAGCACTTTAAAAGGACAGAAGCACTTTTTGAAGCAGTTTATTTTTGAAGGGGATGGGGGGGGGCAGCACTTGCTTGGATTTTGCTATAGAGCCCTCAGTGCTGCTTCCACAAAGCAACTGGAAAGTAGCTGCTTCTTGTCGGGTGCGAACTCATTTTCTTCAGTATCAAAAGACAGAAATTTTGTCAGCCTCTCTTCTTCCCTGTAATCACTTTTTCTCTATTGCTTTCTAATCCTGCAGTAGCTGTCAGTTACTTATACACAATGATGTTAGGATGTGTATTTTTGTAGCCTGTATTTAACAAAATCCAGACACCACCACACTAAAGCGTCACTCTTTATTTATAAAGTAAATTACAAAACAGATAATGAAGTAAACTTTTATTTAATTCTAGCATCTGAAGGTGGCTTACATTCAATACATAGATACCATAATCAAAAGTTTCCTTTATCAGTGTGTTTATCCAAGCAATAGAGCAATTATTACCCTAGTTAGTTTTACAAAACCTCCAGAGGAGATGTTGTGTTAAGAGATCCAGTTTTCCCTACTTTAGTCCTTTGTAATCTAAGCATTTCAAAAGTAATTACCTTGTTGTCATTTTCATTAATGACTACTAAATAGCTTGTGAGTTAACTGCAAGCAGTTGCATTGCTTTGGATCTTTATGAAGACCAACAACTTAAGAGTGGACACTTTCAATTATTAAATGACTACAGGCAGTTCAAGGAACAACTTTTATTAATGCCCTTATTTTGTGCTGGCTCTGAACAGTCAGTAACAGTGAGCATATGTAGTGTGATGTGAGGCAACTACATAGATGTAAACATGACAGATCTTCAAAAGATCAGATGCTTCTTATTGCTTTGTCGGGAGAATAGCTACAAGCAGCCCCAAGGGCACAGCCAGCAAGCGCTGTGAGGCTCCACATGATTTAAGAGAACAGTCTGTTGCAGCAGTGTTTCTCTTTTAGGGGAGACGTGAGGGAGAAATTTGCTCAGGACACTACTCTGTGGGCTGGTCAGGGACTTGTGCAGAAGCAGTGACTGTGAACTGACCCTGTAAAATATTTGAAGATAAGGTATTTTAAGATGTCTGGTTTGGGCTGAACTCATTATAAACTCATGGGAGTCTATGCTCAAATGAGCTTTGGGCAGAATTTGGAGAAACACTCCTCCACATACCTAGGGCAGGATTTAGAGAAAAAAAACCCCCACAACATGCACATATCCATAGCAGGTCAAGCTGTTCATTATTTAAAACGTTTAGTATTAAAAAGCTGAACTTCTTTACTGGTTCTAATGGTTGTAAAAATGTAAAATATAAACGTGTTATGTGTCAGCCAGGTCAGGCGTGCATGTGGGCAGGAACACTGAATCCAAACAAAAAGCTCTCTAGCAGTGATTTTTAACTGCTACAGTCAACCATTAACCTTATTATAACTTAACAACCTTTATTAACCTTAATAAATCAAATTAAAAAATTTAAGTGTGCCAAAAAGATTCTGACTTAAACTAAAAATACCCTTAGCTACAGTGTCTAGCGAGCTGCACAGACCTTAACTGTGTTTAAAAGACAACAACGCCTGCCTGACAGGTCGTAGGTAGAACAAAAATTCCCAAGACCAGCTCCTTGCCCTAGAGGGAGAAGGCAAGAGGCAGAAAAGGAACAGGGTAGCATTAAGGACGAGGAGATTAGCTGGGGGGTCAAGAGCTACTGAATTAGACTGATGTAGTGTATAAGATTAAACAGAAAAGATGAGGTGTAAAATTTCTACTGCAGATGAAAAAAACCACAGTAAAACCAACAATTGTTACAATCTTCACATTACACAGCCCAATCTCAACAGGGTGGATAACAAGCTAGTATCTCCAAATGAAATAACAGATAAATTTTACAAAGAACTAGTAGTGTCAAGGCATTACTTCCCTACACAACAGGTTAAAATACATCTTCCATCGGGCAAGAACAATGTGATGCAGCTATGTAATGCATACAACCACAATTTATGGTAATATTATGCAGTAAACAAAGACTTGCAACTCGTGTCATTTTAAAAATCAAAAAGCACAAAACCCACACACAAGACACCAAAAAGCAAGTCCCCACTGGGGAATATATTTTATCCAGTAGAGATCTGCCTCATTATATAATTTTAAATATTTAAGCTCATTCAGTATACCTGATTTTCACATCTAGTTCTTCTTTAGTCTACTTGTAAAATGCATCTATTTTTCCTATTCCTATTAAACAGATTAAACATGTTTCAATCAATACTCTTCTGATTTCAGTATGTAGGAGCAAAAAAAAAAAAAAAAAAGAAAAAGAAAAAACCCCAAATCCTAGCCAGGCGCTGCCAGCAGTTTTTCAAGACCTAGTTGGATTTTTGTTACAAATTTAAGTTACTACTAAAGCTCAAACTTTCAGAAAATCATTTTCAGACCATCTTGAATCTATTAAGTTGCAATCTATTATGAAGCAAGTTTTTTTTTTTACTTAGTTTTAGATCCCAGTGCACAGCTAATCAGTTTTTATAGAAACTTTAAGTATATTGTTTTGAAAGCAGCTCCATAATCTATCAAGTATACTGACTCATGCACTTTTAATTACATTTTACTTGATAGCTTGATACTTAACGTCTAAGGCTTAAGAGTGGTATCAAAGTCTGGAAAAGCTATAGTGCTTTTGTGTCAGATTTCTTTAGAAGACAATTCCACAAAAGTAATTATTAATTTGGAATGACCATGCTTTTTTTTCATGGAAAAAAATTCCACCCATTCCCAAACATCTGCATCAATTTTTTAAATAACAGATTTTAAATCAACTTTTCTATCAAGAAAACCAAAACAAACAATGCATCATGTCAAAAACAGAAGAAAGGCCTCTACTGTAGTAGTATCCATGAGAGCTACAAGGAAAAAGACTTATGTGGGACAATGCTGCAGTCCTTCAAGTCTACTCACATAGTAAGTCTTACTGGTTTCAATAGGCTACTACTCATATGAATACAGGTCTGCTATCTAGACAAACAATGAAACTAACCACAGAATACACGGCCTTAATAGGTTTCCGTCTGTGAAGTTTATGATCACATGTATAGCTATTAAATAACGGATTCTAAATTTAAAATAAAGTGATACAGGTTTAGTTTTCCTCTTCTAGCTTTGAAATAATTAGCTCTTCCACATGTCATCGAACATGGTAAATAGAAACTCTGTATTAGTAGTGCTGAGGTCAGAAGAGGGAAGAGTAAAAAGAGCTTTTTTTCCTAGCATCTATGAATGGAATGATTTCAGTTCATTAGCAAAAGCCAAAATTTCATTTCTCGCTGTAGTATCTTATTGCTAGTGCAAACAACAGCTTTTAATCAGTAGGTGTTTCAGTCTCTGCTGGACCTCTGATCAGTCTCCGAATTCCCCTTTTCCCTGCAGGACCTTTTGGTTTAGCAAAACTTTGTTTGTGTGCATGTTGTTTTGGATGAACCTCTTCATAAAGGAAGTCAGCAGTTAATTCATCACCATTATCTATTTCAATCTGCCAAAAAGAAGAAGCAGTTCTTCATCATATTCATCTCAAAAACACATTTAATAACATTTAGAAATCTTTATTTTGCTGAAGCTCTCAATATTATATTAAAACCAGTATGTGCAAGAATGTTCAGTGTCTAGGATGAAGTGTTCTCCAACTTACTTGTGCCTAATCTCCTCAACAATCTTGGATAGTTTTTCCTGAGATCCCTCTTGCTCTTAAACAGCACAGTTAAGTGTGATTTGACTTAATTTGTTCTTCCTGAAGTATAAGCACAACTACAGAGTACATACACCAAGAAACTTCCATAGCCCCAAGCTTCAGGACAGTGTACATGTTAGTACTAATACTGGGAATAAACATCCCATGTGGAAACAAGTGCTTATCACTCCTTTTCTGTAAGTAACTTCCTCAATATATACAAGAAAGCAACATGTGGCCTTTCAGAACTAAGGTTTACTTTCTTATTCTCCCCTCTGAAGAGAAACTTTTCATTGTCCCAATGTAATAATCACATCCTAACAATTAAATTTTTTCACTAGAAGACTGCTTTAAAATTGAAACTTGTGAAAGCAACATGCATAACACACTGTTGTCTCCTGAGATTGGAGGGGAGGAGCAGAAACGGCTTACATGACTACTGCAGCTCAACAGGTTTCAAAGAGAATGTATTCAAGCCACGGAAAATGCTGAAATCCATTTAATAAGGGCTTTGTTGCTGTTGTTATCTTTTAAATGTAAGAATATGAACCTGAATGGAAATAAAATACTGTTCTCAAGCCAAACCCCACCATTTTTAACTGTAGGAATGTAGCATTGAGAGAAATGCTTTGACCCTGTCCTGCTGAGTATTTAGCACTTCATGGCCTGCCAACCATAGCGCTTGAAGGAATCACTAGCCACTGTAATGCTGTGACAATACACACTTCAGAAATGTGTCTACCAGGTATTTCAAGAGTCACATGGTACATTTGCTTAATTGTAAAAAGGAACTTTCTTAGAAACAATTAGGTATAAAAATGGCTAGTATTAATTCTGTTACTTTTTTTAGGCAGATGTAATCCCCATAGAAACCAAATCTGAAAGTTCTCCTAAATTCAGAGCACAACTATTAAGAATGTAACCAAAGGTCATATATTCGATGAACAGACTATTACTATGGTCTGTTTTGCTAGAGGTGGTGAGGTACTCATTCTTTATGCATAGTAGTAAAATCTTTAGTGAGAAAAGATCAGCTTGCTTACAAATCCTAATTTGCCCTTGTCAAGGACTGGTAAGATAGCAATTAATATTCAAGATCTGCAGCTTGAAATTCATTATTTTGAAAATCCTCAAATAACTTTGGCCTTAAAGGAATTCAGTGTTCAGAAACAACAGTATGTTGTGGTCCATAGTACAACAGGCCTTTTAGTAAGAAATAACGTTACTTCTAAATACTCCCTCAAAATACTATCAAACACTCCCTTAAGGCAAAAGGATTTATTTACTAAATCTATCAAAGTGCAGAAATTATAAACTACAGAAAAACTTTCATGGCCTAAGTTTAAATATAAAGGTTTTATCAATATGTATTTCCTGTTAAGGACAAGCATTTACACACAACTTTAACAGTTATACAACACTTTTCATTGTTTACAGAAAGTTGTGGCAGAGACAGCTATGGTTAGCTATCAAGAAAGGGACAGAAGGATGGAGAAAATACCAACAGACTTACTTTTCTAATTATCTGCATCCGCAACTGTCTTTCTACAATTTCTAACAGTGGACTTTTGCAACTAGAGTACAGCATCCGTTCTCGTATACTACAGGTATACCCTGGCATAGAGTAGATGAAAACTGCAGGAGGGGCAGAAAAAAAAAAAAGTCAGAGCAAAATACACTGTATCAGAACCTTTATCATTAAATCATTTACAGCAGAGAGGCAGTGGAAATCGACTATGCAGTCTGAAAGGGAAAACGTAACATCATTCTGGATGTTTCATTTCAGATGTGGGATCAGAGACTGGCCAGTGTCTTTTCACATGAGCACTGATTTCTGGAAGTTTAAAAGGTTTTCATTATCAAAATGGATAGCTCTGTACTTTCTAAATATAAGGACTCTTCAGAAGTCTCAATTTCACAACCAAATGACACTGAAATTTATGGTCACGTTGAAAGATCAGATTCTTGAAGCTAAACAGGTAACACTCTCTGCCTCAAGGTTATTAAATTGCTTCAAATAAATCAATGAAATTTCACATATGGAAATTTTCTCATACCTATGGATTCCAAATAGTCCCCTTCATGGGCATGCTTATAGAGGAAAAAGTGGTAACGCGCAGAATCCTTTGGAATTCTTTTTGGCAAGTCCTTAAGTTCAGTATGAAGTGTGTTGGCCAAAATAATAGTTTCATTTTTCATATCAATTTGCTGTTAACAAAACAAACCTCAATATAGTTAATACCCAGAAAGCAAACCAGAGAACACGACAAGATTAAAAAAAGATTTAATTAATCTGGTTCAGAATATCAATTTATGCCATATACGCACATTGTTTAATATGTGTGCAATTTGTACAATACTATTAAAATAGTTAAATGAAAGTATTTTATACTTGCCAATTGCACATAATTGAGTTGCTTATTTTTCAATTTTTCCAAAGCCCGAATAGCTTCTTTAGCAATGGGGAATGCTACTCCTTGCAGCGTTTGATGCTTAGTATCTACACCAACATCTGTCTGTACCTGGAATCAATACAAGTCAATTGAGATTTAAATAGAAACTTTTGCAAGCATTCGCTTAGTTTCATAGAGTAACTGACAATGCGTTGCATATGGTTACACACGGAGATAGCAATAGGTATTCTGATTAAAAGATACCCTGAAACATTATCCCCTCATTCAACAGATTTGCATTTTTTTAATTTATAGGTCCTGTTTGCTTGCTTACCTGAAAACAGTTTCATATCTCTGAAACTGCTAGCTTTGCAGAGCCAACTTCCCTCCCTCCCGCTTCAGCCTCCCCACAAAACCCCTATACCAAATAGAAAGCAAATCCAAAAAAAGTCTGGTTTTGACTTCTGACATCAAACAGAGAAATCTAGGCTAACTACAAGTCAGACAATTGCTCATAATCTAGTTATGTTAATCACATAAACTATTCAAGAGGAAAGGACAGTTACTTTAAAGCCACTTTTCAAAAATATGCATGTATCAATGTTCATGCACATTTTCTCTCAGTGTAAGCTCTGGTCTCCAGTTTTCCTGACCCTGACCAGTGAACTACTTATCTTTTTAGAAGCTTTTGAATATACTGACTTCCTTTTTCAAATCCACAATTACATTAACATCAGTGATGAAGCAGCAAAATGCTAATCAGCCACAAAAAAAAAAAAAGTACAAAATTGAAAGGACTGGTCTTAGATCTATCAACTGGAAGATTTTCAGCGTAAATTAAAATTGGATGCTAATGAAGTATGAAACATACTGATAGAAAAAGAAGAAAAATCAAAGATACGTGGAGCAATACTAAATTAGACTGCATCTTTTAAAAGAACAGCTTTCCCGTAACTATGGAAGAGGAGAGGAAAGCAGGTGAAAGAGCTTACTTTAATATCAAGATTAATAAATTTATTAACAAGATTATATGACAAATATTTACAAAATATATTCTTAATATATATCTGCATAAAAGCCCGATTAATAAAAAACATAATAAAAATAAATAAGCATCATAAAATAACAAAACATATTAAATATAAAAGTAGAAACAAAGTCATAAAAGCCAGCTGTGAAGTCTGTGGACAAGAAGGGGAAGAGAGGAACCTTGCACTCCAGGGATATTTTGAAGATTTAATAGTCTATATTGTAAATTATTTCAGATCATTAAAGCAAAATGAAACACATAAGGCACTTAAAAATACATGAATTCATATTAAGATCTGTTAGTGGTGACTGCTGAGTGGGTAATAAAATGGTAGATGAAATTCAGTACACATAAATGTGAAGTGATATACACAGGAGAAAAACAACCCCTATTCTACTTATACAGTGAGGGACACTGAAACTGGCTGTTACTGTTTAGGAGCAAGACCATTGGGGTCGCAATAAGTAGTTCTATGAAAACGTCAGCCCAGTCTTGGTCAAGAAAAAAAAAAAACACTCAAAACAATAACCAAAAGTACCCTCCAATAAAATACCCAAATGAAACATTATGAATTGTTAGAGAAAGAGCAGAGAACAAGAACAGTACACATCGTGACACACTGTAGATATCAGTAACATGCCTACATTTCAAATAACACATGCAGTCCTGGCTTCCCCATCCCTCCACCTCACAAATTATATAGTAGAACTGGAAAAAACACAGAGAAAGGCAAAAGGATCAAAAGTATGGAGTACCTTCTTTAGGAAGAACAACTAAGTAGATTAGGACTCTTCAGCCTGGAAGAGATAACTGAGAAGGAATACAACAGAGATCTCATGGATATAATAGGAGAAAAAAAAAAGAGTGAGGAATGACTTTTCTCTGTCTTTCCCATACATGTGTAGGGGCATCACAGTAACTATTGGATAGCAGGCAGTAGTTCTTTGCATAGCATTTAGTCAGCTGTGGAACACCCTGTCATAGGATCTGTGGACAACCGAAACTTTATGTGGATTTAGAAAAATGGCAAGACTACATCACAGATGAAAAACCCATCAAGAAAAATTAAATACTAAGACATCACCTCTTGCTCAGAAAGATCCCTGCCTGCAAACACTGAGAGAGCATTCAGGGGAGTTACTGTGGTTTTCTTGCCCTGCTCTTACACCCTTCCTAGATTCCTGCTGCTGCCCACTTACAGACTTGACACTGGACCAGGTGAGCCTGTGATCTGACACAATAAAGTATTTCTTAGAGTAACTTTGGAAGAATATACCTAGGGAAAACTTGAATTCAAAATACATTCTGTTTTTGTTTTTTTGTCAGAAAGCTTTTTAGTTTTCTGAAGCTAAAGGAGGAAGGTTAATGAAACACTGCTTCAGGGAGTCTAACTATAGCCTTCACAAAGGTGGAAACAATGAAGAGCTTAATAAACTAACATACTGTGAGATGCTTCACACAAAGCCAAAATGACAGCAATCTACAGCTTATCTCTCTCTGAAAAGTACAGCTACTGCTGCCAAAGTTTCATAATAACATATAAAGTTTTAGCCTGCCTGAATCAGCTATTAAATACAATGCATGCACTACATAAAATACTAACACTAGAAGTAAATGATCATCAATACCACAGAAGTTTTAAATTCTTCAGTTTTTTTTAAAGCTGTTCAAGTAGAATGTAGTATTTGATGATCAAATTTTATATCCTAAACATGAATGCATTTCTACATTGAGTTATTGTATGGATGGAAAATATCAAAAGGCCCTAAGGACAAAAATAAATGTCAAGAAGAAAAACAACAGAAATGCAGCATAAGCATGTTAGAGAGTGAAAACCACTAGAGAGAAGATAAAGAGCTGCATTTAACAGGATGGTTTCCTGGCATCCAGCTGCAAAAATAAATCATTTCTCAAACACATAAACAGTGGCTGTGAAATATAAGCCTAAAGAACTATTAAGCTCAACACAAGACCTATTTTAATACATGCATGAACACAAACAGTGATCAAGTGAAGAAACAATATGAGAAAAGAATCCTCTTTCATAAATAACAATGAAACATTTCAGTCACTAACTAACTAGCAATCGTCAAATTATTTGGTTAAAGGTGTCAGAGATTTTTCCATAAAGAGTTTGTGTCAAAGCAAATTAGTCCTTTAAAATGGCTAGCTATTTGTTTTAGAACAAACAAACAAAAAAAAGGCATTTTAATTGGAATTCTATTCAATTCCTCTCTGTTATGAAGACAGTGAACTGGTCCTGGAAGATAAGAAAGTTTCATCCACAGGTAAGGCTGCTGAAATACTCTTTAGGATTATTCACTGCAATAGTTCCTATTTTGCGTTTTCTCTACAATTTCTGCTACTATGGGAAACTTATCTGGGCAATAAGTACATCCAGTGATATTAAGCATGTTTAAGGACAAAATTGCAAAAGATCGGCTCTTCAGTTGCTAGGCCTCCAACCCAGACACTAGGCCTTGCAAACTCAGCAAGATCACGCCACTCTAACTCCAATCATCATCATCCTGGAATTCCTGGGAGGAAAATTTATATTCTCATCCACTCCAACTTTCAGAAACTTCCCATTTTCTGTTCTGCTTTTTTCATTCTAAAAAGATGTCTTCCTATGATATTAAAGAACTCTGCACCCAGTTCCCCCCCCCCCACTCATGCTCTAAGGCCATGTAGGTACCTCATTAATCTTAATTTGTCGAAGTTCCTCTTCTGCTGCAGTCAGAGGTGCAGGGGAAGACTGTGATATCAAGTATTTTTTATATCCATTCAGTGAAACATCATCCTGAAAGCACAGTGTGAGTATCAATCATTTTACAGTAATAAAAGTTTTCTTCAAAGATACTCTATGCAGAATAGAAAAAGCATTTACATACACTGTTGTTATGCTCATTTTATTTGATGGATTACAAGCACAGGAGCATTTGCAAATTCAGTTTGGCTTCTTGAACAACAGGGTCTACTGGGCTGCTCTGATGCCCTTCTTACCCAATGGTACAGTGGGCAGCATATCTGCGACCAGCCCCCAATTGTCTTGCTAATTCAAAAAATTAGACTTCATGAATACTGAGGTGTGCATGAAGTTATTCAGTCTGCTTGAACAAAACCTCAAAAAAGAGAAGAGTCACAATTCTTCTAAAAAAAAATCTTTTTATAAAGTCTGCATGTCCAGACAGTATACTGGTAGCTGACTGGTAGCTTTCTACCTAGAAAATGGGAGGCAGAAATACTACCTGCAGACAGGTACTAAGCACATGCACATGATACAAATAGTTTAGCATGCAAATTCACAGAAATGATGAATTCTGATAGCCACTCTGGGGAATTAAAGCTCAGTGTCAGTTCTGGCTCTCTGCAAAGACTCTGATATCCGAGGTAAATGCTGTTCTGCTTTTATAATTAAGGCATCGCTCAGAAAAGGGCAGGACTTTATGCTATCATACAAACGTGGTTTTATACTCCAGCTCTGACAGCAAACAGAAAGCTCCTTTTTAGCTTTTCTCTTTCTGAAGGAGGCAGACCATTTCAAATACAATTTCCAGTGCCAATAGTCCAGTATGTCTTGCTTCTGGAGCTCAGAGGTAACAAAAGGTTAATATATGAAGGTGAAGGACCACATGGGATCATAGCCAGGTTCCACCAAGATACCAGAATTGGTTGTACCTAAACCATCCTTGTGTCTAACAGAGGGACAAAGAAACACGAGTAGACCACTGGATACTGATGATCGAGATTCTGGGCGAGATTTGCGACTCAAATACTTTGAAGAAGCTGTGATCTTCACATAAATGAACATTAGAGGCAATTAATAACTTTATAAAAAGACATTAAAACCAACTATATCTATTTGGAGATACAATAAGCTATAACACTATGAACTTGAAAAAGCATATTATGCTATGTTATATTGACTTCATCCTCAAAGTGCCCCAAACATGTTCTGAAATAACTATAACAAATTATTGCAATGCTCCTTGGAAACACAGCCTTGAGCTCTGAGTTCCAGGGTTAAAAGCAAATTCTACTTACTACACAGACTCAGCTGCTAATGCTCCACTGCATGTGGTGCTAGGAGATTAGATGAAAGAATGGCAACAAGAAATAACATGACCTTTACCAGTAAACCCTCTTAGCAATTGGGTTATCTGCTGCTTTAGACTACGGCCTCTCCATGAGAGGCTTATTAGTGTGTTTGTTAGGATAACACAGCCTCCGTTCCATGTTAATGCTGAATATAACAAACGAGTTACTTAATGAGCAGTAAAATTATTAGTCTCATTTCCTTTTGGATTTGCATCTTCTGCTAATGTGTCCAACCCAACAATCCATGTTTCTTTCCAAGGTTTTTCTCCAGTATCCCCTGTTCCCCAAATCTCCAACTTCTTCCCTTCCTTCACCTCTAGATCCCTGAATCAATAGTGGCTGTGCTTTGGTTCAGATTTGTGCATATGGTAAACTAACCAACAGAACATACCTGCTGCACTCTGTGTTTGCTAAAGGAAAAAAAGAGGAGCGCTAATTTGGATCTTTAAATAATCATCAGTTTTCAGGAAAGTTATTGGAATTTTGCTTCTTCGAGAACTCTAATCTGTGTTTTTTTAAAACTGGCAATACATTAAAAAGTCAAGATTGTGCTAGGATGGACAAACAGGCAGACATTACAATCATGTAAAATCATGTCCCAAAGTAACTGAGGTAATGCAACAGCCCCATATTTCCTTATATGCACAGCAGTTGAACATTCCTTAGAAGTTCATTAGACTTTTTACATACAACTTCCAGTTACCTTATTATATGGTAGTTCAACACTCAACCATTAATATTTTCATTGAACAAATCACTGATCATTAAAATTCTGTTTCCCTAAATAAAGATGGTAGCCATGGACCTCAGCTACATTTTATGGTCAGATTTTAGAAAATACACTTTAATATCTTTGGTTTAAGATAAACATTTTCTTTTTTAGATATTAATGACTACAGATTGCCATGCTAGCCTAATTTCTGATTTGGAACCATACATCTGAAAAGGCCTTTGTAAGTAATTGGCCTGAAAGTTTTAGTGTAATGGCTTTTTTGAGGATTTGCATGCATGTAGCGAGCTTGAAAGATTCTCCTATTATTCCTAGATTATTTACTTTTCATAGACATTTGAAGCAAGGACTTCTTAGCCTGAAATTATTATATACACTTACATACTTTTTCAAATAAGAATAATTACATTTAAACACTGGAATAAAACACATACCTTTTAGCTTTTTTTTTCCCCTTTAATCAAAAAGGAGCAGAAACACCACAAATTCATACTTGTAAAATCAGCAACTATATTTAATATTTCTTAAAACAGTACACTGACTTTAAAAACATACCTGTACTGTTCCAAATACTTCATCCTTAATATGACCACCTCCAAATTCTTTCTTAAGTGTTGCCCGGGTTGCTGCATACAACATTTTCTGACGAACCTAGTATATCATAAGATAATCTTGGCTTGTCTTTTTTTTTTTTTTGATGTATACACAAAAACTAGCATTTTTCTATGCTAAGTCTATTAAAAAACATTTTTCTAAATATTTTACAGTGGAAACTAATTTAAATTTGTAATTCTTAATAAAGAATAAATTCCACAGAGTGAGCTCTGGTGCAAGATAATAACATAAGCTATTCAATTCTCAAGGGTACAAGACCACCTTTTACCATGCATTATCAACAAAGCAATTCAAAATTGCAGCTTTAATTAGAGTAGGTGTGAAGGGGTTTTTTTTCCCTTAATAACACAAAATCAGTACTAACCCTAACTAGTTTTGAACAGAAAAAAACAAAATTGCTTAGATCCTTTGTCATGGATCTGCATACTGATGCATACAATATACAAAGAAAGAGCAAACTGCAAACAGCCCATTGTTATTTTTGATTTGGTAGTGACCAAGTAGTTTTAGTTCAACTACAGAACAAAGAAATAACATTTTCTGGGAGCAGAAGATTTAACGAAACCTGTCCCTTATCAATTTATGGCCAACATACTCCCCTCCCAACAGTCCCATCTTCACTATCTTATTTCCCCACCATGCTATGCTCATCACAGTACCTTCACCTTTTCCACCCAATCTCTTCTCTATATTCCACCCCTTGGTCTCTTAATATTTCCTAAATGCTAGTGAAAGTAGTAGGCATCTGGGAATAACTTTACTTCCTGTCTTCCCTTATCTCACATTCCCCAAACACAATATTCCAGTTCTCCTAGAAATCTGTAACTCTAACCTCAGCTCTCTCCTATGATCTGTAACTACTCGCTGTGTAAGAAACAGTGCATGCTGTGGTCGGCCACAGATGCATGAGTGCCAACTGGCCAGCCTGAAAGCCAAACAGAATAAACAGCTTGAGCTCATGCTGTAATCCTTCCTTCTATGATGGCACTAATGGAGATTTCTGTCCTCTATCTTGCCATGGATGTTCATGAAACAACGTAGATGGAAAAGTAGACAAACAGTGCAAAAATGTGTTTTGTCTCC
Organism: Dromaius novaehollandiae; assembly: GCF_036370855.1. Lineage (NCBI taxonomy): Eukaryota > Metazoa > Chordata > Aves > Casuariiformes > Dromaiidae > Dromaius > Dromaius novaehollandiae. The sequence goes on from NC_088098.1 coordinate 29,915,115, forward strand.
TTAAATCAGGCTAAAAATAAATTGGATCAGCTGGACTCTATCTAGACACACTAATACTGCTCCTTGATCAGCAAAAGGAAAGATGAGTATGTTTCCCCAGTTTCCTTGGGGGAAGGGGATGGGAATGCTTCATAAACATTCCCCAAATCGTTCTCACCTATGATTTAGAGCAAATGGCACTGCTGAAAAATCATTACCAATGTGAAGTTTTCAATGATTGTTACTTACAGGGGAGTGATCAGGTGACCATGCAATGAAGATCCATTCATATCCTTGAGCATTCTGAGAATCTAACCTGTACAGTATATAGCATGGTTGCTTGTCTTCAAGAAGGGGAAGAACAAAGTAATCATAATCCTTTTCCCATGATCCAACAGGCTGCCTAGAGGATCCCACAACAAGTTGTTCTATAAACAATAACCAAAGCTACAGGTTAGCAACAGTATTGTTAATACTAGTTATTAAAATCAGCAATTACAATAAGCACTTAGAGTTAAATACACCGGACTACTAACAAGACTAATTTTAAGTCACTTTGTTTTCCATAATTACGTCTACAAGAATGGAAGTCAAGAACAGTCAATGTCGAAGCAGGTAAACTCCTGCAAAAGCTGCGTATGTTCAACACCTAACTTACTTTGACCCAAATGCAAAAAATTGAGAAGCAATGTGCTGGCTGTCATTGAGTTCTTTGATCTGTAGGGAAAAGACTGATGTTAGTGTTCCAGCACAGCCCACACAGTAGAGAAAGAAAAACTATATTGTGACAGTTAATTTATTTTTATATCAGAGTATTTAGGTAGAAGCAAGATGAGAGTAAGCTTTTAAGTTTTAGAATTAGAATTATTGCTACTCTTGCTATAACATATTAGTGTTTGCATTTATTGTAAGGAGTCAGTAATCCAGCTATATAGTGAGAAGAGTTTGGAATGAATATGCTTGCACTAATCACTTTAACTTGACTATTTAAGGAGATAAAACCCTTTTTAATACAGCTTCAAAACTACAGACTCTTTAAATGATTAAAGTAATTTTTTATGTATAATTGGCTTAATTCTACACAGAATACTTTAAATGATATTTAATTATGTGTACAGTTGAAATAAGATTTCTCTCCCTTGCTTATGAATCACATCTTAGTTTCCAGAAGAAAATACTACCACAGTATTTTTCAAAATATTTATCAATCTCCCATTAAATACTAGCCCCCACGCCCAGAAGAGAAACACTTTGTTTAAATGAGATTCCACAATGGTTTGAGGACCATGATAATATCTAGTCTATAAAACAGACTAAATTTTTTTTATGAGACCAGGACCTAATTTCTAATATTTCAGACAAGAGCGCAACACAATACAGATGCCCTTACAGCAAATCTTTCAAAACAAGCCATTCTTCCACATTAATTTTCCAAGGCACTGAACATGAGCAGCTCAGAGAGTGTTTGGCACTTCTCTGCAGCAGATTCAAAGTAGCTGAAGTTTTCAGAATATACTTGCCAAATCTTAAACTCCAGATGGCTTTGAACTCACTTGGATTTAGACAGAAAAATACAAGTTTGCTGCTGGGCAGTATCATTCCTCTAATTGTGTTAGTAACTCAAATTAGCAGGACTCAATTTCAGTATTATCTATTGACTAAAAAGAGCTGCTGCAGACAGATGATGCACTGTCCCTCTTCCACCATTCTTGGAGTGTTACAAGTTTCTTTTTGAACTGTGGAAAGAAGTATTAAAGACTTGATTCTGCTTCTACTTACAGATGAAATGCATATATATATATATATATGCACACACAGAAGGAAAAATACTTGATATAAATGGAAAACATTCCCCATTTTTAGCCTTCATTTTACATTGAAAAAGTAGCGCATGTTCAAAAGCACCGTTTTTTAGCGGGCCTAATAAAATCAAATTCAAAGGTATGTCAGCATTTGTTAACCTGTGCTGATGAAACTTTACCACAGTGACCTGCCTATAATACTACTATTGCTGCTTCCTTCAGAAAAGCAATATAAAAACGGTGGAAGACTTCCTAACAAAAGCAAATGCAAAGAAGATATCAGCAGGTTTATTTATCTAAGGATAAAACTACATGAGTGTATGTATGTACAAACATACAGTTCTCCAACTAACAGCTATTTCAGTGCACTGTAAATGACTGAACACTGGGAACAACCAAGAAAGTGAGGTCAGCATTTCATACACTTTAAAGATGGACTAAACCATGCAGTATTTTATACAGTTCAACTATAATTTCAATTCGGCATTGCCATTAGAAAAAAATATGCACACTGTCCTGCAATATACTGAAAATTACAGTATTACCAAAAATTAAATCCTACTTTCAGTATACAAAAGACCTTAGTAAAATTAAGTTTCACAATTTTTTTGTAAACAACTGTACATGTAGGTCACTAAACATCCCCATAGAAAACACCCCCAAAAATCAGGCAAAAAAAATATTAAAATTTGACTAACCATTTTCAATGACTATTTTTAAAAGCCTGTATCGTCCATTTCTGGCTCCAACAAAGGTGTCCTTAAGGTTTCCACTAGCTGAAAAAAAGAGAAAATAAAAGTAACTGAATGAAGACTTTTATTTCCCTAGAACAGGAAATAATCAAGAAAGGCAAAAATGGTATTGTACATTAAAAGAGCATACAGCTGCATCTTAACTACAAAGTTGGACTGGAAAAAAATAGAGAAGTGATATCCCCCTATGATCCTCCTGTTCCAACCACCGGGATGCAACAAAAAGATGACGATAACATTACAAACATCTGAGGAAAAAAAAAAAAAAGACGAAAAACAACCAGCCCTGCTTTCTTACATACCATAGAATTTTCCATATGGTGAAAATTAAAGATGACTTGTCACGTCATAAATCTCAGGTTTCAGAGTTAATACAAAAACACAGTAAAATATGGCACATCTCAGATTACAATAGCTTTACAAAGTCTGCCGGCTTCGTACATGTTTTCAGACGTATAAATGATACACCTGCCGGGAAAATTTTAGAGCCTGTCTGCAAAATTGCTAGTCTTTCCTAAGGACGCTGCTCTGAAGAGTACCAGTGAAGGCTGCCACCCTTCTTTCATCTTCCATACACACTCATCTTTTTATATGGCTCTTAATAACAATTGTCAAACCCTGACTTAGCAAATAGGGTAAATTTATAATGAATTTACAAAGTAACTAGAAATTTCAATTTATATATTTCACATTGACAATACAATGTAAACATGGCAGACGCATTTCAAAAAGCACATTAAAAAACTGTGCTTGAATCCAGAAGATCATTCTAATCTCAACTGCTCTGCTGCACATTCTGAGTGCAAGTCCATTTAATTATACCCTAGACAAGGGCGTGTGCAGCATTTATTGAAGAATATTTATTGCGAGCCAGTCTTCTAAGTAATCCCACAACATGGAGCATAGCACCAGCAACACAAACATCTGCTATCAAACCAGGAAACAAAAAAGATTATTTGCAGTCGCATTGAGGCCAAACACCAGGTGGTCAGCCTGCAATTGGCTACACTACCGTCCATATTCAGAACATTTAATATTTATGTCTATCAAGGCGGCGTGAAGGCCCATTCTGCAATTCCAGAATGGGGACAAGAAGAGCATCAAGCAAAATTAACTTCATTGGGTTACCAGTCCCACACCAGCTTTATCTCAGTTAGTATTTTCCCATTAACTAGTGCTGACCCTCAGTGTAATTTACTCCCAGTTTTTCTAATTGTCAGTTTTTCCACAAAATCCCATTCAGCACACAAATATTATGCCATTTTCTAGACCTTACGACTCTCCTGGGACATTTTTTGTCCTCTTCTTGCCTATTACCTTTTGTTCTTCATTCTGTAGCACCAAGGCTACACACTAAACAAGACCAAAACACAGTAGTCACTACTGCACCAACACCAGAACTGTGACAGCTCCTGAAGTAACAGCTGAAGACAAAACACCAGTGTTTGAGAAACTCTCTTGTTAAGAAGTGATCTAGATTTTTTAGCAAAGGTTTTAAAAGTCAGAACAGAACAGTACTAGTCTCTGCTTAAGCTTTCTGCAGAGCAGAGATTTACAGAATTAAAATTTTTGTATCTCATTGTGCAGCTTGTAGTTTAATTTGAATTTTTTTCCAAAAAAATCGTGATGATAAACACATTTTCTTCATCTACATAACTGCTTCTATTAGTGCAGTTGAGTTCCAGTAGCAGAAATGTTTAATTAAATCCTTGGAAAGAGACACGGTGATTATATACAGTTCCACATGCCCTACCCTATCCAGGAATGGACATGGTCTGCTGTCTCAGCACTATCCTCGACAGGATTTTTAAAAATATGCAACCTACAAAACTTTAAAATAGACAAGCTGAGACACACTCTTCAATAAGCAAATTTATATTAAATAAACTATTCAGCATTTGAACAGTCCTCTGTAAGTGCTCGTTAAAATCTTCAAAAGATTGCATTTCACTACCTGTAAACATATTCATGTATCAACTATTTAGATTTATTTTGCTGCACTTGCAAAGTGACTCATCTGTAGTATGGAATATTAAAATACAATCAGGTTTATTGCACAAATATTTTACGGCAAATGTTATTTAAAAATAACTTAGGAAACGTCAAGCACAATCTAGTGAACTTTCCACAGCTCAATGCAAGTGAACATTCTGTGATTTTCTACACTATTACTGCCCTGCTTGAAAGTCTAGGCCCTTTAGCACCTATCAGACACCTGAAGCATGACTGGTTCCCACTATTTGATTTCAGTTTCCAGAAAAGACCCGTGCATGTTGTCAAACCTTGCCATTATTTTTCCAGGGTACTAGTCTGACTGTAGCTAAAGCCAGTCTCACAATGGCACAACAAGTGCTATTCATCTTCCAAAGTGCAGCCCTGCAAAGAGGGAAGCGGACGCCGTACTGCAAACAGGGTCCCTGATTAGTGGGCTGGCCTGCATCCCAGCCTGCCGAGGCAGAAGCAGCACAGGAAACCACCCGCGTCCTCCGCAGGTCTCCTCAGACAACAAAAAGATTCTCAGAGACACGAAGGAGGAAAGGCTTAGCTCCTCAGCCCCTGCAGTAAGCAACAGGGTAATTCTTTTGGTCCCCTCTCCAACACCACCAAGAAGAAAAGGGGAGGAAGAGCCACGACAACAGTCCTCCCCGGCCTGGAATAAAAGCTATTTGGGATGCACCTCAGGTCTGAGAAGGGGCAAAGAAGAGAAATAAGAGCAAAAATTGATGCAGGAGAAGGAAAAGGAGCAGAAAGGGTGCTGAACGAACATAAGAAATGCACAACAAAGGGGTTGGAAAGGTAGTTAAGAGCTTCTACAGCAGGTACAAAAGTCACCTGCAACAATAAATGTGGGACAGCAGGCAAAGTACACTGTACTATCACTGAACAAGCAGACTGCAGAAACCAAGGCACAAACTCAAAACCCCCATAATCCTGCAGCATAATCCTTTCTTACTAATTCTGTGATTTAAGGGGCCTAATAATACTGAGAAATAATATCTCCTCTTCTGATTGCACTTCACATTCTCCACGGCCTGCAAGCATGGGAAAACAGGTTCCCCTGCACCTCCCCCCTTCACAGCCTCCTGTAGCAGGGCTTTTACTGGGCTCCCCTCCTCCCGGATTACTGGTTCTTCCCAGTTTCCCTTCTGTCTCTGCTGTTTCCCAGAGCTTCTCCCTACAAGGAGCCTGGCAGCGACTCCCGGCATTTTCAGTGCTCTCCAAACCATCTCAAACTAGCTGCAGTGACACTGAGCAGACACCAGCCTCTTCCAAAGCCGGGGGGGGGGGGGGGGCAGGCTGCGCCCCTGCAGCATCCCCCGGTCCCAGGGCACCGGTCCCACTCCAGCAGTCATCCCACCCCAGGAGAGAAAGCTCCTGCCCGGGCGGCGGGCACACCTGGCCACAGGAAGTTACCTGAGCCACAAGGATACCTTCCACGTCATTTCGGGGTTTTTCGCCCTCAACAGTTTTTCTGCCTTTCCTGTCCTGGTTCCCCGCCGCTCTAAGGCCGACAAGTGCGGTTAGCCACATAAATAAAACCTACAAGCCGCCTGTGCGGCAGCCCCCAGCCCTGAAGTTCATAATGAAACGCGGCGTTGTCCTATTACGGGTAAAATCCGGGAGGGCCGCGGCCGCCCGGAGCCGCTGCCAGAGGCGGCCCTCCCCGCTCCCCGCCGCCACACAGCCGCGGCATCGCGCAGCACGCTCCCCCGGGCGGGCCGCCGCAGCCCGCCCAACGGCCGCGCTCCCGCCCTGCCCGCGGCGCAGGCAGGCACACCGCGCGGGTACCTTGGATGCCGGTCTGGTGGGACATGTCGCAGCCGCCGCGCCCGCGCCGGCCCCGCGAGCCGCAGCGCGCCCGGGGTCCTGCGCCCGGGCCCGGCCCCGCGCGCACGTGACGCGCCCGCGCCACTCAGCGGCCGCGAGCGCGGCGCCTGCCGGGCCCCGCCGCCCCCCGCCGGGCTGCCGCCCCCCGCAGCGCGGGCTCCGCCGGGCGGGTCTGCAGCTCCTGCGCGGGGCAGCGGGGAAGGGGCCGCAAGGGAACTGGCAAAGGAGCACGCCAAGCCGCTGATGTGCTTCGTGAATTTTGCATTACATAGTCATCAGATGAACAGCCCAGAGATGAGGGAGCGGAGCCCACAACCACAGTCCTGTCAACTCAAGCCGTTGCTCCTGATGAGGGAGTTAATTTTGCATTATTTGCTACTCGGTGGCACAGCTCCAACAGGAACAACGAAGATTTTCTCTATTCCAGCATGTGACTCTTCTGTATTGCCAACGTCTAAATGCAGGCAGAGGAGGGAGGCACCTGCTTCTCAGTGCGTGTCCTACCCACAAGACTGATGGCTTTTACACCTTTTTGACTTGTGTGGAAAAAAGTTTTCTTAAACTTTTTTTTTGAAGTTCCCACTGGAAGAGAGTCAAGTATTGTGAATTTAAGCATGCTCTGATGGTAGGTTTGCTTCTGATAGTTACTTTTCACAGGCACCTTTGTCCACAGGTTGAAAAGCACCATCCTCCGATGAGAAAAAGATGGCTACTACTTCTTTCTTCTTCTTTAAAAGAAGTGTTCTTCTGCGTTCTGTACTGTACCTAGTGGTTTTGATCTATGTTGTGATCTAGATTAGACTCCACAGGTAACATAGTCAGGCATTTGTAGGTGTAGCAGGACTGCGGGCACTTCGTGTCTTGATGCTGATGTTCTTTCAGACTCACAAGGAGTTAGTGGGGCGTTATGGGTTGCTATTCAACGTAAGAACATAAGAAATGCAGTAACAGGGCATACCAAATATCTAACCCAGCAGCCTATCCCCACCAGTGGGCATTTTATTTCCCACGGGAAAGAAAAGAGTAAGGCAAGCAGATAGTAATACTTCCCCAGTATACTTTTCCAGCCTTGAGATCTGTAGCTCAGGGATTTCTGAAGGCAACTGATTTGAGTTGGTAGACGTGGGTGTCTACACCTTGTCACGTCCCCAAGTTGGAAGACACCAGCTGAGGGAGTCAGTGTCCCATCTGCAAAATGTGAACTAGCATTGTAATTGCAGTATATGAGCTCTACTGTGTGATGCTAGTCCAGCAAATAAGTCACCATGGAGACACGTCATCCACTAGACAGCTGGAACTAACTGAGGACTGCTGGGGCTGTAGAGAAGCTGCAGTTTATCTTTCTTCTAGCAAGGAGGCTGAAAGAGAGGGAGAGAGAGTTCACATGAAACCAAGAGATGAGACACAGCAGATACCTCCCAGTGAACAGTGAAGTCAGCTCCAATCCCTCTGTTATAAGCCTCCCAGAGCAGAAAGGTCGTTAAAAGCTAAAGCAACTCTTAGACAAGAGCTCTTCCAAGAGGAAAAAGAGTATTAGAGCTTCAGAGTGGCAACCAAAGATGTGATACTATCGCAATTACTTTAAATCACTGGTGCAGTGTTCTTGGTGCCTCCCATGTGCTGGTACTCACATTTGTGAAGGACTGATTTGGCTGAAAATATCTTGAGGAAAAGTTTTCAGACACATGTGTGCCCAGGAGCACTAGTACTGGCACAGTGTGGCAATAAGGATGCGTGGCCAAGCCTGTGGGACTCTGGTTTCAATGGCAGCCCACACTTATACTGGAAATCTTGGACTGATATGAGACTGCAGTATCTGTCACCAAACTGAGATCACCTTGACTCCCTGAGGTGACATCACATCAATCCAACCAGTCTGTCAGAGGGGTACAGTACAGAAAATGGGAGTGGATGTACAATAAAGTACAGAAATAGGATTTTAACATCTGCTTAGTAGAAGATTTAAAAAAATGAGGGCTTGTATACACTGGCATTTCATAGGACCTTTTGGAAAAAAAGGCAAACAAAGCATAAAGTATTTTTTAAATCTGAGTATTAAACATGTTTTCCTGTATCAGTGTTTCCTGTTTGACAAAGAAGAAACATGCTCCAGAAAAACAAAACTGAGCAAAGATTTTATATTTGTTTATGCTAAGCCTTGCAATTTTAGTGTGCTTCAGTCTTATTAAAGTATTTTTGATAATTAAACTGTTATCCAAATTGTAAGTCATTATGAAAAGTCTCAGGATAAGAATAGAGAGGTTTATTAGCATAGGCATAAGCATTATTATAATTTTGCCTTTTTTATTAGTTATATTTTCTTACCCTATACTTGTATTGTTTTTCAACAGACACTAGTTTTTGCACATAGTTATGGCTGTGATTGTTTTGGTAGGGAGCGCATACTGCAAAATAGCCCACATTGTAATAAGATTCTTTGAACTGGGCAATACACAACATATACAAGGAGGAAACATTTTTGCTAGACTTTGATACAGTATTTTCTGTATGACCTTTGGGTCTTTTCTTTTTGTGGTCTTTACTATCTTTTTTCCTCTACATTTACTTCCTCTTTGTTTAACAATGCTCTGTTCACTTCTTGTTTATTAAATGCGGCTGTTACAGTCTTGATGGAATCCTCAGTTAATCTGCGTTTTCATAATAGTGTAGTGTGCCAACATTTTCTTCTGTTGTGATGGTGCTGGGAAGGTCTGTACAAGGTCTATGATTGTCCCCCTGACAATGGAAATTCACATTTTTTTATGTTCAGTTCTTATTACTACATCCATACCAATCTACAGGTGATGATTCAAACAGTAAACACATTTCCACTAGCTGAAAATTGGAAATCTTTTTACTGGGCAATATTACAACTTCACTTTCTTTCTGTGGAGCTCCATTGCATGTAGGTCTCTATCCAGATGCTCTTCAAAACTCATTTTAGATTGTTCTCTCCCTCATGAGCATATTCTCCAAAAATAACCATATTTTCATGAAAACAATTATAGCATTAGACAGTTATTCTGTCAGCAAGACCAACTTTCTTCCATACAGAATAAGAATGAATGCAAACTACTTCTTTCAGAAATACATGAAAACTTCAACTGTTTACGTTAAGTAGTCTCTATTCCCATACACCCATAGCTAGCTAAACAAAGAAATCATGCTCTCTCCTACAGTCACACTTGATTATAACTTCGAGGATATGTGTGAAAGGTGCTCTTACGCACATCAAAATGGACTTTGATTTCTGAACATGCCAGCGCTTGCTGTGTGTCAGTCTCAAAAAATGTAACTAAGGAACCAACACATCACATTATGTTCAAATCAAATAGAAAGGTATTTCTTTGTAATGGCTAAAAGTTATGGGAAGTCACTGATGAAGAAATATTGTTATACATATATTGCTATGTGTACATATAAAAGAACACAATGCTCTCTTGCCATTATAACAAGTGTTTCTTTGTTACAGTATAAAGGTCAGCTCTCTTTTGGGTATTTTAGTAAGCGTAACACTATGAATATAGTTCTACATTTTATAAGCTCTAAGGTATTTCTGTATGTTTCTCATAAATATGAGCAAATAAACTATCTAAGTTCTGTCCCTTAAAATTCCTAGTTAGACAAACTTTTCTTTCTGGCTGTTTAAACAGTGGCCAGGATCCAGGGTGGCCAGGAACATGCTAGTAGACAACTATTTTAAACTGAATTGAAATATAGTGGGTAGCCAAGTTTGAGTTACTGTGGGTTTTCTAACCACTGCCATAGGTGATAACAGATTTGCAGCAATAGGCTTTGCTATCCTGGAAGTTACAGAGAGTTGATTCTTGGCATGTTTTGGTACACTTTGATAATAAGAAGCAAATATCCTGCAAAATAAACTGAATGAAGCACAATTGGTGGGAATTCCCATATTTCTTACATGTTTCTGTTAAGTGCTTCCTCACACTGTTAAAGAGCTCATTCTGAATATGGTTTACTGTTTTTTTTTGTCCATTTCTGGCCATTATGCTGATCTGGTAAATCTGTAGATAGACACTATACATAGCATCTACATTTTTTTATGCACCTTCACAGTGTAAAGGGCAATGTGATGGTCATTGTTTCATGTTCTCAGTAATTTTTAAATTATTAAATTCTTCATATGTGATTCATTCCTTCATAGATTTACTCTAATAGTAGTGACTACCTAATGTGAAAAATGACTTGCAATCCAATCACCCTTTGGGTCGCTCTTTTCAGATTTTTTGTTCTGCCTCCATGATGTGTTGTCTGAACACATTCCAGAAATGCATTAAACAGTATGACTAGCATTTCTGTGGTTCTTGGATTTGCCTTTTCTCTCCAAAGGGAAAAATTTTAATTATTTAAAACCTGTTTGCTTTGCAAATTGTCGATAAGGTCAAAGATGTTTCCCTTGTGCTTAGAATGCTTAAGTTAACTTTTAATAATCATATTAGATGATGCTCAAAGTGATTCTGAGATCAAAGAAAGCATGAAAAACTTTGTGAAGGCCTGGACAGCTCCATTAGGCCTTTGGAACAGATTTATGAACTGCAGTTTCCATCTTAAGCTGTCAGGGGAGAGCTTGTGTGGGGGTGCTTTCTTCCCAGACCATCATACACTGAACAAAAATATTGAGATCTTAAATTTGACTGGATTCCAGGAGAAAACTGCATAGAAAACAGCATTTGTTGTTGATGAGACTGGGTACATTCAACAATTTCCATCAGCATCTCCATTTCTTCATGTTTTCTTGTTGATTAAGGCTGTTCCGTGTTCCTCTCCATTGGATTTGGTAGCTATTTCTTCATGAGAGAAAAGATGTACTTAGACTGTTTCAGTCCCATTTGGATGACTGTACTGATAACCAAGCATTTGTGGCTGTAGCAGGACCTTTTTCAGAAAGTTAATGGGTCCTGGCAGACATCCACCTAACACAATGCTGCCTAGATTTACAATAGACCTTATCTGCCAAGAATAGAAATTACCTCCTGTATGTGGGTGGGTCATCTGGCCAGAAGTCATTTTTGAGCATAGAGCCGAATTTGAGGTTTGCATAATCTGATGAGCTGGTGGTTAGTTCTGAGTACTCTGGAAAGTAGTTATGTTCTCTGAGGTTTCTTTACTTAAATTAAATGCTCTCCTGTTGTTAAGAACAACAAATAAATAAATACAAGGCAGATGCAGTAATTAGGTGAAAACGGATAGGACAAAATTTTGGAATTTCTTGTTTTTCTGAGTATTACATAGAGAAAATCACAACCCTACTGAAATCTGTAAAAAATCTTTCACTGAATTCTGTATAGATGGGACCTTACTAGTAGAGCCAGAGTATGTGAACTGCTTTTAATGGCAGATCTCTTTGTTGCATATGATCTAGGATGATGCACTGGTGCAGCACTAGCGTAGATCCAGTCATTTTCCAGGTGAACTCAAAAGAGAGATACTGGGCAGCATTGTTTTCATACGTATTTCCATTTCCTTTTAGCGTTTGCTTGAGTTGACTGGCTTGAGACATTGTGAAAGACTGAACTCAAACAGCAACACTGTGCTGATGATGTACTATTATTTATCCTGTTTTCCATCAGTATGCAAGTGCTGGTTCCTCTCTTGATGAGGTACAGTCAATGTAAACTAATGCTGGATGAAGCAAAAGTGACTGGCCAAGACACTGCTCACACTCAGTGCTGAAAACAGAAAGTCCTTAACTCACTTCCTGTCTTAATTAGTCACAGAGTCTCTGCACCTTGCTAAGGCTGTTTACCTTGTGATGTGGGAAAATCAGTATTTCAAAAGTCAGTCTCTTCTCTATTTCCTCTGACATTTTGCGTATCTTTCCTTAGATACCATGTTCCTGCCTATTTCTCCATGGCATACATAGCTGTGAACATAGTAGATCAAATCTCGGGTTCCCTCTAGCTCCTAGTGTGCTTTTCATTGCTGTTTTAAGGTCTCATCCAAATTTTCAAAGAAATTAAGAAAAGGTTCAAATTGCTGCTAGATCAATTTACCTTTCAACACAGGCATCATGAGCACAGCTAAGCTCCCCTGAGATATGCTGAAGCTAGGGTGAAAGAAGGAAGCACCCGGGACAGGGGATTCTAACTCTTGGCGTCCCACTGGTGGGGGAGATCAGTCAGAGAGACCTTTTTTCTGAAAGGGAGTCACCCACGACAAGTAACGCCCCTAAATAACCTCTAACAAAAAGAGTAAGAAAACATCCTTTAAGTGTAGGTTTTATCCTCCAAAGGGCTCGCTCCGTGATGTCAATTAGGGCTTTTATTACTGATTGCATAAAGCGTTCTGACATATGGCAGAATAAAACTCTATTACAGATCCTTATTCTACAGTGCTAGTGTTTGAAAAGGCAGAAATGCAGCGGAAGGAGAGGAGAAAGACTTGTAATAAACCCGGAAGTAATTGAATAGTTCACTTTCAGCATCTAAGACTCTGCAGTATTAGTGCTCAGCTCCTTCCATTTAGTATCTAAATGCACACACACATGGAAGATCATGTTTGCTATGTCTCAGGAAAAGCTGAAGGTCTCCAATATTTAGTATTTGTTCCAAAATATTCTACAGTGCACTCATTGGTGTTTTTATAGATGAAAGGAAATTGAATAAACAAAGGGCATTTTAACTGCACCGTACGTTCTTACTTGTACTCTTGGGTACTTATTCAGAGTGCCTGTCCATTTTCCATGGATTCCCACTTCCTGAATAATTTATTACATTTATCATTGTAAAACTTTTGCATAACTATGTTTTTTCACAGTGTATTAGTGCGGGTTAAAAATAGCAGGCCCTTGTCACTGGATATTCTCTGGCCATTTAAAAAGAAGTCTGTTTGCATAACAGACATTGCCTATCTCTATATATGATGAGAAAAAGCTTTAAAGAAAGGTCACAAAACATGGTCCTCTCATCACTTGTCCAGAGCTAGAAATTTGACAGCAAAAAACCGATCTCTAGACTTTGCTGGATATAGATGATTCTTTTATTAATCATTTTCAGACTGTGATTAGCTATTTCCTATGTTTAATACTAATATATTTGATTATTTTGAGTGAGATTATAGTTGTTCAAGTGCTACCATCTGGATGGTCCTACTGAACTAATTAGCAAGTACAACTCAGTCGTATTCCTGGGGTTTGATCCACTGGGCCACGCCATGCTTAACACAAGCACCTGTATGTGTCTGCTTCACTGGGGGTAAATTTGCTCTGCAGTTATACTGGTGCAGTGTCAAGCTTGCTATAATCTGTATCTATTCACCCAAACCCAATAACCAATGCCAAAAAGCTTCTATCTGTCCTAGCTGGGTTTCTGTTCCCTGGGTCCAGTGAGTTGAATATGACAGTGCATGATCAGCAGTTGAACTCCTTTTACCCTACTAGATAACTTACTCCTATTTCATATATGTACAGATTTGAAAATAATAATTGAGTTATCACACTGTGCTTGAATTTGAAAGCACTATTTTTGTAAAGAAGGAAAATTTTTATGTAGGTCATGTTACACCTAATTTTTTCTGATAGCAATGAGATCAAGACACAGGGAAATTATATGAAGGCACAGTAAAGCCTTTTTTAACAAAGACAGTACCTTGTAGTTTCTAACTACAGTGGTTATGTATCCCAAGAATCTACTACCATTTTTAACTAGAACATAATGCATATTTGTTAAAATGTGAACCCCAGCTTTTTCAGGTGTTTCTGCCCTATAAAAATAGCAGATAGAGTTTGCTCCTATTCGCATTTGTTTTGAAATGTTTTAGATTGTTCACAGCAAATCAAAGAGCCCAGAGCCTTCGCACTGGAGATGTGTCCTTTCGTCATTATTTTTAATTCCCCCATGTTTAGGTAATTTGCAATCTTTTTCTAGTTTTGTTACTGAAACTGTTAAATAGTAAGAGAAAAAAGTATCTCTCGCATGACTTGGTAGTCTACTAGTTCATCTGTGTATTGCATATAATGTTGATTTTTGTTCAAGTTCTTATTTATATATTAACTGTTATCAGCTTCTGTTTATATCTCCATTTTTTTCATGTTTTAATATGCTCCTTTCCCTTCTCTTATTAAGAAAAAAGTGGGGATGCAGATAATGAGTAGATCTACAATGCAGAGACTGGTTGCCCTGTGAAATTTGAGACAGGTTTCCAATAATGTTTTAAGGGATTGAAGAAAAATACATTGAAGGAGCACCGTCCCTGAACAACAGGGTTTTGAGGTTTGAGGGAATGAAGAACTTCTCCACAGCAGCAAGCCTGGGAAGACGCATTTGTGCCACCACGCAGGAAAGGAGCGGGAAGAGAGACTGTGGGAGCTGGCGTTGTTCAACGTGAAGAGCAGGCTCAGCTGCTCTGGGTATAAATGCTGGTATATCACTGGGTATAAATAGCTGAAGGGAGGGTGTAAAGAAGACAGAGCCAGACTCTCCTCAGGGCTATCCAGTGACAGGACAAGAGGCAATGGGCACAAACTGAAATATGGGGAATTTCATTTAAATGTAAGAAAAGACTTTTTTATCCTGAAGATGGTTGAACACTGGCAGAAGTTGCCCAGGAAGGTTGGGCAGTATCTGTCCTTGGCAAAGTGCAAAAGCCAGCTGGACCTGGCTTTTGAGCAACCTGCTGTCAAAGAAATTCTCAATATCTTCAGGCTAGGCTAAAAGAGAAACCTTACTTACTATACCTAGCTATACCAGAAATCACACAACCAACACTCTACCTCACCAATATGCACTCTCCATACCAGCCCGGAACGAGGCCTTTTATGCACTTCCTCTCATATTCCAGAAGCTTCTAACCAATCAGAGGTGATGCTTACCCCTCTTTCCTTTTATGGAACACCAGCGCTATATTGCCCTGGCGCAGCAGGGCTGCTTGGATCCGGTTTTAACTGGTGAGTCTGCCTGCGGGGTGTCTGGGAGGGAAAGTGCTAGAACAGGCAAGAAACATCCATAATAGGCCTCAGGTAAGATTGTCTTCTAAAAACTGTAACAGTGAATTAACCTTAAAATACATAGTCTGTATATTTTCACAGAGGTACTTTCCAGCCTCAGTGATGCTGCAGAATTTGAGGGGTGTTAAGTGGTCCACAGGTTGTGGACCAAGCAGCCGAGTTCACAGTCCGTACAGACAACGTGGGATACCAAAGAGCTTTCTAGGAGGAAGCTATAGCATTTTTTTCCTTGTCCAGAATTACCCTTCAGTCTTGGATACACTGCAAAAGAATAGGTAGTTTTATTACAGATTGCATCTTCCTTATGTATTGCTCTTGAATAGAGTGCACAAATTTTTTAGTTTGGGCTTGCAGCCTTTTCACTGACAAAACTACCATTTTTCTTTTGGCATAAAAAACAAACCTGCCTGCTTGTACAGAGTCATTGTTTTGGAATGTGCAGTAGCTTGGCGTGTTTTCTTGTACCAGGCGGTGCTGTTTGAGACAGCAGATTCTTTTAGGATAACTTTCCAGCTAGAGGATAATATGCAGAAGGCCGATTCCTCAGATTTGAGTGTAAAAGTGGCTGCAGAAGTTGATACTGTAGTAAGATAACACAGTTCAATACCCACAAGTCTGCTGGAAACTCGATGCAGAAAAATAGTTCCTTTAAACTAATGCCACTTTATGGTAGGAATGCTGGTAAAATAATTTCATTCACAAGCATCGAAACTAGCGTTTTCAAGATGACTCATTGTCTTGATTCAACCTGATTTTTAGGTTCAACTTACTGGCTTTACTGCTGGCCTGTTCAGTTATTGACGGCTTTATAGATGGAGCTTGTTTTTCTCTTTCTGTTGTTGGCAGTTCCTGTCTTTTAGTGACTGGGCCTGATTATTCTTGTCTACCTGAGTTATTTCTTCAATGTTGTTATTCAGGTATGTATTTCATCAAATGGGACTTGACTGCTTGATTAAAAAAAGGGATCAGGAAGGTCCAGCTATTTTTTATGTTTAATAAATGAGTGAAATAGTATAGTTCTTTGAAAAATACTAGCTTCTCCTAAGGAAGCGATTGAAACAGGAAATTTGGTAAGTGGGGGTATACCGATCAGTTCCATCTTTGGTTACTTTAATAGAAATCTAGATGATTTTCATTTGATTGACTTTTATAATAGCTTCAAAAACGTGCTGGTTTATCATCTGAAAAACTGAACTTTCTGTAGTTGTAGCATGTCTCCATCTGAGCTGAACAGATTTTTTTTTTTTTTTTTGTAATGTGTAGATGCAAAAAGAGTGTGATCTTCCTTTTGTGGTGGGTGCTGCTTCCTTCTAGATAGATGGTTATTTGTCAGGAGACTGATTACAGTGCAGCAGTGCACACAGAATTGTTGCACGGACAGGCAGTGTAGTATGTTGTGTTTCTGTCCTCTCTAGCAGCACATGATTTTTTGTCTGTGGATATTTTGAATTTCTGTTTACTGTAAAGATAGTTTGGGGGAGGATGTTTAGTGTTAAATATTGAATGTTGCATCTTTATACCTAAGCAGGTAACCAAAAATTGAGGGTCTCATAGGTTATTCCACTGAGGAGGATAATTAGGCCATAGCACCTTCAATACATTTATGTTTATTTACAGAAATCTATAAAATTATATTGCCATAAGTATAGAAGAGATTAAACCACTGGGGACAGTGTATTGCAAACAGCATCAAACCCTGTTCAGCCTTCACCAAGCAAAGGGCCTAACTCAAAGTCTTTCTTCGGGTGCTTGTTCTGGTTGTGTTGACATCTTTCACTACGTGACGCACTGAAAGGCCCTTACACACTCCTCTGTGGACTTACACACCCCTGCCCAAAGCAACCAAATGAATATCCATGTTTTAACTGTGAAGCCTTGTTTGAGCTACTTACTTCCAACAGTTACATGACTTTTCACAGCAATCTTAATGAATTATTAAGAATGTGTGTATCAGCTTCAACTTGGCTTCACCCATCTTCAGGATCAGCCAGACCTTGCACATTCTGCATTATGAACTTGCCAAAGCATCCTGCAAAGGTGTTCTGGGATATCAGCAATACCAGTAAACTAGCACTATGGACCAAATCCCACAAAAAAAGGTTTTGGTCTACAATTAGGTTGAAGTGCCACGTGAACTCTGTTGGGCTGCATAGAGGTGTTTTGGCCAATAGTGTGACAATACTGAATATGGGTGCAGCCCGCAGACTGGCCCTGCCCTCACGAAGGCCCCTGTACTGTGGGAAAAATGGGTCTAGACTACCCTCCCCCCAACCTGAGGGTTTTCCTATACCTTCCTACGCTGGCTGGCAGGTACTGCCACCCCAGTGCTTCTGCTTCTGGGTAATATGCCTCCAAATTTGACCCCGTACTCCCCACATCTGTAATCTACAGCTAATTACTTAGTGCTGAAGTCTGGCCCGCGGGAATTGAGTTTGGACCCGTTTTCCTTCATTGCCTCCTCACGGCTTAAGACAGCCGTGGCTCCCAGGACCCCCCTTCCTAGGGGGAGGCAGGCACCCGCGGCAGCACCGCACAGGTCCGCGTCTTCTCGCTGGCGGGGATGCCGGGACCCTGCCGCAGCGCCGCGGCTGCGCGGCTGCCGACCGCGGTCGCGCTCCCCCGGGCGGCGGGGCCGCGTTCCCCTCCCCTCCCCACGCCTTGCCTCCCTTCCCCCGGCCTCCTCCTCCCGCCGCCGCAGCCGCCTTTTCCGCGGCGGCCGGGGGCGGGACGCAGCGCCAGCGCCGCTGTGCGAGCCGGAGGGGCTGGGGGCCCTGCCGGCCGCTGCTGCGGGGCTGCCGGCGCGGCGCGGCGCGGGGGCCGCCCGCTGCTGAGAGGGCGGCGCGGCAGAGGCGGAGCCGCGCCGCAGGAGGCACCGCGCCTGCGGCGCCGCATCCCCCGTCGCGGTGAGTGCGCCGGCGGCGGGCAGCCCCCGCCCGGCCCGGCTCCGCGCTGCGGGCCCGCTCCATGTGCGCGGCCGGGCCGCGGAGCCTCGGGCCGCTCTCGGCTGGGCCGGGCCGGGCTGCGCGGGGGCTGCGCGCGGTAGCGCGGGCGATGCGGTGCGGTGGGGAATAGCGCGATTTAACAGGTTGCGATGCGCGTAGGGTGCGCGGGTTGCTGAGCACCCCAGTTTTCTGGCACTGAAATGGGGCTGTGCTTCAAGACGGGGCTTTTTGTTAGTGCTTTAGCATAACTGCTGCTTAAAGTGTTGGTTCCTAAGGCTGTAAGACACTTCCCAGGAAGCTGCGTCTTCAGTTGCTGCCTGCCTGCCCTCGAGTTGTAGGGTGTGCTGGAGCGGCCAAAAATACCAGGGCATACACTTGTTTTTTTCCAGCCCTGTTCAGGGTTTAAGATGGTTCATACGCATGGGAAAAACAGCAGAACTTTTCTTTCTGTTAACATGAATATGGAAAAGATAAGGTAGTTTTGGGTGTCCTTACAGTTCTAAAGGTGATTGCATCTCTCAAAACTGGTGTTTTCATAGGCTGCGGGGGCAGTGACTCTTGATTTATATCACTTTATTCATAGTTTTCAAAGGGCTCATAGTTCCTTGGGTCAACTTTTTAACTCTAGTATGTTTTTTGCTTTTTCATATGCAATTTATTTGAAATCTATCAGCATAAAAGCTGCCTTTTTATTATTTACTGGATGTACTGTCTAAATCTGCCAACAGAGTATTTATTCTTTTGTTTGCTTTTGATGGACACAGGATTCTGTGTACTTTTACAAAAATAATTCAGATTATAGAATTAAATAGTTTTTAAGTGACAGGCCATTTGTAATATTTAGTCCATGGTCCAAGAAGCAGCAGGTAATTTATGTATGTATGTATGTATGTATTTATTTATTTTCCTTTTCCTGCAGGGCAGGTGACATTTACAAAAATCTGTACTGTTCAATTAAGTACCGTATGTTTTTCAAGGATCAGGCTGTAATAAACAAGTGATATTATTAGTTAATTTTTTTCTTCCTACCCTCTCAATCTCTTGAATAATTGTGGTATTCCACAACACAAAGGCTTTATTTTTTTGTGAATACAAAGTGATTCAACAGGATGAAGCAAGTAATTTGTTCTGAATAAAAGAGAAATCCAATGACAAAACAACTGAAACTTTAGCCATTCTTAGTTGTATTTTTCACTAGCTTTACTACATAAGTAATCAAGTTCCAAAATACAGTTTTTGTATTCACAGAAAACAGTCTGTGCTCAGGGTACTCTTGGTTTATGAAAATATGCTTAATTATTGGTGTACTGTCTGAAATCAATAGAAAAATTTCCACAGACTTGTCTGAACTGTAAGGATTAATTCTAGGAATTTCTCCATTACGTTACTCCTTCATATAAACACACATTTGTGGTGCGGCTGACTGGAGTTTATATTCATAAACTTCCAGGAGATGAGGCAGTAGACCTCGCTGGACTCATTCTATGCTTTTCACATGAAGACAAAGATTCAATTTAGTAATGTAGCATGAACATTTGTGGAATCTGTGTCGTATTTTTGGAATGTGGAAGGAAAGACACTCTTGCATTTCATGTAGCCTATCATGTCCTTATGTGCTATATTTTCATGCCATGTCTATGGAGCTGTACCTTTAAAAGGCTAATATAGAAGTGCTTGAGATTACATTACAGCACAGTATTTTTACATATGTATGTTTGCTTGTTCTTATGTGGGAATTGACAGAAATTGCAGTTTTTCTCTGTCTGGATCTAATAATGCTTTTTGATTGGAAATTTCATTGTCAGTCAAGTCTGACATAATAAAAGTGACTCATTAAAAGGTGATAGTGATTTGATTTTTGTAATGTGCAGGTATTTCCTAAGCTCCCAGAATTCATGGTATGTATAACATTGTGCATTTGTATCTTTATATACAGGCACAGAAAAATTCTGAAGTATCTGAGGATGGATAAAGACTTCCGCTACTACTTCCAGCATCCATGGTCTCGCTTAGTTGTGGCTTACTTAGTGATCTTCTTTAACTTCTTAATATTTGCTGAAGATCCAGTATCTCACAGTCAGACAGAAGCCAATGTTATTGTTGTTGGTAATTGTTTCTCATTTGTAACCAATAAATACCCTGAAGGAGGAGGCTGGAGATTTCTGAAGGTTCTTCTATGGCTGCTTGCCATTCTCACAGGACTGATAGCTGGGAAATTTCTGTTCCATCAGCGTCTGTTTGGTAAGTTATATGATGCACCTACTGATGTCTTGATAGTAGCTTTGTGACTTCTGCATTAAAATTTCTGCTCATTGCAATTTTTTTAAACTTTGCCATAAATCAGTTCAAATGTTTAGACCTGTGTAGAATGTGATACATCAGAGCTTACATCACTGTGGAAATTAATGCCATGTGTAAGCATAACGAACAATGATTTCAGTCAAAAAGGCTAAAAGCAGCAAAAGCTGATGTGTTTGAAATAATTGAGAAGTCAGTGATTTTCAATATCATAAAAATACTGCGTTGCATCTTCAGAGGGTAGAAAAGGGCAGTAACACTAAATGTTTTGCCAAGAATCACATGAATGGAGGCAGAGGCACTAAGTATGGGAGCTGGGAAAAAAATAATTGGTTTTAAATGTTTTTCTTTTTTGTTGGAGAGCTCTAGGATTTATAGAATTGCTCTGGTTTCCTTGATCTTGTCTTTTTGTTTAGGGCTTTTGTGCCCAAACAGGGACAGCTTATGCTGAGAGAGTAAGGTTACCACCATCAGCTGTCCACCACTTTCATTTACTACATAAAGGGATAAGCTCCTGGTGAAGAAGCTACTGAACTGCCACAGTTTGCAATTACTGGAAATACTAGTTGTTTCTTTCGCTGCAAAGATGTCTGAGTGTTGACACTATGGTTGCTTGACTTGACTGTTACAACCAATGCAGATTGGTGTTGCAACAGAGCACTGTCATTGCTCACTGAATGCATTATATGAGTAAACGGGTGATTCCTGTTTCTAATGCAGCCTGCTAAATCCTTGGTACCATTTTAATGAGCATTCATTTTTTAGAAAAATAAAAATTATCCATTGTGTTCCTAATATGATACTTCAAGCACAAATAAACCTACTGGCTGTATAGATTCCCAACCACGGTAACCTTTGTGGCATGACTGGTGTGGTCTGCACCTTGGCAGCCGTTGTAGGCAGTTTTAGTAGAACTGTGATAAGGACCTCGCTTATGAAAACAGCAGTACTATTGAAGCAGGTCCTCTCTGTTTCCTAGTGCAAGAACAAGTCAATGAAATAGAAAGGTTAGGAAAAGGAAAAATGATAAAAGCAAATATTTTTATACCCAAGATGTAACTAAACTGCAGAACTTGTTGTCTGTGGAATGACTGAAAGGAATGGAATGACCCTGGAGTGAATACTGAGTCTGAGAACTTAAGGTGAAAAGGAATGTAAATATATAAATATATAAAAATATCTACCATTGTGTTAACTGAGTCATAGCTTTAGAGGGTCTAGTAAATGTTGCATCCTAGGGTTCAAGGCTATCTCTAAGTTTTAGATAAAAGTGGAAAATACGGAGAAGATTACCTTATTCTTGCCAGGTGCAAGGTTTGCACCATTCTTTGGAGCATTTGACTCCACGTATGTCAAAGACAGGTTGCTGGTCTGCATGGACTAGTGCTGTATTCTTAAATTGATAGAGCTGCAAGATGGATCGTTACTGGAACATCTCTGAGCACATGAGTGATTGGCCATTTCCTTCATTTGCCTCATTCTATTAAGACAGAAAGAAAACCAGTATCAAGTGTTTCAGTACATCAGATGTAAAGCTATTATGTCTAGGGACAAAGAAGATAAGCCATATTAGGAGACTTCTCTTAATATAGACTTCTCTTGAAGCACTGATTCTGAAAAATAGTTGAGCATCTTGATGGCTATTCAATGGAACAGGATCTCTGCGGTCAGTGATGTGGCTAATTCTGTCCTTGGGGGGACAGACATCAGTGTTTCTGAAATAAAGATCTGATCATACAGATATTTGTGGCAGCACAAAGGAGGGATCAGTGTTGGGAGGAAGCTAGCAGGCAAGAGATTCCTGCCTTTCCTACCTCTGACAGCAGTGCTGGTTTAGGAATACTGTATTTAAAGCAAGGGTCTGAGTTAGCAATGGGATGGAGATACAGTCTGATCTGCGGGTATTTGTTGCAAGTTCAGTTTTGTGGCAAGTTAAGGCAGTGTAAACCTACCCCAGTCCTCTCCTAACATAAGCCATGTGGGTTTGATGCCTCCCTAGAGCCAGCGCTGATGTTAATGTGATTGAGCAATGAGCCAGCACAGGGAGCTGATCCCATGCAAAATGAATTGCTTCTGCTGTCGTCTACCGATGCAGTCGCTTGAATTGCTGATGCAGTGGCCAGGGACTGTGCAGCCCAGATAGCTGGGGGCGCCAGCAGCCTGAGCTTGCGTTGGTGCGAGCTGCTGGGGAGCTGCACCCACACAGTGTGTCAGTGTAAACATGCTATTGCTTGTGATACAGTGAGACCGGATGGTGGTCTGCGTGACTGTGCTGCTGCTGGCCATGCTAGCTGTGACCAAGCTAGTGCAGATAGTGATAGCATGGAGGGGACAATGATGTGGATTTCAGAGCAGGCTTGCAGCCTGAGTGTGTCTCTAGGTCGCCATTTGTACAGCTCATGCTGAAATCTTTCCTGCCAGTTATTTGCCACTATTTTTATGTCTTGCTTTACCTGCATTAGCATGGTTATGATTAAACAAATTTCCTTCTGTTGTGTTATACCTACTGTAAATAGAGAATAATCTACTGCCTAGAAATCTCGCCTTTTATTGAAATCCTCCAGTATGCCCTCTGGGTCTTCTAACGTCAAGCACTTTATAAATTCACCCTGTTATTGTTTTTAATTTCCCTGGTCTGTGTTTTTAAATAGCTGCTGCTTCTGCCATCTTTTCCATTTAATCTTATTCTTTCATTGATGATTATTTGGAACCATTTTCTTTTTTTTATTTGCTTGTTTACTTACTTGTATTTCTCTTCCAGATTCTGTTTGTGGAGGGAATTGTGACTAGTTGTTCCTGGGGGCTTGTGCATAACTTCCTGCAGTCAGGAAAGCAGATAACCCCAGTCTAACTTCCTGTGTCAGATCTTGGCTCAGAGGGTGTGCTGCAAATTGAAATTGAGAAGGATTAGTCTGCACATCTCACTATAGATTGAAGAGGAGTTAAAGGGATTTTCTTTCCCTATGCACTTCCGGCGCTTTCCTCCCTCCTCTTCTGTATTTCTTTTTGCTGGACTGGCATGTAAGCTAGAAAAGTAGTGTGGCTAGAACTACATTGTAATACAGTTTACCATCTGTGACAGACAATGTCTGACAGTCATGACTGGCATGAGCAACGGCCTCTAAGCATTATTGAGGAAGGAAAAGAGTAGGTAAACTATATTGTTGAAAACAAGAAATCCTGAGTCTAGAGAACATGGTGAAATGTTTTCAGTTGGTAATATTCATTGCAACCTTTGAACAGTGACCTCTTCAGGGACCTTCAAGACACAGCTAACAACTTCAAAGATTAGAAAACAAATACATTTCTTGCTATTCAGTCAAGAAATAACATTACATTTCATAAACATCTCCAGTGATAAATATTTCCAATGAAAACAGTGTTTATCTAGTTCATTCTTCATATCTTTACAGCATATGGTCAGAACAAATGGAATTTTAAAATTGCCTTTTGGCTATTATCCACTATATTCTTTTGATTCATCACTGAGCATATTTTGTATTTAGTTAGCTACTGTGTTCTGCCATACTTTTTATTTTGCACTGGAAAATGAATGGTCATAGATGAATACTGGAAGTTTGGGAAAATAAAAAATAAAGATAAGGACCCTTCCATTTTTTTGTTCCTTATAACAGTTATTTGTGGCAGGGGAAAACTGTGTCTTCTTAGATACAGAAAACTGTATCTCACTTAGTGAGAGATTTCTTGATTGTTTTCTGCTTTTTTAAAAGCAGAAACAACTTACAAACTGACCCTATTAGGTGACACTATGCATTCAAAAAATGCATTCAGATCTTCAATACTGACTTAAAAGAAATTTCTGAATAAGCTCTTGCACGTTTTTCATATTTCTCTGGGGCACTTTCTGGAAAAGTAGCATAGGATTGTGTTCATTAAAAAGTGTATGTTTTAATTGGCACCTTCTCAGCTTATGTACATTGGCAGTTCTGTAGTCCAGCCTCAGGCCCAAATTCTGAGTTCGGTGGAAATGTTTTGGCCCAAAATTCAGGCTGTGCATTTTCCATCTGTTTGTATAAATTTGATCTATCATGTTAATTTAAAATTGTCTTATATTCGAATAGATTTTTAGCAGTCTGAAAGACAGTTGCTCTTCTTAAAATGGACAGTATGCTTGGAAAAGGTAGTATTTTTTTTTTCAGTTCAGCATCTTTGTTTTGACTAATATATAATAATCCTTAGTTTATGCTGCGTACTAAATACCTCAGTTTTTAAATATAAGTACACTATGAAACACACATATATCTACCTGCATATTTTTCTGATTCTAGATGATTGTAAAGACATATTAAAAACAGATTGAAAGTCTGTTGTTACAGAGACTGGATTTTATTCAATTGCTAATGAGTGTGCATAAATTTATGATTTGAAGTTCCTTTCTAAATGACATGGATGGAAAGTAAATGCTTAAAATGTCATAACAAATGGTGGGAAACAAAATATATAGAAATAGAGCCATGTTTTTAAAAACTGGGAAACCGTCATAATACTGCAAGCAAGGTTAGTGGCTTGCTCTATTATAAATGCCCACAGTATGCAGCTTGTTTAGAATTGAATGATAACCTAAACGTCACAGACACTGGAGTGAATGAATAAAACAGTCATTGTAGGAATTGCTGTAAGCTGTGGGCCGACACTGATGTTGCAGATTTTTAGCTGGACAGTAGTGCTATGCCAGGAACTATTTTATGACAGTCAGTTTCAAGCAGAACACCCACTGCAGACCTGTTGTCTCAGAACAGGTTTTTGTCAAGCATCTTTTCTGGAAGGCTCTAAAAGATATTACAAACCTATAAACAGACTCTTCAGCATCTGCTTTTATGTCAAAAGTTAAAGTATATAACAGCTTAAGCACCGAATGTATGCAGATTGCAAAAGGAATTTAGGCGGAATGGAATTTAGTCAGGATGATAATGCACTAAATATGAGTAAAGTGAATCTGTTAGGCAGCTAACAGACATAGGATAAATACATAAAATAGTCCATTTAATTTGAAAATTCTGAAACATCTAGGGTCATATTGGTGTAAAACCTGGGCTGTAGCTGAACAGAGTGAAATGCTTGGTGGCAATAATAAGCTGGGTTATGATTGCTAGCGTTGCTGTGGCATATCAGTTCCTCAGTGGTGTTAACGTGGCATGCAGACCTAATGAAGGAGGCAGTCTGGTTTGCCAAAAAAAAAAAAAGAAAAAAAGAAGTGATACGATTTTTGCATGGTAATTTTTCATCCAGATTGTTTCCCATTCTGGCTTGTGATAGTAGTTATATGAACAGTTGTGCCACCATCTGTAGGAACAAGTGATGGGTGTATGGCAATACTTGCATAAATTCTAACCTGACTGATAGAGTATATTCTTTTCCCTTGTCAGTTCTGTATCTTACATTACAATAAGACGTGTCACTAATTACTCAGCAACTTTGCTGAGGCTTTTTCATTTCCATTGATGACTTCAGTCTAATAGAAAGCAACTTGTGATAGTGAGTGGGTAAAAAAATACCATCTTCAAGAGTCTGTTCAGTACGAATTTCAGTAGCACGTTAATGCTGTTGAAGACATTCAAGGTCTACTGTGATTGCTTCAGTTCACCTCTTTTGTTTCCCATAGAGTGTTGAAGCAATACAATAAGATTATTTTGGTCGTACAAAATGTGTGCCAAGGGGCTAATCTAACCGTTAGCTAATAATAATGCACAAATGACTGTGAGCAAGCATTTTCAAAAGCCAAAATCATCAACAAGAAACAAAAAACCGAGAAACTTACAGCCAGCCACTGAGTGAGTGCAGGCTCATCACATTCCAGCTCTGGTGCGTAGCCAGTAACAAGATGTCAGTTTGAACTTCACACATTCACTAGGGAGACCACAAATGACCTCTGAAACATAAATAAAAAGCATGTAAGTGACCTCCTGATTTTGTCTTTTACTTTAGTATTTTTAGAAGTGCAGCTTTTGCTTCCTCTCATGAGGCTCAATGAGATTTCCATTGTCTGCACTTAGCTTTAGTTACAGAATCAGTCTGGTATCAGGTTACTTTTAGGTGGTAAATTATAGAGTTTAATTGGAGAGGTAAAGACAGTAGCTACAAAAAAATTGCGCTCTTTTCAGTGGAAGCTTTAATTCCATTGAGGCACAGCTCCGATTTCCAAAGCAGCAGCAAGAAACTGTGAAAAGAGCTCCATGTGTCAGATTATCTGTCATGGGAAGGCTGTAGAGAATATTTAGCATCCAGTAACTGAAGACTAAAAATAATTTCATTGCTACTTAATACTGATATGTCAACCCTATGTTTTGATCTCTTTGACGTGACTTTCAGATTTTTATTTCCATTTGAGACTGGAAGTGTGGTTGAAATGATGCCTGCCATTTGACAAGAGTAACATGGAGCCTTTTCTTTGAAGAGAGAATAAAAAGAGATTAGGTGATTGGGCAATTTAAAAATTGGCCTGAGGCAACACTGTGCCCTAAGGACAAGAGTAGGAATCCCTATATATTTGTAACTAAAAGGCTTACGTCTTAGTTCCCTGATTTCTTCTATAGAAACAGAAGTGTGCTTTCTTCCAACAAGAGTAACCTGATGGGTGTAGTGCAGGTGTAACCTAGTGCAGGGGTAGCTTTATTCCATTCCTTATTCCATACAGTAGGGAGATGGAGACAGGGTTTGAGTGGATGACCACCTCGCTGTGTGCTGCACGGAGAGACCTGAGGAGAACTTGCTCTCCGTAGTCATGCTGTGCCTGTGCCCCTAAAGGTCCCCTTAGACTGTCAGAGTGGCATGACAGTTCTTCATGTACCTGATGACATTTCATTTTCTGTGATCTTACTGGGACTCCAAATCAGCCAGTGTGACTGCCTTGCTTTCTCGAGTTATACATTGCGTATTTTTGAAAATGAAAGCGCTGTTGTGGGCTTTTGAAAACTCTAAATATGTTCTCATGATTTAAGAAATATTTGACAAATAGTAAGTGTGATTTATGCATTTCCTAAAATATTTTTCATACCAAAAATGGAAAAAATTGTAAATGTACTTACTAACCAAAGTGATGTTTGAAGAGGAGCGATCAGTATTTGTTCTGTATGGGACAGGAAGGGAAGTGACACAGTGTTTCCTGAGGGGATTACTGAGACAGACAAGGGACATAACTCATTTCTGATGTTGTAAAAAAGTTTTCTACTTTCTTATATCTTTTTCTTCAGAAGGGACAGTGTCCCATTCCCCACTGCGTAGCCCCTGGCAGAGGAATGGCAGAAACAGCAGAGACATTTCTGCTTTAAGGTTCAGACTGGTGCCTCCAGGTATCAGAGGATTTTCCTTGGGGCAGACTTGAAAGCCGCAGAGCCGCAGGGCAGGGTGAACTGAGACATGAACATTAAGCATTGTTGTAAGAAACAGTGATCCCATGAAGCTTTTACAAAAAGTTTTTAGTCCAGATTGTTTTCTAAGCTTGATTCAGATAAAGCATTATACTTTGCTTTGTTTTCTGGGTAAGGTGAAGTGTTCTTATGCATCTGTCATGTTTTACTCCAGAAACAGTTCCATTTTAGTACTTTGCTGAGTGAATTCCACCATATATAATGTAACTACCTTTTAGGATTGCTCTGACACTTAATCCACAAATAGCCCTTATTTATTATTGCCAAAACACTAGCATGTTATGGTTCCTGGGTGCCAATAGGAAGGCTTAGTTAGAATTGACTTTTGCTTTGCGAAGTCGCTGGCAGTTGTGCCAGAGCCCAGTCACAACATAGAAGTAGATGACTACATAGGTGTTTGAGAGCAAGACTCTTCTTTTGAAATTTCCATGTGAAAAATGCTGATGATAATTTAATGATGGTTATGATGGTAATTTAATGATAACACTGGCAATTAGAAAAACTGGTGATTTTCTGTTTGACATTTAAATATCCAAAAACATTTAAAATGTGAAAAGCAATGCTTCCCTTGTACTCAGCAAAGCAGAAGCTTAAGATATCTGAGATTATATACCCAAACAAGAAGTAGAAAAATCATTTAACACATCAGTTAAATATCTCAAACTACAACCATGATTTCAATTTTTCACGTTGCCTCATTTTCCTGTTCCACTTCTGACACAGTAATTCCTCTCTTTATCTTTGTCATATACAGTTGATCACCTGGATTATCAATTGTTTATTATTCCAATTCATAAGATTTTAGAGCATTAAAAATTTTGTGTTAAAACAGTGATGCTTCCAGCTCCATATTCTGTCTGACAGTAGGCCAACATGAATGCTGTGGTAAGGATGTAAGAATAGGCAAGACTGTAATGATACCTCCCAGAATAGTTTCCCAGCCTCCAACAATTTGTTCAAAGTTTGAACAAAAATATGTCTATTTTTAGATATCTTTGACAGCCATTCTGAAGACAAATAATAAAGCTAACAGTAGTCTTTGTTCTTGTCTATCTGTTACTAAGAAGCAACTCCTTCACAAATTTTCTCATGTTCTTATAAACTCTAGTATTTATCAAATCCTCCTTCCTCCTACTTCAGTTAAGATAATGGGAAACTGGTTGGTTTTGGCCACTTCACTAAAGGTCAGGAAAACTAAAATGTTTCAAAACAAATTGTCAGTTAGTTGAAAAGAGGCAGATTCTTCTACTGAGGTCTTCGTCTCTTTTAAATTACCTTGAATTCATTTTTCATCTGCAACACTGGAGTATGATCTTTCAAAGTGAACGGCTGCTTAAGGCTTTATAGGTTCACTTATACACATGCTAAATAGTGTTTTCTGTTTCTGGAACACTGATGAAATGTGCATCTATTAAGAAAAACATTTTTATTTATACTAAAGCAAAAAAGAAACTAAACTTGTTGTGCAAGATCCAGTGGGAGTCAAATATACTCAATAAAGAATGAAAGATACCATGGAAGAGCAGTTATAAAGAGATCAGGCAGGGTTGCAAAAACTGTTTCTGGAGAGTCACAGCAGCAGTGGTATTTAGTTTTAGTTTACTTGAGAGAAAGAAAACAAGACCTAAAACTTGAGACATCCCAGCTTTAATTAACAATAAAACACAAATAGCCTCCTGTCTTGCTGTTCTGTGGCAATGTAGATTCATAGGTTAAGTGACAAAAAATATGAATCTTAATTCACTCCTGACAGTGTAATTTGTTGGAA
The DNA here is from genome assembly GCF_036370855.1 of Dromaius novaehollandiae. Classification (NCBI taxonomy): domain Eukaryota; kingdom Metazoa; phylum Chordata; class Aves; order Casuariiformes; family Dromaiidae; genus Dromaius; species Dromaius novaehollandiae. The sequence continues at coordinate 29,944,837 of NC_088098.1, forward strand.
TTTCATGAATTATAGAAAGTGAAAAATATATTAATATGTAATATTTTATGTGGAACTTCTATGGAGTTCCTGATCCAGAGAATTTATGGCTTAGTAGAGCAGTCAGTTCTGTATCACTTTCATATATAGCGAGTGAAAATGTAAAATCTATTTGAATGGTTTTCGTCATACCTTCCACTCTGCCTGATGAGCTTCTTCCTGCCAGCTCAGATTATTTTGAAATGGTTTGAGGCCATGCTTTTATCTTGTTCACCTCTTACGTGTGGCAGCCAAAGATGAAACAGTTTTTATCTAAATTAGAGGTCACTTCTCTAGGACCTGTGTAAATGCAGAGTGAAACAGGAGTAGTGCTGTCCTGAGGATGTCTGTAGATTCCCATCACTTAGGCTGCGGATAAAGAAGGCAAATTCTCCGTGTTTCTGATTGCTATACTAGTGGCATACATCAAAACAGATATATACATCATAGCCTCTTTAGAGCCAAAAGGAGTATACTGCAGCAGTGCTGTCTGCAGTGTGGGGTTGACCCGTAACATACCTGAAAATGTCTTAGCAAAGCACTCTAACAACACCCTGTTGTTAGATCCTGTTTGTATCAAGCGTTACAATACTGTCATACATTTGGTGCAAAAGTCTCATTTGGTGGTGTGTCCTAGGCAGTAATCTATGCATTTTTAGTACTTCTGTTTCTACCTATACTACACGAGTTCCTTCTCATAGATCAGTTATTCCAGACAAAACTTTACCTCTGGAAAAGTTATTCCATTTGCTCAAGACTAAAGGTTCTTCACTCACTTTCTGCTGTGGGTATTGTGAGTGTTGCATTGGAAATCAGATTGATGCCTGATACAACTCCATTAGAAAGCCAAAGACCGAGATCAAGATTCACGCATTACTTGCTTTATATTCAGTCCCTCTTTTTTGTTTTTATATTTACAAAACTTATTCCTCAGGAGACATGAGCCTTCATGCCATAAAGCCATCTTTTGCCACATCTTCATGTTGAAGAAACAAATTAAGCCTGTTCTAGCTATTTACTTGGTGTGACATGTTATGGAAGGATGACATCCTTCAAAGGCCACTCCCCTGGAGAAGGAAAAGCAGGCATATTCCTGAGTGCGTCAAGATCACTTAGGGGTCTTTGGTGCTCTGAAAGGCACTGTTCATTTTGTTGCTGAATAACTGACATTCCTTTATAACTATCTAGACCTTTTAAAGAGCCTCTCATTTTGTGGTTATGAATGCCTCAAGACAGCATTTACAGTTATTTTTCCTCACCATCACACGAGATGTATTGAATTTAGTCTAGAAGGTATTCCTAAAATAAATACTTCAACACGAGCTGAAGACCTTTTTCACTTTATTGGAAAGGTTTGAATTCCTTACTTTGAGAGGTGTGTTGGAAAAGGGTCTTCTTCTGAACGAGCTGGAAATACTCAGCAGGAATACTGAGAAAGTGCTGCATAACCTCATGGTGCCATGTACCATTTTCTGTGCCTATTCCTTGTTAAGACACTAGCATTTCAAGATGGGGAGTTCTTTTCTGACTATTTGAAGATTAACATGCTGTGCACTGTCATGCTGCATAGAAACCATTCTAGACCTCAAAGCTGTATCATCAACATGCCTTTATTATTTTTTCTTTCATTTAGTCCCTGAGGTCCAGAACTGTTTAAGTTATTCTGCATCTAAAAGTTGGATGGGTGAGCCTCTGGGATGGAATAGTTTTCTGTAGCACAATCCCCAGGGAGCAACCTTTTATCAGATTAACATATAGAGGTAGATGGAAAGGCTCTCTTCCCAAACAGCTTACCAGCACCATTCTCCTTTGACTATTTCAGTTTTGATCATCCAGACCTATCTGGTGAGTCAAAGTGTATTTGAGTAGGCTCTAAGTTCAGTTAGGTTGCCTCTTGCAACCTAAGTGCTCCAGCTGAGGATTATACTGTGTTTGCTTCCTTTGCGAAGCCGAAACCTGGGAAGGCATCATGCATGTCTCCTCAGCAGCAGGAAGCTTCTCCCTGGCAGCTGACCTGAGTTTCTAATGATTTAAAGATTCACTGTTTGACTTTATCATGGAAGTCACCTTTATGGTGACTTCTTTTATCATTTTTCAGTGAAACTGACCCTTAGAGTGGCTATTGTCTAAGCTAAAGGACCTGATGAAATACAGGCTGTTAAAGTAAGTCCAAATATTGTGTTCTCTTACAGTTACTATTAGACTTTTTTTGAAGTTTGTAGCTGAAAGAGAGACTCTCACCTTAGCCAATAAGTTCATCTTCATTTTGCCTTTTCCTTTGCATTTCTCACCCAAAATCTCACTGGACCCCTGGTGATATAGACTTAACTCTTCAGACAGTTGTGTAGGCTAAGGCTTTTCATTGGACAAACTGCAATTATTTCAATTTTCAATTAAGATTTTTACTGTATTTGTGAAGAGCTTACAGATGTAGTCTGTATACACTCAGTGACTGTCAGAATGACTTTCTGATTGTCAGATGTCTAGCAAACTAAATCTCAACTTGGTTAAAGCTTGTGTGAGGTTATGTATGAAATTCAAGTTACTGCTCCTTGGAATTCTGGTTACAATTTGACTTCCTGATACTATTGGTGTGGAACTGGTGTATATCATACTCTTAATGTTTGTATGGTTGTCCTATAGTCATTTTTTATGTTGGACCCTTCTTCTGTCTCCAGACTTCAGATAAGCGTGAGAATGTCAGTCTAAGAATGAATTCTGCTTTAAGTTACTCTTAAGAATGAATTATTACTAACGTTACACAAACTGAGGTTCCTCAAAATGTGTCAGTTCCACCACAGATTCCATGATTCACTTCTCATCAAAACTAATTGGAGTCCTGCTCATTTGGTATTTTAATTTATGAAAAAATTGAGTGACAACAGATCTATTATTCTCATGCTGTGGTAATTATTATGGCATATGAGGTCCTGCTGTTGTATAATAGGAGTGGTTGTTGCAGCTACAATCTGTGTAAAAAACTGACCAGAACCACAGCTATTAGGGGAAAGTTAACTTTGAAAAGAAATTTGGACAGAAATAGTTATCTTTAAACAGAGGAGCACCTTCTAGTGGTATTGAATGAGCATGACAGTTGAAGTGTAAGTTACTTTCTTTAAATAAGGAAATTTAAATATGCCAGTGGAAAAAGAGTAGTAACAGTTATTCGTATACAATATTTTTATGATTGAATTGATAAATCATTTAAAAACAGAAGAAAAAATGAACGTAAGTAGGGAAAGCATATGTTTGGAAAATTTGTAATATTTTTCAATTACAAAAAAACCCCAAACAAAACTACAAGCTTTTTATGCATATTACATAAAATAGTGTTTTCATGTGTTCTACTGATGTTTTTCCCACCCTCTGGCTTTTCTTTAGTAATGGAAATTTATGTTCACTATATATCTGATTTAGCTTCAAATGAAGTTTGATACAGAACCAGTATTTTGAAAGTTTCATGGATTGTTAACACAATTTCTCCATCCTGTTTATTTCTAGTAAAGATACATTTCTTAATATAGCATTTGCCTTGGTTGCTTACTTTGCAAGTAGTATATATCAAATAAACTTAAAATACAGTTTTCCCACAGATGCCGCTACACAGAATGGATCTTGTTCTTCAGCTGGCATTGTGGGTTTCTACTCTGTCAATTTCTGTATAGTAAATATTCCTTTTCGGACATCATTACATAGCCTTCTCACCTAATACTTGTTGAAATATGTTTTGTAAATGTTTTATCCAGTGAAAACTCATTCCATATCACTGTTTTCAAGTGTGCCATCATTGAATAGATCTGTTGAAGTAACTGATATTTTAGCATCCTCTGTCCCATGGTATAAGGGTAAGTGATTCTAAGGAAGCTGGAAACCTGGGACAAAGTTAATGGAGTTGGACTTTGTTATACTGCTTCTGTAACAGTGGAAAAAATATTCTGCAAAATAATGAAAGTGCCATGCAGACACTTGTTATAAGTATGACTGGCTAACCCTAAGGTTGTTTTCAGTCTTATATAGTAGTAATCAGCTTTTCTGAGTGAGATCTATGCAGTATGCAGCATGCGCATAGGATTTGATTAACTGATTATATTCGTTCTGGTGTTCACAGCGCTGTCTGTCTGGGCACATATACAGACTCTAGTTGAGATATATATAGCTCATGGAAAACATAATTTCCGCTACATCTGAAAGACCGTCAGGAAACACTCAGGTTCAAGTGTGCTCCCCAGTATTTCGCTGTAGGCTAGAGAGTCTTCTTGATTTTCACTGGAATATACATCTTCCTCTTGATCCCATAATATCCGTTCTCCACTTATCTTGTGCATTTGAAACACACTATAACCCTCTGGGGTACCTGTTCAAGATCTAAGATGTTTATTCAGAGTCCAAAATAGACAATGTAATTACAAATATTTATTAAAAATAAACAAAACCCATCCTTAATTGTACATCCTGAGATTAAATCAGAAAGGTGAATCTGGTCAGGATTTCTATTTTTCTGCATGCTTTATGCCTCAGATTAGAATCCTGTAGAGAGAAGGTCCTGCAGGGGAGCATGTCTGCTCCCATAGCTGCTCTCTAGGCAGAGTTAATTTTTTTTCATGAAAGTAATTTACTTCTTTCTTGACCAGGAGAGAGTCTAGGTCCTTTCTTAATTAAAAAAGGATTGTTTCATTACTTTTTAAACACAGATGTCTCTTTATAAGAACGTGTGCAATGTCCTATATTTGACTGACCAATTAACTACTTTTTGCCTCAAGGCAGTGTAATTCTCTTTTCTCTCTTGCTCTCTGTCCATCTTTGATGGCTCGGTGTGCATGTTTCATTGTGAACCTTCCATTCCCTGCCAAGTCTCAGAGATAAGGTAGCTTGCCTAAGTCACATAAAAATCTAAGGCAAAGCTTGTGGTCAAATCCCAATCTTCTGAGTTCCAGTTCAGCATGGGGGCTACTTGTGGGGTCTCTTTTCTGTCAACCTTGGCTTCATGTGGTTGATAGAAAGCAGCATTTCTCATTCAGACAATGCTAGAAGTTTATTATGCGTATTTGCTGTCATTTAAACATATTAAACCATTTTAAAACTCTCTTCTGTTGCCTGTTTGAAATACAGCTTTTTCAGACTCCTCTGAGGTTGTATATAACACCAGAGTTAGGTTTGTGATTTACTGCACTACAGTACTGCATTTTAGACAGTTTAGCACAATGTCCATTTGTAAATCTACAGATGTTCCTTTATGGGTGGGAGCAAAAGGTGTTTTATTTCCTGATTCAAAAATGCTTTATAAATGTGCATTTAAAAGGTCTGTGTGGTAGATACAGTGTAAGCAAATCTATTTATTGTTTTAAAAGTAGTTGTGAATCAATTTTAGCACTGTTTCAAGAGAAAAGAACTAACTATGGGAAAAAAGTTTTGAAATAACTATTTTGACAAGTCATTCTAGAGTAACACTGAAGTACTATTGAGAGACAGCGATTACAGCGCTGTCCTGCAGAGTTCAGCATCAGCATTATATGAGATACAGATACTGTTGTGTTTCTTTTACCTATTGTGAAATTTGAATTCCAATAAATTCAAAGAAGAAAAATGTAGTTTCTATTCAATACTGCAAGCAAGACAGTAAAGACTTGCATGTTGGAACTCTACAATGAGAAAAAGGAGGAGGATCATGAAATAGCTTGGAAATAGAGAAGATAAGAATGCGGTGAATATTTTATATTTAGCAATGAAGAAAAAGCAAGTTTCTTAGAAACGCCAAAACTTTTTAAAGGATAAAAACTGCAAGGATACAGTTCATATTTATGTGCCCTCTAACCAACTTTTGTTTAGCTGAGCAACGAGGACATCTAAAGAGAATTTTTTGCGTAATCAGTTTATAACCTGGGATACAGTCACATAGAGTTAAAAAATCTGCACCTCAGGAACAAACATGTTAGCATTTTCTATTGCTAACGCAGGTTTTTCAATTTCTTCCCTTCGGAAAATTGTTCTAAAACATCATAGGAAATCAATAGCTGTTTTTTGCTGCTTTCCCCTTAACTACGTCAGCACAATTGTTTAAGCCTGATGTAATAAAGCAGTAAGAGTAAATTTTGTAATTAAAAATGCATTTTAAATCTGTATAATGCAAATTGACAGATAAAAATAAATTCAGGATTAAGCCGGCCTGCACACTGTAATTCTGGCATAGCTTTTTAAGTCTTTCCATATTATCTGTATTTTACAGTTTTTTTACATCAGCAGCTCTAGGTATTACATCCAGGTGCCAGTAATGACATTAATGGAGAGCAAAGAGGTAGGTGTGATGTGGAATCCTTTCATATTTTGTGGCATATTTTTAACAGGCCTTTATGAATTCACCTGCCGTGTTCTCTAAAGCAAGTGGTACTGACCATTACTACAATGCTCTAGATTGTGCAAACCATTTGGTTAATCAGTTAAGGAAGAAAAAGTGTCAGTCCTCTCCTTGCTGCACCAGAAGTCCATATTCCTGTTGTTATCTTCTTGTTAAAAGAAGAACATGTGTTCTTTTCAATGTTCGTATTTCTGTTACTTTTTTTCTATGAGAAATAACCATTTTTAAAGACTCTGTGGAATTTTAGACTAACTCAGCAGGGCTGCACGTTTCACCTACATCTGCTCACCTGTGGCTTCTGGTTAACACCAGACCCTTGAGTCCACCAAAACCACTAAGACAGGCTGCCCGAGAAACCTGCCAAAAAGACTTCTGGCTGCTGCTGTTTGTCTTCTGACTCACACTGTCTGGACTAGTAAGAAACCAGAGCTCACAGGCTCCTGTTGCCCTAGGACACAATGTACTTTGCAAGGACACTGCTTTTCCAGCTAGATAAGCAGCTGAGACCCTGAATATGTACATTTTGTGAAATCAGGCTGCATTTTACCTTAGTCTGCAAAAGCTGAGAGCTACAGTTTTCAGACTATGTTTCATCTTTCTCAGACTAAAGAAGCGCGATGCCAAATTGTGGGAAGAGAAAGGACTGAATTGATAGGTGATAGGTCAGAAGAATGCCCTAAAGGAAATCTAGTTTGAGCATGGGGCGTCCACAGCTAGCAACACCCTAAAGGTAGGTCAGCACAGTGCCTTCTCCTCATGACCCCGGGTTCTAGACACACCTGATCATTGGCCACCTATGCCTGGCTCCAGTGTCACAGTGTGGGGAAGACTTTGGGAGCAGGCATGGATGGGAATTGTGAGCCTAGCTGCAGGGAAGGGATGAGCTTGGCTCGTTTCTTAATACATGTCAAAATTTCAGATTGTGTGTCTGTGAGATGGAAGTATTACAAAGCCAAATGCAGAACAGCAGATGCATAAAGATGTCTTTCCTTGCAAGGCAGCTTTGAGACATTTCTAGCTCAATTTACCTTTTCAACTTACTTGTTTTTTAACAGTTTTTTAACAATTTGACTTTTGCTTACAAAACAATTCCGAGTTTTACAGTAATAAAGTTGTTTCACTGAACACAGCTGGTCACATATACAAACAGTCCAATCTTTCAGACCATCGTCTAGTTTTTATTTGTCTAGAATATTATGAAGATGTCCATCACTGTAATAGCTCAGAAACTAGGTATGGTACGTGAAAGCTACCCATATCTTGCAGTTCGTTTTGTAGGCTAATAAATTAGTACAATATTAACTAGTGTGTTCAAATCATTAGAACAGCTGAGCATTTAATTGGATACTGTGTCCTCAGATTTAGTGCAAACAGTGACTTGTAAGAAGTCAGTATTTCAACATCCTTGTAATAATAGAAAATGTTGACTTTGGCTCTTAGCAGTTTAGTTTATCGTTTGCTTATTTTAGCAACATGGAATAATCTTATTTAATTTTATTCGTGTATGTCAAGCTAGACGGGGAATATTATAATAAAACGTTTTAGGAGCATGTATTTTCAAATAAAAATATGACCAAGTAAACAAGAACAGATGTCTTGTGCCTTTTATTTTGTAGAAAACCTTTGATTTCAGTCAGGGCAACATTAGCATTAGTTCAGCCTGATTGAATAAAAACACTTTAAAAGTATGTTTAATTGATGATAGCATCACTTATGAACAGGTGAATGAATGTCCGAAAGTCTTGTCAGCTACTAGGGAGGTATTCACAACTGAATATCATGAGGAGCATGACCAGTTGAAGATAAGAGAGGGAAGGATTTTTCAGAAGAATTTTGTATCCTAAAGATAATCTCTGAAGATTAAATTGTCCCTTTAGACTCAACCCAGCACAAGGCATGTTGCGTAAGATGCCTGTACCAGAATAGATGACAGAGGATTTGTGGCATAGATACCTTTTTTCAGGAATGCCCCCCCCTTTTTTTTGCCCCTATTCTTCATTACTTGGGGTTGGTTAGGGATAATTTTTTCAGAAGCATAAGGTGGTTTCTTTGCTATTCCTTCCACTTACTCTCTTGTGTCTGCAAGCACTTTGGGACTTCTGTTACTGATGACTTTTCTGATAGAAAAGTTATGAGCCTCTTTTTCTGCCGACAAAGCTTAGCAGTGAATTGGGGAACTAGGACATCTGCCTTGGTCAGTCCTACATAAGTGAACTAGAGGACCTCCAGCTTGGTCCTGCTCTTCTCCAGCAAAGTGTGTAGAGCAGGGCTACCATCCACACTGCCGATTTCTCTTGCTCACATTCTTGGGATACAGGGACAATCAGGGGGTATGCAGCAGGAATCAATACTGGCTTGATCTGTATGATTTCACTGAAAATTTATCTTCTGAGTTGGCTGAGATCTGGATTATCCCCTTGAAAAGCAATGCCCTGCCTGTTTGGTTCCCTTGTCCTTCTTTGGTCGTTGGCCACAGACACAGATTTAGACAAAGGGGTGGGAGGGGTGTTAGGAAGCAGTAACCTCCCTCCAAGCACTCCTTGATATTTCCAGGCCTCTGATGGCAGTTGCTGGCCCTGCTCCATCATGCTTGCCCATGCAGCTCTTCGATAAGGTGATGCTGACAGAAAGTGAAAAGCAGATCATTTTGCATCTTTTTGTGTGAGTGTACTGCCACTCACAGGGAGAATATAAAGGTCATTCTTCTTCAGTTAAATGCGTTTTATGTTGTTACCTGACCAGAATGAAATGACAGTGATTTCTCCCTAGCTTACATAAAGATTTTTTTTTCTGAGTCAGACTTTAAAACATTTTCCTCACAGTTGCCTTCATTTTTCTTTTTATGCAGTGGAACACAGGTAGATGAAACCTAGACATTGCTTAAGCATCTCTGCAAACTGTGTTAATGCTGCTTGCAAAAGGCATTGCATATAAATTGTGGAAGGGCAGTCTGTGAAGCTTTTTAATTATATTCATCTGGAGATTGCTTTCAATCCAACCTTTAATTGAAATTTTTTGTTTTATTCTTATCAACTCTTGGGTGCTTGTGACCACAGGCTACATTCATAAGTATAAAAAAAGCTGCAATTATAAGATGAAGCAATTCAAATTTTTCCAAGAATCAGGAAGTGACTTTCATAATGGTTTTCATAATTTCTTCTGAATTAAGTGCTTCTTTAATCATTAACAACACAAAGGACTTCCTAATGTCACTTGCTTAATATGCAATAGTAACATTAACATCTGTATAGTAAGATTGTGGGGAGTGAGAATTAAATCGTCTGTCTAAACAGAAAAACAACCGTCTTGCTATGAAAAATCATTACAGAATTCGGAGGAGGTACTTATGTAACTTACTATTTTCTCTTCTGAAAAAGCTCACAGATTTAAAGTCCTGGCACATGAAACCTGGAAATCTCTCCTTCCCAGTGGTGTAAAGTTATCTTTCCTAGCTCAAGATTGCTGCGAGTTTTTACATATCTTTATGTGTCCAAAAAAGCTAATTTTGATTTCACATTGAATTTTACCTAGCCTGAGCAAAGACAAATTAACTTCTTGAAAAGGAATACGATAGTAGAGAAAGGAGGAAAAAGCATTGTATCTGTAACTTTAAAGATAAAGATTGAAAGATAAAAATGACAAGTGTTTGATGTTGGAAACGTCTTCCTATTTACAAACTTGGCAATGCAATCCGGTGGGAGCAATAAACTCATTTAGCCCAGAGCTGTGTGGTTCTTCAGTCTGAGCTCTCTTGTATCCTTTTCATGCTGAGGGCACCTTTATCACTAAATGGCATTGACATTGTTCTCTGTCTATGTGAGATGTAAGCATATACTACTCTATTATAATTGCCAATATGTGGCCATTCATGCACTATCAAGTTCTTCTTTTTAAGGAACCCGATGCATTGTTAATAAATCTGTCATGTTCCTCATAGGCAATTCATGCATAAAACAAAGCCAAATATGTAGTTCAATATTTTTCTCTTTTAAAATAAGAGAAAATTCAGAATTATGAAGTCGTTGAAGGAAAAAGAGGACCACTCACCATGACCTTGACCACAATATAGACAAGCAGTTTTGTTGTGAGATGTAGAATGTCCTAACGTACTTAAAGTATTTCAGATTATCAGGACTTGGTTCATTTGATGTCACAGAGACAATTAAAAATAGTCTGTCTTCTAGATATTATGTATCTATTTTTACTGAATACAGTTGAAACATGCAGCAGAAGACATTTGATTTCAGTATATCACAGAATTATTTTACATAAATACATGTAAGGACAAAATCATATTAAAACTATGACAATTTAAAAAATTAAGAAAATGTACAAAGTATTTTAAAAATTACCTTGTCGTTAGTAACTTCTGAAAACAAAGTTAACATGCTTACTGATATATGGGCTTTAATAATAAACAATATGCTGTTTGAGACTTGGCAAGAAAGCAGGTCAGAAGGGACTTGAACATGAAACGTTACTCTTTTGCCTGTATAATATATTGAGAGAATGTGTATTTCACAACACATGAAGGTATCTGTTCCTCAGCGACTATACATTGTGCTCTTTTAATTACTACAGTGCACTGTACTAATTACCTTAGGCTGTCTTGAAATTGTGGCGCAAAGATCCTAAGTTCACGAGAGGGAGAGTGTGGCTGTGTAGCAGTGACACTTACTCTTCTTACAGCTCAGCAACTTCTGTATTTCAGGACCTTTTCTTTGCACACTTCTCTGCAGTGATGAATACTGAGCTCACTGCAGAACGGCACGCTTGACTGACACAGCCTTAGGAGTTACTTAGGAGTTAGGAGCTGTTATTTAGGAGTAACAGCTGGAATTACCCAGTGTTTAATTATCCAACGTTGCACATCAGTTTGGAACCACCACAGCGTCGGGGAAGACTTCAGTAAAGCTCTTCAGTCCATGTTTGTTTGCTTCCTGGACAGTTTCACTGTTGCTCTGACTATCCTCAGCAGTTTGTTTGTTACTGGTTTTTTTGTGTGTTTGTTTTTGGAAATCTGCTGCACTTGCACACATTAATGAAGTTCCACTGGCAGTGTCAGTAATATTAAAATGTACTTTTACAAATAAGCACCTCTACAAATACTCAAGAAGATCAGTCATAAGCATCATGATTCCTATTAATTACACAGTCCAGCTGCAACGGCATTTGTAAACATATAGAAAAATATCAGAAACTGTAAGAAGGCTCCTCAATGCTATATGTTCTTAACCTTATGCCAGTTTTCTTGCCAAGAGTTAAAGCCGCTATCTAGGACCTTTATTCATTATTCATTCCACATCAAATGTACATACAGGTAAAAGGTGCTATTTCACAGTAAGTTCTGGTGTATTTATGACAAGAATGTTTAAAATGCCAGTTCTAGAAAGCCAGGAGTTGATACTGTTTCTTTTCTGGTAGACTTGCATGGTAAGTTTTATTCTGCATTGCTATCTATTTTTGCTTATTCAAGAGATTGCCGTGCTGTACAGGAAACCAAGTTTTAAATGGGTCTGATGGCACAAAGCTGAATGGGCAGAAAGAGATAAATGTCTCTGTAGACTGGAACTTAAGTCACTGTTCTTGGGGTCGGACTGATGTCCCTTACCCTTTGTGTCAGACAGCAGCGGCACTGGCATTTGGGATGACATTTTATAGTTTTCAGTCTTTGATAGAATGCCTTATTTGCTACCATAAAAATGATTGGGTCAAGGCAACTATTAATGCTGCAGATGATCTCTGTGACTTTATAAATGGCAAATATTGTGCTTACATTGCCACAGTGTAGTTGGCAATTTATTCTGTAAATTAGTATCACCAACATCGTAACATGATAAGGCATGAAAGAAACAGCAAATACAATCATAGCAGCTGAAATCAGTAACAGAGGTCTAACAATTCTGTTCTTTCTTTGCTGACGTTTACTGAGTTGTACTAATGCTTTGAAAGTCAACATATAGCATGTAAAGACGACTGTGCCTGGAATTAGGAATCTCAATAAAAACCTGTAGAGCGTGAGTGGCACGACAAAACGTAAAGGTCCTGCAATGTTATCCAGGGATATGATACCATCATAGTGTCTTCCAGCGGCAAATGTGTAGTAGATCTCAGGCACCGATTCAACAACAATGAAGATCCATACTGCAATGGTGCAAAACATTGCCTTGCCTTTGTCCCACCATGTTAATGAAGTGATAGGATGGACAGCACCCACATATCGGTCGAAGCTGATGAGTGTCAGGAAGTAGACACTTCCATAGATGTTAATGTTGAAAAATAGCTTTCTAACCTGATAAAATGTTTGACTGGAATGCACAGCTAACTTCTGGAGACTATAATATACGGAAAAAGGTGACATGAGAATCCAAGTAAGGTCACACAATGCCAAATTAAATAGAAATATAGTACTAGTAGTCCATGTCTTCATGCAGTATGTGTAATGTCCTAGTGCAAGTGTATTGCCTAGCAATCCCACTGATAAAGTAAAAAGGCAAACCAGAATAAGAAAATAACAGTACCACTCCAGTTTGTTTTGCTTGTTGCAAAAGATAATAGTGCATGTACCATTCAGCATCGGTCCATGGAGTATGCCTGATGGGGAAAGAGAGACCAACAGCTTTTAAAAATAAAAAATGAATTACATATATTGAATTTCCAATTCAAGTTAAATACAGTATGACTGAATTGGCAAAAGGAATTCGGAATATAGTATGATGTACAGACTCTTCTCGCTCTCTGCCTGAACAACTGTAAATTCCAAATAGGTAAGATTTAAAGCAACACTAGCACAGGCAGATCTTCCATGATCTATTATCAAAACCTTTATATGCTTTTTGATCTACTATTTACAGTTGAGTGTAGTGCATGATAGGTGAGAGAACAAAAGCATGCAACCTCGGGAGCAGCAGCTTCCCCTTGACCGCTTATGTCCTCTCCTGTAATACGTCCGGCTGCTCGGCAGGCTGGGACTAAGGTCCAGAACATCGAATCCAGACAAATCTGGATGAAATCCTGGTTGTGCTGAAGGCAGCAGCAACCTTGCCATTTAAAGTGCTGAATGAACTGCTTTTTATTATTTTGTGTTCTTTTATAAATGAATATCCCAGCCTAAAAACATGGTGCTTATGGTGGGGTTAGAAAGAATTATTTTTGTCTCACTCTTCATGGCCCAGTTTGAATCAGGCATCATTATGGATGGACAATATAGATCCATAGTGAATTTTTCAAAGCAAGGTTTTTATGCTTTTAAAGTCTAACTTTTCATCCCAAAGATTTTGTATTCCTAAGAAAATAAAGACAGAAATGTTTTGCCAAATTGAGCTATCATCAATTTCCGTTTGTTAGGTTTTTAGAACGTGTCTCTAAATGATGCAGCAGATGCCAAACTGTAAAGTCTGTCCAAGCAGGAACTTGGGGGTCATACAAATATCTTTATAGACATATATATACAGTGATATTAGGAAGACAGTATGAATTTTTACTCAGGAGAAAACCCACTTTGAATGGAAGAAAGAACTCTCTTTCAAAATGTTGCTGGTTCCCTGAAAAGCTTCAAACAGCTTCAACCATTAAGTTAATAGTAGTGTATTTTTTGGAACATAATGGTTTGCTTTTAAGTCTTTCTTAATACTTACAATATGACTTTTCCAAAGTTACATTTACAGACAGAGGTCAGAATACAACAAATATGAACTACCAGTGAAGATTGCTAAACAGTGACTGGACTAATTGTGCTTTCCAGATTCATGGCTCACCTAGACATGAACATACAAAAAAACTAGTTCAGACTGTAGTGAATTAAATTAAGAAGGAAAATTGTTTCTCTAGACCCTAAGCCACAAAAGCAGACAAATGATTTTCTAGGAAGTGAGTATGAACAGAAAACCATCTGTTCAGTTCCCAGCGTGTTTCACAGGTGGGGAATGTTTGTTCTCTAAATGTCTTTTGTTAAGTATTGAGACATTGCACTTTGATCTGGGGGAATTGCATTTTTCTCTTTCCCTGCTCTTCTGCATAGCTTTTGTGAATATCAAATTTTGCAGGATTTTTCATCAACTGAAGTTTTTAAAATATGCCTATAAATTCTTTAAAATGTAGCCACCCTGATGGGTACCATACAATTAAGTAACATTTCCTTTATAATGTGTGGTATTAAAAGTGATCTAAATGTAGATATGGAAATTCATAAAAATAAAAAAAGAATCCTAAAATCATCTTGGCCTGAGGTCATGTATGCTTTTAATTCAATTGTATTTCTTTCCTCTCTGACTTCCATTTCAATAATTACAAATGAAGGCTCTAAGCACTTGGTTCCAAGTTATGTTGGCAATATAAATAAGCCCTAAATTGGCTGTAAATGATATGGCCAAACCTGCATGAAGGTACTGTAATGCCAGCAATTCCTGATCTCATCAAGCTTCTGGAAAAGGACATTAGGCATGTTTAAATGGAGGGAGACTGACAGCTGTGCCACCTGCTCCACTCTGCTGTAAGTTGGCCAGATACAGCCTGGATGTGTAGTTGTGTAACTGTTTTAGGCCAGTTACAGACCTGTACTGATAAATCTCCTTTCCCTTCCATCCCCTTCAGTTTACTAGATTGCACTCAGGGCTGAGCTATATGAAGTTAGTTGTACATCTGGTGGGGTTGGACCTGCACAGCTGTATAAAATGTATTTGAAGTTACAGAGTGTTTAAAAAATCTGTCAGCATTTGTCTGTGTAGACATTTCTCATGAGTCTACTTTGTGATTTTGATTTTGATTTTCTAAACCATTCTTGCTGTTTCTTTTTTATTGTTTATATTACAGTAGAGCTTAGAGGCCATAACCAAGACTAGATTTTTGAAATACTATGTTTTATATTTGCCTTGAGTGATTTGCAGTCTGTCAAACAAGATGGACACAGGGAAACAGGTATAGGGAGAAAAAGAGCCTTTCTTGAGGTACCACAGTAAGCAAGGAAAGGACACAAGTGGTTTTCTCCCAGCTTAATGCTGTAACAAGAAGTCCTGGTCTTCCATCTGAAGAATTTGAAGACTTTTCTGTTGTCAGGACCTAGCTTCACTGCACATGACATTTTCAGCATGGCCAATAGCTCTGCTACATCCTGAGGCTATTGGAGCTACTCTGGTATCTAGGACATCTGCATGTGTGCGTTAATAATCTCCAGAAGTTACAAGTTTTTTAAATCAGACAAATGACATCCACCTTTTTAGCGTCACCAGAACAAAGCAAGCTACAGGATATGACTAGATCATCTTCAGATTTCAAGTCCAAAACTTTGCACCTATAATTTCAGAAAACTTTCTTTTTCTGAAATTACTGTGTTCACTGTTGATTCCACCTATTACTAGCCAAAGCCCCCCAACACACACACAGAGCCTTAGCAGTGGCAAAAGGAAAAGAAACTGTTAGTGCTGTGACAAGAACAGTGGGCAACAGCACTAAGATACTATACTGTGACCAGTGAGCAGCTGCATATGGTGTTACTGCCTGACTAAAAATAGATATGCTAGACTTTGATGAAAGCAGAATTGGGTTCTCAAGGCTAAAAAATACTTCCGATTTATTGTGTTTAATTTTTCAGCTGAACAGATTCAGCTGTTCATGGACATGGCCAGGAGCATTAAGTGGATAGACCAGTCACATGATGGGGCATCCAGAATTAAACAAATACCTCTGATTTGGTGAAAGGGTTGATATTAGAATATTACACATGTGCCCATGAAAGGGTTGACTTATTTAGGGGCTCCATCACTTTTAAAAAGGACAAGAAAGTATGATGAAGTTCACAGGTAAGAGTTTCGTGTTGTTCCTGTAAGCAGTATAGTAAATGCAAGCTTGTCTTCTGTGCTGTGGCTCTAAAGATGCTAGAAAAGTTGTAGTTTTAGAAAGGTGACCTATTTTATTGACTCAGTTTTTGTGTCTACCTGTTGGGTTGTCTCTTCTCCTGGACCTGAAATGAACATGGTGTAGAACTGACGATATTCTCTGACAATGAATATCTTCTGCAAGCTCCTGCCTGGTGTCCCCTGGCAGCATCTACACACTATTATAGGAGTCAAGAGGGTTTCTCTTTGTAGAAGAAAACGTGTCTTTAATCTTTTAACTGTATAGAACATATAATATCTGATCCGCATATAAATTGACTTAGTGTGTCTCAGTATATTGGTTGTAACTGATAAGCAGGTTACCTCCTCATTTGTCACAATCCCCTAAATCCTGAGGTCTCTGCTTCTCTTTGTTCTCTTTGTGCCTGTGATGTGGCTTCCAAAGTCTTGGAGTAGGTAGAAGACCATGTTTCAGTAAAAAATTCTTTTTTGAGGAAACTTCTTTCGGAGCTTAGAAACTAATATATCATGAAAAAGAATCTGACCTATGTATGTAGCTAGTTGTCATTCACAGTTTATCACTAGTAGTCATTCTTATGGTATTTAACTTTTATTTGGGAAAGTTCTGCTAAGTTTAGCTAGTATTTTTAAAATATCTGATTTTATATGTGTAAATATATACTATGAACCATATTCTTCCCTGGCATAGATGTGGTTTTTTGACATTTTTAACAGGGTTATAGTAACAGATGAATTTGGCCCAAAGCAAAAGAAAGATTAAGCAGAGTTTACAGTTTACTTTATGTAATTTTACTCCTTATCCAGTATTTCTTTGTCCCTTGTTCCTCTCTGCTTGCAGTTCTTTATAATAAATGCCTTTATTTTACATGAACTGTTTTATTTATTTGGATTACTCTGAGAATTCTGCCTGCCTGTTTACATCCACATTTGATTTTAGCACAAATCTATTCCAGTTACCATATAGGTTTACGGTGTAGTGTTCCACTGTGTCTCTTCCACATTTTTGTCTATCCACATGAAAGTATATTTCCATGTGTAACATATGCTCTGAGATTGAATCGCTTTAGCTTATCTTTTAGACAGTGTTATAAAATTAATAAAGCATTATAAAGAAAGTGGTAAGTTTTGTTAAAAACATCAATTATTATTTGCAATTTTTACTTTTATATCTTACCTGATAAGTTATTAATAATGTCATGCATTCCCTTTTCTTATCTTCAACTGAGCTGATATAAAAAGATGCAATGCATTGTAACTATTAAGTGGAGCATTTCACATGTTTTAGTTCAACTGCATTAAGCATATTATATTTACTAGAACAAAAGGGACGATAAGTAATATAAGGCTGTATCTGTATGCAATTAAGTAGTAAGTATTGTGCTAATACCCATTTTCTTTTTTCAGTGATTTGATTTATATTTACATTTTACTCAATTTAATCACAATTTTATTGTGATTAAGCTACTCTTTCTGTCAACAAAAAATGACATGTATGTACTTACTTAGGAGTTGGGGTTAATGAAATCCTGTATGGCAAACATAAGCTACAGTAGAGGGATAGTTAAGATCTAGGAGTTTGCCCATTGAAAGCAGTAGTTATGAAAAACTACCTCAAAGAATATGAAATTTATGCATGTGTATATGTATTAATCAGTATGTGATAGCTAAATAGGGAAAATTATATTACTTTGGAGAGTAGAGGTGGAATGAATACTTAATAAATTTTTCTCTTACCTGGTTTGAAAATGCTGGAATCATCTGTATTACAAAAGTCTAGGTTCCAGACTATGCTTTTCCTTTCCATTAATCTGGATCTTCTGAAATCACAACTCTATTTTGCAAGTACTGTTTTTAATGCAAGGTTTCAGTAATATTCCATATGAAATGGCAGAATTAGAGAGCAGGTGTTAAACTGCGCAAGAGAGATGCCGTTTATCATTAAGCCCCTCCTCTCAATAAGGCAGGATAAATTGCTATTACTATAGCAGCTTCCACTCACTTTTCAGGGAAAGACGGACTTGTGACAAATGCCCAGTCTGTCTAGGCCTTGGGGCTTTCATTGTTTCCAAAAATGAAAAGGAAGAAGAGAACGGGAGCTTGGGGCATACATATGTGTGTGTTTGCACTTTCCTTTTCCTCTCCCTTCTTCACTGCCAGAATTCTAGCTATTGCTGCCCTGCTTCTGATCTGGGGAATGGACCAGTGATGATCTCGCCCATTGCAGAGCTTCGTTCACCCCACCTACCTGCCTGCCACTTCTCCTGCCCCGCAGCTTCCCATCTCCTTCCAAAGTCCCAGCCCTGTTGCAGAATTCCCATCCTCCCGTTCTTCTGTTCCAGGACTCAAACCCTCCTAGCTATGCCAGGTCCGCTCCAGGTCCTCCAGTCTTCCATCCCCAAGTCTCTGTCCCCAGACCTCAGTGACACAAAGGAGTCCCAGGATCCTCACTTTCCATTCCCTGAACATCCCACAGTTCTCACTAGTTTCACCCCACTTTATAGCTTCCCCATGTGTCCAGCTCTAAGTCGCACTGAAATTGTGGACTTCCCAACCCACAGGTCTCCCATTCCCAGCCACTCTCACTCCAGAATATTTTATTGCTCTCAGCCTAATCCCCTCTCCAACTCATGCCAGAGCATCAGAGGGCTGCTCTCCTGTCCTTCAAGCTAGAGTGCCCACTTCTGCATCCTAGAATTAGCAGAGGCTTCGTGCCCTCAAATCCATCCAGGTCTAGTCAAGATCTGTAGGTTTCCTAATCCAGGTGTCCCATTTCCCAATCCCTTTCCAGTCACTGTTACTTTCTCCATACCAACCCATACTGGAAGCTTAGCACCTGAGCTCCCTCAAGCTTTCTATTCTAGATTTTGCAGTTCACCAACAGCTCCCAAAGACTACCTCTCTCCCAGACCATTCTGCTTCCCCTCCGTCTGCCATATCATCTGTCTTGATATCTTCTGTCCAACCCCTTATCTTCCTCTTTTTTTCACTGTCTTGACATCTACTAGCACATGAATGTATGGAATGCTGTCTCTTCATTAGATGTGCTCCTTTATCTGACTGCTTCAATTACTGGTTGCCTTCCTTCCTTCTTTTGATTTCTGCTGTGGTCCTCTCTCCCTTACAAAAAGAAATTCCCATCACCTATTCTAGTGATGTTTTCAGTATTCCAAACAATTAGAGAACATGTTAAAAAATCCATCAGTTTTTTTAAAAGGAGTATTACATCCAGAAAAAAACTAGACTGTCTATGGTAACCCTTGATAAAACAGTGACACTTTGTTAGTTGTTATAGGTTAATGCAAGTATGAGAGATGGTGAGCTACACAGACAGTTTGTGCTAAAATCAGTAGGGGTAAGAGGCAAACTGCCAGAGGACAGAGTTGTGAACACCAAAGAAGGTCCAGATTTCAAGAAGCATATGAACAACTGGACTGAGGTGGGTGGCACTCAAGGAAGATGAGGAAGAAGTAGTAGGTCTGAGCTTTAACTAAGAAAGCAGTGATTAGAAATGGTAGGAATGGTTCCAAGAGGCTGCATCAGACTTGCAGAGATCCAGGAGAAAAAACTCCAGACAGTGGATTTAGACAGCGTTCCTGTAGAGTTTAGAGATGAAAGACAAAAGAATGATAGTATATTCTTGCAGAAGCAAGTATGGAGAATATTAGGACACTAGAAAACAATAGATGTGTTGTATTAGGAAAGAAAGGAGCTGGAGGAGACTGAGAGGTTCAGAAGATGAAAGGAGGGATCCAGAAATTGGATAGAATGGGCAAGTGTAAAGGGTAAAGGGCTATGTGAAATGAACAGATAAGAAACTCTTATGTTAATGATAATGGAGAAGGACAGAGAAAAAGAGGTGAGAGGAGAAGGGAGGAAAGGAAAGCTAGTCTGGGAAAAGTATGTTCCTGAAGAAAACATGACAAGTTTCGCCTTGCACCAAAGATGAGAGTAAGCAGAGCTTTTTTCAAGCAACAAGATGTACTAGTGTGCTTTGGAAAAGGTACTCTGCAAAACAAAGGAATATGTCACATCACTTGATTAAAGTGCAGAGTTTTAACTGAGTAGAACGCTAGTGCAAGGTATTTCACAGGCTCATACTTTGCTGTCCTGATGAAATTGGGGGTGCATACAATATATGCCAGGGGACATACTTCTGCTTAAAATGTTGCATAAGATAAATGCTCTGCTAAACAGATGAGAAAGAAATTGATGCATGAGTCAGTAAGCTTTTTTTAGTGCTTGGAATGAATTGTAATGGTCTGTAATCTTTCCCAGCTCCTCTTAAAAAATGCTGTTATTAGTATGTTATTGTTGCATTCTTTGAATTTTTTTTCCTTTGAATTTCATACTTAGTGTGTAACATTTGAAAATAGGACACAGGAAAATGTGCATAAGGAACTGAGATTTTTCTCCATGTGGGAATGGTAAAAAGAAAAATGTTAAGACCATAGGAGCTTGCTTTGTAATATTGCTGCCTACGGCAAGGCATTTAAAGTTGGTATTTGTCAAATTTTAGTGTAATAAACTGCTTGGCAGTTAGCACTTGATCATGTTTTCTTATATTGCCTTTAAGTAAAAATGACCACTGTAGCCAATGTATTGCTATTAAACATGTTAAATACAGTCTGTTAGTACAAACCTCTTTGAAATCCCATCTGGGACGTTAGGTTTAGTTCTTCTGGGAACTCAAACACTAAAAAAAGAGTTCTACACCACCACTCACCCACTTCTACTTACATCATTAATCAGTAGAAATAAATAGCCTTTACAAAAATAGGAACCACTAGAACGATGTATAAACTATAAAAAGTAGGATGGGAGGGAGTATTGTATTGCAGTAGGATTTGTGGGGACATGACAATAAAATCAATCCTGCTCTGACAGACTTGTAATACTACATTTGTGAAATGGCAAGAACATTACCATGAAAAACAGTCATAACTCAAATACTCTAGGGATCTTTTAGTTCTCTGTGTTGCAGTGACATTTGGTGTACATTCCTGCCTGGAAAATGAATAATAATTACACTGTCAGTATGGTTGTAAGCTCTATTCTGTTTTGTAATGAGATTCTTTTCTTGCTGGCACCTATAGGTCTAATCAGTTTGGAGCCTCGTTGTGGTATAACATAGCAAAAGTCCACAGTACAGATGGGCAAAGCATATAATTTATAAGAGAAAGAGAATAATATTATGTTTCATTTTGTGTATCAAGGACTTGAATGCAAAGTAAATTATTTGTCTGTAAGTCACAGGAAGTCTCTGGTAGGATTCAAAACCGAACCTAAGTCTCCCAAGAACTGCCTAGTCCATACTATGATCCAGAACACCTTTCAGTGAGGTCATGCCAGCTGAAAAGCTGTGTAGCATTGGAGTGTAAGCCCTCCAACATACTTCAGGAAATTCAGACTTTCTCAGAGTGTCTTATGATGACATAACACATGGCAGCCCTGCACAACCTCACAAAACAAGGAAGCAGTGAGGTGGCTCAGTACTGTTAACTCAATGTCATTGAAAGGAAGCGGTGATTATTTATTTATTTATTTATTTACTAACCATCTATTTTCTCTATTTTTGGGCTTAAGTAGGAATCATCTTAAGATAGCTTTTCCCGTGATACATAGAGTCTCCCTCTAATCTAGCATATTCCAGGCAATTTCCTTCTTCCTCAGCCGGTCCTGCAGTTGAAGTCACTCTATCACAAAAGCGTATCATCTCTTTCTCATGTGCCCAGCCGTCCTGAATCCCCTCCACTTCTGCTCCACATTTGTGTTTTTCAAAAGCTAGACCAACACCTATTATGAGGTGACTTTTATCTAATTTTTGTTGTGTGATAGTTGTCTGGTCTGAGCTGATTATCTTGTCTCTGTCTATAGTCAGTGGAAAGAGACAGGTAACCTTCAAGATTTAATGACTCTGTTTTTACTGTTAGAGAAATACTTGGCAGCAAATAGTGGATTTCACAAGCCCTGAGATACTCATGACACTTAAAATTCATACAGTCAAGCAGAATTCACAATTTAGAAATACACAGGTTTTTCAGAACACTGTGAGAATGCCACTAAAAAAATGGTTCTTGCCTTGAAGTCAAGACTAATTCCTGGAGATTTTCCCTGCAATATTTGCCTTAGAGTGTTAGAACATAGCGGTTTCTAGAGGATGTGATGGCTTAAGCCACTGCCCTTCTCGTCCATCACTCCTTCCCATTCCCACACAGATGTGGTATACTACCATTCATTGAGCTTCAAGGTCAGCAGGCTGATGAAACTGTTTTAACTGCAAAAAAAATTGGTGAGATGTCTTTTTTTTCTAGATGGGTCAGTTCCACACTGTTGTTCACTTGTATGTGGCTGCTCGACTTGCTGTGCCAGCATATGAGAGTGGAGTGGGTGCAGATGCCAGTGGCCTCACTATATACATGTAGTGTGTGTAAAACCACAGCCACATTTTGAACAAGTCCCACAGTTACGATGAAGACTCCTTCAGAGAGAGGTTCAGTTCAGTGATTCTGATTGTAGAATCAGAGCCCAAATCAGTTAGCCATCAATCTGTGGGAGACAGCCTTATAATTTTGTAGGAATAATCTTTCTTCATGCTGAAGTACAAAAAAAGTAGTTAGGTTGCATGATCTTGAAATCTTTGTGCCCTTCCCACACAAAGTGGAATTGGACCTAAGAAGAAATAAAGCTTAGCATTCTGTTTGTCTTCTGTTATTATGTAGACATTTATTTACTGGCTGTCTAAACTATGATTTCTCATAATATTCATACCACAGGTCAGTTGCTCCGGCTGAAAATGTTTCGAGAGGACCATGGATCTTGGATGACAATGTTCTTCAGTACCATCCTCTTCCTCTTCATTTTTTCTCACATTTATAATCTATTCCTGATTATGGCAGGGAATATGAGGTAAGCAGCAGGGTTTTTTTTCTGTCTCTTTTTCTCTAGAATATATTGTTTTGGAAACTCTTTTCATACTACACTGCTTTAGAGGGAACAAGAGCTTAGCAAAATGTCAAGGTGTTAGTATTCACCACCTTTTTTATTCCTCTGTTTTCTAAATTTAGGTAGAATAGTAGTATAATTGGTTAATTAGCCAAGAAGATTAAAGTATCAATTATAAAAAGTGAGATCTTGACCAGTTATAGCAACTATTACATCATGATACAAATGATCATTATATTTGTATAAATGTGTACTGCAATGCTATTTTGGTTATGCAAAATAATATTCACTGATCCAGTTTGATAAAAATAGTCTTAAAAACCTATTCGTTTTGTTTTTTTCCATAAGATGCTCCTACAGGGCAAA
Source organism: Dromaius novaehollandiae (assembly GCF_036370855.1). Classification (NCBI taxonomy): domain Eukaryota; kingdom Metazoa; phylum Chordata; class Aves; order Casuariiformes; family Dromaiidae; genus Dromaius; species Dromaius novaehollandiae. Next base: position 29,968,369 of record NC_088098.1, read on the forward strand.
GTTAAGGTTGGCTTAGGGAACAACACTTATGTTTTTATTATGCCTGTATTTATTTTAAGCTGAGATCTGAATTATCTGAATTATCTGAATTTTCTGCCTTAAGGAAACTGGCTTTTTCCTATTATTCTCAAAATTAACACTTGTTTCACATGTTGATTGTCCTGAGAAAACCTACACTGTTAGTCATCTGATGCATACTAAATGAGTTCATTGGGCAAAGCTGCACAGACATGTTGTTTAGAAAAGGGAAGATAGCATCTGAAGAGTTTCTAGCAAGGAAGAAGAAATCCAATCTATATTTGAGTTGAAGAGCAGGGCAAATAAGTGAGTAACTTGTCTTTACTCTGCAGAATAGGAAAGGCATACCAAAAGATTTGATGAAGTGTTACTTAATGGACCCTGCTGTGGTATGGTATATTACAGATCTTAGTGTGCCAACAAAAATGCATAGTGTATAAAGAACTTTTAACAATGTGAGATAAAACAAAAAGTGAGTAGCAGACAGATTGGGTGTCGCTTAATGAACATGAACACAGACCAGCTGGGCTAATCATACGATTGTTACAATAAAACCAAACATTATTAATTTGTCTTGATTCAGGCAAGGTGAGTAAGACAAAGAATCACTTGCTATTTTAGGAGAAAAAAGGATCATATGACCAGGAGGTGGTCGTGGCAACAAGGTAGTAGATATGAATAGGCATCTAATAAGAGGGAGAATCATCCTCCTCCATTGGGGAAGGTGGGAGCACTACAGGCTTCTGGCTTCCCTATTTACATATTTGTGCTATTTTTGGTAGTATGTTGTCATTTCTGTTAGATATTTGTAAAACTCCAGAAGCTCCACTAGCTGTTAGGCAAAGCATTAACCAATTTGAAAGCCTGACTCATGTCTGGAAATCAGAGTTCATGTGTCCTCGTGAACATTCCTGTTCCCCGTATCTGTTGCAAGTTTCCATGGTTCATCTGCATCCTGTTGGCTGCATGGAGGAGATCCCATGACGAGCCGTGTCTGACCGAGTGCATGGAAATAGGCACAGCCTATTAATAGAATAGTTGGAGTCAGTCAATCTATACTCTCCCCTAAGGTGGAGTGCAGTCTTTCCTTTTCTAGCGCTTGGGCCAACCCTGTATTTGTCACTGATCGTTATGGGAAACTGACTCTGCTAGGCCCATGGAATCATTTTGACTTTTCAAAGTGTGGTGAAGTCTTATTAAGAATGTTTTGGGTGCATTTCAGCAAAAAAAGCACTAAGAAAATTCAGAAAAAAAAATGTCAGTCTCAAACTGCGAACACAGCTGTTGAATCAGTCCTCTCAAAGTCCAGGTAGAGCACTTTTGAAAAGATGGACAGAAGGATTCTACAACAAAAGACAAACATCATCAAAGCCAACTACTTCACATTGCCCCAACAGAATTTTTTTAGGGAGTGGATTCCTTTTTCCTGAGTAAATGAAATCTTTATGAAAGCTGTTTGTTTCATGTTTTGTACTTCTGTATAAAAGAACACCTCTGGCAACAGACTTTGCCACAGTGCTGTATTGAAATGACCAACATCAGAGGGACTGGCTTCCAGGATAAAGGTCAGGATCTATCTGCATGAAGGTTACAGTCTCTGTAGGGACAAGCTGACTTTTGTGCCTGTGGACTCCTGTGCAATAAACACCTTGAAATACACGCATCCAAAATACACATCTTTCCAAAACAAGGGCTATGAAAATCTTACAATTAATGGCTATGAGGCTCAGTGAAAGAAAACAATTCTTATGTGTGTTTGCTTATCGTTCTGTATCTGTATCAGCTTGCCCCGCATGCTGGCAGGAGAGTGATTTTGACAAGTTTCTTATGTCGGATGTTTGATCTTATAAATGGAACTTCCTTTGTGGCTCACTAGAGTAGGAGAATCATGCGTTTTGCGTGTGCATGCCATCACTGATGATCTCTGCAGAAACAATATCCTGTTGAGGGCTGGAGAAACCCATGCCAGGAGTGCTATAAAGTTGTTTCATGTTACCATCTCTAAGAATGTACATTTTACAGTTGACAGGCCTTTCTTTTTAAGTATTTTCAAAGATGCTTCACGCATGTCTTAATTTGGCAAACTTAAAAATGTCTGAATATATCCCTTTAAAAAGGATAATGGTAAGGACTGTACTTTGCTGGGAAGAGAGAAAACTGAACAAGTAGCTGGTATTTGAAGATGTACTGCACAGCTGTTTGTGTGGTGAAAGTGTGGCAATTGGGATTGAAAATTTTGGGACACATTGGGATGTATCATTTTATAAGTCCCTCTTCTTTTTCAGTGCCATTTCCTTTTAGGGGCTTCACAGTTTATTGCACTAATCCATTGTACATTAGGTCATTGTTCTTTTAGTCAGAGCTGAACATCTGGCTGAAGAAACATGTCTGAAAAGCTGTCAGAGAATGATCTGGAGCTATTACTTCTCATTGTTTCTCATTGTTAAAACAATAAGCAAAATCCTAGCTGGCACAGGGCCCAAAAAAGTAGGTATTTAATGTAGAATTTCTCGGTCAGGATTGTGGCAAACCCGCTATCACACAGCGGAAAACCAGGCTATGGAGACAGAAAACAAGAAAGGGTGCCTCATTTATGCATGATAACTCGACCCAGGACTAAACAAGGGATTAAGATTAAAGTTAGAGCTGTTTTCTTCCCTCATACTATACGATTAGTCTCTCAGGTGCTATTTAAGAATAAGGTGATTGTGGTTCAGGATCTTCACTGCTTACCAAATTGTTCCTGAACAGTCATTCAAAAGGCACAGAGTACCAACAGTAAGATGAAATTATGAGGGAGTTCGTGTAACTGTCTGAAGGTCTGGTAGGGTTGAAGTGCAGGCTTCAGGGACAAGGTATTTGGCCTGTTTGGTCCTGCTGTGCAAGAAAGATGTGGAATACAGACACTAAATGTAAAAATGATCTGGAGGTAGGAAGGGTTTCAGCCACTATTCAGATTTAGGATTAGAGATCTGGGGAATTAGAGCAGGATGATTAAGTCAGAACAGACTAGTAACCATCTAGAGAGCAGGCCTTGTCTAAACTGCTGTAGGATTGAGCCAGAAAACTGCTGTTCCTGTATAAGTCAAATTTAACCTTAAGGAGTGGTTTATGGTCAAAAGATTTATTCTGGAATATTTTTAATACTTGGGGAACGGTAAAAACAGCTGTAGAGAAACAGGAGAAGTATTACCTTGTGTGATGCCAGAGGCTGAACTGTGCCATGGGAGTGAGGCCATCTGATTTCCTCTGTAATTTGGACTTTCTACGTTTTTGAAGTAGTGAGAAGGGCAGTGTGAGTTACAACTTCTCAATGAGTGTGCCTACATTAGCCAGCAAGGTGGTGCATTGAGAGGGACTCTGGTACAGCACAATTTGACATACGTTGGCCCAACGATCTGCTGTTCATGCCACAAGTCTTCTGGTGGTTTTGTGCACACAGACGAAGTTCAGTGGTCAGAACCCTGTGGTCCATCACACCTGTGCACAATATTCCTTGGCACGGTGAGCCCAGAAGGCCTAGCGAAGAGGTTAGCTGCTCTTTAAAGCTGCTCTGAACATGATTTCCATCAAGACAGGCCTGCATATAATGAAGTTTTTTCCTGTAATTATAGAGAATAAGAAGATAATGGTTTCTCTCTCATGGAACCCAGCTTCTGCTTTGCCAATCTCCCCTCTTAAAATACGACTGTTAACTATTGTCTCTTAGTTGTATAATTTTCCTCAGCCAGTGGTCTGAGGAAGGGGGACCAGTTTGCTCAGAAAATCAACTGCAGCATTGGCAGTGGTTGCTGGGTGAGGCTGGGGAAAGCACACTGTGGTTAGGATAAGTGACAATGAACAGTGGCTGCACACTGGCACCACCCAGTGGGACCCATCCCCATGGCTACAGCATCAAAGAAAAAGTTCTAGGACCCAAAACCCCTACAAAAATGGTATTTATCATTCTCTGGAGTCTTGCAGCACCTAATCTGCATGGGTTGGTGGCTAAACAGTTTGGTTTTGGCAAGTCTGCCATGGGGGAGTCCATTGTGGAGGTGGCTAAGTTCATCATCTGCATGCTATTTCTCAGAATTGTCCAAGTGGTTTAACAAATCCCATTGGCTGCCTGGCACGTGACTCAGATGATTACCCCAACTATAAGGATATCACTGTCTTGAGATGCAGGCCTTCATGGTCTGGAGAGAGAGAGTCATGGAAATTGCTGCAGGGTTTTCCAGTAGGAACCATGACATGGGTATTCCAAAATTCAGGCTGGGAATTAAAGGGTAACTCCACATTTTTTTCCCTGATGACAACAGAGTTAATAATGGCATGGTACTCTCTCTCCTCCATGGCTGAGGTAGCATATGTACTTTCTCTCTGAATTATGCGGCCTGGCCCAGACAATGGCAGCCAAAATTGCTGTTTCAGGCATGTCCTTTCTGTGTGCCACAGGGACACAGAGCATGCTTTTGGAAGGCTTTCTGCAAGGTGGAGATGTTTGAGGGACATGCTGGAAGCCAGTGTACCAATATTTGGTGCCTTCCTTGTCCTTCACAATCACTGTGACAATGCAGGGAGAGATTTACCCTGCTGGGCTACAGCTAACTAGTTTTGCAGTATTCTGAGTTTACTGCAGCCACTTGAAGAGGATGCAGTATCTGAGAAGGTGTCAGTCTCAGATGCCATCTGTAGATTTATCACTGAAGATGGTGGTGACAGTGTTGTTACATGAATGACTAATTCTCAGAGGCAGATGAATTTTTTTCTCTCTGAAATTTTCCTTGCTTCTGACTGTGTTTTGTGGTTAAAATTAACTTAATTTCTGAAATATTTTCTGCTTTTCTATTCTGTTTCTACCCATTCTGGCCTAGATTTCTGTGACCCTGATTCACAGCATTGTATATGAACTGCAACTTGCCTGGTAATGCTCTGCCTAATTCTCATCAGGACCTTTCATCTTTATATGACTTTCTGCAATGTGTCACTATGTCATAGTGAGGCAGCAAGCACTAGGCAAAGGCAGATCCATGGTGAGCTGCTGAGAGAGGGGACAGTTTGCCCTGTGAGGGCACGGAGGCTGTGTCCCACCATATTGGGGTGAGGGATGGTGGGGAGGGCCCGAGGAGCCCACGGAGCAGCAGATGGAGCTGCTCAGCGGGAAGGAGGTGGGGGAGCTGCGTGGAAAGGCAGCAGGAGCCTGTAGATGTTTCCAAGAATCCTCTTCCTACAAATGTCCACAGCCATTGCTGGAAGACTGATTGGCATTATTGTGGTCCATTCCATGTTTCATTAACTTACGACCAATTACCAATGGCACGCTACACACTATGAGGCACTCTAGCATGCAATTCCAGCTTGGTTTCAGAGGAAGACAGGCTCTTACCTGCATGGTAGAGGTTAATACAAATGTGTTTAGAATCAATGTGCTGTGGAGCGCACCAGGTGTGGATCCAAGGAGGCTTTACAATTAAAAAGAGCCTACATTGCATGGTTAAACTCTCAGCCCAGTGCCTGGAGTTGTAACTGTTTTCAACATTTTCAATTCAAGGACAAAAATTTAATTTGCAATGCCCATTTCTCCTGCCCAACCAGACTGGAGCCATCTTACATCAGAGCAGCATCTATTTTAGTCATAAGCATTAGCTATATACCTGTGGTTCAGGCCTTATGTGCTCTAACGCCTATCAAATAACTGGCCACTGCTCAAAGTCCTGTCTAGCTCTTGACCCTATGCAGTCAGTTTTTGGAACAAAGATTAATTCTGTGATACCTGAAGGGTGACAAGATTTCCGTTAACAACCTGAACAAGTAGAGTGAGTGTCTATGTGAGGGCTGAAGTACAGGTGAGAAGCTGTGGTATCCCTTTTATCTCAGTACCATTGAATATTTTTTTAGAAAGTGAGACGCTTGTGTATTCCCTAGTTAACCGAAGTCATTTAGATTCTTAGACTTCAGTGATGATTTTGAGCTGTGTAACAGCTAACAACTAAGAACCAGAGCTTGTTAGTTTAAATATGTAAGAACTTACAGGAGCATACAGGGAAGGAAAAAATCTTTTTTTTTTAGTCAAATAGGAAAGAAGAGATTTGTAGAGGGAAGAAAAAAACGTGCACAACCAGTGTTCTGTGGTACTGTATTTGCAATTTCTTAATGTATTTTGGAAAGAGCCACTTGGTGGCAGCAAAGGGCACGTTTTAACAGTTTGAAGGCTAAATCTAGTGGAAGGACAATGGAGAATATATCTCCTGTAGGAAATCCAGGCTCTTCTCTGGGAGCCTGCTTCAGTAAATAGTGCCCTTATATTTAAAATTACAACACAATGATGTGTTTTTCATGTGGTGTCCTAAAATCAGAGTTGAGACTGCTTGTCTCACAAATGTCAGCTGTCTAGTCTTAGATAAATCAATTTTAAATTGACCAAAGGATGTTCCGGTGCATTATTATTCAGCATTGTAAAGTGTCATTAAAACTGTAGACAGAAACCATTTTCTATTTTGATGTTAATTGTGACGTTACTATGATAATAATACAAGTTGTCAGGACTGTCTCCTTTGAGTGCTGAATGTATCAGTAGGAGGTTTGGAGTGAATTCCTTACCCGTGCTGTCAATGGCTTTTGGTTATTCTCATAAAGAACTAGGAGAGAGTACGTGTTTTTGGTGTACTTGTATCTCTTATTACTGCTCATTTCTTTTGCAGCAAAAGTGTGACATTCCAGCACAATTTATATTACTCACAGAAATTCCTTAGGGATAGAAGGTATTCCTGTAGTCAATTTTATGTAAGGTTTATTATGAAGAGGGCTCTGCTTAAGTTGTTCAATGAATTTGGACATAACTACAGACAAATCTCCAGCTGACAAATGTGTGTAAAGAGCATATGTATTTCGATTTAACAAGCTGAAACAAAGAAACAGCTACATACATTTTTTAAAAAAACACAATAATAGCTTTAAAAAAACGCAGTAATATCATAAACAGTTACAGTTCCTCTTTGTTTTTTCTTCCTGTTGCACCTGCATACAGATTACTGTGTCCCTAGAAATGTGATTATTCAGGATTCAGTCTCTTAGTTTGCTTGTTTGCTTTTTAATGAGTCTAGGGATACGCATCATTAGTACATTTTTTTAGAGCAAATTTTAGCAACAAACAGGAATATATTTTCCTAAATACTGTTACTGTTCTGTAGAATTGTAAGGTCCACAGTGGATCTAAATTAGGGCTCCAGACCACCTTCATTGTAAGGTGTGTCCACCCAGCTATGTGTTTCACGACCTTTATGTTAATGTATCCTTTGTATTTATCTGTTTTAGTCATGTCTCTGTATCATAAGGCAAAGCATGAATTGCTCCTTCTTCTTCAAGCTTTCAGCTAGAAGAAAGAGTTTAATAATTTTCCCTACTCAGATGGAAAAAATTATTGCATGTTGTACTGTGAGCTGCGGAAAGCTTAAGCTGTTGTGAAGTGCCAGAAGGAATGGGTTTCAAAACCATGAGTCCTCTATATCACTCTCAGAGACTAATCCCTTGAGGGCATCATGAGTCTTTCCCAAATGGTGTGCAGAAAACAAGGACTCCCTTAGACAGGTAGGTTCTAAATAGCATAAGCTGAAACAGACTTAAACCGTGTAAATGTGCGTAGAGGGCAGACAGTTTAATGCAGCTGTAAGAATCACAGTCGTAAAGTGCTGCTCCAAGAAAGTAGAAAGCTGCAGTCTTTAAGTGGTCTTCCAGCGAAGCATTTTACTGCAGATCATCATCCTAGCCACCATCCTAAGGCTCAGGTATCTAGTGAGATCGTATCAGCAAAAGAAACCATGCTTTGCTAGTAACTGTGATTGAAGAGTTTCATGAGTCAGCATTACTACTTGAAAATTGAAGTTTACTCAAGAATTTCCAAAGGAGTTCAAGGTATTTTAACCTTTATAGCTAAACATAATCACATCACCTGGTGAAAAAGCACCTATTGGTTCCATGTGTTAAATCTGCCATATCACTTATATCTTCTGTAAATTAGACTTCAGCAAGCTTTTGTTCCTCCTGAGCCAGGAAATGGCAACGGAAATAAAATGCTTAGTTTGGATGCCGTTAAAAGATGATGGTTCTGAAATCCAAAACCTTTTAAAGTCTAAGAAATTTGCTCCCCAACCCGTGCACTCTGTGCAGGCAGAGGACAAGGTAGGTATTGCAGATCACTGAGCAACTAGAGCAGAATGGTCATAGATCCCAGGGTAGATGGATGGGAGCAACCTACAAAAGAGCTCCCTTACCCAGAAAGATGTCTTAGAAGTCACCAGGGCCAAAGGCTGCTGAAAACCTTGTGGCAGAGTTGGAGTTGTGTTATTATGGAGTACCAGTAATGTAAGTTGATCGGGTTGAGTGCAATGCAAATTACTTTAATAGAATGGTTGAAATTAATAAGACACTGTACAGAAAACCAAACTGGAAGGGAAAAGAATTATCCATGCAAGCCGTTTTTCTGTAAACTCTTTTGGGTAGCCTAGGAGCAGTGCTGAATCACAGAGGTTCAAGTTACACAAATCAATCTTGAAAGAGCTCTTTGTAAAGAGACAGGCAGGTTTTTGGAGGACCCGGGCTGAGGGTTAGGTACTTGTGTGTACTGCCTGAATTAGTCTCAGGGAGTCAGGAAATGTTTAGATAAGAACTATCATTGTAGCACTGTGCTATTCTGTTTTTTTCCTATTGGTAAAATTAATGATTTTGGTTTTAAGAAGGCTGCCGCTGTATACTGATCAGAGATGCCGCAGGGGAGGAACTGTGAGTGCTGAACACAGCCAGACCGGTTAGCTAAGAAAGGATGCTGGAGGCTGCAGTGAGAAAAGCATGTGAGGGAGGAAGGAATGCCCAGCACCTCCAGGTTGGCGTTCAAGCACTGGGTTCAGCAGAGGAGCAGCTGGCCCTGTGACAGTGACCCCACGGTCCTGCAGTGGTGCCTTGGTGACACTCGTGTGACTTCTGGAGTGTCTTAGGGCTCTGCCAGAATGACTCCCCTTTCCTCCCTTGACATAAACATCCTTTTCAGTGCTATGGATATCTGTCTACAGGAATTGATCATGGCACTACGTACTTATACCGTATGCCAAAGTTTGTTTATAGCACTGTTATGTATTTCAAATTTTCTTTTGTTTTTCTTTTGAAATATTATGTTTGTGTTTAAAGTAAAGAGTTTAAAATAAAGTAAAACAGTTTAAAATATTCAAAACGTCAACTAATGCATTTGTGTTAATATGAACTGTGTATAAAAACAGGAAATGTTACCTAGTTCATTTTTTTGATGATATAGAAAAATTTGTACCTATTTGAAGTGATTGTGTTCATATCACAAATGCAGTGAAAAAGCAGATTTTTCCTCTGACCATCCTGTGGGCACTCATTGACAACTTCTATCCTTTTCAAAGGCAAAGGCTGTGACTTTTTTTTTTTAATTCATACTACTCTCAATTGCATTGACATGTAGGCACTGGTAGTGTTTTTTCTTAATCATACTATGACTGTGACATACTATGACATGGCATTGTCTGTTAGGATTGTATGGAAGTACCCTGTTCTGTCAGGTGTCTGCCAGTTCAGGAACCATAGCATGCTATTGCCCATGTATCTTGCTTTCTTTGCACATGACACATAATGAGTTCAGTCTCCTGAATACTTAAATGCTTTGCTCTAACCCAGAATACTGAGTTCCAAAGGGCAAAAATAACTTGGTCTAATGCTGCTGGGTTACACAGCCATTAGGTTACATCTGCACTTCATGATGTGGGGCTATATGTCTATGGCTGTTTGCAGTGTAGGAGGCTGAAAGACGCCTCCAGAGGTATTTTAGGTTATAGTCGGGATGATCTGGGTAAAGTCTACTGTCTTCTTGTATAAGAAGTCAGATTCCCAGGTCTTCTGAGGATTTCCTCTTCCTGTAAGCTAGGAAATCTGTGAAGCTATAATCTGGAATAGTAAGAGAGGTTTGTCCCTTGCGAGGCATGAAACTAGAACCGGGCCATATGTTCGGCAGGGCACTGTGCGGAACCAGTGCCGGCTTCTATGGGCTGAGGAGCTGGTGCCTTACTTCCCCTTTCCTTCTCCTATTTACTTTTAGTCAGTTCATATGAGAACAATCAGATAAACACAAAAAAAAGTTTTAATAAAAAGGAAATGAATAATGAGCACTTCAATGCAAGGCAGTTTACTAAAGAAGGAGAATGCTTCTTGCAACTTTTCATTCCTCTTCCTTTTGGCTGCAAACCCCTAAGGTATCAAGCACCTGGAATGGAAAGACATGTAGAACAACTGCCAACCCTAGCGAGACGTTTCATTGTCCTAGATACTACTACTGTATTCTCTTTTTTATCATCCTAACACAACTGGGGAGCAGAAAGCCCACCCACCCCTTGCATCTGCACCAGTGACGAAGCAGACGGTAGCAGCGGATGGGTAGGAAACCTCTTCCCCAGGTGAGGCTGCTGGCGTGGAGGCCCTAATTGTGATTCCTATTGCTGAGCAGGAAAGCCATGATGGAGAAGAGAAGGAATTGAAAGTGCAGGAAGAAACTTAATAGGTGCCCGCTTTTTTCTGTTTGGCAGCAGTGGTGGCAGCAGCTGATGAGACTCAGAGGAATTTGGCCTCCGTAGTGCTTTGAACTCCCACAGGGTAACTAACACCTGGAATAAGAGCCTCATGTAGCGCCCTCCCTGTGCCCCTGCATGTATGTAATGGCTCCTATATGAATGTGACTACTTGTGTGAATGAAATTGAGCACCTTGGGTAGTCCTTGCCAGATTATGGCCTTAATGCTTATGGTTACACTGCTTATGCTGGAGAGGGCAATCTGAGATTATTTCTTTTCTTTATCTTTCAGTAGCACAAAAGAAAATGGAGGAAGATGAAAGATCAGATTTATTTTCTGAGAAAATGATACTTGAGTTTATTCAAGCATCCATGAGTGCAGTCCTCCCAAAAAGTACATGCATTTGTAAAACATATTTTGTTGTCATCCTGAAAAATCAGAGCCAGAAATTTTTATCAAAATATCTGAGTCTAGCAAGTGGTAATACATATCTTCCTATCGCTTTTTTTCAATGTTACAACTATCAGTCAACATAAAACTACAACTGTAACAAAAATAAGGTGTCCTGGTAAAAAAATATTCACCTCAATTTTTCAGCAATTGCACGTGTTCTAGGCCTGTTTAAAGAGAACCTGTAACTGTGATGTAACTAAAACTGTGCTTTAAAAATAAACCTGCAGGATTACTGCAATTTTCTTACAGTCACATTTTTAAAACAGGGTACCTAAGTCATAGGTATCACCTGTTCATTAATACATGCATACCTATACAAATCAGCATATTAAGAGATGTGCTTATACACATAAACTTTTAAATGTTTCACTCAATTTAACAGTAATTGAATATTTTTTTCTAATTTAGAAATACTGTATTTTTGTTCAAAAAGGTATGATTTTCACCCAAACTAGAAGGATTTCACATTTTGGTTGGGGACTGGAAGTTAGGAACATTTTTTGGAGTTACATTCCAGTAAAAATAAAAATGGCTGGAAATCCACTTTTTTGATACAACTCCCCACCCCCAAAAGTTAGGTAAAAACTTTTTGATCTCTTTGGATATCATGCAGAAATGGGAACTATTCAGACTACCAGACAGTAAAGGGCGTAAATAAAGATGGTAGAGCAATAGCTCATCTCATTCCCATTACTTGCATGATTTTAATTGATGCTTATCTGAACTGATCTTTTATCTGAAGCAAGCAAGTTTATTTTTACTATGGTCTTGGACTGAATCATTACTCTTCTCTGAGCAATACTCAGAGTATGGAGAAACCCTTTGCTCTAGTCCCCCAGCAGGAAAAATACAGTCAATTTGGGAAGAGAGGAGAAATTTTCAGGACCTGATGAAGAAAATTTGCAGTCTACAAAAAAGGCTGAGGAGACTAAAGGCTTTTCTGCTTCAGTTCTTTTCTCAGTTCGTTATTCAGATATGTTGGCCATTTATTTCTGTGAGTCTTTGTGCAAAATCCTGAGTTCTTCAGTCAGAATACCCACTGAATGATCGAGGATTTTTGCTTGGTAATAGCTGCAAAATCCTGTTTTCTTCTACTGGTAAACAACAACTAGTGTCTTAGAACTTCTTCCTTCTTCACAGAAATACATTTTATCCCTTATTCCAACTGCACTCTCATATCAGATCTTGAAGTGAAAGCTTCTACTTGTTGTGCAGCAATAGTATAGAAAGCTTAGAGACAGGACTTCTTACCTTGTTTTTTTCTTTTTTGGTATTTGTGCCAAAATGGAGTGTTATTGTGGTTACAGCAGCCAAAGAAACTTCATACTTGAATAAATTCTTGGAAGCTTTGTTACAGTCTTTTTTACAATAGTGATTTCAATTATGTTATATTTGCTTAATCAACTTTATTCTTATGTTCTCAGTAACTTCCTTGTGATAAAAAGATAAGGTCTTCTGTAATTCACAAAATTAGTTTTAGGTCAAAACATTACTGTACAATTAAAAACTTACTTACTTGATTAATGCATTCATATAACTAGGTAGCCAAAACACCAGTTATAAGAAATTGACACAGTTATAATTTTGAATGAAACGTTGAATGCTTGCCATAAAAAGGTAACAATCAGTCCAAGATTCTTCAAGAATTCATAGACTATTTTAAATAATGTACAAATAACTACTTATGGTTGTAACAGATGGCAGAAAAATTTGCTGAATTAATGAAAAGAACTTTTTATAATGAATATTCACTGAGCTTTCTCTGTGTTACCATTGTTCTATTACATTTAATGTTAAAGTATTATAATTAACGTGAAATTTTCAGTATTACTCAGATAAAATGCAGTTACATTCACTGAGGTATTCACCTCGTCCATTACGCAGGGATATTCTATGAAAGGAAGAATTGAAGGTTGTATTTAAGAGAGTCCTGGTGTGTGTTTGTGAATGGATGCCCATACCTGTGGAGAGACAGAGGAATATTAGCAATATGTGACTATTCCCGAGAAAATGAAAAGGCTTTTTTATATTTTGAAGATGAATGCCTTCGACTGAAAGCATTACTGGGAGTCCCTTATTTCAAGGTCTTTTCCTCAGATTTATTTAAATGAGTAAAGCTCTTAATGCAGTTCACCAATCTAGGAATGAATGAGCTTGAAAACAGCTGAGCACGACATTCCCTGCCTAAATAGTATTTGTATATGCATACAAGAAGATTAACATAAGTTGGGATATAAACATCTTCCAATGCAAAAATTTTCCATCTAAAGATTTATTACTGCAAATTCTTGAATGCTGTGCAGATAGGTTAGAAATATGTGGCTCTTACCTGTGCCCACGTAGCAAAGTGTAGGTTGGGAAGTTATTTTTAGAGACATTTTTCCTGTAAAAGAAACAGCATGACTGTGATTGGAGAGCACCGCGGCTTGTACAAGTTAAAATGAAACATTGAAAATCACATGGTTAGAACCTGTCTAAATGGCAGCAACTTGTAAAAAGAATTGTGATAAAATAGCTTTCAGTGACACATGCTTTGAAAAGGAGAATAAAGATACACAATAGGTTCTACTTTTTTTGTGTGACCCATTGTAACACCTCCATTCAATCAAACACATGATGGTAACTGAGAACATGAATTGATATTGGTTAACAGTAACACTTGACACCTACAGTTAGTTTTCCATTGATTAATAAATAATAACAGAATCAAAAAACCTTTTAGTAGCCTTAAAAAAGCTTGCAAAATCGAGAAAGGGATTATTCCTTTTGCACTTGAGCATCTGAAAAAACAGGAGGGTCCCCATGTGCTGTCTAAGGCATAGTGGGGGAACTTGCAGAGGGACTTGGCTCTGTTTTAGCGCAGCCAAAGCCAGTACCATGCAGTCTCCCCTTATGCCTCCCCATGTGGCAGTTCCTTGCAGTGGCAGAAACTTGCCGTTGTGGTTGTGTGACACCAGCTGCTGGCAGCCTGTGTGTACTGTGTTTCTCAGACTTAGTGCCAAGGCTTGCAAGATTGGCTCAGGGAAAGATAAAAAGAAACCTTCCCCAGTAGACTGCCAAAATATGTGTCACAAAAGCCAGGGCTGAAGTACGCCTTTTCTGTGTGCCTCTTGTCATGTGTAGCAACCTGTACCACTCAGTGTTGTGAGCTCCAAAGGAAACTTTTAGCCTTTTTGGAATTATGTTATTGAGAATTAAAAATGGCTTTCTCACAAAACTTACCCACTAGAAGCATTCCATGCCCAAGTAGTAGTCAGATATGTGTATAAAAAGATGGACATAAGTTAGGATATAAAAAATTAAATACAGGAAAAAATTCCTGTCAGTAAATTGAAACCAGAATTGAATAGGTTAGAGCATAACATCACCACAGCTGGTCGATTTATGGTTAGGTCTCGTGACTCAGAAACAGCCACTGTTTTAGTTATCTCAGATATTTTTTCAAGTAAGAATATCTGCCTCCTCCAGGAAATGGAGAATAAATGCTCAATTCTCATGTTGGCAAGGTTGACAAGAGGAAAGTCTTGTTTTCATCTCCTATTGCTGAAAGCTTTTTGTGTCCAGGATATTTCCGCACAGTGGCTGTTAAGATCCAGGCTCTGCCTGTTCTGCTTTGCCTTACTTTGCAGCTGCATAAATGGAGTGATTCATAAGCAGTGCACAGAGTGTCAGAAACATTGCTTGGATTCTGTAGTGATGAACATTGCATATGAATGCATGTGCCCATCTGCTAATACTGGTTGCAGATGCTTTTCCATTTGAAAATGAGAATGCAGTAAAAATGGCTGTAAATAAATAAAAACTTTTTTTGTCACAAACTTATGCTAAAATTAAAGTCTCAGGATTTACACATTAAAAATAACAGCAAGATGGGTTAGGAAAATTAAAAATGGTGCTAGGACCCTTGCTAATCTTTTTCTAGGTTTTTGCAGTTGATGGTATATGACCTTTTCTCTTAGTAAAATTTTTACTGTCTCACGGAAAGACGCTATGGTTGGCAACAGGGAAGCCTCGTGTCTGATGAGGGTGCTCTGGGAACATCTTTAAGAATCAAGTTGGGGATTGTTAGCTCCCAGTGCAAAGCTTGCGATTCGAATGCTTGTTTGTTTTTAAAACAGACTCTGTGGTACTTGAACCGGCCTATATTATGGTTGGTAAATTCTAGCAGAGAGGTTACTGATTGAGCTGAGAATTATATGAGTATCTCTAATAACGTGACATATCAGGAGTGTTTTTACTGAGGTCAATGGATCAAGATTTGTTTCTTAAAATGACCCTACCAATCAAGGAAAAGGGAAAGTCCTGGGAAGTAATAGCCAAGAAACTTGAAGTAAAATTCAAAATTATGCAAATGATAGAATCAAGTAATAGAGAAAATGGAGCATTTTGTATATCCAAGCTAGATAACTTAAAGCCTAGGACATCCTTGTGTAGAATGCTGTTTCAAGAAACATTACCATGTGTACATGGACCGTATCAAGAGCATAAGGAAATGTGAGAACATGAAACAGGAGGCAGGTCCGTATAATCACATACTTTGACTCAATTAGTGGCTGACAGAAGATGCCTGGGGTCTCAAGAAAAGGGAGGAGCAGGAAAAAAGCAAGCGTGCATCAGACAGCGTGCCTGAAAGGTACAGACTTTGAAAAGTAACCCAGCACTTCCCCAATTCAGCTGGACTAGGAAAATACGTGGTAAACTTTGTTTATCTGTTTGCAGTTGACTGGAGTCATCCAAGAAAAGAGCCTGGACTTCTCATTTGATGTAACAGTGTGCGCTTTCAGTTCAGCCCAGATCCGCCACTGTTTGCTGGTGCTTTCTGATTTGAAACAGTCAGTGCAGAGCACACAAGCAAATGAAAAGCAGTGAAACAGACAGATTTTGTCCATTTTCATCTGAGGCTGTTTTTGGGTCCTAAAGAAGATGAATCTGCTTTTATTTTCTCCAAACCAGCTTCCTGAGCTCCACACTTCAGACTAGGAAACTCAGTAGGGAAAATAAATTTTGTGCCTTGAATGTTGGAGGACATGTTTTGGGGGGGAGGGTGCATCATGTAAGGAAAAACAGGTAGATGGATCACAGCTGGTAATGCTCATACTGTCTCCGGTGCCGATGCAAATTCATTTTATACTGTTATAAAGCTGGTGGTTCATCTAAGAGTTTTTTTGCATCTCTGTATGGAAAACACTACTGAAATTATAAAATCAGAATTAAGGCAGCTAGAGGGCGCTGTGGCTAAACATTTGTAATCTGCTTTTTAACGAGACCTGATTTGCTTGCCAGACGTTAATTATAATTCAGGTTTGACAATAGCTTTGAAGATGCCCCTCATGTCTTTTGTCATTTCTAGAATGCATGAGATGGTTCAAAATACTATAAAAAGCATCTGAAAGATACACTGTTTCCATATTTGGTGAGATTTTGAATGAAGAGCCAAAAATATACAGTACAGGATATTTTTGAATTCCCACAAAAGAATATATTCACTGTAAAGCATATACATATTTATACTGCCATCTGCATGTTTTCAGATTTTGAAAATATCTATCCATTAATCATATCTGTCTAATTAATAAATAATTGATAAGGGAAGATGTTAAAGGAAGAAGCTGTATCAGGATCTTTATGTGTGTAAATAGGTGACAGATGGGATTCTTCTATATATGCCAAAAGTTGCCTCTCAAATCGATTAAGAATTCAGTGCAGTGCATAAATGTTTGTGGGTTTGTTTGCTCTTTACCCTGAATGTTTGCAAAACTGAATAAAACAAGAATTATTTTCAATAAGCTGATCGGTCCCTTCACACATAGCTAACAATGTTTTATCTGTGAAATGAATCTCAGAGAAATTTTACCAAAGAAGGTTTTTGACTTACTGAGAATCGCAGCTTCTGAACACGCAAGGTTGGATTTACAGCCAGGTTTTGTAATACAGATTTCCTTAAGGAATGTCTTAGCTCTCATGTGACCTCATTTAAACCAGTGGAACAACCTGGAGTGAACTGCTACTCATGTGAGTAAAATACATTGAATCTGTCCGTAAATAAACTGCTGTGAATTAATAGGTCAGGTGTCAGATAATTCACTCCAGATCACCAGGTAATCTTTGCTGGATATGTCATACATGCATAGCTAATGGAGAAAATAAATAGGCTGTACAAAGTCTATCTTTAAGTATATACAGGAAAGTATATTGAGATACTTATGGGCTATGGTGCAATTTAAAATAAGTGACTCAGAGTGCTGGCTTTTGTTTCCTATATAGAAAGGCTAATAATCAAAAAAAGCATTTACATTATTTTTCACAGTTCCAGAGTTGGCTTGTTGGCTCATCAGCATGCAACATGGCTATACATATGGTTCTTTAAGGCAAGGTTTACATTTGACATGTCTGAATGCTTTTATCTGCATAAATCATGTACCAATTAACTCTTGTTATTTAATTAGACCATCTATTTGGTGGAATCATTTATTAATCAAACCTAATTTGGTGTGTGCCAGTTACTGTTCATGATTGTGTGGTTCAGCTGGGATTAGTTTCATGCTGGGTGTTGCAGCTGCACCATGAGTCAACTGTTCTCTCCTTTGTCTCTGTTTTATGCAAGGAGGTAACAGTGTAGGTAACAGCTGAGCCAGTTATCAGTCTTGAGTTTATTGGTGGATTGAGTCCATGCTCAAGGCAAAGATAAAATAATTTCTGTCTGTAGGGGCTGGGCTTTTTTTTTTTCAGGATGCTTATAATCTAGCCTATTTCCTGATTTTTGACCTTGTTATTTTCTGTTGTTGAAAAATATGGTCTGCACCTTTGCAGCAGCTCTAAGTATATCCTCTAGAACATCTGAATTTGAAGTAGGCTGGCAAATAGTAAATGTCAGTAATGAATTTCTGTCACCTTACCAAAAGCTATTCTATTTCTGTGACTATCCTGCAAAGTACACTTAAAAAAATGTTAATTGGAACCTACTGTTCTGATTTAATCAAATGGTTGTTCTAAGTATATTAAATTCATGATTTGCAAGATTTGTAACCAGCTTAGCCTTCAGTATCTATAATTAAAGGCAATTGATTTTATCGGTTCAGTTGTTCTTTGCATTCAAGGAGAAATACTACTATAATAAACCTCCAAAAAGAAGTGCAAGTTTATTGAAGTAGGTATGAAAAGAATTGTGTTGACTTACTAGAATCTTTAGTTCACAGAGAAAGTTCCCATTAAAATATAATAACAATTGATTCCTCTTGTAGTAACTCAGAGCCTCAATGTGAGAGTAAACTCTTTACATTAAGACTTTGTCAATTCTAGAGTATGTTTGAGGCAGCCTAACATACGATGGACTGTTTTTATCTTTTTTCCCTTCCTCTAGCCAGTAGGAGACTTGTTTGAGTCCCTTCTGTCTTGTGGTCTGAAGGTCAAAGTTAGAGTAAATGTACAATCAGTAGAATGCACATTTTAAAAAGAAGTACTCTTAGCCATTCATTCTGCAGAACGTGTATTTTGTAAGTGTAATTTTACATAATCGTGGACTATATTTTCTGTATACTCACAGAGAATAGGTTTTCCTTTGTTATTTAGGTAAGTCAGTGTAAACCAAAGGAAACTTTGCTCTGCACCCATATTTTGCAACTGCTTAAACTACAATTTCATGTACATGTAATGAAACCTGAAAGCTGCTTCTATTTTGATCATTTGATAATCCTTTAAGCCTCGTGAGCAGTTTTGGTCCCTATAATAATCTTTTGTAGTTGTTGACAATGTATTGTAGATCTAGGTATTGTAATACCAAATATAGAGAAGTATCTTCTATTGGACCTATTCTTTCTTCATTCATACATCATAGTCAAATAGATGATTGGAAAAGCAGGATGAATCCAAGTTCCATTTACATTGATAAAAGTCTTTCAGATAAAGGAAGACAGATGGGGATTGATTTAAATGTCAGGCTGTGTTTTACCTAATGAAATGCTAGAAGAGAATTATGTGTATCCAGTTCCCTGCGTCTCCTGTACCTGGTGTTTAAGTGGGTCCAAGTTTCCAGTCACCAAGTTCCCACCATATCCTAACCTGCGATTCAGGTCAGACACCTCCCTCAGCTTCCTGATGGGAAAGAACTTGTGTTTCCGTCCTCTCAGCTTCCCAGGCTGTGTTGGTGAAGATGTTATGTACACTTTATCCAGTCTGACTGCCTAGTATTGAAGGCCATTAAATATTATCTGGTTTTTACCATTTGAGAAAGGTCAGATATACTAGCCCCTAGGGTCATGCACTGTGTTGGTGACACACGCTGGGGTGCATGCGCTCTAGTATCTGATGGAGGAGAAACTGCAGCTCCAAATTGTTCATCATCTAAATATGTCAATGGACAGTGGATCTGCTGCTTCTTTTGTTAAACTGTTTTAAGAATTGTTGTGCTGCTTTGCCGGTGTGAAAGATTTTCAGCTTCTGACTGCTGATTATTTTTATACCTTTTCATAACAGATTAAAGAATCTTTCTGTACCCAGTACTTTGTGACCAGGTCACCCCTCAGTCCTATTTTTAATCAGCTAAACAGATAAGTTATTTAAAACTCGGTGTGTGTTTTCTGCAGCCTCCTTTTTTGGCCTTTTGGGGCACATTCTTAATGTTTTAAAAATGTGGACTCCAGAACTGTAGGCAGCATTTTGATACCAGTCTTACCAGTGTTCTGTTTGAAGGCAAAATGATACATAGTGCTTCTGTTATTGATGCATATTAGCCTGACAGATCCTTAAATCTTTTGTCCTGCACCCTTCCCTAGTGAAATCTGTCATTCACATCCACCGATCAATTAGCTAACACTGTTCTTGCTATAAACTGTGTGTTAGATCATTCTTATATATTCTTGGACTCATCTCACGCTACCTTTGGGTATTTGGGAAAGCACTAAGAAAGGCCCTGATAAATACTGCCTTACACAGCATTTTTGAATAAGAAGACCAATTGCTACTAATGGTTGTATTTTACTGTTTCTTTTCTGAACTGCTCACCCTATGGAGGCAATTGATCCTATAGTGTCAATTTTTGGAAAAAAAATCAGGAAAGATAGCATCCTGTATTATACCTGTAGCTGCTTTTTCCTCTAGTCACTTTTGGGTACAGTGCTGCCCTTGGAAATACACATTAGAATCTATTTATTGGAGCTTGTACCAAATTTGAAGTTGGCAACGTCTAAGGAGATTGCCACATTGATAACCAGTTAAATTGCTCTGAAACAGTTTTCTACAACCTGTGCTTACCACCTCAGTGGAGCAATGATATATCTTGACTCTACATGTATGAGGAGGTAGGTGCAAAATGTGATTCTTAGCATTACCCCCAGTCACACAATTGAAGTACTGGAGCCATCAGAGGTACTAAGAGAAATAAAGAAAGGCATTTGAGGCACTTGGCACCCCTGGTATTTTGATTGCTTCCATTAGTGCTCATCTGACAGTTGAATTTTCATCGGTTAATGCCAGGATACGCTTACACTGGGCAACTTCATTCCATAGTACGTCAAATTTTCTCTGTCTGTTGTCTTTTCTGTGGCCAGAGGGACTTCCAGCTTAAACGTATTCTGACCTCTGTAACAGTGGTGCCTGTGTTTTGAAGGGGAGTGAGTTAAGACTGAGTGTCATCTGGGTAATGCTAGAATACATGGTGTTTCATGAGCTACTCCTGGAGTTTCAGGAAAGAGGTGGGGGATGGGAGTTGGGCGAAGAATGAACCTTGTTGACTGCATAGCTGAGTGCCATGGAGACAGAGCTCAGTAGCTGGTTCCTTGTAACGTATTTTAATACATGAGAGAGAAAATACTGAAATTAGCATTTTGCAAGTCTGTACACCTTGATGTCCAGCAACTGGCTGCCTTGCAAGAACACTGCGTAGCATGACAGGAAATAGTAACAGGATTTGTGTAGAAGGAGCTGAGTCAAGGTGTAGCCAGCGGCGCAAAGCTCAGGGAGCGTGTTTGAATTGTGTACTAGCACTGCACGTGCTAGTAAGGGACTGTAGAGGTGGCAGTCACTTTAAATTTAAAGTATTCTGTTATCATAGTTTGGTTCACATATAATTGCGCTTTCTTGATCCCTTGAATTTCTGACCATCGCAGGGTTTGTTAAGGCTTCTTGAAGCTCTTTATAGTTATGGGAAATTATCTTGTTCCTTCCCCGCTGAGCGCATTTGTTGTTCAGTACTCGTGGTTTTTTTTCCTCTCTTGTAGTACACAGTATTTTTTTTCTGTTTTTCGCATCCATAAATAAAAGTGACTATTACTAACTTGTTGAAAATTCAGTATTACTTGGGTTCCAGAGAGTCCTAAAACATACTTATGAGTAATAGTTCATTGGTTTGAGCATCCAGTATTTACTGCCATTCCTCCAGATATCTTCACGAGATCTGAGATAGTCCTACTTTCTGGTCTCATATCTCATAGAACGGTGTTGCTACTGTGAAACAGGGAGGCAAATTCTGTGTTGCTTAGGCATGAGTTATTTTGGATGTTACTTTGAAAAGCCTGTTAGTGAGACACTGGCAAATGGATAATATATTTTAAAAAGTATAGCGTGTGTTTCTAGATGAGGGAATGGAAACTGTGCAAAAGATACACCTTCAAAAGAAGTATGTAGAATTTCTTCTTCTCTAACATCACATTAGACAGGCTGGCAGACTTGCAAATGAAGTGTGCTTTGAAAGAACAGTAAATGGTAATAGAATTATAGAGCAACACCTTTCAAAACTTCTGAAAGTGTTCTGGGAAGTCGAGGTACACAGTTCTTGGATTTTTCACTGAGCATGCTTTGGAGAGGGAGTTTGTTGCTATAGTTGAAAGCTTTTTGTGGTGCACAGCTTGAAAATCAAAAAACTTAAAATCTCAGTATGAACATAAGCTTTTGGGCACTTCTGCAGTTAATCCTTTATAATGCACTTTGGGGTGCAGTTGGGAAACCACAGATGCAGAAATCTGACATTCGTACCGGACAAGTTGGTAGGATCAATGGACTGTAGACAAATACGTTTCGTTAAAGAAGACTCTAAAATAATCCTTCTGCAGGGGGAGATCATGCCTTACAAAAATCTATTAGAGTTCTTAAGGAGTTACTGAATATGTGGACTAATAAGTCCAACTGATACAGTTTACTTGAATTTCCAAGTCTTTCAACAAGTCCCTCATTTGAGGCTTTTAAGAAGCTTGGGTAGCATTAGAGTGAAGATGCATTCAGAGATTAACAACTTGTTAAAAGACAGGAAACAAAGGGTAGAGATAAACAGTCGGTTTTCAGAATGAAGGGAGGTTGGTCTGTGCTGACATCTATACTGCTTGGTATCTGCAGAAGGGTATTGGAAAAAAGGATAGGGAGTGGAATGGCAAAGTTTTAAACTACATTGTTAGTAATTAAAACAGTACTACTGTTTTACTACATTGTTCAGTGTAGCAAAAGTGAAGCCTCACTGTGAAGGGCTACAGAAAGATTTCACAGCCCCAACTTACCAAATGACAATGTGTCAGATTAAGGTCAGTGTTGATAAATGCAAAGTCGAGCATGTAGTTTCTTCAGTTTCTTCAATGACACAAGATTAGCTCTCAGGAAACAGGACTTGGAGTTAGTGTAGGTAGTCCTATGAAAATGTCAGCTCACAGGTGGGCGGAGGTCAAAGAAAAGAATGTGAGGCATAGTAGGAAAAGAATAGAGGACAAGCAACAGAAATCACTGTGCCACCGTTTATACCTGTAATGCTCCTGTGTCTCGAATCGTATATGTGATTCTGTTCCCCCTTCAGAAAATAATACAGAGAACTCAAAAACACATTGAGAAGGACAACAAGGATGATCAAAGGAACAGCTTCCACATGAGAAGCAATTAGGTAGACTAGCATCTGTGAAGAAGGTCTGTAAAATCATGGGTAGCAGAGAGAAAGTGAACTAAGAACGATTCACTATTCTTCATACTATGAAATTTAGGGATCATCAAATAATGTCAGGCAGTAGGATGAAAAGAAACAAAAGGAGGTACTTTTTTACATGTGTGCTTACGCAAACACAAAGGCTGTGGGGACTCTGTCAGAATATTGCAGTTGTCTATGTAGATGCAAGAAATGTTTCATAAACTTGTGGAACAGAAATATATTGGAGTTTTAAACATGGTGATACCACCTTTGGCTGAGAAAGCCCTTGAGCCTTAGGTTGCTTGGACCTATAATCCTGGAATCTATAGTGGGGAAGTATCACGTATAGGGTTTTCCCTATTCTAATCTTTTCCTTGGACACCGTCAGAGATGGACTGTTGGAATACTGGAAAGGTTAGATCTTGGATCTGGCACAGTACAGCCATTATTATATTCCTATTGTTCTGGTTGCATATGTTTTTTAAATGTTAAATCATAATAAAGGAGATACTTCAAATAGTGTCATATGCATATAAAGCCATATGAAATACATACTGAAGAGCGTTACAGCTCACATCCCCAACATGCCCATCCTACCATTATTTGAACAGAAAATTCATGGTTTTGGAGGTATCCTCTAAATAATCTCATGAAAGATGGAAATTTTCTTCCAGATACAGCGAACAGTGTTGACCTTAGAAATCTGGAGATGCTGAAAGAAAATTTAGCAAATTTGGGACAGTCACAGTGCATTCAGCCAATATCAGTGAACATATCAAGCCAAGATGTTCCATACACAGATCTACCTTAACCAGATCCTTCCTAGATTTGTGGATTTGTAGAAAGAAATGAAGTTTCCTCTCTCATGACTAATGTATGTGGACTTACAAATGGGAAGATGGTTTGGAAATGCTGGCCTTTGTTTATTTACCCATCTGAGAATCTGGTCCTGTGACTAACTTACCATTTCAAAATCCCATCTTTGAAAGATTTCCAGATTAGTGAATGCTACATAAATGAGCTGACTTCTGTCAGATTATTTACCATCCCTTTATTATAAAATCTTGATGTTTCCTTTAAAAGAGACTTCAGATCAAAGAAACATGAGAAACATGGACATGAGAAAATGAAAGTGTAAAGGCATTTTGAAAGTCCTTTGTGCTGTAGTAGAGATCATACTGTAGATTCATAGAGGTACACCATTTGCCAATGGTGTTCTGTGGTCCAAATCCTTCTGTTTACTTACAAGCTTATACTGAAGAGAAACAGCCCATTTCATTCAGTCACTTACTCACTCATTCATTCATTCACTTTTTACAGCATGTATCAGACACAGGGCTGAATATACTCCATCAAATACTTTCCCTGCTCTCCTAAAATATTAGCTAAATAAGCCATCAGTAACTTGACCCTAAAGAGTGACATCTTGTTATAAACATCCAAAGAAGATGAAATTTGAAAGCCCGACAGGATAAATCTGCACCTCTCAGTCTCTCTGACACCCACACATACACATGCTTATGCATCACACAACATATTAAACATTCAAAACCTTAAATTAGTTCAGTATCTGTCCTCATATTTGTAATTTTCATACTGTTTATCACCACAAGTGTACACATTATGGTTTCCTTTTTATGAGTCATGCAGATAACACATTTTTGTTGCATGTCACTGTGCATAGATAAAGTATAATTTTGTTTATGTCAGCAGACTGCTAAATGACAGTCAAGCATCTGCAGTGTGCATAAAGCAGCATCTTGTAATGGACTGCAGACCCCATGTGAGAACTTACAATGATTACATTTAAAGTTGGAGCAGCAGTATATCCTGAAAAATTACCAGTAATCATTTGATTATGATGTGTATATGTGTTTCTTTTTGACATACCTGTATGTATATCACTGTAAATAGTCCATGAAGATCAGCGACAGTATTATTAACTTCAGTTAGTAGTCCAACCTTTTACTTACTGCAATGGTATTATTTCAAGTAGAGGGCATCTAAATAGTTCTGCTTGTTCTGGAGAACTTGTAGAAAACTTTGTGCCTTTGAAAAGTAGTATTCCACCGTCACTAATCATGTGTACCTGTGTATTCAGAAACACATTGCTGAGAGTCTTAAGGTATGGCAACAAGAAAATAGATTAAATTTTAGATACACATATGTAATATAAACGCAGTGAAATTAATAGAATATTACTGTAATACGGATGAAATGAACATGTTGCTGATTTTTGTTCACCTATGCCAAGAAGTCAGTAAACTTATTGCCTGATACATTTCTTTAAACATACAGTTTTTAGAACTTGGAGGCATATCAGAGGCACCTCTCTTAACTGTGATATATTCAACTGGCTTACATTGTATATAATTGATACCCTTTTAAAGTCATGGCATTATTAGGGTCATACCCTAATAATGGTTTTATACCAAACAAAATAAAATTTCACCTAGCAATTTGCTCTCAAATCCGTAACTTCTGGTTAAGGTACGGTTTGTCATTTAGAAAGACACATTTTTCATTTAAAGATATCAGAAACTGGAGACTCCACCACATCTCTTAGTAAGTCATTTCAAAGGTTAATTATTTTAACAGTTAAACACTTATACCTCATTTCTACTTCATGTTGTTTAACTTAATCTTTCCACCATTGAATGTTATTCACTTTTTAGCTAGATTAAAGAGTTCTCTGCTATCAATAATCTGCCATGTAGATACTTGTATAGTGTAATAAAGTCCTCTCTTAATCTTCTTTTTTGATCAAGTAGACACAGATTCTTACGTCTGGCATTGTAAGGCAGGATTTACAATCCTCTGATCATCTAGTCGTTTCTGTATAAATGTTTTCCCTCCTTTTGGGTATTTTCCATCGGAACATCAGAAGAACAAAGTGCTGAAACAGCACTTTGTAAATAGGCACACTGTCCAAAAATACCTCCACACCTAAGGTTAATACCATCGTTAGAGTCGTGGTAGGTGTTCCTCCATTTATGTTCCCAGGGATGGTGTTAGCCATTAGCTGCAGTATTGCATTGGGAGCTTGTGTTTTATTGGCCATCCAGATGCTCATGTTGTGCTCTCTCAGATGATATCCCTCATCTTTTACAGATTAGCACTATTTTGTTGAATATAAAATGTTATTTGAATGTAAAATGTTATTCGAATGAACACAATATAATGAATAATTATTACAATGAGTATATCAAAGATTATATAATTGGGCTTATGGTTTGCTGTACAATTCTGTGTCATGTGCAGTTTTATTAACAGTAAACTTCCAGTGTTTTCAAATCCGTGACAACTGTACCAAGAAGCACTAGAGCAAAACCAAATCCCTTGCAGGATGTGCAGGACAAGCATGTAGAGGATCACATAAGGAGGAAGAATTAACTGCCTATTCTTTTAGATCCCAGTTTTAAAATATTTGGTATTTTTAGCATTCAGACAACATGATGGTTTTGACGGATTGTATTCTATTGCTACTACAGGTGCTGTGCCTGTTTGAAAGATGGCTACTAATAGGTGAGACTGTCAAACGGGAATTTTTGAGAATGCTCAGCTACATAAAGTCTATCATATGGTGAAATGCCTTCCTAGTTCTCGTCAAGATTAAGCCCTTAATGATAATCAGTGGAGTCAAAAGTCCTTATAAAACATTACAAAATATTTCAATTTTTCCTGTTAAGAACTTTATCCAGCTGTTTATGCATGAAGTATTTTTTTAAAGACAATCAAATCTGATATTCTTATAGGCTGTATTCTTACAGGGTGATTTTGAAAGGTGCTTTCTTTCTCAGATGCCCAGAAATCCACCTTTGCCATTACTCAAATCGGTGGAGCTACATAAATTTATATCAGCTAAGAATCTGGCCTAGTTTGTATAATAAGCTTTTAATTCACAGACTAGGTTGACAGTCAGATATTTTGAACTCAACTTTTTAAGAAAGGAATTTGTTGCTCTGCAGATACGTGTTTCTACTGTATCCTTCTTCCTCCCACTACATCCAAAAATACTCTGTTTGTTCGCCAGGAGAGGACGAATTTTCACAGAGCCTTAGAAAAAAACAGAGCTATCCTCTCCTAGACAACACTAATGATGGTATCTTTTTGCAGAATCTGCGCTGTATGTCCCACTTCTGTAATCTCTCTTCTCTGAAGTTTTTTTTCAAACTCAGATACTCTTAAACACTGCAAAGAATATTTTCCACTCTGAACAACTGTTAAACTTGTTTTCAAACATACATTTTAACAACTTGGAGTTAGGCACACAGTAATCCATTGTTAGGAATCATGTTCGGCATGATGTGGGGCCAAACTCACAGAGACAATTAAGTAATTTTACTGCTTTAATGCAGGAAAAACTATACTGGGAATTGTGCTTTCCTTTCAGTGGAACACCAGTGACTGTTGAAGACTGCAGGCATGAAATAGTTTTCTTATAACAGTGCTTTCTTCTTGCTACCATCTGTGAAAATTTGAAGCTTGAAACATGTCTCCTGCATTTATGTGTGGGAGGTGCAATACTTTCAGTTTAATAAATTAGTCTTAGCTTGTTTACAATATGTCAGAGTTGAGTATAATTTGGACAGTATATATCTGCTATGGAAAATGCCAAGTGTACTTACCTTATAATGGGCTGTGATTATGTTTATACATGATTTCTTCTGCACAATGTACCATAATTAAAATTCAATTTGTAATCCTTTGATAATACAGTATGAAGCTGCTGTCAATTAATTGAAAGCAATTAATTCATTAGATAGAAATGAAAGTACCTCAGGAACAATGAACATAGATAGCAGGACAGTAAAAGCATATGTGGGAAGCAGATGAGCATAGTTCAAGTCTTCAGGCCACAGCTCTTTGGTAGTATCTGTAACCCAATTGTGATAGAAAGATAGGAATGTATCTGTTTTTTAACCCTTTTCGGGTTTGTAAGCTTCACCTTGGCATCTGACTTCATTTGTGTATGAGCTGCCATTTTGTATTTGGAAAGCTATTTTGGACTGATACACAGTTTGTTTTGGGCAGTTCTTTGGCCTGTGAGGGATGTGGACACTTCAGGGACAATTCAGAGAAAGAACAAGGGCAGGCTGGCCCCTGAATATTTCTTGATAATTTGCCTACTTCAGGAAACGGTGTTTTTCTTTATGGCTAGAGGTGAGTTTTCTAGCCTGAAACATGGAAGAAGAGATTGAAAGAGAGGAAGGAGGCAAGCCTGGGCAGCAGACCCTTCTGCCTCCACATGCTAACAAGGCAGTGGGATTGAATGGAGGTAACCAGGCATAAAGTCCTCAGATAGGCAGATCTATTTGCAATATACTGCTGACCATTCAAGACAGGAGGCAGGGGTTAAGCTGTTGCTTACGTATGTAAGTGGCAAAGGAATTCATGTGAATCACTTCACATGCATTTAATCTAGCAAATTTCTTAATAAGTATGGAAATTATGGACTTTCTTTCCATGGTCTGACTTCTTTTCTGGGGCCATCTCTGAGCCACAAAGTTGCAGCAAAAAGGGAATTTGCATCAGTTACCATCTATACACAAACCTCCTAAGTAATTGATGTAGTAGCCCTGGTCTGGCCCATGTTACCTTCAGGGCGCCTTTATGCATGCAGCCAGGAAGGACTCTGTTTAGTCTCATTCCCTGTGAGAACACTAATTTCCAGGTGCTGTGGTCTTTCTTCTGCTTCCCCAAATCTCTCTCTGTCTCCCCCTATTAGGCTCTCAGTCCTATTATTCTTATACTCATTTATTCCCTCATTAGCTCAACACAGTATGGGTGAGCCCTATGACTTCTGGAGAACGAGCTCCTATTATTACAACCACTATGAAAGTTCACCCTTCCGGTATGGTGTATATTTTGTGAGCTTGAACATCCAGATGTCTTCCTATTGAGAGCCTGCATCTATCCTAAAATAGCTGTGCCGTGTTGATTTTGTTGGGTCAGAATTTGCCCTTGCACAGAAGAAGAAAGACATGAAGTGTAATCTGTTTCACAACTAAATACAATCTAAGTGACAAGAATAGGCTCTGTTCTAAGCCAGCACTGGCTGCTAACCTTCTCAAAAAGATAAGATAAACACAGACTGATTTTCCTTTCTGTCAGTTAGACAAGATGAACCTGTGCAGCCTGCATCTATGTTAACAATTTGTGTGGCGCAGGATCCACAGGAGTGGATCTGTAAAACAAAAGAATTGGTGCTGAGGACTGAGCACCTTCACAATACACAGTTTGGGATGTGGGGGGGAATTACTTCAGTCTAGCTCTAGTCTGGTCCTGTGAACTCAGTGTACATCAGAGGGTGAAGTATCTTGGGTGCATTCCTGGAAAGTATTTTTTGATTTGATTTAATCCGAAAATAAACCAGCTTTGGCACTCTGAAGCTGCTCTCTGGTGTGAACCAAAATGCGTTAAGTGGTGGTGATTGGGATATTGTCTTCAAAACCACCTCGGTCCAAAGTAGAGCACTAATCTAGAGAGTAGAGTGAGCGGCATCGTGCACTTATTTCCAGAGGGGACACATCTCTCCTTTCGATGTGTGCATGCCAGATGTCTGAAGAGGATTTTCTATAAATGTGATTTTATGTGACAAGATGTTTATGAAACTGATATTAATTGTTATAAGAACTCCTGTCTTCATGAATATAGGTAATATCCTCTAAAAATCATTTTCAGAAGACATGTACATCAGAAGGTAATTAAGTGAAAGGTGCTAGTAAAGACAGCATCTTTTGGATTTCCTAATGTGAAAAATTAATTCTCCAAATAGCAAGCATGTCCTTCTTAGTCTCCTCAGTCACAGTTGTGTCTATTAGCAGTGCTCACCTTTCCAAGTCTAATGGTATTAGGAGGGAAGGTAAACAGAGTTTGCAGCTGTTTCTCATACTGTCTGAATTCTCCCTTTTTAATACTTCCATTATTCTCAAAGTATCTTCTTTTCTCTAGGGGCAGGTGGAGCCCTCATGTTTGCTGCCTGAACCAGCACGCAGCCCTGCCGAGCTGCCATAAGAGCAGCAGTGCCACTCGTGGTGCCAGTATAGCAGTGGGCTGGGACTTTGGCAGTGTCCGCTCTTCCCTTTTAGTAAATTTATTCCTGCATATTGCTTGCTGTACTCCTCACCACTGGGAGGCAGCTTATGTCCAGGATCCAAGCCAGCACCATCCTGCAAAGCAGCTGGGAAAATGATGTTTTGGGTAAAGAGAATGGCGTTTGATTGGGTGAAATGAAAGTTCCAGTTTTGTCATATCTTAGGAGAAATAGGGAAGCACCTTACTTCCTGGCCTCTAGGCTGGTTGTGTTAATTTTCTTTTGTGAGATTTCTCTGAAATTCTGGCCATCAACAAAATGAGACATCAGGAGAACGGTGGTTCTCTGGATGAAACATTATGTGGAGAAGTATGGGCTAGATTGAGATAATGTGAGTTTTAATTCCTTTATACTTACAGTGTGTAATTTTCATCAAAAAAGTTTTTGCTCAGTAGAGGCACCAAGTTCTGATTACCTAATGGAAACTCCGTATCAAAGGTCATTACAGCTTCAGAGGGACTGTATTGTATTGCTGTTCTTTTTAGAAAAAGAAAATTCTATAGAAGAGAGAGTTGCTGGTGAAATTTGCTATGGTTAAAATCAGCACAGTGGTATCACAGAGTGTTAAAAAAGTTCTGGAGCTGTCTGCAGCCCAGACAAGCAGTGGTTAGTTACTCTCAGTTTTTCCAAAGTGTCTTTGAATGAATTTCATGTTACATCAGAAAAGGACAATAAGAAATGAGTAAACTATAGCGTTGGTGCCAGCATATAGATAAATGAAACACTGTGCTATGTGTCTGTTTTTACTGAGAGCTAGCAGTAACAAAAGGCTGCTGTGATGATACTCTTTTCTCCTGTCCCAGTTTAAAACTGCATAAAGAATCTTTCATAGTAAGTTACCAACATATTTCTTACACCACTTAGCATGCATCAGAGGATTTACTTTTTTGTTTAGTTTTATGACCTGTGGATATGCATCACCTCATAAGAGAATAAGAAAGGCTATAATGGGTCAGACTGTTGGTTCATCTAACTTAGCCTGCTGTTTCTGACAGTGGTCAGATGCCTGGGAAAGGAGCACAGCAGCAAGATGCTTCTCCCAATAAACCTTCAGTTCCCAGCAATGCTCATGAGTTTTCTGAACTCAATGATGTATCTATTTATTAATAGCCCTTCATGGGGTTTCTTCAATGAATTTATCATACCACTTTTTCAGATTACCTGAACTTTTGACCACTACAGTACATAGTAACTAGTAACCTAGGAACTCACATTATGCACTCTATGGAAAATACTTGCTTCTTTTAAAATCCTAATAAATTCATTGGACTAGTTCTTGTGTTAAAGGGCAGAATTAATTCTGTATTCATACTGTTTCTCCTGTGTGTGTCTTCTGCTGCTGCTGTTTACTTTCTTCTCTCTGAAATAGCCAATTTAGGGTTGAAAAATGGAGTTATCTTTAGCAGTAGCCAACAGACAGAAGTGGGGACATCTTTGCTTAAAAAAAGGGGGGGGGGGGAACATCTTGAATTAGTGACGTTATTGTTCATCCTGGGTCATGACCAGGTGAAATTTCAGTTTAAGGTGAAGAAAGAATGGTATGAGAGAATGCAAATGAAATGGAATTTGCTTTCTGAAGCGTATGTAAGAAAAAAAATCACACTATAAAGGGAAATTCAAACAATATAAGTAGACAAATGCCCTAAATTGTCACAGTCTGCATCTGCCTGCCCTTTGTTACTTCTGCGTGCAGGTAACTCCCTTAGAGTTTGTCATTCCCACAAGTATCAGTGCTGCAGCATAGCTGGAGCTGGACAGAAAAGTAGAAGAAAAGTAACTTCCTGCTTACTGCCATAGAAAAAAAGAATGTTACAACACTGAGAATAAAGTGGAGCAGAGAGAACAGTTTTTTGTGTATATCTCCTATATTCAGCAGTTGTTTCATCACAACTAAAATAGCATTATTCTGTCTGCTGGAAAGTCAGAAAGGAATGGTCGTATTGAAAATACAGTGCTTCAAAGAAAGTTTTTTCTGCTTTTTGTTTATTGTAACAGCATTTCTAACTCTTTATACACAAAGGCAGCATATGTTTAGGATTGTTGCTTCTTTTCTAACCAATAGAAATTCCTTATGTCTGTCTGTGCTTCTTAATGGAAAGGATGTTGTTAAGGCTGGCAACCTAAAATTTAGACTATTTTCCTGTGTTTTGCAAAGCAGTTATCTGCATTAAAAACAAAAAAAACAAAAAAATCCTTGCCTACTCCTGCTTCTTCCATCACAAAGCATTCCTTTTAAAACTTTTATCTTGCTCTCTGCAGGTGAGACCAGTTAGAGACAACAGGGAAGAAACCTCGAAGAGTAAATGCCTTGAACTGCAGTAAAAGGCAATGAAATTTAGCTGTGACATTATGCTGCTGTTACCATTTTGCATAAAACTAAAATAGTTCAGACTGTAATTGAGTAAAAATATACTACTTTCTTTTATGCAGTAGATGATGAGTTCTGCTGAGGTCAGTGGTTGCTCTATGGAAGAATATTAGATGATTGAATTTCACCACCGAGCATTAATTTTGCATGGTATATCCTCTCTTCAGAAGTTTTACGATGTGACTTGAACGGCTTTATTCTATCTGCTGCTCAATATTGAAGGCTTTGAAAGGATAGTCCGATTGAAAACACCATCAGTCCAAGAATATCTTCCTACCTGTTGACCACTGAGAAAGAGAAAAGAAACAGAATTGTGAAGCTGTGATAGGAGACAGATCTGTCTGTGGGTTTGCAGGCTATATATAGGAGAGGGAGCAGGGAAAGTGCATTTATTTGTATTTATGGACATTGTTGAGACTATTACTAGTATGATATGTGTATACAGTGTTGGCATCAGCAGTCATAAAACTGGAGAAAATGTTGAAAATTTCCTGGGAATTCACTTCAGACACTGGGAAGTAAGAGCGTGATAGATTAGCTAGGCTGAAAATAGAAGCAAAGTAAAGAAAAAAAAATAGTAGCATGGTATAAATACTTCAAAATGGCATTTTCTTGTCACTGAACTTCCTCATACTTCCTCTCAATATGCATGGAAATCCACGTAAAAAATACGTCATAGTCTGCATTTAATTTCTTTCATTTTGACTTCACTGTTGCAGCAGAAAAAAAGAGAAAGGTTAGCTCTGCTTATGGCTTCTTAGCAAGACTCTACTAATAATGTGTTGTGGAAGTCTAAAAGTAAATCTAACCCCTTAATAAACAGACTACCTTTGTAAAATAACAGTAATGCTCTTTAGCACTTATGTAATTTCTTTAATCTACAAGAAGATTTACATTCATTATGTCATTATATCTTCCATCAGCCACTAATGCAGAAGACAAAATATTCTCATTTCCTTTTCTCCTTTTTTGCTAGTGGGGAAAATGAGGCAGAGAAGTTAAGTGACTTGTCTGCTTGACAAAAGTTACCATTTTCTCAGGTGAGCCAGAACTCTTGAGCTGTTGGTTTTCAGCCCTCCTGAAACCAGTATTTCCTTAATAATGTTTCCACATTGCCCTTATTGAAGTCTTTCCCTAGATTTGCTCTGTATATGTTTGTGATTTCCATGCAACAGTCTCTTGACATTTGCTGTCAAGAGAATTGTTGCTATACTGAAATAAAAAATGCTTTGGCTTCTCCAGTGTGCTGCTTGACCAAAGACTGGCACTACAGGCAGACCCAGAAAAACAAATACAAATACCCCCCCCAAAAAAAACCCTCATGAATTTGTATTACAACTGAATACAAATTTTAAGCCAGAATTCTGTACAGAAAATGTGTTTTCTGACAAATTGAAATTTTTCAACAGAAAAGTGTTTATTTTACTTTTTTTTCCCACTTCTCATTTAAGGAAAGGTGATGTAAATTGTTCGCTATTAAAACAATTTTCCATTACTGTTTGTATACATGTAAATCATAGTGGAATTATAAAAAGTCTAGTCTGGGTATGTCGTGTCCTCATACTTCCCTGCTGCCAGCGCTCCACAGCCAAACTATACCTCTCACAATGTACTATATCATCGCTGCCAGAGCAATAGTCAACAGTGCAGCATAGGACATGTGTCTGCAAAACTACAGTTTGGAATTAAAACCTTTCAGAATTCGCCTTTCTTCAGAAAGTTTCACAGTATCAACTTTTTGCCCCAAATTCAGGGAAAAACAAATGCTGAGATATTGAAATTCTCCAAAGGCTGGAAGTCTATTTTTTGTCAGCTAAAATATGTGTGTAAAATTAATCTTTTTCAATTAGTTCAGAATTTCTTCAGACACCTAGATGTTCATTATTTAAAGTAAAAGACAAAAAGTAATAACTCTGGGAAACTTGGAACAAAGTACAGATTATTTTATATATTTAGTGTGTCTGTTACGGACTAGGAGTAGTACAGTAATGGGATGTAACAATCACCTTTAACTATTTTTTTACAAAATGCATGTTTCGTATTTTGGAAGTTGTAATGCATTTAGTTTGTGATGTGATCATATGGAAAGGAATAATTACAAGGTAGAGACATAGGAGTGAAACATCTTTAACTCTTTACAGCAGGTATTTCAGATTGATTAAGTATATGTAAATCTAAATAATATAGTGTAATGATGTGGTTGATTTCTTTTAAGTACTTCAGATTTCAGTGTTGGTTTAGCTCTCTTTAGTCATTCACATTGTGCAAAAGAATATTCTGTGTCAGTATCCATGTTAACTATTACTTATGTAAGTATAACAGCATGATTTTGTTTAACAGTTGTAGCTTTGGTATAGTGAGTACAAGCCTTTTGTAGGCAAAAATAAAGTCAAAGCAGCTGTAGGAAGAGACACCAAGCATACATTGGCTGTTAAAAGGAGGTACAGCCCAAAGATGAAGGATTGCGTTCAGCCCCTTAATTCAGTTGGAAGACTTTAAACTATAGACCAGTTTTAAAGTCAGACTTTCAAAGAGCAGGTCTGACATATAGGTGACATATGTAATCCATCAGTGATCTCAAGCAGATACCTTTTTGTATGAACGTAGAATGTAGAAACATCTTGTCCTTACCAAGAGACATTATGACAAGTGCCTAGGGAGAAAACAAATAGAAAGTATCCACCATACTCAGCAGGAGCAAAGACTTAATATTCTTAACCTGCTGCAAGTTGCTTGTATGAGGCACATCTGTATGGTGTTCTGTATTAAGTTTTTACTATCAGCTGCTCTGATGCCAGACATTTATGCAAATAAAAATGTGGGAAGGATCTCTGGATTACTTTATCTGAAACATTCCCAATTGCCCAATTGCATCTGAGCTTTGGTTTAGTTTTACCTTTTTTCTTTGGATGGAGAAATCCAGGGCAGTCATTAGAAGTTAAAAAATACATTATCCCAAAAGTACATGCTCCTTTTCTGTCGTCAGAGTTAGTTGTAAGGTGTAAGCAACAATCTGAATTGTGCCTAGATAAAAAGAGAGTATATCACATTTTGATGTAAAATTCGATTAGAACTGCACCTTTGTGTTAATATGTAGGGACCCAACTTTTTTTTTTTTAGCCTTAGAACTCATTTGAAATGCCATCTGTTTAGTTGCTAAGTTATGTGTAGTGGCTTTTTTGAGAGGGAGTGTCTGTCTACTAGCAGCTAAAATAAGTTATTTCTATTTATGTTTGTGACCTTGAGATGTAAGTGGGAATGTCAACTTTTCTGATTTTGGCATTCTTTCAAGCAAGGCAAGTGATTCTGGCAGCATAATCTTGTTTATCTC
Organism: Dromaius novaehollandiae; assembly: GCF_036370855.1. Lineage (NCBI taxonomy): Eukaryota > Metazoa > Chordata > Aves > Casuariiformes > Dromaiidae > Dromaius > Dromaius novaehollandiae. Next base: position 30,004,071 of record NC_088098.1, read on the forward strand.
TTTTCAGCTCCAGGTGGTTTCCTTGGTCTGTATCCGAGATATTTATTCTTAACAGAATTATTTCCTCCTCAGCGAGGCAGATCTGCAATATCAGCATCTTCTAGTTCACACACCAGGACTGTAATCCGCAATCTAAACAGACAAGATGAATGTAAACCTAAAAATAATAGAAAATCAAAAGATTCAGCTGATAGAACTAAGAAAGTAAATAAAAGGTGTAGAAAAAGAATCAAGAATGGGAAAGTGAGTAAATAGATAGTTTTCCCCACATTTATATGTTAATACTGGACAGAAATGTGAACACAGTGCCAATTACTGGGACATGCTATAAAATAGAGCAAATAAAAATGCAGTAATTTGTCTGCTATTTTTAGACCTGAGTCAAAAAAGCTCAGAAGTGCATCCTTAGTTGTTGGGGATTGCTCTAAATTAAACATGTCCTTAAGTGCTTTGTTGATGACGCTGTTTAAATGGAGCATATTCAAACATATGATATGCACAAATCTGTTGAGATTTCGTTCTTCATTTTACAGCAGTTTTCTTTAGTATTATTATTTAAGCCTTCTATTTTATGTTAATTCTAGTATTTGGTGAAATCAGTCTCTATACAAATTAACAAGGTGATATGCACTATTAATGTCCATCATCTGTCTCATCTTAAGATTCTTATTTAAGTTATTTTTCCTTCTTGGATAATCATTGTCATTACTGTACCTTAATGAAACCAGATAAATGTGAAAGGTAGGGTCAGCTGGTCACTGGATTTAAATCAGTGCAGATCAATTGATTTCAGTGAGTCCATACCTATTTACAGCATTCCATAGCCTTGTGCAGAGTTTCATAATTAGAGTTAAATGCTTTATCATTCTTTTGTTCTTAATTTTGATGCGTAAAGCTACCATGCAGCCATAACTCAGTTCATAAATGCAAGTTACATTTGTGTAGCAATCATGTCAAGTTCTGTTTTGAAACTGGCAATTCCAAAGGCAACTACAGCTATACCTAACAATATTTTTAATAATTTAAAAGTTGCATGATATTCTGAATTTTGCAATTATTTATTTTACTTGCTGTGAAAATTCAGAGCTAGGTAGTTTAGTATCTGATAAATTACATGAAGGTTTTTAGAATTGCACTTGTGAGTTTAAAAGCCCACATTCAGCCTTAGCCCTTTCCGTAGAAATAAGCTTTTTGGTTATTTTGAGCCTTCATGACCCTGAAAATGTAAAGAATCCACTTGAAGCAGGGCCAGCTGAGATAAACCATGAGTTGTTTAAATCTGTGAATCCAAGGAATTATGCTGCTTTCAGTAGCTGAATATCTGATACAAGGTTTGTAACTTCTAGTTTCATTTGTCATTTCTTCAAGCAAGTTTCTACATGCAAACCCTGACATGATTATGTGATGTTATTATTCTACTTTGTTACAGTTAACTACATTTAATTATAGATAATTTTCTGATTTTATATGTTCCCAACATGGTTACATTTTTATGACCTTGTATCAGCTTCTATTGTTTAGTTATGTCTCTAAGGACTTATTATCTAGTCTCCTGTTAGTGGTTCAGTCATCCGCCAAAGAACACAGATAACATTTTCCTTAGCTACTTTACATTTTTTTTATGTAAGTACTATGTACATGACACAAAACAGTGGAGAAATAGGCCTGCAGTTTCTATATTTTTGTAACAGTTTGATCTTGAAATCTTTCTTATTGTCTGTATATTCCCTTTTGTTTTTATTCACTTTTACCAAGTTAATGTTGAAGTCACTGCAGACTTTATAATCTAAAACAGCTGAGAAATAACTGCTGTATAGTGACTGGTAAGAAAAGATGACTGTTCCCCCACAGTTAAAATGCAGCTTCCAAAGGACTGTACCGAGGATGCCCTGGTTCAGCAAAGCACTTAGGAACATGCTTAATTAAATTAAATTTAATTAAAAAATGCACACTTACTGACATCAGTAGGATTGATAATCTGCTTGAAGGTAGGTGTTCTGCTGTACCAGACCAAAGAAGTCAGTATGCAGCAGAATTTATTACTAAACCCCAAAAGATCTTAAAGTACCTAATTAGTAGTAAAATATCTAAATTCTCCCTTTCTCTCTCTGGTAGTCTGATGGATATAGGGACCACTCATATGTTTAACTCTTGACCTGCTGCATCTTGCATTTGGACATACCAAGTTATTACATACCTGCTGCATCATTTTGTATATGCTTGTCCTTAATTGTTATTAATAAACGAGTGGAAATACTGTAGCTCCTGGAATGTTGTTTCCATTGGATACACAATGTTTTTGTAAAGATATTGAGTGTAGGTTTTTAAAATACAAAGGTTATAACACAGTTGAAAAGGCAGTTAGTTAAAAATTTCAAAACATTATAAAACATCGTTGAGATTTTGAAACTGTTACACTCCCTATGTACAAACTCTGGATATTCTCCTAAGCAATTTATGATTATAGGAGCCAGTAATTCCTAAACTTATATTTTGTTGTGAAGGGAATTGAAGTCTAAATATTATTAAATTCTGTAACCTAATAGTTTTAAAAAAGCATCTTGAACTTTGAACTTTTTTGTTTAGTTGTGGTGATTTAAAGCTGTTAAATTGAGCTTCTGGAATTATTGACTATTACCAGTTTGAAAGTAAATGATTCCCAGTGGGACCTATTTCCAAGTTGGAATGAGTCCAAGATACAAACCCTCTGAATGTGTATACACATAAATCTCTAATCTCATCAAGCAGGTTATTTTAGGGAAGCCTAGTAGATTAATAACATCATGCCTCACAATTCCATTAAGGAAATCATGTCAGAATAAATTAATGAATAACATACTGATATTTTAGGCTTACTTTATGGCAATATAATGCAGTTGTTTAATAACTCATTGCACAAACCATTTTCAGTATTGTTGACATTAAATAGAAATCCATGCGGTTACTATGTTATTTGAGCTTTCATTTTAATGGTAATGTTGATCGGAAGAAAAGCAGAAATTAATGCAAAAAACTTTCCAGACAGACTTGGCTGCGTATGATTAAGGTGCTGTCAGTCCTGCTAGCACCTAAACAGGGCTGGTTCTGTACAAGAACTAGCTTAAAGGAACTAGTGTCTCGATTTTGAGAAACGTTCATTTTGATTCATAATAGCCGTTCTGTGCAAGAATGTTACAATAAAAGCCTATTTGGATTACACCAGCCAGGAATGAACTTAAATGCCTCAGTGCAGAAGAGATGCATAATTTTCATCTCTACTCTTATCCATTTTTTTATTAGCATATTTTAGTACTTGGAATTGTAAAAGGAATGAAAATGCAATATAGTCAACATCGTTAAAGAAGACTTAAAAATACTGCAGGAAGGGGGACCAGTGCTATTATACATGAGTGTCTTAGTCTTGTTTCCAGAAAGAATTGAAGTAAAACTAGGCTCAAAATATCTTGCACTCACTGATGTTTGAACATAAGTGTGAACGTTATTCAGGTATTCGGGTACGCACTTGCCCAGTGTTTGGTTGAACTTTACAAATCCGTCTTTAGTGTGGAGTATCTTTAGATTACCATGGGAGTATCCTTTACATTGCTTAAAACTGTGAAAATATTAAATAAGACAGAAAGAATTATACTTGGGGAGAGGAGTTACTGAACACCAGATCTTAAGCATGTTTGCAACTAGCTTTTCAGAAACAAACTAACAAAGTAAAAAGTCAAGGCTCTGAAAAGCAGTGATAATGATACTCCTAGTACTTGCAGTTCCTGTTTGGACTCTGGAAAATCTATTTTATGGTACTTTAAATATTCTTTTTGATTAATATTTTGTTACCACTTGTAAGTTTCTCCTCCACTCTGAAGAGCTTGGTTCTAAGAACCTCCTCTGCAATCATCAGTTGAATCTCATGTGGATTAAGAAGCAGCTCTACTAACCCAAAGCAAGTCAGCTTACACAACCTCTGTTCTCAGAGGCAGCTTCATGTCAACTTTTTCCACCAGAACACTTTTATTTTTAGCATCTTGATTTTTCAGAGATCCCAAGTTGGAGGCTACAACCCTGCCAGCTGGGACCTCATGGTGGTGAAACTGTTTCCCCCACCTGCAGAGCCCATATTCCTCTTTTTTGCTGAAATGGCAGCTTGATCTGAGAAATACGGTTTCAGTTCAGCAATCCGTTATGCTTATCTTCTCATTTTGATCTGTTATTCCAGCACTGAGCCTTAAGGAGTTCTCCCACCTTGTACACAACAAATTCTGTTTTTCAAGCTTTCTGTCTGCTTTTCTGTTGAATGGGTTAACAACTGTAATTGAGAGATTTCTTAGCTGTAAATCAAGAATGAAGACTCTTTTAGGCTGAGTGAGGGTATTTGGAGTCTCTGTTGGCAGAAAGGAAAGAAGCATCTATGGTATGTCTCTCAAAAATGTCTCTCAAAAATCAATGCAAAAAGAGGAAAAGATATTAGAAGATATTTGTTGAAGATGTGTGCAGCGCACTTGTAAATGTTTTAGGATAAGAGTTACATCCCAGATCAGTCTGTGCTTTTGATCTGTCCTTGCTACTTGTTTCCTTTACAGGGTTTGATTTTGTTGTCTGCAGGGACTCAATTTTCAAGGATCATGGGACTATTTCTCTTAGGGATCTCTCAGGGAAGGCATGCAGTTTTTCACTGTTTTCATCTAAATTGTAGCAAATACTGTAAAACTTTTCCTACCTCTGAAAAAATTACGGAAGGAACAAGGTCAGCTTAAATAATCTATTTTTCTTTGTTGACTTTGGGCAAGGAGGAAGATAAAGCAGAAAGAGGAAGGAGCTTCACTTTCTTCAGTTTCATAAAACGCATGTGTAACAGCTTTTTCCTTCATCCCATAAGAAAGGAGCAGCTAGTTTTAAGAAAAAAAGCACATAAACTTCCTCCTACCTCTGATGAAAGAAAATAACTAATCCTGTACACTTCTAAAAAAGCAAAAGTTTAAGGAGAACTGTAATACTCCTCATTAAGAAGAACAATGAATCTTTGTATCTCAGAGATCCATCCAAATGTAAGCATCTATTTATGTTCAGCTCTGACCTTTGTTACAGAGGTGCAAATGCCTGCTTATGTATACATGCACGGAACGTGAATGACCCTGTGGATGGTTTCAGCCGCATCAGCAAGTTCAAAAATTAGCACTTGTACCAGCAAAGCACTCTTCCACTGCTGCACTGTTGCTGACAGAGAAATGCTAGTTTTTATTTTGTGCATGGCAAGTCTAACATTAGATATATTATAATGAATTTCACATGACTTTTTAAAATGATGGCCAGATAAGCTAATGCTGGAACTTGGATATACAAACATGAAATATTGTACAGAAATAAAGAGATATGAATATAGTATAGTCCAAGAGCAGGTCAGGAGATAACTTGAATACAGCCTATAATTACCGAGATGGAGGATAAGATTTCTGGTAATGGTGTTGAGTGTTTAGTTTAACAAAGGTGTAACAAGATGCAAGAATCTGGACAAATTCAGACTAGAAATATTCAAGTGCAGATATTTCACAGGAGATTAAGTAACCACTGGAAAAAAATTGGTGATGTGTACATTCTCTGTATGTATGCTTAGAGTATTAAAATTGAGTCTTTCTAAAGGATCTGCTTAATCTCATCTAGAAACAGTCCATTTTCACCAAGAATTGCTATATAAAATTTCATGACCTGGATGATGTGGGTCAGAGTGGATTATCATTTCTCATGCCCTATGGCCTTTAAAGCTGCCAATTCACAAATAGCTACTCCACTAACGATCACATGCTTTACTTTTCTAACTGAATATAAAATATTCCTGTCAAAACATTGTAAACAAATACTGGAGAAGTTGAAATATGAAAGAAGTTCAGCACATATGGACAGCATGCAGAAAAGGGCAAAACTATCTAAGCAGCATCTGCAAGGAAATAACAGTCAAAGCATGAAAATCATACTGCAAAACTCAAGGTGAAGGACCATTCCTTTTTCTCCAGTTATAAATTTATGAGGTATGAGTAGTTTCACTCCGTTAAGAAAAGACTGACGAGTGAGACCAGAGGCCACACAAAGTCTGAAATTACATATGTAGGAGAATTTCTCTCTTTCAGTATCACTTTCCCTTTCTTGCACTTGGCGCATAACTGTTTCGTGGCTGTCATTCCAGTAAACAGTAGTCACTTACTCAGACGCTCAGCCTGCTTTAGCTTTGTTTCTGTAGCCAAGGGCATCACCTCTTAGATGAACTACCTAGTAATAATGTTGTGGCAAAAAACTCTTTCCAGTAAGAAAGCTCGCTATAGTGCCTCCATTACTCAAGACAAAGTAGATGAATGACAAGCCTTTTAATTACCATTTCTTTCCTATTGCTGGTGTCTTGTGTAACAGGTCAGATTGTTTTTGCTTCACTGAACTCTGGCCAGAAGAACTTTGGGACGAAATGTGTTGAATATGGACACTACTTTTACCTTATAAATTATATATATTACTCAAGCTGACTATAGTGCTTAGGATTATTTGAAAATGTCCTAGAAAAAGTACTTAAGAAATCTTAACAAATGAGCAAGTTTTTGTTTTACAACAGTAAGAATGCAAAGTGTCAGCATTCCAAATTTGGCCTGTCAAGTGTGTATCATATTTGTATTATAAAGTTACTCCCCTTTCTCATCTTTTGGGGAATTTATCCTAGAATTGTCTTGAAGAGTAAATGCTCAAAGCCATCTCAAAACCTCAAAGCCATTCCGCTTTCCAGTCTCCCTCTTTGCTGGAGGTCATCTGAGAATATTGAAAGCTAATGTTTTTTTCAAACTGGCACTGTTGGTGACCAAACTGGCACCGCTGGTGACATCAGGAAGACAGTAATCTTTTTATTACTTTCTCTCATGAAGGAATTAAAAATGCTGAGTTTCTGTACAGACCATTCAGATTTTAGAGAAATAGAATCAACTTCTTAGTCCCATTCCAACCTTTTCTGTCTTCATTGTTTTGAAGTAAGCTGTCTGCTTTTGTTTAGGGAAGACATTTCTGCCACTAAATCTCCATAAGCAAAAAATAGTCTTTCTTTTTAACAAAGAACAAGTCTCTAATAAGGGAGATCATCCAAAACATAACTAGTTTCTATCTGGCCTGTCTGGTGAAACCATTTTGGGTTTCTTTACTTTCACATTGACCCAAGGAGCAATCACTGTCTTGAGACTACATCAAATCTTGCTACTCACCTGATTTACTGTCATTCTTGTAAATAGCAATTATTGAATCTTTTATGAATTTTTCACTATGAATTTCAAAGGAAAAAGATTTGCTCCTCATGATAAGCAGATAAAAGTACTTTAAAATTAGATTCTATCTACTTAAAAGTGCCAGCAATTAAAATGTATTAGGAAATAAAGAAGTACTATTAAACTTAAGTTTAATGAACATCTATTTTCTAAAAAAAAAGAGCCTAAAAAGGCTCTTTTCTATCTTTTGTATGAATGAAGTGCTTCATTTGAACTTTTAACTTTGTCTCATGGTAGTTGTAAAACATTTTATGAGTAATGAAAGTGTTTATAACCACATCTTACCTGAGAGACATACAGATAGATACATGTAATGTTAAACTGACTGTTAGGACTACAGTAAGCAAAGGACAATAAAAAACGTCACAGAAAATGCCCAGAAAACTTATGTTGGTAAGGCTGTTTCTCTTGCAGACTGCAGGCATGATGCCAGCATAGCTCATGTACTTATTTTCCAAATCCTAACTTATTCCTCCAGCTGGGAAAAGCATATGGCTAGTGCTGTCTTCCCACAGGTACTTTTGCATATAACAAGGCAGGACTGTGCATGCTGTTCTAGTCTGCCATACTAGTTATAGTATGGATATGAGGCTGTGCCAGAGATTGTCAAGCCTGCAACTGATTAGAGAGAATGGGGGGGTGAAACAGTGTGTTGGAAAAGAAAGACTGTCGTTTTCATTAGAAAGATCATTGCACATTTAGAGCTCAGCCATCCTGCAGAGAAGACCGGAATATTCCTCATCGGTGGCATGGTTTCTTTCACCCCTTAGTGATCTGCTTGTGAGAAAGAATTGATGAATTAATGACTAAGTCTTGTTTTCCTTTAAGGAAATGGCAAAAAAATCAGTTGCAAATTTCTTTCTATTTCAGCAGTCCAGTTGAAGTCCAGGGGCAGTCCAGTGAAGATGGTTTTATCTATACAAATGTATAGCCATTTTTTAGTCATTCAATTGGTAATTTTGTATTTAAGAAGAAATCTTGGTAGGCTTTTCAGTCCAAAAACGATTAAGACATTCGTTTTTACTTTGGATTGTGGTTTTCTTTATGTATCAGCATGGTTACTGTAATTCATCTGGAAATTTCAAAAATCATTCAAAAACAAACTAAAAACTAAGCAAAATGGGATGTTTCTGGCAAAAAAGGGAGAACTTTCCCTGCAAATTTTGAGTAGCACAATATTTGTTTTTTTTTCCCCAAATCTGACCAATCGAATGTACTAATGAAGTAATGAAATCGGAAAAAGTAATCTTTCCTTTTACAATGCTTGCTGCTGTCAGTCTTCTTGAGATGGGTCATCCAATCTGCAAAAGAGGACCAGGTATATTTGTATTGCTATCTTAATAAAACCCTACTTTCCTGAGTTGCTTCTTCAGTGCCGTGGTCCTTGCCGTTATGCTGTTTCTCATCTCAGACTTCTGCAGGAACTGTGGAGATCTGAAACTTCAGCAATAGACTCTGGGCTCTGCTCTGCTTTGAGGGAAGATCTCAACTGCTAGAATAGCAATAGAATGACTTTTAATGAAAACCTCATTCCAGATTAAAAAATAAAATCAAATGTCATAATGCCCACAACAGTGGCAGAAATCAATTTGTCAGTTTTGAGCATCCAGAAGAAGATACTTTTCATTCAAATAAATCTCTCTTGGGATTAGTTAAGCACATTCTTCCTCTAAGTCAAAACATTGTCAAAAGTTGGTCTTAATTCAAAAATTTGCGAGGCAGTCTCCAAATCTCTGCTAAGGAATGACAGCTGAATCAATTTGGTCATTATTAGCCAAAGATGTATCTAAAGCAGAGGTGGGGATGATGTATGAGCCTGTGGTAGCAGGAAACAAAAAATTACAACTAAAGGAGTTAACACAAAGGGAAGTTAACTCATGTCATGTAGAGGTTTGTTTCAGACTCCTTAATGGTTTGGCTTGAACCGTGTTCCTGGAGTTCATAGTGCTTCAGGGAACTCTTTGTTCAGATTTCTTCAGTTATCTGAAACTCATGAAAAGTTTCAAAGCAGCTATTCTAGTCAATCACATGAATGTACATGAGCACATACTGAACTCGATTTAACCCATGTTAAGGTTATATGAAATCTTTTAAATGACTTAAAGGGATATGGATCAGGCATAGAGTAAAACTATATGTGGAATTTCTATAAATTCAATGAAAACATATCAGAATTTTGGCAGAACTGCTCTAAGTTCAATATTTATTCATATAAAGGCTATTTTAAATGTTTGTTTCTCCCGAAGTATAAATTTTATGCAATGTCACATTTCTATTTCATAATCTTAGTATGTTTCTAGTCTTCTTATTAGATCAGACAATAGAGCAAGAAAACTTAAAGGCATAGATACTGAAATCCTCTGCAAAAACCAGTGAATGCACTGGGGACAATTTTTTGGTATAGGTACTAGTTGGACTGAGGTACTCTGCTGGATCATCTGTTTATGAATAAGGCAGAAGTGATCGGGGTGGTTGATGGCATGGCATTGTTTGACTGCAGTGACCATGAGATGGCAGAATTTAAGCTCCTGAGGGAAGAGAGAAGGTCAAGTAGCAGAATACTACTACTATACTTCAGGAGAGTGGACTTTGGCTTGTTCAGAGAACTAGTAAGAGGAATCCTGTGGGAGGCTGCCCTCAAGGACAAAAGAAGCCTAAAGAGCAGGTTAATCCTCAAGGGCAACTCTCATGAGAGAGTAAAAATGAGCAGGCATGGCAGAAAGCCAGCTGGAATGAAGGGGACCTCATGACAGCTCAAACACAAAAAGGAAGTGTTCAGAAGATGTATCTAGAGATGAGCTACCTGGGAGAAGCATAGAAGCATCGCTTGGGTGTGCCCTGATGGAATTAGGAAGGCCCAGGCTTGCCTGGAGTTGAAAGTGATTGAAACAGCAGCAAAAGGAAGAAGAGAGAAAAGATAGTCCCATTGCTAAATAGGGTGAGTGACCTAATGACAAAGGACATGGAAAAAGCTGAGTTACTCATACAATTATAGAATACTTGAGATTGGAAGGATGTCTCTAGTCCAACTTCCCTGCTCAAAGCAGGGTAAATAGAATAGGTTGCTCAGGGCTGTGTCCAGTTGAGTTTTGAATATATCCAAGGAAGGAGATGCCAAAACCTCTCTAGGCAACCTGTTCCAGTGTTCAATCGCCCTTACAGTAAAAAAGTTTTTCCTTACGTTGAAATGAAATTTCCTGTATTTCAGTTTGTGCCCATTGCCTCTTGTCCTATAACTCAACACCACTGAGAAATGTTTTACTCGGTCTTCTTTACCCACCCATCAGGTATTTGTACACTTTGATAAGATCCTCCCCAACCCTTCCTTCTTGACGCTGAACAGTCCCAGCTCTTTCAGCCTCTCCCCATGTTAGATGCTCCAATGCCTTAAGCATCTTCGTGGCCCTTCGATGTACTTGCTTCAGTAGGTCTGTTCCTTGTACTGGGGACCCAGGACTGGGCCTAGCACTTCACATGCTCCAAAACTGCCAAGCAGAGGGAAAGGGACACCGCCCTCAACCTGTTGATGACACTCTTCCTAATGCAGCCCAGGAGGCTGTCGGCCTTCTTTGCCGCAAAGACATGTTGCTTGCTCATGCTAAACTTGTTGTCCACCAGGACCCCCACATCTTTTTATGCAAAGCTGTTTTCTAGCCAATTGGCCCCCGGCCTGTGCTAGTACATGGCATTATTCCTTTCTAGGTGCAGGACTTTGCATTTCTTTTGCTGAACTTCATAAGATTCCTGTTGTCTCATTTCTCCAGCCTGTTGAGGTCCCTCTGAATGGCAGCAAACCTTCTGGTCTGTGACCTTCTCAGTTTTGAATTGTTGGCAAGCTTTCTGGGTCCCAGAATCAATGTCTTCTTTGAACTGGTGTTTAGCAGTGGGATCTGCTCCCACATCTCTGCACCTAATAGAGTTTGGGGATAAAGAAGTACAACCTTTAGTAAAAGATGATCAAGTTAGGCTGTACTGAAGTAAGTTGCAACCTGTAAGAAGTATTAAGTAGCAATATAACAATGTAGTAAGTAACAAGATCATGGGACTGGATGAGATGTATGCAAGAATGCTGAGAGTGCTGATGATATCATTGTGATCTCTGTGATCTTTGCAAGGTCAGGGCAAGTGAGGAGGTCCCTGTTGGCTAGTAAAAGGCACACATTACATCTGTCTGCCAAAAGAGCAAGAAAGAGGGCCTAGGGAATTACAGACTGATTAACCTCACCGTAGTCTTTGGGAGGTTAAGGACTGTGTCCGCCCTGGAAGCCATTTTCAAGTACATGAATGGTAAGAAGGTGATTGGGAATAACTTGGATTTACCAAGGGCAAATAATGCCTGACCAATCTGATGGCCCTCTGTGATGTAATGACTGACCAAGAGACGCAGGAGAAAGCAGTGAATGTTGTTTATCTCGACTTTAGCAAGTCTTTCCACACAGCCTGTTATGATATCCTTTTAGTGAGATAAGGGAGGTATGGACTGGATGGGACTACAAGGTAGTTGAAAAACTGCCTGGGCCGTTGGGATCAAATGGTTGCTGAATGATTCCAAGTCTGACTGGTAGCTGGTAGCGAGTGGCATTCCTTAGGTGTCAGTACTGGGGCCAGCGCTGTTTAACATTTTAATCAGCAGCCTGGTCAAGGGGACAGACTACCCTCACCAGCTCCAAAGCCAAGAGCAATCTGGGCAGTGGTCAATGTGCTGGAGGGCAAAGCTGCCATCAGAGAGACTGCGACAAGCAGGAGGAATAAGGTGACAGAGACCTTGGAATAACTCGTGGAATTCAAGAGACAAATGCACAGAAGCCCTGTGCGTGGAGCAGAATAATCCCATGCAGCAGTACTGCCTGGCGGCCCAGGGCCTGGAGAGCATCTTTGCAGAAAATGGACATGCAGGACATGTTGAACATAAGTCAACATTGTGTCCTTGCAGTGATGAAATCTAACTGCATACTGGGCTGTGTTAGCAAGAGTGTAGCCAACAGGTAGGAGGGAATTGATTATTCCTTTCTGGGTGGCACTTCTGAGGCTGTATCTGGAGTACTCTTTCCAGTTTTGGGCTCCTCAGTACCTGACATGAAGAGAGACTGAGAGAAGAGGTTTTTTCTCCCTGGAGAAGAAAAGTGTAAGGAGTATGTAATTGCTGTCTTCAGCTACCTAACAGGAGGTTTTAGAGAAAAGGGGCCCGTCTGTTCGGGAGGGTACACAGTGCTAGGATGAGAGGCAACAGTCACAAGCTGCGGCAAGGGATGTTCCAACTGGGTATAGGAGCCAGGCGGTTAGACACTGGAACAGGCTGCCTAGAGGAGCTGCAAAATCTCCATGCCTGGAGGTTTTAAAAACTCAGCTGACATGAAGCAACCTGATTTAATGATGAAGTTAGCCCTGCCTTTAGCAGGACATTGGATTTAGTAAACTTCACAGGTTCCTTCCAGCTTAAGCTATTCAGTGTTTCCATGAAAAGTATAAACGTGAAAATAATGTAAAATTAATTCTTTTGTACTATTACTTGTCTGTTTCTTATTTGGAATAAAGAATCACCTGTAGAACAATTTCAGTCAGTACAGCAAGAAAAAAAATGCTGTCAGCTTTAAGTGCTGACAAATGACCACCCTCTGGTATAACAGGAAATGTGAAAACGGGACATGAAAAAGTGAAACTAGATTCCTGCAAGGGGCAGATCCCCTGCCAGCTCTGAGATGGAACCTTTGGGGAAATCAAAGTGGTGACTCAGTGTAATGCACGATGTGCCTGTGCGATGAATAAATCAAAGGGGACGGGGTCACAGGCCATTCCTTTTTCTCTGATTTGGCAGAGGATTTTGTTTTTGATTGCAGTACAGAACAAGAAATGGAACTTCAGTTCACAGAGAGACAGACTACTGACTGAAGAGCCTTCAAAGGAAGAAAATAAAAGGTTCTTTAAACATTACAGGAAATAAACTTGCAAACATGACTAACTGGGGATATTTCTGTTTTAGTTTTTTAGCAGATCATCTGCATTGTCCTGTTAATGTTGAGATTTCTCACTAAGTCAATACATTTATCATGAACTTCATTATTTGATATTGTGAAGGTTTCTGCTTCATAAATGTTGAAATGAAGACCTAAAGGTTATAAACTTCCCAGATAGTAAATGAAAGTGGATATAAGGTTGATTTATAAATAGGAACAGAGTACTTTTATCTAGAGTTAAGGTGAGCTGAGCAAAATGTGAAAATGGAGTTTTACAGAGCTGTTGGTATTGGTTTTGTAAATAAGTGATGTTAGCAAATGAAGATCACATTTTTGAAATCTCTAATTATATTTATTTTAAGAGGGTGTAGTTGAGAGTTAAATAAATTAAAGTAAAATTCAAAAAGATAAGGGTAGGTTCTGGGCGTCTCTGAAAATCCTACCAGTCATTCTGCACAATACAAGGTAAATTGTGATTCATCTCTGAAGTACTGGTTCAGTAATATATAAAGAAGTATTAAATTGAAATCAGAGCAATACTTTATTAATTGTGAACTCTGTTTACTTCATTAACTAGAAATTAGAAAGTCAGCATGATCCTAATAGATCAAAAAGAATTGTACAGTACTATGTCTGACTTAATGTTGTGATCTATCATAAAATACTAATGTGCAAACATTTGAAAAATCACCAAGTGGGCATTAATTATATCTGACTTACAGCTAGTAAAAGACAGCCTTTTTGTTCCGAAAAACAAATTTTAAAAAAGGGATGTATTTTAAATCTTTGTTACAAATGAGATTTAAAAGTCTGGAATATGGCAGTTTAATCATAGTTCACCTTTGCCCAGTAGTCACAGTAGATTAGGTCTCATAGCATTTTACTGCCTTACATCTTTTTTAGTGGCGTGTCCATTACTGCTTGAAAGTGACTGAGCTGTTTATTTTATTTACTGTCTTTTTTTTAAATAACAAAATACTTTTGTATAAGCTTAAAAGGTATGGTTTAGTTGAAGAATTGCATTCTGTCTTGTTTGCTTCAGAGCAGACATATTCTAATCATTCTCACATCCTCAGCTATGTTTGGGAAGCTGAGTGAATCTTCACAGTGGTTGTTCCTGAGCAGAGAGAGGGTTTATAATCACTCTGCAGAGCCATCCAGCAGCTTTCTATTTCTTCCATTCATCATCGTAGAATATCAGTTTAATTACAAAATCTCCTACCAAATCAGTAACTAAACTAAGGAAACACAACATAAAATACATTAACATTGTTCCTGAACTTTTACCGGTATCCAGTGTAAAGTTTTCAAGGCATTCTTGCTGATGACACTATTTACTTCAGTCAGTAATATGGGGACAATAACTTTCAGACAGTATAAAACTATTTCTGGAAGAGATTATCATTGAACAGTAATGTTCTGAAACGTTTTCCATTATAAGCATCAGACAAAGATAGAATATTAACTCTCTAGTTTATTTATTTCTGGCTTTATCTGACCTGCTAACAATCTGTTCAGCTTTAGACTTAACTTACTGTTTTAGTGAAATCTTAATTTCAGTTTAGTAATTCCTGTTAAGATTTCTTACAGATAATGTTTTAGCATGTAATTTTTCACATTATGTGGAACAGTATTTTTCAATGTTAAGACTAAACGAAACATTGTTTTTTCATCTAGAAAGATATTTTCTCTTGTCTGTATATTTTCCCCTAGTATCTCACAGTTTCTAGTTGCAGTTTGGATGTGTGTAGACTTACAGGGACATTTTATGGAAGCCGTGTCTCTTGGCCTTCAGGCTAATAATCTAAACCATACCAATCTTAAAACATAAACACCTGTATTTTATCACATCTTAGAGTTTAAGAATACAATAAAGAAAAATTTAAAGTTAACCAACTACTTTTACATTTAACTGAATTCAAATGTCCAGAATATGATTCATCTCATCGTGCAATGTGTAAGATGAATCACAACTGTAAAGTGCTCATTACTTTCCATTGACTATGGAGAGAAATTAGGGAATCCTAGAATTACTAGCTGAAATTAAGACTTCTTTTAAAAATCTAAAGCTGGATGAGATGAATCCCAGTATTTGCAAGTAACTAACTGACATTGAAAATGTAGCCAAAAATGTCAGAAGTTTAGTGTCTGAGTATCAAATATACACATCTATATACATTTTTGGACAACTTGCTAGTACTTTGCTTGGGAAAAATTAGGATAATATTCTTTTTGAGGCTCAAGATTACACCACAGTTTGTGTCTTTTCTGTGTGTGAGTTAAACTTGTAGTACAAGTGATAGTGTTTGAACAAATATTAGCAGTGTGTGGTTCTCACATACTTCTGTATACTGTAAATTCATTTTCAAGTCATTAAAAGAAGGCTGTACTGTTAGTGGACAGTCTACAGTAGAGTTATGTTAATTTGAGGATCAGATCCTCAAAAAACTTCTGCCAATTTGCCCCTTTTTATTTCTGTGATAATTTTACTTAAATGATGATTAGCCAAGGACAATAAGAGAATATAAAAGCAAGTATATATACTACAGGGCAAATTTATAGCAAATCCAGTGCTGGACTCTTTCAGATGATATCAGCCATTCGTTGGTCAAGTCGTGATCATGGTGTTTACTTTGCTTTGTCAGACAATAAGTTGAAGAACAGGCTCTTTTCTTCCCTCCATTTTCCAAGTGCAATTCTTTGCCTGGATTATATGTCAGCTCTTGTCGAATGACTGGCCCTAGAGCCAGTTGTTCATTATAGACTGATTTCAAGTAATACAGTAAAGAAGCAATCTTCACAATTTGTATATTGCTTGAAGTCTAGTTCTTTTCCATCTGCTCTGCAATCTGCTGCTGTTATTATATTATGAGAGAAGCCAGCCATACCCTCAGACCAGTTTCTGAGTTGTCATGCCACATTTTTCTTTCATTTCCTCTCAAAGGTACCTGTGAGACTGCTAGCAAATTATTTCTTAACAACTCCAAGAGTTTCCGTATCTCATCTGGTTTTATGGACGGCAGCAAGACTGAGATATTCTAGTCATCTTCAACAGAGACCAAATATACACAACAGTGAGATATTCTTGTTCTTTTGCAAAAGCAAATAACTTCAGATAACTTTTTCTCATACAAGAGTGTCCTAATTCATTTTGATTTCGTGTCAGAATATTGACTATGTATATGCAGACTATAGAATTTGGCATTGTAGAACAAAGTATTTGCAACAAAAGTCTTTCAGAAGGTTGTTCTTTAGGGTTAATTTTTGGCTCTGTCTTACTTTAGTATGGATCTTCCATCTGAGTAAATCTCTGGTTTTCCAGACTGAATTCTTTTTGTGGGGATGGTTCTTTGAAGAGCCTAGTAAGGGTTACATGTTAATACCACTTTTGGTCTTCATAAAACCCCTGCACAATGTTCTGTGCCATTGCGTAGTTATGTTGCAAGCTTTCAATACTCTTTCAATTCCTTGAAAGAACTGTAGTTTTAGTCTCTGCTTATCCGCACATACCCTTATACAGCAAAGCAGGTAAGCACTAAAATAACATTATAAAAAGCAGGGACCTGTTCCTTTGTTTGAAACTAAGATTTTCATCGAGTGCTTCTCCGATGAAGAGCATCTTTCTGTTTTTTCTCTTGTAGTGATAATTGCTCTGCAATGCTGAGATTCTAGATGGCTGAATCTTTACAAAAGGAGTAGCAAAGTACAGCTGAATATGAACACGTTTTCTAGAAACGTTTGAGGATTGTGACCATGTCTGTTCCATTTTGGACTCTGGTCTTTCTTTCTTTTTGAAATATTTTGTACTTGAAATGTATTTATGTTTTTCTGCATATCCCTATTCTGTCATTTCCCTTCAGTCAAATTTCTCAGACCAGTTTTCCAGCCATTATACCTTTCTTTCTCCTTTTAAATATTTGTTAATATTCTGCTTCCCATATTGCATTTCATTTTCTCTGGTCTTGGCTGATTGTCTATCTCTCTGTGGTCCTTGTCAGATTTAGCATTCACTAACTTGGAGTAGTACCAAGGGATCCCAGCACCTACTAGTGCAATTCCATAAAGCAAGTGCAAGAGCCATTAGTGTTCATGATAAAGTCAACTAAGCAGAGAGACACAAACATTTGTTTCTATTAAGATTCTCCAAAGACCTTTTCCCTACTCTCTTTAGACTTTGCTTATATACAACACACAAGTCCTGTAGGCGACAGAGTTTACATTTTCATTTAAACTTACTCCTGTTATTTTGACTTGTTCTGTCTCTCAGTGCCAAAACCCACCCCCCCCTTTTATTCTGCGTAAGCAATATATGCCAGTGTATGGTTGACTTTTGCTTTATTTCTTTTAATGTAAAATGCTTACATTTGTTTTATTTTGTACAGTATATTTAAGAAATCCTAAGCTATGTAACAATGTGAAGAAAAAAAGTGCTCTCATCTTTCTCCAAACAGTTCAGGTGGATGTATAGCAGCATATATTTTATTTTATTGTACTCAAATGACAGGATAGGGAGAAAAAGATCTTGGCTGTTTGCATAGAGTTATTTTGTGCCAAACCTTATCTGCCTTTGTGCTAAGTGGGCAAAGTCTTTCTGTGGGAAAAGGGACCTTCTGAACTAGAAACCAGAGCAGTCAGTTCTAAAGTGCACTCACCCCCTAGCACCCCTTTAAATTTTGTTCAGACATTAAGTTAGATAAGCTTCGTGTTTGATAAAGATTTTAGCCTTAAATAAGTAAGTTTAAATAAATGTAATTTTAAATAATCTTTAAACAATTTATCTTTACTTAAAAAAGGTCTTGAGAAGGCCTGATCTGATGTCAGAGTTGGCCCTGTTTAGTTGGAGGGGTTGCTCCAGATCATCCTCTGAGGTTCCTTGCAAAAATCCATTTTTCTGTGATTTTACCTGCTTTATTTAATTATTACTGATTGCTTATTTGCTGCCTTTTTTAAAGTACTCTAATAACTTCTTCAGAAATCTTCATTTATCACCAAACTTTCATACAGTCCAACCTCCATTATACTCCTTCTGCCAGCATCTCACAAAGTCCACTGCAGGTATTATATACTCGCTCTTCCTTTTTAGTAAATCTGTTCTTCTACAATGCAAAATACCAGGACTTTGCCCCACCATCCATTCAGTTTTGAATGTTATCACCAATTGGTCTTGCTCCTGACTGACTCATTTCAAATATTACTTGTCTTTATAGAGAATAATTCAAAGAAATACTTGTTTGAAAAAAAAATCAATTTAGCTGAATCACCTGTTCTACAAGAGAGTTACAACCTTAACTTTATTAATGTAATTAATGTAATATTTTTTAATATATGTTTAATGATCATGAAATAAAGTCCCAGATTAGTTTGGCCAATTTAAAATAGTCATTACAGGTCCTACACAGTCTACTCACTCCATCGGTGCTTTACTCAAATGGTCTGGACTTGGTTCATAAGATAAGATGAGAAGTTTCTTGTGAAACAGTAAGTATCTAAATGGAAAGTAGAAAATTGGTAAATTGATTCTGATAGTACATGATGTAATTGAGCTTCAGATTACCTGACTTCTCTTGCAGGATGAATGTTTCCATATCTGTAGTTAAACTCTGAATCCTCTAAAGGAGTTTCTGACCTTATTTTATACTGTAGTTTGAGGTAGAAATACATTTTTCTGGGAGAAGAAAAAGCTTGCACAATAAATGCTACTTTGCAGTGAGTTGGGCATGAAGCACTTTTTCTGTCTCACAAGAGTCTTTGAGAGTTTGAAGAATTTCCTGTCCTGAACCAGCACAAGAAGTTAAAATCTTGAAAGTGCTTATGATATACAAGTTCAGAAAGAAAGCTGGATATGATCATAGAAATAGATAAAAAGCCTGAAGCTAAATATTTCAAATTTTGAAACCAAAACTCAAGATTATTTTCACTTTGAGAACTGGGAAGTTTTGCATTTTGAAAATATGCTCATGTTTTCAGAATTTTTACTTTTTCCCAACATACTACAAAAAACATTTTCCTTCAAGTGATTTCACAGTCTGCATGACCTGGCATTTTATAATAATAAACATGTTGGTAAAAATCTTTTGACCATTTTTTTTCTCATAGTAACTGTAAGGAAAGAGACAGAGGTACCGGTAACACTGGCACTATAGGCACACAAAACAAATCAGATGCCTTTGTATCTTATGTAAGAGGTAATGTGAATGGATCTGAAACTGTCAGTTAAGACCTGTCGGGGAAACCTGCTTCTAGCCTATAATGGATGTCTTCTCTGTTTCATATATTCTGAAATGTCTCTACAGCAAAACTTTAGAAACAAAAATGTCAAAATTAAAACTTAGCACACTGTTCTGATGTATTACACAAAACCTTTGTAGCCTTCCTCGTAGCAGTTATACTCTTCTTAGTTTCCAGTATACCCACAGGTTTACATAATTGTGATGCAAATTGTAAGGTGAGTCATATGTCAGTCTCCACTGCTTTAAAAATGGGTATCCATTTGTGGATTGTGTTCATGTGTAGTTCAGATTACTTCTCAAATTCAAACCCCATTGAAGAGGTTGATTTAAGTTAAAAGCAAAGACTGTCTGTCTAATATTTGCTGTGGTGAAGCATCTCCTCTTGTTCCAGTCACAAATACTTAGGTTTACAGTGTGTTCTGGTGTTTGATGAAACGTCAGGAGTCCATTAGGCCTTGCTGAAAGGTCCGTCCTTCGGCCACTTCTCATCCAGCTGCAGGTTATCAGTGGTTCCTGAAGACAAAACATTGAAAGAAGGCACACAGTACTTGCTTCACTCTTGAAATTCAAACTAAGATTAGTCTTTATAAAGCCTTAAAACATTATCATTAACTAAGGAAAAAAGTCTACTCTGTTTATAGCAGATTATTAAAAATGATTTATTGTAATACATTTTCACAGGTTTAATTTACATTATAAGCTTACAATTTTTGCAGAGCCAGATCGAATTATTTTTGGCTATGTTTGCTGAAAATCTGTCAACAGAGATTCTGGGAAGGCATTTCTTTGCTTATCCAGTTCCAGTTCATTAACTTATTACATGTTGTGTGCAGTTGTCTGGCTTTTAATTATTTTAATTTTTAAAAACTGTTCATCAGTGGTTCAGGGAGGTTTGATACTTTAAAATATGGTTGATATATATATAAGTTGCATTTCCTGGTAATAGTTAAGAGTTTTTACTGAAATTTGGTAAAATATATTTTTGCCCAGTTGGGCTGCTATTCACAAATCCATTCGAACTGATTTGTACTACCTGCCAATTGTAATTTCCCTTTGTGAAAAGTAATAATGCTGCAGTTACTAGTTAATTCAGCATTATAATAATGGAGTTAATCTTCTCTGCCATCCCTAAAACTGAATCTGATAGAAAGTACAAAGGTTATGCTGAAATTCAGAAAAACTTTAAACATTATCAAAGCACTTGGCCAGTATATTTATGTTGCATTGTTAAGTTCCAAGTAAATAATTTAATTTTGTTTATACACTAGCAACAATATGAACAGTTCTCTTTTTTTAAATTGAAGGGTTTTTTCTTGCAAATGACAGTTCTGAGAATATTGCTGCATATCTGTCCTTACCCCTTCTTAGCTGCAATGAAATGTCTACATCAAGAACACTCGTGTGTAAACAATGTCCCACTCAGAGGAGTTCAGCTTGTGCAGAATAATTCAAATGCATTCTCGCTACAATCTTGTTAAGTTTAAAAACAAAGTAACATTATCTTTATTTAAAATGGAATGTTTTGTTATATCTGTGTCTCGTTAAATAACTAGAATAACTTAAACATCCCCAAAGCATTGCCTTTTATATTCCATAGTTTCTGTTATTTTCAGATTTTAGAAACTATTTTTTAAATGTCACTTGCTGAACAAATTATGTGTATTTTAAGATAAAGAAAACCTAAAACGTATAACAACATGTTAGAGGTAAAAAGAAAAAAAATCGTTTCAAACATTTCTTTTAATGTAGGATTTTTAAAACTCTGGGCAGCCATTTTCCTTTAATGTATGTGTGCTTAATTTAACCTGCTGTTTAACAACTTGTTGAAGAACAGCACTTGCTGTTCTTCTCCGGATGCTTAGGGAAAGGGCTGAGATTCAGACCTGTGTGTCTGTAAAATGCATTACAATATGATAAGTCAAGATCCTCTTTAAACCCTCAAAATGGATATGCCCAAGGCAAGCTGTCCTATTTGTGTCCCTCAGCAACTGTGCTAGCATTATGGACTGTTTTACTGTAACACCGTATCATAGTATATAGCAAATGCAGTGAATCAGATAGTGTGTGACTTTAATGTTGCGTGACATTTGCTCATAGTACAGTCATACAGAGTTAGCTACAGAATTTTACTAGCCTGTTAAAAGAGATGTTAAAAAGTGAAACAGTTCTTTCAACTTGATTGTCCACTAAAACAATTTGCAATAAACAATTTGTTATTTTTAGCAGTAAATAAATCCCTTAATCCTCTCCCTTAGTGTCAAACAGGCCTGTAAATAAAGATCAATGTCAAACAGGCCTGTAAATAAAGATCAAAGGAGAACCTTTTATTTAATTGTTTCAGTGAAGGAACTTAACTAGTTGTTAAAGAGTTGAAGCGGAAACATAAACAGCTGCATACTGTTTATACAGCCGCAGCGCTTGTGTCTTGTGCTTGTGTGAGTGTGTGGTGGGGCTTGGTAAGACTGTGCTAGGGATATTTACATGAAGAGATCATCTGCCCACACAATAGCATTAGGAATTCTTCAGACAACCTGGCCTTGGCTGAGCAATGTAACCATTTTTTGCTGATGAGAAATGCTAAGTGCACTCTGTAGCTTTTTTTTCTTCTGTCTGACTAAACAGAATATACATTTAATGATACACTTTGCACAAGAGCAAAAATGCTCGAAAATTTGGATACAGTATCTCATGGATGTAATAAATTTCAGAAATCAAAAGCAGAGGATGCAGTTTAAATACATCCTGCATTTTAAGAACATAGATTTTTCTCCTGGTTTTGAAATGGAAGGTATTAAATAATGCGTTGAGTTTTCCCCATTGAAACTGTTATTTGTCAAGTTCTTTTGTCAGGCATCTTTTGTGCTTTTTGCCAGACTATCACATCTGTAGGCAGTGCTTTGAGGTGGACACTGTAGAGGTAGTACAGCATTCTGGATCAGAGGACTGACAACTCAGCCACTGATTCGCTCTGTGGTTCTGTGTGTGTCATTTGCGGTTAGGCCTAAAAAGAAAGGTAGGTGTAGCAAATCTTATCATTTAAGTCCACTGGGAGTAGGTGGTAATATTCACAAAGTTTATTTTTAGCCCAAGGAGGCTAGATTCCTGCCGTAGTGGAGATCTTCAGCTTTTTTAAGTTTGCAGATCCTTGAGATTTTCCCAGCAGAGATGCAGACTCTTGTTTTCCCTGACAGTAGACCTGGCTTTCTGAGTTACCTTTTGCAAATCCTTTAGAAATTTCTGTCTGTTGGCCTTCAGGGATGCCTGTAAGTGAAATTAGGCTCCTGCTCTGAATTGCTCTCAAATCCATTGATTAGGAAAATAACCTAGGAAGAGTAGCATCATTAGACTAACATTAGTCTGTATGAATCCTACCTGGTCCTTGAAGAGAAGTCCAGACTCTGTATTGGGTGTCAAGTGCTTGATGATTGTTGGGTATGTTGAAACAGGATCCATAAAAACCTACACAGTGAGCAAGGAACTCCTGCAATTTTCAATAAAAGATATAGACTTAGGACAGGAATATGTTTCAAATCCTGTTGCAGTTTGTTAAAAGCACCTTAATTAAGACTGTTCTTGTGATCTAATCCAGAGACCTGTCCTGCCCAGTGCATCCATTTCATTTCTCTAAAACCAGAGGAAAGAGAACTCATTTCTTATATTTGAAAGATGGAAAGGGGCGCTCCCTCTTTAATCCAGCAATTGGAGCACTCACACAAGACATGGAAGTTAGAGTTTCCATTCCCCTTCACCTAAAGGAGGTTGAAACTCACATTTCTCATCTTTTTGGGGAGTGTCATGCACACAAAGCTACTGTCCTAGTAGGAGTTAATCTTCACCTTTTCTCATTGGGTCTGACAGTGAGACAGTTTTCTGACTTGGAAAGGGATTGAACAAGTGGTCCTTGGAATAGGAATTTTATCTTGTGTGTTCACTGCCAGTTAAGTTTGGTGCATTCTTGTCTTCTATGTTAACAGACAGAAATGCCATTTACTGCATTTTTCAATGGCCTTGTCTTGTAGTTGGGCTCACAAAATACTTCACAGATGGAGCTCTGCAGGCAAGCCAAGTGGAGGAATAACCACTTTATGGATCTCAATCAATATAGGAAGTGAGCTAGAAGCTAAATTACGTATTTGTGTGGAGACTGAGCTGCTCTTGTACATGCCTAGAAGCAGAACTTTAAATGAACTGGGAGCTTTAAAAGCCAAGTCTCCCATGCGAATTAGGCAGCCCTGCAGTCTACAGGCTGATGAGCAGAGCCTTTCAGAATCACATTTCTGTTGCTTGATTTCAAAAACTTGTTTACACAAGTTCCCAACCAGCAGCGTTCAGTTACAGCATCAATCCATCAGTTTCAGGTTTTGCACTGTGCCATCGAGCTGTCTCAAGGGACCCCCACTGTGGTCAAGCCATTATTGAATTCTGGTTATATCGTTCTTGGAGACTAGCCTTCTGAGCCTCCCACGGCCGTTACCCCTTTGACACCTTGTCAAGCCAAAAGCTGGTTCGGTGCTCTTAATTCTCTCCATTCTGGTGTCATAGAAAAAGTTTCACCTGCATTGCCAAAGTATGCATGGGGGACAGCTAGTAAGTATATGGCCTAGCTGTTGTGCTCTCTGTGCTGTTTGCAGGTAGCTATGCATTATGTCATTTTTCTGTATGAGGTGCCAGCTTACAGGATGGCAAGTTTTATTGTCTCTGTGCATCTTCAAATTCCCTCTGACTCTGACTTCAGTTTCTAACAGCAGAGGCATAGGTTTTCAGCTGAGCAAAATGTTAACATTTGCCATTCTGTCATTTTAGAGTGCCAAGTATGGATCAGGGACTGTATATGCAGTCTTTTATGTATGTTTTCAGTTATTTTGACACCCTGCCTGTGTTAAATTAAGAATAATGGAAGTTTGTGGTGACATGTCTATGTGAGTATCTCTTTGCAGACTGCATGAACTCCCATGCTGACACCTGTTGGCCATTGTCAAGGCATTTCACTTCGTCAGGTGTACCAACGAAGATTAATTCAATATAGATAATTAGCAGTTTAGCAGGTAATAAAACTGCTTCAGAAAAGCATTTATCAGAATGCAGGACATGTACAGACTTTTTCTCATGCAAAATAAGAAATATTTGGTCCTTTTTACCTTTCAGGAGAGCTTTCAACTACTACTCTGTATGCCAGCCCTGTGCCTTAGATACCCTAGTGTGTGTAAAAAGGCCAGCTGAAGGCAGGGTAAGGCCTTGCATTGAGGTGCCTAAAATGGCATTAGTTGCATACACTTTGGCAACTGAATCGTGCCTTAAGTGTGTAAGCTTTCATTTATAGATCTAGGGAGATCAGATGTGTCTAGGCTGTCAAATATGTCACAGGACATACAAAAGATCCATACTCTCTGGGATTATCAACTGAAGGCCAGGATATGTCACAGCACCGAGAATGACTTAGTCACGTAGCTTTCACAATGGCTTTTGGTACATGAGAAGTTTTGATGCGTTAGCTGTCCTACAGCAACGTCAGGCAACTGATTGCTTCATCCAGCACGTCTACATTAGGGTAAGGATGAATCAAGCTCTGGGGCTCCATTAGGAGGTTGGATCCATTGCTTGCACTTAAAGTGTCTAACTTCAAGCTAAATCCCACCTTTAAATTCCTGTGATGGGCAGGAAGACATCACCTCAGCCTTGAGTTTGAACCGTGACCTTTCTTTCAGTACATGTAATAGTGTTGGTGGCATTGCAATGGCTCATACATCTGTATCCAACTTAAAAAAGTGTTCCATTTGCTTTCAGGCTGTTAGTCATTTTGTCAGCTGCTAAAATGTCACCCTTCTTTGAAGAAATATCTTTGAAATTTTCTTTTCTTTGAAAAATTTCTCTGGGATAGCACTTGTTTTACTCTTCGTCTGTGCTGTGCACACTCTGCTGCTAAGTCCAGAAGAGTGATTTAACACAGTGTTCATACATTTTTTCCAGTTCCTTGTCATTAACTTGTCTTTTGCAACAAGATGAACATAGGCAGCAACCTATGGTGTCATTTTTGGACTCTGTTTTAGAACTATGTTTCTTTCTACTTCAGGTTTCTTGTCTTTGGTTCCTCTGTTGTATGCTATTGCGTCAGAGTCTTGGTTTTTAGCCTGGAAAGAGCAATTTCCTTTGCTTGGCAGCTTCCAGTTTTACTGTCAAATCTCAATCATAAACTTGTCCTTTACCTATAGTGTTTGCAAGTATTGACTCCTCAGCCTTTAATTATTCAGTTGTCCTCTATGTTTCTGAAGAGGTTTTTACTCTGTTATGAGCTTCAACTGCTGTATTTTTCTACTCAGAATGTTTTTGTAGCTTGGGGTTCTCATGCGTTGTGAATGTGCCTTGCTACAGGATTTAAATATGCCAAAGCAAACAGAAGCCTTTTGACAAACTACATAAAACCCAGACTGACTATGAAATTTAACTGGAGCCCAACAGCTATTAGCCCTTCTGCAAGGTGTGGACATGAGTCTTTGATGTGAAGTAGAGTAACGGGTTAAAGAAGAAAGCTGTCATCACTAGCTAAAGCTTGAAAGTATAGTAGCTTTCAAACTGGGGATTTTTGTGTGATAGAATTAATTTTACTTCTGAAACTTACTTTTGAAGCCAAAAATGCTCATTTTCAAAAACACAGAATTACTCTTCGTATTTTGAAATGAAAATAATCCTGCAGAGAGCCTAAGATGCAGA
This sequence comes from Dromaius novaehollandiae, assembly GCF_036370855.1. Lineage (NCBI taxonomy): Eukaryota > Metazoa > Chordata > Aves > Casuariiformes > Dromaiidae > Dromaius > Dromaius novaehollandiae. The sequence goes on from NC_088098.1 coordinate 30,030,240, forward strand.
ATGTTATGCTAATAGTTAATTAAACAGTAGTGAATTTCATTACTATTTCTAACAATGTAATGACAGCACTAAAAATATTTCCCATGTTCTATAAAAAGTAGTAATTGTATTTTAATCAGTAAAGGCACTTAAAGTATGTGCAGATGATGTTCTTAATAGTTCCTTCATAATACTGTGTTATTTTAACTGAAGGTCTGTCACAATTTGCATATTTAATTTAGGCATTAATTAGTTATAGAATACGATGCACAATTTATACTAGGCTTCTTGGATGCTGTAATGTTTCAGACGTTCATCTTTCAAATTTCAAAGAGGACTGTTAGGATGACCTGATGCTTTCAAGGCCTTTCTACATATTTGCATATTGTATCCAGCTCTTGTGATCTTGTTGCAAACCTTGAGATACTTACCATTCATAAAAAAACAAGTGACTACATGGAGAATTTCAGTTTTAATTTTAAAAAATTTATGTCTCGTTTGATATCTCTTTGACTTGCGAATGCCTGCTTGTAGTGATCAGTCACCTCTCTGTAGGTTTTTGCATCTGTTTCACACTAATGAAAATTATAAGATACCAAGCTGCTTTTGGGGGCCAGTTCTTAAAACTGACACCCATGTTGTGCCTTTTTTGTTCATGATACATATGCTCAAGGAATGCAGTCTGACCTTCACAGGTACTGCAAGAATGCATGCATACAACATGCAGGAAAAAGGGATTTCCAAATGTTTCCCAGCTATAAAGAAGCTGGGAGAGGGTATCTAAGAGGTGTATGCTTGCCTGCTTTTACAGCTTTCCCTTGGTATCTGCTGTTGCTCTCTTTTGGAGACGAGACTTTGGAACATACAGACTTTGCACTGACCCAGAATAGCCATTCTTGTGTTCCTAAATCCGTGTTTACAACTGAACAAATTTAGAGTATTAATTATCATATTAACTACATGGAACATAATTAAAAATAGCTTGGAAAAAATGTTTTTGTTCTAATTCCAACAGAAAATCTAAGCCAGCATTTATCTGCTATTCAAATGATTAAAAAATAAATGTTTTCATTAGTGACATATTAGCTAAAAGGTCACCAAATGTGTATAATCAAAAGAGCAATTAGCGTATGCACTTTTATACATCTGTTATGAAACCATCCGTTGACATTGATACTTTCTGCTCCAAAACATATTAAATTGCTTCTAAGCAGTGATATAGTACTATGCATGGATTTGTGCCAGCAAGATCCTGTATCTTGACAAAATCTTTAGGTTTTAATAGGACTGCTGAAGACAGTGGGACCAACTCGCACTGATCCAGTTGCTCCTAGGCATGATAACATTGGGTACATAATAATGGTAAGATTTGAATAATGGATAATACACTGTTCAAGGAAGTTGTTACATGCAGCTGGGTCAGTTGTATACATCCTTAAATATGCATAACATTATATAAACTGTATTTACAGGCTGTGAAATCTGTGTCTTCAAAACACAGATTCCACTTGAGAAATTAAAATATAAGGAATACCATTATTCAGTGTGCTAGCTCTTGAGGAGGATGATGTCTTCCTAAAAACATTAAAAGGCCTTTAGCAAAGGAAATGAATATATTAAAAGCTATGCCTTTTGCTCAAAAGAATGTTAATCCAGCACAAGTAAATTTAGCTCCTAAATTGTCCTTATAGCATCATACTGAACTTCAGAGTAAAGGTCAGATTACTGCATGATGTTTTAAATCCTACCTATATACTATTTAAGCAGAGTGGAGATGCTTCCCTTGGATTTAAGTAAAATATATATATGAAATTATAATGCATAAAACAAGAAACAGCAGCTTCTCACTAAAATTCTGCAAAGCTTGCCTGCAACGTTGTGTTAAAAAACGTGGTTGTATAACTGGTAGAGTTAAAAGTCAAGTGGCTCAATTATGTTTATAAAGAAAAGTTAAAGATCTTCATTTTTGTTCATAAAGATTTTGAAAATTCACCGATTCAGTGAATGCTGAAATTCCATTTGTATTCAGGAAGAGTTAAAAAATGTAAAATAGTTTATATTTCTAGATAATTCTAAAGCCTTTGACTGTCTTCATTTTAGCCCCTTCAAAATGGACATGGGTTGTAAAATCAGATTTGCTTTTCCAGTTCTAATTGGAATTGACCCATCCAGGTTCAGTACTATGTCAACACTTAGATCTAGCAGAACAAGTGATTATGCAAGAAATGGGAAATTTTTCACAGTTAATCATAAATTTTGTCGCTAAAGTAAATTCTCTATAACTGAATCAAGCAAACGTGTGTAGCTTACAGTCTGCATTCTTGTTTCCACAGTGCATACATTATAACAGACTTCATGGGCATCAGGAATGAAAATTTTATGAAGGTAGCTGCAGTGGGGACCTGGATGGGGGATTTCGTCACAGCATGGATGGTAAGAAATATAATACTATTACATTTAATGAAGAAAAACAAAAGGAATGTGTTTGTTGGTTTCAAGGGAGAGAGGGGGTGGGAGGAGAAGAGGAGGGAGAAGCCTGAGTGTCTTGGAGTAACACCAGTGTTTCAACCCAGATATGTAGAGAGTTAACAAAGGCAAGGTGGCATAATGGTAGGATGTGTAATTAGTTGGGAGTGCAGGAGAGTTTCAGTTAAAATGAATCAGAGTACAACTTTGTTCCTTCTGCTGTGAGTGGGAGCTTTTCCATTGACTTCTGTGAGGACAGGACTGTGTCCTTTCTTTTTTATGAACTAATGTCAGGACTTGACATATAATGAAACAGAGTAATGACTCAAGTGAAACATGTCTAGTGAAAAGGAGAAAAGAAGAAAAATTATCTGAATGATGTAATCAAGAAAGATGGAGATGAAAGAAGGAAAGCCAGTTACATCCCAGAATCTGAATATAGCCTGTTTGAAGTGAAACTATCAGATTGTCTCTAATTTAGGATTTTAGAATAAACTTTTACAAAAGATTAAGTGTTTTCATGAAGCTGCTTTTCACTTGAATTATAGTCCTTACAAAGGCACTCTCCTGAAATACTGGCAATCCAAAGATCTATGTAGTCAAAGATAAACAGAAAATGTCAGCTAACCACGAACAAAATGAAGTATATGCAAATGTGTTTTGATTGTTAAGGAAAAGCATTTTTTAAATACAAAGTAATGAAAAGTGAATGCATTTTTATTTTTTTTTAGTAAGATTAGATTTTTATGATTAATGTAGGTAAGAATTTTAACAGTTATGACTGTGACATTAGTAGCTGAAGTCAGTAGGACGTTAATTTGAATTGGGGAAAGAAGTAGTCCATGATTTTTAAGATTACAGAATTGGTTTAAATTAATCTCTATTTTTTTTTCTAATGATTCAGTGACACCTCAGTTTGTTAACTCAAAATAATCAACATAATTTTGGAAGAATTCATTAACACAGAGAACATTACCTGATAGTGAATGTTTATCACATATCACATTCGCACAAATGGAAAAAAATCTCAGCATTTGTAAAATGTGGCCAGTGACTGCAGCAGTCTCAGTGTAGACAAAGAAACAAGTCAAGGTGGATGAATTTCAGGATTGTGGTATGCATTAGGAGAATATACTGTAGGAATAGTAGTATACGTACTATGTATAGTAGGAATATCTATCGTAGGAATGACTACAAGATTGTAAGACTATAGGAATAATCTCAGAAAAGTCATTTGAGTTTCTCTCAATTTATCCTCCATGTTATTTTATATTTGGAGCTTACTGTACAACAGACAAGGAAAAGTAAAGAACATCAAGGATTTTTTCAGCATATCATGCACTATGTGTCAGTGGCTTCTCCGAGACAAATTACGTGCTGTGAAATGGTGGCCATGAAAATTGAGTACATAGCAAATTATCTGTCCAAACAAGCTTACAGTATGGGCTTTGTAGAATTGGTGCAATGACTGATGTTATCAATTAATGTGGATTTCTAGCAAATCAGTAGTAAAATTCATGGCTACTTCTAAATACCATTAGCTTCATCCTTTTTTTATGGGCTTCCACGGCTTTATACAAATATATGAGAAAAGGTGATTGATGAGCTAAACTGAATTGAGAGGGGTCATGTTCATCACACATATGTGACTTAGGGCTCCAACGATAGATTTTGTATTGGTCTCACTGCATTAGGAAACATTCCAATTTCCCAGTTCCTCTTTTCTTCAGCTCCTTGGAAAAGAATTGTCCCAATGAAACATGCAGCACTATATAAAGCACATAAGTCTTCAAGTGATATGGAAATTGCTGAGTTCAAGGGATATTAGAATCCTGATCCCCTTCCATGTATTCAGAGTCCTCTCAGGTTCTCTCAGCAATGGAGGCAAAACTGGATTGTGCCATAGCAAGTTCCGGCGGTGGATGGGGTTGTCACTAAAGAACTGGGGGGAGACTGGGTTTTGGCAGGGGCAGATTTGGAAGGGGAGGTTGGTTGTAAACTAGGCTCATTCTGTTAGTTTTTAGGAAGAGCATAGGGCATGGGCTAGGAAGATCAGTGGGTTTTAGGAAATGCTTAGGATGCAGGAAGGGAATTAAGAGGCATGGTGGTTGCAGAGGAGGGAGTTAGGAAACTCAGTGAAGTTTTAAGAGGCTCTGGATAGGGATTGACAGAGATCATGCCTGCTATTGCTCCTCTCCTCCCACACATATCTTCTCACCAATATTACCTTTACTGCTCTTCTTCCCTGTTCTTTTGAATATAGGATCCCACACCCAGCCAGTTCTCCCTCCAGCACCAACAAATACCTTCCCCCATCCCATCAATTACTGCTGCTCGCAGCCCAGGTCCTCTTCAAAACTGTATCTCACCTGCTTGTGTCTGCTGGACTACTCAGAAAAAGAAGAAAGATGAAGGTGGGAGCAGAGCAGAGAGAAATAAAAAAAAGACATGAAGAAAAGCAGAAATGTCAGGCAGGGGGGTATTAGTAGCAGAGGAGAGCAGACAGTACATGCCTTGATGCAGACCTCCCACAGAGCCTGAGTGTTTGGGTCATATAGTCACATAACTTGGTAACTTAGATCACTGTGAAGTGGCTTCATCCTTCCCTAACTTCAACAATCCTATTCTATATGAAAATACTTTATCATGATGTTTATAGTATTTGAATTTGCTTGACTTGCTGCGTACAAAACCCAGAATGGAAGTGACATCAAAGTGAATTGAATCATCTCTGGGATTCTTGCTTATTATGAAGTCTCCAATCCTGTTTGGGAAAAGAAAAAGCCATATGGAACCTTTACACATTTTCACATTCACTGCAGTGGTTATATTTTCCAATGTTTAAGAAGTTTCTACAAAGAAGTCACCCATCCTTACACTATAAAGCAGAAGATGAAAAAGTGGATGTTGCCTTTACTTCAATATATTTGAACCATGCTGGAATTAAGATCTTATTCTCCATTTAATTGGGAACTTTGGAAGTAAGCAAGGATAAAGCAAAACAGATGGGATTAAGTTTTCTACATTCAGTAGAAAATAATACTGGCCTAGTACAGCAAGAAGAGGTTTATTAAATCAGGAAAGTACTTGAAATGGGAAAATATGTTTTGGATTGTGCTTTGTTTTGAATTTAAAAGGCAGAAATGAGGCACTCCAATGACCATGTCTTAGCTCACTGGCCAGTTTGGCGACAGGTTGTCACTGAATTCCTGGTATAATCAGTGATATTCTTCCCATTGTGTGTAACAGAAATGGGGCCGCACTGTAGCTGCACAGGGAATGAGTGTGGGAAGGAGCTTCTTCCTTTGTACCTCCAGATAGGAGTTTCTAGGACTAGTAATCATCCTTTCTGAAGTCTGTAGGAAGTGTTAGATGTTCTAAATAAGACTGTGAAAAGGGGAATGAGTTCAAAACACGATCTCTCTACACTTTTTCATCTTTGCAGCCAGGGAAGTATATTTTGCACCTGCCTTGACATGCTCTCCTGCACTCATAAAATGTGCATTCTGTTCTCATGAAGAATGCTTTTGAGACAGAAACCACAAGATTTGGCACAGTAGGATAGCTTTGAAAAAAGGTTGGATTTCACCCAGACAAGCCTATAAATTGGCAATTAGGACCTTCTTCTGGGAGGATGTGAGCAGGCTGAAGAAGGAACTGATTCCAGGGCAAAATTTCTGATGATTAGTTTTAGGTAGACTCCTGACCATATCTGTAAAAATGAACGAACAGCTGCAGATATATTTTTGTGAGGGGCCCAGTCCTGAGCATGTGAGGTGAGGAATGCTCAAGAGTATGCCTTCAGGAGTGGATGGTATTGAGCATTGCTATAGAGGGCAGAGTATACCCAGAGCCTCCTCCAGTATTCAAGGTGTGAATGAACTATGGGTTTTATAGTGATATAATGATGTTCTCTGATTTTCTGTTCCTTTCCTAGTAACTCTTAACATTTTGGGTTTTTTCGATAATATGGAATACTAAGATGAAGTTTTCGTGGTATTGTCTGTCATAACTTCAAGATCTTGCTCCTAGGCTATAACGGTCAGCTCAGGGGTCATCATTTTATATATATGAAGCTAGAATTGTTTTTTCTCCTGTGCCACAATTTACATTCATCTACATTGAATTTCATCTGCCAGTTTTTTGGCCAAGGAGTTTTTCCCATAAGGGCCTTCCTCAGTTCTTCACAGTCTGCCATCATCTTTATTACTACGAATAACTTAAGATCATTATAAAGCTTTCTCACCTCACTGTTCACCCTTTGTACTCAGTTGCTTGGGAATATGATGAACAGCTGCATGCAGTGCACAAATCCTTGTGGAACTCCTCTGATGACCTCCCTCCATTGCAGGAGCTGTCTGTCTAACCTACATACCTTCCATTTGCTGTCTTTTAACCAGTTATTTATCAACATAAAGACCTAAAGCTCTGGCTATTGGGTTTCCATAGAATTCTTTAATGAACGATTTGTCTAAAGCCTTACAGGAAATTCAGGTTAGGCTGTTTCAACCACATCTCCCTTATCTTTTGGAAGATCTTAAAAGATAAGGAGAGATCCCTTATCTTTTGGTGCTTTGTTGACCTCATTCAGTAATCATATTGTGAAATATCTTCATTCCTGATACTTACTGAGCGAGCCATTTAGCACTCCATTCACAGCCTCAGTGTTTCATGCTGCCATTATAGAAGTAGCCAAACAATATTGGGTGGTCCTGAAAGTGCTGTTTGCATAGAAGACTCTGAGTCCCAACTGGGAAACTATGAATATGTAGAACAGTTTGTGGCCATCCTCATGTGGCTTGTCAGTAAAAGACAGAGCTTTTTTCCAAGCAGTAAAACTTAGTATGTTCATTTTCCCTCATTTTCATTCACTGTTTCTTTCTTTTTCCCTCAAAACCCCTTCATCTTGTGGCCAGGTTGCAGGCACAATGGCTCACATTGTGCAGGTGAGCAAAAATGAAGGAACATTCTGTTTTCTATATTCCTGAACAAAGCACAGGGGGCAACAGGGCCTGAGCATGACTGTTGAAGTTACCCTGAAGACAGAAATGTGTCTGATTTCCTTGTGGTGGGACCTATATTCTGAATGTGTGCATGAATTACACGTTTCGGAGTACTCTAGCCACTGATGTATAACCTCTCTTTTCTGAAAAAAATAACTGTAAGACATATAATTAGCTATAATACAGAATTAAGGCATAACTACAGTGCTTTATTAGTATAGTCCATAGTCTATGGATCTTTTAGGCTGAGCAGGGAGGCTCTTAACAGTTTTTTGTTATTTATATAGTTACATGATTCTGAGTATTTTTTTTTAAATCATAATTTTGGACACAGACACCTACATCTGCTTAAGTCTTACTTTGAATCTGATGCCTTCTTGGCCTTGCTCCTTCCCTACCTTGCAGGCAGGGAATATATTTGCTATAGTTTTGCATAGAAACGTTCAACAGCAGTAAATGTTGTGCACTTGCTTAGCTCTTCATTTTGACCTTGTAAATGCTTCTGTGTCCTTCCCCTACAAATCTGCAACATAAAGCTTTAATATACTATACCGTGTAGGGTGAAGTAATGGAGCACCTATATTATACTTTAATAAACCCGTAGCTTGATGTTATCTTCTGATAGATATCCAGTACCTGTAGACTATGGTCTTTCTGCTTTATTCTTTATCCGTTTTGGTAATAAGAATGGATTAAGCCCATTAAGCCATTTTTGATGGCTCGCATACTCCGCTGGCAAGAATTTTAGCAGTATTTGGAGATACTTACGTTTGACTGTTTTGTTGCCATTGTGATCCTGAAAACCAGAAATTACCTGTACAATAGGAGAACCAGATATTAAATGATCTTGAAGTGTTTCTCATGTGTCTATTAAGGCAGAACATTATTCTTGTCCTCATTTCCTCTGAGACATGACTGTCTACTTCAATATCCTAGAGGAATGATTCATTGCCACTAGGCAAAAATTAGGTTGATTTACCTCTTTGTTTTTGTCTCAGGATGTGTATGTGTTGTTAGTGCATGTTCAAAGTAGTAACCCTGATGCTATAAAAACTCATGTTGCTGAAAATGGCAGGTATATGAAACCACAGCAATGAAAATAGGTAGAAAATAAAATACTAATGTCGCTAAAAATTAAACCTGTTTTAGTACAGGGCAGGACACCAGTTTAAAAAAAAGTGCTGAAACAAAGTGTAATATGGCCACTAAAAATAATAAAGTTTCTAAATTATTGTACATATCTTTTTAATAAAAGGAGAGTCTGAACAGCCACAGATGTTTATTCTTAGATCATGTGTGTGAGACTGAAAGAATAATCCATCTCTGCAGGAGATACTGTTCTGCAAAGTATAGTATATTGTTTTATTCACAAGCAGTGAAAAATTTACCATTTTAATGCACATTCCATGACAGCTTGGAGAGTGAGGAGTCTGGAATGACTGACATCATTTCTGAGTCATGCCTCTGTCAAGGATTGGGCATGACAATTCACATTATGATCAGTGTCAATCTTTTGATTGTTTCTGTTACACTGACATATCAAATGACAAAATAAAACTGTAATTGAATTTGCTGTGGCATCTGAAATACTGTGTAGCTAACAACTCTGCTGTACTTCAGTAGTGGAAATGAAATTAAACTGTGAAGTATGAAATGGAAGGAGCATGATATATGTTACTAAGCTCACTTGCCAGGACTGCAAAGGAATGTGACTAATAACACCATTGGAGAAAACATGTTTCTCTCCATTCAGAAAATCAGGCACAATGCTGGTTGCACTTTTAGTTCTGTATTTCTTTTTGTGTTTCTTCCTTTTCTTAAGGGCCAGTCAAGTTTCAAAGCCATTCTGTAGCTAATTGTTCTATCTCCAGATGATAATTCACAAGAAAATTCATGGAAACACAAGGGTGTTCAAACACTCAGTCATGGGAGACTTGCTAATTTTGTATTTTCAGTGTTTGTGGGGTAGGAATTTACATCGTGTTCTTCCTTATGGGCTGGTACTTAGTTATATAAAGTGGACTGTGCCTGTGTCATCTGAGTTCATCCAATCATCCAATCAAGTCAGATTGTCTTATTATTTATTCATTGATTGATAGTGTAGCCATCTGTTCATGTGCTCTATATTATAATTATCTGCCTCTCCCAGCTTTATCTTTTTTTTAATTCTCCCGTTAGCTTCTTATTTGAGTTCTGACCAGGCATTGCCAGAGGTGTTACTTCATCCTTGTTACTTCATGTTTTCCAGCCAGTGAATTCCTTCAACTCATCCCCACAGCAGATAATCTTTATTACATGAAGATAACCATTTTCTGGGCTTTAAAACATATGCTTGGTAGAACATTTGCTAGCACTAGAAGCCCCAGGATTTTCTTCTGAAGAAGGCTATAGTCAGCTCTATTTCAGAGCTCAGGAGTAAGAATTTGGAGGCCCTGAAGTTGGCCCCCCAAATTTATTCTAGGGTTTCTCTAAAGCAGCAGCATATGTGTCTTGAAATGAGTATCTGACAGCTTTCTATGACAAGCAGAAATCATTTTAGGAGTTCTTTCAAATATGTAGGAGATTTTCCCCACTATTTTTGAAGGCATTTGAACTTGTACACACATTTCTGGTCTGTCTGGATCATTATCTCTTTTCCACCAGTGTGTCCATTCCTGTCAGTTTAGTAATTCTGAACCTGGCAGGCACTGTAGTAAAACCCAGAATATATTTGGAGCCTGTCAAGAAGAGTATGTGGATTATGCAGCAAGAATCTTCCTCATTCATCTGATGCCTTCAATACCTGTTGAGTGGCTTTTGAGGAATCCAGGAAATGGGTCATAAGTACTTCAGTGCAGGGGAATTTATATGTCCCTATCTTGGCAAAATGGCCTGGATAACAACAGCTGATATGAGAGCAACATGACTGTGAACAGTGTGCATATATACAGTACCCACAACCATCTTAGAGTGTGTTTGCCAAAAACCTAATAATACTGAAGAAAATGACAATCAGCTGGATTAACCAGTAAACACAGAATTACCAAGAGACTTCTAAAAAAATAAGTCAGTTGAAATCAGCTTGAAGTGAAGTATAAATGAAGCATGTAAATTTGAAAGAGTGAGGAGAGAGAAGAGGGTAACAGACCAGCAGGCAAAATCTAGTTGCTCAACTGGCGTCATGATGTCTGCCTAGGCCATACAGAGCCTCCACCCTTTCTGGTTGTCGTGAGCATCCTGCATCCAACTAGTGGACTGACATTACATAGTGCACCAAGCAGCAGTCCACACCTTGAGTCTGCATATATGATCTTGCGGGGTGCTCTTTCACCACTGTATGAATTAGCAGATCGTAGGGAGCAACGCAAGTGCGCATAAAGCAGTAGCACCCACATCTGTTGCAGGAGGTGTGTGCAGACTTGGAAGGGTGTGTGTGTTTGTAATCCACACTGATAGAGGAGATATGCACCTGTCAGTGTGTGTGTGTGATGATTAGAACTTTTGGGGCTTAGTCTTTGTGGCTGTTTGTTAACATTTGGTAAGTGTCTAGCATTGTGGTTTATCTGTTATAGACCTGATATTGATCCTGGATGTATAGTTCACTGGTTGCTCCTTTATTATGTGTCATTAATAAGTCAATACGCCACTTTGATCTTGATTTGATTTAAACCATGTGAACTGAGCAGTTTTTGCTTGTAGCACTTGAGCATCTTCAATAAAAGGCTGTACATTTGGTCTGCATTGCAGTTTTGTCTGAATAGTTACCGGTCTTTTTTGTGAGTATATGAGTGTAACTTAAAGATTCTGTGAGATTGCTGCCCTGTTATCCACTTTCCAAAAACACATGTCCACCATTACCACCATTATTGTTGATGATGTTCTCTGTTTGGTGAAGGACCTCAGGAACTGCACTCCATTCCTTGGACATCTTCACTCAATCACCCAATAAAAGCCACAGCTTCCATTCTCATTACACAAATGGCAGGGAAGTTGCTTTGCCTTATGGTCCTCTGGACAACTGGAACAGCAACATCAAAGGAAGTTCAGTGCTTTCATCTCAGTAGAGGCTGACCCATTCTTCCTCCTCCAGGCAGCACCTTGATAGCGCAGTTGGGAAGCAGGAACAAACTCCTCTAACTTCACTGCCTTATTCTCTGTCCTTCAACATTTCAGGGACAGGCTGAACCACTGTTGTTTTGCTATCGCTACTGACTCTTGGATGCAGAAATGTGAGGATATTTGGCCAATTTTCCTTTTTGCCACTCTGCAGTCCTCCTACTTATGCATTTCAAGGGCACTTCTTACTGGAGTCTGCATTAATAGGAGGTAGATTCTCTGGCACTGGTTTCCCCAAACCACAGGGACTTCCTGCTGAAAAAGAACACTGAATGCCTTCATGTGTCACTCAAATTCAAGATGCTAATTCTTGTATTAGCTCTGGAGAAAGGGTTTTGGTTTGTGTCTCCTAACCTTAAGGGTGTCCATTTTGACACAACCACCAGAATGTGTTGCAAAACATATTTTTACTTCAAGATGGGTCAGGACAATTCTGAGTGCTCTGGATTCTCAGAAGGCTTGTCTTTAGCTCGGTGCTAGCAGTGGCAGCCATGGAATTCATGGCAACAGTAGAAGGAATCACCTCATGCTAGACTTCATCTCAGACATTTGCAGGCTTGGTTTCTCACAGTTTATTCTGCAGGCAAACGTATTTGCAGTCTTTGGGTGATGATTTTTCATAAGGACAGAGAGTTTTTATTATGGATCAGTGAAGGAACAGAGTCCTGAAATGCAAGACAGCAGAAGACACATGTTGAGCTTTCATTCTCCATGTCTAAATGATGACTCACAACACAGTGGGGTACCCTGCAAAGCAAGCTGATACAAGTCCCCAGCATCTCTATAGATTTTTAGGATTGGTCTAGCAACTTTCAGCTTAATCTGTATGTGATTAATATTCCAGGCACTCTGATACACTTTACTTTTGGTCCAGAATTGGCAATGTAGAACAATGGTCTGAAAATGGATCTTCCAGGATTAGGGTCATTCCACAGTAGATATCTTTGCCTTAGTAATGTCAGATCTTCTGCTTCCAAACCAGACAGGGTAGTAGTGGATGATGAACGGTTGTACCACAAGAATCCAGGCGCTTCACGCTGGCTAGAGAATTCTGATCATTATTGGAAAAAGTAGTCCATGTTCTCAGCTCAGTTCTCCCTCTTACTTAATTTTCTGGTAAAGTAATAAAATAAAAGCATGATAAATGATATAATAAAATAATATAATAAAATAAAATATAATAACATAATAAAAGCATTCTTTTTTTGTAAAGATCTGGTTCTTAGAAGGACTTGAACCTGGTGCTGAAGTCTCTTACGGGCTCACTGTTTCAACCTTAATGATTTGTTCACTTCTGCATCTTTTGATGAAAATGCCATTCTTTGTTGCAGATATCTTCTGCAGCAAAGTACGTAAGATACAAGTATATGTGAATGTTTCTCTTCTCTAATATGGTTATTTTTCCTGGATTTGTTCTCTCTACAAACACTCCTAAACAATTCTTTCCCCTTGCAGCTTCCAGCTTCTTCCCCAGTCAGAGAAATTACTATAGTTGTTATTCCCGTCTTCATCTCATATCCATAGGCTGAGGCATCCAGGTGGATGTCATTTTTTTAAGTTGACAAGACCAGAAATTCCTACTGTTTTTGTGAATAGTTGACAAAACCAAAAGTTTAGAATCTGCTTCAGGAGACTGAGCATGGTGACAGCGACCTGCCTTTTATGAGGTTGCTTTGGAACTTTCCTCTGTCATTAGAGCACATTTCAATTATAGCTCAAGCTGCATTCTTTCTGGAAAGTGTGTGTGCTTCTAGCATTAACCAGATGACCACCAAGAACTCTCTTTGTACATTCATGAGGCTATATGCTGTATACAGGTGTCCATAATTGATGTGGTCGTTAATTGGGTAGGCTTATTGTTTTTCTGTGTGCTGCTTTTCTGCCCAGCATCAGCCATAGTCCAAGTAGACATACACCTGAGGGTAAAAGGAGGAGACTGTCTTGTAGCTGGAGCCCTTTGAGATGTGTGGGCCTTGTGTGCATTCATTTTCCATCCTTATTACTATCCCCCCACTCAGGAAGTGTTTCATTTACTGTTTGCAGATGATGATGATGATGATGTTTAAAGAACATCTGTTGTTGGAATCCTGTAGGCAAAAAGGAACTAAAGGGACATATGCTGAACAGCAGTGTGCCCTTTCAGAAATATCTGCTCCTTTGTGCTAGCACACTCAGGTAACAATAATGTGAGTTCACGTATGAACTATATGTTTTGAATAGTTCTGTTGCTGGTTGTTAACCTGTTTTTACTGTTTAGAAGCTGCAGTTGTTTGTATAAAAGCAAGACTTAATCCAACAAAGATTTTCTTGTTCTGCAGAGGACTTAAAATAAGGCAGGAAGAGATAGTAAATAAAGAGGATTACAGTTATGTATCTTATCCAGCCACATGAATATGGAAATAGTTTTTCTTGGTTTTTGGAACAGAGGGAGAGATATATTTTTAGTATTCTTTTTCCACTTAGCCTGAATCAGAGACAATATATACCTGTTGTCTGTAAGCACAGTGTTGTTCCGTAGTTCTGTGTGAAGATACTTGAGAAGGAAAAAATCCATCTAAGTGTATTTCAACCTAATTCAAGAAATCAGTATTGCAGCATACCACTCGTTCATCTTAACTACTATCCTGCATCCTACAATGATCACTGTGAGATGCTCACAGTGAAAATTCTCGTGGCACCCTCAGATTCTCTAGGAAGGTGAAGAAGATAATAAGTAAAAGAGGGTGATTCCATGAAGCCTTCAACAAGTAGAGTGGGGCCTCAGCTACTGTCAACAGGGGCAGCACAGAGCTCATTAGCTCCAGCTGCCTAGCTGAGCTCTTCATAACCAAAGCAAGAAAAGTTTCCTCCTCGGAAGGCAAACAGACAAAAAGTAAACTTGTGTAGGAACAAGTGTGTATTTTCTTCATCGGGGAGGAGATAAGTTCAGCACAGGAAGAGTGTAGGAGGAGGCTCAGGAGGTGCAGGGAAGTTAAAGAGATGTTTACTGTTTAGAAGCTGCAGGTTTTGTATTGAATGCCCTGAAATACAAAACATTCCTCCTGAGAATTCAGAACTCAGGCTGGGATTTTAAAAATGAAGTCAAATTTATTTTATTTTTTTAGATGGCATGTACTGTGTGATTTTCCAATAATATGAAATTGAAACCATTGCTATCTCTTGTCAGGACCTCTGGGAAAACTCTGTATGTGTGATAAGATTCTGTTTGTCAATGAATTGTAATTGATTTCACTGTTAAAACACAGGGAGACTGTTTCTGACTTTATTGTCTTAGTGCTCCCTTACACACTCCAAAAAAAATCTTAGAAACAAAATAATGCAAGAAGTACGTCCCGCAGGCGGATGAGAGTTCTGCTAAAGTGGTCAGAAAATCCGTACATTCTTGCCCAGGAAGACTGCATAGACATAGTATACCTCACTGATTTCAGTAGTTAGTGAAAGTTTTATGATGGCTTTTCCTGTCAGCTGAACTGTTCCAGATGGAAGGGGAATGCAATCTAGAAAGCTGAGAACTGATAACCTGGACAGTTACACAGTGGTGTGCTTAGAAGTTAAGGTGATTCTCTTCTGACTGTGGTGAACATGAAACTGAGGCCTAATACATGTTTCCTTTTTATCTTAGACTTATCTGTGCATTTTATTTTGAACATAAAGTTTCTTTTAATTCTAGACCTGTGCTGATAGGCATTCTGAAATCTCTAGGAGTCTGAGATACTTTAAACATGAATGGAGGATAATGTCAAATATTAATGTGAGCTTTTCTGTTCTCCAAATATTTAGGTGAAAGATATGACTCCATCTTTTTCAAAAGACAAGGTGGAAGGGAGAAGATACACTTTCCTGCATCTCAAATCTTGTCCAGTTGATTTTTTTTGTAGCTTTGGTTAGCCATACAGTTATAAATCAGTGAGATCTGGAGTCTTTATGTTTTCTTTTCCTCTTTTTCATACTCTTTCATATAGAATTGTACATGCTTCTTGATGATATTTATGTGAACATTTATGTTGATTACATGTACTCAGAAACTCAAGTCAGAGTACCATATAAATTAAAGTAACTATGCAGCAATTTTGCATTATGACATGATGTACTTCTTAGAAACGGTGTGAATGAGTGGGTGTCAGAAGTGCTGCAGAAATGGGCTCTAGAAATAACATGTTCTTACTGAAAATCTTTGAGTACAGATGGCAAATGTGTAAGCTGTTGGAGTCTCTAAGATGGACAACTCCTATCTAAAACAGTTGATTCCATATATGACTTCATGAACAAACTTTTTTCACCAACTGATAAAAAAGACCTTTCTTCCTAGAATTGGAACTGAAGTTATTACCTCAATAAGTCTGCCAAGATTTATAGTGAGAAACTCTATAATGGAATGGGAAGAGGAAGCTGGATAAGTATTATAAAAGAAATATTGAATTGACCATGCAAATTCAGCTGAAGATTTTTAGTCCACTAAATATGTGGTGAAATAAGACCTTCTGTATCCACAGGGAGAGATTAGCAGCAGATGGCAGTGGTACACAGCAAAGCATTTCTTTAATTCTAAATTCTTTCAGGGTCTGTAGGATGAACTACTGGAAATTCTGTTAAGCGAAAAATGGAAGGAAGGACGTTTTATTATGAAAAAGCATATCACAGCACTCTTGACTAACAAAATGATGTATAAAATCAGTGCTTCCCTACAATAGAGAGCACAGTTGAAACTGATAAAGTAAGAAAAAAGAGACTATTGCTAGTCTTACACTACATTATTTTGAGGGATGGGTGTTCAGCCAAGTAAACTTTATTACGAGGTTGGAAATAGAAGCCGTGGGTGTATCTGGTGTCCATTTTCCTACTATAAAGACTTTGTCTTCTCTTTTACTCTCTTCATTTCACATTCACTAGAGTGAAATCATCATCTCTGAAATCAATGATAAATTCCTATTGTCAGTATGTCATCCCTGATGCTGTTTTATAGAGAAAATAGATTTAGACTATGGTCAGAACTAAACACTTTAAATGCCCAGGGTACCAGAGTACCATTTATTTTGTGTTGGAGTATGCCTAAACATGAAGGATATTCTCACAACAGCTGCAGTATCTAAAAAACAGTATTCAGCAGTGCCATACATACATTCAACCCATACATTCAAGAGTAGTACATCAGAAGAACAATTACGCAAGTGATTGTGTAAATACAGTGTAGATTTAATTTTATTGTGTGGTACTGCATACAGTATGGATTTGTTGTAATATGGTGTGCGAAGTCTTCTCTTAATCCACTCAGCTAAGAAGTATTAGAACCCTGCATCAAACTGAGTGAAGATTAATGGTGTGTTAGTGAAATCACTAACTCCACCCTGTATATAAGGAAAACAGCAGTAAAATTGAGTCCAAAATGGAGGAACCTTAAGAACTGTGAAACTTAGACTTAAGTTACTCTAATGAGGTCAGATTTTTGATACCCGTGCTTGTGATTATGCTCAAGAAACACTGAAAACTCAACATGTTCAAAAACAGTTTCTGCAGAAAAAATTGAAATAGGTTGGCTTCAGAAAAATCTTTATTTCCAAAACCCAAGTTTAAATTTGTTGCAGTTCTGCTGACTGTAGCAGATGCAAAGAACACAATTGCTCCTTAAAAACTGAGATATTAAAACAAAAAAGGTTCAGTGGTTTTGCATTAAAATTCATTGTAAAACTTCATTTAATAAAAGACTCAGTAAGATCAGTCTAATCTTGTCTTGGTTTCTTTTTACTGTTATTTTACATGGCTTGAAATGGGAACTTCAAGTACTTTTTTAAATGTATAGAAAGATTGTTGAGTTTCACTTGAACTTTTGTAAGTACCTTTAAAACCTCCATTAAAAAGCTATTTTTGTAATTTCTTACAGTACTACGCTTCTCCAAATCACAAAAGAAATCACTGCCTCCTACACTGGCAGTAATAAAAAAGGTTTTGCATATTGCAGACATTAGGGATTGATCTTTATAGCAACTCATGGAGATAGGTGTGCTAATTCTCTCCCCCCCACCCCCCATTTTACAAATACAGAACTGAAGCAAGGGAAAAGAGGAAAAAGGAAGTTATTAAGTTTTTTGAGGCCAAATTAATCAAATGTTACCTGGGGCTGCCAATAAAGTTACACTGACCTTTATATTAGGGTAAATAGTGACAAAAAGATTTATTTTGGGCAGCAGATTCTCAATCCTTATATCTTTTGCAATTGAAAATGCTTTGATGCTTTCCTTGGTCGTTCAGGGAATTAGTGATGGAATTCAGAATAGAACCTGCTCTCAGTTCTGTATTTGTCCCATCACTTTTCTTTCCATCATTAAGTAGAATTTTTTTCTCTTTCTCCATTGATGGCAGCGTGGCAGCATTCCAATGCATCTAAATGGTATCTGTCTCTGCAAAGTTACTAATAACTTCTTTTATGGAAAACCAGAATGCCAGGTTATTTGTAAGGGCCCTGAGGATATTAGAAAGGGAAGGAGCTGCTCTGGGTTTTTATGCTAGCCAGTGAGTCTGTGATATTTTAAGGTTTCTCCATACCTGCATACTGGTGAACGGATGCTTCCAAGTGGTGGATGCCCTGGACTCTCCTTGCCTTTTTCCTAGCTTCACCTACGTAGGAACGTAGAATATATGCTTCTTTCTGTGAGGGTTCTGTGCCCATTTCTGGAGAGCTTTGGCCTGTCCTGTGGTTTGCATTCATTTTATGCCTGTGTAAATCTAAAGTGAAGGAGTTTACACTGCTGTCTGACTGTGGAGAATCAGGGCATGTATGCCAGTTCCCTTAACTTGAAGTTAAATGGATCTTTGCTTACATTTTTGACCCCTCATGTGGTGTCACAAATACCAGTTTTACTACCCTCAAAAACAGTTTTATAGTAAAGAAACAACCTAAGTAGAGTTATTAGATATCACTGCTACATAATGGACAGAGCAGTGTCAAAAGGGTTATCAAAACAAGGGCATGTAGATGTGACTACATCAGTGTAATGCTGGCAAAGCTGCAGCACTAGTGCAAGATATAGCTCAAGGTATGTCATTTAAGCATTATCTTATGCAGGCCCATGGTTTTCAGACTGACGCATGTTTTGCCCACACTCCCTTCTTTCTCTCGAAAGCTGCCAGAATACCCACAGTAGCCTAGGAACAGGCTTTATACTTGTATGGCTTTGCTTCCTCTAACAGTGAAGTTCCAAGTTATCCATTTGCCACACAGTCTTCACTGTAGGAGAAGTGGGAAGTGGGGATCTTTGCATTTTGTTTGGGTTAATACCTGACCCAGAGAATGAAGGTAGGGTTTGTATGACCAAGTGGTGATTTGGTCATAGAAATGATATGATTTGTATGTGGACAGCTACAGATTTTGACCTCTAAATCTGACCTAGTTCTCTGGACTACCTTAATAATCAATGGAGAGAAACAATGTCTCTGGGCATTTACAGATAAAATCCAGTATGTGTGTGTGTGTGTGTGTGTGTGTACGCACAGATCCGGTACTGAAACCCTTTTGTATTCCTCCATTACTAATACAAAACAGCCTTAATCTATATGAGGCAACTGAATAATAGTAACACCAAAGTATCCTAATCTGTAGAAGGCAAACAAATATATATAGCTTGCTTATTAACAAGCTGGTCTGAGATCACAGAAAGCTGTGGCTCACTGCTTTCTTCCAAATCTCCTATCCTGCAGTGATTTCCAGGCATCTTAGTCTTATTAGTGTGACCAAAGCCATGCTGGGCCTCTATCATCTACAATATTTATTAATGCTTTGCTTATCTACTATGTATATTGATTTAACCTATTTCTAAGGTTATCTTACACCATTTAATAAACTAAGGCCTATTAAATGAGTTAAGGTAGCATGATAGGTCTACATCAGCCACATGACACTCCAAGCCAGATATTTGGGAATAACTTCAGCAAAGATGCTAACACTGCCTAATTATTCCTCCGTGAAGACATACCTCTGGTTTCTTGTCAGATCGGCTTTGCGTCTTTTTTTAACTTGGAAAAGACATAAAGATCCAGGGGCTGAAGATCTGACACTGAGCTAAACTCTAAAAGTGAAGTTGAGTGCTACTGCTCTGTTGGGTTATAGAAGGTTTGTTTGGTACTCAGTGGAAGGGAGCTTTGTATTGCTGTAATGAAAACTTGAATTACTAATAAGTATTACAAAATTCCAGCTATTTTGGAAGAAGAGATGACCAGGAACATACTGAGAAGTTGGCTGTAATGTGGATTTTATATTAAAGCTCTGAAATGTAGCTATTGAACCATGCTATCATAATCTATTACCTCAGATTTTAGCTTTTTCCTATTGCTTTTCTTGCATCTCATACCCTGTCATCTGTTTCAAACTGTAGCTGCAAAAAGTCTTTTCCCATTCTTATGTGTGTGCATCACTATTTTGGGATATTACCATTGGTTCCCAAATAGCTCTTATTTCAAGTTCCACCTGTCTCCACTCCTGCCTGCCTTCCCTCTCTACACCACACAGCAGGATCTTAAACCCTTATAATTTCTTTCTGCTTTTGTCATTTCTTCATTCCAAATCATTCTTCTTCTTGCCCTGTATTTTTAGATTAAACAGCCTCTCAGTGCACATTGAGCTCCAGCTCTTTCACAAGCAAGTGAAAATCTGCCAGCTTAGTTTATGATGACTTCATTTATTGTAGTTCTGTGTTTTGTTTTCTTTGATACCTTTACACTGTAAACACTCAAGGCACTTTCTCTTTTACTGACTCATTTATCACAAGCTGTAAAACACTGAAAGTTTGGTGTAATAATAGTAATTATAAACATTAGTGCTGGCTGAATTTTTTAACATTAGCTGAGTTATTTTGCTTTCCTCTTGTATCTTGGGCAATGGAGTACATCCTGTACCCACGTGCATGATGTTGTCTCTGTTGCAGTGAGGTAGTTTGTTCTGATGCGCTGGGGGTACAGCAGACAAGATTACAGCTCTCCCTGGCACCAAGCACCATGCTTGCTGTGCAGTGCTGATGCATGGTCTTTGTTATCTGTGTGCTCCTGTTCAGCCCAGGAGAGACCTCTCTGGCAAACATGTCAGTAAAATGTAAACGGTTGAACACGCTTTATTGAGCTTTTAGTCAGAGCAGCCCACAATACTGTATAAATGTAACAGAAACTGGGAGATTGACAGGAATAAAGCAGGCACATGTCCACACTGTTGCACTAGCCGGTTCTAATGGCTATAATTTCACAACAGTATTAAAGCAAATTACAGAAGACACAGTGGACTAAATTAAGCCTAGGTGTAACTGTTGTCTTTAACAGAGTCGGATGAGGGTGAACTTGGTGAATATGGTCCATTCTCTGCAATGAAACTACATCTTTACACCTGCTATGAGAGGATCTTACTCATCTTACTATTTATTTACATGTCACATTTACACCTAGCAAAGATTGTACAGCATGGTGGCTGGTACCCAGTCCATTCAAGGCTTGAGTGGATCCAACACTTAGGCTGAGCAGATACTTAAAATTTCTGCTAAATTAGAATTGCTTTCTCTTATATGGTTCTTCCTAGGCCAATAAGAAAAAAAAGTATTAAATATATTTTTGCGTTTGTGCAGCGTGGTTTGTTGGGTGAAGACAAATCAGTTGTAAGCAAAGATAAGTCAAAGGTCTCAGATTTGCAGCTGAGGAGCTTTAGTCATTTTCATCTCTTCTGAGTGGAAGTGCTCTCGTGGAGATTTAGCTTCTGTGAAAGTTAGGTCTTCTGCATTTCCAAGCCTCTTCCCAGGGCTGGCAGTTTCATTGTTCCAGGGGAACATAGCTGTCAGAGAAGGTCATTGCTGCAAAGGGAATGGCAGCCTCTCAAGTAGCTAAGGCCAGTCCCACAGAGAGTTTGGAGGAACATGGCAATGACCTTCCACCGGACTCTGAAATCAGTGGGGAGTTTGTGCAGAAAGCAGCGTGCCAGGGCGATGTGTTCATAGTGACTTGTGTTGCTAAGCAGACTAGCAGCTGCTTTTTGTATCAGCGGGAGTTTATTCACAATGTGTGTTTTTCATCCTTGAATACAATGAGATGCTGTAATCAAGCCTGGAGGTCGTACACATGTGGATCATTGCTGCCGAGCCTGCGTCTGACAGGTGCTGGATAGAAGTATGCTTTTCAGTACTTCCTGGAACAAAATGTTGATGTTTAGTAGGGTGGCAGAATTTCTGCATTTCGTCATTGTCTTGTGAGTGAAGAGGAAGACGTGGTGGTTTGACAGGATAGGAGAATAATTCTTTTGTCTTGTGTATCCTGCATATCCCAAGGGTGCACAGTTTCCATGTGTACAGACTGAGGTTTAGGTGTTCCCCAGTTTGCTCATAGGGTGGCCATTTTTGACTAGATGATTAAGAATGTGCTTTTAAGACCTATGATTTAAATATAGCTCCAGATATTCATACCTGTGTAACTAAAGAACAAAGTCCTTCTGTAGCCTTACTGCTTTCCTGGCTTTCTACACAGTGTTTCCTTTAGCTTTTAATTAGCTTGAAAATAAGAAGAAGGTATTTCCATTGAACTAACTGGTGCTTTAAGAAAAAAATGTCTATAGCACATTCCTAAATGTAAAAAGAGAAGATTTGGTGCTCATAAGCATGTCTGACAGTTAGACTAACTGTTCTGTAGAGTTTCCATGTCATACTCTTAAAATGCTTTTGCATAGAACAGCTAACAAGACCTTGAAGAATTATTCAAAATCTCATTTCTGTTGAGCATTTATTGCCACACACAGGCAAGTAAAAGAAGAAAACCCACCACCAACACCACTAACACTGCTGTAGTATTTTGTAAATATTGCTGTGCTGGTTTATGTTTGTGGCAGTAAGTAAATCGCTTATTTTTAAGTATTTGCACACCTTTTTGATTCTTATAGGCAGCCTAACAACCCTTGATTTATCATACATGTTAAAAGCCAGGAGAGAGAACTTCTTTTTGGGAAGAATACCGGTCAGAAAGGGCTTGGGAATTAGAAGCCAGGAATCTGTCTCCTGCTGCTGTGTTCAAACAACCACCTTGCTAACTCGAACACTTAACATGTGCAAAGTATCACCATCTTTGTATCCCTTTCTAGACAATGGAAAGAGACGATACCAGTCTCTTTTCAGAAGACAGTTCAGTCTTTCCAAGAGCTGAATCTCCTCTGGAGATGCCTATCTTTCCCCTTGGTTATAGAGGAGTCAAACACAACAGTTAAACTTCTAAAGCTACAGGAGGGGAATCCAGGCCCTTGTTTGGATAAGTAAGACAACATTGAAGATGTAGCTAAGTATATTATTTCCCTTCTAAAAGAATAGAATATTGAGCATTCCCAGAGGAGAATCAACATGCACATGCACTTCACACTGTTATATGCAAGGCATATTATGTACTACAGGACTGAGTTGAACCCCCAAAAGAGATGGGTGGGTTGTACCTTTTACTTTTCTCCTGATAATAATTTCAGTCATTGCATCCTTCCTGGCTTCTGCAATTAATGTGTGTTTTACAAGAAGCAAAGCAATTTGAATATATAAGTACTGCAGAGAAACATTATTCTTGTTCCCATCATATCTTCCTTGTGCTTATACTGGTTGTTGTTAAATGATTTGGCTTGAGGATCTTGAATCCCCTTTGTGCTGTACAGATGTTGCAGTTTATTGCAGCATCTTCATGTGTCAGTAGAAGAATTAAGGAGTGCTAAGCTTTCACATACTGATTTTCTACACTAGCTGGTCCTGACTTAAAAAAACACACTGTTTTATCATTGATGCAAATAGTTCTTTAGTCTTTTCCAATGAGTGGAAACAATGTTATCACCTCCCCTCTCACCCCCAGAATTATGATCTTTTTAGTATACCAGGGCAATTCTGGTTTAGTACTTTG
Source organism: Dromaius novaehollandiae (assembly GCF_036370855.1). Lineage (NCBI taxonomy): Eukaryota > Metazoa > Chordata > Aves > Casuariiformes > Dromaiidae > Dromaius > Dromaius novaehollandiae. Next base: position 30,053,669 of record NC_088098.1, read on the forward strand.
CCTTGAGCTCTCTAAGGAAAACCCTGATTGTCCCAGAATGGATACGTCTTTTACAATAGTAGGTGCTTCACTTCCTCCCTTCCACCGTCCTTCCCTTTCTCCTTCCGCAGGCTCAGGTAAGATGATCAATAAAGATGATCCCAGAGCCAGTATAAGGAAGCACACCAGCTACTTTTCCCTTCACCAAAAGCAAGGTAGCTCTAAACAAGTCAGAGGATATAGTTCATTATGATGATATGCTTCTAATAGTCCCAAATCCAGGTAAGGACTTGAAGAGGCAATCCAGTGCCAGTAGCAGTGCCAGGTTAACGGGATTGCTCTGGTTCCATAGGAACCAGGCAAATTGGCAAACTGATCAATTCTGCATGATCAATTCTCTCTGCAAGATGAAGGAAGACCCATTATCCTGATGGGCAATGGAGTAGTCCAGAGCAAGTCTTCCAGCAGTCAGAAGCACTTCTGTTAGTCCTCTGACAATACAGGTACTGGCCATTTTAATTTCTCAGCTCTCTGATTTCAATTACAGGATTTTATTTTAACATAAACTGGAAACTGAGGCAGGGCTCCCAGATTTGGCCTGTGTTGGTAAGATGAACATAATTGCTGTACATGCATTTTACTGGATTTACAGATAACCTCCTCACCAAAAATATTTCTAGCAGAGGTCTAGCAGAGGTTGTCTATGTTAGTATTAAAATAGACAGACACACAGTATTTGGTTTGTATTAAAAATCATTAGTTTGACAGGGAAGCTTCTAGGGATCCTCTCAGGCTAATTTAAACCAAGAATATAAGTGTTTGAGAAAATAAGCTTCTGTAAAACCTAAAATAAAAAGTTCAGAGTTAATCTCCTAAAAGATGATATAAATTTAGAAACTCTGGAGATACGCTGTTTATTAGTACAGAAAAGAATGAACTGAAACAAACAGCTGGTGGAGTCTTTTTTGATTGTTCAGTATAGAAACATGAAAGACAAAATAAAGTCTGAGATGCGATCCAAAGCATAATTTACTACTTCTGATAATTACTGCATGTGTTGCTAACTTAAAAGTATTCTGAGTAATGCAGGTAACATTTTTCCTTTAATCTGGTGATAAACCGTGAATATATTTTGAGAAACAGGAAAATGGAAGTAACAAAATCTAGCTATAACACAGCTCTGTGTGTTGAGTGACAGTTGTCAAAATCACCTCCTCACATCTTGGTATCATGTTGTATTTCTACTACATCTCATTGGCTTGTCTATAAAAGTAAAGCTTGGAGACAATTAAGTACAAGTGCTGAGGAGTTCAATAGCAAACCCAGAAGAATAATAAAACTGTTTTAAAGTCAATAGCTTAAAGGAAACAGCTGTGCAAGAACAGTGACTTTTGAAACACAGTGGATCTTGACAGAAGCTGAGATCCCTCATATTTCAGCCTTGTTCATTTGTGAACGTAACGACAAGATAAAGTCATAGGGGATTAAGTAGACTCCATAGCTAAAAATACAGTTTGGCACTTCTTTTAGACATATGAGAAGTCTACACAAAGAATATATTGGTATTCTTTTCATCTATGGAAAGATATGTTTTCAAGAGAGGCTGAATACTGTTATTTGAATTTAGATTTAATCAGTGTAGCATTATTATCTTCAAATAATTTTAACCAGATGTTGTTACATTTTTCATATTCTGAAGTTTTACAAACACAGATGGTAAAGAAGTCATGTGTGAAGTATTTTTAAATAAAACCTTTAATTAATATTTAGAAACTATCTTGCAGTTGGTCTAATTTCTGAAACTGTGTATCTAATTTCTTAAACTGTGTGCCATAATTAGATGTGAATGATTTTCTTAATTTTGTTCAATGTTCAGTGAATGCAGGATTGATAACTTCTTAAGAGTTCTTTATCTCCTATGTATTTCGCAGCATCTTTATAGCATACCTGTTCCTAAATTGACCATGCAGATTCTGTTTGTGCTGTATGTGTTACACGTTGTTCATTAGGAACAAATGACAGACACCAAGAGTATCAGATCTGTAATGTACATCAAACAGTTCTGATGACGGTATAATGAACTGTGAGAGAAACATCTGAATGCCTGATGATGCGCCAGAATGCAAAAAGAGCAGTTACGTCTTTGGGCTAAACTCTGTTCTTTGTGAGATGGGTATAAAATAATGATCCTTCTTGCCATACATTCACATTGATTACAGGAGCTGTATAACGGAGAGCAGAATTTATCCCATTCATCCTTTTTCATAGTAACTTTCTATTGCTTTTTGCAAGACAAAAATCCGGAGTCAGAATTTCCATTAACCCTCAGAAATGAGCAGAAGATATTTCGGGATCCTTTGTGAATCATAAATTATTCCATCTTTCTTTTAGTCTGGCAAACATATTTCTGTTGCCATGTGTAAAACAGCTAAAGTTTCTCTTCCACATCAAACATCAAGAGGTTAACTTTGCGAAGGGCAGTTCCATACTAAAATATATTCTACTTTTCATGCATGGACAGCCTCTTGGATTTTTATGGAAAGTGTCTCACACCAACTTACCCTCCAGGAGATATCTTGATGTCCCAAGCCCTGCTTCCATTACGTGCTGCAGCATCTTGTTACTCACATTACCAATACACAGAAGAGGAGATGAACAAAGTCTTTGTCAAGCCATAGCCGAGCCTCACTGCTCTAGAGCTGTGGGCTTCACTGGTCTGGAGGTGTGAGGTATCTATGATGAATCCTACGTATTTATCAATAATCGGAGCTGTAGGTGTAACAGGTCACACCCTTTGCCTGGCTGATCCATGGCAAATTGGTATGATGATGATGTCTTGAGGAAAGGGGCATATAAAGTTAAATAGTGTGAACACTGAGGTTGAATGAGAACTTGAATGACTGTTAGAGCAGAACGGCAAAAGCATGTTTTGAAGCTTTTACTGTCCTCTCACGGTCAAATCTCAGACCTAGGGCAGTTCATCCAGACTAGTGATCTGGGCCAAGAAATAGTGTTATCTCAGAAAATTGTTTAAAATAAAAGTCACATTAAACTCTGTTTTTCAGCTAGGAGAGAATTTCCTTCTGTCTATAGAGACAACTCCAGAAAAAATAGCGCATATTCAAAACGTGCCCATAACTTGATATTTACTGTGGCAAAAATGCCGAAATCTCCAGTACTGCAAACAGGCACAGCTGTCTGAGGAAGTTCATTTTAGCTCACATAGCTATAAAGGGAAAAGGCCAGAGATAAATGGGTTTTGTTCATTTGCTTTCCTTAACATTTCTGCAGGGCTGTTACTGTTTGCCTAGTTCTCTTCTTGCATCCTGCAGGAGCTGCACAGCAGTAACTGCTTATTGCCATGACGATAGGACTGGGGTGAAACAGAAGTGTAGAAATGAACATGGCCATGCTGAACTTTTTCACATCTCCTCTTCACTTTTTTCTGCCATCCTGCAGCTGGAGATTACCACCACACATGTGAGGCAGCAGAATGGCTCACATGAACACTCTCCATCCATTTCAGTGCAAAGTAGCTGGCTTAGCTTAAAATGTTGCCAGATCTTCATTGGTTTGATCTGATAAAGCTAACTACAGGTTTTAAACCCCTTAATTCTATTCATAAATAGAAAAGATCACAAAACAATATACACCATAGGAATCTGCTGCTGGTTGTGTTCCACTTGACAATCTATTTCTAATCATTGTGTCATAATATTTAATGTTTGATTTTTAATTTATAGTGCAATTAACGAAAGTTTAAAAGCCACAGGACTTATTTTCAAGCTGGAATTTTGTTGCTATCATACTACTAATCAGAAGGAAAAAAATCTTTGCAAATGAATTATCTATGGAACTTCTATAAAACGGCTAAAATAATTATCATTAATGGATCTTCTCTGAAACAGAGCACATTTGTACAGTGTATGCTAATAAAGGCACTGCAAAAATGAAAAAGCCAAAAACTTTGGACAGAAAAAATACAAAGAATCTAATATGTGAAAGAAGGCAAAGGGCTGAAAAAGGTGATTTTGAGATTCATTCATGTCAATTCCAGATTTCTTGCTCAAAAATTAAAAATCCTCACACTTAAACTAATCAAATAGTTAAGCAATAGTTATAAAAACAAAAATGAGCAGAGGCAAAATGTATGTTAACAACATTTTAATATTTTCCCACAGCAGAATGCATATTTTAAAAGATTTTAGTAGCAGAGACTATATATATGCTGTCTGTGCTTATTGAGCATTCTAGTGTAAAATAGCATGTATGTGTACATACTATTTATTTACGATGTCGTATAACATCTTTGGCACATAAATGCCCTTTATAAGTAGCACGCTTCATAAATACCATTTTCAGTACTCAAATAATAACTCTTGTGATGTTACAGCCAAAAGCATGTATGCACATACACCTTCCTTGCTTCCTTGTTTCCCTTGGGTGCACACTGAAACCCGGTGCTAATTCTTCCATATGAAATAGCTCAGTCTTTGCTTTTGCAACACTTTCTTAGCAACATAGTGCCTTCAGTCTCTGCTTCCTTCTCTGTATACAAGCACTTTCTCACTGCACGTTTTTATGTTCCCTCACATTTTGAAACTATTTTGTTTCTATGGATTGTAGTGGAGCTGTGACTATGCACTGGGACAATGCAGATTGCCAGAAAATTGACACACTTTGTCCTCTCTCATTGACTGCCAAAGGACACTTTTTAGACCACTTTGTGCAATCAGAGGACTCAATAGAGAAAATCCCTCTGGAGTGATGGAAAACAAACAAGTCCTGAACTTGTGCAAAAAATCTTGAGCCTGGGGATCATTTACTTATGTGTTAGCTAATACTATTTCATAATAGGAATGGAGAGCTAGGCAGTGAGGACACAGTGAGGATGGCACGCCACTGGGAGGCAGATGGCAAGCAGGTAATGGAGAGTTATTCAGTAAGAGAGTGATAGGTCGTCCAGTGTAAGAGACTGCCCTGCCTTGGACACTGGGGCAAGAAGGAGCTTGAGAGTGTGATTGTGGACTCTGTGCTTGACTTTGCAGGGTGTAAACTGCTGCTGGTACAAAAGTGTTTGTGGGACTGGGACCTGAGTTCATTTTTCTGTGCTGTTAGTCTCTGACAGTCTGATCTTTAAACAGCACTTTGTTTTGGCCAGAAAGGCATATGGGTATATGAAACAGATAATCTTATGTCTGTGCATAGACAAAAATGTATACAAAAAGATAAAGCAAGAAATTGAAATGCACATTTCGTTTAAGAATAAACTCATTTTCTCGTACTAGGATGACACTTGTGACTATCTATTTTAGTTGCTATTAAAAAGTCACTACTAAAAATAAACTACTGTTTAATGTGATTTTACAAATATCAACCCCACAAATCATCCATTTTTCAAAAAGCCTGCATCCCATATCTCCATGATGCAAGAAATTAAACGTTATCATTTGCTGGTTTTATGCTACATTTGTTGTTACACTGAAACAGCTAGCAAATGATAATCTCTTTATTGATCATTTTCATCAATAACTATGTGCCGAGTCATAAGTGACAGCTACAAGTATGTCATGTTTATTGTCATTTGTAGCTGCCAACATATTTGTGGTAATTGTGTAGTCAGAAATTGAAAGAATAATTTTACTAAAGCTGGCAGAAATATCATTTTCAAATATTGACTGTATGAGTGTTGTGCTGTGGTTAAAGAAGTGAGACTGAAAAATGTGATTCTGTAAGTCACTCCTTCCACTGCCTGATCCCTGGCTTGTCCACAATTTCTATGAGCAAATCATTTGCAGGTTTGTCCCAGACCTTTCAAATCCTCATTTTTCTAGTGAAAACAATAGGCACATTTGTGTAATAAGCCAGGGGTAGCTTTGCAAGACAGAATTCAAGAGTTGTTCAAATCCGTGTCCTGTGTTCCTGGTACCCTAAAGTTCATGGTTGCTGGGATGGGTCTGGGCTTGGTGAAGAGACAAAGGGGGAGTGTATTTGGCACAGGGAGCCTACTTTCAACACTCTAAATCACCTTTGTGCTTGTAGCCCTGCTACAGAAAAAGCACAAATGAATTAATCTGATGTCATTAATCACAGCAAAGACAGAAAACTCAAGATTCTACTCATGTTAAACCAAATCTAATTATTATCTGTTGAATACAGGATTACAACAAAATTTAACTCCATAGCCTATTTTCTGTACTGAAAAACTCACCAAAATTTCAGATTATAAACCAATTTAATTTCATTACACTCCATTTGTCAATTAGAAAAAAAAAATAGCAAGGGTATACCCTAAATCCAAACCCATATTTGCCAGCCCCCATATAAGAAACACAAGGATACGCATTGGGTAGATGGGTCATAAGAAAGCAAGCTGTTTTGTGGTACTACATCGAAGTTAATATGTGTGCCTCTCAGGAGGCCAGGGCATTTTAGATTAGCTGCTTGTGGACCCAAGTAAGTACATCCAGATGGCATTGTGGTGCACTGAGAGGGCATACAGGCTCGTATTGATGCCGGTTTGGAGATTTCTTTGCTGAGTTCCTCTGTGTGGTATAGTGAGCCTCAACTAAAGTCTCTTTATATATTTATCAAAAGAGATAGTAAAGCTTATAAATTACTAAGCAGTTATTATGTCTTTTCTCCATCAGACAGCAAAGAGGTTCAGATGACAGCTCTGGATTCTCTGCATTTTTAAGGTATCTTAATTAGGCATGAAAGTGAAAAATCTGGAGACCACTCTAATTAGCAGTACTTTCATAGTTGAGAACTTCAGGTAATGTTTATTCTGTGGCAGACTCTCAAGTACAAGATAAGGCTGGAGTCTTAGGCCTGAACTTTCTGCTCCCAGAAGTTCTGTCTTCAGTTTGTTTTGACTTGATTCTTGTCCTGTGGATTGATCTCATATATTGTGTGAAAAGCTGGATTCTCTTCTGGACACTCCAGGAACTAATGGTCAATCCAAGATGTCCTGGACAGTGTTCTAATACATAGCTTAAAGCAGTAGCTTTCTGATATGTAGGGATAATCTACCTAGCACTGTCAGTTTTCATTTCTGCAGAAAGAAGTGTAAGAAGTACTTTTAAGCTATAAACTGCGTCTTCATTCTTTTGCAGCTATACATTAGTATGCCTGTTTACTGAGCTTATTTCAACCTCATGCTCTCATTCATAGTGTTATGTCATTTCCACACTTCTCTCTCCCTGACTTCCATCAGGCTCACTCTTTTTTCCAGTTCGTCATCTCTGAGTGGCTATTTTCTTGTTTCATTTTCCATCAAAAGCATCAGATTATTGAAGGCTGATAAGGGTCTTTATTAAACCTTGTTTTTCTGTGTATAGGATTCAGCAGGTCATAGTGTAAACTAGAAAAGTCTGTATACACTGTATTTTTTGCACCTTGACTTCATGAGAAATACTTCATACTAGATCTAAGAACGTACCAATTCCAGCTAATCCATAGCTATAATTATATTAAATTCCTCATCTATTATAAAACTTTTTTGCCAATATTCAGGGAGGAGGTGCATTTTTAATATCAATGTTTATGAAAATCACTAGTTTTCAAGCAAAATATAATTTCTTTATATAAAAGTGAACTATAAAAAATCTGTTCCAGTTTTTCAAACCAACCCAAATTGATGTAGACTTGAGATTACTGTTTAAGTGACAAGATAAATCAGGGAATCTATATTCCAGTTTTATGCATTAAATGCACACCACTTGCATTTGTCATTTGTGCTTGAAGGTGTACCACATGACCTCTGCTAGATAGTCGTTAAACTAACTGTATAAATCTTAGGCTAATATGTACCTGTTATAGATGCAAGCACGTTAATATTAGCTTAGGTTTTCCAGTCTTTGAAGACTGGAGGTGGAATGGGATTGTCAGGTACAGTGTCACAGTGATCTGATATAATCAGACTAGTCAGTCCTGGCCTGTCCAACTTTAAAATGCAATTTTCTGAGCAAGTTATTGGAAATTATTAACAATAGGAACTCAGAGACTTTGGAACTTAAGTCTATGAGGGACTCATTTAAAGATGACCCATCATAGTTAAGGCAGGGAGGATGAGATTTCAGTAAAGTCCGTATTTGATAAAAAGGTAATATAACTTAAATCTACAAATTATCTATAAATATGTAATTACTTTACCTATTATTGCAATAGTGGATATCCAGTAAAAATAGTAGCTTTATCTTTTCACAGATAAAGAGTTTTCTATCTCTTACCCTTGAGAACATGCAGTTATTGTTCAAGAACACTAATAATTTAACTGAATTTCTGCCCTCTCTTTATGGTTGTAAGACACAGATTTTTGCTTCTTTTCTTTTTTTTTTTTTTTTTTTTTTTTTGGTCTGTTTATGCTTAGTCACTGGGGAGCTTTTTGTTTCTCATTGATCAAGAAAAAATGTGGCTATGCTAGAAGGTATTAAGACACTGCAAGCTGGGCTCCGGAGGAGAGTCTTACGTTTTCCCAAGTTACGGTGGTTCCCTCCTTGTACTAGGAGAATAGGGCCAAGAGCTGGAACTCAGCCAAGCAGCCTGTTCAGAAAAGCCAGAAGTCAGCGCTCCTGAGTTATGTTAATACCATAGGTGAAATGTATATAAACTTAGATAGGATGAGTGAAATAGAGGTGATTTTAAATTGTACACTGTCACTAATCCGAGCATGTAAATATAACCTACATTCAATTTCCTGAGAACTCCGGGGAGAAAAAGTCAGCATTACTTCATCAATATAAATAAAACAGTTGATCTTGCTGAAGAAAAGGGGTAGCTTAACAAAACAGTCAGAAGAAATAGATATAGCACTTAAAACTAGTATTTTATGTTAGAGGCAGAAAGGTCAAAGCTTAAGAAAGGCAAAAGAAGGCAGTCCTCTTATTCTCCAAAGCATTATGCTAAATGTAAAACAGCTTACCAGCACCACTGGAAGCTGCTTACCAACATTATTAGTACAGGATTTTGAAATGATTGGAGAATATTCATTATGGCTTTATAAAGAAAGAAAGAATGTTAAATATTTATTGTACACTTTCTAAAAGCTATGGAATGAGAAAAGGAGGTAGCCTAAATAAAATGTTGAAGTCAACTGGTTTTCAGCTGAATACCAGCCAAGCAATTTCAACAGAAGGTGCACAGTCTTATGCAAAACAGTGATTAAAATGCTTAATCAAGTAAGCTGAGATGACAAACAAGACCATCTGTAGAGCAAAGATTGTGCCATATCAGCTGTGCACACAGTATGGCTTAAACTTGAGAGCTGTCCACATGAGAAGTAATAATTGACCAAAAATTATTGTTCAAAGGAGAATCTGATGAAAAATATCTGCTTTACATCATATTGATAAAACAGCGTTTTTTAATTTGTAGCATCTGAGCTTTTAAGAAAAGCAATTTCCCTTTCATTTAAAGTTGGTCTCCTTGAGATTTTCTTTTTTTAAAGAATCAGCTAGTTGTCTTTACAGTGTGTCAGATGATTATGTATAAGGTAAAAGTACATTTTAATGAGTGACCATTAGTTGACTTCATATGGCTTTGTATGTAAACAGAAGATAACAAATAAGCATGTCAAACAAATGGTGAGTAACTGCAACCATGATCTAATGTTATTTGCTCTCTTCCAAATGGTATCAATCCTGCTTCCCGATGGGATGGGCATTTGCAGACAGATAGTGATGTGGGTGAAGCCAGGAAAGAAAATCTAAAAGAAATCTTGATTCTGTGTTTACATAAGAGAGATTGAATTTCAAATGAAAGTATAATAGGAACACAGATGTTATGATATAGAAGAGTTAGTAACAACTGATTATTTAAGATTTTATTCTCAAATGGGCTTAAACTATGGAGCAAAGTTCCTTCCGTTCTCTCTGTTCTGTTTCCCTAGAGGTCCTGCTGTTCTTTCACTCATTATTGAACTAAGGCAACAAAAGTCCTAAGTTCTGCCTATGCTCAGGTAACTGTGCATTTTGGTTAAAGAATGTTATTTTCTATAGTCGAGGGGATGCAAGAGACCAGCATTACTAACAGTCATTTCTAGCCATACTTGACTTAGCCAGCAAAAACAGGTATCTACTTTCTGTCAGATTGGCTGTGGAACATCTTTCAGCACAAGTCCAGAAGGAAGTATAAAATCCTATCTCCGGAGTTACAGCAGTTCCTCTTAGATCCAGTCTTGCTGTATCTCTTTTCCAAAATCCCTCTAGCAACCCAACTAGAGTTTAAGAATCCTTAATAAACCATTATCCCCTGTGTGCCTTCGATATTCTTCCCAAAGAGAAGTATGAAACATTTTCAGTTGTACCCGTTAATGTTTACCAACCATCATCCCCCTTTGATGTTTATTATACAACAAAGTATCAATATACTCTGTTGCCAAAAATTGTTATTTTAAAATGATATTTTATCTTGATTCTGCAGTAGTAGGAATTTTATCAGAAAGCCTGAGCTTGGAATTATAAGAGAGTTTTATCTTCCAGTTAATTGCTGGGCATTGTATTTGGTGGGAAGTCTTTGAAAACATGAACCTTAAACTCTGAATGCAACTAAAAGAAATTTAAGTATATCATCTTTCTTAATTTGGTATTTCTGAGCTAACCACATGACTTTATGGGAAAAGCAATACCACAATGCTTGAAACATTAAAGGCCTCCAATATTATGGTTCTTCAGTAGAGACAAATTAAATGATGATCTCTATTTTCTGAACAATTAGTCCCAGAAGTTCCCTGTTCAGGGAATAGGAACATACTTCATTTTGTATTTTTCTTTCAGCACTGAGAATACACTGAATAATTCTGATACAATTTAAGAAAAAATATTATTTCTGTGCTTTCTGAAAACATAGTACATTCTGTTTGTACCGTTCTAATGGGCATTTTTACATTTTTCTTATGATTTTAGCTGTTTAAAAATTATTTGTCTGAAATGTTATTAAAGAATAAAGTCTGACACAAAGATAGTTGATTGACTTTTTCAAAGACAAATATTTCTTATTCAAAATAGCAAGTAAGGTTTATGTGATTTGAAAGAGTCTGGAGAGTTTCCCATATTGAGTTGGGACCAGTCCTAACAGAATCTTCCACATAGAATCTTTACCCTGGAAGTAATATCAAAGTAATTTTTTTAAAGGGGTTGGCTAAGACTCTGATCACGCTTGTGCCTCAGGTGTGGAATTGCCCTGTAAATGAGGTGAACCATTGCTTAACAGAAAGATTTCTGAATTGGCTTAATGGTTCATTTTATCAGTGTGGTTGTAGCTTCAATTCACAAGGGCAATTGAAAACAATAGTAGCATTGCACCGAAATTTGACAAAGGACAAAGAGCTGAGCAGAAAACTCATTTAGTTGTATAATCCTGTCATATGATGAAAAAAATATTATAAAAAGTCATGGGAAGTTGTGTCAGAAGTGTTTCATGAATTTCTGCAGTTTTTATGTTAGCAATTTTCATTTTCTAGTTGCTGTTTCCAGAAACTGAGAAACTTGCTTTGTGCAGAATTGTTCTCATCCTTATTTATGAGTGAAAATACAGCCAGATACTTAGCTGTGTTTTCTATGAAAGCAGAACAGGAAAGACCAAGGAAAGCAAGTGCAAATCTTCCATTTCTTCTTCTGAAGCTATGACTTCTTTATGCCAGTCACTGTATAGAAGTGAAAGTGGATTGAAACTGCTCTGATTTGTCAGTATATCACAGATCTGAATCAACTTGTAGCAAGGTGTCACATTCAGATATTCTTTCGATCAGATTCTGTGTTCTGGCAAGAGGAAGCAGGTCCTGTTACAGGTCTTCCTACACAAAGTAGCCTCTGTGCCTACTGGAGGTCATTGGTAACTCCCACGTTCAGATAGCTCTCCAGTGGCTTATGTCCTGGGTGTGAGAGAAATGGAGAGAAAATGGCAGAGGATGAGCATCCAAGCTTGGAACTGCATCCTTCGTTTGGATTGATGCATTCCTTTTCATTTTGATCAAACAGATTCTGCATGAACCAGAGAGTGGACATACCAGCAGAGATTTTGAAAGATGTTATGATGTCTTACGCTGCTTATACTTACTATAATTAGCACATGCTGTTGAGTAAGAACACATTGCGTAATGTGAATATGATTCCCAACAATCAAGTGGCAAAATGAACTTGTTATCTTTTATCTCCCATTGACTTAGCCCTATCTACAGGAAAATACTTCAAGTCACTAAATAGAAGTTACATGGAGAAGAAAACTGAAAACCCCAAAGTATTCAATAATAGTTTTTTACTGTCACAAAAGTTTCTTCTTCTTTCACTCCCTTTTCTACCATAGAATCACCCTAATACTATGTTCTCTCTGCAAGAGATGCCTATGAATTTGTGGGCTTCTTTTATATATTAACTCATCAAATATAGTTAAAAAGTACTAGGGCAAGGAAAAGACAGATGAAGAGACACCAAATAGCGTATTTATTGGCATTTATGAACACCAGCTTTTTTTCTGAAAAGGAAGAACTTCACAAGTACAACTGTCAGACAAGCAAATGATGACCTTCTGACACATGAAAACACAGAGAAGCCAGGGATAGTTGCACTGACAGTTTACATTCACAGTTTGTGAGCCTCTGTCCTTAAGGGTGTCATGATATGAATACAAATGATGCCACTGCCCAAGAGTAACAGTTAATAGCCCATGCAGGAAGCGGTCTGTATCTGTTACAGCACATGAATAAATGTAATGGAAATGTTAAAAGAAGATAGCCATGAACTTTAAATCTGAGCAGTCGAACCTTTCTCTGGTGAATATGTCTTGCATGGGGTTCCTCCATGTCTTAGGAACTGATAGTCTTTAAATGCGTGGCTAGGCTGGTATGCAAATGCTCCATGGAAGCTCCATGGAGTTACAGTACTATCTAGGTTCTACAAGACTGCAATTCACTGAGATGAAATTTTGTCATGTAAGTTGAAGACTGTGATCTTAAAGGCCCTATCTCTAAACATTTAAGCTTTCTGTTTGCAAAGTTCATAAGAACCTTCTTTAGAGACAGAAGTACTATTTGTGGGCATACCCAGAATTGTTGGCAATCTGGCTAGAACAACTCAGCATCTATGTCATATCTAAGCCAAATCAAACCAGATTTTTCCAGATTTTCATTACTGCTGATAGTGAGCTTGCTAAGATATATGTCCTTTATAAGACCCATCAGTTGAACTTGTCATCTGTGAGTTCAAAATTTTGCTTAGATTAAGACAGCCTCAGAGAATGATTCACACCTTAATTATTGTGTGCCACCATTTGAAGGATAGTTTCATATATGCCAAAACAGACTCCTGTGCTTGTGTGATGTGACGATACAGTTGGAAGCCAGGAACCTGTACATTCCTGTAGGTGCATGGGAAAATGCTCACATTTCTTCAGCATTCCAAAATGCTGTAGATGGAACTGAGCTGAATGCCTTAAATAAAAATCATGGTGTGGCTTTATGCCTTACATTTTGTCTGTAATGCATGACATTACCCAGGCCTCTGCATATGCATTTGTAACACTAACAAGGGGTAGTAAAGCAAGAAAAAAAAAATCTCCTGAAATATGGTGTCAGTAGTTATATAAACAGTAAGTGCTTGCCACATGGCAACTAGTATATTTTATTGCAGATGCTCAGTGAGTTGTGTTCACAGTAGGGCCTTGAAAAACAGTAGAAAATGAGCTGGCATGGCTTAGAAGTTTGTAGTGAAGCCCTACTTCTGCTGTACAATTGTTCCTAAACAAGTTATTTCTATTTATCAAGTGTCAAAGAATTTCCAATAAAAAACAAATTATTCTGTTTTTTATTTTCAGAATTTATTCAGGAATTATTTCTGTTGCTATTGAAACCCTAAATATAATTTCCAGAGTAGTTTGAATATATCTACTTTAATTACAGGCAAGATTCTTCCCTAAAATAATGGCAGGCAAGAGTCCTCCGTAATCTGCAATTTGGTAGCTAGAGGAGCTTTTTTCCACAAATTGATTGTGGACTAAACACTGGATATGTGGCGCATTATGTCCTAACTCTATTCGGAAAATGAAAAGTACTGATGGGGTAACTGTTCTGAAGTTGAGCCTAAAACATATATATTTTTATTTGAGTTGGTATCCCTGCATGGATTGTGACAGTAGCAGAAACTGCTATGATTATATTAAAAAAAAAACCCAAATCACAATATGCTGGCTAAAAAGCAAGAGGCTTTCTACTCCTCAGTAGGTGAAGAAATAGATTTGCATGGATCAGTAAAGATAGATATAATTAATATGAGCATTGCTTTTTTTGTACAGAAAAGGTCTTTGGTTTTGGTAGAAACTCAGATGTAGTACTGTGCAAGTGTGCAAAGAGTGTGGATCAGGAGAGTAGTTCTCACAGAGCATATTTTGTAAGAGCAACACTCTGGAAACTTTTTATTGATAGGAGATGTGCAAATGCAGAAAATAATATTGGCGGCTGTTGCAGAAGCAACAGAAGTGAACCATAATATTATCTTTTATCATGCATATCGGTCACTTAATTGTGACAGCAAATTAATATGTTGTTTTTCAGGATTTACCTGTTGTTAAAATGATGGCAAGGTAAAAACAAAGTGCTAGCTCTGATTAAACTGAGAAAACAATTAAAGAGTAGATTGAAGAGGCCATATTTTGTCTCTGTGATTGCTGTTGCTTTGAAAATGGAAGTATAGAAATAATTTCTTAAAATTAATTCAGGGGGAAGTAATATAACACCAGCTTGATTGTTTTCAGAATAGCAGTGAAATTGCATTAGGAATATTTGAAAATTTAAAAAACAGAGTAAAAGTACTTTAAAGTCTACGAGTGTATTTGCAGTTGACAAATATTAAGCCTGAAAAATGTCATCCCCCTCATAGATCAGTAAGCATGAGTAAAAATGTTAGTTTTCAAACATTTGCCCACTTTCTGATTCCAAAATGCAGCAGAGTGGATTAAAATAAATCAGCAATTATTTCTGAGGGCTATGTAACAAAGTTATTGACACTTTTGCTCATCTTCCAAAAGAATTTTGTAATTGGAGGAGATATTTCATATTAGCAATGTGTAAGCCATAAAAACGTTGAGGTATGTCCCACAGAAGATAGGGACATACCTAACATCCAGTTGAAAGACACTTAAGAGCATTTTCCATCTAAGTTACATTTGTACATCAAGTGAACAGCTCTGCAATTTTTAAATATTTCAAAGAAGATGAAAACAAAACCGATGGCTGAAAGCTTTTAGTGACTGAATACTTAGTGTTCCTCTGGTTTTGTGTACGTTTACCATGATGTAATAGCTCCCCTGAAGAGTGAGTTACAATAAAGAATTGATGTATAATTACTGGGCTATTTATATATACCTCTTACCTAAATACACGTGGCCACAAAGCGAACCAGATGGAACTGGATGTGTGCACTTTAGCTCTCGCTGCCTCCATGTGTTGATCTCAGCAAACATCATTAATTTAATAGACAACATTAACTTATCTTCTAATACTTGAGTCATACATGTGACAGTGGTAGAAATGTGTAGTTGAGAGAAAAATATGTAATATGCTAAAGATAAAGGTTGCTATTCTAAAACATTGCTTAGAATATACTGTTGACAGTTCTTTCGATGCAAGCAGGGTGATCATCCTACCTATTTTTTACTTGCTTATTATTAATTTTGCCAGAGACAAGGTTATTCAAGCTGCTCTGTTTCTCAGCAATAGCCCCATGAAGTTGCCCTCCTGTTTGAGTAGTTGTGAATAAACAACAACTTCTTTACTGATTCAAGATGTTGCAGTTTTGCTGTCCATTAGACCTCGCGCTACTCATGACTGAATCCAAAAATAAACAAGATTTCAGAGTTCACCGTATTCCTGTGGATCATGGCTTCTTCTATATTCTGTCAAATTCTGGAGGGTTGCTGTCGTCCTACTTTAAAGATTTATCAAAGTAGGAATATAGCAATTACAATCCTCCACTGAATGTTGGTCAGTCCTTAATGATTGTAACAGACATTTGTGCGGACTATGTCGCCGCCTAAGAGATTGTCCAGAGCCCACTTCTCTTTCAAGATACAGTTTCTGCAGTTGCTTATATGGAGGAGTGCTAATATGAAACTATTCCATGCACTTCTATACTTCTAAGTTTCTAAAATGCAATTTGGCAGATGAAAACAGCTTGGCCAGCAGCCCATGACACATTTGTTTTCCAGGAATTATCAGTTTGTGCTCTGAAGCCAGAGCATAGTTCCTATTAGTGAAGAATTTGGAAGATATTGTTGAAGGCATGGCCACAGTATCAGGTTCTTTTCTTCTTTTTTAAGGAAGTTTCACTTGCTGTTAGCTTATTAGTAGAAAAAGCAGCTAGGCTTACGTGAAACTCCCATTGCGGGTATTGCCTCTGCAGGGAAGGGTTGTGTGACTTACCTGTTGCGTTATTTGACATGGCTGCCTAGGGATGAAAGACCTAAGGTGTGTGCTGATCATCTTGGGCAATGTGCTCTAGTAGCAACTATAGGAAAGGAATAAATGAGTCTTAGGGTATTTTATTGTTGCTTTTTAAGGTTTTTATGATTTCACTTTCTGCACATGTTGTCTGTGCAAATTACTTGAACTGAACATGATTTTGAATCCTGGGTTCTTCCATTTACATGATGTGGCATCATTTTTCGAACAATTGTAGTCTGTCATGTCAGAAGGAACCATTTAATTTTTTGTAATAAAAATTGTGAATCATAATATTTTGTCACAGGTCTAATGATAAAATTCCTTTAAAAAGGCATTGTAAGTTATCTTCATAGTTAATATAAAGTGAATAATATGAATATTTAGTAGTCATATCTAGATTTTGCAAAGTGAAATCTAAGATTCCATAACATATTACAAGGCATGCTAATTTTCTTTTTTAATGAAAATATTTTGCTGTGCCTTTTGTAACCTAAAAAGTCAGTCAATGTGTATTATGCAGTTTCATTTGTGCACTTTCATACGGTGTAGCTATTTCTCTCATGAGACACTAAAAATGAAAGAGTATTCAGTCATTATAAGAAGCCATTCCTTTCTGGATTGAATCAGTGTAATTAATCGATTAAAGTATAATATCACATCTCATAGTTCTCCAAGAAAAAAATACATTACTTAATTATTTTGTAAGTGGCTTTCCCCAATTGATCTTGATTAAATAAGATGCATGCATAGAATTACCAAGGTAAGCAATTATTTCCTATTCCTGAATATCAGCAGTGTTTTCAAATATAGCCCTGTAAAACAGAGAGAAATGTTTGCTGGCCAGTAATTGCATTGTGAGATGAAAGAGGTGCACACACACTCGTCTTTATATTAAATTGTGTAAATTAAATTAAAGTTTACATTTTTTTTTCTAAAAACATCATTCTAACAGCAGCAATGAGGTTTTGGTGTTCCTATTCAAACATTATTTGCACTGTGACAGTGTTGAGTACTCTTCTCCCATAAGCCACTTTCCACAATGACTGTCCTTGACCAAACCAGAAAATGAATTTGATTTCTCTAATGCAAAAGGTAATTGGATTTTTCTTTATGGAATGCATCCCTTTAATGACTGTCTCTGCTTCAGCCAATTTAGCTGCAACTGACCTGACATTGATCTGGTGATATGACTTTAAATAAATGCCAAAGCTAAGAGATGAAAGACCAGCTGTCTGCTATCAGAAAGAACATTTCCTGCCTCATCTTGCCATTTTCCCCAGAAAATGTCTCCTTCTTGAATGTCATTCTTATGAAGCATACTGCTCTCATAATTGGTCACAGAGCAGCGGACTGCATCCTTCTACCGACTGTAATAAGTATTTCCCAGAAAGCGCGCGGAGAAAATAGTTTGAAAACTGAATGAAACCTTTACAAATAACTGTACTTCTTTGCAAATATTTATTACTACGTAGACTCTTCCTAAGAGAATAAGTATTACTTAAGTAGTGAATTACATCTTTACAGAGGTCTTATTTGGCATTTAATATTTATCAAAATATTTATTTAGCTAATAGGGGTCATTAAAATAAAAAATATCACAGCATGCTAATTTGAGAAAAGAATTACCTAAAGAAAACAATTAGTAAAGGTGATATTTCAGGATATAATCTGTTCTTTTTTCAGGCTAGGGATAATGGAATCATAAAACCGTAGAATATGTATTTCTATTTATAATCAATATATGCTTGAAATATTCATTTGGACCCAGTCCTGCAAGCGACTGAGCTCTTTTAACCCCAAGTGGGCTAGGAACCAAAATTTAAAAGTTAAATTTGTGTTTTTACTTCAGTCATGGGCTGTGTGTTCCTTTTGGACATTCTATTAAATGTCTTTGATTGAAATTAGCAGCTCACACTCTGGATGATAATCTAGATTTTTGAAATTCTGTATATCAAAATAAATATACTGGAAAATAAAAATAAGAAATCTTCACTTCAATGAAGTGAATGGAAACAAGCTTTTTCCTTCTGAAATCTTATTAAGAGTTATTCTCATATTAATCAAAATAATTAATAATTTTCCACTGTGTACTGATACCAATGACAGTAAGAATTTGTTTTACTTAGTTGTATTCTGTAGCAAGCACTCTTCTCTATTTCCTTTATTTGTTCAGTTATTTTTTAATCTATATGTATATGTATACATAGGTTTTCCACTCTTCTAGTTCTTCTGCACAACAGAATTGATGAGTTTACTCTAATGTAACTTTCTTTGCTTTATAGTACAGTTAACCTGAAATAAATGGATATGAAATGCAGGGGACTGAGGGGTCCTTCATTTAGTTTAGAGTTACTACTCTTTTTTGTGTGTGCTATCCAGAAATAGTGCACGCATTTAAGTAGTATAGGAATTTAGATAGTGCATTTAGATAAGAATTATGAAAATGGGTATAAGTATTTCATATTTTTTAAAATTGTGCAAGATTTAGGGGTTTTCCAAGACTTTAGTCCCAAATGCATTTTTCTTTCTGATATCAAGAATCAGGAGAAGATTGTAAATGGCATAGAATGCTTAATTCACAGACTTGCATTCCCTGGAATACAATTCAGATTTCCAGAGTCAAAATTATATTGATGCTGCTGTCAGTGAATCAGGCCAGGAAAGCCACACATACGTCAGCTTTATAGCTGTAATGTGCAAGTAGTCCATATACTGTTTTTTTCCTAGGTTTCCTAACTTTTTCAGGTAGTTTGTTCACTTAGATTAGTTCCTCTGTTCTTCTTATCTTTGGATCTCCACAAGTTTTCTTGTTTCTAAAGGAACTGTGTGCATTTCTAGGGGACAGAATATGTAGGCCAATATACTTTATATCGATTGTGAATAAGAACATTGGAGAGATTATTTTTATATGGTCTAATTATTAAAATTATCAGAACTGAAACAGACACCTCATATCTAAACAAAAATGTATTTAATGTTCTAGTTAGTGCTTGCTTTTGTGACACCAGTTTAACTGTGTATTATTTTGTCTTTCTCTGTAGGTCACTGATATGATGCTTCAGGACAAACCCTACCCAGACTGGGGAAAGTCTGCCAGAGCTTTCTGGAAGAAAGGAAACATTAGGATCATTTTATTCTGGTAGGAAAGGAGTAAAATCTAATTATTGCAAATGAACCTTGTGCGGAACATCCGAAAATATATCTTCTAATTCTCTGTGGCAGGAAGAGATATAAAGGGAATACATGCTAAGAAAGAAAAATGGAAAAAATGAAGCTTTGTCTAACACAAAATCACACAGTAAAAAAAGCTATATATAGATGAACCATTTCTAATCAAAATATTTGATGTAAAAATCTAATTTTAAATTGATTTACCGTGTTTCTTTTACTCTATCCTTGTAACTGTTGTAACAGAGTTGCAAAATTTTTGCCATATGTGATATTATTTAGATGTCCAATTGTCAGTCCTTGTAATCAAGGTAAGTAGATATGTAAATGTCTTTTGTGAGCTTAGAACTAATTATAATAACTTTGAATCCACATTTGAATGGCATTGCAAATGGTGAGTCAGCCCTTATATTATTAAGAAAAATATTAAAAAATGGATTAAATGAATACAAAATTGCAAGGAGTAAGTAGTTATTTTGATCCCAAATGTATCCTGTACCTGGTAAATTCAAACCAAGTGGAACTACTAAAACAACATGAACTATGACAGAAAGAAAAGGAAGTAGAAAGTGTATAGTCTAAGAGGCAGTCTGAAGACTGTATAGCTAAAGATGAAAGAGTTTACAAAGATAATTTTCACATACTTCAGGAACAGAAAACTTATGAAAATATCATTAGACCTGCTGTTGGGTAAAGAATGAAGAGAGACATGTAGAAAGATGTGTTACAGAGAAGTCAAGATATATTTACATGTATTCTGCTACAGAATATGCGAAGAGATATCTATACTAGTAAGGATTAGATCTATTAAATTAGGACAATTAAGTGAAGTACTAAGAGAAATTTAAAGACTAAAGAAAGCAGCATTGGATGGCTGACTGGCTACAAAAAAGATTTATACGGAACTGAAGGGGCTGAGCTGATGCAAATTTTATTAACACCTAATTGCCTGTTGAAAAACTGAAGATTAATACATGTTGGACCTTGGCCTTTATTTTGTTTTTACTGCTTTGTTCTGCATCCTAGATTTATCCTACTGGCTAGTAAGTCTTATGTCAGTATTAGCTAAATGGCTGGAACACGTCATTAATAATAGAAGTATGAACAAAACTCTAGATTAAATCCTACTAAAAGAAACCAGACTAGCTTTGCTGACAGAAGACCTTCTGTGATCTGTTAGAATTCTTTGAACATGTCATCAAAATAATTGATGAGGAAGAAATGCTTGATCTAATTTATTTTGGACTTTCAAAAGGCTTTTGACAAAGTTCCTCACTGAAGGCAATTAAAAAAACTAGTTAGCCCCATGGAGTGTACTGAAGTCATTTAGGAATCATCTAAGAAATGTGGAATGAAAGCTATAAATAAAGTAGTAGTTTTCTGCTGTGCTGGTAAGAGTGGGGAGCCCCATTCTTTAATGTTAGAAGTGTTCACTATTTGTATGCATGATGTACGTTAATGGCATGGCAGATTTTAAAGATGAGGGAAATAATTTTAATTAACGCATGCTAGCATTTAAGAGAGATCTTAGCTAAGTGAAGAAATAGCATGATTGATAAGTCAGTTATGCTGAGGGGCTCAAACAACTTGTCATCATCGCAGGAAGCGCAGTGGAAGTTTCTGTTTCAGTGTGCTAGAGTGGCAAAATGGTAAAGCGGAAAAATAAAAAAAAATGCTCAGATACATAAAAAATGAGTTAGCAATGATTATGGTGTCATTTGGTTAAGTCTGTAAAGTGCCTAGAAGATCACCGAGTTTTGTTTACCCTGGTCTAACAAATAGCCTTTTCTAACATACTGGAAAGAGAATAATTAGAGTCAAGAAAAAATGTAATTATACAGAAAGACCGGAAGAAGAGAAGAAAGGAATAAATGCAAGGTGACATGATAGAGCATATTCTTTTCAAATTTGTGTGCCAGATATGGACAACATTAAAACACTATTAAAGGTACATTAATATTGCTACAAAAGATGTTTTGACTTCTTGTGGTCTGGTAGGTTATAAATTTGTATTCGCTTTTCAAATAATATTCACATTAAAAAATTCTACCAGAAGTTTAAAATGGAAGTAAAGTAAAAAAAGATTTTCATGCATGATTCTCATAGTAAACAGTATGCTTAATGAGGCTTTAGAATCCTAAAAGGTGACATAAATGCTTTTATTTTTACCTTTAGGCAGTGAAATAAAATTGCCCTAGGCAAGATTCTACATTGTGTACAGACATTATTTACGTAGTGCATTAGTAATAGTAGACTTTTTTCCTAATGATTAGGAAAAATGGAGGGGAAGCGGATTAAAGTATCGATAATGTTATGCACGTTGAAGTGAGGTATTTGTATTTCATTTGCTGTTGCTTAACTAGTGTGATGTAAGCAGACTCATTTCTGAAATGTTCTCAATGAAGCATCCACAATGGTGTGTGCTGCACAGATACTGGGGTGCCAAAATTTGTTTATTCAGGACATTTCTTAATGGCACACCTGTTTAATAGAGATAGTGTAATTCAGTGCACAGTATTTTAATTATTCCAAATACTAGATAGGTGATGCACTGTGTACATTGGTTGACGAAATGAAAATATTAGATAGACATGGGGCTTCTTTTTCTGGTAACTTCACTTATATTTTCAAGTTTTTTCTTTGTAAAACTAGAAAATCTCTATGATAAAGCAACAAAGACAGGTGGACTGTCATAGGGATGAAGACACCATCCACTTTTTTTTCAAGATTGGACATGCAACTACTTTGTATTTCTCCTTTGGAAATGTTTTCAGCTCTCAAATGCAATTAAAGTAATTAGTGAAGGCTTTGATTTAGCTTATCATCTCCTGTTTTAAATAATTCCCTGGGAATATTATCAGCAACTGGTGCTAGATTGTTCCGGAGCCTTCTGGCTGCCTTTTGAATGTCCTCAGCATGTAATTCTTCCACAAACAGCTCAGCTAGCTCAAAAATGTCCATTCTCTATTTGCCTTAGTCTACCCCATCTCTAAAGAGTTCACTGAAGTGCTTTCTACCTTTTTTACAATGGTTTCTTTATAATTAAAAGATCTCCATTTTAGTCATTTTCCGATCTGCTCACTGGCTCCTCCACACAGAGACACTTCCGTGTAATGCTGTTAGATTCTTCGTGACACTGTATGGAGAGACAGACACATTTTCTTGCAGATTTAAGAAAGCATGTTGGCAAGATGACTTTTAAAAGCGTAAACTAAAAGAGAATCCTAAAAAAAAGAGAAGTATCTGGAATCCTAGTAAAATTATTAATATAATACAGCCACGTGTTTGGATTTAAAAAAAAAAAAGGCATATATCAATAAGGAGTTAAATATCTGCACCATCTGGCATTCGTATGAGGCCATGGTAGAGAGACAACTGTCTCCAGTGCTCTGTGGTGAAATTATGAGTGCAGACTGAAATAGAGTGGTTTATATTTTTGGATATATTGATAATTTGGCTATTTTAGGAGAGACAAATTATATATGACAGATGTAGAGTGGCGTTTGAAAGAAGCAGGAAGAAAAAAAGGTTTTTAAATAAAGCTCTGGGACAAGACTGACTACAAGGCAATAACAGTAGCTACTGATAAGTTAAATAAATACCTTAGAACTCCGTTATTTTTAATGTTTGAATATTAGAGGAGACACAGACAGAAGCACAGTGTTAGAAGACTGGGTTTTTTGCAAATAATTTATGATTCTCCCTGGAACAATGAATAACTCCTACCTAGACTGAAGGTCTCTTTTTATAAGGATGTGAGCCCACTTGTTAAGAAAAAGAAAGGCAACTAAATACTTTAAAGAGTAAACTACAGATGGAAGAGAATAATGTTAAGAGAGTTTATGAATAATTATTAAAAGCAAATCAAATAATTAGTTATGAGATCTCTGTGAAGAATAATTGCACTAAAATCATCAGAATGCCTTGGCTGTGCATGTGGTTAGGTTAGTGGAAGAAAGACCAGTATGCTTTCTCTTGGCATAACTGTTTCAGTATTATTTTTCCTCCAAACTTTGCTAACAGAGGACAGATTGCACAGAGCAAGACATGAGAGTTCCTCATGTGAACTTTTAGCAATAGGGAAAAACAGACTATCAACAGAAAGAAATGGTAGCCAACTCGAAGAGAAGACAAGGAGTGCTAAGGTCTGTAAAGCCAAGAAAAAAAAGGATTTATATGCAAAGGTATGTTATCAAAATAGTGGCACTCAGAGACAATAGTGGATTGTGTAGATAAATATTAGTTGCAGAAAGGGTTACAGAATAATATTTTCAAGCTGAAAATTTGAATATGCTAGTAGCAGATTGGAATTCATTTCTATGATATGCCTGGCTGGATATTCATTGAGTGTGTATGCAATGATCAGTCTTCATTGGTGCAATAATGTGTCTGTAACATAGGACTCTTGCCTGAAATAATAGAGGACGTAACAACATAGGAAAAAAGTTAGTGCGGAGAATTGTAAATCTGGCAGTATTTAAATTTGCAAGCTAAATAATATTCACTTAGTATATGTTTCCATAACCAATTTTTTGTTTTCTTTAATAAAACCCAAAACTGCACATGCTCAAAAATGTATGTTGGTAATCACTACACTTTGATTCAGCAAGTTGGTAATACACTTGTAAAAGGTTTTATTCAAATTAATTGTTCAGAATTGCTACAAGGTGCTAAGTCATTTACATATGTTATATTTATAGAGGATTATGTTAAACATGGTTTAGTATGGGTTTTCTTAATTCAACAGTATTTTGTACTGTGCAAGTAGAGGAAACTTCCTTATGAGATAGATAGCGATGTTTCCAGCACAGAAATGAAATTTTAGTTTCTTAAAGTGATTTTCTGTTATATGCTTAATTGAGTGTTTGGCTTGATAAGTTGTATTTTCATATTCTGTGCTTTTACAGTCAAGATGATAAATGCATACTGGACAATTACATTCTTGCTACGTATATGAAAGTAATTTGTATATTTGTTTGAAAAGACAGCTTCTTAAAATATCCATTGTTTTCATTATGGGCTGCACTGAGAAAAAATAATTAGACATTATAGCTTTGTCAACCTAAATTAAATACTAAACCAAACAAAACAAACCTTTCTTTAAATTTGAGTAAAGGTTTTTGTTACAGTGCAATCCTACAAATACAACCGCACAAAACAAAATATTTAGATATATGTATTTTAGATATACACACACATTATTCGCCCCCTATTTTGGTTTGGCCATTAATTCTTTCATTCTTAAATATTTTCTCTTGCGGTAGGATACTCAGTACTGAACTGACACCTAGAATCATGTAGAAGGGGAGGCAGATTTCCTGGTAAATAGTATAAATCATTTGACAGTATCCTTGTTCCCAGTATATCTTTTATCCTTATGCTATAGTCAAAGTGAATAACTTTAATTCAGACTCCTCATAAACAAGTCAACAAGTAAGTTCCTTGCTATTTCCTTTCTGTCTCAATACATATTACAAAAGATTCACTAATATCCTTCGTAAAGGATTTATGTTGCGTAATCTGACTACTAGTCTGGGCAAACATTGTTAAATGTATTCTGAGAGGATAAAACTGTCCATGTATAGTAATTGTTACATTTAGTCTGGAAATCAAGAAGTAACATTTGATTACCATTTCTGAAGAGGTGACTAAAATGTTTTCAGTAGCATTTATTTAGTTTCTGTGCTAGGTATTATGAGGAAAAAACATTATAAGATCACAATTAATTAACATGAAAATATATTGAAAAAAAATCATAATTCAGACCAATGGGCATTCCTTCATACAAATGGTACTTCTTCAAGGTTTCTACTTCCTCTTCATTTTCGTTTTCCCATCCTATACTATATTATCTGAACAGACTGTATTATCTTAAATACTCATTCAGACTGATTTTGTTCAGACCTAAATCTGATCCCATGCAGACTCTTTGGTTCAGGTCCTAAGGAATATTTTCCCATTTTGATAGCAAAGTGCTTTTACACTGTCTATTTTGGAACAGTCACAGTGGTGAGATCTCACCAGAACAGTTCAAGCTTGACAAGCACATGAGTCAGACCCTTTTTGGGACCTCATTCTCAGATGCCTTCCCCCAACTCCTCTGTTCATGGAGACCACCGGTCAGCAATTCAGCATTCTCTCATCAGCTGGCTCTTATCCAAGGATCATTTGTCCTCAGCTGGAAGAGTTCCTCCGTCCTCCTCTAAGATGATCCTGCCTCCCCACTGATTCCCAGTACAAGCAACAGCTCCAGTCTGTGGCAGAACATATCTGTCCTTTTGCTCC
This sequence comes from Dromaius novaehollandiae, assembly GCF_036370855.1. Taxonomy (NCBI): domain Eukaryota; kingdom Metazoa; phylum Chordata; class Aves; order Casuariiformes; family Dromaiidae; genus Dromaius; species Dromaius novaehollandiae. The sequence continues at coordinate 30,079,533 of NC_088098.1, forward strand.
CTCCCTTCCTCCAGCACAGCAATAGCCCCAAACTCTGCCTACGTGTGCGAAAGCAAGAGGGAAAAGACAAAGCAGAACTTTGGGCTCTGAGTCATGTGTGGTGGCTGGCTTCCAAGATAGCATTTGCTGCTGTAACATCATGGACTGCCTCAACTTTTCCCTGGCTTTTCTAGGAAAAGACAAGGAGAGAGAAGTATCCTAGGAAATGTATTCATTCAACAGGTTGTCCACTGGAGTATGCTATTCGCGGACTAGTAATATGCTGTGTGAGAGGTAGATGCTTTGCGCAGCATTACTTATGCATGAGCAGGGAGAACGTACCCATATGTAAGGGAGTGTATGCGAAAGTCTCCCATCTGTCTCCACCCATCAAGGAAGAAATTTGTATCTTGACTGTGCCAGTCTATATTTGGAAGGGCTGTATCATGCATTTTCCCCCACTCTATTTGTGACAGGAGGAATGGTGAGAAGAATCATTCTTCATCTCAGTTTTCTTCTCAGAAGGAAAAGCATTTCAGTGAGACAAAATCAGGCTTAGGGAGCTTTGAGATATCAGATTAAAAAGATACGATCGTTGTGAGATCAGTCTAGCATGAAGATTGTTTGTTATTTGTCTTGTTCAAGTTACATAAAGTGATCTCATCCTCTTAATTTTTTCTGATGGAGAGTCCTACAGATGGAGCAAAAGATACATTGTTTCTAGCTTGTATGAATAAAAGAATAAGAGAGGGAGCATGAGTGTAGCATGGCAGCTTTCCTCTCTCATATGACATGGGACACCTGCATGCACACAGGCATCCACACATGCAAACACCCTAGACAGTAATAGAGGTGAGAGAGAGAGATTTCTTAGCACCCTTTGCACAAACACCATTCCCCTGATGGGTCTAGTGTTGAAACATTTCATGTCCTAGAGCGGTAAAAGAGATTTATGGAGCACTCAGTCTGTTTGAAAGGCAGTTACAGACGATGGAGGGAAGAAGCATCCATTAGCTACAGTGGGTTTTGGATCGGGCCCATAAATGTCACTTTCACCTTTTTGGATTTGGCTTAAATTCTTTGAACTGCTGTAGTACATATGTATTTTATACCATATCTTTTCAGTTGCTGAGCCTGGTTTAAACCTTTTGAGCTGTATTTGGTATCTGCTTGCAATTCAATGGCTGATAGCCTGTTAGAAAAAGAGACTGTTTTTATTCCTACATAATTGCTAGATCCCTAAGTATAGCCTTCATAATTGGATGGATATGGCAACCCATCTTCACCTCTTAAAAAGTACATTTTATTCTGTTCCTGTTAGTGAGCAAGAGGTATATCATGAACAGTTACTAAAAATATTTTATCCAATGTGTAGCTTTAATAAAACTTCTTAAAGTGCAGCGTCTGCAATGTTTCAGTAATAATGGTCCTTCCAAATGAAAATACTCCTTCACAAAATCACATTCTTTGCCAAAAACTGAAAACTTCTAATTCTTAAATTAAAATTTTCCTTAGCAGGTTTCAAAAGTTCCTTTTTTTTTTTTTTTTTTTTTTTTTTTTTTTTTGAAATAGGCAGATACAATCCTCAGATCAGGTGCAGGGCCAGTTTAGAAGGGCTGTTGCAGCAAGTCGTCTTTGAGCACTTCTCCTCACTTTCAGCAGACTTTTTGCTGAACAGGAGACATCCCTACTTCCACTCAGGCCCCATGGAAGTTTTTCCTGGGGGACAGCAGAATCACTGATGTGCCTGGTCATTCTGTCAGTGCCCTCTTTCTGGTTAAGTGCTTTCCCCTCCTGTCTCTTCCACAATATAAATCCATTTGTTGTTTGCAAAAGCATCTTTGTCTATCATCGGTAACATTTACTGCTTCTAGATCCACTGTAAAAATAGGATGAATATACCTGTCAGAATATAAGCAATTATGTGATCATGCAGGCAGAAAAGATACTGAAAGCTAAAGTATAGCAATATGTAACCTGCTAACTGTGACTGCCACCCCAATACAGAAATTCGGAGTATTTCAATGGGATCAGCATACACACTGTGGACAATTAAGCACACAGAAGAAAACTAGATTTCAGATTATCAAGGCAGGAATTCATTGTCTTTCTTCCTGACATCAAGGTGCAGAGGGCTGATAAAATCCTAGCCCAAAACTTTGTTCGGATGACTCAAACTTAAACTTCTTAGGACCAGCTTTAAAGAATCCATCAAACAAAGACAGGCTGCGTATAGAAGATAGAGTTGCAGGCAATGGTTTTACACAGGATCTGAATTCCAAAAGCCCACAGAATTCAGTGCAGGTCAGAATATGAGTGCTTCGGCTGCCAGTGCTTGCAGCCATACATAGTTCACAGACTTTGTGATGGCTGTACTCCAAAAATCAGTTCAGTTTTATAAAATAAATGTGATTATTAAAGCAATTAAATTATTTCCCTTCCTGGAATGCTGGAGTACTTTTTCTTAATTGTATTTCTCAGTAATGGTACATTTAAATTTGTGCATTAGAATTTGCAGGGGTGTTTAGCTCACTCCTGAATCATGTTCTTTCCCATATTCCTATATTTCCCATATTCTTCATTACTGAGTATTTACGTATTCTGGATTGGAAAGCACACTGGAATGCATGCAACTACAAACTTTTTTATCCAGGCAAAGATTGCAAGAAATGTTGATCATATCAAAATTTCATTGGTTTTCAGATGCATGTAAAGTCACCAGTCCGTTACTGCCTGTGCCTGGTGAAAACCAGTTCAGAGTATATCTGCTTTTAGAGCCTGTGGTTTTCATTTGTAGCTGAAAGCACTAGTGAAATTGTTCTGTTGAAGTTAGCAAAATTGTTCAATGGTGGGGACTGACAATGCCGTCCCATGGGACACACTGGATCAGATTATTAGCTTGGATAAATGGCTTTCATTGGAGGAGGAGATAGTAGTTGTCATCCATTGAAGATCTGATTAAAAATGTTTTATTTCTTTGGACTTCCTGATGGTCCTTGATGACGTGACTTCTGCTTTGTCTTGGACATAACAGAATTTTTAGCAAAATTCTATTTACGGATTCAATTCTGCTGGTGCAAAGAGGCAAACAAAGAGCAACAGAATAACAGTGATTCCAATGGAAGCATACGCTGAGATCTAAAGTGCTGCACAGGGATATAATGTGGCCATACTTCTGCTCAGTTCCTTTTACTCAGCGATGTTTTAAAAGAAGGGGGAAATGGTTTGATGGTTACATCCAAATTGAGTTGTTTAGGGCTAACAGAAAAATGTGAGCATGTGGGCATGAGAGTCTGTCTATTGCAAAGACTGGAATTAAAGATGGAGGAGGAAATAATGACTTAAGTGCTGTCAGACTTGCGCACCTATTCCATTCTGTCCCATTCAGATTCTTCTGCCCCAGTGACCACTATCAGAATTCAGTGTCAATTAAAATGAAAACTTGATTAAAACAAATGTTTCAGGATGTGCTTAACGTAGCTATAAATATGAATGTGCATATGATTAATTAGTTCTTGTATGAGATCTCCATCTAGAATGTAAGCAGCATTTCTTTTGTTTCTTACTTGCTTTTCTACTTTAAAAAAATCAGTAGGACTGTTAAATTAAAAGAATTTGCTGACAGCTGTCTACATTGAGCTATTCAATTTTAAAATATCTCTTTTAGCCTACAAAGAATAATGAGAATATTGTGGCCATATTTTTATTTCAAATAATTGCATGTTGTCTGTCTATAATTGTGACAGTAGAAAAAGCAATAGCTAAAACAGAGGATAGATTAAATTGTCAATAAATTCATTTGTTAACAAAAGATGCCGTACAGGACACTTTGTTTCATAACATATCTTGATACTTTGTTGTCTTTTCTGGATCTTTTTTATTTTTTTTTAGCAACACTAAAAAATCATGTTAACGGTTAAGTCCTTACGATAACAGATACTAGTTAACTTTCAGACCACACATATTTGAGGTCAGAACAGAAAGTTTTTCGGTTCTGATGAGCATAATGTATTTGCCATACCCTCTAATCAAAGTCAAGAGCTTTAGTAAACAGCGTGTAAACAAAGCTAGTATCAATACAGTACAAAGTATTTTCCGTCTTTTCAGATTCTTTACCTACAGAAATGAATGACCTTCCCTTGAAGAAGACCTTGACTGTAATTTGCTGTAGTGTGCTTTGTGTTCCTGATTACCTTGGTACATTGGTGAGCCCAGTCCTCTTCCTAATACAGACAAAGAAGAAATCTCTGTGGATTTCAATGGGAAGGGCAGCAGCCTTTCTTGTGTGCGATGGCTGAAGGGCTAAAGCGAAGCCAGGAAACACAATCTGAAAAAATCTGTTCAGCCTTGAGAGAGGCCCATATCTTTGGAAGCTTTGTTTCTGATGCTCTCGTTCACTTCCCCTCCTCACTTCTTTTCTGCATATCCTACCAGAATCCACTAGTTCTGTCACAGAGCAACTTGAATCTAATTTAAGTAATGAATGTGTTACAATTGGGAAGGAAGGAGGCAAAGGCCAAGAAATAGTCAAAAGATTACATTAAAATGGAGGAGGCATTCATTTAAATTCCGTTATTTGCTATGACAGCTTTAGCTTATTCAAAGATATGCTGAAATAAAAAGAGTAAAATATTTCTTACTTTAAAGATGTTACATGCAGCTTTCTCCCAGTGCTGAACAAACTTTCTCTTTGAGATAGTGTGACTGTGTTAACTCCAGTGCAAGCTCTGAGGCCTGTGTAGTTTTTCGTACGCTGAGGAATTGCATGATGTATAAAATGGGTATGATATTTTTTCTTTTTCTTTTCTTTCTTGTTCTGGTTGGTTAGTTGCTCTTGGTATAGGTGGCTTAGTTTTAATTTTAATTGGAATTTACACATAATTGTTGGAACTTTAAATAAGCAAGTGCCCTGAGGTATCTCTATTACCAACTAAAACAAATAATACATTTAAGACTTTTAGTGAATTAATTTTGTGTAAGCAATCACCCATAGACATTGTTTCAAAACAAACAAATATTAAAAGTACCCTCATTTGGGCATGCCATTGTGCTGCCATTGCGCAGGCTGAGAACAAATGAACACTCTGCTCCGGAGAGGTTACAATCTGCAATTCTAATTTTAGAAGAAACATAACTCAGAGTTGCGTTAAATCCATCATGTACAAACACACATTCCCTGCTCAGGAAAGTAGTGTGTCAGTGAAAAAAAGGCCTTTGCCACATCCTCAGCTTCCAGTCGTTTGCAGGCTTTGACAGCTGACCTGACCTTGTTTATTGAAATATTCAAGGCCCACTGGCATAGTGCAGGATGCGTACATCTTGGAGGAGGAAATAAAGTCAGTCATGCTTTTAATGGGAGTAAACAAGCTGGAAGGATCATATTTGACTTTCACATGATAGATTGAGTTGATAGAGCTGGAATTTAGGTGGGAAACAATCATCTTTATACTGAGTAAATTTGATATGGACAATCATGGAGAAAAATTGCTCCTAGAATGGCAGTGTCATTTTTAGCGCATTAGTTCTCAGGATGAAACTTCAGTCAAAGGCAGGCCCAAATGTCATGTCTAAGCTGCTCTGCAATATTCTGTCGCACAAAGTCTAACACACTCATGCTACTATACTTTATAAATAAAATAGAATATGAATTCAAGCATTTCCCAGGGAATCTTCCAGTGTGTGATACAAGCTTGACCAAGCAGTATGAGCACATCTCTGTATTAAGGAAGTGTATTTTGCATGTAGCCACTTTTCATTCAGACTGTGATATAACTGATTTTAATTTAAATATCTAAAGTACTGAGGATTTTAAACTGTCTGTAGTTTTCAGGCTAACCACGAAGCAAGACAGTGCTTATGGAGATTTGCAGGGTTGTTTCCTCAGGGTGGTTTACTTAAGATTTGAGTTGGCACTGTTTAACCATACGTCATCTTTAATAACTTGAACAGGGAAGTTTTGCTTTCATAGTAGAATAATTTACACTTCACAATATAATCTCTGTTTGAACAAGACATTAAAAAAAATTTAGATTTTCCCCTTGCACATAGCTGAATTGATAAAATTATCTTAGGTTCTTTAGTTTTACCGTTATGCAACACAAAAAATTTATACTTTCTCCCAAAACAAATTAATTTACAAGACTCAACCACCAGATGAAAGCATCTGGTATGTAATAATATTTCAAAGAAGGTTTATGCTATGTTTCATGAAGATGGGGTGTTGTACTTAGAAAACTGTTTGAACTTCTGTTTAAAGTTCTGTTTACCAGTTTTTCGACCCATTGTATAATTTCCAGCCGTTATTACCTGAAAGGTGTCCTTGAGAGGAATTTTGGTGCCTTTAGTTAGAAGTAGCACTTTCACCCCACAAGATATTTCAGTGACTACTGTATATTTTGGCTGGTTTCAAGAAGCATACAGTCTCTTTTAATCTATACACAACCTCAATTAGTGTTCAGGTCAGTAAGTGGGAAGACATTTATGGAATCAATCATTTTGGGTTAAGGAGCACACATACTGCAAGCTTACTAATGGAATGGAAATAATGCCTGGAACATCTCCAGAACCGTCACAGTCTCAGTGGAGCAATTAAATATGTATGAAGAATGTTTGCAGTGAAGTTCAAACACATCAGCCTGAGGCTTATATTTTTGGTTTAATTTATTCACAGCCTTTCTGTGTACTGCTGCTTGATGGTCCAAAAACACTTCTGAACACTGTGCCTCCTGCATCGTGTTTGTATCCACTGACTGACAGATACAGTGACAGTTGCTATTTTTAATCACTGTCTCAGGAGCGAGGAGTAGCATCTGTAGTGGGAGAGTGCAGTGTTAGTATTCAGGTTAACAGAATTCTATTCATTAATGTTTTTGACATCATATGGGGAGTAGTCTTCAGAATTAATTCAGACAGTTTTTCTGAGAATGTTTGAGTATTTAACAAAACTTCTAGCCTGGATATGCTGGCATTATTAGGTCTTCAAATCAGAGTATTGCATGATATGACCTGTATACCATATCTTCAGATCACTACTTCTATCCTTTACAAAAGAACTGCTTGTACTATAGCTAGAGGCTGCTTTTTTATATTATCAGTGAATACTGGAGCTCTTTAAAAAGTTAGTGGTAATATTTCCTGATAATTACGGTTCTTTGCAAAATGTATAAAAGAATATCTGCTATTTCGAGGGTCAGTAAGTCTGCTCACTCTACTACTTTCAGTAATAAATAAACTCAAACTATTTGTGGCTTTATAAAGACTTTTTTTTAAAGTGCTTTTAGTGCCATCATTTGTCACTAATCAGAGCACACCAGCATATTGGTTGGTTCATCTGTTATCAAGTCATACACTATGAGTAAGTGGGATTGTCAGATATCTAAGCTTAGTGCTATTGACAAAGCAACTGAGCAAAGACAGCCTTTTAAAAGGATTACTGGTAATGTAATTACTTGTGGAAGATGTATGGATAGCTCCCATATCAGAACAACACCATCTTAATGTGTTATTCAAGCAATAACCTTAGTAGAATGAGAGCTTGTGTTCCAGTAATGGCATGCACTACTGATGGATAATTACGTGGTGAAGCAAAGGCATTTGTGTAAAGTGAACACTGAGCTGAAGCACGAAACATGGGGTTTGTTTCTTTTAACTAATTTTAACACTGTTACTGGAACAAAACCTACTTTCTAGTGACAGAGTAATTCTTTTTTGTTAAATGTAATGGAATTGGGAGGTCTTAGACCTCCCGGTAGACTTTCTTCTGGCCTGCAGAAAAATCTCTGTTTATACACCTACCTGAATCTATTATTGCTAATAATATCAATAATGTTTACAAAATATATCTGGTGTTAATGTGGCCACTGTTAGCAGAGATGCCAGGAGTATGTCACTTGCCCCAAAATCAAAGCAGTTTGTATAGAAGTTGAATCAATTTACAACCATAGAGTGAACGATCTTGATGTTGCAGAATTAAGGAAACCTCTGTGCTCGTGAGAAGTTGTAGTCAGTGGGTATTGATATCAGCTTTAACAGTCAAGATGATTGATTTTTCCTAGTGAGAAAAAACACCCCCATAAGTATACTGAAATAAGCACTTGACCTTCACCTTTTTGAAATCAGTGGTAAAAGCCCAGTAGTCTTCCATGAAGCTCTGATACTCTTGTAGATATTGACACCTTTTTTTTTTTCAGTTAGTTCTAGGGGAGATTTTTCCCCAGTTAGTTCTAGGGGAGATTTTTCCCCAGCATTTAACAAGCTCCATGGCACCCATGCAAATAGAGTTTTACAGAGTTTCAATGGCAGGTATGCTCTTTGATTAGTTTAGGCCTAAACTTTTCCTTTCCACACCTTTGATAATATTTCCCTCTTACCTACTTCACAGTGTTGATACATACCTTCCCATTACTCATTAAGCAAAATTCCCATCAAAACTAATTCTTCTAGTTTATGTTTTTCATTATGTTTTTTGTTTCTGCTTCATCAGTCTCCATTTTCTATCTATTTAGTGAGTTTGCTCTTGGCTTGTTGCTTTTCTTGAAGTTGTGTGTTCTGATTTTGAGCAATAATGATACTCATATCATTTATATCTTTAGGATCTTTTATCAGAAACCTGATCAAGTTATTTCTTATAAGAAATGGGAAAATAATCTGGCTTTATGAATTAAAATGTTGCATTTGTACCTTTTGTAGCATGCAGTTTTGAACTATAATGTGTATTGTGACAGCAGATTATGCCACACAGTAACAAGGTCAGATTAATAAAAGGATGCTCACACTTAGATCTAGATATGTGGTACTCAGAAATAGTGATGCATATAAAAAACATGTTTCACCCTTCTGGGAGAATGAATAATTGCCAAAATACTTATACCTTAATTATCTGAATTTACTATTCTATACTTGTATTGTAAACATCTAAATATATAAAAATGTCCCTTGAAGTTGACCTCCATGAGATTTGTGGGGCATGCACTACTTAGAAAATCAGACCGTTTAAATGCAATTGCTTAGCTGTAGCTGTAGGATCCTTACTTTAGACACAAGATAAAGCTGTAGTTTATTAAAAACACTTCCATAAGGTCTTTCCCTGAACCATGTGAAACTTTCACATATTTTAACTATCTGTCCATCCTGTTAAGCCATGTTGTTCATGAGCCATGTAAGCATGATGTTCATGATTATGCCTTCTGATCAGTTTGGAAGTAGAAGTGGGTCACAGAAATTTAGGAGACTATACCTCTGATTTGGGGAACGATCCCAAGACATGAACCAATATTTTGTAACACCTCTGTTCAATTTACCTTCCATTTTAATTTCTAAGATCATTCATGTTATTTGGATATGTGCAGTGTGGTTGCATGCTGTGAGTGAGGTAATTCCTGGCACAGGGACAAAGATGAAGCTCCTTGTCTCATTCTGCTGCCCGTCTTCAAGGACAAGGGCTAGGCTACTTCAGCTCCACAGGCCCTGGTACAGTGGCTATACCTTTATAGTTGTCACCTACAGAGCTGACAGCTACAGTGCGAGATGTGATTTGTTGTCCTTCTACTGCTACCCATAATGATTATAACATCCACTCCTTTTGCAGACTGCTTCCTTTGAACAGCTAAAAAGCTTACAAACTCCCTAAATGAGCAGAAAGAAAGGTCAATATTATGCCATTTGCAAATTCTGATTGTATGGAGGTGATATAGGTAATACAATATTGGATCTGGGGTTTGGTTTATTTTAGGAACCTTTGGCATTGTGACATACCTGAGCTCATTAGAGCATCCACTGCCTATTGGAACTCAATTTTATCGTTCTCTCTGCAACATGAGCAAGCTGGGCGAGCATTAATAAGACTCTGTGTTGGCTGCAGATGTAACTATATTATAAAACAACCCAAAAATGAAGAAGCATTTCTATGTATTATATTTTATTACATTTTTTAGTAGTATATGAACTAAAACTAAACAATCGTTAACGGGCTTTAGTTTACAAAAAAACAGGCTTAAAATCATTATTCTGTAATGCAAAGTGCAAGAACATATGTAGAAAGCTCTTGGAAATGTTTTTAAACATTTCTGTTTTAAAGAGCTCCTAGAGCAGAGCTATTTTTAATCAAATTGATGTCATGGTAGTCCAAGGTGGGAGAATCTGTTAGCACAGCAGGCACACATTGCCAGCATACTGCATTAAGCAGCAGCTGAGTTTTTAAACAGCTTTCTTCAGTGATAAGGTAATGGTCCGTTCCAAACTTCTAGACATCATAAGCTGTTCTGTTATTACCTTTCTAAAAGAGATGTGAGGATGTTTGTCCACATGGGTAGTCCAGCTAGCAGATAGTCTTGATATTACAAACCGAATAATGAAAAGTTGTTTTTTTTTCCTTAGGAAACATGTGATATATAAACGCTCTTTGAATTCTGTCTTGTTTCCAGAAACCTTCATGTGCTCAACTTCGCCCGTTTGAACAGAGCAACAGAGCCTTTGCTAGTGTCATTCATTACAGATCCACGTGTCTCAAACCAATTAGATACTAATGTAACTCCAGAAACCTAAGTAGAATTCAACATGATTTGTCCCAGCTTTTAGATTTAAGCAAATTCAGCTGTGGGAAGCTATGATTTGATTGGTAGAGAAAGTGGAAGTAGTCAGTGGAAGCACTGTTTAGATTTTTTTTTATGTTGCCGCATTTTCTCAAGAGCAGCTGTAGCAGATCACACCCCAAATTGTTCTGCAATTCTTATTCCTACCACAACTGCTGGTTACCCCAGTTCTGTATAATCCATCACTGAAGCAAGCTTTAAATGTTAAATAGCATATGCAGATATAAGCAATCAGCTGTTATAGGGTTCATGGACATTATTCAAACTCAAATATTTCACAACACTTTGAGCGTCTCAAGCGTAAAGTCCATTCTTCCCTAAATCCAGCATTAAACTAACACCACCACAGAGGTGAAAACCTGCTTTAACTTAGTGAAGGCAGCCACTGCTTCAGATGAAATGTATTTTCCTTTTCCAGTAGTCATTGATGGGCTTACCATCCCAGAAAAGTCCTTGATAGATTTCTGATAATGGTTGGAAAGGCTAAGGAATGACTGTAAATCACATTCATCTTTCTAGGCCTCCTAACTAGAGATGACAGCTATTTTTTAAGGCTCCCAGGAAGAACGTAAAACCAAAAATCTCAGTGAAGAACTGGCCAAATTCATACTTCTCTAATTTTGCATATAGTCTGTGCAACCAAAGTTTTTCTCTAAACAGCGTATTTTACTGATCACCTTTAACTTTGGTTTTAGAGCAATTTAATGTCATCTCTGTACTATGACTGAATGATCTAGGGGAACACTGAAGACAATACTAATAAAGTTAACCAAAAAGACTAAACAAAGCTTTCCGAGAGACTGTATCGGTCCCAAAAGCTGTCTGTCATTTGACAGCCTTTGTGAAATGGATGTAGTTATTTGCACTGCCGAAGTCCAAAAACTTACCTGATTCCAATCTCTCCAAAAGTCAAAGGAGCCAAGTACATCCATCTATTCCAAATGCTGATTTGAGCCAAAGTCTCATCAACAATACAAAGGTTCCATGTTTTGAAGGAAGGTGAGGCACTGCAAAATATAGCCCTTCCAAAAGAATTCCTCTAGATGCTCCCTGTAGGTGCTTGCCGGAGGTGAATTGAACAATCATACAAGTGATGGGGATGCAGCCTGTAAGCTATTACGCTTGTCAAACACATACATGGAAGTATTTTGCAAGAAGAAAAAGGTTGTGTAGCCGCAAACTCAGGGAGACTGAATCCAAAGTGTTTAATGGAATAGATATTTAGCAAAATGTAGATCAGCAAAATATCTATTAAACTCAGGGTCTCTTTAGTGCTGTCTGGACTACCTTGAACTTTATGTAATGATGGAGGCAAAGCAAAAGTTGATGTAGTGTGTGGGTTGGTTGCCCCCATCTCTGGAAGGTTGGCTAGGTGGATTCCTAACCTGATCTGAATGGTTTCCTAGTGGATTCCTAACCTGATTCTTCATGGGTGTCTTGTTGCTGACAGCTTACCTAGTCCTTAGGCAGGAGAAAAGGGCTGTCCCCAACCTGTAGCCTGCCTTCTGATGAAAGACGTACTGTGGAGTTGTGTTGGACAGGCAAAAAAGATGTGATACCATCTGCTTTTTTCTTAATGCTTTCTGCAAGATGGTCACAACCCTAATGGAGAGATACACAAGAGCAGGAAACCAGTGGAGAAGCAACTGATTATACACAAGGCCCTGATACCTCAAGGCCACTGTTTGTACCTCAGAAAAAAATGGAAAAAAATGGAAAGCCTGTTTCCACTTGCTGTCAGTCACCACTGCCTGAACTCTGCAGTGTCATCTGACATTGGGCAGTGCCAAGTCCTGCAAGGCATTCTTGGCCATTTGTATGCATTCTAACTCATTCTGGCAAATTCTTCGCATCTTCACACCAGGGTCTTGCTAGTTGAAGTAAGTAGTTGAACTTACATTAGACATTGAAGAGACTGACTGAGGCTGGAAAGTAAAGGATAACAAATTATGAAAGGAGGAGCGGGAACTTTGCTTAGAACTTGTTTGGAGTTCTTCCAAAAAACTTCTTATTCTTTTTGAGGAAACTGAAACTTACAGAAATGCATCACTTTTGATTAAAGTTTCATTGAGAAATGTTTCTCATCTATGGGAGAGAATTTCTGATCAAAAACAGCGAGAGACCAAGTCTCCTCAGAGTAGCCAACAGCATGGCAATCAAATTCATGGGCACGAATATTAATCTGAGCCCCTGCACTTTATAATTAAGGGATTGTGTGTGTATCAGTCTGGGTTTACTGCACGTTTGCTGAATTCCCTGAATATTATTGCTTTTTATGGGATTGGTTAGTTTTCTGTTTACCATAGCAAGCTGGAAAAGTGCCCAGATTAGTCTCAGGATAGAACACAGGGCTTTTTCTGAAATACTGAAAAGTTTTTGTGTGAGGTGGAGAACCATTTCCTGACAAGCTCAAAGTTTAGCCAAATATGTATTTGGGCATCTTAGTGAATTCAGCCATATCAATTCTCAGGTTATTTGTGCTCCTTGCTGCTTAGAAGTTGCTTGTGGATATATGTATATTTTTACAGCACTGGGCATATAATTATCACAGTAGCACTGGTATTCAGAATGCGTTTTGGTGATTCTCGTTATAAGCTTCTTTTCAGTCATTCTTCTTTCTAACCATGTTCTGTTCTTGGAAATTTTGGAAAGAAAGGAGATCAAAATCACTGTAATCTGGATGTGAGTTTTGTTTGTCTTCTGAGAACATGTGTGCCTCATGCTGGAACTGGCTCAGCCTGTGGGAAAATGCACATACTAATTTTTATTTCCTGAGCCACTTTTGTACTGGTATCAGTTCTTCTTGAATCATCTGCAAAAAGTATTATATGTTACAGTTAATATCAAGTGAAGTTTTGAGTGCTTGCATTGGTAAAGTCTTAGCTGAAGCAACTATCACCTGAAATTCAGGAGTCCTATGAAAAAAAAAAAAAAAAAATCCCTTCTGTTTTGATTGTACAGATTTTTTCAGTCAGAACTGCAGTACTTTGGTTTGAAGCTAGGGCCTTTGCTGCTCACTTTTTCATTCATAGGTGAATAGGATTGCTTGTTGGATGATAGATCATGTTTCTTTCACAAACGTGAATGATGTATAACTAGTCTGCTTGGTTACTAGGACTCTTTTATTCAAAGAAAAATATCATAATTTCATAGGATAATTCAGGCTGGAAGGGGCCTCAGGAAGTCTCTAGTCTCCTGCTCAAAGCAAGTTCACCTCTGAGGTCAGACCGGATTGCTCAGGACATTTATCCAGTCAAGTCTTGACCACCTGCAAGGATGGAGCCTGCGCAGCCTCTCTGGACAACCTGCTCCACTGCCTGACTGGCCTCACAGGAAAAGATTTTCCTTATATTTAGCTGGAGGCTCCCCTGTTTCAGGCTGCTCTCCCTTGTTCTGTTGCCATACACCTCAGTAAAGATGCTGGCTCCATCTTCTTGCAACCTCGCCTCCCCCAGTAGGTGCTGGGCGGCTGCTGTCAGGACCCCACCAAAGCTGCCTCTTCTCTAGGCTGAACAAGCTCCAGTCCCTCAGCCTCTACTCACATTGCACTGCTCCAGCCCCCAACCAGCTTGGTGGCCTCCACATAAGCTTACTGATGTCTTTCTTGTATTGAGGGGTCCAAAACAGTGATATTGTGATATTCTGGATGTGAGCTAACAAGTGCTGAGAAATGGAGCTCATCACTTCGCTCAACCTACTAGCTGTGGTCCTGTTAATACAGCCCAGGGTGCTGTTGGCACTCTTTGCTGCTAGGGCATACTGGTGGCTCATGTCCAGCTTACTGTCCACCGGGCCCCCTTTCTTACTAATATAAAGTGTATACTCTTTGGAAATTTTTTAAGATAAAAACGCATTACTCAGAAAGAGAGTAAAGCTTTTTGGTTTTTGTTTTGGGGTTGTTTCATTTCAGAAATACATTTAATCATAATATAATCAACTTGTTAGATGAAAGAGCCTGCATTTATTCAGAGTGCTTTGGAAAAAAAAAACATTAAAGAGAAGTTCAAAACAATTGTAATTATGTTTTACTTTGATAAGGTTTGCACAAACATCATTGTAAAAGACACAGCACATGTTGATGAATGAGAAGTTACAAATTGTAGATATCTTGTTGTATGAAATCGAAAATAACAAGAAATTTCTTATTACATTAAACTACTGTAAGGCTAAAATATATAGCTAATGTAATCCAGAATGTACAAAGCTGTTAAACTCTTATGATTAGTTTATTCTGAGTTTGAACTGTACTTTTTAAATTTCATTGTGGATAAAATATATTGTATGAAAAGCAGGGAGAATATAAGTGTAGTATTATACAACATTCCCACCTGCTTTTATCAAAAGTTTTGTATAAGAGTGGCAACATGATAGCATCTGGTTAAGGACAACCTGTTGTGTATGTTCTGCATAGATAAAATCATCATCTGTTTTTGTCCTTAATGTTTTGTAACTCATGATCCCAAATATGGCTGAAAACTTTTTTTTTTGCCCCCACCTGTAAGGAAAATTTTAAGACTCTATAATATCAAAATGCTTTGCAAAATCATTTCAGTTTTTCTAAAATGTGTTTTAAAAAGCAAAAATCCCCCAACTTTGTAATGTAATTTTTCATTTGACCCTTTCTAAATACATCTTTTCAATGTGATTTTATTCAGAGGTGGGTTATGACAGTTCTTATAGAAAATGTATCTGTATTTTCAGTTCAAGCAGACTTTTCACTGTTTTCTTAAAAGAAATTAAAACATTGGAAACTGACTTCAATTTTGAGATTCATCTCAAGATTCAGGTGCCTGGGATTTATGTGCCTTGATTGTGGCTGTCAACATGCCAGCTCCTGCTGCAGCCAGTGGAGCTCTAGCCAACATAGACAAGGGTAGTTCAGCTCGTCCTGAGTAGAAACTTGCATTTGGTCATCTGAATCATTTTCTCAGATGGAGAATACAGACCTCACTGCCTGTATTGAATAGAGGTGGCATTCAGGTGCCGAAACATAGCCACCTGCCACAATTTGGAATGCTTTAGGGTATTCAAAAACTGCATAGGCCTAGCAGACTTGACATAGGACTCGCCTATGTCAGCGTGAAACCTTCTACCACAGCATCTGAAGGCCAAGCAAGATACTTCACAGTGCCCAAAATGACACTAAACATCTTTGTTCAGGCAACAAAATCCCATAGAACATCTCTATAGATGGTAATAACAGATTAGATATGCCAGCTCACAGGTGGATGTCTACAAAAAACACCTATGATTAAGTGTCTGACTGTGGAGCTGAATCCTTTATGAAGTGTTTTATTGTAGTTGAACTATACAAAACATAAAAATACTCTAGCGTTAAGAACCTGAATAATCAGTTATTCACATAGCTCCAGCCAAAATGCAGCAGACTTCATAACTGAGTTATGACAAAATTTGAGGAATTTAAATGCAGGAAAGAAGTATGAGTTTATAATTCCCTGAAGTACTCGTAGAAAACATTCAGATCCACAATGTTGCCTATGTAGAAAACCTTTGATCAAGACAAAAGTTTCATTAAAGCCAATTTATTCATTAAATAATTGGTTTATTAGTTCATTGAATTTTAGTATTTCTCTAAATTACATGTTTTTAATTGCATCTTCAACACCTTTTGAAAAATCCATCGGTGTTTCTTAAATGGACTATCTAAAAATCCAAATACCCCAGATCATTAGTAGGCTCAAAAATATGGTATAAAATGCATGCTTATGCTCTTGCCTGTTTTTAAAACTGCAATTTAATGTCACGTTTTACGTTTGGAAAATCAAGAAGGAACTGGTATATATCTCTATCTCTTGCTATAGATCTAAACAGCCTAATTTTAGGCTCTTAGAATAGCATTTCATTACCGTCTAAATGTATTGGAAACAGGAGTCGTCTTTTAAATGAAAAAACGTGTTGTATGTTTTTTCCATTTCAAAAGCTTTTTCCCGTTTTACATTGCAATGAAATGAAGACTTTACTGAGTATGTCATGATAAATGAGAAAAGGAGGCCAAGAAAATTATTTCTCATAATAGTTACCTGGGATGCTGAAAACATGGGAAACCAAAATCTCTGTTCTGTATGTTTTGGAATATGATCCTGTTCTTCTCCCCAAGGTGAATGGTAAGCCTCTAGTTCACTCTTACTAGGGACTGAAAATAAGATAAAAAACACTTCATAACTAGTCACTAAGGCACTCAGGATTTTGAAAATCTGTGTCCAGAAAGTTGACCTAATGTTTACTTGTTTATAAAAAGTAGAACAGGTCCAATTAGAGAGACTGACTGAATAATCCTGTATGGTATCTGAAAGCCTGGGGATTATGGCATTCAGCTGGTCTCTTTAGGACTGATATTCAGATTCCTCGTCTGAATCAGACAGAACTGGTATTTGGTCCCTGGTTTGCCTTATCTCTTGCATCTAAGATGCTGCTGTTAACTCCTGGCTCCTCAGCTGCAGTGAAGTGTAGGAACCATGCCCAATTCTGATACATCTTCCCTCACATTACAGAAATTAGTCCTTTCACTGGCAGGCAGCTTTATCCTAAGGCATATTCTGTGCTCTGAAAACAGCTCTGAAAATCTTTTTTTTGTTGTTTCTTGAGCTAGCTGTCTCCCACCCACCACCCCCTTCTGCTGATAGAGTAAATGATGTATCCATCAGAAAGTCAACCAGAGAAGTGACTTCCCTTTACTTTATATAGAACTGTTTTCTCAAAATACTTTCTGCTGGAGTTAGGCAATTAACTTCTAACTTCTGAAGCTGATCGTGGAGCAGAATTCTCTGGCTATAACTCATGTGAATCCTATACTACCTTGCATATGATATGTGTTGACTGAAGATGCTTTTACAAGCAAGACCATGAACTTTCTTAAACTGTTTTTCGTTTTCTGTGTCATAGATAGGAAATGGTATTTGAAACTTAACGCTTATGGCTGATGAGTTTAATTTAAATGAACTGGTGTTTGAAATAGATAACACTTTCATTTTAGTAAATTAATGGTGTGGCAAAAGGAAACTCAAAGATCCTTCTACCTGTAATAAAAAATGATGCTCTCTAGAATGCTAATATTCACCATATGATTACATTACCTAATCTGATTCATTTTATTCCATGAAACACAGTAAAATGTTTCCTCTGTACATTAACATAAATGTAATTTTAGATTTTATACAAATCTTTTTGCAAAAATCCCAAATAGCTCTGTAATCATATTGATATACTGTAATAGAATTACAACTGTGACAGTCTAAGGATATAAGCAAAGCAAGGTTTCTGGGAGAAGCAATATCCCTTCTTTGACAAACTGATGTAATTGGAAAATATAAACTAGCACTGCTTGTATTCACAAAACCATTTTTTATTTTTCTAAGCATATTGGATGTATAAAAATGCAGAATAAACAATTCCAGTTTTGCCAAAGTTGAAGCGTGCTTTATACTGTGTGTTGTCTGGTTTCTTCAGCTCACCAGGCGGAACAACTACAAGTACCGACTAGAAGACTAACTGTGACTGTAAGGTTCCCAAAATGTGCAGTAGCTGCTATTAATAAGCATTTATGAGCCAGTCCCAGCACAGAGGTCTGTTTCTTATTACCTATTCTAAATACAGAGTATTTCAGAACTAACAATTTCAGAACTGGTGTTTCAGAAGTGACAATTACCAGAAAATACTGAATTACTTACACATTGTTTCCTATTGTAGGATGAAAATTAGAAACACATACTGTTATGGCAATTTTTTTAAAAAGAATAATGCAATACAAAGTTGGAATTAAACAATATTTTCTTCTAATTGGTATTTAACTTTGCTTAATTAGGTCTTTTTAAGGGTAATCTACTTTAATATGCTTTCTCCCACTGACTTATGCCTGCAAATCATGCCATGTGGGCAGTTAACAGGCTCACTGAAATTTGGTAGCATTATTATTTCCACCACACATATATCCTCATCAGGAAAACAAATACCGTATTTTAATAAAAGAGATCTGGTATAATTAGATTTCCAGATATTCCTAGATGCTCAGTATGCATGACTTTCTTCTTCCAGGGTTTGTCTATGTTAGCAGTTCAGTTCAACTCAGGAGCACACTTTTGAAGTGGATGTCCCAGGCATCTCTCCAGCTGCATGTTGCTTCACATTGTGCGTTGATCTTGGAGAGTGCAGAAGGGATCCCTATGGGATGAAACAGAACTGAAAGGTGCCTGCCGGGACCCCAGCTAATGGGCTCCAGCTGCTGATGGCTGCTTACAGCCCACAGGATGCCTACAGTGTGAATATCAGGTCTGCAGCACCAACTGCTTCCACTTTACGGCACTGCAGTACTCTGTGACAATGCAGCACATGCTCATACAGACAGAGCTCTGGAGTCCCTGCCCTCCTCCCTTTCCGATCGTTGTCCCACCAGGGCAAGAGAGCAGAGGCCATCTGGGGTCAGGAATCCTTCCTGCTCCAGACAACCCACCTGGTTCTCACCAGCATCTGTCCCTTGCACTTGCTGAATTGTAGAAGTCATGCAGACATCAAGCAACAGGCAGGCTCCATATTTTATTTTAAATGGTTTTAGAGTTGCTACTTTTGACAGATTTGATAATGGAACCCCTCCTAATTAAAACAAGTGGAATAAAAAGTGTTGGCATTTGCATATGAACATCTGCAGTAGCGTTGTTCTTTATAGTTATTGTACACTGTGGGATGGTATGTTTGGCCAGTGCTGATTCTAGAATTAAAATAGAAGGAGAGTATTTAATTTGACTGATGATCTTTTTTTCCTGAGTCTGGGAAAGTACTTTCATACATCAAGAGCAGTAAAATTTGTTCTTCCCTTTCTGTATCTGTTTTCACAGGGCATTTTTTAACTATTTTGACAAATTAATGAAAAGTTGCCATTATAAAGCACTGCAATTGAAAACATGAATAGTAGTTTATAAAACACTGATTAGAATTTTATTTTTCTTTCCCACTGAACCATCATTCACAAAACTGAAAGCTTTTGATAAACGCTGATTAACTGTTAGTTGTTTTTATTTAGAGTTTAAATACACCAAGAGTATATTTTAGTTAATTTTTTAATTTAATAATTTCACATTTACATATATATATAATTTTTTTATTATGCATGTATGCTTATCTCCTTAATGAATAATAATAGCAATACAGAATTTAACATCTCATTTCCTTATTAATGTGTCTTTCTGTCCCAAGTGTACACAGTATTAACCAGTATCTGTAATGCCTATTAACTAACAATTTTTAAGTAATCTAGCTCTGGAAATTGTGTGTGATGGTGGGCTGTGATGAAAAGTTCTCACAATGGTATGTCATATAAAAAAGCTACTTTTGACTAAGCATAGCTATTTTTTTCTAGAAGAGGTTTAGTGAAAGGGCAAGATATTACTTTTTTGCCTCTTGGAAAAGACAAAATTAAGATGAAGAAAATAGTCAAAGTTTGTCTTTCCTCTCTTCAGTTGATCATGGCAGAACTCTTGCTTTCTGATCATCAAAGCTGCAGCTTCATAAAGGATTTGGCAGAGGGTCATGCAAGACAGAAGAAAATTCTAAATAGCTTTAACAATGAGCAGCTCAAAGTTGCTGGTAAATTGAATGTAATACTATCTTCCCCTTTTGTATGGTTGGGCAAAGATTTATATCTGAAATTTAAGCAGTGAAAAGCTTCACTTTGACTATGTGCCAATATGAGAAATGAGGGCCCATCACAGACCAGAATTTGTTTTCAGTATACTTTGCCCTGCTGAATTAGACATGAACGTAAGAAACAGGACACTTCATTTAGAAACAGTCCTTTTTTCCAACGTTACAGGTTTTGTGAACTTGTATGCATTTATTAGGTTGTCTTTATCCTCCCAAGGACAAATTATGTTTTGTCCAATATTCTACTCAGTACAGTTAAATAACACAGACAAGAAGTTTGCTGCCCTTCCTGAAGATATGGTCAGATGGAGCTGGAGGTACCTCTGTCGTAGATCTGGAGGAGATGTCCTAGGAGGACATTTTCGTGGTACTGTATTTGGATAGCAGGAGGCCTCATGGACTCTGCATAGCAAATTTGTGATGTGGGAGGTAGGACATGGGAAACACCAGACGGGGGTGTCCCCAAGCAGACAGGACCTAAGATCTCCACACCACATGGTGTCTTCTCTCATCCAAGACTTCTGAGAGCATCAGTAACCTCATTCTTGAAATACTGATTTAACAGAGCAGCACAGGCAAGCCAGCCTTCCAGTGTGAACTTTGCCATGAACCATAATGCTACTGAGCAATTACAATATGTGCACTTGCTACCAGATGTGAGCAGTTTACAGATACAGCCAGGAATGCCTTTTACCAGAAAGGTAGTGCTGTTACTCTGGAGTTGTTACAAACTAAATGATGTACCCCTACCTCGCCCTGAGAAAAAGTTGCAATGACTTGGGTTTGCATCAACTGACTTTGGTTTCATTAGATTGCAAAAGCATGGGTATTCCCATGTTCTTCACTTCTTGTTCAGTCTCCCACAGCTCTTCCTCCAGAGCCCACCTTTGTGTTTCAGAGAAGTCCATCTGCAGCTCTAGCACATGGTTCTCTCTCAAGGCAGGGCCAGCTAAGGCATGTGATGGGACAGGTGGCATTTCAGATGGCAGCGGTGAGATTTCCTTTTGGGTAGTCAGACTGCAATCCTCAGTACACCAGGCAGTCTGCCCGCTTACCAAGCTACGCTCTGACGTTCTCTGACACATTCTTTGAGGAGATGTTCCCAAATTGCTCGTTTCTGATGGAACGGTGTCTTTATTTCTTGCTAGTTACAGATGTAGAGAATTATTGATGTATCTGGATGCACTTACACATTTAGAGAACAAAGAAGACAGAACTGCACATCCTAGGAATTAATGGTTTTTTGTTTTCTCCACAGACAAATTTGAGCTCGTCCCATTTGTAAGGAACTTGCATTTCGTAAGTTTGGTATTGAGTGGATAGAAGGCATAGGGAGAAGAGTTACAGATCAGTCAGCCGGGACAGGGAAAATGATGTCTGCAATGAGATGTGGACACTGGCAAAACAAGATCAGAAGGGAATCTGCAGAGTTTTGAGAGCCTTCAATGCCAGACTGAGCTTACGAAATTCCTTTGGGAAGCTGTCTTGTTAACACAGTTGTTGCATGCAGCGTGCAGGGAGGCAGCTCCTGCTCCTGATGTCGCAGGAAGTTGAGTGTTTCAAGTTGTCCCTACCTCTCGAAAGTTAAAACAAGCCAGGCCTTCCTGGAGGCAATGGGAAAAGTCATCTTTGCTTCTGCCACTATTGGGTCATGTCACCCATGAAATAGGCCTGGAGAGTAGGAGCAGAAACATCTTCTGGGGAAGATTCTGTCGACGGCTACAACAAGAAAATGTTGTAGTGTAGAGGAAGGTGTGGTGTCATCACTGGATGCTGGCCTGTCTCCTCCAGAAATGGCATTCCTACATAATAAAGAGTGCAAAGTAGAAGCTATGACCCTGTCTGCCATGAGAGTTTGTCTGCAGCACCCCCAGTGACAAAGACCTGCCTAAGCTTCTGGCTTTGGTTGTGCACAACCTCTCGTAGCGTAGAGCGTGCTGGGTGATAGGTACTGAGTGGTTGATCGATGTGGTCAAGGCTTATGGTCCAAGAAAGGGCTGTTGTGGGAAGGTAAAGACATCTAGTTTGGCCCTTACAAAGAGTGTGAGGACAGAATTAATGAACTACTGGCAAACGAGGGCCAGCGGTGTGGATTAGTTTTGGCATAGATGACTTGGTTTGAGAAACTTAAGACCAAGCTCAGTCCTAGCTACCAAATATTATGGAGATAAAGTCTAAAAAACTACTTGGTTCTTGAGAGGTCCCTAGCAGTAAAAAGTCCCTTTCTCCAAGTGTTCACTTAGTTCAGTGTAAAACGGGATTTTAGACCATCACTGGTGGTCATAATCCTTGTATTGACTTTTCTGGGCCTACCTAATAATTTTTACTTCTCACTGTGCAATTGGCCTGGGCCATGTTTTTTGTAGGCATTGTTTATTCTTCATAGCAACCTTGTATCTTGAAGAACATAGGCTAGGCTGTAAAATGTGTGTTATCACAGCTGAATAGGTGCCCAAGGCACATAATCATTCAATACAGCAAACTAGAACTGGAAGTGAATTATGAAAGGGCATTTCCTCTGTAAAGTACAGAAAGGAGTTGCATTTCTTAATGTCTGGCACAGAAAAGAGTCAGTCCTCTCTTGCCTTTCCCCTCATAGCCCTTTCATAAGCAGAAGGTGGAGAGGTCTTGCCAGCACTGCTGTGAAGAGTTTAATGGTGTAGCTCTTTCTCAGTAATGTGCATTGCAGAATAAAGGGCAAACTACACTGGTCAGGATATTGCAGGATAGTTCACAGTGGTGTCATCTGATACAATTTATGTCAAGTTAGACTAAATCCTCAGCTTCTTGTCTTAATCCCCATGACACATTGAACTGTAACCCAGACAAATTTGGTTTATAGTAACTGCAAAAGCATGTATTGAATATTTTGCTCTGTTCCAGATTACAGGTCAAAAATACAACTAAGCACTAATTATGTTGTTTAATGCAAACATTTTAAATGTCTATTTCTAACTATTACCATTGTTCTCACATTTGCTTATTCTGTTAGCAGCCCATTTGCTGCTTTCTTACGTTCCTATTTGACACTTAAGAATGAATAAAGAAGCACAGTTTTTTAAGTGCATATGCATTTCCTTATGGAAATCAGAGCTTAGCACAGACATTGGTCTTTACATGCCTGCAGATGAAGCATGCATAAAAATACGTGTAAGCCTATGCATGCATACATACCAAAGTCTTACCTTAAATGCTTTGAACTCTGGCCCCCAAACACAAATGCATAATTCAGGAGGTCCGAAGCAGAACAGTGTTGAGCATAACTTCTGGGTGCATGGTTCCCATAGCAAACTATGCAGCCTTGAGTTACATTTCTAAACTCCTCACGCATTGAGAGATGTGAGTGCCTCAGAATGGGAGGTAAGGAAATCGGTGAGCTCGGCACCAAGAGCAGCCTACAGCAGTCAGTAGAGAAGTGCTGAGGACTGTGTTATTTCTGCAGAAAGGTCCATTCTTTTCAGCTAAAGTGAGAGCATCTGTCTCCATGTGAATTCCATATATTGAGGCAACATAAGTGGGGAAAAGCTGCCTTTGTGGGTCTCAGGAGACTGTACGCATTAGAGAAGGACCATAATGATTCGTCTTTCCAAAGTAAGCCATTGTGGGTATAGGCCAAAATGGAGCTTTTGAAAAGGTTTGTCCACTTTAGGTACTGACAGATTAGATGGTAGCTAAGCAAATGTTTTGGGGATAGGCAGGCTTGAATCCTGCTTAGCTCTAATTAAGCTTAATATGCCTCATTTTTCTTCTGACCCGGTTGTTGATAATGCATTCAAGGGATACTGTATTATGATGCCAGCCACGGTTTTGAATGTAACTGAATTTATTTATTAAAAATAAAAATAAATGTGCAATTTAGATAATAAGGTAAAAGTAGCAATCAACTCCTTTTCTGTCTCTTGATATTATGAAGAAACACAGTCCATCGTGCCACAGAAGAATGATGTTTAGGAGTCCAAATGTGTACACTACTGTTTATGTGCGTATTTGTGCTTTTTCCTCCACACAGACACAGCCAAGATTGATACATAATAATAAATGCTTACAGACTGGTAGTCTGTGACTACAGACGTACAGATTTTTTACTCTGATTAAGTATTTTTCCTGTTTGGAAGTGCATAGGAAATATTCTTTACATTGTTTTACAGTATTCTGTAGCTGAAGAGAATGAGACTTTATTGCTGTAGAACAAACTCCAAAGTACCACAATTATTCAGTTGTATGTATGCATTCAGACATTGATATGCCCCTATTATAACATGTATTTGCTCACAGCAAGGGCTACTGGGAGAAGCCTTGCTCCCCCTCAAATCACCAGCTGAATTTGCCTGCTTCTGTGGAACTGAAATGCTGCTGGAAATTATGCAGAACTATTTAAAACAGCTCAGAAAGATTTTTATTTCAATACCATATGGCAAAATTATATGAATTAGCCAAATGTGTCTTCTGGAATACTCTTAGCCTTCATATGTAGGCATTATTACTTTTTTAATACACTGTTCACTGACATCAGAAATGCCATAAGATGCATTGAAAACTCATACAAAGGACATGTTAGGAGACACAAAGCAAAGTCTTTCTACAGCCCACAAAACGTACTAAAGATTAATTTTAGTATAATGAAAATGTCTTTCATACAGACATGTATTTTTATGTAAAAATTAGCCTTCACTGTTAATGTATCATAGCTCCTACTGCTGAGAAAAGATTTTTCCGAGGAGTTGGATCCTAACGTCCTTGGTGCCTTAAAAAAATGTTCCCTCAAATTGTTCATTTGAATTTGGCATAGATCATACAGTCTTTGTCATATTATTGCAGCTTAATTCCCCTTTATTTTACTTAACAAGTTTGCATCATAAAAGAAAAAAATGGAGTGAAGAACAAGAGCGATATATCCCAGCATGCTTAGTAATAGCCAGTAATTTTCTTTTTACTATGGATATAGCTGACTGCTTTCCTATTTTGAATTAAATGGTTTATTTGTACACTTAATTTTCTTCAATCTCCTTTCATCAGCTGAAGAGTACTGTTAAAGCACCAGCTGACCATTAGACGATAGATAAAATAGCATGATATATCTTTATTACTACAGTATTCTCTCTGAACTGTTTTTTTTCCCTTGCAGGACGGTTCTATTTACTCTGACCTCTGTAGTTGTGCTTGTCATCACAACTGACTGGATCAGCTGGGACAAGTTGAATCGTGGATTTCTGCCAAGTGATGAGGTCTCAAGAGCCTTCTTGGCTTCTTTCATCTTAGTGTTTGACCTTCTCATTGTCATGCAGGTACACTGTCCTAATGTTTCATTCAAGCTGCTGAGGCTGCCTAGTCACTGTGTTTTCACTAGAGCAAATACTGTTTAGCTAAAACTTCATACAGGTAAATAAATGTTTAGTTTGCAATCACTATTATTAGAAAATTTTATAACACCATTGTGAGGGGCTTTGCAAAAAGCCGGTTGGCCTTTATTTGTGAAAACATCTCTGATTTCTTTTCTTAGACTGTCAGGTGAGAACTTAATGACTTTCCAAATTGGAAGGCATTTTCTGCAAAAGTTACATTGGAAAAAGAAACAGAAGCTAGTTGTTTTGTAAATTAAAAGCTTGTTAGGCAGATGAGAGAAATCTAGCAAAACAAAGAAAAATACTTCCCATATTTCAAAGATTTACAACATTTGATATACATACAATATAGGAATGCATTTAAATAGATGAAAATTCATATTTGCTATTGAGATTCGACTTTCTACTGTCACATAAACATTTGTTTTTACTTTGTGACGGATCCCTCTACTGTAATGTGTTCTGCCAGGGAGGGTAACTAGGGAGATAATTCCTTACAGTCTGCCTGATGTCTGCTCCTTTGAGTCTAGCTGTTAAGTAGGGGGTCTGGGTCACAAATACACGGCCAAACACTTCCTTCATATGATGCTGTGCCCTACCGTTTGCATTTGTCTGTGGTTTGAGTTTTATGTGAATAACTCACCTATTACTCTGTGAAGAATTAGGCCATTTGGGCTGAGAGAAGTAAAAGTAACATCAAAGGCCTGAGTGACTTTTACTATTAGTCCTAGAAGTGTTAGACTGTTAAAGTTTAGCAGGAATTTGAGAACTGTTGGGACCTTCTCTCTCAAATAAATTATTAACTAAGCCTGCCAGCAAAGACCATTTCTGAGAGACACCTTGTTCTCTTTACTGAGGTATCTATTGCGTGAGTAATTGTCATAGAGGCAAAACTGTAATGGCACTCAGAATTTATCACCTCTGTACTAGGACATTAAAGCAGTAAAAAGTCCTGTAGTTCCATTTGATTTTCCAGTGGCCACCACTGCTCAGTGTTCACTGCTGTCCATGGTTAGAAGGAGGTTAGGAAATGGAATTCAGTTTCAGTTTCTAATGAGCTTTCTGGTGCTTTCTTTTCTCTCCCTTTGCTTTTACATTTTGTTTGGTGTTTCAGAAAGATTCAAGAGAATGTATAATAAATTATTGTACTTCAAGGGCTGTAATGAAAGCGTGAATGAAAATGTACAATATATCAAGCTATACTGAATTTTATATTGTGTACCAGGTAGAGAAACAGAGTTGTCCTGATACCAAATAATTATTAAATCATCCTTTCGACTCTGAAAAATGCAGTCACAGTACTCTGACCTTGGAGTTGCTGCATATAGGGAAGAATTTCATTTGAAACAGCCTGTCCTGAATACTATTTCATATTTTTACAACACAAAGTGAGAGGCTCTTTTTAATTGCATTATTGACGGATGTTTATGTGATGGAGTTATTTATTTTAAGTTATTTATTTGGAACGTGCAGCTAAGTTGTCATATTTTATTTAGTGTAGTGCTAGCATCATTGCATTGCCACTGAAAATCAAGTTGAGAATGCAACATATTAAATCCCAAGTAAAAACCTCAATCAGAATCATGATCATCTGACTGAAGTAGAAGTATACTTTAGAATTAAATGTTTGCATAAATTCTTTTTAATAGCATTGCCTGTTTCATAGAATTTTCCAGACTTAACAAGCTTTGACAACAAAATGGTAAAATTAGCAAAAAAGACCTTTAGGATTAAGTGCTACAATTTCAGTTTGAGGCTGACGTTAACCAAGAGCACAGATGAAATCTAATCTAATTTTTGAGCTAAATGCAGTACAGATATTTTCTGT
Source organism: Dromaius novaehollandiae (assembly GCF_036370855.1). Classification (NCBI taxonomy): domain Eukaryota; kingdom Metazoa; phylum Chordata; class Aves; order Casuariiformes; family Dromaiidae; genus Dromaius; species Dromaius novaehollandiae. Next base: position 30,106,925 of record NC_088098.1, read on the forward strand.
CCATTCAAGTGGTAGCATTAATACTACAAAAATGACTGTGTTTAGGAAGAAGAGAAAACCGGTTCAGTTTGGAAAGCCTTTCTCAATGCTGTGAAAAATAATTATGTAATTGTAAAGAACTTCTTTGCCTGCTTAGTATTATTAGAATTTATTATTTATCAAAGCCCTGTGTAGAGTGTAAAAAACAAATAAAGGACTGAGAAGTCCCTGCCCTGAAGAGCTACCTTTTTTTGATTAGACATAAGGCAGGCAGACCTGTGACGAGAACACAGGCAGGTGAAGGTTATACAGACAGTTATACACGAGCCATGCTTAAGGGTACATGCACTATTTTTGCGGTTATACAGACAGTTATACACGAGCCATGCTTAAGGGTACATGCACTATTTTTGCTTTGGTTTCCATCCTGCAAGAAACTGCTGCCTCTCAGCCACACTTTCCTTTTAGTGTGCAAAGGCTCCTTCAGTCCAAGTGGTAATGAGTATTTAGGGGACAAGTCAGAGAGAGTCAGAGACAAGACCAGTGACTGAAATGTAAATGTGAAAGTCATAGTCATCCAAGAATCCAAGAAAACAAATCATGGAGGAGGCTGCAGGACTTAAGTAGGACCTCATAGGTAGTGTGGCTGGGTTAGGAATCAGGCTGTGTTCCTATCTCTTCTGCTGATCTCACTGTGACACCTCACTTCAGATCACCATCCTTGGAGAGAAGGTAAAGAGACCTTGAGCACCTGTTTTAGATGTCTGCTGTGTGGACATCTCCACCTGATTTTAATCACTGTGCCTTTACAGTCAATGAAGAGATAGAGGTGTGGCTGGAGTGCCGTTCATCACCGCTGTTTTAAACATCTGCAGTAGGATGAGATGCGACATGCCCTAGAGGTGCACATTTCTCTCCGTTAAGAATAAGCAGAGCCAACATGGCTAGCCTGCATTGATAATTGAGATCTGTCTATAGCATTCACTGCTTTACATGGGCATCATGCTATCTTTGGCCTTAATTTCAGATTGAGTGCAGGACCACACATTAATTAAAGCTAGATATGTAACGATGCTATTTTCATGTAGTTTAACTTCTTTGCGTTTTATTATTGTAATGAAAATTTTACATTTTCAGTTCTGTTTGTCAAAGATGTTAATGGAAAAGATGTTAATTAAAGCAGTAAGTATGAAAATAGTCTATAATTCCAGATTCCAAAGAACTCTAGTTGAGCAAGTAGGCAGTAGATCATGCATTAGTCCATGTACTGCTTCTTTTTTTTCCTGGCGTCATGGTCTTGGTGAATTTGCTGATGAGTAGGAGTCTATGGTGGCTGGATTATTGTATCTTGTGTGTCCAGAAGAGATGAATTCTTTCATTCCTGTTGTGTCTATTGTCAGTATTTACAGATTTCCTCAGACTTTTGGAAGACTGTGGAGTTTTTCAACATCTCTGCGGAGCTACGTGCTGTAGCTGCCTTGCTGAGCACTTTGCAAATTCCAGGGTGTAAATTCTTGCACTTTTTATGACTTACTGCAACTTTTAATCTGATGGTACAGCGAAATACAATGTCTGAGGATTTAAAAGCTACCTAAAAATGCTATTTGGTTCCAAAAGGAGATTTTATTCTTCAGTAAACTGAATAAATTCTGAAGCAGCTGAGTGAAATAGACATAAGCCAGGGAGTGTTTATATATAAGATTCTTTGAAAAAGCTTTGGTTCGTGAATCTAAAACCAAACTACTAAAATAATCCCATTAATATCAAATGGGAAAGCTGTTGTAAATAGGCACAATAGCATTTTGCCCTTCTAGATAATTTGAAAATAATTCAAGTCAAACAGAGTTAGATAATTAACAGCATTCCTTATGACTAATGATGAATCTGTTTATATAGTTATAGGATATCTGTAGATTAAAAGGTTTTAATAATACCCATTTTCCAAATGTATTTTTCATAATATTTTATATGTAAATGGCTGTCACATGTAGCCATTTGTAGACTGCTTCTTGCTGCTGCAGTTGATAATCAGTATCTTTAATGAGTAACCTGTCACTTTTTTTTCTGCAGTATATCTGATACTCTAGCTTTAGTAGAGTGTTAAAAGAGAATTAGAAGTTTGAAAAAATATGTACTTTTGCTTTCCCATGTTCTTTTCTTTTAATTCTTCATATTTCACTGAAAAAAATAGTTTAAGTAGCTACTTTGTAATGTTATGTTTTGTGTATGTCATCATTATCAAGCAATAAGACAGATCCTTTATCAGCAAAATGGAACAGACTCTGGTCTTGTCTACTGTTACTTAAAGCAGGAACAGTTCCATTTATTTTGAGTTACTCTGGCTTTACACTGATGGACAGGCTGCTTTGATTAAAATCTAGTGCAATGCCTGAGTACATTAAAAAAAACACTGCCGACGACAACGTCAAGTACAGACAAGAAGATATTGATTTGCTTGGATAGTTAAAGTGGGTAAGAACTTGATTTTTTAGGCTTTTTTTTTTTTTTTTTTTTAGAAAATCTATTTAACTTTGCAAACCTAATCTGTCTGTGACTTTTAACTGGCTTTACACTCAGTAATTTGATAGAATTAATTTACACCTGTATAAATGAGAAGAGAATCTTGATTTATACTTTAAGCAGAATACACAAGTATAAGTAGCATTCCTTTGAAACAGATAAGAAAGGGATGATTTTTTGGTGGGTAGACAAAGCAGGAAATACAAACCAAAATAATTTCTCATTTCTTTCAGAATAGGTCTTCCCAGTTTGGTTCAGGAATGGTGTACATATTTCCCTGTTTCTGAACAAGCAACAGCAAAAAGTGCCAGTGTGTAGTTTTTCCCAAGTCAGTTACCAAAGTTTGAATGAAGAGCCGAGAAAAAAGATCACCCTTTTTGTCAGTCTGTCTTTAATATGCTCCTTTCCCAATTTGCATTTTGTTTGTTTGGAGCTGGTTTCAGAAAATGTCCTTCTAAAAACTTCCCATTCAGCATGAAAACTTCTGAAGAAACGAGTACTTGAATATCAGGGTACTTTCCATCATACCTTTATTGGGTTTTGTAACATTTGAAAACACAAGAAAATGAGCAAACATGACCCATAACCTCTAAGAAACATCTGTGTTAGTGAAGTTAATAAACAACTTTTGGACCCTCTCTGACATTTAGGCCTTCTATATGTGAGAGGTTATTACATTGTATTTTCATATACTAATTTCTCTTTCAGGAGGAGGATGTAAAATAAGTGCAGGTGTCTGGTGGCAGCTTTTTCAGAGGAACCAAGCAGATGGGAATTCACTTTTAAAAAATTTGACAGTTCTCTTACTGATGTCCGTAGCCATTACCATATGGCAGAATTTTACAGTGAAGAACCATAAACTCTGGGGTTATGTTTTTCAGAAATTACGGATACTAAAAGATTTGTTTCAAACAACTGTGTTTCATCTAGCTTAGTGTACGTTGCTCTTCACTAGCAGATTTTAGACATGCCTGCCAAACAGCAATAGAAAAATGAGTACGTACTTTGGAGACATGCTGTATTCAGTTAATTGTGCAGTGTTTACCGAAGAGCCCTATTGTGAGGGTAGCTCTGCGGTACTGGACCTCTCGTGGCCTGCAGGATCTCTGAAAGAAATGGGGACAAGCTGAAATGAGGTAACTCACTTTTGGAGTAAGTCTAGGAGTGAGTGGGACCTTCTATAGAAGGTAATAGATTTTCCTTCCTTCAAATTCTCCTACAGAGGAAAGAGTTCCCCCTCTTCATACATCCTTCCTACATCCCCATCCCTCTGTGGAGCGTGGAGGTGTTCCTTATTAGCACTCAGGTAAAACATTCCACAAACAATACAGAAAAATAAAAGCCAATTAGAAAGACTAGTAGGGTACATCTGTTGATTCACAGCTTCCCTTCATTTGTACCTAATATGGATTCAAGTGACAGGCTTGAATACATTCCTAAACACTGTTTAACATGTTGATAATGTTTCTCATGGCATTATTGGTACCATGGCATTTCTTTCCACTACTTTAGTCACAAGCCTTTCTCACCCATCCTAGAATTGCTGCTTTGCTTGCCTGTGCCTCCACAGCTGCTACTGTTGCATTTACATCTGCATTAAATCTCTTAGTCCCAAAGTGCTTATTTTATTTCCCTAAGTCTCTGAGGTTTTTTGGGTCAAGTCTTACTCCCTGCTATTTTGAACTCTCCAGAACAGTAGCTCTTCTGAGTTCCTTCTTCATCCCATCAGACATCTGTCTTCTGTCAGCTTTCCTGTAACTTTTGTCTATGACTGGTATCAAGGGAGTAGGTTATTTCCTAGCTGTTGTGTACTGAGAGGGATGAGTTAGTGTGGTCCCAGAAGTGGCCATTTGACAGCTCAGATTTGAGCAGTTAAAAATGGAGTCAGGGTCCCATAGAGTGAAACTGTCCCTTTCCCGGCAGATAAGCAAGGAAAGGAGAGTTTGCCTGTATGAACTGTGAGTAACCTGTGCATGGTCCCTCCACACCTTCTTCCCATCTGCTTCTTTACATTGTTGTGTTCTGTATTTTTGTAAATGGATGTCGAAGAGAGGGGACAAAGGTACTGTATTAATATGTGTAGTTATAACCCAGAAGCTTATGATGGAATATTTTTCACAACCAGGTGGATGTATAAATTCCTTTTGAAAATCCCTGAAACTTTGCTCCTGCCCAGACCCCATTATAAAATGCAGTTTGCTTTTTCAACTCTTTCATTTTCTTTGGGACTAAGAAAATGCTGAGCAAAATAATTTTCCTCTGGGAAAAGGTGTGTGTATTTTGTTCCTCACTGCACATTATATACCGTACCTTTTTAATGAGCTGTGTGGTTTACATTGCAGTGTTTTCATTCTGTGCTTGTTTGGTTTGAGGAGTAATACCATCATTTTATGCTGTGGATTTTGTCAAACAAGACTTGCAAAGTACAGTGTTTTTAAGTCCATTTCCTCCTTTTGCCCCACTTGAGGGTGGTTAAATCTTACTGGAATGCATCGTATTTGTCTTGGGCATTATAGATTCAGTTCCAGACTCTGCTTCTGCTGCTGTAACTTGGTACATTTGTGCTGACCTGCATAGTATTGTGCCAAATTTATATCAGCTCCAGGGTTGGCCTTTTTTTTAGCTCTGTGATTCAATTCCCCATTTGCTAAAAAGGAACAACTAATACTCTTTTCTTTCACTGGTTGTCTGACTTGCCTGTTTAGCCCCTATGGTGTTCAGAAGAGGATCCTGTCTGATTTGGTACGGACTCTGGCGTAATCAAGCACCAGTCCCAGCTGATACCTCTTGTATTACTCTGATATGAATACGCACAAAATGAATTAGCTCAAAAAGCTTCTTATTTGTCAAAGTCATTCCCTTTTACCTTATCACTGGGTATGTGCCATATATGTGATGCTGAACCCATTCTATTACAGTTCAGGTATTTGCCTTACTTAACGGAGCAGTTCTCCAAAGGCAAACCTGCCCCTCTGAAACCACCATTACTGCCCAAATACACAGAAGAGTGAAATTCTAGGAACAGGAAAAGTTACATATTGTTGGCAGCTACTTCACAGCACCATTTTCATCTTTGATCGAAAAAAGAGTCTTTCCACAGATTCTACTATCATCAGCGTGTGATAGGCTTCATTGCCGTGGGATGTATGTCAGATGAGAACTGCATTGTTTAAAATTCCATTGTAGTGACATACGTTGATATAACAGTAATGATGACATTCAGATAATTTCAACTCTCCACAGCAATGTTCAGGAATAAATTATTTGCTTGTAGAAATGTGCTTTGCAGTGAGAGTTGTTACACAGGTTTTTATCCCAAAGTGAAAAATCTGAAATGTGATTGAACTGATTCAGCTGTTTTTTAACTGCTAGAACTGCATGCATTTTGTTAGCGAACCCACGTGAATTAAAACAGAAGGATTAAAACCTCAGCTTGCCATCTCTAGATAGAGTGTTACCTTAAGATAGTTTTATGCCTGTCCATATTTTGCATTTAGCTACATAGAACACTGAATTTAGAGGACTTACTGACAGGTGCTATCTGGTCATGCAGATCCACTTAGCAACAGGACTGAATACAAGTACAGAGAAGGGACAAAAACAGCTTAGTTGCTTTTAATCAAACCTTAGAGTGGAACAGCAGCAAGAACATGCCTGATGTTCCTGATCTAAGTACATTGTTTCTGCTAAGCTGATTAAATGGCCATTGTTCATACTTCGTAGAAAGTTTGAAGGCTATTATGAGAGACATTAAGCAAAGACATGCTTATTTTTATAATGTTCTTCTAAGGTACAATAAAGCTGTTGTCCTTTGTTTTTGGTATTACAAAGGGGATGTATGTAGTTAATCATGGAGTGTCTTGAGATAATGATTACATTAGGTATTTTTGCACCTGTTATAGTCAGACTGTATCATGGTCATCAATAAGTAATTCATTCTCACAAGGTATAGAGGAGGGAAAGTTTTCCCTAGTGCTGTATATTGATTTGAAGTTATAGTTGCAGTGATTTCTGGCTTCAAACTATTGTTTAATTACTCACCTGTATTGCATTTGGAGACATGTCCCCATGGATCCCAGGTGCTATACAGTAGCATCCTTAATTCAGCAAGGCTTCTAGTCTCCTCCAGGTCAGAAGCAAAAAAGACCTTAAAGTTTCTCTCTGCCAGGGCCTTTGTACTAGGTTGCACCAGGGACTGAATCGACACCTACCTGTCCCTGGAGAAAGATAGGGTAAGTGTTAAAGAGCCACTTTTAGGACTGGCTCTGAGCAAGATAATCCGTGTCCCCAGACTGCAGGTTGCTGAACGTGGTTTGAAGCACTGATCGGGGCCGTTAGGGGGAGACGCACCCAGGCCCCGCAGCCACGGCTGCAGCTCCGCATTCGGACACCTTCAGCGTGAAGCAGCCATGGCCAAGCCATTTCTTGCCTTGGAGGAAAGGCCGTGGTGGCAGCTGGCTGTTCCAGGACCACAGAGTAGCACAGAAGCAGGGGAAGGATGTGAGGCTGACTTGATATCTGAATTTTTCTTCCTCCAGCCAGCAATACCATATAGCTCAGGAGTGGCATGGAGGCAGGGGAAAGGCAGGCGTAGAGGAGAGACCCTAGAGCTAGAGCCCCATTCTTGGGGCAAGGGTGCTCACTTGGTTTCAGTGATCCAGACGTGGTGGAGCTGCTTTTCTGCTGCCACCAGCCGAATTTGGCATACACCTCCAAGAAGCCTTTATCCTGCCTTGGCCAACTTAGTTGCTATCTCTTCTTCAACAAGCCTAGAAGCTTACAGTCATGTTGCCAGTGTTTATGGATTGCACCCCCATCAGCATTATTTATGCGATGGGAATCCAGAACGCTGTACTAGAGCCGTTCTGACTGATACTGATCATTTTGGACAGGGATTTTATACAGTCTTTTATGAGAGACGTTCGAGCTCTTCCTTCTGTACAAAATCGGCTTCTATCTCACTCTGCATCAGTTCTCAGTGAGTTCTGTTATGATATTGCTTCCCACATCAGGTACCGCATGAGGAATTAAAAGATAGAAATTTGTGGCTAGTAATCCATTCCACTGCCTGTAGATGAAAATGAGAAAAAAGTGTACATCTCTTCTAATGTATCTTACTATAGATTTAAGAATATAATCTTATAATCCTTCTTGGATGGCTCTTTGCTTTTAGTTTCTCTCAGGTGGTCTTTGTGCTTGACAATATACAATACGTAGCACACATCAAGGGTATAATTAAATTTCATTCCACTTCAGAACTGGATGCCCAAAGCAGAGAAGCAAGCAGTCCTCAACAGCTACAGTGATACCATGTACAGCATGTAATCTGTGTAGGACTAGGTGGCAGAACAAAAAAGAAGTGGTCTGCTTTATCTGGCAGCTAGTGTTAGAGGCAGGAATAGGGAATGTTTTTGTCCTATCTAAGTCCATAAAAGCACTTTTTTGATGACTTTGATTCGGTCTGGTTCGGTTCTACAGACTGTTGGTTGGAAAAGGCTGCTGTAAGCACCCAACCTCTGTGTCCTGCAGCACTTCTGAACTCAGGCTGTTTGGTGCTGCACCAGCCGCCTGCGGCTGCTGCTGCCTGGGCGAGATCAGCAGAATCTCTCTTGGCTGCAAGTCGGTACCTTTGTCCTGACCTTAATTGCGAAGCAACAGCCACATCTTCTCAATGAATGTTGAATACCCTTGGGGATGTTTCTGGCATCTGGGCCAAACAATTACAGCACTAATCTAAATTATACAGATTCCTGCTATTCATCAAGGTCAGGCTGCAAAGATTTGCATATCTAGACAAAGTGTTCCAAGTCCAGGAGATGAGACAAAGAAAAACATCGCACAAACAAGACTAACATCAGAAATGAGCGCATGAAAATTTAAGCAAACACAAATATGGCTACACATTAAAAAAAGTGTTAAAATGAAACAATACAAACAATGAGGCTGCAGAGTCATACATTCAAAGTTAGGAAATGTTAGAATTAAGATCACTGGTATAAACTTTTCACCCCCGTTGCCATCATGTATATGCATTATGATACAATCTTTAATTATCTGTTCACATCCCATTTTTCCACAGGACCTCTGTCTCCCTTGCTGAACTGGATGAATGGTGCTCACTTAATGAGCAGCAATTCAATATTTTGTTTTATCCTTTTTGTTCTGTGTGTGGCCCCAGGCCTTACTTACCACACACTATTGAAACCTTGATATGAAGATGGAATTGTTCATTTCCTCATGGGCTTTTTTTGTGGCACTCATCACTGTGATTCCTAAGGGGCTTCTCCAGCATTAATGTATTTATCTTCACAATAGTCTTCACAACAGGAGTATTATTGTCCACATTTTATACTGAGGCACAAAGAAATTAAGGTCAAAGCATCCCTAGTTTGAGATGTCTGAGAACATTATTTTGAAAATTTATATTATTACTCATCTTTTAACTGAGCAATTAGCTAATTGGGGGAGGATATTATTTCATTAGGAGCAGAGCCACATATTTATTTGATGTAATCTTATTTATTGTTATATGACAGCCCTGTTTCCCTTGTAGAAATCAAATGGTTATGGAAGCAGTTTCTTTGCTAATAGTTTAAAGCCTTTCTTTATGTAAAATTTAGTCCAAAATTATTCTTTGCTTTACTTCCTTGGCTAGCTTTTCATGCACTTGCAGGACTTTTCTGATTGTGCATGTGTTTCCTTGTCCTTTTCTGTGATGGGTGAGTGTCTCTGTTGCTTATTTTTCCCCCAGAGAGTCAGCAGTCAATACTTCACTCCTGCTTTTGCTATTTCAGTCTTTGGGGAAATCTCTGACTAAGAGATCCATGGATCTGTTCCTACTGATGTTTTGCCATGTGCTTGTTTAGAGTGATGGCTATGACTGTGTCATATATTTGATTCCATAAAAACAACTGGTTGCTTTTTAAGCTGATCTCAAAGGAGACAGGGCACTCCTGTCTAGGTAGTGCTATGTACCAGTGCCAGAAAAAAAGGGCAAAACCACAATTTGTAACTGCCTGTGAACAGTTTGGTTTTATAAATTCACTTAGTATCTCAGAGAAGTGTCACAGCAGCATAGACAAAATTCAGTCCTTCCTGACAGCAGTGACTTCCGTTAACAGTGGGATAATATTTTCACATCCGCTTTTTTTCTCTTCGGCTTATACCCTGCTTTCCACACACCTTGCAGCTCCTGTAACAGATGCTGTGTAGGAGAACTGCAGGAGTCTCTTTCGCTAGGTTTCCAGCTGATAATGAGAACGGTTAGGTCCTGTTCACTGAAAAAGGAATGGGTTCTCTGGAACAAACAGTGTGTGATCATATAACTAAATAACAATTGTATCATGCATACACACATGGTACAGATAGCCTTAGCTTTGCCATTTCCTAATTCATGAGTCTTTAACTTAGAAACCTCAAGACAGTTCCTTTAATGCAGGCCTTTATGTATGTGTAATTCCTTGAGGTTTTACAGAAAGAGAGAAACCTTGAAATCAGAAGTCGTGCATATCAGCGTACTGGAACCAGCAGCTCCACTGCACAGATGTTTGCATGTGAGGCAACCAGCTGCAGGTAACCAGTATGTCGTTATTCTTCCTGTGAGCCGCTTCAAATGAAAGAGGAGACACATACGTTGCCTGTGGGCTTCACTTCTGTGTTAACAGCAGAGGATGATGATAACTGGAGTCGGGATGGCCACTCCCTACTGCAAAGGCAAAGAGACACAGACTCTCTCTGCTCGTTTCTCCAGACTTGGCTTTTTCCTTCCTGACACTTCCAAACTATCTGCCTGTATTTTTCTCATCTGCCCCTTGCCCCTGCCCCTGTCTTCCTCATCCCTGGTTCAGTCCCATTCTTCTTACCGATTCTAGATACTAGTCTTTGGGCATCTCATTTCTAGTCTTTCCACCCATAGAATCCTAATCCTCCACTCTAGGCCTGCTGTCCAAATCCAAATCTCTCCTTTTTTCCCTTCCCTCTCTCCCCAAGTCAGTCCTATTTTTCTTACCCAGCCACTCTCAATTTATTACTTCTGTCATCACTATGCTTTCTAAAACTCTACGCTCTTGCCCTGATTCAGTTTCCTCCACTCCTCCCAGGCTCTTTGTGTAGCCTATTCTGACTTTCCTATCTCGTATATCCCGTCTTTCCTTGCTTTCATTTCCCTTCACAGGCTGGCCCACATGGACATATCCCTCCTTTAACTGGGTGCCTACACAAGGATATGCCGGACCTTACACCTTGGCAGCTTGGACTCAGAGACAGCTGATGGGTAGGGAAGAGGAAAGGCTTAGGTCCCTGTGTCCCTCCTAGACTCAGGCCTAGAGTTCAAAGTCTTCTCATCCTCATCTTGTGCCTTCAGTCCTAGTTTCCCAGCTTCATCTGTGCTCAGAGTGGTTGGGATTAGTAATTATAGCAAAGCTGTCTCTGTGCCCCTCAACCTCTGTACTAGTGCAGGCTCAGTCCCCCTTTGGAAATAGCTCAGAGTCCTGTCACAAGCAGTAATGAGGGTGGTAGGGAAAGGGGAATGGAGGATGCTCTTGACTCTCCTGAGTGGCACTTTAATAGTTTGGTGAGCTCTAGGAGCTGAAAGACACTTAGGCACGCTGAGTGATACACAGTTTGTGAAAATACTTGTTTTTGAACCTTTAGGTGAACTCTCACAAGTGTGAAAATTAAGACTTTTCAAAGGCACCTTACAACTCTTCCAGTTTTGGGCAGATATTCACAGGGAAGCAAAAGGCACTTCTCTGACACAAAGTTACTCCCTTGCTAAACTATATATACTTACTTCAAAGCATAAGGCTTTTTACAGTAGACAACGCAATTTATTTTCCCTTGGTGTCACTCTGAGAAGTGTCTGAATGGTGCTAGTTGAAAATGTCAAAAACCTAAAACAGAAACATAGAACCAAACAGAAAAAAACAACCTGAGGCAAACACCTGACATGGACTGTGTTCAGCCCACCTGGTTAAATTTGGAAAACTTAAAAGCAAATGAAAGTTGTATTTTATACACAGACATACCTTAACAGTAAGCAGCACTGTGATTTCTGTCTGTTCCATATGACACCTGTCACAATGGTAACAGGTGCCAGAGATATGGGTTATATGAATTATTCCTCTAATGCCATTTCACAGTAAAATAGAAAGCAAAAAGGCTCTCTTGCTATAATTTGTTGCATTTCTTCCTTTTGCACTTACAAGTTGCACCTAAGGACTGTGAAAGGAGAAAATCACCAGGGTTTCCCATACAGAATTTTCTTGCTCTTCCTTCCTGTGTTTGGGGGCTTCAGAAAAAACAGTCTGCGTTTGGAGGGCTCTGTGCACCTTCACCTGCTGCGTTTCAGGAGATTGACAGAGGTGAAGCTCTTTCTAGCTCTCCAGAACTGTTCTCTGACACCTTGGCTCAATTTTAGCCTCTGCTCTCAGGCAGTGGATCCAACTTGACACAACTGTGTTAATTTGCCTGCAAAATGCTTAGTTAATACTAGTGACACTCAGAGTCTCAGCCACATCATTAGGTAGCTGCTTCCATGTAATCATTTCTCAACCTCATTTTCATATTCATTTTCATAGCAATAATACAGTGCTTGTCCTTTACACAGTGCTTTTAAGTATAAGCAACTATGAACACTGGAAATATTTGAAAAAACACATTTTCATTCCCCGCAGAGAGCTGGTCCATAAATTTACACAAAGCGTCCCAACACAAATGTAGGCAATTACATTTGTTCTGTACAGAATGCCTTGGTGTGTATTGCTAAGGGGAACTATCTGTCAAGACAATATTATCTGTCAAATGCAATTACTTACTGTATCAATTACCAGTATTCTTAATTTATAAGATACCGATTGTTATTGCAAATGCAGAAAAATAGTGGGAGTCTTAAAAGGTAATAATTAAACTACAAATTCACTTGGGTAAGGAGTAACCATCTGTGTATATTCACACTGTATCACACTGGCATACTGGGTAGATGGACCTCTAGGTTCTGTCACAAAACTAAATATAAAATTAATATATTTTATGGAGAAATTATAGATTAGTATAACATTGAACTCAGGATAAGAACATGAACTCAGTTTTCCTTAGTCATCCAGTTCCAAAATGTACCCCATTCTGGTAGAAATGCTTGTGCAGAATTATACTTATAAAAATAGAGATTGAAAGATCAAAGATGTGATTGGTAATTGAGTTTACATCAGTAAAATCAGTGAAAGATTTTGCTGTTATTTTCAAGGGAGTAGAATTTTGTCATTAGTGCCAATTTAGTAGCAGAGCCTTGAATAACCCAGTATTCTGTCAAAGAAACTGTTTCTTGGGGCTTTAATAAAAATAAGCGTTTAAACTAAGGAAGAGAAACCAGATTTTCAGGGATCTAATTAGAATACATAATAAAAGATTAAGTTTTTAGAATTAAGTGTAACACAGTATATAGTGGAACTGTGTATGTTTACCAAACAGGAAATAATACTGCTAGCTTCTTAAGTGGTTGCTGCAAAATATACAAGAGTGACATGAGTGATATTATCTTTGTAGTTTGACTCAGCAGTCAAAACAAGGAGTTGGCAGCTGACTGCAGGAAAACTCAGAGATGAAATTGTGAAATGCAGATAAAATGAGTAGGGAAAAAGTCATGAACATTTTAGAAAAAGACAGTAATTCCTAAGCCTTTTGTGGCACTTGTTATTTTGAGTCTCTTCTAAGAGGTTTGGCCATTCTAAGTCGTTGTTAACAAGTACTAGTTTTGTCAGACTTTGATCAAACTTAATTTATATTGATCAAGAAGACAGGGAAACATTACAATGAGCTTTCTCTCTCCAAGCCTCATGGATACCCCCACTGTGTTTATCATCACAACTTCTAATTGTCCACGCTTCTTATGAGAGCTGTGATTAAACAAAAATATGTTTCTAGTTAGTGGTTCCTAGAGCCAAAATCAGGGGATTTTATCATTTGGAAAAAGTGTCACCCAAAAAAACCCGAGTACATCTCAGACTTCCTTTGGAAACTTTCTTTTGTGGATATCTGTAGTTTGGTGTGGAAAGATACTATAGGATGGACCTCTCACATCCACTCAGCCTCTGCAAGGTCTCCTAGCAGGGTCTGCTCCAAAGTACAGTGGCAAGTGTTACTTTAGTAACTTAGATTTTGAATTTTTGCTTGTACAAGCCAGTAGAATTGCTTTTAGGCCAGATGAGAACATTTGGCCAACCTCTGCTGTTAGGCTTGCTGATGCAGACCGATAGCCCGGTAGTCTTTAATCCTTAAATAACACAGTGATATAGTAATGACCTGTGACATGGTTCTAAATTGCTTTCCTGTGTTTTACCTCTCCACCTTCTATTACAGATTCTTAGAAATTGCAGTGATACTCGTTATATTCTGGTTTTATTTTATTTCATATTTGCATGCTTTGTAGTCATGCTTTGTACATGTAAACTGGATAAACCTCAGTAAAAATATACTGAGTCTCAGGAAACATGAAAGCAATAATCTGTGTTTTCTTCTGAAAACATGACAGCAGGTTTATTGCTCTCTGGGTTGTAAGTGAGTTTACATATTTAACAACAGGAGTGCTTTGGGCAACAGTTATCAAATGCTAGGTAGCACTGCTATAGACCGACACCCTCCTAAATATGTCTTGTAATGCATTTCTCATACCTCAATTGCTACATTTGAGTGTGCATTTTTTTATCTATTCATTATTTCAGCAAATGTAAATTGCCCAGGACCCTCCGATGTATAATTATGTGTTTGAACGAGCACTGCAACTTCACTAACAGACATTTGTTCTGCAGACATACTAGGAGAATTATAATTGATGCCTTTTTTATCACTGAATGAAAAAAGATAAAAGTGCTGCTATAAACTGTAAGTTGAAATAAATTATGTAAAATACATAACTCACATAATGACTGTCCCTTTATAAATGTTCCTATTAAGTAACCGTATCATTTGGGATAATTCCTCCTTGAGGAATGCTGTGAAAGAACAGATCATTCATTATCTTGGCTTGGTGAATTGCTCTAAAACAGCTCCTCTGATGAGAAAATTGATTTAGCGTTTCTTTAAACAATTGAAAATAAAGCTTGAATTTTATGTTTCCCTGCCCAGAAAGTTTCAATAGCTATCTGCATTATATGGATTTGGCTATTTAAACTGAAACTCCCCAGCAAAGACATTCATCCACCTCTCCTCTGCATGCATATACACATGCAGAACCATCCTTTAAAATCCCACCTGGTCTATTAATCACACTAAGAGTGTAATCACTCGGGTGCTGTAATGTAGCTCCCTTGATTCATTGATGCCAATAATTAAAGTTTTGGAGTTATATTTGGAAGTTTGGAAGCTATACATTTAGCCGTACATAGTCTACTGCATCTGGTATTTCTCCCATAAAAGTATCTCCAAGAGCAGGCAACATGTAACTTCTCGAGGCTTTGTGCGTTTTGCAACACCTTTGTCAGGAAAGATTCCAAAATTAAAAATATGAAGTGTTGAATTAAGTTTACCCCTTGTAGATGTTAAGGAGGAAGTTATGGAAGAAAATACAGTAAGGGGAAACGCACACAAGTACTATTGTAGTGGGAAAGATTACAGAGATGTAAGGTCATATGGGTCGGTGAAAGATAGAGCCAGATTTTTGAAATGACGGACAGCAGAAGAGAACATCTTCCCCTTCAAAAAGAGGTGGGCATGGAGCATATACAATTGACCCCAAATAAAATTCTCTGTGAGAGGAAGTTGGCAAGTGGTCTTCCAAAAGTAGCAATGGCAGTGAGTTGGAGGAGGGATTTCTTGCAGATCAAAAATAAAGAGTTAGCAGGTGGGTTGCAGGAGGGCATCCTTCAGAAGGATCTGTTAGTTTGGATAAGCTTCTGCCAAGCACTGTAAATATGGTTCCTTATGTACACTGCATTTCCAAACCTTTTGAGGTTTGTCCATCCTGTCTTGTCTGTCGCTTTTTAAAATTAAAATTCAGTTTTTCCTTGTGATCAGAATAGTTGCTATATTTAGATTCAAATCTCGCTGAGAACACTTTAATTCATTCAAAGCACACCACCAACCTCTGATATGTCTTCAGGATTCAAAAAGAAACCTTAACAACATTCTCTCCTCCCAAGGATTTTGATGGGAATAGTTTTGAAATTCAAACCAAACTGTTGTGTTTGTCAAGAACGCGGTGAGCTAGTGCAATTAGAACTTGGTTCACTGTTTTTGACAAGTTCTCCCAGGAGATTTCTAAACATTGAAAACCTTTTAGGATGAAGTTCATGTTTTCTGCATGCAGTTGGCAGAGGCAGATATATTGCTGTAGTATAAAAAGCTGAAATGGCATTTTTCCTCTTTCGCACTCAGGAAGTGAGCTTTTGCATTGGGGTCAGAGAGGATGCTGTAGAGGAGAGTTATCTTCCCTCGTTCTTATTCACATTTGAGGCTATATTTTTGGTTTTATGGTTTTGTTCATTCTTTAAGGCATGTGATTTATGTATGCATAACAGAGAGAGATTCCTAGCAGCATTTCCCAAAGGGATAAGAAAATGAATGGCTTTTTGGAGAGGGGAGAGCAGTTTGCATGGGAGACCTTAAGTAAATAATTTCTGCAACTATTAAGTCACGTACAGTCTCTGTAATTAGAGGATATTTCATGTCACTGAACTGCAGTGAATGACTAATGTAATATTGCGGTCTATGTGGATGATACAGTATAATAATCCAAACAGTGCACTAGTTTTACGTAGCCTCTTATTATTACTGAGAATAATAAAGCTAGTATAGCCTGTACTAATGTAGGGAGACAGTTGTTTTCTTATTTTTCTCAAAGCCTCTTTAGTCAAATGATGTATGATTAAAAGAAATAAGGATATCTTATGACAAAGATCTTACAAGGGTTCTTAGCAACTGGATTATCCTGTAATTTTGCTTGTGCGTGTTGATGAGGATGTTTGGGGTCTGATTTAGTAGATTGTTTTGTAGTTAAAGAATGGCTTCTCTTAGAAAAATACGAAACTATTTAATATAATAGAATAATATAGTTAGAATGTAATATAATAATATAAACATATTGCCCATCATTCTGAGACATTGCTCCAGTGCTGAGGTAGGTTTTTGACCAGAAACCATCTGAGAGGGGATCACTACCAGTCTGGGAACCTTTCATTTTCTCTGTTCACAGCCTCTTGTGTTAGACTGGAGATACCTTAGTGTTGGATATCTCTTTTTCCTTATCTAGATGGTTTATTAAGACCCAGTGGCTGTTCAGCATCTCCGTGTCTGCAGGGTAGTGCCCTCTGGCACTGCAAGTTGCAGAGCTCTCTGAGCTGATTCTCAATTTGTCAGATGTGAAAGGATAGATTCCAGTCCACATTTAGCTTAATTCTGCAGTTAACCTCCTGGCCAAACACCCTGGGGAAACAGTGCCTGTCCCTTTTAGATTTCATGGCCCCTTCTACTTATGTGACCCTTCAAGCCAGATTTCACCTAAGGGCCGCACTGATATTTCTTCCAAACACTGGGAAGAAGGTTGGCAAGCAAGTCATCATTGTTCAGGCTGCAAAAGGCTTCTTTCCATGGGAGCAGGACATGTCCAACCTCCACAGGGCACTGTCTCTTCGCTTCACTTCCCTTCACACCAAGGAATGTCATCAGCTGGGGAATTGGCGTGGGTGCCCTGCTCATGCAGTGAGTGAGGAGAACAGAAGTTGCATTTCAATGCAGTAAAAGGATGCGTGGAACACATTTTTATTTCTATGGTTAAACATAGTTTCTTGGGTCCATTGTTACTGAATTTGGTAATCTGTATCTCACACACTGGTTAGAGCCTGTATTCCACACCAATGCAGTTAAGAAGGCTCTTTCCTTTTGTTTTCATGGATTTATACTTCCCAGGAAAATTTTCAGGCCGTTTGTATCCAACAGCTGGGCCATTCCCATATAAAAACTTCTGAAATAGTGGCTTGTACTGAGATTTAATTTGAGGTGGCTAAGATAGATGCTCCCATCTGATGAGGGTGCACGTCACCAGCAGAGCTCATTGAGCATTTTGCTCTTTATCTTTCTGATCTGGTGAGAGAGTCAAGAGAGGCTATCTTATATGATTATTAAAATCACCGTGATCCATGTAAAAAAATAGGTAGATCACTACAAATACTGAAAAGGTATTCCAAGGTCACTAGACCAGCCATCATTTCCAAACAGTAAGGACTTGGGTGTTCTGGGAGAGGACTTCAGTGTGAGAGAGGATATCTCCTTTGTAGCATATACTGATAAGCCTAGAGCAACTCATCAGACTTTTGGAGGGGGACTCAGCCGAAATATCCATAGTGTGATTCGGCCTGAAATTTAGGACGCCTAAACATAGGTGTCTACAAGGGAGCTATCTGTATGCTAGTTCCCATCATGGTGAATGGAAATCTAATCAATACAGTCAGCAAATACTGGAGACTGAATTAGTAGCATGTATGATGCAAATAAGAATGGACAAAATAAACATCTATATAATATATGTGCATTTTCACTTGTATTCTAGACTGTTGATGATCATTTGAAAACATGTTCCAAAGATACTGATATGCAAGTGATGCTTTGTGATTTTGTTTTTATGTGCTACTAACCTTTATATGTTTCCTTATACCCTCTTTTACTACCCAGATGTGTTTACACAACGGACACGCAAACATAGTGTGTGCACTTTGTACTGCACCCCAACTGATACCAAACAGCCTTTTGTTACTTCTAGAACAGATGTGCCTAATGCCACTCCATAGGTTTTGAAGATAAAGCTGGGAGGCATATGGGGAAGGAATTCAGGAATGCAGTATGTTGCATTCAGGAATTACAGGTCAATACATTAGCAACTACAGTATGCTGTTGCTAATCCTATTAGCAGTCTAAAAACTCAGGACATAGAAAATTATTTCAGCTTCAACTGAAAAACAAGAGAGGGAGCTGGGAAAACCAAATTCCATATTATTGTTGTCTCTAATACAAAAACTGAAGTGCAGATTACTAGTTTTTGCAAAACAAGCCTTCTTTCTTTTAATAGCTGTGCACAATTTTCTTTTTCTTTCCTTACATATTAAAACTGGTACTTTGAATTACCAAAAGTTATGAGGAGAAAAATAATTTTGAAAGAGACTCATTGGTGATTTTAAAGGAAAAGGAATTTGCACTGCTTTTTTGTGTAAAACCAACTTTTAAGTTTATGAGATTTTTTGCCATGCATTCCAGATGCATCCTGTCTTCCTGTAAGTCTTACTTTCTGTCTTCTTTTTAAGCAGTGTTAGCTTTCTCAATATCTGTCAAGTGCAGCATGTAGCTCTTTTTTTCTTCAATGGAAAATGAATATTACTGTTTCACAACTTTAACCACAGCAAGTTGAACCGTGCACAAATACTTGTGCAATTTGCAGCTGCAGATAAACGAAATTGAGTTGGACAGGAGTTTCAGACTGAGACCATTGGTCCAAGCCTACTGCTTCAGGCTTGATCCTAGATTGCACTTAATACCAAAGAGCAAGTTTATAGTTTTGTTTGTAATTGTCCGCAAATTCTGTCAGAACAGACAATGGTAGAACATTTCAGAGCATATATGATATTAAGGAATTTTTTCTGGAATGGAACAGCTCCTCAGTCATCCATTTCTAATGCTGAGACAGCTGATTTACCGTCCATCTACAGTGAACAACATGTTTTAATCCCCTTGCCCCAGATACTCTTCGTTTCTATAACATGATTTTTATTATGTTGCAAAGCTCATAGCAAGGAAAATATCTGCTTAGGTATTTTATTGAAAGTCTGTCTTCTTGGGTTTAGGCAACACTGAAAAACACCCTTAAGACTTGCGTATCAAGCAACAAGGAAATCCATTCGTATGGGTGTTTGGAAAGAAAAAGGACAATATACTTTTTAATGCAGCTGAAATTACATGGAGACAGTTCACTTCGTGTGAAATGACTTTAGAACTCAAGATAGAGCCTGTCATTCTCAAGTAGATAACAATGGAATTACCAGTCTTTGAGAATCCTGAAATGATCCAAATTTCATATTATTGTTCAACTGAGATGTAGGTACATATTCCACAAGGCAAGGGTATGTGTATGAGTGCTTATATACTCGTGTTGTTGAAGATGATTACATAGCAATGTATTTAAAATTTACTTTTATTCTCCACATCAGAATCAGAGTCAGATATATGGTCTTTTAGCATATAAGAAATGATTAAGTGCATAGAAGTGAGTTCTAGTCATGGCTAGTGACAGGAAGCTGTAGTCTCAGAAAATCCATATATGTAGCATATTATTAGTGAATGTTCATTTCTCCTATTCACCAAACAAATGGCTTCTATAAAGTGTGTTGCTGAGGTAATTAGAAAAAAACATTATGACTAAATTGCTGGTAGTTTAGGGAAGTTTCATGTAGGGAACAAGATACAGTTGCGTTTCAGGAGCTGATTTCTTTGTTTCTTGCATGTACAGCATATTGTAATATTACTACTTTATTTAGCAGGTTATCCAACTCAAGAATTAATTGCAAAAATTCACACTGGTGTTTCTCATCCAAAATAGTTACCTGACAGCCACATAGCTGGACCAAGGTCAGATATGATTGAAACAGTAAAGCAAGAATAAAGGCTTATAAAAATTGGAGAAACTCGGAGAACAGAAGAAAACAGCAGAACATTTACTTTTGAGCAGCTTTTTTTAATCACTGTTTTCAGTAGTTGTGAATAGATAATCAACAGGCAAGAATGTGTTATATAGAAAGAGAACCTATCAGTGTCACTGAGATAATGAGACCTCACATTTGCCTGATGGAAAAGCTGGTGGACTTGCTCCCTGGACATGCTACTATGCAAGAGAGTGTGCTTAGTGTTGTCTGCTCTAATTCTGGCATGGATAAAGTTGCTTCACCCTGTGCTTCTTGACTCCGATAAGCAGCAAAAACTTGAAGGGAGTCTGTAAGAAAGAACAGTCTTTGCCCTCAGAGGGAAATGGTGACTACATATCTTCATAGTACCCATCCTTCCTGGTGCACAGGCTTGTTATAAAACACAGTTTGTTCCTAATGGAATAGAAAGAATTAATAGCCATTAACCCTTCACTCTACTAGCAGCATTAGTATTATCAAGCAACTAGCAATGCTCACTAAGCACTGGGGCAATATTATGCTAGCTCATGTTCAAAGACAACCAAAATACAGCTCTGGTCCTGAAGCATTTCATTGTCAATGAAAACAGTCAAGAGTTGTCTCTGGTCAGACAGGGGATGTAGGCAATAGTGACTTCTTTGGACTTCACTGCTCAGTGTGACAGGTAATCCTGGGTACCTGATGCATAACAGCCACAAGTGTTCTCATAGTCAGCAAAGGAGAGTTGTGGGGGAGAAGGAGGAGGAGGGGAAAACTGTGCAGCTGATAGGGAACTGCATAGGAGAAAGCTTTAAATATTGAGAAGATTCATAGCCTGGATGTATAGACTGATTCTTCCATCAGCTGAGCAGCTGTCATGTAGAGAGCCTGCACCTAGAATTGTGAAAGGTCTGAAGGGATCTGAGTATGAAAGAAAGTGTCCTGTATTTAATATGATCAAAGAAAGGAATGACATGGTCAAAGAAACGAACTAGGAAAATGGTCGTTGCAGCAGCATTTCTCTATCAGTGAACAGTTGCACTTTTGAAGGCCAGAGGAAAAGATGCCGATGTAGCTGAACAGCAAATAAGCAAATAGATAAGAATTTTAGCTGTGGGGTTTGATAGGAATAGTCATAACTGTGATACGTTACACAGGAAAGATCTGTAGCATCAAGGCATTACCAGGTTGTGAGAAGTGAACAGAAGATGATACCCAAATTACAGTCACAGAGGAGAAAGAGAATCAGTGCTGTCTGTCACAAAAAGCCATCTGTCAGTGAATATGGGCATGGATACAGGTCTTTCAGTGAAATGCAGGCATTTCTTATTTTAGACCATATGAAAATTTGAGATTACTTTGAGCTTGCTGTGGAGAAGCTAAAGACCAATTCTGACATTTTAATAACAAGAGTCACTGTTTTGAGGACTTGTGCATACAAAGCTTTGTCTAGGCTCAAAATGCATTAACATGTAGATCCAAAGTGCAGAGACCAATGGCTAGCTGGGGACCTGGGTGACCTCGGAATTGTTTCCTTTAAATAAGCAGGAATAGATAGCAGACAAAAGGACTCTGTAATGATCTTTTAATGGAAGGGGTAATCCAAGGCCAAACAGAAAAAATAAAGAGAGGCCATATTGCTGCTCTAACTCTCAAGGAGGGGGCTATTGCTGTTTCATTATCATTTTCTCAAGTGAGAAAATGACCGAGCAAGACTTGCAGCGGTTGTTCTAGAGAAAAGCTGAGAGCTTGATGAGGACAGAGGAAAATTCCCTAAGAAAAGACTGAGAAGGACAGGAGCATAAAGATGATGGAGAACAGCAAGGTTGTGAGTATGTCCATGCCTTGCATTGCAGGGATAAGCACTGAAACAGTTTGTAGTGTTATCATGGATTTTCCATATCTAAAGTCTTTAAATCAAGAATAAAAGATAGGGTGTAGTTGTATCTGCAGTTAGAGACTTTGTGCCAAAGTTCCTTGTGGAGTTTTATGGTTGTTATACACGAAGCCAAAACAGATGAACAAAGAACTCTTTCTGACCTTGAAAACTATGAACAGATTGGCACTAATAATACTGACATAAAGCAGGATACTTTATGACAAATAAGGCTCCACCTTTCACTTTGGGGACTAAAGTAGCACCGCAGAAGTCATCCAAGTATACAGGTGGATAAGATTAAAAGCAGATAAATATTTTTGGTTTAGTGAGTGCTAAAGCCACAGTGTCTGCAGAGCTTTCTGCCTAGTTAAATAAGGTGTTGGCAAAGAATGGGAGGCCACAAACTGAGCTGTAGATTTGATCTCAAAGGTATAAAAGTGAGTTCTAGTCATGGCTGGTGACTTCTCTTCTTATGTATATTTATATGAAATATTAAAATGATATTTGCATTTTAGCTACTCACAGCTGCAGAGATCGCAGCTGCAGAGATCAGTGCGAGTTGCACCACTGCGATGAAATTAGAGGTAACCACAGAGGACTTGGGCCTTTGTCTCTGAGTTCCAGCAGTTCATTCCTTATTTCAAACACTTACAAAAATGTATAGCTATTACCTCTCATTAGATTTTGTCTCTGTGCTTGTCTTCCATGTTCTGAGAGGTGAACAAAGCTATTTAAGAGATCCAAAGATACCTGAAAACACACCCTTCTACTTCATAACTTAATAGGATTTTTATAAATTAAATAAAAAATCATCTAGGCAGTTTCTGGAACAAACAGACATGTACACACTCATTTATGAATTTTCTCAGTTCTTTCCCTGTATTTTTACTTACTTACTTATTCTAAGGGGATTAAGTACCAACTTATTCCTAGGTTTAACTTCAGCTTATATCATCACTACTTAAAGCTGAAATATTTGGTGTGTGTTTGTCCCCTGTCATGATTATATCTGAACAGTGCTTATATTATTTTTAGCGTTACTTCATATTTACAGTGTATGAAACACCCCATGAGCTACGAAGAGACAAGAAAAGACAGAAAGCATGACACATTTGTTTACAATTAATGATTATCAGCTGTTAACCCCAGGCCCACCTTCTCTGTGGCAATTTTCCCTGGATGGAAAGGGGCTGGTGGCTGAGCAAAGTGGTGGGGGGCTGTGTGAGTAGAGTGCAGGATGCTGTCTCCTGAGAGCTGCAGCTGGGCTCCCAGAGAGCGTGATATCCTCTCTGAATGTGATAGGCAGCTGGTCCCGGTTCCCTGGGGCTGAGAGGCATGGCCCAGAGCCTGCAATAAAAAATGCCAAGCAGCAAGAAGTAATCCCGCAGCGTGCCAGAGCACTGGGCGCTATTAGTGTGCCCTGCACACCCTGGCTGCAGTTGGTGAGGAGTCGCGGGACAGCTGTGTTTGCCTCTGCATCAGGACAGAGCCTCCCCCAATGGCTGTTGCCATTGCTTTTGCACAGGTGATGGCAGAGATGAGCCCATTCACATTGGGAAGCGTGGCTTTGATGCTCAGTTATCGTTACCAAAAATATCTTTGCCTAAAGAGATACCAAATTGGTGCTTCCAGCACTAGTGTGGAATCTTAAACCGGTACCTGGCTCTGCAGCAGGCAGTGTATGCATTTGTTTGGCTTGAGGAACTAAAAACTGGGGAGAGAAAGTCAAAATACCATCTCCTCTTTTGCAGTAGTCAGGGTTTTTCTTCTGTACTTCTACATTTAATGAGATAGCAGCTGGACATCAGAGGTGCTCTCTTTGCCCACTGCAACACGAGGATGAACCCCTCAGTGATCTGAAATTCATTCTTTGGTGCCCCTTTACCCATTACTACAGAATGAAACCAAGCAATAACATTTGATCTGTGCATCCCCTAAAACTTGCCAATGAAGTTGCAGACTTCTGTGTAGCTAATTTGAGCCTCCTTGTTGTGGGTTGGTTTCTTCTTCATAGACTGCCTAAAAGTAGTCTACAACCCCCACCCAGGCTGAGAAATGCTGAATTAGATGAATATTAGAAATTTGGTGGTGATGAATTTAAAGAAGAAACAATCTGTTCATGCAGTATGAGGTAAACAAATATGAACTAACAGTATGTCTGTATAGATTTATTTTTCAAACTGTGCAAGTGCAAATACTGTCTAAATATGGTATTTTAAGCCCTGTTCCTAATGAGACCATAGGTACTGCAGAGTACAGGCACCTCAGTAATGAGTACTAAAGCTGATCAAGTGAACTTTGTATAATTACCAGCTGAGAACTTAAAGGACATCACATATGTCACTCATAGGCCGAAGAAGAGCAGTTATCACAGACTGATGATCAGAGACCATGGGGGGAAAATACTGTGCATGAAAGCATGTTGCAGATCTGAGAGCTATTTCAAAGAGGGAAGCATTTAGATTTATGAGGTTGTACATTGGAGCTATTAGTGTACCTGTTAACAAATGATGCAGATTATTCTTACTAGGTGCCTTGACTTTCTTAGAAAAAATGGTTGTCTGGATGTCATTAAAATTAAACTGCCTTTTGTTTGTCAGTAAGGAAAATACTGATAACACAGTCAAAACATTTGGGACAACACTTTCTTAAAATCTGCATAGCAAAATGGCCACTTTGTTGGGCTTAGAACTGACATGCTGATACTGGAATTAGCCAGAAAAGTTAATAGTCCTCTCCTACACATTAGTAATAACACAGCAATGTGTTCTCAGGTGATGTGTTAATACATGGACAGCACACATGCACATTTATCAAAGCTATGACTAAAGGGAAGCCCCAAAGGGTATTAAATCACCTAAATTGGAGCTTTGTTTTCCTAGGTGCTGTGACTGTGCTTTCATGGAAGTCTGCAGGTTTAACTCATTATTTTGGATCCTATTTTTTAATATTGCCTTCAAAATAATGGCCTTTTATTTTGTTTTGTTCTGTTTTGTTTTGTTTTGTTTTATATTATATCTCTATTTCCAGTGGGACTGCTCTTAAATAACAGATTGTATAATCAGACTGATAGAGGTGTTACACTGAAAATCTTGTTTATGGGCAAAGAGTAAACACACCTTATAGATAAAGTCAAGAACTTACTGTTAGCATAGCTGAAATCTCAACAGGCTAATCCAAGAATTATTATTAGTTAAGATCTAATTATTACATAAAAAGAAAGAATATTTCTGTGCAGAACAGATTTCAGTAATAATGATAATAGAAATACAGTTAAAATTGTTAGGCACATGCATCTTGGTTTCTGTCCTTGTACCGATGTTATGCTCACCCCTGCCCTGCTCCCCTGGGTCCTGAGGATGGTGGTTTCATTCTGGTGGGGGAGAGTGCTACCACAAGCCATCATCACCTGGAGAAACATGATGCTGATGTTGATGGTTTCTGCTTCCTCACTCTAGGATCTATTTGGGTCTTTGTTATGTTTGCTTAAACAGTTTTTCTGCTTGCTCTTTTGTCATCAGTCTGAAGCTCCATGTAACATCCAAATGTACTAAATATGGTGCCTTTTACATGAGTTAGATACCATTTCTTTGTTCTCTTTGTCACTTCAAAAAACTGCTTTGTCCAGCTCCAGATCTGCATTTCTTTAACTGGCTGTTGGTGAGTCATTTATAACTGTGGGATCCCCAGAGCCAGGCCTGCGCTCTGTCTCTTATCATCCCTTGCCTGTGCTCCTCTGTGCTGCATCCTGGCTCTCCCCTTCTCAAGGCCTCTGTTACCCTGCCAGGCTGGTATTTCTCTGTACTATATCATTATGTTAGAGTCGTACAACCATGGTGGTACCATACAGAGAAAAACAAAAATAAAACAAATTAGCCATAGCCACCTGCTCAATTAGAAAAATTGTTGTTACGTTTAAACCAAGTCAAAAGAACTGCAGGCAGGTCAAGAGCAGTTCAGATAGAGCAAGCCCAACAAGCCTCAGTCCTGAGGCAAACTCAGTACAAAGCCTATGGTCTCTTGCTAGCAATGGCAATACCGTATTAGAGGGCTACAGAGTAAGAGAGGTCATGGTACAATTCAGGCAAACTTCACACAGTGTGTGGTAAATATGTAGAAAATGTGGAACACTTCACATACATGTGAAAGGTAGTTGTAGTTTGGAGTGTTAAATATGTATTTTCTGGTGAGTTCGTCACTTACCTGTTTTGTGTAATGTGAAGAGTAGCACCCTGCACTGGGATTGGATTTTTCTGTTTTGGGTTCTTTTTGATGAAATATTTTCCAGTCCCAGTAATTGTCTATTGAGACAAATAATAAGGTAAATTGCACGTCTGACAGAGCTGGTGTTCTGCTTACTCATTATCAGTATGCATTTAGATCCAAAAAAACCTGAACATTTTTACAAAAGTCTGATGCAAAGACACAGTCTAATACAAAATTCTGCAGAGTGAAATTTTGTGGGTAAGCCAGCGGAAGGCAGTTAAAACACTAGGAGCAGTGGGAAAGGTGAGCAGGAGACCAAATTTATGATCACATGTTTACTTATTTCTAGTACGAGTATGCAGAGTCCACAGCTCTCCATTGGTTTTTCTTCAGGGATATGTAATGTATGTCTTCCTACTGGGGTAAGGGTATGTATGAGTTAACACGAGACACAAGTCCAGAGATGTATATTGGGTAAGTGATATTGTGAACTGAAAACACACAACCATAAAATATTAATCTTTGAACAGTTTTCAGTGTGTACCAAGTAGAAGGGGATGGTTGCAGATGTGATGTAAGTAAGAGACTGTGCAGCTGGGCAGTAATTACCATATCTCATGACCAGGAGTACGTGTGCTGCATTAGTGATAAGGGAAGAGGAGAGCACCCTTATTTCTTTTATTTTCTATCTCTGTACATCAGCACTTTCTGTATCTCCAGTATCCCTGTGAACACTGAGAACCAGGTACAGAGAATTTCTCATTGCTTATACTCCTATTAATCCGTTTAACTCAATATCACGATCTATTGGCACAAATCAGCTGCTGTTAGTATTATATATTCCTTTCTAGTAAAACTCAGTCTTCCATTTCCCTTCCACTGTAGAAAAAGTTGGAGCTGTTTAGCAATTCTTGAAGGTTAAGTCGTGTATAGTGGTTTATCTTTCAAAGATGATTCTTAGTTTCAAATATTTTTCTTTTCTCATTACTCTGGCCTGATAGGAAGGTTTCCAGCCTTAGAAAACTAAAGAAAATTGGAATTGGTTGTCTTAGAGAGATGACTACACTGAGGTAGTTTTTATGCAAAGGAAGCATAAGCCATTTACAGGGCTCCTTGCATTTCAGTTTCCTTTATCTTGCTTCTAATAATTCAGAGGCTTGCAGCACATTGCACTAGCTTGTGGGTTAGAAATCCAGGTGTATGCATGGGAACAGGGCCAGTATGTTTTTCACAGCAGATCTCCAACAGTCTGCAGCTCACAGAGTAGCCACTCAGGCAGTAATTATAATGTTTCTAGCAGTATTGCTAGACTTTCAGTTTTGTCTGTAATGAACCGTGCTATAATACCCATTTTGAAGTGACCAATGGTAGGTGCAGGTAACCAAATGAAAAGTTCCATTAAATTCCACGCCTTCTCAGCTGGGTTACTATATGCTACCAAAATACACATAATAATAGGTAAGAGCTGCCACATTTCCAGTGTTACTTTCTCAGCTGAAATGTAGCAGTGGAGAAGGCAGTACTTGAACTGATGCAGGCAGATTATGTTGAAGGACCTTCACTTGCAAGCAGTGTTCATTTAGCTATATTAAGGCCTAATGCTGAAAATGCCTTACAAGTAGAATACAAACATTTGAAGTGTCAGGCCTTCTTTGCCCATTTCTTATATGTAATTTTTTTGCCAAATTATTCACAGAAGCTATAATTAGTATTGCAAGATTGCTGTAATAGGTACTTGGTAAACCTGTTTTCATTTTTTCATGATTTTTCATGAAAATTCATTCATTTTTTCATGCAGCATATCGGTATTCATATATTTAGATAATTTTGTATTATAAATGGGTACAGTAGGTTCATTATTGCCATTCTTAAGTGAATTTTTAAGCATAATTATATGCAGTTGAAGTAATTATGTTGCATTATGTAATATAAACAAGATACTCTATTTCAAGTGGTTCAGTCAAAGTAAAAAAATCTAATAATGGGAGACTTAAAAAGAGAGGCATGGCAGTATCCTTTCCCTTTTATTAAGTTAAATCGTTTTCAAGGGTAAAAATCTATTGTAAAAGCTTATATTTAAGCTCTTATATTTTTTCTTTAACAGGACTGGGAGTTCCCACATTTTATGGGTGATGTTGAAGTGAATCTCCCAGGTTTGCCATCTGCGCATATGCAGTTCAAAGTACCTTACTTCCAAAAGATCTTCAAAGAAGAATATCACATACATATAACAGGTATGTAATCTTACAATTGTAATACAGTCACACAGTTAACTGTTTCTGTTTAGTAAATGTATGTTAACATGTCCTTAACCACATTCTTTTTTGTCCCCACCCACACACTTGCTATCTGTCTGTCTGTCCAGCTATATATAGATACAAATACAAATACATATACATATACGTATACATATATATGTATGTGTACAAAGATCTCAGGGAAATGAGGAATCTATATCATACAAACCAAAGAGACCTGCTGTTCTTCATGGATTTCAGCAACTTCTTGTGACACTAAGTAATACCTACTGTAGCTTCAGAGATCTTTTATCTAAAACTACTCTCCAGGGGAATTAGCAGCTTATTTCATTTTCAAATCTCCTATGCTTTCAGATGCTTTTACTATGATTTATGCTAATATCTTTTCATAACTTCAGTCATTCTCGTCTGGCAAAGGCCACTCATAACCACATTTCTATCAGTCAGCTAACCAGAAGCAGACAGTTAAATAACCTCAAATAAAATAGGATTGCAGTTATTCAAATGGATGGTAAATATAGATATAAAGGGCCCAGTACTTACATACTATGAGACACTATTTTAGTAACAGTGGCGAATGAAAAAGAGAAGAAGGTTAAATAAGGGTAAATGTTTTGGTTTTAGCTTCAAGCTGTGCAGAAGGATATATTGGTAAGAGAGAGATGAATAATTGGATAGAGCAAAAAAAATGCGGATATGAATTGACCGTGGTCTTTAACTGCTAATAGAAACAATCATGGGACATGAGACTGTAAAGGAAAAAGATACATGAGAACATCCAAAGACACCACTCTATGAAATTCCTGCAGAGCAAGGACCAAAGGAGCATTCAAAGACGCTAAAAGGAACTAGTAGGGGAGCCACAAGCTCACAAGGCTGCAAAAGCTAAGGGAAGAAAATGTGCCAAGGAGGAAACAATGATGAACCCAGGACTCAGTCAAGATAGGCTGAGAGTGAAACCTTAGAGAAGGCATTTTTAGCAGAGAAGGTAGAAATCTGAGTGGTCAGATTGAAAACCAGAAGAGAAAACAGGTGCAAAAGTTACCAGGTGGAAAAGTTACCGGCTGGTTATTGGATGAGAGAAGGCAAATGGGCCGGTGGTGAGTACGGTTGGAAAGATGGAAAGATAGAAAGTTTTTCAAAGCTGGATATAGGAACTCTATTGGAATACTGAGAGAATAGACAACCAGTGATAAGAAAGAAAAACTTGGGGGTACATATGAGTGAGACACTTTGAGCCACTGATGGTTTATGGAACAGGATGAAGTGAAATAGGTAAATGATCTCATGGTCAATGACTAGAAAATGTAAAGTGAGAGATGGGATGTGCAGGTGATATAAGAATGCAGATTTTTCTCTCTGAAAGTGAATAAAATCTTGAGCAAAAAGGGAAAGGAGAGAAAAAGAGAATATAAGCATCAAATACTTGATAAGAGCTATAGGTGCAGGAGTCAGGGACAGTGAAAAAAATTTGTTTTGCTGCTTCTCAAGACTAAAGCATAAATTTGAAGGGGCTCAATCCCACAAGCATCCCAGATGCCCTGCAGTGAATGGATGAACTGAGTAGCATGAACAATAGCTGAGGTACGCTACAGTGGGCTATGCCATCAGATACAGGAAGTCTGGATATAATTAAAGTAGGTGAAAAACGGTACCTAGTGTAAGATGTACTGAAAGGCAAAGCAGAACCATTTTGCACTGTAGAAGAGTTGGGGATATTGATGATGGTCAGAGAAGAGCAAAGAATAAGCAACAGCAAAAAGCATAAATTAGGGATTGGAATTACAACTACTTGCAGCGCTGCTTTTTGAAAACAGACCAACTGAGAAAAAACAGTATTTATGCACTGTAGAGTCCTCTGCAGAGAGAACTGGAGGCCTCTGTGTTTTTTTGGCGGAAGGCATTCTTTAATGAGGATGAGCTAATGAATAGGAGCTGAGGAATATTTTTCGCTGCTCAGCATTAACAAGATCCATTTATTAGATTCACTAGACAAATCAATCTATTTGACTGCATATCACGTACTCTGTCTACTGAGTGCCTGTTTTATCTCAGTGCTACACCACCCGTTAGCAGATCTAATAAACAGCCATAACACATGGCACAAGAACCTCCCTTTGAGTAAGTTTTGCTTGAACCATCTGTCCTTGCCATCAGTTCTTGTCTTAGGTTAGGGTATCATCTTGGATCATTTTCAAGCTCTAAGTTATTGTGTGAAGCTGTAGAAACTTGTAATTTTCTATTCAAATCAATGAGCTTATAAAAGAAAGAACTGGTTCAGTATATGTAACAAGGTGAATGTATTCCAATCTGTAATGAGAGAGTGGTGCACATGAATGCAACTGCACCAGATGACATGAGGACAGGACATTGATAATGGCAGGAAGGTAAAGGCCACTGCTTTATTTAAGCCTTGTTTAATACATGGGATCAAGAATGTTTTATTTAAGCATATTACTTCTAATTAATACAAAGGAGGAAGCAAAGACTGAGGCCTGAATATCATTTATGTTAGTACTTACTATAGGGATGAAATAAAGCTGCAAAACTATGACCTGTGCCCTGATTTCCCAGACTGAATACCCTTTACTCCCAAATAGCAAGGACAAAGAAAGCATGGCTGAAACACCCATTTACCATCTTTTTCCTGGCAAATTTTATTCTTTATAAGCTTTGCTCTTTTTCAGTCTGTTTTGGTTGCTATTGTTTGATACAAATAAGAGCAGCACTAGGACTGCCCTGAGAAGTGCTGTTCAGTGCTGGGTTGCTCTAATGAGCAGCAGTACCACAAAGAGGCAACTCTAAGCATAGGGGTATTCAGAGAGGTACAGTAATTTAAACAACCTTTCTGTTGCTTTGTGGTTACAGGCTTTGTGTAAGTTCAGTACAGATGAAGGATTTCACAGCTACATGATCTGTGTTGCCAGGTCTCATGATTTTATCACAAGTCTTAAGACAGTTGCTTTTTTGCTTTTTTTCTTCATGTCTCAGCTCCTGGATTCAGTGACTATGTGAGAATTTCAGCTTTTGTATTTTTTAAAATATACCTCATGATTGCAGAAGAAAAATTAAATGTTACTTCTGCATAACTGTCTAAAAAAGCAGATAAATAAAGCAGTACTAAGTATATTATTTTTAGCCCATCTCACTACTTTAAACTAATAACTTGCTTTCTTAGGCCTGACTTTTGATTTCTAAACGTTGTAAATAGGCAGTAATGTTGAATTAACATCCTCAGCCTGTAGCTGATATGCTTCAGCGTAATTTTAAATTCACTATCAAAAGAATATCTTATTTTTACTGGAAACTGAGTGCCTCATCTTGCTCAAATTTCTTTGCATCTAGGAACTTCTAGCAAGCATCTAGTCAGTATTAAATATTTTTATCCTATTTTTTTAGTTGCTTTTATCTATGAACATCAAAAATGACTTGAATTCCTGCATCTACTTAACTCATCTGGATTTCCCTTGACAGATGGTTCACTGAAGTGTGTGTTTTTTCTTTCTTGGGCTGCTGTTTATGAAAATACACAGTCTAGCCTAGTTTCTATAATACCCAGGGAAATTTGTGATACTTAAAAGTAAATTTTGTTACTTCAGATTCTTTCATTGTTGAAAGGCACTCAGAGGCCTGGCTGGTCCCCTTTAACAGCAGCACTGAAGATCCAAGAGCATCTGCTATCAAGTATGTGGATAAGTTTCAGATAGGAAATGTTAAGGTTTAGGAATCAAAACAGATGGGAGATTTTTTTGACCATTTATAAACGCATTTCTGAGTGCTGAAGTAGCCAGAGTGCCCTTCCACCTAAAGGAGAAATTGTTCCCTTCATGGCTGTCAAGTGCCTAGCAAGGCTGGCTTGTGGAGTTGAACCAAAAGTGTGTCTAGATCCAGGCCAAGCACTGCCTACACA
The DNA here is from genome assembly GCF_036370855.1 of Dromaius novaehollandiae. Taxonomy (NCBI): domain Eukaryota; kingdom Metazoa; phylum Chordata; class Aves; order Casuariiformes; family Dromaiidae; genus Dromaius; species Dromaius novaehollandiae. The sequence continues at coordinate 30,139,313 of NC_088098.1, forward strand.
GAGATGCCTGAGGGAGCCTGTGGGCAAAAATAGAAAGGTTAGAGGTAAAAACAAAGCTGTCCGTGCACACAGACTTGGAAAAATCTCAGAGGGTTTGCTGCTTAGTTCAGAGGGTTTGCTGCTTATTTCAGCTGAGTGGTCTGTATGCCTGTATCTAGCTAATAACGCTAACACAACAAAAGAAATGAATAATGCTTCATAGATCCCTGAATGTTTTACAGAGGTGTCTGGATGTTTTTATACGCAAATTGCAATTGATAGAAGAGTCGAAAGTCAACGTTTTCTACGCTACCCTCTGGCTGTGGTTGCACATCATGAGGCCACTAGAGTCTGGCTGTAATAAATGGGATATTCACATTTCCTCTTGACCTCAGGAGGGATGCTCAGGGCTGGCTTCTACACAAGGCCTGTGTTTTGAGGATGTGACTGTTCTGTTACTGAGTGGACATACAAAAATAAAAATGTTCCAGAATCAGAAGCTGTTTCGAAATATTTGGACCTATGGGATCTGCCTCAATTGCCCAGCAAATCAGTTGCATTTCTGACTGGTTGTTTAACCCCTTGTAGTCCGTATTGGCCTCTCTAAAAAATGAGTGCTGTCCAAATGTCTTGTTTAGCTCTGGTAGGTATAGGTGCCTTACTGGAAAAAGGAAAAGAAAATCCATACCTCTTTGACTGTGAGAAAGCCCCTGGATTCACATACACTGCACAGTTGCTCACTTCAGCGAGCTGGGTAGGGAGAGGGCCTTTCTTGCCTTTCTAAGCAACAGTCCCCTATAGACTAAAGTTTAGAGCATATTCCTATAATGTGTCTCCAAACTGCCATAGGTGGAGATAGTCCTAGTGCCAAGGTTTCCCATCCTGTGAGTGCCCTAGCCATTAGGATACAATGCTCCCCAACAGCTGTTTTTTCTCAGAAAATAGGGATGCAGTTTTCATGCCCAGATAGTGGGTGTAGGCTAAAAAGCCTAGGAAGAGGTGCCTAGGGCTGAGTGTCACATCCTATTTTAGCACCTGATTTTCAGCATGTAACTTCCATTGAGGAGTCTGGGTATATTTTTTTGCTGTTTCCTGAAATGCATATTAACCATATTTGACTGGCCTTCCAGTCTTCAAAGCTGAACTTACTGCTACACTCTTCTCCTCAAGTGGTGTCTGTGAAAAAGCCACCTGTTTCAAGAAGGGTTAAATAGTGCCAGGTGTATGACAATGTTTTTGGCCACGAAGACCTCACTGGAGTTGAACCAATGCTAGATCAGTAGTGGTATTGATCCTACAGAAAAGTATTGGTTAGGAAACAAATGAAATGAAGACTTCATTGTGTGGGACTCAATTTTTCCTTTCCACTTCTGTAATGAAATTCGAAGTACTGAAAAACAATTTATTTTATTGTTAGAAAATGAATATTTGTGTATGTATGTTATATATATTATATATATTCTGACTCTGCAGAACTAGAGACTTGAGCTGGTCTATGTGCAAGGTGAGAAGTCAGGAGTGGCTGTAGCTTTTCAAAATTTAAGACTTCCGATTTACCAAATCCATTTCCTGTGCTGATCAACCTGTATTTCTTTAGCTACGAAGATGAGTTGCTGTCATTAAAAGACTTAAAGTTTGCTCTAAAACAAAATAACATTTTGTTAAATTTAAGTTGTGATAGAAAATCGTTTTATATATAGAGAGAAATTATACATGTGTATAGTGTTAAAGACAGGTCAATACAATAAGACTCAAAAATTAATTGTCCTGGAGAATTATCATCAAGTATCTGTTTGTCAGTGGAGGCTTCTAGGCCTTTTGGTTCAGTAGTGTTTCCAGAAGCATGCACATTTTCGGAATAGCAACAAGTGGTGAGAATGTTTTATTTCTACACAGCTGTCTGGGTTGCTTGATAAACCAGTCTTACTCAGCTGTCACACATTCTAGTCTTGGAGCAGGGATAGACAGCAGCAGACACTGTATTCTAGAAGGATGCAAACACTTTCTGTGAGTAACCAAGACAGGACGAGCTCCCAGTAAGAAGTTTTGTGCCTAAGAATTTTAACACAGCCTTGGCTACAGAGAATACTGAGTGGGAGTAGGAAGATGTCATTGTGTTCATATATGGTTACAGTGAGACTATTACTGAAATACAGTGTTTCTTCTGGTGACAACACTTTTCAAAAGCAAAGGAAAAATCGAAGCTCAGAGAGGAGTGTGATGATGCAGAGTGTGTAAAAATTATCTAGAAATGAGAAGCTTAAGGAGTTTTGAGTAGGTCCACCACTGAACATAGACAGGTCTCATATAGCTAGCTGCCACTTAGACATACAGGGTAAGATTATCTTAATTAACCTGGCTGTCTGCATCTAAGCTATTTATCTAGGCTGCCTTTATAATCCCACTAACCCAACCGATACAATCAGTGGAGCTTAAGACTGTTGTCCTGCCTGCCTAACCTCATCTAGGAGCTGAGTGAGGGAGCTTCAAGTTCATGCTTTAAATAAAACAGGCAGAACATCTCTTTTGTATCAAGCAAGTACTCTAATTCTTGATGTAAGAGGGGCAGGGCCCTCTTAGAATCCATCTCAGAATAGATTCACAATTACAAAACCACAGTGTATGACAGATACTACATGAAGCCTAACATCAGGCACCTAACTACCTCTATTCAACATTTTCAGTGTTTTTTGCTAGCTTAGTCAGCTCCATCACCAGCAGCAGGCTGCCCTCTGAAGTCTCCTTTGGTGGGTTGCTCTACACATGTAGTATTTAGGACAACCTGGTCACCCAGCTGATTGCAGTGAAATCCACTAAGTGCCATCATACGTAAAGATAAGGTGCTGCATAGCTCAGTGTTGAATCTAAGTCCTCTTTGTCAATCCTACCTGAAGCCTGCAATCAAGATAACCATAACAGTCCCTTTTAGCCTCTACAAAGGCCTTCTCAATAACATCCCCATTGCATTATGCTTAGTGTTTTGCTCTTTTCAGTTGCCTGTCTTCTCCCTACACATCTTCGTTCTTGCCCTGTCAATCTGAAAGGAAAGAGCAATATTGGTCCTACATGAATTTTCCCACTTCCTACTATCTCCCATACCTAGCAGATCTCTCTGGAGAGTCACCTATCTTGGCTCTGCAGAAACACAAAGTCCCACCACAAATATATTTTTGATGGAGCCAATAACAAAAGAAGTGGAAGGAAGTTTCTCCAGACAGGCTGATAATACATTTTCCTGGGAAAGGAATGTGGATTAGGAAATAACTTTGGGGCAGTGCTGCAAGGGGTGTTACGTTCTCATTGAAAGGCAGAGCAATATTTGATGACAAATTTTTGTTCCACAAAATGTCCAAGTGCACTACCTGTACAACCATAAAACAGGAAGGAAGTTTTGAATGCAGTAAATCATGTTCTCTTTCAAACTGGTTGTGGATGGGTAATAGTTCTAATACTTGTGTCTCTTTGTCATTTGTTTTTAACCTGGTTTCCTAAGGAAATGAGGTATGATTATGATCTCTGTATGGGTTAGTCTCACTCTTTATCCATCTCTCAGTTGATCAGCTTCAACTAACTTTTGAACCCACTGCCAATTTCAAAACCGTTTCTCAGAGGGTAGAAATCTGAAAGATAGTTACATTCCCATAGTTTGCTGAGATATAGTGGTTAGGTAGAGGAGAATCATCTAAGTTGGTGCCCAGCTGAGGAAAAGCAGGTAGAAATCAGCCATTATGTATCCTGTTTGACAATAGCCAACTGATCAGTGAATGTGTGTGTCGCAGCCAGCCCATCAACACACACAATGCAACGTATCTATTGTCTCTGCTTTTTGAAAGGTCATGCTTGTTGGAGAAGCTAGGATTATGGTGATGGAGAGAAACACAGAAAATATATGGCAGAAATCCATAGGAAATGACATTAAACTACCAGTATTATTTTTATTATATTTCATATTTTATCATCACTTCCAGTGTATTGGTGTTGATTTAAGGAAACTAAACACTGTAAAATGTGATGATAATCATCTAAAACCATACTTTTCTAAACTCACTTCTTCATCAGGTCAATTATAATATTGATGAAAACACAGAATTAAGCTAGAAGAGTTATTAAGGTGAACTGTGAACTGTGCAGTTTGATTTCTGGAGAATGACAATAACACAGTAGAATTAACATTCTTACTCATTTTCAGTCTAAGTATAACCTAGATTGAAGAGGACCATTAAAGAACAATTGCTGAAATACAAGGAGTTACCCTGGAGCATTCTGGTCCATGGTACAGCTTCAACACACTGGCTTTCAGGAACTGGCATCCGTTTATTCTTCACTATACCTGTGACATAAGTCATTCTGTAGATGCTCTGATATGATTATTTTAGTTTTTCACTTGAAACACAATTAATTATGATTAAAGCATAGACCAATGTCGTTCATCATCAGCAGGGATATACCTCATTGAATGTCCTTCCACACAATGCTGTCGTAAGTTGCAGTCACAAATCCTCAGTCCTAACACATCTTTGATGACATGTAGATTTGGTGGGTTTTGGGTGGTGTCAGTCATCCCTGCAAAGGTAAGATCTTAACATGTTCAGCTAATATGTACAAAATGCTTGAACTATGAAATTTGTTTGGGGTTTTTTTTTTTTTTGGTATAATTTGTTTTGTGGAATCATAGGGTAATTTAGTTTAGAAGGGACAGGTGAAGGTCATCTCTTCGAACACCTTGCTCAAAGCCAGGCCAACTTTGCAATTACACTGAGTTATCTTTTATATGTTTTGCATACCTGGAGGAGGCATGCAAAAGAGTAAATTTACACCTCTTCAATAATCAAAGGAGAACAATTTTCTCCAGTGTTGCAGGAGCCTAATATTATACTCTGAGTCACTCTGTGGAGAGGTTTCACACCACACTGACTATAGGTGAAGCTAAACTGATTAGCCTCCCAAGACTGAAATCAGCCCTTGCTGATCTTTTTGCTCTGAGAGAGTAACATCTCTAAATCACAGTTTATCCAATAGTCTCTACCTGCCTATGCCTGTGCCCCATGGGTGGTATATTAAACAATTTAAGTGTCTACTCTTAAAATTTACGTAATTACCGACCCCAAAAAAAGTCTCAGCTTAGCCATTCCTGGCATATGAGCAGTTCTATCAGACATGGCCTTTTCAAGAATTGCCGCCTGAATATTTTTAAAGCCTTGAAATTAATACCCTTTAAGTTTATTGATCACATCACCTAATGGTCTAACCAACAGGTCACTTACACACTGCAGTGTAAATTCAGTTGATAGAGTGCTGTGCATGACAAAATTGTTTTGCATTACAGAATTATTTTATTATGTGCTCAGATATAATTGTGAAACACTAAGGGATATTCAGCATAAATCTGACTATGATGAAAATTTTGTTATAACTTTGTTTTACAGATTAATGAAAAACAGATTTTTTTTCTCTGAGTAGTATTTACATATTACTACATCTGTTGTGCTTCTGAAACGGATATGTCAGATGACAGAGCCTTCTTTTTCCAATACAGGCAAATGGTTTAACTATGGAATTATCTTTCTGGTTTTAATCTTGGATCTAAATATGTGGAAGAACCAAATATTTTACAAACCTCATGAATATGGTCAATATATCGGTCCTGGACAGAAGATCTACACAGTGAAGGACTCAGAAAGCTTGAAAGATCTTAACAGAACTAAGTTATCTTGGGAATGGAGATCCAATAACACTAACCCATTGACCAACAGGACCTATGCCGAAGGAGACATGTTCTTGCACAGCAGATACACAGGCTCTAGCCTTGATGTCAAATGCCTGGCTTTTATTCCAAGTTTGCTGGCTTTTGCATTGTTTGGTTTCTTCATCTGGTTTTTTGGGCGATTTCAGAAAACCGATCAAGGCATGGAGAATTTAGACAAATCATACACAAGAATGAAAAGAAAGTCACCATCAGATATGGGAATGACACGAGAAAATACACAGGTATTAGTAGAAGAACCATTGAGTTTTCAAGAACCACATCTAGTATCCATAAAATCAGACTTAAGTGAAATTGTTTTTAATTCTTCTCTCCTAACTTCTGAAAACTTGAACGCACAACTGAATGAACAAGATAGCCCTTTACAGCCAGTACCAGAGTCCTCTGTCCCTAAGAGTAATCTTGTGACCTAAAGCCTAATACCCAGGAAAATCAGTTAAGTAAGCAGTTATTATAAGAATTCAGTTTTACCTTTTGTAAGTTAAGATTTACATAGTGGTTAGAATAAGAAACTCAACCTATACCACAAAGGTGCTCAGCATGCTTTTTCTAGGGATTTTGTTTTCTATTTGTATTATAGGACATGTGCCTACTGTATATCTAACATTCCTTTATAGATTGCTTCCCAAAATTGCACAAGCTATTTATTAATACATTACCTTAACTGTACAGTAGTGTATTAGATGATTACTTGCAGGTATAAAATTCTGCCGTGGTGGTGCCTTGAGACATTAAACTTTTTTAACTGAACACCAGATGTATAGCACAGTTCTAACCTATTTTGCGAAGTTTTTTGTATATGGTTATTTCAAGTATCATTTGATGTCTTAACAGAGGAGACAAATGTAGTTATTCATAAAGAAGGGTTTCTGTTAGGACATCACAACTTGACTTTGTTGTTTACTCATCTGTGGAGTCAGTGACTTTGATGACCAGACTGCAGAGAAGCATGTTGATTACCTTTTAATTTTTGCTGGCTAGTTGCCAAACACAAGTACAGATACATTATGTGGTAAACAATAGAGTGATAATACAGCATGGGTCACTACTTACGAAAATATGACTTCTCCATCAGTAATTGCAATTAGGTGATAATGCCTAATTATATTTTTCATAATTAAAGATAAACTGCTCCTTGATTAAAAATTCTGCCCTTCACCTTTTAGAAACAGAGGTGAAAATACATAGCTGAAGCAGCTTTTTCCATCATCACACCAAACCTGGGCAACATCAAAGGGCCAATGGAGTGGTTACAATAATAGATACAGAGCCTGTTAAATCCAGTATTTGTGCAGTTAAGTGTAGATATGGTCTGGGGATACATGCTAGTGTGAAACACCACACAGACAGTCTAATTGCTCCAAAGATTGAAGAAATGTGCAGGGGTTTTCATTAAAGTAGATTAATAATGAATTGTATTGTATCCTTTTTTCCCCTCCTTCATCCATTAACCATGAATGAGTGTAACCTGGAAGCAAGAATGTGGTGCAACATTTTTTTCTGCTTCTTTGAAGGGGATATTGGAATATGAATTCCTCTGCTGTATGATCAGACTATATACAGTAAAGAAATTGCGTATCTAAAATATCACAAAGACTCTGATTTGCCTCTAATTTATTCTATGAATTGTTGTTACAAGTTACTAAATAATAAGTCATTTTTAAGTCTGAATTATTTCCCTGTCATTTACTGGTATTGCTGTATTTTGTCTTTGTGACTTTTTTATCTCAGTTGTTTTGATCTATCTGCTTTTAAGTTTTCAGAATGCTGAATTTAGCATGCATAAGAGAACTATGCATTTATTAACTGTCACTTGAGAGCCAATTTTAATAAACATAATTCGGCAATTATTTATTATAAGGTGGGAACATATCCCGTTAGTTTTGGGATTTTTTTTTAACACTTTACCCATGCATTGTCCTATTTAAAGTTATAAATATTTCCGACACTAAAAAAAGATTGATAGCATCGTAGTAATGTCAAAATCAAAGATTTTGCTTATGGAACATTTTATATTTCATCAGACGAAAGTTCCCTTTTTAATCAGGCTAAATGCATATCCATTAAAAATAAAAATAACGCTATGATTAGGTTTTGCCTAGCGCAGCCTATAAATTTGTTCTGTTGACTTAAAATATATTCAAAGCCAGACTATTAATTAGTTCTGGTAAAACACTGTGAGATCCTGCCTGTACTATATAGAAGGTGATCGTACTGATGCTTGACTTTCAAACAGAATATGATTTAGAAAAGTAAGAGCATTTGGTAAGTAGTTACAGATATAGCTAATTAATTTTGCAGATGCATGCTTCCCTGTATGTTTTAGATACTCTAAACCCAAATATTGAAAACCTCACATCAACCCCATTCCTTTTTTTTTTTTTTTTTTTGTGCATGGGAGTGCTTAAATCTATTAATATGTAGGCAGAAAATTTGAGCCTTACAGCCTGCATGACTACATGACTGAGAAAACTGTTATTAAGCAACTGATCACAGCTAAAATAGTTGTGACCTTACATTGAGATCATTACCAGGTCATCACAAGCCTGCATAAAAGAGAAGAAAAAAAGGAATCCTAGATTTTGCAGGAGTATTTCAATTAATGCCCAAGCAGAGAGACTGCTTATATCATGAATTCAGAAGGAGCCAAGAGACTCAGTATAGCCACTCGCCATGATCATCTCATCACTTGAATCAAAGGAGGAAGGACTGCTTAGTTGTGTGGGAGTTTCAAATGTAAACAGAAACACAGATGGGAGAAGAAAGGAGTATTTCCACTGTCTACTTTAGGTATCAAATTTGAGAAGCTTAAGTGAGAAGGCTTGTCTCACCCTGAGCCCCTTCTGATGTAGGCAGAGACTTGAAATAGGAATAGCCAAAAGGTGATTCAGTGCCTAACTTAGATGTTTATGTCTATAGTAGTAAGCAGTGCAACTCAGTATGGATGAATTTGTTGGTTGTGCTGAGGACCCAGTGACCACGCTTTGGGCCTTTCATGGTTTTACTTCACACTAGCCCTAGTCTGGTCCTGTAAACTGCATGCCCATTAGTGGTTAGAGTATGATTCAGTCAAATCTGGTTTGGGTACAGAGAACATACTGTTTGAACTAGAGTGCAGTAAGTGGGCACAATCAAAACTGCACTCCTGAGCTGATCTAATAGAGGTTACTAATGTAGATTCATCCTCAGTCTTCTCTTGAAGCAACTTGTCTTTCTCCAAGTTAGGGGCCTGAAATTGGTTACGTAAAATAGTTACTGGAAATACTCTTCCCCAAGCACACTCATAGTTTTCAACTGTTGTTCATAATTAACATTCTCAACTGTTTCCTTAACTCAAAACACTCCTGAAAACCTCTCTAGTATCCAGCACAACTTTGCTATGGATGGTTGAGCTCTTTCTGAAAGCTTAACTATCACACAAATTTTTTAGTCTTTTTTTTTTTCTTTTTCTGTGGAAGTTGAGGAATCCATGGAAGCTATTAAGCTTGAGGAAGTGTCCAGTCATTCACATATGTTGCACTAGTCTCCGTTCTGCTCTCTATAATAAGCCATTTAACAGTTACCATTACTACAGGGCTGGCCTGTGTCTGCTTTGTCAGAGATTGGACTTGGTACAGTAGCTTTTTCTTTAACATAGCTATACCGTACAGTGATGGATAATAGATACTCCTAAATAACATACAAAGAGGAGACATCTCGGGGCTAAGCACATAAGATTTATGAGTTCACAGGTACCTATAAATTGCTGTAGCATCCTCAACAATTACCTCTGCTGAGATAGAAACAAAATGGAGAACATAGAAGGTAAGTCTGTAGAAAGTGCCCTAAATATAATTTTCATACGTATGAAAACATATACGTACATCTAAAATCTAACTATATACGATGCGTATGTGTATTAGGAGCCTAGGAATTGGTTGATTGTCTTGGGGAAACTGTCAGTTCTCTGAAGCAGACAATTCGCTATTGTTCTCTTTATTCCTTGTTGCTCTGTGAACGTGTTCCAGGTTACTTAATTTTCTCTGCCTCCACTTCTTTTGCCTAGAAAGTGCAAAACCAAAAAGGAACATGTAATTGCATTATCTGCTTCCCCAAATTAATTTGGTGTAATTTATGTGAAAAGTAAACTTGGTCTGTTTTAAGTGTTTCTTTCCTCTGCAGCTAGTAACATCATACTCTGAGCTACTGCACTATGTTACAATATGTGCTTACTTCTTGCTTTTCCTCCAGCGAATAGCTTCCATCATGACAACCAGCTGAAAACAAAGAACAGACACCTCTCAGACACTGGAAAGATATGAATTCAGATACCTACTAGACTGGCAAGTTCATTTACCCCCAAGTGCACATGTTATGGCTTACTATTAAAAGTTGTAACAAATTTTTAACACACTATCCTTGATTTTAACAACCTTCTGGGAGAGGCTCAGTGGGAGAGAACTTTTTATGCCAAGCCATAAAGTTCAAGATAATTAAGGTCCTGCAAGCAGAGCATTGCAGCTTTTTAGGTTGCATTTAAAAGTAACTATGTTTGAGCAGATTGCAAGAACCGTAAAAATTAGATAGGCCAAACTGTAAATAAGACCATAAGGTTGATTCACTTGCAGCTGTCCAGTGCAGCATATAGACAAATCACATACTTTATCAGATGTTGGAGTGATCCTGTGCTTTGGATTATGGGTGGCGACAGGCAAAATTTTAAACTGTTTGTTAACAAACTGTTGCAGTCCTTTTCTCAACAGAGATGCCGGTGCACACATCAGACTTACCAACTGTTTACCATCCTGTCTCCCTGCTGGCCCACCACTGTGAGTCTCAAATGACAAAGGGGATGTTCATCTTCCTTTCCCTGTGCACGCAAAACTGTCCTGTGGGGAACCTGGGCTTCCTGAACATTATGTGTTGTGTCACAGTGATGCCAAATACACAAATAGGACAACCAAGGACAGGTAGAAGAATGGAGTCTCTTCCGTGAGTTCCACAGCCTTGAGATGGCTTTGGGGGCTAATGAAGCACCCATTATGTGAGCATTTCAGAGGCAAATTAATTTAAATGGAAGTCCTGTTTCATGGGAAGACTGGGGGAGAAATGGAGAGACTGTGAATTACTATAAATCTTTTCTATCTCTTTCACATATTTAAGGAGAAACAGCAAGTCCCTGTTCCCAAATGCTCATAAGCCCTTCTCAGCTTCCAGATGACTTCCAGATGAGTAGCTCTTCTGGGTGACTAGGTTTCCACACCATCTTATTTCCCTCCTAACACTTTCTCTGCATGGGACATGTCAGCAGCTTTTCACTGTTTGGAGGAAGGGGCTTGTTTCTGAAGGGGAAGCAGGGAAGAAACTTATGAAGGAGAAACCTCATGAGACTGGTCCCCTCCATAGAAACTCCTTATTGGCGAGAAGTGTGAATCTAGCTGGTTTGCAAAGAGGATTCTAGTATCATCAAATCTTTTCAGAAATGTATGTTACAGCAGCAGCATGGCCACAAAGATACTTGTGATCTCACACTTTTCCTTTGATGTCTGGCAGTTGGGGTCTGCAGAAGACCATCTTACCTGATTGCTGCAGGCAGGTCACAGATCTGGGTCTCATGCTGCTTTGTGACATCTGGAGCACTTCTCTGCATATGGAATTTCTCCTTCTCTTTCTTTTCTCTTTCTTTTTTTCCTGAAGTCTGTTTGGTTCCTCTGTTTTATTGTTTTCCAAGCAATTTTTACTTTTAGTGGCCTAAAACACAAATCACCCATCAAAGGCCCATAATTGCTGTTACTGATAAAATACCATCTGTACACAGCCTCTGCCCAGCCAAGGAGATTCTGCCGAAGAAGCAACAGGTACCTTTCCTAATGCATTAACAATCTAGGGACAGAGTTAGTGTAAAAATCGCTGCTAGCAATACTGTATGTTACATGCAGAAAGGTGTTTTGTCCTTCCAACCAGGTCCATCCATGGAGTTTTACAAAGAAATATTTGCAGGCAGGATTATTTTTATGATTCATTGTTACATTTGTTCAAGAAGATGCATGACTGTACAGCTTCCAAACAACCATAGCAATCTCTCTGCTCTTACAAGTAACTTGTCCTGCTCTCTGCTACATTCAAAGGAGACATGAGCCAAATGAACACAATGGATATTTTCCTCAACTTTGCCTTAATTCTAGCTGTTCAGTTCCTAGGGTAAAAGGGGCTTTAGTCTGCTCATGCACAAAGTCCCAGTGTGTCCTGCCCCACATAGCTTCAAGGCTGGGGATTTTAAAAAAGAGCAGGCTTCTTTCTTCTCTTCAGAAAGACAAGCATTTCTGCTGTGGCTGGCCATATTGGGACTCCTACCTACTGCCAAGGAAATGAGAAAGACAAGCAGAGAAGAGCCATAATAGTCAAAATATAAATGCAATATTTACTTGTAAAAAGTCAGTATTGACTGCATTTTGTTCCCTCCTTTTTGCAGGGGCAGTTTTAGTTGGAACTGTATATTCTTATTTCCTCAGTTGTCAGCTTCTCATTCCTTTAATCTTTTCTTTTTCCCATAGAAACCTTTTCCCCATTTTCTACCATTTAAATCTCTTTGATTCTCAACATCCTCAAAATTATCTACAATTTCCATTCTGGGCCTTTCTTTCATCTCTACTTACATCTCCTTCACTTTCATTGGATCATAGGATAGTTCAGATGGGATGGGACCTCCAAGAGTCTCTAGTCCAACCTCTTGCACAAAGTAGGGTCAGCACTCTGTTCTAACCAAGTTGCTCATGGCTTTGTCCTGTCAGCTCTTGAAAACCTCCAAGGGTGGAGACTGCACAACCTCCGTGGGCAGCCTTTTCCAAAACTTTTTCAATATTGCTGGATAAATGCTGCCACTGGGTAAGAAAAGATTACCAATAATAATTGGTAAGAGGGAATGAGCAAACTCTGTAAACCATGACAAGTGACAGTGTGTGAAGACAAAACTGTCAAGATGTGAGCGCTGTGTTGAAGTATCATCTGCCCAGCCCTGTGAGAATGAATCGACACCAGCTCTCACTGGTGCGAGATACACCATACTCTATGTTGCATAGGCATAACTGACAGAAGAAAAAGGCATGTAAGAATTGAAAAAAATTGGGGAAGTTTATTTGTGATGCTGAAGTTAATTGTAATTATATTTCATACTGATATAGCTGGTATCTGTTTATTGCCTGGTACTGTATTTGCACATTGACGAAGTCAATTCTCTCTTCAGTTTGCAACCCTTGGCTCATGTAATCAGTTACCTTGAGTCAGTGTTTAAAATTATTCATGAAAGAGTCATACTTTATTATAATTCATCTAGAAGAACTAGTAGCATCCATTAATAGAATGAGTTATTACATTTTTGGAAAACCTGTTTGGAGGGGTCAGTAGGAAACATACTGAACAGCTGAACTTATGCATTGCTTGAGGAGTCACTAATCTATATAACCCTACTATGATCTTTATTAACTGGAAAATCATTTACATTAACTGAAAGAAAGACTGCTCTCTTCTTACACTTCCATTCATACTGACTTTCCATCATGAGCCTCATGCATGTCTGCACACACAGATATGTATTTATCTCCAAATGGAAAAACAGAATAGGAAAGGGAAAAAGGAGGGGAAGAAAAAACAGAATAGAAACCAATGCCTACCTACAAAGTGGATGAAGCCCAGGCTGGTCGGGGTTTTATTTTGTTTTAAGGTCTACCTCATGAGACTAAGGACCCCTTCCCTCCTAGCCTGATACAATCAGAAGAAAGCTGGCCCAGTCCAAATTCTTGGCCAGGGAGGTGGCAAATTACTTAGAGAAATGCGAAAGGATGGCAGAGGGCTTTGCAGAAATGCAAAAGGTTTAAGAAGTAAAGAAGAGGATGGATGTACAAAAATCGAACAAATCAATACAATTTAATCAACATTTGTGTCTTAAAGCAGTAACTTATCTGAAGAGCCTGGGTAACTGTAAAGCATACAAAGACAAAGTCGGGGAACTCGTTAATGAGAGACGTATTAAAAAAGCTTTTAAAAAAATATTGATGATCTCTTCCCCTACCTTTTATACAGAGATAAATGTTGATGATGACTGCTTTTGAGATGCTGAATTCCTTGCTGGCTTTGTGGTGGGAAGTTCGAAGGGGACATAAAATGAGTCAATATGCTGGTGGCTGCTAAGTCTTCTTGACAACAAAACATATGCAAACATGGTCACGATTTCGCTGTTTAATCACTCATAAAAATCCCTGCTGAAAACAAGTATACCTTGAGCCAACAGCGGATAGAGTTGATACTTTCTAGAACTGCAGGGGCTCCAGCTGTTCCAGATGCTAGAGGACCTTTATGAGGTTCATTGCTCATTGGCTATGACAGCTTTGCCAGGTAAGGCTGCTTAGAAGGCATGTGTGATTTACTTTCAGTGTCATCCAGTGATAGCGCAAACCTGTTCTTGCAAGTACGGGTGATTTCCAATAATCATTGTTTTTACATCTCCATGGCTACTGAAAGGAGAGAAAATGCACTATTTTTGCTTCATGAAACTGTACAAAAAATGGAATGTTTTCCAAAATTTAAACAAAGTTAAATTATGAGCAGACAAAATAGCCATTTTCCCTTTGTGTGTCCCATCCTTTCACTCTCTTTCCACCTCTCCCATCACCTCTGAACTACACAAACCCCACCAGATCCACAGCAAAGGTACTTCTCAGAAATAATCCCAAAGGATGCAGACATCAAGCTCTTTCCGACAGGGACCTGGAGAGACTCTAGGCCTCATTCAGTCAAAAAGGAAACAAAAAAAGCCTATCGATTCAAAGAGCTAAAGAGTTTATTATTTATATAAACATAGCTAGAGCAGATGTGACAGAAGTTGCCAGTAACCTCCTGCTCCATTCTCACAGTAAGTCTCCCTAGTAAGGCCAATGTAGTATTTGCTGAACCTCTCAACTGTGGGTAGGCTCAGTATGGGGTATTTAATGAAACCTCCACAAAAATGTATGGAGTTGCACTGAAAAAAGTGCTCTGTTTTCTTCAGTTTTCATGCCCAGGGTGTACCTAAATCACATAATGGAGGACAGTGCAGAGTCTTCAATTGGTACCTGCCTGTGCTGACAGGTGCTTGAAATTCATGTGGGGCCATCCAAAGGTACAAGCTCAAGTCCCCAAGAGCTATATGGCTATTTTAGTTCATCGCCCCTGAATGGTTATCCCGGCTGCTCTAAGCAGTGATACAAAGGCACAGCATCATCTTGGTCCAACTGCTTCTGGTTGCAGACACAGTGTGACCACTGGTTATTCATAGAAATAATTGCATTTAGTGTCATTTACAGAATGGCATACCTTCAAAGACAGGTACTTCATTTTGGTAAATTTTGGATAACCCAGATGTCCCTCCTGGTGTTTTGATGGCACCACCATTGGTAGACAGAAATGTCCACTGTTTCTTTGGAGAAGTAAACCAGGCAGTTGACAAACTTTTCCCAGAGGCCTTTCTGCTCCATCTTCTATGTGGTCTGCTGGAAAAACATACTTTACTGAAACCACTCTCTCATTGTATTGCTCTTGTTACTATTTATACTGCAGTAACAAGAATGTGCCTGAGAAAAATTATGCCTGAGACTACACAGAGGGGAAGGGAACTCCCTGTTTGAAGAATTTGCAATACAAGAGACATGCAGAAGTCAGGAAGGAGAACTAAAATTCTAAGACATGAAATTACATGCCTAAGTTCCCAGAAGTTAGGTATCCCACTGGGTGTAATGTGCCTGTGTTATTAGGTCTCTAGCTTGTTGATGGCAACAGTTTTATTTGTTTCATGAGGCTGACACACATAAGCACAGCAGAAAACATCCCAGGAGTGGGATTAGGCATATTTCACCCTGGCATATATTCCATCTGGAGGAATGTAGTTTTTGAAACCAGAAGTCAGTTTTGCTAACATAAGACACCCATTTTCTCCTGCCATCAAAATGCCTGCAGGGCAACGGTAATGAGAAGTGGAAATACCTCACTTCTTCCCCACTGCCATCCCAAGTTTGCTGATCTCAGTCCAACTGCAGACATTGCGAATCAGGAAAGCAGACTTCAGCAGTGCTCCAAATCACAGCAAGTAACATGTAAAAGAATTGCAGAGCTGCTCTTTAACCCCTCAAATGTTGACATCCTACTGTTTCTTTGCAAATGAGATTTTACAAAAAGGAAGTAGTTAACTTCTTTTTAATAGTAAATGCAAGCACTGCCAGTATTTATGTGATGGAAACTTCAGAATTTACACCCACTTGCGTTTTTCCTTCAGTTATATCAAATGTCACTGAGAAGCAATGCTGGAAGTTCAAAAGAGAAGCAGTGAAAAATATTCTTCTAATATGTTGCTGTCATGTACACTGTGAGTGCATTAATTTTTGCTTGAATGATAAAACAGGGAGACCTGTAAAACAACAGTCTATTTGTAATAGGATTCTGTACGTAGCATCCTGATGTATGGCCTCATCTGAGATGCGAAAGGGCCCTGCCACTGTCAGTGTGACAAACACTATTTTTAGGGACAAGACGAGGGAAGGCATTAGGCCAGCAAGAGCATGCGCGAGCAGCAGAACTGTGACAAGCGCAGTACTATGTCTCAGCCCACGCACCCCCGGCCGGGGTGTTTTGCCAATCAATGTCAATCTGTGCATGCACAGTGAGTCATGAAAGGCAAGCTGTGCTGCGTGAGCAGTGCCGGACTCTGTCAATGCAGTGTGCCAGTCCTTGTGCCTGGAAAGCTATGGAAATTGCTGGGGACATACAAAAGCACCCAGCCAGCCTGGCTGGGCCTGCCTGGCAGCTGACAGCTGAAAGCATATGGGAACTTGCTGCTGATAGAGCTGCTGCTGCCTTGAATAATCTCGTTTCTGAGCAGTGTTCAGTGAGTTGCCCACACTGATATGCACTGACACGGGCAGCTGAGCCGCAGGTTTCACTCACAAAACGCAGCGGGTACTGCCGAGGCCATGGGACACCAGGGCCCCTGGGGCACCGTGGGGCAGGCTGCTGGGGCTGCTCCTTCACTCGCAGCCCAGTGGGGAACACCACTTTTGCTCTGGAGACCACAAAAGGCTTTTGGCTCTTGCCAAAGACAGCACGTGAGAATGCAATGGTGCAGAAAAGCATGGGGAAGGATTGGAGGCAGGGACACGTTGCGATCAGTATCAGCATTACAGCAGATAAACCGCAATACCAGCCACTCTACCAAGTGTTAATAAACGCCAACAAATTTCTGAACACCCTTTTATGACTAATCCCCGAAACTTTTAATCACACGCACACACACACATGTACATGGACCTGTGGTTGCAATGTGAGTGACATGCACATCCCCTCCCTGGGAGCAGCAGTTCCCACGCTTGCACACCCCTCTGGGGGCGGATGTGTGTGCTCTATGTGTGCCTGCATCACTCTCTGCAGTCCACACACTGATGAGAGTGCACCCTGCAAGCCATGCGGGCACCCTGATCCTATGCCCCATGCTGCCAGTCATCTTACATAAAATTAAGTAATCTTAAGTAAACTTACTGCTTTGCTTGTAGCATTATCAATTTTGGGCAACCACTGTCTCTGAAGGCACAGTTTTGGGTATTGTGTTCACGCGCACTATGTACACTCACCTCGCCATCATATCAGCTGTTTTCTGGGCACGCTACCAAGGGGATCCATGCAGACTCCCACAGTTTCCATCTCTTGGCCATTAGCCAGATTATAACATGACTTCAGCATCTTCACAGTGAATTTGTGCTAATTTTGTATATGCAAGTCCACTTTGCTGCTATGCCTTCCTAATTCAGCACAGGATCATGTTTATCAATATTACACACAAGCCAGCTTCTGCTACAATTCATACTTGTGGGTTCAAAAGTACTTGCAAAAATCCTGTTAAATCCAAATGCCATCCTTTTCCCCGGTCAAAATGCAATTAAGAAATCTTATGTCCCATTCGAGCATGCCCTGTCCCTGCTGCATTTGTCTGGACAGCTCTTTTGGCACCAGCCTTGACGGTGCTCTCTAAGAGTGTATCACTGCATCGGAGGTACCATAAGTCCAGTTCAACGAACAGACCTGTTTCTATGTTGAATATTACTTCTTTCGGTGGAGGGATCAGACATCCATCAATCCCACTTCTATTTGTCCCAGTTACACCCATTATCTTACATTATTCCTACACTCTATGCCTTTAATACTGCCCCTATCTGTCTGTAATACAAATTCTGATTTTACTCCTGCACAAGCATTACTCCTGCCATAATTTCAGACTCTGACATTTGAACCGAAACCAAATCCCAATGCACAGCATTATTGGGTCTCACTTTTAATACTGTTCATGGACATTGCCATTTTCTATCCCCATACATCTCATAATTGCCTAAACTAATCATATCAACTTGTTGTATAACATGTCTGTTGGGTTTAACACTGCACCACTGTGTATCATGGTTCAAGCAATTTGATTGTTTTATTATAGTATGTTAAATTCTTAAAGGAATCATCTATTGCTCCTGCCAAACCAGAAGCTGCTGAGGTAGTGGCAAGCTGCCATAGTAGTGGCATTAAACAATTTTTGTTCCAATTATTCCAAAATACAGCTTTCACACCTTCTTGCAGAGTAACCTTGCTTGATTCTGTTCCTGTGCCTGTAAATGCTACTAAAACTTGGACCTGGGCTTGGGGGCTTCTCATTTGGGTTTCTGTATCGAGACCTTCCAAAACACCTAGAGTGCCTGAAAGGTTTCCTGCTTTTTGTAAATTCCCATGACCCTTCATCATTCCCAGAAAAGATCTATTTGTGAGATTGTGACATCCTAGCAGAATATTGTTCATGACTATGGTTTTGTTAAATTTCTTTTGAATAATATAGCCACCTGGAGGGCCCGTAACATACCTCATATCTTTCTTTTCCTAACTGTAATGATGGCCAGATTTTTACATTAGTCTTTTTAACCTCAGTTTCCCAAACACAATATAATGTAATTAAACTAGACCCAGATTTTATTGCATTGGCCCAATATTGTCCTTTCAAGCTACCTCCTAAATCTAAATAAACACTCTTGTTAGATTGACTTTCCCTGGTGTTGCTGGTTCTTCCACTAGAGAGCAAGTTTACAACCTTTGACTGATTTCCCCATCACCCCATTTCACCTGTGAAAGTAATCTCATTCTGGCTGTTCCATCTCTGCTAATGGAGGTGATGAAGGCAAATCCCTTGCTTTGGCTTTGGCTTTGGCTTTAGTTGTCCAAAGCTTAGCTGCATTACTGTATGCATTCATGGTGCTGGAGGATTTGGCAACATATATCCCCCATATGAAACCAAACAGTATCACCCAAAAGGTGGCCGTCTTACTTTCTCCCTCATATCTCCTTTTGTTCAAAGACAAAAACAGACACCTGCTTCCCCCACACCATTCTAAGGAATACATCCAGTTATCAGGAACATTTGGAGTTCTTCCATATCTGAATTGCACATAAACTCTTTCTGCTTGCCCTTTGCTAAGATCTGCCATCCTATGTTTTATTTAGGATGTTCCACCAGTCCTCATTTCACTTCCTAGCATCACTCAGGAACCTGACAAGTTCTCTGGCAATGCATGGCATTGATGGTTACTTAGATCTCTTATTCTCTTCTGAGAGTACATTGCAGCTTTGAAGGGTTTGGTCTCTTGCAGTGAGTCTTAAGCTGCTTATCAGGTATTGTAGGGTGGCTTTTGTGGGTTGTGATGCTTGTAGGAGAAAGCATGTATTTTTATTTGTCCTCTGAACATCTAATGAAATGATTTCCTGCAGGGACCAGCATCAAGAAGTGGGCTGTATGTTTTACTGAATATTTGGCCTAAATATGGATGGTGGGCTCTGTCCTCAGTTACAGTGTCAAATGATGTGCACTGTCCATTGGTTCATGGAAGTAAGGTGCCTAAGGAGGCCAGCTGCAGCAGTGATGGTGCCTGTCTCATGAGGCAGGTTAGATTTCATCACCTAAATGAGTAAAACAGTAGCATTTGAGCAACACACCTTCATGTGACTCGTAATGCGGCAGAGCAGAAAGTGAGCAGACGTTATAATTCCCACATGCTGTGTAAGTGGCAGGTGCTTTCCATGTGATAACTCTGGTGATTATTAATGAGACAACATATGGTATCTTAAGTGTGGCTGTAGTGACAGAGGTCAAAGTATGAAAGCTTGGCGCTCTTGCAGCATGCCCTGCGTTTCCAGAGCAAGTTTGCATGGTCGTCATCTGCATTGATGTGGTTCCCTGTTAGTCTATGAATACTATACATTCAAAACCAAGATAAACTCAGTTCTGTTTTGAAGGAGGTTTGTGAGCATGGGAATGGTTTAGGAGACAGCAGAGAAGCATGCATACTGGGGAGCCTCATTGGCCAGAAAAAAGCAGCCCTGTGGCACTGGGCAGTGCTGCACCATTGCTCCCCAGTAACTCCACAACCTTTGCATGAACGCTACAGCCAGGCAAGCCCGCTCTTCCGTAGTCCTGCTGTGGGCTGTATCATGCTCAATCACTCACCTTGCCTGGTGCTGGAGGGGTCCCTAAGTGGAAGAGGCCTTTCCAGACATGCGTTCCTCGGGCGCCCCAGTCTCCTTCGGATTTCCACTGAGAGGAAAGCACACAGGTGTGTAGAGGACTTCAAGCAGCAGGACATTATGCTGAGTCCTCAGTGTCAGGCCCAACTCCCTTCTCCACCCTGCAGTGCCTCAGGGCCCGGCATCCTCTGCCTGGAGACCAGGGCAACACCTGCAAATGCTGATCCGCTGCATTGGGAAGGATGTTGCCCGTCTTCTACAGCCTTTACTGCATTACTGATCTGCCAGGGTGCCATGCTCACCCCTCCCCAGGGCAGACACGAGGAAGAGCAAAGATGATACATGAGTGAGGTGGGTATCGCTTGGACTTCTGTTCCTCACTTTAGTCAAGAAAAGTGCCAGGGCTTCCAGCAAACTTCTTGAGAGTCTCCATGCCACTGAACTTAAGGGTCCCTTTGCTAGGAGCTGGCCTACAGTGGCACCTGCAGCTAAAATAGGCTGGTGATCTTAGCCACTGATTGCAGAGGTGATGCTGAGTAATTGTAAAAATAGTTGCAGTGAGAATGCCAGTTCCAAGTACTTTTTCCCCCCTCTCTCCCAGCTTTCTCCCAGCAGCAGAAGCTGTTGCTACTCCTTACAGCAGCTTTTCCCAGGGCCACAGCCTGAATGACCATGGAGTGGGTTTGTGCTAGTCATGCCAGGCTGGGTGCCTGGATCCTAGACCAGAGGAAGGGAGAGGGACGGGGGAGGCAGGACATGCTCCAGCTTGCTGGGTCTTGTCCTACGCTGCCTACCTATTAGCTTCTGTCATCATTCATGGCATAGAGGAACTCCTAAGCAATGGCCCTCAAAGGGCTACTGCTTTGCTAAAACAATTCCCCGGTCAGATGCCAAGAGCTTCATGCTAGCTCTCCCTCCTGGCCAGCCTGACTGACTTCTGAAGTCTTGAAAGCTATTCCCTAGCTCAGGGCGCACTGCTCTCGCCCTGCATCAGCAGACACAGGCGCTGCATATCCCTTGCTGCCTGGCTGCCCCTCTCAGCCTGGGGTTTCCCAGTCCCCGCTTTCATTCCCTGCCACAGGAGCTGGTCAGCTCTCTCATGCCTCAGCTGGCCTTGCCTGCCCTGCAGCTAGCAGGTGCCAGCTTCCTGGCTGCTCTCCCGGTTATGTGGCTCATCTCACAGCTGGTCTTCAAATTTCTGGCTCTCCACACACCCCACAGTGGGGTCTGCATGTCTACTTCATACCTTTAGGTAAGGCTGGGAAGGGCTGTTTTCCCAGGGATAGAAGAATGGCCTTTCTCTGGACATGCAAAGTGTGTCCTCTGACTAGGCCTCTGCTGAGTCTCCTGATTTTCCTTATCCAATCATCAGGAGTGATTTTAATAGAATCACAGGCTCCCTTTATGTGTCTCCTTGACCTTGTGTTTTGGCTAGCTATAGCCCTCTTGTTTTGGGAATCACTGGAGCATCTCTGCAAATGCAGGCTCCTCCTGTGAAAGCAGACATCTAGTGTGCATGAATTTCACAGAAAAATCCTTTATTCACTGGATTTGATTTCAGTTGTTTCTGGGTCCTTTCCAGAAATGTCTCTGTCAAGGGCATTCCCCTCTGAGTTGTCACCTTCATTTTCACACGGATTCTCGGTGCTTTGCTCCCCAGAGGAATTCTCAGGTACTGCTACAATGAGGGGCACCCTGCCTACCATGGTGGATAAGGTACAAGGAAGGTTAGAAGTTCCTACCAGTTCATACCTGAATGACATAATTTCACTTCCCGTGAGCATGCTGGTGACAGGCAGCGGCTTTGGCAGAACCAGCGTGCTGGTGACTCGCATGACCTGGAAGGGGGCTGTGTTTGTCCAGGATTCCAGCCTCGTCACTTCACTTCGGTTTTCCAAGGAGCGTTGTTCTCCCCTGCCGTCGAAGCCCCTGTACAGGACGATGCAGTGCACCGCAAAAACTACCTTTCTAATGTACTTGCATGTCCTGTTGGAAATATCTGTCATGAAGACAATGGTTTCACCAGGAGAAAATATGTTTTTCTCCAAGTAAATCCGAAGAATCACAGAGCCACGACTGAAACAGCAGAGATAAACTACATCCTTCCTAGCTTCCACCACCAGCGGATCCTGCATGGAGATGGGGAGATGAAAGGCAAAGCACACTGAGTTCTTGTTGCTAGATACAGGGTGCTCCCTTAGCGCTGCCTGCAGAAATTCCCAGTACCACAGCTGAGACTGCCCAACCCTCCCCATGAGCCCTGCTGCCCACCTAGAGGACAGTCTCCATTGCTGCACTGAATGTGACATGGCAGAATTGTCACAGTCCTCCTGAGCACCTGTGCAACCATACACATGTGCACATGTAAATGTTATCGCCTTTAACCATCTGTACCTGAATTTAGAGGGAGGCCACAAAATGGCTAAAATCAGTATATTCTAGCTGTCTTGATGGCCGGTGGCTGACTGGCCAGTTTGGGTAGAACAAAAGTGCCTAAGTAAAAAAGGGACTTACTATTTGGTGTGAAGGTTGCTCTAGGGCTTAGACTTCAAAGGAGAATAACCTCCCACTTTCTCTTCCTGGATCTTAAAGCACTCCCTGCATATTACTTTTGAACTTTTACAATGTACCTTATGTGTTAGTAAAGAAACATCTTAGTGAAAGCCCTAGGACAAAGATGGCAGAACATATCGAAGGTGTCATTTAAACACTAAAAGAAGGAAGAAGGTTCAGCTGAGAGCTAAAAGTTCATGGACACTCAGCAGTAGAAAGTAGAAAGTAGTAGAAAGAGGCTCTGAATTGAAATAGGGGATAGCTCTGTGTGTCCTCACCTCAGCTGGTTTGTTCTCCTTACCATGTCTTTCAAATCTTCTCCATGGCTGCCAAAGGTTCCTTGCAACAGTAAATATTTCTTCTCTTTAGCTAAAACAATTTCACGGCAGCTGCAAATCCCTTGAATAAAATACGAGATGAAGCCAATTTTGCTAGTGAATGTCGAGGGAAGCCCCGGAGGAAAGCTGAAGTGGAAGTCAAAGGTGTGGTCCCCAGAATCCAGCCAGCCATCTGAAAGCCAGACAATGCGCCATTACCAGGAGCCTTTTAAACACAGAAGATGTTTGTGCCTTCCAGAAAACCTGACATTTCTCCCAGAATTCAGTGTGTCCTTAGCACCTAGTATTTAACCAAAAGTGCCATAAAGGCATGGTACGGAATGGACTGTGAATCTCCTCTACAGGTCAGCTGCCGGATTTACAGGCCCCTACCAGGCACTAGGCTGGAGGAGTGCTAGTCGGCGTCATCTTGTCACAAGGACAGCAAACCTGCAGCTCCTCGCAAGCTTGTTAGCACCTTGACTTGTTGACATGGAGTGCCACAAACTTTGAACTTTGCAGGCAAGCACTAACAGGCTCTCAGGGAGTAAAACAGTGTAATAACTCTTGCTCTGCTACTCTCATTGTCAACCACAGCTGTGCACAAGATCTGAACCTTTTGTCCAGCATTTTGTTTCACCTGTGCAAAAGAGCCCGTGTACAGTAAAAATAACATTTGACCCTTCCTCTGCACAACTGTGAGACAGGAAAATCATGGTCCATTCCTTCTAACGTCTTTGCTTCTGTCCTACTTCCTCTTAATCTAATTCAGTTTTCTGTGGGTGACGTTCCACTGCCTGTAATGAAAGACCGTCCCCGCTATGCAGGGTCAAATACGGCCCCTTTTGTTCACACAAGACCAGCACTTGACTCTTCTTCATCCAAGACCTACTTGTTTTAACTACATGTATCTGCTGGCAGTTTTATTGTCCAAACTTGGACTTTCTTTCCTCCTAATACCTTGTGCCAAAACTTTCCTTTGAACAGTATTACTAGGGGATGTGACAATTTTACACTTCTATCCTGCTAACTTCATCCCTTTGCAGATGAATTCTACAATGCCTCAAGTTTTAATAACCTAAACTGGATATTCCTGCTGGCAGGAGAGCCCAGATATTGTTTTCTCACAGTGTGGGGGATTTACCAGCTGGCATAACAGTGTTTTCAATCAATGGGATTGTAACTCTGAAGAGAAGTTCCTAAAACAATCTGATAGGGAAGAAACTAAAATTCATCAGCCTCTTGGGTAGCTGCAATATAAGGAAGTCATGTTCTTTATTCTGGTGGTTTGTAGAAACCTGAAACTCACACCAAGTGCTCTCTAAGTTATTTTGGAAATGTTCTTGTTTTAGTAGAAGGGAGGATGTTAAAGTGGGAGCAAATGTACAATTTAACCTCAAAAGAAACCAGTGTTTCCCTCCTGGAATGATCTGGAGCTGGGTCCTAGGATGACTGGTCTGTCTTGCAGCCCCAGCTGAAAGGGGTGTAGGATGCAGTAGGGGTTTTGCAGTGTGAGAATTGACTGAAAAGTTCAATTTTCTCCATCTCTGCTGCAGGTATGGCCTTAAGAGCCTGGCTGTGTGTGCAGAGCTGAAGCAGGTCAGCCTTCAGGTAGTGCAAAAATGCATGCAGGTACTTATTCCAGTGTGTGTACAACTTACTTTAAGCCTGTTTTCTTTGGTTTATTTTGCATCACTTCTAAAAAGGCTCTCGCAAAACTGCACTTAACCTCCTGCATAGGTCCTCGGACTAAGAATCACGGTGGCCTTAATCAGTCTCATTGAGTTCGCTTTGGAAGTGAAGGTGCACTCACCTGCCCTGCCTCCTGATTGCTGGTGGACATGAGTCCCATTGCACAGGAGAACCGGCCCCTCTGTGGCCTCCCAAAACTTTATTCCGCAGAGGCGGGAGGGTGCTCCCAAGAGTTAGCTCCCTGGAGGCACCTACAGATGCTGTGTATCTACCGGTCAGCAAAGCCTGGGAACTTCAGTCACACTGGGAAATTTCAGTCACTTCTAGGTAAGTTATTTTTGTTACCCAATTCAAAAAGAGCTCCATCTTGTGTTTCTTGGCTAGGAAAATGATGGTTGTGGCTGTCAGAAAGTGCGAATAGACTGCTGGTAGGAGCAACTTGAGGGATGACCTTTCTGTGAAGGACACAAGGGGTTTCCTGGGGTGTGACTGACCTTGCAGGGCAGTGTGTGAAGAGTGTGAAATGGTCTGTAGCTCTGGGGAGTTTCTGGCCAATGTTCACTCTGACCAGGGGTTTCTGCTGATGATGAGGATGGCGACCTGTGGTAGCAGTGAAACTTGGCTTTTTGTTTTCTGTCTCTAATAATCCTAGAGATGTTACTAGTCATATTCAACAACTGGCTGGAGTCAATGCCTTAGACAACCCTTATCTCCCTATGCTGTGGAAGGAGTTGCCAGGGTTAACAAGAAATATGTCTGTTAGGCACCCAGATCCAGGTATATGCATTTCTTATGTGGACATAGGATGGGACCAAAGTAGGGCATGTGGTAAGGTCAAATACCAGGCAGTAAGGTGCTACCAAGGGCATAATAGCAGCTGAGTGTCAAAAGCTGACACAAGCAGCAGCCTATTCAAATATACATTTCTCATATGTCAGCTTCGGTGGGGGGCACAGAGTATTCAGGGTAAGAAGGGTCAGGTCTATATCTTTCATATTTTAAAATGGCTTTCTTGGACTTGTTATAACACTTTTATAGAGTGCTATGCTGGAAAAAAAGAGCATAAAGTCTGAATAATTGTAGTAAAAATCCATTATTAAACTGTCCTACACTAGCAAATCCTGAGGTATGTGGGGGCTCAAGTCTTCTGAAAATCAGGACACAGGTGTAGGTGACAGAACATGGATTGAAGTGTGTCTTTAAGCAACACTAATTTGAACTTTGGCCTAGAAGATCCAGAACTGAGATGCTTATTTGTTCTTATAATGGCAAAAAAAGATTTTTCTAGAATGATTTATCCCTGTTCCCCATCAGGGCGGTAACATCTGTTTGTCTGCAGGAAAAGTTTGCACGCTGCAGTAGGTCAAGGCTAAGGCTATTATGCATGTGAAAGGGGAAAATGACCTTTGGACAAGGTAGAGCCTTCAAGTCTGGGAAGAAAGGAAGCCCGACCACTGCAGGTTGTAGCTCAAATGCAGCTTTTGTGTATTGGCACACAGTCTAACTTCAGCACTAAACTAATCTAAGGCAGTGACTTTCAGCCTGTGATCTGCAGACTAGATCTCCAGGATTCCCAACAGATCCTAAGAAAGGAAGGGTGAGGAAGGGGAATGCACATCTTTGGAGACTTCCGACTGCTATTGCACCCCCTGGAATAATTCACTGATCTGCAAATAAATACATTTTAGGTCATCAGTACCTCCCACTGACTTTATTCTTTTTAATAAACCTATAAGTTTTAGTGGCTAGCTCTGAGTTTATGTCTGTGCGTGTTGGGGTGGTGATGAAAACATCATACTTCTGCAGGTAGTTTCAGTGCATGTCTCAGATTTTTCTTGTCTCTCAGTAAAGATACAGCAGTAACCCTAATAATGCCTTTACTATATTTGCAAATAAAACAGAGCCTGTAACCCCAGTGGTATCTAAGTCAATGAGAAACTGCAGGTAAGCATATTAGATGACCAAAGAAAGCTTCAGTGATGCATTTGTGACTAGAGGTTTTCCACCTGCTGCTGGGCAGGTTGTGGTAGCCACAGCCACAACCATAGACCTTGAGGGGCTACTCACACTCTGAAATACTACTTCGCCCACCAAAACGCTTCAGTTCATCCCAAGGCCCCTGCTCTTATATGACATAGTGAAAAGGAATATACCACAGGACAGAAACAGAGCACATGGACACTGGCACAAGGAAGACTTCCTCCACACTAGAAAAGGTCTGATCCCATCTCCACTAGTCCAAGCTAAGGAGCTGTTATGTTAACTGGTGCCTGGGTCTTACCGTCTACGTGAAAATTCTGTGCTTTGGAGATGTAGACAGCCTGGTTCCTGCAGACAATGCTCCTGCTGTAGTCCAGGTAGGGGCTGTCTTCCTCATTCCATTCCAGGTAGCCTCTTCCCACCAGCTCCACCTTCACCACGGGGTCCACCAGGGTGCTCCGAAGCTTCAGAACCAGCTGGCCAGCTATGCTGGAGCCTGCCAGGTACACCTCATGCTTGGGCAGCACCAGCTTGATTGATTTCACTGTTGACATGAGGGACGAGTAGGAGCCAGGCGCTGCCCGGGGCCCGTAAGGTTGGGGTTTGTGAGGTCACTGTGTCAAGAACAGCCGGCTCGGCCCGCCAGCCCGCGGCCGTCCTGATCAAAGCAGCCTCTCTATTCATTACCAGCACATAATTAATGGGCAATTAGTGAGCTACACATTTAGGATCCATGTAGGCAGATAAACCCCTTAACTAGCTGGTGAGAGTGCACCCCACGAGTCATGTGGCACCCCAAGACATGGGTCCCTATGTGTTGCACCCCATCAGTGCCACTGCACTAGCCGGATTTGGGCTGCTCACAGTGTCCAGCAGTGCCAGTGGGCAGCATCTGGTTTTTGTGGCTGCTCTGTTCCTTCCCCCTTCTTACTCCCAGCTCTTGCCCCTGTCATGCTCTCATGCTTCTTTTGAATTTGTTTCCAAAAGACTCCTGACTCCTTCTCTCAGAAGTCTCCTGGTAATCCCCTGGCTACTGTTTAATCCAGCTGATGGTCATCTTAAGCAAACTTCACCATTGCTACTTCTCTTGTAGTGTTATCTGTTTTGGGCAACCACCACCTCTGAAGGCACAGTTTGGGGTATTGTGTTCACATACACTGTGTATGCTCACCTTGCTGTCATATAACCTGTTGTTTTCTGGGCACGCTACCAAGAGGGAGCCGTGCAGACTTGCCCACAGCAGCTACTAGTGCTGGGTAGTAAATGTGCTGATGCTGCCGGCATAAGGGTGGCCAGAAGACTGCAGCAATTGCCAGTGAGATCTGAGCACAGCAGGGCGGGCAACCCACCACACCACCATCCCTCTGGGCAGCAGGGGCCTGCAGTTCTGGCTGGGGCCAATGGGCTCTCATTCACCGACGCAGGATGGTTGGCCAGATTTTGCTATAGCATAGTAGCCTTGGTCATGGCTTAAAAACAAGTGACACAGGTGAGGCTCAGCCCACTTTGCCTCCTGAACTCTTTGTCCCATCAGAGCAATTCCAGCTAGTGGAGCTGCTGCAACCACATTGTCCCACCAAGGGGAAAACACATTCCTTCCAAAAAAAAACTCCACAAAACACTGTGAGGTTGATCAGCAACAGTCCTCAGGTACTCTCGGACACTTGGACCGAATGGTCCACACCATGCTCTGACCTACATGGGTGCGGGACAGAAAGAAAAAGGATCCAGCATAGCAGATCAGAGACATGCTCAGCCAGGAGGAGCAGGGATAAAGACAACCCCAGCAAGGACTGCAGTAAGGATCACATTTGCTGCTGCTGCCAGCAGACATCTGTGAGCCACTGATGAGCTGAGAGCCCAGAGTAAAAGTGCTGGCACCTGCTCCACAGAACCCAATTAAAGATACAATGTTCTCAGCTGCAAGCTGGAGGATGTGGGCACATGGTGAGAAATGCTGAAAATTAACTGAACAAGACGGCTAACAGTTTAGGAAACAAGTCACACCACGTTGAACTTCAGACGTTTCCTCCTCCATACTAATTAGTCACTTGCTCCAACTCTGTCAGGATTCTCCTTCACTGTCTCTGTACTTCATCCTTGCTTACAATGTTGTTTTTTTAAGAAAAAAAGAGAACTGAATTAACATGCTGACTGCAAACTGTCACTCAGTCTCGCTTCTTGGCTGCTGCATCTCTTTCTGTGAGCCTGTGTTTGTCTTGCCTTATTAAAAAATAAGCTCTTTGGGAAAAGAACTGTTCAGTGCCTTGGGTTGTAGTGAGTAGGAACAGTTTCTCAACTGGGCCCAGAATAACCAATAACAAAAAATATCCTTTTTCTTATTTACACTTGGCAGTTTTCAGGAGTCATTGCCTTGCACACAAGTTGCATGGTTATGGGTGGAAAAAATAGCTTATAGCTACTTGCATGAGTGATAATATATCATCAAGCAAAAAATTGTAATCACGGATTATATATGAATTGAATACTAAACTCCCATGGTTTGGTGTTCAGGCACTGTAGCTTATAGCTATGATCTCCATGCTACCAGTATACCAAACCAATGTTTCATCTCAATCTGTATATCTCCTGAGAATTTTAACTGCAATTTGAGCCTGCAATCAGCCAGGAAAGGTGGAAGCATTGCTTTTAAGTCACGGTTTGTTCTCTTTCCTTAACTTCGATTTCTGTCTTGAAGTTAGACTAGCTAAAACGAGTTGTGCGAATATTGTTACTTTGCATCTTGTGACCTCTCTGACAAAACGATCTTTAAATTCCCTTTCCAGAAGAAACGTATAGTATACTTTCAACAAAAGCAAACTTCAAAAGGTACAGTAAAGAACATTATATTCTGTCTTTGCCTATGTTGATATGTGGTATCATTGATTTTGTGCTTTCAATCAAAATCATCCAAAATAGAAACCTTCATCTGAATCTGCTGTGCTTCAGAAGTTACAAATAAAAGGATCATGGATCTGTGCCTTGATATATTTAATTTTGCAAAACAAAACCTGGCTTCCACAGCCCCTTCTCATTTATTTAAGAAGTTTTATGCAGTCTCATCATGTTTCATAGATTTGACCAGGCATCAAGGACTGTGTGATTGTTTGCTGTGACGTTCAATGGTTTCAGTTCTCTGAGACTCACATAGACCTTGCCTTAGATTTGAGCTTCCCTCTTGGTTTCCATTCAAAATTTTGAACCTGAAAACTCAAAGGGAAACAAAAGGCCAAGCCCTTGAGCTTGTAGTCTGCACTTTGATAAAACACATGCCAATGTAGGATTGTGTTAGTGAGGGTCCAGGGCAACAGAGCTCAGTCCAGAAGGGCCTATTGACCCTCTGGGTCTGCACAACTCCCTGGGACCTCCAGGTCTGCAGGAACTGGCAGTGACAACACAGAGGCAAGGCCCAGCCTGAGCTTTTGGGTTAATGATTGGACTGTTTTGCACTTCAGGAGGATTGAATATAAAAGTGTCCCACAGATCTCATTTGTATTCTGCTGCTTTCCGCTGGAATATGAAGGGCCTGCATTTGCACACAAATTCCCTTTGTGATTTGAGTGAATTGGGCTGCCTCTGTAGCTCTCCTGATGGTGATATGTGGAAAATGGAGTACCTGCATCTGAATTTTAAATTTCTTGTATTACTGGGGAATTAGGCCCTACTGATAGCAAAGTGCTTTAGATACTAAATGCTAGCACTGGCTTTCTCGAAGCTAAGTTTATAAGACAGTTGTCTTACAGCCAGTGACGTAGCTATGAAGAAACAGAGTCATGGAGGACTCTTCATAAGCTCAGCTTGCTAATACAAAGGTTTTAGCAGAGATTACGAATTGGGCAAAAGAATTCAGGTTCTCTTTGCCAAGCAGCCATTCTCTATGGGAAGATAGTGTGTAATAAGCACTGTGAGTGTGATGGCCAACCTGAGCTAAGGGGATAATTCTTTTTTGGCATTCCCATGCAATGACTGATTCACTTGGCAATCACAACGTTCAATTATATTTTAATACTTTTTTGGATGTGATCATGATATATTGTGCATATAAGTAGAAAATCAATACCTTCACTAATAATGTTTTGAATTTTATCAGTGAGAGTATGACAAAAAGAGGCTTTCTCCAGTTCTCTACTAACTTTTAAGGTATTTTATTTATATGAATATTAGTATTCTACCTATACCCGATATTAAAAATTACGTGTTATTTTAACATGTTCCATGAGATCCACAGAGCTGAAAAACACACCATTCCTGCTGTCAGTTGATTTTCCACCAACGTGTCCTGTAACAGGTTTAAAGAGCTGCACCATATAGCCATACAGGGAAACTACTTGCATCAAAAGGTATGAAAATGTAGTTGCCAGATTTTGTTAGCCAAACTCTGATGACACCTTTCTTTTTGGGATAAGTGGAAGTCAGATTGACTGTAAATTCAGACCACCTCTATTATTCCTTGGCTAATCTCAACATTTAGTGAGCTCATTCAAAGGTAAGATCCACTTTAAGAATTTATAACTACACTTGGTGAGTGAGGGGGGTAAAGAAATACAGCAGAACCAGCAAGACTTTAAAGCTCTACCATGATAGATCTTATCTGGAGAAAATACTGCAAAGCTGTCCATAGCTGCTTGTAAACAGTAGAGCTTGAAATAGGGAAAACATGTTTTCTCCCTGTCAGAATGGCACAAAGCCTTGGCTGAAGCCCTCCCTGGCCTATCCATCTGGCTGATGTAAGAAATGAAATATGGATTTTTCTTATAGCATATGATCAGAAACTTAGAGGAGCCACAAAGCTAGTAAACAATACAATTTATTACACTCTAAGTGAGATGTTGGAGAACTTTTGCTAACACACATCCTTCTATTTAGCAAATACAATTTAATTCACGGTATTAAGTGAGGAACTATAGAACACACACTGCTAGATTTGCTACTGACAAGAACTGACTTGCATGCTGTGGTTTTCCATGTTACAGATAACTTGTTCACTAAAAAAAAAAAAATTCATTTGTCAAGACTAAGCTGTAAGTCTGTGTCAGAATCACTCCATAACATTAGAAGAACAGTTGCCACTCATCTCAATAGAATGCATACATTACTTTTACTTAAATTATTACTTGCTTTACTTGGAAGAAATGAAGACCATAATATAAAACACCATAAGATCTTTAATTCTTTCAGCTCAAAGTCACTTACCTACAATAGCTAAAACACGATATTTAACATCATTAGCAAGTCTGTGTTATTTTATCCCTGCTAAAGAGACACAGTAGTTTGAACTTTCCTAATAAGCCAAAGAGTCCCAGGTGGCTGAAGTATTCCATAGGAGGTCTTTTAATGATGTCCCGGTGCTCACGCTGTAAGCATCTGTTCTGCTGACTGCCATTACTTTAAATAGCCACTCAGTCTGTCTGCATTTAAATCAGGAAGTAGATAAAGAGGCCTATTTTGATTTCAGAACTTCGTTACCATTGAGATGGACAAAACACCAGCTGGAAGGCCATAGTGAATGGCGCAAGCCCGGGTGGAGCAGCACACCCCAAGCCCTACAGCTTGTTCATCTTAAATGCTACAGGCTGACAACTGATTTTTTAGCAACACGGGAAAAAGTGGTGGTGTTGCTGACAAGAGGCAGTTTTCTGTTCTTTTTTTCAAATCAAGCCTATTCAGAAAGTAGAACTACTCACTCAGCACCCTTCCAGATCAGTCTCACCTCTTATCACTTGAAAACAAGAGTTGAGGTCTGTGAGTTGAGGCTTCTCTCATTGGAAGGGACTAGGTCAATTAGACACCAACTTACAGCTCTGTATCAGGCCCTGTGTTTAACTCTGTACTGGGGCAATTGCAAGCATTCAGGGTATTTAATAAGACTGAAGAAAATAGCTGCTTGATAGTCCCCCCAAAAAACAGCAGAAACACAGACTAAATTTAACTTCACAATAATAATGAGAGGAACTAAAGCAAACAAAATCCAAGCCCAGCAATTAACCTTCGTGGTGAAGGGTCAGGAAACAAGCCTGTTCATCTACACAGGTATTTAATGTGAGGAAAATCTGAAAGACAGCTCCAACTTTTTATTAGCACTAAGTTGAACCTACAGAGTTTGTGCAAGTTGCTTTTCCTTCCTCTGAAGCTTCTCATTCACTGCTCCTTATCTCATGCTGTCATCTACGCTGTCTAACAAGGGTCTGTGCATGCCTCTGGAGCACATAATAAAAAGAGCTTCTCTCTCCTACAGTGTCTTCCAAAAAGCTACTGCCACTCCAAAGCCTGCACCCCTCTGTGCTAGGCACTTGTCACAGGTGCAGTTTTGGTCAGTGCCCATGCACATGCGTTAGTGCTCATCACGCCCACCTGGCACTGTGAGTATCCCACCCGTCCTCAGCAGCGGTCCACACCTGGTGCTGCGTTCACAAGTGGGGCACAGCGGTTGTGACAATCAGCGCCGGGATGCCTACTTGCCCCTAAGGCCGTGCTGCCTTCTGGAGCTCACAGCCCCGCTAAGCGCTTATAGTCCTTGCACAAAGCTTGGGAAACGCTATGTGCCCAAGGGCGGTATTTGCAAAAACCAACCTCCTGAATGAGAAAAAGGCTGACCTGGCTACAAAGGAGTGTTGAGGAGGGCAGTAGGAACTAACCAATGTATCAGTCTCTGTCTTTCAGGGACTGAGATGCCTGTTCTTTGCTGGAATTCACAGTTGTGTTGTCTTTTTTGGGAGGTAAGCCCGTCTGCCAAACCCAGGGAGGAATTAGGGCTTTCCCAGGAAAATGATGACAGAGCTGCTCTATTTTTTCGCCTGAAATACTGTGTCCAAAACACTTGCTACATCTACAAGTATGCCTCCATTATACTTTGTCATTCAGCAGAGTAAAGCTATTAAAAAGCAGCCTGTTCTCGACTGGAAAGCTTCCCAGGAGCTTGACACTCTTCATTCTACTGAAGTATTTCCTCTTTGCTTTAAAAATTCATTACATCAATGAAAGGTGCAGGGGAATGACTTTCCTGACTAATTTTCAGTTCCATTCTTTGCCAATGCATAGTTTATTATAATCGGCATCTGATGAGAGCTCGTCACTCCAGAATTCCCTACAGGACGTATCCACGATAACTGTGTGAGAACTCACTGAAACCCCCTTCAAGCCAGCAGTCACCTGATCCTCATCCAGTTCATATCCTTGCCAGCATGCTCTTGGATAGGTGACGGTAGGGAGCACTGCCTCCAGCCTTTGCTTTTGAGAGCTGGGCAAAGACATTTGTGATTGTATCGATCAGCTCAGACATAGCTGATGAGATGTTTGCTTTGGCTCCCATTGGGTTTTCAGCAGGACCTAGGTGCTGAGCTATCTAGTACGTATAGTCTGACACAAGTTAAATCTAGTGTGTTTGTTTGGGATGAGTGCACATGTTTGTATGTCTGAGCTGTACCTCTAAGCAGCATGTTAAAAAAAGATCAGGACTGTGTAGTTTCAATTGCACACTCCAAATAATGTAAAGAATGCCTTATGTTTTACACAGACCCCCCAACCCATGACTTGTCATCCAGTGAAGGCACGTCAGGGGGGTTCTCCCTATTAACTTTAGGGAGCCTGTATTCCCCAGTCTGGTGTTCCCCATTTCTATTGATTTGTCATGCTTAGTTTTCTCTTCTTTTAGCTTTCAGGTCCAGGTGTAGAAGCATATTTGTTCAACTAGATTTGGAGTAATAAATAATAGAAACGCACTAAGATGTGGTTGTTTGGGTTGACTGATTTATATAGTGAGCAAGGTAAAGTGCTTGTGATGTTCTGGCTCTACCTTTGGCAGTCACAAAACTGGGAGACAAGAGAGAGGCTCACCAATATGCCACAACATGGGAAGCCAACCACTCTTCCTTACGAAGGCAGGATGCTGGGCCTCTAAATTGCCTGTTATTCATGCAATACATAATCTATGTGTTAATTTTTCAGCAGCCCTATCAGCTCTCCCAGGCATGTTGGATGTTCCTCAGTGTCTTGTTTTGTTTTAGTGGTCAGAGAATTAAATATGAAAGCAATGCAGGCCTAATGAGTGAAATCCTCGTGCATACAGTGCCAGGAACCTCCACGAATAAATCCCAGTAATATAGAAAATCAAGAGAGAGGAAAGGAAAAGGGAGAAGGAAAAGTGCCCAAGCTGGGCCACTGGTTGTTTTTTCTGTCCTATTAGTGACACTCAAAGAAAGAAGAAAAGTCCTTCACACAGAGTTTGAACACCACGATTAAAGTGAAGGGGATAAGTTGCTTTTGTTTAAATTAACTTCCTTCTTGGTCAGTCGAGCAGCCCGTGTGAATCCATACCTTCTACGAGGGTTCACTGGCTTTAATTCTTCCATGTTAGTGCAAATCAGTCGTGATCAAACAGGGGGAACCAGGCAAATTGCCCATCTGTTATCACTTAAATCTGAGAGGTGCCATCTACTGTGCCATTGTTTCTGCTCTTCTTCATCGACCTAATGCTTTCAGATGGTTTATTATTTATGGAGACATTTTTAGCTCTAATGTGAAATACGTTGTTCTTTTTTTTGAAAAAACAAACCACACTGTATTAAGCATGAATCGCATGGAATTTTTTTATACTGTTAGATCTTGATGAGTTTGAGAGCTAGGAAGTGCACTTAGTATCAGTCCTTGCAGCTGTTATAGCTGATTTTTTATTAATGCTTCCCTTCTAATTCTCTATTTGCTTCTAGTGTAGACAGGGAATAAAGCGGGAGCTCTCCAGTGACTAATTTAACATTTTTGAATTCTACAGATGTTAACAAAAGACTGTGCAGTCCAGTGAATAAAAGCTACCTAGTAAGTTCAAAATGACACTGAGATTATATCCCCTGTGGGTTGTTTTTTTATTAAAAATCATTCATTTTATGCTTGTTGTTCTCCTGCAAGACAATATATCTGAAAAGATTTAGCAGTGCATAAACGAATGGGGCAGCTTCATGATCAACTGTCACTCTGTTATTTGATTAACCCTAAATCCATGTGGGCTGTGAACGCTGAGACGCTGTTAGCACTGGGCCCTCAGTCTGCAGCATTCAACTTTCCGTCTCCGATGGGTGCTTATTAAATGGGGTGGGAATGCCCGAACCGCAGGGCTGGGGGACGTGTCGGCAGCCAGCGCTTCTCCTCCCTCCACCCCACACCTGGCTGCAACTGGGCATGCAGGACACAAGCACCGCGGTCAAAAATGAGACCCAGCAAAAGGCGGCATGATGAGGCTCTACACAATGTCAAAGAAGGTCATATCACACATTTTTGGGTGCATCCAGCGTCTCGTCGTTGCTGTCATTTCAGCAAAATGAGAAATGTTTTTCACATTAATGTGGCGGGGAGAAGGAGCAGGTCCCAAAGCCAACGAAGCAGAGAAGGGACTTAAACTCAAGGTTCCCACAACCCAGAAGGGAACCGAAATCTGTCACTGGGATGGAGCTGCCTGCGAGTATGGCTTTTGATTTAGGTGAGTAATTGTAACTCAGCCCAAAAAGTCCTTGAAATAAAGTGTTCACCTCATTCATTACTTCTCTGTGAAAACTCACAATTTGAAGGAAATGCTTCAGCGAAAAATTATCAAGTTCTGTTTATTTCTTTAGGCTAAACATTTTGAGATACATACCTTACAGATTCAGGCCACGATAAATAACATTCTTCAAGGACAGACTATGATTTGACACATTATTGCACCATCATGCGTAAAAATTCAGTTCTGATGATACACATTATCTGGTGATCGTCTACAGATAGTTTCATCAATTGCGTGGAAAAAACGTTTGTTGCTTTAATGGGGTACATGGGCAAAACAATAACACAGACCAAGTGCGAAAAAAATACAGAGCTGAAGAACTGTTATTGTGTGGAACTAAAGGCGATTAAGAGGGAAAATTCTGTTTGGAGTTAAAACACCGTTTTGTCTCAGTATAAATATAAATGAGCTTTCCACTGCTTCTGTTCTTCTCTTTCTTTTTTTTTTTTTTTCCTTCTGGGATAGAAGCTATTATTCTGACCAAAAGGAAGAGGGAAATTATAAGCAGTCGTACAAATAGGATCAGAATTTGTTCCATTTGAACTTTCGCCTATGAACTAAATAGCGTGAGGATTAGCCCAGGCTACAAATCAGAGCGGAGTTAGGAAATGTCAGGTATGTTAATGAGCAAGGAGACGTTTATCAGGGAGCCACTGTGAAAGTAATCTTCCTGCTAAGCCTTTGCAAACATGCACACAGGTTGCATGTGTAATTGGGGGCAGCAAGGCACACAATTAGCCAGGCTAGCGCCCTCTTTTCAGATGCGTGGGGTTTCAGCCACATCTGCAAGTCATTCTGCCTCTTTCTGTGCGCAATTTTGTGCGTCGCTGCCCCTGATTGTCCGCTCTTTGAAAAGCCTGCCCTGTATCGAATGCATCCAAACATCTGCAGCGCTAACAGGGATGCAGTCAGGCCCTTCTTGATGTTACCAACACCAAACTACCTCTTAGAAAACAAAAAAGCTTTAAAAGAGATTTGACATTTTTCTTTGCGCTTCACACAATCAAAATAGACTAACTTTATTCCTAGTCAGCTTCATTTGCAGGTTGACATATTTATAATGTCTTTGAACATCATCCTTGAGGAGAAAGTGAAGGGAAGAGGAGCACATCTGTACCATGCCGGCTACGATGGGCAAGTGCTCCAAGGCCTCACAAAGAAACATAGGCTTACCCGAGATCAACAGCACTCTTTCATTTAGCATGTGTATAAAAATTTTAGGGGCTGTGGCCACATCAGTGACAGGCAGACGGTGGCTACAGCCCATGTTTTTGCATATTCTCCTAACACTGGGAGGTTTCTGTTACAGATGTTTTCCTTCAAAACTAGGTGCATTTAAACCGTACCTATTCTAAGGATTTGGCTAGACGGTCACAAGTGGTGACAATAATACGGGCTAGTAACTTCCTGAAGAACTCCAGTCAAAATTCAGTAGCTGTCATGCACACACTCCTTGTCCACAGTAATGCAAGGAAAGAGGATTCATCCAGACAACAGCAGACAGGAGGTGACAACATCCTGCTGTAGCGCAAAACTGCTCCCCTATCATCATGTATCTATGCTATGCATTCAGGTATGTTTAATCAGTTGTTGAATGTGTTTAAAAGCTCAGCAGCAGACGTTTTCGGTCCAGGACACATTTTCATCCTGAGAAAATATTTTAACAGGTGACCAATATCTGGGCTACAAGGTTGGTGCTTTCTCAGGATTTTCTGATTTAGAGCAGTACAGCACTCAATAAATACAGCGTAAATTCACATCTAAGCTTTCGCTAAACCAGGGGAAAAAAATATTACCTTATTCACTTGAAACCATTCTATGTATTTCTTTTTTTTACATGAAAAGCATTTTGGTTAACAGTGAAATCTGTGCTTCCATATACTATCATAAATGTCCCCATGTTTAAGTTTTGACTCACCCAATGCAAGAAATGCCTGCAGTTGGCCTTGTAGTGATTGATTGTTCAGAAATCCAGATTTACATTTGTAAACTGGATAAGCGCTGAAGAACACTGTAAAATACAGAAATTATTTGAAATGCTAAATCAAACAAAAGTTTGACTTCATTATTATGCACATGGGCCAAATTCAGCATCTGCTGAGCAGGCGTATGCCAGGGTGTGGGCTACGTGAACCTAAAACTCTAATAGCTTAAAAAAACCAAATGCACCAGCTGAGAAGCTTTATGTGCAAGTGGATATCACCCATAAGAAGCAATTCAAATACATGAAGCATGCAAAAATCATCTGAAAGCTGCATGAATGAGGAAAACTTGCTATATAAGAAATAAAACAGATCACTTAAGTGGCCTGTATAAAAGTCTGAACATCTACAGCTTTGCTGGGATTTGATGAAGCATTTAAAAATTTGGTGTGCGGTGACTGAAGGATTTAAACCTGTGGAAGTATGGTGCAAATTGGCCTTCTGGGCTGTGGATTTTGGAAGCTGTTTCTTTAAATAAAAAAAAGAAAGAAAAAGGAACCTTGATTTGCTATAATCCTCATTCAGGAGAAAACACAAAGATAAAAGATTTCAGCAACCAATTTCTCAGCCTGGTTCAAGTCCCAAAGCACTAGCAAACACAGATGAATCTAAACTGTGAAAATTGGGACTAAATAAGAATTTGATTCCAAACTTACTCAAATTTAGTGAACATCAGGCAATGCTAATTGTACAGCTCCTTATGAACATTTACAAATGTACAATGGGAATATATATATATATTAGCTTTTGTAAACAGATGTTTAACTCTGACTGAACCCTCTATAGCAACGCTAGTGATCTCTAGCACTAGCAGTGATGAATTCAACTTACGAATGCTTGAAGGCATGACGAAATAACATGATCTGTTATGGAAAACGTCAGTGCTGGCCTGAGCCAGGCTGGGACTCAAAGCAGTTTGCCAGGTATTGACCTTTACGTTCATAAGGGAGAAATAAGAAGGAATCACGCACAAGTCTCTGAATAAACTATGACGCAGGGGGTAATAAAATCAGCTCTCTATGGGCATGACAGAACAGTCCACTGCCATCTCCCCAGTGGGTTTCCAGCCAGGGGACGGCAATGCAATGGTTTTGCGGTGAAGGAGTTAATTTGTGGTGGCAGGGTGTTGAAAGCAGCTCCTGCCTCCAGCACCGAGCTGGGGTCAGGTGCTGCCTGTGTTCGTTGGGTTGTGCTGGTGTCACCAGGATCATAGGCTCCAGGGCTGCAGCTCTCCCTCCTTTGAAGGTACCATCAGCTGCGCCGCCTCTCAAGTTCCCACAGAGAGTTATTTCTTCCTTGCCTGCTGTAGTGTTTTTTTTTTTGCAGAAACATCAAGACCCATCAAACAAAGTTTTATCCAGTGGAAACTTAAACTGGCAGAACAGACTAATTAAGAATCATTTAAGCTGTATCTACAGCTTAAATGTAAGAAATGTAAGAAATATCTCCCCTGCAAAGGCTCTGCCGTGGGTGAACTGGCTGTCGGGGGTGGGGTGGGGGGTGGGGGTCAGCAGTGAGCTTTCCCAGCAGCACCATGGTGCAGGGCCACGGGCATGCAGATGGGGCGCCCAAAACCTAACAGCTTCTCCGGTCGCATCTCTTCTTTGGCTGCCCTTCTCTCCCCACCCCTGCACCTCCCAAAGCCACAGCCTTCCTTGGGACACCCAGCCTAAAATGTCCACATGCAGCCACCAGTGCTTGGACTAGTTTTCTTGTTTGGAGGCAGCTTTGCCCCAAGACTCAGGTGGTTGAGGCCTAGTGCCCTTCAGCTCTGAAGAACGACGGTGTGAGCAGGACCACGGTGCCCTCTTCTCACTCTCATTTGTCTGGGACAACATCTCTGGAGCCTAACAATGACACTGGTACTGTTGGCCGGGGGGGGCTGCCCTTCGACACTCCGTCGCAAGCACCTAATTTTTGTCCCCAACCAGCGTGAGTAAGGTGAACCAAGGGCTACTTTTTTTTTTTTTTTTTTTTTTTTTTTCCCCTTGGATAACAACTAAAAGACTGGTTTCTTGCTTATTCCCAGGGAGACCTGTTTTCCAGTTGATGAGCCCTTCTCCTTCTGACGTGGAGGTCGGCTGTAGCTCCTCAAGGCTTCGTGGCCACATGCCAGGGCGCTCTGATAGTCCCAGCCAGGCTTGCAGGCATCTCCAGGGCCCTGGGCTGCACGGTGGCGTGTGAGGTGGCAGCTCCTGGGCGTTCCCAGTCCTTCCCCCACCATCTCACTGCACCGGCGAAACCCTCCTCCCCGCTGTCCCACCACACCGCCGCACCAGTTGACTTCCAGAGCTGAACAGGGAGTTTTTGCCTTGGGCGGCTGCAAGAGGAGCCCGTCTGAGCTGGGCCGTTCTGGTTGCAGCCTACGGAGGAGCCGGCGGCAGGTACCCAGCAAGGCAGCAGACGGGCTGGAAGCCGCCTTTGGTGGGCGCGCTGCTCCCTGTGGTGCCGGCGGGAGCAGCCTGCAGCGGCTGCCGTGCAGTGTCGGGCTTCAAAGCGGGCCAGTCTCAATCCTGGGGAAATAATGTTTGCATTGTGATGGCCCTAAGCATTTCTGATCTTTTTACCAGACAAAGTCACTATGAAAATAAGTAATAAAGGGCGGTGGCCCACTAAGTCAGACGAAATATTCAAAGGTAGCATCAGCTACAGAGCTGCTTGTAAGAAATACAGTAACCATGCAAAAGGCTGCATTTTAATTTCCTGTTTTCACTCAAATCAGCAGTCATAAAAAAGCAGGGAGAGGACTGTGTTAGCCTTGGTGAAATTATTGGATGTTTTTCTGTTTTGTTTTGTTCCCCCCCCCCCCCCGGGAAATTGCACTTGATTCAGTACCTTGTTTCTGCTGGTCTATTTAGCCCGATGCTCTAGCTGCGGTGAGGTACTGCTAGTTATTTTGGTTTTCAGCTGTGACTCAGTCCTAAAATAAGTTCTCAAAGACCTCTATTTTACAGTTCCAAGAAATACTGCTGATACATAAAGGACATCCAGGGAGTTACATTTGAAGTCTAAAATCATAAAATGCTATTACTTACAAAAACAGATTTTAAGATGAAGCATAGTAATTGAGTTTGGCTCTTTTATGGTTGAAATATAATGTGATCAATAGATTATTATGCTTTCTAGTAGTTAAAGTTTTATGTTATAGAAATGACCTATGGAAACTATATTGGTAGAGGGTGCAAATCTCCAGTTACATTAAACAATGTCTATCTGGCATTTTACTGTGTAAACTCTGGCAATAAGAAAATGCTAATCAACGTGGACTTACCTGCAGGCCCATATGAATAATTGATTTTAAATAATTGATTTTTTTTTTTTTTTTTTTTTTTTTTTTTTTTTACATCAGCACCATGCTGAAGAAAACAAGAAGGTGAAATACTGACACCCTACCTGCCATTGTCATGGCTGGCCAGGGTGCAGAGATCCAAGCTTAACTCAGAAATGGTGTTTGCAACATGGTCTTCTTTTCTTCTCCTTTTAAAACAGTTCTTTTTACTCAAAAATCCAGTGGTGCTCTGTGTTTCTCCTTCCAGGTCAGAGATTTGGCCACCACACTAAAGCATCAAGAGGTTTTAAGTATTTAATTAAAAATTAAAATAGAAAAGATATTGCCAGAGTT
Organism: Dromaius novaehollandiae; assembly: GCF_036370855.1. Classification (NCBI taxonomy): domain Eukaryota; kingdom Metazoa; phylum Chordata; class Aves; order Casuariiformes; family Dromaiidae; genus Dromaius; species Dromaius novaehollandiae. The sequence continues at coordinate 30,181,284 of NC_088098.1, forward strand.
GTGAATATGGAGAATAAAGAAAAAAAAACCCTGCTGCTCTGACTGGGGCAGAAGATATCACTGCAGCAGGTTCACCACCGTGCTGCAGGACAGGCGCCGCTGCTGCTCAGGTGCTCTGGCAATGCCACAGCCATGCTGCTCTCCTTATTTGTATTACTCTGAAACTTTTTCCTTACATATTTAGCAAAAACTATTTGGTGAGTTTAACTTAATAACTGGTTTAGGGGCAAATGAAACTGCATTCGCCTGGAAATAAATTACAGTATTTTAAAAGAAATAAGCTGAGTTCTATTTTAAGGCTACGTTTAGCTGTGAAATCAAGGGAGTCCCTGTGGTTATGCCTACTGAGCGAAGCCATGAGCTGGGGGCCATCAGTGCCGGGTGCCCAGGGCATCCTGCCCTCACCGCTGACCCTTTGCTTCAGAGTGTAGACACAGGGAAACCATCACACTGAGAATAGCTGTGTCCACAAAGGAGGAGAAGGCTGGCTTGGAGCCACCCCATGAATGGCCTTAATTGAGCCGGCTGCTGCTGTACTAAAGCGGGAGCCAAGATCTGGGCTCATGAAGCTGGGCTACTCTGCGGCTGGGTAAGGTGGAGCTCTCACGGAAGACAAAGACATGTTCTTCACTGTAAAGCACTCCCACTAGTACTGAAATAGATCTTTCCAATAATGAAGAATAAAGTCAGTTTTGACATCTTTGAAGTCTTAGATCTTCCCATTAAGCTGAAATTTGTAGGCATTAGTACAACTGCTGTGGGTCAGACTAACAGCCCTGCTAATCCAGTCTGTATCCTGTTGGCAACAGTGGCCTAAGCGGATGCCCCAAATAGCACATAGGAAGAAAACAAGGTCTCTACTACTCCAGTCTCCCTCTCTTTTCAGACCAGGGAAGGTCCTGAGCTGGATACAGTCCCTACATATTTAGTAACATATGAAACCAGCCCTTACACGAACTGGTCTGGTCTCCCTTTGAACTCATGCAAACTTCTGGAGTCCTTCTGCACCAATTATTTAATTGTCCATTTCTGCACACACATGGACATGCTGGTAAATATTTGTGACCAAAATTCAGCTTCTGTGAAATAAACCTCCTGAGCAACTAGTGATATTTCCTTTGAGGACTCATGAATATGCCATGATACAGTCGTTTCATGGCAGCTGTGAAAACTGAGACAACCAGCCACCTGCTCTTGCCCAGTTTCCTAAATTTGTGAGTACCAGAAATTTGCAGCTGAAGAGTTCCATTTTCAGAAGTTTACAATGCTGCTGGTTTTTATCAACTTGTTTCACCATGGAATTGAATTCAGTGTAACTGAAGACATTTCTGCCTTTTTATCTGTAGGTCTATTAACTTAGGGCAATTACTCTGCAGAGAGGTGACAGTTCCTTCATGGAAGTTATTGAATTCTAGTACTGAAAACATCAATAAAGAAAAGTTAGTAAGAGAACACAATATACCTGTTTCACTCTAAGTACATATTTTAGAAAGACAGAAATGTAAATTGTTTTTTATGGGTAATATTGGCTGCCATAGATAATTTAGGCCTGAAACTCAGACATCAATTTTAAATAATATTTAAATTTACTTCTTGAAGAAAATCAGAAACATGAACTATTTATTGCTGGGTTGACAGAAGAGAAAGGAGATAGGAAGGGGATGAAAGTGAGGGTCATCAGGATGTCTCACTGGGGTTTGTTGACCTTTAGAAGAACTCCCAATTAATTAGTAACCTTGAACATTGATAAATTAGATAATATTCACTCAACCCATTCTCATTTTTTATTCAGCAGAGAATTTTAGCTTTGTTCAGCAGAATAACTTCTCTTACATACATGTAATATTGACTGACTCTCCCAGGATTTAATTCAAGGTTTAACTATTATGTCTCAACTCCTCATTTTTTAGCCTGTTCTTAAGTGTTTTGCACTGCCCAATGCTAAACTCACAATAGCAGAAAGACCCTACAACACTCAGGCTGGAAAAGAGATGCTTGTTTTCCATCCATACATCCTTTTAGTTTTGAATAAAAACAGGATTAATGGGGATACTTACAGCTATGCTGTGAATATCTGACCTTCCCTGTGCCAGCTCTATTGCTTTCATCTAAGGCTTTCTATAGCCTCTGACGGAGACTGAGGATTTTGCCCTTGAAAAATGTTTGCTCTTTTTATGTATTTCTCAAAGAAAAAGAAAAAACATCTAGTTTTCATGCATTTCCTATACCTATCTTATACCTATTCTTTAATGAAATCGAAGTGCAGTTCCTAAACAAAAATATCTTCTGTTAAACCTTCCCTCAGAAATAGGTATGCAGCTGCCACTGAAACCAACTGGGGCTGTGCCTCTGTGTCTGAGGGCAAGGCATGACCTCCAGGCAATTACAAGGAAGCAGGAAAACACTGCACAGAAAGCAGCCTCTTTTTCAAGGAGCTCACACTCTCCTTAAGAACATTGATTGCAGCTTGCCAGAAACTGGACAAAACAGTAAATCCCTTGAGTACCTGTTATTTAAGGACAAGGTGTCGAAGAGGAAAAAAGCTTATTTGGACTGAAAAATCTTCATAGCTTTAATGGTCCAATATAGAATATCAGTCTAGGTTTGGGGTTTTTTTTACATTTTTTCAGATTTTTAGTTTATTGTTATCTGTATTATTTGCATTCACTGGCCAGGCATCTCTTGTATTTCCTGCTCCAAAAACATCCAATATTCAGTAGGACTAGGGTGCAAAAGAATACCTATCAAATTCATGTGGTTGCATGGCATTCCTCTGATCTCCTTCTGTATATGAAACACTGCAAAGTAGCATCTGTTTGAGGGCAAATATTCTGTGTTGTGAAAAAACATATACACAGACTTCCCTTGTAACTTGGTAACATAAAGGGACAGTATTAACAGAAGTTTTGCCTGTTCGGGTTGCGTGATGATCTATTAAACTGGTAAGAAAGATGCTGAAGAGGAATGAGGCACCTTGAAAACACTACTAGTGCAGCATTTAAAAGAATGCTGCCATTCTGCATGTTTTCCTCCTCTCAGGCTTTGTCTCCACTGTTTGTGATGCATCCCTACACATCCAGCCTTTGCAACTCCTGCTCTGCAACTAGTGCCTTATTCTTTATTTCCTTCCCAGAATAACATGGATTTGGTTATGTAGCCTCTTCTATTTATTGTCACAACAGTACAGTTGTGAAAATAGGGTTTGCAAATTTAAGTGATCCCTCCTAATGGATAACTGCCTCTTTATCAATAAAAATAAATACATTGAAGTGATCCTCATGCACTGAGAGGTTTTACAAAAACAAGCTGAGGAGCTTACAGAAAGACAAACCAAAGTGTGGCAGCTGGAGAGACCAGGAGTCTAGAGAACACCCCACATAAACCAGAACAGATGCAATCACGCACAAATGGTGTGTACCTCGTCACAGTGACATCTGGCTGGCATGTAGGGTCTGATCTTTAGGCACACGAATTGTTTTGTTCAATCCACTCTAATGCCTCCCCTGCGTGAAGTTTTTCATGTGCTCTCAGAAGAATAGCAAAGATATGAAATGATGGGCATAATGTGCCGAGCAGAAACTCCCACATGTATAGGAGCTGGACAGGAGATATACATTATCTGTAAAGTATAGCTGTCTAGCTGTGCTGACAAAGAAGGAACAACAGCAATACCAAAATGACATCTCTGAAAAGGAAAGGCAACACAAAGAAACATAAGGTAAGAGAAATATTTATTTAAATTTGCACAATAACGAGCTTATACTGAACAAATTCAATCAAGAAATAATAGTAAGTGCAGTAAAACAAGGAAATATTGATGACTTTTCCCATCAGAAAACATTAAGAAGCCATGCCTGTGCATCACGGTTTTTGTTTTTGTGTTTTTTTACAATAACTTGTATCTTTTTTTTTCAGAGCACATACTGTACATAACACATCTTAGCTGCTATGTTCTTTATTCCTGAAGGCCTCATCCTTTTACTCAAATGTCTGCTGAATTCTGCAGTGAGCAAACACATTTATGCAGATCCAAATATGATTAGGTAAAAAACTCTGAACCTAGTCAAGTGTTGGACCCTCAAGCTTTGGAAAAGCCCGTAAGCACTCCTAGTTGATTTTTGATCTTGACATCGTTATGTACATCATTACAGTGTGTCATTTTATACTAACCTAATATTCTGCATAATGATGTCAGACAGACAAGTAGCCAGAAGTTGGGCCTGAGCTCACACAAAGGTTTACACATCTGAGATTTTCTTGAGTCCCATAAGTTTCACTCTGATTCAGGTAACTGAGTTCATCACATTCCTGCACTTTAGATGGACAAAACCAATTAATTTCAGTTTTGATTTTGTACAATTTTTGGTCTAAAGATCTTTTTTGTGAAGGAAATTCTTTAACCAGAAACTGCTTGTGAGGGATGGTTGTTAGCGTCACAGTTCCTGAAGGCACTGTGGATCCACTGAGCAACAAACATGGCCATTCTAAGGGAAGAAACAACAAAAAGAAGAGTTGAAGTAATTAATACAAATTTATACAAATTTAGTCAATTTAAGAAGATCAGTCATTTGCAATCACCCACCAGACTTTAACAAACAGATTTGTAAAATAGGAACGTATACAAATTTTGATCTGATTCATGAAATTGTCATTGTGTTCTTCCCTCACCCCAGGGGAGGGATGGGATGGTTCTTCGAATTGCGCACTTTGCTGTTGTCTGTATCACAAAGTTACAACAATCGAACTGAAAGAAGCTGAGATTGGTGAAAGACATCCAGCTCATTTGAAGGTATCAGGTATTTGCCCACAGTACACATCAGGCTGTTGAACAAGACAGAGCATTTTGTGTTTTATTTAGCTTAGACAGAAGGGACTATGAGATTTATTTAGCGCTAAGTGCTTCAAATTAATACATCCAGGCTATAACACTGGCAAAGGTTAATCTGTAAGGTTTTCCCTGGTAGTCTAGACTTTTTTTTGAGAATATTAGCAATTAAGGGAACAGATTGCCTATGACATGAAAATATCTTTCCTACATTTCCATTACTTCTTTTCCTCAGTCTGATTCTCACAATGCAAATAAAAAGTGTGCATTATTTTTAAATTACTCCAAATACATTTAGATGACTGAACTGCCAGGACTGAATAAAGACCAAGGTCTGAATCATTCAGATGTTTTCTTTCACTCTTTCTGTGACAGGAGGTGAGACAATGCTACTGTTCACCTTCTCTGCTTGTGATTTGAAATGGTTTTGTGGCTAAGTCAGCTTTAGACGATGCCTGGCTTTCTGAATTCTTAAAGGATTTGTGTAAACCTATTTTGCTATAGCTTGGTTAGAGAGGCTTATCCCAGAGCTTTGACCTTCCATGTGATGCTCTGCAAGAAAAGAGTGGGGTGACACAGGACGAATGAGACAGAACTATACAAATTGAGCAAAGCATTAACCTGATCTGAAGGGAGAGGGCTGCCTGCATGCAGAACTAAAATATTAAAATGCCACGAATATGAACAGATACTGTATTTCAAAAAGATTACTGCTCTGTAAAGAGAAGTGAGTAAGATTTTGCTTGCTGAGGGACAAAGTGGTACATCTTCACTGTTAAGCATCACTGCCCTGTTGTATGTTTTGCACTGTGATATTCAAGAATCCGTAATGTGGAAAACAGCTAAATATTGAAAATCTGATTTAAACAGCACAGTAACTTTTATCAAGGACTCATGTTTGTGACTGCGCATTGAAATGTCTAATTCCAGGTAGCTGGAACACTGAAGTATAATAATGCAACAGTATTTTCTATGGGTTCTTAGAGCAGATTCTTACCTGAGCCGTTTTAAATCTATGAGGTTTGGCAGAGTATCGGTTTTAATTGTATATATGTTCACAATGCAGCAATAGATTTTAGTAATCTATGTGTGTGTTTACACTGAATACAAATTAGTCCAGGCTTACGGTTCAATCTTTGCTTAAGAGAAAAGGGCAAAAGGGAGCAGCAGATGGATAGACATCAGTAGAACTGATATAACACAGATTTCTTCTGCAGTGCCATTGATTAGCAATATAACAATGAAACACACATTTCCCATCACTAAATCTCAATGTGCTTTAGAGACACATAATAGTCATTTTACAGGTCGGGAAAGGGAAACCAAGGCACAGAAACCTCAGCGACTTGCCCAAGCCCAAACAGTGCCTTGTTGCATCTAGGGCCTTCCCCCCATAGTGCTGTACCCATCACCTGGGCCACCCTGGCAGTGACTCCCAGAGCCCCACGTTGTTCCCGGGCTGTTTTTTCATGGTCTGGCATCTAGAAACCCCAGTAGCAGTGTTTCCACATGACCTTGTGGGAAGTGACTGGGTCAGTGTGAAAATCACCTCTTCCTCACCCCTTAGTTGCAGCTTTCATTTCTTTGTTTTAATTTTCTTCTCCCCAGAATAACTTTCACCATTAGAGTTGGTATATGCCACCAGCTATGGACCTCACTGATAGAGGTTTGTGCACATAAGCCTGTCTCAACGTCCTTTTTGCAATAGCTGGCTTTCTTACCATTGGCCACCATGTCAGATCATAGAGTTTTCTCCTAACCATAGACCCACTCCGACATCAAGACAAATACCCACACTTGATTTAGCACATACCACTTGCCTAACAAAAGGACTATGCTTTCAACAGCAGTGACAACTGCTGTTGTGCACAGTATTATGTCAGGCAAACCAGAGAAAGAAAGTGGTGGTGCTTAACAGTTTCTGCTACATGATCAGTTACTCCCCCTCTCTCCCAGGAGCAAGTAGTAAAATTATGCTATTTTTTATGTGCACCTTTTTGAAGTAGTTTATGGTAGCATGTACTAGAGTTTGGGAAGTTTCCTCCTTGGGAAGGACATAGGATAAAGACCAAAATCAATGGCAAATTTCAGGAGGAGTTACACATCATTTGCACGAATCCTGCTGTACCTCTCTCCTTGGCTACTGTGGAATCACTCTTTGTCCTTCTTCACTATTGGATTGCCGAAAATATAATCCAATGTATTTAGAGCCTTATATTGAATAGGAAAAACTTATTTTAACTTCCCTCTCTCTTGTATCTTTAAAAAGAGATGCTAGAATTCATGTAAGCCTATAGCCATAAATTTTTCTCCTCAGACAATGAGTTCCTTTGACTACGGAAACTCCTAGATGCTCTAAACATTATGTTGATTCTATTATTAATTTTAAAGCAAGAAAACTATACCTATGTAACAAGTCCCATTATAAAATGTAAAGTATTTGATCATCACAATCCTCAAGGAGGAAATCAATGAATTCTGATAACTTTATAGTACCAAACAGAGCACGTTTTTTTGTGGTCTCATCTTACATACCTATTTGTTACCGTGTATATTTGCAAGATAGCATGGAGCTGTACTGCAATCAAATTTAAAATGAGCTAGTCTGATGGAAAAAACAAGCCTGTAACTTGTTCAAAGCACACTGCAGCATGGGCTGTTGTCCTACTTCTCACCTGTTGTGCATTAAAGCCATCATTCTAGTGCGTGCAAGAGTGAAGTTAACAAAACTGAACATTTTTACTCTAACCTCCTCTGCTTTGAAAGCAAGTGTAGGCACTGACTATCCACTGACCAGACCCAATGCATTAATATTTATACACCACAGAACCAGCTGGGAAAGAGGCATCTCAGCTTAACTTTTATGCTCTTTACCTTGCACTGGCAGAGGGTGCATTCTGTGCCGTGCTTAATCCAAGAAGATCCAGTGAAGCGAACGACACTGGTTTCATCCAGACAGGTTTTAGTGATGTCATTACGAATGGTGTCTGCTTGGCAGGGGTCAGTGACACAGCGTGGGCAACACTCATTCTCGGGGAGAACACTGAATTCACAATCCACCTCTGGACATGACAAGGGCCAACAATCAACTTCTCCTTGCTGTTAAAAAATGTTTCGAGAACAAGAGAAGATGATTAGCTATTATTTTGATTCATTACTTATTTTATTACCTGTTTCTCTGACTCCGCATTATGTTCCTTAGCCAACCATGTTTTTCCATCTGGTCCTATTCAGAAGCTAGTGCAGAGAACACCAATATTCATTGCCTGTGGGAAACGGCAAGCTGGGTGTTTTTTGCTGCATGCTATTCAGGAAGTATATTAGATTTAACTTATTTCAATGCACCCTACATCAGCTGCAACTGAAAATTCTCCCTAAACTTCATGAAATAGAGGATATGCATCTTTTCTTGTTAAGTCCTACTTCTGTAAGTGGCAGAAGCTGTAACAGGACTACATTTCGAAATTGCTTTGACATCTCTTTCCTCTAGTTCTGACTTCTATTCAGATTGTTGATTTGCCATAAAAAGCCCTCAACTGTTCATCTCTGGATGGGCTACATTTTTTTTTCCTACGGTTACAAATCTATTGGCTGTATTAAGGATGTAAAGCTATCAGCAACACAGTTTAACAGGGAATGAAAGTGAAAGGACCTCCACCCACTTACTATCCATTTTCTGTATTATGACTGAACTACCTGACTTCCCAACTTAATCCCACTTTATGCACTCGGTTCAGTGCAATCAGAGTATGAGAAGGTCAAATAAGAGACTTGCAGTGAGCCAGAATATTCTTTGGGGAAGTTACTATACTCCTGTATACAAATCTTCAGATGTCTACTTACTCATTTCAGTTATTGGAAGTTGGGGCCAACTTCCATTCAATCCTGAACAAGGGCCAAATTTTTACATCTACTGGTCAAAGAAAAGATTTCACAGAATTCTTAAATTCACGTCTGTTTTGGAGCAGGTCTCTCTCTGACGTAAAAACTTATTCAGGTCATTTGAGCACAGAATGAGTAGTCAGGATTTATGAAGGAGGGGGGAAAGAAAAAAAGCAACATTTGGCCCAGGAAAGAAATTTATTCACAAAAACTGTATCTAATGCTCTGAGCAATGGTGAGTTAAATGTCTCCAGAGCAAAAGCTGAGAAAGATCCCCTGGAATTTGTTATAGCTCTGACTTTACTCTTCTTGCTGTAGAAAGCATTGTGAAGTTGCTGTTTTATAAAATTCTCATCCGGGTCAATTCTCCTCTTTTTCTGAATCAAATGATGCTAAGAATGAAAGCAATCTTAAAACCTGTCATTGATCTTGAACTTTCAATTTATTTCTTGTACTGAAGGACACTATAAAGAGTAAACAAAAAGTTACCAGCTAAAATATCCCTGTGATAATTGAAGGAAAGCAGGCTTTAGCTACAGAAGTAGAATCTTGAATAAAGAAGAGACATCTATTGAGGTCCCAAGCTGTAGGTTGTCTTTTGTTTTGTTTTGAAGACATTTAATAAAGCACCTAGGAATTTATTTCATTGTATTTTAGCAGTGGTAACACTGAAAGCTAAGTTTGTCTGCAGGAATTGGTTTCTGGCTGCTATTCATGATGTTCAGACAAGGGAAAGCTGCTAGATGGACTAGGCTTTACCTTTGGAGATTAACTTGAGGTAAAAACTATTCGTTTTTATTTTGGGATTGTTTCTGTCATGGTAACTTCCTTAGCTGCATTATGCAGAAGAGGTTTTGGCAGACTCTGAAATACATGCCTAGGAAAAAGATCACAAGCTTTTAAAATATCTTTTTTCCAAACCTAATTTAACTATTTTGAAGAATGCATCAAGTCTTGTTATTTTTTCTGTTACTGGAAATGTCTGAATGAATAAATTTTAGTCTATCAAAATCTTAGAAATTATCAACTGTGATAATAATTTCATATATGTTCAGAATCCCCTTATAAAGCTTCACTGGTCTCTGAATTCATGTGCTGTTGTGTGCATTCCACATCCAAATGACCTTCACTCTGCTAAAACAATCTCCATGATTAAATAATTTCAACTGTCTATTGTGTCCAAATGCATTTTTGACTGGAACTTGATAATACTGACAAATATCCATGAAAAACAGATTTTGGTTATACATATACTCCAGAGGGAACTAAATGCATGCTAATGCACCAAAATGCACACATCAAAATATCTTGCATCCTTTTATTCTTTCCGTCTAGTGTGCTGCAATCAGAAGACTTACCAAGCAGCGACACTGCTGACAGTTCTGTATCCAAGTGTCACCGCTGTTGTAGGAAAGCTCTCCGCTTTGATGCAAGCACTGACTGCTGAGCCGTGGGTCACATTCAGGGCAGCAAAATAGGTCAACGGTGGGATTCTCGCAGTCACAGACCATTCGCCGGCACATCACGTATCCACTCTATTGTCGCAAGACATAGAGCAACAGCAGAAATTTGCGTAACTCCAAAAGCAGTTGTACAAAAACTTGATTTGCTGGTACAATTCTAAGCCACTGGCAGATCAAGAAATTTTCCACTATATAACTTCTTCAAAGTACAATTTAAACAGAGGCAGAAACCACAGTACACACTGAGTAAGTACGGCAAGTTCACCTGCAGACTAACAGATCACTGCACATTCTCGGTGTCTTGTGTAAATCCTTCATACAACCAGTCTTCAGACAGCCCTCACCTACGTGATAAAACCCAAGGGTGCTTCTCTCAAGTGTCAAATTTGAATGGATTGCATTAACCCTATACTATTCTCATATGAATGCTAGTTGAGTCTTGTTTTAAACTTTCAGATCAGTCCTCTCTTGTGTAATTATTTACGTAAGACGATGTATAGTCTGAAATTAAATTCATGCTAATGAAACCTGAGTCTCTGAAATGCTCAGTACTTCGTCAGCAGTGTATAATGGCCCTTCATTCTGCATGAACTTCCTCTACATTTAGCTTGGGATCGGCATCCCACAGCAGACATTTGAGAAAGTTAAGTTAAATTACCCTTCAGATATAGAATCCATCTATATTTATAGCCATCTGCTAGAGATAATGGGTTCAGTCACCAACGCCAATATGTGTCTAGACAGACAGTATCTTTGAGTGACAATGTCTTTACTCCCACCAAGAAAAGATAGGTTGGCATCTCTGCTAACAAAATAGTACTACATCCTTCTCCCAGTACTGCATAATAGACTTTCGAAGGCAGCTGTATTTGTGCAGGCTGGAGAGAGGAGGCTCTCCTCAAAACACCCTATAAAATAATGCTTTTATGTAGCACTACCTGCACAGCAGAAAGGGCAGCTAAAACAGGAATTTCACTGGAATCATGATGGTCTTCCCTTCACCCCTACCACTATCTTCGAGAAACAGCTAGTTTTCATCTCCACTGACCTGGCATGAGCAGACAGAGCATCTGTCATTCTCCAGCACCCAAATCTGACCATTGTGCTTGATTTTGTCTTCATGGATACAGTCTCCTGTGCAGTTCTTGCCATGGGGACATCGACAATCATACCCACCATCCAAGTTAAAGCAAACGGTGTCATTGGCGCAGCTATGCCTTCCAGTTCCACATTCATCAATGTCTGCAAAAACATACCATGCAATGCTTTTAGACTATATTCAATAAACAAAAATTTTCTTGCTGCACCCACTATAAGTGATTGTTGGCCATTAAAGACTTCAGCTGAAAATTAATTTGTACTTCTTCAGCACAGGGAGAAATAACTTCGAAGTTCATAAAAACATTTTTCAAGTCACATCAACTTTAAAAAGAAAAACATTACATTTTGAGTTTTCATATATATTTTTCTACACAAATGCTGCTGGGCAAGCTAGATAGAATGTGGAAATCAGAAGAAATACAAGAAGGAAAAAATAATACTTAGCTCACGAAGCCCATTAGTTTGTGGTACATACCTACATTCATGAGAGATGTTCAGTTAAACAGGAAAGCTGCAGAAACTTGTTTTCAAAACCTTTTACTGGTTCTGTCTAGCACATTAGAGTTCACCTGCTAAGAAGTTAACATGAAAGGTGATGTCTGGCCTGTAAGCTCATTTAAGTAAGAACTGCATCATTTATAGGGTGTACAAACTAGAATATTTTAACTATTCAAGTTGCAGTGTTATCTATAGCCTTTGTCTGTAGCATAGAAAATACAGAACAAAATTAATGTCTCCAGTGAAAAAAGTAAATGACTTTGAAACAATCATATCTCAAAGAATTCAAGAGTAGCTTTAAAGACCTACTTCATCAATCTACATATAATTATTTTGCAAGGACAAACTAGTAGCATACTCTGCCTTATACTTGAATAGCCTTCATTTAGCTTCTTCAGATGTCTGTCTGGAGAAAAGTTAGCTGGAAAAAAGTTAGCTTTGAATGGCATGACGTAAACAACTATATGTGATATAAATAAAATGTGGAAAATACTAGAAGAGTAAGAAGAGGCTAGATCTGTGGCAAGTGTAAATAGCAATAGCTGCACTGAGTTCAATTATAAATTCAATTTCATGACAGTCTGGCCCAAGCTCTTTAATTAGAGTTCATTAAAAAGTAACACTGTGATATTTAACTGTCCAATAGATCGATACGAGACAAAATAAGCAGTAGAGTCATTCACGTATCCTTCACAATCAGCATAAAAACTTAATTCAACATTCAGTTTTGGTTTCAACAATGCAAATGAAACCTCCTTCAATTCAATTCAAGTTTAAAGCAAAATAATTCAATTATTTCAATTCCATATGGCTGCAATCAAATACAAAGTAAACAAGCTGCTAACACAAATATGAACTGGGATGAAAAACAGCATGGAAATTATTAGAATTTTATATGTAAATAATCAGCATTGTGGCTTTAGTTCAAATACTGTTTGCAATAATGGTGGATTCATCTTAAAAAAAGTATTGCAAAATTACCAGGGCCCCTGGGAAGGATGAATAAAATATCATTTGAGAAGATCTGGATAGAAATGGATTGTTCATCTCTAAAAGAACATTAGCAGGAAGGGACATAACCAAAAAACAAAAAAAAGAATACTCCAGAGAAGACATAGTGAGAGCTTTTGTTCTCCATGTTCCCTAACACACAAGACAAGGATAGTACAAAAAAGTGAAAGACAACAAATTCAGGTCTGACAAAAGGAAATATTTTTTTCATACAATGCATAAACATGCATAAACAATCTATGACACTCACTACTACAAGATGCTGTTTAGGGAGAAGAAAAAAAATCACATATCCAAAAATGTATAGAGCTAGCAAGAATATCCAGACTTGCAATGGTAACAGATTTTGGAAGAAAGATTACACTTCTTGCGCTAGGGTTTACAGTGGCCTTGTTTACCAATGAGATAATCCAAAATAGGCAGATCCTCTCATATCTCCACATCTCCTACCTCATTATCCTCTGAAGCATCTGGAGTTGGCCACTGTTGTAAGAGGGCAGAGGACAACTGGGATCATGAACCTAATTCAGTGTGGCTGTTCACAGCGGCCCAAACAGCTGAAACGTCGGGGGCACATTAGACAGCAAAACCCTTCCTTACTGTAAGGAAAAATAATTAGTGGAATAGACGGCCAGGGGCTGCTGAGGAATCTCCAGCTTTAAAGATTTTTAGACAACCATTTAACAGGAATGGTTGAGCGATGCTGGTCTGGGCAGAGCAGAGGGATGGAAGAGCTACTCTCCCCTTTTTCTGTTTTCTCTAACTCTATATTGAAAGTAACACAATCTAAGTTACACAATGAAGAGAACAACAATTCCTCCCCCTCCCCACCATTTAAATACAATGATTAACGGCAGGATTCTCTTTATTATTCAAGCCATGTTTAATAAACAGCTTTTAGATAGCTGTATTCATTTGTTTAAAACACGTGTTTTTACAAGGCTTTTACATAGCTAATGTCACAAACAAGTAATATCACTTCTCAAACTGGCCAGTCAACTCAAAGCAACCACATTATATGAGATACTTGGACAAAACTCGGCTGTCATGTAAATAAGAACAGTTTCCTTTAAACAACACGCAGTGACCCTATAAACACTAAGCCTGTGTTTGGTGCTTATGTACAAGTGCATTTCATAACTTGATCATGGGGAAAATGTTTCTGGGGTATGTTTTTCAAGAGCATTCAGTAATGGTTAGTGCACTGTTATTGAAAATGATCAAGGTTTTATCGTTGACTTGCTGCTTATCCAAGCACTTCTGAAAAATCCCAACTTTAGTTGTTTGATTGATGAAAATGAATGTTCTGGATAGGGTTATTTATATATCCCAGGTCAAAGCAGAAGCTATTTAGGCTTTGATTCTAAGCTAATCAAAAACAGCAATGTGTTTATCATGCAGCAAGAGAAACACCAACTTACATGCATGAAATTCTCATCGGCATCATGCATCCACAACAAACTGCCGTCATTATCTGCAAAGAACTTATGCACAAGTCATCCACCCCAAGCAAAACTTCGCTCAGCTCTTTTCCTTTGGATTTCCATGAGATGGTGAATTATGCTACTGACATTTTGTTTACAGCTATAACCAGCTCTCCAAACTCCGTACCTATACGGACAGTGTACACTGGCCCCTGCATCTGTTGCTGCTGATTATAATGTGGGATGGAGGAGGATTACGGGTTGCATATTTCCAGCATACTGAGTCGCAGAGGTTTATTATTATCACTCCCATATAATTTTTTTAAAAACATATCAATTTACTTCAGGCTATTTACAACACATTGCCTAGGAATCAAGCAGCTTGAGTGTTTTGATGTTAGAACATTGAGTCTCAAAAGACTTGAAGGTTTGCCTCAGAAAAACAACCAAAACGTCACTAGTTATCTAGTGCTAGATTAAGAACCAATTCTTACTTATCTAATCCGTATTAAAAACTGCAACAGCTTTTATCTGGCACATTTTTAAGGATTTTCCTTTTAATATTATCATCCCAGGGTACAACTGTATTGCAATGGCAAAAGAGACCCCTGGATGCAAAAGCAGTGCTATATGTTAAAAAAAGGTAGGAGTTAAATGTATCGTAATTAATTTAATGCCTCAACAGGAAAAATACATGACTAGAGGTATACAAAAGGGTGACAATAACTGGAATGACTAAACTCCATTTCTAAAATTTGAGAGTCTGCAAGGGTAGATAACTCCATAAAAAATGGAATTTTCAATTGCCCCACATAGACTGGGTTAGTGCTACACCAGGATGTGACCCAGGACTACATTTAACAGATTTAATGACTGTTTCTTGGAGCAGATAGTCAAAGAATCCCAAAGGGAGAAAGCAACATTTGACTTGGCCCTGAGCAGTGGGCAGGCTCTGATACAAACTGTCACTACTGAACAACTACTCTGTACTGGTGACCAGTAATGACCACAATGTATGCAAATTCAACACTCTTAAAGGTATTAAAAAGGCTGCAAAAATTCACTGTGATAGTGCTTAGTTTCAAAAGGGGAATTATGTTAATTATATCATCTAGATCCCCTTTGTATATTTTTATTCAAAACCTTTTGATGATCTCCCTTACATACTACATGTTCTTAAAGAAATGAATCTGCCATGGAATAAAAGAGGAGCTCAGCTCACAGATTAATAACTGGTTAATTAGTAAGTAATAAAAGGCAGCAATAAATGGTCAAGCTGTCACAATGGACAGCTGTCCCAGGGGAGGTCCACAAAAGTCTGTGCTAGAACATATGCTGTTCACTATGCTTAAAATTGATGTGGAGGAATGGATGAACAGTGAGATGAAAAAGGCTGTTGATAATAAAGTACTGAAAACAAAAACTGTCTGTGAAGATATAGAAATATTTTGTGGTATTGACTCAGTAAGCAATAAAATGGCAAATCAGATCCAAATACAAGGCACATGGGGCAATACCCATTCAAAAACTAAATCAGACTTTTAGATCTATTATGGAAAGAGATCTTGGAGCTACTGCGGATAGCTCTAAAAAAAGGTCAATTCAATACTCTGTCAGACACAAAAAACCCAAATAAAATATTGAAAACTATAGATGAGAAAACTCTCAATCAATTTGCAAGGAATGTGGACAAAGCACAATAAGAAAAAAATGCACACCTTGATAGGTGGTGACAAAGAGCTCAGAGATGTATTCTGATATAACTGACTGTAAGTTTCTACTTTCCATCCTCTTATAAGACATGCAGACTTACACTCACGACATTCATGTAAAGCCAGAAAGCATCTCCCCCAGACAAGGTTTCCTAACACAATTGTTCCGTTAACAGTCAGAGGGCTGTGCATCTCTACTAAGGAGAAATAGGCTGTTGGAGGATGGGCTGGAACAGTGGATGCTTCCTTTGCCCTGAAGCCACTGAAGTAACTCAGATACCTCAGCTCTGGGGAGTAGTGTTACCTCAGCAAGGGGGCAACTATAAGGACACCCAGAGTATTTTTTGCTTAAGGCAAAACAGTAAGGCGTGTATTTGTTAGGGAGCCCAAGTTCCTTTAGATAGAAAGTTTGGTTTCTGTTCTTGTCTACCCCAAAGCAATCTATTGACTGATGTAACCATTCTTCAAATAGCAAGTGAATTGTGAATAATTTATTTGTGACTGTAGGAAGATCCAAGTGTAGAACTATGAATTGACAGTGGTTTTGAAGCAAGTGAAATCTCATGAACCTGCTAGTACATTGGATATACTGTGATACAAAATCAGACATCCTGATGGTAAGGAATTCCTCTGCCTCCTAGATCCAGAGATGTGAATGCCAAAGTGGCCATTTTGGACTTTGTTCATTCAATAAGACTGAGGAGCATTCTGGCGTCTGTAATTAGCCTCCATCACTCATTACTCTGGGTTGTGGAAAAAATTGTTCAAGGAGGGCCCTACCGCTCTGTCTGGGATCTTCTTTTTGAATTAGCTTGGGCATTCTGGATTGATGCTTTCCAATGCTTTAATTTGCAGCTGTCTCATCTAAAGAATTTGATGTCTGCTGAGAGTGAAGATATTTTGCTCCCACCTTATATATCAGCAACAGCTGGTATCTGTCAGATACTTCTGGTAAGTCCAAAGGGACTTCATTAATTAGGTGAGCTACTCTTCTGACACAGAAGTGTGCAAAATGTCCAGCACCTGATGAGGTACATCCTGCACTATTTCTGGTATGAACTAATACAGTCGCTCTCTTCATCTGATCTTAGAAGCTTTTTAGACATTGAGGGGCACAGATTCAAAGGAATCAGGATCTTAAACAGAACTGAAGAGCAAATGGTAACTGGGCCTAAATGTTCTTATTTTAGGATTTTGCCCTCAGAGGTTCCAATTTTTGAATACAATGAGGCTTGAGACTGCAAAATCTATTATCTCAGCTTAGCTCTCTTTTATGAAATAGTAGGTGAGAGACAAGCTTTAGAGCACCCGTATGACTGTGTAAAGAAAAGCCGTAGGGGGCTGAAGAGGAAGGTAATATACCATGCTGAATGCTATATTTATATCTCTATAAAATTTGAGACTCCTGAACCCATGCAATTCACACAGACAAAGCAGCAGATCTTTCACCACTTTCCTGGAAATAAGATGATGAATAACATAATTCCATTTCCAAGGGAGAAGCAGCAAGCACTGGGGTAAGGCGTTAAAGCCCTGCAGCTGCCTTTCACATCATTTCTCCCGGTCATTGTTATTAGGACTACAGGTCTGCCTAGGAATATAATGTGAAGCAAAACTAATAGCAAAGGAATCTCTAGGTCTTCGATCGTTTCTAGGTACCAAGTAAAATAAGATTCTAAATTTCTACATTCAAGTACAGCATTAGTCTAAATACTCAATATTCTCAGTCTTGCCAAAGAAGCAGCAGTAACCAAGGTCAATATATGTGTAAAGCAGGAAATTCAGCAGCTTATTTCATTATCAAGCACTGACAAAGTCTGACGCTACCAGGGAGTCCACCTCTAGCTAGGAATTTCTAGCAAGAGGTCCTAATGGAACCATTTCCTGCAAAATGCGTAAGGGGCAGTTTTCATCTTCTGTTAAAAGAAGGTTCTTAAAGAAAAGCTCCTGTGCCTCTGTGATCTTAATAGGGGTGTTTCCATCTGCATCTTTTAAAAATGGAGGCTTTGCTGAAGGAGACAAGGAGGTGACTCACACTAATCTCAGAAGTGCTCTCTGTAATACTACAGGTAGATGTCCCAGGGACACTGACAGACCCAACAGAGCAATCAAGAAAGAAAACATTTGAATCCAGACTTCCTTGGCTTTTAAAGCATTTCTGCAGAGAAAGAGGGAACTTTCTTCAAAGCAACAAAAGCTTATAAAAGAAGAGAAGCCAAAGGCAATAAGCTAGTTATGCACTCTATATAAACACTGTACTGAACTAGTCTTCTTAGAAAGAAAAAAGGGCAAGCCCTTCAAGGACATTTCCTAAGCCCCATGAGGCCTTACTTCCTTGTTCCACCAAGAAAGAAATTGAGGTAGGACCAATTTCTCTTCTGTGCAGTTCTGCATTATATCTTCTATAACTCTGCAAGTTGTAGGGCTTGCAAAAGCCAGAGACATCCTAGCACGGACTAATCCTGGCTGCAGGAGGAAACTCATGCAATTCAACACGGAAAACTGAGATTTGAGATTAGTATAGCCTGGAAGCTGCTACCCTGTTACAGTGACTGTCTGAAAGGCCACCTACCAACGTCTCAATCTAATCACCTCTAACCTAGGGGAGATGGAAGAAGTAACATAAGAAACGGCCAAATTGTCTTTAAAACCAGTAGGGGAATCTCTAACAGTGGAAGGACCAGCCAGTGGAGAAAACGGTTGCTTTTGCACTACTATGCTCTGCCACTGAAAGTTCAGCTGCAATAGATTTGAGGCTGTCTCTTCATACCTATTTTCAGATTTTATTTTCTGCTCAAGGCACAATGTCACAGGCTTCAATCCAATAAAAAGTGATATAGTAAGACGCCAATAAAATATCTAACCTTCCTTCCTATCTCAGGCTGTTACATATTCCAAAATTTAGAGCTGCAATCAATCAGCCTGAAAGTGTTCCATCGTTAGTGACTAGAGTCAGCAACAACTTGAAGATAGTTTCCTGGTATCTGTGAAATAATTCTAACCACTTGTTAGCCTCTGTGTATATTTTTAAAAGAGCTGCTGACGCCTTGTGGAAAAGGCCAAGATATATTATTAATTGCCACTTCTGCATACATATAACAATCTTTTTCCTTGGCTTTTCATTTGCTTAGAAATTGTTGCTTGATTTTTGCTTGTTTGCACACATCTTAGCAACAGACGTACTGCTAGAAGTTTCACTTTGGGTGAGGAACCATGTATCTCTTAAGACGGCATGTGCCAAACCACTATCTTAAACCCACAAGACAAATGGGATCTTGAAACTGAAGATAAATCTTGGGGTAGGTATTGAGAAGTATTTCCACAAAAGCCTAGCTACAGTATTACTTGTGCCTAGAGAGTGACAGAAGAATGACCTTACAATCAGGGGAATCACAGCTTCTTCAGAAGTCTTTGCACCTTTCTGCTCTAACACCTGGCCAGCTAACAGTGACATTTAGTTCGTTCTTAACAAAGAAAGCTGGATTTATGAAAGCAGTCGCTGATTCAAATCGCTGGTTCCTCCTGGGAATACAGGCTTTCAGCTGTGGTGAAAATGTGTTGAAATAAAGCATTGGTGATGGGGATCCTGCAAAGGTCATTCCTCCTAT
Source organism: Dromaius novaehollandiae (assembly GCF_036370855.1). Lineage (NCBI taxonomy): Eukaryota > Metazoa > Chordata > Aves > Casuariiformes > Dromaiidae > Dromaius > Dromaius novaehollandiae. The sequence continues at coordinate 30,200,808 of NC_088098.1, forward strand.
CAGTAGAGAAAAGTCTGTGTGTCTGCCTTACTAAAATTAATTCAATGCCTTCCCTTTGGGATTGATACTGCCCACCAACACGAATTTAAACAGCAAGGTGGGGAGGCTTACACTGTGTAAGCACTGAACATTTAAGTATTCAGAGAAAGAAGGAAGAAAGACTACTAATTTTGCCTTAAGTAGTCCATGACAAAACAGACAGGCTTGTTCTCCTTTTTTAGAACAGCAGTATGTAAAACCTTAAAAGCAGAAGAATCTCATACTAAGAGATCTGTGTCTGAAAATAATTCTATACTTAAAAAGCTGCTGTTCCCTCTTATGTCATTCATAAAACAAGGAAAATCTTCCCATCTCCTTGTCCCTGCTACTCTCCCATGTCATGTTTCCCTGTCCCCAGGCCACGGAGCTTTCCAGCTTGTAAGGTTATTCTTCAAACTGCAGCTTTCTAAAAGTGGTTGGTCTATGCACAGGAAAAGCACCGTGGTAATAACCTGAGTGTGGGCAGGGGTGTGACAGCTGCATAATCATTCTTTGCAATGGGAAAGATGTGCAACACAGCCTATTTCAGTATGCAAGAAATAAAGTGGATGAATGGGGGTCTGGATTGATACCCATTTCCACACGTAAAAAATCTGACATATGACCAGGTTACTGCAGAGTGACAGATTACAGCGCATGCTATCAGCCCATGGTAAATGTGAGGTCACCTGCATTAGTTTAGCCTTCAGCACAAACTGAAGATCAAATGATTACCTCCTATCATGCAGTAATTTGATCTTGTATCTAAGCTTTCCTTTGCAGCTATCTAGCAGAGAAAAGCCAGCCTTCAGAGAAAATTAAACAACCCTTGCTCCCCTTTTTGGGAGAAAGAGGGAAAAAAAAATTCCTCAGCTCTTCTACCTTAGGACTTTAGCTGTGCAAAGAGGATGGGAGGAGACTGATCAGTGATTATGAGCTCCTTTTCCCAGCTCCTTATGCAAGGGGCATGTACAGAAGCAGAGGTAGTGCCAGAGAGATTCTGTTTTAAGCACTACTCCCGACTTCACGTATTATCTTTAGCAAGTCACTGAATCTTCCAGTGGGTCAATGCTGCACTTATAAATTAGGAATACTTATACTTTCTTTTTTTGTCTCTTGTTTACCATGCTTACGTAGACTACAATTTCTTTAGGTCAAAGTTTAACTTTCATTGATGCAGGGCCCACTACCAGTTAGAAATGGTAGATGTTACTGTAATGCAAGCCATAACACTGCACCATCTTTTTCAGATACTGACCTTCACAGGATTCTCCGCTTGGTGAAAACATCCCATTGTCATGGTAGCCATCTCTGCACTCACAGTGGTACCAACCAGGCAGATTAATGCAGTTAGCACGGCTGTCACATTGAACAAAGCCATCTGAGCATTCATCAATGTCTGTTTAGTAAGAACAAAAAAAGAAAAGAAAAAGAAAATTCACTTAGAGGAACGTACTATACTTGCCCAATGGAAGAAGCATGTCTGTAGTATTCCTGAGTTTCACAGAAGTATTCTAATTACTAACACTTAGATTTCCAGAATTATTTGTGGTAAATTTTTGAATCTTTTCCATAGAAGGTCTTAGTTAACCGCATTGGCCCAGCTAACAATGGAGGTTCTGCTAATCCTATTTATTGTTTACACACTAGCAACTCATTTTGTCACAATACATGATAGATTATCTGTTATCTGTGTAACAGATAATGTTATCTGTACATCTGTGTGTTATCTCTTATCTGCCCAGAGGATAAAGAAGGAGTCAGGCTGTGTTTCTGGAGGTTAACCCTTCGATGAGTGCAGGCTGCCTGATAAACCAAGACTGTTTCCGGGGGCATATCAAAACATTAAATCTTTATTCCAGTACTCATTTGTGTTCTTGGTAACATCAATTTTAGGTTAGTGGCATTTCCCTGTCTTGTGATGTTCCTGTTGACTTATACCAGTGCCTCTGCAGCCAGCTATGCCAAGAGTTAGCCTCCCCTCTCACTACCAAAAAGAGTAGTCAGGATTCCAAACATGCATGCTTACATCCTAAAGTTGTCCTTCAGAAATAAAAAGCTCTAAAAAACCCTATGAGTTTGAATATTGAATAAACCCTCATGCCCTCATAAGCCCCTTCTGGCCAAGTAAAGACTCAATCAGGAATCTTTAGAACTGAATATTAAAATAACAATTTCATTTAAGACTCAAACTGTTAAAAGTACACCAGCCATTCATCTAGTATCCTCTGGGATGCAGGTGCAATGAAGAGACATGACATGACCATTGAAATTATATGTATAAATGCATTGAAATTCTGCTCATAGTGCCTGTTGGCTCCCATTTATGTCATCTGTTATTTTCATAGGAGAAAATGTACACTGGCTACAAAAATCAATTGTGAACCACAATAAGGGCACAATTCTATCTTCTGAGAATATAAGTATGTAGATAGAGCATAGCAGTTAGTGCACAGATACAGATATACTCACTCAAGTCTCCTATGAAATTTGTTCAAAAATAAACTTTTAAAAGAAAATGAGGCCTTTTCACCCATCCAAAATGCTTCATCTCATGTTTGCAGGAAAGAACGTTATTAAGTATTTGGGGGACACCTGCATAAACTATGAGGTATTTCCTCAGTCATCTGCATTTGTTTTCAAGTTCTACTTTTTCTTATATACCCTGAGGAGAGGGAGGTAATCTGTTTGGGGGTGTTTTATTTACAAGCCAATTGGTCTCTGACACTACACTTTTGTATTACAAGACTGGTACAGTCGTCTTAGAACAACCAGTCATTTCATCACTGTATTGGGTTTTAAAAGCTTTATAGTTAATTGAGGAAAATTCATGAGAAATTTTCATTACTAGGTCTCAGCCCAATTTTCTATCAAGAGTCTCTTTGGCTAGGTGCTCCTGGTGTACGTTATCAGTATTTATCATGATGAAAGTTAACAGTACTCTTGTTAGAATACTGCATCAAACGTGTATCAGGAATTAATTAATCGGTATCAACCGGTTTAAAACACAGAATTTTCAACTCTACAGTGAATTCCAGGATAATCATATAATAAATAACTCCTGATGCAGGACTAAGAAATGCCAAACTTTTACAACCTTCAGCTGTTCAGTGTGTGCATCTCTAACTCAGTATAAACTCTGGCCTTTTTCTTGTGAGCAGGCAGGAGCCTGGGGGACTACAGAAGTGTTTGAGAGATCAGAGGAAGATCAATGAAAATTATGTTGCTGGAGTGAGAAAAGGTTGGTTTGCAGTCTATGCCTTATCTACTGTTTTTCACTTATATACCCACAGATTGTTCAAAAAAAAAAAAAAAAAAAAAAAAAAAAGAAGGAAAGGAAAGGAAAAGAAGAAAGGTCTACAATCTAGAACTTAGCATACCATTGGGGAATATGCTAAAAGATAGCTTGGTTGGTAGGCATGATCTAAGTCACTAAGCTAAAGGCTTGAGATCATCTCCTCAATAGAGAATAACTTGCTGGGACTGGCCAAAGCTACAAGCCCCACAGAATCAATGAAGCGTGTAGTCTGAGGCTGAAAAAGCAGAGAGCTGTTGTTCAGACCTTTATACTCACTACCTAGTAACATGTATTAAGACACTGGATAGCATATATTTCTCCTCTTGGAAAGTGGAATTTATTTATTAGTGACGAGGAGGAGGAAAAAGTCTTATTTAAGTCAAAGTAACAGATATGAATTAAAGGCGGCCTGTGTTCCTCTCTTCAGAACAATTTATTTGTGAATCTGTAAGCTTTATGATTATGAGCAGCGTGCTGCAGGCACAGGCTGAATACATTCTGATGAACTCACTGACTATTCAGGAAAACAAACCTTGAATGTCATGTCAGTATTGGTAAACTGACAAACAAAGTAGCTCTTCTGTATTTATTTGCAAACTATCTGGCAAACCTGTATCACAAGAAATATTACTTGGGATGAAATGCTTCATCAGATGCCAAAAAACAAAGAAATACATTCCCTCAGCTTCATTATGGCTGCATGCAAAGCTGTTGAGTGGAGTATGTAAGAGTGCCTACCATAAAATGCTGATGGCAGCATACCATTGGTCTTTAAGAAATGTCATATTCTTGACAGATTGCTTGCCTGCAAACCACTCCATTGGAACCACTGCTGCATTGGTGTTGAATAGTCCATTATTCTTTAAATGATTTTGTAGCAAACAAGAAGTCCAAAAAATTTCTTCTCACCACTAACTTTTTATGCAAAAGATTTTACAGCATGTGCTGGTGGGTTCCAGAAAATAAATGTTACGTACAAAATTTTGTTCTAAATCTTCCAAATAACGTTGATCGTTAACTCTCACAGAGACTTGCACTGTAAAGGGATAAAATAACTGTTGCGACTCTGTTAAATAAGAAAATGCAGCAGAAACGTGTTTTGCAGAACTAAAGCACTGATTTCATGGAAAGTTTTCTTGACATTTGCATAAAAGGATTTCTATTTTCAAATGGGCATAGCATGGCTCCGGAAGTGCTGTGAAAGGATCTACAACTGAAAGGATCTTATTAGTATGGGCAAAGCAGCCAGAAATAATCTTTCTCTTTCCTATGGTGAAACATTCCCCGATGAATCATCTCACAGCTGCTCAGTCAGAGGTGTGAGCTGACGGGAGAAGAAAAACTGACTGAAGTTTTGCTTAGCCAGTGGCTATGGTATATCAGTGGACTATATGGAACATTAACAGCACTAATGAAGTCCTGTTTGATGCTGTACTAGAAAGACACAAAAAATGAAATGCTACTCTATAGAAGGTGGTTGCTGAAAAGGCATTATATTTTCACTTTTGAAAGAAATTAAACAAAGTTTCAAAGTACAAGTAAAGAAGTGATGTCACTTTTTCAATAGCAGGTGATGATATTTGCAAGCAAATACACAAAATGGACATCTTATTCTGAGTATGCAAGTTCTTTTCTTTTATTAGCTATAAGAAGCTGTGGCAAAGGAGAAAAAAAATAAAAGCATCTCATTTAGGAGGTAAAATAGAGTCAGTCCCATCTGTGTGAAGGTTCAAAGCATGCAGTCTACAGGTTTAATCCTGGTGCCATTGAAATGTATGGCAGAACTCCCATTGACTATCATGGAGGCAGTATTTTCTTCATTTTTTTTTCTTTTTCCTTCTTAAACAAACAGTACAATTGCACATTCCAAATCTCCCACCCCACTGGTGCAAGTAGCCACCTTTGGAACAGAAAGTAATACTGAGACAATCCCTGGAAGTAACCTTCACCCCCAAACTGGAGAGCAGCTACACAACTGGTAGCGCAGCACAGCACTTCAGCACCTCCTGTCCGGCTCCATTTCCACCCTGAGGAATTTGCATGACAGAAGATCTGTGATTTCTGCTCTTAAAACAATGTGCCTGGAGAACAGGCAAGTGTGATACTGGTGAGCACTATGAAACATCAGGAACACGAGGACTCTGTCTGCGCTACAGAATTTTGAATGCACTCATAGCAATAGCATACATATCCTATTGCCACAAAACAGCATAATTTATTATTACACATTTATCTTGCACACAGTTTGCTTTTAAAATATTCAGTTTTTCTTCTTGAACTAAAATCAGCCAACCTGGTTACTTCCATATTATGTTACCCATTTTTCAACTGGAAAAACACCTCAAATTTTTGCTAATTGAAACGCCACTCTAATAAAATAGTTACAATGCCTGGCTTTTTGAAAGTAAGGATGGTATACAACTAGCTTCGCTTGAGATGGAAAAAAGACTTGCTCTTCCAAATCACCTTCTTTGCACCTCTGAATCACTCATTTTCTGAACTGTGGCAACAGTTATAGCTATTATATCCCTTGCTCTTGGGGAGACTGAGAAAACTCTGCTCCCTGAAGAGTCAAATAAGATCATTAGCAAATTATCCACTGGTACAGTATGAAAAAAGAAAAGCCGGCAGCCTGATGAATATTATTAGAGAATTTCTGTACAATAAGAGCTTTTGAAGATCAAAAGTGCTATAAAATTGCCAATTTGAAAGATAGCTGTGCTCTTTCATCCAGCGATAGGCCCAAGCTCTCTCATGTGGCCAGGCTGCACTCAACAAAGAACCACCGTGTGGGGGAAGAGGAGGGGGAATTATACCATTTTACATCACTCTCACTTCAAGATTGAAATATTAATCACCAGATCCTGCTCTCAGAAAAGTCTGTATGCCACCATCAAGCACAAGGTTACAGAGACGGAGAGCACAATTTAGTTCTAAAATCCTTTCTTTCATAAACCTCTTCATCCAGTTCCAAACCAAAGCCCCCAAAGCCCTTTCCATTCAAGAAGGAAACATCCGCTGATTCAAAGTTGTGAATATTTAGAATTTAGTTATTTCCATTCTGGAAGTTTTTCTGGGACAGTATAGCTTATAGTAGTCAGCTAAGACTGCCAAGCGATAGAGACTTCCAGTTGAAGTAATCTGGCCCAGTGCTAATTGGGTTATCATCACCAGATAGATTTTTAAAGACTAACGAGCAGCCAGCAAATTCCATAACTTTCAGCCACTACTGCATTAGGCTAAGTTTGAAATCTCATTTCAAAGGCAACAGCCTTCCCAGTCTAAGGCTAACCTCCAGAGCCACCCACATCCCAGCCCTATATCCCAGCCCAGCATAAATAAAGTGCATATGCTGAAAGAAGTATCACTTCAACACAGATCACTGAAGAAGTAAGCAATTAGGGGACATACGAACTACGAAGCTGTTCATAAAGATGAACCTTCAGTGCTTTTTCATTGGTACACTTGGAACACTCAGACTGCAGTAAGTTTCTGCATATGTCAACTTACTTTCAAGGATGCTATGTCCAGCCTCAGTATAAAAGACTACATCCCGACTTTTCAGACTTATGTTCATGTAATAGAATGTCTGGTAGGATTAAGAGGATGTCTGAGTTATAGGATTTTAATAAGTATGTACACAATAGAGAAAAGGCTTCAGCCTTATTCAGTAGGACAAAATCAAAGTTCATTATACTGTATAATGTATCTGCTGTCATAACTCAATTTTCTGGAGTAGCTGTGAAAAGGATTCATTATTTCTACTGCAAATTCTAGAGTCCCATCTCTACACTTAAAAAGAAAAAAGTGTTTTGTTTGGTTTTCATGTGACAGCAGATTTCTAATATGATGATACTTGAGAAGACCTTGCTGTTCAATCAGACCTTTGATTTGAGAACTTATGTAAAAATCAGGTCCCACTGAAGAAACATAACAGCCTGAAACTGGTTCAATATACTAGAGCTATCTCACTGTTAAAACAAAATATCTGCCTTTGGGACTTCCATCTCACTACATTCCTATATATTGCAGGCATATAAACATCATACAGAAGGATAAAAAACAAGAATATAGAAGCTGAGACTGCTGAAACAATTCAGGGAGATACCAGTTATATCAGAAAACCAAAGTTGTTTAGAATGCACTTTAAATCTGTTTTGTAAAGACTGATCAACTGCTTCCTTCTAACACTGCTGCTGCTGCTGATTCCCAAAGGAACTTTCTTCCTTGGTTAATAAAAGTTCCAGAACCTGATTTTCTTTAGAATCTCACTCCGATTTGTTCAGCCTCCAGTAACTCTTTAAAGATATGATGACACACCCTGACTACTGTAACACGCTTTTCACTGTATGGGCTCTCACAAAGTTCCCATTGAACTACGGAATATTCTTGAGTTTCCCTGTATTTGTATTCCAACATTTCATTCAATTGTAAGTTTAAATTATGAAGGACCAGACTACAGTTGGCCTATGGGGTATAGGAAAGAGAGGAGTCACCTATCCTTTTATCCTAGCATAGCATAATTTCATGAGTAGAAGGATTTTCTCAGTATAGCATGAGAAACATTGGCTATCTCAGATAAAGTCTTCAGAGAGCAGTGAAGACCATGGTCTTTCCTTCCCCTGCTTCCCTGGAAAATGGATCAGGCCAGTGCAGGAAGAAATGCATCTCATCTTGCATGCCTTTGGAGTTGCTGCTCCTATCTCTATACCTCCATGACTCTAGCAGAAATTCTGGCCCAGTCAGCCTAAAACCATAATCTGGCTCAAAGGGCAGGAACCCTAGACCAAGGGCTACAAAAGTAATTTTTAAAACTACTTCAACAGGTTGAGTCAATGCTGCAGATATGTTCTTCACTATAAGTTTCCAACTGTCATGTTGCATGAAAAAATAAACCTATCGTTAAAACAGCTCTTTTTTTTTATTCTAGCAAGAGCATGATTGCATTTTTTTGAGTACCCTGTCCATGGAAAACTAATTTAGTTCCATTAATGAAAAGGAAGCAAAATGTGATTGAGGATGTAATATGGAATTATGGTTCATTAATTCTCCAAGTATGTAATTTTCCAGACTCCTGATCCCCCATTGATTTCTGCACACCCCCATAGGTCCTGCTAAATGCCAGCAAAAGGAAATTCAATCATGTTGTTATTTCATATGTGGCAGTGGCAGTGCTCCAAAATTAGATAGAAACATTATGAAAGGGAATTTTCCACTGACTGCTTCACCATGCAGCCCTGTTAACAATTCTTTGTTATCAGAAATTGATCAATCACAGACCTCACAGATAACTGAAACTATGACAGCTTCTCATTATGCAGCCAATACCATCAAAGGATATGACATTTGTAACAACTGAACATGATAATTCAGAACACCTAATTAGCCATGATGAACTAGGTACATGCTTGAATAGTTAAAAAAAAATGTAAGGAATATATTTTTCCATGAGATCCTGTGAAACTGGTTATGCCAATCCTCATTAGAGAGTTAGATAAATTGAGACAATACTGGGTTTCTGTTTTCAGATTTTGAATAAGATGTGGGTTTGCTTTCAGTTTGGCCATAATTCTCAGTATAGCAACTCATCTTAAAAATAGTACATGCTTATGTTCCCTTGTTCGCCCTACCTTGAGAAACAAATATAATCATCTTCCTCAAGACACCAAAACCACTTGAATACCTTGAAATACACAGGTAAATTCATTTTAGTTACATACTAGTTTTTCGAAGTTATGTAGCTCGATTTGCACAGATTAGAAATAAGACTAATGCACTAGTGCTGATCACTAAAAATACTGTCAGTTACTGGATAACAATAGCTGAGTTCTAAAGAAAATGGCTATATTAATCTGTTTGAAAAGAGAAAAATTAATTTTGTCAGGTGCTTTCTTTTGTGAAGAGTGAGAAGGAAGGCCTTACTTGCTCCATGTACTGAATGAAGACCTTGAATTTTATCAGGTGAGGAATCAAGTCATTGATAATTGTGAGGTGCAAGAACAACTTCTACATATTTGAACCAGGGATTCAACCAGTGTATTCTTAGTTTAGTTTGGGTTCAGCTTTGCAAAAACCTAGTTCAAGTTCAGTTCTAGTATGAATTAAACAAAACTTCCAACGACTCAAGTTCAGAGGACATTAAAGGAAAACAAACAAACAACAATTCACTCAAGCTTCTGTCTTGGATTTAATTTGACATCCTGATTTGAGCTTGGTCTTCTGCTGCTGGTCAGGGTATCACACATATTATGTGTGTGCATGCCTAATGTTAAAACAGTCTTACCTACATTTTCTTACTGGTGACCTACTACTGTGACTCTCAGCCCATATGCCAGTGACCATCAAACTACGTTGCTGTTCTTCAAGTGTAAAATCATGTAGAGGTCATACAAAACCACTGAACCACAGAAATGGAGTAAACACACTATTTCTTTGCTTGGGCTATAAACATATCATTGGCATATTATCTGCAGAGATTGCAGACTCCCTCATGTTGACAGCAAGAGAAAGGGCTCCGTAGGGATATGGTGCAATGATTGGCGGTGTTATAGATTTTAATTCCACTAATAGTTGAATAGGTCATAATTCATAAAAGGGAGAGCTTGCACTGAGTTATGAAGGTCATCCTCATTTTCCTTATATAACAGAAGGAAATTTTATTATAATACTGTCCAGCTGCATTATTCACATTTTATTTATAGCCTACAGTATTTTAAGAACCTAACCGAAATTTCAGTTTGCATGTTTAGTAAAGGAGGTTCTTTCCCACAGTAAAATAATAGCTGAGTTGTGGATGCACTAAAATCCTCCAAAGATGCATTTTTATTTTTGTACTAAAATACAAAAAATCCTGTCTCCTCAAACTTCTCTTTTAAAATTCTCCTTTTTCTGTTTTCTCAAATGCTTTTTTAAAAGCTGCTACAGATAGGAATGAAATGTTGCAACAAGCTGAAGTAGACACAAAAAGATAAGTGTTAGTATTTGGCTCTTCAGCAGAGAAAAAATGTCTTTTGTTATTTAAACTGACAAATACTCTGAGGGAAAAAGAAATAATATACAACTAAGAAAGTGTGAGGGAAAAAGAAATAATATACAACTAAGAAAGTGTGTCAGGCAAGGAAAATGAAAAAAGAAAAAGTTACAAAACAAAAAGGATGCTGTAGTAAGGTTCATGCCTAAATCCAGAAAGTTCACCAAATTCCATATGGACACTTTTGCTTAATCGCTGTCAGAGTTTTATGAATAAACAGAAGTAAAACATGTGAAGCAAAGTAAAACTTTCCAAACTTCTAAAGTCACCAGCCATCGTCTCTCTTCTCATTTTGAGTTCACTTCTCATATCTCAGAAAAATACAGGTGATAACTGGAATTAGTGTGACCTCTCTGCCAGACTCTGCAGCCAGGCAAAAAGCATCTCACCCACAGAACCCTGGCTTTTCCCCTGGCTTGTTGCAGATCTTATCTGTTTACAGTATAGAAACTTTACAGCTTCTTCTGCAATTTAATGAGCTGACAATTTTATAAAAGCCCTCTCTAAAAGTCAAAGGAAGCATACTTTCTCAGCTTTTATGAATTGGCTGAGCTTTCCTTTTGGAGTAATATGATAAAAAAATCCTCTGTATCTTCTCTCGGATGTTGACTTAGTCGAACAGAAGAGCAAGAGGAGCAGAAATGGGAGGACCTATATCTTATCCAGACTTTTGTCACTGACTTATTCTTATGCAAACCTTGTCATCTACCCAACTTGGCCTTGTGTCTTGATTTCCAGCTCTGTAAAATAGGGAGAAAGTGCTCGTATCAGCCATTTTTCCTTTTTTTTTTGTTTTGTTTTGCCTACAAAGAGCTCTGGGGGAAGAATTTTTAGTAATGGTACTAACCCCGTAAGTATCACGTGACATTGCCCAGGCATGTTTTGGGGAAAAGCAACAGACCAGGGAATAGGAACTATGGACAAGACGAATGTGTTTTGGGGAGATGAGAGAGCAGCAGCAGAGTTCAGCTGTACAGATGAGAGCTGCACCTCCTGCCCTTACTCCCTTGCCTTATTTGTTCAGCAGCACAGACATATTGTACAACTCATCACCAGCATACTGATACTAATTTGTGTTGCCTTTTTTTTTAAGCAGAACTCTCAACGTAGATCACAAGTACTATTTCCTGTAAAAATATAAAAGTCTCCTGTACAATTCTACTGGACTCTGAGGATATTTAATTTTATGCATAATTGAAACAGTGATTGAATACAGCATCAGCATGTGTAACTAACTTTATATTACTGTATATGTTCAGAGGAAATATTTAGAGAGAGGGAGGTACAGGAAACTACTTTTTACACCAGCAAATTGAATTTCATAATTTCACCTGTATACAGCATATCCATATCATATGTGCCATGTTTGTAATGCATCTACTGGCTGCATATATCTATATTTTTGCAGCCTTAATTAGCACTTGGAAAATTGTTAAAATAGAGCATTCCTTGTAGGAAAGTTTCATTGTCCAGGTGTTAGCTGAACTCTTCCTTGCTACAATTTCTGAGACTGGCAATCATGTTTTCTTTCTTTTTTTTTTTTGTTTTGAACTTCCCAACAAATATGAAGGCTCTGCTTTTATCTGCTGGTAGTTAGCTGAAATATGATGGAATTATCAGTTGTAATGCCAGTTCAGCCAACACTTACAGTTGGCTATCTTTTATCAGTATTGTGAATACGCAGTATTTTTTCTAAGTGACAATTCTTTTTGAACCTAAAGTTACTCTTAGACTACAACCATCAAATGACAAAAAGTTGCAAATCATCTTATGAATGAAATCCTTTGAATCCCCCCCCCTTTTTTTTCTTGAGAAAAACTAATCTGGAGGCTCTCGGAGCAGAGTCTCAGCAGAAACTCCAGCCTCAGCAGAAACTCCGTCCAAGAGTTTCTTGCTCTTTGCTCTCTGAAAAGGCTCTTCTGAACTCATTTGGGCTGAGGGAAGAAAACAGCCAGTTTACACCCTTTATACGAATCAATGGAGAAATCTCAGACAAGTCATAGGGGACAGAGATAGGACGGCAGCCTAGACAACCTGCTTTTGTAACCTACTCCCTGCCAGATTACTAACCAAACTCTACAGAGGGTTCGTAGTTTACTGACTTCCAAACACAAACACAAATCTGGGATGTTCCTCCTGCAAAATGTAATCATTCATCAGCTTTCACCTTGTGTCAGGATGACTTCCTCAACCTTTCCTTCAACCTTCACTTGTCTATTCGAGCATGTACAGTTTGGACTGTGTGAGGGACATGCCCTTTGCCACCTGCAACCCTTGGGGGTAAAGCTGCTGCTGTCTCACACATTCCACAAGCCGTCCTGTCCCCCACCTCTGCTAGACTTCAGCGCTAAAGGAGATCTCTGTTAAAAGAGAAGTACAGCCAGGAGAGAGTTAAAGCCTTTGTCTCTACTTAGCTTCTGCCCGTGTTTGCTCTAGTCTATTTGCCTATGTTCATGAGAGCAACTGGTGCCCAATTAAAAAAGCAGAGATTGCAGCATTTGCCTCTTTAGTGCTCAGTGTTCCTTAAGAAGTAATATACTAAATGCTTGCAGTGACGTTAGAGTCAGGCAAATTCAAGATATTTTTCATGAGCACTTTTTAATTAGCTTAGAAAAATGCACCACACTTGAGATCCTTAGGTGGTAAAGCCTCACTTGAAAACCAACCCTAGCTTGTCTTTTATTAAACCCTGGTATGTTTCCTACTTTGTAAAAGTACAAACATTAGTAGCAACTTGTTTTATTTTTACACGTTGGACTGGACAGCTATTCACCTAGAATACTAATTAGTTGTAGGGAAGGAAAATGATTTACAAATAAAGCTGAGACCACATTGCATATTTTAGTTCCTTCAACTAGATTCTAGCTTAACAGGACTCTGGCTCACTCAAAGTCTGACTTCCAGAACTATATTAAAGAGTCAGCACTACAATATGCCTCACTGCCCATGTTTTTCTTAGGGTTGGTCAGAGATACCAGAATGATCTTAACCATCAATTGCGAAATGTTGTTTCTGCATCAGTTCAAGTGGACATTTTAGCATGACTCATTACAGCTCATTATTATTGTTACTTGACAGAGACAAATAAGAGAAACGGGATCAGATGCAATGAAAAAAGGCCAGACATGCAAGAACTTTATCAATTTGTATCAGCTGAATAGAAGGGCTAGTTTTGGTGAGATGAAAGTATGAGAAGGGAGGTTGGTTAGAAAAACAATTACTTTTATCAGGTTTGTCAAAAAAACAAAACAGATGAGGAATATGGAGAAAAATAAGGACAAGAGAGTCATTAATTCTAAAATACTCTATGCTTTGAATAAAATACTTTGGGCTAACTACTGAAGACTTAAGATCACAAGTAAGAAAAATAAACCAATCATCAGCAGAACTCTGCTTGATTTAGTACCAGCTTTTCAGTAAAGCCTATGGAGCTTCAACCCGTGAGGTACAAAAAAATGACTCCCTGCTCAGTCTCAGGGAGCTGAAAATGCACAGAAATCAAGGCCATATTGTACCTTCCTTCTTTGTCTCATCTGTTCCACCAGAAGCATCACATGAACAAAGCTTCTAATTAGCATGGAAGCTGTGAGGACTGTAGCTCCTGACCTCATAATTTTATGTAAAGTATATCATAGGAGTGCAGAAAAAAAAAAGGGGGGAACCAAAAGTTGCTTTGCACTCTCTGCTCTGCATCAGCCAAACACGATTTTTGGAAGACTTTCTAGGAATTTCAGATTTGACATAGTACAAACTAGGCCCATCTGGCTGGAACAGCCAGTCAACCCAGGATATTTCTGTACATGTATGCCAAAAAATCTTAGTGTATTAATCACCAGTTAGCAATATATATAATTAAAATAGTAGTTAACATATACTGTGCCCTAACAAGTACATCACAAAACCAGACCTACCCAACAAAACAATGCAGGGCAAGTAAGCAGCGTGGAGGTTCAAATTCATAGAATGACTGTCCTCAAACTATTTATCTGAACTTGAGGCAAGCCAGAAGAAGAAAAAACTGAATGGAAATTCTCTCCAAGTACTGAAAAGACTTGGGGACACAACCAAGATACTGGATTAGATGATTAGATGGTTTACGAGGGCACAGTTCAGGATTTGAATCGCTGCTCCTAGGCACTACTTGCCCACAGTTGCTCAGGAGGTAAACCTTAATGGCTTTCACTCATTTCACCCATGGCAACAGGAAAACTACATTAAGTCAACCATGCAAATTAACATGGTGATTTTATTCCACACCCTACTAGTGCTTGTTCAAATCACAAAAATCACTGGTTATTTTGGAAGCATTTACAAATTTTGCAACTACAAGAAGAGCAGAAATGTTATGAATCAGATGACTGATATACTGGAATGGCTTTGTAAGGAAACATCTCATACAATTGCTTCCTGCTAACTTCTCAAGCCACCAAAAATTATAGGTACAGAGGCTTGTTTCATATTACATAATTGTAGTTCAGTGGTAGGAGTGCAAAACAAAGTGTTTATTTCAAAATTCAGTATCAGGGTTCTGTACCAAGATATTGAAAAAATATCAGTGACAATAACATTATTTTTTTGAAGTAGAATTATCTACTACATTTAAAGAAGACAAAGAAGCTGATGGCATAGGATTCTTCCCATGAGTTTGCCTATATTTTTACTATCTGATTTTCCTACAGTGAGAGAGCTTTTAAACGGAATAATAGAGAGTAGATGTGGCATCACTAAACAGACTAGTGATATACATTACCTAGATAAACCAAGGATAGTTCAAAGAACATTGCTCCTGCCTCTGAAACCCATAATTGACATAAAAAAAACTACCAACTTTGGGAAGACCAAGGCTCTGATACAGTCGTGTTTTTAACCTCAATCAGTGCAGTTGGGTAGTGACTTCATGTAACAATGCTGAAGATGTGTATTCTTCAGATGCAAGTTATAAAACAAGATGTTTCAGCATCCTCAGCAAAATCATTTCATTATTTTTAGCAGCTGGGTCCCATCTCTTTCTGCTGAAATGGAAACTACAGAAAATATTAATTAAATGCAGGTGCACACAGTAACTCAGAAGTGTTTTTATTTCAGAGATTCAGCCCCTGAGAATAGAAAGTACGGTCAGATATTTACTGTTAAGAGTTTTAGCTAAATCAGCTTAAACAGGAAACTGAGAACTCTGTATCTTTGATTGGTACATACACTTGAACTATGGCAGAAAAGGCCAAATTTCCTGACCCAATATGCAACATACCCAAATCTCCACAGGGCAGGGAGCTGGAAGACATACCAAGGAAATGAGGAGCGCTCTGGGAATAATTTCTGGATGAGAAATGACTGTGGCTCCCCAGGGCTAGACTGGGCATGGAGCTAGGTCCTGTGACAACCTGGCCATGTCAGCTCCACTATCTCTCTTCATTTACACAGCTGGAGACCTGGATGTGACAATGTGACAGTGACCTGATGGCACAACTTCAGGACAACTGTAGTGTCCATCAAGGATGCAGCCCAGCAAGTGAGATAGGTCCCTGCTGCCTGCAAACCACAATTTGGGCATGGTTGATTACAGCATGGGTTTTTGGGTTTTGTCCTAGGTTGTTGGGTGGTTTGTTTTTTGTTTGGTTGTTGGTTTTTTTTAATTGGAGGGAGGAAAGGGGTTGTTCTGTTTTTGCTTCCACTGAGGGCAAAAGTTTCAAGTAGCCTACAGACTTTGGAAATGACTTGTCATAAGCTGAAATGCCAGACTTGAGTAACTCTAAAAGTCTGACTTTCAGAATGTGATGAATCCCAATTCACTGCACATTAGGATCTATTAAAATGTTGTACACTGCAGATGAGGCTCAAGCACTATTCGCTTTTTAAAATTTCATCCAGGATCTGTAAATAAGTGTAACATCTTCTCACTTCTGTAAATTCAAGTCAGGCTTTTAATGCCACTAAGGCGTTGCTGGCTGAAAGTATTCTCTAAGTCCTGTGCCTCAAACTTGGGAGCCTCCCCAAAACTGGGAATCTGACTTCTCAGGACACCAGGACACCACTTCTCGCTTCAGACCTGCGGCACTGTAAAAAAGCAAACAACCACCACCATCTCCAGCACACGCAGAAACACCATCAACTGAACAAAAAATCCCAGAGGGAGCAAGCCAGGCAAGATGTGAAAATGAATGAGCTGCAGCAGACATTCGAAGAGGCAGAGGGACAAAGACAGTCGCACTTCTTCGTACAGCTATTGCTCTGGACAACCCACCCCTTACTATTCACTCCACCACCTTCCTCCTGCTCCCCTCTTTTGTTTCCTCCTTCATTAAAAAGCCCAACAAACCCCTGAGGATTTCATAAATCATGAATCCCAATATGCCTTCTGCTCAAGCAGCTTGTATGTTATACTTACTTATCCCAGCATGCAGCCTGCTTGGTCCGGTTAGACTATCAACTCTTTAAGGGCACTACTATTACTCTATTTGTGCAGGACCTTGTATACTGGGCCCATGAAATTGAGCCTCTTAGCATTATTGTAGTAAATCCCCATTCCACTATCAGCAATTTAAGTTTTCATTTTAAAATATAGAGCTGAGCAAATGGCAGGCTCTGGAGCTGTTGGGAAAGTTCCTGTCATGACACTTTCCTATCTTCCAGACAGTTTTCATTAGATTAGGGGCCAAGAACTTTTAAGAGTTCTGCCAAAAGTAATTCCAGTTCTTTTACAGTGGGATCAATGGCTTCAAATGCCATTTGTCTCACAGTTTTAACTTTCAGAGCCTATCTGGCCACAAGTTGATTGTGGTTGTTTCAGCTGAACACCAGCAATCAAGGGCTTAAACAGAAGCAACTCTCTTGTGATGTTAAAAGTACTAAAATACTTAATCAGGTATTAGAAATACCAGCAAAGTTAAAAAGCTTTCTGCTTACTTTGACAATGACTTCCGATCCAATATCAATAAAGCTATTTTCCTAACAACTAGGGTATCAGAATTAAAAGATTTTCACAAGCTTCATTTGGAACAGCAATAAGCTGAAGCCTGCTATTATCATGGTCAATGCACATGAAGAAATTAATTTGCATTTGCTGAAAAGATCAACAGTCACACATGTTAAACATTTAGCTTGTACAGAAAGTGGCACAAAACATTAGAGATCTGATCTGCAGCATATAGCTAGTCAATCTGAGTTGTATTTTAATATTTTGAACCACAAATGTTAAGAAAAGTTAGAAAAATTTGTTTTAGCTATATTAACTTTTTTCATTTTCCATGAAGTATTCACAAAGCTTACTTATTTTTTGTTTGAGCTTTCCATCCATGAAAAAAATGAAAAACATGGAGAAGAGCCAAATAATGTATTTTCCTTAAATTTGGCTATTTCTGCTAAGAGTGTGATCTCAAATTCAGTTGCCCATGTCATTAAGCAAACTGTTACTAATAATTTATGGCTGAATGAATGTAGAGTCTGTAAGTTAAGCTTGCTACTTTCAAATACAATAGTTTTGTGTGCCAGTTTATTTTCAGTAGTTTGCCACAGATTGTTACGTAGTAGGTGGACAAGATTCCTATGACATCCAAGGAAAGTTCACTATTGGAAAATGCAAGTTACAACCTATCATCCACAAAAAGGCCATATATTTCCATCCAACTTGTTACAAAAACTATTTCAAAACACTAGTAGTTAAACTTTGCTATTTGCTTTTACATCATAATTAAAAATGGTTCAGGGGAATACTCAAAACACAAAATGAGTGTGGGAACTCCAAAAGAAGCTGGCAAAAAGAAAAAATCAGTAGTCTTGTATACACGCACTAGCATATATACATATATAGTAGGAGAAAAATCCACTTTTAAAGTTCTGTCATCCAATTAAAGGGGAATTAGAGCAGTGTCAAGCAGCTCTAACGAAGTC
Organism: Dromaius novaehollandiae; assembly: GCF_036370855.1. Classification (NCBI taxonomy): domain Eukaryota; kingdom Metazoa; phylum Chordata; class Aves; order Casuariiformes; family Dromaiidae; genus Dromaius; species Dromaius novaehollandiae. The sequence goes on from NC_088098.1 coordinate 30,219,041, forward strand.
ATCTTATGCTGGATTCTTATACAAAACATTTTCCAAGTACAATTTAAGATAGCTAAAATGTCTACTGAATAAATCATGGTTTTGTAATAAAACAAGGTAGTAGTAAGTCGGGTATTTTGAAAATGTGTCTCAGGCACAAACAGTTTCAGATTCCCTTGGTAATCTCAGCTCTCTATATAGAAAAAGACTGTGCTCTACCAGGTTAACTCCTACTGTGTCTTGTAAGTCTTGAAAATCTCTTCACACATATCCCCTCCCCTTTCCTGAGCCAACGATTGCATCTCCAGCATTAACATTGCTTCAGCCTACTTCCTTTGGGAAGAGAAACAGGAATTCTCCCATGTCTCATTTTTATGTTCTATTACCAATAAAAACAAAAAGTGCCAGAGGTTGAAATATCTGCACATGATTCTTGCATCTGCTTCCTCATTCCATTGATCCATTTCAACAAGGCTCGGGCCACGATTAATCTACAGTGCTTCCAATAGATAAATAGTTCTAAAGCTTTGCAACAGCTCTGTGAATTGCAAGGCATTCACAGTGACTGCCTCTTCTCACGGAAATAATAGCTGACTAACATACAGTCCTAGCTGATTCTCACCCTTATGTTACCAAGAAAGCAGTGGTTCCTACTGACACTCCAGAAGCATCCACTGGGAAGCAAAAAACTTTAGGAAATGTAATGCCCATTACAGTGCTTAGTTACACAAGGTTTCTTTTCTCTTTGAAAAACTGCATTGTATTTAGGAATCTGATATAACCCTTCCGTGGCAGCTGGTATGTCAGTAAGGTGAAGAGTTACAGCTATGCCCATAAACACGAACAAGCTTCCAGTGCTAATCCACCAGAACTAGGAAGCTGCTTTGAGCCATGGGTGAATGGGCCTGCCCTGAAATCATGTTCAATCTCAGGATAATTTTTCCAGAAGATTTCAGACTTCCCCATCAGAATCAGGCTGCCCACTTCTCATCAGCTGTGCCCCATCAGTCACCGATTCCTTTCCACTCCACTGGAAGGCTCAGAGGGGCTTCTAGTCTGATCACCTCCAGCCCAATCTAATTTCCAGGCTGTATCTTTTAGCTTCTAAGCCAACAGCTGTAGCCAGTTCATCAACTATTTACCTGAACTGGTGCCAAAAGGACTGGTCTGTTATCACCAACCATTCCCATATACATCTTTCATAGATCAATGGTGAAATAGTGTATCTTCCCAACCCACACAGTGCCAAGGAAACAGACCAGGTCTCTGCTGGTCTCAGCCTCACCAAAAGTTTCAGGTGGTGCTCTGAACACCAGCAACCCCAGCTTTTCCAGTTCTGGTTTCTTCCTGTTCTAAGTCAATGGCCTGGTTCTACAACAGGAATCTGGGCATCGGCCCATCAGCAGGGACTAAGTGGGGACAGCATCATCCCTCCCAGGCCTGGGGAGGAATATAGAGACGCTGTTCAAGCATGCAGGGAGGGGTTAGGCAAGCCAAAGTCCATCTGCAGATCAATCTGGTGAGGGATATGAAAGGCAAAAAGAAGGGCTTCCATGGGTCTTTTCAGTAGCAAAAAGAAGACTAGGAAGAATGTGGGCCCACTGCGGAAAGGGGCAGGGGACCTGGTGACAAAGGGCTTGGAAAAGGCCAAGGTAGTCAATGTCTTCTTTGCCTCAGTCTTTACTGGTAAGACCAGCCTTCAGCAATACCAGGTCCCTGAGACCAGTGGGAAAGGCTGGAGCATGGAAAATGTACCCTGAGTGGAGGAAGAGCAGGTTAGGGTACATTTAAACAAACTGGAAAGACACACGTTCATGGGACCTGATGGGATATACCTGCAAGTGCTAAGGGATTGGCCTCGCAATGACAGCTGCCAGTCCTTGAGGGGGAGAGGTTTCTGAGGTCTGGAAGAAAACAAATGTCACTGATATCTTCAAGAAGGGCAAGAAGGAGCATCTGGGGAACTACAGGCCAGCCAGCCTCACCTCAATCCCTGGGAATGTGATGGAGCAAATCTTCCTGGAAACCATTTCCAAGCATATCAAAGACAAGAAGGTGAGTGGGGGTAGTCAGCAAGGATTGATGAAGGGGAAATCATGCTTGACCAACCTGCTAGCCTTCTACAATGAGAAGGCTGGCTCAGCGAAGAGGGGAGAGAAGAGGATGTTGCTTACCTTGACTTCAGTAAGGCTTTCGATATTGTCTCCCATAAAATCCTCATCGGCAAGCTGATGAAGTGTGGGCTAGGTAATAAACAATAAGGTGGACTGGAAACTAGCTGAACTGCCAGACTGAAGGTTGCGATCAGCAGCACACAGTCCAGCTAGAGGCCAGTCTCCAGTGGTGTCACCCAGGGGTCAATACTGTTTATCATCTCCATTAATGATGTGGACTACGCTGCAGAGTGCACCCTCAGCAAGTTTGCAGATGACACAACATAGAGAGGAGTAGTTGATACACCAGAGGGCTGTGCTGCCATTCAGAGGGACCTCAGCAGGCTGGAGAGATGGGCAGAGAGGAACCTCACGAAGTTCAACAGAGGGAAGTGCAGACTCCTGCACCTGGGGAGGAATAACCCCATGTATCAGCACAAGCTGGGGACTGTCTGGCTGGAAAGTAGCTTTGCAGAAAAGGCCCTTGTGGTCCTCATGGACAACAAGTTGGACATGCGCCAGCAATGTGCCCTTGTGGCAAAGAAGGCCAACAGCCTCCTGGGCTGTATTAGGAAAAGCATTGCCAGCAGGTCAAGGGAGGTGATCCTTCCCCTCTGCTCAGCACTGGTGAGACCAGATCTGCACTGCTGGCTCCAGTCCTGGGCTCTCCCATACAAAAGAGACATGGCCCTACTGGAGCAAGTCCAGCAAAAAGCCATGAAGATAATTAACAAATCAGAGCACCTGACATAGGAGGAGAGGCTGAGAGGGCTGGGATGTTTAGCCTGAAGAAGAGAAGACTCAGGAGGGATCCTATCAATGTATATAAATACATGACTGTGTGGGAGGGTAAAGGAGATGGATCCAGACTCTTCTCAGTGGTGCCCAGTGACAGGACAAGAGTCAATGGGCACAAATTGAAATACAGAAAATTCCATTTAAATGTTAGAAAAAACTTTTATCTTAAGTTAAGAATACCAAGACTCTTCAATAAGCAGTTCTTAAATATAATGTGGCATAAACAGAAGTAAGTAACATGCAATTTAAAAATACATTTGACAGCTTTAAATCAATTCTCCTCCCTCCTTGTATGTGATCACAACTAAAGATGTCTGCCTAGAAGGGTAATATCTTCTTTGGAGATAAAGTAACTGTTCATAAAGGGAAGCTTCCACCATGAATTATTTGTAATATGTATGGCTTGATCACTTGATCCTAACAAGAAGCACCTACTGGACACGGTCATATTCACTGGGAGTACACTGTCTGAAGCTCATATTTTCCTTAGTGGGTGTATAGGGCACCATGTTTATGAAAATTCAATCTTGGAATTAACCAGCTTTGCTTTTTTGTGAATGGGATAGCTCTTCCATTTGCCACTCTGAGGGTATTTCAGAGCATACGTGTTTCAAAGCCATGTGCAAGTCACTCACAATCCCACTACTGCACATTAGCATCCAAATCACCTGACGAGATCTACATCTCTGTGACTGACCTCCAACATTATTTTAATTTTACCAGCAGAAAAAATTACTCTATTTTTGTGGAGGTCCACTGGACTAGAGATGGGCCTCATCTTGCAAAACTGACCTATAAAACCGGTTTGGGGCTGTCACACTGGCTCCAAATCACAATGGTATCACTAGCTCTGAGTCAAAACTACGATGCTAACTTTATGTTAAACATTGAAATTAGATATTCAGAAAGCAGTTTCCAAAGGCATTCAAACCCAGTGAATTCTGCTGTCCCTCTCCTATGCATTTCACAAAGGGTAGAAGAGAAGGGCAGTTAGACCACTGAGAAGTGCTTTGGAAAGGCATTTGAGCCTGAATCCACTCCACCTGAGTTTAGGCCTGTATCTGAACTTCCTAAATTGGGAACAGAGGGGCCATGGGTTCCTCTCTGAACAAGGGAGCAGACACAGGACTTCCAGGGAGCAATTCAGACAAGCTAGTAAGACCTACCTCTGACAGTGGCTCCTTATTGACTATGCAAGGAGATTAAAGCAAGTAAGTTTCTAATCTACACAAGTCAGATAGGTAAATGTAAATCTAGGGAAGATGAATCTTAGCCCTGAAACTGTGCGTTCAGTTTGTTTAGCTGATAACAGTAGAATGCTGCAAGAAGCATTTAAGACAAACCACTAAAACAAGGTAGCTATTTTTATACTTGAGCATTACCTTAGCGCAAAAGTTTTTCCAAGTAAAAACATAACACTGTTGTGAAGTGACCTGATATTCTGCACCACAACATTTCCAGTCTGTGAAACAGCAAGGAATACTTGAAAACTTGCCTTTTTGACAGTTTTCTAGAAACAGATCAACAATCCAGATGCTGCTTTTCACATAGCACCCCTCATGTGCGCTATGGTAATATCCATTCAGATACAGAAGAATGAAAACAATCACATTTCTCACCTCTCAAATGGATCAGAGAATACAGAATTCAGATCAGTTTGTGTTTTTCATTAAACTGGACATATTTACAAGTAAGATGAAAGCAATACTTGCTGAAATGACCTCCTTTCCTCTGTTTGTAAGATTTATTGAAGGCAATATAGAATGGCAACAATAGTCAATCATAGGTGGCAGACTGCCCTTTTATTAGGCATAGTGAAGCCAATTAATCTAAGAGAGCTTTTTCCCTTCACCTCCTGAAGGCATGTACTGTTAGAATGCATTTGAAAATTCTACAGCAATAAATAAAGGTGCTGGAACTACTCATTTGAACTTTGAGAAATTATTTACAGGCACTTGAGATGCTAAATATTAACATTCTACAAAGTCTGCTGGGCAAAGTGCCTGCTACTGTAATTTGCATAGAACCAAGATTTAAAATAAAACTTTAAAATAAGGCTTTGTGGTACTGCCGTTCTCAGGGATAACAAGAAGAGAAAAGAATGCCTGTGAGAGAAACTAAGAATAATAGGAACACTGAAACCTGTCTTGCAGTAAGTAAAGACTGCTGAGTTAATTAAAGAAGTCTTTAAATAAAAATGCAAGGGAAGGTCGGCTAGTGAGCCAGCCACAAGTTTAGCGCATAGAAGTAATCAGTTATTTGGATTTATTTCTAGATGTCAGATTATCTGCCATTAGAGGTGAAAAGCAAGTGTACAATATTCTTCTTAATTATGGAATATCAGAACTCGAGATGTCAAAACCCATGTTCTAATTTCTATGGTCAATATGCTTCTAATTAGAACTGTTGTAATATATTCTCTTGAGAGGCATATAAGAAAAGTGAGTAACTTAGTGGCAGCTCCCTTTTTCAGGGCACACACTTAAAACATTCCTTTATTCTTGGATTACCTCAAGCATCTTTCTTGGATTACCTTCATCATAAATTCAATTATAATCTTACCAGTTTCACAGCTGGGCCCAGTGAAGCCTTGCGGGCAGGCACACACATTGGAAGCAATGCAGGCTCCTCCATTCCTACAACCATCTTTGCAAAATGCTGAAATAATAAAAGCACAATATATGGTTAAGAAGGAATTAGTAAAGTTACGCTCAACAACTTGGCAGGTGTTCATGGGCCTCTAGCAGAGTGACACAAAACACAGTCCTGTAGTGCTGAGCACAGATACTGTTTTCACCTAAGGATAGAGGTCACTAAGAGATGGTTTATAGCCCCCCTGCCTCATCGGCCAGATGGTCTGACAAGATGAAGAGGGAGATTAGAGTAAATCATCTGAAGAAAACAGCCCACATATGTGCTCCTTCCCATGCACTGGAAAGCAGTGAAAGGGAACGTCTTCCATAGCAACAGACCCTGCTTAAGTCACTGCTATTCTTCACTGCTTCCCAAATAAAGGCCTGAACCCAACAGGCACAATTAAGCACTAAATTAACAGGCCTACCTGACTCCTAAATTCAGCAATTAGATCAAAATAATAAAAATACTAATTTTGTCTCAAGGGATTTTAAAGAGCTTTAAAGCTTGTACCATTTACAGTTTGAGGTCCATCCTTGGATTTGTTCTTTGATTCACATTGGAATCTGAGAAGCTGTGCTCACATATTTCAGTGCAACATTATCCAGATACAGCCGTCAACAAGTGTGTGCCTACAAGAATCCCTTCTGCTGACACAGAAATGCAACTAGCTCTGATATAAAATATGGCAGCTGTTTAATTGCTTTGATTGTATCTGTACTATGGAGTGAGCCATGCTGTGTTCACAAGAAACTGCAGAGGAAAACTGCAGGCAAAACTAGGTGGATGAAGGTTATCACCAATGCAAAGAGTGGAATTCTGCCCAAGGGCATTGGGGTTACCCCTACGTTTGTAAACAGTCATAAGAGATATGAGGTTTGGTGTGCAGCTGCTCCGTGAGGCAGCATCACTGAAAAGGTCCTAAGGTGGACCTAAGAGAGAACATGAATTTTATGAAGTTGACCTTTCCAACTCAGTTTCCAGGCACAGGGCTTGTGAAGTAGGACCCACAGCACTGAGTGGGACACCTAAGCTTCCTGGCACGAGACAGACTGAAGCATCAGTTGGCAGCATGGGCAAGGAGAGCTGCCAAACCCATAGTGGTCAAGAGGTGCATCCACCTCTTTGAAGGACTCCAGTATCCAAGCTACGGCTGTAGGGAAGTACCTTTCTCAGAAAAAGATACACAGTCTCAGAGCCTTCTCCTGCATACTGTCTTTTGAATACCAAGAAGGGAGGGAGGGACACTTTTCTTTTACAATGGGGCTAAAGGCTCTCTGAAACATTAGATCTACAGTCAGAGCTCTCATCCAGGACACAGAAGAGCTGACACTGCTCTATGGTTAGGCACCTTTTCTTTGACCCAAAGAAGTCTCAACTACTTGTTTGTGAAGTGACACACATAAGGACTGGGGACTATACCCAAGCACAGCACAGGGCTCAGTCGCACAGACTAGGTGCTCTTCTGAGCAGAGTGACTGGGTTTGAACCTCCTTAGCCTGAGGTGGTTTTTCCCACATCCCAAAAGAGGGATAATGGCATAAATAGGGGTATTGGCTGACATCTCTTCCTCTAGGCATGCGTTTGACTGGAAGTAGGCATGGCTACTGTGTTTTACAAAGAATTCATATATATTATGAATATACAGAAAAAACATACTGGCAATAAGATGAAGGAGTAGCTAGTGCTAAGATCTTAATCAGGTTTAGCAATTATAGAAATACTGGGCTGCTTAGCCTCAATAATTTGCATAGAACCAAGATCTAAAATAAAAAATAGCAGCAGAATGTATCTACGGAATATCATCAGTGTTAATTCAGGTCTCTTATATTCTAACACCTAATAGATGGGTGGACTGAGGTGCAGTTTCAGAGGATCCTAGGTATGCCATTGCTGCAGCTAGATCACTTCTCATTTCTGAGCCAGTTCACTTACAGCTGTACTACCTATGCTGTTAGATATCCCTAAATCCTACGCTAGGAGTCTGAGGACTTCTGAGAATTTGGGCCCAAGTACCAAGTATTACCTCCTCTGATGTGAAATACAACAGGAATTATAAAAGCAGCACTGTATCTCCGGAAAAGCATCTAAGACTATTAATATAATTTTTAATGTTCACCAGTGGATGGCAATGTTAGAAAACAGGGCAACAGCTCTAGGGTAGCAAAGGTTTTGTGTACGAATGTCTACTGCTTTTCTCATTTACAATGGAGAGACACAACATACCAAACAATCTTCAGTTCATCCAAGCAAAATAGCAAGTGACTGACAGTGGAGAATGTAGATTTGACAATATTTGCACAACTGTAATTTTGTTGGTAACACTGAGTTTTCTTGAATGGGGAAGCATTTATGGAAACTCACCTTGGGACAGAAGTGAAAAGTAGTTACTCCAGATTTTAGAACATACTATTTATATTTGCATCATCCTCAAATTACTATGAATGCTGTAAAATGCAAAGTCTCTATATCCACTCATGAAGACCTTTTCCTAGGTGCTGAACCTAAATGTCTAGCATTTTGTCTGTCTTCTTCAAGGTTTGTGAACAGACTGGCATTAACTCATCCAGTTCAAAGACTGCTGAACCCCAGGGTCTTCAACAGCTTACCTTTACATATGGTCCCATTTCCCGTGTAACCCGGCTTACAAACGCAGTTGTGCCCACCCACAGTGTTGAAACAGAGAGCATTTTCGTCGCAGTTGTGCTGGTTTGTGATACATTCATCATGCTCTGAAAAGTGAAACAATAATAGTATGCTCTTGAATTTTGAATATACAACAAAATAAAAGCTTTATATAGGTTCCAATGTTAAAAAGAGACAAACACAGCAGCAGTTACTGAAGACAGGGCTAGGTGAACATGTAACCATGGAATAAACAAGAGTATACATTTTTAGCACATACCTGTATATGCTAAGTGTGTTGCAGCATAACTCCACTTCAATACTGGGGAGCTACCATCATTATATTTTCCATATTGGCTACCATGTAATCGTAAAGATTTGCCAAAAAAATGGCTAGCATACTACAAATCCATACATTAGATCTACTATAGAATTAATTCATGCCGATTTATCTTAAGCGGGATTCACAGGGTTTCCTTTGAAAAGCTGACTAATGGTGCGAGTCGCACACTCCAAACTGCAAAAAATATGATTAGCAGAAGGCAGGACTTCAAAATGTAGCCCACGCTTTCCTTCACTTCATTGTGTACACAGCTCTTGTCTTTATTCAGGTGAATTAAGTAAACTGAAAACAAAGGTCTACCTCCTGCTCAGAGTATGGGACTTTCATCATGAGGTGTTCCAGCACCAGAGTCCAATGGGTTTGACTCTTCAGTTTGGTGACTAAACTTCGACATTCTGGGGAAATACCACTTTTTGGATTAAATGAACAATAAAGACAATATGATTTTGTGTTAACCTGAAGTGTACTCCTTAATCTGAAACAAAAAAAATTATTCTGTAAGTGTTTAGGTTACTCAACATTTTAATGTTTTAGCTTGCAATTTAAAAAAAATGTAAAATGTAATTTCAAAATAAGATGCTGTAAACTATCATTTCAAAAGGTCACATAAAGTGATCCAGCATTTCTGAAATGAAATATGTTAGTCTGAACGCATCAGAATGAAATATTTCAGCCTTCTGGAAATCTTCCTTGTGCTTTCTTTAATTCATGTAACCATAAATAATTTCAGACTCTCTGGAATCTTGGGGAAAATAAAAATTACTCAGTTTCAATCAGCAGATGTGGACTAACCTGCAAGTAAGATTTCCATAGCCATCATTCTGTCCACTGTCTAGCAAATCTTATTAGTTCAGCTTATGTTTGTTCTGTTTTTCTGACCCAAGCCTTAAATCTGGAATCGGATGTTCTTTCTTCCCTGGCCTTGGGTATTTCACATTGCTCTGAAACTTCCACTTTACAAATAAGAGCTGAATCCTACATATTCCCCACAGGATGGTTGTGCAAATTAATTTGTTAACATTTGTGAATCACTATGTAAATGTGCAGCTTGCTATTTCAATACTGGCCATAAATTATAGGAGTATAAAACTAGCAAAATGGACTTACATCTCTAATCCGTCAATCGCTGTAAATTGACCTCTAGCAATGGCAATTACCAGTTTTAAAAAAGGGGGGGAAATGGCCAAAATATAGCTAACTAATTTTAAATACTGCACAAGGGTTTTTTTCTTGTTGGGTTTGAGGGTTTTTTTTTAATAACGCTTACCTGATACTGCACTTATAAACATGGACTTAAGTGCCTCTAACATCACCAATAATGCTGTTATCAGCCCTCATCCCTTCTGAGCAAGTCTCTAACTGAATGCAGCAGAGCATGGGCTGCAGGCCTCAATCCTGAAGCATAAGATTTATTTACTTTATTCTCAGCATGGATAACTGAAGCTGTTAATATTCACCAAATGATCCGGCCCTTCTAGACTCCCATTAAAATATTCGACTCTTGACTGCCTGCCACAGTGAAATCTCTTATGCTGGTTGAAACAGTATTTTTGTTAGATCAGTCCATAAAACAAAAAAAAAGTCATGATTACATAAATTAGCTACAAGTATCATCTATGCTGTAATAATACTCTGGATTTGTTGGTTTGTGTTACTATTGTGATGCTATTTAAGTATGGTATGCTATTTAAATAATAAATACTTATTATTTTCTCATTTTTAAAAGTTCTATATAACATACAATAGGAAATTAACTATGGAAATGTGAGAAACATTATGCATTCAGCAGGCCAAAATATCTTGCAAAGCCAGTATGTCAGGAGGTAGGGTATATATAAAAATACATCACACTGGTAGACTTGATTCAAAACACTGAATTTGGCAAATTAAGTATCATGCTGAACAAGGAATGTAACCAGCCACCCCAGTCCTTGGGGATGTAACAGCATCCCTGGCACACACAACACCTCTTTACTGTGCAGAAGAGTGTATGAGAGAAAAGCAGCTAATCACAGGCTGTCACATTAAAAGGAACAGCTCTAAGCACATGCCTGCAACAGCTCTGAATGCCTGTGCAGGCATCCAAAGGCAAGGCAACTGGTGCAGCCTTTTTGCCAAGCAAACTTACTCTCAGGTTTCCAATACAACAAGGTATTAAACATATGCATAACTCCACCTTGCAGAACTGTGGCCTTGAAGACCATTTGCACTGTCCTTTGAAAAAAAAGGATTATGTTACACTTTACTGTACTTTCATAATATTTAGTCTCTGAGCAGAGACAAACTAATAAGTCTTTTAAGATGATTTTTTCTTCAAGTGTATGGTACAGATAAAGTTAACCTTCTAGCAGTTAAGCAACAGAACCTGGATTCCAAGACAATATGCCTTGTTCCCTACTCTGGCAGTAAGAAACTTTGGCATCTCATATCTTCCTGTAAGACAGCTCATGGAGGATGCCTGCTAACATTTCAGCAACAGGGTCCTGCACATAATCAAAACCGTAGTATTATCGAAAAAGCCAGCGTTTCTAAAACTGTGACTATCTGCTCAAACTTCAGGTCTATTTTTCTTTTAAATCAAGTATTAGTGACTCATGAAAAATTCATGGTCCTGGTAAATGATTCTGGGATTGAAGTTTACATGTCATTAAATTGGAGGAAAATGTCTCTGAGTAAAAGGAAAACTTGTGATTCAGTTAAAGAAACAGACACTTTAAAATGGTAGCAATGGAAAGAATCAGCAATGATATTTCAAATCCCATCTAGATTTGTTGCCTTACACCATCTGAATTAACAACAATTAAAAAAAATTAAATGCACTGGTTCTTCATATTCCTTGTTTCAGTAGCAGGTAGCAGAGCAAACAGCCTACATTTGAAGACTACCTCTGTTGTGGACAGATTACACATTTGTACAGTTAAACTACACAGAAAAAATCGTGTACACAAAGCATCTTACTACATTCAGTCCCAAAACATATATGGCACACTATCCACAGCCATTTTCGAGAAACCATCAAAAACTGCTTTTTCCATAACTCTCTATTTGTTACAAGGTATGTCTGTCCAGTTTTATTAAAAATAGAAGTATTTATTTGTGATAAAAAGGGTGCCTCTCTTGATAACTGTTCATTAACTCATGCCTATTGCTTTGGTTTCCCTTTCTAATCAAACATTTGAAAAGTCACTTTAAATAAAGAGGGCATTGCAGAAACTCAGCTCAGTAATCTTCGACAGCAAACCAGAAATTGCGTAAGCAGGTATGACTATACATTACAAAGAAGTAAAAAAGCAATTATAAAAGAATAATTTAAAGAAAACTAAGAATATGGTGTCTTCTATTTTAAGTTCAAAAAATAGTATGGAAACATTATTTGCATTGTTTAGAAATGTAAATACTGCTCAAATATACTTCTGATGCTCCAAGGAGCAACGCTGAGGCTATTTGTTTCAAGCATCTTTAGAAATAATGTGACACAGATTTAACAAAATCCTTATGCTCATTTCAGTACACACCATAATGATGATGGGGACAGGCCAGGTACAACAGTATTACAGAGTCAAAAAAATAAAAATTACTGTTGCAGAGAGATTGTAATGTTCACAAACCTGAATTTGCATAAACACATATTCCAGAAAGACCAAACGTACTGGTTTCAATGATTACTTCTAAAGCTACATTATCTAATATATCTAAAATCCATTTTGCACTGGCCAGGGCTCCATGCTCAACAGTATTAAAATTCATAAAACCTCTGGTCTGGGAATTGACTGAAGACTTAAATAGAGTATTCGTATTAGCTGAACTATCTCTTGAATAAGGTCTTGCTACATGCAAAAAATTTTTCAACTCCAAAATTTGTTATTACTCCACAGTAAGTGCATATGAATGTTTCACTAAATAGCTTTCAAGACACAGATGACTTAAAGAAATGCAGAAAGCACATGACTACACAATTAATTTACTCACCTATGTATTTGTATGTGTAGCAAACAGATCATACACACACATGTACATATAAATATATATATTTATAAAAATACACACACACACTCACACATGCTTTATTTTACTTTGATTCATTATGAAATACTCCTCCAGAATATTTCATATGGTTTGTCTGACAAAAATGTTACTAGCTTATACCAAAAAAGAGACAGTTACATTCTCTAAGGTCTGGAACGTAAATTAAGCGTATGGTATCTCATGACAATCAAGGTTAACAGGAAGATATTCACAGTGAAGTACGGAGTCCTAAGGAGAGACTGCTGCTATAAACTGATGTAGACCCACTAATTCCTACACTGTATTACAATGCTTATCAGCTGGGCATCTCTCTTACCAATTTCATTATGTCTGGAGATTCCTGCAGAACCAAGTAACATGCTGTCCATGAGGTATATCACCTGTCTTCTCTTTATATTTTCCTAGTGCTATGGAGCGAGCACTCAGTCCCTCTGTCCTTTCTAGCATGTTTTTCACGATTGAAAATAAACAGAAAAGCTATATAGTATTTGCTATGCATTATTCTGCTTGTGTACTGTAAGCTTTTACCAACTTCCTGATGTTTATCTCACGCATCCAAATTTTGTAAACATCTAAGAAAAAAAAGAAACCGACAAACAGAATCCAATCCGACAGCAAACAGGATTATGCCTGAGTTGTATCAGTTACTAATGGTTGAGGAATATTATGCTGACAGTTTTTCCAAACCACTCATTACCAACATGGGCGATTAAGAGCTAAGACCACACTTAAAACACAGAAAAGCATAAAAGTACCCAAATATATAAATAAAACATGTTCCTCCAGTTGGAATCTTGTAATGCCATGCAACAGACTTTCATTTTAGAGTGAGGAATTTGTGGACCAGGATTAAATTAAATTTTTTTTAAATGAATATTTTAGATGTTTTCTCCTTAAGATGTCTCTGAATTCCTGAGTTCCAATTACTTTTTGTCTCCTGTTTCCTTCCAATTGACTTAGTATAATAAACAGAAACATGGTGACCTGCTGGCAATCTGACATGGCAGTGATAACAGGTAAGATTTACTTTAATCGTCACTACCCTACACACTTAAATACCCACTCACAGTTTATCTTAATTGCAAGCTTTTTTCCTCATATTGCTCCTGTACAAGATAAAAATTTGCATTAATTATATGGATAGTTCAGAAGACTTATTCAATTAAGATCATTTGGGAAGTGACAGATGGCTAATTTCTTTAAAGACTTCACATTAACTAGTTTAAACTCTAATTAGCAGGGTTACCTAAAGTCTCAGTATATGAACACTGTTTTCAAAGAGAAGAAATTTATTGATGATATGGTTTGGTTTTCCATATACTTAAGTTACATTTTTTTAAAAATATCCACAATTTAAATGCAAAATGGAACCCACCCTTTAAAAACTCAGTTACCATCACATGGTTCACCCTTAGTTAATTAATGATTCATGACTTCAGCATCAGTGACCACCAACAGTTGCCCTCAATTCAAGGCTGGGGATATGATAGGCAAGGTCTCCCTACAACTGTCTATTCACTGCTAATCTTGTTTCTTGATTGATTTTCACTTTCATCCACTCCTCTATGTCCCTTATCCATGCTGCTCTTGGTCCTCTTTTTCTACTTCTTTCTTCACTGCAGTCATAAACAACTCTTTTTTTGAACTTGTGTCCAGATTTTTTCTTACTTTCTTCTCTTAATTATGTTGATAATAAAAATAGCTCTGGCATGTGCATGTTCTTTTCTCAAGGGCTGCTTAGAGACCATCTTGCATTCTGAAATGCTGTTTCTGACTGTAATTACTTGGTCCATTGTTGTTCTTTGGGGATAACAGCTGCCATCATCTTATCCAGATGTCTACTTCTCTCTTTTATTTATTAGCTTATTTACTTACTCTATATTTGGTGTTAATATGATAAAAAAGAAAAACAAGAGAACTGTAACCAAACCTTAGGAAGAAAACACGGTATCCCTTTTCGTATTCATTATGAGAAAGTGCCAGGATTGCATTATATTTATACTACTAAGAAGATATAAAGGGGAACCTATGTTATTAGCAATTATTGATTAAGGAGTAAGAGCAGCTGAAAAATACTTGATCGAGAGAGCGCAATACCAAGAACATGTGCCTGCTCTCCTTGAGGCTGTCTCTGAGGTCAGGAGCGCTTTGGAGAAAGCTCAGATGGCTGCGACTCTGAGGACACTAGAGACAGACAAGATTGGGCTGGAATTCGGGAGCTGCATGTGTGCAGCTCAATCTATTTCAGTTTAAAACTAAGTGAAGTCTGGCATGTCATGTGAATTAAACTGGAACTGTGCGACACTGATTTATCTCAAAGCAGGTCTGCAAAAAAGCCCCCCAAATGGACAATTATCTGACTGATGGGCTTTGGTCCAGCATAGGGGCTCTGTGGCTGACACCTGTAGAAGAGCAGATTAGAAGTATTTACAAATGAGGATATTTTGTTGGCTTACTAAAAAGAATCTATTTTTGTGTGTCTGCATAGCCTTTGCCCATAACCAGCTGGACAGACAAACACCAGGAGAGCTACTTATTTTGGAGGCTTATCTCAGCATAAAGAGTTAGCTGAATCACACCAGGAGGCTGACTTTGAGTCTTGCTCACTCCTATAACTGTGTTTTTAATTATAATTTTAGCTACCTTGATCTTTGGTAATACCTTTATGGGTCTTAACTGGCATAATTTTGTTTCATAAACAGAAATCCTGACACTTTAGAGGTTAATTTTGTCACCTCATTCAAAACATCTCCCACTTCTATGTTCTTTACTCACTAGGAGAACCAAAACTTTTAAAGTATGCCGTGTTCTTTAACAACACGAGAACATAAGAAAGATTCTGAGGCCGATAAAATCCAAGAAAAATGCTGCATGTTGATATGCAAATACATCTTTTTTTTAAATAAGGAAGAGGATACTCTAATCCTAGCAAAGAGTTTTTTGAAAACATATTCTAAGATTTTCACTTTTTTTTTTAAATTATTCAACAACAGACTTTCCTCTAAAGAAAACAGAAGTACTACTTCACACAACAAAGTGTGCAAGAGGCATAAACATTTTTTTCTATACCCTTAATTACACTTTAAGACTTTTTTCTTACAGAACATTATGCAAGTGATTTTCATATAAAAACTCTCTTATTTTTTGATTATTCCAAAACTGGAATTCTGGATTTTTCTCCTAAACTGAAGAAATATATAACTGTTATCTACAAGTCTTTCTGCATTGTACACTAGTAATTCTAAACTATATAACTAATCATGGCTTTTATGGCTCTAAGCAGGGTATAGTCCCACCCAGATCTTAAACTGAAAAGCGCAACACACAAGCTGAATGTGAACCAGTCCATCCTTCCTGTGGTATCTCTTCAACAAGAAATCAGTATTAAGATCTCCTAGAACTCAGGGAAGATCAAAAATATTCTCCATCTCAGGTGCAATGGACAAGGCGATGGCTAAAATACGTATTTCAAGTCAGGTCTACCACTGCTTCACTCCACCTTCCTCCACACCTCTTGAGCAAACCACTTAAACCTACTTTAACCCACCTACGTTTCCTCATCTTCAAAATTTGTATTTTATTTGTGATTTCCCATTTCATAGGTGCAATACTGAAAAATATTCATGTTCCTCTCATGGAGGGTTCTACTTTAATATTAATCATTATTGCTTCATATAACATCCTATGACTTTTTACACTTTTTAACCATTTAAGCAGAGGAAATCTGTTGAAGAATATGTAACATAACAGCTAAAATAAAATAAGCTTTAATTTCCTTCATGTCTGCCATTTTCTATATTCCTTCCTGAAGGGAAAAGTTCAAGGGAAGCATTTTCTAAGGCACTTAGCAGAGGTCTAACTGTTTCCCCTAAGGGAAAGACTGCAACTCCCACTGACTTCAATGGCAGGACTGTAATGCAAATCTGAAATGATTTTGAAAATCCCACCTTAAGAGATTTCAGCCTAGACATCAGGTCTGTGACCTTGTCACCCATTTCTTTCTTGCCTTAATGCAAACTGATCTCTTAATATCTTGTCTCTTTTATCACTGACATTTTTTAAACAATGTCTCTATCCTTTAAAAGATATTTCATCATAGCCTGTGTTTCTCCATATATTCCTTTTACTTTTCTTTTTTTTTTTTAATCTAGGCAGATACATTATTTGTTCCTAGATAAATCTTTTTCAATTCCAACCTGTACTGTAAACCTCCCAGGTACTTATGATAAACTGATGCTTTCAAAATCTTCTATAATGCTGTCAAAAGTGACAATGAGAGCAAATTCTGCATCTATAGTAGTGATTCCTACTTTATCGCTAGTAGAAAAACAGCCAGCCTAGAACTGTAAATATCCTACTCCAATTTCCTCAGCCAGCTGAAAACTGTTTATTTTACTACTTCTCCTAATGCCAACTCTTTTAATATATTGTTTCCCTACCAAAAGACTCCATGTTATACAAGTCTGCCACCAGCAAGAGATATGTGTATTGGATACTTGGCCTCCATCTTGCACATCTTTGTTATACAGGGGAACCAGGAAAGCTGCTAAGGCTCATAGCTTCCTGTCTATTCTCATATCTCACGGTTGACAACTTACAGATGATCTACATGTCTCAGCAATCAAGTGCTGTCCAAAGTTGGTTTGATAAACTATAAAAGTACTCAGAGCTCTCTGGAAACAGTTGGCGCCACTTTTCTATTCTTTTGGGATATCATCATGACCAGAGTTGGCCAGCTCATTATTACAGGAGGCTGCCAGGGAACTTGCAGTTACACCATACAGGACCCCTGCCATGATGGAGGACAGTGCTTGACTGGAGGATAGGTGAAGAAAATGAGACACACTACATTGGTGGATGTTGCTTTGATCCTGCTCTTGCTGTCCTCAGGATTCTGGTGCAACTTATCTAACCATAAATACTAGGGAAAAAAATCTGTTCTCTTATGCAGCAGAGCAAGTTCTTGATACAGGAGATGGTTCACCTTAGCTCCCCAGTGGTAGTGTGCCACAGGAATACAGATGACTCACTGGGTATCTAGAAGGGCAGCACTATTTTTGATAAGGCAACTGTAGGACTTGAACTCACTGGGGAGGGGACTTCCTCCAGTGCTGCTCACCTAATTTCAGAAAGGGGTCTCTACTTGAAAATGAGGACAGAGATGTCCCCAGTGAAGGTTCAGTGAAGATTCAGTGAAGGGAAAGCAGAATGATACTGATACTTTGCCCTTAGTTCTGGCCTGTCTCTAGTGATGCTCCTAATTTTCCCTAGAGCTTATTATGCACAGTAGACCTCTGCACCCAAGCTGTCTTTCCTGGGAACGAGCGTGCCTCGGGAAGAACGGTACAGCCCGTTCTCAGCACATCACAGCGTCAGGGAAGCGCTAGCACACAGACCCAGCCTTGGAAGCCAGCAAGCTCCCTGGCTTCTGCAGTTTAGACACAGCCCTTGATGCCAAGAGCTGGCAGCGGTGCTGCAGAAGCGGGCTTGGCTGCCGCAGGATACATCTGCGCTGCTCTTAGCAAAGCACAGCACAGCACAGTAATGGAGACGCAATGAAATTGGCTTTCACATTCCTCTTCCTCCTTGCAACACAGGCTAACTTACTCGTTTCATAGGTAGATCTTGCAGCCCACACTGTATTTTTGTTGCCAAAGTTTAACCGCTGCTGCCAAGCACACTTACAAATAATGATTTCTGTACTTACATAAATGAATACGTGTATTTGTGTTTTATATTGATAACTAAATGTTTGCATAAGTGCATGTTAACAAACTTTACATATTTGAAAAATTCTACCATCAAATCTTCTGTCCTACTTAACGGCACCATGAATTACCCAATTAAACAGAGACAAGACTGATATTAAGTCCTCAGTATTGCTTGAAACACAAATTTTGAATTTAGAATTAAACCATAGAGTTAAGAAACAAAGCAAATCCTAGTCATATATTCCATTTTTGTAATACTATTGTCATCCCAGGATGAATTTGGCTTTGCGTTCCTCTGTTTTACAGGTCTGCCCTTTGGAAAGGGGATGTTCAGATGTTGCAAACAACTTTGGAGCACACTAACTTTAGGGTGGGTAGTAAGTGAATAATCATAGCATATTCACAACATAATGAAATCCCTGTTCAGGCTACAATTGACCACATTCTCTTTTTACTCCACAAACGTTAAAATGATGTAGCTAGAAGTTACATTGAATTCCACCTCCAGCTCCACCTTCTGAAAAGCTAGAAGGAAAGTAATGAATTCAATTTACCAAACATGCACGCATTCCACACTTATTAAAAGCACAAGAAAACAATTAAAAGGGATTACTCTTGATGGAGCCACCTTTCCAGAAATCAAGAACTGACCATCCATGTCCACTTTGAACCTTGTGAAATCTTTATCTTTTTTTTTTTTTTTAAATGCACCATCACTAAAAGACTCCACAGTTTTCCAAACCCCTGAATATCAAAGTTAGCACTGTGTGACAGCTGCTATGTTCCAAACTCGTCACATTTAGTGGTCTGTAACAGGGTAAATGACACAATTACCTGCTGTAATTCCTGTTGCTGACAATGTATTTTCCCTGGTGATTGGTTTATAAGATTCAGAGCTGCTTATCTTTGTTAGTCCAATCCAAATCTCCATTTGCACGTGACTTCAACATTAACTTAGTAAGTATTTAAGAATTAGTTTCCATATCTGCCAAGACAGATATTTGGGATGGTGAGGACAGTAAAAATTCATCTTCTATTACATGGCTAAACAGTCCAACACACTCTACCACTTTAATGTTGTTTTGCGTTAGAAAATAAGCATTTATAATGAAAATCTGCTTTCCATGTAAATTAGATGGTCATTTGTTTTATTAATATATTACAAGACACACTCACTGAAACAGGTAAATAAAATGAAGGAAAAATGCAAATAAGTAAATAAGGTAAAAATTATGTGATAAACATATTAAGATATGACTTCTCATGAAAATTTTAAAGAACACTTATAGAAGACAACAGTGACTTTGATAGCACTGTGAGTTACAGGCTAATCAAGCTAGCTGGCTGCAAGTATTTCCTTGGAATACCTTTCACTTTTAAAATATAAATTAGGTAAAAATCCGTGCTATGTTTCTTCTATGAATATATGCATGGCAATCTAAAAAGACTGCAACGTACAGGGACTGTAGACAACCGCTGTAGTCTTTGTGAGAGGATTTAGAAGCTTATCAGAAAAAAAAAGAAAAGAAAAACTCCTATAAACCTTTAGGTAGAATACCCTGCTCTTTTATTTCTAAGCCTGTTGATACAACTCTCAATGCAAGAGAAATATCAAGACTTTCACACTGTTTTTAGTGATTTGGTGGGGAAGGCCTCCATTTTTGCACATCCAACTACATAAATCATAAAGGGGGCTAATTTTAGGAACGTAAATTGACTACAATTTTTGCAATGGTTTCTGTTTTCAGTTTTCTAGTTCAGACCTGAAGATGCCTCAAAACCACTAATGTTTTCTAAAAAATTATGAGAAGATAGAACACTTCTGTATATTGAGAATTGCCTTAAAAAAAAAAATCAAGCATCTTTTAGAAATGCAATGTTTTCAGAAATACTGCCTCACGATATGCATCTTAACTAATAAAAGTGAAATTTCACCCCAAAGCCTTGGGATTATGTTGCAGAGAAGCAGTTGTACCTGTTATGTTGTACAGTGTAAACAGTAATGCTTCCTATTACATCGACCTGACTTTTCAAATTAAAGATGACGATTTGGCCAGTCTTTCTCTGAGCATCACCAGAACAACCCCTCGGGGATGTATTCTGATATTTTTTTTTCTCAGTATGGCAGTATTTGTGCCTCCTTGTCAGCCTGCCTCTCCCAACTGCCACAGAGAGGCCTTACTGTTGCTCGGGCGTCTTTGTTCATGTAGGTGAACCGACAAACTCAGGCAGGGCAAGTTCTGGAGCTGGAACTACCTTTAGACAGCAATACAAAGACAGAAAAAGCACCAGCTTAGCTTTCTCTAAATTATTGGTGCTATGCATTTGTGCAGGCCCAGCCACGGTCTGGCTGCAGGATCATCAGCAAATTTCAGTGCAGAGTAGAAGTGACACGCAGAACGACAAACATAAGCCTTTCTTTGGGATTACACATAGGAACACAGATACCGAGTGAGTCAGTGAAGTGGATAAGCCCAATATGTTTACTTTGTGAGCCAAGACGTTTCAGGGTAGATTTCAGCATAATTTATGTGCAAAGAAGCACTAGCAAGTACGCAGCTCCTGCTGCGGTTAACAGGTTTTACGACATGGTTAAGTATGGCCACTATTCCAGCACACACTGGAAGAGAGGTCTGTAGCCCTAAAGGCTACTTCTGAGTTCTTTTGGCTGCAGCAATAAGCTTTCAGTTTGAAAAAACAGTTCGATGCAAAGTTAATTTGTTTCAGTAAGTCAAAAATAATCAGTACAAAACACTAACAAAAGCGAATATTATCGGTAAGATTTGTCCCAGAAACAAGCCTACACAGGATTTCCAAAACATGACAAATACTAAATTACAATGACTTTCAGTGTTGACTGCCAGTATAAAACAAGAGTTAAAGAAACAATTTGCCATTTAGCATAGAGCAGGGTAGGTCTTTTAAAGATTTCACAAAAAACAAAGGATGGTTACAAGTTGTTTCAGGAGTCACTGCTTACTGGACTTGCCGTGTTGCATGCATTGGAAATCAAATTATAAAGAATTAAAAGTTTCCATACTTGCCGATTGTCTGAACATAAATAATTCAGAGATTCCTATATGCCCAAACAGGAAAATTCCATATTCATTTAAAAGAAAAGCCCTTTAGCTATAATATTAAAAGAAAAGGCCTCTGAAGCACTGGACAAAACTAAAAAAATTCATATCTCCTTTTATGAGGCTTGACAGACAGGCAGGTATCTTTCTCATCCTCAGCCTTTTCTCGTGACTGCGTTACCTTATGATTGGAAATATTTTTCAACAGCAGAATGCCAACAGACTAAAACATGATGACCATATACTGCCAGCTCTATCTACTGCCTTCAAAACCTGTGCTAATTTCTGTCACAGCTATAGTGACCTTGATTTTTATTGTGAATGCATAGAAAACTGCTGACTAACCACATAACCTTAAATAACTCCACTGTTCCTATTTAAAAACTGTCTCTTCTCATGCAGTAGCTCCACTGACCTTGGCTGGAGTCCTTTGAGGACAAGCTAAGCTCTGCCAGCAGGACAAGATCACCAGCTGGCTCAGACACAATAGCTGTGAGCTATCCAACTTCCCTCTATTAAACTGCATTCCCTTCTGGCTGGCTCAGCAAGACAGCAGCAGATTCCCATCTCCTGATCCAGAAAGATCCTTACAACTTCAAAGAAACTGTCCTCAAGGCTACCTATAATGTTTCTTGATCTTTGCAGTCTATCTTTTGCAATCCGTGATCATTTGTAGAATGATGAACCAGGAGAGGTCCATCTGTGATAGGAAGTGGTGTTGTGGTTGAGCTCCATAGAAAATGAGCGTGTGAATTCTCTTTTCCTTCACTCGTTCTAACTCAAAGCCCTAAATTCTTCAAACAACAATGACCAAAAGGGGCAGGAGACCTGCATGGCTGAACAAGGAGCTCCTGGCAAAACTCAAACAGAAGGAAGTGTACAGAAGGTGGAAGTAGGGACAGGCCACTTGGGAGGAATATAGAGATGTCATCCTCGTATGCAAGGATGAGATTAGGAAGGCCAAGGCCCATTTGGAGTTTCATCTGGCAAGGGAAGTCAAGCACAGCAAGAAGGGCTTCTTTAAATACGCAGGAAGACCAGAGAAAATGCAGGCCCACTACTGAATGGGGCAGGGGGCCTGGTGACAAAGGATACACAGATTCTTTGAATGCCGCCTTTGCTTCAGTCTTCACTGCTAAGACTGGCCCTCAGGAATCCCAGGCCCTGCAGACCACACAGAAAGTCTGGAGAAAGGAAGACTTTCCTTTGGTCAAGGAGGTTCAGGTTAGAGATCGTTTAGGAAAACCTGACACCCACAAATCCTTGGGCCCCGATGGGATGCACCCACGAGTGCTGAGGAAGCTGGTGGACATCATTGCTAGGCCACTCTCAATCACCTTTGAAAAGTCTTGGAGATCAGGAGAGGTGCCTGATGACTGGAAGAAAGCAAATCTCACTCCAGTCTTCCAGAAGGGCAAGGAGGAGCACTCAGGGAACTACAGGCCAGTCAGCCTCACCTCCATCCCTCCAAAGGTGATGGAACAGCTCATCCTGCACACCATCTCCAAGCATGTGAAGGATAACAAGGTGATCAGGAGTAGTCAGCATGGATTCACAAAGGGGAAGTCATGCTTTACCAACCTGATAGCCTTCCATAATGCAATGACTGGCTGGGTAGATGAGGGGAGAGCAGTGGATGTTGTCTACTGCCACTTCAGGAAGGCTTTTGACACCATCTCCCATAACATCCTCATAGGCAAGCTGGTGAAGTGCGGGCTAGATGAGTGGACAGTGAGGCAGACTGAGAACAGGCTGAATGGCCGAGCTCAGAGGGTCGTGATCAGTGGCAAAAAGTTGGAGGCCTGTAGCTAGCGGTGTCCCCCGGGGTCAATACGAGGTCCAGTATTGTTCAGCTTATTCATCAGTGACCTGAATGAAGGGACGGAGTGCACTCTCAGCAAGTTTACTGATGATACAAGACTGGGAGGAGTGGCCAAAACACCAGAGGGTTGTGCCGCCATCCAGAGGGACCTCAGCAGGCTGGAGAGATGGGCAGAGAGGAACCTCATGAAGTTCAACAAAGGGAAGTGCAGACTCCTGCACCTGGGGAGGAATAACCCCATGCACCAGTACAGGCTGGCAATGGACCGGCTGGAAAGTAGCTTCACAGAAAAGGCCCTGGGGGTCCTCAGGGACAACAGGGTGACCAAGAACCAACAATGTGCTCTGGTGGCAAAGGCGGCCAACAGCCTCCTGGGCTGTATTAGGAAGACCATTGCCAGCAGGTTGAGGGAGGTGATCCTTCCCCCTCTACTCAGCCCTGGTGAAGCCACACCTGGAGTGCTGTGTCCAGTTCTGGGCTCCCCAGTACAAGAGAGACATGGAGCTACCGGAGCAAGTCCGGCAAAGGGCTACTAAGATGATTAAGGGACTGGAACACCTCTTATATGAGGAAAGGCTGGGAGAGCTGGGACTGTTCAGCCTGGAGAAGAGTGAAGAGGATCTTATCAATGCATTTAAATAGCTGAAAGGAGGGTGTTCAAGAGGATGGGGCTAGACTCTTTTCAGTGCTGCCCAGCACTGGACAAGAGGCAACGAGCACAAACTGAAACACAGGTAGTTCCATCTGAACATAAGGAAAAACTTCTTTACTATGGGGGTAACAGAGCACAGGTTGCCCAGAGAGGTTGTGCAGTCTCCATCCTTGTAGACATTCGAAAGCCATCTGGACAGGGTCCTGGGCAACGTGCTCTAGGTGATCCTGCTTGAGCGGGGGGGGGGGGGAGGGGGTTGGACTAGATGATCTCTAAAGATCTCTTCCGACCTCAGCCATTCTGTGACCAATTCCAGATAATGGAAGGAGACAGAATTGCATTTGTGTTTCTCTGCCACAACCTCCCTCCACATAAGCTTGTGACATTTGGTAGGTATTTGCCCTGAGGAATAAAAACAGAAGCAGCCACAATTAGGAGCTGAATTTTCTAAAATTGCCTGTGATCAAAAAATTTGCAACTTAGGATAAAGACTGCGAAAAACCAAAAGCAACTAAGACAATTAAGCAATAAACTGATAACTGATGCCAAGTTCTAAGAAATTGCAAGTTATTATTGCTTCCATCAGTATTCAGCATATCAGTCACTTAGAAGGAATTCAGCTCCAAAGTTATGAAGTTAAACTCCATACAAATTTATGTGCAGTTAGTACTGTTTGATCACCATTTATTTTAATGTGTTATTGAGCTATTAATAGGTAATTTTTACCAGGTAACTAACTGTAAAGACAAATGTCCACTTCTGTAGTATCAAAGTATGGCTTACCTGGCACAGGTAATTTAACAGTGGTACCTCTTTGAGGTCCACTGCTATAGGTATTCTGAACCAATACTCTCTTGATAAATACTTTCTTGATCTTGAACATCATAGGAACTGAAACTGTTTTGGATTGCTTGCTCTCCAGAGTAGTTAAGTGCCGGCTCCAGTATGCTCAACAGAAAGAGGTACGACAGGTGATAACCGGCAGCCCGAATTCAACCCTCTTTGCCCAGATCAGTCACTCCCAATTCCACGGGAATGAACAGACTAACGGACAAAAGGGTTATGTTGAAAGGAGAAAAAGCTTTATTCCATTAGTTTTCAGGTGGTATAAGCTAGAACAAGTCCAGGTTAATGTACTAGTCTAGTGACAAAGCCAAGGCAGTAATGTTTAGATAAACAAAGAACGGTAACTACTTCATAATTTAAAACTTCCAGATAGGAAGCCCTAAAATACTTAATGGAAAGGCTCCAGGTAACTGACTCCAGAAATTACAGCTTGAATTTTTTTTTTCTCAAATACTCTCACATTACCTTACCAACAGATGTAATATTGACCAAAGCAAGAACCATCTTCAGGAACCACAGGAATCTCCTTCAGTATTGGCCATCTTCTCTCACTACCATCATACTAATTTCCACAGTTCATAAAGTTGGGATGAACAGATGAAGAAGTCTGGTACAGACAATACCCCATCTGTTGGACTTAAACTCTTTAAAAGCAAACCAACCCTTACTTTACCCTAATGCTGCTGTTTGGTTGCTAGAAAGTCTGGGTGCTATTCAGCTCCAGATTAAGATGCCTAAATTTGAATGTCTGCTTGTGTGTTATGGGCAGGATTCCACCACCTAAACACACTTGTATCTACTGAATCACACCTAATCTGGCATCCTGTGGTATCTATCCAAGGCATCAGCACAGGCTGGCAGAATAAGAAGACTCTACAGAAAGGCTGTAACAGCAATTGTAAACCAGGCAGGATACACCACAGCACCTAAAATAATACTAGATCTGTAACTGGGAAACCAAATCGAGCTATAGATCTCTAAGTTCCCATTTCAGTCAGGGCAGCCTGTACAACAACTCAGCAAATGAAAAATAGATAACTAGGATTAGATTGAGTTGCCACTTACTGGAGTCTCAAGTCTCTGCTTGCACCCAGCTATCACTCTAGAAAGGCATAAGACCAACACTGTAGGTGTTGTATCAGATCTAGTAATCCCACGATGACAACTGAGGTACCCTACATCATCTCAAATAGCATCAGGAACCTGCAAGTGGATGACTGAGTTGTGCCCAACTGAGTTGTGTCCTTGATCTCTGTTTATTATGTGAGCTTAGATGAAGACATGTACACTTAGGTGTCTTAAACTCTCAGACTGATTCCCACCTCCTGAGTCAGCCTCAGGAAGATTCTAATACCAGGATTCAATGCAATCAGTTATGAAAATGAATAATTCACTCAGTACTGTATTGTTAGATTGCCTATTTTCATAATATACTCTGTTAATTTCACTAATTGCACTACATTTTTACTTTTCAATTGTACTGTACTGACACAGCACATAACTGCATTGTAGAAGCTGTCAAGGGAGAGTGGATGCTTGAGAGCTGGGGAGGGATTCAGAACACTGAGAAATGGGATGTACACCTGAGAGAAATATTAAGCAGTGTTAATGTTTGAAAATGTTATGTTTCGGAATTTTTAGATGAATGATAGACTTCACTCCTTTCTGAGGTATTGTTTCAAACTGAGTATATTCTCAAGTAGATATCTGTACCTTCTTTTATAAATGGAAAGCTTCCTCACAACTCTAAGAACATGAAATACATTCTATGTAAAACAAAAGAATCAATTCTGATGTCTGCTCCTGCATAAATACAGAGTTTGAATAGTATACAGAAGATGTAGAAATGCAAAGTAGCTAGATACTTGCACTTGATATAACAACTTTTACTATGTTCTGGACAGACTATTGCTAACATCAACAGGGAATCTAGCTCTATTATGCAATGGTACAGTGTCACTGAACTTGCCAGTAACACCCTTTTACATATTTTGTAAACAAATTATCTCTGTAAAAGAATTAAACATCCAATATGCAAGAGCATACATTCATACATGCATTTGTCAAATGAATACATGTTCTGTTTACCAACCCAAATCACATTCTATCAAAACCACTTGAAACATGTTGGGTTTTAATCAGTTGAGAAAGCAATCCTGGTATAATTGAATAGCCAGATGAACAGTTCTGAACTGGGTCACTAACTAAGGAGGAAATGGAACCTAAAAAGTATGCTCTAAAAAGACAAAAAGTCTGGTTCCAAGTTAAAACAGCCTCTGAACTAAAATGTCAATGATAACCTGATTCAATCCAAATAAAGCATAAATGTATAAATGCATAAATGTATATAGCAGACATATAATAATGACTTTCATTGTTATTTTAGTAATGCAGTTACATAGCAATAAGCTCAGTCTGAACGATCAACCCTCTATTAGCTTTGCAAATTATCCTACAGCTAGAAAGTTAAAATTGTAGAACATAGGACAGAATTTTTCCTGAAATAGGCCTGAGCACTTCACGTGAGCTGAAATTCTATGAAGCAGAAGGAAAGTATGCCCAGTGAAGGAAACTAGAATCGAATGGGTTTTGAGTTGAAAATGTTCTGTGCATACAAGCCAACTTTCAGAGTGTCTATTGCTAATGGCAATGCTGAATGTATAGCCAGACACCATTACTTTAGTGAGTTTTAGATTACACAGAGATTTATACTGTTTTATAAGGCATGTGTATGCACTGCTGCTAACATCACTGGCGGGCAAGGGAAAGAGAAATCACGAACATCAGAGATGGAAAAGACAGATGGTTCATCTTGCCCACATCATTACAAATCCAGAATTGCTCATCCTGTTTTCTCTCGTGGTTTGCTGACTAAAACATTTCCTTACTCAAGCCATAGGATTTCACTACACTGATGTTATAACAAGCCACTCTGAGCATGCTTATTTATTGCTCTATCCCTTGCACCATCCTGTACAATCATTATTAGGCTTTATTTAAACAGAGTCAATGAGCTCAGCTGTTGTACAAGCTGCAGAACTTGAGGATAACTTGAAATGCTGCTTTCATAAAAATATCAAGTGAAAAACAGGAAGAAATTAGCCACATTGTTTTTACTATTATCATAATGTCTCATATTACTATATTTGAAAATAACAAAGCTGCTATACTATAATCATATGACAGCAATTTGAAGTCATGATGGTTGTTTTTCTTTTCTAAGCTTCTTTGCAGCAGTGAAGAGTATACAGCAGTTCTGAATAAAGTTGCATCTTGTAGCCAAATTTAGGTACTTATTAAAAAGTGGCCTCATTTACCCATGTAGTCAGTACCATCAATTCCTATTATCCTCATGATGACTTGTGGATGCCCTTATCTGTCTGAAAAAGCAGGTCGATTTTGTACTGTTAATTACGTAAGAATGAGCGTGCAACTTTAAGCACAGAAGCTGGATAATTTCATTCAACTCTGGATTCCATCAGTGTTATAGCAGCTTTCCTCCATGGAAACCTGGGCAATTATACCAATCCAAGAGCATGGTGCAGGTGCTAAGACATAGCCCACATTTCTCACAGGTAAACTAGATTTTACTCTTAATTTTAAGTAAGGAGAGGCATTCCCTTCCAGCTTCCCAGAACTCATCTGTGGGAACTGAAACATACAGCTAGAGCAAAAATAACTAAATTGTAAAATACCCACACTTCATGGTTAACTGGAATCCATCTCCTACCAATGTATACCAGTACAAATCCACTTCCAGTCATATGTCAGAACCCCTAGCAGCACTTTTCTTGAATACCTGGGAGAAAAGTTTTGCATGCCTGGAACCTTAACTGTTGTTAAAATTCCAGTGCCCTATGGACTGAAAATGTTCATTTTACTTTCAGTTTCCTCACAAGCAAATCAACAAAACTTTTTCTGCAGTATCTTTGCTATTAAAGATCATTTCTGTTGTATAATACAGTAAAATAGGTGATTTTTCAAACTGTTAGTGCCCCAAACAATTGATGGATTCCCAAGTCAAAAATAAACCAATGAAACCTGCATGGAAGACCAAGGTCAGATGCACTTTTATGAACTTCAGTTTCATAAGGAAACTGAACCATTCATCTAAAGTGTGCTGGAATACCAAGGTAACAAAAACATAAAAAGCAAACTGAAAAACTATGTGACAAGAACGGTACTGTCCCCTCAAAAATGGTTTTGTCTTGCAAGAAGCACAGAGTAGCAAATGGGGAACTAGCAAAACCTCTAGTCTAGGGATCTAAGTCACAAACAGATCACAAACAGTGCCTGTTTAAATTTCAAGTACCAGACTAGTTGTTTCCAGGCTGGGACATCTGAGCTTGGGGAATAGCAATGGGCATCACTACCATTATAATGGCACAACCTCTATTTTCTCACAGACATCCTCAGAAGGCTTACATTGTAAAGAAAGCATGAATGCAGGAAAAGGCGGCAAGACCCTACTTTTGGCTATACATTGTATGACAAAGCTAATACCTTTATTTCCTGGCTAGAAGGACAGTGAAAACTTGGCACTCACATAAAGCAGATTTTGTATCATATGTGCAAAACTAATGCTGAGACTTCCAAAGACAGGAAGGAGAGAAGCCTCTAAATGTAACTCCTATTTCTACTGAGGACTATAAGGTTACCCTTAACGCTTCATGTTCAAAAGTAGTGATGGAAGTTTGGTGGTTCTAACAGAAAACACATAGTCTTCCCCTCTCTGGATAACACAATAAGCCAGTCATCTCCAGACTCAATGCTAATGTGCAGATAGCACGTATCAATGCTTAGCAAGATACCAACGCCAACAGATACCTACCTAAGTGGGGACATTCCCAGAGCCCCAGTGCAGCCTTTAGAAGATCTGTCTCTCTCTGTAGGAGAGGTACCACCTGCCCCAGATCTTCAGAAGACTACGCACTGACATTAGCTGAGATCCAAGCAGATTTGTAGGTTTATAAGCCACAGCTGGTTGTAAGAATGGAACCAAATATGAGGGCTTAGGAGAGGTTTGATTACTGTGAACAAAGCGAATACAAAATAAAACATAATGATTTGGCATGTCAGAAAACCTGAATGAGAACACAGTAATGCCTGCGTGGGAAGAAAGGCACAAAAATAGGTGAGATACATATATACAAGTACTGAGCAGGCTAAATATGACAATTGTTTTTCTACACATAACATTCCACTATGACCAAGTGCCTTTGTTTCAAAGTCAACCCACAATATCATCAAAGAGCAGTGTTGTGGGTCAGATGTAATAAATTAAGGTCAAAAAATACAGTCCATTGATCTGCAATCATGTAGGCCTTTCCTCTACACTTTCCCACAAATTACTGACATCCTTCAAGTAATTATTAGTATTATTGTTATCATATTCCCTACTTTTTACACATCCGTCATCGTTACATAGGTAAATGTGTAGTTTTCTCTTTAAATCTTTCCCATATGTCAAGTCAATCTCCCCTGACCCTCAATTATTTTAACACTGTTCTTGAAATTCCTTCCAATTTGCAACAGATTTGCGATTTAATTTGATTTGAAAAATATGCAGAGTCGCCAGCATTCCAAAGAATTAATATTTCAGGTGTCACTCGATTTACTACTGCCATGCTTCTTGGCAATTTATGTGGAAACAATTATTAGACTTCAATCTCCTATGAGGGGCGATTCCACAAAAATATTAAATGCTACTGAATCCACTGACAACACTTAGGAAAAAAATGTTGTTAGAATAATTTCTGAGACACGTAAATGGCTTAGATATGCTAAGGGCAGGGGAGGCAAGAGCAAAGTCCAGCTGGATACACTCAGCTAAAGGCCAATGAGTCTGACATTCATTTTTCTTTACCTTCAATAGACCTTCTGTATGGCCAACTCAGGGAGAAAGGAAAGAAAAAAAAATACCAAAGCCATCAATCTGCTCCCTCCATTCCTTTTGTTTCTGAGGAAATGCTTGGTCCCTCCTGCTTATTTAGACTCTGCAACTATGCCTCACTGAAGAACAATGTACCTTGTAACTATTCCCACCACAGTCATGAAACTGTATATAAAAACCCTTCACAATCTTCTTTGAAAGCCTAGAAAAAAAAATCCAGAAACAAAAGCACGACAGTACTTAGCTATAATGCATAATAGTGGCCTCACAGACTTGGAATCTCCACTTATTTTGACGTTTCTTTTGACTTCAAAGCTATTTCTTTCTAAAAGAAAGTAGCAGCAAAAATTCAGCATCACTTGGCTCAAATGAAAGCAAAAAAGAAAGACAAAATCATGTGGAATGGATTTAGCAAAATGGTTATGAAGAGAGTTACAAAGTCTGCAAGCATTTAAAACATTTATGTAAGTGACTAACTCTGCACATGGGAGTAGTCCCACATAGTTCGGGGCAACTGCTGAGATGGATAAAGTTAGTCATGTGGCTCCGCCACGTTTTGAAGAAGTAGGCCACAATTTGCAACAGGCCTGATACATTTTAATAATTAATCAGTTAAGAATTCACAAGTATTTGCTGCTGAACTGCAGCGTAATTTTAAAACCTTGCTGATGTCAGGGTAGAGATTTGTAGATCACCCGCTTCTGTTTTTTTTTTTTTTAAGAAAAAGAGAGAGAGAGGGAAAGAGAGCGAGAGAGCGGGCGAGCAAACAAGGGAGCATGCAAAGGAGCAGCACGCAAGAGAAGGGGAGCATGGAAAAGAATCTACCAAACACCATAGATTATGGCATGCACAAACATTACTTACTGAGGGAGGTACTTACAGAGCCTGGTTTAGATGCTAACATAGTCTACACTAAGCGTTTGCCTTGCCTGGGATTGTTCATTATCTTAGCAAGACCACACATGCAGAGAGAGTCAGCTGAAGATATGGTTC
The DNA here is from genome assembly GCF_036370855.1 of Dromaius novaehollandiae. Classification (NCBI taxonomy): domain Eukaryota; kingdom Metazoa; phylum Chordata; class Aves; order Casuariiformes; family Dromaiidae; genus Dromaius; species Dromaius novaehollandiae. Next base: position 30,250,593 of record NC_088098.1, read on the forward strand.
TAGGATATTGGGGTCTCTGCCTTGAAATCAATGGGGAGCCCTGGTGCCACGCTCCGGCACCACTGAGAGTGAAGCACAAAGCTGCCCTTGGGGGAATCCTCTCAGAAGGCACCTACTGGCAGAACGGGTCCCCCTTTTCAAGCTGGCTGGAAAGTGAAGAAAAAGAGTAGGTGGCCTGCAAGACCGCACAGAAACAGAGCTTTAAACAAATTGTCTGGGCCTGGGAAGATCTGTGCTTTCTCTGCACCATTGCATGCATCTTTCTCTACCTGAACATGATCTAAGGGGTAAACAACACTAAGAATCTCACAGGGTTTTCTTTCTTCCATTCCTTTTTTGATGGGTTACTTAGATAGGTGAGTGGTCCCAAGGCAGGAAACAAAAGATGTGTTCTGAGCAGACATGATTAATCATCCACTAATCATAGTAAGAACGCACTGTTAGAACAAAGTGTGAAAAAGAAGGCTCTCATTTCTTCTTCTTTTTCCTTTTTTTTTTTTTTTTTAAATTGTGCAGGAAGGAGGATGTATCATGCTGTTGAGAGCACTGTTCTGCTGGCTGTGGACTACCCAGCAACCTGAAAGACCTAGAGGTGACACCGGCTGAATCCTTGCTTCTAGGAGGATTTTTTTTTTTCAGCCAAGAAAACAGCCTGTGCATGTTTTAAATCCTAGACAGAGTAAGGGTGTAAGTATTATTATTCCAGAAAAATACCAGGGCATTCAGATATAACCAGTGATGGTGCAGCATGCTGCTAACTTCCAAAACTCCTCCAGCAGAGAATGATGCCATTTTCTGCCTTCCTTCCCCCAATGCAGCGCCATAACGCTTTAGGTTTTGCAAGACAAAGTGGAAGGAGAATGAGACTATATGAATATACAGGAAGTATGGTAGCCTAGAGCATATTTTTATGCCTTTAATTTGCAGTTTGTGCACCCATTTGGCATATGGGTGTAGCTTAGCACTCATCTCCCCTTTCATTGCTATGATTGATTTTTGAACATGAAATCGGTCACAAACAATAGATTTTTGTGTAAACGTGGTGATGACTAAGTCAGCCTAACCCTGTGATACTTGCTTCCAAGATGAGCACAAATAACAAAATCTTAAATTGATGTCTTCATTACACCCTTTGTTGTGAAAATCAAAATGTAATTCAGATATATTGTAATACTCACAATAAACATGCCATGAAGAAAGAGACTTAGCTGCTTCCAAAACAGTCTATATGTGGTCTAAATCAGTCTTTTGTGCACAGGACTCTTAACATAGATAGATAGCACAGATTTCTTTTCAAATGTCTCACGTAGGAGAAAGCCCCCCTAAATGTCACTGATTTTATGCCTCTTTTCTAGTTTGATCAATGACTGCTAAATTATATATGCGTGCATATATGTATCAGAATGGAACAACAAGGCATTTTACATTAGTCTGCCAGCAAGCTGCATGGACATCACTCACATAATACCTGTCTAATCAAGGTTTGTCTATAATTTTTCAACATCTCCTTCCCATGCTTCAGCTACCCTGTGCAATCAATGACATATTAATGCTGAGCTACAGAACATTTTCTTCCTACTTAATCACACTCCAAAAGGTGGGCTACCAAAGTTGGGCTACCAAAGTTTTTGGTCCAGTTTACAATAAACTCAAATTGTCTATAAGGTGAACAAAGACTTGCCAAACACTTTAAATTCTATAAAAGATACAGGAAGGCTGAATAAATTTAGTTGCAGACATTGGCAAAACTAAAAGTGCATTGGACTCTGTACACAAGCGCCGAGAGGCTGGGACAGGACTGCATACTACATGACCACATCAACTAGAATCCTGGGCATGGGGTCCCTTTTGTAGCATGCTGCTAGTACCAAGCTGCCCCCAAGACAGCTCAGGATCCTCTCTGCATACAAGAGAGCGACGTATGAGACAATTCTGCAGCATGGTTCTCACAAGTTGTTGGCAACAGGCATCTTTATAATTTACAATACCCTTTTACAGTAGCTAATAGCTGAAAGCATCAGCTTTCCTAGCACCAGCTGTCCTGGAGAAAACAGAAAGGAGCAATGCAAAAGCTATGTCCTACAAAACCCAATTCTTGCAAGAATCACATAAAACAAAGCCTATCTGATCCAATGATTTTAAAAATATTTTGTATATCAGTGCCAGAATTCTTTTTTAAATGATCATTCCTTATACAGACGTCTTTCCCACTTCTCATTTTTTCCAGATGTAAACACCAGCTTTTTGTACCCACAATGGAATACATCAGCTATTATGTGCAGCTTCTACAATAAGCCTGATTATCAGAGCGAAAAAGAAAAATGGAAAACCTGAAAATTCTCTTAAGGACAGTACACAGCCTTACTCTCACAGACATGCCAAGCTAAACAGGTTCTTCACAGAACCTTTCAAAAACACTTCCTCAGCTCGCAGAGCTCTATGTCTCTCGGTCTCTCATGATGGCTTTTCTCCTTACTGTTCGGCTTTTTTGCCAGATAAAAAGACTTGGCTCATTCTCTTGACCCCCACAGCTAGCACCACCATGACAAAAAACAAAGCCTAACTAAAATCATTTCCAGATGCAGTGAATGGTCCAAAAGCTCAGGATGCACACAGTGAGGTAAGCTGGCCAAGCTGGAGGTTACCTGGATTCTCAAAGTGCAAAGACTTTTACTCATTGCTTTCTACAAATCATAAGGGGCAGATGAAAGTGATGGGTCTGCATGGAGTAAATGAACATTTGGAGCTTTTTTTTGTTTGTTGGTGGGGAGGGTGAAGATACGCTATAGATAAATGTAACTGCCTAGAGTTAACCTGTTGGACTGTCTGTAGGACAGCACGGAACTGTTATCATCATTAACTCTTTCCTGTTATTATTTAGCATGGATTAATTAATATACACATCTTTCAGCAAAGTAATGGAAACCAATTCAGTGTTTTTACTACACAGAAGAGTTGCTCTTTGTCAGAACACAGCAAGTTTCTTCAGAATAGACAATGTTAAGCAATTAGGTAGTGTGAAACCTTTACAAAGTCCATGTTAAAGCCACAGCAACATACCCTCATTATTTTATGTTCATCTTGCCTCTCAGAGTTATATCTGAACAAATGAGTGCACATGAAAGTCTCAGAAATTAGGAGCTTTAATAGATGCCAAAGCCAGTGAAAAGCACATACTTAACCAGAGGTGAAAAAAACTATAGAAATTATATACCCTTGCCACTTGCTCAAATGCGCTGCTATAATTTAAATGCTCTCAGTGCCAGTCATATAGACCAAAACAAGCAAACTGCCATTTATTGATCAACGCAAATGACTTTAAAAGTATCCTGTGCTTCACTCAGTCATTAAAACATGATCAACTTTTCAATCATTTCTCATTTGGTGGAAACGTCACACAAGACTCTCGTAACTCTACATATTTCGCTAACTGACAAATGGCTGCAGTGGAGATGCCCAGAGTAATTGTGGGACCAGGAAAAAAGCAAAACCATTTTTTCTGTGACATATATACTTAATTATGTCAGGTTGTCATTAGCGGAAATTCTACCATCCAGCTGGCATTACTTTCTCATGGTTGCTTCATAATATTCAAAATTCACTACAGTTTAACTCCAGAAAAACTCCACATAGCATAAATGTGCCAAGGAAATATGTTCCAAACAATACCAAGTGGCATTGCTCAGACAGAGAGAGAGACACTACACCACTTAGAAGTTCCTCTAGCCTGAGGATGTCTTAAGATTTCACTTTCTTTTATTTTAGTTTTTCCTGTTTGAAAAGGTGGAAAAGAAATCATCTTGTCATCCATCAGGCTGATTCCACTGGAAGCTATTATTTACAAATATGGAGCCAAACTCGTTTTGAAATGTGAGGTCTGTAATGGATTTCTAGCAAGTTTTACATCCATTTGATAGAGCATGTCAAGAGCTTTTAAAGTTCATTCAATTTCATAACATCAGATTTCAGCAAAAATGGGGGTGGCTGTGTGTGGAGTATTGAGAAATACCTTTATTATTTTTACAGATATACCAAATGCCCCCATGTTTATGATGGTTTACTGTTTGTAGAGTTCAAACAGAATGGTAAATTGAGGGAAACAAAGCCGAGTCACACAGAGTCATCACCGTGATTTAGATAAACTCAGTCCTAAAATAATACCAACATTCATGCTCAGTAGGTAGTAAAACAACTTTTGCTCAACTGAGAGTGTGGAAAACATGAGGCAGTGATCAGAAACATAATGGTTGCTTTGAAAAAGATCTGCTGCAAGCAGCCTAAAACTTGGTCCTTCAAGAACAGAGCTCACTGAAGTAAAATAATGCTTACCAGCATATGAGAGAGGAATGTCAAGTACATACAAGGCAGTATGCACATAAATCACACATAGGTGGTTTTAAATCCACGTTCCTGAGTGCTGTGCACGTTTGGGCAAAGAAATTATGCTAGTTTAGAAGGAAGGTGTTTCTATATCAAGACATACCCTGATGCCCAATAACACCAAAACAGAATGAACAGAATTAAGTAAATTTAAAATGAATTTTACAGTTATTGCTCATTCTAAATATTCTCATCTATTTCTAGCCAGTATTAGTGAATAACATGAACTCCAAGAAAGTTTTACTAAACACATATCCTTTTATATAAAGAGCTAATGCATTCCCCTGTGCAAATAAAATAGAGGTATTATTTTGTTCACACGTGTTTTTCTTCACTGAGAGAACGTGCCACATCTTTGAATCATATTTGCTTTATCTGTCTAGTACGAAAAAACACATTCCTCCAAGGAACACTTATAGTCAGCCTGGCTCTGATAAAGAGAGTTCTAAACGTTCAATTTTCATTTCATAAACCTAAAACACTTTGCAGTAACAGAAGACTAGAACACAGAAAGTCAGCATGAACCCAATGCTTCCTCTAGAACATCCAGTGGCAGCGGAGCAGAAGGGAAGGTTTGGAGACAAGACAGACGGTGTACTCCGGTGGCACAAAGCAGACAGATTTCTTGTCCTCTGAACTCAGAGAATTCAGCCAGGGAATCTCCCTGCTATAGGCAAATTCAAAACAAGGAAACAACTATACCTAATATGCAGGAAATTTAACTCTGAAGTTTGCAGAAGCATTGCTATATTCCAAGTTAAGATGTACTAAGATACCATATGAAACTGAGTACCCTACAGCACTGTTTTTGTTCTCTTCTTTTCCCCTTCAGCCTCTTGCCTTTACCTTCTCTCTCTGTATCCAAAAGCATGCATCTATGAGACAACCCAGACTGCTTTACAGTTTCACGCAAATGGTACAACATATACATAATCTGTAAAATGTATTAGCTTTTGTGCACACTGTACCCTTGTAATTATTTTAGCATTTACTCTGTTTCACAAAATGTCTACATACAGTGTTAATCTAATAGATATTAACTATCTGATTAATCATACCAGAATCATATCAATGCTCCTAAATACCACCATCCTGTTATTTCCTTTCACAAATATACATCTCTTACCTGTACACGAATAATCATCAATGCGTATATATCCTGTTTTGCAGACGCACATAAAGGATCCTGGAGTATTTACACACATGGTATTCTCACGACAGTAGTGTCGTCCTTCAGCACACTCATCAATATCTGTGAATAAGGCAAAGAGGAAGATGAGTCAAATTCAGTTGTGGTCTTCAGGATCTCCCAATACTTTGTACTACTCACTTCCATCAATATTAAGTTGGACTAAGAAATTACTTGAACAGCCAAGCATTTTGGAAAGTTTTTTTGTGCTCTTCCTTAAAACAACTGTTTGAAGTGTTCAAACAACAGGAGCAGCACAAGCTTTTCATGAACAGCTGTTACTGGAGTTACAAAGATTACACTGGCTTAGATCTTTCCTAAGTCCTTTTGAAGTGCCTATGCTGTTATTCCTATGATTTAAATAAGATCAGAACAGAAGCGGGGGCCAAACAGCAGACCAACTGCCTCAGCGCTGCAATGTCATCAATCAGTGTATCTGTATAGTCATTGCAGTCATTAATACATAGATAAAAACACACTACTACATGCATACCATATGCCTTTGATCTAACATGTATTGCTGTTTGGGAAGGAACTGTAATGAACACAGTAAGTTCTGAAAAGACACCGGATCTTATTACAAGTTTCTCTTATTAACTATAAAGTAACCAATTGGTAATTTATTACATATATATGTAGATAGCCATATCTGAAAGGAACGTGAAAGAATCTGATTTATATAAAGATCTGCTCTGATAGAAAAAAAATGCAACTTGGGATGGAACACTTGCTGTGCTATTGGAGTCACAGAGCAAACTCCAGACTGCAGGCATGGACTTCAAAACCTGACTGGTTTTGGTACTCACTTTGGTTTAAAATTAGGCCTACTTCTTGTAGCAGGTTATACTTAAATGAAAAGACAGACAGGGCATCACAAATAACATAGCAACTTCTGCACACTATTATGCTGCACAGAAGAAAAACTGTATTAATTTGGAAGTGATTAGTAGCATGCTGTTCCTGTAATCCTAATGATAAAGCCAGTATCACTGAGATGCTCATTACAACTAGTTGTATTATCATGCAATGTGTCACCAAACCTCATTACAGAAGTGGGTTAAAAATCAAAAGGGTGGATTGCTGGTTTTTTTTTTTTCCTGCTCATCAATTTTGATTTGCTCCCTGTTTTCAATGATGTTTACAGCTTTTGGAGTTGAAAAGAAAACCTCCAGAACAAAGTGTCGTGTTCCAGAGTTTGCTGATAGTTCAAAACAATAGCCTGGAATTATAAACTCATATCAGGGTTGATTTCTTAATGCTGTGATTCTAAATGTCAACAATGTTAACTGCTGTACTTTACTCCCGTTTACGTCATCTGCTCATCTCCCAGTTCCTCCTCCTCTTCCCAGCTGCCTTAAAGCAAACAACTACTTTCCAGCCGCACTCATTGCCTGCTTTCCCCTTTAACCACATGAAAATTTGCCTTATCAGCATGAAACAATGCAGCACATTGAACATTTGTGATTCCATACTCATTTTTCAGTTTTGACAAAACCCTTCTATTTTCTAGCCCAGTTTATCTGACCCTAATTTCTCCAGTTCTGCACAGTGCACTGTTTCACGGATTCTGCTGAAGAATCTAGGGGCAGGCTTTGTATTTTAGTAGCTGACCTGAGTGCTCAGTGTTGGTGGCCCAGTCTGTTTTGTACAAACCTAAAGGTTCATGACCAACACACTTGAGCTATTTTCCTTCCCTTCCTTTTCTTCTAGGCTCTACAGGCATGGGGAAAAAAATCATACCAATATGAGGGTGCTGGTTTAGAAAAGCAGTAGGAATTTTCATGTACATACATACACAATCACCAAACACTTATTTACAACAAGCATTCTAAGGAAATACATTTTCTGAAAACCATCAAAGAAAGGTAAAAAAGTAAAGCTATCTCAAGAGGCCAATAGAGGCAGCTGTTTTCCACGGAAAGTTGAAAGTAGCACAAACTTCCCGAAGTACCAAAGTTCTGTAGAAACAAATGTGCAGGTCACAAAACCAGTCAGTAGTTACAACATACACCACTGCTACTACCACAAATGATACAACTTGTGTCTTTCACAATTTCAGCTCACAACTCCATGTTAAATCAATGGTGTAAATTTATATTTAATAATATCAGCCTTTATATAATTACTCGTCTTATATTCCTGGGGTCAGACTGCCCATGAGCACGCTTTGGCACCCTCAGACAATTCTATTTAAAGATCTAAAGCCTCAAAAATATTAAACAGACATTTCTGAAAATTATACTAATGATTGTTTTGGCAAGTAAAAAGCCACAGGAGACCCCAAATTCTAATGTTTATTAAAAATTTTACAAAGAAATGTTTAAAGCCAAAGCTACTTGGGTTCAAACCTCCTCATATGGAAATATTCCAAAAAAAAGGCTTTCCTTTTGTTAATGTACCACATCTTGAGGTTTTGCAAAATGTTTTATTTAAAATTACTTTTATTTCAAAACAGTGCTTGTTCAATTGCTACAAAAAACTGAACAGGTTAACTTCGCATTGAAATGTTTCATTTGAATGAATCTGATTTTTTTAAACCACTAATTTGAAAAGATTTGTCTGCATTTCTAAATTCGCACCAGACAACAAAACTCTTTTTTCCACCTAGCTCTCTAAAACGCCTGTAAGAAGTGCAAAAGAAATGATTATTATTACTACTGTTATCATATGTTATTATACTACATGTTATAACTTATATGTTATTATACCCTAATCAGGTGTCAAAACAGCATTGTCCTACACCATGGACACATGTTTAACAGGAAGCTGCTTTTAAAAAGAGTTTGCAACCTTAGCACAAAATGACACATTGCTGCTGGACACAGAAGAGTCCAGACAGAAAGGATAAACGTCAAATGCAAGTTGCAGTTGCACAACTAGACGCAGTGAGTGACCACACTAAAAACCCAGTGATTCTTCTCCCCTTTAGTACCCCATATGCAAGCTTCATATACATTAGGTTTAGGCATTACAAATCAAGGAAGACTGAACTGCGGCAGGGGAGGAGGCCAACATTTGTTCTCTTTAAAAGCTACCAGTATAAAAGTCTTTTTACCCTGCTTATTGGTTGAAACACTGGTTTAGACTTTTCTTCAGCTTTAGACACAAATGCACTCAATACAATAGAAAACCTGATGCATTTCAAAATCTAAGCAAGCCTACAACATTTATCTTAATTTTACCCTGCCAAAAAGCCTTGCTGACAAATTAATGTACATTAATGTCTTACTGTTTACCCAATAAGATCCTGCAGTCAATCAGTTCAACAGGGTGAATGCATCACTCCAATGGTTTTGCACATTCAACAATAAAAACTTGTCTGCTTTAAGTCTGTGATGTGATACTGAGCCACCAGCTGTGATGTACTGACACAATGTAGTCATGGAGATCAACCTGCTCTATTCCCAGTGGAACAGATATAAGAGGAATTTCTGGAAAATTGGTTGGTACAGAAGTATTTGGCATTGGTTTATTTATACTTGCAAAAACCACAACAGTCTGCCTTTACCCCCCCCAAACACCTAAACAAAATTTATACAAAATATATAACCCAAAAAGAGTTTCCCTTCTTCTGTATTTCTGTACCCTAATAAGTTTGCTTCCCCAGAGTGAAATTCCCATTTATGTTTTATAATCCCATTAATAAGAAGAGAATTTGACTTGTAATCTATAAATCATTACTGACCAAAGCCTCATAACACAGATGTTAACAAACAAAGTCTCTCCTTGGGCCTCACTATCTATCACTGCCTCTATCCACCACAAAAGCCTGCCAGAACAAATGAGTCTGGTACTACATCAGCAAATCTGGGCTGTAGAGGAGAGGGAAGGCTACTTTCAGAGGAATGCCCTGCCTCCAGCCACTTCCTCTAAAACTCAACGGTGTCTAGCATAAGTGATCTCATTGGTCACACCCACAGAGGCATATGATGGGTAGGGAGATGCTTTTGCAGGATTTTAGCAACAAATAGTTTCAATACCCCTTGAGGACACCAAACAGAAGCACTGAAAGCTGGTTTTTTTTAAATTTCATTGAGAAGCATGTCAAAAAGTGCCTTGAATCCAACAGCAAAATAAATTAGATTTACAATTAAAAAACCCACCTTTTTTGTGTTAATGAATGGTTCTGCCTTGACAGCCCAGGAGCATAAAGCTCCAGGTTTACCCACGGAGCAGGCCAGCCCTCCCAGCCAGCCGCATCGGCGCACCTCTGTCCCAAGCTGAAGGCTCCGTCGCTCAGGGGAAGGGGGCGATTTGCTCACCGCTCCTGTGCCCTCTTGGATCTCTCTGCTGAGATTCCCAAAGAGGGATGCCAGTAACAACATTCAATATAAAAAGATCCTTCAGATCCTAATTTTTATCACTACTGACCTGATTTATATAGAAAAGGACAAGCTGGGAAAAGCTGACACTTTCTCATTTGGATCCTGACCCAGAAAAAAGGCATCATAAAATCAGCAGATGCTACACACCCACTAAGGGACTACAAAAGTGGAGAACAAACAGTGACCGATCATAGCAACTACTACCAGGGAAAAGGGTAAATGTGACTTCTGAAATAGTACAAGTCTTTTTAAAGAGTCTTACTTTTAAAGCCTTACTTCTTTCCACAAAGCACTGTTTTGCCATTTTTTCTGTAGCTATTGTTTAAAGCCTAGCCATTTACTGCAGCTTTAAACTTTCTTCTATAAGCTTATCCAGCTCCTGCACCCTGGACAGGATTGCAAAGAAAAAAAAAGTTGTCTTTTTTCTTTCTCCTTGTCTTCCCTTCACCTACAATAGTCTTTTCCCCACCTATCTCTGACACCAAGCTTTCTCTGCTATTTCCCCCCTCCAACTTTCTACCTGACTGACTTCACTCCTATTTTCAGATCTCACTCACCACATTCCTCCCCCAGTCTTCAACCCTTCCCCTCCTCGGCTCTTCCCCCTTAAAAGAACAAGGACAGGCTCTTCTTCCACAGCTTTGAAGCAAGCTCCCACCAGCTCACTCACTTGTGAAAACAGTTTTTTTCTTTTCACCAAACACACTGACTCAACCTCAAACTCTTCCAACTCCCTCAAGTGTCTAGGGCATTAAAATCCCCCAATTTATTGCTCCAATGAAAATGCTCTCGGCAGGGTCTCTCTCACTTCCCCTAACCATATCTCAGAGCTCCTGTTCTCTTCACACTCCCCTCACTTTCAGCTACAACTTTGTCTCCGTATCTTGCATGCTCACAACAGTGTGCTTCTGTGTGCCTCTACTGGTGCACGCCCTTCTTCTCACCTCAGAGCACAAAGTCCTGTCTGGAAGGACAAAATATCTGAGGGCTCTGGCACAGCCCTTCCTGCTTCCTCTTCCACTACTCTTTCTAGGCTTTTCATCACCAGGCAAACCTATGGTTTAATTACCACTTTTATTCCAGTGAGACCCAATGGTCAGGTGTATGTTGTCTATCCCTCTGCTTGTTTTAATTACATTGTTACGTAACTTATTTCAGCCTTTTTATTTTTGCTTGTCTTTGTGCAATTCTCCTCCCCTAAAAGAAAACATACCACATGCAAAGAAGGACTAAAACTTACCTAATCACAATATAACTAACCTTGTGGATCAACAGGAGAGGAGAGAGGGTAATCCACTACAAGAATGTACCCCTATGTACTAGGTTTAAACCAAAAAATAATCTTAAGTGTACACAAGACCACGGAGAAAAAAACCTTCCACCATCAACATCATACTGCTCCCAGCAAAGAACCTGGGACACAACCCACTGTGAGACCACAAAGGAGGGGTAAGAACTTAACACCAGAGGCAAGGGGCAGTTACCTGTGTCTATTGATTTTATGGAAACATTAATGGTCCCTAAGAGAAACTGAGTGAGTTGGATTATAAACATTAACACTGATGTAACTGGACTAATAAGAGGTTGCTATTGCTTCACTAAATGGCTAAAGCATTAATGAGACTAAAAATAAACTCTAATTATTGGATCCTCATATAAGGTGTGTTCCCTTTTCTGCCCATAATGAAACTACACAGAACACACACACATTCATGCACGGGCACATTATCTTGGTGCTTTTCCCTTCAGAGATTATCACATTTCTGACTTTTGCTTAAGTTCATGTTTTCTCTGTCCACCTCATGCAGAATGAGAATGGACTGTTAAGACAGAAAATACTATTCAAATAAAGGCAAAGTCACTCAAGTTCTACATTCCTTGACACAAGCTCTATATAGCTGTTAAAGAGCACAGTTCAACATTATAGCATTTCAGAAATGCAATTTTTAATGTGATTAAAAAAAAAGTTGGCTTGTTTTTATTTCAACTAGACCCAATTTTTGGAAAGGATGGGTAGACAGACTGTTGAGATAAAACTGTCTTTGTTAAAGCGTGCAAGTAGGAGATATAGTTCAACAGTTACCAGTGCAAGTGAGACACTTGAAAGAAACTGAAATCTTCATCACTGTCCTATAAAAACATTACTGGACCCTACAGACATTACACAGTTAAAAAAAACACACAGGAAAACATTTGAAAACAAATATTGTCTGCCATCTTGCAATGTTTTACTTGGCAAACTGCACCTTCTTACTATTTAATATCTTATAATTAATTCATATGGTAGTGTATACAAGATAAAACAAGTAATTATATATAGTTATCTGTCAGACATGAAGACATCCCAGGGGGGCTTTCCTTACGCACCAACTAAGCAGTCTGATGTAGCTGCACACCAAGAATAAAAAGGATGCTGTATATGATTAATTAGTGAATTCTAAAAATGAGAATAACTTACTGAAATTCCAGTTCATGACCTCTCCCCCTCTTCAGCACTGCATTGGGTTAGGAATAAGTGCTTAAATTTGAATTACAAAACAATATTTTTTTTTAATGACAATTCTCAGCATTTTTCAATGCTGATTTTCAAAAACTTAGAAACACTTGCAACTGTTCTGTTAATGTTTTTGCTTTTTTTTTTAAGGAGAATAAGGAGAGACTATTTTTGTACTGAAACTACAAATATATCTCAGATTCTTCTTGGGAAGAGAAGAATAAATGAATAAAGAAGAATAAATGGCGATATCCCAACGCATGTAGCCTCTCGAGTGATGTCACACTGGTTTGAGTATCAAAGCAGATATAATCACTGTGGTTACTATTGCTCTGCATACTTTATGAAAGGATCTTTACTTTAAATCCAATTTGGTTTAACATCTAGCATTTGTGTGATCATTGCAGCTCTTGGGGATTGAGCCACTACATATCGTAAGACATGTACTGCCCATGTAGACGGAGGTTTTAAAAGTTATCTAAGGAAACCAAGCAGCCAGCTCTGGGTAATTTTCAGCAGAATGAGAGCATCTAATTCATCCAAATTTACTTCATTTTTGTAATCTGATTAGCCAATAGTTAAGAACAGTGAGAAGCAGTAAGATTAACAACAGATTCTACATATTTGGTGAACGATGAAATGCAGTGCTTGCCTACTTGTATTTTTACCCAAACGCGTGGATAACTGCAACTCCCATTAGTTAATCTTTCCAACCAGAATGAGAACACAAACACTGAACTAAGGGAATCCTGATGAAGCCCAGCAAAGTGATAGTTCTGATCTACTTTGGACGATTACTTTTGAAAGAGAAGAATCATACCCAGAACTTCCTACTTCTCTCCACTGACAATAATTGAAATCAAGACAGCTAGTTCAAATGCAGACCTCTAAAATGAACACCATCTCACCTCAAATCAGGTGACATAAATCTCCGCTCAGTGAAGCTGATACAATTCTGAAATGTAGACAAAGTCACTCAGTCTGTGGTCTCATTTCAGCTGCTGAATTTGAAACTAGGACAACCATGGTAACAGAAGAGTAACTAGGAGAGTTACTGAGGAAAAGGAGTGAATTAGAAGGAAAAATGGAATATGGCTTCACTGAAGTGTATTTAATAACATTAAATACTCCCAAACATTGTTAGTACAGGTTAGCTAGGTTGCATACTGTGCAACTGCTACAATAACAAAACTCCTAAATATCAGAAAATAAATGTTATGGTCCACACAACGAGAATGTAAATTTGTGATTTGTAGACGTAAAAGGGCCTATGCATCAGGCAGAATTCTCTTGATAAATAACAAAATAACTTGTTTTTCTGTGATCACACTTGGTCCCAGTGCTTACAAAAGATTATTGCATTCTCCTGTCTTGAGCCTACTCTTCTCTCCGTGTAATCAGTGATCATTGGCAATGCTCTGAAGTGAAACCAGATTTTGCACATAGAGAGTTAAGCACTGGTATGAAATTAGAAACTCTGGTTTCAAGCCCTCCCTCCAAGCCCAGTCTCCAAAAGATACAAGTAACACCTCCTCCTCACACACACATCTGAGAACAGCCGAAGGTGCACGCCATGGTGCACAAAAACAGCTTCAGTTCACGGATCCGAGAAGAACACCTAAAGTCACCAGCAGACTATCTGCAAACCAGCTTGTTTCAGCAGATGCCTACTCTTGCTAACTAGCTATATTTCATTCTCCTAGATGCATCAGTTTATCCTGTTGTAGCTGAGAGTCCCACACTTTATCCTTAAAAACATCAACATAACTCCACCACCATAAAGCAGGCACTGAAAACTATTTCAGATAACTCCCAGTGGGCCAGTGTCGGTTTGAAAGGACTGCAGGTGTAGATTTGGGCCAAATAAATTACACATCATTAGAAGATATGAGTTTGTAAAATGCTGATGTTAGGTAGGCTATATACCAAGGATGTTATATTCAAAAACACCTACATCTGGACAGCACAGCATACTCCATACCCAACCTGTCCATAGGGTACCTCAAACCACGTAACAACCTGAGGTAGAAAATGGATTTCAGAGTACTTAGAATAAGGTTTCTTTTAAGTGGAACTTATTCTCAAACTTAACTGTAGCACAGCACTGCTGTAACAGCATATAAATGAAGAAGTCCCAACTCTTTAAAGTCTGGCTTTTAACAGTTCTCCAAGGGAAAACTAAACATGACATAAATATTAACAAATATCATTATTATAAAACAGAAAGGTATCTGCCATAGCAGTATCTAGAGACATCACATAGTTTTGGAAAAGCATCAGTTCTTTCTAGGACAGAAGCCAAAGTCTTCCATCATTCAGATGAAATTCATGCAGCTCTCCTACACGCATACTGAAGCCATCTTTGAATATTTTTACTTTTGTTCTTCTGCTTTATGAAGTTCTTCCAATGGCAGCATTATTATTTCTATTTATTCTTTTAATTTTGGCAGTGCTCGGGCATGAATGAGGAATGTAAGTTTGGCTCTGACATTGAATCAGTAACATCCAATTTTGCAGTATATCTTAAGTTTGTGAAGTGCAAACATAAAAACAGTTATTACATCCATGGGTCCCAGTCATTACAAAATACCTTGTCTGAAACATTTCTACATTTGGTATTACTAGTAAGGAAAACCACAATAATGGCATTCTGAAGAAAGGGTATGTGTTGAGAGAGGGAGACTGGAACCATTTTGGGTTTTCAAGATGAGAGACAGGGCTCTAAAAAGGACTCAGCATTATATTATTACTATTGTGCCCTTCGCTATTACATTGTTAAATATCAAGACACTTCCCAGAAATAAAAAGGACTCAGTCCCCTTGTAAGAGACAACTGGGCTGGGAAAAGGGATACAGTACTAAAAGCCCCTGTCTGAAGAGACACTGGGATTTCAGTCTCCGTGGTCCCATGCTCCTCCCTTCCACAAAAACAATCCTCAGGTTCAAATCTGCAAACTTATTTCCTATCTTTCCAGCATGCAACCTCTACATTCAGTCAGGGAAGGCCAGTCTGTGGTTCTTGAGCCATATACAAAATGTGTATAGCTCAAGCACGGTTCCTGCACTGTGGTTATGCTACACAACTGGCAGCAAAGCTGTATCATTGTGCCTGCAGAGCTACCTTCATCCTTGGCTGTGAGAAAGCTGGGGCTGCCAGGGTCACCCTGCAATCACACAGCTGAGGAGACCCACTGTCATCTCCCTGCAGTGAATTGCTGAGGGGGCTTTTGTTCCCTGGAGAAGCAGTACATGCCTCCAGGTTCTCACACTTAAAAGATGGAGGAGCATATAGCTCACAGGGCCAGCAAGGCTGATCACATGCTGGGTGGCAATTATCACTTCGTCGATAACCAAATGAGGGAACTGAATGACTTACTGGTGTGTGTATACGGTTCTGCCAAAAAGCAGTCTTCATCAAGAGCATCTCAAATGAACTGTGAAATGAAATTCACTGTCAAATGAATGAATTTCCAGGAGTTCCCCCCAACCTCCTTTGCTCCTGTGTATATGTTGGGTTTTTTGGTTTTGCTATTGCTGTTTTTCTAAACAAACAGGACTAAAAGAATAAAAAAGAGAAAGTTAGGAGAGAATCTGGTATCCAAGTTGGTATCTCTGGCTGGGCAGAGTGTCTGAAATAATGATAGGAAAATGTGAAAGGGTAGAATTACACAGAACTTGAAGAAACATGAGAAACTTCAACTTCATGTGGCACAGAAGAAAAGCAAAACGGTGATTATGAAGGTTGGAGAGGAACAACATGAGCTCTTGAGAAGGAAAAAAGGGTTCAAGAAACCCTGGGTTTTTTCTTGGGCTTTGCGGGGGGGTTGGGTTTCAGTTTTTTGTTGGTGGTGGTTTTGCAGTTTGGAGGGTTGGTCTTTTTGGTGTGTATGGGGGGGGGGGTCAGCGGGGTAAGCTTTTTCTTTGTGTTTTGTTTTTAAGAAATTTGAACAGGTGTTGAGGAGGCTGCGATAATAACTCCAGGGCTGGAGATAATGAGGCTATGAACAAAAACTTCAGGAAGAGAACAATGACTGACAATATTGCAAGGAACTACCAGTCTCACAAGCGAGGGGGTACTTCTTACCCACCATTCACTATTTATCTGTCATACATACACACACACACATATATAAAATATGTACATATATATGCACATAGATACATATATACATATATGTACACACACAGAAAAATATAGCCATTCTGTAAGCTGATTAGCAACACGACAACAAAATCCCTTGTACTGCTTCATCTTAATAGTTTTAATATTATAAAATTATGAAAGCAAAGAACTGAATTAAAAAGCTGATGCTGCTAAAGCGTTACTGCTTCTTGAATATTACTAATAAATTCATCTTTATAGTTGCTCTTTGTTGTATTCTTTCTTCCTACCTCAAGAATTCCTAATAATATGATTTTCTCTAATAAAGACCATGTTTCATAGGCCGTCTTGTAAACCATAGAAGTGACAGACCTCTTCCAACATTTGTTTTTTTACACTGAAAAGTGTGAGGGAATTCTACAAGATTCACAGTTCTTTCTGTAATGAGCTTGGACAACATGATACAGAAGAAGGAATTAATGAGGAGCTACAGAAAAAAGAACTAGTAGCACTTAGTGGAAACTTTTAAGACAAAGACACATATCTGGAGATGTGCCACATACTTTTAACGTTAATTAGTTTTATATGTTTCTATAAAAACAGAATAAATTTGAAAGGCACTGGGAAATATGGAATGTTTTTATTAAACACTACACTATAAAAAAGAAATACAGAAGCACTCAGGCTAAGAAACCTTCCCCCAAAATCATCATATTGATTCAGGTACTGCACAAACTGGCAAATCCACTTACAGTATGGATGCATCGATCTCACATATGATACTCTACCGTGCCCTCATCTAAAACATTTCACCACAGGATGATCAAGCAGCTCCCTATTTTTTGCTTATTATATGCCTGGCAAGTTCCACATGTAGGTAGCAACAAGCTCTAACTGGTTGGAGTGATGTGGAGATCACTAAGAGCATGACTTGTTTGCCCTCTCTGCAGTCATCAGAGCAACAATAGAGCTGTGGAAAAAACATTCTTAAAGAGCCTGATTTCACTGTAATTCCTTTGCTTTAGTGATCCTTTCAAAAGGGAAATGGCTGATGAGTTCCCAGAAATTCAGATCCAAGCCTAAACCTCTGCTCCATCTCCAAAGACTATGTGATAAAGAGTGGCTGATGCTGCAACACAGAATAAGCGGTACAGCAAGTCCCCATGTCACATGTCTGCTTGGATATGATGAGGGGCAAGGGATTTGTTCTTGCATGGTTTTTAGTTCTACTCCTGACAACAGGCTTCCACCAAAAAGCCTACAATAAACATTAAACAGACATGTATGTGAAGCTGAATTAGTTGTACACTCCATTCCTGAAAACAATCATGAATTCTCACATGTAAACTTACACATAAGCATTCCCATTGAAGTTAATGCAACTACTCATTCAAGTGAGCGGCAGGCATTAATTTTTGCAGAGTTCAGCCAAAAGAATCATCTTAAAAGGCCTTGATTCACAGCATATAATTGTGCATCACCAGAGAACAATCCAGTCATTAGATGGGACCACAGAGTACCTTAGACTCTACTCACAGATGCTTAGCTTTCAATTTAGCAGGCTAAATCTGAACTGAACTGCTGATTGGTAAAAGGCCATGCTGCTGACAACACTTAAGCTTTACTGTAAGAACAGCTTGATAGCATACTAGTTGTACCATTTGTTCGCAGAATATCATGAAAAGAAAGGCAAGATTTTCCTATGGAAGCGTACTTCTAATTCAAGAACTCAGCCATATTAACTAGTAACTTCAACACCGATCATATTAAAAAAAAAAAAAACACTTAACTGGAGAGAGAATTATTCTAGCTGATTACTATGCTGCACATTTAATTCATTGCATTCAATGGACCCATCACTTTGAGAACTCACAAATTAATACATTCTTCCCACAGTAATTTATACAGTGGAGCTAACCACCTTTAAAAGGTACTACCTTCACAGTAAGCATTGTCCTCTCGAAGGGCTCTGAAACCATCTCGGCAGCTACAGACAGCTCTGTCATCTAGGTTTCGGCAGACAGAATGCTCCATACAGTTATGTCCTTCAGTACAAAAGTCATGGCCTGTACAAAAACAAATACGATTGAGGGTTAAAAAGAATCTAAGGATTATAAAACGTCCTTGTCAAAGACAGTCCTATCTTTTTTCAGTTAGGTCAAAGAATACCTTTCTATTGTGCATGAGATATAGAAAAATAAATTGTACCAAGCATGCAGCAGATGAAAGGAGTAGTAAAGGCCATGAGAACAGACTGTCTTGAGGTCTTCAATTCAATTTCAGGTTATGCCATTGATCTGATGGCAGCCGGATAGGTGGCTTACTTAAATCCCCTTACTGTCTCCTTGTCATTGTTGAGTACTTTTACAGGACATTTCTTAATTGCACATTTTTCTTCAGTTTCTTTTTTATGGTTGCACCTTTTTATAAAAAGAGCTCAATAGCTTAGATACTCAGTAGCACATTTACTAATGGAATTACCTTCTTTTTCCTAGCACTTTTTGTTCCCAGGTGTATTTGTAAAATCCTTCCACATTTCACTGAAAATCTTTGGTTAACATTGGCTTATTTTGCTTTTCTCTTCTCCTTATCCTTTTCCTTCAAGCTCCACAGATCGAATACTCTTCCCTGATTGCCTCTTCCTTTCCATTTCAGAGAAATTTATTTTTAAAATGTCACCTTTTAGCCATCCCTCTTTCTTGCATTCATCTTTTTTCCTCCCCCTCCAAGTGGAACTGTTTTCCATTGCACGTTAATTACAAATTTTTGAGATTCTGAACTCCTTTTCCAGGCTAGAAGATTTAAAGTGAGTTTTTCAACACAGTAGATTTTTTTTTTAATTCCTTAATTCCCAATTTCTCAAGAAATCTAATGCTGCTGTATTGCTGAACACCTCTAAATCCTCCTTTATTATGATGAATTCAAGCTAGTTACAGTAACTGACTTGAAGCTTCCACAACTTCCACATCTGTCTAAAAAAGTGTGAAGCTAGTCTCCTTCACTGTTTTCTCAGTGACTTTATTTAAAGTTTTCTTCTTTAACTGAATCACAAGAATTGGTGAAGCAGCATTCTTTCATTGTTCCTTTCCAGTAACTACTTCCATGTCTAAAATGTCTCGTAGGGGAACTGGAGAATGTGGGTCAGGTTCAGGGGATCAGGCTTGGAGTAACAGCAAGAACTCCAGAATCCAAGCTGGAATTAGGCTGAAACACAGGTCTCTCATAAAACAACAACTACCAAATATTTGTTGGCTATAAAGATTGCTTTACTTTTCATCACACTGCCTGTTTTCTGCTTCATATTTTGCTATGAAAGAGCTTCCACTCCTCACTTTCCAGAAGCTCAGTTACATGCACATTTCAATCAGGAAAATGGCAGCATTTGCTTGGAATTGAAATCAGAGGGTTGTTTTGCATTCGAGCAGTTCATGAACAGTGTGAAGGAACAGCAATCAAGCAAAGCAGGACAAGACAAACAGAAGAGCGAGTAAATGCAAGATGCACGGAGCTTAGAATCAGTGACATGGTCATGGTGCAAACGTCACAGACCTACTGTGACAGAAGCAGATGTTTTTCAATTTTCTGCTACGGTCTTTCTCTCTGTCTTGCTCCCATATCCTCCTAGGGATATGCTTCAATAATGCTACTTGAATATTGTAATTCGTCATAACTACCACAATGCTGTCCTGTATCCGATACAGGACATAAAGAACCTAAAAGCGCTACACTTTTAAAAAAATCATTGACAACAGCAGAATTCAAAGATATGGCACAGTATGTGTGTTAAGAGCAACCTCTGACCACATCCATGGCAATATCTGCTCTTTGCCCTTTTCTTGTCTTCCTCATCGAAGCCTGAGTTAATGACAAAGCAAGTGTCTTAGTTCTGAATTTCCTGGCCCAGACTGGCTCGTATCACACTTTAGTACTGCAGAATTATGAATGTAGATATTACCCAGGAAGTGGTGTGGGTTTTAAGATTCTTTACACTCACCTATCAGCCATATTAATCAACAAAATACACACTGCTGAATGATACTGTACAACAGCTTTTTGTTTAAAGACTGAAACCTATAGCTCATGAGAGTCAAAACTAGCACAGTTCAGGTAGGATTGAAAATGTTCAGAATGCACTAATCTGACATACATTAAAACTTTCAAGCTACACCAGGTGCAACAAACATAGAACTCTTTTCTTTAAGCCACTAAAGAGTTTACAGAAAATTATCACCTGAAAATTCATTTTGACTGTGATAGATTTCAAGATCTATCAACTTTTGTTGAGTTCTTTTCGTCTATTTTGCTCTTATCTCTCTGCTTGATGTCATTAATCTTTGTGTTTCCACCGAGTAGCACCGAAACCAGTATAGCTGCACTCTTCACTGAAGTGTATCTAAAGCCAGCCCAAGAGCTGGCTTATTTCAAGGTAGGTATCAATTTATCATGATTTAACTACAAGAGAAACAGACGTAGCCTCTTGAAAGTGCAATTGCTCATAGCTTGAAGGTAATGGTATTAGTCCAGATCAAGAGAGCAGGCTCAAGACACAGAGCATTTCTTTCATCTCTCCTCTTTGTTAAGGATCTGTCTGGGTGCAACAGAGGTACATAGCATACAAAAGTATTCACCAAATCTTCCACTTCTGGGTACAAAGTAGAACAACAAACAAGTGAACAATATCCATTTACTGCACCCTATGAACAACTGCACAGCACAAAACATTGTCAGAAAGAGACATCAAAGATGCTGGGGAACACAGACGTTTCTCCAATCTCAATTTGTTTGGCCACTGGAATGGAGGAAGGGTATAAAATCACTAATTATGTATCAGGCTTCTGTGGATTTCCACCCACTTTTGGCTAGAATGAAACACACAAATGCCAACAAACATGTTCCACAGAATTTACACTATTCGACACTTCATTAACAATTTTCAGATGTCGTGATGCAGACTTTACGTATTCAGCTTTACAAGGTCTACAGTGATTATAATGTTTAGGAGTACCCTATTTCAAATGTTCAGAAAAAAGTCTGTATGACCTGTAAGAACAGAAAATTATATTGAGCTTATATGGATCCTGCTATTATCTTACCTTTACAAATTTTGCAGCAACTGTGAGATAAGGGGATCTGTTGTGATTCCGGGCAATTCAAAGTTGGACAACTGTCTTTTGGAGTACGCTGCATTTTGTGGTCCTGTTTAATTAAGGTAATTCATTAATATTGTGGGAGGAGAAAAAAGTTGAATGATGCTTTAACTTTATTTGGGTTTTAGCTTTACAATTTACAAACAAGAAGTTGCCTCTGCCAAACTCCAGGTGCCTTTGAGAGCTGTTTGAAAGGAAAACTCAACACAATAAAATCATCAGGAACTTCCCCATACTCAAACATTTTAAAGCAAGCAAAAATGTGGAAACAGTTCTCACTCTTCCTGTACCTTAACTCTCAAGCAACCTGCCTCAAAATTTTCTCCTAAAATAATGCCTGAAAGGGTAACAATTAGTTCTCAAAAATTGGGGCAGAGGATCCCAGCATCAAGGGTCCTCATACAAATCAAATAAAAATCGAACTTGAACATCTCTGATCTCAACTGTGGTAGTAACATTAAAGCAAATAGGTACTGATTCCCTGTTAGGAAAAAGAGGGTTTCCTAGCTTGTATCAGCTCTCTGTAAATGGCCATGGCCAAGATCATCTCTGAGTATCTTCAGGCACTCAGTGCGGGTCACACGCACGGTCATTGCAATATGATCACAGTGAAATGCTGGCCTTAGCAGTCAGGATACTGCAGATGTGCAGCATTCAGGTTCCCTAGGGCTCTAAGGAATGTATCCTGCAGCGCTCTAGTCATGATATGACAAAGAGAGAAGTCAAGGCAAACATCTTCCTAGGTGGCATTTGTATTAAAATCAGCAATCTTGTTAAAATATGAGCTCACTGAATTTAGGACCCTGTTATTTCCACATACATGAACAGTGTCTAAAATCATGAATGTGCCATTGCCTGTATTATTATTGCATGTGTAACATTTAATTTTAAACTATTTTTAAGCATAAAATATAAAGATGAAACATGATAAGCACAATGGCCAATGTCGAAATTACTTCTCAGACTTTATCTCAAACAAACTCGAAACAGAACCCAACCCAACCCTAACCTGAACACACAGAAAAGCAAGCCAGCCACTGACGCGTGGTTGTACACCAGAAGAGACAAAACCCGGCAACCTGTCCAGCCAAAGACAACAAATCCTTCAATAGAAATTATATCAGGGTACTCAAGATCACATTTAATTATTTTACGAACTAATTTGAAAGATATTTTTTCTTTCACTTGTTTTATAATATTTAAACAGAAAAAGCGCATGCCTATAAGGGATCCAACTGCAGCAGTCAGAAAAGCAAGAGAAAAAAAGAAAAGCAAAGCCAAGCAAAGCAAAGAAAAAAGAGACGCAATGTTTAGGATTACGCATACCTGAAAGCAAAAGACGACACTTGCTACGCTGCCTTGCTAACATCACCAGTAGCCTTTAACCTTAAAATCTCTACTTGTGCCATTCCCCATCAAGTCTCTTGAGCAGGGTCATTAATTACATCCTTTATGAGGACTGTGGTGGCAATAACATAGTGCCCATATACAGCTTCCTAACTGACCCACACAGTTCACAGTATGCAGACTTTCTGCTCTGAAACATCATTCACAAGGCTGCTCATTAGAAATCGTATGTATTTCAGTCCTTGAAAAACAGAATTTTAATCAGCCAAAATTGCTGCACAGTATTTCTACCACTACAATCAGGCAGCCCACCAGCAAACAAGCACAATCAACAAAATATGCGCTAGCACAGTCAAAGGCTTGTGCTCATACAATATCATATTTACCAGCAGTAAGAAACACAAGGCAACACCATATAACTTTTGATGGTTCTTAATTATATATGTATATTTACTAATCACAGAATTCATGTCCCAAGTGTCATGTTGAAAATACAAAAATTGTACAGCTGAATCAGCAGTGTTTCCAAAATTATTTCAGGTCAGCATCTTCCCTCCTTTTTCAAATGGATTTCAAAGTACCTACTCAGAGAATTAAGCTCAAAAAGATTAAAAACCAACAACAGGAAGACAACAGTCACCAGTTAAACTTTCTAAAATACTTTTTTCCAAAACTGTATAAATGAAGTTTGTAAATCTCCAGAAAAATGGTCTGGTAGGTAGCTCTGACCCACTTCCCCCCAGGACCAGACAGGAAAGGCACAATACACTTCACACTACCGAAGGGAAAGATTTTTTAGGAGGCCTGAAAGAGGAGTCCCGGCCCTGAAGTCAAGGCAAAATCTGCCACAGCTTTCTGGCCTTCACAGTCAGGAAGGATTTTAATCCAGTTACTCTGGGTCTGACAGTCAGGATTTCCTACAGCCTAGGCCCAGGGGAGTTTGTACGCTGCTGAATATGGCAGTTACACTCCTCTGGGGCCACCGCAGCTACAGAACATGTTTGGGATTTCCCCCCCCCCTCTCTCTGCTCTAGAAATGTGCAGCTGTTCAGCTCCACACCAGGCATGCAGCTCCATGGGGAAGCAATGGTCCATGCCCAACAAGGGGAGGCAGAGCTTGTGGCATCGCCCTGTGGCTGCACTGCCTTGTCCTTAACCTGCCTTTGTGTTCTGAAAAGCAACGCTGCTAACGTGGCAAGGTAAGGCATCAGGTGCGTTGTTTGCAAATCAAACAGTGACTCCCCCAGATTTCCAACAGCGGAAACGTAATCAGACACCTGACATGCCAGCTTTTTTCCTTCCATTTCGTATTCACAGCCACTAACAATTATTCCAAATTATGCTCCCGTTACATTTGTGCATCCCTTGTAACTGAGCACATAATTTTGAACAACGCTGCATGTGCAAATAGCAACATAATGCAGTCTGGATGTTTTTCATTACTGATGACAGTCACGATACGACAGTCACAATGTAGAAGGAGGAGAGAATGCAGCTCAATTGTCAGGTTGCATAATCAAGGCTTGCAACTACAAAAAAAAACTTATTTGCAAAACTTGCTGTGGAACTCAGCAAGACAAAATAAACACAGGACCCTGAAGTGCCTTTTCTGCTGCCACTTCCCAAGGCACACCTCCCTGCATTTCAACAGTTTAATTCAGTGAGACATTAGTATTTCTAACATGCTACAAAAAAATTTTCCAGCCACAGTGTTCTTACCTTGCACTCAAACAGAATGCAGTCCCCTGAGTTTGAATACACAGTTTCTCTTTGTCCTTCAAAGTAGGTTCTGCCTTCAAATATGCACACCGCTTCAGGAGAAAATAAAAAATATCACAATGATTTTGTCAGAAAGTGTTGGTACTCTGTTCATAAAACCTATAAAAACATCAGTTCAGCTGCAAGAATATTCCAAATTCAGCTGCAGGAGTCCAGATATCACAAGAAAAAAATTCAGAGAAGAAATAAAAGATGAAAGAACTACAAAAGCACACATAAATAAAAGGTGAAGGATGGTGCAGCAATATGGAGTACTGATAGCTATTGAGAGGACAGAACAGATGTGTCTCAGGTCATGACTAGGAAGATACAACTGCCAGCCTTGGTAAGGATGAAGCACAGAAACACAGCTCAGACTAGAAGAGATTTCATGGAAGGAAGCCACTCTAAGCAGCCTGTATGAAAAGCTCCAAGGTGAAGAGAAAAAAATAGAGACATGAGAGCAGTGAGAGTGACAGATCAATAGATAATCAGTTTCTTGATGAGGAATGTTCTATGATGAAAGGTAATTTTTGAAGCTGCATTTTTATTATTTGTTATAATAGCCCTTTGAGGTTTCACCACCCCACACAGGTATAAAAGAGTTCTATATGTGTATCTTAATTCCAAGTTATTTACCATTATTATTAAAGTATATTAGAGCACTTGAATTTTACTGTGCAGGAATTGGCCTTCAGCAACCTTTCTTTCCTTCTTTTTTTTTTTTTTCAATAGAAGTAGGATCAGACGTCCAGTGTCCAAATGACAGAATAGCTTACCGAGGCCTGATGTTACACCGCCACCTCACCACATGCCAGTCCTATATCCTGGCAGTACCAAGTTTTACAGCAGTGCTGAAAAGTGCATACTGGATTGCTCACTGAAGTTCCCATTTGGGATTTAAGGGTTACACAAAATACCTTCACAGCAAACTGTATTCCTTTTTCTTAAAGGGTTTATTACTGTAATTACATTATGCCAAGTATAAAGGCTAAGCAGTATAAATTCTAGGTGTGGAAAATCTGACATCTCTCTCTGTTGCTTAGGACACAGTCAAGGTTCATCAAGTAAAGATAATCATGAAATAAGAGGAGTAGGTTAACATCTTAAAGTTCTAGATTACACATTATAGGCCTGATTTGTTAATCATCAATTTGGAGATGTAAATCAATTGCACTACAATTCATTCACAGACAAATTTATCTATTCTGTTTAAACAGACTAAAATTTGTAGACATTTTAAAAATATCTAAAAGTTTTTATTGAGTAACCTATATTAATTACCATTACTGCTGTTACCTTCAGTTTTCCTTTATTTCTTTTCAACTGCAGCTCTTTAATTTTTCAAACTGTCTAATACATTGCCAACTTGTGAAAAGCCAACTCTTGGAATAGATGTTGAAAAAGAAAGGAAGGGCATAGTGACAAAAAAGTATCCTGCATAATATCAGCCTGCACAACACTTTCAAGGAGTAATATCACAGTGAGCCAGAACACCCCAAATCTCACGAATGGAAGAGTTTGCAGCCAGACTTTAAGAAATATGGAAATTCAAGAGCCCCAGAAGAAAGTCCAAGAGAGAGTCTTAGGGCTAACCAAAAGTCTGTATAGCATCCACAAAGACAGGTCACAAAGACTAGAAAGAGCTCAGTCCAGTGCCTCTCTCCTCTTCCAGAAAAAGGAAGGACACCCCTCAAACTACTGCAGAAGGAAGTCTGTGAAAAAGTTTAAACCTTTACCAGGGAGTAGCAGATCCTGAAGCCAGAAAGGACAAGGAAAACATCCGAGTATGCAGGGATGGAACTAGGAAGGCCAAGGCCCATTTGGAGTTTAATCTGGCAAGGGAAGTCAAGCACAGCAAGAAGGGCTTCTTTAAATACGCAGGAAGACCAGAGAAAATGCAGGCCCACTACTGAATGGGGCAGGGGGCCTGGTGACAAAGGATACACAGATTCTTTGAATGCCGCCTTTGCTTCAGTCTTCACTGCTAAGACTGGCCCTCAGGAATCCCAGGCCCTGCAGACCACACAGAAAGTCTGGAGAAAGGAAGACTTTCCTTTGGTCAAGGAGGTTCAGGTTAGAGATCGTTTAGGAAAACCTGACACCCACAAATCCTTGGGCCCCGATGGGATGCACCCACGAGTGCTGAGGAAGCTGGTGGACATCATTGCTAGGCCACTCTCAATCACCTTTGAAAAGTCTTGGAGATCAGGAGAGGTGCCTGATGACTGGAAGAAAGCAAATCTCACTCCAGTCTTCCAGAAGGGCAAGGAGGAGCACTCAGGGAACTACAGGCCAGTCAGCCTCACCTCCATCCCTCCAAAGGTGATGGAACAGCTCATCCTGCACACCATCTCCAAGCATGTGAAGGATAACAAGGTGATCAGGAGTAGTCAGCATGGATTCACAAAGGGGAAGTCATGCTTTACCAACCTGATAGCCTTCCATAATGCAATGACTGGCTGGGTAGATGAGGGGAGAGCAGTGGATGTTGTCTACTGCCACTTCAGGAAGGCTTTTGACACCATCTCCCATAACATCCTCATAGGCAAGCTGGTGAAGTGCGGGCTAGATGAGTGGACAGTGAGGCAGACTGAGAACAGGCTGAATGGCCGAGCTCAGAGGGTCGTGATCAGTGGCAAAAAGTTGGAGGCCTGTAGCTAGCGGTGTCCCCCGGGGTCAATACGAGGTCCAGTATTGTTCAGCTTATTCATCAGTGACCTGAATGAAGGGACGGAGTGCACTCTCAGCAAGTTTACTGATGATACAAGACTGGGAGGAGCGGCCAAAACACCAGAGGGTTGTGCCGCCATCCAGAGGGACCTCAGCAGGCTGGAGAGATGGGCAGAGAGGAACCTCATGAAGTTCAACAAAGGGAAGTGCAGACTCCTGCACCTGGGGAGGAATAACCCCATGCACCAGTACAGGCTGGCAATGGACCGGCTGGAAAGTAGCTTCACAGAAAAGGCCCTGGGGGTCCTCAGGGACAACAGGGTGACCAAGAGCCAGCAACGTGCTCTGGTGGCAAAGGCGGCCAACAGCCTCCTGGGCTGTATTAGGAAGACCATTGCCAGCAGGTTGAGGGAGGTGATCCTTCCCCCTCTACTCAGCCCTGGTGAGACCACACTTGGAGTGCTGTGTCCAGTTCTGGGCTCCCCAGTACAAGAGAGACATGGAGCTACTGGAGCGAGTCCAGCACAGGGCTACTAACATGATTATGGGAGTCTCTCTCGTATGAGGAAAGGCTGAGAGAGCTGGGACTGTTCAGCCTGGAGAAAAGAAGACCAAGGGATGAACTTATCAATGTGTATAAATATCCAAAGGGAGGGTGCAAAGAAGATAGAGCCAGACTCCTTTCAGTGGTACCCAGGGACAGCAGGCCCAAACTGAAACAAAGGCAGTTCCATCTGAACATAAGGAAAAACTTCTTTACTGTGAGGGTGGTTGAGCACTGGAACAGGTTGCCCAGAGAGGTTGTGGAGTCTCCATCCTTGTAGATGTTTGAAAGCCATCTGGACACAATCCTGGGCAACATGCTCTAGGTGACCCTGCTTGAGCAGGGGGGGTGGACTAGATGATCTCCAGAGGTCCCTTCCAACCTCAACCATTCTGTGATGCTGTGAAGTTGTAGGATCAAAATACTTAGGAAACTATGTTATAATCACACATTACAGCCTCACATTGAGGCTGACTGCAGTGTCCTCATATTTACTAATTTTAGTTTTGCTTTCCTTTTTACTCTGTTCAGCATATACAATGCTATTAACATGCTGGCAAACACTAATTAGGACAAAATTAGATATTCTGTCTACATCCACAGAAAAAGCAACAACACTATCTGAAGTAGTGTAAATGAAGTATATCTATACACAGGGAATTTGGACAATGTATTTGGTGTCACGTTTTCTTAAAAACGTCATTATATGTTAACATCACATAGCAACTTAACTTGCTTAAATACATACTGATAGACATGCACAACTTTGGCTTTAGAGTAATGGACGATATTCTGCTTGCTAAACAGAACTGGGATATTCTGGATTCTAAACATAGGATTTTGAAAACTCAGGCATGACTAATGCAATCAAAATGGCTATCCATTTGTCAAACTATGTTGGCCATTCAGTACTCAAACAACTTTCACAGCAGAATATCAAACAATAAAATCAAATGCTAAGACAAAAGTGCAAGAGGGTGTCAAGAGAAAAAAAGCAATTAAAGTTAACGTTTTTTTATATGACTACTGTATTAACAGTTCAATTAAAGGTCTATAAATAGCATAACAGTCTGCAAGGCCAACTGAACTCTAATGGACCCGTCATTACATGCCTGCTGATAAAAGCAGGACTGGACATTTTTTGATGGACCCCTTATGTCAGCTGTTCTCAAAAGTAGTGATTGAATTTTTTCTTACTAGAGGTATTGTGCCAAATGCTAGCAGCAACTAATGGCAGCAAAATTTCTACTTCAGTTCCATCTTCTCTGAGCTGGTATTGCTAGAAGCTAACTGTAAAAGGGGCTTTTCCGAAGAACTTTGTTTATAGGAAAATGGTGTAATGTAGAACAATAAACAGACACCTCCTTAAAACACCTCACAGCCCCATCAGAAAGTCTCAAGTAACAGGGATCCATAAGGCAGCAAGTTAAAACCTGATGATGTAATTAAGACCAAGTGTTAGGGATTTCAGAAAGTAATGAAGATCTGCTAAAAGCCTGCATACTTTTTAATCACTATTTTAAATTTATGAGAGAGATATAGTCATCATCCATCAGTAGTAATCTACCGTATAAAAAGCAGGTTGCATTCTCTGTTGTCACATCATAAGTTAAGGCCACCCATCAGTATGATGAGGCTACTCCTGAAACAGCACTGATACAGGATAACTCTTATCCTGTTCCAGAGTCTTCCATCAAACAGGGGGAAAAAAAATAAAGCATTTTATTTGGATACTACCTATATTTTTGCTAAGATTAACTATCAAAAAGAGTGCACCAATTATGCATAATTTTTCTAAGACGTAAAACCCTGCTGTGCATTACCAGGGAGATGGCTGTTTTCTGTAGCCTTTGAGCAAACAGGCCATCATGTGAGCAAATACAGGGTGAGTCTCCCTGAAGGACAGCACTTTCAGAGATTTTTATACTTTGTTTCATTTGACAGCATTAAAAAAAGAGTTACACAGCTAGCATAGCTACTCAGTTTATCCAAAAAGAGTAATCTAATAAATTTGGGTAAAAAGAACTTTAAAGTGATGGTTCCATGCACCCAAACCATACAGGGTCCAAAAATTTACAGCCACTGCCAACATTTTGTTTTTGACCAAAAGTCTGCCCAAGTGTTATTTAAGTGCCCATAGACTACACCCATATCTGAATGACTATCAGGGATCCTATCGCTCCCCCCATCGCTCCCATGCTCAACCAGACCCTCCTTTGACCTGGACAATTTCCACCACACTTACAGAGGAATTCTGCACCACGCCTTTGACAAACATGCCTCTTGGGCAAAGGCAGAGCATCCTGTCACCTGGTATTGTATAGTTCTATATAGTTCCATCTTTGCATCTTTATTTTCCTCCCAAATCTAAGTGCTTTCCCTTCCCCTCTAAATGGCAGCCCCTTGTTAATTGGGATATTACATTAATAATCACATATGCCTTATTTGCATAATGACACAGGGCAGCCTAGTGTGTTGTGCAGATCCCAGGAGGAGTGGATTAGTGCGCAGATGGAGTGTCACATCTATAGCTGCTGTTAGATCACAGCTCTTTCAAAACACCTGTACTTCTGCATCTAGGTCTACAGAGGAATTGAGCAAATTTTACACTCCCACCTCTTCCTCTCTCCGTTTTCATTTCTGTATGACAAACCTGCCCACCCTCCCTTTGCCCTTCTGAGACCCATCATCTTCCTCACTTGATTTGAAGTGAGGGGATTAGTTGGGCACTAACAAACACCCCCAAGAACTCCACTGAATGCACCTGAACTAAGTCCTCAGCAGTAGTTCAGCAAAAGGTTTTTAAAATGGACAGCAAGGTAAACACATTTTTTGAAATCTTGATTAAAGTCAGTTACACAAATTGGCTTACCAAACTTGATATATACTCACTCTCAACATTCATTATGAAGTAGATTTAAACAAAAAAAATAATTAAAAAAGCAAGTGCTACCATAGAGTTAGAAACTAAAAAAAAAATTTAATAAAACCCCCTGCATGCCTAACATCATGCCCCTTTTTCTCAAGGCTGCCAAAAGTTATAAGCTGCTATTATCTGTTGCGCATTCCTAAACAATAGGTTATTTCACATCTTGAGGCAGTTCAGGATTTGAAATATTTAAAAATGAAAAAGTAGCTGGACCAGATGCTCACGCTCTGCTGTGTCACAGCTAAATTCTCCAGAGTGCATCAAGCTGATGCACTCTGACCCATTCACAGAAAAGCTCTGACCCATTTATAGAAAAATGGTAAACTGGAGTTCATAAAAACTATTAATATGAATATTGCTTTTTCTGTCTGTGAAATACACCACTGAGGGAAAGCCTTAGAGTCACTGCTTCTGCAGAAGATATGCAATATCTGTATTAACACTCCTATTGTTTTCAGTAGGACCTTTCCAGCTATTAGACTGAGACCTTGCATGCTTGTGCAGCCAGCGCTGTACAGTGTCTATATGGAGTTGTAGTGTATGTCTGCATCTAGGAGAGCTGCATTACTTTTGTCTTACAGATGTGTCAACCAAATCAATTTTTTCCCCTCTGTTTATGTACCATTCCATTTCTATGGAAGCCAAGAGTGCAGAAAGTGCAGTTTAAGAAAATATTTCTTTTTTTAATTATAGTCTATTAGAGTCAAATCTGCAGAAGACAAAGTACAACGCTGCAATTCCAATGGTGTAGAAGAGGAATAAGTTCATCTTTAAATGTAATTTGTTTCTTCACTAAGACTCTCAGCAATGACTGAAATGGGTTAAATAACATTAAGACAAGATGCTTAATGAATTTTATGAAATCTGTTCTCAGTATTTTTCATTTTTCAAGCTCTTAATACCAGAAAGAAAAGACCAGTTTGTATTGGTAAGTTCTTGAATCTGTTTCTGATATATTACCACCAAACACCTTGTTTTCATTAGCTGCAGAGGTCTAGTGGGAAAATTTAATAAAATTAAAAAGCAACAGTGGAATTATGATGAACAAACCTGATGGATAAGAAGTTTGGGATGTTGTCCTGGCAAGAATAAGTCCCATCTCCTTTGGAACTACCCAGCTTTGTTATAGGGAGCATTGTAAGGACTGAGAAAATGAATTCACTTCCCATTGCCTCATTACATGAACAATACTTCAGTATTCACAAGAAAAGAAAGGAGCAAGCAAGAATAATGCTGGCAATGTGCTTTCAACATATACAATAACTTTTTTACAATACTGAATTATATGGGAAAGTCAAATTGGCCTCTCTTTTCCCTTTTTGCCTTCTAAGTTCTACTGTTGTAAGAGTTGACCAAAAAAGAGAGAGAGAAAAAAAAAAAGAGAGAAAAAGATCGGGGGGGGGGGGAAGTATCTTGAGAGAAAAGTTATTGGGGGAGGGGAAAAAAAAAGAAAAGAAAAGAAAAGAAAAGAAACATTCCCCTCAAGTCTAGAACAAGTATCAGTAACTCAACATGTGCATTTCCTGGAGGAGATGTTCCTGAATATGAAGACTAGATACAGCCCATAACACCAACAGCTCCAACTCTGAGCCTGTGACTAGCCAGCCAGAAGTGCACATACAGACCTAAGAGAAGTCTGACAGCACAATGGCTCCCCTCAGTCCTCCCTTACTCTCCCCGCTCTGTGTCTCTGCACCCCAGATATGAGATAGGTCTCATCTCATCCTGCATTTAAGCTGTAAACTCTGCAGAACAGGGGCCTGTGTGTTGTCTTCAGTGTGCAGTAACTACAGTGACAGCTCTCAGTTCGAAGCTGAGGGTTTTAATGCTACTACCATACAAGTAACTGATAGTAACAAGTAAAAAATTAAATGAATTTGTTCACTGCATCTATCTACTTGCAAGTCAACCATGGTCTGGTAAGAAACGCCTTCCAAAAGGCAGAATCTCATCTGCTTTGTGATATGACCTTCAAGCTTTGGCAGGGTAGGGGGGCAGGGGGAGTATTGGCAAAGGACTGTCACTCTCCCAGAGAGAATGATTCTTCTGTTCTACAGAATATTATTTATACTACTTCCTTGGGATTTTACTTAACAGATCTTGAGCCCTATCAAGATACCTTTAGATGATGAAGTTAGTCTTCAAAACCCTGAAGGACAGGGCTTTTTCTTTCTATGATCAATTATCAGCAAAAAAGAATGATTGAGACCTGCTTTAAATCATATTGGTAAATAGTTTCCCAGACAATGAAAAAAGATGTTGCAAGATACATAACTAGATTTTTAAGTACAAGAGAAGCCAAGGTGAGAATCTTTAATTTGTTTGCTCACACCAAGATTCAAGCTTTCACAGAGCTCAAGCTGTCACACTGGAAACAGGACAAAGACACAGGGTGCAAATGTGTGGAATGGGTGATCTAGCAAGATGTTTTAATCTATGCATGACTGACCAAATATGAGGTTGTGATTCCTTTATTCCTATATTTATTTTAAATTTCTATATTTAAAGTGCATGTATTTATTCCCACATTTCTTTACAGCAACTCTGCAATAATGTAATGTAAAACTCAGTGACAAAAAAAAAAAATCTGGTTATGCATTTCTGCCATACTAACAACTGTATACATACAGAGCCACAAAAGATCACAGACAAATTTTTAAGCATTCTGACATCATTCTGCTCCTACTAAAAAGTTTCTTTGAATTTCACAGCATCCATTTGCAGGATTGTTCTCATCTCCTATGTTATACTCAAATTTTATTTCTCATTTAGGTGCCTCAAGGATCTGCTAGGCTTCCAGATATGAAAACATCTACAATGAGAGCATGTACAAAACAAACTCCCACTTCACAACCCTGTAAAACTGGCCTAGAGAGGATGCTGCACTTTAAGTTATGTTCACATTCAAAGAGACAGCTTAAGGAAATAATACCAGAATTTATAGCTCTTTCCAAAGTGGTATCATCTCCCAAAATGATATACAGAGAATCATGCCAGTTTATCTTTCCCTACCTCCAAAGCATTTGAAGTAATCACTCACTAGAAAAATACAAGTTTCTGCCTATTTGCAGATGCCTTTTTGCCTATCTGCCAGATGAGTTAAGAATATTTTCTGGCTTTATTTTCAGAACAGGAAAAAAATCTGATCATTGAAACCAGGTGTTTTCTGTCCCAATTTATTACAAACAGTGATGTCAGTGTAATACCGTTCTGTTATATATCAGAAATATCAGAATATATATATCAGAAATTATTAAGGTAAAAGAGTGCTGTTCTTCACAGCAACTTAAGAAAATGCAAAACAGCAAAGCTAATATTTTCAAGTTTTACTCATCTGTTAGGAAAAAATGTCAAATAATTTTAGGGGATTTTGAACTAAATGTTACCAGTTAAACAAGATTAAAATGAAACCTGGGAAACCAGTCAAAATTGGGTTTGAAAAAGGTTTATTTAAACTTACTTAGAGCAAACAGGAGAGTACCAGAATTTTCATTTACAAGCAGAAGTTATTCATATAATTTTTCAACAAGTAGTAGGACAAAATAATAGTCAGCTACTCCGTACAGAAAGCCTTAGGTTGGCTAACTACCTTCCTAGATGAGTGGACAGAGCTTTCTTCTTAATGGAAATTGGTACCAAAAAGGCAACAACAAAAGTCAGTAACACACACTTTAAATTGGCAGAGATGCAGACCAGCAATTTAAAATATGGGAATCATTACAATTACAGTCCTGTGCCTGGCTACAGTGAAGAAAGGAAGTAAAATAGCAGAAGTTCTTCTAATTCCCCTGAAGAGGACTGCATTGACTATTTTTAAGGGAACAGATGAGGGAAGTAAGAATAGACAGTTACACCATATCCATCTAGATTTCAACTTTGAAGACATGCCTCCCATGCACAAAAGTTGGCAGGGTTTGAGGCAGAATGCATTTTATGAGCCAATGGATGTAGAAACAGTGATCAGTAACAGCCTTGAGGGTCTGTATACTATTAGGTATCTACAAGTGGTGACTAAGAAAAGTAAACCAAGCAGTAGAAGGTTAAATCCCTGCAACATTTTCAAACTCCTGCAATCAAAGACTGAAAAACACTGATTTAAATCATTATTTTTTGTAAAGAAAAATAAAGGATAACATTACAGATCATTTTATGTTAATCCCACCGATTTAACTTCACATGTATTTTAGCAGCCTTTCCTTACACTCTCAGGAAAATAAAAATCACAATCCTTAGGGTTCTTAAGGGTTTTTGTTTTGTTGTACTACAGTATTTTGTTTTAAACAGAGTTTCAATCTCCTCATCCTTCCCATTTATTCCTCCCACATTACCTAGGCAATGCTGGACAACTGTTTTTTTTTTTTTTTTTTTTTTTAAACACTCCCATGACTCCTAGCACCAACTCCTCTTGGCCAACTTTCCACACAGATAACCTTTATCAACATGGCAAACCTGCTGTTAAGAGGAGTCAGTGCAGCACAAAGCCTTCTTCACAAAACTGCAGAAGCCTCAATGAGCTCTTTTGCTTAGTTATTTGATAGCCTGCTCTGTCCACCTCCATGATGTGCTGTGGCCTTTTCCCAATGTTGCAGTTTCGGTGTTTTCACCTAAAGCCAACCTCTGCCCTTTCAAGAACACATGCCCATTAAGTATCATTGTTACTGGTACTACAGAAATATGCAAAATCCACAAAGCAAGATGTCCAGGCAGAAATTTGAACATCCCTGCCAAATCAGCAGCTTGTAAATGTGCTTCTTGTTAGGGGACAAAAAAAAATTCCAATGACACAGGTGCAGGGTGACATTAGCTCATTACTGGTGCAAAAAAAAAAAAAAATCTTGAAATCACCACATAGGCACATGAACACCAATATCCTACATGATTTTTGCAATTAGAAATTGAACCAGAATTTTCTTATTATTTCATAACCACCTCACTAGTTAAATTCTGATGAAATTAGCATTACTAAAGTTGAGGTAGTGACACACTAGAACTGGAATGCTGCCAATCCATCCATTCCCAGTTGTCTGAAAGCCAAAATATTCATATCTAACATATGTTAAGATTTTATTTGCACTGGAAATAAAATAATATGCTGCTACAGGGATTTTATATTTTGTGAGCTCCCTGGTAAGAATGTGATGAAAAGGAAAAGAATAGGTTCTTTTCTCAGACACTCTTGGCAAAATAGGATGGGTTAGGGAGAAGGAAGAGAAGTAGGCTCTACAGGAAGATTTTAATGTAAAATATTTTTAATTCTCTACTGGTAAAATATAAAATTACTAATATTATACCTCCATTTCTTTAGTGCACAAAGCTATACACTAATGTATTTTAATGAGTAATGGTATTTTAAAACATTTGATTTTATAATTGATTCCTCAGGCACGCAATAACACTAAAACTGAGTTATTTACCATTAACCGAAATTCTCTTAATGTATTGACACACTGCCTGCAGATCTCCAGTCTTCCAGTTGAGTTCCATGACGCATGAAGCCCAGAATAGTTAAAAAGCAAGTAGCCTAGGAGGCAGCCACACACTTTGATGCACGAAAAATTCAATTTAGACACAGTGCGCTAACTCCCTCTGTTCTCCTGTGCTTATTCAGAACAATGAAACCCAAAGGAAATGAGGAAAGAGGAAAAACATAGAAGCAAGATATTCTGGAGAACTCCACTTACTGTAAGGTGTATTTTAATTTACACAATAAAACAGACATATGAGGAGCGGGTTTCCGGCTCAGGAAGGAACTGCAAGTACGTACAGGTGCAAACACTCAGTGTTCTCCCTCTCACACAGGCATATTGCCCAGTTTACAAAAAACAAAGGTCATTGGAGGCTACAAACTCTGCACCAAAGAGCCCATATCAATCCCAGCATTGGAAATATGGCAGTTGTAAACTAAATATATTGCTATGATTATAAGAATAGTCAGACAATTTCTGCAGCTTTAGCAGGAAAAACACAGCAGAGACTGAGCAGTTTGGGTCAAGGGTCTTTTCGCAACTTCATTTGCCTTTGGGGACCGGCCCTGTCTACAGAAATCAAGTGGAGGCTTTCAACTGAAGTGGCTTTGAGTTTGGGACAGAAAAGGCACCCAGGACATTCTTGGAGTATCTCAGTGTTAAGCTTCCTGAGATCACATGGGCTGTGCTGGAGTTGCAGAGATGATATACGTATCAGTTACGCTTTTCTGCTATGCCTTTGTAAATCTACAATTACTCCACCAATTTTGTTAACCTGCATGAGTTCAAAGACACTTTCCACAAAAATGTCTTTAGAAAAATTTGTGCTATTCCTAAATTAATAAAAACACTGCCTTTCATTTGGAGACATATAGTTGCTGAAGTAATAAACCTGTGTTAACAGGCAGTAAAATACAGTGTTATTCATCTCTGTATTACAAGCTTGTATACAATGCTCTTCATCTGTCATTATAATGTAATACTATTATTGTATGTGATTCAAAGGCCTGAGGAATAAAATTGATGTGAATCATTTCAGTACAGAAAATCTAAAAAGCAGAGTCTGAAGGGACACTGCTCTGCTAAAACACTAACTAGCATTCAGAAATTCTGCATCCTGAATGCAGGAGGATATAAAAAAAAATGCCACAGTCCTAGGGAATAACCCAATGCCAGCTACATTCCTGACCTGTTTCAGTAGTATTCTGAAAGTAGGCTAATTTATCTGATTTTTTTCAAAAATTCACCTCAAAATAAAAGGATTTATGCTCTGTTTGCATCAGTATCTTAAGAAAGCTGCATATTAATATTTATGATCAAATAGCAACCAATCCTTTGCACTGGACAGAATGCTTCTTGTCCTCTATATTCTAAAATGTCCTTAAAAAAAGCTTTGACAAATGAAGAGCATTATTTCAGTGCTAAAGAAAGAGATTAGGCTCAATGCAGCTTCTTCATAGTTTTGATCTAGTCAATAGTCCAACAGCTTAGTCTAAAATCTCTATAGGGAAGCCCTGATTTCAATAGACTTGGGCCTTCCTTTAACCTAATCCTGAGTATCTGCAGGGTTAGCGATGTTTAACACTTCTCCACAAGATTATGCTACAATAACCTACAGTGCATGTTATTAGAAAACTAATGTGTTGTCAGGAGCTAGGACTTCAGATGTATGAATTTATAGTTGGAACAGAAAACCGTAAAATCATGTACATGCAGTCATAAGTAAGTAGTAAAGTATTTCACAGTATCCCTTAGTAGTTCACATCCTCTTTGAAGGATATTGCAATCTGACATAATTCTACACAGATAGGGAGAAGTAAGAATGTATGCTATGATTTACCCTCTGAGATCTACCTTAGAAAGCAAAACAACCAACTAAAACCACTGATTCTCCTTGGATACCATACAAAAATACATCACCACTTTGTGACCAGTGGTATCCAAGAGCGCAGACTAGTCTGATCAGTACAGGCTTTTTTTTACTGTAGGCAGTCTCTGTGAAGGTCCAGTTGTCAGCACTCTGCAATTGCTTTCATCTTCAAATCCTACATGCACTGATTTAATTAATGTATTTCAGGTCCCATATTAATTCTATATTAAATTGCAGGGAGCAAAACTGGACAAGTGATGACAGGAACCATGCCCCACCTCATCATCATTTCTAATGAGTTCTCTTCATGTGACTTCTACTGCTTCCCCTGCTTTCAAAGAGAGTTAAGTTCCACTGTCATATATAAATACTGCTAATGGTACCCTTGCTCCAACAGATCTTGTTAGCTAGTTATTACTGGTTTTAGTATCAGTGTTCTTGTTGTGTGAGCTTCGTACTCCTCTACTTTGTATGAGCTGCTTCAACATACTTCTATCATTTGTTCCTGTCTCTGAATCCACACATTCTCTCTATCCTGTCTCCCTTGATCATAACTTCCAGTTGAACACCAACTACACTCAGTTTTCTGCCCTACACATGCAGTTTTCCACAAACTACAACAACTCTTTTCTCCACTACGAGTCATAATTCTCTCATCCTGAATGAACAAGGGAGTTTGTCTCCCCTACAGCATGAACATGCAGGCCATGTCCATGCTTACTGGAGATGGTCTTTGGTTTCCAGGCTGCTGGACTCCGACTTAGCTAGTATAGGTAAGATGGCCTGTTCAGCAGGCACAGATGTAATTCAGCACTCAAGTACAGACTAATCCTGGCAGTCAAACAGATCTCTCTGAACTGCAGCCTCTTCTCTTATGCCACATTAAATGCAACAGAAGTTCCTTCAGCACACTGATGAAAGGGGCTGAGGCTGGCATGCAATGCTGCCATAGATACATCTAAGGCAAGATGGTACTGCTTCTTCAGACAAGAAGAAAGGTAGCAGCTTGGGGAGAAGATGAGATTTAGTGAGCAGCACAAGCTTAGATCTGTAATGCTTAAGTCCACCTGGACAAACATTAATGGATTTGCTAGAAAGCTTCATCTATATTCCTTACATTTCTAGATAAATATTTTGTACTATTGCTGATGGGCAAGTGGTGTGCAAGTGAGAAGCAGACAGGCTTTTATAGCTCCTTCTCTGTGTCAGCAGGCTGAAAGGGCAGGGAGTTTGTAGAAGTATCTGGAGCTTTGGGGAAAAACTGAAGCATTATGAAGAGGAAAGGAAAAATCCTCTTAATTTCTAAGTATTAAGTCTTCCTGCAAGCTAGCAAGACAGATCACCAAATCAGAAATCCATCCATGTTAAGAAGTACCAAGTCCATATGCATGTTTTTAACCATCTTGCTCAGAAACCCTTTCTGAATCATATAACCCATTTACATGCGCACGCTCTCTCTCTCTCCCCCTATATATATATATATACACACACACACACACACACTTGTTAGCAAAGGAAGCATGAGCTGATCCAATACAGTCCTGTGTTTTTTACAGCTGCTTAAGATACTTGTGTTAGAGTGTAGATGAGGCTACAATGTACCAGAAAACCATCAGATGTGTTTCAGAAAAACAGCGCATGGAAAAATCACAACCTGCGTATTTGGTCATGATGGCGCAGACTTTCAACTCCCCTGAAAATGGTTGGGACATATTTAAGTAGTTTGAGATTAGGTCTGTAAATGTCTGCAATGTCACTGGGAGGAGGACAGTGATGAGAATAGAACAATTTCTTCCTGGAAATCGGTCATGGAGTTGGGAATTATTACTGTGTCTGACACTGGTACACACTGCTGGCATTAAAAAAAATGAAAATCAGCTAGGCTGTTAAAAATACACTAGCTCCATTTAAGAAATACATACATCACATGGCTACTTACGTGATGCCATAGTGTTAATACCCTGACTAATAAGAAAGTTACCATAAAAAGATTTGCTGACCAAGTACCAATTGCCTCAGCTACTAAGACACTGGCAGTCCTTTCACAACTCACTTAAAATAAATGAACTTCTCCTTGTACTTTTTAAGCCAAGTCCATGGTGTAAAGTTATATTTTATAGGGTCAGTAGAAGAACTTAATCTCTCCCTGTTTTGTATCAGTGCCTATCACCACACAATTCATTTGTCTTTGCAGAGGGGAAAAAAAAGTTAATGGGCTCCTGCACATACCTTCTCAGTTAGGCTTAAAATGGCATTGGGAATAGGAAAGAAAATTCTCTGATTTCCAGCTCCAAACAAGTCTCTGCAGGAGGCTCCCACTGATCTAAGATGTATGTTTCGGCAGCTTGACTGAGCTTTGTTGAATAGCTTGCCTGTAGCTGAAACACATCCAATACGTTGTCCAATTTATGTGCCTCGGAAGACTGTACTACTTTTAACCCATTCTGGCTAACAGAAAACAGAATGATAGTTTGCATGCATTGTCATTCTGATTGACAGCAGCATCTGTCTTCACAGTAGACAAAATAGACCAAATTTTCTGAATGTCCTCAAAGGTATGGAGTTTGGGGAAAAGGTGAGCGTTTGTTGTTGACTTTGTTCTCTTTCAGCATACATGAAGAATTAAAGTCAATGCAGTATCAGAAATTTTCTACAAGATTCTATACTAAATGTTTTTCCATTAAGTATACATTTAAGAAAAAAACATAGTTAGTTGTGCTGAAGTTCATACTCTTAAGCACTGAAAATGTCACCCAGGGAGATACGACAAAACTGCACTGTAATCATTTAAATAGTAGGCTGAAATTAATTTCCCAGGGCTTGGCAGTGTGGTAGGTTCTCACAAGTCTCTTAGCACAACTGCTTAATATAAGAGCCAACCTTTGAAAACCCAGCACTTCCTATTCCTATACACAACATGACTGATATACCGATATCCATCAGTAACTGATAGAAAGATTAATCTCACCAAACTTTAGCTTTCTAGAAGTGTGGTACCCAACTGAACCATCTGGGCTCCCTGTGTAGTCACTGGAGCTAGAGATGCACACCCCCATAAGGCAACTCAGTCCAACTATTCTAGCCACCCCTTCGTATCAGTGCCCTCCTGAGGTGCCAATCACCAACCAGCTGCCGAGAGCACCTAGAAGGCAAACTGGTGATAGCCATACCTGTAGATGAAACTGGGCAGGGCACAGGCTTAAGCACTGGTCTGTGATCATCCACATGGTTTGAGTTTTAGCACACTTCATGAAAACGTTTGGACCAACTAGCATGTTTTGAGACGATGCTAGGCATGGCTTGGGGAACAGCACTTGCCAGAGCCTGTTTCCCAAACAGCCATCTGGGTGCGGATATTCTGCTGGGGGAAGAGAAGGACAGCATAG
Source organism: Dromaius novaehollandiae (assembly GCF_036370855.1). Taxonomy (NCBI): domain Eukaryota; kingdom Metazoa; phylum Chordata; class Aves; order Casuariiformes; family Dromaiidae; genus Dromaius; species Dromaius novaehollandiae. Next base: position 30,292,202 of record NC_088098.1, read on the forward strand.
CCATATAGGTGTGAGCCACAAAGTGCTGCTAGCTCCAGGGCCACAGGACTGTACCTGCCCTGTTTTATTTAGTAGTATAAGTGAAGAGTTCAGACTACATTCCTAAATTATATGTGGTAAAGCTAAGTCAAATGAATCTATCCTGAAGTTTAAAAAATACACACACCCACACACAACACATCCACCAGTGAATCCTGCTTGCTAGTCACTCTAAGTCTTCAATACAGTACATTTCTACTCTTTTATGCTGCCTGTCATTAAATCAGACCCTGTTCTTCTCAGTTTGATGGCTCTGTTAACATACCAGCAGAAGAAAGGAAAGGGAAGAATTTACCCCTGGGTGCAACAGAGCAAGGCTACCACAGCTACCATGGACTAGACAGCTTTACTCATGCGACAGTTTGGCAGAAACTGTGCATCAACTGTTACAAGGCACCATAACAGGAAGGAAGCAGAAATAGCCATACACGTTCTGTCTTGCAACAAACATTAAACTCAAAGAACAGTATATCAGGCATATTATTTTTTCCTCACCATTTATGATCATCTAATGCTAAGGATAGGGGAGTGTTGCCTAAGGAGCAACTATTAGCTTCTTTCCCAATTATAAGCCATCTGTGCTCAGCCTGCATGACCTAGTCAGATGCTATGTCCCCTGACACTGTTCTAAGAAACGAGAATAAAAAAGCTATTTTGAGAAACTACCCAAATTAAAGAACTCAAATCTGAACCCTTGAGCAAGAACTACGGTCACTGACTGCAATCAACTCAGGACATGAACTGAAGATGCCAAGAGGGCAGGATACAGCTGGCACTATATAAATAAACTAGTGACAACTCAGCATTTCCACCAAATGGGCCTGGAGAATAGACAAGGTCCCACAGTTTGTAATGTCTCTAACTTCACTTTTTACACTCTTTCACTGGAAAGTAAATATCTTGTCAGTTTGCACTCTCAGTCTTTTGGTTGGAGAAAGTCAGCCTCTTGAAACAAAAAAGAAAAAAAAGAAAAAAGAGGAAAACACATACTAAACCAAAACACTTCACATACTCCAGATGAAATTAGAGATAATTTTTTGAAAATAAATTTTTATTTTATGATCTAATCATTTTTTCTGGTAGTTTGTCAGAAAGTTTTATGCATGCATGTTAGTTATAAATTGAATTATGTAGTGGCAACAGATTAATAGCACTGGAAGTTCAAAAGCTTTGGCTAATATTAAGAATATCAGAAAGGGACTATCAGAGTAATCATATTGTACTGCAGCACAGCTACATCTTAAATGCAAGAAGTACTAGTGCTGTACAATGTCAATGTCCATATGCCCATTCGTTTCTTGACCTTTGTCAAGACTCCCAATAAAAATAACAACTTCATATGGAGTCTTTTATGATGTGAGCACTTGCCCACTAATACCTGATGCAGGCTTCCCCAACTCAAGTCACATGCAGTACACTACAGAAAAGCACTTTACAGGATCAAGTCCTCAAACTGCATTGAAATGGTCAAAGATTTGAACAGAGGCCTGAACTCTGTGCATCTTACATCCCTGAGCTACCAGTTCTCTGAGCCATATAATACGCACGGAAAAATCTGTGTAGATGGGGCATTTGAATTCTAGTTTCCTCTGAATTAATCTAGAGTAAGTTAATAAGGCTTCCTAAAACTGTGTGGTTTCTGTAACTTCTAATACAATTAAGTATTAATAAACTCCTGTGGAAGCAAAACAAATGGACTACAAACTGTCTCCCTGAATTTTATCTTACAACATCTCATTTAAACCAGTTATGTATTTCTCTATACTCTGTAAGAAGTTTTACACAGCAGCTGAAGAGTGATGAAGCCACACAGAAAAGCCTCAACAATTACAGAATTAAGTGTACACATCTCAAGTTGAATTTCAAGAATGGCTCCCACCCTAGCTTAAAGTAAATATCCATCACATGTGATACTCATCCATAATCAAGCTGAAATATTATATATGGTCCATCTAGATAGATAACTGGTTAACCTCAAATTCCTCTTCTCTGACCCTACTTGCAACAAATGCAAAATCCTATGAAACCAGAGAAGTAATCACCTATCTTAAATGACAACATGAAATTACCCTTGTTCAGTTTCCTGTATAATTCTGTCTGACCTTTTCTGAAAGAACATTTCTAGGTGACTGGGTTTTGCTGGTCTCTTGTGTCTAGTAGGAGTTTGCTTTTCTCTTAATTACAGATCAAGAATCATAAATTGGAATCTCTATTTCTAATGCTGTAACGTACAATGGAAAGTACATTCTTCAGGTTAGAGGTGTTGGAAACACTCGTCAAAAACGCAAGACATTTACTTCGAAGTCTCTAGCTGTTAGGTCAGATTTCACTAGAAGATAAATTAGGTAAAGTCTGCAGGTTTTTTGTTTTTGTTTTTTTTACATCAACATTTTTGCTAAAGCATTCATAAGAAATCCATTTCCAGAAAAATAACTGAACTTAAGCAAAATAGCCTCAACTGTAAAATGAAAGCATTTTGGTTATCAATTTCTCAAAATATTTCACAGAATTCTCCTGTTCCTCAAACCCAAATATGTATCTGCCTGACCAATTCTGTCAGGGATATTTTTACTAAAAGGTTCATTGTCTTCACAGATTTCAAACCATTCATTAGAAGGAAGCACCACAGTAGAACTTACATTGACATTCCTTGCAGCACTTGCCATCCACATATGCCAGGGCAGAATTAAGTGGACAGTCAGAGAAGGGACAAATCAAAGCTTCGCACTGCACAGTACCATTCTAGAAGAATAAAAAGTGCTTAACTGATAGTTACATTTAGCAAGAGAAGAGATTTTCCTCAAGGGTGTGAGCATGCAAGCTATTTTTAAGTAAACTCTGACAACACCCAAAAAGCCATTTTAACATGGTTCTTTTAACAGCTACAGGAATAGAAACTATACCTTTGAAATATCATTTGTAATGTTTTAGACATGTACGATGTGTTTGAGATGATAGTGATTTAAGTGTTTGGTGTTTTTGTTTAAGAGGCAAATCTATTTTTGCAGGTTAAAAATGTATTTTCTGCTAGTCACCAGCAAATTGACAAATTAGCCTGAAATATAGAAGCCTTATAAAGCAATACTCTACCTTCTGATTTTTACATAAGCAAACATATTTTTAAAAGATAATATCATAGCTTCAAGAAAAGTCTGAGACAAAATATAGACTGCATTTAAAATGATTTGAATGCATTTGTTAGGTAGCAATTGGCCAGGTTTGATACTATGCATTAAATCATCTTCTACCTAACTACAACTGCTAAAAACAAAGCTACTATCCCTCTAGAAACATATAAAAATATGCTTAAGGAGAACAGCTTAGCAAAACAGATAGCAACAAACTAATCTAAGTTGCAGTACAGGCAATGGCAGCCTTTCCACCAATTTCTGATGTCTTTTGGATTAGGCATTTAATGAGTCCAAACGGAATTAACGCCCATTCATTTAAAACTCATTAACCAAGATACCATGGTTCAGTATTTGAAAGCATACTTGCAACCTTTTCTGGAGTTCTGATACCTTAGGAAGTCCTCCATTTGCTTCACATTTTTTTTTATTTGTGATACAATAGAACATGCATATGACCCTGACATTTTACTCTTTATTACTTATTGAGATGCAACCAAAGGAAACTAAATGGAATCAGACACAAGGGATCTATTAAATCATTTGCTAAGAACAAAGCTGTGTTTGTAGTGATAAAAGAACCAGGGAATTAATTATCACGAGAAACTGTTTGCAATTCAGTGCATGGGAATAACATGATAGAAAAATATACTGCGTAGCATCTGCCTATGCAGGCATAAAATCTGGGATAGCTACACATGCTGGCACTGCTGAAATAACAGGAAAATTTATCAATTAATAGTATTCTAGATTTAGAACAGGTTTTCTAACACTTTGTTACTATCTAGACTACACACTGGAAGTCTTCTCATTATTTGGCCTCAATAAAACTGTAATTAAAGCAAACGCTAGGGTTCCTGAGTCTCTACTCAAACTGTAGCCATACCATGCAAGTGCAGTTCTTACAACCATCTGTCCACGATTCAAATTCCCTGTAAGTCGTGCCTTTCATTGTGCAGGTCCTTTCACAGTAGCACTGATCCAACTTATTCATCCTCTGCTCAGCTTGGGACAGCTGTATACATAGTTCAGAAAAGTAGGTTTTATGTTTACAATAATGTGGAAACCACTTACAAATCTAATTGGAACTGTCCCCCCCCCATCAAGCACATAGACAAGAAAACGCATGTATGATATGCGGTCAAAGATAAAATGGTTATTGTCAAATATGAAATGATTAAATGATCAGTCATTCAGAGAATAAAATTAAGCAGCAAGACATAATGCATTCTATCTTTCACTACCAACATCAGTAACATCATGGGATAAAGAGTAGGTTAAGATGGATATGGCCCCTGATTTGTCATCTTTGTATATGTAAACTGACCAGGAATCTTGGTCTACATAAGCTTCTTACAGATAATAGGTTATACACAAAAGACCTGAATCTGAGTAGAATCAAAACTAGAGGTAAAGTTAAAACTAACATGCTAGCAATTCTTCCTCCAATTGAGCTAAGACTTTTTTTTATAATTTGTGTATCAAATTAGCCAGGTAATTGCATTCCTGAAGACATCTATGGAACAGACGCTAAGAAATGCTTTTAACTAGTATATGCTTACTGGCAGTCATGAATGTTTTCAGCATGATATTCCAAAAGAAAAAAGGGTTCTCAGTTGCCTGTTTTGCATATACTTTATCTGAAAGTTCCCTTAGCAGCTCAGGTTTAGAAAAATCTTGGACCAATAAACCTTGCTGCAATAAACACTGTAAGCATAGCAACCTGCTTCAGTCCAGTTTTATTGAATTGTTAGCCTGACAGATAGAGCTTAAATATTTACGGCCCCTTTCCTTGTTCAGGGATTTGAATTCTGTTTACTATTAAAATGTACGATTAGAACGTATGATTAAAAAAATTTCAAGAATTGTAATATAAGGAAGTTCCCTGAACTGGATGCTAGGCATAGTTAAATACAAACATACAAATATACACTTGCATGCAGGCATATTTTGCACACACCCACATGCACATCCACACAAACACACAAATAATCTAAAAAGACAGCAATTAAGCTGTCAGTTCTCCTGTGCCATGCCTCCTACTAACCATTACCTTAGCTGATGTTTTGGCTAAAATGTCTTGCAGCTCCATAATTTTCTGCACGAGTCCGTGGAAGTCATTACAAGTTGGACATGCTACAATTACAAATACATATTCATCAGATGTATTCACAATAAGTTCAATCATGTGGACACTGACAATCAATACACTGAATCTCAAGGTTTTAAGAAAGCTTGCAGGACAGAAATTAGGCAAGAAGCACACCTTTCATTTTACGGTGCAAGAATTAATAGACTTACTGCGATTAAGATCTGGGCATTGAGAAATAAATCCTTGAGGCATGACAAGTAATTGCACATCTTGCATTATTCCCTGTAAGTAGAGAGGAAAAAAAGAAAAGATTTATTATTTTTACCTGTCAAAATTATATTTTCCTTTCACCACACAAAATATTAAAGCCCAAACAGAAAAGCTGTCTGATAAAAGCAGTATTTATGAATACACAGCTTCTTGTCTGGACCCAATGCAGTGACAGAAGAATAAAGAGAAAGTGAAATGGATAGATGTACATGTACAGACAGAGGATCACTTTTGAAGACATCAGATTAAATGTCAAGATATAATTATGTGGCAAGAGTTGGTTGTTTTGAATTCATTGTTATTTTTAGTTAGCCACTGCAGAAAAGCTTGAAAATGACCTTTAAAAGTAATTTAAAGAACAGTTCCAGTGACTTTGAAACTCTTAAATAAGATGCAATTTTTTTACTAAACTAAAACTGTCAAACAGAAGTTAAGATTAAAGAAATTTGACTCAAAAAACATTCATGCAAACCCTTTATGATTTTGATGTGGATCTCTTCATAAAGCATGGAGAATGCTGGGAAACTATATCTGTTATACAGTTGCAGACCTGCATGTTGGCAAGAGTTTAACAGAACAGAAAGTTTAGCATGTAATTTAAATATGCCATCTGGAAATGCCCAATTTCACCCAGAAGAATAGATCACATGCTCACAGGCAGAATTTACATGCATGCTTAGTCATTAAGATATAATTAGCAGCCACTTTGCTCCTCTCTGAAAGCAAAGACCAAATATCTATTTAAAAATGAGCCATCCTGTCATATATGCTCCAGATGTCCCTTTCATCCATGACTCCTTCCCTGTATCTTACACTCATTCTTAGAAGAGAAAGCAAAGTAATTACAACATGCTTCAGCATGCTTATGAAGGGAATGTTTCAAGACACTAGGAAAAATATAAACTAAATGCAAAAGGCCATATTTCATCCAACTACACAAGGCATTCAGTATCTCTGTTACAAAGCCTAAGAACCAGAATTTTGACCTCAAGTGCATGATTCAGGGTGCATTAATAGCCTAAGTGACCTATTGAGAAGAGCAGGGGGTCACTAAAGGGCAACTGAGAGGACACTTAAGTGACATGCCTACCCTTCCCATTAACAACAAAGCAATGTTTTAGGGTAACTGGACACTTCTCCATGCCATGCAAGGAGCTGCAGTTATTAGCTAATAGTAAAATAGGTATGGCTAAGAGAGGACTTCACATCAGGACCTCCCAGAGCAAGTGTGCTGGAAATCAGGAGCAAAGACCTCTTTCAAGAGCACACTCATTAGCTCTTGGTGTTCACCTCACTTCCCTGCTCTCCTCAGTGTCAAAGTTCAAACTCATATCAACTCAAGTTATGGCACTTTCCTGAAAAGAAGGAATTACAAAGAGCTTAAAACACACCTTTTCTCTGATTACACAGCCAAGCATTCAAGTCACTTAGTTATTAATTAACAAGAAAGCCTACATAAGGACCTTTATTCATCACACATCAGCTGTGATGCAAGCTGGACACTGCCACTTACCAGGAATTCAGATTCCTCCTCATCCTCCCCAAGGTAACAGAGAGCTGTGACATTTAGCCCACATGGGCTCCCAAATCAGGAATTTCTGATAGTACATGAAAGGCTATGCACAGGCTCCTGAACTAAAGCACCACTGGTTGTCAGGTACCTACAAATGTTTCATAGTACCAGAAAGCAGACAGCCAGAATTGCCCTCTCAGATTTAAGCACTTAAAATGACACAGGTATAAACATATCCTAGTGTGAATATGCCCAAAAATCTTGGCACTCTGTTTTAGTGGAGCAAGATTAGGTCCAAAATGAATACAGAAAAACATTTTCCAGAGTGACTAAAGATTCTGAGTACCTTGCTATATAGACAATCCATTTGAGATACACTCAAAGCAGTCCGATTTTCAGAAGGAACTGAGAACCCAGACCTCTGAAAACCAGATCAGTAGATATCCCACACTGAATGAATAAAAATATGGGCAGTCCAAAACTGTAAGACAGACTGAAAGTTGCTGTCTTCTACACTGATGCATTTTCTTAGTGTGTCACATTTTTGGATGTGGTCAGACCGTTTGTATTACATTATACTGGAGAAATCAATTAGAACATTGTATTTTGGACATATTGATGTTATTTTAACAATTCCCTATTCTATTTCTGTTAAATTGGCTTATATTTGCAGCTGAGGCACAGTTCTCATTGTATTTTAGTTCATTTTATCTTTCCCAGAAACAAAGAAACAAATACCATCCACAAGTGGACTATTTATTTTTCTACACCAAATGAGCTCCTTCACAGTGACTATGACTTGGGAAAGAAGAATTTAATCAAACCAAGAATTAGGAAGACACAGATAAATTAAAGGAATATTAAAAATATATTAATTGTAAACACAGAAAAAAGGAAGGGTCTGAAATCAGTTTAAACAAATGCACTAATATTTGCTGATTTTATTCTCACATTCGATTGTTTATTTAAGCCAGAGATACACTTTTGCAACTCATTTACCAGGCATCCTCTCAGTCTTTTTGCAGGAAAAGGAAACACATACTAAAGTAAAGAATAAAAATAAATTCATGCTTCAGTTTTCAAATCTGAGTGCCTCACTGGACCTCCATACATCATACCTACCAAGCATATAAATTAGCATTCAAGCATAGAGTACAGTATTTCAACACCTAAAACCTGATTTTAGCACAGAAGCACAGAATTTGCAGTGAGAGTCAGAGTCAAAGTGTTTCATCCCAGAAAAGATTTAGCAGGCCATATTTAACAACGTGATTGGGCCTGTGACAGGCATCAATTACATTTTGCAGCTTAAGTTAAAAAAAAAAGAAAGAAAAAAAAAGTCGATACAGAAGTAAATGGGACTGCAGTGCTGCAAGGCATCCACAGGGATGCCATCATTTGTCAAAGCAGCCCCAGAGAGAGCCAAAGCCAAACCACAGATATTGGCCATGACCAATGAAGGCTACCTAATGGACTCAAGAGTCATAAAATTTACACTCCAGTCCAAACATAGAATTCACTCTAACCTTGCTATACACAAGGTTCTTGCTATATATACACATTAAAGCTGAAACAGTGAGCAAAAGGCACATTCAGACTTTTTTCCTCTGGGGGAAGAAGCATTCTCTTCATTGATGCTAGTCATCTCATTAATTTCTTACCCCAGAAGATGATGTGATACCAGTGATTGGTATGTTATAAAAAAATTAAACTCTACAGAGCTAATGAAACTGAGTCCCCTAGACTGTACTCCATATCCACACCCTGATGAAATAATATTTGGGGGGGGGGGGGGGGGGGACACATCTAGCTGTAAAACAGACAATAACCTATTTCTATGACTCTGTTTCACTTGGCCATTGACTTTTCCCAGGCTTAAACTGCTGTTGGCAGTGGCATTTGGCAAAACTGAGCCTTATATATCTAGCTGTACAGTTTTACCTATTCAGGGAATGCCAGTTTGATGGAAACAGAACTGAATGAATGACTAACAAGAAGTTCACTGCATCTGATAGTGCCATGGTGTGTTGTATAGCATAAGAACTGCATTACGATTACCAGTAACTTGTTTTCAACCTACTCTAACAAATTGATCAATGCAGCTTTATTTCTGCTGAGTCCTTCCAACAGATTGTGCTACACATACATGACTCTTACCCATCTCTGGTCTGCAAGGTATAGCTTTTTTGTTCCACCCAAACTCCTGCTGGAGAAGTAACACGGCAAGCATCATCTCGTATCCAGTCTACATGTCTTTGTGACAGTAAGACTTACCTCAACTCAGCTGAGCCAAAAATCAGCCTTAGTTGACAAATCCTTTATATCACAGAGTATTTGCCTCAGGGAAGAATAAGCTGAAGCCATTTTTAATCCAAATTCACTCTCCTCCTTTCAGGGAATGCATACCTTAAAATAGCCATGTGCATTATTCCTCTGTCCCAGCCAAAAGGTTGTACCTATAGGTAAGTCCATGAAGGGCTTCTCCACAACTCTTTCATAAATCCTATTTGAAAGGCAAGGGGAAAAAAAAAAAGATTGAGTTATAATCATTTCATTTACTCAGAGCTAAAGTGTTCCAAATGTGACTTACTATGAAGCAATACTGTTTACTTACTTATTGCAGTCCACATGTAAAATCAAGTGAGAGGCACTGATTGCTAAGGAAAGCCTGTGCCACTTATCATCTGCCAAAATATATGGAAACACTTCCGTATGGGAGCGATGACTGCCTGAACGATAATGCAACCTGATTTCGTTACGATGACCGCTACTTTCCAGTTCCAGGTACCTACATCAAAATGCAACATTTCATGAACCATTCTAGTCAGCACAGTAACATTTTACATCACACAACTTCTCACAGGAGAGGAGGAAAAAAAAGGGAAGGAATTATAAAGACAAAAGTTGACACTCTACAGGTTTGTACTGTAACCTCCTTCTAAATCAGGTATACCAGCAGCATCCAACTACTATTTCAGCACACAAGATCCCAAGTTAATTGTCTTTTTTCCTTTAACAGTATTTTCCATAACACGGTCTCACTGGAAATACAGTTAGCCTATTATAAATAATTGCATTATATCTTGAAAGTAAAGTATGGATACTCTAAATGCATAAACGCAAATGACAACACCAAGTGCTGTGATAGGAACATCATTAGCCATTACCCAAGAGGCAAGCAAGAACAGAAGCTGGACACTTGTTTGCTTTTGGATACATTGTAACACCTATTTTCATAATGAAATGTCTCCAAAGAAATTCAAAATCAAAAGCTGCTAGACTCCTCAGAACAATTTATATATGTATATATACACACTCACTTAGCCATTTTAATACATATGTGGTATTTGTGGTAGATATAGATATATAGATATATAGATATATAGATATATAGATATATAGATATATAGATATATAGATATATAGATATATAGATATATAGATATATAGATATATAGATATATAGATATATAGATATATAGATATATAGATATATAGATATATAGATATATAGATATATAGATATATAGATATATAGATATATAGATATATAGATATATAGATATATAGATATATAGATATATAGATATATAGATATATAGATATATAGATATATAGATATATAGATATATAGATATATAGATATATAGATATATAGATATATAGATATATAGATATATAGATATATAGATATATAGATATATAGATATATAGATATATAGATATATAGATATATAGATATATAGATATATAGATATATAGATATATAGATATATAGATATATAGATATATAGATATATAGATATATAGATATATAGATATATAGATATATAGATATATAGATATATAGATATATAGATATATAGATATATAGATATATAGATATATAGATATATAGATATATAGATATATAGATATATAGATATATAGATATATAGATATATAGATATATAGATATATATAGTTAAAAAAAGTGCATTGCGGTATGCCAAGATGGGTACACCACATACACCAGATCCGCAGACAATGAACACAAGCTTCCATGGCAAAAATACTTCTAAATTCTAAATACTCTTCTAAATACTAAAGTTTCTCATTTTAAAGTCCCCCTCCCCTAAAGTTTTTAAAACAAGAACACAAACACAGAAGTGGAAATTCTTTAAATCATATGCATTCTACAACCTTCTACAACCCTGCAAGAGTAAGGAAAACATAGCACATTGTGAAATTCACAAAGACTCGGTGAATGAACAATTCATTTTTGTACATTTTTGCTACTACATCTGCAGTTAAGCATAGTGGTGGTTTGTTAATCTGTGTGCATGTGTGTTTTAGGATGATGCATTTTAATAAAGAATAGACAAGACAATTATTGTAGTTTTCAAGACTGTTTTGATGTGGTGTCCTCATCTTCAGTCTTGCATAAGATAGTTGAAGATGAAGAGCTATCATGTATATGACAGTTTTGATGCGGTCTCCTCATCTTTCATTAATCAATCATTAGCCCCTAGGAGAAGGTTGGGCTCACTGCATCTCTCTCCTTCCTTCTGGGTCTTTTACAGTGAAGTGAGCCTAGCAACACCACAAGAATTACCACCCTTCTGCAAAACTGCCAAAGGGCAGTTTCCCCTTCCTCCTCAGTATTAACAAAGCAGTTATCTAAATTCAGCAATATAATCTCAGATAATTTACCACCTCATGTCCCCAAAATAATTTTTGCATTGGCAAGGAGTGTAAACTAATTCACAGTCTGGCAGGGAGGGGGGAGGAGTGGCAATAGTGGTAGGACATCAGTCAACTTAATAACCTCCTTCATAACTCAAGCTTCAAGGATAAAAAAATAAGGTCACTCTCAACTGAACAAAGAAAGGGAACATTACAGAACTGGACTCCTTCAGCAACTTTTCTCCACCCAGTTGCAGATATAATCCAGAGAAAAGAGGCATGGATATGTTGAAACATTGTCTCCCGGTACAACCAAGAGCTAGCTCCTGCTCTCTTCAAAGTCAATGGCAAAACTGATTCCAACACACAGCTATGCAAGCAGGCATGCAGGAAACAAATAAACATACATTCAGTACACAAGGTATAAAACAAACACTGATTTTTGCCCCTCATACAGATGGGATAATGAGATCTCAGAATGAAACATGAACTGCTAAATAAACAAAACATGGCTGCAAGATTTCAGAAAATTAAGCAGAACTGTTGAGAGACGATGCTGACATTTAATGATGCCACAGTAACCAAGGAAAACTTCCTATAGGAAGTTGTGCAAAAAACTCAGGACATCTGGTGTTCTGTTTCAGCTACAACTAACTCACTAGTTTGAGATCTACAGGTAATCTCTTCTGTTTGGTAAATTGTAAACAAGTGCATCTACCTTCTAAAGGCTTGGTGACTGCCGGAGAGAGAATGTACACTCTGTCTAAATGCAGAGAGGATTATGTATTAGCACCCACTTTGGTAACGCTGCTTTTCACATGACTTAATGAAACCAATCAAATTAAAATAAGAAAAAGTCCCCAGACTAGTTTTTGAGCTTTGAGGAAGCTATTTGCCAGCAATGGCAATATAAACAAGTAAGCCTGTAACATACTCAGAATTAAGTTTTTCCTCAGCAAAGGGGAGAAGAAAAAACAGCAGCTTCCCTTTTTACACGCATGTATATAGAACTATGGTAGCCAGCTTAATCCCTTATGCACTCTTCCTCCTCTTCATCTTGTCAACTATAAGGGCAGCAAAATGAAAAAGAAAATAGCCATTAACAATCATAATTTACGGTTTACTAATAATCTGTAGAAGCAGCAGGAAAACACAATCAGAAAAGCAAGTGGAACAACAGCTGAAACAATATTCCCTTCAGCTTGAACTAATGCTGTGACACAGAAACACTGGGAAGTGAAGGTTAGTCATTTCCGCTTCATTATTTTCAAAATACTGTGCTTGATATTAAACATCTGCATATATAACTGCCCAGACTTAAACAGATCTGGCTTTTCTCCACTTCAGAAGATGGAGCACAGCCTCAGGACTGTCACACAGCAGGGCAGGAAATGCACGGCCTAGCCCCAGCAGGGCTGCTCCTGCCTTCTCTGAGACTACACACGCAGTGCCTTCTGCCAGCCTACAGGCACCTAACAGAGTGCCCCTGGACACGTGCTTCTCAGACTCCCCCAAACCTTTGGGAAAGTAAGTGAAGCATTAATGCCCACACCTGGCTTTAAAGTGCTCATTTACAGTGACAAAAATGTTTTAAATGTCTCTATATGCTTACGATAATTCATTTTTTGAGAGAGGAAAGACAGTGATCTCTTTTCCTAAAGGACTTGCTCCCAAGGGAAATGATCACTGCATTGTGCCTCTGTCTTTCCCAAGAATCTCACTGTTGAAGAGCTTCAGGGGAATCCCGTCAGCCGAGTCCCTGGTTTCTTAGCTACCCCCTCCCAGCCCCAACCACTCGTCTCAGGGAGGGCAGTCAGGATTCCCAATACTAATGTCCTTACTGCTCCTCCCAGCAGCTCCAAGACACCCTGCTATGCTGGGAAAGACAAATAGCTCTAAGTAAAAACAAACCTCAGTGATAAGCACTGTGCAACAGGAGAACCTGCTTCTACCTTCACTAACAGCATGTAGGCTCACTGTTTAATCAATATCAGTCTGCCCGATTTTAACCTCGAAAAAACACATATCCTTTGGTCAAAGGAATTTAACTTTGTAGGGAGATGATACGTGCTTCGGGTTGCTATGTTTGACATACAACGAAGAAAATGCCAACTTGAACAAAGGGTTGTAACATCTCTGCAGATCACTCTGTGCAGGCACAGTTGTTTCAAAGGCAGCTGCCAAGGCCAAAGTCAGATCAGCCAGTCTGCTTGGAAACTAGCCAGACTGCAATCCCTTACGCCCTAAGGCTGAGCCTATTCTCATCAGAGGAAGGAGTTTTTGTCTCAACTGCCCCGGAGGAAGCAGAGACAGACAACAGCGATGCTTTTGCTGCTGCCCCACGCTGATCCACAGGAACTGCTGTGTACAGATCCCAAGTGTGCAGCCAAGAAGTGCTGGTGCGCTACTGCATGTCCCATTTAGGGGCACGTAGGCTGTCCTCTCCACATCGCCCAAGCCTCCACACGACCCGCGCTCCTAGCTGGGACACACTGAAGGGGACTGTGGAGTTAAAGTCCAGATGCAGAGCAAAAGGCTAGTTTGGGGAGGTGAAGCAACAGTGGGTCCTGGTGCACAGCCCTTCCCACTCATCACCACCACCAGCCATTTTGGTAACTCTAGATCTTCAGTGCCTCACTCGCTTATTTGGCATCCCTGCTCAGACAGAAAAGGCATACTGCAACTGCCCGCTGTTATTCCAGACAGCTAATAAAGAAATCTACTTCAGCTCAGAGTACATAGGCAAATATTTTAGAAGCTGAAGACAAGCTACCATATCTGCTGTTTAAATTTTTTTTTTCTTTTTTAATTTTTACTGCTCACATTTATAGGTACAGGGTGAAAACAGTGTTCCGCAGCTATTTGATCTATTCTAAGAAAAAAAGGAAAGCCAAAGAAATTAGAGGAATATGTAAAGAACAACAACAAAAAATCCTCATCTCCATTACTTATAAAAGTCTTATCTGAAGATCTTTAATTCCAAAGTTGTTTTTACTTGGGTATAATTATATGAAATATAACAAAAAAGATCCTATTCAGTAGACCCTATTCACTGTAAACTATGGCTACAACAGCAGTAAGCAAATCCTGTTCTACTGAGTACGGAAGAAGCTGTTGAAGCAGTCCACGTTACATTGCTATCATGTTCAACAATGCATTATTTGTTATTTTCCATGGTGTGATAACCAGGCATCCAGGAGACCAAGCCTTTGGTTCCTCACCCCCCCCCCCCCCCCATGTGGGAGCTAGAACTTTTAATGTTCTTAAATATTAAGCATGAGTTTTTATTCTATGTTGCAGCCCTTGAAACAGTATGTCATCAAATTATCCTCAGATGAATTTTAAATGCCAGGTTGTACCTGCATTGTAGCTGTAAAAACCTAGTCCTCATCTCTCACTACACTGCTTGGCCTTACTGACTTTGCTCTTTTCGCTGACTACCCTACAGGTCTACCTAGTCAAGCAATGACTGACAATTTAGCCAGAGTGATAAATAAAGTGCTGGTCTTCACCCTTCTGGATAATTTTGTAGCACTTAATACAAATGCACAGTGAGCAGCAAAGCCACCAATTCAGTTTTTGTACACTCCTTTTCCAAATATATTTTTAGAGCTGGATGGGAATTTTCTGACATGAGATACCTCTGTTCAAAAAAGCCAATTCATTAAAACCAAGTCTTCTGATAGAAAGAAATGTTCTAACAGCAAGACTTGTGTCCAGAATGAACTACTTGTTAAAACCAGAGGGACTGCAGATTTGGACCTGTATTTCCCATATCCAAACAGCATGCACCCGCAACTGGACAGTAAAACCAGTTGACCTGATGAGGCTCTTCCATTACATAGAATTCATTAATCATTTATTAATCAAAAAGAATAAATCAGGTACAATAGGCACCTAAGCTCAGTAAGTTGGTCTCAAGTCCTATGCCTATACTAATAAATAAAGCCAGCAATGGCCCATTCCCTGGCCCTGAAGACAAGTATTAACAGTGGTGCTCCATCATGGCTCACATCCATGTGAGCGTGCTCTCCCACTTCCTCCCTGAAATGGATGGATTTTTCTGTACTACCTGTTGGGAGTAGTCCTTGACCCATGTTCTTTCACAGACCATGACCTAGCATCATCTGGGAAGGTGCAAATTGCAGGGGACAAGACCATGCCAATGAAGATGCTAACAATTATACAGAGCAGACAACAGCAGGCCAGTGCTCAAAGCCTGTGCCCTGTTTTTACTAGCACAGCCATAGCCAAGCACTGCCACTGAAACTTTTTCCTGCATTAAAGAAAACAATACTCCTCAGGACACTTGTCTCAGATGCAAAACACCCAAGTTCCTCTTCCAAAGTGGGCAGACTAAAGATTAATGGTGCAAGGAAGATGTCTCTAAGTACTCCAGCCAGTGTATTATTGATTATTCAAGCATTTACATCTCTTCCACTGTTTATTCCACTGCCACCCTCACTCCCTCCCAAGAAGGCCAATCATTTCAGCTTGTTCCAGCATGACCATTGCTCATCACACTGGACAGCTATGGAGGACAGACAGCTGGAAAGCGGGAAGGTACATTCCTGATGTGAATGGGAGACTGAGCCCCATGCTGCAACATGCATCTGGGATCATCATCCACATCAGGGTGTTCATGTAAGAGACCAGGGCATTTGTGTAAGAGACACACCATTTCTACACGTTCACCTGCACAAACCCTCCTGGCTACCACACAGCACTGCACCTTCTTTCTGGCCAGAAAGAAGCCCCAGGACAAGGCAGCAGCCGGGAGAGCAAGAATTGCAATACCATGATGCAGAGGAATCTGGGAAACAATCACACTCCAGGTTGCTCAAATCTTCAGCCTTCTCCCCCTCAAAGTCTGTACCTGATTCAAGCTAATAAAGCATGCAGGAGAAAAAAAATATGCAAATAGGATCTTGTTTCTGTCAAGATCTTCTAGTCCCTTATCTGATTTCAGTGGGGCTGCTGTGATCCAGAAGCCTTTGCTAGCTTTGAAGGCAAGAACTTGCTTCCTTCGAGGGATTTTTCTGCCCACCTCCTAAATTCTCAACTCAGCTATACCACTGAATCAGGGAGGCAAAATTCTGCCTTTCCCACGTGCAGAGCCTCAGAGCTTCTGCTGAGCTTAGAGCTATGATCCAAGAGCCCCTGCCTGTCACAGAAGCCAGAAATCCAAGACCCTCTAATCTCACAGCTGACAAGCCAGGGCTCCTAGCCAGCCTTCCCCCAGCACTTGGAGGAACTCAGCAGGAGCTAGAAGCAGGAGCTGAGGTCCCACTGAGCTCCCCATAGCAGTCCAAGAAGAGCCAGTCTCCTGGAAAGTACTGCTCTGGTGTTGTAAGAATTCAAATCTGGTGTTATGGCACATTGTCCACACTGTCCCAGTTTGAGCTGCGAATATGAAATCAAATTCCAAAACCAGGAAATACTGTTTGAAGCAGAATCCTTGTCTTTCAGCAATTGCTCTCATACTTTCCATTTACCTCACTAACCCCATTTATCAATATGTTTTTTCTCTTTCTGTTCTGTCAGTCTCATTAATGTCAGTCTTGCCTCTCTGAAGCTTCCTTTCCTACCAGAATCAAGGAGTGAAGAGAATTTCTCAGATCAAACACTGGAAAAAGAAACGGAAGAAACCTTTCTGCCCTCTGTGACTCCATTTCTTGACAGACTTTCTCAATGGAGAGCAAAATGACTGCGAACCCAATGAACAACTTTCAGATATATTAGTAGAAGCAAAAAACAATTTCAACTCAACTCCTCCTGTTTCCTGTCCTAACACGATAAAGATATTTATTACTTATCTGTTAATAGAAACCCTTTCAAACAACAGTACAAGAATAACGACAGCTGTCAAAACTCACATTTCAACTACCTATTTCATCTGTACTTTCCAGTGTCATAGTCCAGGACAAATCTTTCATCCCTTATTCAAGTAAATCTGTCACTAGTCTTACAGACTGAATTCAAACTACAGGGTCTGGTCTCATAGGAGCATTTTGGAACAAATTCTCAAACAGATCACACTGGATTAGTTGGTACTGTAACGATTTACCTCAGTAGACAGGCTCACCTAACTTGACTTAGCAAAAGTTACAGTAAAGTACTTCTAACAGGCGTACATTCACTAGTTTGAACAATTTACATTTTATTGCCAACATTTTTTTTTTATTGGCAGGAAGCACAAACTAACTAAAGCAAAGAAAACAGGCTACAGTGACGGGGCATCAATCAATTTAATAACTTCCTTTATAAACAACACTAATAGGTCATTCCCAATGTTATGAAGAGGTTAAACTGAATATAAAACAAAACTTTTCAACTGCCTTACAAACACTTCCATTCAACCACATACTCAAGGATAGAAGATAATCTCCCAAACTGAGACAAGGAATCTTTCTCTTTTGGGGTGAAGGAAAGAGCCCAACCAAACTGTCAGTGGCTACATAAAGAATCTTCTGTCTCACAATTTTCTTCAGTGCTCAAAAAAGCATCAGAATGAATAAAAAGAACAAAGAAAATACTTTTTTTTTCTGGACATCTGTGATAACACATGAAAACTTTATCAGAAGGAAACATGGCTGACCCTAGCAGAGCTCTAAAATGCTAGAACAAGTAGATTCAAAAGCAACTGATTACATTTTAAACAAATTTTAGAAGGTTTATAATTATTACGACAATAATAAGAAACATTAACTAAGATTTACTGCAAGAAAGTACAGAGCATTACAACCACCCAGTCTCTCAAAGAACACTAATACATCCACATATAGCAGTTTAGAAAGCAGAAATAGGCTAGGACTTTTCTTGCCATGGGAAACAGCCACATACAGCTTAACATTTGGAAATGAATCCCATGTTATTCTCACCTAATGTAAACTCTGCAAGTTACTGGGGCAGGGAGCACCCCTCAGACAAAACCAACATAACTCTACAGCTAAAGTTTTTCCTCAGTATAATATGTCCACACCAAATTTGTCAGATAGAAGAGGCTTAATATTGCAATCCAGAAATACAGACACTCATATTTCAAAAGCAGGGAACATACAGTTCCAGGACTCCTTTAATATGACAGTCAAATGATACAATGAAATTTATGCATCAGGAGGTTACCTCTGGCAATTTATCTCCTTGTATCCATAGAAAATAGTCTCAGATAATTTCCTTGCAGACATTGAAAGAGGTCCGAAACCACTGTATAGTACTGCATATTTGACAATAGATAATCACAAGGTGTTATGAAAACAAATGCTATGTAAGGCAGTAATTGAATAAATTAGCAGATGTACGTAAGTCTAGGGAATGCCGCTCCACAATATTCTATTGATTTTAGTACTTTGTTTCAGGATAAAAAAAACACATTAGCTAAAGGAAAGAATGGTTAAACTACAATCCAATGATTTCACCCTTTAAGGTCCCTAAAATGAAGCATCTCAAAGAGATATGAATATAGCATTTGTTGCATAAAGCCATATAACATGAAGGAAAAAGCTTTATTATATTGCTTCACTGTTGCCACTTAAATGAAAAAATATGATGGAGTAGTGAGGCCTAACATATGGAAAAACTTGTCATAGATTAAAGTTATTTCTCCACCGATTCCTTCATCAAGATGAAGCTGAGATGAATTCAGAAGTGAAGAAAATGCAGCTTAAACCAAATGCTGAGAGCAAGCACACACAGCAATCAGTGTTTAACAGTGTCTGCACTCAGACTGAAGGCATCATTCTTAACATCACTCAAAATATTTACCCTGTTACTGTAAAGTAGAAGGGATTTTAGACAGTGCACCATATGTAGTCAAGGTGATCCTCTCAAGTAAACATTCATAACTTCCATGTTTCAAATATATGCCATACACAAATGTGCCTGGAAATAAGTATTTAGCTGCATGAAACCCATTTGAACAGTTACTGTTGTGCAGTATTTTCTTGAAAGTATCTCTTCCCAGCTGTATCCAAGACTACGACCACCTGAAAACTCTGGGTGCTCTGGTCAGTGGGGAAAAAAGTCTCCATGGTAGAATACAGGCAAAGTAGACAGGAATCATTAGAGATACAGTTTCAGATCCACTTTAAAATCAGTTTTAAAAGATTTGAAAGTGTTAAAGAAAAGCATAGTGATCATAAAAGGAGAAGGAAGACAGCTTCAATACTCAATTGGTAAAATAAAAATAGGAGCATTTAGTGGAGTAGATGACTATCCTCAGTAAATCCTTTAGAAAGCTACTTTTTGTAGTGACAGCAACAGTCCAGCCTCACCAAACACTTAAGCCTCAGATTTATACGGACAATTTCTGCATCTGATACCCAAGGAACGGCATTCACCATATGGAGAGGGAAAACTTCATAAGAACTTGACAGGATCACTCTTAAGACTTAAAGTCTTAAGTTGCTGCATGACTATCTCAGTGGAAGTATTTGCTATTGATTATCCCTGAAAGGAAACCAGCAAAGACGAACAAAAAAACCCAGAGGACTAGACAACAGTTTACTTTTCAATCTCAAGTATACCATTTTAAGTAAAATTACAAAATTAAGAGATAACTAATTTAGGAGATGTCCTCAATTGCCATAAATTGGCATATCTCCACTGAAGTCCCTAGAGTTATGCAAAGAGAAGATGAGTTTCTACTCTCATTCGTTTTCCAAAATGCACGAAATATTTTCCAAGACACTAAATCAATGAACATGCTTTTTCCAGTTTTCAGACAAACATTTTGATTTTCTTTTACCCTAGGTATTAGAACCTTCAGGTGTTATGAAACCACTGTAAGATAAAATATGGGAAAAGCTACTTGATGATTGGTTATATCCTTTTTCCTTATATCCACCATCCTATTTTCTCACTGCAGAAAAGCAAGAGTTAGTACTGAGTCTTGTAAATCAAAAACACAGCTAGGGCTGATTCTATCCTGCAACACAACAGTTAAGTACTAGTGCAACTTCTTCTACTTCAAAGGAATTGTACAAGGCTAAACCTGGTGCAATGGAGTGGAGAATCAGGTCTTGTGTCGCTGCTTCTCCTTTCAGTGGTGAGGACTTACAACATGGAGAGTTCCCTGAAGCTGTTTAAGAACTATGGACTGTTACACACAAGTCCCTGGCCAGAAAGGGGCAAGCTTAGAGAGAGATGGAAACAGATGATGAAAAGAGATGGAAATCTGACCCTGAAACAGCAGTTACTTAATGTAACCCTTATAAATGTTGCCTTTTAACTCCTAAATACAGCTACCTTTATTGTCATTCGTAAAGAAAAATGGAAACCATAAGAGATACTAAACAAGAGTTATAGATGCTAGCCTAATTACAGTATCATCAGCACTGAACTAAGTCAGCCCTCTGTTTAGCACAATAAATTAGACAAACACCATTATGGCACACAGACAGTATTCTGTACATCGTAGTGTTGTAGAGCAGAAACTGTTTATTAAAAGCTTAAAGGGCATATCTAATTTTATATTCACAAATTCTCTCTCACCATACTCTTGTTGAGATTGATTTTACACCTACTAAAGAAAGATTTCCATTAACTGTAATGGGATCAGATTAGGCCTATCATTTTTAAAACCAATTCAGGTTTCTTTTCCATCAGACTACATAATATTCTCCACAAGAAAGCAATAAAATACTCAAAAAAAGATTGTTCTTTAGTTACTTTATCCAAACCTGCCCTGATGAATGAATCTTTATTAGCATAAATCTAGTAGGCCCTTTTCTTCCTTTCTTGTTTGGTCATCCAGAGGCTTGCAAGAAGGCCAAAAAAATAAAACAAAGCACACACCTCCAGAGAAAACTTGAAAACACTGGACATCACTTAATAGCGTATAGTAAAATAAAGATACCATGTTGTCTAAAATGGTGATAGGAATTTTTTTCAAAAGGGTCTGAACTAGGTATTATCTTCAGTTTTCATGCATCTATCATTTTAACATAGAAACAGGGTATAAAAAGTTTCCACAATTAAGAGTCAAAAGGCCTCAAAAATACTCAGTGATGCCATTAAGTTATTCATCCATAGTTAAAATACCTACTTAGATAATGCAAACCTACTGCTTTCAGTTAGAAACCTCGGAAAAAAAGGGCAGGCTTCTTGCTTTTCATTGCAGTCAGACATTAGAAATTCAAAGATGCCAACAAACAGAAAGAGGAAATGAAAATGTATCCACAGAACCTGAAAATATTTAAGTCTTGACTGACTTTTCTTGAAAAGGTAGAAAGGATGCTGTTCCTATATTGCAATAAATCTAATCATTCATTCCTAAGAATATACCAATATACATTAATTAGATTCTCAGTCCTATTCGTCATCCTTTTTACAATCATGTTTTAAGTGAGCATAAGCAGATGATATAGTTGAAACAGACTCCAGTCACTAAATATTATGTTTGTATGGCCACATGATCTGGAAACCAGCACTGCTTTAACCTCTTCTTTTCTCTCTTATAGCTAGATAGAACCAATCTAATGTATTCTTGATCTCATAAGACCAACAGCAGGTCTATTTGTCCAGTCTTACTTACTGCAAGGACTGGTTGTTTTCCCAAGGGATACCCCAAGTTCTTCCACAACCCTTTCATTAAATTTTGTTGAACACATTTTTTGTACTTTACTATCACTCTTCTGCTGACTGACTAGCACTTTTTCCTTCCAGCTGGCCACTCTGCAAGGTCATGTTTGTCAAGTTTTGCTCAACACACCCTACATTTTTTGCTCTACTCTGGCATGTCTCCTTCTTCATGCCAGTCCTGAGGCCAGGAAGGGTTTTCTAGCAAGCCTTGCCTCCTTTCAGAAAGGCTATGATTACTCTTTTCTAGATAGACAGTTTCATATTCCTGATCTCTTTCACCACTTCTACAGCTACACCTTGGCAAATCTGACATATGAATGTGATAGAGACAGAAGACGGATGACGGAAAAAGAAAAGGCCCCTTTTGTTAACATAATGCAAGGAAAGCTGAATGTCTACATGAACACGTGCTCTCTATTGTCCCTGTCCACAGAGCCACCAATTACCTGTTTCAGTCCATAAGCCAGAACAAATACAAGGCAAGAACCTTCCTTATGGCAGCACACACCTTCTCGGTGACAATCCAAGTTCCCAACTTACCAAAAACGGCAAGAAACCAGTCACAGTTAAAAGTCATGTGCTTCTCAAAAAGACTATGGTTACTCTTTTCCAAACTCAGTTTCATGCTGGTGATCTCTTTCCCCTCCTCTGCAGCTATTCTGGCACACAGACTTCATCTTGCATTTTCAAATTTCAGTATATAGTTGTGTTAGTCACATCTGTAGCACAGCCAACTCTTACCAACCTGTGTTCTTCTCACAAATGCAAAAGCAAGCTTTGATAGGGCACAGCTGGCCCTGCAGACAGACTTTGTCACTTGTGACAGAATAGACTTCATCTGGGATGTTTCTGCATTGCAATGTAGTCTGAATTAGAAACTCAATCACAGCTGCCCAATTCTGTCCATTACACACTGCCCACTCTTGAAGATGAGAAGTAGGTAAGAATTAACAGAGGAGCCACTTGGCTTTTCTATGATAAGAAGATCAATAAACATAATCTAGGAGGCATTCAAGCACTCCCCTGCACTGTTTAAAGATGCTTCTATAAACTTGGCATAATGATCCTCGGGAACATTTTTAAAAGATTTTGCAGAAGATGGGGCCTCTGGGAAATGGTACAAAGCTACTATTGTACCATTTTCTGGCACAAAACTGAGGCCCGTTAATGAAAACTTGTATATTCATAAGAGCAACGGATATTTTGTTTTCCCTCAAACATCTGTCTTTGTCTTAATTTTTCTTTTCTTCTGCAGGGAGACTGTCAAGAAAAAGTATCATGGGACTGTACAGAGGAAGATAATAGGACCATGAACTGAAAGCAGAGATCATCTGTTGCTTGTGCTGATAACTGCTTAGAAAGTGCACATTTTTAAGCTCCTTTTTACTCCATTACAGAATCACAAGGTGGTTATCTTTAATAGCTGTTACTCAGATGGAAATATAAAGAATAACTCATCTCTAGCAGTTGTTATCCTGTCATAAAGAATTAATCCTCAAATGCTCAGTATCGTTTGCTTTAGTCCTTTAAAGCCTGACAGAATTTCCAGTTAAGCATTCTGCCATTCAATGTAGGTGTACGCCCACAACCTGGGGGGGGGGGGGGGGGAGGGGGAGACAGACAGACAGACCGACCCCCCCCATCTTCAGTGTTTAAAAGCTAACTGGTGAACAAGTGAAGTTATAGGGCCAGGACCACAGGCTTTGCAAATCAGTGTAGCTATATTGATGTGACAGTTTTACACCAGCTCAGAATGTGGTCCTTATGGTTATAACCGGAGAGAACTGGCTTTTCATGCCCTTAGTGGCAAGAGACATTTAAAGAGTGACAGCTGTTCCACTTTCACTTGGCAGATTTGGATTTGTGAATTTTTATGAATCTGTATAATATGCGCACACACACATACACACACAATAAGTATCTGCAAATGACCTGCTACACAACAGTTTTTCCCCTAATTTATGTTCAACTTCTGACTGTACAGACATATCTGCTTTCATTTACCAGCATACAGGTAACAGTACTTACCTGTGATCTAAGTGATGAATAGAAAGAATAACCCCTGAATTTAAATGGGCTTGCTTTAAGGTCACCAAGACTGTGAATTCATATTTATTTCTTAACTTCTGAAAAAAGATTTCAGCTGTTTCCGGAGATGCCTTTACACTTCTTGAAGTATCTATAAAGAAGATACAGAAAAGACACTCAGAACGCAATCTTATTTTACTTTACACCCTCAGCTGAAAGAGTTGACAAAATAACGAGCTATATCTTGGTGGCACAATGCAGAGACAGGCAAAAGCAGCAAAAGCAGGGACCAGGGTATTTTGAACACCAGGTCTTATATCAAATGAGTCATTTCAATGAAAAAAATATTTAAGACATCCATTTTATTTTGCTTTTTTTTGTTAAAGACAGGGTCATAGCTATTTTACTCTCTCCACAGATGGCCATATGTACCTTTAATATCTCATACAAAATAGAGACCGACTAGCAGTGCAGTTCCTCTGCACTTTCTTGCAGAGTGACAACACTGGCTATGAGCCCAAGCTGTGAAATGGGACCTCAGCAACTATTTTATGACATCTACAAAAATGCTATGTTTAATATCTATGCACAATTAATTTTAAAAAACAAAAAGCAGCAGCTCTTGAGGGACAATTTACTCAGCTTTAAGTAAGAGTTGTAAGTGAGCTTTAAAATTCACCATCTCTCAAAATATATTGTCAAAAATTAATCACTATATACTCCAGTTGTACAATAACGTTGCTGCTGCTTGCACAGGATGTCATGTACATTTGTCACAGAGTAACTGCACACAAAAAAACGATTTTGCTTTCAAGAGCCCACACATGACCAAGACTGAAACAATGCTTCTGCTGAATTTGCACAGAAGATAAGAATACAAAAGGCCCAACCTTCAGCCCTCTGGAGAGATAATTTACTAAATAAGATGTCAAACGCTAAATAAACAATTCTCAGGTTTTCCACAATATATTAATTTTTTTTCTAGTGTAATTATGTTTTTAATGCATAAAATCAATTCATTAGAGTATATAATCAACTGTGTAGAAATTAAATCAATTCATAAGCTTCTTATCATTGCAATTTGACCATCCAGCTCTACCTCAGGGACACTCATTCAGGGACAGGTACAAGCAGGGAGCTAACTGCAATAGAAGCATTCATTTTCTGTAGGCAGTACTGGAGCTGAGCTCTCAGTAAGCACTGTTCCAAAAACTCGTTTATACTTTAAGCTGTATCTATAATAATGCTGCACCATATTGACAGCTAACAGTTTATTGTGGCTTACTGAACAGGAATATTTGGTAATACATATTTAAGAAAGGCAATAATTTCTATACCCCAGAAGCCCTAGCCAAGCTCCTACACAGTGTCACATCAGGCTGAATTGGATCCATTTTTCTTTACAAAGAAGAATCCAAAAGAGAATGGAAAAACAGAAAAACAAAAAAAAAAAAAAAGCACTTTAAAGCTTTTCTGTGAAACTTCATGTCTTTTCTACTGTGGATTGTGCAACTCCCTCATTGTAGCAGACATCCATGGTATTTTAATGGAGCTGTTAATAAATTATAAAGCAACTCAAATACAATTACATCAAAGTGTTCATTTTTAGCCAAGGGACACTAACAGAGTGGAATGACGTTGGTTTGCATGCTGGAAGATAGTTTAACTGCATTAACAATTCCAGCAATATAAACAGTCTATTCCCACCAGACAGAGCAGAGGAAGGACACACATGGAACATATTCTCTAATCATTATCACGAGCTCTTATGCACTCAAGTTCTTAGCAGCAACTTCCCTATCATGATACAGAAGAATACAGGAAAATGCAAACGTGGAACTCGCTTAGAAGCATACAGAGACCAATTTTTAGGTGCAAAGCACATCCTCCAACCCTGTCTGCAGGTTGTCTTCTCACCTTAGGAAGCCCAATCAACATCCTTTTCTATTGCAGGTTCATCATAATTAGAGCCCTTAACACAGTCTGGTTTGGGGCCCACAGCCACATTAAATGTTTACACTGAAACTAAAACAATCTCATTTTGATTGATGACTGAAGATCTGATGAGGTGTACTAAGGCTTTGTTTACATGCTTGCATGCATAGTCAAGAGTCTGCCTTGATGAGTAGAGCTCCTCTGCCTGAAGGGCTTGCAATCTCAGTCTCAGTCAAGATGATCAGTGCAATTCAAACTAGATGAAGATGACAATAAAACAAGAGCAAGCTGAGACCACTGGAAATGTGAAATCTTGCTTATATTGTACTAATTGTTACTACATCATAATAACACTCTTGTCTCTCCAACTTCCTTTGTTTCTTTTTTATTTTCGTGATAGAAATATTTTGCCTTGACTGCAGTAGATAAGATCCTAGAAACAAAAGGTGTAAAGTATATACCTTGAACACCCTGAACTTTTTCACTCCATGTTAATTCTGGCTGACTCCCCCTCAACTGAAACACTGCCAGAGTTGCTAGAAGGAAAGTGAAGGGTGAAGAAGGGCTATGATGATTGTTAATTCGCTTCCACATCATCTCTCACCCACCTGTCACTTATACAGAGCTGATAAAGCACACATCTACACTAACGTGATAGCAAAGAAGTTGCACAAGTCCCTCATTCAACAGATTGTGTTTGGTCCCATAAGTTTCACTCTAAGTTAGAGAATAAGCATGCAGGAATCTACTGAATCATTGCGAGTACTGAATAAATACTGCTATCTATGGATGTACATTGAGTTGGACACGAAACGTTTAGTGTTTAATACGGCAGCAGAAAATGATTGGAGGGAAATGTATTGAATGTGAGTTTGATAGGAAAACAGGAGATGAGAAGATGAGGGGAAAGGAAGAGAGCTGGTGGGAGAGAAAAAAGCCAACAAAAAGAAAAGAGAAAGACACATCAGAATGTCAAGAAATAGCAGAAGAGCAGAAAACTCTTTAACTGTTCTTGTTCTGCTTCCATTGTCTGGGTGTGACTGGTTTCTTTCAGGTTCCCCTCAACATGCTCAAATGGTAGTAAGAGGGAAGATGAGAACTGTGGAACCACCACCTTTTCCCAAGGATCACTAAGAACCTAGAAAGTCTTCTCTGCACAGTCGTGAATCCTGGAAGACATTAGGGTGCATCTCTGCCCCATTACACTCTTATATCCCTCTGCATCATTCCTGGCTTTAACTACTGTCACATCTTAACAGTGGTAATCTCATAAATGTTTTGTGCTGGAGGAGGAAAGTGGTCCACATACACTATTTTTGCTTAAAAAATAGAATCCACAATTTTTCAGTTAGAAAAGAAATAATATCTACCAAGTTAATATGATCTTACCAAATACTGTCTTTCATTGGTTGCTAATGGGAATACAGCTGCCATTATATAGGACCACTTCTGTTTGCACACAGATGATTATCTTCCGTTAATTCCAAGTGGAGTTATTGGGAATGCAACACATTGCTACAGATGAACTATGCTTTAGCAAGGAAACAAACCCCAGATATCAAGAGCATCTGTCCACAACCCTTCCACTCTTCATCACTACACTAACATGGAGAGGCACAGAAAAAACAGTTATTTCTACCTCAGCAAGTAAGGAGTCTTTTCTCAGGTCTACTCATGTCCCCTCTGTGAATCATTACCCAATAGAGTGGAGAGTTTTCTGTCCCTTTATCTATAAAACCATAACTGGGCACCCTACAGTCCCTTCATCATGACCTTAGACTTGCATTTCAAATACAGGCAGAAGTATTATTCTTCTCCGTACCTTTCAATACTATCCACTCTGCTCAAGAGTGGATTAATATACAGGCTTTCAGCAGGATATAAGACTGTTGTCATGTTACCTGCCCAAATATTAAATTGCCAAAACACAGGGCCATTTGGAGGTGCTACTGCAAATAAGTCAGTTCATACTTACTGTACCAAATAACCTACACAGCCTTTTGAAGTTACTACTAGACTGACGAAGCATAGTACCCTTTGCTCAGGACCAGTATCAGGTGGATTTCTAAAAGAAGCCACTGAAAGGTCCTTGATCCACTAGATCCATTCTTTTTACACTAACACAACAGTGCAAATCCCTCATTCCAATTACCACTGAACACTAATGTAGCTGCCTGATAGACCACCTACTATGCTCAACAAATACTGAGGCAAGCTTGGTTTTGACATCTGACTTCTGGCAATCATTTTAGGACTGAAGGAAAATACCTTACAGGAACAGGACTACTTCCATAAGAACTTGTGGGGGAACATACACCAAACTGGCATATCTCACATAATTTATTATTTCAACAGTTGCATGAACAGAAACTGTTACTGTGAACATTTTTAATTTAATACACAAAACTGAAGGCCTAAATCTTTTCATGTTAGAGTACAAGAGTACGGAAAGATCTAGCAGTCTGAATGAGAAATTCACCTCTAGCCGTGATACCTACGTAGTGGATTTACTTTCCCAGAACGTTACATATGTTTGACTTCTAACCCACCATAAAACCATAGTGTAAAGTGACAATGAAAGAAACAAAAATCCAATCTCAAGATACAATGCATGTCTGTTCCTTGTTCAATTTAAAAGTTATGGCATGAAAATGCCCTTTAGAAGGAATTATAATACTGATGGAGTAAGCAAGGGAGCTAGGTTTGAGACATGCAAGTTAGCAAAAGTACTGAAAATACCACAATAGACTGGGGTAGGGGGCTGTGGGAAGGCAGAATATGCAACATTCTCATACCATGAGAATAAATGGTCAGTGAAGTGGTCATCAGTGATAGGTATTTCATTTAGTATGAAGTTGAAATTAAACGCTAGGCTACAGTCACATCTCCCAGAAGTGGCAGTTTGTGATGCCCCATCTCCCCTCATCTCCCTCACCAGCTGTTTGTTTCTGCCTTTCTTCTAGAGTAACTGCCCCACAGCAAGTTCAGCAGAACTGATCACCTGAGCATTTCTTTGCTGCAGTCCAAGCCAGCTGCCTTAGCTTGCTGAAGATAATTAGAATTAATTCAGCTAAGTTTGCACACAGTAATTGAGGAGAGTTTATATGATATAGTTCCAGAAGGGATGCTGACAAAAAGTGGGAAGTGGTCAGAACTAAGCTTTCACAGCCAGTTATGAGATGATCAGCCAACTGCAGACACAGAAAACCAAGTTGGTTAAGATCTAACAAAGCAGCCTGAACACTCAGTGAAAAAACTGGTGACCATAAGACTTAAAGAACCTCAGCCCTTCAGAGGGCATGCTCAGTGGCTGCTCTGCACTGCATTTGCAACTGCAAGCCCAAACAGTAGGATGCTCTCAGGCTCAGCACCCAGCATAGATTTCACCTCTCAGAAAATCTGCACTCAGAGCTTTGCTTTGCAGGGAACACCAGAACCATGTGTTTCTTGGAGGTGTTATATACCTAAGTGTAGACACACCCATTTTAGTTAGACTCATGAAGTGGTAATTACTGCATTATAGCCAGGACAGTAAGTCCATCTTTCAACAGCACTCACTCAAAGGTCCAAAAGCAGTTCCAGTTGGTGCCACAGAAAGAGGTAATCCTACCCTTTTTCCTCTGCCATCAGCTTGTCATTCCTTCCCCTCTTACCTATCATAGCACAAGGATTCACACAAACATAGGAGGAACTGTATCAGGGAACTGAGCCAGCTATAATTAATCCTTTTTGTCTCCAAAAAAGAGTTGCTCCACCAGCATGTTAAATTACATGATGAAAAGACAACATGCAAAAATGGTTAAAGGCAAGCCATTCATCACAGATGCTTTCCAGTTCACAATAAAAACAGTTATTAAATGGAATGTGTACCTTCTCTTAAGAACGGGTATGCTTTTAAGTGCATCTAGAGCTAAGCATATAGTATGAACTGAACTACAAAACCCTCAGACTTCTGCAGAAGAACCTCTGAAGGGGGTATTCTAATTAATTGGGCTCCACAGTTCCAGTTTCATGCGCACACAACCAGCTTTTAATAGCAGCATCTATAAATCAACTCTGTATCTGACTAAGTTTGCTGAACTGCCCAAATTTAATCCTAGTGGTTTGTGAGCAAAGGAGAAAGGCTGCAGGGTAAAAACAGTCTCAAGAACATAATAAGGCTAGTGCAGGAAAATAAAACAAAACTGAGCTATGTGGAATCAGTGTCATATGCATAAATTCACAATGTCACTTCTCCTTATTAAAATTTTTAGCTAATGTTTTCTTAACTAGGAATTTCACACAGCCTACAAAGGGCAACAATATTTGAGACTGCTTACATTGTGCTTTCATCTAAGTAGCTGAAGCAGGCACAGCTTCTCTTAGCTAAAGAGGCAGAATGGGAAGCCAATCCACGTGCGGACTCTTTACAAGATTGAAAAGGTACAACAGGTTTTTAAGTAGAGCACAGAGCATCCAAATTCCTGAGTCACATTCCTGTAACAATGACTAATGAAAGCTGAAAATAGAAAGAAGTAAAACAATCTTTATTAGACCAAAACCCTGCAATATTATGATATGCTTTAGATACTGCAGTGGGACAGTTGATTAGTTTAGTTCCTTTATATAGCTGACTATTTGAACTGATACATAAGACATTAGTTGATAAAACATTTTGAGCTACTTGTCCAATACATTTGTTCATTCCTTCCCACTATGTTCCCACATGTTCCAGGAAGAACAGCAGAACAGGAGCAGCTATAATGTTTCAAAACCACACCAACCTGATTTAGTTTCTCCTAAGCTCTAGGAGATCAAAGCAGAGGAGTTTGGGAGGAAGCTTTCTGAAGTTCTACCATAAAAGACTAAAACAGAGAGTAAATACTGGCCCTACAAGGCTCCCATTGGGCCCAGAGTTTCACACCCTTCCAAAGGGCTATATGCAACCTGACAGGCCCAGGAGCAATGCCCAGTTCAAGGCTGGGTGAATACTGAGATCTAATCATATGCCAACATCCAGCCAGGGTATTCCTAGACCCACCTGCACCTGGGTGCTCCTTAAATTGGCTACCAGCTTGTTTCCACAGAACAAAAACTTGTGAATGCAGGGAAGGACTCCAGTAAGCCTCACAGTTTGAATGACCAGGGCCTTGGGATACCCCACAGGCTGTGCCTGCCCTTGCAGGACGCTGTCTGCCCCATTTCTGTGCGCCTCCAGTCTTACCTCCACTGTAGTGGCTAAACAAAAATGCAAGCAGAAAGAACTGCAGTGGATGTGAGCAAGGGAAGGAGGAGGGCAAAATGCACTTAAAATAAACCAAACAATCAAAACTGACTTGAAGCCAAACCATTGCATCAAATAAAAGCAATGGCAAAAGTGTCAGTTTGTTCTTGCAGGAGGTTCCAATCACCTTTCCTCTGCAGCTTTCCTTACTTTGAACAACAACTACATACTGGATGTGTCAACCAGCAAAGGCTATCATCCAGTTTAAAATAGGCAGACCTGGGCTATACTTGTAAAGCCTCACAACTGTACACTACAGGGAGTCACAACACACTGAGACTGTAGAAGGACCTGTCTCTGAACACTCATGTTTTCTCCCCCCAATTATATTGACTGTTCATACTGACAGCCTCAGAAATATTAAGCATATTACTTCCAGCCAAGACTCTGGCTTACACACAAATATATAGCTTGTAGGTATGTTAAATGTAACATTAAAAAAAAAAAAGTCATTTTGGCTTAGCTTGAGAAGACAAAGCCAGTGTGGAACAAGAGGAGAAAGTAAGGTACTTTGCACCTGGACACACATGCTTGAATACTACTGCAACGTTTCTGGCCTGAAGTAACCAAACCATCATTAAGCACTTAAGTCCCTTTTCCAATCTGCAGTAGCTTGTGTATTTGCATAAGCAATCATGATTTCATTCAAAGTGCTTTGTTAGTAATGTGTTGTTCTCCATGGTCAAAGTCCCCAGGTAATTTTTGCTTGGTTTGTTAAGGTCTTTTTTTTTTGTTTGTTTTCTTTTTAAATAAAGGGATATTCAAAATTTTCAACTACACCAAATGAAACAAAAACAGAAGGTATTTAATAGAGGGGAGGGGGGAACCCACTACATGATATGGTAGAATCTGATTATTGACTGGCAGCAAGCCCTCAGTCATTTCTGCCAGCTCCTGGCACTGACTTGGATGACTTTAGGACAGAGTTTGCAAAACCAAGGCAGTCCAGGGCAAACTATGGCTGTAATATATTATGCATTCACTGTAAAATAAAAACACTGAAAATCTGTTTCTGCCTAGAAGCATTCTGCAGAAAAGATGATTCAATGCTAGCTTGCGGTTCATTATACTAGTGACTAGATTAAGCCTCCAAGTTTATGTACTGGCAGCTTCTGGAAACTAGGGAAAGTCGTATCGAGCGGAATGTTTTTGTAGTGACTAGATTAAGCCTCCAAGTTTATGTACTGGCAGCTTCTGGAAACTAGGGAAAGTCGTATCGAGCGGAATGTTTTTGTAATGCTGAGCCTATCTTCTCACAGTCCGACTACCGATTTCCCCTACTAAAATGGCCTCCTTTGCATCCTTGTAAGTCTACAAAAACAATTGGTCAGGTGTTAGCCACTAAAACATACTCAAACATGGCCAAACCCCTGATGATATTAGGATTTACTGCATGAAACAATTATTTGTGGTAAAAACATTTAGCTATATCTTATTATGGCAAAGGCGGATCCTTTCTTCCACCCCTAGCCACCTACTGCACAAGCAGAATCCAGCTGTCCCTGTGAAGTTCTCAAATTAACAGTGCTGCTGCTAAGGGCAATTTCCTTTCTAGATTACAGATCAAGGAAACATTATTTCAGTAGCAGTGAGCCTCAGTTTGTCAGCAGCATAGTTCTAACAGCTACAGCACCTCCATTTAAGTCGATACTTACAATGCAGGAAAACAAATTCAGAGACATCAAGTGGCTAGATCTGCACCACTGTAAAAATCCATCTGAGCAACAGGCTGTGGTCCCTTTGGCAAGGAAAGGATTACCACCAGGGCTAGAAACAGGAGCAATCTACTGTAAGATAAAGCAGCCTGGCATCACAGCAACAAGTCATGTGCACTCATTCAAAAAATACAAGGGATCCACATCTGAGGGTTTCATGACTTTCGGACTCGGCGGGCAAAAAATATAAATAAATACAGTGAAAGTTCTAGTTGCAGTATGTAAAATAGCATATTTCTATAGGTAGTTTTTCAAGCTTTAGCAAATAAAAGGATGAGAAACCTCATTTTAAGAAAACTTGAGCTTTACATTTCTCAGGCTTTAGATTAGAAGTCTGTATTCCTCACACTGGAGGCTGAAACAGATCCTGCCATTCCAGATTGTTACCAAAACAACTAACTCCCAAACTGTCACAGAAAACGAAGATGGGGTTTATTCACACTGAAATCTACTAGCAGTGAATCAGTAACAACATACGAGCACTCCTGAGCATTTATTTCTGAAAGGAAAAGTAATGAGTGCACCAATGCAGCAGAAGCACCATGCAAAAGTACTATCAGGCATTTCTAAATGCGTACATGACAGAAAACCATTGTTCCCTGCCTACAAGAAATACTCTCTTTCACTGTAAATGTCACCATGAAAGATACGATCACCCAGAGAGCAGGTGCTACTCAATGGGGGACATATTACATGATAACAAAATGACGAAGATAAAAGACAATTTCTGTTCTTGCTATAGACATTCAACTCTTCGGAAATTAAAGTGTGTTGTAAAGCTCTGCATCCGA
Organism: Dromaius novaehollandiae; assembly: GCF_036370855.1. NCBI lineage: Eukaryota > Metazoa > Chordata > Aves > Casuariiformes > Dromaiidae > Dromaius > Dromaius novaehollandiae. The sequence continues at coordinate 30,326,222 of NC_088098.1, forward strand.
TATTTATTATTGTAAAGTTTTCTGCTGATTTATAGTTTGAGTTATCAATTATAAGATGCAATAGGATTTTGATTACTAGTTCTCCCCAGTCTGTATTCCAACACTATTATCAATCCCTCTTCAAATTCTGAAGACTTTTTATTCGCTCCCTAGTAGGTAATACCAAGTGCTGCTACTTGCAACGAAGTTGTTTAAATTGTTTGGGGCCAACACCAATATAAAACCAATTATGTTTGAACAAGGATACAGAACTAGTGAAGAGTGGGATTTCTGCTTGCTTCTTCATTTTAAGTTAGGTTCTGGCTACATTTAAAGGGTTGCAGCTAGTATAACTGTATAAATGTATATGTATATACACATACATACACTCACCCCTTTACGAACAAAACAGCTTTCTAGAAGCTGCTTTGAGAACACCTTGAAACCTGCAGAGAAAAATCAAGCCTGTCTTGTTTTCCTTGCCGCTGCCATCTGTGGCATATGCACCTAGTTATGCTTGGCTGCATACTGTCATATGAGCACATTGCACCAAACTGAGCTAACAACAAACAAAAATATTGCACCAAGCAATGCTGTTAACACTGGGACACAGACTGAAGAGCACAAGAAAAATAATATATTGTCTTCCAGTCCTACTGGTACTGCAATAAAGGCATGACACATGAGAACTTCTAAGAGACTGAATTTATTTCCTCATCATGTAGCACGGCCAGGATTTATAAAGTTATGCAAGTCACACCATGGGGAGAAGACCACAGGAGGAAGCAGTGCTGTTAGCTGTTTCCAAATGAAAAAGTAGGTTATCAAAAGGTAAAAGAAGTGGAATTAATTACAAACAATGAAGTGCAAACTAAAGGCATTAATAAACCACACAAGCAGATTACACTGTATGTTGATCAAGTTGGATTGTATGAACTACCCTCCTCTCAGAAGATACTGCACAATTCAAGCTTCTCAAATGTATCATGTTTCAACACTTCTTTGTTGGCTTGATTTTGGTCACAGCCAGGATGGTGCATTGGATCATGGGATGACAGATGGTAGGAGACTAGCAGCCACCAGGGCACCTCTGGACAAGGATGCTGCTGGGTGCAGACGCTCCTATATCCTTCGACCAACATGCCGCATCTCTTCCTCACTTGGTTCTTGTTATATAAGTAACAGTAAGACTCAAACCTACTAATGGTCTCTGATCAGTCATTTTCTCTCAATAGTTCCTCTCCCTGGGACCTATAAGGCTACTCCAGAGGAGCTACCACCTGAGGCCTGCATTTCCTGATGCCCTGGAGGGTTTAGCTTTTTTCTACCCTATTAGAAACCTAATGATTTCTCCCTCTTTGCAATGGGATTAGTGTTGGAAGTTCTCATCCTAGCTTTTGCGGTACAATTTTTTTGTACTCACTTCAGGGGTACAAAAGCCTTTGGCTCAAACTAAGCATTAAAGCTTAATTATTCTCAGTCTATGTATACAATGGTGAGCTTAAGAAAGCATTAATATGAAATAGATCTTTATTTTCCAGATAACCACAATGGTGCAGTCTGTTTGAAAGGTTAATTTCTGAGTGAAGAAAAGGGTCAGTCACCAACTTAGATTTATTTATTTTTAAGAAAACCCAAACCTCCATCCGAGCAACAAAAGCAGCACAGCAAGGCCACCATTGGAAAAAAAAAAAAAGAAAAAAAAGAAGTCTGAACCATGTCAGACACATCCAACAATTCTGTTGCTAGCCACAGGTCTCTGGCAGTGGGCTAAGCAAACAGCAGCAGATGGAAAGAGAAGGTAGGAGAACAAACCATAAAGAGAAATCAGGTACTGATGAAATGAGGGGAACGGTGCCAGTGGGCACAGTGGTCATGACTGAAGGGAGGGAAATAGCACCTGGATCACCAAAATATCTTACTAGGACTCTCAAAAATCTCTGCTAATCTGGTATTTGTTTAGATGCTAGGAAAAGAAAACCATTAGGAAAATTTTGAATTGCGAATCTCAAAGTAAAGTAATTACCTGCTTTGTGATACACGCTGTGACTCAAGCTACAATTCCTAGAGATACCAAGGAAGTCAAAAGTTCAGATTCTGCACGAAATTTGTTTTTAAGTGAGATATTAATGGATCCATGCTTTATATGAATCTGGCTGCTAGCCCCAGTGAATTAGTCACAGGTTTTAAAATACATGCACAATTTATAAACTTGGATGAGTTAAAATTAGAAATGCATACAAACCCTGATTTCCTTGCTCTTGTAGGCTTGTTTTTATCTGAGCACCATTAAAATAAAGTCAAGAGCACCTAAGGAGAGTTTCAGTATTTATTTTAATATTCAAAGGCACCAGTTTGATTTTAATGAGTATTATGTGCTCGATACTCCATGCCTTTGAAAATCTCCCCCTATATTGGAACAACCCAGATTTCCAGACTATAGGAAGACTTACAGGATCATCTACTTTGTCTTCAGCTTATTAACTGAATGTCTCACAATGACTACAACATAGCATGAAATAAGAACATTTCTAAAAGCATTAGCTATCTTGTACAAAATCAAAATTATGGAGATTCATAGTGAGCTAGTTTATATTTTGGAATAACTACTGAAAGGAAGTGGTAGAAAAGTCTTCTTTCATCTTAAATCCTCTCCACTTATATCATTATGTTACTTTTAGTTCTAGCTGTTTGAATACTAAACTCCTTCATTCTAAACCTCTGAGACTCTTCTAATATTAGACACATGCAACACTTATGTCTTTGCTTGGACAAGCTGTACATAGTTCTTTCAGAATCTGTCTTAGTAAGCCAGGCCTTTTTACTGTATCAGGTTTGCCGTTTTAGGTATTTTTGGGAAATGGAGAAACCCAGAAGTGAATGCAGTAACCCAGACACAATCACAGTTAAACAAAAAAAACAAAAAAACAAAAAAAAAACCACCTTCCAGATCTTCCTACAACATGCATTACTTGTACTTCAAATGCTAATGGTGTACGTGGAGATTAAGAGCATTACTGAGCAGAGTACACATGTTTTTCCTCACGTTTATCCCACTCCCTGAATGGGTACTGAGCAAACTTGCAGACTGTTTCAAGTTCAAGAGATATTTCACTAGTGTTACAGGAAATCTTAGAGCACCTTTGGAACAGCCATGGCCCATTACACAAATACATGTTTAGGGAGCTATTAAAACACAGATTATTGACCTCAAAACCACAAAAGTTCCCTTGGAACCTTTCTGGTTCATTATGCTGTTGTATTTAGAGAGTCTTAGATTCCAACCATGGAGTCAAGGCTGGCTCGTGCCTTCTTTACAGCGACTTTTTGATCAGATAAACAGTAAGGACATTACCATTGTCAAATTATATAAGCATTTATACTGGGCAAATAGTACAAACATTACCCAGTCTAACAGAGAACAACTCAAACTGTAGGTCTCTATGTTTTTAGAGGGAAAATTGTCACTCAAATTCCACTAAAAGAGTTCTCAGTTATGGATCATTAGCAATATTGATTGTAATGGCTCCTTTGGAAACATTATGGTCTATCATAACAATATTGTTGCTGCTGCAGATATGTTAATCTGCTAAAACCCTTCTGAACACCATCTTCAGAATTCTCTTTTAGTGCAGTCATATTTTTATACCATGCCCATTACTTTAGCACCTTCCTGCAGTACAGAGTTGCGAGTAGCATCTCCCAAGGTGGCAAAACACAGAAGTCAATTTTCTAAACTCTTATTTGTCTCTGAAGTCACCAGGAACATGAGAAAAGTGTGCACGAAAAAAGAAAAGCAAACTAAAAGATACTGTTTAACATAAATATTGAATTTTTTTTTCTGCAGAGTTCTTGCACATTAAAGACTGCTACAGCAATTTTTCCAAAGTGTTCTAAAGAAAAAAAAAATTACTCTCTGAATGGGAACATGACTTTAAAAATTTAAGGCAAACTTGAAGATGTTTAAGTCCAGTGAGAGCTGCCTGAAATATCCAAGTGAGCAGTCATAATAGATATTCATCATGGAAAACAATAAATGTGACCGGGCAAAAACTTAAAATAGAAGTATCCCTATCATATTTTTTCCTCAGATTTTCCAGTGAAAAGTTGTTGGATAACATGGAGATGGACAAACCAGTACATTTTAAACATTGAGACAAAATGTTGAGGGATTTAGAAAAACAGACAGACAGAAGAATTCAGTGACAAGCAATTTTTCAGTGATTTTTTTTCAAAGTTCTGTCTAATGCTTCACCCCATACCCAGCTCTACCTTAAAAATTAAGGTAGGAAAACATTGCTGCTCAGTGGATTTGTACTTTGGCATATAACCAAACATGACAACATATAGAGAACTGAAGAGTAACTACATGAAAGTGTAGTTTCCCGTGACAGCTATATATAATCTCCAGCTCTTATCCACTGGTTTTAAAAAAGCTACGAGCTCAGTTCTGCACCTTCCTTAAGATGCAGCAGAAGCAGCAAAATTAACCATTCTTACTTTTCTGAGCCAGCATCCCTATGCCCTGGTGAATACAGGCTAGAAGAACGCAAGCAGTAAGGGGAGCATAGAAAACCTATTTCCCAGGTCTCACAAGCAAAGGTTAGTGTTGTGTGAACAAGAGGGGAGGAAACAGACGCTAAGGCTAATCCACAACATAAAGGAATGTATAGGAAATACTGCTGTCCTCTCTGAAACCTTGCTGGAGAGCAAACATTGCTGCAATAATAAAAATATAAAAAACCCTTGCCCAGCTAGTCTCAGCTACTTTACACCACCACAGAACTATGTCACAACAAAACAGTTACATAAGGGTAGCAAGACCTTGCCTTTCCACGTCACTACCCTTTGCTAATTTAATCCTCCCCCAGCAATATGGAAAGATGTGCTTGACAGCTACCCAGCTGCCCAGAACAGTCACTGTCCCCTTCCTCTCATGACACACATGCAGCAAGGTGCCAGGTTCTCTCCGGCACCCAAAACAGATGTGGTCTCACTGCCAGCACAACATTTAACCTCAGCTGAGACCACTGCACCCTGCTACACTGGCAGGAGAGGTTGGCTCCCCTTCTCCAGACACAAGCAGCTCACCCCTGTAGCACCACACCAAGATTTGTCTTCCTGTATTTTCCTTCCACATATGCCCTGAGGCCACACCTCATACTGGCCTTCAGCTTCCAAATAAGTGTGCCACGTTGAACCCTGGGAAAATACTACCCTAGTTTGGGTTTTGTTATTAGATTTGCAGTCAGGCCTCTTGTAAAATATCTCAGATACTAACAGCCAGAATTGCAGTTACTTGTAAGTATGAATTGGTTTTGGCAACACTGAGTGTATGTATACATGGAGCATGGTCATTTGAATTAACCAAAACAAAACTGTCATAGAAAAAATATTTCAAAACTATACTGTCCCAATAGAAAAAAGAGCCCCAGAGACTTCTATTTATTGCAGATATTTGAAGCAACCTGGCTGTGAAGAACATCAGGTCAACAAATCCTACTGAAGTCAATGAGACTACTTGCAAAATATGACATTCCTCCTAACAGGAGTTGCACGCTAGCTGGTTACTGAATGCAGGTATAAATTTATTGGGGAGGGCAGAGTGGCAGAGGCAGGAAGCTTTAGCTGGCCCATTAAGCTGAACCAAAGCCGTGGAAACCATGTTGTTTAGCATTATTTCCCCCCAGGATCGTGGCAGATGAGTTATGGTGACCACATCAGCAAGCACCTATCTTCTCTCCCCACACTTGGTCTTCCTGCAGAGTCTAAGCTGTTTGGATACACCAGAAGGTGCCAAGCACCTATACTTAGATAAATGACAAGAGATGCCAATACCTGCAGAAATTCCAAGGACTTCAGAGGGAATATTTAATTTTTGTTTATTTCTTCTCCTCCCCCCCCCCCCAAAAAAGCCCACTGCAGGAAAAATAAAACATACAGAGCAAAACAGAAAGTTTTTATGTAAAATCTCTTTTCTTGCAATGAACAGTGACATCATTTTTAGAGCCATCCTTAAAACAACATTATTGCTTCTACACTTAAGCCTTCACAATGCTTTATATGACTAATGCACATTCTCAAAGACATTATTTGAAACTTTCAGCATTAGACAATTACAGTCTCTAAATGCTACAGGCCAAGTTTTCTATCATTCCCTAACATTATTCTGCATTAACTAGGTATTAATGACTATATACAGGAATTACAGGCATCTCTTCTCTAGAAATCCAAGTTTCTTTGGCATCTGCAGTATATTAGGTCCACATTCACATTCCAGTTCTACCTTATACTCTTTCTTCTTATTCACAAGCCAACAATATTGTTCTTTCAATAGCTTTCTCATCTTTTATAAATAAGCTAACATGGTAATGTTTATCATGCAGCACAACACAATCTCCAATATTAGATATATTTATCATTATTCAGCAGTAAAGAATGTGTACTTATCTACTGCCTAACCATACATGACAGCTCTCTGTGCACGTTAATTCAGCATGGCTCAGGATAGGAACTGCACACAGGATTCTCACATATCACTTCCTACATTTTGGGCAGACTCTTCAAGCAGCAAATGCTGCCCAAACACCACCTCCTGCTGCTACTGCCAAGAGAAGGCAGATGCCAAGTATTCAGCTCTTACTTGTGGAGCAAGAGGCTACCTTGCAGCAGCCATCCCCACTTCACAAGCTTCAGCAGAAGCAGGAGTCGCCCAGCTCTGCAGGTTTCTCTCCTCTAGCCCCATCCCAGCAGTAATCTCAACCCAAATTGCACTCTACCCCAATAGCTACTATCAGCAGCAAACGCAGAGGTGTAGGAGTCAGCTTTGAAAGGCGCAGAAGGTGGAAGGGCCAAGAGGGTAGCGGTGGGAAGCGTAAGCTGCTGCTCCAGGTATTTCAAGATCCTGATCTCTCTGGCTACTGAGTTGTCACAGTAACTGGTTACACTAGACATTTCTAGCACTGAAGAAAAGTTTCATTTTAGTAAGTATTGGAGTTATTTCAGTCTTTCCCAAAACAATAGGACAGGGGTTTTCCTTTGTCCCTTAAAGGTCTGGCAATATTAAATATTTACAGGTGACCTCTATGCTGGAGGTCCCACATTTTGAGGATTCGTTGATTCTGAGAGAAACCAGACTGCTTGCGAGACAAGAAGCATTGCAGATAGCTGACTGTAAAGTGAATGTCTATACCAGTTGGTGACGCGAGCATCCTCTCCTCCAGCTGTCTGCTACAGCTCCTCTAGGAGAGGACTCTGCTCTCTAGCACAACTGGAGGAAGGGGTTCTTATGGGACTCACTAATGCACATCACTGCAGGCAGCCAGGTTAGCTCCAGAAGCTGGCTGGCTTTGCCATCAGCAGATTAGGGAGTGATCATATGATCTCTTGCTTCAGAAGAGTTGTGGGGACAGTAACCTCTAGCTACTGGGCAGCAACAAGCAGCTGGGAACAGTAACATTTTCAGCAGGCTCAGCTGGAACCAGGAGAGAGCATCTGTCCATAGTTCCAGTGACAGCTGGCAAAGAAAAAAAGCCTGTGAAATGCATAGCCAATCTAAATCCTATTTTTATAATAGGAGAAAGTTTACTCCCATCTAGTTTTAAAGCTGCTCTTCTAGCTCTTCTAGTAATATTAGGAGATGATACCATGGGTCAGAAGCCAGGGGTCTGTCCAAGAGATACTGGATATATGAGTAATAATATTGTCTTGCTAGTTTTTTTTTTTTTTTTTTTTTTAAAGTACTGGGCTAATCATCTAGCCATGCAGCAATATGTAACAAAACACTTACATGAAGTGGCCTGTTTTAGATTTACTTTCTGCCAGTAGTTTATGCCAGCAAGACCCAATTTGGGGGGGGGGGGGAAAAAAAAAAAAAAAAAAAAAAGAGAAAAATCAGTACAGTTAAGTCCTTTCATGCATCATACTGACAGATTAAATCAGCTCTTTGGTGTTTTATAGCACTTCTTGTTCCCCATCATAATCTACCACATACTGCCTCCAGCACTGTCCCTCCTCATCAAGATTACATAAGCATTGTTTATAACTATGTTAAAATTTACATATCCTAACTGGCAAAAAAGCTTATTTGAATACAAAATTTGGAACTCACTCCAAAGATACACAAGCTCTCCCATATTCATGTTGTCATGCCTTTTTACTTTTGCCTTAAATAAGAAGTTCCTGCATTTGCACGTGTCTAACTCTACTACTCTATCCTCCCGTTATGCTCTCTCCTTTGATGGGTGCATATTTTCCTTATACATCACCTTGCTTTCATGATGCTTTGTGCCTCTCTCCACCTGATTTAGTGGGAACCTTCCACTCTACACAGCCGCTGGAGGTGGTTGAAAGAAGTGCCCACTACTGCACAAATTCTTTGGGCAAAGCTAGTTTGATTCATAGTATTTACTTGCAGGGGCAGTTTAAAGAAAATTGTAATATGGAGTCTGAAATTAGAAAGGAGGGTGAGAAAAAGTTGCTGCATAGAGGACTGTCAGAAAGAAACAAAGTTACTATTACAGCCCTTACTTAGATTCACATACTTCAGAGCAATTTCTTATTACAAGTTGCAATACCTGGCTTCGGTGGGAGTTTTCATGTGCTTAATGTTAATTACATGCTCAGACTTAAGTCATATTCCTGATACATCCAAAAAACCCTAATGCTCTCCAGCCTGTTGTTTGTGTTTATGAAAATTCACAAGAGGTTGACAAACACTTACATGTGCAACAAGTACTCTTGCATCAATTAAATTTTTTATATTTTTCATAGGAAAATGGTTACATTTACTTTCATCTCCACTTATCTGCTCTAATTGTATTAATGTGGTATTGCTCTAATTGTATTAATGTGGTATATTTACAAAGAAAGAAGTATGACAATAATTGGCATGTGTCCAAAAGGAACTCCAAGCCTTCCTCAAACACATTTATTACACTTCAGTCCACCCATCTGATTTAGGTGTTACTTTAAATGTTATCCCTATTTTGTAAAGGGAAAAACTGAGGCATTGAGAATGTCAATAACTTATGAGAAGAGTCACCAGCAAAAAGAAGTTTATGCCATAGATCTTCTGATTTCTGTTCTGATACTCTGGCCAGAAGAATAATTTTCTTCTCAACATATTTTGACATAATAATCTGTTGGCTAGAAGTGCTGGCAGATGTTCATATATAGCAACATTAACATTTTTGGAAGACTTCCCCCCTATTTCCTGCTCATAATTATATCTTCCCACAAGCTACACTAGAACATTTTACAATTACTTTGTAAATCACATTTCTACAGCAAAAGAAATCCCTGTAGCTAGATAGGGCCAGATTACAGTGGTATTCAGGTGCTATCATCCACTACAATCAAGGAGCATCAGGAATCTAAAAAGCTTTAAAATTCAAGACCATGGTATCTAATCCTACTGAAGTCAAAGGCAAAAAAGACTGTTTCACAAGTCTTTTACTTTGTATGCAAATTTGACTGCAAATTTCAAATGGCTAGATTTATTTCTAAATCAGAAACTGTGCAAGGAGTAACGTAAGGTCTCTTGAATGGACTATAACAGAACAAAAGTACCTTCACTGAGGAAGCATGTACTCTGCTTTATGGTCCAGAAATAGAAATTCCTTTGAAAAAAAATCAATTATTGAAAGAAGAATTTATCAGAGTAGCCAATTAGACAGGAACAATTTCTCATACTGAAAATTGATACTGCACCCAATTAAGCAATTTCTACCCAGTCAAAACTGACTTTTCACCTAGAAAAGGAAGGAGACTATTCTGCTTTAACTGCAGGTACAATTTTAATTGTCTGTTAAATGTCAGCAGGTTGAGCTGCCAACAGTTACGATTACTTTCTAAAACAAAGACCTCCATTTAGCCCTTTTGCATGTTTAAGTGTACATAAAGGAAGATTTTTTTGCACAGAAGAATGTAAGAGGACTCTGAGTTTCAACCTTTCTCAGGCTGACAGTGCCAGCAAGAACTTCTGGCCAGTAAGAAGCACAACAACAGCAAATCATCTGAAAGGGATTTACAAATGAGGGATTATGCAAGCTAAGAACATGTCTATGAAAAAGGTCTAAGGGCAAAATACTGAAGTGACACAAAAATGTATGCTGTACAAGAAAATATTCAATTTCTGAAGAAAACAAAGAAAAAGGAACGTTATTTAAAGCTTTGAGAATAAGTTCATAGATCATTTAAAGCCATTTGTGTCTTTTTAGACAAGTAACTTGAGTCTAATGACTAAGGCTTTGATTTAAGTAAAAAAAGGTAAAGATAAATTTGAAGTCAGCAGTTCATACATTTCGAATTTACACATTGCAAGTACATACATTAAAAAGCATACATTGCAGCAATGTTCCCAAGGTGTTAGCTCTAAAAGCAAAATAAAAAGTGGTCTGAATGAACATGGAAATTTCTGTATTCCTAAATGCAAGTTAGAAAATGAAAATCTATATACTCAGGGAAGACTCCATTTACTCTACCAAAGTCAGCTGTCCAATTATGCAGTAACATGAGAAGTGTAGCAAATCCTGCAGGGTGCTAAAGACTTCCCAAAGGATACTGGCTGACTTCAACCACCATTTTAGACCAAAGTGCTTTTGTCCTTGTTATTCCCCCCCCCCCCCAATTCCTCTGAACAAAAGAAAAGGTTTGTGTGTAAATTTAAAGTCCTGTCTTCTTTTGTTATGACTAAATTAGCAAACTATTTGGGAATTACATACTTGTTTTTACAAAGCAAGAGCAACAACCGAAAAAAAGAAAACCTAAAGGTTCTTTAGTAACCTAGTAATCTTTTTACCCCAAAACTAGGAAAACATACAATAAAAATACTTATTCTTGCAAACCTCCAATCCTATTATCACTGAATCAGATGGAGTTTTGACTTTTTTCTATTTTGATGCTGTAGGGGGGCCTTATGCACTACAGCTATTTTGGGACATGAACCACGCAGCCATACAAACATGCTGCCACTCTAAGCAGTTGCCCTCTTCACAGAAGTCTGTTCTGAAGCAGCAAGCCCACCACTGAGGTTTAACAGCAGCATGTGCCAGTGTTTCTTAATGCATTTGCCTATGAGCTTCCACATTAGCGTCCACAGTGACACATGCTGGCTATACCAGGGAAGAACACCACTATAGAGATCACCTTAAAGCCTTTGGCAACTATTAGCTTCTGATAAATTATCTCATTAATGCAGACATGAAAGAAATTCTCTCTCCAGCTCTTATCTCCCTGAAATTATAACTGCTCTGTATGGGAAACACAGCCTCTTGCCTGTTGCACCAGAAATTCTTCCAGATCAGAGCTGAAACGCCTAGCATGGCACAAGAAGCCAATAATCACATCCCCATATTTTAAAACTACAAATTGATGCAGAAATTTGTTCTGACTCCACCAGCTGTTGAGCTGTGTTTCTTACTCTTATTCAGCCAAGTTTCTAAAAAAACTTTCATTAGCTTTCAGATAAGAGACTTGCTTTTAAAGGTCATTTTTAGGCTTTTTTTAATGAGGACAGAGATTTTCCCTGAAAACATATTCCTGACTCCAGCTTCATGTGTCAATACACCATTAAAGCGTAACTTAAAAAAATGCACTGAAAGGAGCAAACAGAATGAGCAGCCTACCCCAGTAAGTTCAACTGTGAACTGCTAGTCATTTTACCAACCTGTGTAAGTTTCGGTATAATGAGTGTTTTCTTATTTTGGAATAATCCTCTTAAGCATATTTTTGAGAGGGGGAACACGACTGCTACTTTCCTTCCCCAGCATGAGAAAAGAAAAAAAAGTCACAAGCACTAAGAGGCCAAAATTCATTCTGTCTCCTCACAGGGGTGCGACACTGCGGCTCACCAGGGTCACCCTCCCTGGGCGAGGCACACTGCTTGTGCCCTAGGCCATCTGCCCCGCTCCTCGGGAGCGCCTCGCTCCGGCGCCCCGCTCGGCGCACGCGGAACCCGCGGCGGGCGCTGCCCCCGCCGGCGCGGCGGCCTGCTCGGCGCCTCCCGAGGAAGCCGGAGGAGTGGGTGGTGCTATTAATCATCGCTGCGCCCCACGACTCACAAAATAAGCCATCTGCCATCCCCGCTCCTGCTGTACTTTAATTAAGTGCCTCTCCGTCAAAAAAAAAAAAAAAAAAAGAAAGAAAGAAAAAGAAAAGAAAAGGGGGGAAAAAGGAAGGGGGCAGGGAGGGGAGGGAGCCGGTCCGGCGGAGCGGCCGCCCTACCTGGGAAGAGGAAGGCTTTGCTCCCGTTGTGCAGCCCCGGCACCTGGCGCACGCCCGCCGCGGCGCCGCCCAGCTGCAGCTCGGACAGCACGTCGATCTGCAGCGAGGGGTCCACGCCGAAACCTGCAACTGACCCACAAACTCCGCGTTACCCCCGCGCCGCCGCCGCAACTTTCCGCCCCGCAGCCGGCCGCTGCGGCCGGGGCAGCGCCGCGGCTCCCCCCGCCCCACCCGGCGGCCGCCTACCTGCCCGGAGGCAGAGGAGGAGGCAGAGCGTGCTGGCGCCGATGCCCGACTCCATGGCACTCCGCGGCGCTCAGTCCATAGTCCCGCTTCTCCAGCTGGCGCGGAAAATCCTCCGGGCAGCGGCTGGGTCCCGCCCCGTCTCTCACCGGGAGGAGCGGACCCCCCACCGCACCGCAGCGCGCATCACGGCGGCCGCCGCCGGGCCGGCGCACACAAAGCGCAGGGCGGGCAGCGCTGCCCTCCGCCCGCGGGCAGACAATGGGGGGGAGGGAGGGGGGCGGCCGCGCCGCGGCTCCGCGCCGCGGCCCCTTCGCTTGGGAGTGGCCGCCGCAACCTGCCACCACCCGGCGGGGACACCCGGGGCGCCGGTTTATGCCGCGGCCCGCGGGAGCCGCCCACCGCCTCCGCCGGGCCGGGCCGGGCTGGGCCGGGAGGGGAGGGGCAGGCACCGCCCCGTCCGCCTGCGGAGCCGCCGCGGCTCCTGGCCCTCCGGCGAGGCGCTGAGGGCAGCCGCCGCCCACGCAGCGCCACGGAGCCGGGCGGGGGGCGGCCCCGGGCGGGGGGCGGCCCGCACACCCCGGTGGGGCGGCGCGGGGCGAGGCAGGGCGGCCGCCGGCGCGGCGGGGGGCGCCCTCGTCTGAGGCGGCGCGCGGCGGGGCCGTTTAAGGGAAACCGTTAGGGAAGTTTGAGGGAAGCCGTTAGGCAGCTCAGCGGCCGGGAGGGCCCCGGAAGCGGCGGGTCCCCCCCGGTGCCTTTTCCTCTCGGCTGGGCGGCGCTGGACATTAGCCCTCGGGCAGCCTCCTGCTGGGTGGCAGGGGGTCGCCTGCCTCCGCTTTGTTTTGCGTGCGCATGTTGGAGTAATCGCTGTAATTCCCGTCCCGGGACAGTATTTTCTAGGCTCTGGCGAAATCTCGGTCTGATCTTTGAGCTGAAATAAAAACAATTTTATTCTTGAGAGGGGGAAGAGAGGGGTACAGAACGGTTCTGGTAGTACATTAAGGCAGGAGCATGCGGGGACACAGCTGCTGGTGCAGGGCTCAGCGGCAGGTGCCCGTTCGCCCTTTGGGGCAGGGAGATGTTGCAGCCGCGCAACGGTGCGGTCTTCCGCTCCCCAGCAGGCCCCCTGCAAGTGACGTTGCCGTGGCTTACTTTTCGTGCCTGTAAAGGGGGCTAAGAATAGCCTTATTCTTACCTGCTCTTTTGTAAGCACTCTGAAGTGCAAGGCAGAAATGTCTTGTTGCCTGTTAGTCACATTTTGCATGAAAACGGGGGTTTTTTTTTCAAATTTTTGCCAATTTCCTGTGCATGGAAGTAAGACCTTGATGTCAGCCTGTGATTTCCTGTACTGTTTATTGACCATCATCAATTTATTCTCTGTGATCTTTACAAATAATAAAACAATTCCAAAGACTCACGGGAAGATGGTTTTTTTCTCTCTTTTTTTTCCTCAAAGCAGACCATGGGGCTCAGCGACAAATCTCCTTTCCAGGCTAGATTGACCTACTCGGATCCTAAGCAGCATAAAGAGCAATCAGCTGCTAATGTGAAAGTCACCTTCCCTATAAAAAAAAGGGAGGGAAGAGTGTATAAAAATGAGAGTGGGAAAATGAAATCCGTCTGTCAACCCAAATACACACCATGGGTGTCCACACACAGCTCTGACGGCCCACGTAATCTTAGAAGAGCTGCAGCCATCTCTTCCAGGTATTGGGGTTGATAAGGTCACATGAAGAGATGCTTCGACAACTCCTTCTCCTTGCAACTGACCCAAAAACCAAAAGGAGAACAGTGCCAATATCAGCTGCATAACTAGCGCCACAATATACCCGAGTTTCTACCTTAAATAGACATAGGAGATAGTGACGTTACAGCCCCATCCTAAACAGACTAACACCTCTCCTGCATGAAAACTTTGCCTCCAGCCCGCTGAGGAAGTGGAGCTGTGCTTCAGAACTCAGGAAATCCACCTGCTTTCAGAGCAAGCTAATGGAAGATGTGTTTCGTTGTGAGAATTAATGGACAAGAGTCACACATTGGTGGCTTCTTTCACGCTCTTTCAATCACATTGGTTACAGATAACTGAACCAGAAGCAATTAATTTGGGAAGAAATAGGTTCATAATCCAGAGCAATAATGGTGCATAATGAACCCCACCACCACTTGAGCCAGGCATGCAAATGAACAGAAGAAAATAGGCAAACATCTGCATTTATTTGTTTGAATCTGCCAGCAGCTGCGGACAGTTTCCATTAATTGCTCCTAATTGCTCAGTGGAGGAAGCCTGGGAAGTAGCTGCAGTCCTCCTCTGTAATTGCCCCTTTCTCTTGCACTAGATCTCTGGGGAGCAGCCACTCATCTTCATGTCACGTACATGAGAAGTCACTCATCCAACTCTATCCAACCTACTTTATTCCCTGTTAGCACTATGTAGCCACATTATACCCATTACATAGAGCTGCATTTCCATTATGTGAGGTATATATAGTGACATAATTCAGCTAACCAAGAGGCAAGTGAACAGCTGAATGAGAATTTCTACCAATACAAGAAATATGGTGTTGGTGAGTAGAGAGTAACCTTTCAAAGATTTGCCTAAAACTAGTACATATTTCTATCCAGGGGAATCGCTTTCTGATCTCCCTAGAAACACACAGTTTCACAGTGTTTTTGGACATGTCACTTTCTAAATTTGGGTATTACGGATATACTGAAATGAAAATACTCTTTATGTCTTGAGGTGCCCAGGATGCTCTTCCCTTTGATGCAAACAATGTCTTTGAGCCAGAAATCTACATATGCATCACACCAAGGCTCACTGTAATCTCCTCCGTGCTTAGCAAAGGGTGGAAGCCTGAAGAAAATGGTACAGCATATACATATCCAGTAAGAACCACATACTGATGAAAACATGATCTTCCAGTGCTTTATATATTAAACAAGGTCCCTGCTTAAAACAACCCATTCCAGATATTAACCTGTAAGGCTCTCAGCAGGTTTCAAGGCTCTCCAGAGCCTGCTGTCACGGCCCGAAAGGAGTCGTTTAGGACAACCTCCCTCCCCTTGGGACCAACGACCAAATTCGCGATGCTCTTGGACTGAGTTAAGGTGAAACAACACCAGTCAACCAGTTTTATGATTCATTAACACAAAAGACAAGGCATGTAGTTAAATATGATAACTCAGTGACGATTACTTCAACTAGATAAACAAGTCCTGTGCCGCACGTTTTGAACAGATCTTACCAACATTCATCAAAAGAGAGGGGGGAGAGAGAGAGAGAGATCACCACCTATGGATCCAGTGGCGTCCCGTTGGTCCTCTTCACCCTGGGTGTCTTGGCGGTGGGAGTCCCATTTGGTGGTAGGTGGGTCCCCTTTTTATACAGTCCAAGTCCCAAAGTCTCCACAGGATTCCAAGAAACTTCATGCATATGCATGGTGGGTGGGATGAGGCGTGGTCTGGTTCAGCGCAGGCTCGATGTGTCCCGGGTGGTCGCAGGGAGACCATTTCGGGGGTCGCAGCAGACGAGACCGTCCCCTTGGTAGCACCCAAGAAATATTTAAGGCAAGAGTTCACTCATCTGTCTGCCACACCTGGATATCTTAGACATATCTTCTTTTTTTGTGCATTAACATAGTTCTGATCCATATAAACACTAAAGCAAACGTTGCCCAAGGAAAGAGCTGTAGGCAACAAGACTAATCTTTTGCATTGATTTTTCATGGGACTCTCTTCTGAATACCAACCAGTGAGAGATATTTCCACATTTATAGTGGAATGAAAACAATCCTCTTTACAAAATATACAGGGTGACATGACATCCTGTAATTCCACAGCAATGAACATGTCAACAGTGCCACACAAATATAAATGAAAAGGCTTTCCGACGTGCTGACCCTGGACTCGGGCAGCAAAATGTGCTCAGGGCCCTGGTGGTGATGTTCCTGCCCCAGCTGTTCCTGCCCCCCTGCAGGCAGGTGAGCCTGCAGGACTAGTAGGCAGATGGACAGGAGCAAACCAAATTGATGCGCTGTAGTACAACCTACTTATGAACAGTCTTCAGGCGGTAAATGTTTCCATTTCAGTAAGATTTTTGGATGAAATGAATGTTCTGATATTGACCCCAGAACCCCCCCTACTAGATTCTAAAAAATAGTTAGGTCTTCTGAATAATGAGTATTATTCACAACAATTGTCATGACAAATGAAAAGTTAAGGGATGTCTTGCAAGCCCCAAATTCATGAATGATTTCAGTGCAATGGGAATCTCATATTAATTATGCTCATATTAATTATATGCTAATAAACTGAACTGAGTAAATCTCTTAAAACATGCAGATGACAGTCCTGCACTCAGAAAGCGTTACCTCTCCTACTGCAGCTTAACTGGGTCTATTTATTTTTAAAGAAAAACATAAATATTTTATTCACAGTAGTTTTAGCCATGTATTTCTACCCCAGGACCTGGAGAGTCCATGTGAATTTAAGAAATACATAAAGAATTGTCACTGACCTACTTATAAAACACTGATGCAACTTTTTTCTTAGAGTATAAAAAACAATCTTCCTTATATTGCAAAACACAGGTAGATGTTTACTCAACATTATAGTGCTTTAATGCAGCATTTGTACAGAAAAATATTTGTAAAACATGATGTTCCATAATTACTACTTTTTGAAGTGGAATAAGGAGAATAGTCTGTTGTCATAGAGAAGCAGCTTTTTAATGTGAGTAAATTTGATACTGCTGAGGATGAGGCCTCTTATTAGTTACAGTCAGGGAAAATGCAGGCAAATTATGCTGCAGGAGTTTCTGTTAATACCCTTCAGTGTGGACTCCTATCTGCACTATTACATCATTACAATCCAGGTTTTCCTTATATGAAAACTTCCCCGTGTAAAACCCATACCGTCATTGTGTGATGTATAGAATGCCATGTGGGACTAAGGTGAGACCACCAAACTCATTTTCTCTTGTTTTCTAAATGAAGGTTTCAACAGAAAGAGAAACAAACCTCAGATACTCTCCAGTTCTTGAATAAACCTCAGGTGTTTATTAGAATTTTTGCTTGTGAGCTTCCTGACCAGCTATGTGAACTTGACCTGTGGCACTGTCTCCCTCCGACACATACACACATCAATTTATTTATTTATTTATATAAATCAGCTGATGTACTTTTGCACCTTCATTAGCCTCTTTATAGTTCCCTCTCTTACATAGTCTTTTCTCCCTGACTCTCCAAATGCTTTCTGACCTTTAGCAGCTCGCTAATGCTCATGCTCCTCCCCTCTTTCTCTTTCTCTCTCTCTCCCCTCTTCCCCCCCCCCCCCCCTTTCTCCCTTTCTCATACACAAATGTGGATGCACACACACTTCTTGGCCAAACTCCTCTTTGCAGTTTGTCAGTCTTGCAGTTTCTGCTGGGTCAGAAGTGGTATCTGTATTAAAATCTTGCATGTTGCAGGTTTCCCATCTCAAAAATGTACTATGTGTTTCTCACCAGGAAAGCCTGAGAGACCTTAAGATTTAAATTTAGCACTTGGCTAAGGCCCAGCAGAGACTGTCAAACTGACTAAGCCGCACACCTACCATGACAATACTAGCCCAGTTAAAGAGCCATGGCATCAAAGGCATTCCTCTCTAACACACATCCGTTGAAGACACATCACTGATTTTAGTTACAAAGTTATGAATGTTTCATACAAATTTGCTATTGCTTCACTTGTAATTTCAAAAATTACTTACCATCATAAAAATAGAGCTGTGAAACAAAGGATATAGCTACCAAAGGAAAGCACTTTATGTCTCTCCAAGTTTCATGTCTTCCTCATTTTTTATACCATCTTCACTTGGGGATGCTTCACAACTTACATCTTACATCTCAGCTTTGGCAAGTTGAATGGTGCAGCCAGAAGTGGAAAAGCAGAACATAGAAAAAGTGCTGGGAATTACAAGGCTAGAATTATGAGTGAATTCTTCTGAGAGCAGAAAGAGAAATGCAGGTGATTACATTAATGAGAGGTAGAGATGAAGGCATTTTTCAGAAGTTTTCCAAAAGATTCTTATTTGATTCAGGGGCAAGGAAGAAAGGCTGGGGGTGCAGTCTGCATTCTGCTTTTCACAAATTTGAACCTTGATCTTCAGAGTTACAAGGTGCTCACATTAACCTTCCTTGCTAGAGTCTTGTTTCTTATACTAGCTTTATTTTCTTCCTCCAACAGGATGCACATGCACATCCCTTTGATGTAAGGTAAAAGTGATAGACTGCCCTGCTGACAGCCTTCACACATTATAATGCCTTAAAATGTCTTTTCATAGAAAATGTCAGCTAGAAGTTGTGGCATTGTATTCACATCGGCATGTGAAACCATATGAAGTAAGGAAAGGATAGTTCATGATCAGGACTTAATTATTTCAGTTCTGTCAAACCAGGCTACCATAACAATTAGCAAGATTATAGTTAAATTATCTTGACCCAAATGTACTCAGTGATTTGATCATCTTGCCTTCTGAAATATTACCCCTATTAAAAAGGGATCAGCATATCCATCACAAATATTTATGATAAAAAAGTTGGCACGGGAAGACTTTACTTTGGTATGTTTTACTTCCGTAATACTTCCGAAAAAGAAAAAAAAATCTACACAGTCCTCACTGGAGCCAGACACTGGCTGGAGTAGAAGTCAGTAAAAGAGGATGGGTGCACTTTTTTTCTTCTTTTGCAATCTAATGGAATACAGTGATTCCATCTGCAATCTGGAGAGGTGATTTCTGGTAGTCGAAGGCTCTCTGCTGTGGAAAATAAAGACAGGACAAAATCCAGTAGCTGAGAATAAAATCTGAAGAAATCCATACTTGATGGCGTAACTAGTTAACGACCACAAATTGATCATTGATTGATGAATTCT
Source organism: Dromaius novaehollandiae (assembly GCF_036370855.1). NCBI lineage: Eukaryota > Metazoa > Chordata > Aves > Casuariiformes > Dromaiidae > Dromaius > Dromaius novaehollandiae. The sequence goes on from NC_088098.1 coordinate 30,345,580, forward strand.
CCACCCTTTATTTTCATTAAAAGCAGACACCATTTTGGGGAACATGGTATCCTTACGGGTTCGACACAGAAATTAGGGGATGATGTTTGCAGCTTGCCGTGGTGGTCAGAATGCCTCGAAGGATGACTTGTAAAAGTCCCTGGAGTCAGTGCAAAGATTCCTGGCAACTTTGGATTGGGGCCCCCTTGCAGAGGCCATTCCCAGGCCCTGCTTGCTTCGAAAGAGTGGCAGTTTGTGGTAAAAGGGTCTGCTTTTTTATCGTGTACAAACTGCCTTATCCACAAATTCCCCAAATCCAACATAGACAATTTCAAACAAAAATAACCCCTCTGGTGTGTCATGAGTGGGACTGCAGTGGAACAGAATATTAATACCTGTCATCCAACCATTTAGTTTTCAGTTGAACAAAGCCAGATTTTGGCTTTTGCATTGTACAGAGAGGGAAAAAAGCTTTAAAATGTGCTTGTGACCTCAAAAGTACAAATTTAACAGTCTCTAGTATAGTCTAATTACTTCTGCAATATTGGGAGAGAAAGTATCACAGGATCTCTTACACTGTCTGACAAATAATAGGCTATTCAAACTTGATCTGTGCCGTTTCCGTATCCAAAGGAATATTTATTGGGCAAACTGGAATAGCTTCAATGATTCTATCAGTCCATCACGTAATTAAGAAGGCCTTTAAGGAGCACAGCATTTCATAGTAGCATTACTATATCATCAAACTCCAATTCTTAAATGACCTTGGGTTTCTATTGCCTGGAGTGAAAAACGTAGAAGAAAGGGAACAATCCAAGTGCTAGGGGGCCTGTCTACACTGTGGGGCAGACACTGAAGCTGTATCTGCCTCCACTGCTGGGAGATTTGTAATAAAATCGTGTTAGCACAGGTGCCGTGAGGTTGGGACATGCTGGATGGCTTTTGGACCCGAGAAAGAAAGTCTGAACAGCACTGTACTCCAGCATGGCAAAGTCTGGGGATTTCTGAACCCTGCTTCAGCGTACTGTGTAAACATGCCCAGTGCCAGCCTCACCAAATCTTCCTTCAGCTGAAGGGAAACCTCTTTATTTGCATCATCATAAAAAAGAAATTCGCACTCCACCTTGAACCCCAGGTTTTGCTGGGTTAGTCTTACAGATGCAATAGGAAATAGCGAGTTCCAAGTAGCTAGATCCCAACAGTCTGTTAAATTTGATCAGCAATTCCAGAGTGTAAATGTGCATTATGCATTTTAAAAATAGTATGATTTTAATATTGCTTTTAAGGCCACAAAATTAAAAAAATCTCCATTAACTATTAGAGCTAATTCATTACTAGACGTGATAGTAAACATCTCATTATTCCCTCTTTTGAACAAACAAAAGGAAGAGAAAGATTTGAACCCATATTATTTTTTAAAATATAACATCTATAGACAAATTCTAACATATATTTTAGATCCCACTCCTTGTCCCTCTAATAGCAAAAATGCACTTAGGGCCAGGCAGACTGGGTTCAAGTGCCTGCTTCATCTGATTACAGCAGATGCTTCGTTCTGAGCTATCTCTATTGCTAGTGAGTGCCCAGCTCTTGAGGTATTTCTAGCAGATTATTTCACCATAAAATGCTTGATTAGTCCTAATCTAAGTGGCCTGTTTTTCAAAAGTCTGAGCACTAGACATTTCTCATGATCATCACTTGTGGCTTTACTCCTTACTTGTTCAAACACATGTAAAGACAGAAATCTCCTATTTTAATGTACTTGATTACCTACAGGAATTAGACTGTTAATGGGGACAGATGACTATCAATAACTTTAGGGTTTAATCACACAGGGAGAACAAAATTAGAAGATGGGAATTCCTTACATTCTTCATTTTGAATACTAACAGCAATAAAACTTTAGGAAATAAATTAAACATCTAAAATAACATTACTGCTTTATTCTTGGATGAGGAAGGGGAGCCAGGCTGCTAAAATACAGATGGGTAAGCAACAGAAAGGTGCACAGATACAGGCATGTAGGTATACTGATGGTTGAGAAAGCATTATCATGTTGGGAATAAATGAAGAAATTGTGAATAAATAACCTTTCTTAGAAGGAAATCTCAAGAGATGTTCAGTGATGACCATTTTTCCTAGATAAGGAAAAAGGTAGGAAGTAAAGTGCACCAACTAAACCATTGACAGGAACTCAAGTATATTAGTGTGTTTAGTAGGAACTGACCAGAACAATCCTGTTAGCACACAAATTCTAGATCCTAGAAAAACAAATCCAATACTGTAAATACAGACCTACGGATCGAAATGATTAAGCGTGAAAAAAGAGTATGAGTAACAGAGTTCATTAGCTTAGTAACAACGAGGGTTGGTTCAGAAAGTATGGTCCCAAACACAATAATTAGGATAAAAATAATTATGATACCCTCATTTACGTATCTCCCTTCAAGCTGATAGAATGACAAGTATGGCTAAAAGGAATCACATTACAGCTAAGTAAATCAAGCAATATGTAAAATATCAGCATTTAAAGCAAGATTTTTCTTCCAGAGAAATAAGTAAAGTTAAAAATGATGATCTATCACTTTAAGTGGGAGCTATTTGTGACCTGTGCTTTACGAGATCTCCTCAGTTCAGAATGAAGGAAGAAAGGAAAGCACAGAATAATTAAATGGTAGAGTACAAGAATTAATTTTGGTCCCCAAAGCACCTTTCAGAAATGGATACCCAGTTAAAGCACTGTTAATAAAATGGCACATTTGGCAGGCAAGATATAACTCATACAGTAAGAGGCAGCTCAGAAGGTACACAGAAACAGTCAAACACATGATGATAAATAATAGGAAGTGATACAAGTAAATCACATGTGGTAAGCTGACTATTATACTTAGGCCTGCTAGGCTGCTAAGTGTAAAGGAAGAAAGCACAGAATGAGAAAAAATTGCAGTGAAGCTAAATGATTTATTTGGGTGTCATAAAAGAGGGAGTGGAGGTGAATCTTTATTCTGAAGTTACATGTAATGATGTTGAAGCCCTGTTGGATAAAAGGTATTAAAATGGTGGTGTGACAACTCAAGAAATAAAGGTTCCAATAATTCATGGGACCAAACGGAATTCATTGGAGATTCTGAAGGAATCCTAAGAATGAAACACAATTCCAGCCTACCATAATTTATCATTAAAGATATGTAACTTATTAAAATAGCCACTCCACTGAATAACTGGAAAATGGCCCACATTGTAGCAATCTTTTAGAAAGCTCTTAAGGCTCACCCTGAGAACTAAAAACTGGAGAACCTTAATTCAGTAATGGGGAAAATAGCTCAGAAAATCATTTAAGCTAGTTATAAAACACCTGTGTAGGAGAGAGAAAAAAAATTAGGATGAATAAAATGCAAGTCAGCACAGATAAATTGATATCCCTATCAATGAGGATAAATTGTGCTTTCCTAGCCTGTTCAGATGTTATAAAAAGAGTTAGTAAAATATTGAATAAAAGAGAATCAGTGGATATACGTTTACAGAGATGTTTGATAATATCATTCACATGAAGCTTTTAAGGAAACTCAGTAACCCTGGGGTAGGAGATAAAGTCTTTGTTATGGATTAAAGGAAAGAGAGAAAAAAGGATGGGGATGAATGGCAGATCACTGGGATGGAAAGGTGGTAGCAGTGTGATGCCACGGGGACTGTACTGGAGGATCACTGCTAGGATTAATTTCGCTCTTTCTCCATCCACATCTATTTATTAATGACCAGGAGGAGAGGGAGTACAATGAGACAGCAAAACTGCTGACAACACAAAGCTGTTAAATTAGATAAAACTAAGGGGGTCTGTAAATAACTCTTGGGACTTGTTGCAAAACTAGCAACAGGACAGGAAAAGATGTTTAGCGAGAGCAACTGCAGAGATACAGCTATAAAACAAGCTGCATCTGCTCATTAACAGGTCCTGAACCAATTATGGGAGAACCTGGCTGGTTTGCATTTATGAGAGGAGAATCACAATGCTTTGTTGCTTACTTACAACTAAGTGGATAATTTTAAAACAGCAGACAGTATGTAGTGTCTTCTGTTTATCTATTTAAAATATTTGTGTTTCATTTTATCTGAATATTTCTGAATCTCTTAGTAGTGCTCAATTCATATGGTGACATATCACCACTGCAAAGGACAGTGTCTGCCCCTCTGAGAAAAATCTTGGCAAGCAGATGGCTCTGAGCAGTGCGGCCAGCTAAGCAGTTTGTCAGAGCCGCCTTCCTTCACCCAGCCTCAGAGCCAGAGGACTCCTGCTGTGGGAGCTTTTATATTTCTTCATAAAAAAGACTGATGACACATTAAAGATAGCCTCTGCTTACTGTGCGTAGAGGAAAATGAACAGCCTGCTTTTATTGCAAGATATTTTTCACAGACTACAGTCCTGACGGGAGGGGTTTTGTTGAAAGTTCACTTTGGCCAACCCCCTGAAGCATTTCCTCTCCCTCCTCTGACCCTGGATGGAACGGGTAGGTGTGAAAGGAGGGAGGAAGAGGAGAGAAATCTCTAAAGCAGGCCTGATGCGCAAGTGTGGCCGGGGTGCACTGAAAATCTTACAGTGCACGCAGTCCTCTTTCTTTCCTGTCACTGATGTAATGTGGAATAGCTCAGACATCCCAGCGGCCGGGTGTGAGAGGGCACTGTGCGGCTGGGCCAGCACCTTGGTCCCTCCCTGGCGTTGCAGGTGTCCAGCCCCACAGCGCGGGTTCTGCTCGCATCTGTCCCACCTACTCAGCCTCGTGGGTCAGCTCTACCTGAGGGGCTAGTTCAGAAAGACACAGCTGACAGGTGCAGGCTGTTTTCTCAGGACTATGGGGAGACCCCATGTGTCTGCCCCCAAACCCTCTCTTTGCTCATAGCCAACCTGTGGTGAAGCAGAGGAAGGGAAATCTCCCTTCCCTATATCTGAGTTATAATTCAGTGGAAAGGGGAATTCACTTCATCACCTCTTCAGGTGACTAGGATTACCCCTTGGGGCTGGGATTAACTCAATCAGGACACTATAAATGCAGAGCAGCAAATATTTTAAGTGCATGAAAGCTTGAGGGGGAGGAAATGAAGGGCACATGACACAGAAATGCTAATCACTGCTATCCAGTCTGACCTTTCCTACCCACACATACATGCCCTGCTCTTCATTTGTTACCGTCTAAAGTATCTTTCAAACACAGGTGAGCGAAGATGTATATGATATTCTGAACCCAGTACTTTTTCCCTTGCTAGTTATTCCTTCCTGTCTCCACAGAGAATTCTTTGCCATATCTATTCTGGAACATCATTAGCTGTTTTCACAACCATATCGCACAGGGGACTCATGGCCATCCTGTGGTCAACCAATTAATTTATCTCTCCTTCCTCCGGTTCATGAACCCCTTTCTTATAGCAAAAGTTCTGGTGATTAGTCTTGAAGGGCATGATTTTGCACTTTGGATTATTAAATTTCATGCTGTTCTATTTTGCTATTCAACAAGGTCATCTAATTTTTCCTACATGATAATCAAGTCTTCCTCTGGTCTGTATTAGCAATATGTACCAGCTTTGTGTCATTTGCAAATTTTGTAAGCACTCATCTCGTTCTTGGACCAAGGTCACTAAGGAAAACCTCAACCCAGCCTGGGCCTAAGGCTGCCCTTCCACGGAACGTAACTATTAGTCTGTTCTCCTGTCATCCTGCAGCTCCTCTGTTCGACAATTTTAGAATTAATCCCCTATCATCTTTAACTCAAATATTAGTTCCTGTGAGGCATGCCCTCTGTCAACACTTTCCTTAAATCTAGATAAATTCACTCCCACTTTTTATTTGCTTCCTCATCTTTATTTCCCCCCTAAAATCTTTTCTGGGGTGAAAACAGCTAATGATGTTCCAGAATAGATATGGTAAAGACTCCCCACTCCCAAACCGTGCCTTAGGCAAAAACTCTGACCACATCGTCTCCTCCATCGCTGAGTGTGGGGCAAGATGAGCACTGTCCATCCAACACTCAGCATGGGCAGCTGGGGATCTAGGCTTGGAGAGCCCCACTGGCCATCAGCCTGACACTTAAAATGGAGTAGTGAGGCTCCCAGAGAGCTGACACTTTCCTGCTCTATAGAAACGAGGACAGCTGCATATATATATATATAGCAACCTCCACAGATCCTGGGCTGTCAGAGCCACTGCATGCATGCAACAGGGCTGTGCCCACACACGAAAGGCAACCCGGCAGATTCCTGTGTCTCTGACAGGCTGGCAGCAGCACCAGGCCGGGCACCTGGAGGCACCCCTGCTGGGGGCTGCACCTCTCCCAGGAGCAGTGCATGTGCTGGGTGCACGTGAACAGAGCCGTTGTTGACCCTGTCTAACCTAATAGTGGTGTTCATAGTTTCTCCTGCTGCCTCCATTTTCACTGATGCTGTCCTGCTCCTGCTTTCACTGCCAGTGGGTGCAGGAGATAGTGGCTGTGAGCTGGTCCTGCTAACTCTTTTGGTTGATGAGCATGCCTGTCTCACCACTCGTCATTCTTGCCAATATTGGGAGATTTTCTGAACACTCTTTCCTTTCATTAAAAGTCTCTCAGTGCTCTTTGACAGAAATGCTCCCCAATATCATTGAACAGGCATACTTGCTAAAAATATTCTAATGAAATTAAATTTTAATGAAAAAGAAGTAGGACTGGGACCACTAGTCATGCCCTGAACATTACTTTTCTCCAGCCTGACACTACAGAAGCTCATCAGCTCCTTTGCTCCCCAGCAGACACTGGGACAACACTTGTCCTCCACTGGCACCTCTTCTCCTGTCATCCTCAAGGAGAAACATGCTGCCTTGTGGAACAAGCAAATGGAAAAAAAAAAAGTAGAGATGAAAGATGTAGATAATCACAGGCCCTGTTAGCCCTTCTCAGCAGGGCACATTAGCTCAGTGCCAGTGTTGCGCGAATGCAGCTCCAAAGTGCCTGCTTTGCAGCTCGCTCCCACCCAGCCAGGTCTCAGCAGCGGCAGAGCTGCTTCATGCCTGACTGCAATAATGCTGCGCAAACGTGCCCTCTGTTTTGCTTTTGCCTCAGGAAAGGATGACTTCCATCACCCTGCCATTCTCAGTCATATCCTAGCACTATCCACTTCCCAGATCCTGGGAGGAGGATTCATTTAGTGTTTGGCCATACCTAGATTAACCTTTCATTTCCATCTGTCAGTCAGCAGTTCCCTCACTTCTTCTCTTCTAATTCTCTTTTTATTTCAGTGGCTCTAGTATCTCCTGCTCTTTATTTTAATTTTCTTCACTAGGCCCAGCTCAGTGGCTCAGTGGCTGGGCTTTTGAACATTCTTAGTTTATCTCTGCATTTTATGACCTTTGAGACATAGCTCTCTTTACTGTCAGTTCCTTTTCCATTAACAGTTCTCCTTACTCCTAAACACTTTTTGAGGGGTGCTTACTTTTGCCAGGCTGATCAGTATTCCTTTCCCACCATTTTCCCCTTGTGCTGGGAATACATAGTCAAGCTATGAAATAATAAGCACTTCTGACCTAAATTAACTCCATGCCTCCTTAACATTGAAATTCTTGAGCTCCTCACTCCATTGAGCCTTATTTCATAGACAAAAAATTGCCATTCTGAATCCAAAACCTTAGTTTCAGACCTATTTTAACTGATTTATAATCACTGGATCAAAGATTATTTTCTATCATCTTTGCTCCTCTATAGGTCTGTAAGGTTTTGAAGCAGTATCATCTCTTGTTGGTATAGCAACTCTGTAGCAGAAGCATGTGCAGACCTTTACATCCAAGAATACTTGGACCTTACAGTTACTGGTAGAAAACTTTCTAATCTCTATGTGCAAGTTAAAAACTCCCATAATCTCCCACTAATATGTATTTCTTCCATCATTTTACAGAGATCTCCACCCATATACACAACTGAGCCTGGGGAGATCCACAGCAGATGGCTCTGATAGAAACATATTTTCTACTTTGTGCCTTCTGTTCATCAGAAAGCTTCTGCTCCTGTACCTCTTATTCCCACCATAAATCTCTGGTTGACTTACCAACACTTTTTCTTGCTCTTCATGATTATGCAATTATCTTAAAAAAAGCCTAAAGAGCAGAGAAATGTGACAGCCATCTCAGCAACACTTATATTTTCCTTTGACTCTTGGGATGTGTGCTGTTTTTCTGAAGGCCACTGCTAGCAGCAATCAACTGCAGGAGGCTATCAGCTCTCATTAAAGAAAAAAAAAGGCATTTGTCACTCATGTTTGTAGACAAAAGCTTGAAAATATGACTCGGATGTACCTAAACACTCTGAAGCTAAAAAGAAAATGAGAAGATACCTGAAATTCATTTATTAAAAATTCAAGTGTAGGCAATCTCAAGATTTTTGGAGTCTGAGCCATGGTTTCTGAGCATTGGGCTTGGTGGCAATTTTGTGATAAATGGAGGGAGAGAGAACTATACCCTGACCCAGCTTGATGTCTGTGTGCGCTGTGGAAAAGGAAAGGGGGAGCCCCCCCCCCCCAAGAGACTTGCAGAATCACAATTCCTGTATTAAAATTGCAAATATCCTTCTATCATTGCCACCAGGAACTATGGGATGAAGCAGGTTTCACAACCTGAAAGTCTTCTCAAGTACTCAGAAAAGTGGTACAGAACATAGTTTCACTTATAGCACACTTTTAATAATATATTATTAAAATAAAAATTGTTTAATTGCCTACTACATGCTCCTATATATCTATGTAATGTTTACCATAATGTTAAGGTACTCAGAATATGGTATATGGAACATGCCATCTTAATAGTGAAAATGCTACAATGGTCCAACCTACAAAGCAAATATATAGTAGAAGAAAAACCTGTCTTCCCTTGATCCCAGAGTTCTCTGTGGTACGCTGTATTTGGAGCCAGTAAAGGCAAAACAAAATTTGCAGAGTTCATTTTGCTGTATATTTAATAACTCTGAATAAAAGCCATTAGAAAAAGACATATTAGCATACAGTAGGTGTTAGAAGAAGGTGAACATTTGACAATTAAATGAATTACAGAGATCTTTAAAACCTTGGCAACTAAGAGCTTATCCAAATATATACCAATAACATTCTTCATTTACTTTCTGACCTAATTTTCAAAAAGTACTTTCTCTTCTTTGCTCCTTGTTTTTTGTTGTCTTTTTCCCCCTCCCTTGGATGTTAATAATACACTTGTGTAGTTTTTCAGCTATATGTAGAGACCATGTGGATGCCATTTCATCTTACTGTTCACAAGGTTATCATATATAAAACAACATAGAACATTAATAAGGAGCAGAATAACATGTAATGCAATTTTGAAGAATTTGCACGACTGTTATTCATCTTCTGTGACCATTTAATAGAGGAGGTGTCTGAGAGGACAGATGGCAATTGAATGCAATGCATTTGGAAGAAAATGGAGATTACAACTATCCCTCCAATAATTTGAAACTGATTCTCAGGCTTCTTCAAAAATAAATGCAGAGCTCAAGGTCAGAAAATACATTACGTAGAATCAAGCATTAGAATGCAGAACAGCCCCATAACAGATTTTGCTGTCTGCAGATATCCTGCATTTGTCTTCATCAGTAATATAGTATCCAGGTTGCTGCAAGTGGCTTGGAGTACTGGGCTGAAGTAGTTTATTGATTGCAATGCACAAGTAGCTTTGCAAGGGTAGCTAAACTGCAAATACCTTGTCCAGCATCCACCAGGGCACACGTTACACTGCTGATGGATGCTTTGGGTCTGTCCTGCTGCTTTTAAAGCCACATCTGTAAAGTGCTGGCCAGCAATATGGTGGGGAAATGTTGCCATGACGATAAGCGTCACTCCTTCTCCCCTCCACTCCCACTTCTTCCTACCTCCTCCTGGCTCATATTCTTGATAGATTGCTCTGCAACAAATTAGTAGCACATTGAAGATGCTTTTGGATATTAGTCCATAAGACAGGATACCTCTGCCTTCTGGGTGACATGTGGTGGGGGAGGGAAGGTGGCCAGACAGTGTCTCTAATGCTCTTAGAGAAAGTAACCAAGATGAAACTGCTGTAGTGATAGAGCTCAGAAAAGTGGGGAACGATCTTCTGCATGTATCTTCTAGCTCTCAGACTGTAATTCAATATCATTCAGAATAACATTCTTGAACAGCTTACTACATGGCCTCGATTTCTTTAGGATCATTACTGCATTCTGTTGTGAGGAGAGAAACTTGTCTTCTCTTGGGTTGCTCAGCAGATTTTCTTCCTTGTACTCATCTGTCATCTGTGTTTTTGACCAGCAGTAGTCTCTTTCATACATTTCTCACAGCTCTGTGGGAAGCAGATGGCAGCTCTGAAGATTCAGCTGCCCCCAGATTGTATCATCTCCTGAGGGAGCAGGGTAGACCAGAAGAGGATTTGCATTCCCACTGCTGTTGCTTGCATGAAGCTAGCAGCAGCCTCCTTGGCAGAGGGGGTCCCTCCAAGTGAGACATCCTAACACTGAGTGTAGAGATGGGGGGAGGCAGCAGCAGCACCCCTGCCCTTTTCCAGCATGGCTTCTGCCTCTTTAACAAGCCACAGTGCTACAAGTCGACCAGCTGCATAAGGAAAAGGCAAAAGTCAGGGTGGTTAATGCTCCATGCATGTGTCTCCGTGTGCACTGTGGACCAGCTGTGCTGCCTCTCCCCCGCCCCGCTCCCTCCTTCCCCAGCCGTGCGGCGCTGCCTCACAGCCCTGGTGCTGGCGCTCTGCTGCTCGTTGCGAGGGAGGCACAGAGGCAGCGTCAGTGCTGGGACACTTAGCACTGCAGCTCCAGTAAAGAGAGAAGAGGAGGGAGAGAGCATGATAAGACTGATCTTGTCCTGGGTCCCTTTTACCAAGCAGAAGGCGGCAGATGCCATATGGACTGTTAAAAAAGCTGGGGAGCCACTGCTCTAGTAATAAACAAAGCAACCTGGTCGAACACCAGGACTCCGAGCTAGTTGTTGGCTCAGAATACCTTCCCCCCGCCCCCGCTCCACATTTCTGCCTCCCCTTGTGCCTTGGGCAGTAGCTGCCTTTTCTATTTGGACTTAGGGCTTTTAAAGATGGAAAGGGAAAGATGGCCAGATCTAATGCCAGCCACCTCACATCTGCCTGTGCTGCAAGCTCCAGTAAGTAGCATGTCTGGACCACAGTAGCTTTCTTGGCCATCGAGGTGCAGGAGGGCTGCTGGGTTAAAAGGGTACATGCATAGTTCAGGGTCCAGAGAAATGCTAATTTCAAATAAAGAGGCCCCAAAAGGTGAGGTCTTCAGGATCACAAGTTGTTCTATGGGCATTTAAATTGTTTTATGACTCTAATCCCAACTTTCTGCTATATAATTGCAGAACTCATTCCCTGCACTCAAGTGGGATGAACAGCAAAGGATGCAGCTGAACTCCAGCCCTTTTACAGATCTCTGATGCTTGCCAGTGACAGCTTCTCACTGGAAGAATCACATTCATTCAGCTTCAGGGTAGGCTTCAAAATTCTAGCCTTGATCCCCATTACCTCATCAGACTAGCTCTACTTACCTCCATCGGACATGTGCCTTTCCAAACATGGCCCATTGAGAGAGCTCCAGAGAAGAGCCAAACTTGGAACAGGCATGTGAAAGTCAAAAAAGAAAGCGGCCTCAGGGATAACTGAGCAGAACTGGGGCAGAACATAATGCCAAGGAAAACAAAGATACCTCAAAACTGAATTGGGTTTGGAGGATATTCTTCATTTATCCATTTCTTGCAATTTTACTAAATATCTGAAGCAATAAGAAAACAAAAATCAAGTTGTTCCCCTAGAAACTAATGGATGTGAAGAGCAGAACCCTAGTGTCATTCTGCATAACACAATGAAAAAAGGTGTTACTGAAATAAATACGGGGCCTTATCCTGCTGGTCTTATTTATTCTGGCAGTCTCATGAAAGTCGATGGTTCATGTGAATAAATGAGAAGGATTTAGCTTGAGGTGACAGGAGGTAAGCCCTCAAGCAATGGGAGAATGGAAGTGAGACTGCCCAAGATTAGAAATCTAATGTTCTCCCTAGATTAATCTAAATAGGGAAGACTGAAGCTGCGTACTGTTCAGCCTACTGTACAGCAATCCATCATTAAAAATAGAAGAGGCAGAGGAGAAAAATAAGATGAGAAAAAAAGTAAGATTTCTCTGCAGATAGGTTTCTAAAAGGTACATTTTTCTAAAAAAAAGGCTGTAAGGATTGATTTGCATATTTAATCATTGCCTTTTAAAGATCTTTCCACTTCTTTGAAATTTCAAAGCATAGGAATTTATTAGTAAAATGACATTTTGAATTGAATTTGAATGCATTACAGCTTTGATGATAACCTTTATACAACAAGAAAGATTTTTTTGGATGTACTCTCATTTAAAATTAATAGATATACATTCTGTGCAGCCAAATGTTTAATTTGCTACAAGAACTGCTGCCATTTTTATTTCCTGTAGAAAGTCTCTAGAACTATGCAGACACAACATGGTCACCTTTGTTAATCTTTTCATAAAGAAGCAGTCTTGTTTCATGTCAGTTTTTGAAGGAAATGTGGTCTTGCACTACAAATGTTTTGGGGAGAGATGGAATCACAGAGAGACTATTCAACTCACTGACCCACACCTTAATAAACTACATGTGAAGATCAGTAAATGAGATTGTGTTTTTGTTGTAACCAATTCACCACATTACAAGTATAATGTTGTGCCATAAAGGGCAAAGGGAACTAGTTTTAGATACCTTATGGTACATTCACATGGAACAACTGAGCCACCTTGTAGCTTGTCAGGTTCATTTCAAGTGTGCATAGTGTAAATTATACTTTTCCCTTTTGCTATCTATTCCCTATAGTCATGGCAGGAACAGCTTGCACCAAAACTGTCAGTTTTATGGCCAATATCTGTCAGCATGCAATGCATATTCTGTGCAAAAATGTCAGGGTGCATTTTCCTGATGTGCATGTCATGCATCGTTTTCATCAATCTTTTATTTTTAGGAGAGCAGGAAAAAAATCGCTTTTTCCTTTGCAGAAGAGAAAAAAAGAAAAAAAGAAGAATTTAGTTAACATTCTGTGCAACTTCTATTTTCTTTAGGAAGGCAGAGCTTTGTTTCATCTTCTAGTATATATTCTACATGCTGTACACTTGTTGCTAGGAATATTAAGAAAACCACATCACAGCATCCCCTGGATGTCCAGATTTTTGCATCTCAGATCTTCTGTCTGACAGCTAAGTGTCTATACAGTTATCCACTGTTTGTGTCTGTATTCTGCCTGCTTAGATTTCTAAGTCATATAAATGTTGCATGTGAGAAAACAGAGTAAGTATTTCTGTGCCTTAGAAAATGACACAGAACTGATTAAAAATCTGGGGGTAATGTCAATACTCTTGTGTAAGCTTATAATGTGTAAATTTATGATGTTTCATATGAGATTACAATCACTGTTTGGAATGGGCTGATATGTACATGGTGCCACAGTGGCATGGCATGGCACATCTTGGAACTCAAAACAAATATACCGGTGCTTCATTTATGTAACTATGGGATGAACAGGTTGCAGGGCAAAATGAGTGGCTGACATACAAAATTCCTTTCCATAAAAAAGGAATTTTTCCTGCATTGCAATTGATGAATAGCATACTATTTTTTTTGTTTCAGCTCTCACATAGCTTGATTTTCCATTGATAAGATTAAGGCAGGTATGGATTTAGTGGATGGATAGAGAGGAAAGTTCAGAGGGGCTGTAACCACCCTACTTCGCCATGAGCATGACTTACTGCGGCACCCATATTGCTGGTCCGAGGACATAACATCTTGTGAGCTAACACAACCCCACTGCCTGCACTTGATTGGATTGCAGCTTTATCTTCCTGTGGAGGAAAGCATGTAATTTTTTTCAGCTCTACTCTTGTCACAGAAGAATCGATTATCTGAATAGATTTTTGTTAATATGGACCATGACTAACAATTCAACAACAAAGTATTGTGCAAAATAAGTTGTTTTGTGCTTCTTATAGAAAACAATTCAAGAAAATTTGAACATTCTACAGAATCGAGTTCTTATTGCTTTGCCAACCAATGATCTCAAAGCAGAGCCCAGGAAATGCTGTCCAGTAGAGCTATAGGGATTAGCAATAAAGTAGAGAGATGCAATTCCTCTTGAGAAGTCTTCTCAGTCTTCTACAAGACAGTCCAGGAAAGAAAGATGGATAGGCAGGATTTGTTTCACCTCACTTGAGATATCTGCAATAAAAGTTCTTGCATCTAAGCTAATCATACTAAGCTCCTTTTATTTGAAAGAGACACTTCTAGGGGTTGATTTGTCTGACCTGTTTTAGATGTCAGCTTCAGAGTGAGATTAGTAATATCTTAGAAGACCCCATTTCTCTCTATAAAGAAAGTCTAGATGACCACCTTGGATGTAGATGCTTACCTCTCTTCAGTGCATCATAAGGAAGAGCAAGGTTTTCCTAGGGTAAAGTTAGAAAATTGATCCAAGATCCACCACCAGCTTTGCCCTATGCAATGAATCACCTGTACTTGCCAGAGATGTATGGGACTGTTCTCAAAAACTTGGTCATTTTAAAGTGTTTAATTGGAGCTTTTATTATGCAACGGAATGATTTCAAGAACCAGTATTTCCTTACACTGACATCAAAAAGCAATACAGTGCTACACTTCATTTCCTAGTATCAACTTCTCTTCCCTCTCTGGAATTCTGGTACCAAGTGATAGTTCACAAAGATCCTGTATGAGAGCTTATTTCTGTTCAATTCTGTTCAATTTTGTCCTATGATCTGGATAGCCATTTCTGCAGCCCAGTCGCCTTTGTGAAACCATTCTCTGCATCTTTCTTACCATGAAATCACCAAAACCTTCAAGGCAAGCTAAAGGATTAAAGTCTTCGAAGCCCTAGAGAAGGTGAAACTAGATTTCTCTTGCTAATCACTTTGATGAAATTGTAAGAGCTCTACTTTCCCCAAAGAATCCCTCTCAGAAATAAAGAAACCATAACTGGCAAAGAATATGTCTACAGTGTATCAGAGTTGAGACAACAGGACATTTAGATGAACCCAAGGCACCATTAACCTGGCTACACTGAGCAGGAGTAGAAGCAAGGCCTAGCAGGGAAAGTGGGAGTGTTGCACTCTGAGAACTTGAGAGTGCACTGCACTTTAAAGACACATCATCTGGAGACCTCACTTTCCTCTAATCCAAACTGCTAAAGCCTTAGCTATAATCTACAGCTTCTCTTAGCCCTAGGTGCGGATCCACTGAGGAACCTATAGGGCCAAAGACCAACAGGGACGGTCTGCACCCTCTGCACTGTTAAAAACCACCTCCCATGAGCTGTTTGCTCTTCTGGGCACTGCATAGCATATGTTCACCTCGGAAGCAGGTTGCAGCAGTGGGGACAGCAGCTTCTCACCCAGTGCTGCAGGCTCAAGGCCACAGGACCCTGCTTTGCCACCCTCCATGCTCCTTTCCCCAACATTGGCTATTTTTGGTTCCACTGAAAAGACCAGCTGTGAACTATGCCCATTTTCAGATCCTATAGAAATGGTAACAGATACTGTACTATAAAAAGCCTCAAGCACTTACAATTCATTCAGTGAAGGACTCTCAGCCACTATGGTTGAATACCCCAAATGATAATCACATTTTTAGCTGAATTAAAGTCATAATTTCTAATACACTCTTTTAATTCTTCTCCTTCTGGTGTGGTTACATTGACTGGTTTGTATTTTTGCAGCTTCCTTTTTTTCTATATTTGTGCTCATTTCAGTAATTTTGTTTTTTGTGGCTTTCCCAATTTATCCCAAATGGAGATAAGGGAAAGAGAATAGTTGAAGAAAAGAAAAAGTGAAGTGCTCAGATGTGTTTTCTCAGGCTTTCCACTTTGGCTGCAACTCATTCTGAGGATTACCCCAGAGCCTAGTTTTGTTCCTGCTGCCCTGATGCAAGGGGAGGGTTTGTAGATTTTTTTTTAATAGACCAGCAAAAGCAAAGCAAGAACCAATATGTGCTTTTCAATTAACTTCATGCTGGTGAACACCCTCCTCCTTACCACTCCCCTTTCTTTAAGAAAGCCGTGTGTTTAGATTGCTGGATTCCCAAGTATTTTATGTTCAACAAGTATTCTGTGACTGTATTTTCCAGGCTTTTATTAGCAGGGGAGCCTGAAAATGGTAGTACAGCAATGTAATTACTCTGGTTCAAGGAGAAAAGATGCAGTTCCTCAGAACTTAATTGGCTAAACTGAATTAATGACCTTCCTGGACCTAATCAAAAACAATGCAAAGAAAAATTAAAGTAAGAATTATCAATTTCCTGCAAAATCTGTCCAAGTGATGCAAATTCAACCAATAATTCCTGAAGCCATTTTATGATTGGACACACAATAAAATACTCTGTAATTTTAGAAACATTTACTCACTATCTCTGCATATTTATATCATAGTACCAGAAGCTCCTGGTAAAAGGTTCTTCTGCTAGCGTAGAAGGCATTCACAGATGAGAGACGCAACAACAACCCGACTCAGGTCACTGAGTATGAATTTTCAGCCTCCAGACATAATAACTTCATTTAATGTATGTTTAGGGCTGTAGGAGCTATCATTTTTAAAGCAGAGACTGACAAGAAATAAAATGGAACAAGGGCTTTTCAGGCACTTCTTAATCTGTGTGGCTCTGGTGACACAGAGCCATATTTAAAGAGGATAGTGTTTGATGGGTGACATAACAGCTTGTAGCTTGGTCTGCTCTGGTGAAGGAGGAGAATACAAAAGCCTAATGATTAATAAACCTAATGATATTACATGCACGGGAATGGTCTGGGCCCTGGTGAACTTCTCATTATTGCTTGGTAGCTAATCATCAGGAGCACAAGGGAAGAAAAGTCATTAGTAAAAACAAATGCACGTTATTTAAATCAAATGTTCTTCTGTGTGGGTGTTTTCTTTTCATGCACAGTAAACATTTTCAAAGCTCAATGCATTTTCTAAATATGATGGTTCATTATCCCTGCTTAGACTCAATCCTCTGCATATAATGTATATGCATGGGGCATCTGGGCGAGAATCACTGACTAATCTGAGGAGAGCTGTATTTTGGGGAACCTGGATATCTTCTTCAGTGCCTGACAAGGAACTTGGAGTTGGAGGGGGAGCATGAGGTGCTGCCAAGCACATGTAGCAGTTCATACTGAGCATGCACTGCTCAGTGCGTCCCACAAATCCTGCAGAAGGAAGTATTCGAAAGGGGAGGAGGAGTCTCAGAAAACACAGGTAACACTGCCTTGAAGTGCTGTGTAGCCAGTAACAGTTTCAGGAACAGAACGGACAGAGAATTTGCAGACTGTTAAGAAACATCAGAGATAGCTATGAACCTGAGGGGAGAAAGAGACATGAGCAACCTCATATCTTTGGGTCAGACTCTTTCCAGAAAAGTCTTTTCCTCCCTTCAATTTCTCTTCGGTCTGTCTCTTCTCGCCAAGTAATATCAAGTCTCAGTCTTCAGTTTAGAGCCATCTAAAATTTCTGCAATATCCTTGCCCAGTTAGTTCCAGCTTCCTCCTCAGTTTTTGGCATTCTTCCCTAGACTACAGGGCAAAACAATCTTTCTCAATGAATGGTTAAACTGCTTTAGCTGAAACTGTTAAAATAATTTCACTGAGAGGCTATTATGGAGAATTTCAAACAAAACAGACTTTAGCTAGGTCATAAAAATCAGTGGAAATGGCCTTTTATAATCAGGACGGCTTAGCTGTATGCACTGCTACGGGCTCTATGACATCAGATATACAGAAAATTCAGTTCTCTGAGATTACTGAAGCAATGTAATCTATTGAAAGCTCTCTACTGGATACACTGTAACTTAACTTACTCCAGTTTATACAACGGAAAGTTTCGTGGTCAAATATTAATTTTCTCTTGCTACAACATTCAGTTTTATTTCATGCTTCATTAACAAGTGGACATGTTTTTGACACTACCTCAGCTCTTTCCCACTAGGTCTCATGTATGGCAGCCTCTTCCTCATCCAGTGCAAAACAGGGAGACAAGACAAGGTGACCGGTAAAAAATGGTCATTTATTACTTCTAAGCCTGAGAATTTTTAGAGATTGTTTACTAACACAATTTTTAGCTGCTGTTTACCTATACATATGGGCGGTGAATCCTGAAACAGCGAATGGTGCCCAGAGTGGCTGGACAGCACATCGCAGAGATGTAGGCACACTGCAGTGGCTCCTTGCCCTCACCTGCCGCCAGAGGAAGCTTCATGGTCTGCTTGCCCGGAAAGATTTACACTAGAAAATATCGTGGCTTGCACACATTAACAGTGCATGATTTTAATGACCAAAGATAAACTTTATGAAAGCAATTACCTAAAAGTTGAACTTTTTTATCTATTACAGAGCATGTAGTTGACTGTATTCACTGATGTACGTGTCAGAGTAGCTCCTGTTAACCTCGCTTGCTCCTGTCCTTACTGTTGACAGTAATTCAGGTACATAAGAAGCCTGTTTATAACACTTTCAATTGCCAGAGAAATGTGTTGTTGTTAGAGCAAAATGGCTAGATGAAGTATTCTGAGGAAAGAAAGACTTTCCCCAAATTAACAAGCACCTAGACAAAAACAGTGTGTAACACTGAACTAGTATAATAAATATGAGACAATCCCTTATCTAACACAAGACCAATAGGGAATTCACAACCCAGTTAATTTCTTACACTATTTAATTACAATGTTAACAGTGTCACAGTAGTAGCTGGAAGATGAGACTTAGTGGAGTAAACGTGTAGAATCAGAAGCAGTCTGTCATCTGAAGCACTTATGTTCAAAATAGGTGGGCTATCTAGATGAAGAAGTGGGGATGAATTGTAATTCCGCTTTCAGAGATGGGGGCTGAGACACTAAGAGAGAAACTACTACTTTTGTTCTGCTCTGCATCTCCTCAACACCAAGGTCATGCAGAAGCACAGCACTAAGCACAACTGCACTTGGCACCTTAACCATATCCTACCTAATGCAGCTGTTGGAAGTCAATGCTGCAACAAAAATGAGACATTTGGGCATATCTTTTTCTACTTAATTAAACAAAATTGTGTCCTAATAGCCTTCATTATATACTGCTTATATACTGATGGCAGACATTGTATCTGAAATCTGTAACAATAAAGCATTTTTTAAGTTAACCTTTTAAAACAATCTTTGAGTGCCTTTGAATGTATATAAAAAGAAATCCTTCATGGAGCTTTCTGACTTACAAAGTTTACCACAAAGTTGTGAAGAAAGCACTTTGAGCAGTGAATTGTGGTCCTTGGCACATCTTATTTTCTTACCTTGCCATCTTTGATTCATTCTCTGACCTGGGATTCTGCATTTCTTCACAGAATTTATCCCAGTTGGTAACTATATGGAAAATTCTGGGCCACTGGGGAAAAAAACAACAAAACCCAACATTGCTTTTGAAGTTAATTTTACTTCGGGGATTGTTGGGAAGCTGAAACTCCCAGACTTTATGCTAGAGTGGTCTAAGATCTTGCTTCAGCAAAGCAAGTAGGCACATCCAAACACCCCACCCTTCTGGGCAGCAGGAGACTGCCGTTAAGCACGCACAAAAGGAATTTACTGTATCAGGCCATCTCTACATTGCAACATTCTGTGCTGCATATAAAGTGTATCACCACAAAATCCCTCATTTATTGTGTAAATCTGTTTAATTGAATTGGTTTTATGTGCTCAGTAATTAAATAGCACTTGGTCATGTTCAAGTGCAGGGGTAATTATTTTGACCTTAACAGTCAATAATAACAGTTAAAGCACCTATCATGCCATTTTTGGTTAGCCTCTGAAAGCTATAGGAAACAATCTCTTCAAAGAGCTGTTTTGTGCGGATGCTGTGAAAGTTTGTATCTAGAAAGAGATAAAGAGAAAATGCTCTCCACTGTCCCTTGTAATTATCGAAAGGATTGTAGTGCCATCTTGTGGAAGAAAAGCCATTTAAAATTGCCAATAGGCTATCATTTGTGGCTATTAAGACAATGAAATAGAAATAGAATCTCTTAAAAATTAAACAAACATATGAGCTGACTTAAGGAATAACTGTCCTATACTGGAGGCTTTCTAAGAGGTACAAGATAGCAGTGCCATCCATTTTTCATCCTATTTCCATGAAAGGTTTCCCAGGTGCAAATCTCTTCCTGACAGGAAAGGGCTTCTTCCATTGAGCTGGGATGTCAAATCCACCATTAAAAGATTGCTTTTTATAATAAAGAGCGGAAATAAAAAAACATCTTGACATGATCCCTAGCTTGTGGTGCTGCCCTGTGAACTAGGAATCCCCACTTCAAGTTTTCTGGGTGCATTTGGCATCTATGCCACCCACCGAAAGCCTGGCCACGCTCTCAGTGCTGCAAGCAAGCCCTCAGGTGCCTGCCAGGCGCTACCTACCACCGACATAGCCCAGATGCTCCTCACCTTCCTCTGCTGCACACTGGCCCCATCACCAGCTGCCTCCACTCCCCGCCTGCAGCATCTCCCTACCTTTTCCTCTCGCACAGACACAGACATGTGCACTATTTTGGGTAGGCTGTGTGGATGATATCATGCTTAATTTCCACTTGCACATTTCTAACCAGGAAAATCTCAGACACTTGCTTGCACAGAATGTCATGCAAGATGCTACAAAAAATGGACTATTATATTGTAGTTGTATTGAGAGCTTTCCTGCTAGTAAGGATTTTTGGTTTTGCTTGAATAAGCATTTCTTCCATTTAAGAGATTCTGCTAGAACAGCTACTACCATCGTAAGGCAATTCCCAGTGCGCATCCTGCAAGTCATGTGAGCTACCAGGAAGAAATCTGGAGACTTTTCCTGCAACTTGTCTGTTTAGAGGCCCTCCCACAAAGAGATTCGGACTCCTGGCCAGATCTCTGGAAAGCCCTGCTGAGCTCCTCTAGCAGGTGTTCCCACGCCTAATCATTGCAGGCTAGAAAGTCTCATATGTAGTGGTGTGTCACGTCAGTCATGATACTGGAGATACTCTCAACAAGGGTAAGTCCCTTACTAGAGAAAGAGAAAACAAAACACAACCATTTGTGTTCGCTCTTAGTTCTGCTAAGACTAATTAGCATTCCAGCAGTCTAGACTAAGTAAGTAAGTTATGCTGGACTATTAGTTCTGTGGCATAAAGCAGAAAAACCTTTCAAGCAAATTGTGGAATTCTTTATTTTAAAGGATGATGAATTTTCTGTAACTATTCAGGTAGCTTGAGCCTGCGCCCCCTTTTTGAGTATGCCAAATACCCAGAACTTCCCAGTCCATCATAATCTGTAACAATTTCCAAAGACAGAGACAAAGCACACAGAGTTGACTAGGTACAACTGATACGTGCAATAATCTGAGAACATTTAATTGCCACAAGATCTAATGCCAGCATGCTCACAACCAGATAAAATGCATCATACAATGTTAGTTTTTTAGAGCAGTCCTTTTACAGGTATTTAACAAGAGGGCACAACGTGTGATGGCGATGGTTAAATATGTGTTAGAGGCAGAGATAACTGCAGTACCAAATAATGAAAGGGATAAAGGGAAAAAGAAAAGAAAGACAAGATAGGTAGAAAATGTGATGGGCTTGAGTAGGTCAGAACTAGAAGATCAGCATCCCAGAAGCCTGCTAGTGATAAAACAGGGCTAGGAAAAAAGATAGAACTGAAGTTTGGGGAAAGAACAGGTGGTTAAACAAGGTAATAAAGCTGAAAGACTTGGATGGAAAGCTTTCTTTTGGTTATCATTGTGTATAAATTTTCTCATAAGAACAAACAATGGCCTAAAGACTAATGCTCTGATACCCAGTTCCTCCCAAAGAAATCAAAGACAATGAATAAAGCTCCAGCCCTTCATATATTTAGATACTTAGATAGACAACTATCAGGCCAAAGTAATACAACCGATTGTCTTAACTGAAATACAGCATTTGGGAAAATAGTTCTGATTTAAATTTTCTGAATTTTTTTCCAAATGAAAAAATAACCTGTCTTGTCTTTTTTCTTTTCTTTTTTTTTTTTTTTTTTGGAAGAAGGAAAAATAGACAAAAGAGAATGAAATATATTTTTCAGTGTTTACCTCTGTAGAGAAAAAAAATTCTCAGAATTGAAGAAAGAAAGGTTTACTTACTTGGGTGTGGGTTTTTTTTACTCTGAGATACATTGTACTTTACCAATTCTCCATTAACTATCTACCTATGTATTTACAGGCACAAGGCATAAATTTGCAGCAAAATAATTCATTAAACCATGACCCTTTTCCCAGCTGCCATTATGTTTTAACTGCGATAGCTTAGTTTGAATCTCAATTTCTCCTTTACCTTCCTGTCTTTAAAAATGCATTATCACTTACATTCTAGATGTGTAGGTCACATTTCCAAACAGCCTTCAACAGGACCTCTGCCTTCCTATCTGAATGAAAAAGCAGAGTGCTGACATTCAGCTTCTTGATTGCAAACACAAGTGTGGTCTGAGATCACAAAGCAGAGTGACATATCAAAATAGCATTATTTTTGCCATTTAGCTGAAGTGAAATATGAGCACTGAACTATCTAATACTTTTTTCCTCTAAAAACAATTCACACAATTTATAGCTTATAATAATACAAACTCTCTGCAAATACTGCAATGTATTTCAGGTTATTTTCCCTAATACACAGACTGCTAGAAAAGGGTCTTTCTGATAGCCCCCCAAACCTGCCCTTCTACAGTGAATGACACAATTATAGAATGGATATGGCATGAATTGCTTTATGAATGGAAATATAATTTAAAGATTTTTCCGAATTAAATAAATGCTAAACTCTTCTGAGAATAAAAGCTTTATTTTGAAGTAATTCTTCATCTACATACCTTTTACATTTCTATGGAAAAAAGAGAACATATACACACATTAAACTAAAACCTCTTTTTCATAGACAGAATGAAGTTTTGACATGTTTATATTCAATTAAGGGCCCAGTGTTTGAATGGCTTTTTAATTTGGCTAGATGAGTCTCTAGGTTTCATGTTTAGAAATCATACTGAACTAGTGTTTCCTTTGCATCAGGAAACAGCCACATTTTTCTGCATTTCATTTCTTCCTGCCAGAAGGAGGAAACAATACTATTTTGGTTTTTGGCTGTTGAATTCCATGTAATTTCAGTTAGCTTTATCCTTGCATTAATCTCTCACACAACTTTCATCAAAGCGGGGGGCCTCCTGACTCCTGCAAGCCTGTTCACCTCTAGCAGCTCTGCCTCTCTCGGTGGCCCACTGTGGTCGTAAGGGAGCCCTGCGCCTTCTTTACCATTTGCTGTCTCTTAATAGCACTCCTCTCTCCAGCCTGGTCCATGAATGTTTTTACAAGCTGTTTGAAGACCCCATCTTCCCACCTTGGGTTTCCAGTGAGTCAGGTCCCCTCCAATTCCCAGAGAGCCCTCGGAGGAGCATGGCCGATCCCTGCCATGGCAGCCCCTGCGGCCCCTGAGTCGCCCTCCATCAAGACTAAATGGTGCTATAAAGCAGGTTTTGTTGGCCTTTCTTCCCATTCGCCACCACAGTTCCCTGCATCTCGTTGTTACTGTTCTCCCTGATACTGCCTTTAATCAGCTTCAGTGTCACCATGCCCATTAAGGTGCTCAGTGCTAGGGCCAGACTCACCAGCAACACACTGCCATCACTCTCAGCCTTGCCATCCTGGGCCATGATCCTCCTGAAGCTCTTCAAATTGAGTGTAAAATGCTGTGCCACAGCATTTTGACCGCTGAGACAAGGCCTGACTGGGGTGTGAATAACAGGAGGCTGCTGCTTAGCTGCTCTCTCTGTCCAACACCTACCTCCACTCAGTTCACTGATCTCCTTCTTCATTTTCTCTTTTTGGAGGTGTTATGAAGTAGTTATCTGCAGAAGAGAGAAGAGAACTCTAATCTGCAAGGCAAAAGTATAAAATTGCCCTGTCTGAACTGGAAGATAAGCTGATATAAGCAAACACAACCTTATGGAAGTCAGCAACGCTAGTTACAAGCAGTTCCAGCTACAGCCTATACCAGCTACGCTTCAGCCTATACCAGCTTTGAAGGGATAAAAGGGTATCTTCTGAGACTTGTGCTGACACAGCTGTTCTGTGAGCAAACGAGGCACATTCTACCTAGGGACAGCAGTGTTGAAAGCAGAATTTTCATCAGAGAATTATTTTGCATTTGGAACAAAGATATTGCTCAGAATCACATTTGAAACTACTGAACGCAGCCACTCTCCCTGCCTTTGCTAACAGTCATTTCTTAATGAAGAATCAGCATGTTATACAGAACACAGTAGAATAACTATAATTAAAAAGCCAAACTAACAGTAAAGACAGCACATATGATATGCAATAGAAAGCACGCTTGCTTTTAGAAAAGATTTCTAGTTACAAGATAAACCACATATTCTGTAACATCCTTAGATTTATTGCTTATAATTGACATGAGTTTAGTGGCTTTTGGTAGCCTTTTAATTCAAATCAACTTCACTTTGTCATGCAACTGACAGTATCACAAATTACTACAAAAGTAGTAAGGCCAGCACCCTGGTCAAAAGATGACTAGAAATTAATTAAGTATAAAGCTGAAATTCCCTATTGCCTAACCAGAGGCTACTGCTGTGGGTCAAAATTAAGGTCAACTTACAGAGCAACAGAGAAAACCCTGTTTTGTGACCTCCTTCTCTCTGAGAGAACACAAACCCCAGTAAGGGTCATCCTTATTTAACCTTGCATTATGAAGTGACTCATGCTATGCCTCCTAATCATTAAAACCTTTCACATGGTAAGGACACTAGTCAAAAATTAGTTCCACACACGTGCATGCTTGAAGCACACTTTTAATGATTTGAGCTGCATGAGTCAAATATTTGCTAATGGGCAAAGAGAAAATATTAACTTGCCAAACAATAGACTGAACTTCTCAGACAATATTTATCCATTGCTAAAAAACCAACACAAGGGAACAATTTCAAAGACAAGAGTCCCTGACACCAACTCCCACTGACTTTCCTATCTCTTTTCTGTTCTGTGCCTTTGAAAAATCATCCCATAAATGATAGACTACTTGTACCTAACAATGTGACCCCAAAACACAGACCTCTCCCATTAAAGGATATGCAATGCACAGCAGGGAGAAACCTGTAAATCAACATATTCATTAACAGTGTAGTCTTTACTAGTACTCATTTGAGTTGATACAGTTTGTCACATCTTGGGTATTATGAATAGTCATAACTTGAAATGAAGAACTCCTTTTAAAACTCTAGCCTGGAGTTAGTTTTCTATCAGCCCTGCATGTGAACGAGAATCTCAAGTACAAAGGAAAATCTCAACTGTGAGTATTTAATTTCATCTGCTGCTTCCTAAAATATCAGAGATGGTTCTGCTGAGCTTCTTTGTTCCTTCACATAACCATGTTCAGTTCTCCACAGCTGCAGAGGTCTTAACAGGATCTACCCTTAAGATTTCAGGCTTCAATTCAAGAAGGTATTCAAGTGTAACTTCAAGTAATCCTACGGATGTCAGACTGATCGGAGCAACTAGCATACATTTGCTTTCATATTCTGCAGAGCTGATGTCTTTATATTCAATTTTTCTGACTTTTTTTTCCCTTCTGAAGACATACACTGACAAAGAAACAGGCAAGCATGTCATTTTAGTTACATTATTTCAGGCATATCTTTACTGCTATTTAAGCAAATAGTTACTACAACTCAGTACAGCTCTTTAAGCTCACACTTAGGCCTTGTACATTGATAATATACACTTACATGACAGACCTAACAGTGGGAGATAGAGAGGAAAATATTAACACCACATTAGGAGAGAAGAATAATGAAACAACTATAGTTCAATATATGTATACAGTTAAAATAACAGAACAGTTCTTGCTAAGCTTTGAATTTGTAGCATGATGATTAATGGCCCCTATTTAAATAAGAAAGATGGTGTGACAGTGTACTTCCCTGTAAAAGTCTCCCGGTATTTGGTTCAGTAATTCTAAACAAAATACATTCTTGGCAATTAAGTTTCACTGTCAACATACTCAGTCTGTAGTTTAAAGAAATGAGCATTTGCTAATGAGTCTGCCTCTAATGGTTCCTTCAGGGTTCACATGTTCCACTATGAAGTCTTGGACAATTTTTTGCTGATAGGAATTGTCAGTTCTTAAGGAGCATTCATAGCTGGTGACACACAATTATAGCTTATTTCTTAATGCCATGTATAGTTTTCCATGTGATCATGTGATGGAGCATTCATTTTTGCACATGAACTAAAATACCTGCGTACCTAAGAACAACTAAACAATTCCAACAACACATCCACTGGACATCTCTGAGAAAAGCACAGTCTTGTCTTTTTTTCTCCTATACAATTCTTTTCAGATGACGCTAAAAAATATCAGCACCCTTAATAGCCTACTTGTCAAGTAAATGGGAAATGTAACACAGAAGGGATGGGAACACAAAGCTTGCTCCAGTCTATCTCAGAGCTCAGGAAAACTTTGCTCACTCTTCCCACTTGGCGAGTGACAGACCAGTCTGCGTGGTGAGCTTGAAATACTGAGAATTTTGGCCCTTTGGGATCCTCCTCCTTTCAGCAGACTAGCCAGCTCCCAAACCTGTTTTCCTTCCTATTTGTCCCATTCCTTTCAGGCTATTTTGTTATGGTGGGGAAAAGCAATTAGAGCCATTTTTGCAGGAAAGTCCATTAGCTCATTCCAGTTGAGCTTAACTTAGGGTTTTTGTAACACTAGCTCGTTACTTGTTTCTTCCTCACATTTTCTCTTAGCCCAAGCCAATTTATTCCAGTCATTCTACACCACTTTTTAGCTCATTTCCTGCTTTCAACACCATATTCTTTACCACGTGGGACACCCAATGGGAAAAGAGTGGGTGCTGCTCAGCTATGCCTGGACACTGCAGAACAGCCAGCCTGGGCCTTTACAGGCTCCTGAACCCCCCGAAAGGGATGTGGCCGAGTGGGATGGTCAGACCTCATGACATACAAATACACACGACTGGTTAGGCTTGGAGTCTTGTAATGACATGGAATTAATCAGAAACGTTTTCCCTTGGCCACATTGTCTCTGTTCACTTTGTTCCTCCTTCTATTTTATTTTGGAGTCAGGGATATCAGCCTGAACAGAAGCAGAAGTCAAGAGGGGAAGAGTCTCCTCTAGGCCCCTGTTACCTTCGGCTGTGGCCCAGTGGGAGCTGTGATTCCCCATTCTTCTGACAATTCTCATGGTGCCTACTTGCAGCTGGAACTCCACCCTAGCAGCAGGTAAGGACTAAAAGGTGATAGTTCTATATAAATCAAAAGATATTCTCTAGAGGAGAACATTTTGTAGGGAAGAACTCTTCCCATCAATCATAGCCTTCTTTGGAATATGATTTAAATGCTGTTATCTATTCAAATAGCACCGGCTCTTGTTGATGTACTCCCTAGAAGTCCAAGTCAGGACCAAGTACCCCACAGGCACAGGGCTATAGCATTGACAGAGCAAGGAGAGCACTGGATCAGTGTTATTTACACCAGATACAGAGGGCAAAACAAATTTTACCTTGTATGACTGCTTCCTCATTTTGGAAGGATATTCTGACTATCTATTTTAAATATCTCCTGTTCTGAGAATGCAAAGGATTATTAGGAAACACTGAAATGAAGCTTTAACTTACATTACATTAATTTGGTATTTAATGATTTTCCTTTGCCATGAGTTAAATGTAAACATATAAGCATGATAAAATCTATCTATCTATCTATCTATCTATATATATATATATGCAACTACTCATTCCACTTTGTTTTATTATAAATATGTAATTTTTTATCTTTGTAAAATAAAACACACAACAGGACCAGTGAATTCTTAGCATTTGGTGGTAGGTTGATTTTTTCCAAGGAGTTTCCACAGAGACATGTGAAAGAGACATGTATTCCATGTGACAGTAAACAAATTTAGAGAGAGCAGCCTCTATAAATAATCTATGTTCATCATCTTACATAAGAAAGTGGAAAGTTAGCCACTTATTCCAATCTATTAAATGGTTTGCAGCAGTTTGGTAAGAAAACCTGCAGGCTTTCTCACTATCGTTATGCTGTCATGTGGCTGCAGTCAGGGAATGATGGCAGGATAAAGCCCATAAGCATGTGACTATAAATGGAAATACACATCAGTGATTTGGAAAGAAAATAAAAACCTCTAGGAAGACAGCATTAAGAGAACAAGAGAGAGCAACTTTTTTTTTTTTTTAATTCTGAATAGAAGTAATTTGCCACTTTCTACAATACATATTTAAAAGCTACAAGAGTATAATTTGGAACTGTATATAAATCACAGAACATAGATGTCAGAAGTATGTGCAACAGTCCTGCTTCAGCAAGGAGTACCCAGTCTGTTCAGGATAAGGATTCCTGAGGTTAGAGCACAGGAAGCAAAAGGCAGGGATTTTATTCCTAGCCAGGAAAAATCCTTGTACCACCTTGGATAAGTCAGTTTTCCACTCAGTTTTTCTTCCATCTGTAAATGATTGAAAAACACCTCCTAACCCCTAAGTGCATTATT
Source organism: Dromaius novaehollandiae (assembly GCF_036370855.1). Taxonomy (NCBI): domain Eukaryota; kingdom Metazoa; phylum Chordata; class Aves; order Casuariiformes; family Dromaiidae; genus Dromaius; species Dromaius novaehollandiae. The sequence goes on from NC_088098.1 coordinate 30,374,220, forward strand.
GCATTCTGTTATTACTTCCTGTTAGAAACAGATCTGATTCTCCCTAGAAGATCTGATTCTCCCTGAATACTGCCGATGTGGTGAGCAGGGATTAGAAAAAAAAAGCCTTTCAGCTACAGGAACAGAATTTCTCTGGCAGAGAGACTGTACAGGACAGCTACAAGCTGCCCTACACAGGTTTCCCATAAGCTTCAGGACAGGGAATACTAGGGGTACTGCCAGTCCAGGAAAGACGTATGTCAGGGAAAATAAGAAAGAGTGTCCCTGTCACATACTCAGCCTGAAACATGGCACGTATCAAATCCTGGCTAGTCTGCCCATATTAGGAAAGGTCAGGGGAAAAAAAGGAAAGAAATGGAAAAAAAAAAAAAAAAAAAGGAGAGCACAGAATTTCAGCAGATTTTCTACTAGGTTTCAGTTCTGCAGGTATAATGGGGCCAAATGCCCACTAGCTTGCTTGCCTATCATAAAGGCTTCTCACTACTTTCCTTGTTCCTAGTTCCTTATACTTTGCCAAGCCTTACATTTTAGGTCGAGATTGTAAATGTTTCTGATCTAGCAAAGGTTTGTTGTTTTTCTGAAAGACCAGCCTAAGTGGTTCCCTAAAGAGTGGGGGAAACAAAAGTTGTCCAAAAAACAATAAGCTTTCACTAGAAATTCCAGTAGTCTCCATTCACTCTCCTCTTTCGAAGTAGAGATTTGACAGATGGCATCAGGAGATGATTTCATATCTGGGATATGAATCTTTTATCCTTCTGCAAATCTAACCCTCACGTGGCCAAGTTGTAACCCTTTGGAAAAAGGAAACCAGTTTTCACACATGCTACATACCTTCTAGGTGTTGAACTCTTGGAGCTTGAGAGAGAAAAAAATGTTCCCAGGTCTCACTAAGCCATTGCTGTCAGCAAATATCTGTACCCTTTCCCCACAAAGGGATGACGACTTATGACTGCTATCAGTTTCTTAGCTTGAAAGGCAAAGGTCTCAAAACAGATCTCAGGGTTCCAGGCAGAGATAGGTGATTCCAGCTAGATATATTTTCCCCACACCAGGAGAAAAGCATATCAGCAGAGCAGGGACCTGAACAAAAGATTTTTATATCTGAATTCAGTAAGGGTAGTACTTGAATATAATGTTTTCCATTCCTCAGTTCCTCAAGTACACATCATGTCCTTTGCATGTCAATTTGACCATCCAAATAGATTAATAATTTCACTGTGCCTCCTTATTTATCTGTAAAATGGGTGTGATAGCATCCCCTCACCTCAGGAATATGGTGTGATAATCAATTAATTAATGCTTGTGTACAGCCAGATATTCAAGAGCAATAGAGAGAATCCAGGAGGAAAATGATTATGTATTCAGAACGGATTGAATAGTGTGCAGTAAATAATGCATAGGAGCACACAGTGAAAAACATGAGAAAAACAAAACTGAATAACTGCTTATTCAGCTATACATAGTATACTGAACCAAGCAGAAACCCAGTCAGAAAAATACCTTTCAGTCATATAATTAAAGGCTATTACACACGTATGCACAAGGAATACAAAGGAAGATTCCATAGCATACTTAATATTTTCAACTGAAGCAAGGAACATTTTATAATAACAAATTTCTTTACAATATTTGAGGCTGTGAAAATAATGTTGCAGAAATTACAAAGAATTTGGCAAAATGGAGGACACATGTATGTTATTTTCCCTGTGAACCTTGCAAAGCTTGAGATCTTGCCAAGTACTTCATGGTGTAAAATATTATTATGCCAGTGGGAAAAACATAGCCTGGCAACATCTGTCACTAGCCAGATGTTAAATGAACTGCTCTTAACACACAACTATACTACAGTTATAAAAAGCTTGGAACTTTGGTATCCCTGACATATTTCCCTTCTGCAATGATGATTCCAATATGGTGTCAGATGGAAGTCACAATTTAATTGAAACATCACTTCAAATCAGTGGACAGTCCTGCAAAAAAAAAATATAAAAATTGTACATAATTCCAGGGTCTTCTTTCCTACTTCACTAAACTCTCTAAATAATTTAATTTCTTAAACAGGGGATACAGCATGTATTTTCCAATTGCCATTACAGAACTACCCCTGCGGGTTTGAACTGTGCATGCTTATCAATAACACATATTTGGAACCTGAATCCAATCATACATGAGTATGAGCCACGAGTAAATTCATCAAAGTTAGTGGAGCTATACCAGTATAATGATCTAACCCAGTATTTACTACTGTCAACCAAAGCCTACTATAGATATAGGGTTAGGGTTAGGGTTGAGAGGAAGAGAGAGCGTAGAGGTGCCGTTGGAGTGGGTGTGGAAAGGGTGTGCCAAAGGAAGAGGTTTGGTGCCAAGAGAGCTGTGCTGGGAGGACTTTGGGGTCTGGGCTACAGCGGGGGCTCTTTGCGACAGCCGGGGCCTGAAAACATGTTCCCAGTTAGGGTTAGGGTTAGGGTTAGGGTTGAGAGGAAGAGAGAGCGTAGAGGCGCTGTTGCAGTGGGTGTGGAAAGGGTGTGCCAAAGGAAGAGGTTTGGTGCCAAGAGAGCTGTGCTGGGAGGAGTTTGGCGTCTGGGCCACCAATGGGGCTAGGTGCCAGGTGGGGACTGAAAAGCCTGTTCCCAATTAGGGTTAGGGTTAGGGTTTGGCTTAGGGTTAGGGCTGAGAGGAAGAGAGAGCGTAGAGGCACCGTTGGAGTGGGTGTGGAAAGGGTGCGCCAAAGGAAGAGGTTTGGTGACAAGAGAGCTGTGCTGGGAGGACTTTGGGGTCTGGGCTACAGCGGGGGCTCTTTGCTACAGCCGGGGCCTGAAAACATGTTCCCAATTAGGGTTAGGGTTAGCGTTGAGAGGAAGAGAGAGCGTAGAGGCACCGCTGGAGTGGGTGTGGAAGGGGTGTGCCAAAGGAAGAGGTTTGGTGCCAAGAGAGCTGTGCTGGGAGGACTTTGGGGTCTGGGCTACTATGGGGGCTCTTTGCAACACCCGGGCCCTGAAAAATGTGTTCCCAATTAGCGTTAGGGTTAGGGTTGAGAGGAAGAGAGAGCGTAGAGGCGCCGTTGGAGTGGGTGTGGAAAGGGTGTGCCAAAGGAAGAGGTTTGGTGCCAAGAGAGCTGTGCTGGGAGGACCTTGCATCTCGGCTACCTAAGTGACCTTCGCGACAGCCGGGGCCTGAAAAACGTGTTCCCAATTAGGGTTAGGGTTAGGGTTAGGGTTGAGAGGAAGAGAGAGCGTAGAGGCACCGCTGGAGTGTGTGTGGAAAGGGTGTGCAAAGGAAGAGGTTTGGTGCCAAGAGAGCTGTGCTGGGAGGACTTTGGGGTCTGGGCTACAGCGGGGGCTCTTTGTGACAGCTGGGGCCTGAAAAACATGCTCCCAATTAGGGTTAGGGTTAGGGTTAGGGTTAGGGTTGAGAGGAAGAGAGAGCGTCGAGGCGCCGTTGGAGTGGGTGTGGAAAGGGTGTGCCAAAGGAAGAGGTTTGGTGCCAAGAGAGCTGTGCTGGGAGGACTTTGCCGTCTGGGCTACAGCGGGGGCTCTTTGCGACAGCCGGGCCTGAAAAATGTGTTCCCAATTAGGGTTAGGGTTAGGGTTGAGAGGAAGAGAGAGCGTAGAGGCGCCGCTGGAGTGGGTGTGGAAAGGGTATGCCAAAGGAAGAGGTTTGGTGCTACGAGAGCTGTGCTGGGAGGACTTTGGGGTCTGGGCTACAGCGGGGGCTCTTTGCTACAGCCGGGCCTGAAAAGCCTGTTCCCAATTAGGGTTAGGGTTAGGGTTGAGAGGAAGAGAGAGCGTAGAGGCGCCGTTCGAGTGGGTGTGGAAAGGGTGTGCCAAAGGAAGAGGTTTGGTGCCAAGAGAGCTGTGCTGGGAGGACTTTGGGGTCTGGGCTACAGCAGAGGCTCTTTGCGACAGCCGGGGCCTGAAAACATGTTCCCAATTAGGGTTAGGGTTAGGGTTAGGGTTGAGAGGAAGAGAGAGCACAGAGGCGCCGTTGGAGTGGGTGTGGAAAGGGTGTGCCAAAGGAAGAGGTTTGGTGCCAAGAGAGCCGTGCTGGGAGGACCTTGGGATCTGAGCTACAACGGGGGCTCTTTGCAACAGCCGGGCCCCGAGAAACCTGTTCCCAGTTAGGGTTAGGGTTAGGGTTAGGGTTGAGAGGAAGAGAGAGCGTAGAGGCGCCGCTGGAGTGGGTGTGGAAAGGGTGTGCCAAAGGAAGAGGTTTGGTGCCGAGAGCTGTGCTGGGAGGATTTTGGGGTCTGGGCTACAGCGGGGGCTCTTTGCAACACCCGGACCCTGAAAAGTGTGTTCCCAATTAGGGTTAGGGTTAGGGTTGAGAGGAAGAGAGAGCGTAGAGGCACCGCTGGAGTGGGTGTGGAAAGGGTGTGCCAAAGGAAGAGGTTTGGTGCCAAGAGAGCTGTGCTGGGAGGACTTTGGGGTCTGGGCTACAGCGGGGGCTCTTTGGTACAGCCAGGGCCTGAAAAATGTGTTCCCAATTAGGGTTAGGGTTAGGGTTAGGGTTAGGGTTAGGGTTGAGAAGAAGAGAGAGCGTAGAGGTGTTGTTGGAGTGGGTGTGGAAAGGGTGTGCCAAAGGAAGAGGTTTGGTGCCAAGAAAGCTGTGCTGGGAGGACTTTGGGATCTGAGCTACAACGGGGGCTCTTTGCGACATCTGGGGCCTGAGAAGCCTTTTCCCAATTAGAGTTAGGGTTAGGGTTAGGGTTAGGGTTGAGAGGAAGAGAGAACGCAGAGGCGCCGTTGGAGTGGGTGTGGAAAGGGTGTGCAAAGGAAGAGGTTTGGTGCCAAGAGAGCTGTGCTGGGAGGACTTTGGGGTCTGGGCTACAGCGGGGGCTCTTTGCAACAGCTGGGGCCTGAAAAATGTGTTCCCAATTAGCGTTAGGGTTAGGGTTAGGGTTAGGGTTAGGGTTGAGAGGAAGAGAGAGCACAGAGGCGCCGTTGGAGTGGGTGTGGAAAGGGTGTGCCAAAGGAAGAGGTTTGGTGCCGAGAGCTGTGCTGGGAGGATTTTGGGGTCTGGGCTACAGCGGGGGCTCTTTGCAACACCCGGACCCTGAAAAGTGTGTTCCCAATTAGGGTTAGGGTTAGGGTTGAGAGGAAGAGAGAGCGTAGAGGCACCGCTGGAGTGGGTGTGGAAAGGGTGTGCCAAAGGAAGAGGTTTGGTGCCAAGAGAGCTGTGCTGGGAGGACTTTGGGGTCTGGGCTACAGCGGGGGCTCTTTGGTACAGCCAGGGCCTGAAAAATGTGTTCCCAATTAGGGTTAGGGTTAGGGTTAGGGTTAGGGTTAGGGTTGAGAAGAAGAGAGAGCGTAGAGGTGTTGTTGGAGTGGGTGTGGAAAGGGTGTGCCAAAGGAAGAGGTTTGGTGCCAAGAAAGCTGTGCTGGGAGGACTTTGGGATCTGAGCTACAACGGGGGCTCTTTGCGACATCTGGGGCCTGAGAAGCCTGTTCCCAATTAGAGTTAGGGTTAGGGTTAGGGTTAGGGTTGAGAGGAAGAGAGAACGCAGAGGCGCCGTTGGAGTGGGTGTGGAAAGGTTGTGCAAAGGAAGAGGTTTGGTGCCAAGAGAGCTGTACTTGGAGGACTTTGGGTTCTGGGCTACAGCGGGGGCTCTTTGCAACACCTGGGTCTGAAAAACCTGTTCCCAATTAGGGTTAGGGTTAGGGTTGAAAGGAAGAGAGAGCGTAGAGGCACCGTTGGAGTGGGTGTGGAAAGGGTGTGCCAAAGGAAGAGGTTTGGTGCCAAGAGAGCTGTGCTGGGAGGACTTTGGGGTCTAGGCTACAGCGGGGGCTCTTTGCGACAGCCGGGGCCTGAAAAGCCTGTTCCCAATTAGGGTTAGGGTTAGGGTTAGGGTTAGGGTAAGGGCTGAGAGGAAGAGAGAGCATAGACGCTCCGTTGGAGTGGGTGTGGAAAGGGTGTGCCAAAGGAAGAGGTTTGGTGCCAAGAGAGCTGTGCTGGGAGGACGTTGGGATCTGGGCCACCACAGGGATCCTGGTGCCAGCCGGGGCCTGAAAAACGTGCTCCCGATTCGGGTTAGTGTTAGCTTTAGGGTTGAGAGGAAGAGAGAGCGTAGAGGCGCCGCTGGAGTGGGTGTGGAAAGGGTGTGCCAAAGGAAGAGGTTTGGTGCCAAGAGAGCTGTGCTGGGAGCACCTTGGATCTGGGCTACCTAAGGGACCCTGGGGCAAGCCAGGGCCTGAAAAACGTGCTCCCAATTAGGGTTAAGGTTAGCGTTAGGGTTGAGAGGAAGAGAGAGCACAGAGGTGCTGTTGGAGTGGGTGTGGAAAGGGTGTGCCAAAGGAAGAGGTTTGGTGCCAAGAGAGCTGTGCTTGGAGGACTTTGGGGTCTGGGCCACCAATGGGGCTTGGTGCCAGCCAGGGCCTGAAAAACCTGTCCCCAATTAGGGTTAGTGTTAGGCTTAGGGTTAGGGCTGAGAGGAAGAGAGAGTGTAGAGGCGACGCTGGAGTGGGTGTGGAAAGGTTGTGCCAATGGAAGAGGTTTGGTGCCAAGAGAGCTGTGCTGGGAGCACCTTGGATCTGGACTACCTACGGGAACCTGGGGCAAGGCAGGGCCTGAAAAACGTGCTCCCAATTAGGGTTAGGCATAGGGTTAGGGTTAGGGTTAGGGTTAGGGTTGAGAGGAAGACAGAGCGTAGAGGCGCCGTTGGAGTGGGTGTGGAAAGGGTGTGCCAAAGGAAGAGGTTTGGTGCCAAGAAAGCTGTGCTGGGAGGACTTTGGGATCTGAGCTACAACGGGGGCTCTTTGCGACATCTGGGGCCTGAGAAGCCTGTTCCCAATTAGAGTTAGGGTTAGGGTTAGGGTTAGGGTTGAGAGGAAGAGAGAACGCAGAGGCGCCGTTGGAGTGGGTGTGGAAAGGGTGTGCAAAGGAAGAGGTTTGGTGCCAAGAGAGCTGTGCTGGGAGGACTTTGGGGTCTGGGCTACAGCGGGGGCTCTTTGCAACAGCTGGGGCCTGAAAAATGTGTTCCCAATTAGCGTTAGGGTTAGGGTTAGGGTTAGGGTTAGGGTTGAGAGGAAGAGAGAGCACAGAGGCGCCGTTGGAGTGGGTGTGGAAAGGGTGTGCCAAAGGAAGAGGTTTGGTGCCAAGAGAGCTGTGCTGGGAGGACTTTGCCGTCTGGGCCACCAAAGGGGCTTGGTGCCAGCCGGGGCCTGAAAAACCTGTCCCCAATTAGGGTTAGGGTTAGGGTTAGGGTTGAGAGGAAGACAGCGTAGAGGCGCCCCTGGAGTGGCTGTGGAAAGGGTGTGCCAAAGGAAGAGGTTTGGTGCCAAGAGAGCTGTACTTGGAGGACTTTGGGTTCTGGGCTACAGCGGGGGCTCTTTGCAACACCTGGGTCTGAAAAACCTGTTCCCAATTAGGGTTAGGGTTAGGGTTGAAAGGAAGAGAGAGCGTAGAGGCACCGTTGGAGTGGGTGTGGAAAGGGTGTGCCAAAGGAAGAGGTTTGGTGCCAAGAGAGCTGTGCTGGGAGGACTTTGGGGTCTGCGCAACCTAAGAGAGCCTGGTCTCAGCCGGGGCCTGAAAAATGTGTTCCCAATTAGGGTTAGGGTTAGGGTTGAGAGGAAGAGAGAGCGTACAGGTGCCGTTGGAGTGGGTGTGGAAAGGGTGTGCCAAAGGAAGAGGTTTGGTGCCAAGAGAGCTGTGCTGGGAGGACTTTGGGGTCTAGGCTACAGCGGGGGCTCTTTGCGACAGCCGGGGCCTGAAAAGCCTGTTCCCAATTAGGGTTAGGGTTAGGGTTAGGGTTAGGGTAAGGGCTGAGAGGAAGAGAGAGCATAGACGCTCCGTTGGAGTGGGTGTGGAAAGGGTGTGCCAAAGGAAGAGGTTTGGTGCCAAGAGAGCTGTGCTGGGAGGACGTTGGGATCTGGGCCACCACAGGGATCCTGGTGCCAGCCGGGGCCTGAAAAACGTGCTCCCGATTCGGGTTAGTGTTAGCTTTAGGGTTGAGAGGAAGAGAGAGCGTAGAGGCGCCGCTGGAGTGGGTGTGGAAAGGGTGTGCCAAAGGAAGAGGTTTGGTGCCAAGAGAGCTGTGCTGGGAGGACCTTGGATCTGGGCTACCTAAGGGACCCTGGGGCAAGCCAGGGCCTGAAAAACGTGCTCCCAATTAGGGTTAAGGTTAGCGTTAGGGTTGAGAGGAAGAGAGAGCACAGAGGTGCTGTTGGAGTGGGTGTGGAAAGGGTGTGCCAAAGGAAGAGGTTTGGTGCCAAGAGAGCTGTGCTTGGAGGACTTTGGGGTCTGGGCCACCAATGGGGCTTGGTGCCAGCCAGGGCCTGAAAAACCTGTCCCCAATTAGGGTTAGTGTTAGGCTTAGGGTTAGGGCTGAGAGGAAGAGAGAGTGTAGAGGCGACGCTGGAGTGGGTGTGGAAAGGTTGTGCCAATGGAAGAGGTTTGGTGCCAAGAGAGCTGTGCTGGGAGCACCTTGGATCTGGACTACCTACGGGAACCTGGGGCAAGGCAGGGCCTGAAAAACGTGCTCCCAATTAGGGTTAGGCATAGGGTTAGGGTTAGGGTTAGGGTTAGGGTTGAGAGGAAGACAGAGCGTAGAGGCGCCGTTGGAGTGGGTGTGGAAAGGGTGTGCCAAAGGAAGAGGTTTGGTGCCAAGAAAGCTGTGCTGGGAGGACTTTGGGATCTGAGCTACAACGGGGGCTCTTTGCGACATCTGGGGCCTGAGAAGCCTGTTCCCAATTAGAGTTAGGGTTAGGGTTAGGGTTAGGGTTGAGAGGAAGAGAGAACGCAGAGGCGCCGTTGGAGTGGGTGTGGAAAGGGTGTGCAAAGGAAGAGGTTTGGTGCCAAGAGAGCTGTGCTGGGAGGACTTTGGGGTCTGGGCTACAGCGGGGGCTCTTTGGAACAGCTGGGGCCTGAAAAATGTGTTCCCAATTAGCGTTAGGGTTAGGGTTAGGGTTAGGGTTAGGGTTGAGAGGAAGAGAGAGCACAGAGGCGCCGTTGGAGTGGGTGTGGAAAGGGTGTGCCAAAGGAAGAGGTTTGGTGCCAAGAGAGCTGTGCTGGGAGGACTTTGCCGTCTGGGCCACCAAAGGGGCTTGGTGCCAGCCGGGGCCTGAAAAACCTGTCCCCAATTAGGGTTAGGGTTAGGGTTAGGGTTGAGAGGAAGACAGCGTAGAGGCGCCCCTGGAGTGGCTGTGGAAAGGGTGTGCCAAAGGAAGAGGTTTGGTGCCAAGAGAGCTGTACTTGGAGGACTTTGGGTTCTGGGCTACAGCGGGGGCTCTTTGCAACACCTGGGTCTGAAAAACCTGTTCCCAATTAGGGTTAGGGTTAGGGTTGAAAGGAAGAGAGAGCGTAGAGGCACCGTTGGAGTGGGTGTGGAAAGGGTGTGCCAAAGGAAGAGGTTTGGTGCCAAGAGAGCTGTGCTGGGAGGACTTTGGGGTCTGCGCAACCTAAGAGAGCCTGGTCTCAGCCGGGGCCTGAAAAATGTGTTCCCAATTAGGGTTAGGGTTAGGGTTGAGAGGAAGAGAGAGCGTACAGGTGCCGTTGGAGTGGGTGTGGAAAGGGTGTGCCAAAGGAAGAGGTTTGGTGCCAAGAGAGCTGTGCTGGGAGGACTTTGGGGTCTAGGCTACAGCGGGGGCTCTTTGCGACAGCCGGGGCCTGAAAAGCCTGTTCCCAATTAGGGTTAGGGTTAGGGTTAGGGTTAGGGTAAGGGCTGAGAGGAAGAGAGAGCATAGACGCTCCGTTGGAGTGGGTGTGGAAAGGGTGTGCCAAAGGAAGAGGTTTGGTGCCAAGAGAGCTGTGCTGGGAGGACGTTGGGATCTGGGCCACCACAGGGATCCTGGTGCCAGCCGGGGCCTGAAAAACGTGCTCCCGATTCGGGTTAGTGTTAGCTTTAGGGTTGAGAGGAAGAGAGAGCGTAGAGGCGCCGCTGGAGTGGGTGTGGAAAGGGTGTGCCAAAGGAAGAGGTTTGGTGCCAAGAGAGCTGTGCTGGGAGGACCTTGGATCTGGGCTACCTAAGGGACCCTGGGGCAAGCCAGGGCCTGAAAAACGTGCTCCCAATTAGGGTTAAGGTTAGCGTTAGGGTTGAGAGGAAGAGAGAGCACAGAGGTGCTGTTGGAGTGGGTGTGGAAAGGGTGTGCCAAAGGAAGAGGTTTGGTGCCAAGAGAGCTGTGCTTGGAGGACTTTGGGGTCTGGGCCACCAATGGGGCTTGGTGCCAGCCAGGGCCTGAAAAACCTGTCCCCAATTAGGGTTAGTGTTAGGCTTAGGGTTAGGGCTGAGAGGAAGAGAGAGTGTAGAGGCGACGCTGGAGTGGGTGTGGAAAGGTTGTGCCAATGGAAGAGGTTTGGTGCCAAGAGAGCTGTGCTGGGAGCACCTTGGATCTGGACTACCTACGGGAACCTGGGGCAAGGCAGGGCCTGAAAAACGTGCTCCCAATTAGGGTTAGGCATAGGGTTAGGGTTAGGGTTAGGGTTAGGGTTGAGAGGAAGACAGAGCGTAGAGGCGCCGTTGGAGTGGGTGTGGAAAGGGTGTGCCAAAGGAAGAGGTTTGGTGCCAAGAGAGCTGTGCTTGGAGGAGTTTGGGGTCTGGGTTACAGCGGGGGCTCTTTGCAACACCCAGGTCTGAAAAACCTGTTCCCAATTAGGGTTAGGGTTAGGGTTGAGAGGAAGAGAGAGCGTAGAGGCGCCGTTGGAGTGGGTGTGGAAAGGGTGTACCAGAGGAAGAGGTTTGGTGCCAAGAGAGCTGTGCTGGGAGGACTTTGGTGTCTGCGCAACCTAAGAGACCCTGGTCTCAGTCGGGGCCTGAAAAACGTGTTCCCAATTAGGATTAGGGTTAGGGCTGAGAGGAAGAGAGAGCATAGACGCTCCGCTGGAGTGTGTGTGGAAAGGGTGTGCCAAAGGAAGAGGTTTGGTGCCAAGAGAGCTGTGCTGGGAGCACCTTGTATCTGGGCTACTTAAGGGACCCTGGTGCCAGACAGGGTCTGAAAAACGTGTTCCGAATTAGGGTTAAGGTTAGCGTTAGGGTTGAGAGGAAGAGAGAGCACAGAGGCGCCGTCGGAGTGGGTGTGGAAAGGGTGTGCCAAAGGAAGAGGTTTGGTGCCAAGAGAGCTGTGCTGGGAGGACTTTGGCGTCTGGGCTACCTAAGGGACCCTGGGGCAAGCCAGGGCCTGAAAAACGTGCTCCCAAATAGGGTTAGGGTTAGGGTTAGGGTTAGGGTTAGGGTTGAGAGGAAGAGAGAGAGTAGAGGTGCCGTTGGAGTGGGTGTGGAAAGGGTGTGCCAAAGGAAGAGGTTTGGTGCCAAGAGAGCTGTGCTGGGAGGAGCTTGGATCTGGGCTACAGCGGGGGCTCTTTGCAACAGCCGGGGCCTGAAAAACATGTTCCCAGTTAGCGTTAGGGTTAGGGCTAGGGTTAGGGTTGAGAGGAAGAGAGAGCACAGAGGCGCCGTTGGAGTGGGTGTGGAAAGGGTGTGCCAAAGGAAGAGGTTTGGTGCCAAGAGAGCTGTGCTGGGAGGACTTTGGCGTCTGGGCTACAGCGGGGCTCTTTGCAAAAGCCGGGGCCTGAAAATCCTGTTCCCAATTAGGGTTAGGGTTAGGCTTAGGGTTAGGGTTAGGGTTGAGAGGAAGAGAGAGCACAGAGGCCCCGCTGGAGTGGGTGTGGAAAGGGTGTGCCAAAGGAAGAGGTTTGGTGCCAAGAGAGCTGTGCTGGGAGCACCTTGGATCTGGGCTACCTAAGGCACCCTGGGGCAAGCCGGGGCCTGAAAAACATGTTCCCATTTAGGGTTAGGGTTAGGGTTAGGGTTAGGGTTAGGGTTAGGGTTGAGAGGAAGAGAGAGCGTAGAGGCGCTGTTGCAGAGGGTGTGGAAAGGGTGTGCCAAAGGAAGAGGTTTGGTGCCAAGAGAGCTGTGCTGGGAGGACTTTGGCGTCTGGGCCACCAATGGGGCTAGGTGCCAGGTGGGGACTGAAAAGCCTGTTCCCAATTAGGGTTAGGGTTTGGCTTAGGGTTAGGGCTGAGAGGAAGAGAGAGCGTAGAGGCACCGTTGGAGTGGGTGTGGAAAGGGTGCGCCAAAGGAAGAGGTTTGGTGACAAGAGAGCTGTGCTGGGAGGACTTTGGGGTCTGGGCTACAGCGGGGGCTCTTTGCTACAGCCGGGGCCTGAAAACATGTTCCCAATTAGGGTTAGGGTTAGCGTTGAGAGGAAGAGAGAGCGTAGAGGCACCGCTGGAGTGGGTGTGGAAGGGGTGTGCCAAAGGAAGAGGTTTGGTGCCAAGAGAGCTGTGCTGGGAGGACTTTGGGGTCTGGGCTACTATGGGGGCTCTTTGCAACACCCGGGCCCTGAAAAATGTGTTCCCAATTAGCGTTAGGGTTAGGGTTGAGAGGAAGAGAGAGCGTAGAGGCGCCGTTGGAGTGGGTGTGGAAAGGGTGTGCCAAAGGAAGAGGTTTGGTGCCAAGAGAGCTGTGCTGGGAGGACCTTGCATCTCAGCTACCTAAGTGACCCTCGTGACAGCCGGGCCCTGAAAAACGTGTTCCCAATTAGGGATAGGGTTAGGGTTGAGGGGAAGAGAGAGCGTCGAGGCGCCGTTGGAGTGGGTGTGGAAAGGGTGTGCCAAAGGAAGAGGTTTGGTGCCAAGAGAGCTGTGCTGGGAGGACCTTGCATCTCGGCTACCTAAGTGACCTTCGCGACAGCCGGGGCCTGAAAAACGTGTTCCCAATTAGGGTTAGGGTTAGGGTTGAGAGGAAGAGAGAGCGTAGGGGCACCGCTGGAGTGTGTGTAAAGGGTGTGCAAAGGAAGAGGTTTGGTGCCAAGAGAGCTGTGCTGGGAGGACTTTGGGGTCTGGGCTACAGCGGGGGCTCTTTGTGACAGCTGGGGCCTGAAAAACATGCTCCCAATTAGGGTTAGGGTTAGGGTTAGGGTTAGGGTTGAGAGGAAGAGAGAGCGTCGAGGCGCCGTTGGAGTGGGTGTGGAAAGGGTGTGCCAAAGGAAGAGGTTTGGTGCCAAGAGAGCTGTGCTGGGAGGACTTTGCCGTCTGGACTACAGCGGGGGCTCTTTGCGACAGCCGGGCCTGAAAAATGTGTTCCCAATTAGGGTTAGGGTTAGGGTTGAGAGGAAGAGAGAGCGTAGAGGCGCCGTTGGAGTGGGTGTGGAAAGGGTATGCCAAAGGAAGAGGTTTGGTGCTACGAGAGCTGTGCTGGGAGGACTTTGGGGTCTGGGCTACAGCGGGGGCTCTTTGCTACAGCCGGGCCTGAAAAGCCTGTTCCCAATTAGGGTTAGGGTTAGGGTTGAGAGGAAGAGAGAGCGTAGAGGCGCCGTTCGAGTGGGTGTGGAAAGGGTGTGCCAAAGGAAGAGGTTTAGTGCCAAGAAAGCTGTGCTGGGAGGACTTTGGGGTCTGGGCTACAGCAGAGGCTCTTTGCGACAGCCGGGGCCTGAAAACATGTTCCCAATTAGGGTTAGGGTTAGGGTTAGGGTTGAGAGGAAGAGAGAGCGTAGAGGCGCCGTTGGAGTGGGTGTGGAAAGGGTGTGCCAAAGGAAGAGGTTTGGTGCCAAGAGAGCCGTGCTGGGAGGACCTTGGGATCTGAGCTACAACGGGGGCTCTTTGCAACAGCCGGGCCCCGAGAAACCTGTTCCCAGTTAGGGTTAGGGTTAGGGTTAGGGTTGAGAGGAAGAGAGAGCGTAGAGGCGCCGCTGGAGTGGGTGTGGAAAGGGTGTGCCAAAGGAAGAGGTTTGGTGCCGAGAGCTGTGCTGGGAGGACTTTGGGGTCTGGGCTACAGCGGGGGCTCTTTGCAACACCCGGACCCTGAAAAGTGTGTTCCCAATTAGGGTTAGGGTTAGGGTTGAGAGGAAGAGAGAGCGTAGAGGCACCGCTGGAGTGGGTGTGGAAAGGGTGTGCCAAAGGAAGAGGTTTGGTGCCAAGAGAGCTGTGCTGGGAGGACTTTGGGATCTGAGCTACAACGGGGGCTCTTTGCGACATCTGGGGCCTGAGAAGCCTGTTCCCAATTAGAGTTAGGGTTAGGGTTAGGGTTAGGGTTGAGAGGAAGAGAGAACGCAGAGGCGCCGTTGGAGTGGGTGTGGAAAGGGTGTGCAAAGGAAGAGGTTTGGTGCCAAGAGAGCTGTGCTGGGAGGACTTTGGGGTCTGGGCTACAGCGGGGGCTCTTTGGAACAGCTGGGGCCTGAAAAATGTGTTCCCAATTAGCGTTAGGGTTAGGGTTAGGGTTAGGGTTAGGGTTGAGAGGAAGAGAGAGCACAGAGGCGCCGTTGGAGTGGGTGTGGAAAGGGTGTGCCAAAGGAAGAGGTTTGGTGCCAAGAGAGCTGTGCTGGGAGGACTTTGGTGTCTGGGCCAGTAATGGGGCTTGGTGCCAGCCGGGGCCTGAAAAACCTGTCCCCAATTAGGGTTAGTGTTAGGCTTAGGGTTAGGGCTGAGAAGAAGAGAGAGTGTAGAGGCGACGCTGGAGTGGGTGTGGAAAGGGTGTGCCAATGGAAGAGGTTTGGTGCCAAGAGAGCTGTGCTGGGAGCACCTTGGAGCTGGACTACCTACGGGAACCTGGGGCAAGGCAGGGCCTGAAAAATGTGCTCCCAATTAGGGTTAGGCATAGGGTTAGGGTTAGGGTTAGGGTTAGGGTTGAGAGGAAGAGATAGCGTAGAGGCGCCGTTGGAGTGGGTGTGGAAAGGGTGTGCCAAAGGAAGAGGTTTGGTGCCAAGAGAGCTGTGCTTGGAGGAGTTTGGGGTCTGGGCTACAGTGGGGGCTCTTTGCAACACCCGGGTCTGAAAAACATGTTCCCAATTAGGGTTAGGGTTAGGGTTGAGAGGAAGAGAGAGCGTAGAGGCGCCGCTGGAGTGGGTGTGGAAAGGGTGTGCCAAAGGAAGAGGTTTGGTGCCAAGAGAGCTGTGCTGGGTGGACCTTGGATCTGGGCTACCTAAGGGACCCTGGGGCAAGGCAGGGCCTGAAAAATGTGCTCCCAATTAGGGTTAGGGTTAGGGTTAGGATTAGTGTTAGGGTTGAGAAGAAGAGAGAGCGTAGTGGTGCCGTTGGAGTGTAGGTGGAAAGGGTGTGCCAAAGGAAGAGGTTTGGTGCCAAGAGAGCTGTGCTGGGAGCACCTTGGATCTGGGCCACCACAGGGACCCTGGTTCCAGATGGGGCTTGAAAAACTGGTTCCCAGTTAGGGTTAGGGTTAGGGTTGAGAGGAAGAGAGAGCGTAGAGCCACCGCTGGAGTGGCTGTGGAAAGGGTGTGCCAAAGGAAGAGGTTTGGTGCCAAGAGAGCTGTGCTGGGAGGACTTTGGGGTCTGCGCAACCTAAGAGAGCCTGGTCTCAGCCGGGGCCTGAAAAATGTGTTCCCAATTAGGGTTAGGGTTAGGGTTGAGAGGAAGAGAGAGCGTACAGGTGCCGTTGGAGTGGGTGTGGAAAGGGTGTGCCAAAGGAAGAGGTTTGGTGCCAAGAGAGCTGTGCTGGGAGGACTTTGGGGTCTAGGCTACAGCGGGGGCTCTTTGCGACAGCCGGGGCCTGAAAAGCCTGTTCCCAATTAGGGTTAGGGTTAGGGTTAGGGTTAGGGTAAGGGCTGAGAGGAAGAGAGAGCATAGACGCTCCGTTGGAGTGGGTGTGGAAAGGGTGTGCCAAAGGAAGAGGTTTGGTGCCAAGAGAGCTGTGCTGGGAGGACGTTGGGATCTGGGCCACCACAGGGATCCTGGTGCCAGCCGGGGCCTGAAAAACGTGCTCCCGATTCGGGTTAGTGTTAGCTTTAGGGTTGAGAGGAAGAGAGAGCGTAGAGGCGCCGCTGGAGTGGGTGTGGAAAGGGTGTGCCAAAGGAAGAGGTTTGGTGCCAAGAGAGCTGTGCTGGGAGGACCTTGGATCTGGGCTACCTAAGGGACCCTGGGGCAAGCCAGGGCCTGAAAAACGTGCTCCCAATTAGGGTTAAGGTTAGCGTTAGGGTTGAGAGGAAGAGAGAGCACAGAGGTGCTGTTGGAGTGGGTGTGGAAAGGGTGTGCCAAAGGAAGAGGTTTGGTGCCAAGAGAGCTGTGCTTGGAGGACTTTGGGGTATGGGCTACCAATGGGGCTTGGTGCCAGCCAGGGCCTGAAAAACCTGTCCCCAATTAGGGTTAGTGTTAGGCTTAGGGTTAGGGCTGAGAGGAAGAGAGAGTGTAGAGGCGACGCTGGAGTGGGTGTGGAAAGGTTGTGCCAATGGAAGAGGTTTGGTGCCAAGAGAGCTGTGCTGGGAGCACCTTGGATCTGGACTACCTACGGGAACCTGGGGCAAGGCAGGGCCTGAAAAACGTGCTCCCAATTAGGGTTAGGCATAGGGTTAGGGTTAGGGTTAGGGTTAGGGTTGAGAGGAAGACAGAGCGTAGAGGCGCCGTTGGAGTGGGTGTGGAAAGGGTGTGCCAAAGGAAGAGGTTTGGTGCCAAGAGAGCTGTGCTTGGAGGAGTTTGGGGTCTGGGCTACAGCGGGGGCTCTTTGCAACACCCAGGTCTGAAAAACCTGTTCCCAATTAGGGTTAGGGTTAGGGTTGAGAGGAAGAGAGAGCGTAGAGGCGCCGTTGGAGTGGGTGTGGAAAGGGTGTACCAGAGGAAGAGGTTTGGTGCCAAGAGAGCTGTGCTGGGAGGACTTTGGTGTCTGCGCAACCTAAGAGACCCTGGTCTCAGTCGGGGCCTGAAAAACGTGTTCCCAATTAGGGTTAGGGTTAGGGCTGAGAGGAAGAGAGAGCATAGACGCTCCGTTGGAGTGTGTGTGGAAAGGGTGTGCCAAAGGAAGAGGTTTGGTGCCAAGAGAGCTGTGCTGGGAGCACCTTGTATCTGGGCTACCTAAGGGACCCTGGTGCCAGACAGGGTCTGAAAAACGTGTTCCGAATTAGGGTTAAGGTTAGCGTTAGGGTTGAGAGGAAGAGAGAGCACAGAGGCGCCGTCGGAGTGGGTGTGGAAAGGGTGTGCCAAAGGAAGAGGTTTGGTGCCAAGAGAGCTGTGCTGGGAGGACTTTGGCGTCTGGGCCACCAATGGGGCTTGGTGCCAGCCGGGGCCTGAAAAACCTGTTCCCAATTAGGGTTGGGGTTAGGCTAAGTGTTAGGGCTGAGAGGAAGAGAGAGCGTAGAGGCGCCGTTGGAGTGGGTGTGGAAAGGGTGTGCCAAAGGAAGAGGTTTGGTGCCAAGAGAGCTGTGCTGGGAGCACCTTGGATCTGGGCTACCTAAGGGACCCTGGGGCAAGCCAGGGCCTGAAAAACGTGCTCCCAAATAGGGTTAGGGTTAGGGTTAGGGTTAGGGTTAGGGTTGAGAGGAAGAGAGAGAGTAGAGGTGCCGTTGGAGTGGGTGTGGAAAGGGTGTGCCAAAGGAAGAGGTTTGGTGCCAAGAGAGCTGTGCTGGGAGGAGCTTGGATCTGGGCTACAGCGGGGGCTCTTTGCAACAGCCGGGGCCTGAAAAACATGTTCCCAGTTAGCGTTAGGGTTAGGGCTAGGGTTAGGGTTGAGAGGAAGAGAGAGCACAGAGGCGCCGTTGGAGTGGGTGTGGAAAGGGTGTGCCAAAGGAAGAGGTTTGGTGCCAAGAGAGCTGTGCTGGGAGGACTTTGGCGTCTGGGCTACAGCGGGGCTCTTTGCAAAAGCCGGGGCCTGAAAATCCTGTTCCCAATTAGGGTTAGGGTTAGGCTTAGGGTTAGGGTTAGGGTTGAGAGGAAGAGAGAGCACAGAGGCCCCGCTGGAGTGGGTGTGGAAAGGGTGTGCCAAAGGAAGAGGTTTGGTGCCAAGAGAGCTGTGCTGGGAGCACCTTGGATCTGGGCCACCAATGGGGCTTGGTGCCCGCCGGGGCCTGAAAAACATGTCCCCAATTAGGGTTAGGGTTAGGATTAGGGTTAGGGCTGAGAGGAAGAGAGAGCGTAGAGGCGCCGTTGGAGTGGGTGTGGAAAGGGTGTTCCAAAGGAAGAGGTTTGGTGCCAAGAGAGCTGTGCTGGGAGCACCTTGGATCTGGACTACCTACGGGAATCTGGGGCAAGGCAGGGCCTAAAAAACGTGCTCCCAATTAGGGTTAGGCATAGGGTTAGGGTTAGGGTTATGGTTAGGGTTGAGAGGAAGAGAGAGCGTAGAGGCGCCGTTGGAGTGGGTGTGGAAAGGGTGTGCCAAAGGAAGAGGTTTGGTGCCAAGAGAGCTGTGCTGGGAGGACCTTGGATCTGGGTTACCTAAGGGACCCTGGTGCCAGGTGGGGCCTGAAAAACATGTTCCCAAATAGGGTTAGAGTTAGGGTTAGCATTAGGGTTAGGGCTGAGAGGAAGAGAGAGCGTAGAGGCGCCGTTGGAGTGGGTGTGGAAAGGGTGTGCCAAAGGAAGAGGTTTGGTGCCAAGAGAGCTGTGCTGGGAGCACCTTGGATCTGGGCTACAGCGGGGGCTCTTTGCAACAGCCGGGGCCTGAAAAACATGTTCCCAGTTAGCGTTAGGGTTAGGGCTAGGGTTAGGGTTGAGAGGAAGAGAGAGCACAGAGGCGCCGTTGGAGTGGGTGTGGAAAGGGTGTGCCAAAGGAAAAGGTTTGGTGCCAAGAGAGCTGTGCTGGGAGCACTTTGGATCTGGGCTACCTAAGGCACCCTGGGGCAAGCCGGGGCCTGAAAAACATGTTCCCATTTAGGGTTAGGGTTAGGGTTAGGGTTAGGGTTAGGGTTAGGGTTGAGAGGAAGAGAGAGCGTAGAGGCGCTGTTGCAGAGGGTGTGGAAAGGGTGTGCCAAAGGAAGAGGTTTGGTGCCAAGAGAGCTGTGCTGGGAGGACTTTGGCGTCTGGGCCACCAATGGGGCTAGGTGCCAGGTGGGGACTGAAAAGCCTGTTCCCAATTAGGGTTAGGGTTAGGGTTTGGCTTAGGGTTAGGGCTGAGAGGAAGAGAGAGCGTAGAGGCACCGTTGGAGTGGGTGTGGAAAGGGTGCGCCAAAGGAAGAGGTTTGGTGACAAGAGAGCTGTGCTGGGAGGACTTTGGGGTCTGGGCTACAGCGGGGGCTCTTTGCTACAGCCGGGGCCTGAAAACATGTTCCCAATTAGGGTTAGGGTTAGCGTTGAGAGGAAGAGAGAGCGTAGAGGCACCGCTGGAGTGGGTGTGGAAGGGGTGTGCCAAAGGAAGAGGTTTGGTGCCAAGAGAGCTGTGCTGGGAGGACTTTGGGGTCTGGGCTACTATGGGGGCTCTTTGCAACACCCGGGCCCTGAAAAATGTGTTCCCAATTAGCGTTAGGGTTAGGGTTGAGAGGAAGAGAGAGCGTAGAGGCGCCGTTGGAGTGGGTGTGGAAAGGGTGTGCCAAAGGAAGAGGTTTGGTGCCAAGAGAGCTGTGCTGGGAGGACCTTGCATCTCAGCTACCTAAGTGACCCTCGTGACAGCCGGGGCCTGAAAAACGTGTTCCCAATTAGGGATAGGGTTAGGGTTGAGGGGAAGAGAGAGCGTCGAGGCGCCGTTGGAGTGGGTGTGGAAAGGGTGTGCCAAAGGAAGAGGTTTGGTGCCAAGAGAGCTGTGCTGGGAGCACCTTGGATCTGGGCTACCTAAGGGACCCTGGGGCAAGCCAGGGCCTGAAAAACGTGTTCCCAGTTAGGGTTAGGGTTAGGGTTAGGGTTAGGGTTAGGGTTAGGGTTGAGAAGAAGAGAGAGAGTAGAGGTGCCGTTGGAGTGGGTGTGGAAAGGGTGTGCCAAAGGAAGAGGTTTGGTGCCAAGAGAGCTGTGCTGGGAGGAGCTTGGATCTGGGCTACAGCGGGGGCTCTTTGCAAGAGCCGGGGCCTGAAAAACATGTTCCCAGTTAGCGTTAGGGTTAGGGCTAGGGTTAGGGTTGAGAGGAAGAGAGAGCACAGAGGCGCCGTTGGAGTGGGTGTGGAAAGGGTGTTCCAAAGGAAGAGGTTTAGTGCCAAGAGAGCTGTGCTGGGAGGACTTTGGCGTCTGGGCTACAGCGGGGCTCTTTGCAAAAGCCGGGGCCTGAAAATCCTGTTCCCAATTAGGGTTAGGGTTAGGCTTAGGGTTAGGGTTAGGGTTGAGAGGAAGAGAGAGCACAGAGGCCCCGCTGGAGTGGGTGTGGAAAGGGTGTGCCAAAGGAAGAGGTTTGGTGCCAAGAGAGCTGTGCTGGGAGCACCTTGGATCTGGGCCACCAATGGGGCTTGGTGCCCGCCGGGGCCTGAAAAACATGTCCCCAATTAGGGTTAGGGTTAGGATTAGGGTTAGGGCTGAGAGGAAGAGAGAGCGTAGAGGCGCCGTTGGAGTGGGTGTGGAAAGGGTGTTCCAAAGGAAGAGGTTTGGTGCCAAGAGAGCTGTGCTGGGAGCACCTTGGATCTGGACTACCTACGGGAATCTGGGGCAAGGCAGGGCCTAAAAAACGTGCTCCCAATTAGGGTTAGGCATAGGGTTAGGGTTAGGGTTATGGTTAGGGTTGAGAGGAAGAGAG
Source organism: Dromaius novaehollandiae (assembly GCF_036370855.1). Classification (NCBI taxonomy): domain Eukaryota; kingdom Metazoa; phylum Chordata; class Aves; order Casuariiformes; family Dromaiidae; genus Dromaius; species Dromaius novaehollandiae. The sequence goes on from NC_088098.1 coordinate 30,394,519, forward strand.
AGCGTAGAGGCGCCGTTGGAGTGGGTGTGGAAAGGGTGTGCCAAAGGAAGAGGTTTGGTGCCAAGAGAGCTGTGCTGGGAGGACCTTGGATCTGGGTTACCTAAGGGACCCTGGTGCCAGGTGGGGCCTGAAAAACATGTTCCCAAATAGGGTTAGAGTTAGGGTTAGCATTAGGGTTAGGGCTGAGAGGAAGAGAGAGCGTAGAGGCGCCGTTGGAGTGGGTGTGGAAAGGGTGTTCCAAAGGAAGAGGTTTGGTGCCAAGAGAGCTGTGCTGGGAGCACCTTGGATCTGGGCTACAGCGGGGGCTCTTTGCAACAGCCGGGGCCTGAAAAACATGTTCCCAGTTAGCGTTAGGGTTAGGGCTAGGGTTAGGGTTGAGAGGAAGAGAGAGCACAGAGGCGCCGTTGGAGTGGGTGTGGAAAGGGTGTGCCAAAGGAAAAGGTTTGGTGCCAAGAGAGCTGTGCTGGGAGCACCTTGGATCTGGGCTACCTAAGGGACCCTGGGGCAAGCCAGGGCCTGAAAAACGTGCTCCCAGTTAGGGTTAGGGTTAGGGTTAGGGTTGAGAGGAAGAGAGAGCACAGAGGTGCTGTTGGAGTGGGTGTGGAAAGGGTGTGCCAAAGGAAGAGGTTTGGTGCCAAGAGAGCTGTGCTGGGAGCACCTTGGATCTGGGCCACCAATGGGGCTTGGTGCCAGCCGGGGCCTGAAAAACCTGTCCCAAATTAGGGTTAGGGTTAGGGTTAGGGTTAGGGTTGAGAGGAAGAGAGAGCGTAGAGGCGCCGTTGGAGTGGGTGTGGAAAGGTTGTGCCAAAGGAAGAGGTTTGGTGCCAAGAGAGCTGTGCTGGGAGGAGCTTGGATCTGGACTACCTACGGGAACCTGGGGCAAGCCAGGGCCTGAAAAACGTGCTCCCAAATAGGGTTAGGGTTAGGGTTACGATTAGGACTAGGGTTAGGGTTGAGAGGAAGAGAGAGCGTAGAGGCGCCGTTGCAGTGGGTGTGGAAAGGGTGTGCCAAAGGAAGAGGTTTGGTGCCAAGAGAGCTGTGCTGGGAGGACTTTGGTGTCTGGGCCACCAATGGGGCTTGGTGCCAGCCAGGGCCTGAAAAGCCTGTCCCCACTTAGGGTTAGGGTTAGGGTTAGGGTTAGGGTTGAGAGGAAGAGAGAGCGTAGAGGCGCCGCTGGAGTGGGTGTGGAAAGGGTGTGCCAAAGGAAGAGGTTTGGTGCCAAGAGAGCTGTGCTGGGAGGACTTTGGGGTCTGGGCTACAACGGGGGCTCTTTGGAACAGCCGGGACCTGAAAAACATGTTCCCAGTTAGTGTTAGGTTTAGGGTTAGGGTTAGGGCTGAGAGGAAGAGAGAGCACAGAGGCGCCGTTGGAGTGGGTGTGGAAAGGGTGTGCCAAAGGAAGAGGTTTGGTGCCAAGAGAGCTGTGCTGGGAGCACCTTGGATCTGGGCTACCTAAGGGAACCTGGGGCAAGCCAGGGCCTGAAAAACGTGCTCCCAAATAGGGTTAGGGTTAGGGTTACGATTAGGACTAGGGTTAGGGTTGAGAGGAAGAGAGAGCGTAGAGGTGCCGTTGGAGTGGGTGTGGAAAGGGTGTGCCAAAGGAAGAGGTTTGGTGCCAAGAGAGCTGTGCTGGGAGGACTTTGGTGTCTGGGCCACCAATGGGGCTTGGTGCCAGCCGGGGCCTGAAAAGCCTGTCCCCAATTAGGGTTAGGGTTAGGGTTAGGGTTAGGGTTAGGGTTGAGAAGAAGTGATAGAGTAGAGGTGCCGTTGGAGTGGGTGTGGAAAGGGTGTGCCAAAGGAAGAGGTTTGGTGCCAAGAGAGCTGTGCTGGGAGCACCTTGGATCTGAGCTACAGCGGGGCTCTTTGCGACAGCCGGGGCCTGAAAATCCTGTTCCCAATTAGGGTTAGGGTTAGGGTTAGGGTTGAGAGGAAGACAGCGTAGAGGCGCCCCTGGAGTGGCTGTGGAAAGGGTGTGCCAAAGGAAGAGGTTTGGTGCCAAGAGAGCTGTACTTGGAGGACTTTGGGTTCTGGGCTACAGCGGGGGCTCTTTGCAACACCTGGGTCTGAAAAACCTGTTCCAAATTAGGGTTAGGGTTAGGGTTGAAAGGAAGAGAGAGCGTAGAGGCACCGTTGGAGTGGGTGTGGAAAGGGTGTGCCAAAGGAAGAGGTTTGGTGCCAAGAGAGCTGTGCTGGGAGGACTTTGGGGTCTGCGCAACCTAAGAGACCCTGGTCTCAGCCGGGGCCTGAAAAATGTGTTCCCAAGTAGGGTTAGGGTTAGGGTTGAGAGGAAGAGAGAGCGTACAGGTGCCGTTGGAGTGGGTGTGGAAAGGGTGTGCCAAAGGAAGAGGTTTGGTGCCAAGAGAGCTGTGCTGGGAGGACTTTGGGGTCTAGGCTACAGCGGGGGCTCTTTGCGACAGCCGGGGCCTGAAAAGCCTGTTCCCAATTAGGGTTAGGGTTAGGGTTAGGGTTAGGGTAAGGGCTGAGAGGAAGAGAGAGCATAGACGCTCCGTTGGAGTGGGTGTGGAAAGGGTGTGCCAAAGGAAGAGGTTTGGTGCCAAGAGAGCTGTGCTGGGAGGACGTTGGGATCTGGGCCACCACAGGGATCCTGGTGCCAGCCGGGGCCTGAAAAACGTGCTCCCGATTCGGGTTAGTGTTAGCTTTAGGGTTGAGAGGAAGAGAGAGCGTAGAGGCGCCGCTGGAGTGGGTGTGGAAAGGGTGTGCCAAAGGAAGAGGTTTGGTGCCAAGAGAGCTGTGCTGGGAGGACCTTGGATCTGGGCTACCTAAGGGACCCTGGGGCAAGCCAGGGCCTGAAAAACGTGCTCCCAATTAGGGTTAAGGTTAGCGTTAGGGTTGAGAGGAAGAGAGAGCACAGAGGTGCTGTTGGAGTGGGTGTGGAAAGGGTGTGCCAAAGGAAGAGGTTTGGTGCCAAGAGAGCTGTGCTTGGAGGACTTTGGGGTCTGGGCCACCAATGGGGCTTGGTGCCAGCCAGGGCCTGAAAAACCTGTCCCCAATTAGGGTTAAGGTTAGGGTTAGGGTTAGGGCTGAGAGGAAGAGAGAGTGTAGAGGCGACGCTGGAGTGGGTGTGGAAAGGTTGTGCCAATGGAAGAGGTTTGGTGCCAAGAGAGCTGTGCTGGGAGCACCTTGGATCTGGACTACCTACGGGAACCTGGGGCAAGGCAGGGCCTGAAAAACGTGCTCCCAATTAGGGTTAGGCATAGGGTTAGGGTTAGGGTTATGGTTAGGGTTGAGAGAAAGAGAGAGCGTAGAGGCGCCGTTGGAGTGGGTGTGGAAAGGGTGTGCCAAAGGAAGAGGTTTGGTGCCAAGAGAGCTGTGCTTGGAGGAGTTTGGGGTCTGGGCTACAGCGGGGGCTCTTTGCAACACCCAGGTCTGAAAAACCTGTTCCCAATTAGGGTTAGGGTTAGGGTTGAGAGGAAGAGAGAGCGTAGAGGCGCCGTTGGAGTGTGTGTGGAAAGGGTGTGCCAAAGGAAGAGGTTTGGTGCCAAGAGAGCTGTGCTGGGAGCACCTTGTATCTGGGCTACCTAAGGGACCCTGGTGCCAGACAGGGTCTGAAAAACGTGTTCCGAATTAGGGTTAAGGTTAGCGTTAGGGTTGAGAGGAAGAGAGAGCACAGAGGCGCCGTCGGAGTGGGTGTGGAAAGGGTGTGCCAAAGGAAGAGGTTTGGTGCCAAGAGAGCTGTGCTGGGAGGACTTTGGCGTCTGGGCCACCAATGGGGCTTGGTGCCAGCCGGGGCCTGAAAAACCTGTTCCCAATTAGGGTTGGGGTTAGGCTAAGTGTTAGGGCTGAGAGGAAGAGAGAGTGTAGAGGCGCCGTTGGAGTGGGTGTGGAAAGGGTGTGCCAAAGGAAGAGGTCTGGTGCCAAGAGAGCTGTGCTGGGAGCACCTTGGATCTGGGCTACCTAAGGGAACCTGGGGCAAGCCAGGGCCTGAAAAACGTGTTCCCAGTTAGGGTTAGGGTTAGGGTTAGGGTTAGGGTTAGGGTTGAGAGGAAGAGAGAGAGTAGAGGTGCCGTTGGAGTGGGTGTGGAAAGGGTGTGCCAAAGGAAGAGGTTTGGTGCCAAGAGAGCTGTGCTGGGAGAAGCTTGGATCTGGGCTACAGCGGGGGCTCTTTGCAACAGCCGGGGCCTGAAAAACATGTTCCCAGTTAGCGTTAGGGTTAGGGCTAGGGTTAGGGTTGAGAGGAAGAGAGAGCACAGAGGCGCCGTTGGAGTGGGTGTGGAAAGGGTGTGCCAAAGGAAGAGGTTTGGTGCCAAGAGAGCTGTGCTGGGAGGACTTTGGCGTCTGGGCTACAGCGGGGCTCTTTGCAAAAGCCGGGGCCTGAAAATCCTGTTCCCAATTAGGGTTAGGGTTAGGCTTAGGGTTAGGGTTAGGGTTGAGAGGAAGAGAGAGCACAGAGGCCCCGCTGGAGTGGGTGTGGAAAGGGTGTGCCAAAGGAAGAGGTTTGGTGCCAAGAGAGCTGTGCTGGGAGCACCTTGGATCTGGGCCACCAATGGGGCTTGGTGCCCGCCGGGGCCTGAAAAACATGTCCCCAATTAGGGTTAGGGTTAGGATTAGGGTTAGGGCTGAGAGGAAGAGAGAGCGTAGAGGCGCCGTTGGAGTGGGTGTGGAAAGGGTGTGCCAAAGGAAGAGGTTTGGTGCCAAGAGAGCTGTGCTGGGAGCACCTTGGATCTGGACTACCTACGGGAATCTGGGGCAAGGCAGGGCCTAAAAAACGTGCTCCCAATTAGGGTTAGGCATAGGGTTAGGGTTAGGGTTATGGTTAGGGTTGAGAGGAAGAGAGAGCGTAGAGGCGCCGTTGGAGTGGGTGTGGAAAGGGTGTGCCAAAGGAAGAGGTTTGGTGCCAAGAGAGCTGTGCTGGGAGGACCTTGGATCTGGGTTACCTAAGGGACCCTGGTGCCAGGTGGGGCCTGAAAAACATGTTCCCAAATAGGGTTAGAGTTAGGGTTAGCATTAGGGTTAGGGCTGAGAGGAAGAGAGAGCGTAGAGGCGCCGTTGGAGTGGGTGTGGAAAGGGTGTTCCAAAGGAAGAGGTTTGGTGCCAAGAGAGCTGTGCTGGGAGCACCTTGGATCTGGGCTACAGCGGGGGCTCTTTGCAACAGCCGGGGCCTGAAAAACATGTTCCCAGTTAGCGTTAGGGTTAGGGCTAGGGTTAGGGTTGAGAGGAAGAGAGAGCACAGAGGCGCCGTTGGAGTGGGTGTGGAAAGGGTGTGCCAAAGGAAAAGGTTTGGTGCCAAGAGAGCTGTGCTGGGAGCACCTTGGATCTGGGCTACCTAAGGGACCCTGGGGCAAGCCAGGGCCTGAAAAACGTGCTCCCAGTTAGGGTTAGGGTTAGGGTTAGGGTTGAGAGGAAGAGAGAGCACAGAGGTGCTGTTGGAGTGGGTGTGGAAAGGGTGTGCCAAAGGAAGAGGTTTGGTGCCAAGAGAGCTGTGCTGGGAGCACCTTGGATCTGGGCCACCAATGGGGCTTGGTGCCAGCCGGGGCCTGAAAAACCTGTCCCAAATTAGGGTTAGGGTTAGGGTTAGGGTTAGGGTTGAGAGGAAGAGAGAGCGTAGAGGCGCCGTTGGAGTGGGTGTGGAAAGGTTGTGCCAAAGGAAGAGGTTTGGTGCCAAGAGAGCTGTGCTTGGAGGAGCTTGGATCTGGACTACCTACGGGAACCTGGGGCAAGCCAGGGCCTGAAAAACGTGCTCCCAAATAGGGTTAGGGTTAGGGTTACGATTAGGACTAGGGTTAGGGTTGAGAGGAAGAGAGAGCGTAGAGGCGCCGTTGCAGTGGGTGTGGAAAGGGTGTGCCAAAGGAAGAGGTTTGGTGCCAAGAGAGCTGTGCTGGGAGGACTTTGGTGTCTGGGCCACCAATGGGGCTTGGTGCCAGCCGGGGCCTGAAAAGCCTGTCCCCAATTAGGGTTAGGGTTAGGGTTAGGGTTAGGGTTAGGGTTGAGAAGAAGAGATAGAGTAGAGGTGCCGTTGGAGTGGGTGTGGAAAGGGTGTGCCAAAGGAAGAGGTTTGGTGCCAAGAGAGCTGTGCTGGGAGCACCTTGGATCTGAGCTACAGCGGGGCTCTTTGCGACAGCCGGGGCCTGAAAATCCTGTTCCCAATTAGGGTTAGGGTTAGGGTTAGGGTTAGGGTTGAGAGGAAGAGAGAGCACAGAGGCGCCGCTGGAGTGGGTGTGGAAAGGGTGTGCCAAAGGAAGAGGTTTGGTGCCAAGAGAGCTGTGCTGGGAGCACCTTGGATCTGGGCCACCAATGGGGCTTGGTGCCAGCCGGGGCCTGAAAAACTTGTCCCAAATTAGGGTTAGGGTTAGGGTTAGGGTTAGGGTTGAGAGGAAGAGAGAGCGTAGAGGCGCCGTTGGAGTGGGTGTGGAAAGGGTGTGCCAAAGGAAGAGGTTTGGTGCCAAGAGAGCTGTGCTGGGAGGACCTTGGATCTGGGTTACCTAAGGGACCCTGGTGCCAGGTGGGGCCTGAAAAACATGTTCCCAAATAGGGTTAGAGTTAGGGTTAGCATTAGGGTTAGGGCTGAGAGGAAGAGAGAGCGTAGAGGCGCCGTTGGAGTGGGTGTGGAAAGGGTGTGCCAAAGGAAGAGGTTTGGTGCCAAGAGAGCTGTGCTGGGAGGACTTTGGTGTCTGGGCCACCAATGGGGCTTGGTGCCAGCCGGGGCCTGAAAAGCCTGTCCCCAATTAGGGTTAGGGTTAGGGTTAGGGTTAGGGTTGAGAGGAAGAGAGAGCGTAGAGGCGCCGCTGGAGTGGGTGTGGAAAGGGTGTGCCAAAGGAAGAGGTTTGGTGCCAAGAGAGCTGTGCTGGGAGGACTTTGGGGTCTGGGCTACAGGGGGGGATCTTTGCAAGAGCCGGGGCCTGAAAAACATGTTCCCAGTTAGTGTTAGGGTTAGGGTTAGGGTTAGGGTTGAGAGGAAGAGAGCGTAGAGGCGCCGTTGGAGTGGGTGTGGAAAGGGTGTGCCAAAGGAAGGGGTTTGGTGCCAAGAGAGCTGTGCTGGGAGGAGCTTGGATCTGGGCTACCTAAGGGACCCTGGGGCAAGCCAGGGCCTGAAAAACGTGTTCCCAATTAGGGTTAGGGTTATGGTTAGGGTTAGGGTTGAGAAGAAGAGAGAGCGTAGAGGTGCCATTGGAGTGTATGTGGAAAGGGTGTGCCAAAGGAAGAGGTTTGGTGCCAAGAGAGCTGTGCTGGGAGCACCTTGGATCTGGGCCACCAATGGGGCTTGGTGCCCGCCGGGGCCTGAAAAACATGTCCCCAATTAGGGTTAGGGTTAGGATTAGGGTTAGGGCTGAGAGGAAGAGAGAGCGTAGAGGCGCCGTTGGAGTGGGTGTGGAAAGGGTGTGCCAAAGGAAGAGGTTTGGTGCCAAGAGAGCTGTGCTGGGAGCACCTTGGATCTGGACTACCTACGGGAATCTGGGGCAAGGCAGGGCCTAAAAAACGTGCTCCCAATTAGGGTTAGGCATAGGGTTAGGGTTAGGGTTATGGTTAGGGTTGAGAGGAAGAGAGAGCGTAGAGGCGCCGTTGGAGTGGGTGTGGAAAGGGTGTGCCAAAGGAAGAGGTTTGGTGCCAAGAGAGCTGTGCTGGGAGGACCTTGGATCTGGGTTACCTAAGGGACCCTGGTGCCAGGTGGGGCCTGAAAAACATGTTCCCAAATAGGGTTAGAGTTAGGGTTAGCATTAGGGTTAGGGCTGAGAGGAAGAGAGAGCGTAGAGGCGCCGTTGGAGTGGGTGTGGAAAGGGTGTTCCAAAGGAAGAGGTTTGGTGCCAAGAGAGCTGTGCTGGGAGCACCTTGGATCTGGGCTACAGCGGGGGCTCTTTGCAACAGCCGGGGCCTGAAAAACATGTTCCCAGTTAGCGTTAGGGTTAGGGCTAGGGTTAGGGTTGAGAGGAAGAGAGAGCACAGAGGCGCCGTTGGAGTGGGTGTGGAAAGGGTGTGCCAAAGGAAAAGGTTTGGTGCCAAGAGAGCTGTGCTGGGAGCACCTTGGATCTGGGCTACCTAAGGGACCCTGGGGCAAGCCAGGGCCTGAAAAACGTGCTCCCAGTTAGGGTTAGGGTTAGGGTTAGGGTTGAGAGGAAGAGAGAGCACAGAGGTGCTGTTGGAGTGGGTGTGGAAAGGGTGTGCCAAAGGAAGAGGTTTGGTGCCAAGAGAGCTGTGCTGGGAGCACCTTGGATCTGGGCCACCAATGGGGCTTGGTGCCAGCCGGGGCCTGAAAAACCTGTCCCAAATTAGGGTTAGGGTTAGGGTTAGGGTTAGGGTTGAGAGGAAGAGAGAGCGTAGAGGCGCCGTTGGAGTGGGTGTGGAAAGGTTGTGCCAAAGGAAGAGGTTTGGTGCCAAGAGAGCTGTGCTTGGAGGAGCTTGGATCTGGACTACCTACGGGAACCTGGGGCAAGCCAGGGCCTGAAAAACGTGCTCCCAAATAGGGTTAGGGTTAGGGTTACGATTAGGACTAGGGTTAGGGTTGAGAGGAAGAGAGAGCGTAGAGGCGCCGTTGCAGTGGGTGTGGAAAGGGTGTGCCAAAGGAAGAGGTTTGGTGCCAAGAGAGCTGTGCTGGGAGGACTTTGGTGTCTGGGCCACCAATGGGGCTTGGTGCCAGCCGGGGCCTGAAAAGCCTGTCCCCAATTAGGGTTAGGGTTAGGGTTAGGGTTAGGGTTAGGGTTGAGAAGAAGAGATAGAGTAGAGGTGCCGTTGGAGTGGGTGTGGAAAGGGTGTGCCAAAGGAAGAGGTTTGGTGCCAAGAGAGCTGTGCTGGGAGCACCTTGGATCTGAGCTACAGCGGGGCTCTTTGCGACAGCCGGGGCCTGAAAATCCTGTTCCCAATTAGGGTTAGGGTTAGGGTTAGGGTTAGGGTTGAGAGGAAGAGAGAGCACAGAGGCGCCGCTGGAGTGGGTGTGGAAAGGGTGTGCCAAAGGAAGAGGTTTGGTGCCAAGAGAGCTGTGCTGGGAGCACCTTGGATCTGGGCCACCAATGGGGCTTGGTGCCAGCCGGGGCCTGAAAAACTTGTCCCAAATTAGGGTTAGGGTTAGGGTTAGGGTTAGGGTTGAGAGGAAGAGAGAGCGTAGAGGCGCCGTTGGAGTGGGTGTGGAAAGGGTGTGCCAAAGGAAGAGGTTTGGTGCCAAGAGAGCTGTGCTGGGAGGACCTTGGATCTGGGTTACCTAAGGGACCCTGGTGCCAGGTGGGGCCTGAAAAACATGTTCCCAAATAGGGTTAGAGTTAGGGTTAGGCTTAGGGTTATGGTTGAGAGGAAGAGAGAGCACAGAGGCGCCGTTGGAGTGGGTGTGGAAAGGGTGTGCCAAAGGAAGAGGTTTGGTGCCAAGAGAGCTGTGCTGGGAGGACTTTGGTGTCTGGGCCACCAATGGGGCTTGGTGCCAGCCGGGGCCTGAAAAGCCTGTCCCCAATTAGGGTTAGGGTTAGGGTTAGGGTTAGGGTTGAGAGGAAGAGAGAGCGTAGAGGCGCCGCTGGAGTGGGTGTGGAAAGGGTGTGCCAAAGGAAGAGGTTTGGTGCCAAGAGAGCTGTGCTGGGAGGACTTTGGGGTCTGGGCTACAGGGGGGGATCTTTGCAAGAGCCGGGGCCTGAAAAACATGTTCCCAGTTAGTGTTAGGGTTAGGGTTAGGGTTAGGGTTGAGAGGAAGAGAGCGTAGAGGCGCCGTTGGAGTGGGTGTGGAAAGGGTGTGCCAAAGGAAGGGGTTTGGTGCCAAGAGAGCTGTGCTGGGAGGAGCTTGGATCTGGGCTACCTAAGGGACCCTGGGGCAAGCCAGGGCCTGAAAAACGTGTTCCCAATTAGGGTTAGGGTTATGGTTAGGGTTAGGGTTGAGAAGAAGAGAGAGCGTAGAGGTGCCATTGGAGTGTATGTGGAAAGGGTGTGCCAAAGGAAGAGGTTTGGTGCCAAGAGAGCTGTGCTGGGAGCACCTTGGATCTGGGCCACCAATGGGGCTTGGTGCCCGCCGGGGCCTGAAAAACATGTCCCCAATTAGGGTTAGGGTTAGGATTAGGGTTAGGGCTGAGAGGAAGAGAGAGCGTAGAGGCGCCGTTGGAGTGGGTGTGGAAAGGGTGTGCCAAAGGAAGAGGTTTGGTGCCAAGAGAGCTGTGCTGGGAGCACCTTGGATCTGGACTACCTACGGGAATCTGGGGCAAGGCAGGGCCTAAAAAACGTGCTCCCAATTAGGGTTAGGGATAGGGTGAGGGTTAGGGTTATGGTTAGGGTTGAGAGGAAGAGAGAGCGTAGAGGCGCCGTTGGAGTGGGTGTGGAAAGGGTGTGCCAAAGGAAGAGGTTTGGTGCCAAGAGAGCTGTGCTGGGAGGACCTTGGATCTGGGTTACCTAAGGGACCCTGGTGCCAGGTGGGGCCTGAAAAACATGTTCCCAAATAGGGTTAGAGTTAGGGTTAGCATTAGGGTTAGGGCTGAGAGGAAGAGAGAGCGTAGAGGCGCCGTTGGAGTGGGTGTGGAAAGGGTGTTCCAAAGGAAGAGGTTTGGTGCCAAGAGAGCTGTGCTGGGAGCACCTTGGATCTGGGCTACAGCGGGGGCTCTTTGCAACAGCCGGGGCCTGAAAAACATGTTCCCAGTTAGCGTTAGGGTTAGGGTTAGGCTTAGGGTTGAGAGGAAGAGAGAGCACAGAGGCGCCTTTGGAGTGGGTGTGGAAAGGGTGTGCCAAAGGAAAAGGTTTGGTGCCAAGAGAGCTGTGCTGGGAGCACCTTGGATCTGGGCTACCTAAGGGACCCTGGGGCAAGCCAGGGCCTGAAAAACGTGCTCCCAGTTAGGGTTAGGGTTAGGGTTAGGGTTGAGAGGAAGAGAGAGCACAGAGGTGCTGTTGGAGTGGGTGTGGAAAGGGTGTGCCAAAGGAAGAGGTTTGGTGCCAAGAGAGCTGTGCTGGGAGCACCTTGGATCTGGGCCACCAATGGGGCTTGGTGCCAGCCGGGGCCTGAAAAACCTGTCCCAAATTAGGGTTAGGGTTAGGGTTAGGGTTAGGGTTGAGAGGAAGAGAGAGCGTAGAGGCGCCGTTGGAGTGGGTGTGGAAAGGTTGTGCCAAAGGAAGAGGTTTGGTGCCAAGAGAGCTGTGCTGGGAGGAGCTTGGATCTGGACTACCTACGGGAACCTGGGGCAAGCCAGGGCCTGAAAAACGTGCTCCCAAATAGGGTTAGGGTTAGGGTTACGATTAGGACTAGGGTTAGGGTTGAGAGGAAGAGAGAGCGTAGAGGCGCCGTTGCAGTGGGTGTGGAAAGGGTGTGCCAAAGGAAGAGGTTTGGTGCCAAGAGAGCTGTGCTGGGAGGACTTTGGTGTCTGGGCCACCAATGGGGCTTGGTGCCAGCCGGGGCCTGAAAAGCCTGTCCCCAATTAGGGTTAGGGTTAGGGTTAGGGTTAGGGTTGAGAGGAAGAGAGAGCGTAGAGGCGCCGCTGGAGTGGGTGTGGAAAGGGTGTGCCAAAGGAAGAGGTTTGGTGCCAAGAGAGCTGTGCTGGGAGGACTTTGCCGTCTGGGCTACAGCGGGGGCTCTTTGCAACAGCCGGGACCTGAAAAACATGTTCCCAGTTAGTGTTAGGTTTAGGGTTAGGGTTAGGGCTGAGAGGAAGAGAGAGCACAGAGGCGCCGTTGGAGTGGGTGTGGAAAGGGTGTGCCAAAGGAAGAGGTTTGGTGCCAAGAGAGCTGTGCTGGGAGCACCTTGGATCTGGGCTACCTAAGGGAACCTGGGGCAAGCCAGGGCCTGAAAAACGTGCTCCCAAATAGGGTTAGGGTTAGGGTTACGATTAGGACTAGGGTTAGGGTTGAGAGGAAGAGAGAGCGTAGAGGTGCCGTTGGAGTGGGTGTGGAAAGGGTGTGCCAAAGGAAGAGGTTTGGTGCCAAGAGAGCTGTGCTGGGAGGACTTTGGTGTCTGGGCCACCAATGGGGCTTGGTGCCAGCCGGGGCCTGAAAAGCCTGTCCCCAATTAGGGTTAGGGTTAGGGTTAGGGTTAGGGTTAGGGTTGAGAAGAAGAGATAGAGTAGAGGTGCCGTTGGAGTGGGTGTGGAAAGGGTGTGCCAAAGGAAGAGGTTTGGTGCCAAGAGAGCTGTGCTGGGAGCACCTTGGATCTGAGCTACAGCGGGGCTCTTTGCGACAGCCGGGGCCTGAAAATCCTGTTCCCAATTAGGGTTAGGGTTAGGGTTAGGGTTAGGGTTGAGAGGAAGAGAGAGCACAGAGGCGCCGCTGGAGTGGGTGTGGAAAGGGTGTGCCAAAGGAAGAGGTTTGGTGCCAAGAGAGCTGTGCTGGGAGCACCTTGAATCTGGGCCACCAATGGGGCTTGGTGCCAGCCGGGGCCTGAAAAACTTGTCCCAAATTAGGGTTAGGGTTAGGGTTAGGGTTAGGGTTGAGAGGAAGAGAGAGCGTAGAGGCGCCGTTGGAGTGGGTGTGGAAAGGGTGTGCCAAAGGAAGAGGTTTGGTGCCAAGAGAGCTGTGCTGGGAGGAGCTTGGATCTGGGCTACCTAAGGGACCCTGGGGCAAGCCAGGGCCTGAAAAACATGCTCCCAAATAGGGTTAGGGTTAGGGTTACGATTAGGACTAGGGTTAGGGTTGAGAGGAAGAGAGAACGTAGAGGCGCCGTTGCAGTGGGTGTGGAAAGGGTGTGCCAAAGGAAGAGGTTTGGTGCCAAGAGAGCTGTGCTGGGAGGACTTTGGTGTCTGGGCCACCAATGGGGCTTGGTGCCAGCCGGGGCCTCAAAAGCCTGTCCCCAATTAGGGTTAGGGTTAGGGTTAGGGTTAGGGTTAGGGTTGAGAGGAAGAGAGAGCGTAGAGGCGCCGCTGGAGTGGGTGTGGAAAGGGTGTGCCAAAGGAAGAGGTTTGGTGCCAAGAGAGCTGTGCTGGGAGGACTTTGGGGTCTGGGCTACAGCGGGGGCTCTTTGCAACAGCCGGGACCTGAAAAACATGTTCCCAGTTAGTGTTAGGTTTAGGGTTAGGGTTAGGGTTGAGAGGAAGAGAGCGTAGAGGCGCCGTTGGAGTGGGTGTGGAAAGGGTGTGCCAAAGGAAGGGGTTTGGTGCCAAGAGAGCTGTGCTGGGAGCACCTTGGATCTGGGCTACCTAAGGGAACCTGGGGCAAGGCAGGGCCTGAAAAACATGTTCCCAGTTAGGGTTAGGGTTAGGGTTAGGACTAGGGTTAGGGTTGAGAAGAAGAGAGAGCGTAGAGGTGCCATTGGAGTGGGTGTGGAAAGGGTGTGCCAAAGGAAGAGGTTTGGTGCCAAGAGAGCTGTGCTGGGAGCACCTTGGATCTGGGCTACCTAAGGGAACCTGGGGCAAGCCAGGGCCTGAAAAACGTGTTCCCAATTAGGGTTAGGGTTAGGGTTAGGGTTAGGGTTGAGAGGAAGAGAGAGCACAGAGGCGCCGTTGGAGTGGGTGTGGAAAGGGTGTGCCAAAGGAAGAGGTTTGGTGCCAAGAGAGCTGTGCTGGGAGCACCTTGGATCTGGGCTACCTAAGGGACCCTGGGGCAAGCCAGGGCCTGAAAAACCTGTCCCCAGTTAGGGTTAGGGTTAGGCTTAGGGTTAGGGCTGAGAGGAAGAGAGAGCACAGAGGCGCCGCTGGAGTGGGTGTGGAAAGGGTGTGCCAAAGGAAGAGGTTTGGTGCCAAGAGAGCTGTGCTGGGAGCACCTTGGATCTGGGCTACAGCGGGGGACCCTGGGGCAAGCCAGGGCCTGAAAAACGTGTCCCCAGTTAGGGTTAGGGTCAGGGTTAGGGTTAGGGTTAGGGTTGAGAGGAAGAGAGAGCTTAGAGGCGCCATTGGAGTGGGTGTGGAAAGGGTGTGCCAAAGGAAGAGGTTTGGTGCCAAGAGAGCTGTGCTGGGAGGACTTTGGGGTCTGGGCTACAGCGGGGGCTCTTTACGACAGCCGGGGCCTGAAAAACATGCTCCCAATTAGGGTTAGGGTTAGGGTTAGGGTTAGGGTTGAGCGAAGAGAGAGCGTAGAGGCGCCGTTAGAGTGGGTGTGGAAAGGGTGTGCCAAAGGAAGAGGTTTGGTGCCAAGAGAGCTGTGCTGGGAGCACCTTGGATCTGGGCTACCTAAGGGAACCTGGGGCAAGCCAGGGCCTGAAAGACGTGTTCCCAACTAGGGTTCGGGTTAGGCTTAGGGTTAGGGTTGAGAGGAAGAGAGAGCACAGAGGCGCCGTTGGAGTGGGTGTGGAAAGGGTGTGCCAAAGGAAGAGGTTTGGTGCCAAGAGAGCTGTGCTGGGAGGACTTTGGGGTCTGGGCTACAGCGGGGGCTCTTTGCAACAGCCGGGGCCTGAAAAACATGTTCCCAGTTAGTGTTAGGGTTAGGGTTAGGGTTACGGTTACGGTTGAGAGGAAGAGAGAGTGTAGAGGTGCCGCTGGAGTGGGTGTGGAAAGGGTGTGCCAAAGGAAGAGGTTTGGTGCCAAGAGAGCTGTGCTGGGAGCACCTTGGATCTGGACTACCTACGGGAATCTGGGGCAAGGCAGGGCCTAAAAAACGTGCTCCCAATTAGGGTTAGGGATAGGGTGAGGGTTAGGGTTATGGTTAGGGTTGAGAGGAAGAGAGAGCGTAGAGGCGCCGTTGGAGTGGGTGTGGAAAGGGTGTGCCAAAGGAAGAGGTTTGGTGCCAAGAGAGCTGTGCTGGGAGGACCTTGGATCTGGGTTACCTAAGGGACCCTGGTGCCAGGTGGGGCCTGAAAAACATGTTCCCAAATAGGGTTAGAGTTAGGGTTAGCATTAGGGTTAGGGCTGAGAGGAAGAGAGAGCGTAGAGGCGCCGTTGGAGTGGGTGTGGAAAGGGTGTTCCAAAGGAAGAGGTTTGGTGCCAAGAGAGCTGTGCTGGGAGCACCTTGGATCTGGGCTACAGCGGGGGCTCTTTGCAACAGCCGGGGCCTGAAAAACATGTTCCCAGTTAGCGTTAGGGTTAGGGTTAGGGTTAGGGTTGAGAGGAAGAGAGAGCACAGAGGCGCCTTTGGAGTGGGTGTGGAAAGGGTGTGCCAAAGGAAAAGGTTTGGTGCCAAGAGAGCTGTGCTGGGAGCACCTTGGATCTGGGCTACCTAAGGGACCCTGGGGCAAGCCAGGGCCTGAAAAACGTGCTCCCAGTTAGGGTTAGGGTTAGGGTTAGGGTTGAGAGGAAGAGAGAGCACAGAGGTGCTGTTGGAGTGGGTGTGGAAAGGGTGTGCCAAAGGAAGAGGTTTGGTGCCAAGAGAGCTGTGCTGGGAGCACCTTGGATCTGGGCCACCAATGGGGCTTGGTGCCAGCCGGGGCCTGAAAAACCTGTCCCAAATTAGGGTTAGGGTTAGGGTTAGGGTTAGGGTTGAGAGGAAGAGAGAGCGTAGAGGCGCCGTTGGAGTGGGTGTGGAAAGGTTGTGCCAAAGGAAGAGGTTTGGTGCCAAGAGAGCTGTGCTGGGAGGAGCTTGGATCTGGACTACCTACGGGAACCTGGGGCAAGCCAGGGCCTGAAAAACGTGCTCCCAAATAGGGTTAGGGTTAGGGTTACGATTAGGACTAGGGTTAGGGTTGAGAGGAAGAGAGAGCGTAGAGGCGCCGTTGCAGTGGGTGTGGAAAGGGTGTGCCAAAGGAAGAGGTTTGGTGCCAAGAGAGCTGTGCTGGGAGGACTTTGGTGTCTGGGCCACCAATGGGGCTTGGTGCCAGCCGGGGCCTGAAAAGCCTGTCCCCAATTAGGGTTAGGGTTAGGGTTAGGGTTAGGGTTGAGAGGAAGAGAGAGCGTAGAGGCGCCGCTGGAGTGGGTGTGGAAAGGGTGTGCCAAAGGAAGAGGTTTGGTGCCAAGAGAGCTGTGCTGGGAGGACTTTGCCGTCTGGGCTACAGCGGGGGCTCTTTGCAACAGCCGGGACCTGAAAAACATGTTCCCAGTTAGTGTTAGGTTTAGGGTTAGGGTTAGGGCTGAGAGGAAGAGAGAGCACAGAGGCGCCGTTGGAGTGGGTGTGGAAAGGGTGTGCCAAAGGAAGAGGTTTGGTGCCAAGAGAGCTGTGCTGGGAGCACCTTGGATCTGGGCTACCTAAGGGAACCTGGGGCAAGCCAGGGCCTGAAAAACGTGCTCCCAAATAGGGTTAGGGTTAGGGTTACGATTAGGACTAGGGTTAGGGTTGAGAGGAAGAGAGAGCGTAGAGGTGCCGTTGGAGTGGGTGTGGAAAGGGTGTGCCAAAGGAAGAGGTTTGGTGCCAAGAGAGCTGTGCTGGGAGGACTTTGGTGTCTGGGCCACCAATGGGGCTTGGTGCCAGCCGGGGCCTGAAAAGCCTGTCCCCAATTAGGGTTAGGGTTAGGGTTAGGGTTAGGGTTAGGGTTGAGAAGAAGAGATAGAGTAGAGGTGCCGTTGGAGTGGGTGTGGAAAGGGTGTGCCAAAGGAAGAGGTTTGGTGCCAAGAGAGCTGTGCTGGGAGCACCTTGGATCTGAGCTACAGCGGGGCTCTTTGCGACAGCCGGGGCCTGAAAATCCTGTTCCCAATTAGGGTTAGGGTTAGGGTTAGGGTTAGGGTTGAGAGGAAGAGAGAGCACAGAGGCGCCGCTGGAGTGGGTGTGGAAAGGGTGTGCCAAAGGAAGAGGTTTGGTGCCAAGAGAGCTGTGCTGGGAGCACCTTGAATCTGGGCCACCAATGGGGCTTGGTGCCAGCCGGGGCCTGAAAAACTTGTCCCAAATTAGGGTTAGGGTTAGGGTTAGGGTTAGGGTTGAGAGGAAGAGAGAGCGTAGAGGCGCCGTTGGAGTGGGTGTGGAAAGGGTGTGCCAAAGGAAGAGGTTTGGTGCCAAGAGAGCTGTGCTGGGAGGAGCTTGGATCTGGGCTACCTAAGGGACCCTGGGGCAAGCCAGGGCCTGAAAAACATGCTCCCAAATAGGGTTAGGGTTAGGGTTACGATTAGGACTAGGGTTAGGGTTGAGAGGAAGAGAGAACGTAGAGGCGCCATTGGAGTGGGTGTGGAAAGGGTGTGCCAAAGGAAGAGGTTTGGTGCCAAGAGAGCTGTGCTGGGAGGACTTTGGTGTCTGGGCCACCAATGGGGCTTGGTGCCAGCCGGGGCCTCAAAAGCCTGTCCCCAATTAGGGTTAGGGTTAGGGTTAGGGTTAGGGTTAGGGTTGAGAGGAAGAGAGAGCGTAGAGGCGCCGTTGGAGTGGGTGTGGAAAGGGTGTGCCAAAGGAAGGGGTTTGGTGCCAAGAGAGCTGTGCTGGGAGCACCTTGGATCTGGGCTACCTAAGGGAACCTGGGGCAAGGCAGGGCCTGAAAAACATGTTCCCAGTTAGGGTTAGGGTTAGGGTTAGGACTAGGGTTAGGGTTGAGAAGAAGAGAGAGCGTAGAGGTGCCATTGGAGTGGGTGTGGAAAGGGTGTGCCAAAGGAAGAGGTTTGGTGCCAAGAGAGCTGTGCTGGGAGCACCTTGGATCTGGGCTACCTAAGGGAACCTGGTGCAAGCTGGGACCTGAAAAACATGTTTCCAGTCAGGGTTAGGATTAGGGTCGGTGTTAGGGTTGAGAGGAAGAGAGAGCACAGAGGCACCGCTGGAGTGGGTGTGGAAAGGGTGTGCCAAAGGAAGAGGTTTGGTGCCAAGAGAGCTGTGCTGGGAGCACCTTGGATCTGGGCTACCTAAGGGAACCTGGGGCAAGCCAGGGCCTGAAAAACCTGTCCCCAATTAGGGTTAGGGTAGGCTTAGGGTTAGGGCTGAGAGGAAGAGAGAGCACAGAGGCGCCGCTGTAGTGGGTGTGGAAAGGGTGTGCCAAAGGAAGAGGTTTGGTGCCAAGAGAGCTGTGCTGGGAGCATCTTGGATCTGGGCTACAGCGGGGGACCCTGGGGCAAGCCAGGGCCTGAAAAACGTGTCCCCAGTTAGGGTTAGGGTTAGGGTTAGGGTTAGGGTTAGGGTTGAGAGGAAGAGAGAGCGTAGAGGTGCCATTGGAGTGGGTGTGGAAAGGGTGTGCCAAAGGAAGAGGTTTGGTGCCAAGAGAGCTGTGCTGGGAGGACTTTGGGGTCTGGGCTACAGCGGGGGCTCTTTGCGACAGCCGGGGCCTGAAAAACATGCTCCCAATTAGGGTTAGGGTTAGGGTTAGGGTTAGGGTTGAGCGAAGAGAGAGCGTAGAGGCGCCGTTGGAGTGGGTGTGGAAAGGGTGTGCCAAAGGAAGAGGTTTGGTGCCAAGAGAGCTGTGCTGGGAGCACCTTGGATCTGGGCTACCTAAGGGACCCTGGGGCAAGCCAGCGCCTGAAAAACCTGTCCCCAGTTAGGGTTAGGGTTAGGCTTAGGGTTAGGGCTGAGAGGAAGAGAGAGCACAGAGGCGCCGCTGGAGTGGGTGTGGAAAGGGTGTGCCAAAGGAAGAGGTTTGGTGCCAAGAGAGCTGTGCTGGGAGCACCTTGGATCTGGGCTACAGCGGGGGACCCTGGGGCAAGCCAGGGCCTGAAAAACGTGTCCCCAGTTAGGGTTAGGGTCAGGGTTAGGGTTAGGGTTAGGGTTGAGAGGAAGAGAGAGCTTAGAGGCGCCATTGGAGTGGGTGTGGAAAGGGTGTGCCAAAGGAAGAGGTTTGGTGCCAAGAGAGCTGTGCTGGGAGGACTTTGGGGTCTGGGCTACAGCGGGGGCTCTTTACGACAGCCGGGGCCTGAAAAACATGCTCCCAATTAGGGTTAGGGTTAGGGTTAGGGTTAGGGTTGAGCGAAGAGAGAGCGTAGAGGCGCCGTTAGAGTGGGTGTGGAAAGGGTGTGCCAAAGGAAGAGGTTTGGTGCCAAGAGAGCTGTGCTGGGAGCACCTTGGATCTGGGCTACCTAAGGGAACCTGGGGCAAGCCAGGGCCTGAAAGACATGTTCCCAACTAGGGTTCGGGTTAGGCTTAGGGTTAGGGTTGAGAGGAAGAGAGAGCACAGAGGCGCCGTTGGAGTGGGTGTGGAAAGGGTGTGCCAAAGGAAGAGGTTTGGTGCCAAGAGAGCTGTGCTGGGAGGACTTTGGGGTCTGGGCTACAGCGGGGGCTCTTTGCAACAGCCGGGGCCTGAAAAACATGTTCCCAGTTAGTGTTAGGGTTAGGGTTAGGGTTACGGTTACGGTTGAGAGGAAGAGAGAGTGTAGAGGTGCCGCTGGAGTGGGTGTGGAAAGGGTGTGCCAAAGGAAGAGGTTTGGTGCCAAGAGAGCTGTGCTGGGAGCACCTTGGATCTGGGCTACCTAAGGGAACCTGGGGCAAGCCGGGGCCTGAAAAACATGTTCCCAATTAGGGTTAGGGTTAGGATTAGGACTAGGGTTAGGGTTGAGAGGAAGAGAGAGCGTAGAGGCGCCGTTGCACTGGGTGTGGAGAGGGTGTGCCAAAGGAAGAGGTTTGGTGCCAAGAAAGCTGTGCTGGGAGGACTTTGGTGTCTGGGCCACCAATGGGGCTTGGTGCCAGCCAGGGCCTGAAAAGCCTGTCCCCAATTAGGGTTAGGGTTAGGGTTAGGGTTAGGGTTGAGAGGAAGAGAGAGCGTACAGGCACCGTTGGAGTGGGTGTGGAAAGGGTGTGCCAAAGGAAGAGGTTTGGTGCCAAGAGAGCTGTGCTGGGAGGACTTTGGGGTCTGGGCCACCACAGGGGCCCTGGTGCCAGCCGGGGCCTGAAAAACGTGCTCCCAATTAGGGTTAGGGTTAGGGTTAGACTTAGGGTTGAGAAGAAGAGAGAGCGTAGAGGCGCCGTTGGAGTGTATGTGGAAAGCGTGTGCCAAAGGAAGAGGTTTGGTGCCAAGAGAGCTGTGCTGGGAGGACTTTGATGTCTGGGACACCAATGGGGCTTGGTGCCAGCCGGGGCCTGAAAAACCTGTCCCCAATTAGGGTTAGGGTTAGGGTTAGGGTTAGGGTTGAGAGGAAGAGAGAGCGTAGAGGCGCCGCTGGAGTGGGTGTGGAAAGGGTGTGCCAAAGGAAGAGTTTTGGTGCCAAGAGAGCTGTGCTTGGAGGAGTTTGGGGTCTGGGCTACAGCGGGGGCTCTTTGCAACAGCCGGGGCCTGAAAAACATGTTCCCAGTTAGTGTTAGGTTTAGGGTTAGGGTTAGGGCTGAGAGGAAGAGAGAGCACAGAGGCGCCGTTGGAGTGGGTGTGGAAAGGGTGTGCCAAAGGAAGAGGTTTGGTGCCAAGAGAGCTGTGCTGGGAGCACCTTGGATCTGGGCTACCTAAGGCACCCTGGGGCAAGCCGGGGCCTGAAAAACATGCTCCCATTTAGGGTTAGTTTTAGGGTTAGGGTTACAGTTACGGTTGAGAGGAAGAGAGAGCGTAGAGGCGCCGTTGGAGTGGGTGTGGAAAGGGTGTGCCAAAGGAAGAGGTTTGGTGCCAAGAGAGCTGTGCTGGGAGCACCTTGGATCTGGGCTACCTAAGGGAACCTGGTGCAAGCTGGGGCCTGAAAAACATGTTTGCAGTCAGGGTTAGGATTAGGATTAGGGTTAGGGTTGAGAGGAAGAGAGAGCGTAGATGCACCGTTGGAGTGGGTGTGGAAAGGGTGTGCCAAAGGAAGAGGTTTGGTGCCAAGAGAGCTGTGCTGGGAGCACCTGGGATCTGGGCTACCTAAGGGAACCTGGGGCAAGGCAGGGCCTGAAAAACCTGTCCCCAATTAGGGTTAGGGTTAGGGTTAGGGTTAGGGCTGAGAGGAAGAGAGAGTGTAGAGGCGCCGCTGGAGTGGGTGTGGAAAGGGTGTGCCAAAGGAAGAGGTTTGGTGCCAAGAGAGCTGTGCTGGGAGCACCTTGGATCTGAGCTACAGCGGGGCTCTTTGCGACAGCCGGGGCCTGAAAAACATGTTCCCAGTTAGCGTTAGGGTTAGGGTTAGGGTTAGGGTTGAGAGGAAGAGAGAGCACAGAGGCGCCTTTGGAGTGGGTGTGGAAAGGGTGTTCCAAAGGAAGAGGTTTGGTGCCAAGAGAGCTGTGCTGGGAGCACCTTGGATCTGGGCTACAGCGGGGGACCCTGGGGCAAGCCAGGGCCTGAAAAACGTGTCCCCAGTTAGGGTTAGGGTCAGGGTTAGGGTTAGGGTTAGGGTTGAGAGGAAGAGAGAGCTTAGAGGCGCCATTGGAGTGGGTGTGGAAAGGGTGTGCCAAAGGAAGAGGTTTGGTGCCAAGAGAGCTGTGCTGGGAGGACTTTGGGGTCTGGGCTACAGCGGGGGCTCTTTACGACAGCCGGGGCCTGAAAAACATGCTCCCAATTAGGGTTAGGGTTAGGGTTAGGGTTAGGGTTGAGCGAAGAGAGAGCGTAGAGGCGCCGTTAGAGTGGGTGTGGAAAGGGTGTGCCAAAGGAAGAGGTTTGGTGCCAAGAGAGCTGTGCTGGGAGCACCTTGGATCTGGGCTACCTAAGGGAACCTGGGGCAAGCCAGGGCCTGAAAGACATGTTCCCAACTAGGGTTCGGGTTAGGCTTAGGGTTAGGGTTGAGAGGAAGAGAGAGCACAGAGGCGCCGTTGGAGTGGGTGTGGAAAGGGTGTGCCAAAGGAAGAGGTTTGGTGCCAAGAGAGCTGTGCTGGGAGGACTTTGGGGTCTGGGCTACAGCGGGGGCTCTTTGCAACAGCCGGGGCCTGAAAAACATGTTCCCAGTTAGTGTTAGGGTTAGGGTTAGGGTTACGGTTACGGTTGAGAGGAAGAGAGAGTGTAGAGGTGCCGCTGGAGTGGGTGTGGAAAGGGTGTGCCAAAGGAAGAGGTTTGGTGCCAAGAGAGCTGTGCTGGGAGCACCTTGGATCTGGGCTACCTAAGGGAACCTGGGGCAAGCCGGGGCCTGAAAAACATGTTCCCAATTAGGGTTAGGGTTAGGATTAGGACTAGGGTTAGGGTTGAGAGGAAGAGAGAGCGTAGAGGCGCCGTTGCACTGGGTGTGGAGAGGGTGTGCCAAAGGAAGAGGTTTGGTGCCAAGAAAGCTGTGCTGGGAGGACTTTGGTGTCTGGGCCACCAATGGGGCTTGGTGCCAGCCAGGGCCTGAAAAGCCTGTCCCCAATTAGGGTTAGGGTTAGGGTTAGGGTTAGGGTTGAGAGGAAGAGAGAGCGTACAGGCACCGTTGGAGTGGGTGTGGAAAGGGTGTGCCAAAGGAAGAGGTTTGGTGCCAAGAGAGCTGTGCTGGGAGGACTTTGGGGTCTGGGCCACCACAGGGGCCCTGGTGCCAGCCGGGGCCTGAAAAACGTGCTCCCAATTAGGGTTAGGGTTAGGGTTAGACTTAGGGTTGAGAAGAAGAGAGAGCGTAGAGGCGCCGTTGGAGTGTATGTGGAAAGCGTGTGCCAAAGGAAGAGGTTTGGTGCCAAGAGAGCTGTGCTGGGAGGACTTTGATGTCTGGGACACCAATGGGGCTTGGTGCCAGCCGGGGCCTGAAAAACCTGTCCCCAATTAGGGTTAGGGTTAGGGTTAGGGTTAGGGTTGAGAGGAAGAGAGAGCGTAGAGGCGCCGCTGGAGTGGGTGTGGAAAGGGTGTGCCAAAGGAAGAGTTTTGGTGCCAAGAGAGCTGTGCTTGGAGGAGTTTGGGGTCTGGGCTACAGCGGGGGCTCTTTGCAACAGCCGGGGCCTGAAAAACATGTTCCCAGTTAGTGTTAGGTTTAGGGTTAGGGTTAGGGCTGAGAGGAAGAGAGAGCACAGAGGCGCCGTTGGAGTGGGTGTGGAAAGGGTGTGCCAAAGGAAGAGGTTTGGTGCCAAGAGAGCTGTGCTGGGAGCACCTTGGATCTGGGCTACCTAAGGCACCCTGGGGCAAGCCGGGGCCTGAAAAACATGCTCCCATTTAGGGTTAGTTTTAGGGTTAGGGTTACAGTTACGGTTGAGAGGAAGAGAGAGCGTAGAGGCGCCGTTGGAGTGGGTGTGGAAAGGGTGTGCCAAAGGAAGAGGTTTGGTGCCAAGAGAGCTGTGCTGGGAGCACCTTGGATCTGGGCTACCTAAGGGAACCTGGTGCAAGCTGGGGCCTGAAAAACATGTTTGCAGTCAGGGTTAGGATTAGGATTAGGGTTAGGGTTGAGAGGAAGAGAGAGCGTAGATGCACCGTTGGAGTGGGTGTGGAAAGGGTGTGCCAAAGGAAGAGGTTTGGTGCCAAGAGAGCTGTGCTGGGAGCACCTGGGATCTGGGCTACCTAAGGGAACCTGGGGCAAGGCAGGGCCTGAAAAACCTGTCCCCAATTAGGGTTAGGGTTAGGGTTAGGGTTAGGGCTGAGAGGAAGAGAGAGTGTAGAGGCGCCGCTGGAGTGGGTGTGGAAAGGGTGTGCCAAAGGAAGAGGTTTGGTGCCAAGAGAGCTGTGCTGGGAGCACCTTGGATCTGAGCTACAGCGGGGCTCTTTGCGACAGCCGGGGCCTGAAAAACATGTTCCCAGTTAGCGTTAGGGTTAGGGTTAGGGTTAGGGTTGAGAGGAAGAGAGAGCACAGAGGCGCCTTTGGAGTGGGTGTGGAAAGGGTGTTCCAAAGGAAGAGGTTTGGTGCCAAGAGAGCTGTGCTGGGAGGACCTTGGATCTGGGTTACCTAAGGGACCCTGGTGCCAGGTGGGGCCTGAAAAACATGTTCCCAAATAGGGTTAGAGTTAGGGTTAGCATTAGGGTTAGGGCTGAGAGGAAGAGAGAGCGTAGAGGCGCCGTTGGAGTGGGTGTGGAAAGGGTGTTCCAAAGGAAGAGGTTTGGTGCCAAGAGAGCTGTGCTGGGAGCACCTTGGATCTGGGCTACAGCGGGGGCTCTTTGCAACAGCCGGGGCCTGAAAAACATGTTCCCAGTTAGCGTTAGGGTTAGGGTTAGGGTTAGGGTTGAGAGGAAGAGAGAGCACAGAGGCGCCTTTGGAGTGGGTGTGGAAAGGGTGTGCCAAAGGAAAAGGTTTGGTGCCAAGAGAGCTGTGCTGGGAGCACCTTGGATCTGGGCTACCTAAGGGACCCTGGGGCAAGCCAGGGCCTGAAAAACGTGCTCCCAGTTAGGGTTAGGGTTAGGGTTAGGGTTGAGAGGAAGAGAGAGCACAGAGGTGCTGTTGGAGTGGGTGTGGAAAGGGTGTGCCAAAGGAAGAGGTTTGGTGCCAAGAGAGCTGTGCTGGGAGCACCTTGGATCTGGGCCACCAATGGGGCTTGGTGCCAGCCGGGGCCTGAAAAACCTGTCCCAAATTAGGGTTAGGGTTAGGGTTAGGGTTAGGGTTGAGAGGAAGAGAGAGCGTAGAGGCGCCGTTGGAGTGGGTGTGGAAAGGTTGTGCCAAAGGAAGAGGTTTGGTGCCAAGAGAGCTGTGCTGGGAGGAGCTTGGATCTGGACTACCTACGGGAACCTGGGGCAAGCCAGGGCCTGAAAAACGTGCTCCCAAATAGGGTTAGGGTTAGGGTTACGATTAGGACTAGGGTTAGGGTTGAGAGGAAGAGAGAGCGTAGAGGCGCCGTTGCAGTGGGTGTGGAAAGGGTGTGCCAAAGGAAGAGGTTTGGTGCCAAGAGAGCTGTGCTGGGAGGACTTTGGTGTCTGGGCCACCAATGGGGCTTGGTGCCAGCCGGGGCCTGAAAAGCCTGTCCCCAATTAGGGTTAGGGTTAGGGTTAGGGTTAGGGTTGAGAGGAAGAGAGAGCGTAGAGGCGCCGCTGGAGTGGGTGTGGAAAGGGTGTGCCAAAGGAAGAGGTTTGGTGCCAAGAGAGCTGTGCTGGGAGGACTTTGCCGTCTGGGCTACAGCGGGGGCTCTTTGCAACAGCCGGGACCTGAAAAACATGTTCCCAGTTAGTGTTAGGTTTAGGGTTAGGGTTAGGGCTGAGAGGAAGAGAGAGCAC
The DNA here is from genome assembly GCF_036370855.1 of Dromaius novaehollandiae. Lineage (NCBI taxonomy): Eukaryota > Metazoa > Chordata > Aves > Casuariiformes > Dromaiidae > Dromaius > Dromaius novaehollandiae. Next base: position 30,419,089 of record NC_088098.1, read on the forward strand.
AGAGGCGCCGTTGGAGTGGGTGTGGAAAGGGTGTGCCAAAGGAAGAGGTTTGGTGCCAAGAGAGCTGTGCTGGGAGCACCTTGGATCTGGGCTACCTAAGGGAACCTGGGGCAAGCCAGGGCCTGAAAAACGTGCTCCCAAATAGGGTTAGGGTTAGGGTTACGATTAGGACTAGGGTTAGGGTTGAGAGGAAGAGAGAGCGTAGAGGTGCCGTTGGAGTGGGTGTGGAAAGGGTGTGCCAAAGGAAGAGGTTTGGTGCCAAGAGAGCTGTGCTGGGAGGACTTTGGTGTCTGGGCCACCAATGGGGCTTGGTGCCAGCCGGGGCCTGAAAAGCCTGTCCCCAATTAGGGTTAGGGTTAGGGTTAGGGTTAGGGTTAGGGTTGAGAAGAAGAGATAGAGTAGAGGTGCCGTTGGAGTGGGTGTGGAAAGGGTGTGCCAAAGGAAGAGGTTTGGTGCCAAGAGAGCTGTGCTGGGAGCACCTTGGATCTGAGCTACAGCGGGGCTCTTTGCGACAGCCGGGGCCTGAAAATCCTGTTCCCAATTAGGGTTAGGGTTAGGGTTAGGGTTAGGGTTGAGAGGAAGAGAGAGCACAGAGGCGCCGCTGGAGTGGGTGTGGAAAGGGTGTGCCAAAGGAAGAGGTTTGGTGCCAAGAGAGCTGTGCTGGGAGCACCTTGAATCTGGGCCACCAATGGGGCTTGGTGCCAGCCGGGGCCTGAAAAACTTGTCCCAAATTAGGGTTAGGGTTAGGGTTAGGGTTAGGGTTGAGAGGAAGAGAGAGCGTAGAGGCGCCGTTGGAGTGGGTGTGGAAAGGGTGTGCCAAAGGAAGAGGTTTGGTGCCAAGAGAGCTGTGCTGGGAGGAGCTTGGATCTGGGCTACCTAAGGGACCCTGGGGCAAGCCAGGGCCTGAAAAACATGCTCCCAAATAGGGTTAGGGTTAGGGTTACGATTAGGACTAGGGTTAGGGTTGAGAGGAAGAGAGAACGTAGAGGCGCCATTGGAGTGGGTGTGGAAAGGGTGTGCCAAAGGAAGAGGTTTGGTGCCAAGAGAGCTGTGCTGGGAGGACTTTGGTGTCTGGGCCACCAATGGGGCTTGGTGCCAGCCGGGGCCTCAAAAGCCTGTCCCCAATTAGGGTTAGGGTTAGGGTTAGGGTTAGGGTTAGGGTTGAGAGGAAGAGAGAGCGTAGAGGCGCCGTTGGAGTGGGTGTGGAAAGGGTGTGCCAAAGGAAGGGGTTTGGTGCCAAGAGAGCTGTGCTGGGAGCACCTTGGATCTGGGCTACCTAAGGGAACCTGGGGCAAGGCAGGGCCTGAAAAACATGTTCCCAGTTAGGGTTAGGGTTAGGGTTAGGACTAGGGTTAGGGTTGAGAAGAAGAGAGAGCGTAGAGGTGCCATTGGAGTGGGTGTGGAAAGGGTGTGCCAAAGGAAGAGGTTTGGTGCCAAGAGAGCTGTGCTGGGAGCACCTTGGATCTGGGCTACCTAAGGGAACCTGGTGCAAGCTGGGACCTGAAAAACATGTTTCCAGTCAGGGTTAGGATTAGGGTCGGTGTTAGGGTTGAGAGGAAGAGAGAGCACAGAGGCACCGCTGGAGTGGGTGTGGAAAGGGTGTGCCAAAGGAAGAGGTTTGGTGCCAAGAGAGCTGTGCTGGGAGCACCTTGGATCTGGGCTACCTAAGGGAACCTGGGGCAAGCCAGGGCCTGAAAAACCTGTCCCCAATTAGGGTTAGGGTAGGCTTAGGGTTAGGGCTGAGAGGAAGAGAGAGCACAGAGGCGCCGCTGTAGTGGGTGTGGAAAGGGTGTGCCAAAGGAAGAGGTTTGGTGCCAAGAGAGCTGTGCTGGGAGCATCTTGGATCTGGGCTACAGCGGGGGACCCTGGGGCAAGCCAGGGCCTGAAAAACGTGTCCCCAGTTAGGGTTAGGGTTAGGGTTAGGGTTAGGGTTAGGGTTGAGAGGAAGAGAGAGCGTAGAGGTGCCATTGGAGTGGGTGTGGAAAGGGTGTGCCAAAGGAAGAGGTTTGGTGCCAAGAGAGCTGTGCTGGGAGGACTTTGGGGTCTGGGCTACAGCGGGGGCTCTTTGCGACAGCCGGGGCCTGAAAAACATGCTCCCAATTAGGGTTAGGGTTAGGGTTAGGGTTAGGGTTGAGCGAAGAGAGAGCGTAGAGGCGCCGTTGGAGTGGGTGTGGAAAGGGTGTGCCAAAGGAAGAGGTTTGGTGCCAAGAGAGCTGTGCTGGGAGCACCTTGGATCTGGGCTACCTAAGGGACCCTGGGGCAAGCCAGCGCCTGAAAAACCTGTCCCCAGTTAGGGTTAGGGTTAGGCTTAGGGTTAGGGCTGAGAGGAAGAGAGAGCACAGAGGCGCCGCTGGAGTGGGTGTGGAAAGGGTGTGCCAAAGGAAGAGGTTTGGTGCCAAGAGAGCTGTGCTGGGAGCACCTTGGATCTGGGCTACAGCGGGGGACCCTGGGGCAAGCCAGGGCCTGAAAAACGTGTCCCCAGTTAGGGTTAGGGTCAGGGTTAGGGTTAGGGTTAGGGTTGAGAGGAAGAGAGAGCTTAGAGGCGCCATTGGAGTGGGTGTGGAAAGGGTGTGCCAAAGGAAGAGGTTTGGTGCCAAGAGAGCTGTGCTGGGAGGACTTTGGGGTCTGGGCTACAGCGGGGGCTCTTTACGACAGCCGGGGCCTGAAAAACATGCTCCCAATTAGGGTTAGGGTTAGGGTTAGGGTTAGGGTTGAGCGAAGAGAGAGCGTAGAGGCGCCGTTAGAGTGGGTGTGGAAAGGGTGTGCCAAAGGAAGAGGTTTGGTGCCAAGAGAGCTGTGCTGGGAGCACCTTGGATCTGGGCTACCTAAGGGAACCTGGGGCAAGCCAGGGCCTGAAAGACATGTTCCCAACTAGGGTTCGGGTTAGGCTTAGGGTTAGGGTTGAGAGGAAGAGAGAGCACAGAGGCGCCGTTGGAGTGGGTGTGGAAAGGGTGTGCCAAAGGAAGAGGTTTGGTGCCAAGAGAGCTGTGCTGGGAGGACTTTGGGGTCTGGGCTACAGCGGGGGCTCTTTGCAACAGCCGGGGCCTGAAAAACATGTTCCCAGTTAGTGTTAGGGTTAGGGTTAGGGTTACGGTTACGGTTGAGAGGAAGAGAGAGTGTAGAGGTGCCGCTGGAGTGGGTGTGGAAAGGGTGTGCCAAAGGAAGAGGTTTGGTGCCAAGAGAGCTGTGCTGGGAGCACCTTGGATCTGGGCTACCTAAGGGAACCTGGGGCAAGCCGGGGCCTGAAAAACATGTTCCCAATTAGGGTTAGGGTTAGGATTAGGACTAGGGTTAGGGTTGAGAGGAAGAGAGAGCGTAGAGGCGCCGTTGCACTGGGTGTGGAGAGGGTGTGCCAAAGGAAGAGGTTTGGTGCCAAGAAAGCTGTGCTGGGAGGACTTTGGTGTCTGGGCCACCAATGGGGCTTGGTGCCAGCCAGGGCCTGAAAAGCCTGTCCCCAATTAGGGTTAGGGTTAGGGTTAGGGTTAGGGTTGAGAGGAAGAGAGAGCGTACAGGCACCGTTGGAGTGGGTGTGGAAAGGGTGTGCCAAAGGAAGAGGTTTGGTGCCAAGAGAGCTGTGCTGGGAGGACTTTGGGGTCTGGGCCACCACAGGGGCCCTGGTGCCAGCCGGGGCCTGAAAAACGTGCTCCCAATTAGGGTTAGGGTTAGGGTTAGACTTAGGGTTGAGAAGAAGAGAGAGCGTAGAGGCGCCGTTGGAGTGTATGTGGAAAGCGTGTGCCAAAGGAAGAGGTTTGGTGCCAAGAGAGCTGTGCTGGGAGGACTTTGATGTCTGGGACACCAATGGGGCTTGGTGCCAGCCGGGGCCTGAAAAACCTGTCCCCAATTAGGGTTAGGGTTAGGGTTAGGGTTAGGGTTGAGAGGAAGAGAGAGCGTAGAGGCGCCGCTGGAGTGGGTGTGGAAAGGGTGTGCCAAAGGAAGAGTTTTGGTGCCAAGAGAGCTGTGCTTGGAGGAGTTTGGGGTCTGGGCTACAGCGGGGGCTCTTTGCAACAGCCGGGGCCTGAAAAACATGTTCCCAGTTAGTGTTAGGTTTAGGGTTAGGGTTAGGGCTGAGAGGAAGAGAGAGCACAGAGGCGCCGTTGGAGTGGGTGTGGAAAGGGTGTGCCAAAGGAAGAGGTTTGGTGCCAAGAGAGCTGTGCTGGGAGCACCTTGGATCTGGGCTACCTAAGGCACCCTGGGGCAAGCCGGGGCCTGAAAAACATGCTCCCATTTAGGGTTAGTTTTAGGGTTAGGGTTACAGTTACGGTTGAGAGGAAGAGAGAGCGTAGAGGCGCCGTTGGAGTGGGTGTGGAAAGGGTGTGCCAAAGGAAGAGGTTTGGTGCCAAGAGAGCTGTGCTGGGAGCACCTTGGATCTGGGCTACCTAAGGGAACCTGGTGCAAGCTGGGGCCTGAAAAACATGTTTGCAGTCAGGGTTAGGATTAGGATTAGGGTTAGGGTTGAGAGGAAGAGAGAGCGTAGATGCACCGTTGGAGTGGGTGTGGAAAGGGTGTGCCAAAGGAAGAGGTTTGGTGCCAAGAGAGCTGTGCTGGGAGCACCTGGGATCTGGGCTACCTAAGGGAACCTGGGGCAAGGCAGGGCCTGAAAAACCTGTCCCCAATTAGGGTTAGGGTTAGGGTTAGGGTTAGGGCTGAGAGGAAGAGAGAGTGTAGAGGCGCCGCTGGAGTGGGTGTGGAAAGGGTGTGCCAAAGGAAGAGGTTTGGTGCCAAGAGAGCTGTGCTGGGAGCACCTTGGATCTGGGCTACCTAAGGGAACCTGGGGTAAGCCAGGGCCTGAAAAACATGTTCCCAGTTAGGGTTAGGGTTAGGGTTAGGACTAGGGTTAGGGTTGAGAGGAAGAGAGAGAGTGGAGGCGCCATTGGAGTGGGTGTGGAAAGGGTGTGCCAAAGGAAGAGGTTTGGTGCCAAGAGAGCTGTGCTGGGAGGACTTTGGGGTCTGGGCTACAGCGGGGGCTCTTTGCGACAGCCGGGGCCTGAAAAACATGCTCCCAATTAGGGTTAGGGTTAGGGTTAGGGTTAGGGTTAGGGTTGAGAGGAAGAGAGAGCGTAGAGGCGCCTTTGGAGTGGGTGTGGAAAGGGTGTGCCAAAGGAAGAGGCTTGATGCCAAGAGAGCTGTGCTGGGAGCACCTTGGATCTGGGCTACCTAAGGGAACCTGGGGCAAGGCAGGGCCTGAAAAACGTGTTCCCAGTTAGGGTTAGGGTTAGGGTTAGGGTTAGGGTTGAGAAGAAGCAGAGCGTAGAGGCGCCGTTGGAGTGGGTGTGGAAAGGGTGTGCCAAAGGAAGAGGTTTGGTGCCAAGAGAGCTGTGCTGGGAGCACCTTGGATCTGGGCTACCTAAGGGAACCTGGGGCAAGCCAGGACCTGAAAAACATGTTCCCAATTAGGGTTAGGGTTAGGGTTAGGGTTAGGGTTAGGGTTGAGAGGAAGAGAGAGCGTAGAGGTGCCGTTGGAGTGGGTGTGGAAAGGGTGTGCCAAAGGAAGAGGTTTGGTGCCAAGAGAGCTGTGCTGGGAGGAGCTTGGATTTGGGCTACAGCGGGGGACGCTGGGGCAAGCCAGGGCCTGAAAAACGTGTCCCCAGTTAGGGTTAGGGTTAGGGTTAGGGTTAGGGTTAGGGCTGAGAGGAAGAGAGAGCGTAGAGGCGCCGTTGGAGTGGGTGTGGAAAGGGTGTGCCAAAGGAAGAGGTTTGGTGCCAAGAGAGCTGTGCTGGGAGGAGCTTGGATCTGGGCTACCTAAGGGACCCTGGGGCAAGGCAGGGCCTGAAAAATGTGCTCCCAGTTAGGGTTAGGGTTAGGGTTAGGGTTAGGGTTAGGGTTGAGAAGAAGACAGAGCGTAGAGGCGCCGTTGGAGTGGGTGTGGAAAGGGTGTGCCAAAGGAAGAGGTTTGATGCCAAGAGAGCTGTGCTTGGAGGACTTTGGGGTCTGGGCTACAGCGGGGGGCTCTTTGCAACAGCCGGGGCCTGAAAAACATGTTCCCAGTTAGCGTTAGGGTTAGGGTTAGGGTTGAGAGGAAGAGAGAGCACAGAGGCGCCGTTGGAGTGGGTGTGGAAAGGGTGTGCCAAAGGAAGAGGTTTGGTGCCAAGAGAGCTGTGCTGGGAGCACCTTGGATCTGGGCTACCTAAGGGAACCTGGGGCAAGCCGGGGCCTGAAAAACATGTTTGCAGTCAGAGTTAGGATTAGGATTAGGGTTAGGGTTGAGAGGAAGAGAGAGCGTAGAGGTGCCGTTGGAGTGGGTGTGGAAAGGGTGTGCCAAAGGAAGAGGTTTGGTGCCAAGAGAGCTGTGCTAGGAGCACCTGGGATCTGGGCTACCTGAGGGAACCTGGGGCAAGCTGGGGCCTGAAAAACATGTTCCCAATTAGGGTTAGGGTTAGGCTTAGGGTTAGGGCTGAGAGGAAGAGAGAGTGTAGAGGCGCCGCTGGAGTGGGTGTGGAAAGGGTGTGCCAAAGGAAGAGGTTTGGTGCCAAGAGAGCTGTGCTGGGAGGACTTTGGGGTCTGGGCTACAGCGGGGGCTCTTTGCAACAGCCGGGGCCTGAAAAACATGTTCCCAGTTAGTGTTAGGGTTAGGGTTAGGGTTACGGTTACGGTTGAGAGGAAGAGAGAGTGTAGAGGTGCCGCTGGAGTGGGTGTGGAAAGGGTGTGCCAAAGGAAGAGGTTTGGTGCCAAGAGAGCTGTGCTGGGAGCACCTTGGATCTGGGCTACCTAAGGGAACCTGGGGCAAGCCGGGGCCTGAAAAACATGTTCCCAATTAGGGTTAGGGTTAGGATTAGGACTAGGGTTAGGGTTGAGAGGAAGAGAGAGCGTAGAGGCGCCGTTGCACTGGGTGTGGAGAGGGTGTGCCAAAGGAAGAGGTTTGGTGCCAAGAAAGCTGTGCTGGGAGGACTTTGGTGTCTGGGCCACCAATGGGGCTTGGTGCCAGCCAGGGCCTGAAAAGCCTGTCCCCAATTAGGGTTAGGGTTAGGGTTAGGGTTAGGGTTGAGAGGAAGAGAGAGCGTACAGGCACCGTTGGAGTGGGTGTGGAAAGGGTGTGCCAAAGGAAGAGGTTTGGTGCCAAGAGAGCTGTGCTGGGAGGACTTTGGGGTCTGGGCCACCACAGGGGCCCTGGTGCCAGCCGGGGCCTGAAAAACGTGCTCCCAATTAGGGTTAGGGTTAGGGTTAGACTTAGGGTTGAGAAGAAGAGAGAGCGTAGAGGCGCCGTTGGAGTGTATGTGGAAAGCGTGTGCCAAAGGAAGAGGTTTGGTGCCAAGAGAGCTGTGCTGGGAGGACTTTGATGTCTGGGACACCAATGGGGCTTGGTGCCAGCCGGGGCCTGAAAAACCTGTCCCCAATTAGGGTTAGGGTTAGGGTTAGGGTTAGGGTTGAGAGGAAGAGAGAGCGTAGAGGCGCCGCTGGAGTGGGTGTGGAAAGGGTGTGCCAAAGGAAGAGTTTTGGTGCCAAGAGAGCTGTGCTTGGAGGAGTTTGGGGTCTGGGCTACAGCGGGGGCTCTTTGCAACAGCCGGGGCCTGAAAAACATGTTCCCAGTTAGTGTTAGGTTTAGGGTTAGGGTTAGGGCTGAGAGGAAGAGAGAGCACAGAGGCGCCGTTGGAGTGGGTGTGGAAAGGGTGTGCCAAAGGAAGAGGTTTGGTGCCAAGAGAGCTGTGCTGGGAGCACCTTGGATCTGGGCTACCTAAGGCACCCTGGGGCAAGCCGGGGCCTGAAAAACATGCTCCCATTTAGGGTTAGTTTTAGGGTTAGGGTTACAGTTACGGTTGAGAGGAAGAGAGAGCGTAGAGGCGCCGTTGGAGTGGGTGTGGAAAGGGTGTGCCAAAGGAAGAGGTTTGGTGCCAAGAGAGCTGTGCTGGGAGCACCTTGGATCTGGGCTACCTAAGGGAACCTGGTGCAAGCTGGGGCCTGAAAAACATGTTTGCAGTCAGGGTTAGGATTAGGATTAGGGTTAGGGTTGAGAGGAAGAGAGAGCGTAGATGCACCGTTGGAGTGGGTGTGGAAAGGGTGTGCCAAAGGAAGAGGTTTGGTGCCAAGAGAGCTGTGCTGGGAGCACCTGGGATCTGGGCTACCTAAGGGAACCTGGGGCAAGGCAGGGCCTGAAAAACCTGTCCCCAATTAGGGTTAGGGTTAGGGTTAGGGTTAGGGCTGAGAGGAAGAGAGAGTGTAGAGGCGCCGCTGGAGTGGGTGTGGAAAGGGTGTGCCAAAGGAAGAGGTTTGGTGCCAAGAGAGCTGTGCTGGGAGCACCTTGGATCTGGGCTACCTAAGGGAACCTGGGGTAAGCCAGGGCCTGAAAAACATGTTCCCAGTTAGGGTTAGGGTTAGGGTTAGGACTAGGGTTAGGGTTGAGAGGAAGAGAGAGAGTGGAGGCGCCATTGGAGTGGGTGTGGAAAGGGTGTGCCAAAGGAAGAGGTTTGGTGCCAAGAGAGCTGTGCTGGGAGGACTTTGGGGTCTGGGCTACAGCGGGGGCTCTTTGCGACAGCCGGGGCCTGAAAAACATGCTCCCAATTAGGGTTAGGGTTAGGGTTAGGGTTAGGGTTAGGGTTGAGAGGAAGAGAGAGCGTAGAGGCGCCTTTGGAGTGGGTGTGGAAAGGGTGTGCCAAAGGAAGAGGCTTGATGCCAAGAGAGCTGTGCTGGGAGCACCTTGGATCTGGGCTACCTAAGGGAACCTGGGGCAAGGCAGGGCCTGAAAAACGTGTTCCCAGTTAGGGTTAGGGTTAGGGTTAGGGTTAGGGTTGAGAAGAAGCAGAGCGTAGAGGCGCCGTTGGAGTGGGTGTGGAAAGGGTGTGCCAAAGGAAGAGGTTTGGTGCCAAGAGAGCTGTGCTGGGAGCACCTTGGATCTGGGCTACCTAAGGGAACCTGGGGCAAGCCAGGACCTGAAAAACATGTTCCCAATTAGGGTTAGGGTTAGGGTTAGGGTTAGGGTTAGGGTTGAGAGGAAGAGAGAGCGTAGAGGTGCCGTTGGAGTGGGTGTGGAAAGGGTGTGCCAAAGGAAGAGGTTTGGTGCCAAGAGAGCTGTGCTGGGAGGAGCTTGGATTTGGGCTACAGCGGGGGACGCTGGGGCAAGCCAGGGCCTGAAAAACGTGTCCCCAGTTAGGGTTAGGGTTAGGGTTAGGGTTAGGGTTAGGGCTGAGAGGAAGAGAGAGCGTAGAGGCGCCGTTGGAGTGGGTGTGGAAAGGGTGTGCCAAAGGAAGAGGTTTGGTGCCAAGAGAGCTGTGCTGGGAGGAGCTTGGATCTGGGCTACCTAAGGGACCCTGGGGCAAGGCAGGGCCTGAAAAATGTGCTCCCAGTTAGGGTTAGGGTTAGGGTTAGGGTTAGGGTTAGGGTTGAGAAGAAGACAGAGCGTAGAGGCGCCGTTGGAGTGGGTGTGGAAAGGGTGTGCCAAAGGAAGAGGTTTGATGCCAAGAGAGCTGTGCTTGGAGGACTTTGGGGTCTGGGCTACAGCGGGGGGCTCTTTGCAACAGCCGGGGCCTGAAAAACATGTTCCCAGTTAGCGTTAGGGTTAGGGTTAGGGTTGAGAGGAAGAGAGAGCACAGAGGCGCCGTTGGAGTGGGTGTGGAAAGGGTGTGCCAAAGGAAGAGGTTTGGTGCCAAGAGAGCTGTGCTGGGAGCACCTTGGATCTGGGCTACCTAAGGGAACCTGGGGCAAGCCGGGGCCTGAAAAACATGTTTGCAGTCAGAGTTAGGATTAGGATTAGGGTTAGGGTTGAGAGGAAGAGAGAGCGTAGAGGTGCCGTTGGAGTGGGTGTGGAAAGGGTGTGCCAAAGGAAGAGGTTTGGTGCCAAGAGAGCTGTGCTAGGAGCACCTGGGATCTGGGCTACCTGAGGGAACCTGGGGCAAGCTGGGGCCTGAAAAACATGTTCCCAATTAGGGTTAGGGTTAGGCTTAGGGTTAGGGCTGAGAGGAAGAGAGAGTGTAGAGGCGCCGCTGGAGTGGGTGTGGAAAGGGTGTGCCAAAGGAAGAGGTTTGGTGCCAAGAGAGCTGTGCTGGGAGGAGCTTGGATCTGTGCTACAGCGGGGGACGCTGGGGCAAGCCAGGGCCTGAAAAACGTGCTCCCAATTAGGGTTAGGGTTAGGGTTAGGGTTAGGGTTGAGAAGAAGAGAGAGCGTAGAGGTGCCGTTGGAGTGGGTGTGGAAAGGGTGTGCCAAAGGAAGAGGTTTGGTGCCAAGAGAGCTGTGCTGGGAGGACTTAGGCGTCTGGGCCACCACAGGGGCCCTGGTGCCAGCCGGGGCCTGAAGAACATGTTCACAGTTAGTGTTAGGGTTAGGGTTAGGGTTAGGGCTGAGAGGAAGAGAGAGCACAGAGGCGCCGTTGGAGTGGGTGTTGAAAGGGTGTGCCAAAGGAAGAGGTTTGGTGCCAAGAGAGCTGTGCTGGGAGGACTTTGGGGTCTGGGCTACCTAAGGGACCCTGGGGCAAGCCGGGGCCTGAAAAACATGCTCCCAGTTAGGGTTAGGGTTAGGGTTAGGGTTAGGGTTAGGGTTGAGAGGAAGAGAGAGCGTACAGGCACCGTTGGAGTGGGTGTGGAAAGGGTGTGCCAAAGGAAGAGGTTTGGTGCCAAGAGAGCTGTGCTGGGAGCACCTTGGATCTGGGCTACCTAAGGGACCTTGGGGCAAGGCAGGGCCTGAAAAATGTGCTCCCAGTTAGGGTTAGGGTTAGGGTTAGGGTTAGGGTTAGGGTTGAGAAGAAGACAGAGCGTAGAGGCGCCATTGGAGTGGGTGTTGAAAGGGTGTGCCAAAGGAAGAGGTTTGGTGCCAAGAGAGCTGTGCTTGGAGGACTTTGGGGTCTGGGCTACAGCGGGGGCTCTTTGCGACAGCCGGGGCCTGAAAAACATGTTTGCAGTCAGAGTTAGGATTAGGGTTAGGGTTGAGAGGAAGAGAGAGCGTAGAGGCGCCTTTGGAGTGGGTGTGGAAAGGGTGTGCCAAAGGAAGAGGTTTGGTGCCAAGAGAGCTGTGCTAGGAGCACCTGGGATCTGGGCTACCTAAGGGAACCTGGGGCAAGCCAGGTCCTGAAAAACCTGTCCCCAATTAGGGTTAGGCTTAGGCTTAGGGTTAGGGCTGAGAGGAAGAGAGAGTGTAGAGGCGCCACTGGAGTGGGTGTGGAAAGGGTGTGCCAAAGGAAGAGGTTTGGTGCCAAGAGAGCTGTGCTGGGAGCACCTTGGATCTGGGCTACCTGAGGGAACCTGGGGCAAGCCGGGGCCTGAAAAACCTGTCCCCAATTAGGGTTAGGGTTAGGCTTAGGGTTAGGGCTGAGAGGAAGAGAGAGCGTAGAGGCGCCGCTGGAGTGGGTGTGGAAAGGGTGTGCCAAAGGAAGAGGTTTGGTGCCAAGAGAGCTGTGCTGGGAGCACCTTGGATCTGAGCTACAGCGGGGGACCCTGGGGCAAGCCAGGGCCTGAAAAATGTGTTCCCATTTAGGGTTAGGGTTAGGGTTAGGGTTGAGAAGAAGAGAGAGCGTAGAGGTGCCGTTGGAGTGGGTGTGGAAAGGGTGTGCCAAATGAAGAGGTTTCGTGCCAAGAGAGCTGTGCTGGGAGGACTTTGGCGTCTGGGCTACAGCGGGGGCTCTTTGCAACAGCCGGGGCCTGAAAAACATGTTCCCAGTTAGTGTTAAGGTTAGGGTTAGGGTTAGGGCTGAGAGGAAGAGAGAGCACAGAGGCGCCGTTGGAGTGGGTGTGGAAAGGGTGTGCCAAAGGAAGAGGTTTGGTGCCAAGAGAGCTGTGCTGGGAGCACCTTGGATCTGGGCTACCTAAGGGAACCTGGGGCAAGCCGGGGCCTGAAAAACATGTTCCCAATTAGGGTTAGGGTTAGGGTTAGGGTTAGGGTTGAGAGGAAGAGAGAGCGTAGAGGTGCCGTTGGAGTGGGTGTGGAAAGGGTGTGCCAAAGGAAGAGGTTTGGTGCCAAGAGAGCTGTGCTGGGAGGACTTTGGTGTCTGGGCCACCAATGGGGCTTGGTGCCAGCCGGGGCCTGAAAAGCCTGTCCCCACTTAGGGTTAGGGTTAGGGTTAGGGTTAGGGTTAGGGTTGAGAAGAAGAGATAGAGTAGAGGTGCCGTTGGAGTGGGTGTGGAAAGGGTGTGCCAAAGGAAGAGGTTTGGTGCCAAGAGAGCTGTGCTGGGAGCACCTTGGATCTGGGCTACCTAAGGGAACCTGGGGCAAGCCGGGGCCTGAAAAACATGTTCCCAATTAGGGTTAGGGTTAGGGTTAGGGTTAGGGTTGAGAGGAAGAGAGAGCGTAGAGGCGCCGTTGGAGTGGGTGTGGAAAGGGTGTGCCAAAGGAAGGGGTTTGGTGCCAAGAGAGCTGTGCTGGGAGGAGCTTGGATCTGGGCTACCTAAGGGAACCTGGGGCAAGCCAGGGCCTGAAAAACGTGTTCCCAATTAGGGTTAGGGTTATGGTTAGGGTTAGGGTTGAGAAGAAGAGAGAGCGTAGAGGTGCCATTGGAGTGTATGTGGAAAGGGTGTGCCAAAGGAAGAGGTTTGGTGCCAAGAGAGCTGTGCTGGGAGCACCTTGGATCTGGGCCACCAATGGGGCTTGGTGCCCGCCGGGGCCTGAAAAACATGTCCCCAATTAGGGTTAGGGTTAGGATTAGGGTTAGGGCTGAGAGGAAGAGAGAGCGTAGAGGCGCCGTTGGAGTGGGTGTGGAAAGGGTGTGCCAAAGGAAGAGGTTTGGTGCCAAGAGAGCTGTGCTGGGAGCACCTTGGATCTGGACTACCTACGGGAATCTGGGGCAAGGCAGGGCCTAAAAAACGTGCTCCCAATTAGGGTTAGGCATAGGGTTAGGGTTAGGGTTATGGTTAGGGTTGAGAGGAAGAGAGAGCGTAGAGGCGCCGTTGGAGTGGGTGTGGAAAGGGTGTGCCAAAGGAAGAGGTTTGGTGCCAAGAGAGCTGTGCTGGGAGGACCTTGGATCTGGGTTACCTAAGGGACCCTGGTGCCAGGTGGGGCCTGAAAAACATGTTCCCAAATAGAGTTAGAGTTAGGGTTAGCATTAGGGTTAGGGCTGAGAGGAAGAGAGAGCGTAGAGGCGCCGTTGGAGTGGGTGTGGAAAGGGTGTGCCAAAGGAAGAGGTTTGGTGCCAAGAGAGCTGTGCTGGGAGCACCTTGGATCTGGGCTACAGCGGGGGCTCTTTGCAACAGCCGGGGCCTGAAAAACATGTTCCCAGTTAGCGTTAGGGTTAGGGCTAGGGTTAGGGTTGAGAGGAAGAGCGAGCACAGAGGCGCCGCTGGAGTGGGTGTGGAAAGGGTGTGCCAAAGGAAGAGGTTTGGTGCCAAGAGAGCTGTGCTGGGAGCACCTTGGATCTGGGCCACCAATGGGGCTTGGTGCCAGCCGGGGCCTGAAAAACTTGTCCCAAATTAGGGTTAGGGTTAGGGTTAGGGTTAGGGTTGAGAGGAAGAGAGAGCGTAGAGGCGCCGTTGGAGTGGGTGTGGAAAGGGTGTGCCAAAGGAAGAGGTTTGGTGCCAAGAGAGCTGTGCTGGGAGGAGCTTGGATCTGGGCTACCTAAGGGACCCTGGGGCAAGCCAGGGCCTGAAAAACATGCTCCCAAATAGGGTTAGGGTTAGGGTTACGATTAGGACTAGGGTTAGGGTTGAGAGGAAGAGAGAGCGTAGAGGCGCCGTTGCAGTGGGTGTGGAAAGGGTGTGCCAAAGGAAGAGGTTTGGTGCCAAGAGAGCTGTGCTGGGAGCACCTTGGATCTGGGCTACCTAAGGGACCCTGGGGCAAGCCAGGGCCTGAAAAACGTACTCCCAGTTAGGGTTAGGGTTAGGGTTAGGGTTGAGAGGAAGAGAGAGCACAGAGGTGCTGTTGGAGTGGGTGTGGAAAGGGTGTGCCAAAGGAAGAGGTTTGGTGCCAAGAGAGCTGTGCTGGGAGCACCTTGGATCTGGGCCACCAATGGGGCTTGGTGCCAGCCGGGGCCTGAAAGACCTGTCCCAAATTAGGGTTAGGGTTAGGGTTAGGGTTAGGGTTGAGAGGAAGAGAGAGCGTAGAGGCGCCGTTGGAGTGGGTGTGGAAAGGTTGTGCCAAAGGAAGAGGTTTGGTGCCAAGAGAGCTGTGCTGGGAGGAGCTTGGATCTGGACTACCTACGGGAACCTGGGGCAAGCCAGGGCCTGAAAAACGTGCTCCCAAATAGGGTTAGGGTTAGGGTTACGATTAGGACTAGGGTTAGGGTTGAGAGGAAGAGAGAGCGTAGAGGCGCCGTTGCAGTGGGTGTGGAAAGGGTGTGCCAAAGGAAGAGGTTTGGTGCCAAGAGAGCTGTGCTGGGAGGACTTTGGTGTCTGGGCCACCAATGGGGCTTGGTGCCAGCCGGGGCCTGAAAAGCCTGTCCCCACTTAGGGTTAGGGTTAGGGTTAGGGTTAGGGTTGAGAGGAAGAGAGAGCGTAGAGGCGCCGCTGGAGTGGGTGTGGAAAGGGTGTGCCAAAGGAAGAGGTTTGGTGCCAAGAGAGCTGTGCTGGGAGGACTTTGGGGTCTGGGCTACAGCGGGGGCTCTTTGCAACAGCCGGGACCTGAAAAACATGTTCCCAGTTAGTGTTAGGTTTAGGGTTAGGGTTAGGGCTGAGAGGAAGAGAGAGCACAGAGGCGCCGTTGGAGTGGGTGTGGAAAGGGTGTGCCAAAGGAAGAGGTTTGGTGCCAAGAGAGCTGTGCTGGGAGCACCTTGGATCTGGGCTACCTAAGGGAACCTGGGGCAAGCCAGGGCCTGAAAAACGTGCTCCCAAATAGGGTTAGGGTTAGGGTTACGATTAGGACTAGGGTTAGGGTTGAGAGGAAGAGAGAGCGTAGAGGTGCCGTTGGAGTGGGTGTGGAAAGGGTGTGCCAAAGGAAGAGGTTTGGTGCCAAGAGAGCTGTGCTGGGAGGACTTTGGTGTCTGGGCCACCAATGGGGCTTGGTGCCAGCCGGGGCCTGAAAAGCCTGTCCCCAATTAGGGTTAGGGTTAGGGTTAGGGTTAGGGTTAGGGTTGAGAAGAAGAGATAGAGTAGAGGTGCCGTTGGAGTGGGTGTGGAAAGGGTGTGCCAAAGGAAGAGGTTTGGTGCCAAGAGAGCTGTGCTGGGAGCACCTTGGATCTGAGCTACAGCGGGGCTCTTTGCGACAGCCGGGGCCTGAAAATCCTGTTCCCAATTAGTGTTAGGGTTAGGGTTAGGGTTAGGGTTGAGAGGAAGAGCGAGCACAGAGGCGCCGCTGGAGTGGGTGTGGAAAGGGTGTGCCAAAGGAAGAGGTTTGGTGCCAAGAGAGCTGTGCTGGGAGCACCTTGGATCTGGGCCACCAATGGGGCTTGGTGCCAGCCGGGGCCTGAAAAACTTGTCCCAAATTAGGGTTAGGGTTAGGGTTAGGGTTAGGGTTGAGAGGAAGAGAGAGCGTAGAGGCGCCGTTGGAGTGGGTGTGGAAAGGGTGTGCCAAAGGAAGAGGTTTGGTGCCAAGAGAGCTGTGCTGGGAGGAGCTTGGATCTGGGCTACCTAAGGGACCCTGGGGCAAGCCAGGGCCTGAAAAACATGCTCCCAAATAGGGTTAGGGTTAGGGTTACGATTAGGACTAGGGTTAGGGTTGAGAGGAAGAGAGAGCGTAGAGGCGCCGTTGCAGTGGGTGTGGAAAGGGTGTGCCAAAGGAAGAGGTTTGGTGCCAAGAGAGCTGTGCTGGGAGGACTTTGGTGTCTGGGCCACCAATGGGGCTTGGTGCCAGCCGGGGCCTCAAAAGCCTGTCCCCAATTAGGGTTAGGGTTAGGGTTAGGGTTAGGGTTGAGAGGAAGAGAGAGCGTAGAGGCGCCGCTGGAGTGGGTGTGGAAAGGGTGTGCCAAAGGAAGAGGTTTGGTGCCAAGAGAGCTGTGCTGGGAGGACTTTGGGGTCTGGGCTACAGGGGGGGATCTTTGCAAGAGCCGGGGCCTGAAAAACATGTTCCCAGTTAGTGTTAGGGTTAGGGTTAGGGTTAGGGTTGAGAGGAAGAGAGCGTAGAGGCGCCGTTGGAGTGGGTGTGGAAAGGGTGTGCCAAAGGAAGGGGTTTGGTGCCAAGAGAGCTGTGCTGGGAGGAGCTTGGATCTGGGCTACCTACGGGAACCTGGGGCAAGCCAGGGCCTGAAAAACGTGTTCCCAATTAGGGTTAGGGTTATGGTTAGGGTTAGGGTTGAGAAGAAGAGAGAGCGTAGAGGTGCCATTGGAGTGTATGTGGAAAGGGTGTGCCAAAGGAAGAGGTTTGGTGCCAAGAGAGCTGTGCTGGGAGCACCTTGGATCTGGGCCACCAATGGGGCTTGGTGCCCGCCGGGGCCTGAAAAACATGTCCCCAATTAGGGTTAGGGTTAGGATTAGGGTTAGGGCTGAGAGGAAGAGAGAGCGTAGAGGCGCCGTTGGAGTGGGTGTGGAAAGGGTGTGCCAAAGGAAGAGGTTTGGTGCCAAGAGAGCTGTGCTGGGAGCACCTTGGATCTGGACTACCTACGGGAATCTGGGGCAAGGCAGGGCCTAAAAAACGTGCTCCCAATTAGGGTTAGGCATAGGGTTAGGGTTAGGGTTATGGTTAGGGTTGAGAGGAAGAGAGAGCGTAGAGGCGCCGTTGGAGTGGGTGTGGAAAGGGTGTGCCAAAGGAAGAGGTTTGGTGCCAAGAGAGCTGTGCTGGGAGGACCTTGGATCTGGGTTACCTAAGGGACCCTGGTGCCAGGTGGGGCCTGAAAAACATGTTCCCAAATAGGGTTAGAGTTAGGGTTAGCATTAGGGTTAGGGCTGAGAGGAAGAGAGAGCGTAGAGGCGCCGTTGGAGTGGGTGTGGAAAGGGTGTGCCAAAGGAAGAGGTTTGGTGCCAAGAGAGCTGTGCTGGGAGCACCTTGGATCTGGGCTACAGCGGGGGCTCTTTGCAACAGCCGGGGCCTGAAAAACATGTTCCCAGTTAGCGTTAGGGTTAGGGCTAGGGTTAGGGTTGAGAGGAAGAGAGAGCACAGAGGCGCCGTTGGAGTGGGTGTGGAAAGGGTGTGCCAAAGGAAAAGGTTTGGTGCCAAGAGAGCTGTGCTGGGAGCACCTTGGATCTGGGCTACCTAAGGGACCCTGGGGCAAGCCAGGGCCTGAAAAACGTACTCCCAGTTAGGGTTAGGGTTAGGGTTAGGGTTGAGAGGAAGAGAGAGCACAGAGGTGCTGTTGGAGTGGGTGTGGAAAGGGTGTGCCAAAGGAAGAGGTTTGGTGCCAAGAGAGCTGTGCTGGGAGCACCTTGGATCTGGGCCACCAATGGGGCTTGGTGCCAGCCGGGGCCTGAAAAACCTGTCCCAAATTAGGGTTAGGGTTAGGGTTAGGGTTAGGGTTGAGAGGAAGAGAGAGCGTAGAGGCGCCGTTGGAGTGGGTGTGGAAAGGTTGTGCCAAAGGAAGAGGTTTGGTGCCAAGAGAGCTGTGCTGGGAGGAGCTTGGATCTGGACTACCTACGGGAACCTGGGGCAAGCCAGGGCCTGAAAAACGTGCTCCCAAATAGGGTTAGGGTTAGGGTTACGATTAGGACTAGGGTTAGGGTTGAGAGGAAGAGAGAGCGTAGAGGCGCCGTTGCAGTGGGTGTGGAAAGGGTGTGCCAAAGGAAGAGGTTTGGTGCCAAGAGAGCTGTGCTGGGAGGACTTTGGTGTCTGGGCCACCAATGGGGCTTGGTGCCAGCCGGGGCCTGAAAAGCCTGTCCCCAATTAGGGTTAGGGTTAGGGTTAGGGTTAGGGTTAGGGTTGAGAAGAAGAGATAGAGTAGAGGTGCCTTTGGAGTGGGTGTGGAAAGGGTGTGCCAAAGGAAGAGGTTTGGTGCCAAGAGAGCTGTGCTGGGAGCACCTTGGATCTGAGCTACAGCGGGGCTCTTTGCGACAGCCGGGGCCTGAAAATCCTGTTCCCAATTAGGGTTAGGGTTAGGGTTAGGGTTAGGGTTGAGAGGAAGAGCGAGCACAGAGGCGCCGCTGGAGTGGGTGTGGAAAGGGTGTGCCAAAGGAAGAGGTTTGGTGCCAAGAGAGCTGTGCTGGGAGCACCTTGGATCTGGGCCACCAATGGGGCTTGGTGCCAGCCGGGGCCTGAAAAACCTGTCCCAAATTAGGGTTAGGGTTAGGGTTAGGGTTAGGGTTGAGAGGAAGAGAGAGCGTAGAGGCGCCGTTGGAGTGGGTGTGGAAAGGGTGTGCCAAAGGAAGAGGTTTGGTGCCAAGAGAGCTGTGCTGGGAGGAGCTTGGATCTGGGCTACCTAAGGGACCCTGGGGCAAGCCAGGGCCTGAAAAACATGCTCCCAAATAGGGTTAGGGTTAGGGTTACGATTAGGACTAGGGTTAGGGTTGAGAGGAAGAGAGAGCGTAGAGGCGCCGTTGCAGTGGGTGTGGAAAGGGTGTGCCAAAGGAAGAGGTTTGGTGCCAAGAGAGCTGTGCTGGGAGGACTTTGGTGTCTGGGCCACCAATGGGGCTTGGTGCCAGCCGGGGCCTCAAAAGCCTGTCCCCAATTAGGGTTAGGGTTAGGGTTAGGGTTAGGGTTGAGAGGAAGAGAGAGCGTAGAGGCGCCGCTGGAGTGGGTGTGGAAAGGGTGTGCCAAAGGAAGAGGTTTGGTGCCAAGAGAGCTGTGCTGGGAGGACTTTGGGGTCTGGGCTACAGGGGGGGATCTTTGCAAGAGCCGGGGCCTGAAAAACATGTTCCCAGTTAGTGTTAGGGTTAGGGTTAGGGTTAGGGTTGAGAGGAAGAGAGCGTAGAGGCGCCGTTGGAGTGGGTGTGGAAAGGGTGTGCCAAAGGAAGGGGTTTGGTGCCAAGAGAGCTGTGCTGGGAGGAGCTTGGATCTGGGCTACCTAAGGGAACCTGGGGCAAGCCAGGGCCTGAAAAACGTGTTCCCAATTAGGGTTAGGGTTATGGTTAGGGTTAGGGTTGAGAAGAAGAGAGAGCGTAGAGGTGCCATTGGAGTGTATGTGGAAAGGGTGTGCCAAAGGAAGAGGTTTGGTGCCAAGAGAGCTGTGCTGGGAGCACCTTGGATCTGGGCTACCTAAGGGAACCTGGTGCAAGCTGGGGCCTGAAAAACATGTTTCCAGTCAGGGTTAGGATTAGGGTCGGGGTTAGGGTTGAGAGGAAGAGAGAGCGTAGAGGTGTCGTTGGAGTGGGTGTGGAAAGGGTGTGCCAAAGGAAGAGGTTTGGTGCCAAGAGAGCTGTGCTGGGAGCACCTTGGATCTGGGCTACCTGAGGGACCCTGGGGCAAGCCAGGGCCTGAAAAACCTGTCCCCAATTAGGGTTAGGGTAGGCTTAGGGTTAGGGCTGAGAGGAAGAGAGAGCACAGAGGCGCCGCTGTAGTGGGTGTGGAAAGGGTGTGCCAAAGGAAGAGGTTTGGTGCCAAGAGAGCTGTGCTGGGAGCATCTTGGATCTGGGCTACAGCGGGGGACCCTGGGGCAAGCCGGGGCCTGAAAAACGTGTCCCCAGTTAGGGTTAGGGTTAGGGTTAGGGTTAGGGTTAGGGTTGAGAGGAAGAGAGAGCGTAGAGGCGCCGCTGGAGTGGGTGTGGAAAGGGTGTGCCAAAGGAAGAGGTTTGGTGCCAAGAGAGCTGTGCTGGGAGGACTTTGGGGTCTGGGCTACAGCGGGGGCTCTTTGCGACAGCCGGGGCCTGAAAAACATGCTCCCAATTAGGGTTAGGGTTAGGGTTAGGGTTAGGGTTGAGCGAAGAGAGAGCGTAGAGGCGCCGTTGGAGTGGGTGTGGAAAGGGTGTGCCAAAGGAAGAGGTTTGGTGCCAAGAGAGCTGTGCTGGGAGCACCTTGGATCTGGGCTACCTAAGGGACCCTGGGGCAAGCCAGGGCCTGAAAAACCTGTCCCCAATTAGGGTTAGGGTTAGGCTTAGGGTTAGGGCTGAGAGGAAGAGAGAGCACAGAGGCGCCGCTGGAGTGGGTGTGGAAAGGGTGTGCCAAAGGAAGAGGTTTGGTGCCAAGAGAGCTGTGCTGGGAGCACCTTGGATCTGGGCTACAGCGGGGGACCCTGGGGCAAGCCAGGGCCTGAAAAACGTGTCCCCAGTTAGGGTTAGGGTTAGGGTTAGGGTTAGGGTTAGGGTTGAGAGGAAGAGAGAGCCTAGAGGCGCCATTGAAGTGGGTGTGGAAAGGGTGTGCCAAAGGAAGAGGTTTGGTGCCAAGAGAGCTGTGCTGGGAGGACTTTGGGGTCTGGGCTACAGCGGGGGCTCTTTGCGACAGCCGGGGCCTGAAAAACATGCTCCCAATTAGGGTTAGGGTTAGGGTTAGGGTTAGGGTTGAGCGAAGAGAGAGCGTAGAGGCGCCGTTAGAGTGGGTGTGGAAAGGGTGTGCCAAAGGAAGAGGTTTGGTGCCAAGAGAGCTGTGCTGGGAGCACCTTGGATCTGGGCTACCTAAGGGAACCTGGGGCAAGCCAGGGCCTGAAAGACGTGTTCCCAACTAGGGTTAGGGTTAGGCTTAGGGTTATGGTTGAGAGGAAGAGAGAGCACAGAGGCGCCGTTGGAGTGGGTGTGGAAAGGGTGTGCCAAAGGAAGAGGTTTGGTGCCAAGAGAGCTGTGCTGGGAGGACTTTGGGGTCTGGGCTACAGCGGGGGCTCTTTGCAACAGCCGGGGCCTGAAAAACATGTTCCCAGTTAGTGTTAGGGTTAGGGTTAGGGTTACGGTTACGGTTGAGAGGAAGAGAGAGTGTAGAGGTGCCGCTGGAGTGGGTGTGGAAAGGGTGTGCCAAAGGAAGAGGTTTGGTGCCAAGAGAGCTGTGCTGGGAGCACCTTGGATCTGGGCTACCTAAGGGAACCTGGGGCAAGCCAGGGCCTGAAAAACATGTTCCCAATTAGGGTTAGGGTTAGGATTAGGACTAGGGTTAGGGTTGAGAGGAAGAGAGAGCGTAGAGGCGCCGTTGCAGTGGGTGTGGAGAGGGTGTGCCAAAGGAAGAGGTTTGGTGCCAAGAAAGCTGTGCTGGGAGGACTTTGGTGTCTGGGCCACCAATGGGGCTTGGTGCCAGCCAGGGCCTGAAAAGCCTGTCCCCAATTAGGGTTAGGGTTAGGGTTAGGGTTAGGGTTGAGAGGAAGAGAGAGCGTACAGGCACCGTTGGAGTGGGTGTGGAAAGGGTGTGCCAAAGGAAGAGGTTTGGTGCCAAGAGAGCTGTGCTGGGAGGACTTAGGCGTCTGGGCCACCACAGGGGCCCTGGTGCCAGCCGGGGCCTGAAAAACGTGCTCCCAATTAGGGTTAGGGTTAGGGTTAGAGTTAGGGTTGAGAAGAAGAGAGAGCGTAGAGGCGCCGTTGGAGTGTATGTGGAAAGCGTGTGCCAAAGGAAGAGGTTTGGTGCCAAGAGAGCTGTGCTGGGAGGACTTTGGTGTCTGGGCCACCAATGGGGCTTGGTGCCAGCTGGGGCCTGAAAAACCTGTCCCCAATTAGGGTTAGGGTTAGGGTTAGGGTTAGGGTTGAGAGGAAGAGAGAGCGTAGAGGCGCCGCTGGAGTGGGTGTGGAAAGGGTGTGCCAAAGGAAGAGTTTTGGTGCCAAGAGAGCTGTGCTTGGAGGAGTTTGGGGTCTGGGCTACAGCGGGGGCTCTTTGCAACAGCCGGGGCCTGAAAAACATGTTCCCAGTTAGTGTTAGGTTTAGGGTTAGGGTTAGGGCTGAGAGGAAGAGAGAGCACAGAGGCGCCGTTGGAGTGGGTGTGGAAAGGGTGTGCCAAAGGAAGAGGTTTGGTGCCAAGAGAGCTGTGCTGGGAGCACCTTGGATCTGGGCTACCTAAGGGAACCTGGTGCAAGCTGGGGCCTGAAAAACATGTTTGCAGTCAGGGTTAGGATTAGGATTAGGGTTAGGGTTGAGAGGAAGAGAGAGCGTAGATGCACCGTTGGAGTGGGTGTGGAAAGGGTGTGCCAAAGGAAGAGGTTTGGTGCCAAGAGAGCTGTGCTGGGAGGAGTTTGGATTTGGGCTACAGCGGGGGACGCTGGGGCAAGCCAGGGCCTGAAAAACGTGTCCCCAGTTAGGGTTAGGGTTAGGGTTAGGGTTAGGGTTAGGGTTGAGAGGAAGAGAGAGTGTAGAGGCGCCGTTGGAGTGGGTGTGGAAAGGGTGTGCCAAAGGAAGAGGTTTGGTGCCAAGAGAGCTGTGCTGGGAGCACCTTGGATCTGGGCTACCTAAGGGAACCTGGGGCAAGCCAGGGCCTGAAAAACATGTTCCCAGTTAGGGTTAGGGTTAGGGTTAGGACTAGGGTTAGGGTTGAGGGGAAGAGAGAGAGTGGAGGCGCCATTGGAGTGGGTGTGGAAAGGGTGTGCCAAAGGAAGAGGTTTGGTGCCAAGAGAGCTGTGCTGGGAGGACTTTGGGGTCTGGGCTACAGCGGGGGCTCTTTGCGACAGCCGGGGCCTGAAAAACATGCTCCCAATTAGGGTTAGGGTGAGGGTTAGGGTTATGGTTAGGGTTGAGAGGAAGAGAGAGCGTAGAGGCGCCTTTGGAGTGGGTGTGGAAAGGGTGTGCCAAAGGAAGAGGCTTGATGCCAAGAGAGCTGTGCTGGGAGCACCTTGGATCTGGGCTACCTAAGGGAACCTGGGGCAAGGCAGGGCCTGAAAAACGTGTTCCCAGTTAGGGTTAGGGTTAGGGTTAGGGTTAGGGTTGAGAAGAAGCAGAGCGTAGAGGCGCCGTTGGAGTGGGTGTGGAAAGGGTGTGCCAAAGGAAGAGGTTTGGTGCCAAGAGAGCTGTGCTGGGAGCACCTTGGATCTGGGCTACCTAAGGGAACCTGGGGCAAGCCAGGACCTGAAAAACATGTTCCCAATTAGGGTTAGGGTTAGGGTTAGGGTTAGGGTTAGGGTTGAGAGGAAGAGAGAGCGTAGAGGTGCCGTTGGAGTGGGTGTGGAAAGGGTGTGCCAAAGGAAGAGGTTTGGTGCCAAGAGAGCTGTGCTGGGAGGAGCTTGGATTTGGGCTACAGCGGGGGACGCTGGGGCAAGCCAGGGCCTGAAAAACGTGTCCCCAGTTAGGGTTAGGGTTAGGGTTAGGGTTAGGGTTAGGGTTGAGAGGAAGAGAGAGCACAGAGGCACCGTTGGAGTGGGTGTGGAAAGGGTGTGCCAAAGGAAGAGGTTTGGTGCCAAGAGAGCTGTGCTGGGTGGACCTTGGATCTGGGCTACAGCGGGGGACCCTGGGGCAAGGCAGGGCCTGAAAAATGTGCTCCCAGTTAGGGTTAGGGTTAGGGTTAGGGTTAGGGTTAGGGTTGAGAAGAAGACAGAGCGTAGAGGCGCCGTTGGAGTGGGTGTGGAAAGGGTGTGCCATAGGAAGAGGTTTGATGCCAAGAGAGCTGTGCTTGGAGGACTTTGGGGTCTGGGCTACAGCGGGGGCTCTTTGCAACAGCCGGGGCCTGAAAAACATGTTCCCAGTTAGCGTTAGGGTTAGGGTTAGGGTTGAGAGGAAGAGAGAGCACAGAGGCGCCGTTGGAGTGGGTGTGGAAAGGGTGTGCCAAAGGAAGAGGTTTGGTGCCAAGAGAGCTGTGCTGGGAGCACCTTGGATCTGGGCTACCTAAGGGAACCTGGGGCAAGCCGGGGCCTGAAAAACATGTTTGCAGTCAGAGTTAGGATTAGGATTAGGGTTAGGGTTGAGAGGAAGAGAGAGCGTAGAGGTGCCGTTGGAGTGGGTGTGGAAAGGGTGTGCCAAAGGAAGAGGTTTGGTGCCAAGAGAGCTGTGCTAGGAGCACCTGGGATCTGGGCTACCTGAGGGAACCTGGGGCAAGCTGGGGCCTGAAAAACATGTTCCCAATTAGGGTTAGGGTTAGGCTTAGGGTTAGGGCTGAGAGGAAGAGAGAGTGTAGAGGCGCCGCTGGAGTGGGTGTGGAAAGGGTGTGCCAAAGGAAGAGGTTTGGTGCCAAGAGAGCTGTGCTGGGAGGAGCTTGGATCTGTGCTACAGCGGGGGACCCTGGGGCAAGCCAGGGCCTGAAAAACGTGTTCCCATTTAGGGATAGGGTTAGGGTTAGGGTTAGGGTTGAGAAGAAGAGAGAGCGTAGAGGTGCCGTTGGAGTGGGTGTGGAAAGGGTGTGCCAAAGGAAGAGGTTTGGTGCCAAGAGAGCTGTGCTGGGAGGACTTAGGCGTCTGGGCCACCACAGGGGCCCTGGTGCCAGCCGGGGCCTGAAAAACATGTTCCCAGTTAGTGTTAGGGTTAGGGTTAGGGTTAGGGCTGAGAGGAAGAGAGAGCACAGAGGCGCCGTTGGAGTGGGTGTGGAAAGGGTGTGCCAAAGGAAGAGGTTTGGTGCCAAGAGAGCTGTGCTGGGAGCACCTTGGATCTGGGCTACCTAAGGGAACCTGGTGCCAGCCGGGGCCTGAAAAACATGTTCCCAGTTAGGGTTAGGGTTAGGGTTAGGGTTAGGGTTGAGAAAAAGACAGAGCACAGAGGCGCCATTGGAGTGGGTGTTGAAAGGGTGTGCCAAAGGAAGAGGTTTGGTGCCAAGAGAGCTGTGCTTGGAGGACTTTGGGGTCTGGGCTACAGCGGGGGCTCTTTGCGACAGCCGGGGCCTGAAAAACATTTTTGCAGTCAGAGTTAGGATTAGGGTTAGGGTTGAGAGGAAGAGAGAGCGTAGAGGCGCCTTTGGAGTGGGTGTGGAAAGGGTGTGCCAAAGGAAGAGGTTTGGTGCCAAGAGAGCTGTGCTAGGAGCACCTTGGATCTGGGCTACCTGAGGGAACCTGGGGCAAGCCGGGGCCTGAAAAACCTGTCCCCAATTAGGGTTAGGGTTAGGCTTAGGGTTAGGGCTGAGAGGAAGAGAGAGCGTAGAGGCGCCGTTGGAGTGGGTGTGGAAAGGGTGTGCCAAAGGAAGAGGTTTGGTGCCAAGAGAGCTGTGCTGGGAGCACCTTGGATCTGAGCTACAGCGGGGGACCCTGGGGCAAGCCAGGGCCTGAAAAATGTGTTCCCATTTAGGGTTAGGGTTAGGGTTAGGGTTGAGAAGAAGAGAGAGCGTAGAGGTGCCGTTGGAGTGGGTGTGGAAAGGGTGTGCCAAAGGAAGAGGTTTCGTGCCAAGAGAGCTGTGCTGGGAGGACTTTGGGGTCTGGGCTACAGCGGGGGCTCTTTGCAACAGCCGGGGCCTGAAAAACATGTTCCCAGTTAGTGTTAAGGTTAGGGTTAGGGTTAGGGCTGAGAGGAAGAGAGAGCACAGAGGCGCCGTTGGAGTGGGTGTGGAAAGGGTGTGCCAAAGGAAGAGGTTTGGTGCCAAGAGAGCTGTGCTGGGAGCACCTTGGATCTGGGCTACCTAAGGGACCCTGGGGCAAGCCGGGGCCTGAAAAACATGTTCCCAATTAGGGTTAGGGTTAGGGTTAGGGTTAGGGTTGAGAGGAAGAGAGAGTGTAGAGGTGCCGTTGGAGTGGGTGTGGAAAGGGTGTGCCAAAGGAAGAGGTCTGGTGCCAAGAGAGCTGTGCTGGGAGGACTTTGGTGTCTGGGCCACCAATGGGGCTTGGTGCCAGCCGGGGCCTGAAAAGCCTGTCCCCAATTAGGGTTAGGGTTAGGGTTAGGGTTAGGGTTGAGAGGAAGAGAGAGCGTAGAGGCGCCGCTGGAGTGGGTGTGGAAAGGGTGTGCCAAAGGAAGAGGTTTGGTGCCAAGAGAGCTGTGCTGGGAGGAGCTTGGATCTGGGCTACAGCGGGAGACGCTGGGGCAAGCCAGGGCCTGAAAAACTTGTTCCCAGTTAGGCTTAGGGTTAGGGTTAGGGTTAGGGTTAGGGTTGAGAAGAAGAGAGAGCGTAGAGGTGCCGTTGGAGTGGGATTGGAAAGGGTGTGCCAAAGGAAGAGGTTTGGTGCCAAGAGAGCTGTGCTCGGAGGAGTTTGGGGCCTGGGCTACAGCGGGGGCTCTTTGCAACAGCCGGGGCCTGAAAAACATGTTCCCAGTTAGTGTTAGGGTCAGGGTTAGGGTTAGGGTTGAGAGGAAGAGAGAGCACAGAGGCGCCGCTGGAGTGGGTGTGGAAAGGGTGTGCCAAAGGAAGAGGTTTGGTGCCAAGACAGCTGTGCTGGGAGGACTTTGGCGTTGGGCTACCTAAGGGACCCTGGGGCAAGCCGGGGCCTGAAAAACATGTTCCCATTTAGGGTTAGGGTTAGGGTTAGGGTTAGGGTTAGGGTTAGGGTTGAGAGGAAGAGAGAGCACAGAGGCGCCGTTGGAGTGGGTGTGGAAAGGGTGTGCCAAAGGAAGAGGTTTGGTGCCAAGAGAGCTGTGCTGGGAGCACCTTGGATCTGGGCTACCTAAGGGAACCTGGGGCAAGCCAGGGCCTGAAAAACATGTTTGCAGTCAGAGTTAGGATTAGGATTAGGGTTAGGGTTGAGAGGAAGAGAGAGCGTAGAGGCGCCGTTGGAGTGGGTGTGGAAAGGGTGTGCCAAAGGAAGAGGTTTGGTGCCAAGAGAGCTGTGCTAGGAGCACCTGGTATCTGGGCTACCTAAGGTACCCTGGGGAAAGCCAGGGCCTGAAAAACCTGTCCCCAATTAGGGTTAGGGTTAGGCTTAGGGTTAGGGCTGAGAGGAAGAGGGAGTGTAGAGGCGCCGCTGGAGTGGGTGTGGAAAGGGTGTGCCAAAGGAAGAGGTTTGGTGCCAAGAGAGCTGTGCTGGGAGCACCTTGGATCTGGGCTACAGCGGGGGACCCTGGGGCAAGCCAGGGCCTGAAAAACGTGTTCCCAGTTAGGGTTAGGGTTAGGGTTAGGACTAGGGTTAGGGTTGAGAGGAAGAGAGAGCCTAGAGGCGCCATTGGAGTGGGTGTGGAAAGGGTGTGCCAAAGGAAGAGGTTTGGTGCCAAGAGAGCTGTGCTGGGAGGACTTTGGGGTCTGGGCTACAGCGGGGGCTCTTTGCGACAGCCGGGGCCTGAAAAACATGTTCCCAATTAGGGTTAGGGCTAGGATTAGGATTAGGGGTAGGGTTGAGAGGAAGAGAGAGCGTAGAGGCGCCGTTGCAGTGGGTGTGGAAAGGGTGTGCCAAAGGAAGACGTTTGGTGCCAAGAGAGCTGTGCTGGGAGCACCTTGGATCTGGGCTACCTAAGGGAACCTGGGGCAAGCCAGGGCCTGAAAAACATGTTCCCAAATAGGGTTACGGTTAGGGTTAGGGTTAGGGTTGAGAAGAAGAGAGAGCATAGAGGTGCTGTTGGAGTGGGTGTGGAAAGGGTGTGCCAAAGGAAGAGGTTTGGTGCCAAGAGAGCTGTGCTGGGAGGACTTTGGCGTCTGGGCCACCAATGGGGCTTGGTGCCAGCCGGGGCCTGAAAAGCCTGTTCCCAAATAGGTTTAGGGTTAGGCTTAGGGTTAGGGCTGAGAGGAAGAGAGAGCGTAGAGGCGCTGCTGGAGTGGGTGTGGAAAGGGTGTGCCAAAGGAAGAGGTCTGGTGCCAAGAGAGCTGTGCTGGGAGCACCTTGGATCTGGGCTACCTAAGGGAACCTGAGGCAAGCCAGGGCCTGAAAAACGTGTTCCCAGTTAGGGTTAGAGTTAGGGTTAGGGATGAGAGGAAGAGAGAGCACAGAGGTGCCGTTGGAGTGGGTGTGGAAAGGGTGTGCCAAAGGAAGAGGTTTGGTGCCAAGAGAGCTGTGCTGGGAGCACCTTGGATCTGGGCTACCTAAGGGAACCTGGGGCAAGCCGGGGCCTGAAAAATATGCTCCCATTTAGGGTTAGGGTTATGGTTAGGGTTAGGGTTAGGGTTGAGAGGAAGAGAGAGCGTAGAGGCGCCGTTGGAGTGGGTGTGGAAAGGGTGTGCCAAAGGAAGAGGTCTGGTGCCAAGAGAGCTGTGCTGGGAGGACTTTGGCGTCTGGGCTACAGTGGGGGCTTTTTTCGACAGCCGGGGCCTGAAAAACGTTTTCCCAGTTAGGCTTAGGGTTAGGGTTAGGGTTAGGGTTAGGGTTAGGGTTGAGAAGAAGAGAGAGCGTAGAGGTGCCGTTGGAGTGGGTGTGGAAAGGGTGTGCCAAAGGAAGAGGTTTGGTGCCAAGAGAGCTGTGCTGGGAGGACTTTGGGGTCTGGGCTACAGCGGGGGCTCTTTGCGACAGCTGGGGCCTGAAAAACATGTTCCCAGTTAGCGTTAGGCTTAGGGTTAGGGTTGAGAGGAAGAGAGTGCGTAGAGGCGCCGTTGGAGTGGGTGTGGAAAGGGTGTGCCAAAGGAAGAGGTTTGGTGCCAAGAGAGCTGTGCTGGGAGGACTTTGGCGTCTGGGCTACCTAAGGGAACCTGGGGCAAGCCAGGTCCTGAACAACCTGTCCCCAATTAGGGTTAGGGTTAGGGTTAGGGTTAGGGCTGAGAGGAAGAGAGAGTGTAGAGGCGCCGTTGGAGTGGGTGTGGAAAGGGTGTGCCAAAGGAAGAGGTTTGGTGCCAAGAGAGCTGTGCTGGGAGCACCTTGGATCTGGGCTACCTAAGGGAACCTGGTGCAAGCCAGGGCCTGAAAAACCTGTCCCCAATTAGGGTTAGGGTTAGGGTTAGGGTTAGGGCTGAGAGGAAGAGAGAGCGTACAGGCACCGTTGGAGTGGGTGTGGAAAGGGTGTGCCAAAGGAAGAGGTTTGGTGCCAAGAGAGCTGTGCTGGGAGCACCTTGGATCTGAGCTACCTAAGGGAACCTGGGGCAAGCCAGGGCCTGAAATATATGTTCCCAATTAGGATTCGGGTTAGGATTAGGACTACGGTTAGGGCTGAGAGGAAGAGAGAGCGTAGAGGCGCCGCTGGAGTGGGTGTGGAAAGGGTGTGCCAAAGGAAGAGGTTTGGTGCCAAGAGAGCTGCGCTGAGAGGACTTTGGCGTCTGGGCTACCTAAGGGAACCTGGGGTAAGCCAGGGCCTGAAAAACGTGTTCCCAACTAGCGTTAGGGTTAGGCTTAGGGTTAGGGTTAGGGTTGAGAGGAAGAGAGAGCGTAGAGGTGCCGTTAGAGTGGGTGTGGAAAGGGTGTGCCAAAGGAAGAGGTTTGGTGCCAAGAGAGCTGTGCTGGGAGCACCTCGGATCTGGGCTACAGCGGGGGACCCTGGGGCAAGCCAGGGCCTGAAAAACGTGTTCCCAGTTAGGGTTAGGGTTAGGGTTAGGGTTAGGGTTAGGGTTGAGAAGAAGAGAGAGCATAGAGGTGCCGTTGGAGTGGGTGTGGAAAGGGTGTGCCAAAGGAAGAGTTTTGGTGCCAAGAGAGCTGTGCTGGGAGCACCTTGGATCTGGGCTACCTAAGGGAACCTGGGGCAAGCCAGGGCCTGAAAAACGTGTTCCCATTTAGGGTTAGGGTTAGGGTTAGGGTTAGGGTTGAGAGGAAGAGAGAGCACAGAGGCGCCGTTGGAGTGGGTGTGGAAAGGGTGTGCCAAAGGAAGAGGTTTGGTGCCAAGAGAGCTGTGCTGGGAGCACCTTGGATCTGGGCTACCTAAGGGACCCTGGGGCAAGCCAGGGCCTGAAAAACCTGTCCCCAATTAGGGTTAGGGTTAGGATTAGGGTTAGGGCTGAGAGGAAGAGAGAGCACAGAGGCGCCGCTGTAGTGGGTGTGGAAAGGGTGTGCCAAAGGAAGAGGTTTGGTGCCAAGAGAGCTGTGCTGGGAGCACCTTGGATCTGGGCTACAGTGGGGGACCCTGGGGCAAGCCAGGGCCTGAAAAATGTGTCCCCAGTTAGGGTTAGGGTTAGGGTTAGGGTTAGGGTTAGGCTTGAGAGGAAGAGAGAGCCTAGAGGCGCCATTGGAGTGGGTGTGGAAAGGGTGTGCCAAAGGAAGAGGTTTGGTGCCAAGAGAGCTGTGCTGGGAGGACTTTGGGGTCTGGGCTACAGCGGGGGCTCTTTGCGACAGCCGGGGCCTGAAAAACATGCTCCCAATTAGGGTTAGGGTTAGGGTTAGGGTTAGGGTTGAGCGAAGAGAGAGCGTAGAGGCGCCGTTAGAGTGGGTGTGGAAAGGGTGTGCCAAAGGAAGAGGTTTGGTGCCAAGAGAGCTGTGCTGGGAGCACCTTGGATCTGGGCTACCTAAGGGAACCTGGGGCAAGCCAGGGCCTGAAAAACATGTTCCCAATTAGGGTTAGGGTTAGGGTTAGGGTTAGGGTTGAGAGGAAGAGAGAGCACAGAGGCGCCGTTGGAGTGGGTGTGGAAAGGGTGTGCCAAAGGAAGAGGTTTGGTGCCAAGAGAGCTGTGCTGGGAGGACTTTGGGGTCTGGGCTACAGCGGGGGCTCTTTGCAACAGCCGGGGCCTGAAAAACATGTTCCCAGTTAGTGTTAGGGTTAGGGTTAGGGTTAGGGTTAGGGTTAGGGTTGAGAGGAAGAGAGAGCGTAGAGGCGCCTTTGGAGTGGGTGTGGAAAGGGTGTGCCAAAGGAAGAGGTTTGATGCCAAGAGAGCTGTGCTGGGAGCACCTTGGATCTGGGCTACCTAAGGGAACCTGGGGCAAGGCAGGGCCTGAAAAACGTGTTCCCAGTTAGGGTTAGGGTTAGGCTTAGGGTTAGGGTTGAGAAGAAGCAGAGCGTAGAGGCGCCGTTGGAGTGGGTGTGGAAAGGGTGTGCCAAAGGAAGAGGTTTGGTGCCAAGAGAGCTGTGCTGGGAGCACCTTGGATCTGGGCTACCTAAGGGACCCTGGGGCAAGCCGGGGCCTGAAAAACATACTCCCAATTAGGGTTAGGGTTAGGGTTAGGGTTAGGGTTACGGTTGAGAGGAAGAGAGAGCGTAGAGGCGCCGTTGGAGTGGGTGTGGATAGGGTGTGCCAAAGGAAGAGGTTTGGTGCCAAGACAGCTGTGCTGGGAGGACTTTGGGGTCTGGGCTACCTAAGGGACCCTGGGGCAAGCCGGGGCCTGAAAAACATGCTCCCAATTAGGGTTAGGGTTAGGGTTAGGGTTAGGGTTACGGTTGAGAGGAAGAGAGAGCGTACAGGCACCGTTGGAGTGGGTGTGGAAAGGGTGTGCCAAAGGAAGAGGTTTGGTGCCAAGAGAGCTGTGCTGGGAGCACCTTGGATCTGGGCTACCTAAGGGACCTTGGGGCAAGGCAGGGCCTGAAAAATGTGCTCCCAGTTAGGGTTAGGGTTAGGGTTAGGGTTAGGGTTAGGGTTGAGAAGAAGACAGAGCGTAGAGGCGCCATTGGAGTGGGTGTTGAAAGGGTGTGCCAAAGGAAGAGGTTTGGTGCCAAGAGAGCTGTGCTTGGAGGACTTTGGGGTCTGGGCTACAGCGGGGGCTCTTTGCGACAGCCGGGGCCTGAAAAACATGTTTGCAGTCAGAGTTAGGATTAGGGTTAGGGTTGAGAGGAAGAGAGAGCGTAGAGGCGCTGTTGGAGTGGGTGTGGAAAGGGTGTGCCAAAGGAAGAGGTTTGGTGCCAAGAGAGCTGTGCTAGGAGCACCTGGGATCTGGGCTACCTAAGGGAACCTGGGGCAAGCCAGGGCCTGAAAAACCTGTCCCCAGTTAGGGTTAGGGTTAGGCTTAGGGTTAGGGCTGAGAGGAAGAGAGAGTGTAGAGGCGCCACTGGAGTGGGTGTGGAAAGGGTGTGCCAAAGGAAGAGGTTTGGTGCCAAGAGAGCTGTGCTGGGAGCACCTTGGATCTGGGCTACCTGAGGGAACCTGGGGCAAGCCGGGGCCTGAAAAACCTGTCCCCAATTAGGGTTAGGGTTAGGCTTAGGGTTAGGGCTGAGAGGAAGAGAGAGCACAGAGGCGCCGCTGGAGTGGGTGTGGAAAGGGTGTGCCAAAGGAAGAGGTTTGGTGCCAAGAGAGCTGTGCTGGGAGCACCTTGGATCTGGGCTACCTAAGGGAACCTGGGGCAAGCCGGGGCCTGAAAAACATGTTCCCAATTAGGGTTAGGGTTAGGGTTAGGGTTAGGGTTGAGAGGAAGAGAGAGCGTAGAGGTGCCGCTGGAGTGGGTGTGGAAAGGGTGTGCCAAAGGAAGAGGTCTGGTGCCAAGAGAGCTGTGCTGGGAGGACTTTGGTGTCTGGGCCACCAATGGGGCTTGGTGCCAGCCGGGGCCTGAAAAGCCTGTCCCCAGTTAGGGTTAGGGTTAGGGTTAGGGTTAGGGTTGAGAGGAAGAGAGAGCCTAGAGGCGCCGCTGGAGTGGGTGTGGAAAGGGTGTGCCAAAGGAAGAGGTTTGGTGCCAAGAGAGCTGTGCTGGGAGGAGCTTGGATCTGGGCTACAGCGGGAGACGCTGGGGCAAGCCAGGGCCTGAAAAACGTGTTCCCAGTTAGGCTTAGGGTTAGGGTTAGGGTTAGGGTTAGGGTTGAGAAGAAGAGAGAGCGTAGAGGTGCCGTTGGAGTGGGATTCGAAAGGGTGTGCCAAAGGAAGAGGTTTGGTGCCAAGAGAGCTGTGCTCGGAGGAGTTTGGGGCCTGGGCTACAGCGGGGGCTCTTTGCAACAGCCGGGGCCTGAAAAACATGTTCCCAGTTAGTGTTAGGGTCAGGGTTAGGGTTAGGGCTGAGAGGAAGAGAGAGCACAGAGGCGCCGTTGGAGTGGGTGTGGAAAGGGTGTGCCAAAGGAAGAGGTTTGGTGCCAAGAGAGCTGTGCTGGGAGGACCTTGGCGTCTGGGCTACCTAAGGGACCCTGGGGCAAGCCGGGGCCTGAAAAACATGTTCCCATTTAGGGTTAGGGTTAGGGTTAGGGTTAGGGTTGAGAGGAAGAGAGAGCACAGAGGCGCCGTTGGAGTGGGTGTGGAAAGGGTGTGCCAAAGGAAGAGGTTTGGTGCCAAGAGAGCTGTGCTGGGAGCACCTTGGATCTGGGCTACCTAAGGGAACCTGGGGCAAGCCAGGGCCTGAAAAACATATTTGCAGTCAGAGTTAGGATTAGGATTAGGGTTAGGGTTGAGAGGAAGAGAGAGCACAGAGGCGCCGTTGGAGTGGGTGTGGAAAGGGTGTGCCAAAGGAAGAGGTTTGGTGCCAAGAGAGCTGTGCTAGGAGCACCTGGGATCTGGGCTACCTAAGGTACCCTGGGGCAAGCCAGGGCCTGAAAAACCTGTCCCCAATTAGGGTTAGGCTTAGGCTTAGGGTTAGGGCTGAGAGGAAGACAGAGTGTAGAGGCGCCGCTGGAGTGGGTGTGGAAAGGGTGTGCCAAAGGAAGAGGTTTGGTGCCAAGAGAGCTGTGCTGGGAGGAGCTTGGATCTGGGCTACAGCGGGGGACCCTGGGGCAAGCCAGGGCCTGAAAAACGTGTTCCCAGTTAGGGTTAGGGTTAGGGTTAGGACTAGGGTTAGGGCTGAGAGGAAGAGAGAGCGTAGAGGCGCCATTGTAGTGGGTGTGGAAAGGGTGTGCCAAAGGAAGAGGTTTGGTGCCAAGAGAGCTGTGCTGGGAGGACTTGGGGGTCTGGGCTACAGCGGGGGCTCTTTGTGACAGCCGGGGCCTGAAAAACATGTTCCCAGTTAGGGTTAGGGTTAGGGTTAGGGTTAGGGTTGA
This sequence comes from Dromaius novaehollandiae, assembly GCF_036370855.1. Classification (NCBI taxonomy): domain Eukaryota; kingdom Metazoa; phylum Chordata; class Aves; order Casuariiformes; family Dromaiidae; genus Dromaius; species Dromaius novaehollandiae. The sequence goes on from NC_088098.1 coordinate 30,452,198, forward strand.
GAGGAAGAGAGAGCGTAGAGGTGTCGTTGGAGTGGGTGTGGAAAGGGTGTGCCAAAGGAAGAGGTTTGGTGCCAAGAGAGCTGTGCTGGGAGCACCTTGGATCTGGGCTACCTAAGGGAACCTGGGGCAAGCCAGGGCCTGAAAAACATGTTTCCAGTCAGGGTTAGGATTAGGGTCGGGGTTAGGGTTGAGAGGAAGAGAGAGCACAGAGGCACCGTTGGAGTGGGTGTGGAAAGGGTGTGCCAAAGGAAGAGGTTTGGTGCCAAGAGAGCTGTGCTTGGAGGACTTTGGGGTCTGGGCTACAGCGGGGGCTCTTTGCAACAGCCGGGGCCTGAGAAGCCTGTTCCCAATTAGGGTTAGGGTTAGGGTTAGGGTTAGGGTTAGGGCTGAGAGGAAGAGAGAGCGTAGAGGCGCCGCTGGAGTGGGTGTGGAAAGGGTGTTCCAAAGGAAGAGGTTTGGTGCCAAGAGAGCTGTGCTGGGAGGACTTTGGCGTCTGGGCCACCAATGGGGCTTGGTGCCAGCTGAGCCTGAAAAAACCTGTCCCCAATTAGGGTTAGGGTTAGGCTTAGGGTTAGGGCTGAGAGGAAGAGAGAGCACAGAGGTGCCGCTGGAGTGGGTGTGGAAAGGGTGTGCCAAAGGAAGAGGTTTGGTGCCAAGAGAGCTGTGCTGGGATGAGCTTGGATCTGGGTTACCGAAGGGACCCTGGGGCAAGCCAGGGCCTGAAAAACGTGTTCCCAATTAGGGTTAGGGTTAGGGCTAGGGTTAGGGTTAGGGTTAGGGTTAGGGTTGAGAAGAAGAGAGAGAGTAGAGGTGCCGTTGGAGTGGGTGTGGAAAGGGTGTGCCAAAGGAAGAGGTTTGGTGCCAAGAGAGCTGTGCTGGGAGCACCTTGGATCTGGGCTACCTAAGGGAACCTGGGGCAAGCCAGGGCCTGAAGAACATGCTCCCAATTAGGGTTAGGGTTACGATTAGGATTAGGGTTAGGGTTGAGAGGAAGAGAGAGCGTAGAGGCACCGTTGGAGTGGGTGTGGAAAGGGTGTGCCAAAGGAAGAGGTTTGGTGCCAAGAGAGCTGTGCTGGGAGGACTTTGGCGTCTGGGCTACAGCGGGGGCTCTTTGCGACTGCGGGGGCCTGAAAAGTGTGTTCCCAATTAGGGTTAGGGTTAGGGTTAGGGTTAGGGTTAGGGCTGAGAGGAAGAGAGAGCGTAGAGGCGCCGCTGGAGTGGGTGTGGAAAGGGTGTGCCAAAGGAAGAGGTTTGGTGCCAAGAGAGCTGTGCTGGGAGCATCTTGGATCTGGACTACCTACGGGAACCTCGTGCAAGCCAGGGCCTGAAAAACGTGTTCCCAGTTAGGGTTAGGGTTAGGGCTAGGGTTAGGGTTAGGGTTAGGGTTAAGAAGAAGAGAGAGCGTAGAGGCGCCGTTGGAGTGGGTGTGGAAAGGGTGTGCCAAAGGAAGAGGTTTGGTGCCAAGAGAGCTGTGCTGGGAGCACCTTGGATCTGGGCTACCTAAGGGACCCTGGGGCAAGCCGGGGCCTGAAAAACATACTCCCAATTAGGGTTAGGGTTAGGGTTAGGGTTAGGGTTACGGTTGAGAGGAAGAGAGAGCGTAGAGGCGCCGTTGGAGTGGGTGTGGATAGGGTGTGCCAAAGGAAGAGGTTTGGTGCCAAGACAGCTGTGCTGGGAGGACTTTGGGGTCTGGGCTACCTAAGGGACCCTGGGGCAAGCCGGGGCCTGAAAAACATGCTCCCAATTAGGGTTAGGGTTAGGGTTAGGGTTAGGGTTACGGTTGAGAGGAAGAGAGAGCGTACAGGCACCGTTGGAGTGGGTGTGGAAAGGGTGTGCCAAAGGAAGAGGTTTGGTGCCAAGAGAGCTGTGCTGGGAGCACCTTGGATCTGGGCTACCTAAGGGACCTTGGGGCAAGGCAGGGCCTGAAAAATGTGCTCCCAGTTAGGGTTAGGGTTAGGGTTAGGGTTAGGGTTAGGGTTGAGAAGAAGACAGAGCGTAGAGGCGCCATTGGAGTGGGTGTTGAAAGGGTGTGCCAAAGGAAGAGGTTTGGTGCCAAGAGAGCTGTGCTTGGAGGACTTTGGGGTCTGGGCTACAGCGGGGGCTCTTTGCGACAGCCGGGGCCTGAAAAACATGTTTGCAGTCAGAGTTAGGATTAGGGTTAGGGTTGAGAGGAAGAGAGAGCGTAGAGGCGCTGTTGGAGTGGGTGTGGAAAGGGTGTGCCAAAGGAAGAGGTTTGGTGCCAAGAGAGCTGTGCTAGGAGCACCTGGGATCTGGGCTACCTAAGGGAACCTGGGGCAAGCCAGGGCCTGAAAAACCTGTCCCCAGTTAGGGTTAGGGTTAGGCTTAGGGTTAGGGCTGAGAGGAAGAGAGAGTGTAGAGGCGCCACTGGAGTGGGTGTGGAAAGGGTGTGCCAAAGGAAGAGGTTTGGTGCCAAGAGAGCTGTGCTGGGAGCACCTTGGATCTGGGCTACCTGAGGGAACCTGGGGCAAGCCGGGGCCTGAAAAACCTGTCCCCAATTAGGGTTAGGGTTAGGCTTAGGGTTAGGGCTGAGAGGAAGAGAGAGCACAGAGGCGCCGCTGGAGTGGGTGTGGAAAGGGTGTGCCAAAGGAAGAGGTTTGGTGCCAAGAGAGCTGTGCTGGGAGCACCTTGGATCTGGGCTACCTAAGGGAACCTGGGGCAAGCCGGGGCCTGAAAAACATGTTCCCAATTAGGGTTAGGGTTAGGGTTAGGGTTAGGGTTGAGAGGAAGAGAGAGCGTAGAGGTGCCGTTGGAGTGGGTGTGGAAAGGGTGTGCCAAAGGAAGAGGTCTGGTGCCAAGAGAGCTGTGCTGGGAGGACTTTGGTGTCTGGGCCACCAATGGGGCTTGGTGCCAGCCGGGGCCTGAAAAGCCTGTCCCCAGTTAGGGTTAGGGTTAGGGTTAGGGTTAGGGTTGAGAGGAAGAGAGAGCCTAGAGGCGCCGCTGGAGTGGGTGTGGAAAGGGTGTGCCAAAGGAAGAGGTTTGGTGCCAAGAGAGCTGTGCTGGGAGGAGCTTGGATCTGGGCTACAGCGGGAGACGCTGGGGCAAGCCAGGGCCTGAAAAACGTGTTCCCAGTTAGGCTTAGGGTTAGGGTTAGGGTTAGGGTTAGGGTTGAGAAGAAGAGAGAGCGTAGAGGTGCCGTTGGAGTGGGATTCGAAAGGGTGTGCCAAAGGAAGAGGTTTGGTGCCAAGAGAGCTGTGCTCGGAGGAGTTTGGGGCCTGGGCTACAGCGGGGGCTCTTTGCAACAGCCGGGGCCTGAAAAACATGTTCCCAGTTAGTGTTAGGGTCAGGGTTAGGGTTAGGGCTGAGAGGAAGAGAGAGCACAGAGGCGCCGTTGGAGTGGGTGTGGAAAGGGTGTGCCAAAGGAAGAGGTTTGGTGCCAAGAGAGCTGTGCTGGGAGGACCTTGGCGTCTGGGCTACCTAAGGGACCCTGGGGCAAGCCGGGGCCTGAAAAACATGTTCCCATTTAGGGTTAGGGTTAGGGTTAGGGTTAGGGTTGAGAGGAAGAGAGAGCACAGAGGCGCCGTTGGAGTGGGTGTGGAAAGGGTGTGCCAAAGGAAGAGGTTTGGTGCCAAGAGAGCTGTGCTGGGAGCACCTTGGATCTGGGCTACCTAAGGGAACCTGGGGCAAGCCAGGGCCTGAAAAACATATTTGCAGTCAGAGTTAGGATTAGGATTAGGGTTAGGGTTGAGAGGAAGAGAGAGCGTAGAGGCGCCGTTGGAGTGGGTGTGGAAAGGGTGTGCCAAAGGAAGAGGTTTGGTGCCAAGAGAGCTGTGCTAGGAGCACCTGGGATCTGGGCTACCTAAGGTACCCTGGGGCAAGCCAGGGCCTGAAAAACCTGTCCCCAATTAGGGTTAGGCTTAGGCTTAGGGTTAGGGCTGAGAGGAAGACAGAGTGTAGAGGCGCCGCTGGAGTGGGTGTGGAAAGGGTGTGCCAAAGGAAGAGGTTTGGTGCCAAGAGAGCTGTGCTGGGAGGAGCTTGGATCTGGGCTACAGCGGGGGACCCTGGGGCAAGCCAGGGCCTGAAAAACGTGTTCCCAGTTAGGGTTAGGGTTAGGGTTAGGACTAGGGTTAGGGCTGAGAGGAAGAGAGAGCGTAGAGGCGCCATTGTAGTGGGTGTGGAAAGGGTGTGCCAAAGGAAGAGGTTTGGTGCCAAGAGAGCTGTGCTGGGAGGACTTGGGGGTCTGGGCTACAGCGGGGGCTCTTTGTGACAGCCGGGGCCTGAAAAACATGTTCCCAGTTAGGGTTAGGGTTAGGGTTAGGGTTAGGGTTGAGAGGAAGAGAGAGCGTAGAGGTGTCGTTGGAGTGGGTGTGGAAAGGGTGTGCCAAAGGAAGAGGTTTGGTGCCAAGAGAGCTGTGCTGGGAGCACCTTGGATCTGGGCTACCTAAGGGAACCTGGGGCAAGCCAGGGCCTGAAAAACATGTTTCCAGTCAGGGTTAGGATTAGGGTCGGGGTTAGGGTTGAGAGGAAGAGAGAGCACAGAGGCACCGTTGGAGTGGGTGTGGAAAGGGTGTGCCAAAGGAAGAGGTTTGGTGCCAAGAGAGCTGTGCTTGGAGGACTTTGGGGTCTGGGCTACAGCGGGGGCTCTTTGCAACAGCCGGGGCCTGAGAAGCCTGTTCCCAATTAGGGTTAGGGTTAGGGTTAGGGTTAGGGTTAGGGCTGAGAGGAAGAGAGAGCGTAGAGGCGCCGCTGGAGTGGGTGTGGAAAGGGTGTTCCAAAGGAAGAGGTTTGGTGCCAAGAGAGCTGTGCTGGGAGGACTTTGGCGTCTGGGCCACCAATGGGGCTTGGTGCCAGCTGAGCCTGAAAAAACCTGTCCCCAATTAGGGTTAGGGTTAGGCTTAGGGTTAGGGCTGAGAGGAAGAGAGAGCACAGAGGTGCCGCTGGAGTGGGTGTGGAAAGGGTGTGCCAAAGGAAGAGGTTTGGTGCCAAGAGAGCTGTGCTGGGATGAGCTTGGATCTGGGTTACCGAAGGGACCCTGGGGCAAGCCAGGGCCTGAAAAACGTGTTCCCAATTAGGGTTAGGGTTAGGGCTAGGGTTAGGGTTAGGGTTAGGGTTAGGGTTGAGAAGAAGAGAGAGAGTAGAGGTGCCGTTGGAGTGGGTGTGGAAAGGGTGTGCCAAAGGAAGAGGTTTGGTGCCAAGAGAGCTGTGCTGGGAGCACCTTGGATCTGGGCTACCTAAGGGAACCTGGGGCAAGCCAGGGCCTGAAGAACATGCTCCCAATTAGGGTTAGGGTTACGATTAGGATTAGGGTTAGGGTTGAGAGGAAGAGAGAGCGTAGAGGCACCGTTGGAGTGGGTGTGGAAAGGGTGTGCCAAAGGAAGAGGTTTGGTGCCAAGAGAGCTGTGCTGGGAGGACTTTGGCGTCTGGGCTACAGCGGGGGCTCTTTGCGACTGCGGGGGCCTGAAAAGTGTGTTCCCAATTAGGGTTAGGGTTAGGGTTAGGGTTAGGGTTAGGGCTGAGAGGAAGAGAGAGCGTAGAGGCGCCGCTGGAGTGGGTGTGGAAAGGGTGTGCCAAAGGAAGAGGTTTGGTGCCAAGAGAGCTGTGCTGGGAGCATCTTGGATCTGGACTACCTACGGGAACCTCGTGCAAGCCAGGGCCTGAAAAACGTGTTCCCAGTTAGGGTTAGGGTTAGGGCTAGGGTTAGGGTTAGGGTTAGGGTTAAGAAGAAGAGAGAGCGTAGAGGCACCGTTGGAGTGGGTGTGGAAAGGGTGTGCCAAAGGAAGAGGTTTGGTACCAAGAGAGCTGTGCTGGGAGCACCTTGGATCTGGGCTACCTAAGGGACCCTGGGGCAAGCCGGGTCCTGAAAATCATGTTACCAATTAGGGTTAGGGTTAGGGTTAGGGTTAGGGTTAGGGTTGAGAGGAAGAGAGAGCGTAGAGGTGCCGTTGGAGTGCGTGCAGAAAGGGTGTGCCAAAGGAAGAGGTTTTTTATGCCAAGAGAGCTGTGCTGGGAGGAGTTTGGGGTCTGGGCTACAGCGGGGGACCCTGGGGCAAGCCAGGGCCTGAAAAACATGCTCCCAATTAGGGTTAGGGTTAGAGTTGAGAGGAAGAGAGAGCGTAGAGGCGCCGTTGGAGTGGGTGTGGAAAGGCTGTGCCAAAGGAAGAGGTTTGGTGCCAAGAGACCTGTGCTGGGAGGACTTTGGCGTCTGGGCTACTGTGGGGGCTCTTTGCGACAGGTGAGCCTCAAAAACGTGTTCCCAATTAGGGTTAGGCTTAGGGTTAGGGATACGGCTGAGAGGAAGAGAGAGCGTAGAGGTGCCGTTGGAGTGGGTGTGGAAAGGGTGTGCCAAAGGAAGAGGTCTGGTGCCAAGAGAGCTGTGCTGGGAGGACTTTGGGGTCTGGGCTACAGTGGGGGCTGTTTTCGACAGCCCGGGCCTGAAAAACGTTTTCCCAGTTAGGCTTAGGGTTAGGGTTAGGGTTAGGGTTAGGGTTAGGGTTAGGGTTAGGGTTAGGGTTGAGGGGAAGAGAGAGCGTAGAGGTGCCGTTGGAGTGGGTGTGGAAAGGGTGTGCCAAAGGAAGAGGTTTGGTGCCAAGAGAGCTGTGCTGGGAGGACTTTGGGGCCTGGGCTACAGCGGGGGCTCTTTGCAACAGCCGGGGCCTGAAAAACATGTTCCCAATTAGCGTTAGGGTTAGGGTTAGGGTTACGATTAGGACTAGGGTTAGGGTTGAGAGGAAGAGAGAGCGTAGAGGCGCCGTTGGAGTGGGTGTGGAAAGGGTGTGCCAAAGGAAGAGGTTTGGTGCCAAGAGAGCTGTGCTGGGAGGACTTTGGCGTCTGGGCCACCAATGGGGCTTGGTGCCAGCCGGGACCTTAAAAACCTGTCCCCAATTAGGGTTAAGGTTAGGGTTAGGGTTAGGACTGAGAGGAAGAGAGAGCGTGGAAGCACCGTTGGAGTGGGTGTGGAAAGGGTGTGCCAAAGGAAGAGGTTTGGTGCCAAGAGAGCTGTGCTGGGAGGACTTTGGGATCTGGGCTACAGCGGGGGACCCTGGGGCAAGCCGGGGCCTGAAAAACGTGTTCCCAGTTAGGGTTAGGGTTAGGGTTAGGGTTAGGGTTAGGGTTAGGGTTGAGAGGAAGAGAGACCACAGAGGCGCCGCTGGAGTGGGTGTGGAAAGGGTGTGCCAAAGGAAGAGGTTTGGTGCCAAGAGAGCTGTGCTGGGAGCACCTTGGATCTGGGCTACCTAAGGGACCCTGGGGCAAGCCGGGGCCTGAAAAACATGCTCCCAATTAGGATTAGGGTTAGGGTTAGGGTTACGGTTGAGAGGAAGAGAGAGCGTAGAGGTGCCGTTGGAGTGGGTGTGCAAAGGGTGTGCCAAAGGAAGAGGTTTGGTGCCAAGAGAGCTGTGCTGGGAGCACCTTGGATCTGGGCTACCTAAGGGAACCTGGGGCAAGCCAGGGCCTGAAAAACATGTTCCCAGTTAGGCTTAGGGTTAGGTTTAGGGTTAGGGTTAGGGTTGAGAAGAAGAGAGAGCGTAGAGGTGCCGTTGGAGTGGGTGTGGAAAGGGTGTGCCAAAGGAAGAGGTTTGGTGCCAAGAGAGCTGTGCTGGAAGGACTTTGGGGTCTGGGCTACAGCGGGGGCTCTTTGCGACAGCTGGGGCCTGAAAAACATGTTCCCAGTTAGCGTTAGGCTTAGGGTTAGGGTTGAGAGGAAGAGAGAGCGTAGAGGCGCCGTTGGAGTGGGTGTGGAAAGGGTGTGCCAAAGGAAGAGGTTTGGTGCCAAGAGAGCTGTGCTGGGAGGACTTTGGCGTCTGGGCTACCTAAGGGAACATGGGACAAGCCAGGGCCTGAAAAACCTGTCCCCAGTTAGGGTTAGGGTTAGGCTTAGGGTTAGGGCTGAGAGGAAGAGAGAGTGTAGAGGCGACGCTGGAGTGGGTGTGGAAAGGGTGTGCCAAAGGAAGAGGTCTGGTGCCAAGAGAGCTGTGCTGGGAGGACCTTGGATCTGGGCTACAGCGGGGGACCCTGGGGCAAGCCAGGGCCTGAAAAACGTGTTCCCAGTTAGGGTTAGGGTTAGGGTTAGGCTTAGGGTTAGGGTTAGGGTTGAGAGGAAGAGAGACCACAGAGGCGCCGCTGGAGTGGGTGTGGAAAGGGTGTGCCAAAGGAAGAGGTTTGGTGCCAAGAGAGCTGTGCTGGGAGCACCTTGGATCTGGGCTACCTAAGGGAACCTGGGGCAAGCCGGGGCCTGAAAAACATGTTCCCAATTAGGGTTAGGGTTAGGGTTAGGGTTAGGGTTAGGGTTGAGAAGAAGAGAGAGCGTAGAGGTGCCGTTGGAGTGGGTGTGGAAAGGGTGTGCCAAAGGAAGAGGTTTGGTGCCAAGAGAGCTGTGCTGGGAGCACCTTGGATCTGGGCTACCTAAGGGACCCTGGGGCAAGCTGGGGCCTGAAAAACGTGCTCCCAATTAGGGTTAGGGTTAGGGTTAGGGTTACGGTTGAGAGGAAGAGAGAGCGTAGAGGTGCCGTTGGAGTGGGTGTGGAAAGGGTGTGCCAAAGGAAGAGGTTTGGTGCCAAGAGAGCTGTGCTGGGAGCACCTTGGATCTGGGCTACCTAAGGGAACCTGGGGCAAGCCAGGGCCTGAAGAACATATTTCCAGTCAGGGTTAGGGTTAGGGTTAGGGTTAGGGTTGAGAGGAAGAGAGAGCACAGAGGCGCAGTTGGAGTGGGTGTGGAAAGGGTGTGCCAAAGGAAGAGGTTTGGTGCCAAGAGAGCTGTCCTGGGAGGACTTTGGCGTCTGGGCCACCAATGGGGCTTGGTGCCAGCCGGGGCCTGAAAAGTCTGATCCCAAATAGGTATAGAGTTAGGCTTAGGGTTAGGGCTGAGAGGAAGAGAGAGCGTAGAGGCGCCGTTGGAGTGGGTGTGGAAAGGGTGTGCCAAAGGAAGAGGTCTGGTGACAAGAGAGCTGTGCTGGGAGCACCTTGGATCTGAGCTACCTAAGGGAACCTGGGGCAAGCCAGGGCCTGAAAAACGTGTTCCCAGTTAGGGTTAGGGTTAGGGTTAGGGTTAGGGTTAGGGTTGAGAAGAAGAGAGAGCGTCGAGGTGCCGTTGGAGTGGGTGTGGAAAGGGTGTGCCAAAGGAAGAGGTTTGGTGCCAAGAGAGCTGTGCTGGAAGGACTTTGGGGTCTGGGCTACAGCGGGGGCTCTTTGCAACAGCCGGGACCTGAAAAACATGTTCCAGTTAGTGTTAGGGTTAGGGTTAGGGTTAGGGTTGAGAGGAAGGGAGAGCACAGAGGTGCCGTTGGAGTGGGTGTGGAAAGGGTGTGCCAAAGGAAGAGGTTTGGTGCCAAGAGAGCTGTGCTGGGAGCACCTTGGATCTGGGCTACCTAAGGGACCCTGGGGCAAGCCGGGGCCTGAAAAACATGCTCCCAATTAGGCTTAGGGTTAGGGTTAGGGTTAGGGTTAGGGTTGAGAGGAAGAGGGAGCGTAGAGGCGCCGTTGGAGTGGGTGTGGAAAGGGTGTGCCAAAGGAAGAGGTCTGGTGCCAAGAGAGCTGTGCTGGGAGGACTTTGGGGTCTGGGCTACAGCGGGGGCTGTTTTCGACAGCCCGGGCCTGAAAAACATGTTCCCAGTTAGGCTTAGGGTTAGGGTTAGGGTTAGGGTTAGGGTTGAGAAGAAGACAGAGCGTAGAGGTGCCGTTGGAGTGGGTGTGGAAAGGGTGTGCCAAAGGAAGAGGTTTGGTGCCAAGAGAGCTGTGCCTGGAGGACTTTGGGGTCTGGGCTACAGCGGGGCTCTTTGCGACAGCTGGGGCCTGAAAAACATGTTCCCAGTTAGCGTTAGTCTTACGGTTAGGGTTGAGAGGAAGAGAGAGCACAGAGGCGCCGTTGGAGTGGGTGTGGAAAGGGTGTGCCAAAGGAAGAGGTTTGGTGCCAAGAGAGCTGTGCTGGGAGGACTTTGGCGTCTGGGCTACCTAAGGGAACCTGGGGCAAGCCAGGGCCTGAAAAACCTGTCCCCAATTAGGGTTAGGGTTAGGCTTAGGGTTAGGGCTGAGAGGAAGAGAGAGTGTAGAGGCGACGCTGGAGTGGGTGTGGAAAGGGTGTGCCAAAGGAAGAGGTCTGGTGCCAAGAGAGCTGTGCTGGGAGCACCTTGGATCTGGGCTACAGCGGGGGACCCTGGGGCAAGCCAGGGCCTGAAAAACGTGTTCCCAGTTAGGGTTAGGGTTAGGGTTAGGGTTAGGGTTAGGGTTGAGAGGAAGAGAGACCGCAGAGGCGCCGCTGGAGTGGGTGTGGAAAGGGTGTGCCAAAGGAAGAGGTTTGGTGCCAAGAGAGCTGTGCTGGGAGCACCTTGGATCTGGGCTACCTAAGGGACCCTGGGGCAAGCCAGGGCCCGAAAAACATGTTTACACTCAGGGTTAGGATTAGGGTCAGGGTTAGGGTTGAGAGGAAGAGAGAGCACAGAGGCACCGTTGGAGTGGGTGTTGAAAGGGTGTGCCAAAGGAAGAGGTTTGGTGCCAAGAGAGCTGTGCTGGGAGGACTTTGGGGTCTGGGCTACAGCGGGGGCTCTTTGCGACTGCGGGGGCCTGAAAAGTGTTTTCCCAATTAGGGTTAGGGTTAGGGTTAGGGTTATGGTTAGGGTTAGGGCTGAGAGGAAGAGAGAGCGTAGAGGCGCCGCTGGAGTGGCTGTGGAAAGGGTGTGCCAAAGGAAGAGGTTTCGTGCCAAGAGAGCTGTGCTGGGAGGAGCTTGGATCTGGGTTACCTAAGGGACCCTGGGGCAAGCCAGGGCCTGAAAAACATGTTTCCAGTCAGGGTTAGGGTTAGGGTTAGGGTTAGGGTTAGGGTTAAGAAGAAGAGAGAGCGTAGATGTGCCGTTGGAGTGGGTGTGGAAAGGGTGTGCCAAAGGAAGAGGTTTGGTGCCAAGAGAGCTGTGCTGGGAGGAGCTTGGATCTGGGCTACCTAAGGGAACCTGGTGCAAGCCGGGGCCTGAAAAACATGTTTCCAGTTAGCGTTAGGGTTAGGGTTAGGGTTAGGGCTGAGAGGAAGAGAGAGCGTAGAGGCGCCGTTGGAGTGGGTGTGGAAAGGGTGTGCCAAAGGAAGAGGTTTGGTGCCAAGAGAGCTGTGCTGGGAGCACCTTGGATCTGGACTACCTAAGGGAACCTGGGGCAAGCCAGGGCCGGAAAAACATGTTCCCAATTAGGGTTAGGGTTAGGATTAGGATTAGGGTTAGGGCTGAGAGGAAGAGAGAGCGTAGAGGCGCCGTTGGAGTGGGTGTGGAAAGGGTGTGCCAAAGGAAGAGGTTTGGTGCCAAGAGACCTGTGCTGGGAGGAGCTTGGATCTGGGCTACCTAAGGGACCCTGGGGCAAGCCAGGGCCTGAAAAACGTGTTCCCAGTTAGGGTTAGGGTTAGGGTTAGGGTTAGGGTTAGGGTTGAGAGGAAGAGAGAGCGTACAGGCACCGTTGGAGTGGGTGTGGAAAGGGTGTGCCAAAGGAAGAGGTTTGGTGCCAAGAGAGCTGTGCTGGGAGGAGCTTGGATCTGGGCTACAGCGGGAGACGCTGGGGCAAGCCAGGGCCTGAAAAACGTGTTCCCAGTTAGGCTTAGGGTTAGGGTTAGGGTTAGGGTTAGGGTTGAGAAGAAGAGAGAGCGTAGAGGTGCCGTTGGAGTGGGATTCGAAAGGGTGTGCCAAAGGAAGAGGTTTGGTGCCAAGAGAGCTGTGCTCGGAGGAGTTTGGGGCCTGGGCTACAGCGGGGGCTCTTTGCAACAGCCGGGGCCTGAAAAACATGTTCCCAGTTAGTGTTAGGGTCAGGGTTAGGGTTAGGGCTGAGAGGAAGAGAGAGCACAGAGGCGCCGTTGGAGTGGGTGTGGAAAGGGTGTGCCAAAGGAAGAGGTTTGGTGCCAAGAGAGCTGTGCTGGGAGGACCTTGGCGTCTGGGCTACCTAAGGGACCCTGGGGCAAGCCGGGGTCTGAAAAACATGTTCCCATTTAGGGTTAGGGTTAGGGTTAGGGTTAGGGTTGAGAGGAAGAGAGAGCACAGAGGCGCCGTTGGAGTGGGTGTGGAAAGGGTGTGCCAAAGGAAGAGGTTTGGTGCCAAGAGAGCTGTGCTGGGAGCACCTTGGATCTGGGCTACCTAAGGGAACCTGGGGCAAGCCAGGGCCTGAAAAACATATTTGCAGTCAGAGTTAGGATTAGGATTAGGGTTAGGGTTGAGAGGAAGAGAGAGCGTAGAGGCGCCGTTGGAGTGGGTGTGGAAAGGGTGTGCCAAAGGAAGAGGTTTGGTGCCAAGAGAGCTGTGCTAGGAGCACCTGGGATCTGGGCTACCTAAGGTACCCTGGGGCAAGCCAGGGCCTGAAAAACCTGTCCCCAATTAGGGTTAGGCTTAGGCTTAGGGTTAGGGCTGAGAGGAAGACAGAGTGTAGAGGCGCCGCTGGAGTGGGTGTGGAAAGGGTGTGCCAAAGGAAGAGGTTTGGTGCCAAGAGAGCTGTGCTGGGAGGAGCTTGGATCTGGGCTACAGCGGGGGACCCTGGGGCAAGCCAGGGCCTGAAAAACGTGTTCCCAGTTAGGGTTAGGGTTAGGGTTAGGACTAGGGTTAGGGCTGAGAGGAAGAGAGAGCGTAGAGGCGCCATTGTAGTGGGTGTGGAAAGGGTGTGCCAAAGGAAGAGGTTTGGTGCCAAGAGAGCTGTGCTGGGAGGACTTGGGGGTCTGGGCTACAGCGGGGGCTCTTTGTGACAGCCGGGGCCTGAAAAACATGTTCCCAGTTAGGGTTAGGGTTAGGGTTAGGGTTAGGGTTGAGAGGAAGAGAGAGCGTAGAGGTGTCGTTGGAGTGGGTGTGGAAAGGGTGTGCCAAAGGAAGAGGTTTGGTGCCAAGAGAGCTGTGCTGGGAGCACCTTGGATCTGGGCTACCTAAGGGAACCTGGGGCAAGCCAGGGCCTGAAAAACATGTTTCCAGTCAGGGTTAGGATTAGGGTCGGGGTTAGGGTTGAGAGGAAGAGAGAGCACAGAGGCACCGTTGGAGTGGGTGTGGAAAGGGTGTGCCAAAGGAAGAGGTTTGGTGCCAAGAGAGCTGTGCTTGGAGGACTTTGGGGTCTGGGCTACAGCGGGGGCTCTTTGCAACAGCCGGGGCCTGAGAAGCCTGTTCCCAATTAGGGTTAGGGTTAGGGTTAGGGTTAGGGTTAGGGCTGAGAGGAAGAGAGAGCGTAGAGGCGCCGCTGGAGTGGGTGTGGAAAGGGTGTTCCAAAGGAAGAGGTTTGGTGCCAAGAGAGCTGTGCTGGGAGGACTTTGGCGTCTGGGCCACCAATGGGGCTTGGTGCCAGCTGAGCCTGAAAAAACCTGTCCCCAATTAGGGTTAGGGTTAGGCTTAGGGTTAGGGCTGAGAGGAAGAGAGAGCACAGAGGTGCCGCTGGAGTGGGTGTGGAAAGGGTGTGCCAAAGGAAGAGGTTTGGTGCCAAGAGAGCTGTGCTGGGATGAGCTTGGATCTGGGTTACCTAAGGGACCCTGGGGCAAGCCAGGGCCTGAAAAACGTGTTCCCAATTAGGGTTAGGGTTAGGGCTAGGGTTAGGGTTAGGGTTAGGGTTAGGGTTGAGAAGAAGAGAGAGAGTAGAGGTGCCGTTGGAGTGGGTGTGGAAAGGGTGTGCCAAAGGAAGAGGTTTGGTGCCAAGAGAGCTGTGCTGGGAGCACCTTGGATCTGGGCTACCTAAGGGAACCTGGGGCAAGCCGGGGCCTGAAGAACATGCTCCCAATTAGGGTTAGGGTTACGATTAGGATTAGGGTTAGGGTTGAGAGGAAGAGAGAGCGTAGAGGCACCGTTGGAGTGGGTGTGGAAAGGGTGTGCCAAAGGAAGAGGTTTGGTGCCAAGAGAGCTGTGCTGGGAGGACTTTGGCGTCTGGGCTACAGCGGGGGCTCTTTGCGACTGCGGGGGCCTGAAAAGTGTGTTCCCAATTAGGGTTAGGGTTAGGGTTAGGGTTAGGGTTAGGGCTGAGAGGAAGAGAGAGCGTAGAGGCGCCGCTGGAGTGGGTGTGGAAAGGGTGTGCCAAAGGAAGAGGTTTGGTGCCAAGAGAGCTGTGCTGGGAGCATCTTGGATCTGGACTACCTACGGGAACCTCGTGCAAGCCAGGGCCTGAAAAACGTGTTCCCAGTTAGGGTTAGGGTTAGGGCTAGGGTTAGGGTTAGGGTTAGGGTTAAGAAGAAGAGAGAGCGTAGAGGCACCGTTGGAGTGGGTGTGGAAAGGGTGTGCCAAAGGAAGAGGTTTGGTACCAAGAGAGCTGTGCTGGGAGCACCTTGGATCTGGGCTACCTAAGGGACCCTGGGGCAAGCCGGGGCCTGAAAATCATGTTACCAATTAGGGTTAGGGTTAGGGTTAGGGTTAGGGTTAGGGTTGAGAGGAAGAGAGAGCGTAGAGGTGCCGTTGGAGTGCGTGCAGAAAGGGTGTGCCAAAGGAAGAGGTTTTTTATGCCAAGAGAGCTGTGCTGGGAGGAGTTTGGGGTCTGGGCTACAGCGGGGGACCCTGGGGCAAGCCAGGGCCTGAAAAACATGCTCCCAATTAGGGTTAGGGTTAGAGTTGAGAGGAAGAGAGAGCGTAGAGGCGCCGTTGGAGTGGGTGTGGAAAGGCTGTGCCAAAGGAAGAGGTTTGGTGCCAAGAGACCTGTGCTGGGAGGACTTTGGCGTCTGGGCTACTGTGGGGGCTCTTTGCGACAGGTGAGCCTCAAAAACGTGTTCCCAATTAGGGTTAGGCTTAGGGTTAGGGATACGGCTGAGAGGAAGAGAGAGCGTAGAGGTGCCGTTGGAGTGGGTGTGGAAAGGGTGTGCCAAAGGAAGAGGTCTGGTGCCAAGAGAGCTGTGCTGGGAGGACTTTGGGGTCTGGGCTACAGTGGGGGCTGTTTTCGACAGCCCGGGCCTGAAAAACGTTTTCCCAGTTAGGCTTAGGGTTAGGGTTAGGGTTAGGGTTAGGGTTAGGGTTAGGGTTAGGGTTAGGGTTGAGGGGAAGAGAGAGCGTAGAGGTGCCGTTGGAGTGGGTGTGGAAAGGGTGTGCCAAAGGAAGAGGTTTGGTGCCAAGAGAGCTGTGCTGGGAGGACTTTGGGGCCTGGGCTACAGCGGGGGCTCTTTGCAACAGCCGGGGCCTGAAAAACATGTTCCCAATTAGCGTTAGGGTTAGGGTTAGGGTTACGATTAGGACTAGGGTTAGGGTTGAGAGGAAGAGAGAGCGTAGAGGCGCCGTTGGAGTGGGTGTGGAAAGGGTGTGCCAAAGGAAGAGGTTTGGTGCCAAGAGAGCTGTGCTGGGAGGACTTTGGCGTCTGGGCCACCAATGGGGCTTGGTGCCAGCCGGGACCTTAAAAACCTGTCCCCAATTAGGGTTAAGGTTAGGGTTAGGGTTAGGACTGAGAGGAAGAGAGAGCGTGGAAGCACCGTTGGAGTGGGTGTGGAAAGGGTGTGCCAAAGGAAGAGGTTTGGTGCCAAGAGAGCTGTGCTGGGAGGACTTTGGGATCTGGGCTACAGCGGGGGACCCTGGGGCAAGCCGGGGCCTGAAAAACGTGTTCCCAGTTAGGGTTAGGGTTAGGGTTAGGGTTAGGGTTAGGGTTAGGGTTGAGAGGAAGAGAGACCACAGAGGCGCCGCTGGAGTGGGTGTGGAAAGGGTGTGCCAAAGGAAGAGGTTTGGTGCCAAGAGAGCTGTGCTGGGAGCACCTTGGATCTGGGCTACCTAAGGGACCCTGGGGCAAGCCGGGGCCTGAAAAACATGCTCCCAATTAGGATTAGGGTTAGGGTTAGGGTTACGGTTGAGAGGAAGAGAGAGCGTAGAGGTGCCGTTGGAGTGGGTGTGCAAAGGGTGTGCCAAAGGAAGAGGTTTGGTGCCAAGAGAGCTGTGCTGGGAGCACCTTGGATCTGGGCTACCTAAGGGAACCTGGGGCAAGCCAGGGCCTGAAAAACATGTTCCCAGTTAGGCTTAGGGTTAGGTTTAGGGTTAGGGTTAGGGTTGAGAAGAAGAGAGAGCGTCGAGGTGCCGTTGGAGTGGGTGTGGAAAGGGTGTGCCAAAGGAAGAGGTTTGGTGCCAAGAGAGCTGTGCTGGAAGGACTTTGGGGTCTGGGCTACAGCGGGGGCTCTTTGCGACAGCTGGGGCCTGAAAAACATGTTCCCAGTTAGCGTTAGGCTTAGGGTTAGGGTTGAGAGGAAGAGAGAGCGTAGAGGCGCCGTTGGAGTGGGTGTGGAAAGGGTGTGCCAAAGGAAGAGGTTTCGTGCCAAGAGAGCTGTGCTGGGAGGACTTTGGCGTCTGGGCTACCTAAGGGAACATGGGACAAGCCAGGGCCTGAAAAACCTGTCCCCAGTTAGGGTTAGGGTTAGGCTTAGGGTTAGGGCTGAGAGGAAGAGAGAGTGTAGAGGCGACGCTGGAGTGGGTGTGGAAAGGGTGTGCCAAAGGAAGAGGTCTGGTGCCAAGAGAGCTGTGCTGGGAGGACCTTGGATCTGGGCTACAGCGGGGGACCCTGGGGCAAGCCAGGGCCTGAAAAACGTGTTCCCAGTTAGGGTTAGGGTTAGGGTTAGGCTTAGGGTTAGGGTTAGGGTTGAGAGGAAGAGAGACCACAGAGGCGCCGCTGGAGTGGGTGTGGAAAGGGTGTGCCAAAGGAAGAGGTTTGGTGCCAAGAGAGCTGTGCTGGGAGCACCTTGGATCTGGGCTACCTAAGGGAACCTGGGGCAAGCCGGGGCCTGAAAAACATGTTCCCAATTAGGGTTAGGGTTAGGGTTAGGGTTAGGGTTAGGGTTGAGAAGAAGAGAGAGCGTAGAGGTGCCGTTGGAGTGGGTGTGGAAAGGGTGTGCCAAAGGAAGAGGTTTGGTGCCAAGAGAGCTGTGCTGGGAGCACCTTGGATCTGGGCTACCTAAGGGACCCTGGGGCAAGCTGGGGCCTGAAAAACGTGCTCCCAATTAGGGTTAGGGTTAGGGTTAGGGTTACGGTTGAGAGGAAGAGAGAGCGTAGAGGTGCCGTTGGAGTGGGTGTGGAAAGGGTGTGCCAAAGGAAGAGGTTTGGTGCCAAGAGAGCTGTGCTGGGAGCACCTTGGATCTGGGCTACCTAAGGGAACCTGGGGCAAGCCAGGGCCTGAAGAACATATTTCCAGTCAGGGTTAGGGTTAGGGTTAGGGTTAGGGTTGAGAGGAAGAGAGAGCACAGAGGCGCAGTTGGAGTGGGTGTGGAAAGGGTGTGCCAAAGGAAGAGGTTTGGTGCCAAGAGAGCTGTCCTGGGAGGACTTTGGCGTCTGGGCCACCAATGGGGCTTGGTGCCAGCCGGGGCCTGAAAAGTCTGATCCCAAATAGGTATAGAGTTAGGCTTAGGGTTAGGGCTGAGAGGAAGAGAGAGCGTAGAGGCGCCGTTGGAGTGGGTGTGGAAAGGGTGTGCCAAAGGAAGAGGTTTGGTGCCAAGAGAGCTGTGCTAGGAGCACCTGGGATCTGGGCTACCTAAGGTACCCTGGGGCAAGCCAGGGCCTGAAAAACCTGTCCCCAATTAGGGTTAGGCTTAGGCTTAGGGTTAGGGCTGAGAGGAAGACAGAGTGTAGAGGCGCCGCTGGAGTGGGTGTGGAAAGGGTGTGCCAAAGGAAGAGGTTTGGTGCCAAGAGAGCTGTGCTGGGAGGAGCTTGGATCTGGGCTACAGCGGGGGACCCTGGGGCAAGCCAGGGCCTGAAAAACGTGTTCCCAGTTAGGGTTAGGGTTAGGGTTAGGACTAGGGTTAGGGCTGAGAGGAAGAGAGAGCGTAGAGGCGCCATTGTAGTGGGTGTGGAAAGGGTGTGCCAAAGGAAGAGGTTTGGTGCCAAGAGAGCTGTGCTGGGAGGACTTGGGGGTCTGGGCTACAGCGGGGGCTCTTTGTGACAGCCGGGGCCTGAAAAACATGTTCCCAGTTAGGGTTAGGGTTAGGGTTAGGGTTAGGGTTGAGAGGAAGAGAGAGCGTAGAGGTGTCGTTGGAGTGGGTGTGGAAAGGGTGTGCCAAAGGAAGAGGTTTGGTGCCAAGAGAGCTGTGCTGGGAGCACCTTGGATCTGGGCTACCTAAGGGAACCTGGGGCAAGCCAGGGCCTGAAAAACATGTTTCCAGTCAGGGTTAGGATTAGGGTCGGGGTTAGGGTTGAGAGGAAGAGAGAGCACAGAGGCACCGTTGGAGTGGGTGTGGAAAGGGTGTGCCAAAGGAAGAGGTTTGGTGCCAAGAGAGCTGTGCTTGGAGGACTTTGGGGTCTGGGCTACAGCGGGGGCTCTTTGCAACAGCCGGGGCCTGAGAAGCCTGTTCCCAATTAGGGTTAGGGTTAGGGTTAGGGTTAGGGTTAGGGCTGAGAGGAAGAGAGAGCGTAGAGGCGCCGCTGGAGTGGGTGTGGAAAGGGTGTTCCAAAGGAAGAGGTTTGGTGCCAAGAGAGCTGTGCTGGGAGGACTTTGGCGTCTGGGCCACCAATGGGGCTTGGTGCCAGCTGAGCCTGAAAAAACCTGTCCCCAATTAGGGTTAGGGTTAGGCTTAGGGTTAGGGCTGAGAGGAAGAGAGAGCACAGAGGTGCCGCTGGAGTGGGTGTGGAAAGGGTGTGCCAAAGGAAGAGGTTTGGTGCCAAGAGAGCTGTGCTGGGATGAGCTTGGATCTGGGTTACCTAAGGGACCCTGGGGCAAGCCAGGGCCTGAAAAACGTGTTCCCAATTAGGGTTAGGGTTAGGGCTAGGGTTAGGGTTAGGGTTAGGGTTAGGGTTGAGAAGAAGAGAGAGAGTAGAGGTGCCGTTGGAGTGGGTGTGGAAAGGGTGTGCCAAAGGAAGAGGTTTGGTGCCAAGAGAGCTGTGCTGGGAGCACCTTGGATCTGGGCTACCTAAGGGAACCTGGGGCAAGCCGGGGCCTGAAGAACATGCTCCCAATTAGGGTTAGGGTTACGATTAGGATTAGGGTTAGGGTTGAGAGGAAGAGAGAGCGTAGAGGCACCGTTGGAGTGGGTGTGGAAAGGGTGTGCCAAAGGAAGAGGTTTGGTGCCAAGAGAGCTGTGCTGGGAGGACTTTGGCGTCTGGGCTACAGCGGGGGCTCTTTGCGACTGCGGGGGCCTGAAAAGTGTGTTCCCAATTAGGGTTAGGGTTAGGGTTAGGGTTAGGGTTAGGGCTGAGAGGAAGAGAGAGCGTAGAGGCGCCGCTGGAGTGGGTGTGGAAAGGGTGTGCCAAAGGAAGAGGTTTGGTGCCAAGAGAGCTGTGCTGGGAGCATCTTGGATCTGGACTACCTACGGGAACCTCGTGCAAGCCAGGGCCTGAAAAACGTGTTCCCAGTTAGGGTTAGGGTTAGGGCTAGGGTTAGGGTTAGGGTTAGGGTTAAGAAGAAGAGAGAGCGTAGAGGCACCGTTGGAGTGGGTGTGGAAAGGGTGTGCCAAAGGAAGAGGTTTGGTACCAAGAGAGCTGTGCTGGGAGCACCTTGGATCTGGGCTACCTAAGGGACCCTGGGGCAAGCCGGGGCCTGAAAATCATGTTACCAATTAGGGTTAGGGTTAGGGTTAGGGTTAGGGTTAGGGTTGAGAGGAAGAGAGAGCGTAGAGGTGCCGTTGGAGTGCGTGCAGAAAGGGTGTGCCAAAGGAAGAGGTTTTTTATGCCAAGAGAGCTGTGCTGGGAGGAGTTTGGGGTCTGGGCTACAGCGGGGGACCCTGGGGCAAGCCAGGGCCTGAAAAACATGCTCCCAATTAGGGTTAGGGTTAGAGTTGAGAGGAAGAGAGAGCGTAGAGGCGCCGTTGGAGTGGGTGTGGAAAGGCTGTGCCAAAGGAAGAGGTTTGGTGCCAAGAGACCTGTGCTGGGAGGACTTTGGCGTCTGGGCTACTGTGGGGGCTCTTTGCGACAGGTGAGCCTCAAAAACGTGTTCCCAATTAGGGTTAGGCTTAGGGTTAGGGATACGGCTGAGAGGAAGAGAGAGCGTAGAGGTGCCGTTGGAGTGGGTGTGGAAAGGGTGTGCCAAAGGAAGAGGTCTGGTGCCAAGAGAGCTGTGCTGGGAGGACTTTGGGGTCTGGGCTACAGTGGGGGCTGTTTTCGACAGCCCGGGCCTGAAAAACGTTTTCCCAGTTAGGCTTAGGGTTAGGGTTAGGGTTAGGGTTAGGGTTAGGGTTAGGGTTAGGGTTAGGGTTGAGGGGAAGAGAGAGCGTAGAGGTGCCGTTGGAGTGGGTGTGGAAAGGGTGTGCCAAAGGAAGAGGTTTGGTGCCAAGAGAGCTGTGCTGGGAGGACTTTGGGGCCTGGGCTACAGCGGGGGCTCTTTGCAACAGCCGGGGCCTGAAAAACATGTTCCCAATTAGCGTTAGGGTTAGGGTTAGGGTTACGATTAGGACTAGGGTTAGGGTTGAGAGGAAGAGAGAGCGTAGAGGCGCCGTTGGAGTGGGTGTGGAAAGGGTGTGCCAAAGGAAGAGGTTTGGTGCCAAGAGAGCTGTGCTGGGAGGACTTTGGCGTCTGGGCCACCAATGGGGCTTGGTGCCAGCCGGGACCTTAAAAACCTGTCCCCAATTAGGGTTAAGGTTAGGGTTAGGGTTAGGACTGAGAGGAAGAGAGAGCGTGGAAGCACCGTTGGAGTGGGTGTGGAAAGGGTGTGCCAAAGGAAGAGGTTTGGTGCCAAGAGAGCTGTGCTGGGAGGACTTTGGGATCTGGGCTACAGCGGGGGACCCTGGGGCAAGCCGGGGCCTGAAAAACGTGTTCCCAGTTAGGGTTAGGGTTAGGGTTAGGGTTAGGGTTAGGGTTAGGGTTGAGAGGAAGAGAGACCACAGAGGCGCCGCTGGAGTGGGTGTGGAAAGGGTGTGCCAAAGGAAGAGGTTTGGTGCCAAGAGAGCTGTGCTGGGAGCACCTTGGATCTGGGCTACCTAAGGGACCCTGGGGCAAGCCGGGGCCTGAAAAACATGCTCCCAATTAGGATTAGGGTTAGGGTTAGGGTTACGGTTGAGAGGAAGAGAGAGCGTAGAGGTGCCGTTGGAGTGGGTGTGCAAAGGGTGTGCCAAAGGAAGAGGTTTGGTGCCAAGAGAGCTGTGCTGGGAGCACCTTGGATCTGGGCTACCTAAGGGAACCTGGGGCAAGCCAGGGCCTGAAAAACATGTTCCCAGTTAGGCTTAGGGTTAGGTTTAGGGTTAGGGTTAGGGTTGAGAAGAAGAGAGAGCGTCGAGGTGCCGTTGGAGTGGGTGTGGAAAGGGTGTGCCAAAGGAAGAGGTTTGGTGCCAAGAGAGCTGTGCTGGAAGGACTTTGGGGTCTGGGCTACAGCGGGGGCTCTTTGCGACAGCTGGGGCCTGAAAAACATGTTCCCAGTTAGCGTTAGGCTTAGGGTTAGGGTTGAGAGGAAGAGAGAGCGTAGAGGCGCCGTTGGAGTGGGTGTGGAAAGGGTGTGCCAAAGGAAGAGGTTTCGTGCCAAGAGAGCTGTGCTGGGAGGACTTTGGCGTCTGGGCTACCTAAGGGAACATGGGACAAGCCAGGGCCTGAAAAACCTGTCCCCAGTTAGGGTTAGGGTTAGGCTTAGGGTTAGGGCTGAGAGGAAGAGAGAGTGTAGAGGCGACGCTGGAGTGGGTGTGGAAAGGGTGTGCCAAAGGAAGAGGTCTGGTGCCAAGAGAGCTGTGCTGGGAGGACCTTGGATCTGGGCTACAGCGGGGGACCCTGGGGCAAGCCAGGGCCTGAAAAACGTGTTCCCAGTTAGGGTTAGGGTTAGGGTTAGGCTTAGGGTTAGGGTTAGGGTTGAGAGGAAGAGAGACCACAGAGGCGCCGCTGGAGTGGGTGTGGAAAGGGTGTGCCAAAGGAAGAGGTTTGGTGCCAAGAGAGCTGTGCTGGGAGCACCTTGGATCTGGGCTACCTAAGGGAACCTGGGGCAAGCCGGGGCCTGAAAAACATGTTCCCAATTAGGGTTAGGGTTAGGGTTAGGGTTAGGGTTAGGGTTGAGAAGAAGAGAGAGCGTAGAGGTGCCGTTGGAGTGGGTGTGGAAAGGGTGTGCCAAAGGAAGAGGTTTGGTGCCAAGAGAGCTGTGCTGGGAGCACCTTGGATCTGGGCTACCTAAGGGACCCTGGGGCAAGCTGGGGCCTGAAAAACGTGCTCCCAATTAGGGTTAGGGTTAGGGTTAGGGTTACGGTTGAGAGGAAGAGAGAGCGTAGAGGTGCCGTTGGAGTGGGTGTGGAAAGGGTGTGCCAAAGGAAGAGGTTTGGTGCCAAGAGAGCTGTGCTGGGAGCACCTTGGATCTGGGCTACCTAAGGGAACCTGGGGCAAGCCAGGGCCTGAAGAACATATTTCCAGTCAGGGTTAGGGTTAGGGTTAGGGTTAGGGTTGAGAGGAAGAGAGAGCACAGAGGCGCAGTTGGAGTGGGTGTGGAAAGGGTGTGCCAAAGGAAGAGGTTTGGTGCCAAGAGAGCTGTCCTGGGAGGACTTTGGCGTCTGGGCCACCAATGGGGCTTGGTGCCAGCCGGGGCCTGAAAAGTCTGATCCCAAATAGGTATAGAGTTAGGCTTAGGGTTAGGGCTGAGAGGAAGAGAGAGCGTAGAGGCGCCGTTGGAGTGGGTGTGGAAAGGGTGTGCCAAAGGAAGAGGTCTGGTGACAAGAGAGCTGTGCTGGGAGCACCTTGGATCTGAGCTACCTAAGGGAACCTGGGGCAAGCCAGGGCCTGAAAAACGTGTTCCCAGTTAGGGTTAGGGTTAGGGTTAGGGTTAGGGTTAGGGTTGAGAAGAAGAGAGAGCGTCGAGGTGCCGTTGGAGTGGGTGTGGAAAGGGTGTGCCAAAGGAAGAGGTTTGGTGCCAAGAGAGCTGTGCTGGAAGGACTTTGGGGTCTGGGCTACAGCGGGGGCTCTTTGCAACAGCCGGGACCTGAAAAACATGTTCCAGTTAGTGTTAGGGTTAGGGTTAGGGTTAGGGTTGAGAGGAAGGGAGAGCACAGAGGTGCCGTTGGAGTGGGTGTGGAAAGGGTGTGCCAAAGGAAGAGGTTTGGTGCCAAGAGAGCTGTGCTGGGAGCACCTTGGATCTGGGCTACCTAAGGGACCCTGGGGCAAGCCGGGGCCTGAAAAACATGCTCCCAATTAGGCTTAGGGTTAGGGTTAGGGTTAGGGTTAGGGTTGAGAGGAAGAGGGAGCGTAGAGGCGCCGTTGGAGTGGGTGTGGAAAGGGTGTGCCAAAGGAAGAGGTCTGGTGCCAAGAGAGCTGTGCTGGGAGGACTTTGGCGTCTGGGCTACAGTGGGGGCTGTTTTCGACAGCCCGGGCCTGAAAAACATGTTCCCAGTTAGGCTTAGGGTTAGGGTTAGGGTTAGGGTTAGGGTTGAGAAGAAGACAGAGCGTAGAGGTGCCGTTGGAGTGGGTGTGGAAAGGGTGTGCCAAAGGAAGAGGTTTGGTGCCAAGAGAGCTGTGCCTGGAGGACTTTGGGGTCTGGGCTACAGCGGGGCTCTTTGCGACAGCTGGGGCCTGAAAAACATGTTCCCAGTTAGCGTTAGTCTTACGGTTAGGGTTGAGAGGAAGAGAGAGCACAGAGGCGCCGTTGGAGTGGGTGTGGAAAGGGTGTGCCAAAGGAAGAGGTTTGGTGCCAAGAGAGCTGTGCTGGGAGGACTTTGGCGTCTGGGCTACCTAAGGGAACCTGGGGCAAGCCAGGGCCTGAAAAACCTGTCCCCAATTAGGGTTAGGGTTAGGCTTAGGGTTAGGGCTGAGAGGAAGAGAGAGTGTAGAGGCGACGCTGGAGTGGGTGTGGAAAGGGTGTGCCAAAGGAAGAGGTCTGGTGCCAAGAGAGCTGTGCTGGGAGCACCTTGGATCTGGGCTACAGCGGGGGACCCTGGGGCAAGCCAGGGCCTGAAAAACGTGTTCCCAGTTAGGGTTAGGGTTAGGGTTAGGGTTAGGGTTAGGGTTGAGAGGAAGAGAGACCGCAGAGGCGCCGCTGGAGTGGGTGTGGAAAGGGTGTGCCAAAGGAAGAGGTTTGGTGCCAAGAGAGCTGTGCTGGGAGCACCTTGGATCTGGGCTACCTAAGGGACCCTGGGGCAAGCCAGGGCCCGAAAAACATGTTTACACTCAGGGTTAGGATTAGGGTCAGGGTTAGGGTTGAGAGGAAGAGAGAGCACAGAGGCACCGTTGGAGTGGGTGTTGAAAGGGTGTGCCAAAGGAAGAGGTTTGGTGCCAAGAGAGCTGTGCTGGGAGGACTTTGGGGTCTGGGCTACAGCGGGGGCTCTTTGCGACTGCGGGGGCCTGAAAAGTGTTTTCCCAATTAGGGTTAGGGTTAGGGTTAGGGTTATGGTTAGGGTTAGGGCTGAGAGGAAGAGAGAGCGTAGAGGCGCCGCTGGAGTGGCTGTGGAAAGGGTGTGCCAAAGGAAGAGGTTTCGTGCCAAGAGAGCTGTGCTGGGAGGAGCTTGGATCTGGGTTACCTAAGGGACCCTGGGGCAAGCCAGGGCCTGAAAAACATGTTTCCAGTCAGGGTTAGGGTTAGGGTTAGGGTTAGGGTTAGGGTTAAGAAGAAGAGAGAGCGTAGATGTGCCGTTGGAGTGGGTGTGGAAAGGGTGTGCCAAAGGAAGAGGTTTGGTGCCAAGAGAGCTGTGCTGGGAGGAGCTTGGATCTGGGCTACCTAAGGGAACCTGGTGCAAGCCGGGGCCTGAAAAACATGTTTCCAGTTAGCGTTAGGGTTAGGGTTAGGGTTAGGGCTGAGAGGAAGAGAGAGCGTAGAGGCGCCGTTGGAGTGGGTGTGGAAAGGGTGTGCCAAAGGAAGAGGTTTGGTGCCAAGAGAGCTGTGCTGGGAGCACCTTGGATCTGGACTACCTAAGGGAACCTGGGGCAAGCCAGGGCCGGAAAAACATGTTCCCAATTAGGGTTAGGGTTAGGATTAGGATTAGGGTTAGGGCTGAGAGGAAGAGAGAGCGTAGAGGCGCCGTTGGAGTGGGTGTGGAAAGGGTGTGCCAAAGGAAGAGGTTTGGTGCCAAGAGACCTGTGCTGGGAGGAGCTTGGATCTGGGCTACCTAAGGGACCCTGGGGCAAGCCAGGGCCTGAAAAACGTGTTCCCAGTTAGGGTTAGGGTTAGGGTTAGGGTTAGGGTTAGGGTTGAGAGGAAGAGAGAGCGTACAGGCACCGTTGGAGTGGGTGTGGAAAGGGTGTGCCAAAGGAAGAGGTTTGGTGCCAAGAGAGCTGTGCTTGGAGGACTTTGGGATCTGGGCTACCTAAGGGAACCTGGGGCAAGCCAGGGCCTGAAAAACATGTTCCCAATTAGGATTAGGGTTAGGATTAGGACTATGGTTAGGGCTGAGAGGAAGAGAGAGCGTAGAGGCGCCGCTGGAGTGGGTGTGGAAAGGGTGTGCCAAAGGAAGAGGTTTGGTGCCAAGAGAGCTGTGCTGGGAGCACCTTGGATCTGGGCTACCTAAGGGAACCTGGGGCAAGCCAGGGCCTGAAGAACATATTTCCAGTCAGGGTTAGGGTTAGGGTTAGGGTTAGGGTTGAGAGGAAGAGAGAGCACAGAGGCGCAGTTGGAGTGGGTGTGGAAAGGGTGTGCCAAAGGAAGAGGTTTGGTGCCAAGAGAGCTGTCCTGGGAGGACTTTGGCGTCTGGGCCACCAATGGGGCTTGGTGCCAGCCGGGGCCTGAAAAGTCTGATCCCAAATAGGTATAGAGTTAGGCTTAGGGTTAGGGCTGAGAGGAAGAGAGAGCGTAGAGGCGCCGTTGGAGTGGGTGTGGAAAGGGTGTGCCAAAGGAAGAGGTCTGGTGACAAGAGAGCTGTGCTGGGAGCACCTTGGATCTGAGCTACCTAAGGGAACCTGGGGCAAGCCAGGGCCTGAAAGACGTGTTCCCAACTAGGGTTAGGGTTAGGCTTAGGGTTAGGGTTGAGAGGAAGAGAGAGTGTAGAGGTGGTGTTAGAGTGGGTGTGGAAAGGGTGTGCCAAAGGAAGAGGTTTGGTGCCAAGAGAGCTGTGCTGGGAGCACCTTGGATCTGGGCTACAGCGATGGGACCCTGGGGCAAGCCAGGGCCTGAAAAACGTGTTCCCAGTTAGGGTTAGGGTTAGGGTTAGGGTTAGGGTTAGGGTTGAGAGGAAGAGAAAGCGTAGAGGTGCCGTTGGAGTGGGTGTGGAAAGGGTGTGCCAAAGGAAGAGGTTTGGTGCCAAGAGAGCTGTGCTGGGAGCACCTTGGATCTGGGCTACAGCGATGGGACCCTGGGGCAAGCCGGGGCCTGAAAAACATGTTCCCATTTAGGGTTAGGGTTAGGGTTAGGGTTAGGGTTAGGGTTGAGAGGAAGAGAGTTCGTACAGGTGCCATTGGAGTGGGTGTGGAAAGGGTGTGCCAAAGGAAGAGGTTTGGTGCCAAGAGAGCTGTGCTGGAAGGACTTTGGGGTCTGGGCTACAGCGGGGGCTCTTTGCAACAGCCGGGGCCTGAAAAACATGTTCCCAGTTAGCGTTAGGGTTAGGGTTAGGGTTAGGGTTGAGAGGAAGAGAGAGTGTAGAGGTGCCGTTGGAGTGGGTGTGGAAAGGGTGTGCCAAAGGAAGAGGTTTGGTGCCAAGAGAGCTGTGCTGGGAGCACCTTGGATCTGGGCTACCTAAGGGAACCTGGGGCAAGCCAGGGCCTGAAAAACCTGTCCCCAATTAGGGTTAGGGTTAGGGTTAGGACTAGGGTTAGGGTTGAAAGGAATAGAGAGCACAGAGGCACCGTTGGAGTGGGTGTGGAAAGGGTGTGCCAAAGGAAGAGGTTTGGTGCCAAGAGAGCTGTGCTGGGAGGACTTTGGGGCCTGGGCTACAGCGGGGGCTCTTTGCGACAGCCGGGGCCTGAAAAACATGTTCCCAGTTAGCGTTAGGGTTAGGGTTAGGGTTAGGGTTGAGAGGAAGAGAGAGTGTAGAGGTGCCGTTGGAGTGGGTGTGGAAAGGGTGTGCCAAAGGAAGAGGTTTGGTGCCAAGAGAGCTGTGCTGGAAGGACTTTGGGGTCTGGGCTACAGCGGGGGCTCTTTGCAACAGCCGGGGCCTGAAAAACATGTTCCCAGTTAGCGTTAGGGTTAGGGTTAGGGTTAGGGTTGAGAGGAAGAGAGAGTGTAGAGGTGCCGTTGGAGTGGGTGTGGAAAGGGTGTGCCAAAGGAAGAGGTTTGGTGCCAAGAGAGCTGTGCTGGGAGCACCTTGGATCTGGGCTACCTAAGGGAACCTGGGGCAAGCCAGGGCCTGAAAAACCTGTCCCCAAATAGGGTTAGGGTTAGGGTTAGGACTAGGGTTAGGGTTGAGAGGAAGAGAGAGCGTAGAGGCGCCGCTGGAGTGGGTGTGGAAAGGGTTTGCCAAAGGAAGAGGTTTGGTGCCAAGAGAGCTGTGCTGGGAGCACCTTGGATCTGGGCTACCTAAGGGAACCTGGGGCAAGCCGGGGCCTGAAGAACATATTTCCAGTCAGGGTTAGGGTTAGGGTTAGGGTTAGGGCTGAGAGGAAGAGAGAGCGTAGAGGCACCCTTGGAGTGGGTGTGGAAAGGGTGTGCCAAAGGAAGAGGTTTGGTGCCAAGAGAGCTGTGCTTGGAGGACTTTGGGGTCTGGGCTACAGCGGGGGCTCTTTGCAACAGCCGGGGCCTGAGAAGCCTGTTCCCAATTAGGGTTAGGGTTAGGGTTAGGGTTAGGGTTAGGGCTGAGAGGAAGAGAGAGCGTAGAGGCGCTGCTGGAGTGGGTGTGGAAAGGGTGTTCCAAAGGAAGAGGTTTGGTGCCAAGAGAGCTGTGCTGGGAGGACTTTGGCGTCTGGGCCACCAATGGGGCTTGGTGCCAGCTGAGCCTGAAAAAACCTGTCCCCAATTAGGGTTAGGGTTAGGCTTAGGGTTAGGGCTGAGAGGAAGAGAGAGCGTAGAGGCGCCGTTGGAGTGGGTGTGGAAAGGGTGTGCCAAAGGAAGAGGTTTGGTGCCAAGAGAGCTGTGCTGGGAGGAGCTTGGATCTGGGTTACCTAAGGGACCCTGGGGCAAGCCAGGGCCTGAAAAACGTGTTCCCAATTAGGGTTAGGGTTAGGGCTAGGGTTAGGGTTAGGGTTAGGGTTAGAGTTGAGAAGAAGAGAGAGCGTAGAGGTGCCGTTGGAGTGGGTGTTGAAAGGGTGTGCCAAAGGAAGAGGTTTGGTGCCAAGAGAGCTGTGCTGGGAGGAGCTTGGATCTGGGCTACCTAAGGGAACCTGGGGCAAGCCGGGGCCTGAAGAACATGCTCCCAATTAGGGTTAGGGTTACGATTAGGATTAGGGTTAGGGTTGAGAGGAAGAGAGAGCGTAGAGGCATCGTTGCAGTGGGTGTGGAAAGGGTGTGCCAAAGGAAGAGGTTTGGTGCCAAGAGAGCTGTGCTGGGAGGACTTTGGGATCTGGGCTACAGCGGGGGACCCTGGGGCAAGCCGGGGCCTGAAAAACGTGTTCCCAGTTAGGGTTAGGGTTAGGGTTAGGGTTAGGGTTAGGGTTAGGGTTGAGAAGAAGAGAGAGCGTAGACGTGCCGTTGGAGTGGGTTTGGAAAGGGTGTGCCAAAGGAAGAGGTTTGGTGTCAAGAGAGCTGTGCTGGGAGCACCTTGGATCTGGGCTACCTAAGGGAACCTGGGGCAAGCCAGGGCCTGAAAAACGTGTTCCCAATTAGGGTTAGGGTTAGGGTTAGGGTTAGGGTTAGGGTTGAGAGGAAGAGAGAGCGTAGAGGCGCTGTTGGAGTGGGTGTGGAAAGGGTGTGCCAAAGGAAGAGGTTTGGTGCCAAGAGAGCTGTGCTGGGAGCACCTTGGATCTGGGCTACCTAAGGGAACCTGGGGCAAGCCGGGGCCTGAGAAGCCTGTTCCCAATTAGGGTTAGGGTTAGGGTTAGGGTTAGGGTTACGGTTGAGAGGAAGAGAGAGCACAGAGGCGCCGTTGGAGTGGGTGTGGAAAGGGTGTGCCAAAGGAAGAGGTTTGGTGCCAAGAGAGCTGTGCTGGGAGGACTTTGGCGTCTGGGCTACAGCGGGGGCTCTTTGCGACAGCTGGGGCCTGAAAAACATGTTCCCAGTTAGGGTTAGGCTTAGGGTTAGGGTTGAGAGGAAGAGAGAGCGTAGAGGCGCCGTTGGAGTGGGTGTGCAAAGGGTGTGCCAAAGGAAGAGGTTTCGTGCCAAGAGAGCTGTGCTGGGAGGACTTTGGCGTCTGGGCTAACTAAGGGAACCTGGGGCAAGCCAGGGCCTGAAAAACCTGTCCCCAGTTAGGGTTAGGGTTAGGCTTAGGGTTAGGGCTGAGAGGAAGAGAGAGTGTAGAGGCGACGCTGGAGTGGGTGTGGAAAGGGTGTGCCAAAGGAAGAGGTCTGGTGCCAAGAGAGCTGTGCTGGGAGGACCTTGGATCTGGGCTACAGCGGGGGACCCCGGGGCAAGCCAGGGCCTGAAAAACGTGTTCCCAGTTAGGGTTAGGGTTAGGGTTAGGGTTAGGGTTAGGGTTAGGGTTGAGAGGAAGAGAGACCACAGAGGCGCCGTTGGAGTGGGTGTGGAAAGGGTGTGCCAAAGGAAGAGGTTTGGTGCCAAGAGAGCTGTGCTGGGAGCACCTTGGATCTGGGCTACCTAAGGGAACCTGGGGCAAGCCGGGGCCTGAGAAGCCTGTTCCCAATTAGGGTTAGGGTTAGGGTTAGGGTTAGGGTTACGGTTGAGAGGAAGAGAGAGCACAGAGGCGCCGTTGGAGTGGGTGTGGAAAGGGTGTGCCAAAGGAAGAGGTTTGGTGCCAAGAGAGCTGTGCTGGAAGGACTTTGGGGTCTGGGCTACAGCGGGGGCTCTTTGCAACAGCCGGGGCCTGAAAAACATGTTCCCAGTTAGCGTTAGGGTTAGGGTTAGGGTTAGGGTTGAGAGGAAGAGAGAGTGTAGAGGTGCCGTTGGAGTGGGTGTGGAAAGGGTGTGCCAAAGGAAGAGGTTTGGTGCCAAGAGAGCTGTGCTGGGAGCACCTTGGATCTGGGCTACCTAAGGGAACCTGGGGCAAGCCAGGGCCTGAAAAACCTGTCCCCAGTTAGGGTTAGGGTTAGGGTTAGGGTTAGGGTTGAAAGGAAGAGAGAGCACAGAGGCACCGTTGGAGTGGGTGTGGAAAGGGTGTGCCAAAGGAAGAGGTTTGGTGCCAAGAGAGCTGTGCTGGGAGGACTTTGGGGCCTGGGCTACAGCGGGGGCTCTTTGCGACAGCCGGGGCCTGAAAAACATGTTCCCAGTTAGCGTTAGGGTTAGGGTTAGGGTTAGGGTTAGGGTTAGGTTTGAGAGGAAGAGAGTGCGTAGAGGCGCCGTTGGAGTGGGTGTGGAAAGGGTTTGCCAAAGGAAGAGGTTTGGTGCCAAGAGAGCTGTGCTGGGAGCACCTTGGATCTGGGCTACCTAAGGGAACCTGGGGCAAGCCGGGGCCTGAAGAACATGTCTCCAGTCAGGGTTAGGGTTAGGGTTAGGGTTAGGGCTGAGAGGAAGAGAGAGCGTAGAGGCACCCTTGGAGTGGGTGTGGAAAGGGTGTGCCAAAGGAAGAGGTTTGGTGCCAAGAGAGCTGTGCTTGGAGGACTTTGGGGTCTGGGCTACAGCGGGGGCTCTTTGCAACAGCCGGGGCCTGAGAAGCCTGTTCCCAATTAGGGTTAGGGTTAGGGTTAGGGTTAGGGTTAGGGCTGAGAGGAAGAGAGAGCGTAGAGGCGCCGCTGGAGTGGGTGTGGAAAGGGTGTTCCAAAGGAAGAGGTTTGGTGCCAAGAGAGCTGTGCTGGGAGGACTTTGGCGTCTGGGCCACCAATGGGGCTTGGTGCCAGCTGAGCCTGAAAAAACCTGTCCCCAATTAGGGTTAGGGTTAGGCTTAGGGTTAGGGCTGAGAGGAAGAGAGAGCATAGAGGCGCCGCTGGAGTGGGTGTGGAAAGGGTGTGCCAAAGGAAGAGGTTTGGTGCCAAGAGAGCTGTGCTGGGAGGAGCTTGGATCTGGGTTACCTAAGGGACCCTGGGGCAAGCCAGGGCCTGAAAAACGTGTTCCCAATTAGGGTTAGGGTTAGGGCTAGGGTTAGGGTTAGGGTTAGGGTTAGGGTTGAGAAGAAGAGAGAGCGTAGAGGTGCCGTTGGAGTGGGTGTTGAAAGGGTGTGCCAAAGGAAGAGGTTTGGTGCCAAGAGAGCTGTGCTGGGAGGAGCTTGGATCTGGGCTACCTAAGGGAACCTGGGGCAAGCCGGGGCCTGAAGAACATGCTCCCAATTAGGGTTAGGGTACCGATTAGGATTAGGGTTAGGGTTGAGAGGAAGAGAGAGCGTAGAGGCATCGTTGCAGTGGGTGTGGAAAGGGTGTGCCAAAGGAAGAGGTTTGGTGCCAAGAGAGCTGTGCTGGGAGGACTTTGGGATCTGGGCTACAGCGGGGGACCCTGGGGCAAGCCGGGGCCTGAAAAACGTGTTCCCAGTTAGGGTTAGGGTTAGGGTTAGGGTTAGGGTTAGGGTTAGGGTTGAGAAGAAGAGAGAGCGTAGAGGTGCCGTTGGAGTGGGTTTGGAAAGGGTGTGCCAAAGGAAGAGGTTTGGTGCCAAGAGAGCTGTGCTGGGAGCACCTTGGATCTGGGCTACCTAAGGGAACCTGGGGCAAGCCAGGGCCTGAAAAACGTGTTCCCAATTAGGGTTAGGGTTAGGGTTAGGGTTAGGGTTACGGTTGAGAGGAAGAGAGAGCGTAGAGGCGCTGTTGGAGTGGGTGTGGAAAGGGTGTGCCAAAGGAAGAGGTTTGGTGCCAAGAGAGCTGTGCTGGGAGCACCTTGGATCTGGGCTACCTAAGGGAACCTGGGGCAAGCCGGGGCCTGAGAAGCCTGTTCCCAATTAGGGTTAGGGTTAGGGTTAGGGTTAGGGTTACGGTTGAGAGGAAGAGAGAGCACAGAGGCGCCGTTGGAGTGGGTGTGGAAAGGGTGTGCCAAAGGAAGAGGTTTGGTGCCAAGAGAGCTGTGCTGGGAGGACTTTGGCGTCTGGGCTACAGCGGGGGCTCTTTGCGACAGCTGGGGCCTGAAAAACATGTTCCCAGTTAGGGTTAGGCTTAGGGTTAGGGTTGAGAGGAAGAGAGAGCGTAGAGGCGCCGTTGGAGTGGGTGTGCAAAGGGTGTGCCAAAGGAAGAGGTTTCGTGCCAAGAGAGCTGTGCTGGGAGGACTTTGGCGTCTGGGCTAACTAAGGGAACCTGGGGCAAGCCAGGGCCTGAAAAACCTGTCCCCAGTTAGGGTTAGGGTTAGGCTTAGGGTTAGGGCTGAGAGGAAGAGAGAGTGTAGAGGCGACGCTGGAGTGGGTGTGGAAAGGGTGTGCCAAAGGAAGAGGTCTGGTGCCAAGAGAGCTGTGCTGGGAGGACCTTGGATCTGGGCTACAGCGGGGGACCCCGGGGCAAGCCAGGGCCTGAAAAACGTGTTCCCAGTTAGGCTTAGGGTTAGGGTTAGGGTTAGGGTTAGGGTTGAGAGGAAGGGAGACCACAGAGGCGCCGTTGGAGTGGGTGTGGAAAGGGTGTGCCAAAGGAAGAGGTTTGGTGCCAAGAGAGCTGTGCTGGGAGCACCTTGGATCTGGGCTACCTAAGGGAACCTGGGGCAAGCCGGGGCCTGAGAAGCCTGTTCCCAATTAGGGTTAGGGTTAGGGTTAGGGTTAGGGTTACGGTTGAGAGGAAGAGAGAGCACAGAGGCGCCGTTGGAGTGGGTGTGGAAAGGGTGTGCCAAAGGAAGAGGTTTGGTGCCAAGAGAGCTGTGCTTGGAGGACTTTGGGGTCTGGGCTACAGCGGGGGCTCTTTGCGACAGCTGGGGCCTGAAAAACATGTTCCCAGTTAGCGTTAGGCTTAGGGTTAGGGTTGAGAGGAAGAGAGAGCGTAGAGGCGCCGTTGGAGTGGGTGTGCAAAGGGTGTGCCAAAGGAAGAGGTTTGGTGCCAAGAGAGCTGTGCTGGGAGGACTTTGGCGTCTGGGCTACCTAAGGGAACCTGGGGCAAGCCAGGGCCTGAAAAACCTGTCCCCAATTAGGGTTAGGGTTAGGCTTAGGGTTAGGGCTGAGAGGAAGATAGAGTGTAGAGGCGACGCTGGAGTGGGTGTGGAAAGGGTGTGCCAAAGGAAGAGGTCTGGTGCCAAGAGAGCTGTGCTGGGAGCACCTTGGATCTGGGCTACAGCGGGGGACCCTGGGGCAAGCCAGGGCCTGAAAAACGTGTTCCCAGTTAGGCTTAGGGTTAGGGTTAGGGTTAGGGTTAGGGTTGGGGTTGAGAGGAAGAGAGACCACAGAGGCACCGTTGGAGTGGGTGTGGAAAGGGTGTGCCAAAGGAAGAGGTTTGGTGCCAAGAGAGCTGTGCTGGGAGGACTTTGGCGTCTGGGCTACAGCGGGGGCTCTTTGCGACTGCGGGGGCCTGAAAAGTGTGTTCCCAATTAGGGTTAGGGTTAGGGTTAGGGTTAGGGTTAGGGCTGAGAGGAAGAGAGAGCGTAGAGGCGCCGCTGGAGTGGGTGTGGAAAGGGTGTGCCAAAGGAAGAGGTCTGGTGCCAAGAGAGCTGTGCTGGGAGCACCTTGGATCTGGACTACCTACGGGAACCTCGTGCAAGCCAGGGCCTGAAAAACGTGTTCCCAGTTAGGGTTAGGGTTAGGGTTAGGGTTAGGGTGAGGGTTAGGGTTAGGGTTAGGGTTGAGAGGAAGAGAGAGCGTAGAGGCACCGTTGGAGTGGGTGTGGAAAGGGTGTGCCAAAGGAAGAGGTTTGGTGCCAAGAGAGCTGTGCTGGGAGCACCTTGGATCTGGGCTACCTAAGGGAACCTGGGGCAAGCCGGGGCCTGAAAAACATGTGCTCCCAATTAGGGTTAGGGTTAGGGTTAGGGTTAGGGTTAGGGTTGAGAGGAAGAGAGAGCGTAGAGGTGCCATTGGAGTGGGTGTGGAAAGGGTGTGCCAAAGGAAGAGGTTTGGTGCCAAGAGAGCTGTGCTGGGAGCACCTTGGATCTGGGCTACCTAAGGGACCCTGGGGCAAGCCGGGGCCTGAAAAACGTGCTCCCAATTAGGGTTAGGGTTAGGGTTAGGGTTAGGGTTGAGAGGAAGAGAGAGCGTAGAGGCACCGTTGGAGTGGGTGTGGAAAGGGTGTGCCAAAGGAAGAGGTTTGGTGCCAAGAGAGCTGTGCTTGGAGGACTTTGGGGTCTGGGCTACAGCGGGGGCTCTTTGCAACAGCAGGGGCCTGAGAAGCCTGTTCCCAATTAGGGTTAGGGTTAGGGTTAGGGTTAGGGTTAGGGCTGAGAGGAAGAGAGAGCGCAGAGGTGCCGCTGGAGTGGGTGTGGAAAGGGTGTTCCAAAGGAAGAGGTTTGGTGCCAAGAGAGCTGTGCTGGGAGGACTTTGGCGTCTGGGCCACCAATGGGGCTTGGTGCCAGCCGGGGCCTGAAAAACATGTTCCCAATTAGGGTTAGGGTTAGGCTTAGGGTTAGGGCTGAGAGGAAGAGAGAGTGTAGAGGGGCCGCTGGAGTGGGTGTGGAAAGGGTGTGCCAAAGGAAGAGGTTTGGTGCCAAGAGAGCTGTGCTGGGAGCACCTTGGATCTGGGCTACAGCGATGGGACCCTGGGGCAAGCCAGGGCCTGAAAAACGTGTTCCCAGTTAGGGTTAGGGTTAGGGTTAGGGTTAGGGTTAGGGTTGAGAGGAAGAGAGAGTGTAGAGGTGCCGTTGGAGTGGGTGTGGAAAGGGTGTGCCAAAGGAAGAGGTTTGGTGCCAAGAGAGCTGTGCTGGGAGCACCTTGGATCTGGGCTACCTAAGGGAACGTTGGGCAAGCCGGGGCCTGAAAAACATGTTTCCAGTCAGGGTTAGGGTTAGGGTTAGGGTTAGGGTTAGGGTTAGGGTTAGGGTTAGGGTTGAGCGAAGAGAGAGCGTAGAGCCACCGTTGGAGTGGGTGTGGAAAGGGTGTGCCAAAGGAAGAGGTTTGGTGCCAAGAGAGCTGTGCTGGGAGGACTTTGGGATCTGGGCTACAGCGGGGGACCCTGGGGCAAGCCGGGGCCTGAAAAACGTGTTCCCAGTTAGGGTTAGGGTTAGGGTTAGGGTTAGGGTTAGGGTTAGGGTTAGGGTTAGGGTTAGGGTTGAGAGGAAGAGAGAGCGTAGAGGTGCCGTTGGAGTGGGTGTGGAAAGGGTGTGCCAAAGGAAGAGGTTTGGTGCCAAGAGACCTGTGCTGGGAGCACCTTGGATCTGGGCTACCTAAGGGAACCTGGGGCAAGCCGGGGCCTGAAAAACATGCTCCCAATTAGGGTTAGGGTTAGGGTTAGGGTTAGGGTTACGGTTGAGAGGAAGAGAGAGCGTAGAGGCACCGTTGGAGTGTGTGTGGAAAGGGTGTGCCAAAGGAAGAGGTTTGGTGCCAAGAGAGCTGTGCTGGGAGCACCTTGGATCTGGGCTACCTAAGGGAACCTCGTGCAAGGCAGGGCCTGAAAAACGTGTTCCCAGTTAGGGTTAGGGTTAGGGTTAGGGTTAGGGTTAGGGTTAGGGTTAAGAAGAAGAGAGAGCGTAGAGGTGCCGTTGGAGTGGGTGTGGAAAGGGTGTGCCAAAGGAAGAGGTGTGGTACCAAGAGAGCTGTGCTGGGAGCACCTTGGATCTGGGCTACCTAAGGGAACCTGGGGCAAGCCGGGGCCTGAAGAACATGTTTCCAGTTAGGGTTAGGGTTAGGGTTAAGGTTAGGGCTGAGAGGAAGAGAGAGCGTAGAGGCACCGTTGGAGTGGGTGTGGAAAGGGTGTGCCAAAGGAAGAGGTTTGGTGCCAAGAGAGCTGTGCTGGGAGGAGCTTGGATCTGAGCTACAGCGGGGGACCCTGGGGCAAGGCAGGGCCTGAAAAACGTGTTCCCAGTTAGGGTTAGGGTTAGGGTTAGGGTTAGGGTTAGGGTTGAGAGGAAGAGAGAGCGTACAGGCACCGTTGGAGTGGGTGTGGAAAGGGTGTGCCAAAGGAAGAGGTTTGGTGCCAAGAGAGCTGTGCTGGGAGGACTTTGGGGTCTGGGCTACCTAAGGGACCCTGGTGCAAGCCAGGGCCTGAAAAACATGTTCCCAATTAGGATTAGGGTTAGGATTAGGACTATGGTTAGGGCTGAGAGGAAGAGAGAGCGTAGAGGCGCCGCTGGAGTGGGTGTGGAAAGGGTGTGCCAAAGGAAGAGGTTTGGTACCAAGAGAGCTGTGCTGGGAGCACCTTGGATCTGGGCTACCTAAGGGAACCTGGGGCAAGCCAGGGCCTGAAAAACGTGTTCTCAACTAGGGTTAGGGTTAGTCTTAGGGTTAGGGTTGAGAGGAAGAGAGAGTGTAGAGGTGTCGTTGGAGTGGGTGTGGAAAGGGTGTGCCAAAGGAAGAGGTTTGGTGCCAAGAGAGCTGTGCTGGGAGCACCTTGGATCTGGGCTACAGCAGGGGACCCTGGGGCAAGCCAGGGCCTGAAAAACATGTTCCCAGTTAGGGTTAGGGTTAGGGTTAGGGTTAGGGTTAGGGTTGAGAGGAAGAGAGAGCGTAGAGGTGCCATTGGAGTGGGTGTGGAAAGGGTGTGCCAAAGGAAGAGGTTTGGTGCCAAGAGAGCTGTGCTGGGAGGACTTTGGCGTCTGGGCTACCTAAGGGAACCTGGGACAAGCCAGGGCCTGAAAAACCTGTCCCCAGTTAGGGTTAGGGTTAGGCTTAGGGTTAGGGCTGAGAGGAAGAGAGAGTGTAGAGGCGACGCTGGAGTGGGTGTGGAAAGGGTGTGCCAAAGGAAGAGGTTTGGTGCCAAGAGAGCTGTGCTGGGAGGACTTTGGGATCTGGGCTACAGCGGGGGACCCTGGGGCAAGCCGGGGCCTGAAAAACGTGTTCCCAGTTAGGGTTAGGGTTAGGGTTAGGGTTAGGGTTAGGGTTGAGAGGAAGAGAGAGCGTAGAGGCGCTGTTGGAGTGGCTGTGGAAAGGGTGTGCCAAAGGAAGAGGTTTGGTGCCAAGAGAGCTGTGCTGGGAGCACCTTGGATCTGGGCTACCTAAGGGAACCTGGGGCAAGCCGGGGCCTGAAAAACATGCTCCCAATTAGGGTTAGGGTTAGGGTTAGGGTTAGGGTTACGGTTGAGAGGAAGAGAGAGCACAGAGGCGCCGTTGGAGTGGGTGTGGAAAGGGTGTGCCAAAGGAAGAGGTTTGGTGCCAAGAGAGCTGTGCTTGGAGGACTTTGGGGTCTGGGCTACAGCGGGGGCTCTTTGCGACTGCGGGGGCCTGAAAAGTGTGTTCCCAATTAGGGTTAGGGTTAGGGTTAGGATTAGGGTTAGGGCTGAGAGGAAGAGAGAGCGTAGAGGCGCCGCTGGAGTGGGTGTGGAAAGGGTGTGCCAAAGGAAGAGGTTTGGTGCCAAGAGAGCTGTGCTGGGAGGAGCTTGGATCTGGGCTACCTAAGGGAACCTGGGGCAAGCCAGGGCCTGAAAAACATGTTTCCAGTTAGGGTTAGGGTTAGGGTTAGGGTTAGGGTTAGGGTTGAGAGGTAGAGAGAGCGTAGAGGTGCCGTTGGAGTGGGTGTGGAAAGGGTGTGCCAAAGGAAGAGGTTTGGTGCCAAGAGAGCTGTGCTGGGAGCACCTTGGATCTGGGCTACCTAAGGGAACCTGGGGCAAGCCGGGGCCTGAAAAACATGTTCCCAATTAGGGTTAGGGTTAGGGTTAGGGTTAAGGTTAGGGTTGAGAGGAAGAGAGAGCGTAGAGGTGCCATTGGAGTGGGTGTGGAAAGGGTGTGCCAAAGGAAGAGGTTTAGTGCCAAGAGAGCTGTGCTGGGAGCACCTTGGATCTGGGCTACCTACGGGAACCTCGTGCAAGCCAGGGCCTGAAAAACGTGTTCCCAGTTAGGGTTAGGGTTAGGGTTAGGGTTAGGGTTAGGGTTAGGGCTGAGAGGAAGAGAGAGCGTAGAGGCACCGTTGGAGTGGGTGTGGAAAGGGTGTGCCAAAGGAAGAGGTTTGGTGCCAAGAGAGCTGTGCTGGGAGCACCTTGGATCTGAGCTACAGCGGGGGACCCTGGGGCAAGGCAGGGCCTGAAAAACGTGTTCCCAGTTAGGGTTAGGGTTAGGGTTAGGGTTAGGGTTAGGGTTGAGAGGAAGAGAGAGCGTACAGGCACCGTTGGAGTGGGTGTGGAAAGGGTGTGCCAAAGGAAGAGGTTTGGTGCCAAGAGAGCTGTGCTGGGAGGACTTTGGCGTCTGGGCTACCTAAGGGAACCTGGGGCAAGCCAGGGCCTGAAAAACGTGTTCCCAACTAGGGTTAGGGTTAGGCTTAGGGTTAGGGTTGAGAGGAAGAGAGAGTGTAGAGGTGTCGTTGGAGTGGGTGTGGAAAGGGTGTGCCAAAGGAAGAGGTTTGGTGCCAAGAGAGCTGTGCTGGGAGCACCTTGGATCTGGGCTACAGCAGGGGACCCTGGGGCAAGCCAGGGCCGGAAAAACATGTTCCCAGTTAGGGTTAGGGTTAGGGTTAGGGTTAGGGTTAGGGTTGAGAGGAAGAGAGAGCGTAGAGGTGCCATTGGAGTGGGTGTGGAAAGGGTGTGCCAAAGGAAGAGGTTTGGTGCCAAGAGAGCTGTGCTGGGAGCACCTTGGATCTGGGCTACCTAAGGGAACCTGGGGCAAGCCGGGGCCTGAAAAACATGTTCCCAATTAGGGTTAGGGTTAGGGTTAGGGTTAGGGTTAGGGTTGAGAGGAAGAGAGAGCGTAGAGGTGCCATTGGAGTGGGTGTGGAAAGGGTGTGCCAAAGGAAGAGGTTTGGTGCCAAGAGAGCTGTGCTGGGAGCACCTTGGATCTGGGCTACCTAAGGGACCCTGGGGCAAGCCGGGGCCTGAAAAACGTGTTGCCAGTTAGGGTTAGGGTTAGGGTTAGGGTTAGGGTTAGGGTTAGGGTTAGGGTTAAGAAGAAGAGAGA
This sequence comes from Dromaius novaehollandiae, assembly GCF_036370855.1. Taxonomy (NCBI): domain Eukaryota; kingdom Metazoa; phylum Chordata; class Aves; order Casuariiformes; family Dromaiidae; genus Dromaius; species Dromaius novaehollandiae. The sequence continues at coordinate 30,490,734 of NC_088098.1, forward strand.
GCGTAGAGGTGCCGTTGGAGTGGGTGTGGAAAGGGTGTGCCAAAGGAAGAGGTTTGGTACCAAGAGAGCTGTGCTGGGAGCACCTTGGATCTGGGCTACCTAAGGGAACCTGGGGCAAGCCGGGGCCTGAAGAACATGTTTCCAGTTAGGGTTAGGGTTAGGGTTAGGGTTAGGGCTGAGAGAAAGAGAGAGCGTAGAGGCACCGTTGGAGTGGGTGTGGAAAGGGTGTGCCAAAGGAAGAGGTTTGGTGCCAAGAGAGCTGTGCTGGGAGGAGCTTGGATCTGGGCTACAGCGGGGGACCCTGGGGCAAGGCAGGGCCTGAAAAACGTGTTCCCAGTTAGGGTTAGGGTTAGGGTTAGGGTTAGGGTTAGGGTTGAGAGGAAGAGAGAGCGTACAGGCACCGTTGGAGTGGGTGTGGAAAGGGTGTGCCAAAGGAAGAGGTTTGGTGCCAAGAGAGCTGTGCTGGGAGCACCTTGGATCTGGGCTACCTAAGGGAACCTGGGGCAAGCCAGGGCCTGAAAAACATGTTCCCAATTAGGATTAGGGTTAGGATTAGGACTATGGTTAGGGCTGAGAGGAAGAGAGAGCGTAGAGGCGCCGCTGGAGTGGGTGTGGAAAGGGTGTGCCAAAGGAAGAGGTTTGGTGCCAAGAGAGCTGTGCTGGGAGCACCTTGGATCTGGGCTACAGCAGGGGACCCTGGGGCAAGCCAGGGCCTGAAAAACATGTTCCCAGTTAGGGTTAGGGTTAGGGTTAGGGTTGAGAGGAAGAGAGAGCGTAGAGGTGCCATTGGAGTGGGTGTGGAAAGGGTGTGCCAAAGGAAGAGGTTTGGTGCCAAGAGAGCTGTGCTGGGAGGACTTTGGGGCCTGGGCTACAGCGGGGGCTCTTTGCAACAGCCGGGGCCTGAAAAACATGTTCCCAGTTAGCGTTAGGGTTAGGGTTAGGGTTAGGGTTAGGGTTAGGGTTAGGGTTAGGGTTGAGAGGAAGAGAGAGCGTAGAGGCGCCGTTGGAGTGGGTGTGGAAAGGGTGTGCCAAAGGAAGAGGTTTGGTGCCAAGAGAGCTGTGCTGGGAGGACTTTGGCGTCTGGGCCACCAATGGGGCTTGGTGCCAGCCGGGGCTAGAAAAACCTGTCCCCAATTAGGGTTAAGGTTAGGGTTAGGGTTAGGGCTGAGAGGAAGAGAGAGCGTGGAAGCACCGTTGGAGTGGGTGTGGAAAGGGTGTGCCAAAGGAAGAGGTTTGGTGCCAAGAGAGCTGTGCTTGGAGGACTTTGGGGTCTGGGCTACAGCGGGGGCTCTCTACGACAGCCGGGGCCTGAAAAGCCTGTTCCCAATTAGGGTTAGGGTTAGGGTTAGGGTTATGGTTAGGGCTGAGAGGAAGAGAGAGCGTAGAGGCGCCGCTGGAGTGGGTGTGGAAAGGGTGTGCCAAAGGAAGAGGTTTGGTGCCAAGAGACCTGTGCTGGAAGGACTTTGGATCTGGGCCACCAATGGGGCTTGGTGCCAGCCGGGGCCTGAAAAACCTGTCCCCAATTAGGGTTAGGGTTAGGCTTAGGGTTAGGGCTGAGAGGAAGAGAGAGCGTAGAGGCGCCATTGGAGTGGGTGTGGAAAGGGTGTGCCAAAGGAAGAGGTTTGGTGCCAAGAGAGCTGTGCTGGGAGCACCTTGGATCTGAGTTACCTAAGGGAGCCTGGGGCAAGCCAGGGCCTGAAAAACGTGTTCCCAATTAGGGTTAGGGTTAGGGTTAGGGTTAGGGCTGAGAGGAAGAGAGAGCGTAGAGGCACCGTTGGAGTGGGTGTGGAAAGGGTGTGCCAAAGGAAGAGGTTTGGTGCCAAGAGAGCTGTGCTGGGAGCACCTTGGATCTGAGCTACAGCGGGGGACCCTGGGGCAAGGCAGGGCCTGAAAAACGTGTTCCCAGTTAGGGTTAGGGTTAGGGTTAGGGTTAGGGTTAGGGTTGAGAGGAAGAGAGAGCGTACAGGCACCGTTGGAGTGGGTGTGGAAAGGGTGTGCCAAAGGAAGAGGTTTGGTGCCAAGAGAGCTGTGCTTGGAGGACTTTGGGGTCTGGGCTACCTAAGGGAACCTGGGGCAAGCCAGGGCCTGAAAAACATGTTCCCAATTAGGATTAGGGTTAGGATTAGGACTATGGTTAGGGCTGAGAGGAAGAGAGAGCGTAGAGGCGCCGCTGGAGTGGGTGTGGAAAGGGTGTGCCAAAGGAAGAGGTTTGGTGCCAAGAGAGCTGTGCTGGGAGGACTTTGGCGTCTGGGCTACCTAAGGGAACCTGGGGCAAGCCAGGGCCTGAAAAACGTGTTCCCAACTAGGGTTAGGGTTAGGCTTAGGGTTAGGGTTGAGAGGAAGAGAGAGTGTAGAGGTGTCGTTGGAGTGGGTGTGGAAAGGGTGTGCCAAAGGAAGAGGTTTGGTGCCAAGAGAGCTGTGCTGGGAGCACCTTGGATCTGGGCTACAGCAGGGGACCCTGGGGCAAGCCAGGGCCTGAAAAACATGTTCCCAGTTAGGGTTAGGGTTAGGGTTAGGGTTAGGGTTAGGGTTGAGAGGAAGAGAGAGCGTAGAGGTGCCATTGGAGTGGGTGTGGAAAGGGTGTGCCAAAGGAAGAGGTTTGGTGCCAAGAGAGCTGTGCTGGGAGCACCTTGGATCTGGGCTACCTAAGGGAACCTGGGGCAAGCCGGGGCCTGAGAAGCCTGTTCCCAATTAGGGTTAGGGTTAGGGTTAGGGTTAGGGTTAGGGTTGAGAGGAAGAGAGAGCGTAGAGGTGCCATTGGAGTGGGTGTGGAAAGGGTGTGCCAAAGGAAGAGGTTTGGTGCCAAGAGAGCTGTGCTGGGAGCACCTTGGATCTGGGCTACCTAAGGGACCCTGGGGCAAGCCGGGGCCTGAAAAACGTGTTCCCAGTTAGGGTTAGGGTTAGGGTTAGGGTTAGGGTTAGGGTTAGGGTTAGGGTTAAGAAGAAGAGAGAGCGTAGAGGTGCCGTTGGAGTGGGTGTGGAAAGGGTGTGCCAAAGGAAGAGGTTTGGTGCCAAGAGAGCTGTGCTGGGAGCACCTTGGATCTGGGCTACCTAAGGGAACCTGGGGCAAGCCGGGGCCTGAAGAACATGTTTCCAGTTAGGGTTAGGGTTAGGGTTAGGGTTATGGCTGAGAGGAAGAGAGAGCGTAGAGGCACCGTTGGAGTGGGTGTGGAAAGGGTGTGCCAAAGGAAGAGGTTTGGTGCCAAGAGAGCTGTGCTGGGAGGAGCTTGGATCTGGGCTACAGCGGGGGACCCTGGGGCAAGGCAGGGCCTGAAAAACGTGTTCCCAGTTAGGGTTAGGGTTAGGGTTAGGGTTAGGGTTAGGGTTGAGAGGAAGAGAGAGCGTACAGGCACCGTTGGAGTGGGTGTGGAAAGGGTGTGCCAAAGGAAGAGGTTTGGTGCCAAGAGAGCTGTGCTGGGAGCACCTTGGATCTGGGCTACCTAAGGGAACCTGGGGCAAGCCAGGGCCTGAAAAACATGTTCCCAATTAGGATTAGGGTTAGGATTAGGACTATGGTTAGGGCTGAGAGGAAGAGAGAGCGTAGAGGCGCCGCTGGAGTGGGTGTGGAAAGGGTGTGCCAAAGGAAGAGGTTTGGTGCCAAGAGAGCTGTGCTGGGAGCACCTTGGATCTGGGCTACAGCAGGGGACCCTGGGGCAAGCCAGGGCCTGAAAAACATGTTCCCAGTTAGGGTTAGGGTTAGGGTTAGGGTTGAGAGGAAGAGAGAGCGTAGAGGTGCCATTGGAGTGGGTGTGGAAAGGGTGTGCCAAAGGAAGAGGTTTGGTGCCAAGAGAGCTGTGCTGGGAGCACCTTGGATCTGGGCTACCTAAGGGACCCTGGGGCAAGCCGGGGCCTGAAAAATGTGCTCCCAATTAGGGTTAGGGCTAGGGTTAGGGTTAGAGTTGAGAGGAAGAGAGAGCGTAGAGGTGCCGTTGGAGTGGGTGTGGAAAGGGTGTGCCAAAGGAAGAGGTTTGGTGCCAAGAGAGCTGTGCTGGGAGGACTTTGGGGCCTGGGCTACAGCGGGGGCTCTTTGCAACAGCCGGGGCCTGAAAAACATGTTCCCAGTTAGCGTTAGGGTTAGGGTTAGGGTTAGGGTTAGGGTTAGGGTTAGGGTTAGGGTTGAGAGGAAGAGAGAGCGTAGAGGCGCCGTTGGAGTGGGTGTGGAAAGGGTGTGCCAAAGGAAGAGGTTTGGTGCCAAGAGAGCTGTGCTGGGAGGACTTTGGCGTCTGGGCCACCAATGGGGCTTGGTGCCAGCCGGGGCTAGAAAAACCTGTCCCCAATTAGGGTTAAGGTTAGGGTTAGGGTTAGGGCTGAGAGGAAGAGAGAGCGTGGAAGCACCGTTGGAGTGGGTGTGGAAAGGGTGTGCCAAAGGAAGAGGTTTGGTGCCAAGAGAGCTGTGCTTGGAGGACTTTGGGGTCTGGGCTACAGCGGGGGCTCTCTGCGACAGCCGGGGCCTGAAAAGCCTGTTCCCAATTAGGGTTAGGGTTAGGGTTAGGGTTATGGTTAGGGCTGAGAGGAAGAGAGAGCGTAGAGGCGCCGCTGGAGTGGGTGTGGAAAGGGTGTGCCAAAGGAAGAGGTTTGGTGCCAAGAGACCTGTGCTGGAAGGACTTTGGATCTGGGCCACCAATGGGGCTTGGTGCCAGCCGGGGCCTGAAAAACCGGTCCCCAATTAGGGTTAGGGTTAGGCTTAGGGTTAGGGCTGAGAGGAAGAGAGAGCGTAGAGGCGCCATTGGAGTGGGTGTGGAAAGGGTGTGCCAAAGGAAGAGGTTTGGTGCCAAGAGAGCTGTGCTGGGAGCACCTTGGATCTGAGTTACCTAAGGGAGCCTGGGGCAAGCCAGGGCCTGAAAAACGTGTTCCCAATTAGGGTTAGGCTTAGGGTTAGGGTTAGGGTTAGGGTTAGGGTTAGGGTTAGGGTTGAGAGGAAGAGAGAGCGTAGAGGTGCCGTTGGAGTGGGTGTGGAAAGGGTGTGCCAAAGGAAGAGGTTTGGTGCCAAGAGAGCTGTGCTGGGAGCACCTTGGATCTGGGCTACCTAAGGGAACCTGGGGCAAGCCGGGGCCTGAAGAACATGCTCCCAATTAGGGTTAGGGTTAGGGTTAGGCTTAGGGTTAGGGTTGAGAGGAAAAGAGAGCGTAGAGGCATCTTTGGAGTGGGTGTGGAAAGGGTGTGCCAAAGGAAGAGGTTTGGTGCCAAGAGAGCTGTGCTGGGAGGACTTTGGCGTCTGGGCCACCAATGGGGCTTGGTGCCAGCCGGGGCCTGAAAAACCTGTCCCCAGTTAGGGTTAGGGTTAGGCTTAGGGTTAGGGCTGAGAGGAAGACAGAGCGTAGAGGCGCCGTTGGAGTGGGTGTGGAAAGGGTGTGCCAAAGGAAGAGGTTTGGTGCCAAGAGAGCTGTGCTGGGAGGACTTTGGCGTCTGGGCCACCAATGGGCCTTGGTGCCAGCCGGGGCCTGAAAAACCTGTCCCCAGTTAGGGTTAGGGTTAGGCTTAGGGTTAGGGCTGAGAGGAAGAGAGAGCGTAGAGGCGCCGTTGGAGTGGGTGTGGAAAGGGTGTGCCAAAGGAAGAGGTTTGGTGCCAAGAGAGCTGTGCTGGGAGGACCATGGATCTGAGCTACAGCGGGGGACCCTGGGGCAAGCCAGGGCCTGAAAAACGTGTTCCCAGTTAGGGTTAGGGTTAGGGTTAGGGTTAGGGTTAGGGTTGAGAAGAAGAGAGAGCGTAGAGGCGCCGCTGGAGTGGGTGTGGAAAGGGTGTGCCAAAGGAAGAGGTTTGGTGCCAAGAGAGCTGTGCTGGGAGCACCTTGGATCTGGGCTACCTAAGGGAACCTTGGGCAAGCCGGGGCCTGAAAAACGTGTTCCCAACTAGGGTTAGGGTTAGTCTTAGGGTTAGGGTTGAGAGGAAGAGAGAGTGTAGAGGTGCCGTTGGAGTGGGTGTGGAAAGGGTGTGCCAAAGGAAGAGGTTTGGTGCCAAGAGAGCTGTGCTGGGAGCACCTTGGATCTGGGCTACAGCAGGGGACCCTGGGGCAAGCCAGGGCCTGAAAAACGTGTTCCCAGTTAGGGTTAGGGTTAGGGTTAGGCTTAGGCTTAGGGTTGAGAGGAAGAGAGAGCGTAGAGGTGCCGTTGGAGTGGGTGTGGAAAGGGTGTGCCAAAGGAAGAGGTTTGGTGCCAAGAGAGCTGTGCTGGGAGCACCTTGGATCTGGGCTACAGCAGGGGACCCTGGGGCAAGCCAGGGCCTGAAAAACATGTTCCCAGTTAGGGTTAGGGTTAGGGTTAGGGTTAGGGTTAGGGTTGAGAGGAAGAGAGAGCGTAGAGGTGCCGTTGGAGTGGGTGTGGAAAGGGTGTGCCAAAGGAAGAGGTTTGGTGCCAAGAGAGCTGTGCTGGGAGCACCTTGGATCTGGGCTACCTAAGGGAACCTGGGGCAAGCCGGGGCCTGAAAAACATGTTCCCAATTAGGGTTAGGGTTAGGGTTAGGGTTAGGGTTAGGGTTGAGAGGAAGAGAGAGCGTAGAGGTGCCATTGGAGTGGGTGTGGAAAGGGTGTGCCAAAGGAAGAGGTCTGGTGCCAAGAGAGCTGTGCTGGGAGCACCTTGGATCTGGGCTACAGCGGGGGACCCTGGGGCAAGCCGGGGCCTGAAAAACGTGCTCCCAATTAGGGTTAGGGTTAGGGTTAGGGTTAGGGTTGAGAGGAAGAGAGAGCACAGAGGTGCCGTTGGAGTGCGTGCAGAAAGGGTGTGCCAAAGGAAGAGGTTTTTTATGCCAAGAGAGCTGTGCTGGGAGGACTTTGGGGTCTGGGCTACAGCGGGGGACCCTGGGGCAAGCCAGGGCCTGAAAAACATGCTCCCAATTAGGGTTAGGGTTAGAGTTGAGAGGAAGAGAGAGCGTAGAGGTGCCATTGGAGTGGGTGTGGAAAGGGTGTGCCAAAGGAAGAGGTTTGGTGCCAAGAGAGCTGTGCTGGGAGGACTTTGGGGCCTGGGCTACAGCGGGGGCTCTTTGCAACAGCCGGGGCCTGAAAAACATGTTCCCAGTTAGCGTTAGGGTTAGGGTTAGGGTTAGGGTTAGGGTTAGGGTTAGGGTTGAGAGGAAGAGAGAGCGTAGAGGCGCCGTTGGAGTGGGTGTGGAAAGGGTGTGCCAAAGGAAGAGGTTTGGTGCCAAGAGAGCTGTGCTGGGAGGACTTTGGCGTCTGGGCCACCAATGGGGCTTGGTGCCAGCCGGGGCCTGAAAAACCTGTCCCCAATTAGGGTTAAGGTTAGGGTTAGGGTTAGGGCTGAGAGGAAGAGAGAGCGTGGAAGCACCGTTGGAGTGGGTGTGGAAAGGGTGTGCCAAAGGAAGAGGTTTGGTGCCAAGAGAGCTGTGCTTGGAGGACTTTGGGGTCTGGGCTACAGCGGGGGCTCTCTGCGACAGCCGGGGCCTGAAAAGCCTGTTCCCAATTAGGGTTAGGGTTAGGGTTAGGGTTAGGGTTAGGGCTGAGAGGAAGAGAGAGCGTAGAGGCGCCGTTGGAGTGGGTGTGGAAAGGGTGTGCCAAAGGAAGAGGTTTGGTGCCAAGAGACCTGTGCTGGAAGGACTTTGGATCTGGGCCACCAATGGGGCTTGGTGCCAGCCGGGGCCTGAAAAACCTGTCCCCAATTAGGGTTAGGGTTAGGCTTAGGGTTAGGGCTGAGAGGAAGAGAGAGCGTAGAGGCGCCATTGGAGTGGGTGTGGAAAGGGTGTGCCAAAGGAAGAGGTTTGGTGCCAAGAGAGCTGTGCTGGGAGCACCTTGGATCTGAGTTACCTAAGGGACCCTGGGGCAAGCCAGGGCCTGAAAAACGTGTTCCCAATTAGGGTTAGGCTTAGGGTTAGGGTTAGGGTTAGGGTTAGGGTTAGGGTTAGGGTTGAGAGGAAGAGAGAGCGTAGAGGTGCCGTTGGAGTGGGTGTGGAAAGGGTGTGCCAAAGGAAGAGGTTTGGTGCCAAGAGAGCTGTGCTGGGAGCACCTTGGATCTGGGCTACCTAAGGGAACCTGGGGCAAGCCGGGGCCTGAAGAACATGCTCCCAATTAGGGTTAGGGTTAGGGTTAGGCTTAGGGTTAGGGTTGAGAGGAAAAGAGAGCGTAGAGGCATCTTTGGAGTGGGTGTGGAAAGGGTGTGCCAAAGGAAGAGGTTTGGTGCCAAGAGAGCTGTGCTGGGAGGACTTTGGCGTCTGGGCCACCAATGGGGCTTGGTGCCAGCCGGGGCCTGAAAAACCTGTCCCCAGTTAGGGTTAGGCTTAGGCTTAGGGTTAGGGCTGAGAGGAAGAGAGAGCGTAGAGGCGCCGTTGGAGTGGGTGTGGAAAGGGTGTGCCAAAGGAAGAGGTTTGGTGCCAAGAGAGCTGTGCTGGGAGGACTTTGGCGTCTGGGCCACCAATGGGCCTTGGTGCCAGCCGGGGCCTGAAAAACCTGTCCCCAGTTAGGGTTAGGGTTAGGGTTAGGGTTAGGGTTGAGAGGAAGAGAGAGCGTAGAGGCGCCGTTGGAGTGGGTGTGGAAAGGGTGTGCCAAAGGAAGAGGTTTGGTGCCAAGAGAGCTGTGCTGGGAGCACCTTGGATCTGGGCTACAGCGGGGGACCCTGGGGCAAGCCAGGGCCTGAAAAACATGTTTCCAGTCAGGGTTAGGGTTAGGGTTAGGGTTAGGGTTAGGGTTGAGAAGAAGAGAGAGCGTAGAGGCGCCGCTGGAGTGGGTGTGGAAAGGGTGTGCCAAAGGAAGAGGTTTGGTGCCAAGAGAGCTGTGCTGGGAGCACCTTGGATCTGGGCTACCTAAGGGAACCTTGGGCAAGCCGGGGCCTGAAAAACATGTTTCCAGTGAGGGTTAGGGTTAGGGTTAGGGTTAGGGTTAGGGTTAGGGTTAGGGTTGAGCGAAGAGAGAGCGTAGAGGCACCGTTGGAGTGGGTGTGGAAAGGGTGTGCCAAAGGAAGAGGTTTGGTGCCAAGAGAGCTGTGCTGGGAGCACCTTGGATCTGGGCTACCTAAGGGAACCTGGGGCAAGCCAGGGCCTGAAAAACATGTTCCCAGTTAGGGTTAGGGTTAGGGTTGAGAGGAAGAGAGAGCGTAGAAGCACCGTTGGAGTGGGTGTGGAAAGGGTGTGCCAAAGGAAGAGGTTTGGTGCCAAGAGAGCTGTGCTTGGAGGACTTTTGGGTCTGGGCTACAGCGGGGGCTCTTTGTGACAGCCAGGGCCTGAAAAGCCTGTTCCCAATTAGGGTTAGGGTTAGGGTTAGGCTTAGGGTTAGGGCTGAGAGGAAGAGAGAGCGTAGAGGTGCCGTTGGAGTGGGTGTGGAAAGGGTGTGCCAAAGGAAGAGGTTTGGTGCCAAGAGAGCTGTGCTGGGAGGAGCTTGGATCTGGGCTACCTAAGGGAACCTGGGGCAAGCCAGGGCCTGAAAAACATGTTTCCAGTTAGGGTTAGGGTTAGGGTTAGGGTTAGGGTTAGGGTTGAGAGGAAGAGAGAGCGTAGAGGTGCCGTTGGAGTGGGTGTGGAAAGGGTGTGCCAAAGGAAGAGGTTTGGTGCCAAGAGAGCTGTGCTGGGAGCACCTTGGATCTGGGCTACCTAAGGGAACCTGGGGCAAGCCGGGGCCTGAAAAACATGTTCCCAATTAGGGTTAGGGTTAGGGTTAGGGTTAAGGTTAGGGTTGAGAGGAAGAGAGAGCGTAGAGGTGCCATTGGAGTGGGTGTGGAAAGGGTGTGCCAAAGGAAGAGGTTTAGTGCCAAGAGAGCTGTGCTGGGAGCACCTTGGATCTGGGCTACCTACGGGAACCTCGTGCAAGCCAGGGCCTGAAAAACGTGTTCCCAGTTAGGGTTAGGGTTAGGGTTAGGGTTAGGGTTAGGGTTAGGGCTGAGAGGAAGAGAGAGCGTAGAGGCACCGTTGGAGTGGGTGTGGAAAGGGTGTGCCAAAGGAAGAGGTTTGGTGCCAAGAGAGCTGTGCTGGGAGCACCTTGGATCTGAGCTACAGCGGGGGACCCTGGGGCAAGGCAGGGCCTGAAAAACGTGTTCCCAGTTAGGGTTAGGGTTAGGGTTAGGGTTAGGGTTAGGGTTGAGAGGAAGAGAGAGCGTACAGGCACCGTTGGAGTGGGTGTGGAAAGGGTGTGCCAAAGGAAGAGGTTTGGTGCCAAGAGAGCTGTGCTGGGAGGACTTTGGCGTCTGGGCTACCTAAGGGAACCTGGGGCAAGCCAGGGCCTGAAAAACGTGTTCCCAACTAGGGTTAGGGTTAGGCTTAGGGTTAGGGTTGAGAGGAAGAGAGAGTGTAGAGGTGTCGTTGGAGTGGGTGTGGAAAGGGTGTGCCAAAGGAAGAGGTTTGGTGCCAAGAGAGCTGTGCTGGGAGCACCTTGGATCTGGGCTACAGCAGGGGACCCTGGGGCAAGCCAGGGCCGGAAAAACATGTTCCCAGTTAGGGTTAGGGTTAGGGTTAGGGTTAGGGTTAGGGTTGAGAGGAAGAGAGAGCGTAGAGGTGCCATTGGAGTGGGTGTGGAAAGGGTGTGCCAAAGGAAGAGGTTTGGTGCCAAGAGAGCTGTGCTGGGAGCACCTTGGATCTGGGCTACCTAAGGGAACCTGGGGCAAGCCGGGGCCTGAAAAACATGTTCCCAATTAGGGTTAGGGTTAGGGTTAGGGTTAGGGTTAGGGTTGAGAGGAAGAGAGAGCGTAGAGGTGCCATTGGAGTGGGTGTGGAAAGGGTGTGCCAAAGGAAGAGGTTTGGTGCCAAGAGAGCTGTGCTGGGAGCACCTTGGATCTGGGCTACCTAAGGGACCCTGGGGCAAGCCGGGGCCTGAAAAACGTGTTGCCAGTTAGGGTTAGGGTTAGGGTTAGGGTTAGGGTTAGGGTTAGGGTTAGGGTTAAGAAGAAGAGAGAGCGTAGAGGTGCCGTTGGAGTGGGTGTGGAAAGGGTGTGCCAAAGGAAGAGGTTTGGTACCAAGAGAGCTGTGCTGGGAGCACCTTGGATCTGGGCTACCTAAGGGAACCTGGGGCAAGCCGGGGCCTGAAGAACATGTTTCCAGTTAGGGTTAGGGTTAGGGTTAGGGTTAGGGCTGAGAGAAAGAGAGAGCGTAGAGGCACCGTTGGAGTGGGTGTGGAAAGGGTGTGCCAAAGGAAGAGGTTTGGTGCCAAGAGAGCTGTGCTGGGAGGAGCTTGGATCTGGGCTACAGCGGGGGACCCTGGGGCAAGGCAGGGCCTGAAAAACGTGTTCCCAGTTAGGGTTAGGGTTAGGGTTAGGGTTAGGGTTAGGGTTGAGAGGAAGAGAGAGCGTACAGGCACCGTTGGAGTGGGTGTGGAAAGGGTGTGCCAAAGGAAGAGGTTTGGTGCCAAGAGAGCTGTGCTGGGAGCACCTTGGATCTGGGCTACCTAAGGGAACCTGGGGCAAGCCAGGGCCTGAAAAACATGTTCCCAATTAGGATTAGGGTTAGGATTAGGACTATGGTTAGGGCTGAGAGGAAGAGAGAGCGTAGAGGCGCCGCTGGAGTGGGTGTGGAAAGGGTGTGCCAAAGGAAGAGGTTTGGTGCCAAGAGAGCTGTGCTGGGAGCACCTTGGATCTGGGCTACAGCAGGGGACCCTGGGGCAAGCCAGGGCCTGAAAAACATGTTCCCAGTTAGGGTTAGGGTTAGGGTTAGGGTTGAGAGGAAGAGAGAGCGTAGAGGTGCCATTGGAGTGGGTGTGGAAAGGGTGTGCCAAAGGAAGAGGTCTGGTGCCAAGAGAGCTGTGCTGGGAGCACCTTGGATCTGGGCTACGTAAGGGACCCTGGGGCAAGCCGGGGCCTGAAAAATGTGCTCCCAATTAGGGTTAGGGCTAGGGTTAGGGTTAGAGTTGAGAGGAAGAGAGAGCGTAGAGGTGCCGTTGGAGTGGGTGTGGAAAGGGTGTGCCAAAGGAAGAGGTTTGGTGCCAAGAGAGCTGTGCTGGGAGGACTTTGGGGCCTGGGCTACAGCGGGGGCTCTTTGCAACAGCCGGGGCCTGAAAAACATGTTCCCAGTTAGCGTTAGGGTTAGGGTTAGGGTTAGGGTTAGGGTTAGGGTTAGGGTTAGGGTTGAGAGGAAGAGAGAGCGTAGAGGCGCCGTTGGAGTGGGTGTGGAAAGGGTGTGCCAAAGGAAGAGGTTTGGTGCCAAGAGAGCTGTGCTGGGAGGACTTTGGCGTCTGGGCCACCAATGGGGCTTGGTGCCAGCCGGGGCTAGAAAAACCTGTCCCCAATTAGGGTTAAGGTTAGGGTTAGGGTTAGGGCTGAGAGGAAGAGAGAGCGTGGAAGCACCGTTGGAGTGGGTGTGGAAAGGGTGTGCCAAAGGAAGAGGTTTGGTGCCAAGAGAGCTGTGCTTGGAGGACTTTGGGGTCTGGGCTACAGCGGGGGCTCTCTACGACAGCCGGGGCCTGAAAAGCCTGTTCCCAATTAGGGTTAGGGTTAGGGTTAGGGTTATGGTTAGGGCTGAGAGGAAGAGAGAGCGTAGAGGCGCCGCTGGAGTGGGTGTGGAAAGGGTGTGCCAAAGGAAGAGGTTTGGTGCCAAGAGACCTGTGCTGGAAGGACTTTGGATCTGGGCCACCAATGGGGCTTGGTGCCAGCCGGGGCCTGAAAAACCTGTCCCCAATTAGGGTTAGGGTTAGGCTTAGGGTTAGGGCTGAGAGGAAGAGAGAGCGTAGAGGCGCCATTGGAGTGGGTGTGGAAAGGGTGTGCCAAAGGAAGAGGTTTGGTGCCAAGAGAGCTGTGCTGGGAGCACCTTGGATCTGGGCTACCTAAGGGAGCCTGGGGCAAGCCGGGGCCTGAAGAACGTGTTCCCAATTAGGGTTAGGGTTAGGGTTAGGGTTAGGGCTGAGAGGAAGAGAGAGCGTAGAGGCACCGTTGGAGTGGGTGTGGAAAGGGTGTGCCAAAGGAAGAGGTTTGGTGCCAAGAGAGCTGTGCTGGGAGCACCTTGGATCTGAGCTACAGCGGGGGACCCTGGGGCAAGGCAGGGCCTGAAAAACGTGTTCCCAGTTAGGGTTAGGGTTAGGGTTAGGGTTAGGGTTAGGGTTGAGAGGAAGAGAGAGCGTACAGGCACCGTTGGAGTGGGTGTGGAAAGGGTGTGCCAAAGGAAGAGGTTTGGTGCCAAGAGAGCTGTGCTTGGAGGACTTTGGGGTCTGGGCTACCTAAGGGAACCTGGGGCAAGCCAGGGCCTGAAAAACATGTTCCCAATTAGGATTAGGGTTAGGATTAGGACTATGGTTAGGGCTGAGAGGAAGAGAGAGCGTAGAGGCGCCGCTGGAGTGGGTGTGGAAAGGGTGTGCCAAAGGAAGAGGTTTGGTGCCAAGAGAGCTGTGCTGGGAGGACTTTGGCGTCTGGGCTACCTAAGGGAACCTGGGGCAAGCCAGGGCCTGAAAAACGTGTTCCCAACTAGGGTTAGGGTTAGGCTTAGGGTTAGGGTTGAGAGGAAGAGAGAGTGTAGAGGTGTCGTTGGAGTGGGTGTGGAAAGGGTGTGCCAAAGGAAGAGGTTTGGTGCCAAGAGAGCTGTGCTGGGAGCACCTTGGATCTGGGCTACAGCAGGGGACCCTGGGGCAAGCCAGGGCCTGAAAAACATGTTCCCAGTTAGGGTTAGGGTTAGGGTTAGGGTTAGGGTTAGGGTTGAGAGGAAGAGAGAGCGTAGAGGTGCCATTGGAGTGGGTGTGGAAAGGGTGTGCCAAAGGAAGAGGTTTGGTGCCAAGAGAGCTGTGCTGGGAGCACCTTGGATCTGGGCTACCTAAGGGAACCTGGGGCAAGCCGGGGCCTGAGAAGCCTGTTCCCAATTAGGGTTAGGGTTAGGGTTAGGGTTAGGGTTAGGGTTGAGAGGAAGAGAGAGCGTAGAGGTGCCATTGGAGTGGGTGTGGAAAGGGTGTGCCAAAGGAAGAGGTTTGGTGCCAAGAGAGCTGTGCTGGGAGCACCTTGGATCTGGGCTACCTAAGGGACCCTGGGGCAAGCCGGGGCCTGAAAAACGTGTTCCCAGTTAGGGTTAGGGTTAGGGTTAGGGTTAGGGTTAGGGTTAGGGTTAGGGTTAAGAAGAAGAGAGAGCGTAGAGGTGCCGTTGGAGTGGGTGTGGAAAGGGTGTGCCAAAGGAAGAGGTTTGGTGCCAAGAGAGCTGTGCTGGGAGCACCTTGGATCTGGGCTACCTAAGGGAACCTGGGGCAAGCCGGGGCCTGAAGAACATGTTTCCAGTTAGGGTTAGGGTTAGGGTTAGGGTTAGGGCTGAGAGGAAGAGAGAGCGTAGAGGCACCGTTGGAGTGGGTGTGGAAAGGGTGTGCCAAAGGAAGAGGTTTGGTGCCAAGAGAGCTGTGCTGGGAGGAGCTTGGATCTGGGCTACAGCGGGGGACCCTGGGGCAAGGCAGGGCCTGAAAAACGTGTTCCCAGTTAGGGTTAGGGTTAGGGTTAGGGTTAGGGTTAGGGTTGAGAGGAAGAGAGAGCGTACAGGCACCGTTGGAGTGGGTGTGGAAAGGGTGTGCCAAAGGAAGAGGTTTGGTGCCAAGAGAGCTGTGCTGGGAGCACCTTGGATCTGGGCTACCTAAGGGAACCTGGGGCAAGCCAGGGCCTGAAAAACATGTTCCCAATTAGGATTAGGGTTAGGATTAGGACTATGGTTAGGGCTGAGAGGAAGAGAGAGCGTAGAGGCGCCGCTGGAGTGGGTGTGGAAAGGGTGTGCCAAAGGAAGAGGTTTGGTGCCAAGAGAGCTGTGCTGGGAGCACCTTGGATCTGGGCTACAGCAGGGGACCCTGGGGCAAGCCAGGGCCTGAAAAACATGTTCCCAGTTAGGGTTAGGGTTAGGGTTAGGGTTGAGAGGAAGAGAGAGCGTAGAGGTGCCATTGGAGTGGGTGTGGAAAGGGTGTGCCAAAGGAAGAGGTTTGGTGCCAAGAGAGCTGTGCTGGGAGCACCTTGGATCTGGGCTACGTAAGGGACCCTGGGGCAAGCCGGGGCCTGAAAAATGTGCTCCCAATTAGGGTTAGGGCTAGGGTTAGGGTTAGAGTTGAGAGGAAGAGAGAGCGTAGAGGTGCCGTTGGAGTGGGTGTGGAAAGGGTGTGCCAAAGGAAGAGGTTTGGTGCCAAGAGAGCTGTGCTGGGAGGACTTTGGGGCCTGGGCTACAGCGGGGGCTCTTTGCAACAGCCGGGGCCTGAAAAACATGTTCCCAGTTAGCGTTAGGGTTAGGGTTAGGGTTAGGGTTAGGGTTAGGGTTAGGGTTAGGGTTGAGAGGAAGAGAGAGCGTAGAGGCGCCGTTGGAGTGGGTGTGGAAAGGGTGTGCCAAAGGAAGAGGTTTGGTGCCAAGAGAGCTGTGCTGGGAGGACTTTGGCGTCTGGGCCACCAATGGGGCTTGGTGCCAGCCGGGGCTAGAAAAACCTGTCCCCAATTAGGGTTAAGGTTAGGGTTAGGGTTAGGGCTGAGAGGAAGAGAGAGCGTGGAAGCACCGTTGGAGTGGGTGTGGAAAGGGTGTGCCAAAGGAAGAGGTTTGGTGCCAAGAGAGCTGTGCTTGGAGGACTTTGGGGTCTGGGCTACAGCGGGGGCTCTCTGCGACAGCCGGGGCCTGAAAAGCCTGTTCCCAATTAGGGTTAGGGTTAGGGTTAGGGTTATGGTTAGGGCTGAGAGGAAGAGAGAGCGTAGAGGCGCCGCTGGAGTGGGTGTGGAAAGGGTGTGCCAAAGGAAGAGGTTTGGTGCCAAGAGACCTGTGCTGGAAGGACTTTGGATCTGGGCCACCAATGGGGCTTGGTGCCAGCCGGGGCCTGAAAAACCGGTCCCCAATTAGGGTTAGGGTTAGGCTTAGGGTTAGGGCTGAGAGGAAGAGAGAGCGTAGAGGCGCCATTGGAGTGGGTGTGGAAAGGGTGTGCCAAAGGAAGAGGTTTGGTGCCAAGAGAGCTGTGCTGGGAGCACCTTGGATCTGAGTTACCTAAGGGAGCCTGGGGCAAGCCAGGGCCTGAAAAACGTGTTCCCAATTAGGGTTAGGCTTAGGGTTAGGGTTAGGGTTAGGGTTAGGGTTAGGGTTAGGGTTGAGAGGAAGAGAGAGCGTAGAGGTGCCGTTGGAGTGGGTGTGGAAAGGGTGTGCCAAAGGAAGAGGTTTGGTGCCAAGAGAGCTGTGCTGGGAGCACCTTGGATCTGGGCTACCTAAGGGAACCTGGGGCAAGCCGGGGCCTGAAGAACATGCTCCCAATTAGGGTTAGGGTTAGGGTTAGGCTTAGGGTTAGGGTTGAGAGGAAAAGAGAGCGTAGAGGCATCTTTGGAGTGGGTGTGGAAAGGGTGTGCCAAAGGAAGAGGTTTGGTGCCAAGAGAGCTGTGCTGGGAGGACTTTGGCGTCTGGGCCACCAATGGGGCTTGGTGCCAGCCGGGGCCTGAAAAACCTGTCCCCAGTTAGGGTTAGGGTTAGGCTTAGGGTTAGGGCTGAGAGGAAGACAGAGCGTAGAGGCGCCGTTGGAGTGGGTGTGGAAAGGGTGTGCCAAAGGAAGAGGTTTGGTGCCAAGAGAGCTGTGCTGGGAGGACTTTGGCGTCTGGGCCACCAATGGGCCTTGGTGCCAGCCGGGGCCTGAAAAACCTGTCCCCAGTTAGGGTTAGGGTTAGGCTTAGGGTTAGGGCTGAGAGGAAGAGAGAGCGTAGAGGCGCCGTTGGAGTGGGTGTGGAAAGGGTGTGCCAAAGGAAGAGGTTTGGTGCCAAGAGAGCTGTGCTGGGAGGACCATGGATCTGAGCTACAGCGGGGGACCCTGGGGCAAGCCAGGGCCTGAAAAACGTGTTCCCAGTTAGGGTTAGGGTTAGGGTTAGGGTTAGGGTTAGGGTTGAGAAGAAGAGAGAGCGTAGAGGCGCCGCTGGAGTGGGTGTGGAAAGGGTGTGCCAAAGGAAGAGGTTTGGTGCCAAGAGAGCTGTGCTGGGAGCACCTTGGATCTGGGCTACCTAAGGGAACCTTGGGCAAGCCGGGGCCTGAAAAACGTGTTCCCAACTAGGGTTAGGGTTAGTCTTAGGGTTAGGGTTGAGAGGAAGAGAGAGCGTAGAGGTGCCGTTGGAGTGGGTGTGGAAAGGGTGTGCCAAAGGAAGAGGTTTGGTGCCAAGAGAGCTGTGCTGGGAGCACCTTGGATCTGGGCTACAGCAGGGGACCCTGGGGCAAGCCAGGGCCTGAAAAACATGTTCCCAGTTAGGGTTAGGGTTAGGGTTAGGCTTAGGCTTAGGGTTGAGAGGAAGAGAGAGCGTAGAGGTGCCGTTGGAGTGGGTGTGGAAAGGGTGTGCCAAAGGAAGAGGTTTGGTGCCAAGAGAGCTGTGCTGGGAGCACCTTGGATCTGGGCTACCTAAGGGAACCTGGGGCAAGCCGGGGCCTGAAAAACATGTTCCCAATTAGGGTTAGGGTTAGGGTTAGGGTTAGGGTTAGGGTTGAGAGGAAGAGAGAGCGTAGAGGTGCCGTTGGAGTGGGTGTGGAAAGGGTGTGCCAAAGGAAGAGGTTTGGTGCCAAGAGAGCTGTGCTGGGAGCACCTTGGATCTGGGCTACAGCAGGGGACCCTGGGGCAAGCCAGGGCCTGAAAAACATGTTCCCAGTTAGGGTTAGGGTTAGGGTTAGGGTTAGGGTTAGGGTTGAGAGGAAGAGAGAGCGTAGAGGTGCCGTTGGAGTGGGTGTGGAAAGGGTGTGCCAAAGGAAGAGGTTTGGTGCCAAGAGAGCTGTGCTGGGAGCACCTTGGATCTGGGCTACCTAAGGGAACCTGGGGCAAGCCGGGGCCTGAAAAACATGTTCCCAGTTAGGGTTAGGGTTAGGGTTAGGGTTAGGGTTAGGGTTGAGAGGAAGAGAGAGCGTAGAGGTGCCATTGGAGTGGGTGTGGAAAGGGTGTGCCAAAGGAAGAGGTCTGGTGCCAAGAGAGCTGTGCTGGGAGCACCTTGGATCTGGGCTACAGCGGGGGACCCTGGGGCAAGCCGGGGCCTGAAAAACGTGCTCCCAATTAGGGTTAGGGTTAGGGTTAGGGTTAGGGTTGAGAGGAAGAGAGAGCACAGAGGTGCCGTTGGAGTGCGTGCAGAAAGGGTGTGCCAAAGGAAGAGGTTTTTTATGCCAAGAGAGCTGTGCTGGGAGGACTTTGGGGTCTGGGCTACAGCGGGGGACCCTGGGGCAAGCCAGGGCCTGAAAAACATGCTCCCAATTAGGGTTAGGGTTAGAGTTGAGAGGAAGAGAGAGCGTAGAGGTGCCATTGGAGTGGGTGTGGAAAGGGTGTGCCAAAGGAAGAGGTTTGGTGCCAAGAGAGCTGTGCTGGGAGGACTTTGGGGCCTGGGCTACAGCGGGGGCTCTTTGCAACAGCCGGGGCCTGAAAAACATGTTCCCAGTTAGCGTTAGGGTTAGGGTTAGGGTTAGGGTTAGGGTTAGGGTTAGGGTTGAGAGGAAGAGAGAGCGTAGAGGCGCCGTTGGAGTGGGTGTGGAAAGGGTGTGCCAAAGGAAGAGGTTTGGTGCCAAGAGAGCTGTGCTGGGAGGACTTTGGCGTCTGGGCCACCAATGGGGCTTGGTGCCAGCCGGGGCCTGAAAAACCTGTCCCCAATTAGGGTTAAGGTTAGGGTTAGGGTTAGGGCTGAGAGGAAGAGAGAGCGTGGAAGCACCGTTGGAGTGGGTGTGGAAAGGGTGTGCCAAAGGAAGAGGTTTGGTGCCAAGAGAGCTGTGCTTGGAGGACTTTGGGGTCTGGGCTACAGCGGGGGCTCTCTGCGACAGCCGGGGCCTGAAAAGCCTGTTCCCAATTAGGGTTAGGGTTAGGGTTAGGGTTATGGTTAGGGCTGAGAGGAAGAGAGAGCGTAGAGGCGCCGTTGGAGTGGGTGTGGAAAGGGTGTGCCAAAGGAAGAGGTTTGGTGCCAAGAGACCTGTGCTGGAAGGACTTTGGATCTGGGCCACCAATGGGGCTTGGTGCCAGCCGGGGCCTGAAAAACCTGTCCCCAATTAGGGTTAGGGTTAGGCTTAGGGTTAGGGCTGAGAGGAAGAGAGAGCGTAGAGGCGCCATTGGAGTGGGTGTGGAAAGGGTGTGCCAAAGGAAGAGGTTTGGTGCCAAGAGAGCTGTGCTGGGAGCACCTTGGATCTGAGTTACCTAAGGGACCCTGGGGCAAGCCAGGGCCTGAAAAACGTGTTCCCAATTAGGGTTAGGCTTAGGGTTAGGGTTAGGGTTAGGGTTAGGGTTAGGGTTAGGGTTGAGAGGAAGAGAGAGCGTAGAGGTGCCGTTGGAGTGGGTGTGGAAAGGGTGTGCCAAAGGAAGAGGTTTGGTGCCAAGAGAGCTGTGCTGGGAGCACCTTGGATCTGGGCTACCTAAGGGAACCTGGGGCAAGCCGGGGCCTGAAGAACATGCTCCCAATTAGGGTTAGGGTTAGGGTTAGGCTTAGGGTTAGGGTTGAGAGGAAAAGAGAGCGTAGAGGCATCTTTGGAGTGGGTGTGGAAAGGGTGTGCCAAAGGAAGAGGTTTGGTGCCAAGAGAGCTGTGCTGGGAGGACTTTGGCGTCTGGGCCACCAATGGGGCTTGGTGCCAGCCGGGGCCTGAAAAACCTGTCCCCAGTTAGGGTTAGGCTTAGGCTTAGGGTTAGGGCTGAGAGGAAGAGAGAGCGTAGAGGCGCCGTTGGAGTGGGTGTGGAAAGGGTGTGCCAAAGGAAGAGGTTTGGTGCCAAGAGAGCTGTGCTGGGAGGACTTTGGCGTCTGGGCCACCAATGGGCCTTGGTGCCAGCCGGGGCCTGAAAAACCTGTCCCCAGTTAGGGTTAGGGTTAGGGTTAGGGTTAGGGTTGAGAGGAAGAGAGAGCGTAGAGGCGCCGTTGGAGTGGGTGTGGAAAGGGTGTGCCAAAGGAAGAGGTTTGGTGCCAAGAGAGCTGTGCTGGGAGCACCTTGGATCTGGGCTACAGCGGGGGACCCTGGGGCAAGCCAGGGCCTGAAAAACATGTTTCCAGTCAGGGTTAGGGTTAGGGTTAGGGTTAGGGTTAGGGTTGAGAAGAAGAGAGAGCGTAGAGGCGCCGCTGGAGTGGGTGTGGAAAGGGTGTGCCAAAGGAAGAGGTTTGGTGCCAAGAGAGCTGTGCTGGGAGCACCTTGGATCTGGGCTACCTAAGGGAACCTTGGGCAAGCCGGGGCCTGAAAAACATGTTTCCAGTCAGGGTTAGGGTTAGGGTTAGGGTTAGGGTTAGGGTTAGGGTTAGGGTTGAGCGAAGAGAGAGCGTAGAGGCACCGTTGGAGTGGGTGTGGAAAGGGTGTGCCAAAGGAAGAGGTTTGGTGCCAAGAGAGCTGTGCTGGGAGCACCTTGGATCTGGGCTACCTAAGGGAACCTGGGGCAAGCCAGGGCCTGAAAAACATGTTCCCAGTTAGGGTTAGGGTTAGGGTTGAGAGGAAGAGAGAGCGTAGAAGCACCGTTGGAGTGGGTGTGGAAAGGGTGTGCCAAAGGAAGAGGTTTGGTGCCAAGAGAGCTGTGCTTGGAGGACTTTTGGGTCTGGGCTACAGCGGGGGCTCTTTGTGACAGCCAGGGCCTGAAAAGCCTGTTCCCAATTAGGGTTAGGGTTAGGGTTAGGCTTAGGGTTAGGGCTGAGAGGAAGAGAGAGCGTAGAGGTGCCGTTGGAGTGGGTGTGGAAAGGGTGTGCCAAAGGAAGAGGTTTGGTGCCAAGAGAGCTGTGCTGGGAGGACTTTGGCGTCTGGGCTACAGTGGGGGCTGTTTTCGACAGCCCGGGCCTGAAAAACGTGTTCTCAGTTAGGGTTAGGGTTATCGTCAGGATTGAGAGAAGGAGAAGAGTCGTGCTCCGGGAATCAAAATGAAATGCTTAAAAAAGAAATAAAAAAGGACATCGGAAAAGAAGGAGATTCATTGTTCCTTTTAGCTCTTTTACATTTGAGGTTGGCGTTAAACACCCAAAAGCCCATATTGGTGAGAGAAGGCAAGATTTCTGTTTGTACATATGGAGATCAATATGGAACAGAAAAGCATGCCTCTAAGTAGCAGTAAGAAGCAGTAGCTTTTTTTTGTTTGTTTTTTGCTGATGACATTATAAGATGCAAGACAGAGTCCTTTAAAGTCCCTTTTTAAAACTGGAGAAGAGATGAGAAGGCTTCTCAAAATAAGAAATTAGAGAAGTAGCAGGAGAACCAGTAGAGGCTATAGCTACAAAAGGGAGGAGAGAACAAGAAAGGCATTACCAATCTTTCTATAGGAGGCTGACAGCTTAAGGAGGATGACAATGGAGAGCTGATTCTGAGTTTTGATTATGAAGCAGTCATTACAGATTTTAGCAAAAGCTGATTCAGTGAAGATCAAGACAGAGAAACATGACTGAAAAGGATATAAAAAGGAGAGGATTCCAGGTGATGGATGTAAACTTTTCAGTGAGTGAAGAGTTATTAAAAGAGATGGGGAGGGGAGAAGGATTTTGCCCAGAGAGACAAATGGAGTCAAGGATTACTTTTTAACATGACAGAGACCAAAGAATGTTTGTATCATGAGGAAAGAGTCAGGGGAAGGTGGGGCACTAGGAAAGCAAGAGGGGAAAGTGAAGGGAGACAAATGGTAGTGATGATTTCACTGGGGCAAGTAGATCTGTAACAGGAGAAAAGCAAATGAAGGTAAATTAAGATTATTTTGCCAGTCTTCTGGAGGAGACTGGAAAGACCCAATCTACTACTGTCTATGCTATAAAGAGGACACAAGAGGGAGAAGTTTGAAAAGTGAATCTTAGAAATTGAAAACTGAGAGTTACTGAGAGTGAGATTTGTTTAAATTGGCAATGGTGTTGTTTAGCTAGGAAAATGGCAGAACCACAGGAGTCTGGGCTGTAGAAAGGCAATTGAGTCCATAGATGTCTATTAGATGTACTCTACAGGGTGAACATCAGAAGCAGATGTAGGGAGTGTGGCAGGATGAGGGTGGACAGAGAAGGCTATCATGGGTGAGAAGAAAAGGGCTCAAGGTAGAGGCAAATTAAGAATGAACAATCACAGCAGAGCCTAGGGAAAGGAGGCTTAGAGTAGATAATTCATGGACATGATCAACTGGAAGTCATGCAAAAGCCATTTCTTGGGTGATGGATGGAATGAGGAGACGCTTGCTAACTCAGGGATCAAAGTTTTTGATGAAGAGTAAATGAAGTGGCCTTTCTGTGACAGAATAAGGCAAGAAATACACAACCAGAGCAAGACAAGGCTTGCAGACAGAGTTAAATTAAAAAAAAAAAAAATTTAATAGTTGGCAGAACAGACAAGTTTTCAGATCCACGCTGAAAAAGGTCATGTTTGCCTAAAAGCTTGTTTCCATTTTTTTCCCAGCTATATCAATTCATCCAGTGAAAGCTATTACCTGCTCTCACCTACCTTGAATTGCCTATGTCTTTGGATTTTCAAGGCTACAACAATATTACCAAACCAAAAGGCAAATCGGTCATTTATGTGGAAGGTGAAATCACTGAGGACAAATGCAAATGGCTATGGGGAAAAGAAAAAAAGGATCCCAAAGACAAAACTGGTGAGTTTAGTAATTGATTGGTATATGAATGCAGAATGGCAGATACAGCTCTATTCAAGAGAGGAGAGAAAGAAAAAGAGCAGAGTTCAGAGCAAGAAGGAAAAAAAACAGATACCTCTACATGAAGTGGTTAAAACAGACAGTATGAGGAAAACCAATCGCCAGATTGACTGTGTTGTCCAAAAGACAAACATCAATATCAGAGCAACCTATTCACTCTCACAGTAAGACCATTTGACCTTCAGACACTAATCACAAAAGCGATGGCATTGATCCCATGTTTAGGTTTTTCTATTCCAGAACAGTTTGAAGAGAGCTGTAGCAGATTATATATGAAAATCTTTATGGAATTTATTTAAGGAAGGTCTTTAAGGACTTCAAGGAAAGCAACTGGTCTCATCCAGCTTGTAAACAGTATGCAGGTGTATGTGTGTGTGTGTGCTCAGTCAGCTGAGCGTGATGCCCAGGCAAAAGACTTCGGCAGAATACCCAGCCCAACAGAAAACTAAGTTTTTAGTAAACTAGTCAAACACATTACAGATTTTCTGGAAAGTCTAGGGTGTAAGCAGACATGTTTAGAAATCATTCCTATGACTCTATCTATATATGTAGCAGAAGTGCCTCTTTTTCTTCACTGGGAAAAGGCCAGGAGAAGAAGTAGGAAAAAACACAGACCTGTATTCCAGCCTTCAGAAAATGGCTGGCTCCTTCAGGTGGGTAGACAACTCCTTTTTCATTTCACTTCTCAGATCCAGGCTTCATAATTTCCATACTATTTTATTCAAGAACTCGTATTATAACTTTCAGAGCAAAAGAGTTTGACTTGCCCCTTCCTTGGCTGTAAAATGTGCGTGTTGCTATGTTACAGGAAAAGGGCAAAGCAATAGCAGACAGTATTTGGTTGATACAAATCTTTTCATTTCACCTTTTACTCCTTTGTGCTGTAACTTTAGGAGGGATTTTAAATGTATAATGAAATCCAGCTGGCCTTGCATTAGAGAACTGCAGTAGGCTGGAAGAGGGGAGATCAGATGTTCCTGCTCGCCCTCCTGCCCGTGGCAGGATGAAGCCTATTGCTGGCAGTCTGAAAATTGTCTGAAAGTTTTTAAAGAAAGGTTAGATAATGATGGACATTTCACAGCATCCCTGAGCAATCTGTTCCAGTCCTTAACTCTCCTAAACATTAAGAAGTTTCTTCTAATGTCTAATTTAAATCTCCCTTATTGCAGTTTAATCTCATTATATCTTGTATCTGTAATGAATGTGGTGAATAATTGATTCTCTTCCTCTTTGCTGCTACCTTCTGCATATTTGAAAACTGTATCTCGCCTCATCTTTCCGTGCTACAGAGTAAACAACCCTGCTTCCTTCAGTCTTTCCTTGTAGTCCATGTTTTCTTTTTAACCTTTGATCACTCTTGTTCTCCTCAGGGCTCTTTCCATTTGGCTTATATCTTTATTGAAGTGTGATGCCCAACACTGAACATAGTATTGTAGCTGAGGTCTTACCAGTGCAAGGTATGTCAGAGGACCTACTGTACATGTCTTACAGACAACGTTTCAAAGTACACACCCCAGTTTGCAAAACAAATGAATAAATAAATAATGCAAAGCAACAGTAAGATACTGCTGATTTACATTCAGCATGTTATATCTTATAAGCCCTGATCCCCTTCTGTGCAACTGCTGCCTAGCTCTGTATTTGGGCAGTTGTTTGTTCCTGTCTAAGTATAGTCATTTGCATTTTTCTTTCCTGAACTGTATCCTACTTCTTCCAGGCCATTTCTGTAATTTGTCAAGATCATGTTGAATTCTAAAATGCAAGTGACTTCTTCCAGTTTGGTGTCATCTACAAACTTAATAAGGAATCGGTGAAGAGTCAGAAGAAAAATACATTTTTTAAAAACATTGATATATCATTGGTTAAGAAAACATCATTTTAGGAACTGGATTTAATGAAACTTCATCATTTACTATGGACTCTTTCCTCTAAATTGTACTGCATTTTTTTGCTGTGCAATTCATTTACACTTTTCCTTAGTGCAAGTACATCTCCTCCAAAGCTCAGAAATTCTCTTAACACTTTAAGAAACCTCTTCCAGAGTAAGATTTATATATGTCAGGATTTCTCCATGCCACTGCAAACCTAGAGAAAAAGAAGTTTTTTAGCCAGTAAAAACAAGCCATTGATACACGAGCTTCCCATATCAATGCTACCAATGCTATTCAGATCCTGTCATATGCATGATTGTTCATTTTCTGGTGGTTACTAGATGCTAATATTCCAAGCCAGCAGTATTTTATCAGCTACCAAAGAGCTCATGGCTACTGCAAAGGCTTACTGTATGATCCCCATTAAGAACCGGCAGCTCTCACTAACTCTAACCACTAAAATTAATGGCATTCAGTTTTATTCATTTGAGAAACAGCAGAGGTAAGAAAATTAGAACAATCTCTACTGAATAGTGTAGACCATTAAGCAGATCTTAATGCACTGCTTTAAAAACTAAATTTAGGAATTCCAAAAAATGATGCATAAGAAATATCTTATGGACCCATGAATTATGACATTTATAAGTGTCTTTGGAGAAATGAGTTTGGTCTGTTGGGTTCAGAGATATATTGGTTTGAATGGGTGGCTAAGCTGCATTGCCAGCGCAGGCTCAGGGGCATGTAGACTACTCCAGGAGTGAGTTTTCTGATATTTACTTATACTGATTAAAAGGAGTCAAGAAAAACGTAAATCTGGGCAGGAGATTTGGAGTCAAATTTAGCTAACTCAGTGCACGATGGCAAAGACAAGTCTTGGGAATGACCCAAGATTTGAAGGTATCTCTCAGAGAGAAATAACCTTCCTTTGAGAAGGCTGTATGAATGAAAGCAACACAGACTGCGTGAGAAAAACATGTGAATGTTCCTTCTCCTGTGCTATCTTTTCAACCTTTCTTTAGGCAAAAAGAAATTTAAATCTTCTATTTGACCTAAAAATCTATCTTGTTAACAAAGAGCCAAATCCCTAAAAGGATGCAAACATGGAAAACAGAACCCAGGCAGAGTGCATAACCAGCTGAATGGTGGCCCCTACAGGCAGTTACTTCTCCTGGTATTCTAGTTCTCAGCACTAAAGGTCTTCACCTCTCAAAGTCTGGTGTCTGTGCAAGTCCCCAAATGTGTCAGCTTTGACAGGACTTGGAGCTCAGTTAATAGCCATGCACACACCTACTCAGAGTCCAGAAACTGATACTCATCTCCTTGGAGAAGTTTACATTTTCAAAATAAACAGTTCTTGGAAACTGCATGCAGAATGCAGTGGCAGATGACAATGACTTTTAAGATTTGGCTGCTTCTACTCATTTTCTACAAGTTTTTTAGCATCTACACAGAATATAAGTGACCAAGGTCAATTCTTCCTTGGCTGAAAGCTAGTCAAACTCACATCTCCCACTTCCAAAGAGGGTGTCCTGATCACCAAGCTATCCCTATAATGTAGGGGAGGGGGACGTTATTCTTCATTCTGGAGGAGGTATGGTTATTCCATTTTCCATAAAGTAAATCAGGATTCAGGGGCTGGAAAACAGATACATGACTCTACTATAGTGGCTGTTGTAGTCACATGAGGACATAAACTGTCTTCAGTGATAACTTCATCTGAAACATATCCTCATTTCTAAGCAGACTACACTCTTTGCAGTGAAACATCTTCAACAAGAAGGGCAGAGCTGACCCTTCCCCCATGTCGTAACAGCCAGCAGCTACGGCAGTCTCGTGGCCAGATTCAGCCCGACTGCCCAGAGAGATGGTGACTGATTTCAGTGCTCCTAAACCCTGAACTGTACCCCTTAGATTTCTAAGGGGTAAGGTGCCAAAACCCAGAAAACAGAGCAGTAAGGGGTTCTGCTCCGCATCCCCTTTGGTCAGCCTGAAGCAGCTCCCAGTTTGACATGACAGCAACTGTGAGCCTCATGACACATCCCAGCTCTCCTTGCAGGGCTGCCCAGTGTCTCACACAGAAATTAAGGACAACAACTGAGGCCGTAGGACCGGCATCCATTTGCAAATCCTGCTGTAAGTGCTTTGCCACATTAATCCCTTAACTTTTTAGCCCAATGAGCTACACTGTCTCCTGTCATCAGGCATATTTACACCACGAAACATGCAGTTGCCAGCTATTGGGCCTTCAGTGGTACCTCTGACCAGCAGCAAGGGAGCAGGGAAAGCCAATCTGATCTTAAACATCTGATTATAGCAGACCATTCATCATATGCCATCAGGCCATGCCCCTCTGCTACCTTGTGAGGTTGTCTCGTTGCTGTCCTTATCATACACCTTCGGTTATCACTGACAACAGCCAGTTTTTCCCTGTTCTCACAACATTGCTGTCTCAGCACCACAGCAGTAGCATGATGGCAGAGGTCTGACCAGGCTGTCCCTCTGTGGGCTGAGGAGCTGTCACCTCCTGCCCAGGACAAGTAGCGTGCCAGCCCCTGGTTGACACCAGCAAGGGCCCTCACCTCGCCCGGCAGCGGGAGCCCGCTCGCAGAGCTGGGTGTGCCTGTGGGTCCGTGACGTCCCTCTGGAGCACCCAGGCACACGGCGAGCACAGTGTGCACCTGCAGACCAGGCACAGCCCAGAAAACACATCCCTACTGGGACCAGCACGTGGACCAGGAGGCAGGGGACAGTCGTGCAAGGGGACCGTCAGTGCGAGGGGACTACTGGTGTGAGGGGAGGCGGGGGGGGAGTTTGGGGAGGGGCTATCAGTGTGAGGGAGGGTTTGGGGGCCCTTGGTGTGAGGGGAGGTGGGAGGAGGGATGTTGCTGGGAAGGGAGGTTGGGGACAAGCAGTGGTGGGGGGGAAGTACGGGTCAGTTCAAGGAAAGGTTTGGGGGCTGTCAGGGCAGGGGGGAGGCTGGTGCAGAGGGAGGTCGGTGCGGGGGTGGTTGGGGGTTGTTGGGGTGGGGGGAGGCTGGTGCGGGGGCAGGTCAGGGCGGGGGGAGGTTAGGGCAGTCGGGGCAGGGCAAGTCGGGGCAAGGGGAGGTTGGGGGCCATTGGGGCAGGGGAAGGTTGGGGCAGGGGAAGGTTGGGGGCCGTCGGGGCAGAGGGAGGTCGGGGGGCAGGGGGAAGCTGGGGGTTGTCGGGGTTGGGGGAGGCTGGTGCAGGGGGAGGGCAGGGCAGGGCAGGGGGAGGCTGGTGCCCCCGCGGCGGCGGAGCGGGCTGCGCGCGGTTTGCCGAGGGCGGCCGCGGGCCGCGCACGGCGAGTGGGGCGGGCCCCGCCGCCCCGTCCCCACCGCGGGTTATATAGGCCGGGGCGCGGGGGAAGCGCGGCGCAGCCGCCGCGTCCGGCACCGCCATGCCCCGCGCTCGGGCAGCGCGGCGCGCAGCTGAGGCGGGTCCGGGTCCGGGTCCGGGTCCGGGTCCGGGTCCGGGTCCGGGTCCGGGTCCGGGTCCGGGTCCGGGTCCGGGGGGGCGGGGGGTCTGGGGGGCCCCGGCGGGCGGCCCCTGGACGCGCCGCGCTCGCGCAGGTGCCGCCGCGTCGCTGGCGCTGCTGTGGCTGCTGGCGGGGGCGGCGGCGCCGCGGGCCCCCTGCCCGCCCGGGGACACCGGCTGCCGCCTCCTCACCGTGTCCGACCTCTTCGACCGCGTGATCCGGCACTCGGGCAGGATCCACGCCGAGCTGGTGAGTGCCCCACGGCCCCGCTCCGCCGCCGGGGCGGCGCCCCGCCGGGAGGCAGCGGGGGCTGCGGCCGGGGCGTCTCTAGGCTTTCTTCCCCCGCAGGAGAAGTACTTTCCTCCCCGTGGGAACGAGCTGGGGCGGCCCGCGCGGAAGTGCCACACGTCCCGGATGGCGACCCCCAAAGGCAAGGAGCTGGCCCAAAACCTCCCGGTAAGGCCGGCGAAGGGGCGGGCGGGGGCCCTCCGGGGGGCTCGGACCCCCCTGCCCTGCCCCTAGCCGAGGAAAGGCGAAAATGTTACCCCCCACCCCCCAGACGCACACCAGCTGACCCCCAGACGGCTCGCCCGAAAAGGGGGGCAGTGCTGGTGTTACGTCTCTGGTTTGGAGTGAAGAAGCTCCAAGTGTTGCCCCAAGCAGCGGCAGGTCAGGGATGCTGCGTAATGAATCACCATTTTGTTCCATTTAAAAAGATAAATACGGCTAAAAGTCCGTAATTCAAATTCATTACGATAGTTGCCCTAGTGTTTCATGCCAGTGACAGACAGGCATTCCCTTGATTTTGTTGTAGCAGTCCCCATGCAAATGTGACAGGTAGGTTTGATTAATCAATTCCATTGCAAGCTATAAAAAGCAATCAGGAGAAAAAAACACAACAGTCATTATCTCTTTGAATTTGTAATTAGGTAAGGGAAAAAACAGCAGATTGCTTTAGACATGTCATGTCAAAGGGAAAATCCCAAATCAGTTTAGAGAAAAGCAGTAAGAGTTTCTTTAGACAGAGGAAAAGCAGAGATTGCAAGGCTGAGGATACAGCGACAGAAGTCTTTGCCTCTAGGAGGAGACAAACTTAGACAAATGTTATTCTTTTGTCACCTTGCTCTTCAGCTGTGATGGTACGAATGATTTTGCCCAAGATGTTTAGAAACTCGCCTTGAAGTGTAATGGGAAATGAGACCTTTCCTGCTTTAGAAAGGTTTAACCGTTCAACCTTATTTCTGAACTTACCCTGCAAGAGAGTTCTTATGGCCATTTAGTTTCTCCTGGAGAAGCAACCACCCTAACCACCAGACACTTTTAGAAGTGTCTGCAATGGGTGTTTAACTGACATAGCTATAACCACTGTAGGTGTGAGGAAATATCTGCACTTCCAAATCAATAAACTTAAAAGTCTAGATGAGGTTTCTTGGGTTTATGAGATACCCAGGAATTACTGAAAGCTTCTTCAGTAGAAAATAACTCTAACAGGAGTGCCACCATTTTGCTAATGCTGTATTCCACAGTTTTAGGTATTACAGAGTCTGGGAATCTAAGAAAGTTGAGAAGGAAGTCGTGTAAAAATCTGGTGTTTCCTTTCTTATATCTAGGCAAATAACCAGACACGGAGTGCCCCTCAAGTTCTGAATATTTGACAACCACTGAATTGCAGTGACAGACAAATCTTAAGCCTGCCCAGATTTCAGTGAGACTGTCCAGACCTGCGAACTAACAGAAAAATCTTTATTTTAATTTATAAGAGAGAAGAACTAACACACTTGATACTGAGACTTTTGCAAGCCTGGAAAGAACCACTTTCTCACTTTAATCAGCATATGGAGCACCATCAAGAGTTATCTGATGACAGCCTTAGCAAAGCTAAGCAAATCAGCAATATGGTACATGAGCTGAAGACTGGAGTTGAGAAAGTAACAGAAAAGGCAAGATTTTCAATGTAGCTTCTATATATATCAGTCATGATATTGTGGCATCAGTGACTTCTAGTGGCTAATGTCTGCTCTCACTTAGGCTGTAACCTGAATATGAACTGAGGCTCTGATTCAGCAACTTAAGCCTGACAGCTCTTATTCAAATTGCTTAACACTGCCAATCCATTTGAAAAGTACTTTAGTAAAGTAACAATATTCTTCCATTCTTTCATGTTCCTTGAGTCCAAGACAAAAAGTCATGCTAGCAAAATATAGTGGACTCTGTTACAGATCCAGTAGCTTTTCAGCCACAGGCTGTGACTTAGTTTATGGAGTGACAGAAATGTGGATCACATCAGTATTTTATTGATATGAAATATGAGAGTACAAAGAGTAGGACCATTTACAGCTTCATAGATGAGCCAGTATGGACTTACCTCTCTAGGACAGTAAAGGAGATGTGGGTAGACTATGACAAATATTTATTGCTTTCAGTTTTTCTGATTTGCGTTCCAACTAGTTCATGTATAACTGTCTGCTGCAAAGAGCTCTTTCCTACAGCAACAATTTTATGGATAAGTTCTTCAAGAAACAATAGCATCAGCTGAGGTTGACCTTTGTTTGCTTCATTCTATAGCTCAAGCCAGTCGTAAAATTCTAAACTAACTATATGCTTATGGTATATTTATTCTGTTGTGGTTTTTTGTTTTTGTTTTTTTCCCTAAAATACCGTTTGAGGCATTACTAAAAAGGAAGGCTCTCTGAACTTTGGCTTGTTTGTCCCTTTTGACCTATATGTAGTATGGACATGCCACACAGTAGAAATGTAATTAAAAAAACTGAAGCAAACAACATCAAGTAGGAGCAATCTGCATTCCAGTATTTTGCAGCTGTATTTTGCTGTAAGACATCAATTCTAAGCTTGATCCTATTGTGAAGCCGGCACTCTTGAGAGGTGGTAACAGTCTCTAGATTTCACCAGGTTAAACATCACTGGCAAATGCTCACGTTAGAAACTTCCCTTGACAGAACTCATTAAAATAAATGGCTGCGAGTCTAGAGACTGATTTGCTGTATTTGAAAGGAAATAACTATTATCAAACAGTGATTCCTAGTTAAATTCAAATGGCTTTATGTTCATGAATGTGAGGCCAATATTCTTGCGTTACTAGCATATCAGATCATTTCAGGCTAGTCTTCAGATTGTGTAGGCAACTGTTCAAAGAAAATGCAATGTTATGTCTCTGTAAGGAGCTTTACACATCCTCAGTAGGTACATGAAAAGTCCAGAATAGAACAGCCTAACATAGTGATGCATCAGTTGACTTCAGCACTAGTATTTTAAAGATATATATGCTTTTTTCTCCTATGTATAGTTATTTGTCAAACTGGTTTATACTCATAAAACACCATGTACAGTTTTCCTGTTTTCAATACAGATGCAGTCAATGGGGATCATCAGCAATTCATTAAATGGAATGGCATCATCTGAAGCAGCTGGTTTATCCATTAGTAATGAAGCAAACCTGATGAGTGACTCTGACTTTATTCATTGTTTCAGGAGAGACTCCAATAAAGTACAAAGCTACTTAAGAATTCTTAAATGTAGAATTATGCCAGAAAATAGTTGTTGAGCTTTCATCTCTTGACAGGGGGTCTTCAGGAGCGGCATTACATGTTGTTTGTAAAAATAGAAAAATACAATTTATAAACTATCACATTTACAGTAATTATAAATTAATAGGGAAGTGGTTTTGAAATGCTTTGGCAGCTACTTCACACTGTTAACCTATACAGTTGAAATATTAAATAAAGCATAATGTGTGCATGTGGATAAATACACCAGATAAAACAGAGTACTCTACCAGTAGATAAATCAGTATCCTTGCATATTACACTATGACAAACTACAGTATGGCTGGTTTACACCATTTAGATATGCACATAGTTGAAAGTGAAATTCAGTTTGTTAAACCTTGGTAAAAATACACCTCTATACTATAAATAAAATATTTTTTGTGTTAACGTAGTTTTTTGCCCTATTTATTGCCTACAGAATATTGCCTAACACTGAGAAATGGTATTGCTGTTGATCAGTTCATGTAACTGCAGGCCCTGGGGTAGATTTTCTTTATGTTCATGTCATGCTTTTTACTGATTTCTACAGGCTTTCACATGCATCCCATAAGATCTGGATTTTAGTACTTCTATTTGTGTTGAATGTTCTTTTATACCTGTAATAGCATCACTGATTTCACTGGAAACTCTTAAAGAAAAAGTTTCTATATGAAAGGTGAATCAGAATTCTGGTCTAAATACCACTTCAATTTTTAGGGTTGAGTATGGCTGATGCAGCAATAAGTCTCTGTTTCCCATAGCACATCCTGACACAGGGCTTGGGTTGTACAGTAATGATGACATAAATGCTATAGCAAAAAGAATCTGAAATCTGTCAAGGATTTTTTAACAATTACGTTTTCCCAGTGGGGTGGTGCTTACTGCTGTTTTTAGGACAATAGGACAACACAGAATTGC
Source organism: Dromaius novaehollandiae (assembly GCF_036370855.1). Classification (NCBI taxonomy): domain Eukaryota; kingdom Metazoa; phylum Chordata; class Aves; order Casuariiformes; family Dromaiidae; genus Dromaius; species Dromaius novaehollandiae. The sequence continues at coordinate 30,522,974 of NC_088098.1, forward strand.
AGAATAGTGTGGGTTTGCAGGTACCTCTGGAGATTTTCTAGTCCAAACCCCCTGCTCAAGCAGGGTTACCTACAGCATGTTGCCCAGGTCTGTGTCCAGACACCTTTTGAGTATCTCTGAGGATGGAGACTCCACAACCTCTCTGAGCAACCTGTGCCAGTGCTCAACCACTCTCACAGTGAAAAAGTGTTTTCTTATGTTCAAGTGGAATTTCCTGTGTATCAGTTTGTGCCTGTTGCCTCTCATCCTGTCACTGGGCACCACTGAAGAGTCTGGCCCCATCCTCATTACACCTTCCCTTCAGATATTTAAATGCACTGGTAAGATCCCCCTGAGCCTTCTCCAGGCTGAACAGTCCCAGCTCTCTCAGGCTCTGCTCATATGAGAGATGCTCCAGTACCTTCATCATCATAGTAGCACTTTGCTGGACTAGCTCCAGTAGCTCCATGTCTTGTACTGGGGAATCCAGAACTGGACCCAGCGCTTCAGATGTGGCCTCACCAGGGCTGAGGAGAGGGGAAAGATCACCTCTCTAAGCCATCTGGCAATGCTCTTCCTAATGCAGGCCAGGATATCAGTGGCCCCCTTTGGGCACATTGCTGGCCCACATTCAAATTGTCCACCAGGATATCCAGGGCCTTCTCTGCAAAGCTGCTCTCCAGCTGGTTGGCCACCAGCATTTACTGGTGTGTGGGGTTATTCCTCCTCAGGTGCAGGATTTTGCATTTCCCTTTGTTGGACTCCATGAGGCTCCCCTCTGCCCATTTCTCCAGCTTGTGGAGGTCCATCTGAATGGCAGCCCAGTCCTGTGGTGTATCAGCCACTCCTGCCAGTATTGTATCATCTGCAAACATCCTTGCATTCAGATTCTAAATGAACATTTATAATCGACATGGATTTATTTTTAATACTCTTGATTATTTGATCCCTGACAGTCCTGCATATACTAGACTACTGAAAATTTTCCCCATGGTGTTTTCATTTACATTTGCAAGCCTGAGGGCAGGGTAGGAATGCAGCTACGCATTTATTGCGAGGAAACTTAAGAAACTTGAAGAGATGACTCAGAACAGGAGAACTTTCTGAGTTATGTCTTAGCTCCCAAAATCTCATCCAAAGCATAGGCAGTTACTTTTTCAAGCCGAACTGCAAACACTCAACAGTTCAGCCAGCATTTTTTCCACACATGAACATTCAGATAAGTAGAAAAGTTCTTATTTGCAGTAGCATAAATGTAAATTGTGCTACTTGCTAAATTTTCATTTCAAAATTAGGAAAGGAGCATGTTCAAGCAGTGTAGGTGCACCAGTGCTTAAAGCAAGAGGAAGTAAGTTAGAGTACTGGTGTGTAGTTTATCTGGCCATGTGGTTTGATTTTCTCCTTTTTGCAGGGTCCACAGCAGCCATTTGACTTCCTGTACCCTCACCTTCATCTGCCTCTTGTCTTTCCTTGTTCTGCATTGTGTAGTTGATGGGATAGTACAAGCAAGTCTGGTCTATTAATGCTCTTTTCTGGCCTCTTCTACTCTTCTTAATGATTGTGGACAGCTGCTGGAGCTCAGGTTGCCAAGAATGGAGAGTAAAATTGCTGATGATTATTTAATATTGACACTGGATTTGCGCTTGAGAAAGAACAGGAAAGCTTTTCAAATAAACCTTTATGCAGAACAGAGGAAGAACAAAGCAACACCTTTTTCACTTACATCCATTTCTATCATCCTGTCTAATAGATGTACTTTTTCAGCCAGAAGCTGTGTTCACAATTCATATCTGGTCCCTGTTGTGCCAGGTATGGTAGAAATGCACTGGACTACATGGTTCCTGCCCTAAAGAAGTTACCAGCTGTAATTTCTTAGACAGTAAGGTACTACATACAAATAACCAAATATCAGCATTAATAATGCAAATTATGAAGAAATTCTGGAAACTAAACACATCTCCCAATGATTCAAATGAAGGAAGGTCTCCTCTGGGCAAATGGCTACACAGAACCAGAGAGGGGCATCTACTCTGTCTACATCTGTCCACAATCACAGAAGATTTAATAGCAATTAATGATTATTTACAGCATTCATTTCTGTCAGCTGCATAATCTGACCTTGAACACAATTCACAGGTATCAGATCCATGTCCTGCTTTACCTGAGGTAAGTATGAAAACTGGTCATTAAAAATATTGTATCCGCAGATGAGTACAGAACATTTATAGTGCCACCTAGTGTAGCCACAACCCCACAGTACATGGGCACTGTAATGTGCTGTGCCCAGCATGTGTACCCGGTATCGGTGGGGGATTATTCCTGTCTCCGAAAGGCCGGAACTGGGAAAATGTGCATTAATTACGTGGGGGAAGGTGCTAGGTTATCATCCCTACACTTTCCAGCAAAGGAGGTGTTGCTTAGAAGAAGTAATAAGCAACACACATCTGAAGCAAAAGCTAACAATATGGGAAGGTTGTTCATGCAAAAGGCAGTCACTGGAAGAGGTGTGTGGGGAGCAGCTCTTGCAGAGGAAGAGTTGGGTACCACAGTGTCAGCTCTATAAAGAAGTGTTTCTGTTACTTTGATCCGACTGAGTCTTTTGGAGAAAGAGCATATACACTGCCTAATCTTTCACAAGGCTTCTTCTTTCACAAGGCTTCTCTGACACAGGCCAAAGAGTCAAACGAAAGGAGGGGACTGGCGAGAGGGCCGCAATCGCGCCCCGGCCATGGCAGGCCCAGGCGCAGGTGGGGCAGAGGGACGGGAAGGGGGGAGGAGAAGAAGAAGAGGGAAGAGGGTTGAGGGAGAGGGGAGCTGCTCCCAGCCGGGGCCCAAGCGGGTGCCGACCCTTCCCCTCCTCGGCAGGGTGGCGAGGCCCAGGCCGCGGCCCCTCTGTGGGGCAGCTGCTGGCCCCGGGCTCCCTCCGGAGGCGCGAGGGTCCCAGCCGGACCGCAGCAGCAGCGCCGCAGCCCGCCTCCCCTGCACGGCCTCCGCGGCCGGCGGGCCCTCAGACGCCGGGGGCTGGGCCCGGCGGCCGGGGCGAGCGGCCCCGCGGCCCCCGGCGCTGCTGCGCCGCGCGCTGCCACGGGAGGCCGCCCCACGGGCAGACGGGAGGGCGCCCCGCGGGCCGGCGGCGGCGCCGCGAGGGGCTGCGCAGGGCGAGGGGGGGGAAATGGCGGCGGCGAAAGGGAGGGGGCAAGGTCGGGAGTAGGGCGGAGGAAAAGGGACGGGGTGAGGGAGAGGGAAATGGAGGGGGTGAGGATGAAGGAAGGGAGAGGGAAAACGGAGAGGGTGAGGGTGAGGATGAGGGAAGGGCGAGGGCTTGCAGGAAAGGTCGGAGCAGCCAGGGCCTGGTATCCTTCAGGGCTGCAGGACGGGGTAAGGGTGTCCCATGGTGCTGGCAGAGCAGTCCGGGCTGCTTTCTGCGTCCGGCCCAGGACCGTCCCGGTGTCTCTCCTCTGCCGCTTCCTGCTTCTTCCGGCCCAGGATCAATGACGCCAGGAGAGATGCTGGTGCTAAAATGTTTAGAGATGCTCTGGACTTGAGCTGCACAGGTGTTTCCTTAGGTGGGAAGAGAGACGACTGCATTGTGGGTCATCCTGCTGCTCAGGGCCCTGGCGAGGCGGACGCGGGCTCGGAGGGGTCAGAGCGGAGGGGAGCCCACATGCCGGGGGCTCGGAGGAGCCGCACACAGCAGTGGGGAAGGGGCTGGCGCTGGCGGAGCGGGGCTGCGGCTGAAGGCAGGGCGCGCTGGGAGTGGGCCCGGGCCTGCCGGACGGCCCCGGGCCTGCAGTCAGTGCTGCCGCCCAGGCATCAACTCCCAGGTCTGAACCCGCAGCTGGGCCCTGCATCACCCTTAAAACAAAAGGGTATTTAACAAGCTGTGTACAAAAGCGATTTCAGCTATCACTGAAATGTATAAATGTGCACTTAAAATGTATTTCCAGAATAGATTTAGGCTACTGAAGGTAACTGCAGCTTACAGTCTCCAGTAAATTCAATCTTTTGCTGTCTAGGGATGACTTTATGCTTTATATTGGCCATGAATTACATTCTGGCAGTATGATGCACAGCATCTGGGTTTTTTTCCCTCAGAAGGGAATGATCGTGACCTAAAGTGGAGGGTGGCCATGACAGTGATTGTTGATTGTCATGGTAACGCTCTATGCCCGGGTGCAGGTGCACCCCGGCACAGCCTTTGAAAAGATAAGGCTGCTTCTTTGTCCAAACGCGTTATAAGGTCACTTGGCATGGATCAGGAAAGTGAACAGTAACTGCTACAAGGATCTTAGGAAGATCCTTCAGTGGCTGCAGCTTACTGTCAGATGGAAAACATCTTATAAATGGAGCAGATCGTAAAAATAATTTTACTGTACTTCTAAGAGCAAAACTCTGGAAATATTTTGTTGTAGAGAAATATGAAAGTACAGAAAATGATAGCATGGGTGCTGCAGAAAGAACAACAGTGTACTAAAATATCCATAGTCATTCATACTAATTTGACATCACAAATTAGTGTTACATTCCATGATTTGCCTATGGCTAAAATGAGGCATGTTGGTAACGAAAGCCATTCTATATTGCCAGCAATGTATTGCATCCTCTTTTGATTGAGAAAACAGTTGAAGAGTTTGCTGAAAAGGGCATGTTTTTCTCTTTGGTGACTGATGCCTCAAATAGAAATATCACTGATGGTTGCTTTTTACACAGGGGAATAGTTCATCATCTGCATGATTTTTCTTCAAGGCAGCAGTGAAACTAGTTAGGAATATTTGAAAATGTAAAAAAGTGCACTAAGATCAAATGTTTTGAAATGTAAGAATACATCATCATTTGCATCTGAGAATACTAATGTAAACTTAGGAGACACAACTTTGTCTACAAATTAATGGAAAATCAAAATGAATATATTTGTTTCCAATTAATTGTTCAGCTCATATACAGCAATATATAGCAATGTATGTTATAGATAAGTCATCACGTAATTTCAGGTTCTGTATCAAAATGTTGCTATTAACTTTCCTCATCAGCCAAGCAAATTTAAGAATTACAAATATTTACTTGGTTCTCCAAACCTTATTATGTGAAATGTTGCAGGATATCCTGAGAATACAGATATCCCCCTCATGGTAGAGGAGGATTTCCTAGTTGTATTTTTTCCATTTTTTAAGGATGATGAAGGATATGGTAGAGAGACACTCTCACTGACTGAACATTACTTTTGTTTCTTTCACAACGTACAAAATGGCTTTGATAATGCATCTTAAATTGAGATTGGATCTGCTGTGTGCTGATGTTGGGTATGATGGATTAACTGAAAGATAAGTTATAAGGGAGAATTTTGTTATAGTTTAACTCTTACCTAAAACCTATCATAGAAAAGCAGAAAAAAAAATGGAAACAGACATCTTTGACTGGTATACATAAACTTTTAAATACCTGACATCACATTCTAATGTTGACATGCAAAGAAAAATTGACTTAAAATATCTTAAGAATTCCTGAAGCACTGAATGTTTATAAAAGGCTAGATGTTTGTATGAATGTTTGGGTGAATACTGGGGGTTCACTATGAAAATGTTGCCTTGAGACATCCCCATCCATCATGCCCAGCTTCATTGCTTAGAACTACAACCAGTATCTGTAAGAAATCAGGGAATGGGAGTTGCAGGTTTTTGACCAACAGTTAATTTAGGTGCAAGTCTACATGGGGAGCATCTTAGATCCAGATTTATATACCTAGGTTTATCTCCTACAGCAGCAGTTGTCAGGCACATAACATAGAAGCATGGTTATTGTAGACCTGTATAGTCAATGGCAATTTAGTCCACTGAGAATGTGAACCTTTTTATGCAGTGGCCGTTTGGTCTCCCTATGGTCCTACACTAAATTTAAAGTTAGTTGGGCCCTAATCTCTCTCTGGACCTTTTTTAGGACACTGAATTTACAGCTAACTTGCTTTAAATTCATGTGTCTTTCTAGTTTGTGAAGATCAGCAACGTTATTGTTCATAGAAGGTACAGAAGCAAATGAATGTAATTTATGTCAGCCTTTGACTGTGGAGCAGATTATGTTCGTCAGAGGAGCTGCGTGGCTAAGGTGATGGCAACGGTATTTAAAACCTCGTCCTAGTAAATCACAGTGGAAAGAACTAATCTGATGGGTAATTGCAGCTAAGGAGTGACATTTGGCCATTGTGTTGTTCTGACATTAAAGTTAGTAATGCAGTTTTGTGCCTCAAAGCAGTCCTGTTCTGTTAAACAGGCCCTCCCAATTAATTCCTGTTTGGCAGAGAATCAAGAGAACTTTTAGAGAATTATTTTATTCTATAAATCTGTACAACCAAAGTTTAAGTGCTGACACACATGTGGTCATTACCTCCAGTTTTTAACAATGTTACATGAAGTCCATGGAGAAGCTAGCTTGCCTCTCATGTTCATGCTCTCAGAGTTGTTTACATGCAATAAAACGTGACTGTGGCTGTGCCTGATAATCTGCCACTCATTCTGGAAATCCACATTCAGACTAGTCTGGGCAATCTCAAATCGGTGGGGTGAGAAAACCTCCTCCTGCTACTGATGCTGCTCCACTGTGCAGCAAGATCTGTAGTATGTCAGCAGGATAGCCTAAGGGAACAGGAGTCTGCAGCTTGGATAACAAAGGGAGTACTGAATCCTAGTCCTTTCTTCCTTTCCCTGTTGTATTTTATATTACATTAGCATTGATAAGTTGCCAGACTAAACAGAGAGGTGCCTAACAAGTATAAGTATCTGCATTGTTAATGGCACACTGAACAGTTAGCTTTTTGTTGCGGTTCTGAATTTAAGGCACCTAAACTCTGCCAAACGACAGGATCACAACAAATGTCTTTCATAATATTCTACAGGCTGAAACTATATAGTCTCAAAATGCCGTACATAAAAATATAGCTCAGATACCCTATAACCATGCTGCAAGATCGTCCACCAAGTCATATCTTTGAAGTCAAAATAGTATGTGCCCAGTTTTAAATGTGAGATGCCATCAGTATCTATTATGTCACTCTGTATTACCAAACCAGGTGCATTATATGCCTTACACCCCTGTAACATGAATGTCAAAGTACTTCAAACACGTACTGGGGATTTTGTGTATCATTTGTTCTTTCATAACTAGTTCTTTCATAACTAGTGTTCATACATTATTTGAAGAAAACTAATAGATAGTACTTGATCCATCACACTCAGAGAAGACTGGCACTTTACGTCTCTCATATTTTCTGTGTGCATACTGAGTGCTGCTTCTCATTTACAAAGATTTCACAGTATGTTGGCACTGAAGAAATTTTCCCTTTAAAAAGCTTAAGATGAGGGGAATCAAGCTTGTTATGTGTTACAGTCCTAAGTCCATTTTGACTAACTGAATCATACTATTTTAGGTATAATTCAGAATTCACATATTTCTAGGGTTTTGAAGAAAGCTGGATCAGCATGTTCAAGTAAAGAGAGGTTTAACCTGGCATACTGAAAATTTATTCTAGCTACGAAATAAGAATTCTAATAGGAAGTGTTAGAGGTTTGGAGGGCCATGAAGTGGTGTAGCTTTAAATAGGCCACCGTGAAACTAGAACTTGCTCAATTTAAAACGTATAACAATGTAACTGTGAATCCAGTTCTGCATGAGCCTTGCTTTATCTTTGCCTCACTGAGAGGTTCTTCAAATGTGATCTGTTTAGCACATCAGTTTTTATAGTAGCTCACATTCAGTGCTTGCAACAGCATCATCAACTGAAAGACTTTCATAGTGAGCATCCTGAATCCCATCCATCAGTGCTGCTGCTAACACTGCCACTCGACTGGGTTGTGGCACGACAGGCTTAGTAAAAGAATACGAGTGGCTGTGAAAACTCTCCCTTCCAGGGCTTCACACTTATACCTGGAAGGTGAGACTGTAAAACCCCATATCGCCCCAAGCATGCACTGTTTCTCTCCAAAATAGGAAGCACTGATGAATATCCTCCTCCCCATCTCTCTATTCAATCATTTGATGATAATTTAGAAATCTCTGCATGCCTTTCATGGTAGGCAGATGCTAGCAGATGCTGTTGCAGATGAATCTGGGCCACTAACTCTTGCTAATCCTTCAGACAGTCCTGCTCTGTTAGACTAGTCTCTCTGATTTCAACAGGACAATCAGAAGGTAAATTCATCCACATGTGTTAAGCAGTCCATCTATCCATCCCTCTCGAAAAGGTCTTATGCAGAATATGGTCAGGTTCTGGGGTTTCTACTGCAGGATAGGAATAAATTTCTCCTCACGTGAGTAAAGAGCATATAAAATATGGCTTACTAAATGTGTTCAAGAGCTCTCTGAGGGTAGGTAGGTATCTAGGTAGCTTGTGCTAACCAGGGTTTCTAACTGGGGGAACAGATGATTTCTTAATTTTTCTGTAATTTCTTTTTTTCTTTAAAGCAAGCCTAAGAATCTACATGCAAAGAATGACATTAGTGCAAGATTAGGGCTGCACAGCTGAGCACTGAAAGGCAGGACGTGCACAGGCTGGGATACAAAATTTGCCTGATCATGCATATTGTTATGATATGCATCTGTCACTGCAGTCTCAAGTTCCTCATCTGCAAATGTATCTAACTTTATTCCCCTTGATATGTTGTATTATTTGGGAGATCGTAGATCATCTTCCAAAGGTAAGACTTTAAATAAAAATTGTATGGCTTTTTGAAAGACCATGATATAGTTCAAAAAGCTATGGAGCTCAAGGCAAAAATAATTAGAAACATGGCATGCATGATGAGGAAGACCAGACTAGATCATCATCATAATCTCTTCTGGCTATAAAATACAGGAATCTGACAGAAATGAAATAGTTCTTATAAAACCTAAATGTTCTTCAAAAGGTTTTGCCTGTAACTTGAAATACTTCCAGTCTTTCTCCTCAACAAATGCATTCACGAAAGTATGATAAAAAACATTTTATATTCCCATTTTGAAATGGGAATGAATGGATGAAGCAAGCAAATCATTTCAAGTGAAGCAATTTTAATAATATTATTTCAGGCTACTTGTATTACATACTGCCCTGTCTTTGATACAGAAATATACTCATATGCACTTATTGGCACCAGTTTAAATAGGAGTAAGTCAAGAATAAGACTATTACGGCATGGCATCTCTTCAAGTTCTTCTCTGAGAGGGCTATGGTGGCAATGTGTCCAATCATAGTTCTGTTGCTTATTCCATTTGGGCTATAATTCTGCATATTGCTGTCGCAATTTTGAAATTCAGAACAGAATACAAGAGATTGCACTAATAATCTGACACAAGCCACTGAAATTCAGAGTTAAGAATGCTGTAAGTTTCATTCACAGGAGAAAAGAAAGGAGTTGGTGAATTGCAGTTCTCAGTATACATTCAAATCAAAGTGATTTAAATGCAGGATATTTTATTAGTGTTGGTTGGTTGTCTTTTAATACTGCAATTTTATTAGGGTAATCAGCTGACTTGTGGCCATGCTATTTAGAACTAACTGGATAATGATCTAAGTGAAGACAGATGGAGAAAATATACTAAAAATTTTTATGTTCATCTAACATGAACCTATTGTGTCATCTTATCAATTTCAAAAAAACACCCAAAGCAACTTCTTATCTTGGAGGAGACAGGGTTATTCTTGTGCACAAAAGAAATTAATTGGTCTGACTGCAATGAGAGATAAAAGTGAGTCTCTATCAGTCTGTTTTAAATGAGTATCTATATACAGCACAGATGTATAAATCAGAGCAAAATTTCAGCTCCATGCTCTTCACTTCATTTTACTTACCATCAGTTCCTATTTCACTTTTAAGGTCAGTACAAGACTGGAAAAGACAGAAGAAAAGACTGAGTATTCAAGAATATTTCTTAAATCATTAGTTGTTTGTCATTTTAATGGTGTTAGACTTTAGAAAATTGATGAGGCATAAACTAGTTAGCTTTACAGTGTCCCAATACTGTTAGTCTTAGAAGACCACCCATCTGAAGCCTGTGCTCTTCACTCAGTTTACAGACTGCCTCTTATTTTCTTAGACTGATGATGTAACTGCCTTATTTGCAGTGTCTTGGTCAGGATACAAATACAGTGGGCTCTGTGATGAATTTGCTCTTGGAGGTGGTTGTGTACTAATCAGTCTTTCGGAAGTTCCTGAAGAATTCTCCCTCCACCTTGTACTTGCCTGCTCCTGAGACACTTCCCACACAGAAGGGCATGGGGAGGTAAAATTCACGGTGGATCTTGAGAGGTAGTTCTCCTGAAGACTCTCTTCTTGGAGGCACCTGTTTGAAAGCACTTCTTTTTCTTTGGAGTTTCGCCATTTCATCCTTCGGTTCTGAAACCAAATTTTCACCTGTTTGCAAGTTAATGAGAGTTTATTACCAGTGTTTTCTTAAAATAACTTTGTCCTAACAGGTTTTTGTTCTTTCCATACCCTCAGTTTTATGTTCCCTCCTCAGTCAATGTCACAGTAGATTTAGTGAAGCTGTCTCATTTACACTAGCTGAGCATTTTCCCATCATTATTTACTACAGCTGGGCCAAATACTCTCCTCAACTTTCCCCACCTCAAAGAGATGATTATTTGGCTTAGACTGGAAAGAGGACACACCAGTGGCTAAGGAGAGAGCAACTTCCTGTAACATCCTTTTTGTAGACAGATAAAGATTCTCAGAGTAACATTAACAAAACTAAGTGATAATATCAGCAATGTGAAGATTTCTACTTAAAGAGGCTGTGAGAACCATGACTGTCCCACTCACAACCACAGCTAAAGATAGCTTGGCTATATAGCTACAAAACGTGCGTTATGACACAGAAGTGAGGATTTAAAGACATTTTGTCTTTCTGACTACAAGTGCTCAGGAGTGGCCTAGAATCCATGTGCTTTTGAGATAAAATCCATTTTCTAAAAACTTTGAATTGCAAAGTTTGATCATGGGGTTCAAAGGCATTCATGAAGTGCTGGGAAAAGCTTAGGCAAATACATATCTAAGAACTGCTTTTTACATGAAGAAAAGACATGTGCTGGGGGGGTGAATCAATCAGATTACTCAGGTTATGTTCTTTTTTTTCCTGAAACATTTACATGAAGTTCTAGTATTCAGATACTTGATATGAAGACAGGGGTGTTATACTTTCAAAAGGTTTGAGAATCATAGCCTTAGATGGCAGATGCTGCTCCCTCAGCACAACCAGTCAGAAAATCTAAGAACTGACCCTCATGAGAACTGTTCTTCCCTTTATGAGAAAAACCTCTGGAGGGCATGATCTGGTCTATCATTATCATGAAATAATTTGCCTGTAATGGTAGTTGTCCTCTCTGTCTCACTCCATTATTTCTTATTTCCCTAGGCTCTCTTGAATATCAAGAACACAGAAAAAAAGCTCAAGGATATAGCTGTAATATTAAGAATTTGACTATATACTGGGAAATTTTTAGGCAGCTCACTGGAGAGTGCAATTGCACCTTCTCACTGAAAAGAAACAGTTTATCCTGCAGAGATGAAAGCTCTGCTCATCATGCTGAGAAGGGCCATAACTACATTCTTTGTCCTTTATGGTTGCAATGCTTGAGACAGAGTCAAAGATTCATTCAGGCTGCAAGGAACCGCTGCAGTCACAAGATCCAACCTCTCATGCAGTGCAAAGTTAGAGCAGGTTGCTTCAGGCCTTGTCAAGTTCTAAAAATCTCCAACATAAAAATAACAAGAGCTCCCATCACCATTCCCAGGCTTTTATGCTCACCAGATAGCTTCAGCTCTCATTTTCTCAGGCACTTTCACTCCTGCCACATGCATAGAAATACAACTGTACTGTCACTCTCTCACCCTCTTTCAGCTGTACTCTGGAGACTTGCATCTCCTTCACTGCCTTCAGAATCCCACCTGCCTGTTGCGACCATGCTCATTTTCTGCTGTCGCACACCCTCCCAAACTTTTTTTCCAGTGTCTTTAGAATTTGTACCATTCAAGCCAGGCACTTTTTCTTTGCCTGCATTTGCAGCTAGGTCGGGCCTCTGAGATTCCAGATTTGGCTACTGCCTCTAGGCATCATCATTAACACATTTCTTTTTTTTTAGTCAGAACACCTTGCCAGAGGTATTAAACCCTCAGCTAAATTCTGAAGTTCTGCAGTAGGCCAAATCAGAGTCATGTGAAAAATCCTACGAAATACGAATTAGTAAGGAAAGTGAGAGCCTTTCAGAAGGTCACCCTGCAAAATTTTCCTTCTAGGGCTTCTCTCAAGTCTGAGGATCTTTTTCCTTGTGGAGCCATGTTTGTTTCTGTAGGGATGACTGCCCTTTCTCTTGGGGCAGAATGACTTCAGAGTGAGTGTTGCTGACTACATCGTCATTAGCTGCTCAGCAGTAGGGGTGCAAAGGGTGCTCAGAGGAATGCAGGAGGGCTCTGTGTGTGTTGCCTTCTGCCTGGATTGCTGCCTATGTGGCAGTGGAAGGGCGCACAATTCAGTACCCCAAAGCCCCTGAGGGGGGCTGTGTCAGACAGCAAAACGGGAGTTGGAAAGGAAATTCAAAGGTCATTTTACTCCCACTTTGTGATGAAATGGAGTGATCAACTTCTGAATGTACATCTTCAGGGAACAAACTAGGGACAGACACTTGTTCAACCATTCCTTGGTTAAAACTGCCATTGATTTACTGAGGTTTTTGCTCAGGGAAGGAGCTCAGGGCTGCCCCTAGGCTGTTCAATTTTCCTTCTGCAAAGCCATTTAAAAGATTTTTGCTTCAAAAAGACAGAAAGTCATGGATGTTCTGTCACTCCTCCTTACCTGTGACTCCTTTAGACCCAGGTTAATGGCCAGTTTCTTCCTGTCTGTTTTACTGATATACTTCTGTTTCTGAAACATTTTCTCCAAAGCTTTCCTCTGCTCTTCAGAAAAGACAGCTCTTCTTAATATACCTCTCCGGGCTTTGGAGTTAGACTCCTGGGTCAGAAGAGGCAGGACACTTTCCTCTCCTAGTGGAAATGGATTAGAGTTTCACATAATATCTAACACATACCAGAGAAATATTAAGCGCTGTCTATTATAGTGCTAGCAGGCTGGTGCCCCACTTTTGATTTGTTGGTGTTATAAGTGTGTGGTAATGCTTCAGTCATGTTCATTAAGGACTAAATCCTCGCTTGGATCTAGAGGTGTTGTCAGTGGTCAAGAGCCTCCCCTTGACATGGTAAAAAGTAAATCAGATGAGTTCATAGAGGAACATTAACACAGGGCCTCTGTACACTCCACTGTAAAATCCAAATATGGTCAGAGAAAAACTTCTCTACTTTCCTTTGCACATTATCACTGAGTAAACTGCAGTAAGTTTTCCCAGCAGTTTATTTTCTCCCGGTATGAAACGTAGTACCAGATAAAAGTGGTCTGTAGACAGAGATTTAAAGGAACTAAATAGGCTTTATATAGTTTAGTTTTCTAAGAAAAGGCTGTCAGAGTGAACTTTCTCTCAGAAAATCACTGGTCATTCACTTATTTATTCTGGAAACTGCAGCAATTACTTTATTACAGGATTTGGAGAGTACTTGAAATTATTTCTTTCAGCCTAGTCTCTAATCCTTTAACATCCCATAGCAAGCCCTGGGAGGGCAGTTTGCAGTGAATTCAGTCATATCCCCTTGATCCATGTCTGGAGAGGGATCCCCTAGAGATCCCCTGTCCTGGAAAACAGTCTCAAAGTTGGGGGACAGAACTGCAGTGGAGGAATTGGGAGTATCCACGCTGTCTGTTCATAGGCCTCACACAGAGCATGGGAAAACCAAATCCAGGTAAATATCTCACCTTCCTCACACCCAATAAAGCCTACAGCCATAGTGCTTTCCCATGCTCCCCATCCCATAGGAGGATTTGGTGTCCCTGGCAAGGAGTGGTATGCCTCCAGCAGTCCCAGCCTGCCCAGGGAACAGTATCAGAGGCCAGCTGAATCTGGCCCAACACCCAATACTGTATGTGATAATTGCCCAGGACATTGTTACAAGCAGTGCAGGAAGGTGCTGCCCTTCGATCCAGACCCCCAGGCCATGGCTGTATAGCCAAAGAACCTAGCAGCTTTCTGTGAGAGGGCAGCTTTGCTTTGTGTCACATGCAATTTAGACTCTAAAGGTGCAAGCTGTCCTCCTTTTGATGGTACCTTCCCACATACCTGCCTCAAGACTGCCTTCAAGATACTGCCTTTGTATCCTAATAAAGGTGTACTGCTGTTCAGTTTCAAGGGTCTGATCCTTTCTGTATCAAAGCCCATGGCAAAATTCCCATCTAAAGCAGATTTTCTAAAAAATTACGTATTTTTTCATGAAGAAGTATATCTGTTCTAGTCAGCTGTAGTGGTAGTGGGGGGAAATTAAATCCATTTGTTCAGTAAATATCATGCTCTTGAAAACATTACTCCCATATGTATCCTCTCCAGCTGTGGCCAGCAGAGGAAGAGTATTAGAAGCTGAGCAACTACAAAATGATCTTTCCCTAAAATACACTCCTAGCACCCAACACTACCAATTCAGAGACCACTGGATTTAGTAGCTTCTGCTAGACATGCCTTTCTTGAAATTTCCTAAACCTTAAGAATCCATCTTTATATTTGGCCCCTATAACAGCCTCTGGCAACAAATAATTATTTAAAATTAATGCATTACAATATAAAGAAATTTCAATTTATATAGATATATTTCAACTTTAAAAATAGTATTTGAAAACATAAAAAAGAAATCATAGCCTACTGGTTACTGTCTTGGTATTTATCACACAGCGAGGCACAGACTCTGTCAAAACTAAAATAAACTATCTGCAGAACAGAAGTCGAAATGTCACATTGGACATTTCTGCAACGGACAAACTGGGTTCATATTTCCCTGAAGAGTGCAACTGCCACCCCTCAAAGTCCTGTTCCTGCCCAGGAAGCTGGGACAAACACTAGCCCATCTTCCTCAAGCAAGTTTTCTATCCTTCTTGCTGGAGTTCATACAATTTAGGTACATTTTTCCAGATAGCCTCCAGGTGGTTCTGATCAATCATTAGGACTTTTTAAAGTTTACTGGAAGGTAAAGTCTGAGAGTGAAAAGGTTCAAACTGGAACATCCTCTCATCCTCACCACTGACACCAGGGAGGAATAAGGCTTAACAGGGCTGGTCCTTGACTCCTGGGCTGAGTTCCACAATGGAGTTGTCAGCCAAGGACAGAGAATGCCAGATTATGTGACCCCTTAAAATTTGTCTTGCCTGGCTGGTTATTAACAGTCAATCAGCTAAGAAAAAACCTCCTGCTGGAGCACTGAAGCTCCAATTAATTCCTATACAAGCAGTACACAGGTTACAGCTTAACACCTGTGTAAGACCAGTGTAATAGTGAAGAATCTACACAGTGTAAGGCACAATATGTGATGGACTATAAAAGCCTAACTAAACAAAATTTAATCATAGGCAGAACGCAGACAAGCATTAGTGACCAACCACTGGGTCAACACTGGGTGAAAAATTTTGTAACTTTTGTTTGGGATAAACCCAGAGATTTTTTTAAGGAGTACCTCATGTTCCAAAATGCATTCTGACTCTGCACACAAAAATTAAATTTCAATCTTTGAATTAAAGGATTTTTCGATATGTTAGGGACAGGCAGTAGTTCACACATTACAACAATTTATCAAAATGAAGTGAGTTTGCAGTCTGTTGCACTGAACATGCATCAAAAGGTTTAGTGCTCTGCTGACATAAATGTGAATCTGTTACCGACTATTTCCTATGTTACTGGCTTGGTTTTTGTTTTGCTTTGTTTTGTTTTTTAAGTCTTTCCTTCGTATCCTAATATATAGTGATAAATGTCTTCTTAATCTGTGGAACAATCTTCATTTGCCTTCATGGCAGAGACCACCTTGAAGGAGCAAGTAAAAGCTTTAGTCATGGTTTCCATTTTTTCATTTGAATTCAATACATTCTAGTTAAATGGACAATTAATAGGTCACTTCCAAAATAGTAGTGTATCAGTCCTGGTTAATAAACAATCCCCACAGTTGATAATGGGCCTATGTATTCAGCAAGTCCCTGTATACACTCAGCTCATCCACTAAATCCCTTTTCAGGTAGACAGGGTTATATGGGAAGATGAGCTAGAATGAGTCTATAAAAGTCAGTTTCATTCACTGCTTTATTTTTCAGTCAAGTGCTTTAAATGGTGTCCAGAAAATCTCTTGGAATGTGAGACAGGAGAAAAGACTGGCACATAGAGTATTGCTTTATGGCCATACAAAAGGGCAAATGACCCTTGCCCAGGCCTTTTCAATGTGAAATGGTTCCTAAAGTTCATCTGCACAGTGAAAAATTGTGGTGAGGTCGCGTGTGGATGAGTAAAGTGAAAGTGGTGATTGGTCATGGTGCTGTCAGCCATTGTGGGAGAGTCGGGGCCATGTAAAACGCTCTGTGGGAAAGTGTCAGCCCCCTAAAGAGGTGCTCAGAAACTTGCAGCTCATTAAACTGCCAGCATTTGCTGCCTCACTTGTCAAGAATCATTCGACTTAGCAACTGCCCTTCTGAAAGATTCATAAAACACATGCACGTAGTCAGGAAGGGTTTGAATGCAACTGTGATAAGAAAGTATATGCTAGAGCATGCATAAGCTCCAATTCTCGTTTGGATTTGACAGACGGTTTGGTCTTTTTACCCCATTTTGAAGGACTAGGAAATGCCTCCTCTCTTTGTATTTCTGAGCCATAAACATCTAAAACCATTAATAACCACTCTTACACTGTGGCACATAAACTTCATGATCAAGGTTAAATTTAGATATGGATTAGATGGAAATGTATTCCAGATCTGAACCCTAAGTATATAATATTAGCCAAAATTCTCTTCAATTAATGTCTTCAACTTTTTACATTATAATTAAAAAAAAAAATCAAATTAAACATGTGCACGCCTTTGACTGCTAAGACCAGAATGACTGTTTTATCTAAATAATGTCACTGCTTCCTGAATCCTAATGTATGCCAAACAGACAATAAAATGCAGCATCCATTTTATGATCTTTCAGCTCTTTTGTTCTCCTATTTGCAAACGTTTATTGACACAGATTTTAAAAAGAGTTAATGATTTTTAAAGAATCTTTTCTAGCAAACTGAAAACAAGAAGCTTTCCTAGGCTAGCTCTGTCTGGGTGTCTCAATGCCATTGGAAATCTCTCACAATTGCTCAGTGTACTTAAGTTTGATAAATCTTTGGAAACCTTCTGAATAGGATTGCTGTGATTTTGCTAAGGAATTAGCTGCTGCCATTGCATCACCAATTAGTTTTCCAGAACACATTAAATCCTGCTGCTTCGGTTTACAGAGTAACTCAAGCATTACTGATGAAGCATAAAAACTTACTTGGAAAAGCAGTGGGGGATGCAGGGTGCTGACAGGACCCACCGCAGCATGCTGAGTAGAATGGCGGGGCTCGGAGAAAAAAGTGTTTGGAAAGAGCTGCAAAGAAAGCATAGATCTAATTGATTATCCATTGAGCTTAGGTGATATTCATAACAACAGTCTTCCAAAAAGTCAGTGTGTAAAGTCCTGCCTCACAAGTTCTTTTTCCTTTTTTCAAGATGGTGATATTTTTAAGGTAAACAATGATAATCCAAGTAATTGTTCTTTAAATTTTTACAAGGTTATTTTATATGTATAGCTTAAATGTTAATATGCAAAACTTTCACAATACATTTATCATGAGAATGAAACCCTGCAGATTTGAAATTTACCTCTGTAATTGCTGTAATTATGTTTTTTTCTAAATATTAGGTTTGAACACATTATTGACATAATGAGTATAATGCATCTGAGAAAGCTATTTTAAACAACTATACTAGCCATAATATCCTGGAAAAGGTCCCTTAAAAATTGAAAAGCAAAACAAAAATCTACAAATGAATCCTGCCTCTTTGGCTTGTACTCCAATGCTGTTATTCGTACTCAAACAAATGAGGACTTCAATAAATAATAAACCTTTAAGAAAAAAATATAAAATCCAATGAGATGATCAAGCTGACCTCTACAGAAACTTTTCCACAAACTACAGGGCTTGATATTCTGCCATCCTGATATTGAACTCTATCTTTCTGGGCAAGTGTTCTCATGAATTTAGACAAACCACTTGCTGAAGAAGGCTCTACCTAGTACAATAAAAACCTGCAAAATCATCCCATTTAATTAGGTAATACCTGGTAACATTTCCATAGAAATTTTTGAACCAGTGAGTTATATGTCTCTGTTATTTCTAAGAAGTGCTTCCAATGCTTAGAAAAGGCTCACTGTCTAATAGTTCCTTAGATTTTTCCATAAAGCTCACAGGGGGGGTTTTGCTAATCTTAATTACCTTCTGATTTCTGCTGGTATTAATCAGCTATGAAATGTGGAATATCTTTTTCCTTTTGAAAATAGATATATCATACTTGCTAAAACTGTAGCCTTGTAAAATGTGATCAGCATCACAACACCTATATCACTTTCTTATCTTACTTTAGGCAAAAAATAAACTGCTCTAGACTTTGCACTGTAATCTGTCTAAATCTCTATAAATAACCTTATTATTTCAAAAACCATAACTACCTACTTAGATTTAAAAATTTAAGAAACAATCGGTAATCAGGAAGGAAGATAGATAAATGCATTTAAGCCATGTTCTTCATTTGTAAAGGTTTTTCAACTGGAATTAAAAACAAAGATCAGCCAAGATTATGTTCCTGAATACATATTTGGGCATCTTAATAAGGTTTCTAATGTTCAAATCCACTGATCTCCCAAAGCAATAAAATATTGCTCTAGAAGTCTAACACAGAACATTTAAAAAATATTTACACCTATTTTTTATCTGAATTCACACAATCTTTGGTGAAAATTTCTTCTACTCTAATTACAAATTAATGAGCATTTTTTACTACAGATTTTCATTAACACTTTGCTCTTTCTAATACAATACAAATATACTCCAAGAGAACTAATTGTCTACATTTGAGCTGTATGCTTGCAAAACATTTACAGAAAGGAATGATTTATATCAGACGTTAGATTTCTAAAGCTTCTGTTTCACATGAGACCATCAGTGTGAAACTGTGTCATAAGGAGCTTAAAAGTATCAAGAACATGCAGCCAAATTTTACCTAGCTTACATATCCAAGGGGCTTCAATGCAACTGGTGAGGTAAGTAAGTTTAGAAGGATTAGTCTGTAATTGAAGCAGTACAGGAGATAGAGAAGGAAAAGGCCTATTAGATAACCTCAGCCATCCTCCTGAACACGAGGGCTTTTTCTTGACAATACACTCACTAATGTTTTGTCTGCTCCATCTTCCAAATTCCCAAGTGAAGGAGTTTTCCTCCATTCCTTGGGAGCCGGATTCCTCGTGCTATTATCAAATTTCCCTAACGAGCAGGTAAAATTTTCCACTTCCAAAAATACAGCTCAGTATATACAAGGTACCATACTCAAATTCTTTGCTTCCCTTTTGTCCACATTTCTCAAATACTCCTTGACTGCTATAATGCCCTATTCCCCTCAGTCATTGCTTTACCACCTTATTCAGGTCATCTGATCTTTGCAAGACATGCCTGCCTGTCCTTGACACTCCCTGGTACGGTTCCTTAATTCTTTTCAGTTCCTTGCTCTTTTTTTGAGAATGTGATGCACATAATGGTATGTGATATAGCCCAGAGAGATATCTGGATAAATAAGAATTGAATAAGCTGTTGTGTCAGAAAGATAGTACACTCCTGCATGTAAAGAGAGAGAAGTAGGGTAGGATAGGGTAGGATAGGGTGGATTAGGGTAGGGTAGGGTGGATTAGGGTAGGGTAGGGTGGGATAGGACGGGACAGGACGGGATAGGACGGGATGGGTTTTTCTCTATTCACTACATCTCAGTTTGTATGCAAGAGCTGCAAGCATAAAGGCAAGAAGATGGATCAGTATCACAACTGAAGACATGCATTTTCTTTGAGAAGACCCTAAACAAGCCACACATTTCCATGGATGCTGCTGGGAATGATGTAGTGCACCAGTACAGCACCATGCTGAAATATTACAGATCTCCAAGGACTTGGTGACAAGTCTGCTCAAATTGATGGGAATTTTGCTTTTCTCTTTCTTGGGCTTTTTGCTTAATTCTCTCAACTGCTAGGTTTTCTGCCTGCATGGTGCATATGCTTCCAGGGGAGAACATTTGTTTAAGAAAGAAGATGTAGAAGATATCCTCATACAGATCTGAACCAGGTGGTACCTGAGACAATTTCTGAAGATTGATTTATTCTAGATCCTGTAGAATAAACAATGGCATTATGTCTCCCTAAACCTATAGCGTAATATCTGGTTTATAAACTTCTTTAATGTGCTCCAACTACACTGATGCACAAGTGAATTTGTGTTAGGTAGATCAAACCACATCCCCAAGTGATGTCTGTTGAAGCAGCTGCACTGAAACAGATGTTTAGGAGTTGCACAGAGTTACATCAGCAACTAATCTGGCATGACAAAGGGATACTCAGCTCTACCTTGGGAGCCCTATGTAGAGAAAAGTGTTAATGCTTCACCCTAATGCATACAAGTGTATTTTTTTGTCTGTGACTGACACATTAAAGAACATTCATTGTATTAAATGGCTTCCGGTGTCTGTGCAAAACTGCATTAACAGAATGAAAATTGCTGGGGGAAAATGATGCATTTAAATTGTATCTATTTCAGAATTATACTCCATGTGATTGTAACTGTAGAAATGACATAATACATATGAGTGTTGAAGACAAGACAGGGAAAACATTGGCTATGTCTTAATTTTCTGGTCACATACATCATGGCCACTCTACCAATATTTGTTGTTCAAGCAATCTAAAGAAAACATTGTTTGCTATTCACATAAGGCTGAAAATTTCTGAAATGTCACAATATTAGTTCTGCATTTATTGGCCAGAATGAAGTATACAGTAACAAAAAGTAGCTTTTGCTCCAAGCCGGGTGGATTAAACATTAACCATGGGCCAAATCCTAATAATTCATATTCAAGATACCTACTCCTTTTTCTGCTTAGCATTCCCATTTCATAAACACAGAGACTGTGTGGTACTAAGCATTTCACAAAAGATTGAGACTTTTCAGGTTTAGCCTCAGATGCATGAAAATAAGATACTGGAATATGATATAAATGCCTTTTGGCACTCCAAAAATTATTCTATATACTATAAAGCAAGTACTCTATGCTTTAAAATAAAATGTATCATGTTATAAATATAAGAGGATGAAATATCTAAAATGAAATCAATAACTTATTTTCACATTTTAGCACAAGATAAATTCCTTGACACTGCAGCTGTCAGTGAATTCAGCTTTGTGAATTCACAACATTTTACAAACACACAATAAGTGGATACTAAACATGCAAGTCAAACTCAAGCTTATCCAGTGCTAAAACTCAGAGATTAGTTCAGACCCTGATATTTTAAAATATATTGCAAGTCTTAAGATAGTCTAAATTCAAAAATCCTTCCATACTAAAAAGTCATACTAACAGAGAGATTAGAAGCTTTCCTTCCAACTCTCCACCATTTTGAGACTAAGTTCCTAAGCACAATTCAGTTGAAATGGATATATACACAGATAGAGCTCAGGCTGTGTGAAAACAGCCCTTAAAAATCTCCAAGTATTGCTAAGCCCATATAAACAGCTCCCCACAGTGATGCCCAGGCTCCAGCCCTGACAGGCAAATTAAAAATATTATCACTAGAGGTATCACATTTCATCTGAGAAACTTGGATGGTTTCTGCCCATGAAGTGGGCTCTAGAAAACTGCCATTTCCCACATTTGTCTGCTTTTGGCAATGATTAAAGCAGACTTTCGCACAGCCGCAGGAAAGTTTCATCTCATGAACAGCTCCCTGCAAACAGTCAAGCAGCAGCTGTGCCAGGTTAGTGGTCCAGCTGAGCCTCACAGCTCCATTTCTGCTCCTGAACTTTGAGCCATGGGTCTGGTAATGAACCACAGCCAGGTCCCTCGCAGTGACTTTGATCAAAGTGCAGGGCTTGAGCAGCAGTCGCACACCCCAAAGCTTTTCAGCCAAGCCAAAGGGAACTCCTGGCAGAGGAGGGGACAGGCACAGGCTGCTGCCATCTCCCACCAAAGGCAGTCACCACCACATGGGCTTGGCTGCGCTTTCTGCAAGAACTTGTGGTATGGCATCCCTCAGAGCCAGAGATGCCCCCCCACACCCAAGGTCACTGGCTACCCACTTTCCATTCATTCCCATATGACACAACTGCATAAACGCTCAAAGGAAGTCAAGTCGAGATGGCAGATGATAGAGGCAGATTAGTTTCAAAAGGCTGGCAAATGATCATACGGTTTTGCAGTCCTAAAAGTGTATCTTGAAATCCTGCACAAAAAGTGGATGTGAGAAGTGGGTTTGCATTCCTATGCTGGGTCTCAATGGGGCTTTCAAAAATTAGTAATTAGTCACTCCAGAAAAGATATGTCACCAAAAAGGACTTGAAATATATTAATAGCATGATCATCTTTTCTTTACATCTACAGCAGTATAGCAGATGATGGAGTCATGCAAAGGACTAGCTGAGGTCATGTGAATCACCTGCAGTTCTCAGAGGCATCATCTGCATGCCTTATTATTAAGGCATGATTTGGTTTATGTGTATGACTTGTTTGTTTCCTTTGCCTGAAGAAACATGGGCTACAAGGTGCCTCAGACTGGTGACAATGCACAGCCAGGCTCTGGTGAGACTGCGCAGCTGGTGCAGGTTTCACTTCTGCAACAATGGAAAAGCAACACCCAACCCCCCACCATCTGCAAAAGACTCTGTGGGTCTCCTGGTGTCAGCAATAAAGGCCACTTCCACCTTGTGGCAGCATCTTCTCTCCATGCGTTCTATACAGCCTTGCTATTGAGAAGAAAAATGGGCATCTGGAAAGCTGGGGACTTACTGGCTCCATCCTTCTCCTTCGAGATGCCCATGTCCTAGTGTGCTCACAGCACTTTCTGCTTACCAGCTCTTGTTAAACATCTCCTTTCTCTCACTTAAATACATTTAAGGGCATTACTGTCACTTCTTTGTCTAAAAGTTCAGTGTGTTGTCTAAGCTACTTGCCTAGGCCTCCTGCGCAATCAATGAGAAGAAATAAGTAGCTCTATATAATGATATATCACCTTAAAACAGACGTCTAAGAAAATAAATTGTGTCATCCTCTGGAGGTGCCTCTCTCTGTATTGACTATAGATTAGACGAGGTATTTAGACAACTGGATTAGACAAGACAGCTACTTTTTTTAAGCAGCTAACGCAATCTATATTGCCATAAGGACACTGTAAAAGCAGCAATGATAAAATTCAGCCCTAAAGGCACAGAAGTTATTTTCTTTGATTTTCAACATACTACAATTTGTTTAGAAATAATTGCCTCAAACAAGCTGAAATTAGGGTCACATGCTGCAAGAGAGCGGTTCACTGGTTTCTCATTGTTGCAACCCTAATTCAAAGTCTTACCATAGGCCAAAATGCTCCATTTATGCCAGCATTAAGCATTTCTTAGCTAAACGTTCCTAGCTGAACCACAACTTACTTGCTGCAGTATTACTACCTCCAGCCAGTCAGAAGTGTCAAGACTGGTTAAACATCATTAAAATTAAAAAGAAAAACAAAGAATAGATTCTTTTTTTTTTCGCTCATAGGGATTTTAGTCTTTTTGCATGTTTAAGTAACGATACTCAATAAGGGGATGAAATGTATTTTTTCAAGGTGAAATCTGAGATTTTTCACTTAGTATATGATTCCAGGGGCTGGGACTTTAACAAAGAACACGAAATTGCCCAAGGTTCATGAGAAGGGTGTAAAGTCCTCAAAAGACGTAGAAAATAACTCAACAGAAATACATGCTATAATTTCAGGAAAAGGCAGCCTCTCAAGGGATATTTTCATGAGGTCTTCAGCATAAAGCAAAGGCCACTTATTCGCCAACCTGATGACCCACAGCCCAGGTCACTGAACATATTTTGGTGCCTAATTTTAAAATGATCTGGGACTATACATCCTGACATTTGAAAATGCCTCCTACTGTTTTCTACACTGGCACCTGTTTTCATTTTGAAAGAATGATCTCCCAGTTCTGCTAAGAGTTATGATTGACCACAGAAGTACCACTTAGAAAAGTTAGAATAAGAATTAGTTTGCAGAGCTGAATTGTGCAAGAATGATTTTTTGTGGACCACCTTCGGTAGGCAAGTGGAGGCACAGAACCTGCCTTCCAAAATTTAGGGGAGTTTGCTAACATTAAAAAAATCACAGCACAATGAAACCTGAAATCTGCATTCAAGAATTAAAGAACTTGCCTGATGAGATTCATCATCGTCTTTCATCTTTCTGTTTTCTAACAAACATGAAAGATACGCTATGAGATTTCAGAAGACCAGCTCATTCTGCAGTATAAAATGCATTTTACAGAAATTAATTCACTAACCATGGGCATCGGTAATTCCATGGTTTCCCCTCTGAGAACTGCTTCCTGTTCCTACAGACTCTGACCACTGGTCACTAGTGTTGCCTTGAGACCTTCTGGCAGTGCTTAAACCTGACTAAGGACCAAACCCAGATGCCTCTTCCTTTCTCAGAGACAGTGCAGCAAGTGTGGTCAGAGGCAAAAGCACTGTCCAGCCAAAGCTTATATTCCCTCTGAGCTCTGACTGATGGACTGGTGGCCAGGTCGCAGTGTGTAACTGGCACCAGTCTTGCTCTGACAACCTTACAACAAAGATAGCTATAAAAGCATTTTGCAGCCACTGTTTTGGGTTATGCTGCGTACCTCAGACTGATTCTACTAAATGGTTCATAAAGGTAATTGGAAGCAAGAGAAATCACGGGGAAATTAACTTCTTGTGATTTCTGATGCTCACAGAAACTCCTCTGTCTTCAAAGACAAACTTTTAAAACAATGAAGAAGTCTCAATACTCCTGGAAACCAGGGCAAAAGAAAAAATGCCAAACAGAGCGCTCTCTCCTCCCTCTGCAAGAAACCTTCTTTCCCCAGAAAACACCTGCAAAACAGGAGAATCTTGAGACTTGTTAGTCAACAAGTTGTTGACTTAAGGAAACAAGTTCTGGAGGCTAGTGAAAATCTAAAGGGAGCTGAGAGTTAAATCACTCAGCTCTTTTCTGCCTATAGTTTCAGTGAGAGTTACAGTGTTACACATCACTTGAGGACGCAGTCTGGCTGCCAGTCAGTTTGTAATGAATAAATAGTGAGCCTTTATTGGAGTAAGATTCACTAAAAGGGGGTCCAAGATGAAGAAGAAAATCACTTAATTCCAGTAACTCAAATATCTCCTCGTTGTTATAAGGAATGAAACACGGAGGTTTTACTAAAAGTGGGAAATAAAGTATATTGACTAAAATAAGAGTGTTGGAGGGCATAATTAATGTCATTATCACCTTGAGTGGAAAAAGTGATGCTGGTCCAGAAAGTTAGCCTGCAGAGGAAGACTTGGTTTTCTTTCCCTGCATTGCTACTCATATTCTTTATTACCTTGGGCAACTCACTTCATTTGTTTTTGCCCTCTTTCCTCCTCTATGCAATGGAGAGAGAAAGTGTCTCCCATCTCACTGGCACATTGTGATGATAAATGTATTAAAATATAAATGTACCCAAATGTTAGAGAAATAGAAGCCACATCCATATCACAGAATGGATGCTGAACATTATGAGACCAATTTATTTTTAAGATGTACTTGTTCTAATTGTTTTTTTTTTTTTTTTTTTTTTTTTTTTTTTTTTGCTGTTACATGTACTGTACTATACTTTATTCTACTCTATTCTGTTGCTGTAGGCAAAAATCCAATCAGCTCAATTTTTCAGCAGATTTTGCAATGGAAATATCTCACTGTTACATTCATATTATTTGTTTCATTGTGCTTTTCGGTTTTATTTCTCTATTACTCTAACAAAATATCCAGATAAAAGCAGAAAGCCAGATTCTTGTCACATAAAAAGCAGAAAGCCAGATTCTTGTCACATATGTACAAGCGAACACATTCATGCTGTAGAGAACTTACTCTCATTTTCCTCTAGGGCAAATTACTTAAGAAGAGCAGAGATTCTCAGAAAGCAATTTCAGGTATCTGAGTAACTGTGCACTTCTCACTGAGGTCACTCTGACCTAGTGTCAGCCAGTACTTCTGGAAACCATGTTACAAGAAAAGATGTGGAATGGATCTCTTCAGAGCCTCCTCTGTGCTACAACAGACTGCATCCCACCATCCTCTGGATGATTTTACTATGCCAGAAAATGCTGAGGAAAACTGCCAAGTCTTATAATTTATCCAGAAGGTAATGACATCTAGCCACTGGAGTACAACGAGAGGGATCAAATCCCAGATTAGTGAGCAGAAATTGGGACCTCCTCCCCACTTAGAGTAGGGTCTGTTAGTTTGGTCACAACTTTTCTCTGAAGCGTTCCTCACCCTTTAACAGGAAGTATAAACTGTATAGCTATGTGCATCCCTGGGAAATGCTGCTTTACAACAGTGCCATTTTTAAACGTTACTGCCCCTTGAGAACACACTCTGAGAGTCCAGTGTCTAAAAGGCAGAACGAGCTTCTGCACGGCTTTACCGAGTCATGCCTGTCAATACACACTGTATGCAAAATTCTAACAAAGCAGACGGCAGGACTGTACATCTATTTATCAAGGCAAAAGGTTTTGAAAGAGAAGAATCAGGCCCATAGCATACAGGCTAGGAGAAATCCAGTTCAGTGAGACAGAAACACGAAGCTTAACATATCCACTGGAACTGGTGGGCCCATAGTTCACTGTTCCATTGCCAACACTGTTTTGTAATGGTGCTTCAGAGGACGAGGCAAGAAATCCTAAAACAGGAATCCTAAATTGGCATAAACTGACATACCACTGCAGAAGGCAAGTGAGTTTATCATCCAGCAATACTGCTCCTTCTGCTTTTCTTTCTCAACTTCCATGTAACATTCCACCTGTTCATGGGATGATACTCTTAAGTCAGAACAATTGAAATTAATTTTAAAAGACTACACTTTGATTACATTTAATTTTTAAAAATCAATATAGCAATAGAAAGTGATAATTTTAATCTTTTACAGACAGCATAAAGATATTTCTTTCAAGAGCACTCATTATATGAGGTAACTTACGGTGTGATAGTTTGTGGGTGAGTATTTCTTGTTCAGTTTTTCCTTTACGATAATTTTGGAAAAGTAGTCAAAATACATATAAACACTTGAAATGATCCAACTAAATCCCTCAAAACTTGTAAAGTACGGGCATGGAAACTTGCTGATAAAACTCCACTGCTGAAGGGTTTCTTGCAAAGGAAAAGGCTGCCCTGACCAGATGTCACAGATCAAGAGTCCCATCCCACCTCGCCTCCTTTGTAGCCATGGATGAGAGTTTCCCAGTTTACAAAAAGAATACAGGATTTTCATTCTTTAGGACTTTTGTAGAGTGTTAAAATGCATTTTAAAATGGAGTGATTTGTTCATGTTTTTCTTTGATAAAAGCTTTAGATACGTGTTATTTTTGGAACTGTAAAAAGGTTTAGCTTATTTGGTTCAGTCCCCAGTGTGATTTTATATTCTTTGCTTTCTCAAAATTTTTGGTGCCCACACTGGAATTTTGGGCTATATCAGCAATACAGATTACTGAACCCAATAATTTTGATTTTTTCAGTTCTGTTTTCTATAGCAGCTGCATTTTTTTTCTTTTAAAAACTCTGGATATTGCCAAGATATTTTGTTAGAGCACTTTTAGTCCCTGCATGACATATACAGCACTTGCTAGTTCAGAAAGATAAAATAAAAAAACATTTGCTTTATCACGTTCAGTAGTCTTCTTAAGGACTCAGGACAAAATATTCCAAAGTGTCATGTGGTTTGGGGGGTCCAAACAGGAGAATGCTTGTTCCTCCTATAACTCACAAAAATCAGTGAATTGAAAACCTTACCTAGTATTAATTCCTTAGTTAAAATACCTTTCATTACTCCCTAAAGACTAAAAATTCTTATTCTGACAAAACACTGTTTTGCTCCATCACTACATAAACAAGAAACATGACACATTGCCTAACCACGCAAGCCTTAATCACAAGTTTAACTGTCCAGCATGTGAACAGTTCCACCAGAGTACGCCTACTCTGCAGAGAAGAGACTCCTTAGAAACCACAAAATCTAGCTCAAAAATTTCTGTCCTAATTTATACTTATGAAAGTTCATCATCTTAGAGTACTCATCACTTTAAGCCACCTAAGTCAGATCAGGATCTATGTATATTTGTTGCACGTCTCATACATTAGCGAGAGACTTTTTTCTGAGTGCATAATGCCCGAGGAAGCCTAGATTTTATCACTGTTCAAACGTGAGGTCCTGGTTCTTCAGACGAAAGCTCCCTCTGAAATCCCTGGGAGCTGCAGGATCAGACTGTAAAGCACTAAGAAGACCTGACCTTGCAATGCATTGCTAAATTCACGACTTCCACTTTTGTCCCACTGGACAAAAGAAGAACTAATTCTGGAAATAAGCACTCGGAAAACTGGGCATGCAGTAACATCTACAATACCTAGAAAAAGTTTACCTATAATGAGGAGTGGCAGGGAATCTCCTGTCTCCCCTGGTGCTTTGCAAATAGAAACAGAACTTTTTGAGAAAAAGAATGTGTACCTATTTCTGTAAAGATGTACTTATCCTGTTTCCTGAGCTAGTCTACATTGTATTAACTTATACACAGAAAGATAAGCTTAAATAACTGAGGTCTGGAATATTCAGAAATGTTAAGGCACATTTCTTTGACTCTGTCCTGCTTACCTTAATAGTACATCAGGTAAAAGGAACAAAAATGTTCTGGAAGTTGCAGGACAGTTTGTAGGGTTTAATCAAAGTAAAGTAAACTATGTTTGAAAAGAAAATTACTGTTAATTCCAGCTCTAAAATGAGCCTTTTGGGGTTGTGCCTAAATGTCGTATTTCAATAAATATACTTCTGTTTATCTTAAGTACATTTAAAACTGCATGATCGGGTATGAGAGCTCTGAAAATACCACAGGAGGCTGAAATAAATTGATATACCATAATGAAACAGCAAAGTACAATACAGATGGCGAGTCTAACACTGAATTTTATGAATTAGATTTTAAATTGAATTCAAAGGGTCCAAGACTGACAGAAATGCGCATCCTACAAATGTTTTTATATTATTTTTGTTCAGACAAAATACATTTACGTGGGAATTGGCACACTAAAGAAATATCATTTAGATATAAATATATATGTTAAATTCAGTAATACAGCTAACTGTGGGCCTGCTAAAGTCATAGTCACCACAAGATACATCGAAACCGTGGGCAGATCGGGTTGCCAGAGAACCGCGTTAAACCGGTACCAAAGGAGAAACGTTTCGTGTAGATGCATCACGCGGCAGAGCACGGGCGTTTAACACCGAGTCGAATCGCCAATTAGGGCCCTTTTACATAGTTGTAAAGTTTTTTTGTGGTGAAGAGTGTCCCTCCCGGCTTTGTCCAAGCTTCCAGAAAACGGGCTGCTCTGCCCCAAGGAGCGTTCCCAGCGGCAGGAAGAGCCCGATCCGCCGCCCGCGGCGGGCAGGGCGCCTCAGGAGGCGGCGGTCGCCCCCGCGGCGGCACCCCGAGCCCGCCGGCTGCGCCCCTTCCCGTGCGCCCGGCCCTCCCGCACGGCGCCAGTCCCCCAGCAGCAAGCAGCCCCGCGGCGGCCGCTGCTCAGAGCCCTTACAAGCACCGGTCACGGCCGGCCAGGCACTTCGCGCCGCTCGCGAGTTCCACAGGTGCGCGGGCACGCGACGCCAACGGCCGCCCTCCGCGGCGCGCGGGCTCAGCCGCCGCCATGCCGCCGCCCGGGCCCCGTGGGCACCGCGCCCCGAGCCCGCTCCTCAGCTCCGCCCGCCTCCGCCTCCCCGCCGGCTCCGCGGCTCCTCCGCCGTTCGCGGCGGCCGCGGGCTCCCGGGCCGAGGGAGACGCTCCCGCGGGGGCCGGCCCGCCGCCCCGCGGCGCAGTTCTCGGCCCGGCGCTCACCTGTGGCCGCCGGCGGAAAGACGTCGCCTCTGTCCGCCGCCGCAGCCCGCGCGGGCAGACGGCCGCCGTCCGCCGCGGAGGGGTTGAGCACTTGGAAGGCCCATCGGGTGGGGAAGGGGCCGCCCGAGGGGCTGAGGGGCTCCGCCGCGGGGCACAGCTTGAGGGGCACGGGGCTGGCGGGCAGGGGACGCGGCTGGGCCGCGCTCTGCGGCGCGCCGGCCCGCAGCAAGTTCTCGATGAGGAAACTTTTGCCCAGGCTGCCGAAGCCCGGCGCCGCCGGCAGGTTGAGCAGCGCCGAGGAGCCCACCAGGTCCCAGTACAGGGCGCTGGGCAGCATAGCGAGGGCGGGCTGCCCGCCCGGCCCGGCCCGGCCCGGCCCGGCCCCTCAGCGCGCTGCGACGGGGCGGCAGGCGGCGGGCGGCGCCGCTGCCCGCGGCGGGCTGCGGAGCAGCGCGGAGCGAAGCGGCCGGGCGCGGAGGCGCGGCGGGCGGCTCTGCCGGGCCGGAAGGTGTGTCCAAGCTCACTCATTATGTCAGCCGGGCCGCGCCGTGACGGACGCGGCCAACAAAGCCGCCGGGCCCGGCAGCCCCCCGCCTGCCTCGTCCGCCCGCCCCGGGCTGGCGCGGGGCGGGCAGGACCCGCCGGCCGCACCTGCGCGCGGGGAGGCCGCGGCGGCGGCGAGGTCATGTCGACCTCTTGGTCTCATGAGGTAATAGGGAGACAGTCATTAGCTCACTCCCTCCGGGCTTTCCTATCTGCTCAGCTCTTCCACTGGGTTTTAACGTGGGTCTCCATAAATCTCGTTGGGATCAGCACTGCACTCTTAATCATGTTTTCCCTGAGATGTGCAACGGTGCCTTCTGAAGGCATAAACATCTTTTGGCAGGAGTGGTGCTGGCTGTTTCTGCCTGTTTGTGTGTGCATCGCTTACTTGGTTATTTGCACACCACATAACATGGCAGAGACATATCATAATTTGCCGGTTAAACACACACACACACCCACACCCCCACACACACCCACAAAGTTAAATTGAATGCCGTTCCCAAAGACTTTGGGAATGGTGAAGTGAGTTTGCCCACAAATCCTCTTACTTCAAGCAGCAGCTAACCAGTGTCTTCTGCAAAATCCTCTGGACCAGGTGTGTCTGATGTTACTGCATAGCAGGAGGGGCACAATCCCTAATTGTGGCCTTGGATGCTATCGCAGGACAGTTACTAACTGCAACCCACTGGAAAAATGGAAGTGTTGTCAGACTCCAGATGGGAAGGATGTTTATACCGCTGAGATACTAGGTAACAGCTCAGGAGAAGTGATTTAATCACTTGGATGTCCCAGGGTTTCCTTCATGTCCTTGGGCAGCACCACACTTTGGGCACTTACCTGGCCATCTGAGGTCAATGCTTCCCTAAGAAGACAAGACTGGTAGCTCTGTTTTGCCCTAGGGGTCCACTCTTTGGTCTTTAGCAGTGGCTATATGAATACAGAAGAATAAGAACAGGACAAGCATATCTGATCCTTTCTCCTGATATACTTCCATTCTCCATTCTTCTCAGCTCAAGGGATTTCTATGCTTAAGCACTTGCTTTTACAGATCTGAAGGCCTTGATTTCTTTAAACTGAAGATATTAATGTAAGTATTTCACTTGTGAGCATTCTGAGACCCCTGTGTTACAGAATTTAGCTTAATGGAGCCCAGAGTACATGTGATGGTAGTATATATATCACTGTAATATGAAGAAGAAGAAATATGTATTTATTATGTTTTTAAAGGAAAGAAGTGAGTCTTCCCAGGAGAGCACCTGCTTTGGAGCATTGCAAGTCACTGGCTTTCTAATTACCCCTCATAAATTTATTCACACTTCAGGATTTATTCTGTCTTTTCTTTCACTGGCCAAATTCTCATAGAGTTCCCAAGGGCCTGAGACACTGAAAACCATAATTCAACACTTGGGCAAGTGCAGTTAGTCCATCCAGCTGTGCTGCATGAATAAAAGGTGTTCACCATGCAAAAGAGAGTTGTCAAAGACAGTAGCTTTCAAAGAGAGGCTTGGAGTTTGGTTTCCTTCAAAGCCGTTTCTCATCCCAAAGTGTCTGCTATTGTGTTATGACAATCATAAGTGTGCTAGATCTGTTAATCTTAGCTGTGTGGTTCAATAAAGTGTGATTAGCAAATTAGACGTTTCTGTGAAATACAAGACTCCCACATGTTGCATTTGACAACAGCTGTGCTCCGTTGAAGAGTGTGATCTGTGACACAATGGGTTAACAATTCACATCAGGTTTCGTTGTAGTTCCCAGGTACAACTCATTCATGATGAGGACTGTTTTAGGAGTTTTCTTACTCTCTCCCCCTTTAATCGGTCAGTGGCCTCTCACTCATACTCTGGCTCCACTCCCTTAGCTGTACCATCAAAAGACTGCAAACTAGATCAGCGAACTCATCCAGGTTTTAAATAAGACAGTCAAATATGGTTATTTTTCAAGGGATCCCCAGCACAGAGCTAAAATCAGTTGTGTGAGCTTAGACCAGGGTCGCACTGGAGAATAGCTGAATGAACTCATTAAAGCAGGACAGCCTTTGAGCGCTTCGTGTCAGGGAAAAACATCTCCATAGCTGTGCCAAGCAGCAGCTAGCAAATTCTGTTTATCCTCTGGCTGTGTGATAATCAGGTACAGTCAGGCCCAAGAAATGTTACCTTTCTAAAGCTGGAGAGAACAGTGATTTAGCAGAAAAGTATAGGTTCCTCATTCTTATTTGGGGTATGAACTGCCTTGAGTGTGAAAGCAAGTGGCATTCCTAAACACAGATCCTTTTCCATGGATGCAACCAGAAATGTGTGACAAATGGATCATTAGCTAGGGAGCTGGAAAGTCATTGCATGTATGGTAGCTTGATAGATACAGTGAGCAGAGACAATATTCGCATGATGAATATCTTTCATTCCTTTTCATCTGGTTCTGCAAACTTAGAGAGTATTTAGTCTGTATTTGTATTTTGCCAATTTATTTATTTACTTTTACCTTAACCAGAACAAAAGTTTTCCTTAACTGGATATCTATATCTGGCATGTTTTGGGGGAATGGAGAACATTAAGATGGAGATTTCTCAGATTTCAGTGTTTAAAAATGGGATATATGAACATTCATGAAATGCCCAGCACTCCCTGTTATGCCTCCCCATGGGGAGTCCAGGGTGCAGTCTTACTGCCAAGACAGGCAGTTTATTTAACATACCAAGTGCAGCCAAATGAAGTCTCCCTTTTCTGTATCAGCTCTGCCCTTTCTCAATTGCTTTTCCATCCTTGAATTGTGGGGTTTCTCTCTTGCAGCTCCTTCCTTGTAGTAATTCATGTTAAGCTGAATCCTGTCTCTAGTTCACACTTTTTCTTACAAACCTTTCCATTGCTTAACTTGAGGCAATATTAGCTGTCAGATGCTCCTTCTAACTTTCTTTCCAATAACTTCTCACTTGTTGACATATTTGACTTACTTCTTTTAAAACTGCTAAATATATGACTAAGTCATAAGCTGCAGCAGTCAACCACAAAACCCAAACAACAGAATCAATTCTTTATTCTTTAATCATTTCCTTATTTCACACTCTACCGGATTCAATCGACATCTACATTATTTGGCAAATTAATATACATTTAATTTTCCTGCAGCCCATTTTAACAACCAGAGTCTCTCTGGCTAAGAAAGTTGCTTAAGGCTTAAGCACCTAAGGTTTAGGTCTACACTCCAGTAAATTGCTCCAAGGTATCCAAAGGGTAATGGGAGTGCTCTTTTATTTTACTGCATAGGCTATGTTGGAAGCTGGTAGCATAGGTGCAAGATGCATTGTCCAGGACCTTGTGGCAGCAGCACCTAAAAAGCCTTGTATTTCAAA
The DNA here is from genome assembly GCF_036370855.1 of Dromaius novaehollandiae. NCBI lineage: Eukaryota > Metazoa > Chordata > Aves > Casuariiformes > Dromaiidae > Dromaius > Dromaius novaehollandiae. The sequence goes on from NC_088098.1 coordinate 30,556,959, forward strand.
AGAAGCTTGTAAAAGGCCTACCTAGTCCAGGGCAAATTCACACTCTGCTGTTTCTGGCTATAAGAGTTTTCCAAAAGGCATCTCCAATCATCATGGATAAAATGCCCAAAACTGATTAAAAAACATATTTAAGTCATTTCAATGGTCTTTACATTCTCTTAAATTCAGATACACAGAAACTCTAGTACAGCTGCCATTTCTACCTGTGAAGACCTCACATGGTGTGAGCCATCTGCCTCCACACTTCCAAACCATGTTCCACTTTGGCAGCCTGAGATACTGAAACAGTATTACTGCCATTTTATTCAGTATAGCCAAGAACAGGGATCTCGATATAGAAACAGACACACATTCACAGGAGACAGAGATGAGGTAATTCAATACAGGTCTTTTCTAATGCTGTCTTTGCTTAGGCGTGCTAAAGGCAGCTCTACGCAGTCGTAATTTTAGTGGATTCTGCGTATGACATTTTAGTGACATCTATTTTAACTTACTTATTAATGATTCCCAACTTTGCTTTCCAGCAAAAATAATGCCAAACCCTCCCTCCTTTTCTGCTTGTAAGCTTTAGAGTGACGTATTCCAGTCAAAGGAATAATACATGAATCCTAGCGGAGTATATGCACACTTCCTGGGATTGACCCTGAAGTTCTCTGTCACCAAATGCCCTGGGCTTAGGCATCATAATGCACGTCCAATAGCATAATCATCTGCCATTTTGCAAGTGAGATGCATTTTCCGCACTCCTGGAGAGGTTCTTCATACTGTTCTGTCTGCCCTAAGCATGATAGACAACAGTCTGCAAAAGTACAGTCTTCAAAATAATACTAAGCTTGACAAGCAAAGGCTAGGAGATGTCATAACTGCAGAACTGCTATAGGCTTTTAGCCAGATACTGCTCTGAATTTCCCTTCCCCACTCAAAAATGCCTCACCTGACATTTTAGTCATAATCATATATGAGGAGGCTGAGTGTCACAGCCAGAGAAAGCAGCTCCCTGTCAGGTTATGCTAACCTGGGTGCAGATCACCCTGCCGAGCTCCACGCTGGAGGCACCACAGAACAACAGCGACAGCAGCAGCCCAGGTGCTCAGCAAACTAGGAGCAAAGCTGGTATCTGCAGAAGGAGTTTAAGTTTTGATCATGAGTTTATTTCTAAGTTCTTGTACCATAACCCAAACTATTTTGGCTTAAAACTGCTACTTCAGCTACCATGAAGCTTAGGGCACAGTTCAAATAGAAAGTATGGCACCTGCATGTTGTGAAGCACTGATCTGGTGTAAGCTGACTTCTTAAGCATAGTTTACACCAAAAAATGTTGGGGTAACTTTCACTGGACCGAATTCTGCTGGATGAGTGTCACTTACCTGCACCACTTCATGGTTGGATGTCCCACACGCAGCCCAGGCTTTTCTTTCCTGCTTTCCTCCCTCTCTGCTGCAAAGCCTTCTCCTGGTGTCCCTGTCTTCCAGTAGAGCAGATGCAGGTCCATGTCCTACGTTGTTCAACTGGGCAGCTGCTGGCATCAAACCTTTCCCTCCCAGCTGCCAGTTTCCCCAGATTTGGACCCACCACTCACAGTCAGCCTCTCCTCTTGGCTCTGGGACTGAACATGTCTTGCTTGTGCTCTTTGCTAGGAGATACATCCGCCAAGGCTGCCTTTCTGCCTGAACAAAATCACTTTGGTTTTAAACCACCAAATGGTTGAATTCTAACACTAAGCAATGCCTAGGCAGAGCCAGAGCAGTGCTGAGCGGGGCACAAACCTGGCCCAGCCCTTCCAAAGCAAAAAGCATGCTGCAGTTTACACGGGGCCTTCAAAAGTCTATAAGCTTCTCAAGGTCTAAATTAAACTCTTAGGTACTGAAGATTTTACAGCACGGACAGGTAATTATGAGCTCACTTCCATCAGACAGAACTCTTAACTCTGCAGGATTGACTTTATAATTTAGGTGGTCTGAAGTACAGCTGTAGAGATTTACTGGTAGAGGAAGAGGGTGCCTGTGTATGAGCGTTAGAATACAGAATAGAAGATAATAGTAATATGGTCAGCTAACATTACTGACAATGGTAGGCTTAAAAATTTAGGCTAATTTATTGGTTATGAATGTTTCACTGTTGTTTACAAGACACTTTCATTGGGTTGTTTCTTTATTGGGCTATTTACTGAACATTCTCATGCTTTTGTGCGACAAATGACAGAATTATTTAATCATTTATTCAGTTGACTTATAAGCACTGGCATGTGCTGTGAAAGAGTACATATCCTGCTTGTTGCATTTTGGGGAGATTTGTACTGTACAGGAAGGCTGCAATTTCTCTGCAAATAGCTGTGGAGGTTGGGGATGCTTTTGGAAAGCACAATGGAGCATGCAGGGTGGGAGAGAGACTCCATGCAGCAGACGTATTGCATATACACAGACTGGGAGATACCCAAGTGGAGGAGAGATCCTGCCATCAGAGTAGCACACCTGATTTTCTTCAGGAGACGAGAGATAAGAGCTCATGTGGGCTTTATTTGATCTAAGACACCAAAAGATGATCTACTGGAAAGCAAGACCAAAGGCAAGAACTTGCCATGTGGGACTACTGTAGAAGGAAGATTTTCAAACCTTCCAATTTAATCTTATTAGATCTTTTTTTGTTTGTTTGTTTACTCTAGATAAATAATTATTCTGTTCTGGCTTATTACTTTTGTACCGTAATAAAAGATAGCTGTAGAGAAGCCTTTGGTATCTCTTTCTGGAAAAGGGTAGTGTGTGGAAGGAGGAGAAAATTCTGTTTCCATACTCTGGCCAAGCTGGGGTCCTCTCATATCTCAGGACTGGCTCCATCTGGCTTGAAGATGTCTTCAGCGCATAGGGAGACACGGGCAGTGCTCAGAAACCAGAGTAGGAAACTATGCTGCCATCTCACTCTGCGTGCAGCAGCAAGGGGGACCTCGAGGCCAGGGTGGGCTTGCATTGGATGTGGCGAGCTGTGCTCACGAAGGCACCTGACCTTGCAAGCCACTGCCGCCTCATGAAGGAACAGCGACTTGCCACAAAACTGGCATCCAGCCCACAACACTGGAAGATTTGGGGCACCCTATTGTTGCCATTTTAATTTTTCAATTTTTAATTTTCCGTTTAATCTCTGGCACTTACTTCTCTTCCTACCTCCCACTGTTTTTTACACAGCTCTGACATAAAATTTGCCAGGTTAGTCAAGCTTTTGAGAAGTTTACATTTAACAAAAGCATTTCACAGGACTCCTGGCTGAACGTAAGTGTTCACCGGGAAACTGCTGTGCTGAGGAATCACCATCATTCTCAACAAATACAGATGGAATTAGCAGTCTTTCAATCCAGGTCCATAAAAAGCTTTTCAATTTTAAATGACTGAAATCATTTCCATCAGAACTGCCTTGGCATTAGATCTCAGCAAGTTGCAAAAAATACATAGAAGTAAAATGTTGGAAGTGTGAAAAGAAATTGATTCCCTGTCAGTTATGTTGCAGATGTGTGCAAAATCTTACCACAACATGCACCCTGGCTTCCATGCGTGATTTTAACACATGTTGAAATCTAGCTATGTGAATGTGGCTAGAACGTTTAAAACTATGCTTCTTCCTGCAGAAATCACACATGGAAAATTTCTGTCCTCATGCATTTTATTTGGTGAATTTCATTTTCATAGTTGAACTTTTTTCATTTATGTGACGTATCAGGAATAAAGTGGAACATGTGAAAGAGAGCTTATATAATGCAACTTGTAATTTACATTTAATTAGATAGTAGCAGGATCTACTGCTCCTGCTCAGATACAAAGGATTCAGAAGGCAGCATATGAAACATACATGAGTGAGCTCTCAGAAGATGACTTATGTTCCTAAGAATAAATCATATTTCCAACTCTGCTGATGTGTAATACAGAGCTTATCCTATAGTCTGTACAGCATCGCCTTATATACTTTGGTATGATTTACTGTCCACGCAGCAGTGCTGTTACTTCAGGAATCTGGTGATAGAAAAAACAGAGTGAGGTCCTTTCTGAATGTCTTGGGTCTTTCACACAATTTGTACTGTGTACCTTTGCACTCCTGGGAAAGTGGTGGTGTTAGAGACTTGTGTAATTGTTTCAGGGAATGTTTTTTGATATTGGGTTAATCTGCTGAAATCCATGTAGCGCTCAGAAGTACCAGGTGGTCAGAGCACTGTGATCCTCTCACAGATCATAGTTTCCAGCTGTTTTTTTAACCAAAAGACTAAATTATTAAATGTCCTTCTAGCAATTTATAGCTTGAAGTAGTTTAAAGAAGGTGTGAGAATCATTTCCCTCAGCCCCCCTCCCTCGCCAGGAGGTTTCTGCTGCCAGTTCTCTACCATGGTCCATCTTCCCCTTACTTCCTATTTGCTGCTGCTGCTGCAGTTTTCAAGGCTTTAGCATCTTCAGGACAGAGGACGGGACAGCACGCTGCTGCTGTGCTCCTGTGCAGGTGGGTCTGTCTCCAAATAACCAGAACAGATGGACATTTTTTTTCTATTCACAATATGTGTTTTCATTAATACACTAGTTTTCTTTTTTTACTGTGCTAAAAGGGCCCTACAATAACACATACACATAATATTATTGAAGGAGAAATCAGATACCTTCATATTATCAGGTAAAATTCCCCCAAGCTGAGAGTTTTCCTGAATAAAGGCTGCAGGGTTGGAATCTTTAAAGTCTGCAGCATAAACTGGGACATGGAGGACTCCACCAATAATCCCCAAGATTTTAACAGGAAGCCAGTTCTTTATAAGCTTTTAAGTTTGCTGAGAAAACCTATTAAGTAGATGCATATTTCTTTGCTCCTCTATGTTTTGTCTTGCCGTAATAAGGCTGCTGGGAGTAATATGTGCCATTCTGCTGTGTGTACCTTCCTTGAAACAGAACCAGTTCAGTTATTTTTTAAGTTCCTTAAACATTGCAAACACTTGTTTCCCCAAAACAGCACAGAATCAAAATGTGTGTGCATGAAAAAAGGAACGTTTGCCCACGTATTCTCACTGACTTCATTGTTTTGTTTTAAATTTAGCAACGTAAGGCAGGGGAGCATGTGGAGGTGGGCTACTGCATTCAGAAGCATTTTACCCTCAGAGGTGAACGGTCACAGTTTGGTTAGGTCCCAAATGGCTGACTTGGATGACTCCAATACTTCCTAACTGAAGTGTTAGGTAGTATAATGAAATTTCAAGGCAAAGAAAAACACAAATAGTTTTTGCAGTTGTGAAAGGAGTAAAATCTTGAAAACAAGGTCTCAACCCAGCATTTACAATCCACTTCTGTGGTCCATTAGGTGAGCAAAAGTCCCACTCAAGTAACATTGCAGAAAAAGCACCAGACTGGTTCCCTGTGGCAGTTTGCCTTTACCACACACCATCGTAACATCATGGATTGTTTCCTTCCCCCTGAGAGAAGCCTATTACTAGAATACCGAAAGAAAAGATACTGAAGTTCAGAGCAAAGAGGACAATAGGATGTGAGCTAGATGTGCTTTTCAAATGTTGTACAAAGAAACAGAGATTTGCCAACGTTTTCCTGAAAAACAAATAATGAAATAAATAAGCATCGGTTGTTGAATATAGCCATTCATTTATCCAAAGTCAACATCTTTTCTCTTTCTGCAGGTAGAATAACTGCAATCCATTTTCAAAGGAAGACTAGTGCAATTGCCTGTTTGATATTAGTAATTGAGCACTTTTCACAATTCAGGGACCATCTTTTGTGCAAGTCTAGCCAAGGTGTCACTGAAGAAAATAGCAGTATTTCAGTCTGGTACTCTCAAAAGGTTTGAGCCCACCTGATCCAGTTAGCTGACAGGTTACATATCAGGCTGATCATGGCAACTGAACACCACTAAAGTCAAGATGACCATTCAGAAGAGTTAGGCTTTTAGAGAACTGGACTTTAAAATTTCCCAAAGGAAATCTCATGATTTTGCTATTTTTCTGCTCACAAAGGAACTTTTCATTTTCATGGTAACCAAAAACAGGTTGAAGCAAAACCCCCAAATACCCCATTTCTGAGGAAACAAGCACAAATGCTTCACAAACAATATTTGGGACGGGGGGAAGAAGGAGTGTGAAGCTGCAGTGAGGGATATAGTCTGCAGGAGAGCAGGATGGGATTCCTGCTTAGCAGCTGACAAAGCTTTTATTGCTAAGAGCAATGCAGGGACCAGGCAGGCTGACCAAGCACCCTGACCCACAGGAAAACAGCATTTCTGCAGACAAAGATAGCGCTTAAATCTACTTACCCTAATTTATCCCATTGACTTCAGTGGGGCTAACTGACAGACTAAGGCAAGGAAATATGATCCTGCTAAATAATCTCCAAAATGATATTTTGCATTTAAGTTGTTACTTTCTGGGAAAGTCTGCTCTGTGTGTTACAAACTTTTTTTGTTCTTGTGTTTTACGTTGTTTTTCCCAGACATTGCTGTTTGATGTGCATAGGGCACTATGCCATTTGCGTCACATCTTTCCTGCACATGATCTATAAGTCTGTAAAATTCCCCTGTTTTTCACAGGAAGAGCTAGTGATCTAATAAAATCCAGTAAAAGCAGGATTGGAAAAATCTTTCAAGACTAATTACTCTTCCGTAGTTTTTTTAAAATCAAATAGATCTTTTTCTGGAAATTCTTTATATTTAATGAAGTAAAGCTATCACAGAAAACCATTAGCATTTTTTAAACTTCCTCTGGAAATTTTTTATTTGCTAGACTGTGGAAGACATATATTTTCCTGGTTGCTACAGATACAAATGACAGAAAAGACACGTTTACTTCTATGTACCAACTTCTTACCAAGAGTGTTCTCCTCAGTTGTTTCCAAAGCCTGAGATACCTGAATGTTTAAGCACTTCTCTGTCTGAATTCAGTCTTGTCTCATGTGAACGTTTGCCAGGCAGGAACTGGGCTGTCAGCTTCATCCCATCAAAAGGACTTTCAGTGCCATGAGCTGCAGGCAGGTTCCAATTGTTAAGTCATTCTTGCCTGGGCTGAATTTAAAGTCAGGCTCCTGGAGCGAATGGAAGTTGCTGGAGGCAACTGTTCAGCAAAAGGCATTAAAATCATATGTCTAATAATTATTCTTTTGACTCAATTGCCCATTTGCTCTTTATTTTTATAACCAGTGGAACCTAAGGGCAGCAAATACTGCATAAGGGGAACAAATCCTGCATAATAGTTCTTGTTTTGGTACATTCACTTAGTAGTGATTTATTAAGGACTGCTGAATAAACCTGATTAAAATGCATAAACAGTTCTGAACAGTAAACAACCATGTCTAAGGATGAAAAAATGGGACCCACATGCTGTGCATGGAAATTGCCCTTAACAACATGGCCTATTGTTGAACAGATAGGAAGCCAAAGGTTGCTTGTAATCAAATTTGAAGTTTCCCATCACTTATAAAAGCAACACTTCCTTGTGTAAACGTTTCAATTTGTTGTTGTTTAAAACTGCTTCCTGACTTAATCCCTACAGGAACCCAGGATTTCTTTGATTGTCAGGTAGAAAGACAATTTCAAATTAAAGTAACTTTTGTGTTTAGGCAAGGTAAAACAAATACTCTTAACCCAAGCAACAAAATCTGCATAGTTTGTTAAGATTAATGAGAATAATTCACCAGTTGCATCAATTTAAAGTTATTCTCTTCTGAAAATTTCCCCTGTTTTGCAATTAAACAATAATACAAAATAGAGAGATGCAGAGCAGAGAGTACAGCAGTACTAACCTGCCTGACTTGGCATGGCAAGTAGGAGCTCCTTGCAGATTATTGATTTTTCCCTCAATTAATGAGGTTAATTAATTACAGAAATTTGCGTATTAAAAAATGATCTAATGTGTACTAACAAATTCCACTCTTTACATTAATGCCAGGACTTTGAGTCATGCTTAGAATGAAGAAAAGTAAATTTCAAAAAATAAAGGTTGCTTTTGAATATTCTAACAAATGTAGATTCATCTTATTGATGCACTTTAGAGCAATGAAATCTCAAGTCCCAGCTAAGCTATGAGTGCCACTACCCTCCCTCTATACACAGAGGGAGCTTTGCCACAGTCTTCCAGGGAGCCAAGAGTTCCCCCACTGTGTTTGAGGTCTCTGTACAAAACAGTGTCTCTCTAACATTCTTAAAACTTTTTTTTTCCTGTAACGCAAATAGGACCAAACTGTGTCTTTATGTCTAGAACACGACTCCCTGTTATCTCTCTGTCATCTTTGAGAGGTCACAGAGGCCAACGGAGGTCCCCAACAACTAGAGAAAGGCAAGTGTTGCACCCATCTTCAAAAATGGCCCAGAGGACAATCAGGGCAATGACAAGAACTAAAGGAGCTTTATGAAACTCGATGAGGAGAAAAGCACAGCGTTGCCCCTGGGAGGAAAGAGCCCCCCGCATCAGCGCAGCCTGCAGATGGATGGACAGGGAGAGGAGTTCTCTGTGGAGAAGGCTCTGGGAGTCCTGGGGGCAGCAAGCTGAGCGTGGGCCAGCAGTGTGCCCTGCCTGCAAGAAAGACCCACAGCATCCTGGGCTGCATTAGCAGGAGCACAGCCAGAAGATTGTAGGACGTGATTATCCCCCATTTCTCGGCACTTGTCAAACCACATCTAGATACTCTGTCCAGTTCTGGGTCCCCCAGTACAAGAAAGACATGGATAAGCTGAAGCAAGTTCAGCAAAGGGCCACCAAGCTGCTCAGGGGCTGGAGCACTTGGCCTGAGGGAAAGGCTGAGGGACCAGAGCTTGTTCAGCCTGGAAAAAAGGCAGCTTTGGGAGACCTAGCAGCAGCACCCCAGCACCTACAGGGAGGTTCACAAGAAGACAGAGCCAGGCTCTTTTCAGGGATGCATGGAGGGAGAAAAGAGACAATAGGCATAAACTGAAACAAGAGGTTCAGACTGGATATAAGGAAACCCTCTTCCTCCCTGAAGACAGTCAGGCAGTGGAGCAGGTTACCCAGGGAAGTTGCGCAGTCTCCATCCTTGGAGCTTTTCAAGACCAACTGGATAAATGTCCTGAGCAACTTGGTCTGAACTCAGAGGTGACACTGCTCTGAGCAGGAGGTTGGACTAGAAACCTCCAGAGGTCCCTTCCATCCTGAATTATCCTGTGATCCTATTCTGTGATTCAGGAACAAAGTTAGCAACAGTATTATGTAATCTATGCTGATCAAACCAATTTTTAATAATGTTATAATTAGGAATGTTCCATGTAATAGGCTTTACAATGTATATTGAACCTCAGCAGAGAGCTGACTGAGCCAACACAATATGCTGAAGACAGAATATTCCTAGAGCTTCCTGGAAAACCTCTGCAGCCCTGAGCTAGGGCCTCTCATACTGGGATAAGACAGGGATGCACAAAGCCACAAGTCCTTCTGTATTTAAGCATCTTCTGGTTAAGATGATGGTTCCTATTTTTGCAGATACCCTTTATTAGACCAAAATGCTTCTTTTTGAATAAGTATGTCACAAGCCATAGCACTGAAGCTGAGCACAGCCAAGAATAAGAGGTCTGTGGGACAGAAGAGGCAGTAGAAAAAGCCCCTCTCTGTATCCCGATGATGAGTCCTCATGCTCTGCTGCCAGACTGCTTCTAGATTTTGCATCAGCCAGCCTGGGGCTGCCAGGCTATATGCCTGGCTTACACAAGGAAATGGGTATCATTTTTGCCACTAAACATGTTTCGACTAAAAGAGGCCCTAGCTATTGTGTTTAGTCATTACTTTTTCCATCTGTTAGAGACACAGATTCTGCCAACCAAAACAGACCCATCTAGGGATGTAGGTGAAAAGAAAACCTATTTGTGGGTTGCAGAGCAGGCTTAGGCTTGGGGTTGGCACAGAGGCACAGGAGCTGGGGCTGGTAGCATGGTCCGTGGAAGGGCCTGGAGCAGGGGGAGGGCTCAACTGCTGGAAACCCGGGTTTTTTAGTTGCCCAGAAGCTTACATGAAGTCGTGTGGGTCACTTCCTTGGACACAGATGCCTTCATCTATACTTAAAAGGTTATGTCTGATGAGGATCTGTTTGAAAGCGTGTGATTAAAATTCAGAAGGTTTCTGTTGGAATTAATCATAGCTAGCATGATTACAATCAGTATGAAGGCACTCATGTCTTTAGGAAGCAACTATTTTATAACCAATATGATAGAGCATTAGTGTTTTTTGTCCTAACCACATAGTTACACAGGTTTTGTGAAGTCGGATATAAAAATGAAAGTCCTGCCTGGTTTACTGTTTGGATCTTAGACAATTTTGGCCCTTGATTTAGAAAATTAATTAGTCAAAATTAGAGATCATCATCTATTTTATGAATACTTTTAAATGAGAATAGTGTCTGTTGCCTTAGGGTACTGACAGCTGTTTCCTGACATGGAACTTTATTTCAAACAGGTATTAATACTGTTAAGGTTTCACTTAAGGTTAAGGTTATACCTTAAATATTTTAGGATTGATGGGATTCATATTGTCTTGGGGTGCAAGACTGTATGATTAAAACTGTGCTGTGATGAAAACATAGGACAGAATATAAGGAATCCTGGTTTTGTTCTTTTCATGTCTTGCAGGTTGGCAGGAAATGAGCTGCTGTTTTTGTAGATTAGAAGCTCCTCAGATGTGGGATACACTCTGTTATTATTAGCTGCTCTCCATACCTTTTTCATTCTTCAATTGCCTGTTTTTAATGTGATGCCCAATTAGTGTACAAAGTTGTAGATATTTATTTACATTTTGCTCTCCAAGCAAACAAATAGCAAACAAACAAGCTATTTCCTTTCCCAAGTACTTACAAATATCAAACAATGTAATCAAATTTCTGCTATTACACTGAAATCCTTTTTCTGATCATTTTCGCAGAAATGGAAGAATAAATTTTGACAATAAATGTAGTCTTAAGATTCACCTCTTTAAAAATATCTGTGCTTTTTTCTGATACTTTCAAACATTCATTTTCTTTCTCTACTCAACTTTCTCAGCTAAAATCCAGCCTTATGATTTTCTTCTGCATTGCACAAATGCACATCTGTTATGGAGCGTTTATATATTACAGGCAAAAATGCTATGGCTAATTGCAATTCTTATGACTTCTCTCAATTTATACCCACTTACTAGTGCTCTCTTATTTCATTTAAGCCATTTTTCCCCAGTGTAAAATGTCACCATTAATACCATATTTGATGATGGTACATATCAATCTTTTATGTGTTACTAAATCAAAAAGCCCCTTTGTAGTCAACTTAGGATGTCTCCTACTTCACACCTGTCAATTTTCATTGTCTTTCTGGTGCAGAAGTTAATCACATTAGTTAAACACAATTTTCCCTTTATATATCCATGCTGACTAGTGTGTTCATATGTTTCCCAGTTAAGTTTCTAATTAATTACTGAAATCATTTTGTGTGTGTTTTTTTAATATAACAAATCATGCCTAGGTAGCATGTGTTAAGGAGAAGATCAGTTAACTGAAACGTGCCAGCAGGGAGAAATTATTTAGGACTACATCCTAATGTTAAAAAGAGATGTAAACACCAGACAATGAGCCTCTGACATGTTTATCATGTGTTATTTAACCTATTACTATTTGTCAGTCTCTCCTACATACACAAACTCTGCTTCTGCATTAACCATATATAAGCACATTACTGCAGCCAGTAACCCCTATTTAACCCTCCTTCCCAGCTCATTGAAATAGAAGTCTAAAGGATGTGATCAATGACTCAATTAAGGTCTGAGATTGTAATCTAGTCGGGTGTTTGCATAGTGCCCAGTTCTTTGTATGCCATTACTTCTTTCTTCCCCACACACTCATTTAAGATGTCTTACTTCTTATTCTGTGGAAGAATGCCCAGCATATCAATGACATCATGTAAGAACTGTTCCTTTTTCATTATTAAAATCATTAGAGTTAGTCAGACATTTCCTGACAAAATGTTTTTGGTTGGAAAAACACTCATTTGAAAATACAAAAATCACTTTTGTCTTAAAATTCATTAACAAAACCGAAAACTTATGTATTGCTACTATGGGCACTCAGTTTTGATGATAAAATATATAATATGATCAATCCCATCAAAATGTAACACTCCAGTAAAATAATTTCCATGTTTCAGGGACAAAACTTTTCTGAAATTTCCCTTTGTAGGAAATGATGATATCCCACTTTATTATTCCAATTGGCAATGCAATTTCAAAAGGTCAGAACTGTTCATGAAATAGATTACTTGCAGGGTTTCTGAGTATGTGGTTTTCTGACTGTCCTCATGTCAACCTCAGTAGAAGCACCACATCCCATTTTCTCAAGCTACTTGAAATATGATATTGCTGATCACCATTACAAGATCTTCTCTTTGACAATTACAGACAATACCTTATGAGCTGCTGTCAATGTAGGTTTTTTTCTTACTGCTGTGTCTGACTTACAAAAATGTTATTCTGATGATCTGAGGTCCAGCCACCTTTTTGTTTTCTTCTTAGCTACTGAAACCATACCTGTGCGTTGGTATATTTTCACAACTGTGCTTGAAGAGATGTTTTTAATATCCTAGCATTATCTGCCCTTATTAGAGTCCCTGCCTGACCTCTTGCACCTGATACAACAAATCTCTCTTTCCTTGCAGATCTCATGCAATGATCCTTTATCTTGGTGTTAGTTAAATCTTCCTTTGTGATTTCTTGCCATTTGATACCATTTCACAAAGCCTATTACTCTTATATCATTATGCCTTCTATGCCCATCTCATGCCTTTGGTTACTTGATGTTTCTCCGCCATTTCTCTGGAGTCTGTTCAATTTCCTATATGATCCTTTCTTGCTTCTGTGCATATGGTTTATTTTTCCTAGAGGTGACCCTGGAAAGCTTCAATTTATTTTACACTTATTCTAGTTATCCTATTATTATTGCTCTTATCATTATATACTATTATATTACATTATTATTACTAGCATTATTAGTGTTAATATACTTGGAAAGTGCAGAGATCAGTGAGGTCATGGTCCACTGTGCAAAGAGCTGTATATGTAGATATAAACATTAGCATGGGTTTTATTTAGCCATAAGTGCATTATGACTATTACAGTGAAAGCATTTAAAAACCTTGATTTCCATTTCAAGTAATTAAGCCTGAAGCAAGCCTTGAAGTTCAGCAGCACTATCATGTAGAGCATGGACCCTTGAAACACAGCAGTGGGGGTCCCATCCTACTTGTAAGATTTTAATACATTATTACTTTATTTGTACCTCTGGTGATGTGCAGATGACACTTGTTTATAGCTTCTCCACTTTCACCAAGGTCTGTGCTTGGATATAGAGGAGTGAAATTCTAGTGAACACAGTAGAAGCCAGGGTAAAGATGTAGCTTATTCCAAGTACTGATTTTGTCTTATATAAAAATATTACCCTGAAAAACATTGAAAGAATAATGTACAACCTCTGCTTATTTGAGAATGCCAATAAATCCATACACGAAACATTAAAATAGTGAGTGACCTACTGGTGATTTTTATGCTAGATTTTATCTAACAAGCCCTCAGGCCATATAATTTTGCTGTTGAAGAGCAATGACTTTTAGTGGATTCAGTTCAATTAACTGCTGACTTAACTTTTCTCTGTATTGTAATTAAAAGAAATGGCATCTGGAAGCCCAGTTTCTGAATTTGTTTGTTTACACTGCTTCTGAGAGAACAAAGCGAAAATCCTAGGTTATTGATGTGATGGCTTGAGCAGCCTTCCTGTTTACAGTGTTTTGACCACATCTCAGATTAGCTATATTTGGAGGCCAAAGGCCAAAGTCCCAGGCCACAATCAGACATTTGCTGCAGAAATGACAGGGCTTGTTTAAAATGCTGCTTTGCCCTTCCCCATGTCCCCCTTCTCTGCATCCCCAAAGCAGAGATGCCAAAATAGATTGTGTGAGTACTCTCCATCTTCCTTAATTCAAATATCAGCAACATCAGATTAATTTAATCTGATGTGGAAAGCTGTTTAGGATAAATTGGGTGACTTTGTACTGAAGACGGTAGGAATTCTCAGATGAGCCATTTTGGAGACCACTGTTCTGGGGTATGTTGAAATTGCTGTTAACGGGTCTCTGTGTTTTGTTCTTCAGCCCTCCTGATTGTCTCAGCTACTTTGAAGGTGTAGTTGGATGTTATCTTCAACAACTCCCTGTTCACACTGAATGTGACCCAGACCACCAGTGGTTTCTTCCCTTTTTTTACCACCTCCTCTAATTTTTCCCTTCTCAGCATCTCTCTTCAGTCTTCTAATTGCTTTTGAAGAAGGCACAGAATTTTTTCTTGCTTCTTTCGCCCCCCCCCCCATAATTCCTTGCAAAATTGTATTAACTAATTTGGCTTAGCAAATGTAAGCTGAGACAAAAGAGCTGGGGATTGGAGCTAAGCAATTCTGAGAGTTGTAATCTACCGCAAGAGGCAATTACCTGGAGATGGCATAGTGACTAAAACCAACCAAACAGAGGCTACGTAAATCCCAGAATTTGGGTTTATAATGGCTTTCAAATGAACCGTGCACAGGCTCTTCTGTGTTATACAATGATCATGAATAAATCACACCTGGTTAGCCAACCAGGGTTCATTGACCAAGAGCTAACTATCAACTTCAGCAAATGTACAACATTCCTGCATTGTGCCAGTGACCCACATCTATTTTGGTGTGGGCAGATGACACTTCTTTAGCATACTATTTTGTTTCTATTTATTTATCTTACTTTGCATCCACCGACTGGGGCAAATTATCTCATCTCATAGCACTGTTAAAGTGGAAAAATTCCACTTTGATTAACGAAGCTAGTTTTGCTGGCACTGAAGATATGCAGGTGTAACACAGTGCTGCTTTTCTCTTGCAGATATATTAAAAGAGAGAAAAAATACTTGCCATATGTTTATCCCTTGATTTAATATCATAATGTATGTCAACATAAGGAAATGGGATGAATACCCCATCTAGATTTTATTTATATGCAAACCATAATTTCCTTACTTCAGCTTCCCACACCCAGCAAAGAACAAAGCTGTAGTTACTTTAATGTCAGTTGCCCTTTCTTAGATCAAAAACTTGTTCTACGAATGTGAGAAATCACCATGAATCTATCTGTGTAGGTTCTCCCAAGGGAAAGATACTTTATGGTGAAATATTAAAAGGAATCCTTGCCAGGCAAATTTATCTGCACAACTTTCTTGTTTCCTTGAAAATAAAAAGCCCTTAAGGTCTGGTGTAAAGTGGGTCCCTTTGGTTTGCAAAGAAAGGGGGCAATTCTGAAAATTATACTAAAGGCTGTTACGCAGCAAACTGCTTTCTACTTCCCAAGGGACTGAGTGCAAGCTTTCAAAGAAAATGTAATGATTTAAAAATCAATACTTTGAGTTTTCACCTCAGAGCCTTGAATACCAAAGCACAGAGGAAAATACGGTCAGGATGCTACCTGCATTGTCAGGCACTGAGGCTGAATACTGCAAAGGCCTTATCGAGCCCGTGTCTTGTGTAGGGAGATGTTTTATACTGAACCCAAACTCGGAGTAAAAAGTGTTACCGTCCAATAAGGGTACACAGGAACTTTACCAAAGATGTTGACACTTTGTATAGGCAGGTAAGCAGGTGGACTATGGCCAAGATGAACAAACTTGTTTTGTTAATGGCAGAAGGGCAATTCTCTGTTCTTCTCTTTGTTAGGATCAGACTCTGAAAGTCTTATGCAGCTTTAATTGTGTCTTACTCCTTTAGTAACTCAACTGAAAGCCAGGAGAAAAGGAGCATTATTCAAGGTAGGTAAACAGGGCAGAACCTGGCCCTCGGTTGATAAGCGATTTGCAGAAAGGCCTTTTAAAAACATGCTGTGAATGGCTGTTTACTTGCCTTCAAGCAGCAAACAAAGAAAACCTCCAAATCATGCCGTAGCTATTGGCAAGTGTACCCAGCTATGTCAATTCAGTTCAAATATACTATCCTAAGTGAAACTGGAATTTCAGGAAGCAATGTTAAAAGTTGCTGGTAAATGAATCTCTCCTACAAAGGCTGAAACGCTGGATTACAAATGAGCGATCCCTTTAGTTAGCCTGCTAAATCGGTGTGCAGGCCTGGAAAAAGAGAACAATGAGCACCTCCTGACACCAGGCTGTTTGTCTGGTGAGTATCCCTCAGCGCAAATGTTGGTACTGTGTGAGTATTTTTTGTGTTTCTATAAAGTCCTAATGAGCTCCTTGGGTGAGAGTGAAACCCTTTGCTTTTTCACACTGTGCTCAAGACCCTTAAACTTCATGGGGTCAGGCCTAAAGAAAGGGTAATGGACCATGAGGTCCAGCTTAATAGACCTGATATTAACACAGCAGCAAGAATGTCACCAAATGCAAAGTTTAGGGCAGGCAATGAATGAAGTATTTGTTACACTTAAATAATATACAAAGATTATAACGGAGTAGTAGCACTATATCAATGTCATCATGCGGGACTTTGAAAATCCCCCATGTATGAAATAACTTTGCAATGCATCCTTGTATTATAATCACCATAATTACCTACATACCCTAAATAATTAATTACATTAATGTGTGTTAAATGTCATATCTAGTCAATAATATTCACCTGAATTTCTAGTTAATCTTGGACCTTGAAAAATCTATGTGTAGAAAACCTATCAGATCACAGTAAGAGAATATTTGCATATGAGAAGCAAAGAATTTATTCATTCTGTGGCTGAGATTCCAGTAGTGGCAGATCAATTCATGATAACAATTTTGTTGGAAAGTGAATGAGTTTCTCATTTTTGGTCTAGCCCTGAAATGCTTATTGGTACAAATAATGTTTCATCTGATTAATGAAGTGAAATGATAACTCATGCTAAATTACGAACCCAAGTGGGCCCTAAGCCTTCTTGACTCTAACATTCATTTTAATATGAAACAATAAAGCAGTATGTGCTAATGAAAGCAAAGGAGTAAATGCAGATACATAGGAACATCACGGATCACGGATCAGCAGTTCAGTGATTATTTAATAAATAGTTCTTTCCATAGTCATACTTTAGTAAGGCCAGAACTGCTTAACACTATTTTTGAAATAGCCCTATATTTCATTTTATTTGTAGATAAGGAGCTTTTATTATTGTTTCCACTTTATCCTGTTAGAAGAATAAAAATGTAGATGTAAATAGTGGTTCAATAAGCTTTCTGAAGGGGGCAAAAAAGGCTCTTTTAAAAAACATTTTTGTTTGGATGGGGGTTATTTTCCCTTTTTAATGACTGACTGTGAGAGGAAAACTCTTTCTGTAATATACTTTAAGGAGCAGCTATTCTGTGAGGGGCATGTACCATCCTTTTGAAATAAGGCCCCACACAGATGTATGGTGTTTGAAACAGGAAACACAAAAATTAAGCAAATCAAATATTGTTAAAATTAGTAACAATATTTAATTTGACAAAAATAAAATTTTCTTCTGACCATAGAAAGAAAGAAAACTCCCTATGTGTAGACGCGTGGCATCACTGACCTAACATTCGCCAGCGTCGCTGTTGACCTTACTATTTGCTGGCTCTTGAAGAAGTATTCTCCATCTTCCATTTTTGAAAGTTTGTGATTTAATATTTCATTTTACAACGTTAATCATTATTCTTGCATTATTAAAAGAAAAGCTGGCTCTCTGTGTTTTAAAACTTTGAGCTCAGTGTTCATGAGTGGAGCAGGAAAGCTCACTGAACTCATGCCATCTAATTTAGCTTCTCAGACTTCCAGGTAAAGGCTTGAGCTGGTATTGCACAAAACTTTAGGTGGAGAAGCTGTAGGTGAATGAACCTGGTACTCCCTACTACCAGCACTTCTGGCAAGGTACACCAGGAGCAATTCCACCAAAGTTATAGCCAAGAGGGACCACCTCTGCTAGACCACCACGCTGAATGGAAATGCAGTTCTAGTGCATAAAGAATAAAATTTTCTGGAATGTCTGCACGACTTGGGAGCTTACATTTTATCAATACGGAGTGGGATTAAAGTCATATTTTCAAAACTGCTTCCCTGCCTTGGGACTCTGTTCCATTTTCAAAATTGACTCATGCACTTAAAAAATCAACTTCCTTCACCCACCAATGAGGTTAATGCCCAGAGATCCTGGACAGTAAGTACCTATTTCCTATGGCAATGTGAGCAAAGTGCCCAGATACTATCAGATCATAAGGAAAACAAAGCAACTTTCAACTTCATATCAATCACAGTTGGTGAACATATGTGGCAACCTTGAAACAAAACAACTCTGCAGGAGTTTCAGCTTTTTACTGCAAATTATAGAGCCAGCAGTTCAAAATCAATTAAAATTCAAACCAAACTATTCTATTTTTAGGAAAACTGAGCTACAAAGAAACAATCCAATAGTGATTTAAGCTCAGTGAGAATCAATGTAATTAATGTATAAATAAGATATGTTATGAAGTCACAGATGATTTTGAGCAGTGGGAGAAGGCATCAAGGAAACATTGAGGGAATTAAATCATGAAGTCATGTAACACAAAACCTGAGGAAGGCTTAAATTCCACTCTCTCAGTTCTTGAACATGTGGTATAGAAGATATTGCATGAAAATTGCGTGCCTTAGTTACACAGGTAAGTAGGGGTTTAGGCCTTTCTGCCTTGTGCTTTCCACTGGTAGTCCTAGACAACTTCCTGCACATCATGTAGATTTTCTAGATCACTTTTCAGGTGCGATCTTAAGTAATGGCTTTCAGGTGCACTGATTGAATGGGGACCTATGCTCTCAGTTTAGATAGTCTGGATCAGACTGCATGTCTCATGATGTCTAGGGTAGATGATGCAGATCTTGCCCAGCAGTAGTGGTGGAAAAAGATAACATCTTCAGCTTGTACAGTCTTTGGAGCATGAGGTTTAGAGCTGTGGCAGCCAATTTCATTCCTGTTTGATAGTTCATACCATGTAGTTTACATTAACCACAAGGCTCCTCAGGCTAGCATGGTGTTTGGCTTCTTGCTATTCTTGTTTGGCCTGCATAAGACGTCAATGTTTTTGAGAGAAACCCATGTGTCCCAGGTTTTCTAACTGAAGAGGCTACAGTCCAGACGCAGAGGCACATGCTCGACTGTATGTCAGTCTAGCATGCAGTAGACATGCACTAAAAATATAAAAATCATGAACTCCAAAAGACATGACTCCAGATATTGTTTTGCCTGTTTCCCAGCTTCCCTATGAGCAATAAGAATCCCTCATGAGAAATAATTATACATATATATATGTATATATATGTGTGTGTAAAATATACGACATACTTTGAAAAAAATAGTAAACCTTGCAAAATACAGGAATATGACGTTTATGCATGATAAATTTCCTTCCAGCCTATATCCCTAGTTATAGGCTATATCCGCCATCCTAGATTTGAAGGCTTGACCTATACGTCTGTGAAAGTTTTGAAAGGAACTAGTCATTTTGAACATCTATTGTATTATACAGGGTTCTGAAGAACAAGAGTATAAATGTGAACACAGTCATAGTGTGTTATGGAACAGAAACAGAACATCCCAAATGTCTGGCAAAGAATATGCTTTTATAATGCTTTTTCTCTCTCAATGGATGCATAACTTCTGGATCGTACCTTAACCTTTATACTACTGCTAGTCACTTAGCCAGATGCTGCTCTTCCTTGCTTTATTGTAAATCCCCAGACCCTGCTGTTTACCTGGGTTTACACTGACACAAATAAATGAAAGAGGCCTAACACCTCTAAGTAGCTGGAGCAAACTCTCCAGAACATGCAGTACTGAATTGCCTGATTACATATAACTTGGATCTTGAAGTCTTTTATATTTGCGTTGTAATGATTACTTCCAATAATGTATTGTGTCCATTATTTCATGTATCATTCTGCTTTTAGCTGAATTTTTTCTCTTCCCCAGCAGTCAATCAAAGAATTATTATAACTATTCTTGCAGAGTCCAGAGCTACTCTTATCAGAGATAGTATATCTCACTTCTGGTGATGTAAAGAACAGAAAAGGGATGCAAAAGCCAGAAGCACACAAAATTCTAACTTTATAGGAAGCCTTCCTCAGAAATGATGCAGTGTCTAACATATGTTCTCATGTTAATTATTTAGATTAGTAACATATGCCATTTTACAGTAGTCTGACAACAAACATAGTACAATCTTCCACCTGACAAAGACAACAGCAACATGTAGCAGGAGCCTATTATCCTGCTACACTCCTTTGCAATGACGGGGTGCAGTAAATGCATTTCCAGTAACAGCCTTCACACAAGGCAGTGCATGAATGCCAAGGGAGAAGGCAGCTGGCAAATAACCATTCAGGGCTGCGGTCAGATTTCTCACGCAACTGCCACTGAAATCCGGGGCAGTAGCTGCCGATGGCAGGAGAAGGCTAACTCGACTTCTTTTAGCTCAGCTGATAATGGTGAAGGATACAGGTGTGTGACCCCAAACTGAAAGGTTTCCATCTGCTGAAGATTATCGTGTAAACAACAACATTAGCAATACCATTCTTTTCCTGTAACAGCTTGTTTTATTACTGGAAGAGGGGTGATTTCACCACAGTGGTACACTGGTATCTCTACTAACAGCATTTTTCCGTATAACAATGGTAACGAGCTCTGCTCGCAAAAGTTTCCAAGGGTAGAGGTAACTTGGGGGAAATCTCTGCCTGCTCAACAGTCACGGTGTCCTAGACTTAGATTGTCTCTCCAGTAATTATAAACTAACAACTATTTGTTTAGACTAAATTAAAACAAGACCAATAAAAGGTGAAGAATAAATACGCCAAGCCTCAGCCGCAGGCAAATTCTCAAAACTCTTCACCAGAATAATAAGAATAATGGCTCTCCCATTCCTAGTGTGAAGGTGCAAAACACATAACAATCAATATTTTCCCATCTAGTTACGTACAGAAGGGTCTCTTATTTCAACACTCCAAGTAGATCATGTCGATATGTAAGTGCTGTTTTGTTTTATGTTAGAGGGGAGCCTCGCTAGGATTCGGAGTGACAATGTTAGGACATGTGAGCACCACTTCCCTTTTTTTTATAGCCCTCGAGATAATTTCCCTTCTAGGCAAAATAAAACATCTAAATTACTCCTGCATAATGGTTGCATCCTGTCTGAATTCCATTTATTTACAAATGGATTTGCACAGTCTAGTGAGTCAGATTAAGTGCCAGTTTGTCACAGAGATATCACACTTCTTTGAGTGACTGAGGGTAGAAGAAGGAGGACTGTAAAATATAGAAATAAACACTTTGAATCCAGTTACACAGCACATAGAACTATGGGAGATTATTATCAAGGCTTATATATTCAGCCACATGGATACCACATCTTCTACTAATTAAGGTAACTGCGTAAGTGTCTGGCAGAGAAGGGAATGCTGGATAAGGATAACCTCCATTTTTGGATTATTATTTTCTGGAAAGCAAATAGTTCCTTGTTGCAGACAGAGACAGAGGGAAATATGTTAAACTGAAAACATCAGTGAACACGCAGCCTCTAAATGCCACTCTCAACATGAAAGACATGTTGTCCAGGATACTGGATTTATGGTTAAAACTCAGTTCCGTTCCTACGGCAGGAGGAATGACTGGAAACTCCATGAATACACCACACCAGGGCAGCTTCTCCTGTGTTGCAAGTCGACTTCCAGTACATAGTTATCAGGAAGAGGCTCCCTATGACCAAAACCTTCTATTGTCGCAAACGGATTTCCAGAAATCTGTTCCTCCGATTCTCCTGAGGTGAACAGTGCTGTTGCTCTAGGCTGCATCCTACCAGCTGAGTTGTCGGCAGACCAGTTCATTTGTGCAAGTGCAGGCTTTTCTTTCCTTTGAAGGATCATGTATCAGGCACTGAAATGAGAAACTGGGGGCCAAAATCTGACCAGTGCTTGTGTATTTTCTTGTGTATTAATCCTCTGCAGGGGAATAAATATCACAGCATCCTTATACAATATAATTTATGAGTTACAGTCTGTTTGCTAAGGCAACTTAAACACAGGGGAAAGAAATCAGTACATTCAAATACAGAGTGCATACATGGGGATATAAACCACACAAATGTTTTCCTCCTTACACTGTGTGGCAAAATTTACATCAAAATGCCAATAAGTATCTAACTCTTTTCATTATTTAAAGGCCTCCAGAGCCTTAAAACAATAATTAAGTACATATTTTTGTAGAGGAAGGTAGCCTAACCTGCTCTGTTTCAAAACATTTCCAAAACGCAGCTACCTAGTTTGACAAGAGTCTTTTTCTTTTTTTTTTCTGTTTAGATAATTGCTGCCACTTCTCTGCTAGCTGCTGTGGATGGCAAGGGAACTCTGTTGCAGCTGTTGGTTGAGATGGTAAATGAGACCATGCTGCCACCAGGAGGTTGAATGGTTTGCTCTGTCTTTCACTACAGAGGTTTGAATTCTGCTTCAAAGGTATCTATAAACAATCTCCAAATCTTTGACAAAGCTAATGACATATAAATAGCGATGAGAAAGAACAAATGAGCTACCCTAGGGCTGCATATAAATTATGGCTAAAAGTGACCTTAGTTAAGTGACTATTAATGCCTACACTGGGTACACATGAGTGAATATGTGTTTAACTGCACTAACATGGCTGCCACGTATTGTTAAATATAGCTGTGAAAAGTAATCATTCCCTACTAACAGTGACTCTTTCAAAATAGAATCAGGGAACAAAGAAGTGCTCAGAAGAAGTAACTATGTGCTCTTTCTTATAATGTCATTGTGACAATTTGGTATTATTAACCATATTAATTAAAAAAATATATTTGTATTAGGATGCTTTTGGTTCCTTTTAGTAGCAATTTAAGCTTGTATCTAGATTGCAGATATTTACATACATATTGAGCAGGTGTAAGTCTCCGAACACTATTGAAGTTATTGGAGCTACCTCGATATATATCAGTTGAGGATCTTTCCCTAAAAATTTAGCAGGTCATCTGGGGGCTGACCTGCTGGAAAGCAGATTTGCAAAGAAGGACCTGAGAGTCCTGGTGAACAACAAGGTGACCATGAGCCAGCAATGTGCCCTTGTGGCCAAGAAGGCCAATGGTATCCTGGGCTGCATTAAGAAGAGCATTGCCAGCAGGTCGAGGGAGGTGATCCTTCCCTTCTACTCAGCCCTGGTGAGGCCTCATCTGGAGTGCTGGGTCCAGTTCTGGGCTCCTCAGTACAAGAGAGACATGGAGCTACTGGAGCAAGTCCAGCAAAGGGCTGCTAAGATGATGAAGGGACTGGAGCATCTCTCATATCAGGAAAGGCTGAGAGAGTTCGGACTGTTCAGCCTGGAGAAGAAGAGAGTGAGGGGGATCTTATCAATGCCTTTAAATATCTGAAGGGAAGGTGTCAAGAGGATGGGGCCAGACTCTTTTCAGTGGTGCCCAGCAACAGGACAACAGGCAATGGGCACAAACTGAAACACAGGCAGTTCCCTCTGAACACGAGGAAAAGCTGGGCAACATGCTCTGGGTGACCATGCTTGAGCAGGGGGGTTAGATTAGATGATCTCTAAAAGTCCCTTCAAACCTTAACCGTTCTGTGATTCTGGGAATTTCTCTGCAGAAAAATGCTGGTACTACAACTGCATGCTGTCCTCACGTCAGTCTCTGATAACTTATTTAATGTTATTTGTGGAAAATTTTATACACCAAAAAAGAAGTTTTTATCCAAAGCTAATGAGGAATTTTCTTTTTTCTCCTACTTGATTTATAGACAGTCTAAATATCCAGTCCCAGGCTATCCAGCTAAAGATCCAGTAGTACAGATAGACACAAATACTCTGTAAATAAAGCATACCCTTGTTTTACTGATCTGAGAGTTTGGATTCTTTCCATGGCAATTCCTTGGTCTGTCAATCACTTGTCCTGTGATTTTGAGAGAGTTGCTTAGCCTGTCAGTGCCTTGTAATCTGTAGATCAAAATCAACTAAATAATTTTGAGGAATTATAAATCCCTCTGGAATTGGAAAGGATTTTTGGAGCATAATGGCCTTTGCCTCCAGCATAAATACATAATGGCTTCCTGTCCCCCTGAGATTAAAATAACATCTGCTTAGACTTTTTGGAAACAGCTTGCTTCAAACTATAGTGAATGACATTACAAAGGTGAATCAGTTTACATATACCAAATGCCATTTTTACACGTACTATTTCCATCCCACTATTATGCATACCATTTTATAGACCCGCATGAAAATTAATTAATAAATTAACTATGACTCCATGAAAAGCCATGTGCAGGTATGCTCTTTTTGGGGAAAGGGAGAAGTGGCTAGTTGATAGTGCCAATCAGCAATGTGATCTATCTAGACCCTTTAAATACCCAAATATACACAATACCAAGTAAGCTAATTCCAACTCTGTTTGAGAACTGGCTCATTCAGTGAACGCTGAGACCATCCCTGAAGGAGGCCACCATGGTGGCAAAAAGTAGAGACGACCGTGTGGTGTTCACACATGTTGGCAGTCAGGGCCAAAGGGTCCTGAGCTCCCAAAAGCAGTAGAAAGGCATTGTTTGTTTGCCTATGTGCACTGCTCTGCCTTCTTGTGCCCCTTCCAAAAGCCACAAAAACCCCAGCCCAGTCAGGACTGCTTGATGGAAGCTCTCCTGAATGAGGAGAAGTCCAGATATTCAAAGCCCGTAACATTTGTATGGCGACACCTATTTCAATTTGTGAATAGGAGCAGCCAAATTTCAAGGGTCACTCTATATTGTCTTTAAAAGTCACCTATTTTCTAGTTTTGCCAGGAGCTAATGGGCAGCCTTTTCTTTTCTAATGGTTGTATGTAATCTGTTTCTTCTCCTAAGATGTCATTCTTCTATTCACAAGATGTAGTGGTTCTCCTTTGAATTTCTGAGTGCATTGTACCATTATCCATAACTAAAACAACTAAAAACCATCTGGCAATTCATTCTTAATGAAAGCATATGTTTAGAAAATTATCATTGTGTTTTGTTTTGTATCTATACCCTGTTGGTGTCAGCACCCTCTTCCAATAATCTGTACTCCAAAAACGATAAACACATTTTAAATACTAAGTCTAGCCTGGGTTTCCAGGGATGAATTCAACTACAAAAAGTTTCAAAGAGCTCTAGTAAATGAAAATTCACTAAAGAACTAACTAGTCCCACAAAGATCAGGCTAACAAACGCACAAACAAACTTCACGGGAGCTGCTGGTCTATGCTTCCAGGCTTGAGCTTCCTATCTACTTCCACTTTAATATACAACTTCCATTGGTGATTCATTTTGCCTGCACAAACCTCTGAAAGCCTCCTGCTACAACTACCATTTCCTTTTTTCATACAGTGTGGTGTATGGAGTCTCTTTAAACTTTGAGCAATTTGGTCAAAAGGATGCTCCACAGATGCTGGCCCTTTAACCTCACAGGAAGGAAAGATTTTTCTCATCTGTGGAAGCTATGAAGAAGCTTTGCAGAGTACACTGGAGGAGGCTTTCATCAAGGGAGCCCAAACTACTGTGCAGGCAAGAAATCCTAGAATCTAAGAAGGAGAAAGTAATGCTCAGACTCAGCTAATGATGGGCCTTGACACTTCCATGATGCTTCCAATGATGTTTCCATGGCCCACTATAGCTCCCCGCAGGGCCAGGAAAAAATCCTGTTCCTGCTCTTCAAGGCTCCAAGTGCTACTCAAAGCTAGTCTGGAAACAGCACTGATCTTCCCAGTAAGGGGCAGTGGGCAGTTCCTCCAGCCTGACTGAGGTAGTAGTACCTACATGAAACACTCTGCTCTGCTCAGGTTAGGCACAAAATTTCTCTATAGAGAAGTGCTACCACTGTCCACTGGCCAGATCTCTATCAGCTCGATATGAAAGAAAAGGGAGAGAAGTTGACTCATTCTGAGATATGAAACAAGTGCAGATTATAATGGTGTTTTTCTGTTGTTCTTGTTTCTGTCCTACTTATTATTACATAATTTATGTTACAGTACGCTGAAGGACTTTCACATTTTTTTAGATAGTTACAGTTTGAATTCTGCTCTGCCCAACAGGACCTTAATGCCTCAGGCCACCTTCCACACAAAACATATTTGAATTACCACAAGATTCTGGAGAGTGCTACTTTTCCTTTTTGGATACAAACTGCTATTCAGTATTTGGAGTCTTACTGGAAGTTCCCTTCAAGAAGAAAAATTGATGTCAAAGTCAGATTTTTTCTGACTTTTTGTCCTATTTACTTACAAAGAGTAAAATGTAGGAATCGAATAAAGGCAGGTACTTTCTTTGCAATTTCAACCCCCTTTCAGCAGAGGTCTCACTGAAAGATATCTCTGGCTATAGACTTTTTATGGTGCCATGTGCCTAATGCTGGCTTTGGTTGTCTCCCTGCTTTTCAGACGTTTCTCTGCCAGTCTCTGTAATACTTTTGCTGCTTCTCTTCATATGTCTAGCTCCATCAAACAGTGACCACCCTTCTGAATTTGTATTTGGCCCAAAGAAAACCTTCTCTTTTATCTGGGATCCTTACAATGCTGTATATTGCTATGTTCTTGGCAATAGCTCTTTTTGTTTCAGCTATTTTAGTCCAGGAAGGAGCTCCACTAACAACTGTTATGACCACAACTACAAGAAGACTTTATAAAAGCCCTAGTCTGGTGCACCCTGACCCACACTGAAATGATCTTTCAGAATGAAATACTGACTTTGAGATTTGACCTTTACTAAGGTCTGTGGTTCCTAGAGAAAACTTCTTGTACTAATTGGCTACATCAAAGTTGAAAGTTCAGACTACAGAGTCAGAAATGTTCTTCTTCAACAAAAGGAAATATAAAACCAGATCAAAAATACTGTATCACGTTACTGAAGGGCAGACTTTACAGCTGGTCTGGGAATTCTAGGCTTATGGCTGGAGGTAGCTCAGCACTTGAATTTGCCCAGCTCATGACCACAAGAGTCTCTTGACTTATACTGGGCTCTCTCTACCATCCACCATCAATGCATCAGTCTCAGCTCATGGCCAAATAGATGTGCCTGTCTGTAATTTTAAAGAGCAGTGCTGTCTGCTGTCCATTAGTTTGGCAGCACACTCAGATGACTCCTTACACGTCACAGAGCAACACCCTCCCTTCCTCCCTAGATGGCCACATGGGGAAGATGATTCCAGAAGTACCTGGAAAAAAGAGGGTCTAGGGACCTTCATGAGAGCAAGAGAGGTATATCTCCAAGGGCACAAGTACTAAAAACATATGAAGGATTTCCAGGTCCCTTATTGGAGAAGCGTGAGTGGAGGGGTTCAAAAGGAACCGGATTTCCATTATAGCAGCATGGAAGTAAGTCCATCTAAGAGCTGCCCACCCCCTTTACCCCTGCTAACAGAAAGATGGATGGATTCTCAGATTTCCCAAGAATGAGGGCGGGGGGATTTACAGATCCTCATCTCACTGAAATATTGAAGTGTTGTTCAGGGCCCTCCAGAATAGACAAACGGGGTGTCTTCTGGCTCTTTCGACCTCCTCTGTCTTACAGGGGTTTCTAGATCCCTAAATTGAGAGGAAGGGAAAATACTAAGAAGATCCAGCTTGGGACTATGTATAACTTCTCTTCTGTACCTGATTATTATCACTCCCTTTCACTCCAAAAGCTATAAGAAAGACTTTTCCCTCACAAAGAAAAGGCTCCTCACTGCTTGTATTACAATAAAGAAACAGAGCCCCACTTCAGACCCTGCCACTTGATGGCACCATGCTGCCACTGCTTCATTTCCACAAGGTGAGGGCTGTTGGGGCCTGGCTTGGCCTGGGTTTGAGACGCGAGCCTGTAGGCACAGGTGTGTCTATTCTCAAGTGAAATGAAGCTGCTGCAATAATACAAAGTGATGCCAAATGACGGACTTATTAGAATCTTCCCCCATTTAGAGAAATCAATCCAAGCCCAAACAAACCAAAGAAAAATCTGTTTTGTTTGTGCTGGGATGGACTGAAGAACGTGGAGGGGTTCAGAATAAACTTCCTGCTGCAAACTGAAAGGGAAGATCACTGCCAAGAAAGCCTACTGTTCGTCCATGTGCCTGGCTAAAATGCCATGCCTTTCTTCTCTAATGCTTGACCTTGCATTAAAAAACTCCTGCCAGCCACTGTCAGCCCTGAAATTTGTGTGGATCTGCTAAATTCAAACGTAAATATGTGCTGGCAAATGCAAAGCAGCTTGAGGAAGTTAACAGTGCTACATCCACAGATAGCTGCAATGTGTGTACACTGTTTGATAAGGCTTCTCAAGAATTGCCAGTCACATCCTGAAGCACAAAAAACAGCGTGTAGACACAACTGAATCCAGAGTAGAGCAAGACATTTACACTCAGTGGCTGAGCATAAAAATAGATGCAATACATTTTGTGGCATTTCAGTGGCTGAGATCTGTCAGTCACAGAAACGATCAGGGATATTATTTAAAGTTCTCTTTTTCTGTTGTAAATGATGTAAACTCTGTATAGATAATATAAAATGACTTGTATTACAAACACGAAAGACTGCTGTTGAAAAAAATTTGAAGTTATAAGGTCAGGGATCTTCAAGTTAGAAAAGGCTTTTGCAGCTTGCTCTGTGATACTAACTTTAGTTACATTATAAAATATTATCTTCACAAGACTCCTGCTTCATCCATTGGACGGACTGTGTGACCCACTCAGAGAAGAAACTGTTCAGAATTTTGTTTTAGCCACACTATCTTGCATATAGCTAATAGTTCTGTGAACATAGAACTGGATTCTGTGTTTCAAACTGTGTTTGAGTAATTTTCTTACAGGCTCTGTTCTGATACTCCTTATCTAAACTGAGTCTGTCACAAGAACTTATTCATAACGCCTCCTGTTGCAGGGGTCTAATACCATATTGTTTTAGCTAGCTAAAGCTTGATTCCTGAGCACTATTTATTATGTGGATTGCATACAACTAATGGGAAAAAAGTAGCATGTGACACTGTTTTATAGAATGTAAACCAAAGTACCACTTGTAAACCACATGTAAACCAAAGGGGTGACCCCACTAAGGATGCACAGCTAGCCAGTATATTGGCTATTCCTAAATTCTTCTCAGTTAATATCACAGCCATATCATGTTATTTTTAATGTCATATTACAAAGACTGACAAATAAAGAAGTATAACAGGCCACATTCCTACAGTTAAGCCAAGTTCCTCCTGGCTAAATAACTACACCAGAAAACAATGGATATTGAAAACAATTTTAACATAAATTAATTTTAACAGAATTAATATTAGTCTTGTCCTGTTAAGGGAGGGAGGTTAAGGGAAACTGATTTTTGCAGGCAGTCTGGTGATGGATAACTAAAAAGTAGAAAATCTCCCAGCAGAGAAAATAAATAAACGTTAGCGAGCCAGACCTAGTATTAGACTTTGCTGGAACAGTTCCTGTACAGGACAATCAGAGTATACAGGAAAAATTCACTAAAAATGAACATGAACTCTTGGGAGGTCTTAAGGCTCAGCAATGAGTCCAATTCTCATTGCACCCTGCCCACAGAAAGATCAAGGCTATGCTGCAGTATTTCCACAGAATTTACTACGTCAGTTTAGAAATTTAACCTCATAATTAATTAAACTATTATATATATTATAAACTAATTAATTAAATTAATAAATGCTAAAAATGGTGGAGAAATGGCAAATAAGTAGGTAGTGCAAGTGCAGAGAGATGTTTCTGAAGTGAACTTGCAAGTTGATGCAAACAGAGTTGATTTTCCTCTTGCTTGTTAACAGTAAAAGGCTATAACTCTATCAAAGACTCTGCAGGGTATGCACAAAATTGATCAATACAGAGGTGAATGCTTCACTTGAGCTATAGTTACTGAACACCATCATCTGCTTTCACGAGAAACAATGTTGCTGATGGCAATACAAATACAGAAAAGCAGCACAGGTGTTCTGGAGGCATATTACATAATGGGGAACTGATCACTGAACAGTAAGTGCCATACTAACTCACTCTCCCACAGCTCTCACTGCTGTGAGAGTTAGCATGATTTAATGGGCTATCAAGCATGGACAGAGAGTGCCCCGAACAACCTGAATTCTGTGAATTGAGTGCTATGATTTAAACCTTTCTTTGAAAGGGCCAAAGCAACTGTATAATTTAGGTTCTGCATACTTCAGTATAATGTGGAAAATAACATGCAAGGATATTTTGGGTTCAAGGGTATGTTTACTTAGACAGAGACAGCATGCATCATGCTACCATGGCTATACAGTTTCTGGACTGGCTGGCTGGCACCTAGTCAGCTCATAGCTTGGGCAGAATAAGCTCAAGTCTGTTCATACCCTTCTGCGAAAAATGCATTGGCAGAGATGTGTCTCCACTTGCATCCCCATAATGAAACATCAAAAATGTTCTTGTGGTATTTGACTTTGGTTTCACTTTCTCTCTAATAATTTTGCTCCAGTATGGAAGATTAGGGAAAGTGAGAATTAAGAAGCAGGAGTTGTAGTGATTTGGTGTACTGCATCTACTTTGGAGAATGGTCATATCTCTGAATGGAGAGGAAGATTTTTTTCTTTGAAGCATCCATTTCCAATTGCCATAAGCAGAGTGACCATTCACCAAACAACCACAAACACTTAAAAATCCACATCTGGAGAATTGCTGCAACATGCTAAATGGATCTTCTGGTACTCTGCAGGATCACAATATGTCCCTGATCATTTTGTGGTCTACCTGTTGATCAACAGCCTGCACCCTGCAGTTAGGTATCTTGTCTATGCGAGGAACTATATGGGTATAGCACCTTTCAGAAGGAAACTAGCTTCTAGAGGGAAGGGTAAAGGTGACAAACTTTACCTGGAAAAGATGAGGGTCAGGTCCCCGGAGAGCATTATGTATTTGCTGTTTTTCCCCTGGCTGTTCCTGGCAGGCAGGTTGAATGTGCCATCTGAATCATTTGTTGGCATCAGGAAACAGCTGATGTGAGGATATTTCTGCTGCAGTGAATTTGGTCACAAAGAAGAGGAACTTCAGGTCTTCACACACCAGGCTGGGCAACTTTTCTATTTCTTCTAAGGGGATGTCAAAAAGTTCCTCATCTGAATGATAAGTCTTTGATCCTAGAGTGCTTGGGCCTGGTTAGTTGATTTCAGGAAGCTGGGGGGAGGGAAAAAAATATTTTAATGTTTGTGCTACCTCTTATACTTTTTCCATAGACATCGCCAAGCCATTTCTGGATACAGGATACTGGGACAGCCATACCTTTAGTCTGACCAGTTACTGCTGTTTTTGTAGTCTTGTGTACTTTTCACGTCAAACTTCAGATGAATGCTTTCAAAGGCTTTTTTTCTCTTGTTCGTGAATTTTATGCACCTGAATTTGGAGGAGAACAAGATTTTATTTTAATCTTATTTATCTTACTCTTGAGTTTCTCTGGGTTGGTAAAGTGTCAAAGGAAAGTTGTTTGGAAGATGTCATTTCACAATTCAGTTGTGAGCATATTCATATAAAGTCACATTCTGCCCTTGTCTACACTCTGCAGCTCCAGTGATTTCACTGGGGATTTCATAGAGGAAATAAGCTCAGGATTCGTCTCAAGTCCAATCCTACTATACTTACTCAGGCAAAAAGCTCATGGATTTCCTACTACTAATACACAATGCAAGAGAAGAAAACATATGCGCTTCTAAGTGACCATGGTAACTGGTACTTGGGTTTCCTGGGTGATTTTCTGGCAAGTGGCCAAAGGAGGAAAATGTAACAAAATGGGATCCCAGACACCAGAAAGCATTGACATTCCTGCCTATGAAGCAGGCTGTACTGAAGAGTCTGAAGTGACAAGCTGTAGAAAGAATTATTCCAAACTCCTCACTTTTAAATTATAGTTAAGTGTCAAACACAAGGCAAGAGAAGGTTAAGTAAATCTATGGTCCCAATTTCCTTCCGAAACTAGTGAGCCTGATATGTTTCTTTCTCTTCTTCTGTCTGGTGAATGGTACCAGTCTTATCTAATTAATATCTTAAAGTTCGTATAAGCCAGTTTTGATAGAAAATAAAAGGCCAAAACGACACAGAGAAAGAAAAAAGAAGTTGCTTAAAACTGACTTGTAGCTTGAAGTTAAGAAATTCTCACACTCTGTAAATATGCATATTTATGTTTTAAAGTCTTCACTGTAGTAAATAATAGTAAGTGTTTTTTTATTTTGCATTTTTCAAGGCATGGAAGATAGGTTCAAAAGAACCAATTTCTCTTTCAAGCGGACTAGAGACACTGCAGAACGTATTCCTTCTGGGGCTCCCAACCAGTACACAGAAGAACCCCTCCTACCACCTCTTTGAGGGGGTTTCAGAACTCTCCTTAACTGCCTACCAAAATCATTCCATCCTGGAGCAAAGGTGAAATACAATGACAGACAATGTGGCACAACAGAGTAGAGACAGAAGAAGGACTGGGGGCAAGAACATCTCCATTTCCTTTTGCAGAATAGAGGAAGAAGGGTTCATACAATCATGTAGACGTACGTGCTCTGCCAACTCTTGTGCAGCACTAAAGACTGACTGTCACAGGATGCTCTCACACATTGTGAACTGTGCAGTCTACCAAAGTCTGCAGAGAACCGATGTGCACAGTAAGTACATGACCACAAACAAGTACAGACATAGCATCTATCTAACAGCGGAACATCCCAGCAACAAGAATGTTACTGAAGATTAGATTATGGACTGCTGTAAATTATGAAGACCAGCCACAGCAGTAGCGCTGCCTGTGCTGATACAAAGTCTGATCCGGAAATAGCAGAAAGCTGTTTCCTTTCTGCTGGAAGAGAAGGAGCCAAAGGAGTTCGAAGCCTCTCACTACAAAAAGACCACCTGCTGCACCTGTTGTGAGGAACTGCTGAGTATCAAAATCATAAACATGAATCAAACTGTTGCTAAGTGTTTACTTGTGCGTTTATATGCATGCTTTCAACTATAAGTAAAGCCTTATGAAGCTTGATTGCCAGGTTTTTCATTAAAGCCAGAAGGTCCTATTCTATCCCTGCAGGATACAGTTATTGACAAGTTATTTTAAGATCTTGTTTCATGGCCACAGGATAAAACCAAATTAGCCTTGAAAGTGCTGTGAAGTATTTTGAAATTAACTTTTCACTTATCTAATTGTGGGGTTGATTTCCGAATTCTTCTTTCTCCCTCTCTCTTCAACTTTTAATGGAAAATCTGTGCTGGCAACTGGTAGGGGAGATGTACAGTAGCAGTCACTGAAAGCACTTTGCTTACCGCAAACACAGAGCCTTTCTGAAAGCACATGGAGTGAACACTTGCTTATCCCTCTGGAAATGCAGTAAAAAAATGAACAACAGCTGCAGTGTGGGATGCATCAGCCACCATAGTAAGAATAGATGGTGATGGTGGAGGGGAGAGGGGATGTAGCCTACATTACCCAGGGAGTCTGACTGTGTCATAACAACCCTTTCTGACCTTAACATTTATAAGCTTCCACATGCATATTTATCACTAAGTAAGTTCTCTTTATATTCCTCTAAGAATATAGATCTCACTGTTAACACCACCCAGTGTGAACACTCAGCTATATGCTATGGCTGTGTGTACTCCTCTCCTTCACTTTCCCATCCAGACCGTGCCTGGACTTGGTAATGCTGCACTGCATTACTTAAAATACTTTAGCAATTTGCATGGGGCTCAGGTCAGTACTAGATGTAACTCTTTACACATTCTCAAAGCACTAAGACAAAATCTATCTGCAGTCACACAAGTGTGGCGCATACCTTCTCCATCAATTGAGCATGATGCCCAGATGCCTAGCTAATTCTAAGCAGCTTGGTAGATCCCCATAGCAAAGGACAGCACCATGCGAAGGTACTAGCACGGGTTTGGAAAGCAGCAGTTGTGTTAGTGATGTACTGTACCAGAACTAATAAGCCAGTGCAGGTGTCTTTGCTTTCCATACCATCTGCCTGTAGTCACGTCCGTAGTCTACTGAACTCCAGCAGGCTAAGATAGGGTAGCTGAGAACATGCTCTCTCTTGAAGAATGAATAAGACTTGCTAGAGCCTTTCCCGTAGATGTAGGGATGTCCAGACAGATATGGAACAAAAATGTTTTTTGTAAGTGTAATTAAAATATCATAAAATTAATATAATATACTGCAAATGAAATGACTGTATTATTGTTCATACTTCACCTGAAAAAATAACATCATTAGCTTCATGAAATTCAAATATTTTGAATCATTTGATTTGAGACATTTGTGTTAGAAAAATAAAATGATTTGAACTCCGAGTCTATTATTCTAAGACATACATAGGCCATTACCTTTCCTAAGAATTAAAAGCTCTGTGCTAAACATGTTAAAAATAACAGACAAAAAGATTGCCGTGTTTATGTCCCATACTAAGGACAGATAGTGAAAGGAGGTAAAATGAACACAAAGGTAGGAGCCAGCAGAAGATTTGGCAGCACTTATGAGACTGCTACATAAAGTAATTACGCACACCACTGGTCTGAGATCAATTATTTATATCCTCTTTTACATATTGCAACTCACATTTTATTGGCAATTGTTATTACCAATTCACTTCAACAGAGGGCAAAAGAGACTGAAGTTGTCATCTCAGACTGGAGGTTGCATGCAAGAGTGAGAATTAAGAAGTCTAGGAGGATTAAGTACAATTGGAAACATGACCAAAGTAAAAGAAAATACTGGAGCTGTACAGGGTTTGAGTAATTTTAATTTCCCCTAACGCTTCACTGCTCTCCCCATCTGTGAAACATACTGGAAAAAAAACCAAAAGACCTTGGTGAAACAAAATGAACTTAAGAGTCTTTACACTAATTTTTTGCTAGACTTGGACAGTTTGTAAGCATGCAATTCACAGCACCAGGAAAAATACATGGCTTGGTGAACTGGAATTATGTTCTCCTAAACCTTCTTTTACTGACTTTTAATGCAGTAAATTACTGAATAATTTGATGTACTTATGGGAATTTTCTGTGGTAGATGAACATTTTATTTGTTTTTATTTTCTCCCTGATTTCATTTCTACAAGAGAACAGGGACTTTTCAGGCTATCTAACATAGAATTTCAAACTATTTTGTGTTACTGAGTTTCACACTGTTCCAGTGAAATTTTAAAATTCATTTAATATAAATCACAAAGGTAAGATATCCCAGCAATTATTAAAAAGGCTTACGTTTTATGTAAGATGAAATAACACACTTTGGACTCAATGATAATTACTTCTTTGATTCTACATAAGAATGCAAATAAAAAGGACAGTGCCTTCCCAGTTCTGCAAAGGATTCCATAATGGTGGACCAATTTCATGTTCATTCCCTTAAAGAATTCCTCATGCAGTGGTATTTGTCTCCTATTATTCTTCATAATCTTTAGTATTGAAATGATTTGCTATAGCGGCCTTAATACAGTTTCTTTCACTAATTGACATCTTTCCCACAAAACTTTTTCCCTCCAAGATTTTTTTAAGTACACTTGACCTACCACTCCTCCAAATTTGCTGACTGTCTGCTTTACTGATGCTCGTGGTCTTTATTCTGCTATGACTGTGGTTTAAGCAATATGCATTTTGTCCCTCAGCACTTCAGAGGCATGGTGAAAGAGAAGAAATTCAAAATTTTCTTGACTAACGAGAGAGTTGATTAAAGGAGGGAATGTAACAAAAACAATGGCAAAAATGCTCACTTAAGAGCAGAAAGTGAAATTCAGAAATACAAAATAGAAAATCGCCTGACA
The DNA here is from genome assembly GCF_036370855.1 of Dromaius novaehollandiae. NCBI lineage: Eukaryota > Metazoa > Chordata > Aves > Casuariiformes > Dromaiidae > Dromaius > Dromaius novaehollandiae. The sequence goes on from NC_088098.1 coordinate 30,592,733, forward strand.
AAGAACTGAGCTGCAGATAGTAATATACGACACAAATACAAATTGACAATGTTATACTGCTGCAAAAAAAGTCACTGAGGTTTGTTAGAAGGAGCATCATATTCAAAACAGGACAGCAATTACAATCGGTGTGGGTGAGTTCTTACCTGGAATTCTGCATTTGCTGTTGGGCACTGCACCTTAAGAAAGGGTTAGGCAATGAAAGAAGGTGTACAGACTTGTAATAGAAATATTAAGATTGTAGGAATGAAGTATGAATGGGCATATCTGTGTAAGGACCAGAAGAAACAGCAGAACCATGTAGAAAAAATGGCCCATATTCATAACCAAGAATACAGTCCACAACAGTAAAACTGAGGAATGTTGTCTGTATCAAGCCCAGAAGGCCTGCACCCCACTGAGACCAAAGCAGACTGCTTGTCAGCAGAAGACTAACTAACAACATGAAGATGAGAACAAGCTTACAGCACATCACACATGCCATTCCTTTTCCTTTTACCCTAACAGGAAAACAGACTATCGCCGTAAGAAACTCAAAGTGAGAAACAACCAACAGTCAGTAGACCTGTCTAAAATTTATGGAGGAGGAAGCAAACAAAATTCTGATGCAAAAGAATCATGCCATAGTAACTTTTGGCTTCTGAGACATACAAAAGACCTGTCCAAAAACCAGTCTGTCATTGCAAATCAAGAAAAACCCAGCAGATGTGATGAGGACTCAGTACCTGGTGTCTTTTGTCCTCTGTATTGCACATAACTGACCCTGTCCAGACCACCTGCACACACGTCTTGGTTCTTGTGAGGATGTGGGTGTGAGAGCGTGAGTGAATGAAATCATTGAGAAAATCAGTGTGAGTGTGTAAATTTAATATACTTAGAGGTTTTGTAAAATAAGTATCATCTTCTCCTTCCATAAGGTCTCATACTGAGTTTCGTTACACTCATTTCTTACACAGAAGAAAGCACATACAGTGATATATGCTGACAGGCTGAAAGAATTGCATTTGTTTAGTCTGGAAGAGAAAAGCTTTGGGGGAAATAAGGTCACAGTTTTCTGTATGTAGTATGCTATTATTAAGAAGACAACAATCAGTTGTTTTTAATGGATGCTGGGAGAAGGACAAGAAGAAATCAGCCTCAACTGCAGCAAAAACGATTTCAGCTGAGTATTGGCAGGCGTGAAACCATGGAACAGCTTGTCTCGGGATGTTATGGAATCTTCACCAGAGATTTTAAAGAACATAACAAACAAGTACATGCCAGCAAGTGTTTCTATACGTTCAAACCTATCTTAGTCCTGGGGGCTGGACTCGACCAGTGATTGACAATAAATTTTTGTTGTCTAGTGCCAGATTTATTGTCAAAGGCATTGTGACTCAGAGGCCCTGGTGCCAGCTCAAATCTGTGTCAGTTATAAGCTTGGTGCCCATGCCAAAGTTTTGTCATCACTGGACTAAACAATCTCTTGATGTCTCTTCCTGACCTACGTTTTTATGGTTGCTATGAAACCCTTACTCATGCAAGCAATTTTTCCATTGGCTCTATGAACTTCTGTTCTGTTTCTCACTAACGGAAATGTTAAAACATTTTTATTGTTTTTCTATTTCCTTTTCAATAAAATTGAAAACAGCCATGCTTGGAGTTGGGAAAAAATAATTTCTTTTACTCTAACGTTTTCATTTCAACTGACTTTTACAAAATCTATCTGTTGGCTGATGGATAACTGCATTTCTTTCAATAGAACTTTTGTTATTATCCATTTGACAAAGAGATGGCAGCAGGGTGGTGCTGTTGCATTTTTCTCTTCATTTGCTATTTTTTTTTCTCTATTTTTCAGAGGTAACAAAACCAAGCTTCTGAAGCTTTGATACTTTGCCAAGAGTACACATGGAAATATTTGCATCAGGTATAAAGTTACAAAGCAAATAGCCATACGTTTTCAAAGAGTTTTATGGGAATTTAAGACATAGAATTCCCATTGTCTTTTCAGATAACTGTCTAACTCTCCCCAAGGTAATCTGTGAAACTGAACATTCAGATAGCGAGGTCTGAATGAAGCCTGCAAAATCTTTGTGTTCTCTAATTGCTGGGAGAAATCTTGCAGTGAGAGCAGGATTAAGAGGTGGATCCTATACCTATATTTTTGGTAAGATCAAGTTAAAAAGCCCATCTTGAATATAGGTTATCTTTGAAATGCTCCTCTTTTATATATATTTTAATGCACCTTGCAGCTTCTTAATTACATGTTCATTAATGAAATATAGAAGTAGGAAGCATGTAACTAAGGAAACAATGTTGTCCCTGGTGTGTATCAGACAGTCTGTAAATCTCATGTCACAGTTCTAGGACAAACTGTAAATTTTCTGTAACAATCCCTGCCCCTCTCTCATTATGCATGAAAGAAGATCTCACTAGCAGGGCCACATTTTGCGGGGAGGGGCCCACAGAGAAGAAGGGCAGCTCACTATTACATAATACAGGTATAAAAACATGTAGTTACAACCATTTGCCAGATCATGTGGTGTCTGTAGCTGAGCCAGTCTGGGGTAAACGTGCCTAGTAAGGAGCTGTGTAATCCACTCTTTGGTTGTAACCTCACTCTGCAAAATCTAACAAGTGGTTGCAACAATGAGGAAGGCACATGTTGAGACCTTTCAGAGGCAGACTGGCTCCATCACAGGTCAGTGTACCATATTTCAAACTTGGGACACAGGAAAACATGTCTTACTATGTGGCGTTTCCCTGTATTTGGTATACCCTCCATGGTATTGCTTTTCTTCTCCAGTCCAGATCTGCGATGCTTCTGATGATGGGGAGAAAAATGCTCAGTATCAGATGGCACTGATAACACTAGTCTGCTAGTTTACTAAGTCCTTGCATCAATAAGGTTGAGGGAGGAAGTTCCTGTACTGATGAATTCACTGATGTCCTTGCAGACTATTTCCCTTTTTAAGTGATTCATGTGAGGGAGTCTCTTCTACGCAGAGTTGTTCCAAAACTTTCTAGTTAAATGTCTCAGTTTTTAATGTTGCCAGAAAGTGCTTGCTTTTAGATTCACTGTAATTCTAGGCCTTTCGGTGGCTCTTCCTCCCAGCTGCTTGTGAACATACATAACCATATTAGCAAACAAGACAAACTTATCTGACAAATGGCCCTTAGTTCAGCTTCTTGTTTGCATGCTTCAAATATCCTGGGTACTGTGGGCTATAATGGTATCAGCAATAGCCTGGAGAAAAAAAATAGATTGCTTAGTGGAAATTTAATGCTTTATGCAGAAGAAAAAAATGTGTATTGTTCTTTTCTCCTTTACCCCAAAAGGATCTGCCCATTTCTTCAACCCAGTCTTCCAGTCTTTCTCAGCTAACATTTAACACTTCACTTTCATTATTTCTAGTTCTTCCTGCTATTCAAGCTCAGCCCAATTCCTTTTTGGGCTCCCAAAACCCCGACAGTCCTCCAGATTTCTTTCAGCTTTAGGAATTCTCTACTCTTCCCCTGGACCAATACATATGAGTAAATAGGTATACTGTTGAGCATGGCAACTTCCTTTTTGTGAGAACCTCTGCCCCCAAGAAATTTGCGCATAATGACAATTCTGCATTGAATCATCCGATTTTGTAATTGCTGGCTAAGATGGAGGTGAGGACAACTTGTCTCACCCACAAAACAGTCAGTTGTCTTGAATACTTCAGTAAAGCTCTAGCAATGGACCCTTTATCTTACTCAGTCCTTGAGCCTTCCTCCTCCAACTTCCGCCACCTTCTCCAGGTAACTTTGCCGGTACTCACTGGCTCTTATCATATATGTGTGTTCCACATGTTTAGAACTGTCTAGTGATTGTGAGTTCTTCAGCTTTTGGGTGCATAATTTGACATACCTTAAGGAGATCTGACCTGATTTTTAGAAGGGGAACAAATGGTAAAAAAAACAAAGAAAAATTCCTAAAATCTTTGCCATGGATCCTGTTAAGAAAAACTGTTCTCTGATTAGTTTTAAGATGGCATTTGTGTCGTTTATGATGTGATATGGTCGTGGATATGAATTCCATAATATGGTCAGCTGCAAAAAAAGGGAACAATGACCACAAGGATTAATATAATATTTTTCTTACTTTCTCCTTTTACTCATCTAGGATGTTATTAATAAAATAAGTAATGTGCCTGTTTACAGTGCATTGCTTTTTAATGGTCTCTGCCTTTATCTGCCCAAGATCAATGAAAAAGCAAGTCAACGTCTTCTGCCCATGCTGACAGCTACAAGTGAATTACCTGCTAGAAGGCGACAGCGATGTAAGGGCTAACGGGTACATTTGCTTCTAGTCTCTAATCACACCTAGAGCTCATCTTGTCTGAAGCGAAGCCACTTCAGGCAGGAGCTGCACAACGCTTACAGCCACGGGACCGGACCCCTCGGGCCTCCTCGGGACGCAGCCAGGTGCGCTCAGCCGGAGCCTCACCATCCAGCGCAGGCCAAGGCCTGGACAGCAGACAAGGCCACCGCGGCGAGCCTCCCTCGCGGGGGTGACAGCACAGGTGCTCGCAGGACACAGATGCGCCGCGCCACCTTGGCAGTCCCATTTGTGCCTTTCTGGAAGGAGCGTTTCTACTTTTCTCTGTACCTCCCGGCGGGGCAGAGAGTGTGAAACGCCGGGCTCCCCTCCCAACGGCCACCACAGGGCGCGGCGCTGGCAGCCGGCTGGCAGGGGGCGGCCGGCCGCGGCAGGGGCACGGCGACAGCCCGCCGCCACAGCGAGGGGGTCCCGGCCCCGCGGGCCGCGCCCCCGCCTCGGCTCGGCCGCCGGCCCCCCCGCCCGCCGCCGCCCAGCAGCGCCGCCGCCGCGCCCCTTCCCCGTGGCGCCTGCCGGGAAGGTGGCGGTGGCCGCCCCGCCCGCCCCTCGCCGCCCGCTCCGCGGCTCCCGCCCCGCCCCGCGCGGCCCCACACGCGCCGCGGCCGCCGGGGCTCCGCGGCGCCCGCCCGCTCGGTGCGCGGCAGGGACAGCTCGGTGCGGGCGGGCCGCAGCGTGGGGCAGGATGAACGTGGAGAACGAGGATGTGCTGCTGGACCTGGAGGAGGAGGAGGCGGCGGCGGAGGAGGAAGATGAGGACGGGGAGACCGGTGAGCGAGCAGCGAGCGGGCGGCGGCGGAGTCCCGGGCGGCGGCGGCAGCCGGGAGGCGCCCGGCGAGCGGAGCTCCGTCCGGTACCCTCCGGTGCCCTCCGGCAGAAAACGCGATTTATTTGTACTGATTTTCACCACGACGCCGTGTTGCTCCTTTCACGCCATCCGCACGTGTTGGCGGGCAGAGAAACGCGGCAAACTTTACGCGTGGGCTTCCCCTTCCTGGGGGAGAAGCGCATCGGAGGGCACCGGAGCAGCGCGCTGCCCCGAGTGTGAGGGGGAGATCGGCGGGGTCGGCGGCGACCGCCGAGCGCGGGCTAGCCTGTCCCGCGGTGCTCCCTCGCTTCGGAAAGGGGGGGGAATGCCGTTTCCGAGCGCTCCCCGCGCACCCCGAGCCGAGCTGCGCTGCTGCCCGCCCCCGCCGCGCCGGGCAGCCGCTTCGCTCCCCGGCCCGCTGGAGCTGCACGCCAGGCAAAGGAGAGGAAAAAATGACACCCCCCCAAAAAAGGACAAGAAAGGGAGAAAATTAGCAAAGCATAGAAAGAAATTCTGCTGGAAAAAAATGTATGCTGTGTCTGCCAGCAGTGCAGGAAAAATGCCCGGAGTGCTGGAGGTTGGAAGGGAGAGTGCGTGTCAGTCGCGCACCGACAGCGAGCGGCCCGGGACAATTACGGTTGTGTTGGCCGTGGGCAGGGATTCCGTTAAATTATTTCCAGAAAACAGTCAAAAAGGGCTAGTTCTCAGATGGCTCAGACTGAAAGGATCTATTCATGCCAGTAAAGAGACAGTGGTTTACATCGGTTCAGAAGCTGTTTTCGACAAGAATACCCAATATTGCTTGTACCACATAACGAGAATACCCAAGTTATTCCGAAGCCTTTTATTTCTGCTTACTTGTTGAAATATAATAAACAAGAAATGCAGGCAACTGTCAGTTAGACAAGCAAGGAGAAGATAGACTCCTATATATAAATTCCATCAAATAAACAGGCTTGCTGCTCATTATTGTTTGCAAGGTTGTGAATAATTCTACTGACAGGTACAGAATTGTGGTAGTATTTTGGATATTGAGGCTGAATTTCTGTACTTGTTAAAAAATCTAGTGACATTAACTCTTTCTGATACTCTTGTTGCCTTTAAATACTAATCCTTAATAACGGCCACTACAATCTGTCTCATTTATTCAGTTAGCTCAGTCCAAAAGTGTATAAAGTTTGAGCCTTATCCAAGGTCTGTGGAAATCAGGGAATGTCTTTTCTCCAGCCTCACTAGTCTTTGTTTTGGATGCTGTGGGAGTATCCTTTGGTTTATAGTAATAGTCCAAAGACAAATTGAGTTTTCCATATGAAGTGAGACAGAGGAATTGTTTGACTCCATTCCCCTAATTAAGGGGTGGATCAGCACTGCAATGTATTAATCACCACATGCCTTTTTCTTTCCATTCTTTACCCCAGAGAACAACTAAACTTTTTCCTACTCATGAGTGTGTATCAGATTTGGAGTTGGTTCAGTTCCCAAAGCCAGCTAACCATGAGCTGCATGTTATGCTTTCAGGATACAGCAGTTTGGATCAACACAGTACGTGGTAAACTTGCCTGAAAACTGAGCAGTAATGGTTTCATAAGTTGTCATGCAAATGGGTTTTACTGTACAGCTCTGTCATGTTTGCTGTTCTGCCTTGCATGGGTAACAATCTCAAGGTTTTTAGATTAGCTATAGAGATAATTACAGGAGAGCTGATTTAATCTGAGAAACTTGTAGATCATCCATTTGCCTCCAGTTTTATTGTATCACTTGCCTCTACATTTTTACCAAGAAAGCCATCCCTGCTTCAGTAAATAAGTAGGACTTCTTTGGAGCTCTTTCCAGTTCAGTTCAAACCCACATAGCCCATCAGGAAAACATTATTATGGCATATCAAAATTTGTAGTCATGGCACATAAAAGGAGTGCTCTGGCTTGCATTGGCATATAACTGCTTTTGGTTATCCACGCTGGTGAGTAGCAAACCACTCATGTCAGAAGCAGACTTAGGCAGGAGTCCAAAGAAAGAGCAGGACTCATGAATCCAAATCCACAGCAAAGCACCATAACCACTTTGACATACATAGCTTTGAAATTGATTGTTTCAGCAAGAGATAAAGATATCTTGCCCCCAAACTAGGTTTTTTAAACAAGCTGAAAGAAACATTTTTTCCAGTGCTTAACGAGATGGGCAGCTTTTATTTTGGAGTCAGACTGTTTTCAACAGGATTGTTCTATTAGTGACATCAATTTGTTTCTGAGATAATGTAGCTACCAGGCAGAAATGGTGGGAAGGACACTGAGCCGTGGTTGCCACAGGAGTTAAAATGCTCCAAACCTATTATTTTCTGCCTAGAAACTGTCAGACAGTTCCATAAACTGCAAAATTTTTGTTTCCCTGGTGCCAAATCTCATACTACATCTAAACTGGTTTGCTTGTGTGTTGGGATTTACAGAATATCTGAGTGCTCTCTCCAAGAGAATTAACTTCTGAAGACAATATCAGAGGCATATACCCTTACTAGCCATTCAGCATAAAATACTTTTCCTTGTGATATTGTTAGCACCTTACTAACACTTTGTTATCTTGGTTTTGCATAGATGTAACTTCTAGCTGTTATTCTTGAACCTCGAGTGTGCAGCATCTTCCTGTCTTACGAAACTGCTGCAATTACCAGTTTATGGATGTCCATATGCTTAGGTTTTTCTTGTCATGCCATGCAGATACTGTGCTGATGAGGAGTCCAGGTCTTCTTTTTGAAAAATATTTCATGCAGGGAATTGCATGTTCAGCACACATTTATGCCGACTACTAGTTCTGTTGTTTCTAGCAATTTCTTACTTCATTTTCTGAACAGTTGTTTTCTTTCTTTATTAGCAGTGATACTTTTGTATTTGTGGCTTATTTGCTTTGGCTTCCTGTCTGTTTTTGAATCCATTGCATTAATCTTAGTCTTTAACTTCATAGTTCTGTAAGGTGACACAATCTGGCACTGCTGCTGAAATAGGAAGCCCTGCCCTCTTCCTATCTTGACTTGCCCATTCCCAGCCTCACACTGCCCAGTCCTTTACACCAACGCAAATGTTCTGCATGGTGAACTGTCCAGGCTGGATTTTATCTGGTGTATATCTCCAGTTTGGTTTACTGCACAGCACACAGCTGTGTGTGCCAGTATATGGGAGGAGGTGACATGGTGGGAAGCAGGGAGGATGTGGCAGTGAACAGGCAGGCTAAGCAGGGGGATGGACTGGTTATTTCAGTGCTAGTTTATGCAAGTAAAATTATTTGTGGAATTGCAGCTTAAAATCATCTGTGGGATGGCATTCTTCTCCGGCCTCTTTTCTTCCAATTCTGTGCAGCACGCTGTTCAATGGGCACCTTGTCCTAAGGGGTGACGTTGTAATACAAATGGTGAAGAACAGACATAGCTATTCTTCACCTCATTGCTTTTGCTCACTGTTCTGTTCTCCCCTGCTTGTTTCCTCATGACACGTACTGAATTTTATCATACTGCCTGCTCAGAGCTTCTAATTGGTCCTACTAGCTTCATTAACTTGACTTGCTTCTCATTTTCACCCTGCAAATATTATTGATATCATATACCGTACTCCAGAATGAATGTACTGTGTACTGATAGTGTCCTTCTACAGATTACTCCAATATATGCATTAAGGATTTTATAAAATGGTCAGTTACATATGGAAGTATTCTAAAGGCAAGGGAAAGTCTAAATAGTTACAATTCCTGACTGAAAAATGTAGTTAACTTTGTCCTGCAATTTATTAATTGTAATTTCCCCAACTGCAGGATGTTTAAAATTGGTCTACTCAGCAGTAGGTGCAAGTATCTGATAATTTTCTAACATGCAAGGATGTGTAAGGAGATGTTAAAAACTGAATTTCTGAAAGGACGATACCTTTCCTTTCATACCTTATTCTATGATAAGCAGGACTGCCCCAGTCCACTCTTGTCCCATCTGGTTTTCTTAAGTTTTTCTTCTCTGGTTTGTAATCACAATAACAATTATTGTGGCATATTTCAGTCATCCACTGTCCTGAAGAAGGCTGTGGGATGGATATGTCTGATGAGCTGCGGATCAAATATTTCTACTCCCCAATTCTGTGCTCAGTTGAGTACACCATTCTAGTTCGTAAGTGAAGACAGAGAACTTTGTATGCTAGACTTTGAGCTCTCTTTTTTTGGTCTTCTGTGAAGCAGAATTTACTGTATATGTGCATTTAGCAGACAAAGAACAGTAGTAGACTCACTTGTCTTATTTATCCTGATTTACAATTGAGGCTGCAGGAAGATCTTCATCATGAACCAGGACTGTATTCTACCAAGCCATGTACAAATCCAGAATGGAAACACTACCCTGTAATGTTATTCAGAATTTTAACTACCTCTCATGGCTCCATGTCCTTCCTCATATCTCTGTTACCTAATGGTTTACATACATTTCTTTCTCCCTTCTTACTTCAGTCATCTTACTTTCTGACTCTTTCTACTCATTTCACTTTCACTGGATCCAAACCACATGGGAGTAACAGCCTTGTTACTAGGACTGTATTTGAACAGCTATGCGCTGCTGGTACCACTCACTTTAATTGTGATTTAATGATTTTTCTACAAAAAATCATAATATATGTAATACAAAATCAGAATACACATAATGAGAGTATAAATGTTTAACTACAATATAATTACTGTTTTGTAGCTATTTATAATTCATAAACTTTGGAGGAGCTCATTACATTTTAAGAATCAGAGAGGAATTTGGGAAAATTTGCAAGATTTTTCTCTTTTTAAACTTTTCTACCATAAGGGAATTCCCAGTCCTCCATGATAAACTTCTTGTACTTTGAGAGTGTTCTTTGTTCCTACATGTAACATTTCAGACTTAACTGTACTGAGCATGTGAGTTCAGTTTACAGGTAAGTCTGCAGTCTGTAGGACTGAATTGTTATTGGCCATTGTACTAGCTGGTGTCATTTGTACAACTTTAATAGTAATAATTTTGTATCTTCTCCTGGTTATTGATCAAGTGGTTAATTTTGTCAAATATGTATCACAGGTGATTCCTTAAAGTTTTATCTTTGTTTACACATCCCGCAAGCTCTTTTAAAAGGAAAACTGCCCTATGAACCATTATGCTAAACATGCTAGATTATTAAATTACTTTTCAAGCATTATCATTTTCAGAAAAAGAAAATTTATCTAAAATTGGTATGTAGGAAACAATCAGGCTTGCGTTAAACGGTACAGGACTCCTGGCTAGTAGTTCCATAGTGTCACAGTTATTGAAAGTAATGCCATCAAAAAGTCACTATCAAAAAGTCACAAAAAATGTTAATGCACTACTATTAGTTGATTTGCAACTTATGCAGTATATCAAATTTGAGGTAGAGAGCTTGAATTTCAGGAGACCAGAGACATGAAAGGGCTGATCTGTGAATGCCTTAACAGAGTTTGTGCCAGTCAGTGGGTCCCATAATTCTTAGAGAGAATTCAAAAAGCAGTCTGGATGTTTTTAAAGCCTTGAAAGTATTTTTATTGTCAAGGGCAACAACAATCTCACTTTCCTCATATGTTTACCTTATGGTGGTAATAGAGACCACGTGCCTTGAAAACACGTGCAGAACAAGTAAATGGGCTAGGTTTATTGTAATAGGCTTTAATTCTTCCATAGCATAAGAGATCATGGAAACTTCTTGCTTGCCGTAGAGAATCATTAATCTAAAAATAATGAAAAATACAACTCTTAACTTTTTGGTAATGCTAGCTCTTAACAAATTTTTTTTGTTGTTCATACAATTCTGAGGTCCAAAAATCAGAAGTCAGTCCCAAACAGTAGGCATATGTGGAAACCACAATCTTATCTATTTTAGTACTCTCAGACAGGTTTACAAAATATTTGCTCAGATGTAACTTACATGATTTTTGGTATTTTTGTTTGTATATATATGCATATATATGGGAAAGAAGATGGCAGAAGTGAGATTTTACTATATGTATTGCAGGGAGTATTCTATGAATATAACATTTTGAAAGAAACTAACTCATCAAATTTTCAAGATTAATTATAAGCTAGTCTGTCCACAGAACTGAAACACTCTTTTGGGCCCAGTCAAAAGGGGGATGTTGGCTCAAGAAAGTGTTCATTAATAGGAAATGACAGATGCTGTTCTATTAAATTAAGCCAGTTTTATAAACTATAGTAACCATTAAAGAGCAAGTGATGAGAGTACGTCATTCTCAACAGTAAGAGTCTGATAAAACATTAATGGACCTTTTAAAAATATTTAAATGTGTTTTATGAATAAGACTTGTTATTATAAGCATGTTCATCTGAGTTGTTATCATTTAAATCACCTTGTCTTAGTATTTCTTGGTACTTGTTGTTTCCTAGAAAATGATGAGTCACATGCTATGGCATTAAGGTCTAGTTTGCCACTGGACACATGGCAAGTCCCAAGGGGGAACTGATACTAAAGCTGATGTTTTCTGCCACACTAAAAAAAGAACAGAAGGGTGATTCTGTACGAGAACAATTACCTTTCCTAAATTAGTCTTTGTAATAGACTAAAGCTGTCTTCCAGCTTTTCTCTTATAAAGAAAGCTGGATTTTTTTTCTTTTATTGTTTGTTTTGTAGTTTGAGATGGTACATTCTGTACACCACTAAAAAGTCAAATAAACATTAGCCTGAGCTTGGGATTAACTGGGGTGGGTCAGAAAAGGATTGTTCATTTTTATAGCATTGGGTAAAGGTAATGAAACTAAATGTGCTTGATATGAGAGGCACTTTGAGAAAGGTGTTGCAGGTGTTAAACATATAGAGCCACTGCAGGTGTATATTTAACAAGACAATGCATTTAATACAGTGTAAATGTCAAGGAGAAGCATTGAAGAATGGCATCTGAGTCTCGGGTTGTTTATTGTTCTTGTATTCAGAAGAAAAAGGTGGGGACAGAAATATTAAGCAAGTGCTGAACTCTGTAACTTAATGAATAGGAAAAGCCAACTTTCTTTTACTGGGCTGTCATTACTGCTTTAGTGTACGTCTCTGGCATTATCCTTTCTAACAAATATGAAGTATTGGTCTATACAATAGATATATTATTAAACAGATATTTGTTTTGTATTTTTAATATAAACAAAAAAGCATTTCACCAAGGTATGTGCCTAACAGCACTTGTAACCTTTAGTAGGTTTTTGATTCAAGTCCAGGCCTCCCTGTGAATGTAGATAGAACAGTTTTCCCACTGGACAGGGTGTTTGTTCGTCTCCTGAATTGGCTGACATGAAAACCCATAAGTACGCTGTTAGCTTTTTGTGCTAAGAGTTCAGGTTTGATGAATCGGAAAGTTTGAATGAAAGCCTTAGGCTGTAATGTCAGAAACATGTCAAGCCAGCATAAGTTGCCTTAGCTACCAAAGAAGAATTCACCCCACAACCACCTTACAGTGGCAACTTAAGTGTTCGTAGCATTTTGGCCTTATTATTCGTTGAGGTGTATTAGTGGCAGCATGGTAGGAATACAGAACTGTAAAGAACTACACAATACTCTTGAAGTTCTTATTGCTGTGGTTTTCTGTGGGAAATGAAGACTGGCAGTCATACTAAATGCCATCAAACAATAGATTTTTTGTGATAAATTAGTCAAAAATAATAAAGCAAACATTTGAGCATAGAATCTTTTGTCTTCTGTACCCTTCATCATGTACTCAAGCATCCCACATTTGTGTGTTTATGCTTCATGACAGGATGAGTATATTGGTTGCTTCCCGGGGAATTATATGACCATCCAAAATATCCTTTTGCTTGTTTCAGCAGACTTATCTGTAATTGTTGTTTTCACCTGTCCCAAGCTCTACACATTTGGTGATAAGAACAGTAAGCATGATTTCCTGCACAGACTTCAGGAATGAGATCCGAAGCACCACTAGAACTAATTAGAAAAACTCCCCTTCAGCTCCAGATGGCCAGATTTCATCTTTGAGCAGTCCCCGCTCTTCTGCAGGATTCAGAATTACTCCCCAGCCTCATTCTGTACATGTCAGATACCTTCCCCAAAGCGGTCAAGAGGTGTGCTCAGGCCTCTTGCTCATATGTACATGATTTAAAACTGCCTGTGAGAAGATAACTCTCCTAAAGCAGTGGCTGGTTTATCAGGGATGGACTGCTGGGTGGCAAACGGCAGGGGAAAGAGAGAGCTCACTGTTTCAGTAGTGTCAGGCAGCCTGGTACATATTCTTCTATTGTGTAATATCATCAAATGGCAGCACCATCCCTTTTTCCCATTCATATGCTGCGTATACATCAGGACAGCTTCCTCTTCATAAGGCTTTCAGTTCCAGACCTTATCAGTATAGATGGTCCGTTTCCTATGTAGCAAATGAACTGTTGAAGGACATAATATTACTGAATATGAAATAGGCAGAGTCTAGTTGGTTTTGTTAATGGAAATAGCCATATTAATAAAATGTGTATGCTGTGTTTGTAAAAGGGTAAGATTCAGACCAGCATAGACCCTGTTATCAGGAAGAACCAGCAAGACCAAATGGTTTTGGGGAGAGACTGCATTTAAATATCTTTAATTAATACCAGATCCAGATTGGAAAATTAAGAAAAATTTATTAAAACACAAATCGACTGAGCTTTAAGCAGTGCAGTTACAAGTCTGCTGGAGCATAAACATTCTTCTTTAATTGATTTTATGCCTCATGTGGTAGAAATTGCAGGTTAGTTTCAAAATATTGTATAAAGGCTGAATAAGATTGAGCCCTTCAATTTAGCATTTACATTAAATACTTTTCAGCTAAACCACTAATCGGCAGTACTCATCTGACATTACTGAAAATCAAAGTTTTGTAGTAACTGCCACCAATAGCAGGCTTTCTTTTTCTTTTACAATTTCTGTTCCTTTCAGTTTCTTGTGGAGAGATTTCCCCTATCCCATTAATCTGGTTAGTCAGGTTATTCAGCATTTTTTAGCTGTGATTTACCATGGGACGTTAAATATTTGCATACAAGACTGCCTATAGTACGGTCATCTGAATGAACTACTACTCCAATCTTGTAGCAAACGGTCACCACCTCTTTTCTGTCCAATGGCTGTTTGAAAATGGTTGCTGCAGCAGACACCGTAGGTTGAATGTCTGATAACTTGGGTGTTTATGGAGCGTTTCTGTCCTGTGGACTTGTGGCTTGTGTGGATCTTTTGGAAATGCATATGACCATCAGGGTGTCTACACGAAGATCGCAGTGCTTGCCCTCACTGCTGCAGCAGGGACCCACAAACAGTTCCCTGCTTTGGGAAATTTCTGCCAGAAGAGGAAATCTTCACTGGGTAGAGAAGAGAAGGAGGAGTGAAAAGAGTGCAAAGACGGAGCACTTCTCTTAAGAGGCACTGAGTCTCCTGTGCTGTGGTGGTGCCAGAGCTAATGAATTTTGGACAGGAGAAGGGGATGTATTTGGTGACTTTTCAGTGGGTGAAAAGAGATTATGGGTTCTTTGTGGGACAAATACAGGAAATGTCATCTGGATCAGGGTGGAAAATACAAATACAAGAGCCCATTATAAAATTTTTGCTAGAGATGCCGGGGTTTATTGCTCTCATCACAGGGAGTCTGAAGTTTGCACTGAAGAATAGAACTTGAAGCAGAGTAAAGACTCTTATAGCACAGAGCAGGGTCTTGACTGAAGAGTCTGCTAAAATAAGGAGTGCTGAAGAGATGGAAAGAGGTAGTTGTAAGTAAGGATATGGAAAAATCCGTTCAGACCTGGGTACACACTTAAAAAAAAAAAGAAATAAAAAGAAAAGAATTGAAAATATTCATAGTAGTCAAACTGACCAATGTAACTGTTCACCTATTTATCTGGTCAGGAATTTATAAGCACTAGAATAATGAGTCTTCCAAGTCAGTTCATCAGGAAAATAAGATGCAGCATGGGAATAAGGTAGTGTATGTGTAGTGAATTGAAATAATTGATCTGAGGCATTTTTATGCATATTTTTAATATATAGTAAAAATCACATTGTGTCTGTAGGTAATTTAGCCAGCAGAAAAGATAGACTACCATAAATTATTTGCAAAAAATTTCCACTGCTCTAGGTTTAGCAGTGCAGTTAGAGATAATAACATTTAACAAAACAAGACTGAGATGGTGATCCAGAGGGCTCTAACATTGCCAGAGAGTTCTACTGTCTTGTGTGTAATATTGCTAAAATTATTTATTCTCTCTGTATGTTGCTTCTTAAGTTGACTAATGGAGTTTTTAAAGGCAATAATGAACAAAGATCAGGTCAAACAGTGCACACTACCCTTGTGAGTAGTCCCATTGACTAGAGTGGGAATAGGATTATTTTTGTAAATGCTATTCATAGTAGAGGATGAAGAACTTGTCCCTAATGAAGGTAATATCTTTATTAAATCTTTCATCATCTCAGTGTATACAGATAAATTCTGGGAAAAATAATTAAATTCATTTAATTATTCTGCTGTCTATAAAAGACAAGCAGGAATATGCACATAAGGACAGTTTATAAAATGGTGGCTGTGCTTAAGACAATCAGCTCAGCAAATACCCCTTTATTATGTGGTAAGGCTAAGACATGTAATGTAGTATTCAAGATAAAAAGTGAAGAAATCGATGTGACTTGAAAGCTAAATGAGTTAATGCTGTATTTGGGGGCTTTTTTTGTTTTTTCTTTTTTTTACAAGTGCCTTACTGCTAATAAAATGAGAAGAGAAAAAGTTTCAAGGACAATGCAGTCCAGCCAAGTGGAATTCCATGTGTTTTTTAAGGTTATTGGTGTTTGCCAGCAAAGCAGAACTATCTTTTAGACCTCTCATTCACAGAAGAAGAAGAAGGTTTTATGTAGCAGTTGTTTATCTTGCATGCTGTAGCCAGTGGAAGGAAAATCTGAGGAGTCTTTTAATTGCTAAAACTACAAAATATTTCCTGGTTAGGAAACAAAAGTGCACAGTTTCCTTAGGTCCAGCGCTGGGAACATGTACAGACAGGAGTGTATGCACATACACACACAAGTAGCTCATAAATATCTATAGGTTCAGACTTCAAAATTAATACTTTCATAGTCAAAGTAATTAAAAATATCTTTTGGGGACCTTCCTGTATACACGTGGCATAACAGTTGAGTGTAGGAAATACTTTAAAGCAAACATTCAAAGAAACTCATTACAGAAATTCAACTATATCTCCTTTGAGACATGTAAATTTAAGAGCAATGGGCATAATTTTATGAACATATTTCAAACTACAAAATTGGATAGTTCATTGATCCACGGGCATTAAAGTCTAACCAAACATCCATTTGCCATTACAATTTGGTTGATCATTTCAAATCCCCATGAAAAGATTCCACAGCTGTCCGGAGGCTTGACATTGGTGATGAACACCATGGGCTCATCTTTGCTGCTAAAAAAGCTGTGTTTATAACTCCGGGCAACTACTGCACTGGCTGTCCTCCGGTAAAACATACTGAAGGCAAGGCACACTAGGTTTCCATGTAATAGGGCAGTAATTTTGCCAATATGCTTGGGATTGATCATGGCAAAAGCAGAAGTACCTTGCCTTCCTTTTATTTCCTGCATAAGAACAGCTGGTTTGGGTTAGTTGCTCTGAGGTAAAAAAAAAAACAAAAAAACCAACCAACATTATTTTAAGCAGCAAAGAAAACCCCTTCACATTCCAGAAGATACTTGGGCTGGCAGAAGTCTAGGTTTATTTGTGGAATGATGTACTTTAGCTCTGGAGCAGGTGAAAAAAACAGCTTATCATACTCTTGACTGGAGAGTTAATTATGCTGTCCCCGCTTAAGTGTAGGTCACTCTTTCAGCAAATCAGTGTTTGGAAATATGCCTGTTTATTAGGCCAGGTTCTGGGTACCCCTTTGGTCTAGACAGGGAAGGTGGAGTGCTTGCACACAAGTGCAATGAACAGCTTATGCTGTTTCTTGTTTCTGTCCTTTTCACCTTTAAAACATCAGCAATATTATGGTTTAATATGCACTGGGTTAGGTCAGATATCACTAACAATCCATCTGAAATTTGTCAGGGGAAGGAAACACAAAGAAAGAATGACATCTTATGATATTTGACCTAAGTAATTTAGTGCCTCTAATAGCTGTTACCTTGCCAAGATTTCACTTACTCTTCTCAGCTCATGATAGGGATTCTGATGTTTACAGGATTACCTCCAGTTTGCTCCTCTTGTCTTCACAAATCAGCATAAACTTTTGAGCTAAAAGATTTGACCAACTAGACAGAAGCAGGAGGCTGCTGTTAATCTGTGTGCACCCGGCTGCGCGGGGACAGACGGCAGGCCTGTTACACAGACATGGGAACAATCCCTCTGAGTTAAGTGGAACTGTCAGCATTCATGAAGTTATTTAAGTGTGTAAATGTTGCAGTCTCAGCCCGCAGGGATTGCATATTGCTGTTCAGAGTGGGGTTTTTTTCAGTGGTTTATCTTCAAAAGTGTAAGCTATTCATGATGGAAGGATGAATGTCTGTCTAAATAACAGTAGTCCATTTATCAGCAGTAGTTGGTAGATCCTGATCTTTCTGTCTGTTTCCTCTGAGCAGAAGGGAGTTTAATTAAATATTTTGGAAGTAGATGTTTATCCTATACTCTAAGATAAGACCAAATGTGTGTATCAAGGGGGTTTCTGTTTGTTTCACTGTGTAGAGTTCACTAAACAAACCCAGTGATCATTTGACTCAACAGGATTTTTCTTATGCATGCAAAAATAAACTGCAGAGCAATGCCCTTGCCTTTCGGGAAGAGTCTTCAGTTCTTTTTCATCCCCTTTGCAATTTCCTTCACCTTTTTATTCTGTCGCCTTGGAGTCAATGATTCTCTTGGCCTTTGGAGTGCTGAGTTTGACTCCTTAGGAGCTGAGTAGGCTCATGCAAAACAGAAGTCACTCAGAAGTGACATAAGGCACTTTTAGTGTCCGGACTGCACAGGCAATGTGTCAACCTGCAGCAAACAGCAAGAGAGGAGAGTCATTCCATGATTTCATGTTTCAGGGACTGCTCCACTTTCCAGATAAATGAATTAAACCAAAGTCTGTGACTAGAGGGAAGGTGACCGTTGAAATATTACATTCATTGAAATCTTGAACATATCCCGTCTGTGCTAAGTCCAACAGGGGACTGATATGGCAAGTGCTTAGAATTTCTAAGGTTTTGTCTGTGTGGAATACAGGCCATAAATGATGGCTTGATGATAAGTCAGATTCAAAAAACCTTTCTTATACATGATCAAGCAGCTTTCTAATTCTAACTGTGCTAATATAGGGAACTAAAGTCTACAAAAGTGAGAAAATATGTATTTGATATTAAAAAAATTGCTGGCAGTCTAATGAGCAAAGTTTACTTTCAAAGAATTTGAAATGCTGAATTATATGTGTGGCTGTGGAATCAGCCTTGCCCTTTTTCTCTTTGTCTCTGAAAGTGTATGAGGAGAATTTTCCACCTTTTTTTTAACTGAACATCTGTTCGCTTCATTTCATAATATGAAGGAAATGAAAGTGGCAGCACATTTCTAAATGCATTTTCTTCTGTATCTGTGGATACAGATCCTCTAACATGTCACCTTGATATAGGACAGTAAGAAGAGTCAAACAAGGCAAATCTCAGCTAAAAGTTTCAATCTCAAATTTATATTCCTGCTTTTTAGAATGTACATTGCTGTTGAAGTTAGTGCATTATTCATTCGAAGCATAAACATTAGCTTTTCAGTTGTGAAAGTGTGGCTTGGAATTTAGCATTCCCTCCTCAAGTGTTCCTCAAGTCTGTGATACTTTTGTTTTTCATTAAGCGCTAGTTCATGCCTTGCAGGCATAGCTCAGAGTTAAGGCCAGCAGAGGCTCTCTGCCCAACAGCGACCTCTATAAGTCTCCTCGATACCTGATTGCATTAAAGAGTGGCTGATACAACTAACATGGTCACCTACTTGCTGTCTCTTTTTGGTGTCTGTTATGAGTCATCATCTCTTCCTGAGGCAAAGATTAACAGTGGTTGTTCTCCAGGTACTCTACTCCCTCCTCAAGCCCTCTTCTCCTCTTTCTCCTCCATTCTGCCTTCCATGTTGCTGGGTAGGAGTTAGGCAGATACTTCTGGAGTGCAAAGACAGAGCAGAATCTATTGTTTTCACTGCTGTAACAGAATTTCTGTGAGATTCATTTGTATGATGCAACATCTCCATCAACCTGTTACTCTAAGGACTTCCAAGAAAACTAATAACCTGGTAGAATGGCTGAATGCTAAATCCCTCCAAAATGGAATTTGCATTGTAAACTTAGAGGTATAAATATAATGTCACTATGAGTTCTGCTTTATAAATACAGTTAGGCCTAAAAAAACCAGCATAGAATGAATGGATATTAATTTGTCTTTGAATTCTTCTGCTTGCATAAATTTGCTTGCAGTGTCAGTTTCAAAGCTTATGTAATTTTTCTGTGATTTATGAATGAGTATATCCATAGGTCAAGCTCTTTGTTTGTTAATTATGTACTTAGGATAACGTATAAACAGAAGATTTCCTTGATGGACTTACTGGATCCTAATTTGCTCTCTGTTTCAAGAGATCTTCTTGCTCTTCTGTCACTCTAATTCATTGACATCTTTGGAACTAAGAAGTTTGTTCTCCTTCAGACAGAAGTAGCTGGAGTTGACACAAGAGGTAGGAGGTGAAATCCTCTGGCTTGTACTGTAGAGGTCAGACTGGATGATCTTGTTGGTACCTTCTTGCCTTAGAGAGTCTATGAGATGGATTCACACATTTCAGATGGTCATTTTTGTTCCCCTCAACACACACACAAAAAGAGAATCTGCAGTAAAACCACTGTGATCTCCTCTTAAAAATAAAATAAAAGTCAGCATAGCCCATGTCAAGGGATTATGACTAGCCTCCTAACAGCCTGTCATGCTTGCTTTTTGCCTACTGCCACAATGAGATGTACTATCTTATCTAAACTTAAATGAAAAACAACTCTATAGAGGCTGCTTTGCTTTTTTTCAGGTGAAAGCTGTGATTTTTTATATCCTCTCACTTCCACAGTTTTAAGGAAATGGATTAGAATCCCAGTAGAACTGATTTTGTGAAGAAGGCTATGGCTGGGCCCCTCAGCACTAGTTCCAGTTTTATGAAAATCTCCATAACGTTGAATGAAATGAGCAAGCCCCACATAAGCCCTATGGTTATTTCTATGTTACTGCTATTTAATATGTTCATAACATTGTAAAATAGTGTAAGAGAACTTTTAGATACCGAAGTAAAATGTCTTTCCATGCATTCCAAAGCAAAGCTTGCATTTCCTCTTTTGTGGGGCTTTTTTTAATTTTACAGAATTATGCTGTGGTTTAGCTGAGATAGTAGGAAAACAAGAGGATTTCTGTTTGGCTTTTTTTCTCTCTATTATTCCTGTTGTTTGGTTTTGTTGTAGCTGGATAGTATCTAAGATTCAAAGCCAGTCATTTTTTATCAGCATCATTACTATGTACTCCTGACTGCTTTCCTCCTGAAATGAGCTATCAAAATACATATTGTCCATATTTGTATGGTATCTGCCAATCAAATGGAGACTTGTGCTTTTAAATTCACCTGAATTCTTTCCATACGAGTTCCTACCTTGATCTTTCTCACTCTGGGATGGCTAATATTCTAGGAAGGTGCACCAGTTGTTAGAGAAGTCTACAAATGGCGCTTCATGCCACACCGTCATATACTAACTTTATTGGGTCTAAAGCTGCCTCCACTGTTCCAGCTCTGAACGACCTATTCACAAGAGTGGCAGATCGCTATGCTGAAATCTGAAGTATGACATTACCCAGGGAATGATCCTACTCTATGTGTTATTTATAAGTATAAATCTTTAGGTGACATAATATCTAGATATTCAACATGTTATTAACATCATTGCAAACAGCAGCAAATGAATGTAGCATTTATCTCTAAGCTGTCTTGGCCATTGGTTTTATTCAAAGCACTCACAAAGCACTCACTATCCGATATGCAGCACTGTTGATGCTGTTCCTCAGGTATCTCTGGCAAATGCCTTGGAGTGAGTGGCAATATGTGTGCCCATTACATTTGAGAAGGTTATATTTCTACTGTGCCAGCCCTACCTTATGGAATGGAAGGAAAGCAAAACTTACTGGTCCTTGCTCTTCCCACTGCCAGAAAGTGTAAGAAGTTGCAGGTTCAGAGGTGTTGAGAGAAATTCAGGGATTAAAAAGCCATCAAATGATTTAAAATACAATAATACTGCTCCTCTCTGAGCATATACTGTGAATGTTTCACTGTCTTCTTGCCCTCATCTGACAGTTGGAACATGGATGGTTATTTTGACCCAGGGCACCATTTGCTCTTGGGGACGGGGGACTGGCTAGATGGACCACTGAGATGACCCATAAGAACATTCTTCTGTTCTTATGTGCCCTTTTTATCCTTTGGCTCTGTGATTAAGCACTGACCTCGTACAAAACTAGTAAACAGCCTTATAGCCAAAAGGCAGAGCAAGAACATGGACAGAAGGCAGGCTGTAGGCCAAAGGCTCCTTTATAACATAAAGGTGAGGTTTGAGAAGAGGCAGGCTATCCAGGAGCAAAAGCCAGGAGCTGGTGCTAAGACCTGCAGCTAAATGATCACAGGCAAGTGGTGAATTTCCTTCTTACATCTGCTAGATAGGAGAAAGTACTAATCAGGCTCACCAGCCAGTTCGCACATGATTGCAGCCAAAGATGCAGCCTGAAGGTGACATTAGCTTGGAAAGCTTGTAGTGTTCTCAGCCCTGCCTGAGCTCGAGTCTTGGTGCTGTAGAGGTGCAATGTCTGATCTATGCATTCAGATGTCACCTAAAGCTGTTGGCTCCTTACCAGTGACTGAAGTGAGACAACCAGGATCTTCAATGTGGCTTTTTCATTTCAAAGGAATCCACTGCATTTTTCTGTCCTTGCCTTGTAAAAGGACTATAATGACTGTTGTGATGCTTCCTCAGCCTCCAGGTTCTCAAAGTCTGGGGAAGATGTTTGTGATCACTCTGGACTTTGCCCTTCCAATTTTCTGAATTTGTTTGCATATAGGTTTCTTGAGTTGCTATTTTAATATGCATATGTTTATTTTTCTTTTGCTATACCATGGACTTTTCAATGCCAGGCAGCAAGAACTTAATCTGATTTTCCTATCAGGCTGCCCACATTAACATTACTAGAAAGCTCTGTGCGCAGGTACATCCTTCTTGTTGATGCCTCTTTCCACAGAAAGTAATTTAGATCCCTCGGTGTCTTCAAAGCCACAGCTGTTTAGCATGAAGCTGTCAAAACTCACTTAGCCATAGTTGCTGGGTGTCATGAATTGAATTGTTAACAGCATCCAGAACTTTTATTGATAGTGATTACAACAAGCTAAAACATGCACCAGTTTTCCATCACAATACTGAATTTCCACTAATTAGGTTATTCTGTATGGATTTTTAAAGCTTAATCAATTTGATATGCAAGTTGCTAAGGAAAAGTGTCCATAGTTATTAAGATTACTTTTCTTACAATACACTTTAAAATTACTTCTCAGCAGTTCAGAGTGCTCCTACATATGCAGCACTAATCAAATTGTCTGATTAGGTGAAATTCTATACTTTCAGCAAAGTTTTCTTATGCCAAATTGCGGTAATAATTGTTCCATCACTTCTGCTCAAGGGAATCTCTCCAGTACTTCAGATATAATTTCACTTCTAAACTGACTGCATAATTAAATAATACCATATAGCCAGCAGTAATCTTCCTCCGTATTTAAATGTAAATATTACCAGTTACCAACAGGAGTCATAGCATCCCTAATTGGCTGTGGATAATTATATATTACATCTAAAAAATGTTAACATTAAGGTTGCGAAGTCAAGCACTTAGAAGTTGGGCAATGTCAGAATTAACGCTGCCCAGGCAACTTCAATTTTCCTCCCATTTGTTCGCATGCATGATGTTAGGTTTTAATTACAGAATTATACTGTTCTTTTTTTCCTCCAAGTCCATTGCCTCATTCAGTAAACTGGTAGTAACTGAAGATTTCTTTTTATCTTCTTCATTAAGAGCTTGGCTCCAAGCCTTGTTTAACTCAGATTAACCAAACCTTGCACAGTATACATTTTTATTAATTTCCTCTGTGTTTCTTTTACACTCTTACCATATGTGAATGCTATATCCAAAAGGGATGTGAGTGTCGAGTTGCCCAGCTTCCCTCTTTAGGAAGAGCTGAAGTTTCAGGAATCTAGACTCCTGTGATAAGCCTGCAGGCTACTCAAGTCATAAGACTGTAAAACACCTCTGAATGGGATCTGCAAAGTCCAAGTGCTGAACACAGAGCCCCAGTACTACCAGCAGCAATACCACACATCTACTGCAGGTCCACCAGAAATGAATTAATTTTCAAAAACCTCCATACAGTCAAGTATTAACACCATCCTGCTTTTATGGCTGATAAACACTCTGTGTTTCGTAAAAAGTTGTCAAAGTGCTCACTAATCACAAATACTTTGGGAGTAATTTTTCTGAAATAAGAGCATTTCCATATCTTATTGTTCGAAGTACTGCTCCATACTTCTCCAGCTAACTTAGTGACTATTACCCCACTGTAAAAGTGCTGAGTTTTCCAGTTGTAACCCCCTGGGGAGTTAGCGTGAAAACTTTGCCATGGCAAGCTAGGCAAACTTTTTCAAGTAGCTTGATCAAGCATCACAGTGAGTTATCTGCAGAAGCTCGGGCAGGGGCCATTTCTCCAAGGCTGTTCTCAAATTCTTTGACAACCTTTGACAATCCTTTTCCCTTTCAGTCTTTCTACAGTCACTGTATCCTCTCCATCTTCTTGGAAAAACAAGGTGAGGGTCTAGATGGACAAATTCTCTTCCTTGACCAAACCTGGACTCAGAGCAGACCCATCTTGTGCACAAAAGGAGACAGGGTCCTGAAGAAAAAGAATAATAATCTGGGCTTTATAGTGAAACGTGATATCCTTTGCTTTAAAATCCATCAGCATCTCCTGTGATAGATTAAGTGCTATTGCTGTGCACCTTTTACCTTTCGAGTAGTAAGAACCATTTCTGGAATGGGAAGACCAGGACCCAGTCCCTTCCTTTGTCTCCTTTAAAATAAGCATCAGTAGCGACAGGCAGTCTTGAGACAGAAGTATCTTTATGTGTATGATTTTGAATTTGGAATCTTACTGGTCTGTTGACACATTTGGCTATGATTTTCTCTTTTTTAAAAGATCCCTGAAAACCAGATTCTGCAATGTAGAGCAGTATCAATCAAAGTGGAATGATTAAAGTTAGTAATTTAATTTACCTCATTTTCCATCAGGCCATAACAAGTAGGCAAGCTGTATCCAGTTTTAATCTTGTTTTGAATTTATATTTAGGATTTTTCCAAAAGAGAGAGATTTTTCTTGTTGATTGGTATAGCAACTAAGCCAGTAAAATTGCATTCTGGTTGATAATGATGTTGCAGACCGAGAGGGCGCAGTGTGGGCTACACCCAGCCCGGACCCTGGTGACTCACGGGGCAATGCCTGCACTGCAGTACAGTTAATTAGGGAGGCTCCCGTTAACCAGCAGCTGCACACCCATGGTTTTGGATTGTTGTTTTGGGCCTGAATGTTTTGATTACTCACAAATCTTGTTTTATGTGTCTACCTCCTTTCTTTAATCCTGTAGACACACGTTCATTTAAGCAGGTATGTAGTTCAGTGTACATTTACTCGGATTTTAAATTTCTCATTGAATGATTATTTCTTATTTACCAGATAATAACTATTCACTCTGAGTTTGTTTTAAGATACATTTGGTTGGTAACTGGAATACAGTTAACCACAGAGAAAACCAACATTCAAAATTCAACATTAAATACGCTGTATACATAAGAAGAAAGTGCATGTATAAAACATATTTTTCATTAAAAATGATTTAATAAACAAGAGAAATATTAACTGTAGTTAATGAAATTGAGAGATTAGTTCTTGTCACTAAGGACCATATGCTGTGTTTGGTAGGTGTTTGATATAATTTTTCTTAAAAACTGTCAGTGTGCTTGGACACTTTTGAATACCTCAGCAGGAATTTATCTGTAACTTTACATGCCTAATACTTTCTGCAAATCTGTCCTAAGGTCCTTTGGGTTTTTAGAATTAGTGTGTCTCATTCTCTGCCACCTGGATTTTATTCATTACAAGAGAAAAAACATCAACCTGCTCTTCCTGGTCACTTTTTCAACCTTAAATGAATTATTTTAAGTAAAGTTGGTTTTTTTTTCTGAACCCGCTATCAAAACTAAAGATCAGAGTTGTCTGTAAGCAGGTGCTGGGCTCAGTGACCCTGCTGATCCCTGCTGTCCTATGTTCTTAAAGGGATTGAGGTAACTGTTTTTCTCAGCTCTAGAAACTGAAAGAACTTACGATTTATTTGGACAGCATGAATGACAATGTTTGCACCACTGTAGAAAATGAAAGAAATAAAGATTTTTTTTTTTCAGTATGTAACACTCACATAGTTTGAATTAACCTTGAGAAAGACTCATTTGATAGTCAACACTACAGCAGTTTTCTACCTGATTCTGTATATAATTAAAATGAAGCAGCCCTCAGATCAAAAATTTGAAGAGGACCATTTGTTATATCATTTTAATATATTTAAATTACTTAATAGATTATAAGAAGATATATGTGGAAAAAAGTGAACGATCATCTTTTCAGGCATTAATCTTGGGTTGGAATATGGGCCGGGATCAATCTGAAGCCTTTTGAGTTTGTCAGTTTATTCCATTTTTGGAATATTTATTCCATTTTCTGAATATTCCATATTCAGGGTATTTCATACTCTGACAAAGGTAGCTATTTGCATGTATACATTCAGTATACAAACAGAAAGTTAAAAAATGTTGTTTAAAATTATAGTAGGCTAGGTGTGTTAGTCAACACATTCTAAAAACACGTTTTTTTCTGCATATGGCCTGTTGATAGATGAAAGCTGACATAATTCTTACTGACAGTCATTTCAGATGAAGGTGGGTAAATTGTTTAGCCTCGTAAAAAGCTTTTAGAATAGTCTAATTAGCAGCTGAATTTCTGCACTGATATGCAGTCAACTGATGTTTTCTGTACCAATGAGAGCAGAACATATGCAGGCAGTTAGGTTCTGGTGTGCGTTACACCAGTGAAGACCAGGAGCCAGCATTTGCGTTTTGGTGGATTCCTCTCAATCCACAGAATTTTAACTAAAAAGATGTTAGCCCGGTACCTGCTTTCTAAACTGAAGTTTGGGCAATAACAGGTCTCTCTGAAATTATTAGGATTTTTGCCATAGGTTTTGGGCAAGTGTCCCACTTTCAGTGGAAAGTGATCTTTTGTCTATTTGAGCTCTGGACACATAAGTACCGTGTGACTGTTTGGTTACTGAGCCTGTAAATCTTCTAACCCGATGCCTCTTAAGTGTTTAGATAGCACTATCAATGGAATAATTTCCACTAAGTCTAACTTGTTATTTTATAATTGTCTCCTAATTGCTTATTCTTTTTCTTGAGAGCTACCTTGACACTGAGCTAGCTGCTTCAGGAAATGGGGTGTTAGATTAGCAATATTCTTTATATTAGATTACCAACTGAACGTTCCTTCTGTTTAGGGTTAGTCATGAAAGAGTATTTAGTTTTGAATGCCATAGCACATGTTCCCAATACTTTGTTTGCACAGCTGTAAGAAAAGATAACTTAACGGAAAGAACAGTCTTTCAAACAAAAAGAATCATCTTCCAAGACAGCCATTTCGCTTCCTTTGTGATTCAGTAGTGTTTGTATAGCTTCATATTGGGTAAGCTTGTATGTCTGAAATTAAAATCAATGCTTTTCTTATTATGTGGCATAGATTAGGTTTGGGTTTGAGAATACCTGCAGATCTGCTCTGTCTGACTGCACAAAGAACATAATTTATTGACAGCTCGAAAAGCCATTTTGGCATTGCTAGTAGTCATCTGTTTTCTCATGTACTGTAAGACTTTAGGGGACCCTAAGAAGAGAACGAGACTTTCACACTGAAGGTAGCTATATAGATCTTTTATTAACTATAAGTAATAGGTCATAAAGTATTGTCTGTTATAAAAGTAATTCAATTTCACTTTAAATACATAACTTTTCGCAAAGTGAAGAACATGGGTTTCAGTAGCTTGTATTCTTCAAATAAGATCTACAGATACAAAATAGAGCAAATAATTTAAACACACTTCAATAAAATAACTAAACTTAAAAGAATGGATGCTATTAAGTGCAAGCTTATAGTATTTTGGTGGAATGAGGTGAAATATAATCTGTGATCGTAATGGCTGGCCTTATGTGTGAATGGAGAAATGACTGTAGCCCAGAGAACAACTAGTCTGCAAAAGTCTCTTCAACCCAGACAGAGCCTTAACAATGGAAAAGATCCTGATAATAGTGTTGATACCTAGCAAGGAGTATGGTAGAAAGATCACACCTACATTTTGAAAGGATAACCTAAGCCATTCTTTTCTTCATTGTTTGTGCTTATTTGTTTACTCTGAGAGGAGACAGAAATTAGATTTGAATATCTTCCTAGCTAAGGAGAATTTGATTTTTTTTTCGTTAAAATTGTTTTTGTGATTTAACGAGGTTATTTTATGTGTGACTTGATATGTTAGAATCAAGTCCATCAAGAATATTTTATGTTTAAAGCTGATGTATTTAACAAGGGAAATACATGGAAGAAGTTAATTGCCTTGATTAATTCTGTTTTAGAACTATGGATCTCATTGTCTCACTCCTTGTTTGATTCATAAATTTGAAAAGGAAAATACACATTCCTGCTTTTTCAACTCCCAATTAGTTTCTAGGTCTGAAAGAACTCCTATACATTCAGATGAACATATGGAACAAACTACAATAAATAAATATTCTGCAATAGCTGGAGAGATTGTGGCCATGAAAAACCTGTATATTAGTTCAACAGTTTCTATTTGCAGAAAAATTTCACTTGTGCAGTGGTTTTACTTCACTTAAAATTTCAGCAAGTGTGTGGCTTGAATATTTATTACGCTTAATTGAAATAATTAAAATAAATTGTGCGAAGATTAGCCCTTAAAATAGGTTGCGATCAGTTCTGAGAGTTTAATAATAGTTATTAGATTAATTTAGAAAAAATGTATTAAAATCTGATATAAATAAAAGAACAGGAAGGAAAGCAGTTGTTTTCTACTCTAACTAGTATATATTCACATTTTTCTTTGTTCATAGCTACAGAGCTCATTGCAATGTTTATAATGACAGCTTCACCTTTCTGAGTAAGCATAAAGATTTGGAAAAGCGAACTCTTTCCTCAGTACAGAAGCTCCTGTGTAGTGTCAGTTCTCCACCTTTTTGATCTTCCAGGGTATTTAAAACAAGATATCATAAATCTGTCACCCTTTTCTCTCCCCAAAAGTCAGGAGAGAATTTTTGGAGCAAGAGGTAGAGGCCTGAACTTCTTAAGAAGGCTAACTCGTACTTAAGACCTCTCTCAGGATAGTGGCTTTGCTTCCAGTCATGGTTGGCTGTCAGGGACTACCCCAGCTCTTCAGACTTACCCACCTATTAATGGTACTCAGAATAATTTGACTTGATTAGATGATGGGGTTCAGATTAGTTTTCATTCCTTTCAGGACTCAGTTCATATCCAAATATTTTACTTCATCCCTTCGTATGGCTTCTGTGACAGTAGGTCTCAGAAGGTGGGAGGTGGGGCTTTTTGCTCGTTTGCCTCTCAGGTGCCTACACAGAAGTGATAGTACCATAAAACCCGTCTGCTGCTGTCATGACTGCTGAGTGCCAAGGAGAGGAGACACTACCACAGTGTTTATCCACTTCCTAAGGAGCTGTACAATGCAGGATCAGCTCTACTTAGTAAGCAGTACCCTGGCAAAGCCTACAGCCTTTGGATCTTGTTCTTTGTCCCAGCAGACAGGGAGAACCTGACTCCACCCAGTAGTGTGAATCTCTTGGTGGAAAACCTGATATGATCCTTGAATTTAATTTTTGCTAGGACAATTAGACTTTACCTGATGAGGTTTTTTCCTGTTCTAATGTGGTGAAGGGACTATCATATAAATATTTCGGGGAATCTGGCAGTTCAGGTAGGAATTACATGTAAATATTTCCAGATATTTTCCAGTCAGTGGATTATTTTATTATTACATTAATTTTCTTCACAACCTATTTGGGCCTAAAAGACCTAATTGTGTCTAACTGAGTACTTTTACTTTCACATTTTTATATGCAGTGAAACACTAAACGTTGTCTAAGGCATGGCTACAAGAAGGCTTTACTGTGAGCTAAGCTAGAGTGTGGGTTTGAAGCACATCATCTGTTCAGTGTAGCTTTCTGTTCCCCTTTGGTAAATGCATGTTTTCCTGTTCTTGTACGCTCTCTGCTTGGCTTTGCTGTGGGATAACATTGTGCATGTATCCAGTTAGTGCAGATGAGCTGATGTGCCCTAGCACTGCATTCTAGCTTACTTTGCAGCAACTTGTTTCTTGTAACCACACTCTAAACTTTCCTGCATACAGAGGACAGACTGTAAGCAGCATGCAGATCCCACCAAGAGGCTAAACAGATATTCTTGGGCACATCAGTATTGTGCTTAGGAGAGCACAGTGTTCCATTAATTTGCTTTTTCCCTGTAAGGAAAGGATTTAGGATTTATACTTTTTAAAGCTTTTGTAACAGCCTGTTGATACTCTCACTTACAAAATACTCACTTACAAATAGGAAAGTGAGAGGTGATATGACATTTATAACAAGGCAGCAATGCCTGAGGGATTCTGGGGGATTCTAGACATCATTTCTTGGCTTTACATTCATGATTACAGTACTCACAAGGTACCTTATTCACTGCCAGGGCTGAGATCTTGTCCCTTACAATGGCTCACAGGGTTGTTGAGGGATATGAAGTACCAAAGTACTCTTTGGTGTTGTAAAAACCTTTTTTGTTTCTCAGAATAATTCTGTCTGTTAGTTTGACTTGTTTACGTGAT
This sequence comes from Dromaius novaehollandiae, assembly GCF_036370855.1. Taxonomy (NCBI): domain Eukaryota; kingdom Metazoa; phylum Chordata; class Aves; order Casuariiformes; family Dromaiidae; genus Dromaius; species Dromaius novaehollandiae. The sequence continues at coordinate 30,622,965 of NC_088098.1, forward strand.
TTACAAGCTTAAAGAATGCTGCTGCCCTTTTTCACCCTTTATCATTTCCATTAGAGGAAAATTGATGATAGCCAAGGATTTCTTTGGCACAATAAGTTTGGCATCTTCAAGGATATTTGGCAATGTCTTTGCTTATAGAGCCAAGCCCAGTGGCCTTTTCAAATATCGGCTTATCCAATATCTTTGTGGTTTTCTTCTCATTAATGTTTTTTTGGACAGCATCTTTCTCTTCATTTTTTTTTAATGACCTTTTCCCCATTCTCAGAGCCTTTTTAATTGGACGGTCTCAGAAAAACTGTTTCATCCCCGTTGCCTGTGCATTAGGCAGTCGCTCCTATTATTTTATTATTCAAACTCCAAGGAAAAGTTTAATTCTCCTGTCAAAGGGAGAGCAGCTTTTGTGTCTATCATTGTGTCATTTTCTCTCACCTCTGCCATAGCAATAGGTAGAAATTGCTAGGTGACTACGTAATATTCGTGAAAGGCTATAAAATTGAATTATTCAATGGAAAGATCATTGAACATCCAAAACCGCTCACAGTCAACATCGATTAACTAATGCAAGGACTAGACAATTTACATTGGCTCTCAAGGAATTTTAGGAGCTTTACTCAATCTAGCCAGAAGTGTTGGCCAACCTGTGAGAAAACTAAGCCTTTCCTAGGGTTATAAAGCAAACCACTGGTAGAATCAATAGCGAGATTCAAGTCTCTTGGCCTGGCCCAAGGTATGGGTGGTACACACGTTATAAAGAAGAAGCATGGGATATGTAAAATCTGGACCTAGTCTTAATTTCCCAGAGTATGCTTCTAGCTTCTGGTGGGGTTCAGATCCCACTGAGATATCCTCGTAAAGTAGCATGCACAGATTTAGTACTTAGAGTTTATATAACATTTGTACATTTTGTAAGGACTAGGAAAAAAACAGCTGCTATCACCAAGCAAGAAGTTAAAATGTACAATTACAATTCAAAGAAATTGGATCAAATGTTCTGACAAAAGCATATGTTACCAGGATTGCTTGAAGATAGAACTTGATGTGTCAATGAATTAAAATCAGAACATGCCAGCACAAATCTAGTAGATTTCTTTGCTCCCTTATACTTTCTTTGGCTTACTTGGCTTAATGATTAAAACATAAGCATCTACGTTTGATGTGCTCCGACCCAAACATTAACAGGGTTGATAATGCTTCTGAACAAGAAATAGATGAGCAAAAATATTATTTTAAAATTAAGTCTTAGTGCAATGATCTTTTTTGGACATAACTGTGAGAACACTGTGGCCAGGCCTACACTCAGAGGAAACTGGGTCTGGAAAGGACCTCAAGCTCATCTAGGCCATGCCTCTAAGGTTCATGCTGGGTTCAACTTGGCATAGATTGTTACATCATGTTTATTTAATCTATACCGAAGAAACACTGGTGTTGAAGACCTCACAGCCTCTCCACGTAGTCTGATTTGCTATTAGAGAGTTGTTTTTAATGTCCAACCCAAAACTTTCTTGCTGCAATTTTCTTTCTTGCCTTCTCTGTTTCAAACTGGTCTTACTGTAATGCTGGAGGGGAGGTGGGAGAAATAAATAAGATGAATTTGGGGATAGAAAAAAGCCTTATGTGGATGCAGCTTATTTTGTCAGAGCTGAGTTGTTGCAGGTACCATTTCTATCTCTCCACGAGATTGGAATGATCTCTTCCAGCTAAAAGCACAACTGCACAAATTGGCATAGCTATCCTAGCAAAGCACTACTAGAGCAAATCTGACCTAAGTACACATTCAGGTAGTGTCAAGGCATGTATTTAATTTGAAAAGAGAAGTTCTGGGCTCATGTCCCAGAATAAGTGAGAGTGGTAGGTTCCTTTTGCATGAGTCCTTTCATTGTAACAAAGGTTCAGGGTTTGTATTAGGCAGTATTTCAAGTAAAAAGGCATTAAGAGGATAAATATTGGTGAAATGATAAAATATTCATGACGCTTATACCATGGGGAAGACATGCTGGCAAGAGACACTGAGGCAGAGGCAAATTCTACTCATTTATATACTTTTTTCCAGAGGGTATTCCTGGCTAGCCTCAGATCATCAGGATTTGGGAGAACAGGAGTTATCCTTCCTACTGTGAATGTCATGCTTTCTCCCTCTCTTCAGTTCTGGTGGAAGGGATTTCTAAGCAGTGCTATTGAGTGCTGTGCAGTTACATATAGTGACTACTTAACGAAGAGGCCATTTTAACGCAAGGTTCTTGTTCTTCAGTTCAGTGCCTGGCATAAGTTTTCTTGTCTGGAGCTTCTGCTCTCCACATCTGTTTGCTCCCTATAATGACATGCAGAGTTTCAGAGCAGAAGTTTATATTTCGGAGCTTCACGCTGCCCATTATATATGGGCAGTAACATTCCCTCCTCTGTGGGTTTTCAGGAGCGTTCTGTATCCAGACAGAGAATAAAGAGTGCCCTAGGGAGTGAAGGGTCAGTCCCATTACACTGACATCAGGGATTTATATTTGCCCTTCTCACACTTGTCTGAATCGAGCCCATTAAAATATGATGATCTCACATATGGCAATCTTGTGGTAGCTGCTGATATATACCCATGCTTTCTGAGTCTGCATATTATGGATTCAGCATGTAATGTTTGTTTGCTGCACTACTCCACGCTTTCCTGCTCTTTTTTTTGAATGCTGGCAAATGTTTCTAAAGATTTCAATGTTTCGAGATCTCGCTGACTTTGACTATCCATCTGGGGCAACATGTAGGTTATGATTTAGATGTTTCTGAAGCTATGTTGAAGGAAAAATTCATGGAGTTGCTTTTGCCTCTTCCCTGGAGTATACAAAATCACCACAATAGAGATCTGGAAACTGACAGCTCAACATATGGAACAAAGTCCCTACCAAACTGTATAACATAGTATTTAAACCAGGGAATTTAGCAGGTTAGAAACCATGAGCAGATTCTGCTGATTTGTAGAGAGAAATTCTGTTGTGCTCTATCTCCAAGTGTTTTGACAGATCTTCAACTGGCATAAGTGAGCATCATCAATGAAACAAGGCCTTTTTGTGATTCTTTAGAATCTGGCCACATATCAATGGAGTTTTTAAGCCAAAAAAAATCTTTGGACATATCAGTGATGTTGGTCCTACTAATGTATATAACAGGCATTTAACTATCCTTCTAAGAGTACTATCTATTTGATTAAAGAGTATTTTTGATAAGTTGAGCTATCCTTTCCAGGCAGCACTGACATGCAGGTATCCTTTATATCGATGACCCTTTCCTTAATGCAGGGCAGACTTGCCTAAAGCACCTTTTATTTTAAGGCTCTAAAAATAACACATGGAGTCCATCTACCTGCCATGCATGGGCAGAAAGCAGCCTTCTCTCTTCAGCCACTTGTCTTCAGCTGCAGGATGTTGTCTGTCCTTTTCTTAAGACTCAAAAAGATTTGTTAAGCGGCTATACAGATGAATTTATATGTTATGCAGTGCTTGATCTGGTGGCCAGTTTTCCCAATATGTAGCAAGCTGTTAGACAGCTATGCTAGGTAGTAGTATCAGAGTAGTATACTTCACTAGATCACTTTTATTTTACGCTGTGTTTGCAGGAAAGAAAGTCAGTTTGCATGTAGGTTTTTTTTTAGTGGGAATCACTCTGGGGAAATGGGCGAGAAGTCACTGGGGTGCCAATACACATTGAACTTCTAGATATGATATTAGGTTACATGAAAATCATTCCTGTTATGTAGTGAATGTTACAGCATCACTGTCTGTATCACACCCATTCCAGGATTTCTGTAGGATTTCCTGGTACTGTTGTTGCCTGACAGGTACAGTCAGCATGAACCAGGGTTATTTGTGCAGGTGGAGCCAGTTCCGGTGCCCTTATTCATTGAAAGCCAATACTAATTGCCACTAGACTGCAGATGAAGTTTTCTGAAATGCTAAGCACCGCATACTGACGATGGGACATTTTGAATCACGGTAGCTTTGTCCGTACGATTTCCAAGGTTGTCACCCTGGTGAAATGTATGCTTTGCTCTCTCGCCACCTGTTGACTATAACCAAAGTCTGACACACAAACATGCTTTTTCTGAAACACTAAATGAGTGCAATAAAATGGTGTATCCCCAAACCATTAATTTAAAACCTTAGCACACAAAATGTTAAACTGTTTTAATTTTGTATGTTTATTTTTAGTCTTGGAGTTGAACCAGGTGATAATTCCCACTTATGGAACTGTGCCAGATCAGCAAAACCTTCATACTCCAGAATGGGTGGGTACTTCTTTACTTTAACTATGACTTCCTAGAATTGTTCCCAGTAGGGGTATGCAACGACAGGTAGCTACTCCAAAAGAACAGCATTCTCATTGCATTTGCAGTGTGTGCAGTTCATTTACATGATTAAGTCTGGACTGCTATGTCTCCATGTCCCTAAAGGTACTTGAAGTCATGGACTCAGATGTGAAAATGTAGGCTGACACAGACACTGAATTTGATTGAAAGTGGCAGGTCACTAGATTCGTTACAAACATATAGAAACTGATACACACACATACACCTCCACTATATATGTGCTTGTATGTGTATGCATGTATAGGATTTGTGTGTGTGTGTGTGTGTGTGTAAGGATACAATATATGAACACACCTTGCATATAAACACCCATACCTTATCGATTCACACGCACTCAAGTATTAGTTGGCTGATGTGTGAGTTCGTTGGCTTTAGGTGTGCACAGATATCAGAGTAGCATACTTCACAAGATCACTTTTATTTTACGCTGTATTTGCGGGAAAGAAAGTCAGTTTGTATGCAGTTTTTTTGTGGGGGGGAGGAATCACTCTGGGGAAATAAGTGAGAAGTCACTGGGATGCCAATACACATTGAACTTGTAGATATGACGTTAGGTTACATGACCTCTATAAGCAGGTCAGTCTTACAGGAGGACAAAGCTTAAAGAAGCAGATTCAACGGTGTCAAGCATTGCTTTTTGGAGCGATTAATTTTGAGCACCCAAGAGCTTCTTGATGGTTTTCAAACACAGGAATCTATTCAAGAAATTGGTGTGATGTTGCCACAAGAAATGAGAACTGGAGCAGGTTACTAGTCAGCCTTGTCCAAAATATTGAAATTTAAACTATCACCTGTTAACAAATAGCTGAAACGCACTAAGTGGGTTTGCCTGTGTGTTTCTGTCATCTCTGTCTACTACATACTAGATACCACTTACCCTTTAGCTTGCATAAGGGAGGTCTGTGTTGTGAGTGTGGAGGCCCAGGTCCTGTGGATTTCTCTGCGTATATGGAAATTTATTGTTTTCTTCATATATCATACAAGAAAAGAGCTAAAAAATTAAAAGATGCAAATCAAGCATTCAAACTCAATGGTCTGAATTAAGCCTGCCCTGTCTTGTATATAGATACTATGACTGGAGCTGTGCAAGTAATTTATTTCTTGGCTTGGTCACCAAACTGAAAGCTATTTTAATTCATATTAGACTGAAATTAGAAACAGAATCGTAAAAGAAAAAAGCAAAGAATTTCTGTAGTGGTAGGGAAAACATGTTGTTTCAAAAGCAGTGGGAATGAAGGGGTAGATTACATTTTAACTACACCAAGCTGTACTAGGGCCTTATGGGGGCTGCTCTAGTAGCTTAGCTGGCAAAGTATTTTTCATAGTTAGTACTTTTCATGTAGGTTTAGTTCCTTCCTCTGTTGTAGGAAACAAATATCCCAGCTACCAGGAAGAGAATTTTATTCTGGGAGCTGAATGCCCCAGCCTTGCCTGACCTTACCTTACAATGTTTTGACATGGTGTTCTCTATTTGATGCTGCTTAAGTTTCTGGAAAAATATTTAAACATTTTTGGAGCATGAACTGGAAGCAAGACCTTCTATTTCCCAGTTGAGTGCCATGACTAGGATGTTATAAAAACCTTAGACTCTCTTTGTGGTTCAGTGAAAATTTTTTTAATGTATTTATGTGAAGTGAAATAGTATCAAAACAGCTAGAATGTCATATACCTTGTGGTTAGAGCATTCTTCTGTGACCAGTCTTGTAGAATTATTTTTATTTCTACTGAAAATTAACCTTCAAAATCAATTTTTATTTTTGGTTACTAGTGTTTACCAGCAGTTGTAATTTCTGCTCAGTTTTAGCAGCATCTTTTCTGTACCGCTCCTTCCATGTCAAGTCCTCCTTTCTGTCCATGTCCATTGATGGACAGTTTCAGTGGGTCTGAGGGGCCAGAAAGATTGAATAAAATGGAGTTCTACCAAGTCTGTCTGTGAAATGGATAACATGAGAGGTAATCCATTCAGGTATAGCTAGAAATTGAAACTGGGTAGGGAAGTAATGTGCCTATTATCTAAACTTAGATTATGCTTTCCAGCTGAAAGTATTCTGTGAATTTGATTTGATTTTGCAAGTTGTCTTGGAGTAGCCAAAACTGTGAATAAACTATTGACTAATAAAAATTGCCCCGTCCTTATTGTGATACTGTTTCCAATTACAGGATTACATGCTATGTTTGCCACAAGATCCCTGCCTCATTCAGCACGAGTTGGACGTTAATCTGCACAAAAATCCAAATTCTGTGAGGAAGGATGTTGCATGTAGTACTTCTGCAAGGTGTAAATGTGAGAGGAAATTATAGGAAAAGAACAAATGGTCTTACAACTGGCAAAACTGAATGCTGTCCTAGATAATTGGATTTTATCCACGCTGCTGCTGCAAGATTTCTGAGAGGCTTGTTAAGTCACTTATGCCCAGGATTTATTTCCTGAGTGTCAAAGGGGAGCATCTGTGGCCTTGCTTGCATTAGCACAACATAGTCACAAATAGACCTAAAAGTGAGTGTAATGCTCTTTGAAGAGATAGAATTGCTAAGCACTCTGGAAGAAAAAAAAGTCTCCAGGTGTCTCAAGCTAGAACGCCAAATTTGGGAGACACTCAACAGTACTTGGCATTTATCTATAGATGCCTCATGTGACCACTGGTAAAATTGACATTGTACAGTTACTTTCTCCCCGGGGCTTTGTAAAGTTAAATTTATTAACATTTGTAGAATACTCAGATTCTATGAGGAGAAGTCCATAGAAGGAAATCAGTATTTTAGGGGGTTGGGCTATTTAGATCAAGTGTAACAGGAAAAGATATTGAATGAAGAAGATAATAAGGAGTAATGCCTATTACAAGGAACGTAGAAATATGGCATATGGTTGTGCAATTAGATCTTACATCATAAACTGTATAAGGAAGACAAAATTGCATATACAGTCTTAACTCGAGCCTTTTCTAGCTCTCAAGTAAGCATTTTTCAATTCTAGCTGCTTTATAGGTGGGTAGTTTGGATTTGAATGGAGCAGTGTTTCGAGATTCAACATCTGCAGGGGAGATCTTTGCCAATAACTCTAGCTTGTGTATTAGTGCTGCCTCTCAAATACAATTTTTGTGCTGAGAAGGCTTCAGAAAATTCAGAAAGGGTGAGTTTCCCAGCTTCTGCATTCAAAAAAAGGATGAGAGGTGCTGAAAAGCAGATATTCAGTGGAGTGCTGTCCTCACCTTTATTTAAAAGTATGCTTGGTCTCTCTCTAATCAAGAGTAACTGGAATTCCTTGTGCAACCAGCAGTTACACGCAAACTAAAACAGGAAGTCAAGTGGGTGTCTAATCTAAAGTTAGCACAGGGGACAAGGCATCCCAATGTCTGGCCAGTTACCAACTGTTTTGTGCTGACAGAAATATATGACTGTAATGGTGCCCCGTATTTTTCTACTTTGTAAAAACTTTTAGTCTCGATTTATTTCCATTTCCTAGATAGCAGGTATTTCTCTCTTTGCATGCTGAGGTACTGAAAAAAATTTCTTTTGATTCACGTTTGATAATAATCTCATTGTTGCTAAAAACAGAACTAAAACAGTCCTGTGTTGTTATTAGCAAATATGAGTCACGGGGGAAATGTTAAATGCGTAACAGTTTTATTGCCCTTTAAACACGCCAACATTAGCTTCTCGTGGTATGCAGATAAGCTTACATCTTCCAGAAGTAAATGCTTTGTTGGTCTTAATGTCAGAAAATTTGTTGCACATATTGGTCACTCTGAATCTAAAGTAATAAAGGATCTTTTTATATAGCTGTGATAATAATAAAAACTGTACATTTTGGTAGTGTTTTCACCAGATGATCTCAAAGTACTTTGCAAATAATTGTATTTCATGATATCCTTGTAATATCATTTATTAACTTTTAAATTACTGGATTTGAAGAGAAGACCTGTAGCGAGAAATAATTATGCTCTTAAAAATCTGCTCTGAAATTATTCATCTGCTGATGCCCAGAAGTGAAGTGCAGCCTGTGGGAAATGGGAGTCCTCCCCAAGACTGGCTCAGTGCTGACGTGAGGCTTTTTTGCAGGTGCCTGTCAGCAGAGGGAATGCTACACCAGTAGTTCTCCGCTCTCTTGTTTCCCAGTCCTGATTTGGTGTCTGGCATGCTGCAGGAGGCTGTTCTGAGCTGCCTGAAAACTGTATGAGGCTGCAGACAAGTAGTTTATCCCTCCAGTAATGACTACATTTGGCACTATTGACAATCACACCAAAAGCTCATATGGACAAAATAAAGCACTTCTGTCCTTCCAGGTAGATAACTCGTTCCTGCAGAAGCTCTCGTTATTTAGAAAAGTCATCTTACAATACTGTGCTTGTTCAGGGTATAGTAAACAATAAAGAACTGCAATTCCTTTGCATACGTTTTTCTTCATTCTTGTCCATATGCTGCCCTTTCTACTATTGTCCCCACTGTATTTTAGCATTATAATGCCCTGAGAAACCTGGATAAGGGAAGACAGGTTTCTTTGTAACACAAGTTACAAACAGTTACAACCAGTTTTTCTCCCCTGGAATAGTGCGTTGATGTTGCTGAAGGGAGTTTTTGGTTGGAGTGGTCTCCTTTCAGTTTCTGCTGCAGAGATTACAGGTAGCCATGACTACAGGAACTGTCTCAGGAGTGAGACACAGCTACTCCCCTTAGATACTGAGATACCTCCTTACAGGATATGCCTGCAAAAGAAGGATACGGGATATACCTACACAGTAGTCTCCTTCCTGAGAAGCTCTGAGGTCATGGGGCTGAGGGTCAGCACTACTACTGTTTTTTTCTCACTTATTTGGCAACACTGCTGAACCGGTTACCTCAGCCTGTACACCACTGTTTAGAGGGATAAGCTCATCCTCATTTTCCACTCATCCCTAATCAAATTGCCATTCTGTCTAGGGTGTTGGGGGAGCAAATGCTATTTGCTGATCACTGCTTGTGCCAGTTTAGGAAAGAACGCAGGAAGCTCCTTGTTCATTACCAGAGTGGTCAAGTTGGCCACTGTGGGCCAGAGTCAGGTAGGATGAAGAGAAGGTAGTTGAGCAGGGGTTTGTGTGCATGGCAGAGAGCTGTTCAGGGCTGTACAGGGACCTTCAGTGGGCTCAAGTATCAGAAGCAGTATAACTACATCAGTGCAATACTTCCCAGCCTTGCTTCTCAGATCTGGCAGAGTCCCACTATGTCTACATTAGCCAGTTGTGAGGACCAAAGTGAGTCTGTAAAACAATACATTTGGTGCTGAGAACCTGATGTCTGCATTATATACGTTCCTGGGCTTTTTGTTACTGCAGACTACCTCCTGTCTCGTTCCTTGGAGTGAGTGTCCATTTGAGGCCGGACTGCACAGGGTGCACTCCTGGAGAGCATCTTCCGGTGTAGTTTCATCCAACAGGAATGCAGCTCATGGACTCTGATACCATTCTGCAGTGCAAACCAAAGCACAAACATTGGAGACGCTAGGAAGATTCAGCTCAAAAATGTGCCCTGGTTTGAACTAAAACACAGAGATACACCCATGCTAACATGGCTGTGCTACTTCCAGGCTAGCTCATACAGATATATCCTAAGTGTAAAATTTCAGAAAATTTTATGTACAGTCTGACCCTCCATTCCTTCAGATTCCTTCTGTTAATAATGCAGCTAATAGTTCCCTACCTTACAGTGGTAGGCAAGCAGTTGATTTTACAGCACTTGAAGGTTCAGCAGCACTACAGAGTATGTACTAAATACAATTACCATTCTACAGCCAATGTATTTTTTGTATTCATTAATGATGTTAATCAATATTAACCTGCTATCCATTAGGGTATTATTATAACAGTAGAATGCACAACCAGTTGTCTGCATCAGTACTTAAAATGTGATTATGCTGAGGCTCAGAAAATTAGAAAGTGCAGTAAGTAAAGCCCATGTTTGTTTTCTTCCAAAACAAAGAGGTATGGGCTTGTTCATTATTTTGGGTTATAATGTGCCACTGATATTTAAGCAAAATTACATGTTGGAATTTCAGCCCTATAAAATTGTGTGTGTGTGTGTGTGTGTACATTTCTATGATAATAATGTTTGTAATATTGTCAAATAGTATTACATACTTAAAAAAACATTGTCTCAAAGGAATTAACTCCAATGCACAGCTTTTTTTTTGTTTCCAGTCCTGTTCTCCCCTGCTAATTATGTTGAATAATATATGATTTTTCATTACAAACTATCCAGTAGGGATTTTAAGATACACCACACATCTAAGTTAATGTAGCTGTTGGAACCTTAACTATTTCATTCCCTTTACATTTTACTTCTCACATTTTAATTGAGCAACATTTAATGTTACATTACAATTGATTTTTGTGGGTTTTGATCTTGATGTCTTAAGTATTCACAGTTAATGAGTCAATTCTGTATTGTTTTATTGATGTGTAAAGTGTCTACTGACAGGTCAGTTGGACATTGCCATAGTAATTAAAAACAATAGAGATTGCATTTAAGAAATTGGCTTCATAAATGTGAGCTTCTGCATAGCTGGAGTCATACAGTTCAGTAACTGAGTAATCTTTCAGCTATACTTATTATAAACATGCATAGTTTCACAGATATATAAAGGTGTATGAATATGGTAATATGCATGTACTTGTGTATAAACACACACACATAAATAAATTCATGAATCAGAATGCTGCTTAATGGGCAGTCTCTGCCTACTTGCAGTGTTATTGGCCATCCATTAATGCCAGTTATCACAAAGTTACACACTGTTTTTATAAGCTTAAAGGAGACTATATTTAAAGGAAAATTATTTAGATAGTGAAGTCATACAATTGCAGATTGGGAAAAGCTTAATCTTAGGTTTCTTGTCTGACTGTCATTTATTTCCTTTCTATCCTGTGCATAGGTCCCGTAGACAAAATAGCTAAAAACTATAAGGAAAAATCCATGAAGCTATTACAACTTTCATGCTTTTAAGTGCTTGAGTTTCACAACTAGACTATCTCTCTTCAGACTCTCGTCTGGTTTATGCAGTGGTAACACTTCTCGTTATTCATGATCACAAGGTTTGGTCTCTGGGTTTCCAAAATTGCAACACAGAGCAATTTTAGCCAGGAACGGAGATTGCTGGGGTCCCAGAGAAGAGCAGTGGCTGTGGGGGTTGTGCTCTGTGTCTGGGAAGGACATGGCTGGCTTCAGCTCTCTCCTCCCTCTCTTTTGCTGCTGCTCCAGCACCTCCCAGGCAGTCCCCAGACAGTGGCTACTGCTGGTTGGTGGTGGTGAGGCCTCAGCATTAAATCTCTCTCTACTCTGTCATTACGGCACAGTGCCTTTGTGCCTGCGAAACAAAAGCGAGAGGAGGAAAATGGTGAGTTTTTTTACCAGTTCATATCAGACTTCTGTCATCGACCTGGTTCATATCACATTCCACCACAGACTTAGTGTATTCCTGATGCAGTGCCACAAGTTTTCCTGAAGCACAAGTATCCGTCTTATAAACATAGCTGATTCACCCACTGACCAGCCCTGAATGCAGCCCTGGAGCTAGGGAGAGGCTTCAGCTCTGTGCTGCAGCCAAGGCACAAAGTAGTGGCTTTGTGCTTAACAGGGCTTTCTGGAAGTCCCACTTTCCCTGACTGTGCTTCCTAAGCATGGGAGGTAATGCTCACACTCGGATAAACAAGAGTGGGACTCAGCTCACAGGCAAAGACATATACAGGTGTCCACATGGGAGCTAAGTGTCTTAATTATCCTGTTAGTCTGCATTATCTGTAAATACTGGTGACTGAGTTAATCAGTTTATCATTTCTTGAGGCTTTTTAAATGGAAATACTAGTGGAATTTTCAAGATGGAAATTCATTCTGACAGAGCTGTGCACTCTACGCTGAGCATGAGTAATCTTTTTATGAATTCCAGTAAATGTAAAGAAAGTTTCAAAGTACTGGCAGATTTGCTTCGGTGGGAAAGCAAAAACTATTTCCAAACAAAGCCAGACCTAGCAGTTTGACACTTTCCTCCCACATGGAAGCTAGTCAACATGAAATTGTCTTAACTGTGTTTGAAATGAGACTGTAAATGGTAGTAGCAGGGCTGCATCTTAAACTGTGGCTAGTCCTCAATGGGAAGAAATCTTGTCAGGGTCAAGTCTGATGACCTGATGGGACTCTTCCAGCTCTAGTTCTTACAAATTTAGGAATTCACATCTGTGGTTGCCTTTGGGTGACAGAACTACTCAGTGCCATTGTTGTGCTCTGGTGATGACATCTGAAAGTTTAAAGCATTTTTCCTAAAACTTTATAGTGTGCATTCATATGTTGATTTGGTGACTCTGCTTAGGTACAGTTTCTGAATCCTAGACCAGGTTCTGAAACTACTTTATGATATATCTGTATATCAGGCATATGTCAGTATATATTTATATTTATTTATATATATGTTTATATATAATATGTGTGTAAATATATATCAGCAGCAATTTGCTGTCAGGTTTGTCACAAATGTCTCAGCAGAGGTACAAGCTGAAGCATCGTCAGACAGTGAGATTCCAAAGAAAACCAGTCAAACCAAGAATCTGTTCAGACTGTTTCAAGCAACTAAGTTGGCAGAACACTTTTCCAGCTGGTCATAGCCCTTGCACATGCAAAGTAAAAAATAATGAGTTTAAGCTCCCATGAGTTAATTTAAAATATGGATTTTTCCTCAAAATTAGGGGGAGGTACATCCTGGTCAACAGTTTTGACTCAGTCAACAGACAATAATAAATTAGGTTACAGGCTGGGGTTTGGAATAAAACTCCTATGGAAAATTTGTTTTGGAAACAGACGCAGGTTATTCCTAAAATGCTGTATGCTCCCTGAGACCGGGGTGCTCCTGACTGAAAGTTGACATTCTTGTCATTTTTATCACAGCTGTTGAAGAATAACCATTTCAGTCTGCAGTTAGGGAGTATCTGATCGTAACCATATTTCCATGCACCTTCCTGTGAACCAGACATCCCAGATTCCCAAAACTGCACTCAATCTGTTTAGAAGTCCTCGTAGCACTTATGAAGTTGGGTCTACACTGACAGGGAAATTTCAGAGCTATGAAACTTGGAGACCTTTTCCATGAACACAAAGGCACAAATCCTGGAGATTACTCTGGGTTATTTTGGCCTGAGTCCATCTTAGGCCATTTTGCCTGTCTAGCCATCTGGAAGTCAAGGCGCCAGACATTTCTGTGCGCCAGTCTTGCTGTCTTTTGTGAGCTTATCTTCTCTAATGCAACACTGAGTGCTCTTTCAGTTATTTGTTATCCACTAACTTCAGTGGCAGTACCCTCATTAACAACATGCATGGATCTGGCCCGTGCCTTAGGGTTTGGCACTAGTGTCATTACATAACATGACAATCCAGATAACATTACAATTTAGATATTAACTAAAAGGAGGAGTCATTACATGTGATGGTGCCCACAGAGTATTCCAAGAAACTGCAAAATCATTACTCGAGCATTCAGATTCCCCCATCATCAATATGTCTATATTGTCACACACATGAAATAACACATTAAGAGGTTATTAGTGGATATGACAATCTATCTTGCTTTCCTCCAGGGACTAGATAATGGCTTATGGATTTATTAATCTTTTTGATTTTGGCATCTATTATACCGTGATGGATGCATGGCATATAACAATGTTCTTTGGTTGCTGAGATTTTCCTAATAAAAAGATAAATAAATTCACATAGGATGTGTTCCATCTTGAGAGTTCATCTACACCCTGGCCATGTTCTTAATTCTCTGGGCACTGGTGTTTTTGGAAATTCGTGTGCATAAAACTACTGCTTTTTTTTTTTTCCTTTTTTGATTGTTGAGATGCTTAAACTTCTGGCAGGTAATGGGACAGATCGGAAGGCACAAATTCTGAAGCTCCCATCAGAAAATAAAATATCTTGTAGACAGAACATCTAACACTGTATCCATAACTGCATGCAAATTACTTGACAGATGTCTTATTCAGTAATGGTACTATATCCTAATGCTTCTCCCATTGCTAAAAGCTAATATGCCATTTTTAAAAAATAAAATCAGGTCAAAGTTCTGTTGTCCTTATGTCATGCAGAGACCTGCCAAGCTTCTCTGAATATGTTTTTTTCCAGTCATAGAACACAAGTTCAGTGCTAATTTTGTTGTCATATTGGACTTCTTGTTATATGTGTCCATAGGTGTTGAATTACTCTGTTGCTGAAATACTGCGTTGCAGGAGGCAAGTAGGTAACTAGCTAGTAAAGTTCTTCATATTAACTTATTCTACCTGCCTTCCAGGCTGATTTTGATGAAAAGCCTGACTCCTTGTTCTTCAGCGATGGGCAGCGAAGAATTGACTTTGTTTTGGTGTATGAAGATGAAAGCAAGAAAATGACTCACAAGAGGAGTGATCGTAAAAAGCAAAAGGTAAGTTGTTGTTAATACAAAGCTGAATCATTTGTTTTGTGTTAGAGCAATGGGCAGAATGAGCGCTGTCTGTCAGTGTGCATTAGGTGTCCTTAGAGCATACTTGCAGGAGGGAACTCTTCAGGAAATGTATGCCAAAAAATGCTGGTTTCAAGATCCCAGTAAGAATTAAGCACCAGTATCTTCAGACTAGGGCAATTTTTTATAAATACAGTAATTGAATTAGGCCCCTACTGGACTTCAGAAATAAGGGTATTCAGGGGAGCTTATAAAAGGAGGCAACTAGGTGGGGTGCTCCAGGTCACTGTTCTAGATATAGCTACTGACATTCTGCCCGCTAATGTGCCTAAGTCCTTCATGGGAGATACAACTCTATGTTGCTCTGCCACCAGAACTTCTCCAAGTACTACTTTTTCCCTTGCCAGTTCAACAGCTTGGCCCTCCCTAGCAACCTTGCAAAAATTTTCTGACTCCATCCAGTGACTACTTGGTGCTTCTTAAACACTATGAACAACAACAATCAGAGATTATTTTTGAATTATTTCAGTAGGTCTCACAGTGGGTTCATCCATAATGGCGACTAGTGCCAGGAGAACAAGCTCTGCCGTATCACTGAGCTATTTTAATCATCAGCTGCCTGAGAGATACCGGCTGGATTGTAGTCCCCTTGAAATCTGTGCTCTCCCACCCACTTCCTTCCTGTGATTCAGCAGTTCTCATGTTCCAGCAGCCTCTGGTGGAGACAGGCAAGGATGGAGATATCACTGAAAGCGACTCATATACAAATAATGATTTGCCATTAGGAAAGGAAGAGTAGGAGTAAAAAGGCCAAAGTTGGTTGATACTCATTACACAGTGTTGTCATTGGCATTATCAGGGCAGCCATAAGGAACATCATTAGTAGGGTTTAAGAGAGTCCTGCAGTGGGTGGATGTTACATTACACATGACCACAGGATCAGCAATAAAAATGAATCGAGAGGTAATTAGAAACAAAAAGCTGCCCCTTTGGAAACAATTGTTTTTTTCAATTACCATTTTACATTTATGTTTGTAATATTTGGCTATTGCCCAGATGTATTTAAAAATACAATGAGTGTCTTTTCCAAATAGTGATGGAAATTAAATGCAAGCAATGCATTAGTATTTTTAGTGCACCATTAATGTTAGGACATTAGCCAGAACTAAACCATGAATGATTAGACCAGCAGATGATTGTGTGTACTCTATGTGCTTTCAAAAGAGGAGGTTACTTTCCAAGGCCTCAGTCCTGCAAAGTTTCTCAGCCAAATTGAGTCTATTGGGGTACTGAAGAAGAGGAAGTACTGTACCTACATGTAACAAACATAAGCATGAGGTGTATTAGACTAGCATATAGACTAACATATATAACAGTATGAAGGTGAAGACTGACTGGCTGAGAAGCAGCTCTGCAGAAAGGGCCCTGAGGGGGTCCTGGTCGGCCCTGCAGCGTGCGCTGGCAGTAAAGAAGGCCCACAGCATTCTGGGCTGCAGGTCAGAGGCACAGCCAGTAGATCGAGGGAAGCGATTCTTCCCTTTTACTCAGCACTCATTAGACAACATCTAGAATACTGTGCCCAGTTTTAGGCCCCCCAGAGCAAGAAAGTTGTAGATAAGCCAGAGCAAGTTCAGCAGAGGGCCACCATAATCGTTGGGGTGCTGGAGCGCTTGCCCTGTGAGGAGAGCTGAGGAAGCCGGCTTTGTTCAGCCTGGAGAAGAGAAGGATTCGGGTGTGCCTAACAGCAGCCCCCCAGATAACAAGGAGGTTATCAGGAAGATGAACCCAGGTGTGTGGCAGGAGGTCAAAAGACAACAGGCATAAACTGAAACAAGAGGTTCAGACTGAATATAAGGAGAAACTTTTTCCCCATAAGGACAGTCAGGCATTGGAACAGGTTGCCTAGAGATGTTGTGCAGTCTCCATCATTGGAGGTTTTCAAGCCCTGACTGGATCTTGAAGCCCTGAGCAACTTGGTCTGACCTTGCTTTGAGCAGGTGCTTGGACTAGACACCTCCTGAGGTCCCTTCCAGCCTGAATTACTTTATGATCCTATGAGCCTGAGGTGCAGCCGACATGTATCCAAGGTGGAGGTTAGTCTTTTTATGATCAGGTCTTTCAGTATGAAGGTTTTTTTGGCTGTGTGTTTCTATTTATCTTTCTGTAAAACCAAAGACTGTTTTCAATTGCCTAGCAACTCTGCCATTACCAGTCTTTGAGATCCTAAGGGGTGACAGAGACGTGTCAGAAGAAAGCTGATTGCAGAGACTAATAGCAGTTTTCAGAGCCAGGCTTTCCATGAACAAGGAGAATCTGAAGCCATAGGAGTCCTGTGGGAGGTATGGGCAAGAATTTTGACTTACAATGCTGGAAAAGCAGTAGAAAACATAGAAACTAGGATGAAGAAGCTGCAGAGTTATGGAGGATCTTCAAGGACAAGAACAATGGAAGTATGATGACACTGAGCTGGAGAACTAATGAAGAAATCCAAAGCTGTTCATGAAACAGACAAAATATTATGCAAACGGAGGGGAAGGTATTAGAGGACACTGAAAGATGAAGGAAGGGGAAGAGAGCAGTGAAGAAAGGATTTTATTAAATGAGTATTTTGTGCTGTGACATGAGCTGAAATAAGTCACCTCGTCATAACCAGACTTTTGTGCTACAGTTCAGAATTACTGACTTTTTCCTCCTAATACTTCACATACAGGTGTCATCAATTTAGAAATGCATTTCCTTTATCTGTTACTCAAGGAGCAACCCTCTAAAGACTTGAGTATATACAGGTTTTCTACCTCTCTAGGATGGGATAGGTGCAGGTCAGCTCTAAGCACACAAGCACTTTAGTCACCTTGAAGACAGAGAGGGTTGGTCTCACTGAGATCAACAGTGGTTGCAGCTAAAACAAGCTGTGTGTGCTGCAGATCTTTATACCCTAAGTAAATACTGCACAGACATTGACAGCATTGCTCACATGTTTCTTCCTGAACTTCCTTCAAAGCAAGATGCAGGATTTTGCCTTGGGATCTGCCTAACATTCATATTAGAAGTGAAAGGAGAGAGATTGAGAAGAACCAAAAAATAAATGTGAATAGAATATTTGAAGAGAAGAAACAAAACACATATACTGTATGTCTGAGGTGGAACGGAAGATCACATTTATGGTGCAGTTTTTCAGCCTGGGAAAATACTAATAGAAGGTATACTGTATATATAGAATACTAATAGAAGGTATAGTGATAGAATTAACATTTTGGCCTATCAAAATTCTCAGAAAGGTATGGAGATGATGCCGCCCAAGATTCATAAAGAATTTACTAGTACTGGCATAATATCTTGTTGATACTTTGTATTTACTGACGTTATTGTTTATTTGATTATATTTTCTTCCGGTGCGAATGGACTTTGCTCTTGTGATGAAATACAGGGTACCAACTTGAGGAATATTGTCATTTACAATCAACTTTAAGTACTGAACAGTTCATTGTCTGTCTCTCATCAATGATGAGCTGAAAATGCCAAATTTCATAAGCAGTATCTTGTGAATTCAAGGTGAAGACTGAAAACATTCCTTGCTCATACTACTCTTTCTTTGACTCCCATGACGGTTTTATAGAGCTATTATCCAGAGGTGTATTGTTCACAGAACTTTCGAATTCCAGCTTATTAAAGGGTAACAGTTCCAGTGAAATCTGTTCTCTTAGGGTGAAATCCTCACCTCACTGAGGTCAACAGCAAAGTCTCCATTGATTTCAGGATTGGCCAGGAGCAATTTCACAGCTCTGTGAAACGTAGGGACCCTGAAATGTAGTCACTGGAACAATTCTGTCCGACATGCGCTACACCCCACTTGATTGCATGACATGTAGGTTAAGGCAGTATTTAAATTGTTGGTGGCATCAGAAGTGAAAAGTTTTGGCTGCTGCACTTGGCAGTCTTTTTGTATGATATAATGAGAGTGGAGGAGCCCCGAATTATTGGGAATGATTTGAAAATCAGACCTCAGGCTAGGTATCCAATTTATTGGATTCAGAAAAATGGAGCACAGATCCATATATTCTCCTGCAGCAAGAGAACTATCCGGTCCTAGGACCATTGTTATATTTAATTTGAATGGCTTTCTGTCCTTATTCAATTGCATGAGTGTAACTGAGAAAATGGCCCAATGTTAGCTTGTATTAATTAGTAGCATTCTTGAGCAAGTGGCTCAGAGGAAAGAACGAAATAAAATACCTAAAAATATGTGGTTGATTCAGAAAGAAGGAACAAAAATCTGGGTTTCCGAAGCACTTGGAGATTTCCATTGCTGTTGTGCTACCCTCATTTTCATGTGCTTGGGTTTCCGAAGCACTTGGAGATTTCCATTGCTGTTGTGCTACCCTCATTTTCATGTGCTTGGGTTTCCGAAGCACTTGGAGATTTTCATTGCTGTTGTGCTACCCTCATTTTCATGTGCTTTGGAAATCTGCTTTAAAGGAGCCAAAGCCAAAGAACTGAAATCACACCCTCATGAGAGTGTCTAACATAATTTACAAACTCAAAATTTAGCAGATAAGGCTCATGTACACAGCTCAGTTTGAACTTCAAAACTTTTAAAGTTGTTATACAATCAGTTTTGCAAGCACTAACAAAAACCAAACTGTGTCAGGAGCAGATTCCAGAGAGTGTAATGTGCAGTACCTTGCAAACAAATTCCAGAACATGGGTGCAGCTGTTGTCTGAAATTCAGGTTCCTGGCCAAAGCATGCTTTTAAACCGCATAACTTATGTACCCCATTTGTCAGGATCGGTTACTATCAGGATAGAAATTAAATAGCACCAGTCTTTCATAAAATGCTCCAAAATGTCAGTTTTATCTGCTGGAATTCTCAAGCACCTTGTTCTTGAAAGCTAAAGGGTCGACACCAGAAAGATAAATTCAAAACAAATCAATGCAGAATGTCATTCTAGTCCGTCTGCTTCCCCATAACAGAAATAAACTAAAAGACTGTCAATAATTTAAGTAAGAGTTTGAGCAGAACCTTCATATCTAGCCGTTAAGTAATGTGCTTTGCAGAAATTTACAGTTTTAAAAATTAAAAAACTAGAGTTCCCAGAAAATTTTACATACTCATTAATTTTTTAAAGCACAATTTTACAGAGAACTTTGGCAAGGCCATTGTTTGCTTGCCTTCACAAGCAAACAATGAGCAGTTCCTGCTACTAGACTTGTTTAGTTTAGATAGCCAACAAACAAAAAGCTTCAACAGCTCTTAACAAACTAGCTGTACTTCTCCCTTTGTTTAGAATGTGTCACACCTGCAGAGAAAGAACAGTATTTGGGTTTACAAAAAGAACGATACCTCAGTGCCATTTTGTGCTGTAATTTGACACAATAGAGGATGACAGGCTCTGTATGCTAGCGGTGTATCCAGCTGACCTACCCAGGAAGTTTGATAACAAAGACGAATGAGACCTTTGAAACTGGGAGGAGGGCAATCACACCTACTCTGAGCTCTGCAGGATGGATTAGTTTTGAAGCAGGAACACACCAAAATAAAATCTCTGCTTCTGAGGTAACCCCAAACCCTGCTCCGTGTTTGCCTAGCAGGTAGAAGGAAGGAAGGATGGAAAGACTGATGGAAGGACAGGATTATCTAAATTTAGGGCATGCATTCATGGAGCCCAAAATGGGTCTTTCCAAACACAGTGATCAAAAGCCATAATTGAGAGTAGGGCTAGACTGCAGTATTGCCAATATTATGTGGTCATGAATCAGGTTTCAAAAAACCACTATGCTGGTGTAAAATCAGAGGGTATCTCAAAATATATATACTTGGAGGTCTTTGCACTTACTCTTTTGTTTCAGAGTCTTCCTACCATATTCTGCTTCACATTTTTATGATTATCTTCAAACATAAAGGAAAGAAACTTACATTAAAAACACAACAACAGAAGCAGAGCTTCTCAGTCAACCAGTTTCGTGATGCTGACAGCTTGGGCTTCCAGAAGAACCTCCAATACCACCAAAGAAGCTCAGAGCTGGCAACCAGTACTGATAGTGGTCCTCTCCACTCCTTTTAACTGATTTCGGTGGCGGAGTCTTTGGGTCCAGTGTTCTTTCTCTGACTGTCCGTGATTTATCTGTTGACTTTCAGGTCAGGCAGGGCTATTGAAACACTCCTCTCCTTGTTAGGATTGTTCCCCTGAAGCCACACTGAAATTTTTGTGGGGAACTTTTCTCTTTGCTTGGAAAGAAACCAAACAAAGATATGAGTTAACATTCTTCTATCACTGTAATCAAAGCAAGTTCTCCCTACCATTTACAAAACACAGAGAAAAACCTGCTAGTGGTCTGTTACTGATTTCCAGGCTCACAATCTTGTTAGCCTGCTCAGCTTTGCAAGACAACGATCAGATATTAAAAGCATTATGGTGAAAAAGCAGCTCCCAAGAGTTAACCCTTCTACATGCCTTTAATATTTCATGTTTATCTATACTATGCTTTCACTTTCATAAGACTGTATATGATTATGTATATCTCATATCTTATTCTATTGGCGAGCCATTCAGTCATCAAAATCTATGTCAATTTTATATCAGCAACTTTACCATGTTTACATTACCACTACAACTTAGCTTTGCAGCAACTTAGCCTAGCAAAATGCCAGATACTGAAATACACTTGAACGGTTTCCATATTCCAACCTATTAAGCTATCAGAACTTTATGCTGTGTTCCCCAGTCAACAGGAAACCACTATAGACTCCTCTGGGTAAAAGTCTAGCTGCTCCATAGATCATCTTACACAGAATTCAGTCATTTATATAAAATAGAAAAATCCCTAATTAGCAAAGGTTCCCAAGGGCTTTGTTTCTCACTACTTGCATTAATGCATTATTGGAAACTTTATATTGTCAACATTCCTCTAAGATTTTGAGGGCAAAATTAATTTGGTGAGCTCCTTGCCATAATAAATTATTGAAGCAATCTGAATGGTAAGATTAAAAAAAATATATTAAACATACACATAACTGAGAATCACCCTGTATCTATCTTTGCACTATTTAGGAAAAAATGAAACAGTTATTTGGCCCTGTGCCTTTTTTATTTGCTGAAACACAGCAGGACTCTAGATCATGAGTCAGTATCATTCATCTTTCAAAGAACCACATGAGCACGGAAGATGCAAAAAGGTAGGAATAAATTAATAATTTTCAGCTTGGCAAAAGAGGTAATAGTGGAGTGAAAAAAACCTCCTGTGTTGTTTAGTGCATTTATTAATGATCTGGTAAGGGGAGTGAGTTATGATGTAGCAAAAATTGCACAGGAAATAACTATTTATTTCTAATAACTATGTAGGTTACTCAAGAGCCAAGATGACTCTGAAGCTTTAGCTTTGAGAGTGAATGAAGAGCACTATTACCCATGAAATGCTGACGAATGCACGGAAATATATTGCTGCAAGGAAGAAACTCATTCACATTCACTCTAAGTTAGCACTGTCAGGACAAGGAAGAGACTGGAATAAAAAGGCAGGAAATGCAAAATAGATAGAAGAAATATCTTTTAACAAAATATGAGATTAGTCCATTTAGAGCATTACTACATACAGAGGCAGTAATTGAGAACAATTGAGAACTAACAGTATAAAAGGGATGGGCTGTTTATATGATTATTCAGTATCATAATTATTAATTCCAACAGTTGTTAGAGTTTTGGAAGATTTTTTTTTTGTACTTCAGGGGCTGCCATCAACATTACAGATCTGGATGAAACTTATGTGGAGACACAGTTCTGGAAGATATCTGACCCTTTTGCTGAAGTCTCTGATATTTGCCTCCCTAGAGACAGGCTACTCAGTGGGTGGACCTTGGGTCTGATCCTGCAGGCCAGTTTTTGTGTTCATATCAAAGTTTCTAAGACTTTATCTAAAGGATCATTAGTTGAATTTTTACCAAAGACATTGAGTTTGGTCCTTCACAGTAACAACAGGACTGGGTCTTAAGCACAGAGGTTTTTCTGACTATAGAGAACCAGGCTACAGAAACCAATGGCACACTCTTATTTTCAAAAAACGAAGTTGCTATAGTGGTCGGCTCAGAATCCCTTAGGCAGAGGAGAATATAAACAACTAGAAATATTGTCCAGTGGCATGAAAACAATCTGGCGATAAGAAGGTAGTATCACCAAGTCGCTGTGAGAACAGTGTTGCATGCAGCCTAGCTGGGTTCAACGATAAAGCAGTGAGTCCCCACTGAGCTGTTATCTGCTCCTGGCAAACTACTCACAGAAGCCTCCCCTGTGCCCCAGCTGTCTAGAGGTGCCCCCTCTTGCCCATACTAATATTTTGATATACAATCTTGAGGTCAGAGAAGGCTGGCCACCCTTTACTTAGATGAACAAATAGCTCATTGGGGAAGTATCTGTTTGACTGCAACTAACTTTTAAGTTGGATTACCCCATATCAGTTTTCAAAATTTCTTACAAATCCGTTATAGGGTTCTATACTTGGTATTTTGGGGAAGAGGGGCTCTTTGTGTGTGATTTTATTTTGGGGGGGGGGGGGAGTTGTGTGTGTGGCAGTTGTAAGAGAGAAGGAAATTCAGAATCACAAAGACATTTCAGATTTTTTGTAACTGACTAAACCCCTAGTGCTGCCTGGTACTGTGAAGTGAAATTAGAATGATCTATGAATTACCTCTTTCTCAAGGGAAACTTGTTACGCTGTTCTGGGGACACTGAGTGCTCCTAGAATAGCACCACTGATCCTACAAGTGCTACAGCTGTCAGCTTCTTCCTTTGGGGTTGCACATCCATGGACTAAAATGTAGGGGGATACTACAGTTTGAATCATTATGTAAGCTCATATGATTACTATGAAAGAAGAATACAGTTACAAGCTGCTGGGAGGAAAGTGGGTATTGATTTTCATGGAAAGTCCTTGAGATTAAGAGTATTTTCTAAAGGGCAGATTAATGGGAAGAGGCAGGCCGCCTTCAGAGGTTCAATTAGTGGCTAAAGGAGAAGAAGATCACAAGTTTCAAGCATAGTTGTTGTCACAAAGCCAAAATTTGGGGTTCACTTTTACCTCTGTAATGTGCCATAAACTGAACTGGTTATGAGTCCCCCCCATCTTGTAATTGTAATGCAAGAGGGTGAAGTCTCCTCCACAGTGGCATTTGAGGACATTATTGCTTATTGGACAAAAACAAAAAAATTGATCTAGATTAGTAGTTAAGAGTGTACCCATTGCTAGAGCAGCTGCCAAGTGAGTTTTACAGATAATGACTTAATGATTCTTAATTTTGAGAAGCAATTCCATTCTTCTCTGCATACATGTGTGTGAAATGCATGTTGGAAAAGGTGTTTTATAATTTTCAATCCCTTTTAACAGAGGAAGAGACAAGTTTATGAATCCAATCTGATAAACAATGGCTTGCAACTTGAAGCCACAAGATCGGTGAGTACTGTTTTCTTTGTGTGGATTGCTGTGTCTGAGAGTAGCTGGCCCTATCTGAATAAGGAAACAGGATGTATGAATTTTTGTAACTTTTTTCTCCTCTCGATATAGGGTAAGAGGGAGGGCTCACCTTTTTTCGGTCTATAAGTGTCTCTGTGATCTCATGCAAGATCCTTTTAACTTTGCATCTCTTTCTTCCTCTACAAAATGAAACATGTGGAATGGGAATATTAGATAGGTCATGTTTGCTCAGCACCTGAAAGATAAAATATTACTGGCTACATTCTGAGGACAGATTCTCCCCCTACTTCTTGCTATATAGGAAATGTAAATAAGCCAGTGGATGTCAAGGGTGCAGTTCACCTACCAAAAGAGCACTGCGGGGTTCCTGTAAGTGACCCAGCTCCTCACAAGGCCTGGCACAGTGGAAGTAGTTGTAACCATCAGGCTCGGTATAGTTGGGGCTCCAATGTAGCCTGTAGGCAGTTCAAGAGAACTATTGTAGTGTATAACAGCTGCTGGAGCTGTGGACTCTTGCCCTGAGGGTTGTTCAGCCCCCACAGTAGTTCAGAATCCAGACAGAACAAAAATGGCATAAAGCCACTTTTCCTTCCTTTCCTGCAGGACTGCAGCTTTAGGGCTGGGTCTCCTGGGAGAGGTACAAGACAATCTGTTCCAGTGTATATTTGTTATTATTTGGTAATTTAATGGACTCTGGAATGAGAGTCATTTTGACCCTTTCTCCCAGATTGGACTCAGAATCTATGACCTCACAGTATTTATTAGATTTCTGCAGTGAGAGCTCGTGTTGCACATCCAGGGATGCGGTCTGGCTCTTCAGATTTGTAACAAAGCTGAAAGTCTAACATGGATCTGTTACTGTACTTATATTTTGCAGTTTTCAGTAAATCTGCAATGCTTATGACTGAAAAGCTTTTGAAACTAGAAATTTCTTCAGTTTAGATCAGAGATATCTGACAGACATTCCTGAGCCAATGAGCTGCATAATGTAATTTCATGTGGCTGAGACTCACAGATTCAGGGAGTCAATGGGAGAAGGAGATCTACAAGCGCTCTGCAGATCGGAGATAGCAGCGGCTCCCACTGCATGCTGCTGCTAGGTTGGGCATACAGCTGGGAACAGATGTGCCCGATATGGTCTTTCTCAGTACTCTTTGGTGGCTCCCCTTTTCCTCTCCCCATTCTCCATGCAAAATTCAGATTACCGAGAATCACCCACTGCAGCATAGCCTTTCTCAATCAAGTAACATAACCCTGGAGTTATACTTGAACTGCTGGGGAGAGTCACTTAGAGCTAGCTCCAAAGCCACAGCTTGGCCAGCCAGCCTAGGTGTACAAACACTCCTAATTAATCCATAAAGGGTAAGCTTTGTTAAATTTAAATTGCTTTGTAAAGTAGTTTGCAGAGATGTTAGCATTAAAGGAACATTCAGCAGTCTTTTTTTTTTTCATGCTGTTCTCTCTTGAATATTTTCACCTTGTGTCAGTGCCTTTACAGAAGCTAATGATATACTCACTAAGATGGACAGAGAATGCAACCTTCAGTGTCAGTCATCTATGAGCTCTAAAGAGAGAAAAATCTGTGTAGTTTTAAAGGTGTTATGAAAAATTCTGTACTTTCATTTTCTTACACACATATATTTTTAATATTCTTTCATTTTAGGTTTTGGATGAAAAACTTATTTTTGTAAAAGTGCACGCACCTTGGGAAGTGCTATGTGCGTATGCCGAGGTTATGCACATCAAATTGCCTCTGCAGCCCGATGACCTGAAAACCCGAGATTCAGCTTTCAACTGGTTTAGTAGACTGTTCAGAGTGGATGAAAATATCATCAAACCTGAGCAAGAGTTTTTCACTGCCCCTTTTGAAAAGGAACATTTATCCAACTTTTATATTCAAGACAAAGACACATTTTTCAATCCTGCAACTAGAAGCCGAATTGTAAGTACGTAGGGTATTTCTAGCCTTTAATCTTTAAAATAAAAGGTTATTATAATTAGATCAGTGCAATTACCTTTATGAAAGCATCCTGAAATAGTAGAAATATTTGGGAGGCAATAGTTCTGTATCGCTTATGAAACAGGCTGGATAATCTAGACGGAAGGCATTCCATAACTTTGTCCCATTTCATTCCACCTGAGCTAAAATTCAGACGAAAGATTTGAGTGGTTCATATGCCTTGTACAGTTAATGTTGTCTACACTGCTAGCCCTTTTCTAACTCATTTATGTTGAAACAGGTGTTGTTCTGTATGATTACTTGCAGGTTGCAAGAGACACCAAGCATTTTGTATGTTTCAGGTTCATTTTATCCTGTCCCGTGTGGAATATGCAACGAAAAACAATGTGAAAAAGTTTGGCATTAACAAATTATTGGACGCTGGAATCTACAAAGCAGCATTTCCCCTTCATGATGTAAGTCCAGTGCTTATAATAGTTATCTAGTTAGAAATAAATGTATGGAGCTTGAGAGAATATGTGGGGTTTTTTATAGCAGAAGATACAAGCACTATTGATTGTCCTACTTCGTGACTGGTTCTTTTATCCACGTAATAGAATGGTACATAGTTTGGCTAAAGAGATTTTTTCCCAAAACACGTTTGTTTTTTCAAGAAAATGTAGATCTTTGTCTAAAAAAGGATGCTCTGTAACTGAAAAACAAAGTATTTCATTTAGGAGATGTTAATCTTCTATTCTCTGGGAGGTGTAGATCAGTAAAGCACCTGGCTGGTAGAGGAAACTGAGGAAACCAGAGCGATAGTTCCCATGACACACTATATCACAATTTCTAAATCAGAGTTTTAGCATAGTTCCTTTTATTAGTATTCAAATTTTCAGTATTAAAATTCCTATCAAATATCAGATTTTTCAATAGAGTTTTAGAATACAGATCTCATTTTAGGCTGTGTTACAGTCTTACAGAATGAGGCACATTTTCACAGTTTCCAAACATTGGCACACATCTGCAGTAAAACTCACTCTTTTGCAGGAAGGCTCTGTAGGGCCATTGCAACACTTCAGTAGATGATGTCAGTCATATGGAGATATACTCAAGAGTGGTGAATTTAACCTTAAAATAATAAGAAATCCAGCTTTTGTAGCTACATTTCTGAGATAACCTTTTAATGTATATCATTTAAGGAAGCAAACTGTATTGAAGTCATTTTCCATATAAAGGCTAGTAATAGCACAGAAAAATAAAATTAAGCAGAAAAAAAATCAGATCTCAGAGTATGTGACTAAGGAAAAACCCAGTGTAAGTGTGCAAATGGAATACAGTAAGCACAGACTGAAATCTGATTTTCTGTATTATCTCTACACCCACACATCTCTTTCCCTAGCAGAACCACTGTTTTGTATCTAAGGTGTGTTCTGTGGAAAAGAGATTAAGAAAATGGGAGATCAGGAATGGTAACTGCTTGAGATATTTGGACTCTATGTAAAATATTCAGGAGGCCTCCACGAAGATTTCAAGAAAATGTTTAAGTCAGAATCAAGAAAAATCATGCTTCTCATGAGTAACCCAAAGCTTTACAGACTAGAATAAATAAAATTCATGAGTATCCATTATTATGGTTTTCTTTTAAAGATTTAAAACCTGCCTTGCAGGCTACTTCTGTCAGGGCATAGGGAATTTGAGCTCAGTACGCCTGATAATTAATGACTGTCTTTTCATACAATTAAAAAAATCTATCACAGCTTCTCTAAAAAACAAAAGTAGCCAGTAGATTTCTACAAATGTCACTTGTCTTATTGCACCACAGATTGAGAATGGAAAATTCCATCAGATAAAATAGGTTTTATTGAAATAGGTTTTTGAGTAACCTAGTAAAAAACACATGCATTATCTGCATGTGAATTCTCTTTTAAATTTAAAATTTAAATTTAAAACAGAGACTAGAAGCCCTGGATTTATCCTCCAGACTTTCCAATCTTTGTTCCAGTACAATATTGTCCTGAAGCAAAGCATTTTTACATGTTACAGCTACTTAAAATCCATTTTAATTCAGTCCTGTTCTTTAGTTAGAATGGATCCTTTTCTATTTTCTATTTCTATGCGTAAGTGTCAAGGCACTGACATGTGCTTAGATTTAAGTTCATGATTAGTGTCTATTATTTTTGCCTCACATATGTAAAGATAAGTGCTTACTTTAGTATTCATTGCCTTTCTGACAGCCTTCTGTCTTGAATCCTGATGTGCTCTCAGAGCTGCCCTCCTGCTCCTTTCTCTGGCTTGCAGGGAGACTGGGCAAAAAGGCTATTCCAGACTGTGGTTTCATGACATAGGGTCTGGGGAGATGACAGTTGATCCATGCTGGTTAGATTAAATATATCTTCTTCCCTTGCTCTTTCTATTTTGCAGTCTAGTTTCAGGCACCCATCAACTGATCCTGACTGTCCAAGTGAACGATATCTTCTCTACAAAGAATGGGCTCACCCTAAAAACATTTTCAAACTGCAACCCCTGGATTTTATCAGGTTAGTGTGACTAGGACTGGACTAATGCAGAGGGACCTAGGAACTTACATAACAGGTCTGGTTTTGGGGATGTCAAAGAGATGCTGCTCAATTCCAAGGACAGATATATACACCCGTATCAGGCCATGCATGGGAGCATACTTTGAGCTTGATTTCATGACAGAGCAGTTCATGAAAATGCAACCAGTTAAAATTTTTCATTGCAAAGAATCATCTTTCTATTTTCCTTTCTTTTTTTCCCCTTCCTATCCTCTTGTATAAGCATAAAAGTGGTGATAGAAATAGCAAGAAATTACCAGCTATAACACTTCTGTAATCCTAAAGCTCAAACCAGAGGAATATGACAATGAGGGCTGGTGCAAAATGTATGAAATGAAGAGCTATTTGAAACAGAAATGTGAATTTACTTGCATTTCAGAAGAAACGTTTCCCCTCCACAGGAAATATTATGGAGAGAAAATTGGAATCTATTTTGCTTGGCTGGGCTTTTACACTAACATGCTGATCGTGGCTGCAGTTGTAGGAGTTGGCTGTTTTCTGTATGGATGCCTGACAAAGGACAACTGCACGTGGAGGTATCTGATCAAGCCTATTTTAATATTCCACACAATTTTGATCAGTCCCCTACTGTACAGAGTTTGCAAGACATTGCATAATGCAGTCAGAGGCAAAATGAAAGGAGCCTGAGAACAAGTGATAGATTTGACGGTAAAGGCATAACATATGAGATAAAAGAGTAATAGATGTCGAGGGACCATTACAATGATAGACATTTGAGAGTTTGCTATTTCATCATTATCTTCATAGGTTCACCACACCCAGTGTAGAAATACAAAGAAAAGAGTGAAAATCAGCAGTCAGTATGAATTGCTGTAACATAGCCTTTTCAGTATGGTAATCCTTAAGGGATGTATCCAGAGACCCTGATAAAAACCCCAAATTTGCT
The DNA here is from genome assembly GCF_036370855.1 of Dromaius novaehollandiae. Lineage (NCBI taxonomy): Eukaryota > Metazoa > Chordata > Aves > Casuariiformes > Dromaiidae > Dromaius > Dromaius novaehollandiae. The sequence continues at coordinate 30,652,651 of NC_088098.1, forward strand.
TTTCTGTAGTTTGAGAGGAGTAAACATGAAGAGCAACAGCACAGTGAGCTTCAACTGCCCAGGATACATTGGGAAGAGAGACTGGCATAGTCATAACACAGATTCCCTTATCGGAGCATTCAAAGAAAAAACACCTAGGTCACTGAGCAATGTTCTCTGCAGGCTATCACACTTTATAGTCCCCTTCAAGAAGGGTGTTTCTCCTTATTTAACATGATGAAGGGCTGTTCCAGAGCTCCACTCCTGTCTTGACTGCACCCAAGCTGATTCATGACCAATTTATACCCATTTAATCTTATGCCAGTATTATCATTTAGATAAATAGTTCATCTCTCTCCTTGCTGTTTACCTAGCTGATATATTTATAGAGAACAAGCACATCACCTTTCAACCTCTACTGCACTAGGTTACATAAGCCAAGCTGTTTTGCCCTCTCTTAGGATACAGTTTTGCCATTCTTCTAATTACCCTACCAGCCCTCCCTTTCCATTTTGATTCTCTTTAAAAGGCCAGAGACTGGGTAGCTGTTTTAGATCTGCTGCTAGGTAGGCAGTGTACCTCTCCCATCCCATTGGACCTTCTATTGTAGCTGGTATGAGCATGCAGGTGTGGGTTTCCTGTTGAGGAATGCGAGATGAGCTAAGACCTTTGAAGAGTTGTTTTATTTTTAGTGCAAACAGTTTTGAGAATTCATACCAAGTGTACGGAGCAGAAATTATTTTCCCTCAATGTCATCCATTTTTGAGATGAGGGCTAAGAATGGAAATAGGGGAGGGAGGAGGGAATATTCCTGAGAGCAGATCACTGGTAAATTATTTCCCAGTTCCCTGAGATTAGTGCACTGTCTTCACATGTGAAAAAGGACTTCAGAGATCAGTGTTGGTGAGTAACTGACTAGTTTTCTTTTTAGCCAAGAAGTATGTGATCCCAACATAGGAGGTAATATCATAATGTGCCCTCAATGTGATAAAGTATGTACCTACTGGAACCTCACCATCACTTGTGAATCATCCAAGGTAACTACCTATACAGCTTTTAGACATGCTATCGAACTTCAGTTGCACTTTCTCTTGAACCTACTACATATAAAACATTGTTGTTCCTCCAGTAGTATCCTGCATGATTAGTAAAACTGTGCAAATAGTTGGGCTTCTTGGTTCAGGGACTGAACTTTGAAAAGTAAAAACAACAATAATAATAATTGCTTCACTTTGATCTAAAATTAAAATAAAAAGAGGATTTTTTATTTCAAGTGGCCCCCAAATATTTGATACTGGACTAAACATTTTGGGGTATTTCTTTCCTTTTGAAAAAAAGTTCAATTATTAAAGTCTTGATTCAGAGTTAAACAATTTTGCTTAAGAAATTTTGTTTAAAAAATGTTTTGACATTTCTAAATTCTCTTGCCTCCCTCTCCAAACAAATTAGCTGAATTTGTGCCGTGAATTTGACCTAAGTTGTCAAGAAGGAGGTGGGTACATGGAGAGGCTGATGTTAACCATAACAGAAGGCTTGCTGGGCTCCTACTCTGAATTTCTGTCTAGCACAATCTGTCTTTCTTTCTCCATTAACTTATCTCACTAGGCTAATGCTAGCCTTTGGTCATTCCTTTCCATAGATTCAATCACTCCAAAATTGTAATTTTTCAGCTACTGTGAAAAATATTTTGCCTACCTTTAATGAATCATGCTGCTTCAGCCCATTTAAGATAAAGGGTAGAAAAAAACAAGAATTTAGCGAAAAGGATATGATGGAAAGGAAGAGCAAATTGTGATCACAGAGGCATCCATCAAAACAGGTTTTTGCTGAATAGCTTGATTTGTTGTCATCTGACTCGTGAGAACCAGATACGTTCATTGCCTTTTCGTGGCTGTATTAAAAATACATAACTAAGTACTGAGTTCCCAGACTAGAAGCACTAGTTTTTCCTCTTCCTATGCAATAGATGGAAGGAAGTTTGATAATATACCATTTTACTATCCTCTTTCTGCATATTTGGCTTATATATTTAATGCTAGTTTTTCCACTTAATTTCCATAATTTACTGTAGGGTCTTTTACATTGAGTGAAATTGAGGGAACACTATCAGTAAAGATTGTTTATTGAACTACAAGAGAGCTAAAACAAGATTTTCAGTAAGCAATTTCTGTTCTGGGTCATGGTAGAAGAAAACACTGGGCCATTATCTTTTAAGACTTTTTTTCTTTTCATTTTTTTCCAGAAACTCTGTATATTTGATAGCTTTGGAACACTGGTGTTTGCAGTATTTATGGGAATATGGGGTAAGTCATTTTCAACAACTGTGATTTGTCGTCTAATTTTGGCCAAGCCTAAAGCATCAGCCAAGAAAACATGGATAAATTCACAACTACTTCATTTTCTACTAGTCAGCAATTCACCAATAGGTAATTCAGTAGAAGACATATATATTTGCAGTAACTCTTTTTAGCATCATAAGAAGAGAAAAAAATTTAGAACGTAAAGGACCAGGTGAGAATGTTGCTCTTCACTGTTTGTTTTGTTTGTCCGACCTGGAGAAAAGTAGGAGAGAAGTGATCAGAGCTTCCTCATGTTCTTGCAGCAGGATCCACATGCTTAAGTATCTCCTGGCAAAGCAGCTGTTTTGCTCCAAAGAGTCTTGGAGCTGTTTGTGCCTATTAACAGCTGTGTGACTGTGCAAGGCAGTGGAAAAATACAGTCATTTATTATATTTTCCAGTAATTTTTTGCTCCTGTCTTCATTTAGGAAACTGATCTGGTAAAAATGCAGTAATTACAAGCACTAGAGATATCTTGTAGCAGAGAAAATGTATATGAAACCAGGATGTTTCCTCTGGGTGAAACCACTTAGTACTGGATTCAACAGATTATGCGAAGTTTATTTTTGCAGAAAGAATTTCATTTGTTCGTATTAGGAACTTTGTTAACTGGCTTTTACTGTACTGTCTTATCCAAAAATTACCAAAATTAAGTTGCATGTTAGGTCTGTATACAGGATACTGTAGAAAAAATAACTGATATAAAGTTTTGAATTTGTATGTAGGCTAAGAATATTTAAATTGCTCTTTCTTGCAAAACACATGGTATTTTGATCTTCCTATAATGACTTAACATGCTTTAAAGTAACTGTATCTTTAAAGAATTATTAGATGAAACATATCATTTTTATAAAGTTCTTTCAAAATATATACTAAAATCAACATACCAGCAGGAAATTCTCTAAAAAAATTAGAACAACTTGTAATGTAATGTTCTAATGTAACCTTCTGTCTTCTGAATATTTAATTTATTTGTAATTTGCTTTTTATTTAAAAATTGTGTTTCCTGTTTTGAAGAACAGTTCCAAGAGTAATAATTACAAAGTTAAGCTGCATGGTTATAGCAGTGGCTGCAAGGTCTGTTAGTATTCTCATCATAAGTCCACTATATAAATAGTGTAATTGTATTACACTAATTCAGTCAAAATTGTACTGAATCCAAATGACCCCTGGTCCTGGTGCAATTTCAGCCGTAATTTTCATCCAGCTCTAATACTTTTGTAGACCTGCTGGTCCAAAATAATTTAAGGACTATTAGACTTTTAGATATTTTATCGCATCGTTATCATCAATAAGCTTTTTAATAATTGTGGTTTTTTACTATACTCCCTTGAAAGATGTCAAAGCATTATAAAACATCAGTGAATTTGTCCTCAGGAATTAACCCTGTTACCCTTGCTCTAGATCAGTGCCTCTGCCAATTCTGCTGTAATGGCATGGCTGGGTTGGCAGAGCTCCTGGATAAGAAGCAGCTTCCACTTCACTTGCTGCCATCACTGGATCCCCTACCCAGACAAGATCAGTTAAACATAGAAATATTCTCTAGTAGAGGCATTTATTTTGCAGTCTTTAATGATACAGCTTAAGAGGCAGAACTACCTAGGCCATATCTGGGTGGCAGGGTTGAGTGACGTCCTGAAGATTCCTATGTGAGATGGAATTAGCACTTGAATCTCTTGATTCTGGAACTTTATTTGTTTCCACTGCTAAAAAAACAGTTGTTTCAAAATTAAAGGAGAATGTTAAATGCAGCAGCATCTCCTTGCCTATTCTGAAAGATGCAATACGGCTGCTGGGTCGTTTTAGCTAGCGGGAGAGGTTTTCTGTGTCACGAGGCTCAGAGAGCTGCCCTTATGATATGTGCCCTTCTTCTGCTGTTAGCACAGAGGCTATCATAGAAGGAGGCCCTGCACTTTAGGACTCCCCAGAGCCTTTTGCAGCTGGAACAGATCAGTATAATACTGTTTCCTGTGATTTGGTCTGGGGCCCAAACCAGCAGTTAGAGGTTCATGGAAGAGATCTCCTTGCTCTGCAAGCAGAGGCAAATGTGATCCTCTGGCCCGCTGCTTGGCATGGTCTTTGTGCTTCCCAGCATGAAGAAGCAGAGAAATGCCTGTGAAAGAGACTCTGGAACAACCAGAGGAGGAGGATTTCCTGAGGTTTTGCCTGTATGCAGATTCCAAGGTCACCTCACAGCCCAACCCATGTTATTTTCTGGGTTTTAAATGCTTTGGTTTGGGATTTATTGACCACACCTGATTTTGGAAATAACCTTTAATATTTGGACTTGTAACTGCATGCCGTCAATGTTCCACCATTCAGGATGAGGGGCTGAATTAATAAGAAAAGCCACTTTTAAGGTCAATTACTCCCAGATGGTGGGAGTGCAGTGAAGAGATACTAACTCCTGCTGGAGGCAGTGCTGCAGAGCCACACCACTCGTTTAATCTGTAGGGCACTGTCTTCAGCAATAAAGCATCCCAGTGCACTGGGGAACATAATACTGACACCATGCTCCTCAGCTCCTCCCAGCCTTCTTCGGTGGGTCTGTCATTGCTTCTGCTGCTAGATCTACCTGTGTCATGTCTCAGGCCAAGCTAATGAGTTTGACTGGGTTGATGTCTATCCAGCATCACTCAGGCATCTGTGTACCTGGTTCCCTAGCGCTCTCAGTTCTAGGAGCACAGCCCAGGAGAACTGCTGGCCCAGTCCAGAAACCAGGGTTTCTTAGCCCCTGCGCCATGTCGTGGAAAAAGAGTCACAGTCCCTTCAGATTTATGCTAGCAGAGGAGGAAAAACAGCTGTTTGTTTCAGCAGCTCTGCCTGAACAAGCGTCATTGACTGTCATAGTCTTCGGACTGATAATTTGTCCACACAAAAATTGCAGGTTGAATGAACATGAGCTTCTCCTCTGGCAATTTTCAACTTACTGAGTTTTCCTTTTCTAGACATCCTGCACTCCCCAGCATTTTGTCTTCAGCCATCCAAACAAACTGCTTTCTTATGCATCCCGTGATGAACTTTTTCAAAAAACAGTCTATAATGTAAAATCCAAACTGTTCATATTCTAGCCTTATCCAGAAAGGAGTTAATCTTTTACATATTCTTTAGCATGTGCTTACAACACCATTTATCCCCAGGTTTCTCTCATTAAAGCATCTGCTATATCCAAACAATAATTAGATAAAGAAGTAGATCCAGTTATTTTCTCCCTCATAAACACTAGGCACCATCCCACAAGCCAAAAAGGGTTTTATTCCATGTCTGTGGAAACTATATAGAAAACTAATGAGCCACATGTTGTAGCCTGAGGGTCAAGCAATGTCCAACACTCAGATGATATTGCTGACTTTGTTTATCTTTTGGATAGTTACCTTATTTTTGGAGTTTTGGAAGCGAAGGCAGGCAGAACTGGAGTACGAATGGGACACAGTTGAGTACTTAGAGCAGGAAGAACAAATTCGCCCAGAATATGAAGCACGATGCACTCATGTAGTGATGAATGAAATCACACAGGTAAGGAATATTTTGATAACTGGTCGTAGCTACTGTAATAGACATGTTTTGAAAGGATGCTATGAAAATGGTGAATCTGGAGCTGTTTAAATCAACAGTGCTTCAAAGAGAGCTGATAAGCTGGCCTGAAAATACTGAACTTGTTTGAGGCTCCTTGAGGCTTCTCTGGCATAAATGAGCAGAAGTTGGCATTGTAGCTGACTTAGGAGACTAGCTGTACCTTACTAAATCCCCCAAGTAATGATTCTGTGTTATTTCCAGAGGCCAGTATCACAGAGCATGTGCTATCTTTGTCTAAGAATACATCAGTATCTTTGTCTAAGAATACATCAGAAAAACAAGATGAAATGGAGAAAAAGATGTTACATTATACATAAGGCTGAGACTTCTTTTTTAACCAAAGGTGTTTCTGTTTGAAAGATGTATTGTTGCCAAGTGCATGTGGATGCAATTACAATTAATAACAGCAAACTCACAGGGACAAGGATAATCCTCATTTCAATGAAATAGGATTCATATTTATGAGGATGTTATTTTAGATTTCTATTTATTATATATTTTTGAGTAGCTTTAGCTTCTGTGGCTCACTCCAGCTCAGCTTTACTTTTTTATTATTCTGTGTTAATATATCATTCTAGCATTTATCTGATCATTTGCATTGCATCCACATTCCATCCACATGATACTAATGTTTATTAGGGGGCACTTGAAAAGTTTCAGAATTAACTGGCAAAGCTGAAACTATCCTGTATCTTGTACTATAGAAATCCCGGTTCTGTTTAAAACCTTTAATATATAGTCATAGCTAGAAGATTCCTTTCAGACAGTTCAAATAATGAAGAATGTGCTAAAACATAATGGCTTTGCTCTTCGGAGATCCTATAAAGATTCAGTGATGTTTCACAACACCATATTGAGGTAGGCATTTTTCCTGGGAGATTTGTCGCATTGTCCCAGGGAGACAAACTGAGGAATGCCGGGGCCAAGTCATCCTCTCTGGAAGTCATTTTTCTGAGCACCAAAAATGACACCCTGAATCAGGGAAGACTTTTTTAAAAATTGTGGATCAATGTGAGTTTAAGGATGACAAAGCAGGAAAGGAAACAGAAGTAGGGAGTTGTCCTCAGTCTCGTAAAGTGTTACTTGGAGCACACAAAAAATATATGAAAAAAAAGATTGAATGCAGGCTAAACCTCTTTCTAAATTTTTTGCAGCAAGAAGAACATGTGCCATACACTGCCTGTGGAAAATGCATGCGTATGACTTTCTGTACAAGTGCAGTCTTATTCTGGGTAAAGTTCTCCTCTTATTCTTTCACCCCATTAATTCATTTCTCTGGTAGATATCTTAAAAAAAAAACTCCTCCTGAACTTTACTAAAGATAACAAAGGAATAGGTTTAGCTGGGTTTCAATCTGATACTTAATCCAAGCCCATAAAGTAGGCACTCACATGGATAAGGTCGTCATAGTCACCAGATATTAGGATACACAAGGGAAACCCTAGTCAATAGAAAATATGTAGCAAAATACTCTGTAGCTATAGCTAGTGAGTGATGCTTGAAAATGTGGTCCATTGGCTTCTCCCTCATTATTTTAAGATAAATGCCTTTGCTTCTGGGGCGAGTAGGGGACAGAATTTGTTTTATATGGTCTCTTCACTGGCAGTTTTTCTCCTACTTGTTCCAGCTATTTGGTTCAATATCGTGTCTCACACTACTGGTTGTCTTTCAGATTTTTCGTTTCACTTAAAAGAGCAAAGCTGGGAGCTCTTTAATCTTCCAGTGCCGCTGTTTTAATTAAAACTAAAATTTGAAAGACGTCCAGTCATCCATGAAACAATATGTAACATGGTGAGCAGGCCCAGAGAGGCCGCCTTGAAAAGCTCCGTGTTTTACTATGCAGCATGTTCTCCTAGCCTGTAGCACAAACAGGAGCTGGAAAAGAACTCATCCTAGATAATAGGAGACAGTGACAGAAATGAGATAGAGTGGTGGCTGGCAGCCCAGGAGGGGTTCGGAGTTAACGCATCTGAAGCACAACAGAAAGAATACTGGCTGGCTGCTGGATTTAAATAAGCAGAACTTCAGGCTGAAGAGAAGAGATTGGGTCTGATTTTACCATTTGTGTTACTGTACTCTGTTACTATGCATAGGGTATGGAGGGTGGTGGATTCATGGCAGTTTAGAGATAGTAAAAAAAAAAAAGAAGAAGAATCCTGACCTTGAGTAATTTAATCTGAACAATAGCTAGACACTAGCAAGAAATAATAGCAGAAACAGAAGCAGAGATGACAAGCGATATGAGATGCATGGAACATGATTACAACTCTTGCAGATCACATGATTTGGCTTAAAATTTGCCTATTTCATTGAGGGGCCCGTAGTCCGTAATACTATCATGTGAAAGAGAAGGTACAGCCCCCATCATCACTGCAGACCTGCTAGTATATTTGCCATCCTGCCAATTGCCCCGTATCAAAAGAGGCAGATTGCTTCCTAACTCCTGGAAACATCACATGCCTTGAGGCAGAAGACTTGATTACCTATCTCATTATCTTAGCTAACGTAGCTGCAAACCTTGTTATTAATCGTAAAACAGACCATCTCTTTTCTTTCCTACAGATTGACTATGCTGCACAAAAAATATTTTTATGGATTCTAAATTTATTGCCTTCTATTCTAAATTTATTGCCTTCTGTTTTATTTGAGGATCCTCCTGCACTCATGTGATGGAATAAAAAGCACATAATCTGTTTGCTTTTGCCTGTTGTGAAATGTGTTTCAAACTCGCTGTCTTTCTCAAAGCCAATGGTTCAGCATTAACACATTTCTTATATTCTTTTGGCAGATTCTTTTGATTATTGCTTCAGTTATTGGAGTCATTGTCTACAGACTCTCAGTTTTCCTGGTGTTTTCTGCAACATTGTCACAGCACATTACTGGAACACAAGCAATCCGCAAGTACCTGACTCCCCAAACAGCTACTTCAGTAACTGCTTCAGTCATCAGCTTTATAGTCATTATGATTCTGAATATCATCTATGAGAAAGTGGCAATCATGATTACTGACTTTGGTATGCCTCTGTTGTACCTCAGATAGAAACTTTATCTAAAATAATAAGAAAAAATAGCATTTACACGTATAATAAGAACTCCAATAAATGAATACCTGTACCACATACTTCAGGATTTTCCCACCAAATCATGCAATGCCATCTAGAATTTTTCAAATACAGATTTTCTCAGTACCAAAGAAATATGATATTCAGCTTTTTGCTTGAAAGCTCCTTGTGTAGCCATCATGAAAGATCAATTGTTTACAGTTTTGTGCTTGTGAAGCAGACAAAGCAAAGAGAATTACTGTAATAACCAAGCTTTATGATCAGTAACGCATAACACATTCAATTACATTAGCTTTCGTTTATGGGGAGAATAGCTATTTTCTTGTAAATAAATGAAATAAGATCGTTGTTCCAAAGCTAGATACTATCCCCTTGTTATTAAATAAATAAACAGTCACAAATATTATTATTCTTTATAACCAGGCCATCAACATTAAAGTAGCTACTTTACTTCAGATGTGTAAAGTAGCATGGTGTTTTAATACTGTTTCATTTTCATCAGTTCAGAGTGTTACATTTGCTTCTTTCCTGAGTGTGCTGGATTTGGGAGATTTTTTTCCCTGAGTTTTCAGAATTTCTGCTTGCTCTTTTTCTTAGTGTCAGAGAACCAATTCTTTCCTTTTTATAACCCATATAGTTTTAGAATTAGCATAATGGCTACAGTATACATGGAAATTATATACAATCTAATTTATAATGCTCTCAATCTTATTAAGGAATATAAGGCATACTCATACTTTTCTGACTAAGGGTCCAAAGCAGCTTATAGGTAGTAACCTAATTGTAGGTTGGAGTTAAAAAAAAAATATTTTTTTTATAACTACAGAGCTTCCAAGGACACAGACCGATTACGAAAACAGTTTGACCACAAAGATGTTCTTATTCCAGTTTGTGAACTACTATTCTTCATGCTTCTACATAGCCTTCTTTAAGGGTAAATTTGTAGGTTACCCTGGAAATCCAGTTTATTGGCTGGGAAAGTATCGCAATGAGGAGGTAAGAATGTATCAAAGTTTTCATTTTCAAACATCAGGAGACATGAGTCCAGGTCTTCTTCTGTAGTTATGAGGGAATGCATAGCCTAGTTGTATGTATTTAGTGTAAAGGTTGAAAAAGTATCTGCCTCCTAGGCCACATGCCTCATAGCAGCCCCTAGCATAAATGGGATTTACACAAGACCAGTTGGGTTAAAAAATGTGTTTTGAAGACCCAGACAATCTTACTTTTCTATGGCCCAGCCATCTGAAAATAGCATAGGGAGGAATGGGAGAACATCATCAATATCAGCTCTGGTCTTGCAAGGCCTCTGTGTTCTGCTGGGTGTTTGTTGCATGATGACAGCACAGTACAAAGCTGCACGACTTGGCCTAGTATTTCACTCCCTCTGTAGTGTCCTGTCAACTTCCAAGGCAATCATATATGGCCTGGAATTGGCTTTTGTATAAGTTATGAAAAAGGTTTGCCTAAATAGTCTTCTTGTATTACTTGAAGAAATGTTATCATAATACACCAGGAATTCATTGTTTTAAATGCTTCAGTCATGCCTGAAAAGTTTCCCAACTTCCAATTTTCATCTTTCCCAACCTTTAGTGTGATCCGGGTGGATGTCTCCTTGAACTCACAACACAGCTTGCCATCATTGTAGGAGGTAAAGCAATCTGGAATAACATTCAAGAAGTGCTTCTTCCGTAAGTTCACGTTATTAAATATTCTGCTTTTTCATATTTGAAAGGTGAGATGCTGCTTTTGCTTGATGCATGCAGGTATTAGGTCATTAAATCTGATAGGAGCATATTGCATTCCAAAAGAGTAAGAATAGTCTTTCAGGGCCTTTTTAGACAATTTGGATATCTTCAGTCTGGTAGTTCTGAGCTCCTGTCTCTGTCATTCCATTGATTTTAGTTCTAAACAGAAGTGCTTCCCTCCTCTGCAAATCAGGCTCAATGTGTTTCAGCCTGGATACTTAAAGTGTGAGGCAATAGAAACCCTGAAAATGCTAAACTACTGTTGCTTAATATTGAATTGAATGACTTGTTATACATTGGGCTTTTTAAAATCATGCATAATTTACTTATTTAACTCATTTAGTTTTACAATCATACTGTTATTCATAGTTCTGAGATTTTTTTTTTTAGTGATGCTGATCTCTGGCAGATCATGTTTTAATGTAAACAATAAGGAAAGTGCTAACAACAAATGCCCTCCATGTAATCTAGATGAAGATACTAGTCAGTACTCTGTTCCCGCTCCCGGGACTTGTTCTTTATTTTATGCTGATCAGTAACTAGTTATCACTTGGAGTAGGGAACTCACAGTTTGCTTACCCCCTGTTGAATGGCACAGCTTCACATTCCCTCTGGCTGTGGTTCTTCTGAGCCCGTGAATTGTACCCCTTTGCTGCACAGTGACCCCACTTCAAGGTGTGTCCCAAATACTGTACAGCATTGAGGCTAGAGTGCTTTGCTGAGATACGGGTTCCTCCACACCCAAATACTCTGTATATGCAGCTAGTTACAGGAGAGAACTGTGAACCCATCCTTCTTTTCAACATCCATTAGGTGGGGAAGGCTTCCCAGGACTCAGCATGCTTCTGTCAGCCATAGACCACTGACTCCCCCCATTCTGTGTACAAGAAATGTATTCACCTAACTGGCATTCTGAATTCCTTTCCTGAGATGGCAAATAACATTTAGGTACTGAAATGCTAAGTATCACTTCCACATCTGGTTCTTGACTGACCTGTCATTCTGCATCTCTGCAACTACAAGTAGAAGCATTTTGGTTTTGTCCTTTTTGATGGACATTTCTCCCCCTCAACTTTTTTTTTTTATTTGAATGTGGTCCTTTGACTGCTGGAAATAGCTACACCCAGTTCATCAGTTTTCTTAAATTCTCATTCAAGCCTTTCAGATCAGAAGGAATTAATATTTCTAACCACAGGCCTACGTTTGATTTGATTTTCTTAAACTTTACGTTGTCATTCACCTGTACGACATGAGTATAAATCACTGCCATTCCAATATGCTGTCCTTTTCCACCCTTACTTATGGTTAAAAATAACTGCATTCAGGATAAAGCAACAGAAAATCATAGTCATGTTTTAAGGAAGTTTTCAGTAATTCAAAAACTCAAAAGCCACTGTTCAAAACTATAATGGCACAAAAGCCAAATTTTTCCATTTACTGAACTTTTTAGGTTACTTTACCAATGTTAGTGGTCTTTTTTTCCCTGGCCGATAGTTGGGTTAAGAATCTAATCGGAAGATATTGTGCAGCTGCTAGATCAGAAAAAATTGTTCCACGCTGGGAACATGACTACCACCTGCAGCCCATTGGAAAACTTGGATTGTTTTATGAGTACCTTGAAATGGGTAAGTAGCAGTTTAGTTCTGCTTAGTCCAGAATCTGTGCTGGATGCAAGTATGCTTTAAAGAAAATGTTCATGCAAGCAATGCTTAATAAGCTTATAGACAGAGGAGACATGAATGTTTTAGCAATCCAAGACAAGTTTTAACGAGGCATTATAGACAGCTTTGCTAGTTAGTTTTCCTAGCTCTTATTAAACAATTAAGCCTCAATTCAATTTATAACTAAAAGACACAGCAAGTGATTGTACAAGGAGGTGCATTCTTGCTTCTTTTACCACATGATTTGGAAAATGTATCCAGAAGCCAGAACACTACTATCTTCTACTCTAATACTGCAGCAGCAGATTCCTGTATCAGGCTAGCGGAGATTTGCAGTCACTTACTTGTTGCTGTTTTCTTGGGGGCTGGCAAAACTCAGTTTTGTTGCCACTAGCCATTCTCTAATAGAATTGTAAACACACTTGTTGCAGCTCCTGAATACAATAACGTGATTCTTGATTCAGGCTTTCCAACATAGCACTGAGATAGTCATTAAACTTCCAAGTCTAAATGATGAAAAGACATAAGAAAGAAATGGATGTTTAAATACTCAGAAGCGTTCCTTTTGATGAGTTCTGGCTTTTAACATTTTCCTGTCCCCTCCATCTGGCAGGTTTTTTTCAGTTTTTCATTCTCAGTACCTTTTACTATCTTTCCAAATGTTACTGTATTATTCTGCTCATATGTCCTCACAACATAGATTGTCTGAACATAAGATTTGCTAGGAACTTAACCACTCATCCTTGTTGCCCTTTCTCATATTTCAATGTATGTTTTCTCATATATGCTTATCTCTGGTAAGTTAAAACCTCATCAGTGTATTTAACCTCTCCCTTTGACAGTTATACAGTTTGGATTTGTCACTCTGTTTGTGGCATCATTCCCTCTGGCTCCTCTTCTGGCTCTTATTAACAATATGTTGGAAATCCGATTGGATGCTTGGAAGATGACAACCCAGTTCAGACGCATAGTTCCACAGAAGGCACAAGACATAGGAGCCTGGCAGCCAATCATGCAAGGAATAGCTATTTTGGCTGTGGTTACCAATGTAAGTACTGTGTCAACAATTCTGAAAGGTAAAATGCCTTCGCTGCAAGTATTACATCCAAATGTGGGAATGGCATGTGTATCAATGCATATCATGCCAAAGTGACTACAGGTGAAACACTTAAACTGTTGTAAATAAATTATGAGCTTAAGTCCCTTAAGACTTTAGCCCCTGTGAATTAGGCTCTTAATTACTTTTCACATGTTTTGGAAATAGAACATAGTTACTGTCTAAAACATTACATCTAAATAAAAGAAATGCCATTTAGAGTTACTAGAGTTTTCAGGAAAATCTGTTACTAATGAAGACTAAAGAGCATCTTTCCTAAAATTTTAGCACATAATACAGACATATTTTGGGAGAGTCTACAAGTAAATGCATGATTTTTTTTAAAAAAAATGTTGTAATTAAGTTACATTATTAATGATGATTGTTTGTAATTGGTACAATTATTATGGTCATGTCTTCTTTGTGAAGTTTGGCTTTAAGCAATTTTGCATTTAAAGCAGCAGTTCAACTTCTTTCCTATGTATTAAAAAATACAATGTATGCTCAAAATTACAGCACCTACCTTCTGAGAACAGAAAGAATATTTTTTCTAAGAATTTTCAAATGAATCCATTATTTATTTGGTGCTAAACTTAATTTTAAAATGGATTCTTTAAAATATTTAGAAAACCTTTTTTTCTCATGGATATAGTCTTAATGATGAAATTCAGACATTTCAAATTTCCCATATAATGAAGTCACCAAAATCTTACACAGAGGCTGCATTGTGTAATAATACTGAATAGTACTGAAAACAGTACTATTGGACTTTACCACTGTTAATTATTTGATTGTTTATTCTTAAGCAGCAGCTAATATATGTTATCTTTCAAAAATTTCCACTGCTGCCCTTTCTCAAAAGAGCAGTGACTGCAGTTCTCCTCTGCAGTAACAGTAAAGCCTGCCCCTACCTAATGTGCCCTTTTCAACTCGGTCGCCATTTTATGCTGTTATCCCTCAGTTTAGGAATTCATTTTAACACAGTAAAAGATAGTCACTTCTTCCAATAGCTACTCCTTGCAGTAACAGTACTGTATTGCACTCGCTTACAAGTTTCTGGTGAATCCAGTTCAGTCAGAAGATGGGGTTCATCTTAGCCTAAACTTTCACAGGAATCTGCCTCTTTTGAGAATGATGGAATTGGGTAAGAGGAGAGACGGAACTGATCATTCAACCACAGTTAGTAACCTGCTAGTTAGGAGACTTATTTCAAGTAAAAGAGCAGTTCAAGTTCAAACCAGGACATGAACTTACTTTTCTGTATCTCAGGTGCCTTCTGTAGTCACTAGGCACCTGTCTAGTCTGGAGTCTCAACTACAGTGTTTCTGCTTTTCAGAGGTAATGAAATAGATACATGTACCTTTTTTTTTCTCACACCCAGATGAGTTTTCCTGCATATTGCTCTCTCTTTTATTTTCCATTCTGAAAAGTCTTTGAAATTATTCCTACACTTCCAAGGGCAAAACAAAGAACAGAATGATGAGACTTCGTGACCTGACTGCCTATTGAGCTACCATCTTCTCAGTAGCTTGGTTTCGTTACTATCAAGCTTGGGCTGGTGACCATATTGAAATGAGTCCAAAGTGGATTTCATTGAAGAGGAAGATTTATATGTTAGTCTTTGCTATCAGATATATTTTCAGGTATTCAGTGGCCTCCCAAAATGGCCATTATTCTTTTTTAGAATTTTATTTCACACTATATTTGTTTGATATAGTAGTATAGGTATGGTAAACATGGATGGCCTGTAGAGAGGGGATTTGGGGGAACATAAAGGCAGACGAGTAAGCAGAGAGAGAAATGCCAGAAGAAAAAAGGGAACTTGGGGATGGAAAATTCAGAAGAGAATCTGCGAGGCAGACAACAAACTAGAGCATGTGTTCTGGCTGTTTTGCACTGCTCTGCTGAGGCAAATCAGTCATAAATCCAGCTGTTCCACAGGCATGTGAAACAGCCAAGGCCTACTAGTAAATCTGGTGTTAAACTTTAAAATAAAATGATGCAATTTTGGTAACACGTCTTGAGATTGTTAGAAATATCAGGTGATGACAGACATACTCTTTGGCTTTTTTGTTTTAGTGTTTGTAACTCTCTCTGCAAAGTAGGGAGATAGAGCAAATTCACAGTTGAAACATAGCTATAGTTAAGTAGAAGCAACATTCTCAGTGCATCAGTAGCTTCATTTGAACTATGCTGCTACAAAACTTACACAATAAAAGACAAAGAAGTTTCTGGTGCCCTAGATGAAAAGCAAATGCATTCTGCTATTGGATAAACTAACAATCTTAGTCAATCCAACCAAGCCTTGTAATACTACTATGAAGTAAAAAGTTAGATATGCTTCTAAGGATTATTTTAAAATATTGTTAGGAATACCTTAATCATAGTCTCCACGACATTCAGGGCAGAGTTAAAGTTGCTTTGGTGACCTAAAGGTGACTCTGACATGTGTAGACTTCTCTGTTAGGAAGGTATTTGTGTCCTTGCTTTGGATTCTGCAGAAAAATGACCCAACAGTAGTTTCAGGTATCTATCACTATCCATTGACAGCCCAGCTGAGGCTAATCAGAGATTTACAGCTGTAAGAAGCTTAATTGACTCCAAATTCATATTCCTCCCTACATGATTACATACTTACACCCCTCAAGTGACATCTCTGAAAACATGGAGTCCTTGATGTGGAAAAGTAGATTTACATCATGGTTTCACTCTCTCCTTGTCCTCCTTGACAACACCTCCATCCCCATGTTTGTATGACTGTTAAGAGCAGGCATGTTTCTCCTGGTGTAGCCCTTTTTGGAGAGCTCACATGCTAGATACAGTTAATCCTAGTATAAATGCAGTGCATTTGCCACTGACATCAGTGAGGTTATTAGCATACAGGGGGCACAGGATGAAAGATGGTCATGTTTTCTTCCCTTACCTTTGAATATGTTTTTTTCTTGTTTGTTCCCCAGGATCTGATGTAGGTAGTCTTTGCTTTACCATGCCTGCCTTACACTTGATTGGTTTTTTTCTTAGTACACAGAAACTGTGTCTGTTCTTTTCTGTTGTGACTGTTACAGATGATTAGCAATTACACTTTTATATACTGTATCCTCTTCCCTTTCGTATATTATCTTTGTAACACCTGCTAGGTTGCTAGTAACTTTTGCACAAAGCTATCAGTTTTGAGACTTGCCGCTCAGGCCCTGGACCTGCTATTGCATGATGCCAGAGCATCTGTTGTTGATTTGAAGACTGATTTTAATTTGTTATAGTATAAATGGAAAACTGTGCTAAGTATAGGTTGGGAAGGAGAGAATGCTCTATTTGTTTGTACTGCTCCAGTGCGATATTCTAAAATGCGGCCCACAATTCAGGAGGAAAAAAAGTTTGTCCTTTGAGAGGATGCTGTGGGATTAGCTTTCGTATTTCTGCCCTTGCAGCTCTCTGGAAAACATCTGGAGATCATTCCGGGAGAGGGAGAGAGGGAGACAGAGTTCAGATTTATGATTATGAGAGACCTGGGGCCTTGCAAAAAATTCAGTAAGAACAACCATTAAGTTATGTAAATACTGTATTCCAGCATCTTTTTTAAATGATACATAGAAAAAGCAGCAAACTCATTTGGTCCAAAGGGAGAGGGGTTTTTTTGTGCCTTACTGTTTATTTGCTATTAGTTCATTTGTGGTCTGCCTGGATGCAAACCTTATGGGCTAATGAACAGTAGGAAATTACATTTAAATAAAACTTTTTGTTCTTTTACTTAAGTTAAAAATAGAGTAATTTAGGTGTGACATATTTTCCCTGCAACTGCAAGACACAGTAATGTCATATATTTCTTGTCAGCTGAAACCACCTACTCCTCATGTAAGTATAAGCAACACATACCTTCATTGCACTGCATTGTGTGTAATGCTTAAAAACAGTTTTTAAAAGTGCATGCCACCTACATTTGATTTAAGCCAGAATACAATACAAAAAAATCCTTTTTTATGTACTTATCCTTGAAAATTTTAAGCAAGTTTATTGTAGTCTTAGGCTGCCTCCCTTTTCTTTCTCACCAGCCAAATTAATGTTCTCTCAATTGAACTAAAACCTAACAGTCTTCTGGGAAGCCAAATGAAGATTTTGGACCACAATCTCATGCTTAAGCAGTGTTTCTGCAACTTTTGTCTTATGTTAACTACAGTTTTGCTTGTCAGGTGCTTCAAAGTAAGCCAGCTGGAAAGGTAAGACATTAGAGTATTGTTCAACATTTGGCAGCAGTGCTACTTGAGGTGGGGTAAGTCTTATCCCCTTTTCAACATCTTTTCCCCTTCCCTTCCCCTTCTTTTCTCCTTGCTGCTGTCTGTTGGTCTGTGCTGACACAAGCACTTTTAAAAGCATGTGTTGAACCAGATCGGGGAAAGGATCTAGCTGAGTTTCCTGGCCAGATCAGTGCCATGATCTGATCCCCTGCACAGCTGCATGAACACTCGAGCCAGCACGGGGCATAAGTGAACTGCTGGGGGCAAAAGGCAGGAGGGATGGTGGCTGTTTAAGCCAGCACTGCCACCAAAGTGTTGTTTGGGGAACAGCCAAGAGATGTCTGCAGATTTCTTCACCCTTTATCCTCTCTCCCCTCCCCTTTTTTACAGCCATTACAAATACCTCTTCAGGTTGGGGCTCTCCTGCTGGAAATCCTGCAGCAATTGCAGACTGGCATGAATGGGAATAAAATACAGATATTCACCAACTCTTAAGTTCTTCTAATTCCCATTACTGATTCTTAACTTTGTCCCTTCCTCTGTCCCATACCTTTCCTATCGCTTTTTGCCCCTCTTATGTATCTCTGCCTCCCTCCCTCTGATCCCATTAGCTCCCCACTTCACACTCTTCCATTTCTCTGCATTGGTTCTTTCCATTCACATTTGGAGATGTTTTTTTGCCATAGGACAAGAGACTACTCTTGCAGCCATGGAGCACAAATAATCACTATATCCTAGATGCTAGGTGCTACAGATGCCTGTAGTGCTGAATTGCCTGGGCAGCTTCTTGCTAGGCACTCAGTTGCAGATCTTGCCAGTGGAAAGCCTTCCCCACAGGGAAGTCTTCTGAATATGCAATAGCAAAGGAGGACATTGGATTAAACATAATTAACCTGTCTTCCAGAATAGGAT
The DNA here is from genome assembly GCF_036370855.1 of Dromaius novaehollandiae. Classification (NCBI taxonomy): domain Eukaryota; kingdom Metazoa; phylum Chordata; class Aves; order Casuariiformes; family Dromaiidae; genus Dromaius; species Dromaius novaehollandiae. Next base: position 30,671,252 of record NC_088098.1, read on the forward strand.
ATTTTGGGCAATTCATGAGTTTAAAAAAGACTTCTTGCAGTAAACCCACAGACCGGATTTCCTGCCTAGTTTGTGACAAGCAGACTGAGTAGGACAGGGACTCTGTTGAGAGCAAGATAACAACAAGTGGTCTTGTCATATGTAAAACAGCACTGTGCAGCTGCTACTGAGGTAGAAAAATTTTATTGGCGTCAAGAACAGTTTCTACATGTACTGGCATGGAAACTTATGAGGCAGCAGCTGCCAAGACGAATTTGGTCTGGCTATCACCTCAGAAAGAGTAGGATGTTTCTAGGGTCAGAGATAGATCAGCTATATATATAATTTATCTTATTCTTTTACTCAAACTTCAGGATTCTGGGTGAAATTTAGTTTACTATTACTCTTCTGTCATTTTCCATAAGATTAATCAGGCAAGATTTCTCTAAGCATATCACAAGTACATCTGATAGCCAGCATGTTTGCTGAAGGTTACCTTACAGTAGCGTGAGTTTGGTTGCTGACCTGCATAATGTGTTCATGAGCAAAAAAGCATATTACAGTACAACTTTTTAAAGGTATGCAGCATAGCTAGTGTAATTTAAAAACTATATGGAGTGCACATTCCAGAAAGAGATTGTTTTATGCCTGTGAGTGACTGCATGCTCATTTACGGAGGGAATCACTGACTAGAAAAGCATCTATTTTCTATTTTTAGCTCAGTATGGGAAATTTTGAAATATAAAGTGTGTGGAAAAGCTTTGCGTATTAAGGCTTGTTTCTTAAATGCTACTATGCTTTTGTCTTCTTTTTCTAAAATGCAGGCCATGATAATTGCTTTTACATCTGACATGATTCCTCGTCTGGTTTATTACTGGTCCTTTTCAGTCCCTCCTTATGGGAATCACAGCACTTACACTATGAAAGGCTATATAAACAATACACTCTCTGTCTTCAATATATCAGACTTCAAGAATGAAAGCAAGCCATTTCCCCCTTGGTTTGGGAACCAAACAGCATGCAGGCAAGTGTCAAATAACCATTCTTTTCCAATGAGAAGAGCAGTAAATACCATTTAGTACTATCTAAATAACCTAATTCTGTTAAAATATCCAGTAAGAAATGTTAAAACTCAGTAAAAGGCAGCATAATTTGAATGGCAGAATTGAGTAGCAGTCTTTACCGTAAATCTGTGTTAGTCAGAAAACATTTACTTTATTTTATTATCCCCGTAATTGATACAGTCTTCAAAAAAACACTTTAAAAGTGATTTAAGCCATTCTTAACACAGTGGCAATAAAAGGCATTTCAGCTAAATATAGTTCATTCTGCAAATAGAAAGTTTACCTATCAGTGTAGTTACGTGCAGCTAACTGTTCCAGGATGAGTTAAGCAAGGACATGTCTTGCTCCATCCTCCGGCCATAGTGCATTACTGCAGAGATTCCCAAAAGTAGTTCCTGACTTTCCTACATTGCCTTCAGATACCGTGATTTCCGCTACCCTCCTGGTCACCAGCATCAATATGAGCATAACATATATTACTGGCATGTCATTGCAGCCAAGCTGGCTTTCATTATTGTCATGGAGGTAAGTGCATGGCGTTTTCAGCTTCAGTTAATTAGGTTCCTCTTCACTTTGTTCAGAAATTCCTTCAAAGACTTTCTGTCCAGGCAGACCTATCAGAGCTTTCAGTTAGCAATGTCAGCTAGCATGGACAAGATCTTAGGAGGTCTAAACTAAGTGTAGCATTATTAGAAAAAAAAGTCTCTGAAGTCATGACGTAAGCTGCGGGTTGCCTCACGTTTGCAGCTTTTTTGCTCAAGAACTGTAAAATGATTTTGAGTATCAGAAATAGAGAGAGCCATACCAAAAATATTTTTACATAGTCTTAGAGGAAGTTTGTGCACATCCTCATGAATACACATACATAATACATGTGCACTGACAGAGGGAACTGTGTAAAGACAATCACTGAGAGAGGTGAGTCTTTAGATGAGTGTCTTTGGTTAAAAAGCAATTACTCCTTTCTGTGCAGCTAGAATCTGGGCATATGGAAAGATGGGAGTCAGTCCAAGATCAAGGGAGAAGAATACTAGGTAAATATTAAATTATAAAATGTATTTAGGGCCTGATCTAGGGGCTACCAAAGTCATCAGAAACACCTAAATTTTGAGAGCAGAGTTCTGATAGTGGAGAATGTTTATAATCTTAGGGTCATTTGAACAAACCTGAAAAGGTTTTAGAAGAAACTGTAGTCACGTATTTCCATGATGTGAGGGAAGAGGAAAGTGCTGGGTGGTACAGTTCCCCCACAGCAAGCAGAGAAGTCAGTGTTAAAATCAGGATTAGAAAATTAGAAATTCTTGCTTAGTAGTCTATTCTAGTCTATTAATTCTTGTGATTATTCTATTCATTAGTCGTTACTGCTTTTTAAAATACTGTTCCACTATGATAGCTAGATACTGGTACTGGACTCAGAGTCTTAAGAGATAATGTGACATTTCATCTATAATAATAATAATGTCCTGTTCAGCCTGACTGACATTTTTTCATTTTCACCTTCCCCAGCATGTCATATACTTTGTGAAGTTTATTATTTCATATGCAATACCGGATGTATCACAAAAGACCAAGAGCAAGGTCAAGCGAGAGAAATACCTAACACAGAAACTCTTGCATGAGAATGATCTCAAAGTTGTGAAAAAAACCATGGGGAAAATAGCCGACAAAATTTTCAAAGGAGGAGGTAGCCCTTTCCGACCTAAAGCTGAATAAGTACTTTTTTATATGAAATAACAGTATTTAGCCAGCTTATACCTATCCACACATTACCAACAGCTAATCAAACACTTTGGATTAATTTCCATTACTAAACACTGCTTCATGCAACTTTCTCCTGCTCATTTCCCTATTTCCCATAGGCAAATACAACCACTGACACGCAATGAAGAATTATCAGGTTTTTTTAAACAGCTTTAGCATGACATACTTTTCTAACATGTGAGGATAAATATTATTTATCATCCAAAGAAGATCAGATTAATTCTGAAATGCATAGAGTACTTTCGACTTCATGTAGGTGTTGGCTATTTGATCTGTTGTAGAACTTGACTAAAACTTTAAGAACCAGAATTGTTTTCTGTAAGACTAACACCACTTCCTGTGAAGGAGTTTTGATCACATGATAAAGCAAACACCAAAAGTATAAAAAGAAGAGGAAAAGCCAAAATATGAAGGAAAGAGAAGGAAAATACAACTCAAAATCATGCTGCTAAGCTATTGCAATTGATATACTAAGCGCTGTTGTGTGCTGCACTGACTTAGTTATGCAGACTGGAACTTAAATGGATAATAAGATATTTCAATTAATCATGGACTTGGATCCCAAGAAGCAGCAAGACTGGAAGCCCATCATGTTCATCAGTCTCTATGTAAACTGGAGAATTGCCTTTGAAATCAATGCAAACAAACTGACTTTATAGCACTCTGAGCGAGCAGAAAATCAGGTATTTTGTCTTTCCCTAGTGAATGTACTTTCATTCATTCGCTTGGCCATTCTGTTCTGAATGAGTGTAGCCTTGAAGTTCTCTAACTTGTAACAGTAGTAAGTGTTAAAATTCTTTCCACCTCCTAAATCAGTATTTGTAGAGGGTTGTCTTTTGCATTTCTCCCACACCAGAGGCACCGTTCACTTCCCAGATAGAATTCAGCATGCAGAGAATGTGCAGCTGGACCTGTCATGATACGATTTTGTATGATGAGTTGAATTTGGACATGACCATGAATCTATTGAAACTTCAGATTGGAATAAACAATTTAACATGCCTTAACTGTGTTATGAAACTGTAAATAACTAGGAGGATGTTAAAGATGTGGATAAATTTATTAGAGCTATCAGTCATCTTCAGATTAGGCTTTATATCTCCTTGGTGGTTTTGTGCGTTACAGATTAAGCATGTATGTAGAGCTCCACTTTGAGTCTGCATCAGTGATCTTCCCACTTACTAACTTTCTTTGTCTTTTAATGGTTATAATGGACCAATTCCTACAAATCTTGAAAACAAAAATCATGTTAAAAAAAGCAAAAGGGTGTCTGTATTCTGTAAACCTGGTGATTACTGGTGGTTTTGTAATTTTGTACTCTTAAACTTAATTCATATACAGAATTCTTAGGCAGATTATTCATGTAGCTATTTACATATTATGAAGTTGGCAGAAACTAAGTAGCATTGCTAAGGTGTACTTTATTCCATTGGTAATCAGAAAGGATCAAACATTTGAATTTTTTAAAGATGTTCAAAATAATGCTGTGTACCTCAAGCCTATCCTTTGAAATGATGTTCAAGCCTGAATAGGTAGCACATGGCATGAGTTCTCTCTTTATTCGTGATACACAAGCTCTCATTCAGCAAGACTTTGCAAAATGGTTGCATGGAAGAACATGAGAGTTTCAAAAATGAAGCTAAGGCTGAAATATGAAAAAAAGGAAACTCACAAGTTCAGGAGAACATTTACATTAGAGGCAGAATAAAAAGATAAGATAGACTGTAACTATAAATGTCAACCAGAGCAGTGCTAGAACCAGCACTTTTTTTCACAGGAAATTCTGCTCTCTGCCATTTGTTTTGGTTTCCATTCAGAATCATAACAAGTGTTTAAAACTTCCAAGAATCAAATAGATTTGGCAGATGGACAGACAAACACTCCTAGCTTTCTAAACAGGACATAATTTCTTATCAAAGTGTATCACCCCAGTACTGATCTGACCTTTTCAGAACAAACTGCCAAACTTCTTTTTAAAACAAAATTTTGTCCAAAAGACCATCTCATGGAACAGTTGTATTTAAGTAGTTAGGATTTTCTTGTGCAAAATGAGTTCTGGTAGAAAGTCTAATCAGCTCCATGCAAACTTGGAGCTTTTGATTTTAGCTTTGTACTGCCGCTTCCCCTGCTGCAATAGTATTCAGCTAAGAGATTTCATTTTCCTATCAGTGATTGCAGTGCCAAAGTGCCTTACAGATCCTTTCAGGTGCAGTGCTGAAAGACTGGGGCAGACAAGGAGGTATAGTGTGATAAAGGCAAAAAAAAAAAAAAAGAAAAGAAAAAAAACAACAACAGCAGGGAATGGACCATCTCAGGTAATTCTTTGGTCTTAAAGAAACACTTAGTGTCCTCTTTGACAGGTAAAGAGACTGGGAAACAAAGGAATTAAGTGCCTTGGGATCACGCTGGGAACAGTAACAAAGCTTAAGACTAATTTTAAGGAGTGCCTGATTTCCTGTACCTTTTTGGTTCCTGCAGCCTCTCTGTCTCTTTCTGCATCAGTTGGCAGCATGTCCTGAAGAGGGTGTTGGTCATCGAAAATATGTATTCTTAGCTTTAAAATAGTGGGGTTTTTTTAAAAAAAAAAAAACTTGCTACATCACCAAAGCATGAATCCGTATGAACTGGGATCCTCCTGCAATAAAAACCCAATCACCTTTAGGTGTGTATCTACATTAGCCTTTTTGTTCAAATCAGGAGTGTGTTTTTGAAACTAGTCTTCCACTTGTCCCACTTGCTGGGCCATGGTTCACATCACAGCCTGGTCTCAGAGCACAGGAACGCGTTCCTTTTAGCTGGAACTAAACCGAAAGATACATTTTAGGTGTGTACATAATTGTCTCTGACAGTCAACAGGCATTTAGTCCACAGGTCTAAACCAGAGCTAGTCTGAAGAGAGCAGCAAGCATTGGGTGGGTATCAGCTCCTTAACATCAACTTCTTGCTCTAGTGATTTGATTCTAACCTGCCATGCTACTTGCTAATGTAGCTGCAACCTTTAACTTCAGGAAGCATATCATGCAGCACAGTTGTGAATGGGAGGGAAAAGAGGAAAACTACTAGAGTGCCTAATGACTGCATTTTTAGCAGTTTGATCTCTTAAGGTGTGCAATTTATGTAGGCTCTACCTCCAGCTGCTAAGATGTACACAGTGAGTTCTCAGGTTCATCTGGATAAAATGCTTGGGGGGCAGAAGCCAACACAAGAGTATTTGTAAGTTTTTTTTGGAGACTAGGTCACTTCAAGAACATTTAAAGATCTGCCTGAAGGGAAAATTAACATTTGTTTAAAACTGTGAATCAGTTTTACACATTTTAGACTTTATATGTGGGCCAAACATGTATGTGCGTATGTCTGTTGAAGTCAGGGTGAATTTGGACTAGTGACTGTTTCATTGCCTTAGAGTGAGATAAGAACAACGTAAATTACAGAACATTGCCACTGTTTTAGATTCTGTGTATGTTGATAAAAATCAGAGTGTAAGAATGTAAAGTTTCTATTTTCTTCTAAGAATGTTTGCTATTAGTTTCTGAATATTACTTTTTTATATTTATTGTTATTAAATAAAGTTTATTTTAAAATAATAATACATTTGATGTTGATCAGAATTGTTTGTTTTTAGATGAATGATACTGCTGCTGCCAAATGCCGCATTTAAATTCTTATAACATCAGCACTGTCTAATTTCCATATTCCTCTTTTTCAATTTTTTGCTATTAAACTGTGTTATTGCTACTCAGATTTATCTCCTCTTCTGTTTTCTTTCTGCATCCTCTAGATGGAAGTCATTCCTTTCAACACCAAGTCGATGACAAAGACAGGAGGGACCATTACCTTCTCCTACCAAAAAATAGTTTAGGTTTTTATACCCTTCCACTGCTATCATGATAAGGTCTGCATTATGTTTCAGAGTCGTGATCTCTTTCTTCATCTGGATCCAGTCTGTAAGATGCTCCCACCTGGCAGTCCAGGTTTTATGTTCCTTCTCAAGGAACCCAGCCCACGCAGCAAGCGCGTACACCAGGTACGCCTGTCCTCCACAGGGGAAGTCAAGGGCTTCATTTTGACTGAACAGAGGTGACTGGCAGAATGAAGCAAAATCTATTATCAAGGGCTTCATTTTGACTGAACAGAGGTGACTGGCAGAATGAAGCAAAATCTATTATCAAATCTCACTCCGTTTATCGCTCTGTCTTGCCCTAGCATCCATCCATGCAGTCATCAATTCTCTTCTACTTCTACTCTGAATCTTCCTCTCTACTGTGAGGGATCCCCTTTTCAAGGCTTAGAAAACAGGAAGGTTTGAAAGCCATTTTAAACAGAGGCCTGCTTTGCATTGGCTTCATTCCTTTGGGATTCCCAAGATTTGTTTTAAGTGTAATTCTATGGTAGTTTTACCAGAAGAGAGATGATGTCACCACTTCCTCTACGTTTTCCACTGACTTAGGTCTGTGTGTCATAAAAGTGCCAGTATACAATCTGTACTCCTGCTTTTGCAGAGACACTTCCCACAGTGGCACACTTGCATTGATTTGGCTTTAGCTGGAGTGAGGATAACTGCAACTTCGTGATGATGATGGGAGCTGTTTTCCTGCAAGCAGTACCATCACAGTACAATCACATAGTACCATCACAGACCACATTTGTATGAAGAGGGGTGTGGTTTTAAATCCCTATTGGCTGGTATCTTTAAAGCTCCTCGTAGAACAGGTTTTAGCATTTTACTAGTTAATATACAAATAACCAACGCAGCATATTACTTATTTTGTTGCTTGCTTATTTTTTCTTCTTTCTGCCAAAGTGGAAGAGTTATCTTCTTTTGGATAACCAGTACATGCCAGATCAAAACAAGCTATGCTGTGTTGCCTGCGGTACATGCTACCCATTCGTTTTACACTGCCTGTACGTCACAGGAGAGTTCAGCAAAGGTGTCCCCAAGAGAGCTGCACCGTTTACACCAAGTCTGGATTTTTCTCTGCTATGCCCACCTATTGTTTCCAATCCAGTAAATAAGCTGGCATTTCCTATGCAGGGAAGCAGGCCTGGCGGCTGCAAGCTTTATTTTTATTTGCATTTGTATGGGCCTCAACCGTGGATAAGTAACAGGTACACAAAGCATTGAAAAGATAGGTATACAGTCAGTCCTGGCTAACCTTAACTTCCACATGCTTGGTGGCAATATTTGCCTCATAAGAAAATAATATATCTTAATAGCCTACTAATAGTACTGCATTCTTTCCAGGAAAGTTGAAGAAATAGGATTTTATTTACAAGCTGGAAGTGCATCAAAAACAAGAACCTTTTAAAGTTTTTTCTGCAATGTTTATTACATTCCCTGACACAATTATCCTTTAAAAGCAATGCTAATCTCCAGTATTAACATTAAAATTTATCAGTCAGCAATGATGCAAAGAAATTAAATCACTTCTTTTGCTTTTTGAACCTCTTCATTTATTTTCTAATTATTCCAAGCAGTCCTAGCACTGTAACAATACAGGGTTACACAAGTGTATGTGTGGACACATATCCTTTATCATCCCTCAAACACACACGCACACATGCACACACAGGCACGTGCGTGCACGTGTGCTCTGCTGGCTGTGAGGAGTGTCACTCATGATGTCTCACTACGCAAGATGCTCTTTTCCAGTAAAGAAGAAAGTCTTCCATCCAGTTGTTTCAAGATGCATTATTCTATGTAAACACATAGGATATGGTAATCTCCTAAATGCTGATGTGAAAGAGAAAGCATGCAACATGCAAACCCTGGGCAATATCTCACCGAGTCCCATGGTGCAGCAAGCACAGGCCAGGCCACCAAAGAAGTGAAAGTTTAGAGAAAAAAATAAACTCAAATTCCTAAACTGTACAAGATTAGGGAACCTGCAGTCAACTGTGGTAACCATGAATACAGTATTTTATTTTTGAAATACCCAGCAGACACCTTCGTGAGCCCTTCATTTCGCTGCTCCCGGGCAGTCGCAGCCGGACACGTCTATCGAGTGGCGCTGCTGCTGCCGTGGCCGCCTCCGGCCCTCGCCCTGCTCCCCGCTCTCTGGGACCCCGTTCAGCTCCTGGGAGCAGGCTCCAGTTACAGCCGCCTTGTGCTCGGTCACGCAATCATTTTCTAAACCAGTCAGGCTGCTCTGAGTGAACAGAATTACACTTAAGCCCCTACGACCAAGTTGCTGCAAGATCTTTGTTTGCTTTTACTCCATTCCCTGCCAGAGGCTGGCAAGTCAGGGACAAGCAGCGACAAACATCTCCTGCCCAGCCGGCAGCCCTGGGTATCCGTCCACACCGCCGAGGCGCAGCGACATTCGGGGTTTGCCAGGTTCTTGGGCTTTGCGGTGCTCAAAGCAGCCTGGCCACCACGGGGGGAGCCAGGGGTTAAGGTTATTTGTCTCATGAAAATATCCAGGTGGCAGCACCAGCGTGAGCAGACCGGTGCCTGACAGCGGTGGGAGGCCGAGGGAGCTCAGTGCCTGTAACCTGCCGCAGGCCGCTGGGCAGTTCGGCACCGATGGCAGCAAACTGGGCTCTTTGCAGCAGGTTTTGGCAGGAGGCAGCGGTCGGGGCACCTCGCCGTGCCCGAACCCCAGCATCACAGCCCTGATGGCTATCCCGGCATAACAGCTGAAAAATTCTTTCCGTATCTGCTGCTAATTGGTAACTGCTTATTTAGATCTGGGAAAGGCAAACACCGCTTTGCCTCTTGTGCTTTGCTTCCGCATTAGTGGTTAGACCCATTGCAGCTCACAGCAATCTGCCTTTAGAGACACTAATGTGTCTTTTCCTTCTCTTAAACAGGGACAACACAGTGCGTAACATATCGCTGCTTCCGCACACCACTGCAAATAAATAAATAAATAAAATGCTGCTCTGGCACTCTTTGTAACTTAAAGCTTTAACCGGGAGGCATAAATCCAAAAAACAACCTCAGCGGATTTCTTTCCTTGCTGGTCCGCTCCCATATTTTCTCCCCCGATGGTCTACAAGGAAAAAGAATCGTCACCACCCCCCAAGAGGAGCCATTAACAAATCCTTTCTTATCTTGCAGCTGAAGTAATGACATTTTATTGACAGCCCGGCAGAACAAACAATGTCTTATTGAAAGCCCCAGTGCTGGAGGATTTGGGCTGTCCTCGGGACTGGAAACCAAGTAATGAAAATAGGTTTTGCTACTAAATCAAGGACGAGGGCTGTGCTGGCTCTCCGATGGCCCTTAGCCATCCCAGAGCCTCAGAACCAGAGCCGCTCGCTGTGGTATCACCCACGGTACTGATAAAACCAAACATGGGGACCTTACTGCAGGAAGGATGCCCAAGGTAGAAAGCAGCTGTAGTCAGATCTGCGGTACACATGGGAGCTGTGCTGCAACTTTTTCTTATGATCGTATATGACGTATGGATGGGCCTGAGAACACAAATCCCTCTGTTTCTTACAACCCGTTTTAGCCTTACATGAATTTGCAAGTTATTTGATAATTTTTGTCCCATGATTCCACCTTATCAAATTAATTGGATCAGCTGCAGGCATTTTTGAGGACTGAACTGAGATAGTGAATTGGGGTTTGTTTTTCGTGATTGCATAAGATCTTACTAAAATTATTAATGTATCTTTGTTCTGTAAGTAGATACTTCTTCACGCAGGCTCCTCTCAGCATCCTGGGGCTAAGGCGATACTGTTGCAAACCAGATATCAGAATTAGGCCCCTTGTATGTATATGACATTGTACAGCTGAAAATCAGTCAGACGTAAAATGTAACCCTACCTCTCAAATTCTTCCAAGCAATGGGGCGACGCAGACAACAGATGTGCCGTAGAGCCGCAACCCACAGTTTAACCGAGCCGAGCCCCAGAGCACACCATCCATCAGGCCCGGTGTGGAGAAAGCCGGAAACCACGTGCTTTTCTACCTCCTCAATTTTGTTCTGGATCAGTGAGTCCAACTGGCTCATCCCCAGCCAGGCTGTTCCCTTTGCAGCGGCAGCACGGTGGGAGCCTGGCTGAGCCATCCTCACCCTCCCGCAGGACGAGCCGCAGCTCCCGCAGCTCTGCCGCCTCGCCGAGACGCGGCCGGCTTTGCCTGTGCTTTCTCCCTCTGGAGGGGAGAAGAAATTCCTTTAGTTTATTTGTGTGCTTACAAAGCCCATGCGTCACTTCTGTATGACACTAATACATAACGGCCTGACAAGGCAGAATGTGAACATATATTAAGAAAGTGGTCGATTTATCAGTATTAAAGTTAATAGATCTTAGATTAAATACTACATTTATCACTGAGTAAACAAAGATTAATATTAAACCCTGTCTTTGCCAGAGCTGGAGCAGAGCCACATGTGATGTCTTCACCTGGGAGTACGCATCTTCGATATGCTGTGGTGGGACCAGGAGGAGAGGGAAAAGGGGCAGGATTCAGGTCCCCAGAGGAAGCTGAGCACCACCACAGACCGCTAAGGAGCGAGGCTTCAGATCTGGGAAGGGACTTTACGGAGAGGCGCTAACAAGGCTGTCCTCCTGCCCCCAGCAAACAGCTGGCCCAGGGACAGTGCTTCCATTTTTCAGGTTTCCCTCTCCAGGCCAAGTTAAATTCTCAAGAAAAGAAAAGTTTTCTAAATATTTGAATAGACTTCTTTAATAAAGAAAGAAAATCTTGCAATAACTTGGCAGGCCATTTCCAGTGGTTCTCGAACCCAAAGAACCTTCAGCACGATGGGCAATGGGCTCTCCAACATCCATTGTCCCCACCCAGGAGACTGCTGGATAAGCACAACTGAAACTTTGACCCTGAAGTGGATTTCTTTTCCCCTCTTCAGATTCAGGATTGTGCACATGACCTAATAAACATATTTTAATTTGTCTTGTTTTTTAGAAAAAATCAGGACCATACATTTCACCCACTTCTAAATCCCAGAATGGATTAGACTTGGCAGAAATTCCTAAATCTTTGCTTGTTCCCAGTGTTTCTGGTTTTCACCTGGTCTTGCAAAGGAAGAGGCCACCTGCATTTGCAGCTTGTAGTTGATAGTCGCAACAGCACCAGGGCAGCTCTTCTGCCCTGCCCCATGCTGGTGGGCTCTCACGAGCTGGACATCCCAAAGCAGCAGCACATGCATAAAAATCCTGAACCATCAAATCTAAATCCCATATCTGGCCCTGTCAGCCTTAGCCATAAACTTAGACAATTACTGCTTTTTATCTCATGACCTTTGTTTGCTTTATCTTTCCACTGTGACAGCGGTTTCAGCTCTGTAAATACAAACATCCTCATTTGGTCCATCCCTAATAAACCCTAAATTTGCTTTCATTTCACAAATTAATCTTATAGTTCAACAAGTGCAAAATCGCACAACTTAATGCATCACTCTATGCACTCGTTTCACTTATTACTGTTGTCTGGCCTTAAACAGGATTTTGACTCGAAAGGTCAGGGTGTCCTAAATATAAACTTTTTTGATTATCCAATACCAGAAGGGTTAGAAAGTTGCAACCACTTAATTTGCAGAAGTAACTTACTTGTCCTTAAATCCTGGTTACTTAATAGTTTATCCTGAGCCATCTTTCTAATATTTGAGTGGAAACATAACATCTGGTTGCAATTTGTAAAACTGTTAAAGATGAGATAAGACTAATCAAATCTATTTGACAATTCCAACTGCAGCAGCCTAAGGTACATAACTGCTTTCTTGATGCAGACAAATAGCCTTCCAAAGAGGATATCTCATGTTCAGTACAGCCAAGTATTATGAACCCCCCACACACACACTTTTTTCTAGCAGAAACACTGCAGTTGCTTGCACTCTCCTTTTCCAAAGCATCTTCCCAATCAATGGGTCATTTCCATGAAGAGCAAAGTTCTCCAGTAGTCTCTGGAAATGTATTTTGCAGAACAGCCAAAAAGCCATCTTTGCTTTCATCTTCTCCAAGTGCCAGTTAATGTCATGGATGGTTTTGGATTTGAGGGATGCAAAGAAAGTGGGGCTGTGCTGCATTCTAGGTTAAAAGCTAACAGCTCTATTAAGCCATGGTGGAACAGGACATTGGCAGGATTTTTATTTTCATGAAAGAAAAACTGCACTCAACTCTTCTAAATAGAGAAGATAATCACAATTATTAATGACCTGAGGATATATTAAAAATACAAACAAAGCAGGATTTACATGCATTGCTAAACTAATTGTAACTAAAGAAAAACAGTTGTTTCACAACAAAACACACCAGTGACCTGGTGACTGGTAAAGTTGTACACCTTAGCCTTCGATCATTGAGGACCCTCTCTCTAAAGTAACACAGAAATATGTAGTCCAAGTTTGGGGGTTTTTTTACTTTTATTGTAAAAATTATGTTATTAAATGTCTTAAACTAATGGCTGGGAAAACAAACTTTTCTTTGAGACTGATACACATCTCGATGCACGTGGAAGCCAAATCAAACACGGCGCTGCCTCCGCAACCCGTTCTGCAGGCGCGTTCTGTGCCCGCCGCTTGCATTTTGTGCATTCCTGGAGCCTGGCGGATAGTGCAACTGCTTAAAAGCACAATGAGAAAAAATGGGCAGTGAGGGCAGAGGGAAAGGCAAGCCAGAGGGCCAAGTTTCCCCTAAATCAGCATGATAATCACATTTCTTTGTAGAACATTGTCCTTAACAGAGGTTGTTCTTAGCCTGATCCTTAATAAAGGGGATAATAGCTGATGAAAACAACAGTCACAGGAGATATTTCTAGTCAGCTTTTGTTCATGTACTTGGCCAGTTTATGTGCAGCCTAAGGGTATAAATAGAGAGACTATAGAGGGGATTAACAGACTTTCTTTGCAGCAGGGCTCATGTGCCAAAGCAATGACTCTATTAGCATTGTTTCCCCTGAAAGGTTTGTTTCACTCCTGCCAGCACAAAGGCACCAGGCGCTTTCCTGAGGCTCCCTTTCCTCCTCTGAAGAGGAGCTTGGCATGGCCTCTCAGAGCAATTGCAAAGCTAAACCCTTCGGGGTTTATCTGTCCACCTAGGAAAGCCCAGCCCCACTTTCCACCTCCCATCTGCAGGCTATCACCAGGGACAGGTTTTCTGTGGGGACTTTACTCCCCTACAAGCTCCACATCGACACAGCAGAGTCACTTTTAACTTTGACTTTATAACACTGAATATGATTTGGTGAGTAGGAAGTTAATGATGACTTTGGCCTTTCAATGACCTAGGATAGAAGAGAACTTGTACAACGTCTCCTAGGCACTGTCACACCAACGCCAGGTGAGAGAGGATGGGAAAATCGGGGAGTTAAAGGCTGGCCTCACTTCCCCAGGTTTTAGCCCTCTGGAGCATAGTCATCAATATCGGAGCAAGTGACCCTGGGATGCCTTGGTAACTAACAGAGAAAAAACAGGCACTTTTCAGGTGTGATCCCTCTGGTCATTTTAATCCACATTGGGATGGGGTGAATCACATTTAGAGGCAAGCAGGAACTAGCTCACTTGTCTGTGTGTAACCAGATGAGGTTGCAGTTCAGCTCCAGTCTATCACACACGGGCAATTTAATCTATTGAGCCTCCAGCTTAGCAGGCTTTTTTTTTTTTATTTTTTTAACACAATCTCATCTTTGCAAAGCTTTTCGAAAATGAGGCATTCGCTTTTGAAGGGCAGGTCTCAGAAAAACACAGATGTCACAAGAACAACGGAGGTGGCCTACCAGAAAGCTGGTGACTACCCTTCGAGCAAGTGGCTGGAAGAGGACATCTGTCAGTGCAGGGGCAGTGGCACGAGCTCACTGTGTGCTAGGCACGTCACGGGATCCACCAAAATCCCTGTGCGTGTGTTTAAACATGATCACAAGTTTAAACATCTCTTTGGATCAACTTTATATTGCCAGCCCATAGAAGGCCTGAGCCCTTACAGTCTACAGCTAACAGCATTTCCAGAGTTGTACCATTAACCAGTTTGAAAAATGGACTATTTTGACTTTGGCCATTCATGTGGCATGCAAAGTTTCACCGGCATGCCATAATCAGCTGTATGATCCATCCTGATGTGCCCAGAGCTAAATTCAGGTGATTAGAAACAACAGTGTGAATTACAGGGCAATGATTTATTCCAGGTGCATTGTGCAACACCAGGATGGAGGCTGAGAGCCATCTAAACAGCTAAGTGTGAATTACTATGTCATAACTCAAAGTCAGTGGTATCTGTTATTAATCATTTATGGAGCTGCGTATTATTAATATATGCAGCAGCAGCTGTCTCTTTCTCTGGTGGAATCTGCTTTTGTGAGCGATCTAGGGGAGACCAAGGAGATGAAGAAGCAAAAACCTAGCTGCCTTCCTGAACAGCAAGGAGGAGGGCTGCAGAAGTAGGTCACAAAACCTCGCAGTAGGTAGACGGGTCCTTCCCTCGTTAGTCTATTTTTAAACCCACAGGACTGGATCCTCAGCTGATATAAAGTGTGGTTCCACTGGCTTATATGTAGCCAAATGTATTGACACCCCTTGAAAAACCTGGCCTGGGCTTATTTAAATGTAAAGAAATGAACCCGCAAGCAATTACAAGCCCAAAAAACATTTCCAGTGTGCAGTGACACAAATCAGGACATGCAATGTACTGGAATAACTGTAAAACTTGAATATTCTTCAAGACACAGGGCCAAAGTGCTTTTATTGCTGCACAATAAACACATTACAGAGTGGAGCTGTCTCCCTCCATTTATAAAACAGATATTGCCTTCTTATTCTCTGGTTCGTGGTCTTTGCTTACCGACACATAAGAACTGCTCTCTAGGACTTCTTCCACTTGAGGACTGACTCTCTGGACCACTCTGGAAGATTAAAAAGCACTCTTGGTTTTACAGAAATCAGTTCCTCCTATTTAAACACATAATTAATTTCATGGCAGGCATTTCCCAGCATTTTTTTCTTTTCAATCTATTTACAGTGCCTGCTGTCTGCAGTGCTTTCCAATACAGTGAGACCAACTTGTTTAATCTGCTAACATTTGTACATCAATTACTCTGCGAAAAGGCAGCTTTCAGGAATGAATTATCAATCTCTTAGCTACCTTTAAACTCAAATAGAAAAAGAAGAAAAAACCCTTTTTTTTTAATAGAGCTGAATAGGGAACATTTTCCTTCTCCAGGGAATTTTTATGATTTCAGAGTGTTTTATATTCCATAACTAGACAAATCCAAGATCTTGGAAAGTTTTCCACAAGCAGATTTAAAAGCCTGGAATAGGCTGGAGTGAAGGATTTTCACCTGGGATTTGGGGCAAGCAGATCGAGGTCCCCATGCTAGTGGGTAGTTAGCTAAAATGACAATATAAAATGAGCTCATCAAGACATTCAGAGACTCCTTCCCAACTCCTTCCCATCCCAAATAGCCCCTGCGGAATTTGGGGCCTACTCCTGCCAAGTTTGGAGCCTGGTGGGGCCCGGGTTGAATCAAGGCATTGGGGACCCCAACATGCACCCAGACACTCACCCACTGCAGGGAAGCAAGCGAGGGAAGGTCCTGCCCTGCCCCTCGCTGCCCTCCTCTTCCTCCTCCTCTGCCTCCCAACCTGGACCAGAAACTCCCTCCTTTAGCTAAGAATCTTTTTGCAAGGATTTGTGCCTTTTAATGGGGGGGGGGAGTACTTTGCATGGACAAATTCAATTTAGATTAATCAGCAAACTGATGAAAATAAAGGTCAAAAAAATGTCACCGGGTAAGACATTTACTCCCCTAGAAATGTGTGAATGAACAAAGATATGCTTATATTGATTTATAGATCTTACAGCGAGAAATAGAGAATTGCTATAACTCTAGAAAGTTCTAAGACTAAAGTATTGCTGCTAAAATGCATATAAATCTGTAGCATGCAGCAGGTTATGCCCAAAGTGTAGCTTTTCATAGCTTTATCGTATGATGTGACTGAAACCTATAGTAAAAATACAGATTTTATGTGTCTCTCTCCCATTAGTGGCGTTAACATACGATTTGGACCATTTATAGTCTGAAACATGATACTGGCTAGGACTGAGAGTTATAAGTGTCAAAGAGACTCTATTTTAAGACCGCTTTCATTTCCCTTTAAGCCGATTTTCTGGGCTTTGTATCTGTCAAGAAGTGTTTTGGAGTTTTATTCTTGATGTGAGGTTTGAGGAAAACTTGATCAGTACTTTATTTTTCATATGTATATAGAGAGATATACATAAAGGTGGAAAAAGTGCCATCAGCTCTCTAGTAATCAGTAAGAAAGCTGCCAAGATGCCTTTGAGATTGATACCTGTAAACTTCAGTGTTGAGACAAATTTTTACTTAAGACATCTAAGTGCTTTTGGATCTGTATCTTCGCTTTGTACCAGATGTGACTGAACACATTTTCAGGATTATAAATTAGGAAAAAAAACACAGTAGAAAAATAATCTTGCCATTTTTCTGAAAACTTGAGTGCTTACTACATTTACAGACTAATGCAATGTTTTCTGGTGTATATTTTACGGGTGTTACTGGCATTTTTAAGTTGGGACTAAAATGGGGTGTGAGATACTGCACTGCGTGAAGCACCAGCTCGCAGTGCTTTGTAGAGCCTGGATTTGCTTTTAAAACTACTTTATTCATTGTAAAACCAGATTAGGTTTGATAGCACCGGCGCAAGCATTCTCAGTGCCTCCGCGAGGCCGGCGCTGAGCACCCGGCCGCCGCGGCAGAAGGAGCGCGTGTGCCTGCACACGGGGGTCCAGGGCTTGGTTTCCCCTCCCCTTCGCCTTGGCCGGCGCCCGCGGTGTTCGCGCTGCCTGTGGAGCGGTCGCTGAGCCATCGCTGCAGGCGATTGCACTTCCGCGGGGCTGGGGCTGCAAGGTGATTTCCTAACCGCACGCTACACTGCTAGCGGGACTCTCTCTCTGGGAAGTTTTTAACCATCCTGGACACAGCTGGCTGGGAATTTTTCAACACCCATTTTTCTTTAAAAAAAAAAATCATCAAAGAGGAAAACTTTAGCAGAAATCTGCCTGTAGGAGCAGAGCGGAAGGAAGAGGAAGAAACGGCACCAAGAAAATACCCTTTTTTCCCTTGAAAAGATGGATTTTTTTGGTGAAGTCCAGAGAGACCTGGACCCCCACACACAGACTCTCACCTGCAATAGCCATCAGCTCCACAGCTGTGAAATTCATCTGGAAGACCAAGCCTGAGGCTGAGTCCCCCTGTCGTACAAAATCCAAATTAGTCCTTCATTTTCTGCAGCCAGATAACTAGCTAGGACCACCACAACGGCTACGTCTCTATACCACTAGGCTCAACACTGCAGGCTCCCCAGAACATACCTGGGTTCCTGCCTTCAGAGAGCCATTGCAAAGTTGCAAGGTTTTCCCTTGCTCCAAAGTTTCTCTTATATACAGTAAATATGTTGGAAACAATTATCCTGGGGAAAATTGATTGCTTCCAAGAGCTTATTTGCAATAACCATTTTAGAAGGTTTTTTTTTTAATGACAGAAATTAAAAATTGCACCGTATAGACAGTTTAGTTGTAAGAAAAAGAAACTTTTTATGTCCTTGATATGCTCATATTACGGATGCCTTCAGTCTGGAAACACCAGCATCTGCACGTGCTACGAAGGCTGCGCTGAGGCACGAGGACATGAGGATGAGCCACAGGAGACCTCCGCAGACCCAGCAGCACCCAGGCCACTCGCCTTTGCCACCGCTGCTCCTCACCCTGCAGCCGCAGCCTGCCCCTCGCAGCGGCCGGGGACTCGCGGAGCCTGCCCTGAGCTCGTTCAGCTCACTAAACCTGCAGAAAAGCAGAGGTATGCAGCCCGTCCCGCCAGCGGCATGCATGGGCAGTGCCACGCAGCAGCCCTTAGGCTTGCGGAGGGGGGTGGCTGAGAGCACAAGCCCTCTCGCACGCTGTCCTGGTGGGAAGGCAGGCTTCACTTTGGGTTTATCCCCACTTACCAGCACGCATTTCTGATGGCCAGGTGTGGAAAAATGCACTACCGCAGCCAAGGTGTCGTCTGTATATAATATGTGATATATGTAGCATGTCTGTATGGTCTGTCTAGTAATGAATAAGAAGATTTTACAGGGACTTACTATAATTTTTGCGACTCACCCAGCAGCGGGCACCACCATCCTTTTTCCAAACTGAAAATCAGGCATGATAAGAGACAGTTTTTCTCTCCCACCTTTGTGAGCCATTTCTTCTGAAACATCTCCCCAGGACTAGTAAATGGTAATTTAATGGGCTGTTTCCTCCAATAACCACCTTTTACTGACTAAATGCTATACAATTTACCTGTCTGATGGATTAGGAGAGCAATTCCTCTTTGTGTAACTCAAAGCCCCTAAGTCACATACCATTTGGCTGTTCATTTAAAGGTGCAGGATGGAGTTTCACTGCATTTGCAAAAGACAGGGTGAACAGGAGCAAGGCAGCAACTGAACTGTTTTTTTTTTTCTGTATTCTTATCTACTCTCTTTATCTATTGCACTTCTGCTCTTGGAAGCTCCCTTTTTGCCTATGTGTCTTAGTGAATTTAGCCCCCACCCCATATCTCATTTCTTCTTCCCTTTAGCTCAAGTGAAAAGCAGCTTTAACAAAGTTCAGAATTGCCTGTATGCCAGAGGCAAACCTGCTGTCAACCATCAACACTTTCCAGAATAACCCACTGTTAATGACGGCAGCCCAGATTCTGCTTTTGGTTGCACAGGGTAAGCAAGGAAAATATTCGACACTAAGGGCCTCCCTGCTACTATTAATAGTGAGCAGGCACAACAGTCTACCCACACCTCAGCAATTGCAGTCTCATAGTCCAAAAAGCTACAAGAAATAGTCCTGAAGTTGCACAGATAAGCATTCACAAAGGCAATAATGACGTTATTTAAGCAGCTTTAATTCTGCCCATTTGGATATATGTAGTTAGGATGTCATCTAATAACAGGGTCTAGTTGTAAAATGCAGCATGTCCTGAAAATGGGCTGCAAAATAATGCTGTTAGTGAACTTATTAAAGATAAACAGTTATTAGTAATAGTCTTTCAGCTGAGCACCACACAGTATGGGATAGTTATAAAGACAAGAAAAATTCCCCAACTGAGGCAGCACAAGTTACATTATAAATTGCGATATACTGCCATGCTATATGAGCTACATTAAATTATTTTTTCTATATTAAACCTATCAGCTGCTCCTTTTTTCTTTAAACAGGACATTCTCCCATACAAAATCATTAAAAGCCCATTAACATGAAGAGGCAAACCACTTTGAATGTTAATAAAATACAAATACATCTTGTTACACTTGTCTTCACTCTTCTGTTTTGGCCAGACACATTTCTAGAGATTGGCTGGTTTCACAAGAGTGTTAAATAGCTGTCGCTCCTCCGTTCCAGCAATGCAGGACAGTTTTCTAGTGCTATTATAAAAGTAATTTGCCAGATATCTCTATACATTAACCTTTGCATCCATATTCTGAAGGGTGGCTTAAGAGTCTTTCAAGTTAGGAAAATGCTACAAGATATGAAGAGGCTTATGACATGTTTTCTATCATTTTCCTACTCAAGATCACTTGAAACAATTTTGCTCTGTCTAAAAGCAACTTATTTTATGCTGGAATAGAGCAAACATGGAAGGCAACAGCTTAATAGATATGAGCCAGAGGTTAGGATGGAAGATTCTTAATTACAGATTTAAAAAAATATATGTATAGATAAAGCTAAATTTTGAAAGTTTACCTCAAAAAATATTACAGTTTTTGCATGGCACTATTACTGCCACACTTGACTTTGCAAATGATATTTCACTTCCTCATATATATTAAAATTTCCAGAACTGGCATCTTGATATTTGAGACCTAAATAAGCATTGCTACACTCATTCACTAGAAAGCTTACATGCTTCTTACGTGCTTTAGGATACACAAACCAGCTATTTTTGTCTGGATGTTAGAACCATGTGATTCCTTTACATAGGCTTCTGTTCTACTGTTACTTGTTTCCACACAGATACTAGGTTTCCAGATAAGCATCCCAAAATACACCCCCCTACACACACACACACACACACACACACACACACACAGACTGGGATATGTATCACTGCCTAAATCCCTTAGATGAAGTCACCTTGATCAAGTCAGTATGTGCAGAGTCAGTATGCGCAGACGCCTTGGAACACAAAGGGAAGTAAGTGGTCGCAGAGGGCTGGCGGATAAAAACCATCCCAACTCCTACCTTACAACCAACATCTCTCCCCAAATCCCATCGAACGACTGCACAAACCACTTGCAGTGAAATGATATTAATTGGATCAGAAAAATGAGAAAAAAATAGAATAGATAGCAAAAAACATAGCAAAGGGAATTAAAAAAATAACGAAGGGAATCACATTCCCATCCAGCTCCAGCTGCTTCTCTTTGAACTCCAGGAAATGTCCCAGTTTGTGCAAGGAGCTCACCTGCAAGCCTCAGACGGTGCCAGAGTCAGGCTGAAATGGCTGGGGAGCCTTTGCAGCTGAGCCTTTTGATATTAAAAGCAAAGACCCTCTGCAGCAGGAAAACAGGGAGTCCCTTATACACCTACAAGCTGTTCTTTTTTGGGGAGGTTGCTGGTATTTGTTTGAAGTGATAAGCATGGCAAAGCTCTGTGTCTAGGGCTCCAGACTGCATACTTACGCAAAAATAATTTTTAAAAGCTGATAACCTCAGCTAGGCAGTGCCAGGGCTAGTTTGGTAGTTTTCCTTTTTCTGAATGCTTATAAATTTGGGTTTGCTTTGAAAAACTAAATGGTACTTCAAAACACAGGAGATTTAAGAATAAGATTCCCATCAGCAGCTGTTAACAGGAATTATCTATGTAAATCCCTTCATACTAAGATGAGAATAAACTTACGAAATTCAAAGACTCTGTAAGGAAGAAAGAGAAGTTAGAAAGAAAAACCTGCAGAATCACACCTCCCAGCTTAAACTGACGGCAAGGGGCAAGCGAGGAAGCGGTGCCACGGCCACCATCCCCAGGCTGGGCCCCTGCCAGCTGGAGCCAAGGTGGCACCTGCCTTTGGACCTTCTCATTTACCACGTTACCCTCTTGCCCCCTGGAGCCCTCCCTGAGGGTAATGCTGTACTGCAAGGTAAGAGCTGGAGCATACACCCACAGGTGCATTTTTGCTGCTTTCTGAGGTCTGACCAGCTGCAAATCTCTGTATCCAGTGAGCTACCCACCAGGCACAAGGCTGGAGGCAGCACACGCCAACCCTCCTGTCACAGCTGGGCAGCAAAAAATGGGGTAGAAATGGCATAGAAAGTGCACAAAAGGTACATTGAAATTAAATTGAGTTCCCTGGCAAAGTACAACACCATAAGCTACTGGCAAGGTAACTCGTTTGAGTGAGTCTTACTATGTTTGTGTCATATAAAATAGAGAAGCATGAGGTGGCATGTTTTTTAGGACTTAGGCTCATGATACCTTACCATCGCCCACAAGGTTACCAAATACCAGCTGAAGCACGGTAACTGTATGCTGTCAGCCTACTGCAAATTTGTAATAAAACACACTTGCTCTGACCCCATTTCATCCCTTTATAAGACACCGCTTCTCACACTGACCACTGGTTAAATGTGCACGCTAGGTTGATTATCGTGGCTCAGCTGATGCATGATAACTGCAACCTCGACTTCAGGACGGGCGAGGCATGCTCCCACGTGCTGACACAGCCTCTGGGGGTGATGACGCACTTGCCTGGTAAGTGAGAGGCAATGCAGGGAAGTGAACTCTTCCTTCAGGAATGAAAGCAGCTGAACATGGGTCTCCTATTTTCCAGCAGTGTTATAGTCATATTGTAGGAAACAGGGTACCCCTTTTCTAACCGTACAAGAGTGAGTCCTAGCATAGCTCATCAAAAGAAAGCAGTGCCCACTCAGCGTGAGATTCTTAATCAATGAATTAATTATCCAAATCACTTAGTCAGATCAGAGCAACTCACTGTATGCTTTGAAACACCGGCCCAGAAACTGTACCCTAGGCCTCTGTCAGCCACAGTGAGTGCCCCAGCCAGGAGGCTGCAGTCAGCCTGCTCCGGGTTGTATGTGCTCTTCTGGGAGCAACGCGTGCTGAAATAACGGAAGTGGACAAATTACAGCTGGGAAAGCTGCATCTCACAGCGCCTCATCACGTGGCTGCTTATCAGAGCACTTGTGGAAAACAGATATGTGGAAGACAGATATTTTAAATTCCCTCAGGCAGCAGGAAAAAAATGAAGTTGAAGATCTTGCACCCAACAGTCACTAGCTGCACCTACAGCCAGCCAGTTGTGGTTGCCATCCCAGCAGACAACTATTCCTTTTTTTTTTGTCATGATGGTTTTTTGCCCACATGGTGACTCAGATCAGCTCAACAGAGCCCAAGGCAAACACCAGCGAAGGCACAGGGTGGAGGTGGGAATGGCAGGATGCAGAGCACACCTTCATTTTGTGAAAGCAACAAGCTGCTAGATTAGTTCAAAGCATGTCATGTGGTTTTGGCTTATTTCCTTTCATACCTTGATGAATAAGGTTCAGTGTTACTGTAGCCCCTAACTGACTGGATAATGTTCCTGGTGGTCTTCTCTGCCATCAGGATGGATGGCCAGAGATGTAATGAAGAAAGAATGGAGTTCAGAAGAGCACAGGAAGAACTCTTTTAAAAACATAGATCCCTCTCTAAAATAAAATGATTTGCAAAAGCTTCTTTTCCAGGCAATGAATTGCTGGTTTTTTGGATTCAGGCTAGGAGCTATCTCCTTACCAGGAGAGAAAGTATTAATGAGGGATCAAGGTAGCTGTGTGGAGCCACAGAGCACGGGAGCTGCTGGGTCCATCCCACCATGTCCATCCCACCCCAACAGCGGACAGCCGGTCTACGTTGGATGTTATGAGATGCCTTGCATTAAGCAGGGGTGGTGTGATGTGCCACATTAAGCTTCCTTCTCAACCCCAATTGCTGTAAGCTGTTGAAAACATGATAACATATCCGTTAGCAATAACCAGGAACAGATTTACTGGAATGGGCTGGAAGAGCGGTAGCCCTCTGATCACCACCACCCTGTGGGGTACCCAGCCTGGCTCACACAGTGGAGAAACAGCTGTGCGGCCTCCTCCTCTGCCCTCCTTACCCTTGAAGAGCTGCACCCAGCTTTGCTAGCAACTCCTACAATGCAGGAGAGTCTGGTTACAAAGTACTGCGTCTTTAAATGTTATTCATTTCTTGGCTCTGTGGTGATGAGTACTGCTGGATGTTTGTGTATTATGTAGAAAAGTATCTTTTTCCACTGGCTCAGAAGTTGTGCCCTTCCACTTTCCGTGACCATCGCTATATTCATGGATAAGACAACTGCTCCCCTGCCCTGCCTTCTCTATGCTAATGGTTTGCAGCCTTTTTTATCCCAAAAGGTAAAGGGGGCTCAAGGGAGAAAGCAAGACTGTGCTGTCAGCAAGAGGGGAGAGAGGCAGGTATCATGAGGTTAATCTGATTGTGTTGTCTTGGACCTCGAAAGGTCCTTTAGAGAATCACAAGGGGTGCATGGATGAGTCCTTCTAGACTACTTACTTTTGTCTCCTTTTTTATGTCACCTTTTTATTTGTTTCATTTCTAAGGGAAACAACTCCAACCTTATCAATCTCCCTTGATATGAGAGTTTTCCTCTGCTCCAATCATGTTTGTCACCCTTTCCTGAACCCTTTTTAATTCTCCTGTTATTACTCTGAACAAAGATGGATGGAACAGCAGAAGCAGAAGCAGTTGTCCAGAGGCACGACTTGTGAACTGCAGAAAAACAGGTCAAGGCTAACCTGAACTGTGGAGCAATGCTAACGAGGTCAGTGGAGTTACCTCAAGAATGAATGTACTCTCCCCTTCAGTTAAGTTTCCAGCCAAATTCAGCTTCTTTCATATTGCTTAGGCTGTGAAAAATAGCTGCTGCTGAAAATGGGTTGTCCATAGTGAGTGAAACTGAAATAATATCAAACATATTTCAGATAGAAATATGTATATGTAGAAGCTGTGCTGAACATTTTAGCAAAATCATGACTAAACCTGTCTGTACATTTGCAATACCTGACCAGAGGAATGATCCGGCCTTCTCAGACCCCTGTTCTGATCACTCCCAAATGAACTGACGAGAAACCTACTGCCAAATAATTGGAGGCCTGCATTTTGTCCCCATGGCTTGTGTCATACAGTGCTGGCAAATAAGGTTCGGATCTTCTCATTCTCTATACAAAGATATTTCCTTATTTTTATTTCACTAAATCCTTTATTTTGATGCATCAGTCAGTATCATAAATTAATAATAGACCACTCAGGATACACTGCTTTTCACTTTCATTTAATATTCCTTTATTTTTTTATTATGCACAAGAATAAATAAGAGACCCTGATTTTCTCTAACATGTATTATTTTGTGCCTCTGTCACTCCATATCCACTCTATTCCTACACTTACTTTTTTATCTGCTTTCTGAATTAAGCAGCTGTGGTGCCTCCATCTCTCTTTATACAGAAGTATTCCCAGGCTCTTAGATGATGTGGCAAGATTCCTCTTTGTCCAGCTACTCTATGACATAAAAGAAACTTGATGCAATACAACAGACCTCCATTCAAGTAGCAGAATGACTTATCTTTGTGTAAATTCTTGGCTTTAGTGACTTTCAATCAGGCAAATCAAATTGAACCAGTATCTTGAATGGTCCATCCTACCTACCATGCTGTAGCCCTTGCGGTGTTTGATTTAATCCCATGGCATTTGACAGTAGCTATTGTAGCCCTGCTCCAGTCCTGGGATGCTTTTCATCCATCTTTTTAGGAACACTGTAGAAAAGAAGTAAGAACCATCAGAAGAAGTGAGCTGAGCAGAGCTACATAGCAGGACAGTGGTGGAATAACTCTTCAGCAGCCTGACTCATGGTAGCAAGATCGTGCCACGAATATCTGTAAGATTTGTAGCCATACTGAACGAAGGGGACATTCATGAATTCTCACTTTAAATCCTATTCCATGAAAAAAATTCTGTCCCCTTGAAATTTTTTTCAGTACTTGCAAACCTGCCAGTTTTTTATCATATAAATAGGAGCATTTAGTGGGAAAACAGGGACATGATTTTAACTCTGTCGAAATACATTTGATAGAGAGAGCTTTTAGGAGGAAAAGAATTGAAAAGATTCACTGCTTTTAAAGAACAGTTAAAACCCTTCTTTCATTACAGCAAGAAATAGAAGGAATGGCTTTGATCCCTCAATATTATCAGAGCAAAGGCAGTTAATACCTGCTTCCAGAGTAGCAGCATTAGCTTTTGTATGGAATTCTTTAAGTGAATTCTAGGGCCATTAGAGTCAGTTGTAAAACTTCACTGCATTTACCTAACCAGAATTTCCCCATTAGAAGATCCGTGCATAGAGGGCTTTAGATGTCATAACAGCGAGTGTCGCAGTTCTGAACATTTGGCACTTCTGTCCAGCTTCACCTCACTAACTTTAGGAACCTTTGCCAGGAACATAATCTTGCTAGTCTCCTCTAACGTCAAAGGAAAACTCCAGAGAATAATTTAGGCTGACTGCTACAGGGAATGAGCCCAAGATCTTGGCACCCACTGAAATGCGCAGCCCTGAGTTATGCACGTAGGGTCCCTATTGAATACATGGAGACACCTACGTGCCTCTGAATGGGGCCAAAAACACCACTAGAAGGAATGGGGAACTCTTCAGGTAGCAAGCCCTCAGGGGCTGGGGCATGCAAGCCTCTTCCCCCTGAAACCCAGGAAGCCACTGGTGTTATCTTCTTGCTTTCTTTGCTGTCTAGTAGCAACAGGGATGCCCATCCAGGTCTGTGGGCTCTTGACTCCACTCTCTTCTCTGCTCAAGGCAATTTTAACCTAGGCCTTGTTGAGGCCACCAGAATATGACTTGGTGGAGCTCTCTCAGTTTTTTCTGATGAAATTGTTCCAGGTTTCATGAAATAATTAAGTGTCTGTTGGGCTAGCGAGCCAGAAAATTACTCTCTAATCTAGTCACTTGGAGTAGGAGTGGAGGACAACTGCATCCCAGTTTCTGCTGCCATGATCATTTGGGTACTTGATATGAAACATTAATCAAAGATGAAATTAGAGCCTTCATTTAATTGACAAAACAGTCGTGGTTAGGGGAAATCTGAGAATGCCTGGTTACTCACAGCAATGAGCCGCTGTTGGTCATGTTCACAACCTATCATTCAGGAAACTAAGAACTTTCCTGGCAGAAACATAGGTAACTAGACACTTAACATCCTGCCAGGGACAGATAGCAGCAGAGACAAGATGTTAAGTATTTAGATAATGGTCTAAGATCCCCATATGCCTATAGGATATACTAGAGATACTGCTGCTTCTGGCTCTCCCTACAACATGAATCTTATGGGGGACTTCAGAGACTGCAAAGAAAGAGGACACCTTAGACTTATTTAGTCTTGCTCCGTCCCCCACATGCAAATGGAGGCATATGTGTGGAGGCATTGCCATTAATAATTCTGAGTTACACAAATACCTATGTCATTTTTGAATGACTAAAGAAATGAATTGGCCTGCTACCTACATACTACTCACCACAGCGTACTGGCATAGCATGTTGGCCAGATAAAATAAATAAATATGGCTTTATCTAGTAGTCTGAGAAATAAAGCTTACAATGAACAGACCTGTTTAAAAAATATAAATATACTACTAGGAGACAAGTGTGCCATCTGTGAGGTTATTAATTAAGGTTGTGTGTGAAACTGAAAATAGGCTAGACAAAATAATATGAGGATCACCATTGAAGGGAATGGAAAATGATGTATTTTAAGCAGGGAAACAGCCAAAGAACAATGAAATATCAATGTAAAATAATGAAGAAAAAATGGGCAGAACAAAAAAAATCAAGAACACAAGGAACAAAGAAAAATTATACAAAAGGAGAAGTCATCAAGGTCATCAACTGAAAAAAGAAGTCTCTGAAATGCATGTTCATGCATTTGTGCACTAGAAATGAGCAGTATTCTGTTCATTTACATGTACATTTTTTTCTAATTGAAGAACACTATAAAATGCTTTTGCAGAATATAAACTTATTTTGTAAAGCTCTCATAGAAGCTATACATACACACACACATGTGCACACACACACACACACACTTAATATGCTTATAAACACGTTTTATATTAAAACAACTCATTCCTTAACTTCACGGTGAAAATGAAAATGCTGTGGCTTTCAATAAAAAAAGAAGACTCAGTTTCAGTTTAATGAGAACATTTGTCTGATTAACCTCCTCCATAGTCAGTGACTTGTAATGGTCTATCAGTCATCCATGCCTAAGCAGTTTTGCCAAATGAATTCAACCCATGCCCAAACACGTATTTATAGAAGCAATCATAGGCCACTAAATAAAATCTGGAATCACCTGCTAGTCAATGATCATCAGGAAAGCCATGCTTAGAGCATTCAGACACCTAAAGATGTGCCTTGCATGACCAAATTGTTAGAGTTCACATTCTTACTGGTATTAAATACCAAGGTGAAAATTGAATCACATCAGGAAAAAAGGTCATGAGCAATAGAAAATCCCTGAAGATTTTGACTGGTTAATGGAAATGATTCGGCATAGTAGTGACCGAAATATAATAGTGCTTAGCAATTGTCAAATAGTATTCCTGCATGTAAAATTGTTGGTCTTAATCCAGTTAGCAGTGAGAAGGTGGCTGTATTATTAAAATGTATTGTGCTCTGGGCTGAGGGAAGACAAGCTGGAGTCTGAGAAGCCAAAGTGAGGAGGTAATATAGACTTCATTGCTCTGTTAAGGCTGTAGTTATATTGTCTTTATGGAACAGCATGGGGAAGTTAGTCCCCTTTTCCACTGCCTTTCTAGTATCTGCTCTAAAGATAAACACAAGCTTTCATTTTCTGAAGCTACCAAGTAAATACCTAGAATGCCATTAACTCTTCTTTAAAAAACAAAACAAAACAAAAACACAGCATACAGGTGGAAGCCAGATGTTGGTCTATAGTCTTGCAGTTACTCAGTGGGGTCATTGTGGGAGAAGACATGTAAGACCATGGGGGATTTCTGTTGCCATGCTTGAGGGCATAAATCAGGCATTAACTGCCAGAAGTTAAGAAGAACAACTCCTGTGGGTGGGTTTCTACATAATATTTTTCATAGGATTGTTGAACCTTTCTTTGAAACGTATGGTACTGGCCACTGTGCAAGAAATGGCAATGGACTCATTAGGGTAGCAGTTAAAATATGGCAATTCTTCTGTTGCTGCAATATTTAATATAGGTAGGACGATTCATCACCAATAGTTTATTAGATAACTGTTGATTTTTTCCCTTTATGATCTGCCACAGACAAAAGTCTAAGCTTTCAAATATGGCTACTACTCCAAATTACTTGTGATTTCCTCTATAGAAAACTCACAAAGAATAAAGTGTCCATCAAGATCAAAAATTTGAGAATGTGCACTGTATTAGTAGGCTATGTATTGCTTCAGGCTCCAGACAGGCTCATATCTGCAAATAAATATCAAAGTACAAATTGAAAATATTGAATATTACAAATGAATATATGATGAAAAACTAACTTTTGAAAGAAAGTGGAACATAAATTATGCCTTTTGTGCACACCTGTGATACAAAGTGTTTAAAAAATCAAATGCTTATAAAACTAAATTGTAATATGTATTCAATTTCAAATGCCTTATAACCAGCCCTGAAAGGCTTCTTGTCCAAATTCTGTTCTAATTTTACTTTTCCACACGCCAAGCCAATGGACAGATCCTGTCTCCCAGCCCCCCAGGACCTTGCTCTCTAAGGGCAGACTCTGGTCTTTACTATCAGGGATACACACACATCATTGATAGCCCCACAATTCCACCAGTGGTACTGAGTGAAGCATCTGGCCTGCAATGTGTTTCTTCAGCACCACTTTCTTAATTATGTTTTGCTAATTATGTTATTGACCTTCCTCTGAGGAAGTTCCTCTCTTGTGAGAAGGGTATTAACTGAATTAATTTAAAAATGGAAGGTGCTTTTTTTTTCATGGAACAGAGAACATTCTAAAAATGGCATAGAAAGGAATATTATCAGAGCACAAATATACATGCTGCATATATTCAGCCTTTTCTGACTAATGGAAATTATTCTTACTACTGAAAGTATAGATTTGTGAGTAGAAATGGGTGAACTATCCCTTCCCCATAATAATCAGGGGAGAATATGTGTCTAATGTAGGTCATTGGTTCACTTATTCTGATCTGTTGCAAACAGAATATTGCTCTTCTTTTATTACACAAAAAAGAAAGAAAACTATTTGCTCCATATAAACAACATACAGGAGGGACTGCTAGGAGGTTGGTAAAGAATAAGCTCTGGCAAGTTAAAAGTAAAACCATAGGAGGCAGGTCAGAAGAACATTTTAGAGACAACTGGCTAAAGGCATGAAAACTGGCTAACGGTAGCCAAACCTTCCTCAAACACACCGGAAGCAGAAAGCTTGCCAGATGATCGATAAGGCCTATGGGGCTTTCAGAAAGAAAAAAGCTAAATAGACTTAGGAGGGTTAAGGAGGGTATCAAGGAGATTCCCATATCATGGACTTTCCTGGAGAGAAGAAAATAGAGGGACTGTCTCAAATTTAGTAGCAGATTTAGGACAGATCAATAAAAGAGGTAGTAACAAATTGGCAGGACCATATAGTATTTTCTCAGGGTTGTCAAAGAACTGCTAACTGTAATGGACAACTTACCACTTAAAAGGTGCTAAGGGAAAGAAAACGCAAATGTGATCCCAGTTTTGGAGAAGAAAATTACAACGAGATCTACAGACAAGCAATTCTAACTTTATTCCAGGAAAACTCGGAAATTTGTAATAAAGCATAGAACTAAGAGACATATAGATAAACACAATACAATAGGAAAATATTAATATTGCTTCTGTAGGAAGAGAATCTTGCCTTATAAATCCATTAAACTCCTTTGAAAGAGTCAGTGAGAATGTAGATAGTGGTGATGTTGTTGATACTGCATACTTCTTTTTCCAAAAAGGTTTTGACAAGGTCCCTCCCCTAAAGGTTTTATATAAATATAGCTCTCATAGCCAGTCAAAAAGAAAGGTAGAAATAAAAAATCATTTTTCAAAATAAAGGGAAGTTTCCAGTAGAGTCCCACCAGCAGCTGCATGCAGCTATGTGCTCCATTTACCCATAAATCATCTGGAGAAGAGTGAATAGCTGCGTGGCAGAGTTCGTTGATGATGCAAAATAGTTTGGGGCAATATAAACAGGAGCTGACTGCAAAGTGTCACAGCAACATATCACAGTGCGACACATGGGATTCATCTTACCTAACTATGGACATCTACGGCACAGCTGTTAGAGAAACTGAGAGTCACCGGAGGCTCCTTTTGTACTCAGTGGAGAGAAACAGGCACTTTTAAGGCTGATTCCTCTGATCTGTTTTAGATAATCTGCATTAGAATTTGATGAATCACAACGCTAGAAGTGCCTCTTTCTCTCTGCCGACTATAAAGGGAGCACACAGTGACTAGCTCAGATGCTGTTTATCTACATTTAGTCTGATGAACCTGCTTTGAGTATGTAGGCAGTAAAATAGGAAATGAAATTCAGTATCAGCAAATGTAAAGTAATGAATATGGAGGGAAACAACCTTAACTATCCATATATAATTTAATGGATTTTAAATTGGCTATTACCATTCAGAAAAGAGAACTAAGAGTCTCTGCTGATAGGTCTATGAAAACCTCAGTTCACTGTTCAACAGCAGTCAGGAAGACTCATGGCTTGGTCAAATTACTAGTAAAGAGATGAAAAGAACAAAACATAAATGAAATGATGCCATTATATAGATGGTGGTGCATCTACTTCTGTCTTATTGTGGACTGTTCTGGTCCCACCATTTCAAAAAACATGGTAGAAAAGGTAAAGGTGTGGGAGAAGGACAAGGGAGATGGTCCAAAGGCTGGAACACCTTCTGAATGAGGAAAGATTAAATTGACAGGACACACTGATGTGGAAAAGAGATGTCTAAGGCCAATAAAATCATGAGTGGCATGAAGACAATCAGCACGGCACACAGTCACAGTTTGTTGTAATTTTTCCAACATAAATGGAAGGAGGAAAAATTCCAAGACTCAGAACTGTCTTGTTATTAGAGACATGTTGACAACACCATCAGTCTGAACTTAAAGTAGGAAAACTAGTGAAACACTGTACTGCACTGCAGCCAGCTCCCAGGCAGCGGTGGGTGGGAACAGCAGAAGAAAAATCCTGAAGGGAAGCCTTTAGGAGAAATTTCAGATGAAAGAATGAGCAAAAAGCCCAAAGTGGGTCAATCTGGCTCCATGGACCATGCTGCCGGGGAGGCAGGGAAATGCCGAGAGGTGGTGTAGGGCACGAGGGGTTCGGAGAGCTCAGGGAAACGTAAAGTTTGGAGAAACCCCCCAGTAATGGCAGACAATTCAAATAGACATTTTGTTTCTCAAACCTTTCCTAATACTCTAACAGCAAAGTATCTAAGTAGAAAGACAGCATATTCACCAAGCTGTCAACTTTGAATCACAGGAAAGCATGTTCTGTCACTTTAGTTAGATTACCGAGAGTTGCCTCTAGCATAAGGCCAGTGAGCAATCTCCTGGGGCTTCACTTACCTGACAAAGTTTAAAAGGGTCCTATTAATTCATAATAAAAGGGAAAATTGTGACAGAGGGCAGGAAATGCTGAAACACCGCACTGTAAAGTAGGCGATCTAACAGATTTATCAGAACTGTGATTTTTTTCAAGCAAGTGACCTCAGAAAAACCTTTCAAGACTGAATTATATATGTTTATAATTGGTATATAATATGCACTATATAACTATATAATATTTTAAAATTGTCTGAACACAGGCATTTGGGAAAATGTCTAACTTGCTGATCGAAGATCAATTCTTAAGAGCTGCCAAACTGCAAATCCAATAACATACAACAGAAAATAGTGAATTTGCAGTTTCTGTCTTGGAGAATTTCCAGACACAGAGATAAGACTATGAGAAGCGGCAGAGGGAAAATTAAAAAAAATACAAATCTTCCCCTATGTCCTTTACAATGGATATATAACAGCTCAGTGTAGGAAAAAAAAAGCAGAAGTTTTTCCTGGAATTGCAACATTATTAACTGTTTAGAAATGCAGAAAATAATAGTCTGTGCTGCTTAAAAAAAAAAAAAAAAAAAAAAAAAAAGAGCTGACTCTGTAATGAACAGGCCTGTACTAATTTGGGGTTAAATAGTGTGTTTAAACCACAAGCTCAACAGAGTCTGGAGAAATGCAGAGGCAGTCATCCACCTTCCTAGGAAGATGCACATGCTCAGTAGTCCTCACAGAGCCCCTTGCATGCGTTCATTGTGGGGGCAGGAGTGGTGGGGTCCATGGCAGCGGGTGCCCACGTCGCATCCACCTCCGTTGTCCCCAGGCCCCACCGCTGCGGCCGACATTGAAATGTTCTGGCACGTAGACGGGAATTTGCCTGGCCCGACTGTGGGGACATAAAGCAAGACGTCTCTGCATCTGTTTTTGGTCTCTCTCTTGTTCAAAACTCACGCTGGATGATCTAAACCGTTACGTCTAACAGCTTACTTAATAAAATATTGATTTTTTTCTTCATGCTTTAGGAAATAAGATCTTTAAGCACTTTGATGCAGCACTGTAGTCTGAGAAAACTCTTTTCAAGGTCTAACTGAAATTCTAAATCCTAAACTGAATGTTTCCTATTAAATTATACCCACATTTCCAACAAGTCCTATAAAAATAAAGTATGTCCACCAAGATAGTCAATGAAGGAGAACACCACAGCTTTTCCTATTTCTTCAGAGAGAGGTCCATCTACAATCACACATGGAAAAATGGTTGAGAGGAACCCCCCCCCCCAAAGGTAGAAGAGTGAAGAAATAAAATTTCTAATAGGTACTTGCTAACTAAAACTACATAAAGTTGAAACTAAATGCTAGGTATGTCTTGAAGAACAAAAAATGTAGCACACGCAATTAGGATAGTATAAAGTAAGTACAGTTAGATAGTTTATGAAAGAAATGTGTACATTATTTACTTCTGATTAATGATTTATAAACTTAGTATTAGGGATGAAGATGTACAGACTAAGGTATATAAGTTATATAAATTTGGTTGATCTACCTCAAAAATAAAAATTTTAAAAACAGAAACCATAAATATATTGTGAATCATAAAAAATAAGATAATCTGTAGGGTTCTGAAACAGAATATAAATAAAGACCTTAAGTTATAACACAAATATGGAAGAAACATATGTTTATAGAGAAAAAGTTTCAAAATACACATGGTATTCCTAAGGGGATTCATTATAGTGTAGTTAAAAAAGAACCATATTAAAGACTAAGAGCAAAATGTGTTCATGAAATACAGGAATTGTAACTCCAGATGGATAAGTTCTGAAATAAAGTATTGGCGTCTGAAACACTGGCTATGCAAAGTGCATTTTAAATATGTCTCTAAAAATTATTTCACTGTTAACTTTGTAATTTAATGTTTCACATAAAAGTTTATTTTAAATCTTTTCCCTAGAATTTCTAATCTTTTCCATATGAATCCCCTGGAAAAAAAAGAGGAAAATTTTTTTTTCTTGAAAACTTCTGGAATTTTTCTCTAATATCTCTACCTAAAGCGTCAAACAGGCTGAGCTACTGAAGATATGCTGGAAGTGTTTCTGAAGTGGTATCTTCAGTTTGCCCATGGAAAAACATATGCCTGTGTCATGCTTTAACCAGCTTTGACGCTTCTATCACTCAAGCAGAAATAAATGGACCCTTGGCTAGAAGAGCTTGTGATCTTCACTCATCTTTAAACTTTGTTTAAAGTTGAGACAAACACAAGTTTGGTGCGCATAATTGAAATCACTTTACAGTGTACTCTACACACCAATGCCAGCTTAAATGAGCTGAGGATCTAGTCAGAAATATTTTCCAAGGCATTCACAGACTGCCTGCCTGCATATTTTCGGTATGCTCTGTAAGAGATTATACTGAAGAAAGTCATAGGTAAATGCCACTACTATCTCCTTTATGTTATCTGCCTTGGCAAAACTAATCCTTTATGTTCTTCTCTTTTTAACTTTACACATATCAAGGCCTGCAGATAATAGCAGAGAAATCTGGATAGATAAGAGAAGAAAGTCTAGCACACTATGGTACTAAATAAAACTGAAACAAATGTGCCAAATAGTTAAAACAAAGGAAAGTGAAAAGTCTCCAAAATATTGACAGTACTGCCAGAGGAAATACTCCTCAGCTTTGAAAAGTACCTTCAGGCTATTCCTTTTGCCATGGTCTGAAAATAATTAGAAAAAAAAGCTTTACATCTACGTGGTGCTATAGCAACTGAGCTGCTAGAAGACAGAAGGCTTTACTCACGGCAGAGAAAAGATGGGTGTTAACTTACTTTACTAAGTTACTTTGAAAAAAAGGTTAAACTTAAACGTGCAATTTTTTTAAACTGAAAATTCAGAGACCGCATCTGGGCAAGTTCCCCATCAGTTCTCTCAGTTCACAAACTGCAGATGCTTATCCAGCAGCTGAGATTTCTGCTCAAATTCACAACTGAAGAAAAAGTTCATTAGATATAAAATATGATGGACATGAGGAAACTTCTCTAGATCTTCCAAAACTTAGATTAAAGCCATACTTCACCAAGAAAAGACACAATCGCCCTTTTTTGTTTTCCCTTTCTGTCTTAATCTTGACTGGCGTCACTGACCACCACAAGGAAGAGAAAAGACATGCCTGTCCCAATTGTATTTAAAATAATCTCTTTGGTTGGTGAATTCTGTGTATGCGGGAGAGAGGAGGAGAGACAGAGGAAGGAGTTCATTTTGTAAGGACAGTACGTATGGATCTGAACTGAATGAGTAGTTACTCCCAAAGTAAGCCATTCCCCGAGAAGCAAAAAAAATTAGCGGTCCTGGTTTGCTAAGAAAAGGTAAACTGTAGTAACTTGAACAGCTCCCTAAGGGAAAAATGGAAAGGAGGTACTCTGCCTTGTATCAAATTATAAAACTTCTCACATTAGTACAGAAGAAGTTCGGTCTGTGACATGCTACTTCTTCATCCATGACATCTGCTCTGTGCTGAAACTCCACCTTCAATGGTAAGAAATAATTTCCCAGCACTCATTTTAAGACTACTGTTGCTAAGGCCAGTAGGCAAAAATGCCTACTGACAAAGCTCAAGGATAAAATTTTACGGCAGACATACGCTCTGCAGGAGACCTGTTTCAGAGGAGGAGCCGGGGCTGCCCGCAGCATGGTGAAGGCCCTGCTTCCTGCCCCATGTTGCATGCCAAGGCCAAAGGCCGACGCACGAAGGGCACAAATCCAGCTCCTGATAGCAGGGGCAGTCAAGACGGGGAGTGCAGCACCGCTCCGGTACAATGCCCCATAGCGGCAAAAGCCAGCGTGCGCTGTGCCCTAGGGTTAAACACGTCGGGAGCTTTCTAATGCCTGAGTTAGCAGGGGTGAGTGGAGCTGGGGGGATATACAAGCAGACACCCTAACCTAACCCTAACACCAGCCTTTCCCTTTCCACATCCCTGTGCTGCTTCTCATCCCCAAACTTCTTTTCCTCCTCCAGAGCCTCCCACCTGAATTCCTGAGTTGCAGGGATGACCTCCACAGGACAGTCACTTTGACATGGGATACAGAGCCCTCTGGATACTTAAAGCTTAATGATGATCTTGGTGAAGGCCAGTCCCATTTCCAAATGCAGCATCAGAGTCCCTCCTCTCTTTCTAGCTGATGAAATATAGCTGTTGCAAAATGCTAGCTAACCACATTTAGCAAATGGAGATGATAACATAAAAATAAAACTATACTTACTAAAGAAACCTATTTTCCAAAACACAAACTTTGGCTAGAAACTGTGTTTTGCTTAAACGTCTGCCAGATCTGTGGACTGTCTTGTAAACAGTTTTCAAACTCTTGCTTGTGGGGAAGACACATGAGAAGGGGATAAGAGACAGATGGACATATGAAATGTATCCTGAGGAAACTTCAGAAGGAAAGAAAAAGCCTGAGAGCTGCTTTGATGTAGACTTATGAGAACCGAGTATGGTAGAAAGAAGGTGAATAGCGAATTATTATTCATTGTTTCTCAATACACAGGAACTAGGGGACAGCCGATGACATTACTAGACAGTGTGTTTAAAACAACCAAAAGGAAGTATACTACCCACATGACATGTAGTTTGATTGTGTAATTTATTGTTAGAGGATGCCAAAGTTATAAATTAACTCCAAAAGAGACTAGATGAGTTTGTAAAGAATGGGATCATCAGGACTATTTAGCACAGTGGTCTAGGTGCAGTCTGCAGCCATTACTCCAAAACCACTAACTGCTGGAAGATAAGATGGTGCCTGGGGTACCAGATGGTGTTCCAGACAGAGCATCCTTAACCCGTCTTCTTTGCAATGCTCAAACCCTAGGCATCCTGTATTCGTCATTGTAAGATTCAGCATTACGTGACAGAGCCTTGGTTTGACCTAATTTATTTGTTCTTACATTCCAGAATACAATAAATGGATCTTTCTGGGTTCTTTCTGACCTTCCAATAGCTGTAAATCTCATGCAATATACTAGAGTTTAAAGTGGTCTGTTCCTCTAGTCCATTCCTTCCACTCGGTTTCTTTTAAAGAAACTAAAAGGTTTCTTTTTTCTTTCTTCCCCACATATATATAGAACAGGCTTGTGGCCAAACTCAGAGATGGCTTGAAATACAGAGAATGGTTTCTCATATTCAAGCTAGGACATGATGTTCTGGATAGATGTACAACCAGATAGGTAAAAAACTGATTGGGCAATCGAGCGCTGAGTACTGCTCCAGCAGCATGAACCTGTGGCTTGTAGAGACCCCTTGCAACCATTGTTGGCTTTTCCAGTTCTGTGGGGAGACACTTACAACACGTAGTCAGGGACTACCCACCACAGTGACCCTTTCCAGAAGGCTTTTGGGGACAGCAGGACTTTTTGTTAATACAGGTTGGGAGTGTGTGCTGACTTTCCAGCTCTGCTGAGCGTCCTGTGCCCTGTGCAGAGGAAGGCTGCTGCTCTGGCAAGAGCACTCCCTGCCTGAGCTCGAGACCTATGCCGTCCTTAGTTGGCAAACCTCACCCTGGAAGAAATGCATACACGAGTTGTGTTTCAGCTTCTCTACACCTGTTTCAAAGGGGGAAACCTGTAAGCCACAGGCTGAGAGTAAACTCCTTTTCCTGTCATACTGCTCTGGCAATTTTATCTATCTGAATTATATGAAAATAAGAGCAATTAGCTTCTAGACTATTGTTTATTTCATTTATTTCAGCTGCCCATTTCCCATTCTTCTTTATAGGGCAACTAACAGCACATGGTTTTATCAGACAGCCTTTAAGAACTGGAATTCACAGAATACAAAATACTATTTTCCCTTACATTTTTTCCCACTTCTCAGAAGGCCGTGCAGCACGCATTTCATGCAATACCTGCTTTGCTTCCTTTCTTTCATAGTCTTAGAGCTCTGTGCATGGGATTGGTATCTAAAGCATACAATTCTTTGGCAAACAGACAATGGGCTGTTGCATCACAGATGCAGATTGTTACCATTGTTCTTCGAATTCATGAGGTTTGTGACTAGGTACACTTTTGATGATGCTTTCCTGTCACATCAAGCAACCTGTTAAAGGAAGAAATCAGATACATGGAAGTCTCCATCTACTTGCATAAGAAATAAGTTGCAAGGACCCAAGAATTTCCTGGTCATCCAGCGCACCAAAAATTAATGTTTGCTGCGAAATTACATTTCAAATCTTAATTGCATTTTAGATTTTTTTTTTTTAAATATAATGGTTTGGGATCTCCTAGGAAAAGAGAAACCTCAGTAGCACAAACTAGCTAGAAATAGAAGTTTCCTTCCTGCAGGCGCTGTGCCCCAGCGGACCTGCAGGCGTGACACTCCCCGAGCCAGGACTGCAGGGCAGCGTGGGGCAGCATCCCTGTGCTTGGCCATGTGCAAGCTCCCGCACAGCCTGGGAGTGATACGGCTCAGTGCTGTCACAAAAATGCAGCCTGCTGCCAGTAACCCTGGCCTGAGCCAGTAACCTACAAAACCTCCTTCCCTTTTTGTCTTGGCAAGGCAAAAGCTCAAGGACCTCTGCTCCACTCTCTCATGCACAGCACGAACAAGCATTTTGTCCCCAGATAGCCTGGAGAAGTGGTTTGTAGAGCTGCGATCTCCTACTCTTCTCCACTGTAGCCCTGCAGACCTGCAGTTCTGCACTTTTCCACAATGCCAGCTATGGTTTGACAGAGCTGCCCAGTTTAGTGACACCAAAGTAGTCTCCTGAACACCAGAAAGAGGAGGCTTACTAAGCACAGCCAGGCTTTACAGAAATCTTATCAAAAAGCTATCTTCAAAGAGAAGGATGGTAGAAAATCAGTAACAAATGTCATGTCAACAGATAAATTTAACAGTGAACTTTGCTTGTATGTGACTCTTCTTGTGCCTAGGGAGGACGAGAAGGAAGATCACTGCAAGATGTTTTCATAAATCATCTTGAAATTAAAAGATTGCTGCTGTGGAATTTGATCCCATTGTCTTGGGATCCATGGGGGTCTCGTACATAGGGAAAAGCTACTGAACATTTTTCCATTGAAAATCTGAATTTATTTAGAGTAGCGTATAAAGAAAATTCAAACTCTGCTCAGTTATAAACATCTTTCATTTTAGAAGAGAAAGGCTTAAGACGATTATTACCTGTAATCTACAGTACCCGCTTCACACTGAATGCGGTTCATCCCCGTACAGCACATAGCACAAAGCCTGTGGGACGCTCATGCACAGTCTGGACTGTGGTGCAAGTTTCTGAAACGAGATCCAGACTTGGAAGAGGATTGTTTTATGGACATGAATTTGCCCACTGCGTTCTCCTCACCTTTTCCCTCAGCTCTTTTGATGGGGCCAAATGATGCTTTTCAGTTTTTTTGTTTTCTGTGGCTTCCTGCTTATCAAATGTCTAGCTGTGACTTCTGGTATTCTACCTACAGTTTGTAGGATTTCCAGGTGGTCCCTCATCCAAGTACTAGACAGGATCCACACTGCTTACCTCTTATGGAAAAGTCTACAAATACCCAAATATGGTAACATTGTGCTAGAAAGCACAAAGTAATTTTAATTGTGTTACTTGGTTTGGACTTCCTTTACGGTAACTGCAGGAGAAGGTAGCTTTCTCAGGGAGAAATTCCAGTCCAGCTGAAGTCATTAAGCATTATTTGTACCGATGAGTTTTGGGAAATTCTGTAATGCTTCCTTTTCTGCAGCATGGGATAGATCTTCTGTGCACTACTGAGACCAGCATTATGATCTGTGCTCTGTGAGATTTCTAAATGCATAAAATTCATAATTGTTATATTTTTTCCTTTGTTTTTTAATGCAATAAAATGGGGCTATGGTATTTTGGACACCAATCCAATTATCTTCGGTATTTAATAAAACTCAGCACCACGTAGCTTTTTAAAATGATAATAGTTTATTCATGGCTCCTTTTGTGCTCCTCATATTAAAGTGCTTGTAGCCTCTCATTTCAAACTGTTTTTCATAGCAATATGAAAACAACTTTAGATGTGTGTTAGGCATCGGCCAAGAAGTACCCAAGGGGTGCAATTATCACTTAGTATGTTAAAACAAAAAGAGAAGGTATTGTAGCAAAAGTATCCTGAGATCAACAAGGATTCTAGAAGAATAATTGCTTTAAATTTACTTTTTTTTTTCTACTAAATAACATGAGGTTATCTTTTTACACAGGTTCTAGTCTTTCTTTTGGAGGCATGACTAGCAAATATGAGATATCTTGGACCTAGAGGAATTTAAAGTGTTGGATGATTCAAGATATCTGCCTTTAACAAATAACTTCTAATAAAACTAGATAATAGATCCAGTAGTGCACCAGGTACATAATGGGTAGTCACTGCCATGAGGCTCTTACAATCCACAATTCAAGTCCTACATGAGCACCAGGTACATGGAGCCTTCAGCCCACATGGCACTGATTAAACCATCAGGGCCTAAAAATAAATAATACAGCTGAGATGATGGAGGAAAACCAGCTGAGGCATTAGCACTTGCTGACAGTACCTTTGTACATCAGAAACTGCTACAAATTTTCCTATCACTGTTCATCCATATCTTCTTCAAATAAGTCGTTCTGTAAATTATTACACAATTCCTTGCTGAGAAGGACCCAGGACACGAGAGAGCTGCAGTATTTGCAGCATTGTTATGTTCGCTAATGTAGCCTCACTACAGCTAATCACAAGACTTTTCACCTACCTTATATCTGGAATAATAGACTTACGTATGAAAGACAAAGGCCTAAAATCAGCTTTCATGCCAATGTAAGCCATGAATAACTTCATTAGAGTCAATGTATTCAGCCAGGGTAGTTTAGATAAAGTTCGGCCCAACAAACTCTTAATATTCCAGTCTCAGCATGCCTGATGAATCATAGCCGTATTGGTTTTAGATTGGACACAGATTTTGAACTGACAAATTGTTGATAGGTTAATGGATATTCTTTTTCCTTTATAGTTTGCTTCATGTTAAGAGTTGGAGAAAATGTTCAAGAGGGGTGATTGATTGTATGCTATTATTTTATAAAGGTAATATGGGCCACAGAATGCTTTAGATGGGTAAAAGTGCACTGTGACTTCAGGTTGGATCCTCTCTACTCCCCACAGTTTGAAAGTGCAGTGAAACTACAGAAAACACACACAGAGAAAAGAAATTAAAAGGTATCTAGTGAGTTAGGTTAAACAGAACAAACTCCGTTTCAACAGCCTGCCAAAGAGTAGGCTCAGGGGAGACAAGATCACAGAATATAAATACTTCAAAGGAAGAGGATTATTCGCATTACCAGAAAATGACAAAACAAAAAGTAGCATCTTCAAACTTGGGAACACAAAGTGCAGTGCAGTAATTAAGTGCTGAATGGAGGAGCATGGTGCCAATGAGGAAGGGGCCAAGAGGGAAGAAAGAGGTCAGGAGAAGGGAAGACTTAACCTGTTGGAGAAGGAGATGATTAAAAACATAATTAATTTAGTGTTTGGGAAGCTATGAGATTAAGAGCAGGTGAGAGCAATATCCTTCCCCTCTCCAGAGAAGAATTCTTGAGCCTGCTCCTGCAAACTGGCCCACAACAGCGAAACCTTTGTCTTCAATGGTCTTCTATGTGCAAATATTAGTTTTTCAGGAAGAACCTAGGCACAGAACTAGGGCCATCATGTGCCCATGCAGTGTCTTCAACTTCCATGCAAGTCTGCATCTCCTGACCCACCCTGATGGGAAAGAACCATTCATCGTCTAACATAGTCAGGAGAGCAG
This sequence comes from Dromaius novaehollandiae, assembly GCF_036370855.1. Classification (NCBI taxonomy): domain Eukaryota; kingdom Metazoa; phylum Chordata; class Aves; order Casuariiformes; family Dromaiidae; genus Dromaius; species Dromaius novaehollandiae. Next base: position 30,713,487 of record NC_088098.1, read on the forward strand.
GGGCTCCTAATTCTGTCTCTAACTTGCTACCTCTGTTTGATAACGTTTAAGTTAAAAAAAAAAAGGCTAAAGAATCATCTAAAATGTCATCATGCAAAAAATATAATTTAAGTTCACTAATATGTAAAGCAGAGAAACTGGTATTAGAGCTATTTTGAAACTTTGAATAGTACAACGACACACAGTGGTCTTCCCAAAGTCTCAAAAAACCAGGATGCTTGATTCCCAGCACACCTTTTTGATAAAGTGAGGAAATAATCTGACTTGCCCAGCATTCAGAGACAAAAAACTGAGACAAAAAACTGACAAAAACTGCCCTCTCGCAACTCAAGCTAGGGACCAATAGTAGCTGGAGTAGGAAGGAAACTCTGGACTCTGTATTCATGTAAGTTCACCTACTGCACGGATCAATCATTCTCTCCTTAATTAATCTGCAAATATAACTTGTTGTCCAAGGAGGGAAGGATGGGAAGCAAAAAAAAAGCCCCTTCCTGGCACCCCCGGCCCCCCGAGGCTGGGCATGGGGCACTGCTACCAGCAAGGCACTTACAGGGCTTCAAATCGCACAGCCCGGCTTCTGCCGCAGAAATCTCTTCAATCCATTCACAAAATGGGCTGTACGTCTAGGAAGCTGTGACAGAATTCCTTTCTTTTAACTTCCCACTCCTTTGTGAAAGCTAAAGGTTTTTTAACATGTGCTACATAATAGTATTTGATTAACCACAGCAAAGCTAGCCATCCTCTGTTTTTAACGTCTTACAACATTTTAAGATTCATTCCAATGCTTTTCCCTTTATGGAGAAAACTAGATATGCAAAAATGAATCTCTATTAAAAAAAAACTCGGAAAGAAGGAAGGAAGTTTTGAAAAAAATAATAGAGATGGACAAATCATTACATTTTAAGACAAAGAAGGATATCTAAATTAATTGATAATACAGAACAACCGTCAGAAACAGTCACATGCCTGCAACTACAGTATATTCTTTCCCCCTCGAAGCAATGTCAAAGGTGAAGACAAGTTCATTTTCAAAACCCTTTTCACCTTAAAAGTATTGCTTATGCTTGCTGGAGAATGGCTGTGGTCAAACAAGAAGACACCTTGGGAATATCAAGAGTTGAACTTGGGTTCAGACAAAGGATTATATATTTTTGATACACCATTAATAAAAAATGTTATTTTAGGAAATTTTTCAGTTAAGTCATTTGTTCTAAAACAGACATAAGTTTAAAATATTGACATAAATTAAAATATTTACTTTTTATACTTGTATTTTGACAATAAAGAAAATGTCAAGAGATGGCAAACTACCCTACTCAAAAACTATTTCTAGAAGAGTCCATGATTAGTCCATAGTTTAATCAGGTAAACAGAGGACAACCAATTCTAGAAATAATATTGAGTTTTATGTCAGTAGAAATTAACAGGATGAGATCTTCACTGTCTCAGATGTTTTCAGATTAATTAGAATACATAACGAAAGTAATTACATTGATATTTTGGTGCATGTCTCGGTGTTTCTTGGAAGGAGTCCAGTATGTTGTCTGTCTGTAACTGACTTACAGAATAGTGATTTATCATTTGAAATTGTTCTTTATGAACAATAAGGAGAGAGCATTTTTAGAAATAGCAAATGTCTGTTGATTTTCACTTAACTGATTTCCTTTTCTGTGCCCTAAAAAGAGATATTACTAAGAATAAATTACTGGAAAAAACCTATGTGTGTTTACCAAAAATAAAGCCCATCTTGAAGCTAAAAAGTGAAAATTGGCCTAATACTCAACATGCCTGTATATACTACAGACTGTTTATGTACAAATCATGTTACATTAATGGAAACATTTTTTGTATGGGGGGCAAAACAGCCTGTGCTATGTCAGAGCAATAACTTACTAAAGTCAAGAGAGCAAGTAGTCTTCTTTTTTTCAGACTGGAGCAGAGTTAACAAAGGGAAAAAGGTACAAAAGCAGATTTTAAGACTGAGCAAAATTGAGGCATGACATGGTGACAAGAATAGTCCTTTACGGCCTTTCGAGCATTCATGCAGAATACCAACCCCTTTCCACACGATCTCTTTAAAAAACGATGCAGGATAAAAGACGAAAAGCAGTGATTGGGAGGCTACAGCCCGTGCATGTGTACCTGGGCAACGGAAAGTCTCTGGGAGTGGAAAGGGCTATTTGCAGCGGCCTCAGGACTGCGCAGGAGGCTGGGAGGCAGTTCAGAAAAGGCAGGTGTCATGGGCCAGGCAGAGAATAAACTATGCAGAGAGCCCCCAGATTTTTTCCCATTGCAGCCTCTTCTGGCTGTGTTTCCCCCTGCCGATCGGGCTTACATCCAGAGGTGTGATTTTGGTTTTGGCTGGCTTTAAGTGTGCTGCCGCTGGCGTTCAGCAGCCGGAGCAGAGAGGAGGTCCCTCCCCTCCAAATCGCCGCTTACTGCACCGGCTTCACGGCAGGAAGTCAGCGTGCACAGGACGCAGAAGACCCCGAACCAGCATCTCCACTTTGCTGTGTTACAGGCCACTTGTAACAACAAGTTTTTACTAAAACTGTGAGCTCTACCCCTCCTGCTCACATCATAAAGACTGAGTTTCAGCCCTTCACTGGCCACCGGGTGCAGGATAGAGGCCAAAAGGTGGGAAGGAGCAGGAGCTCAGAAACTATGCTGGGTTTGGCATTGCTTATGGAGTTGGCCAACGCACATCAGGGCTCAAAATGCTGCTTGTTCTGCTTTCTGCAACACCCCGAAGGCTGAACTCGCTCTGCCCGAGGGCACAGTCCTGCTGGACTCAGTAGTTATTTCCTGAATAATTTTCCTCCTTTGGTTGAGATGATCATTTGCGACATTTATTCTCAGTTTGGTATTTTTATAATAGCTATCCATATTTTTTTGATCTGCTCCTCATATCTTTATTCAGATTCTTAGTTCTTATACATTTAAGTCAGAAAATAGCGATAGACATGTTTTTTTGTGATAATTTTTGCCTTGGACTATTTTTGACCACAGTTCAGATGAACTAAAATTTTAAAAATGCACAAAAAAAGCTTGTTAAAAGTATTCCCTCTGGTAAATAAGATGATCTTTTATCTGCTATCTACATGGGGAAAATGTTACGTTGTTAAACTAGGCTTTGTATTGAGAACTATTTGTTGCACAAAAGAAATATTAATTCGAGTTAGTGAACTGACAGATTGTTTCTGGTCATCATGGGCCTGATTTTCAAAGGTATTTGATGCCTAATAATGCAGTTCATTACCTTTGGGGAATTCAGAAATACTGCAGGAGGCCAGCTGCTTCCTTTCCATTGAAATGAGTGAGAATAAGATGCCAAGGCACTCCTGAAAGGCACTTACCTGCACCCATCCATACAAGAACATCTTTGTAAATATGGCCAGATATTCTTTAGATTTCAGATTCAGTTGACATTGTTCTTGTTCATTTGGATTTTTAAGATAAAGATTTTTTTTCTGCTATTCTAACTCAGTTTCTCAGCTCCAGATGAAGTAACCTAAGAGAAGAAAACATACTCTTGCTAAACTCTTGTTCCATTGTAGAGACTTACACAATGCAATATATAGTATTAGAATAAAATGATTTCACACAGGGTGATCATAGTGATACAGAAGATACTTTTCCCATCGAAAAAAGCACTTTTCAACTCATGAACACCTGAGAAAAGCTCATTCTTGTAGCATATTTTTTTATTTTAATAACTATAGTAAATATAGACCTTATAACAGGCTGTCATTGTTTTAAATTTAAAAGATATTTTTTATAAAAAAGTGTATTAATTTAAAATCAAAACTTCCAACTTAAAGTAAAAAGGATGGCTTTTTAAAGTTGGTAAACATCAACATAAAATCTGAAGTTTATTTGTTCTATCTTGAGCATAATCTTGGAAAAATATTTTAAGCATATGTGCTAATATCCACAAATCTGGAATATATCCAATGATACCACTGTCTTGAGTACGATATTATGCACCAGACCCTAGTAATGTAGTTATAGATACATGGATAGTCACAGCAGCAATAATCCTTCAACACTAGCTCTTATTTTCCTAGGCAGTGAAGGACATGACAACAGAAGCAGCTGCTTAGACTGCTACAGAAAGAAGAAAAATGCTCAGTTAGTGAACGTTAGTGATTCTGAGGAAGCGCATGTCTTTTATTTAGCTTGGCACAACGAAAGCCACAGCCAGCCAGCTGCTCGTCGGCTCTGCAGGTAAAAACGCAGAAGGTGGAGCGCAGTCTCCAGGCTGTTGGGTTTTATGAAGAGAGCAGGATGAGCAGAAGGGGTGGGCATCCCACCACGTTCAACCACTGGTCCAGCCCCTCAGCCCATTTCTCCTTCTTCTGCAGCAGAGGACGTGGTGTTAACAAGAGGTGCACAAATCTGAGCAGACCGGAGTCAGTACTGCCATAAGTGCTTCAACACAGCTTGAAATACATTTGGATTTTACAGTTTTTCAGTGTGCTTCTATTGTCCTAAGCTGTTTTAATGTCTTGCCTAAGATTTTGTCTCTCTCCTCATAAACCAATACTCATTATAAGGACCATTTTGTCCATTCAAGTTCTAAATCAGAGGAGCAGCTAACATTTTTAAGACTTTAACATCCAGATACACAAGCTACCTAACATCGTTTAGATAATGCGTTGGGGCTGAACATAAGTGATAATAAACTAATGTGGATTCATTATGATGACTCAGAGAAACAATATTACATTATAAATTCTAAATAATCTGTTTCTATTTAGAGTGGATGTGGTCTTGCTAGGAAAAATAGCTATCTTAAAAGTTGTTCATTTGGGCTAAAAAAGTTGTTTGAATTCTTAAAGATTACTGAAACACAGTGAAAAGTCATCCAAAAGGCTTAAAAATGAGCAACAGAAAGAGAAAAGGAGAAAAAAAGGAGATTTTGTTTTAACATGCAAGTTCCTTTTTTGTATCCTGTCATAAGAGCCTTGTTACCTCCTGATTTGGATTGCTCATCGGTAAAACATCCCTCAGGATGGTGGCTGTCATAGTTTTGTCATGTCCAATCAATTTTGTGCTATCATAACAAACTGACTTTTTTATTTTACCATGACACATACAGTCAAAGAATGAATGTGCTCATAGCACAAATCTGTTTTCTGCAACATACTGGTGTAATCTTCTCAGTCACAGGAGTTCACTGGGTCATCCCTACAAAGTGCAAAGGAAAAGACCTATTAGACCTATTTCCAGCTTCTTTCCCCCATCCCACTCCCCAATACACACACCACCTATTCTGATAATACCTCAGTATATAATAATGTCTTCCATGCTGTATTTTCCAGCTTCTATTGCCAGGTTTCCTAACAGCAGGTTGTAATTGGAATCTGACTGTGAAATAAACAGGTACAAAATGACTGACAATTCCCAAAGATGTAAAAATACGTACATTTTTAACCTCATGCTGTTAAAAGATTTCCTGGTCTGATTCTACAAAGTATTGTCTTTACCTGAAGCTGAAGAAACACTTCAAAAGACTGAACCCTTTGGGGTTTTTTTTAGCACATTCAACCAGAATTAGAAGCTTATAAAATAAGTTGTGGTATTGATGCACTTGGGATTTCTTTGAACAAAGCCAAAGAAACAGCATTTGTACCATGATTACCTAATACTCCACCTATACTCTCTATAAATTATTTGCCCGAACATATTTTTATTTGAGGACAGGACTGATGTTAATACAATACTACAGTCTGCATCTTTCTCACATCCTACCCACGTAAATAAAAAAAAAAAAAAACAGAACAACAGTGTGTCACTGTAAATACCTTACACTGATTCTGTAACTAGAAGTTATGAACTATTCCAATTACATATGATGGAGAAGTAAGAAAAATAACTTTATTTGCTATTCCTATTTGTTCAAGAGCTATAAATAAGATGAAAAATTTCGTAACAGTCACTATGTACATTGTACATAAAATGCACTTGTACTTGTTTTTTATCGTATGTTTCTGTACATGTTTTCAGTTATGTGGTTTTTGTGCACATACTATATAGACTAAAGCTGTTCAACCCCTTTATCCGCATGTTTTATTTCAAAAGATAAAAATTCCTGGGTCACACCAGAGACTGGGACTCTTGAGGGAATTAGGGGTGGAGGTGATTTGCAACTCCCAAATTGAGAAAAGCAATTACAGACTGAATAGCTAAGGCTTTTTGTAGTCCATGCTGCCAAACACTTTCCATTAGAAACCCTTCATTTCAGTTGTTCATAACTCTTCCAAAATTTAACTGTTGGGGCTGAAATTTTCCATGCCTGGTTTCCAAAAGAATGTCAGCATAAATTGTCCAGTTGTTTCCAATAATAAAGTCAGCAGAAAATACATTATTTGCCAATCATACTTTTTACCAGTGATTATTACAACAGTTTTGTCAATAATCTCTAGCAGGAAGATGACTTGAGGCAAGGAAGTGAAACCTGGCAATGTATAGTCTGTGCGTGATGGATAGGCCTTTTGTTGTGCATCTTTGTGTGTGGAGGGGTATAATGCTCAAATGTGGCCAAGTTATAAATAATTGAGAAAAAAATCTGATTGCATATACTTAGTAGAGGTTGATAAATAGCGTTTCCAAGGATTCTGTCTGTGCTAAGCATATTTTTTTTCTGACCCCAGGGAAAGGAAGGCTAAAGCAAGACTTTCCTGCAATTGCTGTTCCCAGATGTGCTGGCATGGGAACTCCAGATGAAGGCAAGGTTGAGGCTACGGAAGATGGCTGAGCAGATCTAACCACCCCCCGCGGCACAAAAGGGAGTGTGTGTGGCGGGGGGAATCAGCCTCCTTTCGAGCCAATTTAACTAGTTAACCTCACAAAACCATCCCCTCCCCCAAAACTACCCTTCTTTACTAACTGATCACTGCAGCAGGAGGAAACTCACCAGCAAGAGGCCGAGCTGCAGAAGGCAAGCAACCCAGTGCCCTAGGCTGCTCTGATCTTCTCTGGTTTCTCCATGGAAATCCTTGCAGGTTTTCAGCAAGTGGCCTGTTGTGAAGCCCACTACTAAAATCTTGAATATGATCAGGGCACTAGAAAACAATCTCCTATCTAATTCCAGGTGGAATGCACATAATGCTCAAGAAAAAGAACTGCAGGGAAATAAAGATTGATTTCATAGTTAAGACAGCTGAATGGTGCCCTGGAGAACTGAATTCTGCCCCTGACTCACAGAACTGCAGTGTTAGGCTGGGCAGGTCACTTGACAAAACTTCCCAGATTTACAGCTCAGGCTTTCTTCACGTTCTAGGTTCTCAAATGAAGACCCAGCATTTGTCCTGCAGAAGTGCTGAGCGTTCGCACCTGCATCAGCGAGGCTGTACTGTGAACAAAGTGCCCCATAATGCTACAGAGTCTGAGCAATAGCGATCTATGTTTTTTTTTCGTGTCCAAAATTTATGGTTACATTCATTATTTATATCTCTCTGCTTCAGCTTATCATCTGAAAAATTGGGCTAATAATACTCTCATTGCATCAAAGTAGTATGACAATAAGCTCAATATTGTCTGTGAAACATTCAGATACTCGACGAAAGTGAAAGAAATGGTCATAAGGAAACAAATAACTCTGCATTCGAGCAGACTTGCACAATGTGAAACGAATAAGGCATTGGACACTCACTGAACACAAGGATAAAATCATGAATTAATTAATGGACTATCTATATGAAGCATGTTTCCATGCCAGCTGTCTGATTTTAAAGAGTGTCAGCAGAGGAGGTCCACCAGCAAGGACAGAAAATTGGATATGTTCTCATAATTAAAGACAGATCATAATGCACAAACCCAAAGGAAGCAAGTTAAAATTGCACAGATTAAAACCAAGAAATACCAGAATTAAGGTTAACTGCTTGAATTTCAACGTCTTGTGTCCTTTCAACATTTCTTTTAGTACATAATGTGAACATCTCCAATTAAAGCAAAATGCAAGATGGCTGCACTGAAAACTTACAGCTTTAAATGCTGATATACTTTACTGGGTAAAGATCATCATTTAGCCCATATGATTTTACAATATGTAAACGTAATTCATTTACTCTTGAAACCTAGAAGAGACAAGAACAAGATCAACCTCACCACTCCTACTGAAATCAGGGCTTTAACGTAAAGAAATGTAAACAAAACTTGGGATGACAGCAGTGACTCATTTTCAGTTTTTCCCTGACAACTTTCTGGGGCTGATGTGCTTCAGCGCTGAAAAAAATCCAATGGCAAACAGTGAAAATCCCTCTTTGATGCAACTTCACAGCCCAGTCCCTCTCCTTATTCACATGCTCCATGAACACAGGGTGACGACAGAAAGCAGCTCAGGCTATACCTCTATCCAGGCAGTTGCTGTGGTTTGTCTAGCCCAGTAAATAAGAGGGTCTGAGAGGATCCATACTATTTAATTGTTCCAATGTTTCCCAGTGTAGTTTTGGCCTGTGCCAGTTAGCCCTCTGGCACGTGCCCAGGACAATTCCCAGTAGACGGTATGGGTAAGGCAATCTCTGCCTCCAGCCTGTGCAGCCCCCCGGAGCTGTCGCAGCAGGTTTTGTCCCCCAGGCCTTGCTGTATGCCCCACACCACAGCCCCGGGGGCGCGAGGCATTCCTTAAGCCTCATGCTGCAGAAACACTGCTCTAACAGGCTGCGACACAGCCCCTGTGTCACTTCAGACACTTTGACCTCAAAAAAGCAAATGCCAAATAGCTCAGTATTAAGGCCATAGGGATAACACATGGGATCGGGGAGAGACCCGGGGCCAAAGGCTTTGCAGGATGGACATGGGCAGCCTGTGTCCTGTGGCTGCAGGGCCCAGGGGCCTCTCTGGTCTCATTTCGTTTGGCAGCACAGATGTAGCCTGAGGGACCCGTCCTGTTTGAGGGACCTCGACGACCAACTACTTTGCTGAAAGCTTTCCAGTTCCTCTCCACCAGTTCATGCCTCTTACTCAGCAAGCTGGCACCCTTGGAGGCTCTGCCCCTGCCTTCCCCTCAGCTCACATTGTCAGTAATTGATTCTGGATACAAGTCTTGAAGGACTTCATCTTTCATGCCACCACAGGCTTCAAAAGAAGGGAGGTTTCTGGTAGCTTTACCTGTCTGGAGTTCCTTGTAATCAGAAGATTCCCGGGTCACTACACACCCCAGTGTGTCTGTCCCTGAAGGGCCTGTTCTTGGAACAGGGATCTGGAACTCACACTTAAGAAATTAATCCTGTGACTTGAGACAAGAAGATTTCATACACTTCTGCTAGACTTTTTTGAAAATTTTCCTTACCATCCATTAACATTAAGTTCTATATAAGTTCTGTGCTATGCGGATGACATTCACGCACTACATTGGGCTCTGGACAATGCCTTCTGCACATCATAAACCTTTCTAATATGTGGATTTTAGGCTGCATGTGCAAGATAAGCAGGTTATCTCAAAAACTGTGGTATAGTTTGGCCTTGCCAGTAAGATTAACAGACACTTATAATCATGAAGAAAATCAGGCTACGGTGTATTTCTGACTTTAAAATAGCAAATGAGTATCAACCATCACACTACATTTTTACATTGCTTAGGGGTTTTTTTCCAAGATCTCCAAATAACTTTTTGGATATTAAATTTGCCACCATAATTGATTTTAGTACAGCAATTACATCTTTCTCCTCCTCTTCCAGGTAACATTTACTGAAGAAACAGAAACATGCTGAAAAAGAAACCAAAATATGTACAGGTGACAGGTGACAAGAAATGCACTCTAAATTTTGAACTAGCAATGAATTAATATTTTTAATTTGCTAATACAATAAAATCTTTCTGATTATTTTCAGATTAAACATTTTCAATGAGATTGCTATATTTATTAAGTATAGCAAGTTACTCAGTAGACTGCACTACTGCAATGCCTGATGTCCCAGGAATGTGCAATCAGCCTTGATTACTGAAGGCCCAGTCCCACAAGGTACTAAACAATTTCATTTTCATTTCAATAGAAGACAAGAATGTTTGCATCCCTTAAGGTAAGCATATGAAAGAGCAAGCTCTAAATTAGCTGAGAAACAGCTACATGTTGAATTTTACATTTGTTTTTAATGAGAAAAGTCATTTCCAACAGAAATAAAGCAGCAATGCCAACAGAGCATTTGGCCCACTGATTCCAGAACTTCTTTCAGTTTCTAAGAAATCTCGCATATAGAGATAGACTCATTTGTTGTACTCTGTCCAATTTTCTTTTGTTCCTTAAGTTTCCTTAAAAGTGTTCTGAGCACTTGCAACAACACTGTAAAATATTTTATTGCAGGGATCATATCCACAGCCAACTAATATAATTCTATTCAATATGCATTCATTGACATATTCATCAGTGAACCAAAGAGAACTGTTAATCATAATCCTGAAGTGATATGTTAAAAAAAGACATTATACATGAGTTCCCAGTAGAATTCTAATGACTCTATAAAGGAAAAGAAAAAACAGTACATAGTAATAAAGCAAAGGTATTTGTTTTCTCTTTGGCTTTCTTACTTCAGCTGAAAAGTGTTTTTCTTCTATGAGTTTGTCTACATACTTGGTCAGCATGGGTTACCTGAGCTTCAGATCTGCACACCTCTACCTTGTTGTGAGTGCCACTGTCTCCTCAATTCTATAAGAAACAGAGTTTCAAGAACTGAATTTTCTGAAATATCAATAATCAGCACCTTGTCCTTTGGCAGCTTCGTTGTCTAATGAGCAGCCGGTGTTGGATCAACCAACCTCACTGCTGAGTTGCACTTGCTAAAATAGTGTAGGGAAGAGACGCCAGCAGCAAGGGAAGAGAGCATTCAGGTGTCACTATTGTTAGAGAGCGAATCTCTGCATCAGAGTGGGTAAACCACGTATTTTGTCAAAAGTCCAAATTCAGTGGGGCTGGGTTTTATTAGAGCAAAAAGTCACAAATGTCGTAGGAGAGAAGAATGACCTTTTATTTATCCCTTCTGCAACCAAGACTTCTGCAATTCTTTGAGAATTTACATTGTTCAAAGCATTTTCATATGAAAATGGTTTTTGTGCTCTCCAGATATTTTTTAAGTTTAAACCCCTCTGAAGTTTGGCATCTTGAATAGTCAGTGTTTCAGCAGTCATGCTCAGAGCCATTAAAATCAGGCTTTGGTGCAGGTCTTCCTTGTTCCACACACAATACCTTAACTCATTCTGTGTTATAATTAAACTCTTTTTTCTTTAAGGGAAAGTGACAAACATTTTCTACAAGAAAAAGGTTATATTTGAAAATTTGTTTTTCTTAAACTTTTTAATCCCAGTATCTTTTTCGAGAGTGTGTTTAGCACAGACATTCAAACCATATATTTAGTTCCTTGTATTTCTGCTTCTTTCTTAATCTTTGTCTTAAAATTCTTCATCAACTCAAGAATATCTATTGACCCAGGAACAAGAATTACTAGGTCACTGATGCTCTGTTTGCTTATCACTGGTTGTTGGGTTTTTTCAACTCAGTTATCAGAGAAAGTTATTCAATATGGGAGAGTAAATAACATCCGTTAAGACTGACTTAGACGAGTTAGTTGATCATATCAAATGTGCTGTCTATCTTACTGTCCTGTTAGTTCCCACAAGGTGAAGAATATATCCTAATTGTGGAAAAAAATGGATTACTCCTGCTGCACTCATTCATATAGTCTGCAAATCTGCCATCTACTATGACTAAAAGCTGGGATGAGCCACACTGTTTCACAGGAAGAGTAAGAAAAATTGCATTGCAATCTAATCATTGTAATCACTGTAATTATCTAGCTCTATAGCAGTATTGGGGAAGCGGTCAATGCGTTCCTTCAGCTTTTAAAAAGAACAGTAGACTCACTGACATGAAGTAAGGATGGCACCACTTGTGCCATACGTTTCGTTTTGTGCTTCTGGCTGTACCTGCGTGACACTGCTACCGGGAACTCAAGGCACAGAAACCAAATGCTCTCTAATGCAAGATCTACAGTCAGTATGAGTGTGAGCTGCTCTGTTTCCAGTGCTCTGTTAGCAAAGACAAGATTAAGAATGAGTTTGTTATGAATTGAGAGGTAATTGCCAACATCAGCTGCCATTCCCTGAATTTCTGCAGAATATAATGCGCAATTTCTCTTTGCAGTGACATCCTGGTTTAGATAATTTCAGAACCATTTTGTCTGCTGGAGTACATATGTGTTGTACACACCTTTACTCAATCAGAAGACAGCTAATTTCTTAGCTGTGCCAACTATGTCAGCACAAAACATAGCATGTTTGTGCTTCTTCTTGTCAGCCAGTTTAAGAAAGTAGATCCCTTTGACTGACTGTATCACCTAGTTTCTGATGTTTTGCTGTGGACTACCTAATGATCAGTTCTTAAATTTCTGTAGAGTTGTGCATGTGGTTACCTGTAGACAGTGCATGTATATTCCACAGAGGGGCAGGGTATTGTTTATTACAGCCTGTATATAACCAAACTGCAGAGTAAGCTATAATAGTATCAGTGCTTGATATCTATTCATTATGCCACATGCCTGTGATTACATGCATTGACTTGCAGCATGAATCACATAATGATGGGTTACATCTGTGATACACTGTCATATAAGCATGGCACAACAGTGGAAAGGGTAAAAATATAGGTACACTTTAAAGGGATTTTTATGGAAGCAATGATATAGCTGCCCACCATAACTGAGGAGTGGGCTTCTTGCCCCAGGAGGTCCTCTCAGTCATATATTCTTAAGACTGAAAATGAAGTTTCCTTTGGAACAATGGAGTTGGCTTAGTAATTGCATGAAGCTCATTACTACATATAGGAAATAAAATTAGTTTAAGAAAGTGCACCACCTACTTCTAAAGAGCTGAAAGATCTAGGGACATAAGGAACAGGTTAGATGCCTTTTACAGACGGAGTAGTGAATTCAATATTCGGATCAACAGTGAGCACAAACACATAAAAAATTAGAAATGATAGAAGTCCTGAGTAAAGCTAAAAGTCTCTACTGGCATCAGGGCAGCCTAACCACATTGCTTCTAAGCCTTGATTTTGGTCCTGCTTTAGCATGCTTCCATGCCATCTTTTGAGTAGGTGCATGAAGGTGCACGTGTCAATAAATTCATAGTTCTACATAAGTAAGATCATTTTTATCACTTAACAGGATAGAAATTCAATATTGTTGTTGTCTACAGTGATGAATGTTCTCCTGCTCAGAAACCGAGTTTCCTGAGAAGGCCAGGCCCCTGACTGGGGGGGGGTCTGTCTACCCGCTGAGCAGAGCCATACAGGCAAGGTCATCCCGTGGAGATGCACCACTGGCCAGCAGAAGAGGTTTTTTCATGAAAATGGCAATATCTTCCCTCCCAGAGAGATTACTTTGTGTCCATGGGGGCATCTTATGACTGTAGATGTATTGGGGCAGGGGGGCTGGTAGCATCTTCAGGGGCAACCAAAACTTTTGAGCCCAGAGAGCAAAGGGAAAACAGTTCAGCTCTTCCCTGCCCTGAAGAAGTCTGGGGATTTGGGGGTGTGCTTTTTATGAGGGAGATGAGGACAGGAAGATCAGATAGATAGGAAAAGCAGATAATCCAGGAATTTCAACAATCAAATTGTCTTCAAAACTAGTTCTCCTACTGAGATGAAAGGAGCAGTTCACACATGGCCCAGCTGTAGCTTCTCCAGTGCAGCTGTAGACTCGGGTTTCCTCTCCACCAGGGATTTTATCATCTACATCTTCTCAAACTCGGTATAACTTTAGATAAACACATTTTCATGTTTAAGTAGTATCTACATGATTTAACGTTTTATTTCTTCCAGAAGTCACATTCCTTCCAGACAGTCTGCACTTCTGCTCCTATAAAAAACTTCTCCTGAACAGTTTCCATGCAGGTACCAAAATGCAACCTTAAGAGAATGTGGCAGATGTTCACAAGATCTTAAGTGCCCAAAAAGCTGTAGTTTTTCTAAGTGGTGTAAGAATCGGAGGGGGGCAGGAGGAGGATACGTATGCCCTCCTAAAGCTGTGGGGTTCTGTCCCCCCACTTCACAGGCTGTAAACCCGGACTCTACCTCAGCAAAACAGTTTGAAATATTGGCAAGTGGAAGCTGTAACCAAATTACTGGATTCTTCTTTTGGGGTGAAAAAACAACAAAACAAAAGAACTAACAGTGAAAGCTATTGAAATGCATACGTTTAGAGGTAAGATTTCTGTGTGTTTTTTTTTTGTTCTATTATCAACATACATTCATCTTTTATGTTGTTGCTGTATCATTTGATGCATTTTTCCTTCTGTGCTTATTTTTAGTTGCCATCCCTGTCAGCTGATGCAATTATTTAATACTATTAATTGTATAAAAGGGTGTTGATTCTCGTACTCTAGATGCTGAAAAAAAATCTTAGGAAGGCAGAACACACAGTTCAGTTTACTCAGTCATTTATTCATTTATTTCTATCAACATTAATTCAAAAAGCTATATACTGTAATAACAGCTGTTATCACATCACTGTAATCCAAAGTAGATCTTTTCTAGTCTTTTTTTTTTTTGCTCTGTTTCCCTCCCGCTACCAGAAATATATTCATTTGAAATAGTATCTTTTGTCTGTTTAGTTTGTAGATTTATTTTTCCTCACTCCCCACGTATCCTGTTCTATTTTTTTCCTGAAAGAAAAAGTCTGATGTTAAAATGAATGGGAGTGAAAAGAAATTTTGCCATCATATAAAAAAATATTCTCTGGAAAAATACTGGGATCTGAGGGTTTTTTTTTTGACAAAGCCCAATTCTTCTTCTCTTAAATGTAATACATTATTTTGCAAATGATGACTTTTTCCTATTAAATCTGTTGTGTGACCAGAAAGCAGTAAAGAATGACTGGAACTGACTGAGAACTACAATAGCTTCCTTTACTATTTCCAAATTTTTCCCATGAATTATTACATATTTGGAAAAAAGACTTGATCAACATGTAAATTTGCATTTGAACTAGTATAATATGGCAATACTGATGTAAAGTAATTCCAGCCATTCTTCAGAAAAAATTAGAAAAATTGTAGTAATGTACACTTCACAAAATGTACATATTTCATCCCTTTTATAAAAACATATTCCTTTCTCCATTTCATATCACTGCTCTTCATGAAATCGAGGAAACCTGATAGCTTGGAATAAAGAAACCAGCAAATAAACTAACATTCATAGCTTTAGAAAATAATCCCATCAGTGTGCCTTAAATTATGCAAACTTCATCTAAGTTTTAACTCAAAGCACACTAAAGACAAGATGAATCTCTTCATTGACTTCTGGGGCCTTTGGATTAGTCCCACTGAATGGAATAACGGGAGCAGCAGGACAGTCACCGCCCTGACTTCGGACTACCGAAAGGATTAATCCTAGGCCAAGTAGGTCTGCAAACGGCTGTGCTGGTTTTGCTTGGGCCCAAGTAAATGTAGATAGAATATTTCTGCAATGGCACATGCTTTTATTATTTTAACAAAAGCCAAATGTATTGAACATCTATCTTTCCATCTGAACAGGAAAAAATGAAAGTTTTAGGAATGGGATGTTTATTCTTTTAACCGTTTTGTCCTTTTAGAAAGGGTTTAAAAAAGCAACTTCTTTGGAAAGGCAGATGCACATTAACATGGAAGTAGCATTTATTTATTAGAGCTACTCTTAGAAAAGATAATCATGCAGATTATCTAGGACTGTTTGGAAGAATCAATGACTTTGGATATTATTTTATGTATCTAGAAATTGAGATTTAAAACTGAGTACAGAAAAACTTTCTTAACTAGAATTTATCTGTAACGCCTTTTCCAAAAATAAGTCTCCTATTGAAAGCAGTAATCAAATGGTTGCCAATTTTATAAATAAGTTATTGCCCCCATAACTGGTAATTTTCTATTTCTTTTCAGCAATATGCTGCAGCGTGATCTATATTGAAATACTGGAGTGTTAATTTATCAGTGCAACCAAACTCAAACTGAGAATAAATCCCAGCTCAATTTCATTGATACGCAATGAAACTCATAATATTTAATTTCAGGGAAATACAAAGGTAACACAGCACAGTGTCCAGCTTCCCTGACAAAACCATGGCGTGAAATCAGGGAAGTAGCAGTTCAGACGGGCAGGTCACCTGCAGAGCAACTGAAGTGGACATTTAGTTTTCATCCCCTTTTCACATGACGGATCAGGTCAGTCAATGCAGAGAGAAGGGCAAGGATACTGCCGGGCCCAGGGCATAAAGGAGAGCTGGGTGGCACCGCAGCCACTGAGGCCACCTGGAGAGAGCTGTTGGAGCTGGGCAGTTACGACAGTTGCACCCACCACAGCTGCGTCCCCAGGGGAAGGGAATGAGAGAAAGCAAAAGGGAGCCAAGTTCACTGAGTGAAAGCAGCGGGAGAAGGGCGAGCAGCAGAGCAAGCCTAAAGCACCTCGTAAAATGGAAGGCCACAAAGTAAAAGACCCAAATCACCTCTAGAAAGAAAATCAGAGTACTGCCGTTCCTCTGCTTCGTGTCGCTGCAGTGGTGAGGGGGAAGGACTGAAGTCTGCCTGCTTTGCCCTGACGTTTGCACTGAGAAAGAGAATATGGTTCGTTTTCCCTACTGAGCAAACGCCGGCCCAGCAGTGACTTTGTACGATTCAACAGAGCATAAAACGAGTTATGAGAACCACCCTACTAAGACTGAGACTCTAATAACGTTATGTGGACATCTGAGGATACTGTAGCACTGACCAGAGTATGAGAATCAACAGCATCCTCTCCAAGATATACAAATGAAAGAAGGTTATTTAGTGTCTATCTGTTTTCTGTTCAACAGGTAGTAAATAGTTGTTCTTCAAATGTCCCCTATGGAGTTTTGATTGCTCTTAGCTGCCAGGTAACAGGATTTTTCCTAGCCTACCAATTCCACGTCATCTGAGACCAAAATGAGGCATTCCCACTTTTCATACCTCTTTCATTAAGACAGCATGATTGCTTTGTTTGTAGAACATTGATACTAGTACAGCTCAGGGAATAAAAAATTAATAGATACTATCCAGCAGAGGGAGCACAATAACGAAAAATCCCTTTAGCTATAAGGTGAAGGATTTTTCCTATTAAAATCCACAGTATTTGGCAAGCTGACTTTACAGTTTTAACATATGGAATGGAAAAGACAGAATTTAAATAAAAATGGAGAGATAGTAGAGAAGGCTATCAAACAAATGAAAGTTACAAAATAATTGATTTCCTGTTATTATCATTGATAATATGGCAAATATAACTTACTGCTGGAAAAATAAAGGTTTAATAAGATCAAGGATAAAAATCTTAGGAAGAGTAATAACATTTTAAAATGCTAATTTTAATTTAAATAGAACTGGCTGCTCTGGTTAAAAGATTCAAGTGCTGCTTTCAGTTTGACTGTGCACTTCCTCTTGTTTTTAATGAAGTCATATATCACAGAAATAACTGATGTACTCATTCATTCGGTTTATGTGTAATTTTTAGAGTCCAATATGACAGAAATCTTACTAGACATGTTCTCTATTCTGTGACTGTTACACTTTCTAATCTAATCATGCTCAAATAATTGTGAATTAAAAAAAGAAACAAGAACTAAATACCTATAAGAAATGATCATATAACTGAGAGTTTTTCACATTTTGACATAACTTACATGAACTACAGTAATTAAAGAAACAATCTAATAGTTTAAAACTGGAGCCATCTTAAATGCAGACTTATCTCAGGGTGCATTTCATTAATATATTTATACCACAAGATTTTTTAATTAGGACATCTAAATTCTAAGCTCTGCCACTGACTGTTATTTGACCTTTGGCAATTCACAGTCTTTCTAAGAGAGCTTCTGTTATCTTTGTAATGAAAATCATATTGATTTCACAGCTGGGAAGAGTGTAACAGCACCTTTGCCTGCTGGTAGAAAGTACTGTTGAAATAAAAACATAATTTTAAAAGGAAAGAGAGAAGAAAGCACTGGATGTTCTCATCAGGAATGCTAACTACACCTACCTTAAGGAGCGTGGACTATATTTTGTTTAACTTGTACATGTTTTCTAAACAAAAAGCAAAGCTTGAAGAAGATGGATTAGTATATTTCTGTTATGCAAACAGAAAGTTTTACCCACAAACTAGCAGTACAATTAACTGCAACAAAACCTCTATACTGTTGAACACTGAAGATGCCCACGTGCAGCAGACTGCTAACTTTGTTGTAAAATGTCCAAAGGAAATAAGGTTTTTCAGCCTCATTATCTATTCACTCAACGGTCGTCGTTGTCCCCCACCCCCTTCTCCTCAGTAATTTTTCAACCTATTGGACAACTTCAACCAAACTGGGCAGAACAGAGGATGTCTCAGAGGTATGAAAGTTTTTTGACCACCAGATTTGGCTTGAGATCGATAAAGTTTAATGAACAATTATTACTTTTGCTAGTCTCCACTTTGACTAGTCATACTAAAAATAACTCTGAAAGCAGACTGAAAGCAATATATTTTTATAAGTTTCTTTTCCCCATTAGAGACAGCATCTTCACCCTCACAGGACAAGCTGACCAACAGAAAGCAAAGGTAACAGCTTGGGAAAAGGTCTGAAGAATTACTTCTTAAACACACCAAAACTCAAACTGTTTAGGTTATATATTTGTGTATTTCACAGCACTTCAAGAATACCTTATTCCATTAGTTAAACATAAATTCATTCATTTTTACATAACACTATATTAGTAATGTCATAAAGGTCACAAAAATTGCAAACCTGTTATTAAATCCCTTTAGAATTATGATGACTTAACAAAATTGTTGCAGGCAAAACTGAATAACCACATAAATGGCTTATTAGGAGTTTCTTTTATTACCATCAAAGCATTCTTATTATCCTCTAAATACATACAGATCCAACAAATTAATTCATCACAAGGTTTTATGGCCATTTCTCCAATTAACAAATACCTTTCCCTAGGCCAAGACAAATTCTTATCACCTCATGACAACCAAAAAAATTTCTAGTACAGGTAGGCTTCTTATGGGCCAACTCTTTTTTATGTATATGGCTGCTATTAAAACCGTTTGTGTTGTCAACAGGTATGAATAGTGGCCAGTAAGTAGACGAGAGGATGAACCCCTGCCCACACCACACACAGTGCACACACACATGTACACTCCCAGGGAAAGAGAATTACCTACAACTCAGCCTTTCACTCATTTCGGGAGCAGCAGACAGCTGGACAATCAGCACCTGAAACCCATCTCGTCGAACAACATACATAGAGGTCCAAAATGATTTCTTTCCCAGACAAGCAGATAATCCTACCTGTGAGAAGGGCCCAATGTGAGAAAGAGCTTAAAATAACTGCGGGAATTATCTGGGCTTCATCAGTTCCACTGCTCATAACTGAAAGTTTAATGCAAAGTTCTTTAGAACTTCAGGAGGCACAGGGAAAAAAATTCAAATCGAAGGAAACTTTAAAATCCACAGATCAGAATATTTAGAAAGTCCAGAAAATTCCTGAGGTCAGGAGGCATTGTAACAACAGACAAGAGGAATGATAGGCTGGAATACAAGTTACCTCTGATGTTTTTTTCTGTAAAGATTGTATTTGAGGTAGAAAATAGAGAATCAAAGAGCCTTTTGCCTGTACTACACATTAAGCAAAGCTAAAATTGCATTCCCCCATGACTGAAAGAGAACCACACCAATACATTTCATTAGTGGCATTGTGCAGAAGTTTCCACACATGCATTTGCGTTTGCACCAGTGCAGGACATCAGCCTAGGTACAGCGAGATAAAAACACACTACAAAACCCTGAGGTGTTTGGAAAAGGCCTATGCTGGCTTTTGAAATTTGTCATTTTAATGCACATACTTCTAGGAATTACTGCTACACAAACACATCGATGATAATGCACATTACAGACATACAAACTTGGTTTTAAATTTTAGTTTTTTTAAGCATCCAGTCTTATAGTTATTATCCTCAAACTCAAGACTTCATTAAAATTTAAAGTCTTTAACTGTGAAGAATTAAGCCATTTAATCCAATTTTCTTTAAAATGTGCCTGTTACTTTTGTAAGTCTCATTAAGGTTCATGTAAATATGCATCACATATAATTAGACCAAGATATCATGTAGCATATCACAGTATATTGAAATTGTATTTTTAGAATACACTTTTATGTTATTATTTAGTAAACCTGAAGAGATCCCAAGGGACAAAATTAATCCCAAATTTACACTGCAAAAGTCTTCTTACATATCTATGTCATTTAAGGCACATGTGGGAGGCAGGAGAAATCACAAGCCCTAGTGTACATACCGTGCTGACACATTGGCTCTGCCGGGAGGGTGCTTCTCTTTTTTTCTATGCGAGTAGGGTGGGTGAGGCACTTTTGCCAAACCTATGTCATGATGAGAGGTGGTGTGACTTCCTCCAAGATTTATTGCTTTTCTTCTCACAGCAAGCACAGCATGTCCACTAGGAGTCTCTGCTGACACAACCATTCGGGCACCAGCACGACATGAGGCTCTGGGCTACAGAGCAGCCCCAATGCTCATCTTTAAATCTCAGCTCTGCATTTCCTGGAGCGCTTGGGTTCTGCCCTTCCCAGGATTTTGCACCATGAACGTCATTCAGGTATCTCCGTACTTTCCACTTTAACATGGCATCGTCAGGATTTCACGTGCAGGGAACCTTCTCTCTTTTCTTGCAAAGTTACATGATCTGTCCCAGCAGCGTAAAAGAAATGCATATTAAAAAGAGAATATAAAACTCTCTCTTGGAATTCCAATTGATTCAGTTTCAACAGGTATAGTAATAGTCATTTAAAAATCTTTACTATTTAGGAGTGTTTTAGTTGATGTCAAGGTACATATCCAAGTTTAGAAGGTTTTGATTAGCTGCTAAGATGTACCATGGCTACTAAATTCCAGAGAAACATACATTGGCAAACGCTTTGTGGCAAATGCTCTTACCATAAGGTTATTTTTTTCCAAATGCAAAAATGAACCTGCTTTGTAAAACAAAATCTAGAAAAAAGATTACAAACAGATGAATAAAGAAGAACAATTTTTTACCCGCAGGCCATTACAGATGCACCAAACTGATACTCACTTATCTAGGTTAATGGCCATCATGAACCATCTGTGCTATGAAACTGTTTAAAACCCATTGTGTCTTTTGAATGTAGGGAGATGTACCTGTAAAACTACTTTGAATATGTGCCTGATCTCCATTAGAGAATGCGAATGCCCAGTATAGTGGTGATGGTTTTAAAAATACAAGAAAAATCTGACAGCATTCTTGCTTCCTACAACTATCTATTTCCTTTTGAGCTTCTCAATCAGAAATTGACTGTTTATTAAACTTTTTTTCTTTTTCATGTGTTTTTTATAAGAACAAATGTTCTTAAGAGTTAGATACATGAGGAGATTTGAGTTCATCAACAGGTTGCTGTACAGAGGTTCCCAGTGTGCTGGGCCACTGTTGATCCTTTTTTACACATCACTGTGAACTTTTGTCTTGCTGCTAAAACACTCCATGTTTTAGCATATTTCAGGGAATTTGCTGTGCGTCACAGTCAGAAAACTACCAGTGAAAGGGCCTACTGAGCTAGCTTCAAGCATTCAACTTCAGACAATAGAAGCTATGTGAACTTGAGAAGCCAGAACTTCTTGCTGATAAATTTTTATGGATAGAGCTCCCTACGACTGGCTGCTTCCAGTACCTGGCCAATCTTATTTAAAATTAACTTTAGATAACCCTATACTGTGCTGAAATCTACAGGACGAGTATGTCTGCAGGAGCTTAGGTATCCAAGCCCAACATTTACACACAAGTGAAACCTTCAAAATCTTTGCTCAGTTTCCAGTTCATTAAATCAGTGGCTACATCTCTTCAGTGCATAAATTTCTACTGCTACAGCTTCGTAAAGTCACCTAAATTCTAATGTCACTGAACACAAACTCATGACAAATCTCACTGGTATTCTTAAACAATGTGTTCCCTATTTCCTTTGCCTTCAGTCCCAGCTGAACCATCCTTCCCAGCAGATAGGACACTTAGAGTAAGATATCTGTTTCCTAATTGCATCTTTTCTTGATTTGGAGCAGAGTTTGTACCAAAGGTGCTCATCTGCCCTTACCTATCCTTTAGGCAACATTGCTAAGCCTTGCCCACTGAACAGGCCCCACAGCTGTTTTAATGGCAGAAGAGCAGTGCACATCATATACATATATCCATGCTACATATCTGGTCCTATTGCATATAGGTCTTATTGCATAAGACAATCTAGGTGCTGGGTTTGGCAATTCATGACAGTTTTGAGCTCATTATGAACATGCTAAACCACACCATCTGAGCATCCTTCCCTCCCTGAGCTGGTCTTGGGGGAAAAAAACACCTGGGAGTGGGCTGTTGCTGCCAGAATAATTCATACTGTACTGCGTGGTTACTTTATTTCCCTAGGGTTGCTCAGAGCAAGACTTCATGCTCCAATATGAAAGCATGGGGTACCTGGGGCCCTAAGGAAAGATACCTGTGATAAGAAAGCAAAAGACAAGAAGGAGGTTTGAAGCAAGTCTCAGGCTAGGATAAGTGCCCTGGCAGTAAGGCTCAGCCCATGTGCCAAAAGTTTGGAATGGGTAAGTAAGGCGGTCTCCCAGGGTCTGCACCTGAGAAACTTGAGGAAAGCCAGTGTTTCCCATGAGCCTGGCCCTAAAGGCCTAACTCAGCAAGCCTCGGGGGCACCAGAGGCAGCTCACTGCTCAGCTCTGACTGCTGACCATGCCTTACTTTGGCACCAAGCTCTCCTGAGGTCTAAGCAGCTAGAAGGGAAAGAGGATCCAGATAGCTGGCAACATGCACCAAGTTGGGCATTGTTGTGCTGAATTTAACTCAATTTCTTTGTTCATGTTTTTCCCCAAAGAAGACCTTCCACAGCTGAACAGAAAAAATATTTAAAAACTAATATTCAAGAAATCGAAGAGTCAAATAAAATTTTTGCGACATTCTACAGTAGAAGTGCTATGCCCTAGTCATGTTACAAGAAATATAAACAAACTGTATTGAAGTTATAATGCCAACTGTGAAAAATAAAGAATGTCTAGAATTAAACAAATAAATAGATTCAAAACTCTATTGGGAGTACGTGTCTGAGAAATGTGATTCATATACCTGGAGTCAGCCTTCTAGACCCAACCATTTGGTTCTGGAGGATTCAGTCACAAAGAAAGTAGAAGGGATTTTAAAAGTTCTCTCGAAATGTCTACACTTCATCTTTTTCTTTTTTAATGGATTTCACATGATACATACAATTTTTGAAAACTAAAGTGCTACTTCTAATATTCCCAGTTAAATGAAATCTTTAAAACAGAAAAGATGATAATATAAAAATCGAAAACTATATTTAATATTCTGAATGCAATTAGGGCAATTTTATTCAATTGATTGCTGAAGTTCCCATATGAGTGATCTACAGTGATACCATTCACTACAACAGTAACAGGTGCTGAAAAAGTGATTTTAAACAAATGAATTTTATCACATTATATATTTTTCCCCCATTATAGCCAACTTTCCAAGTACTTCAGTGCAATTATCTAAATGAAGGTATATCAAAAAGTACTTATTCCACGATATATTTCCATTTTTCATTACAAGAAGATCACAGGAGTAATAGCATTGTTTACTCTCTTTTTTACAGAAGGATTTTCTCACTGCTTAAAGACAAGAATGAGATAGCATAAGAAGAGTATATGAAGCCTAACTTTTAAACTGTGGTTTACTACTAGAATAAAATATATAGTAGACCTAGAAGAGACCTCTAGAAGACACCTAATCCATCTTCCTGCCTGCAGGAAGCAGTTATTCAAGCACTCTGTTCTTACAGATCTCCAATGGAGATGGAAACTCCAAAAGCTCGCCAGGCAATCTATTCCCTAGCCTCACCATTAAAGTTTTCTGTAATTTCTAAAATAAATCTTTCTTGCTGTAGTTTAAGCCTATTACTTCTTGTCCTATCAAACATAGGGAAGGAAAATAGATTATTCACTTCCTCCTTGAAGCAACCTCTTCTGTTATAATGTCTTCTCTTTATCTTTTCTTTGCCAGACTAAACTAACATAATATACTCAGTTTTTCTTGTAGGTTATAATTTCTACACTTCTGATCTTTCTTGTCACTCTCCTCTGGACTGTCTCCAGCTGACTCACTGCTTTCTTAAAGTGTGGCATATAAAAGTGGACATGGTATTTTAATTCAGTATAAAACTAAGATTTGCTAGTCCCAAATTTCATCTGATTATTTAAATCATTTTGAAGCCGATCATCTCACAGGAGAAGGATACCAAAGCTATCATGCTGGTGCATAGTAACTGTCCTGCTGGCAACCAAAGTTAAGCGTAAGATTAATTAAAATGTAGTTCAGTGAATATCAATCTAACAAAACTTGCTTTCCTTTGGATTTGGGCTTTAAGCCTGATTGACTTAATGTCTGAGAAGGCACAAACTCTGAATCAAGTTTTCTGCAGTTATAGTATTTATATGGATTTTCTGGTGTCCCGTTAGAGATAAACCCACACTAAGTCTTCCCCTTAGTGGGGTTTATCTGACTATATTTCCAAACTCATAAAAACAAGAGCAGGTAAGCCTCTCTGGTAACAGTCTCCGGATGAGAGCTGGAGCAGATGAGGTAAGAAGAAGCAGGAGGAGACAACGTCAGAGCCAAGCGCAGTTAGTACAGATTTAACTGCTGATTCAGGAATAGGCTGTGATTTTACAGCTAGCTATGTTGTACCAGACAAAACAGCCTCCAGCATAAACCTACCTCACCAGCTACTCTCACAAAACCTGTGGAAACTTAGTATCTGAGAGACCTGTACTTGTGCATGGTTGAAACCAGCTAAATGCTCAAATGCTGCTTTCAAAGGGTGGGGTGATACAGATGGGTGAACAGCATGCTTTCATGAGCCTTTTTTCTTTAAGAGACCAGGCTAAATGGTTTCCTCACTACTCTTGTGAGGTATAATGTTTTATTATATACCATCCTGTTATATTGATTTTAGATCTCTTGCTTAATTAAAACATATTAAAGCTTTAAATGAGACATGCAGGTGATAACATGTCTACTCTGTTTCTTTTCTGGCCTGACTCATATGACTGTTTTACTGTTTTCCCAAGAGAAAAAGATCCATACTTTCGGGAGTTGGATCCTGACATTTGACATACTGTCATTTATTTAATTCCTACAGTGATTTTAGAATTAAATTCCATAATTCTTAGGTGGAGTCACTCAAGAATTACTTAGCATATTCATTACGTGAGACACAAGGTCAGTCTATTTAAACATTCTTAGAGGTCTTCTACTTATGTCACCAACGATGATACCAATTCCGCAGCAAAGAGTTCTGATTGCGATTCTAGGATTTCAGCCTTAAATAAGTTAAAGGGTAGTGGTATTCATTTTTACATAAATTTGAAGAACGTCTTTAGCAGACAACATTTTTTACAATCTCTATTTGTAGATGCATTTGGTATTTCAGGTTAGATTGAATACTTAAGATTTCAGGAACAACAGAGTAAAGCTTCAGCAATGCACCACCTTTTAATCTATTGAGGAAGTGTCACATTTATTTATAGCTATTCTGATTAATGATAACTCTGTACCAGGGGGTATTTACACTGTCTGCTTTAAGCAACTATCTTTGTTATTAGGAACCACCTCTTCGAAGAAGTCTACTTTTTTTCTACTGGAACTTTGGAGGATATTCCTACCAGCAGCTACCCAACTTCAGGTACTTAATATGGCCTCCCTTCTTTCTCTCATAACCAAGTTAGATACTTAAAGTACAGTACATAAAATGATCAGTGAAGGGTAGAGGAAAGGAGACACAAAGGGAGGGTATAAAATCTCATGAAGAGCTAGAGTATGTGGAGCAAACGGTGAGTGACCTGACAAATAAGGTAGGGCAAGACCTGAAACAAGGCTGTGAAGACAGGCTGGGGGCTGGATTGGTTGGAAAGAGATAGGTAGGATAAGGCGCAAAGAGGAAATCAGTTTGGTTTGGCTAGGTAAGAACAGAAATAAGGACTTGGATGTTACAGGAGGAAATGGAAGTGATTGACAAGAAGACTGAAGCCAGGAGCTCCTAGGACAAGGATTTACTAAGCAAGGAGATTAGGGCCAAGATGAACAACCTGATAAATTAAATTAGGATTGGCTATTTGAGGAAGATAGGAATAGGGCACAGAGCCAGGGACAGGGATTAGAGGAGACAGACAAAAGATGGAAAGGATGGGACAGATGAATACACAGTTGGTGGAAAAGGGTGAAAATGGCATCTCAGCCCCAAGATTATCTGTTGTCAGGAAACCTGTGTGCCTCACCAAAACAAAAGCTGGCCACGTAAGGATAATAGCCTACTGCTAGTAGTTATTCCAACAGATCCAGGTATCAATAAGTGTGGTGTACCCACACACTGCACAGCAAGGCAAAACTTATTTGCTATGAGAATCTTCTCATTTTAATAGCTCTTAGGTGGACATGCAGTCAAAGTTTTTAGAGCTAAAAGCCACCATTAAATCATCTAGTCTGGTCTCACATTTAACAAACTCCATAGAATCTCTTGCAGATATGATTTCACCCAGTGAAAAAATATCCCTGCAAGCATAAAACCTGCTTTAACCTGTTATTTTTGGGTGCAATGCTGAGATACCACACATTTTTGTTATTTGGCACCAGTCCTTGGAAGGTTCAAAGGCACTGCAGAGATTCACCATCTCAGGTCAGCTGTCATCAAATCCCTATTGGTACTGAAATACTTATGTTCCTATGAACCTAAGATTTTGCCATAACGCAAACATACCTAGTCTTATTATTTTCACGTAGCTTGAACATTATAGTTCACACCTGAAGACTGAATGAGATTCCCAAAACAGGAAGTTCCCTCCCTGTTTCACCTACAGGGGCCAAATCATTAAACATTCTTCAAGCGCAACCACAAAGTCAGTGCTTCAGCAAAGGCAGCTGAAGACAAGATTGTTTGGCACCGGCTGTGATATGCTCCCGAGCTTGCCCTGGTGGCACAGTAATTAGGAAACTCCCCGGGAATGCAGCCATTCCCTACTGGCTTGCTTAGGCAGCTTCCTGATCAGAGGTTTCTGTGAAATCCACTCCCACTTCTCCTCCCACATTGTGCTGATGGTTGCTATAAGTGCCTACAAAGTGTCAGCCACAGCCCTGGGCCCTCCCTTCTTCCATCTTTTTCCCTTTTCTGCCAGCAACCTGTGAGGGAAGATGTGGAAGCAGGCATTAGACAAAAAGGCCAGTTGAGATGAAGTACTGGGATTAAAAAAAAGGGAACATTGTTCAGAGAACCTATATGCATGTTGATCCATCAGACTTGATCTTTGCTCTCTCTCCTTTATCTAAAGTATATCTGCACTTCTGACCCACCATCTGTAGATGTTTCTCTCTGTTCCTGAGAAGGGGCATAGGAGTAGGAGATCCAGAACTACAAGATGAGGCTGTATTTCTCTTTTCATATGCCAGTAAACAAATCCAACTGCTAGACAGAATGTGACATGCATTATATAACACAGTTCAGTCAGAATTTGTTTCTAATACTTACTTGGTGCAGGTCTCATACAATGTTTGGAAGCATGACATTCTGGAATGTTTCCAAAAACTGCCAATACCCTGTGGAACCAAAATGGCATAGTTGGATGAGTTGGTCAGAGGTATTCATATTAGAAGTGGAAGGTTCAGACCCAAATGTTTCCTAGGTATGTCTAATTGGAAATACGTTGAATCTAATTGTTTTTTTAGAATCTGTCAGCCAATTTGATTAAAAAATTCTGGAGATATTTAAAAAGCAAACTTTCTAAAGTGTAAACATGGCTCTTAGTAGAGCCAGTTTTTAGTAAAGATGACCAAAGAATGGGAACTTCTGCATTTAAATGGTGATAGTGTCAGGGACTCACGTATAGAATATGAAGAGTTCATGTACTGGAGAGTTCACATAGGCAGCTGGCAGTGCTAGGCTGATAATTACAGCTATCCTAGTAAGGCTGAGTCTGTGGAGGTCACAACTGCAATGGCAATGCAAACTTCTTTAAGTCCTTCAATTCACACTCAAACAGATGAGCAGGAACATCTAGGGAATGTAAGAGTGGGATCCATCTCATCTAACCTGACATATCTTCGCCAATGGAGTCTAGAGAGCAGTTCATCTGACTAAACATACATGTCTGCTTTAGAATGAGTTGACTCACTTTCTGGACAATATTGACTGTTTTGACTAGATCCTCATTGACTGTGACTCCAGGCCTATCAGCTGTCTCTACCCACTCTAAAACAAGAGAGAAAGTCAATGAGTTTGACTGAAGGCTAGGGATATTCCAGGACATGATCAAGTAAACTAGTAGCTAATATAGACTACCTTCCAGTTCTCTTTATAAGAGGAACTATTGAAGATCCTACACAGACATCACCATAGCAGAAACTACACTGAGACAACATGCCCAAAACAGGCAGTAAGTAAAAACAGAAAAAAAGAAAAGAATGACAAGGGTTTCTTTTACTCTCCAATAAGTATAGTGTTATTTCTTTTACAATGATATTTTATACTATGCATATATATACTAGTCAGCACCATTTATGAATATTAACCATGAACACACAAATTTTACACACTATTTTTAGGTAATCAAAGTCCTAGTATGTCAGGAAGATTAGAGTGTATGATACAATCTGAAAACTATCAAACAAATAAACTTAAAAAAAGATGCAGAAAAGATATCTTGAATTTTCAAAGATATTTAAATAGTCTTTTTTCCCTTAGTTAAGAAAATAATTTCTAATTAGTTACAGCTTCTTTTGTAGAAGTGTATTTTTTGTAGAAGTGTATTCTTGTGACCAGTGTTTAAGTGACACTTATACTAGACATGCTGAAAGAGTTGTTTTTTGGATCATGAAACCTCTTCTAAAATAAAACTGAACAGCCACATAATTTTTTCTTACAGAGTATGACATAATTGAATCTAAGTGTTGAAAACTGATAAATATTTTTTTTCCTCATTTGAAAAATCCCATTTACCCCTTCATGTTTCTAATAAAATAAGCCAGTGTGTGGATTTGTTAACATACTACTGAGGAAAGCAGAAAAGCATTTATATTCTAACTATTTTATTATATAAATAGAGGCTATTTTTTTAATCAAACTAATGATGAAGTGCTAGATTTAAGACAAAATCCTAGTAATGCTTTCTAAATACCAAAAATTAAAAATATGCTGGACATTTTTCTTTAAGATAAAGGTTGTGATTATCCACTCCCTTACATTTGTCTTGTTACCTATACCCATGGAAGCTGCTGCTGCCAAATCAGAGATCCATATCTATTTTGCAAAACTGTGAATGATTATACTGGGAGAAAGAAAAGTCACATATTCCATTAAAATATATATCGTGGATATTAAATTTTTAGTGGGACATAAAATAGGTTCATACTGTCTTCTTATAAAACATACAGAATTTGATCACAGTCATAAGGAGATAGCTAGCATTTTTCCAAGCACTGTGTTTAGAATGTGCATACTTTTTAACAAAACGATACTAATATGTCAGCTTTTCATTTTACATAGTTCTTCTTGGAATGTGTAGCTCTGAATATAATATTGCACAACATTCTGATGCCAACAACATTGCATTCTCATATAGCTTTGCTAATGCAAAAGTTAAGCAGAATGGTTGGAACATGGAAATTAACACCAGTTAGGAGACAATTATGATCTAACTCCAAATAGGTGCCACTCGCAGTCATGTACACTAGCTAGTACATCTACAGACAAATATGCATTAACTATTAAATAGATAAGAAACCCGCAGAGGAAAACAGCAATTTGTGCACACAGTCACATATGGTCTTATCCTGAAAGAACAGGGCCACTCCAAACCACTTTTCTTCCATCTCCAATCTCTTTTTAGGGCCATTGGAAGGAAAATGTTGCTCAGACTAATCCTGATTAATCATCCTCTTAGGTCTTTCAGGTTTTCAGTGGAGAAGCATGAATACTCTGAATATAGAGCCGGGCTTTTCAAAGTTCAATACAAAGAGCCAGATTCAACAAGAGATTCAGGCAGATTTTAGGGTTCTACATTAAAAACTGCAGTCCTCAAAATATAAACTCTTTTGACATCGAAATGTGGAGATGCCTCACCTCTGACACTTGAGCTCTTTAACATGCAGTGGCAAATTTAAATTGGAGAGCAGAAACTGTTGCCATCTGTTGCTCTCTGCCTTGCCTTCTGAGGGACAGGCTGGAAGTCACCTCTGGAGATTATCTAGTCCAACTTCTCATTCAAAGCTGGTCCAAATACAGCAGGTTGCTCATGGCCACATCCAGTTGGGTTTTGCACATCTCTTAAGGATGGAAATTCCACAACATCTATGGACAACCTGTTCTAGTGCTCAACCACCCTCATAGTGAAAAGATTTTTCTGTACATATAATCAGAATTTCCAGTGTTGCAACTCGTGTCAATTAACTTTTGTCCTATCACTATATACCTCCATGAACAGTCGGGAACTCTTCTCTGTATCCCCCTCCATTAAGTAGTTGCAGACAGCAGTAAGATCCCCTGAAGCCTTCTCTTCTACAAGCTGAACAAGCTCAGTTTTCTCAGCCTCTCCTCATATGCCTTGTACTCCAGCCCATGTGATCTTGGTGACACTTTGCAGCAGCCATACCAGTGTGTGAATGCCTTTCTTGTACTGGGCAACCCAGAATAGTAATCCAGATGCAGTCTCACATGAGCCAAATAGAGGAGAATAATTACTTCTCTGGACCTACTGACTACACCCTTGCTAGTATAGTCCAGGATGCAGTTGGCCTTCCTTGCCCCAACTGGTGATTCACACTCAGCTTGTCTATCAGGACTCCAGGTCCCTTTCTGCAAAGCTGCTCTCTAGTCAGCTGACACCCAGCCTGTGCTGGTGCATGGTGTCATTCAATCCCAGATGCAGGACTTTGTCTGCCATTGCTGAGCTTGATGAGGCTCCTGTCAGCCCATTCCTCCAGCCTGTCCAGGTCCCTCTGAACAGCAGCTCCAGCATATCAACAGCTCCCCCACAATTTGGTATAATCCACAAACTTGCTGAGAATGCACTCTCCCCATAGTCCAGATCATTAACACTGAAGGCATTAAACAGTACTGGCCCCAGAATCAGTCCCTGAAGGGGATCTCTACTCGCAACCAGCTGTCAGTTGGACTTTGTACTGCAGATCACAACCCTTTGAGCCTGGCAGTCCAGCCAATTTTCCATCCACTTTATTTCCACTTACACTGTCCATATCTCATCTATAAAGACACTGTCAAAGACCTTGCCAAAGGTGTTGCTAAAATCAAGGTAAACAACATCCACTACCATACCCTTGCCCATAGAGTCCATCATCTTATCCTAGAAGTCAGTCAGCTTGGTCAGGGACAGTTTGCTCTTGGTAAATCTAAGCTGCCTGTTTCTAATCATCTTCGCTGATAAGCTTGCAGTTCCCTGGATCTTCTTTCTTGCCCTCCTTGAAGACAGTTATGACATTTGTCTTTCTCCAGACTTCAGGGACTTACTTCCCCAATCACCATGGCCTGTCAAAGCTGATGGACAGGAACCTCACGATGACATAGGCCAGCTTCCTCAGCACCCTCAGATGCATCCCCTCTGGTCCCATGGACTTGTGTATGTTCAAAAAGCTTAAGTGTTCAGTCTTTTTCTGCTGTGGGCACTGCTTCATTCTCACAGACTCTGCTACTAGCCTCAGGCCTGAGGGCAAACTTTACCAGTTTTAAAAAACAAAAAAACAAAGACAGAAAAAGGCATCGAGTACATCAACCTTTTCCATATCTTTTGTCACTAGGTCCACTGCCACATTGAGCACTTGACCCACATTTTATGCCCTTCACTAGTTTCAACTGCCCTTGCTAGTTTCAACATCAGCTTTCCCAATTCCCTCCCTGTTGGCTTGGGCAATGTCTCTATATCCCACCCAGCTAGCCTGTCCCTGCTTCTACCTTCTGTGTACTTTGCTTTTCTGTCTGACCTCAGTCAAGACTTTCCTGTTCATCCATACCGGCCTTCTGTCACTTTGCTCAACTTTCTGTGATTTGGAATGGATCGTTTCTGTGCTTTGAGGAGGCCGTCCTGAAGGTCAATAACCTCTCCTAGAACTCCTTGCCCTCCAGGGCAGGCTCCCATGGGATCCTGCCAAGCAGATTCCCAAACAAGCCAAAATCTGCTCTCCAGAAGTTCAGAGTTGCAATTCTTCTATTTGTTGTGCTCACTTCTCTCAGGATTTTAAACTACACAATCTAATGGTCATTGCAGCCAAAGCTGCCCTCAACCTTCACTCCCCAACCAGTCTGTCCTGGTTCATGAGTAACAAGTCCAGCAGAGCACCTCCCCTAGCTGACTCATCAACCACCTGTGTCAAGAAATTGTCATCAACACATTCCAGAAATCTCCTGATTTTTTCGCACTTAATCAACGCTTCAAGTGCTGCCATGTGTCAGGAACACAGTGTCCCCTAGGATAAGGAGTTGGATTGCTACTGTCTTGACAGCAGAAACCTCATTTGGCCTTCAAGATCTGAGTATCTTTATCACCTACTACAGAGAATCCCAGGGAAAAGGCTTGCTTTAACACAGCTGTAGCACTGAGAAATTCTGTGGCTCCAGAGCTAAGGGTCCACAACATATCCTGAGGAGAAATGTGATACGAGTAGGAGAAGGCTAGAAACATACTGTGCTGCCACGGCCTGTTGCCACAGCTGCTCCCTTCATCAACTCTAACACAGCTAGGAGTGGAGAGGGAGAGTAGGAGACATTCTCAGGTCGTTGGGGCTAACTATGCAGATGACCAGACCAGTCCTACCCATGTTGAATAATGATTCACCAGTGTCAAAGGAACACAAACTACTCTAGGACTGATCAGTGCCAAAGATGAAAAAGATAATATATGCTTGCAACCATTTCAAATAGGCTTTTATCAGGTGAACCAGTGCATGAGATGACCAGCTGGTGCCATACTTCACTTCCCAGTGAGCCTCCCTCGTAATCTCATGTGTCCAAGAAGTCTTGATATAGTGAGAGTGCGAGCTGCTTTCCCTAAGGAAGACTTTTTAGAATGGCCTCTGACTCAGTGATGAAGGCTTTTGCCAGTGCACAGCTCCTGCCCATAGTGCACTGTGGCCACAGGCTTCTGAATCTAATAACGTCTTCATAACCTTCTGAGTTTGTAATTCTGCTCCTGATCTTTCCTTGCTCTAAAATAATGACAGATTGAGCATTTATTAGAAATATATCTTCTAAGGCAGTTAAGGCCATTTGCACAGAAGAGGATAGGAGCCAGCCTTTATAAGCTCTGCTGAGTGAAAAGTAGTCTTTGGAGATGCCCTGTAGAGGCACATACACATCTTCAGTGTTTAATAAACAGAAAACCACTTACTGTCTATCTGAAATTCACTGTAACAGTCCACTCCGTCTCAGCAGCGTCACTGAGAGAAACTGGTTGGAGGCACTCCCTGCCTTATAGTCTATGCAAAAGTGGAAAAATTCTCTGATCTTGAGTAACAGGCCCTGCATACATCCTACAAGGTGAATACAGATATAGTCTTTCACTTAAGACAGAATCTGGGTTTTCTTTGGTGAAGGCTGTAACTTCCCCGGTGATTTATTAGAAAGAGGAAGATGACAACTCTTCCTCCTGTTATCTTTCTTACAAAATCCATGACTCCTTGTCATATTTAAAGTGAAAGGACATAGACACCAATCAGGACAGCATTCTAGGCTGTAATTCCCAAGTAAAATAGGTACCAGCTGATAGCTTTATACAGCTCCAAGACCCTCTTTTGCAAGAGTCCTTTGTAGCTAGATTAAGCCATCCCACTCGCTCTTGACTTTCACAGTTCCTGTTCCATGACAATTATCCTGCCCCTGGGTACAAGGTAGGTTAGAAACCTAACCTAAAACTGCAGATTCGCCTGCTGACTGAATACTTTAGAAAGCTTTTTCAAGCATTACAGCCAAGCTTCAAGAATATTTGAAGCAGGATAGTATATTTAAAGTTCTTCACCTACAAGCTGGATACTGTATAGACCTCAGGTTCACTTTTTCATCTGGGTTCAGATTTTCCTTTTCCTTCAGACTAGAATTCCTATGCCTTCGGAAACTGGGTTGCTTTTCAGGTGCTGAATGTTCCCTTTGCTCTCTTCATTGACAAATATTACACTGTGAATGTTAAAGGATACCAAATTTGGGCTTTGTAGAAAGAAGTGGGAATACAGTCTCTGTGCAGCCCTCTGCCACTGAAAAACACAGCCAAGTTCATGAGAAAGGCCATTTTAAAATTGTGTTTTTTCTCCTTAACCTCTTTAACCACTTCAAGCCCAGGTGCTATAATTTCCTTCAAACTTCATTTAATCACTAACCTTAGTTCTAAATTAAAAAAAAAAAAAAATATTGCAGGAGCACTTAGATCCCCCAATCAGAACGTCATATTGTATTAAGCATCATATGTTCCATATATAACAAATACAGTCTCAGGTGTTTGCATTCTTAAGCCATGCTACTTCTGTTATCTGCATACATAACTTTATACATGAATAATCCCGTAATGTTAAGGGGATTTCAGAGATATAAAGTTAAGACATTTTTAGATTATAGGCAGATTCAACCTGAACAGGAAAAAAACACTTATGAAAAAAAGAACATGGTATCAGTTAAAGAATTATTTGTCTCTATAAACACTAATTAGCTGTTTCTGCTTTTTTTTTTTTAAGAATTGTAAACAGACAAAAGTTTAAGAAACTATTAGAGATAAGAAAATTAAAGGTATTGTTACCATTTTAAGTGAAATAAAAAACTTAAAAGGATGTCAACTGCTTCTGAGGCATCACTGATTACATTTAAGAGAAAAACACGATACTCTCCTTCCAGTTCAGCCACAGCAATTCTGAAGCACCTGGCTTCATTGATTTTACATGAAATGCTGAACTGGGAGCTGTTTTAAACAGAAACTGAAGTTGAATGAAAGAGAAATTAAATTATAACACCAAGTTATTTATATAGTGTTTCTCAATTCCCAGAAAAGTACAGCAGCTGGGCTGGAAGACTATGAACTGTGTAGCTAAAATCTGGAAATTTTACTTTTTAAAAGAGGGGTAAACAAGTTATTTTGTTTTTTCATTTCCATTCCTGACTTCTCATATCCACTCCTCTAGTTCATGTAATAAATAAAGATTTTTACTTTTATAATTTCCTATTGTGGTAAATAAGGTTCGACACTGAAGAACATGAATTTAGTTCATCTTGACTACTCTGAGCCTGTCCCAAGGTGTAACCTGCATGCCATATCTTCTTACTTCATATGCAGAGGCATTTGACTTGCCATTCTGGAGCCTCCCAAAGCTTTCAAGCAATGCAAACATCACTCCTGTGCTAGGACTGTAACACATGGCGAGGAGTTGGGTTGTGCTGATACACAGTAGGGCTGTTCTGCAGAAACCAAATCTCTAGCTGCAAAAGGAAGACAGTGGAGGTGATAGGCTGATGTTGCTGGATTAACTTGGGCTCCCAGCCCAATTCCTTTCCATCAGTGACACTTCCACTGCGAGCTGTTAAGAGCTCTCTCTCTTCTTGTTTCCCTAACGTGTGGCATAGGCTTGATAGGATTGACATGGTGGGGGAAGCTTTCTAATTGAAAATGAGCAGGTAAAGTCTGTACTTAATTTTCAATTGCTTAAGTTTACCATTTAGACTATAAAATCATAACTTAGGGTTAATTTCAATTTCACTGTTCCCTCTGTACTTCTGGGGGAATCTTTAAGCTCCAGACTGACATGCTGTAGCTCCAGCTCCAAAGGGTTGCAGAGAAGTAGTAGAGGAAGTGGGAGCTGTAAAGGCTAAAATGTGTCAGAAACAAAGGCTGAGGCTTACCAGAAATTAAAACCCATGGGTCTACAGGAAGGCAGCAGTACTGAGAGTTAAGCGGAGACAACCCAGTGCTAAAATTCGATTTTAATCAGTATATGTTCATTGAAAATAGTAATTTTACCAAACTCAGGTCTCTAGTATGGGTCTTTTCTCTCATTTGTATGAAGCAGTAGGGAAAGGACAGCCACTCCAGCAACATCCTGCATTTGCACTGCTTTAGATGTGAAATTCATTTCATATATGCATGTATCTTAAAACTTATGCATAGAAAATTTATAGAAAAAACAGAAATGTGTATGTATAGACATTTACATATAGATGTCCCACGTTCCTTTCTTGTGATTCTTAATGACTGAGGAGAAAAAACTTACTTCCAAATCCCAATCTTTAATTTATCCAGCAAACATGGCAGCTTCTCTTTAGGCTCAGCTTCCCTCCAGCCCTGAGGACCATAGACTTCAATATTTAGGTCTTCAGTAGCAGTGCAACATTCTGTGGTATATAGGCTGAAAGCTATCAAGAGAAGGAAAACGTAATAGGGCAGGTCTTCATAGCCAAAATGCTTTTTCTACCTAATTTCTGTATAGTCTATGCCCATCCCACAAGGACATGCTACATTTCAAATGAAAATTAGTTTTCTATTTCTGTTTTCTTGTAAATACCACAGGATGACAGTTGTACCCCAACTGCCCTGAAAAAGAAATAAAAAGCACAGTTAACTATTCAGCCAGGTGCCCTCCCCTTGCCTGTGCCAACTGGGCACACTGAACTAGAGGAAAAATTTAGCAGAAGACACAACACCTCTCCTTCCTCTTTTCCTTTTAAGTAGCCACAAGGACGGAAAGACTAGAAGCACCTAATTGCCTTGATTTCAGGTTTCTTGGACTTCCTAATCAGTGTGCACAAAAGGGATGATGCTTTGTCCTTCTGTTGTTACCCGAACGGCAGAGCCTTAGAAGGTGGAAAAGGAATAAAATATTGGCCTTGGAGATTTTCACAGCTGAGCATGGCAGCAGTTGCCGCTTCCATGGAAAGGGAAAAGTAAAGGGAAATGGAACAACAAGAGCTGCAGTCTCCCTTCCTCTAAACAAGAACATGAAGTGGAAGAACATTAAGCAGAGGGGAATATAATGGAAAAAAACCTGAGCTGAATAAAAAGCTAACAGAAGCAGGGGAAACACTGAAATGCATCTGAAAGGACATATGTACTTGAGATTAACATTTAACTGCATATACAGGATTAACACAAATTCAGCTTTGGCTACACCATTTGGTTATTTGCAGTGTATATCATCTACACAGCTATGCTCCAACTCCTTCAAAGTCCAACAGCATGAAGACTTATCCTATCCACCAGACTGCAAAACATACTTTTCTTTTCACCATTCTTACATGGTGATAAAGTTTGAATTCACAAGCCCTCTTCTTTTTCATTTGGAAAACTGACTTCCTCATTCCTGCAGACAGATTAGTAAACAGAGAGCAAAAAATCACCACAGATAACTACACACCAATAGAAAATAGAACCCGCATGCTATGAAGATACTAAGAAATCTAGAAAGAGAAATGTCTTTAGTTACTTCATACCGAATCAATGCCATTGCTATTGCAAACTTAAGGTCATAATTTTTACAATTGCAGCTCTAATTAAGTAAATTCAGGCCTTCATTTCTTAACAGCTTGGTGTTAAAAGTTTCTTATATGTATTCTCAGATGATATAACCATGGGTAATTCCACTGAAGACTTTGGAGCTTATTATTCACCTTCAGTCTCAGAAACTGTAGTTCACACTGCCAAACAGCTAAATGGATTCAGATTATATATGGAGAACAACGTGTGCCTTGATTAGTTCTGACTTCCGGAATGGGCAAGTCCAGGTTACTTCTAGGTTAGTAAAGTAGCTAAGATTTTTAAGAACAAAACTTTTTAGAGCAAAATTTATTTATTCAAAAATTGGTAAATCAGCTGTTTCATTTTACAAAGAGGTGATGGATGAGCTTCTAGGAGGTACACAGACCTGTGACCATAGAGACAGGCAGTAACACAGATTCAGATATTGCAGATCTAGACATCTGCAGTTCATGTCAGGCTGAGAGTGCTATGGAGTATGAGAGCTAGTGCTACATCACGATGCAGATACAGGCTGACAAACTGACCATAGTTCTGTGTTCAGTTTAATCTGGTACTAAAAGAGGGAGCCCTTCCTTCCCCAAGCCGTTTTTTTCCACATTCTCTTGCACTGACACTGCCCTTCACACAGTGAGTCTTGTTAGGTAACAATTCCATTTAAAACGTAACTTTTTTGCCCTGTAAATTTTCAGCTGGATTGGTCTTGAAAAAGGTTGCGGTACAGCTGCATGAATGCTAATGCCAGCATGAAGGAAGAGGATGAAGGTGGATGATACCCTCCTTTTTGGAAGCAGCACCAATTTAAGCTTTATTAAACTAATTGTGGAGCTATCTGCTAATAACTAATCACTAGCACTGGCTTCAAAACTTTGCATCTGAAGAAATGAGTTCCAGT
Source organism: Dromaius novaehollandiae (assembly GCF_036370855.1). NCBI lineage: Eukaryota > Metazoa > Chordata > Aves > Casuariiformes > Dromaiidae > Dromaius > Dromaius novaehollandiae. The sequence goes on from NC_088098.1 coordinate 30,752,001, forward strand.
CAGCTAGTGCACAACTGTAAAAATCCATTCTGCTGCAGAATCAAGCTATTATTGCTACTCAGAAACTAGCTACTCAGACTATTTCCAAATCACGGATAACTAGTTTGGCAAGTCAACTATTATACTAGATCAGTGATGTTATTATGTAAATTATTTACCTGCAGGTTTTCAACATCAGGGATTTGTCTGATATCTTAGCTGTTCCTAGAACTAGATAGCACCCTAGACCCACATTGGTCAAGGGGAGATACAGATACCGAATGTGCATATGTTCATGACTCAAGAGGTGATCTCATGGAACAATTGCTTCCTAAGTTCTATTTTTTCCAGATTTTGAGGAAATTTTTGAGAAGCTTTTGCCTCACAACTTGCCCAATAATAGAACTTGGACCTGTCTGTTACTTTTTCCCCCCGCATTCAAAAGGTTTAAGGGGCTCCTAAACTGCATGGAATATTTTGTTCCCAATTAATTTTATGGTTTGGGGTAAGCAGAATCTTAAGCTAACACATAATTTGGCACAGACAATTCAAGAGCTACTTCCTATGGTAGCTAGTTTGTGTTTAATGAGATGTCATTTCAGTAGATTGTATAAATTGCTGGCTCTGTTTTTATACTTTAATAAAATGTTTGCATAGCTCCTGCTTCTCCTTTCATTACAATTAGGCAGGCAGAAGTTCAAACAACAAAACTTTACTTATTGTTCATGTCTGTAAGTTAAATAACCACTGCAAATGATAACGTGTTTTTAAACAGTATAACACTGTGCAAATCACTGGTAAGTTGTACTGAAATTGCAGTGCACTTTTAAGAAGTGACTAAAATGTGAAGGAGGAATGCAAGTATCAGCTTCTTACAGTTCTCCCATTTCTCCACACACCCTTATTTCTTGTGCAAATGATGCATCAAGGAATATAATGAGACTGTTTAGGATATTTACATTCTAGGATTAAACACTACAAATGTATATATGTCCAAACTGTATATCTTCTATTTAAGTCTAGTCAGACAAAAGACTATTTAGTATTAACAGTCCACTTCTTTCTTCCATCCCACAGAAAATGCTGAAAAGTCCTTTTTAAAGAGCTCAAAATATGAAGTATTTAAAAAATATCTAAACCTTAGAAAAAAAATGGCAACACTGTTGTAGGATACAAATTCAACTGGTTTCTTTGCAAATATCTTTACCTACTACCTTTGAGTAGTGAACTGGCAGCAGCTTTGTCCAATTAACTTTCACAAGAACAAAGCACGAGACCCATTTCTCAGTGCTCAAGTCCTGACTACTTTTATCATCCACAAGGTATTACACCAAATACCAGGACCCTGGTTTTGAGAGATGATCCAACATTTTCTGAGCACTACCACTCGAGTGCTGGACTCCAGTTCCAACAGCCTTACATGTAGACACAAACCCCTTTTAGGAACTTGAGTTCAGGTCCAGGAAAAAGCTACAGGAACTGTGACTTAAAGAGCTCCTGTTCCCTTACTGATACATGGAGGGCACCAGCACAGAGAATGGCGCACTCAGCAAGGTCTGCGCAGTGTTGCATTTGATAGTTTGCACTCAAAATGTGCCACCCTAGATAGCTGGCCTGCAGTGCCCTGTTCTCTTGTCACATCCAGGCACATGCACCTGCCTATTTACTGCCTCTTTTCTCAACGTTAGAGATAAAACTTCCAATAACTTTACTTGCATGTTACAAAGCTGTGTTTTTAAAGTTTATAGTATGTGTACCTCTACTTAAGATCAGCAGGCTTTATCAAAGCAATAATAAATTAAACCAAAGTAAGTTTTGTTGCTGGTAGCTTTGCTTTTGCTAATTTTTGTATGTGTTCCTAACAGCCAGTGAGCAGTACCTGAGGTTTCCTCTTTGGCCAGTGTAACAGTAAAGAACCTCTTTCATCAGCTAGGACAACCCATTTTCAGGACACCTGAACAGAAATGGTGGCACGGAGAGCTGTGACAATGAGGTATGCATGACAGATTTTTAGAAGGTGAGTGACTGCATTAACTGCATGTTTGACGGTGTTTTGTTAGGGAAAGATTTCTTGAACTACCTAAAAGGCTAGCCAGAAAACTGCCATTTTTTCCTTCAAAAATTTGCAAATATCACATCCCCTCACTTTCTGTGAAAAGATCTTGAAGAATTCCGAAGCTGCTTCAAGTACTTGTTTGAAAACTGCCTCTGTTTCCCTCCAACTGGCACTGAACCACTGCAGCGATGCAGAACAGCCTGGCCATTGCCACTGGGTGCTTCATGCAACTTGTCATTGAAACCAAAACAAACAGGAAAGTCTGCCTTTCTGCATCTTCCCCAGGACCAAACAGCACCAAGAAGTAGGCTTTTGGTGAGCCTTCACAATAACAACTTTTCAATATAACATCAAATACCTAATGGAATACTTAATAGAGAATTTTTATAGAACAGTGTTATTAACTTTAAACCATAAAACTTTTAATTTCATAGTAACTGTGTTTATGAAGACCATATAAAAGGAACTGGAAACCTTTCCCTCCCCCCTCAGCCATGTTTTCATTTTTACGTAACAAGAGCCATGCGACCATGGGGTAACCCTTTGTGTGGTCTAATTACATTGCTGCAAGACATATACTGAATATTTTGTGAGAATGGGATGGGGACAGGATAAGTACAAATAAAGCAAACTGCTGTGTAAAGCTCTTCTATGGCTTTCACACCTAACTGAAGTCAGTAGCACCACAATGAAGACAAAATCCTTTTATCATTACGCTCATTCACCAGACAATCCTTCCTTTAAATTAAACAATTAAACAAACAAAAAAAGGAGATAGCAGGTAGTACTTACTACACCAAGCCTTTGTTAGCTGTGAAACCACCAGAACCCCTTGAGCAGAGAATATCGAACTAAATAATCATTTGAGAGTTTTTCCAGGACATCCAGTTAGTTGATCAAACTGTTCCAGGCGGTCTGGACTGAGATGCTGTAACCGCAGTTGAACTGAGGACTATTCCAACCCTGAATGCTTCATCCTCTGCTATGTAACTCTCCTCTAGAAGGCAACAGATACCACAGGCAACACTGAATGTGCTGATCACAGCTCTGCGTAGCAAAGGAATACATCTCAGACACACGAGTTCAGCCAGTCCATTTAACCTAACACTACACAGTTGCTTCAGCTGTTCGTAGCCCTAAGCCTGTTCAAAGAAGTCACCACAAAAATCACTGGTGTAAAGAATATTTTTACTACTTGGATTACAGGTACAGCACTTGCTATACTCCTTTTATGTACTGACTATACATACAGCTATGTTCTGAGCAATTAGTATGTTGGGATGATCTGTGCATATCAGCTAAAAATCACTCCAAAATTGCACTTTATGTCTGCTTCTCTGTAGCATTAGGAGGAGGATACTAGAAATAGCAGAAGACAAAAGAACAGGGAGATGCACAGGATAGCTAAATTCCTATACTTCAGCGCAGCTTACAGGTATGTTGCAATCACATTAGAGATTGCATACAGTGACTATAAATGCAAACGGAGCAAAATGGCTACTAAAATATATTTTCAGGATTGAACTTTCAGAGGATTTCAGGTTCCAAGACACCTTATTACAAGAAACAACTGAAGATATTTTCCTGAACTTTCGACTATTTGGGATGGTGTTTTCCAGGCTAGATGTGTGCCTCAAGCTGATGTTTTCAAAAGAAACTTTCAACAAGAAGAGATCAGGTCAATGTAAGAATGAAACTGGAGGAAAAACTCATTTTTACTCAAGTACAAGAAAAACCTTCTTAATGTACTTGAAAGGGGCTACGATTTCTTTACTTTGAAGCTAGAATTTGAAATTTAGTGGGAGAGCAGACTTTGAATCAGGGATATGCCTTTTGGGCAGTTTTCCCACTGAACAAGAAGATAAAGCAATAGGCTTTTGAATCTCATTCTGTACATGCAGAGCAAAAAGAAAAAAGGAAAAAAAGAAAAACTTTTAAAGAAGCCAGAAGCTAAGTTTTCTAAAAATTAGGTGGTATTAAGCAATGCTGCAGGTAGGTCCTGTAACACCTTAGCAGTATTACTCCTACCTGAGGCAGCAGTGGGGACTGGAATTAAGGCTGGGGCTCCACTGTTCTCAGTGCTCCCTCTTCTGGCACCCAGGCAGTGGAAAGGATGGATGCCTACCTACAACACCAAGAGGGTAAAATGTAGAGCTCGCTGGGGAGGAGAAGAAAGGGTGATGGTGGGATGGATGGTACAGGAAATTAATGCTATATGTATACCTAATGCTAATGTATACCCAGATTCTATCCTTGTTTTTTTCCAGGGATCTACTCAGAGCAGCAAGTCTCTTGCATCTAATTGGTGCCCTCTAAGGAAGTGCTTCTCATTCTCCAAATTCCAAATTTGAGCCTCTGGAATCTAAAAATCAGAAATACCCAGCACTATCTAGAATATTTATACTGCTTCCACCACTGCAGCTTCTGAGCACTTCAAGCATTTCTTAGAACAGAACACCACAATAGTCTTGCAATAGGAAAGCCCTAATATTGCAAACAGCACAACAGAAATGCACAAGTTAAACAGGAAGCTTACAGCTTAATTTAACACGGCTCTAAAGTTACAGCTAGCACCTCCATTTCTGAACCTACTCTTGAATAACCTGTAAATTATATCCATTATATCCAACTAAATGAAGAGCACCCCAAGTTAGCAGCTGTTTTTGTATCGATTGCCTCTGTGCCTCCGCTTTCTCAATTTTAAAGTGATGATAATGCTACTATTTCAGTGTTGAGAACTCATTAATATATGTGAAGCATTCAGATACTCTACTAATGATTATTCTAGAAAAGCCTGTAAGGAAATGCACACACTCTGTATTCTGATCAAGATTTAACATCATGCAGAAAAAGAGGCATGTCCTCTTCTTTTTTTAATTCAGCAAGCAGTAGCCATATCAAACTGAATGAAGGATCCAGTGGGTAGGGGGGGGAGGAGTGTGTGACCATGTAACTGGACTATTGTAATACACATGCATGATGCCAAGCAAATGGAAAGTTCTTATGTAAAGAGCACTGAATTTTTCAATCCTAATATTTTTGACATTGCTCATATGTAATATATATAATTTTAATGTTCAGTTGCAGAGAGAGACTATTGGACTTTTATTTAAACTCAAGAGATCATCAATAAGTGAAAAAATTCCAAAATCTAAATAATTTATTCTAGAAATAAAGAAATTGATCCCGATATGAATTTGGCTCCAGCCAGTTACCCAAAATTTAAAAATGGTAGTAAGAAACCCTCTCTGAAAGCTTAGCTAGCATATTTTGGCCAAAGGACAGGATTCCTTAGTACAGTGTTAAACAATGTGGAAAACCTGCATTATCAAATATGTACTATAATTTTTGTATAGTATTGAAAATGTGACAACACCTGGATTAAGGACATACAGCCCCATTTTCATACATGTTAAGCACAACTAATTCCAAAGGAACGCAATGGGGGCTCTGTAATAGCTTGGCAACACCTCGGAGAAACAATTATGACCCACATTATTTCACTTTCTTAAAGCAAAGCAAAGAATGAGCCCAGACTTATTAAAATGCAGGTAGCAGATCAAACACAATATTCTAAGATGCTCATTCACAGACAGGCTTACTTCACTTTTATTGTCTTATAAACCTAGCTAAACTCGCGGCATTAAAAAATATCCACCTTGACTTTGTAAACTAGCATTACAGTAACTTGATCAAAGATGAAATGACATGGGAAGAAGTTTCACTCAGAGAGACCATACTGCAAGCTCGGGGTACCAAAAAACACACCCATCACTACTATTTGCATTGGGTCATATACTACAAGCAGTTCCTTGTGCAGCACATAACTTAGGTCACTGGAAATTTGTATTTAAGTATCTAAAATAAAATATCTAAAACTATACAGAAAGCCTTAAAAATACAAATCAAGTGCGAATAACTGCAGTACTATATTACTGAATCAGCAAAAGATGGAAATATAAATTGTGCGTTAACTGCACCTAAGGAGTTATATCTGAAGGGGAAGTTGCCCAGTACACTGTTGAGAGCCCCTTAGAGAGGTCTGCCCACTTAAAACTTTATCAGAAACTTTCTCCTCATTCCCTTGCCTGGGCCCACATTTTCTTTCATCCTCCTGTCTCCTTCACCAGGACTGAAGACATTCTTCCAACTTCCGTACTGTCCTTGCATACATGCAAGGGAATCTCACAGAGGGAAGAAACCTTTTCCTGGCTTGCATAGCTTCCCAGCTCTGTGCACAAGTTAGAGAAGAACAAAGCTAAGTAGACTATTTCATGTAATACATTTTAACACTTCTAGCTCTAATATTCTGAGACTGCACTTTTGTCTCTTCGTAAGGGGTTAGAAAGTTTCAGGAACTTCATGTTCACTCTCCTGTAAGCAATACTTAGTACATCTCAGCTCAGACACAGACATTCTCCCAGGTCAGTGCATTAGTGGCTCTCAAACGTAGCAATCCCGGTACTAGCTCTGGAAGGCCCAAGACCAATGACTGATGGAAGATATATACATCATCATATACGCTCTATTTCTTTTACTTTTTTTCCCCCCTAAGCATCCTTGTTTATCCTCTGTTTGCAACAAGATCTGGGTAAGACACACCGTATGTTAAGATTCAAAATTCAGAGATAGCAGCAGCTCAGCCCAAAAAACACTTTTATAATACCTGGACATGAACACACTCATAGGTTCCTCTAAGAGCTTCAAACACTACCACGTTACTGCAAGCAACAGGAACCGATACTTGACTACATTTGATGGCTCTTTATATGCAAACAATTTCAAAAATTGTTTCTCACTAGCTTTATTCAGTTATGTTAGATGCTACTACAGTTAAACACAAGTTCAATGTTTTAAGTGCAATTTAAGTTAGGTGTCCCATCAGCATTTAATCAATGTGGTAAATTTGAGCTTTTTTTCCCCTCTTTCAGTTAATCTGAAAATATGGATACTTCCTTTTATCCAGGCAATAGAACAGCATTCAGTGCAACACTGCTTGTTTATCACAAGTCGGTAAGACAGAATCCATAAGGAGATTGACAGATAGACTGAGAACCATAATTAAACAAAAAAAAAAAGAAAAGATTTTTCTCCTTTGAAAGTGTATCTGTGGGTAGTCATACATTTTTCACTGTTTAAGTACTTGATTAGCTTGGATGATTTCAACTGACTAGTTAAAGTGTTGTTTAATCAGTATTACTTTCATTAACTAAAATTTTTGAAAAGTTTTTGCAAAATATATTACATTGAAATGAGTAAGTTGTCATATGTATCATCTGTCTGCACACTTACGGTTGCATGAACTACTTCCCTTTTCTTTTATGCCAATATAGAAAGTTAACTAAGGCAACCGCTTACTCAGAGAAATTTGTATGTGTTTAGCTACTTTTGACTGCCACTTAAATTGGTAAAAAATACAAAGAGAACACAGGGCTACATTATGAGCAAATATTTCTGGTAGATGATCTGCAATACTGAGAATTCTCATTCTAGGAGCGTTTTATCACTTAAACTTCTAAAAAATATTATAAAAAAGTTATTAGGTTTACAGTTTTTGCTTTAAGTAACTAGACCTCCCCCCAACCAGTGTGATACCACCATTCTTACTCTATAAAAGCTTTTACAGTTTGAGACAAATTTAACCTGATAGTTTCCCTATTTCTGAACTCAGTTCCTTTTTAACATTCAAAAGGACTCTCTCAGTTTTGCATTTCAATCAAACTTTCACACATCCAACTAGAAACATGAATCACTCTAGTGCTATTTCAGGGAACAAGTACAGCTATAGTGGCAGGGGAGGTGTAACATCTACAAGATCACACAAACACACAGGTAATCACAAACTAATGCTTCAGTCAGGTCATTTATTGACTGCAAACATGTTTTCCTTTTAAAAAACTTGCACCAGTTTGCCATCAGGATATCCATTACTTTTACTGTGCTGCAGACCAATGCTTGTTAGAATCTCAAAATATTTTCCACCATTCAGGCCCCAATCCGTGTTACAGGTGCAATACCCTAGGAAATGAAGCAAGTATTTTTGGCCTGAAATGTAAGAAAAGGATATGAATTTGATAGTCTTTCTAAACTTACTGTTGAAGTACTGTCCACCCCAAGTGTTTAGAACTCATATGTCACAACCTACAAAAGAATTATGATTTCAAAAGCACTGCAATTTTGAAATCAAGTGGAAGTGCATTTATGTATTTATTTTTACTTCTCCTTCAGTTGCATTTAGGGTTTTCCTGCTTCATGTTTCATACTTCATTGCACAACTGAAAAACCCTCAGTTTTGAAGTGTCTTTAATTCACAGCCTAGCTGATCATAAAATTCCTTGATTCTAACAGCTGGATCTTTGTGAAAAAACAGCAGTATTAGAAAACTACAGTAAAATTACAATAGTTACATGTAACACTTAAGAAATCATTTAATCAAGTTACTTACATATTTACAACAGTGTTTATGTAATCCATTTTTCCATCTGTTATTTCCTAAGTAGTAATAACAGAAAAATAAGTTGAAATAAGGCAGGCAGACAACACAAGGCGATTTAGGAAGGAGATGTCACAAGTCATTTAAATCAACATCTTAAAAAGTTGGTTATTTTCAATGTAAAAGCATTCTTTAATTTTTTTAAAGAGATTATCTAGAACAAGCCTGCAATGGTAGTAAGTTCCACTTACAGGGAAGGCAGGGGAAATTTTGTATAAATGTGCAAGTGTACATTTGCTTTGCCACCTTTGCTGTACTGTTTATCATTTATTTTTAAATACCAGACCTTTAATTTATGATTAAATACTGTAGAATTGATGACTAGCCAGTCATGATCTATATCAAGTAATAGCCTCTTTAAAAAGAACTAACACAAAGAGTAATAAAAAATTTTTAACTATTATTCAGTAAGAAGAGGTAGGACTAATATCTTGTAAATGCCCCTTGTTAAAGAGTACATTTGTCACAGCAAGCTGTGCAAACAGTGAAGTCCTTGGCCCAACATATGCAGTTAATTCCAATGCTTTTAACATTTGTTATTAAAAAAGGTTCAGATGAACGTCACTAAAATTCACCACTACGTTTCTGGCTGCTTCTCCTCTATCAAATGCTCATCCTGTAAGTCTTGTGTTTATTTTCAGATTACACTTAAACTACACTTTTTCTTACAAATGCAGATAGTAGTGTATATTTAAAAGAATGCATTTTCTAAAACACACATACACACACAAATAACACTGATTTCAGTTTCCAAGGATTTACAGTTTACTATTTAATGTAAGTCACATTCAGCTAGTGATACTAGTTACTCTAATCAAAATGTAATGTTGCCACACCTCAAGAGAAACAAACAGAAATGAAAATGGAAATGAGCAAGAATATTTCACCCATGAGAAAGCCAAAGCAGAGGCAGTGGCACACTGACAAGAGCAATTGTGGCCTACTCTCTGGATAGCAGCAGTTGGACAAATAGGTAGTAAGTATAAAATTAAAGGTTCAGGGGAAAAAGTTGAAACTACAACACAGAGATATAGCTATTAGGAAAGAAAACTGATTTCATGCAGTTATGCCCTTTTTTTTTTTTTTAAGGCACCAAATAGTGACAATTCAATTACTGCATCTACACTGTCTGCAAGAATGCTGACTCCACACATAACATCTACACAACAAAATTCATCGTATATCTGAACTTTATAAACAGGTTACAGTCATACAGGTTTTGTTTTACATTTTAAATGAATTCAATTTGCAGTTACAGGTACTACACAGAGGTCAATAAAAAAAATTTTATAGCAAGATTTTTTCATTCTTTTTACCTACATTTAACCTATGATTCTTTAATATGCAATAAGAGATATTTCATAACTTTATCACTGTAATTTTGGTATATTAAATCATTATTAGCACTTCTACCATAAATAGGTGATCACCTTTATTTAGAATCATTAAAATGCATGCTGATTAAGTCTGATAAATTAGGAGAAAAAAAAGTCTTAATTCACTAGTCCTTTCTCTACCCCCAATAGAGGGGGAACCCCTGTCAACATAAAAATAATAAAATCAGTAGTATAATACAAACATTAGCTTCATAATCTTATCACAGGGCATCTGCAACTATTTCAGCTATAAGTTGAAGAACCAAGCTCTAAGAATCAAGACATCGTTAATGTAAAACAGTAATTATTATCAAGCTGGCATCACGAGATTAGAGCCCAATACAGACATTTTGTACCTTGGTGCTGGATAGTGTAACTTGAAGCATCAGCCTAATAGCCGGCTTATTCATAAGGCATGCACTAAAATGAAACAAACAGTAATTAAGTGCTGACAGTGACCTAGTTAGCTACACAAGGAGCGAGACCGCCTTGTCACTCAGTACAGGTTCGCCAGAATCCTGCAGAAACGGTCCGTCCGCCCAGGCTGCGCAGCAGGGCGAGCGGGGCCAACAGCACCTCTTCCCCACGCAGCGCCGGGCTCCCGCGCCCGCCGCGCCGCGGCCCGGCCGCCAGCCCCGGCGGCTTCCGCAGCATCCGCCGCCCTCAGAGCCGAGCGAGCACGGCCCGGCGAGAAGCGAAGCCGGCGCGGGCAGCGCCAGGGCCGCCTGCCTGCCTGCCCTTCCCCTCCCCTCCCCCCCGCGCCGGAGCACCGGCAGCTCCGCACTGGGATAACGCAGCCTCTGACTCGCTCGCTGCTCGCGTCCCTCCTTCACCTCCCTCCTCTCCCTCCCCCAACGCGCACACTTTATAGAAAGTCTCCTCTCGGCGGCGGGAGGGCGGTGAAATCCTTCGCTCTCCTCCCTCCGCTCTCTGTAATGCGAACGAGCCGCCGCCTTCTGTTCCTCAGCCTTGGCCAAGTCGGCGTTTTGTTGACAGGCTCAGCCGGGCACAAAATGGGGCTGCCGCTTCCATGGGCGCCGCCATTTTGTGAGGAGCCGCCGCGCTAGCTGTAGCCGCAGCCTCAGTAGCGGCGGCCACGGCAGCCCAGGGGCGCTGGAGCGGCGGCCGGGGTCTGTGTAATGGTTGAATAAAGTGACCCCCTCTAGGGAATCCCCAGCTGACAGTTACGTAAGGGACCGTGCGCAATTGCTGTGCTTAGCATGGAAACCCACCTAGCCCTGCTACGCAATTTGCCTATCCTCCCTTCTGCCTCCCGCTCCCCTGCCGCACGGCAAACAGGCAAAGAGTGACTCACCTCCGCCAACTGCCCCCCACCTGGGGAAGACCCCCTGCTTTTAAGCAATTTTACGGCACGATTAAAACCACCGCCCTCTTGTGAAGGCAGGTTTCGCTGTGTATGTTTAAGTGAGAGATTTACACCCTCAGTTGCTTATTTGTTTCAAATCTCTCTCATTCATATTATCCGGGCTTTGGGAGTCTTATACACACTACTGCTGAAATAGCAGAAACTCAAAGTGCCATAGGCAGGAGCTGCAGATCAGAATCTGTTGCTGGTCTAATTTAAGAAAGGGGCTCTTAATGCAATAACAAACAGGCGCTCTGCATTTCTTACACACCACCACTGCATCCACACAGAGGGCGACTTTCCATACTGCCTGAGTATTAATTTGAAACTGAGGGATTTCTTTCCCTCCCCCCCCCCTCTGAAAATGAGTGTGACCTGAGGGCAAATTTTACCAAGCATCTTACTATATCTCCCTGTCTCTATGGTTATATTCAAGCTGAAACAGCATTCAAGTCAAAAGGAAAAAAAATCTTTGAAAAAATGTTTTATTTCCTGAACTAAGTTAGTACATGGAGTAGAAAGGAATTATAGTTTTCCTTTAAGTGTTCTCTTGGGGCCATAATGTGCCATTGATTTTAAAACACAGCTCCTTACTGACTTTAATGAGGAGTTCTGCTTAAAACTGAAGGCCTGATACAGCCTTGGATTTCAGTGTATTGGTTGTGAGGGACAAATGTTTCTCTGGAGTCCCTTAACCTGGAACAAGTGCTCACCTGCAGCTCTGTTTATTTGTAAGGAAAGGACAAATGCCCACCTGGACAACTGCTTGCTTTACATGAGGAGCAAATTTTAGACGGGAGGCACTGCGCGCTGCAGAGGCCCTTCCTGGCTCCCGCTGGCTCCGCATGGAGTGGGATTCCGGCACCGTCCGAATGCAGATATTCTCCCGGCTCCCCTGTGTTGAATACACGTGATTTACAAGTATCTACAATGTTGTGCGGAGGGGAAGCCGGCCTGCAGTGCCACTTTTGGCAATGCCTGTTCAGGGTGAGGGACAAGTCCTTCCTCCTTTAATTTTATGCCTTATATCCATTTGTTGGTATACGGAAACATATATAAGGCCTAGATTGAGTAGGGCAGTCCTAAAGTTCTTTAATTACAGGCCACAATATCTCCAAGAAAAAGAAAAATATATATATATTTTATGGAGCCAGCCAGAGTTCAATTTCCTGCTGGCATACCTATCCAGAGCATCCCTCGCTTGGGAAAGTACTCCGTGTTCCTCTTCAGGAAGTTTTAAATGTCTCACATCTTTAAATTAGGGGTTGCTGCTCTCCTTCCAACACAGCAGTTAACGCCCTGCCTGATCTGGGGAGATTTCCTGCCCTTTGAAAAAACCTCGGGCTGGGGGACTCAAAGTTTTTCAAAAGTCAAAATCCACCAGTGCCCCCTTGAGTTGTTGTTTTCCCTCCCCTTGAACTCACTGCGTTTGATTTAGTCCAATTAAAATACTTGGTTCGGCTCTCCAAATCCACCTTTTCTGCCCCCCCGCCCCGAAGTGAGTGAGGAGAGTGAAGCCGTGCTCTGAAAGCCTGGGAAGAAAGGAACATTTCCCCTGCCCCTAACCCTGGAACAACCGGTAGTAGCCGTTTTTTCCCTTCCCTCCGCTCCTTCTCCCTTTTCTCTTTCCGCCCGGCTTTGTGTGAAGTTTGCGGCACATTGCAGATGAGCCCTTAGCGGCGAGAGGAGCCTATTGTTCCCCGCCAGGAACTGCTTGCTGGGGCTGTGCTGGCTTTTGCCTTTAGAGCTGCCTTTTGCAGTACCGGGACCAGCCTCTGGGGTCCGCTGTGTTGCGCTCTCGTCCAGGCAGAAGCACGGCGGCCTCAGATCTTTTTGTCTGAGAGAGAAGAGAAGTGAATCCCGCTGCCGCCGCCACCGCCGCCGCCGCTGCTGCCGTAGCTGTACAGTGTGTGTGTGTGAGAGAGCGAGCGAGGGAGCGAGCGAGGGAGAGGGAGGCTGCATGGAGCCGCGTCTGTAACACACACACACTGTCAATACCTCACTCCGGCTCCCCCCCCACCCCACCACAACAGTAACCCAATTCATTGTGTGATCCAGCAGCACCATGTTGAGTCTCATGTGCAGGCTGGATCGGTTGGGTTTGTGGTGCTGAGAGGCAGCGGCAGCAGGAGGAGGAATTACTGAGAGGTGCCCCTCTCCCTCCCTGCCTCTCTGCCTGTGTGTTGTGTGGAGACAGGACTCGCAATTACCACACTCTCGGGGCTCCCTTATTCCTTTTAAACTTTTTTTTAAACAAGCCCCTCTCCATGGCTGATCCCCGGCCGAGCACGGGCACCTGGGTCTCTTAAAGACAAGGAGGAGCCGGGGATTGTTGTTGTTGTTGTCGGTCTTTTTTTTTTTTTAATTGGATTTTTTTTTTAAGAAAACCTTTTTTAATACAAAAATGGCAAATTCGACGGGTAAAAACCAAGCAGACCAGCGGAGAAAGGGACTCGCTTTCCTGGACGAGCTGCGGCAGTTTCACCACAGCAGAGGGTGAGGAAAATGGGGAGATGGAACGGGAGGGGGGGAGGCTTTTAAACCGACTAGATCCAACTTCCAGCCCCTTCCCTGAAGGACACGGCAGCCCCAGCGAGGGGAGAAGAGGGGGCAGAGCTGACAAGTTGTGGTGTTTTGTGTGTATCTCCTTTGGCAGGTCTCCTTTTAAGAAGATCCCTGTGGTGGGTGGGAAGGAGCTGGATCTTCACGCTCTCTACACCAGAGTCACCACTTTAGGCGGATTTGGGAAGGTGAGTGGAAGTTTTAATTTGGGTTTCCCTCCCACTAACCTCTTCCCAAAAGTCTCCTCTGACCCCCGGGGGCGGCGGGGGGAGCTGGGGTGGCCGGGAACGGTGCTATTTAAAGCCGGTAAGAGAAGGTGGGGGGTGGAAGAAGGAAGCAAGCAGACAGGCAGGTTGGTGGCTTGGCCTTGTTGGCGGAGCGAGGAAGGGGGATCCGCGGGGGTACGGTGGACGCACCGCCGGTGCTCCCTCTCCTCCGCCGGAGCCCCTTTCCCCTCCCCCCCCCCCGCCTTCCCCGCGGGAAGGCGAGGGCAGAGCGGAGTGTTTGGGTCCGTCAGAGGCAGTTTCTTTCGCTTGTGATTGCAGCTCTGTGTGCGTCTCCCTCACACACAGGCAGAGACAGAGAGGAGAGAGTCTGAGTGCAGTTTTAGTGCAACTCAAAATTAGCGGGCATGTTTAACATCGATAATCGGCACGGAGCATGGGCTAGGAAATGATCCTCGCAGCCGGGGGGGGCCCGGCGCTGCCCTGCGAGCCCTTCCCCGAGAAAAATAACAAAAGGGGCACCCAAGACGGTGTGTAATCAAATAGCCATCTTTAGGCTTCAAGGCTAGGGACAGAAATGTAGGCCTCAAAAGAAAGGCCTCTCTGTGTCTGTGGATGTGTCTTGGGGGGACTCGTCGGCGCGGCTCCCCCGCACCCCGGAGGCCAGGGGGCGCCCCCTCCAAGACTTCGGTGGATTATTTTAAACTTCTTTGGGTTTTTAACGGACCGCGTTAGGATTTAAAAGGGGGCGACAGAGGGACTCCCGATTGGTTATTGTCCAGACAGTAAAAACAAAAACAAACAAACCCCCAAACAATACGGCCCTCCCGGCCGTTCCCCCCGTTTTTTTCCTTTTTTTTTTTTTTTTTTAATACCGGTGGGAAGCAGGATTATGCCTGAAGGAAAAATACTAGCGACTGTCAATAAGAAATATAATCCTATATCCCATATACATACGTGTTTATTTTTTTCTATATATTTATCTATTTCCTTCATGGAAGCATGTGTTTCTTCGTGATGTTCACTGTCAACAACGTTTTTACGTCTACGTTGTGTATCTCGGTCTGTGTGTTGTTTTTGACAGGTATCTGAGAAGAATCAGTGGGGAGAAATTGTAGACGAGTTTAACTTTCCCAGAAGTTGTTCTAACGCTGCCTTCGCTTTAAAACAGTATTACTTGCGGTAAGTGCTATCAAGCTCTTGCAGTAGTATTATTGAGTATGGGATTATATTTAGTTTTTAATGTGTGCAACAATAAAAATACCCCTACTCTTGAAAAATGCAGTAAAATAAAACAGAAAGAACTTTTAATTTCTTATTGGTCTGGTGCAGTGATCAGTTAAAAGTAATTCTGTTTTGCAATTGTTATATTTGTATTTTACATTTGTAAGCCTTAAACTTTCAAGGGATCCCAAGTATATAAACAATATATGTCAGAGCCATTTTTGTTGATTAGTTTAGAACGGCAGTACTAAAGGACAGTTACCAGGAGATCATATTAATGTAGTTACTGAAACTTAGTTTAATTTTGGAGCTTCGAAATGTGTTCATATATGTAAACTTGTTTACTACTCTGTGAGGTTAGACGTTGAATGAAAATGCATCTACAGGAAGATAGACTGCTTTGGATAAATCATATTGTTATCAATTATTAGTAGCATACATTACTCTTGTTTTTTGAGTACAAGGAGCTAAATAATATTTTTTTCTGTTAGTGGAAAAATACCAGATTTCTGCAATTTTTAAAAGTAAGATTACATTCCTTAAAGTGATACAGATTATTTTTTTAATGTAGCATGGAGTTTATATGGAATATTTAAAATAACTATATGTGTTACTGTTAAGTTACTAGATTTTTTTTTTTTTTTTTTTTTTTAGAAATTAATTTTGGTTAACTTTTGGTGATTATTCTTTGAAAGATTTTAAAATTAAATATTGTATATACAGGTTTTTTAGATGCTATATGCAAATTAATTTAGAATGAAGCTCTATGTACATTGGTTAAGGAATCCAGTTTTAGGTTTCTGAATTGTATATGTGGTATTTTTCATTGCAGTTAATGATAAAATAGATGTACAGTATGTACAAAAGATGTATGGGCTTTCGGACTTGTATTTTGGTGATCTGAGTACACACGAGCTTTATCTGTCTCAGGTTTGGCCTTCTGAATTAGGAAATGCAGTAATTGTACAGGTGCACTTTCTATTGGTTGTCCTAGATTGACTTCCAGCTTGAAGCTGTAGAGTTCACAGCACTGTAGAGCAGTTATTGAGTTACAATGAAGTCTGGAAAACCTTAGTCAGATACCTGTAGTTACTGAATTTTTCTTTTTTGGTAATGACATACAATTTCTTTCATATCCAGACTAAGAAAAGAAATTACCGTAGTTAGTAGCTTCAGCAAAGTTTGTAATTGCTAGTAGGCCCAGGAATGAAGTGGGAAGCTCACTTTAGGATGTCTTAGGATTCTCTGTTTATTTTCTTTCTGTAATATGTAGTATTGGGAGAGTATTGCGAAAGATCCGTTGGATTGCAGAAAGTGGTTTTTGCTTTTTTTGATTTTTTTTCCTTAGGCCATGTAGTCTATAACTTGACTAGATTTTAGTATGTAATTTGCAAAATGGTAGTTTTTTGGTTTTTACCCTTTCTTCTTTATTTCCATATTTAAAAAAATTCTACTACTTTCTGCAGTAGAGGGTCATGTGTCATTTGTGTTTCATATGCATTTTGAATGTGTTTATATGTTGTGAAGCTTAACACAATTAAAATAATGGTAATTTAGCCATCTCATGACCATCTGTTTTAAATAAGATACTACTTTTTAATTTTGAATTGAACCTACAAAAATTTTATTTTTATCGTTAACATGCTGGTATTGACAGATTATTAAAAATACAGTTGCTAAAAACACATATAAATGGTCATATACAAATAATCTAAAGTTGTAAAAGTTTATGTGGAATTTAGAAAGAAAATGTGAATAAACAGTTGAGAGGAATCTTTTAAAAATGCCTGCTTTTTATAATCTCCATGATTTACACGGACTATTCTGAAATAATCTGTCAGGGTTGTTTGGATTATTTTTGTTGTTCTTGGGCTTTTTTTTGAATTACTGCTTTATTCAGTGTTGCTTCTAATATAGTATAAGTTGGATGTGAAGTGTTTCCTAGCTGAGTTCACCTCCGTCCATATGCAATAATGAGACACTGTCTCTGTCTGTCTGTCTGTCTCTCTCTCTCTGCATACACATGCATACTTAACATTCATTTAGCTTTAGCATAGAAGGTATGTTGGGGGGTTGGTTATAGGAAAAGGAAAAAAAATGCTCTAATGATGAATTTTTAAAAAGGATTTTGTGTATCTGTGTTGGAGAACACAACTTGAGGTTTCTTACAGCACTAGATTTTTGTGAACTGCTGAGCAATTACCCTTGGGAAAAAAAGTGCTCCTGTTAGGAGTCGAGTCTTGAGTATGACTATAATCTTGGCCTTACTATTGTAATGACTTTTCAAACAAAGCCAAACAAATTGAGGCCTGTTAACTCTTAATATAAATTTTTATCCAATCATACCTTGTATCCTTGTCCTGCATGGCAGATGAAATCATGTTGAATTCAGACTGATTCAGTTGTGCGCACCTACATGAATACATTTGCAGATTTGGATCTGTGATGGTTTGTGATGATAGAAAGTTGCTTCTTTCCATGAAACATCCGGCATACCATGTTGGCTGAGATAAGATCTCTAACTACATGGACTACTTTCTTGTTTTGCTGTGTTATCTCTAATAACACAGTCATTTTGACTTAAAATTCCTGGTTAAATAGTTCAGAAAGTTGAATTATTTGTACGACGTTAGTAGTCTTGTTGGCTAAATCAGACTGAACGTTCTGCAAAACAGTTGTCTTTTTTCTAGGCAGTTGTGAGGTGTGTTGTCTTTTTTGTTTAAATAACTTTTTCATTTTAATTGTTGCGGAGTTTTGCTGGATCTCTTTGGTATATTAGTCTTCATTAAAGATGTGAATTTTAAAAGTTTCCGATATAATTCTGATAGTTTATACATAGATGATAATAGAGTGTATGATAGGCAAATCTCATGTACCTCTTCTCTGTTGCACTGCCCTCTTTTCTCTCACTGGAAAAAGTTATCTGTAATAGGGAAAGTCTCAACCATTCAAACTTTGTGCTTGCATTGCTTTGAGCTGTCTGACAGGTGATGTAATTTATGCACTGTGGTTCTTAGTGAGCAGTCAAAAGCCACAGTGCCGATAACCATTGATAGACTGTACTTGTTAATGTAGTTCCGTAGGTAATTCCCTTGAATGTAGCGCAAATTAGATGTTTCATCTCAACTGAGGTGAATTAGCCAAGCATTTTCCAAATGTTTCTCTAAAGATTATTTTATAATGTTAATGAAAATATTTTAATATGGGGTAATAAATGTGGATATTAGTAATGTAGGCATGCTTTTACATTTCTGTTAGTTGGTAAACATACAGTAGGTGAAAGGGAAGTTAACATGAAATATATTCTATTTTTCATGTTAATGGCTGATTGGGTTACAGTCCTACAAAAAATTGGTTTTATGTGACCTCATATGTTAGTATAAGGTTCTGTTGGTTCTCATGTAAGCGTAAGTGATGCATTTATTTCTTTTACGGGTCTTCATCTATTCTTTGGGAATGAGGGACTTTATAATAAACTAAATGTGCAAGTGAAGTATGCCTAAGAGAATAAAAAATCAGTTTGCTTTTGGATGATATTTATATGCATTAAGATACATTATGTGAAAGATATAATAGACTAAGTGTCAGGTAGCATAAGTTTAATTCTGAATTCGGCAAAGAATTTCTGAAAGATAGGAAGCAGGTGTGTGTTGTAGGCTGGTAGGGTAGCAGAAATGGGTTAATACTAGTTAGAAGTGAGAAAGAATTTGCTTTTGTAAATATTGGGGAGCCAATGGAAAGTAGAAGTAGAGAGAAAACAGGTCAGTTTATAAATGAGAAGGGGAATAAAATTATAAAGAAGGCCATTATGCTGAACTTCCTGAAATTACATATATAATAGGATGAAAAAGTGTGAGCAGTTAAAAATCAAGACCATATGAAATACTTACTGACAAGAAATGGAGAGGGTACTTGGAAAAATGTGAAGATATTTGTAAGTCACTTGATCTTTAAGATGTCACTAAGAAATAGAATAATAGTACTGATTTCCAAAAAAGAAGCATGAGCTGAAGAATTAGATAAATTTTGGGGGGTTCTAGCTACTGTTTCTATTAAAATGGACCATATATTGAAGAAATAAGAATAAGCAGATTGGAATTTTCCAAACAAAACTACTTTTAATAATATTGTCTTTGTTCTTGTTTAGTGTTTAAAATTAGGATCTGATACTGCAACAGCATCTGCACGTAGATCAGCGAGTATGGATGAGTACAGGACTGACTTGCCTGCCAGATCTGATTGCAGGGTCAAGGCCCTAGTGGATGAAGGGAAAGCTGTAGCTGTATTAGTATTTTACATATTTTACTAAAATTCAAATACATCTCTAAATTGTTCATTTTCATATTATTTATGTGTATGGGTAATCATCTGAATGAAAAATGGGATGAAGAACCATAATCAAAAATAGAGGAAAGTATGTAGAATACATTTAGTATTAGGGTTCGAGGGTCTAAAAGAATAACATCAGTGGTTACATATGCATGTAGTGATACAAGTTTACCCATTTTAGGCATACCTAATGTCTGTATTGATGAACTTTATGAGAAAGTGAAAAGCACCCTAATGACATTAGTGGATGATAATGAACTGGGAAGCGTTACAAAGAGACGTGAGGGCAGAAAAATAAAGAACAGTTGTCTAAAGAAATTAGACACATTGTTGGAGAATACAAATGAGATTTAGTATGGAAAATGCAAGCTAAAACATTTGAGGGACAGTAATCCAAAACAGGTATTCATTGTGAGGGAATAACCTGGAAAGCAGTATTGCTGAAAAGGGATAGGAGTGATGCCATGGGCCTGATAATCCTGTCAGTTGTGTGCACCAAACTCTCTTTCATATGAAAAGTATTTGTGCATGCTTCTGAGAGGAAGAACAGGCCCCAGTTTGCAGTATGCTGTATAGACTTTGTAAAAGCCAGAATGAGTTTAGGTTGCATCTACAGAGGTGTTGAAAAAAGTGGAGATTAATTTTTGTATAAGATTGTGTGGCTGTATTTAGAGTACTGTTTTACTTTCAGCACCTTTGCAATAAGTGGGGCAGCTTGAGGTAAGTTTAGAGAATAGCAACAAAATCTTTAAAAGGCTGAAGGGATTGATTTGTTAACAAAAAATGGAGGGAGAGAAATTAAGTACTTTTTGCTTGGCTAAATGAATATTTTGAGTGAAAAAAACAGACATGATAACCATTTTGAAGGGTGTGAGTACTTAAAAGGGAGGTGAATTTAAATAAAGTAAGGGACTGAGTTAAGGGGTAAGCTTGAGATGAAACTTACGGAGAAAATTCAGAGCAGACAGCAGCACAAAAAAACCTGAGGTTGAGATGTACTTATTCAACTACTGAACAGTATGCCAAGCAGAGTGGGGGAAACCCACACCAAGCCTGATCAGGACACCAATACATGTGCGACAGGTAACGAGCCAGGACTGGCAGAGAAATGGACCACATGACCTTACAGGATCTGTTCATCCTGGAATGACACTGTAATGAAGGCTTTCCTCTTGCATTGCTGCAGATGTCTATTGTGCTACTACAGACTTCACCTTAGAAAACCGTTGCACTTAATTTTGTCACAAATTCTGCAGTCATTGGCAGGACAGAAAACAAATATATGGATGACATTCTTATTAGATCTTTTTTAAATTATTTTTTCCCCCTCAAGATGAGAGTTATAACGCGCGTTTCAGTCAGACATCTGAGACCTCATTTTTAAGGCTTAAGTGATATTTACGTAGTTGTAGGGGGAATTTCGTTTTAGTTATACAGTAATAATATAGTTGACATATTTGCAATCAAGGCTAGTTAATGTTCATGCCATAAATATTTATTTTGGGGGATTAAATATGTTCGTTGTTAAAATTCTCAGAATGTCCCTCCATATGAGTTATTTATTTGGATGGATGTTGTCTTCTTGCCAGAGTGGCTGGGAATCTACTAAAAGTTAATGCAACTTTTATACTATGAAATTTGCATTAGGCCTTTTCTAAAGAGAGCAGCAGGTGAAAGGGAACAAAGCTACCATAAAATTGCTGTTTCTTAGAGTTATGTGTCGATACCATGCAGATGAGTTTGGCCTCTATCAAGTTTCTAAGCTTTTCCTTCTGAGGGTAAACGCCTCTCTTAATGATGAAAAATACAATGAAAAATGAGTGAGGTGTATGTTAACACTTTCTCTTCCCGGTTACTTTCCTGCAAGCCTTTTGTTAGAAGTCATAACCTAGATCACTGCTGCTAAGCTGAAATATATGGGTTTATTTGGGTGGCAGGAGAGGAGGAGAAGAACGCAGGGAATGTTGTACAGAATTGTAATTGTTTAACTTGAAAACTTACGTTGTAAGTGGCATCTAGACAGATGTCAGAACTAATAACCTTAAAAGAATAGGTTTCTGGAAGCACTATAGTAACTGTTGATGACTTTAAGACCTACTGAATCTTTTAATAATTGGTGGAAAGTTTATATGAAGACCATTTTCTAATCTCAAACTGAAACAATATCAAAATTAATTTATACTTGTTAAATATTAATAGCTGTGGTAACCTCTTAAGTCTGAAAAAATGGTCAACACATTCCAGTAAGATCAAGAATATGCATGGAGTGCAAGGGTATTGCTTCTTCGCTAGTAAAGTGGAATAAGCCTGGGCTAAGAAAAGGAGTTTCAGCCTTCTTCAGCCTTCTTTCTTTTACAGCTAATAGGTTTTAATTACCACTTTTATTTGTAGTTAACCTCAACAGATAAGACTTTCATACTCTTTCCCTTCCTATCCCCTTCCCCAGTTTCTCCAATAGTGAAATAGAGAAGTATAATTTGTTCTTTTTAACAGGTGAGGTCCTAGAGATGCGTAGAGGTTCAGCCCATTACTGTGAGAGTTTATGTCAAATGAGAGTGAAATCCAGATACAGTAAAGCCTTTTTTTATAATCCTAGAATCCAATTCTGTTGGGCAGATTTCTTCCTCTTCCTGAGTCTTAGTTAAACCGTCCATAGAAGGGGGTATTGCTGTTTGCCATTTTTTTTAAATTCCTCTTTAATCAATAGCTGAGGAAACACTGTTTGGAGAGAAAGAGGAAAAAAAATACGGGATAGTGTTGTGATCTGTGAATTGTAAAACTGTGAAAACAAAGTATGTGACAGATTATGAGAATGGATTGTTTATGTCTTGTTTTGCTTTGTTTTGTTTTTGAAATGCTTGTTTAGAGTGTCAAAGTGATGTCTTTCAGCTTAAATGAGACTACTTGGACTAACTGTAGTACCAGTCCACATTGTTAGAAGATATATAGTTCACAGAGGGAATTGGGTGTAGGCCAGAGGTCCCATGAAAATCTTGTTTCTGGTTATCAGTCTGATACATATTTATTTTGTGGCCTTAGTTAAATCATTTGCCATATTTTTATTCATATTTATAAAGTGGGTATACTGATGTTTGTTTACCTATCTCACAGAGAAGTGTGAGACTGTAAGCTTTTTAATGCAAGGGTTGCGTCTCTTCATGCTTCTATGTCATATCTTAAATATTTGAAAATGAATATAAATTAGGAATATGAGAGGAAAATAAAACTATTCATAATCTGTTTGCCCTCTGCAGTGTTGAGAAGCAGAGAATATAACATAGATGAGAGGAAGAACAATGTTTATTCCTTAGGGAATAGATAAACTTGGGATACCTAAGCAGAGAAATATTGGAACAGTTGGAAGAGAGAAGCTTATCTTAAGGAAGGATAATAAAACAGCAAGATGGTACCCAGAATAGTGAGCTTAGGCTTTGCCTGAGGTACTAGATTAGTGAGCTAGGTATCAGATCTAAAATACAGTCTCCTTGGAGCAATGAGTTCAAGTCTCAGCAGACACGAATGAGATTTTCAGCAACACAGTAGTGAAACTTGAGTTTTCTACTTTTTGTTTTCGTATCTTTGAACTGAATGTGCATGAATTTATTTTAGCTCAAGATAAATTGGAACAAGCCAACTATGCTGCAAGAGGGATTGTGTACCATTATAACAGAATGGAGTTCTGTTGAATGATGCACTGGAGCATGTTTCTCTGCAACAGTGAACTGTGTTCGTATTCCCCCTTTTTATTGCTGTGGGAGGAGCAAATATTCAGTTAGTTTTTTAGAGTAATTTACAGCCTTAGTTGTCAATCCATAGCTTCCTTAAATACATACAAATTCTATTTAGTAACACGGTCATTCTGATTCACAGAGACCTTTTCAATCACAGTGTTTGCTAGAGTTTTTGTATGTTCGTTTGCTTGAAGTTTAGATAGGTCGTACTTACGGCTGTATGTATTTCTCCATTGTTACATACTGTGACGTCTGCTAGTTGGCCTCTGCCTTCCAGTCCAAAGGTTGCTGTTCTTCCATGATAATCCATGTATAGAGATTCTCAACTCTAAGTCACTAGGTCATATGACTAACTCTAAGTGAGTAGCTCTCTTAAAGTTCTTTTGAGAAGTGTTTTGTAATAGTGTTATAATAATGTGTGCTATTGGGACATGATGTGTTGGGGTAACTGTTCTTCTGGGATACCTCTCAGGGACTTAAGCTAAATGCTAATAATTTAATTTGGGGGAGGGGCAGGGTAAATTTAGTGTTCTGAGTATGTTAGCAATGATTATGATAT
Source organism: Dromaius novaehollandiae (assembly GCF_036370855.1). Classification (NCBI taxonomy): domain Eukaryota; kingdom Metazoa; phylum Chordata; class Aves; order Casuariiformes; family Dromaiidae; genus Dromaius; species Dromaius novaehollandiae. Next base: position 30,775,900 of record NC_088098.1, read on the forward strand.
AGGATATATGTGTTTGTGCACTGTGCTTTTTTTTTTTAAAAACTATATTAATGTTAAAACAAACAAACAAAGCCCTGGGAGATAAGAACAATACTTCCCTTACACAGTTCATTTTGCTCAAGAGTATCTGGGTTCCAGTGACCTCGATTGAGTGTTGTAGAATCCAGGCAGTGGCCAGGTAAACAGTTCTGTGTTACAAAATTCACATCTGTTCTTTGCAATTTTGAGGAAGACAGTAGAGTTTTGGAACACTGGAGACTGCAGAGCTGTTTCTTTAATATTTTTCTCTCCCCAGTACCATCTATGAAAACCTAGGAAAATTTACATTTAAAATAAACAGTCTGTGTTCATATGATGCTACAGTTGCACAGTAAATACCTGAAAAAGTCAGGAATGACCTAATTTAAGTCTGAATGTGCAACCTTATCTTTGTCTCTAGAGTATATACTTTATAATAGAGCCTTGTACTCTCTGTGGTAAATGGGAATAAGTTTCATGGCAATATTAATCTGTTGTATCACTGTGAGATGCTCTTCATTCTCATATAAATACACGTGGTTCTAGCTAATAGTTTTAGTAGTAGTTGATTACTCTTAATATTGGTTATTTCTGAGGAATTTTTGGATGTGCTTTCTGGGCATCCTTTCCCCACTACCTTGGCTCCTATGCTGTTACCAATCAGAAAATCCTTTCCTTTGCGTGTGGGCTAAGGGGGAATCCTTGTTGATATACTGTTTACCCAGGTTGCCTAGCTCACGTGTCTTTTTGTGTCTTGTTCTTTGCTAATCACCACCTTCTCAGTATTTGACTACAAGCTGGAATTCACCTACTGTTCCTTGACCCCTTCATGTCTGTATGCATAGACGGCACATGAAATATTCACTGTAATCAAATGAATTTCTAATTAAAAAAAAAAATTGAAGAAAAGAAAAAGTATATGCAGGTAAAAGGGCAAGAGGACACAGTATTAAATGTCAGGTGCCTAGCAATAGTAAAACACTGAATTTTACAGCAAAATGGTAATGGATTCCATGGTATCTGAAAAAAATTCTGCAGCTGTGGAACTGTAGAATTCACAGGACCAATATCTGATGGGTATTTCACACATCTGAAAAATGTGCTTTTGGGTACTCCACGGACCCAATCAGGCATTGCAGCACTGGTGTGCATTTTGTTTGTTCTTCCAAGGTCATTTTTGCAGCTCTAATGTTTATAACTATATATATACACATACATATAAAACTATAGGGTTTTTTTTCTAGTGAATTTTGTTTCTGAGCACAATTCTATGCAAAGGCTGAATCCTGTAGCAAATTATTGTGTTAATTGGGTTTGAAGAATATACAGGGCCTTAACTGTCATACAGCTTGGAATATTTTTACTAAGCATATTTCTTCAAGTGCTTCAAAATACTTTATTTTTTTCAAACTTAGTTAAGCTTGTTAGCCTGTTTAAAGCCATATGCTTCTCTGTATACCATGAAGTAATATATTAGAAAGACATTGCATTAATCAGTGCATATAGAATCATAATAAAAGTGTGCAAGATCAGAAAATCAAAATACAATACTAAGTGACAACAGTTTCTTCGCATTCAGCGATGTTTCATTAATGTCTTCTAGTCAATGTGTTACTACGGAAATATAGCTACATTTCTAGAAATGTGGTTTCTTAGATGAATACAAGAATCTTTTTTCTGTTTAGATCTATTATTTTAACATCAGTGTGCAAATCTTACTCTTCTATAGCAGCTTTCGTTCTCATAATAAACAATTTAATTGTATTTTAAAGAAAGTCCAGCTGTTGAAGAAAGTATGCCTTAAGTAAGGTCAAAGACAAAGCTGACTTAAAAATTAGTCTTACCATTCTGCATACAACCATAAACAAACTCCTGGCCTCCCTAAATGTACTGATAGATCTATGTATGGCTATTTGTGTGCGATGCGGTTTGAGATGTTAATTGTCCACAAACGTACGTGTTCAATAGAAAGCAAAAATGTACAGTTAGTTCTGCAGAGACTTGATGCTTGTTTAGGTCCTGAGTTTGCCCATGTGGAATTCTCTTTGGTTCTGCCTAGGCAGAGTCTTATCCCTGTTCAGAGTTGGACTGAAATTGGTGGCATTCTGTGTCTGTCCTGTAGTCTGTTTGTAAAGTTAGATGTATAGGATCTGGACCATGTAGATTAATACAGAACATGTCTGCTTTAGCAGGAAAAAAAAATTAAAAAGTGAGATCAATAAAGATATATTCAAAACTTAAGATACCAAAATTGGTGTAAACTGAGTGTTAATTTCTTTAGTTGTCCTCGGCTGGTCTTTGCCTGTAAGTAAAAGTTGCAGACACAAGGTGGGTTTTTTTTTTAAATGCTTTATGAAACAACAGGATTTGATTATAGATGATTACATGAATTCAAGCCTTTTTTTTTTAGCCTGCTTGGTGATCTAGCTAAGTCAGGAAAACAAAAAACTGTTGGAATTTGGTAAAGAACCAGTTGATTGGAAGAAATAAAAAATGTACTTTTAGCTTCCAAAATCCACTTAAACCCTATGTTACATATTCAGTATGGAAATATATATATTTTACATTGATTGATACAAGGCAGTTGACAATCCAAACTTAGCTTAAAAAGTCCATATATTTCATATAATTATTGGTGCAAAGGTGTTCTTTACCATTATTTCTTAGGATCATTTTCCAAAATGTATCAAAGAACTTACTTGTTTTTTTAATAATATCATCGGTATAGTGTGATCTGTAGTATTGCTGTCTTACAGCACTTGCACTGTCAAAATAAATATGATTAAAAGCTTTTTTATATTCTGGAAATAATGATGGAACGTTTTAGTGAGGTAGGCACAGCGTAAATATGATTGTTCACATACCGTATAACATACAGCAGCAATAGAAACATGCAGGGTTGTTAATCTGGTTGCCTTATTGCATGAAACTTTTGAAGAGTAAGTTATGCAGAGCTCTGCTCTAGAAGGCTGTGAGGTAGAAGCAGTTCTTGGGGCTTTTTTGGCTCTGAGTTTAGTTATAACATGTGTTTGGTATGGTTTAGGGGCTCAGAGACTTCATCTATCTCTTAATTTGGCAACTGCCTGTTGTGAGAATGCAGCCCTCCTTTCCTTTGCTAGGCAGCTAGTCAATCCGAATGTACAGCTTGGAGGCACCAAGGTGCATGTGTACTGGTGAGTTGCTGGCCAGTCGGAAGACACTCACGCTGTGATTAGGCAGCTCCCAGCTGGAGTTGCATGCTAACCATCCTTCCCGTTGGGCCAAACACAGCCTGCTTCTCCGCCACCCATGGGCTAAGGAAGAGGGAAGACAAGGTATTTGGAGATATTTTAATGAGAAGGGAGAGGAGACTATCGGAGCATAGGTGAGTTGAATTTCAAAGGGAGTGGATGTGAATGTAGAGAGGTCTGGGTGTATTATTGCACTGGGTGAGGAGGAAGGAATGTGGCAATATTGATGGAGGAAACACTTTGTTAGGAAGGGTGGATGGGGTATGTATTGCAGAACGTAAAAGAGGAATTCTGTAATCAAATGCTGATAAGTTACCATCTTTAATGGCCAACTCCATCATTTGAATTGGCCACAGGATGTTATTTGACTTGTGGCCCAGGTGATGGGTTACTACCAAATGAAGGTCGTCGTGATCTGGAAAGTGCTGAGAGGTCTCTGGACTTGACTCTTGGACTATCTGCCTTCTAGAGCTTAGTTTTTCTACAGCGAGGTTCTGACTTATTGGTGTAAAACTTCTAGTGGTTCTTCTGAATCTTTGCTGCATGAGCAGATTACTAATTTCAGTTCTGTTAGTTTGTATTTTTCATTAACATTGAATTACCATTTTTATTCTGATTTTCAAAATGTGTCACTGTTATAATTACTATTATTTTTATCATATTAACATATCATAGAGGCATAAAATTGCATATGATCAAGTATAAGATTTTATCTCTTCCTTAAAGAGCTTATGGGGAGAAAAGTCTCATCTTGAAAAAATTTCTCTTTAGGGTGTTGCTGTACTTAAGAAAGCTAAGAAGGGCTATGTTTGTGGAACAGTAAGGGTTGTCTTAAATGCTGTTGTCGCTTTGAGAAAACTAGTAGAAAAGTAATATTTATAAATATTTTGTCTACTATATATACAAAATAAATGGATTTTATTATATATTTAGCACATGAAAGACTGGATGATGTGACATAAGTTTTGTCAGCTAAAGTTTGGGGTAGGTTGCATTTGGACTATTTTTATCCCACCTCTAATACCATGTGTTTATTAAGAGTCAATTATACGACAAGAGAGCAAAAAATTTAACTGAGCGAACTTTCAAAACTTCAGAGAGACGTTTTTGTATCTATAAACATGGAGATTTAGAGACCAAGTCTGTATCTTACATGTAGAAGTAAGTACAAAGTACTCTTTCTTTTTCACAGTTTATGATCATATATGATATGAAACTATTGCTTGTCCTGGGCCTAAAGCTTGTATAATTTGAGAAGAAAACTTTAAAACTCAGCCTGCTATAAGCAGAGTGCAAGAAACGGTTGCTGTTTAAAAGTGCTCTGAAGTATGGGATGTAAGTTGTTCTGATCAAGATGGTTAGTGGGCAGAGGGTAGGTGAGGTAGTCGAAGATGTCGACAAACTGTATTTTTCATGCAAATCTGCAATTTATACAATATTTTACAGATATCATGCAGCTACATATTTTTTTTCTGCCATAATTAGAATTATTTCTGCTGTTAAACCGATGGGCTTTTTTGGCCAAAGATCATGTAAATTTGTGTTAGTTTGGCAGTTGTGCTTATTGTCACTTTTCTGAGCTGTCAGCCACACTGATGTCTCCAGAGAAGAAAAGCAGTGTGTTATTTAAAAGGGGTACATCTCTCCTTTCTCTACCTCTTGCCCTACCTCAGGGCATAGAGGAGGGTGGAAAAGAGCATAGGTCATCATTCTCTTTCTTGCCTACGTACATCAGAAATTATTGCTGTTATCTTATGTAGCAGCTTGCTGTGTCCTTTTCAAGCAGACAGTACTGCTCTCCCTTGAGTGTCTGCTGGCATTGCCCCCCGATAGTGATATAAACTCTGCTTTTAGGGTTTTGGTAGGTTTTTTGTTTGCTTGTTTTTAATTGTAAAGATCTGCTTTCATGGAGACCTGCATCAGGGTTCCACCGACTACATTAGGTGCAGAGAGACATGCTAGCAGATTCTAGTCCTGAATTGCCTAGTCCTGTTTGTTTTTGTTTTTAAAATCATCTTGGGTAAGTTATTCATACAGGCTTACAGTTGATTTTTCCAAAAAGAGTTTTTGGGTGTTTTTCTCTTCTAAATTTGTGGAGGATGTCACGGATACTCGGGGAAGTCATGTGATAGTCTAAGCAAGAAGAACAACATAGGCAATCTGTAGAAAAAGGCTCCGCGCATTTCGGTGAGTAATCATTCTTGGGATTTTTTTTTTCTTTTTTCATTCCTCCCTGCCCTCCTTCTAACTAGGTTTTACTACGGTAGATCAAATCTTGTCACTTAGATGATTTTCGGGGCCAAAGAGTTGTCTTGTGTTCCTGGAAGTTATTTACAAATGGAGATAAATAGTTTTCTTGGCAAGTGCTTAAAATGGAGCAGCAATTTAATAAAAATGATCAAATTGGTAAAAACTTCAGAAGTTCTTGCAGTAGTGTGTATGTGGATACTGAATGAGGAAGAGAGAGAAAGATCAGAGGATTTTAGGAAGTCTTAAAATGAAGGTACATGATGATGAAAGAGTTTATTATTTTTGTGGTTCTTTCAAGAAAGCTGAGTAGGGATATTTTGCCAGGAGTGGTCAGAGAAAAGGAGAACTTTCATAGTAACAGGTTGCCTGTATAGGAAGACATGTAGAGTGTTTGCATGTACATAAATTTTATATGCAAAAAGTGTTCTTGAGAGAATAACAATGTATTGATTATGTGGGAGGCAATGATAGATAAATGCAATATGGGAAGTGAAAACCAGTTCATCAAAGGATGATACCAAAGTTTACAAGTGTTGAGACAGGTAGATTTGTGGAGCAGAGTGAGTGCAGAAAAGACTGAACAATGCTCGAAAACATTTCCCTTGACCATGAGAAATTGTTGTGTAATCAAGACGCTTAATCAAGCAAAATTATGACAGTACCATGAGGATATTTGGTGAAAAAGAGTACAAATAGCATGGAGTTAATAACGATGCAAGAGACATGGTTGATTACAAGCAATGTAAAATTGACAATTAACATTGAAAATGAAATATAGAGTGTAAGAGAGTGAGTATAAAATGCTGCATTTTTTTAGGAATTGTTTGTGGCATACTGTCAATAGAGGAACAAGAGAATCCTTAATACAGATTTGGACCTTTTGTCAGAGAGTGAATAGAGAGGTATTTGAAAACAAATACTATTAAATTAGATTCCGCCAACTCTCAAATCCTTGATAATTTGGTATCTCCTACAGTGGGAACCAAAATGCTTGAGAAGAAGAGGATGAATTCCAGGAATCATCTAGTAGGCCATTTGAGGCATTATTTGTGTAATGTTTTATATTTACTTTCTTATAACCAAAGTTGTTTTTGTACAGTTTGAACGACTTTAAATGTCTGACAAAGAATGCCCCACTATGTAGTTTCCATTCATTGTTGTTAGCTAAGTATAACATATTGCTGTTACGGACCTCACTTAAATTTTTAGTGCTAATCAGTTCAGAGATCACAACTGTGGTGCCTGGCAATAATCCAGGCCCTGATACACAAGGCACACTTGCCCTTAGAGAAAGGAAATCCCATGGAAGTACGCTTTTGCAAGATCACATCAATGAGCAACAGTGCTTACCTGCTGGATGTGCTTGACATTGTTGCTTTATCGTTTTTCTGTTTGTATCTCAGTCTTCATATGGCCTTCCTCTCTGCTGTTATTATCCAGAATCATGTTCATTGCTATCAGCCCTGTGTATTGCAGTGGATGATAATTGTGAGGATCCAAAGACTATATACGCTCCAATATAGAAATATACATATCTTTATAAAAATAAACAAACAGAAGAGTAAATGTAGAATGAAATCATCTATAAGACTCATTTTTCCCTCCTAACCTTTATCACCAAAAACGGATAATGAGTGTTACTAGTAAAAAGCATGTGTCATACATGTTTTTGAGCAGGTGGTTGGTCTTCCTCCACTTCTTTATGTATTATATTAGTGCTTCAGAATTTTAAAACTGGCTCTCAGCTGCCTCTTGGGATAGCCTCTGCAGCACCCTCCTTGTCTTAATAATGGGGGTGGAAATGCAGTGTCCGTGCAGTCTCGCTGTATTCCATTTTCAGTTGCATATAATTTGACCCTCAGAGGACCTGAGGAAAACAAGGTGGTTGTCTGCAACAAATTGGAGGTTCTGCGTCTAAACTGATGCAGTTATCTGACAAAGAGTTTGAGAACTGCTACGAGAAGCGTTTCTCACTTTTATGGTAAAATCTTAATCTGAGAAAATATCTCTAACTCTTATTTAGTAATGCAATGCAGTATGTGAAATCAACCTTCCCCTTTGGTTGGTTGGATTTTGTTGTAAGAACACCATACAAAAGATCTGTTTGAAATGGTGGTTATTTTTCTGTACTACAGTTCTTACCCTGAAGATCTCAGTCCTGTGTTCAGTTTAACAAAATGTTATTTCTTACACATATTTGTTGAAGTATTCAGAAGTGGCACGTTGGAGGGTTATATTTTGCAGTTGTACAGTAATGTTTTATATGTAAAAATATTTAGTTTAATTACAAGAAATACTTTTTGCAAAGTGTTCTTTGCAGCACAGCAGATGAGGGCAATGAAAGGCTACTTAAGCCATATAAGAATTTCATTGTGGGCTAGCTATCTCAGCATTCCAGGTGTTTTTGTCTGTGAGCCTATATCTTGAAAGGATGGATCCAACCAACTTTTCTCACATAGGAACATTTTTTTTCAGCTTGGAACTAGCAAGTTTTAGTATTTCCTGTCTTACACATTGAAGTATTTTGGAAGTTTGTATTATAATTAGGAACCTCTTTTGTACATGGTAGTAGTTGTATTTTTGTGTGGATAAACTAAAACCTAAGTGCCAGTGAGTGTCCTTATTAATCTGGGATACCGTTACCACCAAATTTTAGCAGGCAGTTTTCCTCTAACCTTTCTAAAGTTTGTCTTTCTCAGTCTCCTGCTTTTTATGTATATTCAAGGCCTGATTACGTTGCTTTTTACTTATTTTGTAAACTTTCTTCATTGGTATCAGTCTTCATGTACTTAGTCATTTATTTCAGCATTGGAGTAGGCAGAGTTCTCATACTGAAAAATTAAAAAAAGATAAGCAAATTATTTTTCTTTTAACATTCTACAAAGGAGTGATTTACTACTACATAAAGAAAACCGGTTCTAGGCTTTACCTTATGTAATTGTGTTAAAAATAAATAAAAAACTTCACCTGTAATCAAAGAGTAGCTTACTGTTTGGCCTGATTGTAATACTACAAGTTGCTCATGAACACAAGGGATCAGTGGCCTTCCTGCCAAAATGATGAAGAAACTACCCAATACAGTACTTAGTATTTTCAGTGTTTTATCAGACACCATAATAAGGACAGTAGAAGTCTTGAATTTACAGCCAGTATACAGCTGATGACAGTAATTACAGCTGCATATCACTCATTAAAATTCCGCCCTACTTTTCCTTATTTTTTTAAATGAAAAATCGATAGTAATTAAGCTTCTATGTATCTATGATATAGTAGAAAACATGCAGTGTATAGAAGAAAAATAGTTCTGAATATGCATTTACTACGAAATGTTAGATAAGTAATAAGATTTTCCAACTTTTTGTATCAGATAATATTTATAGGAGTAAAAATATTTTGAAGCCAGGCATTGTGTTGGAATAATAAATATGCCCCTCCCTGAAGTGAGTTGTGTATTAAATGTATTATTGTTTGCAGATTATGGCTAAACTTAGCATAATAGAATTTTGCCATATTACAGTTTTGGTAAATGTGGTTCTTGCTGTAAAGTTTTTTTGTAAGTAGGTGGGAGGCAAAGTATTCTCATTTTCTCATTGACTCTTAAAAAAAAAAAAACCTTTAAAGTCTGAAATAACTTGGAAAAATTTATTTATACATTTAAGATGTTCTGTTTTATCACAAATAATTTCCCTTTATTCGAAAGTCTTATAAATGCTTATTTTAAGGAGAATTTGTATTATTATGCAAAATTAAAAGGATGAGGGATTTTATTCTATTTTTTTTGCTTTAATTATTTATGTTTGTGTATAGGGGTATGTTGTCTCACGTTTAACCTTGTATAAAAACTGCTAGCAGTTCCTTCCTTACTTTTTCCATTATGATAATTTCAGATACTTTTTTTTTCTTTAACTCCAGAACTACTTTTGGTTGTAGCAGATTACTGCAATTTGGCAGGGTCAAAGCCTTGTAGTTAGAGAAGTGCCTTCTGTTTCTCCTGTTGTGTTACATTCTGCTTTGTCTGCATTTTAGATGGTTAAAATTGACTTTCCCTCTGCCTTCTTTATTTACATTCTTCAGGTTAATTTGACAGCATGTCAGAATGACAACTAAATATGAATGGCACCTATGCAACTATCAAAAGAGCAGGAGTAACATACACTGCAGCCAGGATGGTGCCTAAGTTCTGATGGGGCCTCAGGAGTAGCTTGTGGTGGGGAAAGAACTGAGCCTGGTTTTCCTGAAGGCCTTCCTAGTCTGAAACTTTTGCAGTGGTGCCAGTTTCTCTTTTTCCCCTTCAAATATAGGAAGCTGAGCACATGCAGCAGAAGTTTCCCATCTTTTGACAAGGGGGAGGGGAAAGCTGAGCTGGGCCCCCATCTTCCTTGATTCATCTTGTGGTACTAATAGGTCATCATCCTTGTCTGAGATGATTACTTTCTACCTCCTAAGCTCTAGTACTGTTGGACTGTTGGAGAAATCACTGATGCACTGCTTTATATTTTCTGTTTGCCATATAGGAAATGTGAATTTACTCCTAGTAAATCTTATTAAAAAAGAGGGGGAGGGAACCCTACAGAATTCAGGAAATGTCAAAATTATTTACCCAATTCAATATTTAGATGCTTTCTAAAAATGACAGGGTAATGCTTTCCCCACACAGTACCTAGATGTGCTCTGTGTTGATGGTGGATATAAAAAGGGGTAGAAATAGCAGACTGTTTATCTAATTTCTTACAAACTTTTGCAAACTATCAAGAGCAGTTTGTTTTGCAATACAATTTAAGTAGTTTTAACATTAGCATTTTTATTAGGATTTTTTAATATGATATAAAAATGTAAAAATTCTAAATGAGAAAGATAGAAGATAAGAAGATCGTGAAGAAGATAAAAAATGGAAGATATTTATCTACCTGTTTATTTATATAGTGTTCAGTGATACATATTCTGAGAAATGTATTTATGTGCAGAGATATAAGAGCAAATTTTGTGATTTTATATAAACACGGTACAAAAGATGAGTATTCTTTTTTCTTTACTGTCATCTCTTAAAAAAGGGAAAAAAACCAGTATGGTTATATGCTGACACTTGGGCTCCTCACAGGAGCATCATTATAAATACTGAGAAATGGAAGAATATCTGATGCCTTCTGGACAAGTTTGCAGAAAAAAAAAAGGGAGGAGGACCATCATATATTTTCTGCATTTCTGAAGTATATTTTATAATAAGGAATATTTGCAGGAAAATAAAATCCTTGTTAGGATTAGTCTGTTGCTTTTTTCTTATCTAATGCTGCAATCCCTGATGATGATATCACAAATGGTTCCTGGGCAGAGTATTATGATATGGTGATTTGGGATTATGATTTCATATGAGAACGGGGAAATGGAGTATGTCATATATTTTTCACAAAACATTAGTATTGTGTGTTGATAACTTGTGGTTTGAAAGCAATGGCAAGTTGGAACCAGCTATGCTGATTGAATAAGTTAGTCTGAGGAATTATAATAATATGTTAGTAAATATTTTTTTTCTTTCTGTACTTAGCTAAGATAATGTGCATTACTTGATTTAAGGCTTCATGATAGAACTTGTATGTAAATAGTTATCTTTCTGAATGAAGCAAATTAGGTAGGTTGATCTTGACTTAAACTAATAATTTTTTCCATGGTAATGGAAAAAGCCGAGGCAATACTGGGAACATGAAAGTGGACACAAGTGCAGTTCACTAGTTTTGGTTGAAGATCCACAAATCTCTTCCTGTGTATTTTGGGATGACTTGGTTTCATCACATCATTAATATTTGGTTATAATGGAGCAGAATAAAACATCTGTCTGATTGCATTGGTATTAGTATCAGATTATAGATAGGATGACAAATGCTGCTCATATGTAATTTTTATGCTTCTCAGGTAGTGAGGCCACACCTGTAAGACAGAGCGTCCTTCAAACTTGAAACACCTGTAAAACTAGTTGTTCAATTATATTCAGTTTCCAACACTGAAAGAAGTGTGTTTTTTTCAATGACTTCCATTTTTCATTAGTCTGTGATGTGGTTTTGAATACTGCAGGTGAGGGGAAAATAAGGAAGTTCTGCAGTTGTTTTTTTTTTATTTTTTAAAAGATGCTTTATAGTCATGTTCTGTGTATGAGATATGGTTGAAAGATGAAGTTAAAGCTGAATATTGCAGATCTTATTTAAATACAGACATTATTAAATTGGAAAAGCTAGGCTGTGTAAGACTGAATTTTAATCTAGCAAGTTACAACATTGTCACAGCATCTGTAACTCGGTCTCTTTCAGTGAACTTTTTATTATGCTCTATGTAAGTCTTAGTTACAGCTATAACTAGCCATAACTTGTATTAAAAAGAGAAACTTATTTTCTAACTACTTGTTTATTCTGATTCATTAAATGCCTATCTTAATTTAAAATATTTAACATAAACAGCAAAAAAATTATTGAAGTGCCAATTGCAAAAAGTGTTGTATTAATAAGAAAATAAGTGAATGTTTAATCACTGCCATAACATTCTACCAATGTTGACTCTAAACATTCAAAAAAAAATACAGTACATCTGAAAAATTAACTAATTTTTCTTGAAAGTTAAAACCAAAAATACATCTTATCTCCATGATGCTGTATAAACATTAATGGATACCTTTTCCTTCTCCAAAGTGGAAGTCAAGTGCAGAAAGAAACTCTTGAACATATGGCCAGTAAAGCATTTACACTCTGAAAAATGATGCTTTGGGGTTTGTCCTTTAGATGCCTTAGCTCTTGCTGAATCTAACTGACAGTTAGGTTTTGGATGGGTAAACTGTTGTACCATTTACACTCTGTAAGAAATGTTTGTTAGCTAAGTGGCATTATTATTTCCTGAAGTTTTCATTTATGTTTCAAGCAGTAGTGTTCAGTTTGTATCCTCATTTAAGGTTAGTTTACCTCATTTAATTTCACATCTTCTGCAGCTAAAATAATAGTTTCATAAGTATCTTATTCATTTGTACTTTCAGTATCAGTCAAAATAACAATTGCTATCTAAGGTTTATTACTGTGTGCATATGTAACTCAGACTAGTATAGTTTTCAACAAGTTGCAGTTGTTATTCTCATCTGCCTTGACACGTATAACATGACATATATACTGACAAGTGTGTATGTATGTGTGTGTATACCTGTATATATATATGCACACATGTATATTTATAATGGCAGATGTTGGCAAATTCCAGCAGTGCTACAAGTTTCCTCTTTAGCACTTCCACAGTACTGGTATAAATAGTGCCTTTTCCCATATATGTTTTGGTATCCTCCAACAGTTCAGTCCTTTGCATGAAGGTTACTGAAGTTTATGTAATTTTTGAGCTGGGAAAACTAGGTGTCCTGGCATTGGAGTAGCATCCAGTAACAAAAACTTTTGCATTTGTGTCATGTATTTGTGAATTAGTCTTTACAGATCTTTTTTGGATATTTTGGCTTGCATACCTATGTTGGGTAAACATTTTTGGAAGGATACCATCCAACATACCAAATTCCATAGAATAAAAAATTGTTTGATAAATTGTGTGAAGAAATGGATGATAGCATCTTGCACTATGGCAGTGTCTAGTCTTTATAACCATTCAAGCTTTTGCGGTGCTTGACTACCTTAGTAATTTTTCTGTTTTTAATCAGGTATACTTTTTACATGACAGTTTGTGGTGTATGCACTGTATATCCAAATGTATAATCTCAAATACCTCAGTGTTGGACTGAACAGGGAACAGCCTGCCTACTGACAAGGCATTGGTTTGGGAGTAAGTCACAATTGCTTTGATTTACCTTTCTTTTCTTGAAACATTTAAAAGCATGATTGAAAAGCATTACAAATTAATTGATTATTAATTATGGTGGTTCAGCGATAGACTACACATGATGAAAGAGTTCTCACTACCTTAATCTTCAAACATTTAAAATAACCATTGTTTATTTCTCTCACTAATCCCCACTGCAACTCCCATGTTCTTTGGGCTCAAGAGACAAGGTGTTACCAGATCTGTGGTAGCAGAGTGCTCTAGGGCTCTGCTACCTGTTTTTTGTCATGACTTTCAATGTTTGTTAGTTTGTTTTTAGGGGAAGACAGTTACGAAGTGACTGTCTTCACTAGAAGTGTACGATAATATAGAGGGGAAGGGTTAGGCTATATTTATTTCTAGAAAATGTAAACTAAGGAGGCAGTGTCAGCTACCTGTCAATAATTGGCAACACTGAAGAAAGTATCTGGGAGCAAATCAGGATCAGAGCTTCCATTGTTTGAGGAGACATTTATTTCAAGAGAATGAGAAGAGAAAAACAGATTTTACTCCAAGTAATAGGTAGAAATTGCATATGTGTTTGTGTGTTTTTCTAACTCATTCATTGTAGAAAATAAACTAAAGAGTAAGTAACATTTTCTTATATTTTTGGTGCCTTTTGGTATTTTCATTAAAGCAGTTATTTATAATTTTTATGTGCTTGCTTTTGCCTGGAAAATGTGCTCAAACATCATAGTGCTCAATCATTTTGAGCAAGTATTGAAGAACATTATATGACAATTTGCTGTTAGTATCTTTTTTGCTTATTGGACATAAAGTTGAAGGTCTTGGTCTTCTTGGGTTTTTTTTTCTTTTTGTGCACTGGTTTCAAGGAAAGTTAAAATAAATTTTACTGAATTTCATAGGAGTTGGGTCAGGCTTTATGAATTTTTTTTTTAAATCTGATATGCTGGCAAAATTCTGCCTTTGGCTCTGTGTGTGTAATTTAATTAGGGTATTTTTATATTTTTACTCATATAACTAAGACTCCTGCAAAATGATTTGTCTTTCTGAGCAGATACTTGGGTATCCTGTGGTTTATTTGATGGTACATGCTATGTTTTTGAAATAGAAGTTTATAATATAAGCAAACTTCATGTTGGTTTTAAAGGTGATGGTACAAGACCTCCTTCTCTGTATTTGCACATCACATCCTTCACCCTTGCAGACTTCCTGCTCCTTACTCTTACTTAAGCAGGCAGCAGCTGCAAGTGATTGGAGAAGGCTTGGATGGCTTCTGTCAGCTCTAGGAGGCAGGCAGGTAATGGAAATCAGGGTTTTCTTTTCATCCTGATGTAGCTGCAGAGGTGTCTGAGACTTCCCTTCATGTTATTTGTACATATATACATGCATTGCTGCTAAATAACAGTCTTTCTGTGTGGAATCTGCGGGTTACAGCTCTGAAAATACAGTACTTTTCTTCTGAAGACAGGTGGTATGTAATGGTTGAGATGCACCCTCCAGTAATAATCATCTTTATCACTTATTTGTAGAGTTGCTCCAAATGAGCTCTGGTTCCTATTGTGCAGAGTATTGTAAAGACACGCGATAAGCTTGTTCCAAAACACTTTTAATTAAAATAAGCAAAGGCAGATAAAAGGTGAGACTTGAACCAAACCGAGTGTTATACATGGATTCATCCTGTAGCTCATTTCAGGGCTTTCTCTATAACCCTTGTTTTTCAGGTCTCCATTCCAAATGTTTGGATATTTGAGATGAGCTTTCTAGTGTACGCTATTGATTTAATGTATTAAAGTGTCTGCTTTTCAAGATATCTAAATTAGTGGTAAACATAACCATGAGACAAATGACTGCACAGTAATGTTCTCAATAATTCTTAAAGTGTCAATAATTCTTAATATTAAAACATTAAAAATATTCTGATCTAGATTTTAATCTACATTTCTTACATACTTTCATTTACTTATCTCATTAGTTGCACTCTGTACTTCTGTCAGGAAAATAGTGTGCAAATTGTATGTCATGAAGTACTTTTACTGAAGTCTTAAGTTCATACTTTCTCAGCCAGGATTTTCCCTAGAAATATACTCAGGAAAGCAGTCTTTTGCTTCAGAAAGACAATAATTGAGAACTAAACATTTGTACTTGAAGAGCCCTGAGAGCAAGAAAGATTGTGAATACCATTTAAAAATATTATAGTAATGGATTTCCTTGATCCTGCTCTTCTTTCCCGCCGAAAGAACCCCAAACAAACCTGCCAGCTGGAATGAGGAGGACCAGGAACAATTTCAATCCCAAAGCAGGAAGTGATTGTTTTAGTAAGTCATAAACCAGAAGAATGACTGAGAATGAAAGTACAATTTTTGGTTTTAACTAGGCACTTCTGTAAGTGGCAACTCATCTGATTTTTCTTATGAAATTCAGTTTGTTTTATTTCCTCCTTGGTAATTTCACTGATTTCTAGATCATAACTGAGCAGTTATGCTATTGTGCACTTCTTAGCACCAGCCTACTTAATGGCTGTTCATGCACCTGTTGGTGTGCAAACAAAAGAGCAGCATATAGTAGAGTTATGCAAACTGCCATCCTTAACTTTCAATCAAAATACAAGAAAAAGGGAAAAGAAAATTCAGACTGGGAAACATAGTATGTATCAATAAATAGGTCACTTACAATTTATATGAAATATTTTAGATGACCAGATAGTTACAGAATTTTATCTGCATAATTTGTATTTGGTATGTAGATTTGAGTTCATGAAATAGCTGTGAGCTGTGAATACACTATGTTCCTTTTGGGACGCCGAGTAGAATAGCCTTATAACAGAGAGCCAGATAGTGGGGGAACTCGGAACTTACTGCTTTCATGAACACCTGTGCATTGGTTTTTGTTTTGATTTTAATTTGTCTATTTCTGAAAGTGGTGTAAGCAGCATCTGGTTATTCGTATTTAGTATGCCTATGCTGCCAAAAAATCAACAGATTCCTACTGTACTACATTTCAGAACTAATGAAGACATAATTATATCCCTGTGCAGGAAGAAGGAATTATGCTTTGTTGGGGACTAGTCTAGAATAGAAAGAAAGTGAAAGAGCGAGAGAGTATTTTGAACTAAGAAAAATGATAGCTTCTGTCAAAGATCTTGTATTTTTATTTATTGCAAGTTGACTGAGAAAACAATAATGCAATAGTGTTTAACATATTCTTGATGAAAAATGGAGTTTGCGTTTCTTCAGAAAATATGAACGGCTTATGTAGAGGCTGAGTTTTTTTCCCTTTAGTCTTATATATCTATTCACCATTTTTCATGTCCTGCTTGAAACTAATGTGCTGATTTGTAGGTTGTATGAAGTTTATTATAAATAAGTTGATAATTAAAAGCGAGGGACGTTCTTCATTGGCCTTGTTTGTTTTATATATGTTTTTGAAAAAGTCTGTTAAAGTTATTGTTTAGTGTGTTTGAGAAGTCATTTAACTGCCTGAAAGGTGACTTAATTGTTTTTCTAGGGGATTTTTTTTTTTAAAGTAAGGGTAGAAGTGCATTCAATTACTTATTTTATTGCAGTGTTAGCGCTTGGAGTGAATGGAGTAAGTTAAGATGGAGCAAGATTCTTCTCGAAGGTGCACACCGAAAGTACAAGAGGCAGTGAGCACTGTAACAGGTTGCCGAGAAAGGCTGTGGAATCTCTGTCTTTGGAGACTGTCAAAACTTGACTGTACAGAGACCTGAACAACCCTGCCTGACTTTGGAGTTAACTCTGCTTGAGCAGGCAATGAACTAGGTCACCTCCAAAAACCAAATTATTCTGTGATTCTAAGATTATATGTAATTTTATGTTAAAATATTTACAAGGTTTATGTTGTCTCTCTGATCAGTCAGCAGTCTTGTATGTGCCAACAACAGGTCTCATCGCTTCTTGCTATTATGTGTCCATTTCTTCTTTTGACAATAGTGCAAATTGATCAGGAGGAGATGATGGAGGTAATCGCTGATAAATGTTTCATTCTCAGAATGTGCCAGCTACTACCATGTAGATAACAAAAGTTTGGCTGCTCACTCAAGATACAGTTCCTTTCTGACTTGAAAAGGATAGTTGCCTTCCTCTGGTAATATATCCTCATAACTTCCCTTGCATTATCACTGGTCCTTGGTTAGTCAGATTGGGTTGCTGATTGAACTGAAAGTTAGATTTTGAGATTAAAAAGAAGTGGTTTTCAGTCTCGTTAGCTTACTTTGAGGTGGAAGAAGGTAGGATGGCTTGTTTAGGGTCAGCGTTCTCTTCAATCAGTTAAAACTGATAATACAGCTGTATCTTCAACATGGAAATAACCACTGTGAGAAGGCATAGTTTGGCACCTGAGTATTACTTTAAAACTTTTGAATAAAATAGCTTGAATGACATGTAAGGAGTAAGTAATGGCTTCAGCAGACAGTACCTTTATGACTAGTGATGTTTGTGTGGTGACATTTCTTGTGGATTCCCTACAACCATAATTCCGATTCCTGAAAATGAAATAATTTTGCCATAGTTTTCATTTGTTTATGAAGATGCAGCTTTTTTACGTGGTAACTTTTAGATGCTAGAATAGAAGAATCACAGAGTTTGCTCCTCTTTAGTAAAACAGGTGATGGGGTTGATGATGAGTTAAATTGCAAAGGTATTTCTTTGTTTTTTCTGTTTTAACTTTTGCATACTAAATTGTGATATTGGTTAGAGAAGAAGTCTTAGAGAACCAGCATTTTGTTGCAGCTTTATAACATTTGAGCTTTACATTTTGAATTTGGATTTCTTTCCTAAATTCATTCTCATCAAATCTGTTTTAGAACAAGAGACAAGAACACCAGAGGGGCAGTTTTTACTGACCGTCCTGAAGCCAAATCCATTGAAATAGTATTCATGTATTTCACACACACTTCTGTTATATGTTAAGGAAGGAATCTTTAAATTACTTTGTAAACGAGCTAATACAAATAGTACACACAGATGAAAAATATAAATGTGTCCATTCATGTGTTTCTCAGACATACCTGAATTTGTCCCATTGGAGAACTGGGAATCATCTCTGGTACTGAAATGAATAAAATAGCTTGAAAAATAATAGGTTTTCTAAGAACTTTTTGGCTGTCTGAAACTACTGTTGTGGATTTAGGGACTGGGGGTCAAAATGAACTCTAAATAGAAAAGGAATGGAACCATATGGAAAAACTGCCAAATTAAAAAAAAAAAAAAACTTTTCAAAAATAGATTTTGTCTAAAATACTTGTAGCATAAATATTTGATGTAAACATTGCAAAATTCAGCTAACTGGGAAAATATTAGTTAACGTGATTGATAGATTCTGGGGAACATAGGCTGTTTTAGATAAAACCAAAAGTTTGGTGGTCTAAATTCATAATCTAGATGGCATAGTGTTGGCTCAGTTTGGGACCATTCAGGTAACTCTTTTTTTTATTTGATTGTTTGTTTTGTTTCTTTTTTTTTAATAATGATGTGCACATAGACCACTATATTCTCTGTTGCACTAAATTCTGTTTTGATGTGTTTAGACTACAAACTCATGGTGGGAATGTTCTCTTAGGCTGTAAAATGTGGGACACGCTTGTGGTGCAGTAGAGTTAATACTTCAATTTTATATGTACCCTGTTTTTTGAGTCACTAGGTGTATGTGAAGATGTAAATGAGCAACGTGAGGTCACCTGTTGCAGGCTAGCGATAAGTCTGGTAAAATTTGTAAAACAGACAGGGCGCTTGAGGCTAGGTGGCCACCAGGGTCCCTGCAGCAGGACGAGGGGTTGGCGGCTCTGCCTGGCAGGCATGCAGCTCGAAGGAGTTAAGTGCTGAAGAGCTCTTCAGCGGGTGATTGAAGGGTAACCTGTAACAGGGAAAATACCGGGTGAGACTTGCTTTGCTAAAAAGTACCTTGGTTTAAAAACACTGAAATACTACCCCCTGCTGTTTCTGATGCAGCATTGGAATACCTGTTGCTTAGCAAACGCAATTATACATGGGCTGTTTTAATGACTTGCTTTCTTTGTAGCATAGTATAAAATATAAAACTCTGGAGTATAACATGCCTCAAAAGTAGATGGCCTTGATTGTGACTCAGTAGCATACGTTCTCTCTAGCATTACACTGAAAACAGAGCTTCTGCCTTTGTTTTGAATGGTGAATACAGCATGTTCCTCTTCAGGATACAGCACTCTTGGAGTATATAATGACTTTTCTGAGATTTTTTTTTTTGTAAACAAATTCATTAATTACGTTGAATTGGAATGAATGAAGAATCGGATTAAGAGATGTAATCTTCTGTTTCAGTATCTTTTTATCCTGAATGAACTTGGTAATAGATAACACGAATTATTCAAAATATGGATGCAGGCAGAACGTACTGAAATCTTCTATATAGTACTTTTGGAGAATTTATGTTGTAATTATGCTGAGATACTCACTACTATATATAATTGTCACAAGTCTATAGCAAAGGTTAGGTAAGTAACTAAGGTTATGTTAGTTGGGACAACATGTCACATTGAAAATAATTTCACCAGTTGCTTCTGCAGTTTTCTTACATATATAATTTTAGTGGTTGTAGCAAGTCAACCCGTTCTCCTTGGTAGATTAACTCATATTTTCTGTTCATTGGAGATTCTGTAATTTTATGTTATCTCAGCAGTTAAAATACCATGTCTGCTATGATTCTTCTGAATGCTGAAGCTCGTAGGGCAGCTGACGAGTAAATGCAGATGTAGGGATTTAGGAAACAGAAATATTCCTTTCTTCAGAATTCCCTTTCTTTTACAGGAGGGAAAAAAAAAAGCTTTTAAAGGTCTAGATTGGACTGCAAACTCTAAAAAAAAATGAACCAAAATATTAATCTCATTATATTTAATATAACTTTATAGGGCAGAGTTAAGGTTGTTTTAATATTTATTTGTCTGTTTCTGTGACTATAAAATACATGAATTTCTGTTGTGTATGTTCCTGATATTTAGAGTAATTGCAATATTCCTAAAGTAACAAACTTTAAAGTTTATTCATTTCTTTCTAACTTAAGTTAAACTTTTAAGTTTAACTTCAAACTTTTAATAACTTCTTAGCTCTTTTTGGATATGATGTGTGAAATGTGATGATATAAAAACGTATTGATTTTGGCGTTAGAATGCTTCTGAAGCATTAATGGAAATTCACAAAAACCACTGTTAGATGAATATTTTTCCCATTTTGTAGATGGGGGGAGTATACCTCATTCTCAGTATGCATTGCTTATGCGAACAAATTGTATAATGTTAAGATACTACTTGAAATAAAAGGGACCCAGGGACATCAAGTGATTTTTTTTTTTTCCTAAAGCATTTGAAGGAATCTCTGTGTGAGCTGGAATTGGAATTTATTCTTACTGATCTTTTCCTAATCTGACTTCTTTTATTAGTATGGCTTTTAGTATAGGAAGATGAATACAAAGTTCAGCAGCGGGGATCAGGAAAGGTCAAATTCATGCTAACTTTGGACACATAACCAAAAAAATCTGAACATATGAGTTGTCTTACTATTTCATAGGCTCTTGTACTGTGTTTTCTTTAATGGTATGTATAATCCCATATAATCATTTTCTTAGAACAGTTTGGGCTGACAATAGGATTTTTTTTTTTTTAATTGAAAACTAAAGGAAGTTAGGTATCTCCTTTTTTAAACAGGAAGTGTGGTGTGTTTCTTTTCCATGACCATCTCTAGCCTGTCTTACCTACTTGACAGTACAGTAATATGAAAGAATTACATTGATTCCACTACACCTTTGTACCACTTTTGGATTAGTTTTGGATTATGAAATAAGGATCTTTTTGTTGTTGTGGTTGTGAGGTTTTTGTTTTTGTTTTTTTTTCTCCATGATCCAAACACTGTTAGGGTGTGTTCTAAAAATTTTAGAGTTGTGAAAGTATTTTTTGCTTTCTTTACCTTGTGACACTTACTCCTTCCATCCACCTGCACGTATTTCCTGTTAAGTGATTAGAAACCTTGAAAGTATAATTTGAGGAACAACTGGAAGAAAAATGTTTTGTTTGGTCTACAGAAGGGAAGACTAAGAGGAGATGTGATAAGTTTCCTAGTATGTGAAAGGGCTTGCTCTGACACTAAAATGTTCTCTGTTGGAGGTGGGGCAAGGAGCAGTGGAGAGGTGATTGGAACAAGTGAAACTCAGGCTAGATGTTATAGAAAGTTTTGTGACTTCAGCAGTGGCTACTCTACTGTAGAGAATTTGTGGAGTCTCCATCAGTGGTGTTTTTGAAACGGATTAGATTAACATCTCCCAAGGAGGGATCTCTTCAGATTGGTACCCACAAACAGTCTTGGGGCAAGATCATGGAGAAGATACATTTTCAAAATTCTTTCCAGCCCTGTTTTCTAGGATTTCTGTTCTTTGGCTCATGTCCCAGCTTTTCTAAAACTCTGTGGGTATCAGTGATTAAATAAAGTGATGTGCATTCATTGGAAACAAGCTATGTTAAGGAGATACCAAAAGCCTTTTTTTTTTTCCGTTAGAATTGTTTCATTTTACACCAAAAACCATTAGCGGATATTTAAGTCTCTATCTGTATAATACACATTTTTTTTCTCCTTTTTAAGTTGGAAATAACTTTTTATTGTCAGAACGTTCCAAAATGTTCCTATGCTTTGTTAGTTAAGATAACCATGCAAGTAGTAATAAATATTCTTGTATGATAGTACTAGCTCATTGAAGTACAATACTTTCTTTAAAATAAAAAGTATGACAGTATCAGCTTATTCACACTGTGGTGTTTTCTACAATTGACTGTATAGTCCATAGATATTATATCCTCAGCATTTTAAGAAAAAAGATGGTTATTAGTTATATTGAACACAGATCAGTAGTGGGAGAACTACAGGGTTGCCTACCCAGCAGTCATAACTGTTAAAATGCTTATTGAACTTGCAGTATGAAATTTTAAGTGGAAGGCTGGATGCATGGGAAACATGAATTTGATGAGAAAAAGAGTGCTACTTATTACTAGTCTTCTGCTGTGTTTAGATAACATATGCTTATTTGCACTTGAAATTTACCCAAGTAGATGTTTCAGCTTTTAGAATAGTCGTTCCAATAAAGTTCTGAGAATAAATACAGTTTGTATCTGCATTAACATACAATGTTATTAACCAGTTTTAATTCTGTTTTGCTACCACTAATGCAACTCCTGAATGGTGCCAAATTTCCTATACCTCCTTTGACACGTCACCAGCATTTTTAAGTGATTGCAGTAGTAAGACTAGCGCTGCCTGAATTAAATTGGTGTTCTTGCTGTTACTGTCACAAGTGATGATCCATGACTGCAGTGATAAGTCTGAAAGATGCAAGTATAGGCAAGGCTAAGAAGAGATTTTCACAATTAGTAGGCAGGAAGCTAGAAGTTCAAACTTGCTCTGAGGGTAGCAGGAATACTCTTTGGGAAATCAGGAATAGACTTTTTAAGTTAGTGCAGTCTTCATATCAGCTACAGAAATGCTTTTAATTTTTGCAGTGACTATTGCAAAACACAAACATGCAAAATGTGGTTGTAAGACAAATGCCAAGTGTAGCACTGCCCTTCGGATTGTACTATTTTTGCATTTGAAAATGTGGCTGTTAAAATTTTAACAGTATATTGCATGTGATGACCTCAGACTATATTTTCCATTATTGGCAGTACAATATATGAGTGTGGTGTATTAGCTTAAATTACTGTTATCTTAGAAAAGATCCATTACTTGAGTTGCAGGCAAACTGAAGTTAAATGAATTCTAGCCCCTTGCTCCATGAATGTTTTTTCACGTCTGCCTCTCAGTTTAATGGAAGCTTATGTATGCATTCACTCCACATTCAAAAATGGTCATCTAACTTGTCCGCTCTATCAGTCATGAATGTATTTCTTGTGCTGAGACTAAATACAGTCCCAGTAAAATATTAGTCCAGGCAGGTAATGCAGTTATTTGTTTTCCATATGGAAGGTATGGAAATGTGTGTATAATTGTTAATTCCTAGATTCTTGTAATAGAATTTTATTAGTCTGGTTTTATGATGAATGTTTTTCATGTGATTTCACTGCCTTCTGTCCTCTCCAATAACGTCAGAACCTGTTGGCCAGTTTCAGCCATGTTTAATGGAAAGAAAGAAGTAAGTCTTAAATTCCAGGAACTGCTTTGAAAATTGAGAGCTGGATACAGCAGTGAGGGTGGGTTAGGGACAACTCAGCCTGCATCCAGTCTGAGTGAAGTGGCTTTTTGACCAGTTGGCCTGTGCATCCCAGCCTGTTCCTGTAGCACATATGGCCCCCCTTGCCCAGGCAGTTGGAGAGGGGAGTACCCAGGAGCTGGGACTACTCTACAGACTGATAGTGGACACAGGCTGGAGAAAGCAGTAGCTACTAAGTGTGTGAAATGAAGAGAGTCGAGGGGAATTTGGAGTGTGCTGGGCTGTTGTGGTAAGATCCTGTTTTTGCCTGGGCCAAGGGAAGGACTGAATATACTAAGGGAATATGAGAGAGATAAAACACAACCCCATGCTTCATTATTTCTGTTTCTCATAGAACAATTTTAAAAGCATTTTGTTCTCTGTTTCTTCCCTTCGTGAGCTGTTTGGGTTTTTGTTTTGCTGGGGGGAGGGGGGGAATTGTTGTTTACTAAACTGCTGGGGTTAAAGTACTGGAACAAAATTACAAAAAATTATCTGTCCTACTTTTTGGTGTCATGTGGTATGGATATGGAGCTGTGTTATAATCATATGTTACTACTTCTAAATATTTGGCTTTGTATTTTGAAATGCCATGAGTAACTGACACATGAAACTGAAGAACTATTAAAACTCAAGTAGCACGTACTTGAAAAGCTTTTCCTTTTGCATAGTAATTTTTGTTTAAAATCTAGGTTTTGTAGGGGAAAAAAAACTTAAACTCCACTGCTTTACCAGATAGACAGTACAGCAAGTTAACAAGTCTTCCAGCAGGGTGCAGTCTTTTCTAAGGATTTATAACACCTTCAGCTAAATGTCTGCATTTTGCATGTAAATATTGTCTACTGCAGCTATTGCAGGCAGACAGTTTATTTTTCAATATGCGCTTGGCTGCTTAATTGTGCTTTCTAATCATGTTTAACACCTGAGACA
The DNA here is from genome assembly GCF_036370855.1 of Dromaius novaehollandiae. Classification (NCBI taxonomy): domain Eukaryota; kingdom Metazoa; phylum Chordata; class Aves; order Casuariiformes; family Dromaiidae; genus Dromaius; species Dromaius novaehollandiae. The sequence continues at coordinate 30,800,343 of NC_088098.1, forward strand.
AAATTAGATTGGATCAATTTAGTGATAATGTAGAATCATCAGAATCCAAAAGGGAGGAAAAAACTAGGTCTATCTCACTTTTCTTTATTCTCCAGAATGAAATATTTTCCCCCAACCTTTCTCATTCATTAAATAAATTCAATGTTGCCTTGTGCCTGTACTTAGACTCAGGCAATGGTACTATAGGAGTGAACTTTTCCATTCAAGTTAATAGGATGTTAACATCAAAGCTTAATTGTGATTATTTAAATTCTTTACACTTCTGAATGGCTTGTCAAAATACAGCCGCCCAGCTCCTATGGTTGGCATGTAAGTAGCATTCTTTTAACCGTGGGTAGAGGCACAAGTCGTAGGATGAAAGCCGATCCATTTGCCATGTCTGCAACAAAAATATTTTAGGCTGTTGTTATTTTTTCTTCATAGATATATACCAACCTAGCATAACTTGTATTGTTTAGTCATCCTGATTGTGTTCCCTATAAGTTATAAATAGTAACGCTATATAGTTTTTAATGTAATACAAGAATGTTTGTAATTTGGCTTGCCTATAGTGATTGGTAGCAGCAACTACTGTAGCCAAAGGCTGTTTGTTCAAAAGGTTATATATTCCGTTTTATATTTGCTGTACAAATTTTTCTTCTTTCACCTGTTAGAGGATGACAGGAATCATTTGTGCCATGAGTCAGACTTAGTATCCCCCAATCCAGTTCAATTTCTATTAGGGTAATTCTGTGCATCAGCAAGGGGGTTTCTGTGTTTTTAGCATCTCATCTGATATTTCAAAAATTCTATTCTTTTTGGCTAGTGGATATTATTGTTTACTTAAAGAAGTACAGTGTTATCTTGATTGACTGGATGAAAAGTGGTGTGCCGTTTTATTATGTGCATCTGCATTATGAGTGTAGATTCACAATGATTAAACGTGCATCTACATTGTGAATTTTTGCCTGTTTTCTCAGGTGTAAGACAGATGCCTCAATACTTTTAACAGCATAATCTCTACCATTTGCTGCACAGAGATGTTTTCAGCACTTAAAACTGGATTCTGTGAAATATGGCTTGTGCCCAGCACATTATGTCACATAGAACTTTTGCTAGTACTCAAAAACCAGATACTGAGTTTCTGTTCCTGACGAGACAGTAGTGTGGGGACATCGAGGCTGACGAGAGATCAAAAGAATTTCATCGATTAAATCCTTTTTTGTGTGTGTGTGTGTGTGTGTGTCTTGTTCAAAGATCTTTATTAGATATTTTCAAATAAAACCAACACTTTTTTATCTAGGGAAGAGTTACCCAAAAGTGATGAGGTAATCTAATGGTTTCAATTAGGCAGTGGTACTATAGGAGTGAACTTTTCCATTCAAGTTGTGGGTGTTTGAATTTTTTACCCCAAATTCACCACTGCTGAAGGAATGAGCTCCTGTTTGTTTCGGTTCACAGCTGTGAGCTCCTGCCACTTATTTTATCCTGACTCTGTCATTTTTGATGTTTTGCAAAGATTTGATTAAGTTTATTAATGAGGAAGAAAACTAATCCAGGAAGGAAAGAAAAGGCAGGGTGTTTTGCCAGAGCTTTCAGAGGGCTGGGTTGAGCTGGAGAATAGTTTGAGTGTCAGAGCCATTATAAAGGATGAGGCATTTTAGTGTGGCTGGGAGTGAGAGTGGAAGATGGCAAAGATTTGTTAGAGTGGATAGTCTAGAAAGTGTAACTTCATCCTAACATGAGCTGCTCTTCCAGGACAGTGTAACTCGATCTAACTTCTGGCTGTTACAGTCACAGCCTCCTTTGTGCCAGCTTCAGTGCTCTTCTGACCCCAAATTCAGCTGCTTCAATCTCTATACTATGAAGAAAGTTCTGTGTTTGCACACACACACACGCGCATGCAGTTTTACTTGTGTGTACACACACAGATTTTCTTTTTGTCTCTTTTCTGCCGCCTTAGTGTGTTGAAATGGCTTGGCACAGGGTCAGACAAACACCAGAGGGAGCAGTAATGCTTTGCCAGGGGAAAGTATCAGTCTAGCAGCCCCAGTTGGATCTGCTTAGTCTGCTGTGGAACCACCTTCTCCAGTCTCAGTAAGTAAAAAGGTGAGGGGAAAAAGCCCAGTCATCTTGCTGTGTGGGTTTCTACACCCAGAATATTTGTATTTATGCTTGAATTCCAATTCAGGAATCCAGTTCCAGTTCAGGAGTTTTAACAGCTCTATATTCTTTACAACGACTAATTAAGGAAGTATTTGCTTGTTGCGCTTTTTTTTTTCTTAGTCAGATATACACTCTGAATTGGCCGTGGTTTTAATGAATTATTTTCAAAGAATGTATAGGCTTTTTTGTGTGTTTTTCTTTTTTTCTTTCTTTTTCTTTTTCTTTTTTTTTTTCTTTAAGAGTGTAGTAGATAATAACTTCTGACATCTCAATACTTTTTCATTAGGGAGAATACATGGTTTTGCTACACTTTTAGCCATCAGATAATAATAGAACCAAGGTAAAATTGAAGATAAAATAGTCAGTGATTTTATTTATCATTTATTTATTTTAAGGCTAGTTACTAGGTTGATACATAGCCTAATTTTAACTCAGTTGACTAATTTGTGTGTAAATTCTTAGTCTATATTATGTTTTTTTCCCTCATCTTTTTTTTACCTTATTAATATGATGCAGCCAAACTATGTAAGGAATGGATCTTAATATAGTGAGACACAGGAAAACCTGATTAAAGGTTCCACTTTATTAAAGGAGTGCCTAAGGTCTAAACCTCTTACTTGGATCCAAATAAAGTATTTTTAAAGTAGTTTAAAGATAAGATGTAACTAAATTGATTTTTTTTCAAGTAATATATTATTTAAATTTCTGCCACCTTTCTGTTGTGTGTTTTTTGATTGTATTATAATAAAACAGTGCAAGTGGTATGATCCTTCAAAGGCTCAATGGAAAAGGCTGGATGGGAATAAATAGGTGGTTATAAATGATTTTCTTTCTGGCATCCAATTGAGCCTTGCTTCATTGAGCCTTATTCTATTGATATGAATATAGGAATTAAAATGAAAAGAGTTAAAAATCAGGAGAAACAAGCTAGTGTATTACATAGAGGTAACCTGACAAAATTATAAGATAAATCTAGGCTGGATCCTAATCATGCTGCTTGTCATTATCTTCCTACTCTTCCCTCTTTTACCAGTGCCATAGTCCAGAGTGAATTGCTCTGTGTGTTGCTGATGCAACCCTATGTGTATGTTTTGGATACATTCTCACTTGGAAAATCTAAGCTCCTAACCTGTGCCCCCCCTCCCCCATCCCCCCTCCGCCTGAATTTGTTGATATTGATGTGTGTGTGGTCTGTGTGAAGTAGTGCATGTTTTGCCTCGACATCTGTGTAGCTGAATTACTATGCGGGCAGCCTCGCTGAGTGGACGTGGTTGTTCCTTGCTGCATGAATGCAGACATCCCTCCAGAGCTGTGGTTCCTCCTGCTTGGCTCAAGAAAAGTAACTTTGCAAGAAACTACAGCTGTAGCTATTATTTCCTGACTTGATAGGGTGAAATTGTAGTAGAAATTGTAGGTGAAAGAGTCGGAGGATGTGAGCTGGCTGCAGTCTCTGCAGTTGGTGTTTCTTGACTGATTTTATGCTTGTTCAGATCATTCTAAAAGCTGTGCTAATTAATAAGTAGACCACAAGGTCACAGAACAGATGTGTGGTATAATACCTGTAATCTGCATAAAACCCAGTCTGTATTGTTCTCATCCGGTTTAAATGAGTACCAGTAGGATCTTTCCTGAGCAGACTTTGGAGGCTATTGGTTCTGACAGGCACATAGTAATGGGTGGAGATCAGATGGCTGAAGCTATTACTGTTCTGCAGCTATTACGTTATGTTTGTCCCGCTTTCTGGTGATGTCAGATCTGCTTGTGAATGAGCTGCTGAGCCACGTAACTGTTTCCAGGTAAAATTGTCTCTGATTCCAGTTTACCTTGAATGCAGTGAACTGAGGACAGCAGTGATTCATGAGCTGATTGAAGAGTGGATCAGATGTCTTCATTTGGGAGCAGCCACGCTTACCAGAGGGGAGGGGCAGGCAGCTGGGTGGTGACAGCCTCACTTGTCTGATTTTTATCTGCTGGTGTGCATCTGTCAGAACCTTATGCTAGTTTGCTTGATCTAATGCTAAAACTCGGGTTGATATCTGACAGATTTTAAGTGTGCATGTTAAAGTACGATGTGCCTAACCTAACTAGTGCAATCTGATGCTTGCTAACATCACAGTTTAAAATCCTGCTTGGGGAAGGACCAATTTAGTTGTAGTATAGATGGATCTTAAAGTATCAGATTTCTAAAACAGGAAGTAGTGGATATATTTTCCTGTTTTTGCACTAATTTCTAGGGATACAGATCTGACAATAAAAATAAATTTGGCACTTTGGAAAATTGTGGATGATCCTGAAAATACAATGTTCAATGTAGCTCTCACCATGTAATCTTGATAGGCATGTTTTTAATTAAGAGTTTTTACCAAATGTAAGTCATTACGTGTATTTTTTTTGTACTTCAAAAGGCTAATTAGATAGTCATAGTCCCCTGTTACTAGATTAGCCATAGGCTATTAGTCATAGGGTTTTTTTGATCCTAGCCCGGTATGAGGTCAAACAAATTTTAAGCTTTCTTATAATTGTATTTAGCTCTGTATAAAAGCCTATATATGACAATAGCGTATGGTATTGCATATCTTTCTGCATTGTTAGTGAAAAGAATACTTGTTTTTTATGCTTTATTTTAAGATGGTTTTTCCTCACAAAATTAAGGCTATGTAATTGATGGTGTTTGTTAAAGAGTGCCTGATATCTGCCTTTGTACTGTTCGTTTGTTTTCTTGTAAATGGATATCAGTATTTCATAATATTGCATCATTTTGATTGTGTGTTTAGCTAAGAATGAAACAGCTAATATTTTAAGCAACTTTATATATCATTTGAGACTACTGGTGCTCTCGTGCCATAGGCAGCAATCATATAGCGATGATGTAATCACTTACGATAACAGAGATTTTTGTTGCATTGTGAAATTATTTAAATTGACTTTAATCAATTCCTGACTTCAGTTATCAATTGTAAATCTTATATTAAGCAATATATTTTCATCATATTTTATACTTTGTAAGCTTGAATATAAGCTTGAAGTCATGGATATGTAGGCTGGATAAGAGTTTCCAGAGGTCCTTTGGCCCTCCTGCCTTGTCTGGGGCAAGATAAAGTTTAGGGAGAATATCCTGACAGATGTCATTGTTCCCTAATAATTATTCTAAAAAAACTCAAACTTCTTAACCTGGTCAGGCTCACTGTATAGGCCACAAATTCTTTACGATGCCATATGGCAGGAGAGTGCACTGGTGGACTGCAGGACTGGGCAGAAATGTGGGAAAGGATTAGCAACCGCTTACAAGGACACTGTTGCTGACAAGTTACTTGTGAAACTTTTGATGTCACTGAATTTGACAGCCTAGAAGGTCCTAAGAAATGATAAAAGCCACTTGGAATCGTTACCAGCTTCAATTTTTGAACCAGATAACTAAAGAAACATATTGATGACAAACACAAACATGGAAAGGTCTGGAGGTTCATTTGATCAGACGTTGTTATTGCACAGATTTATGTTCAATATACTGCTCTAGTTGAGCAGTACCTAGCTTTTTTGAACTTACATACATCACAAAATACTTTATATCACTGCCACCTTTTTACAAATGTCACTGTAAGGTGACATAATTTATGCAAAATCAGCTGGCCCATGGCAAAGCAAGGTCCTAAGTGTCGGTTCATTGTTTTCAGTATGACTGCCGTTTTATTCTTAACTCTCCTTTTCCCTCTCATCACTGTTTTTAGAGTGGAATGAAATGAGTTCTTAATGTTTAGAGAGTGTAATCATTAACAAGCCTGGGGAAGTCCTCACCTCCACCTGACAATTTTATTATGCTATTATCATAGTATCTTTAAGTGTCTGAGGGAGAAATGATGGGCTCTTTCTCCAGCCTCCTCTCCATCATCCCCTACAGTTTATAGTCCTCCATCTCAGTATTTCATTTTACTTTCCCCTTTGCATCCTATTAATCTGTAGCATGCAAAAAGTTTTCTTTGTGCGTTCTGACAGCACTAGCTGCTGCATATATACACTGTAGCAAGCCGTACACTAAGTTTGACAGTCTGTCATGCCTCCCTTCACTGCCACTGTGCACACTGTCAGCAGCCTTCTTGATTAGGCCTTCATTGTCCTCTGCTCTTTGTCTGACATGCACTTTTATCCTCATATTGGATGTAGCTTATGGTATTTTTCTATTTTCTGACTGTAGGAAGTTTACGTTTTGGTTTATTTTCCTGATAGTTTTTCTGCCTCACTGTGATCCTAGTGTGCTTAAGGGAAAGAGTGTGAGACTGTCCCATCTTTTCTTTACCACCTAAATCAGTGTCCTCCTTCCACATTATTACCCTTTTTTACAGCCTTAAATCCCTCTCTTCAAATTCTTTCTCAGACTTTTGTGCCTAAATCCCTCTTCCTATAACATATCAAATATTTACATGTGAGATTATTTTGATAAAATGTAACTTAATACATGCAGTTCAGAAGGCATTTTATTTTCTTTTTGAAAATAATCTTTTCCCTATAATGTCCATAGCATATCCTTTTAAATTCCTGTGTTGTAGAAACTGGCTGCGTAGAAATGTGGTTGGCTGTCTGTCTTGCATATGTTGATTGTAATCCATCTGGCATGCTCCATTCCTCATAAGCTTAATGTTTTTAAAAATATTTAGTAACACTTTCCATATCGTTTCCCAAAGGAAGCTACCTGGAATAAATTTTCAAATTATTTGGGGCATGATTAGAGCCTGCTAAAGAAGCTCAGTTGCATTTTCCTTTGGCGGTGAAAGCAGAGAAGGCAGCTTGCTCGAATGATTCTGCAACTGGGTTGCTGGCTCTGCCCTACAGTCCCACTGGGCAAGGTTGATTCAAGGCAGTTTGTGTAAGACAGATTTCACAGCAGTCAAGAAGAATGACTGTTAAACCAACTTGATCTTAAATTTTAACTACAATAGTTTGCAGTGGTAGTTTGGGATTGTACAATGGCCTTTACACTAAGGGCATAAACAGACTTATTTTGTATCTGACATCAGCAGTTGAATCTATCCTGGCTGATCATTACCGCTCACAAGCTGGAGGTTACTGCTCCCTGTACAACTTGCTGACCTGGAGGATCATTTGTAAATGCTCTTTATCGGTTACAGTACAAAGTCAGACAGTTTTATTTTAACTGCTCTGGTTAGATATTTGCTTTGTAAAACAGCTGTAACAGTTTAAAATTTTACTGCTCTCAACCGTTTGCTGCCTACCTCTGCTGGAGGTTAGAATTGCTTAGCCAGGTTGGATGGAGTAGTTCTTGAGCATTTCCTGCTCTGCTGCAAGCCTGATCAGCCAAGTTAGCTTACATAGTTTAAATGAGTGTTTGAGCTAACCTGACTAATTTCGCCTGAAGCAGGATTGGACTTGGCAGAGATTTGGGTGTGCCGGCCTCTGGTGGAGGGTGATGGCTTTTGCAATTGTGCCAGTTGTTCCTGTGCTGATTGTGTACCTAAATGTGGTATTTCTTTTTTTTGGCAGGGAGGATACTCTATATCAGCACAGACACTGTAACAAACATTTATAGTCTTAACATTTTATTTTGGAAATATTGAAAGGCATTTCTTATTTACTAGATGATAACTTTTATTCATGTTTTCAGTCAAACTGCATTTGGATGGAAATTGGAATTAATTAATTTTAGTTAAATAAAAGTGCCTTAAGTGTACTGGATACATTAAATAGTTTTATTGAAACATGTTCTGACTTAAAAATCACTTTGTTAAGCAAGGGAAGCTTTAACTGTAGTTAGTGAGTTACAAATTGTTCCTTGTTGTCAGAGACCCAATTTTCAAAGGCATTTAATGATACAAAGAGATGCTAAGTAACATCTTTCACTAACACCCAGGCAGATTTTGTGGGTTGGGTGATAGACTTGCATTGAAATCAGGGGAGGCAGGTGCCTAAGTGTTTGTGAAAATGTTACTTGGCCCACATTTAATTTTGGGGTCCGTAAATACCTTTGAAGATCTGACTGATGGCTTAGAGCTAGTACATCTTTTATTCTTCCACTATTTTTTTTAATTCATAATTTTAAAAGGGAAACCAAGTTTTCATTGTCTTTTCATTTCCCAGTCAGTATGCATGTTTTGAATAAAGAAAATATACTCTATACCAGCTGCTAGGAAAGGTAAAACCAAAATTATTTAGGCAAAAGTAACTTTTACGTGAAAGAAACAGAAAAAATTTACTTGAGAAAAATAAAATATAAGCATTCCAGTCATATTGAAGGTGGATAATAGTGCTCTTAAAGTTGATACTCTGACTTATGAACTTTAAATGAACTCAGAAACTGACTGTTTTCTTCCAGTTCTTAATATAATTTAAAAAACAGCAATTCTTAATAAATTAAACAGTTCATTGATGCACTATATCATCTGTATATGTTGAATAAATTATAGTAAGCTTAACTTTTAATGAAGAAAAATGGAATCTGTAGCTAAGCTTTAGATTGATTTATCTTTAGGAAAAAAAGTTTCAATTAAAAAAAATTAATTTAAATACAGTTAGAGAAATGAGTTTCGATTTTTTGTTGTTAAGAAGTAAAATTTTATTTAAATATTTTGGTTATGTATTTGTAATGTTTTTAATATTAAATTTTCAGGCTGAGTTTAGAAAGGGTGTTTTGTGCATTTGAAGACTCATACCATAAAGCCTTGTGAATGTATGGATGAAGGTGTTTCATTAAGTGGGGAAGAGCCACATGCAGGCACACTTGAGGCTGTGGTTAGCAATCAGTGCTTGCATTTAGAAAAATTATGTGACTGTTTGCTATGTCCCTGTGCCATATAGATGAATCTTAAAAGTCCATTAATGAGAAATAATTTGAAATTCTGCTTCTTGGGTTAATACTATAAAAAATTAGGAAATGGAAGTTTGCTTCTCTTTTCCTAGTGAATTGGTTTCTCCATATCGTATTTCTTAAACAAGACCCCTTATTTGTATAGGATGGGATAAAATGGCTTGTAATATCTTTTTTTTTTTTCTGTCCTCTTCCTGTTAATAGGAGACGTGTTATTGTTTCCTCCAGCAGTAACCATACTAACCAAAAAGTGACACCTTACATGACCATAACAGAATGTAAAAAACTTCAATTGTAATGTGACCCTTGTGACAGGGAGACTAAACCTGGTATTCTGGGTACTTTTTCTACTCTCAAATCGTGATACTAGCTGGCCTAGCTTTAATGAAAGGAGTATGCTAAAATCAGTTTGCTAATGGAGTGGCCCAGAACTGGCATGAATTTTATTGTGACTGTTTTGACCCTATTTACATATTACATGGAGCTGTTTGTATTTTGGGGACTGTATCTCCTTGGTTCTGTGTTAGTTCCAAAGAGTGCTTTTATCGCATTTTTATTCAAGTTTATAAAAAAAAAGTGATATTACAAAGTATTTCATTAAAGAACACTTTTCAGTTTCATGTTTATCTCATGTATTACTAAGTAGGTAACTAACCTAACTTTCAAAAATGTATCATCTTAGAGCTTAGTCATCTTTATATTGTGCTAATTTTCTTTCCACTTCCACTCCTTTCTGAAAGAAGATTATGTGTTTGAAAACAGCCAAATACTAGTGTATTGAAATAACTATGATACTATGTTATCATGAAACCTTATAAATAGAGAGCTGAGAACCTGTTGTTATCTAAGAGCTAGTATGGTGGTTTTTACTTGTGGCTTACTTCTTAGGGATTCACAGAAGATGGCAAAGAAAAGGAAAACTGTTCTCACTAGGCTGTTAATGTGCTTGATCCTTATTTTTCTTGGGAATGTTGTAGTCAAAAGAAAAGTGGAAAACACTTGAGTTCCTATATTGTACTATTTTTAATTTGTAAGATGTATACATACATCAGTGTGTTTTATATTGTACATATTTAAAATATAAATTACATGGGAGGTTTTCTTCCTTTACACACTCTGAAGTAAAAGTGGAGTATTTTGTTATGATAATAAATCACTATAAAAATGGGCTACTGTTTTGTGAGTATAAATAGTGTCAAATCCTGGTCTCAGTCATCTTGAACCAGTTTTTGTTTAAATGAAAAACTAAAATATTTGTATTGATTTCATCAAAATTACTGCACATTTACACTTTCATGTACTTTATTCTTGTATTCACAGACACTATTATTAGTGCTTGGAACAGAGGAAAACAAAAGGAAATTGGTTTCTTCAGAATTTGATTTTCATTGAAGGACTTGTATTTTAACTAAAATTTTGTATTCCTGAGTCTGCAAACAAGCAGCACTAGAAAGTTTTAGCTTATAACTTTTCTGAATTTCTGATGATTGAAATTGGCCCGAGCCGAGCTGGTTTCACTGTAGATGTTCCCATCGTTGCGAAAATGACAAGAATAGTGGCAGCGTTACACTGCAGCAGCTTGAAATATCTACTACTGTGGGCTGTACCTACAGCTCTTTAAAAGACAGAAAAAGAAATGAAAAATGGCGTTGATTAAGGGGAATTGATCGTTACTTAATAGAAGGGAATATATGAAGAGAGAACCCAGTGCTCAAGAGATTCTTAGAAGGGGGGAGAAAAGGAGGCAGGAAGAAAAACACTTTTTTCCCACTAATTTCTTTTAATTTCTTTTCTCTTTTGCCAGGCAGATTTTAAGTTTCTCATATGTGGTAGACAACGACTGTAAAAAGCTGGATCCTTAAGAGATACCTTAGCACATTGATAGGAACCCCCAAAGGCTGCATCCCCCCCCCCCCCACACACACACACAGTTTAATTTCTAGTATGGTGCCCATCATCATTGTAATGTCTGAGCACCTTCAGGTATTTCTTAAAGCAGTGCTAATTGTTCATTCCTTCTATCATGATCTTTCCAAAGGATTGGGCATTATTGTTCATTCTATGTTTTTTATGTTACTAAAAGAAAGATTTGCTCTTTCTCCCCAACTGTTGAAAACCAGGATGTTAAATGTGCGGTAGAAAGTACTGAAGATTTGTTCTTAATTTCTTGGGAACCTCTCAGTTTGAGTTTCTGAGGAGGTTTGCTTTTTGTACAAATGAGCACTGTCTCTTGGTAGAACGTTTTACTGGCCTGAAGAAGAATCATCAAACGTATCCAAGGCTTTAGGTGATACTAAGCTAGCCTGGTTTCAGCATACTGTGTACTTGAAGAAAAGGACCAGCACCTTACTGCTTTATTAGCTGGAAACTAATGTGAAGTGTCCACTTTCTGTGCAAGTACACTATTGTATTAATCTGTAGCCAGATTTTCTGAAAACTGATGATGTCTTGACCAAATTTTCTGCATTGTCATAGTTGAGTGGAAGGGGGAGGAAAGCATAATTAACACATTCAGTCATTATATGCTGGAATGATATAGAGACGTTCCTTGCTAATCAGAGGTGATACACGGTATTGTTCACAGATAGCGCTACATGTGAGGTTAGTATCATCGATAAAGCAAGAGTGTTCCTAAGCTGCACAGTGTATGGTCCAGTTCTGCATATGTAACTAAGTAAAGACATAGCTATTTCTGATGCTTCCCTCTACTTACAATCATGCCCTCAGTCTTTGCTTCAGTTTCAGCAAGGTGTGTATTGTCTATTAGATGTTTTCATCTTATCATTCATGGCATTGTCTTTGTAGGAGAAGTAGAAATGTATGCTGAGGAGGAAGTAGGGACATGCCATCTGCATGTTGCCATTTTTTTTGCAGTACTGATTGAATTTTTGCATTGAGAGAGGAAAGGCCTAAATTTTCAGTATATTTCAAATGAGTTGTGGTAGAGGAAGATCTGATATTTTTCTTTTTGAAGTCCTCTTTATGAGAATAAAAGAGAATCTGGCATGTGTCTCTGTGTATAGGTGCACATGCATGTATAGTTGCTACCCATCATTTTATTTTCCTGAAGTTGCTTTTAATTTTTGTTTCAGAAAAAAAGTCCTCCTGAAGTATTTCAGTATGCAACAGAAAACACAAACGAAGTATGCTATTCTTTCAAAGATGCCTTCAGTGGGTAATATTTTCCTGTAACTTAGCAAAGTAAAGTTGGAAGGGTCTCAAGAGATCACCTAGCCGACACTGCTCCCTCTTACTTCAGTGTTTGTCTAAAGGACATGGAATGCTAGAGATTTCAGGTCTTCCCTGGAAACCGTTTCAGTGGTTTTTCCTAATGTCCAAGTTGTGGGTCCTTGTCCCTGTTCCTTCCCGTCCCCTGCTTCAGTTTGTCATTTACTGTTTCTTACCCACTGCGGACAACAAAAATGGATTGGTCCGTTTCTTGCTGCAATAAAAATTTACCATCTTGAAGACTGTTACTATATCTTCCCCCCCGGTCCCTGCATGCTATCATGCCCCAGCTCCGTCTTCCTTCTAGTCTAAGCAGTTCAGGTTCTTTCAGTCCTTCCTCTCTGCTCCAGTTTTATAGACCTCAGATAATTTTTGTAGCCTTACTCTGACTTTTTCTCTGTTTTGTCCACATTTTTCTTGACATGCAATGCCGTAGACTGTATACCATTGTGATTGAGATAAGAGCAGTGCTGAACAGAATGGCAGGGTTTAAACTTCATTACTACTTTCTTAGCTATGGAAAAAAGCATTCAAAATTAGATTTAAAATTTTTATTACAGGTGGGCCTAGTAGAAAACGGTTGGGGGAAAAAATCCCTCTAGTAACTTAAGCATGCTGTCATTAAATGAGAAGTATAAATTCTATACTTTTATTGTATGCTGTCCTGAAAGAGAGGATTCTTCAGAAAGTTGTTAAAACATACTGAAATAAAATACTTTCTTGAAGGACTTTATCATTGAAAATGGTCTGCTGTCTCCACTGGCCCAATGCCCTAAGTGCATACACAAAATTTTCTTGATTTCATTTTTAGAGTATACGTAGCATTTAATGATGTTCATAATTTATGTACTGCCTAGAAAGAAGGCTCTGGGGAAAAAAGGATAACATTAGGATTATTGACTGGCTGCAAAAAGGAGTACTTTCTTACTTTATGCTTGAGGCATATGTAATAATGTGAATTTGTTGCTTCGTATAATGAACTTTTGTTTTCAGTCTTAGTATCTAAGTTCACAGAGTTCACAGTTCTTACTCTCTGCCTCTTAAAAATGCACATAATATATTAATTGCAGAACACTTCTCTTCCCACAAATTATTTCTGTTCAAAATATTTGCAGTACAGTAAGCTCTACCAGGCTTACCCAGGATTTGAAAAGCCTGGTCAATCCACAGTGAAGGATCAGATTTTATCTCTGCTAAACCCCAGACCACCAGCAGGGACTCAGTAGCCTCCCAGCCATTTCTAATACTTAATGCCTGAATGCTATTAATACAATTTTCTGTTTTTTAGCCTTCCTGTAAAAGAACACAATTCCTTTTCCAATGTATTCAACATCCTCTTAGTAGCTGTCTATTCAGTTTTTAAATAAGCTTACAGTTCAACTATTTTTACCAGATATTTCTCAACAGCATTCTCATTTAGTAATTTGTTAGACAAAAGTATGTTTATTTCTTTTTTTATGTATATATTCAAAATTTTCTCCTCTTCCTCCCTTTAAATCAGTTTGCAGTGATTATCTTTAATGCCCAAGATGGATACTTCTCAACAGGAAATCTGATCTTTGGGCTTTATCTGTATTCCCCATGCCCTTTTGTTCTTTCTCTTTTATCTTTGCATATGTTCTAATGTGTTTGCATTACAGTTATACAAGCCAAAGCAAAAATGCTTTTAAATCTTTCATGATTATTATGTCACTGGTAATTTTAAAATCTTCTCCTAAGGAGCAACACTTAATATATCTGTCAGCTTTCTCCATTCTGTATCAAAATTTGTGTTAAGTGAGAACCTATCTGTGTAGCATTTCTCTGGGTGTACCTGTATTAGTAAATTAAGTGTGTCTGAGGCTAATTGACACAAAATGGCTCATATCCATAATCTTAGCCCCAAAACAGGGTGACTGTACTCACATTTACTATTGGGAATGTTCCCTGACCAAGGGTAGCTCCTGAACCGTGCCTATGACTTGTTTGAGAGAGTGCTAGCTGGCCTGGGCTGAATGAAATTGTTTCAGGCTCCAGTCTAACAATTTAATAACATAGGCAGTTCACTTCCATGCATGGGAATGTTCACAGCACTATTTGTTTTGCTAGTATAGATAAGTAGCCTTTACGTCTTTAGACAGCTAAATCAATATGTTACTTCATCATCATCATCTCTAAATTTGTACTTCGCTGTATTCTGAATGCATTGGGATCCTTAATAAGCCCTGGACAACATAGTGATACTTCTTGATTGAAAGATGTAAAGTTAGTCATTAATTATTTTAGTTTCTGTCTGAGCATGTGTGTGTTTAAAACATACAGCTATTTTTAAGTTGATTGCATTTCTTCTTACCAGCTAGTGTCTGGTGAGATCCCGAGGTAACAAAGCGACTCCGTCCCAAGGCAGCTTTTTCCTTTCCCTGTAGAACTTCAAGAATTTATGTTCCTTTTGTGCAGAATCCTGGCAGGATCTTCTTAATCGGATATTTGTTTCTGTTCTCACTTTTTGATGAATTTTGATCTATCTGGTAAAGTGTTCAAGAATTTGTTTTCATATTTTTGTTTGGTTTACCACATACATAGGGACATGTAAACTAGCACATTTACTTTGATTATGTGGTCAAAGTGTGGAATGCAGATTAGCAGAGAAATTATAAATATATTTTAATTGCAGGAAAATGTTTTATAAGATGAAGGTGGAAAAGCACAACTGTTACAATGGCTGAGTCTGTGCAGAATCTAACAATTAAATTACAGATAGTTCTGTGAGGTGAAAACATCATGTAGCAATGTCTTTAATACAGATTTTTAGATTCAGTAGATTTAAGAAACAGCCTACAAGCATTAGAAATCAGTTCTGCTTTTTTTCTTCCTTGTGTGCTTTTATTTAGTAACTGTGCTGAACAAGGTTGGAAGAAGTATTGCAGAAATGTTTGCTCTGGTGGCTGGAACAATTGTGAGGAATCTAGAAAACTTATTTCTAGGCTGCTGTTTTTAGGAGGAGATTCAAATCTACAATTATTGTTCTCTAGAATAGTTCCCTTCTTCCCTTACCAGTCTTCTTAGGGGAATCCTATCTGCCCTTCTTGTCAAAGTAGCAGAGTGTAGATTAACAGACAGGAGAGAAAGGAGGGAAAAAAAGAAGAGTCTGACCCATTTCCACTAATGAAGATACTCATCTGGCCGTGTGGAGTGTGGACTTTGAAGCCTTGTGTTAAAAGCTGCCTGTGTATTTTGCATTAAGAGTGTTTATTGGCATGAAATATGCAAATATGAGGAATTACAGTTTTTTTAAATTTTTTGGTGCCTTAAGTCATGAGAGTAAGTATTTTTCTGTTTGTCTTTTCACTGCAGTTTGAGAAGTGTAATCTTCCTGAATTTTAGAAACATATGTGAGATAAGTATTTGTAGCCGAAAGGAAGGAAGTAAGGCTTTGCAGATGAAGCAGTTTGCAGTTTAGCAATTTTTTAGCAATTAGTTTGCTGTTTTGAGTAAGTGTGTAATTGTAAGTATGTGACTTCACTGAGAATATTCACATATTTTGTGCAATATTTTGCTATATCGGGCCTTTATAGGAGAAATTTATTCTGGACAGAACAATAAGTCACCTTCTGCAGTATTGTAGATATTTGTGCTGTTTACTATCGTTTGATAGAAACTCAAAGAACTGGAAATCGTTGGTAGGAGAAATTCTTTTCAGGGCATTGTTGCAGTGTAAATAACTTGTGTAATGACTAGCAGGCAAAAAACCTGAAGAATTAACATCTAATATATATATTAAAAAAACTAATTCTAGTTTTCCTTAAAACACTTAATGAAGTACTACTTTGAAAGTGCACAAGGGAAGGGTTTCTTATTTTTGTTGTGCTAATACTATCCTTTTCTGTTTACATATTTGTTAATGAAGTTACGAACTAAAGACAACAGGGAATCACCTCCCTAATTGTATGTACTCCCAAGGCTGGTTTACATTGTGAATTTGGGGAAAAATACAAGACTGAATTGCCATGGAAATTTTCTCTTTAGTGAGAACAGTTCTTCAATCAGGTCAATGACAGACTGTCAGGAGAGAAGTTGTATTGCTGTAATGTGTGTTCTCTTTTTTTTTATCCTCCTCCTTCTGGATTAACTGAAGAAAACCAAACAAAAGCAAAAATCTTTTCTTCTACTTTAATTTCACAGTAGTTAAACTAAGAAGTACTTGACAAATGGACAGATACCTGTTTATAATGCATATAATTTTCTTTGTATAGTTATATAACCAACATATAAATATTAAAATAACTACACAGACGGTAGGTTTTCCAGTCAATTTCGCAACTATTTATGTTATCAGTTTTGAATGTTACACAGATTTGTACCTGCATGAAATCTGTAAACATGGTTTTGCATTCAGATGTCTTTATGGACATAGTTCCTTGTCTGCAGAAATACTTCTGGAACACTTGGTTGTTACATCGGAGGTGGTCAAAATGCTTAACATGTTTAGTACACTTCTCCTTATTTTTAATCTTGTGAGTGAGTCAAAATATGTATTCAATATTTAGCTTTAATATTAAAATGACCAGTTTCTTTCAGATGATTAGTATTTGGGAAAATACAAGTCACACTTTTTAATGGAAATAAATCCCCAGCTTTAAAACTTGCTGAAAGTTACTGCACTTTAAGAATGATTACTTGTGTTCTGATTTAAAAATAAATAATGTGTATTATTTTATGCATAAATTTATACAAAGATTTTTCTAAAGAATATTCTTAAAAATACACTAGTTTAATAGATAAATATTTATGTTGTAGTCAAAACGCCACCCCCTCCTAGGATATGGTTGTGAAAGAATGAATGTATATATGTAGGCAATTTTAATGTTAGAATTTGACACTGGACTTGGTGACTTAAATATTATTCACTGAACACAGGTTTTTAAATTCATGCAGCTTGTGTATTACAAGCAATGCTGTGTATAACTAAGGCTATATAGCAAACTGCATTTAGTTGAATGTATTACTGTTGTATCACAAAACATGTTGTAGTGTAGAGAGATTCACTGTATTGCTACCAGCTTTGTGCTGGATTCAGGACTATTGAAAGCTGTTGTATAGACTTTCAGTGGCATTCAGGATTACGGGCAGCGCTGCGTGCAATCTGCTGGTCAGTGGTTGCCTGAAACCAGATGTCTGGTGTGGGTGACATTACGTTACTGTGACTTGCTTTGGACTGGTTGCACTACTGTTAGCTATAATTTCCTGTGCTTGCATACAGCGATTCCTGACACGTGTTACCATTCATATTAGTGCATCTTTGCTGTACAGATATTCTTGTATTCAGGCACTGGGGGGAAATCCAGGTGGTACTATAGGTTGCTTTTCCAAGTAGAGTAACTTCTGGAGGTGTCTAGAATTCGTGAGCATGTTATGCAGATAGCAAAAAATCTAGGGGATTCTGATGCCTTGTTTGAAGAACTAAATCCAGACTGTTGGGATACTGACAGGCTGGGTGAGCCGTCATCCTCGGTGGCAACAGGATGAGCATAGTATTAGTGAGATGAATACTTCTGGGAATTGTCTTTGTGGAAATGTTAATTTCTCAGATACAGACTGGAGAACAAACACTATTAATAACGGTACAGCTCAGTTATTCCTGGATGTGAAGCCTATCAGATTTGATGAAACAGCTGCTGAAGCAGTAAGAGGTGATGCTGTTTTAGAACTTTTTTTTTTTGCAAACAGTGAGAATGCAGTAGAAGAGTTGGGGAAAGTAACTGTGGACCACAGCCGTGGATCACAAAGGGATTCAGTTTAAATTAAATTAAAACATAAATAAAAACAAGACTGTAAATGAAGGATCTTGATTTTAAAAGAGCAGGCATTAATATATTTTTGCATTATCTACAGTATAATAGACCAGAATTTGATTGCCTAACTGTCAAGACTTTGTCAGCTGGGCCCACTTCTTTTGCCATATGCAGATTTCCCCATGCCATCTTTCTGCCAAATATGACCACAGGGATGTCGGGATTTAAGATGTTTTGGAAGAAAGTGAAAGAAATGTTGAAGCAGCAGGAGGTCTGATTTTGGTTTTAGCTACTATTTTGACTAACAAATCGTGGTGAATGAAGTTTTTCCCTTTTATATTAGGACTCCCCCTCCTCTTCCCCACAGCAATGCAAAAGGTTCTTCTCAACTTAGAGATAGTCAAAATATATCTTGCTGTTCTGTTCACAGTGACACAGTGAATTACCCAGAATCTGTTGGAGTTCACAACAGTGCAATTTCTTAAGAGACTTGGATTTTTTCCCCCCTGCTGTCCCAATCTCTTGAAGTTGCACTCCAGCATACACACTTTAGTTGGCTGGCAAATGTGCTTTCTTCTTCTTCTTCTCCATTAGAACATTATTAGAAATAAAGCATAAAATAAAAACATTTTAATTTCTTTGCTCATGGTGTAGAACTTGTTTTCAGTGACTTTAGTATGTGTGTTTGTTTTTTAACTTAAAGGGCACTGACTCTTCTCTCCTTTTGTTGTTGTAATGTCTAACAAAGTGAAACTTCTGAGATTGCTCATAAACTTTACCCCTCTTTTACTAACATTTGCTAACATTTAAAAACATTTTGCCTTAACAGGGATTCAGAAGTTCGTTAAGGAATGTATTTGGTTTTCTTCTTGCAAAGGCTTTTGGCTAGATAAAAGAGTTTTAGCTAAATTATGAGTAAAACATAAATTGGGTTATCTATCATATAATCTTACTTAGTCTGTGTTACAAAGTGTTGTTAACACATTTAATTTTAAATTCCCATGCATGTAATCTTTGTTTATATGTGAATCTATTAAAAAGTTTATTAAAAGAAGTTTAATCTGGATGGGGCCTTCCAAGTTTGCTCACAATTTGCCTAATATATGAAGGAGTTGTGTGTTAGCGGTCAGGGTGGAGGCTAGAGTTGGAGAGTCCCTGGTATGACACATGTGGTTAAATGGGGCTGCGTGTGACCTGACCTGTGAAGAGGGCTGCTCAGGCTGGAGGGCCATATTCTGCTGCCAAGTAGCAGAGGGCACAAGGCCGGAAGTTTGAAAAGCACGACTGCTGGACTTTCCCATTGATCCAGCAAGCTGGCCAAGTACAGTGTTAGGGCATTTGATTTGTCAGCCAGCCTTACTAGTTGGTCACAGTAAGCCAGAAATGAAAGTACTACTGAGATAGAAGCACATGTGGAGTGCTTCCCTGAGTGCTTTACCTGCAAGGTAAACGTGAGGGTGGGAACCACCCAAATGTTATTTTGAAGCATTCAGGTGCAAGCACCCGTTATTACAGTAGTTGGATGTAACTGCTCAGTCAAATTCATAGTATTCTTGGGGTCAAGGAAGAAAGCCCTGAAGAGACTGCTGATGACACTGGTGAAACACTCACGGGGATCAAGTTTCAGACAGTTGGTCCGTGTACATTAGAAGTGTGAGCAGAAGCTCGAAGTGGGCTGCTGAGTTAGGCATTTCCAGGAGCTAGTTATGTTAAGGGGCTAAGAGAGGGGTTTCATAAAGCCACTTCCACGAGGTGAGTAAACCAGTTGGATGTTATTCGAGGTAGCAGTGGCAGCAGGCTGCTCAAGCCCTGCTGTGTAGGAAGCAAGCGCGTTCCAGAGCATGGCACCAGGCTGCACTGTGTGTACTGGCAGCAGGAGAATTGAGCGTGAAGTGCTTCGGCCCTGCTGAGAAGCAGCCATCTCTATGATTAAAATACTGTTTGCTATTATTAAAACTTACAAATGTATCAGATATTCAAATAATTGTAGGAAGCATGATTCATGGTATAAGGCAATGATTTATTGTCTGGTGAAGATGTTACTTTTTAAAAAGGTTATGGCCTTTTTTTTGGCACCACAGGTTAATGAGTGCTTCCTTGTGAAGAATTCACATGTGGAACTGGGCAAACCATGTGTGAGTGCAAGAACCAATGTTCTGCTTATGTCGGGGAGGATTGTAATTGGAAACTTGGGCAGTATTTGTTTTTTAAGTTCCAAATCTTACAATAGTATGCCATTATTTGCATCTCCATTAACAGCTTTAATTTTCTTTCTTTTGCCTTCAATATTTTTGTTACTTGCTTTGTTTTACTCAAGTATGGACCCCTGCTTTGAAAATTTTCTAGTTGATGTAGCCCACCATGAAGTTGCTGAGTCTCTTCAAGGCAAGATTAATGCCAAATAGGGGCAGAGGGAGACAGTACACAGTGATTCTCTCTGAGTGGCAGAAACCAGAAGATAGAGTAGTGTGAAATCCTTATTACTTTAGGGACTTTGTCTTATGATTATCTGGAAGGATGTTACTGCTTATAGGATAGCAAATAGGGAGAGGGGATGAGCGAATGAGCTGGGAGAGTATGTCTGTTTTCCTTAATAGCGGGAAGTGTTCAAGCAAACAGAATTGGTGTAAGTTAATGTTGTTAGTCCCTCATTAATAATGCTTCTGAAAAAGTTCAGGAAGGATCAGCTGGAGATCTATGATAGGAACAGTAGCAGCTTTTCATTTAGCCAAATGCAAAAGGAAGGAGGATCAGAGTGTCGGACTGTAAGGGGTGATGCTGTCTTCTCTGTTCTGTCAGACACTGGCTTACTAAGGGTCCGACAAATTTACCATGTCCTGATGTAGTGAGCCAAAATATCCAAATAGGCCAGGTGCTTAACAATGATCTGTAAAGGAGGTTGACAAATAGTAAGCGAGCAAGTAGGTAGAAAGTATGTAGCAGACTCCAGATCCTTACTCAGAGACCATAATAATCTAGAAGTCTAAATCCCTTTTGATACAAATTCTCTATTTTTGAGAGAAGACTCAAAAAGCACCACAAGTGTTCCACAAATCATAGCTTGAGAGATCATTGCATACTATAAGCCCATTCAGCACAGCAGTCCTGAATTCGTAGTCCTGAATAATTCAGTAGTAAATGCTGCATGCCACTAAGCTTTACATAGTCTAGACTTCCTTTTATTAGTACTTTTCTCAAATGTCTGAAAACAAGCCTGAAACCTTGACTGAATAAAAAGGTATGATGTTATTGAAATAAATATTTTTAGTGGACAAAAGTATTCATCATCTTCGTAAAACTTACTTTTCTTATGGGCCTGAATGAAACAAAAGAACATATTGAAGTTCTGTCACAGGAACAAAATGTATAATGTGTAAATTTGAATTTCAAAAAGAGTTCTTTATTTTTTTAATTTCCAATTCAAAAGATCCTTAAAGGAACCAAGTCTTCAGAAAGCACAAAAACTACTTGCCCTTCAAAAATTGGCTAGCCTTCACATGTCTCTTGTTGTCATTGTTATTCTCTTGTATTTTAGTACTTTACTTGCCTAGTAGATCTAGCTATTAACAAGATGTTAAAAAAATGTTAAGCCTTTCAGAATAGAGGTGTGATCCAAACTGAAAGGAGGGAGTGGCTGTAAATTGTCAGTGCACCCTTCAGTTTCTTGAATATTTTGAATCATGTGTGCACTGGGCTAACATTGATTTAAGATGCCATGCTAATGGTATTGGGCACAGTCCCTTCCAGTTTGTGTATAGGAGATAGTTTTCTTCCCTATTCCATCCTCATCAAGGCTTCAATAGATTATGTCATTTTTTTCTCAGAAGCCACTGAAACTTTTATACACCATATACTTTGCTTGTTTCATAGTTTAATTCTGGTCCTTCATTAAATTAATTGTATTGATTCTTTTTTTTTGTACATACCAGCTGCATTGTTCTTTCAGGGCCTAGTCATTCAGTTGGCATTGAAATTGAAAGAGTAAAAGATTGTCAGATCTGCTGTTAGCTATAAACAACCCATGACTATGCTGAATTAAAGAAGCGTTCTAAATTTCTGGAATCACTTTCTGTGACCAAAGTATACATTTCTAGCCTATAGATCTAAGTTGCTTTGAAGCTTGCATACATGAGGTTACTCTTTTATAACTATCTGATCATGATTTAGGAGCTTTTGCACAGCTGTTTCTCAGTAATAGAAAAGCTCCATTTATTACATTTAAATTATTCTGCTGTTTTCTATAGTAGCTGAACGGCAGACAAGCAAGATTAGAATTTAAGACTAGTAAAGCTCATTTACAAGCTAATATACCAAGCTCCCTCTCTATCCTAAAATTCCAGGTGATTCATTATGTCTCTACAATAAACAAAAAGAGAGTGTGGAGGATTGAGGTCTGTGCAGTTGTCTGTAAACAGTCAGTAATTATGCAGCATTAAGGAGTCATTCTCAATCAGTCTGTTACAGTTTGGTTATTACAGTTGAAATTCAGTGATTTTGATATTGTTAAATTCCATGGATTCAGAAATAAGGAAACATCCTCCCTCCAAACTAGCGGTTTGGAGTCTCTTAAAAGGAGTAAGTGTATGTGCTAGAGGCGGAGAAGGTCTTTCTGTTTGTCATGTGCTTATTTTTTGTGTCCGCGAAAGATGCTTTCAAGTTCTTTGGTTCATTTGACACTTTTTTTTTTTTTTTTTTTTTTTTTTTTTTTATTCTCAGCAAACTTTAAGATTAGTTTGACGCAAGATAGAAACAGAGGAAGAGAGGGAGTGTTCTTTGACAAGGTGGAACTTTGTCACAACTGAATGACAGCTAAAGGAGCTGAGGACTTAAAGGTGTAGTTGATACTTGCTTTGGCATAGGGAAAAATTAGTCACGTGAGGTGATTATTGACTAGTCTGGTTTTTCTATGAAATATTAAATATGACATTTATTATAACTTTGTGAGAGTTGTCAATACTGAAAAAAATTAAGATCACTTTCGTTTGCAAAGGTCTTTTATTTTTGTACATATATATGAAAATTTTCTTCTTAACCCCCCAAATTGCTTAGTCAAACAGAGTAGGAAACAATGTAATTGCTTTCAGAGAGGGAAGAAGGGGAATATATTTTTTTAGATTTCAGTATGCCTGTGTTCGACAGAACTATTTCAACACATTTTAATAAGGCAGGTATTAACAAAGGAGAATGTCTAGGATATTTGTATTATTCAGCTCTTCTGGGATATGGGTTTAATAAAAATTCAGTATTTAAAAGTATTTAAAATTATTTTATTTGGTTTATTTTAGAACGTATAAGGCATATTTTAAAAAAATGCTTAAATAGCTGTTTATTCTTGGTAGAATGGACGAGTCCAGAAAAAGGTGGGAGTAGACTTTAAAACTATATTTGAGTACCATATATGTTTCTGTAAAGGCATTTTTATGTCCTTCTCTTAAATATTTTTACAAAATGTTATATTCAGTGATGAGAGATGCTAAGCTTAAGCTTCGACTCAAACCAGCAAATATGAGGAAATTAAGTCTAGCCTCGGCACTCATGCTGAAGTTGTGTTAGACAGGCTAGGCCAGTCTAGCTTATGCCATTACTGAAATGGCACATGCATATCTCCTTCTCACCATCCTTAGCTATATACACCTGCTGCTTCCCTGTACCAGCTCTAGTATTCATCTGATGCCTATTCAGTTTGATAAATCAGCAGAAAACAAAACCAGAATCCTCCTTACTTGCTAAGTGAGCTCACTAGAGAGTCCAGCGTGCCAGAGTTAGTGTGAGAGACTGGATGGTCAGAAGGGGAGGGAGGGTCAAGCTGTCAGATGGCCTTGGCTGGTCATTGAACTACTCCTTTAGGTCTTGATCATGGGAACACGTTTATGTGGACACTGTTTAAGTTGATGGGACTTATTCGTAGATTTAATTAATCTGATTCAGGACTTGGTGAAGTCGGTATCTTTTCCTCAGAGTATCTTTTCCTCGATTTCAGTGGTTTTTGGTGATCTCATAAGAGTATAAATCAAAGCAGATATGTGTGTATCTGTTAGAGAAATCAGTTCTAGATCGTTAGGTTTTCTTTTGACTTAGTATCAGAAGTCAGACTAGTTTTGTGAAGTCATCTTTTCAACATTAATCACCTCAGTTACAGTACAAACTCACTGAGTCAAACCCTGATGACAGTGATGATGATAGACTCAGTGATTT
Source organism: Dromaius novaehollandiae (assembly GCF_036370855.1). Classification (NCBI taxonomy): domain Eukaryota; kingdom Metazoa; phylum Chordata; class Aves; order Casuariiformes; family Dromaiidae; genus Dromaius; species Dromaius novaehollandiae. Next base: position 30,824,499 of record NC_088098.1, read on the forward strand.
ACTGAACAGTTTAAAAAGCAAGCAAACAAATGCTGGTAACGGGTGGATGAGTAGAAGTCTGCAGTGCTAAGGTAGTGATGCTGTTTTCCAGGGAGTTGTATTTTCTTTACTGTCTTGTGATTGACCAGTGTTTTAACTGAAAAGTATTGGAATTATTCCCAGGTTCATATGGACCAGGGAAAACTGGAAATACCATGGTCCTAAGAGCTTTTAGATTTGCACGTAGTTCAGGATCTTGCAGAGCTACGTTCTGTCTCATGAGTTCAGAAGCCACTAGTAAGTTAACCTTAAAATTACCAATCACTAACTGGGAATTCAGCCTTTCAGAATACATAAGCCACAGGTATTTCTTCAGTTGGCAGTCACTAAAATATTTTCTGGGTTCAGAATGGTCAGAACAGGGAAGAGGTGATAATCGCAACGTAGATGGACACAGCGCAAAACCAAAAGAGAGCACCAAAAATGAGCACATCTGTCACGGGAAGAATAAGATACTCTTCAGATGATTTAAAAGCTTGGATTCCTAGCTTTAAGAAGTGGAGATGAATGTTTTATCCCAGTGAACCTTGTTTTGTAGCTGTGTCTGGTATCTACGCAGTTATTCTGAGAAACCAGTACAGATACGCTTTGGAACGCACATGGAGTCATGGGACAAATAAGATTGCCCACTGCATTATTCACCAGGCTTTCCATCTCTGGCTGTTCACTTGAATGTTTGGCTATGCTACTATAGCTTTGCACTTTTTTTTGTCATTTTATCACATATATTCCACAGTGTGTGTACTTCATCTCCACTACTTTTAAACTGTTTAATCCCATACTATTTTTTAATATTAATCTTGCGTGCAGAGGTTGAGCATAGTTCTGAATTCAGCTGTGCACACTCTCCAGTGCGTGCATATATATATATATATGTACTAGTTGTTTAACATTTTTTAAGTTATTATAAAATGTTTAAGAAGTTCTTAAGTAAATGATACTATGGAAAATGGAAATTGTCACATCTAATCATTCTGTGTTTTGTGATCGTCATGCTCAGTGTTACAGCATTCGTTTATAAGATGCTTAATTCAGTGCTATGAGAAGGAAGTGTGGGATTTGGGGTTTTTTTTGTTTTTGTTTTTTTGTAATAAGCCTTGAATAGAAGCAGATAATGAAGTGGTATAAAGCTACGGTATTACTTTTCTGGTAAAACATAACAAGGAAATAAAATAATAAAACAGTTCTGTAAGTACTTAGGTCTTACGCTCTCTAAATAATCATGTTAATGCAACAAAGAGTCAAATGATTTATAAGGGATCTGCACTAATTATTTTTTTCAGTTTACTTAGAGTAGCGTCACTGATACTCATATGCTAAGAGTCACCATTTGCCATATATAAGCTGTAAGTTGTATTTGGCTTTAAACTTTGGATTTAAAATTCAAGGGAAGGGAAAGAATGGGGATTAGAGGGGAAGGAGAACGTAGGTGAAACAGCATTGAGGTTTAGAAAACTGGGGAGTGTCGAGTTGTAAGTTTAAGAAAGTTATGAACAACTTAATTTTTTACAATTTTGGTTTTTTACAGATTTTAAGTTGAGATCTCAGTAGTATAAATCAGGATTTTTAGTTTAAACTGAAAAGGAACAGTACGTAAATACATTTTTAGATGGATTTGAATCTCCAAAAACAAAATGATATTGCAGTGAGGACTTCTGCTGACTCCTTAGCTCACTCAAAAAGTCTAGGTAATAATGAGGATGCTATAGCAGTTGGTCACATAACAATAATACATACAATTCTGATGTTACTTTGAATATCCTAAGTGCCAATCAGACACAAATCATAGGTGCGTATGATGCAGTGCATCATCATATACCCTATTGACCCTTCAATTTTCTTCCTCCTTTAGGCTAATTAAATTCTGTAATGTACCTTTTTCTTACCAAAGAATGTGTTTTCTAATTTTTTAAGAGTGTGATTATGTCACTGAGGTGTCACTTCATGAAGTAATTAATCATTTAATGCATGTGAATTTTTTCTCAGAAGTAACTGAATACTGTTTTCTTACAGTTAAGTAAATGCTTCAAATCTGTCTGATTCATCAAGAGTTAATAGCTTTAGTGCCTGTTGACAAAAATGATGCCAGAAGTTTATTCTTTTTCTTAAGATAGTAAATAGTTTTAGAATAAACAAGTAGGAAGATAAAGCTTTTAGGTGATTTCCTCATTTCCTGATTATGTGGTATTTTAAGTATGATTTAATTGACTTGATATTTTCAGTCTTCAGTACCGTGAATGCTTGTAAATGTAGGCAGCTTTATGATTTTTGAATGAAGAATATTGAAATTATTTATCAATGTAAAGTTAAGGCGATGGTAGGCCTTTTATTTCATAAGCTGGAGTATAATAAGTTCTGAACATGATACTTTTTAATGCTAAATTAACAAAGTTAATAAAGATTAATTTTCCAAGCTGATTAACTATGTACATTTGGTATATATGGCCTCTGTTCTTGCAGTCTGTTCTGGGATAGCCTGTCACTGCATACAGTATAGTCAGCATTTTTTTTTCTAGAGGATTCCAAGGGATTTCCAGTAGTGATTAGCTGCAGAACTCCTGACCCTGAATTGTTGCCTTTAATATATTTAAATTCTTATTATTGTATAATAGCTTGAATTTGGTATATTGTTTTTCTTTAGTTCAGGCTAGAAGAAGCAAGTGTTTTCCTGGACTTGACCTCAATATGTTGATTGGTAAACTCTGCAGAATACTTTTTCATGATGCTTCCACCTGCAGATTTCTCTTGGGTAACAAAAGAGAAATCTGATTTGGAAAAAAATAGGCTTAGTCACAAGAGGGCTCAATGGGTTGTAATTTAGCTAGGGATTATTGTTTGTAAATATAAAGAAATTTCATATCTAAATCCATAATTCCACATATCTGTATCTTCTGTATCAGTTGTTGTCAGTCTGATTCATGGTCTGTGTTTTATATCGGTTTGATTATTGCTTCTAGTAAATCTCCGTGTTTGTACAGTTTGTTTCCTTTGGCAGTTCAGCTCTTGGAGGATGAAGGATTTAGTTGTACTATATATGTATTCAAAATCTTTGCTTTCTTTATTCCAGTTATCTAGAAAAGTATGAGAAAGTCCATCATTTTGGGGAGGAGGATGATGAGGTACAACCAGGCAATCCAAAGCCACAACTTCCTATTGGTGCAATTCCAACTTCCTATAACTACCAGCAACACAGTGTGTCAGGTAAATTTTTGAGGGGGGGAGAAAAAGCTATTTTTTCCATTTTATTTTTATATATTTTTATATATTTTATATATATATATATATATATATATAGGAACAGGGTACAGTAAGTAATCTGTATATTAATTTACAATGTTAATAAATCTATCAAATCTGTAGGTCATTCAGATTATTAATTTAATACACTCACAAACCTTTCCACTGTGAACCAAAATAAAATAAATATAAAAACCCATCAACTGTTTCACTTCTTTCCAAAAGTTTCCCTTTCTAAATAGAAGGGCTAAATAGTTACTTGTCTGGAAACAACATATCCTGAAAATTTACAAATTTTGTTTCTGTCAGATTAATCAGATACTCAATTCATATATTTGGCTCTGCAGAGAAATGATTAATTAAACTTTAAAACCTGAGGAATCAAGCTCATGCATAAGGCAGTGAGAATCAACACCATTGTAATTTACAAATGAAAGTAGGAATCTTGAAAAGAAACAATAAACAAATCCGAAGCCAGTGTACTTTGTGGAATGGAATTGTAATTAGTTGTGCAGAAAATAACTCAAAATTACGTTACAGCTCAATTCAGCTTTAATTAAAAGTTTATGTTTTCAAAGCTTTTCTCTTGGAGAACATACTGCAGTATTGCAGTTGCGAGATGATGAAGGAATTAATATCTAACTAGGAAGGTACACAACTATGTAGAATGTACTCAGCATTCGGGCCAAAGACAGATTAAAAAAAAAAAAAAAAAGAAATACTGTAAAAGCTTGTTAAAACCCACAATACCTTATTAATAAACTGTTTATAATATTTATCATTCATAATAATATTGCTACTGTATCATCTGAATATTAATTTCTTAGTTTAGCATGGAAACATTGTTTTAATTTATTTCTTTCTTATTTAGATTACCTTCGTCAAAGCTATGGGCTGTCTATGGACTTTAACTCACCAAATGACTATAATAAATTGGTGCTTTCACTGTTATCTGGACTCCCAAATGAAGTGGACTTTGCAATTAATGTATGTACTCTTCTTTCAAATGAAAGCAAGCATGTCATGCAGCTTGAAAAGGACCCTAAAATCATCACTTTACTGCTTGCTAACGCTGGGGTGTTTGATGACAGTAAGTATGTAACAAACATTTTTGCAACAGAAGGAGTCTGTACCTTATTTATAGCATCTTTCTATGTCTTTTACAACCCTTGATAATCAAAATGTTTATAATTTTATTGCACTGTAATATACTTAAGTGTCTAGCTTTTCTTTCTACCTCTTCCACAGTCATAGTTTATATCTGAGTTGGAACAATACAGACACCTTTTCAGTTAGGTAATTTAAAACAGTATCATGTAGTAATGTAGTGAAATGTAAGAATTAGCTTTTCATTAGTAGAGTTGAATTATGCAAGATGCTCAAATTCACAACGTTGAATTTCCACTACTTCTAATATATTAGTGTTTTCCTTTGAATTCATAGTGCCGTTTTGTGTTTGTTTTTTAATACTTTTTTGGTGGCAATCACAAATTAAAAATAAAAAAGGGGGAGTCTAAAGACAGTGACCCGCTAAGATTTTATCCTGGTACTTCACTGTCAACTATGGTAAAATTCAGAAAACAGAACTCATGGAATAAATATTATCTTACTCTGGGTTTCAGAAATACTTAATATATTAGCACTTTCATTTTTGAAGAGGGTCTGTTCCACAAAAAATATTTCAGGATGTTGAATTAAATTCTTCTGTCTGAAGTACTCAGTGTGGCCTCCATGCCAAGTTGCGCCTTGATAATTTCTTGTCTGTGTTTCTGTTTAGGAGAGAACAAAAAAAAGTTAAGCTAAACCACACTAAAATAATAAAAGCCTAGGTCCTATCTCACAGTCATGGGGAGGAAGTATCTACTGTTTTTATGTCCTGATCTTCGATACTGTATTATTGCTGTAAGAAATTGCTGAAATAAGCATTTTTTTTTTTTAGCTAAAAAGTATTTAAGCCTGCAAGTATGGATGATCATTTCTGTTTGTCGAGTATAAATCTGCTTTGTATGTGTAAGCACGAGCACAGTATGGTATGTCAGATTCTGTTTTTAAATTGCAGGGAAGAATCTGTTAGATCCTATATACTACTTTTTTATATCATTAGCATTTTTACCTAATCATTTGTAGCTTTCTCTCTCTCTCTCTCTCTGTGTGTGTGTGTGTGTGTGTGTGTGTGTGTGTGTTGTGTTTTGTTTTTTGTTTTTTTAGTTTTACAGTGTTGCAGTAGTCTTCTCCAGCTTTTTTGTCCCTCAGGTTTTTGGCTTGTGCCCAAGCCCTTCAGATGTGATTAGGTCTCAAATCATATGATACAGTCTGCAGCTAGCCCAGTCACAAGAACTTTCAAAGAAAATATTTGAAGGGAAAGTGAAGTTCAATTTAGTCCACCTTATTAGTGATTCCAGCATGCTTACTCTCTGAATATTTTGAGTTTGTCATCTCTCCGCTGTTTCTTTGATGTAACTTTTATGGACTTAGGATTTTGTAAGTAGAATTGAAGCAGGTTTTATGCTGTTAGTCCATGATTTCTTGGATGGCGCAAAAGTAGACAGTGTTTTCTTGAGTTCTAAACTTGGACTCCAAGCACAGACTTGTTGTTCCGTAGCTGTCCTCTGTTAGTGTTTCTTACACTGAAAAATATTTGACATACAGTCCAAGAGAAGTGACAAGCATGTAATGGACTTGCTCTTTTCTTTCATGGGGGAAAGCTTCATGTTCTTCTTATCTGATACACCCAGAGATTTTATCCTCTGCATAAACCTAGGGAACATCCTATCAGCGTTAGGACTTTCCTCTTGTTCCCTTGGCTTTTGCCAGTGGTAGTGGAAGGTTTAGTTCCAAAAGATGCTGTATTTTGGCACTGATAGACCATTCACATTCCAAGTTCCTCAACTGTAGTCACTGAGACAAGATGTACTTCTCTCTTCCCTCCTGAAATCTGTTGCTTCTTAGAGCAGAGGTGGAGTGTTTTGGTGTTTCTTAAAGTTTGATAAGCCTGTGGGTTTTTATTTTTATTTTTATTTTACATTTTCAAACTACTTGGGAGAAACTGGGGAGAAGGAACTTCGAGGGTAACATGTTTTTACAGAATGAAGCTTCAATTTTAATGCTTATGTGCTTTTATATTATACATAATGATAAATCTGTCAAGTTTGATGATTAATTTAGTGATTAATCTGTGAGTAGCAAATTTAAGTTAGTATGAAAATACTGTCATGATGATATGATAATTTCAGGTGTAAATAAATGATAGCTTGTTAATTTTATTTAAAGTTCGTATGGGTTTTAGATCTGGCTCATGTAATTAAGGTTTTATCATTGTTCATATTTATAATGCGGTGTTTCTGGGGAACAAGAAAAATAAAATTTCTTAAGCTTTTTTTCCCTAAAAGTCTGAGATGACAATTATATTGCATGTGATAGAACAGCCCTGATGTTTGTGCGATATACAGCATCTTGAATATGCAATGCTACAAAGCCTTGAGTTGAAAGCTGATCTAGTCCTTTAAGTGAAATTTGTAGCATTTTGCTCAAAACAGTAAAATACTATGAACCAGAATGTTTAAATGTAACTTTATGTGGCATTAGTTCACTATAGAACCATTGCAGGACAGAGTTTATTTTTAGATTGATTGAAGCTCGTATTTGCCGCTTTCAAGGAGTGATGGATATATATGTGATAGTGGCTCCACCACACATCCAAAAACATCCATTACACTTCCTGGTTAAATCTTGACACTTTTAATTGAGTGATGTCAAAATCTTGCTGCTACTATTCTGGTTTTTAGAAAGCAGTCGTGAGAGTTTGCGTATTTACTAAAACAGTGTTTACAGCTTATCCTGTGCAAATGGAAAATAGTTGCTGATGTGAGATCGAGTCATCTTGACTCCTCAAAGAACTATAGAAAAATTTCCCATGGCTTTTTAGAGGGTTCACAAGCTAGTCCATTCTTTATGCCTCTATTTAAGCTGTGAAACTGCAGTAACCATTAATTAAATGACTGTAGAAATTTCAGTGGGTTTATATAATATAGTACAGGATTTTTTTAAGGAAAAGGAGACATTGGAATAGTCTGTAGAGTTGTTGAATCCTTATTTCATTTATGGATTAGTAAAAAAAACAAGCAAAAATGTTCAAAAATTTTTTTTACTGAATTTTCTTTTTATGATTAAAGCTTTAGGATCATTTTCTGCTGTATTTGGAGACGAATGGAAGGAGAAAACGGATAGAGATTTTGTTAAGGTAATTTTAAGAATATTAAACTATTTTGCACGGCATATGGCGGGTATCAAATCCTTGAAAAAAAGAAGGTAAGATTTATTAGCATATGTCTTGAACTAGTCTCAACTTTATTCCTTTGACTTAAATACAGTAGTACAGTAAATCACAGTTATTGTAAAAGTGTGATTGAGTAGGAAGAAAAGTACTAAGAAAAAATAGGTATAGACTAAGGAGTGAAGAGGTTCCAGGTTTCTCCTTGTAAGAAAGCTAAAGCGTGTGTGAGGAAGAAGCTGTTTGTCTAGCATTTAGCCAGAAAACAGAATGCTGTTTTTTGGTTTGTTTGTTTTAATGTTGGGATCAGTAAAAAACATTCTGGATTTGAAAACTCTTAAGCCCGTGACACAAGAAGCACAATGCAAATTTAAGATCAGTTAGAAATGGGAGTTAGATTCAGTTAAACTATTTTGCACAAGACTTTTTTATCTTTCCACCAGAGGGCATGATCTACTGTACTAGTAATGAAATGAGGTAAAAAATATAACCAGAAGTTGTTTTGTATAAAACTTGCTCTTTATCCTAGGTGAGCATTTTATGGTGAATGAGAGCATGAAATATATCTGTAAGAGGTTTGACATTCTAGCATATTTGCTGTAATATATAACAGTTTTCTTGAATAGAGTTTCAACTAATAATTTCTCTGGCTAAAATAGAAAGCTGGATTATTTTGATGATTTATGCTTTTTATTTTTCAAATAACAAATATGAAATGATAGACTGCTTAACTCCTTATGAACTCATACTCAGGTTTCCACTGCATTTCTTGATTTTCTTGTATACTAAAATGTCTTACAAGTAGTGTAGGGAAATATTTGTTAGAAGCTCTTTTCATTTGTCTTTTGTTTTATTTTTATATAACTTAATTTTGGGACAAGTTGGCCAACAGTCATGTTAGCTAAATGGTAAATATTACTGAAATATCAGTGAATAGATACCCCAACCAAAATTTCCTAAATGAAGTTAAGAATGAAAAGGTAAGCTCTCATTTTTGTTCATATTCGAACGTGAAAATTGGTTTGTGTGCTGAAGGTGTGTGTCAAAAATAATGCTTCATAATCTTTGTTTCTGTTTTCCATTGAGAAATATGTCCAGAAATACTGTGAGTTTTGTGTTTTGGTTTGTATTTTTAAAGTACTTAGCACTTCTGTTTTGACTTCACCCCACACTGTCGCAGACTGTTGCTGCTCTAGATCAGCAACAAGCACCATATCTAGGTCTGTAAACATTTGAAGTTACACAGAATTATAATGTATTATATGTTTGTTAATTATATAATCTTAAAAAATTGTGGTGGATAGGACAGATGGTTCTGATAAATGTTTTTAACTGAGTGTTAAGTAGAACCACTGTAGCTGCAATAAGGTTTACTAATGACAAACTTGGATGTTCTCCAAGATCTATTTTTGAACATGACAACATGTATAGTACCACTCCGTAGTGAAATACTGCAGAAAGCATGTCAGAAACTAACACCACATCTAAAAATGTGTCTAATGCCAAGAATCCAGATTTTTTCAGAACATCTTACTTTAAACATTTGCTTTGACCCCACTACTGGAAGTAATTTATTTTATATTGCAGCTGTGAGTGTATCAAAAAAGAAAATAGGGAAAGCATCATGGGAGTTTCTTGATGCACAGTGGAGATACTTTGGGTAGAGATTGTGTATCTGAGCTTTTATTTATTTTTATTTGCTTTTACAGCTTCAAAATTAATGGAATGGCTCTTCAGTGTTTGTATTCCCTCCTTTCTCTATGTTCTCATCTTTTTTTCAATTTTTTTATTTGGTTATTTTTATTTTTCTGCCAGTTGTTTCTGTCTCACTTTTCTAAGGTCATCATCATTTGTTTTTCAGCTATAATGCCAGCAGATTAGAAATTCTTGTTGAGATGAAAACAGATAAGAGCTTTTAAGTAGGAGGAAAAAAATGCAGAATTATGAATTAAAGGAGATAAGATAGATAGCAATAGCATGAAATCAGAAGTGGGAGAGATTAATGGAAAATAGGGGGAAGGCAATTTCTTAAATAAATGAAGTAAAATGTAAAAATGTAAAATGTAGTGAAAATGGAGTTACTCAAACTTTGTACACATCACCCTCAGACCATAGTAGATCTTGTCATGTGTTGGAGTCTTGGGTTTTTTTAGTGAGAAGTATTAGAAATCCTAAAGCGGTTTTGAAAATGATCCTCAGAGTTAAATTCAGGATTCAGAGAGAGATAAGCTTGGGTTCTTTACAGTTGCATGTCAGTTTAAGTGGTAAGCCAGTTTTATGCAAAAAACATTGAATTTCTAATCTTTGTTACCAGAAAATAGCTTTTCAAATGCAATGCAAAAATATAAATGCTATGTGAGATATAGCTCTAATATGTTCAGAACATTTAACGTCATCTATAAAGCTGCTGTTATTGAATGAACTTTCTTCCAAGTTCCTCCTCCTGCAAATTAAAAGATATGAAAATAATCTTGGAACCTTGGATTTTATAGAGGCGTTTAGTTTTAGTTTCATTTTCAATGACTATATATGTTATTTAGGATAATTTAGAATTATATAATTATATACTAAACATGGTTTATGGAAGTTTTTAATTAACATTTCCTTAATATGAGCATGATATTTGCTTAATATGAGCTTTTTAATCTCTTAATCATATTAGTATTTTTACATTACAATTCAATAAAGAAAAATGGCCATATGTTTTTGCATTATTTTTCTCTTCCTTCTGCTACATCTTTGCAGATGCTAGGAGTGGTGCAGCATCATCATTAGTATTTCTTCCCCCATTAAATATCTAAGCAGTAACTGTTATTTGTTTGGTATTCTGTCAGCCCTTTGAGTTTTGTAATTTATCATAAAGATTTTTCTCAATTGCTTCAGCACCCATACTTTGGTTTATTACTCTGTTGTCTTCCAGTTTTGACTTAAAATCGTGCTACTTTACATCTGCACTCTTCCTGAAAAACTCTTTGCTACAGCTAGAATTCTGTTACTGCTTTAATTAAATAGAACTTCCTTTCTGTTGTAATTTTATTATAGTATGTTTTTACTTTAATATGAAGTATAATGGTTTTATCAGTCTGTTTTCTATATATTCTGTGCAGTGATCAACTACAGTAGATCTCCGTTAAATTTCATCCATCCTTCTCCTTACTTGGCATGATCAGGCATTTTAGGAGCACGTAGAAGTGTGTGTATGTGTGTGTCTTAAACAGTAATTGCTTAATTTTTCAGAATTTGTAGTAAGCAGTCATGAGTTTCACCAAGCTTCCTAAATGGTCAACAGTGTCATGATTTTTCCAGAACCGCTTACTAGTTTGGTGGTGTCATGTGCATGAATAAAGGAGCTTATCTCTTTTGTCATGTCTTCCAGCACCACTGACATTCCAGATGAAGATGGAAAGCAAAGTGTTTTTTTATTTTATACTAAACTTTGAGGGAACCAGTTGCTTAACTTTTCGCCAATACTTAGTGTTACAAGAATTTCCAAAAGTAGTTCTTTAAAATTTCCATTATCTTATCCTCAGTGCCACGTATTTTCTGACTTTCTACAGGCTTACCTCTAAACTGAACAAAATGTCTTTATTAATCAGTGAACATGAACACATACTTAATCTCAGTTCCATTAGTTGTCAAAACTTGAATATCATTTTAACTACAGCTTTGTTTGGAAGCCATTGTTATCATGCCTGCTGTTTTCCCTGAAGCTTTGCTAATTTGTTGCTTTCTCCCCTTTTGATTTTTTTCAGGTGCTCCCAATAAGTTTAAATCTCTAGTTATTTGGATTGACAGGATGTCCTTACTTAAAGATTGGAACAGCTGGCCTTCAGCCAGTCATCTTGTATCTCTCCTTGTTCATTTGTATTTTTTTTCCACAAGCTCTGACACTTGTCCTGCTCAGATGTGCTCTGATCAATACTTTACATTTTTTTAACTGCTTCATTTCTCTTTGTATTTCCTGATCTGAGCAAGGTGCACTTGTGAGTATAGTTTCTATCATTCAAGAATACTCTGTTAATTTAGCATGCTCATAATTAGATGGATTTAGCTGTTTGTCCTCATATTTCTTTCATGTTTTCGGCAGCTGCCCAGAATTTGATGCTGTGTGACAGTAATTTTATTAAATTTCTTCGTGCACTATTCACTTGTATAATTTAAGCATTTTCTTTCTTGTTCTCACATCTTGGATTTCTTGATGTCCCTTCAAGTTGTTGAGTTCCAAAATCCATGCTTACACAGTCTTTGTGCTTTCTTTATTGCTTTACATATTGCTTTACCCCTCCAGTTTTATTTTTCTTGTTGTTCTTTCTTATTTGTATAAGTTTAACAATAATTTTCTTCACACTTTTTTTTGAATCTTTCACAGATAATGCTTAGAGAGAGCTCCTTACAAATTTAAATGCTTGAAATACTTTTCAAATGTCATCTTTCTTGTCTCCCCCACGATGCTCCATCAAGCTATCAGTCTCAGACCTGACTCCAGTTGAACTCATATTTTTTGTTGGCCAATAGGTAGTCGTAATTGTTGCTACATTACATGAATTACAAATTCAGACATTCATTGTTTTTACAGATGGTAATTTAGTTTATCTGATTTCCAGTGAATTCTGCGTAATCCTGTGCATCTTTTTCCAAAGGAACTCAGCTACTGAGAGTAATCAGATTATGCATGTGAATCGAGCTCTTTAACCCTTGTCCATTATCACTTGCCATCTGGATGTCGTGTAGTCAAGCATTATTTGTTTGCTTCTAAGTCTTAACTTTGTATTTCCATTATCAGAGTTATATCATGACCTAAAGTATCTATGCAGGAGTAACTTCACTTTTTTTCTTCCTTTCCTTTTCATTTCTGTTGATATATAGTAGCAAATTGCAGCTATCCGTTGTTTATAGTAGGGAGTAAATAACTGCTTGTACATGAATTTCTTACGTTTGCTAAGTTAGTTGTTTTCTTGTCTCCATGTCATAAGTACATTCTTCAAAGGAAAGCCTAAGAAGCTTGACTTAACTTCTCTTTTTGCACCTCTGCCTTTCCTTTGGGAAAATAAAAATTCTGGCATGTTTTGCCAAGTTCTCTTCTATCAGATGTATTTGGAACACTGTATGTAGGTTATTTAATTCTGTTTTCCACTTCATCCTATCTAGCCTCTGTGATCTGTGCCCCCGATCATTTTGAGATCTTTTCTGCTTAGGCAGGAAACCAATGTTGAGTGGACTGAGAGCAATGAAACCAGTCCACGTACATCCACAAAAGAAGGTGATTTAGGCCAGCTCTTTCCCAGTAAAGAAAAGGAATAGAAACTGCAGATTCATTCTGAACTGAAGAAATCTGAACACCTTTCTATAGGAGTTCAAGATGGTGATCACTGCAGGTAATCCTAGTGCTTTGGAAGAAAAATTGTTACTTTGATCATTTCCCAGCAGGACACTCACTTCTAGTGTGACAATTTGTCTGAGGCACACAAATCTGTACTCCTCCAGAATCACAGAGAATCACTTTCAGAACACAATGCTATAGTTTGTTTGTTTGGTCTTTTTCCTTACTATGTTGTAAGGGTCTTTGTAATTAAGGAGCTTCATAACTCCAGTTAAGGAATGGAAAGTACAATTTGTGTTCATGAAAGGCTTATCAAGGACTTTTTTTTCTACCTCAGGAAGTCTTAAAGTGTCCTGGAGTTTACTTTGGGTTTCATGGATTCCTCTGTCTTAGTGAAAGACGCAGAATTTGTATTCACTGTTGACTCTGAAATAGTGTTTATATGGTGGTCAGATGAAATCTGTTCCTCCATAGCCCCTCTCTCAAAAAATTTAGTGGCTGAAATGCTTGGACAACTTGATTTTATACCTGTGATTTGGATGAGACTGTCTCACTCATGGGATTGATTCACTATACTTCCATAATTCTTTCATATAAAGCTGTACATAGAGCAGTTATTGCTCCAAACTGTTTGTCACTGAACAGAATAATAACAGTTCTGATGAGGAGCTCCTCCCTCGACTCTCTTGTGTAATAGTGCCTAACAGTATATAGTTTCTTGGAAACAAAAGAAATGGTGTTCTACCTTCCACATCATTAGAGACAGATGCCTCTTTCTTTGGATAGCAACTCACTTCAGCTATCCGTGGTCAAATTTTTAGGTGTTTTGGAGCTCAAGATGGTGGCAAAAGCCTATCAGGCTTCCATCTGTACATTCAGAATTTGATTGCAACATGTTTATGTCAACAAGGAGTCATGGGAAATGCTGTCACCTCTGTAATTCCCAGCCCCTTTCTGAAATAGATGCATTAAATACCGCGTGTACTGATCTGTGTCTGGCCTGCTGGGGTCACACTTGCAACACACTACTGATAAGTTTAAACTTTAAGTTATTGGCTTTTTGAATGAAAGATGTAGAATAATGTTTTCTGAGATTCTCCCCTGATCCCTGAATCAGAGGAAATTGTCTTTGTACTGATCACTACAAGAAATTGGTATTCTCCTGGTCCAGAGCCAGACTGGCTGTAGAACCAAGGATGAACTTACTTCTGTTTATTATTTTTCTTCTCTTTTTTTTTTTTTTTTTCTGGTCGTGAGAGCATTTCCCTCAACACTCTCTCTGTCAAATCATCCACAAGCTTGTTGGGATTCTGTTAGTGTGGCTGAAACAGTTTAATTCTTTTCTGTATCCTCTGTGGAAAGAAGCCTTTCTCACTGTTGGGGTGAATGACTAGAGTGAAGAGAATGTGGTCTGTCCACCTTATAATATCAAGGTGTATTTGGCTGTACATCTGATTTGAGTCTGTATGTTCTCAGGCTCTTCTGTCTCTGGTGGGTCAAGAATCTGAAAGGGTTAGTTAAGGGTTTTTCTTTCTGTCAGGGTCCACTCCCAGGCTCTTTCTACTTAGAGACTTCCTCGTGAGATAGCGTATTGTTTAATAACCAGGCATGAAATGGCTAAGCTGTAACTTCCTCTGAACTAGGGTTCAAGTGATAGCACTCAACCTTTTGCAGAATGTCGTGAACCTTAAGATCTGCAAAGGGTTCACAGAAGGCGTTGTTTACAACTCCAGTAGGCATTTCACAGTTGTTAAAACACCTAGGGCTGATGCTGTCTTTGAGAATGCAAACCTACAGTTTTTAGCCAGGTAAAGACTCTGAAACACTCTTTCAGGTAAAACAGTGGTCATGGTCAGCCTTATCACCCACAGGGCTTATGTACGTAGAGATAAACACTCAAAAGAAGAGAGAGAAAACTATATGTATGTATTTTCATTTTAATTGTTCTTTTTGAAGGTGTATTTTGTATCTGTGTACTAGTTCACAGCCTAGCCTCCAGATTCTCTTCCTTAGAGCTGTAAGAGATTTTTCAAATTTCTAGGATTGAGAGGAACTGAGGGTATGGGGACACGCACACTATTGTGATTGATGTGGGCAACAGGGCTTGTGGTTATGCTCTAGGTAAACCTGAGGCAAAAGTTCTAGTTTGAGTGGTTAGCATTTTATGCTCTCAGCATGAGCATAGAACAACTTTGAAGAATAACCATTCAGTGTAAGTAACCTCTGTTGGTGCCTTGGTATCTCTCATTTTAACTTCTAGGAAGGAGCCTTGTTCTGTCCTCTTCTGAGGAAGAGAGTTTCATTTGACCTGACAACTAGAATTCACAAACTGCTTCTTTAGGAAGGGGAGAGGGCAGTTCCTCAGTTGTTCAAACAACTGGAATGGATGTTTATTGTAAGAGTTTTAGGTGAGAGGTGCAGTTCTCCAACAATATATTTCTGTTTTCTTCTTTAGCCATTAGACGTTGTGAGCCTTTATCTTCAGCACGGCCTCTAGTGTCTTCACCTGCAAAAAATTTAAATCCTCATTTTCCATTCTGTTGAGAATGTATTCAGGATGATTTACCTTTTAGATGGAAAAATTTACTCCTTTATGACACTTTTTTTTTGCCAGAGATTTTTAAATGTTTCATTTTGGACTATAAGCTTAAGTATTTAAAGGCCAAAAACATATTAGTGGAAGATTCAACTAGCAAAATGTGATGACACCGTTCCTAAACATTTAACTGTGGCAGGGGTTTTAACATTGCATTGTAATTGACCAGGGCCTCTTCCAAAGAAGAGATTCAGGTTGAAGTTGAAGACTTTAAGTATCTCTGCTCAATCATCAAATTTTTAAAATCTTTAACTGATTAAACAGGTAGTCTTTAAAAGTCTCTAAGATTTTCCTTTTAAGTAGGAGTGCAACGTGAAGGCTTACTGTCTTCATTGCTTTTCCAAAAGGAAACATAATAAAGGAAAGTGAGTGTGTACTGACTGATAAATTTCCAGACAATATATTTTTGTAGGCTTCTTTAAATCATGGCTGAAACCTCTTCCTTGAATGTCTCAGTCTCCTTTGCTGAAAGGAGGGGCAACTCAAATGAAGTACATTCTGCAAATTTTACCTGCATGCCTTGGTCTTCTGTGGTTCCCTTGGTAGCCTCGATATTAATTAGAAAAATCTGTTCATCTCAAACAGTAAGAAGTTGGACTTCTATCTAGCTGTTTTTGTCTCTGCTCTGAGGTAATAATCCTTCTTTCTATGCAAGTAATCCTCTTTACTAAATAGCACTTGTGTGTTATTTGGAAGCATTGCAGTGGAAAATAAAAATTCTTTTCCTTGCTGACCTTGCAATTCAGAAAATCTGTAGTATTCTATTTTTCAAGAAAACAATACTGACAAGCTTGGTATCAGTGCTGTAATTTAGTAATTACATTTCCATAACAAAGTTTTCTCCTGCTGTTCAGCTGGTTGTACCATCATTTTATTTTTATCCAGATTTGCTTGTGGTTTTATTCTGCAATCAGCCAAAAGAGTAGCTGCATTTCAGTAGTAAGTCAAAGGAACTATAATATTTTTAGTTTTCAAGATTGATCTTGTAAATCCTGATCCCTTGATTTAATTCTGATTTCAGCAGGGATAGCCACATAGCAAGGATTTGCAGATCAGGACATATATCTTGAAAATAATTTGAATTCCAGTCTGGTGAAACATTGTTTTGTTTGTATTTATAAAGGTTTTTGGTGATGATTGTCATTGCTTCTGCTATTTCATTGATTTATGATGATGTGAAAAACATAGCAGAAGCTTAAAAAAAAACTCTCCAGATCAGAAATCTACTTGTACTGCTAACAGGAGCTAATATCTACTGAAATGGGGAGAAGGAGTCTTCTTCTGCCTTAGGAGTTCATTGCTTGTAGAGGGGGAAGGAAGATGAACTGTACTTTTTCCCCTTATTATCTCTGTATTTCTAATTTTCTGTGGTAAGCTGTCCATATAGTTTAAATAAGTTGCTTCAGCAAAGAAGCATTTCTAGGGTAATGTTGATTGATCGTGAATGTGTACTTCTGGGGCTTGGAAGGAAAAGTTTAGTAATGTGCTATACTGAACATCTGTGAGTGAAAAAATTATCGTTATTAGATAAATTAATAACCAAGGTATTAGGGAATTCTTAAAGAGCTGTTCCTTTTCCATGGGTAAATATTTTAAAGTAATGGAACTAAAAAACAGTTTATTATCTAAGGAAATATCATCATCTATAAATTAATTTTTTTTTAATTCTTTCTTCAGTTTTGGAAGGATATTGTTGAGGATACTGAAGTACGAGACCTCATTTCTGATAGAAGCAAATCTCAAGGTGAGACATCTTGACTAAACTTACCAGATATGTGTTGCTAAATAAAGAAAAGGAAGAAGTGATTTTATTTGTTTACTTATTTATTTTGTAGAAACTCCGTCAGAAGAATGGATTTGGGAATCCTTATTTCATCCACCTCGCAAGCTGGGCATTAATGATATTGAAGGACAGCGGGTACTTCAGATCGCAGTGATTTTACGTAATCTTTCTTTTGAAGAGGGAAATGTAAAACTTTTGGCAGCTAATCGTACGTGTCTTCGGTTCCTGCTACTCTCTGCTCATAGTCATTTTATTTCTCTACGGCAATTGGGGCTTGACACACTAGGAAATATTGCAGCAGAGGTATGTGCTTCAAAACAGAACAATTAAAATATCATTTGATGAAGGCATTACTTTAATGTTAATTAAATGAATTCTTTTCCTTGAGACCAGCAGCAGTAAATATATTCTTCTCTGAATTTGTAAATAGTAGTTAGAAAATGAATATGCAAGGCCAAACATAAAATACAGAGAGTGTGTGTCAGTTTGCTTAAGTAAAATTGCATGGAGAATACTGGTTATATAAGGAGATAAAAAATCCCTCACACCGCATAATTTTCCATTTGGTTTCCCAGACAGAGGAAGGGAATTCATCTAAATTCCTGTAGACTGTACAAAAAATTCCTTTGTTTTATACTATATTTAATTATAATTTCAAAATACTACATTTGAGAAGGAGGGTAGCAGAAGGTTTTATGTCATAAGTAGCAGGCACCGATATGCTAGCCACACACCATTGGGTCTGTATCATGTGAGACATCTTTTTGTCTTCAAAGAGATTTGAATGTTTTGATATCATTGTACAGACAAATTACACAGGTTTACAGGCAGATGTGCACAGGTGTTGCTTACATTTTAAGATATAACAGGTACATTTAAGATAAGACAATGAAACTTGCAGTGTTGGTGCATTGCTGAATATCTCAAAAGGATGCCATTTTTGCCATGTGTCCAACTCTTCTTGAATATTATTATAATGTGTGAGAGCTCTGGTCAAGAAGCAGAAGCCTATTGTATTAGATGTCCCATAGAAACAGGATGGACAATTGTGATTGCCTTTAGGAAGGAATGTTGTTCTTGCGAAAGTTCTGTACTTTGTTGGACAGTAGACTATATTTGTGTATACTGTTGACTGCCTAGGAATAAAGTTATTTTCCGTATTCTAAACACTGGGAAGTACAATTTAAGTTTACCCACTGCTTCAGAGCAGAAAGGGAAGGAGGGCTAAAAGAAAGTGCTAGCTACTTTAAATTGCAGGGTTCTGGTTTGGGGAACAGAAGTGTCTTTTAGATGTGCTGCATTTAAGGACTTTTGAATGTTATATTTTGATTTGCAAATCTAGGGATTTGAGCCATTATCACTGTATGCATAGTGTTAGACATAGCTTAAATAATTTTTTTTCTTTCCTATCAGCTTCTTTTGGATCCTGTTGATTTCAGAACTACTCATCTAATGTTTCACACTGTTACAAAATGCCTAATGTCAAGGGATAGATTTTTAAAAATGAGAGGTAAGGTCTTGAGCTATTCTTGTTGTTGTATTACAATAGTGATTATTGCTGTTAAACTATTTTGTATTCATTTTTCAGGCATGGAAATCTTGGCGAATCTTTGTAAGGCTGAAGATAATGGTGTCTTAATTTGTGAATATGTGGATCAGGAATCCTACAAAGAAATCATATGTCATCTCACGCTACCAGATGTGCTGCTTGTAATCTCAGCGCTTGAGGTGCTATACATGCTCACAGAAATGGGAGAAGTGGCCTGTGCAAAGATTGCTAAAGTAGAAAAGAGCATAGGTAAGGGAGAAGCAAGATAAAATCTGTTGTGCTTGTTTGTGTAGGAAAAAAGAATCAAGAATGTCATGTTCAGCAGTTGAAATAATGTGGCTTGTGTGTTTGTGTGCAAAGTAGGGATGGATGTTACAATACAAAGTTTTACTAATTAACTGTGTTTCCTCAAGAAATTGATGCTGCTGCTTTTTTTTTTTTTTATATACATGCCAATTTTAAAGGAAATCAGTATGTCCTAGTAGCATTCATTTGTTTGTCCTAATGTCATTGTCGGTTTTACATTTAATACTTTAGATACATTAGTATGTCTGGTTTCTATGGACATCCAGATGTTTGGAGCTGATGCACTTACTGCTGTAAAACTCATTGAGCATCAGTGTGTTAACCAGCAAGGAGTACCTGATGTCAGACCACAAGTAATGGAGCATGGTTCCTCACAGGCCCATGCAACAGCTGTCCCAGGTGAGTATCACTGTGAGACAAGATACTTGTCTACAGATTTTTTTTTTTTTTTTTTTTTGTCCTCTGTGGTTTTCTGATTAATTTACATAAATACAAATGGCATTATACATAATATAGGTTATTTTTACAGACACTTATTCACAAAACAAATATTTATATTTGTTATTTCAAAACTGTAGTGAAACAACTTTAAAAAGACTCTTAAAATTTACTGGAAGCTATATACTTTTTTTTTTTAAACTTGTTCAGTAGGAAGCAAAAAGATTCCATTCTAGATTATTTCCATGATCTACAGAGACTTAGAGATTTATTTTATATTGTGCTTTACACAGAATAATAGTGGGCAGTAACATATAATATATAGTAGAATTCCAGAGACAAGAAATGCATACAAAATCATGTCTGTATTGAAGTCACTAAACACTTCATTATGATGTGAATCAAGTTTTAACTCTGTCCCTTTAAGCTTGAGGAAAAAAAGTGCTGTCTTAATTCATCTTATCTGCAAATTAAATGGTAATGATGATTACTTTCTGCAGTTTTATTTTAGTTAAAATACTTGTCCTTTTGAAGATGATGGCACGATTAACTATTATTGGTCAAAGGGAATAGCACATGCACCTCATTCTGTCTTTACTAATAAAAATACATAGCAGTATACAACAAGTGCACACAAGATGGAACATTCTGAGGAAAAAAGAAGAAAGAACTGTTACGATAGGTACTAGTTTGTGTGTCTAAGTGTACTTCTGGAATGTGTTCAGAAATCACAGTGAATGCGACTGGAAAAGAACGTGAATAAAAGGATGAACGAGAGTGAAGCTAAGGAACCTGTGTGACATCGCAGCAAAATTCTTTACAGTATACCTGTTTCCACTTATGAACTGGAAACATAATTGCTATGTTGTTGTGTCTATTCTGATGGAGAGTTGTGCTGCTATTGAATCATTTTCAGTATGCTAGCCACCTTAGTACTGAGATTGACTGAGAAGCTGTCCTCCACTAAGTGCTTACTTTGGATTGCACTGAAGTGGTGGCCCTGGCTTTGGCCTGACCAACTTCATTTCGGTGAATTTTGGTGCAAATCTGTAGTCTGCTTAGACCACCTCTGTGACTTGCCTTAGTTGGGCATATGCTTGCTTACAAAATCAGGAGAAACTGTAGCAGTGAAAGTCATGGCTTTGAAGTGCTCCATTCAGGAGAATAATAATTGTTTCAGCAAGGTTTTTTGTTTTTGTTTTGTTTGTTTTTTTTCATTCTCCACAGCCTCTAGGGCAGCGCCGCATGTTGCTCCACCACCAGGAATAGTAGAAATAGACAGCGAGAAATTTGCATGTCAGTGGTAAGTGTATAGTTCCACTCAAATACTTTAATGAAGAAGAAAAAACAAAAATGCCTGTATTCATGTGTCAAACAGAATTTTCTAGCTTGCTTCTGTTCACCATTAGATTCATTTTTCTGAGAAGTATAAAGTAAAACCACTCTGTCATTGCTTTGAAGAAGAACAAAAGAAAAGCTCAACCAGAATGTTGACAGTTTATACTTTATATTAGTTATTTTCTCTCTTAGAATAGAATTTATTTTGATTTTGAACTCTAATCTTTCTTTTTCCTTAAAATTGTGGAGAAGCATTATCTGTTTAATCAGTGTTTTCATCTGGTAATATGTCCCTGTATTATTGCACCAATACAGAAGTAATTCTCAAATTATGAAGGTAGGGCCCTGCAAGACTGATCTGACCATTGTGAGTCTCAGGCAAGTTAGAAGTAGATTAAATAAAGTCTCTCCCCTTCAAATTTGCTTGCTTTCATGATATCTGTAATAATACTGTTGATTACTTGTCAGATATTTAGAGGAAAAACTATTTTCACTGTGATTCTCATGTGGACTGAGTGTGATCTTTCTGAACTATTTTTGACTTACATAAATCTACTCATGTTCTAAATATTTGTATTAATCAGTTTGTGATGGACACTTCCACCTCTACTGCTTCATGCTTTGTGTGTACAGGAGTTATCTTACTGATCATATATAGGCCTTCAAGATGAAGTGGGTAGAATTTTTCAGAGCTTAGCTTAGAATTTTCAAAGCTCTTCGCTAATCAAGATTCTGGTTTATTCTTACTTTCAGTAGAGCTCTGAATGTATAGGAGAAATGTTGTTGTGTATTCTTGCTGGTCAACTGTTGTTGCACCCATGCTTCTATTTACGCTCTGCAAAGCATTATTAATATATACTGTTGCTAGGTTATGAAAAATTTCGTATTTAGATATTTATACAGGGATAGGTGGAGTCACTGCAGTGGAATTTAGCCATCTACAAGTTGTTGTCTAGCCAAAGTTTGTTTCCTAGGCTTTTTAATTAATGAAGGGAGAAATTCCTCTATAGTAAGATGAATTACCTTCACCTGCCTAGTCTCTGATAAAATGAGTTATGAGCTACCTTCTGGTGGCACCTTCTCTCAATTGACTATAGAAAGAGCTAGACATCTAGCTTATGGTGGCAAAGTTTGAGAGAAGGCAAATCTTGCACTCTGTAGAAAATGTAAAATAGAAGTTTTGACTGTAAAAATAATAATAGGCATGTACTGTGCTGCAGTGTGCAGTACTGTCAAATGACAAATGCAATGAAACAAACCCTGTAACATATTATGAGGAAGACTTGGAACATTTGGTTTGTTTCTGATCCTGTGTACAGCATGCTTCTCCAGGTCTGTGCTGAGTGCTACTGTATTTTGTACTTTAATTTTCTTCCAGTTAGTCTTAGATTGATATAAGCCAATGGAAAATAAAAATTGGCAAAAACCCCCCACCACCACCTTTCTTCAATTTGAGAGCATAGAAATAGCTGCTTCCAAGCATTTCCATCAGTGCAGACATGGAGAGTCTTACATCCATGTAAATTTTTATAGTACGTTTTAGCCATTGATTCCTATTGAGAGGAATTGAAAAGGAGTAAATTGTAACAGTAGAATTTAGAGAAGTTACTATCTCTTAGAAGCAGCAGAAAGACGAGGTATTTAAACTGACCTTCCTGCATGTATTATAAGCCAGCTTAGCCTGAATAAGAGTCCTCTTGTAAGGTAAGCAAATGTGACAGTGCTAATCACTAATTCTCAGTCACCAGTATAAGTCCCAAATATCTTCTGTTCTGTTTGCTGATACCAGTTATAGTGTGTGAGTCTAATATGACATATCAGAGAAATGTTTATCGCGCTGGGTATACCAAATTAACACCTAGACTTTCTGTTGTATTGTGTGATCTCAATTTTTGTAATAATAGAATTGTAACTAAACTGCAGAAGAAATGGTATTATATTTATTTTTTACTGGTTGTGGGAGAGCATAATTTAAATAATCATTTGCTTTTTCTCTTTAAAAATATCTAATTATATTGGGATTCTAGGACTCTATAAAGGGGTATTTAGTGTAATTTTCCAAACTTTCAGCTCAATACACTAAATACTGGCAATTTTAAAAGATTTTTTGTTCTGTCTGAGCCTGTTTGCTGGTACAGGAACTTGAACACTGTGTGGGGAGTTTTTATGTATCTGTTTGCTGCTGGGGATGAACTGTTCACATGTCTCTGGGCTAGAATAATGGATCTCAAAGAAATAAACAGAAAACTGTTTCCTCTGTCGCAGCTTCCTGGTTGGGGATTGGAAGGTCTGTGTGTTCTGTGGAGATTCTGTATGAGATACATACATACATCTTATCTGCCTGGAAATTTAACATTAGGCAGAACAGGTTGTTCAAGGATTTTATGATGTTTGAATACTGTGTGACTCCAGGAATGAGTGTGTGCGTGTGTGTCTGTGTCTGCATGCACACATGTGCTCTCTTAGAATCCCAGTCCCTTCTCTCCCACCTCCCCACCTCTGTCAGAATTGGAGGATTAAGATTGTTATTCTGTCTCTTATCTTAAAGTAAGACTGCTTTACCAGATCCGTTAACAAAATCTTGTTTTTGACACAAAAGATGAGTAGACTTCTGATAGAAGTTTTTGAAGGAAGATTGACTGTTCAGTCCATCTTTTGAAACAATAGAGTATTTGAGTAGTAAATGTAAAGCTTGCAGGCAGGAGCTGTCACCAAAACGTTCTTTTTTTTGGTTTCTGAATATATAATAAAACTACACATGCATATTACATATGTAAATAAGATGTTGCTTGTAAAACACTGAGCACATGTCTTAAGGGTCTTATGTGTTCAATCATAAGCAGGAAGAAGTAGAAAGCATGGAATAGACATTTGACAAGACAGTACATTAAAATGCCATTTTCCAAATTGTTATCAGGTCTCAGTTCTCTGTGAGACAGACAGAAGTGTTTTAACTCTTTTAAAAGTACTATCTCTGTACTTGCTTCATAGTTTATTTTTCCATCTTCAGGTTGAATGCACATTTTGAGGTGAATCTTGATTGCTCAGTCTCTCGAGCAGAAATGTACTCTGAATACCTCTCTACCTGTAGTAAATTAGCTCGAGGTGGAATCCTAACATCAACTGGATTTTATAAATGTCTGCGGTAAGACAAAGTTTATGCAACAATAAAGAAGCAATTGTATATGCTCAATACTAATCTGCACTTTCAGATTTTGAGGAAAACACCTACAGAGTTGAGTCTGAAAGATATCCAGTTTGGGAATTTTAAGTGGAACAAATGTTTATAGTTTAATTAAATTGATTTTGTTCTATTTCAGCAACTTTGTTAGAGTTCCATCTATGCTTATAGCTATTGTTGTTCTTTCCCAGGTAGTTTTGGGAGGTATTGTAGTTTTCATTTTTCTTGTATAAGAACTTGGCCAAATTCTGGTGGACGTATTAGTCCTCAGCGATGAATATTCGGATGCTCTTGGGGAATCCTGCTGTACCGTAAAGCTGCAGGCACTAGTGCAATCACAGAAAAGATATGTGTTTGCCCTCCCTACGCGTAAGAGCAGAGTTTGTTAAAACAAAAAGAAAAACAGTAGGAGAATTGACTTACTGCGTTTATTAACGTAAATGTATGTTGTATTTGGCAGAACTGTCTTTCCAAATCATACAGTGAAGAGAGTAGAAGATCCAAATAACAATGGTCAAGCACATATACATGTGGTAGGAGTGAAAAGGAGAGCTATACCACTTCCCATTCAGATGTACTATCAGCAGCAACCAACTTCGTCTACCCCTGTTGTCCGGGTTGATTCAGTTCCTGATGTGTCTTCGTCTCCTTCGCCAGCAGGTTTTTTTAATTGATTAAATATCAACTATTTTGCATTGATTCTGAAACTACAATAACAAAACAAAATTTTTTGAAAGTAGTTTCAGTGATAAAAATAGCTTGAAGGTATTGGGAGTAGGGGCCACATGTTTTAATTCATTCTATTCAGTGATGTTAGAAATAGCATTGGACTATGTACTTGCATGCTGTCCAGTATTTGACATCTAACCCATATGCTTGTCAGTCAGCAGACAAGCCATGTTGCGCCACCATTAATTCAGATCCGGTATAGTTGAGAAGAGAAACTACTTCATATAGAATTATAAATTCAAACCTTGGATTTAAAAATTTTTTTTATATTCTGTTTTGAAATAATCGTTGCATTTAAACTTTTGCCTTGTTTATGTCAACAGGAATCCCACATGGGCCACAAAGCGTAGGAAATCATTATCAGAGGACCCCTATTAACCAGTCTTCAACTTTGACAGCAACACAGATGTCTTTTCCGATTCAAGGCGTTCATACTGTGGCACAGACTGTTTCTAGAATTCCACAGAATCCTTCAGTTCATACACAGCAGCAACAAAATGCTCCAGTGACTGTTATACAGAGTAAAGGTCCAGTTTCCTGTGAAGTAATGAAGGCCACAGTAATACAGGGCTCTGTTCCCCAGTCTGCAGTTCCTGTTACTATTGCTGTGGGAGGAGCACCACAAGCTTCTAATCAAAGTCACAGCACTACAGGACCACAGCCGTCTGTTACTGTTGTTAGTTCTCAGACGTTACTTCACCACCAACCTGTAATTCAACAACAGTCTCCGCTGCATGCAGTGGTACCAGGACAGATACCTTCGGGCACTCCTGTTACGGTAATTCAACAAGCTGTACCTCAGGGTCATATATTTGGCAGAGTACAAAACATACCAGCATGCAGTTCAGCAGTTTCACAGGGTCAACAGCTAATCACCACATCATCACAGCCTGGGCAAACTTCATCTCAGCAGTCCTCTGCTGGTAACCAGCAACAAGATACAGTCATCATAGCACCACAGCAGTATGTCACAACCTCTGCATCTAACATTGTTTCTGCCACCACCGTTCAGAATTTCCAAGTAGCGGCTGGGCAGGTGGTGACTATTGCGGGTGTCCAAAGTCCACAGACTTCGAGGGTAGGGTTTCAGAATATTGCACCAAAGCCTCTGCCATCTCAGCAAGGTCCACCTAATGTGGTACAACAGCCGATACAGCCACAGCAGCCACCACCGCCATCCCAACAAAGCGTAGTGATTGTAAGCCAGCCAGCTCAGCAAGGTCAAACATATGCACCAGCCATTCATCAAATTGTGCTTGCTAATCCAGCCTCAATTCCAGCTGGTCAAACTGTCCAGTTGACTGGACAGCCAAGCATTACTCCATCTTCTTCACCATCCCCAGGTCCAGTCACAAATAATCAAGTTCCTACTGTTATGTCATCTTCATCTACCACTCCTCAGTCACAGGGACCCCCTCCTACTGTCAGCCAGATGCTTTCTGTGAAGAGACAGCAGCAGCAGCAGCATTCACCAGCATCATCGCAGCAACAGGTACAGGTACAAGTACAACAACAACAACCACCAATACAAATGCAAGTTCAGTCACAACAAGCTAATACAGGAGTTGGCCAGCCTAACTCTGGTGAATCTAGTCTGATAAAACAACTGCTTCTTCCGAAAAGAGGCCCCTCAACTCCAGGGGGTAAGCTTATACTCCCAGCTCCACAGATTCCACCACCTAACAATGCAAGAGCTCCTAGCCCTCAGGTGGTTTATCAGATGGCCAATAACCAGGCACCAGGTTTTGGAGTTCAAGGACAGTCTCCAGCTCAGCAGCTGCTAGTTGGACAACAAAATGTTCAGCTGGTCCAGAGTGCAATCCCGCCCCAAGGGGCAGTACAAACAGTACCCATTTCTAACTTGCAGATATTGCCAGGCCAGTTGATCTCAAACAGCCCAGCAACTATTTTCCAAGGGACTTCTGGCAACCAGGTTACAATAACAGTTGTGCCAAATACGAGTTTTGCTACTGCAACTGTGAGTCAGGGAAACACAACTCAAATCATTGCTCCAGCAGGAATTGCAGTGAGTGGAACACAGACAGGAGTTGGGCTACAGGTGCAAACACTTCCAGCTACTCAAGCACCTTCAGCTGGACAATCACCGTGTACTGCTGCTCCCCCATTCAAAGGTGATAAAATAATTTGCCAAAAGGAGGAAGAAGCAAAGGAAGCAACAGGTTTACACATTCATGAACGTAAAATTGAAGTTATGGAGAATCCTTCCTGTCGAAGAGGAGCTGCAAACACCAGCAATGGGGATGCAAAAGAAAATGAAATGCAGGTGGGAAGTCTTTTAAATGGGAGAAAGTATAGTGACTCCAGTCTACCTCCTTCTAACTCAGGGAAAACTCAGAATGAGGCCAATCAGTGCTCACAAGTCAGTAATGGGCCATCATTAGAAATGGGTGAGAACGGAGCTCCTGGAAAACAGAACTTTGAACAAATGGACACACAGGAAATTAAAAGTGATTTGAAGAAGCCCCTAGTTAATGGAATCTGTGATTTTGATAAAGGAGATGGTTCTTATTTGAGCAAAAACATTCCAAATCACAAAACTTCCAATCATGTAGGAAATGGTGAGATATCTTCTGTGGAACAACAAGGGAATTTGGATGCCATGCAGCAAGATACTGCCAAAGGTGATCAAGGGGAAAGAATTTCTAATGGGCCTGTATTAACTTTGAATAGTTCACCTGTTGTAAGCGGTACACAGGAGGCTGCAAAACTGTTAACCCAGCAACTTAGTGGTACCAACACTGATTTACCTAATGGACCTCTAGCTTCAAGTTTGAATTCAGATGTGCCTCAGCAACGCCCAAGTGTAGTTGTCTCACCACAATCTACAGCCTCTGTTATACAGGGGCATCAAATCATAGCAGTTCCACACTCAGGACCTAGAGTGTCCCAGTCTACCCTGTCATCCGAAGTTCGGTCTACTAATGGCACAGCAGAATGCAAAACTGTAAAGAGGCCAGCGGAGGATAATGACAGGGAAACTGTTCCAGGAATTCCAAATAAAGTAGGAGTTAGAATTGTTACAATCAGTGACCCCAACAATGCTGGTTGCAGTGCAACTATGGTTGCTGTGCCAGCTGGAGCGGATCCAAGCACTGTAGCGAAAGTAGCAATAGAAAGTGCTGTTCAACAAAAGCAGCAGCATCCAACCACGTATATACAAAGCATGGTCACACAGGTATGTTGCAGTGTACTTTTTATTCCAAAAACCTATAATTATGACTAATACTGTGAAATGAATGCATATGAAAATGTAAACTTAGTTGATATCTCTTACATAGTATTTAAAATACTAATTAAATGATAGTTTCTGTTCTTTCATGGACTTAAGTTCTGGGTTTTTTGCATGCTTTTGTGATGTCAATGACAGTTGAATTTAAAATAGTTTAGAGGGATTAACTTAGGTTGCAACCTGATACACAGTGAGGAAAGTACTTTTGTTTATTGATTGTTTTTTTTAAAACAATTTGTTATTCTGAAAGCAAAAATTATTCTTTATATAGTCTTGTGAAAACATATATATCAGTATTGTTTCTCATTTGATTCTTGGTCTTTATTGATTATAGATGGCTGTGGGGTTTCTTGGGGTTTTTTTGTTTGTTTCTTTGTTTTGCATAAGTTAATCACCAAAGCTACATCTGGCTTGCTGAAATGAGTTGAAGTTCTTGCACTTAAAGATGATCTTGAAAGGATAGTAATAGCTTCACAAACTCACCGTAGTCAGGAGAAAAGACTATTTTGTAAATTTGTCAAAATAATATTAGTTTTATTAACACAATAAGTATTTTTATTTAATTCTCTTTGACAGACTTTGGGGAGGGCCTTTTTTTTTCCTGGTTAAACTGTTTTTACCTTTTTAAAGTAGTAACTCCTTAAGACTTTATTAGAAACGAAGTATGTCCATCACTTGTGTGAGTTTTAATAACTACAGATGATCGTGTCTGAGATTGTTTTGTTCCCTAGAATTTATTTTAGCTTTGTACATGGACAGAAAATCCCTCTCCAAAAAACCATTTCTTACCTAAATAGGACCAGTAGACTGGTAGGTTTGACGGTCACAGAATTCTGAGAGACTGTGGAGAGGAAATGAAATCTGACTGTATGTTAGTGGGTTTT
Organism: Dromaius novaehollandiae; assembly: GCF_036370855.1. NCBI lineage: Eukaryota > Metazoa > Chordata > Aves > Casuariiformes > Dromaiidae > Dromaius > Dromaius novaehollandiae. Next base: position 30,853,419 of record NC_088098.1, read on the forward strand.
GACCTGGAGTTAAGACAATTAATTTCCTTTTATTCTTATTTTCATTTTTTTTTTGACGGTGTAGCACTTGTAGGTGTGTAGTCTTTATGGGCTTGAACAGAGCTAGAACTTGAGTTCGACAAGTGATGGCTAGTGCCATTTCTTTTTCTGTGTCAAGTTTGGTTTCTACTGAAAGTTCTTTGATGCTTTTCCTTGATCTGGTTGTCAGAAATCAGGGCTAAAAATTAAAGTTCTTTTTTTCCTCTCACACAGAGATTTTTTTCTGTAATATGTTGAAAACCTAAACAAAAACTTTTATGTGAGTTTGAGAGAGATCTGTGGTGGGTTTTTTTATATATAATTATTTATCTTTGTTTTTACTAGAAATCATTTGACTGAAATGAAAATGTCTGTTGGCAGCACAGGGAGAATGGAGTAGATAAATTGTAGATTTTCTGCAGCTTGGATATACTAACTATGCCTTGCTTTTTGCACTGATTGTATTAGGGTATTTCATAGTTCGGCCTTCTGTATTAGCTTGCCTAAGGATTTGGCTGAAATAGAAAATGGCCAGAATTGAATAATTATTTCTGTAGTTATTTGTTCCCTGGACATGTGGCCAATGAGCATTAGCGGTTTTATCTCAAAGAGGTGCTGTGCTGTCAAACTCCCAGACTTTTTTGAGGAAAAGAGCAAGAGCAACGTAGTTAACCCTTTCCTTTGGATTAGATTACCTGTTCTCTCATGATAGCAGAGCAAAAGTTCTTTAACGAGTATTTTCTTTGCTTACAGTTTCTTTAAAAATGGGTAAGGTACCATTTATTTTTTGACACCATTATTATTATTTTCTGCATTTTTCCATTACCTGTACATACAGAAAAACTGCCAGCTTGCTTCTGCCATTCAAGACAGGTCTGCAGATCAAAGTAACCCTTGTATGATGTCTGCTCCATGGAATTTAGTTCATTCTCCTGTCCGTAGGATGTCCTTGATTTCTTCAGAATTACAGGAATGTGGGAGAAGGAGTTTATTAGTTTTGATCTTGGTGAACAATCTTAATTTGCTGGCTACATGCATTAATCATTACATGTGGCTGTTTATTAATCATGTGTATTACAATAATGTTTAAGCACTAACTGATGATAAAACCCATTTTATAGTACTCTCTTCAGATATAGTGGACGTCCTAGTTTGGTTTAAAACTCTTAAGAATGTTTAATGCTCCTTTAAAAATGAATGTGGGGGTGTATAAACAGGCCTGCTCTTTCCTGCCCTGCCTCACCCTGTAGGTGCTGAGCAGCTGCAATAGCCATTTCTCTGTTGAAAATCCAGGTGCTAAGCATTTCCAATATTGAGTCTGTTTTTACGAGTATGTCAAAGTCATCCAGAAGTACTCAGATATAGCTTAATTCTCTTGAGCTCTGCAAGTTCTTCCAATAACTTTTGTTGGAGTTAAGCCCTGTATAATCATACGAAATACGGGCATCTCCTATTTTCTCCCTCCCATCTTGAGCCTGTTTCTTGCACAGTAAGCAGCTTCCTTGACTCTGACTTTTGAAAGAAAGCAGCTAACAAACACTGTTTTCAGTACAATGTCTGCATTGTTTTATTGTCTATGCAGTATCTAGTGTATACTTGATATGTTGCAGAAGAAATAGGGGAGCATGGTGTGAAATTTATTATAGATATAATGCAATGAAGAAAAATGGTAGGGGATAGGAATTAAAGGGATAGATGCAACTATGGCAAAATTAAATAGCTGTTGAAGTTAATTATGTGTGTTTTCCCGTTTCTTTGCTGTCTTAAAATTTTATTTTAAGATAAAGCATGTATTTCAGAGAGAAGTTAGAAGGGAAAAGAGGAGGAAAACTTGTGATAAAATTAGAACACAAGAGGAAGGCTGGAAAAGGAGATCTAGAGGACAGAAAAAGGAGGAGAGTATTGCTTATGCAACTGTAACAGGATAAGTTGCCATGAGCAGCAGAAAGGGAAGATATTTGAACCAAAGATAAGGAAGGACAAATGGAAATTGGAAATACTGGAGAAATGAAGTAGTAAGAGTTCACCAGAGCAGATCAGGAGAGGAGGGGGAACACACAAGTGAAATGATGGAAAGCAAGAAAAGAAGTAAAGTAATTCTTCAGTGAATGTAGAAGTTAAGAGAAGGCATATTTCATAATATGATTTGGTAGTTTGAAATGGGCTGGTGCCATATGCCTGAGGAGAAGAGAAATGTTGATTTAACTGCTCTGCTAAAATAATAAAAATCATATACTTGATCTTTATGGGACAGCCCAGGTAGTGCTACCTAAATCTGATTAGACAAGTACAGATATTTTTATGTGTACAGTCTTGATTGTTTCATATTAATTGTCTTCATCAGATGTTGTAGACGTCAGCAGAGCTTATTGAAAGATAAGAATGTATAGACTGACTTTAAAGACTTTTTATATTTTTTTTTATACAAAAAATTGGGCTATGTCAAAAGAGGAACAGATGCTCACAGTGTTGGATTTTTTTTCTTATATATCCATCTGCATTTTGTCTGCCCTCTAAATGTAGCCTGAGAGGAGATGGAGCTAGCAGTTTACTTTCTCGACTTTCTTTTATTCTGTGCTCCCTGTTTATGGATTATTACTTTCCTGAGGTGTTGTGCTGGACTTGTGGGTGAAAGAGAATAAGAAATGCATAATTGCCCATCCTTTTTTTTTTTTTTCCTTTTCTTTTTCTTTCTTTCTCCTTTTCAGACTCCTCTAAAACATCTTTTGAACATAACCACATTGGCTTGTCCCAGTTGGTTTGTGTTTTGAAGGAACACTCTGATATCACACCAAGTTCCTAGAAGTGAGCAAATCAGTTTTAAATTGCCTTACCTGGCTTTTAAAGTAATCACTTCCCTGCTCATCACTGTCATTCCCTCATAAACATGCACTCCTGTTCCTCTTCAGGCCGCCCACTTCAAACATGCTTATGTGGAAATTTAGGTGGCTAAAACGGTGCAAGCTTTGCCTTAACTATTTGCTCCTGCTCCCTGTTGATTGGGAAGCTGAGAATTACCATGCACCAGAAAGCAGGTGCGTAGCCCCAGGAGGTGTAATTCATTCCTAGCTGTAGAGCGAATGAGCTTCTCAGCTGGAAGTACTGAAATACAGAATCTCCGAGCTTTTATTGCTCTTCACTTCTGAAGCACTCTGTTGCAAGACTTAAACCTCAATAATATAACAATAATAAAAGAACATTTATTTTAATGCCTGTCCATCTACCTGACCACTCCCTTGTGTTCAAATCCTGCTATATTCATTTTCAGCTTCTAAGTTACCTTTTGATACACAACTATTGTCTTGAAGAAGCTAAATACAAAATGTTCAGTAATACTGAATTCAAAATCCTATGGTATTTAAAAAAAATACATTTCTTTTTTTACTGATTGTTACTGCAGTTAAGCATGTTTACATGCAGGCAGGTACATACTCATGGTGGGAGAAGAAAAGCAGCCTAGTGCTTTGAAACTGCATAGGACTCATAATGTATGACAACAGAATCCCCGTCATATTGGGATACAGTGTTTTCCTCTTGCTGATGGCAAAGTAAGCCTTTTAAATAAAATTGGCAGGCTTAAGGCTAAAAAAGCACCTTTGTGTTATCCATTAATTTATAAAGACAGTGGAATCATTTGTTTTGGTAGCTTCTACAATTAAGTTTGTGTGTTTAAAATTATGCTTAATATTGAGCATTAAGTCTTATATTGCAATACTTCAAAATACTAAAAGGTTTTATATCATTTTTGTATAAATTTTCTTGTCTTACTTTGTACGCTTAGATTTATAATACTTTAAAGACCATCAAAGGATTTCCTTCCAAATGAATTGGGTGAGTGACCAAACAGCTGCCCCTAAAGTCAGCACCAGCGATGTAGTTCAAGGAAAATGCTTTGAGTAGCACAGCCAGCATTGTTAGCCTTAGCTACCCAGCACATTTATCTCCATTGCAATGCATTCTGGTTTTCACAGGCCCGGGGAACAAGGTGGAAAAATATTTTTTTTAAAGCACATTCTCTGTTTTGATAGCATAAGCTCTTGGTGTGCTGAGGCTAATATCTTGTTCCTGTCTTTTATATGGTCAGTTCCAAAGTGACGTTTTTATCCTGAAGACGAGGAATGACTATGCTTGGAGAAATGCCTGAGAATGCTATGACTGGAAAAAAATAGCTTAATATTTTTCTCCATTTTTTCCACTTTGTATCCCAAAGAATTCTTTATGCGTATAGTCACCGCTTGCTATTGTATACAGGAGTTGTACTGTATTATAGTATAGGAGTCTCAGTAGCTGGATAATGAAAAAAGCTACTTCTGGAATGCAATTGTGCCTGAGCCAGAACCTGCTGTGATGGGCAGTGCATTGGAGGGATATGGACAGCTCTTCCCAGGGGCAGCCCCATTTGGCTGGGCTTATTAGCTATGGTTCGACATTTGCCATGTCTCCATACTGAACCTTGCCTTCAGCTCTGATACCTTGTACGCTCCTAGTGGTAGCAGCATGGTGCTAGAGGAGTTGATCTAGGTCCTGGGATGTCAAGTCATGCCGAGCGTAGCATAGTCTCCATGTAAGGACAAAATTGACCTGGAAAGCAGTACAGCCGTGTTTTGTGCTGCACCGTACCTGAGCTAATGCAGGCCGGAGCTGGGGCTGTGTTTGAGGTGTCCTTAATTTGTAGGTCGGGTAAATAGCCCACAGACAATGAAACAGTGACTGCAGTTGTTTATTCTGCTTTCTTCTGTATATGGTCAGTCAGGTTTTATCTCTGTGAGATAAACTACTGATATCCAGCAACCCACATAGCTCAGCCAGGTTTGCAAAGAGAACAATGAAATTGTGTAAATCCTGACTGTCATCATCAAAATTTGAGATTTTGCATCTATGCACCTGTACTGTGTGCTAATTCTGGATAGAGACAAGCCTTGAATCAAGGTCTTGCTGTAAAAACCCTAGCAACCAGTGACAGGGAAATAGGAAACCTCCCATAAAATGTAGGAATTGAGAAATCATCAAATTCAGGGCATGCTGTTTTAGGAGTTGTCATAAGAAACTGGAATTAAGGCAAAGAATCAAGTTGTTAGAAAGTGGTGTTTCTGTGCTTATTCTAAAAAAGTTGCTCCCGGATGCCTTGCAGCCCGTTATCTTTCATGCCAAAGTCCTTTCTTTGTGCAGTATATTAGTTTGAGCTGCTGTCACATGATTTGCTGTGTTCTGGGGCACCCAGAGATGCCTGTCAAAACTCAGGCTTCCTGAAGGTCAGTTCATGTGGAACTAGTTGTCATTGTAGTGCAGATTAGCTTAGATCTTTTGAGAAAGGAAATCACTAAATATAAATAAAGTTTTGCTATAATCGTATTGTAGATTTAGCTACTCTGGTCTGTTAATCTTGAACTTCTCAAAACACAAAAAAGTTATTTTATATTCTCACTGTATAAGGATTTACAAGTCTTTAAGATGTCACTCAGTTTATGAAAGGGATTTTATGACCTGGTTACATATTATGGAAAAAAAATAGGGTGTAAGAGGTACCTTTCAGTCCTGCAAATCAGATCTCACTGCGACCCAGAAGTGCTATAGAGAGATCTAATCAGAATATGAAAAAATGCTATAAACTCTTTCAAGCGTACCAGAGTATTTGGCATTTGATTTCTTAGGGAATCTAGAATTATTAAGTGCTTTTCCTAGAGAAGGCAATTGTGCGAAAATCTTGATGACATGGGGAAACTGGGAGGTTTTTTGGGGGGAGGAGGGGAAACTGGGAGAAAGAATTTACTAGGGAAGCAAAATGTCTATCATAGTTTTGTATGTTAAAAAAGTAAAGAAATTTGCGTAATCATTTTTTAGCAGTAGTATAAATTAGGTAGTACATAACAAGTATTCCTAGGGATGTTTTTAGAATATAAAGTTTTATTTATATGTGAAAGATGAAGACTGTACCTAATGTTAAAGATTTCCAGTGTGTCTTGCATGACATAAATCAATAAATGAGAAGCAGTGCAGGAAAAAGAGGTTGAAAACAGAAATCATTCTTATTCCTGATCTAGTAAACAGAAAAAAGAAAGTGTTGAGATCTAGTGTTAGAACACAGAAGTTAGGTTTCTAAAATAAAACCTTGGGAAACAAATTGACAAATGAAGGGATGTCATGTTTATAATGTAATCGGCACAGTACTATGGATAAACAATAAATTTTACTTAAAAATACATAGACATTATAGCTGCCTAATGCTACAAGTTTGAGTGAAACTATTCTACTTTGTAGTACAGCAATAATAATAGAATTCTAAACACCTGGAATTATTTTATATGTTTCAGTTTACTAGCTTTTTTTTTTCTTGCCAGAACTTGGGGCAGACAGGGATCGGAAGGGGAAAACAATTTAACTGTTCTGAAAACTGGTTTCTTTTCCTTGCTCTTTCATTTTCAGTATTTAACACTTCGGATTTTGTATCTCAGTTCTCCTTGCTTAAAATAATATTAATAATGTTAATACTGTCTCATTAAAAGATTTAAAGTTTAAAACCTTTAATGCCACTAGTGGAGCATGCCAGAAAAACCCTTGGGAAAATTCATAATTCTGGATATTAATTGCAGGGTTTGGTTAGCAATGAGTAAATAATAGATGAACCACACATTGAATGGTGAGAATGAAGCCAAGTGCTGGCTTTGTTCAGTAAGCACTCACTTTCTGGTGCATTAAATAAGGCAGAAGTTCTGTAGGGAGAAAAAGTCGCATAAAGACCATCAAAATGTATTCTTACAAGGATGCTAAATGAAGGTTGCAAAACGAGCTGTGTTGCTGACACTCACTGATTTTACTTTCGGCTTCATGTAAAAAATGCTTTATTACAGAAATGTTGATCCTGAAAGGTCCCCTTGTGTTTACTTATATTAGAAGATGCATTGTGAAGATTCATTTGCCAATCTGTAAAATAGCACTGAGGTGAAAATCATTTTCAGAGTTTCAGAACTGTTTGTATTTTTGACTGATGGACTAAACACTTTCTTAAAACTTTTCACAGACCCACACAGATCACAGGCATCACCTGCTCATTATGCTGTCTTCTAGGGTTTTGCTGAGTTCCCCTTATTTTTATCAGGAGTTATGCTTGGGCATGGGGGGGTGTTATAGTTATGCTTTGGTTATAGTTACGTGTTTTTTGCTGTCCTTTTTGTCATTTTATTAGTGTTGTACAATCTGGGATAGTTATATTCAAAAATACAGTATTTTTATTGTCATCAACCTTCCAGATGGCTGGCTGACTAGAGCATTCGAGGAAAAAAGTAAGAGAAGCAGTATTCTAACATGTGCATTGGTCCAAGATGGGAAATCCATCATTCAGTCTCTGTTCTTCAGAAAATAATAAGGGCATGTTTTGTCTTTGTTTTTAACTTTCCAGGTCACTTCTGAGAATTTTTATTCACTGTTAAAAATAAGTTTCTTGAATTGTTGAAAAGGGACAGGGGAAACATCTGTTTTCTCTCTGAAATGTTTATACTTCACTGTATACGTTATATGACCTATTTAAAAGCTCTGGGCTTTTGGAGTTTTCTATAAAAGTATGTGTTCTAGCTGGTTGTAGAAGAGCTTAAGGAATTACATTGTTTGCAAAGTTTTAAAGAGAAAGCTGTAAGTCATAGTTTGAGCCTGATGGTCTTTGAAAATGTTTCTTTAACACTGTTCTTCTAAACTTGTTCTTGCAAACTCTGTCACACAGTGTGTGTACTAATGAGACCGTTTAAGAATTCCACAACTGTAGCATATAAAACCATTTCATCGTTTATCAGTGTTCATTTCACTTCTTTTAGCAATATTTTCTTCTACAGTTAAATAGGAAAGCAGACTACTCCCTACGCTGATGATAATACAAACCTTTGTGTTTGCATAGATTTTTTTTCTTTAAAGAACAAATAAAGCCATTGCAAAATGTTTCTAACCTTTGCTCCACTAGTGCCCTTGAGAAATTCCTTTGTTATAATTTCTCTATATGAGGAAAACTGTCGGGAGCACTTTAAAGAGTCTCTCTTTGGTGTTTTCACAGGTGACTAGTAGCTTTGAAACTTTCAGTGTTATTTAGTTTATGTCAACTGGCATGTAAAAAGTGTGTTCAAAATACATAGCAACATAAATGTCCTGCTCACAGAAATTGTTATTCAGTCCTGGATTTAGAACAGTGGTTTGAGTGTGTAGTTTTTTTTCAGGGTTACAACTAATGGTGATACAGGTAATATAAATGAAAAGTTACTTTACTGCGTAACAGTGTTAATCAACTAGTCTCCTCATTTCCAAGGTGATATTTTTTTTTGCTTCTAATGAACACGCTTGAGTTTTATCCAGTTTCCATGATGCCGTATTCATAATTCTGCATTTGAATTTGGACATAAGATTCAGTTGTTTGAATACTAGAAACTTCTGTGTAAATATTACAGAGGGTGTATCTGTTTCTGATTTTGCTGTTATGTATATTAACAATTAGTCTGAGTTCAAAGTGTTAAAATACAAAAATCTGTGGTTGATTAAAGTATGGAATAAAAGGTTTTTGTACAGACAGTAAACAGTATGTCTTATAGTATGCCCTGTTTAAAACCGTGTTTTAAACTTTTCTACAGAGCACACCTGCAACGTCGATACCAACAGTGCAAGTACAGGGCCAGCAGATCAGTTTGCAGCCGCCTTCATACACTGCAGCAAGTCAGCATGCAGAGCAAATGAAAAAACCTGGACAGAACTTCATGTGTCTGTGGCAGTCTTGTAAAAAGTAAATGGCTCCTTTATTTAACTACCGTTTACTAATAGATAGCAGATGCTTTTTATATAGAAAGTGATGGTGCAAGTTCTAGCCATTCTGTTTCCCTAAGGTACCTTATGCTTTGTCAGTGGGGAAAAGGTTGAGGAAGCTGAAGCTGATGTGGGGGGGAAAGCAAGATATATAACTGCTCTTAATTACCTTCCAGAGCATAAAATGCATATTTCTTGGCTTTCTTTTAATATATTGATTCTCCAGTAATAAATACTTTCATGTAGTTAAGGAAAAATATTTAATTTTCCGTAACTCTGAAGCTGGTTCTTTGTATTGCAAATATAGAAATACTTACTGTAATCTGGTTGCAAATCAAGTCTTGAAAATCATTTTCTTTGTTTCTGGTTTTTAATGTCTGGCATTTCCAGTTTTACAAGAGCAGGGTGTGCACTTCAATGTCCTGGTCAAAGTCTTATTTAGAATGTGACTAATTTTAGTAATTATATTACCATTTATATGCCGTAGGATTCCATTGTCATGAAAGGAAATAAATGCTTGAAACAAGGAACTTAGTCTTTATCCTAGGCAACAAAAGATTTGTTTTGTTTTGTTTTGTTTTGTTGTTCTTTTTAAAAAAAAAAAAAAAAAGGAGGGGGGGAGTGATGAACTAAAGAGACTTTTTCTGATGTATACTTGTAAAAAATTGTGATATCCCGGGTTGTCGATATGTATACATTGACACTGATTTTTAAAATACCATGGGTTTGTGAATGGGCTTAGTTTTCAGTGCAGGGTAGAGACTGATGAAACAAAGATAGTTATCAAATAGCCACTGTGGAAAAAAATGAGAGAAATTATATAAAGCATAAGATGGTCATGAAAAAGGGTGAGGCACCTCATTATAGCTGTAGGAGAAGACAAAGGGAGCATCAAGACAAGCTGATCTGGCAGAAAGCTGGTGCATAGGCGTTCAGAAAGTAGAGATGGAATGATAGAAAAATTAAAATCTTTGGAACTTATGGTGAAAAGGAGGTAATTGAATAGAACTTGAAGGAATACTGAAAGCTAGTTAATCTGTGTACCCTTAAAATTGCAGATTCTTTCTTTTATTCTCTCTTACAAACATAATTCAAAGATCATTGAATCAGTGGCAAGACATACTGATTTTAGATGAGATTCCAACTGATACTGTAAAGCTCTGGCGTTTTTTAAATGTTTGTCATATTTTCCCCTTAAAAGTGATTTTGTTTCTTTGGTAGGTGATGTTTCTCTGTGTTAGAAATACATACAAGGCCACTGAGCTCCTTTACTTCTAGTAGATGCAACTCTAGAGCCATACTCTCCTGGCTACATGATAGCTGCATAAACACTTGTGCTGATATACCACTGTGGTGGAAATGAGAAGCTAGGACAAACGGTATAAACTGGCAAGGCTACTGTAACAATCTTAAAGTTTGGTGAAGTGTACTTTAGAAGCCTAGGTTAGTCACCAAGTTTCTTTTATGCCTCAAGTTATGTGGGATGTGTTGTGTAGAAATGAGGTGAGTGCTAATCATGGAACAGGCTAATGTTGTCCACATGTGAACTAAAATGTGAGTACCTGCAGAGAAATCTTAAAGGGGGAGGGAAGACGATACAATTATGATTACCTTGTGGTATCAGTGCAAGTCTGTCTTAATTTATTTGTTCCAACAGGTTTTCCTGATACTGAAGTTGAGCGCTGCAGGGCCCATATTTCACAAGTTAATTTTGTTGTTTTGTTTCAAAGATGGCATATTAATTTTGTTGCTTTAATTTCTCCTGTTGTTACCTGCTATACAGATTTTCATTCATAGTTAAGTTTCATTATTTTTAAAAGCCTTCAGAGATTTTGGATTGATGCTTTATAGTCCTTTTGACACACAGCTCTTTTTAAAACCAAAACCAGTGTATGAACAATATTTGTTTCAGTATCTTAGCACCTCTACCCACAGCCTGAAAGCAATTTAGATAAATATTACTCTAGCATTCTCTGTGGTGAGGACAGAACCAAAGTGTTAATTTAGCATCTCCATTTTATAAATTTTTTTGATTCATGTGCCTTCAACAACTTGATAAAAATAGGAGCGTCAAACCTCCTATAGACTTCGTGCTTCTAATAGACGTAAAAACCCCTCATCTACTGTTGAGATGTGTAATGAAGGCGTTTATAATCTTAGCTGTTTTTACTGAATTGTTTTTGCAGGACAAAAGTATATTCTTGTGACTGGGTCATTAGCCTACTTTTTGAACTTTACGTCCAGTAGTTGGTTTCATTAATGTTTGGTTAGCAATTTTTTCTCTAGCTATTCAGCAGGCAGGTTCATCAGAGGAGGATGATAGAACAGTGCAGTGTTTCTTTGTGGCGTTTGCTGGCATTTAATTAACCAGAAAGATATAACAGGAGGTGAATTCTGGTACAGTTATTTGCACCAGTATCTTTGAGCATGTTTAGTTTAATTCGCACAAAACATTAGCATTAATTTTCCTTCCAGGATGTATCGCAGGAGGCTGTGAAGACCTCCAGTAACATTTTAGTGACAATCAGAATAAATGTTGTATGTTCTTTTCTTGCTCACTAACTTGGCTGCAGTGGTCAGAATACCAAAGGATTTTTTTCAGAATTTAATTTACAAATGTTATACCAAGATGTTACATATTACACTATTAACGCTTATATTTTATATAAACATGTTCATTACGGTAGTGTCTGAAGGCCACCAGATCAGGTCCAGCTATGCAAATACTCGTAATGACTGGCCTCTTCCAAATGAGTTCTGCTTTAGTATCTTCAGTAGAAGTAAAACTCTCAAAGCTGTCAGCCATCAACAGTACTTTCTTGCATTAAGAATGTAGCAGAAAGTAGGTGTCTCCCTTTGAAGTTTGGCTGTCTGCAAGGGGCCACTAATTGTATTCAGGTTAGTTTAAAAGCTATTTTGTTTCACAGGTAGGCAGGAGATGTCTGCTCTTGAATTGCTTTGTATTTAAAAAAGTAAATTGGAAATGCTGTGGAATGTGCGCTGCCTGACAAGTCAGCTGTTACTTTAATGTTCTGCTCAGCAGCTGAACAGAACAGTGTAGAGATTAAGTGGGAGACAGAGTTGAGACAAAACTCAGCTGACCATGGTCTCAGTACTTCAGACCTTTTTTTATTACATTGCTTTGAGTCTTATGGATAAATAGTTATTTCTTTTCTGAATAAATTTAAAGTTCTGCAGACTAATATTGTAAATTCTGATTATTCAAGTATAGCAGTGAGTGTATTATACCATGAATGACTTAACATGATTGAAGTATTTTTAAGAAAAATAAAGCATGTTGAATAAAATATTTCAAACTACGTTTTGGGTTTCACTTATACCATGAAATTTGTTTAATCCACATCAGGGATATTCATGAATAGGTGTGTGCCAGATTTAAGTTTACATACTAACTTTTCCCTTTATTGTGGGAAGACTTTTTTCCATCCTCTGAAGCATCAACTTTCACTGTTGAGCAAATGTAGATCTAAAGCATTGCATTTTCACTTCCTGCTATGGGCTAACTGGACCAAGAACAAGAGGCAGGTATTTCTTCTCCCTCCTCCCTTCAGGAAGTGCTGACTGATATGGAAAAGATTAATGGAGTATTTATTGCCTCTAAGGAAAATAACTGCCATATTACAAGCAGTTATTGCAATACTATTCAGCTTTTAACTAAGACATTGCAATAGGATTCAGTTTATAACTGAGATTTGTCTCTGGATAAAATTAACTCTGACACCTCTGTGGGGTTCAGGTAATAGTATCTGTTCAGTTAGACCTACATATTGACTGCAAGTATGTTTGTATAATGAACAGTATTGAAATGAGTATTCAGACATGGATGGAGGTGACGGGATTAAAGCACCTTCTACTCTGCTTTCCATATGCTAAGAGTTCTGACTTGAACCTGTCCATAAACAACCATGGGTTTAAGATGTTGCTTCCTCCTTGGCTGCTTACCGTAAGTCTTTAGTTGGAGGTTATTTCCCTCTTGGCACTATTCAGCCCGGTCAGTTCAGCCAAACATCTTAATGCAAATATTTTTCTTGTTAATTGAAACTGAAATACTGGCAAGTGAAGTGGAGTGACTGAGGTGGGTGCATGTGTTCCCTCTTCAGTCAGACTGCTAGAGCAGCAGTCTCCCACAAGCGTATGGAGACACCTTGTGATAATGACTTCCCAGATGGCAGCAGCTAGGTTACTAGACCTCTTCTGGCCAAGCCTTAAGTGTGCTGACAAACTGGGTTAGCACCTTGCAATTCACTTCAATGCAGCTGAGTCTTGTTTTTGTTTCTTTTGGCTGTTTTTTCTCTCTTGAAGTAAAGAAAGTAATTTGTAACACTTGATACATATTTTAAGGTATGTTTAGGCTAAAAAGTCTTCTAAAGCATTATCTACTATTTTCATGTAATGGATTTTAAAATCAGGGGGTCCCCATTACCATCTGATAAGAATTAAAAAGCACATCTTTTGTCTGCATGGCAATTTAAAAGTAGAGTTTTAAGAACTGTTGACTTAACAATTTTCTGTGGGTGGCATTCACAGTGAATTATAATTTTTCTACCACTTTAAAATGGAAGAAAACTCTCCACAGGGTGAACTCACTGTAAGATATGTCATACCTGTGCTTTCACCAAGTAGAATATGGAGAAAATGCACAGAAAATTTATGAAATACAGTATTTTTAGCTTTTGATAGTTTAGTACTGTAATTTGCTTGGATTGAAGAGAACTTGTCTGTTGGAATTAACATACATTATTCTTTTAGTAAAGCTTACATAAAAAATTAGATCTATAGTATTTAAATGGTGTTTAGCAAAATCATATTGACATTTATTGGTAGCTAACTGGTAACATATATACATGTTCTTCCTTCTAAATTTTTATGCCTTTTCATCAATGCATGTTTCTTTTTAGAAAGTAAATTTTAGCTTGTATTGGCTTGTATTTGTGATATTTGTGCTTTACCACTAACTGGAAAAAAAAAAAAAAGTTACAAGCTTTCTTCCCCTCTTCTGTTTTACTTGTAGGTGGTTTCAAACACCATCACAAGTTTTCTATCATGCAGCAACTGAACATGGAGGAAAAGATGTCTATCCAGGGCAGTGCTTATGGGAAGGATGTGAACCTTTCCAGCGGCAGAGGTTTTCATTCATTACCCATTTACAGGTGCAGATTTTATTTCATGTTTTATTTCAGAAAATAGTGGGAATTTCATGGTAGATTTTCACACACATTTCTCACTGTTTTCCTTTTTTCTCCAACCAGGATAAGCACTGTTCCAGAGACGCTTTGCTTGCAGGCTTAAAGCAAGATGAACATGGGCAAGCAGGAAATCAGAAACCTTCCAATAAGTAAGACACCTGAGCCTCATTAGCAATGGGAGGGTGAGGGAGGGAACAGAGATCACTGGAAGAACTTCGTGTATTTATAACTTGGCTTATCAGGTGTAATTCTACACAGAGCGTAGCAGTCAAATTTGTTGTCATTTACAGTCATGCAGAGTGGGCAAGAGAAGAATCACATTGTGATGTGGGAGATATGGTTGAAATTATGAAAAGGACAGGTAGTTCTTCAAGGTATATTGGTCAGTACTCTGTGACAAACATTGTTCTCTGCATATTCTCCTGACTTTCCCAGACAGACAGCACTTTAACTTCTATTGCAACAGATAAGTGCTGGTAATAAATTGAAAGTTATTTGGTGTTTACAGTGCAGTTGTTTTAGTGCTCTTAAACTACAGCTGAGTTGGATTGTCTTGTAACTTGCTGTGTTCCTTCCAGATTTGTACTCTAAATTTGGGTTGATTTGATCCAGGGATTCTTGTAATAAATGTCCCTTTAAACAAGCAGACAAGATAAATACAGAGCCTTCTGAGTTTTTTTAATTTTGTGCTGTTACCTGGAATCAGACTTGGCTCTCCTCTTTCCCAAAATGATTCCAACCATCTGGGATTAATATTGGCCAGTGCAACCCTATTGCTTCAGGTTTGTGGGGATGGTGGAGTTATATTGGAGTTATTCAAGGTTCAGTTACTTGTGTGAGTGTACTAAGACTAGGGCTTTGTTAGTAGCTAAGTGGAATGTCTTTATTGCAAGTCAAAGATATGATTACATGGTCCGAGGCAGATTTTGCAGCCTGTTCCATGGCTAGTTCAATTGCTGCAAAGCAGCTGGAGGCAGTAGAGAAAGACCGTTGAGTGTGAAAGCTGAGAAATTTAGTTATTTTTATTTAAAAAATAGAAAGACACCCAAATCTTCTTAACGCTGATGTGTGGTGCCTTGTTTCTTTACACTGAGCAGCATTCAGACCTCTGAAAACCACAGAATGAAGAATGATGGTAATGTAGTTTTAAACACCTGATAAGTGGGAAGCAAAAGGCTTATGTAAATCTACTGCCATGATATGATCTTAACTCTTCCCTTTTAGAAATGCTCCATCACACAGATAACATATCCAATAGCTCTGTATCCTTGCAAGATTCTTTAGGGTTGACACACGTAGGCATAATACAAAAAAAAAATACTTCCATACATCCTCTGTTCTAAGGCAGAATTCCCTAATTAGGTCAGATTCAGAAAGCAGAAATTTATGCATACCCAGTTCTCACTTAAATATTGAGACTGCAGTACTACAAGATCCTAAGGATATGATTTCAGAAGATGAGTTGAAATAAGAGCTTCCTACTGCTCAAAGAAAGAGGTTCTGCTCTCCCTGCCATGTTTTTCCTTCTCATAGCTATGCATTCTTGTCCATGTTTACAGAGAATTGGCTTTAGCTTTTGTCTGATTGTATTGTAAACCAACTCTGTTTAAAAATAAATAAATAAATAATCAAGGGAAAAGTGGGTTTGCCAGATCGATGAGTTGAATGGACTTATCTTGAAGTCAATTGAATGCCCATGTGAAGGAGACTGGAAAGAAAGGAAGAAGACCTTTCTGTATCTGCACCCTTGAGCAGTTAATGCTGCTCAGCTGTGTCATGAAACCATACTTTTCAGGATTTGTTGCCCATTTCCTTCACTCTCTTCCCTCACATTTCTATCACCCCTCTTTCCTCAAAAAGAAGTCAACAAACAGGAAAGCACATACTTGGATTACATATAATGCAGATCATCTTACAGTGCTGCCCTCGAGTTATTTTAGCACAGCTGAAGAGGGCATCAAACTGCATGATGGAAACGGGGCTTTACGAGATAATTTGCTTTCCAGGACCAGCGATTTGTGAAACAAAACCCTAAGCTTGCTCCACCAGGCCATCTCAAGTTGGCTACATTGTCAACTCTTTACCACACCTTGAAGCTGGCTTGTAAGGTGTTGCCTTAATTTAGTTAGCCCCAGAAGTTCATCACATGCATCAGCATGCTGCTGATGCTCCATATGATTAAACTCTCATATGGAGCTGAAATAACTTAGAGAATTATTTCTCTGCTTTTAAGGTTTTATGACATTAACTCTTCCTCTTCTGGTTTTCAGAGATGGCTGAATAAACACTCTGGAAGGTCAGGTAGCACTAGCAATTAACTTCATTGGCTGCAGCTTTGTGTGGTTCACATAGTGGATTTTTTTTTTTTTTCCTCTTCTCCTTGTTGCCACTGAAGCAAAGGTGGTATTGTGAGCTATCAAAAACATATTTCAGGTAGCAAGGAGTGGGGCAGGAGATACCATTTGTCTGGTAATAAAAGTTAGGGTTTGACATTAAATCGATAATATTATTAAAGAAATTTAAGAACTCTAGAAGTTACTTGAGATGCATGCTTGCAGAGGCATAAGTCAGTTCAGTTCAGATTCAGATCTTAGTAAACTTTTTATCTGACTCTTCCGCCATGACTCTTCTGAAGGTTTCCCACCAAAGCTTCTCTCTGTGGAAACAACTTTTTTTTTCCCCCAAAAATCATAAGGAGAAGACAGCTTTTTTATGTATATATTCCCCAAATTTGTCACAGTTGTCCCTTTCTCAATATCTCTAGAATCAAGTTAATAGTATTTAAACTTTTTAAGTCATATTATGTTAGGTGTCTAAGAGGTGCATTCAGAACAGCCTCCATAGATGAATCTTTATCTTCAATATGAAGAAAACAAAAATGTTCCAATAACTAGAATGGAAAATGAATAATTACTTTACTCTGATCCCCAGTCTCCTATTAAAAAAATACGTTATTGCCCAACAAGCAGTTTCTTAACTCAACTCCTGTGCCTCTCTCTTGCCTTGATAAAGATTTTCCGAAATCTATTTTCTCTTCAGGAGAGGATGACATTGTGATTATGATTGAAGATTTTAGGGAGGAGGTCTGTCTCTTGCAAGTTCATTTCCTGTTTTGTATCACATGAACCCTTTTGCTTATTTGTAACCAGGATTTCTTCTTGTTAGAATTTAAATTATGAAGAAGTCTTTCTGAATACAGACTTCAAGTTTTAAGCTTAGAATATCCACTTATCCTGAAAGATGCCTAAATAACTTTGTTACAAACTAACTTTGAATTTAAAAAATAGAACATTTATGCCAACTTGGTGCTACCTTTGCAAGTAAGCAGTACTGTATATTTCTAATACACTGAAATGTTCTAACCAGGTTCTAATAGAGTATTAAAGGATTTCATAATAATATTATTAAATATACTGAAGCTCAGTTTTCACCATTGATACAACAATATTTTCCTTTGAGATGACATTATGACACTTAACAAAAAAATGACTTTTTAAGGAAGATTGCATATTTACACATTCTAAACTCTAATTGCATGAGAAATTCTAGTTTTACATGAAATAAAGTTTTGACTTCAGTGTTAATACTGAAAATAAAGGGTTTGCTTCTGCTATGTTTGTTATCTGTAGCAGCTTTCTAAAATACCTTGCTTAATTTATTAATCTCATATTGAAAGCTGCAGTAACAGGTAATTGGTTTTACAAATGTTTGATCTGATTTAACAATTAGAAGTTTTATGTCCTAGATCATAACTTAAATCATGTTACTTTAAAGTGCTCCACACTAACCAAAAATAATGTGTATTTTATATTGTCCTAATGTATAATGGTCCCAGTGAGCTGTGCCAGGTTTTAAACAGCCATATTTTAAGGACATTCTCTGGCCAAATCTCAGATGACATTTACTTAGCCACTATCACTGTTCCTATTAAACCCTGACTGATGAAACATTCCTTTAAATAGGTACTGTTCAGGAACAGTGGCTATGTCATTAGTACAAGATGTTACTTTTCCATCACAAATGCCATGGGTAATGAGCAGTACTTCCTGAAGAGAAGTGCTTTTTCCTGTGAAATAAATCCCATGACTCTTCTGAAGACTTCCCACCAAGGCTTTTCTCTGTGGCAACAAAAGACACATCAGCACCAAGTACTAAGGACTCTGTATTAGAATAGGTTAAAAACTTGGCAAAATAATTTTTCAGAGGTATTAATCTACTAGAAAGTGGTGCAAAGCTTATATTTAATAATTCTCTCTTGGTAATATAGGCAGCCACCTGCAGGGGGTACTGCCTCTACTCCCAGAGCACAGAAGGCCATTGTGAATCATCCGAGCGCTGCCCTCATGGCATTAAGGAGGGGATCAAGAAACCTTGTCTTCAGAGATTTCACAGTAAGTAATGCTTGGCTTGACTATTAGATACCAATTGTTGCCTTCTATTTTGGGGGTTTTAATTTTTTCCCTTTTTTTTTTTTTAGGATGAAAAAGAGGGACCAATAACTAAACACATCCGATTAACAGCTGCCTTAATATTAAAAAATATTGGTAAATACTCAGAATGTGGTCGCAGGTAAGCATCATATGATTCTTCTAATCCTACGGGCAGTGCTGTTTCTGTCCTTTTGAGTACCACACCATAGGTGGGTTTTACATATGATCCTTTAAAAAACAATATGTATATTGAAAGTACAGTTTCTTTATGAGGTCTGCATTGTTTAGTTCCCCATGCAAGCACTCTACATCATCTTATCTGAGATAGTATTTGTGAAACGTGTCTGGTAAGCGTGACAGATTAAGCTTTTGGAGAGAAACCAGAGAAGCTTTTCCTCCTGAAGGAGGTACTATATGACTCTGAAAATTAATTCTCCTGTAAGAAATCTCCCATTGGCAGTACCCTTTTATCTCAACCTGAGAAAGAGGTGAATTATCTTAAGTTTGTGGAATGAGACACAGTCACATTCTGTACCCACTGCCTCTCTGTTACTTTCCCCTCCAAATTTGGGTTAATTTGAATGAATGGCCCCATCAGGTTTCCTCTACTTGCAGAAAGTCCATCAGTAAATAAATACAATACTGATTTACGGACTAAGTAAGAAATGTTCTTTACAGTATGGAAGGAAAAGTAGTTACTTCCCATGCCAGTGATCACAATGCACGGCACTTTTGTTTTTGTAACAATTTACAGGCTGAATATTTTCTCAGTTTTGGTTTGCTTTGTTTCACAGCTTCATAATAATGGAAGTAATTATTTCTAATAAGTAGTTGTTAACTATGTCTAAAGTC